>NC_091060.1:72440874-77440874 GCF_000393655.2 Nicotiana sylvestris
TTATTTCGAAATTATTTTTTCAAATATTATTTCTATATTTTGTTACTTCTAACTTTCTATTTCTATTTTCTGTTTCAGAAAGTTTATTGTTTCGCTATTTATTAAAGTGATACAGATTGACTAACAGCTATTGTTTACCCTGTTCTATGCACAAGACATCAAATTAAATCTTGATTGTAAAATTTTGCAAGTACATAAGAATATATTGATTTTTCCTATCCAACATTAATAGTGTCACGATCCTAAATCCGAACCCGGTCGTGATGGCGCCTATTGTGAAACAAAGCCAGCCGACACAACTCCCAATTCATTTTGATAGTTATAATGATTCAATTTAAGTCATTAACATGTTATGAATCCCAAAATAAAAGTGAAATAGAACATTAGCGGAAATAAACACAGCTCGGCATCGGGGTATCACCAGTCATGAGCATCTAAACATTTGTCTAAGAGTATGAGAGAGACTACGTAGTCTATTACAGAAACTAATACAAGGGAAAATAATATAAGAGGGAGAAGCACTGGGCTGCGAACCCCGAGCAGCTACCTAGTGATCTCTGAACCGCCTGCTAGAAGCAATCAGCACTCGTTAGCGATACCTGAAGCTCCCGAATCTGCACACAAGGTGCAGGGAGTAATGTGAGTATGCCAACTCAGTGAGTAATAAAAATAAAAGTAGATGAGAGATAAGAAAACATCTAAAACACAACAAAATGTTATAAAAAGGCAGTATAAAATCAATACAATGCAATAAAACCGTGAAAACTTGTAAAAAATACCTCAGTTCAGTAAAAACCTCTTTAAAACATCTTTTAACAGTTAAACAAGTGATTGAAAAGCAACGAGAAGGGATAAACATATAAAATCAGCACCTCGGGCACAACATCAACAGAAACCAGCCCCTCGGGCGATAACATGGAACAACATTAGCCCCTCGGGCTATATCACATATCACATTGGGTACCCGCGCTCACTGGAGGTGTACAGGCTGTGGGAGGGGCCCCTTACTACCCAAGCGCAATAACAAGCCATCTCGCAGCATAATCATACAGGCTTTCGGCCTCATATCAAGCCACCTTATAGCGTACAACTCAGACCCTCGGCCTCGTAATCATGAATCAGCTCAGTACCGCTGCGATGCACAGCCCGATCCCATAATAACCTCACAACACAGGCCATCGGCCCTACTCAGTCAGAAATCTCTAAAAGCCACTCGGGCGTAGTAAAATATGATGCTCAGCTCAAAATATCACTTATGATGTCAAAACAGAGTAAATATGTTTGAGTTATGAAAACAATGGAATATAGCATGACTGAGTACAAGTATAAAGTCAAAACAATGAAAAATAGTAGTAAAAATCCTCTAAGAGTCCAAAACAGTTGGCACGAGGCCAAAATATGGCATTCAGCCCAAAACATGATGATAGCAAATAGTTTTCAATCAAATACACAGTAAAACAGTCATTAAGGACGAAATAAGCCATAATCCCCAATAGTGCACGACCCTACGCTCGTCATCTAGTGTGTACGTCACTTCGAAATAACACAACGATATGAAATCCAGGGTTTCATACCCTCAGGACAACATTTACAATCATTACTCACCTCTATCCGGTCCAAACTCTAGCCCGTGATGCCTTTGCCTCTCGAATCAGCCTCCAAATGCTCTAAATCTAACCAAAATCAGTACATAACCATCAAAATGTGCTAAGGAACAAAGCCCACTCGAAAGTAATCAAAATACAACACAAATCCCGAAATTAACCAAACCCGACTCCCGGGACCAAGTCTCGGAATTCGTTAAAATTTATATCAATAAACTCCTTATCTCCCCACGAGTTTATACATATCAAAAGTACTAAAATCCGACCAGAAATGACCCCTCAAACTCTTGGTCAAAGGTCTCCAATCTCAAGCCCTAGTTTCTTCAATATTTACCCACAAATTTCCATAAATCTCAAGCCTAATCAATGAAATAACACCATAGGAGCGAGTTTTATGATCAAAATTCTTACCTCAATGAAGTTCCCTCCGATTCCCTCTTCAAAATTCCCCAAAAGCTCCAAAAAATCGATTTAAAATGGTGAAGAAAGGCTAAAAATTGCGAAGGAGGGTTTATATACTTTCTGGCCAAGGGTTTTCACACCTGCGGCCCTTCCTCCGCTTCTACGGTCAAATGCACCGCATCTGTGGTTCTCACTAATGCGCCCATTTCCGCATCCGCGATCAAGAAGCTACACCTGCGCCACCGCAGGTGCGATCGAGCAGCCGCTTCTATGGTCCTAACCCCACATGGCTAATTCTGCATTTGTGACCATTTGGACGCTTCTGCGAGCCCGCACCTACGGTCACCTAGCCGTAGGTGCGATTATGACAGCAAATGGGAAATCTTCAGCTGCCAAAAACCAAACTTAAATCTTCCATCAACCATCAAAAATCACCCCGAGGCCCCCAGGACCTCAACCAAATGCACAAACAAGTCATATACCACTATTCAAACTTATACCAATCTTCAAAACACCTCAAACAACATCGAATCAACCAAATCACATCGAATTGAAGCCTAAGGTTCCAAAATCTTGCTAATTCTGCTTTTGATTAAAAAGTCTATCTAACCACGTCCGAATGACCTATAATTTTGCACATACATCCCAAATGACATGACGGACCTACTGCAACTCCCGGAATTCTATTTCGACTCCTATATCAAAATCTCACCTATCAACCGGAAAATGCCAAAATACCATTTTCGCCAATTCAAGCCTAAACCTACTACGGACCTCCAAAACACGTTCCGATCACACTCCTAAGTCCAAAATCATCTCTTGAAGCTATCCAAACCATCAAAATTCACATCCAAGCCCTTTTCACACAAGTCAATATCCAGTTGACTTTTCCAACTTAAGCTTACGCAAAAGAGACTAAGTGTCTCAAACCTTACCAAAACCTTTCCAAACCCGAGCCAACCAACCCGATAACACCTAATACCGCTAAACAAGGCAATAAGAAGCAAAAATGGGGAAAATGGAGCGGTAACTCATGAAACGACCGGCCGAGTAGTTACATCCTCCCCCTCTTTAACAAATGTTCGTCCTCGAACGAGTCAAGAAACATACCTGAAGCCTCAAATAGGTGAGGATATCTGCTCCGCATCTCCTACTCGATCTCCCAAGTAGCCTCCTCCACGGGCTGACCTCTCCACTACACTTTCACTGAAGCTATATCTTTGACCTCAACATTCAAACCTGACACTCCAAGATAGCTAATGGTTCCACATCATAAGTCAAATCATCATCTAACTGAACCGTGCTGAAATCCAAAACATGAGATGGATCCCCAATATACTTTCGGAGCATAAAAACATAAAATACCGGATGCACACTTGATAAGCTGGGTGGCAAAGCAAGCTCATAAGCCACTCCCCAATCCTCTGAAGTACCTCAAAAGGCCCAATGAACAAAGGATTCAATTTACCCTTCTTCCCAAATCTCATAACACCCTTCATGGGTGAAACCTTCAACAAGACCTTCTCACCAACCATGTAGGACATATCCCGAACTTTCCTGTCAGCATAACTCTTTTGTCTCGACTGCGCTGTACGAACCCTCTCCTAGATCACCTTCACCTTGTCTAAATCATCATGCACTAAGTCTGTACCCAATAGTCTAGCCTCACCCGGCTCAAACCATCCAGCTGGAGATCTACACCACCTCCAATACAAAGCCTCATATGGAGCCATCTGAATACTCGACTGGTAACTGTTGTTATAAGCAAACTTTGCGAGCGATAGAAACTGATCCCATGACCCTCCGAAATCAATGACACAAGCATGCAACATGTCCTCTAATATCTGAATAGTGCGCTCAGACTTCCCGTCTGTCTGAGGGTGAAAAGTTGTGCCCAACTCAACCTGAGTACCCAACTCTCTCTGCACAGACCTCCAAAACTGCGAAGTAAACAGAGTACCCCTATCTGAAATGATGGAAACTGGGACACCATGCAAATGAATAATCTCCCGGATATAGATCCCTGCCAACCACTCTGAAGAATAGGTAGTACACACAGGAATGACATGTGCGGACTTGGGCAGCCGATCCACAATCACCCAAATAGCATCGAACTTCTTCAAAGTCTGTGGCGGCCCAACTACAAAGTCCATGGTGATCCGCTCCCACTTTCAGAATATCTATCTGCTGAAGCAAGCCACCTAATCTCTAATGATCATATTTCACCTGATGACAATTGAGACACCGAGCTACAAATCCCACAATATCCTTCTTCATTCTCCTTCACCAATAATGATGTCTCATATCATGATACATCTTCGTGACATCTGGATGAATGGAATACTGCGAGCTATGGGCCTCATCCAGAATCAACTCCCGAAGTCCATCTACATTGGGCACACATATTCGGCCTCGCATCTTCAACACCCCAGCATCACCAATGGTCACATCTTTGGCATTATCGTGCTAAACTCTCTCCTTGGACAAGAAAATGAGGATTATCATACTGGCGCTCTCTAATGCGATCAAATAAGTAAGATCGAGAAATCACACAAACCAATACCCGATTGGGCTCTGAAATAACCAACCTCACGAATCGATTGGCCAAGGCCCGAACATCAACTGCAAGAGGTCTCTCCCCACCTGGAATATATGCCAAACTCCCATACTCACCACCTTCCTACTCAAGGCATCGGCCACCACATTGGCCTTCCCTGGATGGTACAAAATGGTAATAACATAATCCTTTTAGCAACTCCAACCATCTCCGCTTCCTCAAATTGAGATCCTTCTGCTTGAACAAGTGATCAAGGATACGATGATAGGTAAGCACCTCACAAGACACACCATACAAATAATGCCTCCAAATCTTCAATGTGTGAACAATGGTAGCCAACTCCAAATCATGAACAGGGTAGTTCTTCTCATGGGGCTTCAACTGACGAGAATCATAAGCGATAACTCTACCCTCTTGCATCAATACACACCCAATACCAATTCTTGAAGCATCATAATATACGGCATATGAACCTGAAGTTGATGGCAAAACTAACACTGGAGCTGTGGTCAAGGCAGTCTTGGGCTTCTGAAAGCTCTCCTCACACTCATCCGACCACATGAATAGAGCACCCTTTTGTGTCAACTTGGTCAAGGGCGATGTGATAGATGAGAACCTCTGAACAAACCGATGGTAATAATCCGCAAAACCAAGGAAGCTATGAATCTTTGTGGTTAAGGAAGCTCGGGCCAACTTTGAACCACCTCTATCTTCTTTGGATCAACTTGAATACCCTCACTGGACATCACGTTCCCTAAGAAAGCCACTGAACTGAGCCAAAACTCACACTTGGAGAACTTTGCATACAGTTTCTCCTCCTTCAATCTCTGCAACACAACTCTCAAATGCTCTGCGTGCTCCTCCTGACTACGCGAATACACCATAATATCATCAATGATGACTATGAAAAATGAGTCGAGATAAGGCCGAAACACATTGTTCATCAAATGCATGAACGTTGCTGGGGCATTGGTCAGCCCAATAGACATGACCAAGAACTCATAATGACCATATCAGGTCCTGAAAGTCGTCTTAAGAATATCCGAGTCCTTGATCTTCAACTGGTGATAACCTGAACGGAGATCAATCTTGGAGAACCCCTCACTCCCTGAAGTTAGTCGAACGAATCATCAATACGAGGCAGAGGATACTTGTTCTTGATTGTTACTTTATTCAACTGCCTGTAATCAATGCACATCCGCATCGTGCCATCCTTTTTCTTTAGTAATAGAATAGGTGCACCCCAAGGCGACATACTAGGCCGAATAAAACTCTTATCAAGGAGTTCCTGAAGTTGCTCCTTCAACTCCGCTGGTGCCATATGATACAATGGAATAGAAATGGGCTGAGTGCCCGGTACCAGATCAATACCAAAATCAATATCCTTGTCCGATGGCATGCCCGATAGGTTTGTAGGAAACACATGAGGAAACTCCCTCACAAACAGGAATAGAATCAATACTGGGAGTCTCTGTACCGACATCCCTCACAAAGGCTAGATATGAAAGATAACTCTTTCCAACCATATGTTGGGCCTTCAAGAATGAAATTACCCTACTGGGAAGATAATCAGTCGAACCTCGCCACTCAATCTGTGGCACGCCCGGCATAGCCAATGTCACTGTCTTAGCATGACAGTCCAAAATAGCAAGACACGGAAATAGCCAATCCATGCCTAATATAACATCAAACTTTACCATACATAACAAAAAAAGATCCACTCGGGTCTCCAGATCCCCAATAGTCACCACACAAGATCGGTAAACACGGTCTACAATAACAGTATCTCCCACTAGAATAGATACACAAACAGCTAAAACAAGAGACTCACGGGGCGTATCCAAATAACAGGCAAAGTATGATGACACATAAGAATAAGTGGAACCGGGATTAAATAATACAGAGGCATCCCTGTGACAAACTAAGACAATTTCTGTGATTACGACATCTGAAGCAATATCATCGAGTTTAGTTGGAAGTGCATAGAAAAGGGCTTGACCACCACCTGATCGACCTCCCTCTTTGGGGCGACCCCTAGATAGCTAACCTCTACCCCTACCTGGGTGGGTGGGTAGTGGTGAAGTAACTGGCACTGAAGCCGATTGTTAACTCCTCTGCTAAGATGAAACCCCAAGATGATGAGGACACTACCTCCACATGTGGCCCAACTCTCCACACTCATAACCTGATGCTGGAGATGGGGACTGAAGGGAACCCCTAGCACCGGAATGACTAGAAGATGCACCTAGCATAGAAGAGCCCTAAACTAACAGAGCAGGGGACAAACTCTGAGCTGGAAAGGGCACTAAGTGATGATTGGCCCTGATGAGAACTATGAGAACCATGACCCGATGATGCCCCACGATAACCTGGGTGAGCTGGCTGAGCATGCCTGAATGGATGGCCTCTGCTGTGCTGAAACTGACCTCTCAAAAGAGCACCACCATAACTACTAGATCCCTAAGGCCTCTTAGCCTCCCTCTCATCTCGCTCCTGGCGACGAACTGACTCAATCTCGCGAGCAATATCAACAACCTCCTCAAAAGAAGCACCAGACACCCTCTCCCTAGTCATAAGAATTCAAAGCTGATACGCAAGGCCATCAACGAACCTCCTAATCCTCTTTCTCTCTCTCTCTCTCTATAGAAACCAATCAAACAATATGACGAGCTAACTCCGAGAACCTCATCTTATACTGCGTCACAGTCATATCTCCTTGGCGCAACCACTCAAACTGCCTACGCAGCTCCTCTCTACAAGACTCTGGCACATACTTCTCCAAAAAAGAGAATGGAGAACTGCTGCCAGGTAAGGGGTGCTGCACTAACAGGCTACGCCTCTCATAAGCCTCCCACCAAGTGAAGGCAGCTCTAGAGAACTAAAAATTAGTGAAATCGACCCCGCTGGTATCCAGAATACCCGCTGTATGAAGAATCCTCTGACACTTATCCAAGAAACCCTGGGCATCCTCGCCATCTGCACCACTGAAAGTCAGAGGTTGAAGTCTACCAAACCTCTCCAACCTTCGCTGCTCGTCCTCTGGCATGGAAGGAGCTATATAGTCCTGAGCAGCTGCCATCGGTTGGGCTGGAGGTGCCCCCAGCATCTGAAGTCGTTGCACGACCTGCTCAGGTGTGCGAGCGGTAGGAGTCTCAGTGCCTCCCCCAGCCTGAGAAGTAGCTGCAGCTATAGTAACTGAGATCGCCTGAGCTAGGCCAGTGCATACTGATAGAATATGAGCTAGGGCCTCCTGAAGACCTGGAATCACAATGGGCATAGCTGGTGCTCCTGGAGCATCCACAACTGGGACCTGATCATGAACTAGAGTGGCTGGTAGATCTATACGTGTTGTCCTAGCTGCTATGCGGGCCACACCCCTGCCCCAATCATGGCCTCAACCGCATTCTCGGCTTCTAGTGGCCACAACTAGTGTTACTGGTGGTCATCCATCCTGACTGGTAGCACGTGTCCTCACCATCTATGAAAGAATAGAATAACAGAAGTTGAGTACTCGAATCAACAGATTCGCACGACAAGAATTTCAAGAATATGAAGTTTTTCCTAAAGGTTCTGCAGCCTCCCAAGGATGAATACAAACGTCTCCGTACCGATCCGTGAGACTCTACTAAACCTGCTCATGACTCATGAGATCTATGTAACATAGGCTCTAATACCAACTTGTCACGACCCTAAATTCATACTCGGTCATGATGGCGCATATCGTAAAACAAGGCCAATCGACACAACTCCCAATTAATTTTGACAGTTATAATGATTCAATCTAAGTCATTAACATGCTATGAATCCCAAAATAAAAGTGAAATAGAACATTAGCGGAAGTAAACACCGTCCGACATCGGGGTATCACCAGTCATGAGCATCCAAACATCTGTCTAAGAGTATGAGAGAGACTACGCAGTCTATTACAGAAACTAATACAAGGGAAAATAAGATAAGAGGGAGAAGCACTGGGCTGCGAACGCCGAGCAACTACCTAGTGATCTCCGAACCGCCTGCTGGAAGCAATCAACACTCGCTAGCGGGACCCGAAGCTCCTGAATCTGCAAACAGGGTGCAGGGAGTAATGTGAGTACGGCAACTTAGTGAGTAATAAAAGTAAAAGCAGTTGAGAGATAAGAAAACATGTAAAACACAGCAAAATTCTATAAAAAGGCAGTATAAAATCAATACAATGCAATAAAACAGTGAAAACTAGTAAAAAAAAGCATCTCAGTTCAGTGAAAACCTCTTTAAAACATTTTTTAACAGTTAAACAAGTGATTGAAAAGCAACGAGAAGGGATAAACATATAAAATCAGCCCCTCGAGCACAACATCAACAAAAATCAGCCCCTTGGACAATAACACGGAACAACATCAGCCCCTCGGGCTATATCACATATTACACTGGGTACCCGCGCTCCCTAGGGGTGTACAGACTCCGGGAGGGGCCCCTTAAAGCCCAAACGCAATAGCAAGCCATCTCGTGGCATAATCATACAAGCTCTCGGCCTCATATCAAGCCACTTTATGGCGTACAACTTAGGCCTTCGGCCTCATAATCATAAATCAGCTAAGTACCGCTGCGACGTGCATCCCGATCCCATAATAACCTCACAACACAGGCCCTCGGCCCTACTCAGTCAGAAATCTCCAAAACCCATTCGGGCACAGTAAAATATGATGCTCAACTCAAAATATCACTTAAGATGTCAAAACAGAGTAAAGATGGCTGAGTTATGAAAATAGTGGAATATAGCATGACTGAGTACAAGTATAAAGTCAAAACAGTAAGAAATAGTAGTAAAAATCCCCTAAGAGTCCAAAATAGTTGGCACGGGGCCCAAATATGGCATTCAGCCCAAAACATGATGATACCAAACAATTTTCAATCAAATACACAGTAAAATAGTCATTCGGGACGGAATAAGTCACAATCCCCAACAGTGCACGACCCCACACTCATCATCTAGCATGTATGTCGCCTAAAAATATCACAACGATGTGAAATCCGGGGTTTCATACCCTCAGGACAATATTTACAATCTTTACTCACCTCTATCCGGTCCAAACTCTAGCCCGCGATGCCTTTGCCTCTCGAATCGACCTTCGGATGCTCCAAATCTAACCAAAATCAGTACATAACCATCAAAATGTGCTAAGAGAACAAAGCCCACTCGAAAGTAATCAAAATACAACGCAAATCCCGAAATTAACCAAACCCGACCTCCGGGCCCACGTCTCGGAATTCTTTAAAATTTATATCAATAAACTTCTTATCTCCCTAAGAGTTCATACATATCAAAAGTACTAAAATCTGACCACAAATGACCCCTCAAACCCTTGCTCAAAGGTCTCCAATCTCAAGCCCTAGTTTCTTCAATATTTACCCACAAATTTCCATAAATCTCAAGCCTAATCAATGAAATAACACCATAGGAACGCGTTTTATGATCAAAATTCTTACCTCAATGAAGTTCCCTTTGATTCCCTCTTCAAAATCCCCAAAAAGCTCCAAAAAATCGATTTAAAATGGTGAAGAAAGGCTAAAATTTGCGAAGGAGGGTTGATAAACTTTCTGGCCCGGAGTTTTCGCACCTTCGGCCCTTCCTCCGCTTCTGCAGTACTGCTTCTGTGGTCAAATACACTGCATCTTCGATTATCACTAATTCGCCCATTTCAGCATTCGCGGTCAAGAAGTCGTACCTGCGCCACTGCAGGTGCGATGGAGCAGCCGCTTCTGCGGTCCCAGCCCCACATGGCCAGTTCCGCATCTATGACCATTTGGGCGCTTCTGCGAGCCCGCACCTGCGGTCCCCTAGCCATAGGTGCGTTTATGACAGCAAATGGGAAATCTTCAGCTACCAAAAACCAAACGCAAATCTTCCGTCAACCATCCGAAATCACCCTGATGCCCCCAGGACCTCAACCAAATGCACTAGTAATTCATATACCACTATTCAAACTTATACCAATCCTAAAAACACCTCAAACAACATCAAATCAACCAAATCACATCGAATTCAAGCCTAAGGTTCCAAAATCTTCCAAATTCTACTTTTGATCAAAAAGTCTATCTAACCACGTCCGAATGACCTGAAATTTTGCACGCACATCCCAAATGACACGGCGAACCTACTACAATTCCTGGAATTCCATTCCAACCCCTATATCAAAATCTCACCTATCAACCAGAAAATGCCAAAATACCATTTTCGCCAATTCAAGCCTAAACCTACTACGCACCTCCAAAACATGTTTCGATCACACTCCTAAGTCCCAAATCATCTCCCGAAGCTATCTGAACCATCGAAATTCACATTCGAGCCCTTCTTGACTCAAGTCAATATCTAGTTGACTTTTTCAACTTAAGCTTACTCAAAAGAGACTAAGTGTCTCAAACCTTACCAAAACCTTTTCGAACCCGAGCAAACCAACCCGATAACACCTAATACCGCATAACAAGGCAATAAGAAGTAGAAATGGGGCAAACAGAATGGTAACTCATGAAACGACCGGCCGAGTCGTTACAAATAGCTTGTTTAGATGGTTGTTATTGTTTACCGTAAAATGGTACAGTTGAATTTGTACGTTATTTCTATACAAGTGAATTAATTCGATCCTGAAATAATAAGATAATTAAGGAAATAAGTAACACTTATCCTTGATTTGAAGACGAAATAACAAAAATAAAGGTTCCAGTAGCAAGGCCTCCGCGCGCAACAATAATACGAACAAAAACAAGAAGAAAGTTGTATAGAGCTTTGAATAGATTGTAGTATCAGTTTTCTAGAAAATTTGTCTTTACAATGATAACCGAACTTGCTATTTATAGCTACATCTAGGGAACGAGGTCCTAGGATCGTGCCCTTCTTTAATGTCAATTATGAGAGTCATTGATGAAGATGTAATGGTGAGCATAAATGCCAAATTCCTTGTAACGAGCAACATACTTAATGCTGTGGAATATTCTTCATTAATGCCACTGGGCGGAGGGTTTATTGCCTCTTTATGAATGTCATTCCTTCCATACCAAATGGGATAATTGTCTTCAGTTCCACATGTCATTCTTTTTAAATGGCCAGCTGGCATTATATATTTTACCCTATGTAGATACTCCCCCAGCTTTCTGGTGACATAGATTTGTTTCACCAGGAAGTTGGTAGAAACACTCTTTTGGCGGGAATTACTATGATTCCCTCTGAAGGCTTCTCACGATTTATTAGACACATGTCTATTCGTATTTAATGCCCTGAACACGCATCATTCTATGATTCAGCGTAGCTTTTGCTGGTTATCGAGGTAATCATGACTATAAATTTAGCCGCCAAAACCTTTACTTATACGCATCAACCTTCTCCCCTTATACTCTATAATTTTCCAAGATTTCTAAAATCTTTTTTACTGTTAATTAACCCTTCTTTAACTCCCTTCAAACGGAAAAGCTTTTCTTTTATCCAAATGGCTTCTTCTTCAAAGAGCGTCAGCTCTTCAAAGGGCAAGAGCAAAGCCAAGGACGCTGCTCCTCCAATGGTGGATTCTATCATTCCTAGAAGTCTTGTTATAATAAAAGACTTCGAAGAGAAATTCCCTTTGGCTCTCCCTCGCATATGGGTTGTTGGCAGATTCCTTTTTTATCCGTCCTTCCAGTATTTCTGTTGTGAAGGAAGACTACAGCTGCCATGATTTGGACATTGTTGCTCCTGATCTAACAGAGCGAGTGACCCTACCCGAGGAGGTTTTTACATATTTTTACATGTATCCCTTCACTTTGGGTGCATTCTTTGAGTGGAGAGCATGACGGCGTTATTGCAGAGTTTTGCCTATGCTACCAAGTGTCTGGTACAAGTCCTTCTGTGTGGAGGATGATTGCTTGTCTTCGGCTCTTGTATCAAGAGACGGGAGATGAGCTATCTTTAGCTCATATGATGAATCTCTATTCCCCCAAAATCTTCCACGGGGGAATGAAACATTTAAGCAAACGTGGCCATCATGCCATGCTATCTAGCATGGATGATGACAACGACTGTGGGTGGATGGAACGGTTTGTTGCAGTTTCTACCAACGCTATTATTCCAGCAACGACTTCATATTTCCGGAAGCATAGAACCTCACTCGTAAGATTCTTGTTTAATATTTCATATTTCTTTTATTAGGGATTCTTCCATATCCGTATTGATTCTCCATCCTTCGCCTATTTCAGCAACTCGATGGGTTCCACCTATAGTTGAAGGCTTGGACCAGTGGGTCCAAAAAATCTTGGATGTCACTACGCCCGAAACCCGCACGTGGAAAGAACTGGCCCTCAAATACGAGTGGAAGGCCAAAAATCATGGTAACTTAGACTCACCTTGTTTCAGATTATTGTGTGAAGAAATTGATTGGTCCCTTCTACCTTTTCTCTGAAATCAGGTCTACCCGCGGGCTCAATTGTCGTCCCCGAGGAGGATGTTTTGGTTGATCCTGCTGATACGGCGAGGCTGCTTCAGGAGGTGCTTACTCAAAAAGGTGTCTCCAGGCCTGCTTCATGTACAAGTGTTTTATTATGGAGTCTCCGGTCGGAGAACAAGCAACCAAAAAGAAGGCATTCCTCCATAGCCAGGGGAAAGAATAAGTGGGCGAAAACTGTTGCCCTCGAGTCATCTCCAAAAGTTGTGGTGCTTATCCCTCCTCCCAGGCTGGTCATAAACACCGTGATGATCGAGGATGATGGAGAAGCTAGTGATGAGGGAGCTTCTCTACATAAAACATGATGATCCTTATCATCTCAACAGGATGCTCAACTTGTTGAGTTAGTTATACCAACCGAGGAAGATGACTCGGCGCTCTAGAGGAAGTTTGAAATAGTAGAGAATTCCAAATCTCATTGCCTGATCCCAGTCACTGCGTCCAGGATCATGAGGTTGAGTACTGGTCCCCTGCCGTCTTCGGTTGATGAGCAACCAACAACCAGCACTGCGTTCCCCGTATCTGCTTATCAATCTTTACTGCCATCAGCTTCATCTCTTTCACCAACTCTTCCATCAGCAACTGCTACATCATCTCCACCCACTTGACCAAGAAGAAGGTGTTCCTCTTCCTCAGTCCCTAGTTTATGGTAATTTGGGGCAAAATTATGGAATCCCTTCTGAAGATCCACAAAGAGGAGGAACGTTACTCTTTCGATCTCTACCGGATGCAACTTATTATCCCGGCCATTGGAACTTTATATATACCTAAAGCCTTTGGCTTTAAAGAAAGATTCGGAAAAGATTCAGGCACTCTCGGAGAGTGCTTGTTAAACAATGGCATGCACAACGCCACAACGATACATTCCTTACTTCCTTTGTTATTTCTTCTATTTTTGCCTTAACATATCCTGAGTTTTGCCTTTCTTGCTCTGTAGGCCAACTTTCTTGCTTCTGAGGGCCTTCAGAGGTTAATTCATGAGAAGGAAGAAATTACCTTCGCATGGGATCAGCTTTTGGCAGAGCAATAGCAAAGTGTCGCTCACCTCTCAGAACTAGAAGCCAAAGCCACTAAGGCTGTTGTATTGGAGGCTTTTTTGTAGAAAAACGAGCAAGAAGTGGAAACCCTTAGCCAATAGATCACCCCGTTGAGGGTTTAATTTGAAGAGGTTAAGTCCAAATGGATTGAAGTTCATATGTCGTTCTTGCTGCATCCGATCGTTAGGCTGCCTCCGCTGAAAGATCGACCAACTTAGAGGCAGCCTTGAATTCCAAGACTGAAGAGCTTGCTGCTCGGGGATGAAGTATGCCCAGCTAGAGGAGAAGTATAAGAGGACCATTGAGAATAATAGAATTTTCAGCTCTACTGTCTGCGATCTCGATTTCAGCCTCTAGTCCATTAGATCCGCCCGGGAAAACCTTTTTGCCGAGGTACCCCAACTAAAAGAAGACCTTAAGCACCGAGCGGTTTCTCTCGTTGTTGAGAAAACTTACACTATGTACAACATGAGGAGAAAAACCTTGGAAGAGGCCAAAACTGTATCACTGACTTTGATGTCGAAATTGCAAAGGCCCATGAGCTTGAGTTAGCTGCTAAAAGTGGTCTCCTGGCAAGGCCTGATGCTCCAGTTCTTCTGGTTCCGATTTTGAGTTCTCAGGAACTGAAGAAGAATCAGAAGATGATGACGTTGAGGGACCCAATGATGACGGCCCTAATGTTGAGCCATCAGCGGATCTATATACTCCTGTATGCGCGCGAACACTTCTCCTTCCTCTGGGTCCTGGAGAGCCAGCAGTTTAGCCCGGCAGTCCCCATACCACAAGTTGGGATCCCTCTAGCTGGCATCGGATCTCATTGGCTTTGGAAACCGTGCTTCTTTGATGTTTCTCATAGCTGATACCAACTCTACTACAATGATGTTAAAATTGTATTCTGATAGCCTGGGGGTAGGAAGGATCTCGCATACCTGATGCTTCATTGTCCTGCAATGATCTATTGTTCCAATTGCGATCAGACCTTCTATCGGTAGCGAATCTATCTGCTAATCGAAAACCTCTGTTGTGGCCTTCGGTCTATTCGTAGGGCAAAAATTGGCCACTCGAAGACCGTCTGTCCGTGTCGAAGTCGTCTTTTGATTTTTCTTTATTCTTCTCTCATCCTTTTTCCAATGACGGAAAACCAACCTGATCATCTTTATTCCTTATCTTTGACTCGTACCAGTTGTGGACATCCGCCCAAGTTGTTGCTTGGAACTCAAGTAAACTTTCCTTCAGTTTTCGAGAAGCATCTAAACTTCTTGGATTCAACCCCTTGGTGAATGCTTCAGCCGCCCATTCATCTGGAACAGCGGGGAGCAACATCCTCTCCTTTTGGAATCGAGAAGCAAATTCTCACAGCAACTCGGATTCTCCTTGTGCAATTTTAAATATGTCGGCCTTCCGAGCCTGTACCTTTCTGGCCCCGGCATGAGCCTTAATAAAAGAATCTACGAGCATCTCAAAGGAATCTATGGATGCTTGGGTAACAGTGAATACCACATCAAGGCTCCCTTCGTGAAAGTCTCTCCAAATTTTATCAGCAACATAGATTCAATATCGTGAGGAGCTAAATCATTCCCCTTTACCGCAATTGTATAGGTGGTGATATGCTCATGAGGGTCTGAAGTTCCATCATACTTTGGCACGGCGGGCATTTTAAACCACTGGTGGTGCGACCGATATTTGGTCCATGCGGATATTCACCTCTCTCATAAATCATAAAAGTTCATTTTTGAAGGGGTCGTTTTTGTTATTGGGGCCGGATCCTCTCCCCCCAGTTCCATCAGAACCAACTTCACCCCTTGGGATGTTATTATCGATCCTCTGCGTTGTTTGATTTGCGGGAGCGCTGGGAAGAACTAGATCTCATCTATTCGTGTTATTGGAAGCCCCCGATAACGCATTCTTCAACTTTGTCATAACCTTATCTTGTCGCATGAGGTAGCCTAGAATGATCGCTTGTTGCTCTTGTAGGACCCTTACTGCATCCACAACATGTTCCTCTTCAACATCATTGGGAGTTGCCTCCCGAACATGCCGCAGATATCGCCTGTCGTATACCGGTATGGCATCGTTCCCCTCATCATGGATGTCACTGATTGAATCCTCGAAATGAGGTTGATCCCCTCGAACCTCTGGATTGTAAGTGTTGTTAACACCGTTATCTGCTATTTTTTATGATTTTTTCTAAGATAAAATAATCAAAACACGTTAGTAAAAAAGGCAAGGATCAACTTAATTACACGGCTGTTTAGGCCCCACCGTGGGCACCAAAATATTTACCCGTAAAACAGAACAGTTGAATTTATACGTGGTTTATAAACAAGTGAATTAATTTGATCCTGAACTAATAAGATAATTAAGGAAATGTGTAACACTTGGCCTTGATGTAAAGACGAAATAACATAAATAAAGGTTCTGGTAGCGAGGCCTCGGGGCGCAACAATAATAAGAACAAAAGCAAGAAGATAAAATTGTATAGAGTTTTGAATAGATTGTAGTATCAGTTTGCTAGAAAATTCGTCTTTACAATGATAACAAAGCTCACTATTTATAGCTACGTCTAGGGAACGAGGTGCTAGGATTGTGCCCTTTTTTAATGTTAATTATGAGGGTCATTGATGAAGATGTAACGTTGAGCAGAAATGCCAAATTCCTTATAACGGTTAGCATACTTAATGCTATTGAATATTCCTCATTAATGTCGGGCGGAGCGTATTTATTGTCTCTTTATGAATGTCATTCCTTCCGGTACCAAATGGGATAATTGTCTTCGATTTCACGTGTCATTCTTTTAAATGGCGATCTGGCATGACATATTTTACCCTATACAGTTACCTATTCTATTGTATTGTATTGTTATTTCAAATAATGTTTATTTTGATTGTTACTTAAATTTTAAAATATCATATGCTCAAATATGTTGATATGTAAAAACGAAAAGTGATAATTTTATGTAAGGACCCATTTAGTGTGGTCGCGTCATTACCTTTTTTTTTCTTTTACCTTGTATTTTTTATTATTAATTAATCTTATTTTAACATTTATCCTATTTTTGTATATAATAATTTTATCTCGTACCTTACTTTTTCTTTGTGATGAAAACATATTTTTGCTAGAGTTAAGGAACATAGTTTAACATTTTTATTATATAATTTTTATTTTTATAGATCCATCAATGCCATTAGATCCCAATTAAATCCTTCTTTTCCTCTTATTTCTTCTGTAAAAAAATTCTAAATTTTTGCTTAATTTTTATAAATTTATTCGCAAAATGTGAATGTTCTTCTTCTATTTGATTAGGAAATATGTTCTTTAATATCATTGTAAAGAATTAATACCTCCAGCAATATCACACTAAATTTGCACAAAGCTAATCATGTAGCTTGATAATACTTGATTTAAAAAACTTTCATACAGAATAATAACAATTTTTTTAAAAAGAAATGGAAATTCAGTATTGTATTGTTATTTCCAAGGATATGTGCTGAATTTAACATGACATTAGCCATTTGATACCCTTGGAACAGTTAGAAGGTTCACAAAGTTCACTAAATTTACACAAACACCAAGGTCATCTAAAGTAACAAAGTGCTAATTCAAGGGTATAAATAAATATTAAGTATGGCATTGAAACATTAAAAGAGGGTCCATGTGATAGGAAGTGGCAATTTCAAATGCTATGCTAAACACGTAGCATGTGAATTGCGGCGGGTACAATATCTTGAAGGTAGATAAATAATGAAATTTCAGAAATACCTTCACAATAAGATGGCATGCTGACGGGAAGGTGCCTGCTAACTCTCTAATAGTGGAACTTTAAGAGCATAATCATAATATATTAAAAGTAGGAAGCTTTTAAGTTGAAAGTCAAATTATAAATTTATTCTTATTATACTAATTTATTTTAAAAAGAAAACCAGATAATTACCCGCTACAATTCAAGCGTCACCTCTGCTCGGTGATAGACGTGAAGAGAACTAACGATCATATCCCAACTGTTGCACTGTTTAAATTTTTTTTTCTTTAAAAATTTGAGCCCCTATGGTATTCTATATCAATCTTGCTCTTCTCTGTTAAACCAACAGGTTTGGCATCAAATTCTCCTTCGCCAAATTGTTCAATTTGTTCATTAGTCATCTATTTCTCATAGTTTCCTAAAATCTATTTGCTTATCAGATTTTTGTCTAAAAGGGTTAGAATTTGGAGATGACTAGCGTTTAATTGAGTATTAATTTTCATGGCTTGAATACAGTTTACTTTAGTTCTAATTTTTACAGCCTAACTTTTCTATATTTCTCTTTTGCCTTTGTTTATTGTTGTGCAATTTGGTGATTGAAACTTTTACAAAATGCTTCGTAATATTCATAATCCTCATGATTTATTTGCAATATAAATGGTTAGCATGACAACTCTAAATCAATAAAACTTAGGTATTTGGTGTGTTCATGGAGAACAAAAAGAAGGATTTGGGGTTAAAATTTGCTGTAATAGCCTTTCTCTTGCTGCTATCTGCTATGGAAAAGCTCTATGCGATCATGTTCTGAACAAAATATCTTCCCTAAAATTAAAGCATAACAATGACAAAACATTCGTTGATGATGGTTTGTTTGACGTTGTATGGTCTAAATGTCTACAACCTTTGTTACAACATCCCAGTGATCTTGCAACCTTTTCTCTTGCAAGGAAAAATGCAGCCTATGATCTTGAATCTGTTTGAAAATTATTTTTAAACGGCCACGTTTGAAAGGATCTTATTTAAATTGAAGCACGTGACATGTTATAAAACTATAAAATTAGACGCTTTTGCTCTATAATTCTGTTCATGTTCACTTTACAAAAAGTGCTTAAATTAAAGTATTCTATATTAATTCTACCCATATCCGTGTGTGTAGATATAAGTGCTGTAAGCATTCAATCTTATTAAAGGAATATGAATATTTTTTTATGCTCATGCTAATATAATAGTGCTTTGATTAAGATTCTGCAAACTGAAAGTTAAATTTTGGAACCCACTATATAGTCATGTTATTCTTCAGAACTATCTTTGGTAAATCTTTATAGGAATAAACAAATCATTTTCGTACATAAATACTTGATTCTTATCACTAATTTTAATCTCATGTTTTTAGATACAGGTTGCATGGTTAGTTACAATGAACCGCTTATTGGAGAAGGTTGCAGCAGGAGAAGAAAGATAATAGTTACAAATGAAAGACAAGCTAAAATCACAAATTTCAATGAAAAATGATCATTTCACGTACTATATCCATATGGATAACAAACCACAATTAATTTAATTGGAAATTTAAAATATAGATTTAATTATACAGTTGTTACTTTATGGGGTAATTTTACTGAAAAAATCGATGAAATTCTTGCAAAGATGAAAGATGATAAACCAATCGTTAGCTATATATCTATTCTAAAAAATTTCCTTATTTAACTAGGGAATTTTGGAATATCAACTATTCATGTTAGCAATCTATCCAACAATTCAAAAAACAATAGATTTACAATTTGGTAACATAACTTTATCATACTGACTTCTAAGTTTAGTTTATGTATGACAAACTTTGCTGTAAAAAATTTGAAGAATACATTAGCATATGATAAGCATGCTCCTGTCTTAACTTATTCCTTTTCATACCATTTGATTATCTGATTTTGATGGTGATTTTACCATTTGCAAAACTGTAATATCCTCACACGAAAATTTACATGTACTATGAGCAAGTAATTAGTTAATTCTAAAAAAATTATTTTCACTCTCTTTACCTGTTGTTAGCCCTTTCCCCTCCATTATGATTGGGTAACCTCTGTGCTCAGCCATTCACTCAGTTACTGTTGGTTTATGCGTGAATCCTTTGACAGAGCTACAATCGTGATGTCTACATTTTTCTATATATTACTCTGATCATAATTTCGTTCATATTATTTTGTACAAATTTTTCCTCCTTTAAATATATGAGACTATTTAATAATAGAAACAAAAATATAGGCGTTATATCACGAAGACAGAAATTAAAGATATTGCATTAATACCAAATAAAGTAATAAAACAATCCGAAGAGACAAAGTTAGTCAAGATTATGAATGGTTTACTTGTTGATGCGCAGGTAATTCTCCTAGAATATATTGGTTATTTGTTATGTCCTAGAATCATATTACATGATATATTCATATTACTGGTCCAAACCACAGGGTCAAACAATTCCCATATTGGATTTTATCTGCCACAACATATTTTCTCACATGAATTATGTTGTACTTTCAAGAGGGATATATATATATATATATCAATGTCGACCACAAGAGTCCTGATTATGACAAAAAAATTAAAGTGGATTGAAGGAACATACACGAGGAATATCGTCTATAAGGAAATATTACATGAAATACACATAATTACATGTTTTACCTCATAAAAACAAAATAAGTATGCAACTCATATGTATTTAAGGAGGAATAATTCACCTAACGATGATTCACATTGATCATGCACAAAACTTATACTATATTTTTTCATGTACACTTACTAAAAATATTATTTTACGACAATGTGTACTATATATCTTGGCATACACGTGCAGCGCACGTGCAGAGAAACTAGTATTGAAAAATAAATTTTTGAGTTATATTTAAGAACTTCCCCCAAACACCGATGATAAATTATTTCTAGTACCTAACAGTAGGCCACTATCCTACCATCGAAAGTTGATAGGGCAGAAATTTGAATGATGCGTCGCCGGCACGATGGCCGTGCGATCCGTCGAGTTATCATGAATCATCGCAGCAACGGGCAAAGCCCGCGTCGACCTTTTATCTAATAAATGCATCCCTTCCAGAAGTCGGGGTTTGTTGCACGTATTAGCTCTAGAATTACTACGGTTATCCGAGTAGTAGATACCATCAAACAAACTATAACTGATTTAATGAGCCATTCGCAGTTTCACAGTCTGAATTTGTTCATACTTACTGTTACGCAACGCCTTCCTGATGATCTTTGGAAGGGCAACGTAAGGCTAAGCAACCGATGTCAGTGCGGTTGCTGTCCGCCAATGAGGTCCTCGCCGCACGCTAGACTAGATTGTCAGTGCCGTGCGGGAAAACCAATGTCGTGGGCAATTGCGGAAGCTTGAGAGAGAATTGGGTTTTGAATGATGATGATGATTTTATTGATGAATGAAAATGCTGATTACAATGATGCGGTGTCGAGGGGGAGAGACACCAGAAAATGCTTGCTTGAAAATGTTTGATTGTTTGGTCCCCCTTAATAATGCTTAAAAAAAATAAACCAACATTACAAGACTAGCCCTAATAAAGCTGTAGAAGCACACTGAAATGAAAATGATGAAAACTAGTCTATGATTACAATGAAAAGGACTTAGATTATTACAAGGAAAAACTAAGTCCGATGGCAGCATCTTTGTCTTGCGGGTCAGGGTCTGCGCGCGCGTTGCTGTGGGCGCGCGCGACACTTGATGTGCTGGCCTGAGGCTGGGCACTGGTGCTTGGCATCAGGGTCTGTGCGCGAGGCGCTGCTGGAATGGGCCTGCAGCTGGGCGCTGGCGAGGCATCAGGATCTGCGCGCGCGGCATTGTCAGGGCGCGCGGCGCTGTTGTCATTGGCCAGCCCTTGGGCGCTGGCGAGAGGCATCGGTGGGGCGACAGAGGCACATGCGCGCTTGTCACTTGGCGCAGCCAAGACCACGGGGCCGACCATGGCGCTAGGCATTGTGAGGCTTGCTAGGCCGCCATGGGGCGCGGCCAAGGGGTCATGGGGCATGTCTGGAAAGCAGCCCATGACATTCTCCCCCACCTGAGTTGGCGCCGTCCTCGGAGCCTTATGATGATGATGATGATGATGATGTTTCTGATGGTTGTTGGATGGGAGGTCTGCGCCCCTCTGTTGTTTGAGCTTGCTGTTGTAGCGAAGCAATGATTTCATGCGGCTGACATGGAAGACTGGATGGATCTTCCACCAGGATGGAGTTTTTACCTGGTATGTGGACTCCCCAATGCGTTTTTCAATGGACAGGGGCCCGATGTATTTTTGTTGCAGGCGAGGGTCATGGGTCCTTTCTGCAAACAAGTACCACTTTGGGATGCATAGAATTACTTTGTCCCCTGGTTGATGTTGGGCAAAGCAAAGCTTTTGTTCGGTGAACCTTTTTGCCCGCTCTTGGGCCCTGATGAGATAGCTCCGCACTATCTCCATGTTGCGCTCCCATTCGCTCGAGAAGTTGGCAGCTCGAGGAGATTTCGGCATGGTTGATGCATTCACCGTTTGCGGGAGAAGCGGTTGCTGTCCGGTAACAATTTCAAAAGGGCTCTTGTTTGTATGATGGCTCTTTTGAGAATTGAAACACAGTTGAGCAGCATCCAGGAGCTTCACCCAATGCTTCTGTGATCCGGTTGCGAAGTTGCGGAGATATTCCTCCAGCATGTCATCGAACCGGTCTGTCTGGCCATCCGATGGTGGATGGATGTCTGTGTTGTGACTCAATGTTGACCCAAAGCACCTGAAGAGATGGGTCCAAAAGTTGCTAGTGAAGCGTGAGTCGCGCCTACTAACAATGTTTTTGGGCAGGCCCCAATGTTTGACAATGTGCGAGAAGAAGAGTCGAGCTGTATCTTCTGCTGAGATGTTTTGCGGGGCTGCTATGAAAGTTGCATAGTCTGAGAACTGATCTATGACAACCATGATGGATGCAAGATTGCCGACTTGGGGCAATCCCGTGATGAATCTGAGGGAAACACTTTCCCATGGTCTCTGAGGGACATGTAATGGCTGCGAGGGTCCCGGCTGTGATGAGTGATCCGACTTGTCCTTGGGGCATGGCTGACAAGTCTTCACACGATGATGAGCGTCACCAGTCTTTTGAGGCCGATGACATGATGACTGATTGTTGCTGCGAAGGGTAGCCTGAACCTGGGGTTCATGTCTGTTGACTACCTTCTCCAACTGCATGGCCGAGATGTTTTCAGCGGCCATCTTTATGGGAAAGCATGGTATGGTGCAGGGCTTGGCCCCTTTTTCTCCCATCATCAGGAGCATGTTGGCATATGGTACCGGTATGGTGTTGGTTTGCCTCATGAACTCCAAACCCACTATGATGTCGAAGTCATCTATGATTGCGATGCGCAGGTCGATGCTTCCTTTGTATGGGCCAAGTTTCACTGGGACATTTGTAGTTGTTCCACCCAATGTCTGAGGTGGTGAGTTGATAGCCTTGACGCGGCCTTTGCTCTTTTGCACAACAAGACCTAGGCGCTCTACTTGCGTTGATGACAAGTAGTTATGGGTGGCACCCGTGTCTATCAAGGCGTGAAGGGGCTTGCCGTTCACTTTCAATTCGACGAACATTAGGGTCCTCGCTTGTTTAGGAGGTCTTTCGTCCATCTTTTCTTTCCCTTTCTTGGTGATCGGGACTGATGTTTTCTTAGGAGGACATGCACTGGTCCCCGCTAAGGCATGTGGGATAGAGCCAACAATTGCATTGAAGGCGCCTACCTGGTTGTCTTCTGATGTGTCTGATGCGTCTGACTCATCCTCGACAGCCTGATGAGCATTGACCTTTATGTTTGGGCATTCATTGTTCCAATGTGCCCCGCCACAATGACGGCATTCTGAGGGAGGCTTTCTCCCCTGATTGTTGTTGATGGATGCAGCACTGTTGCTGTTAGAGGGAGGAGTCTTAGTTTTGGATGCACTCCGATCTCCCCCACTTTTGCTTGGGCCACCATTGCTGGGATGGTGCCCGTTGAATCCCCTCGGACAGACGGCTGGGGCCTGTCGTTCTGAGTTCCCAAATGATAATCGCCAAGGCATTCTGCAGCTTGAATGGCCTTGGGCAGGGTGTCTACCCGTTGTCTTTGTAGTTCCATACGGGCATGAGGTTTCAAACCTTCTATGAATGCGAAGAGTTTGTCTTTGTCCCCCATGTCGCGTATGTTTAGCATGAGTGCGGAGAATTCGCGCACGTACTCCCTCACTGATTTGGTGTGGCGGAGGTCCCGTAGCTTTCTCCTTGCATTGTATTCCACATTTTCGGGAAAGAACTGCAGGCGTATGGCTACCTTCAATTCGTCCCATGTCTGAAGAGTATCTTCACCGGCCTTGATGGCTTCGTGTTTGACCCGCCACCAAAGTTTGGCATCGCCCTGAAGATACATGGCAGCAGTCGCTACCTTTTTGGATTCCTCCAAATGGCCCACGGCATCGAAGTATTGTTCGATGTCGAAGATGAAGTTTTCCACTTCTTTAGCATCCCGGGATCCGTCGTATGGCTTTGGCTCCGGTATCTTAAGCTTTTGTGGAATGGGGGTGAGGTTTGCTGCACCCCTGATGTGATGGTCGCCTTCTCGAAGTAGGCTCTGTAAGGCAGCATTGACAACGTTGAGCTTGTCAGTCAAGTCGTTTATGGTTTGCTGCATGGCAGTTAGTCTGTCTGCCTCATGTTGCTGATGGGCTAAATCGTCGGCACGCTCCTGTTGGAGGTCCTCAAATTTGCCATGAATATTGGCAGTTTCGATGGCTGCCGTTTGTCGGTCCTCGTCGGAGTCACGACTGATGTTTGCAATGACATTTTCAGCCTGCCGCATTCGGCGGTCCAGGTCGTCCAACCTTTGCACTAGGTTGTTGTTTTGATCAGGCACCGTATCCACGATGGGTCGTAATCGGTCAACCGTCTCTTCTAGGGATGCTAGACGCTCCTCATGATTCACCATGGTCAGAAATGGTGATGATGGCAAATGTTCCCTCGTCCGATGTCGAGCCTAGGCTCTGATACCAACTGTTACGCAACGCCTTCCTGATGATCTTTGGAAGGGTAACGTAAGGCTAAGCAACCGATGTCAGTACGGTTACTGTCCGCCAATGAGGTCCTCGCCGCACGCTAGACTAGATTGTCAGTGCCGTGCGGGAAAACCAATGTCGTGAGCAAATTGCGGAAGCTGAGAGAGAATTGGGTTTTGAATGATGATGATGATTTTATTGATGAATGAAAATGCTGATTACAATGATGCGGTGTCGAGGGGGAGAGACACCAGAAAATGCTTGCTTGAAAATGTTTGATTGTTTGGTCCCCCTTAATAATGCTTAAAAAAAATAAACCAACATTACAAGACTAGCCCTAATAAAGCTGTAGAAGCACACTGAAATGAAAATGATGAAAACTAGTCTATGATTACAATGAAAAGGACTTAGATTATTACAAGGTAAAACTAAGTCCGATGGCAGCATCTTTGTCTTGCGGGTCAGGGTCTGCGCGCGCGTTGCTGTGGGCGCGCGCGACACTTGATGTGCTGGCCTGAGGCTGGGCACTGGTGCTTGGCATCAGGGTCTGTGTGCGAGGCGCTGCTGGAATGGGCCTGCAGCTGGGCGCTGGCGAGGCATCAGGATCTGCGCGCGCGGCATTGTCAGGGCGCGCGGCGCTGTTGTCATTGGCCAGCCCTTGGGCGCTGGCGAGAGGCATCGGTGGGGCGACAGAGGCACATGCGCGCTTGTCACTTGGCGCAGCCAAGACCACGGGGCCGACCATGGCGCTAGGCATTGTGAGGCTTGCTAGGCCGCCATGGGGCGCACTAGTATTGAAAAATAAATTTTTGAGTTATATTTAAGAACTTCCCCCAAACGCCGATGATAAATTATTTCTAGTACATACAATAAGAATTTTGACTTTTTTTATTATGCTCGTAAGGGTTAAATATTTTAAAGGTGGCGTAAGACGGTTGCGTGATATTTGAATACTACCAATTTTGGCATTGCACAAGCCACCAAACTGTTCGCATGAAAATATGAAATACAAACCAATTATGGCGTGTTGCTATTTGGTTGTACATGGTTCTCCGAATGACCCCAACCTCCTTTTCAGGTAAAAATAAATATAGCGACACGACCAAATAAAATTCGTTCTTTTTCACACCAAAAAACTCCACATTTCTTTCTCTTGCATTTATGGTCCTCTTAGTTAACTTTAAATATTGTTATGTGGAAATTTCTTCTACATACATACACATGTTTGTGGAGTTAGGAACCAAAGTGACGTGAAAATTTTCAAAAGAACACTAAACTTCTTAATTTTAGACTAGTGATCTGTCCATCAGAAATGGTCTCACTAATCTTCAAATGGGAGATTCTTTCTAAACTTCTTAATTCTTCTCCCATTTCTCTCTCCAATAGCTTTCTCGTTTATATTAATGATGTCGCAACACTTCAAAGGTTCAATGTCGGCCATCCATATAACCCGACGTTTGCCTTGGGGGCAAATGCTGCAAGTTGAAGATCTCTTTTTTTTTCCAAACTGAGTCACAATTTTATAATCATTTTGAGAATCATCTTTGTAAAAGGGGGATTTACCTAACCTTTTACTACAAGAGTTGAACTTGGAAACCAAGTTTAGAAAGTTATAACTAACAACAAACATAGTTACATAGCGGTTATAAAGCTGAAACTTCAAGGTGGTTCATATGTGAGAGTGCTTGCTTTTTTCTTCTTGACTCTAAATGAAGGAATTTGCAATCTATCGGTATTTACCAGGCATGTAACCTGCCCCGGTAGGCTATCGAAGGTGATATATATATATAGAGAGAGATCTGTCAGATTGTGGCTCAGGGATGCCAATTTGTCTGCAACGCGATTTGCTTCTCTATAGCATTACCGAGTTCTAATATCATTTGTATTTACCAACACCTTTATCTCATTTACTGTTTCACTGATTCTCCAAGGTGTATCCCATTCTCCAATCACAGTTCTGAAGGATAAGTGAGTCGGTTTCTCCTATAATCGAGTTAAAGCCATTGTTGCATGCACCATTTAAGGCCATAGAGCAATGCACTAGCTTCTACACTGTTACTAGTGCCCTGTCCCAATGGTAATGAACATGCAATTATGAGACAACCATCACTCCCTTTCACTATACCCCTTCCTCCAGAGTTTCCATTTAGACAAGATCCATCAATGTCCACTTCACAATGAGAGGTGGTGGTTTGAGCCATTTCACCATAATAAAGTTGTTCATTACCAATTAGGCTTCATACATGTGACATACATCTTCCCAATTGTTTTCAAAGTTGATCTTCTTGAAACGAGATTTGATAATCTGAGTGATGTTGAAAGTAATCATGTCTTTGGATCTGTGAAAGGACGGTTTTTCCAAATCAAATCTAGAGCTGCACCTAGACCTCCATAGCCCCCAAATAATGATAGGAGTCATGATTTTGTGCATGTAGTTTGCCATGGGATTTTCCCCTTTTTGTTTCCAGCAATTGAGAATGAGAGTCCTTAGATTATTGTCTCTATACTCAATGCCCAACCTGCCAATAAAGTAATTCCAGACTTGTGCAAATTGACCACTATAAAATAAATGATATGTAGTTTCAGGTCCTTGGACGCCACTGAAACATGTACAACAACTGCACCTAGAGTTAAATGATAATCCCAAGGCTAGTAATCCTCTCATCCGTGGCTACCTTGTTGTGAATAGCCATCCATGTCATAAAGGACATTTTGAAAGGAACACCTTTCTGCCAAATATTAGCGTCATAGCTAGAAACTTTTTTTTTTTTTTGCCTTAACAGATTCCATTCACTAGATATAGTAAATTTGCCATAGTTATTGCTAGTCCAGATTGTTGAATCCTCTTTTCGCTGGTTGCTGAGAACTTGTAAGGAAGACAAAGAAGATAGGTATGTTTTAATGTGGTCAGGGGGTTGGTAATGAAGGACTGACCAATACCATTGGCCATCATTGAGTACTTATTAATCTTTATATTACTCAATATGGGATTATCATAGAGAGTTTTATAAAGAGGACCCTTGTCCATCCAATTGTCAAACCAGAAGCTAATGTTGCCTTTTCCAATTTTCCAAAGAATGTTTTGCTCCACTTTGTTTTTGATTGAACACATAGATTTCCGACTATATGAATTCCCTTTCGTCCAGTTTGTACCAATTGAATTGCTCCCATTACAGTACTCTGCTTTCATGAATTGAGCCCAAAGGGAATGATTAGTTCTCAAATTCCACCACTGTTTGGTATTGAAGGCATTGTATATGTCTTCTAATTTCTTGAATCCGGTTCCTCCTTCCTCAAAAGGGAAACACAAAGTCTTGCATGCCACCCAGGGGTGTTTCTCCCTATTTGCATGCCCTGACCAAAAAATTCTGGCCAAATATTTCTCTATTAGTTTGAAAGATCCTTTGGGAGGATGTACTGAGGCAAGAGTATGAATATTAAGAGCTAGGAAAACATGTTTGATGAGAACTGCCCTTCCACCCGTTGATAAGAATTTCAAATGTCATCCTTTGATTTTGTTAATGACCATGCTCACCATATCAGAGAATATGACAAGAGTTTTCCTCCCAATATATATAGGACATCTTAGGTACTTCATAGGAAAGTTACCATGTCTCATACCAAGTATTCTGCCAACTTTAGTAATAGTGCTTATAGCAGTATTAGGTGCCATCGCATAATAACTTTTCGCTTTGTTGGTCATTTGACCACTAATCTTCCCATAGGATTCTAAAGTTTTTAGAACCAGTTTCAGAGTTTGCTTAATACCATACAAAAAATAATTGTGTCATCAGCAAAGGAAAGATGAGAAATTTGTGGTCCATTGCGAAACATATAATATCCTCTGAATCTATTGTTGTTATGGAGGTCATTGAGCATTAGGGAAAGTAGCTCCACACATAGAATAAAAAGTGAGGGTGAAAGAGGATCTCCTTGTTTGAGTCCTCTTTCAGACTTAAAGAATCCATGCCTGCTACCACTGATAATAAGAGAGTACCAATTGTTGGATATGAATTTATATATCATGTCTTTCCACCTTTCAGCAAAACCAAGTTGCCTAAGCGTGAAACATAAGAAAAGCCAGGACACCCTGTCGTAAGCTTTAGCCATGTCAAGCCTAATGACAAGATTTAGACCCCTTTTTAGTCTTGGAAATGTTATTAACAATCTCCTGGGTCAGTAAGATATTCTCATTTATCGACCCTCCCTTGATAAAACTATTGTGATTAAGAGAAATGATCCTGGGCAAAATGAGGCTGAGTCTAGCATTTATAATCTTTGCAATGATCTTAATAGACATATTACAGAGATTGATTGGTCTGATGTCTGAGAAACTCTGAGGAGAGACAACTTTAGGAAGCATTATCAAGCAAGTGTGGGAGAAAAACCTAGGTGGAGTGGCACTGTTAAAGAATGCACCCACTGCCTTATGTACATCATAGGAGATCATTTCCCATGCACCTTGATAGAATTTAGCACTCAATCCATCAGGGCCTGGTGCACTATCAGGATCAATAGAGAATACGCAATATTTAACCTCTTGAATGGAAGGTATAGCTACCAAAGAAGCATTTTCAGTTTCAGTGACCACCTTCTTCACAACATTTAGAATCTGATAGTCTTCTACAACATTATCAGCTTGAAACATCTTTTGAAAGAACTAAACAGTTGCACTTGCTACATCATTGGTGCCCTCTACCCATTCTCATTCCTCATTTTTAATTTTGAGGATGGAAAGCTTTCTTCTTTTATCCTTAATGACTCCATGAAAGTAAGTTGTGTTGGCATTTCCTTTATCTAACCATTTGACCCTAGCTTTTTGTCTTAGAACCTTTTCTTGAAGAATTAAGAAACTGGTGAATTCAGCTTAAGTTCTAACCAACTTGTTCCAGATATCTTGAGTATTATTGGTAATGGATGCCTCTTCAAGTTCCTTAATAAGATTTTCCAACTTCTTTGGTTCTTCGTAGATATCACCAAAAGTAGCCTATAACCATCTGCTCAGAGCACTACATACTCTTTTAGTCTTCTAGTGGAGGATATAAAGGGGATTCCTATGGACCTCTTCAACCACGATTGTTGGATAACATTCAAGTATTCATTATTGTCCACCCACATATTCAAAAATTTGAAATATTTAGTATGAGCAGGATCATAATTCCCACATTCCATCAGCGAAGGGGAGTGATCAGAGCATATCATAAGGAGATGTGTAACTTTGGTAAGCCACCCAGTTTCTCTTCTAAGATAATAGCCACATTGAAGTCAGTAACCACTCCCTAAGGGCTATTAATGTTATTAGATGTGTTTTTGAGTTTATCCCATAAAACAGTTCTTTGCTTTTCATCGTACTTGGCATACACATTGGTAATGTGAAATGAAATATCCTCATGAGTTTGACAAATTTGAAGTAAAACTTGTTCTTCTTTATGATCCAAGACATTGATCTTGTAATCAGCTGACCAAAAGACCCATATCTTATTGGATCAATTGTGAAAACATTCTTGGTATTCAAGAAACTTTTTGTACTTTTCAACCTTCCTTGCTCTCACCATGGGTTCCTGCAAGAAAATAAAGGGAGGTTGTATTGGTTTTTTTATGGTTTTGAGCCTTTCAGCAGCACCTTGAGACGTATGCCCCTAATGTTCCATGATAAAGAATTAATCATTGGAAATATTTGAGTTTTGTTCACCTTGAGCATTTGAAATTTCTTGTGGAATCCTATCATTTGGAGCCCAATTGATCTCACCTAGTTGCAATGATACGGTCGGTCGTTTCACGAGTTACAACTCTATTTCCCCTATTTCTACTTCTTTATGTCTTGTTCAGCTGTATTATGTGGTATCAGATTGGTTGGTTCGGGTTCGGAGTGGTTTTGTAGAGGAATGAGACACTTAGTCTCTTTTGAATAAGCTTAAGTTGGAAAAATCAACCGGATGTTGACTTATGGGTAGAAAGTCTCGGATGTGAATTCTAATTGTCTGAATAACTTCATTAGGTGATTAGGGACTTAGGAGCATGATCAAAATATATTTTGGAGGTCCATGGTAGATTTAGGCTTGAATTGGCGAAATAGGAATTTTGGCATTTTTCGGTTGGTAGTGGAAATTTTGATATCGGGGTCAGAATGGAATTCCAAAAATTGGAGTAGGTCTGTTGTGTCATTTGGGACGTGTGTGCAAAATTTCAGATCCTTCGGATAAGGTTTGATAGACTTTTTGATCGATTACGGAATTCGAAAGTTTTGGAATCCTTAGGCTTGAATCCGATGGTGATTTGGTGTTTCGGCGTTGTTTTGAGTGTTTAGAGGGTTAGTATGAGTTTGAATGGAGATATGCGAATTGTTGGCGTGTTTGGTTGAGGTCCCGAGGGCCTCGGGATGGTTTTGGATGGTTGTCGGAAAGTTTGGACTTGGAGTTGTGCTGGAGAAATTGCTGTTTTTGTTGTTTCCGCACCTGCAGATTAGGGACTGCAGGTGCGATGATCGCAGGTGCATAGAGGCCGCCGCAGGAGCAGAAGTTTTACTGGATCTATTAGCCCGCAGGTGCGAAGCCTGGGGCACAGGTGCGGATGTTATCCCTTAAGTGAAAAATCGCAAGTGCGGCTATGTTGACCGCAGAAGTGGTCCGTAGATGCAGAATTGAAGTCGCAAGTGCGAGATGCCTAGGCAAAAAGTATAAAAGGTCATCTTCACGATTTTCAGCTTATTTCCTCTATTGTTAAGGCGGTTTTGAAGCTTTTTGAGAGGTATTGAAGAGGGATTTAAAAGTAATCACTTGGAGGTAAGGTTTTTGAACTCAATACTCGTTTCTATGGTGATTTCTAACTAATTAGACATGAAATTGTGGGATTAAAGGGTTAAAATTGAAGAATTAGGGTTGAAATTGGAGAGTTTAAATTGGAGATTTGGGGGACTATTTGAGGTTTAATTTTGATGTTCTTGGTATGTATAGACTCGTGGGAGGATGAGGATTCTTGTGATGTAATTTTTATCGAATTCTGAGATGTGTTTCGGGATTTTTGAGAAAATTAAAAAAAATGTATGGATTTCATTCCTTTAGCATGTACTGATGGTTACATACTGATTTTGGTTATATTCGGGGCATTTGGAGGCCGAATCGAGAATCAAGGGCATCGCGGGCTATAGTTTGGCTTGGATTGAGGTAAGTAACTCTTCCAAACTTGGTTCTGAGGGTTCGAAACCCTGAACTATGTGTTCTATGATTACTATTAAGGTAACACAAATGCCAAGCGACGAGCGTGTGGGCAGGCACCGTGAGAAATACGGCCTGGATCATTGCATGACAACGGTTAGTGACTCTTTCTTGTTGATATTCGTGTTTCTATCATGTGATTAAGTAAATGTGCTTTGAAAACATTCTAGATATCATGTTTGGGCCTCATATCGATACTGTTGATACCCGGGAGGTCGTTTCTTGCTGTCATATCATTATCTTCATTGATATTCTGTACGTAGTCCTGTTCATGCATTATATATCATGCCTCAGTCTTGATTATTGTTATTTGGCACATCATATCATTGTTCGGGCTAGTATCATGATATTGTGAGCCTGTGTGTGAGAGACTGGACAATGATGGCTAAGTGAGGCCGAGAGCCTCGTTGTGAGTAATAGTATATGGGATCGAGTTGCATGCCGCAGTGGTTATGTTGATGATTATGATAGCGCTTGGGCTGTAGGAGCCCCTCTGGAGTCGATAACACACCCCAGTGAGCACAATTGATGATATTGAGGGATGGATTTTCCTAGGACATGGATCTTGTCTGAAGTATTTATACCTGGAGATGGATCTTCTCCACAGGGCTGGAATAGCCTTCCTTGTTACTCGATGACTGCAGTCAGTGATATATATATATATATATATATATATATATATATATATATATATATATATATATATATATATATTCTGTGATGGATCTTCCCTAGTCCGGATGGCCATATACAATAACGAGTGGTTGAGCACTTGTCAGTGGAGGTACACAAAACATTGATCATACTATCTGTGCATTGGTAAATAGAAATTTCCTGAGCTTTATACTCTGTACTGTTTAGACTACATTTATTTACTGTTGAGTTTTTTCCTGAACTGCAAGCATGTCTACTTTTCTGTACAGTTTAATGGTATTACCCGTTGAGGTTTGGTTCGTCACTACCTGTCAGTCCATAATTTGGACTTGTTACTTACTAAGTTGGTGTACTCACGTTACCCCTGCACCTTGTGTGCAGATCTAGGTATCTCGGGTCACGGTAGCGGTTGCTGATCATTCAGTGGTGGACCTTCCTTGGAGATAGCGAGGTAGCTTCCTGGCAATCGCAGTCCCGCCTTCTCCTTCCTTATCTTCCTTTAGTGTATTTTGTTGGCTATTCTCAGACTATGTTAGTCTTATTTTCTTTCGATCCGTTGTAGTGTTTTGCTCATGGCTTAGTGAAACCCGTGGTTGGGCTTGTACTTTCCGCTTTGTTTTGATTTTTACCTTATATCTTTTATCGGATTTTTGTTAAAAATATGGTTTTACTTAAGTTTTAAATGAAATATGGAGTATTTGAAAATAAGTTGGCTGGCCTAGTTTCACGATATACGCCATCACGACTGGATCAATTTTTGGGTCGTGACATGTTGGTATCAGAGCCTAGGTTACATAGGTCTTACGAGTCATGAGCAGGTTTAGTAGAGTCTCGCGGATCGGTACGGAGACGCCTGTGCTTATCCTCGGGAGGCTGCAGAACCTTTAGGAAAACCTTCACATTCTTGAATTCTAGTCGTGCGAATCTGTTGATTCTAGTACTAAACTTATGTTATTCTATTCTCTCATAGATAGTGAGGACACATGCTACAGGTCAGGACGGACGACCACCAGTACCACCAGTTGGGGCCACTAAAGGTTGAAGTCGCGGTCAAGGCCATGATAGGGGTAGGGATGTAGCCCGTACGGTAACTAGGGCAGCACCTACAGATCCACCAGCCGCCCCATTTCATGATCAAGCTCCAACAGGGGATTCTCTAGCAGCACCAGCTCAGGCACCGACTATGTCTATTGTTATTCCGGGTCTCCAGGAGACCTTGGCTCATATTTTGACCGTGTGCACCAGTCTCGCTCAGGCGGTCGCAGTTACTACTACAACAACTACTTCTTAGGCTGGGGGAGGCGCTCAGACTCCCGCCGCCCGTACACCCGAGTAGGTTGTTTAGGGACTGCAGACACTAGAGGTACCACCAACCCAGCCGGTTGCACCTGCTCATGATTATGTAGTTCCAGTTATGCCTAGTGGCGAGCAATGTCGATTGGAAAGGTTTGGTAGACTTCAGCCTCCGACTTTCAGTGGTGCAGAGGGTGAGGATACCTAGGATTTCTTGGACAAGTGTCAGAGGATGTTACGTACAACGGGTATTCTGGAGGCTAGTGGTCTCATTTACTACTTTTCAGTTTTCTGGAGCTGCCTTTACTTGGTGGGAGGCTTATGAGAAGCGTAGGCTTGTTGGTACAACGCCCCTTACCTGGAAGCAGTTCTCCGCTCTGTTTCTCGAGAAGTATGTGCCATAGTCCCGCAGAGTGGAGCTATGCAGGCAGTTCGAGCAGTTGCGTCAGGATGATATGAGTGTGACGCGGTATGAGATTAGGTTCTCTAAGTTAGCCCATCATGCTGTTTGGTTGGTTCCTACAGATAGGGAGATGATCAGAAGATTCATGGATGGCCTCGTTTATCAATTGCGGATTCTTATGACCAGAGAGAGGGTGTGTGGTGCTTCTTTTGAGGAGGTGGTTGACATTGCTTGGGAGATAGAGTTGATTTGCCGCCAGGAGCGAGTTGAGAGGGAGGCCAAGAGGCCTCGTGGATCTGGTAGTTTTGGTGGTGTTCATTCGGGAGGCCAGTTTCAGCAAGGCAGAGGCTGTCCATTCAAACATGCTCAACCAGCCCGTTCGGGCCACCGTGGTAGATCATCTGGCCACGGTACTCATAGTTCACATCAGCGTCACTCATCTCTCAGTGCCCTTCCAAATCAGAGTACGACTCAGGCACCATAAGTTCAGGGCTCATCTATGCCTGGTTCTTCTAGTGGGCATCCTGGTGCGAGGGGCTCCCTTCAGTCCCTACTGCCATTTGTCGGGAGAGGTTGCTTCGAGTGTGGAGATTCGGGTCATATTAATAGGTTTTGTCCCTGTCTTACGGGAGGTTCATCTCAGCAGAAGAGTCAGCTTTTGACTCCAACACCAATTACTTCCCCACTCGCTCAGTCAACTCGGGGTGGAGGTCAGTCAGCTAGGGGTCTCCCTAGAGGGGAGGTCGATCAGGTGTTGGTCAGGCCCGTTTCTATGCCATCCCAACCAGACCAGATGCTATTGCTTCAGATGCTATGATTACAGGTATTGTCTCAGTTTGCCATAGAGATGCCTCTGTATTATTTGATCCTGGTTCCACTTTTTCATATGTGTCATCATATTTTGCTCACTATTTGGATACGCTCCGCATGTCTTTAGTTTCATCTGTTCATGTATCTACTCCGGTGGGCGATACTATTATTGTGGACCATGTATATCGGTCATGTGTGGTGACTATCAGGGGTTTAGATACCCGAGTGGATCTTTTGTTGCTTAATATGGTTGATTTTGACGTGATATTGGGCATGAATTGGTTATCTCCGTGTCGTGCTATTTTGGAATGTCATGCTAAGACAGTGACATTGGCTATGTCGGGGTTGCCACGGACTGAGTGGCAAGGTTCGACGAATTATGTACCCAGTAGAGTGATTTCATTGTTGAAGGCCCAGCGGATGGTTGGGAAGGGTTGTCTTTCATATCTGGCCTTTGTGAGGAATGTTGGTATAGAGACTCCTACCATTGATTCAGTTTCGGTAGTGACGGACTTTCCGAATATGTTTCCTGCAGACCTGTAGGGCATGCCACTGGACAGGGATATTAATTTTGGTATTGATTTGGTGGCACTCGACCCATTTCTATTCCACCGTATCGTATGGCACCGACAGAGTTGAAAGAATTGAAGGAGCAACTTTAGGAACTCTTTGATAAGGGGTTTATTCAGCCTAGTGTGTCGCTGTGGGGTGCGCCTGTTCTATTTCTGAAGAAGAAGAATGGCACTATGAGGATGTGCATTAATTATAGACAGTTGAACAAGGTCGCAACTAAGAACTGGTATCCTTTGCCTCGTATTGATGATTTATTTGACCAACTTTAAGGAGCGAGGGTGTTCTACAAGATTGATCTCCATTCAGGGTATCACTAGTTGAAGATCAGGGACTCGGACATTCTTAAGATAGCTTTCAGGACCCGATATGGTCATTATGAGTTCCTTGTGATGTCTTTTGGGCTGACCAATGCCCCGGCAACGTTCATGCATTTGATGAACAATGTGTTTCGGCTGTATCTCAACTTGTTTGTCATTGTATTCATTGATGATATTCTGGTGTACTTGCATAGTCAGGAGGAGCATGCGGAGCATTTTAGAGTTATGTTGCAGCAATTGAGGGAGGAGAAACTTTATGCAAAATTCTCCAAGTGTGAGTTTTGGCTCAGTTCAATGGCTTTCTTGGGGTATGTGGTGTCTAGTGAGGGTATTCAGGTTGATCTGAAGAAGATAGAGGCGGTTCAGAGTTGGCCCAGACCATCCTCAGCCATAGAGATTCACAGCTTTCTTGGTTTGGCAAGCTATTACTGTCGATTCTTTTAGGGATTTTCATATATAGCATCATCCTTGACCAAATTGACTCAAAAGGGTGATCATTTCATGTGGTTGGATGAGTGTGAGGCGAGCTTTCAGAAGCTCAAGACTGCCTTGACCACAGCTTTAGTGTTAGTTTTGCCATCAGCTTCAGGTTCATATATAGTGTATTGTGATGCTTCGAGAGTTTGTATTGGGTGTGTGTTGATGCAGGAGGGTAGAGTGATTGCATATTCTTCTCGTCAGTTGAAGCCCTATGAGAAGAACTACCCTGTTCATGATTTGGAGTTGGCTGTCATTGTTCACGCATCGAAGATTCGGAGGCATTATTTGTATGGTGTGTCTTGTAAGGTGTTTACTGATCATCGTAACCTCCATCACTTGTTTAAACAGAAGGATCTCAATGTGAGGCAGCAGAGATGGTTGGAGCTGCTAAAGGATTATGATATCACTATCTTGTACCATCCGGGAAAGGCCAATGTAGTGGTCGATGTCTTGAGTAGGAAGGCAGTGAGTATGGGCAGTTTGGCTTATATTCCTGTTGGGGAGAGACCTCTTGCCGTTGATGTTCAGGCCTTGGACAATCGGTTTGTGAGTTGGATATTTCGGAGCCCAGTCAGGTCTTAGATTGTGTGTTTTCTCGGTTTTCCTTATTTGATCGCTTCAGAGAGCACCAATATGATGATCTTCATTTGCTTGTCCTTAAGGACAGAGTTCAGCATGACGATGCCAGAGATGTGACTATTAGTGATGATGGAGTATTGAGGATGCAGAGCTGGATATGTGTGTCCCATGTAGATGGGCTTCGGGAGTTGATTTTGGAGGAGGACCATAGCTCGCGTTATTCCATCCATTTGGGTGCCTTGAAGATGTATCAAGATTTGAGACAGCACTATTGGTGGAGAAGAATGAAGAAGGATATTGTAGGATTTGTAACTCGGTGTCTCAATTGTCAGCAGGTGAAATATGAGCATCAGAGACCAGGTGGATTGCTTCAACAGATAGATATTCTAGAGTGGAAGTGAGAGCGGATCACCATGAACTTTGTAGTTGTATTCCCACGGACTTTGAAGAAGTTCAATGCTATTTGGGTGATTTTGGATTGGCTGACCAAGTCCGCGCACTTTATTCATGTGTGTACTACCTATTCTTCAAAATGATTGGCAGAGATTTATATCCGAGAGATCGTTCGCTTGAATGGTGTCCCAGTTTCCATTATTTCAGATAGAGGTACCCAGTTTACTTCACAATTTTGAAGAGACATGCATCGAGAGTTGGGTACTCAGGTTGAGTTGAGCACAACTTTTCACCCTCAGATGGACGGGCCGTCCGAGTGCACTATTCAGATATTGGAGGACATGTTGCGCTCTTGTGTCATTGATTTTGGAGGTTCATGGGATCAGTTTCTACTGCTCGCGGAGTTTGCTTATAACAACAGTTATCAGTCGAGTATTCAGATGGCTCCATATGAGGCTTTGTATGGGAGACGGTGTAGATCTCCAGTTGGTTGGTTTGAGCTGGGTGAGGCTAGGCTTTTGGGTACAGACTTAGTGTAAGAGGCTTTGGACAAGGTGAAGGTGATTCAGGAGCGGCTTCGTACAGCGTAGTCGAGACAAAAGAGTTATGCTGACAGGAAGGTCTGTGATGTGTCTTACATGGTTGGGGAGAAGGTTCTACTGAAGGTTTCACGCATGAAGGGTGTTATGAGATTTGGGAAGAAGCGTAGATTGAGTTCTCGGTTCATTGGGTCTTTTGAGGTGCTTCGGAGGATTGGGGAGGTGGCTTATGAGCTTGCTTTGCCACCCAGCTTGTCGAGTGTGCATCCGATATTTCATGTTTCTATGCTTCGAAAGTATATTGGCGATCTGTCTCATGTTTTGGATTTCAACACGGGTAAGTTAGATGGTGATCTGACTTATGATGTGGAGCCAATGGCTATTTTGGAGCAACAGGTCCGAAAGTTGAGATAAAAGGATATAGCTTCAGTGAAAGTGCAGTGGATTGGCCCGTGGAGGAGGCTACTTGGGAGACTGAGCGAGAGATGCGGAGCAGATATCCTCACCTATTTGAGGCTTCAGGTACGCTTCTTTACTCGTTCGAGGACGAACGTTTATTTAAGAAGGGAAGGATCACTACAACATTTTTGGCCTATAGCCACACTAATTATAGACAACACTCAAAAAGTGTTGCCAAAAGTAGCTATAGATGAGCTTATAAAGCGTGGTCTTTTGACTAGAGTCTTTGGCCACGTTTTTAAAAGCCACACTTAAAAAGCGTACTCTTATAATACAAAGACAACACTTATTAAGTGTTGCCAATTTACAAATTATTTGGCAACGCTTATTAATTATAATTCAACGTTTTTGAAGCGTTGTTATATTCTAATACCAAATTTAACACTTTATAAGCATAACCTAAAAATTTGTTATAAAATATTTCTCTTAAAATTTCCCCCCAAATACACAGGTAACGAAAATATTTCCCTCCTCCCCACCCAATACTCAAAAGGCAAAGTAATTAAAACATACTCCTCCGATCCAGAACGTTTCCCAGCATTCTTTTCCTCCTTACCCTAAATTTTTGTTGCTTTTTTTTTGCGCCGCTGCTGGGGCTCCTCCTGCACTATAGCAAATCTCCATCTTTTCTCTATTTGTTAGTATTTCTTTTACTCAAAGGTTTTCTGTAAAAGAAATTTTGATTTCTAATGAAAAAATAATCTTCTATGATGTATATACATGGGTATGTTGGTATTGTCTTCATTTATACTCAATGTTTTTAATTTTTTTCTAATTTTAGATTCTTGGGCTGAAAAGAAGTAATTTTATTTTGTTTAATTTCTGGGTATAAGGTTTAGTTGTTTTTACTAATTTCAGATTCTTGGGTTGAAAAGGAGTAATCTTTACTATTTGATTTTGGTTATCTTTGATTGATGTTCCTTCTTATACTTAAAAGTTTTAATTTATCTAGCTTCTTATTGAATTTTTTTGGGGCCGATAGAAGTGAAACATAATTCGAGACACAACTGGTATTACAGTGCATTTGCAATAACACAGTTGTGATTATCTGCTGTGAAAACACTGCCCAGCACCTCTGTGCCTATTCTCATCCATGAGGGATTCGTTTATTTTTTTGTTTTTCGATTCTTCACATTATTTGCTATTATTAACTTGTCTATGTGTATATGATCACAAAATTAAATAAAGCAATAGAGTTAAGGTTCTATGTAATCACAAACTCAAACAAAGGAGGAAAATTGAGGTCTTTAGATGTAATTCTGATAGATACTAAGGAATCTTACAACCAACCATTGCTAATTTGGGATTGAAGCTTAATTGATTGTTCAATTTTATTGTTACTTTTTATGATTGGTGCTTTATGATCCTCTTCATCTTTGATTATGCTATAACAACCATGGTTCTTAGAGATGATGTGTTGACGACATGTGTCGTTTATTGCTTATGTTGTCATGTGACACAAATAAGTATATGTAGTCCCTTGATAAGATTTGGGGTTATTGCTTCTCTGTTAATTAAGATGGTATTTAATAGCTGAATACTATTATTGCTTCTGGTATATTTGGTTGTCTCAATATCAATTTAGAGAAAAATGATACACATTCTATTAAGGTGTGGAGTAGGAAACTTGAAAGTTTTAACTTAAGATGTGGATACTGGTTACATTTTACATTTGTGTCAAAGGTAGTTCCCCAAGTTGGGGCATGGCATTTTGGACAGTCGTCTGCCCCTAATGAACCTGCTATGCATCGGTTAATTGTGTTGTATAAGTCTTGTACTTGTATTCAAGGGAAGGGCATTGTCCAACTTATGATTTCTATATACTTCTGCTACACACCATGAAGGTGTTTGATTATAGGGGCATACTGTTTGGAAATAACATATGTCAAGTTATGTATTTTCCATGAAAAGGGCAGCACTTCTATTTCTCTATTTAATAGAATCACGACAAAAAATTGTAATCCCTAAGTTCTTTTTCGGGGTAAGTTACAAATCTCTCTATTGTTATTTAACTGTTATTTGTTGTATAATTTCTTTGTGATCCTTATTAAGATAGAAACAGAAGTGGCTACTCCTTTTGCTTGGATTGTTGAGTTGATTATAGAGTAAGCGGGACTACAAATTCAATGATCTGAGTGGTCTGAGCTATGAAGTTCATTCATTAGTGTTGTATTTAGCTTTTTTCTTCCAGGATCTGTCTTATTGAGCTTCTTATGTACAATATTTGTATGTTTGCTGTTCATTTTCTTAGGTTGTTTGTGTTTCCGGACATAAATAAAGCACTCTTTGATGCTTTTGTTGTCGCACGGTCTTATAGAGATGTTTTAGACTCAACAATAGACTTCTTTGTGGTCATTTGCATTGAGGAATCTTGGCTCTCTGCTCATTTTGCTATTTAAGGGAGTACCTCACAAGGATTTCTTACCTTCAATATGCTGCAACTTACTACTTGAATTTAAACTAAAAATCGAGGTGTGCCCAAGCTGGCCTGGACACCATAGGAAAAAAACATGTTAATTGATTGTTCAGTTTTATTTTTACGTTTTTATGATTGGTGCTTAATAATCCTCCTCATCTTGATTGTGCTATAACAATCATGGTTCTGAGGGATGCTGTTTTGATGGCATGTGTCATTTATTGCTTATGCTGTTATGTGACACAAATACATATATCTAATCCCATGATAATATTTGGCGTTATTACTTCTCTGTTAATTAAGATGGTTTATAATTGCTGAATACTATTATTTCTTCTTGGATATTTGGTTGTTTTTGTATGGGCATGACTTGTGTTGGATTTCAACATTACTTTAGAGAAAAACGATACAGATTCTGTTAAGGTGTGGACTAGGAATCTTGGAAGTGTTAGCTTAAGCTCGGTGTATTTGCTTAAATTTCTACATTAATTTAGAGAAAAATGGCATTTTATACTGCAGTCTGCCCCTAGTGAACTCACTATCCTCTGTTAGTTGTGATGTACAAGTCTTGTTGTCTTATTCAAGGGGACATTGTCCCCACCATGAAGCTGTTTGATTATAAGGGCATGCTGTTTGAAAATAACATATTTCAAGTTATGTATTGACCATGAAAGAGCTGCATTTCTATTTCTTGATCAATAGGATCACAACAAAAAATTGTAATCCCTGCGCAAATTCTATTTTGGGGGCAAGTCACTAATCTCTCCATTAATATTTAACTGTAATTTATTGTATACTTTCTCTGTGATCCTTTTAAAGATGGAAACTGAAGTGTCTACTCCTTTTGCTTGGATTATTAAGTAGTATCAAGAGTTACTAACAGGAACTTGTTAAAGATGACTTCAAGTTGTCAGGATAAATGATTCCCTTTATGTCCAAAGCTTTCTTTTAGTAATTTCAGAATATGGCTAGTTCTTGAGTTTCTTCTTTAGAGTTGAAATCATAAATAGCTAGTTAGATATTTATATCTTAACTTTTTTTATTTAATCTTTATACGTAAAATACACCTTTTAGGTGTCATTATACTTGCCAATATGCTCATGACACTTTTTTTGTGCGTAAAATTATTATATTACCTTCATGAAAAACTTGGTTTATAATTTTATTACTTGTTATGGTTGTTCTGTGGATCCTATTAATTTTACTCCTTTTCTCCAAGAAGATTGGTCACGCTCAGGTAGATCTGTGGCGAACTTGAAGTTGGGTTTGCTTAGCATAAGTGTCATGACTAGGTAAGATAGTCTTATTAGTTTATAATGCATTAGTTTTCAAATTCATTCTTGACGTTTCGGATTTATTTTATAGTCAGTACTTAAATGATTATATATTTGAAGATCTAATAAATTTTATTTTTAGGAATTCAAATGTTCCATCCAAGGAATGGATGGATTTACCAAGGTATAGCAAAGAGTATATCGAGGGTGTTCAATCTTTCTTAGATTTTGCTTACTCTTATGGAGATCCTCAAGGCGAAGAAATTCAATGCCCATGTGCAAAGTGTTGTAATATTCGTTGGACTCGAAGGAATGTAGTTTATGATCATCTAATATGTTATGGGTTTGTTCAAGGTTACACAAGATGGATTAATCACGGGGAATGGGAAATTTCGATGAATGTTAATTGTGGCATGGATGATAATGTTTGCTCGTACGATGATATTGATGGGTTGTTGAATGATCAATTTATAAATGTTGCACATGCTGAAGGAGTGTATGAAGGCCCAAATGAAGATGCCATTAAATTTTATAACTTAGTTGACGAGGAAAGCTAAGAACTATATCCGGCTTGTAAAGGATTCTCTAGATTATCTTTTACAATCCGTCTCCATTTGTTAAAGTGTCTACATGGATGGAGCAATGCGTCTTTCACTTCTCTTTTAGAACTATTAAAAGAGGCGATGCCTAACTTGAACATTCCTATATCCTACAATAAAGCCAAATCTATGGTAAAGGATCCCGGTCTTGATTATGAAAAAATTGATACATGTCCCAATGATTGCATGCTATTTAGGAATGACCATAAAAATGAAGAATATTGCCATGTCTGCGGAGCTTCTCGATATATTAAATATCCTGAAGTAGATAGCGATGAAGTAGATAGCGATCTTGAGACTTCCAAAAAAGGTTATCGTGTTCCAGCGAAAATTTTGAGACACTTTCCATTAATTCCTAGACTTAAAAGGCTATTTATGTGCTCAAAGACAGCAGATACATTGAGGTGGCATGATGAGGAGCATTCTAAAGATGGAAAGTTAAGGCATCCTGCTGATGGGCAAGCATGGAAAGACTTTGATAGCTTGCATTCAGAATTTGCAAGGGATTCTCGCAATTTGGGACTTGGCTTTGCAAGTGATGGGTTCAATCCATTTCGGACCATGAGAATATCTCATAGCACATGGCCAGTTATTTTAATGGTGTATAATTTGCCTCCTTGGATGTGCATGAAGCCAGAGTACTGTATGCTTTCTTTGCTTATACCTGGGCCACGGTCACCTGGAAATGACATTGACGTTTATTTATGTCACGACCCCAAACCGGCCCGGTCGTGATGGCGCCTCTCGTAAAGACAAGGCTAGTCGACACAACACTCACCTTAACCCTTTAAGCATTAAGAGTCATTTTTAAGTCCTTAAATTAAACAATGTTTCATAATAAAATCCTAGAATAACAGTGCGAAATAAAATACCAGCCCGACATCGGGGTGTCACTAGTCATGAGCAACTATCAAGGTCTGAATACAACAAAAGTCTAAAAATATAATAAATACAGTAACAACAATGAGGGGAAGAAAGCGGTGCTGCGAACGTCATGCAACCACCTTACTAACTCTGATGACTCCACGGCTGAGCTATCAACACCCGCTATCGGGTTCCGATATACCTGAATCTTCACACGAGGTGCAAAGAGTAATGTGAGTACTCCAACCCAGTAAGTAATAAGAGTAAATAAAGGATGAGCAGTAGGAAACAATGAATCCACATTCACGTTAGGCTCAATAAACATAACAGGCCTTCAAATCATAATACGAGTCAATCTTCCCTTTTAAAATCCAGCTTTTAGTAAAAATCATTTTGAAATACTTTCCAGCAGTTTCGGTAGGGGTTCAATACCATTTAAGATAATAATAGAGATTAAAGCCATAATCGGCCCCTCGGGCAAAACATAGTTTGTAAAACAGCCCCTCGGGCAAAACAGTAATCATAAACACTTCATAACTTAAAAATCTCGGTGGAAATAACCAATGCCAAATCAGTGATTAATTTCTGAACATCTCATAAACCCTAGTTTAAATAAAGGTTGTTTAAAAACATTTGTTCAACTTTCCGACAGAGGCTCAATATAAAGATGAGTGAAAACAGTCGATAAATCAACATATTCGATAGAAATTCACTTGAAAGAGGAGTGAAATCAATAAGTTCATAAACAGGCATCTCAGGCAAAAACATCACTCATATGCATGTATATATCTATCGCCCCTCAGGCTAGCCTCTCTGTCACTCGTGACTCAACTCTTACCAATCAGTACTCGCACTCAGCATTCACGCTCAACTGGTACCATATAGTAACCGCTACGGCGTGCATCCTGATCCGTATATCTCTCACAATAACTGAAATCAAAGTAACCGCTGCGGCGTACAACCCGATCCATGCATCGCTGTGGCGCACATCCCGATCCATATAAATAGTCGACTGCGCTCACTGGGGGTGTGCAGACTCCGGATGGGCTCCTATAGCCTAAGCGCTATATTGCTGCAGCGCGCAGCCCGATCCATATATGTATCGTTGTGGCGTGCAGCTCGATCCATATACATATATATATATATATACATTGTTGCCGCGTGCATCCCGATCCATAGATATATAATCCTTACAACTAGGCCCTCGGCCTCTCTCAGTCATTAACCTCACCATCAGACTCTCAGTCTATCTCAGTCATCAATCTCACAATCAGACCCTCGGTCTATCTCAGTAAAACAGGGAACTCAGCCCAAAACAATTTCCACATTTTAAGAATATAGTGATAAAGCCAGATTTGAGCAGTAAACAGGTAAAACATGACTGAGAATATGCTTTCAAACAAATAGAGTGAGGAAAAATAGTAAAAATGCCCCTAAGGGTCCCAACAAGTCGGCACAAGGCACCAAACATGGCATACAACCCAAAAATATAATAATGTCAAACAATTAACTATCAAATACACATTAAAATATTCGTTCGGGATGGACTAGGTCACAATCCCCAGCGGTTCTCTACCCCAAGCTCATCATCCAGCGTGCAAGCCACCTCAAAGTAACACAACGACGTATAATCCGGTGTTTCAAACCCTCAATACAGTATTTAGAATCATTACTTACCTCGATCCGGTCCAAAATCTAGGCTGCGATGCCTCGCCCGCACGAATCGACCTCCGGATGCTCCAAATCTAGCCACAATCAGTACATAATCATTAAAATATGCTAAGAGAGCGAAACCCACTCGAAAATATCCAAGTTAACATCAAAATCCCGAAATTGCTCAAACCCGACCCCCGGGCCCACGCTTAGGAATTCAACGAAACTCACAAAATCCGACAACCCATTCAACCACGAGTCCAACCATACCAAAATTACTAAATTTAGATAACAATTCGGCCACCAAATCTTCAAACCTTATTTTCAAATTCCTAGGTCCAAATCTACAATTTACACCTTAAAAACATGTAATCTAGTCGGATTATTCGATGATAATTCAATATTATGGAGTAGAAATGATCACAAGTGACTTACCTCAAGATTTCCCATGATTTCTTGCTCAGAAATCGCCCCAAGCCGTGTTCTTTCACCAAAAAAAGGTCAAAATGAGCAGAAAAATACAACAGCTTTCATAAACCTATTCTGGTCGCTAAAAGAGCCATTCCCATCGCTAAAAGTGACAAATCTGGTCGCTAAAGGTGCGCACCAGATCTTGCTGCACCAGCAATGTTTATTTTCACTAAAAAGGCTCTAACTCCACCATACGAACTCGGAATTCGGTGATTCTTATTCCTATGAGTCACAAATAATGATATGAACATAGTCCTTTAATCGAAACTCAATTCGGAGCTCGTTTGCTTAGTGCGATATCCATTTCGCTCGTTAAACAATTAACTCATGATTCGCGTAAAAAACCCAATCGCGACATGATGAAATTAGGCCAAACTTTCCAGATCACTCCTATAATTCATTATCAAAATTCTTGAAGTCTCAAAATCAAATTTCGATCTCTAGAACTAAAAATGGACCTTTGGATCATTACATGCTTATGCTCAAAACGGTAAAAATCTTCCAAAAACTCTTCCAAAACTTATCCTAGCCTCATGGTACCCCGACCAAACATGTCAACATAATTCATAACATCATTCAAACCTATTCCAATTATCAAAATACCTCAAAAAACATCAAATTACCCAAAACTCATTAAATTCAAGCCTAAGTTTCCAAAAATTTCCGAAATACACTTTCGATCAAAAACTCGACCAAACGATGTCCGAATAACCTGAAATTTTGCACTCACATCAAAAATTACATAAAGAAGCTACATCAACTCTCGGAATTCCATTCCGACCCTCGGATCAAAATCTCACCTATCAATCGGAATTCACCAAAATACTAACTTTGCCAATTTGAGCCAAATCCTTCCACGGACTTCCAAAATGCATTTCGATCGCGCTCCTTAGTCATAAATCACCTAACGGAGCTAAACAAATCATAAAAATTCCGATCCGAGATCATATACAAACAAGTCAACTCTTGGTCAAACTTTTCAAATTCAAAGCTTTCATCTGAGACTGTTCTTTCAAATTCCTTCCGATTTTCCTGAAAACCAAAACCATCGATCTACATCAGTCATAATACATCATACGGGGCAAGTCATGCTCGAGAACTGGCGATCAAAGTACAAAAGCTCAAAATGACCGGTCAGATCGTTACAATTTACGACCATTAATAGAAGAGTTAAATGTTTTGTGGGAGTCCGGGGTAGAAACATATGATGCTTCAAGAGATCAAATCTTTCAAATACGAGCAACTTTTTTATTGACAATCAGTGACTTTCATGCATATGCTATGTTATCCGGTTGGAGTACAAAGGGAAAGTTGGTTTGCCCTTGTTGTAATTATGGCACTAATTCTCGTTATCTTAAACATAGTCAAAAAATATGTTATATGGATCATCGTGTTTTTCTGCCTATGGATCATCCTTGGAGATCTAATAAAAGGTCTTTCAATGGAAAAACAGAATTTAGGCTTCCTCCGCCTTTGTTAAAGGGAACTGATGTGCTTAATAGCTTATAGAATTTTAACAATGTGTTTGGGAAGAAGTGAAAGAGAACAAATGATGGCCCTTGGAAAAAAAGGTCAATTTTTTTAATTACCTTATTGGCAGCACAACTCTTTACGTCATAACCTTGACGTAATGCATATAGAGAAAAATATAGTGGATAATGTAATTGGAACTATTTTGGACATTCTTGGCAAGACAAAGGATCATGCAGATGCTCGTTATGATCTGAATGAGATGGGCATTAGGAAGAACCTACAACCAAAGGATACAAAGGATGGCAAGAGAACAAAGTTTGCAAAAGCATGTTTCTCAATGACCAATACTGCTCCTTGACATCATGATACATCTTTGTCGAGCCGGGATGGATGGGATATCGGGATTGGTGAATCTCATTCATAATCTTCTCTCGCAACCCTGCCACATTAGGCACACACAATCGGCTCTGGTATCTCAGTGCCCCGTCTTTTCCGATCCCAAAAGCCATACTTTTACACTGTTGAATGCTTTCTCTTAATCGTACTAAGATAGGATCTTCATATTGTCGTGCTTTTACCTCGGCTACCAAAGATGATTCTGATGTATTCTGTACAGTAACACCTCCATCATCAGAGTCTAACAATCTGATTCTCATATTGGCTAGCTGATGAAGCTCTTTAATCAACCCCCATCTACCTGCCTCAATATGTACTAAGCTTCCCATTGATTTACGGCTGAGAGCGTCTGCCACAACATTGGCTTTACCGGGATGATACAATATCTCGACGTCGTAGTCTTTCAATAATTCAAGCCACCTACGCTGCCTCAAATTCAACTCTTTCTGCTTGAAGATGTATTGTAAACTCTTGTGATCTGTGTAGATGTCAACATGGACGCCGTATAAGTAGTGCCGCCATATCTTCAAAGCATATATTACTGCAGCCAATTCCAAATCATGGGTTGGATAATTCTTTTCATGCTTCTTCAATTGTCTTGATGCATAAGCAATCACATTCCCACGCTGCATCAATACGCACCCCAAACCTATACCTGAGGCATCACAATATACCACATAACCTTCTGTTCCTTCAGGAAGAGTGAGCACTGGTGCAGATGTCAATCGATTCTTCAGCTCCTGAAAACTACGTTCACAAGTGTCAGACCACTGGAATTTGGTAGCTTTTTGTGTTAACTTAGTCAATGGTGATGATATAGAGGAAAATCCTTCTACAAACCGCCTATAATATCCTGCTAGCCCTAGGAAGCTGCGGACTTCTGATGGTGTTGTAGGTCTCGGCCAATTCTTTACTGCATCGATCTTCTGAGTGTCGACACTAATACCCTCATCAGATATCACATGGCCAAGGAATGCTACTGAGTTCAGCCAGAATTCACATTTGGAGAGCTTAGCATATAACTTACGATCCTGAAGCGTCTGTAATACTATCCGCAAGTGGCCCGCATGTTCCGCCTCCGAACGAGAATACACTAGAATGTCATCAATGAATACAATCACGAACACATCAAGATAGGGCCTGAATATAGTATTCATGAGATCCATAAAAGCTGCTGGGGCATTTGTTAGCCCGAACGACATCACCAAGAACTCAAAGTGCCCATATCTTGTCCGGAAGGCCGTCTTTGGAATATCCTTCTCCCTAACCCTCACCTGATGATACCCTGAACGTAAATCAATCTTAGAGAAATACTTGGCACCCTGGAGTTGGTCAAACAGGTCATCAATTCTTGGAAGTGGATACTTGTTCTTTATAGTAGACTTATTCAACTGTCGATAGTTGATACACATCCGTAACGACCCGTCTTTCTTCCGCACGAATAGGACTGGTGCACCCCAAGGTGAAGTGCTAGGCCTAATAAAGCCCTTATCCAGCAAGTCCTTCAACTGCACCTTCAACTCTCGCAACTCTGCCGGGGCCATTCTGTATGGAGGAATAGAGATCGGTTGAGTGTCAGGCAACACATCAATGCTAAACTCAATCTCCCTTTCAGGAGGAAGGCCTGGGAGTTCATCTGGGAAAACATCTGGGAATTCGTTGACCACAGGGATTGATTGTAAAGTAGGCGGTTTCGCCTCCGCATCCCTAACGCGAACGAGATGATAAATGTAACCTTTTGAGATCATTTTCCTTGCCTTAAGATAGGAAATAAACCTACCTTTCGGTGTAGCAATGTTCCCTTTCCATTCAATGACGGGTTCACCCAGAAATTGGAACCTAACCATCTTCGTACGACAGTCAACATTTGCATAGCATGAGGCCAACCAGTCCATTCCCATTATCACATCAAAATCAACCATTTCTAACTCAAATAAATTTGCCGAGGTTTGACGACTACAAATCATCATAGTGCAACCTCTATATACCCTTCTAGCAATCACAGAATCTCCTATCGGAGTAGATACCGCGAGGGGTTTACTTATCAATTCAGGTTCAATGCCAAACTTATTAGCCACAAAGGGTGTAACATATGATAATGTAGATCCCGGATCAATCAGCGCATATACATCATAAGAAAACACAGATATAATACCTGTAACAACATCTGGAGACGACTCGAGATCCTGTCGACCTACTAGAGCATAGGTTCGATTTTGAGCACCACTCGAACTCGGCACTGCACCTCTACCCCTACCACGACCTGTCGACTGCTGAAAACCCCGTGCTGGAGGTCGAACTGATGAGGAAGAACCAGACACAGATCCAGTCGGCTGAGCCATACCATCACCTCCTCTATTAGGACAATCCCGCATCATATGGCCAGGCTGCCCGCACGAATAGCATGCATCAGAACCTCGACGACACAGTCCAAAGTGGGCCTTGCCGCACTGATCACAATGTGGTGTTGGGGGTCTCATCTGACTAGTATCCCTGTGATGTTGCGAGCCAGATGCCCGCGAACTCTGACCTGGACCAGAATAGGATCGATCATATCGAGGCCTCTGAAACTGTGGAGGAGCACTAGCTACAGGTGGCGCCGAACTCCTCGAAAACTGTGGCCTGATGCGGCCTCTGAAGTCATCAGAATACCCTGCAAATCTCGCCCTCTTATGCTGGCCCCTATCCTGCTCCCTAACTGCCCTCTGCTGGCGCTTACGATCCTCTAGGGTCTGGGCATAAGCTTGAATACGGGAAATATCCATGCCCTCCACCAAGGAGGCTGTCGTACACTCATTTATCAGATGTGGTCCCAACCCATTCACGAACATATGCACCCTATCACTCATCTCGGCCACCATATGGGGAGCATACCTTGCCAAAGAATCAAACTGCATACTGTACTCTCGCACACTCATATTACCTTGTCTAAGGTTCAAGAACTTATCAGCTCTAGCTCGTCGTATCTCAACTGGCAAGTAGTGACGAAGAAAGGCCTCAGAAAATTCCTTCCACACAGCTGGAGGAGGGTTCGGACCCCTGGATCTCTCCCAACTATCATACCAGAGAACCGCTAAATCCCGTAGCCGATAAGAAGCCAACTCTACTGCCTCTGTATCACTAACATGCATAACCCGAAGTGTACGATGAACCTGGTCAATAAAAGTCTGTGGGTCCTCCTTGGGGTCTGATCCGGTAAACACTGGAGGGTCTAAATTAATAAAATCACGAACTCTTGTACTAACTGGTTTCTCAGCAGCACCTGTATTCTGCCTCTGAGCCTGAGCAGCTACCAAGCTAGTCAATAACTGCAAAGCACTCCGCATATCCTGGTCTGGAGTGCCAGACGGAGGAACTGGAGGCGCTGGGTGCCTTCTAATATCCTCTGGAGGAGATGGAGTAGATGAGGTATGAGAGGGCATCTCACTTTGAGCCTCACTTTGTCCTGCTCTGACTTGGGGCACCTGACTGGTACCCTCTCCCGCTGCTGTATCAAGCCGTCTACTAATCGTTTGCTTCCTAGTCGAAGGCATCACTGAAGAAAAACAAGGTGAATATTAGAGACGAACACTTACGACTCAACTCTACGCACGATCTAGATTCAGGAAGAAGGTAACAACCCTAGATGTCATGTAGCCTCCTGATTATAAATATGGCGCGCTACACATCCATAATCAAGACTCTACTAGACACGGCTCATAGACAACCCCTAGGACAGACTTGCTCTGATAACAAGTTTGTCACAACCCAAACTGAAGGGCCATGACTAGCACCCGACCACACTTGCCGAGGACCAACGCACATTTCATCTAACCTTCATTATTATCTTTTAGGGCTGACGAGATCAATATAAATGGTAGACCTAGATCATGGACAACCAGCAATAAAATATGATGGCATGAACATACATAGCAGGGGATGACCAGACAATCAAGAAACTACATATAAGGTATGAGCTATCACGCTACTATGAAAGACTATACAACAAAAACTAGCCGACAAGGCATACCAAACTATACATGAGCCGACACCTATCTATGAGCCTCTAAAAGAACATAAGTGTTGCAACATAGCCGGAATAGGGCCCCGACATACCCATAATGTCTATAACAAAAATTGCATACCAAGACCAAGGCAAGTCCGGAGAAGGGATCTCGCCAATCACCGCTGAACTGGACAGTCTACTGTGGTGGGGGAGCTGCACCTGCCTGTCTATCAGGACCTGCAGCACGACATGCAGCGTCCACAAATAAAAGGACGTCAGTACGAATAAAGTACTGAGTATGTAAGGCAAGGAACCATAAATGCGATCAGTAATGTAAGCAAGGATAGAGAATATACAATCTGTAATATCTTAGTACCTCTGAGGGCTACTTACATGAAATACATGATACATATGTATAAATACATAAACCTTTAAAGCATTCGCCTCTATGGGCATCATCATCATCATATCGTACCCGGCCATAATAGGCTCGGTAGAATCGTACACGGCCACGTGGAGCTCGGTAAAACCCAACTGATCAGTGGTTGCACAATAGGTGTCGTACCTGGCCAACTATAGTGTGGCTCGGTAGAGTAAAATAGATACATATATATAATGCATGCTCGACTCATGGAATCACATTCTAAACCTTTCGGAGTGACGTAAGGTCGGTATCCTCTGTACACGTTATTAGGACTAACTCTTCACTATGAACCTTATAAGAATCAGGAAGTACCAACAACATTGATAACATAAGACTAAGAGAAGCAACATTAACATCAATCGTTCCATAAGAGGGAAAACAATGTAAGTACTGCTAGCTTCTAAGAGTAGAGTATCTTGGAAGATCGTTCATTACATTATGTACAATCGGAGTCGTGCAAAAGAAGGAAAGGGATAGCCTCACATACCTTGTATATACTGCCCCAATCTCAAGCTATGCAATTGTCAAAACTCCTTAGTCTACAATAAGAGAAACGATACTATCATTATCATTTAAGCGTCATAACTATTATGTATCGACCACAACCTATTTTACGATGAAACGGACAGCACCTCCCCTATATATATGACCTCACACCATTCAAAACAGTCACCAAACAGCCCAAACAACATCAATAATAAACATATTGAGCCTCCCAAAATAGTCCACACACAGCCTAATCACTCCATACATACGACGACCACCGTAGTCGTGTCAAACAACCTGGAAATGTTACGAATAACTATCAGCCCATAACCCTACATATATATGGTGTTTCTCCACACCCTTCCTCCTCCAAAACTCCACAAGATAGTAGTAAAATACGCAGCCCAACAACAACGCAAAACAGTCCACAAAACAATAACATTACTACCAAGCCTTTCGATATATATCTCACAAGTTCTAGCTTCAATGGCTTAGCCGCAACTTGGATAATCTTAAATACATATAGAGTAAGAGGTTCCTTACCTTTATACAGAAAGAACAACTCCAATTTGACCTTAAATTTCCATGAAATATCCCTCCAATGCTGCCACAACAACAAAAAAGCGAAACTAGCGATCAATTAGTGTTTTTCGGCACTAGAATCACTTTAGAAGGCTTGAAATCACCTAGGATTGATATTAAGAACATGAGGGAGTATTTACAGAACATAAACCCTTTAAAACAACCTCCCACACGAGCTGGAACGACACAAAAATGAGCAACAACAAGAAGAACAAGAGACTTACTAGCGCCACGGAATTCCCGACACTTGATTTGTGTTGTTTGCCCTTTTTTGGGTCTTGAATCTTGAGAGAACCTTGAGAGGATGTTCCTAGGGTTATAAGGTCTGAAAATAGTGAGAATAAATGACTTAAAACGGGTTGGAGGCATCCTATATAGGTCCAAATATCTTAAACCGCCTTAGTGGGCCCCATAGAGAGGTGCTTGGCGCAGTCTCGCGAAAACGCGAATATCTCTCTACTCCGAGATCGTATCGATGAACTGTTTAATGCGTTGGAAACTAGACTCATAGATATTTAATTTCGTTGGTAGATCACCCCATAATTCCTTTTAAATTATGAGAAATGATTAGAAACATTTGACTTAATGTTTAAGTAAAATTATGAACCTAAGTTGCGACAACTTTTGTCGACTTTTGTTTCATAACTCGTTTGACTTCAAGACTTATGATACGGATATTATATGATTAAAATACCTTAATAAATGACCTCTTGAGTGTATTAAGCACCGCTAGATTACCTGAAAATACGAGTTACAACATCCTTGATTCGTTTAACTTCTAATACTGGTTAATCACCCTTATACACTCTTGTATCACTTAAGACCAATAGGATTGACTTCTTATCATCTCAAAGATAATTCCTTCTTGGATTTATGTTAACTAATATATGTCATGAACTAACACATGTGGATATGGGTTGTAACACCCTCCCCCCCCTTAGGAACATTCGTGCTCGAATGTAAGGGTTTATGGGGAGTTTAAATCATCGTGGATTCCAATGGAAATTTCCGATCAATTTTCCCCTATAAAATGGTCAACAAGACTTGCAAGTAATTAAGCATTATGCGTATTTACATTATCTACATATCACCATTTTGTATTAAGGAGGAGTATTCTCAAATTATTGGTTACCTCATAGAGCCGTTTCACCTTCCAATGTATCCTGTCTTCCACCAGCATCCTTGTTATCTTCATTCTGGAATAAGTAAGGGTATTTAGACTTCATCTCCTCTTCTGCTTCCCATGTCATTTCTTCCATATTTTTGTTCCTCCACAATACTTTGACGGAAGCTACATCTTTTGTTCTCAGCTTGCGGACTTGCCGATCTAATATCGCCACTGGCACTTCTTCATATGATAGGTCCTCTGTAACTTGTACATCTTTGATAGGGACGACTCGAGAAGGGTCTCCAATACATTTTCTCAACATAGATACATGGAATACCGGGTGGACAAATTCCAATTCGGATGGCAATTCTAACTCATAAGCAACCTGTCCAATCCGTCGAAGAATTTTATACGGCCCGATATACCTTGGACTCAGCTTACCTTTCTTCCCAAAACGCATAATACCCTTCATTGGTGAGATCCTCAGGAAAACCCAATCACCAACCTCAAACTCTAGATCACGACGTCGGACATCAGAATAAGATTTTTGCCTGCTTTGTGCCGTCCTCAATCGCTCCTGTATCACTTTCACCTTCTCAATAGCTTGGTGAATCAAATCTGGCCCATATAATTCTGTTTCACCGACTTCGAACCATCCAACTGGTGATCTACATCTCCTCCCGTATAGTGCCTCGTATGGGGCCATTTTAATACTGGAATGGTAGCTATTGTTATAGGCGAATTCTATGAGTGGAAGATGATCATCCCAATTCCCCTTAAAATCTAGAACACATGCTCGTAGCATATCTTCCAGTGTCTGAATGGTACGTTCAGCCTGTCCGTCAGTCTGCGGATGAAATGCAGTGCTGAGATTTACCTGTGTGCCTAAACCCTTCTGGAAAGACCTCCAAAAGTTAGCCGTAAATTGAGCTCCTCGGTCTGATATAATAGATATGGGCACACCATGAAGCCTAACAATCTCCTTGATATACAACTTTGCATAATCTTCAGCCGTGTAAGTTGTCTTCACTGGCAGAAAATGGGCACATTTTGTAAGTCGATCAATTATCACCCAGATGGAGTCAAACTTATGATAAGAGCGAGGTAATCCAATAATGAAGTCCATATTAATCACCTCCCACTTCCAGGTCAGAATCTCTATATTTTGAAGCAATCCACCGGGTTTCTGATGTTCTATCTTTACTTGTTGACAATTGGGACACTGGGCTACAAATTCTGCAATAGACTTCTTCATATTATCCCACCAATACTGCTCCTTGACATCATGATACATCTTTGTCGAGCCGGGATGGATGGAATATCGGGATTGATGAATCTCATTCATAATCTTCTCTCGCAACCCTGCCACATTAGGCACACACAATCGGCTCTGGTATCTCAGTGCCCCGTCTTTTCCGATCCCAAAAGCCATACTTTTACACTGTTGAATGCTTTCTCTTAATCGTACTAAGATAGGATCTTCATATTGTCGTGCTTTTACCTCGGCTACCAAAGATGATTCTGATGTATTCTGTACAGTAACACCTCCATCATCAGAGTCTAACAATCTGATTCTCATATTGGCTAGCTGATGAAGCTCTTTAATCAACCCCCATCTACCTGCCTCAATATGTACTAAGCTTCCCATTGATTTACGGCTGAGAGCGTCTGCCACAACATTGGCTTTACCGGGATGATACAATATCTCGACGTCGTAGTCTTTCAATAATTCAAGCCACCTACGCTGCCTCAAATTCAACTCTTTCTGCTTGAAGATGTATTGTAAACTCTTGTGATCTGTGTAGATGTCAACATGGACGCCGTATAAGTAGTGCCGCCATATCTTCAAAGCATATATTACTGCAGCCAATTCCAAATCATGGGTTGGATAATTCTTTTCATGCTTCTTCAATTGTCTTGATGCATAAGCAATCACATTCCCACGCTGCATCAATACGCACCCCAAACCTATACCTGAGGCATCACAATATACCACATAACCTTCTGTTCCTTCAGGAAGAGTGAGCACTGGTGCAGATGTCAATCGATTCTTCAGCTCCTGAAAACTACGTTCACAAGTGTCAGACCACTGGAATTTGGTAGCTTTTTGTGTTAACTTAGTCAATGGTGATGATATAGAGGAAAATCCTTCTACAAACCGCCTATAATATCCTGCTAGCCCTAGGAAGCTGCGGACTTCTGATGGTGTTGTAGGTCTCGGCCAATTCTTTACTGCATCGATCTTCTGAGTGTCGACACTAATACCCTCATCAGATATCACATGGCCAAGGAATGCTACTGAGTTCAGCCAGAATTCACATTTGGAGAGCTTAGCATATAACTTACGATCCTGAAGCGTCTGTAATACTATCCGCAAGTGGCCCGCATGTTCCGCCTCCGAACGAGAATACACTAGAATGTCATCAATGAATACAATCACGAACACATCAAGATAGGGCCTGAATATAGTATTCATGAGATCCATAAAAGCTGCTGGGGCATTTGTTAGCCCGAACGACATCACCAAGAACTCAAAGTGCCCATATCTTGTCCGGAAGGCCGTCTTTGGAATATCCTTCTCCCTAACCCTCACCTGATGATACCCTGAACGTAAATCAATCTTAGAGAAATACTTGGCACCCTGGAGTTGGTCAAACAGGTCATCAATTCTTGGAAGTGGATACTTGTTCTTTATAGTAGACTTATTCAACTGTCGATAGTCGATACACATCCGTAACGACCCGTCTTTCTTCCGCACGAATAGGACTGGTGCACCCCAAGGTGAAGTGCTAGGCCTAATAAAGCCCTTATCCAGCAAGTCCTTCAACTGCACCTTCAACTCTCGCAACTCTGCCGGGGCCATTCTGTATGGAGGAATAGAGATCGGTTGAGTGTCAGGCAACACATCAATGCTAAACTCAATCTCCCTTTCAGGAGGAAGGCCTGGGAGTTCATCTGGGAAAACATCTGGGAATTCGTTGACCACAGGGATTGATTGTAAAGTAGGCGGTTTCGCCTCCGCATCCCTAACGCGAACGAGATGATAAATGTAACCTTTTGAGATCATTTTCCTTGCCTTAAGATAGGAAATAAACCTACCTTTCGGTGTAGCAATGTTCCCTTTCCATTCAATGACGGGTTCACCCGGAAATTGGAACCTAACCATCTTCGTACGACAGTCAACATTTGCATAGCATGAGGCCAACCAGTCCATTCCCATTATCACATCAAAATCAACCATTTCTAACTCAAATAAATTTGCCGAGGTTTGACGACTACAAATCATCACAGTGCAACCTCTATATACCCTTCTAGCAATCACAGAATCTCCTATCGGAGTAGATACCGCGAGGGGTTTACTTATCAATTCAGGTTCAATGCCAAACTTATTAGCCACAAAGGGTGTAACATATGATAATGTAGATCCCGGATCAATCAGCGCATATACATCATAAGAAAACACAGATATAATACCTGTAACAACATCTGGAGACGACTCGAGATCCTGTCGACCTACTAGAGCATAGGTTCGATTTTGAGCACCACTCGAACTCGGCACTGCACCTCTACCCCTACCACGACCTGTCGACTGCTGAAAACCCCGTGCTGGAGGTCGAACTGATGAGGAAGAACCAGACACAGATCCAGTCGGCTGAGCCATACCATCACCTCCTCTATTAGGACAATCCCGCATCATATGGCTAGGCTGCCCGCACGAATAGCATGCATCAGAACCTCGACGACACAGTCCAAAGTGGGCCTTTCCGCACTGATCACAATGTGGTGTTGGGGATCTCATCTGACTAGTATCCCTGTGATGTTGCAAGCCAGATGCCCGCGAACTCTGACCTAGACCAAAATAGGATCGATCATATCGAGGCCTCTGAAACCGTGGAGGAGCACTAGCTACAGGTGGCGCCGAACTCCTCGAAAACTGTGGCCTGATGCAGCCTCTGAAGTCATCAGAATACCCTGCAAATCTCGCCCTCTTATGCTGGCTCTATCCTGCTCCCTAACTGCCCTCTGCTGGCGCTTACGATCCTCTAGGGTCTGGGCATAAGCTTGAATACGGGAAATATCCATGCCCTCCACCAAGGAGGTTGTCGTGCACTCATTTATCAGATATGGTTCCAACCCATTCACGAACATATGCACCCTATCACTCATCTCGGCCACCATATGGGGAGAATACCTTGCCAAAGAATCAAACTGCATACTGTACTCTCGCACACTCATATTACCTTGTCTAAGGTTCAAGAACTTATCAGCTCTAGCTCGTCGTATCTCAACTGGCAAGTAGTGACGAAGAAAGGCCTCAGAAAATTCCTTCCACACAGCTGGAGGAGGGTTCGGACCCCTGGATCTCTCCCAACTATCATACCAGAGAACCGCTAAATCCCGTAACCGATAAGAAGCCAACTCTACTGCCTCTGTATCACTAACATGCATAACCCGAAGTGTACGATGAACCTGGTCAATAAAAGTCTGTGGGTCCTCCTTGGGGTCTGATCCGGTAAACACTGGAGGGTCTAAATTAATAAAATCACGAACTCTTGTACTAACTGGTTTCTCAGCAGCACCTGTATTCTGCCTCTGAGCCTGAGCAGCTACCAAGCTAGTCAATAACTGCAAAGCACTCCGCATATCCTGGTCTGGAGTGCCAGACGGAGGAACTGGAGGCGCTGGGTGCCTTCTAATATCCTCTGGAGGAGATGGAGTAGATGAGGTATGAGAGGGCATCTCACTTTGAGCCTCACTTTGTCCTGCTCTGACTTGGGGCACCTGACTGGTACCCTCTCCCGCTGCTGTATCAAGCCGTCTACTAATCGTTTGCTTCCTAGTCGAAGGCATCACTGAAAAAAACAAGGTGAATATTAGAGACGAACACTTACGACTCAACTCTACGCACGATCTAGATTCAGGAAGAAGGTAACAACCCTAGATGTCATGTAGCCTCCTGATTATAAATGTGGCGCGCTACACATCCATAATCAAGACTCTACTAGACACGGCTCATAGACAACCCCTAGGACAGACTTGCTCTGATACCAAGTTTGTCACGACCCAAACTGAAGGGCCATGACTAGCACCCGACCACACTTGCCGAGCACCAACGTACATTTCATCTAACCTTCATTATTATCTTTTAGGGCTGACGAGATCAATATAAATGGTAGACCTAGATCATGGACAACCAGCAATAAAATATGACGGCATGAACATACATAGCAGGGGATGACCAGACAATCAAGAAACTACATATAAGGTATGAGCTACCACGCTACTATGAAAGACTATACAACAAAAACTAGCCGACAAGGCATACCAAACTATACATGAGCCGACACCTGTCTATGAGCCTCTAAAAGAACATAAGTGTTGCAACATAGCCGGAACAGGGCCCCGACATACCCATAATGTCTATAACAAAAATTGCATACCAAGACCAAGGCAAGTCCGGAGAAGGGATCTCGCCAATCACCGCTGAACTGGACAGTCTACTGTGGTGGGGGAGCTGCACCTGCCTGTCTATCAGGACCTGCAGCACGACATGCAGCGTCCACAAATAAAAGGACGTCAGTACGAATAAAGTACTGAGTATGTAAGGCAAGGAACCATAAATGCGATCAGTAATGTAAGCAAGGATAGAGAATATACAACCTGTAACATCTTAGTACCTCTGAGGGCTACTTACATGAAATGCATGATACATATGTATAAATACATAAACCTTTAAAGCATTCGCCTCTATGGGCATCATCATCATCATATCGTACCCGGCCATAATAGGCTCGGTAGAATCGTACCCGGCCACGTGGAGCTCGGTAAAACCCAACTGATCAGTGGTTGCACAATAGGTGTCGTACCCGGCCAACTATAGCGTGGCTCGGTAGAGTAAAATAGATACATATATATAATGCATGCTCGACTCATGGAATCACATTCTAAACCTTTCGGAGTGACGTAAGGTCGGTATCCTCTATACACGTTATTAGGACTAACTCTTCACTATGAACCTTATAAGAATCAGGAAGTACCAACAACATTGATAACATAAGACTAAGAGAAGCAACATTAACATCAATCGTTCCATAAGAGGGAAAACAATGTAAGTACTGCTAGCTTCTAAGAGTAGAGTATCTTGGAAGATCGTTCATTACATTATGTACAATCGGAGTCGTGCAAAAGAAGGAAAGGGATAGCCTCACATACCTTGTATATACTGCCCCAATCTCAAGCTATGCAATTGTCAAAACTCCTTAGTCTACAATAAGAGAAACGATACTATCGTTATCATTTAAGCGTCATAACTATTATGTATCGACCACAACCTATTTTACGATGAAACGGACAGCACCTCCCCTATATATATGACCTCACACCATTCAAAATAGTCACCAAACAGCCCAAACAACATCAATAATAAACATATTGAGCCTCCCAAAATAGTCCACACACAGCCTAATCACTCCATACATACGACGACCACCGTAGTCGTGTCAAACAACCTGGAAATGTTACGAATAACTATCAGCCCATAACCCTACATATATATGGTGTTTCTCCACACCCTTCCTCCTCCAAAACTCCACAAGATAGTAGTAAAATACGCAGCCCAACAACAACGCAAAACAGTCCACAAAACAATAACATTACTACCAAGCCTTTCGATATATATCTCACAAGTTCTAGCTTCAATGGCTTAGCCGCAACTTGGATAATCTTAAATACATATAGAGTAAGAGGTTCCTTACCTTTATACAGAAAGAACAACTCCAATTTGACCTTAAATTTCCATGAAATATCCCTCCAATGCTGCCACAACAACAAAAAAGCGAAACTAGCGATCAATTAGTGTTTTTCGGCACTAGAATCACTTTAGAAGGCTTGAAATCACCTAGGATTGATATTAAGAACATGAGGGAGTATTTACAGAACATAAACCCTTTAAAACAACCTCCCACATGAGCTGGAACGACACAAAAATGAGCAACAACAAGAAGAACAAGAGACTTACTAGCGCCACGGAATTCCCGACACTTGATTTGTGTTGTTTGCCCTTTTTGGGTCTTGAATCTTGAGAGAACCTTGAGAGGATGTTCCTAGGGTTCTAAGGTCTGAAAATAGTGAGAATAAATGACTTAAAACGGGTTGGAGGCATCCTATATAGGTCCAAATATCTTAAACCGCCTTAGTGGGCCCCATAGAGAGGTGCTTGGCGCAGTCTCGCGAAAACGCGAATATCTCTCTACTCCGAGATCGTATCGATGAACGGTTTAATGCGTTGGAAACTAGACTCATATATCTTTAATTTCGTTGGTATATCACCCCATAATTCGTTGTAAATTATGAGAAAAGATTAGAAACATTTGACCTAGTGTTTAATTAAATTATGAACCTAAGTTGCGACAACTTTTGTCGACTTTTGTTTCATAAATCGTTTGACTTCAAGACTTATGATACGGATATTATATGATTAAAATAACTTAATAAATGACCTCTTGAGTGTATTAAGCACCGCTAGATTACCTGAAAATACGAGTTACAACATCCTTGATTCGTTTAACTGGTTAATCACCCTTATACACTCTTGTATCACTTAAGACCAATAGGATTGACTTCTTATCATCTCAAAGATAATTTCTTCTTGGATTTATGTTAACTAATATATGGCATGAACTAACACATGTGGATATGGGTTGTAACACTGATGGTAGTTCTTCCAACATATCCAGATGTGTGCAGCTAGATGAAAGAAAATTATCCGGTTATAAAACCCATGATGCTCACTTCATGTTACATTACTTGTTGCCAATACCAGTTAAAAACATACTTCCTGATCATGTTGTTATCCCTTTGATTCGTCTAAGTTCTTTCTTTCGCCGTTTATGTCAAAAAGTTATCTCAATGGGAGAGCTAGATTGCTTGGAAGTAGATATTAGAGAAACAACGAATCAATTGGAAAGAATTTTTCCTCCAACTTTTTTTGATATAATGATTCATTTGCCTATTCATTTGGCAAATGAAATAAGGTTGGGAGGTCCAGTTCAAAATCGATGGATGTATCCTCCTGAAAGATATATGTGTACATTAAAATCATATGTTCGCAACAGAAATTATCCAGAAGGATCTATTGCTGAGGCATATTTGGTTGAAGAGTGTTTGACTTTATGCTCTAGGTACTTACATGGAGGTGTAAAGATTCGATTTAATCGACGACCCCGAAACAATGATGAATATGATTCAATTAATGCACAATCTTCTAGTTTGTTCCCTAATACAGGTTGTCCTTTAGGAGCCAAAAAGAGTGATCCAATTGTTTTAGATGACATGTCACTAAATCAGGCACATATATACTTATTGAACAATTGTGATGAAGTTCAAGAATATATAAGGTAATTTAATCACTTATAACATTTATTTATGTAGATTGTTATTAAATTACTTTATTTATGATTTTACTATCAAATAAAAATACTTGTTGTGCAGATAATATGAGGTTGAGGTTAGTAATTAGAGACGGGGATCTAAATGGAGCAAGGCCAAGAAGTATAGTCAAAACTTCTCTCAATGGTTTGAAACTCGTTCTTTGAAAGAGGATGTGCCCGATCTTATAAAGCAATTATCCTTCGGACCAAATTCAATTGCTAAAAGATATTTTGGGTATCTCATTAATGGATATAGATTCCATGCGAGGTAGCGTGATACAAGACGTAAAACACAAAATAGTGGTGTTATATTAGTCGCCCAAACTACAAGTTTTGCAAGCTCAAAAGATAAAAATCTAGTTGACGCAAATTTAACTTATTATGGTAGAATAGTTGATATAGTTGAGTTAGACTATTATAGACATTTTAGGGTTGTCTTATTTAAGTGCGACTGGTATGAGGTTGAAGAAGATATTTATGGCCTTACTTATGTCTACTTCAACAAGAAATGTTATCAGAACGAGCCTTTTGTCCTAGCATCTCAAGTACACCAATGCTTCTATGTGCAAGATCCATATGATCAAGATAGATATTATATCATGAAGACTGCCCCGAGAGACTTGTTTAGCATAAATGATGAACTTGAATCTAATGCCCCACAGTGTTATGAAAATGAGCCATCTGAATATTTGGATGGCCCATCTATACCGGAGGATAATGTTGAAGTTGCCTTAGTAAGGAGTGATATTCCAGCAACCATTCTTGATGTACCTCCAGAAGGATTTCTAGCACAACAACTTGAAATTGAATCGGATGAAGAGTTTGATTTTAAAGACACATCATGAGTTTTTTTTCTAATTCAAATAGAAAATAGCTTAGCCATTTTTTTATTAATATCTAGAAACACATTAAAGGCTGTTGCTTTAGGTTTAAATTGATGTTGTCTATTTCGTCAAGTTCAATATTGAATATTTTCTTACTTATCGATTTCTTTGATGTGCACATATATTTTATTGCTCATTTATTTTTAATGTGTCCCTTTTGGTATCACTAGAAATTACTTGATTGGTTATTCAATGTGTCCCTTCTAAGGAACCATATTGTATTATATGTGGATCGAGAACTTGTCCTCTAGTTTTGAATAGAGAAGTGAACGTGAGTAAGTAGAAATTATGTTTCGGAATTTGTATTGTACTCTTACCTGGAGTATTGGAGCAAGTTTTAAAGTATATACATATTTGTTTTTTATTATCAGGTGGTGCATATGCAACTAAAGAAGATATTGGACTAACAAATTTTAAGGAACCAAGAGATATTGAACAGGTATATTTGTAACTTTGTTTATTTATATATGCTCTGGAATTGTTTATCTACATATCTTTATCTATGTAACTAATAACTATTTTGTTCCTGTTGTTGCCCTCACGACTACCAAATGTTGTGGTTGCTTGGTTTCTCATGAGGCTTTTCTTTGTTGCACTATAGATCGTGTACATGTGTTACAGAATTTCTAGCCAGGCTTGTTTCCCTTAATCTGTCAATAGCAGATGTACGAGCCACACTTCCAATGGTAATTAGGCTCATGAAATGCTATGTTTTGGAACATTCATCAATGACATCAAGGTATTGTTATTGGGTGGTACTCTCTTAAGTCTTAGGAATTCTCGGAAAGAGGAGAGTTTGTACTGTTTATTTATCTCAAAGATTCTATAGCCACTTGTGAATGAGGATTAAAATGCAGATGAATGCTTTTACTTAAACTTAAGGTCATGTATTCATGTTACAAGAGAGTTGGTTTTGATACATTTGTTTGATTCACCAGAAATCTTCATTTATCCGGCAAATTCGAGTTGGCTTAATAGCTTATTGGCGTTTGTAAAAAAACAACTTGCTTAAAGAGTTACTGGTATCTTTTATCCCCTTGTTTTGATAAAATACTATTTGAAGAGGATATATTGTAGGACTAGGACTCTGTTCGTGAGGAATGATATACCATATACTATTGAATTTTGGACAAATGTAAGACAAGACTGAAACACACTAACAAGTTTAAACTAGCACAATTATTCTTAATTTGATGAGTTGTAATCCATACGTACGCCTCGTAAAATAATTTTCTTACATCTGTTGTTCCATGAATACAACTTGAAAATTCTGAAAAAAAATTCTTGTGGTACCCCTCAATCTTGACTTTGTGTTTGACCTATTTTGATGGCACAAAATACCCTCAAACCTAACAATCTCTTTTCCCTTCATTTTCTATTTTCCTATACTCTTCCAACACTTTTTTCTGATATAATCACACTCCTACAAAGTGGACAATCTATCCTTTGGTAAGTGCCACAGTTTGAACAGGAATATAGTAAAGTCTTTATATTGTAGGCGATGTTACGGCAATGTCCCACATTATATAGCAACTCTTTTCACAATCCATAGCCATTTTTTCGGGATTTATATCTTAAATTTCTCTTGTTGTGGTGAAACTGGTCTTAGTGGAGCTCTACATCCAATAGTCTGCTCCCAGGTTCTTGTGTGTTCTGGGAATAGGTGTTGGATGTAAGCTGAAGGTGGATTGGGTTGGGTACTGTGGTATTGGTGTGAAGAGATGATGTTCTGGGCTTGAATTAGTCGGTGGAGCAATGTCCAGGCAAGGAAATAGAGTTTCATGTGACCAAAGGGGTAACTGGTGCCTTGTTCTGATTGTGTTTTTGCTTGTGGTTGGATTGCTTTGGACTTCCTGCAACCTAAACCATCTCTTTGTTTAGATTTCAGTAGGTTGAGAATAAAAGATTCTAATACCACACCCTAAAAGAGAAACAAAAAGTTGAGTAGTTCACTAGGAGAACAAACCTGCAAGAAAATAAAAAAGATTAGTAAAAGGTTCAACACTAGTGCCCAGCAGTGGCAGGAATTTAGATTTATCTACACTTTGTTTATGTCCTCTCCAAGTATTGATGAGCGTAAAATAGAATTGGATAAGTTTTCTGCACAAGATGAAGTTGGTGACGATTAATTTATTGGAGACGAGGATATGAACATCGATGGTGCTGTAGGTGGTATGTCTTAAACCTTATAATTATTTTACATATTTTAATTTTTTCTTATTATGTCTTACTTGTTCTATCAATCTAGGGACATTAGAGAAGAAAAGAGTTCGAGGAAAAATAATATGTAAGAATATTCATGCAAGAAGTTTTGAAGAAAGAGAGGAGGTGACATTTGATAAAGGACAAGCAGTTGGACCAACTGACAAGAGAGTGTCTGATTTGACCAACTTTTCAGGAACAATTGCAAGGAATCCAAGATTTATCCCCTTGGTGCATACTAGTTGACATGCTGTGTCAAAGGATATTAAGCAACGAATGTGGGAATATGTCAATGTAAGAATAATCAATTTTTCAATTATATATTTTTTGTATTTTTCCTACTAAGAAAAGATATATATATATATATATATATATATATATATATATGGGTGTGTGTGTGTGTATGTGTGTGTGTTATTTTGCACAGTCCAAGTTCTTAATTCTAGCTGAAGGAGAGAAGTGGGTAATGACTGGTCTTTGTGATGCTTGGAAGCGACACAAGAGGAATATTAAGAAGAAATATTTTGATAAAAATACTACTATTGAGCAAATGCTACAAATTCGTCCCAATGAGATACCTGAAGTTCAGTTCCGTCAATTGATTGAGTATTGGGATAACGAAGATGTCCAAGTAATATTAAACCGTGCATTTCTACATTTCTACCTATTGTTGTAGTATATATTTTTTCCTTTTTGATTTATTAATGAATATGCTTCCTTTGTTGTTAGGCTATGTGCCAATTGAATTCTGAAAACAGGAAAAAACAAAAGTGGAGGCATCGAATGGGACCTATTAATTTTGCAAGAGTGCGTGTGGCATTGATAATATTTAGTCGACACTTTGTAATCTTACTTTTATTTCTTTTTGTACTTTGTCGGAACAAAGTGATATATTTTTTATATCTTCTTTGATGTAATTTTTGTTAGCGCGCAACCAAAGAGAACAATGAGGAACCATAAAAGTCTGAAATGTTTATTACAACTCGTACAAAGAAAGGGAAGAAAGTTCATACAGATACTCAAGTTGCAATAGTAAGTCATACTGCAAGTTAAGTCTTGTTATTGTATTTGTTGTTTGGCTTTTATGAATTGCTTGAAAAGGATTTTTAGCGTCAGAAGGACTTAATTTCCATGGTATTTTTGCAACCAGCTAATAACTGTTTCTGCTATTATCTTTCTTTTTTTTCTTGTTCTTGTTGTTTGATGTCTGTATTGTCTCTACAAATTTGATTTTGTTGTAGTGAAGATATGGCTGTAGTTGAGTATATAAAATAAAAACAATGAGCTTTGTTATTATGTTCGAGTTTCTCTGTGTGTGTGTGTGTGTTTTAACTTGGACAAACACAATTTGCTTGAATAATGTAATATTACGTCATGGACAAACAAAGCTTTGATCTTGTTCTGTTTAAGTTCTTGCTAGTTTTTTAATATGTGGGTATTCAATAAATTCATTGGATTTTTCTGTTTTCTTTTATTGTTTCTTTCTATCTTGATTCTGCAAAAATGTGTAGATGATACTAAGAATTGCTGCTTTTGATTTTTGTGAAGTGGGTGAATAAGATAGTAATGTTGTATAAATATATGTATAATATTGGAATGAGGTTAAAGGTTTTTTTTTTAACTTTGACTATAATTGTATAACCTGGAACTTTCTGAACTTCCAAAATGTGATAAATTTTAGTTTAGAAGGAGCCTTGCCGTAACGGGTAAAGTTGTTGCGATGTGACTAGGAGGCCACGTATTCGAGCCGTGGAAACAGTCTCTTGCAGAAATGCAGGGTAAGAATGCTTACAATAGGCCTTATGCTCCGGCCCTTTCCCGTACCTCGCGCATAGCGGGAGCTTACTGCACAGGGCTGCCGTTTTTTAAGGTGTGAATTAAACTAGGTCATGGTTGTGCTAATTGTTGCTATTTAGCTGTCATGTTTTTAAAAAATAGTTGTTTCAAAATACTTGCCTATCTTAGATAATTGTACTCTAATGAAGGTGGGGGAGAAACTAATACGGTGAAAGCAAAAGTAGTTATTAATAAATTGAGATCAAATAATAAATAATGGTAATTTATTTAAATTGTCCTTTTAATTAATGTTTTCTTAAGGGGTGCGCGAAAATCAAACATGACAAGTAAAGGGAACAGAAGGAGTATACTTCTACTTGTGAATTATTTTAGGGCAAATCCTTGGGATGGAGAAATAAGTACAGAATGCAAGATCATGTTTATAGAGTGAAGATGTACATAATTTTATTCATTTCATTATAGAAAGATTAAGTGTCACCTCTGAACAGAAAAAGCTTAAATCTTGGACTTCTGTGGAGACAAATTGTGAACAAGGGCACCTAGTTATAGGCAGTTTATTAGGATGTTATTCCTATTATTAGAGCACAGCACGAAACTGGAAACAAGACCTTTGGAAAGGTTCAAAGGAGCTGAATTTTTATATCTTCCAATCTAGCCTAAATTCATGTCTTTGCTGTGCCTTTTTTGGAAGTAAGAGCCTAAATTTTTGTAACTCAAAAGCTGCAGTGTAAACGCAGAAACCTTTTGCCAACAACTTCAGTTTGTTTGTTTCAGATTTTACCTTTTTGTAGGTTGAGATTATAGTATGTGCAGTTTACTCGTAAGTGATGTGCAATAATATTTTTTTGACAGTCTGAACTTCAGAATCGTCAAAGTTCCGGAGAAACATCACATGTTGCATTTAGGGCTGTATTTGGAAAGGAACAGCCTGGTCGGGTTAGACGCTATGGTAGATCGGTGACGACAAGCTCTCTGAAAAAAGATGAAGAAATCACCAAGCTTAAACAAAAGCATGCCAATGAAATAACTTCTCTGAAGGAAGAAATGAAGGAAATGATGAGAGAAGAAATGCGATGTTTGTTTAGTCAAATGGTGAAAAACAACCCTGGACTGGATTTTCATGATATACAAGGGTGTGTTGGATCTAATATTCCTTCACCAGTTGATGCAAGTAGTGCACGAGCTATGAGAGGCCAAAATCTACCACATTCTTCTGGATCAACTCACGCCCCAAGTCTTGAAAAGGTATTTATATTTTCCAATTTCAAAAACTACCTCAATCTTAACTTACAAAATTATGCTTTCTAGCCAGTGTATACTATATATATGTTTCTTCCTAATTTTTAATTTTATTTTGAATATGTAGGAAAATACGGGTGATGCAATTTGATATGGTGGTCACAAATCAATTTGATTCATTAAAGTGAATGGTGAAGTATTGCAATGTTCTATAGATTTTGCCAATAGGTCGAAGCTATGGTTCTGTTGCATCTATTTCTTTCATACTACTATTTTTTGAATCATACTTCTTTCTGGTTCTAATTGTTATCTATTGCTGCTCTATTTCAATTTTGATGACTAGTTGTTGTGAACTTGTGGACACTGGAGCATATTTCCGTATAAATAACATTTTTGCTTTTGTATTTGTCTCACTCTTCCTCACCATCCCGCCCCAAAGTAATGGCGTCAAGCTTTTGTTTCCTAACATGCAACTTTTATACAGGTTGCTATTGTCAAAGACATACGAGAATCAATGCTAGAAGAAGTTGACTTCAAGAAGGAGGCTGCAAATGTTGAATCATTCAAGAGGTATTTAGAAGCCATGGAACTTACTAATCAGGTCACTACTCCAAAAGTCTACCTCAATGTAGTACTAAGCGTGTTCTGACAATGGAGAGGCTATATGGAGTTCCTTTGACAAACTTAGACTCCATTAAGTCACTGGTTTCTAGTCCTGAGACCAGTCTTATTACTGCTCTTAATGTTTGGTGACGACCTTTTGAAAAATTGGGATGTTTATTTTTATTGATTCTATAAATATGAATACATTTTGTTTTGTAGAGGTCTTTGCTAGTGAACTCTTGAACCAACAGTGCTTTATTACTATAGACAGTACACAAAGTATGTTTCTTTGTTGAAATTTATTTTAAGTATATGCATTTGAATTATTTAATTTATTCTATTACTTATTATCTAATTTAATGCTTGAGATATGTGTGTGTGTGAGAACAGAATTTGATGCAAACAAATATAGTTTTTTAACTACAAAATTATGGCTAATATAAGTATTTGAAAAATAATTTTGTAGTGTAGACAAAATCGCCACGCTAAAAAAGGGTGGCCATAGGGATTGTCAATCTAGCGTTGTTACTGATAAATGTTGATCTAGAAGCCACACTTTGTAAGCGTAGCCATTAACGTGACAAAGATCACGCTTCATAAGTGTAGCCTTATGTCATAAAAGCGTGGCTATATGAGAAAATATAAGTGTGGCCTTTGTACCGTATCGGCCACACTTTTAAAGCGTGGCTTCTAAGGCAACACCTACAAAGCGTGGCCAATAGTCAAAGGTTACGGTACTTTAGGCCACCCCCCAAAAAGCATTGCCTAAAGTCGTAAAGTGTTGCCTTTTCCCAAACGCTACACTTCTTGGCATCTTAGGCCACACTTCTCAGGAGTGGTTGTAGGCCTAAAATATTGTAGTGGATGTAACGCCCCGACCGGTCGTTTCATGAGTTACCGCTCTGTTTCCTCCATTTTTGCTTCTTTATGTCTTGTTCAAATGTATTATGTGGTATCGTATTGGTTTCTTCGGGTTCAGAGTGGTTTTGTAGAGGAATGAGACACTTAGTCTTTTTTGAGTAAGCTTATGTTGGAAAAGTCAACCGGATGTTGACTTATGGGTATAAGGTCTCGGATGTGAATTTTGATGGATCGGATAGCTTCGTTAGGTGATTTGGGTCTTAGGAGCGTGATCGAAATGTATTTTGGAGGTCCGTAGTAGATTTAGGCTTGAATTGGCGAAATATGAATTTTGGCATTTTCCGGTTAGTAGGGAAAATTTTGATATTGGGGTCGGAATGAAATTCCGAAAATTGGAGTGGGTTCGTTGTGTCATTTGGTACGTGTGTGCAAAATTTCAGATGATTCGGATGAGGTTTGATAGACTTTATGATCGATTGCGAAATTCGGAAGTTTTGAAATCCTTAGGCTTGAATCCGAGGGTTATTTTGTGTTCCGGCGTTATTTTGAGTGTTCTGAGGGTTAGTATGAGTTTGAATGGAGATATGTGACTTGTTGGCATGTTTGTTTGAGGTCCTCAGGGCCTCGAGGTGATTTTGGATGGTTGTCGAAAAGTTTGGACATGTTTTTGTGCTGCAGAAATTGCTGCTTCTGTTGTTTCCACACCTGCGGATTGGCGACCACAGGTGTGATGATCGCAGGTGCATGGAGGCAGCCGCAGGAGCGGAAGTTTTACCGCACCTGCGAGCCTGAAGGTGTGAAGCCTGGGGCGCAGGTGTGGATGTTAGCCCTTAAGTGAAAAACCGCAGGAGCGGCTATTTTGATTGTAGAAGCGGTCTGCAGATGCAGAATTGGAGCCGTAGGTGCGAAATGCCTGGGCAGAAAGTATAAATGGTCATCTTCGCAATTTTTAGCTTATTTCCTCCATTTTTGAGGTGGTTTTGAAGCTTTTTGAGAGGGATTGAAGAGGGATTTGAAGGGAATCACTTGGAGGTAAGATTTTTGAACTCAATACTCGAGTCTATGGTGATTTCTAACTAATTAGACCTGAAATTTGTGGGATTAAAGGATTAAACTTGAAGAATTAGGGCTTGAAATTGGAGAGTTTAAATTGGAGATTTGGGGGACCATTTGAGGTTTGATTTTGATGTTCTTGGTATGTATAGACTCGTGGGAGGATGAGGATTCTTGTGATGTGGTTTTTATTGAATTTTGAGACGTGCGCCCGGGGGGTCGGGTTTGGCCAATTTCAGGATTTTTGAGTTTAATTGATAATTTTCGTATGGGTTTCATTCCTTTAGCATATATTGATGGTTATATACTGATTTTGGTTAGATTCGGGGTATTTGGAGGCCGAATCAAGAGGCAAGGGCGTCGCGGGCTAGAGTTTGGCTTGGCTTGAGGTAAGTAACGCTTCCAAACTTGGTTCTAAGGGTTCGAAACCCCGAACTATGTGTTCTATGATTACTATTGAGGTGACGCAAATGATAAGTGACGGGTGTGTAGGCGTGCATCGTGAGAAATGCAGCGTGGATCATTCCATGGAACCGTTTAGTGAGTCTTTCTTGTTGATATCCGTGTTTCAATCATGTGATTAAGTAAATGTGTTGTGAAAACATGCTAGATATCCTGTTAGGGCTTCACGCCGATACTGTTGAGACCCGAGAGGTCATTTCTTGTTGTCATATCATTATCTTCATTGATATTCTATACTCAGTCCTGTTCATGCATTATATATCATGCCTCAGTCTCGATTATTGTTATTTGGCACATCATATCATTGTTCGGGCTAGTACCATGACATTGTGATACCGTGTGTGTGAGACTAGAGAGTGATGACTGAGTGAGGCCGAGAGCCTGGTTGTGAGTGATAGTATATGGGATCGGGTTGCACACCGCAGTGGTTATGTTGATGATTATGATAGTGCTTGGGCTGTAGGGGCCCCTCCGAAGTCTGTAACACACCCCAGTGAGCGCACTTGATGACATTGAGGGATAGATCTTCCCTGGACATGGATATTGTCCGAAGTATTTATACCTGGAGATGGATCTTCTCCACAGGGCTGGAATAGCCTTCCTCGATACTGGATGACTACGGTCAGTGATATATATATTCCGGGATAGATCTTCCCTGGGTCGGATGGCCATATACAGTACCGAGTGGTTGAGCACTTGTGAGTGGAGGTACACAGAATATTGATCATGCTATCTGTGCATTGGTACGTAGAGATTTCCTGAGCTTTATACTTTGTACTGTTCAGACTGCATTTATTTACTGTTGAGTTTTTTCCTGAACTGCAAGCATGTCTACTTTTCTGTACAGTTTAATGATATTACTTGTTGAGGTTTGGTTCGTCACTAACTGTCAGTCCATAGTTTGGACTTGTTACTTACTGAGATGGTGTACTCACGTTACCCCCTGCACCTTGTGTGCAGATCTAGGTATCTCGGTTCACAGTAGCGGTTGCTGATCATTCAGTGGTGGACTTTCCTTGGAGATAGCGAGGTAGCTTCCTGGCGATCGGAGTCCCGCATTATCCTTCGTTATCTTCTTTTAGTGTATTTTGTTGGCTATTCTCAAACTATGTTAGTCTTGTTTTCTTTCGAGCCATTGTAGTATTTTTCTCATTACTTAGTGACATCCGAGGTCGGACTTGTATTTTCTACTTTGTTTTTATTTTCACCTTATATCTTTTATTGGATTTCTGTTAAAATACGATTTTACTTAAGTTTTAAATGAAATATGGAGTATTTGTAAATACGTTGGCTGACCTAGTTTCACGATAGGCGTCATCACGACCGGGTCATTTTTGGGTCGTGACACTAGTTGATCACCAAGTCCTCTTGGAGAGAGGTTGTTGAATTGGATAATTATTTGATGGACTTGGGAGGTAATCACCAGATTGTATTCGACACTTTGATGCCTTCCTGTCATATGATCATCTTCGGATAAAGAGTAATTCTTATCTTTAGATGGCATTTCCATAATCATATCATGGTCTTGGGAATCACTGATAGCATTTGCTTCCCCATCTGATGCCATCTGGCTATTGTTTCCCGGATCAATGATTCTTGGTGGATAATTTAGCAGTTGATATTCAAGACCCCTTTCTCTATCCTTCCGGCTAGCATATTTCTCAGCAAGTTTGGGGTCTAGGCCAAAAAGTGGTCTATACTCCAAGCTAAGTTTTTCCTGATCCATGTCACTTTTCATAACAACATCAATTGGTATGGTCACTTTTGCTTTAAAATTTCTCCCTTTCTTGTTCATCTTCTTTGTTTCCTCTAGCTTCATATTCACTAGGAAAATATTCATGATGTCATTTTGATTATCAACAAAATTGTTGCTCTACTCAAACTTTGGGTAATCAGCCTCTTTTCCTTGATATGTCTTTTTACCAACCTTGTTGATAGTAAGTACTTTTGACATCTTCTTATTGTCTTTGTTACTGTTGTATTTGTCCCTTATTGTGTGTTTGGCCTGAGATTGTGGGATGAAAGAAGCAGTAGCTGGGATCACTTCCATATTCACTTCACCTTCACTATTGTTGTGAGTGACAATCACAGTACTTTGTCCATCATTGATCATGTTGGCGGTGTTTGTACCATTCCCCTTATGGGTTGTCATATCAACATGATTGGGTTAACATTGTTTCTATTGTTTCTTTTAATCATAGTATGCCAATCATCTTCAGCTCCTTTGTTAATATTGGTAGCATTGTTGTTGTTAGGTAGTCTATTACCCGTGGGTTTTACAGCAGCGCTTGAGTTGCTATTGGTTTGTCCAGTATTCCGAGGTCTACCTTGTTCTCTTCTTTGCTCATTTCTTCTATCCACTCTCATATTTTCATTTTTGTTTAGTATCATTCCTTTTGGTTTGGTCATTAACCCCACTGCCATTTTGAACTCTCAATTCTGGATGTAAAATTTTACATATTCTATCTGAATGTCCTTGTCTCATACAGTGATTGCAAAAAGCTGGTAGTGATTCATATTTAACTTTTTGATTGAACACTTTTTATCGCCCCCATGATTCCTAATCTCGACAGTAATCTCATTTAAAATTAGCCTTGTAAGGTCAATTTCGATTCTAAGCTATGCAGTGGTAGGTCTTGTTTTGGTAGTCGTTGCCTTGTGCAAAACTAGAGGAAAACATATAGGATCAACTATACGGCATATTGCGTCCCATTCATAGAAATGCCATGGGATATCCGGAAGTGTGATCCATAGCTCTAGTGGTATTAGGTTTTGGTTTAAATTTTGCGGTCCATTTCTCAAGACTCATCACACTATCTCCACCCAAATTCACAACACTTCTATTAGCTACTGCATTGTGATCATCTAAATTATCAAAATCAATAAATATATGTTTCATGTCAAAAGCTCCAATGGTTATACATCCTTTCCCAGGAAACACTTTCACGAATTCCTTCCTTATAATGTCAATCGAGGGACGGATCTTAGAAAACTTACCGACTATAGTCCATTTGCATGACTGCGCCAAGATATCATTTTCCTCCTTAGTGAAATTTACCACTGGTTTTCCGTTAATCAACTCGTACGGTCTGGAAGGAAGTCAGATTCTGCTCCTTGAATTTGGTGTTTTGATTCTCATGGCACATGCATAAGAAATTTCTCCATTGATTTTTCTTTGAGAGCTAGCAACTTTATTAGCAGTAATACTTTCAAAATTTCATAGGTTTAAAGTAATTTGGGAATTGTGATTTGAAAAGGAAAAAGGGGTCCAGGGGTTTGGAGAATTTTGATTAGCAAAGGAAATTTCACTAATGTTAGTGGGTTGGGGTGTTAAATATTTTTGATTTGGAGTAAGGGTTGTCGGAATTTGGATGGGGATTATAGGCTTTGGGTTTGGAGGGACCTTTGGGTCCATTTATGGAAGAGGAATAGTAAACCAAAGTTGGGATTCAGACAAGAGAAGAGAGGTTTTTCCAAAGTTACCTTTGTTTGGGTTGTGAGAGTTGTCTGCAAGAATGTCCATGAAAGAGGTATTTGTTGTATTTGATGGGTTGGTCTGAGGAGGAAGATGAACTAGGTGTGAGGGAATTTATTTAGCTGCGGGTGGAATATGGATCATGGTTGGAATCGACTCAGCCGAAGGATCATTGGTATGTGCCATATGCGCCGAATAGAGGTCGGCTATGGCAGTGAAATGGTGGTGCATGTAAAACAGATGATTAGTTTGAGGAGAGAGACGGAAACGGTTTATGTTCAGTAGACCTCAACAACTCCTAGAAATCCTGGTTGAAGATTTTGGATGGTAAAGTGTCAAAAGTAGTAAATTTTCTCTTTAAAGATTATATTGGTTATGCATTTTTTTTATTTCAATCACTAAATATTATTTATTATATTTTATAGAATAATGGTGGGTGCAACTGTATATTGCTGCGGTTGAGGAGGCTCTATAGTTTAGGCTCAAAAGAGGTCGAAGAAGCACGATGTGTGCATATATTTTAAAAGATTTAACTGCATTCTATAAGAATATTAAGGTGTGTAACTATTCTTGCTAATCTAAACTAATAGTGTATCCTAATGCCATGTTTGATCTTCAGTTATATTATGTATTTGAGTCATACCACAGATTGATGAAAGAATATGTCTTCCTCATTAATACCCCTTTTTAATATGGCAGTGTCAATGGGATAGCTATCACACACAATAAATTTTATGAAATAACTCTGACATTGTATTTATATATAAGGGCATAAGAGGGGACCTAGCTTGTAACGATTAAATCACTCCTTTTGAATTCTAGCATCACGTTATATAATTTGAGACCTTGAGTAGAATCATATGATATTTTATTAGTTACAAGTATGATTAGTTTATATCCCGAAGGGTTCGAGAAGAATTTGAAATACTATCCCTTTATTTGTAATGTTAAAGGGTGAATTAATAACTTTATCTCTTGATTTTAGTATATGCGCTTGGGTTTCATGATTTGAGGCTTATAATTAGTTTATATGATATATTAAGATTTGTACCTATGTTTAGATTAGGACCCTAGGGGCCCGGGAGAATTTTAGCTCTACTGTATCAAAGTTATAACTATAAGGATTCTAAAGTTTAACTTGAGTTGTCGTTTTAGTTTGTAGCACTTCGCTGCGAGTTTCGAGCCTTTATAGAAATCCAGATAGGGTATTTGAACTTTTTGGATAGTTTAGATAGGCTCGAAGGGGGATGAGGATCGAATGAGTTTCGGGGGGTCTGAGAGAAGTTCTTGCATGAAAACTAGTAGAGAACTTTCACCAGAAGTGTAGGTTTGAGGGGCTGGTGATGCAAGCATGATTAACGTCCACCATCAGAAGCCCTGCAGTTTAGAACTATTTATAAATAGCTTCATTTCATACTTTGAGTTTATTTCAGCATTTTAGAGTTTAATTATATTTTTGTAGTCCTAAGGTTATGGATCAATAAGATTTGACATTATTTTGGGATTTGACCATAGAGTCCCGGGGTTGAGTTTTGTTAATTTTATTGATTTTTATCCTAGGCTTATCATTGAATCTAGAATTGAGCCCCAAGACTTGGATTGATTTCATGGAGCATTCCTTTGGGCTATGATGAATCTCAAGCAAGAAAAGTCAAAATTTGAAGAATAGAGCTAGCCCTGTGTCAATTTACTTTAGACAATGACCTCAATGGGATATTTTTCCCAACTTCTCTTCTACGTGTTTGGGGTAAAATATTTGCAAGGTAACGAGCGTGTGCTTCTATACTTTGGTAGAAGGATAATGTTCGTATGCTTTACTTGACTTGCTTGTGTTATGACTATTTGTGCATATTCACACGCTACTATTATGTTATAGGCATCTCTTATATGCTAGTTTAACATGATACGATATTGTATGTAATGACTAGTTATTGTGTGACTATTTGTGAATCTTATTCCTGCTAGCATAATATTATAGGCGTCATGCATATGGTAGTTTAACATTTTGAGTTTCATTTACCTTTTTATATGATAAAACTATTTAGACATATAATATTTCTAATATGCACCATATTAGCATATATACCTTGTTCTCATCACCGATATGAGATTGTTTTGATCAGTATGAGATGTTACTGCATATGAATTCACGTTCCTATTGATGCATTATTTATTATATATGGATTCACATTATGTTTGAAGTATTAGTTAGGGCATGTGATTCACAATTCTTGATTGAGTTATTAGTTAGGGCACTTGGATTCACGTTCTTGTGCATGTATTTAGATCATTCCCTCGAGAGTCACATGATTACCTATGCTATCTTGGGCCATGTGTGCATAAGTTCTAAAAAACCAATGGGTTTTTGGTTTGATTATGTAACGATCTGATCAGTCATTTTGAGTTCTAAAACCCTATTTTTCTATTTGAAGCTTCCCTTATATTGCTTTGATGTTTCATGACTTGCGGAGTTGGGTAGTTTGGGTCCTGAGGGGCTCGAGATTGATTTAGAACACTTAGTTCCTAACTAGATGCTTGAGATATGAAGAGATGATCAAAGTCAACATTGTGGGTAAACGACTTCGGATTGGTAATTTGAAGGTTTTAATAGGTTCGTATGGTAATTTTAGACATGTGCGTATGTTTGGTTCGGTCGTCGGGGGTAGCCCGGGATTGATTTAGAACTTCTAATTAAAAGTTGAAATAAAGAAAGTTTGAGATTTTCGGTTTGATGTCAGATTCTTGGTTTTGATATTTTTTTGGTATTTCGAGCCTTTGCACAAGTTTTTATAGGGCATACAAACTTGTTAGGATGAATGGGTGGGTCCCTAGGGGGCTCAAGTGAGTTTCAGGTAGTTTGGAACATTTTGGGGCAAGCTAGAATTATTGTTTTTGGCGCATTGCAGTAAATCGCGATTATCGCGCTATGTTTGACGATCGCGTAGAAGGATTGGGACAGAGAAGATTTTGTGCTTCGCAATTGCGTGGAGAGGTTCGTGATCGCATCGTGGCTTTTTGAGCTTTAGAGAGGAAGAGAAGATTTTGAAGAGAGATTTCACCCTAATCTTGAGGATAAATAATTTTTACTTGGTTTTAATCATAAGTCTTGATTCTCCATAGCTTTTTACATCTAAAATATGGAATCAAAAAGTGAAATTTAGATATTTTATCTAAAACTTAAGAGAATGCATTTTACTATTTTAAACACCGATTTGAACTATGATTTGGAAGTTAATAAGATATTTGGACTCGTGAGATTATGGGTCAATGGGATCAGACCTTAGAGTTGAATTTCAATCATGTGGGCTCGAGTTGAATTCTTATTGACTTTTGAGATTTAATTAAATATTGAAGCTTTATTGTTTGAAATTGGTTTCTGATCGCATCCAATTCACGCCCAATTAACGAGTATGAAATGGGCATTGCAATTATAAAATCCAACGCAAGTTGGGGTCGAATTCACAGGAGTTTAGATTTATGCTAAGGTAAACTCTTAAGAAAAAAACTTGAAATTATTAGATTTAACTTTCAAACAACAATTAAAAAATAATATATATATATATATAAAGGAGGGACATGAAGAAGGTAATGTGGCAGTTTTCATAGTTCAGGATTCAAATTTTTCTTTTTTCTCAAATATTTTGAAATTTTTCCCTTATTTTTACGTGGATTCTAAATTAAAAGAAAAACCAAAAGTCACTTTTTTTAAGAAAAACTCAAAAGTCAATGCTCTAATAATACCAAAAGTCGCCTCTATTTCTTCTTCTTCCTCACGTAATTCTGGTGATTTCCTTAGTTATTACTACTTACTAATTAATTATTCTCCTAAACTCCATCTCTCTTCCTTCTTAATATTCTATTGTTTTATTCTTTTAAATTTCAGTCTTCTTCAACTACTTCTATATTTTTTTATTCTAATTTTTTTCTTCTTTTTCTTTCCTACTTTCTCAATTGTAGATGGGTTTTTAGTTTTTGATGCGTTGACAGTCGGTTGCAGTTATGATTAATTGTTATTATTAATTTTTGCTTTTTTAATTTTTCTAATTTTGTTGATCTTAGTTGGAAATTTTGTATTTTGAACTATGTTTTAAGCTTTTTCTGCCTGAAGTGCAAAAAAATGAAATTTTAATTGTGTTTAGCGTGTTATTTCTGGTGTTTTCTTTCTCTTTATTTTTGGTTTCATTGATTTTGATTTTGTGTTTTTTTTCCTGGGTGATTGGTGTGTGTAGTTGCAGTATTTGAATTATTTTTTTCCTCAGAAATTGTACAGTCGTATTTTAATTAGCATTCCTGAAGCAATTGTGAAACATTTAAAGTTTATCATGATGGATGGCAATTGATGCATAGTACATATTATTTCTTTTCGTCCAAAAGGAAAAATGCTTGTGCCTATAGATTTAATTTCATGTGAAAAAGAAATGAAGGTAAAATAATTTTATGTTTTTATCATTTATTTTTAGTAATTTTCTTTACACCTAAACTAATGCAAGGATTCAAATACAGAAATACTTTCTTCAATTATTTATCTTTTTTCTTTTTTTCTTTACCCTTATCTTTTCTTTTGGTTTTCAAATAGTGGGTGACATTTAGATTTCTATAAAATAAATTTCTGAGTGAGGTATAGTTTAGCAGAGAAAAACTTTTGAAGAATTCCTTCATATAAATTCTGGTCAATTTCGTTGTGTCTTGTAGAGAAAAGTTTCTTTCCTTTTTGTAATTAAAAGTAGGTGGAGATTGGTATGTAAACCATTTGAATTATGTTTAGCATGCATTTGCTGACCTCTTATAGGGTATATCACATGCATGGTCGTAATTCTATAACGATCCGATTGGTTGTTTTGAGCTTTAGTATTTTGTTCGCTGGTTTGAGACTTTGAGTATCTTCATATGATATATTATGATTTATGTGTATGGTCTATTTTAATTTTTTAGTGATTCAGGATTGATTTGGAAGAATGACTCTCCATTTGGAAGCTTTAAGTTGGAAGAGATGACCAAAGTTTGACTTTTGGATAAACGGACTCGGAATCGAGTTTTTATGGTTCTGATAGGTTCGTATGATGATTTTTTGACTTGTGCATATGTTTAGATTCAGTTTTGGAGGTTCTTAGAAGGATTCGACACTATTTTTCGAATGTTGGCAATTTGAAAACTTAAGAGTTCAATTAAAAAAATTGATTTTTTGTGAGGGTGAACCCTAATGTTTCAACAACCTATCTCTAGGAAGAAGGTGAATAGTAATTCTGTTACTATTCATGAGCCATAACTCCGGAATCCGGTGGTGGATTATCGCAAATTTGGTATCAAAAGAAACATCTACTCATCGCGCACAATCCCCAATTGGTTTCATAGTCAAAATCATAGCCAATTTTTCTAGATCTTAATTTTAAAAATCGAGTTACTGTAGCACGCAGAATTTTCAGCTTCTTTTTCACGTAAATGGAGTTTTGAAGATCATCATGGTTGTTGGCACCTCTCCCCAGCCTTTGGCTGTGGGAGAGGCAATACAAAACACCATAGAAACTCATCCAAATCCTAATATCAAACAGTCCTATGCATCGCAACTACTATCAAAACAATCTGCATCAAAAATCGCAAAACTGGAACTTTGTCATGTTACGTTTGAGCATGGAATACCTACTGTAGAATTTACCATAGATGAAGTGAATGCATTCACCATGGAAGAAGGTCTTCATCAAGCAGTCATACTGAAATTTTCGTATGGAAAACCTGAGCTTCATGAGCTGCGTCAAGTTCTGCCAAAACAGTTCGATATTAAAGGCAATTGTAATATTGGACAACTGGAATTTCGACATGTACTAGTAAGACTTGATTTGTTTGATGATTTTGTTCAAGTATTATCAAGATCAACAGGCTATGTTAAGTCGAAAGGCACTGAGTTCTTTTTTAGAACTTTTCCATGGACGATTAGATTTAATCCAAGAGAAGAGACGTCTAAAGCAGTTGTGTGGATTTCTCTGCCTGAACTACCTGCAAATTTCTTTTCAAGGAAGTCATTGATGTCCATAGCTTCAGCTGCTGGAAAACCTCTAGCTGTGGACAAAACTACTCAAGATAGAACGCGGCCAAGTACGGCAAGGGTAAAAGTCTTGCTTGATCTGTTGGATAAGCATCCCAAGAAAGTTAAGATTCATATTGTTGATTATAAATCTGGGAAACTAGTGGAACATTATCAGGATATTAAATATTATAATCTCCCATAATTCTGTACTTGTTGTAAACACTAGGGACATGATGAAAAATCTTGTCGTTGGAGGATCCAGAATAATCAGGGAGAGGTTGAAGTTGTGGATGAAAGAGAAGGTCTGGGCAGCTTGGATAAATTGCAAGGTGATGCTAGAGCCTATCTCAATGCAAAAAGAGCTGGTCATTTGGAAGGGGAAACAACAAAGGAAAGATTGGTCGAGCAGCAGGATTTACAAATTGAAAAGGAAATACAAAGTTCTCTTCAGAACAAAGAAAATGCAACAAATCGAGTTGTTAATGATAACATTGTTGGTGATGTTTCACAGGTTCATAAGGGTCCAGCTCTACCCTCTCGAGATGTGCCTGCTAGGATTGCCCTAGCAAGGATTGCCAATACTGTCAATCCAGTAGTGCAAGCGTATGATAAACTTGCAGCTGCTGCAGCTCTTATGGTAACTGCTGCAGGTTCTAAAAGGACTGTTGAGTTTGTTGATAAAGATACAACTGGCCAGGATCATTTTGGTCATAATGGTGAAAGTGTGGAACAACAGGGAAAGAAAAAAGGGTTGGAACATGCAACTGATTTAAGACCAAAAGGTGATCAAGCTGAGATTTTTGTACCTAGAAAACACTCAGATATTGTGGTGTCAAAATTTGGAACCTACTGTTCCATTGACTACTACTATTGATCGACCTGCCAAGGTAGGTTCAACTGATGCCTCTAGGATTGTTGGTGTGCAGGATGGTAATGCTACAATCACATCAGTGTTTGATGGAAAATGGCAGCTACATGTGAATCAAACTAAATGTGACAAGCTAACTAAAGTGGATCGAGCAGCAGTTAGTGATACTGTAAAATGTGCAAATGATTTTCAAGCTGCTACAGCATTGTCAAGGTTACATATGGATGTGAATGCACTCTTACAAACTCTTACAACTGAATTTGGCCAACTAATGGATGATAGTGCATTAGCTGCAATTGTTCGAGCTTTTGTTGCCAAAAATAATGCAGCAGTACCAGAGAGATGGAGGGATACTGTTGCATTGAAGGGAGATGGGGATCGAGAAGCTGCTGGGTTTGCTGAACCTAATGCTACTCAACCGACCAATAACGTGAATAATGCAACAAATGTGTTTGTGGGAAATGAGGAATCTGAAATTAAAGCTGCATATGTATGCTCGAATTTGGAGGAAACTGTTACATTGGGTGCAAGTGTTGATCTAGCTAATGCTAAGAACTATAAATCAAGTGTTGCAGTAGTTGATTCAATTGAAAAACAATGAAGAGAGGAGAATTAAAGAGGTCAGAGGACTGGCTACAACCAGCTGCACAAACACTTGCAGATGATCAGCAGAAAAATGCAGCGCAAATCACTGACAAAATAGTTTCTGCCCAGTTTTCTGGGAATGAAAACATTGGGACTACGACCATTTTGATGGAAAATAAGAATGGGAATCTGAATCCTACTCTGCATTTTTCCAACCCTCAAGTAGAACAAATCATTAAGGATGCTCAGAATGAGATGATGATGAAGGATATTATGTTCAAACAACCGTTGGTTACGCTGAACAAATCCGTATATGATGTCCTCTCGCAATCAGTGGAGTCCTGTGGTGAGTTTGAAGGGGAATCTGGGCAGCTCATGTATCAACTGGAAATAACAACGAGTTAATACAAGCAAATGTGAGGGACATGGTTGTTAAAGCTAATTTATGGAAAGAGCAACATGAGGAAGACGATGAAGAGGACTTGGGCGATGGATTTACTGGCTACTCTTCTGAAGAACGAGAGTAGGAGGTGGATCAGTATAGTGCAGGGGAGGAGTTTGATCCTCTAGTGAAGCAAAAGAAATTAAACCTTCAAGCTCCTGCATTTCCAAGAAACACTCCAACTGCTGTTACTACAAATTCAGAATCTGGAAGGGCAGTACAAACTGCAGAAACATTTCTCAAGCAGGCGACTCAAGCTACTTCAACTCAAATGGTAATAACACCTACGAAGACTGTGCAGCAGCAGCGAAACGATCCAAATATTTTAACTAGCAATCATCCTGGTGATAGTAAAACAGTAACAGTTACAACGACTGGGCAGAAGCAGCAACATACAACAACTGCAGCTGATGTTAATACTAATCCTGGGCAGCAGCAGTCCAATGCAAACATGACTGGGCAGAAGCAGTCCAATGCAAACAAGACTGGGCAGCAGCAGTCTAACGCAAACTTGACTGGAGCTGTAGTAATGGTAACTGATATACCTGCAATTTTGTTGGAGGACAGAAAGTTGCTGGATGCTTTGGGCAATCCAAAACCACACAAAACTGCATACTCATCATTCTCCAAAATGACCGGACTGAAGCTGAAATTTTCAGTGACAAACAGATATGAACCATGTAGTGCAAAGACACTGAAGAGGCATGAACCATTGTGGATGGTTATACAAGATGAAGCTAATCAAAAATTTGAGGCCAACTTACGCGCTGCCATCTTCGAAGAAGCAAAAGAGGATGACTTGATTGAATCTTGTCCGGAAGAGGCGGCTACAACTGGAGATTTCGCTCCTAACAAAACTGAAAAAAAGAAGGTGACTCAAGAAATTACACTCAGGCAACTCCCAATAAGAGCTGCAAAGAAAAAAGTGGTTGCCCCCTCCATATCTACGAAGTCCAGTAGATACGACAACAAATGAAGAACTTTGAAGATTATTTGAAGACAGTTAAAAAGGATTTTAAGGAAGTTCAAATTGAAGAACTCACAAGTTTGATAAATGAGGGGCAAGATTCTAATTTTTACATTGTCTTAGTTTATCATTTTCAAAGCATCATCACTTGTAATAGTGTCATAGAGTGTGTTATAAACTCTATGGCGATCATAGAGTACTTGGTACTTTCAAGTTCCTATTTCTTACATGCTTGCTAGAAGATGAGGTTTTCTCTTTGCCTCAATAGGATTGGTAAGGTAAGGTTTAGCATGGTTAGTGTTGCCTTGGTCCTATGCCTTTGGAGAAATATCCACACGGCTATCAGATTATATGCCCTCGTGAGACTTTGCCGACAGCTACACCATGAATCCTCTACATGAGGCTGCCATCATAAGGCAATGTGAGGCGCATAGGAATGATTATATAGCCAAGGCATAAGGGTAACAATACCAGTGCTATTGTCCCCCTTATTTATACTTTTCCTAATTGTTGTAATTTTATTTTTCTTTTATTAATAAAAAACTAGCCCTAGGCGCTTGCCTAGCGGATTGCCAAAAAAAAGAGTTCACATTGACTTTGGATAGGTCTATATAGTTGAATTAAACTTGTGTGCAAAAATTTGAAAGTAATCCAAAGTGATTAAGTATGATTCAGATACTCTTTTGAAAGAATGAAGATTTAATAACTTAATAAAAAATTTATTCCGTTTGAGCCTCGATTATTTGTAATGTTCCTGTGGATGTTTTGAGGCTTTGGATAAGTTTGGATAATGTACTTGTACTTGTCGGTGTAATGACCCGATCGGTTGTTTTGGGTTCTAGTACGGCGTTCGCCAGTTTGAGGCGGTGAGTAGCTTCACATCAGGTATTATGACTTGTACGCATGGTCGGAATTGAATTTCGGGAAATTCGGAGTTAATTTGAAAAGCGAATTCTCATTTCTGAAGTTTTAAGTTGAAAGAATTGACTAAGATTGGATTTTTGAGTAAACGACCTCGGAATCAAGACTTAAAGGTTCCAGCAGGTTCGTATGATGATTTTGGACTTGGGCGTATGTCCGGATTGGGTTTTGGAAGACCCGAGAACGTTTCGGCGCCTATTGTGGAAGTTAGAATTTTTGGAAGAATTTTGTAAGCTTGGGTTGTAGTGCATTTCAGTGTTATCGATGTCTGTTTGGGATTCCGATTCTGGGAATAGCTCTGTAAGGTGATTATAGTGTTGGAAGCACGATCGAAAGTGAATTCGGACGTCCGTAGGTCATTTTGGAGTCATTTGGCTAAAGATAGAAATTTGAAAGTATTTGAGAAGTTTGATCGGAAGTGGACTTTTTGATACCAGGGTAGGATTCCAATTCCGGAAGATGGAGTAGGTCCGCAACATCAAATATGACTTGTGTGCGAAATTTGAGATCAATCGGATGTAATTTGATAGGTTCTGTCATGGAATGTTGATGTTTGAATTTCTCAAGTTCATCAAGTTTGATTTGGGGTGTGCTTTGTGATTTTAGCATTGTTTGACGTGATTTGAGGCCTCGAGTAGGTCCGCATTATGTTATGGGACTAGTTGGTGTGATTGGATGGGGTCCTGGAGGCCTCGAGTGTGTTTCGAATGGTTAAATGAAGCAGATGCCTTCTGGTGTAACCTCACCTGCGAGGCTTGGGCTGCAGGTGCGGAGCCGCAGAAGCAGCCTTTGTGTCGCAGAAGCGGAAATGGATCGGCTAGGCTGGGACCGCAGATGCGGGACCGCACCTGCGGAAGGAGAAGCGCAGATGCAGAAGTTGAGGGCTTGGATGAAGACCGCAGAAGCGGATGGTAGGTCACACCTACGGAACCACAGAAGAAGTCAAGTGATCGCAGGTGCGGAAATTCTGGAGGCAGAGAGGTTCTTTTAAATCGGGGGTTGGGTTCATTTCAACCCCATTTCATCCATTGGAGCCAATTTTGGAGCAACTTTGAGGTGCAATTTTTACCACCAAACATGAGGTAAGTAATTTATGTTAGTTTTGAGTTAAATACATGATATTATTACGGATTTGAGCAAGAAAACATTGGTAGAAAGTTGGGGTTTTGGTGGAAAGACCTAGGATTGGTATTTTTGGATTTTGACCACGATTTTGGATATGGAATTGAGAGTAAATTATATATTTGAGTTCGTAAGGTTATGGGTAAACTTTATCTTCGAAAAATTTCGGAATCCGGGCTCGTGGGCCCGAGGGCGATTTTGTCAAGTTTTCGAGCGGAGTTGGGATTTTATATAAATTGAATTGTTATGAATATTAGGGTGCATTTTCATTGGTTTGCCCGTTATTTGGCTAGTTTTGGAGAGTTGAGGCATCAGTTTGAGTCGTCGGAAGGGTGTGGAATGCCGGTGATGGATCTTCGGAGCGAGGTGAGTCTCCTTTCTAACCTTGTAAGAGGGAATTGTCCCCATAGGTGAATTAATTGGATTTGTGCTTCTATTTGTGGGGTCTACGTACGCACGAGGTGGCGAGAGTCCGTGCGTAGCTACTATTATGTTTATGTCCGGGTAGTCTAGGACCCAAAAGCATGCTATACTTGGAATATTTATAATCTTATTGACAGTTTGAATCGCTTAAATTACATCGAATTAGTAAATGAATTTCTAAAATGTTTAAACTTCATTTTCTTGAATTGTTAAAAAGAGAGTTGACTTTTCTTTGGATAATTGTTCCTGATGAGTTCTTGATTGACTGTCTGTGTGTGATTAATTTTGGAACGGTCGGGACGCCTCAACAGATTAAATAGATGCATCTATGGTTCGCGCCATTTGACCCTCTGGCAGTGCACAGTTTAAATACTTGTTGGATCGGGCCATACGACCTCACCTTGTTTTGCACATGCTTGTAATGCTTTCTTGAGATTTATAAACTGATATTGCCTCTCTGGTCTGAAATAAATTGATAAATAGTAGATTATGAATTTGGAGGCTTCTTAATATAAAAAAGAATGCTTACTTGCTTCGTGACTTACTTGAATTTACTGTTGTTTTTAATAAACCCATGATTATTCGCATTATTAATATATTACTATTGGACCACTAGTAAGTGTCGAAGTCGACCTCTTGTCTCTACTTCTTCGAGATTAGACGGGATACTCACTGGGTACACGTTGCTTTCTTACTTATACTATACTTGCTGTGCATTTTTGTTGCACAGGCGCATGTAAGTCTAGTGTCCTAGTTTGGCGCAGCGGCATGGTTGATACGGAGCCTTAGGTGAGATGCATTTATCGATACGACCCGCAGTCAGCAAAGTCTCCTTCAGAGTATTGTACTGTATTTCCATTTCTGTCCAATTTGTATTCTGGATAGTTACTATATTTTATTTCATTCCATACTAAATGCTTATGTACTTGTGACACCAGGTTCTGGGATGATTATGGGGTATTTTGTATTAACTTCTAAACATTTTTATTTATTTTGTAATGATTATCTTTTTCTAGTAAAGTTGAAGGAAAATCATAGTTTTCAAAATTATTAAAATGAGAATTTAATTAAGTATTTATGGTTGGCTTGCCTGGCAGCAGCGTCCGGCGCCATCACAACCCTTAGTGGATTTTGGGTCATGACAGTTAGTATGATTGGATGGGGTCTTCAGGGGCTCGAGTGTGTTTTGCATTATTGGTTGAGAAACTAGTTAAGGTTTTGGAGTTTGACCATGGTCAATATTGGGTCAAGATGACCTCTTTTCGATATTTTGAGTGTGTGAGCATATTAGTAGTGTGTTTTATGATTGAAATGCATGTATGCTTGTGTCTGGGAGGTTCTAAATAAGTTTTGGGTGCTATAACAAAGATTCTTTTGTTGCTGATTTTCTGGTGTAAAATAATTAGGAAAATATCATTTTTGTCCCTTAAAAATTCAGACTTCCTTTAAAACTTCAAAACATCACATCTCCCTCATTTTAAGGCCAAATTCGGTGATTTAAAAGGCTATCTCAGGTGTAATCTCGCAAGGATTATGTTGGGCTTATAAATGTGAGTTTCGAGTCATCTGGTATTTGATTCGAGCTATAACAGTTGTTGCGTTAATTTACTTGTTTCAGAATTTAGTCATTTTTTCTCACTTGATTTCGGAGCTCGGATTTGGGCGATTTTGGAGGAAATTATCCCAATTTGGATTAGAGTAAGTATTTTTTTACTCAGATTTGATAATATTTCATGAATCTATCTCTGATTTTCGCATTTAAATTATGAATTTTACAGAGAAATTAGGGATTTTTGTCTAAACATTCCTAAAGTGAATTTTTGAGTTTTAAACATCGATTCGGAGTTGGATTTGAGTGAAATTTATATGGTTGGACTCATAATTGAATGGATTGTCATATATTATGAGTATTGTTGAGTTTTGAGGTGTGGGCCCAGGTTTGACATTTTAGTTGAATTTGAGTAAATATGTAAAGATTCGACCTTTATCATTTGGGATTGTTTCCTTAGGCAATATATGATGTTTTTGAGTTACTTTTGGCTAGTTTCGAGCCGTTTAGCAGTTGATACGCGTGGAATGGAATTTCTAGAGTATTGTTGGCTTGCTCGATATTGGATTTGTCTTGTTCGAAGTAAGTAACATATCTAAACTTGGATTAAAGGGTATTTAACCCTGAGAACTATGTTATAAGAGATGTATTGGGGTTATGCACATACTAGATAACGAGCATGTGGGTATGCACCGGGGTAATCATGATTCAAGTTGACTATTTGACTATGACCGAACTTGTTTTGCCATTATATCTTGTTCTATACGTATAATTCCTTCTTGTTAGAGTAATTGAGTTGTGATTCATATTAGAATACATGTTTAAGCTATGTGCTTATTCGGTTAAGATCTAATGAGTCTATTTCTATTGTTTTGAGGTTTCTGCTCTAATTGTAATTATATACTTAGTCATGATGCTTCATTTGCATATCACATCTCAATCTTTATTCGTCATTCACTATTACATCACATGTTGTTTGCGCTGAGTCGTACGAGATTGTGAGCCCTTGAGACTTGAGAGATTGATGATTGAGGTGGGCCTGAGAGCCATGTTATGAGTGTTATTATGGATCGGGTTGCACACCGCACTAGGCCATATTGTCTTTATTACTATTATTATTATGGATCGGTTTGCGCGCCGCAACAGGCCTTATTGGCTTATTTATTATTGTGGATCAGGCTACATGTTGCAGTACGCCTTATAGGCTTTTGATTAGTGCTTGGGCAAGATCCGCACCTTCGGAGTCTGGCACACTAGCAGTGAGCGCAGGCACAGTGATATATATACATGTGCTTTGGTGAGAAGCTTATGATCCAGGCACTCGCACAGTGCTGAGTGATTCTATGTATGCTGAAGTAGGAATTTGAGACTAACATGTTATGTGTGAGGGTGAGAGTACCTGGGAATATCATCATGAAATCACTCATTTGACATGCATACTTGGTATGTAGGGATAGAGATACATTTTTTGCATGCTAGACAGTACTGTGACATTTATGATTTGATATGTACATTTGACATGTAGGCATAGAGATGTATATTCCTCATGCTAGATAGTATATGATTATTTATGACTTGACATGCATATTGACATGTAGGAATATAGATGTACTTTCCTCATGCTATATAGTAATGAAATGGCTTATCTGTTGTTGAAAGTTTGGGAAAAATCACATATTTCTGATATACTCATATTTTGGTGATTCCTGTGAAAGATTTCGACTTTACTATTTGTTTACCTCAAAAATACGAGTAACAATTAAAATTGTTTGTGATTTTAAAAATACGTTATTTAATTAAATACTAATTAATAACCAAGAAATCTGATGAATAAATGAGAGATGTAAATAAAATCAAACCAGTGTTCAAGCTAGTCTCGACCTCGAGCTAAGGTGGCCTCGAGGTGGGTCAAGAACAATGAAGTAAGAATAAAAAAGTTAAAGGACAATTCTAATGAGCAATGAACAAGTAAGAGAGTATATTGTTTTTCCAATGATTGATGATGGTTACAAAATGATTGGGGTCTCCTTTATATAATAGGGGAACCCTAAATAAGGCACATTTCTATTTACAATAAGGAATCTTAGTACAGATTAGTATTAACTCGTATAAATATATTCCGGAATTTATGCCATGATCTTGGGGACGTAGCAGGAATATTGCTCATTCTATTATAATCTTATAACAGCAACATCCCGAGGTTGGTCATACTTGGCTTCGTTACTCATCGCGCACTTCCATCCTCGAGCCTCGTACTCCGTTATCGGCTTGAGTCTGGTCCATCGAGCTCGAACTCGATCTCCTTAACTCGGGCTTAAGGCGACCCTTCAAACTCGTGAAATCAGCCATACCTGATTTTGACCGTATATAGATAGTCCCCGCATTTCTTAGAGTAAGATGATAAGAAACTATTTGATCCTCGATGCTCTGATGCCTCGATTATGATGTCAATCTCGTGATGTCAGCAACTAAAGTGATTGAAAGGTTGTGTATGCATAGTTCCCAAGGTCATTAATTGGAGGCGGCTGATGGTCGGCCGTTGGCTTCCCCAAACCATTAAATCGGCCTCTATAAATAGGCCAATTTCACAATTTTTACAATCTTTACTTCTCAAATCATTCTTAAAACCTCACTAGTTTCTTCATCTTCTGTGAGTTCACCCTTTTCTCGATTTGTTCTTGCTACAGTATCAACCCCTTCTCTTCTTTTGAATTTCTCAACAACAATGGCTAAAACATCTAAAACCATACCTTAGAAAGAAAAAGCTTCCTTATCATCGCGACCGGCTAGAGGTAGAATGGTGGTGCCACCTCGTATCGATCAGTGCATTCCCGGGCCATGCAAGCTAACTTCTGATTTTAAAATCAATAAACTTGCATCGACACTAGGAAGATGTGAGACCATGTCCCGATACATCTACTTGATAACTGAAGATGAACTTGAGCAGGTGAAGAAGGATTGCAATTGGGAGAATAAGGATGTTGTGATCCCTTCCCCCGAAGAGGACATCACCACCCATAAGGTAAGGTACTTAAGCATGTATACCTACCTTTTCACATTGGGTCCTGTAGATCTAGCACTAGCTTTCGTAGACCTAGTGATTCTTGATTTTTGCCAACAATACCAGGTGACACTTGGCCAGATCTACCCTTCTTTCTAGTGCATCATTAATTTGATCAGGTATTTCTCGAGCCTAGTTGAGGGGATGCATTTTACCCTCGATCACCTAATCAGACTATACAACCTTTGCCTTTATCGAGGTAGTTTGATAAAGCTTCAGCGCCGATCCTCGAAGTCCCTTTTCTCCAGCATCGATGAGGACAAGGACCGAGGATGGATGAGCTGGTTTGTCCGAATTAGGATTTCTGATCTGATTCATGTTAAGAGGATGCCATTCCCCAAGGAGTGGAACATGAAACATAAGTATTGACGGTGACTTAATATTCTGCTTTCCCAACTCTTTCTCGATCTAACCCCTTTCTGATGATGCAACTGTCTCTTGGTTTCCTGGTGCAGTCTCGAACCTTCCAGGTTGGTCTGGTAACTGGCCTCCACTTTTTCATACGCAGAATGCAGTTGGCGTTATTTGGCCAAGGGTCGATGCGAAGCTAAAAATAATGGTGATTTCTCTTGTTCACATATTTATGTTTCTTAGTGAAATACTCAGTTTATCATTATGCAAGCCTTGGAGACACCGTTGCTATGTGGCCTCCCCCGCCCGATGAAGAAGAAACCCCAAAGCCAACCAAGGAAAAGAAAAGGAAAAGGGCTTCACCTGCAAATTCTCCGAAGCCCAAGAAAAGGAAGGCTCGAAAAACTAGGGCCGATTTCGCGGCCCTATCTACAGAAGTGGCCCAAAACCTTCGGGATGACAAGGAGGAGGGAGAATATAATGACTACCTATTGGTAGTTCGGAAAAGAAGAAGCACTGGGGCTTCAAAGTCTGCCGAACAGGTGATGGCTGATGTGATTCATTCTCGAACCGAAGAAATTTCGGAAGGGAGCTCGAGCAGAGTCCCCAAGCCATCGGGTGGTAAAAATGAATCTCATCTCGAGGGACATTTGGCAGGCGAGCCCGAGGAGCCTAGGTCCGAGTCCCTCCAAAGAGAGGATAATATCCCAAGTGGATAACTTGGGATACTTAATGTAGATTACTCGTCGTCGGGCATTGTGTTCTCCGAAGGGCAATTCCGAGATGCCCAGGCCATGAGGACTCCTAATGTGGGAACGACCCAAGAAGGGAGTCATATTTTTCGCGAGTGCCTTGCAGGGGTTGAAGATGGTCCAGATCCTGACACCACGTTTATCTTTGATGAGGCTCAGAGGCTTCTCAACACAAGTAAGTTTTTGTCTTCATAATTACTCTTGAGTTTTATTCTCATTTTTTCTAAATTTGACTCCCTTTCTTTGTGTGAAGGCCGCGGTGCTTCATCGACAAGCATTTTTCAAATATTGAGATGAGCTTGCCCGATGTGAAGCCGAACTCAAGAAGCTGGTGGAAGAGAGGGATGGCCTTAAGCGCCTCTATTTACAGAAATAGGAGGAAGTTAGGGATCTCCGAGTTAAATTGGCGAAGGCTCATCAAGAACAGACTAAGATCATTGAAAAGGTAATATAGCCTTTGAGGGTCTGTTATGCATTCATTTGATTTAGCGATTAACACTTCAACTTTGCAGGCCCAGCAAAAGGGCGAGCTGGTGGAGCAGCTTCGAGAAGAGCTCAAGGTGAAAGAGGCCGAGACTCTAGGGTGGAAGCAACACATGGATCGTTTCGCCTCAAGGAAAGATACACTTTGGGACCAGCCAACTTCAATCGAACACCAGCTTCAAAATTCAAAGGAGGAAAGCTTGGCCCGGATCCGCAAAATCGAGAAGCTCGAAGCTAAATCAGCCGCTGAGCTTGCAAAGGCCAAATCTGAGGCAGAGGCATTTGTGTCCTTGTACCGAGCTAACGCCGAAGTTGCTAACATTCGGGCATAGGAGATCTTCATTGCGGTTGAAACTAAATTATCATGTGCTCTCAACCATGCCAGGCGACAGCCCCAAAGAGAAACTTTCCAGGAGGTGCACACTCGTGGCTTTGACCTGTCAGTTGATATTGAAAAAGCAAAAACTCTAGATGACGAGGCTACCGCTTTACTCTCTGATGACGAGGATTCCTCTAGTGGATCCAAGAGCGGAGGAGATGAGCATGAAGCCCCTAAGGAGGAGGTTCCCGAAGACACAGCTCCCGAGGATGCAGCTCCCGAGGATATGGCTTCCAAAGATGTGGTTCCCGAGGATGTGGCCCCCCAAATAGAATAGGTTCTTTTGTTTTTGTTTTTGTGTAAGGCCCTTTGTGGTCATTGTAAATACCTTTTATAAATATAAGGAATTCTCTTTCTTTTCGCTTCATCACCGATTTGTGTTGAATTCTTCTTCGTCTTTAATTTGTGAAAAAATTTGATGTTATAACTTCAATGATCAAATGAACACTGGATCAGGCTTAGAAAAGAACAAACCCTTAGGTTTTTTAGTGATCTTATAACAGTATACCTCTCAAGATTTTTTGACAACCCTCGAGTTGTGCTTAAGTCGATTTGATGCGAGCTCGGGATGATGGGACTCTCGGGTCTGGGTTGAGTGAGAGCAAGGTCTCGAACTCTACATGCTTTGGCCCTTAGGGTCGTTTATAATGGCCCTTAGGCTCTTTTTAGGTCTGCCCTTAGGCTCTTTAAGTTGGGCCATTCGGCCTTGAAGACGGCTATAATTTTTCCCTCTTTTCGGCTAAAAGACTTAGTGAAAATTTCTTTATGCCTTAGCATGTGTTTTTTGTACCCGTTAGGTTTTTCGATGGTTCAATCGATTAGAACCTGTTCGTGTTAATACCTCTTGAGGCTTTTCGAAGGCTGATGTTATTGAAGCCTTTAAATTATTCGAGGGTTGATTTTATCGAAGCCCTTTTTTATTTGCTTTTTCTGAGGGTAGCCTTATTTAACCGGTTTTTCAAAGTATTTGAAGGCCTTTAACTTATGGTGGAAGTCAGACGTCTCCGAGCCGCATTATTTCGACCGTAGTCTTTAATGTGGCCGTAGCCTTTAATATGGCTGTAGCCTTCGAGTATGTCTCTTGGACTTGTTTCTCTTTAACCTTCCGAACTTGTTCGAAAGGTTAGTCCCCGAGTATGATAGCCTTGGCCTTTATATAGAGGGGATACCTCTTTAAGGTCTTATGAATTCGAGTTTAGATGACTCAAATGTGTTGACTATCGATGACAGTCCCCGAGTGTTTGAGGTGTATTCGCGTTTTGACCCTTGAGTCATTTCTCGCAAAATCACAAGTATGATGTTCGTATAGTAGAAAATTTCTTTGAGACACAAAGTGTTTTGATATAGAAAAAATGCTTCTTTGAATAATTGATACATGTGTACATGTTTGCCGTCGGGGCTCGACTATTCTATATGGACACGGTTCATCTAACCGTTTAGCTCATTACAAAGTTTTCCTATCGAGGCCCTCTTTGGCATGAAGTATTTTCCTCGAAAATATAATCTTCGAGGGTGATACCCCCAAGTATTCGAGGTTGATTGAAAAGAAGCCTTGGATACTGTTCAATTCTCCTTAGTAGCCCATAGTTGTTGCCTCATTAAAAACCTCATCGGAAAAACCCATTTGGGATAAAACCCGATGTAAGGGGAACATAGTGCAATGTGTGGTTTAAAACCTAAGGTCTTCGTGTAAAAAGGTGACCTCGACGTCTTAGATCGAACACTTGCAATGAGTTAGTTTTAAATTCAAATGGAAAAAGGAGAAGGTCATACCTTAACAGTAATATCATTTGAGTAATGATACATTCCAATTGTTTGACAATTGTTCGCCCTCCATCGTGCCTAGTTTCCCTTCATTCAAGTCTCGAGTATTGAGGGTAATTTTCCATAGAACTAGGTCCCTGATTCTGAAGTGTCGACGGTTGGTCCTTCTATTATAATATCTCTCGATTCTTTGTTTCTGCGCGGCCATCCGAACAAGTGCAGCTTCTCATTTTTCATCTAATAACTCGAGGCTAGTATCATAGCCCCGAGATTTGATTCTTCCAATGCATGTCGAAATCTGTCAATGGGTTCCCCAACCTCGACTGGAATCAAGGCCTCAGAACTATATACCAAGGAGAACGAGGTTTCCCCGGTGCTGGACTTCGATATCGTTCGATATGCCCAAAGAAACTCGGGTAGAACTTCTCTCCATTTTCCTTTTGAATCGTCCAACCTCTTCTTTATGTTTTGAATGATAGTTTTGTTTGTTGACTCGGCCTGTCCATTCCCAGTCGGATGATATGGCATTGATAAAATCCTTTTTATTTTGTGTGCTTCGAGGAACTCCGTTACCTTGCTGGCGATGAATTACTTGTCCTTGTCACATACGATTTCGGTAGGTATCCCGAATCGACACACGATGTGGTCCCAAATGAAGTCAATAACTTCTTTTTCTCTGACCTTCTCGAAGGCATGTGCTTCCACCCATTTAGAAAAGTAGTCAGTCATAAACAAAATGAATTTAGCTTTACTTGGGGCCATTGGTAGAGGGCCGACGATATCCATTCCCCATTTCATGAAAGGCCACGGAGATAGGACAGAGTGGAGTTGCTCTCCGGGCTGATGAATCATCAGTGCAAACCTTTGACATTTATCACATTTTTAAACAAACTCCTTAGTGTCTTTTTCCATGTTATCCCAGTAATACCCTGCTCTAATAACTTTATGAATCAAAGATTCGGCTTCAAAGTGATTCTCACAAGTGCCTTTATGGATTTCTCGTAGAACATAATCGATGTCTCCTGGCCCTAAGCATACCGCCAATGGTCCAATCGAACGTCCTCATGTATAATGTCCTATCTTTATCCAATGTGAACCTAACAGCTTGGTTCGTATAGCCCTTAACTCTTTATGATCCTGGTGTCTTCGATTCTTCCAATAGCTGACACGATCTCTGATGCATCTACAATGAAATTATACTCCGACAATCGAGGTGCCTCCGTGGGGTCGGTATGTTTATCAAAACCATTCTTACTCATAAGTCCCTGAGAGCTTTGACCTCAATCATTTCTTCGATCATTTCGAGGAGTGTTACGCCCTGAACCATTGTTTCTCCGATCAACATATGGCTGATACCGTTCCTTGTTTAATCTTGGCCCCTGTCCGTATCCCTCGAGTTCTTGAATGCCAATCTATTAGGATGAACTAAACCCGATGGGGCTCCCAACCGATCATCCTCGACCATGATCTTCGATTGGTAATGATTATGTACGTCTGACCAAGTTACAGCCGAGTACTCGATCAGATTTTGCTTTAATTGTCGTGACGCAATCGAATTCTGCTCATTCAAACTCTGCATAAAAGCTTGTACTATCCAATCATCCGACACCGGTGGTAATTCCTTTCACTCCACTTGAAACCGTGATACGAACTCCCTTAGCCCCTGCATGTGCTTTCATGAAGGCGTCAACTAACATAGCAAATGAATTGATAGAATTCGGGGGCAAGTTGTGATACCTAATCATGGCTCCCTTTGACAAAGTTTCCCCAAATATTTTCAATAATATTGATTCAATCTCATCATTATTCAAGTCGTTTCCTTTAATCCCGCAAGTGTATGAGGTAATATGTTCATTAGGGTCGGTTGTCCCATTGTATTTATGTATATCGGGCATGTGAAACTTTTTAGGAATGGGCTTCGGAGCTGCACTCGGAGGGAATGACTTTTGTATGAACTTTTTGGCATCCAAACCTTTCAAAACTGGGGGTGCCCCCAGTATTTGATCAACACGGGAGTTATAAGTCTTCATTTTTCTTATTATCCTCAATCTTCTTCTCCACAAACTCGATTCTCTTGGTGAGTTCTTCGAGCATCCTCATTATTGTGGGACCAATCCCCGAGCCATTACTGTTTGATCTTTCCGGTATCAGTTTAGCACATCGAGTGTTTTCTGGTTCGACTACACTTGGAGTTTTGTGCTGACTTTGAAGCTGAGGATAGCAACCTTTTGAGCTTGTAGCACATCGAATATTACTTAGAGGCTGACTCCCCTATCTCCTATACCCTGTGTTCCTTGGCCACTAGATCTGACTTCATTGTGTACATTTCCCCCGGGATTTGTGCCTAAATCTGCATTTAAAGCAATGTATGAAATAACATCGATTGGTTCCACATTTGGCACTTCCTAGGGGTTAATCGATGGTACATCGGCTCTCGGAGCAGCTATATTGTTGTTTTCCCAATGAAATCCAAGACCATCCTCGCCGTGTACGGGCGCGTTTTGTGATTTTGACATGTTTTAACCTAGAAACAAAGAATCTTTGAAAAGAACAAGTGTGAAAATAACGTGTGTTATCAGAATCAGTACTGAAATAACCACTATTATCTTTAGCCCCACGGTGGGCGCCAAACTGTTTACCTCAAAAATACGAACAATAATTAAACTTGTTTGTGATTTTAAAGATACATGATTTAATTCAATACTTATTAATAACCAAGAAATCTGATGAATAAATAAGATAAGTAAATAAAATCAAACCGGTGTTCAAGAGCTAAGGTGGCCTCGAGGTGGGTCAAGAACAATGAAGTAAGAATAAAAAAGTTGAAGGACAATTCTAATGAGCAATGAGCAAGAAAGTAAGAGAGTAGATTGTTTTTCCAATGATTTATGATGGTTACAAAAAGATTGTGGTCCCCTATATATAATAGAGGAACCCTAAATAAGGTACATTTCTATTTACAATAAGGAATCTTAGTGGGATAACTGTCTAACCGCCTAGTATGGATTAGTACTAACTCGTACAAATCTATTCCGAAATTTATGCCATGATCTTGAGGACATGGCAGGAATCTTGCTCATTTTGTTACAATCTCATAATGGCACCATCCCAGGGTTAGGCATACTCAGCTTCGATACTCATCGCGTACTTCCATTCACTAGGCTCATATGTTGTCATCGGGGCTCAAGCATGGTCCATCGAGCTCGAACTCGATCCATCCTGAACTCGGTCTTAAGGCGACCCCTCAAGCCCATGAAATCGGGCATACCTGATTTCGACCGTATACATTATTATACCTTGAAAGCATGTATACTTTTCCGTAACTGCGAACAACTTGAGCATAATTTCTTTTGAGTTATTACTTTTATTGCCTTCATTATATTATTACGAGTTTTTATTTGCTATTGGTATTGGTCTCTGACCATTTTCTGAGCTCATCACTTCTTTCAACCAGAGGTTAGGCTTGTTACTTATTGAGTACATGGGGTCAGTTATACCCATACTACACTTCTGCACCTTGCATGCAGATCTTGGAGCTGATGCTGTTGTAAATGGCAGGAGATGGCATTGAAGATATAACTACCATCTAGTTACCGCTACCACTTGTTCTTGGTAGTTCTGGATTTGAGATTCTATTTGTGTGCATTTCAAACAGATGTTGTATCATTTTCCTATCAGTTTGTAACTTTAAGTCTTAGAAGCTCATGACTTGTACTATCAGTCCTTAGGTTATTGTATAAAAATTTAGTTATTTCATCATTTATCTCATGTTAATCTCATTTGGATTGTGTTTATGGATAATTGGCTTACCTGGTGGGTTGTCTTAGGTGCTGTCATGACTAGTTGAATTTTGAGTCGTGACAAGTTGGTATCAGAGCTCTAGGTTCATAGGTTCTACAAGTCATGAACAAATGTCTAATAGAGTCTCGTAGATCAGTATGATGACATTCACACCTATCTTCGAGAGGCTACATGTAAGGCCCCGTGAAATTTTTACTCAAAAACTCGAATCTCGTGGTGCCACCGCGGTTCAGACCCTTGGGATTGATCCGTGCATTAAAAAGTTAAGAAATTATGTTTTCCAGAAAAGTGCGTTTCTGTGGTCCATTATGCGGTCGCATAATAGAATGCGGACCGCATAGTCTTCGCAGAGTCAAGCAGTGTGATGGTTAATTTTGAGGTCAACTATGCGACCAATTATGCGATCGCATAGTCAATATGCGGGCAGCATAGTCATCGCATAATCCCCTTGGAAATTTTGTGAAGGATAGTTCTGCTGTGCATTTTGTGACCGTAGAGTAGGTATGCGGACCCTATTTCTGCGCATACCCAGACAGTTTGTTGAGGTTTTGGACCATTTTTGCGGTCCATCCTGCGGGTCGCATGTCAACTTTGCGATCGCATATGCGATTGCAGATCTGAGTCGGGGCTCTAGATTTCTAAATTTAAACCCGGCCCCCTGTCGTTATATCCTGTGCAATAGCTCATTTTGAGTCTATTTTCTTGGTGTTTTTAGAGTGAGAAAGAGGGTCTAAGAGAATAGGAGTGCCTTTCATCAAAATTGCTCCACAAATCCTTGTTAAAACATTGAAGATAATCAAGCGAGGCACCTAAATCTTCATCCCATGAGGTAAGACTTCATCACCTAAGCTCTTAATTTTAAATATAGCTTTAAGGGGCCATTAGTGAGGTAATTCATGGGTATAAGGGTGATTACATTGCATGCATGTATTTTTAGAAGATATGGGGAAATTATAAATAGAGAGGCATGGGGAAAGGGCTAGTGTAATCTTGCATAAAAGGACCATAAGGCCTTGATGAACAATTAGTGCTTGATAAAATGCTCAAGTGAGCTTAAAATTATGATCTTTTCCTGATTATGGGTTCAATTGTGCTACATTGCATACCTAGATTGAAGTGCGAACATTCCAGAACATTATAGGATTAAGGGAAATCTCAATCGAGGTATGTATGGCTAAAACCCCGTCTTTTAGAAATTGAGCTCCATTGGTGTTTGTGTAAATGCGGTAAGATTAAGGTTGGATTGTTATATTGATCGTTGTTTCACATGAATTAGAGTTGCAACCTTATAGGCGTGAAAGATGTGTCTCAATATGGTCGAAGTGATATTCTTGATAACTTGAAAAGGGTGCAATGAATATGAATCATGTATTGAAATGCCTAGACCTTAAATTAAGATTAAAGCTGTATATCTTGTGCCAGCTATGTGAAGTCTCATATATGCTTACAATTTTATTCGCTCTTGTGTGCACATATTATCCTAAATTACAAATCTAACATTGAAATTGGGAATAATGTGAGATGTGGCCTAGTGCCAAATATACGAAGTGATAGATGTGGCCCCAAGTGCATATGAAATGATATATGTGAAACAAAGATTGAAACGAGATGATTAATGGAAAAGGAAAACGCCTTGGTAAGGCGGCCTAGCCGATCGGGCCGATATCGGACGTCATGTCGCACATATGGTGGTATTGTATTTATGATTGAAGTGTATGTCTCAAATGAGGCAACCTAGCCGATCGGGTCGAGATGGGACTCCGCTCAAGATAGCGGTGGTATTGTGGACAATGATGAACAGTATGAAATGCCCCAAAACTAAAAGATATGGGAAAATGATGTGAAAATTGTTTGATTCTTTTATTTGATAATGTTGTGATCATTTAAAGTGTTTGAGTTATACTTGTGATTTCCTTATTCTTATATGAAAGTTCTTTCTAACTAGATGGTGTTTAGTTATACATACTAGTACTATTCCATGGTACTAACATCCCTTTTGCCGGGGGCGCTACATTTTTAAATGAATGTAGGTGGCTTCATAATGGATAGTGTCGATTGTGCGTAGCGGAGTATCCTCTTCTCAAAGTCTTGGTGAGCCCCTTTCTCCTTCAAGGGGTTATGTTGTAAATATTTTGTTATAGATATCCACTTTTGAGGTACAGCTGGGGCCTTGTTGTCGGCATTGTCATACTTGTCTTTTGTATCCTTAGAGGCTCTGTAGACGTTTGTGTGGGTTATGTAGTGGTGATGGATGGGTCTATGAACTATGTTTGAATTCTAACTCTTGTTTCTCTAAATTGAAATTGTATGGAATCTTGGGAACTTAACTACGGTTTAAGGTTGTGATGTAAAAAGAACTAACAATGTTGAATATGCAATCTTTCATATTATTTAAATAAACGAAAGCATGGTTTCTTTAATCATATTGAGTTGGGTAGAAACTATTCGATAAGGCTTGCTCAGTTGGGTTCACTCGATTGTGCGCCGGTCGCGCCTCCCGAGGTTAGGGCATGACACTACAGGGCATCTAGGATAAACTTCCTATCTTTCATTCCTTATCATGCAGCCTTGATTTAGCTTGAAGCGTATCTCTTTGAATTCATTCCACTCACTCGTATGTTGTGTGAGTGCTCGGTTGTAAGGCCCTGAAAAATTTCGCTAAGCAACCTAGGATTTCGTGGTGCCATGTAGGCTTATTAAACTATTTTAAGTGTTAATTGAATTGCGATTCAACTAAAGTTCCAAGACGTTAAGAAAGGCGGAACGAGTGGGAAAAATAAATGTGATGCTATAATAACCCAAGAGGGTATTTGGGCTTGATGGAGAGCCTCTACAGAATCTTACAAGCAAAAAAGTGCTAAGTGATATGCGGATGAGCACACTTTCCCCCCACGGATATCCTAACAAGAGTTAAGAGGTGAGCAGGGATGAAATAACTAAGGGAAAAGACCACGTAACATGTGGAAGAGTGCATGGCTATTCACTGGCTAGGAATTATGAGGCGAGAAGAAATGTGAAGAAAATCTATAAATTGAGATGTCCATGGTTATCGCAAAATAGTTCATATCAGAGTGGTGGACTCATCTGGAGCGCAAGTGTTAATAGAAGGTATAAAGGACTAACCGTAATGCTACCGACTTGGGTGACACTGAATGGTAACTAAAGAAGCTAGAGACAGTTCATGTCTACATACAATTGAAAGTGAAGCTACTGGAGGTGAAATTGTGGTATAAACTAGCCACAATGATATTACAAGTTCACGGGAGGTAGACAAGTGTTGGGCACAATAAGGCTATCAATTATGCACTATGAGCAAAATAGAATGGGGATGAACGTTCCAATTAGAAAGAAAAGATGGTACCAGCATATTGTCCAGGCCAAAGGGCGATCAAAAAGGGAAAGACAACACAATCTATCAAAGGGAAAATGAAAGGTTCAAAATAGATTGAAAGAGGATGAACACTTGTTACATACCAGACATGTTTAACATGGTAACTCTTAAACCGCAATATCAGGAAACTCTATTGGTTGCTACAATACGGGGAATGAGGTGAGTTACTCATCGAGGATAGAATTAGGTGGACTAAGTCTTACACTTAAGAGTAAAATCAAAAGTCGTTGTTGAAGAATTGAGGAGGATCTCAAGTTTCAGAGAATGGCCTTCTCGGGCCAATGACTCTTCTGAAATTGTATACATATAAAGGGTGATGATATGTGTTTTGGGAAGTGTTGAACAATAAAGAGAGATCGTGAGAATATTCACAAGGGAAGTAGAGTGGTTTCTTAAATTCTATAAGTCACGTAAATGGAAAAGAGGTTGACCAGGAAAGGTCTGAGCACAATGTTACATTACATTTGATGCAATGTCGTGCATGTTGATGATGTGAAAGTGTGTCCGAAGTCTAGAAGATATGATTTCTTTGAAATAAAAGGTTCTATAAGAAAACTCATCCAGTAATGTCTTTTGTTGAGAATTTGGAAGAGCAAGTTGTATATATTCACAAAAGATTGTAACCATATCAAGGAAATTATTGAAGAACTAAAATCCTAGGAGGTCATATGTTAGAGAAATGGAACATAGATGGTCCACTATTGATGCAACATGACCAGGTGATAGCTTATGCTTCAAGGCAACCCAAGAATCATGAAAAGAACTATTCGACACATGACCTAGAACTTGCGGCGGTAGTTTTTGTATAAAGTTTTGGCGACACTATGTGTATGGGGTCCATGTTGATGTATTTATGAACCACAAGAGCCTTCAAATATATATTTTTTTAAACAAAAGGAGTTGAATCTGAGACTGAGAGGATGGCTCGGGTTACTCAAGGACTATGATATTGAGATTTTCTATCACCCGGAAAAGGCCAATGTTGTGGCGGATGATCTTAGCCGGAAATCTATGGATAGTTTAGCTCACTTGGAGATATGTCAAAGGTAATTGGCCATGGAGGTTCACCAGTGGCTAGTTTGAAAGTTTTTCTTGCCAAGTCTAGTGAAGGTAGGTAAATTGTGCAAAATAGAACTGAGTCGTCGCTTGCGGCAAAGCAGTATGCTCAACTGTATATTAAAGAAATAGTCAAGTTGCATGGCACTCCAGTCTCAATCATTTCAGATCGAGGGGCTCAATTCACGACAAACTTTTGGAAGAAATTTCAGCAAGGTTTGGGTACTTAAGTAAATCTTAGTATAGCCTTTTATCTACAAACTGATGGGCAGGCAGAGCGGACCATTCAGACGATTGAGCATATGTTGCGTGCTTGTGTTCTTGAATTCAAAGGTAGCTGGGATGAATATTTACCCCTCATAGAGTTTTCTTATAATAACAGTTTTCATGCTAGTACTCAGATGACACTATTTTGAGTATTATATGGTAGGAGATGTAGATCTCCTATTAGGTGGTTCGAGGTTGGAGAAGCTGAATTGATAGGGCCAGACCTTGTGCATTGGGCTAGGGAGAAGGTTAAGATTATTAAGGAGCGGTTGAAAACTGCTCAGAACCATCAAAAGTCATATCCGAATGTTCGTCGAAGAGATGTTATATGAAGAAATCCCAATTGTCGTTCTTGATAGGCAAGTCCAAAAGTTGAGAAATCAATAAATTGCCTCTGTGCAAGTGTTATGGAGAAACCAATAGGTTGAGGAAACCACTTGGGAAGCTAAGGAAGAAATGAAAAAGAAGTACCCCTTGTTTGTTTGAATAGCAATGAAATAGTTCTATGAAGTTATTTCACATAAATTTTGTATCGCTTGTTCAGATAATGTAAGAGCATTCCTTTCCAATTATATGTTCATTATGGGACTACAGTTGGTGTTGTTTTATGTTTTGTTGCGTCATTTGATAACATATATGTTGTTGAGGTGTGTTTCTGGGGCCCTCTGACAGGTGGATAGTCCTAGTTACAAGGGAAACTCTGCCGAAATTTCTGAACAATTTGGGAGTTAGTTAGAATTTGGGAGTTAAAGATGTGTGAGAAAGGAGATAAGTTACTAAGTAATTGCAGATTGACTCCAATTATCATTCGAGGACGAATAATCCTAAGGGGGGAGAATGTAAGGCCCCGGAAAATTTTGCTAAGCAACCTAGGATTTCATGGTGCCATGTAGGCTTATTCAACTATTTTATGTGTTATTAACATGGTGGGCATTAGTTGGATTTGGTAAATATGTGTACAAGTCTTATGGTAAGTAATTTGGGGTCCAAGGAAAGGCCTAAGTCTAAGGAAAAATTGGAAAAGTTCATAATAGGCTAAGATTTCAAATGAGTTCGCACAAACCACCACTTTGAATGAGCCTAGCTAAGTATATATAAGGTTTTATGTTATGAACAACCTACCATATGAAAGCTCTTCGAGTCTAGTTTCCAACGCTTCAAACCGTTCGTCATTGGACATTCCTACACAAAGTTATGATCAAATTACCAAAGGCTGGAAAAATGCCATTCTGCGGTGAAATCTGCGATCGCAGATTTACTCTACGGACCGCAAAACCATTCTGCGATCGCAGAATGAAGCAGAACAGCCCAGTTCTGGGCAACGAGTTCTGCGACGAATCTGCGGCCCGCATACCCATTCTGCGGTGGATTCTGCGATCGCATGCTTGACATCGGAGTGTTAATTTTCTAATTTTTATAACCTGACCCCATTTTAATATATAGCCTTTAGGGCTTCATTTGGGGTCATTTTCTACTGATTTTAGAGAGAGGTGAGATCATTTTAGAGATAGAAGGAGGAACCCAACATTTAAACCATCCAAATCTTGCATCAATCTTCAAGAATCAAAGAAACCAATCACAAGTTCTTCATCTAAGAGGTAAGATTCTATACCCTAGGTTTTAATTTCGAGTTTGGAGTATAAGATGGGTTATTGAGGTATGATTCTTGGGTTTATTAGTTTTGTGTATGCATGCATGTACAACTTAGTATTATTGGAAGATTGTTTAACATAAATAAGTAAAGATTTGGTTGGGGAATGAAGGAAAACCTTGAAAACGAGATTTGAAATCAAGATGCTCAACTAGTATTTGATAAAATGCTCAAATGAGCTAGAATTATGAATATCTTCCTAATTTGTGTTCAATTTTGTTTTGTCTCGAAGTAGATGGGCATGGCTAGAATTTTCAGAACGTTGTAGTAACTTAAGGAAAAGCTCTTTGAGGTATGTATGGATAACTTTAACCTTTGTAAAGTCACCTTCTTGGTGTACGAGTAATTGGTATGTGTTACTTATGTGGACTATTTGTGAAATTCTTGTGATTAATGTCCCTTGAACGTTGTTGGTTAAGTTTTCCATTATAGTGGTGTGAGTAAAATGGCAATAACATAAGTGTGTGTGGGTATGAATGTGTTACGTGGTAAGAGCTGTGGAACAAACGATGGAAAGAAATCGTAATTGATACAATTGAAACAACTTTGGCAATATCATACGTGACTTGTTGTGGGTAACTATCATTGTGACTTAAATTGTGTACGGGTTACTGTATATGTTGGAATTGATATTGATGTTTATGAACACTCTTTGTGAATTGTTGTTGTTGTTGTTGTGTGAAATATCATTGTCCGGTGGGATCGGGTTGCATGCCGCAACACGAATTTATAAGGTATGGGTTGTGGTGATAAGGGTGGTCGAGGTAATAAGGGTGGCCGACGTAATAAGGGTGGAAAAGTGATCGAGATCACTATTGAAATGAAAATATGTGAATGTTGTGAAATCGTTGATGTAATGAAATAATGTTGAAAAGGGAAAAGGAGAGATTCTGAGACTTGTTTGGCTTTGGTTGTTCCTTTCTTGTGCATTTGGTTGTTGATTCTTTTACGGTTTGTTACTTGTGCATTGTTTGATTTTACTTGGGGTAAAGTTTGTACATACATACCAGTATAATTCAAATGTACTGACGTCCCTTTTGTCGGGGGCACTACACTCGTGTTATGATTGTAGGTGGTTCTAAAGCAGGTACTCCAGTCCACCGGCAGTAGCACCTTATCCACTTTCCGTCAGCTGTATTGGTGAGCCCCTTTCCTCTCGGGGACCTGCGTGGCTCATGCCGCTTTTCTTCCCGGAGTCTTTTTTTGGTATTTGTGTAAGGTATAGCCGGACCCTGGTTGCCGAGATTTCCATACTATTCTTTAGTTGTAGTTAGAGGCTCCGTAGACAGGTGGGTAGTGTCGGGCATGGGAATTTAAAATAGAAATATTGATGTTTGGCAATGATGTATAAAACTTGTAATAATTTTAATATGGAGAATGAAGTTGCTAATGAAAATGAAATGGAAATCATTACTGATATGTTTATAGAATTTGATTAATGGAGTCCATCTCCAATTTATTCATGATTAAGTTTCGGTAGAATGAGGTCTAACAGGCCTGCTCGGTCGGGTTTACTCGGTTGAGCGTCGGTCGCGCTCCTCGAATTTTGGGGGGTGACAAACTTGGTATCAGAGCCTAAGGTTTTAAAGTGTCCTAGGATGTCTCAAAGCCGTGTCTTGTAGAGTCCTTCTTATCGGTGTGTTGTCGACCACATCTATAAGTTGGAGGCTACATGGGCATTTAGGAATGTTACCCTTCTTCAACACTCTAGATCGTGCAATAAAGCTTGACTATGAGATTGTCTTCCAACTCGTGCGTTGAGATTCAAGGTAAGTTTAAACGCTGTTTCGTCTATTTCAAGTAATGTTGTCATATGGAATGACCAATGGGCAAAGGCCTGAATATTAAGGAGATGGCACATGTATCATGTTGAACAAATTGTACGAATATATGAGGTACGTACATAGTACTAGAAGCATACTCTATTCGAGAAAGTGTTAAAAATGATTGTGACCTCCAAAGAAACATTGAATTGATAAGTGATATGTAAGCTTGAATAGCACATGTGGGTAGTGTGAGAAGTATGTAAATAATCCTAAGGTGTGAAAGAAAATTGGTTATATAAGCACGTGATATATGGGAGACATGACCAGGATATTAATGATGAGAGTGCAAGTCTCCCCTAGGAGACAAGAAGTTATGAAATGAGAGTCAATTAAACACACGATGAGAAGACCCCTATACTACGAACTTCATAAAACTCCAGAAGTTTACAAAGTGATGTTACACTCCTAAAGGATATTGATATGGGGAATTGGAATCCCAAGCACGTGTGGCCGAATAAGAGTAGAAAACTTATGAGGTTAATACCATGGTGACTTAAATTTCCCTAATAGTCGAACATATATATGAGGGATAGAGATATGAGACATATGTCCCTAAAGTTGTTAAATTCAAGACTTGTGTCAAAATCCGGGACATTCGCCTTAAGTGGGGGAGGAAAGGTCATGGTGAGGCCACTTAAATATAATGAAACAAGAGTAAAACCATGTAGCTTTGATGTTTGAATATTTTATTGAAGACATGCGTAGTCTAGAAAAGTGATAATGGATAATGTGATTATCTAAAAGGATATTCTAATGATAGACCACTATTACCTCCAAAAAGGTGGAAGGCTAAGGAAGGTAAATTCTTCTTACATGGCAATGTGAATGATAGGGTCAATGATCCTAGAAACTAAGAGTAGGTTTGTAAAGGGGTTCTATACTTGTTAGAGGGCTAGGGACAATGCATCCCAAGGACATACTATAGATCAAAGGTGAAAGTTTTGCAAGTTTTTAGAATGGGTTAATCATGGAATTGCGATTCAACTAAAGTTCCAAGATGTTAAGAAAGGTGGAGCGAGTGGGAAAATTAATGTGATGCTATAATAACCCAAGAGGGTATTTGGGCTTGATGGAGAGCCTCTAAAGAATCTTACAAGAAAAGAAGTGCAAAGTGATATGCGGATGAGCACACTTTCCCACGGATATCCTAACAAGAGTTAAGAGGTGAGAAGGGATGAAATAACTAAGGGAAAAGACCACGTAACATGTGGAAGAGTGCATGGCTATTCACTGGCTAGGAATTATGAGGCGAGAAGAAATGTGAAGAAAATCTATAAATTGAGATGTCCATGGTTATCGCAAAATAGTTCATATCAGAGTGGTGGACTCGCCTGGAGCACAAGTGTTAATAGAGGGTATAAAGGACTAACCGTAATGCTACCGACTTGGGTGACACTAAATGGTAACTAAAGAAGCTAGAGACAGTTCATGTCTACATACAATTGAAAGTGAAGCTACTGGAGGTGAAATTGTGGTATAAACTAGCCACAATGATATTACAAGTTCATGGGAGGTAGACAAGTGCTGGGCACAATAAGGCTATCAATTATGCACTATGAGCAAAATAGAATGGGGATGAACGTTCCAATTAGAAAGAAAAGATGGTACCAGCATATTGTCCAGGCCAAAGGGCGATCAAAAAGGGAAAGACAACACAATCTATCAAAGGTAAAATGAAAGGTTCAAAATAGATTGAAATAGGATGAACACTTGTTACAGACCAGACATGTTTAACATGGTAACTCTTAAACCGCAATATCAGGAAACTCTATTGGTTGCTACAATATGGGGAATGAGGTGAGTTAATCATCGAGGATAGAATCTGGTGGACTAAGTCTTACACTTAAGAGTAAAATCAAAAGTTGTTTTTGAAGAATTGAGGAGGATATCAAGTCTCAGAGAATGCCCTTCTCGGGCCAGTGACTATTCCGAAATTGTATACATATAAAGGGTGATTGTCACACCTCCTTTTTGCGCGCCCGGCCCCGAAGGGTAGAATGCGCGAGGGGAGTTTTTCCAATTTAAGTGACAATATTCGAAATGGGATTATTTATTTAATTCGGAGTCGCCACTTGGGAAAGGTTTGGCTTTTGGTGTCCCAAGTCACCGGTTTATCTTGAATCCCAAATCGAGGAAATTTTCGACTTTTCCAAATAAAGTCTGCGAACCAGAAATTCTAAGTAAGGAATTCTGTTGACCCGAGGGAAGGTGTTAGGCACCCTCGAATCCCGTGGTTCTAGCACGGTCGCTTAAATTGTTATAATGGCTAAATATCTGATTTAAATACATGTTATGACTTACGTGCTTTTATTAAGTTTAAACCGCTTTTATCATTATCACTTATTTTTATAGAATTGCAACGTCGTGAAAATGCATCTCGAACCACGTCACAATCAATGCGCCCGTGATCGTCAACACATTTTGACTTCGTTGAGATTTGGATTTGGGTCACATCAATGTGCACCCGAATTTAAGAATATGATTTAATTAAGTCGCGCCTAAAGAGTCTAACGCGTTATTATTTTTTGAGAAGGCCATGAGATTCACTAAACGGCCTAGCCTGAATTCTAAATATTATGATTAGTTGTTGAGGGCCCCGCAATTTGCATTTTTTATTTAGCGAGGCTCGTCTCATTATTTTAGAAGAGGATATCCTAAAGTGACTACATTTCTATTATTTTGTTTCCAGAAATAGAAGAAAGAAAGATGTATGCTAATCGAAGTATATGCTTTGGCCTAAACCGGACTCCTATCAATTTCTGATTAGTTACTTATAAAGTGAAAAGACGTCATACCTTACGAAAATGCTTTAGTTGAACAAAGAAATTACATATGAGATTGATGAAATGCAATACTTAATCCGACAACATCCTTAAGTTGAATCTAAATCAAATTGCTTAAACAGGATTAATAGAGTTCCTTATTAAAAGATGTTACTGATGATGTTCAAAACTAGTCCTATAAACTGCCTAAAGAAATCGAAACTGGATGATTCAAAACTGTATTATATTTGGCTAGATTTAACAGCCATTTGCCCCTACCTATTCAAACATGCTAAAAGAATGAGTTTAAGTTTAACAATTGTATAAATAGTGTCACATTCCATGGATCGTATTTACATCCTGTATGCTAACTAAACGAATCAAATACCGCAGTTTCAGATTAACATAAACTTTACTTAAGTACAAACTTACCAATGTATTCTCTATTAGCTATAAACTAAAATTTACACAACTTAACAACATTTATGAAGAGGCAGTCAGTAAATAACAGGTGATTGTAACTCCTTCAAATCTTTCTATTCATGCTTTTCAATGTTACAATCAGCTACACCAATGTGAGACTCGAGATGTGTACCTGGAAATACTGAAAATGCAAAGGAGAAGAGGAAGAAGATAGGGAAATCAGCAGCAGCAAGAAACAGAATTAGCAGTAGCAGCAGGACACAGAATAGCAGCAGCAACAGGAAACAGAATAGCAGCAGCAACAACTCACGAAACAATTGGAGTGGGATCAAGACCCCAACTAGACCAAGTTCCCGAGTAAAACAACAACAACCAAGCAGACTCAGTTGGGATTTGGGAGAAATCAGTGTTGCACAAACAGGTCAAGATTTAGTGAAATCAAAACAGCAAATCAAAAAATGTAATTTCTAATTCTGCCTGTCTGTGTTATCAAAGAGAATTCTTTTCCAGTTTTCTGTCTTTCAGAACTTAGTTCTCAAAAATGTTCAGTCCCTCTCTCTCTATGTTAACAATTTCCCTCTCTGTATCCCTATCTCCATGTTCTCTTATGTCTGTCCCTCTTCTTAATTCCCTCCCAGTTCTCTCCTCCCTCTGTATGTCTCCCTCTTCCCCCTTTTTATAAGCCTAAAACTTAGCCCTTTAACAGTCTGTTCATCAATCTCAAAAACACCCTCCCATGTGCTCCCTCCTTTTCAGTTTCCACTCAAACTTTTAAGTATTAGAACCCCATCACATTCCCTGGCAGACTTACTCTTTTGAAAGAGGTTCAATACTTCTTAAACTAAAGCAGGGTATTGGGCAGCATGGTTTAATCTGACAGCATATGCTGTCAAACTATTTTAAATGTAACAAAGGCCTTTATGCCCATGTTGTGCACATGTTGTGCACAAGTGCACATGCCCTCCAATTCTGACTGCAACTAAACAAAACCAATCCTTTTTTATATTTCTGATTCAGATTAACAACTATAAGTAGCTAAATTCAATTCCTAACTGATTCATACAATGCTTAACAGAAGCAGATCAATTTGTTATTGTTCAACATCTGAAACTAATTGACGACACATGTCGACTCGACTATATTAGTTATAACACATACAATCGTAGCCAAAAATCAGACATTTAACAGTATCGACACATGATTTGAATTGTACTGACCAAACAGAATTGTACTTGAGGAGTCAGTTAATCGGTTCAAATTTGAGATTCAGTTAATTGCACAACAAATACATACATACACATTATCAGAACAAAACAGAAGAAGGACTCAAAACACCGAGGTTCCGGCAAAGTGGACAGGACACAGTTGATAAAATTCGAAATGAATTACACAAAATATGAACAGATCTTGAAAACGAACATGGACTAACAGAAATAAGAAAAGAAAAGCAAAACTCACCTTAAAACTCGAAAAATCAAAAGCCTTAATTTGGATTCGGACAGACCTTTCTTAAGGCTGAACGGACTTTAATCGAAATGTTTCTCAAATGAGAAACACTTCGATTAAGGTCCATTAGACCTTAATCTCTTCGGCTTGAACAGATACGGAACATGCACGGAGAAAACTAGGGTTCAAAAAATTAGATCTGGGATTCGTGTTTCCCTGGTTAGATTCGGACCAAACCAAGCATGGTTTGGTCACGAGGGGGTCTGGGGACTGTCTGGTGTGAAGTTGAGGTCGATTGGTGTAAATCGGGTTCCGACTCGAATCTTCAAATGAAGATTCGAGAAGGTGGGAAGGGATTCGAACTAAACGGCCAACAGATCAATGTTCAGGGCGGTGAGGGGGTTCTGTGGTGTTAAGGTGAAGGCCACCGGCGTTCATGCCGCCGGCTTTCATGGTGAAGGTGTACAGAGGCGGCTCTAGGGTTTGGGGTTCTTGTGAAGACGATGAAGGCTGGGGTTCGGATAGGGGGGCAGGGTAAGGTTATGAGTTTATATAGTTAGTGGGTGGGTGGATCCTGACCGTTGGATGAGATGTGATGAAGGGCCAGGATTCTTCGACTAACAGGGAACGACGTCGTTTCAAGGGTAAAGGGTTGGGGTCGGTCCGGGTGAGACGGGTCGGGTCTGTTAGTGGGTTCGGGGTGAGAGATCTTGGCCGTTGATCAATCTGAGATCAACGGCCCAGATCAGACCAGATCAGAATGGTGTCGTTTGGAACGCCCCTTGAGGCCAGCTGATCTGGACCGGGTTTATATGGGGTTTTGGGTTGGGTTGTTTTGGGCTTTGAATTAAAAAGTAAGCCCAACCGATTTTTAAACCCAATTCTGCATCTCCTTTTTTTTATTATTATTTTTTTTATTTTTTTTTATTTTTTTAAAACAAAACCTAAGTAAATAAAAATAAAATTTCATAAACACTTAATACAATTATTTGCACACGCATAAAAATATTTTAAAACAGGTAAAATCAATCAAAACAAAATCACGGACAAAGATGCCTATTTATGATTTTCTATTTAACAACTAGGTTACGGTTCAAATTATGCATGACACATACATTTTTTGTATTTTGTTTTAATTAAAATAAAAATGGGCAAAAATCATAAATAATTAACAAAGTGCCATGTAAAAATCCAAAAATTGTACAGCAGGACCAATTGTTATTTTTTTATTTCTTTTGGAGCGATTGTCGCGCGAAACAAAAATCACGTGCTCACAGCTGCCCCTCTTTGTTCGGAAACACGAAGAGTTTTCGTGCAAAGATAAAGTGAGCGTGTATGAGCGATTTTTGCCTATGGACTACTCCGTGTGAAGCATGTTTTTGAAAGATCTGACCGAATCTTGCTTCAAAGATTTCCTACATATCCTGGGCTAAACAGGAATCAGGTCAATGTAGTTCGGGAAGCTTTGGTAGCTGGGACTACCATGGGATTGCAATGCTTGCTGTTACTGCTGTTGCTGTTGTCACTGCTGCGTCACTGACCGCCTTATTACAACCAAAGGAAAATTGGAACTGAACTAACTACTTATATGCATGTCAACTGCGAGTTACAAGATTCCTATCTATGATTCTTTTGCGACTTGATCTTGGGTCTTAGCTGATTGTGCTTGGAGACTTTGATCCGAATCTTGATGCTTGCGAGTTGCGGCGACTTGTTCAATCTTTGGGATACTGAGTGAAACGCGACTGGCAGAGTTCAGGACCTTAGTCAAATGTTGGAGTCGATCCACCTTCCATTTACTCTGATATTCTCGGGACATCTTCTTTTTGTCTTTTTTCTTCTTTGATTCTGAGTTGAGACTCATCTCGTGGGTCATTTCGAATCGTGTGGCTCGAGGTTAGACCTGCGGGAGAAAACAAACAAACGAACGAAATTTTCTGCCCCAGTTTCACTAGGAAAATTTCGTATTCATAAAATTGATGAAGGAAGATAAAAATGCTCAATTAAGGGTTGGAGCCCTAATACCGACTAGCTGGGGAGAAGTTCAGTTTTAGAGTTGAAACTCTAATACTGACCAACTGGGGAAAAGCTCAGTTTAGGGTTTAAAACCCTAATGCTGGCTGAAGGAAAAGTTCAGTTTAGGGTTTAAAACCCTAATGCTGATTACAGGAAACAGTTCAGTTTAGGGTTTAAAACCCTAATGCTGGCTGAAGGAAAAATTTAGTTTAGGGTTTAAAACCCTAATGCTGACTAAAGGGAAAAACTCAGTTTAGGGTTTAAAACCCTAATGCTGACTGCATGGAAAAGCTCAGTTTAGGGTTTAAAACTCTAATGCTGGCTGAATGGAAAAAGTTCAGTTTAGGGTTTTAAAACCCTAATGCTGACTAAAGGGAAAATTCAGTTTAGGGTTTAAAACCCTAATGCTGACTGCATGGAAAAGCTCAGTTTAGGGTTTAAAACCCTAATGCTGACTAAAAGAAAAATTCAGTTTAGGGTTTAAAACCCTAATGCTGACTGCATGGAAAAGCTCAGTTTAGGGTTTAAAATCCTAATGCTGGCTGAATGGAAAAAGTTCAGTTTAGGGTTTAAAACCCTAATGCTGACTAAAGGAAAAATTCAGTTTAGGGTTTAAAACCCTAATGCTGACTGCATGGAAAGCTCAGTTTAGGGTTTAAAACCCTAATGCTGGCTGAATGGAAAAATTCAGTTTAGGGTTTAAAACCCTAATGCTGATTGAAAGGAAAAATTCAGTTTAGGGTTTAAAACCCTAATGCTGACTGCATGGAAAAGCTCAGTTTAGGGTTTAAAACCCTAATGCAGGCTGAATGGAAAAAGTTCAGTTTAGGGTTTAAAACCCTAATGCTGGCTAAATGGAAAAAGTTCAGTTTAGGGTTTAAAACCCTAATGCTGACTGCATGGAAAAGCTCAGTTTAGGGTTTAAAACCCTAATGCTGGCTAAATGGAAAAAGTTCAGTTTAGGGTTTAAAACCCTAATGCTGATTGAAAGGAAAAATTCAGTTTACGGTTTAAAACCCTAATGCTGACTGCATGGAAAAGCTCAGTTTAGGGTTTAAAACCCTAATGCTGGCTGAATGGAAAAAGTTCAGTTTAGGGTTTAAAACCCTAATGCTGACTAAAAGGAAAAATTCAGTTTAGGGTTTAAAACCCTAATGCTGACTGCATGGAAAAACTCAGTTTAGGGTTTAAAACCCTAATGCTGGCTGAAAGGAAAGAGTTCAGTTTAGGGTTTAAAACCCTAATGCTGACTAAATGGAAAAACTCAGTTTAGGGTTTAAAACCCTAATGCTGACTAAAAGGAAAAAATTCAGTTTAGGGTTTAAAACCCTAATGCTGATTAAAGGAAAAAGTTCAGTTTAGGGCTTAAAACCCTAATGCTGACTAAAGGAAAAAATTCAGTTTAGGGTTTAAAACCCTAATGCTGATTAAAGGAAAAAGTTCAGTTTAGGGTTTAAAACCCTAATGCTGATTAAAGGAAAAAGTTCAGTTTAGGTTTTAAAACCCTAATGCTGACTGAAAGGGAAAGGTTCAGTTTAGGGTTTAAAACCCTAATGCTGACATGCGTGGAAAAGCTCAGTTTAAGGTTTAAAACCCTAATGCTGGCTGAAATGAAAAAGTTCAATTTAGGGTTTAAAACCCTAATGCTGATTAAAAGGAAAAATTCAGTTTAGGGTTTAAAACCCTAATGCTGATTAAAGGAAAAAGTTCAGTTCAGGGTTTAAAACCCCAATGTTGACTGCATGGAAAAGCTCAGTTTAGGGTTTAAAACCCTAATGTTGGCTGAATGGAAAGAGTTCAGTTTAGGGTTTAAAACCCTAATGCTGACTGGCTGGGGACAAATTTCGAGAATACTAAACGATCTCTTTTTTTTTTTTTGAATTTTCTTGTTTTAGTAGAAGATAAAAGGGAGTTTCGTGGAAACTTACCTTTCGAGTGAACTCATCATCGCCAAAGTACTTCTTGTACCCGTGTACCTTCTTCTTTGGGCGACACCTGCTTCTTGCACGGTTGTCTTGGATTGGACCTGTTTCAACTTTTCAGACAAAGAACATTTGTTAGTTCGGAAATGACGGTCGGTTTGGTGACCTTGATCGTTCCCGGTTGCCTTGTGGCGTCTTCATTTCTGTTGCGAAGTCCCGCCATTGATTTGATTCATATGTCAGAACCTTTTAGACTGCTCAGGCTTGTATTTCCAGATTCCGTGATGATTCGCCTCACAAGGCTCTTTTTCTTTTCTCTCTTTCTTTTTTTTTTGTTGTCCCGTTTTGCTTGGAGGTTCTCAACGGGGGTTTTATTGGAGGTATACGGTGGGGATTTGTACAAAAGGAAACTCTGAGGGGGAATATTTACAAAGTGGATTCTTTGTGCGGATTTTGTACAATGGGTCATGCTGGGTATTTGTTTCAAAGCGGGCTTTCTAGGATTTGTTGGGGTAAGCTTGTTGGGGAATTTTTACAAAGGGACTCGCTGGGGATGTGCTGAGGAAATTCCAACGGGGATTTTTTTTTTTTTAATATTGGGGAGACTCTGTGGGGGATTGTACAGGGGGAGACTCTGTGGGGATTCGTCCGAAGGTGGACTTGCTGGGGGAGATTTCTCTTTTTCCTCTTTACTTTGAACGCCATCAAATATCATGATTTATCAAGTTTGGACAGACGTACCGACGAAACGGGGTGTTTTCCTTCATGAAACGGAATTCCGTGAAAACAAACCTGCCACCTGCCCTTTCCGGTGTATCCTGAACTTGGGGTTAAAACATAAAAAGGATTCGAAGAGAAACAAAGAAAGGAGAAAACAATTTCAGGAAGGGAATGTCCCTTTCGGGACGAAAAAGACTTATCTGAGGAAGATAACGTTGGCTTTAAATGACATGACATGCTCTTTGGCCTGGATGCCTAACCTTCCATGAACTCGCGTTTCCCTGAACCAGAACGAATCTGTGATTCCAAACCGGTGAAACTTTGCCGAGACCTCTTTGGGGGTGGAGTTATTCTTTTCGGCCAACAGCGCCCTTTGCGGGTTTTCGCTGGCTGACCTCTCTCATTTCTCTTCCTGTCATCGCTTGATAGCACTCTTTGTGAGTTTTTACTAAACAAGCTCTCTCATTTTCGTTTCTCTGCTCCCGTCGCCTCGTGGTGCCCGAAGGTTTTCACCGACGAGACTCTCTCTTTTTATCTCTCTCAATTCAGCGTGTGCCGGTCTCCATTTGTGACGCTTATTGGTTCCCCACTATCATTGGTAATTGATTTGAAGGCTTGTACTTGGTAAAGAGAGGTAGATGATACTAACTTCTCAACCGCTCGACGTGCCCCAATTTCAGGGCGAATGGGATCTTATTGTTGGTGTGACTGAACCTCAGGGAGAGGCTGCCTACGTATCCTTTCGGAATCAAGTCAAACATAGTTCAGGCCTCAATCAATGTTTTTTTTTTTTTTTTTTTTTAAGCGGCTCAAAGGTTTGTAGAGAGAATTGGGTAGTGTTTGGGGAGTAGTGGAGAATAAAACCTTTGTCATTTCGAATGCGTCAAGATTACTGGAGTATAATTCAGACGTAGTATCTCTTGACTGCATCCGCATTTATTGCTGTGTCGGGGTCATTTCCTTCGATATCACCTAAATACAATGCTCCTCTCGGCAATATCTTCCTTATGATGTATGGGCCTTTCCAATTTGGGGCAAACTTACCTTTTGCTTCCTCATGATGCGGCAGAATACGCCTCAGTACCAGGCTGACCTACTTCGAAATTCCTGGGTCGGACTTTCTTGTTGTAAGCACGGGCCATCCTTCGTTGGTATAACTGTCCGTGACAAACTGCGGCCATTCGCTTTTCATCAATCAAAGTCAATTGCTCTAACCGAGTCTTGACCCACTCGCTGTCTTCAATTTCTGCTTCGACAATGGTTCGAAGCGAAGGAATTTCTACCTCTGCCGGTATCACAGCCTCGGTCCCATAAACCAGAAGATAAGGAGTCGCTCCTACTGATGTGCGTACCGTAGTGCAGTACCCCAACAGTGCAAATGGTAACTGCTCATGCCACTGTCGGGAACTTTGGATGGTTTTCCTCAAAATCTTCTTGATGTTTTTGTTTGCCGCTTCTACAGCGCCGTTGGCCTTTGGCCGATAAGGCGTAGAATTCCTATGCGTTATTTTGAATTGCTCGCATACATCTCCCATCAAGTGACTGTTCAAGTTTGCTGCGTTATCTGTAATGATAGTCGCAGGAATACCGAAATGACAAATAAGATTTGAGTGTACAAAATCCACTACAGCTTTTTTAGTGACCGACTTGAGAGTGACAGCCTCTACCCATTTTGTGAAGTAGTCTATGGCAACCAGTATAAACCTGTGTCCATTCGAAGCCTTTGGTTCGATTGGTCCAATGACGTCCATGCCCCAGGCGACAAATGGCCAAGGCGCAGACATGGGATGCAGTTCTGTGGGAGGTGCATGAATCAAATCATCGTGCACCTGACACTGATGACACTTCCGAACGAAGCTAAAGCAATCCTTTTCCATGGTCATCCAGTAATAACCTGCTCGAAGGATTTTCTTCGCTAAGACATACCCGTTCATGTGAGGTCCGCACACACCTGCGTGTACTTCGTGCATGATCTTTCTTGCTTCCTCGATATCGACACATCTTAGGAGATTGAGGTCCGGGGTCCTCTTATATAACAATTCACCGCTCAGAAAGAAACCACTTGCATGTCGCCTAATGGTCCTCTTTTGATCTCCAGTAGCGTGCTCGGGGTATTCTTGCGTCTTCAGGAACCTCTTGATGTCATGGTACCAAGGCTGCGTATTTGATCCCGCCTCGATTACACTGCAGTAACCGTGTCTTTCCTTGATTTGGATTTCCAAAGGATCGACGTGGGCGTTGCCCGGGTAGGGTAGCATTGAAGCCAAAGTAGCAAGTGCATCTGCCAGTTCATTGTGACACCTCGGGATATACCTGAACTCTATTGATGTAAAGCGCTTGCTGAGGTCCTCCACATGCTGTCGGTAAGGGATAAGTTTGACATCCCGAGTTTCCCATTCGCCTTGAGCTTGCCGGATAATCAGGTCAGAATCTCCCATAATCAGTAAGTCTTCGACATCCTGATCGATTGCCATATGCATGCCCATGATGCAGGCTTCATACTCAGCTGTATTATTTGTGCAAAAGAAACGAAGTCTAGCTGTGGCGGGATAATGCTGACCAGAAGGCGAGATCAAAATTGCCCCAATCCCTACACCCTTGGCGTTCACGGCTCCATCAAAGAACATCTTCCAAACATGAGCTTCCTCCGAGACCACTTCTACGGTGTTTACTTCTTCATCTGGAAAGTAGGTATCCAATGGCTGGTATTCCTCATCGACCGGATTTTCGGCCAAATGATCTGCTAACGCCTGGGCTTTCATTGCCGTGCGAGTGACATAGACTATGTCGAATTCCGTAAGCAAGATTTGCCATTTAGCCAGTCTCCCAGTAGGCATTGGTTTCTGAAATATATACTTCAAAGGATCCAACCTGCTTATGAGGAACGTAGTGTGGGCTTGGAGATAATGTCTCAGCTTTTGAGCAACCCACGTGAGAGCGCAGCATGTCCTTTCTAGCAGAGTGTATTTGGCCTCGTAGCCGGTGAATTTCTTGCTCAAGTAGTAGATTGCTTGCTCCTTCTTTCCAGTTACGTCGTGTTGCCCGAGGACGCAACCGAAAGAGTTCTCCAAGACTGTCAGATACAAGAAAAGTGGCCTCCCCGATTCTGGAGGGACCAAGACTGGGGGTTTCGAAAGGTATTCTTTGACTTTATCAAAGGCTTCTTGACATTCAGCGGTCCATTTAATCGCTGCATCTTTCCTTAACAGCTTGAATATGGGCTCACACGTGCTTGTCAGCTGGGCAATAAACCGACTGATGTAGTTCAACCTGCCCAACAGACTCATTACGTCCTTCTTAGTTCTCGGGGGAGGCAGATCTCTGATGGATTTTATCTTAGTTGGATCTAGCTCGATACCTCTCCTGCTTACGATGAAGCCCAAAAGTTTGCCCGACGGAACTCCAAAAGCACACTTGGCTGGGTTTAGCTTCAATTCATATTTCCTTAGTCTCTCGAAGAATTTCCTCAAGTCTTGGATGTGATTATCCTGCGTCCTGGACTTGACTATCACGTCATCCACGTATACCTCTATTTCCTGATGCATCATGTCATGGAAAATGGCAGTCATGGCCCTCATGTAAGTAGCCCCAGCATTCTTCAAACCAAATGGCATGACCCGGTAACAGTAGGTGCCCTACGGCATAGTGAAGGCAGTTTTCTCGGCGTCCTCTTCATCCATCAATACCTGATGATACCCAGCGTAACAATCCACGAAAGACTGTATCTCGTGTTTGGCGCAATTATCAACGAGGATGTGGATGTTGGGTAGTGGGAAATTGTCTTTAGGACTTGCTCTATTCAGATCTCGGTAATCTACACATACCCGAGTTTTACCATCCTTTTTCGGTACTGGAACCACATTTGCCAACCAGGTTGTGTACTGGACTACCCGAATCACTCCCGTTTTCAGTTGTTTGGTCATCTCTTCCTTGATCTTGTCACTGACCTCAGTTTTGAACTTTCGTTGCTTTTGTTGAACTGGAGGACAGTCAAGATGAATCGGCAATTTATGAACCACTAGATCAACCCCTAGACCCGGCATGTCATCATATGACCAAGCAAACACGTCTTTAAATTCAAAAAGAAGTTGAATTATCGCCTCTCGCATTTTTTTGTCCGTGTGAATGCTTATTTTGGTTTCCCGGATTTCTTCAGGAGTTCCTAAATTAACCGGTTCGGTGTCATTCAGATTTGGCTTAGGTTTATTCTCAAAATATTCCAACTCTCGGTTTATTTCCCTAAAAGCCTCTTCTGCATCATACTCTGATTCTGGGTTCATTAATTCGCAGTTAAATAGCTCATTGTGATCTGGGCGTGAAGTCCGCAAGCATGTCATATTTAAAGCCGCATTATTATAACTGAAAAGAAAGGTAAAAGGAAAAATAACAAAAATCAGAACAAAAGAAAGAATGGGAAAGCAATGATGATTTTTTTTATTTTTCTTTGGAAAGTTGGAAGACAACAATGTTTACAACTTAGGAATTCAAAACAACAATTGAAAAGAAGAAAACGTTCAAGTTATGTCCTGGAGATAACTTGTGTCACAGGAAAGGTGGCAGGACAGGTCTACCGGGACTTCCGTCTAGTCGGGAATGGCGTAGCCTCCCAGTTTTGAAGTTTGGCGTTCGGACCCATGTACATCATCTCAGCAATGCTTGTGTCTTCACCTGGTTGAACCATGTGGACCTCGTAGAGCATCTTTCTCATCGCCCCACATATCTCCTCGATTTCCTCAGCTGTGAAGACCTCATCATCTTCTTCTTCAGCGTACCTTGGCCTGATGAAAGTTGCATATAAATCCGGCAGTGGTCGAGGTAACTTCCAACCCTCATTTTTCCTTTTCTTTGCCCACTCTTCGTCTGCTGGAGTAGGTTTGAAACCTAGTCCAAAAGGTTTCTTGGTGACTGGCAAGGTAATGGGTTCTGTTATTCCCTGAAGGGTTCGTCCAAGCCCCTTCCCTGGCCTAAATCCGTGCCGGATCATCTCTTTGGCCACCATAACCGAGGCGTTAGACAAGAAAGGCTGGGGGCAGGGTATTCCCTCTTCGTGCTGCTCTGCCAGTACAATCTCAAAAGCTTGATAGACCGTATGTTCGCTCCCTTCTCTCGGTTCCAGATATGGGGTGGATGGGTCCCGATAAATAGCATGCTCATCTTCCCCATGGACCACGATCTCTCTGTCTTCGTACTCGAACTTCACCATCTGGTGAAGAGTGGAAGGCACGGCTCCTGCCGCATGGATCCAAGGTCTGCCAAGGAGAAAATTGTAGGATGTATCCATGTCGAGCACTTGGAAGGTTACTTGAAATTCGACTGGTCCTATGACCAACAATAGGTCTATTTCTCCCATGGTATCTCTCTTGATGCCGTCGAAAGCCCTTACGCAGACATTGTTGGGTCGGATTCTTCCGGTCCCAATTTCCATTCTTTGTAGCGTGGAGAACGGGCAAATGTCAACGCCTGAGCCCCCATCCAACATTACCCGCTTGACATAATAGTCTTCACATTTAACTGTTAGATGCAAAGCCTTGTTGTGTGCCGCTCCTTCCGGGGGTAGATCGTTCTTGCTGAAAGAGATTTGGTTGACGGCGAAGAATCTTTCTGTCATCCGCTCTAATTGTTCTACCGAGGTTTCAACTGGCACATATGCTTCATTCAGGGTCTTCAGTAAGATCTTTTGATGCTCGGTCGACCTCATTAACAATGACAGCATGGACACTTGCTCGGGGTACTTGCGCAGTTGATCTATCACTTCGTAATCCGGCATTTTCATTTGTTGGAAGAACACTTCCGCTTCTTCAACACTTACGGGCTTCTTTGGCGGGAAGCGCCTTTGTGTGGCGTTGTTCAGTTCTTGGGTATTTGAATACCTTCCAATGAAAGTATTTTCTGGAAGTTCTCCCATGACCTCTTTACCTCTGTACATTACCAAAGTCTTTTGATAATTCCACGGCACTGTGGACGGGTTGGTCATCGGCTTTTGTGGCACGCGTCCGATAACCACTGGCTCATTCAGCCGAGGTGGCTGAATCGTCCCCCGGACCACATAGGCCCCTTTCGGCACGTACATAGGTTTTGTCTTTTTGATTGCGAAGTTCTGCGTCTTCTCAGTTCGACCTCGTGGTATGTAAAGAACTCTATCCTCTACCGGTACCACTTTCTTCTCCACCTTCTTTTCAAGCTCTTTCTTTATAGCCTTGGCCTCCTCCCCCTTTCCTAGTTTCTGGTCTGTTTCGGGCCTCTTCCCCGTGTCGACAATGGCAATTATGGCTTTCAGAGCAGGGTCGAATTCTTTGTCTTCGCAAATCATTCCGATCAGCGGCCCATTATTGTGAGCAGGCAATGGATTGTTAGTCACATTTGGGATCTCTTCGTCCCTTAGCACTATTTTCCCTTGCTCTATCAAATTCTCGACCACTCTTTTCAACGACCAGCAGTCATTTGTATCATGTCCCTCGGCCCCTGAATGATAGGCGCATCTGACTCCAGCTTTGTAAGAAGGTGACGTCGGGTTTTGCCTTGTTTGAGGGATTGGTTGCAAGAAACCCAATTGGACTAGCTTCGGGAACAAAGTAGAGTATTGTTCACCGATGGGCGTGAAAGTCCGCCGTCGAGGTGGCTCTTGAGGGCGGAAGTTATTCTGCGGGGGTTGTGGGTTATAGTGGTTGCGGTAAGGAGGCTGATTTCTGGGAGGTGGAGCTGGGCCTCGGTTGGCTTGTTGTGGTGGATGGGCATAAGGCTGGGCATTCATGACCATATAAGGTTGATGAGCATATGCCAAATTTGAGTGGGGGTAGTAGTGTTGTGGGGTTCTTTCCGGAAAATGGGGCCTGGGATGACAATACTCCCTTTCTTCCGAGGCTGCCATAGTCGTTTCTTCCTTCTTTTTCCCTCTTGTCGTTCCTCCGGACCCGCTTTGGACGGCCTGGGAGGTCTCCCTTATGGCTGCTTGACTCAGAATCCTACCTGTTTTCAGACCATTTTCCACCATCTCTCCAATCTTGATCGCTTCCGCGAATGGCTTACCCATGGCTGACATCATGTTTTGGAAATAGTCAGACTCTTGAGCCTGGAGAAAGGTAGTGACCATTTCCACTTCATCCATGGGAGGCTTCACTCTTGACGCCTGTTCACGCCACTTAATAGCATATTCTCTGAAGCTTTCTGAAGGTTTCTTCTTCAAATTCGACAGAGAATTTCGGTCTGGCGCAATGTCGATGTTATACTGGAATTGTTTCACAAAATCTCTGGCGAGATCATCCCATATATGCCATCGGGACATTTCCTGGTCCATATACCATTCCGAGGCTATCCCTACTAGACTTTCCCCAAAATATGCCATTAGCAGTTCTTCTTTTCCGCCGGCTCCTCGCAATTGGTTGCAGTATTTCTTAAGATGTGCAATGGGGTCACCGTGCCCATCGTATTTCTCGAACTTTGGGGTCTTGAAACCCGCTGGCAGGTGCACGTGAGGGAACATGCATAGGTCGGCGTAAGAGACGCTCTTCTGTCCGCTCAATCCTTGCATATTCTTCAAACTTTGTTCAAGGCTTCTCATTCTCTTGGCAATCTCATTTTGTTCTGCAATTCTGGGGTTCTGATCTTGCCCGGGTGCAAGCTCGCACTGAGGCGGTAGAGGATTAGTGCTGGTGGCGAACCTAGTTGGTTCCATTGAGAACGATGGTGCTTGGAATGTAAAAGAGGGTGAGTCAAAGCTTGGTTTGTACGTGGCAGGCTGTGCCGTAATCGGGCAAGGCGATGCAGTAAAGATGTTCACGCTTGCATCGGTGGTTGACATTCGGGGATGAGGCTCAGAAGGCGATCCAGCAGAGAAGGCTGAGGTGGCTGGGTACCCGAATGGGGTAGCAGGATAATTTATGGGGACATTAGAAGTCCTACTTGACCAGGAGAATAATTTAGGGAATCCGGGGACGACACTTGGCGGTTCTTTCCCATTATTCCAGTCGTCCAACATTTCCAACATGCGGAGCCGTAGGATTCTATTTTCCTCCGCAGTTGCGGATTCAGGTGTGAGAACGGCTGAGATTGAGCTCTCCTCAGAAACAGGGATTGTTTGCAATGGAATTTCTGAAGACATTTCCACACTTTCTTTTGACCTGGTGAAGTAAGTGTGAGTACTGCTTCTGGTCCTAACAACAGGTAGTTGAACACTTCTCCTTGACCTCGTGAAGTATGAGTGCGAGGCCAGACTTTCACCAAACCAACCGTCTTTTCAAAAAACCCTGGAATACTCAACGACAAACGCACGGTTAATTTGCAGCAAATAACAGATAGTTAATCTCATGTTGGGCATGATGCACCTATACAGTTAAGTGGATTACTATATGTTTGCTACTAGAGCATGCGTCATTCCGGCTTTTTTCCTCTTATTAGTTTTTCCCCCTTTTTTTTCTTTTTCTTTTTCTTTTTTTTTTTGTTTTTCTTTTACGTTTTTTTTTTATTTTTGCAGTAAAAGAAATGCGACCGGATCCGATGAGGATTGCCTACGTATCACGATGCCTACGTGAATCAGATCATTACGTAGTTCGAAAAACACAAATGAGCGTAAAAGAAGCAACCTCTTTATTGTTGAAATGGTCTATTACAAACTACATTTTGCAAAAGAAAGAGCAAACTTTGAAAATAAACCTAGACTCAAAATAGACTAAAAATCACCCTGATGGAAAAACAGGCAGAAGATGCTAAGATACAGGCTTGACTTATGAGTGCATTATGGTTTTGAAAATTGGTGTCCGCGGGGCATCGTTCGGCCTCGCCGCGGTCCTAGGCGTGATATCCCTCTCAAGTTGCTCCAGCTCATGCATAGTCTGCTTGACATAACCCATCACTGCCGAGAGGACGGTAACGCTGGACATGTTCTCACATCGTAGACATCGTCTGGTGATGGCATGGGCAATGGCCTTGATCCTATCTCTGGTTTGCTTCTTCTCTACGAGTAGGCGTTTTATCTGATCGCTACATATCTTGAATACTTGAGTATCCTGTATATGCTGATGCTTCAGTCGTCGTACTTCCAACTTCATCTGGGCTATTGAGTCGTACCAGTATCTGCTCTCAATTTGGAAATCCTTGGCCTGATTAGCTGCTTTGATCTCAAGTGCAGCCATCTCTCTCTTTATTTTAGCAACAGTTTTCTCGTGGTTGCCTTCCAATTGATTCAAGTATTGACGATGCTTGTCTATTCTTGTATCCCACTGTGCCCTGAGCTCCGCTATGACGTTTTCAGATTTCTCCAAACCATCTTGCCATTCCCTGATTTCACTTTTTAACCTTTTTATCAGCTGCTCGTCTGATCGACGCCTTGGCTGTTTATCTGCATCCACCCTTATCTGTTTGATCTGGGCTCTGAGCATTTCGTTTTCCTGAATTAACCTGTTCCGCTCTCCCAGATTGGTAGCAGCTTGCACGTTGTGCTCATATTTCAAGCCTTCTACTTGTTGCTTTAACCTGCTGATTTCGGCGCAATAGCCTCTTTCCTTTGCTAACCAATCCCACTGCCTTTGTGATGATTTGGTGAAATTCCGGATGTGGGGTCTCTTAGCCGGCCTTTCATGCTCAAATTCCCTTCTATACCATGCAAGGTAACCTGGCGCTGTCTCTCCTTTGGCTCGATCCCGCACGCAAGTATCTGATTTCAAATATTGACACTCACTCCAGATTTGGCGAATCTTTGCTTCTGGGAATTGTCCGTTAGGACTTATCTCAATTGCTTGAGTGCTAAGATCTTCCTCATGAGGTACTGTCTGGCATCTTCCGAACTGTCTCAAAACTCGGCAGGGTGCGTAAGGTTGAATGCTCTTAAGCCCCATCAGTAAGAAATAAGTTTTAGCTGCCGACATATATAGGATCTCATCAACAGGCAACCATCCTAGCGTCCATTGTATTTGGCTGGCAGTAAGAGCTTGAAAGAACGAGGTCCATGCCAGGACTCCTTTGGGCAAACTGATCTCTTTGGTTCTCGTGTAAGATTCTTCTATGCAAGTCTTTTCCGGGGAACCATGGCTCAAAATCTCGGAATGATGGCAGAGGTGCTCGGTCATCCATATCTGTAGGAGCAAGTTACAACCTTCGAAGAAATTTCCCCCAGCTTTACAAGCTGTAAGAGCTCGAAAGATGTCAGATACCACCATAGGCGCGAGAGTACTGTCACTTTGCGTGAGTAAAGTGCTGACGACCCCGGATATCTTCAAATCAATGTTTCCGTCTTTCCTTGGAAATACCAGAAGGCCCAGGAACATCATCATGAACGCTACCCGTCTGTGCTTGTCCCACTTCTGACGAACTCCTTTGCTGCACAGTTTGTTGATTGGATTATTGAATCCCCCCTCATGACCGTACCTATCATATATGAAGCATGGAGTACAAAATCCGGCTGCCAGATCCGGGTTGTGGACTGTTCTAGGTATCTTCAATGAATCTAGGAACCGATGTACCGTGACGACTCTTGGGGCGACCAAGTATTTTTCCCTCAAGGGAAGTTCAGTATTCCCGATATATCCGGCCATTTCTACAAAAGTCGGGGTGAGTTCAAAATCAGAGAAATGGAAAACATTGTGCGCCGGGTCCCAATAGGTAACCAAAGCTCTTATGATATCTCCCCGAGGTTGGATTTCCAACAAACCCACAAGACCTTTCAGATATTTCTTGACCTCATTTTGTCCTTCAGCACCTAGATCATTCCACCATAGCCGTAACTTGACAGGGATTTTGGTCATTATTGAAAAATGTTCATTTTGCATCGTGTTCATCCTGCACATTTATTAAGGTGATTTCAACAAAAATGACTTTGACTCAAAAATATTTTACAAAGGGGATCAAGTTTTGAACACGGCTTTAAACACTTTGAGGACGAAGATTTTAAGGCCGTGTGGGTCAACTGGACAAAAATACTAAACAAGACCCAAAGGTGGCTGTTTATGCAAAGTCAGCCTTCCGGCGTCCCTTTCGGGAACATTCGGCTATTTATGACAAAACAGCATCACCTGACTTATTTATGACTCTTTTTATCGTTTTTTTTTCAAATTAGAAAACTCAATATTGCCAACACGACCTTTCAATGCCTCAGTGACGAAGATTTTAAGGTTGTGTGGGTCAACTGGATCAAACATTAAAAAATGACCCAAAGGTGGTTGTTTATGCAAAGTCAGCCTTCCGGCATCCCTTTCGGGAACATTCGGCTACTTACGACAAAACAGCATCACCCGACTTATTTATGACAGATTTAAAATTTGACATATATTTTGGCTATTTTTAGCAAAAGGGAAGGTTGGACACCAACCCACTTATTTATGGCAAAATTTAAAATTTGACACATTTTTATTTATTTATTGATTTTTGGCTATTTTAGCAAAAGGTGGGGTTGGACCCGATGAGGGTTGCCTACGTATCTCGCATCCGGTGAGAATCAAACCGGCGTAGTTCTCGCTATCGTGAATAGAGAAAATCAAATAAACCTAGAAAACAAGAATATATATTTTTATACTATTTTTGAAAAGAGATAAAGACTAAAGAAAATATTTATTATTATTTTTTTTAGGAAATATTTGGACTATTAGTCTGAATTTATAAAAGGGGTACTACAAAAATAAATACCTTCTCTTCTTTTTTATTTTGAAAATGATAAAAAGAAAATTTTTATATATATTTTTTTAAAATCAAACTAGAAGACAATCTTTTTTTATATATATATTTTAGAAGAAATTCCGGCGAGGTTTCGACACTACTCGGACATTGGTTTTTCCAAAAGAAGTAATTATCTCCCTACGCTGCTATTTTTCTTTTTTAATTTTTTTTTTTAAAAAACCGGTCAGCATGCGGAACTGAAGCAAATAAATGCGCAAAACAAATAGGATGCAGCAGGATGGTCTTTTCATTTCCGGTTGCCTGTCCTAGACGGACCCAACCCCTGTGTTGAGTCCTCTAAGTCAAATGCAACATGATGCAAATAAGCGTTTCCTACTAGGGATCCGGCATGAAGTCAAGTTATTCTAGGTTCGTAACCTGGGTACTTGTTTAGACTGTGTACCCGAGCGGACAACTCGAGTCGAGGAGGGGGCTACGTACCGGGGACCCGCGAGATCGTCCGGCTTTGTAACTTGTCCGACCTCTTTCTTATTTCAGGTATTGACACTAACAGAATAGGGAGTCTCGACCAGCGAGCTTCTCCCCGGAGGTAAGAAGAGAAGGGTTTCGGCACAGTTTATATACAGTTCAGATAATATCAAAGCGGTAAAAGACAACATTTAGCACGTTATGCAAAAACATGTAATAAAGATCAGATAATAAATCCAAATATAACAATTATTCTAAGCTCGAATTCTTGAACCCTGAACCAGTGGTTCTGGGTTAAGTCCCCAGCAGAGTCGCCAGAGCTGTCACACCTCCTTTTTGCGCGCCCGCCCCGAAGGGTTAAATGCGCGAGGGAGTTTTTCCAATTTAAGTGACAATATTCGAAATGGGATTATTTATTTAATTCAGAGTCGCCACTTGGGAAAGGTTTGGCTTTTGGTGTCCCAAGTCACCGGTTTATCTTGAATCCCAAATCGAGGAAATTTTCGACTTTTCCAAATGAAGTCTGCGAACCAGAAATTCTAAGTAAGGAATTCTGTTGACCCGAGGGAAGGTGTTAGGCACCCTCGAATCCCGTGGTTCTAGCACGGTCGCTTAAATTGTTATAATGGCTAAATATCTGATTTAAATACATGTTATGACTTACGTGCTTTTATTAAGTTTAAACCGCTTTTATCATTATCACTTATTTTTATAGAATTGCAACGTCGTGAAAATGCATCTCGAACCACGTCACAATCAATGCGCCCGTGATCGTCAACACATTTTGACTTCGTTGAGATTTGGATTTGGGTCACATCAATGTGCACCCGAATTTAAGAATATGATTTAATTAAGCCGCGCCTAAAGAGTCTAACGCGTTATTATTTTTTGAGAAGGCCATGAGATTCACTAAACGGCCTAGCCTGAATTCTAAATATTATGATTAGTTGTTGAGGGCCCCGCAATTTGCATTTTTTATTTAGCGAGGCTCGTCTCATTATTTTAGAAGAGGATATCCTAAAGCGACTACATTTCTATTATTTTGTTTCCAGAAATAGAAGAAAGAAAGATGTATGCTAATCGAAGTATATGCTTTGGCCTAGACCGGACTCCTATCAATTTCTGATTAGTTACTTATAAAGTGAAAAGACGCCATACCTTACGAAAATGCTTTGGTTGAATAAAGAAATTACATATGAGATTGATGAAATGCAATACTTAATCCGACAACATCCTTAAGTTGAATCTAAATCAAATTGCTTAAACAGGATTAATAGAGTTCCTTATTAAAAGATGTTACTGATGATGTTCAAAACTAGTCCTATAAACTGCCTAAAGAAATCGAAACTGGATGATTCAAAACTGTATTATATTTGGCTAGATTTAACAGCCATTTGCCCCTACCTATTCAAACATGCTAAAAGAATGAGTTTAAGTTTAACAATTGTATAAATAGTGTCACATTCCATGGATCGTATTTACATCCTGTATGCTAACTAAACGAATCAAATACCGCAGTTTCAGATTAACATAAACTTTACTTAAGTACAAACTTACCAATGTATTCTCTATTAGCTATAAACTAAAATTTACACAACTTAACAACATTTATGAAGAGGCAGTCAGTAAATAACAGGTGATTGTAACTCCTTCAAATCTTTCTATTCATGCTTTTCAATGTTACAATCAGCTACACCAATGTGAGACTCGAGATGTGTACCTGGAAATACTGAAAATGCAAAGGAGAAGAGGAAGAAGATAGGGAAATCAGCAGCAGCAAGAAACAGAATTAGCAGTAGCAGCAGGACACAGAATAGCAGCAGCAACAGGAAACAGAATAGCAGCAGCAACAACTCACGAAACAATTGGAGTGGGATCAAGACCCCAACTAGACCAAGTTCCCGAGTAAAACAACAACAACCAAGCAGACTCAGTTGGGATTTGGGAGAAATCAGTGTTGCACAAACAGGTCAAGATTTAGTGAAATCAAAACAGCAAATCAAAAAATGTAATTTCTAATTCTGCCTGTCTGTGTTATCAAAGAGAATTCTTTTCCAGTTTTCTGTCTTTCAGAACTTAGTTCTCAAAAATGTTCAGTCCCTCTCTCTCTATGTTAACAATTTCCCTCTCTGTATCCCTATCTCCCTGTTCTCTTATGTCTGTCCCTCTTCTTAATTCCCTCCCAGTTCTCTCCTCCCTCTGTATGTCTCCCTCTTCCCCCTTTTTATAAGCCTAAAACTTAGCCCTTTAACAGCCTGTTCATCAATCTCAAAACACCCTCCCATGTGCTCCCTCCTTTTCAGTTTCCACTCAAACTTTTAAGTATTAGAACCCCATCACATTCCCTGGCAGACTTACTCTTTTGAAAGAGGTTTAATACTTCTTAAACTAAAGCAGGGTATTGGGCAGCATGGTATAATCTGACAGCATATGCTGTCAAACTATTTTAAATGTAACAAAGGCCTTTATGCCCATGTTGTGCACAAGTGCACATGTTGTGCACAAGTTCACATGCCCTCCAATTCTGACTGCAACTAAACAAAACCAATCTTTTTTTATATATTTCTGATTCAGATTAACAACTATAAGTAGCTAAATTCAATTCCTAACTGATTCATATAATGCTTAACAGAAGCAGATCAATTTGTTATTGTTCAACATCTGAAACTAATTGACGACACATGTCGACTCGACTATATTAGTTATAACACATACAATCGTAGCCAAAAATCAGACATTTAACAGTATCGACACATGATTTGAATTGTACTGACCAAACAGAATTGTACTTGAGGAGTCAGTTAATCGGTTCAAATTTGAGATTCAGTTAATTGCACAACAAATACATACATACACATTATCAGAACAAAACAGAAGAAGGACTCAAAACACCGAGGTTCCGGCAAAGTGGACAGGACACAGTTGATAAAATTCGAAATGAATTACACAAAATATGAACAGATCTTGAAAACGAACATGGACTAACAGAAATAAGAAAAGAAAAGCAAAACTCACCTTAAAACTCGAAAAATCAAAAACCTTAATTTGGATTCGGACAGACCTTTCTTAAGGCTGAACGGACTTTAATCGAAGTGTTTCTCAAATGAGAAACACTTCGATTAAGGTCCATTAGACCTTAATCTCTTCGGCTTGAACAGATACGGAACATGCACGGAGAAAACTAGGGTTCAAAAAATTAGATCTGGGATTCGTGTTTCCCTGGTTAGATTCGGACCAAACCAAGCATGGTTTGGTCATGAGGGGGGTCTGGGGACTGTCTGGTGTGAAGTTGAGGTCGATTGGTGTAAATCGGGTTCCGACTGGAATCTTCAAATGAAGATTCGAGAAGGTGGGAAGGGATTCGAACTAAACGGCCAACAGATCAATGTTCAGGGCGGTGAGGGGGTTCTATGGTGTTAAGGTGAAGGCCACTGGCGTTCATGCCGTCGGCTTTCATGGTGAAGGTGTACAGAGGCGGCTCTAGGGTTTGGGGTTCTTGTGAAGACGATGAAGGCTGGGGTTCGGATAGGGGGGCAGGGTAAGGTTATGAGTTTATATAGTTAGTGGGTGGGTGGATCCTGACCGTTGGATGAGATGTGATGAAGGGCCAGGATCCTTCGACTAACAGGGAACGGCGTCGTTTCAAGGGTAAAGGGTTGGGGTCGGTCCGGGTGAGACGGGTCGGGTCTGTTAGTGGGTTCGGGTGAGAGATCTTGGCCGTTGATCAATCTGAGATCAACGGCCCAGATCAGACCAGATCAGAACGGTGTCGTTTGGAACGCCCCTTAAGGCCAGCTGGTCTGGACCGGGTTTACATGGGGTTTTGGGTTGGGTTGTTTTGGGCTTTGAATTAAAAAGTAAGCCCAACCGATTTTTAAACCCAATTCTGCATCTCCTTTTTTTTTTTAAAACAAAACCTAAGTAAATAAAAATAAAATTTCATAAACACTTAATACAATTATTTGCAAACGCATAAAAATATTTTAAAACAGGTAAAATCAAACAAAACAAAATCACGGACAAAGATGCCTATTTATAATTTTCTATTTAACAACTGGGTTACGGTTCAAATTATGCATGACACATACATTTTTTGTATTTTGTTTTAATAAAAATAAAAATGGGCAAAAATCATAAATAATTAACAAAGTGCCATGTAAAAATCCAAAAATTGTACAGCAGGACCAATTGTTATTTTTTTATTTCTTTTGGAGCGATTGTCGCGCGAAACAAAAATCACGTGCTCACAGTGATGATATGTGTTTTGGGAAGTGTTGAACAATAAAAAGAGATCTGAGAATATTCACAAGGGAAGTAGAGTGGTTTCTTAAATTCTATAAGTCACGTAAGGGGGAAAGAGGTTGACCAGGAAAGGTCTGAGCACAATGTTACATTACATTTGATGCAATGTCGTGCATGTTGATGATGTGAAAGTGTGTCCGAATTCTAGAAGATATGATTTCTTTGAAATAAAAGGTCCTATAAGAAAACTCATCTAGTAATGTCTTTTGTTGAGAATTTGGAAGAGCAAGTGGCATATATTCACAAAAGATTGTAACCATATCAAGGAAATTATTGAAGAACTCAAATCCTAGGAGGTCAGATGTCAGAGAAATGGGACATAGATGGTCCACTATTGATGCAACATGACCAGGTGATCGCTTATGCTTCAAGTCAACCCAAGAATCATGAAAAGAACTATTCAACACATGACTTAGAACTTGCGACGATAATTTTTGTATAAAGATTTGGCGACACTATGTGTATGGGGTCCATGTTGATGTATTTATGAACCACAAGAGCCTTCAATATATATTTTTTTTAAACAAAAGGAGTTAAATCTGAGATAGAGAGGATGGCTCGGGTTACTCAAGTACTATGATATTGAGATTCTCTATCACCCGGAAAAGGTCAATGTTGTGGCGGATGCTCTTAGCCGGAAATCTATGGATAGTTTAGCTCACTTGGAGATATGTCAAAGGTAATTAGACATGGAGGTTCACTAGTGGCTAGTTTGAAAGTTTGTCTTGCCAAGACTGGTGAAGGTAGGGAAATTTGCAAAATAGGGCTGAGTCGTCGCTTGCGGCGGAGCAGTATGCTCAACTGTATATCAAAGAAATAGTCAAATTGCATTGCACTCCAATCTCAATCATTTCAGATCGAGGGGCTCAATTCACGACAAACTTTTGGAAAAAATTTCAGCAAGGTTTGGGTACTCAAGTAAATCTTAGTATAGCCTTTTATCTACAAACTGATGGGCAGGCAGAGCGGACCATTCAGACGCTTGAGGATATGTTTTATGCTTGTGTTCTTGAATTCAAAGGTAGCTAGGATGAATATTTAACCCTCATAGAGTTTGCTTATAACAACAGTTTTCATGCTAGTACTCAGATGGCACTATTTTGAGCATTATATGGTAGGAGATGTAGATCTCCTATTAGGTGGTTCGAGGTTGGAGAAGCTGAATTGATAGGGTCAGACCTTGTGCATTGGGATAGGGAGAAGGTTAAAATTATTAAGGAGCGGTTGAAAACTGCTTAGAACCGTCAAAAGTCCTATTCGAATGTTCGTTGAAGAGATGTTATATGAAGAAATCCCAATTGTCGTTCTTGATAGGCAAGTCTGAAAGTTGAGAAATCAATAAATTGCCTCCGTGAAAGTGTTATGGAGAAACCAACAGGTTGAGGAAACCACTTGGGAAGCTAAGGAAGAAATGAAAAAGAAGTACCCCTCGTTTGTTTGAATAGCAATGAAATAGTTCTATGAAGTTATTTCACATAAATTGTGTATCGCTTGTTCAGCTAATGTAAGAGCATTCCTTTCCAATTATATGTTCATTTTGGGACTACAGTTGGTGTTGTTTTATGTTTTGTTGCGTCATTTGATCACATATATGTGGTTGAGGTGTGTTTCTGGGGCCCTCTGACAGGTGGATAGTCCTAGTCACAAGGGAAACTCTGCCGAAATTTCTGAAAAATTTGGGAGTTAGTCAAAATTTGGGAGTTAAAGATGTGTAAGAAAGGAGATAAGTTACTAAGTAATTGTGGATTGACACCAATTATCATTCGAGGATGAATGATCCTTAGGGGGGAGAATGTAAGGCCCCGGAAAATTTTGCTAAGCAACCTAGGATTTTGTGGTGCCATGTAGGCTTATTCAACTATTTTATGTGTTATTAACATGGTAGGCATCAATTGGATTTGGTAAATATGTGTACAAGTCTTATGGTAAGTAATTTGGGGTCCAAGGAAAGGCGTAAGTCTAAGGAAAAATTGGAAAAGTTCATAATAGGCTAAGATTTCAAATGAGTTCGCACAAGCCACCACTTTGAACGAGCCTAGCTAAGTATATATAAGGTTTTATGTTATGAACAACCTATCATATAAAAGCTCTTTGAGTCTAGTTTCCAACGCTTCAAACCGTTCGTCATTGGACATGCCTGCACAAAGTTATGATCAAATTACCAAAGGCTGGAAAAATGCGATTCTGCGGTGAAATCTACGATCGCAGATTTAACTCTGCGGACCGCAAAACCATTCTGCGATCGCAGAATGAAGCAGAATAGCCCAGTTCTGGGCAACGAGTTCTGCGATGAATCTGTGGCCCGCATACCCATTCTGCGGTGGATTCTGCGATCGCATACTTGACATCAGAGGGTTAATTTTCTAATTTTTATAACCCGACCCCATTTTAATATATAGCCTTTACGGCTTCATTTGGGGTCATTTTGTACTGATTTTAGAGAGAGGTGATAGCATTTTAGAGAGAGAAGGAGGAACCCAACATTTAAATCATCCAAATCTTGTATCAATCTTCAAGAATCAAAGAACCCAATCACAAGTTCTTCATCTAAGAGGTAAGATTCTATACCCTAGGTTTTAATTTCGAGTTTGGAGTATACGATGGGTTATTGAGGTATGATTCTTGGGTTTATTAGTATTGTGTATACATGCATATACAACTTAGGTTTATTGGAAGATTGTTTAACATAAATAAGTAAAAATTTGGTTGGGGAATGAAGGAAAACATTGAAAAAGAGATTTGAAATCAAGATGCTCAACTAGTATTTGATAAAATGCTCAAATGAGCTAGAATTATGAATATCTTCCGAATTTGTGTTCAATTTTGTTTTGTCTCGAAGTAGATGGGCATGGCTAGAATTTCTGGAACGTTGTAGTAACTTAAGGAAAAGCTCTTTGAGGTATGTATGGCTAACTTTAACCTTTGTAAAGTCACATTATTGGTGTACGAGTAATTGGTATGTGTTACTTATGTGGACTATTTGTGAAATTCTTGTGATTAATGTGCCTTGAACATTGTTGGTTAAGTTTTCCGTTATAGTGGTGTGAGTAAAATGGCAATAACACAAGTGCGTGTGGGTATAAATGTGTTACGTGGTAAGAGCTGTGGAACAAACGATGGAAAGAAATCGTAATTGATACAATTGAAACAACTGTGGCAATATAATACGTGACTTGTTATGGGTAACTATCGTTGTGACTTGAATTGTGTACGGGTTATTGTATATGTTGGAATTGGTATTGATGTTTATGAACACTCTTTGTGAATTGTTATTGTTGTTGTTGTATGAAATATGATTGTCCGATGGGATCAGGTTGTGCACCGCAACACGAAGTTATAAGGTATGGGTTATGGTGATAAGGGTGGCTGAGGTAATAAGGGTGGAAAAGTGATCGAGATCACTATTGAAATAAAAATATGTGAAAGTTGTGAAATCGTTGATGTGATGAAATAATGTTGAAAAGGGAAAAGGAGAGATTATGAGACTTGTTTGGCTTTGGTTGTTCCTTTCTTGTGCATTTGGTTGTTGATTCTATTATTATTTGTTACTTGTGTATTGTTTGATTTTACTTGGGGTAAAGTTTGTACATACATACCAGTACAATTAAAATGTACTGACGTCCCTTTTGTCGGGGGCTCTACAGTCGTGTTATGATTGTAGGTGGTTAAAGCAGGTACTCCAGTCCACCGGTAGTAGCACCTTATCCACTTTCCGTCAGCTGTATTGGTGAGCCCCTTTCCTCTTGGGCCATGCGTGGCTCATGCCGCTTTTCTTCTCGGAGTCTTATTTTGGTATTTGTGTAAGGTATAGCCAGAGCCTTGTTGCCGGCATTTCCATATTATTCTTTAGTTGTAGTTAGAGGCTCCATAGACAGGTTGTGGGTAGTGTCGGGCATGGGAATTTAAAATAGAAATATTGATGTTTGGCAATGATGTATAAAACTTGTAATACTTTTAATATGGCGAATGAAGTTGCTAATGAAAATGAAATGGAAATCATTACTGATATGTTTATAGAATTTGATTAATGGAGTCCATCTCCAATTTATTCATGAGTTAGTTTGGGTAAAATGAGGTCTAACAGGCTTGCTCGGTCGGGTTTACTCGGTTGAGCGCCGGTCGCGCTCCTCGAATTTTGGGGCATGACATCGGTATCAGCTGTGCATCGATGGTTTGTGATTCCATGGATGAGTGTAACGACCCGGCCGGTCATTGACGAGCTCAAAACACACATTAAAATATGCTCGCTAGTCGAATATAGTAATTAATAATATCGTATCTATAGGGATTGGATTTGAATAGTATTATCGTTGTTTGCAGATAGATTGCTATCCAAGATGATCAACAATTGAGGTTTATGTGATTAAAACTAAAATTAACTAAGAGTCTAAACTATTGACTAATGAAAATCAACGCAAGTATTAAGCAAAGAATATATCAATTGGGAGAAGATATGGTTGATAGGATAGGTGCAAGATAATGTTTGGGATTTAACTCTAGATAATTCACTTCTAATGTTCAACTGAGTCTCTCGAATTCACTTGGTTATTAGTTCAATTGATTAGTAGAAACTCCTCTCTCGATTAAGTCTCAACCTCAGAAAATGAATCAATTTTAAGGTCAGTGAAGATATGCATGAATTCATAGTGGATTGGTCTTTAGGAGAACCTCTCTCGATTATCCTCCTAACTAAGTTTAATTAACAATTCAACTAGTCTCTTTTGATTACTAAGAAGAATTAATGACTTCAACCAATAAAATAGGATGCAATAATATCACAAGTTATGCCTCTCTCGATTACATTAACAAGTGAGTATAGATGCAACACTTAAAACAACCAAAATGATTCAATACATAAAACTAGAGTTAGTTATCCACAAACAAGTATTAATACACCAAATTCAAACCCTAATGTGACGACCCAGCCAGTCGTCTTAAGAATTTATGCCCCAATCTCCTATTAACTACTTTCCCCGAGTTTACTTCTACTATTTTGATTTGTCGGGATGTTCGATTTCGAGTTTCAGAGAGTTTTGGGACACTTAATCCCTAAATGAGAGCTTAAGTGTTGGAAAGTTGACCGTAGCCGGAACAGTGTGAAGACGGTCTCGGAATGGAAATCCGATGGTTTTGTTAGCTCTGTTGGGTGGTTTCGGGCTTAGGGGAATATTCGGATTGTGTTTTGGAGGTCCGTAGTTAATTTAGGCTTGAAATGCCGAAAGGTCAAATTTTGAAGTTTCTGGTTCGATAGTGAGATTTTGATCCGAGTGTCGGGATGGAATTTCGGTAGTTGGAGTAGCTCCGTAGTATTGAATGTGATGTGTGTGCAAAATTTCTGGTCATTCAGACGAGGTTTGATAGACATTTTGATCGAAAGCGTATTTCTAGAGTTTTGGAGTTCTTAGGCTTGAATCCGTGGTTGATTCGTTGTTTCGATATTGTTTAGGGTGTTTTAAGGATTTGCATAAGTTTGGACAATGCTATTAGACTTGTTGGTGCTTTTGGTTGAGGCCCCGGGAGCCTCGGAATGATTTCGGATGGTTGACGGAAGGATTTTGGAGTTGGGAGTTGCAGCTTCAGCTACTGGTTTTCTGTCATTACCGCATCTGCGAGTGTGAGACCGCTGGTGTGGCGCCGCAGAAGCAGCTTAGTGGTCACAGAAGTGGAAATGAGGAAGGGGCCAGGAACTACAGAAGGGGCATAAGGAACTGTACGCGGCAAAATCAGAGGACTTGATTTTTTGCTGTCAAGTCACTTCGGAAGAACGCCTCGAGACCTCGAGGACGGGAGGCCATGACCGAGTTCCCGACCTCGGGGCTCATCGAGGCCCGACTTAGAGAAAATGGAGATAGAAGCCAGGACGAAGGGGAGATCTCCCAAGGCATATGACTGGGCCTGACAGGGCCGGCCTATACAGAGCCTATGTTGAGGCATCGCGTCAAGCCATCCCGTCTCCATACTTTGTAATTAATTTCCATATACTTGTAGCTGAGTTCCCCTCCTATAAAAAGGGGACTCACACTACCTTGTAATGGACTGATGTTGCTCTATATTCTCCACAAGTGCAATAATATCTCTCTCTCTCTCTCTTCTCTTTCTAAGCTTGTTCGTTCTCACTAGTCCGAGGCCACCTCGATACATCGCGTTCTTACTCGTTCTTCATCATATACCTTAGTATTGTCCATAAAGAGCCCTGTTTGATTATATCTTCAACTGTTATCCCATCCCCTACTATCCCCGATAGCTCGAGTTCGATCCTGATATCGACCCCGTGGTCCTTCATCGACCGGACCTGTATCCGGGCAGCAGGTCCTTCGGTTTGATTATTATTTCGTTTTATATTGCATTTAATCTTCAAACTCCATATTATTAGTATCAACTACTCTAACAACTAGCTCGGGAATAGATCACATATTATTAGAATCCCATTTACAAATTTAGTTGTTGTTACCATTTTCACGGTAAACAGTTTAACACCCACCGTGGGGTTAAAAATAATAGTGATTATTTTCTTGCTAGTTTCATTGAACAAATACACATTATCTTTCACACTTTTTTCTCATCCAAGATCCATTGATTTCATGTCAAAATTTCCGGCTCGGTAAACGGAGTCGAGACCGACAACCTCGAAAATCACGGGGAAAATAGTGTGACTGTCCCGGTCGCCGGAGCACCACCACTAAATCTTGATAACGTGCCCGGACCAATTCTAGTGGAGACGGACTCACAGGACGCACAACATGTCGATGAAACTTCTCACACAGACAGGAGCGTTCAGCATATCGACCAACAGGAAGCCCAATAAATCCCAGCTCGGGAAACATAGGAAGTTAGCCTTCACGATATTTTTGAAATGTTGTAGGCACAACAGTTGGCTATCGCCCAGCTATAGAGCCATCCGAAGGCTCCCAGCGCAGAGGCACCAGAGATAGCTCCCCCCGTCGAGCAAGTGCCCTAAAGATCAAGCAATAACGAGTCAGTGGCTGACACCGCCATAGTGAAGATGCTCGAGGACCTCCCCAAAAAGATCGGGTCAGGTTCGTGGAGGTTCATGCAATAGCTCTCCCCCGGGGAAGCGGTCCCGGAACCAGCTTCACAGAAATTCGAAACGCTGGAACTCCCTAGGCGCGGCAAGACCTCGGACCCCGACAAACGCACCACCACTTACACATGTGCGGAGAAAGGCAGCGACCTTCAGGATGATAAGTTCGAGCCCGTCTCATTGAAGAAGTTCGGAGAAACACTCTCGAAAGAAACCATGATGTGGCGCCGCAACCTAGCTCCCGACCTCATATACTCACTTACCGAACTAGCGGGTTCCTCCGCCGAAGCACACACCGATGCCATCGAAGCAATAATGGAAGAGCCCGATACATCGAAGGCCGAACGAAGAAAGAATGAAACACCACAGGAAGTCACACCTCATTCACCGATAGGACGAGTGAGATCGTCCCTGGTTTCGGATGACTGGGCAACACAGGTCTTTGCCCGAAGTTTAAACGAGGCATGCCCGACGAATCCAAGTCTTCTCAAATGGCACTTAGCCAGATACCTAGCCGAGACCTGGCCGTATGCTCGTACCCGGCACCGGCCACGAATCAAGGCCATGGACAACCGTCTGGGGGCCTCTACGGTCCCGTTATACCCAAGCAAGCTCCCAGGAAAGAAAGTAACCCCAAACAGATGGAGGTACCATCCATGTACCGAGAATGGGGAGGAACGCCATAAGATGCAACCTATCTCGCAATGGTAGGGAAATATTTCGAGGTCCACATCCTCGAGGAACTTTCAGTGGAACTGAATCTAACGAGGCACAGCCGACAGAGGAGCCCCGCCCAGCAGAGTATGATTTCAACATTGCTATACCAAACATCATGATCACCATAAGCGAAACCAGGGACGCTGAGCGACTCAGGCCTGTTCGACCAAGACCCTTTCAAAAGAACCACAACCCGACGCGGGAACCGTCTCGGAAAGACGACAGCTGTGTTACTTAATGAAAATCGTCGGCCGAGTACCATTGAGCGGTCTGGTTCGAGTCCAGCCCCAAGGAAGGAAGGCAACTGGGAAGGATGAAGTGAACAAGCTGTGACTTATTACCACGACAGTGAAGGAGTGGCGACACCCTCCGCGGACTCATAAAATGAAAAGTGAAAATGTTTGCCGCTAGGAAAAGACATGTCCAGGGAAGTACTCCGGAGGACACCCTTACATCCGGGGAAAAAGGCATTGATGCCTCGCCTTGGCGTCACACTGACGCATTGGTAACCCTCTCCCTCATTTGATCTATTTCGAATAAAACATGTGTTCGTGAATTTAGGTGGTTCAATCATGTACAACAACGATGTCGAACAAAAGTCAATAGGGCGGTCCGGGCTAACGGACCAAATCACTCCCGCATCCCAGATCCCTAGTGAATTCCCAATGGCGAATCATCAGAAAGACCATCCTCTTAATATGGCCCGTATGAGCTCAGGCTAGGACGTCGAGCTCTGTATCATCGGAGGAGGCGCAAAGCACGTACGTCTTATTCAGATGACCGCCGTCACACCACCCGAAGACTGTGTTGGCCCCATGTCGCCAAAATCATGGAACCCCCTGCAAAAGGCAGAACTAAAATAAGTCGATAGAAAGCAATATGAAACGAGAGGAAACTCTTCACCATATGACATATCGCTGGCATCAATGACCCCACCCTTGGAGGGATCAAAGGGTAAGCGATCCGCATCCTCGACCAAACCTGGTAAGACACAACGGATGGCTGTATCGGGGCTCACACCTCGGAAGGGTAGAAAACGTACCAAACCTCAAAACTTCGCCTACGCGTCCAGCGGTGAGGAAGAACTGCTTTATTCCCTTGTTATTTTTTCACTAACATGTATGCAGATAGCTGGCCAGGATATTCGGAGGTTCTAACTCTACCAGGGGGGCCACCACGCTCCTTCCCCTTAGTCGGGCTTCCGCCCCAAAGAGGGCCTCGCCAGCAAGATTATTAGCAGAGCCACGTACCCCCAAAGGAGGACCCGGTACGGTCGCAGGCCTTCTTCTACAGTCCAACGATGATCTGCTTCTAAGGGCACCGTCCCCTTGGGAAGACCGGGAAACGGCAGACTAAACTCCAATCGGGAACTATGTACCGGATCGAATGGTTCGAGAAGCCGCGCCCGCATGGGCCGAGCTCACGACAATGAAACAATGTATGTCTGCACCAAGCAATAAAAAGATATCTTTTCAGCATCTTATTCTCCAGGCAAGGAAATCTCAAGTATACCCCCGACAGGGGCCTCTCCGCCAAATGCGTCCCGAGATACTCAGAGACTTAGCATCAGTAATTCAACACTTGCACGATCCTAGGGTTGGAACTCCGGGCTCATAAAGCCCCTACAAGACAACTCCGAGCTCACGAAAAGCGGTCTTCACGCTTAAACAAATTCGATGACACAGAGACTGTCGATCATCGCCAATCGTCATGCGCTGGAAAACCTGAAACTATAAGACCCATAGCAAGCAGACTCGGCGTAACTAGATCTATTCTACAAAAACTGTAAGACCTCAACAGGCATGACAAACTGTAAGACCTCAACAGGCATGAAAATTCCGAAGTTCATGCTATATGTCGCATTTGTAAGAATCCTGAAAGGGCATACCCTCGGTGTAGACGCCTGAACTGTCACTCGGAATCAAAAATAGCTACGGCCAAACACAAATGACTACGATCAAAACGGCCGATGGAGCTATACTAACGCGACTCAAGGACGCTCGACCGTAGCTAAACAAAAATCGCAAGCCACTACTTCGAATATACTTCGGAAAGAACCAGTTAAAACAGTCTTCCCTCAACAGGCAAAACGAGCTTCGACCATGTTAGCTTCAAATCACAAAGGCTTCGACCTACTCAGCCTACAAGCTATGAACCTTCTGAGGTGCTCAAACATCACCGATAATGACTTGAAATTGAGGTTCTTCGGAACCGACGATGGGTCAGGCAAAAATCTTTCAAAAAGACCTTAACGAGCGGAAAACACAGCCTACAAAAAGCCCACGGGCAAAAATAGCGTAAGAGCCATTGTCGCCAGCTAAGCAAGCCTCCAGGCCACATTAAAAGGTCTCTACGACCAAACAGCGTAAGAGCCATTGTCTCCAGCTAAAAAATTAACAACTTGAGGATTAAAATGATCTCGAATCGTAACCCGATTCGGAGACCGGAACCAAAACAATTAACTATGGAAGCCTCCGGGCCATATATGGAAAGGTCTTAACAACCGAAATAGTGTGAAAGGCACTATCGTAGATCTGCAAAAATACTTAAGGGTCAATTAAAGCTCGAATCGCAATGTGACTCGGAGACTGGACCCAAAATGGTTAAACTACAATATACCTAAAGGTATGGAATAAATGCCACCATCGCAAGCCGAATGAGCCTCCGGGCCACACATCTGTAAGGTCACTTCGACCCGAAGCACAAAGGGCCATCTCCATCCACCCATGTAGGTAGGAAAGAACTTAAGGGTCAATTGAAGCTCAAATCGCACCGTAACTCGGAGACAAGACCCGAAATGGCTAAACTACAATATGCCTAAGGGCACAGCATAAATGCCACTATCGCTAGCCGAGTAAGCCCCCGGGCCACCCACCAGTAAGGTCGATTCGACCCGAAGCACAAAAGGCCATCGTCGTCCACCCATGCAGGCAGAAAAGAACTTGAGGTTTAATTAAAGCTCGAATCGCAACGCGACTCGGAGAATGGACCCAAATTAGCCTAAACGGCAAATGCCCAAGGGCAAAAAATGGGAACAATTACTACCTACCCGCACGGGCATAGATGATTTAAGGGCAGGAAGGCTCGAGTCGAAGACCAACTCGGAGACTAAGCCTAAAACAGCCGAGAAAAGCACGGAGGCACCAACACCTACTCACGACAAGGATCGCACTTAAGAGCCCCGGGGAATGTCCGATCAGTTCCGGACCTACGAGGATCCCGCCAAAACAACAAAACCAGCCTGCCTGGTTAAGAGCAATAATAGAAAAGAGACGCAGAAGAAATAAAGCTTCAAGTCTCCTCTGATATTACATACAAAAGGCGCATTCTCCATCTATAGACATGCTCTACATATATCAGAAACAAAGCGATAAAAAGGCAAAATCTACGCTCCACTCCAAAGGGCTACAGCTTGTCGGGGTTCACTCTATACCTCGTCAGCAAGAAGTGACCGCGCGTCATGCTCGTCCGCCCTTGTTCGAGCCAATTCCTCTGAGAGAACGAAGCCCCTCACACCAATCTCCTCGAGCACTTCTCTTCGGGATCTGCAACGAACATATTCTTCGATCTTTTTCTCCCAGTCGAGGGCTCGCTTCAGCTCGGCTTGGTTGTCCACAACATCTTTTATACGAATTGCCATCTCCTGATCAGCCTTGGTTCGGCTTAGCGCCGCTTCAGCCCGGGCATCAACTATCTCAGCCCTGATCTTCGAGAGATCAGATTCAAGTCTCCCAATCATATCTGCTTGAACTTTGGCATTATCACGAGCCAAGCAGAGTTGGGCTTCGAAGGATGGGACCTTGGCTGAAGCGCCTGCCTCCTCTAAAGCTTGAGCTTGCACCTGGGTCCTCAGCTCACCACAGGCAGTTCTGACGCGATCGACCTCGCCCTTGAGGTACTTCAAGGCCTCCATCCTTTTTTGTAGCTAATATAACAAAAAAGGGGGTTAACCTCAAAAGTCTAAAAAGAGCAAAGCACGAGTTGCAAAAAGTTACCTGATCCGTTAAATAGATCTCGTAATTCAAGCTCTGGTACGCCTCATATCGCCAATGTTGCAACTCAACCTCCTTCTCCTCGCTAAGGAGCTTAAGGGACTCACCCTCATCCAAAATTTTCTGAAGCCTAGCCTCTTGATGGAGCAGCTCAGACATAAGCATGTCACAGGCCTGCACAAGGAAAGTTCAATAAAGGAAGGAGAACGCGGGATACAGAGGGACTGCGCCTAAACTCACCACGAAGTGAAGCCGACGAACTTCTTCGAAGTCGGAGCACACTCTTGTTGATCCTTCCTCTTCGGCCCCAGAAGAACCTACCTCGGGCACAGTATGTTCACTCAAAGGAACCACCGATCGGAAATCAATAACTCCGGGAGGAGTAGACTTAGACGATGCCCTCTCCTCGGAAACACGAGCCCCATCAGCACCACTAAAAGCTCCATCACACCGCGGGTGCTGATCCCTCTTATTGCCATCATCCCTCAGCTCGGAAGCCGACGATTCCTTCCCCTCTTCGGAAGAGCACTGCCTCATCCCAAGGAACTGCCCGATGTCTGCAAGAGGCGAATCCAGTACAAATGAAATGGGAAAACGTTACCTCAAATATACAAAGGCCAAGGCAAAGTAAGGGTGTATTGTGGACCGAGCCCTGCCCGGGACCGGCTCGGGACCCCTAGGAACGGGACAAACGGGCCGGTCCTCACCAAGTATCCTGTGATCCCGGGACCGGCAGGCGGGCCTAGGGCGGTTCAACCGGGCCAAACGGCTATTTTTCAAAAAAAAAATTAAATAAAGGCCAACGGTCTGAAATTTAAAAAGTAGTCATTGGCCTACAATATTCGCCATTTGGATCTTTAAAAAAAAATTCATTTGGCCCCCAAACTTTTTATAAGTTCACTTTTTCCCTATTCTCAGCGATAAATACCCCCTCATTCTTTCATTTTTACTCACAAATTCATCAATCTCTCTCATTTCTCAAACTCAAATTATTAATTCAAGTTAAATCATGCCCGGTTATTCTAGATTGCACCCATTTATTTTGGAACACTTTAATGTGGTAGAAGAAAATGAAGAAGTTTACATAATAAAGTGCAAGAACTGTGGTCGAGTCTACACTCGTCGTCCAAAGGAAGGCACAAGCAGTTTAAGGAGGTATATAAAGAGTTGTCTTGCGCGTTCTCCAGACATTCATATTTAAGATTTTAAGTTTATTTGAGACAATTTGTGTTATTTTAAAATTATTAGGCGTATTATGCTTAATGTTTTAGTTCGTTAGATTAATTTGAAGTATTATGTTGAAGGCATTGAACTTTAATTTGAAGTATTAAATGTAAACTTTCCGAGTTCAGCTTAATATATATATATACGTCTTAATATAGCTAATGTATACAATCTTATATAAGGTAACATATAAGATATGGCAATATACTAAATACTAAGTGTATAGTATATAAGCTATATTCGAATTTCGATATAACATTAGCTATATTAAGACGTATATACATATATATATAATTATATGTATGTCACGACCCTAACCCCGAACCCGGTCGTGGTGGCCCCTCTTGTGAAGACAAGGCCAGTCAATTAAACCCAATTCACTTTTTAAACAGTTAAACAACATAAAAATAGTCTAAAACGTGATTTAATGATACTAAGTAGCGAATAATAGCAAATAAGTGCGGAAGTACAACCCGACACAGCCCTAACCGGGGTGTCACTAGTCATGAGCATCTATAAGTCAAAATACAATCCACTAAGTCTATAAACTAGTACAACTGTCTGAAAAAAAGATAGAAATAATAAAGGAGTAGAGACATGGGGCTGCGGATGCCAAAAAAGCTACCTCATGAGCTCCAAATGTCCGCCTAAAGCTGGAGAGATCAACACTCGGGAGCGGAACCAGCTACGCTTGGATCTGAACACAGGGTGCAAGGAGTAAAGTGAGTACTCCAACTCAGTGAGTAACAAATGTAAATAATGACTGAAAGTAAGAAATCACATAAGGCACAAAGCATTCTATAAGGAAGTAGTAGAACCAGTTAAAAACAGTAAATCAGTGAAAGATAGATAGAATCCTTTAACTCAAATGTAGTTTTATGAAAGGACCTTTTAATAATTAAGCAGAAAATTGATAGTCAATTATGAAAAGTAAACACATAAAGGTTCGCCCCTCGGGCACAGTATCAACAAATCCGCCCCTTGGGCAACATCTCAGAACAGTACTAGCACCTCGGGCAATCATAGAACAATGCCATCCCATTGGGCTCAATCTCACATCACAATGGGTACCCGCGCTCACTAGGGGTGTGCAGACTCCTGGGGAGGCCCCTTACGGCCCAAGCTCAATATCAAGCCACCTGGTGGCATCATCACTAGGCCATCGGCCTCATATCAATCAAGCCACCTCACAGCGTACATATCTTAGGCCTTCGGCCTCAAATCAGTATTAGTGTTTCCTCATAACATAGGCCCTCGGCCTTACTTAGTCAAAAATCTTTACAAGCCCCTCGGGCAATAGTAAAACAGTGTTTCTCAGCCTAAACATCATTTAAAATGATATTTAAGAATTAAAGCTAAGTAAATGTGGCTGAGTATGAAAACAGTGAAAAATAACACGACTGAGTTCAAGTGTAAAGTCAAAATAGTGAGGAAATATCAATAAAAGGCCCCGAAGGGTTCAAATAGTTGGCACAAAGCCCAAATATGGCATTCAGCCCAAATCATGATGGTAGAAAATAAGTTTCAGTCAAATACGCGGTAAAAATCATCAATCGGGAAGGACCAAGTCACAATCCCCAATAGGTCATGACCCCACGCTCGTCATCGAGTATGTGTCTCACCTCAATATAGCACTACGATGTGTCATTCGGGGTTTCAAACCCTCAGAACATCATTTACAATCATTACTCACCTTGAAACGACTAAATCTCTAGCTTCCTATGGATTTGCCCCTCGAATCGACCTCCACTCGAATCGAATCTATCCAAAATCAGAACGAGGACGTCAAAATATGTTAAGGGAACGAAGCCCAAGCGAAAACAATCAATAAAGGGCACAAATCGCAAAATTACCAAAACCCAACCCCCGGGCCCATGTCTCGAAATTTAGAAATTTTTACACCAATAGATTCCTTATCTTCCCACGAGTTCATACATATTAAAAGTTCTCAAATCTGACCCCAAATGGTCCTCCAAATCCCCAAGTCCTAGTTCTTCAATTTTTAGCTTAATTTCCATGATTTTCTAGGTGGAATTAACATAATAATCGAGTTTTCAGTCCAAAATGCTTACCTCCAAACGTTTCGCCCTTGAATCCCTCTTCAATCTCCTTCAAAAATCTCCAAAAATGACCAACTATGGAGGAAATAAGCCCCAAAATCGCGGACAAGACGAGTTTAAAAACCTTCTGCCTAGGCATTTATTCCTTCTTCGCGAAAGCGGTCAAACCCTTGCGTTCGCGAAGCACAGATTTACTTTGACCCATTTTTCTCCTAAGCGTTCGTGACGAAGCCCTCGTGAACGATGCTTTACTCAGATGAACCATCGCAAACGCACTACCTCTCCCGCGAACGCGATGAACAACTTGACCTCAAACCCAGCTTACCCAATTCCTCTATGCGAACGCGAAGCCCTTCACGCGAACGCGATGCATCACTTCCCAGCCCTCCGCGAACGTGAAGCCTTTCTCACGAATGTGAAGGACAAAATTCCACTCACTTCCTCTGACTCTTCGCGAACGCGAGGGTCCATTCGCGAATGTGAAGAGTAAAAACCTGCTACAGCTGAACCTGCAACTTCTGCAATTTTCTAAACTCTAAAATGATCTGATTGACCACCCGAAACTCACCCGAGGCCCCTAAGACCTCAACCAAAGGCACAAACATATCCTAAAACCTTATTCAAACTTGTTCCAATCATCAAAACACCTCAAACAACATCAAATCACCCAAAACACATCGGATTCAAGCCAAACTTTCTAAAATCTTCTGAATTCCGCTTTTGATCAAAAACCCAACCAAACCACGTCCGAAAGACCTGAAAATTTGCACACACATACCAAATGACCCAACGAAGCTATTGAAACTCTCGGAATTCCATTCCGACCCCTATATCAAAATATCTCGCCAATTCAAGCCTAAATCTACTACGAACCTCCAAAATTCATTCCGATCACGCTCCTAAGTCACAAATTGCCTCCCAAAGTTAACCAAACCATCGAAACTCACATCCGAGACCTCTAAAACATAAGTCAACATCCTGTTGATTTTTCCAACTTAAGCTTCCTCAAAAGAGACTAAGTGTCTCAAACCTTACCAAATTCCTTCCGAATTCGATCCGACCAACCCGATATCGCATAACACGAATAAACAAAGCATAAATAAGCAGAAATGGGGGAAATGGAGTGGTAACTCATGAGACGACTGGCAGGGTCGTTACATTCTCCCCAACTTAAACAAACATTCGTCCGCGAACGAATCAACAAACATACCTAAAGCCTCAAACAAGTGAGAATATATACTTTGCATCTCCCGCTCGGTCTCCCAGGTAGCCTCCTCCATAGGACGACCTCTCTACTACACTTTCACTGAAGTTATATCCTTTGACCTCAACTTTCGAACCTGACAACCTAAAATAGCTATTGGCACCACATCATAGGTCAAATCATCATCCAACTGAACCGTGCTAAAATCCAGAACATGAGATGGATCCCCAATATACTTCCGGAGCATAGAAACATGAAATACCGGATGCACACTCGACAAGTTGGGTGGCAAAGAAAGCTCATAAGCCACCTCCACAATCCTTCGAAGCACCTCAAAAGGCCCAATGAACCACTGACTCGGTTTCCCTTTCTTCTCAAATCTCATAACACATTTCATGGGCAAAACCTTCAATAGAACCTTCTCACCGACCATGTAGGACATATCTTGAACCTTCCTGTTCGCATAACTCTTTTGCCTCAACTGCACTGTACGAAGCCTCTCCTAAATCACCTTCACCTTTTCTAAATCATCCTGCACCAAATCAGTCCCCAATAGCCTAGCCTCACCGGGCTCGAACCAACCAATTGGAGATCTACACCGCCTCCCATACAAAGCATCATATGGAGCCATCTGAATACTCGACTGGTAGCTGTTGTTATAAGAAAACTCTACAAGCAGTAGAAACTGATCCCATGAACCTCCGAAATCAATGACACAATCACGCAACATGTCCTCCAATATCTTAATAGTATGCTCTGACTGCCCGTCCATTTAAGGGTGAAAATTTGTGCTCAACTCAACCTGAGTACCCAACTCTCGCTGCACAGACCTCCAAAACTATGATGTAAACTGAGTGCCTCTATTTGAAATGATGGAAACTGGGACACCATGCAATCGAACAATCTCCCGGATATAGATCTCTACCAACTGCTCTAAAGAATAGGTAGTACATACAGGAATGAAGTGCGCGAACTTGGTCAGCCGATCCATAATCACCCAAATAGCATCGAACTTCTTCAAAGTCCGTGGAAGTCCAACTACAAAGTCCATGGTGATCCTCTCCCACTTCCACTCGGGAATATCTATCCGCTGAAGCAAGCCACCTGGTCTCTGATGCTCATATTTCACCTGCTGATAATTGAGACATCGAGCTATAAATCCCACAATATCTTTCTTCATTCTCCTCCACCAATAGTGCTATCTCAAATCCTGATACATCTTCGCGGCACCCGAATGAATGGAATACTGTGAGCTATGGGCCTCCTCCAGAATCAACTTTCAAAGCCCATCCACATTGGGCCCACAAATCCGGCTATGCTTCCTCAACACCCCATCATCACCAATGGTCACATCTCTGGCATCATCGTGCTGAACTATATCCTTAAGGACAAACAAGTGCAGATCATCATACTGGCGTTCTCTGATGTGATCATATAAGGAAGACTGAGAAACCACACAAGCCAATACCCGACTGGGCTCCGAAACATCTAATCTCACAAACCGATTGGCCAAGGCCTGAACATCAACTGCAAGAGGTCTCTCCCCAACTGGAATATATGCCAAACTCCCCATACTCACTGCCTTCCGGCTAAAGGCATCGGCCACCATATTGGCTTTTCCCGGATGGTACAATATAGTGATATATAATCCTTAAGCAACTCCAACCACCTCCGCTGCCTCAAATTGAGATCCTTCTGTTTGAACAAGTGCTGGAGGCTACGATGATCAGTAAACACCTCACAAGACACACCATACAAGTAATGTCTCCAAATCTTCAACGCGTGAACTATGGCAGCCAACTCTAAATTATGAACGGGGTAGCTTCTCATGGGGCTTCAACTGACGAGAAGCATAAGCAATAACTCTAACCTCCTGCATCAATACACAACCAATTCCAACTCTCAAAGCATCACAATACACGGTATATGAACCTGAAGTTGATGGCAAAACTAACACTAGAGTTGTGGTCAAAGCTGTCTTGAGCTTCTAAAAGCTCTCCTAACACTCGTCCGACCATACAAATGAAGCACCCTTCTGAGTCAACTTAGTCAAGGGCGATGCGATAGATGAGAATCCCTGAACAAACCGGCGATAATAGCTTGCCAAACTAAGAAAGCTACGAATCTCTATGGCTGAGGACGGTCTGGGCCAACTCTAAACTGCCTCTATCTTCTTCGGATCAACCTGAATACCCTCGCTGGACACCATGTGCCCCAAGAAAGCCACTGAACTGAGCCAAAACTCACACTTGGAGAATTTTGCATAAAGATTCTCCTCTCTTAATCTCTACAACACAACTCTTAAATGCTTCGTGTGCTCCTCCTGACTATGCAAATACACCAGAATATCATCAATGAAAACTATGACAAACAAGTCGAGATAAGGCCGGAACACGTTGTTCATCAAATGCATGAATGTTGCTGGGGTATTGGTCAACCCAAAAGACATCACCAAAAACTCATAATGACCATATCGGGTCCTGAAAGTTGTCTTAAGAATATCTGAGTCCCTGATCTTCAACTAGTGATAACCTGAATAGAGATCAATCTTGGAGAACACTCTCGCTCCCTGAAGCTGGTCGAATAAGTCATCAATATGGGGTAAAGGATACTTGTTCTTAATTATTACCTTGTTCAATTGCCTATAATCAATGCACATCCTCATTGTGCAATCCTTCTTCTTTACAAATAGAACTGGCGCACCCCAAGGTGACACACTAGGTCGAATGAACCCCTTATCAAGGAGTTCCTGAAGCTGCTCCTTTAACTCCTTCAACTCTGCTGGTGCCATACGATACAACGGAATAGAAATGGGTTGAGTTCCCGGCACCAGGTCAATACCAAAATCAATATCCCTGTCTAGTGGCATGCCCGCCAAGTCTGCAAGAAATACATCGGGAAAATCCCTTACAACTGGAACAGAATCAATACTGGGAGTCTCAGCACCGACATCCCGCACAAAGGCTAGATACGAAAGACAACCCTTCCCAAACATATGCTGGGCTTTCAAGAATGAGATCACCCTACTAGGAACATAATCAGTCATACCTCGCCACTCGATCCGTGGCACACCCAGTATATCCAATGTAACTGTCTTAGCATGATAGTCCACAATAGCACGACACGGAGATAGCCAATCCATGCCCAAAATGACATCGAAATCCACCATGCTCAATAATAATAGATCCACTCATGTCTCCAGACCCCCAATAGTCACCACACACAACGAGTACACACGGTCTACAACAACAGTATCGCCCACCAGGGTAGATACATGAACAGGTTAAGCAAGAAACTCATGGGGCGTACCCAAATAATGAGCAAAATACGAGGACACATAAGAAAAGGTGGAACCAGGATCAAATAATACAGAGGCATCTCTGTGGCAGACTGAAACAATATCTGTAGTGACAACATCTGAAGCAATAGCATCAGGTCTGCTTGGGAGTGCATAGAAACGGGCCTAACCGCCCTCTAATCGACCTCACCCTCAGGGTCGACCCCTGGCTGACTAACCCCCACCCCTAGCTGACTAAGCGGGTGGTGGTGAAGAAACTGGCGCTGAAGCCAATGACGACCTCTCTGCTGAGATGAACTAGCAAAACAATGAGGACACTGCATCGACATGTGACCCATCTCGCTACACTCATAACAACTCCCAAGTGCTGGAGAAGGGGAATGAAGGGAACCCCTCACACCGAAGTGACTAGCAGATGGACTCGGCATAGAAGAGCCCTGAACCGTTGGAGCACGGGACGAACTCTAAGCTGGAAGGGCACTAAGTGATGACTGACCCTGATGAGAACTATGAGAACCATGACCCGATGATGCCCCACAATAACCTGGGCGAGCTGGCTGGGCATACCTGAATGGACAACCTCTGTCGTGCTGAAACTAACCTCTCGAAGGAGTACCACTATAACTACCAGATCCTCGAGACCTCTTGGCCTCCCTCTCATCGCGCTCCTGGTGACAAACAGTCTCAATCTCATGAGCAATATCCACAACCTCCTCAAAAGTAGCACCACTTACCCTCTCCCTAGTTATGAGAATTCGAAGCTGATATGTAAGACCATCCACAAACCTCCTAATCCTCTTTCGGTCTGTCGGAACCAACCAGATGGCATGACGAGCCAACTTAGAGAACCTCAACTTATACTGTGACACGGTCATCTCCCCCTAACGCAACCACTCAAACTACCTACGCATCTCCTCTCTACGAGACTGCGGCACATACTTCTCCAGAAAGAGAATGGAGAACTGCTGCCAAGTAAGAGGTGCTGCACCAACAGGCCTACGCCTCTCAAAATCCTCCCACCAAGTGAAAGCAGCTCCTGAAAACTGATAAGTGGTGAAAGCGACCCGCTGGTCTCCAGAATACCATCTGTACAAAGCATCCTCTAACACTTATCTAAGAAACCCTAGGCATCCTCACCCTCTGCACTGCTGAATGACGGAGGCTGAAGTCTACCAAACCTCTCCAAACTACGGTACTTGTCCTTCGGCATGGCAGGAACTACATAGTTCTAAGCAGCTGCAATCAGCTAGGCTGGATGTTCCCCCAGCGTCTGAAGTCCCTGCACGGCCTACTCGGGTGTGCGAGCGGCGGGAGTCTGATTGCCTCCTCCATCCTGTGAAGTAGCTGTGGCTGTAGTGGCTGATACCGCCTGAGCTAGGCCAGTGCAAACTGGTAAGATTTGAGCCAAGGCCTCCTGAAGATCCGAAATCACAATAGGCACAGCTGGTGCTTGAGCTGGTGCTTGAGCTGGTGCTTGAGCTGGTGCTGCTGGAGCGTCTATAGTTGGGACCTGGTCTTGAACTGGGGCAGTTGGTGGATCTACAGGGGCTACCCTCACTGCTCTGCCTCTACCACGACCACGACCGTGTCCTCGGCCTCTGGTGTCCACAACTGGTGGCATTAGTGGTCGTTCATCCTGTCCGGTAGCGCGTGTCCTCACCATCTGTGGGAGAATAGAATAATAGAAGTTTAGTACTCACATCGACAAGTTCGCACGACAAGAATTTCAAGAATATGAAGTTTTTCCTAAAGGTTCTGTAGCCTCTCGAGGATAAATACAGACGTCTCTGTACCGATCTGTGAGACTCTACTAAACCTGCTCATGACTCGTGAGACCTATGTAACCTAGGCTCTGATACCAACTTGTCACGACCCTAACCCCGAACCCGGTTGTGATGGAGCCTCTCGTGAAGCCAAGCCAGCCAATTAAACCCAATTTCACTTTTTAAATAGTTAAAAAACATAAAAATAGTCTAAAATATGATTTAATGATACTAAGTAGTGAATAATAGCAAATAAGTGCGGAAGTACAACCCGACACAGCCCTAACCGGGGTGTCACTAGTCCTGAGCATCTATAAGTCAAAATACAATCCACTAAGTCTATAAACTAGTACAACTGTTTGAAAAGAAAGATAGAACTAATAAAGGAGTAGAGACACGGGACTGCGGACGCCAAGCAGCTACCTCGTGAGCTCCAAATGTCCGCCTGAATCTAGAGAGATCAGCACTCGGGAGCAGAACCAGCTATGCCTGAATCTACACACAGGGTGCAGGGAGTAAAGTAAGTGCTCCAACTCAGTGAGTAACAAATGTAAATAACGACTGAAAGTAAGAAATCACATAAGGCACAAAACATTCTATAATGAAGCAATATAACCAGTTAAAAACAGTAAATCAGTGAAAGATAGATAGAATCCTTTAACTCAAATGTAGTTTCATGAAAAGCCCTTTTTAATAATTAAGCAGAAAATTGACAGTCAATTATGAAAAGTAAACACATAATGGTGTATTGGGAAAAATTGAGTTTACATATTAAAGTGGAATAAAGATGACGTGTCAAGACACGTAGACTAGTCAAAGAGTTACAGCTGGCAAAGAGACACGAGTTGCAACAGATACGAGCAAAGGCAAAGGAAGAGGCACGGGCAGATATTCAAAGGACTCGGCGCCCGTACCTATTTAAGTCATTTAGGTCCAGGAATCAAGAGGAATGAATCTGACAGTATATGAGAGTACATATATAGTATTTAATGAGCATTAAATACTGAATACATTAGATAATCTGTCTTAAATACAATGATTGTGTAACGTAGCATTCAATATCTTTAATTACTCATAATAGCCTAATTATGACAAGGGCAAAACGCATATCTCCCAAATAGCTATAAAAGGGATATAACTGATCAATTATAGGGACACGAAATACTATCCGAATATATTGATTTACTTGTTTTTATTCTAATTATATTATTGTTAGCCAAATTACTTTCTTTCACATATTCTTTTGATTATCAGTAACCCAAGTTCTTCTAAATTAAAGCTTTGACTAAAATCCCATTTTTTGGTTAAACAAATTGGTTCCGTTACCGAGAATCTAATAATCTATTCTCTTTTGGATTAACTTTCCTTGTTGCATCAATAATGTCGAACAATAATGACAACATCCAAGGAAATCAAGGAAACCAAGGAAATCAAGGAAACCAACAACTTTAGGGAGATCCACAGGGTACTCACACCCCGGTCCCTTCTCCACGAGGCTCTCCTCGGCGGTCTTGTGAAGGCACTCCTGATGGATCTCATACAAATGGAAACGCTCAATTTGAAAATGTTGAAGCTATCAATGAAGCTTTGCAAAAACTAATTGCTGCTCAGGTCAATAAAGTTCTTGAGGCTTTTGCTAGCCAGTTACCTGCTGCACCAACCACACCCACTCCAAATAACAACTCTTTGGAGAACCCTCGGTTTGGGCTTGTTAATTCAGGTAGTGGCGGAACCCCCAACGAATCACAAGAAGGAGAACCAGGTAACTTAGTCAATTCTAATTTACAAAATTTAGTACTAACATTGCAGAAACAGCTTAAGGAGCAAAGTGACCGCATAGAACAAATACCCGAGGTGCCTCCCACAATCAAAGGGATAGACATGGATAAATATTCACATCAACCTTGGAAGCCAAGTGTTGCTTCCCTCCCAATTCCAAAGAAATTCAAAATGCCTGATATTCCAAAATATGATGGAATAATAGACCCACGAGACCACGTGACTGCATTCACAACAGGTGTAAAAGGTAACGATTTGACTAAGCATGAGATTGAATCAGTATTAGTCAAAACATTCGGTGAAACACTCACCAAGGGAGCATTAACATGGTATTCTCTTTTACTCGAAAATTCTATAAATTATTTTGCTAAGCTTGCAGATTCTTTCATTAAAGCACACTCGGGAGCTCAAAAAGTCGAAAAAAAGAATGGAAGATATTTTCAAGATCAAGCAAGGGGACTCAGAATTGCTTAGAGAGTTCATGGACATATTCCAACGTGAAAGAATGACATTACCACGTGTACCAGATAATTGGGCAGCTATAGCTTTCACAAGCAATTTGAATGAAAAAAGCTCAGAAGCTACGAGGCAACTTAAAGAAAGCCTTCGTGAATTCCCGGCTACAACGTGGAATGACGTTTACAACAGGTATAGCACAAAGCTGAGGATAGAAGAAGATATTGTTCCACGACTTCAAAAGGAAGAAAATGTAAGTTTGAGATGTGTAGAGACCAAAAAAAGATCTGGTAAAAACAGGAATGAGCCATACATGGGACCTACGGGAAAAGACTCACGATCAAAGCAGGACAATCAAAGGTATGATCATAGATCAAGGAATAGAGAGTAAGGTTCTTCATCAAGATTTAGAAACGATCGAAATACCTATGAGTCACGAGATGATGATAGAAATTTGAAGGCAAGATTTGGCGGTTATAGTTTCAACGTGAGCACTTCCAAGCTCGTAGCTGTTTTGAGAAGTATGGGAGATAAGGTACAATGGCCAAAAGAGATGAGATCGAATCCAAACAGGAGCAACCCTGATCATTGGTGCGAGTTTCATAATGACCATGGGCATAAACGGCAGATTGTAGGTTTTTACAAAGTGAAGTTGATCATTTATTAAAATAAGGATATATCACTAAGTTGTTCAGTGAAAAAGGTAAGCAAGCTTACATGAAGAACAAGCAAGAGCCTCCGAAGCCACCTTCTCCCAAAAGAACCATCAATGTTATAAGTGGAGGTGAAGACATCAATGGCATATCATACGCTGCAGCTAACAAAATTTCCTTAGTTATAATTATCCAAGTGAAACGGGTGAGGCATGTCATAGAGGAAGAAAGCATTACAATTGATGATGCAGATGGTGTATTAACCCCTCATAACGATGCACTGGTAATATCTCTAATTGTACATAATACTAATATATTACGAGTTTTGATTGATCCAGGTAGTTCCATGAACTTGCTAAGAGTATTATGTGAGATGCAAGCAAAAGATAGAATATTACCAAAGGCGCATACTCTATCTGGATTTGAAAATTATAGTTTTGTGAAGAAAGGAGAGGTAACACTCACCACATTCACATAAGGAGTCGTCAAAGTTACAATGTTTCAAGTAGTAGATATAGAGATGGCTTACAATATGATCCTTGGGAGACTATGGATCCATGAAATGGATGTTGTTCCTTCAACCTTGCATCAAGTCATTAAATTTCCATCACCCTGGGGAGTATGTCAAATTCGTGGAGATCAACATACACCTAGGAGCATCAATTTTATAGAAAATTCAAGTATAAAAATGAAGGAAAATAGCACTTATAGAAGACAGTTGAGGGTATCACAACACAAACCTCAACTGAACAGGGACGAACAGATATGGATTCAAGGCCTGACACCATTCAAGAACTAGAAGAAAATGAAAATATCAAAACAAAAATTGAGGAATTGGAGCTTGTTGTGTTATACGCTCAATGGCTTGATAAGAAAGTATACGTAAGGGCCAATCTTAGCCAAGGCATGAGAGGTAAGTTAATCGAATTTTTAAAAACTAATGTAGACTGTTTTGCTTGGTCCCACTCTGACATGACAGGGATACCACCGGAGGTGATGACTCATAAATTAAATGAAGACCCATCATACCCTCCTGTCAAGCAAAAGAAAAGAAAGCAAGGAACTTTCAAGAATCAGGTGATTCAAGAAGAGGTTCAAAAATTGCTAAAGATTGGATCCATCCGCGGGGTAAAGTATCCTAATTGGTTAGCCAATACTGTCGTAGTTCCAAAGAAGAATGGTAAGTGGCGAGTTTGTGTAGATTACACAGACCTTAATAAAGCTTGCCCTAAAGATTCATTTCCCCTACCACATATAGATCAGTTAATTGATGCAACTGCAAGGCATAAACTATTAAGCTTTTAGATGCATATTCAGGTTATAATCAGATCAAAATGGATTCGGGAGATGAAGAAAAAACTTCATTTATAACAGACAGAGGGACTTACTACTATAAAGTAATGCCTTTTGGTCTCAAAAATGCTGGTGCAACATATCAGAGCTGGTTACTAAAATGTTTCAAGAACATTTGGGAAAACCAATGGAGGTTTATATAGATGATATGCTCGTTAAAACTCAGCATTCGAGAGATCACATATCACACTTGTCCGATACTTTTCAAATTCTGCGCAAATTTAATATGAAGTTAAATCCCGAGAAATGTGCATTTGGTGTTGCATCAGGTAAGTTTTTAGGTGTTCTTATTTCTAACCGTGGTATTGAAGTGAATCCCGCACAGATTAAGGTCATTGACAAAATCCCTGATATTCTTTCAAGTAGAAAAGAAGTTCAAAGATTAACTGGAAGAATTATAGCCTTGGGAAGATTCAATTCCAAATCATCAGAAAAGTGCTTTAAATTCTTTTCAGCTCTTAAAAATAGGATCATTTTGAATGGAATGAGGAATGTCTGCAAGCGCTCAGAAATTTGAAAACGTACTTATCAAATCCACCATTGCTGGCAAAACCAAAGGCTGAGGAAAAACTTCGCATTTACCTTGTTGTTTCTGAAGTAGCGGTAAGTGTTGTTTTAGTCCGAGAAGACCAAGGTAAACAATCTCCGATCTATTATGTTAGTAAATCTTTGTTAGATGCAGAGACACGATATCCTCAATTAGAAAAGCTTGCACTTGCATTAATCATGGCATCTAGGAAATTAAGACCTTACGTTCATTGTCACCCTATTGTTGTAGTAACTGCTTATCCCTTACGTAATATATTGCATAAGCATGAGTTATCAGGTAGATTGGCTGAGTGGGCTATAGTATTGAGTGAATACGAAATCACATACCAACCTAGAACTGCTACAAAATCTTAAGTGTTAGCTAATTTCGTGGATGATTTTAGCCAAGGGATGCAATTAGAAGCAGAAAAAGAATTACAGGTGTTCAATGGAGCTAACCCAGGAACTTGGACGTTATTCACTGATGGTTCATCTAACGTAAAAGGTGCATGTTTAGGGATTGTATTGGTACCACCTACGGGTGAAACCATTCGACAAGCTATCAAATGTTATTCTATAACTAACAGTGAGGCAGAATATGAGGCTATGATTGCAGGTTTAGAACTGTCACGAGAACTTGGCATAAATCAAATTATAATCAAGAGTGATTCACAAATCGTAGTTAATCAAATGCTAGGGACTTATACAGCCAGGGAAGCAAGGATGCAGCAGTACTTGTAAAAGGTACGGGATTTGATAAAATAATTTCAAAATTGGAAAGTTACACAAATACCAAGGTACGAAAATGTTGAAGCAGACGCCCTAGCTAATCTCGCATCTGTGGCTGATGTGGCAAGTGATGCAAGCACTTCAGTTATTCATTTGTTTCATTCAGTTCTCGACCCCCACAAGAATGAGGTAAATTTTAATAACTTAACGTGGGATTGGAAGAACGAGATTGTTGCTTTTTTGCAGTATGGTACCGTCCCTGGTGATAAGAAAAAAGCTCATGAATTTCAAAAAAGGCTGCTCGGTACTGCTTAAATTAAGGCAATCTTTATCGAAAAATGTTCTATGGTCCCTTAGCAAGATGCCTCGAACCTTCTCAAACGGAGTACGTAATAAGGGAAATACACGAGGGGCATTGTAGGAATCACGCAGGAGGAAGATTATTGGTAAGAACCCTAATTAGGGCAGGGTACTATTGGCCTAAAATGGAAGAAGAAGCAGAGCGTTTCGTGGCTAAACGTGATAAATGTCAAAGGTACGGTAACAATATGCATAGACCTGCGGAGTTACTACATCCGGCCATTGCACCGTGGCCATTTATGAAATGGGGAATGGATATCGTGGGTCCATTACCACAAGCAAAAGGATAGGTAAAATTTTTGCTCTTACTCACTGATTATTTTACTAAATGGGTAGAGTCAAGAGCATTCAAACAGGTGCGAGAAAAGGAAGTGAAAGATTTCATTTGGCGGGATATCATATGCCGATTCGGTGTACCAAAGGAGATCGTGTGTGATAATGGCCCTCAGTTTATAGGAGCTCAAATCACGGAATTCTTTCAAAGTTGGAAGATTAAAAGGATTACGTCTACGCCTTATCATCCGGTGGGTAATGGGCAAGCATAATCAACAAATAAAGTCATTATCAACAATTTGAAGAAGCGTTTAGAGGAATCAAAAGGTAATTGGCTAGAAGTTTTACCTGGTGTTTTATGGGCATATCGCACAACCACAAAAACATGTACAGGAGAAACACCATTTTCGTTGGTTTATGGAGCAGAAACTTTAATTCCCGTTGAGATAGGAGAGCCAAGTACGAGGTTTACGCAGGCAACAGAAGAGTCTAATGATGAAGAAATGCATGTAAATCTCGATTTACTTGAAGGAAGATGGGAAGTTGCATTAATAAGAATGGCAGCACAGAAGCAAGTCATAGAACAATACTACAGCCGAAGAGCACGCCTCAGATTCTTCAAAACTGGGGACTTCGTGCTCAAAAAGGCTTTCCAATCTACAAAGGCAGCTAATGCGGGTAAATTAAGTCCAACATGGGAAGGACCCTATAGAATTCATGATATTGCAGGTAAAGGAGCATACGAACTGGAAACAATGGATGGCAAAATACTACCTTCACATTGGAATGCTATTCATTTGAACAGATACTACTTCTAAGGAATACCCACGGTCAGGTTTCTATGTTTTAAAATTCTATTTTCGAATTGCTAAAATTTTGCTAACGATTTTAGATGATAGGCAAAAATCTAGCCCGTACTAAATGATCAGTCACGACCTGCAAGGCACGTGGAATACATTAAACTTCCCGGCTCAGGGTTACAAATATTCTGATAGAAATTCAAAACGAGTTAAGCAGTCTTCATCTATAATTGTACCTCCGAGACTCGTATGTTTTTCCTTTTTCAGGGAAAGGACCAAATGAGAGGAATAATCAAGTGCTCGAGGCTTCATACTTCAACACTCAAACACTTGGGGGACTACATAATATACACAGGCATGTGTATAAATAAGGCAAAGAAGATTGAGAAAAATCAAAGTTCAAGCCTGAAAAAGTCAAGTGCAGAGTAAAAGTCATGAAGTCACAAACTAATGCCAAAGAAAACCTTACTATAGTTAGGGTAAAGGCTATGTACTGAAACGGGTTATAAATAAAAACCTCATGTTTATTATTTTTACTTTTTAAAATCTATTACAAGAAAAACAGTTACGAGAAAGTTATAGATGTAATTCAAATACATGTAAAGAGTTATTCAAAACTAGACAAGGTTCAAAAAAAACTTGTCAAAGTTATTTCAAAAAAACATGTGTGTTCCTACTTCTTTTATCGTATGTTAAACACCATTATGAAGTTGCGACATCTTCTTCATTAAGTATCGAATATAAAAGGGCCCTCTTTTATAAAACTCATGTTTAAATTAATTAGTCATGAGGTTAATAGAAGAATTTTTGAAGAATAAAAATGCAAATTATTCTGTAAGTCCTTAGAAATAAAGGCAAGAATAAAGTAAATAGAAGTTCAAGATAATAACAAGAAAACTTCTTAATATTTAAAAAAAAACTTAAGACTAAGTACGAACTTAGTTGTAAGGCTACGAATTGTTTATACAAATTGCCCCATGAAAAGGTCTGGGGACTTGCGTTTCCATAATAAACCCTCAAATGAAACCAAGGGTTTGATCACAATTTTCCGAATAAAACAAAAACAAAGATATTCAAACAACTAAAGCTGGTCACTGAGAAGTTCAAGGTACTGAAGCAGGAGCATTAACAGTTGCGAGCTCAACTTGACTTGCAGCAACAGGCTCAACTGTGCTTGAAATAGTTGGGATACCTGTATCGACTTCAACATTCACAGAAGCTTCGGTCACGGGAGAAGGAAAATCTTGAGTTTGCTGAGCTTTCTCAATAGTTTCATTGATTTTAGCCAACTCAGATTCCAAGTTGGAATTTTCTTGGCCAGCTTCAACTAGGGTATCACGGCGTGAATTCAAAAATGCCCAACTTACTTCAATAGCATATTTATCTTCAAAGATCTCATAATCCCTTTCCCAGTCAGCAATCTCATTTGTTAACTTCTCATTTACAGCCAAGGCAGATGTGTAAGAAGTCTGGAGAGAGGCATGGGAGCTTTCTAAAGCACACACCTTATCAGAAGAAGCTCGAAGGTCTTCTTGTGACTGAGTCAAATTTTGTACGAGCTCCCCAGCGTAAGCTTCTTTTATACTCAAAAGAGCTTTCAACTCTCTGATTTCTTCACTAGCCTTGGACAGCTGCTCTGAGAAGGAAGTTTCAAGATGACTTTTTTCTTTATCTACTTGGCTTGAGGAAGCCTTTTCAACCGCCAACTCCGAAGTCAAAGCCCGTACCTGCTGCTCCAAGATACTCTTACTCTCTTCTAAATACTCCACATCAATTTGCAAGCTCTCAAACTGTTCCCTCCAATTGCACGCCTCTAACTAAGAATCACGCACTAATTGATCTGAGTGGGGAACTCTTTTCATCATCTTTGTGCCGATAAGGTTGGCCTAAAGAGGGGAAAAGGAAATAAGAATCCTCAAAGATAGAAAAATTACAAAGTAAAATAAAAAAGAGAAGGGGAATACCTTCAAAGTGGCGTGCACAATATCATTCATCAGGGTCAAGGAACTATGGCTCTAGCTTAGATTTCTCAATTGGGCCAATTAAAGGCTCTAGCCATACATCCGCTTGAGCTAATTTCCTTAAGAGACTGCCCTCAACAGGGACTTCAATGACTACTCGCCTCATAGAAGCACTCCTACTTGAGGAGCCAACTTCAGTGCGATGAATGCTTGGAGGAGGAATTGTCGAAGGAGGAACAGAAGAGGTAGTAAAAATAGTCTGGGAGGAATGGAAACAATCGAGACTGGCAAAGAATGAGTTACAGACACGGGTGTCGAAAAAGAAGCCAAGGGTACTTCATCTAAAACAGGGCATAAACCTTCACTACCAAACCCGCTAATAAAAAGCTGCTCAACAGAGTCATGAGTAGCAGCGGGAGCAATGTCATCCTCGGGAATAAATACCGGAGTCTCAGTAGACTCGGAAAGAGGAACAGAACAGCGGGGGGATACCTCTGCTTCATCATCAGAAATGATGCGTCTTCGCGCTCGTGGCCTTGTCACCAAAGAGCCCCCATCTTCCTCCTCTTCAGAGTGTTGTTCCTCAACGACAATGGCTTTTCTTTTGCAGAAGAACCCAAGATTATTTCTTGAACCCTTTCCAAAGAGATGCGGGAAGTCGCGACTGCCTCGGCAGTGGCTCCACAAATATCAAATCCTGATAAAAAGATGGATTGAAATTAGTGCAATAAAAAGATACACGAAAAGATGAAATAAAATAAAATCTCTTACTATGAGTTTTTACTTTCCAACGAAAACGGTTAGAAAGTGTCTTCCAAGACCTACCATCCATTGGTGTGGTCCTCAATAACTTGTCTACCCAATCATGAAAATTGGGAACGTCTTCCACAACTCCCATGGTTGCTAAAAAAGCAAAATTAGAAAAGTTGACAAACTTGAAGAAAAAAAGGTACGAGAAAGTTAAAAAGACTTACATGCAAAATTCCACTTCTCAGAGAAGGGAAAATTATCATCACCCACTAAACCAACAGTGGGGGAAGCAACAAACCTGGCATACCAGCCACGGTCTTTGTCATCCTCAGGGCTCACCAAAACTCTCTTGCTCCTGGCTACTAGTGTGAAAACACCATTGCGGAAGAGTCTAGGGGAGTAAAGGTGAATCAAATGAGGGAAAGTAAAGGGAACACCGGCTGTGTTGGTCAAATGCCTCAAACAGGCAACAGCCCTCCATATGATTGGGCTAATTTGACCCAAACAAACATCGAAAAAACGACAGAACTCAAGAATAATAGGGTCAATAGATGGTCTAAACCCTAAGGTGAAAGGGTATGTATAAACAAAAGAAAACCCTGTCATGTAAGAGGTGATTCTTTGATTTGGATTAGGGATAATAACAGGGAAATCACTACTCCAATAACAGTCTCTACGAACTACATAAATCAAACCTTCTGTAATTTGAGTGGGATAAATATCAGCACGATCTAAACCAGAGACTTGGTTCCTAAGAGATTCTCTGTCATGATAGAAAGATAGTTTCGTAGGAACTATCTCCTCTATTGTCAGCTCACGAAGAGGTTCAAAAGGTTCTTTACCTCTTGAAGAAAATCTTTGTGAAAGTGAACCCCTAGTTCTAGAAGAAGGGCCAGAACTAGGTAAAGGAGTGGAAGAACTGTGAACAGATCCTAAATTACGAAGCCTACCTCCCCTTCTGCTTTTAATAGGGGCATTAGGGAAGGTATAAACTATGGGAACCCTTCTAGGGTTAGAATTTGAATAAGACATGATGAAGGAGGATGATACGATGAAGAAGCAAACAAGGATTTGAGAGATTGAATATTCAGTAAACTTTATGTGGAAAAGACAAAGAAAGAAATTATATTTATATTGATAAGCAACCACCGAAGGAAAAGTGTAATGATGGAAGTACCATAATAATGATAACTGATGCTTCGTGCATAATGGAGCCGTGAAAAGGCCTTAAAAAGGGCTGCAAAACTGCAGAAATAATGAAAAGGTGACACGTGTGAAGAACATTAAATGGAAGTGACAATTGAAGTGTCAATTTTGTCATAGCATTAATGGTGACAAAAATTCTCGTTTTAATGAAATCCACTTCCTAAATATTCAATTGATGAATAAGTGGCAAGTGGGGGGAATATCTGTATTGGAAAAAATTGAGTTTACATATTAAAGTGGAATAAAGATGTCGTGTCAAGACACGTAGACTAGTCAAAGAGTTACAGCTGGAAAAGAGACACGAGTTGCAACAGATACGAGCAAAGGCAAAGGAAGAGGAACGGGCAGATATTCAAAGGACTCGGCGCCCATACCTATTTAAGTCATTTAGGTCCAGGAATCAAGGGGAATGAATCTGACAGTATATGAGAGTACAGATACAGTATTTAATGAGCATTAAATACTGAATATGTTAGAGCATCTGTATTAAATACAATGATTATGTAACGTAGCATTCAATGTCTTTAATTACCCATAATAGCCTAATTATGACAAGGGCAAAACGCATATCTCCCAAATAGCTATAAAAGGGAGATAACTGAACAATTGTAGGGACACGAAATACTATCCAAATATATTGATTTACTTATTTTTCTTCTGATTATATTATTGCTAGCCGAATTACTTTCTTTCATATATTCTTTTGATTATCAGTAACCCGAGTTTTTCTAAATTAAAGCTTTGACAGAAATTCTATTTTTTGGTTAAACAAAAGGCTCGCCCCTCGGGAACAGTATCAACAAATTCGCCCCTCGGGCAACATCTCAGAATAGTACCAGCCCCTCAGGCAATCACATAGAACAATATCAGTCCCTCGGGCTCAATCTCACATCCCAATGGGTACCCGCGCTCACTGGAGGTGTGCAGACTCCTGGAGGGGCCCCTTACGGCCCAAGCGTAATATCAAGCCACCTCGTGGCATCATCACTAGGCCCTCGGCCTCATATAAATCAAGCCACCTCGTGGCATACATATATCAGGCCCTCAGCCTCAAATCAGTATCAGTGTTTCCTCATAACATAGGCCCTCGGCCTTACTCAGTCAAAAATCCTTACAAGCCCCTCGGGCAATAGTAAAACAGTGTTTCTCAGCCCAAACATCATTTAAAATGACATTTAAGTATTAAAACTGAGTAAATGTGGCTGAGTATGAAAATAGTGAAAAATAACATGACTGAGTTCAAGTGTAAAGTCAAAACAGTGAGGAAATATCAATAAAAGATCCCGAAGGGTTCAAATAGTTGGCACGAAGCCCGAATATGGCATTCAGCCCAAATTATGATGGTAGCAAATAAGTTTCAGTCAAATACATGGTAAAAATCATCAATCGGGATGGACCAAGTCACAATCCCCAATAATGCACGACCCCACGCTCGTCATCGAGCATGTGTCTCACCTTAATATAGCACTACGATGTACCATCCGGGGTTTCAAACCCTCAGAACATTATTTACAATCATTACTCACCTCGAACCGACTAAATCTACAGCTCGTGATGCCTTTTCCCCTCGAATCGGCCTCCACTCGCATCGAATCTATCCAAAATGAGAATGAGGACGTCAAGATATGCAAAGCGAATGAAGCCCAAGCAAAAACAATCAATAAATGGCACAAATCCCGAAATTACCAAAACCCGACCCCCAGGTCCACGTCTTGAAATTCAAAAAGTTTTACACCAATAGATTTCTTATCTTCACACGAGTTCATACATATCAAAAGTTCTCAAATCCGACCCCAAATAGTCCTCCAAATCCCCAATCAAAGTCCAAATTTCCAAGCCCTAATTCTTCAATTTTTAGCTTAATTTCCATGATTTTCAAGGTGGAATTCACATAATAATCGAGTTTTCAGTCCAAAATGCTTACCTCCAAATGTTTCCCCCTTGAATCCCTCTTCAATCTCCTTTACAAATCTCCAAAAATGACCAACTATGGAGGAAATAAGCCCCAAAATCGCGGACAAGATGAGTTTAAAAACCTTCTGCCCAGGCATTTATTCCTTCTTCGCGAACACAGTCAAACCCTCGCGTTCGCGAAGCACAGATTTACTTTGACCAATTTTTCTCCTACGCGATCGTTACCAAGCCCTCGCGAACACGATGCTTTACTCAGACGAACCTTCGCGAACGCACTACCTCTCCCGCGAACGCGATGAACAACTTGACCTCAAACCCAGCTGACCCAATTCCTCTATGAGAACGCGAAGCCCTTTACGCGAATGTGATGCATCACTTCCCAACCCTCCGCGAATGAAAAGCCCTTCTCGCGAATGCGAAGGCCAAAATTCCACTCACTTCCTCTGACTCTTCGCTAACGCAAGGGTCCATTCGCAAACGCGAAGAGTAAAAACCTGCAACAGTTGAACCTGCAACTTCTGCAATTTTCTAAATTCCAAAATGATCCAATTGACCAGCCGAAACTCACCCGAGGCCCCCGAAACCTCAACCAAAGGCACCAACATATCCTAAAACCTTATTCAAACTTGTTCCAATCATCAAAACACCTCAAACAACATCAAATCACCCAAAACACATTGGATTCAAGCCAAACTTTCTAAAATCTTCCGAATTCCGCTTTTGATCAAAAACCCAAACAAACCACGTCCGAATGACCTGAAAATTTGCACACACATCCCAAATGACCCAACAAAGCTATTGCAACTCTCGGAATTCCATTCCGACCCCTATATCAAAATATCGCCTACCAACCAGAAATCGCCAAAATATCAACTTCGCCAATTCAAGCCTAAATCTACTACGAACCTCCAACATTCATTCCGATCACGCTCCTAAGTCACAAATCGCCTCCCAAAGCTAACTGAACCATCGGAACTCACATCCAAGCCCTATAACACATAAGTCAACATCCGGATGACTTTTCCAACTTAAGCTCCCTCAAAAGAGACTAAGTGTCTCAAACCTTACCAAATTCCTTCTGGATTCGATCTGACCAACCCGATATCGCATAACACGGATAAACAAAGCGTAAAGAAGCAGAAATAGGGGAAATGGAGTGGTAACTCATGAGACGACTATATATATATATATAGACACACACACCAAACTTTGTTTTAACCCCAAGCCTTTTATAATTACACTTTTCCCTATTCTCAACTATAAATACACCCTCATTCTTTCATTTTTACTCACAAATAATCAATCTCTCTCATTTCTCAAACTCAAATTGAAGATTCAAGTCTTCACTCATCACTCATTTCTTAATTCTTAAGTCTTCAAGTTTTTCTTTACGCTTTAACAAATGTCTGAACCCCTTTATGTGCCAAGGTGCGAGTGTGGCAAAAAATGCATGATGCAAGACTGTTGGGATGATGGTGAAGCTGGACGCCGCTACTGGGCGTGTATGAACAAGTTTTATAAGGTTCTCGATGAACATGTTTGCAATTTTGAGGTATGGATTGATGAAACCTGTCAGCAGGAATACTACAAAGAAAAGTTGCAGTATCTTCATTGTTTGTGTTTGAAGCAGTGGGAAAGAGAGAGACAATCCAAATGAGAAGTTGCGGAGTTGAAGGAGAAACTCAAAGAGGTGGAAGAAGAAAAAAATAAGTTGGAAGACAAATTTAAGTGGTTGGAGCAGAGAATACTAGGCGGTCGTGATTAAACAATGACATGTACATGTTGAACCTAGTAGCGTATCTTTATGTTTCCCGTGTCATGTGTTTTCATTAGTTGTACTGAATTTAAATTATGTTAAGTTTATATGTTTGTGTTTGTGTTGTACTGTTAAAATAAAGAAGAAACGGGCCTTGACTATTTTTTTAAAAAAAAAATTATCTAAGACAATTTCTTGTAAATTATATATATATATATATATATATATATATATATATATAGAGAGAGAGAGAGAGAGTTTTATGGAAATATCTGGAGGGTATAACTCCTTCTTTTACACAATTTAAATCTACTCAACTATCAAATAAAGCAACAAACTCTTTTTTTGAAATTGTAGTCAATTAAAAGAGTTATTTTTATTAAAAATTTTGGGTGATAAAATATTGTAATTTTTCTAGAAATTCATCTTCAGGAAAATCCATTGCTGCCAGTAAAGTATTGGTAGTTTTTTCTTCTGAAGAACTAGCAATATTATTTATCTCAGTAATCTTAATACTGGGATCTGTATTAATCACCCCAGAATTTTCTAATTTGAAAAATCTTTCATCTAAAGCTACATTTGAAGCTTTTAATTTCGAGATTTCTTTCTTGAGATAACTTATCTCAGTACTTAAATCTTGGATAGTAGCAAGCCTTTCAGGCTGAGAATTATTTTTCTGACTTCAGACATGGTGTAAGGTCCTTTTTTATATGGAATTTCTTCCACCTCTGTTCCTACTTCTATACTTGTAGGAATTCTATCTATTAGTTTGGACCTTAATTCAGGGTCTTTAATAACCCTTAGTAGATCAATCAAATTGTCATTAGACGGGACATTGATCTTTAAGTCCCTAAATTGGGAGTAAATATTAAAAAGTTCATTGTCGGTATTACAACAACGATTTGAGCACTGACCCTTATTACAGGACTCTTGTTTTTCTTCAGAAGATGAAGCATAACTTTCTTCATAAAGGACCCTTAGGTCTTCACTTGTTGATGAAGATCCTTCATCAGTGTCAGATATTTCTGGAGCAAAAGAATCTTACATAAAGAATCTTTGATATGATCATCTAAATCAAGTTCTTTGATTTCATCTTTGATCTTGCAATCTTTTGCATAATGGCCTACTCTTCCACATTTATAATAGGCCTTAGGGTTTTTAGATTTAATAAAACCCTTTCTAGCTTTATGAAAAGCCTTCCTTCTTTGGTTCTTTTCGTGTCGTTTTCCGGCGAACCTTTCTTCTTCTTGAAATCCTTTTTATGGGGTTTCTTTCTTTTGGATGGTATAGCAATGGCGAATTGTTCACAGAATTCACCTAATTGTTGTCTCTCAGTGAGACGATGTTTTTTATTTTGTTGAGTGCATACACTAAATAGTTTGCCATATGAGTAATTATTATAATCGATACTCATCCCTGTGCCTCTAAGGACTTTTCTAATCCTTTCAGCAAATAAGGGAGGGAGCCCATCTATGAATTTGGACTTCCAATGAGTACTATTACTCTCTGGCAGTTTCATCACTCTGTACAAGAAAACATCTTTATACCATCTAAAAGATGTAAGGGTTTTACCCCTCAAATTCTGGAGCATTGTTCTAATGGTCTCACTATTATCAGACCATCTTCCAGAAAAGTGTTCGATAATATTCATGACTAAAGAATAGACTGAGTTTTGAACAGTCTTTTCATCTTTAGTCTTGGTTGCATTCATTATTTGAAAGTGTTGCTCATTAGTGAGATAATTATCCCACCAGCCTTTCAGCTGACTAGTAAATCCATCAATAATCATTTCTGCTCTTGCTCTATCTGTATTTTTATTAACTTTACAGATAGTACTGTACATAAGCATTCTATGTACTGTTATATATATTTGCCTTTCAACAATACCATCTATGTTCCATTCATAGATATCTGACCCACTGTAACCCTGGTGGTAGTGGTCATTGTCTTGTTCTTCTATTAGAACATCTTGAGGGGTTGGTCTAGGATAGTAAGACATTCTTTGGTAAGGTTTCCGAGCATACTTTTCAGAGATCTTATTAATCTTGTCATCTACTTTCAGATTGCTAGTATATGCATGCTCTAAACTTAGAGGACTAACTCAAAATTCACCTAACTTCTTAACAAGAAGTTCTTCAATATTTTCTAGACTTACGTCATCTAGACTTTTCAATTTAAAGTCTTTTACCTCAGGAGGTGGTTGGATACTTGCAGTAGCGATTTTCTCTTTACCTTTAGTATCCTTCTGTTGGATATTTTGGACCTCAGCTATAAGCTTGTCCAATTTCTCATGAATCTTAATTACATATTCACCCAAAATACTTACATATATATTAGTATAATTATTCTGAGTAAGCATGGTATTCAAATTATTAGCAGTTATAGTAGCAACATCATTTTCAAATATTTTTGAAAAAGCAGTGCAGTAAATAATTTTATCTTTTTCCCCTGTATGAAAAGATTGTTGGGGTGGAAAAATAGAATTAACAATATTTCCATTTGTGAGCGTATATCTCTTTCTAACACAAAAATATAGTTATAAACATGCTTAGACATAAACCATGGAACAAAAGCAATAATTTTATTTTTCTTGCTAATGTCCTGCATAAAAGTCATGTCTAAAAAATTTTACCAATTCAGGAGTCATGTTTTCATGAAACCATTTTCTGAAAACCACCCATCTGGGTATTAGAAATTCTTCTAAAATCATTTTTCTTGCCGGTGAACCCGGACTAAAATCTATTTGGTTTTCAATCATTTTTAAACCCATTCGAAAAATCCATTTCGGATGCAGTTGGTTCAAGATCTGTATTAATCTTGACGATATTATCACTGTTGATTTTATTTATTCTATTGCTTTCTCTAATTTGGGATGTGGATGCTCTAGATGGAAAATGTACCACGTAATCAATTGGTGAAATGTATGAAGAATTTGATCTAGTCAACCTAGATGATAAACTGATATTATCAGTTTGTACGGTTCATTGAACCTGATTTTAACAGTGTCATCTGATGTTTGTTCTATTTCTATAACCTCAGTATTACCAGTGTTTCGAGGTGCAACAACTTCCTCTATGATCCATTCTTTAGGGAAATCAATTTCATCCCATTTGATAGGTTTTATGGTGGTTACTTTGGATCTACCAAAGTTGGTTTCTATAAGAATAGTTTCATTTTTGAAATCCATAATTGTGCACATAGGATTCAAAGTATATAACGGTTTGAAATAAATCCTATACATATGACTTCTGTACCAGGCAAATAATCATAACCATGTAATTTAATGCTAAGTATTAAATCATTTAAAGAATTCCCATCATTAAGAGAAATTTGCAAATTGGGATAAGCATTAAAATAAATAGGGCCATAGGCCAAACTGGTTTGCACAGTCCCTATGAGAGATTTTTTCAAGTTTTGGTTTCTGCCATCTTTGAGAGCTGCTATAAAGCTTTCAGGTAAGCCTCTTAAAGTAAGTGGCTTAAAGGCGACTTGTATTAAGCCTATATGTATGAATCTAAGTGATATAAGGGGCTAAATCACTTTCAGATAATAATCTGAACGTAGCATGGTCACTATCTACAGTGATAGTTTCTTCAGTAGTTTTAACTACTTGTTTTAAACCTATTCTTTCGAAGGTACCTAATTGGTATATTACCTTAGGTTTGACTAATGGGATATTCCACTTATTAAGTACGTCTAATTGTTGAGGTAACTCATACTCCTCTTTCCTACTATTTTTAACAGTAGTCTTCTTTCTAATAATATTCATCAAGAAAATAGTGTTAAACTTAGCTTCTAAGGTTTTTTACTATCATGGCTCTAATACCAAGGGGATACAGGATTGCTTCCGAATGGGGATCAGGGAAGGGATTACAAGAACACCAGTCCTGGCCAATTACCAACCTCTAGGCAAACCTTAAACCACGATGCTCCTCACAACCCTTTAACGGCCACCTGCCTAAACGGGTTTACGAGCACCACCGGTTAGGTTGGCCTAACCAAGGTTTACTGTCGAGACTAGTAACTGTCTGGTCTATATAGTTCTTAACCAAAACCCCATCGGGTTGACACAGTAAACTCCTAACTACCAAACATGTATAGTAAATAACCTTCGAGAACTAAGTTTAACACTTACCTGTTTAGCCTATCATTTAGACTAACAGTACTACAAAAATGGAATAGGGAAGGAGAAGAACAGTACCAGACCAGAGACTCTTAGTTGTGGCCAAGCGACCTTTTTGATTTTATTTCAAAATGGAAAATATTACAGAAGGGGTTCTTTACAATTAGAGTGAGAGACTAGAGAGAAGGCAGAGCTTATACTTTGGCTAACGCCTGCTTCTAAATAATGGAAAATGATCCTTATATAATGGATCAGTCTACAAACAAACAAAACTAAAAAGTAGAACTGGCCAACAAAATAATTACAGGTGTGGCCGACAAGATAAAAAGATAAAGTTCTTATAATTATAAACGGATAAATTGTTTTATAAAAGAAGATTCCATTCAATAATGGAGGGACCCTTTACTTTATTAAAGTTGTCTTTATTACCCCAATAATTTATCTAATGGGGCCTTCAATAATTCAGACTTTACTTTTTCCTTTGTCGTTTTTCTCCGAAGATTCTTCGGCATTTTCCTTTAGCTTTGTAAGGAAATCTTCAATTTTTTCAATATTGATTTCTGTTTCCGAGGGGCTCTGAGCTTCACCTACTACACATATTTCGTCATTTGAAGTGCTTCCAATGGAGGCCATAGAGATATCATCTCTAATTGTTGTTTCAAATTTTCTTGCTAGATCCTTTTTTATTTCTTCAAAATACGAGGCAAGGATCTCTTTCTTTGATATAGCCATTTTCTTCATTTGGAGCTTCTTTGTGATTATTTCAAAAGGACTTAATTTTTCCTCTGCAACTTGTGTTCTATCTAATTTGACATAGACCTCCATTTTAGCCTGTATTTGTTGGATTAACTCTTCACCATATAACTTCCCTTGCTGATTGGACTGGAGTAATTTTGTCCAAAACTTGTGATAAAAGATTCTATTTAAACGGGGAATTCCTTCACTGGTATGACCATCTTGTACATCCCATTTCATTACCCACGGGATAGAAAATTCTATGAAAAAGTATATGGCAGCAATGCCCTCATAAAAGATATTATCTTTTTGTAATGAAATAATTTCGGGAGATATATCTACCCATTGAGAATATAATCTTTTAAATAGGCTTGAAAGTATTTCTAATGATGGATCGTATAACTTCCACCATTTGAAGAACCAATTTGGGATTTGTTGTCCAAACATATTAGGACATAGTTTAATAAACCAGGAATATTTCCTATTAGGATTTTCATAAAGAAAAGTTTTATTAAAACTCTCTACATAGTCCCAATAATTAAATTTGACCGAAATGTTTTGGTCGGGATGTGTATATTCACGATCCTTGAGGGTACTGATACCCCATTCATCAGAAGGTATAACCTTTTAAGAATGATTTTCGAAAAACTATAAGTTTTTCTAGTATTAGCAGGATAAAAGTGTTGAATTTCGGCGGATCCTGTTGTTGAGAGTATAATCTCATAGTGTATTCTATATTTATAAGCAGGAGTAGTGTATGACACTGTATCAAAATACCTGGCCATTTTTTGCCAAGGGTTATCCTTCCATTTAAGGTCGGATTGTTCCAAAAGAATTATTAACTCTTTTGTTTCTTTTTGAGTATAAAACTCAAAATTTTCATTACTATCCTCTGATATAACTGAGGAATAGGTTGGTACATTAGATGATGTACCTTCATATTTCTTGGATTGTATAAAATCCATGAATTTCTTGTATAACAGATGTTCGGTATTACCTTGTGTCAGATTAGCGGCTATTAGCCTTTGATTTCCTATTTGGGCGAGAGTATTACTCTCTATATTATTAGTAGATGCTCTTCCTTTTCCTCGTTGCTGAGGAGGTCTGTATTCAGGCCTCATAATCTGTAGAGATAAATAGAGAACTATTAGTTCAAATATTCTCTTGTAAGAAAATCAGGAAGGGTATTATCAGACCTTTTTTTGTATATAAGTTTGAAATCAAAAGGGGTTAATAAAGCTTGCCACCTTGCAAACATTTGTTTAGAAACATCATGTTTAAAATATTTATTAAAGATAAACTTTTCTGCTTGACAATCCGTCTTAATCAGAAATTTTTTATTATATAAATCAGTCTGAAATTTCATAACACATTTGACAATAGCAAGAATTTATTTAGCTACAGTCGCATAATTTTTCTGGGAGTTATTCCATTTACCAGAATAAAACTGAACAAGGTATTCTTGTTTATCTACTGGAGAACATTATTTTAATATCCCGCCATAACCAATATCAGAGGCATCAGTTTCCACAACCTTTGCCCAAGTGGGATTGGCGAGAGTTAAACAGGGTAGGTTATTAACCTTTTGTTTAATTCTCTTGACTGCTTCAATATGACTATCAGTCCAAGCTTTGGGGTTCTTCTTTAGTCTTTCATAAAGAAGATCAGTATCTTTAGCAAGGTCCTTTATAAAAGGAAAAATATAATTTAAGCTTCCTAGAAATCTCTGAAGCTGGGTTTTATCAGTAATTATATCAGAGAACTTAGAAGCAAATTCAATACTTCTACTTATAGGAATAATCCTACCCTTCTCAATGTTATGACCCAAAAATCTAATAGAAGTTTGGAAAAGCATCATTTTTGGTTTTGATATATCCAATCCATTCTGGATAATAATCTTTTTAAATAAATTAAAATGTTTAAAATGAGACTTGATATTTTTTGAAAATACCAAGATATCATCAATGTAAATAATTATGAAATCCATATAAGGAAGGAAAATATCATTCATAATTTTTTGAAATTCAGAGGATGCATTTTTTAAACCAAAAGGCATAACATTCCATTCATATTGGCCCATTGGCACATTGAAAGCAGTTTTATATCTATCAAATTCAGATATCTGAATTTGCCAACATCCTGATTTTAAATCAAATTTGGAAAATATGATGGCATCATGTAATCTTTCTAAATTCTTTTTATTAGGGATGGGATATCTAATCCATTTTAACACCTTATTAAGGGGTGTGTAATTAATGACTAATCTAGAAACTCCTCGTTCCTGTTCAGTAATCTAGGAACTCCTCTCTGAACTATTCAGCATGCTTATTAACATAGAAAGCAGTACAAGACCATTTGGACTTTGAGAGTCTAATTAAACCCTTCTGCGGTAAGGAATCAATTTCCTTTTTACATAACTCCAAATAATCGGAGTTCATTTGACAATGTCGAGCCTTGGTAGGAATATTATCCTCAGAGAAGTCTTCTTCATGAGGAAGGCTTATAATATGCTTCTTTCTACTCCAAAATTGATTCGAATGGTCACCACAAATAGAAGTAGAAAATTGGTTTTTGAGAAAATTGATTTTTTCTACTAACTTAGGATTTTTTGAATCTTGTTCAATCGTAATGGAACAAATTTTATTTTTCAAATATTCAATTTGATTGACTTTTGAAGAAATATTATTAGAAATAATCTCATTCAAAAATCTTTGGACTGACTCAGTTATAAACTCAAAAGTGATACTTTTACCATTGTAAGTACCAGTAAAACTTTTTGTATCCCAATATAAAAAAGGCATTAGTTTAATAAAGAATGGGACACCCAGTATTACATCCCTTTCAATATCTTTTACTAATACAAAATTTTCAGGAATGCATATATCCTGTTGGCAAATATAAGTGCACTATGAGATTATACTCTCAACGACAGGATCCACTGAAATTCAGCACTTTTATCCTGCTAATACCAGAAAAACTTATAGTTTTTCGAAAATCATTCTTAAACTGATGAATGGGGTATATATATATATATATATATATATAATTTACAAGAAATTGCTTTAGATAAAAATATTCAAAAAAATAGCCTTGAACCGTTTAGCCCGTTTAGGCCCATGGGCCCGGCCCATTTATCCCGGGACCATGTGGGCTTAGGCCCATAGTGGGCCGGTTCCACCCTCTAAGACCGCTAAGCCCGGGACCGCCAGAGACCGGCCCGCCAGAGCCTGGGACCGTTTGGCCCGGCCCATTTAGGCCCGGGTCCCCGCCCACAATACAACCTTAAGGCAAAGGCAGCGTGCGCACATACCTTGGTATTCCGCTCTCCATCTGGCACGGAATACAGCTCGCCACCGACGATCGTCGCAGGACGAATGGGTCGCTAGCCTCCGGACCCAGCTGGGCAGGTCAAGGACTTCGCCCGGCGTCCATGAAGTTGCTGCAACAAGGGAGACAACGCTATTACTCAACTGGTTTTCGCTATAGGCAAAATCTGAAAAAGCACCAGACGCTCCGCTCCCGTGCATAATTCCACCCTTCGGGAAATGGCAAAAGCTCCTCGGGGATAATGTCAACCGTCCGAACCCGGATAAACCAACCGTCCCACTCTCGGGCCCCGTTCTCTTCGTCGTCAACTACAAAAGGCGTGGACGAACAGCACCTCAGGGTTAGCAGGCCCTAGTGATGAAAGGGCCGGTATAGCCTGACGAGATGGTTAATCGTGAATTCGAGCCCAACCTTCTCCGCAAAGAACCTCACCATCAATGCCACCCGCCAAAATGACAGATATATTTGCGCCAAAGTAACCCGATACTTCAAGCAAAAATGAAGCACAACCCTATCAATGGGACCAAATGCGAAAGGATATAGATACACGCTCAAGAATCCATCAGCAAAGTCCGTGATACTCTCATCCGGGGGAAGCACCTACAGCGCTACCCCCTCGCTCCACCCACAGTATTCCTCACCTTCTCCAGATGTTCCCCTTTTATCAAAGACGCCGTCTTCAAAGCGAACTCCCATGGTTCCTGAGTGCCGGGAGCAGCACTCCCTGTTCCCTGCCGGGCCGGCCCCGAAGTGGTTGCCATGATTATGGTAAAACTAACAGATCAAAGCAAGGGCGTGCACCAACACTTTTTGTGCCTGAAGAGATGAAGAACCATATGCCAAGACAGAGGAGCAGCTATCTAAAAATAGCGGGGGCTTGCGAAGAAGCCGAAACTGCCACGTATATATGCGAGAAGCAGCGACGACTCGCCTACCCGGAGTGAGCCTCGAGAAACCTATAGTCTCGATGCAAATCGACGAGGTGGTACCCAATACCGAAAGCATCCTTTGACGAGGAGCCAAGACCCGAGGAGCCATATATATTATCTCCATGCTCGAGATAGCATTCTACCCCGAGGATCCCTGCCAAAGAGAAGTCGGACCTTGGGAAGCTTTCAACGCCATTACTCGACGCGAGGCAGTACCTGGTCTCATGATTTCTTTTCCAAAAAAGAGGAATAAACACAAGAAGCTCCGATCACGAAAGCTCTACAAAAGGTTCGAGGCAGCGCCCGAGTACAGGCAACTCCTCAGCAGAAGTTCATCCTATATGTTTTAAGAAGCTGACCTTCATCCAGGATAACATCCTCGAAGGCTCCGGTATTCGGTGTATTATCCCCATACAACTCGGAGGGCCCCAACAGCCCGGGCCTATCAGATCAATCTAGGATTGGTCCGAGGTACGATGATGGATTCGAAAGAGAGCCATGTCAATCAGTAGAGGATCGAAAAGAACGCTCGTGCCCAAGTCAGATATCAATAGTCAACAAGTGAAAGAAGGCATTCAAAGGGCCTTGAAGGGCATGAGAGCATACAAAAATAACGCAAGCAAGCAAACAAAGGAACTGGGATAGGAAAGACAACACCAAAATACCCCCATTTATAGGGGGTTATGACACAGTCGTCGAAGCTTCAAAAGATTGACCGACGGACTATGCATCCTTGGAAAAATGAACCGACGGTGTTACCTTCACCTTGGAGAGCGAGAATTTGGAGTGCATTGAATGAAGTCGAAAATGCATGAGCTTGTGGATGCCCCAATTGACCCAAAGCCCGCGCCAGGAGTTGCATTATCGGAATAACGTCTCCATAAGGAGATCGAGGAGTCAGAATCATTTCACATCGCTTCATTATGGGAAACGTAGAGACTATATATACGCGGCAAAATCAGAGGGCTTGATTTCTTTCTGTCAAGTCACTTCAGAAGAACGCCTTGAGACCCCAAGGACGGGAGGCCACGACTGAGTTCCCGACCTTGGGGCTCGTCGAGACTCGACTTAGAGAAAATGGAGATCAAAGCCAAGACGAAGAGGGGAGCTCCCAAGGCACACGGTTGGTCCTGACAGGGCCGGCCTATAAAGAGCCTATGCTGAGGCATCGCATCAAGCCATCCCATCTCCATACTTTGTAATTAATTTCCACGTACTTGTAGCCGAGTTCCCCTCCTATATAAAGGGGACTCACACTACCTTGTAACGGACTGATGTTGCTCCATTTTCTCCATAAGTGCAATAATATCTCTCTCTCTCTCTCTCTCTCTCTCTCTTTTGTTTCTAAGCTTGTTTGTTCTCACTGGTCCGAGGCCACCTCGATATTCATCGCGTTCTTACTCGTTCTTCATCATATACATTAGTATTGGCCATAAAGAGCCTTGTTTGATTATATCTTCAACTGTTATCCCATCCTCGACTATCCCCGATAGCTCGAGTTCGATCCTAACATCGACCCCGATGTCCTTCATCGACCGGACATGTATTCGGGAAGCAAGACCTTCGGTTTGATTATTATTTCATTTTAGCTTGCATTTAATCTTTAAACTCCATATTATTAGCATCAACTACTCTAACAACTAGCTCGGGAATAAATCATATATTTTTAGAATCCCATTTACAAATTTAATTATTGTTACCATTTTCACGGTAAACAAGAACCGCATATGAGGATTTGGGTCGCAGGTGTGAGATGGAGTTTTTAAGTGAGAACCGCAGAAGCGGTTCCCTGACTGAAGAAGCGGTATCGCAGATGCGATTGTTTGACCGTAGATGCGGTAACAACTGGGCAAAATATGAAATTTCGAGGGTTTAGTTTCAAAAGTTGGAAATTCGATTTAGAGCTCGGGAGAGGGAGATTTTGGGAGGAAATTGAAGAGGAGATCAGTGGGTAACAATTCTTTAACCCTTTCTAGTTATATTCCATCAATCTATAGTTAGTTTCATCATTTAATTTCACATTGGAGATGAAAATTGGGGAAAAGTTGTAAGAGAGTTCTTAGACCTAGAATTCAACTTTTGATTGGGAATTTGACCTTAGATTTGAATAATTTTGGTATTCATGAACTCGCGAGAGTATGAGGATTCTGAAAATATAAATTTTACCCGATTCTAAGATGTGGGCCCGAGGGGCGTTTTGGTCATTTTACATAATTTTGCGTATTAGCTTAGAATTTCTTTGTAGAGTCAGTTACTTGAAGTGTTATTTACATTATGCAATTGAATTGAATAAATTTAGGTCATTTGGAGCCACTCGTGGCAAGAGCGTGGTTTCTAGTTGATTATTGAGTCGGTTCGAGGTAAGTGGCTTGTCTAACCTTGTGTGGGGGACCTTCCCCTTAGGATTTGGTATATTTGATGTTTGAAATGCCTTGTACATGAGGTGACGAGTGCGTACTTGAGCTAATTGTTGAAAATTCGGTTTTCTTAAAGTAATTTCAATTGTGTTCCTTTTCATGTTTCATTTTACTTGCAATTTAAACCTGTTGTTAATAGAAACAGCATGTCTAATTGACTTAACTGTTTATTTGCGTAAACTGCCTTAATTGAATTATGTGAAGCATGTTAGATTAGAAGTACCTGTTTACTTGATACGAAATTGAGCTTAATTGAGTATTCTTGTGTTGCTGCTGTGTGTTTTACTTTGGGACTACGGTATGGCATCCCGGGAGATCTCCTGTACGTATTCATGGTTTGAATTGAGGTGCGGGATACCGAAATATCTTTGGCACGTATATTGAGGATACCAAGAGATCCTCGGGATACCAAGATATCCCTAGCACATATTTAGGATACCGAGAGATCCTCGGTATACCAAGAGATCCCTGTCATATATTGAGGATACTAAGAGATCCTCGGGATACTAAGAGATCCCCCGGCTATTTCCTTGTGATTGTTTTTGCCTTTGCTTCAGTTATTTAATTCCTTGTTTTCCTGTATTAAATTCTTAGTGTTAGTTTTCGACTGTACTGCTTATCTTATACTGTCATATCTTATATTTTTATTTTATCTCAGTAGGGCCCTGACCTTCCTCATCACTACCCGACCGAGGTTAGACTTGGCACTTAGTAAGTACCGTTGTGGTGTACTCAAGCCCTTTTTGCGCATGTTTTCCGTGTGTAGATCCAGGTACCTTGACTCAGACTTACCATAATTGAGGCGAGGCGGCCCTTCGGAGACTTCGAGGTATATCTGTCTCGTCCGCAGACCGAGGAGTCTTTTTCTATACTCTCTTGTAGTTACAGCCCTTTTGTATTTACTTGTTTTAGACTATTCTGGAGTTAGAGCACCATGTAATATCCTTAGCTTGTGATTCATGGGTTTCCGGGTTTTGGGAGAGATATATATATTGGATTTGAGAGTTATATTTTGTATGTCGAGCGGCACTTTTAAAAAAATGTTGTTTTATTACATTATTTCTGTTTTAAATTGTATTCTTCCAGAAATTGGTTTATATTCCGCGTTTTAGGCTTACCTAGTTGTAGATACTAGGTGTCGTCACGATGGTTCACGTAGGGCGAACCGGGATCATGACAAGTTGGTATCAGAGCTCTAGGTTCATAGGAGTCATGGATCACAAGCCGGTTTATTAGAGTCTCGATGATCGGTACAGAGACGTCTGTACTTATCTACGAGAGGTTGTGTAACCATTAGGAAAATTCCACTTTATTTGATTTCCTTATCGTACGATATTTTGATATCACAATTCTAAATTTCTGTCTTTTATTCTCTCATAGATGGTGAGGACACATGCTACCCGAGAGGATCAGGCACCCGCGTCCCCTACTGCAGCCGTCAGAGGTCGGGGTCGGGGTAGAGGACAAGGACGCGCACGTGGTGCAGCCAAAGCACTTGTGCAAGCTGTCGCCGAGGTACCACCAGCTGTTCCAGTCGGAATCCAGGCACTTGATACGCCTACTGCTACCACTACTCCAGCTCTTCAGGAGACTTTGGCATAGTTCATGAGCATGTACACGACTTTGGCTCAGGCAGGGTTGCTTCCCCTTGCTGCAGCTACATCTCAGGCTAGGGGAGGAGCACAAACTCCTACCGCTCGCACTCCTGAGTAGTGAGTGCATGTTGAGCAGGTCCCTAAGATTATTCATGTACAGCCTGTAGTCTGAGATCAGCCCGAGGATAGGGCAGCGGCTTCCGAGGATGAGTGATAATAGGCAAAATCTAAGTGATTTAGCTATTGTTTATGCGTCCGCTTGATTATATTCCGATGGCATATTATGGTTAATTGATGAAAAATAGGCTCTAATTGTGATCTGTATATATTGTAGGATGAGGAGCCTAAATGATGCTTTCAAGAGGAGATTGGAATGATTTATGAGGAAGAACAACCCCTAGGAGTCGAGTGTGTGCAAGGAAGAGACGGAAAATGGACAAAATCGAGCTACTGAAGCGCGCGAACTACTGCGCGAAGTTCCAAACTTCGCGCAATAGTTCGCGAAGTTTTCTGCCTGGAAGCCAAGAGAAGCGCGCGAACTATCGCGCGATCTTTCAAACTTAGCGCGATAGTTCGCGCGTGTCCTATCCGGAGAGACTTTATTTAGGGGTAAAATTGGAATTCCTTCTTAATCCCACTCAACTTACATAAAGCAAGAACTCCATTATTGGGGAGATCAAATTTTGAGGGGAGTAAGTGCAAAAATACTATTTATCCTTGAGAGAGAAAGTGAAGGAGGAGCTTCATCTTGGAGCTAAGAAAGGAGAAGAAGAACAACATCTTGGAGAAGGATTTAAAGAGTTCTTTCAAACTTTCTTCTTGTTGATTGTTAATATTATGTTTAAAACTTTTATTGTTGATTTTTGTATGATTATGAGTATCTAAAAACTCTAATATTCTTGGGTCATGGATGTTAGATAATTATGTTATTTGAAGCTTAGATTGAAGATCTTGAATCTATCGTTATGGGTTGTTTATTTGATTCTGCTTCTAATTATTTTACTGCGTAGCTAACAGTAAAATACTATTTACGAATCTTGAGTTAAACTTGAAAAAGGAAATTCTTGATTGCATATAGAATCAAATAGAGCAAGATCCGGATCCTGGGCATCGGGTGAAAGATTCGCAATTAAGATAGAACTATACTTAATTGCCTTGCTTGGTTGAAAAATAGGAGTTGTAAATGCATTCTTGCTAATATTAATACCATAGACATATAGGTATTAGTTTAACTTGAATAGATGCATAAGAACTCGAAAGATTCTTATGAATATTATTAACCTTATAATCAATAATCTGGATAATTCAATAAATCAATCTTAAGCTAAAATAGTAGCATGATCTCTAGCAAGTCCATGACCCTGTAATATATTTATCCAAATTGTTATAAAAATATTGTGTAATTAGTGTAGTAATTTTGTATTGAATTATTGTTTAATTACTAGGTAAATTGTAAATTGGTTCTTTATATATTTTGTGATAATTTAGCTTGAATTGATAGTTGTTTGAGTCTACATCAGTCGATAAGTTGATCACAATTCCTCGTGGGAACGATACTCTACTTACTACTATATTACTTGTCGATCGCGTACACTTGCGTGAGTGTTTTGGTCGCAACAAGTTTTTGGCGTCGTTGCCGGGGAATTGAAATTAGCTACTTGACTGTTTTAAGATTTTATTAGTTGTTAATAAAAACCTAAATTTTCCATCTACTTTGTTTGTGTTGCGCAGGCTCTTCTCTTGAATGCAGAGGAGTAGAAGCACAAACAACCTCTTCTCTTTTGATCCTGAAATTGAATGAACAATTCATAGAACAAGGAAGGAGTGGGAAGCTAGAAACAAAACAGAAAGAGAGTTGGACATTCAAGTTCAACCACAGCCAACAGTGATGGCAGGTAATCAAGAACGTGCAGTGATAGAAGCAGCAAGGCCAAACCTTGCTAATATGACTCAGGCCATTATGAAGCCTGAAATCACCGGTCACTTTGAGCTTAAACAGTACATGGTGCAGCTTATATAGTCCACTGGGCAATATGTTGGTCTATCTCATGAAGACCCACAAAGGCACATTCAAATATTTTTGGAAATAACGGATACTTACAATTATCCAAATGTTTCCAAGGATTATGTCAGGCAGACCTTATTTCCCTTTTCATTATTGGGGGATGCTAGAGAATGGTTGCAAAAAGAGCCAGCTAATTCAATCCACAATTGGGATGATTTAGCAAAGAAATTCCTAATCAAGTTTTTCCCCACCAAAAAGACAAAGTTTTTACGGAGTCAGATTCTTGGGTTTCAACAACGGGATGGTGAAACTCTTCGCCAAGCTTGGGAAAGATACAAGAAACTACTTCGGGATTGTCCTCATCATTGTCAAACTGATGAAGTACTGGGCCATACTTTTGTTGATGGATTAGACGAAACTTTCAAAATGAATCTTGATTCAGCTTGTGGAGGTAGTTGCATGGCAAAATCATACAGTGAAATACAACTTCTGCTGAATAACTTTACTGCTAATGATCATAATTGGCAAGGTGAAGGAGAACCAAGGAGAGCAATGAAACAGAAAGCAGGGTTACTTGAACTGGATGACATTTCCACCATGAGAGCAGATTTAGCAAAATTGGCAAATCAAATGACCAGAATGACAATGGGACCATCACAACCAATGCAGCAGGTTCAACAAATGTCAGTTTGTTGTGAAATGTGTGGCGATAATCACATAAGTGACATGTGCCCAACGAATCCTGAATCTATTTATTATGTGGGGCAACAAAGCAGAGGGCCGATGAACCAACAGGCACAATATGGGAACACTTACAATGAAAATTAGAGGAATCATCCTAATTTCTCTTGGGGTGGAAATCAATCAAATCAGAATCAATATAGACCCCAAGGAAATTTTAATCAACCTCAAAGGCCGCCACAACAAGCAGAAGAAACTACAAATGATTTGTTAAAAAAATTGTTGCAAGACAATCAGCAACTCAGAACGGACTTCAGAAATCTTGAAAGGCAAATGGGACAACTGGCTGCAAATCAAAATACTAGACCTGCAGGGGCACTTCCAGGTGATACAAAAAAAATCCTCAAGTGAGTGCAATTACACTTAGAACAGGAAGGGAGTTAGAATAAGTTCCATCAAAGAAAAAGAACAAACAAATACCTGAAGGTGAATTAATTCCCAAAGAAGCACAAGAGGAAAAGAAAGATGATACAATTCCAACACCTGTAAATATTCCAAGACCACCACCACCATTTCCACAAAGGTTGCAGAAAAAGAATGACGATCGCATGTTCAACAAATTTCTCTCTATGTTGAGTCAGATTCAGTTGAATATTCCGTTGGTAGATGCGATTTGTGATATTCCAAAATATGCCAAATACATAAAAGACATTGTGGCTAACAAGAGGAGACTGACTGAATTTGAAACAGTTGCACTTACTGAAGAGTGCACTTCAAGGGTCCAAAATAAGCTTCCTCAAAAGCTTAAGGAACCTGGCAGCTTTACTATCCCTGTGAGAATAGGCAATGTTGATGTAGGCCATGCACTTTGTGATTTGGAAGCAAGCATAAATTTGATGCCATTGTCTTTGTACAAACAATTGGGTTTGGGAGCTTCAAAACCCACCACAGTGATGTTGCAACTAACAGACAGGTCCATAGCTTACCCGGAAGGGATGATAGAAGATGTGCTACTGAAAATTGGAAAATTTATTTTCCCGGCTGATTTCATTATCTTGGATTTTCAGGCCGATGAAAAAGCTCCTATTATTTGGGAAGACCTCTCTTGGCTACAGGTGATGCTATAATTAAAGTAAGAGAAGGAAAAATGATCATGAGAGTTGACAACGAGGAAGCTGTTTTTAATGTATATAAAGCAATTCAACTTCCTCGGCAGTATGAAGAATTGTCTATGATATCTGTCATGGAGATTGATGAACAACTTATTACCTCAAGTGTATATTTGCAGGATTCTTTAGAAAAAGCAATTGTGTTGTTTGAAAGTTTGGAGATTAATGATGAGGTTGAGGAGATGAAACATACTTTGAATGCAACATGTGAATATATAAAAGGTTTTAATCCCTTTGAACCTTTGAACAGGCCAGATGGTCCTCCTCTGAAGCCCTCAGTTGAAGAAGCTCCCAAATTGGAATTAAAGCCTTTACCTTCTCATCTTCATTATGCTTATTTGGGTAGTTCTGAAACGTTACCTGTTATTATTTCGGCTGACTTGTCTGAATTGCAGGAGGAGAAATTGTTAAGAGTACTACGTGAGCATAAAAGAGCAATTGGGTGGACAATGTCCGACATAAGAGGTATTAGTCCAGCTTTTTGCATGCATAAAATTCTCATGGAGGAAGGGCACAAGCCAAGCATAGAACAACAATGCTGCCTAAATCCGAACATGAAAGAGGTGGTAAGAAAAGAAGTGATTAAATGGCTTGATGCAGGTATTGTATTTCCAATATCTGATAGCAAATGGGTAAGTCCAGTCCAATGTGTTCCAAAGAAAGGAGGAATGACCGTAGTGACAAATGAAAATAATGATTTGATTCCCATTAGAACTGTTACTGGGTGGAGGATTTGCATAGATTATAGAAAATTGAATAATGCCACCCAAAAAGACCATTTTCCCCTTCCCTTTATTGACCAAATGCTTGATAGGTTAGCCGGGCAGGAATACTACTGTTTTTTGGATGGCTACTCGGGATATAACCAAATTGTTATAGCCCCAGAAGACCAAGAAAAGACCACATTTACATGTCCCTATGGGACATATGCATTTAAAAGAATGTCATTTGGTCTTTGCAATGCACCTGCGACTTTTCAAAGGTGTATGATGGCTATTTTCACTAATATGGTTGAAAGATTTGTGGAAGTATTTATGGATGATTTTTCTGTATTTGGATGTTCTTTTGATGAATGTTTAATGAATCTTGATAAAGTCCTTGCAAGATGTGAAGAAACAAATTTGGTACTAAATTGGAAAAAATGCCATTTCATGGTACGTGAAGGCATAGTCTTAGGGCATAAAGTGTCCAAGAATGGATTGCAGGTGGATAAAGCAAAGGTGGAAGCAATTGAAAAATTACCTCCACCAACATCAGTTAGAGGCATTCGCAGTTTCTTAGGCCATGCGGGTTTTTACCGTCGTTTCATCAAGGATTTTTCAAAAATCTCATCTCCTTTGTGCAGGCTTCTTGAGAAAGATACATCTTTCAAGTTTGATGATGCTTGTCTGAAAGCATTTGATGAGCTGAAACGAAGATTAGTTACTGCACCGATTATCATTTCTCCAGATTGGAAACTTCCATTTGAATTGATATGTGTTGCAAGTGATATAGCCATTGGAGCTGTTTTGGGACAGCGGAAGGAGAAAATATTTTGTTTCATTCACTATGCGAGTAGAACTCTTAATTCATCTCAAATGAATTACACTGTTACTGAAAAAGAGTTGCTTGTAGTAGTATGGCCATTTGATAAGTTTAGATCCTATCTAGTGGGGACAAAAGTCATAGTTTACATAGATCACTCCGCTATAAGGTATTTATTTGCAAAGAAAGATGTCAAGCCAAGGTTAATTCGATGGGTTCTTCTTTTGTAGGAATTTGATTTGGAGATTCGAGATCGAAAGGGAACAGAGAATCAGGTTGCAGATCATTTATCCAGGCTGGAAAATAGAGGCCATGTCACTGAAGGAGAATCAATCAAAGAAACATTCCCTGACGAACATTTGCTAGCCATCACTTCGGATGAAACCCCGTGGTATGCTGATTATGTGAATTTCATTGCAAGTGGGGTGACTCCACCAGAATTCACAGCTGACCATAGAAGAAGGTTCTTACATGATGTGAGATTCTACATGTGGGACGAGCCTTTTCTATACAAGCAATGCGCAGATCAATTGGTAAGAAGGTGTGTCCCTGAGGAGGAGATGAATGCAATATTGCATGACTGTCATTCCTCTCTTTATGGAGGTCATCATGGTGGAGCCAGAACTGCACAAAAGGTTTTGCAATCAGGTTTTTACTGGCCAAAATTATTTAAAGATGCACATGCTTTTGTTAAAAATTGTGACAGGTGCCAAAGAACCGGAACGATCACGAAGAAGCACGAGATGCCTTTACAAAATATTTTGGCAGTAGAGCTCTTTAATGTCTGGGGAATAGATTTCATGGGACCATTTCCATATTCTAATGGGCACAAATATATTTTGGTTGTAGTGGATTATGTGTCTAAGTGGGTTGAGGCCATTGCTCTTCCTACTAATGATGCGAAGGTAGTGGTAAGTTTTGTGAAGAAACACATTTTCACACGCTTTGGAACTCCAAGGGTGTTGATAAGTGATGGAGGAACACACTTTTGCAACAAATTGTTGAAAAATGTTCTAGCAAAATATGGTGTAAGACACAAGGTTGCTACTGCATATCACCCTCAAACGAGTGGTCAAGTTGAAGTGTCAAACAGGGAGGTAAAACAGATTTTGGAGAAAACTGTGAGCGCAAATAGGAAAGATTGGTCTGGTAAGTTAGAAGATGCATTATGGGCTTACCGAACTGTATACAAGACTCCAATGGGTACTTCTCCATACATGTTGGTTTATGGAAAAGCATGTCATTTGCATGTTGAGATAGAACATAAAGCTTATTGGGTAATCAAAAAGCTAAATATGAATATGGACTTAGCTGGAGAAAAAAGACTGCTACAACTCGATGAACTTGATGAGTTTCTGTTGCATGCTTATGAAAATGCCAAGTTATATAAAGAAAAGACCAAGAAATGGCACGACAAACACATCCAACAACGTGAGTTTGAGCCGGGTCAAGAAGTTCTCTTGTTCAACTCAAGGCTAAAGCTTTTTCCTGGAAAGCTTAAGTCCCGTTGGGCAGGCCCTTTTGTTGTAGTAAGTGAAACTCCTCATGGAACAGTTGAATTGCAAAACATTAATTCAACAGGCACGTTCTTGGTGAATGGTCAACGAATTAAACACTATTGGGGTGGTGACATTCAACGTCACAAAACCTCAGTAGATTTAACTGATGTATAATGCAATATGGCATCGTGCTGCGACGTAAAACAACGCGCTGGTTGGGAGGCAACCCAACGATTGTGGTATTTATGAATATATAATTTTTTTTATGTACTAATAAATGCAGGTGAACAAGGGCAGATGCTAAGGTAAAAAAAAACTTTCTTTGCGAACTAACGCGCGAACTATATAGTCCGCGCACCTTTCTGCCGGGTGTAACTGAAACGCGCGAACTATCGCGCGAACTATATAATTCGCGCAATAGTTCGCGCACCATTCTGCCTGAGGAAACTTAACACGCGATAGTTCGCGCGCCTGGACGAGCCTACCAGCCTGGAACTTTTCAGGCGTTTTATTTTCTGTTTTGTGTTTGTTTTACTTTTTGTTTCTTTTAATTTAGTAAGATAAATAGTTAATACCCCTTCCCCTTCCATTAAAACCAAACCCAATACCCCCAAAACACAATCATCTCTTCCAAACCAACAAAAACCCCTAACTTTCATAACTTCAAGCACTCATCTCATATCTCAAAATCATTAGGGCTCCTTCCCTAAAATCATTAGCAGCTTCACCACACCTCACGAATTCTAACAAGGTATGAACCCTAGTTTTAGTTTTCTTTAGTTTTATGTTTTTCTCTTGCTATTTTCAGATTTTAAGTTTCTTGTTGAATTTTAAGCCATTAATATAGTTGTATCTTGTTATTTGGGTTTCAAACTTAGTAAAATATATTGTGGGGTTAGTTTGTTGTAAGTGTGGGGTGCGTAGTATTTGAATTGGGTTATGAATGAACTTTTGTGGGAAGCCATTGTTGCAAGACCATTAGAAAAAAAGTTGTGAGAGCCTACTGCCTACAAGGTGTTTGTGGAAAAGCCTCAATGAGCATGATTATGTAGTTATGACCAATTTTGCGTGTGAAGTCTGAGTAACCGCAGCAAGTCATAATAGTTTTGTTGGGCTGAGTTAATATGTCCACGTTTTGCAGGTATTATGGCACCAACGAAAAAGCGCCAAGCCACAGGTCCATCATCAAGCCGCCAAAGGGCAGCTCCAGCGTGCTCTTATGACAGCACCAAATTTGTCTCCCTTGAGTCTCATAACCGTTTTATAGCAAAGGCGGCTAAGAAGGAAATTGCGGAAAGGGGCATCAACATCAACAAGGTCAAGGAACGATGCCCCCACATGTTCAATGAATTGATGAAGCGGAGGTTGCAAGCTTTCATTGACGAGCCAGGGGAGGCTAATGAAATGGTGGTATGAGAATTTTATGCCAATCTACCCAAGCATGTCCACCAGGTGGTCACAGTGCGCCAGAAGGAGGTAGATGCCTCCATTGAGGCGATACGCGCAGCTTATCAACTGCCAGGCCCTCTTCCTGAGAACTCGGACTTTTATGAATATGGGCGCCATCTAATCGATGCCAAGTGGGAGCGCTTCTTTGATGAAATTTGTTAACCAGGGAAAACGGTAGAATGGCTAGAATCTGGAGAGAATTTCCATTCAGCCGTCTTAACTCAAGAGGCGAAGTGTTGTCTGTACGTGATCAACAGTCGTCTTATCCCCTCTACAAATACTACAGAGGTGAATGGACCGTGGGCTGCGTTGATTTGGTGTTTCATCAAGGGCCTTCCCTTCGACATGGCCAAAGTGATCCATGACGAGATGTTCATCAGATGCCCCCAACACCAGTATGGTTTCTTTTTCCCTTCTTTGGTGACTAGGCTTTGCAGGAATGTGCAGGTGCCTGAAAACATTCGTGTGGACGAGCTGGTAAGAAAAAGCCACAAGATCCGACCTGGCCCGAACACCATGGAGGCAGCCTCAGCAACAGAGATAGGTAGAGAGAATGAAAGTGGTTCGGACGCTTCGGAGGAGGAAGAGCATATGGATGTGGAGGGAGAAGCACTGGCTCAAGCACCTAGAAGATCAGCTGTAGCACTATCACGCGCAGCATCCTCTTCAAGAAGTGCCAGAGTATCCCGGTCCACCACATTGGAACAATAGGTGGCTGATATACGCACTTCCATGCATGATTTGAACACTCGTGTGGACGCAATAGCTGACCGACAAGTCAAGTCGGAAAAGAAGTTCATGGGTTGGCTGCGAGCTTTGGGGAGTGCGTGTAACGTGAATCCCAAAACCGTGTCCGATCAAGAGTGACTCCTCGGGGAAGTATCTCTGCTTCATCTCTTGTTTATAATGAAAGACAAGGGGACATGTCTCGCTTTAAGTGTGGGGTGGAGGATGGTAGTAATTATTATGGATTTTTAGGTTGTTTCAATTGTTTTGGATTGTTGGAATGTTTTGGTGGTGTGGTACAATATATAATGTTTTGGGATTGCGTGATTATTTCACTTTTGTTTTTAAATGTTTTGGTGATTTAGTATTGTTGGAGTAATTGTTCTTAAACATATTTTTTTAGTAGTAATATTGGCGCGGCCCGATGACGGATTCTTTTGGATAGGAGTTCTTGAGGGACTGAGTTTATTGAAAATAACAAAAAGATTATAGTTTTTATTTTTGGTATTTTTAGGTAGTATAACAAATCCCCCTTGGTTTTTCTTTAAGCCACGGTTCTTTTCCAAGGGTTTATTTTGAACCGGGCATATGTAGTTTTTCAGTGAGCATATGTAGTTGTTTTTAGGGTTTTATTTATTCTTGTATATTAAATAAATGGATGCAATCTATAGAAGAGAACTCATAGCGTTGACACACCTGAACACAATAGAACTTAGAGTGTAACGCTTAGTCTTAATTGTTGAATCTCACTGAAAGTGCCTTAATTTGTATGTTTGTACTGAATTGAATGCTCGTAATGGAGTGTCTTGATGAGCTGATCTGGAATGAGTCATATGCCATGTGTGGTGAGTATTTGTGTAGTCCATGTATTGTACTTGTGTCTAGAACTTGCCTGGTATGTGAGTTGAAGCGAAATTTGAGGTGATGCTCGGTTTGAAAAATGATGTTTGGCTTTCTTTGACCTTTTTGAGCTTAATTGCTTATTAAAAATAAAATTTGTCCCTAGTAAACCCTTTTGAGCCTTCAGACTTTTTGTTTGGCACCCACATTACAAGCCTATACCCTTTTATTCTTAATTGACATTGTTTTGATCCTTTTACCTCTTACAGCACTTTAATTATGAGAAGAGCGCTAAAAGAAGTAAGAAGGAAATAAGTGTGGGGTGGCTTTTGAGTGGAACCAATAAAAGGATGAAAGGTGCACTTATGTCGTAAACAAATACACCACTAGCAGAAATTGAGTGACAAATTTCTGTGTGTCTTGCTCTAGCTAGTGGGAATAAATTAATAGAGTGCTTAAAGAAAAAGGGTGTATATGTGGGATGACATTGTGTATAAATGAGCAGTGGGTTGAAGAATTTATGCTAAAAAGTGCTTGTGTGATGTGTTAAAGTGCTTAGGGGTTGAGTCACTATTCCTAAATACATCCTACCCGTCCCTTAGCCTATATTACAACCATGAAAAAGTCCTAACTAATTTTGGATCGAGCTAGCCTACAGTAGTAGAGATTTACATTAAGGGCAAGCTTATGGTATCAATTGCATGCATGTGACCTCTTTTGTGAGATTGAGTGATTTCCTTGATATATGTGGGCATATGAATTGAATGTGATGGATTGAACTCAGTTTTTGTTGATATAATTGTGAGGGCATATGATTCGTGACGGAAAAGTAAGTCTTGACTTCTATATAGAGTACTTTGAGGAAGTGTGAATATTGCATGGCACTTGAGAGCCGACTTTGAGGCTAGGATTGTTCACTACTAGGAGTGATACATGTATATTGTTCTAGGTGTAATGCGTTAAAGGAAATGGTTGAGCGAAGGATTCTCTAGAGAATATAGTTGATTGCTCGAGGACTAGCAATTAATTAAGTGTGGGGTGTTGATAATAGGCGAAATCTAAGTGATTTAGCTATTGTTTATGCGTCCGCTTGATTATATTCCGATGGCATATTATGGTTAATTGATGAAAAATAGGCTCCAATTGTGATCTGTATATATTGCAGGATGAGGAGCCTAAATGATGCTTTCAAGAGGAGATTGGAATGATTTATGAGCAAGAACAACCCCTAGGAGTCGAGTGTGCGCAAGGACGAGACGGAAAAATGGACAAAATCGAGCTACTGAAGCGCGCGAACTACTGCGCGAAGTTCCAAACTTCGCGCAATAGTTCGCGAAGTTTTCTGCCTGGAAGCCAAGAGAAGCGCGCGAACTATCGCGCGATCTTTCAAACTTCGCGCGTTAGTTCGCGCGTGTCCTATCCAGAGAGACTTTATTTAGGGGTAAAATTGGAATTCCTTCTTAATCCCACTCAACTTACATAAAGCAAGAACTCCATTATTGGGGAGATTAGATTTTGAGGGGAGTAAGTGCAAAAATACTATTCATCCTTGAGAGAGAAAGTGAAGGAGGAGCTTCATCTTGGAGCTAAGAAAGGAGAAGAAGAAGAACATCTTGGAGAAGGATTTAAAGAGTTCTTTCAAACTTTCTTCTTGTTGATTGTTAATATTATGTTTAATACTTTTATTATTGATTTTTGTATGATTATGAGTAGCTAAAAACTCTAATATTCTTGGGTCATGGATGTTAGATAATTATGTTATTTGAAGCTTAGATTGAAGATCTTGAATCTATCGTTATGGGTTGTTTATTTGATTCTGCTTCTAATTATTTTACTGTGTAGCTAACAGTGAATATTATTTAGGAATCTTGAATTAAACTTGACAAAGGAAATTCTTGGTTGCATATAGAATCAAATAGAGCAAGATCCGGATCCTAGGCATCGGGTGAAAGATTCACAATTAAGATAGAACTATACTTAATTGCCTTGCTTGGTTGAAAAAAAGGAGTTGTAAATGCATTCTTGCTAATATTAATACCATAGACATATAGGTATTAGTTTAACTTGAATAGATGCATAAGAACTCGAAAGATTCTTATGAATATTATTAACCTTATAATCAATAACCCGGATAATTCAATAAATCAATCTTAAGCTAAAATAGTAGCATGATCTCTAGCAAGTCCATGACCCTGGAATATATTTATCCAAATTGTTATAAAAATATTGTGTAATTGGTGTAGTAATTTTGTATTGAATTATTGTTTAATTACTAGGTAAATTGTAAATTGGTTCTTTATATATTTTGTGATAATTTAGCTTGAATTGATAGTTGTTTGAGTTTATATCAGTCGATAAGTTGATCACAATTCCTCGTGGGAACGATACTCTACTTACTACTATATTACTTGTCGATCGCGTACACTTGCGTGAGTGTTTTGGTCGTAACAATGAGCAGCTGAGGCTTGAGAGGTTCAATAAGTACAAGCCTCCTGTATTCAGTGGTCTAGCATCGGATGATACTCTGGGAATTCTAGATGAGTGTTACATCATTCTCCGTACCATGGGTATATCAGGATCAAGCGGTGTTTCCTTCGCTATTTTCCAACTTCGAGGGGTCGCCTATGAGTGGTGGCGCACCTATGAGTTAGACAGTCCGGATGAGGCTGCTTCACTAACTTGGACTCAGTTTTCAGATCTGTTCCTAAGAGAGTATGTTCCTCGGAGCCTCAGGAACATATGGCGTGCAGATTTTGAGCATTTGCGCCAGGGTGCTATGACTATCTCAGAGTATGCTATCTGTTACACTAGTTTGGCTAGACATGCCCCAGCCTTGGTTTCTACTATTTGCGAGAGGGTTCGTCGGTTTATTGAGGGCCTTATTCCCAGCATCAGGTCTAGCATGGCTCGTGAGTTGGAGATGGATATTTCTTATCAGCAGGTGGTGAGCATTTCTAGGAGGATTGAGGGTATACATGCTAGGGAAAGAGAGGAGAAGGAGGCCAAGAGGTCTTGAGAGTCGGGTCATTTCTCTGGTGTCTGTGCCCCAGTAGCAGGTCGTCATGGTAGGGGTTATATGAGTCTCCCTGTCCATTCAGCTCTTCCAGTAGTTAGCGGTATTCCAGCTCCTCCTAGACCTCAAGAGCCTTATTATGCACCTCTGGTATCTAGCGTGTCTCCTACGTGGAGTGCTTTCAGAGGTCAGTCCAGCAGACCTGCCCCAAGCCAGTCACAGCCACCACGTCCTCCCAGAGCTTTCTTTGAGTGTGGTGACACACGCCATGTGGTGAGGGATTGCCCTAGACTTGGGAGGAGTGCGCCTCCACAGACTTCCCAGCCACAGCGCGCCCAGGCTAGGTTACAGCTCCAGTTGCTACCCCACCTGCTCAGCCAGCCAGAGGTGGAGGTCGGGGAGGTAGAAGTCTCTCTAAAGGGGGAGGCCAGGCCAGATACTATACCCTTCCTGCCTATACCGAGGTTGTTGCCTCTGATTCTATCATCCCATGTATTATATTGGTCTGTCACAGAGATGCATCGGTTCTATTTAATCTAGGCTCCACTTACTCTTATGTGTCTTCTTATTTTGCTCCGCATTTGGGTGTATTTAGGGATTCTTTGAGTTCCCTTGTTTATGTTTCTACTCCTGTGGGAGATTCTCTTGTTGTAGACTCTATTTATCGATCGTGTTTGGTTGCTCTTAGTGGTTTTGAGGCCAGAGCCGATTTATTGTTGCTCAGCTTGGTAGATTTTGATATTATATTGGGCATGGACTGGTTGTTGCCCCATTATTCTATTCTTGACTGTCACACCAAAACTGTGATGCTGGCTATGCCAGGTGTATCGCGTGTTAAGTGGAGGGGTACTTTAGATCACACTCCCAGTTGAGTTATTTCTTTTCTTAAAGCCCAGTGTATGGTTGAGAAGGGGTGTGATGCGTATTTAGCCTATGTGAGAGATGTTAGTATTGATACCCCTTCGGTTGATTCAGTTTCAGTAGTACGGGATTTTTCCGATGTGTTTCCAGCTGATCTTCCAGGCATGTCGCCTAATAGAGATATTAATTTTGGCATTGATATGTTGCCGAGCACTCAGGTCATTTCTATTCCTCTGTCTCGTATGGCTCCTCCCGAGTTGAAGGATCAGTTACAGGAATTTCTTGATAAGGGTTTTATTCGGCTCAGTGTATCACCTTGGGGTGCTCCTGCCTTGTTTGTGAAGAAAAAGGATGGTTCTATGCGTATGTGTATTTATTATCGCCAGTTGAACAAAGTTATAGTTAAGAACTGTTATCCTTTGCCTCGTATTGATGATCTATTTGACCAGCTTCAGGGCGCACAGGTGTTTTCTAAGATTGACTTGCGCTCAGGTTACCATCAGTTGAATATTCGGGAGCCAGGTATCCTGAAGACTACTTTCAAGACTCGATATGGTCATTACGAGTTCCTTGTTATGTCATTTGGGCTGACCAATGCCCCAGCAGCCTTTATGCATTTGATCCATAGTGTGTTCTGGCCGTATCTTGGCTCGTTCATCATTGTCTTTATTGATGATATTCTGGTGTATTCTTGAGTCGGGAAGATCATGAGCAACACCTGAGGACTGTGCTTTAGACTCTGAGAGAGAAGAAGTTGAGTTTTGGTTGGATTCAATGGCATTCCTAGGCCACGTGGTGTCGAGTAAGGGTATTCAGGTGGATCTAAAGAAAATAGAGGTCGTGCAGAGTTGGCCCAGACCATCCTCAGCTACAAAGATCCGCAATTTCCTTGGCTTGGCGGGTTACTACCGCCGTTTTGTTAAGGGGTTTTCATTGTTTGCAGCCCCTATGACCAGACTGACCCAGAAGGGTGCTCCATTCCAGTGGACGGAGGAGTGTGAGGCGAGCTTTTAGAAGCTCAAGACAGCTTTGACTACAGCCCCAATTTTGATACTATCTACAGTTCGGGATCTTATACGGTCTACTATGATGCCTTGAGGATTGGCCTCGGAGCAGTGTTGATGCAGGACAGTAGGGTGATTGCCTACGCGTCCAGACAGTTGAAGGTACATGAGAAGAATTACCCTGTCCACGACCTTGAGTTAGCTGCCATTGTTCACGCCCTGAAGATCTTGCTCCATTACTTATACGTGGTTCCTTGTGAAATTTATACTGACCATCGGAGCTTGCAGCACCTGTTAAAGCAAAAGGATCTAAATTTGCGCCAGAGGAGGTGGCTAGAGTTGCTGAAGGACTATGATATCACTATTTTGTATCACCCGGGCAAGGCCAATGTGGTGGCCGATTCTTTGAGTCACCGGAGAGAGTTTGGGGAGTTTGACTTATTTACCAGCATCGGAGAGACCTATGGCGATGGATGTTCAGGACTTAGCTAGCCAGTTTGTAAGATTGGATCTTTCGGAGTCCAGTCGGTTTCTAACTTGCGTGGTTTCTCGGTCTTCCTTATTTGATCGTATCAGGGAGCGTCAGTATGATGACCCTCATTTGCTTGTCCTGAAGGAAAAGGTTCAGCACGGTGATGCCAAAGATGTGACTATTAGCGATGATGGTGTATTGAGGATGCAAGGTTGGATTTGTGTACCCAATGTTGATGTGCTTCGGGAGTTGATTCTGGAGGAGGCCCATAGCTCGCGGTATTCCATTCATCCGGGTGCCGCAAAGATGTATTAGGATTTGAGGCAGCACTACTGGTGGAGGCGGATGAAGAAGGACATAGTTGGATTTGTAGCTCGGTGCCTCAACTGTAAGCAGGTGAAGTATGAGCACCAGAGACCGGGTGGATTGCTTCAGCAGATAGAGATTCCGGAGTGGAAGTGGGAGCGGATCACCATGGACTTTGTAGTTGGGCTCCCATGGACTTTGTAGTTGGGCTCCCATGGACTTTGAGAAAGTTCGACGCTATTTAGGTGATTGTGGATCGGCTGACCAAGTCCGCTCACTTTATTCCTATGTGTACTACTTATTCTTTGGAGCGGTTGGCAGAGATTTACATCCGAGAGATTGTACGTCTGCATGGTATTCCAGTGTCCATCATTTCAGATAGGGGTACTCAGTTCATATCACGATTCTAGAGAGTCGTTTAGCATGAGTTGGGTACTTGGGTAGAGTTGAGTATAGCATTTCACCCTCAGACGGACGGACAGTCCGAGCGCACTATTCAAATTCTTGAGGATATGTTCTGTGCGTGTGTGATCGAGTTTGGAGGGTCTTGGGATCAGTTCTTACCATTGGCGGAGTTTGCTTACAACAATAGCTATCAGTCCAGTATTTAGATGGCACCATATGAAGTTGTATATGGTAGATGGTATAGATCCCCAATGGGTTGGTTTGAGCTGGGTGAGGCCAGATTATTGGGCACAGACTTAGTTCAGGATGCTTTGGAGAAGGTCAAGGTGATTCAGGATAGACTCCATACAGCACAGTCCAGACAGAAGAGTTACGCAGACCGAAAGGTTCGTGATGTTTCCTATATGGTTGGAAAGTGGGTTCTGCTTCGAGTTTCGCCTATGAATGGCATTATGAGATTTGGGAAGAAGGGAAAGTTGAGTCCAAGGTTTATTGGGCCATTTGAGATATTGAGGCATGTTGGGGTGGTTGCTTATGAGCTTGCCTTACCTCCCAGCTTGGTAGGAGTTCATCCGATATTTCATATCTCGATGCTCCGGAGGTATCATGGCGATCTGTCGCACGTGTTGGATTTCAGTTTGGTCCAGTTGGACAAGGATCTATCTTATGTTGAGGAGCCAGTGGCAATATTGGACAGGCAGGTTAGAAAGCTGAGGTCAAAGAATATTGCATTGGTAAAGGTTCAGTGGCGGGGTCAGCCGGTCAAGGAGGCGACCTGGGAGACCAAGAAGGATATGCATAGCCGTTACCCTCATCTTTTCACTATTTCAGGTATGTCTCTATGCTCGTTCGAGGACGAACAAATGTATAAGTATAGGAAGATGTGACGACCCAGACGGTCGTCTTAAGAATTTACGCCAAGATCCCCTATTAACTGCTTTCCCCGAGTTTATTTCTGCTATTTTGATTTGTCGGGATGTTCTGTTTTGCGTTTCGGAGAGTTTTGGGACACTTAGTCCCTAAATGAGAGCTTAATTGTTGGAAAGTTGACCGTAGCCGGAACAGTGTGAAGACGGGCTCGGAATGAAAATTCGATGGTTCTGTTAGCTCCGTTGGGTGATATCGGGCTTATGGGCATGTTCGGATTATGTTTTGGAGGTCTGTAGCTAATTTAGGCTTGAAATGCCGAAAGGTCGAATTTTGAAGTTTTCGGTTCGATAGTGAGATTTTGATCCGAGGGTCGGAATGGAATTCTGGAAGTTGGAGTAGCTCTGTAGTGTTGAATGTGACGTGTGTGCAAAATTTCAGGTCATTCGGACAAGGTTTGATGGACTTTTTGATCGAAAGCGTATTTCTAGAGTTTTGGAGTTCTTAGTACCACAGGTGCGGCGCCGCAGAAGTAGCTCAGTGGTCGCAGAAGCGGAAATGAGGAAAGGGGTCAGGAACCGCAGAAGCGGCATATGGAACCGCAGCTGCGTGACCGCAGATGCGGATTTTGGGTCACAGGTGCGAGATGGAGTTTTTAAGTGAGAACCACAGAAGCGGTTCCCCGACCACAGAAGCGGTATCGCAGATGCGATTGTTTGACCGCTGATGCGGTAACAGCTGGACAGAAATATAAAATTTTGAGGGTTTAGTTTCAAAAGTTGAAAATTCGATTTGGAGCTTGGGAGAGGGCGATTTTGGGAGGAAATTGAAGAGGAGATCAGTGGGTAACAATTCTTTAACCCTTTCTAGTTATATTCCATCAATCTATAGTCAGTTTTTCATTTAATTTCGGATTGGAGATGAAAATTGGGGAAAAGTTGGAAGAAATTTCTTAGACCTAGAATTTGACTTTTGACTGGGAATTTGACCTTATATTTGGATAAGTTTGGTATGCATGAACTCGTGAGAGTATGAGGATTCTAAAAATATAAATTTTACCTGATTCCGAGATGTGGGCCCGAGGGGCGTTTTGGTCATTTTACCTAATTTCGCGTATTAGCATAGAATTTCTTTGTAGCGTCAGTTACTTGAAGTGTTATTTACATTATGCAATTGAATAGATTTGGGCCATTTGGAGTCGAGTACTAGTGGCAAGAGCGTGGTTTCGAGTTGATTATTGAGTTGGTTCAAGGTAAGTGGCTTGTCTAACCTTGTGTGGAGGACCTTCCCCTTAAGATTTGGTATATTTGATGTTTGAAATGCCTTGTACGTGAGGTGACGAGTGCGTACTTGAGCTAATTGTTGAAAATCTAATTTTCTTAAAGTAATTTCAATTGTGTTCCATTTCCTGTTTTATTTTACTTGCAATTTAAACCTGCTGTTAACTTAGAAAAAGCATGTCTAATTGACTTAACTGTTTATTTGCATAAACTGCCTTAATTGAATTATGTGAAGCATGTTAGATTAGAAGTACTTGTTTACTTGATACGAAATTGAGCTTAATTGAGTATTCTTGTATTGTTGCTGTATGTTTTACTTTAGGACTACGGTACGGCATCCTGGGAGATCCCTTGTACGTATTCATGGTTTGAACTGCGATGCGGGATACCGAGAGATCTCTGGCACATATATTGAGAATACCAAGAGATCCTCGGGATACTAAGAGATCCCTAGTATATATTGAGGATACCGAGAGATCTTTGTGATACAAAGAGATCCCTAGCATATATTGAGATACCGAGAGATCCTAGGGATACCAAGAGATCCCTGGTATATATTAAGGATACTAAGAGATCCTCGGGATACTGAGAGATCCCCCGGCTATTTCCTTGTGATTGTTTTTGCCTCTGCTTCAGTTAATGAATTCCTTGTTTTCTTGTATTAAATTCTTAGTGTTAGTTTTCGACTGTACTGCTTATCTTATACTTTCATATCTTATATTTTTTATTTTATCTCAGTAGGGATCTGATCTTCCTCGTCACTACTCGACCGAGGTTAGGCTTGGCATTTTCTAAGTACCGCTGTTTTGTACTCATGCCCTTTCTGCGCATGTTTTCCATGTGCAGATCTAGGTACCTTGATTCAGACTTACCATCCTTGAGGCGAGGCGACCCTTCAAAGACTTCGAGATATATCTGCCGCGTTTGCACACCGAGGAGTCTCTCTATCCTCTCTTGTAGTTACAGCCCTTATGTATTTACTTGTTTTAAACTATTCTGGAGTTAGAGCACTATGTAATATCCTTAGCTTATGATTCATGGGTTTTCGGGTTTTGGTAGAGATATATATATTGGATTTGAGAGTTATATTTTGTATGTCGAGCGGCACTTTTAAAAAAGTGCCGTTTTATTACATTATTTCTGTATTAAATTTTATTCTTCCACAAAATGGTTTATCTTCCGCGTTTTACGCTTACCTAATCGTAGAGACTAGGTACCATCACGATGTTTCACGGAGGGCAAACCTGGGTCGTGACACCTAAAGAGAACTACTCCATAGATATCGAGCAATTCATCATAACAATTGTTGATACCCAATTTTTTCTTATATTTTGTATATGCATAAATACCTTCAAAATAGCATATATATGCATATATAAGCATGCACAAGGTTTTTATAATTTTTTCCATAATTTCAAGGATTTAAATTGATTTATTTCCTTCCCTTTTATTCATAAAATCCCCAAAAATTATCCCTCAAATTATTGTTGTGGTGATTTAGTCATTTGATTTCTATATTTATGCCAAAATATGGTTAAAAAAATTTTATGCATTTTTACAATTGCATTTTGTATTTTTAAAGCTAAATTGTATATAATTGCAATATTAGCTCCATTAATGTATAATTACATTTATATGCATAAAATCGACCTTCTACATTTTTAAAATGTTAAATATATATTTTAAATCAGTTTAGTATACAAAATTATTTTCCAGAAATTAGTTGTTATTTATTATAAATTATATAGGAAAAATTTGGCTATTTAAAATATAGCCAGATTTACATTTCAATTGTAGCCTAAATTAAACCCAACCCTAGCCTAATTTAAGATTAAAAACACCCTACCCAAACCCTAACCCGCCTACCCGATCCAAGACCCGTCAAATCCTGGCCGTTGATCTAAAAGATCAACGGCCCTCATGAGTTCTTAACTTTTTTATCCCAAACGACCCCCCTAACCCTATCTCATTTCTCAAATCAGTCGCCTCTGTATCCTCTCATCTCCTCTCCTCTCTCAACCCCTCAACCTAAACCTAGCTCCTTCAACCGTCGACTCCCTTCTCCGGTCTTCTCCGGTGATCTCCCTTCAACTCCTAAGCCTCCAACGGCTCCTCTATTGCCATGCTCGCCTTCTTTGAGGCCTTCAAGGGTCCTGGGCCACACCGACTTGCATCTAGGATTTGACATCTGGTCTGTTCTTGGCTACTTCAGTATGATTTCAAGCGAAATCATGTTGTACTTATTATGATCCTTGAGATTTTAGACAGGTTCTTTCATCTCTACTTGAGTTCTTCTGAAACCCTAATTTTTGCTTACATCTCCGAGATCTGTATGATTTTTAAACCATTTGAGTCTGTTTCTTTGATGTTTTACACTATCCTTGTAACTCTTTAGAAAAATCATCGATTTCAAAGTGTTTTCACCTTCTTCTCAAACTAGGGTTTTCGGAACCTCTTCTAAAACTTTGTTTAAACCGATTCTTTATGTTTTAACTTCTATCTCTTGCATATTTCGACTGACTCTATGATTTTACTCCCTTTTCAACTCGCCTATATTGAAAACCCTAATTTCTTAGTTCTAGTCTTGGGGTTTCTGAGTTTTGTTTGATAACGTGTTCAGTTAATCTATAAGTTTCTGTGATTCTGTGATTTTACCCTATGATTGCTTGTTAAGGTTCCTAATTGTGATTATTCCTGCCTATTGAATGATTTTACCCTATTTTGTTCACCAATATTTTTTATTCTTCACTTATCCTACATGTATCATGCTTATTCTGCTAATTCAGACTATGCTCTACATGAATCCATAATTTATATATGATTTTCGTCCTACTCGACCTCTTAGAGTTCTGGTTTTTGCTTACTATGTGCTTGTTCTTATAAAGTTGTGCTAAATTAGTGCTATTTTCTACTTTTGAATCCTTGAGTCTTTGTGATTGATCTTTCACTGATCTCGCATGATATCTATACTGATTTTTAACCTTGTAAAATATTTTCTGACCTTATTCTACGGTTAATTATGCTATTAATTGATTTTTTAAGTCTTTTCCTTGATTGAAATATGTTGAACCTAGCCTCTATTACATGTTCTGTACTTGTACTATGCAGAAAATATTTCCTTATTTGTTATGCTCGGCCTTATACGATTTCTTTCCTTATTTGCCACATGTTTGTTACCGTTTGAAATTGACTCCTCAATTAAAGGGAGTACTTACCTTGATTTTGCTCTAATTGATTCTGAGTTCCATAATTACTAATGAACTTTGATTTTTACCTTATTTGCTACCTGCTTTCAAACTATATATACACACTCTCTTATTAGCACAAACACACGAACACTCTTGGTTCAAAATCTCTCTCACTCTCACACTTAAAATTTCTGCTCTCTTTTGTGCTACTTGCTACTATTCTAAGTTAGCCGACTGCAAGCCAAGGCTAACCATTGTGTTTTCCTGCTCCTTCAATTTGCTTACTGTCGTCTTTACTGGTATGTTCTAGTTTCAATTCAAGTTCCAACAACAATATGGTTCTTTTATTGCTTCAGTCCATCCTGTTTCTAGTTTGCTTTTACTTATGGTTTTGCTGTGAAACCTGTAGTTAATATGTTTACATAATTAACATGTTAAACTTCCTTTCCTTAGGATCAGTATGAGCATGTTACCCCTTTTATATAGTTTGTCTCCATGTAATCTTGCACTACTTGAACTTTGATATGAACCTCCTTGTAAAGTAGTCTGCACTCCTAAACTTGTATGACTCTGGGATTGATTCTTAAGTCATATACTGAACCCCTTAAGCCTTGCTAATTATGCGACTATGCCTGATTAGTGTCTTGGGCATAATTCCAAAGACTTTTGCATGCCATGTGTTTACCATTATGTGTTTTCCATGTCCCCGATTCCCATTTACCCCTGTGTGAAACTTGTGGTGTTAAAACTTCTCTGTTCTATGTGTAGTGCTGAACCTGTTATGGTTTAAACATTGATCCCTTGTTTATTGACTGCCCTACTCTTTTAAAAACTATCTCATTGAATAACTCTTTTGTTGTTTCACAAAATTATTTTAAGTATCCTACAAATACAGTTTTTCCCATTAAACCTTTTCAATTTGTGTCCAGCACTTTCACTCTACTCCTAAGTCAATAAGTTCTGCCCCCTCCAGTATGTGTACTGCCTTGGGATCCTCTTGAGAATCCTCTAAACTCTGGCATACTGAGGCTGGCCTTTCCACACTGCACTTATTTAATTTTGGGTACCGAGTCTAGGTGTAAGCACTGCACGGGATCCTTGAGATCCTTAGGGAACTTTGATGCACCTAGATTATGATATTGTCTATATAATTGAGGCATTTGAGGATATTTAAGGCTTTGGAAACTTGGGCCTATTTGTAGGCTCCCTATATAATAACTTCTTATTTTCTTATTTACTAATGTAATTCATTTATATGGTCTGTAATAACCTGAAAACGAATATTGGGGTAATTAGTGAAAAGGGTGGGTAGTTACATGTTTGTGGGGTAATACGGGTAGAAACCATGCCTATAGGACTTTACAATTTGTTGTGTTTACCTTTATAAATAGAAAACATACCTATAGGACTTTACATCTTGTCATGTTTATCTCACCATGTTAGAAATCATGCTTATAGGTCTCAATTGATTCCATAATAGAAATCATGTTTAATGGGTCTTAAATTAGTTTCACAAGCAGATGCCATGCCTATAGGACATAATCCAAATCTGACTTCTGTTATAACAAGTGTTTATGTATGTTTCCATGTATCATCATGCCTGCAAGTCTTCAAAATCAGTATTAAAATCAGATATCATGCCTATAGGGAACAACATAAGATTTTGCCTAAAGATTTCAGACTAGTTTAGTTTTAAATAATTAATCCGGTTAACGTTTAGTTCACTTCTGAATGTGTTTAACTAGTCGTTTATATGTCCTTAAACGAGTTCTTTTAAAAACTATCTTAATATGTTATTAGACAACATGCCTATAAGGGTTAAAGAGTCCGTTTCAGAACCTTCCTTGTTTCACTATATAAAATGTAGTATTTCACGTATAGGCAAGCCTGTAGGGGGTTTTCAAAACTTGCAATTCTGAAACTGTTTCTGTGACTTAATGTTGTTCTGGTTTAAACAAGCTTTAAAATCAATAGGCAATTGATAGCGTCACTACTTCTGAGTTTATAAAATAAACTGCATGTTTTCTGTACATTCACTTAGATATTATGTCTTAGGATATTATTTAACAAAAGGGCTTTACTTGTGTTTGAGTCGTGCCGCTTACATGCCTTATTTGTGGAGGTAAACTGAGCCTCTTATTTGCTCCTTCTTGTTCTTCCTTGCTAAAGTCCTAACTGTTCTTGCATGTCGCCTTAGTATTTTCACCTTTAAAACCTTAGGGGTCCATCTAGAACCACCTATAGGTAGAGGTCCTAAATCCCTCCGGGACCATTAAGAAGGGGAGGGTAACAGCACGCAATAGAGATCGTTGACCAACACTCACTTTGAATGACCACTAAGGGGATGTGAAGGGTAGATATGGGATATGATGACTACGCGCTAATGTCACGTGTAGCCCCTCATTGAGGAATGTTTATCGGACATTGTGTGGGGTAATCCTATAGGCTAACCAACCTAGGACTCCTCATTTTCCAAAATTCCTTTTTCTATTTAAAACCTTTGTTTTATACAACTTGTTCAAAAAATATTTATCTTATTACTTGAGTTATCCAAAGCGCTTTACTTGCAACTTATTTGTTTGAACTGTTTATGGACTAATTTGTGAATATAAGTTCGGTTGGAACCCACAGTTGTGGACCAAGAGGGGTGCCTAACACCTTCTCCTCGAGGTTATTTCGAGCTCTTACCCTAAATCTCTGGTAATGCAAACCAATCCAAGAGTTAATCACTCTGGGTGCCCTAACGCACCGTAATCCGTTAGGTGGCGACTCTTCAAATACCCAATTCCCAAAAGAAAATGATTTATCACACCCCATGAATGTCGAAACCCGGACTTCTTTCTCCGCGGAGGGAGAAAAGGGGGCGCGACAACAATGTTTAAGTTAAAGGAAAACATAGAACAATCCAAACTCTTGTCTTGAGTGAGGATTGAATGATGAAATCCTTGTGCTTTTGCTTCTCCACCTCCTCCTTGGCTTACTTAGGTCTAAGATGTGTCAAAAGTCCCAAAAATAACATTTTTTCATGTATATAGACCAAGTAGGGTTGAACCCAAACAAAAATACCTTTTCTTATGATAAATAGGACAATTACTCTGTAAAATTAGCACAGGCACGCCACATGGGGCGATGCACCATGCGGGGCATTAGTGGGGAAGTTCAGAGAGTTTATTTCTGATATGCTGCAAGAATTTGCACAGGCGTGGCGCACTGCGGTAGTTGGGAATCTAAGAAAATGTAAAACACAAAATTTGTATCCCTTTTAAACAGCTTTCCAGCAATATATTGTGGAGCCCAAACGGATTCTTGAGCGAAAGGTTATGTGCATTTTACTGGACAATGTGCAGTATGCCTGCTCGATTCTTCGTTTCATTCTTAAAGTGCATAACCATCCATTGATCCCCGAACATGATCCCGACTTAATTCTTGGGCTTTTACTCAGATTTCAAAGCTACAGAATAACTTGAATTTATTCTATAACATCTACATAACTCGAAATCACTCCTACAAGGCATAAAACACACAATTAGTGCAAAACACTAGCAATTAAAGCTCAAACTCAATTAAAGTGCAGTAAATTGGAATATAATAAGTGACTAAAATATGAGATTATAGCCTACCATCAGTAGTTGAGTATTATAGCCTCGTTTCCCTATTTACTTCTCATTCTCTATTCGGTTATAATTATGTAACTTGTCAGGAAGATTTCAGGATGAAACGGAACACTTAGTTCCAATATTTAAAGCTTAAGTGAAATAAGTGACCAGATAATGAAATATGTGTAAATGGCCCCGGAATAGAATTTTGATGGTTCCAATACCTTTCATATGGTAATTTTTTACTTAGGAGTATGTCCGGATATTTATTTTGAGATTCGTAGTTGAATTTGGCTTGAAATGGCGAAAATAGGAAATTTGAAAGTTTGATAGTTTGATCGGGAGTTGACTTTATTGATAACGGGCTCAAAATCTGATTTTAGAAATTGGAATAGGTCCATTATGTCATTTATGACTTGTGTTCAACATTTAAGGTCAATCGGACTTGATTTGATAGGTTTCGACATCGAATGTAGAAGTTGGAATTTCTTAGTTTTTATTAGGCTTGAATTGGGGTGTGATTCATACTTTTAGCATTGTTTGATGTGATTTTGGGCATCGACTGAGTTTGTTTCATGTTTTAGGACTTGTTGGTATATTTGATTGAGGTCCCGAGGGCCTCAGGTGGATTTTGCATAGTTAACGGATCAAAATTTGGACTTAAGGAAAATCTGAAAAATTTCCAGGTCTGGTGCAATCGCACCTGTGGATATTTGACCACTGGTGTGAGCTCACAGAAGCGAGTTGTCCATCACAGATGCGGCCAGGTGTGGGCTGGGGCAGTGATCGCATAAGCGGGTCACACCTGCGAGGGTTCAATCGCAGAAGCGCAAGGGAACTTAGTGAGGCAGCTTTGCAAAAGCGGCAATGTCGCCACAGAAGCGTGACCGCAGAAATAGTCTTGTTGTCCGTAGAAGTGGGGAAAGTTGCAGAAGTAACGTGAAGTCTCGCATTTGCGAGACTGCAGATGAGGCCAAGTGTACTGTATAAGCGAAACCTCTGGACAGAATAAAAATCAAAGGGTTGCGGGATTTTGGCTTTTACGGTTTAGGGCAATTTTTGAGCGAGAGGGAAATCTTGAGGTAAGTCACTTGTGATCATTGTTAGTCAATAATATTGAATTATCATTGAGTATTTTGACTAGATTACGTAATTTAGAGATGCAAATTCGAGGATTTGGGCCTAGGGATTTAAAAATAAGATTTAAGGATTTGGAGGTTGAGTTGATGTCGGAATTTGGTAAAATTTATATGGTTGGACTTGTGGTTGAATGGGTGTTTATATTTTGTAACTTTTGTCGAGTTCCGAGACATAGGCCCCATTGTCAATTTTTGAGATGAATTTCGAATTTTAATTGGAAAAGTTAGCGTTTTCATATGGAATTGATTCCAAAAAATGTGTAATAACTGTATTGAATTATTTGTGATTAGATTGAGACATTGAGAGGCCAATTCACGAGGAAAAGGCTTATTGGAATAAATAATTACACGATTTGAGGTAAGTAACATTTCTAAACTTGGTTCTGAGGGTATGAATCCTTGAATTACGTGTTATATGATTGGTGTGGAGGTGACGCACATTCTAGGTGACGGGCGTGCGGGCGTGCACCATGGAAATTGTGACTTAATTGATTCTGTAGAGTTGTATAGTCAAATAATCATGTCATTTTTCACATATCCTCCATGTGTTAGAAGAATTGAGCTGAGACTCAGGTTGAAAATCATGCTTAGGCTATGTGCCGATATTTTGAGACCCACAGAGGTCATATTGTTGTTGAATTAATTGTTTTAAAAATGTAATTTCACATTCAGTCACATTTATCCATTTGTGAGGATATTTATGGGGTCGAGCCGCACGCCGCAGCAGGCCATACTAGATATTTTTTTTATGTGGATCGGGGTTGCACGCCACAGTAGGCCTTAAAGGCTTTATTATTATGGGATCGGACTGCACGCCGCAGTAGGCCATATTGGCTTTATATAGAACTTAAGCTGAAGTAGCCCCTCCGGAGTTTGCACCCTCCTCCTCACCCTGCCCCCCCCCCCCCACAGTGAGTGCGGTGGATATTTATATTCGGGGTGAATCTTCCTAGGGCTTAGAATTGTCTTATTTATTTATATTTTATTTTTATTTAGGCTGGATTGGCCTTATACAGTACTGAGTGATTGAGCAGTACACGAGGCTTCCATTGTGGTACATCACATACAACATGTAATTTGGCATGTAGATGTAGAGATGTCATATTCCTCATATCATGCAAAACTGATCTATCTTACTTGTATTAAGTTAACTGTGAACTTGAAAACATGCCTACGTTTCTGTAATGTTATTTCTATATTGGATTGTACCTGTTGAGCTCGTCACTACTTTCAGCCCAAAGGTTAGTCTTGTTACTTATTGAGTACATGGGGTAGGTTATACTCATACTACACTATGCACTTCATGTGCAAATCCAAGTACTTTCGGATACGGTGGTTGCTAGATTTGGAGATTTATCTATTGGAGATTATCGAGGTAGTTGCTTGGCATCCGCAAACCTTGACTGTCTTTCCTTTTAGTTATTTGTATTGTTCTATATTTTTAGACAGTGTTATCCATCAGACTAAGTTATTATTTAGATGCTCATGTACTTAGTGACACCGGGTTTTGGAAGTGTATCATATAAAGACAGTATTTTGTATCAGAAATTATGGGATTTTACTCTTAAACTTATTTATTATGGTTTCAAACTTAAAAGAATTTGTGATTTATTGAGGTTGTCGGCTTGCCTCGTATTGAGATAGGCACCATCGCAACAAGTGAGATTTTGGGTTGTGACTAGTTGGTATTAGAGCCTAGGTTACATAGGTCTCACGAGTCATGAGCAGGTTTAGTAGAGTCTTGGGGATCGGTACAGAGACGTTTGTACTTATCTTCGAGAGGCTGCCGAATCCTTAGAAAAATTTTGCTTTCTTGTATTCTTGTCATACGAATGTGTTGATTTCGAAAACTAAAATTTTATTATTCTATTCTCTCATAGATGGTGAGGATACGTACTACCAGATCGAACTGCCAGCCATAGTACCACTAGTTAGGGCCACGAGAGGTCGGGGTCGTGGTAGAGGTTGAGTCCACGGTAGAGATCAAGGTGTAGCTAATATAGCAACTAGAGCAGCACCTGTGGACCCACAAGTTGCTCCAACTCAGGAGCAGGTTCTGGATATAGGTTAGTCGGTAGGACCAACTCAGGCTCCAGCTATGCCTATTGTGATTGCAGGTCTTCAGGAGGCTTTGGTCCATATATTAGTTGTTTGCATTGGCCTTGCTCGGGTGGTTTCAGCTCAGGCCGCACCTGCCACTTCTCAGGCCGGGGGAGATACTCATACCCTAGTCGCCCGGACTCCAGAGCAGGTAGTGCAGGGACTCTAGATACCAGGGGTACTACTAGTCTAGCCGGTTGTAGCTACTCAGGCCTAGGTGGGTCCTATTATGAATGACGAAGAGAAGAAGAGACTAGAGAGATTTGGGAGACTCCATCCTCCATCATTTGCTGGATCTGAGTCAGAGGATGCTCAGGACTTCTTATACATATGCCACCGGATTCTTCATACAGCGGGTATTATGGAGACTAGTGGGTCTCATTTACTACCTTTCAGCTAACCGAGGCAGCCTTCAGATGGTGGAAGGCTTATGAGAGGAGCAAACCATTTGGTGCAGCACCACTTTCATAGCATGAGTTCTCCATTCTCTTTTTGGAGAAGTTTGTGCCATAGACACGCAGAGAGGTGTTGCGCAGGTAGTTCAAAAGGCTCCGTCAAGAGGACATGTCTGTTACCCAGTATGAGATGAGGTTTTCAGACTTGGCTCGTCATGCAATTTGGTTGGTTCCCACTGAGAGGGAGAAGATTAAGAGGTTCATTAATGGCATCAACCAACAGTTTTGTTTCGTTACGACTTTGGGGAATGTAGCAGGTGCTAAGTTCTATGAGGTGGTTGACAGTACTCAACTGCTAGAAATGGTTCGTACTCAAGAGCGTGAGGAAAGGGAGGCCAAAAGGTCTTGTGGTGTGAGCAATTCTAGCAGTGTTCCTTCAGGGGGCAACCCTACCACAGCAGGGGTCGTCCTTATACGCCCGCTTAGATGGCTCATTCAGCTCATCATGGTACATTAGCTATCCATGTTTCATATAGTGCTCGACCTAGTTAGTCGTCTCTTAGTGCGCTTCCAACTCAGAGTTCATCTCGTGCACCATCAGTTTACGGTTCATCTATATCAGGTTCTTCCGGTAGTTATTCTAGATCTCAGAGTCAGCCTCAGTGCTTGCCGCCATTTTTTGAGAGGGATTGTTATGAGTGTGGAGAGTTGGGTCATGTGAGGAAGTACTGTCCCCGCTTTCGCAAGGTCTAGTTCAGCAGGGGAATCAGGCTGCGAGTCTCTCACTGGTTATTTCACCACCCGCCCAGCCAGCACGGGGTAGGGCACATGCAGCTAGAGGCCGCCCTAGAGGGGGAGGCAGATCTGGTAGCGGTCAGGCTAGATTCTATGTATTCCTGCTAGGCCAGATGTTGTTACCTCAAACACAGTAATCACAGGTATTGTCTTAGTATGCCACTAGGATGCTTCTATATTATTTGACCCTGGTTCCACATATTCATATGTCTCGTCATATTTTGCTCGTTGTCTGGATATGCCCCATGAGTCCGTAGTCTCACGTGTTCATGTGTCTATGCTGGTGGAAAATACTATTATTGTGGATCGTGTATATCGATCGTGTATAGTGACTATTGGGGGGATTAGAGACCAGAGTTGATCTTTTATTGCTCAGAATAGTCGATTTTGATGTGATCTTGGGTATGGATTAGTTGTCTCCATGTCATGCTATTCTAGATTGTCACACTAAGACCGTGACGTTGGTGATGCCGGGGTTACCAAGGATCAAATGGAGAGGTTCTCTAGATTATGTTTCCAACAGGGTAATTTCATATTTAAAGGCCCAACGAATGATTGGGAAGGGGTGTTTATCATATTTGGCTTTTGTGAGAGATGTTGATGCTGACAATCCTACTATTGTCTCTGTTTTGGTAGTGTGAGACTTTCTAGATGTGTTTCTTGTAGATTTGCCAGGTATGCCGTCTGACAGGGATATTGATTTCGGTATTGATTTAGTATCGGACACTCAGCCCATTTCTGTTATTCAGTATCGTATGGCACCAGTTGAATTGAAAGAATTGAAGGAGCAATTTTAGGAACTTCTTGATAAGGGGTTTATTAGGCCTAGTGTGTCACCTTGGGATGCACGGGTTCTATTTGTGAAAAAGAAAGATGGTGTTATGCGGATATGCATTGAGAATAGGCACTTGAACAAAGTTACAATAAAGAACAATATCCTTTTCCACGTATTGATGATCTATTTGACCAGTTTCAGGGAGCGAGGGTGTTCTCCAAAATTGATTTGAGGTCTAGGTATCACCATTTGAAAATTCAGGATTCGAATATTCTAAAGACAGCATTCAGGACCCGTTATGGTCACTATGAATTTCTCGTGATGTCTTTTGGGCTGACAATGCCCCAACAACATTTATGCACCTAATGAACAGTGTGTTCCAGTTGTATCTTGATTCGTTTGTCATAGTATTTATTGATTAGATCTTGGTATACTCACGTAACCAGGAGGAGCATACACAACATTTGAGTATTGTACTACAAAGGCTGAGGGAGAAGAAATTGTGTGCCAAATTCTCTAAGTGTGAGTTCTGGCTTAGTTTAGTAGCATTCTTGGGACACGTGATGTCTAGCGAGGGGATTTGTGTGGATCCGAAGAAGATTAAGGCATTTTAGACCTGGCCTAGGCCATCTCCAGCTACTAAAATTCGAAGTTTTCTCGGCTTGGCCGGATACTATCGTCGCTTTGTGGAGGGTTTCTCGTCTATTGCATCACCTATAACTAGATAGACCCAGAAGGGTGCTCCATTCAGGTGGTCAGATGAGTGTGAAGAGAGCTTTCAGAAGCTCAAGACTACTTTGACCACATCTCCAATTCTAGTTTTGCCTTCCGCATCAGGTTCTTATATTGTATATTGTGATGCTTCTCGAATTGGTATTAGGTGTGTCTTAATGCAGGAGGGTAGAGTGATTACTTATGCTTCATGACAGTTGAATACACATGAAAAGAACTACCATGTTCATGATTTAGAGTTGGCAACTATTGTTCATACATTTAAAATTTGGAAGCATTATCTCTTCGGTGTGTCTTGTGAAGTATTTACAGATCATCGGAGTCTTCAACATTTATTCAAACAAAAGGATCTAAAATTGAGATAGCGCAAATGGTTGGAGTTAATAAAGGACTATGATATTACTATTTTGTATCATCTAAAGAAGGCCAATGTGGTGGCCGATGCCTTGAGTACAAAGGCAGTAAGTATGGGCAACCTTGCATTTATTAATGTTGGTGAGGGGCCGCTTGCTTCAGATGTTCAGGCCTTAGCCAGCCAGCTCATGAGATTAGATGTTTCGGAGCCTAGTCAGGTTCTAGCTTATATGGTTTCTCGGTCTTCCTTATATGACCGCATCAGAGAGCATCAGTATGATGACCCCTATTTGCTTGTCCTTGAGGACACAGTTCAGCCGGAGATGCCAAAGATGTTATATTGGAGATGATGGGGTGTTGAGGATGCAGGATCGGATTTGTGTACCAAATGTAGATGGACTGCGTGAGTTGATTCTTGGGGAGGTCCACAGTTCGCGATATTTCATTCATTCGGGTGTCGTGAAGATGTATCAGGACTTGAGACAGCATTATTGGTGGAGAAGGATGAAGAAAGATATAGTGGGATTTGTATCTCGGTGTTTAAATTGTCAGCAGGTGAAGTACGAGTATCAGAGATCGGGCAAATTACTTTAGAGACTTGAAATTCCTGAGTGGAAGTGGGAGCGGATCACCATGGACTTCGTAGTTGGGCTCCCACAGACTTCGAGGAAGTTTGATGCTATTTGGGTGATTGTGGATAGGTTGACCAAGTCCTTCGCATTTTATTCCAGTTGGTACTATTTATTCTTCGGAGCGGTTAGCGGAGATCTATATCCGCGAGATTGTTCGTCTTCACGGTGTGCCAGCGTCCATCATTTCTGATCGGGGCACGCAATTCACATTACAGTTTTGGAGAGCACTACAGTGAGAGTTAGGCACACAGGTTCAGTTGAGTACAACATTTCACCCTCAGACGAATGGACAGTCCGAGCGCACTATTTAGATATTGGAAGATATCTTACATGCTTGTGTTATAGATTTCGGGGGTTCTTGGGATCAGTTTATGCCGCTAGTAGAGTTTTCCTATAACAACAGCTACCAATCAAGCATTCAAATGGCTCCGTATGAGGCTTTGTGTAGGAGATGGTATCAGTCTCCGATAGGTTGGTTTGAGTTGGGTGAGGCTAGGATATTGGGTACTGACTTAGTTCAGGATGCTTTGGAACAAGTTAAATTGATTTAGGATCAAATTCGCACGGCGCAATCTAGATAGAAGAGCTATGCTGACTGGAAGGTTCATGATGTTGCTTACATGGTAGGAGAGAAGGCACTACTCAGAATTTTGCCTATGAAGGGTGTTACAAGGTTCGAGAAGAAGGGCAAGTTGATCCCTCGGTATATTGGGCCTTTTGAAATACTTCAGAGGATTGGAGAGGTGGCTTATGAACTTGAATTGCCGCCTAGTCTATCGGGTGTCCATCCAGTATTTCATGTATTCATGCTCCGGAAGTATGTTGGAGATCTGTCTTATGTTTTGGATTTTAGTATAGTTCAGTTGGATGGTAATTTGACTTATGATGTGGAGCCGGTGGCCACTTTAGACCGGCAGGTTCGAAAGTTGAGGTCAAAGAACATAACTTCAAAGAAAGTGAAGTGGAGAGGTCAGCCAGTCGGAGAAGCTACCTGGGAGACTGAGCGAGAGATGTAGAGTAGATATCCATACCTATTTGAGACTCCGTGTATAATTCTAAACCCGTTCAAGGTTGAACGTTTGTTTAAGAGGGGGAGAATGTAAAGACCCGGACGGTCGTTTTGAGTATTACAGGCACGTTCCTTCATTTACTGCTCATTCTGTGTCCAGTTATAATTATGTGACTTGTCGGGAAGGTTTCAGGATGAAAAGGAACACTTAGTTCCAAAAATTAAAGCTTAAGTGAAAATAAGCGACCAGATAATGAAATATGTGCAAATGACCTCGGAATGGAATGGTGCCAATAGTTGTGTATGGTAATTTCAGATTTAGGAGTATGTCCAGATATTTATTCTGAGTTTTGTAGTTAAATGTTTCTTAAAATTGCAAAAATAGGGAATTGAAAGTTTGAAAGTTTGATCGGGAGTTGACTTTATTGATAACGGGCTCAAAATTTGATTCTGGAAATTGGAATAGGTCTGTTATGTCATTTGTGACTTGTGTGCAAAACTTAAGGTCAATCGGACTTGATTTGATAGGTTTCGGCATCGAATGTAGAAGTTGGAATTTCTTAGTTTTTATCAGGCTTGAATTGGGGTGTTATTCGTGTTTTTAGCTTTGTTTGATGTGATTTGGGGCATCGATTGAGTTCGTGTCATGTTTTAGGACTTGTTGGTATATTTGGTTGAGGTCTCGAGGGTCTCGGGTGGATTCCGGATGGTTAACAGATCAAAATTTGGACTTAAGGAAAATCTGGAAAATTTCCAAGTCTGGTGCAATCGCACCTGCGGTTCTTTTACCGCAGGTGCGAGTTCGCAGAAGCGAGTTGTCCATTGCAGATGTCGCCGGGCGTGGGCTGGGGCAGTGATTGCAGAAGCAGGCAGGTGGACCACAGAAGCGGGCAGGAAGACCGCAAAAGCGGGTCGTACCTGCGAGGGTTCAATCGCAAAAGCGCAAGGGCACTTGGTGAGGCAGCTTCGCAGAAGCGGCAATGTCGACACAGAAGCGGTCTTGTTGTTGGTAGAAGCAGGGAAAATCACAAAAGCAATGTGAAGTCTCGATTTTGTGAGATCGCATATGCGGCCAAGTGTAGCGCAGAAGCGAAACCCCTGGACGTAATAAAAATCAAAGGGTTGTGGGATTTTTGCATCTTTTGGACAAAAATAACACAGTTTAGGACGGTTTTTGAGCGAGAATTCAAAGGAAATCTTGAGGTAACTCACTTGTGATCATTGTTAGTCAAATATATTGAATTATCATTGAGTATTTTGACAAGATTACGTGTTTTTGAGATGAAATTTGAGGATTTGGGCCTAGGGATTTGAAAATAAGATTTGTAGATTCGGAGGTCGAGTTGATGTCGGAATTTGGTAAAAATTATATGATTGGACTCATGGTTGAATGAGCATTCATATTTTGTTGTTTGGTTTCCAAGATGTGGGCCCCACTGTCGATTTATTAGATGAATTTTGAATTTTAATTGGAAAAGTTAGTATTTTTAAAATGGAATTGATTCCTAAAATTTGTGTTGACTGTATTGAATTATTTTTGATTAGATTCGAGATGTTCAAAGGCCAATTTGCAAGGAAAAGGCTTATTGGAATAAAGAATTACACGGTTTGAGGTAAGTAACATTTTTAAACTTAGTTATGAGGGTATCAATCCTTGAATTACGTGTTATATGATTGGTATGGAGATGACGCACATGCTAGGTGACGGGCGTGTGGGCATGCACCATGGAAATAGTGACTTAATTGATTCCATAAAGTTGCATAGTCAAATAATCATGTCACTTTTCACATATCCTCCATGTGTTAGAAGAATTGAGCTGAGACTCAGGTTGAAAATCATGCTTGGGTTATGTGCCGATATTTTGAGACCCATAGAGGTCATATTGTTGTTGAATTAATTGTTTTTAAAATGTAATTTCACATTCAGCCACATGTATCCACTTATTGTCATGCCCCAAACCTAGGGAGACGTGGTTGGCTCCCGGTGCCGTACTGGCCCGAGCGAACACTCTGTAACTCTTTTTTTGTAACTATCATGGGACAACATGGCCACAACTCGTAATGTATAGCTATAAGTGGGAAAATGCTATATCAATGAACCATCATTCTTAAAATATGAATACATATGGGATGTCAAGGCCTCTGACATACTGTTTAAAATGAACCTCAAAGCCTCTAAGATTATTCGACATCAAATGGGATAGGGCCCCTGCCTAACAATAAGTCTGTAGCATAACTCTAACATGATGACTTATAGACTCAGCTGCACTCTGAACGAAGTGAATTCTTACCGATCCTTCGATTAATGCTAACCTAGTCTTCTATGAGGGCTCATTAAACTGATTATCTATACCTGCAGGCATGAATGTGCCATCCACAACAAAAAGGACGTCAGTATGAAGAATATACCGAGTATGTAAGGTGGAACTGAAACATAACAATAAGTCAACATTAATTAAAGACATAAAAATCAATAGGAATCTCTGAAGTTCCACCGTATATGCATACTTATTATATTATATTATATTATATTATATATAATGCTACTCTTTGAGACTAAATCTATTATCCAAATCGTATGATGCATGACTGCCCAACAGATCGGTGGTAACTGCCCGACTGGCCGTAGCACGGTGGTAATGCATGACTGCATGTTCGGCCGTAGCTCGGTGGTAATGCATGACTGCCTGACTGGCCGTAACTCGGTGGTAAATATTTAACTGCCCAACCAGCCGTAGCTCGGTGGTAAATTCATGTAATACCATTATGAACATTAATATCTTTATCAAATACCTCAATAGGGAACTAGATACATACTTATACGTGCTTGAATATCACTTTACATGAATGAATAACATAGACATCCTTAACTTCTAAGAGTAGAACCACTTATGGAATATCATTACGTTTACGTATTGTTACTTGGATCTTGCCAAAAGAAAGAAGGATTAGCCTTAACATACCTGAGCCGATTCTCTCGGCAATCTTTCCAATACACGTCAAACGCGACAAAACACGTAATGGCGAATTGAAGTAGGGAAAAATCCATATAATATTCTTGAGAAAGATTGCATCGTACTCCCTTAGAATCGTAAAATCTCATTGCTATTATGCTAAGAAGTTTTGTATGAATCTCTTGCTAAAGCTAGTTGCATTGCTATGAAGATAAACATATCTCTCTTTTGTGAATTTTATCAAAATCTCATATGACTTTTGTTGAATTTGAGAAGTCTTTCATGGCTTTTGTTAAAGCTGAACGTTACTCTTTCCATCTCTTTGTGAATTTGAGTCTTTTATAGCTTTAGCCAAGAGTCCCTCTAAAGGTGCCACCTAGCCTCATAACATAGTTAGTCACCTTAGGCTTGATTAAAGCTTCACACATGCTGCCACGTTGGGAGCACTTAGTCTTATCCAAATTATGCTTAATTAATTAGTTAATCTCCCATTAAAAATCAACTATTCACATAATTAAGAATTATCTCAAATTACTTAAAATACTACTCACTTTTAACACAATTTATATACCTTACTATTATGGTCATGTGGTACCTTGTATGGCACTAGTTTATAAATACCGGGTATTATAGCTTGGACCGCATTTTATCCCAAATTGACAAATTTCAACGAAACTCATTTTTTCAACTCGTTTACCCTATGACCTTCATGACACATACTTATCACTTGTTATAAATAGCATAAATAATTATAACCTCAAAAATGGTCTTGTCCTCGTCCTAAAGTACTACTATTAAAATATTAAAATATTAATAAATCATGATACCATATAAAATCAATACATACAGTAATATTTCCTTAAAACAACCATGTAAAAATACATAGATTTTCTTAACTTCTAATTTTCCTAATCTCATATAAAAAGTATAGATTTTCATACGCTTAATTCTTAAAACGGTAAAAAGATAACCTTCTTTTCTTGTGAGAAAAATTTCTATCTTTACACTAAAGAAAATCTCATAAACTTTCTCATATTATGTGTATAATTTAAAGCATATTCGAAAGTAGTAATATTAATAACTATATAAAATCATATTTTTCAAACTTTTTTTACAAAAATGTTCCACTCAAAATACCATATCAAATGTATATAACGGTATCAATGTTGTTAAACTAACGGGGTCTTACAATAACATAGTCACAAATACTTTATAACCTCATGAATGATCTTAATCCCTTTAAGCTCATATGGATTACTACAACTTATCCTAATATTAAAGTGCGGAATGTAACATTTATGAGGATATTTATGGGATTGAGTTGCACGTTGTAGCAGGCCATACTGGCTTTATATATATTATTCATGTGGATCGGGGTTGCACGCCACAGTAGGTCGTATAGGCTTTATTATTATGAGATCGTACTGCATACCGCAGTAGGCCATATTGGCCTTATATAGCGCTTGGGTTAAAGGAGCCCCTCCGGAGTCTGCACCCCCCAGAGCGAGCGCAGTCGATATTTATATTCAGGGTGAATCTTCCCAGGGCATAGAATTGCCTTATTTATTTATATTTTATTTATATTTGGGCTGGATTGGCCTTATACAGTACTGAGTGACTGTCTATCAGTGATATATATTTGGGGATGGATCGTCCCTTGGCTGGATTGGCCATATACAGTACTCAGTGATTGAGTATTCTAAGAATGAGTACACAAGGTTTCCATTGTGGTACATCGTATAAAGCATGTATTTTGGCATGTAGATACAGAGATGTCATATTTCTCATATCATGCAGAACTGACCTATCTTACTTATACTAAGTTAACTGTGAGCTTGAAAACATGCCTACTTTTCTGTACTGTTATTTCTATATTGGACTGTACCTATTGAGCTCGTCACTACTTTCAGCCCAAAGGTTATTCCTATTACTTATTGATTACATGGGGTATGTTGTACTCATACTACACTCTGCAGTTCGTGTGCATATCCAAGCACTTCCTAATACGGCGGCTACTAGATTCAGAGATTTATCGGTTGGAGACTATCGAGGTAGTTGTTTAACATCCGCAGACCTTGACTCTCTTTCCTTTTAGTTATTTATATTGTTCTATATTTTCAGACTATGTTATTTAGATACTCACGTACTCAGTAATATCGGGTTTAGGGAGTGTATCGTATATAGACAGTATTTTGTATCAGAAATTATGGCATTTTACTCTTAAACTTATTTATTATGGTTTCAAACTTAAAAGAATTTGTGATTTATTGATGTTGTCGGTTTGCCTAGTATTGAGATAGGCACCATCGCGACAGGTGAGATTTTGGGTCGTGACAATGAGGTGCGAGATGTGTTTTTTGTGTGTTGTTGATGGGTCAGTCTGGAGGAATTGAGGCGAAGTTTAGACCGCAGCTTAGGCTCTATAGTTTCAGTTGTGTAAGCATGTGCTTTTGGACTTATATGTCTAGTAGTGTCCATAGGAGTGGAATGTATTGCTCGGCGAGTGGTTGGATGGCTATATAATGAGTATGATGTGACTGCGGGATGTGTTCAGAAGGTTTGGATCTGACGAGAAGAATTTGCTTGGGATGTAAAAAGGACTATTATGTGCCTGATTTATGTCACTACGCAAAATCCCGCCTTAGGCATCGTGATGGAAATTAGTCTCTTAGACTAGCTAAGCTGATTAATTACAACAATTAATCCAATTTAGCAATGATATTTTAAATAAGATATTTATATAAATACCGAAATAAATGTGAAATAAGTCTATGCAGTAGTAATCACTACAACCTCCCAAGACTAGGTAATATGCAGTCACGAACTCTAGCTGAATACATGGAAAGGTCTCAAAAATTAAAATACAATACTGTTCGGATATCAAGATGACAGTACAATAAAGGAAAGGACTCCCATGGACTGCGACGACAAGCAACTCTACCTTGAATTCTCGCGACCGATAAGCTAACTCTGCCTAATCTGATATCACCAATACCTGGATCTGCACACAAAAATGTGCAGAAGTGTAGTATGAGTACACCACGGTCAGTACCCAGTAAGTATCAAGACGAACCTCGGTGGAGTAGCGACGAGCTACAAGTCAAGACAATTACTAGTCAAAATAATCTATGCAGTAAAAAAGTATAAGGCTAATAATGAAAGAAGAAATCAGTAAATGGCAACAAGAATCAACATATGATATATACAGTAAAGTAATAAGAACACCGTTAAAGTACCAGTGAGAACATATAAGGGAACAAATGACAATCAACTAATCAAGTTGTTCTAACACAAGTCCCACAATGAATTACTCCAAGATACCTCATCTCATAATCACAAATCACGAGTCTCAAACCACAATCATATGTTCACGGAACCTTGTGCCCACATTTCTAATCACCGTTGCACGGACAACTCACGTGCCAATATCTCAATCCGCCTGGCATGATCACAGGCTCACACTCACAATCCGTATGGCATGGTCACAGGCCCAATGTCACAATGAAAGCAGATAATACAAGAATACATCGGCATGATCCATAAATGTCAAGTTTCATACTCCTGAACTAGTATACGTGGCAGGCTACGGTATATGCTTGTGTGAGTATACTATTACAACCCAAGTCAACAAGTTATATCAAAGATATCGAGTAGCTCATGGAAGCAACACAACAAGTCGCGTAAGGTGTATAACATACACAAGGAAAATCACACCATCACATGAATATCATTAACATAATGCCCCCAGGCCATCACACATCATCCCTGACATTACAACCCTTATCTCTCTGATAGCCATCTGTATCACTCTGCCCTGAGAATATCATTAGTATCACTCTGCCCTGACAATATCATTAGCCACCCGTATCACTCCTCATAATAGCCACCCTTATCGCTCTGCCCCAACAATAACACAATAGCCACCTATATCACTCTACACAATCAACAACAGTGAGATGTCACCCTTATGCTCCGCATAACAACAACCAATCCACACCACAATTCACATGTGCTAACATCACAACAACATGACATATCAACTCATACCACAAGTGCCCATAGTCCACAACCTTTCCAACACAACGATACAAATATTACCATATCATATAGCCCACGGCTCAAACACAATGTTAGAATCTCAATAACAACAAAATGAACAGGAAAGTAACTCAACAATGATCAACACCCCCCTTTAAATGCAACTTAAATTAAAATAGATTAATGGCTTTCAATAACTTCAACTCCAATTAATTACTTAAGAAGAAACTCAATAATGGAGATATTTCCATGAAATGGCAAACTTCCAAATTCTAGTGTGTGAAATAAGCTAACAACGAAAGAGATGGAATGAACTAGCAACTATGTCTAAATGAATGAGAATAACCCGACAACGAGAGGATATCATGTAACAACAATTTCAATTAAGAGTAACTCAATAATAAAGGAGGTCACCTTATAACAAAAAAGGTAATAACTCCAAATAAAGCATATAAGAGTAAATTTGACAAATAAAGGTTATGACACTTAACAACAACTTAAAGTCAAGCATGTGAGAGTAAACATGACAAATAAAAGATATAACATGTGCTAAAAATTTCAAATAAATACATGAAAGAAGCCTAAGAGCCTATACCGGTCAATTTCCACATATAAACCCGAGTACACACTCGTCACCTCGCGTACACGACTTTCACAAAACACAAAAAGCACAAACAACTCAAATCCTAAGAGGTATTTCTCCCTACACAAAGTTAGGCAAGATACTTACTTTAAAGAAGCTAAATCAATACTCTAAAATGACCCTCTCGTGTAAAGCAACCTCCGGACGGCTCGAATCTAGCTAAAATAACTCAAAGATATCAAATAATGCCTAAGGAAACAATTCCAAGTGATAAAGGTCGAGTTTTTACACATTTAGTCAAAGTCAACCAAAAAGTCAAACCCAGAACCGCACCTCGAAACCCAATAAAACTGACAATCCAACAAACCCTTCAATTACGAGTCTAACCATACTAATTTCACTAAAATCTGACTCTGAATCGATGTTTAAAACTCAATTATTCACTTTAGGAAAGTTTAGACAAAAATACTCAATTTCTTATCTTCAAACCCTTAATTTAGGTGTAACAATCCATGAAAAAACAAAGTATATAATCAAAATAAAGATAAAATTACTTACCCTCAAGATTTAGGTGTTTATCTCCTCCAAAATCGTCTTACTTGTGCTCCAAGAACTCAAAAAAGTGAAGAAAATGAACTCAAAATCCCAAAAATTGATGTTTTAATGCACTGCCATGGGTCCTTCTTCGTGATTGCGATCTCCAACCTAGGGATCGCGATTTAGAAAAAAATTCAGCTAAGTTTTTACCCTTCCCGATCATGGCCATGTTCCCACGATCGAGATGAACAAATTCCAACAAGCTTCCCGAACTCTTCCAGATAGCCTCTAGTATAATGGCAATAACTTTTGTACAAAAATCTAACGGTTTAATTTCATAAAAACTAGACACAAAGGGCTACAACTTTTGTTTTTGGATTGTCTCCAAATTCTATATAGATTGCAATATATAAGCTTCCAAAGTTAATCTTGTGACAACCGAAATTTCTTCTATGTGATCGCGAAAAGGCTTCTGTGATCGCTATTCACAGTGCCCAAATAACATTTGCTCTTCGTGAACGTGACCCAAAGTCCGCGATCGCGATGCACACCCATGTAGCCAAAAACCAACAGCTAAAAATGGCCTAGAAATTGTCCAAAACCACCTCAAAACTCACCCGAGCCCCTTGGGACCCTGTCCGAACATACCAACAAGTCCCAAAACATATTACGGTCCTACTAAAGGCCTCAAATCACATATGAGAAAATCAAAACCACGAATCACTGTGAGCACGTGATTTTTGCCTTACGAAAAACTACTCCAAAATAAATCAAAAATAAAATAAATTTCTTTTACTGTGTAATTTCTGAATTTGCATGGTGTTAAATATTTGTTTATGTCCGTAAATGTTTACTTTGTCATGATAAAATGAAAAATAAAATAAAATACATGTTGCATGCATATAGGATATAACTATGCATTTTAAAAGATAATTTAAATAAAATAAAAAAAATATGCGTTAGTTCTATTTTAAATATCCCACTGTGTGATTAATGTTTTGACTATGTGTTAAATAATTGTTATGAAGTAATTAATATTTTTGTGTAAGGTTAAAAATTGTTTTATAATTTTTATTAGGATTTTTTATAATTTAAATAAAATTAGAAAATATATATAAATTGTGAAAGGAAATTGGACCTGGATTAAAATCCAGGCCCAAGTGAATTAATTCCCCCCCCAGCCCAATCCAAAACAGCTTGTCCGGTCCAATTCAAAGCCAGAACCAAACGACGACGTTTGGTCACCTCTCGTCAAGGGCCGTTGGATTAAGTCCATCCAACGGCCAAGATTTCATCACCCTAACCCGAGACCTTTACCCGATCCAACACCCGGTTCAACCCGTCCCCCTAACTTAAACCAAACGACACCGTTTGGTTAAGTGAATAGATCTCAGTCGTCCATCCTGCCTAATTCAACGGTCAATATCCACCCACCATTCCCCTATATAAACCCATAACCCTTACCCCGGCCCCCTAACTAAACACCCCCCCTCCGCTCCTGTTCATCATCGTTCCAAACCAAAACCCCTAACCCTAGCCGCCCATATTCCCTTTCGCCTGAAACCCGGTGGCATCAACGCCGCCGGTCACCAAAATAACACCCTAAGATCCCCTGAACATCCTCTACACGAATATGACCTTAGATTCCTTCGAATCAGGCCCCAACCCTTCGAATCTTAAATCGAAGGTTGGCCTGAAAACCTGATCTAAACCTAACAGTCCCAAATCGACACCATAGCTTCCCCTAGTCATCCTGAGTATGGATCTGTTGTTTGTTTGGCTCGAATCAGTTCCGAGCTTCTCGAATCTTCTTTTGAAGATTCGAGCCAAACAAGAACTTACCCAGATCTGTTTTAAAATGACACCGAATGACCCCTAGGCTTCCCTCACCCTTGTGTCGTACTTGGTTTCCCTCGAATCTAACCAGAAATGATTAGGTCCCAAATCGAACCTTCAGGAAACCTAGAAATACCAAACTTCTGGATTTTTGTCCAAATTGATTAAAAGATTGAAGTTTAATCGACCTTAGTCGAAGTATTTTCAGTGGAAAATACTTCGACTAAGGTCTGTTTGATTTCAAACAAAGTCCGAATCCAAGTTGAGTCCAAGTCGGAATACATTTGAAGGGTCAGAGGTATTTTTTCTATTTTTCTTTTGTGTATTCTACGTGTATTGTTGTTTGTCTTAATAGCTTGTTAAATTTTCATGATTTTATTTGATTAATTCTATCATCTTTGTCTCATGCCCGTCTATATGGTCAAATATGAAATTATTTCTGTTGGTTATGACTATTTATAATGTAAGCAATCGACTCGATTAAGTTCGTCGATTAGTTATATTACGAATTCTCATTCATAATAATACTGATTGAAACAATCTGTTTCTATTATTATGTACTGTTTGTTGACAGATATTGTAGATAATCATTTTTAACTAATACTCGTCAGTTAAATCATCCTGGTTTATATGAATCTGTCAAAATAAGTGTTGTATATATGTTATTGTCTGAACATTAAAGTTTCAGGGCATTGTCAGTATTGACAATGATCCTGTGTGTGTTTGATTTTGGTTCAATGTTAAATCCAGTCTGAATTGTTATGATAATTTCAGTAATATGTTGTTATGATGTTAGTTCTGAATTCAGTGTAATATTGCTGTAATGTCAAGTTTGAATTCAAGTTTACAAAAGTTGGTCAAATACAATTGTGTTAGGAGGTTAATAGGATTGGTTATAGCTGTAAATCAGAAAGATAATTAAGTTTATACAGATTTTAGAATCTGTTTTGCAGTAGGTTCTGATTTTTCAGTAATAACATCAGGATTTCAGGGGCATTTCTGGGAATGAAACAGTAAAAACAGGGTGTTAGTGCTAGTGTATTATAATGTAATGTTAGTGGCTATAGTTTAAGATAATAATGGGGAACAAGGGATAATGGGGCTGCTGAAAATCAGGTTAGGATCATATAAAGTATTAAAAAGTAGTTTTTAATGGAAACTTTCTAATTTTTAAAGGGATAAAGGGTCCATCCAGCATTAAAAGGGTGCAACCAGCCCTGTATAAATACAGGAGCTGGACAGACAGAAAGGGATGAGTTTTAAGAGGGGAAAAAAGAGTTTTTCAGAGAAAAGAGAGCTGAGAGAGAGTTTAAAAAAACAGATTTTAAGAGGAGAAGAAAAGATCAGTTTTTTCAGAGAGAGGGAGGTCAGTTTTCAGAGATAGGGATTATTTTCAGAAGAAGAGAGTTTGAGAGATTTTAGGAGAGGAAGAAGAAACAGAAAAGGAACAAAAAGAACAGTCACACACACACACAGATACACAGCAGCAGAAACAGAAAAATCAGAAAAAATGGGAATTTGAAACTGAAAAGAAATTGAAATCTGAAATATTGTTCTTTTGTTGAATCTGTTCAACCTTTCTTGGTTCCACTGATTCAGTTAACATCTGAAGTAACTTTTAAAAAATAACTGTACTGTGCATTTGTTTTCTTCGGATCTTATTATTGTTTTAATCTGTGGGAATACTGGTATTTGGTTGAGTTTGTTACTGCTGCTACTGCTGAAATTTATTCCTTCCACCTTCATTTTCAGGTACATGTCTTTTAAATTTTAAGTTGGAAAGAGATTCAACATGACTCATCAATGAAGCTTGAATTGAAATTCTATTTTTCAATTGTCCAAATTCATTAGTTTAAATTTCATTTTTATGTTAGTTAACTAGTAGTGAATTCAATTTGATAGCTATGAGTTAATTTGTTTTATTTTGAAATTCATATAAAGTTTTGTAATAATGTTAGCCATTCCGAAATCTCATTGGTATAGGTATATGTGAATTGTCAAAACACGGAGTAAGGCATAAAAATGGGCCATTGATTACATCCCATAATACCGTTAGCTAAATGTAAAGATTAAGAAGTTACATTAGTAGAATATCTTGTAACAAATATGATTTTGTTTAGATTGGTATAAGTTATTATATGGTATGATGACCGGTATAATCATATAAGTAAAGTAAGTTGGTATAGCTCGTCATGACGCTAAAACGTTATGAATGTTTACGCCAAACAGTTAGGTTGCATGTAAGGTAACTTTGTTGAATTAACTTGTATAATAATTCCTTTCCTATAAATTCGATGCCTATCTACCTTCATAAAACAAATTGACCAAATAATTAGGCCTATTAGATTAAAAGCAAGTATATGAGAATGAAAAGAGATGTACAAGCATAAATTGCCACACTTTACATCAATGATAATTAGAAATAGAATTTGCATTAAGTAAATAATGAAAATTCTCGGAAAATATTTCCTTCCTTTATGAATCATTTATTTTCAGTTTCATATGCAATTTATTCTTTGGCATATATATATATGTCATATTTGTTTAAAAAATAGTATTAATTATATTTTTATTCTGTTCTTTGAATTTGAATAGTTGGAATGAATATAACTTATATTCGGAAATTATAATCAATGGGCAACATTCAATAAATTGTGAACTCTTTTTCAAGAATTAAGGATATCTTAAATGAAGATTTCTCATAATATAATAAACAATTTATGGAAAAATCCCTAATATCATTGCAAATATTTCGCGCAATTAGGGATACGTTCGCGTACCCTGATTATATTTTTAAAAGCAAAATTCGGATTATGCGTATGCGCAATTTCGAGCGAATATTTAATAAAAGGATTTTTCCAAAGGCGTTAAATTAAATTCATAAAAATCCGCGATGTGTGGTTCAATATTTAAGAAAAACAAATATTCTTGATTCAGCACAATCTCGAAAAAATGATTGCTTAATAAATATATTATCAAAAGTTATTGTGTACACGTACGCGTGACACAATTCCGCATTTTAAATTTATAACACGAATATACGTACGCGTAATTCGAATCAAAGAAGGGTTTTCAATCACAATAAGTATAAGCGGTAGTAAAATCATGTAACATCAATATATTTAATAAAAATCAAGATAATTAAGCCAATAATAAAAACAGTTAAGCGACCGTGCTAGAACCACGGAATTCAGAAATGCCTAACACCTTCTTCCGGATTAACAGAATTCCTTACTCAGGATTTCTGGTTCGCAGAATAATAAACAGAGTCATATTCTCCTCGATTCAGGGATTAAAATTGGTGACTTGGGACGCCTTAAAATTCCCAGGTGGCGACTCTTAAATGATTAAATAAATCCCGTTTCGACTGTCCTTCAATTGGAGAAAACTCCCCACGCGCCTCGCGGGTGCGGTGAAAAGGAGGTGCGACAGCTCTGGCGACTCTGCTGGGGACTTTAGTGGTTTCTATCTTCCACTGTAACCCAGAACCACTGGTTCAGGGTTTAAAGAATTCTAGCTTAAAATAACTGCATTAATTGGCTTTGTTTACTATATGATTTTCAATTGTTTATATGCTTAACATGCTAATTTTTTTTTTACTGCTTTAATATTATTTGAATTGTGAATATATACAACTGCTACGAAACCCCTTTCTTTCTGAGTCTTCTGAATTTATGGTGTACACGTGCGCGTGACCCACCTTTCTGTTAAAGTCATACCAAATAAGACGGAGTTGGGACAAGTAACTAGGCCGGGCAGACTTTCGTGCTCCCGGTACGTTGCCCCCGCTTCGGCTCAAACTGTCCGTTTGGGTAAGCCAGGTTTAGAACAATCAACCTAAGGTTTTACACTTAGAATAACTCAGCCATGTACCGGATCCCTAGTAGGAACGAATATTTGCATCATATGCATTTGGCCTTGGAGACTCAACACAGGGGTTGGGTCTGTCTAGGACAGGTGAACCCAAAATAAAAAGACCATCATGATGCATCCTACTTGTTACTTGTGCATTCATTTGCCTCGAACATGCTTGTTGACCAGCTTAAATAAAATCATGGTAAGAAGAAAGGAATAAAATGGGTTGTTTTAAAAAAAATCGAAAAAAAATAGTTTTAAATTTTGAAATAAAGGTATTTAATAAATAAAAAAAATTCGAAAATTATTTTTTTTAGTATAAATTTTCAAAATGAATTTTGACTTTATTAAAATTAAATTTCAGATACAAAATGAGCACCACACAAAGCCCCTCATCCACAAGTACGGAAGAATTTCTATGTCAGCTTCAAATGTGGTGGTATGATTTAGGCGAAGACGGTCAAAAATGGGTCGTCAAGCATTTGGGAAATCTCACGGACATTATGAAAGTTAAACCCCGTGATGATCTGATTGCGGCGTTAGTAACTTTCTGGGATCCTGTTCACAATGTTTTTCGTTTCTCTGACTTCGAGCTTACTCCTACATTAGAGGAGATAGCTGGCTATGTTGGTTTTGACGGAAGTTTAAGAAATCAAAGCTTGATATTCACAAAGGCTCCTTCAATACATCGATTCTTCGGTCTTCTGAACATCAGCAGTCAAATCAGGAAAAGCAATGTCATCAATGGATGTTGTTCCTTCAACTTTTTGTATTCCAGGTTTGGAAAGTCAGATGGGTTCGAAATTCATGAGAAAGGCCTTACTAATAAGCAAAACAAAGACACTTGGCAGATGCACCGTCGATTTGCTTTCATGGTGGCTTTTCTAGGAGTCATGGTCTTCCCAAATAAAGAGCGAACAATTGATATTCGCACCGCAAAAGTTGTGCAAATCCTCACCACTAAAGAAAATCACACCCTTGTCCCCATCATTCTATCAGATATTTATCGGGCTTTGACTTTATGCAAATCAGGAGCAAAAGTCTTCGAAGGATGCAAAATTTTGTTGCAAATGTGGGTGATTGAACATCTCCAACAACAGCCCAAGATCATACAGTATGGGTCAAACAAAGCTAATTGCATTGAGAGCTATGAGGAAAGAACAAAAAATTATCAAGCTCCAGAAGGGATAGAAGCATGGGTATCTCATCTAAAGGCTTTAACGGCAAATCAAGTTGAATGGACTCTGGGATGGCTCCCGATGAGAGAAGCAATACATATGTCAACCTCAAATAGTTATCTACTACTATTGGGATTGAGAAACATTCAGCCATATGCACCACTAAGAGTCCTAAGGCAACTAGGGAGATATCAAATAGTTCCTGATGACGAAGATTTGAGTATGCAAATAATCGAATTACACCCATAAGCCACTATCCCCGAAGCTCTACTTCAGCAGATGTGGAATGGGTGCCGATACTTGAAAAGCGATACTCAAGTCCTAGACGCTACAAAGGGTGAGATGAATCCTGGATATGCAAGGTGGTTCGAAAAACGGTCTCGCGTGGATAATGTACCAGAACCTGAGCTAAAAAGGCCAACAAAAAGACCCCATGTTCAAAACTTCAATGATAAAATCCAAGAGCGGTTGATCTGGGGAGAAAAAGAAAAAGGGTACAAAGCAACTATCCATGCCCTAAAAGAAAATCTAAGAAGCCTCAGTTTGGAGAAAGATTTGCAAGCACAAGAAGCCGAAGGCGAGAAAAAGAGTCTAGCTTGTGAGAATGAAAATCTTCATGCTCGATTCCAAAAAATGAAAAGAGTTTCTGAAACGCCAAAGAGGAGCTGGAAGGATCAAAAAACCATCGCCAATCTCTTTGAAAAAATGCAAGATTATGATTCCATTCTTGCGGAAAACGAAAGGGCATTGAGCAAAGCAAAAGAAAGGATCCAACAATTAAACGAAGAAGCCAGATCTAACAAGGAACGCCAAGATAGGCAATCCGAAAAAGACAAGGCTCAATTCAAGAAGGAAAAAGACTATTGGATGCGATCAGAAGACCAGCTTCGTGCACAACTAGAAGAGGCAAGAAGATGCAACAGAGAATATCAACAAGCAGACCTCGACAGGGAAAGATCGCAAGCAAGATTAGAGCAGGCCAGACTCCGAGCTCTATTAGAATCAGCTCTAGATCGTGAAAACCGTGTCAGAGATATAGCCACCACTCGTCAGCAGCAATTGCAAGACCAAGACCAACGTCTCCAAGGTTTCAGGGCACAAATCCACGACTTGGCAGTCTTCACATCTCAAAGTTATGTAAACTGCCAAGGAATGGATTATGAAAGGTTTACAGAGCATGCGCCCACTTTTGCTCGTCATCTAGCAATGGAGTTGGAAAGGATGTATCGTACGCTGGGAGGCCATCCAGGTCAAGCCCCACATTGAGCAGATAATCCAATATTTGACAACAAAAGTGGAAAGTGGGGCACGTTGTGAGATGTTAAGAATTGTATCTTTATTTTGATTTAAGTGTGTGTGTTTTCAAGCCATTTTCTTAAAGTTTTCAAATGTAATTCCATCTTTGTGTAATGAATAAAAGTGATTGCCTTTGTCCGAACTACGCAAGGTCTGATTCATGTAAGAGCATGATACGTAGGCAATCTCTCAGATTCGACCACCACGATAAAAGATATATATAATAAATAAAATGAATAACAATAAAAATTTCAAGAAGGCTGGGACGACACAAGCAGCCGAGCAAATGCATAATAGAAAGGGATTATTTGTCTAGGAGCATTGCATCTCAACGTGTGATTATATATGTGTTAAACTCTCAAAACTAACAAATTTGTTCATTTTCAGAATTCAAGCAGTTAGTTTCTCTAAAGAGTATACTGGCATATTATCACTATCACACAAGATCAAAAGGACCAATACCCGAAAGTATGTCTATCCCAGATGTTGACACAGGTATGGAGATAGAAGAGATGGATGTCGGGAAAATGAAAGAAGAGATGTTTAAGCTCAAGCAGCAAATGGCTGAGATGTACCAAGCTTGGTCTACAGGACAGTTACCCCCATCTTACCCAAATAACCCTGCTCCATCAATGACCCAAACTCAGGATAATATCACCACTGAATTATCCCCAAGTTTCCCCATTTATCAGCACTACCGAGGCACCACCTCTCAGACACCACAGTCTCCACCTCCAAAACCAGTTCCGTACCTTCCTCCACCTATGACTCCTGTTTTCGTAGCACCTCCCCCTGCTACATTTCACAAATCTCCTAGTGAGCCTACATTCCAGGCCCAAGACAACCAATATTACCCCCCGGAGCCCACCTTCAAAGCCTCCGAAATCAATTCAACTGCTCCTCGGTTTGATCTCCCAACCGAAATTGACAAGCCAGCCAAAAATGTTGAACAAGAAGAGATGTTCAGGAAGGTCAAAAGTCTAGAACAATCGTTCCGAGACATGCGGGGATTAGGTGGGCAAGTCAGTGTAGCATACAAAGATTTATGCTTATTCCCTAATGTACAATTGCCAGTTGGCTTCAAGATGCCCAAATTTGACCTATACAGCGGGCACGGCGACCCAGTAGCCCACTTAAGGGGTTTCTGTAGCAAGATGCGAGGAGCTGGGGGAAAGGATGAATTATTGATGGCTTACTTCAGTCAAAGTCTAAGCGGATCAGCTTTGGAGTGGTATACACGCCAGGACCATGGAAGATGGTACACCTGGGATGACCTGGCACAGGCATTCGCATACCATTTCCAATACAATCTGGAAATCATCCCAGATCGATTATCTTTGACCAAATTTGAGAAGAAACACAATGAAAGTTTCAGAGAGTATGGTTTTCGGTGGAGAGAACAGGCAGCAAGAGTGGATCCTCCTATGAAGGAGAGCGAAATGGTAGACTACTTCCTCCAAGCCTTGGAACCAACTTACTATGCCCACTTGGTTTCAGCGGTTGGAAAATCATTCAACGAGGTAGTGAAGATGGGAGGTATGGTGGAAGAAGGCCTCAAGACAAATAAAATCATGAGCTATTCAGCAATTAAGGCAACTACTCAAGCTATTCAAGGCGGGGTAGGAGGAATCGGAAGAAAGAAGAGGGAGGAAGCAGCAGTAGTTGATTCAGGAATTTGGCCGGGACCCAGAGGTTCACCGCTTTACTATAATCAACAACGACCTCGCCAATCAGCTTACCACCATGATTCATCCCAACACTACTATCACCCTTCAGATCCTCATTTTGCCATTAACCATGCTCAAGCATACAATCATCCACCTGTTCACACCAATTGGCGTGCTCCTGTCACACCAAATACTTACCCACGAGTTTATCCTAGACCAGGTTTCAGGCCTAGACCAGCATTCAGGGGAGAAAGGGAACAGAAAAAGAAAACTTACACTCCATTGGGAGAATCTTACACTAGTCTGTTCCACAGGCTGAGACAGTTAGACATGCTGAGACCAATACAATCCAAACTACCCAATCCTCCACCAAAGAATCTGGATTACACCATTAGCTGTGAATATTGCTCCGGTGCACCAGGCCATGATACGGAGAAATGTTGGCATTTGAAAAATGCAATACAAGAGCTGATTGATACTAATAAAATCGAGGTTCAAACCCCCGAAGCTCCAAATATCAATAGAAATCCAATGCCAGCCCATCAAGAGGCTAACATGATAGAAATCATACAAGCTGATGGAGAGACAAAGAAGCCGTCACAAACTGTCATGATGATCAAGACTCATGAAACCAAGCCAGATAAGCAGTTAATGGAGGAGAAGCCGGTATCTAAGCAGAACAGAAATGGTGATGGACCATCTATGATAATCGAGGAGGGATCATCAAGCAAAGTTGCCGCAAAACAAGAAAGGCCGAAAGTGATAGTACCAGGGGTTGCTAACAAACCCATTATATTTGTGGAAGGAGCCCGTACAGATCAGGTTATTATTGCACCTGTAATCCAGCTGCCGGTCGTCAACAACAAAGCCATCCCATGGAACTATGAACGGGTGACTGTAATGTACAAGGGCAAAGAAATCAAGGAAGAAGTGTGTGAGGTGCAAGGCTTGACACGTTCGGGAAGATGTTTTACTCCCGAAGAGTTGAGAAAAACTAAAAACAATCCAATGCCAACAAAGAGAGCTGTGACGGAAGAAGAGGCGGAGGAGTTTTTAAGAAAAATGAAACTCCATGATTATTCTGTTGTGGATCAATTAAAGAAGACCCCCGCTCAAATTTCATTGTTATCATTACTGATCCATTCAGAGGAACACCGTCTGGCGTTGATGAAAATCCTGAATGAAGCTCATGTTCCTGAAAAGATCTCTGTAAATCATTTGGGCAAAATAGCCAACAGAATCTTTGAGACAAACAGAATTACATTTGCTGATGATGAATTACCTGTGGAAGGTACCGAGCACAACAGAGCTCTTTACCTCACCGTGAAATGTGAAAACTCCGTAGTAACCCGGGTATTGGTTGACAATGGGTCCAGTGCAAACATATGCCCTCTCTCCACTTTAAACAAATTAAAAATTAAAGAGGAGAGGATCCAAAAGAATAGTATCTGCGTACGAGGATTTGACGGTGGAAGCAGAGATTCATTTGGCGACATAGTATTGGAACTAACAATAGGGCCAGTTGAATTCACAATGGAATTCCAAGTGTTGGACATAACTGTTTCTTACAACTTGTTGTTGGGTCGACCATGGATCCACGCTGCTAAAGCAGTCCCGTCAACACTACATCAGGCTGTCAAGTTTGAATGGGATCATCAAGAAGTAGTCGTGTATGGAGAAGAAAGTTTACATGCTCACAGCAGTACCATTGTACCGGTCGAGGGAACAGAAAATGACCAGAGACCATGGATATACCAAGTAACCGACACAGTGTCGATAGAGAAAATTCCAGAGGGGAAATATCTTCCAAATCCAAAGATATCCTCTGCATCAGTCATGGTAGCTTATGAAATGTTAAAGAATGGTTTTATACCCGGCAAAGGTTTGGGTTTATCTTTGCAAGGAATTATACAACCAGTATCTATCCCCGAGAACTGGGGAACATTCGGTTTGGGGTTCATACCCACTGCCAATGACGTGATAAGGGCCAGGAAGCTGAAACACCAAACATGGGTTCTTCCAAAACCAGTCCCACATCTGTCAAAGTCTTTTGTCAAGACCGGCGCTAAAAATCGCCCGATAACAACAATTCCTAAATCCCGGGTCAATCCTGAAGAGGAATTAATTGAAAGGTTCGAGAAATTGTTTAGTGATGTGAATATGTTGGAAAGCGGAGAAGGGTGTAGCAACGCAGAAGTTCAATTCGTTGGGCCAGAAACAAAGCTCAATAATTGGAAAGCCACTCCTCTCCCAATTCGAAAGGAGTCTTGGTAGTTTATTTTGATTTTCTTTCAGTTTGTTTGGGTTATTTCAAGGTTGTAATCCCAAAGTTTATCTTACAGTTGGTTTGAAGTGTGCAAAACCTTGTTATCTTTCATTATCCAATAAAAAGCAGTTTCCTTTTTATTATCATTCCTAATAGCTTTCTTTTCTTTTTCTTCTTTTCTGTACAGTTCCTTTTACACTGGCTCTAGTGATATGGCATGCATGAGGAATCTTCAGCCCAGTCTTAAAAATCAATCTGGTTCCGAAGTAATAATTCAAGAAATATATTGTGATTATGAGTCAGAATATGATGAAGATGAGGTTTTTGAAGAGATTAGTAAAGAGTTAATTCACTTTGAGGAAAAAATCAAACCTAACTTGAGTGATACCGAGGACATCAATATAGGGGACACGAGTAATGTCCGGGAAACTAAAATAAGTGTCCATCTCGAACCAAAGATCCGAGAGGAGTTAATTAAAGCACTCATAGAATTCAAAGATGTTTTTGCATGGTCGTATGATGACATGCCGGGCTTGAGCACTGATTTAGTGGTCCATAAATTGCCCACCGATCCAACAATACCTCCTGTCAAGCAGAGGCTGAGAAAATTCAAGCCTGACATGAGTGTGAGAATTAAGGAAGAAATCACCAAACAATTGGAAGCAAAGGTCATTCGAGTTACTCGATATCCTGTTTGGTTGGCTAATATCGTTCCTGTACCAAAGAAAGACGGACAAAATTAGAGTATGCGTCGACTATCGCAATCTCAACAAAGCAAGTCCAAAGGATAATTTCCCATTACCCAATATCCATATTTTGATCGACAATTGTGCCAAGCATGATATAGGGTCTTTCGTGGATTGTTATGCCGGATATCATCAAATTCTAATGGATGAAGAAGATGCAGAAAAGACGGCATTCATCACACCATGGGGAACTTATTGCTACCGGGTAATGCCATTCGGTCTAAAGAACGCCGGAGCAACCTATATGAGAGCAATGACCACAGTGTTTCATGATATGATACACAAGGAAATTGAGGTGTACGTGGATGATGTGATCATAAAATCAAAACATCAGGCCAACCACGTTGGGGATTTGAGGAAGTTCTTCTTAAGACTTCGCAGGTACAACCTCAAGCTTAACCCTGCCAAATGCGCATTTGGAGTTCCATCCGGAAAGTTGCTGGGATTCATAGTCAGTCGACGAGGCATCGAGCTAGATCCGTCAAAGATTAAAGCCATCCAAGAACTGCCACCTCCAAAAAACAAAACTGAAGTAATGAGTTTGTTGGGGAGGTTAAATTATATCAGCAGGTTTATTGCTCAGCTCACAACAACCTGTGAGCCAATTTTCAAATTGTTAAAAAAGGATGCTGCAGTCAAATGGACCAATGAGTGTCAAGAAGCGTTCGATAAAATAAAAGGGTACTTGTCAAACCCACCCGTGTTGGTCCCGCCAGAGCCAGGAAGACCTTTGATTCTTTACTTGACGGTTTTGGAAAATTCATTTGGTTGTGTATTGGGGCAACATGACCTCACTGGCAGAAAAGAACAGGCCATCTACTACCTTAGCAAGAAGTTCACAGCTTATGAGGTTAAGTATACTCATCTGGAAAAGACATGTTGCGCCCTAACATGGGTAGCTCAAAAATTGAAACACTATTTGTCATCCTACACTACTTACCTCATTTCTCGGTTGGATCCATTGAAATACATTTTTCAAAAGCCTATGCCAACGGGAAGACTTGCAAAGTGGCAGATATTGCTCACAGAATTCGACATCATCTATGTGACTCGAACTACAATGAAGGCTCAAGCACTGGCCGATCATTTAGCCGAAAACCCGGTCGATGAAGAATATGAGTCATTGAAGACTTATTTTCCTGATGAAGAAACAATGCATATCGACGAGGTGGAGCAAATTGAAAAGTATGGCTGGAAACTTTTCTTTGATGGAGCCGCTAACATGAAAGGAGTTGGGATAGGAGCTGTAATCATTTCTGAAACAGGGCATCACTATCCTGTTACGGCTCAATTACGATTTTATTGCACCAATAATATGGCTGAATATGAAGCTTGCATTTTGGGATTAAGGCTAGCTGCAGACATGGGTATCCGAGAAATCTTAGTCATGGGAAATTCGGATCTTTTGGTACATCAAATTCAAGGAGAATGGGAAACCCGAGACTTAAAGCTCATCCCATACCGGAAATGTCTACATGATCTTTGTCAGCGGTTTCAATCAGTGGAATTCCAACATATTCCAAGAATCCATAATGAGGTTGCCGATGCATTGGCTACCCTGGCATCAATGTTGCACCATCCGGACAAAGCTTATGTAGATCCAATACATATTCAAGTCCACGATCAGCACGCTTATTGCAATATGGTTGAAGAAGAATTTGATGGTGAACCATGGTTCCACGACATCAAGGAGTATATCAGAATGGGGATATATCCCGCACAAGCCACAGGAGATCAAAAGAGGACCATTAGGCGATTGGCAAATGGATTCTTCTTAAGCGGAGGAATTTTGTATAAAAGAACACCAGATCTTGGATTATTAAGATGCATAGATGCCAGACAAGCTGCAGCTGTCATGTCTGAAGTACATTCAGGAGTTTGCGGACCTCACATGAGTGGATATGTATTGGCAAAGAAAATCTTCCGAGCCGGTTACTATTGGCTTACCATGGAGCGAGATTGTATCAGTTTCGTGCGCAAGTGTCATCAATGCCAAATACACGGAGATTTGATTCATTCTCCACTATCCGAGTTGCACACGATGTCGGCACCATGGCCCTTCGTTGCCTGGGGCATGGATGTGATTGGACCAATTGAGCCGGCAGCATCCAATGGACACAGGTTCATTCTGGTAGCTATTGATTATTTTACCAAATGGGTTGAGGCCAAGACATTCAAATCAGTGACCAAGAAAGCTGTGGTCGATTTTGTCCACTCAAATATCATATGTCGATTCGGAATCCCGAAGGTGATCATCACAGATAACGGTGCTAATCTTAATAGCAACCTAATGAAGGAAGTATGTCAACAGTTTAAGATTACACATCGCAACTCTACCCCATATCGGCCCAAGGCGAATGGAGCAGTAGAAGCAGCCAACAAAAACATAAAGAAGATACTTCGGAAAATGGTAGAAGGTTCAAAACAATGGCATGAAAAATTACCATTTGCATTATTGGGATACCGCACTACTGTTCGCACTTCAGTAGGAGCCACTCCTTATTTGTTGGTATATGGCACTGAAGCAGTAATTCCTGCAGAAGTTGAGATTCCTTCCCTTCGGATCATCGCCGAAGCAAAGATTGATGATGATGAATGGGTCAAAACCCGTCTGGAACAGTTAAACTTGATTGATGAAAAACGATTGACCGCAGTATGCCATGGTCAATTATATCAAAGAAGAATAGAAAGAGCATACAACAAAAAGGTGCGTCCTCGGAAGTTTGAAGTAGGTCAGCATGTGCTGAAACGTATTCTTCCACATCAGGTTGAAGCAAAGGGCAAATTTGCCCCGAATTGGCAAGGACCATTCATTGTGACCAGAGTATTATCGAATGGTGCACTATGCTTAACAGACATTGAAGGCAAATGCATAGATATGGCGATCAATTCTGACGCGGTAAAGAGATATTATGCATAACTTTTTGAGTGTTTGTATTTAGCATTATTTCGAAGATTGGAAGGACAAAGGCAATTTATTCTGCTATCCAAACACTATACCATTTGTTTCCCCTTTGAGCCATACTTATTTCTTTCCTACCCTCTCTTGGAATCAATTAAAAAAAATCATCACTATTATATGGTGAACTACGTTTGACCTGATTCCTCAAAGAAGGATACGTAGGCGCTTCACGGCTCGGTCATAGGGTGCACAATATACATAAAATATGCACAAAAAGAAACATCAAGCGACCCCAATCAAGGAACTGGGGCAAGAATTGTATTAGAAATAAGAAAAAGATTCCAAGAGTTGTAATTTTAAACACATACCAAAATTGTTTAGCTTTTCCATTTCTAACCCCATACCAGAAAGACCTTTCGACCAATCTTAGGAAAAATGCTGAGACAAGCAAATGAAGATGGTTCATAATACTCTGGTACAAACGAGAAAAGAAAGTAAAAACGAGAGAGTCTTATAGGTGAAAACCCACAAGGGCACCATAAGGCAACGGAAGTTGAGAGAAAAGTAAAATGAGAGAGTCTTATTGGTGAAAACCTTCGTAGGCACCATAAGGCGAAAAGGAAGTGAAAATGAACAAATGAGGAAAGTTTATCAGTGAAAACTCTTTAAGACTTTGCAAGTCCAACAGGTCTGTGAAATGAAAAATGAAGTTGGGTTAGGGAAATTTTGGCAAAAACAAAAATGAGACAATTGAAAGGAGATTGATTAAAAGACTGGGTTGATTAATCCGAAATGCATACCATGATCATTGGTGCCAGTAACTCCAATCAGATAAGTTTTCATTCTTGCTCCAACAGTCATCCAAAATTGGATTTTTCTTTTCATTCTATAATTGTCGAAATCAACGTGTTTCGTCACTAATAATCTTACTTTTCTAAAAGCTTTGAAATAAGTTTTATTCCAAACAAATAAGAAGGAATGTCAAGGTATACTACCAAGATTCAAGGTTACATGATGCAAAATACGGCCACAAAAAGTGGAAGATAAAGAATATATCAGGCGTCCACCTGGAGAATGAGGATGAAGAATTAAAGAAGTCAGGCGTCCACCTGGAGAATGAGGATGAGAATTAAAGAAGTCAGGCGTCCACCTGGAGAATGAGGATGAGAAAAGAAGAAGTCAGGCGTCCACCTGGAGAATGAGGATGAAGAATTAAAGAAGTCAGGCGTCCACCTGGAGAATGAGGATGAGAATTAAAGAAATCAGGCGTCCACCTGGAGAATGAGGATGAGAAAAGAAGAAGTCAGGCGTCCACCTGGAGAATGAGGATGAAGAAAAGAAGAAGTCAGGCGTCCACCTGGAGAATGAGGATGAGAATTGAAGAAGTCAGGCGTCCACCTGGAGAATGAGGATGAGAAATAAAGAAGAAGTCAGGCGTCCACCTGGAGAATGAGGATAAAGAATTGAAGAAGTCAGGCGTCCACCTGGAGAATAAGGATGAGAATTGAAGAAGTCAGGCGTCCACCTGGAGAATGAGGATGAGAATTGAAGAAGTCAGGCGTCCACCTGGAGAATGAGGATGAGAATTAGAAGAAGTCAGGCGTCCACCTGGAGAATGAGGATGAGAATTGAAGAAATCAGGCGTCCACCTGGAGAATGAGGATGAGAATTGAAGAAGTCAGGCGTCCACCTGGAGAATGAGGATGAGAATTGAAGAAGTCAGGCGTCCACCTGGAGAATGAGGATGAGAATTAAAGAAGTCAGGCGTCCACCTGGAGAATGAGGATGAGAAAAGAAGAAGTCAGGCGTCCACCTGGAGAATGAGGATGAAGAATTAAAGAAGTCAGGCGTCCACCTGGAGAATGAGGATGAGAATTAAAGAAATCAGGCGTCCACCTGGAGAATGAGGATGAGAAAAGAAGAAGTCAGGCATCCACCTGGAGAATGAGGATGAAGAATTAAAGAAGTCAGGCGTCCACCTGGAGAATGAGGATGAAGAAAAGAAGAATTCAGGCGTCCACCTGGAGAATGAGGATGAGAATTGAAGAAGTCAGGCGTCCACCTGGAGAATGAGGATGAGAAATAAAGAAGAAGTCAGGCGTCCACCTGGAGAATGAGGATAAAGAATTGAAGAAGTCAGGAGTCCACCTGGAGAATGAGGATGAGAATCGAAGAAGTCAGGCGTCCACCTGGAGAATGAGGATGAGAATTGAAGAAGTCAGGCGTCCACCTGGAGAATGAGGATGAGAATTGAAGAAGTCAGGAGTCCACCTGGAGAATGAGGATGAGAATTAAAGAAGTCAGGCGTCCACCTGGAGAATGAGGATGAGAATTGAAGAAGTCATGTGTCCACCTGGAGAATGAGGATGAGAATTGAAGAAATCAGGCGTCCACCTGGAGAATGAGGATGAGAATTAAAGAAGTCAGGCGTCCACCTGGAGAATGAGGATGAGAAAAGAAGAAGTCAGGCGTCCACCTGGAGAATGAGGATAAAGAATTGAAGAAGTCAGGCGTCCACCTGGAGAATGAGGATGAGAATTAAGGAAGTCAGGCGTCCACCTGGAAAATGAGGATAAAGAATTGAAGAAGTCAGGCGTCCACCTGGAAAATGAGGATGAGAATAGAGAAGAAGTAGTCAAGGCACCCACCTGAGGAACGAGGGAATGCAATTGAAGTGTTGAAACCAAAAGCCCACTCATATGAGAAAGGAGCGCACTTAGGATCAATAAAGCAGAGGAGTCCAACAGAATCCCCAGCAAGAAACAACAAGAGTTCCAAAAGGAATACGGAATAAGCCAAGTGCCCAAGAGTTACCAAGATATCAAGACAACAAGAAACACAAGGGCATGATCTAGATAAGATTTTTATAATTCCTGTACCATAATCTAGTTTAATTTTTGTATTTCCTTTAAAGTAAGGTGTAATAAGGAGGTCAGCAAGCAGTAAAAACAGCACGAAGCAGCAGTAACATCACAGTCCCACGGTAGTCCCAGCTACCCAAAATTCCCGAACTACATTGACCTGATTCCTTTATAGCCAAGGATATGTAGGAAACCTTTGAAGCAGAGGTTCGGTCAAATCTTTCTAAAAATGCTTCCCACGGAGTATTCGAACGGGCAAAAATCGCTCGTATCCGCTCACTTTATCTTTGCACGAAAACTCTTCGAGTTTCCGCACAAAGAGGGGCAGCTGTGAGCACGTGATTTTTGCCTTACGAAAAACTACTCCAAAATAAATCAAAAATAAAATAAATTTCTTTTACTGAGTAATTTCTGAATTTACGTGGTGTTAAATATTTGTTTATGTCCGTAAATGTTTACTTTGTCATGATAAAATGAAAAATAAAATAAAATACATGTTGCATGCATATAGGATATAACTATGCATTTTAAAAGATAATTTAAATAAAATAAAAAAAATATGTGTTAGTTCTATTTTAAATATCCCACTGTGTGATTAATGTTTTGACTATGTGTTAAATAATTGTTATGAAGTAATTAATATTTTTGTGTAAGGTTAAAAATTGTTTTATAATTTTTATTAGGATTTTTTATAATTTAAATAAAATTAGAAAATATATATAAATTGTGAAAGGAAATTGGACCTGGATTAAAATCCAGGCCCAAGTGAATTAATTCCCCCCAGCCCAATCCAAAACAGCCTGTCCGGTCCAATTCAAAGCCAGAACCAAACGACGACGTTTGGTCACCTCTCGTCAAGGGCCGTTGGATTAAGTCCATCCAACGGCCAAGATTTCATCACCCTAACCCGAGACCTTTACCCGATCCAACACCCGGTTCAACCCGTCCCCCTAAATTAAACCAAACGACACCGTTTGGTTAAGTGAATAGATCTCAGTCGTCCATCCTGCCTAATCCAACGGTCAATATCCACCCACCATTCCCCTATATAAACCCATAACCCTTACCCCGGCCCCCTAACTAAACACCCCCCCCTCCGCTCCTATTCATCACCGTTCCAAACCAAAACCCCTAACCCTAGCCGCCCCTATTCCCCTTCGCCTGAAACCCGGCGGCATCAACGCCGCCGGTCACCAAAATAACACCCTAAGATCCCCTGAGCATCCTCTACACGAATATGACCTTAGATTCCTTCGAATCAGGCCCCAACCCTTCGAATCTTAAATCGAAGATTGGCCTGAAAACCTGATCTAAACCTAACAGTCCCAAATCGACACCATAGCTTCCCCTAGTCATCCTGAGTATGGATCTGTTGTTTGTTTGGCTCGAATCAGTTCCGAGCTTCTCGAATCTTCTTTTGAAGATTCGAGCCAAACAAGAACTTACCCAGATCTGTTTTAAAATGACACCGAATGACCCCTAGGCTTCCCTCACCCTTGTGTCGTACTTGGTTTCCCTCGAATCTAACCAGAAATGATTAGGTCCCAAATCGAACCTTCAGGAAACCTAGAAATACCAAACTTCTGGATTTTTGTCCAAATTGATTAAAAGATTGAAGTTTAATCGACCTTAGTCGAAGTATTTTCAGTGGAAAATACTTCGACTAAGGTCTGTTTGATTTCAAACAAAGTCCGAATCCAAGTTGAGTCCAAGTCGGAATACATTTGAAGGGTCAGAGGTATTTTTTCTATTTTTCTTTTGTGTATTCTACGTGTATTGTTGTTTGTCTTAATAGCTTGTTAAATTTTCATGATTTTATTTGATTAATTCTGTCATCTTTGTCTCATGCCCGTCTATATGGTCAAATATGAAATTATTTCTGTTGGTTATGACTATTTATAATGTAAGCAATCGACTCGATTAAGTTCGTCGATTAGTTATATTACGAATTCTCATTCATAATAATACTGATTGAAACAATCTGTTTCTATTATTATGTACTGTTTGTTGACAGATATTGTAGATAATCATTTTTAACTAATACTCGTCAGTTAAATCATCCTGGTTTATATGAATCTGTCAAAATAAGTGTTGTATATATGTTATTGTCTGAACATTAAAGTTTCAGGGCATTGTCAGTATTGACAATGATCCTGTGTGTGTTTGATTTTGGTTCAATGTTAAATCCAGTCTGAATTGTTATGATAATTTCAGTAATATGTTGTTATGATGTTAGTTCTGAATTCAGTGTAATATTGCTGTAATGTCAAGTTTGAATTCAAGTTTACAAAAGTTGGTCAAATACAATTGTGTTAGGAGGTTAATAGGATTGGTTATAGCTGTAAATCAGAAAGATAATTAAGTTTATACAGATTTTAGAATCTGTTTTGCAGTAGGTTCTGATTTTTCAGTAATAACATCAGGATTTCAGGGGCATTTCTGGGAATGAAACAGTAAAAACAGGGTGTTAGTGCTAGTGTATTATAATGTAATGTTAGTGGCTATAGTTTAAGATAATAATGGGGAACAAGGGATAATGGGGCTGCTGAAAATCAGGTTAGGATCATATAAAGTATTAAAAAAGTAGTTTTTAATGGAAACTTTCTAATTTTTAAAGGGATAAAGGGTCCATCCAGCATTAAAAGGTTGCAACCAGCCCTGTATAAATACAGGAGCTGGACAGACAGAAAGGGATGAGTTTTAATAGGGGAAAAAAGAGTTTTTCAGAGAAAAGAGAGCTGAGAGAGAGTTTAAAAAAACAGATTTTAAGAGGAGAAGAAAAGATCAGTTTTTTCAGAGAGAGGGAGGTCAGTTTTCAGAGATAGGGATCATTTTCAGAAGAAGAGAGTTTGAGAGATTTTAGGAGAGGAAGAAGAAACAGAAAAGGAACAAAAAGAACAGTCACACACACACACAGATACACAGCAGCAGAAACAGAAAAATCAGAAAAAATGGGAATTTGAAACTGAAAAGAAATTGAAATCTGAAATATTGTTCTTTTGTTGAATCTGTTCAACCTTTCTTGGTTCCACTGATTCAGTTAACATCTGAAGTATCTTTTAAAAAATAACTGTACTGTGCATTTGTTTTCTTCGGATCTTATTATTGTTTGAATCTGTGGGAATACTGGTATTTGGTTGAGTTTGTTACTGCTGCTACTGCTGAAATTTATTCCTTCCACCTTCATTTTCAGGTACATGTCTTTTAAATTTTAAGTTGGAAAGAGATTCAACATGACTCATCAATGAAGCTTGAATTGAAATTCTATTTTTCAATTGTCCAAATTCATTAGTTTAAATTTCATTTTTATGTTAGTTAACTAGTAGTGAATTCAATTTGATAGCTATGAGTTAAATTGTCTTATTTTGAAATTCATATAAAGTTTTGTAATAATGTTAGCCATTCCGAAATCTCATTGGTATAGGTATATGTGAATTGTCAAAACAGGGAGTAAGGCATAAAAATGGGCCATTGATTACATCCCATAATACCGTTAGCTAAATGTAAAGATTAAGAAGTTACATTAGTAGAATATCTTGTAACAAATATGATTTTGTTTAGATTGGTATAAGTTATTATATGGTATGATGACCGGTATAATCATATAAGTAAAGTAAGTTGGTATAGCTCGTCATGACGCTAAAACGTTATGAATGTTTACGCCAAACAGTTAGGTTGCATGTAAGGTAACTTTGTTGAATTAACTTGTATAATAATTCCTTTCCTATAAATTCGATGCCTATCTACCTTCATAAAACAAATTGACCAAATAATTAGGCATATTAGATTAAAAGCAAGTATATGAGAATGAAAAGAGATGTACAAGCATAAATTGCCGCACTTTACATCAATGATAATTAGAAATAGAATTTGCATTAAGTAAATAATGAAAATTCTCGGAAAATATTTCCTTGCTTTATGAATCATTTATTTTCAGTTTCATATGCAATTTATTCTTTGGCATATATATATATATGTCATATTTGTTTAAAAAATAGTATTAATCATATTTTTATTCTGTTCTTTGAATTTGAATAGTTGGAATGAATATAACTTATATTCGGAAATTATAATCAATGGGCAACATTCAATAAATTGTGAATTCTTTTTCAAGAATTAAGGATATCTTAAATGAAGATTTCTCATAATATAATAAACAATTTATGGAAAAATCCCTAATATCATTGCAAATATTTCGCGCAATTAGGGATACGTTCGCGTACCCTGATTATAGTTTTAAAAGCAAAATTCGGATTATGCGTACGCGCAATTTCGAGCGAATATTTAATAAAAGGATTTTTCCAAAGGCGTTAAATTAATTTCATAAAAATCCGCGATGTGCGGTTCAATATTTAAGAAAAACAAATATTCTTGATTCAGCACAATCTCGAAAAAATGATTGCTTAATAAATATATTATCAAAAGTTATTGTGTACACGTACGCATGACACAATTCCGCATTTTAAATTTATAACACGAATATACGTACGCGTAATTCGAATCAAAGAAGGGTTTTCAATCACAATAAGTATAAGCGGTAGTAAAATCATGTAACATCAATATATTTAATAAAAATCAAGATAATTAAGACAATAACAAAAACAGTTAAGCGACCGTGTAGAACCACGGAATTCGGAAATGCCTAACACCTTCTTCCGGATTAACAGAATTCCTTACTCAGGATTTCTGGTTCGCAGAATAATAAACAGAGTCATATTCTCCTCGATTCAGGGATTAAAATTGGTGACTTGGGACGCCTTAAAATTCCCAGGTGGCGACTCTTAAATGATTAAATAAATCCCATTTTGACTGTCCTTCAATTGGAGAAAACTCCCCACGCGCCTCGCGGGTGCGGTGAAAAGGAGGTGCGACAATCGTCGATCCAGATCAATCTCTTAAGTTCATAAACTTCAAACTTTGAACCAAACGTTTGATTCAAGCCTAACCAATCCGAAATGAATCCAAATTTTGCATACAAGTTCCAAATGACATATCGAACCTATTTCACCTCCCGGAACAACAATCCAAACCCAATAACATTGAAGTCAACTCTCGTTCAAGCTTATGAACACTCCAAACCTTTAAATTTTCAACTTTCACCAAAATACATCAAAATAACCTACGGACCTCCAAATCCAAATCCAGACATACGCCTAAGTCCAAAATCGTCATACGAAGCTATTAGAATCATCAAAACACCATTCCGGAGTCGTCTACACAAAAGTCTAACTCCGATCAACTCTTTCTGCTTAAGTTTTAAAACAAGAATCATCCTTCCAAATCAATCCTGAATCATCCGAAAACTGAACCTGACTACACACGCAAGTCACAATACATAATACGAAACTATTCGAGACCCTAAGCCACCGAACGGGATGCTAATTCTAGAAATAACCGATCGAGTCATCACATTCTCCCATCTTAAACAAACGTTGGTCCTCGAATGTCCCAAGAACTGGTACGAAGCAATAAAATCATTGAGTGAACTCACCGTACATATACTCATGGGTGATCCCACGTCACCCCAATACACATAAGCTCGACAACACCTTCTAAATTGAAGATTATTCCTTCCACCCATACTAATAAGCCTTAGAACCAAATTTTTCACCATCCAATCATTTCCCAAAGACCCGATTCCCACATAAACACACTGTATCAACCTTAATCAGCTATCACAGCTCATGCATACACCCATAAGGTATGACCATCTGACGTAATACATCGCCCATATACCCGTCACAACAACTCTGACTACTATAACTATCCATTACGAAACCCAATACTAGTAAATAGCCTCATATTAACTAGAACCTTATTCCAAACCTTCACAATGCTGACAACGATGCAAGAAACATGAAGATCTCATCACTACTTATACAAATAAACAAGTCACACCCAACGCCACCTGGGCACATACCTCACAAGTTAAATCCAATAAGCACAACGTAAATATGACTGAATATGAAAAAAGAGACACATGAGAGAACTATCAAACAAGTTCGACAAGTACAACTCCTTATCACTACCATACCACGAATCTATTCCACAAGGGAGAATCAAAACATATGAACTGATCACAAGAATCTCATCCTAATATAACTCTACTGCAGCACGTAGCCTAATTCAAACATATCAAACCACACAAAAATGCGAGGATCCCATGCTCAGCTCTGAATCACAAGTAGAATACACATCATACCAATTGAAACCTTCCACTAACTCAATTTAGCAAAACAAATCACAACACGTAACAAACATCCTATACCAGTAGAGCATCTAAATCACAAATCATAACTAAACCATCCAGAAATCACATCAAAACCTACTATAATGAGTAATAGAAAAATCATTCTAGTCTCATGACTCTCAATGGTGAACAGAACAAAATGATAGACACGGGCTACCACTATAGAATCTCTCAATAGGGGTAAACATATAAGCTGCTCTGACTGAATCCACCTCTCTTGAGTCTGGGAAAATCTCTCATGATGTGCCTAGTATCGCCACACTCATAACAACCCCTCTACGGACGTCGATGTTAGGACTAAGTCTGTGCTGGGTAACTGGCATAACTGATGTAGGAACCCCGTGCAGGTGGTACACTAAAATATGATTGCCCCATATGAGTACCTTGAGGTCCCTCACTAACTGGAGCACCACGAGTAGTTTGAAGTGCGGACTGGACTGGCCGACTGCTAGCCTCCACCATGATGGGTCATAGATAGTCCCATTGCTCGAGGACGAGCAAGAGTCTAAGTATGGGGTATTGATATTTAGCTTAAAGTATATATATTTATATGTATATCACCTCGCATTTTACTCACGTTTCGTGGATTTTGAATGTGAAATGTAATGATTTGTGCTAATTCGTGGTGTTTTTATATGTAGGAATCATCTGGAGGCAATATAGGGCGAAAGGTGCGAGATTGAAGCCAAAAAGGAGAAAAAAATAGAAAATGGTCATTTGTAGTGCCACAAGCAGTGTGGGGAGCTACATGTGGCGCAGAAGTCAGAATCTGAAAATTCCCAGCACCAAGGATAGTGCCTCACGCTACCCTGGGTGTTGGTGATGGGGAATCTCTCCTACTTCGCCTGGGACAAGGTTATTTCGGCCCAAGACCTACCCAACACGTATAAAAGCAAGACTAAGCCTATTTTGGAAAGAAAAATACCACTTTGAACGAAAAACTACACACAAAGAACATCCAGGAGTGAGGATATCTCAGTTTTCTTCATCTTTTCTTAGTATTCTCAATTATTCGACACTTGTGAATTTGTTTTAATATTATCATGAGTGGCTAAAACCCATAGTTTTGGGGTTGTGATTTAGCCATGAATATTGTTGTATAAAGTTGACTTAACCTTGATTACAATTCACTAATATATGGTTGTTCTTCAATTTTATGATTACTTGCTTAATTGTCTGGCCAACAATTAGGTTTTATTTACTATCGATGCTATGATCGGGAAAGCTACGTCTAAATTAGAGAAGAATTGAAGAGAGCATGATCTTAATTCTGAGTGGGGGGGAGGATTTGTGGTTAGGATAGGACTATACCTAGTCACCTTGATTAATTAAATATCGTAATCGTGATGTATTCTTAATAGATTGATTTCATAGGAATATAGGCGTAATCTATTTGAATAGGTGAGTAGGAATTCAGGAGAATACTACAAGAGTAATTGTTCGATTAATTAGCAACCAAGAGGGAATTGTATGAAAGGGAGAGTCAATTAGAGCATAATAGGATTGGTGAATCGATCACAACCCTGGAATATTCGTCTCTACTGAATACACAACAATTATATTGTTGCTTGATAAATTAGTTACTTGTTAGAATTATTGCTTAGTATAATCATACTTTTGAACTCTGATTGACTTGACTGAATAATAATCTTGGTGAAACTAGTGGGTAGTTAACACAAGTCTCTGTGGGTTCGACACTTGACTTATCATTTTATTACTTGTACGACTACGTATACTTACGTGTGCATTTGGGAGCAACGTGGCCGAACCTAGAGTAGTCCTCCAGTGCACCGATGTCCATGCATTCGAAGAACAAGTTAAGGGCCTCAACTGCGGCCTGTGATGTCTAATTTAGCTTTACTTTAATGGCATGAGCCTCATCAAATAGAGACATCATGTGGGACGGTGACTCCGGGACGTCGATGACATCGGTGGCTTCCTTCGGAGCTGGAGTAGTTTCTCGAGTAGCCGTAGCTACGAGCTTTGCCTCGGGCTCCCAAGCTAAAGAGGGTATCACTGCGGTCACTTCCCTCCGGTGCTGCCCGTTCTTCTTTAACGATGGCTGACTCACGAGCGACAAACTCCAAGTATCGTCTTCAAGGTAGTCCTAAGCCAGTAAAGGGAGTCAAGGTCCGGTACCCTGGCCCGAGTACTCTTCTTGTTGCTCTTTAGACCCTGACCGCGACCCTCTTCTTCTTGGCCTCGACATCCACATCCGGTGAGTCGAAAGACCCCCAATTTCTTCTTTTCTTCTCCTTCTTCTTAAAGTCTCCTTCGGCTATAGGCTATCCCGAAGCGGAAGGAGATGGGTCCTCATCCTCATCAACTACCGGACGCTCAGTGGTCTTGGGTAAACCTGTAGAAGGAAGAAAGGGACTCAGTCAAAACAAAAGTAGAACAAGGGAGAAATTTAATCGAGAGAATGACACTCACCGTGGAAATGGGCCTCCCACCTGCCTTTTGAGAGATTGAGCCACTCGTTCTTGAAGTACGTCAATTTATTGCAGATCCTCTCAACCCACTCCTTGAAACGGGGTAATGCATTGAGAACTCGGGCGGCCGCTGCACGACGGGAAAATCGAGCAATGAGAAAGAAGAATAAAAATAAAGAGCTATTTTAACTACTGAAGGAGAGACAAACTTACGTTTTGAGTTCCACTTCTGGGGGAATGGTAGGAAATCGAAGGGAATGAGAACCTCAGTCTTCACCCGAACGAATCTCCCCTGCCAGCCCCGGTCCCTATCTTTATCAATGCTCGAGAAGAGAGATTTCTTTGCCCGTCGGGCAAGCTTGATCAACCCCCCTTGGAAGATTCGGGGGCCGTAAATGCTGAGTAAGTGGTTGATAGTGAACTGGAGATCCTCCATGTTATTGATAAAGTGACGGAAGAGAATCACGATCCTCCAAGAATATGGATGGATATGCATGAGGCAGACCTCATACTTTTTACAAAAGTAGAGGACTACCGTGTCCACCGAGCCTAGTGTGAAGGGGTATGTGTAAACACTTATATACACCTCCACATGAGTCGTAATGTCCTCGTCAGGACCGAGGATGACTATTTCCTTGCCTCCCTACTTGCAGTCCTCCCGGATTATCGGGAGCGTGTCTTTGGTGATAGAGCATATGTACTTTCATGCCTCTTCACCACGATACCCTTGTTTGGAGGCCTTCTCGACCCTAAAATCATTGTCTATAGAGCAACCTCCAGGAATAAAGTCTTTAAGGGGATGTTTCAGGGCCGCTGCCAATAAGGTCGCTTCAATGTCAGCGGCTGGGGTGGCAGTTGAAGGGCCGGTATTTTGAGTCACAAATTTCGAGGTTTTCGCCATCGAATTCTAGGAATATGAATGTATAAAGGACGGTATTAAGGTTTGAAGGTCAAACTTGAGGATTCAAAGGACAAATATGAAGATTTGAAGATGGGAAGATGCAAAGAACAATATATGAAGATTTGAAAGAATTATGAGCAAGTAAAAAGTTCGGGGGTAACATAAGAAGGTTTTAAATTAGAAAGTAAAAAGTGAAAAAAGAACAGAAGCTTTTATAGGAGGGAGGTAATTAATGTGTGACGTTTCGCATTCGAAGACGGTCAACCGCCGACTGACACATGTTCGAAGTTAGAACGAAGCGACTGATGGGACGTTTCACTAACTCGTCGACCCGATTGTAACATATGGAGGAAGGAATTGGGGCCAATTAATCACTTCTGATCATTTTGATAAATCTGCTCTCCGAAAAGTGTGGGGACTATCTGTGTGCAGGTAAAATCAGGGATAAAGTTACCCCCGATTCTCCGGTAAAGAAACAAGAGGGAAGCACGATCTGGTATGACCTCGAGTAAAACTGAGGGGTTCCACATCTCTGAACTCAAGAAGGATGAATTTTTCACATGGGACAGGATACTATTGAACATCGAGTCTGAGCACAGAGAAGGTTCAAAACTAAGGGAAAAAGAGGGGTTGAGCACGATAAGCGGGGAGCTTAATATCCGCCCTCAACAGGATATTACGGCACAAATCCTGCCCGATATCAACTGCAAATCAATATTTTCTAGGAAGAAAAGATTTTTACCTCATTTAGACTTGTACTAGGATTGAAACTCCCCAACTATATAAATGGAAGAAGTTTTTCATTTTAGGACCACTGTTGGCACGCATATCAAAGAAATAAAAGTTCATTTTTGTTCTCTAACTACAATTCATAGTGTTCTCAATTGCTTAACTATTTAGTTGCAACCGAGCCCTCCTCGAGGGCTCGACCAAGGTCAACTTGCAGTGTTCACTCAAAAGACAGGCTTGATTGTATACCATGCTTGGTTTGATCGTTTTGCTTCTCTTTACTTTAATTATTTTCTGTTCATATATCATTCGTGTTAAATTAAGTCACATATCATTTAAACCATATACAAATTTAATTGTTACTCATTTCAAGAATAAACAGACTTCACCAAAATTGGCGTCGTTGCCGGGGAACAATTTTGCGCATTTAGGTTGTTTGAGAAGTAAGTGTACGTGTTTGGCACAAACTTGTGAATATTTGTGTAACTATTTCTTATCTTTGTTTATTATCTTATTTGTTCTCTTGTTTATTTTCTTGTTCATTTTCTTAGTTTTTGACAAATGGCATGATGTAATGAAACTTTGTCGGACGGTAGTTGTTCATACTTTGATGACTCTTGTCTTTATTACGGAGGACCACACTCATGGCAAAATTGTTTAAATTCTCCCTGGGGAGGATTGTGCGCACAATCTCAAACCAGTGTGTATGCCACCTCCACGACAGAATCAATCAACATCAGTCAAAGTACCATAATCCGCGTGTACCCCATCAAGTGAGAAATATGACAGGGTGATCCTAGGGGGATGGATCCATATCTACTACAATAACAACACAACAATAACCTCGTGCCATAAGAACAATATCATCACAAATGCATGTGAGCACGTGATTTTTGCCTCATACGAATTACTCCAAAAGAATTCCCAAAATTAGGTCTTTTCTTTAATTATGTGTTATTTTTAGGAATTATTGTGCAATTTTCCTGATTGTTTGCATATGTTTGTGTGCATGTTTAATTTTATTAATGCATTAAAAATACAAAAAAAAATATAGCATTTGCATTTAAGATTTGATTTTTACATTTTTGGAATTAATTAATAATTAGGTGTTTTACAAAAATGAAAATTCACAAAAATAACATATTTTTGTATTTTGGTCAAATTGTGTGATTTTTTTTTAATTTAGTGTTTAATTATTTGTGATAGGTATTATTTAAAGTTAATTAATATTTTTAAGCTAATTTAGGTCTTTTATAATTTAATTAGGATTTTAATTTCAAATTGTGAAAGAAAAAGGAAGAAAAGAAAAGGAAAAGAATTAAATAAAAGAGAAGGAAATCGGAATTGGGCCAATCCAATTTAATTCCCAAGCCCAAACCAATTTTTTTTAACCCAGTCCAACCCAAAACCAGGCACATACCCGGTCCGTCTCCAGCCTCAACCAAACGACGTCATTTCAAGCGTTTCAATCTGGATCGTTGAATCAGCCTGATCGAACGATCCAAAGCCTTCCTCACAACGCGACCCGTTCCCACACCCGGACCACCCCAGTTGAAACCAAAACGACCCCGTTTCCATTTATGATTTAATCAGAGCCGTTGGATTCCAATCATCCAACGGATCAAATTAATCGTCCCATTTTGATATACCCAAACCCTTACCCCCCAGAAAAACCCCCCATCATCGTCTCTCACATACCCTAGAGACACCCCTGTCTCCCACCGCCTCACACAACCGCCCTCCACCCACCGAAAATCGCCTCACGACGGTTCCGGTGGCCCAAACAATCCCAAATTAACACCATCGATTCTCCTTCATCTCCCCATTCGGAATCCCTAACCAGTTACCTTCGAATCATCTTAGAACTCGTCGAATATTCAATATAAGTTCGGACCCCTAAACCTTTGCCTACCCAACCAGCCCCAAATTCACACCGTAGAACCCCCTCACTCACATCTTCCTGTCACGGCCCTAGTTCACCAACCGTGAACATGTCATGACGGCACCTAGTCTTCGTGACCAGGTAAGCCCAACATTTGCGGAAACATAAAAATTGCGGAAAATAGAATACCATATTTAAATATGTAAGAAGGAAATTGTACTGAATGTCGCTCGGCATATACAACTCAATATCTCAAGACTAAAACAATCCCAAAACCCGAAAACTCACGGGAAACACAGGCTAATAGAAATGAAATATACTGCTCTAACTCCAGAATGTCTACACAACCAAAGGAAGGGAAAATCATATACTAAGGCTGGAATAAGATAGAGACTCCTGGTCTGCGGACGTGGCAGATGTACCTCAAAGTCTCTGCTAGATGTCTCCGCCGCGAGGATAGTGCGTACCTGGAGCTGCACATGAAAAACATGCGCAGAAGAGGCATGAGTACACCACATCGGTACTCAGTAAGTGCCAAGCCTAACCTCGGTTGGGTAGTGACGAGGAAGGTCAGGGCCCTACTGAGATAAGTATAATAAATGATAAGATAAAGGGAATATTATAGATAAAGTCTACAACGAGAATCGAAATAGGATAAATAAGGAATGCAGTAATAGAAAATAGAGACAAAACAATACAAGTAAATACTGCTCACAACATGCATGATAATCGAGGATCTTTTGGTATCTCGAGGATCTCTTGGTATCCTTCATAATAATTCGGGGATCTCTTAGTATCCTGAGGATCTCTTGGTATCCTCCATAATAATTCGGGGATCTCTTGGTATCGTCAATATATGTGCAGGGGGATCTCCCTGGAATCTAACCCGTAGTCCCAAAGTAAATATGTAGGGGGGATCTCCTGGGAATCAAACCCGTAGTCCTAAAATAAATGTGCAGGGGGAATCTCCCGGGAATCTAACCCGTAGTCCCAAAATAAATGTGCAGGGGGAATCTCTCGGGAATCTAACCCGTAGTCCCAAAATAAATGTGCAGGGGGAATCTCCCGGGAATCTAACCCATAGTCCCAAAGTAAATGTGCAGGGAGAATCTCTCGGGATACCGTCCCGTAGTCCATATTTAAAACACAGAGCAGCAATACAAGAATATTAAATTAAACGCTAATTTCGTACCAAGTAAACACTTACTTCTAGCCTAATATGCTTCACGTAATGCAATTCAGGCGATTTAAGCAAATAGGCAATTAAGTCAACCAAACATGCCTTTCTAGACTAGCAACATGCTAAATTCACGAGTAGAATAAACAGGAAAAAAGAACTCAATTGAAATACTTAAGGAAAAAATCGGATTTTCAACAATTAGCGCAAGTACGCGCTCGTCACCTCACGTACAGGGCATTTCAATTATCAAATATAGCACATCCTAAGGGGAAAGGTCCCCCACACAAGGTTAGACAAGCCACTTACCTCGAATCGGCTCAAAATCAACTAAAAACCACGCTTTTGCCATGAGTATCCGACTCCAAATGGCCCAAATCTATTCAATTCAATTGCATATCATAAATATCATCTCAAACAAATGATTCTATGTTTTAATTCAAAGCTAATACGCGAAATTATGGAAAATGACCAAAACGCCCCTTGGTCCCACGTCTCGGAATCGGTAAAAATTTATATTCCCAGAAACCTCGCACTCTTACGAGTCTAACCATATGAAAATTATACAATTCCGACACTATTTGGCACTTCAAATCATCATTTTACATTTTTTAAAGGTTTCATAATTTTCTTCCCAAATTCCCTCTCAAATCACGAATTAAATGATGAATTCAGTGATAGATTCATGTATTCTAGCCAAATCTGAGTTAAAATCACTTACCCCGATGAATTTCTTGAAAAACCTTCGAAAAATTGCCAAAATCCGAGCTCTCTAGGTCAAAATATTAAATAAAAACCCAAAACCTCGTATTTATAGGTACCCCTCAGGTATCAGCTACCGCAGGCCGCACCAAAACTCACGCGGTCCGCGCAAGCCAGTGCGGTCAGCGCAAAGGCAACGTGCGGCCGCACAGGCCTCCCTATGCAGTGACAGGCTTTAGTATTTTGGCCATAACTTTTGCTACAGATGTACAAATTGCAATATCTTTACCTTTCTGGAAACTAGACACGAAGGGCTACAACTTTCATTTTTTGAATTACCTCAAAATTCTTTGTAGATCAAAAGATATGACCTTACGAATTAGGACTAGCGGGAGGGTCCTTCACCACGGCCGCGCCCCACTTTGTGCGGTCCGCGCGACGCCTACCGCTGCCGCGCCCGTGTTTGTGCAGGCCGCATAGCACTCACTGCGGGCGCACTCATTTTGTGCGGACCGCATGGGTGAGTTCTGGGGCCTGCAACCCCTATAGACCTGCTACAGCTATGATTTTTGCACTAAAACTTCCCGGAACCTACCCGGAACTTCCGGAACTTCAAACCAATTGTACCAACACATCTCATGACATCGTTCAAACTTGCTCAAAACTTCGGAACGCTTATAACAACATCAAATCACCAATCTAACATAGGATTCAAGCCTAAGAACTCTTAAATTATGTTTTCGATCAAAAACTGTATCAAATCTCGTCCGAATGACCTAAAATTTTGCACACGCATCTCAAATGACATGACGGAGCTACTGAAACTTCCAGAATTCCATTCTGACCCTCGGATCAAAATCTCACTATCAGACCGGAAACTTCAAAAATTCAAACTTCGGCATGTCAAGCCTAAATTAGCTACGGACCTCCAAAACACATTCCGATCATGCTCCCAATACCAAATTTACCTAACGGAGCTAACGGAACCGTAGGATTTAAATTCCGAGGCTATCTCCCCACTGTTCCGACTTCGGTCAACTTTCTAACACTTAAGCTCTCATTTAGGGACTAAGTGTCCCAAAACTCCTTGAAACTTAAAACCGAGCATCCCGGCAAATCACATTAGCAGAAATAAACTTGGGGAAAGCAGTTAATAGGGGTTCGGGGCGTAAATTCTAAAAACGACCGGCCGAGTCGTTACATCCTCCCACACTTAAACATTCGTTCGTCCTCGAACGAGCATAAAGAACATACTCGAAGTAGTGAAAAGATGAGGGTAATGGCTGCGCATATCCTGCTCGGTCTCCAGGTCGCCTCCTCGACCGGCTGGCCCCGCCACTGAACCTTTACCGAAAAAATGTTCTTTGACCTCAACTTTCTAACTTGCCTGTCCAATATTGCCACTGGCTCCTCAACATAGGATAGATCCTTATCCAACCGGACTGAACTGAAATCCACCACGTGCGACGGGTCACCGTGATACCTCTGGAGCATCGATACATGAAATACTAGATGCACTCCTGCCAAGCTGGGAGGTAAGTCAAGCTCATAAGCAACCTCCCCAACTCGCCTCAATATCTCAAAAGGGCCAATAAACCTTGGACTCAACTTCCCTTTCTTCCCAAATATCATAACGCCCTTCATAGGCGAAACCCGAAGCAAAACCCGCTCACCAACCATATAGGAAACATCACAAACTTTCCGGTCCGCGTAACTCTTCTGTCTGGACTGGGCTGTACGGAGTCTGTCTTGAATCACCTTAACCTTTTCCAAGGCACCCTGAACTAAGTCCGTGCCCAATAATCTAGCCTCGCCCGGCTCAAACCAACCCACCGGAGATCTACACCGTCTCCCATATAAAGCCTCATACGGTGCCATCTGAATACTGGACTGATAGCTGTTGTTGTAAGCAAACTCCGCCAATGGCAAGAACTGATCCCAAAACCCTGCCATAAAGAGGTATAATTTCGCTTAAAATTGTCACTCTTAAGATAAGAGTTGATTTTAGATTCTCAGGACCCTCCTGGATAATGGGATTTAACTTGAAAATGTTAGGACCCTCCTGGATAATGGGAGTTAGCTTTAATTCAAAACATTCATGAGTACAAGATCTAGCATAAGCTCTACTTCGTGAATATATAAATTGGTATGAAGTTTTCATTCTTCAGACAAGACTCAATTCGAAATTTCAGGACCCTCCTGAAAAATGGGACCTAGGTTAAACCCTAAAAGGATCATAAGTAGTAAATATAGGACAAATGTGCACCAAAAGGAATATAAGTTGGCTTCAAAGTTCGCATAAGAGTTTTCAGGACCCACCTGAATAAGGGGACATGACTTTAAGCATTCCACTAGATAAGTAAGTGTTGTTATAAGATAGTACAATTTGGCCGTAAAATTGTCACCCTTAAGATAAGACTTGATTTTTGATTGTCAGGACCCTCCTGAATAATAGGACGTAGTTTAAAACTGGCTTGGATAACAAGATTTAGCATAAGACATACCTTCAGTAGATATAATTTAGCTTTAAAATTGTCGTTAATTAAGAGTTGTCAGGACCCTCCCGGATAATGGGGAGTAGTTTAAGACCTTCTTAGATAACAAGATTTAGAAGAAGTCATACCTTTAAAAGATATAGTTTAGATTTAAAATTGTCGTTTAGTTAAGAGTTATCAGGACCCCCCCCCCTGGATAATGGGACCTAGCTTTCAAATTCTTAGTAATATTTGGTAATATGATTCAGTTTAACACTCACAGATGCGCCCAGCTACCAAACTAGAACAGAAAATTTTCTTTTGTTTTGTCTATTTTGTTGAAGTCAGGTGCCCATCTGAAGAACAGGGAGAACAACACGGATGTTAAAGATAAGATCATGACCAAGTACTAGCAATCAGGCGTCCACCTGGAGAACAAGGAACAATAGTTGAAGTATCAGCAATCAGGAGTCCACCTGGAGAACAAGGAACAACAGTTGAAGTATCAGCAATCAGGCGTCCACCAGGAGAACAAGAAAAAGCAGTTGAAGATTCAGTAATCAGGCGCCAACCTGGAAAGCAAGGGAATACAATTCAAGTTTCAGCAATCAGGCACCCATCTGGAGAGCAAGGGAGTACAATTCAAGTTTCAGCTTTCAAGTTCTTACTGATATGTTACAACCCATATCCACATGTGTTAGTTCATGCCATATATTAGTTAACATAAATCCAAGAAGAAATTATCTTTGAGATGATAAGAAGTCAATCCTATTGGTCTTAAGTGATACAAGAGTGTATAAGGGTGATTAACCAGTATTAGAAGTTAAACGAATCAAGGATGTTGTAACTCGTATTTTCAGGTAATCTAGCGGTGCTTAATACACTCAAGAGGTCATTTATTAAGGTATTTTAATCATATAATATCCGTATCATAAGTCTTGAAGTCAAACGAGTTATGAAACAAAAGTCGACAAAAGTTGTCGCAACTTAGGTTCATAATTTTACTTAAACATTAGGTCAAATGTTTCTAATCTTTTCTCATAATTTACAAGGAATTACGGGGTGATCTACCAACCAAATTAAAGATCTATGAGTCTAGTTTCCAACGCATTAAACCGTTCATCGATACGATCTCGGAGTAGAGAGATATTCGCATTTTCGCGAGACTGCGCCAAGCACCTCTCTATGGGGCCCACTAAGTCGGTTTAAGATATTTGGACCTATATAGGATGCCTCCAACCCGTTTTAAGTCATTTCTTTTCACTATTTTCAGACCTTAGAACCCTAGGAACATCCTCTCAAGGTTCTCTCAAGATTCAAGACCCAAAAAAGGGCAAACAACACAAATCAAGTGTCGGGAATTCCGTGGCGCTAGTAAGTCTCTTGTTCTTCTTGTTGTTGCTCATTTTTGTGTCGTTCCAGCTCGTGTGGGAGGTTGTTTTAAAGGGTTTATGTTCTGTAAATACTCCCTCATGTTCTTAATATCAATCCTAGGTGATTTCAAGCCTTCTAAAGTGATTCTAGTGCCGAAAAACACTAATTGATCGCTAGTTTCGCTTTTTTGTTGTTGTGGCAGCATTGGAGGGATATTTCATGGAAATTTAAGGTCAAATTGGAGTTGTTATTTCTGTATAAAGGTAAGTAACCTCTTACTCTATATGTATTTAAGATTATCCAAGTTGCAGCTAAGCCATTGAAGCTAGAACTTGTGAAATATATATCGAAAGGCTTGGAAGTAATGTTATTGTTTTGTGGACTGTTTTGCGTTGTTGTTGGGCTGCGTATTTTACTACTATCTTGTGGAGTTTTGGAGGAGGAAGGGTGTGGAGAAACACCATATATATGTAGGGTTATGGGCTGATAGTTATTCGTAACATTTCCAGGTTGTTTGACACGACTACGGTGGTCGTCGTATGTATGGAGTGATTAGGCTGTGTGTGGACTATTTTGGGAGGCTCAATATGTTTATTATTGATGTTGTTTGGGCTGTTTGGTGACTGTTTTGAATTGTGTGAGGTCATATATATAGGGGAGGTTCTATCCGTTTCATCGTAAAATAGGTTGTGGTCGATACATAATAGTTATGACGCTTAAATGATAACGATAGTATCGTTTATCTTATTGTAGACTAAGGAGTTTTGACAATTGCATAGCTTGAGATTGGGGCAGTATATACAAGGTATGTGAGGCTATCCCTTTCCTTCTTTTGCACGACTCCGATTGCACATAATGTAATGAACGATCTTCCAAGATACTCTACTCTTAGAAGCTAGCAGTACTTACATTGTTTTCCCTCTTATGGAACGATTGATGTTAATGTTGCTTCTCTTAGTCTTATGTTATCAATGTTGTTGGTACTTCCTGATTCTTATAAGGTTCATAGTGAAGAGTTAGTCCTAATAACGTGTACAGAGGATACCGACCTTACGTCACTCCGAAAGGTTTAGAATGTGATTCCATGAGTCGAGCATGCATTATATATATGTATCTATTTTACTCTACCGAGCCACGCTATAGTTGGCCGGGTACGGCACCTATTGTGCAACCACTGATCAGTTGGGTTTTACCGAGCTCCACGTGGCCGGGTACGATTCTACCGAGCCTATTATGGCCGGGTACGATATGATGATGATGATGCCCACAGAGGCGAATGCTTTAAAGGTTTATGTATTTATACATATGTATCATGCATTTCATGTAAGTAGCCCTCAGAGGTACTAAGATGTTACAGGTTGTATATTCTCTATCCTTGCTTACATTACTGATCGTATTTATGGTTCCTTGCCTTACATACTCAGTACTTTATTCGTACTGACATCCTTTTATTTGTGGACGCTGCATGTCGTGCTGCAGGTCCTGATAGACAGGCAGGTGCAGCTCCCCCACCACAGTAGACTGTCCAGTTCAGCGGTGATTGGCGAGATCCCTTCTCCGGACTTGCCTTGGTCTTGGTATGCAATTTTTGTTATAGACATTATGGGTATGTCGGGGCCCTGTTCCGGCTATGTTGCAACACTTATGTTCTTTTAGAGGCTCATAGACAGGTGTCGGCTCATGTATAGTTTGGTATGCCTTGTCGGCTAGTTTTTGTTGTATAGTCTTTCATAGTAGCGTGGTAGCTCATACCTTATACGTAGTTTCTTGATTGTCTGGTCATCCCCTGCTATGTATGTTCATGCCGTCATATTTTATTGCTGGTTGTCCATGATCTAGGTCTACCATTTATATTGATCTCGTCAGCCTTAAAAGATAATAATGAAGGTTAGATGAAATGTACGTTGGTGCTCGGCAAGTGTGGTCGGGTGCTAGTCATGGCCCTTCAGTTTGGGTCGTGACAAACTTGGTATCAGAGCAAGTTTGTCCTAGGGGTTGTCTATGAGCCGTGTCTAGTAGAGTCTTGATTATGGATGTGTAGCGCGCCACATTTATAATCAGGAGGCTACATGACATCTAGGGTTGTTACCTTCTTCCTGAATCTAGATCGTGCGTAGAGTTGAGTCGTAAGTGTTCGTCTCTAATATTCACCTTGTTTTTTCAGTGATGCCTTCGACTAGGAAGCAAACGATTAGTAGACGGCTTGATACAGCAGCGGGAGAGGGTACCAGTCAGGTGCCCCAAGTCAGAGCAGGACAAAGTGAGGCTCAAAGTGAGATGCCCTCTCATACCTCATCTACTCCATCTCCTCCAGAGGATATTAGAAGGCACCCAGTGCCTCCAGTTCCTCCGTCTGGCACTCCAGACCAGGATATGCGGAGTGCTTTGCAGTTATTGACTAGCTTGGTAGCTGCTCAGGATCAGAGGCAGAATACAGGTGCTGCTGAGAAACCAGTTAGTACAAGAGTTCGTGATTTTATTAATTTAGACCCTCCAGTGTTTACCGGATCAGACCCCAAGGAGGACCCACAGACTTTTATTGACCAAGTTCATCGTACACTTCGGGTTATGCATGTTAGTGATACAGAGGCAGTAGAGTTGGCTTCTTATCGGTTACGGGATTTAGCGGTTCTCTGGTATGATAGTTGGGAGAGATCCAGGGGTCCGAACCCTCCTCCAGCTGTGTGGAAGGAATTTTCTGAGGCCTTTCTTCGTCACTACTTGCCAGTTGAGATACGACGAGCTAGAGCTGATAAGTTCTTGAACCTTAGACAAGGTAATATGAGTGTGCGAGAGTACAGTATGCAGTTTGATTCTTTGGCAAGGTATGCTCCCCATATGGTGGCCGAGATGAGTGATAGGGTGCATATGTTCGTGAATGGGTTGGGACCACATCTAATAAATGAGTGTACGACAGCCTCCTTGGTGGAGGGCATGGATATTTCCCGTATTCAAGCTTATGCCCAGACCCTAGAGGATCGTAAGCGCCAGCAGAGGGCAGTTAGGGAGCAGGATAGAGGCCAGCATAAGAGGGCGAGATTTGCAGGGTATTCTGATGACTTCAGAGGCCGCATCAGGCCACAGTTTTCGAGGAGTTCGGCGCCACCTGTAGCTAGTGCTCCTCCACAGTTTCAGAGGCCTCGATATGATCGATCCTATTCTGGTCCAGGTCAGAGTTCGCGGGCATCTAGCTCGCAACATCACAGGGATACTAGTCAGATGAGACCCCCAACACCACATTGTGATCAGTGCGGCAAGGCCCACTTTGGATTGTGTCGTCGAGGTTCTGATGCATGTTATTCGTGCGGGCAGCCTGGCCATATGATGCGGGAGTGTCCTAATAGAGGAGGTGATGGTATGGCTCAGCCGACTGGATCTGTGTCTGGTTCTTCCTCATCAGTTCGACCTCCAGCACGGGGTTTTCAGCAGTCGACAGGTCGTGGTAGGGGTAGAGGTGCAGTGCCGAGTTCGAGTGGTGCTCAAAATCGAACCTATGCTCTAGTAGGTCGACAGGATCTCGAGTCGTCTCCAGATGTTGTTACAGGTATTATATCTGTGTTTTCTTATGATGTATATGCGCTGATTGATCCGGGATCTACATTATCATATGTTACACCCTTTGTGGCTAATAAGTTTGGCATTGAACCTGAATTGATAAGTAAACCCCTTGCGGTATCTACTCCGATAGGAGATTCTGTGATTGCTAGAAGGGTATATAGAGGTTGCACTGTGATGATTTGTAGTCGTCAAACCTCGGCAAATTTATTTGAGTTAGAAATGGTTGATTTTGATGTGATAATGGGAATGGACTGGTTGGCCTCATGCTATGCAAATGTTGACTGTCGTACGAAGATGGTTAGGTTCCAATTTCCGGGTGAACCCGTCATTGAATGGAAAGGGAACATTGCTACACCGAAAGGTAGGTTTATTTCCTATCTTAAGGCAAGGAAAATGATCTCAAAAGGTTACATTTATCATCTCGTTCGCGTTAGGGATGCGGAGGCGAAACCGCCTACTTTACAATCAATCCCTGTGGTCAACGAATTCCCAGATGTTTTCCCAGATGAACTCTCAGGCCTTCCTCCTGAAAGGGAGATTGAGTTTAGCATTGATGTGTTGCCTGACACTCAACCGATCTCTATTCCTCCATACAGAATGGCCCCGGCATAGTTGCGAGAGTTGAAGGTGCAGTTGAAGGACTTGCTAGATAAGGGCTTTATTAGGCCTAGCACTTCACCTTGGGGTGCACCAGTCCTATTCGTGCGGAAGAAAGACGGGTCGTTACGGATGTGTATCGACTATCGACAGTTGAATAAGTCTACTATAAAGAACAAGTATCCACTTCCAAGAATTGATGACCTGTTTGACCAACTCCAGGGTGCCAAGTATTTCTCTAAGATTGATTTACGTTCAGGGTATCATCAGGTGAGGGTTAGGGAGAAGGATATTCCAAAGACGGCCTTCCGGACAAGATATGGGCACTTTGAGTTCTTGGTGATGTCGTTCGGGCTAACAAATGCCCCAGCAGCTTTTATAGATCTCATGAATACTATATTCAGGCCCTATCTTGATGTGTTCGTGATTGTATTCATTGATGACATTCTAGTATATTCTCGTTCGGAGGCGGAACATGCGGGCCACTTGCGGATAGTATTACAGACGCTTCAGGATCGTAAGTTATATGCTAAGCTCTCCAAATGTGAATTCTGGCTGAACTCAGTAGCATTCCTTGGCCATGTGATATCTGATGAGGGTATTAGTGTCGACACTCAGAAGATCGATGCAGTAAAGAATTGGCCGAGACCTACAACACCATCAGAAGTCCGCAGCTTCCTAGGGCTAGCAGGATATTATAGGCGGTTTGTAGAAGGATTTTCCTCTATATCATCACCATTGACTAAGTTAACACAAAAAGCTACCAAATTCCAGTGGTCTGACACTTGTGAACGTAGTTTTCAGGAGTTGAAGAATCGATTGACATCTGCACCAGTGCTCACTCTTCCTGAAGGAACAGAAGGTTATGTGGTATATTGTGATGCCTCAGGTATAGGTTTGGGGTGCGTATTGATGCAGCGTGGGAATGTGATTGCTTATGCATCAAGACAATTGAAGAAGCATGAAAAGAATTATCCAACCCATGATTTGGAATTGGCTGCAGTAATATATGCTTTGAAGATATGGCGGCACTACTTATACGGCGTCCATGTTGACATCTACACAGATCACAAGAGTTTACAATACATCTTCAAGCAGAAAGAGTTGAATTTGAGGCAGCGTAGGTGGCTTGAATTATTGAAAGACTACGACGTCGAGATATTGTATCATCCCGGTAAAGCCAATGTTGTGGCAGATGCTCTCAGCCGTAAATCAATGGGAAGCTTAGTACATATTGAGGTAGGTAGATGGGGGTTGATTAAAGAGCTTCATCAGCTAGCCAATATGAGAATCAGATTGTTAGACTCTGATGATGGAGGTGTTACTGTACAGAATACATCAGAATCATCTTTGGTAGCAGAGGTAAAAGCACGACAATATGAAGATCCTATCTTAGTACGATTAAGAGAAAGCATTCAACAGTGTAAAAGTATGGCTTTTGGGATCGGAAAAGATGGGGCACTGAGATACCAGAGCCGATTATGTGTGCCTAATGTGGCAGGGTTGCGAGAGAAGATTATGAATGAGATTCATCAATCCCGATATTCCATCCATCCCGGCTCGACAAAGATGTATCATGATGTCAAGGAGCAATATTGGTGGGATAATATGAAGAAGTCTATTGCAGAATTTGTAGCCTAGTGTCCCAATTGTCAACAAGTAAAGATAGAACATCAGAAACCCGGTGGATTGCTTCAAAATATAGAGATTCCGACCTGGAAGTGGGAGGTGATTAATATGGACTTCATTATTGGATTACCTCGCTCTTATCATAAGTTTGACTCCATCTGGGTGATAATTGATCGACTTACAAAATGTGCCCATTTTCTGCCAGTAAAGACAACTTACACGGCTGAAGATTATGCGAAGTTGTATATCAAGGAGATTGTTAGGCTTCATGGTGTGCCCATATCTATTATATCAGACCGAGGAGCTCAATTTACGGCTAACTTTTGGAGGTCTTTCCAGAAGGGTTTAGGCACACAGGTAAATCTCAGCACTGCATTTCATCCGCAGACTGATGGACAGGCTGAACGTACCATTCAGACACTGGAAGATATGCTACGAGCATGTGTTCTAGATTTTAAGGGGAATTGGGATGATCATCTTCCACTCATAGAATTCGCCTATAACAATAGCTACCATTCCAGTATTAAAATGGCCCCATATGAGGCACTATACGGGAGGAGATGTAGATCACCAGTTGGATGGTTCGAAGTCGGTGAAACAGAATTATATGGGCCAGATTTGATTCACCAAGCTATTGAGAAGGTGAAAGTGATACAGGAGCGATTGAGGACGGCACAAAGCAGGCAAAAATCTTATTCTGATGTCCGACGTCGTGATCTAGAGTTTGAGGTTGGTGATTGGGTTTTCCTGAGGATCTCACCAATGAAGGGTATTATGCGTTTTGGGAAGAAAGGTAAGCTGAGTCCAAGGTATATCGGGCCGTATAAAATTCTTCGACGGATTGGACAGGTTGCTTATGAGTTAGAATTGCCATCCGAATTGGAATTTGTCCACCCGATATTCCATGTATCTATGTTGAGAAAATGTATTGGAGACCCTTCTCGAGTCATCCCTATCAAAGATGTACAAGTTACAGAGGACCTATCATATGAAGAAGTGCCAGTGGCGATATTAGATCGGCAAGTCCGCAAGCTGAGAACAAAAGATGTAGCTTCCGTCAAAGTATTGTGGAGGAACAAAAATATGGAAGAAATGACATGGGAAGCAGAAGAGGAGATGAAGTCTAAATACCCTTACTTATTCCAGAATGAAGATAACAAGGATGCTGGTGGAAGACAGGATACATTGGAAGAAGAAACGGCTCTATGAGGTAAGCAATAATTTGAGAATACTCCTCCTTAATACAAAATGGTGATATGTAGATAATGTAAATACGCATAATGCTTTGTGTAGCCTTGTGAAGCCATATGTTGGGCTTAATTACTTGCAAGTTTTGCTAGTGACCATTTTATAGGGGAAAATTGATCGGAAATTTCCATTGGAATCCACGATGATTTAAACTCCCCATAAACCCTTACATTCGAGGACGAATGTTCCTAAGGGGGGAGGGTGTTACAACCCATATCCACATGTGTTAGTTCATGCCATATATTAGTTAACATAAATCCAAGAAGGAATTATCTTTGAGATGATAAGAAGTCAATCCTATTGGTCTTAAGTGATACAAGAGTGTATAAGGGTGATTAACCAGTATTAGAAGTTAAACGAATCAAGGATGTTGTAACTCGTATTTTCAGGTAATCTAGCGGTGCTTAATACACTCAAGAGGTCATTTATTAAGGTATTTTAATCATATAATATCCGTATCATAAGTCTTGAAGTCAAACGAGTTATGAAACAAAAGTCGACAAAAGTTGTCGCAACTTAGGTTCATAATTTTACTTAAACATTAGGTCAAATGTTTCTAATCTTTTCTCATAATTTACAAGGAATTACGGGGTGATCTACCAACCAAATTAAATATCTATGAGTCTAGTTTCCAACGCATTAAACCGTTCATCGATACGATCTCGGAGTAAAGAGATATTTGCATTTTCGCGAGACTGCGCCAAGCACCTCTCTATGGGGCCCACTAAGTCGGTTTAAGATATTTGGACCTATATAGGATGCCTCCAACCCATTTTAAGTCATTTCTTTTCACTATTTTCAGACCTTAGAACCCTAGGAACATCCTCTCAAGGTTCTCTCAAGATTCAAGACCCAAAAAAAGGGCAAACAACACAAATCAAGTGTCGGGAATTCCGTGGCGCTAGTAAGTCTCTTGTTCTTCTTGTTGTTGCTCATTTTTGTGTCGTTCCAGCTCATGTGGGAGGTTGTTTTAAAGGGTTTATGTTCTGTAAATACTCCCTCATGTTCTTAATATCAATCCTAGGTGATTTCAAGCCTTCTAAAGTGATTCTAGTGCCGAAAAACACTAATTGATCGCTAGTTTCGCTTTTTTGTTGTTGTGGCAGCATTGGAGGGATATTTCATGGAAATTTAAGGTCAAATTGGAGTTGTTATTTCTGTATAAAGGTAAGGAACCTCTTACTATATATGTATTTAAGATTATCCAAGTTGCAGCTAAGCCATTGAAGCTAGAACTTGTGAAATATATATCGAAAGGCTTGGAAGTAATGTTATTGTTTTGTGGACTGTTTTGCGTTGTTGTTGGGCTGCGTATTTTACTACTATCTTGTGGAGTTTTGGAGGAGGAAGGGTGTGGAGAAACACCATATATATGTAGGTTTATGGGCTGATAGTTATTCGTAACATTTCCAGGTTGTTTGACACGACTACGGTGGTCGTCGTATGTATGGAGTGATTAGGCTGTGTGTGGACTATTTCGGGAGGCTCAATATGTTTATTATTGATGTTGTTTGGGCTGTTTGGTGATTGTTTTGAATGGTGTGAGGTCATATATATAGGGGAGGTGCTGTCCGTTTCATCGTAAAATAGGTTGTGGTCGATACATAATAGTTATGACGCTTAAATGATAACGATAGTATCGTTTCTCTTATTGTAGACTAAGGAGTTTTGACAATTGCATAGCTTGAGATTGGGGAAGTATATACAAGGTATGTGAGGCTATCCCTTTCCTTCTTTTGCACGACTCCGATTGCACATAATGTAATGAACGATCTTCCAAGATACTCTACTCTTAGAAGCTAGCAGTACTTACATTGTTTTCCCTCTTATGGAACGATTGATGTTAATGTTGCTTCTCTTAGTCTTATGTTATCAATGTTGTTGGTACTTCCTGATTCTTATAAGGTTCATAGTGAAGAGTTAGTCCTAATAACGTGTACAAAGGATACCGACCTTACGTCACTCCGAAAGGTTTAGAATGTGATTCCATGAGTCGAGCATGCATTATATATATGTATCTATTTTACTCTACCGAGCCACGCTATAGTTGGCCGGGTACGGCACCTATTGTGCAACCACTGATCAGTTGGGTTTTACCGAGCTCCACGTGGCCGGGTACGATTCTACCGAGCCTATTATGGCCGGGTACGATATGATGATGATGATGCCCACAGAGGCGAATGCTTTAAAGGTTTATGTATTTATACATATGTATCATGCATTTCATGTAAGTAGCCCTCAGAGGTACTAAGATGTTACAGGTTGTATATTCTCTATCCTTGCTTACATTACTGATCGTATTTATGGTTCCTTGCCTTACATACTCAGTACTTTATTCGTACTGACGTCCTTTTATTTGTGGACGCTGCATGTCGTGCTGCAGGTCCTGATAGACAGGCAGGTGCAGCTCCCCCACCACAGTAGACTGTCCAGTTCAGCGGTGATTGGCGAGATCCCTTCTCCGGACTTGCCTTGGTCTTGGTATGCAATTTTTGTTATAGACATTATGGGTATGTCGGGGCCCTGTTCCGGCTATGTTGCAACACTTATGTTCTTTTAGAGGCTCATAGATAGGTGTCGGCTCATGTATAGTTTGGTATGCCTTGTCGGCTAGTTTTTGTTGTATAGTCTTTCATAGTAGCGTGGTAGCTCATACCTTATACGTAGTTTCTTGATTGTCTGGTCATCCCCTGCTATGTATGTTCATGCCGTCATATTTTATTGCTGGTTGTCCATGATCTAGGTCTACCATTTATATTGATCTCGTCAGCCTTAAAAGATAATAATGAAGGTTAGATGAAATGTACGTTGGTGCTCGACAAGTGTGGTCGGGTGCTAGTCATGGCCATTCAGTTTGGGTCGTGACATGATATTTGGTAACATGATTTAGTTTACACTCATATATATGCCCATCTACCAAACTGGGGCAGAAATTTTTCTTTGCTTTTGTCTATTTTGTTAAAATCAGGCGCCCACCTGGAGAGCAAAGGAATACAATTCAAGTTTCAGCAATCAGGAGCCCACCTGGAGAACAAGGGAATACATTTCGAGTCTCAGAAATCAGGAGCCCACCTGGAGAACAAGGGAATACAATTCAAATTTCAAGTAGTCAGGAGCCCGCCTGGAGAATGAAGGGAAGAAGCAATTCAAATTTCAAATAATCAGGAGCCCGCCTGGAAAACAGAGGAAAGGAAACAATAGTCAAAGGAAGACATTTAAAAGGTTCGGCAATCAGGTGCCCGCCTAGAGAAGAAGGGAAAGCATTTCAAAAAATACCATTCAAGTCAGCCACAAAGGAACTTCTAAGGAAAATACAAGTAAACGAGGCAACGTCAGTCACAAGATCAAGTTTGAAAATAAATCTTTGTAAATCATAGATTATAGCTTAGTCTAGCTTCTTCATTTTTGTCATGGTGTAATAAGGAGGTCAGTAGGCAGTATCAGCAGCAGCAACAACAGTAACAGTAAAACCGCAGCTTCATGGTAGTCCCAGCTACCAAAACTTCCCGAACTACGTTGACCTGATTCCTTTATAGCCAAGGATATGTAGGAAACCTTTGAAGCAGAGGTTCGGTCAAATCTTTCAAAAATACTTCCCACGGAGTATTCAAACAGGCAAAAATCGCTTGTATCCACTCACTTTATCTTTGCACGAAAACTCTTCGTGTTTCCAGACAAAGAGGGGCAGCTGTGAGCGCGTGATTTTTGTCTCATACGAATTACTCCAAAAGAATTCCCAAAATTAGGTCTTTTCTTTAATTATGTGTTATTTTTAGGAATTATTGTGCGATTTTCCTGATTGTTTGCATATGTTTGTGTGCATGTTTAATTTTATTAATGCATTAAAAATACAAAAAATAATATAGCATTTGCATTTAAGATTTGATTTTTACATTTTTGGAATTAATTAATAATTAGGTGTTTTACAAAAATGAAAATTCACAAAAATAACATACTTTTGTATTTTGGTCAAATTGTGTGATTTTCTTTTAATTTAGGGTTTAATTATTTGTGATAGGTATTATTTAAAGTTAATTAATATTTTTAAGCTAATTTAGGTCTTTTAAAATTTAATTAGGATTTTAATTTCAAATTTTGAAAGAAAAAGGAAGAAAAGAAAAGGAAAAGAATTAAATAAAAGAGAAGGAAATCGGAATTGGGCCAATCCAATTTAATTCCCAAGCCCAAACCAATTTTTTTTACCCCAGTCCAACCCAAAACCAGGCACATACCCGGTCCGTCTCCAGCCTCAACCAAACGACGTCTTTTCAGGCGTTTCAATCTGGACCGTTGAATCAGCCTGATCGAACGGTCCAAAGCCTTCCTCACAACCCGACCCGTTCACACACCCGGACCACCCCAGTTGAAACCAAAACGACCCTGTTTCCATTTATGATTTAATCAGAGTCGTTGGATTCCAATCATCCAACGGCTCAAATTAATCATCCCATTTTGATATACCTAAACCCATACCCCCTCAGAAACCCCCCCCCCTCCCTCATCGTCTCTCACATACCCTAGAGACACCCCTTTCTCCCACCGCCTCACACCACTACCCTCTGCCCACCAGAAATCGCCTCACGGCGGTTCATGTGGCCCAAACAATCCCAAATTAACACCATCGATTCTCTTTCATCTCCCCATTCCGAATCCCCAACCTGTTACCTTCGAATCGTCTCAGAACTCGTCGAATATTCGATATAAGTTCGGACCCCTGAACCCTTACCTACCCAACCGGCCCCAAATTCACACCGTAGAACCCCCTCACTCCCCTCTTCCCTAATCCATGATCAGTTTTCTTCGAATGGGGCTCAATCTGCTCGAATCTTAAATCCAAGAGCCAAACCTGAACTCAAGACTGATGATAATTTGTAAGCCGAGTTTGTCACAAAATAGTGTTGCTCACTTGTTTTGTCAAAGAACAAGTGACTAACATTATTTGGCGATGGAATCGGAAAGTCAGGGTACCAAGCTTTTCCAGTTTAATCGGTAAGTTCTTGCATGTTTCTGTGTTTGTTTGATTAATTATATTCCAATGGTCATTCCCCTTCTCTCATTTTTCTTTGGTCAATTTCAATTGAAATTCGCTCAGTACTCTGGTATAAATTATTATCTTCACTATTTGTTTCTTTAAGATTGGTTTCGTAGATTTGTTTCGTATAATTGGGATATCAGTAGACTTTGAAATCGTATTTTGTTTAATCACTTAGTCAGAATAGTTAGGATTAGTTCAATAGTTTGGTTTAACCTCTTGTCTAATTATGTTGATAAAAACTGATTAATATAAGTATAATTCAAGTGTTTACCTACTTAAGAAGTTTCTAGTGGATAGTAGGGTTAGGATTGCACTAATGGATTAGATAATTGAGTGGATAATTGAGTGGACAATTGAGTGGACGATTAAAGAAATAAAAAGTTGAATTGATAGTGGTAAATGTACTAAGTTGAATGCCTATATATAGATACTAAGTTCATACAAAAGGGAGACAGTCTGGTACTCTGAAAATACTGAAATATACATATATAGAGAGATTTAAGTGAAAAATTCCAGAAAATACCAACGGTTGAACTACTACTGTTTCATTGAATTTTGAGTCATACTCAATTTCTTTCTAATTCCTAAAATTACTTTAACTCATTTGAATGGAAATGGATTGATTTTTTGGTAATCGAGAGTCTGTTGGTTCAAAGTTTTGCTAAAAGTGCATTGTTCCATCGAATTTCATAAGCCAAATCTATTGTTTCACTGATTAAATCTGGGCTACCTGCTGCTGTCGTAGCTGTTCCTTCATTTTTCTGTTATGTTTTGCTTTTCCAGGTATATTCCTTAAATCCCCCCTAATGTAAAGTCTGCTTCATATATGATATGGAAAACTGCGAAGTTTAGAGTGTAATGTCAGCTTGTTTCTTCTATTATAGTGTAGCTTTACTTTTATGAGTTTATGATTGGTTGGTGCATATTCTCCCTCTTGGTGATAGCATCTATTGAAAGTTGAATTTGGTTTAAGAATTAGCAAAGAAGTTCAATGTCCTGTTTAATATTTCATAGTTAAAGTTTGGTATTGTATAACTAAATTTTTTCATGATTCTGAACTCTTATGGAGGTTTATTTAACATTAAGTTTAATCAAGTTTGGATATAACTTGTATCTCTTCTGTTTGGACTCTTAATTGAAGTTGTTGTCAGCCCTTTTCAAATGCTGAAATTGGGTTTTGTTTGGATATGAATGATTCTAGAGTGGTTTAGACTTGGTGGCATCCGTAATAGATAAGGGTTCTGGTTTGATTCAACTAGTTAGAACTGTTTGGCCTTCAGTTTATGTCTAAATGCATGTCAATATAGATCTTTGGTTTAATCCATTTGTTTCAAGTTGGTTTTCTTCTAGTGATCTTGCCAAATTTGCTCTGTTCAGTAGCTTAATTTTATTTTAATTTACTGAGTCTGCCTTGTGTATTATATTCTGCTGAATAATGTCAAAAGTCATGTTGAAAGCTGTATTTTGGTTTTATCTGATGAGGGATCAGCCCTCTAGCAAGTATTTTGAGGTTAAATGTTGTGGAATTGAAGGTTTTTCTGGGAAAGTTGGTTGGATAGCTTATTTGGTCGCATACGTAGCTAGATCATGCCAAATGGTACAAATTGTGTATGCATCTTCTTGCGAAGCAATGTATATGGTTATTATAACATGCTACTTTGTAAGTCGATAGTGTCAAATTGAGCTTTAATTTTGTGTTCAAAAGGATTCGTAGATAAAAATGCTTGCTCAGTTAAATTGATTCCTCCAATGGCTCGATCTTGTGCCCTTGTCTTTAGCTGTAATATGCTTGAATTGGGCTTACTATTGAGGCCTGGCCCAAACCATTTAAAAGGGCCAGTCACTGATTTTCCGGTGTAAAATAAAGTAGAGAAGTACACTCGTTGTTTAAGTTCAATATGTATTTGGATGAGTTTATTGGCTTAGATGAATTTGTAAATTTCTGTTGCAATTCTTGTTAAAAGGTACTGTTTAAAGTTTTTTTTTAATTAATTTCTTTTTGAGTGATAAAGTTTGTACATGTGCAAAAAGCAGAATTTAGTTATAGGTGTCATAAATGCAGCCCATAATATTGTAATCTAGGATTTTAGTATTAAACAAATAAAATTGATATATGAAGTATCACATCCCATTGTCCATATTAATATCCTTTTAATGTTAATACAAACTCTATCCGCGATTTCTCTGTGCTTCTTTTCCACGTGTAGGAGTTCGATTTTGAGATTAGCTGATTAGTGACTAAAATGACCTTTGGATAAGGAATTGAAACTGCTTTGTGTATTAGGCTCGGGTCTAATCATATAGTAGTACAAGTGAATAAAAATGGAAAATTTCTGATTTTGTCTTCTTCTTTTTAAGATTGGAAAATAAATATTGGAGCGCTACTGTGTTATGATTTGCAGGGGATTACTTTCTTTGTTCTGGTCCAAAATATACGGACCAAGCCTAAAAGAGAAAATGTATCTTTTAAGTTTCTAAGGTGAAAAAATGGAATTGGCTAAACCAACTTTAGTCCATAGTAATTAATTACTGAACATGTTCCAAAATCGTTAGTATGCCTCTATGCACATTCTCATCACAAATATATCGTGATTGTGCACACGTCCGCGTGACATGATTACGATTCTAAAAATTAAGACCAGAGTTTGTATTCGCGCAACTTCGATCAAATTTTTCTTAATAATAAGAATGGGTTTTCATAGACTACTAATTAATTTAGTTCATATAGTCTGAGGTGTGCTATCCACAGTTTAATCATCCATGGCCCTCGTATTAATTTCATAACCTGGGTATAAAAATGTCAAATGCTCTTAGTTGCTTTAGGCCCGTTTAAATATACTTTCGTGGTTGTGTACACGTTCGCATTACGTGACTACGATTTCTAAAAATAAAATCGGAGTATGCGTTCGCGCAACTTCGGCCAAATTTTCTTAATAATAATAAAGCGTTACTAATTGTGTACACGTTTGCGTGACATGATTTTTGACATGCCAAACAAACGGGTACACGTGCGCGTGACCTATTTTAAGATAATTTTTCTTAGTTTAAAAGCGGTAAGCGGTAAAGGCACATAGGTTCCAAAATCAGTAATTATATAATTTTGATAAGCCAAGTATGATCAAAGCAACCGTGCTAAAACCACGGAATTCGGGAGTGCCTAAAACCTTCTCCCGGGTTAACATAATTCCTTACCCGGATTTCTGTGTTCGCAGACCGTAAATAAGAGTCAACTTCCTCGATTCGGGATTTTAAACCGGTGACTTGGGACACCATAATTATCCCAAGTGGCGACTCTGAATTTAAATATAAATAACCTTGTTTCGATTGTCACTTAAATTGGAAAAACTCCCTTATATCACCTTCGGGTATGTAAAAAGAAGGTGTGACAGCTCTGGTGACTCTGCTGGGGAGCGAACCCAGAATCTCTGGTTCAGGGTTCAAGAATTCGAGCTTACAGTAACTGTTATATTTGGCTTTATTATTATCTAATATTTTTCATGTTTGGGCCTAATATGCTAAATGTTGCTTTTTACCGCTTTGATATTATCTAAACTGTATATATAAACTGTTACGAAATCCTTCTTCTTTCTGAGTTTTTTGAATTTATGGTGAACACGTGCGTGTGGCCCACCTTTCTGTTAGAAGTCATACCAAATAGAACGAAGTTGGGTCAAGTAACTAGGTCGGGTAGACTTTTGTGCTCCCGGTACGTTGCCCCCACTTCGGCTCAAGCTGTCTGCTTAGGTAAGCCAGGTCTAGAACAGTATACCCCAGGTTTTACACTTAGAATAACTCAGCTTCATACCGGATCCCTAGTAGGAACGTTTGTTTGCATCACGTGCATTTGACTTCGGAGACTCAACACAAGGGTTGGGTCTGTCTAGGACAGGTGTACCTGAAATGAAAAGATCGTCCTGATGCATCTTACTTGCTACTTGTGCATTCATTTGTTTCGGATTTGCATGTTGACCAGCTTATAGAAAAAGTTAGAAAAGGAAAATCAATGTGAGGACCGAGAAAGAAAATTGGTTGTTTTCGGGAAAAAAAAACAATTTCCAAAATATTTTAAAATACTACCGAAATTTTGAAAAAAAAAGAAGAAAAATTTTGTGTTTCTCTTAAGAGTGGTCTTTTTATTACGAACTACATAAGTTTGATTCTCGCTGGATGTGAGATACCTAGGCAACCCACATCGGGCCCAACTATTTTAATTGAAAAATAAATAAAATAAAAATAATTAGATAATAAATAAATAAAAAATGTGGGTACATAAATGTCGTTTTGTTATAAGTAAGGTGGTGCTATTCTTGTCCAAAATATGCCGAATGTCCCCAAAAGGACGCCGGAAGTCCGTTTTGCAAGAACAGCCGCCTTTGGTCTTTTTTTTTCAAAATTTCTGGCCGGTTAACAAATACAGCCTTTAAATCTTCTTCATCGAAGTGCTGAAAGGTCGTATTGACAAAGCCGGATATTTTTATGAATTTCTTTATATAGTTAATTTTTTTAGTCAAAATGAGTCTTGTTTTTTGCTTTTAAAATTAAAATCCCTCACAGGTACAAAATGAGCACCATTCAGAACCCACCATTCACAGATGTAGATGAGTTTCTATTTCAGCTTCAGATGTGGTGGTATGAATTGGGAGGAGATGGTCAGGATTGGGTCATAAATATTTGGGAGCTCTCACAGATATTATGAAAGTTAAACCACGCGATGATTTGATTACGGCACTAGTGACTTTTTGGGACCATGTTCATAATGTCTTTCACTTCTCTGATTTCGAGCTTACTCCTACATTAGAAGAAATAGCTGGATATTTCGGTTTTGACGGAGATTTGAGAAACCAGAATCTTATATTCCCAAAGTCTCCCTCGGTACACCGATTATTTGGTCTTCTGAATATCAGTAATCAAATCATAAAAAGCAACGTTGTCAAAGGGTGTTGTTCTTTCAACTTCCTATATTCAAGGTTCGGAAAGCCGGATGGATTTGAAATTCATGAAAAGGGCCTTATTAACAAACAAAACAAGGACACCTGGCAAATTCACCGTCGCTTCGCTTTCATGGTGGCTTTTCTGGGAATCATGGTCTTCCCAAACAAAGAGCGGACGATTGATATTCACATAGACAGAGTCGTACAAGTCCTCACTACCAAAGAATATCACACTCTTGCCCCGATCATTCTCTTAGACATTCATTTGACTCTGTGTAAATCCGGGGCAAAATTCTTCGAAGGGTGCAATATTTTGTTGCAAATGTGGTTGACTGAACATCTCCGACATCACCCCAAGTTCATGCAGTATGGTCCAAGCAAGGACAATTTCATCGAGAGTTATGAAGAAAGAATAAAAGATTATAAATCTCCAGAAGGGGTGGAAGCCTGGATATCCCATTTAAGATCTTTAATGGCAAGTCAAATTGAGTGGACTTTGGGATGGCTCCCGGTAAGAGAGGTGATACACATGTCAACCTTAAAGAGTTATTTGTTGCTGTTGGGTTTAAGAAGTGTCCAGCCGTATGCGCCACAGAGAGTTCTAAGACAGCTAGGGATGGATTATAAGAGGTTTTTAGAGCATGCACCTACTTTTGCCGTCATCTTTCAATAGAGTTAGAAAGAATGTACCGTACACTAGGAGGTCAGCCGGGTCGAGCCCCACCGTGAGCAGATGTTCCAGTGATTAAAAGCAAAAGATTGTGGAGTGAAGCGTGTCATAGTCGTTGGAACTTTTCAATAGTCATGTTTAGTTTAAGTCCATGTTGAGTCTTTTAAACCATTTTTTTTAAAAGTATTGTCCAAATGTAATGTCATTTCTGTCTTTGTACTATTTCGTTTGTTAAAATAAACAAAAGTAATAATAATTGTTTCCACCAGAACTACGCTCAGTCTGATTCAAGCAGGGTCATGATATGTAGGCAATCTTCATAAAATTCGACCACAACCAAAAGAAAAGAATAAAATGAAAAAATGGGAGGGGATAAAAGAAAGGCGTAAGTGACAATAAAAGGGAAAGGTCAGGAAAAGCTGGGATGACACAAGTAACCGAGCAAATACATGGTAGAAATGACTAATTGCCTAGGTGTATTGCATCCCTATGTGTGGTTGCTTATTTGTTAAAACTCTAATCACTAACAAGTTTGGTTGTTGTTCCAGAATTCAAGCAGTTAGTACACCTAAGCATACTGGCAACCCACCCCTACCAAACCAGATCTAAAGGAGAAATAATCATGTCTATCCCAGATGTAGACACCAATGTCATTTAAGGAGAAGAGTTGGATGTTAACGCCATAAAAGAAGAGATGTACAAATTAAAACAACAAATGGCCGAAATGTATCAGGCCTGGGATAAAGGACAACCGCCATCCGCCTACTCGGCTAACCCTACCTTCACTCCACCACCGGCTCAAACTCAGGGTCATCCTACCACCGATCTATCCCTGAGCTTTCCCATTTACCAACACTACAGGGGCACCACTTCTCATACACCACAATCTCCACTCCCTAAACCAATTCCATACCCTCCTCCACCAGTAACTCCTGTCTTCGTAGCATCTCCACAGCTACACTCCACAAATCTCCTAGCGAGCCTATGTTCCGGGCCCATGACAACCAATACTACCCCTCGGAGCCCACTTTCAAAGCTCCAGAAACCCTTTCCTATACTCCTCACTTTGACCTCCCAATAGAAGCTGATAAACCAGCCAAAAATACTGAATAGGAGGGATGTTCAGGAAAATTAAAAGCTTAGAACAATCATTCAGAGACATGCGGGGGTTGCGGGGGCAAGTCAACGTGGCCTACAAGGACCTATGTCTGTTCCCGAATGTGAAATTACCGGCAGGTTTCAAGATGCCCAAGTTCAATCTATACAACGGGCACGGTGATCCAGTAGCCCACTTGAGGGGTTTTTGCAGCAAGATGAGGGGAGCTGGAGGAAAAAATGAATTGTTAATGGCTTACTTCAGTCAGAGTTTGAGTGGATCAGCATTGGAATAGTATACCCACCAAGACCATGGGAGATGGTACACATGGGATGATCTGGCGCAAGCATTTGCTTGTCACTTCCAATACAATCTTGAGATCATTCCAGATCGACTATCCTTGACTAAACTTGAGAAGAAGCACAGTGAAAGCTTCAGAGAATATGGTTTCCGATGGAGGGAGCAAGCAGCAAGAGTAGATCCCTTAATGAAGGAAACTGAGATGGTAGATTACTTCCTACAGGCTTTGGAACCTACTTACTATGGCCATTTGGTCTCAGTTGTGGGAAAGTCATTCAACGAAGTAGTAAAGATAGGGGGAATGGTAGAAGAAGGCCTCAAGTCGAATAAAATCATGAGATATTCGGCTATCAAAGCAACTACTCAGGCTATTCAGGGCGGCATAGGAGGGATTGGGAAGAAAAAAAGAGAGGAAGCAGCAATGGTTGATTCAGGAACTTGGTCCGGATCCAGAAGTTCACCTTACCACTACAATCAACTTCGATCCCACCAACAAACTTATGACCACAATCCACCCCAACACTACTATTCCCTACCAGAACCTCATTTTTCCGTCCACCATGCACAAGCATACAACCAACCTCCTGCCCACATTCAATGGCATGCTCCTGTCCTACCAAATACTTATCCACATCCATGAGCCTACCAAAACACTCCCGGACCAAGTTTCAGGCCTAGTCAAGCATTCAAGGGTGAAAGGTTGCAGAAAAAGAAAACTTTTACTCAGTTGGGAGAATCATACACTAGTCTATTCCACAGGCTAAAACAGCTAGATATGCTAAGGCCGATACAGTCCAAACTGCCAAATCCTCCTCCAAAGAATCTTGACTATACTGTCAGCTGTGAGTATTGTTCTGGTACTCCGGGTCATGATATAGAAAAGTGTTGGCACTTGAAAAGTGCTATATCGGAGCTTATTGATACCAATAGAATTGAAGTTCAAGCTCCCGAGGTGCCCAATATTAACAAAAATCCAATGCCAGCCCACCAGGAGGCAAATATGATCGAAATAGTGCATGCGGAGGGAGAGCCCAAGAAGCCATCACAGACCATCATGATGATTCAGTCTAGTGGAGTCAAGACAGATGAACAATTAGCAGGTGAGAAGTTAGTGATCAAGCCAAGCAAAAAGAGTGTTGAGCCATCTGTGGCAGTTGAAAAGGGGTATTTGAGCAAAGTTGCAATGAAATAGGAAGGGGCGAAGGTTATTGTACAAGGAGCGGCCAACAAACCCGTCATAATCGTGGAAGGTGCTCATGCAGACCATGTTATCATCAAGCCGGTAACCCAGTTACTAATAATCAACAACAAGGCTATTCCATGGAATTACGAACGGGTAACAGAGATGTACAAAGGGAAGGAGGTCAAAGAAGAAATCTATGAAGTACAGGGTTTGACTCGCTCGGGAAGGTGTTTTACTCCCGAGGAGTTAAGAAGAGCTAAAAGTAATCCAGCACTAGTAAAGAAAGCCGTAACTGAAGAAAAAGCAGAAGAATTCTTGAGGAAGATGAAGCTACAGGACTACTCTATCGTGGAACAATTAAGAAAGAAGCCTGCTCAAATTTCCCTATTGTCATTATTGATCCATTCGGATGAGCACCGTCAAGCTTTAATGAAGATCTTGAATGAGGCACACGTTCCCGATAAGATCTCCGTGAATCACTTAGAAAAAATAGCCAACAAAATCTTCGAAGTAAACAGGGTCACATTTTCCGATGATGAATTGCCTCTAGAAGGTACTGAGCACAACAGAGCTCTTTACCTCACATTAAAGTGTGAGAACGCTGTGGTGACCCGGGTATTGGTTGACAACGGGTCAAGCGCAAACATCTGTCCTCTCTCCATTCTAAGCAAGTTGAAAATAGAAGATGAGAGGATCCATAAGAACAATATTTGCGTGCGGGGATTTGACGGCGGAGGTAAAGATTCAGTTAGGGACATAGTGCTAGAGCTGACGATAGGGCCAGTTGAGTTCACAATGGAGTTTCAGGTGTTGGATATAGCCGTTTCCTATAATTTACTGTTGGGTCGACCATGGATCTACGCCGCTAAAGCAGTCCCATCAACACTACACTAGGTAGTCAAATTTGAATAGGATAGACAAGAAATAGTTGTGCATGGGGAAGACAGTTTACGTGCTCGCAACAATTCCATTGTACTAGTCATTGAAGTGGAAGATGACCAGGGATCATGGGTCTACCAGGTTTCTGACACGATATTGGTAGAGAAAGTTCCGGAGGGGAAATACATTCCAAATCCAAAGATAACCGCCGCATCAGTCATGGTAGCCTATGAGATGTTGAAGAATGGTTTTGTACTCGGTAAAGGTTTGGGCTCATCTTTGCAAGGCATCATACAGCCGGTGTCTCTTCCCGAAAACTTGGGAACATTTGGTTTGGGATTCAAGCCCACTGCCGCAGACATAAGAAAGGCCAGAAAGCTAAAACAGAAGGCATGGGTCCTTCCAAAGCCAGTCCCACGTCTTTCCAAATCATTTGTCAAGTCCGGTACCAAAAGTCGCCCAGTAACAATAATTCCCAGTTCTATGATTAATCCTGACGAGGAGTTAATTGAAAAATTTGAAAAGTTGTTTGATGGTGTGAACATGGTGGAAAGTGGTGAAGGTCCTAGCAACGCAGAAATTCAATTCGTTGGGCTAGAAACAAAGCTTAATAATTGGAAAGCCACTCCTCTCCTCATTCGAAAGGAGTCTTGGTAGTTTATTTTGATTTTCCTTTAGTTTGTCTGAATCATTCCAGGGTTGTAATCCAGATTTTTATCTTTCAGTCTGTTTGAAGTGTGCAAACCTTGTTATCTTTCATCATTTAATGAAATGTAGTTTCCCTTTCTTTATCATTCCTGATAGTTTTTCTTTTGTTTTTCTTTTCTTTTCTGTACGGTTCTTTTTACGCTGGCTTTAATGATATAGCATGCATAAGGAATCCTCATCCCAGTCTTAAAAATCAATCTGATTCCGAAATAATAGTTCAAGAAGTAGATTGTGATTACGAATCAGAATACGATGAGGATAAGGCCTTCGAAGAGATTAGTAAGGAGTTAATTCACTTCGAAGAAAAACCGAAACCCAACCTGAATGATACAGAAGCCATCAATTTAGGAGACACAGATAATATCCGAGAGACTAAATTAAGTGTCCACCTCGAGCCAAAGATCCGGGAAGAGTTAATCAAAGCACTCATCGAATTCAAATATGTTTTTGCATGGTCATATGACGACATGCCGGGTTTGAGCACTGATTTAGTGGTCCACAAATTGCCCACTGATCCAGTGTTTCCTCCCATCAAGCAAAAGTTGAGGAAATTCAAAACTGATATGAGTGTGAAAATTAAAGAAGAAATCACCAAACAGTTGGATGCAAAGGTCATTCGGGTCACTCGATATCCTGTTTGGTTGGCTAACGGCGTGCCTGTGCCAAAGAAAGACGGCAAGATCAGAGTATGCGTCGATTACCGCAATCTCAACAAAGCAAGTCCGAAGGACAACTTCCCACTACACAATATCCATATTTTGATCGATAATTGTGCCAAGAATGAGATAGGATCTTTTGTGGATTGCTATGTCGGGTATCATCAGATTCTAATGGATGAAGAAGATGTAGAAAAGACGGCATTCATCACGCCATGGGGAACTTATTGCTACCGGGTAATGCCATTTGGTTTAAAGAATGCCGGGGCAACTTACATGAGAGCAATGACTACGGTGTTTCATGATATGATACATAAGGAGATTGAGGTATACGTGGATGATGTGATCATAAAGTCAAAGCTTCAAGCCGACCACGTTGGAGATTTGAGGAAATTCTTCCTGAGACTTCGCAGGTACAACCTCAAGCTTAACCCTGCCAAGTGCGCATTTGGTGTTCCATCCGGAAAGCTGTTGGGATTCATAGTCAGCCGGTGAGGCATCGAGTTAGACCCATCAAAGATCAAAGCCATCCAAGAATTGCCACCTCCGAGGAACAAGACTGAAGTGATGAGTCTGTTAGGGAGGTTGAACTACATCAGCAGGTTTATTGCTCAGCTCACGACAACTTGTGAGCCTATTTTCAAATTGCTGAAGAAAGATGTTGCGGTCAAGTGGACTGATGAGTGTCAAGAAGCATTTGATATGATAAAAGGATACTTGTCAAACCCACCCGTGCTGGTTCTGCCAGAACCAGGAAGACCTTTGATCCTTTACTTGACAGTCTTGGAAAATTCATTTGGCTGTGTACTGGGGCAACATGACATTACTGGCAGAAAGGAACAGGCTATCTACTATCTTAGCAAGAAGTTCACGGCTTATGAGGTTAAGTACACCTATCTGGAAAGGACATGTTGCACCCTAACTTGGGTGGCTCAGAAATTGAAACATTATTTGTCATCCTACACTACTTACCTCATTTCGCGCTTGGATTCGTTGAAGTATATCTTTCAAAAGCCTATGCCGACAGGGAGACTTGCGAAGTGGCAGATATTGCTCACAGAATTTGACATCATCTATGTGACTCGGACTGCGATGAAAGCCCAAGCATTGGCCAATCATTTGGCCGAAAATCCGGTCGATGAAGATTACGAGCCATTGAGAACTTATTTTCCCGATGAAGAAGTGATGCATATCGATGAACTGGAGCAAATTGAAAAACCAAGTTGGAAACTTTTCTTTGATGGGGCTGCCAACATGAAGGGAGTCGGGATAGGAGTTGTGCTTATTTCTGAAATAGGGCATCACTATCATGTTATGGCTCAGCTTCGGTTTTATTGCACCAATAATATGGCTGAGTATAAAGCCTGTATTTTGGGTCTAAGACTAGTTGCAGACATGGATATCCAGGAAGTCTTGGTCTTGGGAGACTCGGATCTTCTGGTACATCAAATTCAAGGAGAATGGGAAACGCGAGATTTGAAGCTCATACCGTACCGACAATGTTTGCATGATCTTTGTCAACGGTTTCGATCAGTGGAGTTCAGGCATATTCCAAGGGTCCATAATGAGGTCGTCGATGCTTTGGCTACCCTGGCATCAATGTTGCACCATCCGGACAAAGCTTATGTCGATCCTCTGCATATTCAAGTCCGAGATCAGCATGCTTACTGTAACATGATTGAAGAAGAACTTGATGGCGAACCATGGTTCCACGATATCAAGGAGTACATCAGAATGGGGATATATCCAGTGCAAGCCACGGGGGATCAAAAGAGAACAATTCGACGATTGGCAAATGGATTTTTCTTAAGTGGAGGAGTTTTGTATAAGAGAACACCAGACCTTGGATTATTTAGATGCATAGATGCTAGACAAGCTATGGCTGTCATGTCCGAAGTACATTCGGGAGTCTACGGACCACATATGAGCGGATATGTGTTGGCAAAGAAAATTCTCCGAGCAGGCTATTATTGGCTTACCATGGAGCGAGATTGTATCAATTTTGTGCGCAAATGTCATTAGTGCCAGATACACGAAAATTTGATTCATTCTCCACCATCGGAATTGCACACAATGTCGGCACCATGGCCCTTCGTTGCTTGGGGCATGGATGTCATTGGACCAATTGAGCCAGCAGCCTCCAACAGGCACAGGTTCATTCTGGTAGCCATTGATTATTTCACCAAGTGGGTTGAGGCCAAAACTTTCAAATCGGTGACCAAGAAAGCAGTGGTCGATTTTGTTCACTCAAATATCATCTGTCGATTCGGAATCCCAAAGGTGATCATCACAGATAATGGTGCTAATCTTAACAATAACTGATGGAAGAGGTATGTCAACAGTTTAAGATTACACATCGCAATTCTACCCCATATCGTCCCAAGGCGAATGGAGCAGTCGAGGCAGCCAACAAAAACATAAAGAAGATACTTCGGAAAATGGTAGAAGGTTCGAGGCAATGGCACGAAAAATTACCATTTGCGTTGTTGGGATATCGCACTATTGTCCGTACTTCGGTAGGTGCAACTCCTTATTTGTTGGTATATGGCACTGAAGCAGTAATACCTGCAGAAGTTGAAATCCCTTCCCTTCGGATTGTCGCTGAGGCTAAGATTGATGATGATGAGTGGGTCAAAACCCGTTTGGAGCAGTTGAACTTGATTGATGAAAAAAGATTGGCAGCAGTATGTCATGGCCAGTTATATCAAAAGAGAATGGCAAGAGCATACAACAAAAGGGTGCGTCCCCAAAAGTTTGAAGTGGGTCAGCAAGTGCTGAAACGTATCCTTCCACATCAGGTTGAAGCAAAAGGCAAGTTCGCCCCGAATTGGCAAGGGCCATTTATTGTAACCAGAGTATTGTCCAATGGTGCTCTATGTTTAACAGATATCGAAGGAAAATGCATAGACATGGCCATCAATTCCGATGCAGTCAAGAGATATTATGTATGATTTCTTTGTTATATTTTTTGATTGTTTGTACCAGGCATTGTTTCGAAGATTGAAATGACGAAGGCAATTCGTTCTGCTAGCTAAACACTTTACCCTTTGTTCCCCCTTTTTTATATTTATTTATTTCTTTCATACCCCTCTTTTGGAATCAATAACGAAAAGAGAGAGAAGAAATAAAAAGAGAAAAGAGAAAATAAAAGAAGTGAAAAGGAAATTCAAGTGTGAACTACGTTTGACCTGATTCCTGTTAAGGATACGTAGGCAGTCTCACGGCTCGGTCATAGTAAAATAAAATATCAAAAGATCCCCAAGCAAGAAACTAGGGCAGAAGTTGTACTTGTAATAAGAAATGTGATTCCAAGAGTTGTAATTTTAAACCCATGTCAAATTGTTTTGAGCCTTTGATACCCTTTCTTTCTAACTCCATCCAAAAACCCACATTACGGTCCAAAGAAAGACCTTCTGATTAGTCTTCGAGAGATGCCAAGTTGAGCAAATAGAGTTGATTCATATCAGGATAACACTCTGGTCCAAGCAGGAAAAGTAATGAAAATGAGAAAATCTTATTGGTGAAAACCCTCATGGGCACCATGAGGCGACGAAAGCTGAGAGAAAGTAAAAATGAGAGAGTCTTATTGGTGAAAACCCTCATGGGCACCATGAGGCGATGAAAGCTGAGAGAAAGTAAAAATGAGAGAGTCTTATCGGTGAAAACCTTCATGGGCACCATAAGGCGACAAAAGCTGAGAGAAAGTAAAAATAAGAGAGTGTTATCGGTGAAAACCTTCGCGGGTACCATAAGGCGACAAGGAATTGAGGAACAAAAGAATAAGAGAGGTTTGTCGGTGAAAACCCTTCAGGGCACTGCAAGTCGAACAAAGTCTGTAAGTTGGCAGAAAGTAAAATTGGGTTGTGGAAATCTCGGAGAACAAAGTAAAACAATTGGAAAGGAGATTGGTTAAATAGACGGGTCTGATTAATCCAAAATGCATACCATGATCATTGGTGCCAGTGACTCCACTCAGATAAGTTCCTTTTTCCTATCTCCAACAGTCATCCAAATTTGGATTTTTTTCTTTATTCTTAATTCTCAAAATCATCGCATTTCATTACTATTAATGTTACTCCTCTAAAACTCCTCCAAGGTTAGCCTTGTTTCAACAAATAAGAAGGAATGTCAGAGTATACTACCAGATTCAAAATTGCACAAAGCAAAATGCGGCTAGAACATGCTGAATATAATATGATGAAAAGTGGGACATAGGGTGTAAGCAAAGGTTATATCGGTGGAATGGTTCAGTAATATCGCGGGAGATGTACGGGTTTAGGCAAAAAGGTCAGGAGGGGAGAATAACAGTTGGGGGATCCTGCAGTCAGGGATCAGTCAGAAGGTCAAAACAGTCTTTTCGACCAGTTCAAGGCAATCGGACGAAGCAAAGCATGGCAAAGAGAAAATCACCCCCAGCAAGAATGCCACAACTAACTGCCACGTTTTAAACTGACAAGATTTTCTTTGATTTGAAACAGGGGCAAAGATGGCATTGGCTTCAGGAAGCATCCTGTAAGGAAAACAAGTACCATGCAGGTTTGATCACAGAATTCTCAGGACCCTCCTGGAAAATAGGACTTAGTTTAAAATTCAAAACAATCATGAGTAGCAGAATTTAACGCAAATGCACCCCAAAGGATTATAAGTGGAACTCCGAAGTTTGCATGCTTGAGATACATTTTGGACATTACCCCTAAAGGCCTCGGAATTCAGCAAAATTTGGGAGACCCTCATAGCCCCGGTCTCTAGGGCTGACAAAAAATAATAATAATAATAATAATAATAATAATAATAATAATAATAATAATAATAATAATAATAATAATAATAACAAAGAAAAAAACACCATCTTTTTCCACCTTTTTCCCCCAAGTAGAAACACCATCTTTTTCCACCTTTTCCCCCCCAAGTAGAAACACCATCTTTTTCCACCTTTTTCCCCCCAAGAAGAAACACCATCTTTTTTCACCTTTTTCCCTCGATTTAATTGGAAATTTTCAGGACCCTCCTGAATAATGGGGCGTAGCTTAAGAAATTCCATTAAATAGCAAGATGTAGTGCAAGTTCTGCCATAAATAGGTATAATTTTGCTTAAAATTGTCAGTCTTAAGATAAGAGTTGATTTTAGATTCTCAGGACCCTCCTGGATAATGGGATTTAACTTGAAAATGTCAGGACCCTCCTGGATAATGGGACTTAGCTTTAATTCAAAACATTCATGAGTACAAGATCTAGCATAAGCTCTACTTCGTGAATATATAAATTGGTATGAAGTTTTCATTCTTAAGACAAGACTCAATTCGAAATTTCAGGACCCTCCTGGAAAATGGGACCTAGGTTAAACCCTAAAAGGATCATAAGTAGTAAATATAGGACAAATGTGCACCAAAAGGAATATAAGTTGGCTTCAAAGTTCGCATAAGAGTTTTCAAGACCCACCTGAATAAGGGGACATGACTTTAAGCATTCCACTAGATAAGTAAGTGTTGTTATAAGAGAGTACAACTTGGCCGTAAAATTGTCACCCTTAAGATAAGACTTGATTTTTGATTGTCAGGGCCCTCCTGAATAATGAGACGTAGTTTAAAACTGGCTTGGATAACAAGATTTAGCATAAGACATACCTTCAGTAGATATAATTTAGCTTTAAAATTGTCGTTAATTAAGAGTTGTCAGGACCCTCCCGGATAATGGGGAGTAGTTTAAGACCTTCTTAGATAACAAGATTTAGCAGAAGTCATACCTTTAAAAGATATAGTTTAGATTTAAAATTGTCGTTTAGTTAAGAGTTGTCAGAAACCCCCCCCCCCCAGAAAATTTTCTTTTGTTTTGTCTATTTTGTTGAAGTCAGATGCCCATCTGAAGAACAGGGAGAACAACACGGATGTTAAAGATAAGAGCATGACCAAGTACTAGCAATCAGGCGTCCACCTGGAGAACAAGGAACAACAGTTGAAGTATCAGCAATCAGGCGTCCACCTGGAGAACAAGGAACAACAGTTGAAGTATCAGCAATCAGGCGTCCACCTGGAGAACAAGGAAAAGCAGTTGAAGATTCAGTAATCAAGCGTCAACCTGGAGAGCAAGGGAATACAATTCAAGTTTCAGCAATCAGGCACCCACCTGGAGAGCAAGGGAGTACAATTCAAGTTTCAGCTTTCAAGTTCATACTGATATTTGGTAGCATGATTTAGTTTACACTCATATATATGTCCATCTACCAAACTGGGGCAGAAATTTTTCTTTGCTTTTGTCTATTTTGTTGAAATCAGGCGCCCACCTGGAGAGCAAAGGAATACAATTCAAGTTTCAGCAATCAGGAGCCCACCTGGAGAACAAGGGAATACATTTCGAGTCTCAGCAATCAGGAGCCCACCTGGAGAACAAGGGAATACAATTCAAATTTCAAGTAGTCAGGAGCCCGCCTGGAGAACGAAGGGAAGAAGCAATTCAAATTTCAAATAATTAGGAGCCCGCCTGGAAAACAGAGGAAAGGAAAAAATAGTCAAAGGAAGACATTTAAAAGGTTCGGCAATCAGGTGCCCGCCTGGAGAAGAAGGGAAAGCATTTCAAAAAATACCATTCAAGTCAGCCACAAAGGAACTTCTAAGGAAAATACAAGTAAACGAGGCAACGTCAGTCACAAGATCAAGTTTGAAAATAAATCTTTGTAAATAATAGATTATAGCTTAGTCTAGCTTCTTCATTTTTGTCATGGTGTAATAAGGAGTTCAGTAGGCAGTATCAGCAGCAGCAACAGCAGTAACAGTAAAACCGCAGCTTCATGGTAGTCCCAGCTACCAAAACTTCCCGGACTACGTTGACCTGATTCTTTTATAGCCAAGGATATGTAGGAAACCTTTGAAGCAGAGGTTCGGCCAAATCTTTCAAAAAATACTTCCCACAGAGTATTCAAACAGGCAAAAATCGCTCGTATCCACTCACTTTATCTTTGCACGAAAACTCTTCGTGTTTCCGAACAAAGAGGGGCAGCTGTGAGCACGTGATTTTTGCCTCATACGAATTACTCCAAAAGAATTCCCAAAATAGGTCTTTTCTTTAATTATGTGTTATTTTTAGGAATTATTGTGCGATTTTCCTGATTGTTTGCATATGTTTGTGTGCATGTTTAATTTTATTAATGCATTAAAAATACAAAAAAATATAGCATTTGCATTTAAGATTTGATTTTTACATTTTTGGAATTAATTAATAATTAGGTGTTTTACAAAAATGAAAATTCACAAAAATAACATATTTTTGTATTTTGGTCAAATTGTGTGATTTTCTTTTAATTTAGTGTTTAATTATTTGTGATAGGTATTATTTAAAGTTAATTAATATTTTTAAGCTAATTTAGGTCTTTTATAATTTAATTAGGATTTTAATTTCAAATTTTGAAATAAAAAGGAAGAAAAGAAAAGGAAAAGAATTAAATAAAAGAGAAAGTAATCGGAATTGGGCCAATCCAATTTAATTCCCAAGCCCAAACCAATTTTTTTTACCCCAGTCCAACCCAAAACCAGGCACATACCCGGTCCGTCTCCAGCCTCAACCAAACGACGTCGTTTCAGGCATTTCAATCTGGACCGTTGAATCAGCCTGATCGAACGGTCCAAAGCCTTCCTCACAACCCAACCCGTTCCCACACCCGGACCACCCTAGTTGAAACCAAAACGACCCCGTTTCCATTTATGATTTAATTAGAGCCGTTGGATTCCAATCATCCAACGTCTCAAATTAATCGTCCCATTTTGATATACCCAAACCCCTACCCCCTTAGAAACCCCCCCCCCTCATCGTCTCTAACATACCCTAGAGACACCCCTATCTCCCACCGCCTCACACCACTGCCCTCCGCCCATCGGAAATCGCCTCACGGCGGTTCCTGTGGCCCAAACGATCCTAAATTAACACCATCGATTCTCTTTCATCTCCCCATTCCGAATTCCCAACCCGTTACCTTCGAATCGTCTCAGAACTCGTCGAATATTCTATATAATTTCGGACCCCTGAACCCTTGCCAACCCAACTGGCCCCAAATTTACACCGTAGAACCCCCTCACTCCCCTCTTCCCTAATCCATGATCAGTTTTCTTCGAATGGGGCTCAATCTGCTCGAATCTTAAATCCAAGAAGCAAACCTGAACTCAAGATTGATGATAATTTGTGAGCCGAGTTTGTCACAAAATAGTGTTACTCACTTGTTTTGACAAAGAACAAGTGACTAACATTATTTGGCGATGGAATCGGAAAGTCAGGGTACCAAGCTTTTCCACTTTAATCGGTAAGTTCTTGTATTTTTCTGTGTTTGTTTGATTGATTTTATTCCAATGGTCATTCCCCTTCTCTAATTTTTCTTTGGTCAATTTCAATTGAAATTCGATCAGTACTCTGGTATAAATTATTATCTTCACTATTTGTTTCTTTAAGATTGGTTTCGTAGATTTGTTTCGTATAATTGGGATATCAGTAGACTTTGAAATCGTATTTTGTTTAATTACTTAGTCAGAATAGTTAGGATTAGTTCAATAGTTTGGTTTAACCTCTTGTCTAATTATGTTGATAAAAACTGATTAATATAAGTATAATTCAAGTGTTTACCTACTTAAGAAGTTTCTAGTGGATAGTAGGGTTAGGATTGCACTAATGGATTAGATAATTGAGTGGATAATTGAGTGGACAATTGAGTGGACGATTAAAGAAATAAAAAGTTGAATTGATAGTGGTAAATGTACTAAGTTGAATGCCTATATATAAATACTAAGTTCATACAAAAGGGAGACAGTCTGGTACTCTGAAAATACTGAAATATACATATATAGAGAGATTTAAGTGAAAAATTCCAGAAAATACCAACGGTTGAACTACTACTGTTTCATTGAATTTTGAGTCATACTCAATTTCTTTCTAATTCCTAAAATTACTTTAACTCATTTGAATGGAAATGGATTGATTTTTTGGTAATTGAGAGTCTGTTGGTTCAAAGTTTTGCTAAAAGTGCATTTTTCCATCGAATTTCATAAGCCAAATCTATTGTTTCACTGATTAAATCTGGGCTAGTTGCTGCTGTCGTAGCTATTCCTTCATTTTTCTGTTGTGTTTTGCTTTTCCATGTATATTCCTTAAATCCCCCCTAAAGTAAAGTCTGCTTCATATATGATATGGAAAACTGCGAAGTTTAGAGTGTAATGTGATCTTGTTTCTTCTATTATAGTGTAGCTTTACTTTTATGAGTTTATGATTGGTTGGTGCATATTCTCCCTCTTGGTGATAGCATCTATTGAAAGTTGAATTTGGTTTAAGAATTAGCAAAGAAGTTCAATGTCCTGTTTAATGTTTCATAGTTAAAGTTTGGTATTGTATAACTAAATCTTTTCATGATTCTGAACTCTTATGGAGGTTTATTTAACATTAGTTTAATCAAGTTTGGATATAACTTGTATCTCTTCTGTTTGGACTCTTAATTGAAGTTGTTATCAGCCTTTTTCAAATGCTGAAATTGGGTTTTGTTTGGATATGAATGATTCTAGAGTGGTTTAGACTTGGTGGCATCCGTAATAGATAAGGGTTCTGGTTTGATTCAACTAGTTAGAACTATTTGGCATTCAGTTTATGTCTAAATGCATGTCAATATAGATCTTTGGTTTAATCCATTTGTTTCAAGTTGGTTTTCTTCTAGTGATCTTGCCAAATTTGCTTTGTTCAGTAGCTTAATTTTATTTTAGTTTACTGAGTCTGCCTTGTGTATTATATTCTGCTGAATAATGTCAAAAGTCATGTTGAAAGCTGTATTTTGGTTTTATCTGATGAGGGATCAGCCCTCTAGCAAGTATTTTGAGGTTAAATGTTGTGGAATTGAAGGTTTTTCTGGGAAAGTTAGTTGAATAGCTTATTTGGTCGCATACATAGCTAGATCATGCCAAATGGTACAAATTGTGTATGCATCTTCTTGTGAAGCAATGTATATGGTTATTACAACATGCTACTTTGTAAGTCGATAGTATCAAATTGAGCTTTAATTTTGTGTTCATAAGGATTCGTAGATTAAAATGCTTGCTTGGTTAAATTGATTCCTCTAAGGGCTCGATCTTGTGTCCTTGTCTTTAGCTGTAATATGCTTGAATTGGGCTTACTATTGAGGCCTGGCCCAAACCATTTAAAAGGGCCAGTCACTGATTTTCCGGTGTAAAATAAAGTAGAGAAGTACACTCGTTGTTTAAGTTCAATATGTATTTGGATGAGTTTATTGGCTTAGATGAATTTGTAAATTTCTGTTGCAATTCTTGTTAAAAGGTACTGTTTAAAGTTTTTTTTTAATTAATTTATTTTTTAGTGATAAAGTTTGTACATGTGCAAAAAGTAGAATTTAGTTATAGGTGTCATAAATGCAGCCCATAATATTGTAATCTAGGATCTTAGTATTAAACAAATAAAATTGATATATGAAGTATCACATCTCATTGTCCATATTAATATCCTTTTAATGTTAATACAAACTCTATCCGCGATTTCTCTGTGCTTCTTTTCCACGTGTAGGAGTTCGATTTTGAGATTAGCTGATTAGTGACTAAAATGACCTTTGGATAAGGAATTGAAACTGCTTTGTGTATTAGGCTCGAGTCTAATCATATAGTAGTACAAGTGAATAAAAATGGAAAATTTCTGATTTTGTCTTCTTTTTTTTTAAGATTGGAAAATAAATATTGGAGCGCTACTGTGTTATGATTTGCAGGGGATTACTTTCTTTGTTCTGGTCCAAAAGATACGGACCAAGCCTAAAGAGAAAATGTATCTTTTAAGTTTCTAAGTTTGAAAAAATGGAATTGGCTAAACCAACTTTAGTCCATAGTAATTAATTACTGAACATGTTCCAAAATCGTTAGTATCCCTCTATGCACATTCTCATCACAAATATATCGTGATTGTGCACACGTCCGTGTGACATGATTGTGATTCTAAAAATTAAGACCAGAGTTTGTATTCGCGCAACTTCGATCAAATTTTTCTTAATAATAAGAATGGGTTTTCATAGACTACTAATTAATTTAGTTCATATAGTCTGAGGTGTGCTATCCACAATTTAATCATCCATAGCCCTCGTATTAATTTCATAACCTGGTTATCAAAATGTCAAATGCTCTTAGTTGCTTTAGGCCCGTTTAAATATACTATCGTGGTTGTGTACACGTTCGCGTGACGTGACTACGATTTCTAAAAATAAAACCGGAGTATGCATTCGCGCAACTTCGGCCAAATTTTCTTAATAATAATAAAGCGTTACTAATTGTGTACACGTTCGCGTGACATGATTTTTGACACGCCAAACAAACGGGTACACGTGCGCGTGACCTATTTCAAGATAATTTTTCTTACTTTAAAAGTGGTAAGCGGTAAAGGCACATAGGTTCCAAAATCAGTAATTATATAATTTTGATAAGCCAAGTATGATCAAAGCGACCGTGCTAAAACCACAAAACTCGGGAGTGCCTAACACCTTCTCCCGGGTTAACATAATTCTTTACCCGGATTTCTGTGTTCGCATACTGTAAATAAGAGTCAACTTCCTCGATTCGGGATTTTAAACCGGTGACTTGGGACACCATAAATTATCCCAAGTGGCGACTCTGAATTTAATATAAATAATCCTGTTTCGATTGTCACTTAAATTGGAAAAACTCCATTATATCACCTTCGGGTGTGTAAAAAGGAGGTGTGACAATGCACGACAAAGGTCGTGTGCCATAACAAAAAAAATATCATCATACTCGCACGCCAAAGACCTCGTACCACAACATCATCACATCACAATATCCGCACGGAAGAGACCTCGTACCAATATCAAGCCAATCTGCTCAACATGTCTGTATGTGCAAAAATCATAAAAATTCGAGATAACAATTTATCATCAAAGAGACATTTGCTTACAAGTCATAAATAAGGTGCACAAGGACATACTAATAATAAAGTGCAGATGTGTGCTCAAGATGTAAAACATGACTACGACTAAATCAATATAGCAATGACTCCACAAATTCCCATCTTGGCTAATTAGGATTTAATAATCCTAAGACATGATCTCTAGCATGAAAGGATAATATCACATAGTCATACAAAGGACTACACATGTATCATAGAGAGCACACAATAAAATTAAGTCATAATAGAAGCGTAGAGTCTAATCTGATCATTTTCATATGTATCACCCACTTATATGCTCGTCACCTTGCATATTCGTTGCTTAACACACAATACAATTAGACAAATAAAGTCCAATCCTAAGGGTTACTCCCTCATACAAGATTAGGCAAGATACTGACCTCAACGGGCCAAATCAATACTCCAAAAATGCCTTTACTTAGAAACCACCTCCGATCAGCTTGAATTTAGCCAAAAATATCTCAATAACATCAAACAAAGCCATAAGATTCAAATCCAAACAATAAATGTTCAATCTTTAATCAAATACCCAAACGCCAACAAAAGTCAACCCCGGCCGACATGGTCAAACCTGAGTCAATGGATAGATCCCGATTACCCATAACTCTATGAGTACAAATATATGATTAGATTCCTAAACGGAGTCCAAATCATAGCTCAAAATTCCAATTTTTACTCTCTTAAGTTGTAGGGGAAATCCCCAAATTTTCCCGAAAATCACATGTGTTTGGGTGTTAATAATCCATGTAGATTCTTGAAATAATACAAAAAAATTGTATAACTCACTTACCCCAAAGTCTTCGTTGAAAATCTCCAAGCCAAAATCACCTCTCCCAAGTCTAGGGTTAAAAAAAATAATTAAAGAATGGCTAAATCCCGAAATTCATCACTTAAATGCACTACCAAGGGGTACCCTTCGCAAACGTGGCACGTGCCTCGAGTTTGCGAAGCACAATAACTTCTGGCCTAAAAATAACCATCGCATTCGTGGAAAGCCCCTCACGAACACGGTGCACAATTCCTGCCTCCCCACGCGAACGCAGCTAGGCATTTGCCTATGCGAAGGCCAAATCTCTAGCTCTAGGTTCCCCTTTGCAAGCAAGGAACAAGCCTCTATCAAGCACCAGATCCTTCTTCGTAAATGCGAGGCTCCTCCGACAAATGCTATGAACACCGGACACCAACAGAATAAGCCAACTCCAAACTTGCTCTGGGTTGTCCGAAACTCACCTGGACCATATCCAATCACACTAACAAGTCCATACACACTACTCAGACTTATCCAAAGCTTCCAAACATATACTAAAACATCACAACAACGAATCAAGGATAAAACACAAGTTGAACTTCCCTTAAGATCAAGAACTTTCAACATCAAAGCAAGCGTCCAATGCAAGCTTAACCAATTTGGATTATAACCCAACTTTGCACATAAGTCCTAATGAAAAAACAAAACTTATCGCACTTTTCGAAACAACAATCCCAACCCTATATCATCAAAGTCAAACCCTAGTCAAACCTATGAACTCTCCAAACCTTCAAATTGCCAATTTCGGCACATAGAGCCAAAACATCATAGGAACCTCTAAATTTAGACATGCCTTAGTAAAAAATCACCATATGTCACACCTCCTTTTTACACACCCGAAGGTAGTACATGGGAGTTTTTCCAATTAAAGTGACATTATTCGAAATGGGATTAATTTATTCAATTTTGTTCAGAGTCGCCACTCGGGATAGTTTATTTTATGTCCCAAGTCACCGATTTATTTTAAATCCCAAATCGAGGAAAATTTCGACTTTCCTTTTTGAAGTCTGCGAACCAGAAATTCTGAATAAGGAACTCTGTTAACCCGGAAGAAGGTGTTAGGCATTCCCGGGTTTCGTGGTTCTAGCACGGTCGCTTAAACATATTATAATTGGCCTATTATCTGATTTATTACATGTGTTAAACCTATTGTGCATTTTTCCCTTATAACTGCTTTTAATTATTTTAACCCCTTTTAGGTTTTATGAAAATATTTCTTGAACAAGTTACGATTGTCGTACACTTTCCATTTTGGAACACATCGAAAATTACGCTACATGAAATGCACCCGCGATTCGCAATATTTTTTATTTTATTAATATTCGAAGTTGTTATGATCGGGTTACATGAAATACACTCCCGAATTTGGGAATTAGGTATCATGACTATGCTACGGGAACCGTACCCATAGTCACGATAGTTAATTAATCGCGCCTAAAGCAAGTTACGATGTATTTATAAATTAATATTCTAGGCTAACTTTGAGATTATTTGTGAAGCAGAATTATGGAAATGGAATTGATGTAGAATTCAAGAAATATTTTAGCTAAACAATTCTAACATAAAACTTATGAATTACTACCAAATTCAAGGCATAATGAGTAAATAAAGCTAGGTTCCTTCAGTGGCGGAAGACAACGCTTCTTATTCCCTATTCACATGAATATTATGTTAGCTCATTCATTCTAAAAGAACACATGTCTTTGCTAGAATTCAACTGAAAAATAGTCTTTCAAATGCATATAACTTGGAAATGACAGAGAAATTAAACAAAAAAGCTAACACAATCTTCTTTGATCAATCACAATGGAAAGAACATTCAATAACTAACGCGAAGTAAAACACATGTTGAGAATTAAACTCAAAGAATCAACATACTAAAAAGTGGAAGAAATACTACATGAATTTATCTCTAAAAATTAAATAGACCAAAGCAAATTTAATCATCTTAGAAAACAAACAAAGCAGGATTTGAAACTAGAGTAAGAATAAAAATGGACCTTTATTAATGAAATTGAGGTTGAGAGTTTACAACCCAACAGAACAGAGACAACGACCAAAAATGAGCAGCAAATGAACTCAAACAACAGGAACCATCGACCAGAGAACTTCCACGCCGACCTCGACGGACTCGACCCTTTCATGGACCCATAGCACGAACATTGTGAAGACGATTTGCTGGTTTTTTATGGATTTTTGGACTGGTTTTCGAAGTTGTTGTGCTAAAGTTTTGGAGTTGGATTTTGGTGTGAACTCCAGCTCATTTCATGGTTGTTTGGTGGCAGAATTTCAGCTGGGTTTGGGCCGGTTTTTCAGGTTGTTTTTTAAACTATTTTGAGGAGTATTTTTAGCTCGTTTTGAAGTTATCTTGAGCAGATTTAGTGGTTGTTTTGGGTCAGTTTGGAGCTGGATTTTGGGGCTGATTTGGTTGTAGTTTAATGCTGGTTTTTGGACAGTTTTTTAACTCGTTTTTGGAGCTATTTTCAGGTCATTTCTAGGGTGGATTCGAGCTCGTTTTTGGTGCAAAATAGGGGTCCGTTGGGGTTGCTTTCAGCTGTGTTTTTAATGGAGAGAATGGAGTTGGTATTTCTGCTTCTTCTTCAAGGAGAGAGAGCTGATGGGTGTCTTAAGGTTGTGAATGGTGTGAGTGGAGGAAATATTTTGGGGAGAGTGGGGAACATGAGTGGGGAAAGTGGGGAGAGTGGGGAACATGAGTGGGGAAAATGGGGAAAGTGGGTAGTGAGTAGAGAAAGTGAGAAAAGTGGGTAGTGAGTCGAGAAAAGCAGGAATAAATTCAAACATGGTCAAAAATAAGTTGCTCACAGCTGCCCCTCTTTGCTCGAAAACATAAAGAGTTTTCGGGCAAAGATAAAGTGAGCAACTATAAGCAATTTTTGCCCGTTTGAAACTCCATTTGGAAGCATTTTGAAAAAGTTTGACCAAACCTTGCTTCGGAGGTTGCCTATATATCCTTGGCTATAAAGGAATCAGGTCGGTGTAGTTTTGAAAGTTTTGGTAGCTGGGATTACCGGAAAACTGTGGTTTCACTACTGTTGCTACTGTTTCTGCTTGCTGAGCTCCTTATTACACAAAAAAATGGAAAAATAAAAAGCTAAACTAGCTAAGCCTATCAATTATGAGTTACAAGATTCTCATCTATAAGTCTTTTGAAGCTTGATCTTGAGTCTTAGTTGGTTCTTGCTGTTGGACTCCGATCTGAATCTTGATGCTCGTTAGCTGCAATCGCTGGTTCATTCTTCAGCTTTTGGATCAAGGCAGGACATGCGAAGCTTGTGACTTCAATCCTATCTTGAGCAGTCCGCATCTTTTTTCCGCTTCTGCACTTTAGAGCTTACTTCTTTTTTCTTGTTTTTCTTTTCTTTTATTTGAAAAGAGACTTCTTCTTTTGGTCACCTCGAAACTTGTCCCTCAAGGTAAAAACCTGCTTAGGCACCAAAACAAACAAACGAATGAAATTTTTTTGCCCCAGTTTTCACTAGGAAAATTTTGTGAGTTATTTCAACAAAATCTAAATTATTTCTTTATTGAAAGCAATAAAATCGGGATTGTGTATCCCAAAGAAAAAGAGATTAGGGAATGGAGACCCTATATCTAAAATGAAATCAAATGGGGATCGAAGGCCCCAAGTTGGAAAGATTACCAGGTTATGCTGGAAAAATGATCAGGTTATGCCGGAAAGGTCCTTGGGTTATGCCGGAAAAGAAAAAAGTCCTCGGGTTATGCCGAGGAAGACCACGGGTTATGCCGGGAAAGTCATCGAATTATGCTGGAAATAAAAAAGGTCCTCGGGTTATGCTGGGGAGGTCCACGGTTTATGCCGGAAAATTCATGGGGTTATGCGGGAAAAAGGAAAGGTCCTCGGGTTATGCCGGAATATTCATCGGGTTATGCCGGAAAATAAAAAGGTCCTCGGGTTATGCCGGGGAGGTCCACGAGTTATGCCGGGAGAAAAGAAAAAAAAAAGGTCCTTGGGTTATACCAGGGAGGTCCACGGGTTATGCCGGGAGAAAAAGAAAAAGGTCTCTGGGTTATGCCAGGGAAGTCCACGGGTTATGCCTGGAGGAAAAGAAAAAGGTCCTTGGGTTATGCCAGGGAGGTCCACGGGTTATGCCGGGAGAGTCATCGGGTTATGCCGGAAAAGAAAAAGGTCCTCGGGTTATGCCGAGGAGGTCCACGGGTTATGCCGGGAGAGTCATCGGATTATGCCGAAAAAGAAAAAGGTCCTCGGATTATGTCGGGGAGGTCCACGGGTTATGCCGCGAAAGAAAAAAAAAGTCCTCGGGTTATGCTAGGGAGGTCCACGGGTTAAACCAGAAACGTTCATCGGGTTATGCCGGAAAAGAAAAAGGGTCCTCGGGTTATGCCGGGGAGATCCACGGGTTATGCCGGGAAAGTCATCGGGTTATGCCGGAGAAAGGAAAAGGTCCTCGGGTTATGCTAGGGATCAACTAGAGAGTGGAACTCAATACTAAAAGAGACTACCAGGTTATGCTGGCAGTGACTAGGGAATGAGACCCTAGGTAGGAAAAGATTACCAGGTTATGCTGGCATCGACTAGGGAATGAGATCCTATGTTGGAAAAGACGTAGCTAGAGATTGGAGACCCTATGCTACCATGATTTTGAATTTCTCTTCTTCTTCTTTTTATTTTTATTTTTTATCAATCTTCATTTTATTTTTATTTTTTTATTTTTTTATTTTTGAGTTTAAGAAAATGAGTAAAAAATGCAGGAAAGAATTGGGAGGAGACTTCCCTTTTGGGTTGATTATTGCAGCATAGCTATTTCTAACCCTTGCGCATTTCCTTTTGGTTGCACCTGCTTTTTTCATGGTTGCTTTGGATTGCACCTGTTTCAATTTTTCAAACAAAGAACAACTGTTAGTTTGAAACGGTGGTCAGTTTTGTGGCCTTCATTGTTTTTTATCATTTAATCTCGGCCTAGCTCTTTTGGTGAGAACCTCTGCTGCTTGCTGAAGATTGATCTCTCTCCTAAAACCGAGGAACTCAACTTTTCAAACTTTCCAAACGGCGGTTCAACCGTGCGGGGCTTTGGCCCTTTCACTTTAATCCACCTCTAGGGCTTTGACTTCGAATTTCTTTTCATTTTTAATAACTCTGGTTTTAGAGCATCGACTATTATGGCTAGTCGGGATCGACTTGATGCACCCGCTGAGGCTGGAGTACTTTTCTTTGGACTTGGTTTATATCAAGCAGAACTCTGTAAAACCAATCTTGCCACCTTTTCTTTGTATTAGTTACGGAACAGAGTTAGACCGAAAGAGGTTCAAGGAAAAGTAAACAAAGGACAAAAAAATGAATTTAAAAGAGAAGCATCCCTTTCAGGGAGGAAGGACGGACTTATCTGAGGTGCATGCAGACTTCAAATTGACATGACATACTTCTTGGACTAGACAACTGATCCGCACAAATATCCTATCTTCTCATAAACCCATTGCGACCCGTGTTTCAAAACCGAGAAACCTTGCCAGGACTCTTTCAATACCAATGGTGGTGAAGGGTTTCTTCTTTTCGATTGATGACGCCCTTTGTGGGTTTTCACCAATCGATCTCTCTCATTTCTCTTCTTATCGTCGCCTTATAGTGCTCGTTACGAGTTTTCACTAATAAGACTCTCTCATTTTCGATTTCTCTGCTCGTTATTGCCTTATGGTGCCTGTAGGTTTTCACCAATAAGACTCTCTCATTTTATTTCTCTCATCTTAATTGCATCAGATCCAAGCAACTGCGTTCTTTGATTTTGAAAAACCTTTTGCCGATTGATCGAAAGGACTTGAAACAGGTTTGGGTAAAAAGAACTTGGATCGAATTACAAATTTGGAACCGTTCGGGTGGGATCATTACCGAATTATTATAATGTCTGCCCCAGTTTCACTTTTGGGGAAATTTGGATTTTTGTTTTGGTTTGACTGAACCCTAGGGAGAGGCTGCCTACGTATCCTTTCGGAATCAAGTAGAACATAGTTCAGGAAACTTTGTTTTTGATTTTTCTTTTGTTTTTCTGTTTTGTTTTGTTTTCTCTCTTTTTTTTAATGACACTTTCAGGTTCCAAAGAGGGTAATGAAAGAAAGGTAAACGGCTCAAAGGGTTAGCAAAGGATTGGAGTGTTTAGGGTAGCGAGAATGAAAGCCTTCGTCATCCCAATCGGATAATGTTATTGCTGCAGAAGGATTAGACATAGTACCTTTTGACCGCATCTGCATTTACAGCTGTTTCAGAGTCATTTCCTTCAATGTCTCCCAGATACAATGCCCCTTTTGGCAACAATTTTCTGATGATGTATGGGCATTTCCAGTTAGGAGCAAATTTTCCTTTGGTTTCTTGATGACGGGGGAGAATACGCCTTAAGATGAGTTGCCCCACTTCAAAGTTTCTAGGCCGCACTTTCTTGTTGTAGGCATGAGCCATTCTTTGTTGATACAACTACCCGTGGCAGACTGCAGCCATTCGCTTTTCATCGATCAGGGTTAACTGTTCCAAACGGGTTTTGACCCACTCACAGTCTTCAATTTCAGCTTCAACAATGATCTGGAGAGAAGGGATTTCAACTTCCGCGGGTATTACGGCTTTCGTGCCATAAACCAAAAGGTATGGGGTTGCTCCGACCGATGTGTGCACAGTAGTGCAATACCCCAATAATGCAAACGGCAACTTTTCATGCCACTGCCTGGAACTTTGAATCATCTTTCTCAAAATCTTTTTGATGTTCTTGTTTGCTGCTTCGACGACACCATTGACTTTGGGACGATAAGGAGTAGAGTTCCGATGTGTTATCTTGAATTGTTCACATATCTCTCTCATCAAATGACTATTCAAATTTGGAGCATTATCCGTAATGATAGTTGCAGGAATACCAAAACGGTAGATGAGGTTGGAATGCACGAAGTCTACTACAGTTTTCTTGGTGACAGATTTGAGGGTAATTGCTTCAACACACTTTGTGAAGTAGTCGATAGCGACCAATATGAATCTATGCCCATTTAAAGCTTTCGGCTCAATCGGCCCAATGACGTCCATAACCCAGGCAACAAATGGCCAAGGTGCTGACATGGGATGCAATTCTGTAGGCGGTGCATGAATCAAATCACCGTGCACCTGACATTGGTGACATTTTCGAACGAAACTGAAGCAGTCCTTTTCCATAGTCATCCAGTAATAGCCCGCTCGCAGGATTTTCTTTTCCAAAACATACCCGTTCATGTGGGGTCCGCACACTCCTGCGTGTATATCATACATGATTCTTCCGGCTTCTTTGACATCAACACATCTTAACAAGTTGAGGTCCGGAGTCCTTTTGTACAAAACATCACCGCTCAGGAAGAAACCACTTGCGTACCGTCTGATGGTTCTCTTTTGGTCCCCACTGGCTTGCTCAGGATACTCTTTAGTTTTCAGAAATCTTTTGATATCATGATACCATGGCTGAATACTTGGTTCTGCCTCAACCGTATTACAGTAAGCGTGCCTTTCCCGGATTTGGATTTCCAAGGGATCAATGTGGGCATTTCCTGGGTATGGAAGCATCGAGGCCAAAGTAGCAAGTGCATCGGCCAGTTCATTGTGACAACGAGGGATGTACCTGAACTCTATTGACTTGAATCGCCTGCTAAGATCTTCCACATGTTGCCTGTAGGGAATAATTTTGACATCTCGAGTCTCCCATTCTCCCTGAGCTTGTCGAATAATCAGATCTGAATCTCCCATGATTAACAATTCTTCGACATCTTGGTTGATTGCCATGTCCATACCCATAATGCAGGCTTCATACTCGGCAGTATTGTTTGTGTAGAAAAACCGAAGTCGGGTTGTGGCTGGATACTGCTGACCAGTGGGTGAGATCAAGATTGCCCCAATTCCAATGCCTTTTGCGTTCACAGCTCCGTCGAAGAACATTTTCCAAGCATTGGTGTCTTCTGATGTCATCTCGATTGAATTCACCTTCTCATCTGGAAAGTAAGTACTCAGAGGTTGATATTCATCATCCACAGGGTTTTTGGCTAGGTGATCTGCTAAAGCCTGGGCCTTTATTGCCATGTGGGTGACATAGACTATGTCAAACTCAGTGAGCGGGATCTGCCATTTTGCTAACCTCCCTGTGGGCATCGACTTATGGAATATGTACTTCAAAGGGTCCAACCTGGTAATGAGGTAAGTGGTATAGGCCAACAAGTAATGCCTAAGCTTCTGAGCGACCCAAGTTAGAGCGCAGCAAGTTCTTTCCAACAAAGTGTATTTGGATTCATAGCTGGTAAACTTCTTGCTCAGATAGTAGATGGCCTGCTCTCTCTTTCCGGTCACATCATGTTGCCCGAGGACGCATCCAAAGGAATTTTCCAAGACTGTCAAATACAAGAACAGAGGCCTTCCTGGTTCAGGTGGGACCAAGACTGGCGGGTTCGACAAATATTCTTTGATTTTGTCAAAGGCTTCTTGATACTCATCCGTTCATTTAATCGCTGCATTTTTCTTTAACAGTTTGAAGATGGGTTCACATGTTGAAGTCAACTGAGCAATGAATCGACTAATGTAATTCAACCTTCCCAACATGCTCATAACCTCTTTCTTGGTTCTTGGAGAAGGCAAATCCCGAATAGACTTTATCTTTGTTGGGTTTAGCTCGATGTCTCTCCGACTGACTATAAATCCCAAGAGTTTGCCAGACGGAACTCCGAATGCACATTTCGCCGGATTTAGCTTCAAATCATATTTACATAGCCGCTCAATGAATTTTCTTAGGACCCGAACATGGTCGTCCTGGGTTCTGGATTTGATGATCACATCGTCCACATACACCTCTATCTCTTGATGCATCATGTCATGAAATATGGCAGTCATGGCCCTCATGTAAGTTGCCCCGGCATTTTTCAAACCAAAAGGCATGACCCTGTAACAGTAGGTGCCCCAGCGTATGGTGAAAGCTGTCTTTTCCGCATCTTCTTCATCCATCAACACCTGGTGATATCCTGCATAACAATCCACAAAAGACTGTATTTCATGTTTGGCGCAGTTATCAACAAGGATGTGGATGTTTGGCAGAGGGAAATTGTCCTTGGGCTTGCTTTGTTCAGATCTCGGTAGTCAACGCACACCCGAATTTTCCCATCTTTATTTAGCACGGGAACTATGTTAGCCAGCCATGTGGTGTATCGGACAACTCGGATCACTCCCGCCTTTAGCTGTTTTGTAACCTCTTCTTTAATCTTGTCATTGATATCAATTTTGAACTTCCTCTGTTTTTGCTGGACAGGGGAATAATTGGGGTAGGTTGGCAACTTATGGACCACTAAATCGACACTTAATCCTGGCATGTCATCGTATGACCAAGCAAACACATCTTTGAATTCAAACAAAAGTTGGATCAATGCGTCCCTGGTTCTTTCATCTGTGTGAATGCTTATCTTGGTTTCTTTGATTTCTTCAGAGCTACCCAGATTAACCGGCTCGGTTTTATTTAAGTTCGGCTTAGGTTTATTCTCAAATTGTTCCAATTCTTAATTTATTTCCTTAAAAGCCTCTTCTTCATCATAATCCATTTCTTGATTCATTATTTCACAATTAGACAGCATATTTGGATCTGGGCATGAAGTCCGCAAGCATGTCATGTTATTTAAAGCCGCATTATTAGAATTGAAAGAAGAAATAAGAAAAAGTAACAAAATCAGAAAGAATAAAGAGAGATGAACGACGAAATATTAATTTCATTTCATTGAATTTTGAAGATAACAGGGTTTACATTAGCATTTAAAGACAGGAAACTAAAAGAAAAACATCCGAGTTACACCCTAAAATAACTCGTGATGTAGAAAAGGTGGCAGGACTGGACTACCGGGATTCCCGCCTGATTAGGAACGGAGTAGCCTTCCAATTTTGCAGCTTGGCATTGGGCCCCATATACAGCACCTCAGCGGTGCTCGAGCCTTCTCCCGGCTGGACCATGTGGGTTTCATACAGCATTTGCCTTATAGCCCCACAAATTTCTTCAATTTCCTCGGCCGTGAAGGCCTCATCTTCTTCTTCTTCATTGTACTTGGGCCTGACAAATGTTCTATAGAGATGTGGAATTGGCTGAGATAAAACCCAACCATTGCTCTTTCGTTGATTTGCCCATGTCACATCAGCTTCTATGGCGTGAAAACCCACACCGAAGAACTTCTTGGTGGAAAGTAAGGTGATAGGTTCGGTGATACCTTGCAATGATGCCCCGAGCCCCTTCCCGGGTTTATAACCATGCCTGATCATTTCCTTGTCAACCATAACCGACGCTTTTGAGAGAAAAGGTTGAGGGCAAGGGCTTCCTTCTTCATATTAGTCTACGACCACAACCTCGAAAACTTGATAGACTATATGTTCACTACCTTCCCTAGCTTTGAGGCATGGGACCGACGGGTCCCGATAGATCGATTGCTCATCCTCTCCGTGGACTATGATCTCCTGATCTTCATATTCCAATTTCACCATCTGGTGGAGAGTGGAAGGTGCGGCTCCTGCCGCGTGAATCCAAGGCCTTCCCAAGAGGAAATTATAAGAAGTATCCATGTCTAGGACTTGAAAGGTCACCTCAAAATCCACAGGTCCAATAGTCAAAATCAAATCGATCTCGCCTATGGTGTCTCTTTTGATGCCATCAAAGGCACGAACACAGACGTTGTTGGGCCTGATTCTCTCAATCTCCATTCTTTGCAGAGTTGAGAAAGGGTAGATATCTACTCCGGAACCGCCATCCAGCATGAATCTCTTCACATAGTACCCCTCACATTTAACTGTTAGGTGGAGGGCTTTGTTGTGGGTGGCCCCCTCCGGGGGCAGGTCATTCTTGCTAAAGGAGATTTGATTGATTGTGAAGAATCTTTCTGCCATCCTCTCCAATTGTTCCACAGTAGTTTCAATCGGAACGTAAGCTTCATTGAGGGTTTTGATCAACACTTTCTGATGTTCAGTTGAATTCATTAATAGAGACAACAAAGAGACCTGAGCAGGAGACTTTCGGAGTTGGTCAATTATCTCGTAGTCCGCAGTTTTCATTTTCCTGAAGAACTCTTCTGCTTCTTCGGCACTAACTGACTTCTTGAGTGGGAAATGCTTCTTCGTGGCATTATTCACTTCCTCTAGATTAAGGTATTTCTCAGTCGGGTTAGTTTCATTTACTTTTCCCAGGACTTCTTTTCCTTTGTAGGTTACTACCGCCTCGTTATAATTCCATGGGATGGCAGTAGGATCTGTCATGGGCCTCTGCGGTGCGCGGTCAATAACCACGGGCTCATTCAGCCTTGGTGAAATTATTGGCCCCCGTACCACATAGGTCCCTTTTGGCATATACATTTTAGATCCTTTGTTCAGCTCAAACCTTCTTGGAGGGCTCAATGTAACTTGTCCTTTCCTAAGACCCCGGGGCACATAAAGGATGGCATCTTTCGAGGGTACTACCTCAGTTTTGGTTTCCACTGTTTTTTCTATGTTTTGAGGGGTGAGTTTACTCTTCTTCTCCCCTTTTTCTTGCTTTGCATCAGCCTTTGGCTTTTTCTCGACGACAGCGATTACAATGATGGCTTTCAAGGCAGGATCAAACTCTTTATCTTCGCAGATCATTCCAATAACTGGTCCATTGTTGTGAGCCGGTAACGGGTTGTTGGTCACATTAGGAATGTCTTCATCCTTTAACACTATCCGCTTTTGTTCTATGAGATTTTCAACGACCCTTTTCAAAGTCCAACAGCTCTTAGTGTCATGCCCTTCCACCCCAGAATGATAGGCACATCGGGCGCCAGGTTGGTAAGAGGGTGACTCTGGGTTTTGCCTATTTGGGGGTACGGGTTGTAACAAACCCATTTGGACCAATTTAGGGAAAAGGCTAGAATATGACTCACTAATAGGTGTGAAGTTCGTCTTCTTGGGCGGCTCCCGAGCACGGGCATTGTAGGGGAAATTATTTTGTGGAGGTCGGGGATTATACTGAGCTTGGTGAGGAAGTTAATTTCTGGGAAATTGAGCTCGGTTTTGGTGAAATTGTTGTTGTGGCCTAGCGTATGGTTGTGCATTCATCACTGCATATAGCTGAAGATCCATAACATAGGTCGCATCTTGATGGGGGTAGTAGTGTTGTGGGGTTCTTTCAGAGAAATGAAATCTGGCCGAATGGGGTTTTCTTACACTCGAAGTTGCCATTGCTACTTCTTCCTTCTTCTTTCGGTTTGCTACTCCTCCAGACCCGCCTTGGATTGCTTGGGAGGTAGCCCTTATAACAGACTGACTCAAGATTCGCCCTGTTTTCAACCCATTCTCAACCATTTCACCGATTTTGATGGCTTCGACAAACGGCTTTCCCATTGCAGACATCATGTTTTGATAATAATCAGCCTCTTGGGCTTGAAGGAAGACACTGACCATTTCTGTTTTGTCCATTGGAGGCTTGACTCTGGCCGCTTGTTCGCGCCATTTGACAACATACTCTCGAAAGCTCTCCGAGAACTTCTTCTTTAGATTTGATAATGAATTCCTATCAGGGGCAATGTCGATGTTATATTGAAACTGCCTGAAAAAATCCCGAGCCAAGTCATCCTAGATATGCCAACGAGATATATCCTGATCCATATACCATTCAGAAGCAATGCCGACCAAAGTCTCTCCAAAGTAGGCCATAAGAAGCTCTTCTTTTCCGCCCACTCCCCGCAACTGGTTGCAGTACCTTTTGAGGTGGGCAATGGGATCCCCATGCCCGTCATATTTTTCAAACTTAGGGGTTTTGAAACCCAAGGGTAGATGTACGTGCGGGAACATGCACAGGTCAGCGTAAGATACGCTCTTTTGCCCACTCAGACCCTGTATATTTTTTAGACTTTGCTCCATGCTTCTCATCTTTCTGGTAATTTCCTCTTGTTCAGGTGTTTTTTCGGCTTTTTCCTTCCCTGCGGTAAACTCGTACCGGGGCGGATGAGGGTAAGCATTGGTAGTAAACTGGGTAGGTTCCAGTGGGAAAGATGGTGCTTGAAATGTGAAGGAAGATGAATCGAAGTTAGGCCTGGGTAAAGCAGGTTGTGCCATAGCTGAACAAGCTGGAGCGGTAAATATGTTTGAAGCTGCACCTGAAGCTAACACCTGGGGGTGAGACTCAGAAGGTGTTCCAGCAAAGTGGGCTGAAATGGTAGGATATCCCAGTGGGGTATTTGGATAACTCATGGGGATGTTGGAGGTCCCACTTGTCCTGGGAAAAAGCTCAGGGAATCTAGGGATCGCACCTGGTAGTTCTTTTCCATTGGCCCAGGCGTCCCATATTTCCATCATGCGGAGACGCAGAATTCTATTTTCCTCAGCAGTTGCTGACTTAGAAGTTGGGATGGTCGAGATCGGACTATCCTCTGGAATAGGAACTGTTGTCAGAGGAATTTCTGAAGACATTTTAATGCTTCCTTTTGACCTTGTGAAGTATGAATGTGAAGCCAGACTACCACAAAACCAACCACCTTACTATAGAACCTTAACTTAACAGTAAAAAACAAACCGATCAGTTTGAAGCAATTAACACATAGGTAATCGCACGTTGGGGTGTGATGCACCTATACAATTAAATGTGTTTTTACATGTTTCGTAATGGTTGCATGTTTCATCCCGGCTCTGCTTATTTTCCCCAATTTTCTTTTTCTTTCCACTTTTGGCTTTTGTACTTCTCCTCTTATTCCTATTTTCCACTCTTTTCTTTCCTCTCTTTCCTTGCTTTTTTTTTCATTTTTCTTTTGGTTTTTCTTTGGCTCTCTTTTTCACATCCCTCTCTTATTTGAGTTATTTACAAAAATATGACCAGATCCGATGAGGCTTGCCTACGTATCACGATGCCGCGTGAATCAGATCATTACTTAGTTCAAGAAAAACAAATGCGAAAAATAAAGAAACAATTTTTGGGAATTTTCAAATTTTCATTAATCAAACTCCTAAACTTTCTATTACAAAAGACTTCCAACTACTCATTTTCTTGGAATTTTAAAAACTACCAACAGACTCAAAAATAATTTCCAAAATAGAGACTCAATAAATGAAATATCATGAATACATCAATGCTTCAACTCCTGGGGCCCGTGGGACATCATCCGGTCTCACGGGCCTACGTGTGAGATACCCTTGAAGCCGCTCCAAATTACTCATTATCTGGCGGACAAATGTCATTACAACAGCGAAGAAAGTGGTCTGAGTCATATCCTCACATGCATGGCATTTCATGACAATATAGTAGGAAATGGCTCTAACCCTCTCTCGGACAATACCCTTTTCCTAAAGTAAACGCCCGATTTGCTGATTCCGAGCTTCCAACACTTGAGTGTCATGATGATTTTGATTCTGCAAATGTTGCATATCTTCATCCATTTGGGCTATCAGAGCATAACAATGTTCCCTATCGGCTTTAAAATTCCTGGCCTGTTTGTCCGCCTCATTTTCAAGGGTGGTTAGCTTTCTCTTTAAATTGGTGATTGTCCCCTCATATTTTCTTTTCATTTGTCGCACAAACTCTGCCTGCCCTTCTGCATTCTCTGCCAATTGTGCTCGGACTTTTGCTAGACTAGCCTCAAATTTTTCTAGGTCATCTTGACACTCAAGTACTTTCTTTCTCATACCGCTTATAAGCATTTCATCTGTCCGGCTTCTTTCCAGGTTTCTAGGAACTATTCTCATTTTATGGATTTGAGCTTTGAGAGCTTCGTTTTCCTGAGTTAGCTTTTTCTTTTCCCCTTCATCTGCGGCAGCTTGGATACTGTGGCCAAATTTGAGGTCCCTGATTTGTCCCTCTAATTTACTTATCTTGGCCCTATAGCTTTCTTCTTTTGCCAACCAGCCCCACTGTTCCTGCAAGTCGTTAATGAATTGTTGGACATGGGGTCTCTTAGCAGGTCTCTCCGGCTCTCGAGGAATTTGAAACCTTTTGCCAAACCAAACCATATAATTGGGGTCCACCTCACCTCTAGCTAGATCCAGCACCATAGTCTTGGGTTCGAGAAATCTGCACTCATTCTAAACTTGGCGAACTCTTCCTTCTGGAAATACAGCCTTTGGGCCCAATTCGACGACATGTACACTCAAATCTTCGTCATGGGGGACGGTTTGAAATCTTCCCAGTTGGCGCAAAACCCTATGAGGAGTATATGGCTGGATGCTCCGGATGCCCATTAGGAGAAAGTAGCACACTTTAGCTGACATGTATACGACTTCGGTGGCAGGGAGCCATCCGAACGTCCACTCAATTTTATCCGAAGTTAAAGAACTCAAGTGTGCAAACCAAGCTTCGGTACCCTCTGGATATTCAACCCCCACCACTCGGCTTTCAAATTCTTCGATGCAATCCAAACCGGTCATGCCGTAGTTCATATACCCGACACGGTGGCAGAGATGTTCCAGTATCCACAATTTTAGTAGTAAGTTGCAGCCTTGGAAGAATTTTCCCCCTTCTCGACAAATGGTCAAAGCTCGGTAAATCTCAGATAAGATCAGGGGAACCAAAGTGCCATTAGCTTTCTTGATTGCGACATCAACCATTCCCACGAGGCCCAATTCTATGTTGCCGTCTTTTCGCGAACATATTATAACACCCAAGAATGCTACTATAAAAACCAAACCCCGCCTTACCTCCAATTTATCTTTATTTCCGACATCGGTCAGACCAGTATTCGGTGCTTAGAAACCTTGGGGATTGCCATAGCGTTGGTACAAGAACTAGAAAGTGCAAAACCCTTCAGATAAATTCTCATCCTGAATATTCCGGCTAATACTCAACATATCCAGAAACTTGTGAGGAGATACTGGTCTCGGTGACACCGGGTACCGACTTCTAAAGTTTCTGCTAAAGCCGGCATAACCCGCAATTTCCTCTAGCGTGGGTGTGAGCTCAAAATCAGAAAAGCGAAACACATTGCGAGTCGGATCCCAAAAAGGTATCAAGGCTTCAATCACGTCCAATCTTGACTTGATGTTCAAAAGTCCGACAAGACCACCCAAAACTTTTATCACAGTTCCTCGGCTACCTTTTTCTAGGTCATTCCACCACATGTGGAGCTGTAAGGGAATCTCTTCAAGAGCTGCGAAGGGTTCGTTTCCATCTGTGCTCATCCTGCACATTTATTAGGGTGATTTAATTTAAAAGGTTATGACTCATTTTGACTCAAGAAAAGGTTATCACTATTTTTTTTTTAAAATCATAAAAAATTCGGCTCTGCAAATACGGCCTTTCAGTACTCCGGGGAAGAAGATTTTAACGTTATGTTTGCTAAACGGCCAAAACCTTAAAAAAACTACTAAAGGTGGATATTCTTGCAAAAACGACCTTCCGACGCCCTTTTGGGGACATTCAACTATTTTAGACAAGAATGACATCACCTTACTTATTTACAATCAAAACAAAATCTTTTTGTTCTTTTTGGGATATTTTTACAAAAATGAAGTTGGACCCGATGGGGTTGCCTACGTATCCCACATCCGGTGAGAATCAAACTGGCGTAGTTCGGGAAGACCAGAAATAAAGTAAATAAACTAACTCTTTTTTTTGGAATATTTTAATTTCCGCAAGAAAGACTTATAAAGAAGAAAGAAAATATTTTTGGAATTTTATTTTGAATTTATGAAAGAAATGCTTCTAACAAAAATGAAATATTTTTGAATTTTGAATTTTCTTTTCAATTTTGAAAGAAGAATGAAAATATTTTTGGATTTTTGGAAGAAATTAAAAGAAAATATTTTTGTATATATATATATATATATATATATATATATATATATTTAAAACAATTAGGGTCTAAAGAAGCAGTAAAAGAAAATATTTTTGTATATATTGTTTTTAAATAAACAATTAGTTTCTAAAGAAGCAAGTAATGGAAAATATTTGTTTTTTGATTTTTTGAAAATTGGAGTCTAAAAAAAGACTTTTCTAGAGAGGAAGTAAAGGAAAATATTTTTGATTTTTTTTTTGAAAATTATGGGCCGGAACCGATGAGGTTTGCCTACGCATCTCACATCCGGTGAGAATCAGACCCGCGTAGTTCGCCAGTTTTGACAGAACAGGGGAAACATGGCAGTTGAAAACTTTGGCTCATTTGGAGATGACTTCTTTTTTTCGGAATTTCGGCAGAGTTTCAGAATTTTCTAAATACCTACCTCTAACTCCTATATTATTATTATTATTATTATTATTATTATTATTTATTTATTTTTGATTTTTTTTCGATTTTTTTTTTTGATTTTCTTCCTCTGTTCTAGAAGCTGGTCAGCATGCAAGTCGAAACAAACAGGCGCGCAAGTAGCACGTAAGATGTATCAGGATGGTCTTTTTCATTTGGGTACACCTGTCCTAGACAGACTCAACCCCTGTGTTGAGTCTCCAAGGTCAAATGCACGTGATGCAAACAAACGTTCCTACTTGGGATCCGGCATGAGGCTTGTTATAATAGGTTTAAAAACCTGGGTTTATTGTTCTAGACCTGGCTTACCCAAGCGGACAGCTCGAGCCGAGGGGGGGCAACGTACCAGGAATACAGAAGCTTCACCGACTTTGCAACTTGTCCGAACCTCGTTCTAAAATTGGGATAAGACTCTAACAGAAAAAAAAGTCACACGAAATGCACACTTCCCAGATGATTTAGAAGACTCAGAGAGAGGAGGGTTTCGTAGCAATTTATATACAGTCCAAACAATATCAAAGCGGTAAAAGCGGCATTTAGCACATTAGGCTCAACATGTAAAAATCAAATAAAACAAGCCAACTATAACAGTTATTCTAAGCTCGAATTCTTGAACCCTGAACCAGAGATTCTGGGCTCGTTCCCCAACAGAGTCGCCAGAGCTGTCACACCTCTTTTTTATACACCCGAAGGTAGTACAAGGGAGTTTTTCCAATTAAAGTGACATTATTCGAAATGGGATTAATTTATTCAATTTTGTTCAGAGTCGCCACTTGGGATAGTTTATTTGGTGTCCCAAGTCACCGATTTATTTTAAATCTCAAATCGAGGAAAATTTCGACTTTCCTTTTTGAAGTCAGCAAACCAGAAATTCTGAATAAGGAACTCTGTTAACCCGGAAGAAGGTGTTAGGCATTCCCGGGTTCCGTGGTTATAGCACGGTTGCTTAAACATATTATAATTGGCCTATTATCTGATTTATTACATGTGTTAAACCTATTGTGCATTTTTCCCTTATAACTGCTTTTAATTTTTTTAACCCCTTTTAGGTTTTATGGAATTATTTCTTGAACAAGTTACGATTGTCGTACACTTGCCATTTTGGAACACATCGAAAACCACGCTACATGAAATGCACTCGCGATTCGCAATATTTTTTATTTTATTTAATATTCGAAGTTGTTATGATCGGGTTACATGAAATGCACCCCCAAATTTGGGAATTAGGTATCATGACTATGCTACGGGAACCGTACCCATAGTCACGATAGTTAATTAATCGTGCCTAAAGCAAGTTATGATGTATTTATAAATTAATATTCTAGGCTAACTTTGAGATTATTTGTGAAGCATAATTATGGAAATGGAATTGATGTAGAATTCAAGAAATATTTTAGCTAAACAATTCTAACATAAAACTTATGAATTACTACCAAATTCAAGACATAATGGGTAAATAAAGCTAGGTTCTTTCAGTGGCAGAATACAACGCTTCTTATTCCCTATTCTCATGAATATTATGTTAGCTCATTCATTCTAAAAGAACACATGTTTCTGCTAGAATTCAACTGAAAAATAGTCCTTCAAATGCATATAACTTGGAAATGACAGAGAAATTAAAAAAAAAAGCTAACACAATCTTCTTTGATCAATCACAATGGAAAGAACATTCAATAACTAACGCGAAGTGAAACACATGTTGGGAATTAAACTCAAAGAATCAACATACTAAAGAGTGGAAGAAATACTACATGAATTTATCTCTAAAAATTAAATATACCAAAGCAAAATTAATCATCTTAGAAAACAAACAAAGCAGGATTTGAAACTAGAGTAAGAATAAAAATGGACCTTTATTAATGAATTTGAGGTTGAGAGTTTGTAACTCAGCAGAACAAAGACAACGACAAAAAATGAGCAGTAAATGAACTCAAACAACAGGAACCATCGACCAGAGAACTTCCACGCCGACCTCGACGGACTCGACCCTTTCACGGACCCATGGCACGAACATTGTGAGGACGATTTGCTGGTTTTTATGGATTTTTGGACTGGTTTTCGAAGCTGTTGTGCTAAAGTTTTAGAGCTAGATTTTGGTGTGAACTCCAGCTCATTTCATGGTTGTTTGGTGGCAGAATTTCAGCTGGGTTTGGGCCGGTTTTTCAGGTTGTTTTTGAAACTATTTTGAGGAGTATTTTTAGCTCGTTTTGAAGTTATTTTGAGCAGATTTAGTGGCTATTTTGGGTCAGTTTGGAGCTGGATTTTGGGGCTGATTTGGTTGTAGTTTAATGCTGGTTTTTTGACAGTTTTTCAACTCGTTTTTGGAGCTGTTTTGAGGTCATTTCTAGGGTGGATTCGAGCTCGTTTTTGGTGCAAAATAGGGGTCCGTTGGGGCTGCTTTCAGCTGTGTTTTTAATGGAGAGAATGGAGCTGGTGTTTCTGCTTCTTCTTCAAGGAGAGAGAGCTGATGGGTGTCTTAAGGTTGTGAATGGTGTGAGTGGAGGAAATATTTTGGGGAGAGTGGGGAACATGAGTGGGGAAAGTGGGGAGAGTGGGAAACATGAGTGGGGAAAATGGGGAAAGTGGGTAGTGAGTGGAGAAAGTGGGGAAAGTGGGTAGTGAGTAGAGAAAGTAGGAATAAATTCAAACATGGTCAAAAATAAGCTGCTCACACCATACAAACCTATTGGAACTATCAAATTACCAATCTGAGGTCATTTATTAAAAAAATTAAACCTTGGTCAAGTCTTACAACTTAAGCCTTAAATAATGGAATGAAGTGTTCCGATTCACTCCAAAACTTCCCCGGAATCAAACCAACAATCCTTGCAAGTCACAAAACAACAATAAAGCATATGCTAAGCATAAAAAAGGGAGACATGGCTCAAACACACAAAACGACTAACGATGTCATTATACTCTCTCCCTTTTGAACAGTCTTTAGTCCTCAAATGAGTTTAGAATCATACCTAAAATGCCAAAAGTAAGGGTATCTGCTCCGCATATCATGTTGCGTCTCCCAAATTGCCTCATTAACCGGTTGGCCTGTCCACTTGACCTTCACTGGCGCGATCTTCTTAGACCTGAGCTTCAGAATCTGCCTATACAAAATGGTCACCAGCTCTTCTACATAAGCCAAATTCTCATCTAACTACATTGTGCTGAAGTCTAAAACATGTGACTTATCTTCATGGTACTTCCGAAGCATAGAGACATGGAACACCGAATGAACTTCTGAAAGACCAAGAGGCAAAGCAAGTCTCTAAGCAATCTCGCCAACTCTCACAACACCTCAAAAGGACCAATAACCTTCGGGCTCAACTTGCCCTTCTTTCCAAACCTTATCACGTCCTTCACAAGCAAAACTCTAAGAAGAACCTTCTCACTCTTCATGAATGTCGTATCACGAACTTTTCGATAAGCATAACTCTTCTGCTTGGACTTAGCTGTGCGAAGCCTCTCCTCAATCAACTCACCTTCTCCAAAGCATCACGGACCAAGTTTGCTCCTAATAACCTAGACTGGTTGGGCTCGAGCAAACCAATTGGACAAGAACATCGCCTATCAGGTAAGGCCTTATATGGAGCCATCTGGATACTAAACTAGTAGTAGTTGCTACATGCGAACTCCGTTAAAGGTAAGAACCGATCACACTAGCCTCTGAAATCAATGATGCAGTCCCTCAATATATCTTCAAGATCTAAATGGTTTGCATGGACTGTCCGTCCATCTGAGGGTAAAATATAGTACTCAACTCCACCTATGTGCCCAACTTATGCTGAACCGCTCTCTAGTGCTACCTGAACTAAGTGTCGCGACCCGTGATGATAGAAATAGGTATACTATGCAAGGGAACAATCTCTCTGATGTAGATATGAGCCAACCTTTCCATAGTAGGAAGTCATAACCAGAATGAAATACGCCAATTTGGTCAACCAATCCACAATGACCCAAATGGCATCAAACTTCCTTAAGATTCGTGGCAATCCAACCATATAGTCCATAGTAATATGCTCCCACTTCCATTCTGGTATCTCAATCCTCTGAAATAAAATACTCTACTTTTGATGCTCATACTTGGCATGTTGATAGTTCAAACACCGTGAAACATGCCCAATAATATCTTTTTTCATCCTTTTCCACCAATAATGTTATTTCAAATCACGATACATCTTTGTAGCACCTAGATGAATAGAATACCATGAATTATGAGCCACTTCAAGAATCAACTCTCTATAGCTATCGACATTAGGAACATAAACTCGGCCCTGAAGTCGCAATACACCATCATCACCAATAGTGACCTCTATAACACCACCTCGCTGCACTGTGTGCTTAAGGACATGTAAATGGGGATCATCATACTGGCAAGCCTTAATGCACTCGAATAAGGACAATTGTGAAACAACACAAGTAAAGACTCTTGCTCGGCTTAGAAATATCCAGTCTCACCAATCTATTGGTCAACACCTGAACATCCATAGCTAAAGGCCTCTCCCTAGTTGGAATCAATGGAAAACTCCCCATTCTCTCTGCCTTTCTACTCAAGGCATCAACTACTACATCACCCTTCTGTGGATGATACAGAATAGTGATATCATAATCCTTCAACAACTCCAACCATCTCCGCTGCCTCAAATTCTGATAGTTCTGTTTAAACAAATGATGAGACTTTAATGATCAGCGTAGACCTCACAAGCCATGCTATATAAGTAATGAATCCAAATCTTAAATGTGGGTACAATAGTTGCTAACTCCAAATCATGAACTAGATAATTCTTCTCACGGGGCTTCAATTGGCATGATGCTTAGGCAATCACCCTACTGTCCTACATCAACACACACCTAAGACCAACATACGAAGCATCGCAATGATAGTATACAACCCCGATCCTAAAGGCAATACCATAACAAGAGCTGTAGTCAAAGCAGTCTTAAGCTTCTAAAAGCTCTCTTCACACTCATCAGACCATCTGAATAAAGCGCCTTCAGAGTCTACTTAGTCAATAAAGCTGCAATAATCGAGAAACCCTCCACAAAATGACAGTAATAACTAGCCAAACCTAGAAAACTCCTAATCTCTATGGTCTTATAATGTCTGGGCAAACTCTAAACATATACAATTTAGATCCACATTGATCGCGTCACTAGACGCCACGTAGCTGAAGAATAACACGGAATCCAAGTAGAACTCACACCTGGAGAACTTAGCATATAACTTCTTCCCCCTTAAAATCTGATGCACCGTCCTCAAAGGATGCTCGTGCTCCTCTCTACTATGGGAATATACCAAGATATCATCAATGAACACAATGACAATGTAATCCAAATAAGTCTAGAATACGATGTTTATCAAATGCATGAATGATGTTGGGGCATTAGTCAAACCAAAAGACATCACCTAGAACTCATAATGCCCATATCGGATCCTGAAAGCTGCCTTAGAAATGTCTAAAGCCTTGATCTTCAATTGATGGTACCCTGATATCATGTCAATTTTTGAGAACACCCTAGCACCCTAAAGTTGATCAAACAAGTCATCAATATGCGACGATAGATACTTATTCTTGATGGTAACGTTGTTCAATTTCATGTAGTCAATGCACATCCATGGAACCGTCTTTTTTCTTGACAAATAATACCAACGTACCCCAAGGTGAAACCCTTAGCCTGATGAAACCTTTATCCAACAATTCCTGCAACTATTCTTTCAACTCGGCTGAAGCCATGCGATAAAATGGAACCAGTGTGGGGTGACGGTCCGGTGCCAAATTAATACTAAAATCAATATCCCTATCGAGTGACATGCTCAGTATGTTTGCTAAAAATACATCTGGATCTCTCACCACGGGGACTGAATCAACCGTAGGAGTATCAACATTGATATCTCTAACAAAGTCTAAGTATGCCAAACATCCCTTCTCAACCACTCGTTGAGCCTACTGAAAGAAAACCGCCCTACTAGGAACTGACCAAGCGAACCCCTCCATTCTAGTCCAGGCGATCTTGGCATAGACAATGTAACGGTCTTAGCATGACAATTAAGAATAGCATGGTACGAAAATATCCAATCCATACCAAAAATCAAATCAGAGTCCACTATATTAAGAAACAAAAGATCAACCCTAGTATCCTAGTCCTATTAGTAACCACACAAAAACGGTAAACCCGATCTACCACAATATAATCTGCAATATGTGTAGAAACATAAATAAGAGTATCCAAAGAATCACGAGACATATAGAAATATGAACGCAAAGTAGGATGACACATATGAATAAGTAGAACTGGATCGAATAACACTAAAGCATCTTTATAATAAACCAAAATAATACATGTAATGACTGCATCTGATGTGATTGCCTCAGTCCTACTAGGGAAAGCATAACAACATGTCTGGCCTCCCCTTCTACGACGATCTCTACCCACATATCCCCCACCTCTAGTTGGCTGTGCAAGTGTTGTAGCATTTGGAGCTGGAATCATAGCCTGGGTACCCTATTGAGGTGAACTCATCTGAAGCTTGGGATGATCTCTCCACATGTGCTCCACATCACCATACTCATAACAAGCTCTTTGAGTGTGTGGCTGCTGGAACTGAGTCTGCCCCGGACAACTTGCATAACCGTTGTAAGAACCCCGTGAAGGAGGTGCAGTGAAATATGACTATCTGGTACGAGTTTTCTGAAATCCATGGCTACCTGGAGCACTGCATGAAACTTGAAGTTCAGACTGAACTGGTCGACTAACAAAACCTCTGATATAACTTAGAAAAAGACCTAGGCAACAACGTTGGCAGATGAACGTAGCTCGGATAAGCTCTGCCATATTAGGCTCCAAGTGAATCAAATATGTGCCCCTCCATATCATAAATAAAATAGGCTACATAAGAGTTTTGTTGGTAAAACATAAAATATACTTGCATAAGTCGGCTAAGAGTAACATTAGACTATTGAAAAGCAAGTTTCATGAACTATGCACAATATGTTTAAGCACTAACATTTCTTTAAATCATCACATGTGATCTACAATATACCTATTTTTGCCCCGAATTAACATTTTGCAAAACAAGGCAACTCTAATAAAGGTAAATCGATAATATTACTCTAGACAAGTATGGTACATAAATTGCCATTTAAGAAATGACAGAATATTTATGGTATCTATAAGAGTGACCTTGCAACAAGGATAGAAAAATAAAAGACGATGGTCATTGCCGATTATTAATGAAGGTATTTATAGGCCGTAGAGAGGTAGAAGCTAGCGGTATTCATAATGCAGCCAAAGAAGATGAAGAGGAGATATGAATAGTTTAATACTTTGGTATTGACGAGTGTGAGTATGCAACAAGGATAGAACCACTTATTATTAATAAGAGTGTTCATAGGTCGTAGAGAGGCAAAAGTGAGTGATGTTCATATGTTGTGCGGCCATCAAATAGTGAGGAGGAAACGATAAGAGTTTAATATTGTGGTATTGATTAGAGGAAGACCACAAACAAGATAGAAAATAAAAAACAATAGTAATTATTCTTTTACAAACGAAGTGTTTATAGGCCGTATGGAGCCATATATAGAAGCAAAAATTGTTCATAATATGAATAACAAATGTAACGAGGAGACATGAACAATTCAATATTGTGATATCGAAGAGTGTGAGTATACAACAAGGAAAGGGAACGAGGATAACGATTGTGTTAATTATCTCTGCAACTCCATTTTATGTGTCGATATGAGTACTTTCATGGCAAAATGATGGAGGACCTAAAATAACCCATTAGTACCTTTAGAAGTACATTTTAAGTATCAAAATGCAAATAAAAATAATTTAGTTTCAAAAGTTTAATATGATAACAAACAATTACATTACAGTTATTTTATATTTTATATTTGCTTCACTTCCTCAAACAAAACTAAATCACTCAACAAAAAATGTTGACTTCATTCCACGAATAAACGAAGAAATATGCAACATGAATTCGACTATTAACTTACAATAATTTTTTACTTAATTAAAAATTATATGTGCTTATTATACATGAAAAATCATTAATATTTTAAATAATTTCGCAAAAAATTAACTAAGTAATCAGAGTAAAAATAAATATTAACGTCTCTAATTTTAATTTGTATTGATATAACTCACACTTCTTTAAAAATCTATTACTATTATACGAAATTTAAATCTACTTTTTCATATTTTTACAACGCTGTTATGCAATTTAATAATTTATAAGTTGAGATCCCTTTGCGCTCTATGTCTTGAGGCTTACCTTCACTTTATACTAGGTAAATGTCTCGCCCTACACCTTTGCCCTTTAAAGTACTAATTGAAGACAGAGCTACTAAGGTTTTCTAATTTTAAGAAATACTAGAATTATTAATTCTGCTTTTTTTTAAAATCTAAAAATATTATTCTATATGTCCTACTTCGAGAGTCAAATATGATTTTTTAATATAAGTATTTTGAATCTTAATTATTGTGATTTATATTATTTTTTTATATTTTATTTTGAAAAACTCGGCAAGATTAAGAGGGAGTATCATTTTAAAAAAAATTACTCCTAAGATTAAACATTACTACTATTGTTGTTTGTCTACCTAAGATGGTGAAAGGGGATCTAGAAAACGCCATTTCTTCTCTTCCCCCTCTTTCCTTCCTTGTATATTTCGCCATCGTTCTTCAGAGGAAGCCATCAGAAGCTGTTGGAGCTACAATTGAGTAGAGCAAGGACGCGCCGTTGTTGCTAAACCCATTCCGTCCTCTGCCATTGTTGCAACTCTCAGTCCAGACCTAAGGACGAAATAACAAAAGGGCAGAACTGTCAGGGTCGCACGCTACGAATTGGAGAAGTGGTTCTGTAGGGAGCATTTTGAAAGAGAAGCCCTTTTCCTGCAGTACTACTAGTAGTTGGCGGTGGTTGGGTGGTTGTTGCTGAAGAGAGAGCGAAAATGTGCAGGAGGTTCATGGAGATCCTGAGCGTGTCTCGCTCTCAGCAGATTCAGTAATATGACGAGAGCCGTACTGGCATTTCTCGCCTTCTACGCTGCCGTTGCTAGGTTTTTCAGCCGTTTCCATTTCCATTCTCGAGCCCGATTTTGACTTTTCTCCATGACTACTACTAAGCGTGCTTATAAGCTACGTATCCTTTTCATTTGTTTTATTTATTTTTTGCTTTTTCTGGAAAATGTGGTTTTGATCCTAGCGAGAGATTGATATTTTCTCAATCTCTTGTTTACTATGCTGGAAAATGTGGAGACATACCCTTGAGTTTGCTTGGATCTAGTGGATGGAGAATAAAAATAGCATCATCCTTCTCCATAGATCTCTTGTTGATTAGTTGAAAAGCTTTGATTAGGTTCTTAATTTTTGAGTTAGTTTCTTTGGGTAAAAAGGTAAAGAAGTCGAGCCATATTTTGGAAAACCTTGATAATACTTTGTTATAGAGGAATTCGTAGCTCATTCTTTAAGCGTGAACTGCTTGAAGATTGGACGCAAGTCATCCAGGGTTCTTGTAACCGGAGGAGAAGATCACAAGGTTAACCTTTGGGCCATTGGCAAGCCCAATGCCATCTTGGTCAGTTTCTCACTTATCATCTCCTTTTGCTGTTATTTCATTTCAGGTTTGTCTATCTGCATTGAAAGATAAGCTTTTCGATTAAAATGGATTGAAACTTAAGAATGTGCAGCCGAATTTGCTGTTTTTTAGTTGTTCAGTATTTTCCTTTTCTGGATGGGCATAATGCATATTCCCTGATCGAGGCCTTTAGTTGGGTGCTATATTATTTTTTTTTGGTTTCTTTTTTCATTGACGAAGATTAAATGTGGTGGCTATGTATTTACGCATGGTCTTCTTTGTGTATTTGTGTAGAGTTTGTCAGGTCATTCAAGCGGAATTGATTCAGTTAGCTTTGATTCTTCAGAGGTGTTGGTAGCTGCAGGAGCAGCAAGTGGTACTATCAAGCTTTGGGATTTAGAGGAGGCCAAGAGTATGCTTGTTATAATACTTTTCATTGGGAATAAAAATCATTTTCTGTTGTTTAAGAAATATATTAATCTCTCTCTCGCTCTCTCTCTGTCAGTTGTTCGTACGCTCACTGGACACCGATCCAACTGCATATCATTGGACTTCCATCCCTTTGGTGAGTTCTTTGCATCTGGGTCTCTAGATACAAACCTAAAGATATGGGATATCAGACGCAAAGGATGTATCCACACATACAAAGGTCACAGTAGAGGTGTCAATGCCATCAGGTTCACTCCAGATGGCCGATGGGTTGTATCTGGTGGGGAAGACAATACTGTCAAGGTCCGATCCCTCACTTTTATATTCCAATTATTCCATAATTATTTGATTATAAAGAGCTTGATGAAATAATCCATGCGAGAAATTTATGGAGTATGCCTGGACCACAGAGTTCAAAATAACCCGCTGACCAAAACCAATATACTATAACTTAATAAACATTCACTTTATGTTTGTGACTTCAAACTTGCTGCATACTACTGAAACTATTTTGCGTTAGATAAGTCTATTGCTAGCTTAACATGTTGAATGGATGATGACAACATAAACTTCTGTTAATCTTTCTATTTTATCCATTTCCATGTCAAGGAAAAAAAGAAAAGCCAATAGCCATGTCTGTGGCGGTAATAGCCATCTCATATTTTGAGTAGTTCCCTTCATCTCATGTGCACTCATCTTCTTCTATGATAACAATGGTGGACATTATATCAGGTAGATGTATGATCATTTAATCACCTTTTTCATTATTCTAATATTTTGATAATAATTGAATTTTGTGGCAGCTTTGGGATTTGACTGCAGGAAAGCTTTTACACGATTTCAAATGTCACGAAGGGCAGATTCAGTGCATAGACTTTCATCCCCATGAGTTTCTACTGGCAACAGGTGTGCTTAAAAGCTTTGACATATTGTTACATTGTCTCTTTTATCAGAAGGGTTAATCTGGTATTCAAAATGCTGGTCTTATTGCTTGCTGCATTATGCTGGCGCCAGTAACTTTAGTTGTGCTCTTGAAAATGAGATTTTCAATGCATGCTATGTTCTGTGTAGGATTTAAATTTGTTGGCGATCTCTTTCCTAATGCTGTATAATGTCGGATAAGATAATTGAATATTTGAATTGACAGATGACGTGTGTGTACACAACACATAATGAACTTGTAGTTGACGACATTTGCCTGATCTACTTTGAAATAAAACGTGATCTACTTTTTATTTCATTGTTCTTCCTTTATTCAATGCTTCTTGCAGTCTTGCGGGATTGAAGAACGTGTGGGTGAGGTTTCTTTTCATCTTACATTCTTCTAATGTGAGTTTGAAGAATGCTTTCTATAGTTTTGTGAAAAACTTTAGCGGAGTGCTTTTGTTTTTCTCTCTTCTTTGTACTTGATAGGTGCAAAACCTTGAAAGTACATCAATTTGGTATCAGAGTACAGGTTCTAGATTCGAATTCTTGACTTGCTATCTTATTCATCGTGTCACCAAACAAGAAAAATAGCAAATTCGTGATCCTCATCAATGGATCTTAAATTAAAAATTAAATTGTTAGAATATTTATGTAAATACAAAATAGTAGTAAATAACCCTAATCCCATATGTATTAGAAGTAGGACATGTTATGTATATATATAGGGCTCATTGTATCATGTTTAACATATGAGAATAATATCAATAATATTTTCTCCCGTGCTTTCTCACATGGTATCAGAGCAATTGTGAGAGATTTATTGCTGTGCATAAATTCCAGCGATTCCGGGAAGAGAATTCAGTAACCGGAAGCCTTTTTTTGGTGACTTTTTCAAGGCTGTTTGCGTCTGCGTTGTCTCTGTCAGTGTTGTGCAAAATCCAACACTACTACAAGAGTCGCCACTGTCCGGCGACCAAACCCCAGAAAAATCTCCTGCAACAGCAGCCCCACGCGCCCCCACGCGCCACCAGAAGCTCACGCGCCGACGCATGCAGCACCCTTCAGCCATTTTTTGAAAAAATTTCTTCAGAACAGTTGGGTCGTGTACCAATTCCGACCCCACCCATATTGTTTTCATTTGATTCCGACCACTTTGAGTTTTTCTGGCGACTACACTGATTTTTTCCCGCAGCTACAGTAATTTTCTGGCAAAAACAATGTTTCCTTCATCTGTTTCAGCGAGTTTTCAGTTGACTCTTTATGTTATTTGGTGATAATCCAATGATGTCTTTGGGAGTCGATGCCTTCAGGTCGAAAAACCCGGGTTCTGGCAATTCCGATGTTATGATTACCTCAGAACCTTTAATGGGAAGTTCAAACTACTTAGCTTGGGCTTCGTCTGTTGAGTTGTGGTGTAAAGGTCAAGGTGTTCAAGATCATCTAATCACGAAGTCTAGTGAAGGAGATGAAAAGGCCAAAGTACTTTGGGAGAAGATCGATGCTCAATTATGCAATATTCTGTGACGATCTATTGATTCTAAGTTGATGCCCTTGTTTCGTCCATTCCAGACATGTTATTTGGTTTGGGAAAAGGCTCGCACTTTATACACTAATGACATATCTCGTGTCTATGATGTGATATCGCAGATGACAAATTAAAGAAACATGAATTAGATATGTCTACTTACTTGGGACAAGTACAGGCAGTCATGGAGGAATTTGAGAAGTTGATGCCAGTTTCTGCTAGTGTTGCAAAGCAGCAAGAGCAACGACAAAAGATGTTTCTAGTTCTTACTCTTGCTGGGCTTCCTAATGATCTTGGCTCAGTACGCGATCAGATTTTGGCTAGTCCGACTGTCCCCACAGTTAATGAATTATTCTCTCAATTACTTCATCTTGCTGCAGCACCAAGTCACCCAGTGATCTCATCACAGACACTTGATTCATCCATTCTCGCATCCCAGACAGTGGACAATCGGGCATCTCATACTATGGAGAATAGACGAGGAGGAGGTCGTTTTGGAAGATCTAAACCCAACTGCTCTTATTGTCATAAACTTGGACATATTCGTGACGTGTGCTATTCTTTACATGGTTGCCCACCCAAAAATGCTTATGTTGCTCAGACCGAGACTACAGGTAATCAGGGATTTTCTTTATCTGAAGGGGAGTATAATGAGTTCCTTCAATATTGAGCAAGTAAGCAGACATCTCCACAAGTAGCCTATGTTGCTCAGACTGATACTTCAGCTGCTGGTAATTCTTTTGCTTGTGTTTCCCAGTCTAGTGCTCTTGGACAATGGGTTGTGAACTCAGCCGCTTCTGATCATATCTCTGGTAATAAATCACTTTTGTCAAATATTGCGTATTCACAGTCTCTTCCCACTGTTACTTTAGCCAATGGGTTTCAAACTAAATTAAAAGAAGTTGGACAAGCGAATCCCCTACCATCTGTCACTCTAGATTCCGTTCTTTATGTCCCTGGCTGTCCTTTTAATCTTGCATATGATAGTCGTTTGACTCGTGCCCTCCATTGTGGTATATATTTTATTGATGATTCTTTTATTATGCAGGACCGCAGTACGGGACAGACGATTGGAACAAGACTTGAATCAAAAGGCCTTTACTACCTTAACTCACTCACTTCCTCCAAGGCATGTCTAGTTATAGATCCTCCAGACCTAATCCACAGATGTTTAGGACATCCAAGCTTATCCAAGCTTCAGAAGATGGTGCCTAGTTTGTCTAGTTTATCTACATTAGAGTGTGAGTCATGTCAGCTTGGGAAACATACCCCAGCCTCCTTTCCTCGTAGTATTGGGAGTCATGCAGAGTCTGTTTTTTCTTTAGTTCATTCTGATATATGGGGTCCTAGTAGAGTCAGTTCAACCTTGGGATTTCGTTATTTTGTTAGTTTCATTGATGATCATTCAAGATATACTTGGATTTTCTTAATGAAAGATCGTTCTGAGTTGTTTTCTATATTCCAGAATATTTGTGCTGAAATTAAAAATCAATTTGGTGTTTCTATTCGCACTTTTCGCAGTGAGATGCCTTAGAATATTTATCCTCTCAATTTCAGCAGTTTATGACTTCTCAAGGAATTATTCATCAGACCTCTTGTCCTTATACCCCTCAGCAAGATGGGGTTGCAGAGAGAAAGAATAGGCACATTATTGAGACTGCTGGCACACTTCTCATTGAATCTCATGTTCCGTTGCGTTTTTGGGGCGATGTAGTTCTCATAGCTTGTTATTTGGTTAATCGGATGCCTTCATCTCCCATCTAGAATCAGATTTCGTATGCAGTATTGTTTCCCCAGTCACCCTTATACTTTGTTCCCCCTCGTGTTTTTGGAAACACTTGTTTCGTTCATAATTTAGCCCCTGAGAAAGATAAGTTAGCTCCTCGTGCTCTCAAGTGTGTCTTCCTTGGTTATTCTCGTGTTCAGAAGGGATATCGTTGTTACTCACCTGATCTTCGTAGGTACTTTATGTCCTTTGATGTCACATTTTTTGAGCCTAAACCTTCTTTACCTCTTCTGACCATTCTGACCACCTTGATATATTTGAGGTCTTACCTATACCGACATTTAAGGAGTCTACTATAGCTCCTCCTTCACCTTCCGCCACAGAAGTCTTACCCATTCCTACCGTTGGAGAGTCTAGTATGGCTCCTCTTAGACTCCCCGTCACATGAACACCACTCTTGACATATTATCGTCGTCCGCACCCAGCATCAGGCCTAGCTGATTCACGTCCTGCACTGACCCTGCTCCAACTGCGAACTTGTCTCTTCCTAGTACACCGATTGCACTTCGGAAAGGTATACAGACCACCCTTAATCCTAATCCCCATTATGTTGGTTTAAGTTATCACCGTTTGCCATCACCCTATTATGCTTTTCTATCTTCTTTGTCCTCTGTTTCCATCCCTAAGTCTACAGGTGAAGCATTGTCTCATCCAGGATGGCGACAAGCTATGATTGACGAGATGTTTGCTTTACATACGAGTGGTACTTGGGAGCTCGTCCCTGTTCCTTCAGGTAAATCTACTGTTGGTTGTCGTTAGGTGTATGCAGTCAAGGTTGGTCCGGATAATAAGGTTGATCGTCTTAAGGCTCGTCTTGTTGCCAAGGGATATACTCAGATATTTGGGCTTGATTACAGTGATACCTTCTCTCCCGTGGCTAAGATAGCATCAGTCCGCCTTTTTCTACCCATGGTTGCTGTTCGCCATTGGCCCCTCTATCAGCTGGACATTAAGAATGCTTTTTTATACGGTGACCTTGAGGATGAAGTTTATATGGAGCAACCACTTGGGTTTGTTGCTCAGGGGGAGTCTCGTGGCCTTGTATGTCGCTTGCGCCGGTCACTTTATGGTCTAAAATAGTCTCCTCGAGCTTGGTTTGGTAAGTTCAACACAGTTATCCAGGAATTTGGCATGACTCGGAGTGAAGCTGATCACTCTGTATTCTATCGGCATTCTGCTTCGAGTCTCTGTATTTATCTGGTGGTCTATGTTGACGACATTGTTATTACCGGCAATAACCAGGATGGTATTACTAAATTGAACCAACATCTCTTTCAACACTTTCAGACTAAGGATCTGGGCAAACTAAAGTATTTTCTGGGTATTGAGGTCGCTCAGTCTAGCTCAGGTATTGTGATCTCACAACGGAAGTATGCCTTAGATATTCTTGAGGAGACAGGAATGACAGGTTGTAGACCTGTTGACACTCCGATGGATCCGAATTCTAAACTTCTGCCAGGATAGGGGGAGCCTCTTAGCGATCCTACAAGATATAGGTGGTTGGTTGGTAAATTAAATTACCTTACAGTGACAAGACCTGACATTTCCTTTCCTGTGAGTGTTGCGAGTCAATTTATGGATTCTCCGTGTGATAGTCGTTGGGATGTAGTTGTTCGCATTCTTCGGTATATAAAATCAGCTCCAGGCAAAGGTTTATTGTTTGAGGATTAAGGCCATGAGCAGATCGTTGGATACTCAGATGCTGATTGGGTAGGATCACCTTCTAATAGACGTTCTACTTCTGGATATTGTATCTTAGTAGGAGGAAATTTGGTATCTTGGAAGAGCAAGAAACAGAATGTGGTTGCTCTGTCTAGTGCAGAAGCAGAATATCGAGCAATGGCTATAGCGACATGTGAGCTAATTTGGATCAAACAGTTGCTCAAGGAGTTGAAATTTGGTGAGATTAGTCAGATGGGACTTGTGTGTGATAATCAAGCTGCTCTTCATATTGCGTCAAATCCAGTGTTCCATAAGAGAACCAAACACATTGAGATTGACTGTCACTTTGTCAGAAAAAAGATACTCTCGAGAGATATTGCTATAAAGTTTGTGAAGTCGATAGATATTTTCACCAAGTCCCTCACTGGCCCTCGTATTAACTACATATTGTACCAAGCTCTGTACATATGATTTATATGCACCAGCTTGAGGGGGAGTGTTAGAATATTTATGTAAATACAAAATAGTGCTCCCTCCGTTCCAATTTATGTGAACTTGTTTGACTGGGCACGAAATTTAAGAAACAAAATGAAGGCTTTTGGAATTTGTGGTCCTAAACAAGTCCAAATGGGGCCCAGAGTATTTGTGTGGTTATAAAAGCTTCTCATTAAGGGTAGAATTATAACTTTAAGCTAAATTGTTACCAAATTTAGAAAGGGTTCATTCTTTTTGGAACGGACCAAAAAGGAAATAGGTTCACATAAACTGGAACAGAGGGAATAGTAAATAACCCTAATCCCATATGTATTAGGAGTAGGACATGTTATGTATATATATAGGGCTTATTGTATCATGTTTAACATATGAGAATAATATCAATAATATTTTTTCCCGTGCTTTCTCACATAAGTAATTAAGAACTACAGTCCTTGAACGAGACAATGAAGAAATTAAAGTGCAGTTAAATAGCTTGACGGAATCAATGAAGTATCTCACTGAGATGGTGTTTCGATTGGCTTATTTTAAGTGCTTATTGTCTTTTAAACACTTTTTTAGTTTGTGTGGTGTTTGGCAATGATAAAAAGTGCTTAAAAGCACTTACTTTTAGGCATGAAAAGTACAAAAATAAGCCAAAAGCCAAAAGTTGGGTATTACCAACTTATGGCTTTTAGCATAAAAGCTACTTTTTATAAGCCAATCCAAACACCCTCTGACTTGGTTGAAGGTTTGGTGCTTCAAAATCAACTACCAAATCCGCCACAACGTCTACACCTACTGCGTCTACCACTTCGATATCCACTAATTCAACCACATAAAGCAAGATATATTGAGAAAGGTGAAGAGTTTGAAGCTAACCAAGGCATAAGAGTACCAATGCACTTTGTCCAAGATGATAAATATTCAGATAATCAAGGTAGTGAAGAGGATAAAGCTAATAAAGACCAATATCAAAGAGATGAGGAACATGCATTGGATCCAAAACTTGAGGAATTACCACCAAAGTTTTATGACGATCCATTGGATTAACCAGCCATGTGTGTCGTTGACTTTTCGCCTTTCAGAGATGCCAAACAAGTCAGCATATTGCATCAATCCTAAAGTCCATAAAAATATGCATAAACAAGAGGAAAGATTACCTAAAAAGGAGTGGATAATGGAGAGTTTGAGTCCATGTATTGGAGAAACTAGATGTCCTCACGTCATAAATATGTATGGCTATCATCAAAATCACTATTGGCATACAAGCGATGCAATTAATGCATTCCCAAGAAGAGCGTTGATCTCCATGCTTAATTCATAGCTAGACATGGAGTTGGCTAAGTTTCATGAAGTTCTAACACCAATAACTTCATATCGTTAGTTGAAGTTTGATAGTCAATATAGAATGATTACACGGAGAAGGCATAGTAGAAAGTTGAAACTTAGAAAGTGGGATTTAGTTCGACAACATGCTAAGTTTTCTTACAATGTGAAGAAGCTCTATGATAAGCTAGCAAAGTGTAACTTGAAACCTGGTGAGCATTGGGTCCTCATTCTTTATTATAGCAAATCTTGCGCCATTTATGGAAGTTGTTAGACTCAAAGGATGAGTTTTTTCAACTAGGGGAGAATGATGCAAGATCAAGAAGGCCAAGAATCCAAGAAATTCAAGAAGTCCAAGAATCCATCCAAGATTAGAATTTCTTTTCCTTGAAGATTAGGATTTCTTATTTCTTGTTTTCTAGCAATTTAATTCTTATTTTAGTAGGATTATATTTGTAGTTCTAGTCAAAATAGGATTGTTAGTTGGTATCCCATCCTTACTAGAATTCTCTTTTCTATTTTAGTTAGGATATGTTTTTCTTACCCTTATTCTTATTCTCGTTTACTTAGGATTAGTTTTCCTCAACTTCATCAATTTTACTCATTGTAAAACCTATTTAAAGGGCTTAATAAGCTGAAAATAATGACGGGTGATTAGTATTCTAAGCTCTTGCTTCAAAAAACGTGATTTACTTTTTATTTCACTGTTCTTCCTTTATTCAACGGTTCTTGCAATCTTGCGGGATTGAAGAACGTGGGGGTGAGGTTTATTTTCATTTTACATTCTTCTAACGTGAGTTTGAAGAACACTTTCTATAGTTTTGTGAAAAACTTTAGCGGGGTGCTTTGTTTTTCTCGCTTCTTCGTACTTGAGAGGTGCAAAACTTTGAACGTACATCATGATGACTGGTGAATTTTTGGGCTACTTCATCTGTACAAAATAGTAGAATCCTTCGAGGCTTGGCTGGCTTATTCAGCTTATCCATACATATAGTGATTTCTTGGTATCCTTGTGGTCTATGTTATGGGATTACCTATGGAATTGCTTTTTCTTATTTTGCTGTACATTCCAAGGGGCCTTTGATACTTAGAAAGTTTTCTTCCAAATAGTCATCCTAGGGGAGATAGTTCAAATCAATATAGGCCTTCCTTTCCCAAGTCCAAGATGAAAACATGTGATTCTGAGTTTCTTGCAGAGTCTCGTGTGAAAATGGACTAAGACCTCACTGAATAGTGATGCTACATATTTGTGTAATTACTGGGTGTTGAATTTGCTGGATGCTTTACTTTCATGATTGAAATGGCAGTCCAGAAAAGGGGAAGGATAATAGGAATTTGTGAACTATTATATGAAGTTTCTAGAAACTAAAAGGTCCTATCATTACTAAACACACAAAAAAAAGAAACTAAATGGTTCTTTTTATTTGAAGTATGCATATCTAGTGGAAAAGGTGGTGAGTCACACTAGGAAAGGTTGGGAGAAGATGGTGAAGAGGAGGATGAGGAGAAGTGTATCTATTTTCGAGAACCAGTTCGGATTTATGCCGGGACGGTCAACTACAGAAGCCATTCACCTTGTGAGACGATTGGTGGAGCAGTATAGGGAGAGGAAAAAGGACTTGCATGTTGTGTTTATTGACCTTGAAGCTTATGACAAAGTCCCGAGGGAGGTTCTATGAAGATGTTTGGAGGTTAGTGTTGTCCCGGTAGCGTACATTATGGTGATTAAGGACATTTTTGAGGGAGTTAAGACTCGGGTGAGGACTGCAGGAGGAGACTCAGAACATTTCCCAGTGGAGATGGAGATGGGGTTGCCCGTTTTTGTTTGCCCTAGCGTTGGATGTGCTGACATGACACATACAAGGGGAGGTGCCATGGTGTATGCTATTTGTTGATGACATGGTACTGATTGACAAGATGCGAGGCAGAGTTAACGCTAAGTTGGAAGTTTGGAGACATACATTGTGGTCTAAATGTTTTACGTTGAGTAGGTCGAAAACATAATACTTGGAGTGCAAGTTCAGTGATGGGATGCATGAACCAGAATTGGATGTGAAGATTGTTACTCAAGTCATCCGCAAAAGAGATAGTTTCAAGTATCTTGGGTCTATAATCCAAGGCAACGGGGAGATTGACGAGGATGATCGCGTTGGAGCGGGGTGGATGAAATGGAGGCTTGCTTCGGGAGTTTTGTGTGATAAGAATGTTCCACCTAGACTTAAGGGCAAGTTCTAAAGAGTGGTGGTTAGACTGACTATGTTGAATGGAGCTGAGTGTTGGCCCGTCAAGAAGTCCCATGTCCAGAAGATGAAAGTAGCTAAAATGAGGATGTTGAGATGGATGTGTGGACATACCAGGAAAGACAAGATTATGAATGAAGTTATTAGGGACAAGGTAGGAGTGGCCTCCGTGGAGGACAAGTTGTGGGAATCGAGACTGAGATGGTTCGGACATTGTGAAGAGTAGATACATAGATACCCCGGTTAGGAGGTGTGAGAGGTTGACCATGGCGGGCCTGAAAAAGGGTAGGGGTAGATCAAAGAAGAATTGTGGAGAGGTGATTAGGCAGGCATGTCATTGCTTCAGCTTACCGAGGACATGACCCACGATAGGAAGGTGTGGAGGTCGAGGATTAGGGTTGTAGGTTGACAGGTAGTCGTGAGTTTCTCCTAGGCTTACTAATAGTACTAGTACTATTCTTGTATTCTCTTATTCCTGGTTCTTTATTACATGTTGTGTCATTCGCTTCCGTTACCCTATTACATTGTTGCTGCTATTGTTTGTTGCTTTGTTTTTACTGTTCCTTGAGCCGAGGGTCTATCGAAAATAACCTTTCTACCTTTATAGGTAGGGGTAAGGTCTGCGTACACACTACCCTCCCCAGCCGCTACTTGTGGGATTAAACTGGGTTTATCGTTGTTGCATATCTAGTGGAAAGCTAGTAATACTGACAACCCAATGAAAGCAGGGATTGGGATGGTGGTGGTGGGAGGATCAAACGAATAAAAAGAGATCTTCATTGTTAGGTGTTGTATTGATTCTGATCATCATAGCAATAAGTTGCCTCATTGTTTGTTCTTGTTCTTTTTCTTCACCAGGTTCTGCCGACAGAACGGTAAAATTCTGGGACCTAGAAACCTTTGAGCTCATAGGTTCAGCTGGTCCTGAGGTTAATCTTTTTATCCTTTTTGCATCTTCTCTTTGTTCGCAGTTTTCATCTTCAATAAATCAAAACAATATTGCTTCTGAGTGCTTCTCATGTTTCTTGGAAGTCTAGGGATTGTAAAAAGCTTAACTATTTGTTTATCTCAATTCTAGACATCAGGGGTGCGTTGTATGACCTTCAATCCCGATGGGAGAACCCTTCTCTGTGGTTTGCATGAGAGTTTGAAGGTAGTCTTGGGTATTTGCTGTTCCTTCAGAAATTGTTGTTCCATGTATTGTGGCATTTATGTTGTTTCCTTAAAAATTGCTCCTTTTTTTTGTAGGTATGCTCTTGGGAACCAATTAGATGTCATGATACAGTAGATGTTGGATGGTCTCGGCTGTCGGATCTTAATATTCATGAAGAGAAACTCCTTGGCTGCTCTTACAATCAAAGTTGTGTTGGAGTGTGGGTTGTGGATATTTCGGTAAAAAGTTTTCTTTTGATTGGAGTCATCTTTGACGATATACTTCTTGTTATGATTTTGAAGTAAGGTTTAATTTGTTTCATGCTTTCTTCATGCAGCGTCTTGAACCATATGCAATGGGTAATACTGCTCGATTAAATGGTCACCCTGATGTAAAACCGAATTCGGGTGGGAATTTATCCAATCTGGCGGATGATGGTACCAAAGCCAGTTCTGGTAGACTCTTGATTTCTCAAAATTGTGATCCTGTTAAAGAGACCAAATCTTTTGGAAGACTTTCAGTATCACAAAACTTGGAGCTTCAAAGAGATTCTAGGACCCTTACTAGTATGCTATTTATCTTTTTTTTTTTAATACCTTTTTCGTTTGCGTATATTTGTTAGCTTGGTACCTTGTGTCGAGATTCTTTTATTTCCTCCCATTTTGTTAGCTGATAGCATTTTTATTTGTTTCCTTCTCTGGGTTTGGCTCCCCGAAAGTTCTGACAGTCTTCACTTATCTTCTCAATGAAGCTACTGCAAGTGCACCTGGCACTCCTCAAAGAATAAATCTGAGTGTTGGTGCAAAAGCACCTCCAATTAACACCACAGCATTTCCTAATACAACTGGTCTGAAGAGGAATTCAGCTAAAGCCCAATCAGCAGCTAATTCTTCCATTGTCAATAGGTCAGAGGTCATACCCATTATTGTTCCAAGAAATAATGACCGAATGGAGCAAGTATCTGAACCCAGGAAAGAAGGAGTTGCAACAAGGGCAATGCAGCAGTCATTGCAGACAAAAGTCTCCGATTCACGGAGGTTTCCAACTTTCAAGGAAGACCTTGGGAAACCAAATGCTGTGTCACAGTTTGACATTGAAGTCCCCAAGGTTATTGAATTCAGTAGTACAGCAGACAAGAACAATTTCCCTTCAGTAATTGCTGTAGCTGCAGCAACTGAGAAGAATGTGAAGGATGACAAGAGTCTGGTCTCAGCAAAACTTGAAACGCATTCAGTACCTGAGTTATTTTCTGGAAACCAAAATGAAAATTGTGCGTATTAACTTGTCAGCCATTTTCTTTTTATCAAATACTGACATTTAGTGATTACTTTCGTCTATCCTATTGTTGTTCTATATGTGTTTGTGCTATGAAATAGCCTTTTCATTTATTTCTTTTTGTTGCCATCCACTATTTATTAACCTTTGAGTGGTAGAACTTGTATATGAATCCTCGAAAAGCAGTACCAAGTGGACTCTTTTACTAGTAGAACAAATGGATAGTAATATTAGCTGCTAATGAAATATTTGTCATAAATTATGGTTGTATACAGGAAGCCCCCTGACTTTTTCATAATATGCTCACCCTTCAAAATTATTAAATTTTGGGAAATTTGTGATCATTTTCTTAACCATTTCTATATGTAGAAAATTGCCCCTCTCTAGTAATCCTGCATCTGCCATTGATTCTACAAACGCACACACATTATGTGTGTGTGTATATATATAGATATTTGTCACCGAACAATGTTCATGCTGCCTTTTATGTCAATGCCTGCCTTGTCTGAACTCGATTAATATTTTTTGTTGTTCTTGCGGTTACTTATATTCCTAGAAGAATACACGGTGCTAGAATTTGGTCTCCCAGTTGTTTCCCTTATAGATTGGTGGCCTTCACCATCATTGCTGTACAAGGAGAAGACACTTCTTTTCTTTGAATGGTTTATTTATGCTTTTTACTGATCTTCGCTGCACTTTATTGTTTTCTTCTGTTTATGGGATTTCTTGGAAGGTAAGTGTCATTGTTTATTGGACCTTTTACCTCTTGGATCGAAATTGACCTAAGTGGAGACAAATTTGTATAGCTGAGCCAAACTAGTTCGCGATCGATTCATTGTTGTTGTTGTTATGTTGTAATTAGCAGATGGAATTTTCTTTATCCCTTTTTCTTTTCTTGAATAATGCGGATTGTGGAGTAGATATAGTTTATGAAATCTGGCAATTTTGTTTCAGATGAAACACGTGGAAATGTCATTAGTAGGAGTGCTTATCCCATAGAAGGTCAAAGAAGAGGTAAATTTTCTCTTTAATCTTGAGTCTGTTGCTGAACATTCCTATGAACGTTACTTAGTACACTATTTTTGTTAAATTAGCAAGGACACGGTCTGTTGTTGCAAATTGGGAGAGGAGAGACAGGATCCCATCTCACGAGGGTCTTGCTTCCAACAATGTTGTTGGGATAGTACCTGCTCAGAATATGCTTTCCACCAACTTGGTATTTGTCTAATCTCAGATTTCTTCTTTAGTAGTTTTACATATCTTTTAATACTTTGTTAAGCTCTCTCACACACACATATACACAAACACACACCTGCTCTGAATATGCTTTCTACCAACTTGGTATTTTTCTAAACTGAGATTTCTTCTTTAGTACTTTTACATATCTTTTAATACTTTGTTAAGCTCACACACATGCATATACACAAACACACACACATATATACACAAATTCTTTTGTGTATTGTTTTTGTTATTAATGTATAATTTCATGTTTGTTGATATGGAAAATGATGATGTGCTTCCACGGTTTTAAAGCATGTGGAGGAATTATATTTAGTTGCAAACCTGAGCCTATTTGTAGCAGTTAAATAGGTATTTGGTACTGTGAGAATACATGGGAGAAAAATCTTATATTGGTTAATATTGACAATGATACAATGAGCCCTATATATATAATACATGTCCTACTTCTAATACATATGGGATTATGGTTATTTATTACTATATAACTATCAAACTAACACTCCCCCTCAAGCTGGTGCATATAACTCATATGTACCGAGCTTGTTACATATATAACTAATACGAGGACCAGTGAGGGACTTGGTGAAAATATCAGCAAGCTGATCATTCGACTTCACAAAATTTTTAGCAATATCTCCTGAGAGTATCTTTTCTCTAACAAAGTGATAGTCAATCTCGATGTGTTTAGTTCTCTCATGAAACACTGGATTTGACGCAATATGAAGAGCAGCTTGATTATCACACACAAGTCCCATCTGACTAATCTCACCAAATTTCAACTCCTTGAGCAACTGTTTGATCCAAATTAGCTCACATGTCGCTATAGCCATTGCTCGATATTCTGCTTCTGCATTAGACCAAGCAACCACATTCTGTTTTTTGCTCTTCCAAGACACCAAATTTCCTCCGACTAAGACACAATATCCAGACGTAGAACGTCTATCAGAAGATGATCCTGCCCAATCAACATCTGAGTATCCAACAATCTGCTCATGGCCTCGATCCTCAAACAATAAGCCTTTGCCTGGAGTTGATTTTATATACCGAAGAATGCGGACAACTGCATCCCAATGACTATCACAGGGAGAATCCATAAACTAACTCACAACACTCACAGGAAAGGAAATGTCAGGTCTAGTCACTGTGAGGTAATATTTACCAACCAACCGCCTATATCTTGCAGGATCGCTAAGAGGCTCCCCGTCCTGGCAGAAGTTTAGAATTCGGATCCATCGGAGTGTCAACAGGTCTACAAACTGTCATTCCTGTCTCCTCAAGAATGTCTAAGGCATACTTCCGTTGTGAGATCACAATACCTGAGCTAGACTGAGCGACCTCAATACCTAAAAAATACTTTAATCTGCCCAGATCCTTAGTCTGAAAGTGCTGAAAGAAATGTTGCTTCAACTTACTAATACCATCCTGATCATTGCCGGTAATAACAATATCGTCAACATAAACGACCAGATAAATACAGAGATTTAAAGCAGAATGTTGATAAAATACGGGGTGATCAACTTTACTACGAGTCATGCCAAACTCTTGAATAATTGTGCTGAACTTACCAAACAAGGCTCGAGGAGACTACTTTAGACCATAGAGGGACCGGCGCAACCGGCATACAAGACCACTAGACTCCCCTTGAGCAACAAAACCAGGTGGTTGCTCCATATAAACCTCATCCTCATGGTCACCGTGAAGAAAAACATTCTTAATGTCCAACTGATTGAGAGGCCAATGGGTTCTAGGGGGAGACTTTAACACTATTAGATTCCCGGAGGAGAGATTAGGGTGTAGTATGATTTCGAGGGCCATAGAGGAGTTTTCTGACTTCATCAATGATCACTTTCTCATTGATCTTCCTCTGTCAGGGGAAATGTTTACTTGGGCCAGGGCGGAGGATTCTAACTCAAGGTCTAGACTTGATAGATTTCTGATATCGCCCTCCTGGGATGAGCTGGTGCCGAATGTGCTGCAGATTCCTTTACCTAGGTTGACTTTGGGTCATTTGCCTATCTTGCTAGATGGATGCAGAGGGAGGGGGGTGCGTGCTCCCTTTCGATTCGAGAACATGTGGTTGAAGGTGCCAGGATTTGGTGACAAGGTGAAAGAATGATGGACAAGCTACGGGGTATCAGGGACACCTTCATTTCGTCTTTCGAAGAAACTTAAATTGCTCAAGGGAGATATTATTAGGTGGAATAAGGAGGTTTTTGGGAGGGTAGAGGTTAAAATGAGGGAGCTTATGCATGAATTGGGGGATCTAGAGAGGGGAAGGGGCGAGGGAGCTAGATGAATCTGAGAAATAGAGATTGGGGCAGGTTAAGAGGGAAATATTCGAGTTAGCAATAACTCAGGAGACTAGTTGGCGGCAAAAATAGAGGGCGCTATGGTTAAAGGAAGAGGACTCGAATACCAAATTTCTCCACAGGGTGGCGGTTGCAAATCGAAGGAGAAACTTCATAGAGTCCTTAGTTGTGGATGGGGTGAGGATTGAGGGAGAGGAGGAGGTAAAAGGGGCGACAATGGGGTTTTATGAGAATTTATACAAAGAGGAAGTTAGTTGGAGGCCGACTTTGGGGGGAATAGAGTTCAACCACATAGGGGAGGGAGACAACGAGTGGCTAGAAAGGGCTTTCGAGGAGGAGGAGGTGCACAAGACTGTGTGGAGTTGTGCTGGTGATAAAGCTCCCGGCCTTAATGATTTATCTTTAGCCTTCTTCCAGCTCTGTTGGGACACCCTCAAGGGGTAAATGATGGAAGCCATTGAATACTTCATGTGAATTGTGTTTTCGAGAGAAGTATCAATGCTTCTTTTATTATTATTGTGCCTAAGAAAGAAGGTGCATCTTGTATTAGTGACTACAGGCCTATTAGTCTCGTGGGGAGTATTTACAAGATTATTTCTAAAGTGCTTTCCAATAGACTCAAGAAGGTTCTTGACGTGTCTGTTTCGTCCTCCCAGAATGCGTTTGTGGAAGGTAGGCAGATTCTGGATGCCGCTTTGGTGGCAAATGAACTTGTAGACTCCAGAAGAAAAAATAGAGATCCCGTCTTACTATGCAAGTTAGACCTTGAGAAGGCTTTCGACCATGTCAATTGGGAGTTCCTGGATTTCATTATGATGCGGATGGGGTTTGGGGCAAGATGGAGGGGATGGATCAAGTTCTGCATTTCCTCAGTCAGATTCTCTGTCCTGGTTAATGGTAGCCCGTGTGGTTTCTTTGGCAGCTCCAGGGGTTTCAGGCAAGGAGACCGACCCCCTATCCCCCATGCTATTCATTCTAGTGGTGGATGCTTTAAGTAAAATGATGGATCGAGCGGCGGGCGGAGGCTTCTTGAGAGGATTCTCTGCTCCGATCGGGGTGCCCAGTGCTCGAAGAGTCTCTCATTTGCTTTTTGTGGATAACAACCTGGTTTTCTCTGATGCCGATATGGATCAGTTGACCTACCTGAAGCATGTCCTACAGTGGTTTCAGATAGTGTCAGGTCTCAAAATCAACCTCGGCAAGTGTGAGATTTTCCCGGTGGGTGAGGTTGCTAACATTGATGCTTTGTCTTATATTCTCATATGTAAGGTGGGCTCCCTTCCCACTACTTACCTGGGTCTCCCATTGGGCGCTTCGCATAAGGATATTACGGTTTGGAATCTTGTGATCGAAAGGGTTGAAAAAAGATTAGCAGGCTGGCAGAAACGGTATTTGTCAAAAGGCAGAAAGGAAGTGCTTATTAAAGCACTTTATCGAGTATGCCCACCTATTAGTTGTCCTTGTTGTTGCAAGCTCCTGTGAGCATCACATAAAAACTGGAGCGACTTCAAAGGAATTTTCTTTGGGATGCAGCGAATGGAACTAGAAAGTATCATCTAGTGAATTGGCAGACAATCACTTCCCCGAAAAAGTGGGGTGGACTTGGAGTAAAAGATCTTAAGGTATTCAATAGAGCTTTGTTAGGGAAATGACTGTGGAGATTCAGGATAGAAGAGCATGCTCTATGGAGGGAGGTCATAGTAGAAAAGTACGATTCCACGGGAGGGGTTGGAGGACCAAGGCAATCACAACACCTTTCGGGTGTGGCATGTGGAGGAGCATAATGAAGAATTGGGAATCCTTCAGTGGCAACATCTCTTACCGGGTGGGAGATGGAAGGAGAATAATTAGCTTTTGGAATCATAGGTGGTGTGGAGAGGATACTCTGAGGGTCTCCTTCCCCACGTCTTCAAAGTTCAACCAGAAGGAATTGCTGGTCCAACAGAGTCGTAAGGAGCATGTAGGGGGGGGGGGTAGTATGGGACCTCTCATCTAGAAGGAACATGCAAGATTGGGAGATTGGGGAGCTCCAAGATTTATTGACACTACTATATGGGCAAGACAGGCCTCAACCATCTTGTGATTCTTGGAGATTGGGTTTGCGTGGCGATGGTCTGTTCACTGTAAAGTCCTTTTACCAGAGTATGTTGGTGAGAGAGGAGGCCTTTTTTCCATACTACTCGATCTGGATTCCTAAGGCGCCCACGAAGGTGTGCTTTTTTGCATGGCTAGCGGTGAGGGGAGTGATTTTGACTGTTGAGAATCTGTGAAAGAGGGGAATTGCACTTGTTAGTTGGTGCTATATGTATAAAAGCTCAGGGGAAGAAGTTGATCATCTTTTGTTGCATTGCCCTGTGTCCTCCGCCTTGTGGAGGGCGATCCTGAACCTTTTTGGTGTTCAATGGGTGATGCGAAGCACTATAAAGGAAATGTTATATAGCTGGGCCGGTTTTCGTAGAAGAAGAAAGCAAAAGACGTGGAAGTTCGCTCCGTTAGCTCTCATGTGGATAGTTTGAGGGGAGAGAAATAGGAGAGCTTTTGAGAGGATTGAGTCTCCTTTTTCACATCTTAAGAACAGTCTTTTATCTTTGATTGCTTTTTGGTGCACTCATATAACCCCTATTTGTATAGTAGATTGTGCGTCTTTTGTAGAGAATCATGTTTTGATGTAAATTCTCTACTTTTTGGTATACTTCTTGTATACGGGAGTTCTCTCCCTTTTGATTAATACAATTTACCTTATCAAAAAAAAAAGTTCCCCTTCAGAATTTTCTCGGTTGATATAGCATCTATCACTGCACACCAGTCAAAGAAACTTTCTTTCGATACTTGGCGCTCGAAACTTTTTTGTGTAGCTCCCTCTTAGCCCCTTTTCTGGTAATTCTGAAATAAGATTTAGTTGTAAAAGATTTTGCCCCCACCTCCTCCATATCTTCTTATCTCCGTCCTCATTCCCTGTATCGTAGTTATATTCTCTATAAAAGAAATCATTCCCCATTTTATAGCTATATTTTGTATAAAAGAAATCATTCCACATTTTATAGTTATATTTTTGTAAAAGAAAATCTCTACTTCGTGCCATTCCTAATCTTGAATAGCCTTACTAAAACTTTCATCTCATATGACCCCATTATCGTCTCGTCTCATGTAATCAGCTATCATAGCATTTCTCTGTTTAACTTCTGAATATTTGTGGGATATGGATTCTCCATGCATATCCCCCTCGCACCATACGTTCTCCAAAACCTTACCCTCAAGCCATTACCCACCCTTTTATGATCCCTTCCACAGACTCACTCCATAAATATTTACTCCCTTATCAGAAATCATAAATTATAAATAGTGCCATAGTAGTATATGTTGACTTCTCAGTAAAGCATTCTCCTCTTAAGTGTATCGCCACCGTTCCAACATTCCAGTGTTAAAAGTGATTCCTAATCCCTTTTCTCACATGGGGATGTAATCTTTTTCCACTCTACTACGTGATATTTCTTTTCTCCCTCCTTTCCTCCCATAGAAAATATCTCATCCTCCTACTTCTTTGCAACACCTATAGGAATACGAAATAAGGATATAAAATAGGTCGGTATGTTGGAGAGGTTCGGCTTTAATAATGTTATCTTTCTTCCTCCGATATTTTCTTTTCCATTCACTGCATCTTTTCTCCAACTTCCCAACAACCGGCTGCCAGAATTCTTTATTTTTGTATTTATACTCTCGAGGCAAGCTTTACACGATGAGTAGTGCACTACATTCCAATATGGTTGTTTTGTGCTCCTCCTACCGTATACTTTATATAACAATTGTGTTTGGATTGAATGTTTCCCAAAAATAGATCACTATTAGCAACCTTTTGTTTTTAGAATTGTGAGAATGCACGGGAGAAAAATCTATTTTTTAATAATGATATTTTGCTCCTACTATATATGGGGACTAGAACATATTCTACTCTTATTACATATGGGACTAGGACTATTTACACATACTATCTAACACTCCCCCTCAAACCGACACATACAAACCATACGTACCGAGCTTGTTACATATGTAACTAATGCGAGATGAAAATATCTGCAAGTTGATCATTCGACATAAAGGCCACTAGACTCCCCCTGAGCAACAAATCCAGGTGGTTGCTGATAAACATAAGTTGACCGAAAAGTCGCCAGAAAAATTTGAAAATAGTGAGACTAATCCGAATTCCACACTGCATAATAGGTTCTAAAACACCACTACAAAACAGTAACTTTTCTAGAAATTACTGTTCATGCCAAAACTCACTGTTCACGGGGAAAAAGTGCACTGTTCATGTCTGAAAAAATAAAAATCGTCAGAATTTGATGTAATTTATATGGGTAGGCTCGAACCGCAAGACGAGTAAGTTGGCCTAAAGAAATTGTCAAAAAGTGGTCGGAATGGCTCAAACGCGCAGGAAAAGTTACTATAGCTCGCCGGAACCCTACTTCTGGCAGCGCGTGGAGGCGTGAAGGACTTTCTGCCGGGGCGATTGACTGGGGTAGTGTTGGCTTTCGCACGACAGTACCAATAAGAGATAACACAAATCAATCTTGAGTCGTCAACCGGAAATACGCACGGTGACTGACTTTTCTATTTCGATGGGACTGGGGTTTTTGGGGTTTGATTGCATAAGGATTTCTGATCTAATGGTGGTACAAGTATATGCACAGTACCATGTAGCAGTGATGAACCCTGTGAACAAGACGATGTTGCTGGAAAATTGGACCGCAATGAGTTCTTTCTTCTCGGATGTCGCTGGAATGATGTACAACTATAATTTTCTCAGTGAAGCTCGGATTACTCCTATTATTTATGGGACTAGGACTATTTACACATAACTATCTAACAGGAATTATCCATCAAACCTCAACCTTATTAATTCTATATTTCATTATTACCTCAACCTTATTAATTCTATATTTCATTAAATACTATAATAGTTCTCTAAAAAACATGCACTAAATCTAAGTTTGTAGAATAATACAACATAGAAACCAGTAAAAAGTTAATAGTAATTTTACATTTTGGAAAAATTACATGAGATATAAAGAATTGTAGAGAAAATTTCAAACATTATAATAGAAGACATAAAATATGTGAAAAGTGGAAAGGAAAAATAACCTAGAAATAAAGATGGTAGAAATATCAATCAGTTGGTACGTGGTAAAAAGTCAAGCACAATTAAGATGACATGCCGTATTGTTTGCTCCTCTGCTCTAACCTACCTAATCGTTTATGATCCAAGGAAGAGAATATACGGTGCTTTATTTTGGGGAATGGATAGTAAGAGATTGACCTAGAATATGCAGACATTTTTTGATCTCTGTCATTACTCATTAGTTTTGGTTGGTAGCTTGAATGCACTCTTCCTAGCTATTGCAGAAAAATATTGAATATTGCAAGACTTTAGATAGACAATACTTTCTATGGCTATGTAGACACAATATAAGGCCAGAACTTGTAGATCCCCAATAAAACTGCTAGTTTTTTGAAAGACTTCGGGATGATGTGAAGTTATGTATATTTCTATATCACTTTCCTAATGCAGATTTTAACTCATCTTTCGTTCCTTTCTGCTTGTATGAAAAAAGAGAGGGCATCCTTCGTCAGCTGAAAGTGTAACAGTTTCTGCTACAGATGAGGATACCATCACTGACTTGTTGGAACAGCATGACCAATTTGTTGGCTTAATGCAATCTCGTTTGGCCAAATTACAGGTAACTAATAATACAACTGAAGCAAAATGACTTACTAATGGTGTTTTTAGACGTGCTGATTTGTGATGTGAGTGTTAGTACGCTCTTTATGCTATGATTTCTAATCTTTGGTTGTGCTCTACAACTTACAGTTTGGAAAGACGTAAAAAGGTTTTTTATGGAATAATGAGCTTTGGAGGATTAATGGATCTGCATGTAAGGTTAATGGGTCATTGACTTGCAGCACAATCAATCCTGTTTTGAGCACTTCAATGTTCTCAGAATTAGTATAAGTAGAAAAAAGTTCAACTGTAAGCATGCTTGATTTAAAGGCAAAATCTTCTCATGCACTATAACGAGTATTAGAGGTCTCGAACAGACTCTTTGCTATATGTTACACATCATTGGCTATGTCTCCTACAAATTCATTTGGATGTCTTTTTCAGTATTTTACTTGAACGCATGCTTCTAAGTTTTAACCATTCTCTTTCCAAAATAGGTAGATCCTCACTAAATCCCTTTTTCTAGCTAGTTTCGGATTGAGGCATGCTTGATTCATTGCCTGATATGTTCTTCACTTAATCGTTTTATTAACCTGGACTTTGGAATGATAAGAATCCCATTACTGCTGTCTGTGAGGATGATCTTTTCTAGTTTAGAGTGTTGTACTTGTACCTGGCCAACATAGAAATGTTAGCATTGCTTTTCAATGCTTCTTGGTGTGGTGAAAAGTAAGTTTTTACAGATGCCATGGCTTTTAAATGACTGTCAGATCGATTCATATCTGTCTAATATGCTACAAAGTGTGTTAACACAACATACTACCTGTATGGCTAGTGCATCTCTGTCAAATGAGATTCAGAGATATGGACAATCTGGTATGTTAAGGAGAAAGGAGAGACACCAGACTTGATCTGGTGCCCCAATTATGGGATACCATTGGAGGGTTCAGAGAGAATTCTGTTGGCAGCTGATGATGTATGCTATGCTTATCCTGAACACAGGTTCATGAGAAGGTGGCTTTTCCATATTTAGGTCAATAACTCAGTGTAGCATTTGTGGAAGAGAATGTTAAAGGATTGCATTTCAATTTGTTACATTTATAATCCCTTCCACTATTTTACCTGACAAGAAAATGAGATATATACTGACCTAGGGCTTTGGTCTAGTGGTACGAGCGCATCACGGGATATGTGTGCTAGGCCCATGCAAAAGCCTGGTGTTTAAATGGAGAGAGGTAGAGGAGCGAGCTCATTATCCTCCGAGTTTCGAACCGTGCCCCATTGACCTTCGAAGATTTCTCTTGTTTTAATGACGCCTATTTGACAGGATGAACATGTGTCCCTCAGTTTATTGGTGTTTTCTTTTCCTGGGACATGAGTATCTATGTCATAAGACTTAATCCCTTTTTGCACATTATAAGTTGAAATTATGATAATTAATACTTAAAATTTCAAAAGGATGGTCCAATTGGAGAGACGAGAAAAGGATGAAGAGCAGTACCAATCATTTGCTGCCAATTGATTAAGTAGTTCGTTGCCAGTTGGTTATAAAAGTGTGATCTAGGCAATAAAACATTGGTGTCGCGACCCAAAATCCCAACCAAAGGTTTGTGTTGGCGTCTAACCTATTTGCTAAGCAAGCCAACACATTCACAATAAGCAATGAAACAAGAGTAAACGGTTAACAACACAATATCATAAATAAGGGTAAAAGCTCCTATAACAACGTAGTAAGTCTAATACCTTCCAATACTGGTGTCAATAAGTACATGAGCTTCTAAGAGTACTAAATACAAAGTCTGAAATGAAGTACAACACTGTCTGTGATTCAAGATCAAGAAGGCCAAAAATCCAAGAAATTGAAGAAGTCCAAGAATCAATTCAAGATTAGTATTTCTTTTCCTTCAAGATTAGGATTTCTTTTCTTTAAAGATTAGGATTTCTTAACTCTTGTTTTAGTAGGATTATATTTATAGTTCTAGTCAAATTAGGATTGTTAGTTGGTAGTCCATTCCTACCAGAATTCTTTTTCCTATTTTAGTTAGGATAGGTTTTCTTAGCCTTATTTTTATTCTAGCTTAATTAGGATTAGGTTTCCTTAACCTCATCAATTTTACTCATTGAAAAACCTATTTAAAGGGCTCAATATGCTGAAAATAAACATTGGTGATTGATTTTACTAAGTTTTTGCTTCAATAACGTGATTTCTCTTTTATTTGATTCTTCTTCCTTTATTCAACGCTTCTTGCAATTTTGTGGGATTGAGGAAGGAGCGGGTAAGGTTCGTTTCATTTTACATTCTTCTGACGTGAGTTTGAAGAACGCTTTGACTTTTGTGAAAAACTTTAGCGGGATGCTTTTGTTTTTCTCTGTTCTTTGGGCTTGAGAGGTGTAAAACCTTGAAAGTATATCAGTCTGACACAAGTAAACAATAGAAATGATAATAAGGGTGACTCCATGGTCTGCGAACAGGTATGCAACACTACCTCGAGTCTCGAAGATGTCCAAGCTAGTCATCCCTCTTAACATCGCTAGGACCAACGTTTGAACTTGCACAAGAAGTGTAAAAGTGTAGTATGAGTACAACCGACCCAATATACTCAGTAAGTATTGAGTCTAGCCTCGAGCAGGCAATAACGATGCTATGACAAGACACTTACCATATAAATCTGTATAGTTAATAAGCAAGAGAAGTAGCAAGAGAAATAATAATAATAACGACAAAAATAAAGGCGGGAAATGGTAAAAAGGATCAAATAAAGAAAATAGAAACCACGTTTCTCAACTTAAAGCACCCAAATCCTTCTCAACAGCTCAAACCCAAGAGGGTAAAACAATATCGGGAACAATATAGCCCAAATCCACTAAGGAAGTCAATGTCATAAGTTAAACACCATAATTCATACCATATGCGTTGGGGCGCACAACCCAATCCAACACAAAAGCTGTTGCAGCGGCAACCCGATCCCATGGCCATATTGATGCGGCGAGTAACCCGGTCCTATCATAACAATGTTGCGGTGAGCATGGCATATTACAGAAACATCCAACAAACAACCAAACATGGCAAGAGTCATATTATGATATCAAAGAGAATGGATAAACATAATCATTACGGAAAAGATGAACATGAACAAGGTGTGCTAGGCAATCCAATACCCAAGAGCTAATCTCTCTTGTATATCTCAACAAGAACTCAAACAAGGTCATTAACACTTGAACAATCAAGTAGTCACATAATCCAACATAACATAAAGGAATAAGGCATGAAATAAGTAAGGACATGAATAAAACTTGCTTTAACCCATGATAACACATATACACTCGTCACCTTGCATATACCCTGCCCTAACACATTTATCACATAGCAAGTAAAGCATTTACAACCTAATTCCCTCACGTTAAGGTTAACCACCGTATTTACCTCCTTCCCTCTAGTACAAGCCTCCAAACCACTCGAATCTAGTCAAATAATACTCAAATAAGTAAATACAAGCTTAAGAAATCCCTCCTAATACTAAAAAGGTTCGATCTTTATCATATTTGAAAAAGTCAACAAAAGTCAACCCGAACCCACTTGGTCGAAATAAAAAATGAAGACCAGATTCCGATTACCCAATCATCTCCGAGTCCAAATATGTGATTAGTTTCGAGATCAGACCTCAAATCGAGGTCTAAATTTCTAAAATACACAATCTTAAGTTGCTACCTAAAAATCCTATTTCTACTCCTTAAAATCCTTGACTTAGGGGTGAAAATCTATGGGCAATAATGAAAATTAACCAAAACAAAGTTAAAATCACTTAACCTATGAGGCTGTGAAGAAAATCCTCTCAAAAATCGCCTTCTTGCGAAGTATAAGTCTCAAAAATGGAATAAAATGAGCTAATTTCGGAACTCTTCCGTTTATAACCAGCTGCAGATACCACAATTGCAAACTATTGTTCGCAGTTGCGAAGCTCACAGATACGATCCAGTGGTTGCAAATGTGAGGGCCACTTCAGTCACTAAAGTCGAAAATGTGAGCAATTGCGAAGCTGAGCCCCCCTTCCCAAATGTCACAAATGCAAACCTCGCATTTGTGAGATGTGATGACTGCAGCACCAACAATGGAAAAACTTATAGAAAGAGCCCGAAACCAATCCGAAATTCACCCGAGCTTCTTGGGACCCGATCCAAACATTCAAACAAGTATATAAACCTTACATGAACTCGCTCGTAAGCTCGAAACATTAAACTAACATCAAAATTCAACAATCAAACATCAAAACTCGAGAATTCACATGTTCATAATTCAAATTGTCAACTTTATACTATTAGCGCCAAAACAGCCTTGGGTCACCCGTGACCCAAATCAACATACGTACGTTGTCTAAAATCATCATAGAACCTACCAGAATCATCAAAACGATCCGGAGTCGTTTACCAAGAATGTTGACTGTGGTCAACTCCAACACATACAAGCTTTTGAATCAAGATTTCTTTTATTAAAACACATCTAAACGTTCCGAAAATCTAAACGAACCATACACACATATCATATATCATCCAATGATGCTATTCAAGGCTCAAATCACGAAACAGAAAGGTAGAACTCAAAACGACCTATCAGGTCGTTACAATTGGTGAAGCAAAAAAAAAAGTGATCTAGGCATTAAACATTCGATTCTTGCAACCTTCAATGACTGTAAACGTTTGTTCGGTGAAAAAAACCCGTTAGTGAAGCCAGAGAGATTGCAAAGAGTGATATTCATTGTAAAAATATATGCATTTGAAGCTCTCTTAACTAAGTTGCTCTATCTTGAGATGATGAGCCTATGGGATATGTAGCATTCTCAGCGGACATTGTAATCACTAAGACATGAAGGATGAACATGTGTTCCTGTTAACAACACCTGTTTGACAGGATGAATGTGTTCCTCAAGGTCATTGGTTTTCTTCTCCTGGAACATGAGTATGTGTGTCATAAGACTAGATCCCTTTTTTGTATAATGAAGTTTAGATTATGATTATTAATAAAATTTCTAAAGGATGGTCCAGTTGGAGAGACGAGAAAAAGATGAAGAGTACCAATCATTGGTTGTCAATTGATTAAGCTATTGCCACCAGTTGGTTAAATAAAATGCGATTTATGCAATTAAACATTTGTGAAGCAAGAGAAATTATGAAAAGAAATTGTTTGTAAAAATATGTGCTTCTGAATCTCTTGTAACTTAGTTTCTCTATCTTGAGATGATCAGCCTATGGGATATGTAGCCTGCTTTTTCTCAGGGGACGTTTCTAATCACTAAGACTCACAGGTGAAGGTTTCTCCTCAAGAGTCTGCTAACTCGAATATTGTATTCTTTTTCTTGCAGGTTGTCTGTCAGTACTGGCAAAGGCATGACATTAGAGGGGCACTTAGTGCAATGGAGAAGATGGCAGATACTGCTGTAAGTGTCTCTTTTCTATGCCCTATCCTCAAGCTTGATATTTACCTTTGTAACACGATGTGGTTCCTTTCTGATGCATAATACAGGTGCTTGCTGATGTAATTAGCTTTTTAACAGAGAAAAATGATATTATTACATTAGAGATTTGCACGTGCCTTCTACCACTCCTTGTGGGAATGCTTGAGAGCAGCTTGGATAGGTACAAATTTAAGCTTGAACCTTTCTTTTGTCTGTGCTATAATTTTTTAGTGTGGTTCTCATTTTATTTTATGGACATTCTTTAGGCATCAGGATATTTCACTGAATATGCTGCTCAAATTTGTTAAAGTATTTGGTTCAGTGATTTATTCTTCATTGTCTGCGCCAGCATCAGTTGGTGTTGATATTGAGGCAGAGCAAAGGTACCATCTTATATTTTCTTATACTTCCATTCTTTTGTATTTCTAATTTGAATACTTTTCTTATTGATAATAAAGGATGGATCGCTACAATCTTTGTTTTGTTGAGCTTGAAAAAGTCAAACATTGGCTGCCCACTCTTACAAGGTGCGTCGATGCATCTTTAGCCAGTGGCTTTGGTCCAAATGTTACATAACAAAATTTGCTCTTGCTGCTTTTATTTATTTAATTTTTTTTTAAAATTCTTCGTTTCACTCAGAAGGGGAGGGTCCATTGCCAAGTCCGCACAAGAGCTGAGTCTAGCACTTCAAGATGTTTCGTGAGTTAAGGGCAGTATTGCTTGGATTAGTAAGAGTTATATTTTGGACAATAACCGTGATATTGCTCATATGGAGTGGCTTTTGGAGCTCTAGAGCGGCCTGCACTGTATGTTTTTTTACCTTGCAGAGCTAGCGTCCTGTATGTATATTCCTGCCAAGATGAAAACATTGACGACTCATTCTTTGATTAACTGATTGGTGATAGCTAGGGGACAACTGCTCTGCACTGCTGCTGCTCCAAATGTCGCTGGTGGTTGAACCTGCACGGTGGAGGATCCATCATATTTATTCTCATCTAACCCTGAATACCTGATATTCACATGTTGATTTGTAATTATAGGCTACTTGAGTAAAATCATGTATCCATATGATAATTTCTGTATCAATACAAGGGTGTCTAAGCCAAGTGAAATCTGGAAAATCTTGTCAGTTATACGGCCTTTCTAACCAGTCTCGGGCATGACACAAAGGATGGTGTGAAATCTACGTTACAGCTTGTATTTGAAAAAAAAAATGCAAATTGTCTTTGCTAGTGTTGGTTATAATTTCTCATTTCTCATCTAATTACATTTGCTGTTGGCTGGATTAGATACTAGTGAACGCGCATGCGCGAGCAAGTGTATAGTTTCAGAAGAGTCTCCAAGACCAGAATTTTACTTTTGGACTATTCCTTTAGCAGTCGTTTGGTTGGTGCGATAACGATAATATCTCAGGAGAAAATATGGGATTATTTTATCTTGTGTTTGGTTATGGATATTAATTAGTCTCGGGAATCATTTTGTATTAATATGGTGGGATTAGCTATACCATATATATAACGACCCAATCGAGTGTTTAGAGGCTTTAAGTTATGAAGAGTTGACCAAAATCAACATTATGAGTAAACAAGACAGAATTCATGTTTGAAGGTTCCAATAGATTCATATGATGATTTTGGACTTGTACGTATGTTCGGTTCGGGATTGGGGTGCCTTAAGGTTGGTTCGTCACTTCCAGTCGGAAGTTGGAATTCATGAACTTAAGAGAGTTTCGTAATTTGAATTAATGTTATTTGTGTTTTGAACTTTTGCACGAGTTCCTGGAGGATATACAGACTTGTTAGGATGATCGAACGTGGTCTCGGGTGATTTTGGATTACTTTTAGCCGCCTTGCATCTATAGATTTTTGGCAACAATTTAATGAATTGTGATCGTGGAGATTAGGGTTGCGACCGCGAAGAGTAAAAGGCACTAAAGAAAATGGTGAAATGTGATTGTGAAAAAGGCACTGCGATTGCGAAGAGGAGCTGGACATTGTACATTGCGATCACGTGAAGTGATATACAATTGCGAAGAGGAAAGGGAGCTGGGCCAAGGGAGGTGAAGTGAATCACGATCACGTGGGGATGGTCCACGATCATGTAAAAGATCCGGTTGAGCATCGTGGTAGTGTGAGGGGCAGAAGCAATCACATAGAAGGAAAATCTGCACAAGCTACTTTGTGAATTGCCAAAGCATGGGTGGCAGTCGCGATCGCGAAGAAGGTTTTGCTGTTAGGGGTATTTCATATCTAGATTCCGAGATTGAGCTTATTTTCACCACTTTTAAGTTTTGGATAGGGATCAAAGACGGGTTTAGAGAGAGACTTCACCCAAATCACGAGGGTATATACTTCTAACTTGGTTTTGACTATAATGATTTCCCATGGATTAGCACACATAGGTTAACGATTTAAAGAGTAGAAAAAAGATTTTTGACTTGAAACTTAAGATTGTGTACTTGTAATGATCCGACCGGTTTATATATATACATATACATATATATATATATATACACATACATACATATATATACATACATACACACACACAGAGTATTTGATGTTTGATGATTTGTGGGAATGGTTGGGTTCGTGTCAGAAAGTTTTTATAGTGAATTGAGACAGTCTTATTTTGGATGTTTGAGTTGTAAGAGTTGACCAAAGTTTGATTTTTGTGTAAACGACATCGAATATGTGATTTGATGGTTTCAATAGGTTTGTTTGGTGATTTTCGACTTCGGGCGCATGTCCGAATTTGGATTTGGAGGTTCCTAGGGTATTTGACACTTTCCTAATATTTGGCAATTCGAAGATTTGGAGAGTTCAGAAGTTTGATCGGGAGTTGACTTTGTTGTTATTAGATTCGAATTGTTGTTCCGAAATTTGGAATAGGTTATTTTGTCATTTAAAACTTATGTGCAAAGTTTAAATGTAATCCAGATTAGTTTGGCTTGAATCAGACGCTAGATTTGAAATTTGGAAGTTATTGAACTTAAGAAAAGTTCAACTTTTGTTTTGATCATCGATTCTTGGTTTTGATATTAATTATTGGATTTTTGTGCCTTTGGATTGGTTTGGGGGGAGGTATTAGGACTTGTTAGTATGATTGGACGGGGTCCCTTGAGCTCGGGTGTATTTCGGATGGCTTCCAGACCATTTTGGTGTTTGTTGACAGGTCTGGTGCTGGTGCATCGCACATGTGGAAGTGGGGTCCGAACCATGGCCTAGGTGTAACATGACACTCGATGCCTGCCTGCACGTGGCCGAGCGAACCAACTGGATGACTGGACAAACATGTGGTATAACTGTAAGCTGAATATCGACACACAACATGCTGATCCACCAAAGAGTATGACGAAATATCATAAATGCGGGAAGTACTAAAAAGTCTGCAAGTATAAACAAGTAGCCGACAAGGCTAACACATAAAATCCTGCTAACATCTGACTGACTGGACTATAGTCTACGAAGCCTCTAAAGAATACCAGAATGCTAATTGTTTACCGTGACAAAGTCCCCGACATACCTTACTAGCGGAAATACAATAAAGACTGAAAAAGAGGGATAATGCCCCGAAAGACCGGGGCTCACAAATAGCTGATACAAGATGTCCTAGCAAGCAGAATCGTCAACTTGTAAATCTTTACCTGCATCGCGAGATGCATACCCCGGGCAAAAAGGGACGTTAGTGCATTTGAATAGGATTGGTATGTAAAACAACTAAGAGAAAGAACTATAAATAGTGAAACTAAAACTGAACTGATAACTGATAACTGATAACTGAATTGAACAAGGAAGTAAAGATATAAATACTCCCTATTCTGGATGAGAAACCACTAGTTTATCTGAGTAAACAATATGCAGCCTCAGGCCCAATATATATGTGCACAAACTGCATCCTCGGGCCCAAGTATACGTATACATAACTACGGCATTATGCCCAAAGATGCATAAAGCATAAACTACGACCATATTCCCAAATATAGGTGTTCAACACTCAGAGATTTAAAATCAGGAATTGAGAATCATACTACAATAGATGATACTGAAATACTGAATCATATTGAGTTACATGATACTGGAATGCTATATAGAACTGGTCTAAGACATGTATTCATAATAAACTTGTTGTCATAACTGATATTCATGGGATACTTAACGAATTATGAAACTATGTCATCTTGAGAATATAAGTTCTACAACTATTCATGGAACTGAGGCATAATTACTTTCTGAGGTAATTCGTAATAGTCATAAGAATGAGACATGGGGAGAATCATAAACATTCCCAAACGTAGAGTGTTAGCCTCACATACCTTGACTCTGGCCTTTTTAAGCGTCTCACAATATTCGTCGCCTCTTTCAACGATAATATATGGCAATATATATATCAAAAAGAGCCAATAATAGTACTGATGCTCATGTTTTAGTCACTTAGGCATTTTATCAAACACCTTATAGGCGTAAAGCCTCATAGCCCTTATTAATGGTGTTTTATTTACCCAATTGTTATTCTACTACTTCTAGGCAATTCTAAAATCCCAAATAGATGTAACTAACACCATTTCTCATCACTCAAATGTGTACAACAATCTTAAGCCAATAACCTTAAAACCTAGCATAGTTCATATGTTTGTCTCTATCAAACCTATTTACTATTCTCCCAAGAAAACATCAATTCAGAGCTATAAATGATTAGGGAGTAGAAACATTATCTTTTTGAAGTTCAATCCTCTTAAATTTGAGTTCTAGGGCTTCTTTTCTCAACAATGATGTCTCAATCGAATATCTAATGATTTGAAGGGTTTACCCATGTTAATAAGGTGTTGGAAAATTGAAATTAACTTAGAATCATTATTTGAACTTACCTTGGATGATGAGGGACCTTGGAGGAAGTTGGGTTATTGAGGGCTTCTCTTTCTAGAGCAAATTTACGTGTTTGGGTTGTAGGGAACGAGGTAGGGCCTTTAAAATGACTTATCAGGTGCGCGTTTATGCAGCTGAAGGCCCAACTGCGCACTTGACCGTGCAGAAAGGGTAGTGACATTGCCTCGAGTGCGCTGCCGCGCATGTGACAGTTCTTCGTGCAGCTGATCGCGCATGCTGCTCATTGTCTAGTAAAATGTGCACAACGTTTTGCATAAAGATTCATTTGGGCTCCACAATATATCATTGGAAAGGTATTTCAAAGGGATACAACATTCATGTTTTAAGTTTTCTCAACTCCTAACAGATTGTCATGAAATTTGTCTGAAAGATAAACTTTTCATAAACTTAATCCATTCTATCTAATCTTATGTACCTCACTCTCCGTCTTGATTCCAAAACAACTGTTCCCGCCCATACGCATCCCAATAGGACTTCACATGTCTAAAATGTCACATTAATACTCATTGAACACATCCACCTCTAATATGAATTACGGAGTGTTGCATTATCCATGTTCAAGGTAGTCTTTAGGCTATATTATGTGTTGTTTTGAATATTTGGATCTTCCTACCATGCTTTATATGTTGTATGACCACGTGAATTTGTGAATTATAATAGAGATCATGTGTAGGCTTACTTTTCTTGTTTGAACATGATACTTGTTGTTGTGTGGCATATCCGCCTAATCTGAGCCGTAGTGGTCCACTTCGCACACGGATACACTTTAGCATTCTATTTTATCATTCCAAGAGTATCTAATTTGATAACCAGTGATTGAATACATGTACAATTGTATATGCTTTCTATGTTATAGACTGAGTTGACAACATGTGAGTTGTCTATGCGAGGTGAGTTGATTGTGGCACGTGAGTTATTCGTACAACGTGTGGATAATGATCCATCTCGTAATGTCATCTGCTCATGTTTCTCCTTGATGACGTACACACAGTTATGAAACACTGATCAGTTTTAGGTTTTTATGTATCTTCTCTATATGCAAAAACCTTGGATGTATATGTGATTTTAATGTATATCTCCTCTATATGTTAGATTTGAAATTGTATACATGCCTTTTTATGCATATTTTCTCTGTATGCTGCATTACTTTTGATGAAAGGATACTGAACACATATCTTCTCTATGCATCTCTCTGCATGCAACTTGACTTTTCCATTTATGCATATCTTATCTATATGATGAACTATTGTTCCATTTCGATGCTAGTGCATATCTTCTTTATTGTACCGTAGGCCTTATCTATTTTATGCATAGATTCTAGTATTGTTGTTGTGTATATTTGTATTCATTAATTTTATATATTTGACAAGTGAGTATCATTGGTGATTCTCCCCACTACCTCTTCGAGGTTAGTCATGATACCTACTGAGTATATAGGATTGGCTGTACTCATACTATACTCTCATTTAATTGTGCAAATATGAGAGTTTGACCCAACTGAGTCTCTTTTGGAGATTGTTGTTGCTGTTGTGGAGACTGAGGTAGAGCTGCACCCTGATTGCATTCTATGGCGTCTCCTTCTAGTATTTTTTACTGTATTTGATTCAGATAGTACTTTGTATTATCAAATTCGGACTCTTGTATTAGATCTCATGAATCAGTACCGATTTTGGGGGATTTATGTATTGTGGCAATCTTTATCTATGGTTCTTTGACTCTCAACCTTATTTATTCCATAATTTGTTATCATGTATTGTTATTATTTTATGATTGAATTTCCTATCAAGTGGGTTAGGCGCCATCACGACCAGTGGTGATTTCGGGTCATGACAAAGGTATAGAGCTCTAGATTCATATGTTCTACGAGTCATGAGTAAGTTTAATAGAGTCTTGCGGATCGGTATATAGACGTCTGTATTTATTTTCAAGAGGCTACTAGACTGTTAGGAAAACTACTTTTTTTTTCATTCTCTGTTGTGAGGATTTATTTATTCTGAAGTTTGAATCTTTGCTCTTCTATTCTCTCACAGATAGTAAGTACCCCTTTATCTGGAACAGATAGGCAGGAGCCAGTACCTAAGGCAAAGGTTGCGAGAGGCGAAGTAGAGGTAGGGGCAGAGCATGCATCGCGGTTAGAGGCCCCACTAGAATAGCCACTGTGGTGCCACTAGTAGCTCACATTGAGGAGAAGGTTCTGGACTTGTTGAGCCGGTGGGACCAACTCAGGCACCTTAAGGACTTGCTTCTTCACTGGGTCTTCAGGAGACTTTGGTTCAGATTTTGAGGGTGTATACGAGTTTGGCTTAGCCGGGTATGATTCCAATTGCACCAGCTACCTCACAAGCTAAGGGAGGAGTCTAGACTCTCACCGCATGGACACCAGAGCAGCTAGATCAAGGTTATCAGACATCGAGGGTTCTGCCGGTACAACCAGTCATTGCAGCTCAGATCGAGATTAGACCATCCTTGATTGCCGAGGACCAGAAGAGGCTAGAGAGATTTTAGAGACATCCTCCTCCTTATTTTAGTGGTGAGCCTACCGAAGATGCACAGAGTTTTCTTGACCAGTGTCAGTAGATTCTATGCACTTTAGGTCTAGAGAACTCAAATTGTTTTTACTTTTATAATTTCTAGCTGATAGAGCCAGCCTACAGATGGTGGCAGACCTATGAGTTGAGTAGGCTAGCTGGCGCAACACCACTCACATTGGCTCAATTCTCAGTTCTCTTCTCTAGGGTATGACTATGACTCAGTACGAGATGAGGTTCACGAAACTGGCATGTCATGCAGTATTTTTGATCCCTACTGAGAGCGAGAGAGTTAGGAGGTTCATTGAGGGCTTCAACTTTGGTACCAAGTATGGGATGGCGCGAGAGGCGAATACTGTTATTACTTTTCATCCGGTTGTGTAGATTGCCAGGTGTTTGGAGCCGGAGAGAGAGAAGCGAGATTCCAAGAGGGCCATTCATTTAGGTGGTTTTGGTGATGCCTCATTTGGAGATTAGGGACATCACGGTAGAGTCCATCCTTTCAGGTTTGTTCAGCTAGCCCAGTAGTTTGTCATATATCTTTAGACAACCATAGTTCATTCAATGCTTGCCTAGGCCAGTTATCTTTCTTGTGCATTACCAACACACAGTTCACATTGTGATCTGTTCATTTAGGATTCTTCAAGCGGGTATTTAGGTTCCCAAAGGAAATCACAGAGCCAACAACCTCGCAAGAGGAGGGGTTCCTTTGAGTGTGGAGACTTGAATTATCTCTATAGAGATTGCCTAGACTTTTGAGTAGTGCACCGCGTCAGGGCACCCAACCCATAGTTCTAGTGCGATAATCGGAGATAATTCAACGACAGCAAGGTAAATAAATTCTTCGAAGATCACAAGATTAAGAAGATACTATCAACACCTTACCACCTTAGTGGGAATGGACAGGAGGAATCAATGAACAAGACCATACTTCAAAACTTGAAAAAGAGGTTGACCTATGCCAAAGGAAAATGGAAGGAATTCCTACCCGATGTCTTGTGGGCATATCATACGACCTCAAAGTCTAGTACCGTGGCCACCCCGTTTTCGTTATTCTATGAGGCCAAAGCCTTAATACTGGTCAAAGTGGGAGAACCGAGCCTCAAGTTCCTATATGAGACCGAAGAGTCAAATGGCAAGGCCATGATCATGATCTTGGAACTATTGGATAAAAGGCATGAGGCTACCCTAGTCCGGTTGGCCGCCCAGAAACAGTGGATTGAAAGATACTACAACCGAAGAGCCAACCTCCAACACTTCAAGATCGGGGACTTGGTGTTGAGGAACATAACATTACACACCCGAAACTCAAACTAGGGGAAGCTGGGACCAAATTGGTAAGAATCGTATCAAGTCGCTTCAATTACCAACAAAGGCTCATACAAACTCAAAGCAGGAAACGGTGTGCAACCACCGAACAACTAGAACGTGACACACTTAAAGCGATACTACTTCTAAGGTACAATCTCAATTACTCTTTAATCATGTTATGAATAGGACAAACACTTGCAGGAAACAACCACGGATGGATATGGCTATTAGGTTTGAAAGCACACGTTGCACTCTTTTTCCATTGAACCGGTTTTGTCGCAAAATGGGTTTTTTGGCAAGTTTTTTTAATGAGGCAATAGTAAAACGTGCTAACCTAGATTAGAAGACCGGTCTCAAATAGGAGTCAATGATTGTTCACTTCACGTCAACAGTATCCAATCCCTCTCAAGCTCGACCCCAAACACTGGGGGCCATTACCCCTGGATTAAGGTTTTTAGCAAGGAAAAAAAAAGAAAAACCATGTATGCTAGAAGCTGAGGCTTGGTGGTTAGAACTCACTGTAATGGCCAAACGGTCATATGAACCGTGTTCACATAGTCCACTTTAGCCATGACACAAGTTTTATGCGCTTTCGATCATGCACTTTACACACTGAGAAATGAAAGAAAGTTCTTCCATGCTATTACACATTTTCTTGCCTCTTAAATTATCCTAAGAGCCCACGGGATACCCCTACTCGGGGACTATCGAGCCCAAGGGCTACCCCTGCTCGGGGATTGTCATCCAAAAAAAGTTCTCACAACCCGGGCTACCAAATTACGAAGGAACCAAACCCATTAGGCGGTGCCCAAATACAAAAGGCTACGACCACCCTAAAAATGGCTCGGAGACTTCCGAAGCTCGTAATAAAAAAGTAAGGCCTTTATAAGAACTCGAAAATTGGTAAAAGGTTACCATCGGCAAAAACATCATCTAAAATCGCTTAAGCATCTTGAAAAAAACTTCCGGTCACACAGGGTTTTCAAAGACTCGAGCAAACAAAGTTGTATCAAGGTTGGGCTCTGTTCGAACCTCTAAAAAATGAATGCCCTATAAATATATTTGATTCTATGCTAAGGCATCGGAAACATTACATGAATAGAAATTGTGAAAATATGCTAGAAAAGTAAAGACACAGTACTGTCAGAGAGGGAAATTTCATATATAGTGCAGAATATATTTACTAAGGCCCGATAAAAATGGCCTCGAAATAAACAAAAAAAATAAATGAGACAAAACCTAAAAAAGTACTAAGACATCTACGCCTGGTCTTCACCGGGGCTCGATTCGTCGCCATAACCATCAGAGCCTTAAGATCCCTCGGAACCCTCGGAGCCTTCGGTACCTTCAGGCTCGTAAAGCTCCTTCACATTGGCTAAGAGGTTTTTGGCTTCCTTGATCTTAGCTGACAGGTCGAAACCTCGAGCGTGGTTCTCTTCGAGGGTCTCTCTTTGGGACAGTCCCTTCATATATTAAACCTTTATCTTCATGTGGGTCTCGACTGCCTCTACGTCGACCTTGTAAATGGCCACCATTTCTTCAGCATCGGTGAAGGTTGTGTCCAATTTGGACTTCACTGCCTCATATTCTCTATCGAGGGCGTCCCACTCTGTGACGGCCAAGCTCAATTATGCTCAATGATCATCGTTCATTTGAGACCATTTGTCAGCTTTGTCCTTTGCCACCCGGAGTTGGTTCTCAACCGATGCCAGATCCGCCTTAGCGGTTTCCTTCTCCAAAGCTAGTAGGTCCATTCTTCTTTTCGACCCGTCGGCCATGGCTTGGACCGCGTTCATCTCGGCTCGGAACTGGTCGATCAAGTTGATCTTCTATTGGACCTGTGAGGTTGTGTTGTTAGTCACTATGACTAGCTCCACAATTTTAGCTTCAAAGAACTTACCAAGTCAGCATGTTCACGCTTCAGTGTTGAAGCTTCCTTCTGATCCCTATCCAACTCGACCTGAATGTCCTTGACGGCCCCGTCCTATTGCTCATTGAGGAGCCTGCACATGTCTTTTTTCTGGACCTACTCTTTGAGCTCGAACTCGAGCTAACTGATTTCCAAGAGTAACCAGAGGAATCTCTCATGGTGAAGCATTGAGACTTGTATAACAACAAAAATGTTAAGAGACATCAAAACTAAAGCAGAATTCACAAAGGAGTGTAAAAGTGTTGATGTCTTATCTAGTTCAGCACCTGCTGTGCATCATTGAAGAGACTTGATGCGCCCACCTCTTTCATCTTTGTCTGGTCTTCCTCGGTCACCAGGCATCGGAGGTAGCTAGCTATGCCCACTGGAGCGGATAGAACCCGAGCATCCTCCAGGATCGTAAGAATGAATGTTCTCTTGCGACCGGGGTCTACGCTCGATGCGGGAAACTACTTCACCAGTTTTGGGCTTCAACTCAGCCTGCTAGTTTTCGAGGGAACGTCCTTCTTCAGGAGCTCTAGGTCGCCCAGCCCGAAAACTCTTCCAAAGTGGACATGTCTATGTCATTGAAGAAGGAGTGGAGAGGGTTGTCTACACCGTGAACTCCTTCGTTGACTTTTCCTTACCCGCTTGGGCCTCTTCAAGCATGGACTCAGTATAGAAGGGAATCTCGATGATGTCTAACATACCGGCTGCCTCCTTCGGGAATAGAAACAACTTCTCGGTAGGTTACAACCCCCGTCTCTACTTCGGCCTCTCGAGTTAGAAGGGGATCAGTCTCGTGGCTCCTTTCCTCGGTTGTCACCTGCTCCCCTGCAATGGTCAATCCATGAGCAACAAATATGCCATTTTCTTTAGACTCATCCCTGAGCTGGCGAAGCAAGTCAGAGTTCGGTGACTTAGTATTCTTCTTGGGCTTACAAGCCCGGGTGGATGCCCTCTTTTTATCGTCACCATAGGGTCTTGGGAACCCGAGTATTTTCTTTTACTCTTCTTCTCCCCCGTGAATGCCCTGGGTTGTCCCATAACAGAGGTTTTCAACAGATAAAGATGCATCCTCGTCCACTTCCAGCGGCCTTTTCGATGGTCTTAGACAAACCTGTGAAGGAAAGGGAAAAAAGTCAGCATTATATAAGTTTGGGGCATAGTAATGACTATTAAGGGGAGAGACTTACCATGAGAACGGTCTTCCCATTTGCCCCTCAAAAGTTTGCACCATACATGCTCATAGTAGGACATCTGCTTACAGATTCCTTCGATCCACTCCTTGAGCTAGGGTACCACATTGGGAACCCGGGCAATAGCTACACGACCATAAACACTATGATGAGAAAAATAATAAATGAAAATTGACATTTAAGGAAAGACTACACTTACGAGATGCATTCCACTTCTCAGGGAATGGCAGGAACTTGGGAGGAATCAGATCTTCAATTTTTATCCGAACAAAATTCCTCTGCCAACCTTTGTCTGGATCCTCGTCGATGCTCGAAAAAGGAGCCTTTCTAGCTTAGTGAACAAGCTTGATTAGTCCCCCTTGGAAGATTTGGGGACTGTACAGATGGAGTAGATGGTCGAGGGTGAACCTAGGATATTCGGTGTTGTTCATGAAATGATGTAGGAGGATCACGATCCTCCAAAGTGATGAGTGGATTTTCCCAAGGCATACCTCGCACCAGGACTACTGGGCCCAGCATAAAGGGTTAGTGTAAAAACTTAAATACCCCTCCATAATGGTAGGAGTATCGTCTTTAGTCCCGGGGACTACCACGCCTTTGACTTCCCATTTACAGTCCTCTTGGACTATGGGCATGGTATCTTCGGTAATGGAGCATATATATCTCCATGCTCCTTCATCTCAGTCTTGTCTGGCGGAGGCCTTCTCGACCTTGAAGTCATCTCCGATTGAACAACCCCCAGGTATAAAGCTTTTCATGGGGGGTTCTGGGGCCGCCTCGGGATCAGCCACCTTGGCATTTATGGCTGGGTGTGAAGATGAGGGGGAAGCTTGTTGAGGAACTGATTTGGAAGTTTTAGCCACTGAAATCTGGGAAATATGAAGATTTAAAGAAAAAATATGAGGATTTGAAGAAAAAGTATGAAGATTTGAAGGGAAGGTATGAAGGTTTGAAGAAAAGAGTATGAAGGTTTCAAGGTAAGATGAAGATCTGGGTAGAAATCTAAGAACAAATATGAAGATTTGTAGATCAAAGATGAAGATATGAGGATTTGAAGAAGTTGGAAGCTGTTAGAAGATTCATATGTAAAAGATAGGATTCGAAAGTGAAAGAGGTATAAAAGGTCGAAGCTTTATATGGGAAAATGTAATCAATATGCGACAATTCACATTCGAAGGCGACCAGCCAATGATCAACATGTGTCTGAAGTCAAAACGACACGATAGATAGGACGTTTTGGCTTATCCGTGATCTCGGTTGTAATTTACAAAGTAAGTAACCGAGATTCATCAATCATTTCTTGTCGTCTTGGCAAGCCTACTCTTTGGAAAACGAGGGGACTATCTGTATACGAGTAAAAACCGATGCTGACACATACCCTAATTTCCCGGTGGGTCAAACAAAGCAAGGACGTGACTACATGGGATTGGAATCGAAGCTGGGAACTTCTCGTAAAAAGGCCCGAACGGAGTGCTTGCCACTGGGCATGATAAGACAACACTTCCCTGAACCTGTAACGAGCTCCGAGACCTCAAAAAGCATGGCAACGATAGCACACGAGTAACCGAGAGCCATTATATCCGCACCCCACCGGATATCACGTTGTAGATCTCGCCCGACATCGGTAGCGAATCAATAATTGACGAGAATGGAGAATTTTTACCTTTTTTAGAATTATACTAGGGATGAAACTCTCCTTCTATATAAAAGGAAGTATTTTTCTTTGTTAAGACACATTGTAACACACATATCAAGTCGATACAAACTTATTTCTCTGCTTCCTAGCTATTGAAAGGATCTTATAATTGTTCTTCATATATATATATATTTGTCTTTGAATTAAGGATCCGGTCAAGGACAAAACTATTGTTTAGCTTAAATCCGAGCCGGAACTTAACGTCACAACTGAATTGGTTATATATATATATATATATATATATATATATATATATATATATATATATATATATATATATATATATATATATATTTGTCTTTGAATTAAGGATCCGGTCAAGGACAAAACTATTGTTTAGCTTAAATCAGAGCCCGAACTTAACGTCACAACTGGTTTGGTTACTCATTTTATCTTCAACTCGTTTATCTTACATTCTTGATGATTTGTATTGAATCTATCCACATATCCTTAAAACGGCATATAAATTCAATTGTTATCCGTTTTAAGGGTAAACAAAAGTGTTCAACATTAGTACAAGAAACATTTGTCCAAGTCACTAAAAAGTAACAAAAAGTAAGAATTGTTTCTTTTTGTACCCCTTAATTTTATCAAAGCTTTCAAACAAATGGAATATTAGAAAATTTTCCTAAAACACAAATGGAGCTACAGTTTTTAGACTTTACATTTATTATATTTATGAACAAAATCAAATATCAAGGTTTAGAAAAGTAAATTTGCTAATGTGTGAAATTATTCATTTATTTATTAACTTATTAAAAAACCATCTAAAAATAGAACATAAATTTAAAATTATGGCCATTTAAGGTTTCTTTTCCAAAATAAAATGATAATTTGAAAGAAAAAAAAGAAGACAAAAATAAAGTAAACAAATACATTATGATCAGTTTCAGTACTCTAATTTTCCTATTTGGTGATTGTCACAACCCGAAATCCCAACCTCAAGGTCTTGATGGCGCCTATCATCGACTTACAAGATAAGCCTACATGGAACAGAAAATTAATTGATTTAAACAATTTACAATACGATATTTATAATAAAAATGATATAACTCTGAACTATCGTAAGATAATATCTAACAACAAAGTCCAAACATAACCCAGAAGCTGGTGTCACGAGTACATGAACATCTAGAGTGCAAGAAATATGGTCTGAACAAAATACACTGTTTTGAAACTCAATAATACAGTAAAGAAAGGGAGGAAGGGACTTCAGGGCTGCGAACGTTGTGCAACTGTACCTCAAGTCTCTGTCAGCGACTGTATCCGAGCAAAAGCTATTGAATACCTCTAGGACCAACTCCGATATCTGCACCAGAAGTACAGAGTGAAGTATGAGTACAACCGACCCCATGTACTCTATAAGTGTTGAGTCTCACTATTAGAAAAGCCCAAAATAACAAGTCTCGTAATCTCATATAAAAATGCTAAAGACAACACACAACAACAACAAGTACAACAAACAACAACCCAATCCCATCATATCATCATTTATCAATATCAAGCAGCACGTATACAATCTGTTGCGGCGCGCAACCCAATCCCACCATATCATCTTTTATCAACATCAAGTATCCGCCCTTATTCCACCGTGTCAATTCATTATCTTTCAATTTTTGTTGCGGCGTGCAACCCGATCCCCAAATAATTAACATAAACACTCCAATAAGTTAATTTACAAGAATTTCTACATCAAAGAGTAAAAGTGCAAGGCAATAAAGGACCACGTAATAATCAAGATTCCCTAAAATTCGAAGTTTCTACTTTGCAAGTTTATCAGTGTCTAACACATTCAACGACTCACACAAATGAAACTACATCTTAGAATGCAACAAATATTACTAAAATAATAGAACAAGTAAAACATATGACAATTAAGGTGTGCAAGTAAAACAGTTAAGGGAAGTAGAAAATAAGCACGGAGTCATGGAAGGGAGGATCAATTTAATAGAAGAATAATTAAATGACAACTAACAATTACGACATAGAAGTCAAATAAAGCATGCAACAATTAAGGTATGGAATAAGATAATTCATGAAATAACGAGAAAACATGGAAACAAATATCTTGACGGCGTATATATACTCGTCACCTCGCATATACATTGTTTTCTCACATAATCCACACTACACATAGTTGAGAAATTCCTAATTCCCTCAAGTCAAGGTTAGATCCAACACTTACCTCACTCCGCAATCAAATCAAATCTCAAATGGGGCCTTTCAATAAAGTTCGCCTCCAAACCAGTCAAATCTAACCAAATATAGTTCACAATTCAAAATAAGCTTTAGAAACTACCCACGAGTGACAAAGTCAATCTTTAATGATCTTTGAAAAAGTCAACAAAACTCAACCCCGTGCTTGCTTGATCAAAACCTGAGATTCGGACAAAAACCCAATTACCCTTTCACCCCCGAGCCCGATTATGTGATTAGTTTTGAAATCCAACCTCAATTTGAGGTCTAAATCTCAATTTCTTAAAATCTCCAATTTCTACCTAAATCCCTAATTTCTACCATGAAAAAGCATAGATTAAAGGTAGGAAATCAATGGGTGTTTATGAAAATGGAATAAAACAAGCTAAAATCTACTTATCTATAAAGTTGGGACAAAGGTTCTCTTCAAAACCGCCTCTAGACCGAGCTCAATCTTGGAAATGGTGAAATATGGTAAAAATCCCGACTTTTGGTATGTTTTAATTACTGACATCAAATCTTCTTTGCGTTTGCAAAGGACCTGACGCATTCGTGAAGCACTGCCGCCCAACTCGCCAATGCATTTGCGAGACGCTCTTCGCGTTCGCGATGGCCTATCCCCCTTGCCTTCGCGTTCATGGTCCTAGGATCGCATTTGCATAGAACAACACACAACTCCCTTCCCAGTCCCCATAACCCTACGCGTTTGCGAGAGGCTTGTCGCGTTTGTGAAGGGTAAACCCCCTAGTACTTCATGTTCATGACAACGCCATCGTATTCACAATAAAGAGATCTGCCCCAAGCCTAATTTCCCCTTCGCGATCGCGAAGCACAAAATGACAGACACTAGATATCAGTAAACCAGCAGATCCTCTAAGTTTAAAATCAATTTGTAGCCTTTCTAAAACTCACCTGAGCCCCTCGAGCTCCAAGACAAACATGCACACAAGTGTAATAACATCATACAAACTCGCTCGCATGATCAAAACCCAAAAATAATACCTAGAACTATGAATCGAACATTAAAATGCATGAAATTTTCAAAGAAACTTAAAAACTTTCAAATTTACAACTGAGTGTCCGAACCATGTCAAATCAACTCTGTTTTAAACCAAATTTTGCACACAAGTTAATAATAGTAAAATGAACCTATACCAAGTCCCGGAACCAAAATTCAAACGCGGTTGCTATAAAGAAATCCTACTATCAAACTTCAGAATTCTTTAAACCTTTAAATTACTAGTTTTCAACAAATTACGTTAAATCAAGTTAGGGACTTCCTAATTCAATTTCGGGCATATGCCGGAGTCTTAAATCACGATACTGACCCACCAAAACTGTAAAAATACTGATCCGGGTCCTTTTACACAAAGTGTCAAACGTAGTCAATTCAAATCATTTTTAAGGCAAAAATTCACGTTTTCTTCATTTTTGCACATAATGTCTTTTTGGAACAAGACATGAACCATGCACGCCAATCAAGGAATGCTAAACAGAGCTAATCGAGTTCTCAGAACACAGAAATAAAGGATAAGACTCAAAAAGACCTATCGGGTCATCACATTCTCTACCTCTAAAATAAACGTTCGTCCTCGAATAGATAAAGAAAGGTACCTGTACTGGTGAAAATGTGTGGGTATCTACTCCACATATCGGACTCGTCTTCCACTTGGTTGCTTGATCACGTCCAAATGCACACCTCTAAAGATATATGACACTGTCGTTTGCAATAATTAAACCCAACAAAGAATTGGGGTCGAATCCACAGAAGCTAAGATGAGAGTTAGAAGTATATATTCGGGATAAGCACGCGAAGTATTTAGATTTCACTTCCACAAATAGGTTTTTGTTTCTACTTATAAAATTAAGCTAATGATTTCAAATCTCAAGATATAAAACTAGAGAAGATTGTTTTTGAGTGTTTTCCAAAATATATAAAAGGCCTAGGGCTGTGACCATGACCTAGGTATTTGCCTAATGGGATAAAGACTTTTATGCTCGTTTTATTGACTGGGTGTATATATCTCACAACATTATGTTACCCACTCAATACCTCTCGATCAGAGAGTGTTTTGTCCAATTTGGCTTTCTCAAGACCAATGGATATCTACCAAAACGGTTGATAAGAGCCCAAGTCAGGTTTTTACTATCTCTAGGTTGAACCTTTTAATTGGGTTAATCAATCTCTCAATTGACCAAATTCCTTGTTAGCTAAGTTAACCTAAACTAGGTCCCTCTTTCTCAAGAAGAGACTAAGTCAAATAGGCATGAATCAATGTTTGCAACCATTAATTTCACAATTGAAGCATGAACCAAGCTAAATAATAAACACCCATTCATAAACAAGCATAAAGTTAATCATCCATAAGGTTCACTGTCACGACCTCGGTTCGCCCTCCGTGAACCATCGTGACGGTACCTAGTCTCTACGACTAGGTAAGCCTAACAATGCAGAAAAAAATAAACCAATTTGCAGAAAGAAATAATTTAAAACTGAAGTAGTGAAATAAAACAGTAAATTAAAGTGTCGCTTGGCATACACAATAATAACTCTCGAAAGCTAAACACAATTCCCAAAACCTGGAATCTCATGATCACAAGCCTTTGAAAGTCTAGAAATGTATAACTCCAGAATATCTAACAAAGACACAAAGTACAGAAGGGCTAATACAAAAGGGATAGTAGAGAGGGACTCTTCGGTCTGCGGACGAGGCAGATATACCTCGGAGTTTCTACAAATGCCTCATCTCAAGCGTGATAACTCTGCGTGGAGGTACCTAGGTATACACATGAAAAACATGCATAGAAAGGGCATGATTACACCACAACGGTACTTAGTAAGTGCCAAGCCTAACCTCGGTCGGGTAGTGACGAGGAAGGTCAGGGCCCTACTGAGATTAAATAAAATATAAGGGATGACAGAATAAGATAAGCAGTACAGTTGAAAGCTGAAAGTAATAATATAATACAGGATAAATAAGGAATACAATAACTGGAACAGAGATAAAAAGAATCACAAGGAAATACGACTCTTCACAAGGATAATAACCGGGGATCTCTCAGTATCCCGAGGATCTCTTAGTACTCTCAATATATGCCAGGGATCTCTTGGTATACTCAATATATGCTAGGGATCTCTTAGTATTCCGAGGATCTCTTGGTATTCTTAATATACGTGCCAGGGATCTCTTGGTATCCCGTAGCTCAGCTCAAATCATAAATACGTACAGGGGATCTCCCGGGATGCCGTCTTGTAGTCTCAAAGTGAAACACACAGTAGTAACACAAAGAATACTCAATTAAGCTCAATTTCATACCAAGTAAAAATAGGTAATTCTAACCTAACAGCTTCACATAATACAATTAAGGCAGTTTAAGCACATAAGCAATTAAGTCAATTAAACATGCTTTTTCTAAGCTAACAACAGGCTTAAATTGTAGGTAATATAAAACAGGAAAAAGGAACACAATTGAAATTACTTAAAGAAAACCAAATTTTCAACAATTAGCTCAAGTACGCACTTGTCACCTCACGTACAAGGCATTTCAATTATCAAATATATGAAATCCTAAGGGGAAGGTCCCCCACACAAGGTTAGGCAAGCCACTTGCCTCGAATCAGCTCAAATCAACCCAAAACCACGCTCCTGCCACGAGTACTTGACTCCAAATGGCCCAAATCTATTCAATTCAATTGCATAATGTAAATAACACTTCAAGTAACTGATTCTACAATTAAATTCTAAGCTAATGTGCTAAATTAGGTAAAATGACCAAAACGCCCCTCGGGCCCATGTCTCAGAATCAGGTAAAATTTATATTTCTAGAATCCTCACACACTCACGAGTTCAGTCATACCAAAAGTGCCAAAACTAGACCTTAAATGGTCCCTCAAATCATCACTCAAAGGTTTCTAATTAGTAAAGCCCTAACCCCCAAATTACCACTGATTTTCCTTAAATTTTCATGTTTATAATGATAAAAATCACCCCAATAATGACTTTAGGGACCAAAGACCTTACCCCAATGACTTTCTTTGAAAACTCCCTTGAAAAATGCTCCACAAGGCTTCTTCCCGTTTGAAAAGAGGTGAAAATAACTCAAATTCGCAAAGGCAAGTATTTATATGTTCTGCCCGGTGAAACCGCATCTGCGGCCCTGGGACCGCATTTGCGGTCCCGCTTTTGTAGAGCCAAGGTCACATTTGCGACTTCTCATTAAATCAACTTTCCGCTTCTCCGACAGACTTTCCGCACTTGCAGTCTCGCAGGTGCGTTACCCTTCTCGCACTTGCGGCTCCTGGAGCTGGACCAAATTTCCGCTTTTGCGGTCCAGTAGCATCTTCTGTGGAGCCGCACCTGCGGTCCCACACACGCAGGTGCGGTTATGACAGGTTCAATAATGCAAAATATTCCTAAGTCCAAATTCAACTTCCGTCAAGCACCTGAAACTCACCCGAGGCCCCCAGAACCTAAACCTAACATGCCAACCCATCCTAAAATATCATTCAAACTTGTTCCAACGTTTGAAATGCTCAAAACGACATCAAAACACCAATTTAACATCAGACTCAAGCCTAAGAACTTCAAAAACTCACAAATTACCCTTTTGATAAAAAAGTCTATCAAACCTCATCCGAATGACTTGAAATTTTGCACACACATCACATTCAACACTACGGAGCTACTCCAACTTCCAAAATTCCATTCTGACCCTCGGATCAAAATCTCTCTATCGAACCGGAAACTTAAAAAATTTGACTTTTGGCATTTCAAACCTAAATTAGCTACGGACCTCCAAAACACAATCCGATCACGCTCCTAAACCCGAAATCACCCAACGGAGCTAATAGAACCATCAGAATTCCATTTCGAGGCCGTCTTCACACTGTTCCAACTGTGGTCAAATTTTCCAAACTTAAGCTCTCATTTAGGGATTAACTGTCCCAAACTCTCCGAAATTCAAAACCGAACATCCCGACAAATCAAGATAGCAGAAATAAATATGGGGAAAGAAGTTAATAGAGGATTAGGGCGTTAATTCTTAGGACTACCGGCCGGATCGTCGCATCCTCCTACACTTAAACATTCATTCATCCTCGAACAAGCATAGAGACATACCTGAAGTAGTGAAGAGATGAGGGTAACGGCTGCGCATATCCTGCTCGGTCTCCCAGGTCGGCTCCTTGACCGGCCGATCCCGCCACTGAACCTTCACTGACGCAATGTTCTTTGACCTCAACTTTCTAACTTGCCTGTACAATATTGCCACTGGCTCCTCAACATAGGATAGATCCTTGTCCAACTGGACTGAACTGAAATCTAACACGTGCGACGGATCACTATGATACTTCCGAAGCATTGAAACATGAAATACCGGATGAACTCTTGCCAAGATGGGAGGTAGGGCAAGCTCATAAGCAACCTCCCCAACACGCCGCAATATCTCAAAAAGACCAATAAACCTCGGACTCAACTTTCCTTTCTTTCCGAATCTTATAACACCCTTCATAGGCGATACCCGAAGCAGAACCCGCTCTCCAACCATATAGGAAACATCACAAACCTTCTAGTCTACGTAACTCTTCTGTCTGGACTGGCTGTACAGAGTCTATCCTGAATCACCTTAACCTTCTCCAAAGCATCCTGAACCAAGTCTGTGCCCAATAATCTGGCCTTACCCGGCTCAAACCAACCCACCGGGGATCTACACCGCCTACCATATAAAGCCTCATACGGTGCCATCTGAATGCTGGACTGATAGCTGTTGTTGTAGGCAAACTCCGCCAATGGCAAGAACTGATCCCAAGACCCTCCAAACTCACACACATGCATAGAGCATATACTCAAGAATCTGAATAGTGCGCTCAGACTATCCATCTGTCTGAGGGTGTAATGCTTTACTCAACTCCACCCGAGTACCCAACTCATGCTGAACGGCCCTCTAGAACCATGATGTGAACTGAGTACCTCTATCTCAAATGATGGAAACTAGAATACCATGCAGACGAATAATCTCCCGATATAAATCTCCACTAGACGCTCCAACGAATTGGTAGTACACACAGGAATGAAGTGCGCGGACTTGGTCAGCCGATCCACAATCACCCAAATAGCATCGAACTTTCTCAAAGTCCGTGGGAGCCTAACTACAAAATCCATGGTTATCCGCTCCCACTTTCACTCTGGAATCTCTATCTGCTGAAGCAACCCACCTGGTCTCTAGTGCTCATACTTCACCTGCTGACAGTTGAGGTACTGAGCTGCAAATCCAACAATATCTTTCTTCTTTCACCTCCACCAATAGTGCTGCCTCAAATCCTGATAGATCTTCATGACACCCGAATGAGTGGACTACCGCGAACTATGGGCCTCCTCCAAAATTGACTCTCGAAGTCCATCAACATTGGGTACACAAATCCGACCCTACATCCTCAATATCCCGTCATCGCCAATAGTCACATCTCTGGCATCACCATGCTGAACCTTGTCCTTGAGGACAAGCAAATGAGGGTCATCATACTGACACTCCCTGATACGATCAAATAAGAAAGATCGAGAAACCACGCAAGCTAGAACCCAACTGGGCTCCGAAAGATCCAATATCACAAACTGGCTGGCTAAGGCCTGAACATCCATTACCATAGGCCTCTCCGATGCTGGTAAATAATCCAAACTCCCCAAACTTTCTGCCCGGTGACTCAAGGTATCAACCACCATATTGGCCTTGCCTGGGTGATACAAAATAGTGATATCATAGTCCTTCAGCAACTCTAACCACCTCATATGGCGCAAATTTAGATCCTTTTGCTTGAACAGTGCTGCAAGCTCTGATGATCAGTATAAATCTCACAAGGAACCCCGTACAGATAATGGCGTCAGATCTTCAGGGCGTGAACAATGGAAGCTAACTCTAGATCATGGACATGGTAATTCTTCTCATATGCCTTCAACTGTCTGGACGCGTATGAAATCATCCTACCGTCTTGCATCAACAACGCTCCAAGGCCAATCCTCGAGGCATCACAATAGACCGTGTAAGACCCTGAACCTGTAGGTAGTATCAAAATTGGGGCTGTAGTCAAAGCTGTCTTGAGCTTCTGAAAGCTCATCTCACACTCTTCCATCCATTGGAATAGAGCACCCTTCTGGGTCAGTCTGGTCATAGGGGTTGCAATCGATGAAAACCCCTCAACAAAACGACGGCAATAACCCACCAAGCCAAGAAAATTGCGGATCTCTGTAGCTGAGGATGGTCTGGGCCAACGTTTCATGGCCTCTACTTTCTTCGGATCCACCTGAATACCCTCACTCGACACCATGTGGCCTAAGAATGCCATAGAATCCAACCAAAACTCAAATTTCGAGAACTTAGCATATAACTTCTTTTCTCTCAAGGTCTGAAGCACTGTCCTTAAGTGCTGCTCATAATCTTCCCGACTCTGGAAATATACCAGAATATCATCAATAAAGACAATGGCTAACAAGTCAAGATACGACCGGAACACACTATGCATCAAATGCATAAAGGCTGCTGGGGCATTGGTCAGCCCAAATGCCATAACAAGGAACTCGTAAAGACCATACCGAGTCCTGAAAGAAGTCTTTGGGATGTCTGGCTCTCAAATCTTCAACTGATGGTAAACCGAGTGCAAGTCAATCTTGGAAAACATCCGTGCGCCCTGAAGCTAGTCAAACAAATCATCAATACGAGGCAAAAGATAACGATTCTTCACTATAACCTTGTTCAATTGGCAATAATCAATACACATACGCATAGAACCATCATTTTTCTTCACAAACAAGACAGAAGCACCCCAAGGTGATACACCGGGCCGAATAAAACCATTATCAAGCAATTCCTGTAACTGATCCTTCAACTCTTTCAACTCAGTAGGAGCCATACGATACGGAGGAATAGAAATGGACTGAGTGCCTGACAACAGATAAATGCCAAAATCAATATCTCTATCAAGCGGCATGCCCGAAAGATCAGCTGGAAATACATCGGAAAATCTTGTACAATGGGACTGAATCAACTGAAGGGGTATCAATACTGAAATCTATCACATAAGCTAGATACACGTCACACTCCTTTTTAACCATACACTGAGCCTTAAGGAAAGAAATAACTCTACTAGGAGTGTGATCTAAAGTACCCCTCCACTCAACACGCGGTACACTTGGCATAGCCAACATCATGGTTTTGGCATGACAATCAAGAATAGTATAATGGGGTGACAACCAGTCCATGCCCAAGATAATATCAAAATCTACCATGCTGAGCAACAATAAATCGGCTCTGGTCTCAAAACCACTAAGAGCAACCAAACACGACCAATAAATGCGGTCCATAACAAGAGAATCTCCCACAAGAGTAGAAACATATACAGAGGAACTCAAAGAATCCCAAGGTACACCCAAATGCGCAGCAAAATAAGAAGACACATAAGAGTAAGTGGAGCCCGGATCAAATTGAACCGATGCATCTCTGTGACAAACAAGTATAATACCTGTGATGATAGAATCAGAGGTAACAACCTTGGTACGGGAAGGAAAGGCATAGTATCGGGCCTGGCCTCCCCCTCTAGGGCAACCTTTACCCCTCCGACCTCCACCTCTGGCTGGCTGAGCAGGTGGGGTAGCAATTGGAGCTGTCACCATAGCCTAGGAACTCTGCGGGGCGCGTTGTGGTTTAGAAGTTTGTGGAGGCGCACTCCTCTGAAGTCTAGGGAAATACCTCACCACATGGAGTGTGTCACCACACTTAAAAACAAGCTCTGGGAGGACATGTTGGCTGTGACTGGCTCGGGCCAAGTCTGCTGGACTGACCTCTGAAAGCACCCCTCGCAAGAGGCACGCTAGATACTAGAGGTGCATAATAAGGCTCTTGAGGTCTAGGAGGAGCTGGAATACCACTGGCTGCTGGAAGAGCTGAATGAATGGGGTGACTCATATAACCCTTACCATGACGACCTGCAGCTGGGGCACGAGCACCAGAATAATGGCCCAACTCTTGAGACCTCTTGGCCTCCCTCTCCTCTTTCTCCCTAGCATGCATACCCTCAATCCTCCTAGTAATGGTCACCACCTACTGATAAGAAATATCCATCTCCAACTCATGAGCCATGCTTGACCTGATGCTGGGAATAAGCCTCTCAATAAACCGGCGGACCCTCTCGCGGATAGTAGAAACCAAAGCTGGTGCATGTCTAGCCAAACTTTTGTAACGGATAGCATACTCTGAGACAATCATAACACCCTGGCGCAAATGCTCAAACTCTGCACGCCATGCATCCTTGAGGCTCTGAGGAACATACTCTCTCAGGAAAAAATCTAAAAACTGAGTCCAAGTTAGTGAGGCAGCCTTATCAGGACTGTCTAACTCATAGGTGCGCCACCACTCATAGGCGGCTCCTCGAAGCTGGAAAGTAGTGAAGGCAACCCCGCTCGACCCTGATATACCCATGGTACGGAGAATGCGGTAACACTTATCTAGAAATCCCAGAGCATCATCTGATGCTAGACCACTGAATATAGGAGGCTTGTACTTTTTGAACCTCTCAAGCCTCAACTTCTCATCCTCGGAAACTGCTGCCCTATCCTCGGGCTGCAGGCTGTACAAGAATAATATCGGGGACCTGCTCAACATGCACTCGCTGCTCAGGAGTGCGGGCGACGGTAGTTTGTGCTCCTCCCCCGGCCTGAGATGTAGTTGTAGCAAGGGGAAGCAACCCTGCCTGAGCCAAAGTTGTGTACATGCTCATGAACTATGCCAGAGTCTCCTGAAGTGCTGGAGTAGAAGTAGCAGTAGGCGTATTGGGTGCCTGAACTCCGATTGGATCTACTGGTGGTACCTCGATGGTAGCTCGCACTGGTGCTCGGCTACACCACGTGCGCGTCCTCGGCCTCTACCCCGGCCCCGGCCTTTGATGGCTGCAGTAGGGGCGCAGGTGCCTGATCATCTTGGGTAGCGCATGTCCTCACCATCTATGAGAGAATAGAAGACAAAAGTTTAGAATTGTGATGTCAAAATCTCACATGACAAGGAAATCAAATGAAGTGGAATTTTCCTAACATTTACATAGCCTCTCGTAGATAAGTGCAGACATCTCCGTACCGATCAACGAGACTCTAATAAACCAGCTTGTGTTTCATGACTCCTATGAACTTAGAGCTCTAATACCAACTTGTCACGACCCCGGTTCACCCTTCCTGAACCATCGTGATGGCACCTAGTCTCTACGACTAGGTAAGACTAACAATGCGGAAAACAATAAACCAATTTGCGGAAAGAAATAATTTAAAACCGAAGTTGTGAAATAAAACAGTAAATTAAAGTTCCGCTTGGCATACACAATTATAACTCGAAAGCTAAACACAATTCCCAAACCCCGAAACCTCATGATCACAAGCCTTTGAAAGTCTACAAAAGTCTAACTTTAGAATATCTAACAAAGACACAAAGTATGGAAGGACTAATACAAAAAGGGGAGTAGAGAGGGACTCTTCAGTCTACGGACACGGCAGATATACCTCAGAGTCTCTACAGATGCCTCGTCTCAAGCGTGATAAGTCTGCGTGGAGGTACCTGGGTCTGCACATGAAAAATATGCACAGAAAGGGCATGAGTGCACCACAGCGGTACTCAGTAAGTGCCAAGCCTAACCTCGTTCGAGTAGTGATGAGGAATGTCAGGGCGCTACTAAGATTAAATAAAATATAAGGGATGATAGAATAAGATAAGCAGTACAGTTGAAAGCTGACAGTAAGAATTTAATACAGGATAAATAAGGAATACAATAATTGGAATAGAGATAAAAACAATCACAAGGAAATACGACTCTTCACAAGGATAATAAACGGGGATCTCTCAGTATCCCGAGGATATCTTAGTACCCTTAATATATGCCAGGGATCTCTTGGTATCCCGAGGATCTCTTGGTATCCTCAATATATGCTAGGGATCTCTTGGTATCCCTAGGATCTCTTGGTATCTTCAATATACGTGCTAGGGATCTCTCGGTATCCCGCACCTCAGCCCAAATCATAAATACATACAGGGGATCTCCCAGGATGCTGTCCCGTAGTCCCAAAGTAAAACACACAGCAACAACACAAAAAATACTCAATTAAGCTCAATTTCGTACCAAGTAAAAATAGGTAATTGTGACCTAACATGCTTCACATAATACAATTAAGGCAGTTTAAGCAAATAAGAAATTAAGTCAATTAAACATGCTTTTTCTAAGCTAACAGCAGGATTAAATTGCAGGTAGTATAAAATAGGAAAAAGGAACACAATTGAAATTACTTAAAGAAAATCAGATTTTCAACAATTAGCTCAAGTACGCACTCGCCACCTTACGTACAAGGCATTTCAATTATTAATTATTATCAAATCCTAAGGGGAAGGTCCCCCACACAAGGTTAGACAAGCCATTTACCTCGAACCAGCTCAAATCAACCCAAAACCATGCTTTTGCCGTGAGTACTCGACTCCAAATGGCCCAAATCTATTCAATTCATTCGCATAATGTAAATAACACTTCAAGTAACTGATTCTACAATTAAATTCTAAGCTTATGCGCGAAATTAGGTAAATTAACCAAAATTGCCCTCGGGCCCACGTCTCAGAATTGGGTAAAATTTACATTTCCAGAATCCTCACACTCTCACGAGTTTAGTCCTACCAAAAGTACCAAAATCGGGCCTCAAATGGCCCCTCAAATCATCACTCAAAGGTCTCTAATTAGTCAAGCCCTAGCCCCCAAATTAACACTGATTTTCCTTAAATTTTCATATTTATAATGATAAAAATCACCCCAATAACGAGTTTAGGGACCAAAGACCTTACCCTAATGACTTCCTTTGAAAATCTCCCTTAGAAAATGCTCCCCAAGGCTTCTTCCCGTTTGAAAAGAGGTGAAAATAACTCAAATTTGCGAAGGCAAGTATTTAGATGTTCTGCCCAGTGAAACCGCATCTGGGGCCTTGGGACCGCATCTGCGGTCCCGCTTTTGCGGAGCCAAGGTCGCATCTGCGACTTCTCATTAAATCAACTTTCCGCTTCTATGACAGACTTTCCGCACCTATGGTCTCGCAGGTGCGTTACCCTTCTCACACATGTAGCTCCTGGAGCTAGACCAAATTTCCGCTTTTACGGTCTAGTAGCCGCTTCTGTGGTGCCGCACCTGCGGTCCCACAGATGCAGGTGCGGTTATTAGAGGTTCAACAATGCAAAATCTTCCTAAGTCCAAAATCAACTTCCGTCAAGCACCCGAAACTCACCCGAGGCCCCCGGGATCTAAACCAAACATGCCAACCCATTCTAAAACATTATTCAAACTTGTTCCAACCTTCTAAATGCTCAAAACGACATCAAAACACCAATTTAGCATCGGGCTCAAGCCTAAGAACTTAAAAAACTCACAAATTACGCTTTCGATCAAAAAGTCTATCAAACCTCGTCTGAATGACCTAAAGTTTTGCACACATATCACATTCAACACTATAGAGCTACTCCAACTTCTGTAATTCCATTCTGACCCTCCGATCAAAATCTCACTATCAAACCAGAAACTTCAAAAATTCGACTTTCGGAATTTCAAGCCTAAATTAGATACGGACTTCCAAAACACAATCCGATCACGCTCCTAAACCCGAAATCACCTAACAGAGCTAACAGAACCATCAAAATTCCATTCTGAGGCCATCTTCAGACTGTTCCAACTACGGTCAAATTTTCCAAATTAAGCTCTCATTTAGGGACTAAGTGTCCTAAACTCTCTGAAACTCAAAAACCGAACATCCCGGCAAATCAACATAGCAAAAATAAACATGAGGAAAGTAGTTAATAGGGGATCAGGGCGTTAATTCTTAAGACAACCGGCCGGGTCATCACATTCACACACTAGGATTGGCTCACAACCCTAGTAAAATTTAGCTACTCATAGTGGGTGTAGAAGAAAACAAAGAAAAAAAGATAATAAAACTCATATTGAAGGATTAAATAGAGAAATCCAATGTTAAATCACCAAAATAAGCTAAATTTTCCTAAAGAAGCAAAGAGAAACTGCTACAATATTTCAAATATTCAAAACTTGACCTAATTTCGTGAAACTCTTCTATTTATACAAAGCTGGCAATTTCGGACAAAAATGCCCCCCGGTAGGTTTTGCAGCGGCACAATTCCATGTGTGGTCCGCATGTTTCTTCATCTTGTCAAGAGATAGAGGTATGCGGTCGCACAATTTTCAACTGTGTCCTCGAGACAACATTTTTGCAGTTCGCAGATTTAGTACTGCAGCCGCAACTCGGTCTTCTGCGGTCCACATCTTTACTTCTGCGGCTGCAAGGCACTTCTTCTACTGCCTCACAATTCCTGTGTGGTCCGAAATTCTGAGGGACTTGGAACTTGGAAATTTGCACACTCTCTGAACTTTGGTCCTAACCCAGCTTTTGTGGTCGCACAATTCATGTGCGGTCCACAATTTGCTTCAAAGTCTACTGAATCCTCCTTCCTTGATTGTGGCCGCAAATGGAATTATGCGGTCCACCCTTTGTAAGCTTCTATGAATTTTATTGCCTTGGTTTAGATTACTCTTTTTTAGCCAGATTTCATCTCAGAGCTGAATTTCCATCAATTTTACACAATTTGATCAGTTTTGGGGACACAATTCAATGCTTTTAGACTAAAACGAAAGCTAAAGGGCGCTTATAAGTAGTCAAAATCCCCACTAATCACTGCCTCAATCGGCTGACCTCTCTACTACACATTAACAGAAGGATAACTCTTAAACCTCAACTTCCAATCCTATCGTGCTAAAATGGACATCGGTTCCTCCTCGTAAGTTTCTTCAGTTAGGGTGATTTCCTTCTTAAAGTTTCATCATATGGTTAAGAAGGGGTATCTAGCATATCTGGCATATATTCGGGATTCTAATGTTGAGGTTCCTTCTACAGAATCAGTATCAGTTGCGGGTATGCCACAAGATAGGGACATTAATTTTGGTATTGACTTGGTGCCGGGCACTCAGCCGATATCTATTCCACCACATAAATCCTTGTCCAATTGGTCTAAGCTGAAATCTAATACATGCGATGGATAACCGCGATACTTTCGGAGCATGGAGACGTGGAAGACCGCGTGAACTGCTGATAAGCTAGGTGGTAGTGCAAGCTTGTAGGCCACTTCACCAACCCTCTCAAGAATATCAAAGGGTCGGATATACCTAGGGCTCAACTTGCCCTTCTTTTCGAATCTCATCACACCCTTCATGGGTGAAACCCGTAGCAAAACCCTCTCTCGAACCATGAATGGAATATCACGAACTCTACGATTGGGATAACTCTTCTACAGATACCGAGCTGTGCGAAGTCGATCCTGAATCATCTTTACCTTTTCCAAGGCATCTTGAACCAAAATTGGTACCCAACAACTGAGCCTCTCCCGGCTCAAACCAACCAACTGGCGAACAATATCACCTCCTCTTTAATGCCTCATAGGGAGCCATCTGAATATTCGATTGGTAGTTGTTGTTGTAGGGAAATTACGCAAACGGAAAAAATGGATCCCAAGAACTCCCGAAATACATAACAGAGGTGCGAAGCATATGTTCCAATATCTTAATGGTGAGCTCGGACTGCCCCTCCGTTTGGGGGTGAAATGTTGTACTCAAATCAACTCGTATGCCTAACTAACACTATATGGCCGTCCAGAAGTGCAATGTTAACTGTGTAACCCGATCAGAAATGATAGACATTGGAACACCCTAAAGAAGAACGATCTCGTGGATATAGATATTAGCTAACCGCTTTGAATAATAGGTAACTACTACCAGAATGAAATGTGCCGACTTGATCAACCTGTTCACAGTGACCCATACTACATCAAATTTCTTCGAAGTCTGTGGGAGACCAACAACAAAATCCATGGTAATATGTTTCCACTTCCACTCTGGAATCTCAAGCTTCTGAAGCAAACTGCCAAGCCTCTGATGCTCATACTTTACCTGCTGAATTCAACCATCGAGCCACATATGCCACTATATCCTTCTTCATTTTTCTCCACCAATAATACTACCTCAAATCCTGATACATCTTGGTGGCACCAAGATGAATGGAATACTGCAAACTATGGGCCTCCTCAATAATCAACTCACGAAGCCTATCCATATTAGACATACAAATCCGACCCTGCATATGCAACACCCCATCATCTCTAATAGTAACTTGCTTGGACCACCGTGTCGCACTATGTCTTTAAGGACAAACAAATGGGGGTCATCATATTGACACTCTCTAATGCACTCACGCAAAGAAGACCAAGAGATCATGCAAGATAGAACTCGACAAGGTTCCAAAACATCTAACCTCATAAACTGATTGGCCAAGGCTTGAACATCTAATGCTAGCGGTCTATCACCATCTAGAATATATGTAAGGCTACCCATACTCATATCCTACCTACTCAAGGCATCAGTCGACATGTTGGCCATCCTAGGATGATACAAAATGGTGATATCATAGTCTTTCAACATCTCCAACCACCTCCGCTGCCTCAAGTTGAGATCCTTTTGCTTGAACAAATATTGTAGACTCTGATGATCCGTGAATACCTCACACGACATGCCGTAGAAATAATTCCTCCAAATCTTCAGTGCATAAACGATAGCTACAAACTCTAAGTCATGATCAAGGTAATTCTTCTCATGAACCTTCAACTATCGCGATGCATATGCAATAACCCTACTATCCTGCATCAATACTACACCGAGCCCAATACACGATGCATCACAATACACCGTGTAGGATCCTGAACCTGTGGGCAACACGAACACTGGAGTTGTAGTCAAGGTAGTCTTGAGCTTTTGAAAGCTCAACTCACACTCATCAGACCATCTGAACGAAACACCCTTTTGGGTGAATCTAGTCAATGGGGCTGCTTTGGATGAAAACCCCTCCACGAACCGGCAAGAATAACCCACCAAACCTAGGAAACTACGAATATCTATAGCTGAAGTAAGTCAAGCCCAGTTCTGAACCGCCTCAATATTCTTAGGGTCCACTTTTATGCCTTCGGCCGACACAAAATGCCCCAAAAAGGTGACCGAGTCCAACCAAAACTCAAACTTTGAAAACATGGCATATAACAGACTATCTCCCAAAGTCTGAAGTACAAATCAAAGATGCTACTCATGCTCCTCTCAACTACAGCAGTAGATCAAGATATCATCAATGAATACAATCACAAAGGAATAATAATAGGGCTTAAATACCCGGTTCATCAAATCCATAAATGCTGATGGGGCATTTTTCAACCCAAATGACATCACTAGGAACTCATAATGCCCATACCGAGTTTGAAAAGTTGTCTTAGGGACATAAAATGCCCTAATCTTAAACTAATGGTAGCCAGATCTCAAATCTATCTTCATAAACACTTTGGCATCCTGAATTTGATCAAATATGTCATCAATGATCGGTAATGGATAATTGTTCTTGATAGTGACTCTATTCAACTATCAATAGTCTATAAACATCCTCATCGAACCATCCTTCTTCTTTATGAACAACACGAGCGCACCCCAAGGCGAGACACTAGGTCTAATGTATTACTTATCAAGTAAATCTTGCAACTGCTCCTTCAGTTCATTCAACTCAGTTGGGGCCATACAATATAGTGGAATAAAAATGGGTTGAGTGCTCAGAGCTAAATCAATACAGAAGTCAATATCTCTATCGGGTAGCATCCCTGGAAGATCAATAGGAAACACCTATAGAAACCCACTCATAATAGGTACTGAATCAATGGAAGGATCCTCCGCACTGGAATCACGAATATAGGCCAAATAAGATAGACATCCCTTCTAGACCATACGTCGCATCTTCACCTAAGAAATAACCCTACTGGTAGAATGGCTGATGTGCCATAGAATTTTGGCACATTTGATACCAATTACTTAGATTTTAACTCGTCTTTTAATGCATTTTTAGTTAATTCTGATCAAGTTTGGTTTTTTTGTAGTGCATGAGCTTGAAGACACAAAAATATGGAAAATAAGTCGAAAGGTCACAAAAAGATAGGAAATGCTACAAGTATGCGACCGTATAATGCACATGCAGACTGCATAACTTAGAGGTTGGCCGAAAACTGAAGCAGACTTATTGGCCAAATGAAGAGAAGGATATGTGGTCCATTATGCGGTCGCATAACACTTTTGCGAGCCACATAATGGTCGCATAATTCCAGTAGAAGAAGCTTCTCAACATGATTTGCGAGAGCATATGTGGTCTCATAACACACATACGGACCTCATAATCGATATGCGGCAAAAGCTGGAATTGGTGAAGTATTAAGTCTACAATGAGAATGAAGAATATACGGACCATATAGGTGGTATGCGACCATTATGAGGTCGCAGAAGCTGTCTGAAGGGGCATTTTTGTCTGAAGGTCGCAGGCCAACTATTGAAAAATATTGGGTAGTCATTTAGAAATTATTTGCATACCAAAGGAGTTTCCATTAGATATATCATATTAACACCGATAGCATCACATTCCATTGACGAGGACACAACCTTGGTTTCCTTACTCAAATTATTTACATTTTCATAACACAATTAGTTATCTCCTTAATTCACAATTATATTATTCGCTTGTTACGTTAAAGGAATAGAATTACGACCTAAGTCAAGTTTCACACTATTCAAGTAAACTTTTCACACCATATTCCCTGTGGGATTCAACCCCAACCTTGTTGGGTTATTATATTTGACACCTACCGCCTTACACTATTTAATTAAAGTGTAATTTGAGCGTATCAAATTTTGGCACCAGGGAATACAATTTTGAAATTACTAATTAGTGTGTGCTTTACTTTATGTCTTCTTCTATTCCATCACACTTTGCTTGTTTTGCTTGGTGTTCATAGGAAAACATGGCCGAATATGAGAAAGAAGAAAATCCTTTTGCGGACATAGATGTGTACATTGAGGATACAAATGCGATTTTACCTCCAAGAGTTGACACTGCTACTTTCAAGGTGGAACATGGTTTAATCCTAATGCTCAAAGCAGAGTTTTTTTTTTAGGAATTCCACTAATGATGATCTGACAGAACATCTTAGAAACTTCTTGGGTGTGTGTGTGATGCACAAGAAGAACAACGTCTCAGATGATGCCCTAAGGTTGAGGGTGTTCAAGTACTCACTAACTGGAGAGGCGAGGAAATAGATTCAAAATCTACCACCAAACTCAATCCATTCTTCGCCTAAACTTGTCCGAGCATTCTTAGCTAATGGTTCCCGCAAAGCAAGAAATCTCAGCTTCGGGATAATGTTTTCTTTTTCAAGCAACTACCGGGAGAACATCGACATGAGGCATGGGATTGGTTCAAGTTATATTTGGTGACATCGCCTAATCATGGTTTTCTGGATTCTATCTTGTTGGAGAAATTCTACATGGGTTTATATGCTATGAACCAATCTATAGCCAAGAATGCAGCTGATGGATCTTTTATGGATAAGACATTTGCAAGGATCACACAAATCCTTGACAAAATGGCAAAACATAACCAAGCTTGGCACTCAGAGGACACCACATGTGGAATTGCATATGGTACTCCTCCCTTGACCAACATGATTAAGAAGAACCAAGAAAGAGACCAAGTAATTGCAGGGCTTGCCACCATTGTCAATGTGTTGACAAAGATGTTCACTGAAAGCCAAACGGAAAAGGTAAATGTGGTGGAACATGTTCAACCCACATCAAATGAAGATTATAAGGAAGAAAACTATGTCAACAACTCTCAAGGAGGCTATCAAAGGCAACAATACCAAGGTCAAGGACAACAAAATCAATGGAGGCCTAACCCGCAAGAGCAAGGCAACCAACAGAGGCGAAATGCCCAAGGTAGCTCAAATCAAGGGAATTGGAGTAACAACAACAACTTATCAAATCGGAGTTCAAACCCTTATGTTCCACCAAAGGGAAATTATTCAAATCAAGGTTCCTCAAGTGATTCCAAGTTGGAAAACATGCTTGAACGGGTATTTCAAAATCAAGAATGGTCTGACACTTCAATAAGGAATATGACTGAGCTTGTCGGCTCTCATACCATATCCATTCAAAAATTACAGATGCAAATGAGAGGTCTCTCGAGGGAACAAAATCCAAAGCAAAAGGGGACACTCCCAAGTGACACAATTATGAACCCAAAGGGTAGTGGGAGTGGTCCAACTTCTCATTGCATGGAAATTAATACTCGGAGTGGGAAGGTACTTCAAGGAGAGAGTGAACAAGTGGTTGAAGTGGAAGAGTCCGAACAAGAAGTTGAGGCTCAAGTTGAAGATCCAATTGTTGTTGAAGCTATAAAGGTCCCGGAAGAGTTGAAAGTTCAAGAAGTGAACTGGGAAGAGGTTGAGGAAAAGGTAAAAGAGACACCAAAAACTCTACCACCTATTCCTAGACCTCCTCCTCCTTTCCCTCCAAGACTTGCTAGGAGGGTTTATGATAGCAACTCGAAAAGTTCTATGACATTCTCAAGCAATTATCGATAAATATTCCATTTGTGGAAGCATTTCAAGAGATGCCGGGTTTTGCTAAGTATTTGAAAGACTTGATCACCAAGAAGAAAACAACCAAGAATGAAGTGGTGAATGTGACTCACCAGGTTAGTTCCATCATTGCAACAACCACCGTTCAAAATAAAGAAGACCCGAGAGCTTTCACCATTCCATGCACTGTTGGGGTGCATGATTTTGCAAGAGCTCTTTGTGATAATGGGGCTAGCATCAACTTAATGCCTCTTGCTATATACAAGCAAGAGAGGTTAGGTATGCCGAGTCCTACAAGTATGAGGTTGCAAAGGGCTGATCGTTCCATACAGAGACAGGTGGGAATTTTTGATTATGTGTTTGTGAAAGTGGGGAAGTTCCATTTACTCGCCGACTTTTTAATCCTTGATTGTGTGGTTGACAAAGAGATCTGTTTACCATGAAAATGGTAATAACAATTAAATTTGCTGATGGGACTCTAAAAATACGTGATCTATTTTGATGCTAGTTTGTTAAGCAATTGATGCTGTGTATGTGATACTTAGAAACGAAATGAGAGTTAAGGGTAGGGAAAAAATCAAACCGTTAGGCCAATTATCGGGGCCTCGAGCTCATTGATTCGGGGCCTCAAGGTCGATCCCGGAGCTTGACTACGAGCTATCGAATGCAGTTGCTATGCGACTAACAATTATAATAAAATTAACGGAGGCTCTTTATGGCCAATGATAAGATATAAATGCTTAACAAATATGAAGATAATAAATGAAAGAAATAATATCAAGAGAATATGTTAGAGAGCAAATAGAATGTTCTTGTATATTGCATGTGGAGTAATTGAAGCAACAACAACCCCTTACAAAGTGGCAAGGATCCCCTTTATATAGGAGGCGAATCCCATCATAGTACTATAAGAATAATTATAAAGATACAGAGATGTGACAACTAAATGACACCTTGATTTAGGTCTTAGAGTAGCTCTCTAAGCTCTGTTAGTCCTAGAAACATGCCTTGGGAACTCCCCATTTCTACCGTGGCCGTGGTGAACATTATCCCAAGACCGAGCGTCGACAAACCTCGAGGGAGGAGACTCGACCATAACCTTGTATCCTCGAGACCTTGAGATGGTCTTTGGAGGTGCTTTGGTAATGAGAAATTGAACCCTTCGATTTTATCATATACAGATAGTCCCCGCATTTCTTAGAGAGGAGTGATAAGAAATGATTTTGACATCCAATTCTTCGGACTTCCCGCAATGATGTCACGCTGATGATATCATACTTATGATGTAAATCTTCACGATAACCAGTACATCCCATGGACTTGTCTTTTCAGCGTCATTCAATGTGTTGTCGATTCCCATTCTTTAAGGCCACCGTATCGCCGTCGATCCAGTTTCCAGTGGCGCATTGATTGCACCTGTCGATCCATTTTTCAAAGGCATTGATGGCATTGTTGGCCACATTATCATCCCCTATAAATGGGGGTTTTCCATACTATCTTTTTATCCAAGTGCCTTTCAACATCTTCCCATCCCTTTCTTCTCATTCTCATTATCCTTCTCCATTACTACCCACCATGTTTGGGGTCTCTGGCCTTAAGGTCTTATGGCGGCGTTCCTATCAGCCATGCCATGGTCTTTTACCTAGACTTTGCCGTGCCGAGCAAGATTATACTGTATCGTTGTTGTTGTTGCTGTTATTATTTTGGCTATCGCTGTTGTCGTCGTTGGATCGAGGCGACGAGATAAGGGGGGTCGACCTATTTCGACTTAGGAGGATATTTGGACTCTACACCGCTGCTCAGGAGAGTGTTCAGACTATACACCGCTGCTCACTCTCCTACTTCATCTTGGTGTGGAACTTCATCCCTTGGTTTTTTTCCCAAGAGATAAAATGGCCCGACTGGCCATTAAGCTTACACGGCACGATGACCCGGAAGGTAGACTTAGAGCGACCATGCGAGTAGGGTTGAGGCCCACCGAATCTTCAACCTTTGGCTTCGGCAGGCTATGTCTCTTTTTTCTGCCTCTTCTGCATCACTTTCCTCTTCTTTGCCTTCCCACTTTCCTCTTCTTCATCTTCTCCCTCGTAGGTATTGCTCCATGGGATTGAGATGGGAACCTAGAGGATGTGGTGGCCGAAGGTATCACCGTCGAGGATGCATGTTCGAGGAGGTGGCGCTTTGAGATGCTGCTACCGGAGATGAACCTTCAAGAGTAGACTAGGTTCTAGGCTTTTTCTACATGTGCACCCTTTCACTTCTTTGTTTTTGTGTAAGGACCCCTTGTGGGCTTTTGTAATTGTATGTAATGACCCCTCGTGGGCTTCTGTAATCGAACTTTTATAAATATGAAGATGTTTCCTCAATTTTGTCTTCAATGTTTGCTATATTTCCTTTCATCTACACTTGTGGAGACTCTGAATGTGTGATTTTATTGGCTACTACCAACATCGAACCCAGACACGAGCATTTGTTTTCGTCCTCTGATTGATTAATACGGTTTCGCGCGGAACCTTTTACGATCCCTTGGATCCAGCCTGGATTGGGCCAATGAACTCGGGTTGCCGGGACCTTTACTTTGAGTAGCATGAAAGTAAAGCTTTGGGCCATGAAACCATGATTTATTACTTAAGCTTCGTGGTAACCTTTGAGAAGAAATTTGCTTGGAGGCCCGTGGACAGGGACTGTCTTTGATCTTTCGAGGGCAGTTCCCGACTGGAGGTTCGTTCAAGTCCGGACCACTTGAAAACTTGCTTTGAACTTAGTGTAAATAGCCTTAAGGTGCTGTAGATATATCCTGAAAGAGGGTTTGTCCGATCGCAGATGGTACCCCGGGGCCAAGCCCATACGGGTGGATCCTAAGCGCTTATTTTCTTGGGGCATAACTTTTCCCTGACGAAGGTCCTCGAGGTCGGGTACCACCTCAAGACTGGTGATGATGTTGTTGGCTTCTTAGAGACTATCTTTTCTTTGATGGAGGTCCTCGAAGTCGGGTACCACCTCGGGACTGACGAGAATGCCGTTAGCTCCTCAGAGCTTAACTTTTCTTTGATGGAGGTCCTCGAGGTCGGGTACCACCTCGGGATTGGTGAAGGCGTTATTGGCTTCTTGGAGCCTAACCTTTTTCTGATGAAGGTCATCGAGCTCAGGTACCACCTCGGGATTGGCGAAGGTGTTATTGGCTTCTTAGAGCCTAACCTTTTTCTGATGAAGGTCCTCAAGGTCGGGTACCACCTCGGGATTGGTGAAGGTGTTATTTGCTTCTTAGAGCCTAACTCCTTTTTGAGGAAGGTCCTCAAGGTTGGGTACCACCTCGGGACTGGCGAGGGCGTTATTGGCTTCCTGGTGCCTAGCCTTGTTCCGATGGAGGTCCTCGAGGTCCGATACCACCTCGGGACTGGGGGAGGTATTATTGGCTTCCTAGAGCCTAACCTTGTTCTAATGGAGGTCCTCGAGGTCGGGTACCACCTCAGGACTGGCGATGGTGCTTTTAATCGGCTTTGAGGCTGGTGGATCGTCATCATTTTTTCCATATAAATACAAGGAGGTTTTTGCTTTTTTGGAGATCCCACCATTTTAAGCAATTTCCCTTCTCTTTCCACGTCAAACCTTTCGTTATTTTGGTACTAACGTACTTGCATATATTCCTACTTTAGTTTTCCAATTTTGCCATAATCATAACTACTACATCCGGGTCTGCCCAGTAGAGAGGGGAGGGCTCTGCCTCCGACATTCAGGACCAACGAGAGCACGCCTTGAAGGTTTCTTCTTCGATAGGAGAAGAACATCTTGGGTTAGTGAGAAAAGACTGCGGATGGGGGGATAAGGTAGTGTTACAGATACTTCCCCCGGGTGAGGGCATCACGGATCGTGCCGATGGATTCTTGAATGTGTATACATATCCTTTCACGCTAGACCCCTTTGATAGGGTTGTGCTCTACTTCTGCCTAGAGTATCGGGTTACCTTGGTGTAGATCCATCCATCATTTTAGCGATAGTATTGATGGTGAAATTTTTCGCGGAGAAGGTGGGGCTTGATTTTACTCTTAGTCATCTTATCAGGCTGTACCAACCCTTCCACCATCGAGGTCTTCTGACCTTGCGATGCCAATCTACCACGCCCTTCTTTGTTGATGATGAGGAAGACAGAGACCGGGGATGGATGAGTCGCTTTGTCCGGGTGTGGACCGCTGACATTATTCCCGTGGAGCTTATGCCATTCCCCGAGGAATGGAACTATACACGTAAGTGGTGCATTTTGTGCCTTCTCAGTTCTGTCTATGGCGAAATCCTGGTTTCGTAACCGTGCCTTCTTTTCTTTTCCCGCAGCTGTTTCATGGGCGCCGGACGACGTTCCTGATTTACCGGATTGGGTCCGAAAGTTGGCGACCTACTCGACCTGTGATGAGCGCAAGTAGCGAGCTGTGTCCTAGGGTAGAAGGGAAGCAAAACATCATGGTGAGTGCTATGTTATAATTTCCCCTCCCTTCCTTCATTTGGAGGGGCATTTACCCTTTATGCGTATTAAGCTTGCTGTTGTAGGCATTGAAGAGACTTTCAAGGCGAGGCCACGCTTCTTTGGAGAGGGGGAAGGGTTACCAACTCCTAGGCTAAAGAACAACAACAATAAGCAAGAGATGCTTTTACAAGGCGATGACGCTCAAAATAAGGCAGAATGGGACTGGGGCTTTGGAGCAGAAGCATCTTCTGGGCCTGCCGTGTCCGCATTTCCTGGTTCTAGAAAGAGCATTTCTCCGTTGCTGTCGCCTTCTTTTTCTGTCGATAGTACTTCGGGAGGTACTAAAAAATTGGGGTCGCTTATACTGAGTGACCATGCTTCGATCGGAGTCTACTCTTTCAGGGTTGAAGGAACTGGATTGGCAGGTGTGCACTCGGCCTTCGAGAAAGCCCAGCGGCTTCACTTTGTGGTGAGTTTCGGCATAGGTCTTTCGAGCTTCGCGCCTTCCCTTCCTTATTGGGTTTTCTTTTTCAGGAATTCAACAAGCTTAAGTCCAGGCTGCTTCATTGTGAAGCCAGGCTACAGAAAGCTCTGGATGAGGAGAGATCCCTTAGGATCCTTTGTGATGAAAATGAGGTCGAGCTAGTACACTTGCAGTGTGAGGTGGGCCGGAGCTTGAATTACGAGAACCACCTGAAGGAGCAGCTAAATTTCTGTCTTGGGTGAGCGTATTTTCCGAATCCTGGTTCCTGAGGCTAATGCTTAGTTTATTTCAGTTGCAGAAAAAGATGGAGGCCCTGGAGCGCCTTTGAGATGAAGTTGGCCGAGCCAGGCGTGAGAATGATGAGCTAAAAGCTCGGACGGAGGCTCAGACTTTAGAAGGGAAGGACGCCCCGGCTAAAGTTCCTGCTTTTGAAGCTCAACTTTGCTTAGCTCATGATAATGCTTTGGTTCAAACAGAGCTGATTGTGAAGCTCGAGTCCGAGCTTACGAAAGTCAGGGCTGAGATCGTTGATACCCGGGCAGAAGCTGCAATAAGCCGGATTAAGGCTGACTAGGAGATGGCGATCTATTCAAAGGATGCTGCCAATGCTCAAGTTGAGTTGAGAAGGATCCTCGACCGCGAAAGGAGGATTGAAGAATATGCTCGTTGCAAGTCTCGAAGAAAGACCCTCGAGTAGATTTGTGCTAGGGGCTTCGCCCTCTCGAAGGAATTATCGCTAGCAAGGGCGGACGAGCGTGATGCTTGGTTGATTTTTCCCGATGTCGGTAGGCCGTAGCCCCCCCCGACAGGGGGGGAATAGATTTTGTCATTTGTATGTAGCACTTTCATAGCATGTTTGTAGATGGAGATTGCGTTTTTTCGCATATGTGTATGAAAGAAAACCTTGCGTGTTTATTTCTTTCGTATTTTTTTGTCTTGAATTTGGCCAGTTGAGCTGGTTTTTGTGTTGGTAGGAGTCCTTACAATTATGACGTGGCCCCGGGTCTCATTAGACTAGCCCATAGGCTCTTACGCACTTTTGCTCTTAGGCATATTTAGGCTGACCGTTTTGGGCTCAGTCCTATAGTCAGGAATCGACTCGAGCTTATTTTCCCTTCGAGTGGTCGAAATTTAGGCTGGCGGCAGTGGCTCTTACATTTTTGGTTGATGCGACCTTTTGATGTATGTGAACTGGCGACAATGGCTCTTACGCTTTTGGTTGATGCGACCTTTTAGTGTGGGCTGGCGACAATGACTCTTACGTCTTGGGCCGATGCGACCTTTTAGTATGGGCTGGCACAATTGCTCTTACGCCTTTGCCCTTAGGCATATTTGGTTAACTATTTTGAGTCCAGTCTCCGAATCGGGTTACGACTCAACCTCATTTAGACCCTCAAGTTTTTAAATTTCAAGCTGGCGACAGTGGCTCTTATGCTTTTGGCCGATGTGACCTTTTATGTATGTGGCCCTGAGGCTTATTAGGCTGGCGACAATGGCTCTTACGCGCTTGGTCGATGCGACCATTTATATGGGCTTTATTTTCCCCCCGATAAGGATAGATAGTGTTTGCCTGACTCTTCAACGGCTTACCAAAAAACCTCGATTGTGAGTCGTTATATGCCGATGATCGAGCACCTTGGGAGGTTTGGCTCGGATGCTGAGTATCTCGAAGCCGATGTTTAGGAGCTGACGTGGTCGAATCTCTTTTTCCTGTGTCAAAGGTAGCCTATTTAATCGGTTCTTTTCGAAGTAGATTCGAATTAATTGAAGGCTTGTGTGGGCTAGCGACAATAGCTCTTACGCCTTGTAGTGACGGTCGGGGCATCCCATGGTCACATTACTTTGGCTGGTACAGCCATGTGACCGGAGTCACTTGTGTTTGGTCGGAGCCTTTGAATCCCGAGTGAAGTAGTTTTGGTATCTATATCAAGGGTATGCCTTTTTAGGTGTCTTACAAGTTCGATATATAGCCGAAACTTTGGGATCAGGTTTATGCCTTTAGTAAGGTCTTACAAATTTATATGCCGTTGAGGTCTTATAGTTTTGGATACTTGGTACAGGTATTGTTCATGCCTTGCTTGAGGTCTTACAAATATTGTCACTTGGTACAAGTATGGTTCATGCCTTTCTTGAGGTCTTACAGATATAATTGCTACCTTATGTAGGTCTTACGAGACCGCGTCTGCCCGCTCGCGGTCTTATGGCCTCGGGTTTTGATAAGTCGATGGAGGTGGCGCTTGATGACAATCCCCGATTCGTTGAGGGTTTCTTGACTTGGGAGACATTATTTGCAAACTTTGTATTGCCTCATCGAGGGCTTATGATTTTGGAGATCCTGACCCTGAGGTCGTACGTTTTTGAGATTTTGAAGACAGTCCCCGAGTATTCGGGGTACTTTCGGCATTGGAGATATTTCTCGATTTTCATGTTGCCTCATTGAGGGCTTATGAGCTTGGAGTCCCGACCCGGAGGTCGTTCAGGTGTTGAATTGTTGACACCAGTCCCCGAGTGTTTTGGACGTTTTTGGCGGAGAAGTCATTTTCGCGGAGGTGCCGAGCTTCTTTTTGAGTGCTAGATGCTTTGATAAAAGGTATTCTTCAATTGCTTGGTACAAGTGTACATGTTTTTGCTGTCAGGGGCCCGACTATGCGGACACGGTTCGTTCGACCGTTTGGCCCGGTACATCATTTTCCTATTGGGACCCCACTTGGCGTTTCTTGGCTTTTCCTAGCGGATGGCCTTCCGGGGGGATGCCCCCCAGTTTTCGAGGTTGATTACAAAAGAAGCCTTGAACACTTGTTGGATCTTCCTAAGGTAGCATATGGATATTGCCTCGTTAAAAACCTTGCCGGTAAAACCCTTTCGGGATAAAAACTCGATCGAAGGAAAAGATGCAATGGATGCTTTAAAAACTTAAGGTCTTCGAGCTGGGTTAGCGGTTTGACTACTTCGATCGGGCACCTGCATAAGGGCTAGTATGAAATATGAAATGAAAAGGGAGATTGTTATAATTTAGTATGGGATGTGCCGGTGATGTTTCGAGGATCGATATGTCCTAGTTACTCGAGGTGAGGACGCGATATGGTCCTTTACTTTGTATAATCGGGCTTAATAGAAGGTGTAGTTTGATTAGCCCTCGACTCTTTACGGGTGGAGGTATTGGTGCTGGTGCCACATCGTGCATCGCGAACATTTCCCTTATCGCATGCTGTTCCCCATAGACGATTTTAATCCCATCCTTTGTCGGGAATTTCATCATTTGGTGGAGAGTGGACGGTACTGATCTCATGCAGTGTATCCACTGCCATCCAAACAAGGCGTTGTATCTCATGTCTCCTTTTATGGCATGTAATTTAGCATTTTGGTTTGTGCCGGACACGGTGACTGGGAGGGTGATTTGTCCTTTCGTCGTTTCACTTGCCATGTTGAATTCGTTGATGACTCGAGTGGAGGGCACGATTTGGCCAAGTAGTCCGAGCTGCTCTATCACCCTCGACCTAATAATTTTGGCCGAGCTACCTGGATCCATGAGTACACATTTTATTTGAAAAGCATTTACAAATAAAGAGATTACCAGTGCATTATTGTGAGGTTAAGACAAGGTCTCGATGTCCTCTTCACTGAATGTGAGGGTATCCTCGGGTATATACCCCCGAGTTTGCTTTTCTCCGGTGATGGATATTTTTGTCCTTCTCATCACGGGTTCCTGCAGGGCATCGACACCTCCCAAGATCATGTGGATGACGTGTTGTGGCTCGTTTCCTTTGTTTTTCTTGGCTGCCTCTCTTTCTCGGAACTGATTTTGGCTTGGTTGCTAAGGAATTCCCTGAGGTGACCTTTGTTAAGTAGTCGAGCTACCTCTTCTCGGAGTTGGTGGCAATCCTCTGTCTTGTGGATGCACTATTGTGAAACTCGCACACTAAGTTATGATTCCTTTGCGAATGATGTGATTGTACAGGCCTGAGCCACCTGGCGTCTCTAATTTTACTAATGGCGAACACGATATCCGATACATCAACATTGAAGTTGTATTCCGATAAGTGAGGTGCCCCCGCTGTCCCTGCGTTCCTATCAAATCTGGCTCTGTTGATGAGTCCCTGAGGATCCTGTCTTCGGTCTATCCTTCGGTCGTTGTGAGGTGGGTTGCGCCTCGAGGCGTTCCTCCTATCTTCGGCGTATGATTGATATCTTTCTTTGTTCGGCTTTGGCTCCTTCGCTAAGAGCCTGCTTGGGTATACCGAGCCCAAGGGGGCTCCCAGCTGGTCATCTTCGACCCTGATTTTCAACTGGTATCGATTGTGGACGTCCGACCAGGTCACGACTGGATATTCGACCAAATTCTCTTTCAGCTTTTTTGAAGCCATCGAGCTTCGTTCATTCAGACCTTTAGTAAAAGCCTGTATTGCCTAGTCGTCAGAGACCAGTGGTAGTTCTATTCGTTCCGTTTGAAAGCGGGTTACAAATTCTCGTAGCATCTCGTTCTCCCTTTGCTTGATCTTGAAGACGTCAGATTTCCTCGTTGCTAATTTCATGGCGCCGTCATGTGATTTTATGAAGAAGTAAACCAACATGGCAAATGAGTCTATGGAGTTAGGAGCTAGGTTGTGATACCATATCATGGCCCCCTTTGAGAGTATTTCCCCGAACTTCTTCAGCAAGACAAACTCGATCTCGTCGTTCTTTATGTCATTACCCTTTACTGCACAGGGGTAAGCGGTGACATGCTCATTGGGATCCGATGTTCCGTTGTATTTTGGGAGTTCTGGCATCCTGAACTTATTTGGAATGGGTTTTGGGGACGCTTCCTCCGGGAACGGCCTTTGTATGAACTTCTTCGAATTCACACCTTTCAAGACTAGGGGTGCACCCGAAATTTGGTCGACCCTGGAGTTGTAGATCTCGACCTTCTTGTCGTTGACTTCTATCAATTTCTCACCCGATTTGATCCTTCTGGTGAGGTCCTCGAGCATTTTTACAATGGCGCGATGGGTCATCGACCCGTTATTGCTCGATTTCTCCGGTATCCACTCGGCTGAGGGAGCTGTCTCCGGTGCTATCGTGCTGGGAGTTTTCTGGTGACTTTGCAGCCGAGCAATAGCTAGCTGTTGTGCCTGCCATATTTCAAAAATAATATGAAGGCTAACCTCACGTTCTTCCCTAGTCAGGGTCTTCTGAGCTTCTTGTGGATCTCCCTGACGCTCGCTCCCGTCGATATGCAAGCTTATATCGACTCGTTGGGCGTCGCGTGAGACTGCATCTATGGGGATTGGTTGTGGAGCATTCCCAGGGTTTTGTGGTGGCATACCAACACCTAGAACTTCCACACTGTTTTCTCCGTGGTCCACAAGATTGTTGTTTTCACATCCGTTTACTGAGTTAGAAATTTCGACCTGAAATCGAAGATCTTGGACAAGAAAAAGCGTGAAAGATAACTTGCATTATAGGACGAAACCAGCAAGAAAATAATCATTATTATTTTAGCCCCACGGTGGGCACCAAACTGTGTACCGTGGAAATGGTAATAACAATTAAATTTGTTGATGGGACTCTAAAAATACGTGATTTATTTTTATGCTAGTTTGTTAAGCAGTTGATGCTGTGTATGTGAGACTTAGAAACGAAATGGGAGTTAAGGGTAGGGCGAAAATCAAACCATTAGGACAATTATCGGGGCCTCGAGGTCGATCCCGGAGCTCGACTACGAGCTATCGAAGGCAGTGTCTATTCGACTGACAGTTAGAATAAAATGGCGTAATGACTTCCTGGCCACTTAAACTTGTACCAAATTTTAAAGCCGATATGCAAACTTACATTATTCCCATTTGAACACTCGAACTTGACGGAATGAGTACAAATAAATACATCAAGTAGTACGTGTATATCAATTGCGCTGACATGTACAATGCATCATATACTAGACTATTTATTACTTGACATGTATTATTTGTGAGTCCTATTCTTAAATACTAAATAAGAAAAAAAGAAGTCACAAATTAAAAAAAAAAAAGAGAGAAAAAGACCGGACACTTCCCTCCGTTCACCCACATCTCCCTTCTTTTCCGTTCACCCACCTCCATTACTTTCCTTAATTTTTTTTCCTTTTCTTCCGTGTTCTTTCCATCTCTTATTTCTAAATCAAATTTCGTTTGTCTGCCAAGGATACAAGTAATTTCTTTTTCCTTCTTTTTTTGGTGGTCAACTGAAAGACATATCCATTTTGAAGAGTTCCCTATATATGTAGAAGGCTAATTAATGGCCTCATTTAGATCACATGAATTAGATTACTTAGATTAGGATTTAGAATACACATCAATCACAAAATTGACAGAAAACAATCACTATGATTAATTTTATACTAAGGAAAACATTGAAATCTTTATATGCAAATGGTGAAATCAAAGAGTTTGATTTTATCCCCAAAACTTTTGATGTGCATCTGGTAGGAAATTCCCCCCAAGACAAGAGGAGGAATGGGGTAGATTAGAGAGGGTGGGAAAGAAAAGAAGGGGGAGGTGGGGGAGGACGACAATGGGGGAAAAGAACGTGTGGGGTGAAGGGAATTTTGTTGAGGGATGGGGAAGTGGGCCTGGTTTATTTTCTTTCTTTTTAATTTATATTTATATTTTTTTGGTTTTAGATTTTTTTAAATCAAAATTATTGTAGTCATGTGTGTAATTTTCGTGACTTGCACATACTTTGTCCACATCTTCTCTGTCACTGCCACATGTGTATGGTCAACGGTCAAATAGGTTTATTAGTTACCAGATATGTGAGTTTGAGTGTTCAAATGGGAATAATGTAAGTTTGTATATCGACTTTAAAATTTGGTACAAGTTTAAGTGTCCAGGACGCCATTATGCCTAATAAAATTAATGGAGCTTTATGGACAATGATAAGCAATAAATGATGAACAAATATGAAGATAATAAATGAAAGCAATAATATCAGGAGAATATGTTAGAGCACAAATAAAATGTTCTTGTATATTGCATGTGGGGTAATTGAAGCAACAACAACCCCTTACAAAGTGGAAAGGATCGCCTTTATATAGGAGGTGAATCATATCATAGTACTACAAGCATTAATTATAAAGATACGAAGATGTGACAACTAGATGACACCCTAATTCGGGTCTTAGAGTAGCTCTCTAGGCTCTGTTAGTCCTAGCCACGTGCCTTGGGAACTCCCCATTTCTACCGTAGCCGTGGTCAACATTATCCCAAGACCGAGCATCGACGAACCTCGAGGGAGGAGACTCGACCATAACCTTGTAGCCTCGAGACCTCGAGACGGTCTTCAGATGTGCTTTGGTAACGAGAAATTGAACCCTCCAATTTCACCATATTTAAGATCCCTATCATCTTGGGGAGACCATTTCTTGCTACTGGAAGAGCAGTTATGGATTCAGAACGGAATGAGATCAAGTTACATGTTAATGATGAAGAAGTCACATTCCAAGCAAGCAAGGGTATTAAGTTGCCACATGAATATGAAAGTATCTTGGTGATTGATGTTGTTGATGAGGTGGAAGATGCAGTTGAGATGAAGATGAAAGAATAATGCCTTGGTGAGGTGTTGGTGGCTATTTTGGTAAATTTCAATGGTGAAGACATGGAGGGGTACATGGAATCAATAAATACATTAGAAGGGCTTGGGTCCTACACTTATGTTCCAAAGAAACTCTCTCTTGTTTTAGGGAATAGAGTCACTCCTCCCACCAAGTCTTCAGTTATTGAGCCGCCGCAACTTGAGCTCAAACCACTTCCACCGCACTTGAGGTATAAATTTCTTGGCTCTAAGACACTCTACCGGTAATTGTTTCTTCTTTGTTGAATGATGTGCAGGTAGAACAACTATTGAATGTCTTGAAGCAGCATATGCAAGCTATTGGGTGGACAATAGCGGATATCTGAGGGATTCCCGCTGAAATTTGGGAACACAAAATACAATTGGAGAATGAGAGTAAACCAAGTGTAGAGCATCAACGAAGGTTAAACCCTTCCATTCAATAGGTGGTAAAGAAAGAAATCATCAAGTTGTTAGATGCCGAGGTAGTCTACCCCATTGCCGATAGTTCTTGGGTGAGTCTGGTGCAATGTGTGCCGAAGAAGGGAGGCATGACCGTGATTGAAAATGAGAGAAATGAGCTCATCCCAATGAGAACAGTGACCGGAAGGGTTTGCATGGACTACAAGAAGCTAAACAGTGCTACATGCAAAGACCATTTCCTTATGCCTTTTATTGATCAAATGCTTGATCAGCTAGCGGGAAGGTCATTCTACTACTTTTTGGATGGATATTCTGGCTACAACCAAATCAATATTGCATTGGAGGATCAAGAAAAGACAACATTCACTTGTACATATAAGACATTTGCATTTAGCCGTATTCCATTTGGGCTATGCAACGCTCCGACTACTTTCCAAAGGTGCATGATGTCAATCTTCTCAGAAATGATGGAAGATTTCTTAGAGGTGTTTATGGACGATTTCTTTGTAGTAGGCGATTCCTTTGAGCATTGTCTTGACAACCTTAGACAAGTACTCAAAATATGTGAAGAAACAAACCTTATGCTAATTGGGAGAAATGCCACTTGATGGTGGACGAGGGCATTGTTTTGGGCCACAAAATTTCCAAACATGGCATAGAGGTTGACCGGGCAAAGATAGAGATCATTTCCAAGCTTCCTCCACCTACTTCAGTTAAAGGTGTTCGAAGATTTTTGGGGCACGCTGGCTTCTATAGGCGTTTCATCAAGGACTTCTCCAAAATTGCAAATCCCATGTACAAACTCCTTGAGAAAGATGCAAAGTTCGTATTTGATGAGAAGTGCCTCAAGGCCTTTAAGGAATTGAAAGAAAATCTCACCACGACACCTATTATTGTCACACCCAATTGGTCTCTACCATTCAAACTCATGTGTGATGCAAGTGGTGTATCTATTGGGGTGGTGCTTGGCCAACGTCATAACAAGATCCTTCACCCTGTCTACTATGCAAGCAAGACACTCAATGGTGCTCAAATGAATTACACTGTGACCGAGCAAGAACTTCTCGCCATTGTCTATGCTTTTGAAAAGTTTAGGCTTATTTGTTGGGGTCCAAAGTGATAGTGTACACCGACCATGCTGCTCTTCGCTATCTTATGGCAAAAAAGGATGCCAAACCAAGATTGATTTGGTGGGTTTTGTTGCAAGAGTTTAACTTTGAAGTCAAGGATCGGAAAGGGACAGAAAATCAAGTTGCGGATCACCTATCTAGGCTTGAGGAGGTAGGGACACCAAAAGAAGACCTTGAAATCAATGATGCTTTTCCAGATGAACACATATTGGCATTATCTAACACATTTGCTCCTTGGTATGACGACATCGCTAACTTATTGGTTAGTGACCTTGTTCCCGCTAGATTGGAAGGTTATCAAAAGAAAAAGTTCTTGGGGGAGTGTAGGCATTACTATTGGGAGGAACCCTTTTTGTTCCATATTTGTGCTGACAACATCATCAGGTGGTGTGTTCCGGAAGATGAGGTAATGCCAATTCTCAAGGCATGCCATGATTCTCCAGTTGGGTGTCATCATGGAGGAAATCAGACGGTGGCAAAAGTGCTTGAATGTGGCTACTATTGGCCATCGATATACCAAGACGCAAATAAAATGGTCAAGGCATGAAACCAATGTCAAAGACAAGGGTCAATATCTAAAAGACATGAGATGCCTATGAATTTTGTACTAGAGGTCGAGATCTTTGATGTGTGGGGGATAGACTTTATGGGACCTTTCGTGAGCTCTTATGGCATGACCTACATCTTGGTGATTGTGGACTATGTCTCTAAATAGGTTGAGGCAATCACCTTACCTAACAATGAAGTAAGGAGTGTGACCGCATTTTTGAAGAAGAACATATTCACATGGTTTGGTATTCCAAGGGCCATCCTGAGTGATAGTGGGTCTCATTTCTACAACAAGGCTTTCGTCGGGATGCTTGAAAAGTATCGTGTAAAGCACAAGGTGGCCACACCCTATCATCCTCAATCGAGTGGTCAGGTTGATGTTTCTAACAGAGAAATCAAAAACATCCTAGCTAAAACTTTCAATGCAAACAGGACCGAATAGTCAAAGAATCTAGATGATGCGTTGTGGGCATATCGTACAACATTTAAGACCCCCATTGGCACTTCACCATACCGGTTGGTTTTTGGCAAAACATATCACTTGCTAGTGGAGCTTGAACACAAAGCCATGTGGGCATTGAAAAAGTTGAATCTTGACTAGGCCGAGGCTGCTAATCTGAGAATGACACAACCCAATGAGATGGAAGAATTCCATCTCCATGCCTATGAGAGTGCAGCCATGTACAAAGAGAGAATGAAGTTTGAAAATTATAAGAAAATCTTGAAGCGGGAGTTCAATTCTGGTGACTTGGTCCTACTCTTCAATTCAAGACTCAAGTTATTTTCGGGTAAACTCAAGTCCAAATGGTCAGGCCCATTCAAAGTTGTGAGTGTGTCCCCTATGGTGCTATTGAACTGGAGTAGGAGGATGGGACTCGAACTTTCAAGGTGACTGGATAATGAGTCAAGCACTACCTCGGTACCATAGAGAAAGGCATTTGATAGACCAATTTACTCTAAGGGTAGTCCAACAACAGCCCTTACCAATGAAAAATCCAGAAGGGATCAACTGCGTCGTGCCGTGAGGTTATATCAAGCGCCTCTTGGGAGGCAACCCATGTATGGTAACACTCTTTTGTAGTTTTTATTATTATTTACGTAGTTTATATTGAGCAAGTTGACGTGTGTGCTAGAGTGCAGGTAGTCCCAAAATATCATGAACAGGGTCCTAGTGCTGAAGAAACTGAAGGAAAGAAAGGTCTAGATTTGGTAACAACTATACGGTCGCATATGCGGTTGCATATTGATTGTGCGAACTGCATAGTCATCGCAGACCCACGCAGAGAAATTGGTTACATTAGTTGTAAATTATGCAGTAGGTTTTTCCCTTATGTGGCCCGCATAACCACTTTGCGTACGCATTCTGCATCGCATAATGAGTTTAGGCTGCCCAGTCATCAGTCCATCGCACAACATATATGCGATCGCACACTATGTTATGTGACAGACTTAGGCACCACACATTTACCAGGTACCCTAACTCTCTGCATTTGTAGTCCTCACTCTATTCACATACTCATGCTTAAACGACACAATCAAAAGAACGAAAAAATAAAATAAAAAGAAAATCTTGTTATCATCTAAAGAAGAAAAGGAAAAGCATAAAAAAGGACTTAGTACTCACAAGAGGAATTTGTTTTCTCACAAAGCATATCGTGCATCTGGTATGTGCCTCCTTCTCCATCTAGTCTGTGTAATACATATGTATTCCTGAGCTCTAAGCTCAGATTGCTCACTTCCCCGACCCTTTTGAATCCCTCTGAGCATGGTAGCTTATTGTGAGATTGTGGTTGATTAATTGTTGATAAAACAAAAAGGGGGAAGTCTAAGAACCCCTTTCCCTCCTGTATGTGAATTGACTGTGTGTGAATCAATTGTTAGGGCTGTGACCAAAAAGGTGGAAGTCTGAGTACCCCTCTCTTTTGCGGGCTACATAATTGCTTTGAAATACACAAAGTCATCGCATAAGACCCCTATGTGACCTAATGTAAAAAGGGTTTTGCGATCGCAAACCCATTATGCGGTCCGCATACACGTCGCATAGTGAAGCAGTCTACCAGCCCTTCTGGCTCTACAAAATGCGACCACTTTGCGATCGTAGAACCACTTCTACAGTTGGTTTTGCGATCGCATAACTATTTATGGCTTTATGCTTGTGCAAATATGCGAAGGGTTTGCGGTCCGCATAGTTAATATGCGATCGCATAGCCCATCGCATATTTTGCTCATTTCTTCCTTTTGTCTCTAATAATTTCCCTATGCTATTTCGCTCATCCTACAATATTTCATCAAGAGGAATGGCACCAATAAAGTCTAATCTAACGCAATCACCGCCTAGTCATAGACAGAAAAAGGGCTACCAATGCTAGCCAACAATCAATACAAGCAAAACTTCAGCACGCTCAGTCAATCCGCATTACTGCTGAGCACTCCTTCTAGTCTGAAGAGGATGAGTCATAGAGTGACCTCGGGCCTTCTGTTGATCTATAGGCTGAGGCACGAAGAAAGCTAGGGGAAGATCTTAATCTCCGGTTTGAGGTCAAAGGCTCCATAAATCTACATAAAAAAGGGCTCTCAAAGAGAAACATTCTAGAGGAGAAGTGTTTACGTTGAATATGGTAATTACAATTAGATTTGATTTTGTGGTTCTAAAAATATGCAATCTATTTTTATGCTAGTTGTTAGGCAATAGATTCTAAGTGAAAGACTGAAAAATAAGATAAGATCTTGTAGATAATGTAATAACCAAATCGAATGGTCAGAAATCGGGGCCTCGAGCTGACATATACGGGGCCTCGAGGTCGAGTTGGATGCCCGACTTAGGGCAATCGGGGGAGGATTAACAGTTATGAGAGCTACGATAGCGGCTCTTTATGATTAATAATGAGAAACAAATGAAGAACAATAAATAGAACACTATGAATATGATCAATAAATGTAAGTAATGAAATCAAGAGAATATATTAGAGAGAAGAGAGAATGTTCATGTATATTCAATATTGTGTATGTCGCCCCTCAAAAGGACAAAAGGTCCCCTTTATATATGAGGGGAAAATCCCTATATGACACGTATACTTATTACATAAAGTAGCTAGTACAACCACTCAATCAGCCTGGTGCAAACTGTCACTGTTTGCGCACGCATTGTCAGAGAGTATTGCTCCTAGGGAACTTCCCGCTTATGTAAGGCCCCGCGAAATTTCTACTTAAAAACCCGAGTCTTGTGGTGCCAAGTTAGGACCATGACCCTTTGGATTGATCTGTGCATTAAAAAGTTAAAGAATAGTATTTTCCAAAAAAGTGCAATTCTGCGGTCAACTCTGCGGTCACATAATAGCTATGTAGACCGCATAGTCACCGCAAAGTCAGGCAGTGTGAAGGTTAATTTGAGGTCAACTATGCAGCCAAATATGCGATCGCATAATCTATATGCGGGCCGCATAGTCGTCGCATAATCCCCTTGGAACTTTTGCGAGGAGTAGTTCTGCGGTGCATTTTGCGACCGTAGAACGGGTATGCGGACCATATTCTGGTCACATACCCAGGCAGATTGTTTAGGGTTTTGGGCATTTTTGTGGTCCATTCTGCGGGCCGCATATCATAAGGGATTATTAGTGAGGAAATTCATGGGGGTAAGGGTGATTGCATTGCATGCATGTGTTCTTAGAAGATATGGGGAAATTATAAATAGAGAAACATGGGGAATGTGCTAAGTGTAATCTTGCATAAAAGGACCATAAGGCCTTAATGAACACTCAATGATTGATAAAATGCTCAAGTGAGCTTAGATTATGATCTTTTCCTGATTATGGGTTAAAATGTGCTATATTGCTTAAATAGATTGAAGTGCAAACATTATAGGATTAAGAAAAGCTCAATTGAGGTATGTATGGCTAAAACCCCGTCTTTTAAAAATTGAGCTCCGTCGGTGTTTGCGTAATTATGGTAATATTAGAGTTGAATTGTTGTATGGATTGTTGTTTCATATGAATTTGGGGTTGTAACTTTATATGCGTGAAAGATGTGTCTCAACATGATAAATGTGCTATTCTTGTTAACTTGAAAGGGGGCCAGGAATATGAATCATGTACTAAAATGCTTAGAACTTAAATTGAGATTGAAGTTGTATATGTTGTGTCCTTTATGTAAAGTCTCATCTACACTTACAACTTTATTTTGCTCTTGTGTGGACATATTATCCTAAATTACCAATCTAACATTGAAATTGGGAATGATGTGAAATGTGGCCTAGTGCCAAATATATGACCTGATAGCTGTGGCCCCAAGTACCTATGAAATGATATATGTGATACAAAGATTTAATTGAGATGATTAATAGAAAAGGGAAATGCCTTGGTAAGGAAGCCTAGCAGATCGGGCCGAGATCGGATGCCATGCCGCACACATGGTGGTATTGTGTTGATATTGAACCCCAGATAAAAAGGGGAAAATGAGATTGTGATTGAAATATATGTCTCAAATGAGGCAACCTAGCCGATCGGGTCGAGATCGGACTCCGCTCAAGCTAGTGGTGGTATAGCGAACAATGATGAATAGTATGAAATGCCCCGAACTAAAGGCTATGGAAACATAATGCGAAAATTGTATGATTCTTCTACATTGATAATGTTGTCAACGTTTAAAGCTTTTGAGTTATACTTGTGCTTTCCTTATGTTTCGTATGAAAGTTCTTTCTAACTAGATGATGTTTAGTTATACATACTAGTACTATTCCATGGTACTAACGTCCCTTTTGCTGGGTGCACTACATTTTAAAATGAATGTAGGTGGCTCCATTGCGGATAATGTCGATCGCACATAGCGGAGTACCTTCTTCTCAAAGTCTTGGTGAGCCCCTTTCCTTCAAGGGGTTATATTGCACCTCTTTTGTTGTGGACTTCCACTTTTGAGGTATAGTCGAGACCTTGTTGCCGGTATTGTCATACTTGTCTTTTACATCTTTAGAGGCTCCGTAGACATATGCGTGGGTTATGTACGGGTGTTGTATGGGTCTAAGAACTATGTTGTAGTTCTAACTCTTTCTTCTCTAAAGTGTAATTGTATGGAATCTTGGAGCTTAACTACGGCTTAACGTTATGATATAAAATGAACTAACAACATTTAATGTACTATCTTTCCTCGTCTAAATCAATGAAAGCATGGTTTTCTTATTCATATTGAGTTGGGTAGGAAGTGTTTGATAAGGCTTGCTCAGTTGGGTTCACTCAATTGAGCACCGATCGCGCCTCCCGAGGTTGGGGTGTGACAAATTACTTGCGAAAAGCACCGGTTTGTTCTGCCCCGACACCAGGCATGAAGGATCCCCGAAGACATTAGACTCCGGGCTGTTCTCCGGGCCCTTCGAGATGAGATTGTGTAATACCTTGTCGACCGTAAAATTGGTCTTCCCAATTTTAGCCATATACAAATAGTCCCCGCATTTCTCAGAGTAAAACGAAGGGAAACGTCCTCGAGATCTTGCCCCTCCGGCGCTTCCATCTAAACAAATAGTTATGTTATGCCAAGTGACTGATGTAATAGACAGGGCTTCCAAAGTCGCGTCCACACAATCCTCAAAATCTTTGAATTAATTATAGTGGTTGGCTGTCTTTTGGTCTGCTCCAACCGCATATGTTAGGCTTCTATAAGTATTTATTTCTTCACCCCTTCCTTTCTACTACATAATCAGGCTCCCAACAGAGTTTTTCTTTCTTCTTACCTCTCTCCAGTGGCTTTTCCTAAAACGTGATTTTTAGTTTCTTCTTTGTAATCCCCTGGTAAAAATGGTGAACACTTCTGCCTCCATCCTTAAGGGAGATGTGCCTTCCTCTTCCACGCTCTCTTCTGAGGGTAAAGCAACAACGTCTCCTAGCGCTGGAGAGTGCGTTCCAGGGGCCTTTGAGACGACCTCTGATTTTAAGGTCGAGAGACCTTCTTCAAAGCCAGGGCGATGCGAACCTGCGTCTCGATACGACATTTTAATAACAGACATTGGAAGGGTGAAAATTGACTATCACTGGGGAGATGCGGTGATAGTGGAGGTTCCTTCTTGGGGGGAGGACGTAATGACGTATAAGGCCGACTTCCTCAGTGTGTATACTTATCCATTTACCCTCGGCCCGGTAGTGCCCTCTATGCCTTTAATAGACCCCGAATCCTCGACTTTTGCGAACGATATTGTGCACAGTGAAATCAGGGGGTCCAATTTCCTCGTCATTATGATGCCTCGCGAACATACTTTCCCAAGGCTCGAGACTAGGGTCGAGGTTCACCTTTGAGGGTTGTCGATGCTCGACCTTGAGGCAATGTAGAACAAAAGCTATATTGTAAAAGAGGGAAGTTCCCAAAGTCTGTCAGGCTAGTCTGAGCCCGCACCATGACATCGACTAGCTGTCCCATCTCCACATCTTTGTAATAAATTCGTTTGTACTATAATAGGATCCAAAATTTTTCTATATAAAGGGGGGAGGGGTCCTTTCCACATTGTAAGGATTGATTGCTCCATACTAAATAAATAAGAACATTCTCTCTGCTTTCTAACATACTCTTGAGATTATTACTTCCATTTGCTATCTTCATTATTGTTCACCATTTATTTCTTATCATTGTCCATAAAGAGCCTTCATTGATTTTATTATAACTGTTAGTTATACCTCGATCACCTTTGATAGCTCACAGCCGAGCTCTGGGATCGACCTCGAGGCCCCCGAATCGACAAGCTCGAGGCCCCGATTGTTAACCTATCAATTTGGTTATCATCTTATCCTTAACTTTTATTTCGTTTCTAAGTCTCACATACATAACATCATCTACTTAACAACTAGCATAAAAATAGATCACTATTTTTAGAGTTCAAGTATGAAATTTAATTATTATTACCATTTTCGCGGTAAACAGTTTGGCGCCCACCGTGGGGCTAAAAATAATAGTGATTATTTTCTTGCTGGTTTCATCACATAACACAAGTTATCTTTCACACCTGTTCTTGTCCAAGATCTTCAAATTTCAGGTCGAAATGCCTAACTCAGTAAATAAAGATGAAGACAACAACCTCGAGAGCCGATGAGAGAATCGTGTGGCTGTTCCAGGTATCAGTATACCACCATAGAACCTTATGAATGCACCGGAGCCGACCTCCAAGGGTACGATCTCACACAACCCCCAATGCGTTGGCATAGCTCCTCACATTCACCAGAATGCGCGCCGAAAAGTTTCGCGGGAAACCTGGCAAAATCCAACCTGGGCTCAAAAAGAGATTCCTTAACATGTTGTTTATATGATTATTGGAGTGACCGACATTCCCCAAGGGTCCATGATCAAGCGGACAAAAAATTCCGTTGCGATGGAAGGGCTGATCCGAGACCGCGTGGCCGAAGACACAGTTTACCGTGAAAATGGTAACAATAATTAAACTTGTAAATGGGATTTTAAAAATATGTGATCTATTTTTATGCTAGTTGTTAGAGCAGATGATGCTTAGAATATGAAGTTTAATGATAAAATGCAAGCTAAAATGGGGTAGTGATCAAACCGAGGGGCCTGCTGCCCTGGCTTCGGAATGGTCGATGGTGGACCTCGAGGCCGATACCTAGGCTTGATCTCGAGCTATCGGGGGTAGTTGGGAGTGGGATAACAGCTAAGACATGATTAAACAAGGCTCTTTATGGCCAATACCAAGCAATAAATGAAGAACAAATATGGAAGTTATTAATGCTAAGAGTGGTCTTAAGCTAGTAAGAACGAGGAAGTTAGAGAGAAGAGAGAGAGAGAGACATTATTGATCTTGTGGAGAATAGTTGGAGCAACATCAGCCCCTTACAAAGTAGTGTGGGTTCCCTTTATATAGGAGGGGAACCCGACTATAGTAAAACATGTATTAATTGTAAAGCATGGATATGGGACGACGAGATGCGTCGTTTTGGCATAGACTCTGGATAGACCGGCTCTGTCAGACTTAGCCGTGTGCCTTGGGAACTTCCCCTTCCATTCTAGCCTCGACCTTTGTCTTCTTCGAGTCGGGCCTCGACGAGCTCGAGGGAGGGGACTCGATCGCAACTTCACATCCTCGGGGTCTAGAGGCATTCTTTCGAAATGTCTTGATAGCGAGAAATTAAGTCTTTTGATTTTTCCACGTACAAATAGTCTCCATGTTTCCCAAAATGAAGAAATGGGAAATGATTCTGACACCTGACTCATAAGCTTCTTACGGCGACGTCGTACTAATGACGCAACCTGTGGCATGAGCTTTTGTGGCATCCGGGATATCCCATGGATTCGTGCATTTTGACATCATTCAATGCACTGTCGATTCCCGTCCTCCAAGGTGAATGTACCACCGTTGATTCGGTTCTTCAAGAATGCAATAATTGTGCCCACCGGTTAATATTCAAAAGCCTCGATGACCGTATCATTACCCCCTATAAATGGGCGTGCCTTGGCATTATTTTTTCTATCCCAGTATCTTCGTTGGCTCATTTTCCCATTTCTTCTCATCAACTTCTTCTATCCTTGAACATTATGCTTGGGGCTCATGGCCTCAAGGCCGTTTGGTAGAGCTCCCGTAGGTTGGGTTGCGGCCTCCTGCAGGAGCTTCCCTTTGTCGAGTATGACCATGCTGTTCTGTCTCTGCTATGGTTGTTGTTAAGTTTGCCGCTGCTGTTGCCGTTGGCTCGAGACGATGACAGAGGGGGAGTCGGTTTTCCCCTTATATAGACAGTCATTCGGACTATGCACCGCTGCTCACTCTCCTACCTAGCCCTGGTTTGGCACTTCATACCTTGGGTTTTTCCTTTCTGAAGTGATAAAATGGCACTACCGGACGGCTAGGATGGGGCCCACGAAATGTTCAACCTTTTGCTTTGGCGGGCCATGTCTCTTTTCTCTGCTTCCTCTACATCCCCTCCTTTTCCTCTTCTTCGTCTTTTCCCTCGGCGGGGACCCCCTGGGGGATTAAGCTAGGAACCTAGAGGAGGTGGCGGCTGAAGGAATCACCCTTGAGTATGCGTGCTCGAGGGGGCGACGCTCAGGGATGCTGATATCGGAGATGGGGCTTCGAGGATGGACCAGGCTCTCGAGTTTCATCACATGTACATCCTTCTGTTCCTCCGTTTTTGCGTATAGACTGCCTGTAGGCTTTTGTAATTGTATGTAAGGACCCATCGAGGGCTATTGTACATGGATATTTATGAATATGAAGATACTTCCTTGATTTCTGTTCTCGAGTCTTGACTTATTATTGTATGCTCCCGTTCCCTTCGAGGCCTTTGAATGTTTTCCTTTGTTGTTGACCACTGATATCTAACTCAGACGCGAGCGTTCTTTTCGATCTTTTGCCGATTGACATGGCTCTTTTCCGAGTCCATTATCATACCTTGGACCAATCCTGAATTGTTTTGATAGACCCAAGCTGTCGGGCCCTTCGGGTTGCATGGAGATAGTTCACTGAGTTTTGGAGCCTTCAAGGGTGGTATCCTGAGCGAGGGTCAGCTTTGGGTACCCAGGGGTCTATTTTGAACTTGACGCAGATAGCCTTTTTAAAGCGTAGTGGATGGACTTCCTTTGAGGGGTTGCCTATAATTAGGCGATGCCTCAAGCCCTCCTAGAGTCTTCACGATCGGAGCTTTGCGTGCTCATTTTTCTTTTTAGGAAGAAAAATTATGAGATCAGGTACCGCCTCGAGTTCCATGATGGTGTTGAAAGCTTCCTGAAGCCTGACTTCTTTTTTGGCGAAGATCCTCGAGGTCGAGCACTACCTCGAGACTGGAGATAAGACAGTTGGCTCCATAAGGCCTGACTTCTTGTCTATGGATGCCTCTGGGGTCGGGTACCACTTCGGGATCTGCATCAAGGCTGTTGGCCTCCCGGGGCTTACCCTGGATGGGCGAATCATCGCTGCTTCCTGCATATATGTGGGGTGGCTTTTGTTTCCTTGGGAGATATAATTATTCTGGATATTCATCCCTCCGCCTTGGCATTTAGTCCTTCGTCTCTTCAGGCACAAAAAGAGTTGGAGCACATCTTTGCCTTAGTCTGTCGATTCCACCATAGCCATGGCAGCTACTTCGGGGATGGCCCGGCAGGGAGGGGAGAGTCCCACTCCCAACGTTCATGATCTGCGGGAGTTCACTCTAAAGACTGTGTCTTTGATAAGAGATGAACATCTAGAGATGGTTAGGAAATACTGCGGATGGAGTGAGGGGATCGTGCTGCAGGTGCTTTCCCCAGATGAGAGTATTACGGACTCTACTGATGGATTCTTGAATGTTTACCTATATCCCTTCGCATTTGGCCCCCTTGATAGGGTCATGCTTGATTTATGCTCGGATTATCGGGTTACTTTGGCGCAGATACATCCGTCGTTCTGCCAAGTGGTGCTGATGATGAAGTTCTTTGCGGAGAAGGCTGGGCTTGAATTCACGCTCAGCCACCTCATTAGGCTGTACCGACCCTTCCATCACCAAGGCCTGTTAACCTTGCGGTGCCATTCGTCTACACCCTTTGTTGTCGATGACGGAGAAGATGGGGACCAAGAGTGGGTCAATCGATTCGTCCGGGTCCGGACGGCTGACATTATCCCTGTGGAGCTTTTGCCATTTCCCGAGGGATGGAATTATGCGCGTGAGTGGGGTGTCTTGCGCTCCTTTTGATTTGCTCATAGTAAAGCCAGTTGGATAATTGTGTCTCTTCCTGTTTTGCAGCAATTCATAAATGCCAGGTGAAGTCCTCGATCTGCCCGGCTGGGTCCGGAGGTTGGCGACCCATTCGACCTGCGATGAGCATTGGTGCGAGCTGTGTTCCACGATAGATGGGGAACGAAATGCCAGGGTATGCTCATACGCTGCTCCTACCGTTGCCTTCATATATTTGAGATAACATTTCCATCTCTCCTTGATACTGTTTTTGCCGTTGCAGGTATAGAGCGGTTCCTTGGGGCGAGGCTGTGCTCCTACGGAGAGGGGAAGGAGTCGCTGGCCTCCGAGCTAAGGGATGATGGCGATAAACAGGATTTGCACCCGCAGTGTGATAGAGCTTTGAATGGGGCTCAACGGGCCCGTGTCTTCGAGGAGAGGACATTGCCAGAGCCTGCTGTCCCCGAAATGTTTGATTCTAGAATGGTGGTTCCTCCAAGCTAATATGCTTTGCCCAGGGTTGATTCTTCTGAGGCCGAAGGAGAAATATAGACAGGAGTGTGCTATGCTTTTAAGGAAGTCCGCCGGCTTCACTTCATGGTGAGTTTCGGCGCAGTCCTTCTATTTTTCGTATCTTCCTTTCTCTATCGAGTTTTTTTTATAGGCCTTTGATAGGCTCAGGTCTGAGCTGCTCCGCCATAGAGCCAGGCTTCAGAAACTCTGGACGAGGGTGAGTCCCTTAGGCTCCTTAGCAAGGAGAAGGAGGCTGAGTTGATGCACTGGCGATATGAGGCGTGTCGGAGCTCAAATTACGAGAGCTTTTTGATGGAGCAGGTAACCTTCTGTAGTACACACTTCGCTCTTTTTGACACTTAAGGTTAAATATTTTGCCTATCTTAGCTGTAGAAAAAGACGGAGGCCTGGGAGTACCTTAAGGGCGAAGCTGACCGCGTCAGGATTGCTTGCGTTGAACTGAGGGCTCAGGTGCAGGCTCATGCTTTAGAGGAGAGAGGCGCCTTGGCCAAGGTCCCCGCCTTCGAGGCCCAACTCCGCTTGGCTGGTGACAATGCTACAGTTCAAGTGGATATGATCGGGAAGCTCGAGTCCGATCTCTTGAATATTAGAGCTAAGATAATTGATGCTCGAGCTGAAGTAGCATTAAGTCGAACTAAGGATGATCAGTAGATGGCGACTCATATGAAGGACGCTGCTGATGCCCAAGACGAATTGAAGCGGGTCCTCGATCGTGAGAAGAGGATCAGGGAATATGTTCGTTGCAGATCCCGAAGAGAGGTACTCGAGGAGATCAACGCCAGGGGTTTCATTCTCTCAGAGGAGTTGGCTCAAGCTAGGGCGGACGAGCGCGGCGCCTGTGAGCATGTGATTTTTGCCCTATGTGAACTACTCTTACAGAATCCAAGAAAATAGATTTTTTTATTATTATTTGCCATTTTTAGGAATCTTTGTAGAATTTTATTAATTATTTGCATTTCTGTGCATGTTTAATTTTTATTTAAATCATGAAAAATACAAAAAATATCATGCATTGCATTTAAGCTTTATTTTTACATTTTTAGGATTAATCAGTAATTATTTGTTTTATAAAATGAAAATCACAAAAAATGCTTCATTTTCCTTTTATTTTGAAATTATTGATTTTTTCACTTTAATTTAGGATTAGTTGATTTTTGTAATAAGGTAACTAGTTTAATTCCACATTTTAGATTAATTTAGGATTTTTTTAATTAAAAAAAGAGAAAAGAAAAAGAATAAAAAAAGAGGTATTTGAAAAGGGCCTCTTCTTGATTGAATTAGGCCCAAATCCGTTTCCCAAACTACCCAAACCCATGCCCAAATTCATTCCACCTGGTCTAGTTCCCACCCATTAACCAAACGACCCTGTTTCATAGGCCACAATCATAACCTTTGGATCCTTATGATCCAACGGCTCAGAACTGGCCAGTCCGTTTATATTTAATTGTCCGAACGGACTCCCTAACCCCAAAAAATCATCCCGGTCTCTCATTTCTCCCAAATGCTAAACCCTTGCTGCCCTTAAAATCTATTGCTCTGCCTTCCTCCGCCGTGGTCCGCCTACCGGAAATCGCCTCACGGCGGCAGACCATCACCAATCTCCCCCAAATTTACACCCTAAAATCCCCACAACCTCCTCGTTCCAAATCTCTAAATATATTCCTTCGAATCACTGCCGAGTTGTTTGAATTTTGGATCAAAATCACGGCCAAAACCCTAATTATTCCAAATAACCCCAAATCAACACCCTAGACTCCCTTTCATTTCCTCTTTACAAATCTCCAAACCACTCCCCTCGAATCACTCTCAAACGCTTCGAATCTTGAATCTAAGTTTCAATACCAAAAACCCTAATCGCCCAAATCGACCAAAAACTTCACCAGATTGTCCCCTCACTCCCTTCACCCCTAATCCCCAATTGATTTACCCAAAAAAGCCCATCGAAATTGAGCAATTTTGGACTGAGAGTTTGAATACCTAAGAAACTTCTACCAAGTCGATTCCGGGAGTTTTTAATGGCTCAATTCTACATGGGTCAACTGCTTTTGATAAGAGCAGTTGATCCATGTGGATTTGACCTATTATTCAAGTTGTCCTAATCAGTCCTGACTCCAACCAAGTGCTCCAGTTCCAGTTGGTTTTACTATAGGTAATTTTCCTAGCTGTTTCTTCTATATTCTTTTTCTTCTCTCTTGGCCATCTCTTTCTCCTTTCCTTTGATTGTGTTGGTTCTGTCTATAATTGCATGTTCTAAATTTTTTGTTGTCCACTTTTGCATTTGGTCATTAGGGACTAATCATGTAGTTTAGGGTTCGTTTTTAGTTTAATTTGTTATTTACACTGTTTCCCCATGATTTCATTTTCTCGTCTGTTTTCTTTTCCCTTTTCTTGTTCACATTTCTGATTAGTGGCATGATTTAGGTTATTTTCCCTTTTTCCTCTATTTTAACAAGTTTCATTATTTAGCTTTCATCATTAGGGATTTAATTTGCATGATTAATTTCTGATAATTTTGTTTGTTTTACCTCTGTTCTTTCCTTTCCTCTCATGGTTATTCCTCTCGCAAGATTGTTTGCAGTATACCTTGGTTTAATTAGAATAGAATTCACAGTACTTGGCTGCCTAATTCAGCTTTAGCTTGATTCATCTTGAACTTAGTTTAAGTTTGAGTAAGGCTTTTTGAATCTGAGTCTTAATTGCCTGTACATGTGATTACTTAGGTTTAACTGGTGTTTAGCTTAGATTTGAGCCTTTGAACAACCATTTTAAAACCTTAGTTTAATTTTAGAATTTGAAATACAATACCTTTAGGCAATTTAATCACCTGTTTAAAAGCCTAAAGCATTTGTAATTGTTTTAAAATTAGAATTCAGGCTAAAGGTGAAATAGGCAGTAACTTAAAGGGTAAAATTGGATTTTTACTTAGGCTAAAAAATAAAAAATGTACAGCTGTCCTAGCTGTTACAAAAGATGCTAAATTAGGATAGGAAGGACAACTGTATTGTACTATTTTCAGAGGTTTAAGATAAGGAATATACCCAAGATATACCCTCTCTAGGTATCCTATATATAGGTAGGTCCTCTCATTCTAAAAAAGATAGGCATTCAGCATCATTTTACTGCACAAAGATCTCTTTCCTCTTCTAAAAAAGATCAGATCTCAGAAAATTTAGAAAAAACTTTCAAAACCTCTTATTCTTAGGTTTTCTATAAGCTGAGAAACATGGTTTGAAATAGAAAATTTTCTTAGTCCTTTTAGCTGGATCTCCTAGTTTCAAGCTGGTTTTGGGTTTTGATTTGAATCTCTGGGTTATTTTGGTTTTGTTGCTGAAATCTAGTTTTCAGAGAGATTTTTGCTTTTATTGTCTATTTTGCTGATAAAGGTACACATTTTGGACTCACATACTTGATTTAGACTCATTTAGCTTCTATAATCTTTTCTCTGGATGGTTGAATGAAAAGCTTTTGCTTGTTCAGTGTCTCTTCTTATTTTCCAGCTTATTTGTTCTTTATGATTATGATTCCTTCAAATGTGTTAAGCAATTACCTCACTAGGATGTTTAAGCATTTTACTTAGCCAAGATCTTATTGTGAAAAGAATACTGGAATGGTTTGAACATGAACCGCCTAACTGTTGAATTTGCCTATTTCCTTTCTTTCTAATTGCTTTTTGTTAGTTTAAGTCAAAGTTACACTAATCTATGGATGTCTATATATACTGATAGCTGTATTGTTGCCTTTGTTTTGTATGTGAGTGGCCACAAAGCCAAATAATCAAGGCTGAAGCTCGAAGTGTCAACATTTGAGGAACAACTCCATAGCTAATTCCTTGAAAGTTTGCACCCTGTTGAAGGATCTAATAGTAGAGGAACACCTGAACTTAGGAGAAAAAATGTTTCTTTTGATGACTTTTAAAATTTGTCTTTTAGGCATTAGTATCACGAAATATTTGAAAAATGGCCTATTAGTTATTTTATAAACTTATGGACTTTCAGCAGGGTAAACAGATTGTTATAATGATTCTTTTAAATTTAGTTCTTTCTTTCATTTAATTAGTATAGGGTCACCACAGCTGTGTCCTTTGCTTTTTTTTTTGTAATAAAACAGTATCATGATGTAATGACTTGGCATGAAATGGGCCAGACTTGCATTGAGGTCTGACATTGGAACTCATTTGAGCAAGTCTGGGCCCAGGCAAACGGGCCTGGGCGTTGAACCCTGCAGATTGACTTCAATTATAAAGTTCTTTTTTTAGAATATAACAGAAAACATGTTATTATATCCAATTTAGCCATGCATTTAATTGTTAATTGGTAGTGCTGTTTGATCTTTACAGATTTCACTTAACAAACGATAGGTATAGTCATGTATGAATATGCAAATTTCGGTTGATTCGAAAAGGGGTAGATAGGCCCAGCTAGAAAAATTTAGTAACTGGGCCCGCCTGATTTTGGCCTAATGCGGGCACGAACTTGTCTAAATTCTCATTGAAGGCAATAGCTCTCAAGTTCCTTCTCTAATAGGCCAAGTCTTAGGACCAAATGCTGCTCTTTTTAAAGCTGAACCTTTCTTCCTAATTTAACTAAGCCCAGCCTTCCCATTTCTAGTTAAAAGATCTCTTGGTTTGAGCTTCAAACTTAGTAATCTTAATTAAATAAAATGCAAACCCCTTTTAGTAAAAAATAGTTTGAGGCGTGCCACTTTCCACCAATGACCTATGGTCCTCATATAAATATTAACTTAGTACTAAAATAACCCCTAAATAATCGTAGTTTGCTTTAGGCCCGATTTAGATTAGTATTGTAATTATGTATACGTTTGCCTAACATAATTGCGAATTTAATTCTAAAAGTAACCTGAGGGATGCATTCGCGCAACTTCAACCAAAGTTTTCTTAATAAAATAAACAAAGCGTTATTAATTATGGACACATTCGCGTGACATGATTAACACGCGCCAACAGAAAAGAGTATACGTACGCGTAACTCAATTCTTTAATTACAATTAATTCAAGTGATTAAAATTGGTAAAAGGTAAATGCACATAGGTCCTAAAATAAATAATTAGATGACTTAAGCCAAGCAATAATTACTAAGCGACCGTGCTAGAACCACGGAACCCGAGAATACCTAACACTTTCTCCTAGGTTAACAGAATTCCTTATCTATAATTTCTGGTTTGTAAACTTTAAAAAATAAAATTTTCCTCGATTTGGGATTTTAAAATAAACTGGTGACTTGGGACACCAAATAAACTATTCCAAGTGGCGACCCTGATAAATTAAATAATCCCATTTCGAATAATGTCACTTTAAATTGAAAAACTCCCATATACCTCTTGGGTGTAAAAAAGGAGGTGTGACAATGCCCGATCCCTCCTTGCTTACGGTACGGAGAGCGAATCCGGCGCCGACAGACTGTAGCCTTTTGGAGCGGAGCGTAGATTTCTCCGCCTTTCCATTTTGTACTTGATATTTGCAGAGCAGGTTTGTAGATGGATAGTGAGCCTTTTGCGCATGTAAATAAGAGAAAACTTGAAGCTTTATCTCTTTTGTATATCTTTTTTCATTGCTTTCGACCACTCAGGCTGGTTCTCGGTGTCTGGTGGGAACCCTATGAATCCAGAGCTTACTAGATAGGCCCGGAGGCTATTAAGTACGTTTTCTGACTTTAGTAGGCGTCGAGGAATTTGTGCTTTGCCCGGCAGTTTAGGCCTAGCCTCCAAGTTGGGCCTTGATTCGAGATTACATGACCTTCAATCTCCTGTGTGCCTGCATGGCCGGATGATAATTGTTTTTATTTCTTGCCCTTGGGCATTTGTTGTTTCAACTATTTTGGGTTCAGTCTCCGAGTCGCGTTGCGACTTGAGCTTTAATTGACCCTCAAGTTTTTTCCTGCCTACATGGGCGGACGACGATAGCTTTTGTGCTTCGGGTCGAAGTGACCTTTCAAGTGTGTGTCCTGGAGGCTTGTTTGGCTGGCTACAATGACACTTATGTCGTGCCCTTAGGCATATTGTAGTTAAATATTTTGGATCCGGTCTCCGAATCGGGTTACGACTCGAGCTCACTTTAATCCTCAAGTTTTCAATTTTTAAGCTGGCGATAGTGGCTCTTACACTGTTTGGTCGTTGAGACCTTTTAGTGTGCGGCCCAGAGGCTCGTTTGGCTGGCGACAATGGCTCTTACGCTTTTGCTTGTGGGCATTTTGTAGGCTTTGTTTTCCTCTCGTTAAGTCTTTTTGAAATGATTTTGTCTGACACGTTGTCGGTTCTGGAAGAACCTCGATTTCAAGTCCTTAGCGGCGATATTCGAGCACCTCGGAAGGTTCTTAGCTCATAGGCTGAGTAGGTCGTAGCCTTGTGTTTTTTGGAGCTGACATGGTCGAAGCCTATTTGCCAGTTTAGGGAGGCCTGTTTTAACCGGTTCTTTTCGAAGTATATTCGAAGTAATGGCCTGTGATTTTGTTAGCGATAGTCGGGTGTCCGTGAGTCGCGTTAATTTGGCTGGAGCAGCCATTTTGACCATAGTCATATGCGTTTGGCCGGAGCCATTTTTGATCCCGAGTGATAGTTTAGGCGTCTACATCGAGGGTATGCCCTTTCGGGATTCTTACAAATGCAACGTATAGCCTAAACTTCAGGATTGAGTTTTATGCCTTTAGAAAGGTCTTACAAAACTTTCATGCCTGTTGAGGTCTTACAGTTTGTCATGCCTGTTGAGGTCTTACAGTTTGTCATTCTTGTTGAGGTCTTACAATTTGTGTTTCTAAGTAAAACAGACCTGGTTATACTGAGTCTGCCCGCTCAGGGTCTTACAGTTTCGAGTTTTCCAGTGTTCCACGTTTGGAGAAAGTCTCCGAGTCATCGAGTTTGCTTCGGCTTGAAGGCCGTTATTTGTGAGCTCGGAGTTACCTTGATGAGGCTTGGCGAGCGCGGAGTTCCACCCCTGGGGTCGTGCGGGTGTCAAATTATTGACGCTAAGTCTTTGAGTATTTTGAGGCGCATTTGGCAAGGGAACCCTTACCGAAGGTGTGCTGAAATTCCTTTTCTTGGAGTCTGAGATGCCGAAAGATATTATTTTATTGCTTGGCGTAAATACATATCGTTTCGTTGTTGTGAGCTCGGCCCGCGCGGGCGTGGACACTTGGACTGTTTGGCCTGGTACATGATTCCGTATTAAGGCTCAGTCTGTCATTCCCCAGCCCTTCCAAGCGAACAATGCCTTCAAAAATGGGGGGGGGGTGTCCTTCATTGTTTTTATTGCAAAAAAAGGCCTGTGATCTTGTTGGATCTTCCTTAGGTATACGTTGCTCCGCTAAGTACCTTGCTGGCGATACCCTCTTTGGGGCGGAAGTCCGGCCGAGGGGAAAAAGAGTGGCAGTTTCTGTTAAGGCCTTGAGGTCTCCGGGTAGAGTTAGAACTCCCGAATGCCCTGACCTGGTATCTGTATACAGGTTAGTGAAAAATAATGAAGGAGGGAGGTAGTTTTTCTTTACTGCGGGATGTGTAGGCGATGTGTCATGCGATACGAGATTTCCCCTCATTGCGTATTGCCTCCTGCCGACGGTTTTAATTCTGTCCCTTGTGTGGGATTTCATCTTATTGGTGAAGTGGGGGCGGACCTATCCTCGGGTAATGCGCCCGTGGTCGTCTGGATAAGGCGTCTGTGCCTTGCGCCTCCTTTGATGACATGGAACTCGACGTTCCGGTCTGGGCCAATCATGCCGTACTGAGAAAATGGTCTTTCTTCTTGTCGTAGCGATCACCATTTGGAATCTGTAAAAGATTCGAGAGGTGATTGTGTTTTGACACGGCGGTCCGAGTTTCCCCATCATCCTTGGCCCGTTAGTACTGATTGAGCCACCTGCACTCATGTGCATATGTTTTTTTAAAAAATAGATCGAGTGAGGAAGGAGGTTACCCGTACGTCATTGCGAGGTCGAGACGAGGTCTCGGTATCCTCTTTGTTGGACGTAAGGGCGTCCTTGGGGGTATATCCCCAGATCTGCCTTTCTCCGGTGGCGAAAAATTTTACTTTCCATTTTACAAGTCCTTGGAAAAGGTCGTCGCTCCTCCATTATCGTGGTAGTGTGTTGCGGCCCGCTTGCTTCATTCCTCCCGGTCGCCTTTCGTACTGGAGACAGAACTTGAATTTGGTCGTTCGTCAGTTTTTGGTGGTGATTTTTGTCGAGCGGCTCGACGTCTTTCCTTCGGAGCTGATGGCTATCTTCGGCCTCGTGGCCGCACTTGCCATGTCCCGCGTCAGGCCGCGATTCCTTTGAGGAAATTTTGGCTGACTTGGTCCGAACCATTTGACGTCCCTGATTTCGCCTACGGCAAACGCGATGTTCGATATATGGATGTGGAAATTGTATTATGACGAGCGAGGCACCCTTGCCGACCATGCATCCTCGTCGAATCTAGCTATATTGTCGATTCCTCAAGGATGTTTTCCTTGGGCCATTCTCCGATCATTGCGAGGTAGATTGCATCTCGAGGCGTCCATTCCTCGTCGGGCTCGGTTTAGTTAGGCTTTGAGTGAAGGCCTATATTGTCTAGTCATCTGAGACCGGGGATAATCCCATTCGTTCCATTAGAGGATGGGTGCGAATCCCCGTAGCATTTCATTCTCCCTTTGCTCGGCTCTGGATGCGTCAGGCTTTCTCGTCGTTGTTTCGATGGCACCGGCACATGCCTTAATGGAGAAATCTGCCGGTACGGTAGGCGGGTTTATGGGATCGGGCGCTAGGTTATGACGACGCATCATGGTTCCTTTCGAGAGTGTTTCCCCAAACCTCTTCAAATAGATGGGCTCAATCTCATCATCTTTTGGGTCGTTGCCTTTTCCCGCGCACGTATAAGTGGTGATGTGTTCGTTGGGATCTGAGGTCCCGTTGTATTAGGGGGTTCTAGCGTTCTAGGCTTCTTTGAAATGGGTTCCGGGTCATCTTCTTTGGGGAACGAACGTTGCACGAACTTCCACGAACGTGATTCGATCCTTTTGGAGAAATCCCCAAGCACCTTTGCTATGGCAGGGTCGACTACCGATCCGTTGCTGCTTGATCTCTCGGGTACTTGCTCGGCGGGGGGAGTGTTTCCGGCGCCGCTACGCCGGGAGTCTTTGGATGGCTTTGTAACTGAGCAATGGCCAACTGTTGTGCCTGCAATATTTCAAAAATAACATGAAGATTAACCTCCTGTTCTTCCTGGTTGGGGTCTTTTGGGCGTCCTGTTGGTCGCCACATTATATGCTTTCGTCGGTGTGTGAGGTTTCGTCACCCTATTGGGTGTCTTGCGAAATCGCATCCACCGAAACCAGTCCAGGTGCATTATCGAGGTTCCGTGGTGGCGCACCAATGACTGGTTCAGCCATACCATTTTCTCCGTGGTTTTCGAGGTTGTCATTCCTGACTCTGTTTACCGAGCCAGTCATTTTGACCTGAAATCAAGGGATCTTGGACAAGAAAAAGCGAGAAAGATAACTTGCGTTTTTGTAATGAAACCAACAAGAAAATAATCACTATTATTTTTAGCCCTACGGTGGGTGCCAAACTGTTTACCGTGAAAATGGTAACAACAATTAAATTTGTAAATGAGATTCTAAATATACACGATCTATTTTTATGCTAGTTGTTAGAGCAGATGATGCTAAGAACATGAATTTTAATGATAAAATTCAAGCTAAAACGGGGTAGTGATCAAACCGAGGGGCTGCTGCCCTGGCTTCGGAATGGTTGATGGTGGACCTCGAAGTTGATACCTAGGCTCGATCTCGAGCTATCGGGGGGTAGTCGGGAGTGGGATAATAGCTAAGACATGATTAAACAAGGCTCTTTATGGCAAATACCAAGCAATAAATGAAGAACAAATATGGAAGTTATAAACGCTAAGAGTGATCTTGAGCCAGTAAGAACGAGGAAGTTAGAGAGAAAACAGAGAGAGAGATATTATTGATCTTGTGGAGAATAGTTGGAGCAACATCATCCCCTTACAAAGTAGTGTGGGTTCCCTTTATATAGGAGGGGAACCCAGCTATAGTACAACATGTATTAATTGTAAAGCATGGAGATAGGACGACGAGATGCGACGCTTCGGCATAGGCTCTGGATAGGCCGGCTCTATCAGACATAGCCGTGTGCCTTGGGAACTTCCCCTTCCGTTCTAGCCTCGACCTTCGTCTTCTTCGAGTCGGGTCTCGACGATCCCCGAGGGAGGGGAGTCGATCACAACCCCACATCCTCGGGTCTCGAGGCATTTATCCGAAATGGCTTGATAGCGAGAAATTAAGTCTTTTGATTTTGCCGCGTACAGACACCCTCGCATTCAGCGAAGAGGATCTCGAGACCTTGGCAGAACCACACAACGATGCACTGGTAATCTCATTTCTTTTAAACAAAATTCAGGTTAAATGTGTGCTCGTGGATCCAGGCAGCTCGGCCAATGTAATTCGGTCAGGGGTAGTAGAACAACTTGGCTTGCTCGATCGTATCATACCCGCCTCCCGGGTCCTCCACGGCTTCAACATGACCGGTGAAGTAACAAAAAGAGAAATCACCCTTCCAGTCGACATGTTCGGGACGGTTCAAAACACCAAGTTTCAAGTTATCAATGGCGGCATAAGGTATAATGCATTGCTTGGCAGGCCGTGGATACACAGCCTGAGGGCAATACCGTCAACTCTGCACCAGATGATTAAATTTTCGACAAAGGACGGCATAACAACCATATACGGAGAACAACACGCGACGAAAGAAATGTTCGCGGTTTACCAAGATGAGCCGACCCCCATAATCTCGACCTCAGATGTGTCTAGGAACATACAGATCCCCGAGGACGACGAAAAGGATTTCCTCACACCTCGAACTTTCGTTGCATCCGATAACAATTGAAGATCTGGAGCAAGATGTTTTGATCGAACACCTCCCCGATTGTAAGGTATACCTGGGAATGGGACTAACCCTCGAACTCAAGAAAAAATTCATTCAATTTCTTATTGATAATATCGACTATTTCGCTTGGTCCCACTTAGATATGACAGGTATCCCGCCAGAAATAACCTCCCACCGACTGAGTGTCGACCCTAGGTTTAAACCGGTGAAGCAAAAAAGAAGACCCTAGTCCAAGATAAAACACACATTCATCAAGGATGAGGTAACAAAACTCCTTAAAATAGGGTCCATTAGAGAGGTAAAGTACCCCGAATGGCTGGCCAACGTAGTAGTGGTACCCAAAAAGGGAAATAAGCTAAGAATGTGCATAGATTATAAAGATTTAAATAAGGCGTGTCCGAAGGATTCGTTCCCATTACCTAACATCGATCGTCTGATCGATGCTACGACCAGCCATGAGACCCTCACTTTTCTCGATGCCTACTCGAAGTACAATCAAATTCAGATGAACCCCGAAGACAGGGAGAAGACTTCGTTCATCACAAAGTATGGTACCTACTGTTACAATGTAATGCCCTTCAGACTAAAAAATGTGGGGGCTACATACCAGGGTCTAGTTAATAAAATGTTTGAGAATCAAGTAGGTAAATCCATAGAAGTTTATTTTGACCATATGCTAGTTAAGTCCCTGCACGCAGAGCACCATTTAACTCATTTGCAGTAAACATTCGACATCCTCAGAAGTTACAACATGAAGCTCAACCCCGAGAAATGTGCCTTTGGAGTAGGTTCGGGCAAATTCTTAAGCTTCATGGTATCAAACAGGGTGATCGAGATTAATCCCGATAAAATCAAGACTATCGAAGAAATCACGGTGGTAAACAATGTAATGTCCGTGAAATGACTAATAGGGCGAATAGCGGCTCTGGGCAGATTCATATCAAGGTCATCCAATAGGAGCCATCATTTCTTCTCCTTACTCAAAAGGAAAAACAACTTCAAATAGAATCCAGAATGCCAATGCACTTTAGAAGAACTGAAGCGATATCTGACTAGCCCACCTCTTCTCCACACGCCATAGGAGGATGAAACACTATATCTATAGTTGACCGTATCTGAGATAGCGATAAGCGACGTGCTAGTTCGATAGGAGCAAGGTACGCAATTCCCTATTTATTATGTAAGACGGACCCAAGGGGATGCCGAAACTAGGTACCCACACATTGAAAAATTAGCTCTTTCGTTAATAAGCGCATCGCGAAAAATGAAACCCTATTTTCAATGCCACCATATTTGCGTTCTAAAGACATACCCCCTCCGGAGCATATTGCACAAACCCGAACCATTGGGTCAATTGGCCAAATGGGCCATCAAACTCGGGGGCTATGATATCGAGCATAAACCTCGAACGACCATCAAGTCCCAGATTCTGGTGGACTTCATGGCCGATTTCTCGCCCTCTCTCATGATCGAGGTAGAAAAGGAACTTTTATTGAAATCAGGCATGTCTTCCAGGGTATGGACCCTATTCACTGACGACGCCACAAATGTGAGAGGTTTCGAACTCGGTATAGTCTGAAAGCCACCTACGGGCGGCGTTATCAGACAATTTATAAAAATTGCAAAATTGACTAACAATGAAGCCGAGTACGAGGCTATGATTGCAGGTTTAGAACTGGCCAAAATCCTGGGAGCCGAGACCATCGAAGTAAAATGCGATTCACTCTTGGTAGTGAACCAGGTGAATGGGAGCTACGAGGTCCGAGAAGACATGATGCAGAGGTATTTGGACAAAATTCAAGTCGCATTACGTCACTTCAAAGAACGGACTTTAGTCCATGTACCTCAAGAGCAGAATAGCGAGGTCGATGCCCTCACAAATCTAGGATCATTTATTGAAGAAGATGACCTACTCCCCCGGGCTGTTATGCAGCTATCTAAATCAGTGAACGTGGAGGTTCATGCGGATTAATTCCACCAGCCTAACATGGGACAGGAGAAATAAATATATTGATTATCTGAAAGACAGAAAATTGCCAGCAGATCCAAAGGCATCGAGGGCCCTGCGAACCAAAGCAGCCCGGTTCTCGCTCGATGAAAACAAGACTCTGTACAGAAGAACTTTCGATGGACCCCTAGCAGTATGTCTGGGGCCGGGGGATACAGATTATGTACTCCGAGAAATTCATGAGGTTACTTGCGGAAATCACTCCGGCGCCGATTCCTTGGTCCGAAAGATAATCAGGGCAGGCTACTACTGGGACAACATGGAAAATGATACTAAGGAATTCGTCCGAAAATGCGATAAATGCTAGAGATTTGCCCCTATGATCTACCAACCCGAAAAACAACTACATTCGGTCTTATCAACATGACCATTCATGAAATAGGGAATGGACATCGTCAGGCCCCTGCCGACGGCACCAGGTAAAGCTAAATTCATTTTATTTATGACTAACTATTTCTCAAAATTGGTGGAAGCGCAGACCTTCGAGAAGGTAAGAGAGAAAGAAGTCATTAAATTCATCTGGGACCATATTATGTGCCGATTCGGGATTCCTTTCGAGATAATATGCGATAACGGGAGACAGTTCATCGGGAGCAAGGTAACACAATTAATTTAGGACCACAAAATCAAGAGAATCCTATCGATGCCTTACCACCCATGTGCAAACGGCCAGGCCGAGTCTACAAATAAAACCATCATACAAAACTTAAAAAAGAAGCTGGAAAGATCCAAGGGAAAGTGGAGTGAAATGTTGCCCGAAGTGCTGTGGGCATACCGAACAACTTCAAAATCAAGCACAGGGGAAACACCTTTTTCTCTAGTGTAAGGCGCCGAGGCTTTGATACTAGTAGAGGTTGGGGATCTGAGCGCCAGATTTCAACACACCACTGAGAGCTTGAACAACGAGGCCATGACAACATCCCTCGAACTACTAGATAAAAAACGTGAAGCCTCGCTGGTCCGGATGACCGTCCAAAAGCAAAGGATCGAAAGATATTATAACAGGAGAACAAACCTCTGACATTTCGGAGTTGGGGACTTCGTTCTAAGGAAAGTCACTCTCAACACCCGAAACCCTAATGAAGGAAAGCTAGGCCAAAATTGGGAAGGATCGTACCGCATCCTCGGAGTAGTCGGCAAAGGGTCTTACATGCTCGGTACCATGGAGGGCGAACATCTTCCAAGCAACTGAAACATATCAATGCTAAAACGATACAGTTGCTAGAGTATCCGATTGAAAATTCCCAAAACACCCTCGACCCCGCGTTACACTCTTTTCCTTCGACCGGATTTTGTTCCTAGAAGGGTTTTACCGTCAAGGTTTTTAACGAGGAAACGACCATACGACACCTAAGTAGACTCAACAAGTATTCAAGATTTCCTTTACAATCTACCTCGAATACTAGGGGATGTCCCCCCGGAAGGTCACCTACTCAGGAAAGCCAAGATACCCCAAATGAGGTCTCGATAAGAAAAGTAATGTACCGGACCAAACGGTAGAACGAACCGTGCCCAAATAGAGCAACCAAGCTTTTAATAGCAAAAACATGCATGCTTGTACCAAGTAATCGAAGAACACTTTTTATCAAAACATTTCACGCTCCAAAAGAAACTCGACGTTTTAGCGAAAAGGACTCATCTGTCAAAAATGTCCCGAACACTCGGAGACCGGCTTCAATAATTCGACATCTGAACGACCCCCTGGTCGAAACTCCAAACTTATAAGCCCTCAACGAGGCAACATCAAGATCATAAAACGTCTCCAAAACCGAAAGTGTCCTGAACACTCAGAGACTGACGCCAAAATCTCAAAAATCGCATGACCTCAGGGTCAGAATCGCAAAAATCGTAAGCCCTCAATGAGGCAATACCAAGTTTATAAGTAATGGCTCACGAGTCATGAAACCCTCGACGACTTGGGGACTGCCGTCAAGCGCTACCTCCATCGACTTATCAAAACCCGAGGTCGTAAGGCCATATGCGAGCAACCTCGGTCTTGTAAGACCTACATAAGGAAACATCAATATCTGTAAGACCTCAAGCAAGGCATGAACAATACTTGTACCAAGTATCCAAAACTGTAAGACCTCAAAGGCATGTAAAACTTGTAAGACCTCACTAAAAGAATAAACCCGAACTCAAAGTTTCGGCTATATATCGAACTTGTAAGACCCCTAAAAAGGCATACCCTCGATATAGATGCCAAAACTACTTCACTCGGGACTTAAAGGCTCCAGCCGAACATAAATGACTCCGATCACAAGGCTGTACTAGCCAAACTAACACGACTCAGGGATGTCCGACTGTCGCTACGAAATCACAGGCCTTCAATTACTTCGAATCTACTTTGAAAAGAACCGGTTAAAAAGGCTACCCTCGGCATAGGCAAAAGAGCTTCGACCATGTCAGCTCCAAATCACAGGCTTTGAGATACTCAGCCTCTGAGCCAAACCTCCCGAGGTGCTCGATTATCGCCACATAATGACTCATAATCGAGGTTTTTATCAAACCATCAAAGAGTCAGGAAAAAATTATTTCAAAAAGTCCTTAATGAGGGAAAAATAAAGCCAATAAAAGGCCGCATCGTCCCAAGGCGTAAGAGCCATCGTCGCCAGCCCGCACAAATACAAAACTTGAGGGTCGAATGAGCTCGAGTTGAAACCTGACTCGGAGACTGAACCCAAAATAGTTAACTAAGTATGCCTCAGGGCAAGACATAAGAGCCATTATCGCCAGCCCATATAAAAGGCCGCTTCGACCCAAGGCGTAAGAGCCATTGTCGCCAGCCCACATAAAAGGTCGCTTCGACCTAAAGTGTAAGAGCCATTGTCGTCGGCCCACATATAAGGTCGCTTCGACCCAACGCATAAGAGCCTAAGGGCCAGCTCGAAATTTTAAAACTTGAGGGTCAAATGAACTCAAGTCGAAATCCGACTCAGAGACTGAGCCCAAACTGATAAAAATGCCTAAGAACGAAAGCATAAGATCTCAAATGCTAGCTTACACTAAAAGGGTGTACCGACCCAATACATATGAGTCACTGTCACCAGCGCTAAGATCAAAGGTTGTGCCGGCCGGATATATAAAAGCCAGGTCGCCCGACAATAGCGAAGCCCGAGGGTCTAACTCGAGGTCTGGGACCTTGGATCGAAAGTCAAAATACATCACATAGTATTTCTGAAATGTCATGCCCCGAACCTGGGGAGGCGTGGCTTGCACCCGGTGCCGTACTGGCCCGAGCGAACCACTCTGTAACTCATGATCGTTTTACCAAAACTAGAACATATATAGGTCGAATTAGCTGGACTCATTCTTTTTGTAACTATCATGGGCCAACATGGCCACAACTCGTAATGCATAACTATAAGTGGGCAACACTATATCACTGAATCATATTTCTTAAAACATGAATACATATGGGCTCGTCAAGGCCGGTACATATAAATGTCATGTAATGCATAGGTCTATACGTACATAATATCATCAAGCCGCTGAGGGCATACCATCAAATTATCTCGGCCACTGTGGGCAAATCATTAACATATACCAGTTGATCTGGCGGTGGTGCGTATATAACACCATAACCTTTTCCCATATCCCATATACATATATTTATATATATACGCATATATAACGCCATCTGGTGCCACTATGGACAAAATCATCATTGTATACCAGCTGATCAGGTGGTGGTGCGTATATAACGTCGTAACCTTTTCCCATATCCCATATCCCATATATATATATATACGTATATATGCGTATATAACACCATCTGAGTCATGGGTAAATGCACATGTAAATGAATGCAATGCATGAGAAGTACGTCAATTGGACATAGAATTTAGGTATCATTTAGAATAAAGTTAACATTGTCCATTATGAAATAAGAAAATATAATTTCTTTAAAATCATGAATAAATGATCCTTAATAAAGTTATCTCCCCGAGCATTTGAAAACTCACCATACAAATTTTGTAGTAAGTCGATAGACTCAAAAGAAGTCCTAAATAAGGTGTTACATGCACCCAGAGATGACTAATGCAAATATACGATATTTGTATAATCTCGAGAAATAAAAATATTTTTTTAAAAAAATTTTTTACAGCCAAAATTTCTCGGAATGTCATAAGACCACTATGCCTTTAATTAATATCATGAAGTAAACTTTATAAATTTACGTATATTTTTCTGAGACCCATGAACAGAAGATATAATGATAATTCACATAGGAATCAAGAATATAGACACCCATAGTATTTCTATGAAAAGAATCATTTATGGAAACTAATTTCCGGACACGTGCGTTGCACGTGTATCCCGTGTTAATTAGTACAAATGTTATAATCAGTATTGATAAACTGTAGCATAATGAATAATATAAATTTGAAGGGGTAAGTTACGAGCTCAAAGCGATAAACAATCAACTTATTTGATTGAGTTAATTACCGAAAAATGATTAGCTATTGTCTGACCAAAATATGCCAAAAAAATGGACAATGTAACATCCATTCCAAATAATAAAGTGTAACCCTTGTAATTAATCGTTCGGTATGATATTACTTGGTGCTTACATATATTGTAAATGTCTGATACTATCAAAATTTTGCCACCTATCAAATAGCTTATATTTTCTTCTAAAACCATCAAATCATCCATACAACTCTCAACATTTTCATACAACATAAAGAGTACAAAATTCATATAGTTGAATATATTAAACCATTACACACAAGACTATACACAAGACTTTTCAAGTATTATATTCTGGATAATAAGGAACTCCACATGAATGACAAGGACCAAACTTTCCTACTGTAAAATTAATATTCCAAAAATGGACATGCTAAAAGATATGTCAAATGCCAATTAAGCACTTACTCTTGAAAAATTAAAGTACATGAAGTAACCAGTAACAAGGCCAAGCACACCAAATAGAATATGAACAATGCTCCGCATAAGACACACCTTAACGCCCCTTCCACGACCTGTGCTACCATAGTCAGGATTATCGCCATCGTCTTCCGCAAGAAGTAAGAAAATAGTTAATGAAAATGTTAAGTGAAAATCAACTGTGACGCTCACAATTTTATTATGATAAGTACTCTTCTTAACTACCCTCTAACAGAGTCAAGAAAAGATAAGAGGTTGAAAGAGCCGATCTATTAAATGGGTGGTTATCCAGTTTTCTTCTTCTCCTACTTCATATATTTCCACAATCCTCTAATTTTCCTTTTTTTTCCCCCAATACACATTAACAATTCATTACAAGAATGTATCAATTGTCCAAACACAGAATTGTGCGCTCCGCGAATCCCAACACCAAAGAAGAAAGAATTGCAGACTACGGTGACTATTTCCTTCACGTTTTATCTAGAAAGTTCATCATATACCCTACTACATACAACACCAAATATAATAGGAGATGATAGATGTTAAAAAATAGAATTTACCATCTTGTCATCAACTTTGTAATCAGCATACTCATTATCATACTAATCTTTTGAAACTTTTTACTTCCTGCTTGCATACCTGTTGGTAGCAATTTTTTTAATAGGTCTGGAGTGCGGCTTTGAACTATATAAAGGATTGGAGACTCAGTAATTTAAGGAGTCACTCTAATCTTCATTGTCTTGTTCCCAATATTCATCATCATATCTTGACACCAAACTTCTGTTACCATATATGTATAGGTTGGTGAGGGGTGTGTATATATTTTTGTTGTCTTTCTCTAATAATGTGACACCTTTTTAAATGACTAATGAGTCATTAATAGAAGGTGAGGGGCTGCCACGTGGGAATGGGGTGGGAAAGTTTAATCTTTATCCACTTATTAGGTAATTAGGTAATGTCTCGTTATCCGGTAATTAATAAATTATCCGCATAATTAAGAAATATTTCAAATTAATTAAAATACTACTTACTTTTTAAGACACTTTATATATACCCTACTATCGTGGCCATATGGTACCATATAAAATCAATACCTACACTATTATATCATTAAAACATCCATGTAAAAATACATATATATTTTCTCAACTTTTAATTTTCCTACTCTCATATAGAGAGTACAAATTTTCGTATGCTTAATTCTTAAAATGGTAAAAAAAAAGATAACCTTCTTTTCTTGTGAGAAAATAATTTCTACCTTTACAATAAAGAGAATCTCATAAACTTTCTCATATTATGTGTATGATATAAAGTATATTCGAAAGTAGTAATATTAATAACTATATACAATCATATTTTTCAAGCCACTTTTTTTTTTTACAAAAATATTCCACTCAAAATACCATATCAAAATGTATCTGACGGAATCGAGGTTGTTAAACTTTACTGGGTCTTATGGTCACAAATGCTCTGTAGAAAAGTACGAGATGTAACACGAAAAACGAAAGGGAAAGAAGGTATAGGAAACAAAAGCCTTCTTATGGCCCCCAGGGGGATGTTTACAAGCCTTAAAAAAAAAAACCCTTACAAAGAGAGAACCAAGTAGAATCCTAATCTATCATCGAGCATACATCTTCGATGTCTCCACAAAAGGTTGCACCTCAACAACTACAAGTCTTTCAGCCGCCCTTCTTCGAGGGCCTCTTCCCCTCCGGGGGCTCCGCCTTCATTTTTATCACCTCCTGAGCCGCTGCCCGGCGCACCTCTGAAAGCAAGCAAGGCAGGATCTCTCTTCTCTTGGGTCTTTACCCTCTCGAGCTTGGAAGGCAGAATGATATCTCCCGCATGTATGTCCCTAAATGTCTGCCACCGAGATCCCAACCGAGCACGCTCGACAGCCCGAGTCAATTTCGGCTCGGTCCCCTCAACTCCCGGCTTGAGCACTTGTCGCAATGGCATCCTCTCCATGCAAAGATTTATGCGTCTCGGCTTCAGTTTTGATCCCAGATAATGCAGTTACCAACTCAGAATGAAGACCTATGTACTTGTCACTATACTCCCTCGCGTCGCTAAGCTGACGCCAACTAAGGCCACCTTCTTCTGGAGGGCATCCCTCTCGGAACTTATCTCTCTCACGTCGTTTGAGTTCGGAGACTTCGAAGTCTCTTGCCCAGAGCTCCTCCCTTAGCAGAGCACTTTCCTTCTCAAACTGCATGAATTAGATCCAAGATATTAAAACATTGAGATCTGGCAAATCATTCAGATAATGGCAAACGAGGACTAGAAAACCTATTCAGTGATGAGAGCCTTCTCGCGCTCATGACGGGTCACTTCGGCCTGATACCGGGTGAAAGTCTGATTGTAAAGCGCCTTGGCCTGAAGAAACAAAAAAAAGACAAGTTAGAAAGACACAGGTCAGATCAACCAAGGCTTGAGCAACAGGCAGGGTTTCCAAAGGTTACCTGCTTGCAAAACCTGCTCATCTCACCAAAGACGAGGGAAACATCGATCTCAGGGATTCCCTTGAGAATGATTGGAAGCCTTTCGAGCACATTTCATGTGGGGCATCTTGCACTCCCCTAGGAGGTAGGGTCATTCCATGAGGAAAATCAATCACGACTCCGGTGCTAGCAGGGTCAGTCAGGACCATCCCTTGTTCATTCAAGGCCCCAGAACTAGGCCCCTCCAAACTACCTAACGAAGGCACCCCAAACCGAGGGGAACTCTGGCCACCAGCCAGCTCGGGGGAAGAACCCGATACTCCCTCAGTTGTCTCTCCGCTATGAAGTTGGAGCGCAACGATATCAGACTCTAACTCGGAAGCCACCATCTCTACGACACTTGGATCGGCCAGGTTTATCCCTCTATCGGGCGTCGTCGAGAAGCTATTTTCTCCCTCACCTTCAACTCGAGGGTTTTCTGCTGTTTCAGGAGTTAGGGCTACCAGGTCAGCCTTAGTTTCCTCTACCTTAACCTTCTTGGACTCCGAAGGTCCGTCCGACGGATTCCTTTGTCTTTCTTCCCTTCATCGGGTGCCAAATCACCCTCCCCGCCGGGTAATGCTCCATTCATCAAGGGGACTTCTCCCAAACCTACACAAATGCAAAAGGTAAGCGCAAGGAATGAGTGCGTTGCCAGTAGCGATTTTAGGTTGAAAAGGATGACTACAACAGGGGTAGAGGCTTGCCATGATCCTTAGCTTCCCACCAAGCCTGGGATAAATCATTCCACACTCGCTCAGCATACAGGAAAAATGAGTCCAGACGGCCGACCCAACTCGGGAGGTCCGGAACCGCGCCAGGATAAATTGATGCGGCTGCATTAGCAAGAAAAATTCAGTGTGTGGAAGAACGTATTCATAGAGAAGCGAGGGAATGCTAGATAACATGTCTACTTACGTTCCACATTCCACCTCTCGGGAAATGGCATCCATTCCGCCGGGATCAAGTCAGAAATCCTTACTCGAACAAAGTGGCTTATCCATACCCCGTTCCCGAGCTCCTCGGTACAGGCGAAGAGGGCCCTCGGAGCTCGGAAGCAGAGTTTGATCAGACCCCTGAGGAAGAGACGGGGGCTGTACATCCTGATCAGATGATCGAGGGTGAAGGGCATCTCCTCGATCATGTTCACGTAGTACCTAATCATGTAAACAACATGCCAGAATGAAGGATGAATTTTGCCAATGGTCACTTGATACCGTTGGTAGAAGTCGAGAATCACGGGGTCGATAGGGGGCGAAGATGGCTCCACCGGCCTTAGGGTAAACGGGTAAGTATACACACTGAGAAAATCGGCTTTGTATGTCATAATATCCTCCTACCAACTAGGGATCTCCACAAGCACCGCGTCCCCCTAGCGACAATCAACTCTCACTCTTTCGATGTCTGTTATCGAGCTAATATACTAAGTCACGGTCTCACGGCGCCCCGACATAGAAGAAGGCCTCTCGACCTTGAAATTAGAAGCCATCGTGAAAAATCCTGGAATGCACTCCTCAATACGAGGAGGCATCGCCACTTCAACTTGAGATAAAACAGAAGAGGATGAGGCCACATTCTCCTGAGAAACAGAGGCAGAAATTTTCGCCATTACTAGAAAATTCTGAAAGAAAAAGGAAGTCGCGTTCCTAGGAAAGAACAAAAGTAAAGGCAGAAGAAACCCTTTTTGGGGTTTGGAAATGTTGTGAGTTGGAATGGACGAGAAGGGGAGTATTTATAGAAGCCCCGCGTGCATGTTAAAGGAGGCCAAGGGGCAGTTAACTGCCATAATCAATGTGGAGGCCTTCAAGGGCTGCGTGTGCATCGTCTTTTGGCACCTTATGACTGCCATCGTTACAAGAGTATTAGAGGGGGCAAAGGTTTAAGGTCATTTCTTATCACTTTCACTCTAAGAAATGCGGAGACTATCTGTGCAAGGTAAAATCGGGGAGTCCAATTTCCTTGTCATTATGATTCCCTGTCAACAAACTTTCCCAAGGCTCGAGACTGGGGTCGAGGTTCAACTTTGAGGGCTGTCGATACTCGACCTCGGGGCAATGCAGACCAATAGCTATATTGGAAAAGATGGGAGTTCCCAAAGTCTGTCAGGCTAGCCTGAGCCCGCATCATGACGTCGACTAGCTGTCCCATCTCCACATCTTTGTAATAAACGCGTTTGTACTATATAGGATCCCACATTTTTCTATATAAAGGGGGTCCTTACCATATTGTAAGGATTGATTGTTGTATACTAAATAAACAAGAACATTCTCTCTGCTTTCTAACATACTCTCTTGAGATTATTGCTTCCATTTGCTATCTTCATTATTGTTCATCATTTATTACTTATCATTGGCCATAAAGGGCCTTTATTAATTTTATTATAACTATTAGTCCTACCTCGATCACCTTCGATAGCTCACAACCGAGCTCCGGGATCGACATCGAGGCCCCCGAATCGATAAGCTCGAGGCTCCGATTGTTAACCTATCAATTTGGTTATCATCTTATCCTTAACTCTTATTTCATTTCTAAGTCTCACATACATAGCATCATCTGCTTAACAACTAGCATAAAAATAGATCACGTATTTTTAGAGTCCCATAAACAAATTTAATTGTTATTACCATTTTCACGGTAAACAGATATCAAGTGACTCTCGGCCAAATTCATCTATCATTCTGGCGTATTATTTACATGACCAGATATTACGTGAATATGATTGAGAGGATTCCCTTTACCCTTGATCATTTGATATGAATGTACAGTCCCCGACACTTTTGCTGGGGCCTAATTAAGCTCCGTTATCGAGCCTTGAGGACCCTCTTTGCTTGCACCGACGAGGTTAGGAATGGGGCGTGGATGAGCTGTTTCATTCGAGTAAGGACTTCGAACTTGATCCCCACAGAGAGAATGTCGTTCCCCAAAAGATGGAACATAAAGCCTAAGTAGACATACTTAATTAACTAGCCATCTCTTTCTTTTGGATATATTTCTTCATGGAATGACTTCCTCCACTGATATAGCTGCCGCGGCATACATTGATGCGGTAAGAAATCTTTCAAGCTGGGTAGCTAAACTCGACTCAATTTGCCCATGCGTCGAGCGCATGTGGCACGATTTATCCAAGGCTCGATGGGAAGCCAAGGATTACAGTGGGACTTCATTTTCCGCTATAGTTTCAGGTTTACAAAGGTTGTTGATAATTGCGCTCTCATTACCTATTCTTGTTTTTGTATTTGGGCAGGTCTGGGGGAGGTCTTCTTGATGAGAGAAACTCTGCCTAAGCAAGCGGGTGCTCCAACACCCGATGAAGAGAGGAAAAGACGAGGGAGATCGTCGGCTTGTCCTCCAAAATCCAAGAAAACCAGAATGGAAGATCCTAAGGACGGTTCAACAGTCTTAATTCCATAAGGATTGGGGAGTTCCCGAGCTGGAGGTGAAAGGAAAGATGATCCTTTATCAACACCTGAAGGGGAGAAGATTTGACTGTCTCTCATACTGCTGAGTCGGCGACTTCCGAATCCTGGCTCGATTCCGTAAATGCCCTGCCTTGGGATGAAGAAGCCTTTGAGGGTGTATCAGATGTTATTGCTGATGGACAAAATTTCCCTCGAGCCGAGGTGCGCTTGGTAGGCGATCTAAGGGAGCCTAATGTTGAAGCCCCTCAAAAGCAAGGGGCAACCCTGATTGACCCAGTCGAGGTTGTTGAAGTGAGCAATTCTCCTTCTGAATCAGCCTATCCTCCGAGGGAGCTGCAAGATATCCCCAATATAGAGCCTCTCGGCGTGGGGACGCCCGTGGGTGATAAAAATGTGTTCGAAAAGCATTCTGCTGCGCCTAAGAAAAAGTCCGAGCCTGATATTTTTCTTATTTTTAGTGAGGTCGACAGGCTATGCAAGCAGGTAATCTATTTGTAAACTCTTCTTGGCGCCCCGACCTTTGCCCTTCCAAAATTTTTTCTTCCATGGTTCCAGGACAAGGTGCTTTATGACCAAATGTTCGTCAATTTTGAAACTAAGCTGACTCCTCGCGAGGGCGAACATAAGAAACTTACCTTGAATGCTGATGAGCTCAGGGCTCTTTCCACCAAGAGGGAGGAAGAACTCCGTGGCCTTCGGGATTGCTTGGATGCAGTGTCCCAGGAAAAAGCTCGTCTTACTGAACATATTACATAGATCCTATCTATTTTTTTCTGTACGTCTGATTAAATTTCGTATTTTAATATCTTTGGGTCAATTTTTGCAGTTTAAGGAGAAGTATGTCCTTATGGGGAAGGAGCTCTAAGCCAGGGACTCCGAAATTCTCGAGCTTAAGCGGCATCTGAGTGAGGTAATATCTGAGAGAGATGTCCTCCTGGGAGAGGTGGTTTTGATCGGGCGTTGCCTCAAAGATGCGAGGGATGAGAGAAACAAACATAAGGATCTCCATAATGTGTTGGTTGCTATGCTATCTGAGGTCAGGGCTGAGGCTGAGGCGCTCGTCACCTCGCATAAGGAGGATGCCGCTACTGTAAATGCTCAAGCCCGGAAGGTGTCCGAGGAGGCTAAGCTGCGCCTGACCTGAGCAGTGGATCACACCCGGTTAGAATCTCTAAGACAGACGGTCGAGGACATATACACGGGGGGTGTCAATTTAATTGACGAGATTGAGAGGGTTAAGACCCTAGAAGAGGAAGCTATGACCCTGCTTCCATCCGAAAGCAAGTCGAGCAGCGACTCGGGAGGTGATGAAGATATAGGCGAGGTCCCTGAAGGGGTGGAGGCCATTGGAAACCTGGAGGCTATGGACGAAGCTGCTGAAAGCATATTTTCTTCCATCAAAGGCATAGCTCTGGTGCTAGATTAAGGTTTTCATTTTCTTTCTACCTTTGCAAGGGCTTCCAAATGTAGGCCTTGTAATTGTACTCTTATGAATCTTTTTATATGTGTGTCAATTCTTTACCCTTTTCTAACTTGTGGCATTCGTTTTGGCAATTGATTTGAAGTTATGGGTCTCAATTTTAGACCCTTGGATTCCTTCTACCATCGAGCCTTTATCAATGGTCGAGAATCGATCTGTAAGTCTGTCGTGTTGGTTTCGAGGCCATTTGCACAATTTTTTTAGATTCTCACGCATCGGGTAGGTACGACCTTTTAATGTAAGCTGGCGTCTTAGGCTCTTATTCTTTTGCTCTTAGGCATATTCAGTCAACTGCTTCGGATTCAGTCTCCGAATCAAGTTTTGACTCGAGCTTATTGACCCTTAAGTTTTCAAATTTAAAGCTGGCCCTTAGGCTCTTACGCGTTGGGTCGGTACGACCTCTTGTATGTGTTGGCGATAGTGGCTCGTACGCATTGGGTCAGTATGACCTCTTATATAGGCTAGCGATAGTGGCTCTTACGCATTAGGGCAGTATGACCTCTTATACAGGCAGGCGACAGTGGCTCTTATGCATTGGGTAGGTAAGACCTCTAATATAGGCTTTATTTTTCCCTCGTTAAGGACTTTTCGAAATTGTGTTTGCCTGACTATTTAACGGTTCGATAAAACCCTCGATTGTGAGTCATTATGTGGCGAGAAAGCACCTCAAGAGGTTTTTCTTGGTGGCAGAGTGTTTCAAAGCCTATAGTTTGGAGCTGACATGGTCGAAGCTCTTTTGCCTATATCGAGGGTAGCCTGTTTAACCGGTTCTTTTCGAAGTACTTTTGAAGTAATTGAAGGCCTATGATTTTATAGTGATGGTCGGGCATCCCCGAGTCACGTTAGTTTGGTTGGTACAGCCTCGTGATCGTAGTCATTATGTCTGGCCGGAGCCTTTTAGTCCCCGAGTGAAGTAGTTTTGGCGTCTATATCGAGGGTATGCCTTTTTAGGGGTCTTACAAGTTCGATATATAGCCTTAACTTTAAGATCGGGATTATACCTTTTGTAAGGTCTTACAAATTTTTACATACTTTGAGGTCTTACAGTTTTGGTTAATTGGTACAAGTATGGTTCATGCCTTGCTTGAGGTTTTACAGTTTTTGTCACTTGGTACAAGTGTGGTTCATGCCTTGCTTGAGGTCTTACAGATATTGTTGTTGCCTTATATAGATCTTACGAGACCGAGGCTGCCCACATGGGGTCTTATGGCCTTGAGTTTTTTTGATAAGTCGATGGGGGTGGCAATTGGCCCTCATTGAGGGCTTACGAGTTCGGAGTTTCTAACCCGGAGGTCATGTGTCCTTGAGTTTTTGATGCCAATCCCCTAGTGTTCGGGACATTTTTGGCTCTTGGAGCCATTGTTGTAACCTTAATGCTGCCTCATTGAGGGCTTAACTTCGAGTTTTTGACGCTAGTCCCCGAGTGTTCGGGTTTTTTTTTTGCTCTGGAGCCATTTTTTGAACTTGATGTTGCCTCATTGATGTCATTGAGGGCTTACGAGTTTGAAGCTCCAATCCGGAGGTCATACGGCTTCGAGTTGTTGATGCCAGTCCCCGAGTGTTCGGGACGTTTTTAGCTCTGGAGCCATTTTTTCAAAAAAATACCAAACTCCTTTGAAACACGAAATGCTTTGATGGAGGGGAAAGTACTCTTCAATTACTTGGTACAAGTATACACGTTTTCGCTGTTCAAGGGCTCGATTATCTATACGGACATGGTTCGTTCGACCGTTTGGCCCGGTACATTATTTTCCTATCGAGACCCCATTCAGAACATCTTGGCTTCTCCAAGGAGGTGTCCTTTCGGGGAGGATTCCCCCTAGTATTCGAAGTTGATTGAAAAGAAACCTTGAATGCTTGTTGAGTCTTTCTTAGGTAGCGTACAAATGTTTCCTCGTTAAAAACCTTGCCGGTAAAACCCTTCTTGGGATAAAAACCCGATCGAAGGAAAAGAGTGCAATGCATGCCTTTGAATCTTAAGGCCTTTGATCTTTTAGCAGTAATGGCGTTTGAGCATTGATACATTCTAATTGGTTGGAAGTTGTTCGCCTTCCACGATGCCGAGTTTGTAGGACCTTTGCCAACTATCTCGAGGATGCAGTACGGTCCTTCCCAGTTCTGACCTAGATTTCCTTCATTAGGATTTCGGGCATTCAAGGTGACCTTCCTTAGGACTAAGTCTCCGATTCCAAAATGTCGGAGATTTGTTCTCCTGCTGTAGTATCTTTCGATCCTCTATTTTTGTGTGGCTATTCGGACCAGCGAGGCTTCTCGCTTTTAATCCAATAGTTCGAGAGCAGTAGCCTTGGCCTCAATCTTCGAGCTCTCGGTGGGGTGTCAGACTTTGGTGGTAGGTTCTCCGACCTTGACCGGTGTCAAAGCCTCGACGCCGTATACCATAGCAAAAGGCGTTTCCCCCGTGCTTGATTTTGGAGTTGTTCGATATGCCTAGAGTACTTCGGGTAATATTTCTCTCCATCTTCCCTTTGCGCTTTCCAATTTTTTCTTTAAGTTTTGAATGATGGTTTTGTTTGTAGACTCGGCTTGGCCGTTTGCAAACGGGTGGTAGGGTGTTGACAGGATTATTTTGATCTTCTGATCCTCGAGGAACTGAGTCACTTTGCCTCTGATGAATTGCTTTCCATTATCACACATTATCTCGGAAGGAATTCTGAATTGACATATGATATGATCCCAGATGAAATTAATGACTTCTTTCTCTCGTATGTTTTCAAAATCCTACGCTTCAACCCATTTCGAGAAGTAGTCAGTCATAAATAAAATAAATATAGCTTTACCTGGTGCCGTTGGTAGAGGTCCAACGATGTCCATCCCCCATTTCATGAACGGCCATGGCGACAACACTGAATGAAGTTGTTCACCAGGTTGGTGAATCATTGAGGTAAATCTTTGGCATTTGTTGCATTTGCGGACGAACTCTTTAGTGTCCTTCTCCATGCTGTCCCAATAGTAGCCTACGCTGATTATTTTTTGAATCAAGGAATCGACACCAGAATAATTTCTGCAGGTGCCCTCGTGGATCTCTCGGAGCACATAGTTTGTGTCTCTCGGCCCCAGACATACTGCTAGAGGGCCATCAAAAGTTCTTCTGTAAAGAGTTCTGCTTTTGTCGAGCGAGAATCGGGCTGCTTTGGTTTGCAGGGCCCTTGACGCTTTTGGGTCTGCAGGTATCTTCCCGCTCTCCAAATAATCGATATATTTATTTCGCCAATCCCATATTAGGCTAGTGGAGTTGATCTCGGCGTGGCCTTCCTCGATCACTAATTTTGACAGTTGAACAACAGATCCGGGGAGTATGTCATCTTCCTCGATGGTTGATCCCAAGTTTGCGAGTGCATCGGCTTCGCTATTCTCCTCTCGAGGTATGTGGACCAGGGTCCATTCTTTGAAGCGGTGCAATGTGATCTGAATTTTGTCTAAGTATCTTTGTATCCTGTCTTCCCGAACCTCTAAGCTCCCATTTACCTGATTTACCACCAGGAGGGAATCACATTTTGCTTCAATGACCTCGACTCCTAGGTCTTTGGCCAATTCTAGACCTGCAATCATAGCCTCATACTCAACTTCATTGTTAGTTAACCTTACGGTTTTTATAGATTGTCTAATCACGCCGCCTGTAGGTGGCTTTAGGACTATGCCGAGCCCGAACCCTCTTACATTCAACGCGCCGTCAGTGAACATGTTCCATATCCTAGAGGACATACCCATTTTTAGCAAAAGTTCTTTCTCGACCTCAGGTACGAGGGAGGGAGTGAAGTTGGCTACGAAGTCTACCAAAATTTGCCACTTTATAGCCATCCGGGGCTGATACTCGATATTATATCCCCCAAGTTCGATGGTCCATTTGGCCAGTCGGCCCGATAATTCGGGTTTATGCAATATGCTTCGGAGGGGATATGATGCAAATATGATGGCATTGGAAGTAAGGTTTAAATTTTCGAGATACACTTATTAATGTAAGAGCTAGTTTCTCCAGGTGTGGATACCTAGTTTCGGCATCACCCAAGGTCCGACTTACATAATAAACAGGGAATTGTGTACCTTGTTTTTCTCGAACCAGTACACCACTTACCACTATCTCGGATACGACCAGGTACAGATACAATGTCTCATCCTCTTTTGGGCTGTGGAGCAAAGGCGGACTTGTCAGGTATCTCTTCAACTCCTCTAAAGTGTGTTGGCATTCCGGAGTCCATTCAAAGTTGTTTTTCTTTTTGAGCAAGGAGAAGAAATGGTGACTCCTATCCAACGACCTTGATATGAACTGGCCCAAGGCTGCTATCTGCCCGGTCAGCCGCGACACGACCTTTATGTTATTCACCACCGTAATTTCTTCGATGGCTTTGATTTTATCAGGGTTGATCTCAATTCCCCTGTTTGAACCATGAAACCTAAGAATTTGCCCAATCCTACCCCGAAGGCGCATTTCTCGGGGTTAAGTTTCATGTTTAACTTCTGAGGATGTCGAATGTTTCCTGCAAATGAATCAAATGGTCCTCTACGCACAGGGAATTAACTAGAATGTCGTCAATATAAACTTCCATGGACTTGCCTATTTAATGTTCGGACATCTTATTAACAAGGCGTTGGTACGCGACCCTTGCATTTTTTAGCCCGAAGGACATTAAATTGTAACAGTACGTACCGTACTTCGTGATGAATGAAGTCTTTTCTCTATCCTCAGGGTTCATTTGAATTTGATTATACCCTAAATAGGCATCGATAAAAGTGAGGGTTTCATAGCCGGCCATGGCATCGATCAAACGGTCGATGTTGGGTAGAGCGAACGAGTCCTTTGGGAACGACCTATTTAGATCTCTATAATCTACACACATTCTTAGTTTATTCCCCTTTTTGGGAACTATCACCATATTGGCCAACCATTCGGGATATTTTACTTCCCTAAATGACCCTATCTTGAGGAGCTTCGTTACCTCATCTTTGATGAATGCATGCTTTATCATGGACTCGGGTCTCCTTTTTTGCTTCACCGGTTTGTACCTAGGGTCGGCGCTTAGTCAATGGGTAGTTATCTCCGTTAGGATCCCTGTCATGTCTAAATGGGACAAAACAAAGCAATTGATGTTGTTAATAAGGAATTGAATGAGTTTTTTCCTTAGTTTGAGGGTTAATCTCGTCCCCAGGTATACCTTCCAATATGGGAGATGCTCGACCAATACAACTTGCTCTAGCTCTTCAATAGTCAACTTCGTTGCATCCGACTCTTTAGGGGCAATGAAGGTTCTAGGAGCGAGGAAATCCTCTTCATCGTCCTCATGGGTCTGTTGGCTTTCTGACTCCTCCGAGGCGGAGTGTACAGAATTGGGTACCTCTTTATGGACCGCAAACATTTCCTTTGCTGCATGTTGCTCTCCGTATATCATCTTTATTCCGTCCTTTGTTGGAAACTTTATCATTTGATGGAGGGTCGATGGTACCGCCTTCATGTTATGTATCTATGGTCTTTCGAGCAAGGCATTGTACCTTGTATCACCTTTAATGATGTGGAACCTGGTATCTTGAACTGCATTTGATATATTATCCGGGAGAGTGATTTCTCTTTCTGTTGCTTCGCCGTCCATATTGATGTTGTTGAGGATTCGGGAGGCAGGTATGATCGGATCGAGCAATCCGAGCTGCTCTACCACCATCGATCTATTTACGTTGTCCGAGCTACCTGGATCCACGAGTACACATTTAATTTGGATGTTATTTAAGAGAAACAAGATTACCAGTGCATCATTGTGTAGATGAGACAGAGTCTCGAAGTCTTCTTCGCTGAACACGAGGATGTCCTCAGATGCCCGGCCCTGGGTTTGTCCTTGAGTTACCACAGAAACCTTTATCCGCTTGATTTTGTGACCCTAGGGAATGTCAGTCCCCCCGATAATCATATGAACGGTATGCTGAGGTTTTCCTATTTCGCTTCCCCTCTTTGCATCTCTTTCTTCCCGGGTGGGGCTTTTCCGAGTGTCTTGTTGATTTTCTCGGCGTATACTCCTGTTGGTATGGGAACTTATGCCAACGTGTTGAGTGTTGCGTTAGGTCATATCGACAGGAATTGGCTCTGGTACAACCTCAGGGTTTAGTGGTGGTACACCATTACTGGGAACAACTGCACTATACTCTCTATGGTCTTCGAGATCGTTGTTGTTATGTACGTTTACTCAGTTAGACATTTTGACCTGAAATCAAAGATCTTGGACAAGGAGAAGTGTGAAAGATAACTTGCGTTATGTAGTAAACCAGCAAGAAAACAATCACTATTATTTTTAGCCCCACGATGGATGCCAAACTGTTTACGTTGAAAATGGTAATTACAATTAGATTTAATTTTGTGGTTCTAAAAATATGCAATCTATTTTTATTCTAGTTGTTAGGCAATAGATGCTAAGTGAAAGACTGGAAAATAAGATAAGAGCTTGTAGATAATGTAATAACCGAACCGAATGGTCAGAAATCGGGGCTCGAGCTGACGTATATGTGGCCTCAAGGTCGAGTCAGATGCCCGACTTAGGGAAATCGAGGGGGGATTAACAGTTACGAGAGCTACGATGGAAGCTCTTTATGGTTAATAATGAGCAACAAATGAAGAAAAATAAATAGAACACTATGAATATGATCAATAAATGTAAGTAATGAATCAAGAGAATATGTTAGAGAGCAGAGAGAATGTTCTTGTATATTCAATATTGTGTATGTCGCCCCTAAAAATGACAAAGGGTCCCCATTATATATGTGGGGAAAATACCTATATAACACATGTGTAGTTATTACATAATGTAGCTGGTATAACGACTCAATCAGCCTGGTGCAGGCTGTCACAGTTTGCGCAGGCATTGTTAGAGAGTAGTGCTCCTAGGGAACTTCCTGCTTACTTGCGACAAGCACCGGTTCGTTCTGCCCCGGCACCGGGCATGAAGGATCCCCGAAGGCATCGGACCCCGGGCTGTTCTCCGGGCCCTTCGAGATGAGATTACGTAATACCTTGTCAACAATAAAATTGGTCTTCCCGATTTTAGACATATATATGAAGCAATTGAGTTTAAATAGGTTATCGGATCAATACCCTCATATACTCGAGAACATCAAGCAAAGGAAGTGGGAATTCTTCACTAAGGTTCCTGATGAATACAATAAGACGATTGTAAGAGAATTTTATGCTCCATATGGTGCCTCAAGGACTCCTGAATAAAAGCGAAACATGATCTTTGTAAACTCTGTCCTAGTTCGAGGGGTCCAAGTTCGTTGTGGTGATGAGTCTATCAATGACATGTATTTTGAGGATTGGACATTGGGCACAGTTGAGTATGATGTTAAGGTAGCTAACAAGAACAATGAACGTGCCTGGGTTGCCTCCATCATAGAAAAGGGGACACCATCCTGAATTGACCCTAAACACAAGATTTACAAGGGGGATCTCACAAGAGAGGGTCGGTATTGGCTTAGCTTTGTCACATCCCGTCTGATGCCATCTAGGAATGAAACTTACATCAACATTGAGAAAGTACTCCTTATTGCGTGCATCATGACAGGCATCAAGATTGATGTGGGAGAGATCATATTCTGAGAGCTGGGAATTAGAGCCAACCAGAAACAAACATCATCTCCTTTCTCCTGCTTGATCACTGCTCTCTGCCAAGCTACAAGTGTGCCTCTACTGCCAAAGCATGACAAACTAGAGAAACCACTCAAAGCTATTGACATCATGAGAATCAGGGATGTAGTAGAGAAGGAAACTTCAACTCCAATAGCGACTTACATTCCACCTCCAGCAGACATAGCATCATCAGAGGCCCCAACACTGTCTGACACCTCTTAGGCCCCAGCTACCTCCACAGCTACTCCACAACACTCCAATGCACAACCTCATTTCCTTTTACCAGCTCTTTCCAAGCTGGGTCTACTAGCTCATCACGCCAATGCTAAGGTAGACCAGCTAATCAAGGAAATTCCCAACCTCATCTGGCAAGCATTGACCCCTATCCAATTTAGTGAAGGTTCTTCAACAGCAACATCAAACTTACGAGGATCGCCTCAAGCACTTTAAAGTGCGTCTTGAGAAGGTTGAGCAGGGTGAGGTTGGAGGTATGCCTCAGCTCAGGAAAGATGTGGATGAATTGAAAGCTAAGCAGCAGAAGATGCAGAGTTTGGAGTTTGACTTAACACCCTTCCTCCCAAATGAAGGTGAGCAGGGTGCTAACACTTTCGTTCCAAGAATGGACCTTGATTTCATGACCCTAATGACAACTCCAGAGGCACAGAGTGTTGAGACCTCAAAGGCTCAAGCTCCTCTTATACACATTGATGTTCCTTCAGATGACAAATCTGGAGATACTGAGGAGTCTGATGAGGGGGATTCAGAGGATGAGGATGCACTGGCAGAGGATACTGAGGCTCACCAGCACTAGGGTAAGCAGGTTTTTTTTCCATAAGTGCACAGGATGCAGAGCAAGCAGCTGTGCAGACAACAATTCTACATTCAATAGTATATATGGTCGCCAAGGAAATTCCATCGTCTCACTCAGCCATTACTAGGTAAGGTTAGCAGCTCCCAGGCCCCAGATCCAAACTCACAGCTGTCGCACCTCCTTTTTACCGCGCCCGCGGGGCGCGTGGGGGAGTTTACTCATTAAAGGACAGTCAAAACGGGATTTATTTAATTATTTAAGAGTCGCCACCTGGGAATTTTAAGGCGTCCCAAGTCACCAATTTCAATCCCTGAATCGAGGAGAATATGACTCTGTTTATTATTCTGCGAACCAGAAATCCTGAGTAAGGAATTCTGTTAATCCGGAAGAAGGTGTTAGGCATTTCCGAATTCCGTGGTTCTAGCACGGTCGCTTAACTGTTTTTATTATTGGCTTAATTATCTTGATTTTATTAAATATATTGATGTTACCTGATTTTACTACCGCTTATACTTATTGTGATTGAGGACCCTTCTTTGAATCGAATTACGCGTACGTATATTCGTGTTATAAATTTAAAAATGCGGAATTGTGTCACGCGTACGTGTACACGATAACTTTTGGTAATATATTTATTAAACAATCATTTTTTCGAAATTGTGTCGAATCAAGAATATTTGTTTTTTCTTAAATAGTGAACCATACATCTCGAGTTTTTATGAAATTGATTTAACGCCTTTGGAAAAATCCTTTTATTAAATATTCGCTCGAAATTGCGCGTACGCATAATTCGAATTTTTTGCTTTTAAAAATATAATCAGGGTACGCGAACGTATCCCTAATTGCGCAAAATATTTGTAATGATATTAGGGATTTTTTCCACAAATTGTTTATTATATTATGAGAAATCTTCATTTAAGATACCCTTTAATTCTTGAAAAAGAATTCACAATTTATTGAATGTTGCCCGTTGATTATAGTTTCCGAGTATTAATTATGTTCATCCCAAGACTATTCAAACTCTCAGTGAAAGGATAAAAATATGATTAATGCTATTTTTGACAATTATAAAAACATATATATGCCAAAGAATGAATTATATATAAAACTGAAAATAAATTATAAAGGAAAGAATATTTTCAAGAACTTTTATTATTATTAATTAGTGCAAGTTCTATTCTAATTACCATTGATATAAAGTTTTGCAATTTGTATCTTACTCTTATATACTTGTTTTGATCCAATAGGCGAAATTAACTTAATTAATTATGCCTATGATTGAGTTATATATGTAATCAAACCCATTTGATTCTAAATCTATGTGAATTATTACAACCATTAACGTTCGCATCGTGTAAGTTCCTAAACCCTTTTTATTATTAAGAAAGAGAACAAGTCTAACTGACTTAATAAAATGATATTGCATACAATATTACTTACCATATTTGACATCATAAACATAACGGATTATACTAACTCGTCTTCCAACTATAGATTATGAGCACAACCAATGTTATGCCAAAAGATAGCTAATTGCAACCAATAATCATCTAGCTTTAAACAACAATTAATTAACTAACAAAATAAACTGATAGCATATTTTCCTTGATATTTCCATATTATGCTATACCTATCTAACAATACCGCAAAAAATGTAAATAAAGCCAACTTTCTGCCATGTTTCCTATTTACACAACTCATAGATAACTAAACTAATGAATTTTGACATGGATAACATTATTACAAAGTTTTATATGAATTTCAAAAAACAATACAATTAACTTGTAGCCATCGATTCGAACTCACTACCAGCATGAAACCAAAGCTGAAATTTTTTAACTAAAGAACTCAAATGAATAGAAGACAGTATTACAATTCAAACTTTGTTTATTTGTCATGTTGAATCTCTTTCCAACATAGAATTTAAAAGGATATGTACCTGAAAATGAAGGTAGAAGGAGTAAATTTCAGCAGTAGCAGCAGTAACAAAATCAATGGAATAGCAGTCTTTCCACAGGTTTGAGCAATAATAAGACCCGAAGAACCCAGATGCACAGTGACAGTACTTTTAGGAAGTTTCAGATTTTTAACTGAACAACGATATTGAACAAATCCGGACAGATTTAATGAAGAGAATGATATTTTTGATTCTGAGACTTGGAACAAAACAGACTAAAAAAATTTCAATTTTTAAACACAGAATCAACTTCAATACTAACTTCCGATGTAGAATTCTGTTTTAATGTTTCTGTTTTCCTTTCTTTCTATCTTCCTTTTCAGATTTCTGTTTCTGCTTGATTTTCCTCTTTCAATCTCCTAAAATCTGCTCTCTAAAGTCTGTCCAGCTCCCTGTATTTATACAGGGCTGGTCCTATACAATTTAGTGCTGGATGGACCCTCTTCTCCTTTAAAAATCAGAAAGTTCTTCCATTAAAACTACTTTTGAATATTTTAAAACTAAGTGCTATTTATCCTGTTTTTTCAGCAGCCCCATTATCCCTTGTTCCCCTTTATTACTTAAATTATAGCCACTATCATATTATTGAAAGCACACTATCACATTACCCTACTGTTTCATTCTAAAATAGAACTGAAATCCTTCTGTAATTACAGCCCTCAAGGAAATCAGAATCTGATAAATCTTGACTGAGAATGCACTTTTCTAACACAATGGTATCTAACCAACATTTGTGAAATTGAAATTAAACCTAATATCATAACAACATTATACTGAATTCAGCCTAATAATTCAACTGAACTCAGCTTTTGAACTAAGATCAAACAAACAGGAGCATTGTCAATATTGACAATGTTCTGAACTTAAATGTTCAGAAAACAACACACATATAACGTCCATTTTATGGATTTATTAAACAAGAACCAACTGATTAACAATAACTAATTAATTGATTATAGCAAAATAATCCATCCAAAACAGGTTATTTCAGTCAACATTTTCAGAAATGAAGATTCGTAATATAACTAATCGACGAACTTAATCGAGTCGATTACACACATTGTAATTAGTTACAACCAACAGAAACAATTCACATTCGGATCAAGTAGATAGGTAGGGGACAGAAATGACAGAATTAATCAAAACAAAATATGAAAAATCAACAAGTTATTAAACAAACGAAAATACATACAAAATATCACAAACAGAAATAGAAAAGTACCTCTGAATTTTAATCAGACTCGAACTCAACTCGGCTTCGGATTTTTGTTTGAAATCAAACAGACCTTAGTCGAAGTATTTTCCACTGAAAATACTTCGACTAAGGTCGATTAAACCTCAATCTTTACTCAATCTGAACGGAATCCGAAAGTTTGGTATTTTTAGGGTTCTTGAAAGTTCGATTTGGGATTTACTCATTTCTGGTTAGATTCGAGGGAAACCAAAGATGTTCTAGGCACGAGGGAGGTCAGGGGGGTAACTGGTGTGAGTTTGAAGTAGGTTGGGATAAGGTCAGGTTGTACTCGAATCTTCAAATGAAGATTCGAGTAGTTCCAGTATGATTCGAACCATGCAACTAACAGATCCGTGATGAGGGTATCTAGGGGAAGTTGTGGTGTTATTTTGGAAGCCATCGGAGACAGTTGGTTCTTCAGGCCAACCTTTGATTTAAGATTCGAAGAGTTGGGGCCTGATTCGAAGGAAATTAAGGTCAGATTCGGGTAGAGGATGTTCAGGGGGTTCTAGGGTGTTATTTTGGTGACCGGCGGCGTTGATGCCGCCGGGTTTCAGGCGGTGGGATCCTAGGGTGGCTAGGGTTAGGGGGGTCTGAGGAAGATGATGAACAGTGAGAGGAGGGGGGGTGTTTAGTTAGGGGCCGGGGTAAGGGCTTGGGACTTATATAGGGGTGGGGTGGATTGATATTGTCCGTCCGATCAAGCAAGATGAAAGGCCAGGATCAATTCACTTATCAAAACGACATCGTTTGATTTAAGTTGGGGAAAGGGTCAACCCGGGGTTGAAATGGATCGGGTTTGAGTGAGTTTTTAAGACCGTGGGATCAAAATGGATGAACGGTTCAGATCTAGTTGCCCTAAACGTCGTCGTTTTATTTATGCAAGGGCTGAACTGGACCGTTTGATTGCAATGAATCAACGGCTCAGATTTGAGGTACCTCATGCGACGTCGTTTAGGCTTGTTCGAATTGGACCGGACAGGGGGATGTTGGATTGGGCTGTGGGATTCATTTCGTTTGGGCCTGGATTTTAATCCAGGTCCGATTTTCATATTCTAACTTTTTTTTCATTTTTCTAATTTAAATTTCTAATTTTAAATTGTAAAACAATTTTAACTTCAAAAATATATTAATTACTCTATAACAATTATTTATCACATAGACAAGACATCAATCACACAGTGGAATATTTAAAATAGAACTATTGCATATTGTTTTGTAATTTTATTTAAATTATCTTTTAAATGCATAATTAAATCCTATATGCATGCAACATGTATTTTATTTTATTTTTTCATTTATTATGACAAAGTAAACACCTACGGATATAACACAAGTATTTAGCATCACGCAAATTCAAAAATTACACAGTAAAAGAAATTTTTTGATTTATTTTGGAGTAGTTTTCATTAAAGCAAAAATCACGTGCTCACAGCTGCCCCTCTTTGTGCGGAAACTCGAAGAGTTTTCGTGCAAAGATAAAGTGAGCGGATACGAGCGATTTTTGCCCGTTCGAATACTCCGTGGGAAGCATTTTTTTTTTTTTTTTGAAAGATTTGACCGAACCTCTGCTTCAAAGGTTTCCTACATATCCTTGGCTATAAAGGAATCAGGTCAATGTAGTTCGGGAAGTTTTGGGTAGCTGGGACTACCGTGGGACTGTGATGTTACTGCTGCTTTGTGCTGTTTTTACTGCTTGCTGACCTCCTTATTTACTTCAAAGGTAATACAAAAAACTAAACTAGATTATGGTACAGGAATTATAAAATTCTTATCTAGATCATGCCCTTGCGTTTCTTGTTGTCTTGATATCTTGGTGACTCTTGGGCATTTGGCTTATTCCGTATTGCTTTTCATTTTGTTCCGTATTTTCTTTTGGAACTCTTGTTATTTCTTGTCGGGGATTCTGTTGGACTCCTCTGCTTTATTGATTCTAAGTGTGCTCCTTTTTCATATGAGCGGGCTTTTGATTTCAACACTTCAATTTCATTCCCTCGTTCTTCAGGTGGGTGCCTTGATTGCTTCTTTTCTTTTTTCATCCTCATTCTCCAGGTGGACGCCTGACTTCTTTTAATTCTCATCCTCATTCTCCAGGTGGACGCCTGACTTCTTTAATTCTCATCCTCATTCTCCAGGTGGACGCCTGACTTCTTCAATTCTTCATCCTCATTCTCCAGGTGGACGCCTGACTTCTTCAATTCTTCATCCTCATTCTCCAGGTGGACGCCTGACTTCTTTAATTCTCATCCTCATTCTCCAGGTGGACGCCTGACTTCTTTTAATTCTCATCCTCATTCTCCAGGTGGACGCCTGACTTCTTTAATTCTCATCCTCATTCTCCAGGTGGACGCCTGACTTCTTCAATTCTTTGTCCTCATTCTCCAGGTGGACGCCTGACTTCTTTAATTCTCATCCTCATTCTCCAGGTGGACGCCTGACTTCTTTAATTCTCATCCTCATTCTCCAGGTGGATGCCTGACTTCTTTAATTCTTTGTCCTCATTTTCCAGGTGGACGCCTGACTTCTTCAATTCTCATCCTCATTCTCCAGGTGGACGCCTGACTTCTTTTAATTCTCATCCTCATTCTCCAGGTGGACGCCTGACTTCTTTAATTCTCATCCTCATTATCCAGGTGGACGCCTGACTTCTTCAATTCTTTGTCCTCATTCTCCAGGTGGACGCCTGACTTCTTCAATTCTCATCCTCATTCTCCAGGTGGACGCCTGACTTCTTTTAATTCTCATCCTCATTCTCCAGGTGGACGCCTGACTTCTTTAATTCTCATCCTCATTATCCAGGTGGACGCCTGACTTCTTCAATTCTTTGTCCTCATTCTCCAGGTGGACGCCTGACTTCTTCAATTCTCATCCTCATTCTCCAGGTGGACGCCTGACTTCTTCTTTTCTCATCCTCATTCTTCAGGTGGACGCCTGACTTCTTCAATTCTTTATCCTCATTCTCTAGGTGGACGCCTGCCTACTTTAATTCTTATCCTCATTCTCCAGGTGGACGCCTGACTTCTTCTTTTCTCATCCTCATTCTTCAGGTGGACGCCTGACTTCTTCAATTCTTCATCCTCATTCTCCAGGTGGACGCCTGACTTCTTCTTTACCAGGTATTTACTGACACAGATATTGTATTTGCCCCTGTTTTAAATCAAAGAAAACTTTGTTAGTTTAAAGCAGGGTGGTTAATTGGGGCATTCTTGCCGATGGTGAGGCTTCTCTTCGTTTCTCTTTGTTGCCTTGGAATGGTTGAAAAGACTGTTTTGTCTTTGTAATTGATCCTTGACTATAGAATTCCCCTCTGTATGTTTTCCTTCAAACCCTTTTAACTGTACTCATATGTCCCTTCTGACTTTGCTGATCCATTTTTTAATTTCACCTTTCTTACACCCATATCTTTTATCTCCCACCTTTCGTGGCTGTATTTTGTAACCTTGAATCTCGGTAGTATACCTTGACATTCCTTCTTATTTGTTTGGAATAAAACTTATCTCAAAGCTTTTAGAAAAGTAAGATTATTAGTGACGAAACACGTTGATTTCGACAATTATAGAATGAAAAGAAAAATCCAATTTTGGATGACTGTTTGAGAAAGAATAAAAACTTATCTGATTGGAGTTACTGGCACCAATGATCAGGGTATGCATTTCGGATTAATCAACCCAGTCTTTTAATCAATCTCCTTTCAATTGTCTCATTTTTGTTTTTTTTGCCAAAATTTCCATAACCCAACTTCATTTTTCATTTCACAGACCTGTTGGACTTGTAACGTCTTAAAGAGTTTTCACCGATAAACTTTCCTCAGTTGTTCACTTCTCACTTCCTTTTCGCCTTATGGTGCCCAAGAAGGTTTTCACCAGTAAGACTCTCTCATTTTACTTTTCTCTCAACTTCCGTCGCCTTATGGTGCCCGTGTGGGTTTTCACCTATAAGACTCTCTCGTTTTTACTTTCTTTTCTTGTTTGTAGCAGAATGTTATGAACCATCTTCATTTGCTTGACTCAGCATTTTTCTAAGATTGGTCGAAAGGTCTTTCTGGTATGGGGTTAGAAATGGAAAAGGTATTAAAAGCTTAAACAGTTTTGGTATGTGTTTAAAATTACAACTCTTGGGATCTTTTTCTTATTTCCAATACAATTCTTGCCCCAGTTCCTTGATTGGGGTCGCTTGATGTTTCTTTTTGTGCGCATTTTATGTATATTGTTCACCCTATGACCGAGCTGTGAGGCACCTACGTATCCTTCTTTGATGAATCAGGTCAAACGTAGTTCACTAAATAATAGTGATGTTTTTTTTTTCATACTTGATTTTCATTGATTCCAAGAGAGGGTAGGAAAGAAACAAGTATGGCTCAAAGGGGAAACAAAGGGTATAGTGTTTCGGATAGCAGAATAAATTGCCTTTGTCATTCCAATCTTCGAAATAATGCTAAATACAAACATTCAAAAATTCATGCATAATATCTCTTTACCGCGTCAGAATTGATCGCGATGTCTATGCACTTGCCTTCAATGTCTGTTAAGCATAGTGCACCATTCGATAATACTCTGGTCACAATGAATGGTCCTTGCCAATTCGGGGCAAATTTGCCTTTTGCTTCAACCTGATGTGGAAGAATACGTTTCAGCACATGCTGACCTACTTCAAATTTCCGGGGACGTACCTTTTTGTTGTATGCTCTTTCTATTCTTCTTTGATATAATTGACCATGGCATACTGCGGTCAATCGTTTTTCATCAATCAAGTTTAACTGTTCTAGACGGGTTTTGACCCATTCATCATCATCAATCTTTGCTTCGGCGATGATCCGAAGGGAAGGAATCTCAACTTCTGCAGGAATTACTGCTTCAGTGCCATATACCAACAAATAAGGAGTGGCTCCTACTGAAGTGCGAACAGTAGTGCGGTATCCCAATAATGCAAATGGTAATTTTTCATGCCATTGTTTTGAACCTTCTACCATTTTCCGAAGTATCTTCTTTATGTTTTTGTTGGCTGCTTCTACTGCTCCATTCGCCTTGGGCCGATATGGGGTAGAGTTGCGATGTGTAATCTTAAACTGTTGACATACTTCCTTCATTAGGTTGCTGTTAAGATTAGCACCGTTATCTGTGATGATCACCTTCGGGATTCCGAATCGACATATGATATTTGAGTGGACAAAATCGACCACAGCTTTCTTGGTCACTGATTTGAATGTCTTGGCCTCAACCCATTTGGTAAAATAATCAATAGCTACCAGAATGAACCTGTGCCCATTGGATGCTGCCGGCTCAATTGGTCCAATTACATCCATGCCCCAGGCAACGAAGGGCCATGGTGCCGACATTGTGTGCAACTCGGATGGTGGAGAATGAATCAAATCTCCGTGTATTTGGCATTGATGACACTTGCGCACAAAACTGATACAATCTCGCTCCATGGTAAGCCAATAGTAACCAGCTCGGAGGATTTTCTTTGCCAACACATATCCACTCATGTGGGGTCCGCAAACTCCTGAATGTACTTCAGACATGACAGTTGTAGCTTGTCTGGCATCTATGCATCTTAATAATCCAAGATCTGGTGTTCTTTTATACAAAACTCCTCCGCTTAAGAAGAATCCATTTGCCAATCGCCTAATGGTCCTCTTTTGGTCTCCTGTGGCTTGTGCGGGATATATCCCCATCCTGATATACTCCTTGATGTCGTGGAACCATGGTTCACCATCAAATTCTTCCTCAACCATATTGCAATAAGCGTGCTGATCGTGGACTTGAATATGTATTGGATCTACATAAGCTTTGTCCGGATGGTGCAACATTGATGCCAGGGTAGCCAATGCATCGGCAACCTCATTATGGATTCTTGGAATATGTTGGAATTCCACTGATTGAAACCGCTGACAAAGATCATGTAGACATTGTCGGTATGGGATGAGCTTCAAGTCTCGGGTTTCCCATTCTCCTTGAATTTGATGTACCAAAAGATCCGAATCTCCCATGACTAAGATTTCTCGGATACCCATGTCTGCAGCTAGCCTTAACCCCAAAATGCAAGCTTCATATTCAGCCATATTATTGGTGCAATAAAATCGCAATTGAGCCGTAACAGGATAGTGATGCCCTGTTTCAGAAATGATTACAGCTCCTATTCCGACTCCTTTCATGTTAGCGGCTCCATCAAAGAAAAGTTTCCAACCAGGCTTTTCAATTCGCTCTACCTCGTCGATATGCATTGTTTCTTCGTCAGGAAAATAAGTTTTCAACGGCTCATATTCCTCATCGACCGGGTTTTCGGCCAAATGATCGGCCAACGCTTGAGCCTTCATTGCAGTTCGAGTCACATAGATGATGTCAAATTCTGTGAGCAATATCTGCCACTTTGCAAGTCTTCCCGTTGGCATAGGCTTTTGAAAAATGTATTTCAATGGATCCAACCGAGAAATGAGGTAAGTAGTGTAGGATGACAAATAGTGTTTCAATTTTTGAGCTACCCATGTTAGGGCGCAACATGTCTTTTCCAGATGAGTATACTTAACCTCATAAGCTGTGAACTTCTTGCTAAGGTAGTAAATGGCCTGTTCTTTCCTGCCAGTGAGGTCATGTTGCCCCAATACGCAACCAAATGAATTTTCCAAAACCGTCAAGTAAAGAATCAAAGGTCTTCCTGGCTCTGGCGGGACCAACATGGGTGGGTTTGACAAGTATCCTTTTATCTTATCAAACACTTCTTGACATTCATCGGTCCATTTGACCGCAACATCCTTTTTCAACAATTTAAAAATTGGCTCACAGGTTGTTGTGAGCTGAGCAATAAACCTGCTGATGTAATTTAACCTCCCCAACAAACTCATTACTTCAGTTTTGTTTCTTGGAGGTGGCAGTTCTTGGATGGCTTTAATCTTTGACGGATCTAGCTCAATGCCTCGTCGACTGACTATGAATCCCAGCAACTTTCCGGATGGAACTCCAAATGCGCATTTGGCAGGGTTAAGCTTGAGGTTGTACCTGCGAAGTCTTAAGAAGAACTTCCTCAAATCCCCAACGTGGTTGGCCTGATGCTTTGATTTTATGATCACATCGTCCACGTATACCTCAATCTCCTTGTGTATCATATCATGAAACACTGTGGTCATTGCTCTCATATAGGTTGCTCCGGCGTTCTTCAAACCGAATGGCATTACCCGGTAGCAATAAGTTCCCCATGGTGTGATGAATGCCGTCTTTTCTGCATCTTCTTCATCCATTAGAATTTGATGATACCCGGCATAACAATCCACGAAAGACCCTATATCATGCTTGGCACAATTGTCGATCAAAATATGGATATTGGGTAATGGGAAATTATCCTTTGGACTTGCTTTGTTGAGATTGCGATAGTCGACGCATACTCTAATTTTGCCGTCTTTCTTTGGCACAGGAACGACATTAGCTAACCAAACAGGATATCGAGTGACTCGAATGACCTTTGCTTCCAATTGTTTGGTGATTTCTTCCTTAATTCTCACACTCATATCAGGCTTGAATTTTCTCAGCCTCTGCTTGACAGGAGGCACCGTTGGATCGGTGGGTAATTTGTGGACCACTAAATCAGTGCTCAAGCCCGGCATGTCGTCATACGACCATGCAAAAACATCTTTGAATTCTATGAGTGCTTTAATTAACTCCTCTCGGATCTTTGGTTCGAGATGGACACTTATTTTAGTTTCCCGGACATTACTCGTGTCCCCTATATTGACGTCCTCGGTATCACTCAAGTTAGGTTTGATTTTTTCCTCAAAGTGAATTAACTCTTTACTAATCTCTTCAAAAACCTCATCTTCATCATATTCTGATTCATAATCACAATATATTTCTTGAATTATTACTTCGGAACCAGATTGATTTTTAAGACTGGGCTGAGGATTCCTCATGCATGCCATATCACTAGAACCAGCGTAAAAGGAACTGTACAGGAAATAAGAAAAATAAAAGAAAACTATCAGGAATGATAATAAAAAGGAAACTGCTTTTTATTGGATGATGAAAGATAACAAGGTTTGCACACTTCAAACAAACTGTAAGATAAGCTTTGGGATTACAACCCTGAAGTAACCCAAACAAACTGAAAGAAAATCAAAATAAACTACCAAGACTCCTTTCGAATTGGGAGAGGAGTGGCTTTCCAATTATTGAGCTTTGTTTCTGGCCCAACGAATTGAACTTCTGCGTTGCTACACCCTTCTCCGCTTTCCAACATATTCACATCACTAAACAATTTCTCGAACCTTTCAATTAATTCCTTCTCGGGATTGACCCGGGATTTAGGAATTGTTGTTATCGGGTGATTTTTAGCGCCGGTCTTGACAAAAGACTTTGACAGATGTGGGACTGGTTTTGGAAGAACCCATGTTTGGTGTTTCAGCTTCCTAGCCCTTATCACGTCATTGGCAGTGGGTATGAACCCCAAACCGAATGTTCCCCAGTTCTCGGGGAGAGATACTGGTTGTATAATTCCTTGCAAAGATAAACCCAGACCTTTGCCGGGTATAAAGCCATTCTTTAACATTTCATAAGCTACCATGACTGATGCAGAGGATATCTTTGGATTTGGAAGATATTTCCCCTCTGGAATTTTTTCTATCGGCACTGTGTCGGTTACTTGGTATACCCATGGTCCCTGGTCAATTTCTGTTCCCTCGACCGGTACAATGGTACTGTTGTGAGCATTTAAACTTTCTTCTCCATGCACGACAATTTCTTGATGATCCCATTCAAACTTGACAGCCTGATGTAGTGTTGACGGGACTGCTTTAGCAGTATGGATCCATGGTCGACCCAACAACAAGTTGTAAGAAACAGTTATGTCCAACACTTGGAATTCCATTGTGAATTCAACTGGCCCTATTGTTAGTTCCAACACTATGACTCCAAATGAATCTCTGCTTCCACCGTCAAACCCCCGTACGCAGATACTATTTTTCTGGATCCTCTCCTCTTTAATTTTTAATTTGCTTAAAGTGGAGAGAGGGCATATGTTTGCACTTGACCCATTGTCAACCAATACCCGGGTTACTATGGAGTTTTCACATTTCACGGTGAGGTAAAGAGCTCTGTTGTGCTCGGTACCTTCCACAGGTAATTCATCATCAGCAAATGTAATTCTGTTTGTCTCAAAGATTCTGTTGGCTATTTTTCCCAAATGATTTACAGAGATCTTTTCAGGAACATGAGCTTCATTCAGGATTTTCATCAACGCCAAACGGTGTTCCTCTGAATGGATCAGTAATGACAACAGTGAAATTTGAGCGGGGGTCTTCTTTAATTGATCCACAATAGAATAATCATGGAGTTTCATTTTTCTTAAAAACTCCTCCGCCTCTTCTTCCGTCACAGCTCTCTTTGTTGGCATTGGATTGTTTTTAGTTTTTCTCAGCTCTTCGGGAGTAAAACATCTTCCCGAACGAGTCAAGCCTTGCACCTCACACACTTCTTCCTTGATTTCTTTGCCTTTATACATTACAGTCACCCGTTCATAGCTCCATGGTATGGCTTTGTTGTTGATGACCGGTAGCTGGATTACAGGTGCAATAATAACCCGATCTGTACGGGCCCCTTCCACGAATATAATGGGTTTGTTAGCAACCCCTGGTACTATCACTTTCGGCTTTTCTTGTTTTGCGGCAACTTTGCTCGATGATCCCTCATCGACTATCATAGACGGTTCATCACCATTTTTGTTCTGCTTAGACACCGGCTTCTCCTCCATTAACTGCTTATCTGGCTTGGTTTCATGAGACTTGATCATCATGACAGTTTGTGACGGCTTCTTTGTCTTCCCATCAGCTTGTATGATTTCTATCATATTAGCCTCTTGATGGGCTGGCATTGGATTTCTATTGATATTTGGGGCTTCGGGGGTTTGAACCTCGATTTTATTAGTATCAATCAGCTCTTGTATTGCATTTTTCAAATGCCAACATTTCTCCGTATCATGGCCTGGTGCACCGGAGCAATATTCACAGCTAATGGTGTAATCCAGATTCTTTGGAGGAGGATTGGGTAGCTTGGATTGTATTGGTCTCAGCATGTCTAGCTGTCTCAGCCTGTGGAACAGACTAGTGTAAGACTCTCCCAATGGAGTGTAAGTTTTCTTTTTCTGTTCCCTTTCTCCCCTGAATGCTGGCCTAGGCCTGAAACTTGGTCCGGGATAGGCTCGTGGGTAAGTATTTGGTGTGACGGGAGCACGCCAATTGGTGTGAACAGGTGGCTGATTGTATGCTTGAGCATGGTTAATGGAAAAATGAGGCTCTGAAGGGTGATAGTGGTGTTGGATGAATCATGGTGGTAAGCTGATGGGCGAGGTCGTTGTTGATTATAGTAAAGCGTTGACCCTCTGGGTCCCGGCCAAATTCCTGAATCAACTACCGCTGCTTCCTCCCTCTTCTTTCTTCCAATTCCTCCTACCCCGCCTTGAATAGCTTGAGTAGTTGCCTTAATTGCTGAATAGCTCATGATTTTATTTGTCTTGAGGCCTTCTTCCACCATACCTCCCATCTTCACTACTTCGTTGAATGATTTCCCAACCGCTGAAACCAAGTGGGCATAGTAAGTTGGTTCCAAGGCTTGGAGGAAGTAGTCTACCATTTCGCTCTCCTTCATAGGAGGATCCACTCTTGCTGCCTGTTCTCTCCACCGAAAACCATACTCTCTGAAACTTTCATTGTGTTTCTTCTCAAATTTTGTCAAAGATAATCGATCTGGGATGATTTCCAGATTGTATTGGAAATGGTATGCGAATGCCTGTGCCAGGTCATCCCAGGTGTACCATCTTCCATGGTCCTGGCGTGTATACCACTCCAAAGCTGATCCGCTTAGACTTTGACTGAAGTAAGCCATCAATAATTCATCCTTCCCCCCAGCTCCTCGCATCTTGCTACAGAAACCCCTTAAGTGGGCTACTGGGTCGCCGTGCCCGCTGTATAGGTCAAATTTGGGCATCTTGAAGCCAACTGGCAATTGTACATTGGGGAATAAGCATAAATCTTTGTATGCTACACTGACTTGCCCACCTAATCCCCGCATGTCTCGGAACGATTGTTCTAGACTTTTGACCTTCCTGAACATCTCTTCTTGTTCAACATTTTTGGTTGGCTTGTCAATTTCGGTTGGGAGATCAAACCGAGGAGCAGTTGAATTGATTTCGGAGGCTTTGAAGGTGGGCTCCGGGGGTAATATTGGTTGTCCTGGGCCTGGAATGTAGGCTCACTAGGAGATTTGTGAAATGTAGCAGGGGGAGGTGCTACGAAAACAGGAGTCATAGTTGGAGGAAAGTACGGAACTGGTTTTGGAGGTGGAGACTGTGGTGTCTGAGAGGTGGTGCCTCGGTAGTGCTGGTAAATTGGGAAGTTTGGGGACAATTCAGTGGTGATATTATCCTGAGTTTGGGTCATTGATGGAGCAGGGTTATTTGGGTAAGATGGGGGTAACTGTCCTGTAGACCAGGCTTGGTACATCTCAGCCATTTGCTGCTTGAGCTTAAACATCTCTTCTTTCATTTTCCCGACATCCATCTCCTCTATCTCCATACCTGTGTCAACATCTGGGATAGACATACTTTCGGGTATTGGTCCTTTTGATCTTGTGTGATAGTGATAATATGCCAGTATACTCTTTAGAGAAACTAACTGCTTGAATTCTGAAAATGAACAATCTTGTTAGCTTTGAGAGTTTAACACATATATAATCACACGTTGAGATGCAATGCTCCTAGACAAATAATCCCTTTCTATTATGCATTTGCTCGGCTGCTTGTGACGTCCCAGCCTTCTTGAAATTTTTATTGTTATTCATTTTTATTTATTATATATATCTTTTATCGTGGTGGTCGAATCTTAGAGATTGCCTACGTATCATGCCCCCACATGAATCAGACCATGCGTAGTTTGGACCAAAGGCAATCACTTTTATTCATTACACAAAGATGGAATTACATTTGAAAACTTTAAGAAAATGGCTTGAAAACACACACACTTAAATCAAAATAAAAGATACAATTCTTAACATCTCACAACGTGCCCCACTTTCCACTTTTGTTGTCAAATATTGGGTTATCTGCTCAATGTGGGGCTTGACCCGGATGGCCTCCCAGCGTTCGATACATCCTTTCCAACTCCATTGCTAGATGACGAGCAAAAGTGGGCACATGCTCTGTAAACCTTTCATAATCCATTCCTTGGCAGTTTACATAACTTTGAGATGTGAAGACTGCCAGGTCGTGGATTTGTGCCCTGAAACCTTGGAGACGTTGGTCTTGGTCTTGCAATTGCTGCTGACGAGTGGTGGCTATATCTCTGACACGGTTTTCACGATCTAGAGCTGATTCTAATAGAGCTCGGAGTCTGGCCTGCTCTAATCTTGCTTGCGATCTTTCCCTGTCGAGGTCTGCTTGTTGATGTTCTCTGTTGCATCTTCTTGCCTCTTCTAGTTGTGCACGAAGCTGGTCTTCTGATCGCATCCAATAGTCTTTTTCCTTCTTGAATTGTGCCTTGTCTTTTTCGGATTGCCTATCTTGGCGTTCCTTGTTAGATCTGGCTTCTTCGTTTAATTGTTGGATCCTTTCTTTTGCTTTGCTCAATGCCCTTTCGTTTTCCGCAAGAATGGAATCATAATCTTGCATTCTTTCAAAGAGATTGGCGATGGTTTTTTGATCCTTCCAGCTCCTCTTTGGCGTTTCAGAAACTCTTTTCATTTTTTGGAATCGAGCATGAAGATTTTCATTCTCACAAGCTAGACTCTTTTTCTCGCCTTCGGCTTCTTGTGCTTGCAAATCTTTCTCCAAACTGAGGCTTCTTAGATTTTCTTTTAGGGCATGGATAGTTGCTTTGTACCCTTTTTCTTTTTCTCCCCAGATCAACCGCTCTTGGATTTTATCATTGAAGTTTTGAACATGGGGTCTTTTTGTTGGCCTTTTTAGCTCAGGTTCTGGTACATCATCCACGCGAGACCGTTTTTCGAACCACCTTGCATATCCAGGATTTATCTCACCCTTTGTAGCGTCTAGGACTTGAGTATCGCTTTTCAAGTATCGGCACCCATTCCACATCTGCTGAAGTAGAGCTTCGGGAATAGTGGCTTCTGGGTGTAATTCGATTACTTGCATACTCAAATCTTCATCATCAGGAACTATTTGATATCTCCCTAGTTGCCTTAGGACTCTTAGTGGTGCATACGGCTGAATGCTTCTCAATCCCAATAGTAGTAGATAACTATTTGAGGTTGACATATGTATTACTTCCCTCATCGGGAGCCATCCCAGGGTCCATTCAATTTGATTTGCCGTTAAAGCCTTAAGATGAGATACCCATGCTTCTATCCCTTCTGGAACCTGATAATTTTTTGTTCTTTCCTCATAGCTTTCGATGCAATTATCATTGTTTGACCCATACTGTATGATCTTGGGCTGTTGTTGGAGATGTTCAATCACCCATATTTGCAACAAAATTTTGCATCCTTCGAAGACTTTTGCTCCTGATTTGCATAAAGTCAAAGCCCGATAAATATCTGATAGAATGATGGGGACAAGGGTGTGATTTTCTTTAGTGGTGAGGATTTGCACAACTTTTGCGGTGCGAATATCAATTGTTCGCTCTTTATTTGGGAAGACCATGACTCCTAGAAAAGCCACCATGAAAGCAAATCGACGGTGCATCTGCCAAGTGTCTTTGTTTTGCTTATTAGTAAGGCCTTTCTCATGAATTTCGAACCCATCTGACTTTCCGAACCTTGAATACAAAAAGTTGAAGGAACAACATCCATTGATGACATTGCTTTTCCTGATTTGACTGCTGATGTTCAGAAGACCGAAGAATCGATGTACCGAAGGAGCCTTTGTGAATATCAAGCTTTGATTTCTTAAACTTCCGTCAAAACCAGCATATCCAGCTATCTCCTCTAATGTAGGAGTAAGCTCGAAGTCAGAGAAACGAAAAACATTGTGAGCAGGGTCCCAAAAAGTTACTAACGCCGCAATCAGATCATCACGGGGTTTAACTTACATAATGTCCGTGAGATTTCCCAAATGCTTGACGACCCATTTTTGACTGTCTTCGCCTAAATCATACCACCACATTTGAAACTGACATAGAAATTCTTCCGTACTTGTGGATGAGGGGCTTTGTGTGGTGCTCATTTTGTATCTGAAATTTAATTTTGATAAAGTCAAAATTTCATTTTTTGAAAATTTATACTAAAAAAAAATTTTGATTTTTTTTATTAAATACCTTTATTTCAAAATTTAAAACTATTTTTTTTTCGAATTTTTTTTTAAAAAATAAAAAAATAAACTCATTTTATTCCTTTCTTCTTACCATGATTTTATTTAAGCTCGTCAACAAGCATGTTCGAGGCAAATGAATGCACAAGTACCAAGTAGGATGCATCATGATGATCTTTTTATTTTTGGTTCACCTGTCCTAGACAGACCCAACCCCTGTGTTGAGTCTCCAAGGCCAAATGCATATGATGCAAATATTCGTTCCTACTAGGGATCTGGTACATGACTGAGTTATTCTAAGTGTAAATCCTTAGGTTGATTGTTCTAAACCTGGCTTACCCAAACGGACAGTTTGAGCCGAAGCGGGGGCAATGTACCGGGAGCACGAAAGTCTGCCCGGCCTAGTTAATTGTCCCAACTCCGTCTTATTTGGTATGACTCTAACAGAAAGGTGGGTCACGCGCACGTGTACACCATAAATTCAGAAGACTCAGAAAGAAGGAGGGTTTCGTAGCAATTGTATATACACAATCCAGATAATATTAAAGCGGTAAAAACATCATTTAGCACATTAGGCATATATCATGTAAAAATCAGATAATAAATAAAGCCAACTATAACAATTATTTTAAGCTCGAATTCTTGAACCCTGAACCATTAGTTCTGGGTTAAAGGTCCCCAGCAGAGTCGCCAGAGCTGTCGCACCTCCTTTTTACCGCGCCCGCGGGGCGCGTGGGGGAGTTTACTCCAATTAAAGGACAGTCGAAACGGGATTTATTTAATTATTTAAGAGTCGCCACCTCGGAATTTTAAGGCGTCCCAAGTCACCAATTTCAATCCCTGAATCGAGGAGAATATGACTCTGTTTATTATTCTGCGAACCAGAAATCCTGAGTAAGGAATTCTGTTAATCCGGAAGAAGGTGTTAGGCATTTCCGAATTCCGTGGTTCTAGCACGGTCGCTTAACTGTTTTTATTATTGGCTTAATTATCTTGATTTTATTAAATATATTGATGTTACCTGATTTTACTACCGCTTATACTTATTGTGATTGAGGACCCTTCTTTGAATCGAATTACGCATACGTATATTCGTGTTATAAATTTAAAAATGTGGAATTGTGTCACGCGTACGTGTACACGATAACTTTTGGTAATATATTTATTAAACAATTATTTTTTCGAAATTGTGTCGAATCAAGAATATTTGTTTTTTCTTAAATAGTGAACCATACATCTCGGGTTTTTATGAAATTGATTTAACGCCTTTGGAAAAATCCTTTTATTAAATATTCGCTCGAAATTGCGCGTACGCATAATTCGAATTTTTTTGCTTTTAAAAATATAATCAGGGTACGCGAACGTATCCCTAATTGCGCAAAATATTTGTAATGATATTAGGGATTTTTTCCACAAATTGTTTATTATATTATGAGAAATCTTCATTTAAGATACCCTTTAATTCTTGAAAAAGAATTCACAATTTATTGAATGTTGGCCGTTGATTATAGTTTCCGAGTATTAATTATGTTCATCCCAAGACTATTCAAACTCTCAATGAAAGGATAAAAATATGATTAATGCTATTTTTGACAATTATAAAAACATATATATGCCAAAGAATGAATTATATATAAAACTGAAAATAAATTATAAAGGAAAGAATATTTTCAAGAACTTTTATTATTATTAATTAGTGCAAGTTCTATTCTAATTACCATTGATATAAAGTTTTGCAATTTGTATCTTACTCTTATATACTTGTTTTGATCCAATAGGCGAAATTAACTTAATTAATTATGCCTATGATTGAGTTATATATGTAATCAAACCCATTTGATTCTAAATCTATGTGAATTATTACAACCATTAACGTTCGCATCGTATAAGTTCCTAAACCCTTTTATTATTAAGAAAGAGAACAAGTCTAACTGACTTAATAAAATGATATTGCATACAATATTACTTACCATATTTGACATCATAAACATAACGGATTATACTAACTCGTCTTCCAACTATAGATTATGAGCACAACCAATGTTATGCCAAAAGATAGCTAATTGCAACCAATCATCATCTAGCTTTAAACAACAATTAATTAACTAACAAAATAAACTGATAGCATATTTTCCTTGATATTTCCATATTATGCTATACCTATCTAACAATACCGCAAAAAATGTAAATAAAACCAACTTTCTGCCATGCTTCCTATTTACACAACTCATAGATAACTAAACTAATGAATTTTGACATGGATAACATTATTACAAAGTTTTATATGAATTTCAAAAAATAATACAATTAACTTGTAGCCATCGATTCGAACTCACTACCAGCATGAAACCAAAGCTGAAATTTTTTAACTAAAGAACTCAAATGAATAGAAGACAGTATTACAATTCAAACTTTGTTTATTTGTCATGTTGAATCTCTTTCCAACATAGAATTTAAAAGGATATGTACCTGAAAATGAAGGTAGAAGGAGTAAATTTCAGCAGTAGCAGCAGTAACAAAATCAATGGAATAGCAGTCTTTCCACAGGTTTGAGCAATAATAAGACCCGAAGAACCCAGATGCACAGTGACAGTACTTTTAGGAAGTTTCAGATTTTTAACCGAACAACGATATTGAACAAATCCGGACAGATTTAATGAAGAGAATGATATTTCTGATTCTGAGACTTGGAACAAAACAGACTAAAAAAATTTCAATTTTTAAACACAGAATCAACTTCAATACTAACTTCCGATGTAGAATTCTGTTTTAATGTTTCTGTTTTCCTTTCTTTCTATCTTCCTTTTCAGATTTCTGTTTCTGCTTGATTTTCCTCTTTCAATCTCCTAAAATCTGCTCTCTAAAGTCTGTCCAGCTCCCTGTATTTATACAGGGCTGGTCCTATACAATTTAGTGCTGGATGGACCCTCTTCTCCTTTAAAAATCAGAAAGTTCTTCCATTAAAACTACTTTTGAATATTTTAAAACTAAGTGCTATTTATACTGTTTTTTCAGCAGCCCCATTATCCCTTGTTCCCCTTTATTACTTAAATTATAGCCACTATCATATTATTGAAAGCACACTATCACATTACCCTACTGTTTCATTCTAAAATAGAACTGAAATCCTTCTGTAATTACAGCCCTCAAGGAAATCAGAATCTGATAAATCTTGACTGAGAATGCACTTTTCTAACACAATGGTATCTAACCAACATTTGTGAAATTGAAATTAAACCTAATATCATAACAACATTATACTGAATTCAGCCTAATAATTCAACTGAACTCAGCTTTTGAACTAAGATCAAACAAACAGGAGCATTGTCAATATATTGACAATGTTCTGAACTTAAATGTTCAGAAAACAACACACATATAATGTCCATTTTATGGATTTATTAAACAAGAACCAACTGATTAACAATAACTAATTAATTGATTATAGCAAAATAATCCATCCAAAACAGGTTATTTCAGTCAACATTTTCAGAAATGAAGATTCGTAATATAACTAATCGACGAACTTAATCGAGTCGATTACACACATTGTAATTAGTTACAACCAACAGAAACAATTCACATTCAGATCAAGTAGATAGGTAGGGGACAGAAATGACAGAATTAATCAAAACAAAATATGAAAAATCAACAAGTTATTAAACAAATGAAAATACATACAAAATATCACAAACAGAAATAGAAAAGTACCTCTGAATTTTAATCAGACTCGAACTCAACTCGGCTTCGGATTTTTGTTTGAAATCAAACAGACCTTAGTCGAAGTATTTTCCACTGAAAATACTTCGACTAAGGTCGATTAAACCTCAATCTTTACTCAATCTGAACGGAATCCGAAAGTTTGGTATTTTTAGGGTTCTTGAAAGTTCGATTTGGGATTTAACCATTTCTGGTCAGATTTGAGGGAAACCAAAGATGTTCTAGGCACGAGGGAGGTCAGGGGGGTAACTGGTGTTAGTTTGAAGTAGGTTGGGATAAGGTCAAGTTGTACTCGAATCTTCAAATGAAGATTCGAGTAGTTCCAGTATGATTCGAACCTGCAACTAACAGATCCGTGATGAGGGTATCTAGGGGAAGTTGTGGTGTTATTTTGGAAGCCATCGGAGACAGTTGGTTCTTCAGGCCAACCTTCGATTTAAGATTCGAAGAGTTGGGGCCTGATTCGAAGGAAACTAAGGTCAGATTCGTGTAGAGGATGTTCAGGGGGTTCTAGGGTGTTATTTTGGTGACCGGCGGCGTTGATGCCGCCGGGTTTCAGGCGGTGGGATCCTAGGGCGGCTAGGGTTAGGAGTGGGGGTTTGGGGACGATGATGAACAGTGAGAGGAGGGGGGTGTTCAGTTAGGGGCCGGGGTAAGGGCTTGGGACTTATATAGGGGTGGGGTGGATTGATATTGTCCGTCCGATCAAGCAAGATGAAGGGCCAGGATCAATCCACTTATCAAAACGACATCGTTTGATTTAAGTTGGGGAAAGGGTCAACCCGGGGTTGAAATGGATCGGGTTTGAGTGAGTTTTTTAAGACCGTGGGATCAAAATGGATGAACGGTTCAGATCTAGTTGCCCTAAACGTCGTCGTTTTATTTATGCAAGGGCTGAACTGGACCGTTTGATTGCAATGAATCAACGGCTCAGATTTGGAGTACCTCATGCGACGTCGTTTAGTCCTGTTCGAATTGGACCGGACAGGGGCTGTTTTGGATTGGGCTGTGGGGGTTAAAAATGTTTTGGGCCTGGATTTTAATCCAGGTCCGATTTTGTATATATATATATATTTTCATTTTTCTAATTTAAATTTCTAATTTTAAATTGTAAAACAATTTTAACTTCAAAAATATATTAATTACTCTATAACAATTATTTAACACATAGACAAGACATCAATCACACAGTGGATATTTAAAATAGAACTATTGCATATTTTTTTGTAATTTTATTTAAATTATCTTTTAAATGCATAATTAAATCCTATATGCATGCAACATGTATTTTATTTTATTTTTTCATTTATTATGACAAAGTAAACACCTACGGATATAACACAAGTATTTAGCATCACACAAATTCAAAAATTACACAGTAAAAGAAATTTTTTGATTTATTTTGGAGTAGTTTTCATTAAAGCAAAAATCACGTGCTCACAGCAGCAGGTGGAGCTTCCTGCTATACCTTGACGGCAGTTGGAGCCTCTTGCTCCAGCCGTGCAGGACACCACTCAGTCTAGGTTCCACCAGCTACAGTTTCACTACCAACAGTCGATCCCACATCTGCCCTAGATGCTTCAGCTTCCCCGAGCACCTAGTGCACCCCAGGGAGTCCCTAAGCTTTCTTTTTATCTATGCATTTAGGACAATGCATGATTTTTGGTTGGGGGGAGGGGTCGATGTCCCTCAAGGGCCGATGATAAAACGCACTAAAATATCCACAACAAGGGAGAAAGGCACCCGAAATTATATCTCAGTGGGAACCATTTCATTCAGGGATGAGGATGTCAAGGGCATCGTACAACCTCATAATGATGCATTGGTAATATCTTTATTTATCAATAAATCTCGAGTTAAACGTGTGTTGATTGATCTAGGTAGCTCGGTCAACACCATCAAATCGAGGGTTGTAGAGAGATTGGGGTTACAAGACCAAATAGTGCAAGCAGTCCAAGTGTTGAATGGATTTAACATGGCATGCAAAACCACTAAAGGGGAGATAACCCTACTAGTGAACACCACCTGGACTATCCTGGAAAAGAAAACTTCTATGTGATCGAAGGGGACATGAGATATAATGCTCTATTTAAAAGACTATGGGTTCACAACATGAGGGCGGTACCTTCAACCTTACATCGGCCATTAAAATTCCCTATACCGAGAGGAATCAAGACGGTATACAAAGAACAAACAGCTGCAAAGAAGATGTTTGCAGTCGATGAAGTACTCCTGGTGCCCACTGTCTTGACATTAAGGAACATGGAGCGAATTAGAATAGCCAAAGTTAATTAGAAACCATCGATGTCCGTCCAGCTAGGACGGAGGAACGGGAAGTCGATAAAGAAGATGATTACGGAGTTCCGAGATCATTCATAACACCTGATGATATTGTCACGTCCCAAACCTGAAGAGACGTGGCCAGCACCCAATGCCATACTTCGCCCGAGTGTACCACTCTGTAACTGTGAACTCTATAGGGGTAACCCTCAACCTAGGCCGATGAGGCCATATTTTGAATCATCTGAAATCGTCTATCTTATCTAAGGGATAAACATACCAAAAACTCATATATATATATATATATATATATATATAAATATATGTGTGTGTGTGTCTGTGTATGTGTGTGTCTCTCTGTGTGTGTGTGTGTGGACATCTACTGATATACAAACTATACCGGACTTGTCTACAAGCCTCTAAAGATAGCTGAACTGTATTATGGTCTAGATAGGGCCTCGACCTACCCATCAAACCTACATATATAAAATGGACTCCAAGGTCTAGACTTGGTAACTCTAGGGAAGTGGAGCTTACCGACCAAGCTAATATTTGGTTCTGTCTACTAGGAAGGTCTATCATGCTGCCTATCACGAATGTAGGCATGAAATGCAGTGTCTCTAGCAAAGGTACATCAGTACAAAATAATGTATCGAGTATGTAAAGCAACCGAATAAATGAAAGTTGAAACTGAACTAATGATATGATAACTGAATGTAACGGGGAGTCAAAGATAATCTCAAGATATGCTTATCTGGTGATACTGACTCAACTCTCTCCATATACTATGTAAAATAGTTATCCGGCCATATAAGGCTCGGTATGTATAACTCTCTGTCGTAGTAGGCTCGCTTATAGGTGTTCGACCATACTAGGCTCTGTATATCGACCATTATGGGCGCTCATAGGTGCTCGGCCATAGTAGGCTCGGTATATAACTTACATCTGATCGGAGGTTACCCAATAGGGGCCTGTCCACCGATTATAGCTCGATGGTGGTGAAAATACTATAATACTATATATATATAGGCCCTCTACTCTCTTGATCGGAAGAAGACAACACTTAACTGAATATAAAGTCTCCATAAGGAAGGATATTGTAACTTATGAGACTATGACAATGTACATAAGTTAAAGAATACGAACATCTCTTTATGTCTCATCATCAAACACATATTGCTACGAGATCATGCCAAAATGAAGGAAAGGTTTAGACTTATACCTTATCACAATCTGTCCAATAACCACATTAAACTCATATCGTTTTACCTTAATCTACAACAACGACAACAAAACTATCATCAAGTTATGGAAGGCACAACTATCGCACAACGAACGACAAGCTCATTTTATAATAAAACAGGCAACGTGTCCCCTATAAACTTTACTTCCTCCCAATTTGATATAACATAACAATAACAACAAGTATACATCATTTTACAACATTATATCCATCACAAAATACCACAAAACAGACCACAAACTCCAATTAGTTCATACACAAAACGACAACCCTAGTAGTGTCAAACAACCCAAATATGTAATGCCGAACGACCAGCCAACCTCCCTGCCATTATGTGGTGTTTCTCCAAACCATTTATCCTCCCAAACTCCATCAAAACAGTAGCAAAAGAGACAACCCAATAGCAACATGATACAGTCCCATAAGTTTAACAACTCAGAATTAATTTTTTAGTTTACTAAAACACGTTTCGACTTGTCTTCTCTTTCATATTGAGCAATACAACAAACAACACATAATTAAGCCTCTTATAGTATATAATAGTCATGAATTCAACTTTAAAATAAGGTTACAACCAGCCAAATGTGACGCAACCATAATTAACATACCACTCTTTTGAAACTCGCTAGGTCTAGTCTTTACGATCGAGTTATAACTCGTACAAGCATAGATAATGTAAGGAGAAACATAAATTTACCTTGGACTAAGTATAACCCATGAAACCTAGCCCTTCTTCATCCAAAATCAGTCCTCCAACTTAGCTACAAGAAGGAGAAAGGGAAACTAGCAAGCTGTTTGGGCTTTTCAGTAACACCCGAAATAACCTAGGGTTTGTGTGGGATTTTTGGGGAGGAGTTGTAGGGGTTCAATATGGTTTTCCCTGTCTGAAATATGGTTGAATTAAATAAGTTGACAAGCCCTTAAAAGTCCCCTTTTGGCCGACTTTGGAGCTTTTAATTGAGGCCTCTCCTTTTGGAAAGTAGGTGATGCACATACTTGTCACCTACCAGTCCGCGCAGTCTCACAAAAACGTAAATATCACTCTACTCCAATGTTGTGGCAATGAACAGTTTACTCTATTTGAATTCAATTTGGCAGGTATATCATCTCGTAATTGCATGTACATTGGGAGAAATGCTCAGCTACATTTGACATAATTTTCAACATATTTATGAATGTAACTTGTGATGATCTCTGGTAACATTTGTTCCACAACTCGCTTGACTTTGAAACATAACACATGACTAATATAAGACTAAAATAAATCATAATATAACCTTCTTATCATTTTGAGCACCCTAGTATCACCCCAAAGTTACATGTTATAACATCCAAGCTTGTTGTCTTTTGATGAAACTTATTTTTTTTATTCGTTTAGCTTATAAGATTTCCAACTCTTGGTACTTAGTATTAGTGATCTTAAATACTTGTAAACTCCATGGTAACATGATTAACTTACTTTATGTACTTTCAATGATGATTTCATTTCTAAGTTTACATCAGTTGACTTACGACGTACTCTCACGTACAAAAACATGAGGTGTAACAGATACCGACACTGCCAAATTGATGGTCGAAGAGTTGGAGCAAGTCACATTGATCGAACACATGTCGGGTCGCAAGTATACCTGGTCACAGGGTTAGCCCTTGATCTCAGTAAAAAGCTTATTAAATTTCTTAAAACTAAAGTAGCTTGTTTCGCTTGGTCCCATCTTGACATGAAAGGGATCTCGCCGCAGGTAGCCACTCTAAAGATGAGTTTGGACCGAAAGTTCCACCCAGTTAAACAGAAGAGGAGACCTCGGTCCGATGTCAAGCATGAATTCATCAAGGATGAGGTATCTAAACTCCTTAAAATAGGGTCCATTTGGGAAGTTAAGTACCCAGACTGGTTAGCTAATGTAGTGGTAGTAACTAAAAATGGAAATAACCTAAGAATGTGTGTGGATTACAAAGACTTGAACAAGGCATGCCCTAAACTGGATATTCAAAGAACAGATAAGGAAATCAATGGAAATATATATTGACGACATGTTAGTTAAGTCCCTACGAGCAGAGGACCATTTGAAACATTTTCAGGAAACCTTCAAAATATTGAAGAAATATAATATGAAGTTGAACCTGGAGAAGTGCGCATTCGGGATCGGATCGGGAAAATTCTTCAGGTTCATGGTATCTAATTGGGGAATTGAGATCAATCCTAATAAAATCAAAGCCATAGAATACATCACCGTGGTGGACAACGTTAAGGTCGTTCAGAGGTTGACCGAGCATTTAGCTGCCTTGGGCCGGTTCATATCGAGATCCTCAGACAAAAGCCATCGTTTCTTCTCTCTACTAAAGAAGAAAAAGAATTTTTCCTAGACCTAAGAGTGCTAACAAGCTTTGGAAGAACTCAAATGGTACCTATCATGTTCGCACATGCCGCAAACTCCGAAGGCGGACGAATAAATGTCCATTACTTGGCTGTTTTCGAGGTGGCGGTAAGTAGAGTCATAGTTCTTGAATAGGAAGGTACGCAATGTCCTATTGACTATGTCGCTAGAACTCTAGGCGGGCCAAAACAAGGTATCCTCACCTCGAAAAATTGGTGCTCGCTTTGCTAAGCGCCTCCTAGAAGTTAAAATCGTACTTTCAATTCCACCCTATATGTGTCGTGACCTCTTACCCACTGAGGAACATCATGCGCAAAACCGAACTCTCGGGCCGATTGGCCAAATGGGTCATCGAAATAAGCGGGTACGATATCGAGTATCGACCCCGAACTACATTTAAATCTCAAATTTTGGCACACTTTATGGCCGACTTTATGGCAACCTTAATACCTAAAGTCGAAAGGGAATTACTGTTAACCTCGGGGACTACCTTAGGAGTTTGGTCCCTCTTTACAGACGTGCTTCGAACGCAAAGGGCTCTGGGTTGGAATCGTGTTGAAACCACCTACAGGAAATGTAGTTAGTTAGTTTATTAGAGCTATAAAATTGACTAACAATAAGGCCATAATTTCAGGTATCGAACTGCTAAAGCCTTGAGGCCGAGGTGATCAAACACAAGTGTGACTCCCTCCTCGTGGTAAATTTGAAAGAGTGGAAGAAAGGGGACACATGAGCGTTAGATAATGGAAAGAAGGTAGAATTGATTGGGACCTAGTGATCGATTCTTTTTCTTTTATATAGGCAGGGTTGGGCAATGAAGTCGATGGAGCTGTATGCGGCAAAATAAGGGGGCCCAATTTCTTGTTGTTAGTTCATTTCAGAATAAAACCTCGAGGCCTCAAGGACGTGAAGCTGTGACCCAGTTCCCTCCCTCGAAGCTCGTCAAGGTGCTACCTAAAGTGAATGTTGATCAAGGTTAGAGTAAAAATGGGGAATTCCCAAGGCACGCAGCTAAGTCTGACAAAGCCGGCCTATCCGAAACTTGTATCAAGTTGTCACGTCTAGCTATCCCATCTTCATACCTTTACATTAATGTATTTTGTACTATGATGGGATTCCCCTCCTATATAAAGGGGATTCTTACCATTTTGTAAAGGGCGACTGTTGCTCCAACTATTCTACACGAAATATACAAGAACTCTTTTTTTTCTCTCTAACATATTCTCTCTCGGTATTATTGCTCATTTTTATTTCCCACATACTTGTTCTTCATTTATTACTTGTCATTGGCTATAAAGAGCCTCCTTTAATTATATCTTAACTGTTAGCCCCTTCCCGGTTATCCCCCATAACCTGAGCCCGAACTCAGGCATCGACCTCGAGGCCCCTCATCGACCAGTTCGAGGTCTGAATAGCTAACCCCTCGGTTTGATTATAATTTTATTTTAGCTCGCATATCATCTTTTATCTTCTCATATCTAGCATCAACTGCTTAACAACTAGCATAAAAATAGATCACGTATTTTTAGAGTCACATCAACAAATTTAATTGTTATTAGCATTTTCACGGTAAACAGTTTGGCGCCCATCGTGGGGCTAAAAATAATAGTGATTATTTTCTTGCAGGTTTAGTTACACAATGCAACTTTCCTATCACACTTTTTCTTGTCCAAGTTCTTCGATTTCAGGTCAAAATGTCTGGCTCAGTGAACAGAGCTGAGAATGACAACCTTGAAAACCATTGAGAAAATGGTGTGGTTGTTCCAATTATTGGAGCGCCACTACAAAACCCTGATAACGCACTTGGACCAATTCTAGCGGACGCGGGTTCGCAAGACGCATAGCAGATCGATGAAACCTCACACACTGATAGGAGCATACAACATGGCGACCAACAGGAAGCCCAAAAAACCTCAGCTCGGGAACAACAGGAAGTTAGTCTTCATGTTATTTTTGAAATGTTGCAGGCACAACAACTGGCTATTGCTCAGTTGCAAAATCCACCCGAAGACTCCCAGCACAATAGCACCGGAAGCTACTCCCCTGGCCGAACAGGTACCGAAGAGATCAAGCAACAACATATCGGTAGCCGATCCTGCCACCGTAAAAATGCTCGAGGACCTAACCAAAAGGATCGACTCGAACAACAAAATGATAGCAGCCAACGACAAGAGGGTCAAAACCTATAACTTCAGGGTCGACCAAATCTCGAGCGCACCCCCGGTCCTGAAAGGTGTAGATTTGAAGAATTCGTGCAATGGCCATTCCCGGAAGAAGCGGCTCCAAAACCCATTCCAAAGAATTTCAAAATGCCAGAATTCCAAAATACAATGGGACCTCAAATTCAAACGAACACGCCAGTGCCTATACATCCGCAGTAAAGGGCAACGACATAAAAGACGACGAGATCGAGTCCATCTTACTAAAGAAGTTCAGAGAAACACTCTCGAAGGGGGGCATGATGTGGTATCACAACCTAGCTCCCAACTGCATAGACTCATTTGCCATGCTAGCAGACTCCTTCATAAAGGCACATGCCGGTGCCATCAAAGTAGCAACAAGGAAGTCCGACGTATTCAAGATTAAGCAGAAGGAGAATGAAATGCTGGTAGAATTCATATCTCGCTTCCAAACAGAACGAATGGAACTATCCCCGGTCTCCGATGATTGGGCAGTGCAGGCCTTCACTCAAAGCCTAAATGAACGAAGCTCAGCGGCCTCGAGGCAGCTGAAAGAAAATCTGATCGAGTATCTCGCTATAACCTGGTCGGACGTCCACAACCAGTATCAATCAAATATTAGGGTTCAGGATGACCAGTTGGGAGCCCCCTCGGGCTCAGTATACCCAAGCAGGATCCTGTCAAAGGAACCAAAACCAAACAAAGAAAGATATTAGCCGTACATCGAAGATAGGAGGAATGCCCCAAGGTGTAACCTACCTCGCAACGATCGGAGAATAGATCGAGAGAAGGGTCTTTGAGGACTCATCAACAGATCCAGATTCGATAGGAATATAGGACCAACTGGGGCACCTCGCCTATCATAATATAACTTCAACGTCGATATGTCAGACATCATGTTTGCCATCAGCAAAATCAGGGATGACAAATGGCCCAGGCCTATTCAGTCGGATCCTTCCCAGAAGGAATCTCGACATAGTACATGAACTTTATAATACGCACGGCCAAGAAGAACGAAGCATATGAGCCATAATATGTTATCCATATGATATTGGGGAGGGGGGGGTTGACACTCCCCGGGAACCCATGATGAGAATGAAAGAAATATCCATCATCAAAGAAAAGCGAACTCGGGGATACATATCCGAATATGCCCTTGCATTAAGCGAGGAGGACTCCTAAACCTCATCCCAACCTCATAATGGCGCCCTGGTAACCTCTTTCCATGTTAATTCATTTCAAATCAAACATGTGTTCGTAGATCCAGGTAGCTCGGCCAACATTATCATGTCGAGGGTAATAGAGCAGCTCGGACTGCTAGACTAAATCGTGCCAGCCACTCGAGCCCTTAATGCATTCAACACAGCGATCGAAACAATGAAAGGGGAAATCATTCTCCCAGTCAGTGTGGCCGACACGACCTAAAATGTCAAAATTCCATATCATTGTAAGAGACATGAAATACAACACCTTATTCGGGCGACCAAGGATATGCTGCATGAGAGCGGTACCATCCACCCTCCACCAAATGATGAAATTTTCGACAGAGGATGGGGTTAAAACCATCTACAGGGAACAACACGCGGCAAGGGAAGTGTTCGCGGTACATAACGTAGCACCGACACCAATATCTCCACTCTCGAAAGAGCCAAAGGATAATCAAACTACGTCTTCGGTTAAGCTCGATTACACAAAGCAAAAGAACGTACCGAGTCCTCGCTCCAAACAATAGGGACACATCAGACCTTGGAACATCGCCAACGTATCCCAATATAAGGTAAGACCACCCCCATCTTTCATTATCTTATACTAACCCATGTGCAGGTGGCCGATCAGGGCAGTCGAAAGTGTTAACCCAACCCGAAGATCTCAAGGCCTTAAAAGCATCCATTGCACTTTTTTCCTTCGGCCGAGCTTTTGTCCTGAAGAGGGTTTCACCGGTAAGGCTTTAAACGATGCAATGTCCACACGCTACCTAAGGAGGATCCAACATGCGTACAAGGCTTCTTTTTCAATCAACCCCGAACACTGGAGGGCACCCCCTCGAGAGGTCATCCACTCGGAAAAACCAAGGACCGACGAACAAGGTTCCAATAGGAAATGATGTACCGAGCCAAACGGTCAAATGAACCGTGTCCGCGTAATCCGGACCCCCGACAACAAAACAACATGTACTTATGCCAAGCAATCAAAGAATATCTTTCGCCAAAGCATATCGTACTCAAAAGGAAACTCAGCATTTTCACAACAAAGATCCCTCCATCGAGAACGCCCCGAAATACTCGGAGATTGGCGTCAACAACTTGACACCCATATAACCCTAGGGTCGGAACTCCAAACTCATAAACCTTTAATGAAGCAGTATAGAAACTACGAAACATCTCCAGAAAAAAAAACGTCCCGAACACTCAAAGACTGGCATCACAAACTCAGAAAGCGCATGACCTCAAGGTCGGAATATCCAAAATCATAAGCCCTCAGTGAGGCAATTCCGAGCCCACGAGTAGCGGCTCCCAAGCCAAAGCAAACTCAACAACTCAGAGACTATCACAAATCGCCATTCATTTAAAAACCCGAGGCCATAAGACCCCGAGTGGGCAGACTCGGTCCTGTAAGACCTCAACGGCATGAAAAAACTGTAGGACCTCAAGGAAGGCATGAATCATACTTATACCAAGTATCAACGAAAACTGTAAAACCTCAAGCTAGGCATGAATCATACTTGTACCAAGTATCAACGAAAACTGTAAGACCTCAAGCCAGGCATGAATCATACTTGTACCAAATATCAATGAAAACTGTAAGACCTCAAGCCATGCATGAATCATGCTTGTACCAAGTATCAACAAAAATTGTAAGACCTCAAGCAAGGTATGAATCATACATGTACCAAGTATTAACAAAACTATAAGACCTCAAAAGGCATGAAAATTTTGTAAGACCTTACTACAGGCATAAACTAAATCCCGAATTTTAGGATATATATCGCATTTGTAAGACTCCCGAAGGGGCATACCCTCGATATAGACGCCTAAACTACTACACTCGGGACCAAAAATGGTTCTGGCCAAACACAAATGACTACGGTCATACGACTGTAGCAGCCAAATTAACGCGACTCAAGGATGCCCGACCGTCGCTACAAAATCATAAGGCCATTACTATGAATCTACTTCGAAAACTTAAAAAGGCTACCCTCGACAGGAAAAATGGCTTCAACCATGTCAGCTCCAAATCACAAGGCTTCGAGCTACTCAGCCTACAAGCCAAACCTTTCCAGGTGCTCGAACATTGCCGCAAACGACTTGAAATTGAGGTTCTTCCCGAACCGACGACGGGTCAGGCAAAATCATTTCAAAAAGTCCTTAACGAAATGAAAACAAAGCCTACATATGCCTAAGGGCAAAACATAAGAGCCACTGTCGCCAGCCTAACGAGCCTCAGGGCCACACACTAAAAAGACGCATCGACTGAAAGCATAAGAGCCATTGTCGCCAGCTAAAAATTTGAAAACTTGAGTGTCAAAATGAGCTCGAGTCGTAACCCGATTCGAAGATTGGACCTAAAAGAGTTAACTATACATGCCTAAGAGCAAAGCGTGAGGTCCAAAGGTCGCTTCGACCCAAGGTGTAAGAGCCATTGTCGCCAGCCCACACAAACGCAAAACTTGAGGGCCGATTGAGCTCGAGTTGAAACCCGACTCGGAGACTAAACCCAAAATAATTAAAGTACAAATGCCTCAGGGCAAAGTGTAAGAGCCATTGTCGCCAGCTTAATGAGCCTCAGGGACGTGTATATAAAAGGTCGTTTCGACCCAAGGCATAAGAGCCATTGTTGCTAGCCCATGCAAATACTGAACTTGAGGGTCAATTGTGCTCGAGTCGAAACCCGACTCGGAGACTGATCCCAAAATAGTTAAAATACAAATGCCCAAGGGCAAGGCATAATAGCCATTGTCACCTGCCCATGCAAACACAAAATCTTGAGGGTTGAATGTGCTCAAGTCGAAGCCCGACTCGGAGACTAAACCCAAAACAGTTGAGCGAAAGCATAAGAGCTCTAATGCCAGCTTACACTAAAGGTCATATCGACTAAGAGCCCCCGGGCCTGCCTAATGAGCCTAGAGTCATGTCACGAAACTAAGGATTCTCACCAACTCTGAAACCAGTTCACCTGGTCAAAAGTGAAGCAGAAGGGGGTATAGAAGAAATAAAGCCTCAAGTTTTCTTTTATTTACATACGAAAAAAGTGCATTCTCCATCTACAAACACGCTCTAAAGGTATCACATACAAAATGGCAAAGTCTACACCCTGCCCCTAAGGGCTACGACCTATCAACCTCGTCTTCACTGTCCTCGGCGTCAGATAGGAATGACCGAGCACCACACTCGTCCGCCCTCACTCGCGCCAACTCTTCCGGGAGAAAAAAACCCCTGGCACCGATCTCCTCGAGAACTCTTCTTCGGGATCTGCAACTATCATACTCTTTGATCCTCTCTTCAAGATCAAGGACCCTCTTCAACTCGGCTGGGGCATCGGTAAAATCCTTCAAATAAATCGCCATCTCCTAATCGGCCTTAATCCAGATCAATGCTGCTTCGGTCCGAGCATCGACAATCTCAGCCCTGACTTTCAAAAGTTTAGATTCGAGCTTCGTGATCATATCTGCTTGAACTGAAGCATTATCACGAGCTAAGAAGAGTTAGACCTTGAAGGTAGGAACTTTAGCCAAGGCACCTTTCTCATCTGAAGCTCTTTCCTGCACCTGAGCTCTCAGCTCGCCGCAGTCATTCCTGATTCGCTCGGTTTCACCCCTAAGGCATTCTAGGGCCTCCGACTTCTTATACATCTGTGATAGGCAAAGAGTTAACCTTAGAAGTTAAAAAGCGAAACATATACCTGCCCAGGATGGGAAATTACCTGCTCTGTCAAATAGCTCTCGTAATTCGAGCTCTGGTACGCCTCATATCGCCAGTGTATCAGCTCAACTTCCTTCCCCTCGCAATGGAGCCCAAGGGTCCTACCCTCATCAAGAGCTTTCTGGAGCTTATCCTCATGACGGAGCAGCTCAAACCTAAGCCTGCCAAAGGCCTGCAAAAGAAAAACTGGATAAGGAAGAGAAAACATATGATTCGGAAGGCCTGCGCCAAAGCTCACCACAAAATGAAGTCGGTGGACTTCCTCGATGGCCGAGCACACCTCTGTTGATATATCCCCCTCAGCCCTGGAAGAAACAACCCTGGTTGAAGCATAATCACTCGGATGAACTACCTCTCCAAAACTAGGAACTTCAGGTTCAGCAGGCTCGGATGATGTTTTCTCCTCAAAGACTCGGCCCCATTTTTCCCTCCTGTGAGCGCCCTTACACTGCAAATGCATATCCCATTTATTATTGTCATCCTTTAGCTCGGAAGCTGGAAACCCCTCCCTCTCTCCGGAGGAGCACAACCTCGCCCTTAGAGACCCGCCAATACCTACGACGGCAAGATTAATACATGAAAAGGGAAAAATGTCTTCACAAACATACGAGGGATAAGGAAAAGGCAGTATACACACATACCATGATATTTTGCTTCCCATATGCCCTGGGACACAACTAGGAAGATCAGGAACTTAGCTCGGCGCCCATGAAATTGCTGTAGAAAAGGAGGAAACACAATTACTAAACTAGCTTCCAACATGAGCAAGTTTGATGAAGCACGAGATGCTCCACTTACGCGTATAATTCCATTCCTCGGGGAATGGCATAAGTTCCATGGGAATAACGTCATCCATCCGGACTCGAATGAATCAACTAATCCACTCTCGATCTCTATTTTCTCCATCGTCAACAACAAAGGGCAAGGACGAACGGCACCGCAAGGTTAGCAGGCCTCGATAATGAAAGGGTCAGTACAACCTGACAAGATGACTAAGCGTGAATTCAAACCCTACCTTTCCGCAAAGAACCTCATTATCAACACTATTAGCTAGAATGACGGATGTATCTGCACCAAAGTAACTCGATACTTTGAACAAAAATCGAGCATGACCCTATCAAGGGGTCCCAGTGCGAAAGTGTACAAGTACACGTTCATGAATCCATCGGCAAGGTTGGTATAATACCCTCATCTGGGGGAAGCGCCTGTAATGCTACCCCCCACCCCATCCGCAGTCTCTCCTCACCAACTCAAGGTGCTCCTCTCTATCGAAGACATAGTCTTTAAGGTAAACTCCCGTGGATCCTGAGCGCTGGGAGTGGAACTCTCCCCTTCCTGCCGGGCAGACGCTGAAGTAGCAGCCACGGCTATGGAGGGACTAGTAAACTGAAGCGGGAACCTACACAAACACTCTGGTGCTAAGGTAACGAAGGACTCGATGCTGAAACAGAAGGATAGATATCAAAAATAGTGGGATCTCCCAAGAAATGGGAGCAACCCCATATATATGTGGGAAAATAGCAACGGTCCACCTACCCAAGTTAGGCCCTAGGAGGACAATGACTTCAGTAGGAGTCCCGAGGTGGTACCTGACCTTGAGGACCTCCATCAAAGAGAATTTAGGCTTCAAAAGGCCAACAACATCATCTCCAGTTCTGAGGTGGTATCTGACCCCAAGGGTTCCTCTCAAGAAGAAAATTAAGCACTTTGAGCTCCGTCCATGAGGGATCGACCTCAGGACATCGCCTAAATATGGGTAACCCCTCCTCGGGACCTATCTATAACACCTTAAAAGGTTATCTACATCAAGTTCAAAGTAAACCTCCAGGTGCCTGAAGCTGACCTTCACTCAGTGACCACTCTTAAAATATTCAAGGTTCGATGCGCTATCTTCACGTGACTCGAGGGTCCTGATGACCCGAGTCTAATGGACCATTTCAGGCTTGGTTCGAGGAACAACAATGGGCTCGAAAAGGAGCCATTTCTATCAACCAAAGACCGAAAGGAATACTCACATCCGAGATAGATATTGACAATCGTAAATAGAGGCATACATTCAGAATTCCCACAAATACAAAAGAATATGGCAAGTATCGAAGGCAAAAGTAAAGGAAATATCATTATATTTACAGACATGCTTCAAACGCAAAGGGCTCCGGGTTGGCATCGTGTTGAAACCACCTACAAGCAATGTAGTTAGGCAGTTTATTAGAGATGTGAAATTGACTAACAACGAGGCCGAGTATAAGGCCATAATTTTAGGTATCGAACTTCTAAAAGCCTTGAGGCCGAGGTGATCAAAGCCAAGTGTGATTCCCTCCTCATGGTAAATTTAAAAGAGCGGGAGAATGGGGACGCATGAGCATTGGATAATGGAAAGAAGGTAGAATTGCTCGGGACCTGGTGATTGATTCCTTTTCTTTTGTATAGGTAGGGTTGGGCAATGAAGTTAATGGAACGTTTGAAGTAAAAGAGGAATGAATGCAAAGGTTCTTAGACAAGTTACACATGACACTGCATTAATTCAGAGAATGGATGTTGCAACACATTACCTGATATTAAAATAGTGAGGAGGGTGCTCTAGCTAACTTGGGTTCGTCGGTTGACGTCGACAAATTTAGTTCGGGAATGTTGGTACAATTCATGAAGTCAGTAATAGAAGAAGGTCATGCTGAAGTAAATTCGACGAGTTTAGCTACTCCACTCGATCTTATCCCCGTGTCTATTTATGAAATGGGGAATGGACATTATCGGTCCCCTGCTATGGGCACCCGGTAAGGCTCAATTCATACTATTCATGATCGATTATTTCTCCAAATGGGTCGAAGATCAACCATTGAAGAAAGTCCAGGAAAAAGAAGTCATTAACTTCATCTAGGACCACATAATATGCTGATTCCTCATACCAGCCAAAACCGTTTGCGATAATGTGAGACAATTCATTGGTAGCAAGGTAAATAAGTTCTTCGAAGATCACAAAATTAAGAAAATATTTTAAACACCTTACCACCCTAGTGGAAACGGACAAGCATAATCTACGAACAAGACCATACTTCAAAACCTAAAAAAGAGGTTGACCGATGCCAAAGGGAAATGGAAGGAAATCCTATCCAAAGTCCTGTGGGAATACCTTACGACCTCAAAGTCTAATACTGGGGGAACTCCATTTTCTTTGGTCTATGGTGCTGAAGCCTTGACACTAGTCAAAGTGGGAGAACCAAGCCTTAGGTTCCAATATGCGATAGAATAGTCGAATGACAAAACCATGATTACGAGCCTGGAACTACTGGACGAAAGACGGGAGGTCATCGTAGTCCGGTTGGCCACATAGAAACAACGGATAGAAAGATATTATCACCGAAGAGCCAACCTCTGAAATGTCCAAATAGGGGATTTGGTGTTGAGAAAGTAACATTACACACCCGGAACCTGAACGAGGGGAAGCTGGGACCGAATTGGGAAGGGCCATATCGAGTCGTCGAAATTACTAGCAAAGGTTTGTACAAGCTCGAAGTATGAAACAGTGTGCATCTACCGAACAATTGGAATGCGACACAATTAAAGCGATACTACTGATAAGTTATGGACTCGATTATTCTCTAATCTTTTTAAAAATCGGACTAACATTTGTAGGTAAACGACCAAGAGCAGATATGGATGTTAGGTCTAAAACCATGCGTTGCACTTTTTTCACTTGAACTGTTTTTGTCCAAAAATTGGTTTTTCATTAAGGTTTTTAACGAGGCAACAGTAAAATGTGGTAACTTAGATTGGAAGGTCGGTCCCAAATCGGAGTTAATGGGCATTTACTTCGCATCAATAGTATCTGAGCTCTCTCAAGTTCGATCTCGAATACTGGGGGCCATTGCCCTCAGATTAAGAGTTTTAGCAAGGGAAAATTTAGCAAGGAAAAAAGAAAGCCTTGTACTATATAAGCTAAGGCTCGGTGGTTAGGTTTCATTGTAAGGGCCAAATAGTCATGTGAATTGTGCCCACATAGTCCCTTTAGCCATGATACAAGCTTTTACGCACTTTCGATCATGTACTTTACACACAAAAATGAAAGAAAGTTTTGGCTTGCTATTAAGAATTTTCTTGTTCCTTCAATTTTGGATTCTAAAAGTCCACGGGCTACCCCTACTCAAGGACTATCGATCCCATGAGCTACCCTTACTCGGGGACTGCCATCCGAAGAAAGTTCGGACAACCTAGGCAACCGAATCCTGAAGGCACCAAACCTATTAAGTGGTGCCCAAATATAAAAGGCTACGACCACGCTAAAAGTGGCTCGGAGACATCCAAATCTCACAATAAAAAATTAAGGACTTTATAAAAACTCAAAACCTGCAATAAGATTACCTTTGACAAAAGTATCATCTAAAATTACTTAAGAATCTTGAAAGCTTCCAGTTACACCGAGGTCTCAAAACTTCAAACGAACAAAGTTGTATCGAGGTCAGGCTCCGTTTGGACCCCTAAAAAATGAACCACCTATAACTACATTTGATTTTATGCTAATTCATCAAAAATATCACATGAATAGAAATCATAAAAAGATGTTAGAAAAGTAAAGACATGATATTGCCAGAAAGGAAAATTTTCATATATATATATTCCAAAATATATTTACATTGGCTTGACATAACACCCTCAAAACAAATGTACATAAAGAAAGACAAAAACTGAAAAGATGCTAAGGCATCTACGCCTAGTCCTCACCAATAGAATCATCCAAGCCCTCAGATTATTTAGATCCCTTGGCATCCTCGGGCTTGTAGAGCTCTTTCACCTCGACCTTGAATCTCTTTTCTTCCTCAATCTCAACCAATAAGTTGAAGCCTTGAGCATGGATCTCTTCAAGGGTATCCGTTCGGGATAGTCGTTTCATGTATTCGATCATTTTCTTTAGGTGGATATCGGCTTCCTCCATGTCGGCGTTGTATTGGTCTACCATTTCCTCAACATCAATGGTGTTTATGTCCACCCTAGACTTCAATGCCTTATATTCCATGCCGATGGCATCCTGTTCTACGATAGCCGAGCTCAGCTTTGCTCGAAGACTGTCATTCACCTGAGACCATTTGATAGCCTTGTCTTTTTATACCAAGAGTTGGTTCTCCACCGATTCTAGCTCCGCCTTTGAAACTTCCATCTCTGAGGCCAGTCGGTCCATCCTGCGCTTCGACACTTTGTTCTGGGGCTCGACCTCATCCGTCTCAACCAGCAGTTGGTCGATCAGATCCATCTTCTGTTGAAATTACGAAGTCTTGTTGTTAGTCATCTTGACTAACTGCTCGTTCTTATATTTAAAGACATTTACCTTTTCAACCAGGTCAGCATGATCTCATTTCAGGTCGAGGCCTCCGTTCGGGATTTTTAGCTCAGCTTGGAGAATTGGGAGGTCCATAAGGGCCTCGTCTTGTTGCTCGCCTAGAAGCCTATACATGTTTGTCTTATAGACCTACTCCTTGATCTTGAACTTGAGCTGGCTAGTTTCCAAGCGGTACCTGATACGCTCAAATTACACTTTAAATAAATAGTGTAAGGAGGTCAGTGTCAAATATAATAACCCAACAAGGTTAGGGTCGAATCCCACAGGGAATAGGTGTTAAAAGGTTACTTGAGTAGTGTGAAACTTGACTTAAGTCGTAATTCTACTCCTTTAGCTTAACAAGAGAATGATATAATAGTGATTTAACAAGATAACTATTTTATTGTGATAATGTGAATAATTTGATTAAGGAAACCAAGGTTGTGTCCTCATCAATGAAATGTAATGCTATCGGTGTTAATATGAGATATTTCTAATGGAAGGTACTTTGATATGCAAATGGTTTCTAAATGACTACCTAATATTTTCTAATGGTTGGGTAGTATTTTCTCTTTATGATTTTTCCAAATATTAAAGAGTTGCCATTAAGAACAACCAATTTATGCCAAGTAGAACCCACTTATTCCTAAGCGATTCTATTAAACAGGGTTTAAAGTCTTGAGTTCTTGATATTCACTTCTACCAAACCCTAACCCAATTTTCCAAGTAAAGAAAGAGTAAAATGGAATAAGTTAATGTTTGCAACCACCAACAATAAATAAAGCACAAGAAATGAATAAATATCAACCAACCATTATATATATATTCAATGTTAAACACACATTAACATTACACCCATTTAGGGTCCACAACCTTAGTATTTAAAACTAGCTACTCATACTAGAATACAAAAATAAAGCAATAAATAGAGTCATAAAGCTTACAAAAGTGCAAGATTCTCTCTTCACAAGCTTCCAAATTAATGGTGTATTCAATGCCTTCAATGTTGTCCCCTTTTCAAACTTAATGCCCCACAAAACCCTAGTAAATCTATTTATAGTGGGCTAAAACTCGGGGTCAAGATTGGACAAAAATGCCCCTGTAGAGGTCTTATGCGACCGCATAGTTGACAATTGAGTCACATAACTTCAGTTCCTCAAGCCCAAATTATACCGCATTTCCATTATGTGGTTCGCATATCAGTTATGTGGCCATATTTTCTATCGCAGAAGTGCTATACAGGTTATTCAATTTCAGTTATGCGGTTATTATGCGATTCGCAGAAGTGTTATGTGATTGCATAATGGGTCACACTATTTTCTCTTCAGTTGGTCAAAACAGCTGCTTTAGTTTGCGGTGATTATGAGGTCCGCATAGTACTTCTGCGGTTGCATACTTGCGGCATTCCTACTCTTTTGTGGCTTTTTAACTTCTTTTCCATGTGTTTGGGTCTTCAAGTCTTATGCACTACAAAACACCAAAACTTTATAAGATTTAACTGTAAATGGTTTTGATTGACAACTAACAAGCATGTAACTTTTTTTATTTACCCTTCTTAGAGGACAACTATCATTTAACATTTTGGCTAGTCAACTTGTGAACTTCGAGCCTCGACCAAAATGACAAAATGCTACTCACAGCTAAGTGTGTACTTGTATTATACTTCAAGAACCTAACTTCTGCTAAATCTTGCAATTCATGCGCACTCACAACAAAGAAAATCCCCAACTCACACATATGTACAAGAGATGCAATCAAAACACTCTTGCACTAGGAATGAAAGCTACACGCTACAAGTATTAGTCCATATGCTTGCCCTTATTTTAACTTGTTGCAATCTCAAGAATGATTGGCTATAGATCACCAAGGACTTTTCAGGGGTTATAATGTAGGCTTCGGGACGGGTTGGATGAATATTTGGGAGTGTAGTGGCTATACCCTCTTTGTACTCAACATACATTTTTCTTCTTTCGTACATAGTACTTATTGACCTTGAGTTACCGACATAGAACCACCTCAAAGTATTTATTTCTTCAGTTTCCACAAGACTCCACTCTTTTTCTCCTATATTTTCTTAATCAATTTTTTTTTTACAATTACTTTCCATTTGGAGCTTGAGTTTTGTTATGTACACAACTTTGAGGTTCCTTCTTTTTTTTCTACACATAGTATTAAACCTTACCAATTTTCACTTTGTACTGGCATCCCCAACTTAGGATTTTAGTCTCATTCTTACTCGTTCAAGGAGGGATGAGTTCAAAAGAAGGAATTATTTCACAAAAGGGGTAAAGGTTTGTAATTTGGAAGCCAATAAAGGGTTAAAGTCTCAACGGGGTTAACTAGGCTAATTGATGTACCAGGGAGGTCAATTTGGTCAATACTAGCTAGTAGTCACAAAGTAAGCCTAAGATCATTTCAGCATCCAATCATTAATGTTACGACCCACAATATTACGTTGATATTTCGTCCTGCAGTATTATATTACGATGATGTTAAGCCTTGCAGTATTATATTACGATGATGTTTGGCCTTGCAGTATTACATTAGAAAGATGTTACACTTTGCAGTATTTAATTACGGCGATGTTGCACCTTGTAGTATTGTATGTTGAATTTGTCGTAAGGTGATTGAAATCAGTCCAAGGAAAAGATTATTTGGAGATAATAAGGATTATGCTATTTCAAGCAAGTGATGAGTAAATTTGTGAGTGTAAGAGGGGAAGAAAGTCAAAGAAAATAAATTTTCGTTCAAGTTTGGCATGTTGTGATAAAATACAGGCCGAGCGTTAATACCCGATATTTATGGACTATTGCCATACAAGGTACTATATGAGTATTATAGTATGATATATAAAAGGGTATTAAAAATGAAGAGTATTTTAAGTAATTTGAGATAATTCTTAATTATGCGGGTAATTAATTAATTAATTAGGTAATAGGATTAAGGAGTCTAACGTGGAAGCAAGACCTTGCCCAAATTATGACTCATACTATGAGTGGAAGGGTGGAAAGTTTAAGTAATATGTGGCAGCAAGACACCCCTAATCACATGACTCTTAGTCATTGTTGGGTAGGTCGCAAACTAAGGTATTAATTACAAAAAAACACTACAATCAAACACTAGTAATTCATTCTAACATTTCCAATTCAAAGGCACTAAAATCTGACAGTAACAATTCCTACAAGCATGCCTAACGTTTTCAAAGAGATTTCTAAGAAATCTTCAATCAATTCCTACAAAAGAAATCCAACGAGATTTCTTAGCACATTAGCAACGTGTGATTTTGTGGTTCTAAGGGAGTACGGTGCAACCTTTTCCAAGAATATCATACGGATTTTTTCCTACTCGAGGTATGTTAAGGCTAAGCTCTTCATTCATTTTGCGTGACCTCGTCATTACACAAGTTTGGTAACGAGGCATAAATAAAGAATCATATACGGAATTTACGCATAGTTTGCTAGTCTCACAAATTACATATATTATCCTAGTTTTGTAAGTTACCACATTCTCCTTATCTGGACATCTTATTCAATTGATTATTTCCTTCTTCCAGTCAAGAGATCAGAGAGTTTATATGTACATTATTATAGTATTTTCATCACCATCGAGCTATAATCGATGGGCTGGTCCCTATTGGGAAACCTTTGATCAGATGGTAAGATATATACCGAGCCTACTATAGTCGAAAGCCTATGAGCGAGCCCAGTTGGTCGAGATATAGAGGCTAGTATGGATGAATGCCTATGAGCGAGCCTACTACGACATAGCGGTTATATATATATACCGAGCCTTACAAGGCCGGACAACTATTTTACTTACTATATTGAGAGAGTTGAGTCAGTATCAATAGGTAAGCATATCTTCAGATTATCTTTGACTTATAGCTACTTGCAGTTATTATATTATCAGTTCAGTTTCAGCTTTCAGTATATTGCCTTATATAATAGGTATATTATTTCATACTAACGTCCCTTTCAAGAGGATGCTGCATTTCATGCGTGCAGGTTCAGATAGACAGACGGGTAGACCACCTCATTAAGTTTTGCCCGAGTTTAGCTTGATTGGTAAGCTCCATGCCTTTTGGAGTTGCCAGGTCTAGAGCTTTATGTATATCTTGTTTATATATGTATATATGTTGTGAGTACGTTGGGGAGCTGTTCCGATTACAGTATATCCACCAGTAGAGGCTTGTAGATATGTCCTATCAGTTAGTGTAATTTGTTGGGCTTGTAGGCCTTGTATGTATATTTTGTTGGTTTGTCAGCTTCAATAATTATGACGGCCTTGTCGGCCCAACTTATATCGATATTTAGTTAGCATTCGCAGTTGTATTGCAATGTGGCCCATGACCAAAGTATGACATCATATGTTTAGAGTCCTTTAGTTGCAAGTTGGTATGCAAGGATAGATGAGGCACTGGGTGCTGGTCTCGCCCCAGGTTCGGGGTGTGACAAAAGTGGTATCAGAGCAGTTCTGTCCTAGGGAGTCTACAAGCCGTGTCTAGTTGAGTCTTGTTTATGGGTGTGTTGTGCACCACACTTATAAGCAGGAGGCTACAAGGCATTTAGGACTGTCACTCTTTCCTCTTACTCTAGATCGTGTGGTAGAGCTCACTTATAAGAATTCAAATTTCAAACATCTATTTTATTCGTAATACGACAATGCCTACATCCAGAAAGACAGGTGGTAAGAGATATAGTTGTGGAAGAGTTGAGTAAGAAGAACTCGATTTTTGCATCATACTTGTTTACCGTGAAAATGGTAACAACAATTAAATTTATAAATGGGATTCTAGAAATACATGATCTATCTTTATGCTAGTTGTTAGAGTAGATGATGCTAAGAATATGAAGTTTAATGATAAAATGCAAGCTAAAATGGGGTACTGATCAAACCGAGGGGTCTGCTGCCCTGGCTTCAGAATGGTTGATGGTGGACCTCGAGGTCGATACATGGGCTCGATCTCGAGCTATCGGGGGTAGTCGAGAGTGGGATAGCAGCTAATATATGATTAAACAAGGCTCTTTATGGCCAATACCAAACAATAAATGAAGAACAAGTATGGAAGTTATAAACGCTAAGAGTGGTCTTGAGCCAATAAGAACGAGGAAGTTTGAGAGAAAAGATAGAGAGATATTATTAATCTTGTGGAGAATAGTTGGAGCAACATCAGCCAGAGGGTTACAAAGTGATGGGGATCCCTTTTATATAGGAGGGAAATCCGGTATAGTACAAAATGTGTTAACTGTGAAGGTGTTGAGATAGGATGGTTGGACGTGACATCTTGAAATAGGCCCCGGGTAGGTCATCATTGTCAGACTAAGTTGTGTGCCTTGGGAACTCCCTTCTTGCCTGTTGTAGCCCGCTATAGCTGCCGAAATGCGATGTCCTCCTGACCGATACCTGACGACCCCCGAGGGTGAGTCTCGACCTTGGCACCGAGCTTCAAGGGTCATGACCGCGAGACAACCCTATGGCGGGGACATCGGGCCCCCGGATTCACTGTATACAGATAGTCTCCGCATTTATTAGAGTGGAGGGTACAAGAAGCGATGAGAAATGGTCCTGAACTCCTGCTTCCATCGGTGTTCTTGTGAACGGCTACGAGATGTCAAAGTGCACTACGTGCATCGCCCCTACAGGTTTCAGCATTGACTGCGGCAATTCGCTTCCTTCAATGTACCCATGGTGCTTTTATAAATACTCACCTCTTCCTTTCAAGATTCTATTTCGTGCCAAAAAGAAAAACCCCTATTAAGGTCTGTTTTTCCCTCGTTCTTGCTCTTTTTCAGGAATGCAACCCCCCTTTTTCTTTTTCCCTCAAATTTTCTCAAGTATGGCAAAAATTTCCACTTTTGCTTCCTAGGAGGTGGCGATCTCATCTTCTTAGTTTTTCTCTCAAGGCGAAACGGCCACTCCCCCCCCCCCCGTGTCGAGGAGTGCATCCCAGGATCGTTAGTGATGACCTCCGATATTAGGGTTGAGAGACCTTCCTCAAAATCAGGGTGCTGCAAGCTTGTGACTCGGTATATTAGCTCTATAACAGATATTGAAAGAATGAGGGCCGACTGTTTCTTGGGGAATACCGTGCTCGTGGAGATTCTTGCTCAGGAGGAAGATATTACGGCTCATAGAGCTGATTTTCTAAGTGTGTATACCTACCCATTCACCTTGGGGCCGGTGGGTCTATCCTTACCCCCTATCGACCATGTGATTCTCGACTTCTAACGGAGTTATCAGGTAACTATGGGTCAAGTTCATCCTTTGTTCTAGCGTGTGGCTCATATGATCAGTCATTACTCGAACATGATAAAGGGAATGCCCTTTACCCTGAACCATCTGATTCAAATGTATAGTCCTCATCTTCTTCGGGGGGGGGGGGGGCTTAATCAAGCTTCATTGTCGAGCCCCGGGATCCCTTTTTGCCTGCACCGAGGAGTTCAGGGATGATGAGTGGTTAAGCCGATTTATCCAAGTGAGGACGTCTGACCTGATCCCGGTGGAAAAGATGTCGTTACCTGAGAAGTGGAGCGCTGGGCTTAAGTAAACATGGTGTCTTTGCCCTTTCTTGGCAATTTTTACTTGCGCGTCTAACTCTGCCTATCTTGTCTTTTTAGCTGCAGCGATCTACCTTGGCAAAGTGTCGGATCTCAAGGGTTGGGTTGGCCGTTTTTACTATGTTTGCCCGTATATCGGTCGATCATGGTGAGATTTATCCCGAGATTGGTAGGAAGCCAAATACCATGGTGAGCCTCGAGGCTTGATGCACCCGTGCATTTTGACGTAGTTTAGTAGCTTTCCACATTCTGTGACTTTAACCTCTGCATCTATGTAGGTCTGGGAGGAATCCCACTGATGGGGGAGGCACCGTCCTTTGGAGGGGACATTCTGGTGCTTGGCAAGTAGAAGAAAAGGCAGGAAAGTCTATCTGTTGGGCCACCAGAGCCCAAAAGGGTCAAGGTGGAAGATTCCAAAGTTGACCTGGCGATTCCGTCCTCCACGGTGATAGGAAATACTCGTGCTGAAGGTGAGGGAGAAAGCAGGTTCTCGGCACCCCCCAAAGAGTGTTTGGCCTCGATTGATCCTCGGGCCGTAGGGATGGATGCTTCCGGGCAGGAGCCTGATACTAACGCGACCCAATTTTTTGGTGGTGAGGCAACGGATGGGGTATCAAGCACTGCGCTCGAATTGGTAGGTGGTCGTAGTTCTTCACGAGCTGGGACGCCCTTGCCAGGCAGTTCGTTGGGGCCTCGATCTTGGACCCAAGGTGAACAAGGGACGAAGATTTTAGTTGACCCCGTTAGCCTATTGATTGTTGCTGAGTCTCCTCAGGGGGAGATCCTTCCATCTTATGGAGTGCTAGACAGGCCTCGCAAGGAGCCTTTTGCAGCAGGAGCATTGATCGAAGTCGGAGATGCACTCCGAAGGTCGGCGGTAATTCTTGAGGGTAGTTTTGAGGTTGATGCTTCATTCATTTTTGGAGAGATGGGCAGACTTTGTGAGCGGGTAACTTCTGCTAGCCTTGTTCGCCACTTTGGGCTGCTCCGGCCTTTATTCTCCTAACTTTTTATATGGTTTCAGGCCAAAAAGCTTTATAACCAGGCTCTCGCCCAGTATTAGGATGAGGTGAGTCGTCGCGAATGCGAGAAGGCCTATTTTACCGAGCAGGTTATTCATCCCCTATTTTTACTATCATTTGAGCCCTTGTGAGATTCCATTGCTTTTAATTCTTTGGGTCTCGATTTTGAAGTTTGAGAAGGAGAACGCCCTGCTAAGAGGGGAGCTTCGGGCCAGAGATGCTGAAATCTTCGAGCTTAGTTGGCACGTGAGCGAGGTGGCTTCCCAGAGGGATAGCCTTTGGGGGAGAGTTACCTTGATTGAGCGTCAGCTCCAGGATGCGAAGGAGGATAGAGGCAAGTATAAGAGCTTCCATTCCGAGCTGGTGGCTGCATTAGTTCAGATCAAAGCTGAGGCCGAGGTGACTGAATCTTTTCATGGGGAAGGAGCAGTCATTGCAGATTATTGCGCTGAGAGGACGTTTGAGGGAGCTGGCCGAAAAGTTTCGCTAAGTAAATTAGGATTTCGTGGTGCCATATAGGCTAATTATAATATTTTATGCGCTATTAACATGATGGGCATCAATTGGATTTGGTAAATAAGTGTATAAGTCTTATAATGTGTAATGTGGGGTTTAATGGGAGGCTTAAGTCTAAGTCAAATTGGAAAATTTCATACTAGGATAAAATTCCAAATGAGTTCGCAGAAGTCCACACTTTGGATGAGCATATCTAAAAATATATAAGGTTTTATGTGGTGAACAACCTTTCAAATGAAAGGTCTTCGAGTTTAGTTTCTAACGCTTCAAACCGTTTGTCATTTGGACATTTCTATACAAAGTTATAATCACATTACCAAAGGTTGGATTTGCAACCAATTTTGCGATCGCAAAATGACTATGCAGACCGCATATTCGTCGCATAATGAAGCAGTGTCAGGCAAAATATTATGTTGTCGCATGTTGATTATACTGTAGCATAATCATTTATGATGTCGATTATGCTATCGCATAATGATTATGCTGCAAGAATGTTGCCCACATTTCGATTATGCTATAGTATAATTGCACCACATATTTGACTTCGGGGGTCATTTTTGGAAATTTTCATATCCAAACCCACTTTGATAAATAAGCTTTGGGGCTTCATTTGGGACCATTTTACACTACATCTAGAGAGAGGTGAGAGCATATTAGAGAGATAAATAGTGAACCTAGCCTCCTAATCATCAATCTTGCACAAACCCTCAAGAATCAAGCATGCTAATCTCTAGCTCACTATCTTCCGGGTAAGTCCTACTTCTAATATTTCATATATGAGATTATGAGTTCAAAAATATATTGTGGGGTTAGAAATAGGGCATGCATGAGACACTAACCTATAGTATGTGGGATTAATGAACTATTTTGGGTAGTTGTTGATGAAATTGGATGAGGGAACAAGGAATTTCCATTGTAGAACCTTGTAGTCTATTTCACATGATTAGGTGTTTGATAAAATTCCTAAGAGAGTTATACCATGGGAAATCCTTCTAAATTATTAATTGATTTCGCTTTCTCCTTATAGATTGTTATTGCTAAAGGTGTTGGTGGATTGTAGGAACTTAAGAAAAGCTTAAACAAGGTATGTATGGCTAAAACCCCCTCTTCATAGAAATTGAGCTCCCATGGTATCCCCGCATATGTTGTAAGTCCGTAATTTAATTTATGTAGTATTTGTTATTTCAAAGGATTTGGTGTTGCAAGAATATATGTGAAAGATGTGTCTCAATGTGTTCAATGTGCTATTCTTGGTAAACTGGGGATATGTGAAGAATGTGAACTATATTCTAAATACCTAGATTTCAAGTCAAGTTTAAATTGTGATTATTATGCCGAATCATGAGAATTCCTCTCTATGCTTACAACTTGAATTGCTCTTGTATGTGCCCATTATCTTAAATTGCTAGTTTTATGTTGAAAGTGAAAGTGATGTGGAATGTGAGTTATGACATGTGGACTAATGCCAAGTATGATGTGATAATTGTGGCCCTAAGTGCCTATGAAATGATATATGTGAAAACAAAGACTGAAATGAGATGATTGATGGAAAAGGGAAACGCCTTGGTAAGGCGGCCTAGCCAATCACGCCGAGATCGGATGCCATGCCGCACACATGGTGGTATTGTATTTGTGATTGAAGTGTATGTCTCAAATGAGGCAACCTAGCCGATCGGGTCGAGATCGGACTCCGCTCTAGATAGCGGTGGTATTGTGGACAATGATGAACAATATGAAATGCCTCAAAACTAAAAGTTATGGAAAATGATGTGAATATTGTATGATTCTTTTATTTGATAATGTGGTGACCATTTAAAGTGTTTGAGTTATACTTGTGATTCCTTTTATTTGATGATGTAGTGATTGTTTAAAGCTTTTGTTGAATCCTTATGATTTCCTTGTCCTTGTATGGTTGTTCTTTCTAATGAGATGGTGTTTAGTTATACAAACTAGTGCTATTCGATGGAACTAACGTCCCTTTTGCCGCAGGCGCTACATCTTTAAATGGATGTAGGTGTTTCTATAGCAGGCAGTGTTGGTCACAACTAGTGCCGCATCATTGTTTTAGCTGACTTGGTGAGCCTCACTTCGTTTCGGGGTCCTGTTTCATCTATTTATCATGTACTTTGTATTTGAGGCATAACCATAGCCTTGTTGTCGACATTTTCATATTATTCTTCAGTTGTATTTAGAGACTTTGTAGACAGGTTGTGGGTAGTGTCAGGTGTTGGAATTAAAATAGAAATATCAATGTTTTGGCAATGATGTATAAAACTTGTAATATCTTCAAAATTGTGAACGAAGTTGCTAATGGAAATGAAATGGAAATTGTTAATGAGATGTTTATAGAATTTGATTAAAGGTGTACATTTTCTCTTTATTCAAAGATGAATTTGGGTAGTATGAAACATAAAAGGCTTGCTCAGTCGAGTTTACTCGGTTGAGCACTGGTCGCGCTCCTCGAGTTTTGGGGCATGACAGCCGGTTCGGCAATAGATTAGGATCTCTGTTGTTTTTTCCTGTCGATCTCCCTATTTGTACATAGTACTTTTATTTTGGCATATGTATAAAGTGAATCTTGCGGCATTGTTTCCCTTATTCCCCTTTTCTGCTTTGAATTTAGCAAGGATTGGTGAGAGAACTTTTAGAGCCGCAATATAGCTTTGTGGCCTGTTTAGGCCAGCTCGGGAGTTGTCATGCAGCTGGTCGATGCGGCCTTCAGTGTGGGATACCGTGAGAGTCCTTGCATGTTCGGCCAACCATTTTGTGTTGAGTCTCTAGGCCGAGTTTTGTCTCGAGCCTACTCGACCTTTAGTCTCCTGTTCCTGCATGGTTGGATGATGATAGTTCTTATCCCTTACCGTTGGGCATTCATATTTTTCTTGTTTTTGGGTTCAGTCTCCGAATTGTGTTGCGAATCAAGCTTCAATTGACCCTTAAAATTTTTTATGCCTGTATAGGCAGATGACGATGGCTCTTGCACCTTGGGTAGAAGCGACCTTTTGAGTGTGTGGCCTGGAGGCTCATTTGGCCAGCAATAATGGCTCTTACTCTTTTTCCCGTGAGCATTTTGTAGTTAACTATTTTGGATCCGGTCTCCGAATCGGGTTACGACTCAAGCTCATTTTAATCCTCAAGTTTTCAATTTTCAAGTTGGCGACAGTGCCTCTTACGTTGTTTGTTCGTTGAGACCTTTTAGTGTGTGGCCAGGAGGATCATTTGGCTGGCAATAATGGCTCTTAGGCTTTTGCCCGTGGGCATTTTGTGGGCTTTGTTTTCCTCTCGTTAAGGTCTTTTTTAAAATGATTTTGCCTGACCCGTCGTCAGTTTTGGAAGATCCTCGATTTCAAGTCGTTAGCGGTGACGTTCGAGCACCTCGGAATGTTCTTAGCTCGTAGGCTGAGTAGATCAAAGGCTTGTGTTTTGGAGCTGACATGGTCGAAGCTCGTTTGACTGTTAAGGGAAGCCTATTTTAACCGGTTCTTTTCGAAGTATATTCGAAGTAATAGCCTGCGATTTTGCTAGCGACAGTCGGGCATCCCTGAGTCGCGTTAATTTGGATGGAGTAGTTATTTTGACCGTAGTAATATGTGTTTGGCCGGAGCCATTTTTCATCCCGAGTGATAGTTTAGGCGTCTACACAGAGGGTATGCCCTTTCGGGATTCTTACAAATGCGACGTATAGCCTAAACTTCGGGATTGAGTTTTAAGCCTTTAGTAAGGTCTTACAAAACTTTCATGCCTGTTGAGGTCTTACAGTTTGACATGCCTGTTGAGGTCTTACAGTTTTTGTTGCTATGTAGAATAGACCTGGTTATACCGAGTTTGCCCGCTTAGGGTCGTACAGCCTCGGGTTTTCAAGGGTGTGGAGATTGGCAACAGTCTCCAAGTCATCGAGTTTGCTTAGGCTCAAAGGCCGTTATTAATGAGCTCGGATTTACCTTGTTGGGGCTTTATGAGCCCAGAGTTCCGACCCTCGGATCGCGTGGGTGCCAAGCTATTGACGCTAAGTCTCCAAGTACTTCAGGATGCATTTGGTGGAGGGATCCCTATCGAGAGTATGCAGAAATTCCCCTTCTTGGAGTGCGAGATGCTGAAAGATATTCTTTTATTGCTTGGCGTAAATACATATCGTTTCGTTGTTGTAAGCTTGGCCTGCGCAGGTGCAGCTATTTGGACCGTTTGGCCCGGTACATGGTTCCATATTGAAGCTCGTTTGTCATTTCTCGGGAAAAGTGTGGACGTTGACTCGTTAAAAACCTTGCCAGAAAAAACCTGTTTCGGGATGAAAAACTCGGTCGAAGGAAAAGAGTGCGACGTTTGGTTGAGGATATTTGTGGGACTTTGCGATCGGATGCCCTAGCAGTAGTACCACTTAAGAATTGATACATTCCAGTTGCTCGGAAGTTGTTCGCCCTCCATGGTGCCAAGCTTACAGGATCCTTTGCCAACTATCCCGAGGATACGGTATGGCCCCTCCCAATTCTGGCCCAGCTTCCCTTCATTAGGGTTCCGAGTGTTGAGAGTAACCTTCCTTAGGACCAAGTCCCCAATTCCGAAATATCTGAGATTTGTCCTTCTGTTGTAGTATATTTCGATTTTTTGCTTCTGGGCAACCATCCGAACCAGCGAAGCTTCCTGTCTTTCATCGAGCAGCTCGAGGGCTGTTCTCATGGACTCATTATTCGAGCCCTCATTAGTGTACTGGAATCTGGCACTTGGTTCCCCGACTTCCACTGGTATTAGTGCTTTGGTGCCATATACTAGAGAAAAAGGTGTTTCCCCGGTGCTCGATTTTGAAGTTGTCCGGTATGCCCATAGCACCTAGGGCAGTGTTTCTTTCCACTTTCCTTTGGTGCTCTCCAATTTCTTTTTCAAGTTCTGAATGATGGTTTTATTTGTAGACTCGGTCTGCCCGTTTGCACATGGGTGGTACGGTATTGACAGAATTCTCTTGATTTTGTTGTCTTCAAGGAACTGTGTTACCTTGCTCCCGATGAACTGCCTCCCATTATCGCATGTGATTTCGGAAGGAATTACGAACCGACATATGATGTGATCCCATATAAAATTGATGACCTCCTTCTCTCTTATTTTTTTGAAGGCTTGCGCTTCCACCCATTTTTGAAAGTAGTCAGTCATAAACAGAATGAATCTAGCCTTACCTAGCACCGTCGGCAAAGGGCCGACGATGTCCATTCCCCATTTCATTAATGGTCATGGTGATAAAACGAAATATAGCTCCTCACCGGGCTGGTGGATCATGGGAGCAAACCTCTGACACTTGTCGCATTTTCAGACGAATTCCCTGGCGTCTTTTTCCATGCTATCCCAATAATAGCTCGCTCTGATCACCTTTCGGACTAAAGAATCGGCCCCGAAATGATTTCTGTAGATGCCCTCGTGGATCTCTCGGAGCACATAATTTGTTTTTCCCGGTCCCAAGCATACCACCATGGGACCATCGAAAGTTGTCTTGTACAGAGCCACATTTTCGTCGAGTGAGAACGGGACCACTTTGGTTCACAGGGCCCTCGATTCTTTTGGATATGCGCGTAACTTCTCGTCCTTAAGATAAATGATGTATTTATTTCTCCAATCCCATGTCAGGCTGGTGGAGTTAATCTCCACGCGTCCTTCCTCGACCACAGATTTGAGCAATTGGATGACAACTCCGAGGAGTAGGTCTTCTTCTTTGGCAGAGGATCCCAGGTTCACGAAGGCATCAACCTTGCTGTTCTGCTCTCGGGGTACATGGACTAAGGTCCATTCTTTGAAGAGACGTAATGTGATTTAGATTTTTTCCAAATACCTTTACATCCTGCCCTCTCGGGCTTCGTAGCTTCCGTTCACTTGGCTTACTACGAGGAGAGAATCGCATTTTGCCTCGATGGTCTTGGCTTCCAAACTCTTGGCCAATTCTAAGCCTGCAATCATAGCCTCATACTCGACTTCATTGTTAGTTAGTTTTGTGGTTTTTATGGATTGCCTGATTGTGTCGCCGACAGGCAGCTTTAGGACTATACCGATCCTGGATCCTCGTATGTTTGGGGCACCATCTATGAATAGGGTCCATACCCCGGTAAACGTGCCTGATTTTAATAGAAGTTGTTTCTCTACCTCGGGCACGAGGGATGGTGAGAAATTGGCCACGAAGTCCGCCAGGATTTGGGACTTGATGGCCTTCCAAGGTTTATACTCAATATCATACCCTCCGAGTTCAATGGCCTATTTGGCCAATCAACCCGATAACTCAGGTTTGTGAAGTACGCTCCGGAGGGGATAAGTTGACAGAACACAAATATGGTGACACTGAAAGTAAGGCTTCAGCTTGCGCGATACACTTATAAGTGCGAGAGCCAATTTTTCCATATGGGGATAAAGGGATGCACGAATTAAAGAAAATAAGTTTCGTTGAAAGTGGTCAATTTGGAATATGGTTCGAGTGATAATACCCAATAAATATGAACGGGTACCATGCAAGGTACCATATGACCACAGTAGTATAATATATAAAGTATATATGAAGTATTTTAAGAAAAATAAATAGAATTTTAAGAAAAATCCCCAACAGAGTCGCCAGTGCTGTCACACCTCCTTTTTACCTACACACCTGGAAGGGGGTATATAAGCGAGTTTTTTTCCAATTTTAAGTGACAATCGAAATGGGATTTATTTAAAGATTCAGAGTTGCCACTTGGGATAATTTATGGTGTCCCAAGTCACCAGTTCAAATCCTGAATCGAGTAAAAGATTGATTCTGTTTCACAGTCCGCAAACACAAAAACCCGTGTAAGGAATTCTTTTAATCCGGGAGAAGGTGTTAGGCATTCCCAAATTCTATGGTTCTAGCACGGTCGCTCAACTGTTATAATGGGCCTTGGGGCGGTAAGGGGTGGAATTGCGATATGTAATCTTGAACTGCTGACATACCTCTTTCATCAGATGACTATTTAGATTAGCACCATTATCTGTAAGGATCACCTTTGGGATCCCAAACCGGCAAATGATATTTGAGTGCACAAAATCGACCACCGCTTTCTTGGTCACAGACTTGAACGTTTTAGCTTCAACCCACTTGGTGAAGTAATCGATGGCAACCAGAATGAACCTGTGCCCATTTGATGTTGATGGCTCAATTGGCCCAATGACATCCATGCCCCACGCAACAAAAGGCCATGGTGCAGACATTGTGTGCAATTCAAATGGTGGAGAATGAATCAAATCTCCATTCACTTGGCACCGATGACACTTGCGCACGAAACTGATACAATCTCGCTCCAAAGTGAGCCAATAATAACTTGCTCGGAGAATCTTCTTAGCCAGCATGTACCCACTCATATGCGGTCCACAGACTCCAGAATGTACTTCGGTCATGATAGCTGTGGCCTGTCTAGTATCTATGCATCTCAACAATCCAAGATCTGGAGTTCTTTTGTACAAAACTCCTCCACTGAAAAAAATCTGCTTGCCAACCGCCGAATTATTCTCTTTTGATCACGTGTGGCTTGGACTAGATACATCCTCATCCTGATATATTCCTTGATATCATGAAACCAAGGCTCACCATCAAGTTCTTCTTCCACCACATTACAGTAAGCATGCTGATCATGGATCTAAATATGCAAAGGATCAACGTAAGCCTTATCTGGGTGATGTAACATTGACGCCAGAGTAGCCAAAGCATCGGCAACCTCATTATGGATCCTTGGAATATGCCTGAACTCTACTGATCTAAACCGCTGACAAAGATCATGCAAACATTGCCGGTACGGTATGAGTTTTTAATCCTGTGTTTCCCATTCTCCTTGAATTTGGTGCACCAGAATTTTTGAGTCTCCCAAGACCAAGAGTTCCTGGATGCCCATGTCTGCAACCAACGTCAAACCCAAAATTCATGCCTCATACTCAACCATGTTGTTATTACAGTAGAAACGAAGTTGAGCCGTGACAAGGTAGTGATGCCCTATTTCAGAAATAAGTACAGCCCCTATCCCGATGTATTTCATGTTAGCAGCTCCATCAAATAAAAGTTTCCAACCTGGCTATCCAACTGGTTCCAACTCATCAATATGCATTACCTCTTCATCAGGGAAGTAAGTCTTCAAAGGCTCATATTCTTCATCCACTAGGTTCTCAGCCAAATGATCGGCCAATGCCTGGGCTTTCATCGCAGTCCTAGTCACATAGACGATGTCAAATTCTGTGAGCAAGATCTGCCACTTTGCGAGCCTCCCCGTAGACATAGGCTTCTGAAATATATACTTTAACGGATCCAAACGAGATATGTGGTAAGTAGTGTAAGATGACAAATAGTGCTTCAACTTCTGTGCTACCCAAGTTAGGGCGCAACATGTCCTCTCAAGGTGAGTGCACTTAACCTCGTAAGATGTGAAATTCTTGTTGAGATAGTAGATGGCTTGCTCCTTCCTACAAGTGATGTCATGCTGACCCAAACACAACCAAACGAATTGTCGAAAACCGTCAAATACAGAATCAAAGGTCTCTCTGGTTCTGGTGGCACCAACACAGGTAGGTTTGACAAGTACCCCTTTATCTTATCAAATGCTTCTTGACACTCATCTATCCACTTGACCGCAACATCCTTCTTCAGCAGTTTGAAGATAGGCTCACAAGTTGTTGTAAGCTGAGCGATAAACTTGCTGATGTAATTCAACCTCCCTAATAGACTCATCACCTCAGTCTTGTTCCTTGGGGGTGGAAATTCTTGGATGGCTTTGATCTTTGACGAGTCCAATTCAATACCTTGATGGCTGACTATGAATCCCAACAATTTTCCAGATGGCACACCAAATGCACATTTTGCTGGATTGAGCTTAAGATTGTACATGCGAAGCCTTTGGAGGAACTTTCTTAAATCTCTTACATGATCAAACTGCTTTCTAGACTTTATGATTACATCATCCACATAGACCTCAATCTCCTTGTGTATCATGTCGTAATGCTATAATCTCTCAAACAAACTTGCATAGGACCCTTCTATTGGTGTAAAATTATCTTTCAGCCTTTGTTCCTTGCTATACCCTTGGCTTGAATATGGGTTATAGGGTACTTGAAAATTTTGTGGAGGCTGGTGGGGATTCTGCGGTGCTCGTGCTCGCCTTTTGGAGTGACCCAATGGTTGGACAGATGGCCGGACATTGTTCGGAGGATAACACTGGGGTGGATTATGTGGAGTTCGGGGATATTTATGGGGTTGGTATTGAGGCTGAAAGCGTCTAGCATGAATCCCTACTGGATCCTGTCGTTGGCGGGGCTCAAAAACATCATTTCTATCAATGGGAGGACTGTCCCAAACAACTTGTTCGTTCCATCTGAACAAAAATTCCCTAAAACTTTCCTTGGGTTTCTTTCCATCTGAGATAGGGAGGAGCGATTTGAGACACTATATATATATATTGTTCTGAAAGTGTCGCACAAAATCTTGAGCCATGTCATCCCATGTATTGCACTTACCGACATCTTGATGAGTATGCCATTCCAAAGCTACCCCAGTCAAGCTATCACTGAAATACGCCATCAATAAATCATCTTTCTCACCAACACTTTTCATTTCAATGCAAATATCCCTCAAATGGGCTACCGCATCTCCACACCCATAATACAAGTTAAAATTTGGCACTTTAAACCACGCGGGCAGGCGAACATCATGGTACATATACAACTCTTTGTAATACATGTTAACCTGGTCTCTCATCCCTTGCATGTTCTTAAAGGACTGTTCTATGCTTTTCAACTTCCTACATATCTCGACCCGCCCTTCTTTTCTTAAGACTTTTTCATTCTCAGCATGTAGTTCATCCCGAGGGCTCTTCTTGTATGAGTCAGGAACCTTGTGGGCAACTTCTGCGGGGTAGTATTGGGCATCATGAGCTTTGAGTAGATATTCATTGTTGGGAATAGTGACAGGAGGACAATTTTGGGGAGAGGTAATTGGAGGATGAGTGATGGAACTACTAGGATGGTTGGGAAAGCTATGATAAACGTGTGGATCTGGAGAGTATGGAGGATCATTTGGCACTATAACCGGAGTTTGGGTAAGGGTAGCATCTAAGAAGCTAGGTGGTGGCGGGGGTGGTGCCTTCTCAGTCATCCAGGCCTGATACATGTCCGTTATGTGTTGTCTTAACATCCTTACCTCATCATCCAAACCAGTGTCTTGTTCAACCAACTACTTTCGGGCACCGGTATCAACCGACCCAATTTTGTTGTTGTCCGCCATTTCCTTTTGACTTTATATTGCAGAGAGGAGTTACTACTTCGAGAACCACAAACAAACCATTTTTCTGCTATGAATATATCAAAAGGAACAAAAGGGAGTCATCCCGTTAGCGTTAGGGCATTTAACAACAAAATATCCAATTGCGTGCAATACACCTAGCAACAATTAATGGTTCTAGAATGACTTCGAGGGTCATAAGGTCACTTGGCATCATCCCCATTTGTCCATTTTAATCTTCTCTTTTCTTTTCTTTTCTGGCACTTCTTGGCTTGCTCATTTTCCTTCCTTTTTTTTCTAATTATCGCTCTTTTCTGTCCTCTCATTTCTCATGTCTCACAACTTCGCCCTCTTTTTTTATTTTCTTTTTTTATTGTTGTTTTTTTGATTTGTTTTCTCTTTTTTTTTTCTTTTAATAAATAAAAAAAATTATTCGATCGAACCCTATGTAGGTTGCCTATGTACCATGACGCCACATGAATTAGATCTTTGCGTAGTTCAGGAAAATTGGAAATAAAGTAAACAAACTAACGTTCTCTTTTTTTCTTTTTCTTTTTTACCTTAATGGCTACTCTGATGAGAAAAGAGAAATAAAAGAAGCAAATCCTCATTTTTGAATTTTTTTTAGACTTAATGTTCTATAACCTATTCTAAACTCAAGGTTAACAAGCATATGTTTTCCTTTTTTTTAAATAAATACTCTATGGGAAATTATTAAGGGCAACACCCTAGAAGAAAAAAAATTTCTTTATTATTTTTTAGTTACAAGTGTGCTTTTCATAAATAAAAATAAGTAAATAGAAGTGTGCTCTCTCGATTATCCAATCAAAGTAAATTATTATAATAAAAATAAGTCATACACTTCAAAATTTCAAATGCACAAATTCTTTGGGTTCTGTTTCTTTTTGGCATGCGAGTATCCAATTAACTACTCTGTCATCACATACTTGAAAAAGACTTGATTCTCACATACAATCAACTAATTCCGTGTCTAACTCCTAAAACCATAAACTTGCAGTTTGGGTAGAAAGAACTTAGAAATGTGTATGATGCACTAGCTGAATCTAGCAGGGCTCTCATCAAACATGGATTATGCTGGTGTTTTAGCTGTGACATCGATGTGTGCTCTTCGTTTAGCCAAACCGCATCTGCTGAAAAATAAATAGGAATTTTTTTGGACAAATTCATCCCAATATCCATCAAGTAACAAACAAAGTTCCTAATACTTCAGGCAATATTTTGTCCGCATACCCCCTCCTCCCTTTAGCCGCTAAAGTTATCACAACAATCACTAGGGGATATAAAATGGAGCTATTCCAAGAGTAAGTGCAGGCACGAGCACCTTGGCTGGCAGCAAGGCAGCGATGAAATTGTAGACTAATGCATGTGGGTTAAGCAAGTTGTCTGGTGGATTAGCGCGTGCAAGCCAAAAGATCACATAGATTGGAACACAACTTTCAGATTGTATCCAACATGGCCACACCTTGAAGCCTTGGAGAACAAAGCACTGTTATATTACTTCTATTTATTACAAGCATATTCAAAGTGCAACTTGAGGGATCTCTCAATAACAGAAGGTTTCCTTGCCCCATGACCCAAGTCTTAGCATGTTCTTCTGCTTTCGGCAAGGAGAATCAAGTAAGTAGTCAGCAGCTTCAACCAAAATAACCACAAACTGCAGACAAATTGCAGCTGAACAGTGTAGAATTTGCTTTCAAAAAGATAGTCAAAACTTGAATTTCAGTAGTGTATTGTTGGCATATAACCTGGAGCAATGCAGTTGAGTTAACTGAAGCTAAAACTTGTGTAAAATTCCCTCAACTATTCAGAAAACTGCCGTAACATCAATCCCCCCAAAAAACAAACATCTTCACTATTGAACAGAAACTGAACAATACAGGACTATGGGCAACAAGCACGAAATCTTTTACAACAACAGGAAACTAGCAGCAAACCTTCAACTTCTATCAGCAAATTCTAACCAACTGGACAATAGTTTATGGAACAAGAGCACTCAATTCAACAAGGAGAATATTTTAGAAGTAAAAACCAGATTTCAACTATCACTGCTGAAATCAAGCACAATCTCAACTAACACAAATTTTCGCCAGACTTAGCTTACTATATGCTCAACCAAATCATAATTCAAGCTACTCAATCTCTAGTCCAACTGAATCCCCTCTATTAAACTCAATGACAACAACAACTATTAGAAACCGGTGGTAATAAGTTCAAACTAGGAGAATTTTAGCTATCAATTTACTCTAAAAACTTCTCCACAAATAGTGGCAAACTTCAACAAAGCAAGCTTCAGAACTTCGGAGTCTTGGCGCAAAGATAACGGGTGTACAATGCAGGATTTACTTTCAAACATGGCCCCATAAATAGCTTATAGATTGAAATAAAATCACAAAACAATGCTCCCACAATCAAGGACTAATCCCAACAGAACTTTCATCAGCATATAAGCAGTTTGACAAGAGAATTTCAACTTGAACTCTAAATATTTCAATAGTAGAGTCCAACAACACAACTCAATTCACACTATTCCCAAGAAGCAACTCCTGAATTGAGCGATCCTGACTAGATGGTCCCGGGGTGTCTATCATGCTCAAACTCCGGTAAATAGACCCACACTTGTATGAGAAAACTTTAACCAACACACATGATTGAGGCTATTTTTGCAAAATGACTTATTTGGCCAAAAGATGGCTAGAATTGCAAAATTTGGCTAAGACACCGCAAAGCCAAGAACCTAAGATCTACTAGGAAGATCGGACCCTATATGGGTTGCCTACGTATCACGCCCCGAAAGACGAGAATCAGGTTTGCGTAGTGCGGGCAAATTGGATACGGGTGAGAATAAAAAAACAACACAACTAATTTAGAGAAAACATTTTTTTTTTGTCGTTTGTTTTTGAAAAATTATGACACATGTAAACTCTTTTTGGATTTTCTTTTTTTCTTCTTCTTATTATTTTCGGAAAATGATGAAAAAGTTCAAATTTTTTTTTTTTCATGTTTTTTGTTTTTCTTAACAAACATGCGACAAAAAATATAATTGGGCCCTACTTGCTTTATTTTCACACTTCACCCTTTTTTTTTCTTTTTCTTTTTCTTTTTTATTTGCCCTCAACTATCATTGGTCCGCCAAATGACCCTTTTACCCTTGAAGAAATGCAACATGTAGCACATAGGATACATCAAGATGGTCTGTTATTTTGGGTACACCTGTGCTAGATGGACCTAACCCCTGTGTTGAGTCCCCAAAGTTAGATACACATGATGCAAACAAGCGTTCCTATTAGGCATCCGGCATGAGGCTATGTTATTCTAGGTTTATAAACCTGAGTTTATTTGTTCTAGGTCTGGCTTAATCGAGCGAACAGCTCGAGCCGGGGGGGGGGGGGGGAGGGTAGCGTACCAGGAATACAGAAGCTTCACCGACATTGTAACTTGTTGTCGACGCCCCCTTTTTCTCTAACCGTGGGGTCAAAAATCGGGTATACGACATTGGGAAGGACAACTCTATTCCCTATGAACATGGTATCTATATGAGAATGCAGGTTTCAGTGATTTATAAAATGCAGAACTTTAGAAAAAATAGTAACCCCTATGAACATGGTATCTACATGAGAATCCAGAGTTTCAGTGATTTATAAAATGCAGAACTTTAGAAAAAATAGTAATCCCTATGAACATGGTATCTACCCCATGCATGCATAGTCCCCTACCCTTTTCCACTACCCGACCCCAAATGTTTATTACAAGATTATTACAGACCAGAATGAATAAGAAAAAATATATCAGAAATTAAAAGATTCCAACCAAGGAGAGCCTAATTCAGACCCCATGTCTGTAATATGAAATAAACCAACTTCCAAAGATCAGATTCCAAAGCCTTTCTCTTATTTGGGATGTGTCAAAGTTCCAAGGAGCTTCAAGAACTCCAGGCAATGCTTACACCCCCAAATATATTGCAGAATTAGATTATAGTGCAGTGTGGAAGGGCCATCCCTAAAATGTCCAAGTTCAGAGGGAACTCAAGGTCCCAAAGCAAGGCTCAAAAGAGAGGGGCAGAACTTAAGGTTCTAGGAATATGTGTAGGTGCAATAGAGGGGAATTAGGGAATGCCAAGGCAGGCTGGTGTTCATGCCCAGCAATTAGGAGTACTGGCACACCCCTGGCCAGCCTGTCAGCTAAAAAATAGAGAGTTAGGACCTATTGAAGGTCAGGTTTAGCCCTAGACAGCAACTTGGATGCTGCCAGGCTATACCTCAACTCAACACACCTAAAGGAATGAGGTATGGGAAATTGAATGACCCTAGGATCCAAAAGATCCAGCTTTAATCCATGGACAATAACTTTGTGTATTTCCATGTCTTAAACCGCAGCTCAAGCACATAAAGGGGTATGGGGAATAAGATTCATTGCAGTAACAAATAGCAAGACATAAGCATATTATCATAGAAGTTGAACTCTACAAAGCAGTAAAGTAGGCATAGACATAAAAATTTGTAAGTAAACACATTGGGGTTGATGCTAGAATCAAAAGTAGGACATACCAGTTTCAGGAAAAACAAATGAAATCAGAAGTCTTTAGAAAGCCAAAGTGCAGAAAGTTTTAGAAGGGGTTGTGAGGATTAAGTGAAGCTCTGAAGTGTATTCCGTGTCGTGAGAAGAAAAAGAGTCGAGTATTTATAGCTTGGAAAACTGGTAAAGAATAAGGGAAGAATCATAGTAATTATGGAACTATGTATCAATTATAATCAATCAACATAAGAACTTCCTTTAATTAAAGAGTTCAAACTCAAACGGTAATGGACAACAATCAGTTAAGGAAAGAGAATCAAGTAAACATCTTGTGTAAAGTAGGAAATTAGGGGTAAATACATAGGGGTTTAACTAGGGAAAGAAAATTTTAAAAATATACGGTTAGCCCAAATAAGGCAAGAACACAGTAAATCATTTAGTACCTAGTAAATCAAGGAATCAGGGATTTGACATTACCAATGAACCAAGTCAGAAAGAGAGGAAAGATTATAACTTAAGGAAAATCAGTAGCAATCAATTAGGCCTATTCAAAGGGATTCTGAATCAATCACAAGTTGGAAAGCCTTTTTACAGAAAGGTTCATCACATATAAAGAGCATACAGACACGTTAAGTATGAAAGAAAAATTGTCATGCCATCGTAAAATAAATGGAAAATCCAGTAACAGAGTTTAGAAGAGTTCAAAGCAACAGAGTAAAGAAACTAATTCGAAGCATGATGAGAAAAAAAAACTGATAAGAACAGTAGAAGGAAGCATGCTTAAGAAGATCCTTTTAGAAGAGGCTTAAACAAAGTTCAGTAGAAGGAAAAAATACTAAGAGCACTTAAGAACACGATAGAAGAATATAGTAGGTGAAACATACCAGAACATGGTAGAAGAAAATAGTAGAACATAGTAGAAAAGCATACAAGGACTTAGTGTAGAAAACACAATAGCAGAACATACAAGAACGGAATATAGAAAGCACGGTATAGGAACATACGTGGTAGAAGGAAAACATAAGAACACAGTAGAGGCAAATACATACAAAAGAAAAGGAGAAGAAAGTCAGATAAATACTTACGTATTTTTAGAAAACCCTAGATGGTAAAAGAGGCTTCGGAAAGTAATTTTTTGAAAGAAAAGTTAGGGAAATCATTTGAACACTCAAGTAGAGCATAGATACACAACAAATCTAAAAGAAAATTGGGGAAAACCTCGACAAGTTAGGGTTTCAGAAGAACCCTAGAAAAAGCTTTGAAAAGGTCACCGATCTTAGTCGGAGAGGTCAGAATCAGGCTCAAAACACCATGGTTTGCCGGAGCAAGGCCGGAATCTTCGAATCGGTGAAGGTCTGAGTGAAGACCTTCGAGGTCTGGCCTCTTACCTTCGAGAATTAGGCATGCAAGAGCCGGAGGAGGTGAGTATAGGCTGTCCATGGCCTGAGAAGCCATGGACTCCAGTGAAAAAACGGGTGGAACAAGGTAGGAGGAGGATAGGGTTCCGAAGGACCTTGAGAGTCTTGAGAGAGTTTTGGGATTCAGAGGCGGCATCATAGTGCAAATGGGTTAGGGTTAGAGGGGTTAAGGGATTAAAAAAGGAAAGGGTGAATCAGGGCCGTTGATCAAAATGATCAACGACCGGGATTAAAAAGGAAATCCGAACGGGTTTGAAAACGGGTTAAGGGGTTGTGTAAAAATAAGAATTGGGTCGTTCGAATTTGAGTTTGAAATTGGGTCACTTTTAGGCTAAAATTGAAATGTAATGGGGCTATAATTGAAATGAGCTCAGGCTACATGTTAAATAGCCAGTTTTAACCTTTTTATTTATAAAAAATAGTAAAATGATTTTAAAAACAAATTAAAAGCCCTGAGCTAATTAATAATATATAAACATTAATCTAAAAATGCTGTAAATGATTTTATGATTGCAAAACGCTATTAATCGTAATATATGCCATAATTGCAATTTTATGTAATTTAGCTTAAAAAAATCAAATGAATTTGTAAAAATATGCAAAAATCACGTTAATTATGTTTTGGTATAGCTATGAGGATGGAAATAAATTATTCACCAAAATGATAATTTCGGAATTAATTATTGGATTTTGTACTGTTAAAATAGACAATAAATTGGTTTTGAAAATCTTTAAAAATTTGGGAAAAATACCAAAATACTTGGGCATGCTTATATATGCATACACATGCTATTTTGAAAGTATTTGAGTATAAAAAATATATAGGGAAAAATTGGGTATCAACAACTACCCCTCTTTACCCTGGAAGGATGAAAGAGTTGTCGGGTAAAGATAAGATGGCCAATTTTGATCGGAAGTGGCGATTTGAAAGGAGTTTTGACCGAGCTCTGTTTTTTGAGCCGCCTACATATCCCTGGTCTTACAGGAATCAGGCCATATATAGTTCCGGAACCATTGACGGAATATGCCGATGGAGATTTGAAACGGACGAACGCGATGTTTAGATTGAAAGAGGTTTTCTGAAAAATCGATAGGCTGCGGGAACCAGAGCGGGATCGCTCCTGCTGAGATGGTCATTGCCAACCGGTGCACCTGTAAGTGAGCAATACGAGCACATATTGTGCGTAAATTTAAACGTGATGTAAATTCCTATTGGACCATGAATGTTGTCCTCAGACGGTTAGGATGACGTCCTCGAACCATGACGTCCTGGGCCATGAGGCGTATGGTAAAGGATTCGCAGGCTATGAAATGATGTTCTCGGGCTATGAGAATGGTGCCTCTGAACCATGATGCCTTTGAATAATGATATGCAAATAATAAAATGGGGTCCTCAGGCCATGGAATGGCGTTCTCGGGCTATGAAAATGGTGCCTCCGAACAATGACGCCTTTGGACAATTTGGCGATCTTTTAGCCCATGAAATGCAGAAGGTGGCGATCTTTTAGCTGATGCAAGACGTAAATAAAAGGTGGCAATATTTCAGCCGATGCCAGAAAGATAAGGTGGCAATCTTTCATCCGGTGCAAGAAAATAAAGTGGCGATATTTTAGGCATGCAAGAAAATAAAGTGGTGATATCTCAGCCATGCAGGATGGAGATAGAGCTTAGTCCCGGAAGGCAGAAAGGCAGCCTTATGCAGATAATGATGGAGGTAGAGCTTAACCTCGAAAGGCAGCCTTATGCAGATGATGATGGAGGCAGAGCTTAACCTCAAAAGGCAGAAAAGTAGCCTTATGCAATGCAAAAAAAATGCAGATGGAGACAATGCTTAGTCTCGGAAGGCAGAAAGGCACCCTTATGCAAAATGCAGATGGAGACAGAGCTTAGTCTCGAAAGGAAGAAAGGTAGCCTTATGCAAAATGCAGATGGAGACAGAGCTTAGCATACGAAGGGCAAGGCAAAGGTAGCGTGTGCGCATACCTTGGTATTTCGCTCCCCATCTAATTAAAAATACAGCTCGCCACCTACGCTCATCGTAGGTCAAATAGGTCACCAGCCTTCGGACCCAGCCGGGCAGGTCATGAATTTCGCCCGTCGTCCATGAAGTTGCTGCAAAAAGAGAAAAAACATGATTACTCAATTGATTTTCGCTACAGGCAAAATCTGAAAAAGTACCAGACGCTCCGCTCACATGCATAATTCCACCCCTCTAGAAATGGCAAAAGCTCCATAGGGATAATGTCGGCTGCCCGGGCCCAGATGAACCAACCAGCCCACTCTCGATCCCCATCTTCTTTGTCATCGATGACAAAGGGCGTGGACGAATGTCACCTTAGGGTTAGCAGGCCGTGGTGATGAAAGGGTCGGTATAGCCTGACAAGGTGGTTAAGCGTGAATTTAAGCCCAACCTTCTCCGTAAAGAACCTCATCATCAGCACAACTCGTCAAAACAACAGATGTATCTACGCCAAAGTAACCCGATACTTCAAGCAAAAATAAAGTACGACCCTATCAAGGGGGCCAAATGCGAAAGGATATCGGTATACGCTCAAGAATCCATCATTGGAGTCCGTAATACTATCATCTGGGGAAACCACATGCAGCGTTATCCCCTCGATCCATCCACAGTATCTCCTCACCATCTCCAGATGTTCCTCTCTTATCAAAGACACGGTATTCAGAGCGAACTCCCACGGTTCCTGAGCACCGGAAGCAGCACTCCCCACTCCCTGCCGGGCCAGCCCCAAGGTGGTTTCCATTACTATGGTAATACTAACAAATCAGAGCAAGGACGTGCGCCAACGCTTTTTGCGCCTGAAAAAATGAAGAACCCTAAGCCAAAGTAAAAGGGTAGATATCTAAAATAGTGAGGTCTTTCAAAGAAGCCGAGGCCGCCCCACATATATGCGAGAAGCAGTGACGACTCGCCTACCCGGAGTGAGACTTGGGAAGCCAACGGCCTCGATACAGATCAATAGGGTGATACCTGATCCCCGAAGCATCCTTCGACGAGAAGCCAGGACTCCAGGAGTCGGTCGTATTATCTCCAGTTTCGAAGAACCATTCTACCTTGAGGATCCCCGCCAAACAGAAGTCAAACTTCGTGAAGCTTTCAACACCATCACTCGACTCGAGACGGTATTCAGTCTCATGGTTTCCTTTTCTAAAAAGAGAAATAATCATGCGAAGCTCTGATCACAAAAGCTCCACAAAGGCTCGAGACAGCGCCTGAGTGTAGACAAATGCTCAATAGAAGTCTGTCCTATATGCTTTAAATAACTATCCGCATCAAGATCAAAGGGGACCCCAGGTACCCAAAGCTGACCACCGTTAAGAATAACATTCTTGAAAAGCTCCGAAACTCAGCATGTTATCTCCATGCAATTCGGAGAGACCGACATCCCAGACTTATCTGGCCTATTCAGGCTTGGTCCGTGGTATGACGAGGGGCTCAGAAAAAATCCTCATTGATCGGCAGAGGATCGGAAAGAATGCTCACACCCAAGTTAGATATCAGCGGTCAACAGTAAAGGAAGGCATTCAAAAGGCCTCGAAGGACACGAGAGCACGCAATTACAAAGCAAGAATCGAAAGCAGAAGTCAATGAAGTATATTCATATTCATAAAGATCCATGTACAACAACCCTCGAGGGGTCCTTACATACAATTACAAAATCCTACAGAGATCTATGCCTAAAGTGGAGGAATGGAAGGATGTACATGTGATGAAACCCGAGGGCCCAGTCCACCCTCGAAAATCCATCTCTGGTATTAGCGTACTCGAGCGCCGCCCCCTCGAGCACGCATCCTCGAGGGTGATTCTTTAAACCGCCACCTCCTCTAGGTTCCCAGCTCAACCCCCCAAGGGATTCCCACCGGAGAAGATGAAGAAGAGGAAAAGGAGGGGACGCAGAGGAGGCAGAGAATAGAGACATGGCCCACCGAAGCCAAAGGTTAAAGATTCGGCAGGCCCCAGTCTCAACGGCCGGTATTGCCACTTTATCCCTTGGGAAAGAAAAAACCCAAGGTATGAAGTGCCACACCAAGCCTGCGTAGGAGAGTGAGCAACTGTGCATAGTCCGAACGACTGTCTACATAAGGGGGAAATTGACTCCCTGTCCGTCATCATCTCGGGCCAAAAGCAGCAGCAAAGACAAGCATATCAATGAACACAACAACAACGTGGTAGCATAATTATGCTCGACAAAGGGAAGCCCCAGCAGAAGGCCACAACACGGCCTAAGGAAGCTCAGCCAAATGGCCTTGAGGCCATGAGCCCCAAGTATGATGTTCAAGGATAGAAGAAGATGATAAGAATGAGTGGGCAAATAAGCCAACGAAGGCACTAGGATAGGAAAAACAACACCAAAACACCCCCATTTATGGGGGTTACGACACGGTTGTCAAGGCTTTGGAAGATTGACCGACACGATGGCGGTACCTTCACCTTGGAGATCGGGAATCGGGAGTGCATTGAATCATGTCGAAATACACAAGCTCGTGAATGCCCCGGTTACCACAAAGCTCACGCCAGGAGTCACATCATCGGTATGATGTCACTGTAAGAAGCTCGAGTAGTCAAGCGTCAGAATCATTTCCCATCACTTCGTTCTGGGAAACGCAGAGACTATCTATACGCGGCGAAATCAGAGGACTTGATTTCTCACTATCAAGTCATTTTAGAGGAACGCCTCGAGACCGCGTGGATGGGAAGCCACAACCGAGTTCTCGACCTTGGGGCTCGTCGAGGCCCGACTTAGAGAAGATAGAGATCAAAGCCAGGATAGAGGGGAAAGCTCCCAATGCACACGGCTAAGTCTGACAGGGCCGACCTATCAAGAGCCTATGCTGAGGTGTCGCATCAAGCCGTCCCATCTCCATACTTTGTAACTAATGACCACATACTTGTAGACGAGTTTCCCTCCTATATAAAGGGGACTCACACTACCTTGTAAGGGACTAATATTACTCCATTTTCTCCATAAGTGCAATAATATCTCTCTATCTCTTTTCTTTCTAAATTGCTCGTTCTCACTGGCTTGAGGCCACTTTAATATTCATCGTTCTCTTACTTGTTCTTCATCTTATCGCTCGGTATTGGCCATAAAGAGCTTTATTTAATCATATCTTAACTGTTATCCCATTCACGATCGTCCCCGATAGCTCGAGCTCGACCCCAACATCAACCCCGAGGTCCCCCATCGACCAGTCCTACATCCGGGTAACAAGCCCCTCGATTTGTTTACTGCCTTGTTTTAGCTTGCATTTCATCATTAAACTTCACATTCTTAGAATCAACTACTCTAACAAATATCTTGAGAATATATCACGTATTTTTAGAATTCCTTTGACAAATTTAATTGTTGTTACCATTTTTACGGTAAACAATATTGTCTGTAGACCTCTAATGGAAACATAACTGTACAAGGACGAGACTGAGTCACATCATACCCATATATATATATATATATCCCAAAATCAAAAGAAGCTCTGATTCAGGTGGAGCACGCCAACTCTCGCTAATCAAGGATCCTAAGAAGGGGGACCGTCAGCTTGCCTACCTGCACCTGCGGGCATGAAATGTAGGCCCCGTGAAATAGAGCGTCAGTACGAAAAAAGTACTGAGTATGTAAGGCGTGAAAATTTGTACGTAAAACACATAGAGGAATCATGGAATATAGAAACACGTCTTTAAATATGAATAACTTTGTAAATTCTAAAACATTTATAATGTCACGCACATGTGAATAAATGTCATGCCATGCATAGGTATGGGTGTACATTATATCATCAAGCCACTGAGGGCATCCCATCATATTGTCTCGGCCACTGTGGGCAACATCTATACCAGCTGATCAGGTGGTGGTGTGTATATAACGACGTAACCTTTTCCCATATCCTATATACATATATTTACATATATATATATGCGGATATAACGCCATCTGGTCATGGGTCAATGCACATGTATAAATGGGTGAAATGCATGAAAAATACGTAAAAATTTCAATATTCCTGTCGGATAAACTTTTTTAACTGCGTATTATTCTAAGACCCATGAACAGAAGATAATAATAATTCACATGAGGAATCAAGAATATAGACACCCCTAGTATTTCTATGAATAGAATAAGTTATGGAAACTGTGCGTTTGCTCGTTTCTTCAGTATATTTGAACCTTGCCAAAAGAAAGAAGGGATGGCCTTAACATACCTGGAGTAGGAAAAATTCCGTATAATATTCTGTTAGAGAATCTTCGTTGATTGAACTTAGAACTAAGAAAAAATCAGATTAAGTTCCTGCTTTCTGAATCCTTGAACGAAATTGTTCCTGCTACTTTATGAATCGAAATTCTGCTTTGGATTCTGGAAATGTTGGAATGAACATGCTTCTGTTTCTAACGTTTCCTGAAGAAGTATGGCATATCACAAAATGGTTATGAGGTTCTTTGAATAAATTGAATCCTTACACATTTAACACTTGGACTAAGATAATGCTGTATTTTTCCCTTTTGATTTTTTGACAGTTTTTTTTTTCTTTTTGTCCAAATGAATGGATAATATCTTACTAATTCCCATAGATTCCTAGGTAGCCACATTGGTTATTTAAGTGCTTAGTCACTTTATGTGGTAAGCTAATGCTGCCACATGTCTTTGGAGTATATTAATTAAGTTTTATCCACTTATTAGTTAACTGGGTAATGTCCTGTTACCACGGTAATTAATCAATTACCAGTATAATTTAAAAATTGCCACAATTTACTTAGAATTTTACTTATTTTTAATATACTTCATATATACTTCATACATTATACTACCGTGGTCATATGGTACCTTGCATAGTACTAGTTCATAATCATCGGGTATTATCGCTCGACCCGTATTTTATCTCAAATTGGCCACTTTCAACGAAACTAGTTTTCTTTAATTCGTGTACCCCCTTTATCCTTCACAACACTTATTTATCGCTTGTTATAAATAGCGTAAGTACGTTAACGTCAAGATGATCTCATCCTCGAGTCTACGTCAATTAAATGAAGACGAAGCTTTTAACGTACGAAAACGCGAGATGTAATATCCCCCCCCCCTAGAAACCTTCGTCCTCGAATGTTCAACTTCTCGTGATCTATATAACTTTGGCAGGGTCGCCTCTGTAACAACACCACTACCAACTCTTCCTGTAGAAGCTTAATAACCCAACGCCACATAGGATCATAACTATGAATAACGACAATAGCCTCACATGACTGTGAGCACGTGATTTTTGCCCTATATGAATTAATCCCACAAATTCAAAACAAAATAATTTTTCCATTGTTTGCAATTTCGTAGATTTTTCGTATCATCTCTGTTAATTGTTTGCATTTGTCTGTGCATGTTAATTTCTAAAAATACAAAAATATGTTGCATTTTGCATTTAGGATTTAATTTTACATTTTTCAGACAAATTAGTTATTTTTTAAGAAATAGAAAAATTACAAAAAATAACTTATTTTTGCACTTTTTAACTTATTTAACTTAGCGCTAACCATGTGATTTAAATTAGTTATTTTGCATGTGTGGATTCGATCCTCGGACCTATCATAGTTTGATTTCATTGAGGCTTGGTTTTCCTTTATGGGACTGGATCCAAAGTGATGTGCAAAAATTGGAATGACATATTTTTGGGCCAGTTGATGTTTGTTCACTCAAATTAACTTAGATTCTTCCTAATTAAAAATGGGTACGATTTCATTAGGCTTTATTTAATGGGTAATCCCTTTTAATTAATTTGAGGTGAGCTATTAATTAAGTCCCAATTTATGGACCTCAGACATCTAGTTTGAATTTCCTTTTAAATTGGGTTTGAGGTGCGCCGTGCCAAATAAAATATTAATCGCATGGCCCTCATTTTAATTAATTTCGTTTTGTCTTTAAAAAATCGAGGCGTGCCATTTAGCAAATTTTCATGGCCCTCGCAAAGTTAAAAAATGCGTAGTTGCCTTAAGCGCGTTATTTCAATAATATTACCTTCCTAAATTCGGGTGTGCACATCATGTTACCCAAATCAAAATCTTAAAACGTTGAATAAAATATATTTAGGATGACGGGTGAATTTCATGTGACGTGATCCAAAGACGTGTTTTAAATGACGTTCAATCTTCTTTAAAAATTGAATAGAAGCGGTTAAAGTCTAAAATGCACATAGATCTAAAAGTATTTTTAAAATCAAATAATTGAGCTAAAAATAACAGTTGAGTGACCGTGCTAGAACCACGAAACTCGGGAATGCCTAACACCTTCTCCCGGGTTAATAGAACTTCTTACCTGGATTTCTGGTTCGCGGACCGTTAAACAGAGTCAATCTTTTCCTCGATTCAGGATTTAAACCGGTGACTTGGGACACCATAAATTATCCCAAGTGGTGACTCTGAATTTTAATAAAATAATCCCATTTCGATTGTCACTTCAAGTGGAAAAACTCCCTTATATGCCCCTTCCGGGGGTGTAGGTGAAAAATGAGGTGTGACAACTTTGGCAACTCTGCTGGGGACTCAACCCAGAATCTCTGGTTCAGGGTTCAAGAATTCGAGCTTAGAATAATTGTTATAGTTGACTTTATCCATTATTTGATTTTGTTACATGGTTTGGGCCTAATGTGCTAATTGATTGCTTTTACCGCTTTGATATTCCGTGAACTGTATATAAAATGTTGCGAAATCCCTCTTCTCTATGAGTCTTCTAAATCATGAAGAAGTGTGCACTTCGTGTGGCTTCTTTTCTGTTAGAGTCATATTCCAAATTGAGAACGAGGTTTGGACAAGTTGCAAAGCCTGTAAAGCTTCTGTATTCTCGGTATGCTGCCCCCCCCCCCTCAGGTCGAGCGGTCCGCTCGGGTAAGCCAGGTCTAGAACAAATAAACCCATGTTTTTAAACCTAGTATAACAATACCTCATGCCAGATCCCTAGTAGGAATGTTTGTTTGTATCATGTGCATTTTGATTTCGAAGACTCAACATAGGGGTTGGGTCTATCTAGGACAGGTGCACCCTAAATAAAAAAGACCATCCTGATGCATCTTACTTGCTACTTGTACATTTATTTGCCTCAGATTTGCATGCTGAACGGCTTTTGAATAAAGCCGGTCAGCTCGGGTAAGCCAGGTCTAGAACAAATAAACCCAGGTTTTTAAACCTAGTATAACAATACCTCATGCCGGGATCCCTAGTAGGAACGTTTGTTTGCATAATGTGCATTTTGATTTCGAAGACTTAACACAGGGGTTGGGTCTGTCTAGGATAGGTGCACCCGAATAAAAAAGACCATCCTGATGCATCTTACTAGCTACTTGTACATTTATTTGCCTCGGATTTGCATGTTGACCGGCTTTTTAATAAAAGGGAGAGAATTTGGGAAAAGAAAACAGTAGTGTGAGGTAATTACCTGCGGTGAAAACCAATGTCCCTAAAAGTATACTGAAACTCTGCCGAAAATTTGAAAGAAAAGTGGGGAATTTTGTAAATTTTAAAGAGAAATAGGAAAACAAATCTTTGTGTTTTTAGCAAAAGAAAAAAGAAGTTGGGTTTATTTTCTTAAAAAAAAAATTCCAGAACTACGCCAGTTTGATTCTCACAGGATGTGAGATATAAAGGCAACCCCCATCGTGTCCAACTTCCTTTTTGCAAAAATAACATAAAAGAACAAAAAATTTACTTTAATTTGAAAATAATTAGGGTGATGCCATTTTTGTCAGAAATAGCCAAATGTCCCTAAAAAGGCGCCGGAAGGCTGTATTTGCAAGAATAACCACTTTTAGTCATTTTAAAAGGTTTTGGCTGGTTAGCCGACACAACCTTAAAATCTTCGTTTTCGAAGTGCTGAAAGGCCGTATTGGCAAAGCCGGATATTTGTGTGAAAATTTTGGAAAAAATATGGTCATTTTTCTTGAGTCGAAACTAGTCATAGTTCCCTTTTAATTAAAATCACCTTAATAAATGTGCAGGATGAGCACAATTCAAAATGAACATTTCTCAGTCCGTGAAGAGATCCCTTTGGAGCTACATATGTGGTGGCACGATTTGGGGGAAGGTAGCAGAAAGGCTGTGACAAAAGCACTGGGTGGTCTTATCGGGCTCTTGAAGGTTAAGCTAAGAAAAGACGTGAATGAGGCCTTGATACCATTCTGGGACCCAACACATAATGTATTTCACTTTGATGATTTCTGTTACAACCCATATCCACATGTGTTAGTTCATGCCATATATTAGTTAACATAAATCCAAGAAGGAATTATCTTTGAGATGATAAGAAGTCAATCATATTGGTCTTAAGTGATACAAGAGTGTATAAGGGTGATTAACCAGTATTAGAAGTTAAACGAATCAAGGATGTTGTAACTCGTATTTTCAGGTAATCTAGCGGTGCTTAATACACTCAAGAGGTCATTTATTAAGGTATTTTAATCATATAATATCCATATCATAAGTCTTGAAGTCAAACGAGTTATGAAACAAAAGTCGACAAAAGTTGTCGCAACTTAGGTTCATAATTTTACTTAAACATTAGGCCAAATGTTTCTAATCTTTTATCATAATTTACAAGGAATTACGGGGTGATATACCAACAAAATTAAATATCTATGAGTCTAATTTCCAACGCATTAAACCGTTCATCGATACGATCTCGGAGTAGAGAGATATTCACGTTTTCGCGAGACCGCGCCAAGCACCTCTCTATGGGGCCCACTAAGGCGGTTTAAGATATTTGGACCTATATAGGATGCCTCCAACCCGTTTTAAGTCATTTCTTCTCACTATTTTCAGACCTTAGAACCCTAGGAACATCCTCTCAAGGTTCTCTCAAGATTCAAGACCCAAAAAAGGGCAAACAACACAAATCAAGTGTCGGGAATTCCGTGGCGCTAGTAAGTCTCTTGTTCTTCTTGTTGTTGCTCATTTTTGTGTCGTTCCAGCTCGTGTGGGAGGTTGTTTTAAAGGGTTTATGTTCTGTAAATACTCCCTCATGTTCTTAATATCAATCCTAGGTGATTTCAAGCCTTCTAAAGTGATTCTAGTGCCGAAAAACACTAATTGATCGCTAGTTTCGCTTTTTTGTTGTTGTGGCAGCATTGGAGGGATATTTCATGGAAATTTAAGGTCAAATTGGAGTTGTTCTTTCTGTATAAAGGTAAGTAACCTCTTACTCTATATGTATTTAAGATTATCCAAGTTGCGGCTAAGCCATTGAAGCTAGAACTTGTGAGATATATATCGAAAGGCTTGGTAGTAATGTTATTGTTTTGTGGACTGTTTTGCGTTGTTGTTGGGCTGCATATTTTACTACTATCTTGTGGAGTTTTGGAGGAGGAAGGGTGTGGAGAAACACCATATATATGTAGGGTTATGGGCTGATAGTTATTCGTAACATTTCCAGGTTGTTTGACACGACTACGGTGGTCGTCGTATGTATGGAGTGACTAGGCTGTGTGTGGACTATTTTGGGAGGCTCAATATGTTTATTATTGATGTTGTTTGGGCTGTTTGGTGACTGTTTTGAATGGTGTGAGGTCATATATATAGGGGAGGTGCTGTCCGTTTCATCGTAAAATAGGTTGTGGTCGATACATAATAGTTATGACGCTTAAATGATAACGATAGTATCGTTTCTCTTATTGTAGACTAAGGAGTTTTGACAATTGCATAGCTTGAGATTGGGGCAGTATATACAAGGTATGTGAGGCTATCCCTTTCCTTCTTTTGCACGACTCCGATTGTACATAATGTAATGAACGAGCTTCCAAGATACTCTACTCTTAGAAGCTAGCAGTACTTACATTGTTTTCCCTCTTATGGAATGATTGATGTTAATGTTGCTTCTCTTATTCTTATGTTATCAATGTTGTTGGTACTTCCTGATTCTTATAAGGTTCATAGTGAAGAGTTAGTCCTAATAACGTGTACAGAGGATACCGACCTTACGTCACTCCGAAAGGTTTAGAATGTGATTCCATGAGTCGAGCATGCATTATATATATGTATCTATTTTACTCTACCGAGCCACGCTATAGTTGGCCGGGTACGGCACCTATTGTGCAACCACTGATCAGTTGGGTTTTACCGAGCTCCACGTGGCCGGGTACGATTCTACCGAGCCTTATGATGGCCGGGTACGTTTTTTTTTACCGAGCCTATTATGGCCGGGTACGATATGATGATGATGATGCCCACAGAGGAGAATGCTTTAAAGGTTTATGTATTTATACATATGTATCATGCATTTCATGTAAGTAGCCCTCAGAGGTACTAAGATGTTACAGGTTGTATATTCTCTATCCTTGCTTACATTACTGATCGTATTTATGGTTCTTTGCCTTACATACTCAGTACTTTATTCGTACTGACGTCCTTTTATTTGTGGACGCTGCATGTCGTGCTGCAGGTCCTGATAGACAGGCAGGTGCAGCTCCCCCACCACAGTAGACTGTCCAGTTCAGCGGTGATTGGCGAGATCCCTTCTCCGGACTTGCCTTGGTCTTGGTATGCAATTTTTGTTATAGACATTATGGGTATGTCGGGGCCCTGTTCCGGCTATGTTGCAACACTTATGTTCTTTTAGAGGCTCATAGACAGGTGTCGGCTCATGTATAGTTTGGTATGCCTTGTCGGCTAGTTTTTGTTGTATAGTCTTTCATAGTAGCGTGGTAGCTCATACCTTATATGTAGTTTCTTGATTGTCTGGTCATCCCCTGCTATGTATGTTCATGCCGTCATATTTTATTGCTGGTTGTCCATGATCTAGGTCTACCATTTATATTGATCTCGTCAGCCCTAAAAGATAATAATGAAGGTTAGATGAAATGTACGTTGGTGCTCGGCAAGTGTGGTCGGGTGCTAGTCATGGCCCTTCAGTTTGGGTCGTGACAAACTTGGTATCAGAGCAAGTCTGTCCTAGGGGTTGTCTATGAGCCGTGTCTAGTAGAGTCTTGATTATGGATGTGTAGCGCGCCACATTTATAATCAGGAGGCTACATGACATCTAGGGTTGTTACCTTCTTCCTGAATCTAGATCGTGCGTAGAGTTGAGTCGTAAGTGTTCGTCTCTAATATTCACCTTGTTTATTTCCAGTGATGCCTTCGACTAGGAAGCAAACGATTAGTAGACGGCTTGATACAACAGCGGGAGAGGGTACCAGTCAGGTGCCCCAAGTCAGAGCAGGACAAAGTGAGGCTCAAAGTGAGATGCCCTCTCATACCTCATCTACTCCATCTCCTCCAGAGGATATTAGAAGGCACCCAGCGCCTCCAGTTCCTCCGTCTGGCACTCCAGACCAGGATATGCGGAGTGCTTTGCAGTTATTGACTAGCTTGGTAGCTGCTCAGGCTCAGAGGCAGAATACAGGTGCTGCTGAGAAACCAGTTAGTACAAGAGTTCGTGATTTTATTAATTTAGACCCTCCAGTGTTTACCGGATCAGACCCCAAGGAGGACCCACAGACTTTTATTGACCAGGTTCATCGTACACTTCGGGTTATGCATGTTAGTGATACAGAGGCAGTAGAGTTGGCTTCTTATCGGCTACGGGATTTAGCGGTTCTCTGGTATGATAGTTGGGAGAGATCCAGGGGTCCGAACCCTCCTCCAGCTGTGTGGAAGGAATTTTCTGAGGCCTTTCTTCGTCACTACTTGCCAGTTGAGATACGACGAGCTAGAGCTGATAAGTTCTTGAACCTTAGACAAGGTAATATGAGTGTGCGAGAGTACAGTATGCAGTTTGATTCTTTGGCAAGGTATGCTCCCCATATGGTGGCCGAGATGAGTGATAGGGTGCATATGTTCGTGAATGGGTTGGGACCACATCTGATAAATGAGTGTACGACAGCCTCCTTGGTGGAGGGCATGGATATTTCCCGTATTCAAGCTTATGCCCAGACCCTAGAGGATCGTAAGCGCCAGCAGAGGGCAGTTAGGGAGCAGGATAGAGGCCAGCATAAGAGGGCGAGATTTGCAGGGTATTCTGATGACTTCAGAGGCCGCATCAGGCCACAGTTTTCGAGGAGTTCGGCGCCACCTGTAGCTAGTGCTCCTCCACAGTTTCAGAGGCCTCGATATGATCGATCCTATTCTGGTCCAGGTCAGAGTTCGCGGGCATCTGGCTCGCAACATCACAGGGATACTAGTCAGATGAGACCCCCAACACCACATTGTGATCAGTGCGGCAAGGCCCACTTTGGACTGTGTCGTCGAGGTTCTGATGCATGCTATTCGTGCGGGCAGCCTGGCCATATGATGCGGGATTGTCCTAATAGAGGAGGTGATGGTATGGCTCAGCCGACTGGATCTGTGTCTGGTTCTTCCTCATCAGTTCGACCTCCAGCACGGGGTTTTCAGCAGTCGACAGGTCGTGGTAGGGGTAGAGGTGCAGTGCCGAGTTCGAGTGGTGCTCAAAATCGAACCTATGCTCTAGTAGGTCGACAGGATCTCGAGTCGTCTCCAGATGTTGTTACAGGTATTATATCTGTGTTTTCTTATGATGTATATGCGCTGATTGATCCGGGATCTACATTATCATATGTTACACCCTTTGTGGCTAATAAGTTTGGCATTGAACCTGAATTGATAAGTAAACCCCTCGCGGTATCTACTCCGATAGGAGATTCTGTGATTGCTAGAAGGGTATATAGAGGTTGCACTGTGATGATTTGTAGTCGTCAAACCTCGGCAAATTTATTTGAGTTAGAAATGGTTGATTTTGATGTGATAATGGGAATGGACTGGTTGGCCTCATGCTATGCAAATGTTGACTGTCGTACGAAGATGGTTAGGTTCCAATTTCCGGGTGAACCCGTCATTGAATGGAAAGGGAACATTGCTACACCGAAAGGTAGGTTTATTTCCTATCTTAAGGCAAGGAAAATGATCTCAAAAGGTTACATTTATCATCTCGTTCGCGTTAGGGATGCGGAGGCGAAACCGCCTACTTTACAATCAATCCCTGTGGTCAACGAATTCCCAGATGTTTTCCCAGATGAACTCCCAGGCCTTCCTCCTGAAAGGGAGATTGAGTTTAGCATTGATGTGTTGCCTGACACTCAACCGATCTCTATTCCTCCATACAGAATGGCCCCGGCAGAGTTGCGAGAGTTGAAGGTGCAGTTGAAGGACTTGCTGGATAAGGGCTTTATTAGGCCTAGCACTTCACCTTGGGGTGCACCAGTCCTATTCGTGCGGAAGAAAGACGGGTCGTTACGGATGTGTATCGACTATCGACAGTTGAATAAGTCTACTATAAAGAACAAGTATCCACTTCCAAGAATTGATGACCTGTTTGACCAACTCCAGGGTGCCAAGTATTTCTCTAAGATTGATTTACGTTCAGGGTATCATCAGGTGAGGGTTAGGGAGAAGGATATTCCAAAGACGGCCTTCCGGACAAGATATGGGCACTTTGAGTTCTTGGTGATGTCGTTCGGGCTAACAAATGCCCCAGCAGCTTTTATGGATCTCATGAATACTATATTCAGGCCCTATCTTGATGTGTTCGTGATTGTATTCATTGATGACATTCTAGTGTATTCTCGTTCGGAGGCGGAACATGCGGGCCACTTGCGGATAGTATTACAGACGCTTCAGGATCGTAAGTTATATGCTAAGCTCTCCAAATGTGAATTCTGGCTGAACTCAGTAGCATTCCTTGGCCATGTGATATCTGATGAGGGTATTAGTGTCGACACTCAGAAGATCGATGCAGTAAAGAATTGGCCGAGACCTACAACACCATCAGAAGTCCGCAGCTTCCTAGGGCTAGCAGGATATTATAGGCGGTTTGTAGAAGGATTTTCCTCTATATCATCACCATTGACTAAGTTAACACAAAAAGCTACCAAATTCCAGTGGTCTGACACTTGTGAACGTAGTTTTCAGGAGCTGAAGAATCGATTGACATCTGCACCAGTGCTCACTCTTCCTGAAGGAACAGAAGATTATGTGGTATATTGTGATGCCTCAGGTATAGGTTTGGGGTGCGTATTGATGCAGCGTGGGAATGTGATTGCTTATGCATCAAGACAATTGAAGAAGCATGAAAAGAATTATCCAACCCATGATTTGGAATTGGCTGCAGTAATATATGCTTTGAAGATATGGCGGCACTACTTATACGGCGTCCATGTTGACATCTACACAGATCACAAGAGTTTACAATACATCTTCAAGCAGAAAGAGTTGAATTTGAGGCAGCGTAGGTGGCTTGAATTATTGAAAGACTACGACGTCGAGATATTGTATCATCCCGGTAAAGCCAATGTTGTGGCAGACGCTCTCAGCCGTAAATCAATGGGAAGCTTAGTACATATTGAGGCAGGTAGATGGGGGTTGATTAAAGAGCTTCATCAGCTAGCCAATATGAGAATCAGATTGTTAGACTCTGATGACGGAGGTGTTACTGTACAGAATACATCAGAATCATCTTTGGTAGCCGAGGTAAAAACACGACAATATGAAGATCCTATCTTAGTACGATTAAGAGAAAGCATTCAACAGTGTAAAAGTATGGCTTTTGGGATCGGAAAAGATGGGGCACTGAGATACCAGAGCCGATTGTGTGTGCCTAATGTGGCAGGGTTGCGAGAGAAGATTATGAATGAGATTCATCAATCCCGATATTCCATCCATCCCGGCTCGACAAAGATGTATCATGATGTCAAGGAGCAGTATTGGTGGGATAATATGAAGAAGTCTATTGCAGAATTTGTAGCCCAGTGTCCCAATTGTCAACAAGTAAAGATAGAACATCAGAAACCCGGTGGATTGCTTCAAAATATAGAGATTCCGACCTGGAAGTGGGAGGTGATTAATATGGACTTCATTATTGGATTACCTCGCTCTTATCATAAGTTTGACTCCATCTGGGTGATAATTGATCGACTTACAAAATGTGCCCATTTTCTGCCAGTGAAGACAACTTACACGGCTGAAGATTATGCGAAGTTGTATATCAAGGAGATTGTTAGGCTTCATGGTGTGCCCATATCTATTATATCAGACCGAGGAGCTCAATTTACGGCTAACTTTTGGAGGTCTTTCCAGAAGGGTTTAGGCACACAGGTAAATCTCAGCACTGCATTTCATCCGCAGACTGACGGACAGGCTGAACGTACCATTCAGACACTGGAAGATATGCTACGAGCATGTGTTCTAGATTTTAAGGGGAATTGGGATGATCATCTTCCACTCATAGAATTCGCCTATAACAATAGCTACCATTCCAGTATTAAAATGGCCCCATACGAGGCACTATACGGGAGGAGATGTAGATCACCAGTTGGATGGTTCGAAGTCGGTGAAACAGAATTATATGGGCCAGATTTGATTCACCAAGCTATTGAGAAGGTGAAAGTGATACAGGAGCGATTGAGGACGGCACAAAGCAGGCAAAAATCTTATTCTGATGTCCGACGTCGTGATCTAGAGTTTGAGGTTGGTGATTGGGTTTTCCTGAGGATCTCACCAATGAAGGGTATTATGCGTTTTGGGAAGAAAGGTAAGCTGAGTCCAAGGTATATCGGGCCGTATAAAATTCTTCGACGGATTGGACAGGTTGCTTATGAGTTAGAATTGCCATCCAAATTGGAATTTGTCCACCCGGTAGTCCATGTATCTATGTTGAGAAAATGTATTGGAGACCCTTCTCGAGTCGTCCCTATCAAAGATGTACAAGTTACAGAGGACCTATCATATGAATAAGTGCCAGTGGCGATATTAGATCGGCAAGTCCGCAAGCTGAGAACAAAAGATGTAGCTTCCGTCAAAGTATTGTGGAGGAACAAAAATATGGAAGAAATGACATGGGAAGCAGAAGAGGAGATGAAGTCTAAATACCCTTACTTATTCCAGAATGAAGATAACAAGGATGCTGGTGGAAGACAGGATACATTGGAAGGTGAAACGGCTCTATGAGGTAAGCAATAATTTGAGAATACTCCTCCTTAATACAAAATGGTGATATGTAGATAATGTAAATACGCATAATACTTTGTGTAGCCTTGTGAAGCCATATGTTGGGCTTAATTACTTGCAAGTTTTGCTAGTGACCATTTTATAGGGGAAAATTGATCGGAAATTTCCATTGGAATCCACGATGATTTAAACTCCCCATAAACCCTTACATTCGAGGACGAATGTTCCTAAGGGGGGAGGGTGTTACAACCCATATCCACATGTGTTAGTTCATGCCATATATTAGTTAACATAAATCCAAGAAGGAATTATCTTTGAGATGATAAGAAGTCAATCCTATTGGTCTTAAGTGATACAAGAGTGTATAAGGGTGATTAACCAGTATTAGAAGTTAAACGAATCAAGGATGTTGTAACTCGTATTTTCAGGTAATCTAGCAGTGCTTAATACACTCAAGAGGTCATTTATTAAGGTATTTTAATCATATAATATCCGTATCATAAGTCTTGAAGTCAAACGAGTTATGAAACAAAAGTCGACAAAAGTTGTCGCAACTTAGGTTCATAATTTTACTTAAACATTAGGTCAAATGTTTCTAATCTTTTCTCATAATTTACAAGGAATTACGGGGTGATATACCAACCAAATTAAAGATCTATGAGTCTAGTTTCCAACACATTAAACCGTTCATGGATACGATCTCGGAGTAGAGAGATATTCATGTTTTTGCGAGACTGCGCCAAGCACCTCTCTATGGGGCCCACTAAGGCGGTTTAAGATATTTGGACCTATATAGGATGCCTCCAACCCGTTTTAAGTCATTTATTCTCACTATTTTAAGACCTTAGAACCCTAGGAACATCCTCTCAAGGTTATCTCAATATTCAAGACCCAAAAAAGGGCAAACAACACAAATCAAGTGTCGGGAATTCCGTGGCGCTAGTAAGTCTCTTGTTCTTCTTGTTGTTGCTCATTTTTGTGTCGTTCCAGCTCGTGTGGGAGGTTGTTTTAAAGGGTTTATGTTCTGTAAATACTCCCTCATGTTCTTAATATCAATCCTAGGTGATTTCAAGCCTTCTAAAGTGATTCTAGTGCCGAAAAACACTAATTGATCGCTAGTTTCGCTTTTTTGTTGTTGTGGCAGCATTGGAGGGATATTTCATGGAAATTTAAGGTCAAATTGGAGTTGTTCTTTCTGTATAAAGGTAAGGAACCTCTTACTCTATATGTATTTAAGATTATCCAAGTTGCGGCTAAGCCATTGAAGCTAGAACTTGTGAGATATATATCGAAAGGCTTGGTAGTAATGTTATTGTTTTGTGGACTGTTTTGCGTTGTTGTTGGGCTGCGTATTTTACTACTATCTTGTGGAGTTTTGGAGGAGGAAGGGTGTGGAGAAACACCATATATATGTAGGGTTATGGGCTGATAGTTATTCGTAACATTTCCAGGTTGTTTGACACGACTACGGTGGTCGTCGTATGTATGGAGTGATTAGGCTGTGTGTGGACTATTTTGGGAGGCTCAATATGTTTATTATTGATGTTGTTTGGGCTGTTTGGTGACTGTTTTGAATAGTGTGAGGTCATATATATAGGGGAGGTGCTGTCCGTTTCATCGTAAAATAGGTTGTGGTCGATACATAATAGTTATGACGCTTAAATGATAACGATAGTATCGTTTCTCTTATTGTAGACTAAGGAGTTTTGACAATTGCATAGCTTGAGATTGGGGCAGTATATACAAGGTATGTGAGGCTATCCCTTTCCTTCTTTTGCACGACTCCGATTGTACATAATGTAATGAACGAGCTTCCAAGATACTCTACTCTTAGAAGCTAGCAGTACTTACATTGTTTTCCCTCTTATGGAACGATTGATGTTAATGTTGCTTCTCTTATTCTTATGTTATCAATGTTGTTGGTACTTCCTGATTCTTATAAGGTTCATAGTGAAGAGTTAGTCCTAATAACGTGTACAGAGGATACCGACCTTACGTCACTCCGAAAGGTTTAGAATGTGATTCCATGAGTCGAGCATGCATTATATATATGTATCTATTTTACTCTACCGAGCCACGCTATAGTTGGCCGGGTACGACACCTATTGTGCAACCACTGATCAGTTGGGTTTTACCGAGCTCCACGTGGCCGGGTACGATTCTACCGAGCCTATTATGGCCGGGTACGATATGATGATGATGATGCCCACAGAGGCGAATGCTTTAAAGGTTTATGTATTTATACATATGTATCATGCATTTCATGTAAGTAGCCCTCAGAGGTACTAAGATGTTACAGGTTGTATATTCTCTATCCTTGCTTACATTACTGATCGTATTTATGGTTCCTTGCCTTACATACTCAGTACTTTATTCGTACTGACGTCCTTTTATTTGTGGACGCTGCATGTCGTGCTGCAGGTCCTGATAGACAGGCAGGTGCAGCTCCCCCACCACAGTAGACTGTCCAGTTCAGCGGTGATTGGCGAGATCCCTTCTCCGGACTTGCCTTGGTCTTGGTATGCAATTTTTGTTATAGACATTATGGGTATGTCGGGGCCCTGTTCCGGCTATGTTGCAACACTTATGTTCTTTTAGAGGCTCATAGACAGGTGTCAGCTCATGTATAGTTTGGTATGCCTTGTCGGCTAGTTTTTGTTGTATAGTCTTTCATAGTAGCGTGGTAGCTCATACCTTATATGTAGTTTCTTGATTGTCTGGTCATCCCCTGTTATGTATGTTCATGCCATCATATTTTATTGCTGGTAGTCCATGATCTAGGTCTACCATTTATATTGATCTCGTCAGCCCTAAAAGATAATAATGAAGGTTAGATGAAATGTACGTTGGTGCTCAGCAAGTGTGGTCGGGTGCTAGTCATGGCCCTTCAGTTTGGGTCGTGACAATTTCGAGTTAACTCTTACACTGGAAGAGATAGCAGGCTATGCCGGTTTTGAAGGGAATCTTAGAAGTCAATACCCGGTGGCACCTAGAACAGTAACCCCTCATAAATTTTTGTACTTGTTAAGCATCAATTGTGACATCCGAGATGGAAATTTGGCCAAAGGATTCTGTACCTTCTACTTTCTGTATCGACGTTACGGGAATCCCCGTGGCTTCGAAATTCCAGATACCGGTCTTACTCACGCGGGAAACCAAAACAAGTGGGAAACTCGGAGAGGATTAGCTTTCATAGCAACATTCTTGGGTATTTTGGTTTTCCCTAGAAAAGATGGGAACATAGAGTTGGGACATGTAGGGATAGCCGACTTTATGATGAAAAAGGCAAATGGGACTACAATGCCGTTGATCTTGGCGGAAATTTACCGAGTTTTGACCCTCTGTGGGGAGGGGGAAAGTTCTTTGAAGGGTGCAATATGCTGTTACAATTATGGATGGAGGAACACCTTTGCCACCGTCCTGGATACTTGAATTGTGGTATGACTGGCCTCGAGTGCATTGAAAAACAAGAAAAGCGGGTAGAGGGTTATGAGTTCCCGGATGGTACGGGAGAATGGCATGCTCATTTAAGATCTTTGACTGCAAATAAGATCGAATGGACATTCGGGTGGCTCTCGGTCGGTGAGGTAATCTACATGTCGGCCGAGGAATGCTTCTACTATTAATGGGTCTTCGGAGTATCCAGCCTTATGCTCCGCACAGAGTCCTACGTCAATTAGGCCGATACCAGAACATCCCACACAATGAAGATTTGAGCTGGCAGGTTATTGAGTTAGATCCAAAAGCTGCCTTCCCAGAAGAAAAAGTGCATCGGATTTGGCATCAGTGCAGATTCTTAGGGCCTAATACTCAAGTAGGAGATCTATTCAGAGGCGAGGTGGAGCCCATTTATATTGCTTGGTATGGTAAAAGATCCCATGTTCAACATGTGCCCGAAAGGCTCGCAAAGAGACCCCATGTCCAAAAGTTCACCGACAGAGCATAGGTGCAATGTGATTGGTTGGCCAAAGAAAATGAGTACATGGCTACCATAAGCAAATTGGAGAAACAAGTCAGGGACCTTTAGTTTGAAAATAGCTTGCAAACTGCGGCGGACGAAGGAGAAAAGAAAAAGCTAGCCATAGAAAATGAGGCCTTCGAGCCCAGATTCAGAAAATGAAAATAGCGGCAGAAAACCCAGCCCGAAGTGCAAAAGAAGAGAAACTCATAGCTAACTTGAGGCAGAAAGTGCGTGAATATAGTTTTGATTTGAACAAAGCAGAAAGTGAACTAGCCAAGGCTCGAAAATAGTTGGCTAAAAATGCAGATGAACGAGCATGCCTAGTTAAGCAGTTGAAAGAAAAGTACGATGATGAGGTCGCGGGATTAAAGAAAAGGGCCATCACCATGGAAAACAAAATGATCAAACATGCGAAAGACTTCAAGGTTGAAAGAGAACATTGTTATACGGCATTGTCACAATTAGAAATAGATTTACAACAACTTCAGGAGAAAAATCAAGTGGTCGAGCAAACTTTGGGGGCCAGGGCCCAGCAGATTGGGCATTTGTTACAAGAAAAAAGTGTCATAAGAGAGAGAATCAGAAACATCGCAGATTACATCGTTATGAAGTGCCAAATCTGTGAGGATATGACTCACACTACCTTCTTCGTGGCAGTAATGATATTCGTTAAGCAGGTAATGAGTGACTTGGACCGACTTCAAAGGGATCTTGCATATAGTCCCGCGGCAAGACCGAATGATGTCCCGCGGGCACCAGGAGCATTGATGTATTCATGATTTTTATTTTGAGTCTGTATTTCCTTTTCTGTTAGAGTTTGTCAGTTGTGTTGAGTTTGTATTTTCTTTTTGCTGGAGTCTGTCAATTGTGTTCGAGTCTATATTCTCTTTTGTCGGAGTATGATAGTTTATTTTGGAGTTTGTATTTCATGTTTTCATCAGCGTCTGTTAGTTTCTTTTGGAGTCCATTAGTGTTGAGTCTTTGTAATCAAAGCGTTTGCCTTTTAAGAAATTGAAAATCCCTAAAATTGTTTTATTTACTTTCGTACTTATCTCCTAGAACTACGCTCGGTTTGATTCATGCTGGGTCATGATATGTAGGCAATCTCCATAGGATTCGACCATAACCAAAAGATAAAAAAAGAAAGAAGAAGGAAAAAAAGAGAGAGGAAAACAAGAAAAAAGAAGAAGAAAAAAAAAGAAGAAGAAAAGAAAAGAGAGAAAATAAGAGGAAGAAGCAATGGCAAAACAAGATAGAAATGAGAGGATAAAAACAAAAGAAAAGGCCAGAATGGAAAAAGAGAAGAAAGAAGTTGCAAATGGAAAAGCCGGGATGATGCAAGCAGCCGATCAAATGCATAATAGAAATAATTAACTGCTTAGGTGAATTCATTCCCCAAAATGTGGTTACCAATCTGTTTAAATCCTAATCACTAACAAGGTTGTTGTTGATGTATTGAGCCCAGGCAGGTGGTTAGTTGATTGGCATTCTGACAACTCACTCATACAACACCCGATCAAAAGACAGGTTGAATATGGCCAACCAAGAACCGGAGACAAGTATTGTCGACCCGTCAAAAGAGGTGGAAGAACTGGATGTTAATGCAATGAAGGAAGAGATGTATAAGTTAAAGCAACAGATGGCTGAGATGTACCAAGCCTGGGCAAAAGGGCATCCACCACCGGTTTATCCCGTCAACCCTGCTTATATCCCACCATCGGCCCAACCTCAGGAGCCTCCCACTGTGAACTCATTTCCAGCCTTTCCCCTCTACCAACAATGCTATGGCACCACTTCCCATAATTCTCAAGCTCCACCACCCAAACAAGTCCCATACCCTCCTCCATCAATCACTCATGTTTTTGTGGCACCTCCATCCGCTGCATTATACCGATTTGCCAGTGAACCTTTGTTCCAAACTCACGACAACCAGTACTATCCCCCTGAACCCACCTTCAAAGTCCCAGAACCATATTCTTACACCCCTCGTCTTGATCTCCCGGCAGAGACCGAGAAGCCACCCAAAAATCCCGAGCATGAAGAGATGATCAGAAAAGTCAAAAGCTTAGAACAATCGTTCATAGATATGAGGGGGTTAGGAGGTCAAGTAAGTGTGGCCTATAAAGATTTATGTCTGTTCCCAGATGTTCAATTACCATCAGGGTTCAAAATGCCCAAGTTTGATCTGTTCGACAGGCATGGTGACCTAATAGCACACTTTAGAGGATTTTGTAGCAAGATGAGAGGAGCAGGTGGAAGAGATGAATTGCTGATGGCATATTTCAGCCAATGTTTGAGTGGATCGGCATTAGAATGGTATACCAGACAAGATCACAGCAGGTGGTACACATGGGATGATTTGGTCCAAGCCTTTGCCTGCCATTTTCAGTACAATCTCGAAATTATCCCAGACCGTCTGTCATTAACAAAGACTGAGAAGAGGCCTGGTGAGAGTTTCAGGGAATATGGATTCCATTGGAGAGGCAAGCAGCGAGGGTTGACCTTCTGATGAAAGAAAGTGAGATGGTTGATTATTTCTTGCAGGCTTTGGAACCCACTTATTTTGGTCACTTGGTGTCAGTAGTGGGCAAGTCCTTTAATGAAGTTGTAAAAATGGGAGGCATGGTTGAGGAGGGATTCAAGTCCAACAAGATCATGAGTTATTCAACAATGAAAGCGACAACCTAGGCCATTCAAAACGGTACTGGAGGTGTACTCGGGAAAAAGAAGAAAGAGGACGTTGCGACAATTGAGTCGGGAGCTTGGGTCGGTTCCAGGAACCTTCCACGTTACTACAACCCGCCTCGACCCTACCACTAAACTTACCCCCACACTCCATATAGCCCACCGTAACACTACTACCCACTGCCAGATCCCCATTTTTCCATCCATCACGCAAAAACCTATGCCCAACCTTCTGCTCACGCACAATGGCGTGCGCCAGCTCCACAAAGTCTATACCTAGCTCCACAAAATGCCCATCCACCCCCAAGAGCCTACAGAAATCCCCCTGGAATAGGTTTTCGGCCAAATCAAGCCTTTAAGAATGAGAGGTTGCAGAAGTAGAACATTTTCACTCCATTGGGAGAATTATATGCTAGTCTATTCCACCGACTGAGACAGTTGGGTATGTTGAATCCGATCGAAGCTAAACTGCCGAATCCCCTCCCAGAAATCTTGACCGCTCAGTGAGTTGTAAGTATTGTTTAGGGACCCCGGGTCACGACACAAAGAAATGTTGGAAATTGAAAATAGCTATTCAAGAGCTCATTGATACTAATCGGATTGAGTTCCAAGCCCTAGAGGCACCCAACATCAACCAGAACCCGTTGTCGGCCAATCATGAGACTAATATGATTGAGATAGTGCATAAGGGAGGGGAGCCTAAGAAGCCTTCGCAAACCGTCATGATGATTCGGGCTAGTGACGCCAAGCCATTTGAAAAGTCAACAAGTGAGAAATCTGTGATCAAGTTGAACGAGGCAAATAACGATCCATTCGTAGAGGTCAAGTAGGGGTCCTCAAGTGACGTTGCAGGAAAACATGAAAGATCAAAAGTGGTTGTGCCAGGAGTGACGAACAAGCCTGTGGTAATTGTGAAGGGCGCCCGCACAGATCCTGTCATTAACAAACCGGTAACGCAATTACCGATAGTCAACAACAAGGTAGTCCCATGGAATTATGAACGAGTGACAGTGACTTACAAGGGGAAAGAGGTTATAGAAGAAGTGTTTGAGACCCATGGTTTGACTCGATCGTGGAGATGCTTTACCCCCGAAGAGTTCAGAAAAGCTAAGACCTCAAGAGATAACCCAGTGTTGGTGAAGAAAGTGGTGACTGAGGAAGAAGCAGAAGAATTTCTGAGAAAAATGAAAGTACAGGACTATTCCATTATGGAGCAGTTAGAAGACACCGGCTCAGATCTCGCTCTTGTCATTATTGATCCATTCAGACGAGCACCGTCGGGCTTTGATGAAGATATTGAACGAAGACCACGTTCCTCACAAAATCTCATTAAACCACTTGGAAAAGATAGCTAACAAGATATTTGAGGTAAATAGAGTCACTTTTTCTGATGATGAGTTGCCCATGGAGGGTACCGAGCACAATAGAGCCCTCTATCTGATGGTGAAATGTGAAGATTCCGTGGTTACTCGAGTACTGGTTGACAATGGTTCCAGTGCAAATATTTTCCCTCTTTCCACTCTGAACAAGTTGAAGGTGGATGATGAAAGAATTCACAAGAACAATATCTGCGTTCGAGGATTCGACGGTGGAGGGAAAGATTCGGTCGAGGATATAGTGCTCGAGCTTACAATAGGGCCAGTTGAATTTACTATGGAATTCCAGGTGCTTAATGTGGCTGTTTCTTAAAATCTGTTGTTAGGTCTACCCTGGATTCATGCGGCCAAAGCGGCCCTGTCCAATCTGCATCAAATGGTTAAGTTTGAATGGGATAGAAAAGAAATTGTTGTGCATGGCGAAGTCAATTTGTGTGTTCCCAGTGATGCCATTGTTCCATTCATAGAGTTTGAAGACAACAAGGGGCCGTGGGTTTATTAGGTTTTTGACACGGTATCGGTATAGAAAATTCCTGAAGGGAAGTGCGTGCCGACTCCAAGGATAGCTGCTGCATCAGTCATAGTAGCCGTTGAAATGTTGAAAAATGGTTTTGTGCCGGGAAAGGGCTTGGGTTCATCTCTGCAAGGTATCGTACAACCGGTTTCTCTTCCTAAAAACTTGGATACATTTGGTCTGGGGTTCAAGCGCACAGTCGCAGACGTGAGAAGAGCCAGAAAAATGAAATAGAGAGCATGGGCCCTTCCAAAGCCAGTCCCGCGTCTTTCCCGATCATTTGTCAGGCTTGGTACCATAAAGCGCCTAGTGACAACGGTTCCCAATTCGGTGGTTGATGTGGATTGAGATTTGATGGAAAGGTTCGAGAGGATATTCGCTGATATGAACGTGCTGGAAGCTGGAGAGGGTTCTAGCAAGGCAAATGTGCAATTTGTTGGGCACAGTGCAAAGATTAGCAATTGGGAAGCTACTCTTCTCCCCACCAGGAGGGAGTTTTGGTAGTTTGCTTTAATTTTCTTTCAATTTGTCTGGATTATTCCAGGGTTGTAATTCAAATGTTATGTTCCGTCCGTTTGGATGTATAAACCCTGTTATCTTTAATTTCAATGAAATGCAATTTCTCTTTTCCTCTATTCCTGGCAGTGTTATTTTTGTTTTCCTTTCTTTCCTGTACAATTCTTTTTATGCTGGCATCAATGATATGACATGTATGCGGAATCTCCGGCCTAATCTTAAAAGCCAATCTAATTCTGAAATAGTAATTCAAGAAGTAGAGTGTGATGTTGAATCGGAATATGACGAGGATGAAGCCTTTGAAGAGATTAGTAAAGAATTAAGCCATTTTAAAGAAAAAACCCAAGCCTAACCTGAGTGATACAAAAGCAATCAATTTAAGGGATCAAGATAATGTCCGGGAAACTAAAATAAGTGTCCATATTGAACCACAACTCAGAGAGGAGATAATTAAAACACTGTTCGAGTATAAAGATGTTTTTGCATGGTACTATGACGACATGGCAGGTCTAAGCACTGGCTTGGTGGTTCACAAATTGCCCACTGATCCGGCATTTTCCCCTGTCAAGCAGAAGCTGAGGAAATTTAAAACTAATATGACTATGAAAATTAAGGAAGAGGTCACCAAATAGTTTGAGCCCAAGGTCATTCGGGTCACTCGGAATCCCACTTGGTTAGCCAATGTAGTGCCTGTGCTGAAGAATGATGGCAAGACCAGGGTGTGTGTTGATTATCGAGACCTCAACAAGGCGAGTCCCAAGGATAACTTCCCACTGTCGAACATCCATATATTGATCGATAATTGTGCCAAACATGAGATTGGTTCTTTTGTGGATTGTTATGCGGGCTACCACCAGATATTAATGGATGAAGAAGATGCAAAAAAGATAGCATTCATCACGCCCTGGGAAGGTACGTTTATCGGGTCATGCCATTTGGTTTGAAAAATGCTGGGGCATGTACATGAGGGCAATGACGACCATTTTCCACGACATGATACACAGGGAGATCGAGGTTTATGTGGATGATGTGATTGTAAAGTCTAGAAAGCAGTCTGACCATGTCAAAGACATGAGAAAGTTCTTCCAAAGGCTTCGCAGGTACAATCTCAAGCTTAATCCTGCAAAATGCGCATTCGGTGTTCCTACTGGAAAGTTGCTGGGATTCATAGTTAGCCGATGAGGTATTGAATTAAACCCGTCAAAAATCAATGCCATCCAGGAATTGCCACCTCCAAAGAACAAGACTGAGGTGATGAGTCTATTGGGAAGATTGAATTACATCAGCCGGTTTATTGCTCAGCTCACGACAACTTGTGAGCCTATCTTCAAATTGTTAAAGAAAGATGTTGCAGTCAAGTGGATAGATAAATGTCAGGAAGCATTTGATAAGATAAAGGAGTACTTGTCAAACCCACCTGTATTGGTCACGCCAGAACCAGGGAGACCTTTGATTCTGTATTTGACAGTCTTGGACAATTCATTTGGATATGTGTTGGGACAGCATGACATCACTGGCAGGAAGGAGCAGGCCATATATTATCTCAACAAGAACTTCACATCTTACGAGGTTAAGTAAACTCAGCTTGAGAGGACATGTTGCACCCTAACTTGGGTAGCCCAGAAGCTGAAACATTATTTGTCATCTTATACTACTTACCTCATCTCTTGCTTGGATCCGTTGAAGTATATCTTCCAGAAGCCTATGCCCACGGGAAGGCTCGCAAAGTGGCAGATCTTGCTCACAGAATTTGACATTATCTATGTGACTAAGACCACAATGAAAGCACAAGCATTGGCCGACCATTTGGCTGAGAATCCTGTGGATGAAGAATACGAACCTTTGAAGACCTACTTCCCTGATGAAGAGGTAATGCACATTGTTGAGTTGGAACAGATTGAAAGGCCAGGATGGAAGCTTTTCTTTGATGGTGTTGCTAACATGAAAGGCGTTTGAATAGGAGCAGTACTTGTTTCAGAAACAGGGCATCATTACCCTGTTACAACACAGCTTCAGTTCTACTGTACTAACAATATGGCGGAATACGAGGCATGCATTTTGGGTTTGAGGATGGCTGTAGATATGGGTGTCCAGGAAGTCTTGGTCTTGGGTGACTCAGACCTTCTGGTACACCAGATTCAGGGAGAGTGGGAAACACGAGATTTAAAACTCATACTGTACCGGCAATGTTTACATGATCTTTGTGAACGGTTTCAATCAATAAAGTTCAGGCATATTTCGAGGATCCACAATGAGGTCGCCGATGCTTTGGCTACCTTGGCATCGATGTTACATCATCCGGATAAGGCTTATGTTGACCTGTTGCATATTCATGTCCGTGATCAGCATGCCTATTGTAACATGGTGGAGGAAGAGCTCGATGGGGAGCCTTGGTTTCACGACATCAAGGAATACATCCAAAGGGGAGTATATCCTGTACAAGCCACAGGTGATCAAAAGAGAACAATTCGTCTCTTGGTAAGTGGATTTTTCTTTAGTGGAGGAGTTTTGTACAAAAGAACTCCAGATCTTGGGTTATTAAGATGTGTAGATGCCAAACAGGATGCGGCTATCATGACCGAAGTACATTCTGGAGTCTGTGGACCGCACATGAGTGGGTATGTGCTGGCAAAGAAGATTCTCCGGGCAGGTTATTATTGGCTCACTATGGAGCGAGATTGTATCAGTTTCGTGCATAAATGCCATCAGTGTCAAGTGCATGGAGAATTGATTCATTCTCCACCATCTGAATTACATACAATGTCTTCACCATGGCCTTTTATTGCTTGGGGAATGGATGTCATTGGACCAATCGAGCCAGCTGCGTCTAACGGGCACAGGTTTATTCTGGTGGCCATCGATTATTTCACCAAGTGGGTAGAGGATAAAACATTTAAGTCTATAACCAAGAAGGCGGGGGTCGATTTTGTGCATTCAAATATCATTTGACGGTTCGGGATACCGAAGGTGATCATTACAGACAATGGAGCTAATCTCAATAGTCATCTGATGAAAGAGGTATGTCACCAATTCAAGATTACACATCGCAATTCTACCCCATACCGCCCTAAGTCAAACAGAGCAGTTGAGGAGGCCAACAAGAACATAAGGAAAATATTTCGGAAGATGGTGGAAGGTTCTAGGCAGTGGCATGAAAAGCTGTCGTTTCCATTACTGGGTTACCGCACTACTGTCCGTACTTCAGTAGGGGCGACTCCTTATTTGTTGGTGTATGGCACTGAAGCAGTGATACCCGTAGAAGTGGAAATTCCATCTTGTCAAATTGTCGCGGAGGCTGAGATCGATGATGAAGAGTGGGTCAAACCCCGCTTGGAACAATTGAGTTTGATCGATGAGAAGAGACTGGCAGCAGTGTGTCATGGACAGTTGTATCAATAGAGAATGGCAAGAGCATATAACAAGAAGGTGCGTTCACGGAAGTTTGAAGTGGGGCAGTTAGTATCGAAATGCATTCTTCCTCATCAGGTTGAAGCAAAAGGAAAATTCACTCCAAATTGGCAGGGGCCGTTCATTGTGACTAGAGTGTTGTCCAATGGTGCATTGTATTTGACAGATGTAGAAGGCAAATGTGTATAAATGGCTATCAATTCTGATGCAGTCAAGAGATATTATGTATGATTTCTTTCTTTGATTGTACTTGTTTGTATTTGGCATGTCTCGAATATTGAAATGACGAAGGCATTTTGTTCTGCTATCTAAACACTTTATCCCTCGTTACCCCTTTGAGCCTCATTTATTTTCTTTCATACCCCTCCTCCGGAATCAATAGCAAATATGGGAAACACAAGTGTAAAGATAATTAAAGGAAGGAGAGAAAAAGAGAAAGGAAAAAGAAAAGAGAAAGAAAGAATGAAAAGAGAAAGAAATAATGGAAGGAGAAAGAAAAGAATGAAAAGAAAAAGAAAAAGAGAAAGAAAAAGAGAAGAAAAATCACAACAAACAAAGTAATTCATATGTCATGAACTACGTTCGACCTGATTCTTTTTAAGGATACGTAGGCAGCCTCACGGTTCGATCCCATCAAAGTAAAAATCCAAAAGTCCCCAAACAAGAAACTGGGACAGAAGTTGTGGTTGTTATCAGAAATCTGATTCCGAAGGTTGTAAATTTGAACCCAATCAAACTGTTTTGAGCTTTTTATACCCTTCCTTTCTAAACCAATCCAAAAGCAACATTACTATACAAAGAAAGACCTTCCGATCAGTTTTCGGAAAATGCCAAGTCAAGCAGGTAGTGGTTATTCACATCAGGGGCAACACTCTGGTCCAAAGAGGGAAAAGAAGTTAAAATGAGAGAGTCTTATTGGTGAAAACCCTAACGGGAACCATAAGGCGACGGGAGTTGAAAAAAATCAAAAATGAGAGAGTCTTATTGATGAAAATCCTCACGGGAATTGTAAGGCGAAAGTGAGTTGAGAGATGAATGGATGAGAGAGGTCTGCTGGCGGAACCTTTCCAAGGCACCGCAGGATGAATAAGGTCATGATTTGGTTGAAGAAATCAGGTTATGGAGGTTCCGAGGCAACAAAGTGTGGCAATTGAAAGTTGATTGGTTGGACCGATTGGGTCGGGTAATCCAAAATACGTGTCATGATCATTGGTGCCGGCTGTTGCACTCAGATAAGTCCTTTTTCTTTTTCCTCTTAAGATAGTCTTCCAGTTTTGGATTTTCTTATCCTTAATTCCGAAAGTCATTGTCTTTTCATTTCTATTGGGTTTATTTCTCTAAGATGTTCCCGATGTCAGTTCTATTCAAGAAAATAAGGAGGAATTTCAAATCTCACTACCAGCTTCAAGATGGCAAAGCATAGTGCGGCCAGAGCATACCAAAGATAACATGATGTAAAGTGGGGCAAGTGCCAACACAAGTTCCATCGTTAGAATGATTTAGTAATATCATGGGAGATGCGTAGTTTCAGTTAAAGGGGGCCAGAGGTGTGAAACAACGGTTTGGGGATAGAACACTCGGGTCATCCAGAGCCATAGGGTTTTGAAAGTCAGTCGAAAAGTCAAGCGGTTCAGGGCCAGTTTGGGGAAGCCAGTCAAAACAAAACAATGCAGCGGAGAGACCTTCAGCAAAGAATGCCATCAACCAACCACCATATTTAAAATTGACAAGATTTTTCTTTGATTGGGGCAGGAAATTTTGGTTGTTTCGGAGAAACCCTCCGTGGAGAAAGGCAGTCATCAAACAGGTTTGATTTTAGATTTTTAGGACCCTCATGGAAAATAGGACCCAGTTTAAATGTTTAGAAATAGCATAATCTAGCATAAATGCATCTCAAAGGAATATAAGTTGGCTTAGAAGTTTGCATGTTCGAGATAGGATTCAGTTAGAAGTTTTTAGGACCCTCATGGATAGTGGGACTTAGCTTTAAAATTTCGATTAGATAGCAACATTTAGCGTAAATTTTGTTGTAGGGTAGTATAATTCAGCCATAAAAGTTGTCACTCTTAAGATAAAACTTGACTTTTGATTTTCAGGACCCTCCTGTATAATGGGAAGTAGTTTAAAGACCTTCTTAGATAACAAGATGTAGCAGAAGTCATGCCTTTAACAGATATAGCTTAGATTTAAAATTGTCGTTTAGTTAAGAGTTGTCAGGACCCCCTAGATAACGGGACCTAGCTTTCAAATTCATAGTAATACTTGGTAATATGATTTAGTTTTACACTCACATATGTGCTCAGCTACAAAACTAGGGCAGGAAATTTCCACTGTTTTGTCATTTTGTTGAAGTCAGGAGCCCGCCTGGACAGTAGGTAATACATTTCAAGTTAGCAGTCAGGAGCCTGCCTGGAGAGCAGGGGATACATTTCAAGTCAACAGTCAGGATCCCATCTAAAGAACAGGGAATACATTTCAAGATAGAAGTTAGGAGCCCGCCTGGAGAGTAGGGAATACATTTCAAGTTAGAAATTAGGAGCCCACCTGGAAAGCAGGGAATACATTTCAAGTCAGCAGTCAGGAGCCCGCCTGGAGAGCAGGGAATACATTTCAAGTCAGCAGTCAGGAGCCCGCTTGGAGAGCAGGGAATACATTTCAAGTCAGCAGTCAGGAGATCGCCTGGAGAGCAGGGAATACATTTCAAGATAGAAGTCAGGAGCCCGCTTGGAGAGTAGGGAATATATTTTAGTTTAGAAGTCAGGAGACCGCCTGGAGAGTAGGGAATACATTTCAAGTCAGCAGTCAGGAGCTCGCCTGGAGAGCAGGGGATACATTTCAAGTCAGCAGTCCGGAGCCCGCCTGGAGAGCAGGGAATACATTTCAAGTTAGAATTCAGGAGCCCGCCTTGAGAGCAGGGAGTACATTTTAAGTCAGAAGTCAGGAGCCCGCCTGGAGAGCAGGGAATACATTCAAGTTCAGCAGTCGAGTGTCCAATCGGAGAAAGGAAAAACATCATCAAAGTGTAGTTGGCAGTCAGGTATCCACCTAGAGAAGCGGAAAACATCTCAGATTACAATTCAAAGCGGCAACAAGGGGATTCCACCGGGAGAGTACAAGTTAACAAGGCAATAAGAACCACAGGAACAAGTCTAAAGTTACAAATAGGATTTTGTATTGTATAGATCATAGCATAGTCTAGTTACTTTTTATTTTATCATGGTGTAATAAGGGGATGCAGTAAGTAGTAGTAGCAGCAGCAATAGTGAAATCACACCTTCATGGTAGTCCCAGCTACCAAACATTCCTGAACTACACTGACCTGATTCCTTTTTAGCCAAGGATATGTAGGAAACCTCGGAACCAGGGTGCGGTCAAACCTTTCAAAAATGCTTCCCACGGAGTATCCAAACGGGCAAAAATCGCTCACTTTATCTTTGCACGAAAACTCTTCGTGTTTCCGAGCAAAGAGGGGCATGTGTGAGCACGTGATTTTTTCCCTATATGAATTAATTCCACAAATTCAAAACAAAATAATTTTTCCATTGTTTGCAATTTCGTAGATTTTTCATAGCATTTCTGTTAATTGTTTGCATTTGCCTGTGCATGTTAATTTTGAAAAATACAAAAATATGTTGCATTTTGTATTTAGGATTTAAGTTTACATTTTCATATTAATTAACAAATTAGTTGTTTTATTGGAAATAGAAAAATCACAAAAAATAACTTATTTTTGCACTTTTTAATTTTAGTTTTCGCATTTTGGTAGTTTTTCCTTTAATTTGGTTTTTAATTAATTGTGGTAATTATTGGTTAGAGTTAATTAATTTAATGTGGTAGGATTAATTTAATGTGGTAGGATTAATTTGATTTAGGATTTAGTTTAGGTTTTTATTTTAATTTTGAAAAAAAAAGAAGGAAAGAATTAAGAAATAATTTTTAAAAGGGACAAGCATTGAATAAGATTTTGGGCCGTTTTTATTTCAATTCTGTCAAGCCCAACCCAATGCACCCTTAAACCCATTAAAACCGCCCAATCTAGGCCCAGACCCGCCTCCAATACCCGGTCCGCCCCCACCAGTAACCAAACGACGTCGTTTCCTTTCTTTCCATCACAGCCGTTGATCTCATGTGATCCAACAGATGTGAACTGGGCACCGGTAAATATATCAGTGTCTGAACCCTTCACGCCCCCCCCCCCTTTTTCGTCTCACCTCTCTCACCCGACCTTCAGAGATTCACCAAAAACCCTAAAGCGCCGCCTCCATTCCCCCACCTCGAGCCCGACGGCGCCGGTCCTAAATGACCCCAAATTAACACCACATAGCCACCACGACCCCCTCATGCCAAATCCTCACTCCGTTTCCCTTGAATCGTGCCGGATCTTCTCGAACCCTAAATCTGAGTTCGAGCCCTGAAAGTTCAAAAATTATTTTCTTATCGGACCTGGTACATGCATGGTCATAGGGCACTGTTTCTTCGAGTTTTGAAGTTTGGATTCAACAAAACAGATGTCGTTTAGTTTGTCCTTGACAGAGAACAAACGATCGACGTTAGTTTTGTTAGGTCCTTTGTCTCCGATAGATTTCGAGTTCTGAATTGGTAAGCTCCTTTCCCCTCTTGTCTTTTCTTTCTTTTACTGTCTTATTCTCTTTCTCCTTCCCCTTTCTTTAGTTTAGTTTTCTTATACTAATCTGGCTGAAACTCGATTAATCTCTCGAGTTTAAATTTGTCTTCTGTTCACTGTTTTTTTTCTCTTCTTCGTGAAAGCCTGTTTTCTGATTTCTTTAGTCCGTTGTGTTAATAGAATGGCTAATTCTCTGATCTTGCCTTTCTGTTTAGTCACCCAAGTTAGTTTAATTAAGTTATTTCAACTTAGTTAATTCCCTGCCTAGTTGTGTTAATTGATCAGTAATTTAAGTCGGTTTGCTTTGAAATCACTTCATGTTATCATGGCTTGCAGATTTTCTCTTCAAATAGATAAGTGTTCGTTTGGGCTTTGGGTTGTCTCTTGTCCATTTGGCAAAGAGCAGCCCGTCCAAATTGGTTTGGGTTATTGGGTCAATTCTGACCCATTTTTGGGTTTGGTCTTCAGAGGTAATAACAGGGTCATTAAGGGGTAATTTGGGTTATCTAGGCTTGGGAATCTTATATAACTGAACTAGGAAGCTTCCTAGAAGCTAGGGTGGGGGGCTATTTTGAAATTTTGAGGTTTACACTAGGGATTTCTAAGCTAAAATGAAAATTTCAGAAGGTTTTAAGTGCAATTTTGAACTCTTTGAGGCTGCCCTAGTAGCTTGCCTATAAAGGCATTATTACTTAGAGCTCAAGTCAGATTTTGAGAGCTGTAGAATCAGAAATACACCAGACCATTAAAATTAAGAAGAAAAACACTATTCCATTGGAATTCTGCCGTAAATCTTAAGCCGTTCTTAGATTACAAAACAATTTCTGAAGCCTTTTAAGTGTAAATGGATTGATCTTGTGCTGGAAAAGCTTTGGGGCTTAGTTTTGTTTGATGTTCTCACTGTTCTATTGATCTTTGTTTGGGTTTCTGAAAGTTTTCAAAGTTCTACAGCATTTTTGGTTCATCTGAGGTTAAGTGGGAATTGATTTGGGTTGGAAATTAGTTCAAGGTTGGGTCTTGGGGTTTGTTGTGTGTCTACCTGTGTTGAACTTGTGTTTTACTGATTGTTACTGAAATCTGTGCTGGGCTGCCTGTTGCTTACTGCTTCCTCACCTCTTTCTTCTCTTTTTAATTTCCAGGTACACTTCTTCATTCTACCCATATGAAGATTGATTCGAGGAATAGAAATGGAAATTCTAAAGTTCAAAACATGTTTTCAGTTTTCTGTTACGAGTTTAGCCTTATTACTTTGTATTTATGGTGTTTCATAGCTCAGTTCATTATTTCTTTGTAGTTAATTCTAATCTGGGACAATAGTTTGTTGATTTTAGCCTCTATTTGGCCTCGTTTCTTTTAAGTTTGAGCTCTATGTGGCTAAGTAGGTGCCCTACGAGCTATCTCCTATCTGTTTAGCTGTGAAAGTGTATCTGATGTCTAGTCTTCAGTTTTCTTTTCTTCTGTGTGTTCTTTCAAAACTGTAATTGATGTTTAGTTATTTGTTGCTGTCATATAGATCTATTAGTGTTTTAATCTTAAGTTATGAATTAAATGCCAGCATGGAATTGAAGCTTCATGAGGTTTTGAGCATGCCCTTTCGTTTCCTTACTTGAGTTTGGCCTTCGTGAATTGGGAATGCAATTGTTTGAATGGATCAATTTTTTCTAATTCAATAATACATGGACAAGACGCAATATATAGGTAAAATCGAGTTAAATAAGGGCAGCATGCTTTCTTTGAAATCTGTTCGAACTCGATATTGTCGGGTTCGACTCTTGAAGATATGGTTTGTTAGAATGCATCTCAAATGTGGAGTATTTTAGAAATACACATGAATTTGAGAGTTAATGAGGTAAAGATGAATAGTGAATAAGGTTTCCTAGTTAATACACTTAGTTGTTGGCGTTGATTACTTTAGGCTCTAAATTGTGAGTTTATTCTGAGCTATGATCCATCTTGGTATAAGAAATCTATTTGTTGAAGGTTGGCTTTTACTCAGCACTGGCCATGCCTGTGTGGATTCGATCCTCGGCCCTAGCATAGTTTGATTTCATTGAGGCTTGGTTTTTCTTTATGGGCCTGGATGCGAAGTGATGTGCAAAAATTGGAATGACATATTTTTGGGCCTGTTGACGTTTGTTCACTCAACTTAACTTGGATACTTCCTAATTAAAAATGGTTACGATTTCATCAGGATTTATTTAATGGGTAATTCCTTTTAATTAATTTGAGGTGATCTATTAATTAAGTCACAATTTATGGCCCTCAGACATCTAGTTTGAATTTCCTTTTAAATTGGGTTTGAGGTGCGTCATGCCAAATAAAATATTAATTGCACGACCCTCGTTTTAATTAATTTCGTTTTGTCTTTAAAAAATCGAGGCGTGCCATTTAGCAAATTTTCATGGCCCTCGCAAAGTTAAAAAACGCGTAGTTGCTTTAAGCGCGTTATTTCAATAATATTACCTTCCTAAATTCGGGTGAGCATTTCATGTGACCCAAATCAAAATCTTAAAACGTTGAATAAAATATGTTTAGGATGGCGGGTGCATTTCATGTGACGTGATCCAAAGACGTGCTTTAAACGACGTTCAATCTTCTTTAAAAATTGAATAGAAGCGGTTAAAGGATAAAATGCACATAGATCTAAAAGTGTTTTTAAAATCAAATAATTGAGCTAAAAATAACAGCTGAGCGACCGAGCTAGAACAAAGGAACTCGGGAATGCCTAACACCTTCTTCCGGGTTAACAGAATTTCTTACCTGGATTTTTGGTTCGCGGACTGTTAAACATAGTCAACTTTTCCTCAATTCAGGATTTAAACCGGTGACTTGGGACACCATAAATTATCCCAAGTGGAGACTCTAAATTTTAATAAAATAATCCCATTTTGATTGTCACTTTAAATGGAAAAACTCCCTTAAATGCCCCTTCCAGGGGTGTAGGTGAACAAGGAGGTGTGATAATGACCAACGACAAATACCAACACAAGAATCTATACACATACCTTATGATTGTGACGTCTCAGTCAGACCCTTCTCTAGATGAGGAAATAAGTAGGGATATATAGACTTCATGTTTTCCTCGGCCTCCCAAGTCGTTTCTTCCACACTGTTGTCCTCCAAAGTACTTTCACGGAGGCTACCTCCCTATTCCGTAGCTTGCAGATTTGTCGGTCTAAGATGGCAACTGGAATTTCCTCGTATGACGAGTCCTCTGTAATCTGTACATCATTAGTGGGCACCACTCGGCTAGGATCGTCAATGTACTTCCGTAACGTAGATATGTGAAAAACCGGATGGACAGACTCTAATTCCGAGGATAATTCTAACTCATAAGCTACTTGGACCACTCTCTGAATGATCCTATAAGGCCCAATATACCGTGGGCTAAGTTTGCATTTCTTGCCAAACCTTATCACACCCTTCATAGGTGACACTTTTAAGAATACCCAATCATCAACCCTGAACTCTAAATCTCGTCGTCGCACGTCAGAATATGATTTTTGACGACTCTGAGCTGTCAACAGTCGATCCTGTGTGAATTTTACTTTTTCTATGGCCTGTTGAACCAGGTCTGGCCCATGTAATTTAGATTCTCCAACATCGAACCACCCTATAGGCGACCTACACTTTCGTCCATAAAGAGCATCGTATGGAGCTATATGAATACAGGAATGATAACTATTATTATATGCAAACTCAATAAGCGATAGATGATCATCCCAGCTACCTTTGAAGTCCATTACACAAGCTCGTAACATATTCTCCAGTGTTTAAATAGTACGCTCGGCCTGTCCGTCTGTCTGGGGATGAAATGTTGTACTAAGACTTACTTGAGTCCCCAATCTTTTTTGGAAGGACCTCTAGAATTTAGCCGTAAATTGAGCTCCTATATCCAAGATAATAGATACAGGGACACCATGCAGTCGTACTATTTCCTTAATATAAAGTCTTGCATAATCCTCTAAGGAATATGTAGTCCTAGCGGGCAGAAAATGGGTTGACTTTGTAAGCCTATCAACAATCACCCACATCTAATAGAATTTACGCTCGGTACGAGGTAAGCCTACGATGAAATCCATATTGATTACTTCCCACTTCCAAGTCGGAATCTCTATAGCCTACAATAATCCACCGGGCTTTTGATGCTCAACCTTAACCTGCTGTCAGTTAGGGCACTGAGCAACAAACTCTGCTATATCATTTCTCATTCCATCCCACTAATATAACTCCTTGATATCATGATACATCTTTTTGTCTACATGATGGATAGTATAATGATGATAGTGAGTTTCTCCTATAACCTGCCGACGCAGCCCTACAACATTATGGACACATAATTGTCCTCAATATCTGAAGACCCCATCTTCTATAATTTCAAGTGGTGTCTTCTCCTTCTGAAGGGTGGTATCCCTATAATGAACTAACATAGGATCCTCGTACTGATGTTCATTTCCATCAGTTACTAAAAAGGATGTTTCCGTATCCGGAAGAGTAATTCTAATATCACCTTATTCCAGTAACCGAACTCCAACACTAGCTAGCTGATGAACCTCATGGGCTATTCCCCTCTTTTTTTGACTGTAAATACGACAAGCTACCCATAGATCTATGGCTGAGGTCGTCGGCTACTACGTTCGCCTTCCCCGGATGGTATAAAATATCAACATCATAGTCTTTAAGTAGCTCCAACCATCTCCTTTGACGTAGATTCAATTCCTTTTGCTTGAAGATGTACTGGAGGCTTCTATGATCCATATAAATATCAACATGAATGCCATACAAGTAGTGCCTCCACATTTTTAGTGCATGAATCACCACGGCTAACTCTAGGTCATGGGTTGGGTAGTTCTTCTCGTGCTTTTTTAGTTGTCTAGAAGCATAAGCCACAATCTTACCATGCTGCATAAGTACACAACCCAATCGAACACCGGAAGCATCACAATAGATAACATAACCATCGATCCTTTCTGGGAGCGGTAGAGCCGGTGTTGAAGTTAATCTGTCCTTTAATGCCTAGGAACTCCATTCGCAAGCATCGGTCCATTAAAACTTGGCTCCCTTTTAAGTTCACATATATGGGTATTCTAATCCTTCACAATTCATGAAATTCCCTTTTCGAAGGCCTAAAGTTCATCCTTTATTTATCACAATTACGCCCTTATTCCACTACTAGGGTAGCCTTTCATCTATTCCAAATGTTACTAGTCTTAGATTCCTCTGAGTTCTCAGGCTATACTGAGCCTTTTTATAATTTAGAGAAACTATAAGCTCTCTTATGAGCTTAACCCAAGTACTTATCCATCCTCGTCCCCTTTTTACTCATCTTTTTCTTATTCTTCCTCCTATTTTCCTAAAACCTTGTCGTTCTACCATACATTAACTTGCGACCCACACATCTCTATTTATACTTATTCGCAACCTTCCTTCAACTTGCTTGTACCATAGATTTCCTTATGCTATTCTTGAACATCAAGAGAAACACGACATACCACTTTGGTCAAGGTGCTAAAAAAGAAGAATGTTCTGTTACAAGTTTCATGTAATAACCTATGAAATGGAGAAGCTACGAACCTCTATCGGTGTCGGGGATCTAGGTCGAGTCTTTACTGCCCCGATCTTTTGTGTATTCACCTAGATGCCTTCACCCGAAATGATATGCCCAGGGAAGGCCACAGAGTTCATCTAGAATTCATAATTAGAGAATTTTTCATTCAACTTCTCCTTTTGTAGAAATCCGAGCGCAGCACGCAATTATCTGCTTGCTCCACTTCTGAACGAGAATACACCAATATATCATCAATAAATATAGTTACGAATAGATCTGAAAAAGGCCTGAACACACAGTTTATCAAATCCATGAATATTGCGGGGCATTGGTCCAACCGAATGACATAACACGAAACTCGAAGTTCTCATTACTAGTCCGGAGTGCTATCTTTGGGATATCTTCCTCCTTAAACCTTACCTGATGGTACCCGGACCTCAAGTCTTTCTTTGAAAACACATGGCACCTAACAAGTGATCAAATAAATCATTAATCCTCGTGAGCAGGGTACTTATTCTTGATCATCACCTTATTCTACTGTCTATAATCAATACACATTCGTAAGGAACCATCCTTCTTTCTCACAAACAACATAGGTGCTTCCCATGGTGATGTACTAGGTCTGATAAAATGTTTTTCAAGCAAGCCCCTTAGATGTTCCTTTAACTCTTTTAGCTCTACGGGGGCCATTTATAGGGGGATAGATATTAGTAGGTTAATGACAAACTCAATTTCTCACTCTGGCGGAAGACCCGGAAGCTCATCGGAAAAAAATACCGGAAAACTCATTAATCTACAGGAAAGGACTGAATGGTTGGTAACTCTACTTCCACATACCAAACCCGAACTCAGTGATAAATATAGTCCTTTCTGATTATCTTCCTTGCCTTGATATAGGAGATAAATTTACCTCTTGGTGATGCGGTATTAATTTTCCATTCTAAAACAAGCTCTCCTGGAAATTGAAATCAAACTATCTTTGATCTACACTTGATGTTAGAATAACAAAAGACCAATCAATCAATAGCTATTATAATATCAAGTTCTGCCCAACCGAACACCACGTATCTTATCCTTGTTTATTACCAAGTATATCACGTGCCATTTCAGGCCGCATTCATATATATAGGTAACAATATTAAAACATAACTTGCATAACTAATTTACAAAAAGGTTAATATACATAAGGGTCAACTAGGCCGCAAACATGTCGTACCCAAAACTATATACAAGATAATCTCTGTAAAACCTCTAAGTAGGCATAACCATAATATATACAAGTCGGGACTAAGAAGAGGTGGAACTCATCAACCAAAAAACTAACACTTGGAAGAAGTCTAAAGTAGAGGGTCCTTGCCTCGTCCTATATAAGAACCTCGATCAGACACACTTCAAAGCGAAATCTTCATGCCCTTATCAATTATCTTCCTCCTCTTCGCCCGACTATTATCTTCTTCCTCTGCGTAACCCATAACATACACCAACGAACCTTGATTGACGAACTCCCAAGACTATGGACTATCTGGAACCTTAGAATAGCTAGTGTCGGCAAATACCTTGACATAGTTTTGAGCCTGAGGAAAACCTGTTTGGGCCAAGCCATGCACTACTCCCCTCATACCCTGATCAATGGGCTATGATAACAAAACTAAGGGCCTTGGTGCGGTCGGAACTCCTCTCACCCGATCTACTGCCTCAGTGGTTGAAATAGCTCGAACGGATGACTCATTCCCGATCCTCGGATGGATCCTCATTAATAGAACCCATGATCTCCGATGGGTCTGACTCCATAGTGTAACTTATATCTCTTTCTAACACCTTAGTAGTCTTTTTACCCGTTCTAGTGACTGTAGTTTTCGAAGGCATCGCTTAAAACATAACACATCGTTAGGAATATGAATTCTTATATCACATGATCTAACATAAGAAGAGAGGATAACATCCTATATGTCCTGTAGCCTCCTGTATATAAGTATGGTGCACAACACACCCATAAACAAGACTCTACTAGACACGGTATGTAGACAACCTTAGGACAGAACTGCTCTGATACCACTTTTGCTATGACCTAAATCGATGGGCAGCGACGGGTGCCCGAGTCCTATCGGTCAAACACCCCTAAGCATGCATCTAAGATATGAACCTCAATAACATCTGCTGAATTACAAAAATAACATACTTGAAGGAAACCTACCATCAAGGCATATGTACGTATACATGCAGAATACAGTGGGCGAGCCGACAAGGCTGTTATAGACAACTATACATCTAAGACTGAAAGCTGACAAGGCCACATACAATCCAACTAGACATACTATCTACAGACCTCTATTGGAAACATAACTGTACAAGGATGGGACTAAGCTATGTTATGCCCATATATATATATATATATATATATATATATATAAACATATCATACCAAAATCAAAAGTAGTTTCGGATCAAGTGGAGCACACCAACTCTCGTTGATCAAAGATCCTAAGAAGGGGGACCTTCAGCTCACCTACATTCACCTACGAGCATGAAATACAGGCCCTATGAAATAGGGCGTCAGTACGAAAAATGTATTGAGTATGTAAGGCATGAAAATTTGTACGTAAAACACATAGATGAAACATGAAATATAGAAACACGTTTTTAAAAAATTTGTAAATTCTAAAACATTTATAATGTCATGCACATGTAAATAAATGTCATGCCATGCATAGGTATGGGTGTATATTATATCATCAAGCCACTGAGGGCATCCCATCATATCGTCTCGGCCACTGTGGGCAACATCATCAACATATACTAGCTGATCAGGTGGTGGTGCGTATATAACGTCGTAACCTTTTCTCATATCCTATATACATATATTTACATATATACACGTATGTAACGTCATCTGGTCATGGGTCAATGCACATGTATAAAGGGGTGAAATGCATAAAAAATACGTAAAAATCTCAATATTCCTTCCGGATAAACTTTTTCAACTAGGGATTATTCTGAGACCCATGAACAGAAGATAATAATAATTCACATGGGGAATCAAGAATAGAGACACCCCTAGTATTTCTTTGAATAGAGTAATTTATGGAAACTGTGCATTTGCTCATTTCTTCAGTATAATTTGGACCATGCCAAAAGATAGAAGGGATGACCTTAACATACCTAGAGCAGGGAAAACTCCGTATAACATTCCGTTGGAGAATCTTCGTTGATTGAACTTAGAACTCAAAAAAAATCGGATTAAGTTCCTGCTTTCTGAATCCTTGAACGAATTGTTCCTGCTACTTTATGAATCGAAATTCTGCTTTGGGTTCTTTAATTGTTGGAACGAACATGCTTCTGTTTCTAACGTTTCTTGAAGAAGCATGACATATCACAAAATGGATTATGAGGTTCTTTGGATAAATTGAATACTTACACTTTTAAGACTTAGACTTAGAGAATGCAGTATCTTTCCCTTTTGATTTTTTTGACATTTTTTTTTCTCTTTTTGTCCAAATGAATGGATAATATCTTACTAATCCCCAGAGATTCCTAGGTAGCCGCATAGGTTATTTAAGTGCTTAGTCACTTTATGTGGTAAGCTAGTGCTGCCACATGTCTTTGGAGTATAATTAATTAAGTTTTATCCACTTATTAGTTAACTGGGTAATGTCCTGTTACCCGGTAATTAATCAATTACCCGCATAATTTAAAAATTGCCATAATTTACTTAAACTTCTACTTATTTTTAATATACTTCATATATACATCATACATTATACTACAGTGGTCATATGGTACCTTGCATGGTACTAGTTCATAATCATCGGGTATTATCGCTCGACCCGTATTTGATCTCAAATGGCCACGTTCAATGAAACTCATTTTCTTTAATTCGTGTACACCTTTATCCTTCATAACACTTATTTATTGCTTGTTATAAATAGCTTAAGTACGTTAACATCAAGATGATCTCATCCACGAGTCTACGTCATTTAGTTGAAGACGAAGCTTTTAACGTACAAAAATGCGAGATATAACAGATTCATAGCATCCAAGCCCATGTATAATTTCTCCAACAAGATAGAATCTGGAAAACCATGATTCGGAGACCTCACTTAATATAGCTTGAATTGATCCCATGCCTCATGTAGGTGTTCACCCAATTATTGCTTGACAAAGAAAATTTTATCCCTGAGCACAAACTTCTTGCTTTACGGGAACCATTTAGCTAGGAAAGCTCGGACGAGTTCAGGCCAAGAATAAATGGAATTTGGTGGTAGATTTCTTATCCATTTCCTTGCCTCTCCATCCAGTGAGTACTTGAACACCCTCAATCTTAGGGCATCATCTGAGACGTTGTTATGCTTGTGCATTGCACACACGCCCAAGAAGTTTCTGAGATATTGTGTCAAATTATCATCGGTGGAATTTCTTAAAAACCCCTCTTCTTTGAGCATTTGGATTAAGCTGTGTTCCACCATAAAAGTGGAAACATCAACTCTTGGAGGTACAATAGCATTTTATCCTCAATGTACTCATCTATGTTCACAAAAGGATTCTCTTCTTCATCATAATCGGCCATATTTTCCTATCAATACCAAGCAAAGCAAGAAAAGAGTGATGAAATAGAAGAAGACATAAAGTAAAGCATACACTAATTAGTAATTTCAAAACCATATTCCCCGGCAACGGCGCCAAAATTTGATACGCTCAAATTACATTTTAAATAAATAGTGTAAGGCGGTCGGTGTCACATATAATAATCCAACAAGGTTGGGGTCGAATCCCATAGGGAATAGGTGTGAAAAGGTTATTTGAGTAGTGTGAAACTTGACTTAAGTCGTAATTCTACTGCTTTAGCTTAACAAGAGAATGGTGTAAAAGTGATTTAACAAGATAACTATTTTGTTGTGAGAATGTGAATGATTTGATTAAGGAAACCAAGGTTGTGTCCCCATCAATTAAATGTAATGCTATCGGTGTTAATATGATATATTTCTAATGGAAGGTCCTTTGATATGCAAATGGTTCTAAATGACTACCCAATATTTTTCAATGGTTGGGTAGTATTTTCTCTTTATGATTTTCTCAAATATAAATGAGTTGTAATTAAGAACAACCAATTTATGCCAAGTAGAACTCACTTATTCCTAAGCGATTCTATTAAACAGGGTTAAAAGTCTTGAGTTCTTGTTATTCACTTCTAACAAACCCTAACCCACTTTTCCAGGTAAAAAAAGAGTAAAATGGAATAAGTTAGTGTTTTCAATCATCAACAATAAATAAAGCACAAGAAATAAATAAATATCAACCAACCATTATATATATATTCAATGTTAAACACCTATTAACATTACACTCATTTACTGTCCAAAATCTTAGTATTTAAACTAGCTACTCATACTAGAATACAAAAACAAAGCAAAAAAAGAGTCATAAAGATTACAAAAGTGCAAGATTCACTCTTCACAAGCTTCCAAATTAATGGTGTAATCAATGCCTTCAATGTAGTCCCTTTTTCAGACTTAATTCCCCACAAAAATCCTAGTAAATCTATTTATACTGGACTAAAAATTAGGGTCAAGATTGGACAAAAATGCCCCTGCAGAGCTCTTATGCGACTGCATAATGGTCGTAGACCATGTATGCAATCCGCATAGTTGACAATTGCGTCGCAGAACTTCTGATCCTCATGCCCATATTACACCGCATTTTCATTATGCGGTCCACATTTTCATTATGCGGTCCGCATATCAGTTATATGACTGCATTTTCCATCGCAGAAGTGCTAGAGAGGTTATTCAATTTCAATTATGCGGTTCGCAGAAGTGTTATGCGACCGCATAATGGATCACAATCTTCTCTTCAGTTGGTCAAAACAGCTGCTTCAGTTTGCAGTGATTATGTAGTGCGCATAGTACTTCTGCGGTCGCATACTTGTAGCATTCCTACTCTTTTGTGGCTTTTTGACTTCTTTTCCATGTGTTTGGGTCTTCAAGTCTTATGCACTACAAACACCAAAACTTTATAAGATTTAACTACAAATGCATTGAAAGACGAACTAAAGTCTATGTAATTGGTATCAAAAGTCCCTAAATTCTACGGCACATCAGTACCGGAGGAAGCTCTCGTGGTTGTTACATTTCATGTTTCGTACGTTAAAGTTTTGTCTTTAGTTAATCGACGTAGACTCGGGGATAAGATTATCTCAAGGTTAACGTATTTATGCTATTTATAAAGCATGAAGGATAAAGGGTACACGAATTAAAGAAAATGAGTTTCGTTGAAGGTTGCCGATTTGGGATAAAAATACGGGTCGAGAGATAATACCCGATATTTATGGACTAGTACCATACAAGATACCATATGACCGTGATAGTATGATGTATAAGTATATTAAAAATGAGTAGAATTTTAAGTAATTTAATATAATTCTTCATTATGCGGGTAATTGGTTAATTATCGGGTAACGGGACATTACCTAGTTAATTAATAAATTAAGATATATGACTAACCCCACCCCCAAACGTGGCAGCAAGGAAGCTAACCAAACAAATGACTCAGGGTCATATTGGCTTAGGTGGCTATGTAGGATAACAAGACTTTAACGTGTAAAGTAAAGACATTCAAGTTTGGTTCATTTGGACATAGTATTCTATAAGCTAAACTCTTGCAACGTATAATGTTCTTGAAATTATATAAGCTATTCTAGATGTTTGGTTCTTATTTATCTTTCTTCCTAATTCAAAATATTTCAAGAACAGAAGCTAAACTCAATCCAAGAAAAAAACCTTCCAATGAAATTTTTGCAGCCAAACAATTCCAACGAGAATTGTTAGAACAGTAGCAACGTAAAATTTTGGGGTTCTAAATGAGTACGGTGTAATCTTTTTCAAGAATATTATACCTATTTTTCCCTACTATGGGTATGTTAAGGCTATCCCTTCTTTCTTTTTGGTATTATCTATATGACACATGCAAAATGAGCAAATGCACAACTTCATAAATTACTCTATTTGTAGAAATGCTAGAGATGTGTATATTCTTATTCTCCTATAAGTCTTATATTCTATCGCCTGTTCATGGGTCTCAAAAAATTCGTAAGTTGATAAAGTCTATTCCATGATATTAATCAGAGGCAAAATGGTTTTATTGACGTACTTATCATGCATTGCATTTGTTTACACTGACCCCATGATCAGATGGCATTAGGAGTGGAAAACAGGAGGGTCGGGTAGGATATGGTTCGGGTCGAAAATGGGTAATGAAAAAACTAATCAATTATCCAACCCGACCCATATTTAATACGGATAAAAAACGGGTTAACCGGCGGATAATATGAGTAACCCATATTATCCATGACTTCTTGTATATGATCACTTTTGGGAGAATTCTTAGTCTCCCTAACTTGAGGAACCCCCAATTTGAGGCTTTACAAATGTAAAGGTTAGACCCATTGGTTATCCATTTTCTAAATGGATAATATAGTTCTTATCCATATTTGACCCGTTTTTAAAAAGTTCATTAACCAACCCATTTTTTAGTGGATAATATGAGTGGTTAACTCTTTTGTTTTAACCATTTTCCCACCCCTATATGATGTTATATATGAGTATATATGTAAATATATATATATATATGGGATATGGAAAAAGTTTACGGCATTATACACGCACCACCACCTGATTAATTGGTATATGTTGATGATTTTGCCTATAGTAGCTGAGATGATATGATGGGATTCCCTTAGAGGCTTGATGATATTATGTACATATTTACCTATGCATGACACGACATTTATACGCACGTGCATGACATTATAAATGTTTCAAAATTTATAAAGTTATTCAGATTTACAGATAGATCTTTTTATTCCATGTTTCATCTATGTCTTTTATGTAATGATTTTCATGACTTACATACTCAGTATATTATTCGTATGGACGCCCTATTTCCCGGGGCATGTGTTTCATGCCCGTAGGTGTAGGTAGGCATACTGACGGTCCCCCTTCTTAGGACCCTTGATCAGCGAGAGTTGGCGTGCTCCACTTGTTCTGGATCAACTTTTGATTTTGGTACGATATGCTTGTATTTATGTATATGGGTATGATGTGGCTCAGTCCCGTCTTTGTACAGTTGTATTTCTATTAGAGGTCTGTAGATAATTATGTATAGTTGTATAGCATGTGGCCTTGTCAGCTTTCAGTTTTGGGGTATATAATTGTCTATAGCAGCCTTGCCGGCTCGCCCACTGTATTTCACATGTATATGTACATATGCCTTTTTGGCAGGTTTCCTTCATATATGTTATTCTCGTAATTCAGCAGTCTTTATTCAGGTTTATATCATAGACGCATACTTAGGGGTGTTCGACAGGTATGATTCGGGCATCCTTCGCGGACCATCGATTTGGGTCGTGACAAAGGTATTTATGCATTGGCAGGACGACAAGATGAGGAGTCATCACCTGATGTTGTAACAGATATATTATCAGTCTCCTCATATGATGTATATGCGTTGATTGACCCAAGTTCCACCTTATCAAATGTTACAACGTTGGTTACTAGTAAGTTTGGAATAAAACCTGAATTGGTTAAATTTTTTGAGGTTTCTACACCTGTTGGGGACTTAGTGATAGCTAAGCAAGTATATAGGTGTCACGACCCAAACTGATGTGCCGCGACGGTTGCATGAATCCTACATGTCGAACATCCTTAAGCAGGCATTTAGTATATAAACATGAATAGTGTACGTGAGGAAACCTGTCCAAAAGACATATATACATAAACATGCAAAATATAGTGGGACGAGTTGGCAAGGCTGCTATAGACAACTATATATCCAAAACTAAAAGCCGACAAGGCCACATACTATCCAACTGTATATAATTGTCAACCGACCTCTAATAGAAATATAATTATACAAAGACGGGACTGAGACACGTCATACCCTTATATATATATAGACTGAGCCACATTGTACCTATATATATATACAAGCATATTGTACCAAAATCAAAAGCAGCTCCGGATCAAGTGGAGCATGCCAACTCTCGCTGATCAAGGATCATACAAAGGGGGACCGTCAGCTTGCCTACCTACACCTACGGGCATGAAACACATGCCCATGGAAATAAGGCATCAGTACGAATAATATACTGAGTATGTAAGGCATGAAAATCAGTACATAAAAGACATAGATGAAACATGGAATAATTTTGTAAATTTTGAAACATTTATAATGTCATGCACATGCATATAAATGTCGTGTCATGCATAGGTATGGGTGTACATAATATCATCAAGCCTCTGAGGGCATCCCATCATATCATCTCGGACATTGTTTGCAACATCATCAACATGTACCAACTGATCAGGTGGTAGTGCATATATAACGCCGTAACCTTTTTCCCATATCTCATATACATAAATATATACTAATAAATACGCGTCTATAACGTTGTCTGGTCATGGGTCAATGTACATGCATAAATAAATAAAATAAAATACATGAAAATATGTTAAAAATCTCAATATTCTTTCCGTATAAACTTTATCAACTGCGTATTATTTTGAGACTCATGAACAGAAGATATAATAATATGTCACATGGGGAATAATCAACAACACAGAGACCCCTAGTATTTCTATGAATAGAGTCGTTTATGAAAACTGTATGTTTGCTCGTTTTTTCTGTATTACTTGGACTATGTCAAAAAGAAAGAAGGGATAGCCTTAACATACCTGGGGGAGGGAAAAATCCGTAAAGGTTGCATCATACTCCTTTAGAACCGCAAAATTTTACGTTGCAAACAATTCTCGTTGGAATTGTTTTGTTGCAAGAAGTTTCGTTGGAAGCCTTTGTGGATTCAGTAGCTTATTTTCTTGAAATATTTTGAACTAGGAGGAATGATATGGAATGAAAATGAACATTTCTGATTCTTATTCCAAAAGAGAATGGAAACTTGAAAATTGCTAGTGTTTTCAAGATATGAGAAGGAATTTTAACATTTTTGGATTGTCAAACTTCAATATCTTTGAATTGTAAAGAGTTTTTAAGGTTCTGATTATGAAATATAGTGTCCATTCTTTGGCTAACATAATTGCCACCTAATCAAGAAGACTAAAGAGTCACTTGTCTTAGGTTGTGGCCATTTGCCACGTTTTTGGAGGGGTGAAGTGGGAATTATTAATCTTTATCCGCTTATTAGGTAATTATGTAATGTTCCGTTACCCGATAATTAACCTGCGTAATTAAAAATTATCTCAAATTACTTAAAATTCTATTTATTTTTAATATACTTTATACATCATACTACCGTGGTCATATGGTTCCTTTCATGGTACTAGTCCATAATTATCTCGTATTTTCGCTCGACCCATATTTTTTATCCCAAATTGGCCCTTTTCAAGAAAACTCATTTTCTTTAATTCGTGTACCATTTATCCTTCATGACACATACTTATCGCTTGTTATAAATAGCGTAAATATGTAAACCTCAAAATAATCTCATCCCCGAGTCTACGTCGATTAACTTAAGACGAAACTTTTAACGTACGAAAACGCGAGATGTAACATCCTTCCCCCCTTAGAAATATTTGTCCTCGAATGATTAATTCTCCAGTATCTATATAACTTTGGCAGAGTCACCTTTGTAACAACACTACTACCAATTCTCCTTGTAGAAGCTTAATAACTCAACGCCAAATAGGGCTATAATCATCAATAACGACAATGGCCTCAAACGACCAATGACAATAACTAACACAAGAATCCGTACATGTACGTTAAGGTTGTGATGTCTTAGTTGGACCCTTGTCTGGGGGAGAAAATAAGCAGGGATATCTAGACTTCATTTCTTTCTCGGCCTCCCAAGTCATTTCTTCCATATTGTTATTTCTCCAAAGTACTTTCACTAAAGCTATGTCTTTAGTTCTCAATCTCCGAACCTATCTGTCTAGTAGAGCAATGGGAGTTTCTTCATATGATAGCTTCTTTGTGACCTGAATGTAATCAACTGACACAATTCTGGAAGGATCTCCGATACATTTACAGAGCCTAGACACGTGAAAGATTGGATGTACAGATTCCAAGTTCGAAGGCAAGTCCAACTCATATGCTACCTGCCCTACCTTGCGTATGATCATATATGGTCCAATGTACCGAGGGATAAGTTTTCCCCTTTTTTCGAACCTCATAACGCCTTTCATCGGTGATACCTTTAGGAATACCCAATCGACAACCTGAAATTCCAAGTTTCGCTGTCGATTATCCGCATAAGACTTCTGATGGCTTTGAGTTGCTAATAGCCTTTCCTATATAAGCTTAAATTTCTCGATTTCCTGCTATACCAATTCTGGTCCTACTAACATAGTTTCCCAATATCGAACCACCCTATAGGAAACCCACACTTTCGTCTGTAAAGAGCTTCATATAGAGCCATCTGAATACTGGAATGATAGCTATTATTATATGCGAATTCAATAAGAGGCAAATGATCATCCCAGCTACCTTTGAAGTCTATCACACAAGCCCGTAACATATCCTCAAGTTTCTAAATAGCACGCTTAGTGTGTCCATCGGTCTTGGGATTAAATGGTGTACTAAGACTTACCTGAGTCCCCAATCCTTTTTGGCAGGACCTCCAGAAGTTAGCTGTAAATTGAGCTCCTCTATCCAAGATAATAGATACAGGGACACCATGCAATCGTACTATTAGGGACACATACGTTCCGATATCTGAGGATTCTGTCTTCTATAATCTCAAACAGTATCTTCTCATTCTGAGAGGTGGTATCCCTATAATAAACTAACACAGGATCCTCGTACTGGCGTTCCTTCACTTTAGTTAGTAACGAGGATGTTGATGTATCCTGAATAGTAATTCCAATATCACCTGAGTCTAGTAACCAAACTCCAAGACTAGCTAGATGATTTATCTCGTGGGCTATTCCCCTCTTCTCTGGCTGTAAATATGACGAGCTACCCGTCGATCTATGGTTGAGGGCATCAGCTACCACGTTCGCTTTCCCTCGATGATATAAAATATCAACATCATAGTATTTAAGTAGCTCCAACTATCTTCTTTAACGTAAATTCAATTCCTTTTGCCTGAAGATATTCTGGAGGCTCTTATGATCCATGTAGATATCAACATGAATATCATTCAAGTAGTGCCTCCACATTTTTAATGCATGAATCACCGCGGCTAACTCTAAATCATGTGTCAGGTAGTTCTTCCTGTGCTTTCTTAGTTGTCTAGAAGCATAAGTTACAACCTTACCATGCTGCATCAGCACACAACCCAATCCAACGCCTGAAGCGTCAAATAGATAAAATAACCATCGATCCCTTCTGGGAGCATTAGAGCCAGTGCTGAAGTTAATCTGTCCTTTAATGCCTGGAAACTCCATTTGCAAGCATCAGTCCAATGAAACTTTGCTCCCTTCTAAGTCAACTTTGTCAAAGGTGCTAAAAGGGAAGAAAATCCCTCTACAAATCTCCTGTAATAACCCGCCAAACCGAGAAAGCTACGAACCTCCATCGGTGTTGTGGGTCTAGGCCAAGTCTTCACTACCTCAATCTTTTGTGTATCCACCCGGATGCCTTCACCCGAAATGATATGCCCAAGAAAAGCTACAGAGTTCAACCAGAATTCACATTTAGGGAATTTTGCATATAACTTCCCTTTTTTAAAACTCTGAGCACATTACGCAAGTGATCTGCATGCTCAACCTCTAAACAAGAATATACCAATAAATCATAGATAAATACAATTGCAAATAGATCTAAAAAGGGACTGAACACACGGTTCATCAAATCCATGAATACTGCTGGGTTATTGGTCAAACCAAATGACATAACATGAAACTCAAAGTGCTTGTATCTGGTCCTGAATGCTGTCTTTGGAATATCTTCCTCCTTAACCCTTACCTCATTGTACCCAGACCTCAAGTTTATCTTTGAAAAACACTTGGCACCTTGCAACTAATCAAATAAATCATCAATCCTTGGGAGTGGGTACTTATTTTTGATCGTCACCTTATTCAACTATCTATAATCAATACACATCCATAAGGAGCCGTCTTTTTTTCTCACAAATAACATAGGTGTTGCCCACTGTGACGTACAAGGTCTTATAAAAGCTTTTTAAAGCAAGTACCTTAGTTGTTCCTTTAACTTTTTCAGCTCTGCGGGGGCCATTCTATAGGGGGAATAGATATTGGATGAGTATTTGGTAGTAGGCTAATGGTAAACATAGCTTCTCACTCTGGCAGAAGACACGAAAGTGCATCGGGAAAAACATCGGGAAACTCATTAACCACAGGGATAGACTGAATGGTTGGTAACTCTACTTCCACATCCTGAACCCAAACTATGTGATAAATACATCCTTTTCTAATCATCTTCCTTGCCTTGAGATAGGAAATAAATCTTCCTCTCGGTGACATTGTATTACCTTTCCACTCCAAAATAGGCTCCCCTAGAAATTGAAATCGAACTATCTTTGTTCTACAATCAACGTTGGCATGATAAGAAGCCAACCAATCCATACCCATTATAACATCAAATTCTACCATATCTAACTCGATTAGGTCTGTTACAGTAGATCAACTTTTAACTACTATTATACAATCCCTATATAATCGCTTAGCTATCACTAAGTCCCCAACAGGTGTAGACACTTCAAAAGGTTTAACCAATTCAGGTTTTATTCCAAACTTACTAGCAACCAATGGAGTAACGAATAATATGGTGGAACATGGGTCAATCAGTACATATACATCATTGAGGAGACTGATAATATGCCTGTAACAACATCAGGCGATAACTACAGGTCCTATCGTCCTACCAACGCATAAATGTGGTTTTGAGGACTGCCCGAGCTAGATGCTTTGCCTTTGCCTCTACCATGACTCATTGGTGTTTGTGGACCCTGCCTAGGGAGGCATACTAATGATGAAGAACTAGCTACAGATGATGCTGGCTGAGCTATGCTTGCATCACCTCTCATCGAAAAATCCCTCATAATGTGGCCTGGATAACCATAAGTATAACAAACACCTAATCCCATATGACACTGCCCGGTATGTTGCTTACCACATTGAGCACATTGTGGCAAGGGCTGCCTCATCTGACTTGACTTACCCCTATACTGAGAACCTATGGCCCTGAAATTCTGACCAGACCCTGAATATGTGGAACGATCAAATCTCTTACCGCCAAACTGAGGGGGTGCACTAGCCGATGGCTGGGCTGGATATCTCGGGTACTGTTGTCTCTGACCACCTTGATACTCACTAGAAAGACCCGAAGACCTTGCTCCCTTATTCTGGGCCCTATCATGCTCATGATCGGCCCTTTGTTTATGCGTATGCTCCTCTACACTCTAAGCATATGCCTGAATACGAGAAATATCCATGTCCGACTGAAGTGACACCGGCATACAATCATTAAGCAAGTGCGGCTCTAATTCCATCACGAACCGGTGAACCTGATCCTCCATCTTAGATACAATAGTGGGAGCATATCTAGCCAATGAATAAAACTAAAGACTGTATTCCTGAATACTCATGTTACCCTGCTGAAGGGTCAAGAACCTATCAACTTTGGCCCGTCTAAGCTTTCGTGGCAGATAATGACGAAGAAAAGCTTCTGTAAATGTCATGCCCCAACCTCAGGAGGCGCGACCGGCACTCAATCGAGTGAACCCAACTGAGCAAGCCTTTTTAACAAGTTCTACCCAGCTTAATATGATTAGGAAAACATGCTTTCGTTTATTTAGACAATAACAAAAGCGTATATTCAACATTGTTGATTCATTTTATATCACAACCTTAAAATGTAGTTATGTTTACAAGATTCCATACAACTACATTTTAGAGAAACAAGAGCTCAAGATTCAAACCTAGTTCAAAGACTTGTCCAACACCCGTACATAACCCACACAAACGTCTACGGAGCCTCTATTGATACAAAAGATAAATTATAACAACGCCGGGAAACCTTCAAAAATACCCAATCATCCTCTTTGAACTCCAAATCTCTGCGACGAACATCCGAATTAGACTTTTGGTGAATCTGAGCAGTTTTCAACCTCTCCTTAATAATTTTGACTTTCTCCATGGCCTGATGCAAAAAGTCTGGCCCTATCAATTCCGCTTCTCCAACCTCGAACCTCCCAATGGGAGATCTATATCTCCTACCATACAATGCCTCGAATGGTGCCATCTGGATACTAGCATGGAAGTTGTTGTTGTAAGCAAATTCTATGAGTGGAAAATGGTCATCCCAACTACCTTTGAAATCAAGAGTACAAGCACGCAACATATCTTCAAGCGTTTAAATAGTCCTCTCTGCTTGCCTGTTGGTTTGAGGATGAAAAGTTATGCTAAGATTTACCTGCGTACCCAAACCTTGCTGAAATTTCTTCCAAAAGTTGGCTATGAATTGAGCCCCTCGATCTGAAATGATTGATACTGGAGTGCAATGCAACCTGACTATTTCCTAATATACAACTGAGCATATTGTTCCGCTGTGTCGGTAGATTTAACTAGCAAGAAGTGTGCTGATTTCGTGAGGTGATCCACGATTACCCAAATAGAGTCAAACTTGCACAGAATGCGCGGTAATCCTACCACAAAATCTATGTTAATCATCTCCCATTTCCACATTGGAATTTCTATATTTTGGGCCAATCTACCGGGCCTTTGATGTTCGGCCTTCACTTACTGATAGTTCAGACATTTTGCCACAAAGTCTGCCACATCCTTTTTCATGTTGTACCATCAATAAATTTCCTTGAGATCATGATACATTTTCGTAGAACATGGGTGCACGGAATAACTAGAAGTGAGAGCTTCTGCCATGATCCTTTCCTGAAGACCGTCAATATCCAAAACACATAGGCGTCCTTGGTACCGTAGGGTACCATCATCCATGCCAAAGGAAAAAGCTATGGTCTTGTGTTTATGAATCCCCTCTTTCAGTTGTGCTAACAATGGATCGTTGAATTGCTTCTTTTTTACTTCCGCCATAAGCGATGATTCAGCCCTATTCTGCATAATCACTCCTCCTTCATTAGAGTCCGCAAGGCGAACTCCCAAACTAGCCAACTGGTGAATCTCCCTGGCCAACGGCCTTTGAAACACCTTCAAATGAGCTAAACTTCCCATAGATTTTCAACTATGAGCATCCGCCACAACATTAGCCTTTCCTGAGTGATAGATAATATCAATGTCATAGTCCTTGAGTAACTCTAGCTATCTTCTTTGTCTCAAATTCAACTCTTTCTGCTTGAAAATATATTGAAGGCTCTTGTGATCCGTAAATACATCCACATGTACCCCATACAAATAATGTCGCCAAATCTTTAGTGCGAACACCACTGCCGCAAGCTCTAAGTCATGGGTTTGATAGTTCTTTTCATGATTCTTGAGTTGCCTAGAAGCGTAGGTTATTACCTTGCTGTGCTGCATTAACACACACCCAAGCCCGATCCTTGAAGCATCGCAATACACCACAAATCCCTTTATAACCCTCTGGTAGGGCTAATACCGGTGTTGTAGTCAATCTTGATTTCAATTCTTGGAAACTCCTTTCACAAGCATCAGACCATTGGAATTTAACTGCTTTCTGTGTCAATTTAGTCAATGGAGAGGTAAGAGTAGAAAACCCCTCCACAAATCTCCTGTAGTACCCGGCCAAACCTAAGAAACTACGAATCTCTGTTGGAGTGGTAGGTCTAGGCCAATTCTTTACTGCTGCAATCTTTTGAGGATCAACCATAATTCCTTCCCTGGAGATGACATGACCTAAGAACATGACAGATTCATGCCAAAATTCACATTTCAAAAATTTTGCATACAATTGATGTTGCTGAAGAGTCTGTAAAACTGCCCTGAGATGGTCAGCATGGTCCTCCCGACTTCGGGAATACACAAGAATATCGTCAATGAACACTATCATAAAGGAGTCTAAAAAAGGCTTGAAGACTTCATTCATAAGATCCATGAAAGCTGTCGGCGCATTTGTTAGCCCAAAAGACATCACCAGAAATTCAAAATGCCCACACCGAGTCTTGAAAGCTATTTTTGGAATATCCTGCTCCCTTATCGTCAATTGATGATAACCGAACCGCAAGTCAATTTTCGAGAAACACATAGCACCTTGCAATTGATCAAACAAGTCATCTATGCTTGGTAGAGGGTATTTATTTATGATTGTGACTTTTTTAAGTTGTCGGTAGTCAATACACATCCGTAGCGACCCATCTTTCTTCCTTACAAACAAGACCGGTGCGCCCCACGGTGACACACTTGGACGGATGAAACCCTTCTCTAGAAAGTCCGTCAATTGTTCCTTTAGCTCTTTAAATTCTGTCGGTGCCATTATATAAGGTTGAATTGATAGAGGCTGTGTGCCTGGCATCACATCGATCCCAAAATCGATCTCCTTGTTTGGTGGGATCCCAGGGAGTTCATCTGGAAAGACATCCGGAAATCCATTCACAACTGGCACGGACTCAAGGCTAGGCGCCTCGGCATTGGTGTCCGTAACCCGAACTAAATGATAGATACACCCCTTCTTGATCATCTTTGCGGCCTTAAGGTAAGAAATAAGCAGACCTTTAGGCACTACATTATCTCCCTTCCATTCAACAACGGGATCATTAGGAAATTCAAGCCTCATGGTTATAGTATGACAATCAAGTTTGGCAAAGCATGAATAAAGCCAATCGATTCCCATTATTACATCAAAGTCGACCATCCCTAATTCAATAAGATTAGCCGTAGTATTCCTACATCGTACCGTAACAACACAACCTCTATAAACTCGAGCAGCCGTAATTGACTCACCAACCGGAGTAGACACCAAAAATGGATCATGAAGATGATCTGGTTCTATCCTAAATTCCATAGCAACAAAAGGTGTAACATAGGAAAAGGTGGAACCAGGGTCAATAAGTGCATACACATCATGAGATTGGACAGTCAGAATACATGTAACAACATCTGGAGAAGCCTGTGTGGTTTGGCGACCACTCATAGCATAGAACCGGATGGGTCCTCCTAAACTCTGCGCACCACCCCTAGCTGCACCACGCCCAGAGGGTGCTGGGGCACCTCGAGCTGGAGAGGGGATTGAAGATGTAGCAGTTGCTGGACTGGATGACTGAATTGTGCCCCTACCCACTCCCTTGAGAGATACACGACAATGCCTCTAAATATGACCCTAATCCTACATCCACAGCATCTAAGTAACTTCAAATAGCAAGTCCCTGAGTGCATCTTATCGCACCTAGGGCACGGGGACCTCTGTTGCTACTGGGATCTCTCTCCTGACCGGCCCCGCTATTGGGATCCCATGTTGCCCTGACCAGGCCTGAAACAACTCCACTACTGCTGGCTGGGCCCTGATGACGGTGCACTGGCTAAAGACTGGGACGGCCCTGATGATCCCCCCCTGAAAAATGATCTTCCCCTACCTAGTGACTCTCCCATGTTTCCCGTAGACCAGGCCTCACTGTTACCCTCTCTCTCCATTTTGTTCTTCAGTTTATGGTTCTCTATGGCCTGAGTAAATGCTACCATCTTCTCATAATTCATGTCAGAATTCAATGCAGCCGTAGAAGCCTCATTAATAGTCAACGGATTAAGGCCCTGAACAAATTGGTGCACCCTGGCCACAATCGTGGGCAACATATGAATGGCATACTTGGACAGGCGAGCAAACACCATGTGGTACTCCAACACACTTCTGCTACCTTGCTTTAGATTTTCAAACTCTTCTACACGGGTTGCCCTTGTCTCAGCAGGTAGAAAATGATCCATAAAGGCATCGACAAACTCGCTCCACCTTGACGGATTGCTCCCCTCCTCACAGGAATCATTCCACAACTCAAACCGCGAATAGGCCACCCCTTTCAGACGATAGGTAGCAAACTCTACTCCCTCTATCTCAGTTGCACGCATAACTCTGAGGGTCTTGTGCAACTCATCAATAAAATCCTGAGGGTCTTCTTCTAGATTGGAACCCGAAAACACTGGAGGGTCTAACTGAAGAAATCTAGTCACCCTGGAAATGGTGGAAGCCCCTTGCTGGCTGGATGAACTGGGCGCAACATTGAACCTCTAGGCTTGAGAGGCCAATAGCTAGGTCAACATCTGAAGAGTTTCCCTAAGATCCCCATCAAAAATACCAGAACCGGAAGTTGGGGCTAAAGAAGGAACATGAGTATCGATGGGAGGGATAGTGGTACCCTCCGCAAGTGTAGGAACTGGGGTAGTCTGCTCTGGAATAGAAGAACCATGCAAGGTGATAGCAGGGCAACTACCCTCACCCGCAATATCAAGCAGTGATTCATCAGCCACTCTTGATGTGGCATTGGCTTCTTGGTCAATTCTCGCTTTCTTCTTAGGCGCCATTTACTGAAAGATAGAACTATGTACTAATTAGAGAGGGAATAGTTTCATAACAGGTTTTTGCCGCACGATACAGAATAGCTAAGAAGGGTGTTATTACTAAATGCCCAAGTAGCCTCCAACTTATAGACGTGGTCGACTACACACCGATAAGAAGGACTCTACTAGACACGGCTCCGTGATATCCTAGGACATTTCAAAACCTTAGTCTCTGATACAAAGTTTGTCATGCCCCAACATCGGGAGGCGCGATCGGTGCTCAATCAAGTAAACCCAAATAAGCAAGCCTTTTTAACAAGTTCTACCCAGCTCAATACAATTAGGAAACCACGCTTTCGTTTATTTAGACAATAGCAAAATCGTACATTCAACATTGTTGATTCATTTTATATCACAACTTTAAACCGTAGTTAAGTTTCCAAGATTCCATACAGCTACAATTTAGAGAAAAAGAGTTCAAGATTCCAACCTAGTTAATAGACCCGTCCAGCACCCATACATAACCCACACAAACGTCTACGGAGCCTCTATAGATACAAAAGACAAATTATAACAATGTCGACAACAAGGCCCGGCTATACCTCAAAAGTGTAAGTCCACAACAAAAGATATACAACATAACCCCTTGAAGGAGGAAGGGGCTCACCAAGACTTTGAGAGGAGGAGACTTCGCTACGCGCGATCGGCACTATCCGCTATGGAGCCACCTACATTCATTTAAAAATGTAGCACCCCCGACAAAAAGGACATTAGTACCATGAAATAGTACTAGTATGTATAACTAAACACCATCTAGTTAGAATGAACTTTCATACAAGAATAAGGAAATCACAAGTATAACTCATACACTTTTCAATATCACCGCTATCTTGAGTGGAGTTCGATTGTTGCCTCATTTGAGACATACACTTCAATCACAATCTCATTTTTTATTTTTTCAGGATTCAATATCAACACAATACCACCATGTGTGTGGCATGGCGTCCGATCTCGGCCCGATTGGCTAGGCCGCCTGACCAAGGTGTTTCCCCTTTTCCATCAATGATCTCATTTCAATCTTTGTTTCACATATATCATTTCACATGCACTTGGGGCCACATCTATCACGTCATATATTTAGCACTAGGCCACATTTCACATCATTCCCAATTTCAATGTTAGATCTATAATTTAGGGTAATATGTGCACATAAGAGCAAATAAAATTGTAAGCATAGATGATACTTCACATAGATGGCACAACATATGCAGCTTCAATTTCAATTTAAGGTCTAAGAATTTCAATACATGATTCAAATTCTTTGCACCTTTTCAAGTTATCAAGAATAACACATTGGTTATATTGAGACACATCTTTCACGTATATAAGGTTGCAACCCCAAATTCATGTGAAGCAACATTCAATACAACAATTCAACTTTAATCTTACCGTATCTACACAAACACCGATGGAGCTCAATTTCTAAAAGACGGGGTTTTTGCCATACATACCTCAACCGAGCTTTCCTTAATCCTATAATGTTCCGAAATGTTTGCACTTCAATCTATTTAAGCAATGTAGCACAATTGAACCCATAATCAGGAAAAGATCATAATCTAAGCTCACTTGAGCATTTTATCAAGCATTGAGTGTTTATTAAGGACTTATGGTCATTTTATGCAATATTACACTAGTCCATTCCCCATGCCTCTCTATTTATAATTTCCCCATATCTTCTAAGAACACATGATGCAATGCAATCACCTTTATTCTCATGAATTACCTCACTAATGACCCCTTATAGCTATGTATAAAATTAAGAGTTGTGGTGATGAAGTCTTACCTCCTGGGATGAAGGTTTAGGTGCCCCACTTGATTATCTTTAATGCTTTAACAAGGATTTGTGGAGCAATTTTGATGAATGGCACCTTCCCTCTCTTAGACCCTCCCTCTCACTCTAAAAGCACAAGGAAATAGGCTCAAAATGAGCTATTGCAGAGGATATAACGACAGGGGGTCGGGTTTAAAATTTAGAAATCTGAAGCCCCAACTCAGATCTACGGTCGCATATGCGCTCGCAAAGTTGACATACGGCCCGCAAAATGGACCACAAAAATGCTCCCAAAACCCGAACAAACTGCCTGGGTGTGCGATAGAAATGCGGTTTGCGTACCTGTTCTGTGGTCACATAATGCACCGCATAACTGCTCCACACAAAAATTCCAAGGCGATTATGCGGCGACTATGCAGCCCGCATATCGATTATGCGATCGCATAATTGGCCACATACTTGACTTCAAATTGACTGTCACACTGTCTGATTCTGCGGCGACTATGCGGTCCGCATATCTATTATTTGACCGCATAATGGACCGCAAAAATGCACTTTTCTGGAAAACATAATTTCTTAACTTTCTAATGCACAAATGAATCCAAAGGGTCCGAACTATGAATTTCTAACACATGATCCTAATTTGGCACCACGAGACTCGGGTTTTTTAGTAGAAATTTCACTAGGCCTTACAGTAAACTCATGTCATATTGCTGGAGGGGCATCCTCACCTCTGGACAATTCTCAACACTCATACCACATAACTGCAACATCTTGGAGTCTATAGGAAGCTAGCTCAAGTGACTCAATCACGGTGGCCTTCATTACCCTTAATGTCCTCTGCACTCTATCAATAAATACTTGAGGGTCCTTGTTTGGATCTGCCCCAATGAATACCAGATGGTTTAAATTAATGTAGTCACAAACTCTTGCACTGACGGACCTATCTGCATGACCAATACCTACCTCCTGATACCGAGCCTGCACGGCTACTAATCGAGTTAATAGCTGATAACATCTCTTATCTACTAACCTGGTGCATCTGGCTGAGGAGCTAGAAGTACAGGGACGGGCGCTTGAGCCGGTGCCCCTCGAAACTCTTCTAGAAAGGGCGGGGTATGTGAAGTTTGAGATGAAATCTCACTATGAGACTCTCCCCGAGCGCTGGTAACTCGTGGTGCTCGAATAGTAGTCTCACCAGCCACGGACTTTCCCTTTTGGGCTGCTGTAGTCTTTGGAGGCATTGCTGAAAATATAACATATCATTAGGAACATGAATTCTTATATTGCACGATCTAAGACAAAAAGAGAGGATAACATCCTATATACCTTGTAGCCTCCTATTTATAAGTGTGGTGAACAACACACCCATAAACAAGACTCTACTAGACACGGCCTATAGACAACCCTAGGACAAAACTGCTCTGATACCACTTTTGTCACGATCTAAATCGATGGGCCGCGATGGGTGCCTGAATCCTACATGTCGAACATCCTTAAGTAGACATTTAAGATATAAACATAAATAGTGTACATGAGGGAAACCTATCTAAAAGACATATACATAAACATGCGGAATATAGTGGGGCGAGTCGGCAAGGCTATAGACAACTATATGTCCAAAACTAAGACGACAAGGCCACATACTATCCAACTGTCCATTACTATCTATAGACCTCTAATAAAAATATAACTGTACAAAAACGGGAATGAGCAATGTCATACCCATATATATATATACAAGTATATCGTATCAAAATCAAAAGCAGCTTCGGATCAAGTGGAGCATGCCAACTCTCGTTGATCAAGGATCCTAAGAAGGGGTACCGTCAGCTTGCCTACCTACACCTGCAGGCATGAAACACAGGCCCCGTGAAATAGGGCATCAGTACGAAAAATGTACTGACTATGTAAGGAATGAAAATCTGTACGTAAAAGGCAGAGATGAAACATGGAATAAAGAAACCCATTAGTAAATTTGAATAACTTTTTAAATTCTGAAACATTTATAATGTCATGCACATGCATATAAATATCGTTTCATGTATAGGTATGGGTGTAAATAATATCATCAAGATTCTGAGGGCATCCCATCATATCGTCTCGGCGACTATGGGCAACATCATCAACATGTACCAACTGATCAGGCAGTGGTGCGTATATAACACCGTAACCTTTTTCCCATATACATAAATATATACATATAAATGCGCGTATATAACATTGTTTGGTCATGGGTCAATGTACATGCATAAATGAATAAAATGCATGAAAATATGTTAAAACTCTCAATATTCTTTCAAGATAAACTTTATTGTTTACTGTGAAAATGGTAACAACAATTAAATTTGTAAATGGGATTCTAAAAATATGTGATCTATTCCCGAGCTAGTTGTTAGAGCAATTGATGCTAAGAATGTGAAGCTTAATGATGAAATGCGAGCTAAAACAAGACAGTAATCAAACCGAAGGGGACTGTTGCCCAGATGCGAAGCCGATCGATAAGGACCTCGGGGTCGGGACTCGAATCGAGCTCAAACTATCGGGGACAACTGGAAATAGGATAACAATTAAGGATACGATCAAGCAAGTCTCTTTACGACCAAAGTTGCGCAATATAGTATGAAATAAGTAAGAAGACAGTAGATGTTAAAGCGCCGTCGTGGCAGTGAGAAGAGAACGAACAAAATAGGAGAAAGAGAGAGAGAGAGATATTATTGCTTTTGTGAGGAAATGGAGCAACATCCTCCCTTTACAAAGTGGTATGGGTTCCCCTTATATAGGCGAGGGAACACGGTATGGTACAAATATGTGGATAATAAACACAAAGTACGGAGATGGGATGGTTTGACGTGATGCCTCAACATAGGCTCTGGATAGGTCGGGCCTGTCAAACATAGTCATGTTTTGGGGGCTTCCCCCTCCGTCCTCGCTTCAGTCTTCGTTTTCTCCGAGTCGGGATCCGACGAGCCTCGAGGTCAGGAACTTGGTCGCGGCCTCCCGCCCTCGGGGTCCTAAGGAATCCTTCCAAAATGTCCCGATTAAGGAGAAATCAAGTCTTCTGATTTCACCGCATACAGATAGTCTTCGCGTTTCCTATAATGAAGAGATGGGAAATGATTCTGACACTTGAATCCTTGAGCTTCTTTCAGTGACGACGTACAGATGATGTGACTCTTGGCCTGAGCTTCACCGTGATTGGACATCTACGGGCTCGCACTTTTCAACTCATTCATTGCACTCCTGATTCTCATTTTTCAAGGTGAAGGTACTGCCGTTGGCTCGATTTTCCATGGATGCATTAACTACGTCTGTCGGTCAGCCTTCCGAAGCCTAGATGACCGTGTCGTAATCTCCTATAATCGGGGGTGCCTTGGCTTTTCCTATCCCAGTGCTTCCATTGGCTCGCTTTCCTTTCCCTTCTTATCATCTTCTTTCACCCCTAAACATCATGTTAGGGGCTCTTGACCTTAAGGCCATTTGGAGGTGTTTCCTTAAACTATGTTATAGCCTTATGCCGGGGCTTCCCTTCATCGAACATAAACATGTCGTTTCGCTGTTGTTGCAGTTGTCGGTATGCTAGATCTTGTTGCAGCTGCTGGGCCGAGGTGATGATGGACGAGGAGTCGGTTACTCCCTTATGTAGATAGTTGTTCGGATTATGCACTACTGCTCACTTTCCTACCCGTTCCTGGTGTGGCACTTCATTCCTAGGGCTTTTTCTTTCCCAAGAAAGTGTCACTACTGATCGTTGAGGCTGGGGCCTGCCGAATCTTCAACCTTTGGCTTCGGCGGGTCATTTCTATTTTCTCTGCCTCCCCTGCATCCCCTGCTTTTCCACTTCTTCATTTTCTCCAATGGGGATCCCTTGGGGGATTGAGCTGGGAACCTATGGGTGGTGGAGATCGAAGGAATCACCCTCGAGGATACAAGCTCGAGGGTGCAGCGCCCGAGGATGCTGATACCGGAGATCGACTCTCGAGGGCGGACCGGGCATCGGGTTTTATCGCATTTACATCCTTTTGTTCCTCCTCTTTGGGCGTCGACTCCTATAAGCTTTAGCAAGTTGTATGTAACGACCCTTCCAGGGCTGCTTGTACACAAACTTTTATGAATATGTATATGCCCCGTTGATTTTTGCTTTCAAACTTTGCTTTGTTTCTGTATACTCTCATTCCCTTCGGGGCCCTTTCAACGCTTTCTTTTGTTTGCTGGCTGCTGATATCGGGCGCGGGCGTCCGTCCCGGTCTTCTGCTGATCGGCATAGCTCTCATCTGAACCCATAAACGTACTTCGGGCCAATCTTGGATTGATCTGATAGGTCTGGGCTATCGAGGCCCTCCGAGTTGTATGGAAATCATATGTCAAATTCTGAGGCCTTTAGGAATGTTACCCTGGATGGAGGTCATCTTCGGGTACCCGGGGGCCCCTATTGATCTTGATGTAGAAAGCCCCTTTAGAATGTATAGGATAGACTTCTGCTGAGTAGTTTGCCTCTATTCGGGAGCTTCCTCGGACCTTCATGGAGCTTTCACGATCGGAGCTTCTTGTGTTTATTCCTCTTTTACGAAACGTCAAGTGTTGGCTTTTAAAGTTTCCCAAAGTCTGACTTCTTTGGGCAAGAGGTTCTTGACGTAGAGTGTTATCTTGAGCTCGGAGATAATACGAATGGCCCCTCGAATCTTGGATCGGGTATTGACCCATTGATCTGTATAGAGGCTGTTGGGTTCCCGGGGCCTACCTCGGGTAGGCGAATCGTCACTTCTTGTCGCATATATGTGGGGTGGCTTCGGCTTTTTTGCAAGACTTCACTATTTTTAGATAGCCACCTTTCTGCTTTGGCACTGGGTACTTCATCTCTTTAAGAACAAAAAGTGTTGGTGCACGCGCTTGCTTTTGACCTGTTAGTTTCATTATAGTCATGGAAACCACTTCGGGGCCGATCCGGCAGGGGATGGGGGGTGCTGCCCTTGGTGATCAGGAACCGAGGGAGTTTACTCTGGAGACGGCGTCCTTGATAAGAGAGGAACACCTGAAGATGGCGAGGAGATACTGCGGGTGCAGTGAGGGGATAACACTGCAGGTGCTTTCTCCAAATGAGGGCATTGCGGACTCCATCGATGGATTCTTGGGCATATACCCATACCTTTTTGCATTTGCCCCCCCTGATAGGGTCGTGCTTCATTTTTTCTTGAAGTATCGGGTTACCCTGGCACAGATTCATCCGTCATTTTGGCGAACGACATTGATGATAAGGTTCTTCGCGGAAAATGTCGGGCTTGAATTCACGTTTGATCACCTTGTCGGGCAATATCAGCCCTTTCATCGTCGAGACCTGCTAACTCTGAGATGTTGCTCATCCACGCCCTTAGTTATTGATGACGAGGAAAGCGGGGATCGAGAGTGGGCCAATTGGTTTATCCGGGTCCGGACGACCGACATTATCCCTATGGAGTTTTTGCCATTTCCCGAAGAGTGGAATTATGCATGTGAGTGAGGCGTTTGGCACTTTTTCAGATTTCACCTATAGCGAAAATCAGCTGAGTAATAATGTTGTCTCCTTTGTTGCAGCAACTTCGTGAACACCGGGTGAAATCCATGATCTACCCGGGTGGATCCGAAAGTTGGTGACCCATTCGTCCTGTGATGAGCGCAGGTGGCGAGCTGTACTTCGTACCGGATGGGGAGCTGTCACGACCCAAACTGGAGGGCCATGACAAGCACCCGACCATACTTGCCGAGCACCAACGTACATTTTATCTAACCTTCCTTATTATCTTTTAGGGTTGACGAGATCAATATAAATGGTAGACCTGGATCATGGACAACCAGAAATAAAATATGATGGCATGAACATACATAGCAAGGGATGACCAGACAATCAAGAAACTACATATAAGGTATGAGCTACCACGCTACCATGAAAGACTATACAACAAAAAACCAGCCGACAAGGCATACCAAACTATACATGAGTCGACACTTGTCTATGAGCCTCTAAATAAACATAAGTGCTGCAACATAGCCGGAACAGGGCCCCGACATACCCATAATGTCTATAACAGAAATGCATACCAAGACCACGACAAGTCCGGAGAAGGGATCTCGTCAATCAACGCTGAACTGGACAGCCTACTGTGGTGGGGGAGTTGCACCTGCCTGTCTATCAGGACCTGCAGCACGACATGCAGCGTCCACAAACAAAATGACGTCAGTACGAATAAAGTATTGAGTATGTAAGGCAGGGAACCATAATTACGAACAATAATGTAAGCAGGGATAGAGAATATACAACCTGGAAAATCTGAGTACCTCTAAGGGCTACTGACATGCAATGCATGATACATATGTATGTATACATAAACTTTTAAAACATACGCCTCTGTGGGCATCATCATCATCATATCGTACCCGACCATAATAGGCTCAGTAAAAACATACCCGGCCATCATAAGGCTCGATAAAATCATACCCGACCACGTGGAGCTCGGTAAAACCCCACTGATTAGTGGTTGCACAATAGGTGCCGTACACGGCCGACTATAGCGCTGCTCGGTAGAGTAAAATAGATACATATATATAATGCATGCTCGACTCATGGAATCACATTCTAAACCTTTCGGAGTGACGTAAGGTCGGTATCCTCTGTACACGTTATTAGGACCAACTCTTCATTACGAACCTTATAAGAATCAGGAAGTACCAACAACATTGATAACATAAGAATAAGAGAAGCAACATTAACATCAATCGTTCCATAAGAGGGAAAGCAATGTAAGTACTGCTAGCTTCTAAGAGTAGAGTATCTTTGGAAGCTCGTTCATTACATTATGTACAATCGGAGTCGTGCAAAAGAAGAAAAGGGATAGCCTCACATACCTTGTATATACTGCCCCAATCACAAGCTATGCAATTGTCACAACTCCTTAGTCTACAATAAGAGAAACGATACTATCGTTATCATTTAAGCGTCATAACTATTATGTATCGACCACAACCTATTTTACGTTGAAACGGACCACACCTCCCCTATATATATGAATTCACACCATTACAAACATTCACCAAACAGCCCAAACAACATCAATAATAAACATATTGAGCCTCCCAAAACAGTCCACGCACAACCTTATTACATCATACATACGACAACCACCGTAGTCGTGTCAAACGACCCGGAAATGTTACGAATCACTATCAGCCCACAACCCTACAAATATATGGTGTTCCTCTACAACCTTCTACCTCCAAAACTCCACAAAACAGTAGTAAAACACGCAGCCCAATAGCAACACAAAACAGTCCACAAAACAGTCCGCTACAAGTGAATCTCGAACTCACGGCTTCCGATCACCGTCCCGTGAGTTCTTACATGTATAGAACGAATTACCATGAATTCACAGCAGAGAAAAATGTATGAAAGATGGAAGTAACTTACCTTACTTGTTGGATAACTCAGCCCTTCCCTTGGTTCTTCAAACTCTAGGTTTCACCTTCAAATAGAACTTGAAAGAGAGGGAAATTCGATTAGGGTTTGTGTGGGATTTTTGGGGAGGAGTTGCAGGGCTTAACTTTTGTTTTGAGGGTCTGAAATATGTATTAAATTACTGAGTTCATAACCCCTTAAAAGTCCTCTCTTTGTCGACTTAGGTCTTTTAATGTTGTCCTATCATTTTTGCAAGTAGGTGATGCTCCTACTTGTCATCTACCAATCTGCGCAGGCTTGCGAAAATATGAATATCTCTATACTCCGAGATCATATTGACAAATGGTTTAATGTTTTGGAAACTAGACTTGTAGATATTTAATTTTGTGGGTAGATCATCCCGTAATTCCTTGTAAATTAGTAGAAAAGCTTAGAAACATTTAACCTAATGTTTAAGTAAAATTATGAACCTAAGTTGCGACAACATTTGTCGACTTTTGTTTCATAACTCGTTTGACTTCAAGACTTATGATACGGATATTATATGATTCAAACACCTTAATACATGACCTTGAGTGTATTAAGAACCTACAGTTTACCTGAAAATACGAGTTACCACATCCTTGATTCATTTAACTTCTAATACTTGTTAATCACCCTTATACACCCTTGTATCACTTAAGACCAGTAGGATTAACTTCTTATCATCTCAAAGGTAATTCCTTCTTGAATTTATGTTAACTAATATATGGCATGAACTAACGCGTGTGGATATGGGTTGTAACACCCTTCCCCCTTAGGAACATTCGTCCTCGAATGTAAGGGTTCATGGGGAGTTTAAATCATCGTGGATTCCGGTCAAGTTTCTCCCATAAATAGAGGACAAACTTGCAAGCGGTTAACTTAACGTATGGCCTTATAAGAGTATGCAAAGAATTATGGACATGTACATTATCTGCATATCGCCATTTTGTATTAAGGAAGAGTATTCTCAAGTTATTGCTTACCTCATAGAGCCATTTCACCTTCCAATGTATCATGTGTTCCACCAACATCCTTGTTATCTTCATTCTTGAATAGGTACGGGTATTTAGACTTCATCTCCTTTTTTGCTTCCCATGTTATTACTTCCATATTCTTGTTCCTCCACAATACTTTTATGGAAGCTACATCTTTTGTTCTCAGCTTGCGGACTTGTCGATCTAATATAGCCAATGGCACTTCTTCATATGATAGGTCCTCTGTAACCTGTACATCTTTGATAGGGACGACTCGAGAAGGGTCTCCAATACATTTCCTCAACATAGATACATGGAATACCGGGTGGACAAATTCCAATTCGGATGGCAATTCTAACTCATAAGCAACCTGTCCAATCCGTCGAAGAATTTTATACGGCCCGATATACCTTGGACTCAGCTTACCTTTCTTCCCAAAACGCATAATACCCTTCATTGGTGAGATCCTCAGGAAAACCCAATCACCAACCTCAAACTCTAGATCACGACGTCGGACATCAGAATAAGATTTTTGCCTGCTTTGTGCCGTCCTCAATCGCTCCTGTATCACTTTCACCTTCTCAATAGCTTGGTGAATCAAATCTGGCCCATATAATTCTGTTTCACCGACTTCGAACCATCCAACTGGTGATCTACATCTTCTCCCGTATAGTGCCTCGTATGGGGCCATTTTAATACTGGAATGGTAGCTATTATTGTAGGCGAATTCTATGAGTGGAAGATGGTCATCCCAATTTCCCTTAAAATCTAGAACACATGCTCGTAGCATATCTTCCAGTGTCTGAATGGTACATTAAGCATGTCCGTCAGTCTACGGATGAAATGCAGTGCTGAGATTCACTTGTGTGCCTAAACCCTTCTGAAAAGACCTCCAAAAGTTAGCTGTAAATTGAGCTCCTCGGTCTGATATAATAGATACCGGCACACCATGAAGCCTAACAATCTCCTTGATATACAACTTCGCATAATCTTCAGCCGTGTAAGTTGTCTTAACTGGCAGAAAATGGGCACATTTTGTAAGTCGATCAATTATCACCCAGATGGAGTCAAACTTATGATAAGAGCGAGGTAATCCAATAATGAAGTCCATATTAATCACCTCCCATTTCCAGGTCGGAATCTCTATATTCTGAAGCAATCCACCGGGTTTCTGATGTTCTATCTTTACTTGTTGACAATTGGGACACTGGGCTACAAATTCTGCAATAGACTTCTTCATGTTATCCCACCAATACTGCTCCTTGACATCATGATACATCTTTGTCGAGCCGGGATGGATGGAATATCGGGATTGATGAATCTCATTCATAATCTTCTCTCGCAACCCTGCCACATTAGGCACACATAATCGGCCCTGGTATCTCAGTGCCCCATCTCTTCCGATCTCAAAAGCCATACTTTTACACTGCTGAATGCTCTCTCTTAATCGTACTAAGATAGGATCTTCATATTGCCGTGCTTTTACCTCGGCTACCAAAGATGATTCTGATGTATTCTGTACAGTAACACCTCCGTCATCAGAGTCTAACAATCTGATTCTCATATTGGCTAGCTGATGAATCTCTTTAATCAACCCCCATCTACCTGCCTCAATATGTACTAAGCTTCCCATTGATTTACGGCTGAGAGCGTCTGCCACAACATTGGCTTTACCGGGATGATACAATATCTCGACGTCGTAGTCTTTCAATAATTCAAGCCACCTACGCTGCCTCAAATTCAACTCTTTCTGCTTGAAGATGTATTGTAAACTCTTGTGATCTGTGTAGATGTCAACATGGACGCCGTATAAGTAGTGCCGCCATATCTTCAAAGCATATATTACTGCAGCCAATTCCAAATCATGGGTTGGATAATTCTTTTCATGCTTCTTCAATTGTCTTGATGCATAAGCAATCACCTTCCCATGCTGCATCAATACGCACCCCAAACCTATACCTGAGGCATCATAATATACCACATAACCTTCTGTTTCTTCAGGAAGAGTGAGCACTGGTGCGGATGTCAATCGATTCTTCAGCTCCTGAAAACTACGTTCACAAGTGTCAGACCACTGGAACTTGGTAGCTTTCTGTGTTAACTTAGTCAATGGTGATGATATAGAGGAAAACCCTTCCACAAACCGCCTATAATATCCTGCTAGCCCTAGGAAGCTGCGGACTTCTGATGGTGTTGTAGGTCTCGGCCAATTCTTTACTGCATCGATCTTCTGAGTGTCGACACTAATACCCTCGTCAGATATCACATGGCCAAGGAACGCTACTGAGTTCAGCCAAAATTCACATTTGGAGAGCTTAGCATATAACTTACGATCCTGAAGCGTCTGTAATACTATCCGCAAGTGGCCCGCATGTTCCGCCTCCGAACGAGAATATACTAGAATGTCATCAATGAATACAATCACGAACACATCAAGATAGGGCCTAAATATAGTATTCATGAGATCCATAAAAGCTGCTGGGGCATTTGTTAGCCCGAACGACATCACCAAGAACTCAAAGTGCCCGTATCTTGTCCGGAAGGCCGTCTTTGGAATATCCTTCTCCTTAACCCTCACCTGATGATACCCTGAACGTAAATCAATCTTGGAGAAATACTTGGCACCCTGGAGTTGGTCAAACAGGTCATCAATTCTTGGAAGTGGATACTTGTTCTTTATAGTAGACTTATTCAACTGTCGATAGTCGATACACATCCGTAACGACCCGTCTTTCTTCCGCACGAATAGGACTGGTGCACCCCAAGGTGAAGTGCTAGGTCTAATGAAGCCCTTATCCAGCAAGTCCTTCAACTGCACCTTCAACTCTCGCAACTCTGCTGGGGCCATTCTGTATGGAGGGATAGAGATCGGTTGAGTGTCAGGCAACACATCAATGCTAAACTCAATCTCCCTTTTAGGAGGAAGGCCTGGGAGTTCATCTAGGAAAACATCTAGGAATTCGTTGACCATGGGGATTGATTGTAAAGTAGGTGGTTTCGCCTCCGCATCCCTAACGCAAACAAAATGATAAATGTAACCTTTTGAGATCATTTTCCTTGCCTTAAGATAGGAAATAAACCTACCTTTTGGTATAGCAATATTCCCTTTCCATTCAATGATGGGTTCACCAGGAAATTGAAACCTAACCATCTTCGTACGCCAGTTAACATTTGCATAGCATGAAGCCAACCAGTCCATTCCCATGATCACATCAAAATCAACCATTTCTAACTCAAATAAATTTGTCGAGGTTTGACAACTACAAATCATCACAGTGCAACCTCTATATACCCTTCCAGCAATCACAAAATCTCCTATCGGAGTAGATACCGCAAGGGGTTTACTTATCAATTCAGGTTCATTGCCAAACTTATTAGCCACAAAGGGTGTAACACATGATAATGTAGATCCCGGATCAATCAGCGCATATACATCATAAGAAAACACAGATAAAATACCTATAACAACATCTGGAGACGACTCGAGATCCTGTCGACCTACGAGAGTATAGGTTCGATTTTGACCACCCCTCAAACTCGGCACTGCACCTCTACCTCTACCAAGACCTGTCGACTACTGAAAACCCCGTGCTGGAGGTCGAACTGATGAGGAAGAAGCAGACACAGATCCAGTCGGCTGAGCCATACCATCACCTCCCCTGTTAGGACAATCCCGTATCATATGGCCAGGTTGTCTGCACGAATAACATGCATCAGAACCTCGACGGCACAGTCCAAAGTGGGCCTTGCCGCAATGATCACAACGTGGTGTTGTTGGTCTCGTCTGACTAGTATCCTTGTGATGTTGCGAGCCTGATGCCTGCGAACTCTGACCTGGACCAGAATGGGTAAATCGATCATATTGTGGCCTCTGAAACTGTGGGGGAGCACTAGCTACAGGTGGCGCCGAACTCCTCGAAGACTGGGGCCTGACGCTGCCTCTGAAGTCATTAGAATACCATGCAAATCTCGCCCTCTTATGCTGGCCCCTATCCTGCTCCCTATCTGCCCTCTACTAGTGTTTACGATCCTCTATGGTCTGGGCATAAGCCTGAATATGGGAAATATCGATGCCCTCCACCAAGGAGGCTGTCGTGCACTTATTTATCAGATGTGGTCCCAATCCGTTCATGAACAAATGCACCTTATCACTAATCTCGGCCACCATATGGGGAGCATACCTTGCTAAAGAATCGAACTGCATACTGTACTCTCGCACACTCATATTACCTTATCTAAGGTTCAAGAACTTATCAGCTCTAGCTCGTCGTATCTCAACTGGCAAGTAGTGACGAAGAAAGGCCTCAGAAAATTCCTTCCACACAGCTGGAGGAGCGTTCGAACCCCTGGATCTTTCCTAACTATCATATCAGAGAACCCCTAAATCTCGTAGCCGATAAGAAGCCAACTCTACTGCCTCCGTATCACTAACATGCATAACCGGAAGTGTACGATGAACCTAGTCAATAAAAGTCTAAGGGTCCTCCTTGGGGTCTGATCCGGTAAACACTGGAGGGTCTAAATTAATAAAATCACGAACTCTCGTACTAACTGGTTTCTCAGCAGCACCTGTATTCTGCCTCTGAGCCTGAGCAGCTACCAAGCTAGTCAATAACTGCAAAGCACTCCACATATCCTGGTCTGTAGGAGGTGCTGGGTGCCTCCTAATATCCTCTGGAGGAAACGGGGTAGATGATGTATGAGACAGCATCTCACTCTGAGCCTCACTTTGGCCTGCTCTGGCTTGGGGCACCTGACTGGTACCCTCTCCCGCAGCTGTATCAAGCCATCTACTAATTGTTTGCTATCTAGTCGAAGGCATTGCTAAAAAAAATAACTTGAATATTAGAGACAAACACTTACAACTCAACTCTACGCACGATCTAGATTCAAGAAGAAGGTAACAATCCTAGATGTCATGTAGCCTCTTGATTGTAAATGTGGCGCGCTACACATCCATAATCAAGACACTACTAGACATGGCTCATAGACAATCCCTAGGACAGACTGGATCTGATACCAAGTTTATCACGACCCAAACTGGAGGGCCATGACTAGCACCCGACCATACTTGCCGAGCACCAACATACATTTCATCTAACCCTTTTTATTATCTTTTAGGGCTGCCGAGATCAATATAAATGGTAGACCTGGATCATGGACAACCAGCAATAAAATATGACGGCATGAACATACATAGCAGGGGATGACCAGACAATCAAGAAATTACATATAAGGTATGAGCTACCACGCTACCATGAAAGACTATACAACAAAAACCAGCCGACAAGGCATACTAAACTATACATGAGTCGACACTTGTCTATGAGCCTCTAAATGAACATAAGTGCTGCAACATAGCCGGAACAGGGACCCGACATACCCATAATGTCTATAAAAGAAATGCATACCAAGACCACGGCAAGTACGGAGAAGGGATCTCGCCAATCACCGCTGAACTAGACAGCCTACTGTGGTGGGGGGAGCTGCACCTGCCTATCTATCAGGACCTGCAACACGACATGCAGCGTCCACAAACAAAAGGACGTCAGTACGAATAAAGTACTGAGTATGTAAGGAAGGGAACCATAATTATGAATAATAATGTAAGCAGGGATAGAGAATATACAATTTGGAAAATATGAGTACCTCTGAGGGCTACTGACATGCAATGCATGATACATATATATATATACATAAACTTTTAAAACATACGCCTCTGTGGGCATCATCATCATCATATAGTACCCGACCATAATAAGCTCGGTAAAAACATACCCGGCCATCATAAGGCTCGGTAGAATCGTACCCGGCCACGTGGAGCTCGGTAAAACCCAACTGATTAGTGGTTGCACAATAGGTGTCGTACCCGGCCGACTATAGTGCGGCTTGGTAGAGTAAAATAGATACATATATATATATAATGCATGCTCGACTCATGGAATCACATTCTAAACCTTCGGAGTGACATAAGGTTGGTATCCTCTGTACACGTTATCAGGACCAACTCTTCATTACGAACCTTATAAGAATCAGGAAGTACCAACAACATTGATAACATAAGAATAAGAGAAGCAACATTAACATCAATCGTTCCATAAGAGGGAAAGCAATGTAAGTACTGCTAGCTTCTAAGAGTAGAATATCTTTGGAAGCTCGTTCATTATATTATGTACAATCGGAGTCATGCAAAAGAAGAAAAGGGATAGCCTCACATACCTTGTATATACTGACCCAATCACAAGCTATGCAATTGTCACAATTCCTTAGTCTACAATAAGAGAAACGATACTATCGTTATCATTTAAGCGTCATAACTATTATGCATCGACCACAACCTATTTTACGTTGAAACGGACAATACCTCCCCTATATATATGACTTCACACCATTCCAAACAATCACCAAAGATCCCAAAAAACATCAATAATAAACATATTGAGCCTCCCAAAACAGTCCACACACAACCTTATTATATCACACATACAACGAGCACCGTAGTCGTGTCAAACGACCCGAAAATATTACAAATCACTATCAGCCCTCAACCCTACATATATATGGTGTTCCTACACACCCTTCCACCTCCAAAACTCCACAAAATAGTAGTAAAACATGCAGCCCAATAGCAACACAAAACAGTCCACAAAACAGTCCGCTACAAGTGAATAGCTCGAACTCATGGCTTCCGATCACCGTCCTGTGAGTTCTTACATGTATAGAACGAATTACCATAAATTCACAGCAGAGAAAAATGTATGAAAGATGGCAGTACCTTACCTTACTTGTTGGATAACTCAGCCCTTCCCTTGGTTCTTCAAACTCTAGGTTTTACCTTCAAATAGAACTTGAAAGAGAGGGAAAATCGATTAGGGTTTGTGTTGGATTTTTGGGGAGGAGTTGCAGGGGTTAAATTTGGTTTTGAGGGTATGAAATATGGATGAAATAACTGAGTTCATAACCCCTTAAAATTCCTCTCTTGGCCGACTTAGGTCTTTTAATTTTGTCCTATCATTTTGGCAAGTAGGCGATGCACCTACTTGTCATCTACCAATCTGCGTAGGCTTGCAAAAATATGAATATCTCTATACTCCAAGATCGTATTGACAAATGGTTTAATGCGTTGGAAACTAGACTCGTAGATCTTTAATTTGGTGGGTAGATCACCCCGTAATTCCTTATAAATTAGGAGAAAAGCTTAGAAACATTTAGCCTAATGTTTAAGTAAAATTATGAACCTAAGTTGCGACAACGTTTGTCGACTTTTGTTTCATAACTCGTTTGACTTAAAGACTTATGATACGGATATTATATGATTCAAACACCTTAATACATGACCTTGAGTGTATTAAGAACCTCTAGGTTTACTTGAAAATACGAGTTACCACATCCTTGATTCGTTTAACTTCTAATACTTGTTAATCACCCTTATACACCCTTGTATCACTTAAGACCAATAGAATTAACTTCTTATCATCTCAAAGGTAATTCCTTCTTTAATTTATGTTAACTAATATGTGGCATGAACTAACGCGTGTGGATATGGGTTGTAACAGGAGCGCAGTACCAAGGTGTGTGTGTATGCTGCCTTTTCCTTGCCTTCATATACCGAGGTAATATTTTCCCTTTCCATTTGAGCTGGATTCACCGTTTGCCGATATCGGGCAGTTCCTTGGGATGGGCACCCGCGGTGTGATGGAGCCTTTAGTGGTGCTAGTCGGGCTCACATTTCCGAGGAAGGGGCGTCACCCGAGTCCGCTACTCCCAGACTGCTTAATCCCCGGTCGGCAGTTCCTTTGAGCGAATACGCCGTGCTCAAGGTCGGTTCTTCTAGGGCCGCAGGGCCAAGATCAACAGGAGTGTGTTTTGACTTTGAGGAAGTTCGTCGGCTTCACTCTGTGGTGAGTTTATGTACAGTTTCCCTGTGCCCCGTGTCCTCCTCCCTCTATTGAACCTTCCTAATGCAGGGTTATGATAGGCTTAGGTCTGAGGTGCTCCGTCAAGGGGCCAAGCTTCAGAAAATTTTAGATGAGGGCGAATCCCTTAGGTTCTTTAGCGAGGAGAAGGAAGTTGAGCTGCAGCATTGGCAATACGAGGCGTACTGGAGCTCAAACTATGAGAGCTTTCTGATTGAGCAGGTAACTTCATGTAGTACGTGTTTCGCTCCTTTCTAACCTTAAGGCTAACCCCTTTTGTCGTATCAGATATAGAGAAAGGCGGAGGCCTTGGAGTACCTCAAAGGCGACGTCAACCGTGTTAGAGTTGCTTGAAAGGAGCTAAAAGCTCAATTGCAGGTTCGAACTTTGGAGGAGATGAGTGCCTTGGCTAAGGTTCCTGCCTTCGAGGTCCAACTCCGCTTGACTTATGACAACGCAAAAATTCAAGCGAATATGATTGGGAAACTCGAATCTGATCTCTTGAAGGTCAGAGTTGAGATAATTGATGCTCGAGCAGAAGCGACACTAAGCCAAACCAAGGTCGATCGTGAGATGGCGATTCGTATGAAGGATGTTGCTGATGCCCAAGCTGAGCTGAAGTGAGCCCTTGACTGGGGGAATAAGATTGAGGAATATGTTCGCTATAGATCCCGAAGAGAGGTACTCGAGGAGGTCGGTGCAAGGGGTTTCGTCCTCTCGAAGGAATTGGCTCGAGCAAGGGCGGATGAGTGTGACGCTCGGTCATTTCTTGTTGACATTGCGGAGGGTGAACTCGACAAGCTGTAGCCCTTTAGCGCAGAGTGTAGACTTTTCCATTTTGTCACTCCAGACTTTGCCATTTTGTCACTTTGTCTTTGATATATGTTGGGCTTGCCAATAGATGGAGAATGCGCTTTTTTCGCGCATGTAATATATAAGAAGAAACTTGAAGCTTTATTTCTCCTGTACCTTTTTTCTGTTGTTGCTTTCGATCGGGCCGGCTGGTTTTGGTGTTTGGCGAGGTCATCATAGGCCCGGAACGGATTGGACATACTCGGAGGCTCTTAAGTGCGATGCTTGGTGCGAGCAGGTGCTGGGGTTTCCATGCTTGGCCCGGCTGTTTAGGCTTAGTCTCCGAGTCTGGCTCCGATTCGAGCCTTCTTGCCCTTGAATTTTTATGCCTGTGCGGGCATGTAGTAATCGTTATTATCTCTTGTCCTTGGGCATTTACCGTTCCAACTATTTTGGGTCCAGTCTTCGAGTCGCATTGTGACTCGAACTTCAATTGACCCTCAAGCTCTTTCCTGCCTGCATGGGTGGATGATGATGGCCCTTTGTGCTATGGGTCAAAGTGACTTTACGGGCACGTGAACCGGAGGTTTACTCGGTCGGTGATAGTGGCACTTATGCCATGACCTTAGGCATATTGCAGTTTTCGGGTCCAGTCTTTTAGTCGCGTTGCGATTCGAGCTGTAACCGACCCTTAAATTTCCTTGACTTCCCGACCAGCGACAGCGGTTCTTATGTCGTGCCCTTAAGCGTATTGTAGTTTTCGGGTCCAGTCTCTGAGTCGTGTTGCGACTCGAGCTGTAATCAAACCTTAAATTTCCTCGATTTTCTGGCCGGCGATCGTGGTACTTATGCCATTTGGTTGTTGAGACCTTTCAGTATGTGGCCCTGAGGCTTGCATAGTTAACTACTTTGGATCTGGTCTCCGAATCAGGTTAAGATTTGAGCTCATTTTAATCCTCAAGTTATCAAAATTTTTTAGCTGGCGACAATGGCTCTTACGCTGTTTGGTCATAGAGACCTTTCAATATAAGGCATGTAGGCTTGCTTAGCTAGCGATGATGGCTCTTATGTTTTTTTTGCCCATGTGCTTTTTTGTAGGCTTTGTTTCCGCTCGTTAAGGTCTTTTTAGAGTATTTTTTCCTGACCCATCGTTGGTTCCAGAGGAACCTCAATTTCAAGTCGTTGTCGGTGATGTTTTGAGTACCTCGTAAGGTTCATAGCTCGTAGGTCGAGTAGATCGATGCTCTTGCGGTTTGGAGCCGACGTGGTCAGAGCTCGTTTTTTCCTGTTGAGGGAAGCCTGTTTTAACCGGTTCTTTCCAAAGTATATTCCAAGTAGTGGCCTACAATTTTTAGCGACAGTCGGGCATCCCCGAGTCGCGTTATTTTTGTTGTATCAGCTGTTTTGACTGTAGTCATGTGTATTTGTCCATAGCCATTTTTGATCTCAAGCGATAGTTTAGGCATCTACACATAGGGTATGCCCTATAGGGATTCTTACAAATGCGATGTATAGCGTAAACTTTGGGGTTTTCATGCCTGTTGAGGTCTTACAGTTTGTCATGCCCATTGAGGTCTTACAGTTTGTCATGCCTATTGAGGTCTTATAGTTTGTCATGCCTATTGAGGTCTTACAGTATGTATGATATAGAATAGATCTGGTTATGCCGAGTCTGCCCGCTAGGGGTCTTATAGTTTTGGATTTTCCAGTGCTCGGTAATTGGCGATAGTCTTCAAGCGATCGAGTTTGTTTAAGCTTGAAGACTGCTTTTCGTGAACTTGGAGTTGCATTGTGAGGGCTTTGTGAGCCCGGGGTTCCGACCTTGGGGCCTTGTGGGCATTGAACCATTTAAGTCTCCGAGTACCTCGGGACATATTCAGCGGAGAGGCCTTTGCTGCGAATATGCTGAAATAGCCAGGGTATTCTCATTCTTGATAAACGGATTTTCCCTACACTCCAGAAGACGACTGGTTCACATACTTGAATATTCCTCCTTAGTGGTTCCTATTGCCAATGTATGAGTTACCCATATGCCTTAATTGTCTAATAGTTGATGTCGTCACAATGATTAACCATATCAGCATCATTAATAGAAATCCTCGTGTCTCTTAGCATGTAACCTCATTAAATAAGGTTCAAACATGTCAAAGAGGAGGTATCCCCGTGTGATCCCATATATTCGATAGATAATTTTATCGTCAGTTTATGATAGAACATCTTAGAGTAATTGTGGAAGGTCATCAAAGGTTTATTATAGGCGTTCATGTAGAGATTTAGAGTTTATGAAGGTGAAGGGGTTATTCTCAATACTCTCCCCTAAAGATGTTATGTGAGTTGATAATGAAGACTGCATAAGTGTATTCCACATTAGGCCGCACTAGGAGTTTGAAATTTCCCCAAAATTGTTCGCCATATATTTTGTGTATTCACACATTTATGTATAAGAAGGTAGTTGGAGATCCTTTTTGTATCATTCCGGTGGAAATTATTGAAGGTGAAGTTAATGGATAGTTAGCTTATGCGAGGTATCTAGATTCCATACTTGTTAGATAAGTTTGGAGGTTGGGATTGTTTCTGTAAAGGTGTTATGGCAAAGCTTGTAAGTCGAGAAGGCCACCTTGAAGGCCGAAAGTGTTGTGGAAAGAAAATATTTTCGCTTGATTGTATAACAATTGGTTTTGATTTGAAAGGTACCTTATAGGTGTTGTGATTTAAAAATGTGCAGTCCATGTCCAGGTATCATCGTGGTAATGTGGTGCTTGTAATGCTGAGGTTCTTATTATTGATGTATACATTATGGTACTTTGTCGAGTCGTGGATGTGTTTTTAGGATGATTTTAGTGGTTCTCTGACAGGTGGATAGACCGAGTTACAAAAGAAACTCTGGCGAAATTTTCTGAAACTTAAGGAGTTAGCCAAATTCGGGGCTATTGATATATTTCATGATGTGAACGAGCTGAAATTACATAAAGATGGCTAATGAATGAACCTCTGTCCTCCTTCGAGGACGAATGATCCTAAGGGAGGGAGAATGTGAGGCCCCGGAAAATTTTGCCAAGTAATTTAAGATTTCGTGGTGCCAAGGTAGGCTAACTATTTTATTTTGTGTGCAAATGAGGATTCATGATATAATGGATACCAATTGGATATGTTAATAAGTGTATAAGTCATATTATAAGTGAATTGGGGTCTAAGGAGAGGCCTAAGTCTAAGCCAAGTTGGAAAATTTCATAATAGACTAAAGTTGTAAATGAGTGCGCACAAGACCTCACTTTGTACAATCATATATCCAGTTATATAAGGTGTTGTGTAATGCACAACCTATCAAATTAAATCCCTTTGAGTCTAGTTTCCAACGCATCTAACCGTCCGTCATTTGGAGGTGTATACAGAACGTTACAACCATTTTAGTGGGCATGTGTCATTAGCAAGGCCTTAGCGCGTCCGCGCATATTGAGAAGTATTCTGCCTTGTTAGCGCGGCCTTAGCGCGGTCGCGCTAGTAGTAGACCCCTAAATACACCTAAGGACGGGAAAGGAGAGGATTTAAGTCATTTTTCAAGACTAGGGCATCCTCTCCATCACCCATCCGGTCAAGGCTTCAATTACATACCTAAGGTGAGTTTTTAAGTGTGTTTTCATGGTGATTTCGCCTCTCAATCACTAGTTACAACATGATTTTGATTGGATTTCATAGGATTTCTTCAAAATCTCAAGAACACCCCAAATTAGTCTTTGAAGATTTGGTCTACAATAGGTAATCTTTTACCCTTAGACTTACATATATGGAGTTATTATGGAATTATGAGTATAAGTCAAGTATTGTAACTCATGGGATGGTGATTGGAAGCCATAGGTGCCTAACCTAGGTTATGTTGGTGTTGTAGAGATTGTGAGATGGGTTATTGAGTTATGATTCTTGGGTGTAATAGTATTATGTATACATGCATGTACAAATTAGGTTTGTGGGAAGATTGTTGAACATAAATAAGTAAAGATTGGGTTGGGGAAATGAAACAAAACTTGTTAAAGAGATTTGAAATCAAGATGCTCAACTAGAGTTTGATAAAATTCTCAAATGAGCTAGAATTATGAATATCTTCCTAATTTGTGTTCAATTTTGTTATGTCTCAAAATAGATTGAAGTTGCTAGAATTTCCGGAATATCGTAGTAATTAAAGGAAAGCTCAAGAAAGGTATGTAGGATAAACTTTCTCTCCCAGAAGTGAATTCCATATTGTTTCGTAAGTTTAAGTGTGGTTTGTTTACCAAAATGGTATGGCTTTTAGTCACATTTTAAATGGAAATTAGTATACTTATTGGGTAAGAAGAACTCGATCTGCTTAATGCTCCTAGTTGCTCTTATGTGTACAAAATGTCTTGATTGAATATGTCTTGTTGTTGGTAGCCTATAAAGATGCTTGAAAAATGAAATATATGAATTGGGAATGTGTTAAAGATTATGTAATATGCCTCGACCCTACAGTTATAAACTAACTTCAGTGATAGAACTGCCTAAGAGTTATTGTGCTCAATTCACACCCATAAGTGGCTATTTATCACTATTGTTTTGATTTATAAGTATATCCGGTGTGATTCGAGATCTTACATATCTATGTGTTTAAACTGTGCAACGTCATTTCTGGGAAGGAGTATTCCAAGATAAAATGGTGTATTGTTGTTAATGATTTCAATGTGAGTTTTTATTGCTTGTTGGTGTGCCCCATTCCTTTGGGAAGAATCCTTTGTGTTTAAAGTTCCATTGCTAATAAACTTGAGGTGTATGGTTTCTGAAATACTGTATATGCCATGATTCACGTTTCCTCTCATGTGTACTTGACATCTTGACTTGCATGGCTTGTTGTTAAAATTGATATCGATGTGAAACATGTGAAATATGAAATACGGCCACCGTGCTAGGAATAAAGAATCTTGTGAATGGCCAAATGAGCCAAGGAAATATTGTTCTTGTTGGTGACTGGAAATACTAATTGGAATCTATAAAATGTGAAAGATATTGAGGTAAGCACAATTTATTCATGCTATATTTGAATCCTATATTTATACTACAATTCTGTACAATATTCAATCAAATCAAAAAAAATATTTTTGGGAGTATCATTTGCAAAACCAAGGAAGGGTGGGTCATAAGGCTCATACCTGAAACTACACGTGCCGGTGAAGGGGTGGATTGTGGTTATTTCCCCTTAATTGGGATGAACTTGGTAATATTTGTGAATTCATAATGCCAACCCACGCAGCATATGGGGGAAGGCATCCTAACCGATCGGGCCGTGATCGGACGCCATGCCGCACACATGGTGGTATTGTACTGGGAATCAAAAACTGGAAATTTAAAACTAGAAATTATGATTGTGGTACATGTTTCCAAAGGGACGACCTAGCCGATCGTGCCGTGATCAGACTCCGTGCTAACTAAGATGGTAGTATAATTCATATCGGTGCTAATGATCTCCCAACCAAAAAAAAATATATATATAAAAAAAAATTATATATATTATTTTATTTTATTTTTGTAAACTAGAAGACTTACATGTTGCAAATTGGAAGCTTGTATGTTGTTGACTCCACTTTTTGTTTCATGTTTCTTTGTTTGTATGGTTATTCTATTCTGGAAGAGGACTTTTAGCCTTACATACGAGTGCTATTCGACGGCGCTAACGTCCCTTTTTCTGGGGGCGCTGTATCGGTTAATGATACAGGTGGTTCCACAGCAGGTGGCATCGTCCAGTGATAGCGGTATTCTCTTCCCAGCAGTCTTGGTGAGCCCCACTCCACTCCGGGGTCATTTCACATATCTTTTTTTCATTTTCCCATCACGTTTTGAGGTATATCCAGAGCCTTGTTGTCGGCGTTTCCCTATTACTCGTTTATTGTATTTAGAGGCTCCGTAGACATATTTGTGGGTGGTGGTTGATGTTGGGAGTACAGACTAGAAATGTTAGTACTTGATAAGCATGTTTCTCATTAAACTTGTAAGCTTGTAATATTTTTGAAAACTTTAAAAGAAGTCATTAACGGAAATGAAATGAAGGTTTCTAATGGAAGATTGCTTAATGTTTTGATAAAGTGTGTTAACATTCCCTCTTTATTCATAAACTAGTTTGGGTAGAATGAAATCTAATAGGCTTGCTCAGTCGGGTTTACTCAGTTGAGCGTCGGTCGCGTTCCTCGATTTTTGGGGCATGACAGAGCCCCGCAGAGGCCTCGAATCTCCAAGTGGAGTTAGAACTTATGAATGCCTCGGCTGATTGCCTACATATAGGTTAGCAAAAGAAAAGAAACAACAAGGGAGCAGAGTAGTTCTTCCCTGTTGTAGGATGTGTAGGAGACATTTTGAGGTCTGGTATGTTTCTGCCATTTCGAGGCAAGGGCCCTTAATACAGCCTTCTGCTATGTTTAAATAGGCTTGGCCAAAGATGGGGTTCTGCTCACCCTTTGATCCCTTCGAGGGCGGAGGCATTGATGCCAACGATGGGTCATGTGGTGAGGGATTTCCTCTCGTCATGTGTAGCTCCTTGTCAATTACTTTAGTCCTACCTCTGTCGTGGAGTTTCATCCCTTTGGCAGAGTGAGGTCGAAGTCGCCTTCGGACAGTGTGCCCATTGTCATTTGAATGAAATGTTCGTATTTGTAGGCTCGGTGTTCCAGCCCAAGATCAGGCGGGCTGTATAGAGGGAGCGGCTTTCCAAATTGTTGTGGCGATCGACATCTAGAATTCATCAAAGATTCAAGGTGTAGGAGTGATTTGGCTCATAGTACGAACTGCCCCGTTAGCTTTGGCTTGACATCATTGGTATAATTGATCGAACCATTGGCACTCGTGAACACATGTTTTATTTGAAATAGGTCAAATGAGAGAGGGGGTTACCAATCGTGTTAATACGAGGCCGAGGAAAAGTCTCGGCGTCTCTTTCCTTGGATGCAAGGGTGTCCTTTGGGTATATTCCCCGGACCCATCTTTCCCCGGCGATGAGCCCTTTACTCTACATTTTATGGATTTTTGAAGGGTGTCGCTGCCTTTTTACTATCGTGGTAATACGCCGTGGCTTGTCAGCTTCATTTTTCCCGATCTCCTTCCTCTCTTAGAGATGGATCCGAGCCTGACCGCTCGAAGATACTTGGTGGCGATCTTTATTGAATAGTACAGTTGTCGTTCTTTTGAGCCGGTAACCACGTACGCCCTGTGGTTCCTGCATTGGGCCATAGTTCCCTTGAAGGGGTCTTGGTCGAATAGGTCTGAGCCGCCTAGCATTCCCAGTTTCGCTTATGGTGATCACGATGTTTGGTATAGCAATACTGAAATCGTACTCGGCTGGGAGGGGTTTCCCTGCTAGTTGTGCCTTGTTGAATCTGGTTCCATTGGAGGTTCCTCGAGGGTGCTGTCCTCGGGCTATTTCCCTATTGTTGCGAGGTAGGTTGCATCTTGAGTCGTTCCTTCCATTCGCAGTGCATGGATGATACCTTTATCTATTTGGCATCAACTTCTTTGTTGGGAGTCTTCTTGGATATACCGAACCCAAGGAGATTCCTGGACGATTGTCCATGGCCCCAATTCATGGCCGGTGCCGGGTGTGGGCATCCAATTAGATCTCGACTGGGTATATGATTAGGCTTCGCTTGAAATGTCCTATAGTCGTCGGGCATGCTTCGTTCAGGCCTCTGGTGAAGGCCTGTGTTTCCCGATCGTCCGAAACTGGGAGCGATCTCATTTGTCCTATCAGGGAATGGAGTACGGCTTCCCGTGGTATTTCATTTCTTCTTCGTTTGGCCTCAGGTGTATCGGGCCCTCTTGGTACTTATTTGGTGGGTCGGCGCGTGCTTTCATGGAGGACCACGCTGGTATGCTAAGCAAGTTTGTGAGGTCAGGTGCCAGGCGGTGGCACTGCGTCATGGTTTCTTTCGAGAGAGTTTCTTCAAACTTCCTTAACGAGATAGGCTCGAACTCATCATCTTGGAGGTCGCTGCCTTTGAATGAGCTCACTAAGTGGTGGTGCGCCTGTAGGGATCTGAGGTCCTGTCGCTCCTAGGGGGTTTTGGCATTCAGGATTTTTGTGAAGTGAGTTCCGGGACCGTTTCCTCAGGGAGACGACTGCTGTAAGAGCTTCCACGAACCTGATTCGATCCTTTCGAAGAGATTCCCAAGCATCTTGACTGTGGCGGGGTCGGTTACCGATCTGTCATTACTTGATCTCTCGGGTACTAGCTCGGCGTAAGGAGGTGTCTCCGACGCTATCGCGTTGCGAGTCTCCGGGCGACTTTGCAACTGAGCGATAGCCAACTGCCGTGCCTGTAACATTTCAAAAATAACATGAAGATTAACTTCCTGTTCAACTCGGGTCGGGGTTTTTTGAGCTCCATATCGGTTAATGCACTATATGCTGTCATCGGTGCACGATGCTTCATCGACCTGTTTCACGCCTTGCAAGCCCGAGTCCGCTTGAATCGATCCAAATGCGTTATCGGGATCCCGCGGTGTCGCGCCAACCTCTAGAGCAGCCATACTATTTTTGCCATGGTTTTCAGGGTAGTCGTTCTTTGTTTTTCTTACTGAGCCGGACATTAACCTGAAATCAAAAGATCTTGGGCAAGAAAACGTGTGAAAGATAATGTGTGTTTGTGTGACGAAACTAGCAAGAAAATAATCACTATTATTTTTAGCCCCACGGTGGGTGCCAAACTGTTTACCGTGAAAATGGTAACAACAATTAAATTTGTAAATGGGATTTTAAAAATACGTGATCTATTCCCAAGATAGTTGTTAGAGCAGTTGATGCTAAGAATGTGAAGCTTAACGATGAAATGCGAGCTAAAACAAGACAGTAATCAAATCGAAGAGACCTGTTGCTCGGATGCAAAATCAGTTGATAAGGACCTCGGGATCGGGACTCAAATCGAGCTTGAGCTATCGGGGGCAACCGGGAATAGGATAACAATTAATGATACAATCAATCAAGGCTCTTTACGGCCAAAGTTGCGCAATATAGCATGAAATAAGTAAGAAGACAATAGATGTTAAAGTGGCCTCGAGGCAGCGAGAACGAACAAAATAGGAGAAAGAGAGAGAGAGATATTATTGCTATTATGGAGAATGGAACAACATCATCCATTTACAACGTGGTATGGGTTCCCCTTATATAGGCGAGGGAACACGGTATGGTACAAATATGTGGAGATCAAACACAAAGTACGGAGATGGGATGGTTTGACGTGATGCCTCAACATAGGCTCTGGATAGGCCGGGCATGTCAGACGTAGCCATGTGCCTTGGGTGCTTCCCCCTCCATCCTGGCTTCGGTCTTTGTTTCCTCCGAGTCGGGCTCCGACGAGCCCCGAGGTCGGGAACTTGGTCGCGGCCTCCCGCCCCCGGGGTCCCGAGGCATGCTTCTGAAATGTCCCGACAGCGAGAAATCAAGTCTTCTAATTTCACCGCATACATTTATCAACTGCATATTATTTTGAGACCCATAAAGAGAAGATATAATAATATGTCACATGGGGAATCAACAACACAGAGATCCTTAGTATTTCTATGAATAGAGTCGTTTATGAAAACTGTGTGTTTGCTCCTTTTTTTCTGTATAACTTGGACCATACCAAAAAGAAAGAAGGGATAGCCTTAACATACTTGGGGTAGGGGAAAATCCGTAAAGGTTGTACGGTACTCCTTTAGAACTGCGAAATTTTACGTTGCTAACAATTGTTGTTGGAACTATATTGTTGCAAGAATTTTTGTCGGAAGCCTTTGTGGATTGAGTAGCTTCTGTTCTTGAAATATTTTGAACTAGGAGGAATGATATAGAATGAAAATGAAAATTTCTAATTCTTTTTCATATGAGAATGGAACAAGACTTGAAAATGGCTAATGAAGGCTAATGTTTTCTAGATATGAGAAGGAAGGCTAACATTTTTGGATTGTCAAACTTCAATATCTTTGAATTGTAAAGAGCTTTTAAGGATCTGATTATAAAATGTAGTGTCCATTCTTTGGCTAACATAATTACCACCTAATCAAGAAGACTAAAGAGTCACTTGTCTTAGGTTGTGGCCATTTTCCACGTTTTTGGATGGGTGGGGTGGGAATTATTAATCTTTATCCATTTATTAGGTAATTAGGTAATGTTCCGTTACCCGGTAATTAACCAATTACCTGTATAATTAAAATTATCTCAAATTACTTAAAATTCTATTTATTTTTAATATACTTTATACATCATACTACCATAGTCATATGGTTCCTTGCATGGTATTAGTCCATTATTATCGGGTATTATCGCTCGAACCGTATTTTATCCCAAATTGGCCACTTTCAACGAAACTTGTTTTCTTTAATTCATGTACCCTTTATCCTTCATGACACTTACTTATCGCTTGTTATAAATAGCGTAAATATGATAACCTCAAGAGAATCTCATTCCCGAGTCTACGTCGATTAACTGAAGACGAAACTTTTAATGTATGAAAATACGAGATGTAATAATAGGGGATGTATAATAGTAGTTCATAGTCGATCTATCGTAGCAGACCTAATTGAGTTAGATATGGTAAAATTTGATGTTATAATGGGTATGGATTGGTTGACTTCCTGTCATGCAAACATTGATAGTAGAGCAAAGATAGTTCGATTTCAATTTCTAGTGGATCCTGTTTTGGAGTGGAAAGGTAATACGAAATCATCGAGAGGTAGATTTATTTCCTATATAAAGGCAAGGAAGATGATAAGAAAGGGATGTATTTATCACTTAGTTCGGGTTCAGGATATGGAAGTAGAGTCACCAACCATTCAGTCCATCCATATGGTTAATGAGTTTCTGGATGAGCTTTCGGGTCTTCTGCCAGAGCGAGAAATTGAGTTTGCTATTGACCTACTACCGGATACTCATCCAATATCTATCCCTCCCTATAAAAAAGGCTCTTGGAGAGCTGAAATAGTTGAAGGAACAACTAAATGATTTGCTTGAAAAAGGCTTTATCAAACCTAGTACATCACCATGGGAGCACCTGTGTTATTTTTGAGGAAGAAAGATGGTTTCTTACGGATATGTATTGATTATAGACAGTTATATAAGGTGACGATCAAGAGTAAGTACCCACTCCCGAGGATTAATGATTTATTTGATCAGGTGCACAGTGTCAACTGTTTTTCAAAGATAGACTTGAGGTTCAGGTACCAATAGGTAAGGGTTAAGGAGAAAGATATTCCGAAGACATCATTTAGGACCAGATACAGGCACTTTGAGTTTCGTGTTATGTCGTTCCGTTTGACCAATGCCCAGCATTATTCATGGATTTGATGAACCGTGTATTTAGGCCCTTTTTAGATCTGTTTGTAATTGTATTTATCGATGATATATTGGTGTATTCTGGTTCAAAGGCTGAGCATGCAGATCATTTGTGTACTGTGCTCAGAGTTCTACAAAAAGAGAAGTTGTATGGAAAATTCTCAAAACGTGAATTTTGGTTGAACTCTGTAGCTTTCCTTGGGCATATCATTTTGGGTGAACACAAACGGTTGAGGCAGTAATGACTTAGCCTAGACCCACAACACCAACGGAGGTTCGTAGCTTTAAAGCCCCAGAAAATTTTGCTTAGTAATTCAAGATTTCGTGGTGCCAAGGTAGGCCAAATATTTTATATTGCGTGCAAATAAGGATTAAGGAGATTATGGATATCAATTGGATATGTTAATAAGTATAAAGGTCATAGTAGAAGTGAATTGGGGTCTAAGGAGAGGCCTAAGTCTAAGCCAAGTTGGAAAATTTTATAAGAGACGAAAGTTGCAAATGAGTGTGCACAAGACCACACTTTGGACAATCATATATTCATATATATATAAGTATTTGTGTGATTCAAAACCTATTAAATAAAAATTCTTTGATTCTAGTTTCCAACGCTTCAAACCGTTCGTCATTCGGACACTCCTACCAAAAGTTATGACCAAATTACCGAAAGCAGCTCAGAATTTTACACTACCGCGCCGCCCCATGCGGCGCGACTGTGTAAATTATCAGAGCACTTCCAGTTTCGTTTCTAGCGGCTGTGAAAAAATCGGGGTTTTTGTTATAAAACGACCTCATTTTGTCAATTAGATTCAAGGGACCGTTTCTTGAGCAAAAATCATATATTTTTAGAGTGAGAGAGTGCCCTAGAGTGAGAAAGTATCCCTCATCAATTCTTCTACAACTCTTGCTCCAATCTTAAAGGATTAACAAGGAAAACCACACTAGGCCTTCATCCTTGAGGTAAGATTCTATACCCTAACCTTTAATTTCGAATCTAGCTAAAGATGGGTAATTATAAAGAATGTTTGTTGGTATTGGAGTTGTTATGTTGCTTGCATGTGTTGTCAAAGTTTGTAGAAACATTGTTGAGCTAAAGATGGTAAAGTATGGGTTGTGGGTTGATGAAATCCTCTATAAAAGGACCATAAAGATTTAACGCACATATGGTGTTTGATAAAATGCTCGAATGAGCTAGAATTATGAATATCTTCCTAATTTGTGTTCAATTTTGTTATGTCTCGAAGTAGATTGGCATTGCTGGAATTTCCGGAACGTTGTAGTAACTTAAGGAAAAGCTCTTTGAGGTATGTATGACTAACTTTAACTCTTGTAGAATCCCCTTTGTTGTGACGAGTATTCGATATGTGTACCTTGTATGAAAATATGTGTATTGATTGTCTTAGTTGATTTCCACACCACCGTGTTATATGTGATTGTGAAAAGTGATTTGATGTGCCTACTTTATTGTGTGCTAAGCTTGTAAATGCTTGAGGATGACGATATGGGAGTATGTGTTAACGAATGAAAGAACGTTAATGTGTCCAAATGTGGGAATGTGTATAATGGTTAAAACCATTCGTGGTAAGTAATGAAAGATGGTATTGTGAAATGACGTAAATGAGTTGAATGATTATGACAACACCTTGTACATGAATTACTGCTTGGTGACATCTATGGTGTCTTGGGCCCAAATGTATGAATTGTTGATATGAACTTGTGCTTCCTTGAAATGATGATTCTTGTGATTAATATGCTTTGAATGTTGTTGGTTAAGTCCTGCCATATAATGGTGTAAATAAATGGCAACAAACTAAGTGTGTGTGTTCATGTGTTCATGTGGTAAGAACTGTGTAACAAATAATGGAAAGATATCGTAATTGATGCAATTGAAACAACTGTGGTAATATCATACGTGACTTGTCGCGGGCAATTATCGTTGTGACTTAAATTGTATACGGGTTGTTGCATATAATGGAAATGGTATTGATGTTATGAAATTTTTTTATGAATTATTGTTGTTGTCGTGTGAAATTTGATTGTCCGGTGGGATCGGGTTGCGCGTCGTAACACAAAGTTATAAGGTGTGGGTTGTGGTGATAAGGGTGACCGAGGTAATAAGGGTGGACGAGGTAATAATGGTGTAAAAGTGATCGAAATCACTATTGAAATGAAAATATGTGAAAGTTGTGAAACCATTGGTGTGATGAAATAATGTTGAAAGGGGAAAAGGAGAGATTGTGGAACTTGTTTGGCTTTTGGTTGTTCCTTTCATGTGCATTGGATTGTTGATTCTATTATTGTTTGTTACCTGTGTATTTCTTGATTTTACTTGGGTTAAAGTTTGTTCATACATACCAGTACAATTCAAATGTACTGACGTCCCTTTTGTCGGGGGCGCTACATTCGTGTTATGATTGTAGGTGGTTCTATAGCAGGTACTCCAGTCCACCAACAGTAGCACTCCTTCACTTTCCGTCAGCTGTATTGGTGAGCCCCTTTTTCCTCTCGGGGCCCTGCATGGATCATGCCGCTTTTCCTCCCGAAAATCGTATTTTGGTATTTGCGTAAGGTATAGTCGGAGCCTTGTTACCGGCAAGTATTGTAACACTCTTTTATATCCCTAGAGGCTCCGTAGACAGGAAATGTGGGTTATTTACTTATGTATTTTGTATTTGGGCAGTGTAACTTGTAAACCACGCTATGTAACCATGTATAATATGTAAATCTTGTAAGAATGTGTTTAAATCATAAATGGATATTTCACTTGGTTAACGGATAATGAAAACACAGGGTAACACGTGGGATAGGAAAGTCACCCAAGTCTGCTTGACTGGGGTTACCTGGTCAAGCGCCGGTCGCGCCCCTCGGTATTGGGGCGTGACAAACATGGTATCAGAGCCTAAGGTTTTAAAGTATCCTAGGATGTCTCGGAGCCGTGTCTAGTAGAGTCCTTCTTATCAGTGTGTTGTCGACCACATCTATCAGTTGGAGGCTACATGGACATTTAGGAATGTTACCCTTCTTCAACACTCCAGATCGTGTGATAAAGCTTTACTATAAGTTTATCTTATAACTCGTGCGGTGAGATTCAAGGTAAGTTTAGACTCTCTTTCGTCTATTTCAAGTAATGTTGTCATACAGAATTTTTGAATATAATATTATGTTTGAATATTTTTGTTGAAGATAGGCGTAGTCTAGAAAAGTGATAATTGATAATGTGATTATCTGAAAGGATATGCTAATGATAGACCACTAGTACCTCCAAAAAGGTGGAAGGTTAAGGAAGGTAAATTTTTCATGCATGGTAATGTGAATGATAGGGTCAACGATCCTAGAAACTAAGAGTAGGTTTGTAAAGGGGTTCCATACTTGTTAGAGGGCTTGGGACAATGCATCCCAAGGAAGTACTATAGATCAAAGGTGAAAGTTTTGCGAGTTTTTAGAATGGGTTAATTATGGAATTGCAATTCAACTAAAGTTCCAAGACGTTAAGAAAGGTGGAACGAGTGGGAGAAATAAATGTGATGCTATAATAACCCAAGAGAGTATTTGGGTTTGATGGAAACCTTACAAGCAAATAAGTGTTAAGTGATATGTGGATGAACACACTTTCTCATGGATATCCTCACAAGAGTTAAGAGGTGAGCATGATGAAATAACTAAGGGAAAAGACCACGTATCACATTGAGGAGTGCATGGCTATTCATTGGCTAGGATGAATGAGGTGATAAGAAATGGAGAGAAAATCTATAAATTGAGATTTCCATGGTTATCGCAAAACAGTTCATATCAGAATGGTGGACTCGCCTGGAGCACAAGTGTTAATAGAAGGTATAAAGGACTAACCGTAATGCTATCGACTTGGGTGACACTGAATGGTAACTAAAGGAGCTAGAGATAGTTCATGTCTACATATAATGGAAAGGAAGACTATTGGTGGTGAAGTTGCGATATGATAAACTCATTAAACCAGGCACAATGATATTACAAGTTCACGGGAGGTAGATAAGTGTGTGGCAAAATAAGGCTATCAATTATGCACTATGAGAAAAATAGAATGGGAATAAATATTCCATTTAGAAAGAAAAGATGGTACCAATATATTGTTCGGGCCAGTGGCGCTTTCTGAATTGAATATATACGAAGGGTGTTGATATGCGTTTTGGGTGGTGTTGAACAGTAAAGAGAGATCACGAGAATGTTTACAAGGGAAAGTGGAGTGGTTTCTTAAATCCTATTAGGCACACAAGGAGGAAAGAGGTTGACCAGGAAAGGTCTGAGCACAATGTTACATTACACTTGATGCAATGTCATGCATGTTAATGATATTAAGGTGTGCGCGCAGGCTAGGAGATGTTATTCCTTTGAAATAGAAGGTTCTATAAGAAAACGCATCCAGTAATGTCTTTTGTTGAGAATTGGGAAGAGCAAGTTGCAAGATAAATGTGATATAGATGGTTCTCTATTGATGGAACATGGCCAGGTGATCACTTATGCCTCTAGGCAACCCAAGGATCATGGAAAGAACTATTTGGCACATGGTTTAGAACTTGCGGCAGTAGTTTTTGTATAAAGATTTGGCGACATTATGTGTATGGGGTCCACGTTGATGTATTTATGAACCACAAGAGCCTTCATTATATTTTTTTTAAAAAAAGGAGTTGAATCTGAGATATAGAGGATGGCTCGGGCTACTCAAGGACTATGATATTGAGATTCTCTATCACCCGAGAAAGGCCAATGTTGTGGCGGATGCTCTTAAATGGAAATTTATGGGTAGTTAGCTCACTCGGAGATATATCAAAGTTCGTTCGCCAGGGAGGTTCACCAATTGGCTAGTCTAGGAGTTCATCTTGCGAATCTAGTGAAGGGAGAGTAATTGTCTAGAATAAGGCTGAATTGTCACTTGTAGCGGAGGTCAAAGAAAAGCAATACAACGATCCATTGTTGGTACAGCTGAAGGAGGGAATTCATAAACACAATATCACATATTTTCTTTTGGCATTGATGTTGGTACCCTACGGTGCCAAGAGCGCCTATGTGTTCCAGATATTGATAGTCTTCGGGAAAGGATTTTGGAAAAAGCTCACACTTCTAGGTATTCCGTAAACCTAGGTTCTACTAAAATGTATCATGATCTCAAAGAAGTTTATTGGTGGAATAACATGAAAAGAGATGTGGCGGACTTTGTGGCAAAATTTCCGAACTGTCGGCAAGTGAAGGTTGAACATCAAAGGCCTGGAGGATTGTTACAAAGCATAGAAATTCTAACGTGGAAATGGGAAATGATCAATATGGATTTTGTGGTAGGATTACCTCGCACTATGCACAAGTTTGACTCAATTTGGGTGATTGTGGACAGACTCACGAAATCAACGCACTTCTTGCCAGTTAAGTACACCGATACTGCAGAACAGTATGCTCAGTTGTACATTAAGGAAGTAGTCAGACTTCACGGCACTCCAGTTTCTATTATCTCGTATTGAGGGGCTCAGTTCATAGCAAACTTTCGGACGAAATTTTAGCAAGGTTTGGGTACTCAAGTAAATCTCAGTACGGCCTTCCATCCGTAGACTGACGGTCAGGTAGAGCGGACTATTCAGGCGCTTGAAGATATGTTGCAAGCTTGTGTTCTAGCTTTCAAAGGTAGTTGGGATGACCATTTTCCGATTTTTGAGTTTGTTTACAATAACAGCTTTCACGCTAGTATTTCGATGGCCCCATTTGAGGCATTGTATGGAAGGAGGTGTAGATCTCTGATTGGGTGGTTCGAGGTTGGTAAAGCAGAACTGTTAGGGCCAAATCTTGTGCATCATGCTATGGAAAAAGTTAAAGTCATTCAAGAGAGGATGAAAACTGCTCAGAGTCATCAGAAATCCTATGCAGACGTACGTCGAAGAGAATTGGAATTCCAAGTAGATGATTGGGTGTTCTTGAAAGTATCTCCCATGAAGGGAGTCATACTATTCGGGAAGAAAGGGAAGTTAAGTCCGAGGTATGTCGGACCATATAGAATCATTCAGAGGATCGGTCAGGTGGCATACAAGCTCGAGCTGCCACCCGACATGTTGTTGGTACATCCGGTCTTACATGTGTCTATGTTGAAGAAGGTAGTGGGAGATCCGTCTGTTATTGTGCCAATTGAAGCTATTGAGGTTAATGAAAAACTATCTTATGAAGAATTCTAGTTATAGGCAAGTCCGAAAATTGAGAACTAAGGAAATTACCTCTGTAAAAGTGTTATGGCGGAACCAGCAGGTTGAGAAAGCCACTTGGGAAACCGAGGAAGAAATGAGAAAGAAGTACCCACATTTGTTTGAATAGTTATGTAATAGCTTTCATGCAATTTGGTTCCTGTAAACTCTTATCTTTTGATTTGATCTATGTTAAACTATTCCATTTTGACTATGTATGTTGCCTATGCGGCCATGGTTGGTGTTGTACAAGTTATTTTATGTCTATGAAACATGTGTATGATGTTAGGATATGTATCTGGGGCTCTCTAACAGGTGGATAGGTCTAGTTACAAAGGAAACTCTGGCAAAATTTTAGGAAATTTAAGGAGTTACAGAAATTCGGGGCTGATGATATATTTCATAATGTGAAAAATCAGAAGTTACATAAGGATGGCTAATGAATGAAACTTGATCCTCATTCGAGGACGAATGATCTTAAGCGGAGGAGAATGTAAAGCCCTAGAAAATTTTGCTTAGTAATTTAAGATTTCATGTTGCCAAAGTAGGCCAAATATTTTATCTTGCGTGCAAATGAGGATTAAGGAGATTATGGATATCAATTGGATATGTTAATAAGTGTATAAGTCATAGTAGAAGTGAATTTGGGTCTAAGGAGAGGCCTAAGTCTAAGCCAAGTTGGAAAATTTCATAAGAGACGAAAGTTGCAAATGAGTGCGCACAAGACCTCACTTTGGACAATTATATCTCCAGTTATATAAGGATTTGTGTGATTCACGACCTATCAATAAAAGGACTTTGATTCTAGTTTCCAATGCTTGAAACTGTTCGTCATTCAGATACTCCTACCAAAAGTTATGACCAAATTACCAAAAGCAGCGCAGAATTTTACACTACCACGCCGACCCATGCGGCGCGGCTGTGTAAATTATCAGAGCACCTCCAGTTTCGTTTTTAAACACATTTTTCATTACCACGCCACCCCATGTGGCGCGGCTGTGCAAAAATCGGAGTTTTTGTTATAAAACGACCTCATTTCATCAAATAGATTCAAGGGACCGTTTCTTGATAAAAAAATTAGATATTTTTAGAGTGAGAGAGTGCCCTAGAGTCAGAAAGTATCCCTCATCAATTCTTCTACAACTCTTGCTCAAATCTTAAAGGATTAACAAGGAAAACCACACTAGGCCTTCATCCTTGAGGTAAGATTTTATACCCTAACCTTTAATTTCGAATCTAGCTAAAAATGGGTAATTATAAAGAATGTTTGTGGGTATTGGAGTTGTTATCTTGCTTGCATGTGTTGTCAAAGGTTGTAGAAACATTGTTTAACTAAAGATGGTAAAGTATGGGTTGTGGGTTTATGAAATCCTCTATAAAAGGACCATAAAGATTTAACGCACATATGATGTTTGATAAAATGCTTGAATGAGCTAGATTATGAATATCTTCATAATTTGTGTTCAATTTTGTTATGTCTCGAAGTAGATTGGCATTCCTAGAATTTCCGGAACGTTGTAGTAACTTATGGAAAAGCTCTTTGAGGTATGTATGACTAACTTTAACTCTTGTAGAATCCCCTTGTTGTGACGAGCATACGGTATGTGTACCTTGTATGAAAATATGTGTATTGATTGTGTTAGTTGATTTCCACACCACTGTGTTATATGTGATTGTGAAAAGTGATTTGATGTGCCTACCTTATTATGTGCTAAGCTTGTAAATGCTTGAGGATGACGATATGGGAGTATGTGTTAACGAATGAAAGAACGTTAATGTGTCCAAATGTGGGAATGTGTATAATGGCTGAAACCCTGTGTGGTAAGTAATGAAAGATGGTATTGTGAAATTATGTAAATTAGTTGAACGATTACGACAATACCTTGTACATGAATTACTGCTTGGTGACATCTATGGTGTCTTGGGCCCAAATGTATGAATTGTTGATATGAACTTGTGCTTCCTTGAAATGATGATTCTTGTGATTAATATGCTTTGAATGTTGGTGTTTAAGTCTCGTGATATAATGGTGTAAGTAAATGACAACAAACCAAGTGTGTGTGTGTGTGAATGTGTTCATGTGGTAAGAACTGTGTAACAAATTATGGAAAGAAATCGTAATTGATGCAATTGAAACAACTGTGGTAATATCATACGTGACTTGTCGTGGGCAATTATCGTTGTGACATAAATTATATACGGGTTGTTGCAAATGATGAAAATGGTATTGATGTTATGAAAATTATTTGTGAATTATTGTTGTTGTCGTGTGAAATTTGATTGTCTGGTGGGATCGAGTTGCGCGCCACAACACAAAGTTATAAGGTGTGGGTTGTGGTGATAAGGGTGGTCGAGGTAATAATGGTGTAAAGGTGATCGAAATCACTATTGAAATGAAAATATGTGAAAGTTGTGAAACCATTGGTGTGATGAAATAATGTTGAAAGGGAAAAAGGAGAGATTGTGGAACTTATTTGGCTTTGGTTGTTCCTTTCATGTACATTGGATTGTTGATTCTATTACTGTTTGTTACCTGTGTTTTTCTTGATTTTACTTGGGGTAAAGTTTGTTCATACATACCAGTACAATTCAAATATACTGACGTCCCTTTTGCCGGGGGCGCTACATTCGTGTTATGATTGTAGGTGGTTCTATAGCAGGTACTCTAGTCCACCAACAGTAGCACTCCTTCACTTTCCGTCAGCTGTATTGGTGAGCCCCTTTTTCCTCTCGGGGCCCTACATTTTCCATTGCCGCTTTTCCTCCCGGAAATCTTATTTTGGTATTTGTGTAAGGTATAGCCGTAGCCTTGTTACCGGCAAGTATTGTAACACTCTTTTGTATCCCTAGAGGCTCTCTAGATAGGAAATGTGTTCTATGTACTTATGTATTTTGTATTTGGGCAGTATAACTTGTAAACCACGCTATGTAACCATGTACAATATGTAAATCTCGTAAGAATATGTTTAAATTATAAATGGCTATTTCACTTGGTTAACGGATAATGAAAATGCGGGGTAACACGTGGGATAGGAAAGGCACCCAAGTCCGCTTGACAGGGGTTACCCAGTCGAGCGCCGGTCGCGCCCCTCGGTTTTGGGGCGTGACAGTAGCTTTCTCGGTTTAGCAGGCTATTACAGGATATTTGTAGAGGGATTTTCTTTCCTTTCATCACCTTTGACAATGTTGACTAAGAAGGGAGCAAAGTTTCAATGGACTGACGCTTGCGAACGGAGTTTCCAGGCATTGAAGGACATATTAATTTCAGCACTAGTTCTAACACTTCCAGAAGGGACTGATGGTTATGTTATCTATTGTGACACTTCAGGCGTTGGATTAGGCTATGTGATGATGCAGCATGGTAAGGTTGTAGCTTATGCTTCTAGGCAACTAAGAAAGCACGAGAAAAACTACCCGACCCACGATTTAGAGTTATCCGCGGTGCTTCATGCACTAAATATGTTGAGGCACTACCTGTATGGCATTCATGTTGATATCTATACGGATCAAAAGAGCCCCCAGTATATCTTCAAGCAAAAGGAATTGAATTTACGTCAAAGGAGATGGTTGGAGCTACTTAAAGACTATGACGTTGATATTTTATACCATCCGGGGAATGTGAACATAGTAGCCGATGCCCTCAGCTGTAGATATATGGGTAGCCAATCATATTTACAGCCAAGGAAGAGGGGAATAGCCCATGAGTTCATCAGCTAGCTAGTCTTAGAGTTTGGTTACTGGACTCAGGTGAAATTGGAATTACTATTCAATATATGACAACATCCTCATAAGTAAGTGAAGTAAAGGAATGCCAATATGAGGATCCTGTGTTAGTTCATTATGGGAATACCACCCCTTAGAAGGAGAAGACACCATTTGAAATTATAGAAGATGGGGTCCTCAAATATCGAGGACGATTATGTGTCCCTAATGTTGTAGGGCTGCGTCGGCAGGTTATGGGAGAAACTCACTATTCTTGTTATTCTATCCATCCAGGAGCGACAAAGATGAATCATGATATCAGGGAAATATATTGGTGGGACAGAATGAAAAAGGATATAGCGGAGTTTGTTGCTCAGTGTTCTAACTATCAGCAGGTTAAGATTGAGCATCAAAAACCCAGTGGATTATTGCAGGCTATGGAGATTCCGACTTGGAAATGGGAAGTAATCAATATGGATTTAATCGTAGGCTTACCTCGTACACATCGTAAGTTCGATTCGACATGGGTGATTGTTGATAGGTTTACAAAGTCAACCCGATTTCTACCCTTAGGACTACATATTTCGCAGAGGATTATGCAAGGCTTTATATTAAGGAGATACTACGACTGCATGGTGTCCCTGTATCTATTATCTTAGATAGAGGAGTTCAATTTATAGCTAACTTTTGGAGGCCCTTCCAAAAAGGATTGGGGACTCATGCAAGTCTTAGTACATCATTTCATCCCCAGACAGGCAGACAGGCTGAGCGTACTATTCAGACACTTGAGGATATGTTACGAGCTTGTGTGATAGACTTCAAAGGTAGCTGGGATGATCATCTGCCACTTATTGAGTTTGCATATAATAATAGCTACCATTCCAATATTCAGCTGGCTCCATACGAAGCTCTTTAAGGCTATCCCTTCTTTCTTTTTGGCATGATCTATTTGACACAAGCAAAATGAGCAAATGCACAACTTCCATAAACTACTTTATTCGTACAAATGCTAGAGATGTGTATATTCTTATTATCCCATAAGTCTTATTATTCTATCATCTATTTATGGGTCTCAAAAAATGTGTAAGTTGATAAAGTCTATTCCATGGTATTAATTTGAGTCAAAATGGTCATATTGCACTCCGAAAAATTTTATTGATGTACTTATCATGCATTGCATTTATTTACATTGACCCATGACCAGATGGCGTTATATACACGTATATATGTAAATATATGTATATGAGTGTTTATCGTGAAAATGGTAACAACATTTAAATTTGTAAATGGGATTCTAAAAATATGTGATCTATTCTTGAGCTGGTTGTTAGTGTAGATCGATGCCAGGAGTGTGGAATTTAATGATGAAGTGCAAGCTAAAGCGAGGCAGCAATCGAACCTGAAGGCTTACTGCCCAGTTACATATATGATTGAACAAGGCTCTTTATGGCCAATACCAAGCAATATAATGAAGAACAAGTAAGAAAGCGATAAATATTAAATTGGCCTCGGGCCAATGAGAACGATGGAGTTTAGGAAGAAGAAAAGAGAGAGAGAGAGAGATTATTACACTTGTGAAGAATAGTTGGAGCTCTGCCTTTACTGGGTGTTAGCGACTCCCCTTTTATAGAAGGGGGAGCCCAAACTTAATACAAGATACGTTGCGTGATAAAAAAAATGAGATGGGACAACCGGCTAGCTTTATGACGTACACGTAGGCTAGTGTTGAGTTGCTTGAATAGACCTAATCGCCCCCGGGTGCATTCCTTGGGAGAATCCTGCGTTCATCGAGACTTCAGTCGACATTATCCTTGGCAGGGCACTGGCCGATCTCGAGGGAAGTGACTGGCTCGAGATCCTGGGCTTCCAGGATCACCCTTCAAAGTATTTTGTCGAGGAGAAATCGGCCTCCCAGATTTCACCGCGCACAAATAGTCTCCGCATTTATTAGAGGGAAGTGATAAGAAATGATTTTGACATCCCACTTCTCGGTCTCCCATAACGACGTTGTGCTGACGGTGCAACCCCCTTTTTACAATTGTCGAAGCGCTTCACCTTTCCGCTTCTCCAGGATCACCTAAAATGTTGTGATTCTTCGTTCTTCGGAGTTATGCCATTGTTATCGGTTCAACTTCTATGAACGCATTGATTTCACCTACTACTACGCTATTCGAGGGTGGTAATGGTGTCGTCGGTTACTTTGACCTCCCTATAAATGGGGATCTTCGTGGTTGGCTCCTTATTTAAGCTTCCTTTGATACCCATCTTTTCTTCCTCTCCTGCTATCTTGAATTTCTGCCATCTCGTCATGTTTGAGGCTCGTAGCCTCAAGATATTACATCATCTGTACCTTGGCTCGACTCTCGATCCCCTATTGGTTGGGCGAAGCCGTGTCAATGTGATGTTGTTGTTGTTGTTGTTATTGCAGTTGCCGTTATTGTAGTTGACATTGGCCCGGGGTGATGAGGCAGAGGGACAATTTCCTTTGACCCCGGGGATACTTTGGATTATGCACCGCTGCTCAAGAGGGGGCTTGGATTATACACCGCTACTCACCCTCCTCCCTCGGCTCGGCGTGTTACACCCCTTTTGGATTCCTGGGGCATGTGGAGGCAGTCTATGTAGGTTGTTGCCTTCCGGGACGAGGCAACGTCTCAAGAAGTGGCTTCAAAATGGTAGTACTGGCGGAGTTTGTACTAGCCAATTTTTCACCCAGCCACTTCCTGTGTTCTTCTGGTTCTCCTTTGTCACTTTGCTCCTCTCCCCTGCCATCCTTTTCTATACCCTCCTTTTTGAAGATGCCATTCCGAGAGGATTAGGATGAGGTCCCCGAGGGGATCAAACTTGGAAGATATTGACTTTGAGGTCATATGCCTGAGAGTATGATGACGGAGATACATCATGAATACGCTAGGTCCTTAGGGTCTTGTTGTATGCAACCATATGTACTTTTTTAATTTTACGTAAGGATTCCCCTGTGGGCTTTTGTAATCATATGTAAGGACCCCCCGAGGGTCATTGTAAGCGAACACTTGTATAAATACAAAGATATTTTCTTGATTCCTTCCTTCGACACTTGTTGTATCTCTTTTTATTTTTAGCATCTTCGAATGCATGATCTTGTTTTATCGCCTGTGATACTGACCTTGGGCGCGAGTATTCTTCCTGGACTTTGGTTGATAAAAACGGCTTTGTGTGGAGTCCTTCGTGACTTTTTGAACTGAACCCGAATTAGGCAAATAACCGTGGGCCGCCGGGACCCTTGCTCTGCGTGAAAGCGTGGATAATATCTCCGGGCCTCATAATAGCCTTCGAGAAGAGACTTGCCTGAGGACTCACGATCCTGGGTCGCCGGTGACTGCCTGGAGGCAATCTCTAAATAGAGGCCTGGATGTGCTTTGGGCGACCTTGGTCATTACCAGGAGCCTGTTTCGCACGGGTATTTGTTAGAGACGCCTATTTCTTCGTAAAATAGCCTTATTTGGCGGAGGCCCTTTGAAGATGTATGTTAATCTTATGTTGGTCAAGGCATTGCTGGCCTGCTGGAGCGCTATCTTGATATGATGGAGGTCTTCGCGGTTGAGTGTTACCTTGAAACTAGAGGCAGTGCCGATGGTTGGTGCCTTTGGTTGGCGTTAAATCGTTCCCGCCCTTCTCACATGTAATTGTGAGGTTCCTTACAATTCCAGGGGATCCTCGGGGTTTGCTGATTTCATGGTGCCGGTGTGTCATGCCCTTAGAGGCTATTTATTCGGAGAACAGCAGAGACCGGGTACGACGATAAATGAGATGTGGGCTTCATAATCATGAAGGAGCTTTCATCAGGGCGAGACGGGCGCGTGCTTCAGAAGAAAGTGCATCCTGGCGTTCCTGGAGTCCTTAGTTACAGAGAAGCGGTTCCTTTGGGCCAACAAGGGTTGGGCCACCAGGAGGGTGCTCGGTCGTCGAATAGGTTTGTCGGCTTCACTTCGTGGTAAGTTTCAGCATGATTCCTCAGTATCTTGGATCTTCCCTTTCTTCTCAGGTTTTCCCTCTATAAGACTCTAACAGACCCAGGCTTTGAGTTGCTTCGCCAAGGGGCTATACTTTGGGGGGCCCTGGACGAGGGTAGGCCCCCTAGGCTTATTAGAGAGGGTAAGCAGGGGTCGAGTCAGTGTACTGGCAGTTTGGGACATATTGGAGCTTGCATTATATAAGCCTTTTTGATGAGGCAAGAGCCTTCTTGTGGTAAGTGTTTCGCCTTTTCGACTTTTGAGTTTAGACTTTGCTTATTTTTTAGCTGCAGAAAAAGGCGAAGGCTTAGGAGTACCTTAGGGGCGGAGCCAATCGAGCTAGGAATGCCTGAACTATCAAATGCAGGCACGAGCTTCGATTTGAGTGAACATGATTGTGAAGTTGTAGCTTGCTTCCTCAAAAGTCCGAATTGAGAATAACCGAAAATGATCAGGCAGGCCCGGAGGCTTTTAAGTACGATCCTTGATGCGAGCAGGCGTTGGGGCCTCTGTGTTTTTCCCAGATGTGCTCAGTCTCTGAGTCAGGCCTTTATTTAAACTTTCTTGTCCTTTAGTCTTCTGTGCCCGTGCGGGCGGATGGTGATTGTTCTCATTTCATTCCCTTGGGTATTTCGTTGTTTCAGTTATTTTAGGTCCAGTCTCCAAGTTGCATTACGATTCGAGCTTTAATTGACCCTTAAGTTCTTTCTTGCCTTCATGGGCTGACAATGGTGGCATTTATTTCCCGCATTCGGCCGTTTGTTGTTTCAACTATTTCGAGTCAAGTCTCCGAGTCGCTTTGCGATTCAAGCATTAATTGACCCTTAAGTACGTTCCTGTCTGCATGGGCGGACAATGGCCTTCTGTGTTTCGGGTCGAAGTGACCCTACAGGCGAGTGGCTCAGAGGCTCACTCAGCCGGCGATAGTGGTATTTATGTCGTACCCTTAGGCATATTGCAGTTTACTTATTTCAGGTCTAGTCTCCGAGTCGCGTTGTGAATCGAGCTTTAATTGACCCTTAAGTACTTTAGATTTTCATACCGGCGATAGTGCCTCTTACGATGGTTTTGGTCGTTGAGACCTTTTAATATGTGGCCCTGAGGCTTTCATAGTTAACTATTTTGGATCCGGTCTCCGAATCGGGTTACGATTCAAGCTCATTTTAATCCTCAAGTTGTCAGTTTTCAAGCTGGTGACAATGGGTCTTATGCTGTTTGGTTATAGAGACCTTTTAATATGTGGTATGGAGGCTCGTTTGGCTGGCGACAATGGCTCTTATGCTGTTTTTCCCGTGGGCTTTTGTAGGCTTTGTTTTCCGCTCATTAATATCTTTTGAAATAGTTTTGCCTAACCCTTCGTCGGTTCTTGAAGAACATTGATTTCAAGTCGTTATTGGCGATGTTTGAGTACCTTGAAAGGTTCATAGCTCGTAGGCTGAGTAGGTCGAAGCCTTGTGATTTGGAGCTGACATAGTCGAAGCTCGTTTTTTGCTTGTTGAGGGAAGCCTGTTTTAACCGGTTCTTTTCGAAGTATATTTAAAGTAGTGGCCTGTGATTTTCTTACAGCGACAGTCGGGCATCCCCAAGTCACGTTAGTTTGGCTGTATCAGCAGTTTTGACCGTATTCATATGTGTTTGGCCGGAACCGTATTGATCCCGAGTGATAGTTTAGGCATCTACACCGAGGGTATGCCCTTTCAGGACACTTACAAATGTGACATATAGCCTAAACTTCAGGAATTTGAATTTCATGCCTGTTGAGGTCTTACAGTTTGTCATGCCTATTGAGGTCTTACAGTTCGTCATGCCTATTGAGGTCTTACAGTTTGTGTTGATTTGTAAAATAGATCTGGTTACACCGAGTCTGCCCGCTCGGGGTCTTACAGTTGCGGGTTTTCTAATGCATGGCGATTGGCGTGAGTCTCCGAGTTATTGAGTTTGCTTGGGCTCGGAGGCCTTTTTTGTGATCTGGGAGTTACCTTGCTGGGGATTCATGAGCCCGGAGTTTCGACCCTGGGGTCGTGCGGGTGCCAAATTGTTGACTTTAAGTCTCCGAGCGTTTTGGGATGCATCCGGTGAAGGGGTTCCTGCCGAGAATACACTGTGATTTCCTTGTTTGGAGAATGAGATGCTGAAAGATATTCTTCGATCCATTGTCGTAATATGTATATATATATATATATATATATATTATTGTGTTCAGTCGATCTATATTGGGTCGCAGTCGATCGATCAGAGATTTGCGTTTCCTGAAGTTTTTTTGCGATTGCAGAGCTTCGATCTAGAGGCTGTTTGAGCGTTCGAACTGCTAGCGTCCATTCCCGAATTTGCGGGACCTTTTTGTTGAAAGAATTTGTTACCCTACTCTGAGAAGGTGTTCCCTCCCCTTTTTTTGATAAAAAAAGATATTTTTTGATTGCTCGATACAATAGTACATGCTTTTGCCGACAGGGCCTGACTATATCGACCGTTCGGTTTGATACATTGTTTTCCTGTAGGAAACCTCATTTGGCATTTTAATAAAATCCTACGAGCAGGCAGCTTTCTGGGGGAATGCCCCTCGATTATTCAGAAGTCAGCCGCAGAGAAAGTCTTGAATGTTTTTGTGGATTTCCCCCTTAGGCGGCTCGCATATGTTGCCTCGTTAAAAACCTTGTCGGTAGAAACCCTTCTTCTGGAATAAAAACTCGGTCGAAGGAAAAGAGTGCAATGGGTGCGCCTTTGGAGCCTTGAGGTCCTACGATAGCACTAGCATTTTGGCATCTCCGATTGGGTGCCTGCACGAAGGTTAATTCAAAATTCGAAATAAAAAAGGGGAATGGTCGTACCTTGAAACGAGATATATTGGCGATGCCTTGTGATTGGTCCATTATAACTGCCCGGGGGCGGAGACGCGGCGTGGATCTCTACTTTGTTTTGTCAAGCTCAACTGGGGGTGTGACCTTATTTTCCTTTTGGTTTATTCGGGGGCGGAGACATGAGCGTTGGCACCACGTCCTTGCCGTGTGTTTTTCCCCGTAGACGGTTTTGATCCCGCCCTTTGTCGGGAATTTTATCACCTAGTGGAGGGAGGATGGTACTGCTCTCATGCAGTGTATCCATGGCCGCCCAAATAAGGCGTTATACCTCATATCTCCTTCGATGACACGGAATTTGGTGTCTTGGGTTGTGCCGGCCACGGTAACTGGAAGAATGATTTCTCCTTTCATCGTTTCGCTCGCCGTGTTGAATCCATTGAGGACACGAGTGGCGGGCAAGTTTGTTCGAGTAGTCTGAGTTGTTCTATCACCCTCGACCTGATAATACTAGCCGAGCTACCTGGATCCACGAGTACACGTTTTATCTGAAAAGAATTCACAAGAAAGTAGATTACCAGGGTGTGGTTGTGGGGTTGAGACAGGGCCTTGGTGTCCTCTTCGCTGAACATGAGGACATCTTCGGGGATATATCCCCGAGTCCCTTTTTCTCTAGTGTTGGATATTTTTGTTCTTCTCATTACAGGTTCCTGCGGGGCATCGGCGCCACCCATGATCATGTGGATGACGTGTTGTTGCTCGTTTGCCACGTTTTTCTTGGTTGCTTCCCTTTCTTGGAACTGATTTTTGGCCTGATCGCTAAGGAATTCTCGAAGGTGTCCTTTCTTGAGTAGTCGAGCCACTTCTTCTAGTAGTTGGTCGCAATCTTCAGTCATGTAACAGTGCGTGTTATGGAACTCGCACACTAAGTTGTAATTTCTCTGCGAAGGGTCCAACTATATCGGTATGGGCCACTTAGCGCCTCTGATCTTGCTGATAGCGAACACAGTGTTTGATACATTGATGCTGAAGTTGTATTCCGATAAGTGGGGCGCGTTTGTTGGCACTATGTTTTGATCGAAACTTGTTCTGTTTACGAGCCCTCGAGGTTTGTTTGGTTTCGATTATTTTGCCAGGAGTTTGTTTGGGTACACTGAGCCCGAAGGGGCTCTTAGTTGTCCATCCTCGGCCTTGATCTTTGACTGGTATCGGTTGTGGACGTCCGACCAGGTCACAGCCAGATATTCGATCAGGTTCTACTTCAGCTATTTCGAGGCCATCTAGCTTTATTCATCCAGGCCTTGGCTGAAGGACTACACTGCCTAGTCGTCGGAAACTGACGGTAGATCCATCCGTTCCATTTGGAAGTGGGACACGAATTCCTGCATCATCTCGTTATCAGTTTACTTGATTTTGAAAACGTCAGACTTCCTCATTGCTACCTTGATGGCTCCAGCATGTGCTTTGATGAATGAGTCTACTAGCATGGCGAATGAATCTATGGAGTTGGGAGCCAAGTTGTGATCCCACATTATGGCCCCCTTCGAAAGTGTTTGTCCGAATTTTTTCAGCAATACGGACTCGATCTCGTCATTCTTTATATCGTTGCCTTTTACTACGTAGGTATAGGTAGTAACTTGTTCGTTGGGGTTGGTGATACCGTTGTACTTAAAGAGTTCCGGCATTCTGAACTTTTTACGAATGGGCTTTGGGGCCGCTTCCTCGGGGAACGGCCTCTGTATGATCTTTCTCGAATCTACACCCTTTAGGACCAGGGGTGCTCCCGGGATCTAATCAACCCTAGAGTTGTAGGTCTCGACCTTTCTATCGTTGGCTGCAATCATTTTCTCACCTTATTCGATCTTTTTGGTGAGGTCCTCGAGCATCTTCACTATGGCAGGGTCGGCCACTAACTCGTTATTGCTTGACCTTTCAGGTATTTGCTCGGCGGGGGGAGCTATCTCTGGTGCTGTTGTGCTAGGAGTCTTCGGATGGCTTTGCAACTAGGCAATGGCTAGTTGCTTTGCCTGCAACATTTCAAAAATAACATGAAGACTAACTTCCTGTTCTTCCCGGGCCGGGTTTTTTGAGCTTTTTGTCAGTCGTTGTGTCGTATGCTCTTGTCAGTATGAGAAGTTTCATCGACTTGTTGTGCGTCCTGCAAACCCGCGTCCGCCAAAATTGGTCCGACCGCATTGGGACAGCCATGCCATTTTCCCCGTGGTTTTCGAGGTTTTCATTCTCGACTCTGTTTACCGAGCCAAACATTTTGACCTGAAATGAAAGGGTCTTGGACAAGACAAAGTGTGAAAGATAATGTGCGTTTGTGCAATAAAACCAGCAAGAAAATAATCACTATTATTTTTAGCCCCACGGTAGGTGCCAAACTGTTTACCGTGAAAATGGTAACAACAATTAAATTTGTAAATAGGATTCTAAAATACTTGATCTATTCTCGAGCTGGTTGCTATATCAGATCGATGCTAAGAGTGTGGAATTTAATGATAAAGTGCAAGCTAAAGCAAGGCAACAATCAAACCTGAAGGCTTACGGTCCAATTTGTTTTACCAAGGGGATACAGGCTAAAAGCAGGAGTTGAACGAGCCGAGGAACCTGCTACCCGGATGTAGGACTAGTCGATGAGGGGCCTCGGGGTCGAGGTCAGGGTCGAGCTCGAGCTATCGGGGATAGTCGGGAATGGGATAACCGTTACAGATATGTTTGAACAAGGCTCTTTATGGCCAATATCGGTCAATATAATAAAGAACAAGTAAGAAAGCGATAAATATTAAAGTGGCCTCGGGCCAGTGAGAATGAGGGAGTTTAGGAAGAACAGAGAGAGAGAGAGAGAGAGATTATTGCACTTGTGGAGAATAGTTGGAGCTCTGCCTTTACAAGGTGTTAGTGACTCCCCTTTTATCGAAAGGGGGAGCCCAAACTTAGTACAAGATACGTTGCGTGATAAAAAAGAAATGGGATGGGACAACCAACTAGCTTTATGAAGTACGCGCGGGCTAGTGTTGAGCCGCTTGAATAGACCTGATCACTCCCTGGTGCATTCCTTGGGAGATTCCTGTGTTCGTCAGGACTTCGGTTGACATTATCCTTGGCAGGGCACTGGCCGATCTCGAGGGAATTGACTGGCTCGAGATCCCAGGCTTCTGGGATCACCCTTAGAAGCATTTTGTCGAGGAGAAATTGGCCTCCCAGATTTTACCGCGCACAATGAGATATGGGAAAATGTTACAGTGTTATATACGTACCACCACTTGATCAATTGGTATATGTTGATGATTTTGCCCACAGTTCCCGAGATGATATGATGTGATGCCCTCAGAGGCTTGATGATATTATTCACATCTATGCCTATGCATGACAAGACATTTATACGCACGTGCATGACATTATTAATGTTTCAGAATTTACAAAGTTATTCAAATTTACAGATGGATCTCTTTATTCCATGTTTCATCTATGACTTTTATGTACTAATTTTCATGCCTTACATACTCAGTACATTATTTGTACTGACGCCCTATTTCTCGGGGGCTGCATTTCATGCCCGCAGGTGTAGGTAGGCAAGCCGACGGTCCCCCTTCTTAGGACTCTTGATCAGCGAGAGTTGGCGTGCCACTTTTTCTGGAGCTGCTTTTGATTTTAGTACGATATGCTTGTATATATATATATATAGATATATATATATATATATATATGGTTATGACGTGGCCTAGTCTTGTCTTTTTACAGTTGTATTTCTATTAGAGGTCTGTAGACAGTTATGCATAGTTGGATAGCATGTGGCCTTGTCAGATTTCAATTTTGGGGTATATAGTTTGTTTACCGTGAAAATGGTAACAACAATTAAATTTGTAGATGGGATTCTAAAAATACGTGATCTATTCTCTAGCTGGTTGTTAGAGCAGATCGATGCTAAGAGTGTGGAATTTAATGATGAAGTGCAAGCTAAAGCGAGGCAACAATCAAACCTAAAGGCTTACTGCCCAGGTTTGTTTTACCAAGAGGATACGGGCTAAAAATAGGAGTTGAATGAGCCGAGGAACCTGCTACCCGGATGTAGGACCGGTCAATAAGGGGCCTCGTGGTCGAGGTCAGGGTCGAGCTCGAGCTATCGGGGCTAGTCGGGAATGGGATAACAGTTACAGATATGGTTGAAAAAGGATCTTTATGGTCAATACCGAGCAATATAATGAAGAACAAGTAAGAAAGCGATAAATATTAAAGTGTCCTCGGGCCAGTGAGAATGAGGGAGATTAGGAAGAAGAGAGAGAGAGAGATATTATTGCACTTGTGGAGAATAGTTGGATCTTTTCCTTTATAGGGTGTTAGCGACTCCCCTTTTATAGAAAGGGGGAGCCCAAACTTAGTACAAGATATATTGCGTGATAAAAAAGAAATGGGATGAGACAATCGGCGAGATTTATGATGTACTTGTGGGCTAGAGTCGAGCCACTTGAATAGACCTGATCGCCCCCGGGTGAATTCCTCGGGAGATTCCTGTGTTCGTCGGGATTTTGGTCTACATTATCCTTGGTAGGGAACTTGCCGATCTCGAGGGAAGTGACTAGCTCGAGATCCCGGGCTTCAGGGAGCACCCTTTGAAGCATTTTGTCGAGGAGAAATCGGCCTCCCAGATTTCACCGCACACAGATAGTCTCCGCGTTTCTTAGAGGGAAGTGATAAGAAATGATTTTGACATCTAACTTCTCGGTCTCCCATAACGATATTGTGCTGATGGTGCAGCCCCCTTTTTACAATTTTGAAGCGCTTTGCCTTTTCGCTTCTCCAGGATCACCCGAAATGTCGCGGCTCTTTGTTCTTTGAAGTTATGCCATTATTATCGGTTCAGCTTCTATGAATTCATTGATTGCACCTGCTTCTATGCTTTTCGAGGGTGGTAATGGTGTCGTCGGTTACTTTGCCCTCCCTATAAAGGGGGCTCTTCGTGGTTGGCTCCTTATTCAAGCTTCCTTTGATACCCATCTTTTCTTCCTCTCCTGCTATCTTGAGTTTCTGCCATCTCGTCATGTTTGAGGCCTGTAGCCTCAATATATTATGTCATGTGTACCTTGGCTCGACTCTCAATCCCCTTTTGGTTGGGCAAAGTTGTGCCATTGCAATGCTGTTGTTGTTGTTGTTGTTGCAGTTATCGTTGTTGCAGTTGCTGTCGGCCCGGGGTGATGAGGCAGAGGGCCGATTTCCTCTGACCTTGGGGATACTTTTAATTTTGCACTATTGCTCAAGAGGTGGATCAGATTATACACTGTTGTTCCCCCTCCTCCCTCGGCACAGCGTGTTACACCCCTTTGGGATTCCTGGAGGGTGTGGCGGCAGTCTCTGTGGGCTGTTGCTTTCCGGGCCGAGGTAAAGTCTCAAGAAGTGGCTTCAAAATGATAATACTAGCGAAGTTCGTACTAGCCAAATTTTTCACCTAGCCATTTCCTATGTTCTTCCCGTTTCTCCTTCGTTATTTTGCTCGTCTCCCCCACCTTCCTTTTCTAAACCCTCCCTTTTGAAGATGCCATTCCGGGAGGATTAGAATGAGGTCCCCGAGGGGATCATACTTGGAAGATATTGTCTTTGAGGTCATATGGCTGAGAGGATGATGACGGAGACACAGCATGAATAGGCTAGGTCCTTAGGCTCTTGTTGTATGCATACTATTTGTACTTCTTTATTTTTACGTAAGGATTCCCCTGTGGGCTTTTGTAATCATATGTAAGGACCCCCCGAGGGTCGTTGTAAGCGAACACTTGTATAAATACAAAAATATTTTCTTGATTCCTTCCTTCGACAAAAATATAGCCTTTGAGAAGAGACTTGCCTTAGGACTCGCGGTCCCGGGTTGCCGGTGACTTCCTTGAGGCGATCTCTGAATGGAGGCCCGGCCGTGCTTTGGGCCACCCTGGTGACCCGGAGCCTGTTTCGCATGGGTGTTTGTTAGAGACGCCCATTTTTTTGTAAACTGGCCTTTTTTGGTGGAGGCCCTTTGAAGTTTTACGCCAATCTTGTGTTGGTGAAGGCATTATTGGCCTGCTGGAGCGCTGTCTTGCTATGACGGAGGTCTTTGGGGTTGAGCGTTATCTCGAAACTAGAGTTGATGCCGATGGTTGGTGCCTTTCGTTGGCGTTGAATCATTCCTGCCCTTTTTACATGTAATCGTGAGGTTGCTTCTGCTTCCCTGGGATCCATGGTGTTTGCTGATTTCATGGTGTCGGTAGGTCATGCACTTAGCGGCCGTTTATTTGGGGAACAGCAGAGACCGGGCACAACGACAAATGAGATATGCACTTCATAATCATGAAGGTGCTTTCATCGGGGCGAGACGGGCCCGTTCTTCTGAGGAGAGTGCATTCTGGCGTTCCTGGAGTCCTTAGTTCCGAATCAGTGGTTCCTTTGGGCCAACAAGGTTTGGGCCACCAGGAGGGTGCTCGGTCATCGAGTAGGTTTGCCGGCTTCACTTCGTATTAAGTTTCAGCATGATTCCTCTGTATCTCGGATATTCCCTTTCTTATCAGGTTTTCCCTCTGTAAGACTCCGACATACCCAGGCTTTGAGTTGCTATGCCAAGGGGCTATACTTCGGGGGGCCTTGGATGAGGGTAGGCCCCCTAGGCTTCTTGGCAAAGGGAAGGAGGGGTCGAGTCGGTGTACTAGCAGTTCAGGACATATTGGAGCTCGCATTATAGAAGCCTTTTGATGAGGCAGGAGCCTTCTTGTGGTAAGCATTTTGCCTTTTCAACTTTTGAGTTTGGACTTTGCTTATTTTTTAACTGTAGAAAAAAGGCGAAGGCTTATGAGTACCTTAGGGGCGGAGCTGATCGAGCTAGGAATGCCTGAAGTATCAAATGCAGGCTCGAGCTTTGAATCTAAGTGGACATGATTGTGAAGCTGTAGCTTGATTCCTCAAAAGTTTGGATTGAGAATAACTGGTGCCCGGACTGGTATAGTACTAAACCGGACCGAGGATGATGAAGGAGTGGCGACATATCGCCGATGATCGAGCTGGGTTGGAGGGGGCCTTCGAGGGATACGTTCGTCGTAGATCTTTGGGACATGCACTTGAAGAGACCCACGCTAGGGGTTCCATCCTTATAGAAGGATTTGCTTGACCGAAGGTGGTCGAGCGAGATGCTCTCTTGCTTATTGCCGAGGCCACGGAGAGCAAGGCTGGGGCTGGTAGGCCGTAACCCTTTGGGGTAGAGCGTAGATTTTGCCACTTTGTATTTTGCTGTTTATAGAGTGTTCTTGTAGATGGAGAGCGCAACTTTCGTGCATATATAGAATGAGAGAAATCTTTTAATTTTACGTCCTTTGTATCTCTTCCCGTATTACTTTTAACTAGGTGGGCTGGTTTCCGTGTTTTGCAATTCGAGCTATAATTGACCCTTAAGTTCTTTGCTGCCTGCATGCGCGGACAATGGCCTTCTTCTTTTCGGGTCGAAGTGACCCTACAGGCGAGTGGCTCGGAGGCTCACTCGGCTGACGACAGTGGCATTTATGCCATGCCCTTAGGCATATTGCAGTTTAATTATTTCGGGTCCAGTCTCCAAGTCGCGTTGTGACTCGACCTTTAATTGACCCTTAAGTACTTTCGATTTTTAGACCGGCGATAGTGCCTCTTACACTGTTTTTGGTCGTTGAGACCTTTTAATATGTGTCCCGGTCTCCGAAGCGGGTTACGATTCGAGCTCATTTTAATCCTCAAGTTGTCAATTTTCAAGCTGGCGACAATGGCTCTTATGTTGTTTGGTCGTAGAGACCTTTTAATATGTGAACCGGAGGATCGTTTGGCTGGTGACAATGGATCTTATGCTGTTTTGCCCGTGGGCTTTTGTAGGCTTTGTTTTCCGCTCGTTAAGGTCTTTTGAAATAGTTTTGCCTGACCCGTCGTCGGTTCTGGAAGAATCTTAATTTCAAGTCGTTATCGGCGATGTTTGAGCACCTCGAAAGTTTCATAGCTCGTAGGTCGAAGCTCGTTTTTTGCCTGTTGAGGGAAGCCTGTTTTAACTGGTTCTTTCCGAAGTATATTCGAAGTGGTGGCCTGCGATTTTTGTTTAGCGACAGTCGGACGTCCCCGAGTTGCGTTAGTTTGGCTGTATCAACCATTTTGATGGTAGTCATATGTGTTTGGTTGGAGCCATTTTTGATCCCAAGTTATAATTTAGGCGTCTACACCGAGGGTATGCCCTTTCAGGACTCTTACAAATGCAATGTATAGCCTAAACTTCGGATTTTGAATTTCATGCTTATTGAGGTCTTACAATTTGTCATGCCTGTTGAGGTCTTACACTTTGTCATGCCTAATGCTTTTTAGAATAGATTTGGTTACACCGAGTCTGCCTGCTCGGGGTCTTACAGTTTCGGGGTTTTCTAGTGCATGGCGATTGGCGACAGTCTCCGAGTTATTGTGTTTGCTTGGGCTCGGAGGCTATTATTTGTGAGCTCGGAGTTACCTTGCTGGGGCTTCATGAGCCCGAAGTTCCGACCCTAGGGTCGTGCGGGTGCAAATTGTTGACATTAAGTCTCTAAGCATTTCGGGATGCATCCGGTGAAGGGGTTCCTACCGGGAATACACTGCGATTTCCTTGTTTGAGAATGAGATGCTGAAAGATATTCTTTGATACATTGTCGTAATATATATATTGTTGTGTTGAGTCGACCTATATCGGGTCCCAGTCGATCACACGGAGATTTGCCTTGCGTGAATTTTTTTGTGATTTCAGAACTTTGATTCGGAGGCCGTCTGAGCATTCGATCTGCTGGTGTCCATTCCCGAATTTTCTGGACGTTTCTGGTGAAGGAATTTGTAACCCTACTCTGAGAAGGAGTTCCCTCCCCCCTTTTTTTAACAAAAAGGTATTTTTTTGATTGCTCGATACAATAGTACATGCTTTTGCCGATGGGCATGACTATATCGACCGTTCGGTCCGATACATTGTTTTCCTGTACGAAACCTTATTTGGCATTTCAAAAACTCCTACGAGTGGGTAGCTTTCCGGGTGGAATGCCCCTCGCTTATTCAAAAGTCAGCCGCAGGGAAAGTCTTGAATGTTTTTGCGGAGTTCCCCCTTAGGCGGCTCGAAGACATTGCCTCGTTAAAAACTTTGCCGGTAAAAACCCTTCTTCTAGGATAAAAACTCGGTCGAAGGAAAAGAGTGCAACGGGTGCGCCTTTGGATCCTTGTGGTCTTACGATAGCACTAGCGTTCTGGCAGCTCCAATTGGGTACCTGCACGAAGGTTAGTTCCAAATTTGAAATAAAAAAGGGGGAATGGCCGTACCTTGAAACGAGATATGCTGGCGATTCCTTGGGATTGGTCCATTATAACTGTCCCGGGGGCGGAGACGCGGCATGGATCTCTACTTTGTTTTGTCAAGCTTGACCGAGGGTGAGACCCAATTTGTCGTTGGTTTATTCGGGGGCAGAGGCATGAGCATTGGCACCACGTCGTGTATATCGAACATTTTCCTTGTCGTGTGTTGTTCCCTGTAGACAGTTTTGATCCCGTCCTTTGTCGGGAATTTTATCACCTGGTGGAGGGTGGATGGTACTTCTCTCATACAGTGTATCCATGGCCGCCCAAATAAGGCGTTATACCTCATATCTCCCTCGATGACATGGAATTTGGTGTCTTGGTTTGTGCCGACCACGGTAACCGGAAGGACGATTTCTCTTTTCATCATTTCGCTCGCCATGTTGAATCCATTGAGGACCCGAGTGGCAGGCACGATTTGTTCGAGAAGTCTGAGTTGTTCTATCACCCTCTACCTAATAATAATTGCTGATCAACCTTGATCCATGAGTACACGTTTTATCTGAAAAGAATTCACAAGAAAGGAGATTACCAGAGCGTCGTTGTGGGGTTGAGACAGGGCCTTGGTGTCCTCTTCGCTAAACGTGAGGGCGTCTTTGGGGATATATCCCTGAGTCCATTTTTCTCTAGTGATGGATATTTTTGTTCTTCTCATTATGGGTTCCTACGGGGCATCGGCGCCCCCCATGATCATGTGGATGATGTCTTGCGGCTCGTTTGCCTAGGAATTTGGCCCGATCGCTATGGAATTCTCAAAGGTCTCCTTTGTTCCGCAGTCGATCCACTTCTTCTCGTAGTTGGTGGCAATCTTTGGTCCTGTGACCGTGCATGTTGTGGAACTCACACACTAAGTTGTAATTTCTCTACAAAGGGTCCGACTGTATCGGTTTGGGCCACTTGGCGTCTCTGATCTTGCTGATAGCGAACACAATGTCTGATACATCGACGCTGAAGTTGTATTCCGATAAGTGGGGCACGTTTGTTGGCGCTATGTTTCGATTGAACATGGTTCTATTGACGAGATTGTAAGGCCCCGTGAATTTCCTACTTAGAACCCCGAATCCCGTGGTGCCAAGTTAGGAGCATGTGTTAGAATTCATAAAAATTCTTCGCAGCGAGTTTGCTCGCCGCGGTTCGGACCCCCTTTGAATTGAACAGTTCATTAAAAAGTCAAGAAATAATATTTTCCAGAGAAGTGCGATTTTGCGGTCGAGAATGCGGTCGCACATCTGGTATGAGGACCGCATAGGGGGCATAGTCACCGCAAAGTGAGTCAGTGTGTTAGTTAAATTTGAGGTTAAATATGCGTTCCATTATGCGATCTCATAACCGATATGCGGACCGCATAGTCGTCGCATAATTTCCTTGGAATTTTGTAACGAGCAGTTCTGCGGTGCATTATGCGACCCCAGAACGGGTATGCGGACCACATCTCTGCCGCATACCTAGACAGAATGTTTAGATTTTGGGAGCACTTTTGCTGTCCATTTTGCAGGCCGCATTTCCACTTCGCGATCGCAGACCTGACTCGGGGCTCCAATTTTATAAATTTTAAACCCGACCCCTTATCGATATATTCAGTGTTATAGCTCAATTTGGGCATATTTCCTGATGGTTTTAGAGAGAGCGAGAGAGGGTCTTAGATAGGGAAGTGCTTCCCATCAAATTACTCCATGAAACCTTTCCAAATCTTTGAAGATAATCAAGTGACGACGCCTAAATCTTCATCCCAAGAGGTAAGACTTCATTACCTCAGCTCTTGTTCCTATGCTTAGCAATAAGGGATCACTAGTGACGTCATTCATGGGTATAGGAATGAATTTCTTGCATGCATATCACACCATAGAATATTGAGAGGTAGTGAACTAAAAAGAAAGCAATTGGGGTATAAAATGATAGAAATTTCTCTCAGAAGGGCCTAAGATCACAATGCACCTTTAGTGTTTGATAGTATGCTCAAAACAAGCTAGAATTTCAATCTCATCTCTAACTCTCGGTTTAATTTGTAATTCTTACACAATAGATCGAAGTGATAAAAGTTCTGGAATTTTGTAAGGAATAAGGAAAGCTTTATTGAGGTATGTATGGCTAAAACCCTGTCTTTTAGAAATTGAGCTTCATCGTTGGTTGTGTGAGTACGGATAAGATTTAATTGAATTGTTGTATTGATTGTTATTTCACTTGACTTGGTGTTGCAACCTTATATGCGTGGAAACTGTGTCTCGAATTGATCAACATGCTATTCTTGATAATTTGAAAGGGTGCAAGGACTATGAATCATGTATCGAAATTCTTAGACCTTAGATTGAAATTGAAGTGTGTTGTTGTGCAATTTACATGAAGTCTCGTCTACGCCTACAACCTTATTTGCTCTTGTGTGCCATACTCTCTTGAATTACAAACCTAATGTTGAAAATGGGAACAATGTGAAACGTGAATTGTGGAATGTGAAAATTGGGGCCCCAAGTGCCGGTAAACTAATACACGTGTAACCAAAGATTGGAGCGAGATGAATAATGAAAAATGGTAATGCCTCGGTAAGGCGGCCTAGCTGATTGGGCCGTGATCGAATGCCATGATATATACACATTGTGGTTATGCATTGATGATTGAAACTAGAAAGTGTGAATGGTATATTGGTAACGTCTCTAGGAGAAGGCCTAGCCGATCGGGTCGAGATCGGACTCCGCTCAAGATAGTGGTGGTAATGTGAACGATGTGGAACATATGAAATGCCCAACTAAAGGATATGGAAACATGATGTGAAGGTTGTGTAATTCTTTCATATTGATAATGTTGTGATCGTTTAAAGCTTTGGAGTGATACCTGTGATTTCCTTATTTGTGTATGAAAGTTCTTTCCAATTTGATGGTGTTTAGTTATACATACTAGTACTATTCCATAGTACTAAAGTCCCTTTTGCCGGGGGCGCTACATTTTTTTAATTGAATCTAGGTGGCTCCATAGCGGATAGTGCCGGTCGTGTGTAGCGAAGCATCCCTCTTCTAAAGATCTTGGTGAGCCCCTTTCTCCTTCAAGGGGCTATATTGTATATCTTTGAATTGTGGACTTTCACTTTTGAGGTATAGCCGGGGCCTTGTTGTCGGCATTGTCAAACTCATATTTTGTATCCTAGATGCTCCGTAGACATATGTGTGGGTTATGTGCGGGGGTTGGATGGGTCTACGAACCATGTTGTAATTCTAAACTTATGTTGCCTATAAATTGTAACTCTATGGGGATCTTGGAAACTAACTCATCTACGGTTTAATGTGGTGTTTAAAATGAACTATCAACGTAGAATGTGTTGTCTTTCCCCGTCTAAATGGATAAACAAAAGGATGGTTTCTTTATTCATATCGAGGTGGGTAGGAAGTGTATGGTAAGGCTTTCTCAGTTGGGTTCCCTCGATTGAGCACCAGTCGCGCCTCCCGAAGTTGGGGCGTGACAGAGCCCTCGAGGGTCCTGTCCTCAATCTATCCTCCTATCATTGCGAGGTAGATTGTGCCTTGGGGCGTTCATTCTGTCTTCGAGGTATGGCCGGTACCTTTCTTTGTTTGGTTTGATTCTTTTGCCCGGAGTCTGTTTGGGTACACTAAGCTCGAAGGGGAACCTAGTTGGTCATCCTCAGCCTTGATCTTTGACTGGTATCGGTTGTGGACGTCCGACTAGGTCACGACCGGATATTCGATCAGGTTCTACTTTAGCTGTTTCGAGGCCACCGAGCTTCGTTCGTTCAAGCCTTGGATGAAGGCCTACACTACCTAGTCGTCGGAGACTGGTTGTAGCTCCATCCTTTCCATCTGGAAGTGGGACACGAATTCTTGCAGCATCTCGTTCTGTCTTTGCTTGATTTTGAAAATGTCAGACTTCCTCGTTGCTACCTTGATGGCTCTAGCATGTGCTTTTACGAAGGAGTCTGCTAGCATGGCGAATGAATCTATGGAGTTGGGAGCCAAGTTGTGATACCACATTACGCTCAAATTACACTTTAATTAAATAGTGTAAGGCGGTCGGTGTCAAATATAATAACCCAACAAGGTTGGGATCGAATCCCATAGGGAATAGGTGTGAAAAGATTACTCAAATAGTGTGTTACTTGACTAAAGTCATAATTCTATTCGGTTAATGGTAACAAGAGTATGAAATGAATTTGGTTTGAAGAAATAGCTAATTGTAATATAGAGAGTGTAAATAATTTAATTAAAGAAACCAAGGTTGTGTCCCCTTCAATGAAGTATAATGCTATCTGTATTAATATGATATATTTCTAATGGAAGGTTCTTTTGTTATGCAAATGATTTCTAAATGACTACCCAATATTTTTGAATAGTTGGGTAGTATTTCCTCTTTATGATTTTTTCAAATATAAAAGAGCTGCAATTAAGAACAATCAATATATGCCAAATAAAACTCACTTATTCCTAAGCGATTCTATTAAACAAGGTTTAAAGCCTTGAGTATTTGATATTTACTTCTACCAAATTCTAACCCACTTTTCCAAGCAAAGTAAGAATTTAATAGCACTTGCTAATGTTTGCAACCACCAACAATAAATTAATAATGAGAAGCAAATAAATATCAACCAACCATTATACATATATTCAATGTTAAACACCCATTAACATAACACTTATTTAGGGTCCACAACCTTAGTATTTAAAGTTAGATACACATACTAGAATACAAAAGGATGAGAATATTTAATGCCATAAAGCTTACAAAGTGCAAGATTCTTCACCCAAAAGCTTCCAAAAGAGAGGAATAATAAAGCCTTGTATTGTAGCTCCAAAATCAGACAAGATGTCCCCACAAAACCCTAATAAATCTATTTATAGTGGGTCAAAACTTGGGACAAAATTTGGACAAAAATACCCTTTTCGGTTAAATATGCGACCGCATATCTGTTTCATAACAGACATGCGATCCGCATACTTGACATAGCCATCACATCTTCAAACCATAGTTTCCAAACCTTCATCGCATTCACGTTTTGCGGTCCGCATTGCAGATATGCGATCGCATTTCACGTCGCATTTTCCACCTTCAGCAACCTTCATGACGAGTTTGCGGTCCATTATGCGGCTCACAAACAGGTTATACAATCGCAGACTTGACCGTATTCCTTGCACTGGACTTTGCCCAAAAATTTGTTGTGGTCTGCGATTCCCTTGAGCATTATGTGACCCGCATGTTGGATTTGCGATCGCATATCCATATTTGCGATGCATTTTACTCTTTTCTTGTCTTTTTGTGGCTTTTTAATTTCAATTCCATGCTCTTAAGTCCGTAAACCTCATGCACTGCCAAAACACTAAAATTACATAAGCATAAAAGATAATTGCATCTAAAACAAGCTACAATCTAAGCAATTTGTATTAAATGTTCCAAAATTCTCCGACACATCAACACCCCCAACTTAAACTCTTGTTTTTCCTCAAGCAACTAAAACGACACTATCCTATTCTAGACTCCATCTAAAAAGATATGAAACAAAAGTGACCGTGGACGGTGTTCGTTGTCAGTACTACAAGCATGCATTTTTTATTGTTTTACCCTTCATGAACCATCAATATTTACAAAGAAACTAATCAACTTGTGAAACTTTGAGCCTCAACCAATTTGACAAAATATTACCCTCAGCTAAATGCACTTACCTTTGACTCAAGAACTCAACTTCTGTCCAACCTCACAATTCATGTGCCCTCACTAGAACAAAAGTCCCAAACTCACAATATTTACAATGACAACAAAAAAGGACAAATTCACAAATACACTCACTCTCAAAAAGAGTTTCAAGTGTTACAACATACCATACCATAGGCTTTCCCTTATTTTAATTCATTGCTTTATTATAAGAACGCTCAGCTGGAGATCCCATAAGGACTTTTTAAGCTTGTAATGTAGGTTTAGGGAAGGGTCGGATAAGCATTTGGGTACAAGTGACTACACCCTCCTTGAACACTACTCACATTTTTCTTTCTTGTTGATCTTTGCTTCTTTTCAAACCACATAGCTTTCATTAGCTTCTACTTTTCCAACATTGAGCCACCTCAACTACCTCTTTTATTTTCTTCAAGACTCCTTATGTATATATACTCACAACTCTCTTTTTTTTTCTCTTTTCTTTTTTTTTTTACTTTTGCTTTTGGAGCATGAGTAGTTTCACATTTTGAGGTACACATCCCTACACTCACTGCACAACCTTGACAATTTCCGGCTTGACACCACACCCCCAACTTAGGCTTTTAGCCTCATTCTCAATGTTCAAGGAGTGACGGGTTCAAAAGAGGGAATTATTTTACAAAAAGGGAAAGGTTTGTAATGAGGTAGCCAAATAAAAGGTTAAAGGCTCTAATGGGGTGACTAGTGATACTATCTGTACAATGGGTGGCATGAAAGGCTAACTAGTTTTCCAAAAATCACAAAGACGGCCTAAGGTCATTTCTCCAACCAAATGTAACTATTATAAGCATCGAAAAACCAACCGGGCAAGCTCTAGATGGAAGAAGTAAACACAAGAATTATTTACACAAAGACTCACACATATGACACACGAACTGTTTGGCTCACATAGTTTGAAGCCCTCGAGTCAACACTTGGCAACTCAAAGCTTTCATCATATATATAGGTATAACTCTAGGTAGACATAGAGTCACAGAACGAGCCTCAAGTTCACATAGTTGATATCTTTTTTTTAGGCTATATACAGACACACATGCTTGAAACTAGACAATTACACCAAACCGGTCAACATGTTTCATTCTACTGCCCTAGTTCTACTATTACACCCTTGAAAAAGAACCCGGCGAAGAAAAACCAAGGGGGATTCATTGCTAATTACTAAAGATGGACATGAAACTATCTACTTGTTTTTGTTTTTTTTATACAAAGATAACTTATGTACTAAAACCACAAAACACCAATATATACAGAATCACAAAACACAAATAAATACAGAAACTTGCTTATATTATCACAAAAATATAAACATGTACAACAGTTGCCAATTTCACAAAAATATATACAAGTCTACCACTCCCAACTAAAAGCATGCATTGTCCTCAATGCATAAGAATGTAAAGCAGAGTTTAGGGGCTCCCTGAGGTGCACTAAGCGATATGGGAGTCGAAAGTCGGCTGAATGGTGGTGGGATCACCCCCTGATGTTGAAGATGGGACCAATGAGATCTCGGCCTGAGGAGTGACCTCCACTGATGGAGGAAGGATATCTGGCTGACCCAATACTGGAGCTAGGGCCGGTGAGCTGCTAGCCTCGCCCATTGATGGTTGAGTGGTCGATGGATTTGCTGGGGTGACCATATCTGCTAGCGAATGTACTATTGCCACCTGAATGGCTGCTTCCTCCTCATCCTCAACTATCGAGGCAGCAATCTGCTTGCCCTTCTCCTGAGGGCCATCATCCTCCTTGGACCATGAATCATCCTCATCATCTCTCTCGTCTGCCCCCTCACCCTCAAACTCTGCAGAGTGCTCGAAACCCTCCTCAAAAGGAATATCAATATGTGTAGAGGGAGCTAGAGGTTGGGAAGCCCCGGCAGCCGGAGGTGCAATATCTGTCATCAGTGTGGAGAAGTCAAGATCCAGGCAAAGTGATGTTGTGTCTGCTCCCTACTCTCCTTTCTTGGGTAGGAAGGATGGTAGATTGAACTCCAAAGTCTACATTTTGTGGAGTTCAGTCTTCGTAGTGGAAACTTCCTCCCGGAGCTTTGGCAAGTCACTAACCTCTCCTCGCTATATCTTCTCAACCCTCAACTCAAGCTGTTGCAGACGATCCCCGTAAGACGTTTGTTGTTGTTGGAGTGTTGTCACTAAGGACTATATATGAGTCAAATCTTGACTGATGAGGGTGGGAAAGTTCTTCAGAAGCTGGTCTACCGTAGCATTGGCATGCTGAGCTAAGAGACCAAGCCTCGAAACGGTTGGCAGTACAGCAGTAAGCTGAGCAATGGTGGACTGAGAGGCAGGCTGTGAAGTGGAAGTGGATGCAACGGGAGCCTGAGGAGACACATGAGTCTGGGAATCTGAGGGCTCTACATCAGCTTGAACCTGAGTCTGAACCTCTGGGGGAGCAACAACATCACTAATGCACGTGATATCAATATCCTTCAATGCCTTCCCTATCATGTCAGTGTGTGTCATGGTTGGGACTTGCACAGCCTTACAGAGGGCTCTGATCAAGCAGGGCAATGGAAGTGAAGCGGTTGTCTGCTTTCCCCGAATCCCTAGCTCTCAGAAGATAAAGTTACCCACATCAATCTTGATTCCCGCCATAATGCATGCAATGAGAAGAGCTTTCTCAATGCTTATGTCTGTCTCATTTTTGGACGGTATCAGGCAAGAGGTGACAAAGCTAAGCCATAATCTGCCCTCTCGCGTGAGATCCTCCTTGTATATTTTATGCACAGGGTTGATCCAAGAAGGGGCCCCTTAGCTATCACAGAAGCTATCCAACTACGCTCATTGTCCCAGTTTATCCATTTAGCGGCATACTCAGCTGTGCTCGAGCTCTAGTTAGGGATGTAAAACTCATTGATTGTCTTATCGCTGTAGAACACACTCTTCCCCCGAACTAACACCGTATCACAAAAAACCTTGTTGCGCTTGTGATGAGCAGTTTTGGAGCCTCCATATGAGGCATAAAACTCACAGACTAGAGTTTCATTATAGTCATCAGGCAGCTCAGTGAAGCACTCCCATTTTCTTGCCTTGATGTTCTCCCAAATGTGGGGGTACTGCTCCTGTAGCCCATTCAAACTCAGTTGTTTTTCGGCCAGGATTTTTCATTTGATTAGCCCTTCTCTATAAAGCTCCCTAAACCCTTCGACCCCAAACCTGAGCTGGAAGGCATCTCCTTGTTTCCTTCTTGCCTCAGCTTGTAGGTCAACTGAGAGTAAGGACTCCTCCTCATCATACTAGGAGGGAAGTATAGTAGTAGGGTCTGGTCGCGGACGTTTTTCTTGTTGAGTTTGACCACTGGAGGAGGCCCTTTTTTGGGCAGAGGTTGCATGTTTCCTGGAACCCATATCTGCACAGAAATGAAACGTGAGCAACATGGTAGGAAGTAATGAAAAGAAAACAGAAAAACTCAAGAAAAAGTTAAGAATGCGACAGGTTATGCGGTCGCATAACCACTCTGCGGACCACAAACTTGTCACAAACTCTCAAGTTATTCAAATGATCTAAGTATGTGATGGGTTATGCGATCGCATAACCACTATGCTGTTCACATAACCATCGTATACCTGATTACTCAGAAAATAAAATCACAAAATATGATCGCAAAATCCACCGTAGAGTTGGATATACGATCGCAAAATGGCCGCAAACAGCATGTTATTAAACTGGTTGTCTATCTCAGTATGCGGTGACTTTGCGGTCCACATGTCAATTATGCGATCGCAAAGTCGCTGCATTTTGTCATCTTCTTCGGCTAGGTAGTGTTCACTTGTGCGGCAAAAATGCGGACCACATTTTGATTATGCGAGCCGCAAAATTCATCGCTCCCAACTATTGAACTTAACCCTCAACAATGGCGGACCTAATTTTTACTACCCAACACCCCAAAACACACTACTTAACCAAAATCACATTATGAACAGACATTTAACTACCAAACACAAACAAAAAGAAAAAGAAAACAGGAAATCGAAACAAAGACAAAATTAAAATTAAAGCATGCAAGGATGAAATCGGGGCAAGGAAAACATACCAGTGATGAGTTTATGAGCACACTTGGGAGATGATTTCACTGGTGTTTGCCTTACATTCGTGATGCACTAGCCGTTTTGCCTTCTCCGTTCCTTTTCTTTTTTTGTTTTTCGTTTTGTTTTGTTTATGATAATAAAAAAAAGTTTTCTTTTTGTTTTGAATAAAGAGATGCGAAAGACATACCTGAGCGATTTGCGATGGGTAGGTCACCGCATAACATACTATGTGACAGCATAAGTGTTATGCGGTGGATTCAATTGAGTTGCTGGAGGGCCAAAAATGTGGTGCACTATGCGATCGCATAGTGGAAATGCGGTCCGCAAAGTGCACCACCTTGTCGCAGTCTTATCACCATTTTAGCCAAACACACTGTCTGGGTTTGTGACCACAATGTGGTCCGTATAGTGAAAATGCGACCGCATATGCATAGCAAACTTCCCAAGGTGATTTTTCTTCCCTTTCTCATGCAAGCTTACCCAGTGTTATGATCTTTTGAATCCCCTACACTCTAACACACACTTTAAATTGCTCAATTAAATCTATCTAACAAAAATTAAAAATTTAAAGGCCAAAAAGGGTGTTACCACACATGGGTTGCCTCCCATGAAGCGCTTGATTTAACGTCGCGGCACGACGAAGTTGGCGTTCTTTTGGATTCACTCATTGGTTGGGCATGGACCATCTTTGAGAGCCAACTGCTACACCAAATGTTTTTCACCATCTGTGCCCAAGTAGTGCTTGACTCTCTAGCCATTCACTTTGAAGGTTCGGAGCCCATCCTCCGATTCTAGTTCCACAGCTCCAAAAAGAGAGACATTGACCACCTTGAAAGGACCGGACCATTTCGATTTGAGCTTGCCGGAAACAATTTGAGCCTTGAGTTAAAGAGTAAAACCAAGTCACCCAACTTGAACTCCTAAAAAAAAATTTTTGTCGTGGACAAACTTCATCCTTTCTTTATACACAGCTGCACTTTCATATGCATGGAATGCTATTTGCATTAATAGTCTTTGCTAGAATTCTCTTTAATAGTCTTTGCTAGAATGCATATGCGGTTGGGTCCTATTTGCATTAATAGTCTTTGCTAGAATGCTCTTTATCTCCCGGTTGGAAACTTCAAGTTGGACACTTGATTGGGGATGGTAAGGTGTGGACACCTTATGTTTGACGCCATATTTCTCTAGTAGCCCCGTCAAAGCCTTGTTACAGAAATGAGACCCACCATCACTAAGAAGGGCTTTACGAGTGCCAAACCGAGTGAATATGTTTTTCTTTAAGAATGCGGTCACACTTCTTGCCTCATTGTTTGGTAAGGCAATTGCTTCAACCCATTTGGACACATTGTCCACAACCATCAAGATATATTTCATCCCACAAGAGCTTGCACAGGGACCCATAAAATCAATTCCCCACATGTCAAAGATTCTATCTCCATAACAAAGTGCATTGGCATTTCATGCCTCTTGGAGATTGATCCTTGCCTTTGGCATTGGTCACAAGCCTTGACCATTTGATTGGAATCATGATAGATTGATGGCAATTAATAACCACATTCAAGCACCTTAGCCGCCGTTCGATTTCCCCCATGGTGACCCCCAACCGGTGAGTCATGGCATGCCTTTAGAATTGGCATAATCTCTTATTCTGGAACACACCTTCTGATGATGTTTTCCGCACAAACACGGAACAAGAATGGTTCTTCCTAATAGTATTGTCGATAGTCTCTCAAAAACTTCTTCTTTTGATAGGATTCCAATCCATCCGAAATAAGGTCACTAACCAAGTAGTTAGCAATATTGGCATACCAAGGAGCAAAAGTGATAGATAGTGCCAATATGTGTTCATCCGGGGATGCATCATTGATTTCAAGATCTCCCTTTGGACTTCCTGCCTATTCAAGCCTTGATAAATGATCCGCTACTTGATTTTGAGTTCCCTTGCGATCCTTGACCACGAAGTCAAATTCTTGCAACAACAAGACCCATCGAATTAATCTAGGCTTTGCATCCTTCTTTGCCATGAGATAGCAAAGAGCAACATGATCTGTGTACACTATCACCTTGGATCCCAACAAATAAGCCCAGAATTTCTCAAAGGCATAAACAATGGCAAGAAGTTCTTGCTCAGTCAATGCATAATTCATTTACGCTCCATTGAGTGTCTTGCTTGCATAATAGACCGGGTGTAGAACCTTGTTGTTATGTTGGCCAAGCGTTGCCCCAATAGCTACACCACTAGCATCACACATGAGCTTGAAAGGAAGATACCAATCAGGTGTGACAATGATAGGTGTCATGGTGAGCTTTTGCTTCAATTCCTCAAAGGCTTTGAGGCATTTATCGTTAAACACAAATTTTGCATCTTTATCAAGGAGTTTGAACATAGGATTTGCAATCTTGGAAAAATCCTTATGAAACGCCTATAAAATCTGGCATGCCCCAAGAAACTTCAAACACCTTTAACGGAAGTATGTGGAGGAAGCTTGGAAATAATCTTGATCTTTGCCGGGTCAACCTCTATGCCATGTTTTGAAATTTTATGCCCCAATACAATGCCTTCATCCACCATGAAATGGCCTTTGTCCCAGTTGAGCACAAGGTTGGTCTCTTCACATCTCTTAAGCACTTGTCTAAGATTTTTAAGACAATGCTCAAAAGAGTCACCTGCCACCAAGAAGTCGTCCATGAAAACCTCTAGAAAATCCTCCACCATGTAGGAGAAAATGGACATCATACATCTTTGAAAAGTAGTCGGAGCATTGCACAAACCAAATGGCTTCCGGCTAAAAGCAAAAGTTCCATAAGGGCAAGTGAATGTTGTCTTCTCTTGGTCCTCCAATGCTATGTTGATTTGGTTGTTGCCGGAATATCCATCAAGAAAGTAATAGAATGACCTTCCCACTAGCCGATCAAGCATTTGATCAATAAAAGGCATAGGGAAATGGTCTTTGCATGTGGCACTGTTGAGCTTCCGATAATATACACACCCTCCATACGGTCACCGTTCTTGTTGGGATGAGCTTATTTTTATCATTTTCAATCACGGTCAAGCCTCCCTTTTTCGGCACACATTGCACTAGGCTCACTTAAGAACTGTCGGCATTGGGGTAGACTACCCCGGCATCCAACCACTTGATGATTTCTTTCTTTACCACCTCTTTCATGGACGGGTTCAACCGTCGTTGATGTTCCACACTTGGTTTCGTCTCACTCTCCAATTAGATCTTGTGTTCGCAAATTCCGGGGGGAATCCCTCGGATATCCAAAATTGTCCATCCAATAGCTTGTCGATGCTCCTTCAAGACTTCCAACATTTCCTTGCACGTCATTCAACAAAGAATAAACGATTACCGGTAAAGTATCATTTGATCCAAGAAATTTATACCTCAAGTGTGGTGGAAGTGGTTTGAGCTCTAATTGTGGTTGCTCAATAGTAAAAGTCTTTGCGGGAGGAGTGGCTCTATTCTCCAAGTCGAGAGAGAGCTTAGCCGTTCACCAAAATAGATGCCAACGCCTCACCGAGGCATTGTTCGTCCATCTTCATTTCAACCGCATCTTCCACTTCATCAACAACATCAATCACCATGATGCTCTCATATTCATGTGGTAGTTTCATACCCTAGCTTATTTAGAATGTGACCTCTTCATCATTCACACGAAATTTGATCTCATTCCATTCCGAATCCATTAGTGCTCTTCCTGTGGCTAGGAATGGTCTCTACAAAATGATAGGGATCTCTTTGTCAACTACACAATCAAGGATTATGAAATCGGCGTGTAAATGAAACTTTCCCACTTTAACAATTACATCATCAACAATTCCCACCAGTTTCTTTATGGAACGATCGGCCATTTGCAATATCATACTTGTGGTCCTTGGCATACCTAACCCTGCTTGCTTGTAAATGGCAAGAGGCATCAAGTTGATGCTAGCCCCATTATCACAAAGGGCTCTTGCAAAATCATGTGCCCCAATAGTACAAGGAATGGTGAAAACTCCCGGGTCTTCTTTCTTTTGAACGGTAGATGTTGCAATGATGGAACTAACCCGGTAACTCACATTCAATACTTAATTTTTGGTTCTTCTCTTATTGGTAATCAAATCTTTCAAATATTTAGCAAAACCCGACATCTCCTGAAATGCTTCCACAAATGGAATATTCACCGATAATTGGTTGAGAATGTCATAGAACTTTTCGAGTTTGCTATCATCAACCTTCTTAGCAAGTCTTTGTGGGAATGGAGGAGGAGGTCTAGGTATAGGTGGTAGAGTTTTTGGTGTCTCTTTTACCTTTTCCTTTACCTCTTCCCGGTTTTCATCTTGCACTTTCAACTCTTCCGGAATCTTTTCAACTTCAACAACACTTGGCTATTCTACCTCAACTTGATGTTCGGACTCTTCAACTTCAACCACTTGTTCACTCCCTCCTTGTAGTACCTTCCCACTCCGAGTAGTAATCACCATGACATGAGAAGTTGGACCAATCCCACTACCCTTGGGTTCGCAATTGTGTCACTTAGAAGTGTCCCTTTTTGCTTCAGCTTTTGTTCCCTAGAGATGACTCTCATTTACCTCTCCAATTTTTGAATGGATGCGGTATGAGAACCAACAAGCTCGGTCATATTCCTCATAGAAGTGTCGGACTTTTCTTGATTTTTGCAATACCCGTTCAAGCATTCCTTCCAACTTAGACTCACTTGAGGAACCTTGATTTGAATATTGACCCTTTGGAGGAACATAAGGGTTTGAACTCCGATTTGGGAAGTTGTTGTTGTTGTTCCAATTACCTTGATTTGAGCCGCCTTGGTAATTTCGCCATTGTTAGTTGCCTTGCCCTTACGGGTGAGGCCTCCATTGATTTTGTTGTCCTTGACCTTGGTATTGTTGCCTTTGATAACCTCCATGAGAGTTTTTGACATAGTTTGCCTCCTCAAAGTCTTCATTCGATATGGGTTGGACATCTTCTACCACATTTACTTTCTTCGTTTGGCTTTCTGTGAATATCTTTGTCAAGACATTGACATTTATGGCAAGCCCTGTAATCACTTGATCCCTCTCTTGGTTTTCCTTGATCATGGTGGTCAAGGGAGGAGATCCATATGTAATTCCATATGTGGTGCCCTCTGAGTGCCATGCTTTATTATGCTTTTCCATTTTGTCAAGTATTTGTGTGACCCCTATGAATGATTTGTCCATGAAAGATCTGTCAGCTGCATTCTTTGCTATAGATTGGTTCATAGGATCCAAGCCCATGTAGAATTTTTCCAACAAGATAGAATCCGGAAAACCATGGTTGGGAGACCTCACCAAATATAACTTGAACCGATCCCATGCCTCATGTAGATGTTCTCCCGGTACTTGCTTGAAAAAGAAAATTTTATCTCGGAGCTCAGACTTCTTACTTTATAGGAACCATTTATATAACAATGCTCGGACAAGTTCGGGCCAAGAATGAATGGAGTTTGGTGGCATATTTTGGAGCGATTTCCTTCCATCCCCTGCTAGTGAGTACTTGAAGCACCTCAACCTTAGAGCATCATCAGAGACGTTGTTCTACTTATGCATCGCACAAACACCCAAGAAGTTTCTAAGATGTGTCGGATCATCATCAGTGGAATTCCTGAAAAACCCCTCCGCTTTGAGCATAAGGATTAAACCATGTTCCACCTTGAAAGTTGTAGCGCCAATGGCCGGAGGTACAATAGCATTTGTATCCTCAATGTACTCCTCTATGTCTGCAAATAGATTTTCTTCCATTTCTGCCTCTATTTCTTCTTCATATTCGGCCATATTTTCCAATCAACACCAAGCAAAACAAGCAAAGTCTGATGGAATAGACTAAGACGTAAAGTAAAGCACACACTAATTAGTAATTTCAAAACCATATTACCCGGCAACGGCGCCAAAATTTGATACCCTCAAATTGCACTTTAATTAAATAGTGTAAGGTGGTCTGTGTCAAATATAATAACCCAACAAGGTTGGGGTCAAATCCCATAGGGAATATGTGTGAGAAGGTTACTCAAATAGTGTGTTACTTGACTAAAGTCATAATTCTATTCGGTTAATGGTAACAAGAGTATGAAATGATTTTGGTTTGAAGAAATAGCTAATTGTAATGTTGAGAATATAAATAATTTAATTAAAGAAACCAAGGTTGTGTCCCATTCAATGAAGTGTAATGCTATTGGTGTTAATATGATGTATTTCTAATGGAAGGTTCTTTTGATATGCAAATGATTTCTAAATGACTACCCAATAATTTCCAATAGTTGGGTAGTATTTCCTCTTTATAATTTTTTCAAATATAAAAGAGTTGCAATTAAGAATAATCAATATATGCCAAATAAAACCCACTTATTCCTAAGTGATTCTATTAAACAAGGTTTAAATTCTTGAGTCTTTGATATTTACTTCGACCAAATTCTAACCCACTTTCCCAAGCAAAGTAAGAATTTAATGGCACTTGTTAATGTTTGCAACCACCAACAATAAATAGAGAATGAGAAGTAAATAAATATCAACCAACCATTATACATATATTCAATGTTAAATACTCATTAACATAACACCCATTTAGGGTCCACAACCTTAGTATTTAATATTAGCTACACATACTAGAATACAAAAGGATGAGAATATTTAATGCCATAAAGCTTGCAAAGTGCAAGATTCTTGACCCAAAAGCTTCCAAAACAGAGGAATAATAAATCCTTGTATTGTAGATCCAAAATCAGACAAGATGCCCCCACAAAACCCCAATAAATCTATTTATAGTGGGTCAAAACTCGGGACAAATTTGGACAAAAATACCCTTTCCGGTTAAATATGCGACCGCATATCTGTCGCATAACAGACATGCGGTCCGCATTTTTGACATAGCCTTCGCATCTTCAAACCCTAGTTTCCAGGCCTTCATCGCATTAACATTTTGCGGTCCGCATTGCAGATATGCGATCACATTTCACGTCGCATTTTCCACCTTCATCAACCTTCATGACGAGTTTGCGGTCCATTATGCTGCTCGCAAATAGGTTATACGATCGCAGACTTGACCGCATTCCTTGCACTGGACTTTGCCCAAAAATCTGTTGTGGTCTACAATTCCCTTGAGCATTCTGCGATCCGCATGTTGGATTTGCAATCGCATATCCACATTTGCAATGCATTTTGCTCTTTTCTTATCTTTTTGTGGCTTTTTGATTTAATTTCCATGCTTTTAAGTCTGTATACCTCATGCACTGCAAAAACACTAAAATTACATAAGCATAAAAGATAATTGCATCTAAAACAAGCTAAAATCTAAGCAATCTATATTAAATGTGCCGAAATTCTTCGGCACATCACCATATCATGGCCCCCTTCGAAAGCGTTTCTTCAAATTTTTTCAGCAATACGGACTCGATCTCGTCATTCTTTATATCGTTGTCTTTTACTGCGCAGGTATAGGAAATAACGTGTTCATTGGGGTCGGTGGTACCATTGTACTTAGGGAGTTCCAGCATTCTAAACTTTTTAGGAATGGGCTTCGGGGCCGCTTCCTTGGGGAACGGCCTCTGTATGAACTTTCTCGAATCTACACCTTTCAGGATCGGGGGTGCTCCCAGGATCTGATCCACCCTAGAGTTATAGGTCTCGACTTTTTATCATTGGCTGCAATCATTTTCTCACCCGATTCGATCATTTTGGTAAGGTCCTCGAGCATCTTCACTATGGCAGGGTCGGCCACTGACTCGTTATTGCTTGACCTTTCGGGTGTTTGCTTGGCGGGGGGACCGGTCTCTGGTGCTGCTGTGCTGGGAGTCTTCGGATGGCTTTGCAACTGGGCAATGGCTAGTTGTTGTGCCTGCAACATTTCAAAAATAACATGAAGACTAACTTCTTGTTCTTCCCGGATCGGGGTTTTTTGAGCTTCCTGTCGGTTGTTGTGTCGTATGCTCCTGTCTGCGTGAGAAGTTTCGTCGACTTGTTGTGCGTCCTACGAACTCACGTCCGCCAAAATCAATCCAGGCGCATTATCAGGATTCTGTGGTGGTGCTCTAGTGGTCGGGATAGCCACGCCATTTTCCCCGTGGTTTTCGAGGTTGTCGTTCTCGACTCTGTTTACCGAGCTAGACATTTTGACCTGAAATCAAAGGGTCTTGGACAAGCAAAAGTGTGAAAGATAATGTGCGTTTGTGCAATGAAACCAGCAAGAAAATAATCACTATTATTTTTAGCCCCACGGTGGGCCCCAAACTGTTTACCATGAAAATGGTAACAATAATTAAATTTGTAGATGGGATTCTAAAAATACATGATTTATTCTCGAGCTGGTTTTTAGAGCAGATCGATGCTAAGAATGTGGAATTTAATGATAAAGTGCAAGCTAAAGCGAGGCAACAATCAAACCTAAAGGCTCACTGCCCAGGTTTGTTTTACCAAGGGATACAGGCTAAAACTAGGAGTTGAACGAGCCGAGGAACCTACTACTCGGATGTAGGACCGGTCGATGAGAGGCCTCAGGGTCGAGGTTATGGTCGAACTCGAGCTATCGGGGATAGTCGGGAATGGGATAACAGTTATAGATATGATTGAACAAGGCTCTTTATTGTCAATACCGAGCAATATAATGAAGAACAAGTAAGAGAGCGATAAATATTAAAGTGGCCTCGGGCCAGTAAGAACGAGGGAGGTTAGGAAGAAGAGAGAGAGAGATATTATTGCACTTGAGGAGAATAGTTGGAGCTCTGTGTTTACAAGGTGTTAGCGACTCCCTTTTATCGAAAGGGGGAACCCAAACTTAGTACAAGATACTTTGCATGATAAAAAAGAAATGGGATGGGACAACCGTCCAGCTTTATGACGTACGCGCAGGCTATTATCGAGTCGCTTGAATAGACCTGATCTCCCCTGGGTGCATTCCTCGGGAGATTCCTGCATTCGTCAGGACTTCGGTCGACATTATCCTTGGCAGGGCAGTGGCCGATCTCGAGTGAAGTGACTGGCTCAAGATCCCGGTCTTTCAGGATCACCCTTCAAAGCATTTTGTCTAGGAGAAATCGGCCTCCCAGATTTCATCAAACACATAGTTGTCTATAGCAGCCTTGCCGGCTCGCCCACTGTATTCCGCATATATATGAACATATGCCTTTTTGGCAAGTTTCCTTCATGTATGTTAGTCTCATAATTTAGCAGACATCATTCAAGTTTATATCTCAAACACATGCTTAGGGGTGTTCGACAGGTAGGACTCGGGCACCCGTCGCGGCCCATCGGTTTGGGTCGTGATAGTGGTGAAGCACTGAATCCTGTAAAGCAATGGAAGTGAGTAAGAGACATAGAAGGAAAACTTAAGTGATTCATAAGGTGAGTTTAAAGGATTTAGAGCCTTACCCAGTGCAATGCTTGTTGTGCCTCGTTGAAGATTCTCAGGACCCAAATCGATGGGCAATGATGAGTGCCCGAGTCCTACGTGTCGAACATCCTTAAACATACGTCTAAGATATAAATATGAAATAGGGGTAGGCCATGCATAAAATATGTTAATAAAATGTTGAATCATATGAATAACATACGTGAGGATACCTGCCCAAAAGACATATATACATACATATATGCGGAATATTGTAAGGCGAGCCGACAAGGCTGTTATGGACAACTATATATCAAAATATAAGCCGACAAGGCCACATACTATCCAACTATACATGAATGTCTACAGAACTCTAATAGAGTTTACAATTGTATAATGGACGGTATTGGGCCCCGTCATACCCATATATATGTATAAAAATATATCATACCAAAACTGAATAGCAGCTCCGGATCAAATGGAGCACACCAACTCTCGCTGAGCAAGGATCCTAAGAAGGGAGACTGTTAGCCTATCTACCTGTACCTGTGGGCAAGAAATGTAGGCCATAGGCAATAGATCAATACTAATAATGTACCGAGTATGTATGGCATGAAAATCAGTACATAAAAGATATAAAATAAACACGGAGTAAATGACTCCATTTGTAAGTCTAAATAGCTCTGTGAATCCTAAAACATTTATAATGTCGTGCATGTGCATATAATGTCATATCATGCGTAGGTATATGTGTACATAACATCATCAAGCCTTTGAAGCATTCCATTAAATCATCTAAGCCTCAGTAGGCGAAATCATCAATGTATACCAACTTATCAGGTGGTGATGCGTATATAACTTCGTAACCTTTCTCCATATCCCATAGACATATATACATGTGTATATAACACCATCTGGTCATGGGTCAATGTGAATGTATAAATGAATGCAATGCATAATGAAGTAAGTCAATAAGATCTCTTGGAATGTCATAAGATCAATATGCCTTCGGATAAACTTTATTAACTTACATATTTTTCTAAGACCTATGAAAATACGATATTGTCATGCCCCAAACCTGGGGAGGCACAACTGACACTAGGTGTTGTACTAGCCCGAGCAAACCACTCTGTAACTCCTTTATTTTTTCTTTTGTAACTATCATGGGCCAACATAGTCACAACTCATAATGTACAACTGTAAGTGGGAAAACACTGTATCACTGAACCATTTTTATTAAAACATGAATACATATGAGCCGTCAAGGCCTCTGACATACTGTACAAAATAAACCTCTATATACAAAGCCTCTAAGATTATTTGACATCAAATGGGATAGGGTACCGTCCTAAACATATGTCTGTAGCAAAACCCGGCTGCACTCTGAATACGATGACTCATAGACTCGGCTGTACTCTGAATGAGGTGGAGTCTTACCGATCCTTCGGTGAATGCCAATATCGTCTTCGATGAGGGCTCATCAAACTTATTATCTATACCTGCAGGCATGAATGTAGCATCCCCAACAAAAGGACGTCAGTACGAATAATGTACCAAGTATGTAAGGCAAAACTGAAACATAACAATAAATCGACATTTATTTAAGACATATAAGAATCAACCTGAATCTCAGAAGTGCCACCGTATATGCATACTTATTATACTTATATATATAATGCTTCTCTTTGATATTATTATCCATATCGTATGATGTATGACTGCCCAACTGATCAGTGGTAACTGCCCGACCAATTGTAGTGCGGTGGTAAATACATGACTGCCCAACCAGCCGTAGCTCGATGGTAAGTGTGTAACTACCTAACCGGCCGTAGCTCGGTGGTAAATGAATATGCATGACTATCCAACCGATGGTAAATAATGATACATAACTGCTCAACCGGTGGTAACTGGCTGACCAGCCGTAGTGTGGTGGTAAATGCATGGCTGCCCGATCGGCCGTAGCTCGGTGGTAAATGTATAACTACCCAAACATCCATAGATCGATGGTAATTGCGTGGCTGTCTGACCAGCCGTAGCACGGTGGTAAATGAATATGCATGACTGCCCAACCGGTCGTAGTATGGTGGTAAATGCATGAAGATGCATGTATCACTATATTATATATATTAACATCTCTATCATATACCTCAATAGGGACTTAGGAACACACTTAGACATGATTGAATATCACTTTAAAGGAATGAATAACGTAGATATCCTTAACTACTAAAAGTATAACCACTTATGGAATAGCATTACGTTTACGTATCGTTACTTGGATCATGCCAAAAGGAATGAAGGGATAGCCTTAATATTACTTAAGTCGATTCTCTTGACAATCCCTCCAACACACGTCTTTGCAAAAACATGTAATGGTGGATCGAAGTAGGAAAAATAGAGAGCTAGACTAAGAATTTGGCAGAGTAATATTAATAACGTTGATGACATTCATAGAGCCTTTAAAGGTCCATGAAAAAGATTAACGAGGAACTACAGGAAACTATCCCAATCTAAAATTATTCTCCATGAAAATTAGTGATTGTCCAACTCAATCAAAGGCAGGGAACACGTTATAAGAAGGACAAGAGATGTTCACATGCTTCTATACATAAACAAGTCAGATGTAGTTTATAAGAGTGAATACCTTGCTCTGTGACTTAAGAGTCATCACTTCCTAAGGAAAAGGCTGCCACGTTTGAGGCTCATTAATCTTATCCAGGTATCTTAATTAATTAGTAAATCTCCCACTAAAAATCAATAATTATCTAATTATCCACATAATTAAGAATTATCTCTAATTACTTAAAATACTACTTACTTTTAACATACTTTATGTACCCTACTATCATGGTTATGTGGTACCATATAAAATCAATACATACATTGTTATTTAAAATATCCACGTGAAAATACATATATCTTCTCAATTTCTAATTTTCCTAATCTCATATAAAGAGTACAAATTTTTGTACACTTAATTCTTAAAATGGTAAAAACATTAACCTTCTTTTCTTGTGAAAGAAAAATAACTTCTATCTTTATAATAAAAGCAAATCTCATAAACTTCCTCATATTATGTGTATAATTTAAAGCATATTCGAAAATACTATTATTAATAAACTATATAAAAATCATATTTTTCACATTTTTTTAAAATGTTCCAATCAAAATATCATATCAAATGTATATAACGGTATCTATATTGTTAAACTTACGGGGTTTTACTAACATAGTCATAAATCCTCTATAATTTCATGAATGGTCTTAATCCCTTCAAGCTCATATGGATTACTATGACTTATCCTAATATTAAAGTACGGGATGTAACATCCTTCCCCCCTTGTAATATTCATCCTCGAATGTTAACTCTTAGAGATTTACAAAATTTTCACTAAGGTCACCTCTGTAAATTAAACTGAAACCAAAGCTATATCTGAAGTCTTGACTATTCACAACCTTTTGTAGTTGGGTATCTCGTATCTTCTTCACCTTTACCTTACTTTTCAATCTTGAATCGTATCTTCTATTTTTTTCATAACCTTCCTTCCACATAGGTGGAAATTATACCTTAAAGCTCTACTGTGATACCTGCAACTCTGGTGCATATAAAATCTAGCGAAAGCTTCATAATGACTTCTTGCGACTCAGCTCTATGGCACGATTTAGAAACAAAATAAGGGTAACATTTCCTAAATGCCCTATATCCACTCAATTATAAATGTGGCATGCAATACACCCATAAGTGAGACTCTACTTGGCACGGCTTTGTAAACTCCCTAGGACACGACTTGCTTTGATACAACTTTGTCACGCCCCAAACCTAAGGAGACGCGGCTTGCACCTGTGTTGTACTAGCCCGAGCGAACCACTCTGTAACTCCTTTGTTTTTTCTTCTGTAACTACCATAGGCCAACATGGTCACAACTCATAATGTAGAACTGTAAGTGGGAAAACACTGTATCACTAAACTATTTTTCTTAAAACATTAATACATATGGGCGGTCAAGGACTCTAACATACTGTACAAAATGAACCTCTGTCTACAAAGCCTCTAAGATAATTTGGCATCAAATGGGACAAGGTACCATCACACCCGTAAGTCTATAGCAAAACTCTGACACGATGACTCATAGACTCGGCTTGTAACGACCCAACTGGTCGTTCTAAGAAATTGCGCTTGGTTTGGCAGTTTGAGGTCAAGGGAAGCTTCACATTATGTATATCGACTTGTGTGCATGGTTGGATTTAGTTTTTGGATGAATTGGAGTCGAATTGGGAAGAAGGAATATAGTTCTGGAAGTTTAAGCGGAGAGAATTGGACCGAAATTTGACTTTTGAGTAAACGACTCTGGAATGAGTTTTGGATGATTTCAGTAGCTTTGTATGGTGAGTTTGAACTTGGTTGTGTTCTAATTTGGGTTTGGAGGCCCGTAGGGTAATTTGTGGCATTCTGGTGAAAGTTGGAAAAGTTAAAGTTTGGAAAATGGAGAGGTTTGATCCATAGTTGAATTTTATGTTATCGAGGTCGGAATGAGATTCCAAAAGTTGAAATAGCTCTATTATGTCATTTGGGACTTGCTTGCAAAATTTGGTGTCGTTTAGAGTTGATTTGATATGGTTTGGACGCTTGGTTGCAATTCTAGAGGTTCTTGAAGTTCATAGTGATTTTCATGTGTTTGGGCATCTGATTCATAGTCTTAGCGATGTTTGAAGTGATTTGAGAGTAGGGCTAAGTTCATATGATGTTATGGAATGTACTGGTACATTTGGTTGAGGTTCCGGGGGTCCCAGATGAGTTTCGGGGTGAATTTTAAGCGAGTCCGGGAATTTCGATACTCTGAGATGGTTCTGGCACTTTTGGGAGTGCGGACCGCACCAAAAATATGCGGACCTCAGAGGAGAGAGTTGACCGCACTAAAATTTCGTGGACCTCAGTGCGAACCGCACACTTTGGTGTGCGGCGGCACATCAACATGTTCTGCAAGATTGCTAGTCCGACTTCGAAAGGTTATATCTTTTGATCTACAAGGAATTTTGATATGATTCAAAAACAAAAGTTGTAGCCCTTCGTATCTAGTTTCGATAAAGGTAAAACAATTACAATTTGGACATCTTTAGAGAAATTGATGGCCAAAATACTAAAGCATGTCTCTGCAGTCAACATTCTCCGCGGTTAGCGGTCATGGACCTGGACCGCAGTCAGCGGTGGTTTTTGTGCAGTTAGCAGTGATGGAAATCTGAGAGGTGCACTATAAATATGAGGTTTAGAGTTTTATTTCATATTTTGACCTAGAGAGCTCGGATCTTGGCAATTTTTCGAAGTCTTTTCAAGAAATTCATCGGGGTAAGAGATTCTAACTCAGATTTAGCTAGAATACATGAATTTATCATTGAATTCATCATTTGATTCGTGATTTGGGATGGAATTTGGGAAAAAATGTGAAATCTTTTAAAAATATAAAATGATGATTTGAAGGACCAAATGGTATCGGAATTGGATAATTTTTGTATTAGTGAACTCTTATCGGAATGGGTATTCGATTTTTGTAAATTTTGTCATGTTCCGAGGTGCGGGCACGGGGAGTTGACTTTTGTTGATTTTTTGTAAATTCTATAAGAATCATAGTTTTATTAATTGGAATTATTTTCTCTTGCATTGTTAGATGTATTCAAGTTGTTTTTGGCTAGATTGAGCCAAGCATTGATGAATTGGTAAAGGAAAAGCTAAATTGAGTATTGAATTAACCGGATTGAGGTAAGTATCTTGCCTAACCTTGTGTGGTGCCACGATCCAATTTCCCCTCCATTGGGTTTCTGACGGCACCTAGTCTTAAGGACTAGGTAAGCCTAACATTTACGAAAGAACAATAATAGTAAACAATATCTTGAAATTCTTCTGAAATGAATCCTTTATCAAATGAGTATATTGCCAAAACTCGGTAGTACAAATCATAAGCTCTACAGAGTTAACTACCACTTCTAAATATAATTGTTCAGAAAAGAATGAAAACAATTGAATACAAGTAAGAAGGTGACTCCGAAGCCTGCGAACGCAGTAGCAGGTTTACCTTGAGTCTCCTCAGCAATGATCTGCACATCTACTAACGATCGATATCTGGATCTGCACAACAAAAATTTGCAGAAGAGTAGCATGAGCACACCACAGCGGTGCCCAGTAAGTATCAAGACTAACCTCGGTGGAGTAGTGACGAGGAATAGTCGAGACACCTACTGGTCTAATAAACTAAACAAGTATAAGTGTAGAACAGCATGGCATAATATCTATATAAGGACTACACGATATGGCTAACAACACAGTAATTGCATAAAGGAAAGAAAATAGCAAGTAACAGCGGAACATCGTAATAAGAATACAGAAAAGTGAATGGAAATACAACCCAACTCTGAAATCACAATTACAGCAAAAATAATTCATAACTCAATAACTACAACAACTTTCACATTTGATCTTAGCTGGCAAACATCAATCAATAAGCCAAATGCTCCAAGTGATAAAAATGCTTCTAAATATACTTCATTCCAATAAATATTTTTCCAAAATAGTTCTTTCAAAATAAATACCTTTCGAATATAATTTTCTCGAATAAATATGCTTTGAATATAAGTCACCCTATGACGCCTGATCTCAAAATCATATAATACGGGTCTCAATACCTGAACCCTGACACTTGGCATTCTGTACCCTCATCACACCACATAGTTATACTCACAACTCACGTACCAAATAGATTCATTCTCACATGGAATAAAATAAACAATGGTGTGCATCTATACTCGACATTACCAAGAAGCCTTCTATCCGATTAGGGTGCTTAGCCATGTGTATGCTTGTGCAAGTGTCCTACCATAGTTCATACCAGCTAGTAAGTGTAAGGAATAGAACGAACAACACATATATTGTTTACACAAGGATAGGATCAATGAAAACAATAGCTTAGAACACATAGATGGCAATAGGGGGATCTACTAGGATATCGTCCTGTAGTCCCAAACGTAAATGTGCAAGAGGATTACCGGAATACCAATCTGTAGTCCTAAAGTAAATATCCAATATAGGGGGATCTACCGGCTGTCGTCCCGTAGTCCCAAATATAAATTTGCAGGGGGATCTATCGGAATAACAATCCATAGTCCCAAAGTAAATATCCAATACAGGGGGATCTACCGGGTGTCGTGCCGTAGTCCCAAATATAAATGTGCAGGAGGATCTACCCAAATACCAATCTGTAGTCCCAAAGTAAATATCCAATACAGGGAGATCTATCGGGTGTTGTCCCGTAGTCCCGAATATAAACATGCAGGGGGAGCTACTGGAATACCGATCCGTAGTCCCAAAGTAAATATGCAACACAACCAACAGAGACAACAATTATAGCACAACAGAAGGCTCGCACATCACCACAATACGTATAACAACAACAATGACAATAATACAAGGCAAGATAAGTAAATCAACTCAAGGACTGTAAATCACAAGGAAACGGTAGAACCAGCTTACAAAGAGTAACCACGGAAAAGAATGCTGACATAAAGGGGACAGTTCAACAACGGGAAAACTAACATGTAGCGACGATTCCACAATACAAAAGTCAATAACGAGGAAATCAACACGAGTCAAGTAGTCCTAAATAAGGGCAAGTCTACAAAGATATAGGTTATCTAAACTCCTTTTAAGGTCGGACAATTTCGAGGACATTAGCTGATTCAATTTAAGGAAAGATGATCTTAGCTTCACTTAAGCCGAAACAATTTTAGGAGGGATAATAATAATTCTCAAATAACACAAGCAGCTATGAAAAGATAGCATGACAATAGGAGAGGTGAAATTCTTCAATTAAATCAAATAGGAGTCAATTAGGCAATAAGAGTGAATCATGAAGCAATTAATTCCAATTAAGCATGTAGAGGTGAAACTAGTAAATAGGAAACTCAGTCATGTCAAGAACACGTTCATACACAGTAAATAAAAAGACCTAAGAACCCTAAAAGGACAATTTTCCACAATTAAGTCCGAGAACGCACTCGTCACCTTGCGTACACGAACTACAATCAACATAGAAGACTCAAATCCTAAGGGGAAGTCCCCCTCACAAGTTTAGGCAAGATACTTACCTCAAAGACGACAAACTGATACTCTAAAATACACTTCTCGGGTGAAAAGAACTCCAGACGGCTCAAATCTAACCAAATATGACTTGAATACATCAAACAATGCAAGAGAAAACAATTTCAATTAACAAAACTATGATTCTTATACAATTTACAAAAAGTCAACAAAAGTCAACTCCCGGGCCCGTACCTCAAAAACCGACAAAATTTACAAAAATCGAATACCCATTCCAATACGAGTTACAAAAATTATCCAATTCCGATACCATTTGGTCATTCAAATCATCATTTTACATTTTTGAAAGATTTCACAATTTTCCCCAAATTTCCTTTAGATTCTCATGAATTTGATGTTAAATCAAAGATATAATCACAAAAATATAGTTGAAAATTGATTAGAGACACTTACCCAATGATTTGTAGAAGTTTGAGTCTTTGGAAAATCGCCCATGGAGGTTTAGGGTTTGAGAAAATTGAGAAATGGGTGAAAATCCCATCAAAAATCTCACTTAACATGTCTCAGATGTCGCATTTGCAATCCAACTGCGAACCCTCACAAATTACGAACAAAGAAGGGCTGGCAGAAGTCACATTTGCGACAAAAAGTTCGCAATTGCGAACTGAGCATCGCAATTGCGATGAAAAAGTTCGCATTTGCGACCACACCAGAAACCAGCAATTTTTCCCGACACGAAAATGAGCATAACTTCCTCATACGATGACCAAATACAATGATTCTTTTTCTTATGGCTTTGCAATTTCAATACGGATCTAATGGTTCAATAAAAGCTAAATTTGGATCTCATTTGCTCAATGTGGTATCATGTTTGCTTGAAGAAACGACGATGAAGCATCCAAAAACAAGCGTAACATAGTCTAAACCTATTCGAAACTCACCCAAGCCCTCGGGGTTCCAAACTAAACATGCACGCATGTCTAAAAACATCATACGGATTTGCTTGTACAATCAAATCATAAAAATAACATCAAAAACTATGAATTTAACCTCAAAACTCATAATTTTCTAACTTTCCAAACGGATGTCCAAATCAATTCCGATTCTCGCCAAATTTCACATATATGACTTAAATATCATAAAAGACTTGTATAGGGCTCCGGAACCAAAATACGGGCCCGATACCAATAAGTTCAAACATTAATTCATTTCTTTATTTCCTTTAAAAACCAGCACAACAATTTTCTTCAAAAATTATTTTCTAAGGCTAGTGACCTCGGAATTCAATTCCACGCATACGCCCAAGTCCTATATTTTACTGCGGATCTCCCAGGATCGATAGAAATCCGGTCCATTTTCCAAAATATTGACCAAAGTCAACTAAAAACCAAATTTTATCTCTAGAAATAACTATTTTTTCATATTTTCACATACAAGCTTTATGGTTTCATTCCTGGACTTCGCACGCAAGTCGATACACATAATATGAAGCTGCTCATTACCTCAAACTGCCAAACCAGACGCAATTTCTCAAAACGACCAGTTGGGTCGTTACATGTAGGGGACTTTCTCTTAGGAATTGAGTCTTCTATGCTAATTGTAGTGCATGCATGCGAGGTGACGAGTGTGTGCTCAAACTTATTTGTGGAAAATTTGCCTCTAGGGTTCTTAGGTCCTTATGTGGAAAGTATCTCGTTATGAGTGGGTTTCCTAATTGCTTAAATTGCCTCTATATGCTCCATATGACGTTGTTAGCTCTCCTTTAATTCTTATGTGTTACATAGACCTTAATTGCCTTAATTGAAGTGATTTCCTTCCTTATTATTTTAATACGTCTTGATTGTGAATTCCTCTATGACTTCGTGCAAATATGTTACATGTCCAATTGTTGTGGTTACCGGTGTAGTTATCACGTGCTTATTATGTCTTGTTGTTTGTTGAGGTTATCGTGTTTCTTTGTTTTTCCGTGACTCTTATTATGTACATATTGTTTCCCTTGCCAGGATATTATTGTTATACTATTGTTTCCTTGCCGGGATGTTACTGTTTACTTTATTGTCTCCTTTGCCGGGATGCTATTGTTTATGATATTGTCTCCCTTGCCGAGATGTTGTTGTTATACTCTTGTTCCCTTGCTGGGATTCTTTTATAATTCATGATGATTTGTAAATGGGAGCAGGTTGCACGCCTTCAACAAGATATGTGAAATGGGAGTGGGTTGCACGCCTGTAACGAGATATATGAAATGGTATCGGGTTTCACGCCTGCAGCGAGATATATGAAATGGGATCGGGTTGCACGCCTGCAATGAGATATATGAAATGGGAGCGATTACACGCCTACAACGAGATATATGAAATGGGAACGGGTTGCACGCCTGCAATGAGACATATGAAATAGGAGCGGGTCGCACGCCTGCAACGAGATATATGAAATGGGAGTGGGTTGCACGCTTGCAACGATACATGAGAAATGGGATCGGGTTGCATGCCTGCAATGAGATATGAAATGAAAGTGAAATTTTGTGTTTGTTTTCCTTATCCTTGTTAGTAATTGGATTTTGGTGTCGTGCACCTTCAGTTTGCTATGTTTAATTGTTGTTAACAATTCAAGTGTTCTAACTGTTCAGATTCTTTTACCGATGTGATCCTTTGTGAAGGAACCCCACCATGTTTTCAAAACTCTGCCGTAATTATTTACATATTTTTCAATACTTCAAATTTCAATAATTGTTTCATCTTCAATTCATTTAGATACTCAATTAAATTTCCTTAAATCGTCTGAGATTGTATTTTACTTAAAAATGGAATTTCTACTAAGATAATTATTAAATTTCTTGTTAAAGGTAATATTTCATTCGATGTTGTACTTTAGTTGAAAACGGTACTTTCTTTAATTAAATGATTCTAAAAAAATAACTTCTTCTTTTCTTGCTGAGTTCCTAATTGGTTAAAAGTTGTACTCCACTTATGTTATGTAAATCAAACTCCTTGAACACCTTAATTGCATTGGTTATAGACCCTATGATCTGAGTAACATGAGAACCTTGTTGTGTAAAGTGAGATAGAAATATGTGGGCACAAGGTGAGGGGTGTGCTAAAAGTTTGGTAATTGAGGTTATGATATGAGACATTGATCTTTGAGATGGCTGGGAATTTTGCATTAGAAACGATATGAGTTATCGAGCTGGCATCGCCCTCCTTGTTTGAGTACATTTTCCTTTACTTGTCTATGTTCCAGCTATGTTAGTGTTAATTTATTTGGTTATCTTCGTTTCCACCCGTGTTTCTCTTTATTTCTTCTACTGATTATAGTTCGCTCTTTCCCTGTTGTTGATATTACTATGTCATTTTTAGATTGATAGTTTATTATCAAATCTTGTTCAATTTATTTGACCAGTAGGTGTCTAGACTATTCCTCATCACTAACCCACCAAGGTTAGTCTTGATACTTATTGCGCACCGCCGTGGTGTGCTCATAATACACTTTTGTACATTTTTGTGTACAGATCCAGGTATTTGATCGGTAGTAGATGTTCGGGTCATTGCGGTAGAGACTCAAGGTAAATCTGCTACAGCATCAGCAAGCCTCGGAGTCAGTTTCATTTGCACATATTTCCATTTGATCCTTTTTGTTTCGGAGCAGTGATGTATTTATTTTGTATAACTACTCTTAGAAAGGCTTGTGACTTATACTACCGGTTTTGGGAATTGTAATTTGTTCAGAGTAATTTAATTTAAAGTTAGTACATATCAACGTTATTTCAATTTATGTTACGCTTACCTAGTTTAGAGACTAGGTGCCATCACACCTCCTTCAGAGGGATTTTTGGGTCATGACATGGCTGCACTTCGAATGAGGTGGAGTCTTGCAGATCCTTTGCTGAATGCCAATCTTGTCTACTATGAGGGCTCGTCAAACTGATTATATATACCTGCAGGCATGAATGTAGCATCCCTAACAAAAGACGTCAGTACGAATACTGTATCGAGTATGTAAGGTGGAACTAAAACATAACAATAAGTTAACATTTATTTAAGACATATAAGAATCAACCTAAATCTCTGAAGTGCCACCGTATATGCATACTTATTATACTTATATATATAATGCTTCTCTTTGAGATTATTATCCATATCGTGTGATGCATGACTGCCCAACTGATCACTGCTAACTGCCCGACCGGCCGTAGCACGGTGGTAAATGCATGACTGCCCGATCAGCCGTAGCTCGATGGTAAATATGTAGCATCCCAACCGGCCGTAGCTCGGTGGTAAATGCATGACTTCCCGACCAGTCGTAGCTCGATGGTAAATGAATATGCATGACTACCCAACTAGTGATAAAAAATGATACATAACTGCCCAACCGGTGGTAACTGCCCGACCGGCCATAGTGCGGTGGTAAATGCATGACTGACCGACCGGTCATAGCTCGATGGTAAATGTATAACTGTCCAACCGGCCGTACCTCGGTGGTAAATGCATGTCTGCCCGACCGGCCATAGCACGGTGGTAAATGAATATGTATGACTACCCAACCGGCCATAGCATGATGGTAAATGCATGAAGATGCATATATTACTATATTATAAACATTAACATCTCTATCATATACCTCAATAGGGACTTAGGAACATACGTAGACATGCTTGAATATCACTTTATAGGAATGAATAACGTAGATATCCTTAACTTCTAAGAGTAGAACAACTTATAGAATAGTATTACATTTACGTATCGTTACTTGGATCATGCTAAAAGGAAAGAAGAGACAGCCTTAACATACCAGAGCTGATTCGCTTGAAATCACTCCAACACACGTCTTTGTAAAAATATGTAATGGCGGATCGAAGTAGGGAAAAATAGAGCGTTGGACTAAGAATTTGGTAGAGTAATATTAATAACGTTGAGACATTCATAGTGCCTTTAAAGGTCCATGAAAAATATTAACGAGGAACTACAGGAAACTATCCAAATCTAAAATTATTCTCTATGAAAATTAGTGATTGTCCAACTCACTCAAGGGCAGGGAACACGTTATAAGAAGGACAAGAGATGTTCACATACTTCCATACATAAACTAGATAGATGTAGTTTATAAGAGTGAATACCTTGCTCTATGACTTAATAATCATCACTCCTAAGGCAAAGGCTGCCACGTTTGAGGCTCATTAATCTTATCCAAGTATCTTAATTAATTAGTTAATCTCCCATAAAAATCAATAATTATTCAATTATTCACATAATTAAAAAATTTCTCAAATTACTTAAAATACTACTTACTTTAACACACTTCATATACTCTACTATCATGGTCATGTAGTACCATATAAAATCAATACATACATTATTATTTAAAATATAAAAATACATATATCCTATCAACTTCAAGTTTTCCTAGTCTCATATAAAGAGTACAAATTTTCGTACGCTTAATTCTTAATATGGTAAAAAAATAACCTTCTTTTCTTGTGAAAAAAAAATAATTTCTATCTTTACAATAAAAGCAAATCTCATAAACTTCCTCATATTATGTGTATAATTTAAAGCATATTCGAAAGTAGTAATATTAATAACTATATAAAAACCATATTTTTCACTTTTTTTAAAATGTTCCAATCAAAATACCATATCAAATATATATAATGGTATCGATATTGTTAAACTTACGGGGATTTGCTAATATATTCACCAATCTTCTATAATCTCATGAATAGTCTTAATCCGTTCAAGCTCATATGAATTACTACGACTTATCCTAATATTAAAGCACGAGATGTAACAGATATAATAGTAGGATACATGGGGAATCAAGAACATAGGCACCCCGAGTACTTCTATGGATAGAGGCATTTATGAAAGTTGTATGTTTGCTCGTTTTGTTTGTATCATATGGATCATGCCAAAAGGAAAGAAGGGATAGTCTTAACATACATTATAGAAATTTGTCCAATAACAATGCTAAAATCTACTCACTGCCCCTTAATCTACAACAATGACAGTGAAGCTATTGTCAAGTTACGAATGACTCTCTCATTTATATAACGAAAGTAACTTAATATATAACAAAAAAACGGTCAGCATCTTCCCTGATTTTACTGCTCCCTCAAGCCTGCTATAGGAGAGACAACAGCACAATACAATCAGCAACTTAAAATCAACCTCTACAATTCTGGACCTTTAATACAACAAAAACCCCAAATATACCATAACACACCTAATCACCAAGTTATCAAGTAGCCTAAAACTGCTATGACGAGTGAACAATCCACTACCCTACCACATGTGGCATTTATCCATGCATTTTATCCTTCAAAACTTCATGTATCAGCAGCACGATAGGACAACACGAGTGGACTACAAAACAGTCCACTAAAAGGGGAATAAATTGAGTTCACGACTTACTATCATCGTCCCGTGAGTTCTAACTATTAGGAAATGAATTTATCAGCCTTCCTTAATATTTAAAAGCTTAAACACAGAAATAAGGCATTTTCTTAACTATGAATTACCTTCCAAATCTCAAACTACAAAGTAAAAGAGAGGCAGTATAATGATACTTACGTCGTAGAGATCGTTCTAATATTATCGCTTCTTGATTTCGTACCCGGGATGTTAATCTTCTTTGAAACCCTTGTAGAAAGATTAAGAATAGGTTTATGGGGTTCTCTGTTTGTGTTCTATGAAAAATAAAGAGAAAGAGGATTTAAAACCTATATATATCAACTTTTGAAAAGTCAAAGAGGTGCTAGCTTGGCACACTAGCATTGGCCCTTCTTCCGACACTTGTATATTTTTATCTTAATGTTGTATGAATGAACGGTTTAGAGAGTTAGAAACTACATTCCAAGACCTTCATTTTGGTATATAATATGTCCCAAGAAGACATCATATAACACACGAAATGTATTGCTCAAAAAGTTTGATTACAAGGCAAATTCTTAGTCGGTTTTTCCGCAACTTAAATCCGATCTTTCCCAAACTTCATATTTTATATCCAAAAATCATACATAGTCATATTATAACTTTACACTCATTTAAGTCATGATTAACAGGTCTCATATTCATTATACGTCACCTTGGGACTGATGGTAGGTTATAATTTCATGTTTTAGTTGCTTAATGCACTCTAATTTACTATACTTTAATTGAGTTTGAGCTTTAATCGCTAGTGTTTTGCATTAATTATATGTTTTATTCCTTATAGGTATGATTCTAAGCTATGTAGATGTTATAGAATGAATTCAAGCTATTATGGAGCTTTGAAGTCTGAGTAAAAGCCCACAAATTAAGTTAGGATCGTGTTCGAGGATCAAAGGGCAATATTACACTTAACGGGAGAAACAAATCGTGAGCAGGAGGCCACCCAGTGCGCGAGTATGCATTGGTCACGCAAGTGGAGTAGAAAGTTTTCAAAGTGCGTGGCCATATGCGCGAGAACACTCGCAGATGGCGGTCGCGCACGTCCAACTCCAAAAGGTATCCTATTTCGCGTAAGAGAAGGTTTTTCATTTAGGCATAACCCTACTTGGTATATATACATGGAAAAATAATATTTTCTGGACTTTTGACACATCTTAGACCAGAGGAAGAAAATGAGGAGGTTGAGAAGCAAAAGCACAAGGATTTTATCATTCAATCCTCACTCAAGACACGGGTTTGGATCGTTTTATGTTTTCCTTTAGCTTAAACATATTTGTGATGAATTACTCCATGTCTATGGAGTACTTCTCTTTAGGGTTTGACGGATTTGGTGTGTTGATATTTGTTTGAATATAATACTCTAGTTTTATATATTGAATCATTTTAGGTATTTTAATCGTTGCATTTATATTCACTTGTTCATGTAATTGTAGAGAGGCATAACTTGTGATATTTTTGCATTCTATTTTGTGGGTTGAATTCATTAGTTCTTCTTAGTAATCGGAAGAGGCTAGTTGAATTGTTGATTAAACCTAGTTAGGAGGTTAATCAAGGGATGCTCTCCTAAAGACTAATCCACTACGAATTCTTGCATATCTTCACCGAGCTTAATTTAGTTCATCTTGTGAGGTTGACACTTAATAGAGAGAGAAGTTTCTAATAAACGGGTAAATTAGTAATTGACTGAATTCGAGAGACTCAATTGAACATTAGAAGTGAATTATCTAGAGTTAGATCCCAAATAATTATCTTGTATCTATCCTATCAAACCCTATATTCTCCCAATTGTGTCGAGTGTCATAAGCCAATAGTTTAGACTCATAGTTAATTTTATTTTTAATCACATAACTCTCAATTGTTGATCATCTTGGATAGCAATCTAGCTATAAACTATGATAATACTATTTAATTCCAATCCCTGTGGATACTTATATACTATATTCGACTAGCGTGCATATTTAAGTATGTGCATTGCGCTCATCAATTTTGGCGCCGTTGCTGGGATTGGAAATCAATAGTGTTTAAAAAAGTTTGTAGTGCTAAATTTCTCTTTTTATTTTTATTTTTATTTTCTCTTTTTATGGTTGGTGTTCTTTGACTGTGCATAGCTACAGGTTAGATTGGTGCATGACTCAATCTTCTGGGAAAGAAGTGCAACCATACGAGCCAGAGATAGAGAAATAACTACGACAGTTGAGGAAGGAAAAAATCTCCCCAAGAATACAAAGACTATTAAGCAATCCTCAACAAAAGAAAATATGGTTGGAGATGATGATAATGTTGTTTTGGCTGCAAGAGAGGCAGCCCAGCAAAGAGAAAAAGCTGCACATGATGCTGAGAAAGCAGCTCTTAGAGATGCATAAATTGTTTACGAAGAGGAGAGGGCTCGGAGAATTGCTCAGAATCAACATTTGGATGCAGATCGGTTCGAAAATATAGCTCCCGGTGTAGGAAGACCACTTGGCAATTATTCTAGACCGGTCCTTATCAAGTGTGAGACCATCTCCAGTTGCAGCTAATAATTTTGAGCTAAAGCAAGGGTTGCTCCAAACTCTTCAAAACAACTGTGTCTTCAGAGGAAAGATAACGAAGATCCAAACAATCATCTGATGGACTTCGAGGGGATAATGAACACCTTTCAGTACAAAGGTGTTTCACAAGATGCAGTTTACTTAACGGCATTCCCCTTCACACTCAAAGATGATGCAAAGCACTAGCTTCGAAGCTTGCCTAATGGATCGATTAGAACATGGGATGAGATGACCAAAAACTTTCTTGACAAATATTTCTCATCAGCTAAGATGTGTAATTTAGAAGAGAAATCCATAACTTCTACTAGAATGAGACTGAAACTATGTTTGAAGCTTGCGAGAAGTTTAAAGAGATAGTGCAAAAGTGTCAACATAATGGAAATTGAATTCTGTATGCAACTCCAGGACTTTTGGGATGGATTGACTTCGGCCTCACGTAGAACATTGAGCAATGCAGCTAGAGGCCCGTTGATGAAGAAGACTCCAGATGAGATAGTCACAATTCTAGATGAGTTATTTGAAGATGCAAATCAGTGGCCCTCTGAGATTACTGAAAGAAGAAGATCAAATGGTGTTTACCAAGTTGATGCTAACACATCTGTGCAGGTACAGCTTGATGTCATGGACAAATAAATAAAGAGGTCGAGCATAGCCTCAATACATAGTGAGCCTCATGCAATTTGTGATATATGTAGAAGAGGACACCCTACTCATGAGTGTCAAACCTCAATGGAGGAAGTGAATGCATTGGGTAATTATAACTTCAATGCAATGGGTCAGAAGCACCCTTGGTTTTCATGGAGTTCACCTGGGGGTACTGCAAATGGATGCAACAAAATAACCCCAGATTTCATGGACAATGAGCTCCAAGCTTCCAAAATTAGCAGATACCACAATTTTAGCCTCAACAATCCAATCATCCTGGGCTAGAAGATTTGACAAAATCATATATTTCCCAAATGGATGAGAGGCTAGATGCTCATGGTGTAGCTATCAAAGAACTTGGCACAGGTTTGCGACACGTGGATAAGCAAGTGGGACAAATTGTAACCATATTATCTAAGAGAATCCCAGGTACTCTATCTGCTGATACTAAGAAGAATCCCAAAGAAATAGTGAATGGAATGACCTTGAGAAGTGGAAAAGTGTTGAAAGATCTCACTCCAATCCAAAAAGAGGTTGTGCCTGAAAAAGAAAGTGGGGAGAAGCTGAAAATTGATGTTGATAAGAAGAAGAAAGGCAAGAAGGGAGCTGAGAAAAAGAAGAAGGAGGAAACTTTGAGAAGGAAGGAACATGATGTGAGCGAGCATATGCCTACTGTACCTTTTCCTCAAAAGCTATGTAGTGAAAAGCTGGACAAGCAGTTTGAGAGATTTCTAGATATGCTGAGATAGGTTAACGTAAACTTGCCACTCACATAGGTGCTCTCCCAAATGTCAGCTTATGCCAAATTCTTAAAGGAGATCCTTACAAAGAAAAGAAAGATAGAAGAGACCTTAGTGATCAAGCTTACAGAGCATTGCAGTGCAATCTTGCAAAACAAACTCCCACAAAAGTGTGGAGATCCAGAGAGTTTTACTATACCTTGCTCTTTAGGCACTACTAATTTAGTCTTTATGTGATTCTGATGCCTCAATTAATCTAATGCCTTTGTCTATTTATACTAGGCTGAAGAATGAGATTGGAGAGATAAGGTCTACACCAATTTATTTGTAGTTGGTAGACAAAACAACCTTGATACCTGAGGGGATAGTTGAAGATGTCTTAGTGAGGGTAGATAAATTTGTATTCCCTGTAGACTTTATAGTGGTAAAAATAGAGGAGAACAAGAAGGTACCCCTTATCTTAGGAAGACCATTCTTAGTAATGGGTACAACTATATTAGATATACATGAAAGAAGACTCATGCTTAGAGTGGGTGAGAAGGCTGTGACGTTCGAGATGAATGTAGAAATGGTGGTGAAAAAGGAGAAGTCAGCTGCAAGTGTTGAGTGGAAGGTGAAGAGTTCGAAGGGGAAAGCTCTAGTTATTGAGAAAGATAAGTGGGGTGTACCCCAAAAAGGGTGAGGAGAAGCTGTCTACATGGATGTGCGCACTAGTTCGGGCGAAAAGAATGGAGCCCAACTTTGACTCAGGCCTTGACTAAATATTCAGGGAAGTTCCTCTACCTTATACTTTTTAATTGTGTGTCATAGAGACATGCCACAACTTAATGTGTGGGGTGGGGAATATTTGTATGTTTTATGTATGTGAGTTTTTGTTTTACTTTTCTTAGTTTGAGGAGTTAGAGATAGGAAAAAAATTCAAAAAAAAAACATAAAATTTTTTAAATTTATGATTTTTATCGATGATGGATATCATTCAACAGGTTTCTTGAGGGATTAAAGTCAAAATAAAAAGACTAGATTTTTCTTTTTAGGTAGTGTAATAATTCTCCCTTGGGTTTTCTTTGGGCCGTGGTTCTTTTCCAAGGGTTTTGATTGAACCGGGTATAGTTAGTTTTTATATTTGTTAGGAGTTTGAAACCTTGTGCTATGATTTGGGTGGAAGAAATATCTCTTGACTTTGTTATGCCTTGAGAATAGTGAACATTTTAGTTGTGACGCTTAGACTAAGTTTTTGACTCTTGCATAAGTACCTTAAATTATACGATCTTAGCTTTGCTTAACTGCTTTGACTATAGTGTCTTAATGAGTCCTATCCTGAGTGAGTCATGTGCCATGTGTGTGTGAGGTTTTTGTGTTATTCTGTGCATTACATTTGATGTCTAGAACTTGCCCCATGTGTTTGCAAAGTGAAATAGTAGTTTTATTCAGTCTTAGAAGTGATGTAGGCATTTTTTATTGAGCCAATGATATATGTTTACCCACCTAATAGTTATGTATCTTAGTTAACCTCTTTGAGCTTGTAACCCTATTTCTTTGGCAACCACATTACAAGACCTACTCATTTGTTTGAATTGACCATCCATTTGAACCTTTTCACCTCTCATGAGCACTTGAATTGTTATGAACTTTGTAAAAGTTGAAGTGTGGGGTGATTGGTTTGGATTTTGAGTGGAACTATAAAAATAAAGAGAAAGGTGCACTATTTTGAAAAAAATAAAAGCCACTTGACTTGGAAAAAAAATGTGTTGTATTGTTGTGTAAAATATTCTTTGACAGCGGTAACTGATAAATGATGAAAAGCGCATATTTTTTAGTATATTTGCATATTAATTTTTATGTGAGTCGCGGGAGATTATATGATTTTTGAAATGAAATATACTCATTATGTGTTTCTTATGTGTAGGAACGAGTTTGGATGATAAATGATCAAAAGATGACAATTCGACACAAAAAGAAAAAATTAAAGGAGTGGGAGATCGTCTATTCTAGTGTGTGGCACGAAGTCGGACGCAAAAAAAAAAAAAAGTTAAGGCACAAAACAGCGAAGCAAAGCAAAGGCACGGAGCGCTTCGCGAAAATGGAAGAATTTCAAAAGCTGGATCCGTGTCAAAGTCCTTGTCTAGAGGCGAAGGTAGACGTGGATTCCAGCTTTCCCTAGCCGAAGTGGGATTGGAGAATTTCGTCCTTTAGCAACCCTAAGTGATATAAATACATCAAAAAATAACTTTTGAAGGGGGGCTCAATATTTGGAGAGGCAAGAACACACAAGGAACAAGACGGAGAATCCTCTACGAGTTTTTTATCTTCTTCTTCTTAATTCCATTGTCGGTTATGACTTTTTTACATTGTAATCTTGTTTAGTAGTATGAGTAGCTAAACCTATTATCTAGGCTTGATGGAACCAATTGTTAGATGAATTTTTGACTCAATTTTGTTATAATCAAGTCGGGTTTACTATATGATTATTCAACTTTGTTTTGTATGGTGATTAATTAAATGGGCCCTTGATTAATCGTGTCTAATTACCTTATATTGCTTGAGAAAAAATACTAGGTTAGATTGTTGTTGAACAACACCACTTTTAGGTAATTGAAGAGATTTATTACTTGAACTTAAAAGTTGGGTTAGAGATAACGAAACTTTGGTGGGATAATTCAGAGCTGCATAAATTATTAGCTGGAGTAGTTCGAGAGAATGCTTTAGTAAATTATCGTAGTTGATCAAGAGATAATTGCGGTAACAGTTAGCTCACAATCCTCATAGAGTATTTCCCGAGATTATAGCAATAGAGTTAAGAAGTAAACTAGCAATTGAGGAAATTAATAACCCTAGACCATTTTACCATTGAATTACACTCTATTCTTGATTATTGCTAGTTTTATTATTATTTTCCTTACTTAACTAAATTCTACTCATTATCGATTAAAAATCTTGCATCCGGAGATTGTTTGACCTATTCATTAGTAGTGTTAAAAGTTGTAGTAAATAGGTTAGTTCCCCGTGGAATTCAACTCTGGACTGAACCGGATTATATATTTGCTACTACCGCTTAGTCCTTTTTATAAGGCGTAGTTGGGCATGATCAAATTTTGGCGTCGTTGCAGGGGAACTAACTGTGTTATTTATTAAAACTTAGAAGTATTGCTAGAATTATTAGTTTAGATCAATTTTCTACGATGTTAAATAATTTTTTCATTGAAATTCTCACGTTTGAACTCTTGTGTGATTCAGGTGTATGCCTAGAGATTCTTCGAGGACTGGTGAACTGCTTGAAGGACTCTCAGACCTGGAGAAAACATTCAGGGCATTAAACTGCGCGAACAAGAAGAACAAATAATCACAACAAACACACCAACTTGAAATTGAAATGGGTGACGTAGATAACATCAACGGGAACATCAGGGATGATCAAGCTGACCCAAACGTTAGAGTGGTGGCACCTCTTGTGCCAGAAGCTGCACTTTATGATTGGGCACAGCCAACAACTGACAACATGGCCACCGCCATTGACGTGCCCCCAATATAAGCAGAGACATTCTAGATCACCAATAACATACTGCATCTTCTGCAGAATAAGGGATTGTTCTCCGGATCACACATTGAAGACCCTCAACAACACCTAAAAACTTTTTTGTCGATTTGTGTGACCCAAAGGCAGCAAAATGTGACCCCCAGAAGCCATCAAGTTGTTACTGTTCCCGTTCTCTGTGATTGAGGAAGCTCAGACTTGACTGAATTCGCTTCTAATAAATTCCATTGTCACTTCGGAGGAATTAGTCAATCAGTTCCTGAAAAGGTTTTACCCACCCAACAAGACTGCAAGACAGGTTGATGAGATATTGTAGTACAAGCAGCAGCCTACTGAGACCTTACAGGAAACTTGGGAAAGATTCAGAAGGATACTAGTGAAGTGTCCCCACCATGGTATTCTAGACCAGATGCTCGGCCAGAGATTTTACATGGGGTCAGCAGACAATCTAAAAGCCAATGTAGAGACAAGGAGGACAACAATGGAGATCAGCACCCAATCAGCAGTACAGACCAAACATGCCACAACCTGGAGGTATGCAACCCCAAGGCCAAATGGTGTCATATCAGAGACAACAGGGCTATCCATAGTAGAACCAGCAACAGTTGGCATATCAGTCACCTCCTCAGCAACAGGATGGAAACATGGTAGAAATCAGGGGTATGCCGCAACAACTCATTGGAACAAATGGTAAGATGTAGGAAAACATGACTCAGCAATAAAGAATATTGAAACTCAACTAGGGCAGTTGTCCATGGCCTTAAATTACTGCACCCAAGGAACATTGCCAGCCAACATGAACATTAACCCCAAGGAGCAAAACCCGAAACAGCTGATGGCAGTAAGTCTCCGGAATGGGAGAGATTTAGATAGGGAGCAAGAAGTTACTCAATCCAGCAGAGAGACTACACCAACCACTCTAGTTCTATTAGAGGTAGATGAATCAGCAAAACTTACTAAAGTGGTGGCTGAACAGATTCAGGATGATAAGGGTTAGGCTAAAGAGAGTGAACAAGCTGCAGAACATGTGGTACCTCTTATGCCATAAAACATCAACAAAGAGAAGTCAGCAAGCAGTGAACAAAGGGTGATACCTGCACCATTCCCTCAGAGACTGGCAAAACAAAAGAAAGAAGATTAATATAGGAAATTCATGGATATGCTTCGTCAAATTCAATTGAATATTCCTCTTATGGAGGCTTTGAGGAAAATGCCAGGCTATGCAAAGATGATTAAGGACCTGATGTCACGAAAATTTGACTTCTAGGACCTATCCGTAGTAACTGTGACACAGACATGTAGTGCAGTAGTGACAAGACCCATGGCTCAAAAGATATCTGACCTAGGAAGCTTTACTATTCCGTGTACTATTGGGAGTTATGCCTTTGCAAAAGCATTGTGTAACTTAGGAGCCAGCATAAACTTGATGCCTTTGGCAATATATACAAAATTGGGCATTGGTAGAGCTAGACTGACTTCAATGCTGTTGCAATTGGTTTGACCGCACGGTTAAAAGGCCGACATGGATTCTTGATGATGTGCTGGTACAAGTGGGAAAGTTTATATTCCCTACAGACTTTGTTATTCTGGATTGCCAGGTAGATGAGGAGATACCCACCATTCTAGGGAGACCATTCTTAGCCATTGGGAGAGCATTGATTGATTGTGAAACTGGGGAATTAAAAATGAGGTTGAACGATGAAGACGTTATATTCAACGTTCAACAATCCATGAGGAGACCCAATGAATATGCTAACTGCTCCCTAGTGGAGGTTGTGGATATGATCCTGTATGAAGATGATGAGATCCTGAATGCTAAAGATCCATTGGGAGCTTGCTTGACAAATTTAGAGGAGATGGATGGTGAAGGGTTGGCAGAGTGGGTCATAGCACTCGAAGGCCAAGGATTTTGGAAGAGGGAACCTCAGTTTGAGTCCCTTGAGTTAGAAAAGAGAGCTACACCACCTACAAAGACATCAATAGAGGAACCACCCCAAATGGAGTTGAAACCGCTTCCAGCTCACCTCAGTTATGCTTTCTTAGGGTCTAATTCTACTTTACATGTTATTATATTATCCGGTTTGCTAGATGTGCAGGTAGAGAAACTCCTACATGTGTTACAGGAATGTAAGACTGCCATTGGTTGGACCATGGCAGACATAAATGGGATTAGTCCAGCTTTTTGTATGCACAAGATTCTCTTGGAAGAAGGGCATAAACCTTCCATAGAACATCAACGAAGGCTGAACCCGAATATGAAAGAGGTGGTGAAGAAGGAAGTGATCAAATGGTTAGATGCAGGTATCATCTTCCCCATCTATGATAGAAATTGGGTCAGCCCTGTTCAGTGTGTGCCAAAAAAAGGAGGAATGACGGTCGTACAAAATTAGAATAACGAGTTGATCTCGACTCGTATAGTCACGGGATGGCGGATTTTCATGGATTACTGGAAATTGAACACAGCTACCCGGAAGGACCATTTTCCCTTGCCATTCATTGACCAAATGTTGGACAGGTTGGTTGGGAGATCTCACTTCTGCTTCTTGGATGGATATTTGGGGTACAATCAGATCTCAATATCCCCCGAAGACAGAGAGAAAACATCCTTCACCTGTCCATATGGCATCTTTGACTTTTGGAGAATGCCTTTTGGGCTTTGTAATACACCGGCTACATTCCAACGGTGTATGTTAGCCATTTTCACGGACATGGTTGAAGACATTATGGAGGTATTTATGGATGATTTCTCTAAGGTGAGGGATTCATTCGAGGACTGTCTTCACAATTTAAGAAGAGTGCTCAGAAGATGTGTGGAGACAAATTTAGTGCTGAATTGGGAAAAATGTCATTTTATGGTACAAGAAGGGATAGTCTTGGGGCATCGAGTGTCCAGTAAAGGAATCGAGGTTGACCATGCTAAGGTTGACGTGATTGAGAAGTTGCCACCACCTACTTCGGTCAAGGTAGTGAGAAGTTTCCATGGGCACGCCGGGTTCTACAGGCGATTCATAAAAGATTTCTCTAAGATTGCTAACCCTTCATGTAAACTCCTTGAAAAGGATCAGCCCTTTGTGTTTTCTAATGATTGCAAGTTGGCATTTGAGGAGTTGAAGAGGAGATTGGTGACTGCACCTAACTGGGAGCAACCGTTCGAGCTTATGTGTGACGCAAGTGACTATGCTATAGGAGCAGTCTTGGGGCAGCAAAAGGATAAACTGATGCACCCAATTTACTATGCAAGCAGAATGCTAAGCGGTGCACAGCTCAATTACACCGTGATGAAAAAAGAGATGTAGGCTGTAGTTTTTGCATTCGAAAAATTTAGGTTATACTTGATTGGTTCAAAAGTTATTGTTTATACTGACCATGCAGTAATTAGGTACTTGATAGCAAAGAAGCAGTCAAACCACGCTTGATTCGCTAGGTTCTTTTTCTACAAGAATTCAATCTGGAGATCCGTGACAGAAAAGGGGCAGAAAACCAAGTAGCAGACCATCTCTCAAGGTTGGAAGGAGCTGAAAGGAAGGTAAAGGTTGAGGATATAACAGTGACATTCCAGGATGAACAGTTACTAGCAATGACAATGGCGGAGATGTCGTGGTATGCTAATAATTTTAATTATTTAGCAAGCGGTATTGTATCTTATGAACTCTCTTCAATTCAAAAAGAAAAAGTTCTTTCGCGATTGTCGGTCTTATTATTGGGATGAACCTCTACTATTTAAAATATGTGTAGATAACATGATCCGGAGGTGTACCCCCGAGAAAGATCAACATTCTGTTTTGCAGGCTTGCCATGCTTCACCATATGGTGGATACTTTGGAGGAATTTGGACAGCATCTAAGGTGTTTGAATCGGGTTTGTATTGGCCAACTCTGTTCAAGGATGCCCACGCTTGGGTCAAAGGTGGCGATGAATGCCAAAGGACAGGCAACATATCTCGCCATCACGAGATGCCAATGACCACAATTCAAGAGTTGGAGGTTTTTGACATGTGGGGGATCGACTTTATGGGGCCGTTCGTCAGCTCATATAGTAACAAATATATATTGGTAGCGGTTGATTATGTCTCCAAGTGGTTCGAAGCGGTGTCTCTCCCAACAAATGATGCAAAAAGGGTAACAAGCTTTCTAAAAAAAATATTTTCACACGTTTTGGACCCCCGAGAGCTATAGTCAGTGATGGTGGAACCCATTTTTGCAATAGAGCGCTCGCACGGCTGTTGTAAAAGTATGGAGTTCGTCATAAAGTGACCACCCCTTATCACCCACAGTCGAGCGGGCAAGTTGAAGTGTCAAATAGGGAAATTAAAAGTTTCCTAACAAAAATAGTGAATGAAACAAGGACCGATTGGGTGAAGAAACTAGATGATGCATTGTGGGCGTACTGCACAGCATTCAAAACTCCAATTGTCATCATACAGTTGGTGTTTAGAAAGGCATTCCACCTTCTGGTAGAGCTCGAACATAAAGCACTTTGGGCATTGCGGCGGTTTAATTTGGATATGGAGATTGTAGACACCAGCAGAGTCACTGGGTTACATGAGCTCGAGGAATTTAGGTTCCAGGCATTTGAGAGTGCTATATTATACAAAGAAAGGATGAAACTAATGCATGATAAACACATCTTGGATCGTATCTTCAAACTCGGAGATCTAGTGTTGTTATACAACTCGAGATTGAGATTGTTTTCGGGTAAGTTGAAGTCCTGATGGTCAGGACCCTTTAGAGTGGTGCAAATGTTCTTAAGTGGAGCTGTAGAGATTGAATCAGAAGATGGGACAAATAAGTTCATATTGAATGGGCAAAGGTTGAAACATTACCTTGGAATGGTCGAAGAAAAAGGGGATAGAGTGGTAATAACTTTGGAAGAGCCCCAGTACACGAATGAGGAGTGATGATCAAAGTCTGCGTAGTGCTGTGACGTTAAATCAGGTGCTTCTTGGGAGGCAACCCATGGTTTGTTTCAATTAGTCGTGTCGCGACATTAAATCCAGCGCTTGTTGAAAGGCAACCCAATTTTTGTATTTTTCTTTATTTTTTCTTGTTTGATTTTAGATTGTGAAAATATTGGCATGTTTATAAATGTTGCAGGAATGAGGTTGTGCAAATTGGAATGACTCAGAGTAAAGAAATCATTAAAAAAAGGCCAAAAGTGGCTAAATTGGAAAAATTGAAAAAATGGCCAGTACTGGGATCGTCTAAATTCGTGTTTAGATGCGAAGGCAGACGCAACCCAGGCCAGCCACAAAATAAAAAATAGTGAAGTAAGGGCATCGCGCGCCTCACTTCGCAAATTGTTAAAAAAATATTTTTTTTCTTTCTTTTTATTCTTAAAACGTAATAGTTATTTCTAATAGCTATATTCCCCAATTTCGCACCCCCCCCCCACCCCTTGTTCTACATTCTGCCATCCAAGATCATGTAAGTCAATTGCTTGCTAGGTTTTTATTTTGTTATTTTTTCCAAGTTTCGTTCTTTTGATTCCCCAATGTTCCGTTTTTCTTTGTTTTTGTTTCATATAGTTTCGTACCCCCTTCCCCCCCCCTGCATCAGTTGTAGTTATTCTCCTTGTTTGCAATTTCTTGTTATGGGTTACTTTAGGTAGAAGTAATTGAATTGTGAATTTTGGAGCATAATTTTCTCTAGATTTTGTTGGTTGTTATTCATAGTGAGGTGTAAACTACAATTCCCACTACCTCACTCAAATTGGGAGGGAAAAGCACATGTTACTTGCATTGATACATGAGGGTAGAAATTATGCATATAAGATGTTCGACAAATTGCCCGATTGAGAATTTTAATAGTTTTTGTGAAGTCTGAGCAGCAAAACTCATTGTTTTGGTAATATAAACATCTCTTGGGTGTGGGGTAACCGTTGGGGGGTCTTTGCACTTAAATTGCATTCATTTTAGAACAAATGTCAACCCGCAGACTTCGGCACGACTCGCGCGCGACGTGTGCGTCTGCCTACCCATTTGATTTTCCATGATGATAAGTAACCTTAAATCACTGTCATTAAGCTATAGTAGGCACTTGTACCCTGGTTGCACACTTACGCTTTCGGGCTAAGCGTGGGGTGCGATGCGATGTATACCACTATGACTTAAGGTTATACATTATACTAATATGTGTTTTGTATCTTTTGCAGGCGATATGTCCATCTCGAAAAATCCAACTAGAAGCCATGGAGCCGGTGGTAGTGGTAAGCCACCCCCAAAGAGAGCACCAACTGACAAGAATGTAGCAGAGAAGGTAATACAGAGGCACGAACAAAGGCTAGACATGATAAGGTAAAGACTGGAACTTCTGAGGTGGACCCTGAGGCTACCTATCTAAGCGCTGAGGGGCTTACACAAATACAGCAAAGAACATGTCAAGCACGGCAGTCTAGGCCAAGAGAGGTTCCGGTGCAAATTAGAGAGGGGGCTTCAAAACCACCACTGGCCAAGAAACGGATAGCTGAGGTGAAGGGAAAGGGCAAGGTGACAAGGGTTGTCAAGTCAGAATCTGAAGAGGACTTAGATGATGAGGATGAGGCAGCGATTCAGTTGTTCGACGATGAAGGGGATTCGAGTGTTCTAAGTACTATGAACGTGTGGGATACGAAGTTCGTGAGTGAAAATGTGTGGACCAAATGGAAGCATATAAAGACTAAGCAAATCAATCTGCTACTCTTTAAAAGACCATTGAATTTTAAGGCTACCAAGTCAAGTTCTCCGGATATTTTGCGAGTCATGGAGCAGAATGGGTGGACACGCTTTGTTCAAGGACCGAAGGGTGTAGCAAATTTGACTCTTGTGCGTGAATTGTATGCCAACTGGGATCCTGACAGGGGTACTGATATTGTTTGGGTTCGTGGGGCTCAAGTTGATATCTCCGCCTCGGCAATAAATAAGTATTACTACATACCTGCATAGTTCGACTCAGAGTACTGGAGGAGAGAACAAACACTGAATGTGAACCACATACTTGAAGTTCTATGTGGGGGATCTGTACCAGCTGAGTGGCAAGTAGCTGATGGGTTGGAAAAGACGTACATGAATAGGGAGGCTCGAATATGGTTGAATTGGGTATGCAATAGATTCATGCCAGCAACGCACAAGTCTATGGTGATTTGGGAGCGAGTATTCTTGATATATGCCCTCATGACAGGTATCCCGGTGAACGCTGGAGTGATCCTACAAAGTCAAATGGCAAAGACCAGAAAGAACATACAATGGAAACTTTACTTTGTGCACATTTTGACCGCGTTGCTTGCTAAACACAAATTGACTGAGAGGGATGATGAGATTCATGAAAGCACTGAGTCGGCGGTCCATGATATTTGCTCTATTTAGGACCCATCAGAAACATCTATAAAGAAAAAGGGCCATGGTGCGCGCAACATTGATACGGAGAGCGCAGTTCAGCAGTTACGAATAGAGTTAGTCACGTGAGACCGTGCTTTGCTAGCCACACAGGAGACTAGAGATCAGTGGATGCGAGAGCAGTTTAATGTGTTGCTCGAGGAGGTTCATGTAAAGAGACAGGTACGGCACATTGGAATCCAGACAGATTTTGAGGAGCCGGAGGATGCGAAATTGTTTGCTTTAAGTGCTACTATTGGCACTGCTACTGAGGTTTGAGAGGTGGTTATTGGGGAGGCTGTTCCAACTAGGGAGGGTGAGATGATAGCAGCCATTGACACATCTGGTGTCACATTGGAGGATCCATCGACATTGCAGACCGAGGGTGATACCGGTCCCCACCCGCAGCCTGAGATATGATGAGGGAGTTTTTGACACCCACTCTACTATTGATCATTTCTCTTTTGCTTCTGTGATATGGTATAGCTGAGGATAGTGCACTTTCTTAAGTGTGTGGTGGGGGTGTCAGAATTTGATTTTTGTGGCATGTGTTTAATTGCTAGTGATACATTTTGTGATGATCAAAGTGAAGGCCATTGTAATTGTATAATTTTGGTCACCTTTTTATTGGAATAATCCCGGGTTTTCTTTAAACCACGGTTCTTTCCCGAGGATGCCATTTTCTTGAACTGGGTAGTCTTAAGTAATTTTTCTTTATCAAACCGTGTAAAAGAATTTGTGGACTTTGTTCGATAGTGGATTGCAAGTCTAAAAAAATACAAAAAGATTTTTTAATTTTTATTTTTTTATATTTTTTTACTGATAATGGAATGGGAAGAACTTTTTTGACATATTTTATGTTGGGGCTTAGAGCTGGAGCATTTGCACTAAGTACTTACTTCTTTATTCTTGTGATTATATGCCTTGAGAGTATATGTGTTTCTTTTGACGCTTGGGCTCGTCTATTGGATCCTACTGTTACTTCCTAGTGTTTGGATTATGTTATAACTGCGCGAGATGCTTTAACTTGAGAGTCGGGTCTGAGCCGTCCTGAGTAAGTCATGTGCATTGTGTGAGGTGAGATTTTGGTTGTACTCTGTGCCATTCATTGTTAGTCTAGAACTTGCCCCGTGTGTGTGTCGAAGCGAAATAGTTAAGTCTTGTGAGTTTAGGAAATGATATAGGCATTTCTTTGATTGATCCTTCAGTCTATCTGCCTACCAGTGATAAAAATCATCCTTTGATAGCCCATTTGAGCCTGTAAGCCTTTTCTTTGGTACCTACAGTACAAGACGAATCCCATTGCTCTTAATTAAATCTTGTTGAACATTTACCTCCGAAAGCACTTAAGTCACTAGAAGTGAGGGAAAAGAGATTGGGTAGTTTTTTTAGGGGAATCATAGAACGGCCGAAAGGTGCATGTGTACATTAAGAAAGCCACTAGATGGAAATACTAATTTATGGAGGGTGTTGAAAAGATTATCTAAAAAACCTCCAATTCACGTTGATATGTGCTAGTGCTTAAAGTCAATGAGCTACGTTATTTACAGATTCATAGAAATATATTGAGTTATCATGAAGAGGGTGTGCTTAAAGGTTAATGTATATTGTATTAAAAGTGCTTAGGATTGTTAGCCACTATCCATATCTATCCTACCCATCTCATAGCCTACATTACAACCCATAAAGGCCTAATTGATCTTAGACTTTGCGAGCATAAATTAGTAGAGACTTACATTACGGGCAAGTCTATGGTATGAGCTTTGGGGAGCACATGAGTTTCTTTGCGAGAGTGAGTGAATTCTTTCATTCTATGAGTCCTTAAATTATACTTGAATTCTTATTTGAGTGTGTGGACTAATTTTTCTCTTTGTTTTATTGGTGAGGGCACATGCTTTACAATGGATTGGTAAGGAACTCGTATCTTTAGTTTGCAGAAGAAGCGAGTCACAAAGAGGAATGTAGTGGAGTCAATTTTTGAGGAGGATGTTAGAAGAGTCACACAAATATTTTAAATAATCTTGGCATGAGTTTAGAACTTGAGAAAATGTATGAAGAGTGCATATGTTGGGTTCTAAGGGTTGATATAAACAATTGTTATTGGTGTGATGCTTGAGTATGTTTTGAAAGGTATTTCTTGCCTATGCGCTTAATTTTAAGTTGCTCGAGGATGAGCAAGAATTTAAGTGTGGGGTGGTGATAAATGATGAAAAGTGCATATTTTTGAGTATATTTGCATAGTAATTCTTGTTGAGTCACGGGAGATTACATGATTTTTGAAGTGAAATATACTCATTATGTGTTTCTTATGTGTAGGAACAGGTTTGGATGAAAAATGATCAAAAGATGACATGTGACACAAAAAGAAGAAATTAAAGGAGTGGGAGCTCATTTATTCTCGTGCGTGGCAAGAAGTCAGACGTGAAAAAGGAGAAAAGTTAAGTCACAAAACAGCGAAGCAAACCAAACGCACAGAGCGCTTCGTGAAAATGGAAGAATTTCAAAAGTTGGATCGGCGTCAAAGTCCGCATCTAGACGCGAAGGCAGGCGTGAATTCCAGCTTTCCCTAGCCAAAGTGGGATTGGAGAATTTCGCCCTTTAGCAACCCTAAGTGATATAAATACATCAAAAAATTACTTTTGAAGGGGGACTCAATATTTGGAGAGGCAAGAACACACAAGGAACAAGGCGGAGAATCCTCTACAAGTTTTTCATCTTCTTCTTCTTCTTAATTCCATTGCCGGTTATGACTTTTTTACATTGTAATCTTGTTTAGTAGTATGAGTAGCTAAATACATTATCTATGGTTGATGGAACCAATTGTTAGATGAATTTTTGACTCAATTTTGTTATAATCAAGTCGGAATTACTATATGATTGTTCAACTATGTTTTGTATGGTGATTAATTAAATAGACCCTTGATTAATAGTGTCTAATTGCCTTGTGTTGCTTGAGAAAGAATACTAGGTTAGATTATTCTTAAACAATACCACTTTTGTGTAATTGAAGAGATTCATTACTTGAACTTAAAAGTGGGGTTAGAGATAACGAAACTTTGGTGGGATAATTCAGAGCTGCACAAATTATCAACTAGAGTAGTTCGAGAGAATACTTTAGTAAATTATCGTAGTTGATCAAGAGATAATTGCGGTAACCCTTAGCTCATAATCCTCATAGAGTATTACCCCGAGATTATAGCAAAAGAGTTAAGAAGTAAACTAGCAATTGGGAAAATCAATAACCCTAGACCATTTTACCATTAAATTCAACTCTATTCTTGATTATTGCTAGTTTTATTATTATTTTTCCTTAGTTAACTTAATTCTACTCATTATCCATTAAAAATCTTGCATTCGGAGATTGTTTGAGCTATTCATTAGCAATGTTAAAAGTTGTAATAAATAGGTTAGTTCATAGTGGGATTCGACTCCGGACTGAACCGGATTTATATTTGCAGCGACTGCTTAGTCCTTTTATAAGGCGTAGTTGGGCGTGATCAGTAACTCTTGATGTAATTGTGCTTAAAGAAGTAGGGAGTTAATATATATTGATGTGAAGGTGGAGCTATGGTTTGACATAAGTATGGGGTTTTGAATATTAAAATGTATGTATTAAAGTGCTTAGGGAGGTGTAGTCACTCTTATATATAAATGTATCCTTCCCGTCCCGTTCTTACATTATAACCAAGTAAAGTCTTACTTGATCCTTGAGTGAATGAGCTCAATTAGTGGAGTGTTACACTATGGGCAAGCCTATGGCTCATCTTTTGTGGCACATGAATGTTGTTTCTTAGAATGAGTGAATTTTTTCTATCTTGAAATCCTAATTGTTCTTAAATTTTATTGTGTGTGGAGCTAATCTCATTTGTTGTGTGAGAGAACTTGATTCATGAATGAAAGGTAATGTCGTTCACCTTTATGTTAGAGTAAGTGAGCGAGTTGTGAATAATGCATGGTACTTGTGAGTCAAATCTTGAGGCGAGGATGTTACATTATTGTGCTTAGTCTATTTTAAATATTCTTGGTGTGATGAGTTAGGAACGTTGTTTAAAAAGGTCGTGTCTATATATAGTGTAGTTTGATTGCTCGAGGACGAGCAATGGTTTAAGTGTAGGTGTTGATGGTAGGCTATAATTTCACGTTTTACTCTAATTTACTGCACTTTAATTGAGTTTAAGCTTTAATCTCTAGTGTTTTGTATCAATTGAATGTTTTATGGCTCGTAGGAGCGATTCCGAGCTATGTAGATGTTATGGAATGAATTTGAGCTATTCTGGAGCTTTGAAGTCTGAGTAAAAGCCCACGGATTAACTTGGGATCGTGTTTGGGGATCAAAGGGCAATATCACACTTAACGGGAGAAACAAATCGCGAGCAAGAGGCCACCCAGGTGCACGAACGTGCATTAGGTGTGCATTGGGCACCCAAGTGGAGCAGAAACTTTTCAAAGTGCATGGCCATATGCGCAAGCACACTCACAGGTGCGTGGCCGCGCACGTCCAACTCCGAAAAGTGTCCTATTTCACGTAGGAGAAGGTGTTTTCATATGGGCCCGACCCTACTTGGTATATATACATGGAAAAAGGTACCTTCTAGACTTTTGATACATGTTAGACCTAAGGATGCTGAGAAGGAGGTGGAGAAGCAAAAGCACAAGGATTTCATCATTCAATCCTCACTCAAGACAAGGTTTTGGATCGTTTTGTGTTTTCCTTTAACTTAAACATATTTGTGATGAATTACTCCATGTCTATGGAGTACCTCTCTTTAGGGCTTGATGGATTTGGTGTATTGATATTTGTTTGAAGATTATACTCTAGTTTTATGTATTGAATCTTTTTGGATATTTTAATCATTGCATTTATATTTACCTGTTCATGTAACCGAGAGAGGCATAACTTGTGATATTTTTGCATTCTATTTTGTGGGTTGAATTCACTAATTCTTCTTGGTAATCGAAAGAGGCTAGTTGAATTTTTTATTAAACCTAGTTAGGAGGTTAATCGAGAGATGCTCTCCTAAAGACTAATCCACTACGAATTCTTGCATATCTTCACCAAGCTTAACATAGTTCATCTTGTGAGGTTGAGATTTAATTGAGAGAGAAGTTTATAATAAATGGGTAAATTAATATTTGAATGAATTCATGAGACTCACTTAAACATTAGAAATAAATTATCCAGAGTTAAATCCCAAAACATTTTCTTGAACCTATCTTATCAAACCCTATCATCTCCCAATTGATAACCTTCCTTGCTCATTACTTGCGTCGAGTGTCATTAACCAATAGTTTAGACTCGCAGTTAATTTTAGTTTTAATCACATAAATCTCAATTGTTGATCATCTTGGATAGAAATCTAGCTGCAAACTACGGTAATATTGTTTAACTCTAATCCATGTGGATACGATATTATATTATACTATATTCGACTAGCTAGCATATTTAAGTGTGTGCTTTGCGCTCGTCAGGAATGCACAGGGTGTATCAATCTTTCCCCCCTTATAAACATTCATCCTCAAATGTTAAACTCCCAGAGATCTATATGAATTTTGGCAGAGTCTCCTCTGTAAGGGTACTACTACCAACTTGTCATGCAAAAAAAACCTAACAATATAAAGCCACAGGGCCACAATCATTAATACAACAATGGCCTCACATGACCAATGACGGTAATTAACATAAGTATCCAGTATCATATACGTACCTTAAGGCTGTGATGTCTCAATTCGATTCTCCTTCGGAAGCGTAAACAAGTGAGGATACCTAGACTTTATGTCTTTTTCAGCTTCCCATGTCATATCCTCCATATTCTTATTTCTCCAAAGTACTTTAACTGAAGCTACGTCCTTAGTTCTCAATATCCAAACTTGTGTATCTAGTATAGCAATGGGATCTTCCTCATATGATAGTTGCTCTATGACCTAAACATCGTCAACTGGAACGACTCTAAAAACTGTATAGACACGTAAAAGACTAGATGTACTAACTCTAAGTTGGAAGGCCAGTCTAACTCATATGCTACCTGGACTACTCTACATATGATTTTATAAGGTCCAATATACCGAGGTCTAAGCTTTCTTTTCTTACCGAATCTTATAATGCCTTTCATCGGTGATACCTTTAGGAATACCCAGTCATTTACCTGAAACTCCAAGTCTCATCATTGATTATCTGCATCGGACTTCAGACGATTCTAAGTTGCTAATATCCTTTACCATATAAGCTTAATCTTCTCAATAGCCTATTGTACCAACTCTGGTCCTACTAACTTAGTTTACCCAACATTGAACCATCCAATAGGTGACCTACACTTTTGTCCGTAAACAGATTCCTATGGAGCCATCTGAATGCCGGAATGCTAACTATTATTATATGCGATCTCAATAAGAGGAAGATGATCATCCCAGCTACCCCTAAAGTCTGTCACACAAGACATAGCATATTCTTAAGTGTCTGAATAGTACGCTCAGCTTGACCATCTATCTAGGGATGAAATGATGTACTAAGACTTACCTAAGTCCCAAATCCTTTTTGGAAGGGCCTCCAAAAATTAGCTATAAACTGATCACCTTTATCAGAGATAATAGATATAGGGACACATTGAAGTCCTATTATCTCCTTGACATAAAGCCTTGCATAATCCTCTAGCGAATACTTAGTCCTGACAGACAGAAAATGGGCTGATTTTGCAAGTCTATCAAGAATCACCTATATAGAATCAAACTTACACTGGGTACGAGGTAAGCCTATGATGAAATCCATATTAGTTACTTCCCATTTTCAAGTCGGAATCTCTATAGCCTGCAATAATACACTGGGGTTTATGATGCTCAATCTTAACCTGCTGACAATTAGGGCACTAAGCAACAAACTCTGTTATATCCTTCTTCATTTCATCCCACCAGTATATTTCTTTGATATCATGATACACCTTCATCGTTCCTGGATGAACAGAATAAAGAGAATAGTGAGTTTCTCTCATAACCTGCTGGCGTAGCCCTACCACATTAGGAACGCATAGTCAACCTCGATATCTGAGGACTCCATCTCCTGTAATCTCAAATGGTGTCTTCTTATTTTGAAGTGTTGTATCTCTATAATGAGCTAGCACAGGATCCTCATACTGGTGTTCCTTCACTTCAGTTACTAAAGTGGATGTTGTCGTGTCCTAAACAGTAACTCCGGTATCACCTGAATCTAGTAATCGAACTCCAATTTTATCTAGCTGATGAATCTCATGGGCTATCTTACTATTGTCTGGTTGTAAATATGATAGGCTACCTATAGATATACGACTGAGGGCATCGGCTATTACATTCGCGTTCCCTGGATTCTGCTATTTTTTCTTCATTAAAGGCTAAGTATTGCGTATTTCTTCAATTATTTTATTATTTCAGGATCAAATTAGTTAACTTGTCTAGAAATCATGTATAAATTCAACTGTAACATTTTACGAATAAACAAATTGGTGCCCACTGTGGGGCCTAGATAGCCGTGTAATTAAGTTGATCCTTGCTTCTTTTACTAACGAGTTTTGATTATTTGTCTTAGTAAAAAATCACAAAATATAGCAGATAATGGTGTTAACCACACATACAATCTTGAGTCTCAAGGAGACCAGCCTCACTACGAGGATTCAGTCAGCAACACCCGCAATAACGAAAATGATGCTATGTCGGTCCATGGCATACGCTACCCACGGCATGTTTGGGAGGAGACTCTTGATGATGCTGAAGAAGAGTATGTTGTTGAAGTGGTAAGGGTCCTGCAAGAGCAACAAGTGGTCATTCTAGGCCATCTCACATGGCAGTATAGGGTAATGACAAATTTGAAGCAGGCATTGCCAGGGGCTTCCAATAATGCGAATGGACGAGGTCCAGTTCCTCCCTGCGCTTCCGCGAATCAAACAACGCAGAGGGTTGACAACAACACCCCGAGGGGTGATGCTGGCTCTGATGGGGCTGGGGGGAGCAGATCCAGCCCCAACAACGAGAATGATCCCTTCAAGAGGGAGCTCTGTTACGCCCCGCAATATTACATCGATGTTATGCTCTGCAGTAATATATTACGATGATGTTACCCTCTGCAGTAATATATATTACGATGATGTTACATTTCGCAGCAATAAGTTACGACAGTATTGCACCCAGTAGTATTGTACGTTGAATTTGTCATAAGGAAATTGACATCAGTCCAAGGAAAAGATTATTTGGGGGTTATAAAGATTATAAGTGATGAGCAAATTCGTGAAGGTAAGAGGGTAAGTAAAATCAAAGAAAATAAATTTTGTCGAAGTTTGGCATTTGGGGATAAAATATGGCCCGAGCTAAAATACCCGACATTTATGGACTAGTGTCATATAAGGTGCTACATTACCATGCTAGTAAGGTGTACAAGGTATGTTAAAAGAGAGTAGTATTTAATTAAGTTGAGATAATTTTTAAATTATACGGGTAATTGATTAATTACCGGGTAACAAGATATTACCCAATTAACTCATAAATATATAAATATTAATAAATTATTCCCAAATACATGACAAGTATCCACCATGTCAAGAATGTGACTAATAAGTCACTTATGCCTAGGAGTCAACCTAGGCATAAATGAAAAGAAATGACTCATCTTAGTAATTTAGTAATCATTATGTTGTTTTAGTTACGGTTAAAAACTAATGTGAGACTCTTCCCGTTTAGGGGAAAAATACATGTGATGTGACTCTGGTTATAATTTTCAAAGCCATAATACAAAAATTACTAAGCTGTAAGTTTTAAATACAAATATTAGAGTCCGTACTCACTTTCACATGATTTTATTTTCATAGACAAATAATAATATATTATTATTTGATACTACTCACAAAGATCTTTTGAAAATTACATCTACAGCGTCTTTTTCTTGTTTTCTTTTTCACAAGATAACTGTCACCAGCTTCTTATTTGACCTTCTTCCTTAAGCTGTTTTGTTTGTATGTCTCACAAGATATATACTGAACAGCTTGCTGAATCATGTCCTTATCAAGAAAGACTAATATAACTTGAAACTTGAAAAAGAAAACAATAATTGCCAGGAACAAAGAAACATACTCTTCTCCAGAATTCCCAGGAACCAAACGTATTCCTTCCAATGTTTCAAAGAAATCAGAAATGTTTCCTTCTTATAATTTCAAACCAGGAAACGTTGGAACAAGTCTTATATTTAAATCCATTCATCAATTCAAAACCGTTCAAAGCAGATTCGTTCAAATAATTTCGGGAACAGGTATGTTAAGGCTATCCTTTCTTTCTTTTGGCATGGTCCTAATTATACTAAAGAAACGAGCAAATACAAAGTTTTTATAAATTATTCTATTCATAGAAATAGTAGGGTTGTCTATATTCTTGATTCCCCATGAGAATTATTATTATCTTCTGTTCATGGGTCTCAGAATAATACGCAGTTGGAAAAGTTTATCCGAAAGGAATATCGAGATTATTATGTGCTTTTCATGCATTTCACTCATTTATACATGTACATTGACCCATGACCAGATGACGTTATATACGCGTATATATGTAAATATATGTCTATGGGATATGGGAAAAGTTTACGGCGTTATATACGCACCACCACCTGATCAGCTGATATATGTTGATGATGTTGACCACAGTGGCTGAAATATGATTCAAACGGCGTTATATACGCGTATATATGTAAATATATGTATATGGGATATGGGAAAAGGTTATGGCGTTATATATGTACCACCATCTAATCAGCTGGTATATGTTGATGATGTTGCCCACAGTGGCTGAAATATGATTCAAATGGCATTATATACACGTATATATGTATGTATATATATGTATATGAGATATGAGAAAGGTTATGGCATTATATACGCACCACCACCTGATCAGCTGGTATACGATAATGATTTTGCCCACAGTGGCCGATATGATATGATGGGATGCCCTCAGAGGCTGATGATGTTATGAAACATGTACCTATGCACGACATGACATTCATACGCATATGCATGATACTAAAAGTAATTTATGATTTACAAAGTTATTCCGACTTACAGGTTGAGTCATGTACTCTATATTTCTTCCATGTCTCTTATGTACTTATTTATGTGTCTTACATACTCAGTACATTATTTGTACTGATGTCCCTTTTGCCTGGAGACGCTGCGTTTCATGCCCGCAGGTCTCGATAGACAGGTCGAGAGCCCTCAAAGTAGGCTATCAGCTCAGCGGAAGATGTTGGTGCGCTCTATTTGCTTCGGAGTTTTTTGTTTGGTTAATATGGTTTAGACGTGTATTATTTGGTATGGCTGGACTCTCTCCCGACCTTTATGACATATATGTACTCTCAGAGGCTTGTAGACATATGTCGTATACGTGAAAGATTGTATGGCCTTGTCGGCCTATGTTTTGGGTTTATAAATGATTATATTGGCCTATTAGGCCCGTATGTCACGCGTATATGATGATGTAATAAGAAAGATATGTTACGTTGGTACTCGGTCGAGTAAGGTACCGGGTGCCCATCGCGGCCTATCGATTTGGGCCATGACAAAAGTGGTATCAGAGCAGTTCTATCCTAGGGAGTCTACAAGTCATGTCTAGTAGAGTCTTGTTTATGGGTGTGTCGTGCACCACACTTATAAGCAGGAGGCTACAGGGCATTTAGGATTGTTACTCTTTCTTCTTACTCTAGATCATGTGGTAGAACTCACTTATCAGAATTCAAATTTCAAAATTTTTATTCGTAATAAGATGATACCTACTTTCGGAATGAAGGTTGGAAAGAGAGATAGTTGTGGACGAGCTGAGTCAGAGGAATTGGATTTTTGTATGATGTCTACGATAAGTAAATATGAAGTCTTTAGCAGATCATGGGTGTACTGAAAGGTGTAAGCTTCCTGATAAGAAGCCTTAAGGCAAGAATGCCTATCCATCTTTATGGTAAAAGACAATGAGAGATTAAGAAGTTAAGTATAAGTTTCAGCAAGTAAAAGGAGCAAGGTGAAAAAGGGTACGAGGTACCCAGTTAATGAAGGTTAACAACGTTTATAATTGAGGCAGAGGAATATAAGCTTTTTGAGTTGTATTCAATAGTAACAGAGGTATATACAATTGGTCGCACCCATTCTAGATATGCCCTATGGGGGTTAACAAAAGTAGTATAAGAAGATATGATAGATGAATTGATTGCGTCAGTTGACATTTCTGAAGGATATTGCAAATGTGCTAATAAACCTCTTTATGAGACACTTAGATGGTACACTCTAAAATAGTGCAGCCAGATATGAGTACTACTAAGACATGCACTATAAGCCTTGAAGAGATAAATATTACCTTAGTATGGCTCGCGTCCCTAGTAAAGCGAGAACGTTAAGCAACTTGAAGAGCCACTGGATGGAGCAAAGGAAAGTTAAAAGCGAAAGAATGTCATATTAAAGTTTTCACAAAAAAAGGATATGCAAAAACATTAGTAGAGTAATGAGAAGAGAGATAAGGAAGCATTATGAATAAGGTGTGATACATGGATGAACATAGTAGAGTGTTACAAAACCTATAGTCAAATGAAGAAAGAGACGAAAGGTGATGGGACTTAAGACAACAAAAGAGTAGAGGCAATAAGGTTATATCTTCATTTCGAGAAATAAGTTCGTGACTACCAGAAGAGAGAGTTAATCCTCAGAGTAATAGAAATTAGTATAGGCTGGTAAACAAGATAAACTAAATATGAATTAGGGACTGAATGATTGGAAAATACTCGGCATCATGGGAATTTCAGATTTTATTCCGGCGGTAATAGAATGGACCACAGAAGAAGATTCGTGATGAATTCAGAGAATGGTCATTCAGGGAGACACTTCCCTAAAGCAAGCAATGTGAGCAAAGTTAAGCTTAAGAGACGGTATGTGCCAGTTACGCTAAGTGTCACCCTTGCGAGTAAGGGAATTTGTCGTCCTTGGTACAGAAGGATTGCCGCAAGGCGAGTAAGGATCATTGATGTTGAGAAACGACACCAAATATGAAGAGGTAAAATATCTATAGGTAGATCCTCGTGGCTTCAGCTCTTAGTACACCCCTAAAAGAGGGAATATGGTATGAGAATGAGACAACGAGTAGTTAGTAATTAGTTAGGAACAGATGGCAAAATAGGAGGTAACAGACGAGTCATCAGATCATGTAAGATAAACATAGTAGAACCCAACATGGAGAATTCAGCTTCGAAGAATATCATTACAATACTTGAAATATATTCAAACAAGAGTCGGGGTAGTTAAAGGTACCGTATGAGTGTTACAGGGATAAAAGAAAGTGTCACTGGGAAGGCAGTTAAAAATTCAAAAGCAACCATACAAGCACAAGGGCATGTAAGTAAGCAACTACGGAAAATTATAGACAAGTAAGGACATCAAAAAGGTCCGTAATAAGCTCACATCTTTACGAAAGTCAAGGGTTCTCCCTAAGTACTACAACGAAAGACTAGCTGAGGAGATAAAAAGGAAGGCTCCAACCTAAGCACAACGACCTAAAGAGGAAATGGTCGTGTAACAACAATCCCGCAACAACATTGTAAGCATTCCAAAGGAAAGTGACCGTGGCTAATGAACGGGAAGTAAGAATTAAAAGTAATATTCAAGATCATATGAGTTGTATGAAAACTCTGGCAAGTGTGAGCACTAAGATAAGCTAAGTATGGACGTAACAAGGGGCAAGAAGACCAGGAAAAGTAACAGCTTACGTTGAAACAAAGCTATGGTGGAACGAAAGAATTATTCAATCAATTATCCAGAGTTAGTACATTATGGATACACTTAAGATTTTGGAGCATTATCCAGACAGCACATTTGTTGACAATCATATAGCCATAGAAGACTCCCGTATAAGTTAAAAGAAAGAATTGAGCTCAGGGCATAGACAAAGGACTGAATTGTTATAAGATTATATCATAGATATCCCATAATACCCATGAAAGGCTAAGGTAATAACTGATACCATGAGCCACAGATCGGAAGATAGCTTAAGCCTACGTAAAGGCTGATCAGAAGAAAGAGAAAACTAAAGAAATTACATCACCCAAGCAAATCAGGAGTCTAATTATTGGACCTAGAAAAATTATAGAAGTTGTACTTGAGAACATGACAGAATCACTCTTAATATCAGGTGTTCAAGAGTAATAACACAAAAACCATAATCTATAATGGCTCTACAAGAAGGCCAATTAGAAGAAGTACTAGCCTCTAAGAAGTCAGTACGAAGCTCCCATCGGATTGTGTATGTAGCAGAGCTGCAAGTATTATAATAGAGCTTCAAGTTATGGAAGTGAATTACACCTAGGTAGAAGGGAGGTCATAAAAGAGATAGAAGATATGATGCATGATTTTAAGGTAAGTAAGGTAAAGGTAAACAACGTACGAGATACTCAAAGGCAGAAGATCGTGAATGGTCCATTCTTTGGATAGAAGGCTATAAGCACGGGGATCCAACTACCGGGAATGATAGCGGCATCGTCGGTGACATGTCTTCCAGCCTATGATTTCTAAATATTGAGAGATCTAGTTAAGAGAGTAGAGAAAAGTTGGAGACGATGTGATATCTCACTTGATGTTCCAGAATAACATAAGGAAATCTATGGTGCAAGTAAGTTGAAGGAAAGTTGTAAGTAGTATAAATAGATATGTATAAGTCGCAAGCTAAAGTATGATAGAGCGACAAAGTTTTAAGGAAACATGAGTATGAGATATGATTAGGCCGTCATTCTAAAGATGAGCAGTAATGAGGAAGCATTAAAGGACTTAAATTTATACATATGGAATAAGCAACGAGAGTAAGCTGGGATTTGGTAGCAGAGCTCAGCAACGATAAATTAAAGTAAGAGTTATGGCAGTAAATTCATACGGATGGCTAAACGGACTTATGCGATAAGATATAGCAATATTCGTAAATTCAACAAAGTACCGAGCGAAGAACTTCAGTATACTCATAGATGCCCGAAGGGACATCTTATCATGCTCTATATATGAAGCCTAGAGATTGGGCACCCTTACAAGGTCAAAATCATACAGGCTGCATGATGAAAGGTAGCAAACAATTACGAGATTGGAAGGATTCCGACTACACGTTGTGGTGTGAGAAGGAGGCCTAAGGGGGAAATGCCCTGGACTTTGGACTTATTCATAGAACACTCGTTTAGATGGCAAGGGAAGTTCTAAAATTTTCAGAAGATATAAGTTATAAAAATAATAAGTGCATCAGTCAACATTCGAGGACTAATGTTCCAAAAGGGGGAATAATGTTATGCCCCGCATTATTACGTTGATGTTATGCTCTGCAGTAATATATTACGATGATGTTACCCTCTGCAGTAATATATATTACGATGATGTTACACTTCGCAGCAATAAGTTACGACAATGTTGCACCCAGTAGTATTGTACGTTGAATTTGTCATAAGAAAATTGACATCAGTCCAAGGAAAAGATTATTTGGGAGTTATAAAGATTATAAGTGCTGAGCAAATTCGTGAAGGTAAGAGGGTAAGTAAAATCGAAGAAAACGAATTTTATCGAAGTTTGGCATTTTTGGATAAAATACGGCCCAAGCTAAAATACCCGATATTTATGGATTAATGTCATACAAGGTACTACATGACAATGCTAGTAAGGTGTATAAGGTATATTAAAAGAGAGTAGTATTTAATTAAGTTGAGATAATTTTTAAATTATGCGGGTAATTAATTAATTACCGGATAACAGAACATTACCTAATTAACTAATAAGTGAATAAATAATTAATAAATTATTCCCAAACACATGGCAAGCATCCACCATGTCAAGAATGTGATTAATAAGTCGCTTATGGCTAGGTGTCAACCTAGGCATAAATGGAAAGAAATGACTCATCTTAGTAATTAGTAATCATTATGTTGTTTTAGTTAGGGTTAAAAAATAATGTGAGACTCTACCCGTTTAGGGGAAAAAATACATGTGATGTGACTCTAGTTATAATTGTCAAAGCCATAATACAACAATTACTAAGCTGTAAGTTTTAAATACAAATATTAGAGTCCGCTCTCACTTTCAGATGATTTTATTTTCATAGACATATATTATTATTTGATACTACTCACAAAGATCTTTTGAAAATTACATCTACAGCGTCTTTTTCTTGTTTTCTTTTTCACAAGATAACTGTCACCAGCTTCTTATTTGACCTTCTTCCTTAAGTTATTTTGTTTGTATGTCTCACAAGATATACTGAACAGCTTGCTGAATCATGTCCTTATCAAGAAGGACTAATATAACTTAAAACTTGAAAAAGAAAACAATAATTGCCAGGAACAAAGAAACGTACTCCTCTCCAGAATTCTCAGGAACCAAACGTATTCCTTCCAAAGTTTTAAATAAATCAGAAACGTTTCCTTTTTATAATTTCAAACCAAGAAACGTTGGAACAAGTCTTATAATAAATCCATTCATCAGTTCAAAAACGTTCAAAGCAGATTCGTTCAAATAATTCCGGGATCAGGTATGTTAAGGCTATCCCTTCTTTCTTTTGGCATGGTCCAAATTATACTGAAGAAACGAGCAAATACACAACTTCTATAAATTACTCTATTCATAGAAATAATAGGGGTGTCAATATTCTTGATTCCCCATGAGAATTATTATTATCTTCTATCCATGGGTCTCAGAATAATACGCAGTTGGAAAAGTTTATCCGAAAGGAATATCGAGATTATTATGTACTTTTCATGCATTTCACTCATTTATACATGTGCATTGACCCATGACCAAATAGTGGTATATACGCGTATATATGTAAATATATGTATATTGGATATGGGAAAAGGTTACGGCGTTATATACGCACCACCATCGGATTAGCTGATATATGTTGATGATGTTGCCCACAGTGGCTTAAATATGATTCAAACGGCGTTTTATATGCGTATATATGTAAATATATGTATATGGGATATGGGAAAAGGTTACGACGTTATATACACACCACCACATGATTAGCTTGTATATGTTGATGATGTTGCCACAGTGGTTGAAATATGATTCAAACGGCATTATATACGCGTATATATATATATATATGTATATATATGTATATGGGAAATGGGAAAGGTTATGGCGTTACATACGCACCACCACCTGATCAGCTGGTATACGATGATGATTTTGCCCACAGTGACCGATATGATATGATAGGATGCCCTCAGAGGCTGATGATGTTATGAAACATGTACCTATGCACGACATGACATTCATACGCATATGCATGACGCTAAAAGTAATTTATAATTTACAAAGTTATTCAGACTTACAAGTTGAGTCATGTTTCTATAATTCTTACATGTCTCTTATGTACTTATTTATGTGTCTTACATACTCGGTACATTATTTGTACTGACGTTCCTTTTTCCTGGGGACGCCGCGTTTTATGCCTGCAGGTCCCGATAAACAGGTCGAGAGCCCTCCAAGTAGGCTTTTAGCTCAGCGGAAGATGTTGGTGTGCTCCATTAGCTTCGGTGTTGCTTGTTTGTTTAGTATGATTTAGACGTGTATTATTTGGTATGGCGGGACTCTATCCCGACCTTTATGACATTTATGTACTCTTAGAGACTTGTAGACATATGTCGTATACATGAAAGATTATACAGCCTTGTCTGCCTATGTTTTGAATTTATAAATGATTATGTTGGCCTATTAGTCCCGTATGTCACGTGTATATGATGATGTAATAAGGAAGATACGTTACGTTGGTACTCGATCGAATAAGGTATCGAGTGCCCATCGCGGCCTGTCGATTTGGGTCGTGACAAGCTCTTACGGTTTATAAGGGATGTGAGCGCTCGCATGGACCAAATCCCAGGTGCACCACCGGTGCTGAAAGGACCGGACTCAAAGAAGTATACTCAGTTGTCGTACAAACCAAGTGTGAGACCATCTCCAGTTGCAGCTAATAATTTTGAGCTAAAGCAAGGGTTGCTCCAAACTCTTCAAAACAACTGTGTCTTCAGAGGAAAGATAACGAAGATCCAAACAATCATCTGATGGACTTCGAGGGGATAATGAACACCTTTCAGTACAAAGGTGTTTCACAAGATGCAGTTTACTTAACGGCATTCCCCTTCACACTCAAAGATGATGCAAAGCACTAGCTTCGAAGCTTGCCTAATGGATCGATTAGAACATGGGATGAGATGACCAAAAACTTTCTTGACAAATATTTCTCATCAGCTAAGATGTGTAATTTAGAAGAGAAATCCATAACTTCTACTAGAATGAGACTGAAACTATGTTTGAAGCTTGCGAGAAGTTTAAAGAGATAGTGCAAAAGTGTCAACATAGTGGAAATTGAATTCTGTATGCAACTCCAGGACTTTTGGGATGGATTGACTTCGGCCTCACGTAGAACATTGAGCAATGCAGCTGGAGGCCCGTTGATGAAGAAGACTCCAGATGAGATAGTCACAATTCTAGATGAGTTATTTGAAGATGCAAATCAGTGGCCCTCTGAGATTACTGAAAGAAGAAGATCAAATGGTGTTTACCAAGTTGATGCTAACACATCTGTGCAGGTACAGCTTGATGTCATGGACAAATAAATAAAGAGGTCGACCATAGCCTCAATACATAGTGAGCCTCATGCAATTTGTGATATATGTAGAAGAGGACACCCTACTCATGAGTGTCAAACCTCAATGGAGGAAGTGAATGCATTGGGTAATTATAACTTCAATGCAATGGGTCAGAAGCACCCTTGGTTTTCATGGAGTTCACCTGGGGGTACTGCAAATGGATGCAACAAAATAACCCCAGATTTCATGGACAAGGAGCTCCAAGCTTCCAAAATCAGCAGATACCACAATTTTAGCCTCAACAATCCAATCATCCTGGGCTAGAAGATTTGACGAAATCATATATTTCCCAAACGGATGAGAGGCTAGATGCTCATGGTGTAGCTATCAAAGAACTTGGCACAGGTTTGCGACACGTGGATAAGCAAGTGGGACAAATTGTAACCATATTATCTAAGAGAATCCCAGGTACTCTATCTGCTGATACTAAGAAGAATCCCAAAGAAATAGTGAATGGAATGACCTTGAGAAGTGGAAAAGTGTTGAAAGATCTCACTCCAATCCAAAAAGAGGTTGTGCCTGAAAAAGAAAGTGGGGAGAAGCTGAAAATTGATGTTGATAAGAAGAAGAAAGGCAAGAAGGGAGCTGAGAAAAAGAAGAAGGAGGAAACTTTGAGAAGGAAGGAACATGATGTTAGCGAGCATATGCCTACTGTACCTTTTCCTCAAAAGCTATGTAGTGAAAAGCTGGACAAGCAGTTTGAGAGATTTCTAGATATGCTGAGATAGGTTAACGTAAACTTGCCACTCACATAGGTGCTCTCCCAAATGTCAGCTTATGCCAAATTCTTAAAGGAGATCCTTACAAAGAAAAGAAAGATAGAAGAGACCTTAGTGATCAAGCTTACAGAGCATTGCAATGCAATCTTGCAAAACAAACTCCCACAAAAGTGTGGAGATCCAGAGAGTTTTACTATACCTTGCTCTTTAGGCACTACTAATTTAGTCTTTATGTGATTCTGATGCCTCAATTAATCTAATGCCTTTGTCTATTTATACGAGGCTGAAGAATGAGATTGGAGAGATAAGGTCTACACCAATTTATTTGTAGTTGGTAGACAAAACAACCTTGATACCTGAGGGGATAGTTGAAGATGTCTTAGTGAGGGTAGATAAATTTGTATTCCCTGTAGACTTTATAGTGGTAAAAATAGAGGAGAACAAGAAGGTACCCCTTATCTTAGGAAGACCATTCTTAGTAATGGGTACAACTATATTAGATATACATGAAAGAAGACTCATGCTTAGAGTGGGTGAGAAGGCTGTGACGTTCGAGATGAATGTAGAAATGGTGGTGAAAAAGGAGAAGTCAGCTGCAAGTGTTGAGTGGAAGGTGAAGAGTTTGAAGGAGAAAGCTCTAGTGATTGAGAAAGATAAGTGGGGTGTACCCCAAAAAGGGTGAGGAGAAGCTGTCTGCATGGATGTGCGCACTAGTTCGGGCGAAAAGAATGGAGCCCAACTTTGACTCAGGCCTTGACTAAATATTCAGGGAAGTTCCTCTACCTTATACTTTTTAATTGTGTGTCATAGAGACATGCCACAACTTAATGTGTGGGGTGGGGAATATTTGTATGTTTTATGTATGTGAGTTTTTGTTTTACTTTTCTTAGTTTGAGGAGTTAGAGATAGGAAAAAAATTCAAAAAAAAAACATAAAATTTTTTAAATTTACGATTTTTATCGATGATGGATATCATTCAACAGGTTTCTTGAGGGATTAAAGTCAAAATAAAAAGACTAGATTTTTCTTTTTAGGTAGTGTAATAATTCTCCCTTGGGTTTTCTTTGGGCCGTGGTTCTTTTCCAAGGGTTTTGATTGAACCGGGTATAGTTAGTTTTTATATTTGTTAGGAGTTTGAAACCTTGTGCTATGATTTGGGTGGAAGAAATATCTCTTGACTTTGTTATGCCTTGAGAATAGTGAACATTTTAGTTGTGACGCTTAGACTAAGTTTTTGACTCTTGCATAAGTACCTTAAATTATACGATCTTAGCTTTGCTTAACTGCTTTGACTATAGTGTCTTAATGAGTCATATCCTGAGTGAGTCATGTGCCATGTGTGTGTGAGGTTTTTGTGTTATTCTGTGCATTACATTTGATGTCTAGAACTTGCCCCATGTGTTTGCAAAGTGAAATAGTAGTTTTATTCAGTCTTAGAAGTGATGTAGGCATTTTTTATTGAGCCAATGATATATGTTTACCCACCTAATAGTTATGTATCTTAGTTAACCTCTTTGAGCTTGTAACCCTATTTCTTTGGCAACCACATTACAAGACCTACTCATTTGTTTGAATTGACCATCCATTTGAACCTTTTCACCTCTCATGAGCACTTGAATTGTTATGAACTTTGTAAAAGTTGAAGTGTGGGGTGATTGGTTTGGATTTTGAGTGGAACTATAAAAATAAAGAGAAAGGTGCACTATTTTGAAAAAAATAAAAGCCACTTGACTTGGAAAAAAAATGTGTTGTATTGTTGTGTAAAATATTCTTTGACAGCGGTAACTGATAAATGATGAAAAGCGCATATTTTTTAGTATATTTGCATATTAATTTTTATGTGAGTCGCGGGAGATTATATGATTTTTGAAATGAAATATACTCATTATGTGTTTCTTATGTGTAGGAACGAGTTTGGATGATAAATGATCAAAAGATGACAATTCGACACAAAAAGAAAAAATTAAAGGAGTGGGAGATCGTCTATTCTAGTGTGTGGCACGAAGTCGGACGCAAAAAAAAAAAAAAGTTAAGGCACAAAACAGCGAAGCAAAGCAAAGGCACGGAGCGCTTCGCGAAAATGGAAGAATTTCAAAAGCTGGATCCGTGTCAAAGTCCTTGTCTAGAGGCGAAGGTAGACGTGGATTCCAGCTTTCCCTAGCCGAAGTGGGATTGGAGAATTTCGTCCTTTAGCAACCCTAAGTGATATAAATACATCAAAAAATAACTTTTGAAGGGGGGCTCAATATTTGGAGAGGCAAGAACACACAAGGAACAAGACGGAGAATCCTCTACGAGTTTTTTATCTTCTTCTTCTTAATTCCATTGTCGGTTATGACTTTTTTACATTGTAATCTTGTTTAGTAGTATGAGTAGCTAAACCCATTATCTAGGCTTGATGGAACCAATTGTTAGATGAATTTTTGACTCAATTTTGTTATAATCAAGTCGGGTTTACTATATGATTATTCAACTTTGTTTTGTATGGTGATTAATTAAATGGGCCCTTGATTAATCGTGTCTAATTACCTTATATTGCTTGAGAAAAAATACTAGGTTAGATTGTTGTTGAACAACACCACTTTTAGGTAATTGAAGAGATTTATTACTTGAACTTAAAAGTTGGGTTAGAGATAACGAAACTTTAGTGGGATAATTCAGAGCTGCATAAATTATTAGCTGGAGTAGTTCGAGAGAATGCTTTAGTAAATTATCGTAGTTGATCAAGAGATAATTGCGGTAACAGTTAGCTCACAATCCTCATAGAGTATTTCCCGAGATTATAGCAATAGAGTTAAGAAGTAAACTAGCAATTGAGGAAATTAATAACCCTAGACCATTTTACCATTGAATTACACTCTATTCTTGATTATTGCTAGTTTTATTATTATTTTCCTTACTTAACTAAATTCTACTCATTATCGATTAAAAATCTTGCATCCGGAGATTGTTTGACCTATTCATTAGTAGTGTTAAAAGTTGTAGTAAATAGGTTAGTTCCCCGTGGAATTCAACTCTGGACTGAACCGGATTATATATTTGCTACTACCGCTTAGTCCTTTTTATAAGGCGTAGTTGGGCATGATCAAATTTTGGCGTCGTTGCAGGGGAACTAACTGTGTTATTTATTAAAACTTAGAAGTATTGCTAGAATTATTAGTTTAGATCAATTTTCTACGATGTTAAATAATTTTTTCATTGAAATTCTCACGTTTGAACTCTTGTGTGATTCAGGTGTATGCCTAGAGATTCTTCGAGGACTGGTGAACTGCTTGAAGGACTCTCAGACCTGGAGAAAACATTCAGGGCATTAAACTGCGCGAACAAGAAGAACAAATAATCACAACAAACACACCAACTTGAAATTGAAATGGGTGACGTAGATAACATCAACGGGAACATCAGGGATGATCAAGCTGACCCAAACGTTAGAGTGGTGGCACCTCTTGTGCCAGAAGCTGCACTTTATGATTGGGCACAGCCAACAACTGACAACATGGCCACCGCCATTGACGTGCCCCCAATATAAGCAGAGACATTCTAGATCACCAATAACATACTGCATCTTCTGCAGAATAAGGGATTGTTCTCCGGATCACACATTGAAGACCCTCAACAACACCTAAAAACTTTTTTGTCGATTTGTGTGACCCAAAGGCAGCAAAATGTGACCCCCAGAAGCCATCAAGTTGTTACTGTTCCCGTTCTCTGTGATTGAGGAAGCTCAGACTTGACTGAATTCGCTTCTAATAAATTCCATTGTCACTTCGGAGGAATTAGTCAATCAGTTCCTGAAAAGGTTTTACCCACCCAACAAGACTGCAAGACAGGTTGATGAGATATTGCAGTACAAGCAGCAGCCTACTGAGACCTTACAGGAAACTTGGGAAAGATTCAGAAGGATACTAGTGAAGTGTCCCCACCATGGTATTCCAGACTAGATGCTCGGCCAGAGATTTTACATGGGGTCAGCAGACAATTTAAAAGCCAATGTAGAGACAAGGAGGACAACAATGGAGATCAGCACCCAATCAGCAGTACAGACCAAACATGCCACAACCTGGAGGTATGCAACCCCAAGGCCAAATGGTGTCATATCAGAGACAACAGGGCTATCCACAGCAGAACCAGCAACAGTTGGCATATCAGTCACCTCCTCAGCAACAGGATGGAAACATGGTAGAAATCAGGGGTATGCCGCAACAACTCACTGGAACAAATGGTAAGATGTAGGAAAAGTTGGTAGTGCATGACTCAGCAATAAAGAATATTGAAACTCAACTAGGGCAGTTGTCCATGGCCTTAAATTACTGCACCCAAGGAACATTGCCAGCCAACATGAACATTAACCCCAAGGAGCAAAACCCGAAACAGCTGATGGCAGTAAGTCTCCGGAATGGGAGAGATTTAGATAGGGAGCAAGAAGTTACTCAATCCAGCAGAGAGACTACACCAACCACTCTAGTTCTATTAGAGGTAGATGAATCAGCAAAACTTACTAAAGTGGTGGCTGAACAGATTCAGGATGATAAGGGTTAGGCTAAAGAGAGTGAACAAGCTGCAGAACATGTGGTACCTCTTATGCCATAAAACATCAACAAAGAGAAGTCAGCAAGCAGTGAACAAAGGGTGATACCTGCACCATTCCCTCAGAGACTGGCAAAACAAAAGAAAGAAGATTAATACAGGAAATTCATGGAGATGCTTCGTCAAATTCAATTGAATATTCCTCTTATGGAGGCTTTGAGGAAAATGCCAGGCTATGCAAAGATGATGAAGGACCTGATGTCACGAAAATTTGACTTCTAGGACCTATCCGTAGTAACTCTGACACAGATATGTAGTGCAGTAATGACAAGACCCATGGCACAAAAGATATCTGACCTAGGAAGCTTTACTATTCCGTGTACTATTGGGAGTTATGCCTTTGCAAAAGCATTGTGTAACTTAGGAGCCAGCATAAACTTGATGCCTTTGGCAATATATACAAAATTGGGCATTGGTAGAGCTAGACCGACTTCGATGTTGTTGCAATTGGTTTGACCGCACGGTTAAAAGGCCGACATGGATTCTTGATGATGTGCTGGTACAAGTGGGAAAGTTTATATTCCCTACAGACTTTGTTATTCTGGATTGCCAAGTAGATGAGGAGATACCCACCATTCTAGGGAGACCATTCTTAGCCATTGGGAGAGCATTGATTGATTGTGAAACTGGGGAATTAAAAATGAGGTTGAACGATGAAGAAGTTATATTCAACGTTCAACAATCCATGAGGAGACCCAATGAATATGCTAACTGCTCCCTAGTGGAGGTTGTGGATATGATCCTGCATGAAGATGATGAGATCCTGAATGCTAAAGATCCATTGGGAGCTTGCTTGACAAATTTAGAGGAGATGGATGGTGAAGGGTTGGCAGAGTGGGTCATAGCACTCGAAGGCCAAGGATTTTGGAAGAGGGAAGCTCAGTTTGAATCCCTTGAGTTAGAAAAGAGAGCTACACCACCTACAAAGACATCAATAGAGGAACCACCCTAAATGGAGTTGAAACCGCTTCCAGCTTACCTCAGTTATGCTTTTTTAGGGTCTAATTCTACTTTACATGTTATTATATTATCCGGTTTGCTAGATGTGCAGGTAGAGAAACTCCTACATGTGTTACAGGAATGTAAGACTGCCATTGGTTGGACCATGGCAGACATAAATGGGATTAGTCCAGCTTTTTGTATGCACAAGATTCTCTTGGAAGAAGGGCATAAACCTTCCATAGAACATCAACGAAGGCTGAACCCGAATATGAAAGAGGTGGTGAAGAAGGAAGTGATAAAATGGTTAGATGCAGGTATCATCTTCCCCATCTATGATAGAAATTGAGTCAGCCCTGTTCAGTGTGTGCCAAAAAAAGGAGGAATGACGGTCGTACAAAATTAGAATAACGAGTTGATCTCGACTCGTATAGTCACGGGATGGCGGATTTTCATGGATTACTGGAAATTGAACACAGCTACCCGGAAGGACCATTTTCCCTTGCCATTCATTGACCAAATGTTGGACAGGTTGGTTGGGAGATCTCACTTCTGCTTCTTGGATGGATATTTGGGGTACAATCAGATCTCAATATCCCCCGAAGACAGAGAGAAAACATCCTTCACCTGTCCATATGGCATCTTTGACTTTTGGAGAATGCCTTTTGGGCTTTGTAATACACCGGCTACATTCCAACGGTGTATGTTAGCCATTTTCACGGACATGGTTGAAGACATTATGGAGGTATTTATGGATGATTTCTCTAAGGTGAGGGATTCATTCTAGCTGCAAACTACGGTAATATTGTTTAACTCTAATCCATGTGGATACGATATTATATTATACTATATTCGACTAGCTAGCATATTTAAGTGTGTGCTTTGCGCTCGTCAGGAATGCACAGGGTGTATAAATCTTTCCCCCCTTATAAACATTCATCCTCAAATGTTAAACTCCCAGAGATCTATATGAATTTTGGCAGAGTCTCCTCTGTAAGGGTACTACTACCAACTTGTCATGCAAAAAAAACCTAACAATATAAAGCCACAGGGCCACAATCATTAATACACCAATGGCCTCACATGACCAATGACGGTAATTAACATAAGTATCCAGTATCATATACGTACCTTAAGGCTGTGATGTCTCAATTCTATCCTCCTTCGGAAGCGTAAACAAGTGAGGATACCTAGACTTCATGTCTTTTTCAGCTTCCCATGTCATATCCTCCATATTCTTATTTCTCCAAAGTACTTTAACTGAAGCTACGTCCTTAGTTCTCAATATCCAAACTTGTGTATCTAGTATAGCAATGGGATCTTCCTCATATGATAGTTGCTCTATGACCTAAACATCGTCAACTGGAACGACTCTAAAAACTGTATAGACACGTAAAAGACTAGATGTACTAACTCTAAGTTGGAAGGCCAGTCTAACTCATATGCTACCTGGACTACTCTACATATGATTTTATAAGGTCCAATATACCGAGGTCTAAGCTTTCTTTTCTTACCGAATCTTATAATGCCTTTCATCGGTGATACCTTTAGGAATACCCAGTCATTTACCTGAAACTCCAAGTCTCATCATTGATTATCTGCATCGGACTTCAGACGATTCTAAGTTGCTAATATCCTTTACCATATAAGCTTAATCTTCTCAATAGCCTATTGTACCAACTCTGGTCCTACTAACTTAGTTTACCCAACATTGAACCATCCAATAGGTGACCTACACTTTTGTCCGTAAACAGATTCCTATGGAGCCATCTAAATGCCGGAATGCTAACTATTATTATATGCGATCTCAATAAGAGGAAGATGATCATCCCAGCTACCCCTAAAGTCTGTCACACAAGACATAGCATATTCTTAAGTGTCTGAATAGTACGCTCAGCTTGACCATCTGTCTGGGGATGAAATGATGTACTAAGACTTACCTAAGTCCCAAATCCTTTTTGGAAGGGCCTCCAAAAATTAGCTATAAACTGATCACCTTTATCAGAGATAATAGATATAGGGACACATTGAAGTCCTATTATCTCCTTGACATAAAGCCTTGCATAATCCTCTAGCGAATACTTAGTCCTGACAGACAGAAAATGGGCTGATTTTGCAAGTCTATCAAGAATCACCTATATAGAATCAAACTTACACTGGGTACGAGGTAAGCCTATGATGAAATCCATATTAGTTACTTCCCATTTTCAAGTCGGAATCTCTATAGCCTGCAATAATACACTGGGGTTTATGATGCTCAATCTTAACCTGCTGACAATTAGGGCACTAAGCAACAAACTCTGTTATAACCTTCTTCATTTCATCCCACCAGTATATTTCTTTGATATCATGATACACCTTCATCGTTCCTGGATGAACAGAATAACGAGAATAGTGAGTTTCTCTCATAACCTGCTGGCGTAGCCCTACCACATTAGGAACGCATAGTCAACCTCGATATCTGAGGACTCCATCTCCTGTAATCTCAAATGGTGTCTTCTTATTTTGAAGTGTTGTATCTCTATAATGAGCTAGCACAGGATCCTCATACTGGTGTTCCTTCACTTCAGTTACTAAAGTGGATGTTGTCGTGTCCTAAACAGTAACTCCGGTATCACCTGAATCTAGTAATCGAACTCCAATTTTATCTAGCTGATGAATCTCATGGGCTATCTTACTATTGTCTGGTTGTAAATATGATAGGCTACCTATAGATATACGACTGAGGGCATCGGCTATTACATTCGCGTTCCCTGGATTCTGCTATTTTTTCTTCATTAAAGGCTAAGTATTGCGTATTTCTTCAATTATTTTATTATTTCAGGATCAAATTAGTTAACTTGTCTAGAAATCATGTATAAATTCAACTGTAACATTTTACGAATAAACAAATTGGTGCCTACTGTGGGGCCTAGATAGCCGTGTAATTAAGTTGATCCTTGCTTCTTTTACTAACGAGTTTTGATTATTTGTCTTAGTAAAAAATCACAAAATATAGCAGATAATGGTGTTAACCACACATACAATCTTGAGTCTCAAGGAGACCAGCCTCACTACGAGGATTCAGTCAGCAACACCCGCAATAACGAAAATGATGCTATGTCGGTCCATGGCATACGCTACCCACGGCATGTTTGGGAGGAGACTCTTGATGATGCTGAAGAAGAGTATGTTGTTGAAGTGGTAAGGGTCCTGCAAGAGCAACAAGTGGTCATTCTAGGCCATCTCACATGGCAGTATAGGGTAATGACAAATTTGAAGCAGGCATTGCCAGGGGCTTCCAATAATGCGAATGGACGAGGTCCAGTTCCTCCCTGCGCTTCCGCGAATCAAACAACGCAGAGGGTTGACAACAACACCCCGAGGGGTGATGCTGGCTCTGATGGGGCTGGGGGGAGCAGATCCAGCCCCAACAACGAGAATGATCCCTTCAAGAGGGAGCTCTGTTACGCCCCGCAATATTACATCGATGTTATGCTCTGCAGTAATATATTACGATGATGTTACCCTCTGCAGTAATATATATTATGATGATGTTACATTTCGCAGCAATAGGTTACGACAGTATTGCACCCAGTAGTATTGTACGTTGAATTTGTCATAAGGAAATTGACATCAGTCCAAGGAAAAGATTATTTGGGGGTTATAAAGATTATAAGTGATGAGCAAATTCGTGAAGGTAAGAGGGTAAGTAAAATCAAAGAAAATAAATTTTGTCGAAGTTTGGCATTTGGGGATAAAATATGGCCCGAGCTAAAATACCCGACATTTATGGACTAGTGTCATATAAGGTGCTACATTACCATGCTAGTAAGGTGTACAAGGTATGTTAAAAGAGAGTAGTATTTAATTAAGTTGAGATAATTTTTAAATTATACGGGTAATTGATTAATTACCGGGTAACAAGATATTACCCAATTAACTCATAAATATATAAATATTAATAAATTATTCCCAAATACATGACAAGTATCCACCATGTCAAGAATGTGACTAATAAGTCACTTATGCCTAGGAGTCAACCTTGGCATAAATGAAAAGAAATGACTCATCTTAGTAATTTAGTAATCATTATGTTGTTTTAGTTACGGTTAAAAACTAATGTGAGACTCTTCCCGTTTAGGGGAAAAATACATGTGATGTGACTCTGGTTATAATTTTCAAAGCCATAATACAACAATTACTAAGCTGTAAGTTTTAAATACAAATATTAGAGTCCGTACTCACTTTCACATGATTTTATTTTCATAGACAAATAATAATATATTATTATTTGATACTACTCACAAAGATCTTTTGAAAATTACATCTACAGCGTCTTTTTCTTGTTTTCTTTTTCACAAGATAACTGTCACCAGCTTCTTATTTGACCTTCTTCCTTAAGCTGTTTTGTTTGTATGTCTCACAAGATATATACTGAACAGCTTGCTGAATCATGTCCTTATCAAGAAAGACTAATATAACTTGAAACTTGAAAAAGAAAACAATAATTGCCAGGAACAAAGAAACATACTCTTCTCCAGAATTCCCAGGAACCAAACGTATTCCTTCCAATGTTTCAAAGAAATCAGAAATGTTTCCTTCTTATAATTTCAAACCAGGAAACGTTGGAACAAGTCTTATATTTAAATCCATTCATCAATTCAAAACCGTTCAAAGCAGATTCGTTCAAATAATTTCGGGAACAGGTATGTTAAGGCTATCCTTTCTTTCTTTTGGCATGGTCCTAATTATACTAAAGAAACGAGCAAATACAAAGTTTTTATAAATTATTCTATTCATAGAAATAGTAAGGTTGTCTATATTCTTGATTCCCCATGAGAATTATTATTATCTTCTGTTCATGGGTCTCAGAATAATACGCAGTTGGAAAAGTTTATCCGAAAGGAATATCGAGATTATGTGCTTTTCATGCATTTCACTCATTTATACATGTACATTGACCCATGACCAGATGACGTTATATACGCGTATATATGTAAATATATGTCTATGGGATATGGGAAAAGGTTACGGCGTTATATACGCACCACCACCTGATCAGCTGATATATGTTGATGATGTTGACCACAGTGGCTGAAATATGATTCAAACGGCGTTATATACGCGTATATATGTAAATATATGTATATGAGATATGGGAAAAGGTTATGGCGTTATATATGCACCACCATCTAATCAGCTGGTATATGTTAATGATGTTGCCCACAGTGGCTGAAATATGATTCAAATGGCATTATATACACGTATATATGTATGTATATATATGTATATGAGATATGAGAAAGGTTATGGCATTATATACGCACCACCACCTGATCAGCTGGTATACGATAATGATTTTGCCAACAGTGGCCGATATGATATGATGGGATGCCCTCAGAGGCTGATGATGTTATGAAACATGTACCTATGCACGACATGACATTCATACGCATATGCATGATACTAAAAGTAATTTATGATTTACAAAGTTATTCCGACTTACAGGTTGAGTCATGTACTCTATATTTCTTCCATGTCTCTTATGTACTTATTTATGTGCCTTACATACTCAGTACATTATTTGTACTGACGTCCCTTTTGCCTGGAGACGCTGCGTTTCATGCCCGCAGGTCTCGATAGACAGGTCGAGAGCCCTCAAAGTAGGCTATCAGCTCAGCGGAAGATGTTGGTGCGCTCTATTTGCTTCGGAGTTTCTTGTTTGGTTAGTATGGTTTAGACGTGTATTACTTGGTATGGCGGGACTCTCTCCCGACCTTTATGACATATATGTACTCTCAGAGGCTTGTATACATATGTCGTATACGTGAAAGATTGTATGGCCTTGTCGGCCTATGTTTTGAGTTTATAAATGATTATATTGGCCTATTAGGCCCGTATGTCACGCGTATATGATGATGTAATAAGAAAGATATGTTACGTTGGTACTCGGTCGAGTAAGGTACCGGGTGCCCATCGCGGCCCATCGATTTGGGCCGTGACAAAAGTGGTATCAGAGCAGTTCTATCCTAGGGAGTCTATAAGTCATGTCTAGTAGAGTCTTGTTTATGGGTGTGCCGTGCACCACACTTATAAGCAGGAGGCTACAGGGCATTTAGGATTGTTACTCTTTCTTCTTACTCTAGATCGTGTGGTAGAGCTCACTTATCAGAATTCAAATTTCAAAATTTTTATTCGTAATAAGATGATACCTACTTTCGGAATGAAGGTTGGAAAGAGAGATAGTTGTGGACGAGCTGAGTCAGAGGAATTGGATTTTTGTATGATGTCTACGATAAGTAAATATGAGGTCTTTAGCAGATCATGGGTGTACTGAAAGGTGTAAGCTTCCTGATAAGAAGCCTTAAGGCAAGAATGTCTATCCATCTTTATGGTAAAAGACAATGAGAGATTAAGAAGTTAAGTATAAGTTTCAGCAAGTAGAAGGAGCAAGGTGAAAAAGGGTACGAGGTACCCAGTTAATGAAGGTTAACAACGTTTATAATTGAGGCAGAGGAATATAAGCTTTTTGAGTTGTATTCAATAGTAACAGAGGTATATACAATTGGTCGCACCCATTCTAGATATGCCCTATGGGGTTAACAAAAGTAGTATAAGAAGATATGATAGATGAATTGATTGCGTCAGTTGACATTTCTGAAGGATATTGCAAATGTGCTAATAAACCTCTTTATGAGACACTTAGATGGTACACTCTAAAATAGTGCAGCCAGATATGAGTACTACTAAGACATGCACTATAAGCCTTGAAGAGATAAATATTACCTTAGTATGGCTCGCGTCCCTAGTAAAGCGAGAACGTTAAGCAACTTGAAGAGCCACTGGATGGAGCAAAGGAAAGTTAAAAGCGAAAGAATGTCATATTAAAGTTTTCACAAAAAAAGGATATGCAAAAACATTAGTAGAGTAATGAGAAGAGAGATAAGGAAGCATTATGAATAAGGTGTGATACATGGATGAAAATAGTAGAGTGTTACAAAACCTATAATCAAATGAAGAAAGAGACGAAAGGTGATGGGACTTAAGACAACAAAAGAGTAGAGGCAATAAGGTTATATCTTCATTTCGAGAAATAAGTTCGTGACTACCAGAAGAGAGAGTTAATCCTCAGAGTAATAGAAATTAGTATAGGCTGGTAAACAAGATAAACTAAATATGAATTAGGGACTGAATGATTGGAAAATACTCGGCATCATGGGAATTTCAGATTTTATTCTGGCGGTAATAGAATGGACCACAGAAGAAGATTCGTGATGAATTCAGAGAATGGTCATTCAGGGAGACACTTCCCTAAAGCAAGCAATGTGAGCAAAGTTAAGCTTAAGAGACGGTATGTGCCAGTTACGCTAAGTGTCACCCTTGCGAGTAAGGGAATTTGTCGTCCTTGGTACAGAAGGATTGCCGCAAGGCGAGTAAGGATCATTGATGTTGAGAAACGACACCAAATATGAAGAGGTAAAATATCTATAGGTAGATCCTCGTGGCTTCAACTCTTAGTACACCCCTAAAGGGGGGAATATGGAGTGATGTGGCATTAAGTCAGAATTAAGTGGTTCTAGTGACTATGGAATGGTAAAGGAAGAATGCAATAAATAAGAGAGGAATGAGATGGCACTTACCCAAATCTTACAATATGCTACGATTCAAAAATATTGTGCAAGCACGACGTCAAGGATAGGAAGTGAAGGTTCCTGCCCGAGCTGTTATAATAAGGAGCCAATGCGAGATGTAAGTTATGATAAAGGAAATAACCCAAGAAAGGTTACGAGGAATATTGGTATGAGAATGAGACAACGAGTAGTTAGTAATTAGTTAGGAACAGATGGCAAAATAGGAGGTAACAGACGAGTCATCAGATCGTGTAAGATAAACATAGTAGAACCCAACATGGAGAATTCAGCTTCGAAGAATATCATTATAATACTTGAAATATATTCAAACAAGAGTCGGGGTAGTTAAAGGTACCGTATGAGTGTTACAGGGATAAAAGAAAGTGCCACTAGGAAGGCAGTTAAAAATTCAAAAGCAACCATACAAGCACAAGGGCATGTAAGTAAGCAACTACGGAAAATTATAGACAAGTAAGGACATCAAAAAGGTCCGTAATAAGCTCACATCTTTATGAAAGTCAAGGGTTCTCCCTAAGTACTACAACGAAAGACTAGCTGAGGAGATAAAAAGGAAGGCTCCAACCTAAGCACAACGACCTAAAGAGGAAATGGTCGTGTAACAACAATCCCGCAACAACATTGTAAGCATTCCAAAGGAAAGTGACCGTGGCTAATGAACGGGAAGTAAGAATTAAAAGTAATATTCAAGATCATATGAGTTGTATGAAAACTCTGGCAAGTGTGAGCACTAAGATAAGCTAAGTATGGACGTAACAAGGGGCAAGAAGACCAGGAAAAGTAACAGCTTACGTTGAAACAAAGCTATGGTGGAACGAAAGAATTATTCAATCAATTATCCAGAGTTAGTACATTATGGATACACTTAAGATTTTGGAGCATTATCCAGACAGCACATTTGTTGACAATCATATAGCCATAGAAGACTCCCGTATAAGTTAAAAGAAAGAATTGAGCTTAGGGCATAGACAAAGGACTGAATTATTATAAGATTATATCATAGATATCCCATAATACCCATGAAAGGCTAAGGTAATAACTGATACCATGAGCCACAGATCGGAAGATAGCTTAAGCCTACGTAAAGGCTGATCAGAAGAAAGAGAAAACTAAAGAAATTACATCACCCAAGCAAATCAGGAGTCTAATTATTGGACCTAGAAAAATTATAGAAGTTGTGCTTGAGAACATGAAAGAATCACTCTTAATATCAGGTGTTCAAGAGTAATAACACAAAAACCATAATCTATAATGGCTCTACAAGAAGGCCAATTAGAAGAAGTACTAGCCTCTAAGAAGTCAGTACGAAGCTCCCATCGGATTGTGTATGTAGCAGAGCTGCAAGTATTATAATAGAGCTTCAAGTTATGGACGTGAATTACACCTAGGTGGAAGGGAGGTCATAAAAGAGATAGAAGATATGATGCAAGATTTTAAGGTAAGTAAGGTAAAGGTAAACAACGTACGAGATACTCAAAGACAGAAGATCGTGAATGGTCCATACTTTGGATAGAAGGCTATAAGCACAGGGATCCAACAACCGGGAATGATAGCGGCATCGTCGGCGACATGTCTTCCAGCCTATGATTTCTAAATATTGAGAGATCTAGTTAAGAGAGTAGAGAAAAGTTGGAGACGATGTGATATCTCACTTGATGTTCCAGAATAACATAAGGAAATCTATGGTGCAAGTAAGTTGAAGGAAAGTTGTAAGTAGTATAAAATATATGTATAAGTCGCAAGCTAAAGTATGATAGAGCGACAAAGTTTTAAGGAAACATGAGTATGAGATATGATTAGGCCGTCATTCTAAAGATGAGCAGTAATGAGGAAGCATTAAAGGACTTAAATTTATACATATGGAATAAGCAACGAGAGTAAGCTGGGATTTGGTAGCAGAGCTCAGCAACGATAAATTAAAGTAAGAGTTATGGCAGTAAATTCATACGGATGGCTAAACGGACTTATGCGATAAGATATAGCAATATTCGTAAATTCAACAAAGTACTGAGCGAAGAACTTCAGTATACTCATAGATGCCCGAAGGGACATCTTATCACGCTCTATATATGAAGCCTAGAGATTGGGCACCCTTACAAGGTCAAAATCATACAGGCTGCATGATGAAAGGTAGCAAACAATTACGAGATTGGAAGGATTCCGACTACACGTTGTGGTGTGAGAAGGAGGCCTAAGGGGGAATGCCCTGGACTTTGGACTTATTCATAGAACACTCGTTTAGATGGCAAGGGAAGTTCTAAAATTTTCAGAAGATATAAGTTATAAAAATAATAAGTGCATCAGTCAACATTCGAGGACTAATGTTCCAAAAGGGGGAATAATGTTATGCCCCGCATTATTACGTTGATGTTATGCTCTGCAGTAATATATTACGATGATGTTACCCTCTGTAGTAATATATATTACGATGATGTTACACTTCGCAGCAATAAGTTACGACAATGTTGCACCCAGTAGTATTGTACGTTGAATTTGTCATAAGAAAATTGACATCAGTCCAAGGAAAAGATTATTTGGGAGTTATAAAGATTATAAGTGCTGAGCAAATTCGTGAAGGTAAGAGGGTAAGTAAAATCGAAGAAAACGAATTTTGTCGAAGTTTGGCATTGGATAAAATACGGCACAAGCTAAAATACCCGATATTTATGGATTAATGTCATACAAGGTACTACATGACAATGCTAGTAAGGTGTATAAGGTATATTAAAAGAGAGTAGTATTTAATTAAGTTGAGATTATTTTTAAATTATGCGGGTAATTAATTAATTACCGGATAACAGAACATTACCTAATTAACTAATAAGTGAATAAATAATTAATAAATTATTCCCAAACACATGGCAAGCATCCACCATGTCAAGAATGTGATTAATAAGTCACTTATGCCTAGGTGTCAACCTAGGCATAAATGGAAAGAAATGACTCATCTTAGTAACTAGTAATCATTATGTTGTTTTAGTTAGGGTTAAAAACTAATGTGAGACTCTACCCGTTTAGGGGAAAAAATACATGTGATGTGACTCTAGTTATAATTGTCAAAGCCATAATACAACAATTACTAAGCTGTAAGTTTTAAATACAAATATTAGAGTCCGCTCTCACTTTCAGATGATTTTATTTTCATAGACAAATATTATTATTTGATACTACTCACAGAGATCTTTTGAAAATTACATCTACAGCGTCTTTTTCTTGTTTTCTTTTTCACAAGATAACTGTCACCAGCTTCTTATTTGACCTTCTTCCTTAAGTTGTTTTGTTTGTATGTCTCACAAGATATACTGAACAGCTTGCTGAATCATGTCCTTATCAAGAAGGACTAATATAACTTAAAACTTGAAAAAGAAAACAATAATTGTCAGGAACAAAGAAACGTACTCCTCTCCAGAATTCTCAGGAACCAAACGTATTCCTTCCAAAGTTTTAAAGAAATCAGAAACGTTTCCTTTTTATAATTTCAAACCAAGAAACGTTGGAACAAGTCTTATAATAAATCCATTCATCAGTTCAAAAACGTTCAAAGCAGATTCGTTCAAATAATTCCGGGATCAGGTATGTTAAGGTTATCCCTTCTTTCTTTTGGCATGGTCCAAATTATACTGAAGAAACGAGCAAATACACAACTTCTATAAATTACTCTATTCATAGAAATAATAGGGGTGTCAATATTCTTGATTCCCCATGAGAATTATTATTATCTTCTGTCCATGGGTCTCAGAATAATACGCAGTTGGAAAAGTTTATCCGAAAGGAATATCGAGATTATTATGTACTTTTCATGCATTTCACTCATTTATACATGTGCATTGACCCATGACCAAATAGCGGTATATACGCGTATATATGTAAATATATGTATATGGGATATGGGAAAAGGTTACGGCGTTATATACGCACCACCATCGGATTAGCTGATATATGTTGATGATGTTGCCCACAGTGGCTTAAATATGATTCAAACGGCGTTTTATATGCGTATATATGTAAATATATGTATATGGGATATGGGAAAAGGTTACGACGTTTTATACACACCACCACCTGATTAGCTTGTATATGTTGATGATGTTGCCCACAGTGGTTGAAATATGATTCAAACGGCATTATATACGTGTATATATATATATATATATATATATATATATATATATATATATGTATATATATATGGGAAAGGTTATGGCGTTACATACACACCACCACCTGATCAGCTGGTATACGATGATGATTTTGCCCACAGTGACCGATATGATATGATGGGATGCCCTCAGAGGCTGATGATGTTATGAAATATGTACCTATGCACGACATGACATTCATACGCATATGCATGACGCTAAAAGTAATTTATAATTTACAAAGTTATTCAGACTTACAAGTTGAGTCATGTTTCTATAATTCTTACATGTCTCTTATGTACTTATTTATGTGCCTTACATACTCGGTACATTATTTGTACTGACGTTCCTTTTGCCTGGGGACGCCGCGTTTTATGCCTGCAGGTCCCGATAGACAGGTCGAGAGCCCTCCAAGTAGGCTCTTAGCTCAGCGGAAGATGTTGGTGTGCTCCATTAGCTTCGGTGTTGCTTGTTTGTTTAGTATGATTTCGACGTGTATTATTTGGTATGGCGGGACTCTATCCCGACCTTTATGACATTTATGTACTCTTAGAGACTTGTAGACATATGTCGTATACATGAAAGATTATACAGCCTTGTCTGCCTATGTTTTGAATTTATAAATGATTATGTTGGCCTATTAGTCCCGTATGTCACGTGTATATGATGATATAATAAGGAAGATACGTTACGTTGGTACTCGGTCGAATAAGGTATAGGGTGCCCATCGCGGCCTGTCGATTTGGGTCGTGACAAGCTCTTACGGTTTATAAGGGATGTGAGTGCTCGCATGGACCAAATCCCAGGTGCACCACCGGTGCTGAAAGGACCGGACTCAAAGAAGTATGCTCAGCTGTCGTACAAACCAAGCGTGGCACCTGAATTATGAGGGAAGTGAATGCCCCCATGGACTAAATCTCGAGTGCACCTCCAATGCTGAAATGACCAGACTCAAAGAAGTATACTCAGTTGCTGCACAAACCATGCACGGCACTAGAATTAATGCCGAAATGGTTAAAAATGCCCGACGTGCAGAAGTATGATGGAACTTTAGACCCTCAGGAGCATATTACCACCTATAAAATGGCGGTGAAGGGGAATAATTTTGCTCCCCACGAGATTGAATCTTTTTTGCTGAAGAATTCGAAGTGACTCTCAAGAAGGGGCCTTGACGTGGTATTCGTTGTTACCTGAGCATTCAATAGAATCCTTTGAGATGCTCGCAGACTCTTTTATTAAGGCCCATGCCAAGTCCAGAAAGGTGCAGGCCCGAAAGGCTGACATATTCAGAATTATAGAAGGAGAGTCTGAGTTATTGTGGGAATTCGTCACCCGATTCCAAAAAGAGAGGATGTTTCTCCTAGCTATCTCGGATGAATGCGCGGCTGAAGCATTCAGCGTTCACCAAGGGTCTAAATTCGAGAAGTTTTGATGCTTCCAAAAAAATTGAAGGAAAGCTTGCTGGAGTTCCAAGTGATCACTTGGGCAGATGTCTACAACCAGTACGAGTCTAAGATAAGGATTGAAGATGATTAGGTTGGCTTCCCGTCGTGGACAAAAGGTCCAGAGAAGAATAAAGAAAAATCAAAAGACGATTTCGACACAGATAGATGGTCTTCGAGGGGCCTATTTTGCCCTATGAATGGGTCGATAGACGCGGCAAAGGTTTCCAATCGACGGACAAGTTTGTTACCGATAGAAGACTGATCATGGTCGGAACAACAAATCCTTGCAGGACAAAGAAACGTCAGGTACATGGGATCTTTCCTACCCTAGGCTATCATAATACAATTTCAATGTTAGTGTAGTGGAGTTGGTATCAGCTATGAGAAACATTAAAGAAGCACGGTTCTTGAAGCCGATGTGGTCTGATCCCAGCTAGAGGGATCCCAATTTGTGGTGCAAGTACCACGGGATAATTGGCCACCGGACTGGGGACGACTAACATCTGCGTGAAGAGGTGGCGACACTTCTGAAAAATGGTCATCTCATATAATTCTTGAGTAACCAGGCCAAGAACAATTATGGTCTCAACCGTGATAACTTTGAGCCCTCGAAAGCAGGAGAAGACTCCCCGCGCCAGATGATCAACATGATCTTTGGGGGGAACGAGATCAACGAGTCCACCTTCTCGATAGAAAAAATAGACGAAGGTATCAATAACCCATAGCAAGAGACTCAGGGAAGTCGCTAAAGACGACATCACTGTCACGAAGGAGGATGCATATGGGATGTTGCTACCGTACAACAACGCACTGGTAATTTATTTAAATGTACTAGATTTTAAAATCAAACGTGTTCTAGTGGATCTAGGAAGTTTAGCTAATATCATACAATAGAGGGTATTGGAGCAAGTCAAACTCACTAGAAGCATCATTCCAGACACAAAACTCCTCGCTGGATTCAACCTTGCAAATGTGACAACCCGATGAGAGATCCTGCTACCCACGAACGCTGAAGGGGTGATGGAGACGACTCTTTTTGAAGTGGTGGATGTTGATATGGGTTACAATATTATTCTAGGAAGACTGGGGTTTCATGATATAAGAGTCATACTGTTAACGTATCATCAGTTGCTGAAATTCCTAATACCCGACGAAATCAAACAGAAAAGAGGCAACCAATTGGCGGCAAGGGAGATGAATGTGATTTCAGTTTCCAATAGGATTGGGAAGGAGCATGCGGCATAGCAATTACAGGAACCGGCGCCTGCTCCTGAATCAGGTGAAGTTAGCCAAGAGGGAGAAGCATCTGAATCCTATCAGGTGACGAGATATTTCCAGGTACCTGAAGAGACGGATGCAACAAAATCCACAGCGGAAGAGCTCGAGCAAGTTGTATTGTTTGAAAAGTTCTTGGAGAGGAAATTCCACTTGGGGATAGGACTGCACCCCGAGCTGAGTTCTAGATTTATTGAATTTCTTAAATATAATGCCTATTTTTTGCGTGGTTGCATGTGGATATGATAGGTATCCCAACAGAAGTGGTCATACATAAGCTAAGCTTGGATGCCAACATTCCTCCGGTAAGACAAATGAAACGCCCTATTGCGGAGGCCATGAATAAATTCATCAAAGAAGAGGTAACCCGCCTACTTGAAATCGGTTTAATCAGAGAGGTAAAGTATCCAGACTAGCTAGCTAATGTAGTAGTAGTTCCTAAGAAGAACAATAAATTCTGCATGTGTGTTGATTATAAGGACTTGAATAAGGCGTGCCCAAAAGACTCATTCCTATTTCCAAACATCTATTAAATGATCGATCCAACGGCCGAGTATGATTTAATGAGTTTCCTCAATGCTTATTCTGAGTACAACCAAATTAAGATGAACCCGAAGGATCAGGAAAGGACTTTCTTCATCATGAACTTCGGCACATATTGTTATAATGTGATGCCCTTCTACGCTGGAGCCACTTATCAATGGCTCATAAACAAGATGTTTGAAAAACAAATAGGGAAAACTATGGAAGTTTATATAGATGATATTCTCGTTAAGTCTTTGAATGCAGGTGATCATCTTAAGCATTTTCAAGAAACTTTTGACATCCTAAGGAAGCATAACATGTTGTTTAACCCAAATAAATGCGTGTTTGGGGTTAGCTCTGGCAAGTTCCTAGGATTTATGGTATCGCAAAGGAGGATTGAGGCAAACCCCAATAAGATCAAAGTCATCGAAGACATCCCAGACCAGCTATCAAGTGATAAAGAAGTTCAAAGGCTCACAAGGAGATTGGCTGCTTAGAGCAGGTTTATTTCCCGGTTATTTGAGAAATGCCACCATTTCTTCACACTTATCAAAAAAGAAAAACAACTTCAAATGGACCCTAGAATACCAGCAGGCTTTGAGAGATTTTAAAAGGTGCTTGTTAAGCCCTTCATTACTATTAAAACCGGAGGAAGGTGAAACATTATTAACCTTGCAGTCTTGGAGGTAGTGGTAAGCTCCGTTTTAGTCCATGAGGATGAAGGTACACAATTTCCAATTTATTACGTTAGTAGAATTTTAACAGGAGCAGAAACTCGATACCCGCATTTGGAGAAGCTGGCCTTAGCTCTCGTAGTCACCGCTCGAAAGCTGAGGCCTTACCTCCAATGTCACCCGATAGTTGTGGTGACTACCTTTCCCCTGTGGAACATCCTCCACATACCCGAACTCTTGGGTAGATTGGCCAAATGGGCCGTCGAAATGAGTGAATTTGACAGAGTATATAAATCGAGGACTGAGATTAAGTCACATGTTTTGGCCGACTTTGTGGCCAACTTCAGTCTGAGATTGTTGACTCTAGCAACCAAAGAAGCAGTGATGGTGTCAGAATCGACATCACCAGTTTGGGCCTTATTTACAGATGGATCTTACAACGTAAAGGGGCCCGGGCTTGGCATAATATTAACTACGCCTTCGGGAGAAAGCCTAAGGCAGGCCAATCAGAATATTCCCTTTAACTAACAATGAAGCAGAGTATGAAGCTCTGATTGCATGACTCGAATTGGCCTGAGGATTGGATTCTGAGGTCATAGAAATCAAATGTGACTCCCAATTGGTGGTAAATCAGGTCTGCGGGATCTTCAAAACCAAAGAACAGCGCATGCAACAATACGTAGTAAAAGTCCAGGCTCTACTTGCTCGATTTTGGGAATGGTCAATTACTCATATCCTGAGGGAAGAAAATGCACAAGCAGATGCATTAGCTAACCTTGGTTCATCAACGGAAATGAAAGGATCGAATTCCGAGACGGTGGTACAACTCATGCACTCGGTCCTGGAGGTAAATAGCTATTATGAGGTAAATATGACTAATTTGGGCTGGGAATGGAGGAATGAGATCATTAACTATCTCGAGCAAGGGAAGTTTCTCGAAGACTCCAAGGCATCCAGGGCGCTGCAGGCCAAAGCAGCACGATATAGCTTCAAAAGAGGCCAACTATACAGGAAATCTTTCCAAGGCCCATTGGCCCGATGCTTGGTAGCATCCAAAGCTAATTATGTTATGCGAGAAGTCCACGAAGGGGTATGTGGAAATCATTCGGGCGCTGATTCCTTAGTACTGGAACTGGTAAGGGCAAGATATTATTGGCCCCTAATGGAACAAGATGCCAAAGCTTTCATGCAAAATGCGATAAGTGCCAAAGTTGTGCACCACTGTGGGTTGAAGCAGGTCCTTATCAAAAGATTGATGAGCGTAAAGTGGTGGATTTCTTATGGGAGAATATAATTTGCAGGTTTGGAATACCAAAAGAGATAGCCTGCAATAACGGGCCACAATTTATAGGTGCAAAGATCACAAAGTTCCTTGAAGATCTGAAAATCAATAGAATCACGTATTTGCCCTATCATCCGAGCGCAAATGGTCAAGCGAAATCAACGAACAAAGCGATTACACAAAATCTCAAGAAGAGTTTGGAAGCGACTAAAGGTAAATGGCCTGAGGAACTGCCTGGAGTTCTATGGGCGTACCGAACAATGACCAAATCGAGCAGAGGAGAAACTCCTTTTTTCCCTTGTGTATGGAGAAGAAGCCTTAATCCCGGTAGAAGTAGGGGAGCCTACCTTGAGATGTTTCCAGGCAAGTGAAGAGGAAAACAACGAGGCAATGTTAGTCAACTTGGAGTTAATCGATGAACGCAGGGACTTGGTATATATAAGAATGGAAACCCAGAAGAAAAGAATGAAAATATATTATAATCGAAGAGCCAACCTCCGTTATTTCAAAGTGGGAGACTTGGTTCTAAGGAAAGTAACTCAAAACACTCGGGAACTCAATGCAGGGAAGCTAGGTCCAACCTGGGAAGACCCTTACTGGGTTTCAGCTGTCACCGAAAAGGGTTCATACGAGTTGGAGAATCAGGATAGAGAAAAGTTGCCATGCAACTGGAATGTGGCACACCTCAAGAGATATTATTTCTGACAAACATCACATGTACTTAAAGTATGTGCTGCACTCTTTTTCCCTTCATCCAATTTTTGTCCCAATTGAGTTTTTCTAGAAAGGTTTTTAATGAGGCGGCAATGGAAAGCATACTATGAAGAAAGTTTCGACAACATCAATAAGACCTTTAATAGCAAGGCATACAAGCGAAGAACCACTCCGTAGCAGTTAGATAATCTTTGGCTCGATAGCAAAACTTCCACCAGAAAAGTGAGTTTGCTATCAAGCAAAGGTTGCCCGACCATTCACAAGTGCAAACCACTAGAGGATTGTTAGATAGTCTTTTTCTCGATAGCATAAATTCCTAAGGGGAAGTAAAGTTTTTACCGAGCTAAAGATTGTCTAGCAATTTATTAGTGGGGTCCTCGAAGGTGCAAAACTTTCAGTGTTCCAATTTGCATTCTTTGAATTCAAACACTAGGGGGAATAATATGAGGATTCAACAACAATGACTACCATGTCGACCGGGAAATGAAAATCGAAAACATAGTTGTATCATCGGGACTGGGGACTGTGTAGCCAATCCCGTAGAAGCAAGTTGTACAAGTTAGCCACAAGAAATGGCAATTTATTTCTAGCATAACGAATGTTTATCTACTTTTTTAAAATGGAAGGAATAAAGTAAAGTCTTTTTGATTTTATCATTTGAAAGTCATAACGATGAATTGATTTTATCATTTAAAAGTTAAATAAGTACTTCGAATTCTAGTGTCGTAATGAACAGGAGACGTCCTCTTTAAGAGCACCGTAAACATAAGAGAACCCTCTCTTATAAAAACCCTCACAATAAAGGGTTGATTTCGGAAGAACGTGTGCCCAAAATCCAAATTCCTTCTGTGGAAAATACACCCAAGGCCTTACACAATAAGACGCAAACAGTAAAACTTGCACAGAACACTTAAGCAAAGTAGAATACAAAGATTAAAACTTGCATAGATGTCCAAACGAAAGATAGAACCATGCAATACTTGAGGAAAATGTGTCTTTATTCACAATAAATGTACCAAAGTGGCAAATATACAAAAAGTTGGAACAAAAAAAGGAAAAGCTAAACTACTACATCTCTGGAACCCGGAGGAAGATAAATGTTCGTGCCCTTAGGGGAAGTGGGTAGATCCGCCGGTGGCCCAATATCTTGGCCCAATATCTTGGCCCTCATCAGTTTGGTCTTCGACATCTTCACCTTTCAGTTCCTCTTCAGTTCCCTAGGTTTTGGAACTAGAACCAGAAGAACCGAAAGCATCAAGCCCTGCCAGGAGACCCCCTTTAGTAGTTGACTCAATCTCATGGGCTTTAGCAATTTCGGCATCGAAGTCAATGATATTCGTTCTAGCATTTTCCAAGGTTTTTCTCCTCATGATGTACATAACATAAGTTTTCTCAACAATGAGGGAAGTCGCTTGGCGCTTGAGTTCTTCTTTAAGTTGGTTAACTTCAGCAGAAAGGTTTTCCCCAATCTAATGGACTTGAGGCTAACGTCAAGTTCGCAGACAATAGAGCTGAAAATTCTATTATGCTCAATGTTTTCTTATACTTCTCCTCCAACTAGGCATATTTCACCCCTACAACAATAAGCTCTTTAGTTTTGGAGTTCAGGGATGCCTCTAAATTTGTCATTTCAGCGAAGGCAGCCTCGAGATCAGATGCAGAAAGAATAGCACTATGGACTTCAGCCCATTTGGTCCTAGGCTCTTCAAATTGAACCCTCGGTGGAGCGATCTCATGGCAAGGGGTCTCCACTTCTTGCTTGCTTTGCTGCAAACGAGCCTCCAATGCAACGGCCTCATCAGCTTTGGTTTCCAGTTCTGAAAGGCGAGCAGCGATTTGGTCCCACTCGACCAAAAATTGATCCCGCTCGGAGGCAAGCTCCTCATTTTCCTAAATCAACCTCTGAAGGCCCTTGGAATCAAGAAAATTAGCCTACGAAACAAGAAAGGCAAATTCAAAAGTAATACTAAATGGAAGATAGAAGAAATGACAAAGGAAAAGAAGAATATACCATTGCAGCGTTGTGCATGGAATTATTCAACAAGAACTCTCCCGAGAGAGCTTGTATTTTGTCCTAATCTTTTTCTGAAGTCAAAGGCTACAGATAGTTAGCAAGTTCCACCAGTTTGGACAGCAGGTTGGATCCGGTGGAGGCCAATATAGTAATGTTCCTCTTTCTTTGCAGATCTTCTAAGGGGGCAGAATAATTTTGCCCTAAATTCCCATAAACTGGGGACTAGTAAGGGGAACATCCTCTTCTAGAATGGATGCGGCCGGTGGAAATGATATAGAAGTTGCTGATGGAAGAATGGGTGAAGAAGGTGATGAAGTTGGTGGCATTGAAGGGCGATAAATAGTTGCGGCAAATGCAGTGCTAGTTGTTGGTTGCTCATCAGCCGAAGATGGCAGGGGCCAGGTACCCAGCCTCATAGTACCGAACATAGTGACTAGGATCGGACAGCGGGAGTTGGCATTTTCTACCATCTCAAACTCCCCCCAAAGCTCCGAGACTTCATCTTCGGTTAGTGTAACTAACTCAACATGTTGAGCATTCTGTTGAGTTGATAAGGATTGTCGTCTTCTATGTAGAGAAGCTTCCTCATCACTAGCTTCTCCATGATCGTCAATCATCACGATGTTTATGGTCGGCCTAGGTGGAGGACTCATCACCACGACTTCCAGACACAACTCGGGGGCGGCATTATTTGCCCTCTTATTCTTTCCTCCAACCGCAGAGGAAGGCTTTCTTCTTGGTTGCTTATTCTCTGGACGGGGACTCCATGATGAAATACTTGTACCCGAAGCAAGTTCGGAGACATCAGTTCAAGTAAGCGCCTCCTGAAGCAATTTCGTTGCATCAGTAGGATTAGCCAAAACATCCTCCTCATGGATGAAAACCGAGCCTGGGGTAGACATAAGTTTAGAAAAAAGGATAAAGGATCAATCAATTTCCTCACGTAAAAAGCATAAACGATATGAGTCAAAGTTACCATGATTTTTGGCCTTCCACCCATATTTAAGGTCCAGTTTTTTCCACGTACGGGTTTCGGGCGTAGTGACGTCCAAGATTTTCTGGACCGACTGGTCCAAGCCTTCAATCCTAGGTGGAACCCATCGAGTTGCTGAAACAGGTGAAGGAAGGAGGATCAATATGGATATAAAAAATTTAATGAAAAAAATATTAAACAAGGAGCTTACGAGTGCGGTTCCATGATTCCAAAAAGGATGAAGCCGTTGCCAGAATGATATCATTAGTGGCAACTGCAACAAACCGTTATGTCCACCCACGTCGTTGTCATCATCCATGCTAGATAATAGAGCATGGTAGCTACGTTTGCTGAAGTTTATCATTCCCCTGTGGAAGATTTTGGAGGAATAGAGATTCATCACATGAGCTAAAGATAGCTCCTCTCCCTTCTCTTGGCACAAATGTTGAAGACAAGCAATCATCCTCCGCATAGAAGGACTTAATTGTGCCAAACACACCTTGTAGCGGATGCAGAACTTTGCAATAATGGAGTCAAGCTCTCCATTCAAAGAAAATGCTCCCAAAGTAAAGGAATAAGTGTAAAAGTATATGAAACCCTCCTTGGGTAGGGTTAATCACTCTGATAGATCACGAGCAATAATTTCCAAATCTTGGCAGCGGTAATCTTCCTTCACAACAGAAATATTGGAAGTATAGATGGAAGAAGAGTATCTGCCAATGGCCCACGTGTGTGGTTTAGCAGAAGGAAACCTTTCTTCGAAATACTTTGTGGTAACCAGGCTCCTTGGAACAATGGTGCTCACTATAGGAGGAGCGGCATCATCGGCTTTGCCTTTATTCTTTGAAGAACTAGGTTTTCTTGAAGAGGGGGCTATTTTTATCAAGAGGAAGGGTTTTCTTTTTCTCAAAGAATTAAGCTAAAGAAAGGTTAAAGTCGGAAGATGAGTCGAGTAAAGTGAGTCTTAGAAAATTTAGAGTGTTATGAAGTATAATGAAGGAAGTTGATGCATATGAATGAAGATGTAGGCGGCTAAATTTGTGGTCATAATTGTCTCGATATCCGGTAAAAATTATGTTAAATCATGGGATGACGCGTGTTCGGAACATTAAATGCAGAGAGATGTGCGTCTAATCAACCGTCAAAAGCTTTTCAGAAGGGGTCGAGAAATTCCCACCAAAAAGAATGTTTCTACCAACTTTTCGGTGATACAAATATATGTCATCGAAAAGCAGGGGAACTATCTGTATAGGGTAAAATATGTTATGCTAAGTAATTGCACAAGAAAATAATACGTGGAGCCGGAGGCAGGAGATAGACAACACTGAAGATAACTGTTTCATTTGTTACTGGAAAGAATGATGCTCATAAAGATACAATAAATGCCTGCCACCCGGTAGCATTTAATGGAGAATATTCTATAGTACTTAATACAATGCCTGTTACAAAAGAATATGGTTGTCGTTACATATATCAATGGCCCTCATAATTGGTATTGAAGAGGGGTTTGATCCTAGGACCTTATTCCCTAGGTGTAGCTATAAATAGTGAGCTCTATTATTATTGTAAGATGACGATTTTTCTGGCAAACTTATGCTATAATCGATTCAAAGCTTTACACAGTTTTATCTTCTTACTCTTTGATTTCCTTGTTGTTATGCCCAGAAGCCTGCTCCCTGAATTATCTTCATTCAAGGCTAAGTATTGCGTATTTATTCAATTATTTTATTATTTCAGGATCGAATTAACTCACTTGTCTAGAACCACGTATAAATTCAATTGTACCATTTCACGGGTAAACAATATCAAACATCTATAATTTGCATATGTGTTGCTATAACATGGTAATAAGTGTAACTGTGTTTTAGTTTCTGCAGTAGACTATTATGAAAAATATTATGTTGTGTTGGCCTTATAAGTTTACCATTGAATTTAATTGTCATCCATTTGGATATGATTGCCTTTACTTCCTTCCTTTTAGGTGTTATTCAAATTTTTTCAGATACAACTTTACTTATTCTGGAATAAAGACATTCAGCTGATCTTTGGTTTTTTTATATTTCTAGAAAATTCATTCAGTAGGACTTTAGATTTTATTTTAATTTACTTTGTAATCTCTTTGGATTCTGCAAGGAGAATATTTCCTAAAAGCCTTTACAAACTTGATATAGCAATTTGGCGATGATAATTTTGCCAAAAGATATGGCAATTTATGTGATTACTGATTTTCTGAATTGCAAAATAATTAACCATAAAGTGGAATTTGTTTTTCTTGGTTGCATTTTGTTGATTGGTAACAACACATGACAGTTTATAGAACTACATACCTAAAAATAATTAAATAGAACCACCTGCTCTATATTGTGATTACACATCCCCTAGAAATTGAAATGCTGAAATTAATAAATGCCTTTATCTATTTTATCAAGGTTCACTTTATTTGAATCAAGCTAAGAAGATATATTAGTCATTTCTCAATGTCTATCTCAAGGGATATCTTGAAAATAATATTAGTGGCATATTTTCTCAGATAGTTGCACAGGATAATGGATTATCTTAATTTAGGAATAAAATCTCACCATGCTGCTACTATTCTGAAGATGCAAAAGAGAAATAACTATCTTTAGATTACTGTTTATAGTGCTACCCTAACTGTCTTTAGATTACTATTTGTAGTGCTACCCTTTCCCCTACACATGTGGATGAAACTTCAACGAAGGTGAAAGTTCATAATGAAATCTATCTTTTGTCAAATTAGTATAGAGATGAGGATAGTTCAAGGAAGAAAAGATGACTTGTTGAATTCCTTTTGCTATAAAATATCTTGATGCAGTCTAACTCTGACCGTTTAAATCCATAAAAGGCCTTTTATATGATCCTAATGTAATAGTTAATTTATTATTTTCCTTTGTAAATATACTATTGATTATCAGGTTTTCTCTGTGGTTTCCACTAATTAATTACTTCATCTCCCCCCCCCCCAATATATGATTTTCAACTACATGAAGTATCCACCATGTTTTAAGATGCTACTAGAAAAGAATCCTCTTTAGTTGTGTAGCAGAATAGTAAACTCTCACTCTTATTATTTCCAGTATTATTTCTTTTGTAAGATAATCCGGGAAAGGGGAAAAAACTGTGTATACAGTGAAAATCGGGGCTACCCGATTTCATTCTTCGATGGAGAAAGTGATACCACGTCGGAAGGTCAGGACACCGAGCTCGGAGCCGAAGCTCCTTTCCAATGTCGAGGTCGATATCATTTGTCAAGGTCGGAAGAAGGCATGCAATCGAGATGATACCGTTATGATTCAGTAATGGAAAGAGCGAGATACCCGCAACGGCTCGAGGATCACGGCGTAAATTTCGGAATAGATTGGTCTTCGGCGGTTAGACAGCTGTCAAATATGATTTCCTACTGTAATTAGAAGTGTTCCTTATTTAGGACTCCTCTATTATATAAAGGGGGATCATATTCATTTGTAGACCATTGTTCACTGATAAGAAAATATACTTACATTATTCTCTTGCTATTTTACCTATTGTTCTTCAGAACTGTTTTATCATTTATTCCCATAATCATACCTCGAGACCGTCACAGGTCGAGGTCGAGACTCAGCCTACACACTGGTCTGATCTACTTTACTCTTTAATTTGTCTATTTAATCCCTTGTTTATCAATTGGTATTGAAATAAATCACATATCCTTAAAACCACAATACAAGTTTAATTGTTACTCGAATTTTAGGGTAAACAGTTTGTCGCCCACCGTGGGACTAAGGATAATAGTCATTGTTTCAGTGTTGATTCTGATAACACATGTTATTTTCACACTTATTTTTGTCAAGTATTTTGCTCTCTGGTTAAAGCATGTCAAACTCACAAAACGCACCCGTACATGGTGATGAGGATCTTGGATCTCACGGAGAAAATGATAATGTAATTGCTCTAGGAGCCGGGGTGCCACCGGTTAATCTCGGGGGAGTATCGGTCATTTACCCAGTCAATATCAGTTCGCACATTACTTTGAATGCGGAATTAGGCACGGACCCCGAAGGGATTGTGCACATGGAAGTCCGATCTGGTGGCCGAAGAACACAGGGTGTATGAGATGGGGGAGTTAGTCTCCAGGTAATATTCGAGATGCTGCAGGCTCAGTAGGCCGCTATTGCTCAGCTTCAAAGTCAACATAGAGCTCTAAGTATGGTCGAGCCAGAAATCATTCATCGTACCGAGCCAGTGCCAGAGAGGTCAAATGACAATGGATCAGGGATCGATCCTACAATTATGAAAATGATCAAGGAGATCACCAAAAGAATTGAGTCGGGAGAGAAGAAAATCGAAGATAATGATAAAAAGGTGGAAACATACAACTCCCGAGTTGATCAAATACCGGGGGCACCCCCGATCTTGAAGGGTTTGGATTCAAAAAAGTTCGTGCAAAAGCCTTTCCTTGGAGCGCGGGTCCGAAGCCCATTCTTAAGAAGTTCCATATGCCGGATATACCTAAATACAATGGGACCGCCGATCCTAATGAACACATCACTTCGTACACATGCGGAATTAAAGGAAATAACTTAGATGGTGATGAGATTGAGTCCGTTTTGCTGAAAAAATTTGCGGAAACTTTGTCAACAGGAGAAATGATTTGGTAGCACAACCTGCCAACAAATTCCATCAACTCATTTGCCATGTTAGCAGATTCTTTCGTGAAGGCACATGTCGGGGCCATAATGGTCGCAACAAGAAAATCGGACATTTTTAAGATAAGACAAAAGTAAAACAAAATGCTAAGGGAGTTCGTATCCCGATTTCAAATGGAACGCATGGAGTTGCCACTGGTCCGGAGTTCGATAGCATCACGACAGTTGAAACAAAATTTGGCCGAGTATCCAGCTGTAACTTGGGCAGATGTGCACAATCGATATCAATCGAAGATCAGGGTCGAGGACGACCAATTAGGAGCCCCTTCCGGTTCATTACATCCAAACAAGTTGGAATTTAAAACCCCAAGGGACATCAACAAGGAACCAAGGTCGAACAGGGAACGATATCAACCATATACCGCAAATCGAAGGAGCAATGGCTCGGGATGCAATCCCTCCCGAAATGATCGAAGAAATGATCGAGGACAAAATTCTTGGGGATTTATGAGCAAACGTGGTTTTGATAAGCATTTCGATCCTGTAAAGGCACGTCGGTTATTAGAATATAACTTTATCATAGATGCATCAGGCATTGTATCGGCAATCGGAAAGATCAAAGATACTAGATGGCCTAGACCCATACAAACCAATCCTTCCCAAAGAAACCCAAATTTGATGTGCAAGTATCATGGCATGCATGGTCACAAGACCGAGGATTGCAGGAAATTAAGGGATGAGGTATCCCATCTATTCAACAAGGGCTACCTACGAGATTTCCTTAGCGATCAAGCCAAGAATCATTTCAGAGATAGAGACGCCAACAGGAAAAATAAACAGGAGAAACCACAACATGTCATTCATATGATCGTCGGCGGGTTCGATATTCCACAAGGGTCTGTGTTCAAACATACTAAGGTATCAATTACTTAGGAGAAGCCGACTGGGGATTATGTGCCTGAGGACTCCTTATCATTCAACGACAAAGAAGCAGAAGGCATTTCTCAACCACACAACGATGCTCTGGTAATTTCTATCTTATTAAATAAAGTTCAAGATAAGCGTGTTTTTGTGGATCCAGGTAGCTCTGAGAATATCATCCGATTGAGGGTCGTGGAGAAACTCGGTCTACAAGAACAAATTGTGTCCGCAGCTCGAGTCTTAAATGGCTTCAACATGGCTAGTAAAACTACTAAAGGGTAGATTACTCTACCGGTGAATGTGGCTAGAACTATTCAAGATACCAAGTTCCACGTAATCGAGGGAGACATGAGATACAACGCCCTACTCGGAAGGCCCTGGATTCACAATATGAGGGCAGTCTCTTTGACTCTCTACCAAATGATGAAATTCCCAATGTTGGACGGTGTAAAAACAGTGTATAGGGAGCAGCATGCTACAAAAGGAAATGTTTGTGGTCGACGAGGTAGTACCGGTATCGACGGAAAGGTTGGGCATCAAAGGTAAACAGGAAACCAAATAGCAATCGCAGCCACTAGCCTCGACCGGATCGGGAAAGTAGGAGGTAGAAGAAGAAGAGAAGTATTTTCTAACCCCTCAAACCTTTATTGTTCTCGAAGACTCCGATGCCACCAAATCAACAGTCGAAGAGCTGGAACATGTTATATTAATCGAGTACCTGCCTGAGCGAAAGGTATACCTGGGAACGGGGTTAACCCTCGAACTCAGGAAAAAGATTATTCAATTTCTTATTAATAACATGGATGGTTTTGCTTGGTCCCCTTAAGATATGATAGGGATCCCACCGGAGATAACAATACATTGGCTAAGCCTTGACCCCAGGTTCAAACCAGTGAAACAAAAGAGAAGGCCCCAGTCCGAAGTAAAGCACGCATTCATAAAGGACAAGGTAACTAAACTTCTCAAAATAGGGTCCATTCGGGAGGTGAAATACCCCGAATGGTTAGCCAATGTAGTCGTAGTCCCTAAAAAGGGAACAAACTTAGAATGTGTGTAGATTACAAGGATTTGAACAAGGCATGCCCTAAAGATTCTTTTCCATTGCCTAACATTGATCGCATGATCGATGCCACAGCTGGCCATGAGATCCTTACCTTTCTCGATGCCTATTCCGGGTACAATCAAATTCAAACGAACTCGGAAGACCGGGAAAAGGCCTCATTTATCACCAAGTATGGGACATATTGTTATAATGTAATGCCCTTCGGGCTAAAACATGCAGGAGCTACTTACCAATGCCTAATAAATGAGATGTTCAAAGAATAAATAGGTAAGTCAATGGAAGTTTATATTGATGACATGCTAGTTAAGTCCATGCGTGCAGAGGACCATTTGGCTTATTTGCAGGAAACATTCGAGATTTTGAGGAAATATAACATGAAACTCAAACCCGATAAATGTGTTTTTGGGGTCGGTTTGGGAAAATTCCTGGGCTTCATGGTGTCTAATTGGGGGATCGAGATCAATCCTGATAAAATCAAGGCCATCGAAGACATCACCGCCATGGACAGTGTAAAAGTCGTGTAGAGGCTAACTGGATGGATAGTTGTTGTAGGCCGATTTATCTTGAGCTCATCGGATCGAAGCCACAGATTTTTCTCTTTACTAAAAAAGAAAAACGATTTCATTTGGACCCCGGATTGCCAACAAGCATTGGAGGAATTAATGTGATACCTATCGAGCCCGCCACTGCTTCACACTCCAAAGACAGATGAGAAACTTTACTTATACTTGGAGGTATCGGAAATTGTGATAAGTGGTGTCCTAGTTCGAGAAGAGTAAGGTACGTGATTCTTGTTTATTATGTAAGTCGAACCTTAGGAGAGGAAGAAAGTAGATATTCATACTTAGAAAAATTAGCAATTACACTAATAAGCGCTTCTAGAAAGTTAAAACCATACTTCCAATGTCACCCCATATGTGTGTTAACCACTTACCCGCTTCGTAATATTTTGCACAAGCTCGAGCTATCGGGTTGACTGGCCAAATGGGTCATCGAGCTCAGTAGGTACGATATCGAATATCAATCCTGCACGGCCATCAAGTCTCAAATTTTAGCAGACTTCGTGGCTGATTTCACGGCAACCCTCATACCCAAAGTTGAAAAGGAACTATTGTTAAAAACGGGCACATCATCGAGGGTATAGACCCTTTTCACAGACGGTGCTTCCAATGTGAAGGGGTCTGGGCTAGGTATCATTTTGAAGTTGCCCACATGTAGCACTATTAAGAAGTCTATCAAAACTTCTAGGTTGACTAACAACGAGGCCAAGTACGAGGCCATTATTGCAGGTCTTGAACTAGCTAAAAGCTTGGGAGCAGAAGTCATTGAAGCCAAGGGTGACTCTTTATTGGTGGTGAACCAAGTAAACAAAAGTTTCGAAGTTTGAGAGGATAGAAAGCAAAGGTATTTGGAAAAGCTGCAGGTAACTTTGCATCGCTTCAAGGAATGGACTTTAGACCACGTACCTCGAGAATAAAATAGTGAGGCTAATGCACTTGCAAATTTGGGATCATCGGTCGAGGAAGACGAGATCAGCCCGGGGACCGTCATCCAATTATCGAGATCTGTGATCGAGGAGGGTCAAGCCGAGATAAACTCTACAAGCTTGACCTGGGATTGGAGAAATAAATATATTGATATTTAAAGAATGGAAAGCTCCCATCGGACCCTAAAGAGTTGAGGGCCCTACGAACCAAAGCTGCTCGATTCACATTGGATAAAGATGGAACATTATACAGAAGAACATTTGATAGACCATTGGCGGTATGTTTAGGTTCGGGAGACACCGATTATGTTTTATGAGAGGTCCATGAAGGCACTTGTGGGAACTACTCCATCACGGAATCTTTGATTCACAAAATCACTAGAGCAGGGTACTACTAGGATAGCATGGAAAAAGACACTAAGGAGTTTGTTCGAAAATGTGACAAATGTCAAAGTTTGCACCGATGATCCATCAGCCCGGAGAGCAACTTCATTCAATCCTATCCCCATGGCCATTCATGTAATGTGGGTGGATATCATCGGCCCTCTGCCAACGGCCCCAGGTAAAGCTAAATTCATTTTGTTTATAATTGACTACTTTTCTAAATGGGTGGAAGCAGAGGCCTTTGAGAAGGTTAGAGAAAAAGAAGTTATAGACTTCATCTGGGATCATATCGTGTGTTGATTCGGGATACCAACCGAAATCGTATGTGACAACGGAAAGCAATTCGTCGGCAGCAAGGTAACGGAGTTCCTCGAAGAACACAAAATAAAAAGGATCTTATCGACACCGTACTACCCAAGCGAAAACGGACAGGCCGAATCGACGAACAAGGCTATCATTCAAAACTTAAAGAAAAGGTTGAACGATGCTAAGGGTAAATGAAGAGAAGTTCTACCCAAAGTCCTTTGTGCGTATCGAACGACATCAAAGTCCAGCACGGGGGCAACCCTATTCTCCTTAGTATATGGCTCTAAGGCCTTAATTCCAGTTGAGGTCGGGGAACCTAGCGTCAGATTTTGACATGCAACAGAGGAATCAAATCACGAGGCTATGAATACTAGTCTCGAACTATTGGATGAAAAACGAGAAGTTGCGCTTGTTCGGATGGCTGCACAAAAGCAAAGAATCAAGAGATATTATAATAAAAGATCCAACCTTCGCCACTTCGGAGTCGGGGACTTAATTCTAAGGAAAGTCGCCCTCAATACTCGAGACCCAAACTAAGGGAAACTAGGACCAGATTGGGAAGGACCATATCGGGTCCTCGGTATCATCGGAAAGGGATCTTACAATCTTGGCACAATAAAGGGTGAACAATTGCCAAACAATTGGAATGTATCACTACTCAAACGATATTATTGTTGAGGTATGAATCTCTCCCTTTTACATTTGTATTTGATACTAACTTATTGCAAGTGTTCAATCGAAGATGTTGAGAAAGCTCTTCAACATGAATACCTTAGGTTTCAAAGCACGTGTTGCACTCTTTTTCCCTTAGATCGGTTTTTATCCCAAATGGGTTTTTCCGGAGAGGTTTTTAACGAGGCAACAATTATGTGCTACCTGAGGAAATTTCAATAGTACCCAAGTCTTCTTTACAATCATCCTCGTATATTGGGGGCATCACCCTCGGAGGTTATAGTTTCGAGAAAAATACTTCATGTCAAAGGGTCTCGATAGGGAAACTTTGTAATTGGCCAAACGGTCAAGTGAACCGTGTCCATATCGATTAGTCGAGCCCCGATGGCAAAACATGTATGCATGTATAAATTATTCAAAGAAGCATTCTTTCTATATCAAACACTTTGTGTCTCAGAGAAAACTTGCTACTATACGAGCTCCATACTTATGATTTTATGAGAAATGGCTCAAGGGCCAAATATACCTCGAAAACTCGGGGACTGTCATCGACAATCAACATATTCGAGTTATCTAAAGTTGAATTCATAAGACCTCAATAGGCGCTCCTCGATCTATAGGCCAAGGCCATATTTCTCGGGGACTAACACCTCTAACAAGTTAGAAGTGTTATTGGGAAATAATCCCAAGAGGCATACCCAAAGGCTACGGCCAAATTAATGCGGCTCGGAGACGTCCGAACCCCACAATCAAAATAGGCCTTCGAATTCTTTGAAAAAACCGGTTAAAAAAGGCTACCCTTGGCAAATAATAAAAAGTGCTTCGATAAAATCAACCCTCGAAAAACCTTAAGAGGTATCAAATTACCTTAACACAAATGTGCTAATGTACAAGAAGGGTTTTCAATCGACATCGAACCCTCAAAAAGCCCAAAGAGTAAAAAATACATGCTAAGACATAAAGAATTTTCGCTAAATATTTTAAGCCAAAAGAGGGGAATAGTAGTCATCTTTTAGAGGCCATAATGGCCTAGTCTAAAGAAGACTAAGGGCCAATACACTTAGAGTTCGAGATCTTGTTCTCACTCCATTCGAACCCAAGGGTTCGATTATCCCGAGCCTAAATAAACAATAACTTGATTATGGCTCGGGACTCACCATTATCTGACACAAACCATTAAGGGTCTATGCCTCAAAGTTCGAACCTTACTCGAACTCGACTACGGTAACTTCGAGGAAGCCACCTGAGACAAAGTCTCGAACTCACTGTTCAAAGCATAAGATTGTGCTAAAAATTTTACAAGGCAAAAACATGCTTATAAAGATCGGGAAGGCATTCGAGAGATACTTTCTTTTATATATTTGAAAAAAGATATGTACAAGAGACCAACATAGGTCTTACAAAAAGAAAAAGAAAAAATCCTAACTATGCTCGGGGCTGATCTCTCCCTCGGGAGCAGCTTTTCCTTCGGGCCCTTCGTCATTGTCAGACAATCGTCGTCATTAGAGGAGACAAGAAATCTGGCATCAGCCTCAAGCGCCTTAGCTTGAGCTATCTCTTCAGAGAGGTCATAGCATCGAGCGTGGATTTCCTCGAGGGTCTCCCTCCGATATTGGCACCTTGCCAAATCATTGATCTGTCACTCTTTATCGGAACCCTCCCTTAGTTGCATTTGAGCAACCTTGGCATCGGCCAAGTATATGGCTATGGATTTGTCAGCCACGATCTTTGTCTCCTCGACCTCTGCCTTGGCCTCGTCAAGCTTGACCTCGAGCTCGTCGATCCTTTTGGCCTGGGCCAAATCTTTCTCTTTAGCACCCTGAAGTTGGGCCTCGACCGATGACAGTTTGGCCAAAGCATCCTCTTTCTCCACAGTAAAGCGCTCCATGTTCTCCTTCTATCGATCATAGTCGGCTTTGATTTGATTGACTTCCCCTCGAAGCAGCTCGATCCTTTCTAGATTTTGCTGCAACTGAGATACTGAAGTGTTAGCCTCTATAGTTGGGTCGAGTGGACCGTACTCTTTCAAAATTATAGTTACCTGCTTGTCTAGCTTGGCCTCATCATTACGAGCCTTGGCCAAGTCTACCCGAAAGTCCCCGAGCTCCTCCGCCCTTTGACCGCAAAGGAGCTTTAAAGCATTCCTCTCCTCCGAGGTTTTTTGGAGCTCGACCTCACATTGGCTCAGGTTGGCCCTAAACTTGGTGAAAGCCTACACAGAAAGAAAGATACAAGTTACGATAAAGGGAGAAGAAGGAAAATAAAATTGCAACAATGGGAATTAATACTTACTCGAGATAAAAGGAGTTGAGCCTTTTCGAAAAGGGTGGATGCGTCATTGATATCAGCGGCGTCATCAACCTTGGTAAAGCAATCTCGGAAGGGATCATATTCACTGGGGACTCCACCTAAGTCAGGCATTTGCAGAACCCAAGCCTCCCTTATGGCCTCCTCAGAATAAGCCGGTAGAGAGGGAGAGTGACCTATCGGCATGGCCCTGAACAAATCACTCGGGGCGCTCTATTCAGCCCTGGGGATCTTGGAACCGGCCCTCTCTGGCGTGCTTGTTGATGGACAAGGAACAATCTCGACCTCGGCAATTCAGGGGTTTTGCCCGAATCTTTCTTCAGAGCCTCCTCATCACGAGGCAGGGTCTCCAGCTCGGAGGGCTTGGAAGCCTCGACCAGCTTCCTGGCTTGAGCCACCGGCGCCGAGTCATCACCCTCGTCTTCTTCTTCTTCACCTAGCTGGTGGACCGATTCTATATCCACAGGAATAAGATTTCTCCTGTGTCTTCGAGTTGGAGCCTTTTTAGCTTGGGGGTCCTCGGGCTCCGGGACCCTCTTCCTCCTATTATCTTTCCTCGATTTCAGAATCGGGGACTCGGTCTCTTCCCTAGGCAAGGTTGGCCTCATTTCAAATACGTCTCCAACACTTGCATAAAGGAGAATCAAGTATGAATGAAGAGAAATCTCTGATAAAGGGGAAGTCATCAAAAGCTTACAAGATGAACTTGCCATGATGTTTGGCTTCCGATCTGCCCTCACCAAGTCACGCCAACTGCGCTCGGCATGAGAGGAACTCGAGGCTAATTTCCGGATCCATTCTTCAAGGTCGGTGACTGCATGAGGCATCCAAGTGATCGTTGCAAACTAGATGAAGGCATCACATAAAGCAGAAATGGAGTACGAAGGCTAATGGGTAAAAACATCACTTACATTCGGGGTTCCACTACTCTGCGAATGGCATTTTCTCCTCTGGGATGATGTTGTAGGTCCTCACTCGCACGAACTGGCCCATCCAACCCCGATCTTTATCCTTGTTGTTGATCGCAAAAAAGGCCTTGGTCGACCGGCATTGGAGCTTGATCAATTCTCAGAAAAACCGAGGTTGATATAATCGAATAAGATGGTTGAGGGTGAACTCCAGCCCCTTGGCCTTATTGGAAAAGAAATGGAGCATGATCACTATACGCCAGAATGAGGGGGGATCAGGCCGAAGTTGACCTGGTACCTCTTGCAGAAATCGATGATGACTGGATCGATGGGACCCAGCGCGAAGGGGTAAGTATAGACACTTAGGAACCCCTCCATATGAGTGGTGATACTCTCCTCGGGAGCGGGGATCTGTACCATGACCTCGGCCCCCCAGCCATAATCTCTCTTCATAGCCTCGAGGTGTTTCTCCGTTATCGAGCAAATATATCTCGACACGTGCTCACATCGGCCAGGGATCGATGGGGGATTCTCGACTTTGAAGTCGTTCTTTGTAACACAAGGGCCGGGAACAATCTCCTGAAGGGTCGGTTCCGGCGGCGCTTCATCACCGGCGGGCCGGAAAGAAGAGGAGGAAGCTTTCTCCTTTTGAGGAATGGTTTTGGAGGTTTTCGCCATTGGTTTAGGGTGGAGGAAGCTGAAAGAGGTGGAGTTTGATATTTTTTGTGCTAAAAGGGTTGAATCAACAGGTAGTGAAAAAGAAAAGATGAAGAGAGGAAGAGATCAAGAAAATTTGAAGGTGGAAGCAAAGTTTTTGATTCATATAGAGAACATGTATTTATAGGCACACGGCGACAGTTCGGCGGCGCTAGTGGCCGACCGTCACTGGCAAGCATTTAATATTTTGGGGAATCGAACCGACAGGATGTTTCGGTCACCCCGAACGTCTACGTCAGAGGGATGACGTCATTTTCGGGGTCTCCAAAAATCGATGTTCAAGTCGTTTCTTATCATTTCACTCTAAGAAACGAGGGAACTATCTGTATACGGTGGAAATCGGGGCTACCCGATTTTGTTCTTTGATGGAGAAGTGATACTACGTCGGTAGGCCAAGACGCCGAGCTCGGGGTCGAAGCTCTTTTCCAATGTCTAGGTCGATATCATTTGCCGAGGTCGGAAGAAGGCATGCTTCGAGATGATATCGTTGTGATTCAGTAACGGAAAGAGCGAGGTACTCACAAAGGCCGGAGGATCACGACGTAAATTTCAGAATGGATTGGTCTTCGACGGTTAGACAGCTGTCAAATATGATTTCCTACTGTAATTAGAAGTGTGTCTTATTTAGGACTTCCCTATTATATAAAGGGGAATCCTATTCATTTGTAGACCACTGTTCACTGATAAGAAAATATACGTACATTATTCTCTTGCTATTTTACCTACTGTTCTTCAGATTTGTTTTATCATTTATTCCCATAATCATACCTCGAGACCGTCACAGGTCGAGGTCGAGACTTAGCCTACACACTGGTTTGATCTACTTTATTCTTTAATTCGTCTATTTAATCCCATGTTTATCAATTCGCATTGAATTAAATCATATATTCTTAAAACCACAATACAAGTTTAATTATTACTCGAATTTTAGGGTAAACAAAGTAAATTAGATGGAGGAATTTTTTCTTTCTTTTTGTAGTTAAAAAATATTAGTTGGTTGATGAATCCGTTCCTGCAAATACATCTTTAAACAACAACACATTTAGATTACTTGTTGGTATTCCTTTTTTTTATCAATTTGTCATTTTCATTTGGTGAACTACAAGTTTTACAAGTTAGTAATATAGGTCTATTAATCTACAGTTGTCAAATCAATTTACATCGTGTACCTTCGGACAATATAAATGATTTTTTTCTCTAGCAGTTATCGCATAATATGTATTGCACTGGTGGTTGTTGATTGCTTTTTGAAGGTAATATAAAACTCTCTTGCTCTGCTGCTTTTGGACGAGCAAAGACTCTCTCAACCGAGCTGTCTAAGCTGGTACTCATAGCAAATGATGAATTAACAGCCCAGTGATGTGCTTGAAGGTGCACCTATATTTTTTGTACATTATATATTTACATAATTTATAGCATTTAAGTACGGTTGAACTAAATAGCACTAGCACTGGAAACGTACGATGTACTTGCGTTTCTTTTTTTTCTTTTTTTTCTTTTTTTTGCACTTATCATACATAAAACTGTCCTATTATGCATGTAATTATTATTACACATAGTAGTGTTTTGGTTATGGGTGTCTATTTTGATTACAATATGGATTAGTGTTTGATTTCATGGGTTGCTCGCTATTTTGATCCACCTAAGGCCGGAATGATGAAGCTATTGTCATGGAAGAGCCTATTTATTTATGTAATGATAATGTTTGTTTCTTACCGTTGTGAAAGTTCAAACAATGACATTGATAAATTACAGAAATAAACTTTATGGTGAACGTGATTCACCATTAATCTTGGCCCCGTGCATGTTGCACGAGCAAATGCATCTGGTATTAAGTTAATGGACATTCTTTAAGAATTTAAGAATTTCGAACACGTCTCCAGAAAAGTCTCTTTAAAGCAGAACTACTGTTCACTTCATCCAAAGCACTAAACATTCAAGTGAAATTTAAACAATGAGTGAAGTATGTTATTTTGCTGAAAACAGTCCAACAAACGTACCAGTTCAACTGGTTCGGCAAGTGTTACACAAACTGATAGCAGTCAATTAATATTCTTTCTCAGAAAAAGCCCAATTAAACAAGTAGATAGCACATAGATTTACTCCTCAGCGGTTTAAACACGTAGATAGCACATAGGTCTACTCCTCAGCGGACAAACTTTGTTCTCCGTCACAGGAACCAGCCCCTCCTCCCTCCTGCTCATCTTCGCACTTCAAAGGCTGCCTAAAGCAATCAGAGCAAAGCAATTCCAAACAAAAAGTTTCCTCATATTCAGTGTTATTTATACATCTGCCACATTGACTGCAGCGTAAGATGCACAGTGAGCAGGCCCTACATTCTTGAGTAGCTTGATCTTTCACTTGACAACCCTCTGCAGGACAATCATAGACCATTCTCATTTTTCCACATCTAGGGCATATTTGAACATCAATAGCCCGATTGTCATCAGATAAACGATAAATATTCCTCCGAGAAAAGAAATGGGGTTTGTAAACATTATTTTGCTGCTTCTGGCTATCTGCACCTAGCAGAAACCTGAGTTCTTCAACATGTTCATGAGTCACTCCATAAAGGCCGCCAATTCTCAGGTGCTTTATACCCATTTTACCTCTTTTAAAGTTAAAGGACTTCAACATATTTACAACGCCCTCAATACTGAGTCTTGTACATGCAGGAACAAATAGCTGCATGAAGTAAAAATAAGATTAAGTACACCATTGTACATTCAAGCCATACTATTAGTAGCAAAAGGGACCTTATCCAAAAAAGAGAGAACAAAAACTATTAGTAGCAAAAGGTACTGATACTGCTCTCAACAGGTATATCTTGCAAGAGTATTTAGCACAAGGCAGCCAATAACGAAAATGAGAAAAGGACAGAACCAAAGAGCCTGCCAGCAACCCAACAGGAAAAAAATACGCATCAAATAAAGATTAACATTTCCATAAGCAATTCAAACTTCTACAAATAAAAGCTAAAACTGCTGAAACCTGCTTTAACTCCTCTAGGTTAGGTAATTCAAACAATACAATGACAATCAGAAGTTCAGATTCTGCTTACAATATAAGGCAATAATGGTGACAGAACTACATCCAAACTGTGATTGAAGTCATTAAACAAAACAAGTGTGAATCATATATTGCATCACATACGCAAACATGCAAGTGATCAATGTTCCATCAATAAGAGTGCATTTAGGAAGTACATATTAGCTCTAAGTGATTGTCAGGCTGCATTATGACAGGCATCAATAAGCAATTTATACCATTTCTGACCAAACTTTTGAGTCTTCCACGCAAAATACCAGGAGTAAATGGCATAAATGCAACTTCTATTGCTCAGGAAACAAAAGCAAGGGGTTATTGGAATGTGCTAAAGAGCAAAATGTTAATATCAACAAGCATACAATAAAAATACCATTATAGCGAGCACCACAAATAAATATATATCTTTAGACAATAAAGTAAAATGAATTGAACAACTGACCTTTGTCAAAAGTGGATTAGAATCGAGTACCCTTCTCAAACCGTCATCTGTGATACGGGTGCACTCTAACAAACTCAAGCATTGTAAGTTACCTTGAGCCCTGCTAGTCAATCGCAAGAGGGCATCGTCACTGATCTCATTCAATGGTTTTTCAATATGAATGCTCCTCCATAACAAAGGATCATTTTTGACAGTAAGTCGCAAGGACCTACAAACACTTTCTACAGTCAAAAGATCCTTCACTCCAAGGTAACCAAGAGCAAAAGATAAAGCCTCATGAGGGGCACCTTCATTTTCAGCAGAGCAGGACGTCGAACAATCTGTTCCTGCCATCGTCTGCGGCAGAAAACTGCCTGAACCTACATTATTGAAGCCTGCAGTGTCCCCCACATTGCAAGCTGAGCCAAGACCAACATGGGCCAAGGCGTCCCTCATATCTCTCTCCCCAACAAACCAATTCACCGGATCACCTTTATTCATTTTGTCATCAGACCGAACGTGACAACCAGGGAATGATTGGAACCTCATAGCATCACTCCAGATAAAATTCAAATCCGCAAACAAACCATAGTCCTCATTACTGGGACCAACACGGTTTCTCCTACATCCTCCATAATCAACTTCCAAATCCTCAAGCCATCCAGTAATGGCTGTGATAGTGGTGCTTATATCCATCCCGAATGGATCAGCAGGGAGACGGTCAACGATGTCCTCCCCTACCGACTCCGACAAATCACTCTTCTCTACACTTTTCCCCCCATAATCATAATCAAAACCCTCTCGGGACCGAGCAAAATTCTCCACTTTCTTCTCTGGAACACCCTCCACTAGATACCCATTAACAATTCTCATCGGCGATATCAAATTATCCTCAGATATATGCGCCGGAAATATGGGCCGATGCGAAAAATTTAACGCCATGTATGGTTCAAATTAACTCTAAAGACAGCTAAAAGGAAGACCCTCTCTTTTCTCTTTTCTCTTTTTCTGGTTTTTTTTTTCTTTTCTCTCTTTTTTGGTGTGCAATACTGTGATGCGAAGTTTATTAGATTCGACAAGAAAACCCTCAATTTAGGATGGTAAACTAAAAACAACGCACCTAAAATCTCACAGAGCTTCTTGTAAGGAACCCTAAGAGAATCCGAATAATACAGTAGAATCAATCAGTGAAACGACACCTTAATTTTTCGATATTTTTACTATACAAAATAATAAGAATCAATGAATATTTGGCAGAATAGGAAAACCTAAGAAGCTAGGGTTTTCAAAAGAATGTGGAAAGAGAATAAATCGTAACGATACAAAAAAAAAAAAAGAACCTGAATCAGCGTACAAAACAAACCCTAATTTGCTCACCAGAGAACACAATCGACAGAGAAAAGAAGATGGAACGAGTTTCCGATTGCCGATTAGGGTGGCGGAATTGAAACTAAATATGAACACCTCGTTTGGGAATCTGCCGATCGAGCTCAAAGAGGAGCGAAATAGGAAAATAGGAAGAAATAGCTAGGAGTAGAAAAGAAAAAGAGATAAAAATCTAAAGGTACCTGTTTGGGGAAATTGGGGGCTGAGGGTAGGGGAATTTTTGGGGGAATTGTCTAATTGTGTATGAATTGGGAGAGCCAAAAATGATACCGACACGTGTCCGGTGACTAATTCTTACTGCTATTACGGTGAAAGTCGTGGCGGGAATGGATTTCCCTCCTTCTGGACTCTATTTTTCCGCTTCAGCGCTCGTTATGCATATGGACTACCTGTATTTTTCGACATACTAGCTTTAGCGCACGTGTGTTACACGTGTATTTTGCGTCAATCAGTATAAAATATATACAAGAAAAATAAATTATTGCATACATTGAAATAATATCTTCTTAGCATACAAAAATGGTGAATTTAGTTGAATTAGTTATATAATACTTGAAATTATAATATCTTGCGAAATAAGATATAAATATGTCATGTTGTTGTACCTCGTCTAACATCTCTTGGGAATACAAATAATACAAATTTCGACTATCAATTAGACCACTGGCAGTATTATATTAGCTCGAAATTTGTCAAAATGGTTATTTCATCAAAATATTATAAACCTTAACTACTGGATATATATTTCTTAAAATTCTAATTTTCTAAATAATACAATTTTCATAAAACTCCAGTCACTAATTAGGTCAGTCCTGAGGAAGTTTTTCTTTAAACAAATTTTCGTTCATCTTCGTCTAATGATATAAATTAAGTAGTTATTATTTTTCTTAAGATGTTAAAAGCTTGAAAAATTAAATAATAACTTAAATTTTTGAAAAGGAGATTTAGTGCATTCCTAAGATCACCCTACAAGGAAATAATAATATTATTTATTAATTATCAAATAATGAATACAAAAAATAATGAAGCTTTCAAATTAATAGTAACCTTTTCACAATTAATGTATCATCAAGATTCTAACACAAATATTTTAGGTAGAAAAATGAAGGTAAGCTATTGTTTATATCAAAAGAGATTAAAATTTTAAAAACTTGTTCAACATAAAAAATATGTGGTATATGGTAGAGAATTATATATTTAAAGATTAATTTTTTTAATTTAGAGGAAGGTTTAGTAAACAATATTTATTATGACTATAGATTTTAAGTACGTATAATCATTTTTTTCATTTTTATGAAGAATAATAAAAAGAATCTAATTTAATTTGTCAATATTCTAAAATAAATATTTTAGGTAGGAAATAAATTAAAGTTATTTTTTTCGTATAACAAAGAGACTAAAAGTTTTAAAACATGTTATGATTTTTCTTTTTTCGGGTTGAGTCCTTTTTCCCCTTGATATCTATATGTCTATTTTTTTACATGATGATAAATTTATTTTGTAACCAAGGTACATAATATTAGTTCATACAGCCTTAGAACCTTTCCAACTTTGTATCAAAATTAAAAGACAACAGAAGCAATTATCTTTTCTTAAAAGATATGACGTTGGTAAATAAAATATGGTTATATGGCATTGATAAATAGAATATGGTACTTGGATGTATTTTCGTTGGACAATTAAATCAACGTATAATGGTTGATTTTAAATTCTTAAGATTTTTTGTTAATTTAAAGGTCCTAAATCTTACGGAGATATTGAATGACTTTTTTTTTAAAATTTAGTGTGACCATTAATTTTAAAAGGGTAAAAAAGACGAACACATTTCGCTAAGGGCCTTCGTGCTTTTAATACAATATGAATTTTTACGTGTAAGATTTACATACAATAAACTCTTAATATTTTAAAGGTTTTGGACTTTTTACATAATTTAAATAAGAAAAAATTTAATAAGTAAAATTTTAAATAATTTTAAACTCATAAACGTAGATTTGTATAAAGTAAACTCTTAACAGTTTTATAATTCTAAATGGTAGGACTTTCTACATAAGTAAAATAAGAAAGATTTTAATGCTTAAAATTTTAATTCATTTAAACTGTTAAATATTAAAAAATAATTAATTGATTATTCAATAAATTATTACTTGTATTACTTGACACACAAAAAGCCGTAAGTTTAAGTTCCAATCTTCTATTCTAGGTAAATATTAATTCATTGTAGAAATGTAAATGTTGTTAATGAAGGGATAGGGGAGAAAACGTGGTGAACGTATATTCAGTTGGTTTTTTTTTTTTTTGAAAGAATTACAAGAAAATACACGTGACTTCACACCATAACAAATAATGGCTCGTATTTTTAAATTTTACCTGACCTAGCCCATATTGTATATATTTTGAAAACACTAGCTCTTGCAAATTCAAAATATGTGTTCTTACAACCATTGCTTCTAAAAGCTATGGAGTTAAATCTATGTTCTCACAACCATTGCTTTCACTCTCTCTTCTTCTCACATCTTTTACATATTCTTCAAGAGGTCGTCCTCCATTACTGCTTCTCCCCCTATATCACCTGGTTGCAATGTAAAAGAATTGAAGAGTTGAAATCCACCATTGAAGGCTATTCAAAGCTTTGCTTTCGAAAATAGAAGTTTTTGAGTTTGTTAGTTGTTTGGATTGGAAGCTGTTCCAACTGATTGAAAATATCAAAAGGAGTTCAAAATTTAAATTTGAAGTGATTTGGAGTAGATTTGAGTTAAATTTCAGAAAAGACGCAAGGAAGAAGACGAAGTTAGTTTTTTGTATAATTATGTATAACCTTGTATAATAGTGTATATGAGTGTATAAACACATCTTATACACTATTATACACTTTTATACATATTTATACAAACATTTGTAGACGAACTTCTTCCACGATTTTCACTTGCAATTCTTCTTCAAAACCAGTCCAAATCTTCATTAAATGACTTCAAATTTTATATACAACCTCCTTATACTATTTCTAACAAGTCTAGATAACACCCACTCCAAATTTCTCACAAAATCAAACTCGGAATTTAAACATATATTTAAGCTTGTTAAAAATTTAATTTTCACCACCCAAATAGATTTGGTTTGTTGAACTAATATTTGAATCGCAGTTACTGATTCGAAAATTAACTTAAAAGCATGAACCATCATTTTTAAAAAATTAAATAGTAATTTTGAGAACCTATTGGAGTTGGATGTTGAATCTTAGCCTATTATTTTTGGGCTAGTTGGTTGTAAATTAAAATATGGACTATAAAATTGAAAAGTAGGGAGCCCAATTATTCTTATATGAAATTTTTCCTTTTTTTTTTTTGGAGCGATTGATATAAGGTAAAAGTTTAATTGATTTTAAAGTTCTAAATATTAGGACTTTCTACCTAGTTTAAATAAGGAAAGATTTAATACATAAAATATAATAATTAATTTTCAAGTCCAAAATATTATAAAAATGATTTAAATGACTATTTTGTCTAGTGCAAAACTAATTTTTAAAGGGTAAAAAAGGCGAACGACATTTCGCTAAGGGCCTTCGTACTTTTAATATTGTACTAATCTTATGTTACGCGCGTTGCGCGTGTACCTTATCTAAATATTTAATAAGCTTTTAAAAGTCATATAAATTTTAGAAGTCCTCGATCATCCACCAATTTATTAAAGAATGATCAATCAAATATTCCTCTCGAAGAAGCATCAACATATTACTATCAATATGTTGATAGTAAACAGATTTATTCCTCAAGCGAAATAAATCTAAGCATCAACATATCACTATCAATAGATTCTATCACAAGTTTACAACAAATTACATATCTAAAGGAGCGCAAACACCCGATCTAACACTGACACAGTAACCTCTATCCTAGGAGTAGTTCCTAAAAAATTATTTGCATATTTTACTCTTAAGAAAAATTAGTTTCTTCTGCTTGATGTTGTTATTTTTGAAATATAATATTATTTATCTGTTTTTATTTTTATTTTTTAAATAGAATAACCAAAATACTGAACTGTACATATGTAAATTTAAAGGAATTTCATTTCTTTTCTCTCTATTTCGCTATTTTAAAATACTAGGTTTAATTTTAAAAAAATCAAAATAACCAAAATATTGAATTATTAATTGTGATACTAAGTTAATGTTTGACTTGGTGTCAAAAGCAACTATACATGGACGACTCCACTGGTAAAAGAAATTCGAGATGAAGTAGAATTGGTTACATACTTGTGTAATTGCTAATTTTTCGAGAAAGCATTAATTATTATTAATTGTGATCACAAGTTAATTTTTGTTTTAGATGAAGTAAAATAGAATTTTTATGATGACGTATTAATTGTCATTAACTGTGATGACAATTAATATTTAATTCTGACTTGGACTTGACAAAAATAAAACACGGATTTATTCAAGTCTCCAAATTTGGAATGAAATAAGGAAAATCATAAATATATTTAAATTTAGTCGTAATTATGATTTTATCCAACATAAATAACACTTGTTGAGGGTAAAAAAGGCAAACGACATTTCGCTAAAGGCCTTCATGCTTTTAATATAGTATAGTTATATAGATTATTTTAGAGAAATTTTCATAAAGCACTATCTTTTAGTAGTAATTAGCCATCTATAGATATCATTTGCTATATTACGGATTATAGATACCTTTTCTGTGGTTATAAGATGTATTTGATGTATTTAAGCTATTGTATTCATGAATACAGTAGCAAAAATAGGCGTGAATCAGGGAAATCCAGCTAATCAGTTGTTGTATTCGAGTGTATTCGACTGTATTCATGGAGTGAAATGTGGGATTACAGCTGGACAAATTATTGTATTCGACTATATTTACGGCGTGAAATAAGGGATTATACTGTTTTTAAAACGGAAAGTGAATCAATTAACATAATCGACTCCTAATATAACTCAACAAACTCAATTATAACATACAAATTTTGTATTTTCAGTTTAAAAATGATTCTCAACCGAAAAATACACCAAAAACATAGCAACTTTCAGAGAAATTATATAATATATCTGAATACATAAATTATATTAATTAAAAAAATATATGAATACATTCATGGCATATAGCGAGACAGTGAATACAATGAAATACATAGAATACGACGGGATACATTGAAATACAATGAAAAAAATAGTGAATACAATGAAATACATGGAATACAACGAAATGCATTGAATTACATGAAAATACATTGAAATATATTAACAGAAAATCAAGTTGCTCAGCCCCAAACTCCGTCGTCTTTGTTCAAGAACAAACCCTAATTTCCGGCGAATTCGCCGTTCACCGGAAGCAGGTAGTGAAAACACGCCGCCTTGGTCCGGCAATGGTGCCTTTGATGGCAAAAAACAATGTCAAAGCCTTCAATGCCATACCTCAGAAGATGTAGAAATCACAAAAACTTATATCCTTAAATGATGAATTGATTGATAAAGACGAATTAAGAATATCACAGAAACTTATATCCTTCAAAGCCTTCAAGGATGAATTGAGGAAGGAAGAGGAACAGTGAATTCAATGGGTGGTTTTGCCCCTCTTTGTCATTCTCCGCCGTCGATGATCACTCAAATGAAAATTTTCCGAGACAATGGAGATGAATCAGTGGAGAATTGTGGTTGTATTCATGGAGAAAGATTGGTGTTGAGAGAGAGAGAGGGTGGAGAAAAATCTGAAAGAATGAGAGAGAAAAATAATACAAAGCGTATTTTATGGCTCAAGGGTAGGAGATGACCATAAATAGATATTTGGCTATAAAAATCAAAAGATATCTATGGAATATAATTTTTTTAAAAGGTATTTATTTAAAATAAATAAGGTATCAACCTTTGCTATATGAGGTAAAAATTTCATTATTTTATTATTTTATTCCTACTTAGGAACATGGGTATTGGATAATTTCAGCACAATTTGACATAGAATACAGTGTTCAGTTGGGTGCGTTGGAAAAATAATTATCGAATTATCATGTACTTCCTCCGATTCACAATAAGTGACCAGTTTACTTTTTCATTTTGGTTCAAAATAAGTGTTGTAATCTAGAAAAAAATCAATTTATTTTTACTCTTTTACCCTTATGTGCATATCCCTAAAAAGTTTTCTCACTCCTCATTATAACTACGTGACCAATATTTAATAAGGATAGTTTGGTCATACTAGGTATTTTTGTATAGAATTTAGTATTTTCTTAATGGGCGTGCTAAAAAGAAACTGGTCACTTATTGTGAATCGGAGGGAGTAATATTTAGTTGATGATATTACATAATGCATAGGTTATTATACATATATATAAAGAAATGTTATGCAGATTAAATTATTTAACTACAAAAATACTAATAATTTATTTATTATTAGTCACCACATAAATATTTTACGTATTACTCACATAACTAGTATCTTAATCAGACGATTAATGTTTAACCAAAAAATAATTTTTATGGTCAAAGCAAATAAAAGAATAATTCGAGTTTCTAATAATCAATTTTACTTTACTTTTCCTAAAATAAATGAATGGCAAATAATGAAAATAAAATATTGAGAAAGTAAAGAAAAAGAAATCTTATTGATAATTGGAGCTTCATTGCAATAGGAGAAAATAAAATCTTTTAAAAACAGAGAATAGCAAAACTATGGACAATTGATAATATAAGTTCGTAAATTTCTTAATGATAGTACAAGATATGGTAACGGGGTTTATATAAGGGTACAATATATAACTGTCTTGCCCTACTTAATTCCTACTCATTACTAATATTTATTATTGATTACCATGGGTAATTTATAACGGTTATTAATAACAACCAATCACACATAATCAAGGATTATGCTGATTTCTTTCCATATTCGCGGTTATGAATGAACCGTCCTTTTTCGTGGTATTTAATTATCCACCCCGCACCTATTTCTACCTTTCTAGCTGTTAGGTAAGGTATCGTGTAGGAGCTCACGTGGATGTTTTACTTATGCCTTCTCTAATCTTCAGTCTTTTTTATCTCTTCGACTCTTATACCACCTATCAACATATCAACAGTCCAGGTGTTAAGTCTATTTTTCTACCAATACAGATACCCCCTCCCCCACCCTCATACTTTCTGAATATTCGGGAACTGGAGAGTTTATTTGTGGCGAAAATGTCTTGCTGCCTCTTCCCGATATTATTATGATTTGCTTCAAAATCGAAGAGACGTATGTCTCTTCCATTTAATGCTCGAGACACTTGTCTTATCGTGATTGGCTCTATAGTTTGCAGTGGCTTTTTAGTGTTTATGCAGTTGTATCAGCTCGACGTGATGGTTCCATGATGATGGTCCATGATAACGTTTTTTCCTTATAAATACAGTATTATGCACCTTCCAAAACTTCTTCTACTTTCTTTCATTTTCTCTTTCTCTTCGTGCTTCTGCTTTACTTAACAATGGCTTCCCAATTTTCAAATCCTTCTTCATCCTCTGATCCTCGTCGCGCTATTATAGTAGATGAACTCCCTTCTACTATGGCTCCAGTTAGAAGTAGGAACAGAGGTGGTAGACTCCGTAGCCTAGGTTCCATATCTAGTCGAAACACTTCTTCTTCTAAGAAGAAATCTTCAAAATTTTCCTCTTCTTCTAAAGCTAAGTCCATAACCGCTCCTAGATCTTCTTCCAAGGCTAGGCATCAAAACAAATCATTGTCTGAACCTTTAGTATCGAAGATCGTTCCCGAGAAGTTTTCGTTTATTTCTGATTGTGAGGCGTGGAGTAAAGAAGTTTTCTCCATAGCAGCACTTAACCCTGCTGACCACTATCCTTCCCTTATTAAATATGGTTTTCTTCCTCTCGTACATAGAGAATGACATTGGAAGACTGATTTCCCAATCACAACCCCTAGTGCCAATAACCGAATAATCACCTACCGTGAAGGTTGTTCATTCAATTATACTTATCCTTTTACCTTAGGATTTAAATCTCTAATTGACCCAATGATTCTGGAGTTCTGGAGCTATTTCAATATTTGCCTCAGGAAAATAGGCCGGATAATATGGAGGTCAGTAGCATGCCTTCGATACTTGTTGGGCTTAATTTCTGCCCCTTTCACTTTTCGACATCTCCTCTGTCTATATTCCCCGAAACTTTCTTGTGCAGGTGCTTTTACATTGCAACAAGAAGTAAGTGCGTCTTGGTTAGTCATGAAGATGATTGTGACCGAGGCTGGTATACTCAGTTCATTGCTGTCCCAGCCCGTGCTTTAGTGGGAGAAGAGAATATGCCTTTTCCCGAAAAGTAAAATCTTTCACATAAGTGTTTTCCTTTATTTTTAACATTCTGCCATTTTTTCTATCTTAAAATGCTAACCTTCTCGCTTGTGTCTACTTCTTTTTTAGCAGCCATGAAAGTCTTTGGTGAGCTTTCTGACTTCCGTAATTGGGTAGAAAAGATGTTATCTACTGCTCCTATAGAACAAAAATCTTGAAAATATCACGACCCAAAATCTAACTACTCGTGATGGCACCTAACCTAACCTGCTAGGTAAGCCAATTAACAACTAACCAATTCGAATATAATTAATAAGACAATTAAATAAAAGGAATATCTAAATCCGATACGTTCCCCAAGGACTGGTAGTACAAATCATTAGCTTCTATGAATAGAATTTACAAAGATGGTATGAAGTAAATACATCATCTGTTCGAAATATACATAAACAGAGTTTCATGAATCTAAGGCTACCATGAATAAGAGGCAGCTACTACCGGAACGCGGGTACGTCTTCAATTCCATCTCCCATCGATCACAACAACATCAGCAGCCAACATCTGCACGCAAGGTGCAGAAGTGTAGTATGAGTACAACCGACCCCATGTACTCAATAAGTAACAAACATAACCTTAGGTTGAAAGTAGTGATGAGCAGGAATAAAGGTCGGGTCCAACACCAATAGCCATCAATAGTTCATAACAACGTAAAGCAAGTAATAAGAGAAATAGCTCAGAGATAAAATGCTCAGTTTATTCATAGTTCCCGAAAATAGTTCCGCTTTTCAAATATATCAGTGAAAATCCAAGTCTTTTACTGAAATTTGCCAAAAATGTAAGTAAGTTTGAAAATTGTAATTTTTCCCAAAATCTCTCAATAGGTAAATCTTTCATTTTCAAATGGCATGAGGAAAACACATCTCCATGCCTATATGTCAATGTATGCATGCCAACTGTAATACCATGCAGTGATAAAACCATATGCATATTCTTAGAGTATCAATTCGCTCAGTCCTCCCAGTTACTCAGTTCTCCCAGCCACTCAGTCTTCCCAGCCGCTCAGACCTCACAGTTACCAAGTCCTCACAACCACTCAATCCTCATAGTCACTCAATCCTCCCAATCACTCGGTACACAGTAGGTACCTACGCTCACTGAGGGGTGTACAGACTCCGTAGGGGCTCCTGGCTATCCCAAGTGCTATAATAAGCCAAACATGGCATAAATCAGTAAAACATGCTGCGGCGTGTAGTCCGCTCCCATCATAAGTCAATAAAACATGTTGCGGCATACAACCCAATCCCATAAACATCCTCACCATCAGGACATCGGCCTTACTCAGTCATCAATCTCTCCAGCCTCTCGCGCTCTCAATGTCATGAAAAATTAGCCCAAAAATAATGATGTAATGTATTAATAAATGGTAACAAAGTCTGAGATATGATATGCATATGAATGCGTATGACTGAGTATGTAATGCAATGAAAGCAGATAGCTCAACCGCAGAAATGACCTCAGAGGGTCCCAACAGGATAAGCATGTAGTCTAGACATGGTTTCTAACATGGATCATAGCTCAATAGCTCTAGTACATAGAGATTTCATGATTATAGATAAGATCGGGTAACTATATATACAGTACCACATTAATAACGGAGTCACAATTCACACGGTGCATGCCCACACACCCGTCACCTAACATGTGCATCACCTCAACACCAATAACATAACACGTAATTCGGGGTTTCATACCCTCAGCACCAAGTTTAGAAGTGTTACTTACCTCGAACAAGCTAAATTCAATACCCAGCAAGCAAAATGATGCTCCAAAAATACCATCCCGCACATACCGGCCTTCGAATAGTTCGAAACCCAATCCATATGGTGAAAATCGCCTTAAAAAATTGTCCCAACTTAAAATATGTTAAATGAATAAAACCCTCGATTTGACATTGTTCTGCCTCGTTTCTTGTGTCAAATGATCCTAAAACTCGCTTTTGATGCTTCCAATGGATTCTTTGTGAAATTCTAGTCAAGTTAGGCTCTCAAATCACTCCATTTGACCTTATATTGAAGGAGATATGTTGGTTTTAATATTTGAAAATAGTGCAGATTTTTTTTAAACACGAAGTCAGTTGCAATTTTATAATTAATCTGAAAAATTTGGCAACTCAATTCTTAGTAAAAATGATCATAAAATCCTCATATGATGTCCAAATTCGACGATTCTTTTTGCTATGGCTCTATAATTACGATATGGATATAATGCTTCAACCAAAATAGAAATTGGAGTCATTTGTTTAATGTGGTACCATTTATGCTTGAAGAAACGACGTCGAAACATAAGAAAACGAGCGCAATACAGCCCAAACCTATCGGAAACTCACCCGAGCCCCTAGGGACCCCGTAATAACATACCAAAGAGCCCCATAACATAACACGAATCTACTCTAGGCCTCAAATCATCCATAATAATATCGAAACGATGAAACACACCTTAAATCAAGTTTAATGAACTTTCGACTTCCAAAAACTCGTGCCGAAACATATCAAATCAACTTGGAATGAACTCAAATTTTGCACACAAGTCCTAATATATTATACAGAGCTACTCGTGCCCCCAAACTACTTAGCGAAGTATAAATACTCAAAACGACCGGGCGGGTCGTTATAGGAAATTTTTATCCCAAAAATTTGGGTGGAAAGTTAAAACCCATGGTATATTACTTTATTTTACCATGATTTTTTTAATACTTACTTTGACATCCTTTTTTATTTTCAGAATTTGCAATCCACAGAGTTCATTCCGCTCCTCTAGTTAGACTCGATGTTAATATTACTCAAGAGCAGATTTTGAATGTGTCCTCTTTGAAGAGGAAGAATAAAGAACCCCTTGCCTCTGATGAAAAAGAAGAAGATGAAGGCTCCTGAGTGACGAGGCCTCGAGTTAGGAGGCAAGTCATTTTAGATGATGAATCCAACATCCCTCAAAACCAACCTTCAGACGTCGTGCCTTTTCACTTGGTTGATGAGCCTAAATATGTCCCTCTGAAAATTTTCAAGGAAGAAGATGTTGATCCTGCTTTGAGCCCTCCTTCGAACCCTGGTACATAGCTCCAACATTCTTCAATCCAAATACATGGCTTTGTAGCAATAAATCCCCTTGTTTGTAATAAAAGAAGTTTTTTCCTTGTCTAGGGGTCTATTTTTATTTGAATATATCCATAATAAGAATTTAAAAAAACATAAAAGTTCATGACCAACAGTAAAATCGATTAATTGATCTATATGCGATAAAGAAAATGAGTCTTTAGGGCGTACTTTATTTAGATCAATATAATCTACATATACTTACCATTTTCCATTTTTCTTAGGTACTACAACAATATTGGATAACCAATTAGGGTACTGTACCGCACGAATTGAACCAATTTCCATAAGTTTATTTACCTCCTCTTAAATTACTTGATTTTTAAATGCTCTCTGCTTTCTCTTCTTTTGCTTTATCGGAGAGTGTAATGGATCTTAATTATTTTAAGTCATTACCTCCGGTGAGATACCTATCATATCAAACTGCGACCAGGTAAAACAATCAACGTTAGTGCATAAAAATTCAATTAACTTACTTTTTAACTTCGGGCTCTAGTTTGTCCCAAGATAGACTTTTTGTTGGGCCAGTGGTCGAACAATACAATAACTTCAAGTTTTTCTGTAGTTGTTTTAGTAGTTTCGTTCTCTTCTGGGTCTTGGATCACATCAAGTCTCACAACTATATCTGCTTCGTTCCTCGCACTTTCAGTTGAGGTAGAAAATAAATTCTCCTCAGCTAAATACTCTAATTGCTATTTTTTATTTCTATCTTTAGATGTTCTACTCACCACAAAAACTGTATTGGTTTCTCATGCCGTTTGGCGATCTCCCCTGATTTGACAAATTTCCTACTGTGATGGGAATTTGATAACCTGATTCAAGGTTGACGGTAATGTGTCTATGTCATGAATCCACGACCTTCCTAAAATTATGTTGTAAGTCATGTCTGCATCCACCACCTGGAATTTGGTATCTTTCATGACACCCTCGGCAAAATATAGATAGCATAATCTCTCCCTTTGTTATGACACTTGAATTGTCGAACCCAAACAAAGATCGAGCCTTGGGTATCACACAATCAATTATTTGCATCTCATTTACCACTTGCAGTAATATGACATTCATAGAGCTACCTAGATCAATCAAAACTCTCTCGACATTAGTATCATGAACAAGTAAAGATATTACCAAAGCATCCTTATGAGGGATAGACAAGCCATCAACGCCAAATGTTATGTTATCTCCTTTTAAGATTTGTCGAATCCGCTTCCCGTGGGCCACTAAGATTTTGACTTTTTTTTATTGTCGTGTATGTAACTCCATTAACATTCTCACCCTCGATTATTACATTCACCATCCTTTTTGATGATGGGGGATTCTGTGGTTCTTCCTTATTTTTCATATAACACTATTTTTCTTTCTCGTTAAATAGGTTAGTGAGATAGCCCTTTTAGTAAATAATCAACCCCTGCTTGTAGGAGCCTGCAATCTGCTATTCTGTGATAGTGATCATTATGGAATTTACACCAGAATTTATGACTTCTTTTGCTAGAATCCGATCCCATCTCTTTAGGACATCGTACTTTATCACCCATGCCTCTTAACACAACTACTAACTCGGAAATACTGACATTGAAGTTATAATCTCCTACTTTTTATCAAGAATTTTTATCATTGTTTCTTGTCATATCCCGTTCTTTTCCAAATCGAGAAGAAGGACCTACCTCCTTTTGTCGTGATCTCTAATCAAACCGTGCATGTTCTAGTAAGATCTTGCTCCGCAGCTCCCATATAAGATTCTTACCTATTTTTTCCTGATCTTCTTTCTGGTTCTAATCTTCTAGAACCGAACCACTCCTCTACCTTTGCTTGGAATACCGTGTCTTCTTCTATTAGTAACTTTATGCTATACCTTTTATAAACATCATTCCAAGTAGTTGCAGGAAATTCTCGTAAACTCTCATTTAACCTTCTCATGGCTTCTGAACTTCTCTCATTTTGGTTGCTGGCAAATGCCATTGCTGCCCAACTATTTGTGACGATCCGACCCATCATCTCGTGAGTTACCGTCCTGTTTTTCTCATTTCCTATTTCTTTATGCTTCATTATCAGTGTTGGGTGTGAACAAGTTGATTTGGATTGGTTTTAGTAAGAAATGAGACACTTAGTCTCTTTAAGGAAGGTTTATTTTGGAAAAGTCAACCGAACATTGACTTGTGTTAGAGGGTTCGGATTTGAATCCCGATGATTTGGTTAGCTTCGGGGGATGATTTGTGACTTAGGAGTGTGATCGGAAGTAATTTTGGAGGTCCGGTGTAGAATTAGGCTTGAATTGGCGAAGTTAGTATTTTGGCGAATTCCGGTTGATAGGTGAGATTTTGATCCGAGAGTCGGAATGGAATTCCGAGAGTTGATGTAGCTTCGTTAGGTGATTTGGGATATGTATGCAAAATTTCAGGTCATTCGGACGTGGTTTGGTCAAGTTTTTGATCGAAAGTGTATTTCGGAAGTTTTTAGAAAATTAGGCTTGAGTTCGATGAGTTTTGGGTAATTTGATGTTGTTTGAGGTATTTTGATGATTGGAAGAGGTTTGAATAATGTTATGAATTATGTTGTCATGTTTGATCGGGGTCCCATGAGGCTCGGATAAGTTTTGGAAGAGTTTTTGGAAGATTTTTGTCGTTTGAGCATAAACATGTAATGATCCAAAGGTCCATTTTTAGTTATAGAGATCGAAATTTTATTTTGAGATTTCCAGAGTTTAAATAATGAATTATAGGAGTGATCTGGAAAGTTTGGTCTAATTTCATCAAGTCGCGATTGGGTTTTTGACATGAAACATGAGTTAATTGTTTAACGAGCGAAATGGATATCGCACTGAGAAAACGAGCTCCGAATTAGTTTCAATTGAAGGACTATGTTTGTATCATTATTTGTGACTCATAGGAACAAGAATCATCGAATTCTGAGTTCGTATGATGGAGTTAGAGCCATTTTAGTAAAAAGAAAAGTGCTGCAATTTCTTTGGCTGCTGCTGTATTTTTTTAGCAGCGTGAACAGTAACCATGCGGGTGAACAATAACCACGCGCATGAACAGTAACCGCATGCGTGAACAGAACTTTCGAAAAATTCTAGGCAGTGAGTTTATAAAACACTTCATCCGCGATTTTGGGTCATTTTTCCTCCATGGTTGATCATTTTGAGAGCTTCTTGGTGGAGATTAAAGAGGGATTCAAGGGGGAACGACTTGAGGTAAGTTTCTTGGACTTAGAACTCGTTTTTATTGTGAATTCCACCTAGAGATTCATGAAATATAAGCCTACAAATCAAGAACTAGGGCTTGAATTTTGAAACCAAACAATTAGGATTTGATGGGTCATTTGAACTCGGATTTGGGAGTTCTTGGTATGTATAGACTCGTGGCGAGACAAGGAATTCGGTGATGGTAATTTTCTGATTTTTCGAGACGTGGACTCGGGGCTCGGGTTTTGTCAGATTCGTGAATTTTGATATTTTTCGATTGCTTTCGATTGGGTATTGTCTCTTTAGCATAATGCGACATATTCGTTGTGATTTTGGGCAGATTCGTCGCACGGGGAGGGTAATTTGAGAGGCAAGGGCATAGCGAGCTAGACTTTGACCGTCTTGAGGTGAGTAATTGATGTAAATGATGTCTTGAGAGTTTGAAACCCCGGAATTTCCCATCGTAACGCTATATTGAGGTGACTTGCACGCCAGATAACGGGCGTGGGGCAGAGCACCATTGGGGATTGTGACTTGGTCCGTCCCGAGAGATGTTTTTACCGTGTTTTCTACTTGAACTAAATTGAGAATCATCCTTACTTGGATTTAATTGTTACATTTGGGCTTCTTGCCAATTATTTGAATCCTTCAGGGATTGATATCACTGCTTTCGCATATTTTGCATATCATTTGACCTCAGTCCAAGGTTTTAAATACTGTTTTGCAAACTCAGCCATCTTTCTAAGATTTGAAAACTTAAATGGTATTTCTAAATGATATTTCGGGCTGAGAACTACTGTTTTACAAATGCCCAAGAGGCTTATGATGATTTCTAGACTGAGCATGGATCGGGCTGCGCACCGCAGCAGTGTTATATTGATATTGAGGCCGAGAGCCTGGTTGATTACATTGATATTGAGGCCGAGAGCCTGGGTGATTATACTGAGATTGATATGAGGCCGAGGGCCTAGATTTGATGCCACGAGATGGCTTGATATTGCACTTGGACTGTAGGAGCCCCTCCGAAGTCTGCACACACCCCAAGTGAGCGCCGTCGACGATAAATAAATGGATGGCTCGGGCTGCACACCGTAGTGGGTACTAGAGTGTACCATCACATGCATTGCATTGCACTCATGCATTTGTTTTTATCTGTTATACCTGTCTCAATATTTGGTACTCTGACTTAATTGACTTGTTGCTTCACTATTTGTTGTTCTAAACTGTCAGTTATAGTTTACTTTGTATTTTTCCATGATTTCTTATTCTCAGCCTTTATTTATGTTTATTACTCACTGGGTCAGAGTACTTACATTACTCCCTGCACCTTGCGTGCAGATCCAGGTACACCACAGGCTATGTGAGGAATTGTTTAGCTGAGCAGGCAGTATCCGGGAGTATTGAGGTAGCTGCATGGCGTTCGCAGCCTTGATCTCTCCCCTATATCTCTATCTTTTATTCCGTATTTTTCCTAGACAGACTTGTAATAGGTGGATATTCTGTATTAGAGGCTCATATTCGTGACACCGGATTCTGTTGGGCTATGGTGTGGTATTTTAATTGAACTTCCGCATATTTTATTATTAATTATATACTTGAATGAAATGACTTAGTAAATTCTCTGTGATATTTATCTATAATCTGAATAAGAATTTGGGATAATGTTGTTGACTGGTCGGGCTTGCCTAGCAGTGTTTTGGGCGCCATCATGATCGGGGTTGGGGTCGTGACACTATCAGGTACGCTAGGTAACACCATCCTTTCTTACTAGAATAGATCCACGAATTCTTTGAGCAATTCAACACTTCTTTGTTTTACCTTGAAGATATCTTCCATTCTTTTTTCTATTTTTTGAGCTCCAGAATTTTTTTTATGAATAAATTTGCAAGCTTAGGAGAAGAGTAAATAGAATTTACAGGTAACAGAGAATACCATGTTAGTGTCTCTTTCGTAAGGGTTTCACTAAATTTTTTACCAACACCGATTCGATTTCCTGCTTGGTTAAATCGTTGCCTTTGACTCTTGTAGTAAACACAGTAATATGATCTAGTGGGTCAGTAGTCCCATCATACCTGGAAATATCGGGCATTTTAAACTTTTTCAGTATTGGTGGTGTTGCTTTGGTTTCCATGGCTGTTGTGAATATTTATCTATATTTATTCCTTTAATCACAAGTGGTACTCCCGGTTCTGTTTTATCCACTCATTTTGTTCCTTGAGCTGTTTCTGCAAAATTAGAACTAAATTTTATAAATTAGAATTATTTGGCTTACGTGGTCCTCCGACTCCAGAGTTATTTGGTATTTCTCCACTTTCAGAATGTTCAAGCCCTGAATGAAGATTTTTCACAGTATCGTATTAACTAGCGGAGGAAGCTGAACAACACTTGATAACCCACTTGAAAAGCATGCAAAGCTTCACTGATCTGCTGTGCAATAAATTATTTCAGGTCATCTTGCACATTTGACTGTTCCTCATATTGTTGTCCAACATTGCGATTAGCAGATCTAACAAGTAAATTTTTTCTTGATTGTGGAGAATGTATGGGTATATTGTGTGGAGGAGTACCACCTTGTTGTCCATCCTCATCCCGAACAATTTGATCAGTACTATACATATAAAGACAAAATATGAAAATGAAAAGTGAAAAGATTACTAGATTTTCCGGGAACGGAATTAACTTATTTAACCAAAAGATAGTTTTTGTGGTTAAAACAAATAAAAAAATAATTCAAATTTCTAATAACCAATTTTACTTCGCTTTTCCTAATATAAATGAATAGCAACTAATGGAAATAAAATATTGAGAGAATAAGGAAAAAAAATCTTATTGATAATCACAGCTTTCTTCCAATAGAAGAGAATAAGATCTTTTAACATCAGATAATAGCAAAAATATGGACAATTGACAATATAAGTTTGTGAATTTTCTATGACGGTACAACATATGGTAAGGGAGTTTATATAAGGGTAAAATATGTAACTGTCTTGCCCTACTTAATTTCTACCCGTTAATAATATTTATTACACTGATTACCCGTTATATGGGTAATTTCTAACTGTTATGGTAATAACAATCAATCGCGCATAATTAAGGATTATGTTGATTTATTTCCATATTCGCAATTATTAATGAACTTTCCTTCTTTTGGGTAATTTAATTATCCATCTCGCACCTATTTCCTCCTTTCTAGCTGTCAGATATAATATTTTATAGACGATCCCGTGGGTGTTTAACCTATGTATTCTCTAATCTTCACTCTTCTTTATCACTTTGACTCGTTGCCACATATCATCATATCATCCGTCTACGTGTCAAGTCTATTTTTTCACCAATACAATTAAAATTAATTTTTTCAAAACCAGTGAAGCAAAGAATTTTACCTTATCAATATAAAAGTAAACTATCACAATTGCATATGATAAAAAAGAGTTGATACTATATAGATAGAGTAACCTATTATAAACGGTTAAAACATATTCATAATGTAAAAGTAATTGTTTTCATCTGTGTAAATTAGCTTTTAACATATCTTGAAAATGCTGAACGGATAGTTTTATTGCATGTTACTGACTTATCGTTACTACTTATACTTAATATGCATTTACTAATAATCAAATTGTAGAAATATTCTTTTTATATAATCAGATTGTATGAACATTCTTACATTCATTTAATAAAAGATAAATCTTTGTCAATATATATATTTTAGAATATAAATTTTGTCGCCAATAATTTATCATGTTTTACCATTACACTGAGTTACTTTTAATAACACGTAATGTTTTAAAAGTAAGTCTTATATAATAACATATAAAATAAAATAAATAATTATTATTAAAATTTAAACCATATTAATACTGTAATGATTCTTTATATGACTTAAATCTTATAATTTAAATTCATCAGTATGAGGTTATTACAAGAATGCCACCAATACTTATACTCAAGTTATATTGGTGTGAATTTTCTATACAATAGGTGTGAACTTGATTTTCATTACTTTTTTTTGGTTGAAAAGATAAGCATATTATAGATACTTAAACATGTACATAAGAGTTTGTGGGATGCATATATTGCATCAGATGAGCACAACTAGAACTAGCTACATTAGCTACTACATCACTATTGCTACTAACAACATCACTACTACTGATACTACTAGTAATTAACATAGAGCTTGATTTAAGTAGTCTTCTTCGTAGCATTCCTTCCTGATCCTGCTGGTAAAAGGGTGTGACAAAAGGAGGACTTGAAAAAAGTACACAACGAGCCTCCACATTTACTGCTCCATGCTTAGCTAGACAGTCTGCAACATAGTTTTGTTCTCTGAAGATGCTTTGTATTTATCATCCAGCTGATGGAGTAATAACCTACAATCATTGATTAAATTAGTATATTTGACAGTAGGTGTGGTAAGCATACCAAGTATTGCAGTTGCATCTGTTTCAATGATCAGTGGTGTGGGTTGTTGCTGAACATCTAATTTTAGCCCCATTATAAGTGCTAGCAATTTTGTCTGAACACTGGAGCCATGTTGTGCGCGTCCTGCAAAACCTATAATCCATTTGCACTGCTGATTCCTAAAACACCCACCTATACCACAGTTATTTTGAGTGATGGATGCTGAGCCGTCTATATTTAACTTGAAACCCTGGCCATCAGGTGGATGCCATTTAATATAGAAGGACAATAGTGAAGTATTACTTTTCGTAGGATTTGTGAGGTAATAAAATTCAACAGCCTGGTTTTAGAGCAAAGTAACACTTGATTTAAGATGCTTATGATCAAAGAAGTTTTTGTTTCTTATAGACCATAACTGCCACAAAGCAAAAGGTAAAATTATGGAAAAAGGAATGCAGTTATAGGATGGAAAATACTGCTTATGTATGAAAGTGTGCCACCAAGATGTACGATTAGTAATTACCGGACCAACCATATGAGTAATATTTACCTTAAGAGCAGCCCAAAGTGCAGTAGTATTATGACATTCCATAAAAATATGATGTATAGTCTCAGGAACCAGGTGACATTGTAAACACAAAGATGAATTGATAATTTGTAACCTATGTAAATATGCAGCTGTAGGAAGCCTGTCATGACATATTAACCATACAAAGAAGGAAATCTTGGGAGGTATTTTGAGTTTCCAAATCCATTTGTAGTTTATGACCTCATTTGTTATGGAATGATTAAGGGCATGTGCAAGAGTATAATATATATATTTAACAGAGAACAACCCATCCGGTGTAATTGCCCAATAAAGCTGGTCATAATTTACGGGCACCATTGGCATATAAGTATCAGTAATTGGAACTTCTAAAGGAAGAGGTAATACAAAAGGCAAAAGATGTAAGTGCCACTGATGATTAAAATAGTAAGCAGACACTCTTTTGCTGTTCTCACCTCTGGGTAGGGGTCCATATATATAATTACGAACCAGCGAATTATGAGCTATCCATGGTTCAGTCCAGAAATTTACGTGTTTACCATCAGTCAGGTTTCATTTATAACCTAATCAACAATTATACCAACCCTTAAGAATGTTTGTCCAAGTTCTTGAAACATTCATTTTACTTAAATTAGAAGGCCTAAGATAACTGTGTAGTAATACTTGTGCCCATATCTGAGTAGGATTTTGAAACAGCCTCCAAGCAAGACTAGAATGCAAAGCTTGATTTTTAATACTGAGATTTTGGATGCCCAATTCCCCTTACGCTAAAGGTTGTGTAACCATGAACCATTTAATAAGATGTAATTTTTTCTTTTGAGGAGTAGTTCCCCAGAGAAAATTTCCTTTGGTATCTATTAAGGGAGGAAATAATATACGAAGACAGGGTGATATAATGCATTAGGTGGCTAGGAAGGTTATTCAAAGTTGATCTTATTAGGGTTTGCCTTCCTGCTTTGGTTAAAAAGTGGGTTTTTCATCCTGCTAACTTAGATTTGAAAGTGTCAATTAGGAATTGGTAATCTCCTTTAGTGAGTCTTGAATTAAAAATAGGAAACCCTAAATACTTACCAAAGTGTGTGCCCTCACTTATATAAAAATTGTGTTGTTTTGCAACCTTCATATTAGTAGGACAATTCCTAGAGAAGAAAATCCGTGATTTCTCAAAGTTAATAGTTTGCCCCGAATAATGAGTAAATTGATTGATGGTGTTAACTATAGATTGACATGAAGTAGATATAAATTTTGAGATGAAAATAATATCATCTGCGAAGAAAAGATGAGATAATTGAGGTCCTCTTCTACCTATTGAAATGGGATGCCAAATGTGATAATCAACTTCAGAGATTATTTTTCGTGACAACATCTCTAAACATAAAATAAAAATATAAGGTGATAGAGGATCGCCTTGTCTAATACCTCGTGTAGGTGTAAAATAGTCAGTAGGTGTACCATTTATTAGAATAGCTGTAGAAGTAGTGGTAATACAAGACATTATTAATTTAACAAAAGTTGGAGGAAAATTTAGATTTTGTAATGTGTTATAAATGAAAGACCATTCCAGCTTATCAAAAGCCTTTTCAAGATCCAGCTTTAGCAGCATATTAGAATTTTTACCCTCATTCTATGGAACCTAGAGATAATTTCTTGTACAATAGTTGCATTATCAGCTACTCGTCTATTTTTCTGAAAACTGGATTGAGTCGGATGGATAAGATGTTACAGAACTGGTTTTATTCTATTAACAATAATTTTTGTAATAATCTTATAGATAGTATTACAAATGCTAATAGGTCTGAATTGTGATATAGTAGAAACATTCTTGTTTTTAGGAATTAAGCAAATAAAAGTTGTATTTATAAAAGGGTCAATCTGATGGTCCAAGAAAACCTTATGACAAAAATAGTCGACAGAATTTCCTATGATATGCCAATATTTCTGATAAAATAGAGGATGTAATCCGTCTGGGCCAGGTGCCTTAAGGGGTTGAAACGAATTAATGGCATTTAAAATTTCAGAATATTGTAAAGGAGTTATTAAACTAGTTTGCTCAATTGAGGTTAATATATTAAAAGGGTGTACGAAAGAGGAATGAGTAGAATTGGTTTTTTGAGTAGTGAAGAGATGCTATAGTAAGTAGTAATGTCATCTCTAATGTTTTGAGGGTCAGTAATCCTATTTCCTCCTAAGTCTTGAAGAGCAGTTATACGATTATGTCTACGTCGATTTAAAGTTGTTAGGTGGAAAAATTTGGTGTTAGCATCACCATTATTTAACCAATTTATTCTTGATTTTAACTTCCAAAATTCCTCCTCGAGCTGGAGAATGTGATTAAATTTCAAAGTTAAGGATTTTTCCAAATTTTGTAAAAATAGACTAGTTGTATAGTGAATAGAGGCTTGGATCCCACCTAGTCTTGCCAATAATTTATTTTTACGCTTAAAAATGTTACCAAAAGTATTTTTATTCCAAACTTGTATGGATTCCACAAATTGATTAATAGTAGGAATCAAGTGAAGCTTTTCTGACCAAAATTGTTCTATTACTGCTGAGAAGGTAGGATGGGTAGTCCATATAGATTCAAGCCTAAATATTTTTTTCCTTGGCATAGAACATTGTTGTAATTCAATTTTAATAGGGCAATAATCAGAATGAGTCCGGGGAAGGTGTGTTACCAAAGCATCACAATAATTAGCTATCCACCCATAATTAGCTAACACACGATCAATACGTTCTAAAATATTAACACTGTTATGTCTACCATTTTTTCAAGTGTAACGACTACCCTTATATCCTAAATCCGTTAATAGGCAGTAATTAAAACAGTCTAATAATCTATTAGCTCTAGCATTATTTATAGGCAAACCCCCAAATTTATCTACGGCATGTAATATTTCATTGAAATCTCCCCCTAACAACCAAGGCCCCTTATAATTATCAAATATACACCTAATGTTATCCCATAATACTAGTCTAGATGCCAAGTCATTACTTGCATAAATAGCACTAAATAAAAAGGTAAAGGGTAAGGGAAGAACCTGAACATGGCAATGGATCTCTTGGGTAGATGTGGCCACCTGCTCCACATTTACAAGAGCTGCATTCCATAGAATAACAATCCCTCCTGATTGTTCTACAACAGATACCTCAATCATACCTGTGAACTCAAAGTCATCATTCAGAAGCTGGTGGGATTGGCCGTGTGTCTCCAGAAGAACCACCAAAGTAGGTCGATTATAATCTAATAAAGATCTAAAATTCCTATGAAACTCAATTGACTGAGCACCCCTACAATTCCAAATGATAAAATTCATATGGCTTAACTGGAGTTCATTCTGTCTATTACTGGACTCTCCTAGACGAAGTCTTAAGGTGGGGAGAAATAACATCGCATATTTCCCCACCACTGGATTTGTTGTTGGCCTTAAACGGAATGAGGTTGCAAGTATATTTTGCGGGCACCTTATGAAGATCTTTCTTTCGAACTTTTCCTTCTGGACAAAGACTTTCATGCCATCCAGACATGCATGGACTGGTCGTGTCTCTCTGATGTATATGATGGCTGCGTCTAACTCTACCTGAAAATGCACATCTTGCTCCTCTTGTTCTAGTTGATTGTGATGCGGTGGAGATGGGGGAGGAGGTGGTGGTGTTGGTGAAGGGGGGTTACTGGTCTCAAAAGAGGTGTGTGGGGTTGAGGATCCCAGTAGGGTTGGATCCAAGGGGTGTTTGGAGTAAGAGGAGGATAAAATGGCATGTATAGTAGATTAGGGTGGAGATGTGTATGATCCCAGACTGGAGTGGGTAGGGGTAGAGATTGGTATGGTGCTAGGTGGGGTGCCTTCATTCATGGACCAACGGTAGCGAGCATAGAGGTATGTCCCCAATTGCGTCCCTTCCTCCACTATTTCTATTTGTGCTAAATCCCTTGGATAGTTGATTAGTATCATCACTTCTTGTTGATTTACTTGCATGGTGAATGTCAAAGCATGGTTGTGCAAGCCCGCTTCTAGCCAAGATGCTAGGAGAGTTAGTGCATGTGGTGTTTGGGCCGTGTAGATTATCGTATTTGGTTCCATTATTAGATGAGGTAGAGGATGAGAGGGAGAGATGGGATTGTGTTGTAAGTGTTGAGTGTTTTGCCTTAGTTCAGTTCTTGGCCGTCAGAGATGACTGAGAAAGTTGAAGGGAAACATGGTCTTCAATGGGAGATTTTGATAGTGGAGGAGTCAAATTGGTAGAGACTATATTTGGTGTCTGAAGTGGAGATGGAGCAATGCCAATGGATGTGGATGGCGGTTGAAGAGTAGTGGGAGACTCATTATGGCCTATTTGCATGGCAACAATAGCTTGAAATGATGGAGGGATTCCGATATTCAAAGGAGGAGGTGGAGGGTTTGGTAGTGTTGTTGTATATTTTTCTTGTGGAGGTGAAGAAGGTATGGTTGGGGATTGGGTCATGCTTTGCATGTGGGAAGGGATGTCGTGTCTAGTTGCATGGTTAGTGATAGGGTTTGATATATGAGAAGGAGTAGGTTTTGAAGAATGCCCTGATTGGACCGAGTGCTTAGGCACTTGAGTGGTCTTTGAGAGTTGCAAATTATTAGGTATTGGGTTTAATAAACAGGTATCATTTTCAGGTGGATCATCTACTAATGTATGATACTTATTATTAATTAATACAGGGTTAAGGGTGGAGGGTAGCTTAGAACCAGTAGTTTTTGTATTAGTTAACGGAGTTAAAGTTAACTTAGTAAAAGGAAGATTGTTAGGGATAATCACCCCTTGCTTACCTGATTGACCTACCACCCTTGTCTCCACTGGAGGTAGCACTAGCAATGAATCATCTGTGTAAGGAGATCTTCTAAGGATAGATTTTTTCGGAAATTGAACAAGTTGCCATGCTCCATTAGCCGTAGTAGAAGTAGTGGAATTAGAGTTAATAACATCCATTTGATGATCCATTTGTGAAGTTTCTGTGCAAGCCCTTTGATTATGACCCATACGACCACACTTAACACAAAGTAAATTTAATCCTTCATAGAGTATAATTTGTTTATGATTACCAATATATAAGTGTGACTTTAAAGGCTGATCAAGTAGTACTTCCACACATAACCTAGCATATTGTCCTCTTGTAGTTGAAGCAGTGCAAGTGTCCACTGATAATAACTTACCAATTTTCTAGCCTAACTTGTGCAAAATTTGATAATCGTAATATTCTGTAGGTAATTCGGGCAAACGTAACCAAACAGCAGAGGTTGTTAATTTTGTCTCAGAAGCCTTAAACTTAGGTTCCCATTGACGAACGGATAAAAAATGATTTAGAACAAACCAAGGCTGCCCTGTAAGGCATGTATTTTGTTTTCCTCCTTTTGAAATTTTAGTAGAAAAAAATCTGATCCTAAGTCAATTAGAGGGAGATTTTCACTAGGTTTCCATAACGCGTATATTTTTTGTCTAAGTAGTTGATGCTCAACTTTTCGACCAAAAACCTTAATAATCACTACATGTTGCCATGGTTGATACAACCTATGTTTTTTCTTCAACAGATAAGGGTATGAAAATAGAAGGGTCATTAGGAGCATCCAACTCATCTGAATTCTCCAAAGGATAAGTGATTGGTGTGGGAAACATAGACTGTGCAGAAGAAAAGTTATTTGAGTTTAAGGTTTGTAGATATATTTTTTGTAAGGGAGGTGAGTCAACTGGATCCTGCATGTCAATATTTATACTAGTAGATATGTTAGGATTTTTAGTGGAAGAAGAAAGTGGTGTTGAGGTAATTTTGGAGGTTAGTTGATCCGGCGGTTTTGATGGTTTAGGTGGAATTGAGGTGGAGGAGTCATACTGGTGGGAGGAGGTTATTGGGAGCATTTGTTCTCTACAAGCCTCTGGAGATGATCTCGTTCTCACTATTTCCATTACTTCCTTTCTCCTTTCCTGACCCAATCCACCAATGTAATGTAAAATTGAGATAAAAGAGAAAAGGAAAAAGATAAAAAGGTTATCGCAAGAAGAGTTACTGCTAGCGCAAGACTCCAGACAAATCCATATAAAGTGGAGTCAATAGGATATACATATATAATGGACATGCAATTTGATTGGTCTGTCATAAACAGTCAAGATTCTTGTAGATTTCATGGATTTTCTTTCCTATGCATATTTAATTTTTTCACTTATACAAATATACAAATATACAAATATACAATTCCGTGGACGATGGAAGATTAACGTTTTATTTGGAATGTTATCTTTCTAAAGAGATAGTAGTTAATTCACTTTAGGCGTTCTTATTAAATTGGGGAAAATATACATATATGATACTCGAGTAGGAGCGGAAAACGGGCGGGTCGGAACTTGAGGTACCCCCAATTTGAGACTTTACTATTGTAAAAGAAAAACCTATTAGATATCCATTAGTTATCCATTGATTATCTATTTTCTAAATGGATAATATGGTTCTTATCCATATATGACCCGTTTTAAAAAAGTTCATTATCCAACCCATTTTTTAGTGAATAATATGGTTGGGGAGAAATTCAAAAATAGCCAGATTTACAAGTGGTCATTCAAAAATAGCCACAGCTTCAAAAGTAATCGAAATTTAGCCACTTTTCATGTAAAGATAAATCTGAAAAAAAACACTGTCCAAAATCTGGAAAATACTCTAGTATATTATACTGGAGTTCCAGCATACTACAGTATAATATACTCAACTTCCAGTATAATATACTTGTGATGACCCGACCAGTCGTCTCATGAGTTACCGCTCAGTTTTCCCCATTCTGCTTTTTTATGCTTTGTTTATCCGTATTATGTGGTATCGGGTTGGTCGGATCGAATCCGGAATGATTTTGGTAAGGTTTGAGACACTTAGTCTCTTTGGAGTGAGTTTAGGCTGGAAAAGTCGACCAGATACTGACTTGTGTGTTAGAGGGCTCAGATGTGAGTTTCGATGGTTCAGATAGCTTCGGGAGGTGATTTGGGACTTAGGAGCGTGATCAGAATGAGTTTTGGAGGTTCGGAGTAGATTTAGGCTTGAATTGGCGAAATCAGATTTTTGGCGATTTCTGGTTGGTAGGCGAAATTTTGATATATGGGTCGGAATGAAATTCCGAGAGTTGAGTAGTTCCATTGTATCATTTGGGATGTGTGTGCAAAATTTCAGGTCATTCAGACGTGTTTTGGTTGGGTTTTTGATCAAAAGCGGAATTCGGAAGATTTTGGAAACTTAGGCTTGAATCCGGTGTGTTTTGGTTGATTTGATGTTGTTTGAGGTGTCTTGAAGATTGGTACAAGTTTGAATAGAGTTTTGGGATATGTTGGTGCTTTTGGTTGGGTCCCGGGGGCCTCGGGGTGATTTCAGATGGTTGACGGGGAGTTTGAGGAATTGTTGCAGTTGTAGATTGTGCTGCTTCTGGTATTTCCGCACATGCGAATTGGGGACCGCAGGTGCGACGCCGCATATGCGGGAAAAAGGTTGCAAAAGCGAAAGTTGGGATGTAGGCAGGAAACCGCAGAAGCGGTAAGGAGGACCATATCTGTGACGTCGCAGATGCGGATAAGAGATCGCAGATGCAGAATAGAGGAACATAAGTGAAAACCGCAGAAGCGGTTTATTTGCCGCAAATGCGGCACTGCCGAAGCGGTTATAGGGCCGCAGATGCGAAAATGTCTGGGCAGAAGGTATAAGTTGTGTCCTTCGGGATTTTGAGCTATTTTCACAATTTCTAATTCGGCTTGGGAGCTTTTTGGACGATTTTGAAGAGGGATTTCAAGGGAACTTCATTGAGGTAAGGAATTTGGACCAAAAACTCATTCCTATGCTTTTATTCACGGATTAGAGCTATGATTAATGGAATTTAAGGACAAAAATTGGGGAAACTAGGGCTTGAAAACTTAGACCTTTGCTTGAGGATTTGAAGGACCATTTGAGGTCGGATTTCCGAACTTTTGATATGTATGAACTCGTGGCGAGATAAGGAATCTACTGATGTAAAAATTATCGAATTCTGAGACGTGGGCCTGGGGGTCAGATCTTGGTAATTTCGGGATTTTTGTCGTATTTTGATTATTTTCGCTTGGGCTTCATTCCCTTAGCATATTTTAACGTCCTCGTTCTGATTTTGGATAGATTCAATGCGAGTGGAGGCCGATTCAAGGGGCAAAGGCATCGCGAGCTAGAGAATTGACCGGTTCGAGGTGAGTAATGATTGTAAATGATATTCTGAGGGTATGAAACCCCAGATTTACACATCGTTGTGCTATATTGATGTGACACACACGCTAGATGACAAGCGTGGGGTCGTACACTATTGGGGATTGTGACTTAGTCCATATTGAATGACATTTTACCGCGTATTTGACTGAAATCTATTTGCTATCATCATTATTTGGGCTAAATGCCATAATTGGGCTTCGCGCCAACTATTTGAACCCTTAGGGGACTTTTATTGATATTTCCTCAATGTTTTGACTTTATACTTGAACTCAGTCATGTTATATTTCACTGTTGTCGTACTCAACCATGTTTACTCTATTTTAACACTTAAATGATCTTTTAAATGATATTCTGGGCTGAAATTCATGTTTTTACTATTGCCCGAGTGGCTTGTGAGGATTTTGACTGAGTAAGGCCGAGGGCATATGTTGTGAGGAAACATTTGATATTGATTATGCAGCCGATGGCCTAGGATATGTACGCCACGAGGTGGCTTGTTGATATGAGGTCGAGGTCCTAGTGATGATGCCACGAGATGGCTTGATATTGCGCTTGGGCCTTGCGGGGCCCCTCCAGGAGTCTGCACACCCCCAGTGAGCGCGGGGTACCCATTATGATGTGAGATTGAGTCCGAGGGGTTGGTATTGTTCTGGGATGTTGCCCGAGGGGCGGATTTGCGAACCTTAAAGAGTTTATCTTTTCTTAATTGCCTATGAATTACCATGCTTAATTGCTGAAAAAGGCTTTTCATGAAGTAAAATTTGAGTTTAAGGATTTTTACCTATCTTTCATTGGTTTACTGTTTTAATGGTTTTACTACTTCATTATAGTATGCTTTGTGCCTTACATGATTTCCTGCTTTCAATTTTTATTTACCTATCTTTCTGTTGTTCTATCCTTTCACAGATGGTGAGGACACGCGCTACCGGCGAGGATGGACGACCACCAGTGCCACCAGCTGTGACCACCAGAGGTCGAGGACGCAGTTGTGGTCGCGGTAGGGGCAAAGGTATGGCCCGTACAGCAGCTAAGGCGACACCTGCAGATCCACCAGCAGCCCCAATTTAGGATCAGGTCCCAGTTATGGGCACTCCAACAGCACCAACTCAGGCACCAGCTGTGCCCATTATGATTCCGAGTCTTCAGGAGGCCTTGGCTCATATCTTATCAGTTTGCACTGGCCTAACTCAGGCAGTTTCAGCCACTACGGCCGCAACTACTTCTCAGGTTGGGGAAGGCAATCAGACTCCCACCGCTCGTACACCTAAGCAGGTCGTGCAGGGACTTCAACCGCCGGAGGCACATCCAGCCTAGCCGGTTGCAGCTGCTCAGGACTATGTAGTTCCTGCCATACTAGAGGACGAGCAACGTAGGTTAGAGAGGTTTGGTAGACTTCAGCCTCCGACCTTCAGTGGTGCAGAGGGCGAGGATGCCCTGGGCTTCTTGGATAAGTGTCAGAGGATGCTTCGTACAATGGTATTTTGGAGACCAGCGGGGTTACTTTCACTACTTATCAGTTTCTGGAGCTACCTTTATTTGGTGGGAGGCTTTCGAGAGGCGTAAGCCTGTTGGTGTAGCACCCCTTACCTGACAGCAGTTCTCTGTCCTCTTTCTGGAGAAGTATGTGCTGTAGTCCCGCAGAGAGGAGTTGTGTAGGGAGTTTGAGTGGTTGCGTCAGGGAGAGATGACTGTGACGTAGTGTGAGATGAGGTTCTCCGAGTTAGCCTGTCATGCTATTTGGTTGGTTCCGATAGATAGAGAGAGGATTAGGAGGTTTATTGATGGCCCCACTTATCAGCTTCGTATTCTCATGACTAGGGAGAGGGTGATTGGTGCTACCTTTGAGGAGGTTGTAGACATTTCTCGGGAGATTGAGTTTGTTCGTCGCCAGGAGCGCGAGGAAAGGTAGGCCAAGAGGCCATGAGGATCTAGTAGTTATAGTGGTACTCCTTCGAGAGGTTAGTTTCAGCACAGCATAGGCCGTTCATTCATGCATGCTCAACCAGCTCGCCCAGGTCATCGTGGGGCATCATCGGGTCATGGTTCTCACAGTTCTCATCAGGGCCAGTCATCACTTAGTGCCCTTCTACCTCAGAGTTCGTCCCATGCTCCATCAGTCCAGTGCTCTTCTATGCCAGGTGCATCTGCTAGTCACTCCGGTGCAAGGGGTTCCCTTCAGTCCCCTTCTCTAGCACCTGGGAGTTGCTATGAGTGTGGTGAGATGGGTCATATGTGGAGGCAGTGCCCTCGTCGTCTTGCGAGTTCATCTCAGCAGAGGGGTTAGTCATCGCCTTCAGCACCAGTTACTTCACCACCACCCGCCCAACCAGCTAGGGGTGGAGGTCAATTAGCTAGGGGTCACCCTAGAGGGGGAGGTCGATCAGGTGGCGGTCAGGCCCATTTCTATGCACTTTCAGGCAGACCCCGATGCTATTGCTTTAGATGCTATTATTACAGGTATTGTTTCAGTCTGCCACAAAGATGCCTTTTTATTATTTGATCCAGGTTCCACCTTTTCTTATGTGTCATCATACTTTGCTCGTTATTTTGGTAGCCCTGTGAGTTTCTTGCTTCACCTATTCATGTATCTACCCCAGTGGACGATACTGTTGTTGTAGACCGTATGTACTGGTCGTGTGTGGTGACTATTGGGGTCTGGAGACCCGTGTGGATCTTTTATTATTGTGTATGGTAGATTTCGATGTTATTTTTGGCATGGATTGGCTATCTCTGTGTCATGCTATTCTGGACTGTCATGCTAAGACAGTCACATTGGCTATGCCGGGTGTGCCACAGATTGAGTGGCGAGGTGTGATTGATTATGTTCTAGTAGAGTGATCTCATTCTTGAAAGCCCAACATGGTTGGGATGGGTTGTCTTTTGTATCTAGCCTTTGTGAGGGATGTCGATGCTGAAACTCCCAGTATTGATTCTGTTCCAGCTGTGAGGGATTTACCTGATGTGTTTCCTGTAGACCTGTCGGGCATGCCACCGGACAGGGATATTGATTTTAGCATTGACCTGGTGCTGGGCACTCAACCCATTTCTATTCCACCATATCGTATGACACCAACGGAGTTGAAGGAGCTGAAGGAGAAGCTTCAGGAACTCCTTGATAAGGGTTCATTCGGCCTAGTGTGTCACCTTGGGGTGCGCCAGTTCTATTTGTGAAGAAGAAGGATGGCACTATAAGGATATGCATTGATTATAGGCAATTGAACAAGGTAACAATTAAGAACAAGTATCCTTTGCTTCGCATTGATGATTTATTCGACCAGCTTCAGGGAGCGAGAGTGTTCTCCAAGATTGATCTCCATTCAAGTAATCACCAGTTGAAGATCAGGGACTCGAATATTCTTAAGACAACTTTCAGGACCCCATATGGTCATTATGAGTTGTTGGTGATGTCTTTTGGGCTAACCAATGCCCCATCAGCGTTCATGCATTTGATGAACAACGTGTTTCGGCCTTATCTCGACTCGTTTGTCATAGTCTTCATTGATGATATTCTAGTGTACTCGCGTATCAAGGAGGAGCACGTGGAGAATTTGAGAGTTGTGTTACAGAGATTGAGGGAGAAGAAAATTTATGCAAATTTCACCAAGTGTGAGTTTTGGCTTAGTTTAGTGGCTTTCTTGGGGAACGTGGTGTCCAGCGAGGGTATTCATGTTGATCCGAAGAAGATAGAGGCGGTTCAGAGTTGGCCCAGACCGTGCTCAACCATAAAGATTCATAGCTTTCTTGGTTTGGCAGGTTATTATCGCCGATTTCATCAGGGATTCTCATATATCACATCGCCCTTGACCGAGTTGACTCATAAGGGTGCTTCATTTGTATGGTTGGACGAGTGTGAGGAGAGCTTTCAGAAGCTCAAGATAGTTTTGACCATAGCTTCAGTGTTAGTTTTGCTATCAGCTTCAGGTTCATATACCGTGTATTGTAATGCTTCGAGAGTTGGTATTGGTTGTGTATTGATGCAGGAGGGTAGAGTTATTGCTTATGCTTCTCGTCAGTTGAAGCCCCATGAGAAGAACTACCCTGTTCATGATTTGGAGTCGGCGTCCATAGTTCACGCGTTGAAGATTTGGAGGCATTACTTGTATGGTGTGTCTTGTGAGGTGTTTACGGATCACCATAGCCTCTAGCACTTGTTCAAATAGAAGGATCTCAATTTGAGGCAGCGGAGGTGGTTGGAGTTGCTTAAGGATTATGATATCACTATATTATACCATCCGGGAAAGGACAATGTGGTGGCCGATGCCTTGAGCCTAAAGGCGGTGAGTATGGAGAGTTTGGCATATATTCCAGTTGGGGAGAGACCTCTTGTAGTTGATGTTCATGCCTTGGCCAATCAGTTCGTGAGGTTAGATATTTCGGAGCCCAGTCGGGTAATGGCTTGTATGGTTTCTCGGTCTTCCTTATATGATTGCATCAGAGAGTGCCAGTATGATGATCCGCATTTGCTTGTCCTTAAGTATAGAGTTCAGCACAATGATGCCAAAGATGTGACCATTGGTGATGATGGGGTGTTGAGGATGCAGGGCCGGATTTGTGTGCCCAATGTGGATAGGCTTTGGGAGTTGATTTTGGAGGAGGCCCATAGCTCGCGGTATTCCAATCATCCAGGTGCCGTGAAGATGTATCAGGATTTGAGGCAGTACTATTGGTGGAGAAGAATGAAGAAAGACATTGTGGGATTTGTAGCTCGGTGTCTCAATTGTCAGTAGGTGAAATATGAGCATCAAAGACCGGGTGGCTTACTTCAGCAGATGGATATTCCAGAGTGGAAGTGGGAGCGGATCACTATGGACTTTGTAGTTGGACTTCCACAGACTTTGAGGAAGTTCGATGCTATTTGGGTGATTGTGGATCGGCTGACCAAGTCCGCGCACTTCATTCCTATGTGTACTACCTATTTTCAAAGAGGTTGACAAAGATATATATCCGGGAGATTATTCGTTTGCATGATGTCCCAGTTTCCATCATTTTAGATAAGGGCACTCAGTTTACTTCGCAATTTTGGAGGTCTGTGCAGCGAGAGTTGGGTACTCAGGTTGAGTTGAGCACAACTTTTCACCCTCAGATGGACGGGCAGTCCGAGCGCACTATTTAGATATTGGAGGACATGTTGCATTCTTGTGTCATTTATTTCGGAGGGTCATGGGATCAGTTTCTACCGCTTGCATAGTTTGCTTATAACAACAACTACCAATCGAGTATTCAGATGGCTCTATATGAGGCTTTGTACGGGAAGTGATGTAGATCTCCAGTTGGTTGGTTCGATCCTGGTGAGGCTAGGCTATTGGGGACAGACTTGGTGCAGGATTCTTTAGAAAAGGTGAAGGTGATTCAAGAGAGGCTTCGTACAGCGCAGTCGAGGCAAAAGAGTTATGTTGACAGGAAGGTTCGAGATGTGTCCTACATGGTTGGCGAGAAGGTTCTGTTGAAGGTTTCGCCCATGAAGAGTGTTATGAGATTTGGGAAGAAAGGTAAATTGAGTCCTCGGTTCATCGGGCCTTTTGAGGTGCTTCGGAGGATTGGGGAGGTGGCTTATAAGCTTGCTTTGCCACCTAGCTTGTCGAGTGTGCGTCTGGTATTTCATGTTTCTATGCTCTGGAAGTATATTGGGGATTCGCCTCATGTTCTGGATTTTAGCACGATTCAGTTGGATGGTGATTTGACTTATGATGTGGAGCCAACAACTATTTTAGAGCATCAGGTTCGAAAGTTGAGATCAAAGGATATAGCTTTAGTGAAAGTGCAGTGGAGAGGTCGGCCCGTGGAGGAGGCTACCTGGGAGACCGAGCGGGAGATGCACAGCAGATACCCTCATCTGTTTGAGGCTTCAGGTATGTTTTTTGACTCGTTCGAGGACGAACGTTTATTTAAGTTGGGGAGAATGTGACGACCCGGCCAGTCGTCTCATGAGTTGCTGCTCCATTTCCCCCGTTTCTACTTCTTTATGCTTTGTTTATCCGTGTTATGTGGTATCGGGTTGGTCGGATCGAATCTGGAATGATTTTGGTAAGGTTTGAGACACTTAGTCTATTTGGAGTAAGTTTAGGTTAGAAAAGTCGATCGGATGTTGACTTGTGTGTTAGAGGGCTCAGATGTGAGTTCCGATGGTTCGGATAGCTTTGGGAGGTGATTTGGGACTTAGAAGCGTGATCGGAATGAGTTTTGGAGGTTCGGAGTAGATTTAGGCTTGAATTAGCGAAATCGAATTTTTGGCAATTTCCGGCTGGTAGGCGAAATTTTGATATAGGGATCAGAATAGAATTCCGAGAGTTACAGTAGTTCCGTTGTGTCATTTGGGATGTGTGCGCAAAATTTCAGGTCATTCGGACGTGTTTTGATTGGGTTTTTGATCAAAAGCGGAATTTGGAAGATTTTGGAAACTTAGGCTCGAATCCAGTGTGTTTTCTTTGATTTGATGTTGTTTGAGGTGTTTTGAAGATTGGTACAAGTTTGAATAGAGTTTTGGGATATGTTGGTGCTCTTGGTTGAGGTCCCGGGGGCCTCGAGGTAATTTCGGATGGTTGACGGGGAGTTTGAGGAATTGTTGCAGCTGCAGATTGTGCTGCTTCTGGTATTTCCGCACTTGCGGATTGGGGATCGCAGGTGTGACGCCGCATATGCGGGAAAAAAGTCGCAGAAGCGGAAGTTGGGATGTAGGCAGGAAATCGCATAAGCGGTGAGGAGGACCGCATCTGCGATTCGCAGATGTGGATAAGGGATCGCAGATGGAGAATAGAGGAACATAAGTGAAAACCGCAGAAGCGGTTGATTTGCCACAAATGCGGTACCACAGAAGCGGTTATAGGGTCGTAGATGCGAAAATGGCTGGGTAGAAGGTATAAATTGTGTCCTTCGTGATTTTGAGCTATTTTCACCATTTCTAATTCGACTTGGGAGCTTTATGGACGATTTTGAAGAGGGATTTCAAGGGAACTTCACTAAGGAATTTGGACCAAAAACTCGTTCCTATGCTATTATTTCACGGATTAGAGCTATGATTAATGGAATTTAAGGCCTAAAATTGGGGAAACTAGGGCTTGGAAACTTAGACCTTTGCTTGAGGATTTGAAAGACCATTTGAGGTCGGATTTCAAAACTTTTGATATGTATGAACTCGTGGGGAGATAAGGAATCTACTGATGTAAAAATTATCGAATTCCGAGACGTGGGCCCAGTTGTCGTATTTTGATTATTTTCGCTTGGGCATCGTTCCCTTAGCATATTTTGACGTCCTCGTTCTGATTTTTGATAGATTCGACACGAATGGAGGCTGATTCGAGGGGAAAAGGCATCGCGAGCTAGAGATTTGACCGGTTTGAGGTGAGTAATGATTGTAAATGATATTCTGAGGGTATGAAACCCCAGATTTACACATCGTTGTGCTATATTGATGTGACACACACGCTAGATGACGAGTGTGGGGTCGTACACTGTTGAGGATTGTGACTTAGTCCATCCTGAATGACTATTTTACCGCGTATTTGACTGAAATCTATTTGCTATCATCATTATTTGGACTGAATGCCATAATTGGGCTTCGCCCCAACTATTTGAACCCTTAGGAGACTTTTATTGATATTTCCTCACTTTTTTGACTTTATACTTGAACTCAGTCATGTTATATTTTACTGTTTTCGTACCCAACCATGTTTACTCTATTTTAACACTTAAATGATCTTTTAAATGATATTTTGGGATGAGAATCATATTTTTACTATTGCCCGAGTGGCTTGTAAGGATTTTGAATGAGTAAGGCGGAGGGCCTATGTTGTGAGGAAACATTTGATATTGATTATGAGGTCGAGGGCCTGAGATATGTACGCCACGAGGTGGCTTGTTGATATGAGGCCGAGGGCCTAGTAATGATGCCACGAGATGGCTTGATAGCGCTTGGCCTGTAAGGGGCCCCTCTAGGAGTCTGCACCCCCTGTGAGCACGGGTACCCATTGTGATGTGAGATTGAGCCCCAGGGGCTGGTATTATTCTGAGATGTTGCCCGAGGGGCGAACCTTTATGAGTTTATCTTTTCTTAATTGCCTGTCAATTACCATGCTTAATTGCTGAAAAAGGCTTTTCATGAAGTAAAATTTGAGTTTAAGGATTTTTACCTATCTTTCACTGGTTTACTGTTTTAATGGTTTTACTGCTTCATTATAGCATACTTTGTGCCTTACGTGATTTCCTGCTTTCAGTCTTTATTTTTGATTACTACTCACTGAGTTGGAGTACTCACTTTACTCCCTGCACCTTGTGTGCAGATTCAGGCGTATCTGGTCCCGCTTCCGAGTGCTGATCATTTCCAGCTCAGGCGGATCTGAAGAGTCTCTAAGTAGCTGTTGGCATTCGCAGCCCGAAGCTCTTCCCTATCTTACTTCTTCATGTTTTTGGTTTTCTGTATTAAACTCTGTAGTTTGATTTGGAGTATTCCTTTTTGTTAGATGCTCATGACTAGTAACACCCCGATATCGGGCTATGTTGGGTTGTATTCCGCAAATTATGTTATTAGCTGCTTAAACTTTGGATTATTTTATCACGTTTTAGACTGTTTCTTATTATTTAATTGCTTAAAACTCGAAATGGGAAGTATCGCCTGACCTTGTCTTCACGAGAGGTGCCATCATGATCGGGTCCGGGTTTAGGATCGTGACAATACTGGTCCAGCATAATATGCTGGAAGTTCATACAAAGATACTCCAATCTCTAGTATATTATGCTGGAACTTTTCGCGTGTTGGAGTTCCAGCATAATATGCTGGAAGTTCATACACGGGTGCACCGATCTCCAGTATATTATGCTGGAACTTTCCGTGTTGCAGCAAAATAGTGGCTATTTTTCAATGACTTTGCAAACGTTGACTATTTTTGAATGACCAGTCCGAAAATTGGCTAGCCCATGCTATTTTTACTGGTTAACTGTTTTCTTTTAACTATTTTGCCACCACTACACATGCGTATGGATGGGTATGGGATTGGTGCATTATATATTAATATGCGGTTTGATTTCATTTTCATTTTTTGAAGTAACTTCTATAATATAGGTTACATGAATGCCTCATTAAACATGAACAATATATGTTTATATTATATAAGTATGTTAGTAGAAAAGGACTAACTACATAAATCACTCTTAACTAAATAATCTTTGGTGTATATTTGGAATTAATGGGCTAAGCACATAAAGCATATTGATGTATGACCCAAACAGAAAATAATGGTAAATTATACTTAACACCTCATTAATAGGACTCAACTGCAAACACACATATTTTAAATCAAGCACTTATAGCCCTATATTTTTAGTGTAATTTACTGAAGAAAAGAATTTTGACATTAATATTTTGTTTTGCTCGAACTATATTTTTGTATACTGTAAAATTTCATTAATCGTCAATTATTATCCTTTTAATGATTAGACACAAGGTACTATGACCAGTTTCACGGGTAAGGTACAAACTCAAAGGAAAAGGTATTTGCATCTTTCTGTTGAGCACTCTCATAAATATTTATCATAATGACTTGACCGGTTGTTTTGAGTGTTATAGCACCGTTCCACCATTTACTGCTTATTCTATGCTTAATTATTGTTATGTAACTTGTCGGGTTAGTTGGTTTGGTTCCGGGGATATTTCGAAATGAATTAGGACACTTAGTCCCAAGGTTGGAAGCTTAAATTGAAAGAGTTGATCGGATGTTGACTTATTATAAACAGCTCCGGAATAGAGTTTTGATGGTTTCGATAGTCCCGTATGGTGATTTTGGACTTATGAGTATATCCGGATATTGATTTGGAGGTCCATAGATGATTTCGGCTTGAAATGGCGAAAGTTGGAAAATTAGGAGTTCAGAGAGCTGAGAAGTTTGACCGAGAGTTAACTTTGTGGTTACCAGGCTCGTATTTTAGTTCTGAAAGTTGAAATAGGTCTGTTGTGCCAATTATGACTTGTGTGCAAAATTTGGGGTCAATAGAAGTTGGTTTGATAGTTATCGACATCGATTGTAGAAGTTGGAAATTCGTTAGTTTCATTAGGCTTGAATTGGGGTGCGATTCGTATTTTTCATGTTGTTTGATGTGATTTAAGGCCCTGACTAAGTTTGTATCATGTTTTAGGACTTATTGATATGTTTGATAGAGGTTCCGGGGGCCTTGGGTGGATTCCAGATGGTTAACGGATCAAAAGTTGGATTTAAAGCATTGTTGAGATTTTACCTTCTGGTGTGATCACACCTACGAGGGGTTTAGCAGTAGGTGCGCTGCCGCATGTGCGGTTGAAGTGGCGCAGAACGGTGCTGGTCTAGTCAGGGGAGCGTTGTAGGCGCGAATGAGAAGCGCTTCTGTCAGTCCGCAGACGTAGAACGTCAGTCCCATGTGCGAGGTTTTGGAAATTGGCTTGGGTGCGCAGGTGCAGACGCGGGGACGCATGTTACACCTTACAGTATTATGTCGATGTTACACCCCATAGTATTGTACGTTGGATTTGTCGTACGATAATTAATATCTGTTCAAGGACAAGATTATTTTGAGATTATAAGTATTATGCTATTTATAACAAGTGATAAGTAAAGTCGTGAAGGTCAGAGGGTAAACGAGTTGAAGAAAATGAGTTTCGTCGAAGTTTGACATTTTGAGATAAAATACGGTTCAAGCTATAATACCCCGTATTTATGGACTAGTGCCATACAAGGTACCACATGATCATGATAGTAAGGTATATGAAGTATATTAGTATTTAAGTAAATTGTGTGCTAGAATTAATTATGTGAATAATTGATTGATTGTGGGAATGATTATGGTATTAAATAGGAATAAGTGGATAAGAACTTTTAATGGGCTGCCACATAGCATTAAGTTAGGCCAAGGGTGGCACCAATGTGCATAAATGAGTCATAGCACTTGATGTGCCCTATTTACACGTGAAAGTGCAATATGTATCCATTAAGCCTTGAGTTATTCTTCTTTGGCAATTTGAGATATAGAAAGGATGTTGAAGACTTTCCTTCTATTGTTGGGGATCCTCTTACCTTAGAACATAGCCAAAAATGTACACACATAATATTTCATATATTCAACAACATGAAGTATGCCATGTCATAAGAAATGCTTTGTTCTTGTTCAAAGATTTAGAAGGAGCAAAAGTTGTTCTTGGCAAACTCAAGTAAAAGTGTTTGATAAATTTTTCAAGTAAGGTATGTTAAGTCTATCCCTTCTTTCCTTTTGGCATGATCCATATGATACAAACGAAACGAGCAAATGCATAACTCTCATAAATGACTCTATTCATAGAAGTACTAGAGGTGCCCATGTTCTTGTTTCCCCACGTGTCTTAATATTATATCTTCTGTTCATGGGTCTCAGAAAATATATATGTTGATAAAGTTTATTCATGATATTAACCAAACGCATATTGATCTTATAACATACGAGAAATCTTATTAACTCACTTTTTATGCATTGCATTCAGTTATACATGCACATTAACCCATGACTAGATGATGTTATATACGCGTATATATATTTATATGTTTCACGAACCCGGTTCGCGCTCCGTGAACCATCGTGACGGCACCTAGTATCTACGATTAGGTAAGCCTAACAATGCAGAATATAAACAACACTTGCGGAAGAAATAGTTTAAAAATCGAAATAGTGAAATAAAATGGAGTTTAAAATGCCGCTCGGCATACACAATAACAACTCTCGAAGCTAATAACATCTCCCAAAACCTGGAATCTCATGATCACAAGCCTTTGAATGTCTACAAGCATCTAAATCCAGAATGTCTAACAAAGAAATGAAAGTACAGAAGGGCTAATACAAAAGGGAGAGTAGAAAGAGACTCTTCGGTTTGCGGACGCGGCAAATATACCTCGGAGTCTCTACAAGCGCCTCGTCTCAAGCATGATAAGTCTGAATGGAGGTACCTGGATCTGCACATGAAAAACATGCACAAAAAGACATGAGTACACCACAGCAGTACTCAGTAAGTGCCAAGCCTAATCTCAGTCGGGTAGTGACGAGGAAGGTCAAGGCCCTACTGAGATTAAATAAAATATAAGGTTCAACAGTGTAGAACAAAACAGTATGAGTAAGTACAATAGTAAATGTAGCACAGGATATAAAGGACAACAACAACTACTACAGAGGCAAAGTAAACACAGAAAGAAATACAGCTCAGCACAAAGATAACAAACGGGGATCTCCCAGTATAGCGTCATGTAGTCCCAAATATAAACATCCAGTGGATCTCCCGGGATACCGTCCCGTAGTCCAACTCATAATGCGAGGGGATATCCCGGAATACCGATCCGTAGTCCCAAAAGTAAATACTCAGTACAGGGTGAATCTACCGGATGCAGTCCTGTAGTTCCAATGTAAATGTGCAGGGGGATCTCCCGGAATACCATTCCTTAGTCCCAAAGTAAACATAAAAGGGGATCTCCCGGGATACCGTCCTGTAGTTCTAAAGTAAACACACAGCAACAACAACAAGAGTACACAGTTCAATTCAATTTCCATACCAAGGTAAAACAGGTAATTCTAACCTAGCATGCTGCACGTAATCCAAATAAGGCAGTTTAAGCACGTAAGGCAATTAAGTCAATTAGACATGCTTTCCTAAGCTAACAACGGGCTTAAATTGCAAGTAATATAAATAGGAAAAGAAACATACTAGTAATTACTTAATGAAAAACCGAATTTTCAACAATTAGCACAAGTACGCACTCGTCACCTCACGTACAAGACATTTTAATTATCAATAATACCAAATCCTAAGTGGAAGGTCCCCCACATAAGGTTAGGCAAGCCACTTACCTCGAATCAGCTCAAAATCAATCCGAAACCACACTCTTGCCACGAGTACTCAACTCCAAATGGCCCAAATCTATTCAACCCAATTGCATAATGTAAATAACACTTCAACTAACTGATTCTACAAGCAAAATTAGGTAAAAATAACCAAAATTCCCCTCGGGCCCATATCTCGAAATCGGGTAAACTGTATATTTTATGAGACTATGAGGGTAATCAGAACCCTCATAGTCTCACGAGTTCATGCATACCAAAATTATCCAAGTCCAAGGTCAAATTCCCAATCAAAATTCGAATTCTAGATCTAAGGACTTTCTTCCAATTTTTCCCAAATTTTCACCTCCAATCCGAAATTAAATGACAAAACTAACAATAGATTAATTGAATACAACTAGAAAGGGTTAAGGAATTGTTACCCAATGATTTCCTCTTCAAATTCCTCCCAAAATCGCCCTCTCTCGAGCTCCAATTTGATTTTTCCAAGTTTTGAACTAAACCCTCGATTCTGTCCCTTTTCTGACCAGTGAAACCACATCTGCGGTCCTGGGAGCGCACCTGCGGTTCCGCTTCTGCGAAGACCCTGTCGCATCTACGACATTTCATTAAAGGGGAATTTTCGCACCTACGACTGCTCTACCACAAATGCGGTGCCGCTTCTGCGGTGCCCTGACCGCATCTACGATCAATTGCCTCTTTTCCTCAAACTGCTTCTGCAGATTTTCTACCGCTTCTGCGGTTTCGCACCTGCGGTTCCCAAGCCACATGTGCGGTTATGACATCATATTTGAAACTTTAGCTGCAAACTCTCAACTCCAAACTTCCCGTTAACCACCCGAAATCATCCCGAGGCCCCTAGGACCTCTACCAAAAACACAGACAAGTCCTATACCATGATTCAAACTTATACCAATCCTTAAAACACCTAAGACAACATAAAAAAATCGAATTAACCATGGATTCGAGCCTAAGAACTCCAAAAACTCTCAAAATACGCTTTCGATAAAAAAGTCTATCAAACCTCGTCCGAATGACTCGAAATTTTGCACACATGTCACATTCAACACTATGAAGCTGCCTTAACTTTTGGAATTCCATTCAGACCCTCGGATCAAAATCTCACCATCGAACCGAAAACTTTAAAAAATTCAACTTTAGGCGTTTCAAGCCTAAATTAGCTACAGACCTCCAAAACACAATCTGAACACACCCTTAAACCCGAAATCACCCAACGGAGCTAACGAAACCATCAAAATTCCATTTCGAGTCCATCTTCACACTATTCCGACTACGGTCAAATTTCAAAACTTAAGCTCACATTTAGGGACTAAGTGTCCCAAAACTCTACGAAACTCCCAATAATTCCTTCCGGCAACTCACAATAGCAGAAACAAACACGGGGAAATCAGTTAAGAGGGGATCGAGGCGTAAATTATTAAAAAGACCGGCCGAGTCGTTACAATATGGGGATGAGGAAAGGTTATGGCATTATATATGCAGCACCACATGATCATCTAGTATACATTGATGATTTTGCTCATAGTGGCCGAGATAATATGATGAGATGCCCTCAGAGGCTTGATGATGTTATTTACACATATACCTATGCATCATATGACATTTATACCCATATGAATGACATTATAAATGTTTCATGATTCATAGAGCTACTCAGACTTACAATTTGAGTCTTTTACTCTATGTTTCTTTTATGTCTGTTGTATACGGCTTTTCCTGCCTTACATACTCGGTACTTTGTTTGTACTGACATCCTTTTTGCCTGGGGATGCTGCGTTTCATGCCCCCAGGTCCCGATAGATAGGTTAAGAGTCCTCCAAGTAAGCTATCAGCTCAGCGGAAGGTGTTGGTGCGCTCCATTTGCTCCGAAGTTGCCTATTTGGTCAGTATAATTTGGACATGTATTGATTGATATGGGGGGGTCCTGTCCCGATCTTTATGATATTTTGTGTACTCTTAGAGGCTTGTAGACAGATGTCATGTATACGGATACTTGTATGGCCTTGTTGGCCTATGTTTTGAGTATATAAAGGATCATGCCGGCCTTATAGGCACGTACGTCATATGTATAAGTCAGTATATCATGTTGAGTCATCCTATATCGAGTATTCACTCATGCTTTATTCTAGTTATCTCATGACAAGCTTTCTGGTTCTTTTACCTATGATAGTATGATACGAAAGATACATTACATTGGTACTCGGTTGAGTAAGGCACCGGGTGCTCGTCGCGGCCCATTGGTTTAGGTTGTGACACTAGTGGTATCAGAGCAGTTCTGTCCTAGGGAGTCTACAAGCCGTGTCAAGTAGAGTCTTATTTATGGGTGTGTTGTTCACCACACTTATAAGTAGGAGGCTACAGGGCATTTATGACTATCACTCTTTCTTCTTACTCTAGATCGTGTGGTAGAGCTCACTTGTAAGAATTCAGACTCCTAAATTCTAATTTATTTGTAATAAGATGATACCTACATCAAAAAGACAGTTGATAAGAGAGTGGATGTGATTGTGGAAGGGTTGAGTTAGAGGAACTCGATTTTGCATCATTCTTATGATGGATAAATGTGAGGTCTTCAGATGAACATGTGTGTACTAAGACGTGTAAGCTTCTTGATAAGGAGCCTCAAGACAAGAATATATATCCACCCATATGGTGAAAAGCAATGAGAGATTCAGAAGGTAGATATAAGTTTCAACAAGTAAAAGAAGCAAGGTGAAGAAGGTTACGAGGTGCCCATAATGAAGATTATTAGTATTTACAATTCAGGCTGAGAAATATAAGCCTTTTGAGTTACCTTCATGTCACACCCCAAACTCGGGGAGCGCTACCACTACTCAACCGAGTGAACCCAGCTGAGCAAGCCTGTTAGATATTTCCTACCCAACTCACACATGAACAAAGAGAAGACATGTTTTCATTAATTAGATAAGGAAGAGATCATGTATACAACCTACACTATATGTACGGAGCCTCTAATAATTACAAGGAGTACTATAGTAGTACTGACAACAAGGCTCGGCTATACCTCAAAACATGATAAGAAAATGAACAAAAGATACTTGACCCTGGGATGAAGTGGGGCTCAACAAGTCTGCTGGGAGGAGGATGCACAACTATCGTTGATCAACACCACCTGCTATGGAACCACCTGCATCCATTTAAAGATGCAGCGCCCTCGGCAAAGGGGGCGTTAGTACTGTTGAATAGTACTAGTATGTATAACTAAACACCACCTCAATAAAATGAATAAAAATGCAAGAAAGGACAACTATAATATCAATTAAAGCATTGAACATTTACCAAACATCAAATAAGGGATAAGATAAGTTTTTAATTAAATCTCCATATTTTAAGTGGGGGAAGTCTTTAGTACCAATATGCCATGATTTAACATTTCGATTTTGATTCCCAATACTGTCACCACCACGTGTACGACATGGTGTCCGATCATGACCCTATCAGCTAGGCCATCTCATATGAGACATCAACCACAATCACAATTTCAATTACAGTTTTCCAATAAAGTCACCACCATGTGTACGGCATGGCGTCCGATCATGACCCGATCGGCTGGGCCATCACATAAGAGACAACAACCATAGTTGCAATTTCAACTACAATTTCCAATAGAGTCACCACCATGTGTACGACATGGCGTCCGATCACGACCCGATCGACTAGACCATCTTATAAGAGACATCAACCACAATCACAATAATAATATTGTCTTGGCTCTTTTGGCCATTCATAAGGTTCTTTATTCATTTCATAGTGGCCGTATTTCACTCTCCAAACTTTCACCTCTTTTATTTTCAAGGATCACCATCAAACATCAACATATAGAATATTTTGGAAATCATAAACCTCAAATTCAGTAGTAATGGAAACTTTAAACACAAACAGGTTTCTTCCCAAAGAATGGGGCACACCGGCCAGCAATAGAAACACACATCAAAAATCATAAACAGGCAATGCACTATTTATTCTTGAAGTACTCTTTCCCAAATACGGCAACGTGCAATTTCAACACCTAAATATGCAAGAACTCAAATCACGTTGGATATGATTATAAAGCAAAGCATTAGCTAAAAACAACCACTTATGGGCATGAATTGAGTACAAAAGCTTTTAGGAAATTCTAATTTCGAAGTCATTTTAAAACAATTGAGTCCGGGTTCATTTCATAATCTTTCTCGAATCCTCTCTATTCATTGGCACCACTAGCCACAGTTTTAAGTTAGATCTTGGCACATTGGCCACAATTTATATCCCCAATTCACTTATTTTATTTTCGAGCATCTTTATAGATTATCAACAACAAGACATTTCCAATCAAAACTTTAGGTACACATATGAGCAATTAAGAATCTTAAGCATATTGAGTTTTCTTACACAATTGTCGTTAGTTTTCATTTGAAACACAACTTGATGTCGATATGCAACCCATACTTTGAAATATTCTTCCAATAAGAGCACAACATAATAAGAGCATTTAAATTATGTATTGGACATGGATATCTTTTGACACAAGCTTATTCGGACTATTCAATTCATAGTGAGCAACTCGAGACTTACATGGATATTGTGGGGGTTCAATTCTAAGAGAAGAGGCTAGCCATACATACCTTGCTTGAGCTTTCCTTAAATTACTACAACGTTCCAAAAATTCTAGCAATCCAAATCTATTTCGTGAAATAACAAAATTGAACACAAATTAGGAAGATATTCATGGTCTCATCTCATTTGAGCATATTACCAAATACTAAAAGTGCAATTTTGATTACAAGGTTTTTCCACAAGATTTCCTTCACTTCACAACCTAATATTTACCCATTTGAGCTCAGCAATCTTACCATAAACCTTATTGGTGCATGCATGTATAAATAATACGCTGACACCCAAGAATCATTCTCCCAATCAACCATCTTCTACCGAAATTCGAAATTAAAAACTAGGGTATGGAACCTTACCTTTTAGATGAAGAACTTGAGGGATTTCTTGTTGGATTTCAAGGTTTCAACAAGATTTTGATGAACAATTAGCTTAGGGATTTCTCCTCTCACTCTAGGGCACTTCCTCTCTCTAAAAATATTAGATATTCCCTTCAAAAATGGTCCCTTGCATCTATTTAACGAGATAGGGTCGAGTTATAAAGATAGAAGAATGGACCCTCCAAATTCCAGACTAGGATACAAACCAGGCTAGGCACGCTCTGTAGCGAGCTATAGACCAGGCTTCGCGAGGGATATAGCATGGTCTAGCGCGCTACAGAACTAGCCTCACGAGAGATATAGCACGGTTTAGCGCACTACAAACCTGTCTTCACGAGGGATATAGCACGGCCTAGCGTGCTACAATCTGGGCGATGCGAGATTGAAAAATTTCAACTCCACAATGCACTGTTCAACACAAAAACTCCGAAAATACAATATATTAGCCTACCTTGGCACCACAAAACCTTAAATTACTTAGCAAAATTTTCCGGGGCCTTACATTCTCCCCCGCTTAGGATCATTCGTCCTCGAATGAGAAGTAGAGTCCACTCCAAATGCTTATCAGAACTTACTCTTTTCTCACACACCTCAAATTCCCAAATTTTGATTAACTCCCAAACTTTTTAGAAATTTTGGCAGAGTTTCCTTTGTAATTTGGCCTATCCACCTGTCAGAGAATCATCAAAACCACCCTAACATCACATCCATAACTCAACAAAGCATCATAATATATATCAACACCACAGATTTCAATATTAGAGGTACTACATCATCAACAATGGTATTCTGGCATGTACTGTACATATTTAAATCATAACACATAGAAAGTACCTCTCAAATCACAAACATTAGCTATACAATCAATTGAAAATATTTTCTTTCCACAATGCTTTCAGCCTTCAAGGTGGCCTCCTCGACTTACAGACTTCGTTATAACACATTCACGGAATTAATATCAACTCCAAGACTTATCTAACAAGGATGACAAATAGATACCCCTCATAAGCCAATTACCCATTAATTTCACCTTTAGTAGTTTCCACCAGAATGATACACAAAGGATCTCCAACTATCTTCTTAGACATAGACACATGAAATACCGAGTACATGGAAAACAACGGTGGGGAAACACCATACTCATAGTTCGGCCTATTTCCTTCAAGATTTCCATAAGGCCTAATGTAACTACACATACTTTACCTTTATTAGCAATTCACATAACATCTTCAGGGAGAAAATATTAAGAATAACCCGTTCACCCTCTTCAACTCTAAGTCTCTATGCGAACACCCAAGCTAAACCTTTGGTAACCTTCAACAATTACTCTAAGATGTGCCATCACGAATATGACCATAAAATTTCCTATCTAATATATTTGATCATGGGATGATGCTTCTTCTTTGACATGTTTGAACCTTCAACCCCTATAGATTTAATACAAGGAGGAACAACGAGGTTCGAGATTGGCTGGAATTATTCAAAAATCCATTAATGTGTTGAGCAAAGTATTTCATGAGGTTATATATCCTAAGAGACATGAAGCTTACTACCGATAACGCTGACATGATTAATCATAGTGATGATATAATTGATTCAAAAAATGAGCATAGAGTTGCCTAGTAGGCATTGATAGTGTGAGAACCATGTACATGATCTTAAGATGTAAAAACAATGAGTCATTTTAGACATGTGACATATGGGAGGCATAATCGGGAGATAAAGACATCATCATCAGTTATTCTTGGAAGACTACGAGTTATGAAAAGAGAAAGTAACTATAAGGTCCCGAAAAATTTCGCTAAGTAATTTAAGATTTCGTGGTGCCAGGTAGGCTAACTATAATATTTTATGTGCTAATTAGTATGATGGATATCAATTGGATATGGTAATAAGTGTATAAGTCATATAATAAGTAATGTGGGGTTTAAGGAGAAGCCTAAGTCTAAGTCAAGTTGGAAAATTACATAATAGGCTAAAATTCCAAATGAGTACGCACAAGTCCAAACTTTAGAGGAGCATATCTACATATATATAAGGTGTTATGTGATAAACAACCTATAAAATCTTTGAGTCTAGTTTCTAACGCTTCAAACCGTTCATCATTTTGACACTCCTACAAAGAGTTATGGTCAAATTACCAAAGGCTGGCATAATGCAATTCTGCGGCCATTCTGTGACCATTTTGCACCTGCAGAAGTGGTTATGCGATAGCAAAATGGTCGCAGACCTGTCCAGTGAAGCCCAATTCTGGAGACCAATTTCGTGATCCATTCTGCGACCCATATACCCATTTTACCACCACAGACCCGATTTCGAAGGCTTCATTTCCCATTTTTATAACCCGACCCCATTTTGATAAATAGACTTTGAGGCTTATTTTAGGGCGATTTTCTGAGGGTTTTAGAGAGAGAGAGTAAGAGAATTATAGAGAGAGAAGAAGGAAGCCTATCATTTCAATCATTCAATATTGCATCAATCTTCAAGAATCAAGGAAATTAATCACAAGATCTTCATCTAAGAGGTAAGGTTCTATACACTAGACTTTAATTTCAAGTTTGGGGTATAAGATGGGTAATTGAGGTATGATTCTTGGGTGTAATAGTATTATGTATACATGCATGTACAAATAGGTTTGTAGGAAGATTGTTTAACATAAAAAAGTAAAGATTGGGTTGGGGAATGAAGGAAATCTTGTACAAGAGCTTTGAAATCAAAATGCACAACTAGTATTTGATAAAATGCTCAAATGAGCTTAAACCATGAATATCTTCCTAATTTGTGTTCGATTTTGTTATGTCTCAAAATAGATTGGGATTGCTAGAATTTTCGGAACGTTGTAGTAACTTAAGGAAAGTTTAAACAAGGTATGTATGGCTAAACCTCCTCCTTCTTAGAATCGAAATCCTATGGTGTTCATGTAATCGGTGTAAGTTCCCAAATTGCTCATTGTAGAATTTACTATCCCAAATGTGTCGTGTGGAATGATGTGCGTTCAATATTTGTACTAAATGCTTATCATGTCATAATTTTCTTTGTGAATAAGTTTTAAAATGTGGAATATGTGTTGAGAAAGGTTAAGAATTCTTGTCAAAGAAGTTGAATAAAAATTGTTGTGCCAATTTGTATGAAAAGCCTCTATGTGCTTAGAATTTCCAAGCTTTTCCATTGTATGTGAAAATGCGTTACATGATAGGCCTTATTGTTGCTGATGATAATGTTATTGAATATGTAAAACGGGAAACTTGAATTGTGAAATACATCCAAGTGCCAAGAATGACTTAATAAATGAGGCCACCTGTGCCAATGTATTAAAATATAGGAAAGAAATGTGAAGTGAAATTATTGATTGAAAGGTTGATGTCTTAAGTGAGATGTCCTAGCCGATCGGGCCGTGATTAGACGCCATGCCGCACACATGGTGGTAATTGTGCTGGAAATGATTGATTGGAATCGTGGATTTGGTTGATATCTCAAAAGAGATGACCTAGCCAATCAGGTCAAGATTGGACTCCGTGTAACAACACAGTGGTATTGTGGATTTTGGCATATTGTCACTAAGGTTATCAACCTAATAAGATGGAAAGTGAACCGGAAACTATGTGATCCTTACTTGATGTTTTCGTATTTGTGTGAAGCTCTTATTGAACTGATGATTATTTCCTCCTTGTTTAACTGTTTATTCTATTAAGATGGTGTTTTAGCTTTACATACTAGTACTATTCGACAGTACTAACGTCTCTTTTTTCGGGGCGCTACATCTTTAAATGGATGTAGGTGTTTCCAAGACAGACATTTTTGATCGCAGCTAGTGGTGTATCCTCTTCTCCCAGTAGTCTTGGTGAGCCCCCACTTTATCCCGGGGTCATGTTCCGCATCTTTTGATTCTATTATTACTATGTTTTGAGGTATATTCAGGGCATTGTTGCCGGCGTTGTCATAACTCTCTCTTTTGCATCTTTAGAGGCACAGTAGACACTTTGTGGATTGTGTATGGGTGCTAGAAAGGTCCGATGAATTATGTTGTGTTCTGTAATCTTGTCTCACTAAATTATAATATGTATGTATTTTGGGAAGTTAACAACGATGTAGAAAAATGAAATGAATTAGTAATGTTTATATATACACCCCTTCTATTGTTTAATTAATGAAAACATGCCTTCTTTTGGTCATAAGTGAGTTGGGTAGAAAGTGTCTAATAGGCTTTCTTGACTGGGTTCACTTGGTTGTGTCACGCCCCAACCTTGGGAGGCGCGATCGGCGCTCAATCGAGTGAACCCAACTGAGCAAGACTTATCAAACACTTTCTACCCAACTCAATTTGATTAAGGAAACCATGCTTTCGTTTATTTAGACAATAGGAAAGGTTGTACATTCAACATTGATAGTTCATTTTATATCACAACCTTAAGCTATAGTTAAGTTTCAAGGTTCCATCTAGTTACAATCTTGAGAAACAAGAGTTTAGATTTATAACATAGTTCATAGACCCATCCAACACCCATACATAACCCACACAAATGTCTATGGAGCCTCTAAGGATACAAAATTGTGACAACGCCGACAACAAGTCCCCGGCTATACCTCAAAAGTGGATATCTATAACAAAAGATGTACAACATAGCCCCTTGAAGGAGATTGAGGCTCACCAAGGCTTTGAGAGGAGGATACTCTGCTACGTGCGATCGACACTATCCGCTATGGAGCCACCTACATTCATTTAAAACTGTAGCGCCCCAGGCAAAAGAGGCGTTAGTACCATGGAATAGTACTAGTATATATAACTAAATACCATTTTATTAGAAAGAACTATCATACAAGAACAAGGAAATCACAAGAGACAATCAAAAGCTTTTAACCGAACACCAATCATCAAATACAAGAATCATATAATCTTTTGCATAATTTCCATAGCTTTAGTTTGGGGCACTTCATACTGTCTATCATCACTCACAATACCACCGCTTTCTAGAGTGGAGTCCGATCACGACCCGAACGGCTAGGTTGCCTCATTTGAGACATGTACTTCAATCACAATCTTATTCTCCCTAATTCAATATCAGCACAATACCACCATGCGTGCGGCATGGCATCCGGGCCGCCTTAACGAGGCATTGTTCCTTTCTCATTAATCATCTCGTTTCAATATTTTATTTCACATATATCAATTCATAGGCACTTAGGGCCGCAATTATCACATCATTTATATTTTCAATGTTAACCTTGCAATTCGGGACCACAAGCACATACAAAAGCAATTCAAGTTGTAAGCATAGGTAAGATTTCACATAGTTGGCATAACAATCTCAGTTTTAAACTTGACGTGAAGTCTAGGAATTTCAATACATGGTTCATATTCTTCGCACATCTTTAAATATATAGAATAGTACATTACACACATTGAGGCACACCTTTCATGTATATATATATATTTTCAAAACTGTGAGCACGCGATTTTTTTTGCTTCACGAAAACTACTCCAAAAGAAATCAAAAATAAAACAAAATTCTCTTGGTGTACAATTGTTAGGATTTGCGTGGCATTTTTGATAATTATTTGTGTTTTGTCCGTAAATGTTTACCTTGTTGTAGTTAATTGAAAAATACAAAAAATACATGTTGCATGCATATTTAAGATTTAATTATGCATTTAGGAATTAATTAAACCATCATTTGGCTCTAAAAGGAAAATCAAAAAAATATGCGTTTTATTCTATTTATTGTCATTGGGTGATTTTTATTTTAAGGTTTTAATTTGTGTGTTAATTAATATGTGTAGTTTTATTTTTGATTTTACAATTTAATTAGGAATTGTCTTTAAATTAGAAATTAAAGAATGAAAAGGAAAAGAGTTCAAAAAATGAAGAAAATTCGGACTGGGCCAGTTTTTAAAAGAGAATTCAGGCCCAAAAGTCACACGCCCTACCCGGCCCAGGTCTGTCAACCCAAAGACCACCAAATGACATAGTATAGGGCAAGAGCTAAGTCGTTTTGATGGTGCCCGGTGCAGTTAATCTCAGATAACCCCAAACGACGCCGTATTGGCATATCAAATCTGAGCTGTTGATCACACTGGATCGAACGATCCAGTTCAGCCCCTGCATAGTTGAAACGACGCTATTTCAGGCATGTCAGTCTAAACCGTCCATATCTATTGATCCAACGGTCCCAAGCTTCCCTCACAACCCGGTCCATTTCGACCAGGGTCGACCAAGTCTCTGAATGAGACCAAATGGTGTCGTCCCCTTTAAGTGAATTGACCCAGGCCGTGGATCATGATTGATCCAACGGCCAAGATCAAACCACCCCTCCCCTATATAAACTTAATATCCTACCCCAGCCCCCCAAACCAAACACCCCCACCCCCCTTTGCCCTATTCATCGTCTCTTTCAGAGACGGACCCCAAACCCTAGCCGCCTTAGGTTACCTCCGCCTAAAACCCGGCGGCAACAACATCGCCGGTCACCAAACCAACACCCTAAGACCACCTGACCACCCTCGATCTAAATCCGGTAACCGTTTAGCTCGAATCTTCTTGGAACTTCTCGAATCTTCATATGAAGATTCGAGCCAAACTTAGATCTACCCCAACCAGTCCCTAATTCGCACTAGTTACTCCCCTGACCTCACTCGTAACCAAACCAAGCTTGGTTTGGTTCGAATCTGGCTAGAAACACTCGAGCCCCAAATCAAGCCCAAGAACCCTAAAAAACCCAAGCCTGGAATTCTTTCCAAATCAAAGAGGTTTTGGGTGTTCAATGGACCTTAGTCGAAGTGTTCTCAGTTGAGAACACTCGATTAAGGTCCTTTCGACCTCAAAAAAGGGTATGAGTCAGAGTTCAAGTCAGGATTGTCTAGTGTCCGAGTTCTTGAGGTATTTGTCTTTTCCAGTTGGTTTCGTTTTGTATCTGTTTATATCTATTTATTTGTTAGTTTAGTTTTATTGTGTTTTTAATTCTTTTTGTCAATTGATTCAGTTCATCTTCAGTTGACCTTTTTATTTGGTCCAATTCTATCATTTGTTTATGTTTGCTATAATTGTTATGTGTAATAATTTGTGTAATCGATTAATAAGTTGCATCGATTAATTAGTTTCCAGTTAATCTATGTTTCTATCAATAACACTGAAATTACCCTTGAATTGCTTGATTTTCTGTGTCTGATTGTTTAGTGTCAATTGTTGTAGGCAATCTGTTAATTAGTTTTCGTCGATTAATTCGTTCTTGTTTATAGACCAATAAGTTCGTCAAATGGTTGTTGTGTGTGCTGATCTGTGGACACTTAGTTTCAGGGCATTGTAAATAGGCTGACAATGATCCTGCATTCATGTTGATTCTGATTTTATTATTCAGTTTCAGCTTTAAGGATCCTGTTGAGTTCTATGTTGTGTTAAGTCTGGTTTTGATTTAATTTCGGTTCATTTCTTCCAATTGAATTCTAACATCAGTCATTCAGTTATCAGAAATAAGTTTGGTTATAGCTGTTAGTCAGGTTTAATTTTCAAATCTTTGTTAGTTGAAAACAGATTTCAGAATTAAAAGTTTTAATACAGTTGAATAATTGTATTAGGGAGCAGTAATATTAAGGGGTTTCAGGGGTGATTTGGGAATGAAACAGTTAGGATAATATTTTAATGTTAGTGTGTTGTTAGTGGGATATTAATGTCTTTAAATTAATACACTAATGGGGAACAAAAGGGAATGGGGGGAGGGGGGCTGAAATTAAGAAAAAGCTTCCTTAGTGGGATTTAAAGTGGAATGATTCAGATTTTAGTGGGAAAGGGGGTAAGGCAGTAAGAAAAAAGGTCGGGGGCAGACTTGTATAAAAGGGGGTTGAGGCTGGATTTTGAAGGAGGAGAATTGAAGTTAAAAATTGACTGACTTTTAAACCTTGGAGAGTCAGAATTTGGAAAAAGATCAAGAAAAAAAGAGAGAGAAGAAGACTGAAAGGGAGCTTCTGAAAAATACAAGGGAGAGGAACTTTGGAGAGTTTTTTGGTTAGTTTTCAGTTCTAGGCTGGATTTTGAATGCTAAGAGTGCCTTACCTTTGAGAGTAAAAACAGGCTGAATTTTTTTAAGACTAAGAATCCAGTATTGAGTGAAAGTGAGGTCTTTCTTTTACCATTGAAAATCAGTAGTAGTATTTATTACTGTTTAATTGAAGTTCTGATTTTCTTATTTGAGAGTTCGAAGAACATAAATAAGAAAATCTACTATTCTATCGCAATTCTGAAAACATTCTGTTTCTACATGTGATTGCTGGTGGTATTTTTGGTTTTATTCCTGGGTTTCTGGGGTATCTGTGTTGCTGTTTGGTACTTTTGAAATTGCAACTTGTGGTCCTGAGTTTGCTGTTGTTTAAACAAAACTGTTCCATTGGTTGTGTGCTGGATTTCTACTGGTTTTAATCTATTTCTGGGTTGCTGCTACTTTGTTGTCACCACTGCTGCTACTCACACCGTCTTCCTATTCTTGTATTTTCAATACCAAGTACACGCTCGAATTCATTGGTGTAACCTCGAATTGGAATGGAATGAAGTAGTATTTCCAGCCTATGTTCACATGAATATTTGTAGTGATAGTCCATCTTATGTTGTCATTTTCCGTTTGTCTGAATTATATTGAGTCAAGAATTGGTCAATTAGGGTCGCCTCTATCATTTTGAACCATTTAGATTAGTAACAGACTATGGACTATTCTTGGGTTAGTAGTTTATTTCCATCATTCCTGTTGTTTATATTCACAGTGACGATAGCAAATAATAGATTTCTGTTAACAGATAACTCTTGAGTGAACATAGTGATACCTTAAACTTAGAAAGATAGGAATTTGAATGAACGCTCGGGTGAGTGTAGTGTTGGGAATAATCAGTTAGCCAATGTTCATGTTTCTTTAAAAATCAGCGAATTTCGTATGTGTTAGCTTCATTTAGTTAATAGCGCTTCATCTTAGCCTATATTCTCTAAAAAAAAAAGCAATAACGCGCCTAATAGTATGTAAGTCTGGTCGTAAGATTTAAAACCGAGGCCATAACTTTCTTGTGCATTTAATCAAAGCAGCTTAAGCAAACTTTCGTAATCATTAGTAATTAAGGTTGGCTTAGTTTCAAGTAGTTGAAAACAATTAGTTCCAATGGTTCATTTCATCTAACAATGTGGGTTTAAATTAGTTATAGGATAATTAGTTTACTTTTTGAATATATTTATTGTTTGTCAGTTCCGTATTTTCAATTTCAGTAATATTGATTTATAGAATAAGGCATGAAATAATCTCCTTTTACGCAAGTTTGATTGCAGTTTTCCAGTTGCGCTCGCTTTTATCCGATAAATAAATGATGGCCTTTTTCAAGCATGTAATTAACTAGGATTATTTTCTTTTATTTTAGAGACAAACTTAAATAGAAATGTAGTCACTTTAGGATTGTTCTTTAAAAATAAATGAGACGAGCCTCGTCAAATAAAACGCAAGCTGCGGGGCCCTCAATAAATGATTAATAATTAATTAGACTTCGGATGGGCCGTTTTAGCAAGATTTCACGACCTTCTAAAAATAATAATGCGCTAGTCACTTAGGCGCGCCTTTAATAATTTACTTTCTTAAACGCGGGTGTACATTGATGTAACCCAAATCCAAATCTCAATGGAGTCGAAGTGTATCGACGACCACGGGTACATTGATTGTGACGTGGTTCGAGATACATTTTCACAACGTTGCAATTCTCTGTAAAATAATAATAATAAGAGCGTTTAAAGAGTTAAAATTTGTACATAAGTTCATAATTGTAAAAAATCATATAATTAAGCCGAATATGACAGTTGAGCGACCGTGCTAGAACCAAGGAACTCGGGAATGTCTAACACCTTCTCCCGGGTTAACAGAATTCCTTACTCGGATTTTTGGTACGCGGACTGTTAAACAAAGTCATTCTTTTCCTCGATTCGGGATTAAAGACGGTGACTTGGGACACCATAAATCTCCCAAGTGGCGACTCTGATTCTTTAATAATAATCCCGTTTCGATTGTCCTTTAATTGGAAAAACTCCCTTCCGCGCTCCTTTGCGGGCGCGGGCGAAAAAGAAGGTGTAACAGCTCTGGCGACTCTGCTGGGGACCGAACCCAAAATCTCTGGTTCAAGGTTCAGAATTCGAGCTTAGATGAATTGTTATATTTGGCTTTATTTATTATTTGATCTTATTACATGTTTTGGCCTAAATGTGCAAAATGATGCTTTTTTACCGCTTTGATATTATTTGAACTGTACATATAAACTGTGCCGAAACCTTCTCTTCTCACCTCCGGGGATGTGCTTACTGGTTGAGACTCCCTATTCTGTTAGTGTCATACCCTGAAATAAAAGAGGCTCGAAAAGTTTCTAAGCCGGCTGGCCTTTTGGTTCCCGGAAAGGAGCTCCTTCCTCAACTCGAGTTGTTCCGCTCGGGTACACTGTCTAGAACATATACCCAGGTTGAACCTAGAATAACTTGACTTCATGCCGGATCCCTAGTAGGAACGTTTATTTGCATCATGTTGCATTTGACTTAGGGGACTCAACACAGGGGTTGGGTCCATCTAGGACAAGCAACCTGAAATGAAAAAAGACTATCCTGGTGCATCCTGTTTGTTTTGCACATTTATTTGCTTCAGATCTGCATGCTGATCGGCTTCTGAAATCTTGAATTTTTGAAAAAATTGTGAAAATGAGAAAAAGAAAAATATGGCAGTGAAGGGAGATAACTACTTATTTTTTTAGAAAAATAAAACCAATGTCCAAGTAGTGTAAAACCCTGCCGAAATTTTGGATTTTTTTTTAGTTTGATTTATTGGAAAAGAAAGGAGTCTTGTTTACAAAGTTTAGTTTATGTTGGGCAAACTACGCCAGTTTGATTCTCATAGGGCGTGAGATACGTAGGCAACCCTCGTCGGGTCCAACCTCCCATTTTGCAAAAAATAGCCCAAAAAATGTCAAAAATTTTAATTTTTCGTCATAGAGTCGGGTGATGCCGTTTTTATCAAAAATAGCTGAATGTTCCAAAAGGGACGCCGGAAGGCTGACTTTGCATAAACGGCCACTTCTGTCATTTTTTTTATTGATCGGTTGACACACACAACCTTAAAATCTTCGTCCCTGAAGTGCTGAAAGGTCGTGTTCGGAAAATCTGGTCTTTCTTTTATGAAAAATAATCAAATCGTTTTGAGTCAAATAAATTTTCTTTTCTTTAATCACATTAATAAATGTGCAGAATGAGCACGACTCAAAATGAACCTTTTTCAATCATGAATAAAATCCCCCTCCAGTTGCGGCTATGGTGGAATTATTTAGGCAAAGAAGGGCGAGACGAAGTCAAGAAACATCTGAAAGGTCTCACGGGTTTGTTGGGTATCAGGCCTCGAGGGGATATTATAAGGGTACTGGTCACTTACTGGGACTCGGCACAAAATGTCTTCCATTTCTCGGACTTTGAACTCACCCCGACTTTAGAGGAAATAGCAGGGTACATCGGCAGTGTTGAGGTTCCGTTGAGGCGTAAATACCTGGTAGCTCCAAGAGCCGTAGCGGTGCACTGGTTTTTGGACTCATTAAAAATAGTCAGAACGATCCATAACCCAGACTTGGCGAAAGGTTTTTGCACTCTGAGCTTCATATACCAAAGATACGGCCACATAGGAGGATTCGACAAGCCAAAAAACAAGTTGTGCAACAAAAGTAACCGTCGAAAGTGGGATGAACATAGACGGGTTACTTTCATGATAACATTCTTAGGTCTTTTAGTGTTCCCAAGAAAAGAAGGGAATATTGACATAAAGATAGCTGGGGTCGTCAGTACTTTGCTCACTCAAGATGACAGCACGCTTGCGCCCATGATTGTATCTGATATCTTCCGCGCTCTCACGACCTGCAAAGCTGGAGGGAACTTTTTCGAAGGGTGTAACTTGTTATTGCAAATGTGGATGACCGAACACCTATGTCACCGAGCCAGGTCCTGAGCCATGGATCTTCTAAGAAAACCTGCATAAAGGAATTCTACACCAGAATTAATGAGCTCCGCTTACCTGAAGGAGTCTCAACATGGACCTCATACTTCCGGACCCTCAATGCCAGTCAAATACAGTGGACACTGGGATGGTTACCGATCGACGAAGTCATATATATGCCAGCAGCTAGGCCCCATTTTCTCTTGATGGGGCTTAAGAGCATTCAACCTTATGCACCGTATCAGGTTTTGAGGCAGCTTGGGAGGTGTCAGATAGTGCCGAAAGATGAGGACCTGAGCACCCAAGTGATTGAGATCAGTTCCGATGGCTAGTTTCCTGAAGCAAGGGTCCGCCAGATTTGGAGCCAATGTCAATACTTGGAGGCAAATACTTGTGTACTGAATCGAGCAAGAGGGGAAGTTTCACCCGGATATCAGGCTTGGTACAAAGGGGAAGTGTCGTCTGGAAGGCCGTCTAAAAGACCTCACCTTCAAGAATCTGCCAAGTCCTCACAAGAGCATTGGGACTGGTTGGCGAAGGAAAAAGAATATAGGGCCACAATAGGCAGGTTGAAGCAGCAGGTCATAGATATTCAATTTGAAAGAGAAATTCAGACCGCGGCCGATGAAGGGGACAGAAAGAAATCAGCCCAAGAAAATGACTCCCTTAGAGCTCAAAACCGACAAGTCATAATGGATGCCGACAACCAACGGAGAAGCCGTTCCGATAAAAGGCTAGTAGCAGGGTTAAGGAATCAGGTCACTGAAAGCCGAGAAGACTTGGAAAGATCTGAGGCTAGCATAGCAAGAATGCGGGCCAGATGGGCAAAAGGTGTAGTAGCGCGGAAAAAGCACCTATGGCAAGTGAGAAGGGATTATGAAGGGAGTATTGCAATATTAAGAGAAACAAATTCCACTCTCAGAGATCGGGTCTTTAAACAAGCCCGAGATGCTAGAACGGATAGGGAGCGCTGCTATGATTCAATAGCCCGAATGGAAGAACAAATGGAGAGGTTCTAAGATCAGCTCGTTGACAACACTCAAGTATTGGGATTAAAGAATCAACGAATAGAACAGCTGTGTATGGAAAGGGATAAAATCAGGGGTAGGATCGATGAGATTGTGCACTACATCACCACGAAGTGCTTAACATGTGAAGAAATGCCCCGTGATACCCTTTTTGCCTCAGTCAAGGGTTATGTCCACCGGATCATGGAGGAATTAAAAAGCTTGCAAAGAGGACTGGCACCAAAGCCCGCGGAAAGGCCGAACGATGCCTCCCGGGCACCAAAATTCAAGACCCTAATGTATCCCTAATTCAAGTCTGCATTGTTGTTTTCAAAAGTCTGTTGTCTGCCCTCCTGTTCTCTTTTCATATCAAACAATGTTAATAGTGTGGAGTCTTTATTTTGTTTGTCCTTTTTCAAATAGGTAGCTTGTAATAGCATATTTTGGTAATAAAATAAAATAAAAATTGTGTCTTTATTTTACTTGTGGCAGAACTATGCCCGATCTGATTCATGTCGGGACATGATACGTAGGCAATCCACATAAGATTCGACCATTACTAAAAAGAAAAAAGGGGAAAAAGAATAAAGAAAGGACATAAGCCGGAATGACGCATGCAATCAAAGCAAAGACATGTTAGAAATGGTTAAACTGCCTAGGAACATTGCATTCCCCAATGTGAAATTGCAATATGTGTTAAACTCTAACGCTAACAAGTTTGTTGTTTATATCAGAGAAAGAGATTTCAAAACAGTTAGCTTGTTAGACTGTTCTGGCAGATTACCATTACCACACAAGATCAAAAGGGCCCATTCCGGAAAGTATGTCTGGTTCGGACAAAAGTGTTGAGGAGGAAAAGACAGAGATGCAAATGATGAAGGAGGAAGTAGACAGGTTGAGACAAGAGATAGCTGGGATGCACCTAGCCTGGGCTAAGGGACAAACACCACCAATACTTCCCCCTACTCCTACCCTTTCACCAGCTCGGACTCCGGAACACCCTTCCACTGGTCCATCAACGAGCTTCCCCATTGCCCAATACTATCAAGGGGAAACTTCCTATAATCCCCAAGCTTCACCACCCAAAAAAAACCCTCCTCCACCAGCTGTTCCTATTTTCGTGGCACCTCCACCCGCCACATTGCAAAAATTAACCGATGAACCAGTGTTTCAGGTTCAGGACAATCAATACTATCCTCCTGAACTCACCTTCAAAGCACCCGAGCCATACACTTACACCCCTTACCTTCAGCTCCCGACAGAAACTGAGAGGCCAGCTAAGAATCCAGAGCAGGACGAAGTGCTCCGTAAAGTGAAATGCCTGGAGCAATCCTTCAGGAATATGCATGGATTGGGCAGCCAATTAAGTGTGTCCTATAAAGATCTGTGTCCCTTCCCCGATGTTCAATTCCCGGCAAGTTTTAAGATGCCAAAGTTTGATCTATATGAGGGACCTGGTGATCCCATGGCGCATCTACGAGGATTCTGTAGTAAGACGAGAGGGGCAGGTGGAAAGGATAAGTTGCTGATAGCCTATTTCAGTCAAAGTTTAAGCGGGTCCGCATTAGAGTGGTACACGAGGCAGGATCCTAGCAGGTGGTATACCTGGGACGATCTAGCACAAGTATTTGCAGGTCATTTCCAGTATAACCTTGAGATCGTCCCCGACCGTCTCACACTATTAAAGCTTGAGAAAAAGCCCGGAGAGAGCTTCAGGGAATTCAAATTCCGTTGGAGAGAACAAGCAGCAAGAGTCGATCCACCAATGAGGGAAGGTGAAATGGTGGACTACTTCTTACAAACGTTGGAGCCAACTTACTTTGGTCACCTGGTGACATCAGTTGGTAAATCTTTCAATGAAGTAGTAAAAATGGGCGGTATGGTTGAAGAAGGACACAGGTCCAACAAGATAATGAGTTATTCAGCAATCAAGGCTACAACTCAGGCTATCCAAAGCGGCATGGGAGGTGCGTTCGAGAAAAAGAAGAGAGAGAAGGTCGCAACAGTCGAAGCAGGTACTTGGTCCAGATCAAGAGGACCTTCCCCTCGCGACCAATCCAGACCCCATTACCCAAACTATCCACACACTCCATACAACCCTCCACAACCCTATTATCTACCACAAGAGCCACATTTCTCCGTCCATCACGCCCAAACTTACACCCAGCCTCCGGCTCGCCCGCAATGGCATGCGTCGGCTCCCCAACATACATATCCACCTCCACAAAACACATATCCACCTCCACAAAACACATAACCACCACCAAGGGCATACAGGAATCCTTCAGGGCCAAGCTTCCGCGGAAATCAGGCTTTCAGGAACAAAAGGATGCAAAAGCCGAGAACATTCACTCCATTGGGAGAAACCTGTACTACTCTGTTCCACAAGTTGAGGAAGATAGGCCTATTAAGTCCTGTTGAACCCAAATTGCCAAATCCCCTTCCCAAAAATCTGGACCACTCAGTAAGCTGTGAATATTGTTCGGGGGCTCCCGGGAATGATACTGAGAAGTGTTGGAAGTTGAAGATTGTCGTACAAGATCTTATTAACACAAATAGGATCGAGGTTCAGGTACCAGAGGCACCCAACATCAATAAAAACCCGTTACCGGTGCACCATGAGGCCCACATGATCGAACTAGTGCACGAAGGAGGGAAACCTAAAACACCCTCACAAACGGTAATGATGATTCGTGCCAGTCCAAACGAAAAGTCGACCAGTGGAAAGGCAGTGGTACAATTGGGAAAGGTAGATGGCAAGACATTTGTGGTAGTGGGGAAAGGTTCGTCTGTTGCTGCGAAGAAGCCAGAGTCAGTCAAGGCAGTGCTGCAGGGAGTATCAAGCACACCAGTATTGGTGGTGAAGGGGGTCCACGTAGAACCAATTGTTATCAGGCCAGTAATGCAATTGCCGATAACAAATGAGAAAGCTGTGCCATGGAGCTACAGTCAAGTGACAGTGATGCATAAGGGGAAGTAGGTTGTGGAAGAAATATGCGAGGCCCAGGGGTTAACTCGTTCGGGAAGGTGTTTTTTTCCCGCAGAATTGAGAAGGGCCAATCCTATAACAATAAAGAAGCCAGTAACGGAGGAAGAAGCAGAGGAGTTTTTAAAGAATATAAAGGCACAGGACTACTCCATTGTAGAGCAGTTAAGGAAGACCCCAGCCCAGATCTCATTGCTATCCTTGTTGATCCATTCAAACGATCATTGTCAGGCATTAATGAAGATTCTGAATGAAGCCCATGTCTCGGACAAGCTCTCAGTAAACCATTTGGAGAAAATAGCGCACAAAATCTTCGAAGTAAACCGAGTGACATTCTCTAACGATGAGTTACCGGTAGAGGGTACAGAACACAACAGGGCACTCTATCTGACGGTGAAATGCGAAGAATCGGTGGTCAGTCGAGCACTAATTGATGATGGGTCAAGTGCCAATATCTATCCTTTGGCCACTCTGAACAAACTGAAGGTTGCTGATGATAGGATCCACAAGAACAGCGTCTGCGTCCGAGGTTTTGATGGGAGCGGTATTGACGCAGTGGGTGATATCATACTGGAATTGACAATTGGTCCGGTCGAGTTCACCATGGAATTTCAAGTGATAGATGTGGCGTTGTCATATAATCTTTTGTTGGGACGACCCTGGATCCACGCAGCCAAAGCAGTGCCTTCTACACTGCATTAGATGGCAAATTTGAATGGGATAGACAAGAGATTGTGGTACACGGGGATGACGGCACACATGCCGTCAGTGATGCCATTGTGCCCTTCATAGAAACCGACGATGACAAGGGCCCATGGGTTTATCAGGTTTTTGACGTAGTCTCAGTAGACAAAATTCCTGAGGGTGGGGGCCTTCCACTTCCCAAAATCGCAGCTGCGACTTTCATGATAGCCTCGGAGATGTTGAACAGCGGGTTTGTACCAGGAAAAGGTTTGGGGATTGATCTGCAGGGAATGGTCCAGCCAGTTTCTTTGCCCAAGAACCTGGATACTTTTGGGCTAGGATTCAAGCCTACCGCAGCGGATGTAAAGTAGGCCCGCAAGTTGAAGAAAAGAGTCTGGGTCCTTCCTAAGCCAATCCCGCGCCTATCAAGATCATTTTTCAGAGCAGGGTTCAGAAAGTTGCCGGTCCCGGAAGTTCTCGGACCCCTGATCGGGCCAGATGGAGATTTGAATGAGGGCTTTGAAAGAATGTTCGCTGATGTCAACATGATAGAAGCTGGAGATGGTTCCAGTAAGGCAGACATACAGTTTGTGGGGCCTAGGGCCAATGTCAACAATTGGACAGCTACTCCTCTTCCTACCCGGAGGGAGTCTTAGTAGTAGGCTTTGGATTTTCTTTCTTGTGTTTTGGGATTATTCAGAGTTGTAATCCAGTTTTTGTTTTATCTTTGTATTCCGTAAAAGTGTGAAACTCCATTATCCCGCAGTTTAATAAAGTAAATTTTTTGTTTTATTTTTGTTTTAATTCTGTTTTCTTCTTTTCTTTTCTGAACAGTTCTTTTCATACTGGTTCTAATGACATGGCATGCACAACGGATATTCAACCTAGTCTAAAAGATCAATCTGATTCCGAACTAACTATACAAGAGGTCGATTATGATAATGAACTGGAATACGATGAGGATGAAGCCTTCGAAGAAATAAACAGATAGTTAAGCCAGTTTGAAGAAAAATCCAGGCCCAACTTAAATGACACAAAAGCCATCAATTTAGGGGATGCAGACGGTATCAGGGAAACTAAAATAAGCATCCACATTGCACCAAATATCAGGGAAGAACTAATCAAAACACTTATTGAGTTCAAAGATGTTTTTGCATGGTCGTATGATGACATGTCGGGATTAAGCACGAATTTAGTAGTTCACAAATTGCCCACTGACCCGGCTTGCCCTCCCGTCAAGCAGAAATTGAGGGAGTTCAAAACAGACACGAGTGTGAAGATGCGGAAGAAAGATGGGAAGATCAGGGTGTGTGTCGATTACCGCAATCTGAACAGGGCTAGTCCAAAGAACAACTTTCCTTTACCCAACATCCATATCTTGATCGACAATTGTGCCGGGGGTGAGATCGGATCTTTTGAAGATTGTTATGCTGGGTATCATCAGATTCTGATGGATGAAGAAGATGCGGAAAAGACAGCATTCATTATGCCGTGGGGGACTTATTGCTACCGGGTAATGCCATTTGGTCTGAAGAATACTGGGGCAACGTACATGAGAGCAATGACCACTGTGTTTCATGACATGATCCACAAAGAGATTGAGGTGTACGTGGATGATGTGATCATAAAGTCCAAGCGTCAGGAAGACCACGTAGCAGACCTAAGGAAGTTTTTTCAAAGACTTCGAAGGTATGATATAAAGCTCAACCCGGCCAAATGTGCATTTGGTGTTCCATATGGGAAGCTTTTGGGATTCATCGTCAGTCGGCGAGGCATTGAGTTGGACCCATCAAAGATCAAATCTATCCAAGATTTGCCACCGCCGAAGAACAAGACAGAAGTAATGAGTCTGTTGGGAAGGTTGAATTACATCAGCAGATTTATTGCTCAACTCACAACAACTTGTGAACCCATCTTTCGGCTACTGAAGAAGGATGCCTCGATAGAATGGACGGCAGAATGTCAAGAGGCATTTGACCAGATCAAAGGATATTTATCAAATCCACCTGTGTTGGTTCCACCTGAGCCGGGGAGACCGTTAATTCTTTATCTAACGGTCCTAGAGAATTCGTTTGGCTGCGTGCTGGGGCAACACAACATTACAGGAAGGAAGGAACAAACCATCTATTATCTCAGCAAGAAGTTTACAGTATATGAGGTTAAGTACACTCAACTCGAGAAGACATGTTGCGCCCTAACTTGGGTGGCCCAGAAATTGAAGCATTATTTGTCCTCATATACTACTTATCTCATTTCCCGCTTGGATCCACTAAAGTATATTTTCTAGAAGCCTATGCCCACAGGGAGGTTAGCGAAATGTCAAATATTACTCACAAAATTTGACATCATCTATGTGACGAGGACGGCCATGAAAGCCCAAGCACTGGCCGATCACTTGGCTGAGAATCCTGTTGATGAAGAATACTAGCCGTTGAGGACGTATTTTCCTAACGAAGAAGTAATGCATATAGATGAGTTGGAATTACCTGAGGAACCAGGTTGGAAGCTTTTCTTTGATGGAGCCGCAAATGCGAAGGGAGTTGGAATAAGAGCGTTACTTATTTCTGAAACAGGACGTCATTATCCTGTTACAGCTCAGCTGCGTTTCTATTGTACCAACAACATGGCTGAGTATGAGGCATGCATTTTGGGTCTGCGACTAGCTGCAGACATGGATGTCCAGGACGTTTTGGTCTTGGGAGACTCGGACCTCCTGGTGCATCAGATTCAGGGTGAATGGGAAATACGGGATTTGAAGCTCATACCATATCGACAATTTTTGCACGATCTGAGCAAGCAATTTCGATCAGTGGAGTTCAGACACATCCCAAGAGTTCACAATGAGGTTGCCGATGCATTGGCCACTTTAGCATCAATGTTGCATCACCCAGACAAAATTCATGTTGACCCGTTGCATATCCAGGTTCATGATCAGCATGCTTATTGCAACATGATAGATGAAGAAATGGATGGCGAGCCATGGTTTTATGATGTCAAGGAGTACCTCAGGATGGGGATATACCCGGAGCAGGCCACCGGAGATCAAAAAAGAGCCATTCGGCAATTGGCAAGTGGATTCTTCCTCAGTGGAGGAGTGTTGTACAAAAGAATCCCAGATTTGGGATTGCTAAGATGTATAGATGTCAGTCAAGACACGACAGTTATGACATAGGTACATGATGGAGTTTGTGGGCCACATATGAGCGGATATGTATTGGCGAAGAAGATTCTTCGAGCAGGGTATTATTGGCTCACTATGGAGCGTGATTGTATCAATTTCGTGTGGAAATGCCATCAATGTCAGATACACGGAGATTTGATTCATTCTCCACCGACAGAACTGCATACAATGTCAGCGCCGTGGCCATTTGTTGCCTGGGGCATGGATGTCATTAGACCTATTGAGCCGGCAGCTACCAACGGCCATAGGTTCATTCTGGTGACCATCGGCTATTTCACTAAGTGGGTTGAAGCTAAAACTTTCAAGTCGGTAACCAAGAAGGCAGTTGTGGATTTTGTTCACTCCCATATCATCTACAGATTTGGGGTCCCAAAAGTGATCATCACAGATAATAGTGCTAATCTTAATAGCAATTTGATGAAAGAAGTGTGTCAACAGTTTAAGATTACACACCGTAATTCCACACCATATCATCCCAAGGCGAATGGAGCAGTTGAAGCAGCCAACAAGAACATCAAGAAGATACTGTGGAAGATGGTAGAAGGATCCAGACAATGGCATGAAAAATTACCATTCGCATTGTTGGGTTATCGCACCACTGTTCGTACTTCAGTAGGGGCAACTCCTTATTTATTGGTATATGGAACTGAAGCAGTAATACCGGCGGAAGTTGAAATTTCATCCCTTCGGATTGTCGCTGAGGTTGAGATTGATGATGACGAGTGGGTAAAAACCCGTTGGAGCAGTTGAACTTGATTGATGAAAAGAGATTGGCAGCTGTGTGTCATAGCCAGTTATATCAAAAGAGAATGGCGATAGCCTACAACAAGAAGGTGCGCCCCAGAAATTTTGAGGTGGGGAAGCAGGTGTTGAAACGAATCCTGCCACATCAGGCCGAAGCAAAAGGCAAGTTCGCCCCGAATTGGCAAGGACCATTCATTATAACCAGAGTATTGTCCAATGGCGCTTTATGTTTAACAGATATCGACGGGAAATGCGTCGACATGGCTATCAATTCCGACGCAGTTAAGAGATATTATGTATGATCTCTTTTGATTGTAATTGTTGTTTGTTTGTGGTTGGCATTTATCGGAGAATGAAATGACAGAGGCAATTCTTTCTTCTATCCAAACACTTTAACCTTTGCTTCCCCTTTTGAGCCTTATTTATTATTTCATATCCCTCTTTTGGAATCAGTAATTAAAATGAAAGAAAAAGAAAAAGAGAAAAATAATGATAATAAAGACAAAAGAAAAGTCACAAAGGAATTGGGAACTACGTTTGACCTGATTCCTCAAAGAAGGATACGTAGGCGCCTCACGGCTCGGTCATAGTGTAACATAGTATGCATAATGTAACATAGTGTAACAAAATAAAAATCCCCAAGCAAGAAAAACTGGGGCAGAAGTTTGCGTTTGTAATTTTGGTAAGAAAGTTTGATTCCAAGAGTTGTATTGTTTTACCCATCAAAATTATTTTGAACTTTTGATACCCCTTTTCCTTTTTAACCATACACAAAAACCCATATTGATGTCCAAAAAAGACCTCCCGATCAGTATCTGAGAGGTGCCAAGTCAATGCAAATGGAAGTAGGGAATAACACTTTGATCCCCAACAAAGAAGAAGATCACAAACTGGAAATGAATTGATAGCCGAAAGAATCCCCAGCAAAGAGAGTCATATCGACAACACTCCAATCCCCAGCTAAAAAATAAAATAAAATGAGAGAGTCTTATTGGTGAAAACCTTCACAGGCACCATGAGGCAATGGGAGTTGAGAGAAATGAGAGAGTTTTATTAGTGAAAACCCCTCGAAGGGCACTATGAGGCGACAAGGCAAGATTGGCGGAAAAGGTCCACATTTGGCAATGAGTTGAGTATTTATTTATCCCCAGCAGGATGAAGCCGTCCAAAAGATTGATTGATACGAATAGACTGGGTTGATCAATCCGGAATGCACAACATGATCATTGGGATTGGTTATATCATTCAGATAAGTTCCTTTCTTTCCCTTTCCCCAACATTTGTTCAGAACGACTTCTTCTTTTTCTATTTTTTGAAATCATCGCTTTTTCATTTCTTGGTTTAAAGACTTTACCTCCCCAACAGTTTGTTTTTGAAAAGGATTTTCAGAGCTTACTACCAGTTGCCAAAATGGTGCAAAGCAAACTGCGAATAGGACAGGCCAAAGATAAGGCGACAAAGCGAAAAGAAGTTGTCGCAAGACCAAATGACGAATGGGTCTAGATCCCAAGAAGACCAAATTTCCAAGAGAAGTCGGAGAAAAACAAAAAGAACAACAGTTAAAAAGTTATGGGTCAAATTCCAAGAGGATCCCCAACAGATTTGCGAGATACATGAACAACTCCGACAGATTCTCGACCAAGCTCCACAAGGGTCGGACAACACAGAGTGGGGAAGGAAGAGAAAAGAAAAACCATCCCCAGTAGGAATATAGGCCCCAACAAATAATATCATCCCCAACAAGTTTTGTAGCAAAGCAGGAAAAGGGAAAAGAGAAAAACCATCCCCAGCAGAAGTAGCACGACCACTCACCACGTTTTAAACTAACAAATTTTTCTTTGATTTGAAGCAGGGAAAGGAAATATTATTGACAGTAGGAAGACATGGTCACAAGGAAGATTATCAAATCGGGGCAGAAAATTTTCTCTCATTACGAAAATTTTCTTGAAATCGGATAGCCATTTGGGAAAGAGAGAAGATAACACAAGTTTTGAAGGAAGTAAAATCCCCAGCAGTATACGAAAAGGGAGATACAAGTTTTAAAAGAAAAGCAATCTTGGAAGAAGCAAGATAACCCAAAGTTTTAAAAGTAATGGCCTTTGAATCAATATCATCCCCACCATTGTTAAAGGGAGGAAGTTAATTCCCCAGCAGTGTTATTCCCGGCAGTTTTCAGAGGAATAAAACACTAGTTTTGAAGGAAGCAGTTAAAGAAGTCAGGAGCCTGAATTTTTTTGAAAAGTTGTTGAAGTTAGGAGCCCTCCTGGAGAATGGAGGTTGATTTATTTTCAAAGTTGCTGTGGAAGTCAGGAGCCCGCCTGGAGAATGGAGGCTGAATTATTTTTAAAGTTGTTGAAGTCAGGAGCCCGCCTGGAGAACGGAGGCTGAAATTTTTAAGAAATTGTTGAAGTCAGGAGCCCGCATGGAGAATGGAGGCTGAATTATTTTGAAGAAGTTATTGAAGTCAGGAGCCCGCCTAGAGAACGGAGGCTGAAATTTTTAAGAAATTGTTGAAGTAAGGAGCTCGCCTGGAGAATGGAGGCTGAATTATTTTGAAGAAGTTATTGAAGTCAGGAGCCCGCCTGGAGAACGGAGGTTGAAATTTTTAAGAAATTGTTGAAGTCAGGAGCCCTCCTGGAGAATGGAGGCTGAATTATTTTGAAGAAGTTATTGAAGTCAGGAGCCCGCCTGGAGAACGGAGGCTGAAATTTTTAAGAAATTGTTGAAGTCAGGAGCCCGCCTGGAGAACGTAGGAGTTACATTTAAGAAGTTGGTGAAGTCAGGAACCCGCATGTAGAACGGAGGTTGTTTATTTTAAGTTGGAGAAATCAGGAGCCCGCTTGCAGAATGGAGGTTGTTAAATTTTAAGGAGAAGTCAGGAGTCCGCCTGTAGAATGGAGGCTATTAAATTTTAATGTTGATCTCAGGAGCCCGCCTGTAGAATGTAGGTTGTTATATTTTTAAATTAATATTGAAGTCAGGAGCCCGCCTGGAAAATGGAGGTTGTGTCATCTTTCAAAAGTCAAGTTGGAGTCAGGAGCCCGCCTGCAAAACAGAGGAATACATTTCAAGATCAAATTAGAAGTCAGTATTGAGGAAGGTTACAACAAAAATCCCCAGCATAACAAGCTTTAATGTAGGAAACAGCGTCCCCAGCAGACAGAGCGAAATGATAAAACTTGTGTTCAGAAAAGCAAAAGGCCAGTGTCATCCCCAGTAGTTTTCGAAAGAAAAGCACCAGAGGAAACACAAGCCGACAAGAAAGCAAGGCAACCAGAGCAAGTGGAAGATAGATAAGATTTTGTAATTCCTAGTTTAGTCTAGCTTCTTGTTTTCTTTTGGCATGGTGTAATAAGGAGATCGAAAAGCAGTAGCAACAGCATGCAGCAGCAGTAATGACAAAATTGTAGTTCCACGGTAGTCCCAGCTACCAAAACTTCCTGAACTACATTAACCTGATTCTCTTCTAGCCAGGGATATGTAGGAAACCTTTGAAGCAAAGGTTCGGTTAAATCTTTTTCAAAAAAATGCTTCACACGGAATATTCTAACGGGCAAAAATCGCTCGTATCCGCTCACTTTATCTTTGCACGAAAACCCTTCGTGTTTTCGGACAAAGAGGGGCAGCTGTGAGCACGTGATTTTTGCTTCACGAAAACTACTCCAAAAGAAATCAAAAATAAAACAAAATTCTCTTGGTGTACAATTGTTAGGATTTGCATAGCATTTTTGATAATTATTTGTGTTTTGTCCGTAAATGTTCACCTTGTTGTAGTTAATTGAAAAATACAAAAAATACATGTTGCATGCATATTTAGGATTTAATTATGCATTTAGGAATTAATTAAACTATCATTTGGCTCTAAAAGGAAAATCACAAAAATATGCGTTTTATTCTATTTATTGTCATTGGGTGATTTTTATTTTAAGGTTTTAATTTGTGTGTTAATTGTTGTAAGTGTTAATTAATATTTATGTAGTTTTATTTTTGATTTTACAATTTAATTAGGAATTGTCTTTAAATTAGAAATTAAAGAAGGAAAAGGAAAAGAGTTCAAAAAATGAAGAAGATTCGAACTGGGCCAGTTTTTAAAAGAGAATTCAGGCCCAAAAGTCACACGCCCTACCCGACCCAGGTCTGTAAACCCAAAGACCACCAAACGACATAGTATAGGGCAAGAGCTACGTCGTTTTGATGGTGCCCGGTCCAGTTAATCTCAGATAACCCCAAACGACGCCGTATTGGCATCTCAAATCTGAGTCGTTGATCAAACTGGATCGAACGATCCAGTTCAGCCCCTGCATAGTTGAAACGGTGCCATTTCAGGCATGTCAATCTAAACCATCCATCTCCATTGATCCAACGGTCCCAAGCTTCCCTCACAACCCGGTCCATTTCGACCCGGGTTGACCTAGTCTCTGAATGAGACCAAATGGTGTCGTCCCCTTTAAGTGAATTGATCTAGGCTGTGGATCATGATTGATCCAACGGCCAAGATCAAACCACCCATCCCCTATATAAACTTAATATCCTACCCCAGCCCCCCAAACCAAACACCCCCCCTTTGCCCTGTTCATCATCTCTTTCAGAGATGGACCCCAAACCCTAGCCGCCTTAGGTTACCTCCGCCTAAAACTCGGCGGCAACAATGTCGCCGGTCACCAAACCAATACCCTAAGACCACCTGACCACCCTCGATCCAAATCCAGTAACCATTTAGCTCGAATCTTCCTGGAACTTCTCGAATATTCATTTGAAGATTTGAGCCAAACTTAGATCTACCCCAACCAGTTCCTAATTCGCACCAGTTACTCCCATGACCTCACTCGTAACCAAACCAAGCTTGGTTTGGTTCGAATCTGGCTAGAAACACTCGAGCCCCAAATCAAGCCCAAGAACCCTAAAAAACCAAGCCTGGAATTCTGTCCAAATCAAAGAGGTTTGGGTGTTCAATGGACCTTAGTCGAAGTGTTCTTAGTTGAGAACACTCGATTAAGGTCCGTTCGACCTCAAAAAAGGGTACGAGTCAGAGTTCAAGTCAGGATTGTCTAGTGTCCGAGTTCTTGAGGTATTTGTCTTTTCCAGTTGGTTCCGTTTTGTATCTGTTTATATCTATTTATTTGTTAGTTTAGTTTTATTGGTTTTTTTAATTCTTTTTGTCAATTGATTCTGTTCATCTTAGTAGACCTTTTTATTTGGTCCAATTCTATCATTTGTTTATATTTGCTATAATTGTTATGAGTAATAATTTGTGTAATCGATTAATAAGTTGCGTCGATTAATTAGTTTCCAGTTAATGTATGTTTCTATCAATAACACTGAAATTACCCTTGAATTGCTTGATTTTCTGTGTCTGATTGTTTTGTATCAATTGTTGTAGGCAATCGGTTAATTAGTTTTCGTCGATTAATTCGTTCTTGTTTATAGATCAATAAGTTTGTCAAATGGTTGTTGTGTGTGTTGATCTGTGGACACTTAGTTTCAGGGCATTGTCAATAGGATGACAATGATCCTGCATTCATGTTGATTCTGATTTTATTATTCAGTTTCAGCTTTAAGGATCCTATTGAGTTCTATGTTGTGTCAAGTCTGGTTTTGATTTAATTTCATTTCATTTGTTCCAATTGAATTCTAACCTCAGTCATTCAGTTATCAGAAATAAGTTTGGTTATAGCTGTTAGTCAGGTTTAATTTTCAAATCTTTGTTAGTTGAAAACAGATTTCAGAATTAAAAGTTTTAATACAGTTGAATAATTGTATTAGGGAGCAGTAATATTAAGGGGTTTCAGGGGTGATTTGGGAATGAAACAGTTAGGATAATATTTTAATGTTAGTGTGTTGTTAGTGGGATATTAATGTCTTTAAATTAATACACTAATGAGGAACAAAAGGGAATGGGGGGGGGGCTGAAATTAAGAAAAAGCTTCCTTAGTGGGATTTAAAGTGGAATGATTCAGATTTTAGTGGGAAATGGGGGTAAGGCAGTAAGAAAAAAGGTCGGGGGTAGACTTGTATGAAAGGGGGTTGAGGCTGGATTTTGAAGGAGGAGAATTGAAGTTAAAATTGACTGACTTTTAAACCTTGGAGAGTCAGAATTTGGAAAAAGACCAAGAAAAAGAGAGAGAGAAGAAGACTGAAAGGGAGCTTCTGAAAAATACAAGGAAGAGGAACTTTGGAGAGTTTTTTGGTTAGTTTTCAGTTCTAGGCTGGATTTTGAATGCTAAGAGTGCCTTACCTTTGAGAGTAAAAACAGGCTAGATTTTTTTAAGACTAAGAATCCAGTATTGAGTGAAAGTGAGGTCTTTCTTTTACCATTGAAAATCAGTAGTAGTATTTATTACTGTTTAATTGAAGTTCTAATTTTCTTATTTGAGAGTCCGAAGAACAGAAATCAGAAAATTTACTGTTCTATCACATTTCTGAAAATATTCTGTTTCTACATGTGATTGCTGGTGGTATTTTTGGTTTTATTCCTTGGTTTCTGGGGTATCTGTGTTGCTGTTTGGTACTTCTGAAATTGCAACTTGTGGTCTTGAGTTTGCTGTTGTTTAAACAAAACTGTTCCATTGGTTGTGTGCTGGATTTCTGCTGGTTTTAATCTATTTCTGGGTTGTTGCTGCTTTGTTGTCACCAATGCTGCTACTCACTCTGTCTTCCTATTCTTGTATTTTCAATACCAGGTACACGCTCGAATTCATTGGTGTAACCTCGAATTGGAATGGAATGAAGTAGTATTTCCAGCTTATGTTCACATGAATATTTGTAGTGATAGTCCGTCTTATGTTGTCATTTTCCGTTTGTCTGAATTATATTGAGTCAAGAATTGGTCAATTAGGGTCGCCTCTATCATTTTGAACTATTTAGATTAGTAACAGACTATGGACTATACTTGGGTTAGTAGTTTATTTCCAGCATTCCTGTTGTTTATATTCACAGTGACGATAGCAAATAATAGATTTTTGTTAACAGATAACTCTTGAGTGAACATAGTGATACCTTAAACTTAGAAAGATAGGAATTTGAATGAACGCTCGGGTGAGTGTAGTGTTGGGAATAATCAGTTAGCCAATGTTCATGTTTCTTTAAAAATCAGCAAATTTCGTATGTGTTAGCTTCATTTAGTTAATAGCGCTTCATCTTAGCCTGTATTCTCTAAAAAAAAAAAGCAATAACGCACCTAATAGTATGTAATTCTGGTCGTAAGATTTAAAACCGAGGCCATAACTTTCTTGTGCATTTAATCAAAGTAGCTTAAGCAAACTTTCGTAATCATTAGTAATTAGGGTTGGCTTAGTTTCAAGTAGTTGAAAATAATTAGTTCCAATGGTTCATTTCATCTAACAATGTGGGTTTCAATTAGTTATAGGATAATTAGTTTTCTTTTTGAATATATGTATTGTTTGTCAATTCCGTATTTTCAATTTCAGTAATACTGATTTATAGAATAAGGCATGAAATAATCTCCTTTTACGCAAGTTTGATTGCAGTTTTCCAGTTGCGCTTGGTTTAATCCGATAAATAAATGATGGCCTTTTTCAAGCATGTAATTAACTAGGATTATTTTCTTTTATTTTAGAGACAAACTTAAATAAAAATGTAGTCACTTTAGGATTGTTCTTTAAAAATAAATGAGACGAGCCTCGTCAAATAAAACGCAAGCTGCGGAGCCCTCAATAAATGATTAATAATTAATTAGACTTTGGATGGGCCATTTTAGCAAGATTTCACGACCTTCTAAAAATAATAATGTGCTAGTCACTTAGGCGCGCCTTTAATAATTTACTTTCTTAAACGTGAGTGTACATTGATGTAACCCAAATCCAAATCTCAATGGAGTCGAAGTGTATCGACGACCATGGGTACATTGATTGTGACGTGGTTCGAGATACATTTTCACAACGTTGCAATTCTCTGTAAAATAATAATAATAAGAGCGTTTAAAGAGTTAAAATTTGTACATAAGTTCATAATTGTAAAAAAATCATATAATTAAGCCGAATATGACAGTTGAGCGACCGTGCTAGAGCCACGGAACTCGGGAATACCTAACACCTTCTTCCGGGTTAACAGAATTCCTTACTCGGATTTTTGGTACGCGGACTGTTAAACAAAGTCATTCTTTTCCTCGATTCAGGATTAAAGCCGGTGACTTGGGACACCATAAATCTCCCAAGTGGCGACTCTGATTCTTTAATAATAATCCCATTTCGATTGTTCCTTTAATTGGAAAAACTCGCTTCCGCGCTCCTTTGCGGGCGCGGGCGAAAAAGGAGGTGTGACAAAAACCAATTCATGTGAAGTAAAAATCAATACATCAATCAAGTTTTCAGTCTTACCACATTTGCGCATACACCAACAGAGCTCAATTTCTAATAAGAGGGGGTTTTAGACATACATACCTCCACAGAGCTTTCTTTAAATTCTTACAAAATTCCGGGACTCTTAGCAACTTCAATCTATTTTATAAAAATTACAAATTGAACCAAGAATTAGAGGCATGATTAAGATTCTAGCTCATTTGAGTAAATTATCAAGCACTAGGTGTACATCGTGATTATAGGACCCTTTTTGTGAGAGATTTTCATTATCTTACACTCCAATTGCTATCTTTTTAGTTCACAACCTCTCCATACCCTATTATATTTTATGCATGAAATAAAATCCATTTTTATACCCATGAACCCCCAAGCTAATTAATCATTCTAGTGTGAATTTCAAAACAAAAAGCTAGGGCTCAAGTTATTACCTCTTGGGGTGAAGGTCTAGCAACTTTACTTGATAATCTTCAAGGGTTTAGGCAAGGATTGAGTGGGTACTTGATGAAGATCACCCTCTCTCTATAGAACTCCCTCTCTCACTCCATTTGTAGCCAAATAACATAAAAGGGGTCTAATGGGGTATTTTTAATGGGATGGGGTCAGGTTTTAAAAGTTAGAAAATAGGAGCCCCGACGAAATCTGCGATCGCATAATGGACATGCGGCCCGCAAAAGGAATCGCAAAAATGACCCCAAAAACCTAAACAAACTGTTCGGGTGTGCGATAGAAATGCGGTCCGCATACCTGTTCTGCGGTCGCAGAACTGCCCCTTACAAAAATTCCAAGGGGATTATGCAATGACTATGCGGCCCGCATATTGATTATACGATCGCATAATTGGCCGCATAGTTGACCTCAAATTAACCATTAAATTGTCTAACTCTGCGGCGACTGTGCGGTCCACATATTAATGGACCGCAAAAATGCACTTTTATGGAAAACAATATTTCTTAACTTTTTAATTCATAGATTGATCAAAAGGGTCCGAAGAATTTTGCAAATTTCCAACACATATTCCTAATTTGGTACTACGAGCTTTCGAGTTTTTGAGTAGAAATTTCATAGGGCCTTACAGGTTGAGGGTCGGTTGCGCTCCTCGAGGTTGGGGCATGAGAAAGTTGGTATCAGAGCCTAAGGTTTCAAAGTGTCCTAGGATGTCTCGGAGCTATGTCTAGAATCCTTCTTATCAGTATGTAGTCGACTACATCTATAAGTTGGAGGCTAAGGGACATTTAGGAATGTTACCCTTCTTCAACACTCCATATCGTGAGATAAAGCTTGACTATGAGATTGTCTTCTAACTCGTGAGTTGAGATTCAAGGTAAGTTTAAACGCTCTTTTGTCTATTCCAAGTAATGTTCTCATATGACCTGACAAATAGGCAAGGGCCTGCAAATTAAGGAGATGGCACATGTATCTTGTTGAATGAATGGTATGGCTATATAGGATAAATATGCAGTACCATGAATATATTTCAATTAGAAAAGGTGTTAAAAGTGATTACCCACCTCCAAGAAGGCGTTGACTTGATAAATAAGAAGTAAGCTTGAACAACACACGTGGGTAGTGTGGGAAGCATATATTTGATCCTACGGTGTAAAAGATTTTTTTTTATATAAGTATGTGATGTATGGAAGGAGTGACTAGGAGATTAATGATGGGAGTGTAAGTCTCTCCTAGGAGACAAGAAGTTATGAAACAAGAGTCAATCGAACCCACAATGAGAAGACCCTTGTACTATGAATTTTATAAGAATCCAGTCATGTACGAAGTTGTATTATACTACTAAAGGATATTGACATGAGGAATTAGAATTCCAAACCCGTGTGGATGAATAAGAGTAGAGGACTTATGAGGTTAATACCATGTCAACTTAAATGTCCCTAATAGTCGAACATATATATACAAGGGCTAGAGACATGAGACATATGTCCCTGAAGTTGCTAAATTCAAGACTTGTATCAAAATCCGAGACGTTCACCCCAAGAAGGGGAGGAAGGGCCATAGTGAGGCCACTTAAACACCATGAAACAAGAGTAAGACCATGTAGCTATGATGTTTGAATAATTTATTGAGGACATGTGTAGTCTAGAAAAGTGATAATGAGTAATGTGATTCTCTGAAAGGACATGCTAATAATAGTCTACTAGTACCCCAAGAAGGTAGAATGTTAAGGAAGGTGAATTCTTCATGCATGACAATGTGAATGACATGGGTAACAATCCTAGAAACTAGGAGTAATGTTTGTAAAAGGGATTTTATTCATGTTAGAGGGACGGGAACAATGGAACCCAATGAAGTACTATAGATCGAAAGTGAAGAGTTGCGATGTTTTAGAATGGGTTAATCATGGATTTGCGATTTAACCAAAATTCCAAGACCTTAAGAGAGGAGAAACGAGTGGGAGAAATAAATGTGATGCTACAAGAACCCAATAGTACATTTGGACTTGATGGAGAACCTCTTAAAGATATTACAAGCAAAGAGGTGTTAAGCGATACGTGGGTGAATACAATTTCCCACGGGTATCCCAAAAAGTGTTGAGAGGTGAGCAAGACGAATTGCTAACTAAGGAAAAGGACCACGTAACATATGCAGGAGTGCTTAACTATTCACTACTTACGATGGATGAGGTGAGAAGAAATGGGAAGAAAATCTATGAAATGAGATGGTCATGGTTATCGTAAAATAGTTTGTATCAAAATGGTGGACTCGCTTAGACGAGTTTGAAGTAGTAAGGAGGGAATGACCCCACCATTGAATCTGAGGGAAAATGCCCAAGAGTTTGTTAGGAGAATGTATCGAGCCATCGAGGAATTGAAAAAACTTGTTGCTAAGGAGAGTACCCTTGTTCTTATTAATGTCACTATACCACCAAATCATGCGGTGAGAACACCTAAGAAACGAAAGAGGGTTGTTGGTACCAATAAGTCAGAATATTTGATTTGCAAGAAGCACCACTTGGGTTTATGTTGGGTCACTCTGAAATATGTTATGGATGTGGAATCGAGGAGCATCGATTAAGTTATCCCCCTGTCAACCTAAAGTTACCAAGTAAGTCACTCCTTAGTACACCATTATGAACAACGTACAATTTTCTTTGTTGTATTTGTACATCCATATCGAAGAGCCTTCATAAACATGGTCTTAACCAAAATGATGAATCACAAAACATTGCTTGTATCTACTCTTTGAAGGAGACACATTATCCGTGAAGCCTATTGATCACATTTTTCTTATTTACGGCCTCTTAAGGAATTGAGTTCTATTATTATGTCCTTGAATTGAGTTATACCTTTAGGATTAATACTTCCCACTTGCTTTCCTAAATTCTCAGCAAGAGACTAAACCTGATTAATTTCTTATAGAATTTTTTCAATCAAATGGGTAACATCTGCTAACTTGTGGCTATGCATGCACCGTCGTAAAGTTTACCTATGTGGTGTCAAGTTTAATGTAAAGCATCCCAGTGTTGCGATCCTTCTCGAGTCACTCTTTTTCTCTATAGTGTATATGGTTCTATGGTTTGACCATTCACTTTACTCCTTTGTGATTATTATCATGAAGTATTTTCACTGTCTAGTAACATGAGAGCATATCTCAACACCTATCATATGTGTACATGTCAATTGAAAGGGGTCACTTGTCCACATAAAGTTTATGAGAAATTTGAGATTTATCACAAACTCGTCACATGAAGATCTTTTTGTTTGGACATCTTAGTATGGCTTTCATGTCCACCTAAATTGTCTCACAGTAAGTAACTCACTTTATTCCTAGTATTGTAGTTTCCCATGAAGTGGCCTAGTATTACAACTTTAGAGTTATTATGGCAGAAACACGTTTAGCACATAGCAAGATGTTTATTCTCTCTAACAAATACAAGATCTCATCCCAATATCAAGATTTCCTAGCTATGTGGTTTCACTCTTGAAAGGTTAAAATTAGATACTTTCAGATTTTGGCACATATCATAAGCATATTGATTTGGAAGACAAGTTGTTGTATCTTTAGCTCTCTCATATAGGATCAATTATTGGGAAGGGTTAAGCTATTTGAATTATGATAGTCTCATAAGTGTTGAACTTCTTTTTCATCCTCATGGGCTTGTGACATAGATTCATTGTGTCTGTTAATGTTATAAGTATAATTCAACTTCACATATTTTGAAACCCATATCGCATTCAAAGTGCTAGAGTATTCTCATTCTTGATAAACGAATTTTCCCTACACTCCAAGAGACGACTGGGTCACGTACTTGAATATTCCTCCTTAATTATTTCTATTGTCAATATATTAGTTAACTATATGCCTCATTTTTCAAATCAATGATGTCATCACAATGAATAATCATGTCAGCGTTATTAGTAGTAAGCTTCATGTCTCTTAGGGTATATAACCTCACGAAATACTCTGCTCATCACATTAATGGATTCTTTAATAATTCCAGCCCAATCTCGGACCTCATTGTTCCTTCTTATAGTAATCTATCGAGGGTGTAGATTCAAACATGTCAAAAAGGAAGCATCATTCCATGATCAATCATATTGTGTATGAACTCTATAGTCATATTCATTCCAGCCCATCATAGAATAATGGTTGAAGGTCGCCAAGGTTTTAATTTGGGTGTCCGACCTAGATATTTAGAGTTAAATAAAGTGAGCAAGTTGCTCTCAAGATTTTCTCCATGAATATACTATGTGAATTGTTAATAAAGGTAAAGTAGGTATAATGCACTTTGGGATTTGTGGAATCTTGAAAGAAGTAGGCTGAACTATGAGTACTATGTTTCCCCTTTTATTGTCCTTCGTGTACCCTATGTTTTCATGTGCCTATGTCTGAGAAGGTAGTTGGAGATACTTTATGTATAACCCCCGTGGAAACTACTGAAGGTGAAGTTAATGTATAATTGGCTTATGAGGGGTATCTATTTGTCATCCTTGTTAGATAAATCTAGGAGTTGAGATTGTTTTCGTGAATGTGTTATGGCGAAGTCTGTAAGTTGAAGAGGCCACCTTGAGGCCGAGAGTGTTGTGAAAAGAAAATATTTTCGCTTGATTGTATAGCAATTGGTTTTGATTTGAAAGGTACCTTCTAGGTGTTATGATTTAAAAATATGCAGTTCATGTCCATGTATCATTACGATAATATAGTGCTTGTAATGCTGATATTAGTGTTATTGATATATACATTGTGGTGCTTTATCTAGTTGTGGATGTATTGTTAGGATGGTTTTGGTGATACTCTGACAGGTGGATATGCCCAGTTGAAAAGGAGACTCTGCCGGAATTTCTAAAATAATTGGGAGTTAGTCAAAGTTTAGGGACTTGAGGTATGTGATAAAAGAGATATATTATGTTAAGGGTTTGGAGCGGACTCTACTTCTCATTCGAGGACAAATGATCCTAAGCGGGAGAGAATGTAAGACCCCGGAAAATTTTGCCTAAGTAATTTCAGATTTCGTGGTGCCAGGTAGGTTAACTATAATATTTTATGTGCTAATTAGTATGATGGATATCAATTGGATATGGTGATAAGTGAATAAGTCATATAATAAGTAATGTGGGATCTAAGGAGAAGCCTAGTCTAAGACAAGTTGGAAAATTACATAATAGGCTAAAATTCCAAATAAGTACGCACAAGTCCAAACTTTGGAAGAGCATATCTACATATATATAAGGTGTTATGTGATGAAAATCCTATGAAATGAAATTTTTTTGAGTCTAGTTTCTAACTTTTCAAACCGTTCGTCATTTTGACACTCATACAAAAAGTTATGGTCAAATTACCAAAGGCTGGCATAATGCAATTCTGTGACAGCAGAAGTGGTTATGCGACCGCAAAATGGTCGCAGACCTCTCTAGTGAAGCCCAGTTCTAGACACCAATTTCTCAATCCATTCTGTGACCCACATACCCGTTCTACAGTCCATTCTGCGACCACAGACCCGATTTGAGAGGCTTCATTTCCCTATTTTCATAACATGACCCCATTTTGATAAATAAGCTTTGAGGCTTATTTTAGGGCGATTTTCTGAGGGTTTTAGAGAGAGGTAAGAGAATTCTAGAGAGAGAAGAAGGAAGCCAAACATTTTAATCATTAAATCTTGCATCAATCTTCTAGAATCAAGGAAACCAATCACAAGATCTTCATCTAAGAGGTAAGGTTCTATATACTAGACTTTAATTTCGGGTTTAGGGTATAAGATGGGTAATTAAGGTATGATTCTTGGGTGTAATAGTATTATGTATAGATGCATGTACAAATAAGGTTTGTGGGATGATTGTTGAACATAAATAAGCAAAGATTGGGTTGGGGAATGAAGGAAATCTTGTAGAAGAGCTTTGAAATCAAAAATGCACAACTAGTGTTTGATAAAATGCTCAAATGAGCTGAAACTATGAATATCTTCCTAATTTGTGTTCGATTTTGTTATGTCTCAAAATAGATTAGGATTTCTGGAATTTCTGGAATGTTGTAGTAACTTAAGGAAAGCTTAAACAAGGTATGTATGGCTAAACCTCCTTCTTATTGGAATCGAAATCCCCTGTGTTCGTGTAATCGGTGTAAGTTCCGAATTGATCATACTAGAATTGACTATCCCAAATGTGTTGTGTGGAATGATATATGTTTAATATTTGTACTAAATGCTTATCATGTCTTATTTTCCTTTGTGAATATGTTTTAAAATGTGGAATATGTGTTGATAAAGGTTAAGAATTCATGTCAAATAAGTTGAATAAAGATTGTTATGCCAATTTGTATGAAAAACCTGTATGTGCTTAGAATTTCCAAGCTTTTCCCTTGTGTGTGAAAATGCCTTACATGATAGGCCTTATTGTTGCTGATGATAATGTTATTGAATATGTAAAAAAGGAAACTTGAATTTTGAAATACATCCAAGTGCCAAGAATGACTTAATAAATTAGGCCACTCGTGCCAATGTATTGAAATATGGGAAAGAAATGTGAAGTGAAATGATTGATTGAAAGGTTGATGTCTTAAGTGAGATGGCCTAGCCGATCGGGCCGTGATCGGATGCCATGATGCATGTTGATACCCAATTTTTCCCTATATATTTTCAATACGCAAAATACCTTCAGAATAGCATATATATGCATATATAAGCATGTCCAAGGTTTTTATTATTTTTCCATAGTTTTAAGGTTTTAAATTGATTTATTTTCTCCCTTTTTATCCATAAAATCCCCAATAATTATTTTCAAAATTATTATTTTTTGATAATTCATCTATTGTATTTCTATATTTATGCCAAAATATGGCTAAATTAATTTTTATATATTTTTATAATTATATTTAGTATTTTTAAAGCTAAATTGCACATAATTACAAAATTAGCCCTTTTAAGATTTAATTATGTTTTATATGCATAAAATTGGATCCTGCATTTTTAAATTGCTAACTATGTATTATAAATCATTTTAGCATTTTAAATTATTTTTTTAGAAATTATATACTATATTTTTATAAATTAAATAGGAAAAATGGGCTATTTAAATTTTGGCCAAATTGGCTTTCAAATCTAGCCTAAATCCAACGGATCCCGAACCCAATTAAAAATTTACCAGACCTAAGCCCAAACCCAAACCAAACCCGGAACCCACCTACCCATTTAATCTCGACCATTGATCTCCCATATCAACGGTCCCATTATTCCCTTCCATATTTAATCCCAAACGACCCCCAAACCCTCTCATTTTTCACTAAACAACCGCCTTGAAACCCCTTTCCTCTCCAATTCTCTCTGAGATCTAAACCTAACCCTAACCATCGCCACCTAAAACCAACCCTAATCACTTCGATCCTCACTCGATCCATGGATTCCCATGGCTATTTGATACGTATACTTGTCTCCCACGTCTCCTAGTTGCCCGTTTTTGTGATTTCACGGAAGGATCTAGAAGAGATCTAGACTAGATCTTGTTCAAAACTCTCCGAGAGCCTATCCATGGTCTTTCATGCCATTTTCCGACCATCCATGTGTTGCGCCCTTTTTTCCGTCCGCTGAAATCGGGTTTATGACATTTTGGTATGAGACAAATCTTTCTTTCTGGTAAAGGGGTTTTGCAATTTTGAAGAATCACCACCTAACGATTTTAAGGTGCGTTAGGGCACCTGCAGGATTCATTTCTAACTATGTTTGATAACCAGAGATAGGGTAAAGGCTTGAAATTATCCCAAGGGGAAGGTGTTAGGCACCCCCCAAGATCCACTAGTGTGGTTCCCGACCAGACAGTTTTTTATGAATTTGTACAATTAGAAAATAAACAAGTATGCATCAAATAATAGGGGATTTAAATTTAGATACACAAACGTAAGAAAACAATTAGTGAAAAGGCGAAATTTTGAAAAGAGTTACAATCTAAAGCATGCTTATGAATGTAAATGGGGTGTCCTAAGTTTGTTTGTAATATGGATCACATTAATGCAATACCTGGTATGACACTACTCAAAAGAGGAGCTACACGAGGTATTAGCGCACCGGTCATCATATCCATATCTACCCTTTCCCGCCCGTGAAGGTAATTAAAGCGAGGGTTGTTCTCGACCCCTATTGCATACTGTTACCCGTCCCTTCGTATTAGTCCCGGAGGAATTTAGGACTTCTATCCTATAAGAAGGAGGTTCTAGGCAGATCCTCAGGTTTAAAGGGTCAAAATACTAAGGCGACATACAAAACAAGTAGGACTGCATTTAAAGGGGAAAACATAGAAACAAGTAGAAGGCTCAGATATACCTTCACAAATAATGCACATAGACAGCATGACCCATACACAATTAAGGTCCATATTTGAATTCTAAAGCATGGTATCTAAGTGATAACAGCGGAACCAGATTTATTACATGACTTAGAAAAGAAGTCCGAATCAGGTTTGCCTACTGATTTTAACAGTTGATAATTAAACAAAGGCAGTTCTAATTTTATTTAATTTATTACCTACGGCTTGCCTAGGTGTAAAACAATATGCAGTAGTTATTCAGAATTATTGAGAGAGAGTTTGGAAATTATTTTACCCTAAGAGCATGATGTTCTAGTCAAATGCAGAGTTTATTACCAGTTATTTTAAAAGGGATAATCAAGTGTGAAACTCTTTTTACCTCTTTTATAATCAGTAATTTACACTAAGTGTGAATGCAAATGCAAATAAGATCCTAAAATATGGTATCTAAGGTGCATGTATAAAACTCATGACGTAGAATTCCTAGAGCAGGATTTCTAAATGCATATGGCAGGATTGCAGAATTTCCTAAGAGCAGGATTTCTAGATGCACATGGCAGGATTGTAGAATTTCCTAAGAGCAATATTTCTATGTGCATATGGCAGGATTGCAGATAATAGTAAAGTGCTAATTAGCATATTTTAACACATGATTTTGAAAGGGTGCACATGCTGAAACAATAACATGAGACATAAAGGCATGATTTCTAATGCATGCATGAGCCCTAAGCATGGTTTCTATTGCGCAATTAGGAATATAAACCTAATAACATGTTTTCTACCCTTAACAACTAAAGAATGCATATTTACCCCATACTTTTTCACTAGCCAACCCCAATACTTGTTTAAAACAAGTTATTATAGACTAATATTGAAATGAATTATATAATAAAAATAATAAGTTACACTATAGGAAGCCTGATTAGGACTTCCTCTCTGAGTTATGTAATAAACCACCACAAGTGCCAATGTTATTCCATAGCCCTTCTCATATCTAGGTGTGTTAGAGTTTCCTAAGGATCTCAAGGGATCCCGGGCAGTGCTCACACCCAAATTTTATAAACAAAATAGAGTGAGTGCAGTGTGGAAGGGCCAACTTTTATATGTCTAGGTTCAGAGAGAGCTCAAGGGTCCCAAAGCAAGGCTCACACAAAAGGGGCAGAACCTAGTGGTCTAAGAGTGTATGTGAGAGTGCTTGACATAGATTTAAAGGAGTTGAGTTGGGAAACAGTTTTGAAAACAATCATGTTTGAAGTGAGTTTGCAAAAGACAACAGAACAATTTTTTAAAAGGAGAAGGGAATAGGAGCAATAATAACTTGGAACAAGACAACACATACAGAACAAATCCGAAGAATAATATCATTCCAACATTCACATGCAAGGAAGTAAGGGGTTGGGACCATACAGAAACCTAATAAAAAAATCACACAAACATGGCTGAGAAGAGATGCATATAAACCAACAAGTGAAAGGAACAAGTATGGACTGATTGACCTTTAGAACACAAGCAATTACTTCAAAGAGTTAACAAGAGAATCATGCTTGAAATTAGAATTGTAATAAGGGAAAGGGTATGGGAGAAATCATACATGGGTCTATTACATATAATTAGTCAGGACTTAACATTAATCAAGTACATTAGGAGACATACTAATTGAGGGACATAACCAAACTCAAGTAGACATGCTTGTTACATTTGAACAAGAGAGGGCAGAACTTAAACATGATGAGTAAAGCAGTGAATAAGAAGTGCAATTAAACAACATGAGCCATTAAGTTAATGCAGAAAGAGAAAGGGACTAACAAACAATGGGGGGGGGGGGGCACATAGAGTTGAGTTTCAAAATTAAACTAGGAACATACCAGTTAAGGAATCAAAGTGCATAAAAAAGGCAAAGCAATTAAAGTCCCACAGTCTAGCCTTGCTTTCAGCTGGCTAGACAAAGTAGTAGCACAAGTAGTAGAGAAAGAAGAGAGAGTTTGAGTGTGTATGTGTGTGTTCTGAACTATTGTTCATGTGTTTAAAGAAGAGAGGGTAGAGTATTTATAGTTTTTGAGAACATGCAGGAAAATAAGGTAATAAGTACTGACTTAACATAATTATAGAAATAATACAAATCAGAATCAATTAAAGACCCGGACTCTCTTCAATTAGGGAGTCATAGTTCAAACGGGTGCAAGTTGTATCAAATAAGGAAAAGAATTGCTTGTAAGACTGATTTTACCATAATAGGAATAGTAAAAACATGTAGCATGTAATAAGGTCTAAGTACAAAATAGTTTCAACATAAGGAAAGTGCATGCTAATTAACAACATATTTGTGAACATAAACAAGGTAGAGTACAATTTGATTCTGAAAATTAGCTCAAAGAATCATGGACAAGATTGAAAATCACAGGGAATCAGTACTAACCAAGGAAAGTATCACAAAAGTAAGGAAGCAATTTCGAAAAATTAGTACAAAATTACAAGGAAAATGCACAACATCAAAGATGTAGGTTTAAGGATATTACACAGAATCAACATAAATTATGTGAACGATCAATAAAACAAATAGTCGGACTTATTAAACGATAAATAACATGGGTTTGGACAAAATTAGAGAAACCTTAAGAAAAAATTAGAACAAGAAGCACAAGAGCATATAGAACACACATAAAGCCTAGAACGTTCATGATAGTCATGCAAACACATCGCAAACAGATTCAAACTTCGAATCGAACCCAGAAGTATTAGGGTTTGAATCGAGCAAAAAGGAAAGACTTAGGTGATGTTTAAACATGATAAAAATCAAAGTAATTGCTAATATAAAAAAAATCGTTTTTTGCAAAAAGGGTTTTGAAACCCTAGTCTAGAAAATAAAGAAATCGTTTTGAAATCGGAGAAATATTTTGAGGAAAACATGTGAAAACCTTAAAAATCCATAGAACCATCACAGATCTAAAAAGATCGGAAGATTTATAGCTAGGCTTTTCAGAAAATAGCAGAGATGAAGAAAAAATCGGTTAAAAATTCATGGATACACTTAGATCTAAAGAAAAAAGTGAAAAATCTCAAGAGTTAGGGTTTCAGAGAACCCAAAGAAGGTGAGAAAACATTAGATCTTTACCGGTTTCAGCCGAAAAAGCCATGGACCTTACTCGAACAACCATGGATGGCCGGAAAGTTGCATAAAAGACCATGGATAGAAGTTTGACAAGATCTGGACTAGATCTCTTCGAGATCTTTCCACGAAATCACAAAAACGGGCAACCAGGAGACGTAGGAGACAAGTATACGTCTCAAACAGCCATGAGAGTCCACAGATTGAGTGAGGATCAAAGGTATTAGGGTTAGTTTTAGGTGGCGGCGGCTAAGGTTTGAGTTAGGTTTTAGAGAGAATTGGAGAGGAAATTTGGATTCAAGGGCGACGGATTGGTAAGAATGAGAGGGTTTGGGGGGTCGTTGGGATTAATTATGGTAAGAGTGAACGGTGGCCGTTGATCTCTGTGATCAACGGCTAGGATTGAAAGGTTTAGGAGCCGGGTTATAAAATTGGGTTTGGGCTTGGGTCCGGTGGGTTTTAATTGGTCTGGAAATTGGGGTCTCGGTTTGGCTATAATTAAAAGCCAAATTTGGCTATAATTTAAATAGCTATTATTTCCCTATTTAAATTATAAAAAAATAGTAAATAGTTTCTGAAAACTAATTGAAAGAGCTAAAATGATTTATAACACATAATAAACAATTTAAATATATAGTATCCAGTTTTATGCGTATAAAGCATAATTAATCCTTAAAATGACTAATATTGCAATTATGTGCAATTTAGGTTTAAAAATACTAAATAAAATTGTAAAAATATATAAAATTTCCTTACCCATATTTGGGGATAACTATATAAATACAATAGATGAATTATCAAAACCATAATTTTGGAAATAATTATTGGGGATTTTATGGATGAAAAGGGAGACAATAAATCAATTTAAAACCTTTAAAATTATGGAAAAATAATAAAACCCTTGGACATGCTTATATATGTATGCATATGCTATTTTGAATTTATTTTGCATATTGAAGATATATAGGTAAAAATTGGGTATCAACAACTGCCCCTCTTTACCCGGGAATAATGAAAGAGTTTCCGGGTAAAGAAATGATGGCCAATTTTGACCGACCGAAACAGTTTGAAGAGGTTAGGCCGCACCCTGGCTTCTGAGCTGCCTACATATCCCTGGTTTTATAGGAATCCGGCCGTATGTAGTATAGGATTCACCTGCGGAGTATGCCGATGAGGATATTTCAAGAACGGACGCAATATGTAGGGCCGGGTGAGTGAGCGATTTATGGGTTAGGTTTGATATAGCTGAGGGAACTGGAGCGGAATCGCTCCTGCTGGGGTAGCTATTGCTCGCCGGTTTTTCCTGCAATTAGGAACAATATAAGCGTATACTATGCATAAATTTAAACATGATGCAAATTCCCGTTGGATCATGAATGTTGTCTTCAAACGACGGGAATGATGTCCTTAGACCATGATGTCCTGGGCCATGAAGCGTATGATAAGGGATTCGCAGGCCATGAAATGATGTTCTCGGGCTATGATTATGGTGCCTCCGAACCATGACGCCTTTGAATAATGATATGCAAAAGATTGAAAGAGATCCTTAGGCCATGACATGGTGTTCTCGGGCTATGAAGATGGTGCCTCCGAACAATGATGCCTTTGGATGAGTTGACGATATTTCAGCCCATGGAAGATGCAGTAGTATGGTGCGAACAAGACAGAGCTTAGTCTTACGAATTGAAGGGCAGAGCTTAGCACATAAAAGAAGCGAGATAAATAGTGTTTGGGATAGTGCTTAGTTTCGAAGAAAATGGGAGGTAGAGATTAGCCTCCGAAGGCAGAATGATAGCCTTATGCAAAGATGTGAATGCTGATGAAGGTAGAGCTTAACCTCGGAAGGCAGTATGGTAGCCTTATGAAATGCAGATGGAGACAACGTTTAGTCTCGGAAGGCATAATGGTAGCCTTATACGAATTGGAAGGAAGAATAGTAGCCTTATACAATGCAAATGCGGATGGAGACAGCGTTTAGTCTTGGAAGGCAAAATGGTAGCCTTATGCAAATTGGAAGGCAGAATAGTAACATTATGCAATGTAGATGCAGATGGAGACAATGTTTAGTCTTGAAAGATAGAATGGTAGCCTTATGTAAATTGGAAGGCAGAATAATAGCCTTATGCAATGCAGATGCAGATGGAGACAGCGTTTAGTCTCGGAAGGCAGAATGGTAGCCTTATAAAATAACAAATGACAGTATAATTTTCTTAGTTGATATCAGATTTCGCATTGTGATTACTAGGAGAACTGTGACGTACGGAACATCACTGGTGTGTGCTGATAGCAAATGTTGGATAGTGCAACGGTTCGGAGAGTCGTATTCTTGAACAATGTTTGTTCCCTGGGCGTACAGTATGTTTAACGGTTTCGCAATCCTAGTGCCTGCATCTAAAGAAAAATCATGAGTTTCGTAAGGTGGAGGTTAGTTCATATCCCCGCTGGCTTTTACTTGACTCATTCTGCTTTGATCTGGTGATATCGTCTGTATCATTGGGGTAGCATTGCTAGACAGAGCAGTTTCAATAGTAAACATGCATGATTTTGTAAAAGTATTGCATAAATGTATAATTAAAAATAGCTTTCAGATGAACCGACGACTGTGAAGTAGTTCGAGACATTGCAATCTCTCTTGCTATGGAATTTTGAGGGTCCTCCTCAAAATTCTACCCCAGTTTCCAATTGTTGGGGGAACTGAAATTTTTATTAAATTTTGACCGAACCCATAGGGCTGCCTATGTATCCTCTCTTAAATGGGAATCAGGTCAGGCGTAGTTTAATTTACATCATATAAGGAAAGCATAAAGATTACACATAGTAATGTTTGACTATATCTGAATTGATCGGCTTTGGCCAAACTTCTTCATCCATTTCTGCAACTATGAGGGCTCCTCCTGTAAAAACCCGGTGAATCATGTATGGACCTGCCAGTTGGGAGAGAACTTCCATTTGGATTCATCTTGATGCGGAAAACTTTTCTTCAACACCAGCTGTCTCGGTATGAATTGTCTTAGCTTGACTCTTTTGTTGTAGGCTTTGGATATTCTGTTCTGATAGAGTTGACCATGGCAAACTGCATTCATTCTCTTTTCGTCTATAAGGTCTAGTTTCTCATAACCATGGATCTGTTGGTAGTTTGTGAGCCATAATAGACATACTCAGACAGGTCATGTCATCATACGACCAGGCAAATATGTCCTCATACTCCTTTAGAAATTCAGTGTACTCTTTCTTCTCTGATGGCGATAGGTGAATGCTGATTCGCGTTTCCTTGCCATTTTATACATCTCCCAGGTTGACAATTTCAGTCTTATCCAGGTTAGACTTAGGTCTGTTCTCAAAGTTCTCAACTTCTTTGACAATCTCGTCAGGTATGTCATCTTCTTCCGAATCCATGTCCGTTTGTTGCGTTGTCTCATTGCATGTCACAATCATTGGTTCAACAATATAAGTAATAGTAATGCTGTATTGGTAAAGCAAGGAGAGAAAATGATAGCAATAAATATTAATTCATAAGAAAAATCGAAAATGCTTTTGATAAACTGGATACTATTTTGAACATCGAAGCTCTTATTGCGGGAATTGAAAAATGTGAAAAGAAAATAATTTAGTAAAAACAGTGAATAATGTTTGCCTTAGACTTTCTACCCCGAGGCACGTCGGGCTTTGGTTGTTATGATGGTCCAATTCTTGAGATGTGCCCTTCTGCTCACAGCCTATATGGAAGGGCCTACCTTCCCCTCCTCCTCATGAATAACACAACAGTCCATATCACTGTCCTCTAAAAACAAGTTCTTCACTGCTGCAAATGCTTCTTCTTCATCTAACCCATAGATAATGTCAGCTTATTGGAAAGTCTGCTCTAGATGCAGTATTGGCTGCTCTAGTGGATAGTAAGGACCTCGCCATGGTGGCGACCAGTTATTGAATTCTTCCCAGGTGTATTCATATCCCAAACCGAAGGTAGTGCCATGTTTCTTGAGTTTTATGGGTTTAGAGGTTCTTGACGAGCCCCTTGCCAGGTTCATACCCACTCCATCTTAGTATACTCTCGATTTTGCTATCCCATAATTTGTCTTTGTCGATAACATTGGCCCATTCAATGTGGTGGTGAGTCTCTCCACCCAGCTTCCTTATTCCCTCGATCACCAGAATGGTTTGGGGACTATATACAGGGTTGCTACCGTCGCCGTGAATGATCACTTCCTGGTGATTCCATTTGAACTTTACTGTCTGATGCAGCATTGATACTACGGCCCCAGAAGCATGAATCCATGGTTGTCCCAGTAGCAAGTTGTAAGACGCTGGTACATCTATTACCTGGAAATCAACCTTGAACCAGGTTGGTTCCATCTGTAAGCATAGAATAATCTGACCAATGGTGGACCTCTGGGAACCATCGAAGGCTTTCACATTGATTGCTCTATCCTTTATCTCATGCAACCCTTTACCCAACTTCTTGAGGCTTACCAACGGACAAATGTTAAGACTAGAACCTCCATCGATCAAGATTCTGGTGATGAAATAATTTTCGCATTGCACGGTGATGTGCAGTGCTTTGTTGTGCCCCAGCCCTTGAAAGGTGATCTTGTGGCTTTCCAGCACTTGTCCTACAATATTAGCCACTACCCCGCTAGTGATATTACTCGGTACGTACGCTTCATTCATCACCTTTAATAGAGCATTCTTGTGCGCTTCCAAATTTTGCAGTAAGGAGAGAATGTATATTTATGATGGCGTCTTGTTTAACTGGTCAATGACCGAATATTCCTTGGCTTGTATTTTCCTCCAAAGGTCGTTCGGACCTATCACAATGAGGGGCAGCAGATTAGAGGCCTGCTTTCTTGATTCAGCTAGATGTTTAGGAGAATAGACTCTACCGGTTCTTGTCATACCCTGTGCTACGACAGTTTCTTCAATCCTGACCTTTCCCTTCCTTCTCGCCTCGACTGTATAGTCCGAGGGTACGGAATTTGTATAGAATGGTATCATGGTTGACATCGTCACTGGGATTGGCACGGCTATCCTCACTTCGAACAGAACATGTGCTTTGGGTGGCAAGACTGCAACCTTAAATGATACGGGTGTATTTGCTGGAGACACGAACTCAACCTCAATTGGTGCTGGTGTCTTTGCGGATGGCACAGTTTCAAACTCGACAGGTACATACATATTCACCTCAGCGTCCTCAGATGGTTGGATCTGGACTATGAATGGATTGAGAGTAATTGTTGGTTTCTTTGGGTCATCACCTTCTGTGATCAACCTGATTGATCCCTCGGGATCCTAGTCATCTTCTACTTTAATCATGTGGATATCTCCACCCTTATGGTCTGGTAGAGGGTTGTTGCGGATGTTTGGAGTGGGTTCCTTTGCCACAATAATCTTGTTATCAATCAAAGACTATATCTTATCTTTCAAGTAGCGGCACTCATCGATGGTGTGCCCTTTCATGCCGGAGTAGTATGCATAGGACTTGTTTGGGTTAACCCATTGAGAAGGATTCACGGGGGTTGCAGCAGGGATAGGGGTGATATAACCAACATCTTTTAGTCTCTCATACAGCTAGTCGATGGGTTCGGCGATGGCTGTATATTGTTTTGGAGGTCTGCGATCAAAATTAGGTCGAGGTCTAGGGAATTTTTGGTGTGCAGGGGGTGATTGATAATGGGATGGTTGATCATTATAAGTTTGGTAGACATGAGCGGGTTGGGAGTATCTGGGTGAAGTAGGTTGATATGTAGGAGGTGGAGATGACTGATAAGTTGGTGGCAGAGCTTGGTACGAGGGTGAGGGTGCTTGGTAATTTGGAGTTGGCTGGAATATGAGTGGAGGTGTTGGGTAAGTTTGCTATTTGAGGGGAGACTTGGTCTTTTGTGCAACCATCACGGCCCCTACGTCGTTTTTCTTGGACACACTACCAAACTGTAAAGCCTTATTTGTAGCTTGCAAGGCTTTGAAGTTTGTAACCATACCACTTTTGACGCCTTCTTCAATTCTTTCACCTAGTTTGATAATGTCAGAAAACTTGTGGTTCTCAATCATCATCAGCCGCTCATAGTACTGTGGGTCCTGGGCCCGGACAAAAACTTGTTCATTTTCTCCTCTTCTAAGGTAGATCTGACCTTAGCAGCCTCGGACCTCCAGGGAGTAGCATACTCGCGAAACGTCTTTGTGGGATTTTTCTTTAAATTCTGGATATAAAACACGTCTAGTGCATTCTCGGTGTTAAACCTGAATCTATCCATAAAGTCAGATGCCATGCCTACCCAGTTTGGCCACTTCTTGGGATCTTGGCTGATGTACCAAGATAATGCATCTCCTTTAAAACTCCTTATGAACAGCTTCATGCAAATCCTTTCATCTTTCCCTACTCCAACCAGCTTGTCGCAATATATTCTCAGATGGACCCTTAGATCACCCGTACCATCAAATATTTCGAGCTTAGGAGGTTTGTACACCTCAGGCAGTTCAACATCAGGCTGTATGCAAAGGTCCTCATAGTTCAGTCCTTCGATTCCTTTGCTTCCCTCAACGCCCTGAATCTGGCTGGTCAATTTCTTAAGTTCCTCGGCCAAGTTCCTGAAAAGCAGATCCTTTTCATCGAACTTAGGTGTGCATGAGATAGGTTGGGTAGAGTGTGTCATGGTCTCCACATAGATAGGAATGTTATGGTGGCCTGGTGTATGGGTGTGGAAATGATCGTTTGTGGAGTTCTGAGGTTCTGAGGTGAGTAGTGGAGTGTTGTTTGGGGTATGGTAGATGTTACATTGGTTTTTTGTGGAGCAATGTGATGGTGAGGAGCGGGATGATTCTGCTATTTTGGGATATTTTGAGGAGGTGTAGGTTTTGAGTGTTGGGAAAATTGATATCTGGGGTGCTGATGGAAAATGACAGACTTGCCAGATTCCGAACCTGATCGAGCTCTTCCTGGAATTTCAACAATTTCTGTTCAAGTTGTGACACATTCTTGTTAGGAACCCGAATACCCTGGCCATCAGTGGCCTCTACCCATTCAGTCGTATTCTCCTTCCTGATATTGTTCAAATCTTCCATCTTTCCTTTGTTCTTGCTTTTAATAGGACTAATAGGAGGAGTAGGTGGAGGGCCCCTGGATCTTGTGAAATAAGATGATGATGCCAGAGTGCACGAACTAACCTTTGGGGAGGGAAATAATAAAACAAAAATAAAAGCAAAAGGTAATCAAGTCAGTGAGGATTATAGAAAGTATTGCAATATTTAAACACATAGTGCGGGAATGTGAAGCGTGTCCTAATTTGGGAACCTCTTTGGTCCCGAGGTAGGCCTAGCGACAAATTGATTTGGAGAACTTAGAATGCTAAATGCCTTATTTTATTGATGAAAATAGATGAATCCCAAAATGATACTAAATAAACAAGAAATAAAAGTCACTAATGGTCACTGGCCTTATTACATTTGGAAGGCGAGTAAACCTAATCTATTTGGCCTCAAAAGGACCTTCCTCAGGTTGAATGCTCTCGTTTATCAAATCCTCCAGCTCGCGTAGGTTCACCAGTAAAAATGCCTTTGCCAGGTGTTCTCCTTCGTTTCCCTCAGCATTCTGGCAGTCAGCGACTCTATTCCTCACTTTTCCTTCCATTTCCAGCAGATTGTATTCTAGATATTCCAAATTTTCGCTAGCTTTGGCGGCCCTCTCTTTCCACTCATTGATTTGGTCATTTGATGGAAGACTCCTCCACCAGTCTAGTAAGAGTGAGGGTGTGCTAAGCTTACCGAAGCTGGGGACCTCGTTCTTCATTTTCTGCAAAACAAAAGGGTTAAGACCATACCCCCACCAGACTCAACTATTTAACATCAACAATTAGCATGAAGCATTTAGTTCTCCAATAAATGCATAGAACGTGATGATGTCCATTTGGGTTTAGAGAAACCCAGTGGACTTTTGGACAAGGCTATCTTAAGGATCATTAGGTTTGACCATGATGCATGCACAATTTAACAGAGTAAGGTTTCTAAGGGGTTTTAGACTGGTACCCTTGAGCAGACAACTCAAGGGGGAAGGCACGGAGCCGTCGACTGCACCGCTGATCGACTAGTTTTATCGCAAATATGCCTTTCCGAATTTAGGGGTAATGATATAGGAAGAGCACAATCACTCATCAAGCGTTGCTATAGTATTTGTTTGGCACGAATGAAGTATGATGTTGAGCATGATTATGCAATAATTAAAAGCATGTTGACATGTATTTGCACGTTAAAAAAATGATAAATACAGCAGTTTCATAATTTAAAGCAGTTATAAAGGAAGGAAACAAGAAAGATATGTCAGATTTGCTTTTGAAAACGAAATTAAACACTTAAAGGAATTAAAAAAGTCTAAATATCCCCAGCAGAACCAGATTTCGACTTTGGGAGAGGGGTACAAATTCACAAAAATGGTATGAAATGGAATGGTAAAAGCCTAAATATTCCCAGTAGAGTCGCCATGCTGTCACGCCCCCTTTTCCCTCCGCGGATATCAGGTTTATGACATTTTGGTATGGGACAACTCTTTCTTTCTGGGAAAGGGTGTGAGCACGTGATTTTTGCCTCACGAAAATTACTCCAAAATAAATAAAAAATAATAATAAAACAATTTTTGCTTAGTGTGCAATTTTTAGAATTTGTGTGGCTTTTATTAAATATTTGTGTTATGTCCGTAAATGTCTACTTTGTTTGTTAAAATGAAAAATAAAATAAAAACACACGTTGCATGCATAATTAGGATTTAATTATGCATTTAAGAGTTAATTTAAAGAAAATCACAAAAATAGGCATTTATCTTATTTTGGTCATTTAATTTTGTCATTGTGTGATTAATGTTTTGTCTATGTATTAATAAAAGGTAATTAATATTTTAAAGGGTAATTTAGATTTTTTATAAATTAAAATTAGGAATTAAGGTGTAAAGAAAAACGGATTGGGCCGTTTTAATTATCAAAAAATTCAGGCCCAAAGAAAAGCATTTACCCAGCCCAGATCTGTCAACCCAAAAGACATCAAACGACGTAGTATAGGGCAGAAACTACGTCGTTTTGATGGTACCCATTCAGCTGATTCCTAGACAGTCAACGACGCCGTATTGGTATGTTTATCTGGACCGTTGATCAAGTTGATCTAACGGTCCAGTTCAGCTCTTTCACTAAACCAAACGGCGACGTATGGTCATATTTAATCAGATCCGTTCAGTGTATTTGATCCAAGGGCTCTTAGAGTTTTGACCATACCCGTAACCCTTACCCGACCCATTGCCCTGACTCAGCCCGACCCTGACAATAAACCAAACGACATCGTTTGGTTTAATGAACTAATCTCGACCGTGAATCTTGCTTGATCAGACGGTCAATATCCATCCACCCATTCCCTATATAAATCCTAAACCCATACCCCGGCCCCCTAACCGAACACCCCCCCTTCCTCTCCTGTTCATCATCATCTTCAAACATACCCCTAACCCTAGCCGCCCTAATTCCCCATTTCCTGAAACCCGGCGGCAACAACGCCGCCGGTCACCACCTGAACACCCTCGACTCCTCACAAACCCCTCTTCACAGATCTAGTGTTAGTTTCCTTCAAATCAGGCCCCAACTCTTCGAATCTTAAATCGAAGGTTGGTCTGAAAACTCAACACTTTCCGATGACTTCCAGATTAACACCGTAGCTTCCCCTAACTACCCTAGCTACGGATCTGGTGTTGGTTTGGTTCGAATCACCTTAGAGTGCTTCGAATCATCTTTTGAAGGTTCGAACCAAATATGAACTCACTCAGATTCCTTCCAAATTAACACCAAATGACCCCTAGGCTTCCCTCACCCTTGTGTCATCTTTGGTTCCCTTCGAATCTGCCTAGAAGTGTTCGAATTTAAGATCCTCAAAATCTGAAACCCTAAAAAATTTCCAATCTTGGAATTTTTTCAATTCAAGCGAGGGATTGATGTCTAAGAGACTTTAATCGAGGTATTCTCAACTGAGAATACTTCGAATAAAGTCTGTTCAGCCTAAAAAATGTCCGAATCCAAGTTGAGTCTGTGTCTGAATAAATTTGAAGATTCAGAGGTATTTTTTCTATTTCTTTTGTGTATTCTAAGTGTATTTTATGATTGTTTCATTAGTCTGTGTAATTTTTCATATTTTTCTAGTCAATTCTCTGATTCTGCCCTATACCCGTCTATTTGATCCTAATTATACTATTGTTTCTGTTAATTATGATTGTTTATAATATGTGTAATCGACTCGATTAAGTTCGTCGATTAGTTGTTTTGTAAATTCTTTTTGTCTTTAATGCTGATTGTAATACTCTGTTGTCTGTTTTGGTTGTAAACATTTTGTTGAAGTCAGTTAATTAGTTCTTCACAACTAGTTATTTCTTGTTTAATAATTCAGAAAGATTGTCGATCATTTATGTATTGATTTCTGGGCAGTTGGTTTCAAAACTGACAATGCTCCTGTATTTGTTTGATTTTAGTCCAATGTTGAAATTCAGTTTGATTGATATGCTGAATTCAGTATAATGTTGTTGTGATGTTAGGTTTAAATTCAATTTCACAAATGTTGGGTTGATACAACTGTGTTAGGAACTTAAGAGAATTGGTATTAGCTGTTTTAAATCAGGTTGATAATTAGGTTTGAACAGATTTTTAAATCTGTTTCGTAATAGATTCTGATTTTTGTATTAATGGGCAATAATAACAGTAGGATTTTAGGGCATTTCTGGGAATGAAACAGTAAAAAACAGTGTTAGTGCTAGTGTGCTAGAAATGGAATGTTAGTGGCTGTTAATCTAATAGGATAATAGGAAACCAAAGGAAGTGGAGGGGCTGAAAATAAAGTAAAGGTATCCTTAGTGCTGTTTGAATAAGAAAAAGCAGTTCAGTGGCAGATTTTAAGGGAAAATCTGCCTTAGATAACAAAAGGGGGGTCCAGGCAGCACTTAAGGGAAGAGGGACAGACCTGTATAAGATAGAGGGGATTGGAACTGATTTTAGGACTCAGATATTAAGGGAGATTTTAAGAGAGATTTTAAGGAAGAAGAGATTTTAGAGCAGATTTTTTTTAAGAGAGAGACTGAGATTTTAATACACACAGAAATACATATACATAGAGAGAAAAATCTGGATAGAATTTAAGAAAGGAAAACAGAAACAGTAAAACAGAATTCTACATCGGAAACTAGTATTGAAGCTGATTCTGTGTTTTGAAATTGAAAGCTTTTCAGTCTGCTTTGTCCTAAGTCTCAAAATCAGAAATATTATTATTTCATTGAATCTGTCCGTATTTATTTGATCCCATTGTTCAGTTAAAAATCTGAAATTTCTTAAAAATACTGTTACTGTGCATCTGGGTTCCTCGGGTCCTATTATTGCTCAAATCTGTGGAAATACTGGTACTCTGCTGATTTTGTTACTACTGCTACTGCTGAAATTTATTCCTTCTACCTTCATTTCCTGGTACATATCTTTTAAACTCATGTTGTGAAGAGCTTCAACATGACAAATAAATGAAGCTTGGAAATTATAATTCTGTTTTCCATTCGTCTAAGTTCATTAGTTTAAATTTCAGCTTTGTTTCATGTTGGTTAACTAGTAGTGAGTTCGACACGATGGCTATAAGTTAATTGTCTTATTTTGAAATTCGTATAAAAGCTTTGTAATAATGTTATCCATTTCGAAATCTCATTAGTTTAGTTATATTTGAACTGTCAAAATAAGGAACATGGTAGAAAGTTGGCCATTATTCAAACTTTATGGTATTATTAGTTAGGTACAGCATAATATGGAAATATCAAGGAAAACATACATTATTGGTTTATTTTGTTAGTTAGTTAGTTGTTGTTTAAAGCTAGGTGATGTTGGTTGCATTTTGCTATATTGTGGCATAACAATGGTTATGTTTACAATCAATAGTTGAAAGTTGCATTAGTAAAATCCGCTATGTTCACAATGTCAAAATATGGCGAATAATGTTGTATACAATATCATTTTATTAAGTCAACAGGTAGATTTGTTCTCTTTCTTAATAAAATGGCCTAGGAATTTTACAATGCGAAAGTCAGCGTTCGTCAATAGTTCGCGTAGGTTGAGAATAGAAATCGTTTCGATTATGTATATCCCAAACTCAATCATTAGCAGAATTAACCAAAACAATCATGCATATCGGATTAAGAACAAGTGATATAGAAGTAGATTAGATTTATAACGTGTAACAATTTTAAGAGTGTAAAAATAGCATTCGTTGCAAAAAGAATAATGAGAATTCTTCGAAAATATCATTTCCTTTCAAGAATTGATTTTTTTTAGTTTCATGCGCTATTCACATTTTTAGTATACATATGTTGTATTTACTAAAAGATAGTGTTAATTATATGTTTATTCTTTTCTTTAAATTTGAATAGCTTAGAGGAATGTAATTCATACGCGAAAAATATAATCAGCGGTCAACATTTAATAAATTGTGAATTCTTTTCAAAGAATTTAAGGGCACCTTAAATGGGGATTTCTCATGATTTTTACATAAAAATGTATGGATATAATAAACAATTTGTGGAAAATATATACTACCATTAAGAATATTTTGCGTAATTAGGGATGCGTTCGCGTAACCTGATTATATTTCTAAAAGCAATTCGAATTATGCGTTCGCGCAACTTCGAGGGAACATTTTAATAAAAAAAAAGGGGTTTCTCCGAGGATGTTGAAATAATTTCACATAACTCGAGATGTGCAGTTCATTGTTTACATACAAGGGCGACGATGTTCTTAATTTTATTTCTAACTTCGAACGTATGATTTTTTTTATAATAAAAAAAAATATAAAAAAATATTATCAACCTTTTTATGTACATGTATGCGTGGCATGATTCTTTATGATTATAAAAAATATATAAGGCGAATATACGTACGCGTGATTCGTTTCAAGAAAATCTCTAATTTGGTAAACAATCTAAACGAAAGCGGTAACCAAGTCATGCAATGAAAGTGTATTTAATAAATCAAGATAATTAAGGCCAAAAATAAAAAACAGTTAAGCGACCGTGCTAGAACCACGGAATTCGGAAATGCCTAACACCTTCTTCTGGATTAACAGAATTCCTTACTCAGGATTTCTGGTTCGCAGAATAACAAACAGAGTCATATTCTCCTCGATTCAGGGATTAAAACCGGTGACTTGGGACGCCTTAAAATTCCCAGGTGGCGACTCTGAAACAAATAAATAAATCCCGTTTCGAGTGTCCTTCAATTGGAGAAAACTCCCTACGCGCCCCGCGGGCGCGGGAAAAGGATGTGTGACAGCTCTGGCGACTCTGCTGGAGATATAAGTGTAACCCAGAACCACTAGTTCAGGGTTTAAAGAATTCGAGCTTAAAATAACTGTGATAATTGGCTTTATTTATTATATGATTTTCAACTGTTTATATGCTTAATATGCCAAATGTTGCTTTTTAGCGCTTTAATATTATTTGAATTATGAATATATACAATTGCTACGAAACCCCCTTCTTTCTGAGTCTTCTGAATTTATGGTGTACATGTGCGCGTGGCCCACCTTTCTGTTAAAGTCATACCCAATAAGACGAAATTGGGACAAGTAACTAGGCCGGGTAGACTTTCGTGCTCCCGGTACGTTGCCCCCACTTCGGCTCAAACTGTCCGTTTGGGTAGGCCAGGTTTAGAACAATCAACCTCAGGTTTTTCACTTAGAATAACTCAGCCATGTACCGGATCCCTAGTAGGAGCGTATATTTGCATCATATGCATTTGGCCTTGGAGACTCAACACAGGGGTTGAGTCTGTCTAGGACAGGTGAACCCAAAATGAAAAGACCATCCTGATGCATCCTACTTGCTACCTGTACATTCATTTGCCTCGGATTTGCTTGTTAACCAGCTTGATTGAAAAAAAAATCAGTGTGAGAGCCGAGGAATAAAATGGGTTATTTTTTTTAAAAAAATAAATAAAAATAAAAATAAAAAATATATTTTTATATATATGTATATATAGCGTCTATTTTTGAGTCTGATTTTTATTAAAATTAATTTCAGATACAAAATAAGCGCCACCCAAAATCAACCATGAGCAGATGATTCATTGATTGAAAAAAAAATGAGTTGTTAAAAGCTATGTCTTTTATTTGATTTGGGGTGTGTGTCGGGTTTTAAACCATTTTTCATATAATGTTTTCCAAATATAACTCCTGTTCCATCTTTGTATTATTTCAAGAAATAAATAAAAGTGATTGCCTTTTGACCGAACTACGCAAGGTCTGATTCATGCGGGGGCATGATACGTAGGCAATCTCTATAAGATTCACCACAATAAGGAATATAATAAATAAAATAAAAGTGAATAACAATAAAAATTTCAAGAAAGCTGGGACGACACAAGCAGCCGAGCAAATGCATAATAGAAAGGGGATATTTGTCTAGGAGCATTGCATCTCAACATGTAATTATATATGTGTTAAACTCTCAAAACTAACAAGTTTGTTCATTTCCAGAATTCAACCAGTTAGTTTCTCTAAAGAGTATACTGGCATATTATCATTATCACACGAGATCAAAAGGACCAATAACCGAAAGTATATCTATCCCAGATGTTGACACAGGTATTGAGCTAGAGGAGATGGATGTCGGGAAAATGAAAGAAGAGATGTTTAAACTCAAGCAGCAAATGGCTGAAATGTACCAGGCCTGGTCTACAGGGCAGTTACCCCCATCTTACCCAACTAACCCTGCTCCATCAATGACCCAAACTCAGGATAATATTACCACTGAATTATCCCCAAATTTCCCCATTTACCAACACTACCGAGGAACCACCTCTCAGACACCGCAGTCTCCCCCTCCTAAACCAGTTCCATACTTTCCTCCACCTGTAACTCCTGTCTTTGTGGCACCTCCCACAGCTACACTCCACAAATCTCCTAGTGAGCCTACATTCCAAGCCCAGGACAACCAATATTACCCCCTGGAGCCCACCCTCAAAGCCTCCGAAATCCATTCAACTACTCCTCGTTTTGACCTCCCAACCGAAAGTGACAAGCCAGCCAAAAATGCTGAACAAGAAGAGATGTTCAGGAAGGTCAAAAGTCTAGAACAATCATTCCGAGACATGCGAGGGTTAGGTGGGCAAGTCAGTGTAGCATACAAGGATTTGTGTTTGTTCCCAAATGTACAATTACCAGTTGGCTTCAAAATGCCTAAATTTGACCTATACAATGGGCACGACGACCCAGTAGCCCACTTAAGGGGTTTCTGCAGCAAGATGCGAGGAGCCGGGGGAAAGGACGAATTATTAATGGCTTACTTCAGTCAAAGTTTAAGCGGATCAGCTTTGGAGTGGTATACACGCCAGGACCATGGGAGATGGTACACCTGGGATGACCTGGCACAGGCATTCGCATACCATTTCCAATACAATCTGGAAATCATCCCAGATCGACTATCTTTGACAAAATTTGAGAAGAAACACAATGAAAGTTTCAGAGAGTATGGCTTCCGGTGGAGAGAACAGGCAGCAAGAGTGGATCCTCCTATGAAGGAGAGTGAAATGGTAGACTACTTCCTCCAAGCCTTGGAACCAACTTACTATGCCCATTTGGTTTCAGCGGTAGGGAAATCATTCAACGAAGTAGTGAAGATGGGAGGTATGGTGGAAGAAGGCCTCAAGACAAATAAAATCATGAGCTATTCAGCAATTAAGGCAACTACTCAAGCTATTCAAGGCGGGGTAGGAGGAATCGGAAGAAAGAAGAGGGAGGAAGCAGCGGTAGTTGATTCAGGAATTTGGTCGGGACCCAGAGGTTCACCGCCTTACTATAATCAACAACGACCTCGCCCATCAATTTACCACCACGATTCATCCCAACACTACTATCACCCTTCGGAGCCTCATTTTTCCATTAACCATACACAAGCATACAATCAGCCACCTGTTCACGCTAATTGGCGTGCTCCTGCCATACCAGGTACTTACCCACGAGCCTATCCCGGACCAGGTTTCAGGCCTAGGCCAGCATTCAGGGGAGAAAGGGAACAGAAAAAGAAAACCTACACTCCATTGGGAGAGTCTTACACTAGTCTGTTCCACAGGCTGAGACAGCTGGACATGCTAAGACCAATACAATCCAAGCTACCCAATCCTCCTCCAAAGAATCTGGACTACACCATTAGCTGTGAGTATTGTTCCGGTACACCAGGCCATGATACGGAAAAATGCTGGCATTTAAAAAATGCAATACAAGAGCTGATTGATACTAATAAAATCGAGGTTCAAACCCCCGAAGCTCCCAATATCAATAGAAATCCAATGCCAGCCCATCAGGATGCCAATATGATAGAAATCATACAAGTTGATGGGGAGACAAAGAAGCCGTCACAAACTGTCATGATGACCAGGTCTCATGAAGCCAAGACAGATAAGCAGTTAACAGAGAAGAAGCCGGTACCTAAGCAGAACAGAAATGGTGATGAACCATCTGTGGTAGACGAGAAGGGGTCTTCGAGCAAAGTTGCCACAAAGCAAGAAAGGCTGAAAGTGATAGTACCAGGGGTTGCCAGTAAACCTATTGTAGTCGTGGAAGGAGCCCGTATAGATTGGGTTATTATCAAACCTGTAACCCAGCTACCAGTGATCAACAACAAAGCTATTCCATGGAACTATGAACAGGTGACTGTAATGTACAAGGGAAAAGAAGTCAAGGAAGAAGTCTATGAGGTGTAAGGCTTGACTCGTTCGGGAAGATGTTTTACTCCCGAAGAATTAAGAAAAACTAAAAATAATCCAACACCAATAAAGAAAGCTGTGACGGAAGAACAAGCGGAAGAGTTTTTAAGAAAAATGAAACTCCATGACTATTCTGTTTTGGATCAACTGAAGAAGACACCCGCTCAAATTTCATTGTTGTCATTACTGATCCATTCAGAGGAGCACCGTCTGGCTTTGATGAAAATCCTGAATGAGGCTCATGTTCCTGAAAAAATCTCTGTAAATCATTTGGGAAGAATAGCCAACAGAATCTTTGAGGCAAACAGAATTACATTTTCTGATGATGAATTGCCTGTGGAAGGTACCGAGCACAACAGAGCTCTTTACCTCACCGTGAAATGTGAAAACTCCGTAGTAACCCGGGTATTGGTTGACAACGGGTCAAGTGCAAACATCTGCCCTCTCTCCACTTTAAGCAAATTGAAAATCAAAGAGGAGAGGATCCAGAAGAATAGTATTTGCGTACGGGGGTTTGACGGTGGAAGCAGAGATTCATTTGGCGACATAGTGTTGGAACTGACAATAGGGCCAGTTGAATTCACAATGGAGTTTCAAGTACTGGACATAACTGTTTCTTATAATTTGTTGTTGGGTCGACCATGGATCCATGCTGCTAAAGCAGTCCCGTCAACACTACACCAGGCGGTCAAGTTTGAATGGGATCATCAAGAAATAGTTGTGCATGGGGAAGAAAGTTTAAATGCTCACAGCAGTGCCATTGTACCGGTCGAGGGAATAGAAAATGACCAGGGACCATGGGTATACCAAGTGTCCGACACAGTGTCGGTAGAGAAAATTCCAGAGGGAAAGTACCTTCCGAATCCAAAGATAACCTCTGCATCAGTCATGGTAGCCTATGAAATGTTAAAAAATGGTTTTATACCCGGCAAAGGTCTGGGCTCATCTTTGCAAGGAATTATACAACCAGTATCTCTCCCCGAGAACTGGGGAACATTTGGTTTGGGATTCATACCCACTGTCACCGACGTGAGAAAGGCCAGAAAGCTGAAACAAAAGGCATGGGTTCTTCCAAAACCAGTCCCACATCTATCAAAGTCTTTTGTCAAGACCGGTGCTAAAAATCGCCCGATAACAACAATTCCTAAATCCCTGGTCAATCCTGAGGAGGAATTAATTGAAAGATTCGAGAAATTGTTTGACGATGTGAATATGGTGGAAAGCGGGGAAGGTTGTAGCAACGCAGAAGTTCAATTCGTTGGGCCAGAAACAAAGCTTAATAATTGGAAAGCCACTCCTCTCCCCATTCGAAAGGAGTCTTGGTAGTTTATTTTGATTTTCTTTCAGTTTGTTTGGGTTACCTCAGGGTTGTAATCCCAATGCTTATCTTACAGTTTGTTTGAAGTGTGCAAACCTTGTTATCTTTCATCATCCAATAAAATACAGTTTCCTTTTTCATTATCATTCCTGATAGTTTTCTTTTCCTTTTCTTCTTTTTCTGTACAGTTCTTTTTACGCTGGCTCTAGTGATATGGCATGCATGAGGAATCCTCAGCCCAGTCTTAAAAATCAATCTGGTTCCGAAATAATAATTCAAGAAATATATTGTGATTATGAATCAGAATATGATGAAGATGAGGTTTTTGAAGAGATTAGTAAAGAGTTAATTCACTTTGAGGAAAAAATCAAACCTAACTTGAGTGATACCGAGGACATCAATATAGGGGACACGAGTAATATCCGGGAAACTAAAATAAGTGTCCATCTCGAACCAAAGATCCGAGAAGAGTTAATTAAAGCACTCATAGAATTCAAAGATGTTTTTGCATGGTCATATGACGACATGCCGGGCCTGAGCACTGATTTAGTGGTTCACAAATTGCCCACCGATCCAACGGTGCCTCCTGTCAAGCAGAGGCTGAGAAAATTCAAGCCTGATATGAGTGTGAGAATTAAGGAAGAAATCACCAAACAGTTGGAAGCAAAGGTCATTCGAGTCACTCGATATCCTGTTTGGTTAGCTAATATCGTTCCTGTACCAAAGAAAGACGGCAAAATTAGAGTATGCGTCGACTACCGCAATCTCAACAAAGCAAGTCCGAAGGATAATTTCCCATTACCCAATATCCATATTTTGATCGATAATTGTGCCAAGCATGATATAGGATCTTTCGTGGATTGTTATGCCGGGTATCATCAAATTCTAATGGATGAAGAAGATGCAGAAAAGACGGCATTCATCACACCATGGGGAACTTATTGCTACCGGGTAATGCCATTCGGTTTGAAGAACGCCGGAGCAACCTACATGAGAGCGATGACCACAGTGTTTCATGATATGATACACAAGGAGATTGAGGTATACGTGGACGATGTGATCATAAAATCAAAGCATCAGGCCGACCACGTTGGGGATTTGAGGAAATTCTTCTTAAGACTTCGCAGGTACAACCTCAAGCTTAACCCTGCCAAATGCGCATTTGGAGTTCCGTCTGGAAAGTTGCTGGGATTCATAGTCAGTCGGCGAGGCATCGAGCTAGACCCATCAAAAATCAAAGCCATCCAAGAATTTCCACCTCCAAAGAACAAAACTGAAGTACTGAGTTTGTTGGGAAGGTTGAATTACATCAGCAGGTTTATTGCTCAGCTTACGACAACCTGTGAGCCTATTTTCAAATTGTTGAAAAAGGATGCTGCGGTCGAATGGACCGATGAGTGTCAGGAGGTGTTTGATAAGATAAAAGGATACCCGTCAAAACCCACCCGTGTTAGTCCCGCCAGAGCCAGGAAGACCTCTGATTCCTTACTTAACGGTCTTGGAAAATTCATTTGGTTGTGTATTGGGGCAACATGACCTCACCGGCAGAAAAGAACAGGCCATATACTACCTTAGCAAGAAATTCACAGCTTATGAGGTTAAGTATACTCATCTGGAGAAGACATGTTGCGCCCTGACTTGGGTAGCTCAAAAATTGAAACACTATTTGTCATCCTACACTACTTACCTCATTTCTCGTCTGGATCCATTGAAATATATTTTTCAAAAGCCTATGCCAACAGGGAAACTTGCAAAGTGGCAGATATTGCTCACAGAATTTGACATCATCTATGTGACTCGAACTGCAATGAAAGCCCAAGCACTGGCTGATCATTTAGCTGAAAACCCGGTCGACGAGGAGTACGAGCCGTTGAAAACCTATTTTCCCGATGAAGAAATAATGCATATCGATGAGGTCGAGCAAATTGAAAAACCTGGCTGGAAACTTTTCTTTGATGGGGCTGCTAACATGAAAGGAGTCAGGATAGGAGCTGTAATCATTTCTGAAACAGGGCATCACTATCCTATTACAACTCAACTGCGATTTTATTGCACCAATAATATGGCTGAATATGAAGCTTGTATTATGGGGTTAAGGCTAGCCGCAGACATGGGTATCTAAGAAATCTTAGTCATGGGAGATTCGGATCTTCTGGTACATCAAATTCAAGGAGAATGGGAAACCCGAGATTTGAAGCTCATACCATACCGACAATGTCTACATGATCTTTGTCAGCGGTTTCGATCAGTGGAGTTTCGGCATATTTCAAGGATCCATAATGAGGTTGCCGATGCATTGGCTACCCTGGCATCAATGTTGCACCATCCGGACAAAGCTTATGTAGATCCAATACATATTCAAGTCCACGATCAGCACGCTTATTGCAATATGGTTGAAGAAGAATTTGATGGTGAACCATGGTTCCACGACATCAAGGAGTATATCAGGATGGGGATATATCCCGCACAAGCCACAGGAGATCAAAAGAGGACCATTAGGCGATTGGCAAATGGATTCTTCTTAAGCGGAGGAGTTTTGTATAAAAGAACACCAGATCTTGGATTATTAAGATGCATAGATGCCAGACAAGCTACAACTGTCATGTCTGAAGTACATTCAGGAGTTTGCGGACCCCACATGAGTGGATATGTGTTGGCAAAGAAAATCCTCCGAGCTGGTTACTATTGGCTTACCATGGAGCGAGATTGTATCAGTTTTGTGCGCAAGTGTCATCAATGCCAAATACACGGAGATTTGATTCATTCTCCACCATCCGAGTTGCACACAATGTCGGCACCATGGCCCTTCGTTGCCTGGGGCATGGATGTGATTGGACCAATTGAGCCGGCAGCATCCAATGGGCACAGGTTCATTCTGGTAGCCATTGATTATTTTACCAAATGGGTTGAGGCCAAAACATTCAAATCAGTGACCAAGAAAGCTGTGGTCGATTTTGTCCACTCAAATATCATATGTCGATTCGGAATCCCAAAGGTGATCATCACAGATAACGGTGCTAATCTTAACAGTAACTTAATGAAGGAAGTATGTCAACAGTTTAAGATTACACATCGCAACTCTACCCCATATCGGCCCAAGGCGAATGGAGCAGTCGAGGCAGCCAACAAAAACATAAAGAAGATACTTCGGAAAATGGTAGAAGGTTCAAGACAATGGCATGAAAAACTACCATTTGCGTTATTGGGATATCACACTACTGTTCGCACTTCAGTAGGAGCAATTCCTTATTTGTTGGTATATGGCACTGAAGCAGTAATTCCTGCAGAAGTCGAGATTCCTTCCCTTCGGATCATCGCCGAAGCAAAGATTGATGATGATGAATGGGTCAAAACCCATCTAGAACAGTTAAACTTGATTGATGAAAAACGATTGGCCGCAGTATGTCATGGCCAATTGTATCAAAGAAGAATAGCAAGAGCATATAACAAAAAGGTGCGTACACGGAAGTTTGAAGTAGGTCAACATGTGCTGAAACGTATTCTTCCACATCAGGTTGAGGCAAAAGGCAAATTTGCCCCGAATTGGCAAGGACCATTCATTGTGACTAGAGTATTATCAAATGGTGCACTATACTTAACAGATATTGAAGGAAAATGCATAGACATGGCTATCAATTCTGACGCAGTAAAGAGATATTATGCATAACTTTTTGAATGTTTGTATTTAGCATTATTTCGAAGATTGGAATGACAAAGACAATTTATTCTGCTATCCAAACACTATACCCTTTGCTTCCCCTTTGAGCCATATTTGTTTTTTTTCCTACCCTCTCTTGGAATCAATGAAAATCAAATATGCAATAATTATTAAAAAAAAAGAGATCACTATTAATTAGTGAACTATGTTTGACTTGATTCCTCAAAGAAGGATACGTAGGCGCCTCACGGCTCGGTCATAGGGTGCACAATAAGAATAATGTGCACAAAAAGAAACATCAAAAGACCCCAATCAAGAAACTGGGGCAGGAATTGTATTGGTAATAAGAAAAGATTCCAAGAGTTGTAATTTTAAACCCATATCAAAACTGTTTAACTTTTGATACATTTCCATTTCCAACCACATACCAAAAAGACCTTTCGATCAATCTTAGAAAAATACTGAGTCAAGCAAATGAAGATGGTTCATAACACTCTGGTACAAACAAGAAAAGAAAGTAAAAATGAGAGAGTCTTATAGGTGAAAACCCACACGGGCACCATAAGATGACGGAAGTTGAGAGAAAGTAAAATGAGAGAGTCTTATTGGTGAAAACCTTCGCAGGCACCATAAGGCGAAAAGGAAGTAAGAAATGAACAAATGAAGAAGGTTTGTCGGTGAAAACTCTTTGAGATATTGCAAGTCAAACAGGTCTGTAAAATGGAAATATGAAGTTGGGATATGGAATTGTGGGAAAACAAAATGAGACAATTGAAAGGAGATTGATTAAAAGACTGGGTTGATTAATCCAAATTGCATACCATGATCATTGGCGCCAGTGACTCTAATCAGATAAGTCCTTTATTCCTTCTTCAACAATCATCCAAATTTGGATTTTTCTTTTCATTCTAGATTGTCGAAATCATCATGTTTTCGTCATTAATAATCTTACTCTTCTAAATCTTTTGAGATGGGTTTTGTTCCAAACAAACAAGAAAGAATGTCAAGGTATACTACCAAGATTCAAGGTTGCATAGGACAAAAATACGGCCATGATGGGCAGGAGGTAATAAAAAGTAATAGTATATGGGTGTAAGAAAAATCAAAAGCGGATCAGCAATGTCAGGAGAACATATGATTACGGTTAAAAAGGGTTTGAAGGAAAACATACAGATGGGGATCCTATAGTTAAGGATCAATTACAAGGACAAACAGTCTTTTCAACCATTCCAAGGCAACAAAACAAGACGAAGAAAAGCCCCACCGTCGGCAAGAATGCCCCAGTTAACCATCCTGTTTTAAAACTAATAAAGTTTTTTTTTGATTAAAAACAGGGGCAAAAACAACATTTGTGTCAGGCTTCCACCTGGAGAATGAGGATGGGGAATTTAAGAAGTAGTCAGGTGTCCACCTGAAGAATGAGGATGAAGAATTTAAGAATAAGTCAGGCGTCCACCTGGAGAATGAGGATGAAGAATTAAAAAGAAATCAGGCGTCCACCTGGAGAATGAGGATGGAGGATTAAAAAGAAGTCAGGCGTCCACCTGGAGAATGAGGATGAAGAATTAAAAAGAAGTCAGGCGTCCACCTGGAGAATGAGGATGAAGAATTTAAGAAGAAGTCAGGCGTCCACCTAGAGAATGAGGATGGAGGATTAAAAAAGAAGTCAGGCGTCCACCTGGAGAATGAGGATGAAGAAATAAAAAGAAGTCAGGCGTCCACCTGGAGAATGAGGATGAAGAATTTAAGAAGAAGTCAGGCGTCCACCTGGAGAATGAGGATGGAGGATTAAAAAAGAAATCAGGCGTCCACCTGGAGAATGAGGATGAAGAATTAAAAAGAAGTCAGGCGTCCACCTGGAGAATGAGGATGAAGAATTTAAGAAGAAGTGAGGCGTCCACCTGGAGAATGAGGATGGAGAATTGAAGAAGAAATCAGGCGTCCACCTGGAGAATGAGGATGAAGAAGTTAAGAAGAAGTCAAGTGTCCACCTGGAGAATGAGGATGGAAAATTTAAGAAGAAGTCAGGCCTCCACCTGGAGAATGAGGATGAAGAATTTAAGAAGAAGTCAGGCGTCCACCTGGAGAATGAGGATGAAAAATTTAAAAAGAAAACAATTTTTTTTAAAGAGGGGAATTGTGAGCACGTGATTTTTGCCTCACGAAAATTACTCCAAAATAAATAAAAAATAATAATAAAACAATTTTTGCTTAGTGTGCAATTTTTAGAATTTGTGTGGCTTTTATTAAATATTTGTGTTATGTCCGTAAATGTCTACTTTGTTTGTTAAAATGAAAAATAAAATAAAAACACACGTTGCATGCATAATTAGGATTTAATTATGCATTTAAGAGTTAATTTAAAGAAAATCACAAAAATAGGCATTTATCTTATTTTGGTCATTTAATTTTGTCATTGTGTGATTAATGTTTTGTCTATGTATTAATAAAAGGTAATTAATATTTTAAAGGGTAATTTAGATTTTTTATAAATTAAAATTAGGAATTAAGGTGTAAAGAAAAACGGATTGGGCCGTTTTAATTAACAAAAAATTCAGGCCCAAAGCAAAGCATTTACCCAGCCCAGATCTGTCAACCCAAAAGACATCAAACGACGTAGTATAGGGCAGAAGCTACGTCGTTTTGATGGTACCCATTCAGCTGATTCCCAGACAGTCAACGACGCCGTATTGGTATGTTTATCTGGACCATTGATCAAGTTGATCTAACGGTCCAGTTCAGCTCTTTCACTAAACCAAACGGCGACGTATGGTCATATTTAATCAGATCCGTTCAGTGTATTTGATCCAAGGGCTCTTAGAGTTTTGACCATACCCGTAACCCTTACCCGACCCATTGCCCCGACTCAGCCCGACGCTGACAATAAACCAAACGACATCGTTTAGTTTAATGAACTAATCTCTACCGTGAATCTTGCTTGATCAGACGGTCAATATCCATCCACCCCTTCCCTATATAAATCCTAAACCCATACCCCGGCCCCCTAACCGAACACCCTCCCTTCCTCTCCTATTCATCATCATCTTCAAACATACCCCTAACCCTAGCCGCCCTAATTCCCCATTGCCTGAAACCCGGCGACAACAACGCCGCCGGTCACCACCTGAACACCCTCGACTCCTCACAAACCCCTCTTCACAGATCTAGTGTTAGTTTCCTTCAAATCAGGCCCCAACTCTTCGAATCTTAAATCGAAGGTTGGTCTGAAAACTCAACACTTTCCGATGACTTCCAGATTAACACCGTAGCTTCCCCTAACTACCTTAGCTACGGATCTGGTGTTGGTTTGGTTCGAATCACCTTAGAGTGCTTCGAATCTTCTTTTGAAGGTTCGAACCAAATATGAACTCACTCAGATTCCTTCCAAATTAACACCAAATGACCCCTAGGCTTCCCTCACCCTTGTGTCATCTTTGGTTCCCTTCGAATCTGCCCAGAAGTGTTCGAATTTAAGATCCTCGAAATCTGAAACCCTAAAAAATTTCCAATCTTGGAATTTTTTCAATTCAAGCGAGGGATTGAGGTCTAAGAGACTTTAATCGAGGTATTCTCAACTGAGAATACTTCGAATAAAGTCTGCTCAGCCTCAAAAATGTCCGAATCCAAGTTGAGTCTGTGTCTGAATAAATTTGAAGATTCAGAGGTATTTTTCTATTTCTTTTGTGTATTCTACGTGTATTTTATGTTTGTTTCATTAGTCTGTGTAATTTTTCATATTTTTCTAGTCAATTCTGTGATTCTGCCCTATACCCGTCTATTTGATCCTAATTATACTATTGTTTATGTTAATTATGATTGTTTATAATATGTGTAATCGACTCGATTAAGTTCGTCGATTAGTTGTTTTGTAAATTCTTATTGTCTTTAATGCTGATTGTAATACTCTGTTGTCTGTTTTGGTTGTTAACATTTTGTTGAAGTCAGTTAATTAGTTCTTCCCAACTAGTTATTTCTTGTTTAATAATTCAGAAAGATTTTCGATCATTTATGTATTGATTTCTTGGCAGTTGGTTTCAAAACTGGCAATGCTCCTGTGTTTGTTTGATTTTAGTCCAATGTTGAAATTCAGTTTGATTGATATGCTGAATTCAGTATAATGTTGTTGTGATGTTAGGTTTAAATTCAATTTCACAAATGTTGGGTAGATACAACTGTGTTAGGAACTTAAGAGAATTGGTATTAGCTGTTTTAAATCAGGTTGATAATTAGGTTTGAACAGATTTTTAAATCTATTTCATAATAGATTCTGATTTTTGTATTAATGGGCAGTAATAACAGTAGGCTTTCAGGGCATTTCTGGGAATGAAACAGTAAAAAACAGTGTTAGTGCTAGTGTGCTGGAAGTGGAATGTTAGTGGCTGTTAATCTAATAGGATAATAGGAAACCAAAGGAAGTGGAGGGGCTGAAAATAAAGTAAAGGTATCCTTAGTGCTGTTTGAATAAGAAAAAGCAGTTCAGTGGCAGATTTTAAGGGAAAATCTGCCTTAGATAACAAAAAGGGGGTCCAGGCAGCACTTAAAAAGAAAGGGACAGACCTGTATAAGATAGAGGGGATTGGAACTGATTTTAGGACTCAGATTTTAAGGGAGATTTTAAGAGAGATTTTAAGGAAGAAGAGATTTTAGAGCAGATTTTTTTTAAGAGAGAGACTGAGATTTTAATACACACAGAAATACATATACATAGAGAGAAAAATCTGGATAGAAGTTAAGAAAGGAAAACAGAAACAGTAAAACAGAATTCTACATCGGAAACTAGTATTGAAGCTGATTCTGTGTTTTGAAATTGAAAGCTTTTCAGTCTGCTTTGTCCTAAGTCTCAAAATCAGAAATATTATTATTTCATTGAATCTGTCCGGATTTATTTGATCCCATTGTTCAGTTAAAAATCTGAAATTTCTTAAAAATACTGTTACTGTGCATCTGGGTTCCTCAGGTCCTATTATTGCTCAAATCTGTGGAAATACTGGTACTCTGCTGATTTTGTTACTGCTGCTACTGCTGAAATTTATTTCTTCTACCTTCATTTCCAGGTACATATCTTTTAAACTCATGTTGTGAAGAGCTTCAACATGACAAATAAATGAAGCTTGGAAATTATAATTCTGTTTTTCATTCGTCTAAGTTCATTAGTTTAAATTTCAGCTTTGTTTCATGTTGGTTAACTAGTAGTGAGTTCGACACGATGGCTATAAGTTAATTGTCTTATTTTGAAATTCGTATAAAAGCTTTGTAATAATGTTATCCATTTCGAAATCTCATTAGTTTAGTTATATTTGAACTGTCAAAATAAGGAACATGGTAGAAAGTTGGCCATTATTCAAACTTTATGGTATTGTTAGTTAGGTACAGCATAATATGGAAATATCAAGGAAAACATACATTATTGGTTTATTTTGTTAGTTAGTTAGTTGCTGTTTAAAGCTAGGTGATGTTGGTTGCATTTTGCTATATTATGGCATAACAATGGTTATGTTTACAATCAATAGTTGAAAGTTGTATTAGTAAAATCCGCTATGTTCACAATGTCAAAATATGGCGAATAATGTTGTATACAATATCATTTTATTAAGTCAACAGGTAGATTTGTTCTCTTTCTTAATAACAAATGGCCTAGGAATTTTACAATGCGAAAGTCAGCGTTCGTCAATAGTTCGCGTAGGTTGAGAATAGAAATCGTTTCGATTATGTATATCCCAAACTCAATCATAAGCAGAATTAACCAAAACAATCATGCATATCGGATTAAGAACAAGTGATATAGAAGTAGATTAGATTTATAACGTGTAACAATTTTATGAGTGTAAAAATAGCATTCGTTGCAAAAAGAATAATGAGAATTCTTCGAAAATATCATTTCCTTTCAAGAATTGATTTTTTTTTAGTTTCATGCGCTATTCACATTTTTAGTATACATATGTTGTATTTACTAAAAGATAGTGTTAATCATATGTTTATTCTTTTCTTTAAATTTGAATAGCTTAGAGGAATGTAATTCATACGCGAAAAATATAATCAGCGGTCAACATTTAATAAATTGTGAATTCTTTTCAAAGAATTTAAGGGCACCTTAAATGGGGATTTCTCATGATTTTTACATAAAAATGTATGGATATAATAAACAATTTGTGGAAAATCTATACTACCATTAATAATATTTTGCGTAATTAGGGATGCGTTCGCGTAACCTGATTATATTTCTAAAAGCAATTCGAATTATGCGTTCGCGCAACTTCGAGCGAACATTTTAATAAAAAAGGGGTTTCTCCGAGGATGTTGAAATAATTTCACATAACTCGAGATGTGCAGTTCATTGTTTACATACAAGGGCGACGATGTTCTTAATTTTATTTCTAACTTCGAACGAATGATTTTTTTTATAATAAAAAAAAATATAAAAAAATATTATCAACCTTTTTCTGTACACGTATGCGTGGCATGATTCTTTATGATTATAAAAAATATATAAGGCGAATATATGTACGCGTGATTCGTTTCAAGAAAATCTCTAATTTGGTAAACAATCTAAACGAAAGCGGTAACCAAATCATGCAATAAAAGTGTATTTAATAAATCAAGATAATTAAGGCCAAAAATAAAAAACAGTTAAGCGACCGTGCTAGAACCACGGAATTCATAAATGCCTAACACCTTCTTCCGGATTAACAGAATTCCTTACTCAGGATTTCTGGTTCGCAGAATAACAAACAGAGTCATATTCTCCTCGATTCAGGGATTAAAACCGATGACTTGGGACGCCTTAAAATTCCCAGGTGGTGACTCTGAAACAAATAAATTAATCCCGTTTCGACTGTCCTTCAATTGGAGAAAACTCCCTACGCGCCCCGCGGGCGCGGGAAAAGGAGGTGTGACAAAGGGGTTTTGCAATTTTGAAGAGTCCCGACCTAACGATTTTAAGGTGCGTTAGGACACCTAAAGGGTTCATTTCTAACTATGTTTGATAACCAGAGATAGGTAAGGGCTTGAAATTATCCCAAGGGGAAGGTGTTAGGCACCCCTCAGGATCGACTAGTGTGGTTCCCGACCAGATAGTTTTTTGTGCTTTTTACAATTAGAAAATAAACAAGTATGGCTCAAATAATAGGGGATTTAAGTTTAGATATACAAACGTAAGAAAACAATTAGTGAAAGGTGAAATTTTGAAAAGAGTTACAATCTAAAGCATGCTTATGAATGTAAAGCGTTGTCCTAGGTTTGCTTGTAATATGGATCATATCAATGCAATACCCGGTACGACACTCCTCAAAAGAGGGGCTATACGTGGTATTAGCGCACAAGTCATCATATCCATATCTACCCTTTCCAGCCAGTGAAGGTAATTAAAGCGAGGGTTGTTCTCGATCCCTATTGCATGCTGTTACCTGTCCCTTCCTATTAGTCCCGAAGGAATTTAGGACTTCTATCCTATACAAAGGAGGTTCTAGGCAGACCCTCAGGTTTAAAGGGGCAAAATACTAAGGCGACATACAAAACAAGTAGGACTGCATTTAAAGGGGAAAACATAGAAACAAGTAGAAAGCTCAGATATACCTCCACAAATAATGCACATAGACAACATGACCCATACACAATTAAGGTCCATATTTGAATTCTAAAGCATGGTATCTAAGTGATAACAGCAGAACCAGATTTATTACATGACTCAGAAAAGAAGTCCGAGTCAGGTTTGCCTACTGATTTTAATAGTTGATAATTAAACAAAGGCGGTTCTAATTTTATTTAATTTATTACCTACAGCTTGCCAAGGCATAAAACAATGTGCAGTAGTTATTCAGAATTATTGAGAGAGGGTTTGGAAATTATTTTACCCTAAGAGCATGTTGTTCTAGTCAAATGCAGAGATTATTATCAGCTAATGTAAACGGGATAATCAAGTGTGAAGCTGTTTTTACCTCTTTTATAATCAACAATTTACAGTAAGTGTGAATGCAAGTGCGAATAAGATCCTACAACATGGTATCTAATATGCATGTAGAAAACTCATGACGCAGAATTCCTAGAGCACGATTTCTTAATGCATATGGCAGGATTGCAGAATTTCCTAAGAGTAGGATTTCTAGATACACATGGCAGGATTGCAGAATTTCCTAAGAGCAGGATTTCTAAATGCATATGGCAGGATTGCAGATAATAGTAAAGTGCTAATTATTAACAGATTTTAACACATGATTTTGAAAGGGTGCACATGCTGAAACAATAACATGAGACCTAAAGGCATGATTTCTAATGTATGCATGACCCCTAAGCATGGTTTCTATTGCACAATTAGAAATATAAACCTAATAACATATTTTCTACCCTTAACAACTATAACATGCATATTTACCCCATCCCTTTTTACTAGCAAACCCCAATACTTGTTTACAACAAGTTATTATAGACCAATATTGAAATGAATTATATAATAAAAATAAGAAGTTACACTATAGGAAGCCTGATTAGGACTTCCTCTCTGAGTTATGTAATAAACCACCTTAAGTGCCAATGTTATTCCATAACCCTTCTCATATCTAGGTGTGTTAGAGTTCCCTAAGGACCTCAATGGATCCCGGACAGTGCTTACACCTAGATTTCATAATCAAAACAGAGTGAGTACAGTGTGGAAGGGCCAACTTTTATGTGTCCAGGTTTAGAGGGAGCTCAAGGGTACCAAAGCAAGGCTCATATGTAAGGGGAAGAACCTAGTGGTCTAAGATGTATGTGAGAGTGCTTGACATAGATTTAAAGGAGTTGAGTTGGAAAACAGTTTTGAAAATAGTCTTATTTGAAGTGATTTTGCAAAAGACAACAGAACATTTTTTGAAAAGGAGAAGGGAATAAGAGCAATAATAACTTGGAACAAGACAACACACATAGAACAAATCCAAAGAACAATATCATTCCAGCATTCACAGGCAGGGAAGTAAGGGGTTGGGGACATAGAGAAACCTAATAAAAAAATCACACAAACATGGCTGAGAAGAGATGCATATAGACCAGCAAGTGCAAAGAACAAGTATGGACTGGTTGGCCTTTAGAACACAAGCAATTACTTCAAAGAGTTAACAAGAGAATCATGCTTGAAATTAGAATTGTAATAAGACATAGGGACATGGTATGATAGTAATTGTGCAGGGGTCTATTACATATAATTAGCCAGGACTTAGTATTAATCAAGTACATTAGGAGATATACTAATTGAGGGACATAACAAACTCAAGTAGACATGCTGGTTAAATTTGAACAAGAGAGGGCAGAACTGAAACATGCTGAGTAAAGCAGTGAACAAGAAGTGCAATTAAACAACATGAGCCATTAAGTTAATGCAGAAAGAGACATGTACTTACAAACAATGGGGGGGCACATAGAATTGAGTTTCAAAATTGAACTAGGAACATATTGTTCGTGTGTTTAAAGAAGAGAGGGTAGAGTATTTATAGTTTTTGAGAACATGCAGGAAAATAAAGTAATAAGTACTGACTTAGCATAATTATAGAAATAATACAAATCATAATCAATTAAAGACTCGGATTCCCTTCAATTAGGGAGTCATAGTTCAAACGAGTACAAGTTGTATCAAATAAGGAAAAGAATTGCTTGTAAGACTGATTTTACCATAGTAGGAATAGTAAAAGAATGTAGCATGTAATAAGGTCTAAGTACAAAATAGTTTCAACATAAGGAAAGTGCACGTTAATTAACAACATATTTGTGCACATAAACAAGGTAGAGTACAATTTGATTCTGAAAGTTAGCTCAAAGAATCACGGATGAGATTGAAAATCACAGGGAATCAATGCTAACTAAAGAAAGTATCACAAAAGTAAGGAAGCAATTTCGAAAAATTAGTACAGAATTACAAGGAAAATACCCAACATCAAAGATGTAGGTTTAAGGATATTGCACAGAATCAACATAAATTATGTGAACGATCAATAAAATAAATAGTCGTACTTATTAATCGATAAATAGTATGGGTTTGGACAAAATCAAAGAAACCTTAAGAACAAATTACAACAGGAAGCACAAGAGCATATAGAACATACATAAAGCCTAGAACGTTCATGATAGTCATGCAAACACATCGCAAATAGATTCAAACATCGAATCGAACCCAGAAGTATTAGGGTTTCTTGACAAGAATGAATCGAGCAAAAAGGAAAGACTTAGGTGGTGTTTAAACATGATAAAAATCAAAGTAATTGCTAATATCAGAAAAAATCGTTTTTTGCAAAAAGGGTTTTGAAACCCTAGTCTGGAAAATGAAGAAATCATTTTGAAATCGAAGAAATATTTTGAAAAAATAGGTGAAAACCTTATAAACCCATAGATCCATCACATATCGGAAGATTTATAGCTAGGCTTTTCAGAAAATAGCAGAGACGAAGTAAAAATCGGTTCAAAATTCATGGATACACTTAGATCTAAGGCAGATCTAAAGAAAAAGTGAAAAATCTCAAGAGTTAGGGTTTTAGAGAACCCAAAAACCCTAGTTCGATACTGATCGATTCTTCTCAGATTTTTATAGATCTGATATGATTCCAATATTATTAGGCATTTTTCTCTAAAAAAATATCCTGTTTTAACTAACTATTTCGATTTTAGTCATTCTTTTCTAAAACTAGGGTTTCTCGAAATTCTTTTACGCATGTTCTAACTGATTTCGCTATGATTAAACCCTTTACCTTTTCGTTTTGACCGATTTTGTGCTCTTACTGCTTTTAACTTGACTCTGTTAAAATCCCCCTTTTTAAGATTTTCTTTACTTTATTTCTATAATTTTCCTTACTTTGCTTCTCTCTGTATTAGCATGCTTTCTTTATTTCGTGTCTGTGTGTTAGCCTACTTACGTGAGTCCTATGATTACTCTACTTCGAACATGTTTTCCTGAATCCCTAGCTACTTATGTCGCTTTTATACGACTATGCTCACTTTGTTCATCTTTTGCTTTTTTCTTGACTATGCTTCAAATATGTTTTTCTTGCTACATGTGTGAACCTCCTCTATTTATATGATGAAAGTATAGAGTTATGACTCCCTTTTGATCAAGTCTGTTTTCCTTAATCGATGGTGATTGAAAATTTTCTTTCAAAAACCCTAAAAGCTTTGCCCCGTCTGTTAGGCTGACTGATTTCCTTACCTTATTTTGCTATGATACTTATTTTTTCTACTAAGTTGTGTCATTACTTAGGGCTTTATGAATTTGGTCTTACTCTATGCTACTGAATCTCGACTTCTACTTAATTTGATTAGTTGCTTACCTTAATTAATTCCCCTTGCCTTGTCTGCATTACTACTGATTGTCTCCTTAGTTCGAAAACTTTCTTAACCTAGCCTCAATTACCTGTTATATACTGGTACTATTTTTGAAATCTTTCCTTATTTGTTATACTCCAGCCGTGTATGATTTCTTTCCTTATTTGTCACTTGCCCTTTACCATTCACACTGACTCCCTTAATCAATGGGAGATTCGAACCAATTTTATATGCTGAGTTCTATAATTACTGAAAAATTTATTCTTGCCTTATTTTAACCAGTTTCCAAACTACTATATAAATGACTCTCTTCTACAGTCTTAAAACACGAACAATAGTTCAGAACACTCACTCATACTCAAATCACTCTTCTCTCTCTGCTACTTGTCTAGCCGGCTGCAAGCCAAGGCTAGACTGTGGAACTCCTCTTGCTTTACTTTTTGCATTTTGCTTCCTTAATTAGTATGTTCCTAGTTCAATTCTAAAACCCAACTCTATGTGCTCCATGTATGTTAGTCCATGTCTCCTTCTGCATTGGCTTAATGGCTCATGTGTTTAATTGCCCTTCTTGTTTACTGCTTTATTCAGCATGCTTGAGTTTTGCCCTCTCTTGTTCAAGTGTCATCAGCATGTCTACTTGAGTTCTTGTTTATATCCCTCAACTAGTATGTCGTATTAGTATCATAGGCCTCTAATGTACTTGATTAGTACTAAGTGGCATGATCAATTATGTGAAATAACTCCTGTCGTGTCTCTATGTCTGATTGCCTATTACTATTCTAATTTTGAGCATGATTCCCTTGTTAACCCTTTGAAGTAGTAGTTTATAGGCCAATCAGTTCCTACTTATGCTTTGTGCTTGCTAGTCTATATGCTTCTCTTCTCATCTATGTCTATCTGATTTGAGCTCTCTATGTCCCCAACCCCTTACTTCCCTACTTGTGAATGTTGAAATGATACTACACTTTGAGTTTGTTCTATATGTGCTGGCTTGTTCCAAGTTATTGTTGCTTCTATTCCCTTCTCCTTTTCAAAATTGTTCTATTGTTTTTGCAAACTTATTTCAAACATGCTGGTTCAAAATTTCTTTCCAATTCAACCCTTTTTTTTAAACCAAGACAAGCACTCCCACATATACTCTTAGACCACTAGGTTCTGCCCCTTTTGTGTGAGCCTTGCCTTGGGACCCTTGAGCTTCCTCTAAACTTGGACGCATAAAAGCTGGCCTTTTCCACACTGCACTTACTCTGCCTTGGCTATGAAATCTGGGTGTGAGCTCTACCCGGGATCCCTTGAGGTCCTTAGGGAAATCTGACACACCCAGATGTGAGAAAGACTATGGAACAATCTTGACACCTTAGGTGGTTTATTACATAACTCAGGGAGGAAGTCCAAATCAGATGCTGAAAAGTCTGGGCCTGTTTTAGATTCTCTATAGTATAATTTTTACTTTTGTCATGTAATTCATTCACATGGTCTGTAACAATTTTTAAACGAACATTGGGGTTTAAATAGTGAAATGGGGGGGGGGTAGCTATGCATGTTATAAATATTAAAAGGGGTAGAAGCCATGCTTTAGGTCTATATTTCCTGTATGTGCAGTAGAAATCATGCTCTTATATCTCATGTATACTGTTACAGCATCTCATTTTTGACATTCTTATCACTCAGAAATCCTGCTTTAGGATAAAGGGTCATTATAACAAAGATTGCTACTCTTGCATACTTGACAACATGCTCTATAATATCGTAACCTTTTTCTGCATTTAGAAATTTTGCTTTAGGAAATTCTGCAATCCTGCCGTGCATTTAGAAACCTTGCTTTAGGAATTCTGCATATAAACCATCATGAGCTTTATACATGCATATTGGATACCATGTTTTAGGATCTCATTCATACTTGCATTTACGCTTAGTGTAAACTGCTGATTATAAAAGAGGTAAAAATAGCTTCACATTTGATTATCCTATTTAAACTAAACTGGGAACAATCCCTGCATTTTATAACATCTAGAACAACATGCTCTTGGGCAAAAACGACTTCTGAACTTCTAATGGTTCTGGTAACTGCTTAAGCAAGTCTTAGGTATCTAATCTCTTATATAACTGGAAATTGCCTCTTTGTGTGTACTGCTTAATGATTAACAAACTTAAAATCAGTAGGCAAGCCTGATTCAGACTTCTTTTCTAAGTCATGTAATAGATCTAGTTTTGCTATTATCACTTAGATACCATGCTTAAGATCTGAATTCAGACCTTAATTGTGTATGAGTCATGCTGTCTATGTGCATTACTTGTGGAGGTGTATCTGAGTCTTTTATCCGTTTCTGTGTGTTTTCCCCCTAAATGCAGTCTTATGTGTTCTTATTTAACGCCTAGTATTTTGCCTTTAAACCTGAGGGTCCGCCTCTAACCTTCCCCTTTTTAGATAGGAGTCCTAAATTCCTCCAGGACTGATAGGAAGGGACGGGTAATAGCTTGCAATAGGGGTCGAGCCCAACCCTCGCTTTAATTACCTTCACGGGGAGAGAAAAGGTAGATATGGATATGATGACCGGTGCGTTAAAACCATGTGTAGCACCTCTTTGAGGAATGTCATACCGGGTATTGCATTGATGTGATCCATATTATAAACAAACCTAGGACACCCCTCTTTACATTCATAAGCATGCTTAGATTGTAATTCTTTTCAAAATTTCACTTTTCACTAATTGTTTTTCAAACACCTATGTATTTAAATCCCCTATTATTTGAGCCCTACTTGTTTATTTGCTAATTGTACAAATTCACAAAAAAGCTGTTTAGCCGGGAACCACACTAGTGGATCCTGAGGGTGCCTAACACCTTCCCCTTAGGATAATTTCATGCCCTTACCCTGTCTCTGGTTAGCAAACGTAGTTATAAATGAACCCTATAGGTGTCCTAATGCACCTTAAGTTGTTAGGTAGCGATTCTTCAAAAATTAAACCCCCCTTCCCAAAAGGAAAGAGTTGTCCCAACCAAAATATCATGAACCCGATTCCGTAAAGGAAAAAGGAGGCACGACAACATGTCGACTCTGCTGGAGATATTTAGGCTTTTACCATTTCATACCGTTTGTACCCCTCTCCTATGTGTAATTATTTGTTTAATTTCTTTAAGCGTTTAGTTTCTTCTTCAAAAGAAAAACTGACATATCTTTCTTGTTTCCTTCCTTTACTGCTGCTTTAAATTATAAAACTGCTGTATTTATCGCTTTCTTAATGTGCAAATACGTGTCAACATGCTTTTAATTATTGCATAATCATGCTCCACTCGTGCCAAATAAATACTAGAGCAACGCTTGATGAGTGGTTGCGCCCTTGCTACATCATTACCCCTAAATTTGGAAAGGCTTATTTGCGGTAAAACTAGTCGATCAGCGATGCAGTCGACAGTTCCGTGCCTTCCCCCTTGAGTTGTCCGCTCAAGGGTACCAGTCTAAAACCCCATCGAAACCTTACTCTATTTAAATTGGGCATGCATCATGGTCAAACCTAGACAGGTCAGTTATGTCGTCCACATAATGATCCTTTAAGATAGCCTTGTCCAAAAGTCCACTTGGTTTCCCTAAACCCAAACGAACGTCATCACGTTCTGTGCATTTATATGGAAAACTAAATGCTTCATGCTAATTGTTGATATTAAATAGTCGAGTCTAGTGGGGGTAATGGCCTAACTTTGTTTGTCTTGTAGAAATATGAGGCACGAAGTCCCCAGATTAGGCATGGTCACCAATATTCACCCAAGATTGCTAAGTTGGTGGGAAGATCTACATTCTAGTGACAAAACCCTCGTCAGAAAATATCTGGGCAATCTACTATCCCTCATGGAGATACAGCCTAACAACATGATAATAGAAGCTGCTGCCTTATTGTGGGATTGTGAAACGGTCGTGTTCCGCTTTAGGGACATCGAAATGACACCTTTGCTAGAGGAGATAGGGGGACTAGCCGGTCTAGTGTGGGAAAATCCGGGTTTGCTGATGCCTGAGAACCGCACAGGCAAGGGATTCCTTAAAATGATGGATTTGAAGAAGAATGCAGAATTGGTATGCCTAAAGGAATCGTACATCCCTTTTGACTACCCGTATGAAAGGTACGGTCACAGCAAATCCTACCGTACCTACCCTGACGAGCTTGGCATCATGTCCTTGGGATATATTCATCATAGGGTGTTCCTCTTCATGCTTTGCTTCCTGGGTCTGATCGCGTTTCTAATGAAGAAAGGGAGAATCCATACTAGGTTGGCTATGGTAACCAAGACCCTAATGAAGGGGATTGATGGGCAGACATTCAGCATTGTACCCATGATCATCGCAAACATATACCGAGCCTTAGAGAAGGGTCAACAAGGAGCAAGGCACTTCGAAGTTTGCAATCTACTACTTTAGCTTTGGCTAATGGAACATCTCCAAAAGGGTGAATACCGACAAGATATTCACTGAAGGGTCTGTGATGACCACATCACTTTCCACCATCCAAAGCGAATGAATTACATCCCGAACATGTTTGTTCAGCCTGAAAATGCCAAAGTATGGGTTGAGCTCTTTGATAATTTGACTGAAAAATAGGTTCAATGGATGTTTGAGTGGTTTCCGACAGAGGAGTTCATCGCTCGATCCATAGATGCACCTTTACTGATACTGATTGGTCTAAGAGGAACATACCCTTACGTCCCTCTTGGAGTTATGGGCAAGTAGGTAAGAAGCAAGTCATACCTAGGGTCGACAAGATGTACCATTTCTGAGATGACTTCCAAAATGATGATAGTTCCTACAAGTGCCAAGCCCAACACATGTGGCACTACAAGATCGTAATGGGGAAAGACACTATCGAGCTAGACAGATATCATACCGGTTGTACTCCTTTCTATTCAGGTTGGTTGGAAGACAATTGGGATGGTCTGGGCCAGCCAGGGTTCGTTCGAGGTCACAGAATTATATATGAAAAAGCCTAGGTGCAAGTCAAGTACAACCAGCTGCGCAAAAGGATCCGTGAATGTGAGAGCGAACACCGTGAGATACAAGAGTCCAACCAGAAGCTAATTGAGGAATGGAAAGACATGGCTATCAGTGCCAACAAAAGTCTAGAGTACTTGGAGCGAGGCATAGTAGAACTAGAGGGGAAATTTCTCAAAATGGTTGAAGACTGTTAAAAGGCTAAAGGGATCGAAGGTAGACATCTAGCTAGAGTATACCTGTTGCTGGGACTTCACAAATTGGGGAAGTTGTTCGACGGAGCCAAGGATGTTGAATCTGGGGAAGGTCCTTGTGGGACCAAATAGATAGGAATTTACTTTTTCGCTTTATGAATGTAATAAGGCCAATGGCCATTAGTGACTTTTATTTCCTGCTTATTTAGTGTCGTTTTGGGATTCACCTATCTTTATCATTAAAATGAGGCATTTAGCATTAAAAGTTCTCCAAATATATTTGTTGCCAGGCCTACCTCTGGCACAAAGAAGTTCCCAAATTAGAACACGCTCTACATTCTCGCACTATGTGTTTAAATATTGCAATACTTTTCATAATCCTCACTGACTTGGTTACCTTTTGTTTTCTATTTATTTTTATTTTTATTATTCCCTTCCCCAAAGGTTAGTTCGTGCACTCTGGCATCATCACCTTATTTCACAAGATCCAGTGGCCCTCCACCCACTCCTCCTCTTAGTCCCATTAAAGGCAAGAACAAAGGCAAAATAGAAGATTTAAACAACATCAGGAAAGAGAACACGGCTTAACGAGTAGAGGCCACTAATAGCCAGGGTATTCGGGTTCCTAACGAGAATGTGTCACAACTTGAACAGAAACTATTGAAATTCCAGGAAGAGCTCGATCAGGTTCAGAATCTGGCAAGCCTGTCTTTTTCCCTCAACACCCCAGATATCAACTTCCCTAATGCTCCAAACCCTACACCTCCTCAAAATATCCCAAAACAACATAATCATCCCGCTCCTCACCTTCACGCTGCTCCCCCAAAGAACTAATGCAACACCTGCCATACCCCAAACAACACTCCACTACTCATCCCAGAACCTCAAAACTCTGCAAACGACCATTTCCACACCCATACACCAGGCCACCTGAACACTTCTATCTACGTGGAGACCATGCCACACTCCACCCAACCTATCTCATGCACACCTGAATCTGATGAAAAAGATCTACTTATCAGGAACTTGGCTGAGGAACATAAGAAATTGACTAGCCGGATTCAGGGCATCGAGGGAAGCAAAGGAATTGAGGGCTGAACTACAAGGACATTTGCATACAACCTGATGTCGAACTGCCTTAGGGGTACAAACCTCTTAAGTTTGAAATGTTAAATGGTACGGGTGATCCAAGGGTCCATCTAAGGACATATTGCGACAAGCTGGTTGGAGTAGGGAAGGATGAAGGGATCCATATGAAGTTGTTCATAAGGAGTTTGAAAGGAGATGCATTATCTTGGTACATCAGCGAAGATCCCAAGAAGTGGTCAAGCTGGGTAGGCATGGTGTCTGACTTTGTGGACAGATTCATGTTTAATACAGAGAACGCACCAGATGTGTTCTATATCTAGAACTTGAAGAAGAAGCCTACGGAGATGTTTTGCGAGTATGCTAGTCGCTGGATGTCTGAAGCTGCTAAGGTCAGACCTGCCTTAGAAGAGGAGCAAATGAACAAGTTCTTTGTTTGGGCTCAGGACCCACAGTACTATGAACGGCTGATGATGATTGAGAACCACAAGTTCTCCGACATTATCAAACTGGGTGAAAGAATTGAAGAAGGTATTAAAAGTGGTATGGTTACAAACTTCGAGGCCTTGCAAGCTACAAATAAGGCTTTACAGTCCAGTGGTGTGTCCATGAAAAGGGACGTAAGGGCCATGATGGTTGCACAAAGGACCAAGTCTCCCCTCAAATACCAAACTTACCCAACACCTCCACTCACATACAAGCCAACCCCAAATTACCAAGCACTCTCACCATCATACCAAGATCCGCCACCAACTTATCAATCATCTCCACATCCTACATATCAACCTACTTCACCCAGATAATTACAACCCGTTCATGTCTACCAAACCTATAATGCTCAACCATCCGACTATCAATCACTCCCTGCATGCCAAAATTTCCCTAGACCCCGACCTAATTTTGATCGCAGACCTCCAAAACAATATACAACCATCGCTGAACCCATCGACCAACTGTATGAGAGGCTCAAAGCTACTGATTATGTCACCCCCAATCCCTGCTGCCACCCCTGAGAATCCTTCTCAATAGGTTAACCCAAACATGTCCTGTGCATACCACTCCGGCATGAAAGGGCACACCATAGATAAATGCCACTCCTTGAAAGAGAAGATATAATCCTTGATTGATAACAAGATCATTGTGGCAAAGGAGCCCGCTCCAAATGTCCGCAACAACCCTTTACCAGACCAAAAGGGTGGAGGTATCCATATGATTGAAGTAGAAGATGATTGGGATCCCGAGGGATTAATCGGGTTGATCGCAGAAGGCGATGACCCAAAGAAACCAACAATTACTCTCAATCCGATCATAGTACAGATCCAACCATCTAAGGACGCTGAGGTGAATATGTCTGTACCCCTTGAGTTTGAAGCAGCACCATCCACAAAGACACCAGCACCAATTGAGGTTGAATTCGTGTCTCTGGCACATGCACCTGCACCATTTGAGGTTGCAGTCTTACCAACCAAGGCACATGTTCTGTTCGAAGTGAGGATAGCTGCGCTGGTCCAGTGGCGATGTCAACCATGCCGCCATTCAATACAAATGTTGTACCCTAGGACTATACAGCCGAGGCGCGAAGGAAATGAAAGGTCAGGATTGAAGAAACTATCGCAGCACAGGGTATGACAAGAACTGGAAGAGTCTATACCCCTAATATCTAGCTGAATCAAGAAAGCATGCCTCCAATCGGTCACCCCTCATTGAGACAGGTCCGGACGACCTTTGGAGAAAGATACAAGCCAAGGAATATTCGGTCATCGACCAGTTAAACAAGATGCCAACCCAAATATCCATTCTCTCTTTGCTGCAAAATTCTGAGGCACGTAAGAATGCTTTGTTAAAGGTGCTGAATAAAGCGTACGTACCAAGTAACATCACTAGCGGGGAAGTGGCTAATATGGTAGGACAAGTGATGGAAAGCCATAAGATCACCTTTCATGAGGACGAGCTGCCACCTGAAGGGCTTAGGCACAACAAAGCACTACACATCACCGTGCAATGCGAAGATTATTTCATCACCAGAATCCTAATTGATAGAGGTTCCAGTCTTAACATTTGTCCAATGGTAACACTCAAGAAGCTGGGTAAAGGGTTGCATGAGATAAAGGATGGAGAAATCAATGTGAAAGCCTTCGATGGTTCTCAGAGGTCCACCAATTGGCGAGATTAGTCTACGCCTGCAGATGAGACCAACCTGGTTCGAGGTCAATTTCCAGGTAATAGATGTACCAGCATCTTACAACTTGCTACTAGGACAGCCATGGATTCATGCCGCTAGGGCCGTAGCATCAACGCTGCATCAGGCAGTAAAGTTCGAATGTAATCACCAGGAAGTGATCATTCACGACGACGGTAGTAACCCTATATACAGTCGCCAGACCATTCCAGAAATCGAGGGAAGAAGGAAGCTGGTGGAGAAACTTACCACCACATTGAGCGGGTCAATGCTATCGACAAAGTCAAATGGTTGGATAGCAAAATCGAGAGTATACTAAGTTGGAGTGGGTACGAACCTGGCAAGGGGCTCGGCAAGAACCTCCAAGGAATTTCTAAACTCATAAAACTCAAGAAACATGGTAGTACCTTCGGCATAGGATATGAATACACTTGGGAAGCATTCAATAACTGGTCGCCACCATGGCGTGGTCCTTATATCCACTAGAGCAACCGATACCGCATCTGGAGCAGACCTTCCAATAGGCCAACATTATTTATGGGTTAAATGAAGAAGAAGCACTTGCAGTAGTGAAGAACTTGTTTCTAGAGGACGGTGATATGGACTGTTACGTTATTCTCAAGGAGGAGGGGGAGGAAGGCCCTTCCATATAGGTTATGAGCAGAGGGGCACATCTCAAGAATTGGACCATCAGGACAACCTAAGCCCGACGAGCCTCGGGGTAGCAAGGCTAAAACAAGCATTATTCACTGTTTTATTTACTAAATAATTTTCTTTTCCCATTTTCAATTCCTTCAATAAGATCTCCAATGTTCAAAACAGTTATTCAACTTATCAAAAGCATTTTTCTTACGAATTAATATTTATTGCTATCATTTTCTCTCCTTGCTTTACCAACACAACATTACTATTACTTGTCTTCATGAACAATGACTGTGACATGCAATGAGACAACGCAACAAACGGACATGGATTCAGAGGAAGATAACATACCTGACGAGATTGTCAAAGAAGTTGAAAACTTTGAGAATAGACCTAAGTCCAACCTGGAGGAGACCGAAATTGTCAACTTGTGATATGCAGAAAACGTCAAGGAAACACGAATAAGCTTTCACTTATCGCCATTGGAGAAGAAAGAATATATAGAATTTCTAAAAGAATATGAGGACATATTCGCCTGGTCGTATGATGACATGACTGGTCTGAGTATGTCTATTGTGGATCACAAACTGCCAATCGATCCAATGTGTCCACTGGTAAAGCAAAAGCTCAGAAAGTTCAAGCCTGATATGAGTTTGAAAATCAAGGAAGAAGTCACCAAGCAAATCAAAGCTAAGCTTCTCAGGGTAGTAGAATACCTGACATGATTAGCCAACATTGTGCCCGTACCAAAAAACATGGGAAGGTCAGAGTCTGTGTCGACTACTAGGACCTCAACTGGGCCAATTCGAAAGACGACTTCCCTTTGCCAAATATACACATCCTTATTGAAAGTTGTGCCAAGCATGAGCTATAATCATTCATATATTGCTTCGCTGGTTATTATCAGATCTGGATGGGTGAGGAAGATGCTAAGAAAACGGCTTTCATTACGCTGTGGGGAGTGTACTATTACAAAATAATGCCATTCAACCTGAAGAATGCAGAGGCCACCTACATGAGGTCGATGACTACCATGTTTCATGATATGATACATAAGGAGATAGAGGTATACATGGATGATGTTACTATCAAATCCAAGAAGGCAATAACCATATAGAAGATCTGAGGAAGTTCTTCAATAGACTGCGGAGATACAACCTGAAACTAAACCTCGCAAAATGCGCATTTAGAGTTCTTGCTGGGAAATTGCTTGGGTTCATTGTGAGCCGCCGAGGAATATAACTGGATCTATCGAAAGTCAAAGCCATTCAGGAACTACCACCGCCGAAGAACAAGAAGGATGTGATGAGTTTCTTGGGAAGGCTTAACTACATCAGCCGATTCATAGCACAGTCTATAGTTATCTGTGAGCCAATCTTTAAGATGTTGAAGAAGGACGCCGCCACCAAATGGATCGAGGACTGCCAAAAAGCCTTCGACAAAATCAAGGAGTACCTATCAAAACCACCAGTCTTAGTCTCACCCGAGCCAGGTAGACCCTTATTACTCTACCTTGTAGTGTTGGATGGAGCTTTCGGTTGCGTTCTGGGGCAGCATGATGAAACAGGAAGGAAGGAATAAGTAATTTATTATCTCAGTAAGATGTTCACCCCGTACGAGGCCTAGTATTCTCTATTGGAATGCACCTGTTGTGCCTTGACTTGGGTAGCTCAGAAGCTGAGACATTACTTTTGCGCCTATACTACATATCTCATATCGAGGGTGGATCCTTTGAAGTACATATTTCAGAAGCCTATGCCCACTAGCAAGCTAGCCAAATGGAAAATCCTGTTGAGTGAATTCGATATTGTTTACGTAACTCAGAAAGCGGTCAAGGGACAGGCACTGGCAGTCCACCTTGCTGAAAACCCCATGGATGGAGGATACGAATCCCTGAAAACGTATTTTCCTGAAGAAGAGGTATCATTCATAGGAGAAGACATTGCAGAATCCTATGACAGTTGGAGAATGTTCTTCAATGGAGTAGTAAACTTCAAAGGAGTTGGCATAGGAGCAGTCCTGATATCAGAAACCGGTCATCATTATCCGGTGTCTGCCAAACTCAGGTTCCCCTGCACCAACAATATGGTCGAGTATTAAGCCTACATCTTAGAACTCAAAATGGCCATTGACATGAATGTTCAAGAACTGCTAGTGATCAGAGATTCAAACTTACTTATATATCAGGTACGAGAAGAATGGGTAACCAAGAACTCCAAGATACTCCCGTATATGCATCACGTACATGAATTGAGAAAGAGGTTCACGAAGACAGAATTCCAGCATGTTCCCAGAATCAAGAATGAGTTTGCCGATGCATTGGCTACCCTATCATCTATGATACAACATCCAGACAAGAATTTTATTGATCCCATTCTGGTAAAAATCCATAACCAGTCAGCTTACTGTGCTCATGTTGAAGAAGAAGCAGACGGAAAGCCGTGGTTTCATGATATTAAGAAATATTTGGCAAAAGGAGAGTACCCGGAGCTTGCAAATCCTACTCAGAAACGCACACTTTGGAGAATGTCCAACAACTTCTTTCACAACGGAGGAATCCTGTATAGGAGGACTCCCAATTTAGGATTATTAAGGTGTGTTGACACAAAGGAAGCATCCAGGCTACTAGAGGAAATTCATGCCAGGACCTGCGGTCCATACATGAACGGTTTTGTCTTAGCAAAGAAGATACTCCGGGCTGGTTACCTTTGGATAACTATTGAAACAGACTGAATCCAGTATGTCCGGAAATGCCATCGCAGTCAGATACATGCAGACATGATATAGGTACCTCCAAGCGAGCTCAAGACAACAAGCTCATCGTGGCTATTCGCCACCTGGGGAATGGACGTTATTAGACCAATCGAGCATGCTGCTTCCAATGGACACAAGTTTATCCTAGTAGCCATCGACTATTTCACCAAATGGGTCGAAGCATCATCTTACAAAGCAGTGACTAAGAAAGTCGTGGCAGACTTTGTCCGCGACCACATTGTTTGTCGATTCGGACCATAGTCAATCATTACTGATAATGGCTCCAACCTTAACAACGACTTGATGAAAGCTATGTTGAAACTTTCAAGATCAGACACAAGAATTCCACATCCTATAGACCTCAGATGAATGGAGTTGTAAAAGCCGCCAACAAGAATATCAAGAAGATATTGAGGAAGATGATAAAGAAACACAGAAAGTGGCACGAGAAGTTATCATTTGCTATACTGAGATATCGTACCACAGTCCGCACATCAACCGGGGTAACCCCTATATGCTGGTTTAAGGTACAGAGGCTGTCATTCCCACTAAGGTAGAAATTCCTTCCCTAAGGATCATACAAGAAGCTGAGCTCGACGACGCGGAGTGGATAGAAAGTCGTTATGAGAAACTAGCCATTATAGATGGAAAGAGAATGAATGCAGTCTGCCATGGTCAACTCTATCAGAACAGAATGTCCACAGCCTTCAACAAAAGAGTCAAGCCAAGATAGTTCACACTGGGATAACTGGTGTTGATGAAAAATTTTCCATATCAAGATGAAGCCAAAGGGAAGTTGTCTCCCAATTTGCAGGGTTCATACATGGTTCACCGGGGTTTGATAGGAGGAGCCCTCATACTTGCAGAAATAGACGGAGAAGTCTGGCCAAAGCCGATCAATTCAAATATAGTCAAGCGTTACTATGTGTAATCTTTATGCTTTCCTTATATGATGTAAATTGAACTACGCCTAACCTGATTCCCGTTTAAGAGGGGATATGTAGGAAGCCCTATGGGTTAGGTCACAATTCAATAAAAAATTCATTTCCCCCGCAATTGGAAACTGGGGAAAATTTTTGAGGAGGACCCTCAAAATTCCAAAGTAATTTTAGCCAATCGCCATACGAGCAACACTCAGAAGCGTCAACCCATCAAACTGGGGCAGAATTTTGAGGAGGACCCTCAAAATTCCGTAGCAAAAGAGGTTACAATGTCCCGAACCATGTCACAGTCGTCGGTTCATATAAAAGCTATTTTAACTATACATTAATGTCATACTTTTACAAAATCATGCATGTTTAATATTGAAACTGCTTTGTTTAGCAACTCTACCCCAATGATACAGACGGTATCACCAGATCAAAGTCAGACGAGTCAAGCAAAGCCAGCGGGGATACGAACTAACCTTCTCCCTTACAAAACTCACAATTTTTCTATGGATGCAGGCACTAGGATTGCAAAATCATTAAACATATTGTACGCCCATGGAACAAACATTGGTAAAAAAATATGACTCTCCGAATCGTTGCACTTGCCAACATTTGCTATCAGCATGCACCAGTGATGTCCCGTATGTCACAATGCTCCCAGTAATTGTCACACCTCCTTTTTTCATCTACAACCCATAAAGGGTGTAATGGAGTTTTTCCAATTAAAGGACAATCGAAACGGGATTTATTATAAAGATTCAGAGTCGCCACTTGGGAGATTTATGGTCTCCCAAGTCACTGGTTGAATCCTGAATCGAGGAAAATATGACTCTATTTAAAAGTCCGTGATCCAGAAATCCGAGTAAGGAATTCTGTTAACCCGGGAGAAGGTGTTAGGCATTCCCAAGTTCCGTGTTTTTAGCACGGTCGCTCAACTGTTATTATTGGCCTAATTATTTGATTTTAAAACACTTTTGGACCTATGTGCGTTTTAACCTTTGAAAACCGCTTTTACTTATTTAAAGAATTAATTCAAAGTTATTTAAAACATATCGCAAGCCACACTACATGAAATGCACCTGTGGTTCACGACACGCTCTATTTAACCTTATTGTAATTAGAACCGGGTCACATGAAATGCACCCCCAGATTTTAGCATGTTTAATCTTTAATATTCAAAATTATGGTATGGTCACATGAAATGCACACCCAATCCCCTTTAATCTAATTTGACGTAGTTCAGTTGATGAATAACAACCCAATATCTATATTGTGACAACATCGTGTTCAGCTATAACCAATTCGAGTAAACATACGAGCAAATAACTAAGCGGGCAAATTCGAAATTACAACGAAACTGTGACTATCCAGCCAGAGGCAAAGAGCAATCTGTGTTGCTTGCTACAAAGAAAACCGAGAAGCAGAACAAGCCTTCACACTTGCTAAATGAATTTGCAATGAATAAAGGATTCCACCACATGGCCAAGGCCGTTTCCAACAGGTTGCAAACAACTATTTGTGATGCCATGTAATAGAAAATTTTCAAACAAACATGTAACTAGACTCAAAAGAGTAGAGTTTCAAAATAATCCAAACGTCCAAATGATAATATGTGATAATTACTAACATCATGGTTGCAAATACAATGCAACTTCAAAACGATAGCAATCAAGTTATGACAGCCAGGCCACAACTGAATGCTGTTCAAAACCGTAAATAAGAATCTGGGCATAGCTCGCATTTCATTCAAACACCAAATCCATATAATCTGTGTGAGCACGTGATTTTTGTTTTTCGCGACAATCACTCCAAAAGAAACAAAAATAATAGCAATTGGTCTTGCTGTATAATTTTTGGATTTTTACGTGGTATGTTGTTAATTATTCATGATTTTTGTCCATTTTATTTTTATTAAAACAAAATACAAAAAATGTGTGTCATGCGTAGTTTGAACCGTAATCCGGTTATTAAATGGAAAAATCATAAAATATGCATTTTTGTCATGATTTTTGTCTTGTTTAATTTTACCTACTTTAAATAATTTAATACGCGTGTAATAATTACATTAAGTGTTAATTAATGGTGTTTAATTTTATTTAATTAGGTTTTTGTGTTTAAGAAAAATTAGAAATAAAAAGAAAGGGGGAAATTTGTTTTAAATAAATTTGGGCTGATTCCCTATTTCAAAATCTGAGGCCCAAACGAGCAGCCCAAGCCACCAGTCCAAACAGCCCATCTCCAGGCCACAAAAACGACGTAGTTTGACACCAAAACTACGTCGTTTCAATGACAATCCATCTCGACCATCAAACCAAACTGATCCAACGGTCCAGATCTCTCACCCATAATCCGATTACCCGACCCGTTTACCCGAACCAACCCTGAACCTTGCTAAGCCAAACGACATCGTTTCGTTTAAGCCTTCAGATCCAAGCCGTTGATCCCGATTGATCCAACGGCTGAGATCAATCCACCCATTCCATATATAAACTTTCCTATCATACCCTGCCCCCCTATCCAAGACCCCCGCCTTCGTCCTCATCCCCTTTCCCCACGAAACCCTAGCCGCCCCCTTTCCCTTCACCATTAATCCCGGCGGCATGGACGCCGGTGACTCCCACCTTAACACCATAGGACTGCCTCACCATCCTGAACCCAAATCCACCAACCACTTAGCTCGAATCCCATCCCACCTTCTCGAATCTTCATTTGAAGATTCGAGTCAAGACTCGATCTACGCCGATCTGCCCTAGATTCATACCAGACAGTCCCCGGACCTCCCTCGTGACCAAACCATGCTTGGTTTGGTACGAATCTAACCGTGGAGACTCAAAACCCAAATCTGTCATCTAGGAACCATAGAAACCCCAGGGCCTGGTATGTGTCCGTTTAAACCAAGTGATTAGGGTCTAATGGACCTTAATCGAAGTGTTCTCAGTTGAGAACACTTCGATTAAAGTCCGTTCAACCCCAAGAAGGGTCTGTTCAAATCCGAGCTAAGGCTTCCTGATTTTTAAGGTTTTAAGGTAAGTTTGTTTTTCTTTTTTTTTATTATTCAGTTCATGTGTGTTAAAAGTTTGTTCGCATGGCTAATTGTTTCAGATGATTTGCTTTAAGTTTTGTTGAATGTGTCCTGCCCACCTTGCCCGGGCCTCTCTACATGCTCAAGTTCTTTTTTCATTCGCTGATAATGTGTGTGTTTTGTAAACTGCATATTCGGTTTGAATTTGTAATTGGTCATTTAATTGGTTCCCAAGGTCATTTCTGTATTGACATTACAACCTGAACCCCTTGTTCGATACTGTTAGATTTCTGATCATTGTCTTTGATTGTATATGTTATAATTAGTATAGTCGATTCGATACGTGTCGTCGAATAGTTTCAGCTGTTTGAATGATAACAACTTGATTTGTTTTTCTGTTAAACATTGTTTGAATCAAATTGAGAATCAACTATAGCTACTTATAGTTGTTGATTTGAATCAGAAACTTAAGGAATTGGTTTGTAACTGCAGTCTGAATTGGTGGCATGTGCATTTGTGCACAACATGTGCACAAAAGCCCTTTTAGATTAAAATAGTTTGACAGCATATGTTGTCAGATTATATTCTTGTTGCCCCTGTCTGCTTTTTAGTTTAATAAATGTTAAAGGGGACTGTCAGGAATCTCATGGGAGGGTTTCATATTTTAAACATTGAGTGGGAAAACAGCAAGAAATTGAGGGGGTTCTGATGTGTTTTAACAGGCTGTTGAATAAATGATGTTAGGATATAAAAGGAAGAAGAACTTCCATTAGAAAGGAGGACTTATTTTTTTGGAGGGATAGATTTTGAGACTGATTTTTGGGAGGCAGACAGATTTTTTAGGCTGAAAATTAGACTGGATTTTTTTGGGGGATTTTTGAAAAGAAATATAGACAGAGAAGTAAAAGAAGGAAGGTATACACATTGAGGGACTTGTTCTGGATTTTAAAATACACATACAGAGAGAGATAGATAGGGATAGAAAGAGAGCAAGAAATAAAAACAAACAGGAAATCAAAAACTTTGGTTTTGTTTGTTTGAAGTTCATCTGTTGTCAATCTATTAGGTAGTATTGCTTCTTCTAAGTTTCAATCGAGATTACTGGTAGTGTTTGTTGCATTGGATTATCTCGGAATTGGATTGTCTGGAGTTCTATTTCTACTACACTGTGTGCTGCTATCATTTGGCCTTTTCCCTCGTCTATAATTGCATCTTGCACTGGAATTTGTCCTGCTGCTATTTATCTGTTACTGCTGCTGTTTCGTTTGCACTGCTGCTCAAACTGACTCTCCTGCTTTCTTCATTGTAAGCATCTCCCAGGTACACATTTCGAATCTGTCTGGTGTAACTGATGTAGCAATGAAAAGTTTGAATCGAAAGATCTGAAGGAATTATAATCATCTGTTGCTTCACTTACAAATTTTTATAAATGTTATTAAGCTGTGTAAATTTTAGTCTGTTAGTCCAATAGAGAATACATTAGTAAGTTTGTACTTAATTGAAGCTTATGCTGATCTGAAACCGCGACATTTGACTCGTTTAGTAGAATACAGGATGTAAATATAATTCATGGAATGTGCAACTATTTAATACGATTGTTAAATTTAAACTCATTCTTTTTAGCATGTTTTGAATAGGTAAGGGCGAATGGCTGTTAAATCTAGCCAAATATAATACAGTTTTAAATCTCCGAGTTTCAACTTCCTTAGGCAGTTTATAGGACGAGTTTTGAACATCATCAGTAACATCCTTTAATAAGGAATTCTATTAATCCTGTTTAAGCGAGTTAATTTAAATTCTACTTAAGGATGTTGTTTGGACTAAGTGTTGTATTTCGTCAATCTCGTATGTAATTTCTTTGTCAAATTAATGCATTTTCCATGAGGTATAACGCTTCTTCACTTTGTAAATAATTAATCAGAAATTAATAAGAATCCGGATTAGGCCAAAGCATATAATTGAATTAGCATGTATCTTTTTTTCTTCTATTTTTAGAAACAAACGCATTTGAAATGTAGTCGCTTTAGGATATCCTTTCTAAAATTGAGACGAGCCCCGACAAACAAAAATGCACAAGCTGCGGGGCCCTCCAAAGGTATATGTTAAAATTAGAATTCGGGGCAGGCCGTTTAGCGAATTTTACGGCCTTCCCCAAAATAACAATACGCTAGTTGCTTTAGGCGCGACTTATTCAAATTATATTCTTAAACTTGGGTGCACATTGATGTGACCCAAATCCAAATCTCAACGAAGTCAAGATGTGTTGATAACCACGGGTGCATTGACTGTGACGTGGTTCGAGATGCATTTTCACGACGTTGCAATTCTATAAAAATAAATGATAATAATAAAAGCGGTTTATACTTAATAAAAGCACGTAAGTCGTAACATGTATTTAAATAAGATATTTAGTCATTATAACAATTTAAGCGACCGTGCTAGAACCACGTGATTCGAGGGTGCCTAACACCTTCCCTCGGGTCAACAGAATTCCTTACTTAGAATTTCTGGTTCGCAGACTTCATTTGGAAAAGTCGAAAATTTTCTCGATTTGGGATTCAAGATAAACCGGTGACTTGGGACACCAAAAGCCAAACCTTTCCCAAGTGGCGACTCTGAATTAAATAAATAATCCCATTTCCAATATTGTCACTTAAATTGGAAAAAACTCCCCTCGCGCATTTAACCCTTCGGGGCGGGTGCACAAAAAGGAGGTGTGACAGCTCTGGCGACTCTACTGGGGATAATTATACCCAGAACCTCCAGTTCAGGGTTCAAGAATTCGAGCTTAGAATAATTGTTGTATTTGGTTTTATTATCTGATATTTATTACATGTTTTGACATAACGTGTTGCAATGTTTGTTTTTTACTGCTTTGATATTATCTGAACTGTATATAAACTGTGCCGAACCCTTCTCTCTTCACCTCCGGGGAGAAGCTCGCTGGTCGAGGCTCCCTATTCTGTTAGTGTCGATACCTGAAATAAGAAAGAGGACGGATAAGTTACGAAGCCGGATGGCCTTTTGGTTCCCGGTAAGTTGCCCCTCCTCGACTCGAGTTGTCAGCTCGGGTACACAGTCTAGAACATCTACCCCAGGTTATAAACCTAGTATAATGAAACCTCATGTCGGATCCCTAGTAGGAATGCTTATTTGCATCATGTTGCATTTGACTCTAGGGGGCTCAACACAGGGGTTGGGTCCGTCTAGGACAGGCAACCTGAAATGAAAAGACCATCCTGCTGCATCCTATTTGTTTTGCGCATTTATTTGTTTCAATTCCGCATGCTGACTGGTTTCTAAAAAGGAAAAATAGCAGCGTAGGGAGATAATTACTTATTTTTGGAAAAATAAAACCAACGTCCAAGTAGTGTCAAAACCTCGCCAGAATTTTTCTAAAAAATAAAAAAAAGAATAAAAACGAAATTTGTCTTCTAGTTTGATTTATTAAAAAAAAAACATATAAGAAAAATTTTCTTAATCACTTTCAAAATTCAAAAAAAGAGAGAATTTATTTAAAAGTAAAGTAAAGAAAAAAAAATGGAAAATTCATAATTCAAAAAAAAAAATAAAAAAAAAATAAATATATATATATATATATATATATATATATATATATATATATATATATATTCTCTCTTTTCTTTGTAAGTATTTTATTCCGAAAAAAGGGTTAGTTTAGTTAATCCATTTTACCCGAACTACGCGGGTTTGATTCTCACCGGATGTGAGATACGTAGGCAACCCTCATCAGGTCCAACCCCACCTTTTGCTAAAAAGCCAAAAAAAAACAAATAAATAATAATAAAAGAATAAGAGTCATAAATAAGTCGGGTGACGCTGTTTTACCAAGACACGGTCGAATGTTCCCAAAAAGGACGCCGGAAGGCTGACTTTGCACAAACAGCCACCTCTTGGGTCACGCTTTGGATTTTTGTCCAATTGACCCACATAACCTTAAAATCTTCATCCCCGAGGCGCTGAAAGGTCGTGACTCGAAAATCTGATTTTTTTTCAAAAATATATCAAAAAAAAATCAAAAAAATAAAAATAAATAAGTAAATAAGTAAAAATAGTCAAATCTTTTGGGCCGAATCGTTTTGCTTAAATCAGCCTAATGAATGCGCAGGATGAGCCCTTTTGCTAAATGAACATTTGTTTCTTTATTTTTATACTTATTAGTTTCGAACTACGTAATGATCTGATTCACGCGGTGTCGTGATACGTAGGCAATCCTCATCGGATCCGGTCACATTTTTATTGCAAATATTGAAAACAGTAATAAAAAGAGAATAAATAGATAAATAAATAAAATAATAAAAAAAATATGTACAAAAAAAAAGGAGGAGCCTGAATGAAGCCGGAGCAACGCATGTCTTCGGTGCAGACATATATAAATTCATTTAACTGTATAGGTGCATCATGCCCCAACGTGAGATTGCCTATCCGTTATTTGTTTCGAACTAACCACTTGTCTGATGATGAGTCTTCCAGGTTTTAGAAAGGTAGTTGGTTTGGGGGAAGTCTGGCCTCGCATTCATATTTCACGAGGTCAAAAAGGAGTGTTCAGTTACCCGCTATTAAGACAAAAGGAAGTATTCACACTTACTTCACAAGGTCAAAGGGGAATATAGCGATGTCTTCGGAAATTTCTTTGCCGACAATTCCCGTCCCTGAGGAGAGTTCGATCTCGGCCGTCCCGACTTTCGAGTCAGCAACTGCTGAGGAAAACAGAATTCTGAGGCTCCGCATGATGGAGATGTTGGATGACTGGCATAATGGAAGGGAACCACCAAGTGTTATCCCTGGATTCCCTGAGTTGTTCCACAGAACGAGTGGAACTTCGAACATTCCCATAAGCTATCCAGCTACCCCGTTCGGGTACCCAGCTACTTCAGCCGACTCCGCAGGATCACCCTTTGAGTCTTGCCCTTGGATGTCAACAACGGATGTCACTACAAGCATTTTCACCGCACCGCCCTGTCCAATCATGGCACAACCCACTACACACAGGCCCAATTTTGACTCTTCCTCATTCACCTTTCCAACTCCCCCTTTCTCGTTGGAACCAACTCGACTTGCCACCAACACTCCCCCTCAACCAACTCGATACGAGTTGGCACCTGAGCAGGACCAAAGCTCCAAAATTGCTGAGCAAGGTGAAATGGCCAAGAGAATGAAGAGCCTTGAACAAAATTTGAAAAACATGCAAGGTCTGAGCGGACAGAAAAGCGTCTCCTATGCTGATCTATGCATGTTCCCTCACGTACGTCTCCCTGTGGGTTTCAAAACTCCAAAGTTTGAGAAGTACGACGGGCACGGCGATCCCATTGCTCATCTCAAAAAGTATTGCAACCAACTACGGGGAGCCGGAGGCAAAGAAGAATTGGTGATGGCGTACTTCGGGGAAAGTTTGGTGGGAGTCGCTTCGGAATGGTATATGGACCAGGAAATATCTCGCTGGCATATATGGGATGATCTTGCCAGAGACTTCGTAGGGCAGTTTCAATATAATATTGACATCACACCAGATAGAAATGCCTTGTCAAACTTAAAGAAGAAACCCTCGGAAAGTTTCAGAGAATACGCCATCAAATGGCGCGAGAAAGCGTCAAGGGTAAAACCTTCCATGGACGAGATAGAGATGGTCACTACTTTCCTCCAGGCTCAAGAGTCCGACTATTTCCAAAACATGATGTCGGCCATGGGAAAGCCATTCGCAGAAGCGATTAAGATTGGAGAGATGGTGGAGAACGGTCTGAAAACGGGAAGAATTTTGAGTCAGGCAGCCATAAGGGCAACCTCCCAAGCCGTCCAAAGCGGGTCTGGAGGAATGGCAAGAGGGAAGAAAAAAGAGGAAACATCCATGGCAGTGTCAGAGGTGGGAGAATATCATAATCCCGGGCTTTGTTCTTCGGAAAGAACCTCGCAACATTATTTCCCCCACCAAAATGCGACCTACGCTCCTCAGCCCTACATGGTCATGAGCACCCAGCCTTACATCCAGCGGTCACAGCCAGTCAATCGGGGGCAAGCTCCACATCCTAGGAATCAGCTTCCTCACCGAAACCACCACAATCCTCGACCTCCTCAGAATAATTTCCGTCCTCGGGAACCACCCTGGAGACCCAACTACACACCAATCGGTGAACCCTATTCCACCGTATTCCCTAAGCTTGTCCAGATGAATTTGTTGCAGCCCATACCACCAAACGGGTAGAACCCGGGATCACCATCATATCAGCGGGGTGTCAGATGTGCATACCATTCAGGGGTAGAAGGGCACGACACCAACGACTGTTGGACATTGAAACAAGCTGTAGAGAATCTATTAGACCAAGGGAAGATTGTGTTGAAAGATGAGGATATCCCAAATGTGACCAATAATCTGCTGCCCGCCCACAACAACGGGCCGATAGTTGGGATGATTTGTGAAGAAGAGGAAGTTGATCCGGCGCTTAAAGCCATAATTGCTATTGCTGATACAGAAAAGGGACCCAGGGCAACTCCGGAGCAAGAAAAAGGAATAAGTGATTTATTCAAGCAGGCCTCCATGGTATGGGGGACGATCAAACCACCTTGGCCGAACGAGCCAGTGTTTGTCGGACGCATACCACATAAGCCAAAATACAACAAAGAGGAAGATGATAGGGTGTTCCCGCTCGAAGAAAGTGAGGAAATATGTGAGGCGGCGAGGGAAAAGCTATGCGAAATACACATGGTCCAGCCAGGAGAGGGCACTAGCACCGCTGAGGTATCGTACATAGGACCAAGCACCAAGCTTCAAAACTAGAAGGCTACGCCATTCTTGATCAAACGGAAGTCCTATTGAACTTGTCTTGCCACTTTCTCTACATCACGAGCTACCCTAGGGTGTGACCCAGATGTTTTTCTTTAGTTTCATGTTTTTAATTTCCTGAATGTCAACCTTTTTCTTTATCTTCCCCAAAATGCCAAGAAATGAAATCGTGTTTCATCGCTCACTTTCTTCTTCTATGTTTTCCTTTTGTGTTCTCTTCAATTCTGATAAATGCAGCTTTAAATAACATGACATACTTGCGGACTTCATGCCCAGATCACGAGAACTCCGTCAGATTTTAAATAATAGTCAAAATTTGAGATGTAAGAGAATTTGAAAAGTAGGAACAACTAAAGAAAAATTGGTTCATAGTTTGGAAAATGTCTGTCACTAAAGCAGAGTTTGAGGGCAATAATTGGGTTTAGACCCGTACAGAATGTTAACCTTAATGACTACGGTTTGTCACGAGCAATTGTTCCAACAAAGAAGGGTCCATACGTCATTTAAAAAACATTGCCAAGAGGAGCATTTGTATCTGGGCGACGTCGAAAGAAATGACGTTAGCCCTGCTTGGAAAGCAGATGCAGTGATATGTCTATATCGCTCTGGCGATATCTTTGGACGATTTGAGATGACGAAGGCTTTCATTCTCGCTACCCAAACACTATCAACCCCTTGCAAACCCATTTGAGCCGGTTACTCTCCTTTGATTAACCTCTTTGGAACCTAAAAATATTATTGAAAATAAAAAAAAAAGTGAAAGAAAGAAACTGAAATGAAAAGAAAAAATGAAAAAAAAAGAAGAAGAAAAGAATTGGAAAAAGAAGAAAATATATAAAGGGACAATGAAAATGAAAAGGAAGGGAAGTGAGGAAAAAGCAAACCAAAAACAAAAAATGTGCCTGAACTACGTTCGACTTGAATCCGAAAGGATACGTAGGCAACCTCTCCTTGGGGTTCAGTCACACCAAAACAAAAATCCAAAATTCCCCCGAAAGTAAAACTGGGGCAGAAGTTATAACGATTCAGCAATAATCCCGCCCAAAAGGTTCCAAAGTTGTAGTTCAATCCAAATTCTTTTCACCCCAAACCTTGTTCAAGTCCTTCTGATCAATCAGCAAAGCGTTTCAAAATGGGAAGATGGAATTATTTGGGTCCGATACAACAAAATGAGGAGAATAAAGATGAGAGAGTCTTGTCGGTGAAAACCTTTGGGCACCGTGAGGCGACGCGAGAAGAGAAATTGAAAATGAGAGAGCTTGTTTAGTAAAAACTCGCAAAGGGTGCTATCAGGCAACGGTAAGAAGAGAAATGAGAGAGGTCGACTAGCGAAAACCCGCAAAGGGCATTGTCAGCTAAAAAGATGATTCCACCTCAGAAAGTCCTGGCAAGGTTCCCGGGTGTTGAAAACACATATCTGTTTTGATTCATGAGGAAATGCAAGTTCTTGGAGGTCGGGCATCCAGTCCAAAAAGCATGCCATGTCAGATTGAAGCTGGCATACACTCCAGATAAGTCCTTCTTTTTCTCCCCGAAAGGGGCACTTCTCTTTAAACTCATATGTTCTCCTTTACATAGTTTTCTTTGAGTTTCTTTTTTGATCTAACTCTTAATTCCGTAATAATCACGAAGAAAGGTGGCAGGACCGGTTTTACAGGGGCCCGTTTGGCAAAAGTCAAAAATGAACGGCCTTAGTGGCGCGTCAGTCCCATCCCGACTGGCCATGGAAGTTGATTTGCTTCCAAAGTAAAGACATTCTAAGAGCCTACGAAGGCAAAATAAAGTTGGAGAGTCCCACACGATTAGCCACTACGGTTCAGGTTTGAGGATCAAAATCCCCGACACAAAACCGACAAATCCCCACAGGGTCTCCCTTTGTTACAAATCCCCACGGAGTCTCCCCGTGTACAATTCCCCAAAGAGGTCCGCCCCAGCACATCCCCAGCAAGTCTGTTTGAAAAAAAAAAAATACTCACAGAGTTCGCATTGGACAAATCCCCACGGAATGTCTCTTGTACAAATCCCCACAGAGTCTCCCTGATAAAATCCCCACCGAAAATCCCCAAGCAGAACGGGACGGAAAAACCAAAGCCTTACAAGGCAAATCATCACGCAAGTCTGAGTAGTCCAAAGGGTTTCGCATGTGAATCTAATCAATGGCAGAGTTTCTCAACAAGAATTAGGCTAAGACAAAGCAATTGGAACGGTCAAGGCCCCCAAAACCAACCGCCATTTTCAAACTGACAATGTTTTCTTTGTTTAGGAAATTGAGACAGGCGCGACCCAAAGCAGCCATGCAAGAAGCTGGTGTAGCCCAAAAGAAATGGAGCACGCAAGCATTGAAACAGCCTTGCATCGGGAAAATGACCAAAGGTAAGTTTCCCCATAATTCTTTCGTGCATTTTTGATAAATAAAAGGAAATTAAAAAAAAAGGGGAGAACCAAAGAAAAGAAAGAAGACAAGGAATAAAAATGAACATCCCAAAAGAAAAACAAATCATGGTAGCATAGGACCTCGTTCCTCAACTATCCCGATATAAACCCCGGATCTCCATGGCATAACCCGAGGAGCTTTTTCTATCGAAATTACCGGCATAACCCGAGGACTCTTTTCCTTTTTTCGGCAAAATCCGATGACTTCCCCGACATAACTCGAGGACTCTTACCTTTTTTCCGGTATAACCCGATGAATCTTTCGGCATAACCCGATAAAACTTTCTGGCATAACCCGATGAATCTTTCAGCATAACCCGATAAAACATCCCGGCATATCCCGATGAATATTTCCGGCATAACCCGATGAACCCCCCGGCATGTTCCGATGAATTTTCCAGCATGTTTCGATGAATCTTTCGGCATAACCCGATAAAACTTTCCGGCATAACCCTTGAATAATTTCGACATAACCCGATGAATCCTCCGGCATAACCCGATGAATTTCCCGGCATGATCCAATGAATCTTCCGGCATAACCCGATGAATCTTCCGGCATAACCCGATGAATCTTTCGGCATAACCCGATAAAACTTTCCGGCATAACCCGATGAATATTCCCGGCATAACCCGATGGACCCCCCGGCATGTTCCAATGAATTTTCCGGCATGATCCGATGAACCTTTCGGCATAACCCGATGAATCTTCCGGCATAACCCGATGAATCTTTCGGCATAACCCGATAAAACTTCCCGGCATATCCCGATGAATATTTCCGGCATAACCCGATGAACCCCCCAGCATGTTCCGATGAATTTTCCGGCATGATCCGATGAACCTTTCGGCATAACCCGATGAATTTTCCAGCACGATCCGATAAATCTTCCGGCATAACCCGACGAACCCCCGGCATGTTCCGATGAATTTTCCGGCATGATCCGATGAATTTTCCGGCATAACCCGATGAACCCTCCGGCATAACCCGACGAATCTTTCCGGCATAACCCGATGAATCTGTTCGACGTAACCCGAATAGTTTCCAGCATAACCTGGCAGCCTTCCCAATTTAGGGCTCTGATCCCTAAGTTGAACTCTTTCCATTTAGTCAGCATTAGGGTTTTAAAACCCTAAACTGAACTTTTTCCTTTAGTCAGCATTAGGGTTTTTAAACCCTAAACTGAACTTTTTCAGTTAGTCAGTATTAGGGTTTCAACTCTAAACTGAACTTCTCCCCAGCTAGTCAGTATTAGGGCTCCGACCCTGAACTGAGCATTTTTACCTTATGGCAATATTAGGGATCCAATCCCGAAGTTGCATTTTGTGGTCCAATCCCTTCATCAACTTTGTAGACTTCCCGGCAACTGACTCACGAAATTTTCCTAGTAGAACTGGGGCAGAAAATTTCGTTCGTTTGTTTTTCCCCGCAGGTCTGAGCTCGAGACACATGGATGGAGACAACCCACAAGATGAGTCTCAACTCGGAATAAAAGAAGAAAAGACAAAAGAAGATGTGTCGAGATATTCGAAAAGGCGAAGGGCGGATCGTTCAAAGGTTTAATCAAGGTCCCGAGTTCTACCAACCCCGTCTTACTCAGTGTCGCAGAAATAAATAGGCTCCTACAACTTGCAAGCATCAAGATTCGGATCGAAGTCTACAAGTAGAATCAGCTAAGACCCAAGATCAAGTTGCAAAAGAATCATAGATAGGAATCTTGTAACTAGCGGTTGACACGCATACGTAGTTAGTTCAGTTTCAATTTTCCTTTTGTTGTAATAAGGGAGTCGGTAAGCAGCAGTGGCAACAGCAATAGTAGTAACAGCAAGCATTGCAATCCCATGGTAGTCCCAGCTACCAAAGGTTTCCCGAACTACATTGACCTGATTCCTGTTCAGCCTAGGATATGTAGGAAATCTTTGAAGCAAAGATTCGGTCAAATCTTTCGAAAAAAAAACATGCTTCACACGGAGTAGTCCAATAGGAAAAAAATCGCTCATATCCGCTCACTTTATCTTTGCACGAAAACTCTTCGTGTTTCCGAACAAAGAGGGGCAGCTGTGAGCACGTGATTTTTGTTTTTCGCGACAATCACTCCAAAAGAAACAAAAATAATAGCAATTGGTCTTGCTGTATAATTTTTGAATTTTTACGTGGTATGTCGTTAATTATTCATGATATTTGTCCATTTTATTTTTATTAAAACAAAATACAAAAAATGTGTGTCATGCGTAGTTTGAACCGTAATCCGGTTATTAAATGGAAAAATCATAAAATATGCATTTTTGTCATGATTTTTGTCTTGTTTAATTTTACCTACTTTAAATATTTTAATACACGTGTAATAATTACATTAAGTGTTAATTAATGGTGTTTAATTTTATTTAATTAGGTTTTTGTGTTTAAGAAAAATTAGAAATAAAAAGAAAGGGGGAAATTTGTTTTAAATAAATTTGGGCTGATTCCCTATTTCAAAATCTGAGGCCCAAACGAGCAGCCCAAGCCACCAGTCCAAACAGCCCATCTCCAGGCCACAAAAACGACGTAGTTTGACACCAAAACTACGTCGTTTCAATGACAATCCATCTCGACCATCAAACCAAACTGATCCAACGGTCCAGATCTCTCACCCATAATCCGATTACCCGACCCGTTTACCCGAACCAACCCTGACCCTTGCTAAGCCAAACGACATCGTTTCGTTTAAGCCTTCAGATCCAAGCCGTTGATCCCGATTGATCCAACGGCTGAGATCAATCCACCCATTCCATATATAAACTTTCCTATCATACCCTGCCCCCTATCCAAGACCCCCGCCTTCGTCCTCATCCCCTTTCCCCACGAAACCCTAGCCGCCCCCTTTCCCTTCACCATTAATCCCGGCGGCATGGACGCCGGTGACTCCCACCTTAACACCATAGGACTGCCTCACCATCCTGAACCCAAATCCACCAACCACTTAGCTCGAATCCCATCCCACCTTCTCGAATCTTCATTTGAATATTCGAGTCAAGACTCGATCTACACCGATTTGCCCTAGATTCATACCAGACAGTCCCCGGACCTCCCTCGTGACCAAACCATGCTTGGTTTGGTCCGAATCTAACCGTGGAGACTCAAAACCCAAATCTGTCATCTAGGAACCATAGAAACCCCAGGGCCTGGCCTGTGTCCGTTTAAACCAAGTGATTAGGGTCTAATGGACCTTAATCGAAGTGTTCTCAGTTGAGAACACTTCGATTAAAGTCCGTTCAACCCCAAGAAGGGTCTGTTCAAATCCGAGCTAAGGTTTCCTGATTTTTAAGGTTTTAAGGTATATTTGTTTTTCTTTTTTTTATTATTCAGTTCATGTGTGTTAAAAGTTTGTTCGCATGGCTAATTGTTTCAGATGATTTACTTTAAGTTTTGTTGACTGTGTCCTGCCCACCTTGCCCGGGCCTCTGTACATGGTCAAGTTCTTTTTTCATTCGCTGATAATGTGTGTGTTTTGTAAACTGCATATTCGGTTTGAATTTGTAATTGGTCATTTAATTGGTTCCCAAGGTCATTTCTGTATTGACATTACAACCTGAACCCCTTGTTCGATACTGTTAGATTTCTGATCATTGTCTTTGATTGTATATGTTATAATTAGTATAGTCGATTCGATACGTGTCGTCGAATAGTTTCAGCTGTTTGAATGATAACAACTTGATTTGTTTTTCTGTTAAACATTGTTTGAATCAAATTGAGAATCAACTATAGCTACTTATAGTTGTTGATTTGAATCAGAAACTTAAGGAATTGGTTTGTAACTGCAGTCTGAATTGGTGGCATGTGCATTTGTGCACAACATGTGCACAAAAGCCCTTTTAGATTAAAATAGTTTGACAGCATATGTTGTCAGATTATATTCTTGTTGCCCCTGTCTGCTTTTTAGTTTAATAAATGTTAAAGGGGACTGTCAGGAATCTCATGGGAGGGTTTCATATTTTAAACATTGAGTGGGAAAACAGCAAGAAATTGAGGGGGTTCTGATGTGTTTTAACAGGCTGTTGAATAAATGATGTTAGGATATAAAAGGAAGAAGAACTTCCATTAGAAAGGAGGACTGATATTTTTGGAGGGATAGATTTGGAGACTGATTTTTGGGAGGCAGACAAATGTTTTAGGCTGAAAATTAGACTGGATTTTTTGGGGATTTTTGAAAAGAAATATAGACAGAGAAGTAAAAGAAGGAAGGTATAAACATTGAGGGACTTGTTCTGGATTTTAAAATACACATACAGAGAGAGATAGATAGGGATAGAAAGAGAGCAAGAAATAAAAACAGACAGGAAATCAGAAACTTTGGTTTTGTTTGTTTGAAGTTCATCTGTTGTCAATCTGTTAGGTAGTATTGCTTCTTCTAAGTTTCAATCGAGATTACTGGTAGTGATTGTTGCATTGGTTTATCTCGGAATTGGATTGTCTGGAGTTCTGTTTCTACTACACTGTGTGCTGCTATCATTTGGCCTTTTCCCTCGTCTATAATTGCAACTTGCACTGGAATTTGTCCTGCTGCTATTTATCTGTTACTGCTGTTGTTTCATTTGCACTGCTGCTCAAACTGACTCTCCTGCTTTCTTCATTGTAAGCATCTCCCAGGTACACATTTCGAATCTGTCTGGTGTAACTGATGTAGCAATGAAAAGTTTGAATCGAAAGATCTGAAGGAATTATAATCATCTGTTGCTTCACTTACAAATTTTTATAAATGTTATTAAGCTGTGTAAATTTTAGTCTGTTAGTCCAATAGAGAATACATTAGTAAGTTTGTACTTAATTGAAGCTTATGCTGATCTGAAACTGCGACATTTGACTCGTTTAGTAGAATACAGGATGCAAATATAATTCATGGAATGTGTAACTATTTAATACGATTGTTAAATTTAAACTCAATCTTTTTAGCATGCTTTGAACAGTTTTAAATCTCTGAGTTTCAACTTCCTTAGGCAGTTTATAGGACGAGTTTTGAACATCATCAGTAACATCCTTTAGCGAGTTAATTTAAATTCAACTTAAGGATGTTGTTTGGACTAAGTGTTGTATTTCGTCAATCTCGTATGTAATTTCTTTGTCAAATTAAAGCATTTTCCGTGAGGTATAACGCTTCTTCACTTTGTAAATAATTAATCAGAAATTAATAAGAATCTGAATTAGGCCAAAGCATATAATTGAATTAGCATGTATCTTTTTTTTCTTCTATTTTTAGAGACAAACGCATTAGAAATGTAGTCGCTTTAGGATATCCTTTCTAAAATTGAGACGAGCCCCGACAAACAAAAATGCACAAGCTGCGGGGCCCTCCAAAGGTATATGTTAAAATACTTAGAATTCGGGGCAGGCCGTTTAGCAAATTTTACGGTCTTCCCCAAAATAACAATACGCTAGTTGCTTAAGGCGCGACTTATTCAAATTATATTCTTAAACTCGGGTGCACATTGATGTGACCCAAATCCAAATCTCAACGAAGTCAAGATGTGTTGATAACCACGGGTGCATTGACTGTGACGTGGTTCGAGATGCATTTTCACGACGTTGCAATTGTATAAAAATAAATGATAATAATAAAAGCGGTTTAAACTTAATAAAAGAACGTAAGTCGTAACATGTATTTAAATCAGATATTTAGCCATTATAACAATTTAAGCGACCGTGCTAGAACCACGGGATTCGAGGGTGCCTAACACCTTCCCTTGGGTCAATAGAATTCCTTACTTAGAATTTCTGGTTCGCAGACTTCATTTGGAAAAGTCGAAAATTTCCTCGATTTGGGATTCAAGATAAACCGGTGACTTGGGACACCAAAAGCCAAACCTTTCCCAAGTGGCGACTCTGAATTAAATAAATAATTCCATTTCGAATATTGTCACTTAAATTGGAAATAACTCCCCTCGCGCATTTAACCCTTCGGGGGGGGGGGGGGCAAAAAAGAGGTGTGACAATCTGAATACTAAATTAAGATTAATCAGGATGACAGAAGAAACGAATTGAGAAATATGAACCTGAACTTTCGATGAAACACAACTTCACACACGAGCACTGTTTCGACGCTCGAATAACAGACACAGACTCGAACAAAATGTAGCAGCATCGGAACCTCGCTAGAAATTCAAAACAGATGGAATCTCGGACAGCGTATCAACGAACACCTCGACGGAATTGAACAGATTCACTCGACCTGGATTTGGGTAGCGTCTTCGAGCTGACTTTCGCACTGATTTGAGTTAGTTTCAGGGAGTTTTGGAGCAAGGTTTACCGCTGGGTTCGAACCCGGTTCGCTGGGTTCGAACCCGGTTCGCCGGGTTCTATGGTAAGTCATTTGTGACGTGAAGCTTCGCCAGAAATGGCAGCTTCGCAGTGAACGGAGGTCCAGCGATGATGTTGAGCTGGGTGAGGTCGCTTGGTTCTGTTTGTTGCGTCTGGAACTCGTTGATCCGATGAGCAGGTAGAGCTTGTTTTTTCGGCGAGTTTCAGGCAGAGACGAGGTTGTTGGTGTTTTCTCCGGCATGCATGGGGCGTTCCTGATTTTAGGGGCTGTTGATCGAAGAAGAAGAACGGGGAAGGGAGGGTCGTTGAAGAAGACGACGTGAGAGGGGTGGGGGTCGTTCTGGTTCACAGCCTTTTAGCTGCGTTTTTCTAGCCTATTTCGTTATTATCATGCACAGCTTTGCTGCTTTCTCGTTTCAGCTCCTCCGTTATTTTTTGTTTTCTTGTAATAAAATAAAGTAAAAGAGTCAAAATTACTCAAAATATCTATAGTATGCCTAAATTAAATATTTTACGCTAATATATAAAAAATATTGGGGAGGGTCAAAAATCACATGTCTACAGCTGCCCTTCTTTGACTAGAAACGTATAGAGTTTTCAGACAAAGACTGACTAGACAGGTTTTTGACCCGACCCTTATTTGGATAGACTAAAGCTAAGAGAGAAGGGAGTGTGACCGAGCCCTGGTATCTGGGCTGCCTACATATCCTTGGCTATAAAGGAATCATGCCACGTGTAGTTTAGAGACGAGTGAGGTGATGGAGTATACCGAAGTGGAGATCCGGTCGAGGTGCCGTTCCGTCGAGGTTCCGATCCGCAGTCCTGCTATTACATCAAAATCAAAACATGAAAAAGACTATCTAAGCCTATCAACTACGAGTTACAAGATTCCTATCTATAAGTCTTCTGAAGCTTGATCTTGAGTCTTGAATGATTCTTCATGCAGACTTTAGATTTGAAACTTGGCGCTTGCCAGTTGCAAGTGCTAGCTCGTTCTTCTACAGCTTTTGGGTCAGGACCGGACATGTAGTGCTTGTGACTTCCACCACGTCTTAAGCAGTTCACATCTTTCATCAACTTCTGCATTTGGATTCACTTCTTGCCTTTCTCTCTTTCCTTTATTGTGACTAACTTCTGTTGATCACCTCGGACTATTGACTCGCATTCTTGCCGCGAGATTCTTTTGTTGCTGACTTGAGTTGCAATCTGAGATGCTTTTCATTTTCTTCAGGTGGACGCCTGACTGTTGAACTCGAACAGTCTTCTCTTGTTACTTGACACTGTTTTCCTTTGCACCTTGAACCATTTTCCCCTGAAACTTGAACTGTCTTCCTTCGAAACTGTTTTCCCTTGAAACTCGAGTTGTCTTCATTTGACGCTCTTTTTCCCTAGAAACTTGAGTTGTCTCCCCTTGTTCTCGATGTGGGTGCCCGATTACAACAAAATAGACAAAATAAAGAAATTTTATGCCCTAGTTTGCACTAGGAAGATTTGTGAGTTGTTAGCAAAATTCTAAACCACTTGTACTATTGATGCAGTGATGAAACTAAACTAAAGAATAGACTAGGAAAACTTTAAACTAAGCTTGACTAAAGTAAAAACTGAGCCTATTCTCCAGGCGAGGCTCCCTGACGGCTGGCGTGAGATGTTTTCCCTGCTTTTTAGGCGGGCTCCTGACTGCTGACCTGAAATGTATTCCCTGCTCTCCAGGTGGGCTCCTGACTGCTAAACTTGAAATGTATTCCCTGTTCTCCAGGCGAGCTCCTGACTGCTAAACTTGAATGTATTCCCTGCTCTCCAGGCGGGGTCCTGACTTCAACATAGACAAAACAAAGAAATTGAAAGATAAAATTTAAATTGTACTCCCTTGTTCTCTAGGCGGGCTCCTGACTGCTGCGCTTGAAAGTATTCCCTGCTCTCCAGGCGGGCTCCTGACTTCAACTTGAAATGTATTCCCTGCTCTCTAGGCGAGCTCCTGACTGCTAAACTTGAATGTATTCCCTGCTCTCCAGGTGGTCTCCTGACTTCAACTTGAAATGTATTCCCTGCTCTCCAGGCGGGCTCCTGACTTTAAAATAGATAAAACAAAGAATTTGAAAGCTAAAACTTAAATTGTACTCCCTTGTTCTCCAGGCGGGCTCCTGACTGCTACGCTTGAATGTATTCCCTGCTCTCCAGGCGGGCTCCTGACTTCAACTTGAAATGTATTCCCTGATCTCCAGGCGGGCTCCTGACTTCAACTTGAAATGTATTCCCTGCTCTCCAGGCGGGCTCCTGACTACAACAAAATAGACAAAGAAAATTTTTCTGCCCCAGTTTGGTGGCTGGGCATAGATGTGAGTGTAAAATTAAGTCATATTACCAAGTATTACTAAAAATTTGAAAGCTAGGTCCCATTATCCAGGGGGATCCTGACAACTCTTAATTAAATGATAATTTTAAATCTAAATTATATCTTCTAAAGGTGTGACTTCTGCCAAATCTTGCTATCTAAGAGAATCATTAAACTACTCTCCATTATCTAGGAGGGTCCTGAAAATAAAAGGTTAAATTTTATCTTAAGGGTGACAACTTTCATGTCTGAATTATACTACCCTACAACAGTTTACGCTAAATGTTGTTATCTAACCGAAATCTTAAAGTTAAGTCCCATTATTCAGGGGGGTCCTGGAAACTCCTAATTGAATCCTCTCTCGAACATGCAAACTTCTAAGCTAACTTATATTCTTTTGGGATACATTTATGCTAGGTTATGCTATTTCCGAACTTTAAACTAGGTCTCATTTTCTAGGAGGGTCCTAAAAATCAAAAATCAAACCTGTTTGGTGATTGCCTTTCTCCACGGAGGGTTTCTCCGAAACAACCAAAATTTCCTGCCCCTGTTTTAATCAAAGAAAAATTTTGTCAGTTTAAAATGTGGTGGTTGGTTTGTGGCCTTGACTTTGAGGACGGTTGCTCCTTCACTTCCCATGATAACTTTGATTTCTACTCGAAGACCTTGCTTGTTTATTGATTAACCACTTTCTCTGTCACCCTTATCACGGAAAATACTTCTGATCCATTCCAACCCAATACCCTTCATCTATTGCATTGACATGTGTGAACACCTAATTTTTGACAACATTTAATTTTTTTATCACTTCTTTTATGTAAATATTTTAGGGGGTTTTAACCTACTATTATTTTAGCTTTATTACACTTTTTATTATAGGATAAAAATACCAAAAAATTAAAAGCTGAATTATCACTATTAATATTTTTATTATTATTTTTTGTTTTTTTATATAAAAAAATCCGAAAATATTTTTTTTAAAACAAAAATAATAATTTCGGGAATGATTTAAAAAAATAAGAAAAAGGGAAGTATTGAATAAAAAAATATATAAAAAAAAATAGGTGGAATTCTCTTTTTTTAAAAAAGTAAAAGAATGTAGAGAATTTAAAAAAATAAAAAGTTTTGTGGAAATTTTTAAAAAATTTAAAAGTAAAAGAAGGTTGGAATTAAAAAATAAATATAAAGGTATCTGAAAATTTAAAAAATTTAAAGTAATTGAAAGTAGCATTTTTAAAAGAAAAAGAAAAGATAGTGGTTTGTTTTTTTAAAGAAAAGTTAAATAAAGTGAGATTCTCTTTTAAAAAAATAAAAAGTGGGATTTTAAATAAGATAAAAGTAATTAAAGTTAAAATTTTAAAAATAAAAGTAATTAAAGGTGGGATTTCTTTTTCTAAAAAAATATAAAAGTAATTTATAAGTGGGATTTCTTTTAATTAAAAAATAATAAAAAATCAAATCTGAAAATTTCCAAAATTTTGCTATAAATAGAAGAGAAAATTTAGGAAGAGAAAGGTGGGAAAAAAGAGGAAAAATTAGATAGAGAGAAGAAAAAAAAGAGGGGGCGGAGAGAGCAGTATACATTCGATATACACTCTGGATACACAGAATATACAGGGTCAAAATTCATTTTGGAGAGAGTAAAAAAGATAGAACCAAATTTTCTGAAATATTGAGAGCGGAAGAACACCATAGAGAGTTCAAATCTAGAAAGAAAAAATAAAGAGAGATTTCCACACTATTTTTCTTCTCCATTTTTACTAGTTTTCTCCGTGTTGCTGGGATTTTTGGATTGAGGTATTGAAGCTACCGTGTTGGGCTTTCTGCTGCTGTATGTTGCTGTGTTACATACTACTTTGTTGACCTTCTTCTTATTGTATTGACAATACCAGGTACACAAACGATACACTGGTTCATCTTGTAAGCTACTCGAAACATGAATGCAAAAAAATGAGAAAGATTTGAAGTTCTAGTTTAATGTAGTCTTTTCTTTCCTTTACTGTCTGTATGTAGAACATTCTATGCGCTGCCCATGTAAACTCTTTAAACGACTCACTTTCGAAACTTAACTATAATAACTCGAAAATATGTAAATAAAGTAGGACATTTTCTTCACTTATTTTAGAGAAAAAACGAAAAATAAAAAAAATGTAGTCATCTAAGATTATCTTTTTTTAAAAAAAAATAAATAATGAGACGAGCCTCGCCAAATAAAAATGCAAATTGCGGGGCCCTCAATAATTGGTCATAATAAATACTTAGAATTCGGGATGGACTGTTTAGTGAATTTCACTGCCTTCCCCAAAGATAATAACGCGTTAGACTCTTTAGACGCGATTTAATTAAATTACATTCTTAAACTCGGGTGCACATTTATGTGACCCAAATCCAAATCTCAACGGAGTCGAAATGTGTCTCTAATCACGGGTACATTGATTGTGACGTGGTCCGAGATGCATGTCCATGACGTTGCAAATTCCTTTAAAAAATAAGAATGAGATGAGCCTCACCGAATAAAAATACAAAATTGTGGGGCCCTCGGTAAATATTTGCTTTAAAATTGCTTAGACTTCGGGATGGACCGTTTAGCAAAATTTCACGGCCCTACCCAAAGTAAATGATACGCTAGTCGCTTTAGGCACGCCTTTTAATAATTTAATTTTCTTAAAACTCGGGTGCACATTTATGTGACCCAAATCCAAATCTCAACAGAGTTGAAATGTGCCAACAACCACGGGTGCATTGATGTGACGTGGTTGGAGATGTATTTCCATGATGTTGCAATTCTTGAAAAAATATATAAATAATGACGAAAGCGGTTAAAAGTTAAAACTTGCACATTAGCTCATAATTGTATAAAATCAGATAAACAAGCCGAATATGACAGTTGAGCGACCGTGCTAGAACCACGGAACTCGGGAATGCCTAACACCTTCTCCCGGGTTAACAGAATTCCTTATCCGGATTTCTGGTTCGCGGACTGTAATACAGAGTCATTCTTTTCCTCGATTCGGGATTAAATTGGTGACTTGGGACACCCTAAATCTCCCAAATGGTGACTCTGAAATAAATAAACAAATCCCGTTTCGATTGTCCTTTAATTGGAAAAACTCTTTCACCCCTCGCGGGGGCGGAAAAAGGAGGTGTGACAGCTCTGGCGACTCTGCTGGGGACCTAGTAACCCAGAACCACTGGTTCAGGGTTAGAAATTCGAGTTTAAAATAACTGTTATAGTTGGCTTTATTTATTATCTGATTTTTACATTTTTATGCTTAATGTGCTAAATGTTGCTTTTTATCGCTTTAATATTATCTGAATTGTGTATATAAAACTGCTACGAAACCCTTCTTCTTTCTGAGTCTTCTGAATTTATGGTGTACACGTGCGCGTGGCCCACCTTTCTGTTAGAAGTCATACCAAATAAGACGAAGTTGGGACAAGTAACTAGGCCGGGCAGACTTTCGTGCTCCCGGTACGTTGCCCCCATTTCGGCTCAAGCTGTCCACTTGGGTAAGCCAGGGCTAGAACAATATGCCTCAGGTTTTTTTTCACTTAGAATAACTCAGCTTCATGCCGGATCCCTAGTAGGAACGTTTGTTTGCATCACGTGCATTTGACTTTGGAGGCTCAACACAGGGGTTGGGTCTGTCTAGGACAGGTGTACCAAAAAATGAAAATGACCATCCTGATGCATCTTACTTGCTGCTACTTGCGCATTTATTTGATTCGGACTTGTGTGTTGACTAACTTTTGAATATCAGGAATAATATGTTGAAATTGAAAAAAAAAAAGAAATAGCAGTTAGGGAATTGATTGTTTATTTTTGAAAAAAACCCAATGCCCAAATACTGTCAAAACTCTGCCGAAATTTTGAGAAAATGAAAAAAAAATGTCTTATTAGTTTGTTTTATTAAAAGCAAAGGAAAAATAGAAAAAAAAAACGTTGTTCTGTCTTGTTTTTCAAAAAAAAAATAGTTTGTCTTGCCATAAAAATGAAAATGAAAAAGAGTCTTGTTTTTAAAATGTTTTTTTTATTTATTTATTTGTTTATGAAAATGCCAAAATAAAAATTAAAAAAAAGAGTCGGGCGTTGAAAGTGGTTTTATTATTTGTTGCAAATATATATATATATATATATATATATATATATATATATATATATATATATATAAATCCAAAAAGTTTTTCTTTATTTCCAAAAAATGTATATATATCTTTATTTGTTGCAAAAATATTTGTCTTTGCCAAAAAGTCTAGAAAAGTTTTTTAGACCCCCAATTTTCAAAACAAAAAATCCAAAAATATTTTCCATTATTGACTTCTTTAGAAAGTCTTTTTAATTATTTAAAATATATATATATATATATATATATATATATATATATATATATATATATATATATAATAAAATAAAAAATCCGAAAATATTTTCCTTCTTCTTTCAAAATTGAAAAGAAAATTCAAAAAAAAAATACTTTTAGAAGCATTTCTTTCATTGAAAGTAAAATTCCAAAAATATTTTCTTAGAAATCCTTCTTTGCAAAAATGCTCCCTTTCTTCTTTATAGGTCTTTCCTTCAAAAAAAAAAAGTTAGTTCATTTACTTATTCATGATCTGCCCGAACTACGCGGGTTTGATTCTCACCGGATGTGAGATACGTAGGCAACCTTCATCGGGTCCAACCCCCCCTTTTTGCTAAAATAGCCAAAAACCAAAAAATAAATAAAAAAACGTGTAAAAAAATTTTATTTTGTTATAAATAAGTCGGGTGGTGTCCAACCTCCCCTTTTGCTAAAAAATAGCCAATAAAAAACATGTCAAAATTTTAATTCTGTCATAAAGAAGTCGGGTGACGCTGTTTTGTCAAAACATAGCCGAATGTTCCCGAAAGGGACGCCGGAGGGCTGACTTTGCATAAACAGCCACTTTTCGGGTCATGTTTAAGATTTGGTCTAGTGGACCCCCACAGCCTTAAAAATCTTCGTCCCCGAGGCGTTGAAAGGTCCGTGTTTGCAATGTTGAGTTTTCTATTTTTGAAAAATGATAAAAAGAGTCATAAATAAGTCGGGTGATGCTGTTTTTGTCAAAAATAGCCGAATGTTCCCGAAAGGGACGCCGGAAGGCTGACTTTGTATAAACAGCCACCTTGGGTCATTTTGTTTTTTAGGGATTTTGGTCCAGTTGACCCACACAGCCTTAAAAATCTTCGTCCCCGAGGCGCTGAAGGGTCGTGTTTGCAACACCACGTTTTCATCGTAATTTGATAAAAAAAACAAGAGTCAGCAGTCAGGTGAATACCGTTTGGGCTTTTGGTCAAAATAAGCCGAACCAACTTCGGCAATGTCTTAAACCGTTCTTGCCGAAATAGCCTTAGAGTATCTTTCAATTGTCGAAAGGTTATTTTAGTAAAAGAACGAACAAGTTTGTAAAGTGTCATAAAATAATCCTCCCCGGCCTCAAAATTCATGTGAAATTTGGAAGGGGCCACATTTGCAAAAATAACCGTTTGGTTGCATTTGTCAAACGCAAAAAGGGAGCTGGCCTTTTGTTTTTGAGTTTGTAAATCTTTTGATTAGAATATGTGGGTTGTTTGATTTTCGAGTTTCTAGGTCATCTTTAAACCTTTGAAACCCAGTTTTTTTTAATATGAAAATTGTGAAAATATGTTTATTATTGTTTATCTTTTATTGGTCCGAACTACGCAAGGTCTGATTCATGCGGGGTCATGATACGTAGGCAATCTCCATAAGATTCGACCACACAAAAAAACAAATATGAAAAAAAAAATGGAAAAATCGAAGAAAAAAAAAGAGAAAAAAAAGGAAAAAAAAGATGTTGTTAATAATGAGGACCGACTGAGTCCATTCTAACCTGTTTTGTTTTGAATCACAAAGAAAGTTAAGGTGGTTGGTTTGTGGTAAGTCGGACACTGACACCCAGAACATCGCACAGAATCCCTTACCTGCACATAATGATGCACACTTTGCGGGGGCCAGGCCTGATAGCAGAAGCACTCAAATCCTATTGGGGAATTGTTGACTAAGGTTGATGATATTGAGGTTGGCAATGGTCTTGGCTATACTGATGCGAAGCTCAGTGGCTAAGATGCCAGTTTTGATGAAGCGGGAGGACGCTCCGTTCCTTGGTTAGCAAGAGAGAAGCTTTTGGTGGCTTATTTTGTTGTCATTTCTGTTGTCCGAATTATTCTTAAGGTTGTAATCCGGATATTGTCTTGTGTCAAACCTTCTTATCTTTCCATTTCGTCATAGCGGTCTGTTTAAGTTTTATCCAGTTTGTTTTAGGATTTTATTCTGGTTTGTTTTGGTTGTCTTGTTATTCAAACCATTTCACCGGTAGTCTAATGCAAAATCCGGTCTTTTATTATTTCCAGTCATCTTTTTGTTTAGTCCTTTTACCATTTTCGTCCAGCGTCGATTCTAGTGACATGACATGCGCACACAATTTGAGCCTAGTCTTTAAAGTTAATCATAAAACCCCGGAAAGGTGATCAAAGCATTTAAAGGAAATAAGGACGGTTTGAAATTATTCGGAGCTCGAGTCATGTGGAACTGGGGCAAGTAAAACATAAAGAAAACCGTTAAAGTCAAAATTCGCCAAATTAACATGAGGGTCGTTCATGATAATGAGAGTGAGAGTGTTGCCCAGCAGTGCTTTAGAGATGACAAATAAAAAGGCAAATGTGTGAACTGTGTTGTTTGCACTTGGCATGTTTTGAAGACTGGAATGACGAAGGCATTTTTTCTGCTACCTAAACACTTTATCCTTCGTTACCCATTTTGAGCCTTGTTTACTTTTCTTTCATACCCCTCGTTCGGAATCAGTAACAATAGGTTAGAAACACAAAACATGGAAGATAAAAAGAAAAAAAAAAGAGAAAGAAAAGAAAACAACAAAATGAAAAAAGAGAAAAGAAAAGAAAAATGCTAACAAAAAACAAAAACAAAAGAAAGTCAGAAGAAAACAGAGGAATTGGGAACTACGTTTGACCTGATTCCTCAAAGAGGATACGTAGGCGCCTCACGGCTCGGTCATAGGGTGCATAGTGTGCATAGTATAACAAAAATAAAAATCCCCAAACTAAAACTGGGGCAAGAGTTGCGCTTGTTGTAAACAAATATGGTTCCGAAGGTTGTAATTTTGAACCTCAAATTGATTTGTTTTTTGAGCCTTTAATACCCTTTCTTTCTAGCCTATCCAAAAAACCACATTACAGTCCAAAGAAAGACCTTCTGATCAGTCTTCAAAAGATGCCAAGTCAGATAAATGAGAGTCTTACCGGTGAACATAACACTCTGTTCCACAGCAGAAAGGACTCTAATCCCCAGCAGAAAGAGTCATACCGGCAACACCCAAATCCCCAGCTGAAAAGTGATACAAATGAGAGAGTCTTATCGGTGAAAGTCTTTACGGACACCATAAGGCGATGAAAGCTGAGAGAAAAAAAAACCAAAATGAGAGAGGCTTGATAGTGAAAACCCTTCGGGCACTACAAGTCAAATAAGATTAAGAATCAGATGGGGAATCTCCAAGTGAAGATTGAAAGACGATTGACGGCAGAGGATAGGCCACATGTGCATGTCATGATTATTAGAGTCGGTATCAGCATTTGATATGCTTTTATTTATAGTTTCTTTTGTTAAAGAGTCATCTTTTTCCTTTATCTTTTATTCGGTTCCCCTTTTGTTTATCTTTCTCCTTTCATGGAAAAATTCCCCAGTAGAGTCTGTTTGGTCAGAACCAGTGGGAAATGACTTCAAAAAGGCCATCAGCTTTCCAATTATGCAAGATGAGATCTGACTAGTACATCCAAGTGGTATAGTCAGCAAGGAACAAGCGCGAGGCCAATGTCAAAAAAAAAAAAGATATCCCCAGCAAGAGGGAATTGACAAAAGGATTGACGAGTGTCAAGAGGGAAACCCTTGCCAAAATCAAAGGTTATAAACCTCAAGGCTAAGGCCCGTGGACAAATCAAGGAGAGCAATGTGCATGATTTGGGAAATTCATGCGAGACTAAAAGGTCGGGAAAATGACAGTTTCCGAACTATGCCACAAAAGAAGAGGGATATCCCCGTCAGAAAGGGATCATTCCCAGCAAATAATATCATCCCCAACAAGTTGTGGAACCCAGAGCAAGGAAGGAGAAAGGGAAATCCATCCCCAGTAGGAGTATCACAACCAACCACCGCGTTTTAAACTAACAAATTTTGTTTAATTTGAAACAGGTAAAGGAAATGACATTGATGACAGAAATGCATACCATAAGGGAGACTGTCAAACTGGGGCAGAAAATTTTCCTTTCATTTAGAAAATTTTCTAGAAGTCAGGTACCCATCTGAGGAAGAATAAAGATAACATCAGCCTCAAGGGAAGTGGTCTTTGAACCGGTGTTATCCCCAGCAGTGTTGAAAGAAAGAAAATAATGAGTTTTAACAAAAGGAGTTGTATCCCCTGCGGACAAAACCAAAGAGATGAAACTGGTGTTTAGAAAAAGCAAAAGCCATTATCATCCCCATCAGCTTCCAGAAGAATGAAGCATCGATTTGAAGGAATAAAATTCCCCAACAGCGTTATCCTCAACAACGTTATCCCAAGAAGATAACACTTTTATCCCCAACAATGTTGAGAGAAAAAAAAAATTGAATGAGGGGAAGAAAGGAGACTCCCCCAGTGGTATTATCCCCAGCAAGCAAGTAAGTAATTCCCCAACATCATTATCCCCAACAGTCTCGTGGGAAGACAACACCAGCTTTTAAAGGAGGAAGCCATCCCCAGCAAAGCCACAAATCGGCCACCATTTTAAAACTGATAAATTTTTCTTTGCTTGAGAGTTGAAACAGGAACAAAGCAGTGCAAAGGAAAAAGAAAAGAAAAGAAGAAATTACAAAGGTAAGTTTCTCAAATCATTGATCTTTACATTTTCCTCCTAGGATAAAATGTCCTAATTTGATGAATTTCCCTCCCGATACAATCTTAGTCTGATGAAATTTTCTCCTAAGATATCAAATCTTAGTCCGATGAATATTTCTCCTAAGATATCAAATCTTAGTCCGATGAATTTTTCTCCTAAGATAGAAAACTTAGTCCGATGAATCTTTCTCCTAAGATCACAACAAAATGGACCTAGTTTGATGATTTATCTCCTAGAGTCACAATCTTGGTCCGATGGAATTTTTTTCTCCCAAGATAAGATATCAAATCTTAGTCCGATGAAATTTTCTCCTAAGATACCAAATCTTAGTCCGATGAATTTTTCTCCTAAGATAGAAATTTTAGTCCGATGAAATTTTCTCCTAAGACATCAAATCTTAGTCCGATGAATCTTTCTCCTAAGATATCAAATTTTAGTCCGATGAATTTTTCTCCTAAGATATCAAATCTTAGTCCGATGAATTTTTCTCCTAAGATAGAAATTTTAGTCCGATGAAATTTTCTCCTAAGATATCAAATCTTAGTCCGATGAATCTTTCTCCTAAGATCACAACAAAATGGACCTAGTTTGACGATTTATCTCCTAGAGTCAAAATCTTGGTCCGATGGAATTTTTCTCCCAAGATAATATAATAAAATCTTAGTCGGATGAATCTTCTCCTAGGATCAAAATCTAGTCTGATGAATTTTCTCCTAGGATAATTTGAAAAAAGAAGAAGTTTGAATTTGAAAAAAAGGGAGTCATTTTTTTTTAGTTTTCTTAAGATTATCAATGTTCAGTTGTTGTTGAGGTCAGGAGCCCGCCTGAAGAAAGGAATGACGTTTATTTTCAAAGTCGTTGTTGAAATCAGGAGCCCGCATGAAGAGAGGAAAGACGTTTTATTTTTAAAAGTTGTTGAAATCTCGTCAACCTAAAGAAAGGAATGACATTTTATTTTTAAAATTGAAGTCAGGAGCCCACCTGAAGAGAGGAATAGCGTTAAATTCCAAGATTGTTGAAGAAGTCAGGAGCCCGCCTGGAGAATAGAGGTTGTGTCATCTTTCAAAAGTCAAGGTGGAGTCAGGAGCCCACTTGCAGAACAAGAGAATACATTGAATTTTGAAGTCAGTAAAGCAGATGGTTACAACAAAAATCCCCAGCAGAAATCAGAAGGAAGACCACAAGTCGAGCTAGAAGTAAAGAAATACCAGAGGAAACACAAAGCAACAAGGCAACAACAATCACATGACCAAGCTCGAGAATAAATCTTTGTAATTCATAGATCACAGCTTAGTATAACTTCTTGTTTTCTTTCTAGCAATGGTGTAATAAGGAGATCGAAAAGTAGTGGTAACAAAACGCAACAACAGTAACAGTAACATCACAATCCCATGGTAGTCCCAGCTACCAAAACTTTCTGAACTACACGCGACCTGATTCCCTTATAATCAGGGATATGTAGGCTGTCCAAAACCAGGACTCGGTTGCGCCTTTCCTTTTTTATTTTCTTCCTATTTTGAATAACGATATGATCAAAAATTAGTCGCATTGTTCACTTTATCTTTGTCCGAAAGCTCTTCGTGTTTTCGAGCAAAGAGGGGCAGCTGTGAACACCTAATTTTTGACAACATTTAATTTTTTTATCACTTCTTTTATGTAAATATTTTAGGGGGTTTTAACCTACTATTATTTTAGCTTTATTATACTTTTTATTATAGGATAAAAATACCAAAAAAATTAAAAGCTGAATTATCACTATTAATATTTTTATTATTATTTTTTGTTTTTTTATATATAAAAAAATCCGAAAATATTTTTTTTTTAAGAAATAATAATTTCGGGAATGATTTAAAAAAATAAAAAAAAGGGAAGTATTGAATAAAAAAATATATATAAAAAATAGGTGGAATTCTCTCTTTTTTTTAAAAAAGTAAAAGAATGTAGAAATTTAAAAAATAAAAAGTTTTGTGGAAATTTTAAAAAAAATAAAAAGTAAAAGAAGGTTGAAATTAAAAAATAAATATAAATGTATCTAAAAATTTAAAAAATTTAAAGTAATTGAAAGTAGCATTTTTAAAAGAAAAAGAAAAGATAGTGGTTTGTTTTTTTAAAGAAAAGTTAAATAAAGTGAGATTCTCTTTTAAAAAAATAAAAAGTGGGATTTTAAATAAGATAAAAGTAATTAAAGTTGGAATTTTAAAAATAAAAGTAAATAAAGGTGGGATTTCTTTTTCTAAAAAAATATAAAAGCAATTTGTAAGTGGGATTTCTTTTAATTAAAAAATAATACAATAATAAAAAATCAAATCTGAAAATTTCGAAAATTTTGCTATAAATAGAAGGGAAAATTTAGGAAGAGAAAGGTGGGAAAAAGAGAAAAAACTAGATAGAGAGAAGAAAAAAAAAAGAGCGGACGGAGAGAGCAGTATACACTCGATATACACTCTGGATACACAGAATATACAGGAACAAAATTCATTTTGGAGAGAGTAAAAAAGATAAAACCAAATTTTCTGAAATATTGAGAGCGGAAGAACACCATAGAGAGTTCAAATCTAGAAAGAAAAAACAAAGAGAGATTTCCGCACTATTTTTCTTCTCCATTTTTACTAGTTTTCTCCGTGTTGCTGGGATTTCTGGATTGAGGTGTTGAAGCTACTGTGTTGGGCTTTCTGCTGCTGTATGTTGTTGTGTTACATACTACTTTGCTGACCTTCCTCTTCTTGTATTGACAATACCAGGTACACAAACGATACACTGGTTCATCTTGTAAGCTACTCGAAACATGAATGCAAAAAAATGAGAAAGATTTGAAGTTGTAGTTTAATGTAGTCTTTTCTTTCTTTTACTGTCTGTATGTAAAACATTCTATGCGCTGCCCATGTAAACTCTTTAAACGACTCACTTTAGAAACTTAACTATAATAACTCGAAAGTATGTAAATAAAGTAGGACATTTTCTTCACTTATTTTAGAGAAAAAACGAAAAATAAAAAAATGTAGTCATTCTAAGATTATCTTTTTAAAAAAAATAAATAAATAATGAGACGAGCCTCGCCAAATAAAAATGCAAATTGCGGGGCCCTCAATAATTGGTCATAATAAATACTTAGAATTCGGGATGGACTGTTTAGTGAATTTCACTGCCTTCCCCAAAGATAATAACGCGTTAGACTCTTTAGACGCGATTTAATTAAATTACATTCTTAAACTCGGGTGCACATTTATGTGACCCAAATCCAAATCTCAACGGAGTCGAAATGTGTCTCTAATCACGGGTACATTGATTGTGACGTGGTCCGAGATGCATGTCCATGACGTTGCAAATTCCTTTAAAAAATAAGAATGAGATGAGCCTCACCGAATAAAAATACAAAATTGTGGGGCCCTCGGTAAATATTTGCTTTAAAATTGCTTAGACTTCGGGATGGACCGTTTAGCAAAATTTCACGGCCCTACCCAAAGTAAATGATACGCTAGTCGCTTTAGGCACGCCTTTTAATAATTTAATTTTCTTAAAACTCGGGTGCACATTTATGTGACCCAAATCCAAATCTCAACAGAGTTGAAATGTGCCAACAACCACGGGTGCATTGATGTGACGTGGTTGGAGATGTATTTCCATGATGTTTCAATTCTTAAAAAAAAATATAATAATAATGACGAAAGCGGTTAAAAGTTAAAACTTGTACATGAGCTCATAATTATATAAAATCAGATAAACAAACCGAATATGACAGTTGAGCAACCGTGCTAGAACCATGGAACTCGGGAATGCCTAACACCTTCTCCCGGGTTAACAGAATTCCTTATCTGGATTTCTGGTTCGCGGACTGTAATACAGAGTCATTCTTTTCCTCGATTCGGGATTAAATTGGTGACTTGGGACACCCTAAATCTCCCAAGTGGCGACTCAGAAATAAATAAACAAATCCCGTTTCGATTGTCCTTTAATTGGAAAAACTCCTTCACCCCTCGCGGGGGCGGAAAAAGGAGGTGTGACAACATGTACTAAACCTTTGTGTTTCTCATGAATCTCAAAGCACGACAATTGCCACCCACTCATCGTGTATGCTGTTTTTCTTGACTTAAACCACTGGCCCTGGCCTTGAGGTCTGTTGCTCCTTTACTTACCACGATAACTTTGATTTCTGCTCGGAGGACCTCGCTTGTCACTGATTAAACACCTTTTGTCGATCTTACCACAGAAAATACCTTTGATTCGTTCACCAAACCCCTCCATCTTGTTGCATTATTCATGAATTGATATGCACCAAACCCACATGTTTCACCAGAAATACCTTTGATCCGGTTACCTAGCACACTCTATCTGTTGCATTGTTCCTGAATAGATGTGTACCAAACCATTGTATTTCACAAGGGTCCCAAAACATGTTGATTGTTACCAGCTCGGTGCACTTGTTGTTCTTTCCTGACTTATGACACTTTGATGTTCTGGCCAGATCCCGTTTTGTGCAATTGGAAAGCTGGTGGCAAATTTTGAAGTCATTTTTCACTTATTTTGACCAAACCGACTCAGGAAGAAGAAGTAAGCAAGACAAAACGAACAGAGTAAAGGACAAAGGAAAGAGATGATTCCTAACACGAAAACTACAAAGTAGAAACCTATCATATGTGGATACCAACTCTAATGACCATGACATGCACATGTTGATTAAGTGGCCTAATATGTCAAACAAGTCTGATGTTCGACTCTTGCCATACCCCTGAACCATGAAACTTGGCTTCAATGCTCCGATTATCCGATCTGATTCACAATCCTTATTCGACTTGTAGTGCCCGAAGGGTTTTCACCATCAAGCCTCTCTCATTCTGTTCTTTCTCTCAACTTACTGTCTCCTTACGGTGCCCGCGAGGGTTTTCACCAATAAGACTCTCTCATTTTTGGATTTCTCTCAGCTCCTGTTGCCCTACGGTGCCCATGAGGATTTTCACCAATAAGACTCTCTCATTTTTATTATTTTTCTGCTTGGGCCAGAGTATTGCCCCTGATATGAATTACCTCTCCTTGCTTGACTTGACATTCCTCGAAGACTGATCGGAAGTTCTTTCTTTGGACTGTAACGTGGCTTTTGGATAGGGTTAAAAAAGAAAAGATATCAAAGGCTCAAAAACAATTCACATGGGTTCAAAATTACAACTTTCGGGATCAGATTTCTTACAACAACCACAATTTCTGCCCTAGTCTCTTGCTTGGGGACTTTTTTTATTTTTATTTTGATGAGACCGAACCGTGAGGCTGCCTACGATCCTTAAAAGTAATCAGGTCGAACGTAGTTCATGTCATAGGAGTTGCTTCATTTTTGTACTTTTCTCTCTCTCCTTTTTTTCTTCTTTTCATCTTTTTTCTCTTTTTTCTTTTCCTTTCTTTTCTTTACTCTTTTTCTCTTTTTGTTGTTTTGTTGTTTGTTTTTTTTCTTTTTTTTTTCAATTTAATTTTTCTTCTCTCCCTTTTCATTATTTTCTTTTCTCCTTTTCCTTTACTTATCTTTCACGCTTGTGTTTCTGATCTTTGCTACTGATTCTGAAAGAGGAGTATGAAAGAAAATAAATAAGGTTCAAAGGGGTAACGAAGGATAAGGTGTTTAGATAGCAGAACAAAATGCCTTCGTCATTCCAATCTTCAAAACATGCCAAGTACAAACAACACAATTAAACAAACCAAGAAAAACATTTGTAACATCTTTTGATTGCGCCAGACTTGATGACCATATCCACACATTCGCCTTCTACATCTGTTACATACAAAGCGCAATTGGACAACACTCTCACTCTCATTACCACGAGCGGCCCCCTACAAATTTGGGGCAAACTTGCTTTTATCTTCAAATTGATGCGGCAGGATGCATTTCAATAGGGGTTCTTTATGTTCTATCTGCCCCAGTTTCACACAATTCGGGTTGAAGTGATCTCAAAATGCCTTTACTTATTTCCCTCAAACGTCCTTACATCTTCAACATTGTTTCATTGCTTCGTGATTAAACTGGATTTTAAAACCAAGCTGAGAATTATGCATGCATGTCACGCCACTAGAGTCAACAAGAAAAGAACTATAAAAGAAAAGAGAACTAAACGAAAATGACCAGAAATCACACAAAATAGAAAATTGCATTAGACAGATGGTGATCGGGTTTGCACAACAAAACAAACAAACTAAACTTGGGCTACAAACCTAGAACAAACCTAGGCAACACTAAACAGGCTACTAGACTAAACAAACTAGGCAAAATAAGAGGATATAAGGGTTTGAGTCACAAGACAATATCTGGATTACAACCCTGAGATAACCCGGACAACAGAAATGACAACAAAATAACCCACCAAAACAACTCCTTGACTAACCAATATAGGAGCGTCTTTCCAATTGCCAAGCACGACATCTTAGCCGTTGAATTCTGCATCAACATTACTAGGACCTTCACAAACTTCCATCACATTGTTCTTAACAAATTGCTTTTGGGTTCCTTTTGCTGGCTCGTTCTTAAGATCAGCCTATGATAGCACTGAAAACTTTGCAGCGCGTGGACCTTCGAGGAAATCAGAAGAATTTTCATATTCCTTTTCAAAACAAATCATACTCACCATATGCGTCTCATTGCGAGCAGGCGATGGACTTTGGCTAGTGTCTGGTGCATCTGGATTTTGCACGACAATGTCACCTGCATCAATAAGCTTCTGAATTGCTTTCTTCAGATTCCAACACTTCTCTATGTCATGCCCCGGGGCATCTGAGCAATATGCGCACCTTTGAGAAAAATCAAACTTCTTTGGAAGAGGGTTTGGCATTTTTATCTGGATCGGCTTCAACATGAAAACTGGCGTATGACACTCCCAATGGGGTGAAAGCCTTCTCTTTTTTCAGCAACCTCTCATTCTTGAATGCTTGATTGGGCCGGAAACCTGATCCAAGGGGTTTTCGATAGGCTCGTGGAGGTGGATAGGCATTTTGTGGAGTTGGGTACTGAGAGAATGATGTACAATTTTGGGAGTTCCCTGGAGAGAAGTGGCATTGGGGAGGATCATATAGTGCATCAGGATATCCATGGGGATGATGTCGAGGGTGGAAGTGTTGATCGGGAAAGCCCATCGGATCATCTTTCCTGTTTCTCTTTCTTCCACCCAAGCTTACTGGGATGTTCTGAATGTCTTTCGAACAGCTCATGATTTTACCTGATTTGATTCCCTCTTCTACCATCTCCCCCATTTTTAACAAATCTTTGAAAGGCCTTCCCAAGGCCGGGATCAAATGACTGAAGTAGGTGGGCTCCTGGGCTTGTAGGAAAAGCTCAACCATTTCTTCTTCACCAATCAGGGTATTGACTCGAGCAGCTTGCTCCCTCTATCTGAGCCCAAACTCTCTAAAGCTTTCCTCCGACTTCTTTTCCATTCTATATAGGGAGGAGCGGTCCGGGGTAACACCTGATTTACATTGAAAGTATCGAACAAAATCTTGAGCCATGACACCCAATGTAGGCCACTTACCAACATCTTGACGAGTATTCCAGTCCAAAGCTGTCCCAGTCAGGCTCTTACTGAAATATGCCATCAACAAGTCATCTTTCTCTTCAACGCTTCTCATTTCACTACAATAGACCCTCAGGTGGGCTACTGAATCTCCACACCCATCATACAAGTTAAATCTTGGCACTTTGAACCCCACGGGCAGACAAACGTCAGGGGACACAGACAGTTCTTTGTAAGACATGCTACCCTGGTCTCCCATTCCTTGCTTGTTCTTTAAGGACTGTTCTATGCCTTTCAGCCTCCTGGATATCCCATCTCGCCCTTTTCTTCCTGTGAACTTTTCATTTTTAACATGAGGCTCATCTCGCGGGGCCTGTTTGTATGAGTTGGGAACCTTGTAGGTAACCTCTGAGGGGTAATATTGGGCATCGTGAGCTTTGAGTGGGTGTTCATTATTGGGGATGGTGGGTGTGACAGGAAGGCGATTTTGGGGAGAGGTAATTGGAGGATGAGTGATGGAGCTACTAAGACGGTTGGGAAAGCTGTGATAGGCGGGTAGATCTGGAGAGTATGGAGGATCATCTGGCATTGTGTTCGGAGCTTGGGGTAAGTGCGGCTTCTAGGAAGCTAGGCGGTGGCAGGGGTGGTACCTTCCCAGTCATCCAAGCCTGATACATGTCCGCCATGTGTTGTCTCAACATCTTTAACTCTTCAACCAACCCATTGTCCTGTTTAACCAACTGCTTTCGGGCCCCGGTATCAACCAACTCAGTTTTGTTGTTGTCTGCCATTGCCTTTTGACTTTATGTTGTGGAGAGGATTTAATACTTTGAGAACCACAAAACAACTACCTTTCTGCTATGAAGATATCAAAAGGAACAAAATGGGGTCATCCCGTTAGCGTTAGGTCATTTAATAGCAAAAATATCACCTTGCGTGCAATGCACCTAACAACAATTAATGGTTCTAGAATGACTTCGAGGGTCATAAGGTCACTTGGAATCATCCCAATCTGGCCATTTGAACCTTCTCTTTTCTTTTCTTTCCTCGCACTTCTTAGCTTGCTCATTCACTTTCCTTTTTTCTTTCTTATTATCGCTCTTTTTCCTTCTCATTTCCTCATCCCATGACTTCACCCTTTTTTCTCCTTTTCTTTTTTTTTTCTTTTATTAATAAAAAAATGATTCGATTGAACCCTATGTAGGTTGCCTACGTATCATGACGCCACATGAATCCGATCTTTGCGTAGTTCGGGAAGATCGGGAATAAAGTAAACAAACTAACATTTTCATTTTCTTTTCTTTTTCAAAAACAGATGCTTCTATGAAAAATTATCAAGGAAAAACCCTAAAAGAGAAAAATATTTTTTGATTCTTTTTATGCAGGAAATCTAAGGAATAAACCATAGAAAAAATATTTTGAATCTTCATTTGATATCCTGACGCAAGATTTCGAAGAAAGCAATGAAAAAGATAAAACAAAATGTTTTTTTGGATTTCAATTTTGATCCCCTAAAGGAAAAATTCTAATGATAAACAAAATATAAAGTATGCTTTTTTTCTATGTACAATATCCTAAAGTTCTAATAAAAATAAAAGAATTTTTTTTCATCTTTCATTAATTTCCCGAAGAAACACCTCAAAAGAAAATCTTTTTGGATTTTGGAATTAAAACTTTAAAGAAAACTTTTAAAGAAGTACCAAAAAAGTTTTTTGTTCATTTCTAGAATTAGTATTCTAAAGAAAATTTATAACGAAATATAAAATGCAACATCTCTTTTTTTTTTTTGGATTTTTACTTGTAACACGTTTCCAAATGCAAAATAAGAAATACAGTAACAAAAGACTATACAAACTTAACTAGACAATAAAAACTCTAACATCACCTAAAAGACTAAATACTACTATACATGACTAGAAAAAATAAAACAAAAACAATTGACTCAAAAACATAAAATGGCTCCTCGAGCAGCTCCTGAATGCAGTGATCCTGACTAGATGTCCTAGGGCTCCGTCATGCTCCAATTCCGATAAATAAATCCACACCTGTATAAGAAAACTTGAACCAGCACTATGTGACACAATAACATTCCCTAAGGCAAATGCAAGACACGATTGAGGCTATTTTTCTAAAATGGCTTATTTGGCCAAAAGGTGGATAGAAGTGCAAAATTTGGCTAAGACCCCGCAAAGCCAAGAACCTAAGATTTACTAGGAAGACCGGACCCTATGTGGGTTGCCTACGTATTACGCCCCGAAAGACGAGAATCAGGTATGCGTAATTCGGGCAGATTGGATATGGGCGAGAACAAAAAAACAACTGACATATAGAAAACACATTTTTTCTTTTTCTTCTTCTTCTTTTTTTTTTCGAAAAATGATGAAACATGTAAAATTTCTTTGGATTTTCTTTTTTTTTTTTTTTTGATTTTTGAAAAATGATAAAAAGTGCAAAATCTTTTTCAATTTTCAGGCTCTTTTTTCTAAACAAAAATGTAACAGAAAACATAATTGGGCCTTACTCTCTTTATCCTCACACTTCACCCTTTCTCTTTTTTTTCCTTCCTTTCTTTTCATTCGCCCTCAATTATCATTGGTCCGCCAAATGACCCTTTTACCCTTGAATAAATGCAACATGTAGCACGTAAGATGCATCAGAATGGTCTTTTATTTTTTGGGGTGTACCTGTCCTAGACGGACCCAACCCCTATGTTGAGTCCCCAAAGTCAGATGCACATGATGCAAACAAACGTGCCTACTAGGGATCCGGCATGAGGTCTTGTTGTACTAGGTTCAAAACCTGGGTTTATTGATTACCCGAGCGGACAGCTCGAGCCGCCGGGGGGGGAGGGGGCAGCGTACCGGGAATACAGAAGCTTCGCCGGCTTTGCAACTTGTTCGAACCTCGTTCTAAATTTGGAATATGACTCTAACAGAAAAGAAGTCACACGAAATGCACACTTCTTCATGATTTAGAAGACTTAGAGAGAAGAGGGATTTCGCATCAATTTATATACAGTTCACGGAATATCCAAGCGGTAAAAGCAATCAATTAGCACATTAGGCTCAAATCATGTAACAAATTCAGATAATGGATAAAGCCAACTATAGCAATTATTCTAAGCTCGAATTTTTGAACCCTGAACCAGAGATTCTGGGTTCTATCCCCAGCAGAGTCGCCAGAGCTGTCACACCTCCTTTTTTCATCTACACCCCATAAATGGTGTAAAAGAGTTTTTCCAATTAAAGGACAATCGAAACGGAATTTGTTATAAAGATTAAGAGTCGCCACTTGGGAGATTTATGGTGTCCCAAGTCACCGGTTGAATCCCGAATCGAAGAAAATATGACTCTGTTTAACAGTCCGCGGACCAGAAATCTGAGTAAGGAATTCTGTTAACCCGGGAGAAGGTGTTAGGCATTCCCGAGTTGCGTGTTTTTAGCACGGTCGGTCAACTGTTATTATTGGCCTAATTATTTGATTTTAAAACACTTTTGGACTTATGTGCGTTTTAACCTTTGTAAACCGCTTTTACTTATTTAAAGAATTAATTCAAAGTTATTTAAAATATATCGCAAGCTACGCTACATGAAATGCACCTGTGGTTCACGACACGCTCTATTTAACCTTGTTGTCATTAGAAACGGGTCACATGAAATGCACCCCCGGATTTTAGCATATTTACTCTTTAATATTCAAAATTATGCTAGGGTCACATGAAATGCACACCCAAGCCCCTTTAATCTAGTTTGACGTAGTTCAGTTGATGAATAACAACCCAATATCTATATTGTGACAACATCGTGTTCAGCAATAACCAATTCGAGTAAACATACGAGCAAATAACTAAGCGGGCAAATTCGAAATTACAACGAAACTGTGACTATCCAGCTAGAGGCAAAGAGCAATCTGTGTTGCTTGATACAAAGAAAACCGAGAAGCAAAACAAGCCTTCACGCTTGCTAAATGAATCTGCAATGAATAAAGGATTCCACCACATGGCCAAGGCCGTTTCCAACAGGTTGCAAACAACTATTTGTGATGCCATGTAATAGAAAATTTTCAAACAAAACATGTAACTAGACTCAAAAGAGTAAAGTTTCAAAATAATCCAAACGTCCAAATGATAATATGTGATAATTACTAACATCATGGTTGCAAATACAATGCAACTTCAAAACGATAGCAATCAAGTTATGACAGCCAGGCCACAACTGAATGCTGTTCAAAACCGTAAATAAGAATCTGGGCATAGCTTGCGTTTCATTCAAACACCAAATCCATATCATCTGAATACTAAATTAAGATTAATCAGGTTGACAGAAGAAACGAATTCAGAAATATGAACCTGAACTTTCGATGAAACACATCTTTATACACGAGCACCATTTCGACGCTCGAATAACAGACACAGACTCGAACAAAATGTAGCAGCATCGGAACCTCGCCGGAAATTCAAAACAAACAGAATCTCGGACAGCGTATCAACAAACACCTCGACGGAATTGAATAGATTCACTCGACCTGGATTTGGGTAGCGTCTTCGAGCTGACTTTCGCACTGATTTGAGTTAGTTTCAGGGAGTTTTGGAGCTAGGTTTACCACTGGGTTCGAACCCAGTTCGCCGGATCATATGGCAAGTTGTTTGTGACGTGAAGCTTAGCCAGAAATGGCAGCTTTGCGGTAAATGGAGGTCCAGCGACAATGGTGAGCTAGGTGAGGTCGCTTGGTTCTTTTTGTCGCATCTGGAACTCGTTGATCCGACGAGCAGGTGGAGCTCATTTTTCCGGCGAGTTTCAGGCAGAGACGAGGTCGTTGGTGTTTTCTCCGGCGTGCATGGGTCATTCCCGGTTTTGGGGGCTGTTGATCAAAGAAGTTGAACGGGGAAGGGAGGGTCGTCGAAGAAGACGACGTGAGGGGGGTGGGGGTCGTTCTGGTTCGCAGCCTTTTAGCTGCGTTTTTCTAGCCTTCTTCGTTATTATCATGCGCAGCTTTGCTGATTTCTCGTTTCAGTTCCTCCGTTATTTTTTCTTTTTTTTCTTTTTATTTATATAGTCTAGGTTTAGGTAGGGTTTTAGGTTAAGGGGTATGGGCCTAGGAATTATGGGCTTGGCAATTATAGGCTAGGTTCAAAATTAGGCCTAAAGATAGGTTGCTCGAGCCCAAGCTCTATTCTTTTGCTGCGAACGAGATGAAAAATACGGGCCCATTTGTTAATTATTTCTACTATTCAAATAATTATTAAAATAAAACTAACCATTAAAACGAACCTATTTTTGTGATTTTTTGTTTTCTTGTAATAAAATAAAGTAAAAGAGTCAAAATTACTCAAAATATCTATATTATGCCTAAATTTAATATTTTACGCTAATATATAAAAAATCTTGGGGAGGGTCAAAAATCACATGTCTACAGTAATCACAACGCCGCAATCTTCTATTAGCTAAGAAAACTCTACTGTCATTTGTTATTTTATTTCTTGCATAAGGCTACCATTCTGCCTTCCAATCTACATAAGGCTACCATTCTGCCTTCCGAGATTAAACGCTGTCTCCTTCTGCACCTACATTGCATAAGACTACCATTCTGCCTTCCAATCTGCATAAGGCTACCATTCTGCCTTCCGAGACTAAATGATGTCTCCTTCTGCACCTGTATTGCATAAGGCTACCATTCTTCCTTCCAATCTGCATAAGGCTACCATTCTGCCTTCCAAGGTTAAGCTCTACCTCCATCTGCACCTGCATTGCATAAGGCTACCATTCTGCCTTCCAACATGCATAAGGCTACCATTCTGCCTTCCAAGGTTAAGCTCTACCTCCATCTGCATTCGCATCTTCGCATAAGGCTACTCTTCTGCTTTCCGAGGCTAAGCTCTGCCTCCAATTTTCATTGAAACTAAGCACTATCGCAAACACTATTTTTCCGAGGCTAAGCTCTGCCCTTCAATTTGCAAGACTAAGCTCTGTCTTGCCCGTATCATACTACTGCATCCTTCATGGACTGAAATATCGCCAACTCATTCAAAGGCATCATCGTTTGGAGGCACCATCTTCATAGCCCGAGAACACCATGTCATGGCCTAAGGATCCCTTTCAATCTTTAGCATATCATTATTCAAAGGTGTCATGTTTCAGAGGCACCATCCTCACAGCCTGAGAATATCATTTCATGGCCTGCGAATCCTTTATCATACGCTTCATGGCCGATGACATCATGGTCTAAGGATGTCATCCTCATCGTCCGAAGACAACATATATGGTCCAACGGGAATTTGCATCATGTTTAAATTTATGGACAATATACGCTTGTATTGCTTCTATTTGTAAGTTAGCTGGCGAGCAACGGCTACCCTAGCAGGAGTGATCCCACTCCAGTTCCCTCAGCCATATCAAACCTAACCATTCCCGTAAACCGTTCACTCACCCAGCCTTAGGTGTTGCGTCCGTTCTTGAAATCGCTTCATTGTGTATACTCCACCGATGGATCCTGAACTACACACAGCCTGATTCCTGTAAAACTAGGGATATGTAGGAAACTCAAAAGCTAGGGTGCGGCCTAAATATCTTCAAACCATTTTGCACGGTCAAAATTGGCCATGATATCTTTACTCGACAACTCTTTCATCCTTCTTGGGTAAAGAGGGGCAACTGTTGATACCCAATTTTTCCCTATATATTTTCAATACGCAAAATACCTTCAAAATAACATATATATGCATATATAAGCATTTCCAAGGTTTTTATTATTTTTTCCATAATTTTAAGGTTTTAAATTGATTTATTTTCTCCCTTTTTATCCATAAAATCCCCAATAATTATTTTCAAAATTATTATTTTTGATAATTCATCTATTGGATTTCTTTATTTATGCCAAAATATGGCTAAGGTAATTTTTATATATTTTTGTATAATTACATTTAGTAATTTTAAAGCTAAATTGCACATAATTGCAATATTAGCTCTTTTAAGATTTAATTATGTTTTATATGTACAAAATTGGATCCTGTATTTTTAAATTGCTAATTATGTATTATAAATCATTTTAGAATTTTTAAATTATTTTTTTAGAAATTACTACTTTTTATAAATTAAATATGAAAATGGGCTATTTAAATTTTGGCCAAATTGGTGTTCAAATCTAGCCTAAATCCAACGGACCCCCAACCCAATTAAAAACCAACCGGAAAAAAGCCCAAACTCGAAACCCACCTACCCATTTAATCTTGACCGTTGATCTCCCAGATCAATGGTCCCCATTATTCCCATCCATAATTAATCCCAAACGACCCCCCAAACCCTCTCAGTTTTCACCAAACAGCCGCCCTGAAACCCCTTTCCTCTCCAATTTTCTCTGAGCCCTAAACCTAACCCTATCTGCTGCAACCTAAAACCAGCCCTAATCGCTTCGATCCTGACTCGATCCATGGATTCCCACGGCTGTTTAAGACGTATACTTGTCTCCCACGTCTCCTGGTTGCTCGTTTTTATGATTTCACGAAAGGATCTCGAAGAGATCTAGACTAGATCTTGTTCAAAACTCTATGAGAGCCTATCCATGGTCTTTCATGCCATTTGCTGGCCATCCATGGCTATTCGAGTAAGATCCATGACTTTTCCTGCTAAAACCGGTAACGTTCTAAGGTTTTCATCTTCTTTGGGTTCTCTGAAACTCTAATTCTTGAGATTTTTTACTTTTCTTTAGATATGTCTTAGATCTAGGTTTATCCATGAGTTTTTAACCGATTTTTCTTCATCTTTACTATATTCAAAATCACTAGTTTGCTATTGCTCTATTCTTCTCAGATCTTTATAGATCTGAGACGATTCAAGTATTATTAAGCATTTTCCTCTAAAAAATCTCATGTTTTAACTAACTATTTAAATTTTAGTCGTTCTTTTCTAAAACTAGGGTTTCTTGGAGTTTTTTTACGCATGTTCTAACTGATTTTGTTATGATTAAACCTTTCCCTTTTGTTTTGACCGATTTTGTGCTCTTACTACTTTTAACTAGACTCTGTTAAAAGCCCTTTTTTTAAGATTTTATTTATTTTGTTTCTATTCTTACTTTGCTTCCCTGAGTGTTAGCATGCTTTCTTTACTTCGTGTCTATGTGTTAGCCTGCTTACGTGAGTCCTATGATTACTCTGCTTCAAACATGTTTTCCTGAATCCCTAGCCTACTTATGTCGCTTTTGTATGACTATACTCACTTTGTTTGTTCATCTTTTGCTTTTTTCTGTTACTATGCTTCAAATATGTTTTTCTTGATACATGTGTGAACCTCCTCTATTTATATGATGAAATTATAGAGTCATGACTCCCTTTTGATCAAGTTTGTTTTCCTTAATCGATAGTGATTGAAAATTTTCTTTCAAAAAGCCTAAAAGCTTTGCCCCATCTATTAGGCTGACTGATTTCCTTACCCTATTTTGCTATGATACTTATTTTTTCTACTAAGTTGTGTCCTTAATTAGGGCTTTATGAATTTTGTCCTACTCTATGCTACTGAATCTCGACCCCTACTTAATTTGATTAGTTGCTTACCTTAATTAATTCTCCTTGCCTTGTCTGCATTACTACTGATTGTCTCCTTAGTTCGAAAACTTTCTAAACCTAGCCTTAATTACCTGTTCTATACTGGTACTATTTTTGAAATCTTTCATTATTTGTTATACCAGCCGTGTATGATTTCTTTCCTTATTTGTCACATGCTCTTTACCATTCACACTGACTCCCTCAATTAAAGGGAGATTCGAACCAATTTCTATGCTGAGTTCTATAATTACTGAAGAATTGATTCTTGCCTTATTTTAACTAGTTTCCAAACTACTATATAAATGACTCTCTTCTACAGTCTTAACACATGAACTATAGTTTAGAACACTCATACATACTCAAATCTCTCTTCTCTCTGCTACTTGTGCTAACTACTTGTCTAGCCGGCTGCAAGCCAAGGCTACACTGTGGAACTCCTCTTGCTTTACTTTCTGCATTTTGCTTCCTTAACTGGTATGTTCCTAGTTCAATTCTGAAATCTAACTCTATGTGCTCCATGTCTGTTAGTCCATGTCTCCTTTTGCATTGACTTAATGGCTCATGTGTTAAATTGCCCTTCTTGTTTACTGCTTTATTCAGCATGCTTGAGTTTTTCCCTCTCTTGTTCAAGTGTACTAAGTGGCATGATCAATTATGTGTAATAAACCGCTGTCTTGTCTCTATGTCTGATTGCCTATTACTATCCTAATTTCGAGCATGATTCCCTTGTTAACCCTTTGAAGTAGTAGTTTGTAGGCCAATCAGTTCCTACTTGTGCTTTATGCTTGCTGGTCTATATGCTTCTATTCTCATCCATGTCTATCTAATTTGAGCTCTCTATGTCTCCAACCCATTACTTCCCTACTTGTGAATGTTGAAATGATACTACACTTTGAGTTTGTTCTCTGTGTGCTGGCTTGTTCCAAGTTATTGTTGCTTCTATTCCCTTCTCCTTTTCAAAACCGTTCTGTTGTTTTTGCAAACTTATTTCAAACATGCTATTTCAAAATTATTTTCCAATTCAACCCTTTTTTTTCAAACCATGACAAGCACTCCCACATATACTCTTAGACAACTAGGTTCTGCCGCTTTTGTGTGAGCCTTGCCTTAGGACCCTTGAGCTCCCTCTGAACTTGGACACATAAAAGCTGGCCTTTTCCACACTGCACTTACTCTTCCTTGGCTATGAAATCTGGGTGTGAGCACTGTCCGGGATACCTTGAGGTCCTTAGGGAACTCTGACACACCCAGATGTGAGAAAGACTATTGAATAATCTTGGCACCTGAGGTGGTTTATTACATAACTCATGGAGGAAGTTCGAATCAGGTGTTGAAAAGTCTGGGCCTATTTCGGACTCTCTATAGTATAATTTTTACTTTTCTCATGTAATTCATTCACATGGTCTATAATAATTTGTAAACGAACATTGGGTTTGGATAGTGAAATGGGGGGGGGGGTAGCTATGCATGTTATAGATATCTAAAGGGGTAGAAGAAAGGTCTATATTTCTTGTATGTGTAGTAGAAATCATGCTCTTAGGTCTCATGTATACTGTTTCAGCATCTCATTTTTGACATTCTTATCACTCAGAAATCCTGCTTTAGGATAAAGGGTCATTATAACAAAAATTGCTACTCTTGCATACTTGACAACATGATCTATAATGTCGTAACCTTTTTCTGCATTTAGAAATCCTGCTTTAGGAAATTCTGCAATCCTGCCGTGCATTTAGAAACCCTGCTTTGGGAATTCTGCATATAAACCATCATGAGCTTTATACATGCATCTTAGATACTATATTTTAGGATCTCATTCATACTTGCATTCACACTTAGTGTAAATTGCTGATTATAAAAGAGGTAAAACAGCTTCACATTTGATTATCCTATTTAAAATAAACTGGTAACAATCCCTGCATTTTAAAACATCTAGAATAGCATGCTCTTAGGCAAAAACGACTTCTGAACTTCTAATGGTTCTGCTAAATGCTTAGGCAAGCCTTAGGTATCCAATCTCTTATAAAACTAGAAATTGCCTCTCTGTGTGTACTGCTTAATGATTAACAGGTTTAAAATAAGTAGGCAAGCCTGATTCAAACTTATTTTCTAAGTCATGTAATAGATCTGGTTTTGCTATTATCACTTAGATACCATGCTTAATATCTGAATTCAGACCTTAATTGTGTATAAGTCATGTTATCTATGTGCATTACTTGTGGAAGTGTATCTGAGTCTTCTATCTGTTTTTGTGTTTTTCCCCCTAAATGCAGTCTTATGTGTTCTTATTTGACACCTAGTACTTTTCCTTTAAACATGAGGGTCCGCCTAGAACCTTCCCCTTTTTAGGATAGGAGTCCTAAATTCCTCCGGGACTGATAGGAAGGGACGGGTAAAAACATGCAATAGGAGTCGAGACCAACCCTCGCTTTAATTACCTTCACGGGGCGGGAAAGGGTAGATATGGATATGATGACCGGTGCATTAATACCGCGTGTATCCCCTCTTTGAGGAGTGTCATACCGGGTATTGAATTGATGTGATCCATATTATAAACAAACCTAGGACACCCCTCTTTACATTCATAAGCATGATTAGATTGTAATTCTTTTCAAAATTTCACTTTTCACTAATTATTTTTCAAACACATGTGTATTTAAATCCCCTATTATTTGAGGCCTACTTGTTTATTTGCTAATTGTACAAATTCACAAAAAAACTGTTTGGCCGGGAACCACACTAGTGGATCCTTAGGGGTGCCTAACACCTTCCCCTTAGGATAATTTCAAGCCCTTACCCTGTCTCTGGTTAGCAAACGTAGTTATAAATGAACCCTATAGGTGTCCTAACTCACCTTAAATCATTAGGTGACAACTCTTCAAAAATGCAAACCCCCTTTCCGAGAAGGAAAGAGTTGTCCCAACCAAAATGTCACGAACCCGATTTCGCGAAGGAAAAAGGGGGGCGCGACAACGCACACATGGTGGTAACTGTGCTGGAGATGATTGATTGGAATTGTGGATTTGATTGATGTCTCAAAAAAGATGACCTCGCCGATTCGTTCGAGATCAGACTCCATGTAAGAACATGGTGGTATTGTGGATTGTGGCATATTGACACTATGATTATCAACCTAATAAGATGGAAAGTTAGCCGGAAACTATGTGATACTTACTTGATGTTTTCTTATTTGTGTGAAGCTCTTATTGAACTGATGATTATTTCCTCCTTGTTTAACTGTTCATTCTATTAAGATGGTGTTTTAGCTTTACATACTAGTACTATTCGACAGCACTAACGTCCCTTTTGCCGGGGGCGCTACAACTTTAAATTGATGTAGGTGGTTCCAAGGCAGACATTGTTGATCGCAACAAGTGGTATATCCTGTTCTCCTAGCAGTCTCGATGAGCCCCCACTTCATCCCAGGGTCATTTTCCATATTTTTTGATTCTATTATTACTATGTATTGAGGTATTGCCGGGGCCTTGTTGCCGGCGTTATCATAGCTCTCTCTTTTGCATCTTTAGAGGCTCCGTAGATATTTTGTGGGTTGTGTATGGGTGCTAGAAGTGTCCGATGAATTATGTTGTGTTTCGGAATCATGTCTTACTAAATCGTAATATGTATGCATTTTGGGAACTTAACAACGATGTAGTAAAATGAAATGAATTAGTAATGTTTATATATACACCCTTTCTATTGTTTAATTAATGAAAAATGCTTCCTCTTGGTCATAAGTGAGTTGGGTAGAAAGTGTCTAATAGGCTTGCTCGACCGGGTTCACTCGGTTGAGCGACGGTCGTGCTCCCCAAGGTTGGAGCATGATAGTAACAATTGTTTCATTCCATATATGCCTTGTTCTGCAATAGTAAACCTAAAGGAGAAATAAACAAGTACGCGACACCAGTCACCTCCTAGAGTGTAGGGAAAAAATAGTTTAACTCGAAATGAGAATGTTCTGGCACCTTGTATGTGATATGGGTTTCAAAGTACATGAAGATGCATTATGCTCTTAACAATAACTAGCACAAGAAATCGATGCCACAAGCCCATGAGGTTGAAAAAAAGTTGAACTATTGTGAGATTATGATCATTCTGACAGCTTAACTCTACACAATAGTTGTTCCTATATGAGAGGACTAGAGATACAACAAACTTGTCTTTCAATCAATATGCTTATGATATGTGTTAGAACCTTAAACATCTAATTTCAACCTTTCACAAGGGAAGCCACATATCTAGGACATCTTAACATTGCGGGGGGGGGGGTGTGAAAACATGGATTGGTTAGTGAGAATGAACACTTTGCTATGAGCTAGACATGTTTCTGCCATATTAACTCTCAAGCTACAATACCATGCCGCTCTATTGGCACTTACAATACAAGGAACAAAGTGAGTTACTTACTGTGAAATGATCTAAGTGGACATGAAAGTCAAACTGATAGGCAAACAAAAAGATCTTCCTGTGACAAATTTGTGAAAATCATAAATTTCCTAGAAACTTTATGCGAATGAGTGATGCCTTTCAATTGACAGGTACACATATGATAGGTGCTGAGATATGCTCTCATGCTACTAGAGAGTGAAAATGATTCATAATAATATTCATAAAAGGAGTAAAGTGGTTGTTCAAATTATAGGTACCACATACATTGAAGAGTAAATGAGTGGCTCAAGAAGGATCTCAATACTAGGCTGCTACCTTCCACCCCTAAAACGCTTCTGAGCATACTCACGACATGATGCCATATGTTCATTCCCGCACATCGGGTAGACCGGGATGGGTGCACCCAACCTAGGGAATTTGTTCTTCTTGTGCCTCCTCTTTCCACAACCATAACATATTCCAAGAGTGACCACTATAAACCCAACTGGTGCTTATTACAAATCAAGCATTCCGACTTATTGGTACAAACAACCCTCTTTCGTTTCTTAGGTGCTCTCACCACATGATCTGGTGGTGCGGTGACATTGATAGGAACAAGGCTACTCCCCTTAGTAACAAATTCTTCCAATTCCTGCACAGCTCGATACATTATCCAAACAAACACATGTGCAATCTCCCCAAATTTATAGGTGGGGTCATTCCCCCTTGCTACTTCAAACTCGTGGATTACTCATCTTGAAAACGAGGCATGATGAGGAGATTAGTTCCCTACCTAATCTCTATCGCACGATATGGAGTATCGAAGAAGGGTGACATTCCTAATTGTCCAAGTAGCCTCCTAATTATAGATGTTGTTGACAACACACCGATAAGAAGGACTCTACTAGACATGGCTCCGAGACATCCTAGGTCACTTTAAAACCTTAGGCTCTGATACCAAGTTTGTCACGCCCCAAACTCGGGGAGCGCGACTGGTGCTCAACCGAGTGAACCTGGCTAAGCAAGCCTGTTAGATACTTCCTACCCAACTCACTCATGAATAAAGAGAAGACATGTTTTCATTAATTAGATAAGGGAGAGATCATGTATACAATTCCAAGTCACTTTATTTAGTTACTTCTTCTCAAATTCTCAAAATGCACACATCTCCATAGTCTAAAGTGGAACAGTGATTCAAAACATAACACAAATTGTTTGGCTTTCCCCAACACCCACAAACAACCCACACTATGTCTATAGAGCCTCTAATAATTACAAGGAGTACAATAGTAGTGCCAGCAACAAGGCTCCGGCTATACCACAAAACATGATAAGAAAATGAACAAAAGATATTTGACCTCGGGATAAAGTGGGGGTCAACAAGTCTGCTGGGAGGAGGATACACAACTATCGTTGATCAACACCACCTATATCCATTTAAAGATGCAGCGCCCCCGACAAAAAGGACGTTAGTACTGTCAATAGTACTAATATGCATAACTAAACACCACCTCAATAGAATGAATAATAATGCAAGTAAGGCAATCATAATATCAGTTAAAGCATTGAACATTTACCAAACATCAAATAAGGGCTAAGATAATTTTTCAATTAAATCTCCATATTTTAAGTCGGGGAAGTCTTTAGTACCAATATGCCATGATTCACCATTTCAATTTCGATTCCCAATACAATCAACATCATGTGTACGTCATGTCGTCCGATCACGGCCCGATCGGCTAGGCCATCTTATATAAGACATCACCACAATCACAATTTCAATTACAGTTTTCATGTGTACGGCATGGCGTCCAATCACGACCCGATCGGCTAGGCCATCTCATAAGAGACATCAACCATAGTTTCAATATTAAAATTTCCAATAGAGTCACCACCATGTGTACGACATGGATCCGATCACGACCCGATCGACTAGGCCATCTCATAAGAGACATCAACCACAATCACAATAATAATATTTCCTTGGCTCTTTTGGCCATTCACAAGGTTCTTTATTCATGGAATGGTGGCCATATTTCATTCTCCAAACTTTCACCTCTTTTATTTTCAAGGATCACAATCAAATATCAACATATAGAATATTTCAGAAATCATAAATCTCAAATTTAGTAGTAATGGAAGCTTTAAACACAAATAGGTTTCTTCCCAAAGAATGTGGCACACTGGCCAGCAATAGAAACACACATCAAAATCATAAACATGCAATACACCATTTATTCTTGAAGTACTCTTTTCCAAATACGGCAATGTGCAATTTCAACACCTAAATATGCAAGAACTCGAATCACGTTGAATATGATAATAAAGCAAAGCATTAGCTAAAAATAACCACTTATGGGCATAAATTGAGTGTAAAGGTTTTTTCGGAAATTCTAATTTTGAAGTCATTTTAAAAGAGTTAAGTAGAGGTTCATTTCATAATCTTTTTCGCATCCTCTTTATTTATTGGCACCACTAGCCACAATTTTAAGTTACATCTTGGCACGTTGGCGACATTTTATATCCCCAATTCACCTATTTCATTTTCGATCATCTTTATAGATTATCAACAACAAGACATTTCCCATCAAAACTTTAGGTACACATATGAGCAATTAAGAATATTAAGCATATTGAGTTTTCTTACACAATTGTCGTTATTTTTCATTTGAAATACAACTTGATGTCAAGGCATTTGGACATGCAACCCATACTTTGAACTCATTCTTCCAGTAAGAGCACAACATAACAAGAGCATTTAAATTACATATTGAACATGGATATCTTTTGACACAAGCTTATTCGGACTATTCAATTCATAATGAGCAACTCGGGAGTTACATGGATATTGTGGGGTTCAATTCTAAGAGAAGAGTTTAGTCATACATACCTTGCTTGATCTTTCCTTAGATTACTACAACGTTCCGGAAATTCTAGCAATCCAAATCTATTTCGTGAAATAACAAAATTGAACACAAATTAGGAAGATATTCATGGTCTCAGCTCATTTGAGCATATTATCAAATACTAGAAGTGCAATTTTTATTACAAGGTTTTTCCACAAGATTTCCTTCACTTCACAGCCTAATGTTTACCCATTTTAGCTCAACAATCTTCCCACAAACCTTATTGGTACATACATGTATAAATAATACTCTGACACCCAAGAATCATACTCCTAATCAACCATCTTCTACTCAAATTCGAAATTGAAAACTAGGGTATGGAACCTTACCTCTTAGATGAAGAACTTGAGGGATTTCTTGTTGGATTTCAAGGCTTCAACAAGAATTTGATGAACAATTATCTTAGGGATTTCTCCTCTCACTCTAGGGCACTTTCTCTCTCTAAAAATATCAGATATTCCCTTAAAAAATGGTCCCTTGCGTCTATTTAACGAGATAGGGTCAGATTATTAAGATAGAAGAATAGACACTATAAATTTCGGACTGGGCTACAGACCAGGCTAGGCACGCTCTGTAATGAGCTATAGGCCAGGCTTCGCGAGGGATATAGCACGGTCTAGCGCGCTACAAGCTAGGCGTCGTGAGATTGAAAAATTTCAACTCCCCATGCACTGTTCAACCCAAAAACTCCGAAAATACAATATATTAGCCTACCTTGGCACCACAAAATCTTAAATTACTTAGCGAAATTTTCCAGGGCCTTACACTTCAACAATAACAGATGTATGTACAATCGGCCACACCCATCGTGCAAGATAAACATAGTAAAACCCAATATAGTGAATAGCCTTGCAGTTATGACATTGTAATACTTGAGATATATTCATATAGGAGTTGGGGTAGTTAAAGGTACCGTATGAGTGTTACAGAAATAAAAGAGAGTTCCACAGGGAAGACAGTCAAAATATTAGTTCAGAAGAAACCCTACAAGCACAAGGTCGTGGAGATAAGTAAGTACGGATAATTATAGGCGAGGAAGAACATAAAAAATTTCGTCGAGTATACGATGTAATAAGCACACAGCTTTACAAGAGTCAGAGGGTCCTCCTTAAGTACTACAATGAAAGACTAGCTGAGGAAATAAGGAAGAAGGCTTCAACCTAAGCATAGTAACTTGAAAAACAAATGGTCATGTAAAAACAGTCTCACTACAACATTGTATGCACTTCATAAGAAAGTGGCACCTACCGTGGCTAATGAATGAGAAGTAAAATCAAAAGTAATATTCGAGATCATATGAGTTGCACGAAAATTTTGGCATGCGTAGGAACTACGATAAGCTAAGTATGCACGCAAGGGGCAGAAAGACCAGGAAAAGTAATACCTTACGTTTAAAGAAAGCTGAGAAGGAATGAAAGAAATTATTCGATCAATGATCCATAGTTAGTTACATTATGAATGCACTTAAGATTTTAGAGTATTATCTATGCAACATATATGTTGATAATCATACAGTCGTAGAAGACTCCAGTATAAGTTAAAAGAAAGAATTGAGTCCAGGTCATAGACAAAAGATTTAATTATTAGAAGATTGTATCATGGATATTCCATAGTGTCCACGAAATGCTAAAGTAATAACTAATACTATGAGCCGCAGAGAGGAAGATAGATTAAGCCTACATAAAGGCTGATCAGAGGAAAGAGGAAACTAAAGAGTTACATGAACTAAGTAAATCAAGATTCTGATTATTGGACCAGAAAATTATAGAAATTGTGATTGAGAACATTGCAAAATCACTCTTAATATCAGAGGTACAAGAGAAAGAGTACAACAACTATATTATATAACGACTCTACAATAAAGCCAGTTAGAAGAGTACCAGCCTCATAAGAAGTCGGTATGAAGCTCCCACCGGATTGTGTATGCATCAGAGGTGCAAGTATTATAATAGAGCTTCAACCTGTGGATGTGAATTATACATATGTGGAACGGAGGTTATGAAAGAGATAGAAGATGTGATGCGAGATTTTAAGGTAAGTAAGGTACATGTGAACAACGTATGAGATACTCAGGTGTAGAAGGTTATGAATAATCTATACTTCAAATAGAGGGCGAGAAACACTGGGATTCGGTATCAAGGAATGATAGCGATGTCATTAGTGGCATATCTTCCAGCCTATGGTTTCCAGGTATCGAGAGGTCAAGTTAAGAGAGTAAAGAAGAGTTAGAGACGATACGATGTCTCACTTGATGTTGCAGAATAATACAAGGAAATCTATGGTGCAAGCAAGTTGAAAGAAGGTTGCGAGTAGTATAAATAGATATGTGTAGGTCACAAGTTAAAGTATGGTAAAACGACAAGGTTTTAGGAAGACATGAGTAAGGATAAGAACGAGCGAGTGAGAAGGTGACGAGAATGGATAAGTCCTCAAAATTAAGCCCATGAAAACAAGAGAGCTGATGGTTTCTCTATGTCACGACCCAAGTTCACCCTCTGTGAACTGTTGTGACGACACCTAGTCTCTAAGATTAGGTAAGCCTAACAAATTGCGGAAAAGAAATCAACAGAATAAAACTAGCCAAAAAAGTAGAAAAATATCAAAATGAAGCATTTAGGATGCCGGTCGGCATATACAATACAACTCTCAAACTGGAACTACATTTAACAAAACCTAGAATCACATGAAATCACAAGATTTTGAGTGTCTACAAGTATCTAATTCCAGAATGTCTAAACAAAAGAAAATACAGAAGGGCTAATACTTTAAGGGAGTATAGAAAGGGACTCCTCGGTCTGCGGACGTGGCAGATATACCTCAAAGTCTCTGGAAATCGCCTCGCCTCAAGAGTAGTAGCGCTGAGTCGAAGTACCTGGATCTGCACATGAAAAACATGCACAGAAAGGGCATGAGTACACCACATCGGTACTTAGTAAATTCCAAGCCTAACCTCGGTCGGGTAGTGACGAGGAAAGTCAATGCCATACGGAGGTTAAATGAGAAACAAGGTATAACAGTATAATTAAGTGCAACAGTAAGAAGTAACACATAATAGAAAGAACAACAACAACTATAACAGAGACAAAATATCACGAAAAGGAATATAGCTCAACACAGAGATAACAACCGGGGATCTTTCAGTATCCCGAGGATCTCTTAGTATCCTCAATATGTGTACCGGGGATCTTTCAGTATCCCGAGGATCTCTTAGTATCCTCAATATATATGCTGGGGATCTCTCGTATCCCAAGGATCTCTTAGTATCCTCAATGTGTGCTGGGGATCTCTTGGTATCCTGCACTACAGTCCAAATCAATATATGGGCAGTGGATCTCCCGGGATACCGTCCCGTAGTCCCAAAGTAAACACGCAGCAACAACACGAAAAATACTTAATTAAATTCAATTTCACACCAAGGTCAAATAGGTATTTCTAACCTAGCATGCTTCACGTAGTCCAAATAAGGCCGTTTGAGCAAATAAAGCAATTAAGTCAATTAGACATGATTCCCTAAGCTATCAACAGGCTTAAATTGCAATAGTATAAACAGAAAGGGAAAATACAATTAAAGTTACTTAATGAAAATAGGATTTTCAACAATTAGCACAAGTATGCACTCGTCACCTCACATACAAGGCATTTCAAATATAAACAATACCAAATCCTAAGGGGGGGCGGAGGGGTTTCCCCACACAAGGTTAGGCAAGCCACTTACCTCGAACCGGCTCAAAATCAACCCGAAACCATGCTTTTGCCATGAGTAATCGACTCCAAATGGCCCAAATCTATTCGAATCAATTACATAATGTAAATAAAACTTCAAGTAACTGATTCCACTAATTAATTCTAAGCTAAAAACCGAAATTAGGTAAAATGACCAAAACACCCATCAGGCCTACGTCTCGAAATTGGGTAAAATTTACAAATACAGAATCCTCATACTCTCACGACTTCATTTATACCAAAATTATCCTAGTCTAACATCAAAATCTAGATCAAAACTCCTAAAATTAAGCCTAGGAACTTTTCCAATTTTCTCCAAGTTTTCACCCCAAATTCGAATTCAAGGGATGAATTTAAGCATAGATTCGTGGAAATTAATCAAAACAGAGTAATAATTACTTACCCAAAATACCCAGGTGAGAATCTCTCTCAAAACCGCCAATCTCGAGCTCCCAAATAAATTTTCCAAGTTTTGTAACTAAACCCTCGTTTCTAGCCTTTTTCTGACCAGTGAAACCGCATCTGCGGCTTTGGGACCGCACCTACAGTCCTGCTTCTACGAAGACCAAGTCTCATCTACGACATTTCATTAAACGAGGACTTTCCGCACCTGCGACTTCCTTTCCGCAGATGCGGTGCCTTGACCGCATCTGCGGTCAAATCCCATTTCGCCTCAAACCGCATCTGCGGTACATCAACCGCTTCTGCAGGCTCGCACCTGCAGTCCCCAAGCCGTAGGTGCGGTTATGATAGCAGACTCAGCAGCTTCAGCTGCAAACTCTTAACTCCAAACTGCCCGTTAACCATCCGAAATCATCCCGAGGCCCACGGGACCTCAACCAAAAGCACGGACAAGTCATATACCACTATCCAAACTTATATCAATCCTCAAAACACCTAAAACAATATCAAAACATCGAATTAACCATGGATTCGAGCCTAAGAACTCCAGAAACTCTAAAATTACACTTTCGATCAAAAAGTCTATCAAACCTCGTCCGAATTACCTGAAATTTTGCACACACATCACATTCAACATTTCAGAGCTACTCCAACTATTGGAATTTCATTCCGACCCTTAGATCAAAATTTCATTATCGAACCGAAAACTTCAAAAATTCGACTTTCGGCATTTCAAGCCTAAATAAGCTACGAACCTCCAAAACACAATCCGAACACACCCCTAAGCCCAAAATTACCCTAAGGAGCTAACGAAACCGACAAAATTCCATTCTGAGGCCGTCTTCACAACGCTCCGACTACGGTTCAAATTCTAAAACTTAAACTCTCATTTAGGGACTAAGTGTCCCGAAATTTTCCGAAACTCCAAATAAATCCTCCCGTCAACTCAAAATGGCAGAAACAAACACTGGGAAAGCAGTTAATAGGGGATCGGAGTATTAATTCTTAAAATGACCGGCCGAGTCGTTACATCCTCCTACACCTAAACATTCGTTCGTCCTTGAACGAGCATACAGACATACCTGAAGTAGTGAACAAATGAAGGTAACTGCTGCGTATATCCTGCTTGGTCTCCCAGGTCGCCTCCTCGACCGGCTAACCCCGCCACTGAACCTTCACTGATGCAATGTACTTAGTTCTTAGCTTTCGAACCTGCCTGTCCATCCAAACTGAACTAAAATCCAACACGTGCGACAGATCACCGTGATACCTCCGGAGCATCGAAACATGAAATACTGGATGAACTCCTGCTAAGCTGGGAGATAAGGTAACCTCATAAGCAACCTCCCCAACACGCCGCAAAATCTCGAAAGACCAATAAACCTCGGACTCAACTTTCCTTTCTTCCCAAATCTCATAACGCCCTTCATAGGCGAAACCCAAAGAAGAACCCGCACTCCGACCATATAGGAAAAGTCATGAACCTTTCGGTACACATAACTCTTCTATCTAGACTGGGCTGTACGAAGTCTATCCTGAATCACCTTAACCTTCTCCAAAACATCCTGAACCCAGTCTGTACCCATTAATCTAGCCTCACCTGTCTCAAACCAACCCATCGGGGATCTACACCGCCTACCATATAAAGCCTCGTACGGTGCCATCTGAATGCTGGACTAATAGCTGTTTTTGTAGGCAAACTCCGCTAATGGCAAGAACTGATCCCAAGATCCTCCAAAACACAATCTAAACACACCCCTAAGCACGAAATCACCCAACGGAGCTAACGGAACCGACAAATTCTATTCTGAGGCAGTCTTTACACTGCTCCGACTACGATCCAAATTCTAAAACTTAAACTCTCATTTAGGGATTAATTGTCCCAAAATTCTCCAAAACTAAAAATAAATCCTACCGGCACCTCACAATAGCAGAAACAAACACGGGGAAAGCAGTTAATAGGGGATCGGGGTGTTAATTATTATAACTATCGGCCGGGTTGTTACAATCTAAGTTATAAAAACCTTAATATAACCTGAATGAACTCGAAGAAGTCTAAGACTAGCAGCAATTAGAAGAGATGGAATGCTGCCCTGGTTGTAGAATAAAGGTGTAATTGTGATAGATAAAGGATGGTGTTTGGGCCTTCGATTGAGTAATGATTTGAAGAAAAAAAGGGATTTCATGAATTGTACAGGATTAGAATACCCACATAAGGTGAATCACATTGGGATTCTATGAAATATGGTATTGAAGTATAGTATCGCCTCCAAGTGGATCAGTCTAATCATTTCAGATATTCCTCGATGAAACGTGAGCCCTAGCGGCAATGTTACAAAAGAGGTCAAGTCATCAATGGTAGATTATAGATCAACATTAGGTGAATTAACAATAGATGGATAAAAGTTCAACAGTATGAGATGAGATCAGGCCGTGGTGTGAAAAAGAGACCTACAGGTGGCAATGACCTGGACTTTGCTTTTATTCACAAAATAGTTGCCTAGATGGCAAGGAAAATATTAAAACCATTCGTAAGAGCTATCTGGTTATGAGACCGATAAATGCATTAGTCAACATTCAAGGACGAATGTTCCAAGGGGGGGGGGAATGATGTTAAACCTCACAGTATTATATAGATGTTACATCCCGTAGTATTGTACGTTAGATTTGTTGGAAGATAATTGACATCAGTTCAACGACAAGATTATTTTGAGGTTATAAGTATTATGCTATTTATAACAAGTGATAAGTAACACCGTGAAGGTCAGAGGGTAAACGAGTTTAAGAAAATGAGTTTCGTCGAAGTTTAACATTTTAAAATAAAATATGGTCCAAGCTATAATATCCTGTATTTATGGACTAGTGCCATACAAGGTACTACATGACCATGATAGTAAGGTATATGAAGTATATTAGTATTTAAGTAAATTGTGTGCTAGAATTAATTATGTGAATAATTGATTAATTGTGAAAATAATTATGGTATTAAATAGGATGAAATGGATAAGGACTTTTAATAGGCTACCACATGGCATTAAGTTAGGACAAGGGTGGCACCAATGTGCATAAATGAGTCATAGCACTTGATGTGCCCTATTTACATGTGAAAGCAAGATGTATCCATTAAGACTTATGTTATTCTTCTTTGGCAATTTGAGATATAGAAAGGATGTTAAAGACTTTCCTTCTATTGTTTGGGATCCTCTTACCTTAGAACATAGCCAAAAAATGTATACACACAATACTTCAAATATTCAACAACATGAAGCATGCCATGATAATAAGAAGGGCTTAGTTCTTGTTCAAAGATTTAGAAGGAGCAAAAGTTGTTCTTGGCAAGCTCAACTAAAAGTGTTTGATAAATTCGTCAAGTAAGGTATATTAAGGCTATCCCTTCTTTTCTTTTGGCATGATCCATATGATACAAACAAAACGAGCAAATACACAACTCTCATAAATGACTCTATTCATAGAAGTACTAGAGGTGCCCATGTTCTTGTTTTCCCATATGTCTTAATATTATATCTTGTATTCATGGGTCTCATAAAATACGTAAGTTGATAAAGTTTATTTCATGATATTAATCAAAGGAATATTTATCTTATGACATACTGAGAAATCTTATTAACTTAGTTCTTATGCATTGCATTCAGTTATACATGCGCATTGACCCATGACTAGATGGTGTTATATACACGTATATATATAGGGTATGAGGAAGGTTATGGCATTATATACACACCACCCCTGATCAGCTGGTATACGTTGATGATTTTGCCTGCAGTAGCTGAGATGATATGATGGGATGCCCTTAGAGGCTTGATGATGTTATGTACGCATATACCTATTCATGATATGACATTTATACGGATATGCATGACATTATAAATGTTTCATGATTCATAGAGCTATTCAGACTTACAGGTTGAGTCCTTTACTCCATATTTCTTTCATATCTATAGTATACGACTTTTCCTTCCTTACATACTCGATACTTTATTTGTAATGACGTACATTTTGCCTGGGGACGCTATGTTTCATGCCCCCAGGTCTCGATAGATAGGTCGAGAGTCCTCCAAGTAAGCTATCAGCTTAGCGGAAGGTGTTGGTGCGCTCTATTTGCTCCGGAGTTGCCTATTTGGTCAGTATGACTTGGACATGTATTGATTGGTATGGCGGGGTCCTGTCCCAACCTTTATGATATTTATGTACTCTTAGAGACTTGTAGGCAGATGTCATGTATACGGATACTTGTATGGCTTTGTCGGCCTATGTTTTGAGTATATAAAAGATTATGTCGGCCTTATAGGCCCGTACGTCATATGTATAAGTCGGTATATCATGTATGGTTATCCTATATTGAGTATTCCCTCATGCTTTATTCTAGTTATCTCATGACAACCTTTCTAGTTTATTTACCTATGATAGTATGATATGAAAGATATATTACATTGGTACTTGGTTGAGTAAGGTATCGGGTGCCCGTCGCGGCCCATTGGCTTGGGTCATGATACCACCAGCGTGATCTCGCAGGTGCGAGCTCTTGGAAGTAGAAGCGGTAGGTCGAGGGTTGAGTGTTTTCTGCAGAAGCGCATTTTTTACTGCAAAAGCGGTACCACAGAAGCGGCTAAATGGACTACAGAAGCGGAACCACCAGCAGTGTTTAAAATTGAAGGGTTCTGAGATTTTTATCATTTTTGGACTTTGCAAGCTCAGTTGGAGGCGATTTTTGAGAGGGATTTCACGTGATTTCTTGAGGTAAGCAACTTTTTATCATTTTTATTCAAAAATAATGATTACCCATTGAATTTCCCATCTAGTTGATGTGTTTTTGAGGTGGAATTTTGGGAGTTTTGGGATAGGGATTTGAGAGCAAGAATTAGAGATTTAAGTGGCCATTTGGTATTGGATTTGAGTAATTTTGGCATGGTTGGACTCGTGGTTGAATGGGTGTTCATATTTTGTAACTTTTGTTGGATTTCGAGATGTGGGCCTGGGGTTGATCTTTTGAGTTGACTTTTTGAATTTTGATTAAGAACTTAGCATTTTTCATATGGAATTAATTCCTATAGCTTGTCTTGATTATATCAAGTTGTTTGTTGCTAGATTCGAGGAATTCAGAAGCCGATTCACGAGGAAAGGGCTTACTGGAGTAGAGATTAGCATGGTTTGAGGTAAGTAACACTCCTAAACTTGGTTATGAGGGTATGAATCCCTGAATTTACGTGCTATGTGATTGGTGTTGAGGTGACGCACATGCTAGGTAACGGGCGTGTGGGCATGCACCACATGAATTGTGACTTGATCATTTTTGTGGAACTATGTAGTCAAATAATCTTGTTACTATCGATATATTTTCAATGTGTTAGAGAAGTTTAGCTGTGACTCATGTTAGAAATCATGCTTAGGCTATATGCCGGTACTATTGGCACCTACAAAGGTCGTGTTGCTATTGAATTACTTGCTTTATTTGAAATTTCGTACTCAGTCATATCTATCATTTGTATATCATATCTCAGTCTCTGTTGCCGTTTATTGATACATTAAATCATCATTATTTGGGCTGATTTTCATGACATTATGAGCCCGAAAGACCGGAGAGATTAATAACTGAGTGAGGCCGAGTGCCTAATTGTGAGGATATTTATGGGATCGGGTTGCACGACGCAACAAGATCTATTGATTCATGCTATGATTGTCTTATTTTAGCGCTTGGGTAGGATCCGCCCCTCCAGAGTTTGACTTATCAGCAATGAGCGCATGTACCTATTGATTGTGAGTGCCGAGTGCGAGTGAGGATTGAGTGACTGTGAGGATTGAGTGCATTGACACTCTGAGAGTATGAATATGATTTTTATCAGTGCGTTGTATTACATTTGGCATGTATAATTGTATACGGTGAAATCAGAGGAACCAATTTCTCGCTGATAAGGCTTCTCGGAAGATCGTTTTGAAGGCCCGAGACCACGGACCGAGTACCCTCCCTTGAGGTCCATCGATGCCCAACCTAGGGATAATGTGGTCGCGACCCCAATAGATATGGGGAGTTCCCAAAGAGTGCAGTCAGGATCGGCAAAATCTGTCAGGCTAGTCTGAAGTTAGTCTGAGCCTGCATCGTGAAGTTAGCTGACCCATCTCGATTTCTTCATCATTAATGTATTTTACACTATGTTGGGATTCCCCTACTATAAAAAGGGGATCCTTGACACTTTGTAAGGGTCGGTTATTGTTCCAACTACTCCATAGGAAATATAGAAGAACACACTTTTTGCTGTCTCACACTCTCTTGATATTATTGCTTTCATTTATTGTCTTCATACTTGTTCTTCATTTATTGTTTATCATTGGCCATAAACAGCCTCCCTCAGTTAACCCATAATAGTTATCCCTACCCTGATTGCCCTCAATAGCTCGTAACCGAGCCCTGAGATCGACATCGAGGCCCAAAATCGACAAGCCCGAGGCCCCGAGTAACCAACCTATTGGTTTGATTATAGCTCTCTCCTTTACTTTATTTCGTCTCTAAATCTCATACACTTAACATTAATTGCTTAACAAACTAGCATAAAATAGATCACGTATTTTTAAAGTCCCATCAACAAATTTAATTGTTATAACCATTTTCACGGTAAACAGTTTGCCGCCCACAGTGGGGCTAAAAATAATAGTGATTATGTTCTTGCTGGTTTTACTATATAACGCGAGTTATCTTTCATGCTTTTTCTTGTCCAAGATCTTCGATTTCAAATCAAAATGTCTAGTTCAGTAAACGGAGATGAAAATAACAATCTTAAGGACCATGGGGAACACGGTGTGGCTATTCCAGGTGTTGGTGTGCTGCCACAAAACCTTGGGAATGCACCAGAGCTAGTCCCCGTGGACACAATATCATGCGACACCCAACGGATCGATATAAGCTCGCATACCGATAGAAACGTGCGTCAAGGAGATCCACAAGAAGCTTAGAAAACCCCAACTAGTGAAGAACATGAGGTTATCCTTCATGTTATTTTGAAATGTTGCGGGCACAACAACTAGATATTGCTCAGCTACAAAGTCACCAGAAAACTCCCAGTATGGTAGCACCGGGGACATCACTTCTAGCCGAACAGGTGCAGGAGAGATCGAGCAATAATAGGTCGATGACCGATCCCGCCATCATAAAAATACTCAAGGAACTCACCAAAAGGATCGAATCGGGCGAGAAAATGATAGAAGCCAACGACAAGAAGGTCAAGACCTATAACTCCAAAGTTGACCAAATTTCAGGCGCACCCCCGGTCCTTAAAGGCGTGGATTCGAAGAAGTTCATACAAAGGTCATTCCCCGATGAAGCGACCCCGAAACCCATTCCAAAGAAGTTCAGAATGCCGGAACTCCCAAAATACAATGGGACCTCAGATGCCAATAAGCACGTTACTGCATACACTTGTGCAGTAAAGGGCAATGATGTAAGGGATGATGAGATCGAGTCCGTCTTGCTAATGAAGTTCGGGGAAACACTCTCGAAGGGGGCCGTGATGTGGTATCACAACCTAGCTCCTAACTATATAGATTCATTTGCCATGCTAGCAAACTCCTTCATAAAAGCACATGCCGGTGCCATCAAAGTAGCAACGAGGAAATCCGACGTGTTAAAAATCAAGCAGAGAGAGAACAAAATGCTACGATAGTTCGTATCTCGCTTCCATATGGAACAGATGGATCTACCTCCAGTCTCTGATGACTGTGTAGTGCAGGCTTTCACTCAAGGTCTGAACGAACGAAGCTCGGTGGCTTCCAAACAGTTGAAAGAGAATTTGATCGAATATCCCGCCGTGACCTGGTCAGACGTCCACAACCAATCCTAGTCGAAGATCAGGGCCGAAGACGACCAGCTGGGATCCCCCTCAGGCTCAGTATATCCAAGCAGGTTTCCGACGAAGGAACCTAAGCCGAACAAAGAAAGGTACCAGACATACACCGAAGACAGGAGGAACGCCCCGAGGTGCAATCCACCTTGCAATGACCGAAGGATAGACCGAGGACATGATCCTTGGGGATCCATTAGTAGATCCAGATTTGATAGGAACGCAAGGCCAATAGGGGCACCTCACTTGTTAGAATACAACTTCAACATCGATGTATCAGACATCATGTTCGCCATCAGTAAAATTAGAGACGCCAGGTGGCCCAGGCCTGTACAATCAGACCCTTCACAAAGGAATCATAACTTAGTATGCGAGTTTCACAACATGCATGACCACAAGACTGGGGATTTCCACCAACTCTGAGAGGAGGTAGCTCGACTACTTAACAAAGGTCACCTCCGGGAATTCCTCAACGACCGAGCCAAAAATCTGTTCTAAGAAAGAGAGGCGGCCAAGAAGAACGAAACAAACGAGCCACAACATGTCATCCACATGATCTTGGGAGGCATCGATTCCCTGCAGGAACCGTTGATGAGAAGGACAAAAATATCCATCACTAGAGAATAGCGAACTCGGGGGTATATACCCGAGGATGCCCTCACTTTCAGTGAAAAGGACACCGAGACCTTGTCTAAGCCTCACAATGACACACTGGTAATCTCTTTCCATGTAAATTCTTTTCAAATAAAACGTGTACTCGTAGATCCAGGTAGCTCAGCCAACATCATCAGGTCGAGGGTGATAGAGCAGCTCGGACTGCTTGGCCAAATCGTGCCCGCCACTCGAGTCCTTAACGGATTCAACATGGCAAGTGAAACGACGAAAGGAGAAATTAACCTCCCAGTCACCGTGGCCAGAACAACCCAAAACGCTAAATTCCATGTCATCGAAGGAGACATGAGGTACAACTCCTTGCTTGGACGACCGTGGATACACTGCATGAGAGCAGTATCATCCACTCTCCACCAAATGATGAAATTCCCAACAAATTATGGAATTAAAACAGTCTACGGGGAACAACATGCAACAAGGGAAATGTTCGCAGTGCACGACGTGGCACCGACATCAATACCTCCGCTCGCAAAAGAGCCAAAGGGTAGTCAAGCCACACCTTTGATTAAACACGATCGAACAAAGTAAAGGACCATACCGCGTCTTCATCTCGAGTAATTAGGACATATCAGTCCTAGAAACATCGCTAGCACATCCCACACTAAGGTATAACCATCGCCCTTTTTATTTTATATTTCAGACTAACCCTTATGCAGGCACCCGATCGAAGCAGTCAGAGCGCTAACCCAGCTCAAAGACCTTAATGTTTTAAAGCATTCGTTGTACTCTTTTCCTTCGATCGAGTTTTTATCCCAAAAAGGGTTTTACCAACAAGGTTTTTAACGAGGCAACATGTGGATGCTACCTAAGGGAGACTCAACAAGTGTTCAAGGCTTCTTTTGCAATCAACCTTGAACACTGGGCCAAACGGTCGAACGAATCGTGTCCGTATAGCCAGGCCCCCGACGGCAAAAACGTGTACATTTATACCAAATAATTAAAGAATATTTGTTATTAAAGCATCTCACGCTCCAAAAAAGGCTTAGCACCTTTGCAAAAACAACTCCTCCGCCGAAAACGTCCCGAAACATGAAAATCATGAAACATCCCCAAGGCTAAAAGCACCCCGAACATCGGGGACTGGCACCGATATCTCCAAAATTGCACGACCCAACTATCGGGGACTGCAGTCAAGTATCATCTCCATCGACTTATCAAAACCCGAGGTCGTAAAACCCCGAGCGGGTAGACTCAGTCCCGTAAGACCTACATAAGGCAACAACTAAGCCTGTAAGACCTTAAAGGCATGTGAAACTGTAAGACCTCAACGGCATGCAAAACCTATAAGACCTCAACGGCATGTAAAACCTGTAAGACCTCAACGACATGTAAAACTGTAAGACCTCAACAATATGTAAAACTTGTAAGACCTTGCTAAAGGCATAGACCCGATCCTAAAGTTTCGGCTATATATCGAACTTGTAAGACCCTTAAAAAGGCATACCCTCGATATAGATGCTGAAACTACTTCACTCGAGGCTCAAAGGCTCCGGCCAAACACAAGTGACTCCGGTCAAATGGTTATACCAGCCAAACTAACGTGACTCGGGGACATACGACATTTGCTACAAGGCGTAAGAGCCATTGTCGCTAGGCCACACATGCCTTCAATTACTCCGAATCTACTTTAGAAAGAACCGGTTAAATAGGCTACCCTTGGCATAGGCAAAAGAGCTTCAACCATGTCAACTCCAAATCACAGGCTTCGAGCTACTCAGCCTCCGAGAAAAAACTCCTTATGTGCTAGAACACCACCGCAAGTTACTCAAAATCGAGGTTCTTTGCGAACCGATGACGAGTCAGACAAAAATTACTTCAAAAGTCCTTAATGAGAGGAAAATAAAGCTTACATAAATGGTCGCATCAACCAAGCATGTAATAGCTATTGTCGCCAGCCTAATGAGCCTCAGGGCCATACACACAAAAGGTCGCATTGACCTAAAGCATAGAGCCACTATCGCCAGCTTGAAATCTGAAAACATGAGGGTCAAAATGAGCTCGAGTCGTAACCCGATTCAGAGACCGGACCCAAAAGAGTTAACTGAATATGACTGAGAGCAAGGCATAAGATCCATTGTTGCCAGCCCACATACACTGGAAGGTCGCATTGGCCCACGACGTAAGAGCCATTGTTGCCAGCCCACATATACTAGAAGGTCGCATTAGCCCACGACTTAGGAGCCATTGTCGCTAGCCCTCATTAAAAGGTCGCATTGACCAAAAGCGTAAGAGCCACTATCTCCAGCCTAAAGTTCGGCCATTCGAAGGACAAATAATCCTGAGTCGATGCCCGACTCAAGGACTGTGCCCAAAGCAGATGGCCTAATTATGCTTGAGAGCGAAAGTGTGTAAGAGCCTACGAGCCAGTCCAATGAGCCTTAGGGCCATATCATGACTATAATGATTTCTACCAACTCGAAGACCAATTCGATGGACAAATTCAAAACAGTAAGAAATACAAAGGAAATAAAGCTGCAAGGTTTTCTTTCATACACATATGCGAAAAGGTGCAATCTCCGTCTATAAATATGCTTTGAAAATGCTACATACAGATGGCAAAATCTATGCCCCCCTGGGGGCTACGACCTGCCAGCCTCATCTTCGCTTTCTTTGGCGTCGGTAAAAAGCAACTGTGCATCATGCTCGTCTGCCCTTGCTAATGCCAATTCCTCCAAGAGGGCGTAGCTTCTAGCACAGATCTCTTCGAGGGTCTTTCTTCGAGATTTTCAGTGAGCATATTTTTCAAGATAAGTGGAGTTGGGCTTCAAAAGCAGGAACTTTAGCCAGAGCGTCCTTCCCCTCTAAAGCCTGAGCCTTCGCTCGAGCTCTCAGCTTATGATATTCACGCCTGGCCCAACCTGCTTTATCTCGAAGGCGCTCCAGGGCCTCCGCCTTTTTCTGCAACAGAAATAAACTAAGTATTAGCCTTAGGAACCAGGAGGCGGGGTGCACGCTCACCCAAAACAGGAAATTACCTGCTTCTTTAGATGGTTCTCATAGTTCATGCTCAGACCCACCTCATACTGCAAGTGCGCCAGATCGACTTACTTTTCCTCACAAAGGAGCCTAAGGGATCTCTCCTCATCCAGAGCTTTATGTAGCCTGGCTTTACAAAAAATTAGCCCGAACTTAAGCTTGTTGAACGCCTACAAAATAGATCCCAATAAGAAAGGAAAGGCGTGAAGCTCGAAAGACCTATACAGAAACTCACCATAAAATGAAGCCACTGGGCTTCCTTGGACGTTGAGCGCACACCTGCCAATCTAGTTCCTTCAGCCATGAAAGAGTCGACTCCGGTCGAAGCACGATCGCTCGGTGTATGTGACCCAAGGTTTGTAGTATCTCCCAAAGTATTATTGGCAGAAAACGAAGGCGACAGCGATAGAGAAACCCTCTTTCCAGAACCAGGAGCCACAGACACGACAGGCTCGGGTGATTTTTCCGCTCCGAAGACCCGGTCCCACTCTGCCTTACTTTGAGCACCATCTTCTTGTGAAAGCACATCTTGTTCATTGTTACCGTTCTTCAGCACGAAAGTTGGCAACCCTTCCCCCTCTTTGAAGGAGCACGACCTTGCCTCAAAAGTCTCTCCAATGCCTACAACAGTAAGATTAATACGTGTAAAGGGGATATGCTTCTCCACATGAAAGAAGGGAAAGGAAAGAATAGAAGATAACTCACCATGGTATTTTTCTTCCCATCTTCCCCGGGACAAAGCTCACCACTTGCACTCCTCACAGGTCTAGTGGGTCGCCAATTCTCGGAACCAGTCTGGTAGATCAGGAATGTCACCCGGCACCCATCAAACCGCTGTAGAGGAAGAAAGGAAGGCACGGTTACGAAACCAATTCTCACTATAGGCAAAATTGAGAAAGCACGAAATGCACCACTTACATGTATAATTCCATTCCTCACATAATGGCATAAGCTCTACGGGGATATTGTCAGCGGTCCGCACTCGGACGAAATGACTCATCCATCCCCGATCTCCATCGTCCTCGTCATTAACGACAAAGGGCATGTCTATTGGCATCACAAGGTCAGCAGGCCTCAATGGTGGAAGGGCCGGTACAACCTGATAAGATGACTAAGAGAAAAGTCAAGCACCGCCTTCGCCGCGAAAAATTTCATCATCAGCACCATTCGCCAAAATGACGGATGGATCTACGCAAAGGTAACCCGATACTCTAGGCAGAAGTCGAGCACAACCCTATCAACGGGGGCCCAATGTGAAAGGGTATGTGTACACATTCAATAGTCCATCGGCACGATCCGTGATGCCCTCACCCGGGGGAAGTATCTATGGTACTACCTTTTTCCCCCATCCGCAGTCTTTTATCACTAACCCAAGATGTTCTTCTCCTATTGAAGAAACAACATTCAAGGCATACTCTCGTTGGTCCTGAATGCCGGAGGCAAAGCTCTACCCTCCCTGTCGGACGGCCCCAGACATAGCTGCCATGGCTATGACAAAATTAGAAAACTAAAGTAAGGATATGTGCAAGTGCGTTAGTGTTGGAGCAACGAAAGGCTAGCGCAGAAAAAGAAGGGCAACTACTTAAAGTGATGGGATCCCCTAAAAAACAAAAAATGTCCATGTATATATATATGGAAAAACGACAACGATCCGCTTTCCTCAAAACCAGCTAAAAGCACCATTGCTAGTCCCGAGGTGGTACTCGACCTCGAGGACCTCCATAAAGACAAGGCTAGGCTCCAGGAAGCCGATGACTCCTTTGCCAGCACTGATGTAGTACCCGACCTCGAGGATCTCCATCAAAAAGAAGTTAGGCTCTAAAAGGCCAATAACATCATCGCCAGTCCCGAGGTGGTACCCGAGCTCGAGGACCCCCATCAAATAGAAGTTAGGATTTAAGGAGCCAACAATATCATAGCCAGTCTCGAGGTGTTACCCAACCTCGAGGATATCCATCTAAGGAAAGTTAATCTCCAAAGAGCCGACAACATCGCCAGTCCCGATGTGGTACCCGACGTCGAGGACCTCCATTAGGACAAGGCTAGGCTCCAGGAAGCCGATGATGCCTTTGCCAGCATCGAGGTAGTATCCAACCTCGAGGATCTCCATAAAAATGAAGTTAGACTCTGAAAGGACAACAACATCATTGCTAGTCTCGAGGTGGTACCCGACCTCGAGGACCCCCCATCAAAGAGAAGTTAGGCTTTGAGGATCCAACAATATCATTGCCAGTCTCGAGGTGGTACCCGACCTCAAGGATCTCTATCAAAGGAAAGTTAAGATCCAGAGAGCCGACAACATCGCCAGTCCTGAGGTGGTACCCGACCTCGAGGACCTCCATTAGAACAAGGTTAGGCTCCAAAAATCCAAAAACACCTTCTCCAGTCGCAAGGTGGTACCCAACCTCGAGGACCTCCATCAAAACAAGGTTAGGCTCTAGGAAGCCAATAACACCTTCTCTAGTCTGGAGGTAGTGTTTGACCTTGAGGACCTCCATCGAAAAGGAGTTGGGAATTAAAAGACCAACGACGTCATCACCAGCCTCGAGGCAATATCATACTTCGAGGATCTCCATCCAAAATATGTTAGGCTCCAAGAAGCCTTAAACAACATTACATATATCATCCTAAAATGGGCAGTCCCTCATTCGAGACCTATCTACAATGCCTTAAGATTGCATACATTAAGTTTAAGACAATTCTCCAAATGCCCCGGATCAACCCTCACTCGGGGACTGTTCTCGAAGGTCTAAATGCTGAGTCTCAGTTTAGGGGTTCAAAGCCCTACTTCTTCTCGACTCAAAGTAAGGGTCCCAACGTCCCGAGTTTATCGGGTTAATCCGGGTTTGCCCCGAGGAACGACAAAAGATCCATGGGAAGCCATTTTTATCAACTAGAGGTCAGAAGGAATACTCGCACCCGGGTTTGTATTAGCAACAATAGACAGAGTCATGTATGTAGAAACTGCACAAACGTAAAAGAATGTAGCAAGCATCAAAGATAAAAATTGAGGAAATATCTTTGTATTCACAAACATTCAATTACAAAAGCCCATTAGGGGTCCTTACATATGATTACAAAAGCCCACGAAGGGTCCTTACACATAAACAAAGAAGCAAGAAGGTGTACATGTAGTGAAAGCCTAGGGGCATAGACTATTCTCAAAGGTGTGTCCACAACAACAACATTTTTGGGCATCATCTCCTCAGGCACATGTCATCAAAGACAATATCTTCCAAGAACAATCCCCTTAGAAGTCTTATCTCGGTTCCCCAGAATGGTATCTTCAAAAGAGGAGACGACAAAGAGGAAAGCGATGCAGAAGAGGCAGGAAAAAACGAAGAGTGGCTGGGTGAAAAATCTGGCTAGTATGGATATCGCCAGGCTATTATTGTACAACCACTTCTTGAGACGTTGCCCCATTGCAGGATGCAACAGTTAGTAGGTGGTACCACCTCACCCCATGGAAAGCAAAGGGAGTGAGGCGCCACACCGGGTAATCATGGGAGATGAGCAGCGGTGTATAATCCGAGGCCCCTCTTGAGCAGCAGTGTATAATCCAAATATTTCCTTGGGTAGGAGGAAATTGACCATCTGCTTCGTCGTCCCAAGCCAACAGCGACAACAACAACAACAAAAACAAAAACAGTATAATCTCGCTCGACCAGAGAAGGTCCAGGAGATAAGCCGTAGCATGCCTGATAAAAGTACCGCCATACAATCTTAAGGCCATGTGCCTCAAACATGGTGAATGACAAAGAATGAGAAACCGGAAGCTACTTGGGTAAAAGGTTGATTACAGGAGGCCCCCATTTTTAGAAAGGGGGCCAACGTAACTGACAACGCCATTATCACCATCAAAAAATGTAACGATAGGTGCATTCAATGCGTCCTTGGGAGTTGAATTGATAGCGACATTATGGCCCTGAAGAATGAGAAACCACAACACGTTGAATGATCCTGGAAAAGTGAAACGACGAAATGTTTCGTTAATCATGGAGGCTTGCGTCATCAGTATGACGCCGTCACGGGAAGCCTGAAGAGTGGGATGTCAAAATAATTTCTTGTCGCTCCGCTCTAAGAAATGTGGGGACTATATGTATACGGTGAAATCGGAGGAACCTATTTCTCGTTGATAAGGCATCTCGGAAGATCACTTCGAAGGCTCTAGACCATGGACTGAGTACCCTACCTCGAGGTCCATCGATGCTCGACCTAGGGATAACGTGGTCGCGACCCCAACAAATATGGGGAGTTACCAAAGAGTGCAGTCAAGACCGGCAAAATCTGTTAGGCTAGTCTAAAGCTAGTCTTAGCCTGTATCTTGAAGTTAGCCAGCTATCCCATCCCGATATCTTACATCATTAATGTATTTTGCACTATGTTGGGATTCCCCTCCTATAAAAAGGAGAACCTTAACACTTTGTAAGTGTCGGTTATTGTTCCAGCTACTCCATAGGAAATATAGAAGAACACTCTTTTTTCTCTCTCACACTCTCTTGATATTATTTCTTTCATTTATTGTCTTCATGCTTGTTCTTCATTTATTTCTTATCATTGGCCATAAAGAGCCTCCCTCAATTAACCCATAACTGTTATCCCTACCCTGATTGCCCTTAATAGCTCGTAACCGAGCCCTAAGATCGACCTCGAGACCCGGAATCGACAAGCCCGAGGCCCCGAGTAACCAATCTATCGGTTTGATTATAGATCTCTCATTTACTTTATTTCGTCTCTAAATCTCATATACTTAACATCAACTGCTTAACAAACTAGCATAAAAATTGATCACGTAGAGTCCCATCAACAAATTTAATTGTTATTACTATTTTCATGGTAAACAATAATTTACATGTAGAGATAGAGATGTATCATTCCTCATTTCAGCCTCACTTGGAATATTTTATCTTTTTTGAGCTTAAACTATTGAACTTGAAAGCATGTTTAAATTCTATACAATTATTCATGTATTTAGATAGTACCCGTCGAGCTCATCACTGCTTTCAGTCCAAAAGTTAGTTTTGTTACTTATTGGGTATATTGGTGAGTTGTACTCATACTATACTCTGCACTTTGTGTGCAGATCCAGGTATTTCCGGGCACGGTGGTTACTGGTTTTGGAGATTTATGAGTTTGAAGATTTTTGAGGTAGCTGATTTGGCGTCTGCAATCCTTAACTCTCCTCCTTAATCTTTTAATTTTACTTGTACTGTTCTACCTTCCTAGTCAGTGTTCAGACCAAGTTATTGCGTAGATACTCATGTACTTAGTGAGGCCCGAATTTTGGGGGATATTGTATTGAGTCGCAGTAGTTTCTTATCAGTATTTATGAGATTTCTTTCTTGAACTTATATTACTATGTTTTCCAAATTTAAAAATACGTGGTTTTATTGTGAATGTTGGCTTGCCTAGTTTTGCGATAGGCCCCATCAAGACATATGAGATTTGGGTTGTGACAAGATGCTATCAGAGCCTATGTTACACAGGTCTCACAAGTCATAAGCAGGTTTAGTAGAGTCTTACAGATTAGTATGGAGACGTCTATACTTATCTTCGAGAGGCTACCGAACACTTAGGAAAACTTCACCTTCTTTTATTCTTGTTGTGTGAATTTTTTGATTCTGGAAACTAAACTTTTGTTATTTTATTCTCACAGGTGGTGAGAACATGTGCTACCGGACCGAGCGGACAGCCACCGGCACCACCAGCTAGGGCCACGAGAGGCTGAGGCCGTAGTAGAGGTCGAGGTGCAACTCGTACAGTAGCTAAAGTAATACTTGCAGACCCGCCAGTTGCTCCAGATCCGGAGCAGATTATAGATATAGTTGAGCCGGTAGGACCAGCTCAAGCATCCATTGTGCTCATTGTGATTCCAAGCCTTCAGGAGGCTCTGGCCCAGATATTGACTGTTTACACTATCCTTGCTCAAGCGATTTTAATTCTGGCCAAGCCAGCCACTTCTCAGGCGAGTGGAGGTGCTAATACTCTTGCCTCTCGTACTCTAGAGGAGATGATGCAGGGACTTCAGATACTGCGGGTACTACCAGCCCAGCCAATTGCAGCTGCTTAGGCCCAAATGGGGACCATTATGAGTGATGAGGAGTAGAAGATACTAGAGAGGTATGGGAGGCTCAAGCCTCTACCATCCAGTGGGGCTGAGTCAGAGGATGCTCAGGATTTCTTGGATATGTACCAGAGTATTCTTCACCCGGCGGATATTCTGGAGACTAGTGGGGTCTCATTTACTACTTTCCGACTGTTAGGGCAGCCTTTAGATGGTGGGAGGCCTATGAGAAAGCAAGCCAGCCAATGGTGCACCACTTTCATGACACAAGTTCTCCATTCTCTTCTTGGATAAGTTTGTGCCACCGACCGACAGGGAGGAGTTGAAGGCAGTTCGAGTAGCTACGCTAGGAGGGTATGTCTATGACCCAGTATGAGATGAGATTTTTAGACTTGGCTCGTCATGCGATCCAGTTGGTTCCCACTAAGAAGGAGAGGATTAGGAGGTTCATTGATGGCCTTAACTATCAGTTGCATTTTTTATGACTCGGGAGAATGCATCAGGTGTTACGTTCGATGAGGTGGTTGATATTTCCCTATGGATAGAGTTGGTCCGTAGTTAGGAGTGTGAGGAGAGGAAGGTCAGGAGGCCTCATGGTTTAGATAGACTTAGTGGTGTTAATTATGGGGGGCAGTCCTACCACAATAGGGGTCGTCCTTATAGGCCCCCTCAGATGGATCGTCCGGTTCATCGTGGGGCATCAGCTAGCCATGGTTTATACAGTGCATCCGAGTTAGTCATCTCTCAGGGCTCTCCAAGCTCAGAGTTCATCTCATGGTCCATTAGTTGAGGGTTCCTTTGTGCCAGGTCCTTCTAGCAGTTATTCTAGTATTAGGGGCCCGTTCAGTCCCCACCACCAGCAGGGAGTTGCTTCGAGTGCTGAGAGTTTGGGCATGTGTGGAAATAGTGTCCCCGTCGCTTGGGAGGTCCAGTGCAGTAGAGGGGTCAGGCTATGACTGCCGCACCAGTTATTTCACCACTTGCCTAGCAAGCTCGAGGTCGGGCAAAGGTAGCTAGAGGTCTTCTGAGAGGGGGAGGTCGATCAGGTGGAGGACAAGATCAATTTTATGCTATTCCTACCAAGCCAGAGTCCGTTGCTTCAGATGTAGTGATCACACGTATTATTTCATTGTGCCATAGAGATGCTTGCATATTATTTAACTCTTGTTCTACTTATTCTTATGTATCATGCTATTTTACTCGTTATTTGGATATGCACCGTGAGCCCTTAGTTTCACTTGTTCATGTATCTACGCCAGTAGGCGATACTATTATTGTGGACCGTGTGTATCGGTCGTGTATGGTGACCACTGGAGGATTGGAGACTAAAGTTGATCTCTTATTACTTAGTATGGTTGATTTCAATGTGATTTTGGGTATGAACTGCTTGTTTTTGTGTCATGCTATTCTGGATTGTCATGCTAAGACCATGGCATTGGCGATGTCGGGGTTTCTGAGGATCAAGTGGAGAGGTTCTCTAGATTATGTTCCCAACAGGGTGATTTATACCTGAAGGCCCAACAAATCATTGGAAGGGGTGTTTGTCATAATTGGCTTTTATGATTGATGTTGGTGCTGATACTCCTACTATTGACTCTATCCCGGTAGTGAGAGACTTTTCGAATGTTTTCCTATAGACCTGCTAGGCATGCCACCCGACAGGGATATTAATTTTGGCATTGACTTGGTGCCAGGCACTAAACACATTTCTATTCCCCAGTATCGTATGGCACCAGCAGAGTTGAAGGAATTGAAAGAGCAGTTTTAGGAGCTTATTAATAAGGGGTTATTAGGCCTAGTGTATCGCCTTGGGGTGCACCGGTTCTGTTTGTGAAGTAGAAGGATGGTACTAGTGGATGTGCATAGACTATCAGCAATTGATCAAAGTTACAATCAAGAACAAGTATTCTTTGCCGCATATTGATGATCTATTTGACCAACTTAAAGGAGCGAGGGTGTTCTCTAAGATTGATTTAAGGTCTGGGTATCACAAGTTGAAGATTCGGGACTCGGATATTCTGAAGATGACATTCAGGACCCACTATGATCGCTATGAGTTTCTTATGATTTCTTTCGGGCTGACCAATGCCCCAACAACATTCATGCATCTGATGAACAGTGTATTTCAGCCATACACTACAACATAATGTATTTATAGCTACGAAATCTTATATGTGAATTTAAAAAATGTGGCTACTACCTAATAATTGCCACAAAAATTAGAATTTTTTAGATATTTACAAATTCGTAAAAAAATTCAAATAGCTAAGAAACAGGGGATTTGTGGGAGAAACTTTTGTCATTATAATAAATTATTTTTATGGTAAAAAAAATTCAAATATAATACAATAAAATAATATAACCACGACTTTTTTGTATGATTTGTAGCCATGAAACTTTTAGTCCACAGCTAACAAAAATACTTTTGCCACAGACTAATAATCTGTGGCAAATAAATTTGAATCTTTTGCCACACTCCATTAGCGACTACTTCATTTTCAGTAAGAAATTCGTCGCAAATTGATGTTTTTCTAGTAGAATTATGGCTGCCACGTAATGATAGCTGTAGATTTATTTTTCGTGGCAAGAGTATAAAATCATTTGCTATAAATATAACTACAACACAAAAATTTCGTGGCAATAAGTACTAATTCTTATCCATGGATCATGTAACATTTTTAGCTAACTTTTAGTTATGCTACATTTTGCTACAAATGATATGAAAAAAATATTGTGGCTAAAGTATTTAGCCACGGAAATTTTCATAATTAGCTACGTTCCTTTTTGTAGCTATAAGCACATTATGTTGTAGTGATACCTTAATTAGCTTGTCATAGTTGTGCCTTCAGCGTCAGGCTCTTATACAGTGTATTGTAATGCTTCTCGTATTGGTATTGGGTGTGTCTTGATGCAGGATGGTAGAGTGATTGCTTATGCTTTGTGCCAGTTGAAGCCTCATGAGAAGAACTACCCTATTCACGATTTGGAGTTGGCAGTCATCGCTCATGGATTGAAGAGTTGGAGGCATTATCTCTATTGTGTGTCTTGTGAGGTATTTATGGATCATCAGAGTCTCCAACACTTGTTCAAATAAACAGATCTAAATTTGAGGCAACAGAGATGGTTGAATCTGCTAAAGGACTATGATATTACCATTTTGTATCATCCCGGGAAGGCTAATGTGGTGGTCGACGCCTTGAGTAGAAAGGTAGTGAGTATGGGTAGCCTTGCTTTTATTCTTATTGGTGAGAGACCTCTTGCATCGGAAGTTCAGGCCTTTGGCCAATCAGCTCATGAGATTAGATGTATCAGAGCCTAGTCGAGTTCTAGATTGTATGATTTCTCAGTCTTCCTTATATGATCACATTAGAGAGCGTCAATAAGATGACCCCCATTTTCTTGTCCTCAGGGACATAGTCCAACACGATGATGCCAATGAGGTTTCTATTGGAGATGATGGGGCGTTAAGGATGCATGGTCAGATTTCTGTGCCAAATGTAGAGGGGCTACCTTAGTTGATTCTTGAGGAAGCCCACAGTTCACGGTATTTCATTCATCCGGGTGCTGCAAAGATGTATCAAAACTTGAGGAAACACTATTGGTGGAGGAGTATGAAGAAAGATATAATGGGGTAAGTAGCTTAGTGCCTAAATTGTCAGCAGGTGAAGTACAAATATCAAATATCGGGCGGATTGCTTCAAAGGCTTGAGATTCCAGAGTGGAAGTGGGTGCGTATCACCATGGACTTTGAGAAATTTTGGTGCTATTTGGGTGATTGTGGATTAGTTGACCAAGTCCGTGCATTTCATTCTAGTCAGGACTAGTTATTCTTCAGAGCGGTTGGCTGAAATCTACATCTAAAAGATTATTTTCTTTCACGGTGTCTCGATGTCCATCATTTTAGATCAGGGAACAGAGTTTACATTGCAGTTTGTAGAGCAGTGCAATGCGAATTAGGCACATGGGTTGAGCTGAGTACAGATTCCATCCCCAGAGAACAGACAGTACGAGTACACTATTCAGATATTGGAGGATATGCTACGTGCTTGTGTCATAGATTTTGGGGGTTCTTAGGATCAATTTGTGCCCCTTGCATAGTTTGCTTACAATAGCAGCTACCAATCGAGCATTTAGATAGCTCCGTATGAGGGTTTGTATGGGAGACGGTGTCGATCTTCATCCAGGTAAGGCTAAGCTATTGGGTACGTATTTGGTTCAGGATGATCTGGACTAGATTAAGTTTATTCAGGATCAGCTTCAAATGGCACAGTCTAGGCAAAAGCGGTACGTCAATCGGAAGGTTCGTGATGTTGCTTACATGGTAAGGGAGAAGGTTTTACTCATAGTTTCCCTATGAAGAGTGTTATGAGGTTCGGGAAGAAGGGCAAGTTGAGACCTTGGTATATTGGGCCTTTGGAGGTACTTGAGAGGGTTGGAGAGGTGGCTTATAGGCTTGCATTGCTGCCTAGACTATCGAGTCTTCATACAGTATTTCATGTTTATATGCTCCGGAAGTACATCGACGATCTGTCTCATATTTTGGCTTTCAGCACGGTTCAGTTAGATGGTGATTTGACTTATGATGTAGAGCCGGTGGACATTTTGGATCGGCAGGTTGGTGGACTTATGGTGCAGTTCAGAGTTCAACCAGTCGAGGAGGCTACTTGGGAGACCTAGATGGAGATGCGAAGCAGATATCCACACCTATTTGAGACTCTAGGTATGATTCTAGACCCGTTCGAGGATGAAGGTTTGTTTAAGAAGGGCAACATTTAAAGACCCGACTGGTCGTTTTGAGTGTTGTAGCCTCGTTCCTCCATTTACTGCTTACTCTATGATTAATTGTTGTTATGTGACTTGCCGGGGTAATTTTTTTGGTTCCGGGGATGTTTCGGAATGAATTGGGACACTTAGTCCCAAGGTTGGAAGCTTAAGTTGAAAGAGTTTACTTGATGTTGACTTATATGTAAACGACTCCGGAATGGAGTTTTTATGGTTCCGATAGCTCCGTATGGTTATTTTTGGTCTTAGGAGTGTGTCCAGATATTGATTTGGAGGTCCGTAGATGATTTTGACTTGAAATGACAAAAGTTGGAAAAATAGGAGTTTGGAGAGTTGAGAAGTTTTACCGAGAGTTAACTTTGTGGTCACCGTGCTTGGATTTTAGTTCCGGAAGTTGGAATAGGTCTGTTGTGTCAATTATGACTTGTGTACAAATTTTGGGATCAATCGGAGTTGGTTTGATCAGTCTCTGCATCGAATGTAGAAGTTGAAAATTCGTAAATTTTATTAGGCTTGAATTGGGGTGCGATTCATATTTTTGATGTTGTTTGATGTGATTTGAGGCCTTGACTAAGTTTGTATCATTTTTTAGGACTTGTTGGTATGTTTGGTTGAGCTCTCGGGTGCCTCAGGTGGATTCTAGATGGTTAAGATCAAAAGTTGGACTTGAAGCATTGTTGAGATTTTTACCTCTCGTGTGAACGCACATGCGAGGGGTTTAGACGCTGGTGTGATGCCGTACGTGCGGCTGAAATGGCGCAGAAGTGGAGCTGGGTCTGGCCAGGGGAGTGTCACAGGCGCGAAGTTGAAGTGCTTCTTCAAGTTCGTAGAAGCGGAACATTAGTTGCATGTGCAAAATTTTGGAAATTGGCTTGGGCGCGCAGGTGAGAATGCGGGGCCGCATGCGCGGTCTCGTAGGTTGAGCTCTTGGCCGCAGAAGCGACAGGTCGGGGGTTGAGTGCTTTTCGTAGAAGTAAATTTTTTAGCACAAAAGAGGTACCGCAGAAACTGCTAAATAGACCGCAGAAGTGGAACCACTAGCAGTGTTTAAAATTGAAGGGTTCCGAGATTTTTATCATTTTTGGACATTGCAAGCTCGGTTGGAGGCGATTTGTCATGCCCCAAACCTGCGGAGGCGTGGCTGGCAGCCGGTGCCGTACTGGCCTGAGCGAACCACTCTGTAACTTATTTGTTTTCATCTGTGACTATCATGGGCAAATATGGCCAAAACTCATAATATATAACTATAAGTGGAAAACTCTGTATCACTGAACAAGTTTTCTTGAAACATGAATACATATGGGCCTCAATGCCTCTGACATACTGTACAATGAACTGCTATCTACAAAGTCTCTACGATTATTTGACATCAAATGGGATAGGGTACCGACCTACCCATATGTCTGTAGCAAAACTCTGACATAATGACTTATAGACTCGGCTACACTCTGAATGAGGAGGAGTCTTGCCAATACTTAGCTGAATGTCAATAACATCTACTATGAGGGCTCGTCAAACTGATTATCTATACCTGCATGCATGAATGCAGCATCCCCAACAAAAGGACGTTAGTACGAATAATGTACTGAGTATGTAAGACATGTAAATAACTATATAAAAGGCATGGAAGAAACATGGAGTAAAGGACTCAACCTGCAAGTCTGGATAGCTCTATAAATTACGAAACACTTATAGTGTCATGCATATGCATATGAATATCATGTCGTGCATCGGTACATGTATTCATAACATCATCAAGCCTCTGAGGGCATCCCATCATATAATCTTGGCCCCTGTGGGCAAAATCATCAACGTATACCAGCTGATCAGGTGGTGGTGCGTATATAACGTCGTAACCTTTTGTCATATCCCATATACATATATACGCATATATAACACCATCTGTTCATGGATCAATGTACATTTATAAAATAAATGCAATGCATGAGAAGTACGTCAATAAAATCTCTCGGAATATCATATGACCTTTATGCCGTTGAGTAATATCATGATGTAATCTTTTCAACTTACGTATTTTTCTGAGACATATTAACAAACGATAGAACAATAAGACATATGAGAATTCAAGAACATAGGCACCCCTACTACTTCTATGAATAGAGTAATTTATGGAAGTTGTGCATTTGCTTGTTTCATTTGTATCGTATGGATCATGTCAAAAGGAAAGAAGGAGTAACCTTAACATACATGGATTAGAGAAAAATCCGTATGATATTCTTGAAAAAAGGTTGCACCATACTCCCTTAAAATCGCAAAATCTCACGTTGCTAATGTTAATGTGCTAATTCCAGTCACTAGAAAGGTGTTTTCCCTATGCTGCACCATCTCCTTCTCCGACTATCATATGCAACCAGCTTTTATGCTCCACCAAATATATGGAAAATATATTTCATGAAAAGTATTTAACATCACACCAGACATATACTGACACAAGTTCTTCCAATACACCTTAATAGCAATTACACTAGAGTAACAGTAAACTGAATTCATCAATTAACAAGATTTGTAGTCTGTTTAAAGTAACTATTCACTTTAACAAATAATATGAACTGCCTCTTTCAGCGAGTAGTGACTTTTTTAATACAAATGCCACCACCATTTATACTCAACCAAACATATGGATAATATTTTTCATGAAAAAATAGTTTACATTATGCCAAACACACTTGCATGCTTCCAAAGAATTCTCGTTGCCTAGAATTGCCACTTTATCAAAGTGATTCAATAGTCACTTGATATATTTTCCATGTGGCTTCCACGTTGCCTTAGTCTTTATCCAAAGTTTTTCTATTCAAGAGTCTTGATATATTTCCTTAGCCATTATTCAATAATTCATATAATTAAGGATTATCTCAAATTATTTAAAATACAACTTACTTTTAATACACTTTATACACCTTACTATAATATATTTTACTATCGTCCTCATGTGGTATCATATAAAATTAATACATATATTATTATTTCACTAAAACATCTATGTAAAAATACATATATTTTCTCCACTTATAATTTTATTAATCTCATATTAAGGGTAAAAATTTTCGTATGCTTAATTCTTAAAATGGTAAAAAGATAACCTTCTTTTCTTGTGAGAAAATAATTTCAATCTTTACAATAAAGAAAATGTCATAAACTTTCTCATATTATGTGTATAATTTATAACATATTCGAAAGTAGTAATATTAATAAATATATAAAATCATATTTTTCAAACCATATTTTTTTTTAAAAAGTGTTCCACTCAACATACCATATCAAATATATATAACGGTATCAATATTGTTACACTTACGGGGTCCTACAATATCATAGTCACAAATCCTCTATAACCTCAGGAATGGTCTTAATCCCTTCAAGCTCATATGGATTACTACGACTTATCCTAATATTAAAGTACGAGATGTAATATCCTTCTCCTCTTTAGAACATTTGTCCTCGAATGTTAACTCTTAAAGATTTACAAAATTATCACTAGGGTCTCTTCTGTAAATTAAACTAAAACCCAAACTATATCTGAAGTCTCGACTATTCACAACCTTTTGTACTTGAGTATGTCGTATCTTCTTCACCTTTACCTTACTTACCTTTCAACCTCGCATTGTATCTTCTGTTTATTTTACAACCTCCCTTCAACATAGGTGAAAATTACGCCTTAAAGCTCTACTGTGACACCTGCATCTTTGGTGCATACCAAAGTTGGTGAAAGCTTCATACTGATTTCTTACAACTCAGTTCTATGGCACGATATGGAGACAAAAGAAGGGTAACATTTCCTAAATGCCCTATAGCCTCTCAATTATAAATATGGCATGCAACACACTCATAAGTGAGACTCTACTAGGCACGACTTTGTAGACTCCCAAGGACATGACCTGCTCTGATACCACTTTGCCACGCCCCGAACCTGGGGAGGCGTGGCTGGCACATGGTGCCGCACTGGCCCAAGCGAACCACTCTGTAACTTATTTTTTTTCTTCTGTAACTATCATGAGCCAACATAATCACAACTCATAATGTATAACTATAAGTGGAAAACACTGTATCACTGAACCATTTTTCTTAAGACGTTAATACATATGAGACGTCAAGGCCTCTGACATACTGTACAAAATGAACCTCTATCTATAAAGTCTCTACGATTATTTGACATCAAATGGGACAGGGTACCGTCCTACCCATAGGTCTGTATCAAAAATGTGACATGATGACTCATAGACTCGGCTATACTCTGAATGAGGTGGAGTCTTACCGATCCTTCGCTGAATGTCAATCTCGTCTACTATGAGGGCTCGTCAAACTGATTATATATACCTGCAGGAATGAATGCAGCGTCCCCAACAAAAGGACATCAATAAAAATAATGTATTGAGTATGTAAGACATGTAAATAAATATATATAAAGCATGGAAGAAACATGGAGTAAAGGACTCAACCTGCATGTCTGGATAGCTCTGTAAATTATGAAATACTTATAGTGTCATGCATATGTGTATAAATGTCATGTCGTGCATCGGTACATGTGTTCATCACATCATCAAGCCTTTGAGAGCATCCCATCATATAATTTTGGCCATTGTGGGCAAAATCATCAACGTATACCAGCTGATCAGGTGGTGGTGCGTATATTACGCCGTAACCTTTTCTCATATCCCATATACATATAATATACATATATATGCATATATAACGCCATCTGTTCATGGGTCAATGTACATGTATAAATGAATGCAATGCATGAGAAGTACGTCAATAAAATCTCTCGGAATATCATATGACCATTATGCCTTTGAGTAATATCATGATGTAAGCTTTTTCAACTTACGTATTTTTCTGAGACCTATTAATAGACGATAGAAGAATAAGACATATGGGAATTCAAGAACATAGGCACCCCTACTACTTCTATGAATAGAGTCATTTATGGAAGTTGTGCATTTGCTCGTTTCATTTGTATCGTATGGATCATGCCAAAAGAAAAGAAGGGATAGCCTTAACATACATGGACTAGGGAAAAATCCGTATGATATTCTTGAAAAAAGGTTGCACCATACTCCCTTAAAATCGCAAAATCTCACGTTGCTAATGTTAATGTGCTAATTGCAGTCACTAGAAAGGTATTTTCCCTATGCTGCACCATCCCCTTCTCCGACTATCATATGCAACCAGCTTTTATGCTCCACCAAATATATGGAATGTATTTCATGAATAGTATTTAACTTCACATCAGACATATACTGACACAAGTTCTTCCAATACACCTTAATAGTAATTAGACTAGAATAACAGGAAACTGAATTCATCAATTAACAAGATTAATTGTAGTCTGTTTAAAGTAACTATTCACTTTTAACAAATAATATGAACTGCCTCTTTCAGAAAGCACTGACTTTTTTAATAAAAACGCCACCAGCATTTATACTCAACCAAACATATGGATAATATTTTTCATGATAAAATAGTTTACATTACGCCAAGCACACTTGCATGCTTCCAAAGAATTCTCGTTGCCTAGAATTGCCACCTTATCAAAGTGATTCAACAGTCAATTGATATATTTTCCATGTGGCTGCGACGTTGTCTTAGCCTTTATCCAAAGTTTTTCCATTCAAGAGTCTTGATATATTTCCTCAGCCATTATTCAATAATTCACATAATTAAGGATTATCTCAAATTACTTATAATACTGCTTACTTTTAATACACTTTATACACCTTACAATAATATACTTTACTATCGTTGTGATGTGGTACTATATTAAATTAATACATACATTATTATTCATTAAAATATCCATATAAAAATACATATATTTTCTCAACTTATAATTTTCTTAATCTCATATAAAGAATAAAAAATTTCATACGCTTAATTTTTAAAATGGTAAAAAGATAACCTTCTTTTCTTGTGAGAAAATAATTTCTATTTTTACAATAAAGAAAATCTCATAAACTTTCTGATATTATGTGTATAATTTAAAACATGTTCAAAAGTAGTAATATTAATAACTATATAAAATCATATTTTTCAAACCATTTTTTTTTAAAAAAAAATGTTCCACTCAAAATACCATATCAAATATATATAATGGTATCAATATTGTTACACTTACAATATCATAGTCACAAATCCTCTATAATCTCATGAATGGTCTTAATCCCTTCAAACGCATATGGATTACTAAGACTTATCCTAATATTAAAGTACGAAATGTAACACGATTTTTAGGAGGGGTTTCACGTGATTTCTTGAGTTAAGCCATTTTTTGATCATTTTTATCAAAAATATTGATTACCCATTGAATTTCCCACCTAGTTTATATATTTTTGAGGTGGAATTTTAGGAGTGAATTGAGAGCAAAAATTGTGGATTTGAGTGATGATTTGATGTCAGATTTGAGTAACTTTTGCATGGTTGGACTCATGGTTGAATGGGTGTTCGAATTTCATAACTTTTTTTGGATTCCGAGACATGGGCTCGGGGTTGACTTTTCGACTTTTGATTAAGAACTTAGCATTTTTCATATGGAATTAATTCCTATAGCTTGTGTTTATTGTATCGAGTTGTTTGCGGCTAGATTCAAGGGGTTCGGAGGTCGATTCGCGAGGCAAGGGCTTACTTGAGTAGAGATTTTCACGATTTGAGGTAAGTAACACTTCTAAACTTGGTTTTGAAGGTATGAATCCCTGAATTTACGTGTTATGTTATTGGTGTTGAGGTGACGCACACGCTAGGTGACAGGCGTGTGGGCGTGCACTGTAGGTGTCACGACCCAAAATCCACTAGTCGTGATGACACCTAACCCAACCTGCTAGGTCAGCCAACTAATAACTATCCAATTTCAACCATATTAAATAAACAATTAAACATATGAGTTATCTTAATCTTATACAATTCCCAAGGACTGCTAGTACAAATCATAAGCTTCTAAGAATAGAGTTTAAAAAGCTGATATGAAGTAAGTACATCATCTGTTTGAAAAATCCGTAAACATAGTTTAATAATTCTAAGGCTACCATGAACAAGAGGCAAGTACAATAGGGATGCAAGTACATCTTCTAATTCAGCTCCCTACGAACACAGTAATATCAACATTCGGAATCTGCATGCAATGTGCGGGAAGTGTAGTATGAGTGCAACCGACCCCATATATTCAAAAACTAACAAACCTAACCTTAGGTTGAAAGCAGTGACGAGCTGGACCATAGGTCGGGTCCAACAACAATATCCAATAACAGTTCATAACAATGTACAACATATAAATAAGGAAGAAGTTCAGAGATAAATGCTTGGCTTTTTCATAGTTTTTTCAAAAAATAGTTTCGCCTTTCAAGTATATCGGTGAAAACTCAACTCTTTTACTGAAATCGTCGAAAATACGAGTAAGTTTAAAAACTGTGAGATTTTTCAAAAATCCTTTCAATAGTAAATATGATGTTTCATTTCTTCCAGATAGCATGCGTGAAATACCTCTCTATGCCCACATATCAATGTGTATAAAAAATTCATGAATGACGTGATACCGTACATTATGAGAAAAAATGCATCTTTATGCATGTACGTCATGTGCATGTAAAATTCGATGCGACTCAGTAGCAAAACCATATGTCTACTCTCAGAGTATCAATTCACTCAGTCCTCCGAGTCACTCAGTCCTCACAGGCACTCAGTCCTCCCAGTCACTCAGTCCTCACAGCCACTCAGTCCTCTCAATCACTCGGCATTTGCACTCAGTAGGTACCTGCGCTCACTGGGGGTGTGCAGACTCCAGAGGGGCTCCTTCAACCCAAGCGCTATAACAAGCCAATAATGGCATAACAATCAGGCCCTCGGCCTCACTCAGGCATAAATCAATAAAACATGTTGCGGCGTGCAGCCCAATCCCATAAGTATCCTCACAATCAGGCCCTCGGCATCACTCGGGCATAAATCAATAGAACATGTTGCGGCATGCATCCCGATCGTATAAATATCCTCACAATCAGGCCCTCGGCCTCGCTCAATCATCAATCTTTCTAGTCTCTCGGGACCTCAATGTCATAAAACTAGCCCGACAATAATGATATGATGTATCAATATAGCAACTGAGACTGAGATATGATATGAATGCATAAATATGACTGAGTACGAAATATCAATAAAATCAATGAGATAACCGCAAGAAATGACCTTTATGGGTCCTAACAATATCATCATAAAGCCTAGACAGGATATCTAGCATGATTTGACAGCTCAGTTACTTAATCATACGGTGAAAGCACATATATCAATAAAATAGGGCCATTAAACAGTTCCATTAGACAACAAAGTCAAAATTCATAGGGTGCATGCCCACACGCCCATCACCTAGCATGTACGTCACCTCAATACCAATCACATAACACGAAATTCGTGGTTTCATACCCTCAGTACTAAGTTTAGAAAAGTCACTTATCTTGAACAAGCCGATTCCAGTATCGAGCAAGCCAAGCGATGCTCCAAAAATGCAGTCACGCGCGTTCCAACATCCGAACGTCTCTAAACTAACCAAAAGACAAATTAAATACATCAAACAATGCTAAAGGAACCAATCCCAATCAAAAAAGGTCGAATCTTTAATGAAAGCCCAAAATCGACCAAAAACCCCAACTCGGACCTGCACCTCGGAACCCGACAAAATTTATAAAATCCGAAAACTCATTCAATTACAAGTCCAACAATACTAGTTTCACTCAAATCCGACTCCAAATCGGTGTTCAAAACTCCAAAATTAACTTTAATAAAAGTTTAGACAAAACCCCCAAATTTCACTTTAAAATCATCAATCAAATGCCAAAAACGAAGATGGATTCATGAAATATAACCAAAATCGAGTATAGAACACTTATCCCAATCCATATGGTGAAAATTGCCTCCAAATATTACCCATATCAGAGCTTCCCAACTCAAAATATGACCAAATGAACAAACCTTCCATGTTAAGTAATCTTGCCCATTTGTTCTACCTCGTTTTGCATGCCAAATATTCCCGAAACTTGCTTTTGATGCCTCCAATGGATTCATTGTGAAATTTCAGTCAAGATAGGCTTTTGAATCACTCCATTTGACTTTATAATGAAGGAGATATGTTGGTTTCAATATTTAGAAATAGTGCATATTTTTAAATAGGAAACAGTGACAATTTCGTAATTAATCTGAAAAAAATCTAACAACCCAATTCTTAGTAAAATGGCCATAAAATCCTCATACAACGTCCAAATTCGATGATTCTTTTTGCTATGCCTCCGTAATTATAATACGGATAGAATGCTTCAATAAAAACAGAAATTGGAGCTCATTTTCCTAATGTGGTACCATTTATCCTTGAAGAAACGACGTCGAAACATACAAAAAACGAGTGCAACACAGCCCAAACCTATCTGAAACTCACCCAAACCCCTCGGCACCCCGTACGAACATACCAACAAGTCCATTATATAATTCAGACCTACTCGAGGCCTCAAATCACATATAACAACATCGAAACACACCTCAAATCAAAGTTAATGAACTTTCGAACTTTCGACTTCCAAAACTCGTGCCGAAACATATCAAATCAACTCAGAATGAACTCAAATTTTGCACACAAGTCCTATTACATCATACGGAGCTACTTGTGCACCCAAACTACTGACCTAAGTGCAAAATGCTCAAAATGACCGGTCAGGTCGTTACATTCTCCCCCACTTAAACATACGTTCGTCCTCGAACGTGCAAAGATTTGTTCCTAAGCCCTCTAACTGCCGTGTAACCTTACTATGCACATACACGGGGGTGATCCCACATCACCCTACCCCACATAGGTATGATAACACAACATAACTAAAATTTCTTAATTCAACCTAGCCCATAAACCTTAGAACCAATTTCCAACATCCAAAATTTCTATAAGATTAGAATCTTGCATCTACACTCTGTATAAGTATGAACAAGATATATCAAGTTGGAATCATAACCCACGATGTAATCACATGATATATCACATAACTCAAATACTCACAGCGAAAATTTCTAATCACAGTAGCTGCTCAAAACAACCCAATACCGGTAATAAACCTCATATCAAACAAAGTATCATTCTAAAAACCCTCGTATATTGCAGATGATGAAAGAAACATGCAGAACTCTTAACTATTCCCCAGATCAACAAGTCATGGAGCTCCCTCTCTTTCGACAAAAACTATAGCAAATTTCTAAGCAGACCTTCGATATTTTCCTTCCAACCATGCTGTAATCAAATCCGATAGTATTCATTCTAGGTCCAGTGACCTTATATCATCTAGCATGACCACTCTAGTGGCATGACACATCAATATAATCTAAAGCCACAACTCGTGGACTCCGTGCACCAATAAGCAACATTCCAAATGTACTTAATCATGGAAATCACTCAAACAAGAGAATTGTCCCGTTAGCTCAACATGTACCACCACAATAAAATTCCAAGAACACATCACATACCGCAGAACCAAAACCCATGAATCCAACACAAAAGGTCATATCGCAACATAACTCCGCCACAATGCGTAACCCCATCCAAATGCTAGTCCATATTATATACCTCGAACCGCCTTGCTCAAAATCAATAAACCACGCGAGATTCAACATCAAGCTCCCAAAGTGCATTACCTTAACCATGTAGAAGCAAATGAGGCAATGTCACACAAGCCCGAAAGAACATAACCAATGCGCAATCAATCGTGCAACACCCAAATACCCATCTCGCTCAAATTCTGGTATAAGGCCCAAATAGAACCATACCATGTGTGCATATATCCAATGAATCACAACCCCTCATAGCATGGAAGAGTAACTCACATATCATCTTAGAATATGAATTAGCTCAATAACGACCGAATGGCACATCCCTGAATAATAGCAACATGGAGCCAACCAATCCGACTCGATGCAGAACACACATCCGTATTGGTCCTACCAATGAACCCCAAATCAACTTTGGTCACCCACAATAGATAAATAACCCTCTGAAAGTCCACAATGACTGAATCACAACATATACTATCCTCTGACTCACCTACTCATGAGAACTCCCAGTCTCCAAATCCATAGCACACACGAATCACCGTATCTTATCCCAACTCCACCGCCTGAATATCTAACACGCCTCGAATACACGATCATCCCGTGAGGAATATTTCTATAATTCTTCTGTGCCACAAAGAAAAATTTGACTATCAACTGTCGATCAGCTAGACGAGTACCACAATACCAATGAAGTATCCATAAATCAAAACACATTGCCTCTTCTGAAATGTATACTCTCATCAAGCCATACCAAATAGTAATGACATTTACCTAGTCATATGAAACCATCTATGTTGCATAAGAAATTATGTCCTTCCCTTCAAAATAGAATCGTGACCTAGCACTTGCCAATTTCAATCCCACACAACACATTGCATATACCATGCCATTATATGAAAAGTACGAGAACTTCATAATTCACTCCCAGTCACAAGCAACTATTCACTCAATTAGCCAATAATTTTTCATTTGATCCCATCCAGGAGAAAATCACAGTACGCAACATGTCCCACACACCAGTAAGAAATATACATCTCAAACTATGGTAGAACCCATCAAAAACTCTCTGAAACCCTTTTTCACTTAACTAAACCGTAAGGACTAAATCCCTCTAACTTAACCAAGCTATGCTAGACATCAAAACCCGAGAGTATCTCCACAAAACACCTATAGAAACTCATTACATCATAATAACCAAAAGAGCCAATCACATCCGTTACCATGCCGATCCAACCTGTTACCAAGTTGTCCTAATTCTTCGAGTTCCTTCTGGATTTCCTTCAAATTGATACTTCTCCTTGCAATAATACTACAATCCGCAACTAAATCTCACCACACGAGACCCTAGCATAAAATCACACCGCCCTAAGGCCCAGAAGCCGCTGAATACCCTGTTAAGTACCTAAAGCACCACAATCAAGACATCCACTCTAAAGAGACCTTATGTGAACCTAAATCTTTCCCTTCACCTTCTTGTTACTGAAATATAGAATCCATAATGTTATAGAAATGCCACAATCTTGAACACCATCCAACTTTAATCTCATATTCTATCCATACACAAATTCGCAAAATTCTCAATTGCAATGTTTAAATCTTGAATCCATTGGAACCATTCTCAAGTGCCTTCCACTCTGCTCAAATCTCAATCAAAACGACTAAAGGAACCGAACGACCTATGCCCCATATGCACCCTAACACCCTAAGAAGTAATTCACACCTCTAAGCAACCGAGCAAATTTCTACTACATGAACACTACATCTTTCACGAATAACCACTCAATCATTCTATGATTTCCATATACCCATAGAGTGTAATACAACTCGTATACAGAAATTCCCTTACTCGAGTCATCCTCGACCTCAACTTCTGTAAGCCATAACTGATTCACCAGTATACCTCAAAATGAACCCAATACATCACATAACTGTGCAATCAACCCGTCGAAATCTCTAGCAATCCCTGGGTATAGCTATAAATAGTGATTCAACAACCATTCTAAGACACGAAATCTCTAGCAAAACTTATGCTACATATTAGTTCAAGCTAAATAATACTTTACTTTTTGTCTAATATTGTTCTTATCATTGTCTTCGGGAGCCCTGCTCCTGGAACTAGGCTACTTTCTGTTTATTTCGATTTCAATGCTAAATCTTAAATTTTCATTTAATTTATTTATCATTTTGGGATCAAATTATCTCGCTTGTCTATAAACCACATAGCAAATTCAGTTGTTCCATTTTATGGGTAAATAGTTTGGCGCCCATCGTAGGGCTTAGACAACTACGTAATTGAATTGATCCTTACATCTATTACTAATTTGTTTGATTTTTGTTTCATAGAAAAAATCATAAAAACAATGGCAACTAATGATGTCAACATCACACACATTTATGAGGCACAAGAAAATCTGCCTCAACATGAGGATTCGATTAGTGATACCCGCGACGAGGGAGACGTAGCAACTTCGGTCCATTGCGGGCGATATCCCCGACACATATGGGAGACAACTTCTGATGATGCTGAGGATGACCACATTGCGGAAACAGTATGGATCTTGAGGGAGAAACAAAAGGCCATCATGGGCCATCTCTCAAGGAAAGACCAGGCCATGACAACATCATGAATGGTAGGTGGCCATGTTCCTCCTGACTCTCCCGCAAATCAAACACCCGAAAGAGTTGATAATAACACCTCGAAGGGTAAGGTCGACTTCGGGGAAGGGGGGGGAGGATTGGCAATGGATCCAATAACGACAACGGCAATGATCCATTCAAGATCGAACTCATGAGATTCATAAGGGAAATGAATGAGCGGATAGATCATAACGCAAAAGAGTTCCACACTCAAATGGACAAATTCCAGGCGTACCACCAGTGTCAAAGGGCCCGGACTCAAAGAAGTACACCCAATTGCCATTCAAACTAAGCGCAACACCGGAATTGATTTCAAAACAGTTCAAAATTCCAGACACACCAAAGTACAATGGGACTTTGGACCCTCAAAGAGAACATCACAACTCATTCAATGGCGGTGAAAGGAAACGACTTGGCCCAACATGAGATTGAGTCGGTCCTGCTAAAAAAATTCGGAGAAACCCTCACGAAAGGGGCCTTAACATGGTACTTACTCTTTCCCGAACACTCAATAGATTCCTTTGATATGCTCGCAAATTCTCTCATCAAGGCCTATGTCGGGGCCAGGAAGGTCCTGGCCCAGAAGGCGAACATATTAAGAATTTTGCAAGGAGAGTCTGAATTACTGCGCGAATTCGTGATCAGGTTCTAGAAAGAAAGGATATTGTTACTGGCTGTGCTAGATGAGTGGGAATTGAGGCATTTACAAAGGGGTTGAATCTGAGGAGCTCCGACGACTCCTAAAAGCTGAAAGAAATCCTACTCGAGTTCCAAGCAACTATATGGGCGGGTGTCCATAACCGTTATGAATCAAAGATAAAGATAGAAGATGATCAGCTCGAGTTTCTGGCATCAACCAAAGGGTCAAGATTGAGAAAAGAAGATGTATAAATCAAAAAATGATTTTAATATGATTGGCGATCTTGTATGGCCGACTTTTTCCTTACGAAAGTTCCGAAAGACGTGGAGGTAAAGGGTTCTGGTCAGCGGATAGATTTTCCGTAATAGAAGAATAGATCGTGGCCGAAACAGCAGGTCGTTGTAGGACAAAGAGATATCAAGTCTCGGGATTCCACTTATCCAGGCTGTCAGAGTATAATTTGAATGTTAGCATAGTGGAGCTAGTATCATCAATGAGAAACATCAAGGAAGCATGTTTCCCGAGGCTAATGAGATTCGATACTAACTAGAGGGATCGTAAGTTATGGTGCTTAATATCATAGGATTAATGGCCACCGTACTAGGGACTGCTAACATCTGCACGAGGAAGTGGCAGCGCTATCGAAGAACGACCATATCTGGGAATTCTTAAGCGACCGGGCCAAGAACAATTACGGCCGCAGTCGAGACAATGCAGAACTCTCAAAGATAGGGGAGAACCCTCATCTACTAACTATCAACATGATTTTCGGCGAGAACGAGATCTATGGTGTAACTTTCTCAGCAGCCAAGAAGACAAAGGTATCAGTGACTCATAGCAAGAGATTCTGTGAAGTTTCCAAAGACGACATCATCTTTATGGAAGAAGATGCAGACAAACTTCTCTTATCACAAACAACACCCTGGTAATCTCTCTTAACATTCTAGATTTCAAAATTAAACGCGTTTTGGTTGACCTAGGAAGTTCAACCAACATCTTTCAATGGAGAGTGCCAGAACAAGCCAAGATAACTAGAAACATCATTCGCGTAACAAGACTCCTCACCGGATTCAACTTAGCAAGTGTGATGACCCAGGTGAAATTTTGCTGACCACGAATACCGAAAGGGTGACGAAGACCAGCTTATTTGAAGCAGAAGACGACGACATGGGATACAATATAATTCTCGGTAGACCACGGCTACATGAGATGAAGGTCATACCATCAACATACCACCAGCTGCTGAAATTCCCAACTCTGGAGGGAATCAAACAAATAAGATGAGATCAACCGACAACAAGGGAATAATGCGGTATCGGTTTCCAATAGTAAAGGGAATGAACTCAACGCATAGAAATTATAGGAACCAATGCTTGCTCCCAAACCAAACGGAGATGACAAAGGGGATGAGTCTTCAGAACCCCAACAGGTACCAAGATACTTTTAGGTACCAGAATAATTAGACGCAACCAAGACCACGACACAAGAACTCTAACAAGTGGCTTTGTTCAAAAAATTCATGGAGAGAAATTTCACTTGGGGACAGTACTTAACCCCGAGCTCAGGTCAGGATTTATTGATCTCCTTAAAACTAACGTTGATTGTTCCCCATGGTCGCACACGAATATGATAGGTATCCCACTAGAGGTGGTCGTGCACAATCTAAGCCTGTACCCAAGTATCCCGCCGATAAGCCAGAAGAACAACCCAATAGCCGAGGTCAGAAATAGGTCTATCAAAGAAGAGGTAACTCAATTTCTTAACATCGGTTCAATCCAGGAGGTAAAGTATCCTGACTGGATGGCTAATGTAGTTGTAGTTCCAAATTTTGAATGTGCATAGAGTATAAAGATTTGAAAAAGACGTACCCAAAAGAATCGTTTCCATTGCCAAACATTGACCAAATGATTGATGCAACGGTCGGAAACAAGTTGATGAGTTTTCTCGATAACTATTCTGGCTACAACCAAATAAGATGAACTCGGAGGATCATGAAAAGAATTCGTTCATAACAAACTTTGGCACATATTGTTATAATATGATGCCCTTTGATCTTAAGAACATTGGAGCCACTTATCCGAGGCTCGTGAGCAAGATGTTCGAAAAATAAATAGGTAAAATAGTCTAGACACATGTGAATTGTGGTGTGGATTGGTTGTTGTTATGCGCAGTATAAGGCTGGCATCTCATTGTTTTTGATTGTGTGGAGTGATACGGGTGGCTATGGTGTAATTGTCCAGGCACAACAATAAGGGTGGTTATTATGCGGAGTGATACGGGTGGCTATCAGAGTGATGCTTTATCAACAGACCGATCATTTTGATTATTTTAGCCCCAGTCCACTACTTATTACCTTTTCTATGTTATATTATGGTATGTGACTTGTTGGGGTGTTTGGTTTTGGTTTCGGGTGACTTTCGGAGTGAAACGAAACACTTAATCCCTAAGTTGGAGGCTTAAGTTGAAAGAGTTGACTGTAGTTTGACTTTTGTGTGGATGACTTTAGAATGGAGTTTGATGATTTTAATAGCTCCATAGGGTGATTTTGTACTTAGGAGTGTGTCCGGGTATTGATTTGGAGGTCCGTAGGTTGTTTTGGCTTGAATTGACGAAAGTTAGAAAGTTGAAGATTTGGAAGGTTGCAAAGTTTGACCAGGAGTTGATTTTTTTGAAATCGGGACCGGATTCCGATTTCAGAAGTTGGAATAGATCTGTTATCTCATTACTTGTGTGATTAAAATAAAGTTAATCGGAGTTGTTTTGGTATGAATCGACAATTGTTTTGAAATTCATAAGTTCATACTTTCAATAGGCTTGGATTGCATTGCGATTCGTAGAGTCGATATAGTTTGATGTGATTTTGGCCTCGAGTAGGTCCGTTATGTGTTTTGGAACTTGTTGGTATATTCATACGGGATCCAGTGGGTCCCAGGTGTGATTCAGATTCAATCCGGAACAAGTTTGGACTTTGTGTGATTGCTGAAGTTGCTGTGACTAGTGTAATCGCACATGCGCATTTTGGGTCGCAAGTGCAGCGCCGCAGGAACGACCCTTGAGCCATAGAAGCGGATTTTTGCTTGTCCAATTAGGACTGTAGGTGAGATCCATGTACGGTAGAAGCAGACTCGCTGGTGCGGAGAGAGGAATTGCAGGAGCAAAGTTGAGGGAGTAGGGGAAGGACTGCAAATGCGGTCGAAGCTCCGCATATGCGGGCACGCAGAAGCGAGCCATTGGTCGTAAAAGTGTGGGTGGAGGTGTGCTTGGCTGTCCACAGAAGCCCATTTTCAGGACGTAAGCCATGGCCGCACCTGCAATGGAATTTCTGCAGGTGCGGAGCCGCAGAAGCGGATGTTCGCCCGCAAAAGCGAAATCGCTAGGCAGAAATAGGAATTTTTTGAGGGTTTGATTTCATTATCCATTTTTTGACCTAGAAAGCTCAGTTTGTGGTGATTTTGCGAAAGATTTTCCAGAAATTTATTGGGTGAAGAGATTCTAACTCGGTTTTGGTTATATTACATAAATCCATTGTTATTTTTATCATTTAATTAGAGATTTGAGTTGGAAATTTGAGAAAAATTGTGACAACTTCTTAGGCTAAATTTTGGAGATTTGAAAGGAGATTTTAGGTTGGATTTGAGTAAATTTTGTGTGGTTGGACTCGTTATCGAATGGGGGTTCAGAATTTGTAATTTTAGTCAGGTCCCGAGATACGAGCTCGGGTTGACTTTTTGAGTTGACTTTTTGTTTCTTTGTAAAGATCGTAACTTTATTGATCGAAATAGTTTCCTATAGTTTATATTTATGGTATGAAGTTGTTTTGGCTAGATTCGAGCCGTTCGGAGTTGGATAATCGAAAGAAAGGCTTACCAGTGGATTGAGTAGCGTGTTTTGAGGTAAGTGACTTGCCTAACTTTGTGTGGTGGAATTATCCCTTAGGATTGGTGTTGTTTTGTGATAATTGTGATATTTGAAAGTCGTGTATGCAAGGTGACAAGTGTGTACATGGGCTAAATGTGAAAATTTATCGGTTTTAGCTATGTAGACTCCTTTCAAGCCTTAATTGAGTTACCTTAACATGTTATATTCATTATCATTAGGCTATCACATGTTTTACTTGTCTTATGTCTTACTTGTTAATTGCTCTACATGTTTAGTTGAAGTTGTTGTTTCCTCCATTCCTTATTCACTAATTAACCGTGAATTTTTCGTTTGAAGTTTTTATTCTTGGAATATTTTGTTGTTGAAAATGGTATTGAGTTATAAGGCCATGATTCATATTGAGGCAAGGTTATAAAGTGTAAAGTACTATTCTTGTTGAGTAATTCATTTTCGATTGTTATTGTTGAGACTCTTGTGCACATTGTAGTTGAGCCATGGGCTATTTATTGTGAAAATACAGTTGTTGTTGATTCATTTGGCAAGTTGTGATATTGGGCACATGAAGTGCGATTTGTGGTACATCGTGATTTTGATACGCATGCGTTGGTATAAGGTTTTGGGGTTGACACGTATGTGGTGAGATAAGGTGGACTTGTTTAGTTATTATTTACTCTCGCAAAGCCTCGACCTGACCTCCTCACTACTCTACAACGGTTAGGCTTGGCACTTACTGGGTACCGTTGTGGTGTACTCATGCTAGGCTTCTGCACATCTTTTTGTGCAGATCCAGGCACCTCCTACCAGTCCAGGCACCAGTAATGTAAGCCTAGTTTTGAAGACTTCAAGGTATACATGCCGACGTCCGCAGGCCTCAGAGTCACCCTCTATCTAGTTTATTTCATTTTTTATCCTTTTATAGACACGGATGTATAGGGATGTTCAGTACCATCTTATAGAGCTTGTGACTTGTATTCACCAGATTTTCGGAGTTATTTATGTTGAGTTGTGGAGTTTCCTTTATATTAGTTGTTGAGTTATTGAGACTTTCACTATCATTTCAGTTATATCTTCATGAATGCTAAGCTTAACTAGTCTTAGAGACTAGGTGCCATAACGACATCCTATGGAGGGATATTAGGGTCGTGACAGATATGGGTGGCAAATGATATTTTTAGGGCAAAGTGATACAGGTGGCTAATGATATTGTTATTGCATAGTGATACGTGTGGCTATTAGAGAGATAAGGGTGGTAGTGTCAAGGATGATGTGTGATGACTTGGGGGCATTATGTTGGCGATATTCATGTGATGGTGTGATTCCCCTTGTGCATGTCATATACCTTATATGAATTGTTGTGCTGCTTTCAATGAGCTACTCGATGTATTTGATATTACTCATTAACTTGGGTCGTAATAGTACACTCGCACAAGCATACACCGTAGCATGCCACTTATACTAGTTCGGGAGTATGAATCTTAACATTTATTGATCATGCCCATGTGTTCTTATATTATCTTCTTTCATGTTAATATTAAGCCTATGACCATGCCAGGCGGATTGTGATATTGACCATGTGATCATGCCGGGCGGATTGTGATAATGAGCTTGTAACCATGCCAGGCAGATTGTGATTATAAGTCTGTGATCATACCAGGCGGATTGGGATATTGGCACGTGAGGTGTCCATGCAGTTGTGATTAGACATGTGGGCACAAAGTGATGTGAGCATATGATTATGGTTTGAGACTCGTGACTTGTGATTATGAGATGAGGTATATCGGATTAATTCATTGTGTGACTTGTGTTAGAACGACTTGATTAGTTGGTTATCATTTGTTTCCTTTATATGTTTCCACTGATACTTTAACGGTGTTCTTATTACTTTACTATTTATATTACATGTTGATTCTTGTTTCCATTTACTGATTCCTGCTTTCATTATTAGCTTTATACTCTTATACTGCACAAGTTACTTTGACTAGTCGGTGTCTGGACTTGTTCCTCCTCACTACTTTATCGAGGTTAGTCTTGATACTTATTGGGTATCGTCCGTGGTATACTCCTACTACACTTCTACACATTTTTGTGCAGATCCAGGTATTGGAGATATCGGATTCAAGCAGAGTTAGCTTATTGACCGCGAGGATTCAAGGTAGACTTGCTTGGTCGTCGCAGTCCCTTGAAACCCTTTCCTTTCATTGTACTTTAAGCTTGTCATTTGAACAATATTGTAGTTCGATTATTGATATCATTCCATGTATTCAGCTAGATTTTGTGACTCTATATTACCTTTTCTTGGGAAGTTGTTATGATTATTGTCGCGTAGGCTTATTTCTCTTTTGTTTCGGTATTCATATTAAACTCTGTTTTAAATTACCATTGTTAAACTGGCTTAATTGTTGTAAGTAATCAGTTTACCTAGTCTTAGAGACTTGGTGCCATCACATGCCTATGGTGGAATTTTGGGTCGTGACAAGTTGGTATCAAAGTTCTAGGTCTGTAGGTTCTACGAGTCACGAGCAAGTTTAATAGAGTCTTGCGGATAGGTAAGGAGATGTTTGTACTTATCTTTGAGAGGCTACGAAACTATTAGGAAACTCCACTTCTTTCTTCCTGTCGTGCGAATTTGTTGATTTTGAAGTTTGAGCCTTTGTATCTCTATTCTGTCACGGATGGTAAGGAACAGCGCTATCAGATCAGCTAAGCAAACACCTGCGCCCCCTGCTAGTGCCGCGAGAGGCCAGGGCCGAGGTAAAGGACGACAAGAGGCAAGCGCCGCAGCTAGAGCACTTGCCAGAGTAGTAGTTGGGGAGATTCTAGTAGCTTTGGTTGGGGGACATTCACCAGAGGTGACTGCTGTTACCCCTAGACTTCAGGAGACTTTAGCGTGCTCATATTGGTCAAGTTCCGAGTATGGTTCCTGTATAACTTGTTATTCTGGTTCAGCCTGAGGTCAAACCAAGGGCATCAGATGAGGAGCAGAAGAGGATTGAGAGGTTCAAAATATATAGTCCACCAACTTTCAGTGGCACATCTACCGAGGATGCACATGATTTTCTAGAGAAAAGTCACTGTATTCTTTGCACCATGGATATTGTGGAGGTGAGTGGAGGTTCTTTTGCTACATCTCAACTGTCTGGTGCAGCATATTAGTGGTGGCAAGCTTATAAGGAGGGTAGACCACCTGATGCAGCACCACCCATTAGGGCTCAGTTTTAGGGAGTTTGTTCCTCAGACCCTCCAGGATGTGTGGCGCATAGAGTTTCAGCAACTATGTCAGGGCACTATGATGTTGTCAGAGTACGCCATCAGATTCAGTGATTTATCCCGTCATGCACCTACTTTGGTTCCTACATTCAAAGAGCGAGTCTGTAGATTTATTGATTGGCTCAGTTATGGTCTTAGATTCAGCATGGCTTGGAAGTTGGAAACAGATACTCCATTCATGCAGGTTGTGGAGATTGCCAGGAGGTTAGAGCTTATTCAGGGTGAGGAGAGGGACGACAAGGAGGCCAAGAGGTCTCTAGGTTCAAGAGTATATTGTGGATTCTACTCTTCATCTATGACCCATCATAACAGAGGCTCGGGAAGTCTACCAGTCCAATCTGCACTTTAGGCTACTCGTGGTGCTCTAGTTAGTTAGGGACCTTAGGGTACTCATATGGGGCATTCATCTTTTATTGCACCACCCACATAGGGTTGCTACAACAGTTATTCCAGTTATCTGGTATAGACTCAGTACCAGCTGCCACACCCATAGAGAGGTTGTTATGAGTGTGGCCATACCAAGCATATCATGAGAGTTTGTCCCAAACTTAGGAGAGGTGGATTTCATTAAAGAACTCAGGCTATGGGCTCCATTCCATTTGCTACTCCACCTGCACAACTAGTTAGGGATAAGGACAGCTGGGTAGAGAGCGCCCTAGAGGGGGAGGCCCAACTGATTGATATGCTTTCTGTGGTATGGATGAGGCCGCTGCACCAGATGGTGTCATTACAGGTACGGTTTTGATTTGTCATAGAGGAGCATCGGTCTTAGTTTGATCTAATTTTATTTATGGGTGTATGTCCTCCTATCTGCCTCATGTATGGGTGAGTTCCATGATTCCTGTACTCTGTTTATGTGTTTACCTCTATTGTGAGATTCTATAGCGGTATCCCGTGTCTATCGCCTTGGTTTGTTCACTATTGAGAGCTATAAGACTAGGATGAATTTTTTGTTACTCATTACGGTAGGTGTTGATGTGATTTCTAGATGGTTTGGTTACGATTTGTGATTTAGGTGCTCTACTGGTATGGGATGTCCGTTATGTGTCGTGATTTTGTTTTGCAGAATTGAGTTTGTGAAAGGATTCAGTTGGTGTGGTGTGTATTCTACTTGTGGTTCAGAGCTGAGGATGGGATCCTCATGTTTTCATGTGGTTCGATATGTTTGAACCGGGCTATGTGCCGCGTTGGAGTTATATTAGAATGAGATCCTTGTGATTAGTTCATATGTTTTGATTCTCCATAGTGGAATGTACTCATAGTATGGTACTGATAGGGAGTTTTGCCTATCGAACTTGTTTGATAGTTGTATACAGCGAAATCGGAGGGTCCAATTCCTCATCATCGAGGCGCCCCAGATAATCATCTCGAAGGCTCGAGGCTGCAAGGCTGTGGTCGAGTTTCCTCCCTCGAGGTTCGTCGACACTCGGCCTAAGGACAATGCTGACCACGGTTGTGATAGAAATTGTGAGTTCTCAAGGTACACGGCTAGGACTGATAGAGCCTAGTGGATTCCCTTAGCACTGAATCAGGGTGCCATGTAGTTGTCCCATCACTCTATCTTTGTAATTAATGTATTTTATACTATATTAGGATTTCCCTCATATATAAAGGGGATCCTCATCATTTTAAATTCTCATGTTGCTTCAGCTGCTCTATATGAAATTATTATCTTCATTTTTGTTCATCATTTATTGCTTATCATTGGCCATAAAGAGCCTTCATTGATTTTATCAAAACTGTTAGCCATAATTCGACCCCCCTCAATAGCTCCCCGCCGAGCTCCGAAATCAACCTTGAGGCCCCCAAATTGACAAGCTCGAGGCCCCGATAATTAGCCTATCAGCTTGATTATCATCCTATCCTTAACTCTCATTTTATTTCTATGTCTCACAAACATAGCATCAACTGCTTAAAAACTAGCATAAAAATAGATCACGTATTTTTAGAGTCCCGTAATCAAATTTAATTGTTATTTGCATTTTCACAGTAAATAGTTTGGCACACACCGTAGGGCTAAAAATAATAGTGATTTTTTTCTTGCTGGTTTTACTACATAATACAAGTTATCTTTCACGCTTTCTCTTGTCCAAGATCTTCGATTTCAAGTCGAAATGTCTAACTCAGTGAATGGAGGCGAAAACAACAATCTTGAAGAACACAGGGAAAACGGTGTGGCTGTTCCAGGTTTGGGTGTTCCACCACAAAACCTGGGAATGCACCAGAGGCAGTCCACGTGGACGCGGTCTCACACGATGCCCAGCACATCGACATAAGCTCCCACACTGACAGGAGTGTGAACCAAGGGGATCAACAAGAAGCTCAGAAAAACCCAACTAGGGAAGAACGAGAAATTAGCCTTCATGTTATTTTTGAAATGTTGCAGGCACAACAGCTGGCTATTGCTCAGCTACAAAGTCACCAGAAAACCCCTAGTGCGGCAGCACCGGGGATAGCTCCCCCAGCCGAACAGGTACCAGAGAGATAGAGCAATAACGGGTCGATGACCGATCCCATCATCGTAAAAATGCTCGAGGACCTCCCCAAAAGGATCGAATTGGGTGAGAAAATGATAGAAGCCAACGACAAGAAGGTCAAGACCTATAACTCCAGGGTCGACCAAATTCGGGGCGCACCCCCGGTCCTGAAAGGCGTGGATTCAAAGAAGTTCATACAAAGGCCGTTCCCTGAGGAAGCAGCCCCAAAACCCATTCCAAAGAAGTTCAGAATGCCAGAACTCCCAAAATACAATGGGACATCAGACCCCAATGAGCACGTTACTACTTATACTTGCGCAGTGAAGGGCAATGACATAAAGGACGATGAGATCGAGTTCGTCTTACTAAAGAAGTTTAGGGAAACACTCTTGAAGGGGGCCATGATGTGGAATCACAACCTAGCTCCTAGACTCATTTTCCATGGTGGAAGACTCCTTCATGAGGGCACATGCCGGTGCGATCAAAGTAGCAACAAGGAAATCTGATGTATTCAAGATCAAGCAGAGGGAGAGCGAAATGCTGCGAGAGTTCGTGTCTCGATTTCGAACAGAATGAATAGAACTACCACCAGTCTTCGATGACTAGGTAGTGCAGGCCTTTACTCAGGGGCTGAATGAATGATGCTCGGTGGTTTCGAAGTAGCTGAAACAGAATCTGATCGAGTATCCCGCTGTGACCTGGTCGGACATCCACAACCGATACCAGTCTGAGATCAGGGTCGAAGACAACCAACTAGAAGCCCACTCGGGCTCAGTATACACAAGCAGGCTTCTGGTGAAGGAACCAAAGACAAACAAAGAAAGATATCAGCCGTACACCGAAGATTGAAGGAACGCCCCGAGGTGCAACCTACCTCGCAACGATCGAAGGATAGACAGAGGACAGAATCCTCAGGGACTCATCAATAGAGCCGGATTCGATAGAAACGCAGGGCCTACACAATCACCTCGCTTAACAAAATACAACTTCAATGTCAATATATCACACATCCTGTTCGCCATTAGTAAAATCAGAGACGCCAGGTGGCCTAGACCTTAACAATCAGATCCTTTACAGAGGAATCATAACTTAGTATGTGAATTTCATAACAAACACGGCCATAGGATCGAGGATTGCCATCAACTCCCAAAAGAGGTAGCCCGACTACTTAACAAAGGTCGCCTCCGGGAATTCCTCAGCGACAAAGCCAAAAATCAGTTCCGAGAAAGAGTGGCGGCCAAGAAGAGAAAAGCAAATGAGCCGCAACATGTCATCCACATGTTCTTGGGAGGTATCGATGCCCCATAGGAGCCCGTGATGAGAATAACAAAAATATCTATCGTCAGGGAAAAGCGAACTTGGGGTTACATACCCTAGGATGCTCTCACATTCAGCGAGACCTTGTCTCAGCCTCACAACGATGCACTAGTAATCTTTTTCCTTGTAAATACATTTCAAATTAAACGTGTACTTGTGGATCCAAGTAGCCCGGCCAACATTATCAGGTCGAGGGTGGTAGAAGAAGCTCGGACTGCTTGACCAAATCATGCCCACCACTCGAGTCTTCAATGGATTCAACATAGCAATTGAAATAACGAAAGGAGAAATCACCATCCCTGTCAACATGGTCGGCACCACCCAGAATGCCAAATTCCATGTCATCGATGGAGACATGAGATACAACGCCTTGCTTGGAAGACCGTGGATACACTGCATGAGAGCAGTACCATCCACCCTTTATCAAATGATGAAATTCTCGACAAAGGATGGGATAAAAACTATCTACGAGGAGCAGTATGCGGCAAAGAAAATGTTTGCGGTGCACGACCTAGCACCGACACCAATACCTCCACCACCGAAGGAGCCAAAGGATAAGTAAACAATAAAATAGTGATGACAAGTTACATTCTCAGCTACGCCTGACTTAACAAAATGAAGGACAGTACCGAGTCATCATAATAAATGATTGAGTCACACCGAGACCCGAAGCGCCATTTGCACTAAGGAATGACCGTCTCCCTTTTTCAAATGCATTTTATACTAACTAGAATGTAGGTATCCGGTCGAAAAAACCAAAGCTCTTACCATCCCGAAGGCCTTAGGTTTCAAACGCATGCGTTGTACTCTTTTCCTTTGGCCGGTTATCATCTCGAAAATGGTTTTACCGGCAAGGTTTTTAATGAGGAAACATCTATATACTACCTAAGGAAGATCCAACAAGTATTCAAGGCTTCTTTTGCAATTAACCTCGAACACTGGAGGGCATCCCCCCGGAAGGTCATCCACTCAGAAAATCCAAGAAACGCCAAATGGTTCCTAATAGGAAAATGATATATCGGGCCAAACGGTCGAATGAACCGTGTCCGTATAACCGGGCCCCTAACGCCAAAAACATGTACACTTTTATCAAGTAATTGAAGAATCTGTTTTATCAAAGAATCTCACAATCTAAAAGAAGTTCAACACCTCCGCAAAAATGACTTCTCCGTGGAAAACGTCCCGAACACTCGGGGACTGGCGTCAACAATTCAACACCTAAATGATCTCCGGGTCGGGACTCCAAACTCATAAGCCCTCAATGAGGCAACATGAAAACCATGAAACATCTCTAAGGCCGAAAGTGCCCCGAGCACTCGGGGACTAGAGTCAAATTCTCCAAAAAATGCACGACCTCAGGGTCGGAATCTCCGAAATTGTAAGCTCTTAATGAGGCAATACAAAGTTTACAAGTAACAGCTTCCGAGCTAAGATACCCTCGATGACTCGGGGACTGTCACCGATCAACATTCATTAAAAAACCCGAGACCATAAGACCCCGAGCGGGCAGACTCGGTCTCATAAGACCTACATAAGGCGGCAACAATATCTGTAAGACCTCAAGCAAGGCATGCACAATACTTGTACCAAGTATCCAAAACTGTAGGACTTCGAAGGCATGTAAAAGATGTAAAACCTTACTAAAGTCATAAACCCGATCTCAAAGTTTTGGCTATATATTGAACTTGTAAGACCCCTAAAAAGGCATACCTTCAATTACTTCGAAAATAACCAGTTAAACAAGCTACCTTCGACATAGGTAAAAGAGCTTCGACAACGTCAGCTCCTAAACATCGATTTTGAAATACTCGGCCTCCGAGCTAAACCTTTCGAGGTGCTCAATCATCGCCATATAACGAATCACAATCGAGGTTTTTTATTAAACCGTGGAAGAGTCAGGCAAAAATTATCACAAAAGTCCTTAATGAGGGAAAAATAAAGCCTACATAAATGGTCGCATTGACCCAAGGCATAAGAGTCATTGTACCTAGCCCACACTAAAAGGTCGTACCAGCCCAATGCATAAGAGCCACTGTCGCCAGCCCACACTAAAAGGACATACCGACCCAAGGCGTAAGAGCCATTGTCGCCGGCCTAATAATCCCCAGGGCCATATCACGAATCTAAGGATCCCTACCAATTCAAAGACCAGTCCACCTGGCCAAATTCGAGACAGAAAAAGATACAAAAGAATTAAAGCTGCAAGGTTTTCTTTTATAAACACATGCAAAAATGCAATCTCAGTCTACAAACATGCTTTGAAAATGTTGTATACAAATGGCAAAACCTATGCCCCCTAGGAGCTATGGCCTGCCGGCATCATCTTCGCTTTCTTTGATGTCGGACAGAAATAACCGAGCATCACGCTCGTCCACCCTCGCTCGCGCCAACTCTTCCAAGAGGACGAAACCTCTAGCATGAATTCCCTGGAAGGTCTTTCTTCGAGACTTGCAATGAGCATATTCTTTGATCCTCTCTTCGCGGTCGAGGATCCTTCTCAGCTCAGTTTGAGCATCTGCAACATCTTTTACATAGATCGCCATCTCCTGGTTAGCCTTAGCTCAGCTCACTACAGCTTTAACTCGGGCATCAATGATCTCGGCCCTGACCTCTGAAAGCTCGGACTCGAGCTTCGTAACCATATCTGTTTGGACCGAAGCGCTATCACGAGCTAGGCAAAGTTGAACCTCAAAAGTAGGAACTCTAGCCAGAGCACCCTTCCCCTCCAAAGCATGAGCCTCTGCCAGAGCTCTGAGCTTATCATGCTCACACCTGGCTCAGCTAGCTTCATCCCAAAAATGCTCCGGGGCCTCCATCTTTTTCTGCAACTGAAGTAAATGAAGCGTTAGCCTCAGAAGCTATAAGGCGGAATGCATGCTCATCCGGGACAAAAAATTACCTACTCCTTCAAGTGGTTCTCATAATTCAAGCTCTAGCTCACCACATACAACAAGTTCACCAACTGAACTTCCTTTTCATCACAAAGGAGCCTAAGGGACCTCTCCACATCCAGAGCATTCCATAACATGGCTACACAACGAAGCAACTCGGACTTAAGCTTGTCGAAGGCCTGCAAAATAAAACCCAATAAGGAAGGAAAGGCACGAAGCACGAAAGGTCTGTGCTGAAACTCACTATGAAGTGAAGCTGCTGGGCTTCCTCAAAGGCTGAGCGCATACCTGCCAATCCAGTTCCCTCAACCCTGAAAGGGTCGACTCTGGTCGAGGCACGGTCGCTCGGTGTATGCGACCTTGGGTTTCTACTATCTCTCGAAGTATTGTCGACCAAAAAGGAAGGCGACAGCAATGGAGAAACCCTCTTTCCGGAACCAAGAACCACGAACGCGATATGCTCAGACGATGCTTCCTTTCCGAAGCCCTGATTCTGTTTTGCTTTGATTTGAGCACTGTCTCCCTATAAAAGCATCTCTCGGTTATTGTTGTCATTTTTTGGCCCGAAAACTGGCAACCTTTCCCCCTCTCCAGAGGAGCGCAGCCTCGGCTTGGAAGGCTCGCTGATGCATACAACAACAAGATTAATAAGCACAAAGTGAAGATGCCAATCCATATAAAGGAAGGAAAATATATATATATATATATATATATGTATGTATAGCACAACACACACCATGATGTTTTTCTTTCCATATGCCCCGGGACAAAGCTCACCACTTGCGCTCATCACAGGTTTAGTGGGCTGCCAACTTCCGAACCTAATCCGACAAATCAGGAATATCGCCCGTCGCCCATGAAACCACTACAGTAAAAGAAAAGAAGGCACAGTTACGAAATCAGCTTTTGCCATAGACAAAACTGAGAAGACACGAAGTGCTCCACTTATGTGTATAATTCCATTCCTCAGAGAAAGGCATAAGCTCTACGGGGATAATGTCAGCGGTCCGCACTCGAACAAAGCGACCCATCCACTCCCGGTCTCCATCTTCCTCATCATCAACAACGAAGGGCATGGTGGATCGAAATCGCAAGGTTAGCAGACCTCGATGGTGAAAGGGCCGGTAGAGCCTTACCATATGATTTAGCGTAAGTTCAAGCCCCACATTCTCCACGAAAAATCTCATCATCAACACTGTTTGCCAAAACAACGCGTGGATATATGCCAAGGTAACCCTATACTTTAAACACAAGTCGAGCACAACCCTATTAGGGGGGCCAGTGTAAAAGGATACGTGTACACTTTCAAAAACCCATCGGCACGATCTATGATGCCCTCATTCGGGGAGAATGTCTGTAACACTACTTTCTCCCCCTATCCGCAGTCTTTTCTCACTAACTCAAAGTGCTCTTCTCCAATCAAAGAAGTAATCTTCAAGGTATACTCTCGTTGTTCTTGAACACCAGAGGCGAAACTCTCCCCTCCTTGCCGAATAGACCCCGAGGCAGCAGTCATGGCTATGACAAAATTAGAGAGCTAAAGTAGGGATTTGTGCTAGTACATTAGTACTGAAGTGATGAGAGACTTACCGCAGAAAAGAGTGGTAACTACTTAAAATGATGGGATCTCCAAAAGAGCAGAAACAACCCTATTTATATATGCAAAAAATGGCGACGACCCGCCTACCTCAAAGCTGATTAAAAACACTGACTGACATCACCAAATCGCCCCAACAACTTGGCAACCGTAACATACATTAGGCGATGCCATATAATGTTTTGAATACGAAAATCCCCGTATTGTCGCCAGTCTCGATGTGGTACCCGACCTCGAGGACCTCCATCAAAGAAAATTTAGGCTCTAGTAGGCCAATAACATCATCGCTAGTCCCGAGGTAGTACCCGACCTTGAGGACCTCCATCAGAAAGGAGTTAGGCTCTAGAAGGCCAACCGCATCATTGCCATTCCCAAGGCGGTACCCGACCTCGAGAACCTCCATCGGAAAAGGGTAAGGCTCCAAGAAGCCAATGACATCATTACAAGTCTTAAGGTGGTACCCAACCTTGGGGACTTTTGCCAAAAAGGAGTTAGGCTCCAAGGAAATAAGCACTTAAGCTCCACCTGTATGGGCTTGGCCCCAGGGTACTGTTTGAGTTCGAACAAACCCTCTTCCAGGATCTATCTACAACGCCTTAAGGCTATCTATGCGAAGCTCAAATGCAGTCCCTATCCATAGGCCTCCGAGCAAATTTCCCCTCAAAGGTTACCACAGAGCCTAAATGATAAATCACGTTTTCAAGGCTCGAAACATTACTTTCATTCGACTCGAAGCAAGGGTCCCCATGACCTAAGTTTATCGGTTCAATCCAAGATCGATCCAAGGAACAAAAGGGCTCCACGAGAAGCCATATTAATCAATCAGAAATCAGGAAAAAACACTCACATCTCGATGTTGGCACCAACCGGTGGAGTCATACATTCAAAATCTCCATAAATGAAAATAAAGGCGAATACAACAAGCATCGAGACAAAATTGAAGAAACTTTTTTGTATTCAGAAAACACTTGATTACAAAAGCCCTCGAAAGGTCATAACATATAATTACAAAAGCCCACGGGGCTCGAAACATTACTTTCATTCGACTCGAAGCAAGGGTCCCCATGACCTAAGTTTATCGGTTCAATCCAAGATCGATCCAAGGAACAAAAGGGCTCCACGAGAAGCCATATTAATCAATCAGAAATCAGGAAAAAACACTCACATCTCGATGTTGGCACCAACCGGTGGAGTCATACATTCAAAATCTCCATAAATGAAAATAAAGGCGAATACAGCAAGCATCGAGACAAAATTGAAGAAACTTTTTTGTATTCAGAAAACACTTGATTACAAAAGCCCTCGAAAGGTCATAACATATAATTACAAAAGCCCACGGGGGGTACTTACATGTGATTACAAAATCCCAGGAAGGGTCCTTACAGAGAAACAAAGAAGCAAAAAAAGGTACATAGCAAGAAAAGCCTAGATTCTAGGCAATTCTTGAGGGTTCATTTTCGGCGATGATATCTTTGAGCTCCATCCCCTCGGTTATGCATCCTAGGCGATAGTATCTTCAACCGCCACCTCCTCGAGGGTTTCATATCGGTCCTCTAGGGTAATATCTCCGAGGGAGAAAATAGAGAAGAAGAAAAGGCAAAGATGAAAAAGAGGAAAGTGATGAAGAAGAAGCACAAAAAGAGACATAGCCCAGCCAGAGGTTGAAGATTCGGCGGGAATCAACTCTACTTGCATGACTTTTTCTGGTCCGCCTATCGATACATTGTGCCATGAAAGTCTAAAGGTCGGTGGTGCCATTTTATCCCTTGAAAAACCAAGGGGATGAAATGCCACACCAGGCCAGGGTAGGAGAGTGAGCAGCAGTGTATAGTCCGAACGCTATCCCAAGCAGCGGTGTAGATTCCCAACATCCTCCTAAATTAGAAGAAGTTTACCCTCCTATCTCATTACCTCGAACCACCAATGACAGCAATAACAATCGTAACAACAACAACAATAGCAACAAGACTGTATAATCTCACTCGGCAAATAAAATCCAAAGCAAAAGGCCTTGGCGTGGCTGGTGAGAACTTCTCCATAAGACCTTAAGGCTGTAGACCCCAAACATGGTGAGCAACAATGGAGGATGATAGTGGGAAAAAGGGATGGAAAGGTGTTGAAAGGCACTTGGATGAAAAGATAGTAACAGAAGGCCTCCATTTATATGGGGTGATAGTATGGACAACAATGCCATCAATGCCTTTGAAAGATGGACCGGCAGGTGCCATCAATGTGCCATTGGAAACTGGATCAATGGTGATACATTCGCGCTGGATAATGGGAATCAGCAGCACATTGAATGACGCTGAAAAGACAAGTCCATGGGATGTCCCGTTATCGTTAAAGCGTACGTCATAGGTATGATATCATTAACGTGACATCATTGAAGGAAGTCTAAAGAGTTGGATGTCAAAATCATTTCTTATCGCTCCTCTCTAAGAAACGCGGGGACTATACGACAAAATTGGAGGGTCCAATTCCTTATCATCGAGGTGCCCCAGATAATCATCTCGAAGGCTCGAGGCTGCAAGGCTATGGTCAAGTTTACTCCCTCGAGGTTCGTTGATGCTCAACCTAAGGACAATGTTGACCACGGTTGGGATAGAAATGGGGAGTTCACAAGGTACACGGCTAGGAATGACCGAGCCTAATGGATTACCCTAGCCCTGAATCAGGGTGTCATGTAGTTGTCCATCATTCTATCTTTATAATTAATGCATTTTGTACTATACTAGGATTTCCCTCATATATAAAGGGGATCCTCATCATTTTAGATTCTCATGTTGCTTAAGCTGCTCTATATGAAATATACAAGAATATCATTTTTGCTCTCTAACACATTCTCTTGATATTATTGCTTCTATATATTATCTTCATTGTTGTTCATCATTTATTGCTTATCATTGGCCATAAAGAGCCTTCGTTGATTTTATCATAACTATTAGTCATACTTCGAACCCCTTCGATAGCTTCCCGCCGAACTCCGGAATCAACCTTGAGGCCCCCGAATCGACAAGATCAAGGCCCCGATAATTAGCCTATCAGTTTGATTATCATCTTATCCTTAACTCTCATTTCGTTTCTAAGTCTCACATATATAGCATCAACTGCTTAACAACTAGCAAAAAAATAGATCACGTATTTTTAGAGTTTCATAATCAAATTTAATTGTTATTACCATTTTCACGGTAAATAATAGCTCTCTCATGTGTTTCTCTTTCAATATTCAGTCATATTCGCATTATGCTTATTGGGTTTAGCTTGCGAGTTTTGTGCCCAGGTGGCACTGGGTGCGAATTGTTGATTTGGATGAGTGGTTATGAGATCTTCATGTTTCTTTCATTGCTATCAGTGTTGTGAAGGTTGGGACAAGGTTTTAGTTGTTATGAGGTTATTTACCAATGTTGGATTTGATTATGGGCGACTATTGTGGGTAGAGATATTAGTATGGGCATGTGGGAGATGTATTATGTCAGGTGATCATACCTTGTGGGTGTCTGCATGAGATGTAGTAGCTAGTTGAGGTTGGTACAATGTGTTTATGTAGGAATCGGGTCTTTGGGAAATGATCGGATGGTGAAAATTTAGTTCTAAGGCTTATCGGTGTGGGTGGAAGGAATAATCTTCAGTTGAGAGGGTGTTGTCGGGCTTATGTGGATTGGGGTGACATGGGACCACCGCGGAATATGTATGGTGATTTTATTCAGTGATTTTGTGGCTTCGAATTGGTTCTTGGCACGTTCAAGGACAAAAAGTTGTTTAAGAGGGGGAGAATGTCACAACCTAACCGGTCGTTTTGAGAATTAGCATCCCGTTCGGTGGCTTATGGTCTCGAGTAGCTTTGTATTATGTATTGTGACTTGTGTGTGTGGTGAGGTTTGGTTTTTGGGCGATTCTTGTTTTAGAAGCTTAAGCGGTGAGAGTTGAGTGGGGATTAACTTTTGTGTAGACGACTCCAGAATGGTGTTTTGATGATTCTAATAGCTTGGTATGGTCATTTTGGACTTCGGTGTATGTCTGGATTTGTATTTGGAGGTTCTTGGGTTGTTTTGATGCATTTTGGAGAAAGTTGGAAATTTGAAGGTTTGAAATGTTCATAAGTTTGATCGGGACTTGACTTCGATGTTATCGGGTTCAGATTATTGTTCCATGAGTTGCAATAGGTTCGATATGTCATTTGAAAGTTTTATGCAAAATTTGGATTCATTCCAGATAGATTAGGCTTGAATCGGATGCTTGGTTTAAATTTTAAAGTTTATGAACTTAATAGATTGATCTTGATTGACGATTCATGGTTTTGATGTTAGTATGTGTGATTTGAGGCCTTGAGTAGGTCCGTAATATGTTTTGGGACTTGTTTGTATGTTCGGACGGGGTCCCGAGGGACTCGGGTGAGTTCCGGGATGGTTTCGGGCCATTTCTAGGCCATTTTTAGTTGTTAGTTTTTGGCCACAGGGGTGTGCATCACGATGGTGGAATTTGGGTCGCTTCGCGAAGAGCACTTGCTGTTTTCGGCACTGTGAATCACGATCGTGGAAGCCTTTCACGATCGTGCAAAAGAAATTTCTATTGTCATATGACTAAGTTTAGAAGCGTATATCTTGCAATCTACAAGGAATTTTGAGATGATCAAAAAATGAAAGTTGTAGTCCTTTGTGTCTAGTTTTCAAAAAATCAAACCGTTTGTCATTTGGAGTTTTTGCACAATAAGTTATGGCTGATAAACTACAGGTTGTCTGAGAAAAGTTTGGGAAGGGTAATGAAAATTTGTTAATCGTGATCGCAAAGTGTATAATGTGTGTTGGAAATTTTTTGAATTGCGATCACGAAAAGTACCTCTAGAGCAGTGCTTAAAGTACTCTATTTAAAAGGTCTTTGTTATTTTGTCATATTTTGAGCTATGGAGTTCGTATTTGGGCAATTTTGAAGGGGATTTTCACACTTTGGATTGGGGTAAGACTTTTTTACCCGGAATAGATTATACTTCATGATTCCATCTTTAAGTTTATATAAAAATGAGGATTTAAAGGTGGATTTGATGTTGGAATTGGATAAGTTTTGTATGGTTGGACTCGTATCGGAATGGGTGTTCAGATTTTGTGAGTTTTGTCAGGTTTCAAGGTGCAGTCCCGGGGTTGAATTTTTGGGCTGACTATTTAGTTTTCATTAAAGATCGAAGCTTTGTTTTCTGGAAATATTTCCTGCAGTTTTAATTTAAGATATTAAGTTATTTTCGCTAGATTTGAGCCATCCAGAGATTGTTTCACACAAGAAGGTCATTTTAGAGTATTGATTTGGTTTCTTTGAAGTAAGTATCTTACCTAACTTTCTTTGAGTTGTTTGTGCTATTTGTATTATGTGAAAGCCGTGTACGTGAGGCAACAAGTGCGTACTCGGGATTATGTATGGAAATTGACAAGTTTAGACTATTAGACTTCTTTCATGTATTTATTTGAAATTAAATTGTTACATGTCATATCCTTTACTTGTCAAGTTTAATCTTATATTCTTTATTTGAAGTTTTTCCCTTTTTTATTGTAATAGGATCTCCTTTAATATTAAGTTACTCTTAATTGAAATTGTCGTTACATGATATCCTTTCATTGTCGGGGTATTCGCATACATTTAGACATAGTTACTAGTTCGTGCCATCTCTTTCGTTGTTAGCTTATTTCACACACTCAAATTTGGAAGTTGCCATATCATGGAAATACCTTCATTATTGAGTTTCTTCTTCAACAATTAATTTGAGTTGAAGTTATTGAAAGTCATTAATCTATTTTATTGAAGTTGTGTTTAAATGGAGTGTTAATCATTGTTGAGTTATTTCCCGTTCATTTTGTTGCTATTGAGATTCTATACACATTGTGTTTGAGCTGTGGGGTATGTGAATGGTGATATTTGAATTTTAATTTTTACTAAAAAGGAATAGAGTGAGAAACTCCAACTTCTCTCTAGAATGCACTCCCAATCCCTTGAGAAACAATAGACTATTCCCCCAAAACCACCAGATTTAATCCAACACCCTCCCTTACCAAACAATATGGAAAGACCAATATCTTTTAACGATAAACTATTGAAATCTAACCTAACAATTTTCACTCCTTCCATAGATCATGATGATATGCTTGAACCAACAAAGGCAGTGGAAGACACAAAAGTAGTGCATGATCTAGGGACTACTCTAGGTGAAGCTATATATATCTCTCTATCATTTGAAGATAGACAACGTATCTATGAGCCATGGAAATACTCTATTATAATCATGCTAGTAGGGAAACGTATGCTACACCATTACCTAAAGAGGAAGATCCAAGGTCTATGGAAACCAATGGAGGACTTCTCTTTAATTGATTTTGGTGAGGACTATTACATTATCAAATTCACAAAGAAAGAAAACATGGATAAAGCTATTCACCTAGGGCCATGGTTCATCAATGGTCATTTCCTATCTATCTCCAAATGGAAACCAAATTTTGTGGCTAGAAATGAAAAATTAACTACCTCAGCAGTTTAGGTAAGGCTTCCCCAGTTACCAACTGAATTCTACGATAGCAAAATCCTAGCAAAAATTGGTAATGCAATAGGACGCCTACTAAAAATTTACACATGCACCTCAACAACCCTAAGAAGTCGTTATGCAAGTATTTGTGTCAAAATCCCTTTGGATATTCCAGTTCAATCCTTCCTATTTGTTGGAGACCACAAACAGGATATACTCTATGAAGGGGAAGATTTTCTTTGCAAAAATTCTGGCCATTTTGGTCACACACTAAGACAATGCACCTATATCAAAATGCAAAGCTTGGATCCTCACCATGCAGGACAAGAACATCAACAAGTAGCTACACAAGATGCTTGTGACTCCGAATGGAAAACTGTCTCGTTCAATAAGCAGAAGAATCAAGGCAAAAAAACTCCAAACCAAATGCCCACCATCCATGCAAAAGGCAACCAAGGTCCAGGTATTCCGGTTAATTTATTCAATGCAAAAACAGGTAAGTTCTTGTTTACTCAAATACTCCAATATAAAACAAAAAATAATCCTTCTAATAATAAAATTCCTCCTATCATTACCCATCCAGAATCGACTATTGGTCAAACTACCTCTCACATGAAAAACCACCTTTTAGAAGAGAGACAAATGGTTTTGACACAAACCACTATGGATAATGTCAATTTTATTAGTAAAAATAGTTTTAATCAATTAAATAATGAATTGGATCTTGACACACAAGATACTTGCATGCAAAACTCCACCGTGGCACCTTATATTGCCAACTCCTTAGTGAAAACCAATGCCGTGCAAAATGACTCTAGTATGGACGAATATACCCCTACCACTAATCCTACCCCTACTGTCGCAAACCCCCTCCTTAAACAGAAATCTCTCCAAAATCTTTCATTATCTAAAGAATCTACCCAAAATCTCTCCTTAAAATATTACAAGATCTCCCCCTCCATGCATGTTGGCCAAATGGCAATGAACATAGAAGAAAGTAGCCAAATGGACACTCCCATTGGTAATCCAAACAAAACCTTTAAGTGTTCTATAAAACATGACCTAGGGCAATCAAAAGCCATAGACAAAAATGAAGCAATCATCACCTCCCCACCCAATCGGCTAACCTCTCCTCCTACCCAAAATCCCACGCCAACTTCCAGTGCAATAAATTCAACTTCTTTTAACCAAAATGCCAAGAGTTCCTTCAACCCTAAGGAGAAGAACTCGACTAATCCAAATCCTAAGACAATGAAACCCTCTTCAAATGGAAAACATTCCCCCCCTCCATCCCCACTAACAGCCCCAAATTATTTACGCTCAATCTCCCCAAGCACAAGATTATCAACCCACGGGTTGGATGGAGTTAGGGCTCATGGGCCATACACTCTCGTTCACAGTGCCGATTAACAGCCAAGAAGCCATTGTGATCTTGCACAATACTCAATATTTAGCTCAATTTATTACGGAGGGAATGAGATTGGTAATGAACAATTATCTTAACCAAGTATGGCTCAACAATGTCAGTCATCCCATGGCTCCATCATTAAACCCTTAAATGGCCCAAACAATGAGAGAACAGGGGAATATGCCTCCTCAATTCAACCCCATGCACCCTCTAAATGCACCACTAGACCTCCTATTCTTTCCAATGGAGATGTACACCCACCCAAACCCCATCTTTCTCCCTTGGGATGTTAATCTAGGGAACCAAGGGATGGTAACCCCCCCTCCACCACCGGTACCCCTACCGCAACAACAAGAAGACCCCACACTAGGACCAGTGGAGGCAGAGAGGGAGGAGGACGATGTCCCCCCTAAATCTTCACTTAGGGCCAACCCTAGAACTCTCAACCCTAGACGGAATAAAAATCTTTCTCTTCACAGAGAGGCACGTGAAGAGGTATGTTCTTAGCTGCCCGTTAGCCCTATACAAGTGCTCGATGGATATTCGTCCTCCACACGACCCAACTGTGGGAATTAAAGCAATAATCCTAGTTCCATCAATGAGGAGGAACCCTATCCAAGCGGGGGGGGGGGATACGGGAGAATGGAGAGATGAACAACACTGACTCTAACTTAGCCATGAATCAATCCAATAATTTCATAATATGGAATATACAAGGAGGAAACATTGACAACTTTAGGAGGAACTTTAGGGAGATGCTAGATTCTCATAGGCCGAGATTTGTTACTTTTTTGGAAATAAGGATGAACAACCGTGCCGCCATGCTCAATGAATTTGGTTTTACTGAGATGATAGAAGTTCCATCGGAGGGGCAGTCAGGTGGTATGGTTATGATGTGGAGGGATGATATAATCAACGTCCAAAATATTGTTAGAAGAGGTCAGGAGATCCATGCAACCATAAAGGTACGTAAACCTTGGCTCTTTACTTCGATTTATGCTAGTACCAATATTCATTATAGAAATATCATGTGGGATAACCTCGAAAATATTAGTAATACTTATAAAGGACCTTGGCTAGTAGGTGGTGATTTTAATGACATTTTAACCGCTAGTGACAAATTTGGAGGCAAACCAATCAAAGATAGTAGAGCTGAATATATTTGGTCTAAAATTAATAATTGTAACATAGTTGATCTAGGCTTCAAGGGAAGCAAATACACATGGACCAATAATATACGTAACAATAAGAGTCTTATTTTAGAAAGACTTGATAATGTTTTTGGAAATGAAGAATGTATTGAACTTTTTCCTAAAAGCTCTATTATCCATCTACCTAGAACCCACTCTGATCACAATCCTATCCTAGTTGAATTAATTCTTAGAAATAGAACTCCTCATAAGGTCCCTTTTAGGTTAGAAACCTTTTGGTGTAAACATCCGGAGTTTCAATCTGTTGTTATAAACTCCTGGAATAATAGTGACTAGTTTAAGCCTAGCTCTAACTTTATAGATAATGTTAAACATTGGAAGGACAAAACTTTTGGAAATATCATAGGAAGGAAGAGAAATCTCTTAGCTAGACTCCAAGGCATCCAATCTTCTAACAGCTACGCTACCAGCTCTTTCCTAAAAAAATTAGAATTAGATCTTCAACATGAGTTCAATGATATTCTAAAGATAGAAGAAGACTACTGGAAACATAGATCCAGGATAATGTGGCTTAATGATGGTGACACCAATACTAAGTTCTTCCGCATCTCTTCCACCAATAGAAAAAGAAGAAACAAAATTACTTTCTTCAAAGATAATACTGGTAATTGGATAAATGATCATAGTCTTATTCTATCACATGTCCAAAACTACTTTACCTCTGCATTTACCTCCTCTCATACTCACTCTTCCTGGACTAACCCCCTAAATACTCAATCCAGATGTACAAAAATTAACCTAGATCATCTTGATACCCCCCTCCTGGATAATGAGATTAAAAGTGCAGTCTTCTCTTTCAAACCATTCAAGTCTCCTGGACCAGATGGTCTGCACCCCTTCTTCTTCCAAAAATATTGGTTCCATATAGAGGATTCTATCAATAAGCTCTACCATAACATCTTTAACAACCAAAACATCCCTCCGGAAATTAACAAAACTTTTCTATGCCTCATTCCTAAATTCCATAATGCTAATAATATCAAAAATTTCAGACCTATTGGCTTATGAAACACTATCTATAAAATAATTACCAAGATTCTAGCCAATCGTATCAAACATTTCCTTGATCAACTTATCAGTCCATATCATTCTATCTTTATGATAAATAGAAGAGCCTCTGACAATGCTATCATCATCCAGGAAATGATTTCTATGTTCAATAAACTAAAAGGTAAGCAAGGCCATATGATTCTAAAAATTGACTTGGAAAAGGCTTTTGATCGTCTTGAATGGTCTTTCATTCGTCACACCTTTTATTTCTTTAATTTCCATCCAAATTTCTCTAAACTACTGCTAAATTGCATCTCTACCAGTAAAATAGCAATCTTAGTCAATGGAGCTATAACAAACTATTTTCAACCAAGTAGAGGTATTGGACAAGGCGACCCCATCTCCCCCTACATCTTTATCCTCTGTCTAGAAATGCTTACCAGATATATAGAATACCAAGTAGACATCAAAAATTGGGACCCCATTTCCCTAGGTTATAAATGTCCAAAAATCTCCCACTTATTATTTGCTGACGACCTTTATCTGATGGCTAGAGCTAATGGTCAGGCCATAAAAATGGGCTTGACCAATTTTGCTCTCTATCTGGTCAAAGCATCAACATTACTAAATCGAAGATTCTATTTTCAAAAAATCGTAACAACTCAATCATCACTAACATTACCACTTCTCTAGGTATTAAGAAGAGTAACAACTTTGGCACATACCTTGGTTTCCCTATCCTCCACAACAACCCAAAACCTAGGGATTACCAATACCTCATAGACATGATGAGAACCAAACTTGCATCCTGGAAAATGAGGCTCTTTAGTTTGGCAGGAAGAACAACCCTTGCGTCATCATGCCTTAATTCCATCCCAAACCATCACATTCAATACACCCTACTCCCTAGAAAAACCCTTAAAGAGATTGATAAAGTCCAAAGGGACTTCATTTGGGGTAGTACGGTAGAAAAAAGCAAACTTCACTTGGTAAACTGGACCACTATATGCCAACACAAAAAATATGGTGGATTGGGGATCCATAATGCTCTCAATAAAAACGTTTGTACTCTGGCTAGCTTAAGCTGTAGACTCCTTACAAATGCTCTAATTCCTTGGGCAAAGCTTATCATCTCGTACTATTGCAATAACTCCTCTGCGAATAGATCCTCCTTCCTTTGGAAAAGTATTTGCAGCGGATGGGACATCTGCTCCAAAGGCATCACATGGTCCCCTCACATCCATTTTAATCTTAATCTATGGGAGGCTAATTGGATACCAAATATTGGTAACCTAAGGAACCTAGTTACAGGTCCTCCTTCAGCCAAAGATTTCTCCACCAAAATTAGAGATATCTTTGATGGTACCAATTTGAACCTAAACTATTTAACCTTCTCTCCCTCTCCTGATTTGTTAACTACCGTCTCCAAAATAAAATCTGCCAAAAAGGCCTTCCCATTGACTTACCTATTTGGTCCCTCGCCACTAAAGTAGTCTTTACCACCGCTTATTTTTATACACTGCTAGAATCTCCGAAGAACTCTAACTCTGACTTTGAATGGATCTAGCATTTGGAGTGCCCCAATAAAATCAGATTTTTCCTATGGCAATGCCTGCACAGTCGAATCCCTTACAGGAAGTACCTTTCGCAGATTGGACTAAACATTGATTCTAATTGTCCTATCTGCAAAAACCCTATTAAAGAGTCAATTGAACATATCTTCCTTGACTGTAGAGCTGTCAGTAATCTCTGGAACAACTTGCAAGGGACCCACCCTATCAACAGAAGTGGGAAGCATTGGCTTCTCCAAATAAGGGACTTCAACATTCCTATACTGGAATAACTTCTTTCCTTTCATCATCTAGCATATCTAGATTAATAGAAATAGTAATAACATCAACAACACTGCCAATCAAATAAGAGGTTCCCAAATCATTCAAAAGGCATTAGAGTTTAAACTTTTCACGGAAAAATCCTCTAGTAATCCTCCCAAATCCCTTATAAAAATCAACTGGTTCAAACCTCCTTGGGGGTGGTAAAAACTGAATGTGGATGCTAGTTTTCATAGCTATAACAAAAATTATGGTTTAGGCAGTGTTCTTAGAAATGCAACAGGTAGCTGGGTGGTTGGTTTTGCAAAACTAGCACATGCAAATGGCTCCCTAGAAGCTGAATTAAAAGCACTAGGAGAAGGGCTAAGAACAACAAAGGAATGGAATCTCTTCCCACTTGAGATTGAGACAGACTGCTCAGAGGCTATCCAGGCAATGCAAAATGGTAATAAATAATTTAATAAAACTGTTAACGATTGCAGGTCCTTCATGCACCAGCAGAGGGTTACTCTCCAACACACTTTCAGGCAGGGGAATAAGATTGCCCACCAGCTAGCAAAATGGGTCTTAGAAAGGGACAACCAAGCTCAGGGATTGGCAAGAAGAAGTAAAGCAGTGAAGTACACTAAAAAGGTTCTTGTCGTACCACTTTTTGATGTAACAGATTTTGTTGAAAGTGAAAAACTTGAATCTACTTGTCACGATAAACTTCTATGTAATGAAGCTCGTTATAGGCTAGCAAGCTTAGGAAACAAATGCATCCTCCGAGATGCAAGTCATGTCGACTATGTACTAGATGTTCCTTAGTTATTAATATATCTATTTCGTATTTGCTAAAAAAGAATGGTGATATTTGTATCGTTGTTTTGGAAAGGTTGTGGCCTATAAGCACTTGTGGTACAAGTTGATATGCCATGTTGTTGTGATGTTAGCACATGTGAATTTTATGTGGATTGGTTGTTGTTATGTAGAGCATAAGCGTGGCATCTCAATATTGTTTATTGTGCAGTGTGATACGGGTGGCTATTGCATTATTATCCGGGCAAAGCGATCAGGGCGGCTATTATGCGGAGTGATACGGGTGGCTATCAGAGTGATATAAGTGGCTAATGATATCGTCAGGTGGAGCGATATGGGTGGCTAATGATATTGTTAAGGCGGAGTGATATGGGTGGTTATCGGAGAGATAAGGGTGCCAGTGTCAGGGATGATGTGTGATGGCCTGGGGGAATTATGTTGGCTATATTCCTGTGATTGTGTAATTAACTTTGTGTATATCATATACCTTACATGACTTGTTATGTTGCTTTCAATGAGCTATTAGATGTCTTTGATATTACTTGTTGACTTGGGCTGTAATAGTACATTGGCACATGCATACACCATAGCATACTACTTATACTTGTTCGGGAGTGTGAAACATAAACATTTATTGATCATGCCCATTGTAAGCACGTGATTTTTGCCCTATATGAGAATTACTAGGAGGTGTGACACCCATGTGTTCTTATATTATCTGCTTTCATGTTGATATTGAGCATATGACCATGTCGGGCAGATTGTGATATTAAGCATGTGATCATGTCGAGCGGATTGTGATAGTGAGTATGTGACCATGTCAAGCAAATTGTGATTGTGAGCCTGTGATCATGTCAGGCGGATGGGATTATTGGCACGTAAGTTGTCCATGCGCTTGTGATTAGACATGTGGGCACAAGGTGCCGTAAGCATCTGATTATGGTTTTTCCATGGCCCCAATTTGCTTCTGTAGGATATCGTGACAGCACCTAGTCTCTAAGACTAGGTAAGCCTAATACTTAATAAATTAATAAAGGAATTCAACCATCAACTGATAAATATGAAATGGAAATCTTTATACACAACTTACAATCCTAAAACCGGTAGTACAAGTCATAAGCTCCACTGAGTTTGCCAAAAAATCCGTAAATACAACTGTGCAGAATAAAATTAAACAGTACATGTACTTAGAAGGTGACACTGAAGCCTGCGAACTCGACGAAATGTTTACCTTGAGTCTCCACAGCAATGCTCAACCAACTAGCTAATAATCACAATAACCGAGCTACCTGAATCTGCACGAAAATGTGCCAAAATATAGTAGGAATACACCAAAGCGGTAGTTAGTAAGTATCACGACTAACTTTGGTAGAGTAGTGATGAGGGATAGTCAAGACACCTACTGGACTAAACAACCTGGACAAGTAGGAAGGTGAACTAACTGAGAAACAATATTAATATAAAACTAAGTAGGATTAGAAATACAAAACAATACTTGCAATGATACGCTAGCAACAACAATTCCTAACAGGAACCAGTCAGGTAATAATGTTGTAAAGTGAGTTGAACACAGTCCAAGTCCCGTGAAAACAAATAAAGGAAAATCCAGCAACAACTCAATAAGGACAACTGCTTTCAAACAAAATTTGTTCAAACATTTCCACGACGTGCCAAACCTCATATTCACACCTCGCTGGTCCTGATTCATAACCGTAATCACTTGGCATATGGTACCCACAATGCAAGTCATAACTGCATGGATGACTTACATGCCAACAGAACGGTTCTCACACAGAAGGCAAGTTTACAAGAGTAAATGTAATGGTCAATGACATCAGGATCATCCTCTTAAACCGATATGGGTGAGTCATTTACGTGTATGCTTGTGCAAGTGTTCTACCACAATTCAAGTCAACCAGTAAGAGAAGAGATAGTGAATGACACATAAGAAATGATCACCACGTATTGTTCAGTGTAATAAAGACAGTAATAAAGTTGGAGCAACGAATAGTACAACTATATTAGCTACATAGAACAAAGCAAATAGTGCAACACGGAGGAAGACAATTAATAATATGCTAAGGAAACAACAAACAATGACAAGTAAAAAGGAATGGCGAAATGCCAACAAGATCCCTACCGAGGTTCCGCCTCGTAGTCTCAAATCAAAAAATGAATCACAAACTTTCCTTATATTACCGTGGGAGCCTTTACATTTAGTTATTGAAAATTATTTTTTCCCGAAATAGCATCCAACGTTTTAGCCCACTTTATCACACTGCATGGCTTCTACTAGTTTTCCTATTAGCCACACGTATCATGCCTGCCTTATCTTACTGCATGTGTTTCAACACCCAGACCTTATACCACCGGGTGCTTATCAATAATGACAGTAACACAGCAGAAACCTCGTGCAAACATCATTACAACAACACGACAGAAACCTTGGGCAAACAACATAACAACAGCACAACAAAAACCTCATGCAACACCCAAACAATCCTCACAACAATAATACGTGTGCCACAACATAACAACTCAATAAAATGATTTTTAAATTATGGGCCCATATGCCACAATATTTCCTCAAAACAGTTTCATTATCACAACCACACATAGCCCTCGGCTCAACAATACTAAATACAACAGCAACAACAATAATAACATGAGAATACGACAAGTAAATCAACTCAGAAACTTCTGAACATAAAGAAACAAAAGAACGAGCTCACAAAAAAGGATACAATAGGGAATCATGATCTCAACAAGAATAGCTCAACAAAGAAGAGATAACGTATAGGAATGATTCTGCAAAAGTAAAATTCGAAGATAAGAGATATAACATCAATCAATGATTCCAAATAAAGATAAGTAAACAATGATAAGGGATAACAAAACTTCATTTAGGGTTGAGCAATTACGGAAGAGATACAACAAATTCAATTAAGGATAAGTGTTTACTGTGAAAATAGTAATAATAATTAAATTTGATTTAGTGGTTCTAAAAATACGTGATCTATTTTTATGCTAGTTGTAAGTCAGTTGATGCTATGTGAAAGACTAAGAAACGAAATAAGATCTTAAGGATAAGGGGTTAATCAAACCGAATTGCTATCAGTCAGGGCCTCGAGCTTGCCTATACGAGGGCCTCGGGGTCGAGTCTGAAGCTCGGCTGGGAGCTATCAAAGGCGGTCGATGGTGAATAACAGTTATAAACAGATCAAAGGCGGCTATTTATGGCCAATAATAAGCAATAAATGATGAACAATAAGTAGAACCAAATAAATATGGGCAATAAATAAGATAACGAAACCAAGAGAATGTGATAAAGAGCAGAGAGAATGTTCTAGTAAATTTAGTATGGAGCAACAGATATTTGCATAATGATAATGATCTCTTTTATATAAGAGGGGGAATCCTAACATAGTACAAGTGCATTTATTTCAAATATATAGAGATGGAACACCTAACTAATGCTACGATACAGGCTCAAACTAGTCGGACAGATTTTGTCGGCTCTAGCTTTATGCCTTGGGAACTCCCCATTTTCTTCCCATAACCGTTAGCCTCATACTGTCTCGAGCTCGAGCGTCGATGGCCCTCGAGGGATCAAACTCGACCGTGATTTCGAGCCTTTGAGGTGTCATAACGATGGAAAATTGGACCCTCCAATTTTACCATATACAGATTGTCCCCGCATTTCTTAGAGTAGAATGACAAGAAACGACCTTGATAACCATTTTTCTAAATTTCCCACGAAAATGTTATATTGATGACATCATACTCATGACATATGCTTTTATGGCAATTGAGGTGTCCCACAAACTTGTTCTTTTCAGTGCCTTTTAAGCAGTCAATTCTCATCCTTCTAGGAGATAATATTGCCGCCGATTCAGTTCCCAAAATGCATTAATTGCATTTGCCGATGTGTCTTTCAAGGACATTGATGGCGCCGTCGGTTACGTTTTACAAAAGAGTATTGATTGTGCCTGCCGGTTACTGTGCCCTTTCTCTATAAATGGAGGCTTTCTGGAACCAATTCCTTATTCAAGTGTTATTCAACTAGCCTTTCTCCCATTTCTTCTTCTTCGTCTTCTCCCTTGGAGATACCATTTTGGAGGACCTAGATGAGAACTCCAAGGAGGTGGCGGTCAAAGAAACTGCCACCGAGGAATCATTCCTAAGGGGATGGCACTAGAAGATATTGCCGCTGAGGATGAACCCTCGAGCAGAGATTAGACTCTAGGCTTTTCTTGCATATGTACCTTTTTTGCTTCTTTGTTTCTGTGTAAGGACCCCTTGTGGGCTTTTGTAATTATATGTAAAGACCCCTCGTGGGCTTTTGTAATCGAACATTTATGAATGAGAAATGTTTCTTTAATTTCTCTCTAATGCATACTATTTTATATTTATCTATGCTTGTGTAGAATCTAAGTGCATGGCCCCATCGGTTGGTGCAAATATCGAGCCCGGGTTGGACTGATAAACTTGGGTCTTCGGGACCCTGACTTCGAGTTGGATGAGAGTAGGGCTTCGGACCTCCATATCAAGATTTACCCTTTAGACACGGTGATAATCTTCAAGGAGAGATTCGCTCGGAAGCTCGAGAATAGAGACTGCCTTTAGGCTTTCGGGAGCAGTCCCCGAGTGAGGGTTAACTCGGTCCGTCTGAAAACTTTTCTTGAACTTGTATATAGCCTTAAGGCATTTTAGGTAGATCCCGGACGAGGGGATTACCAGGGTTTAGATGGTATCATAAGGCCAAGCCCATATGAACAGAGTTTTAAGTGCTTATTTTTCTCCTTGAGAAGAACCTTCGAAACTGGGTTCCATCTCGAGTCTTGTAATGACGTCTATGGCCTCTTGAAGAGATCCGCAAAATCGGGTACTATCTCGGGTCTGGTGATGATGCTAGAGGCTTCCTGGAGCCTATTTTCTTTTTGATGGAGGTCCTCGAGATCGGGTACCATATCGGGACTGGTGATGATGCCAAAGGCTTCCTAGAGCCTAACTTCTTTTTGATGGAGGTCCCCGAGGTTGGATACCACATCGGGACTGGTAGTGGTATTAATGGCCTCTTGAAGCCTTTCTTCTTTTTGATGGAGGTCCTCGAGGTCGGGTACCACCTCAGGATTGGTAGAGCTATTAATGGCTTATTGGAGCCTTTCTTCTCTTTGATGGAGGTCCTCGAGGTCGGGTACCACTTCGGGACTGGTAGTGATATTAATGGCTTCTTGGAGCCTTTCTTCTCTTTGATGGAGGCCATCGAGGTAGGGTACCACCTGGAGACTTGTTTGGTGTGGGGGTATCCTACCCCGAAACATCACACGACGCTTGTAAAATGGGCAACACAACTGTAAAGTGATTGAGCCAACTCCGCCGGCACATATTTCCAAAGTGGTTTCGGCCAAAATTTTAATAGGCCTCTAGGGCAGGCGGATCGCTGCCGCTTTTTCCCTATATAGGGCTGCTTCTGCCCTTTTGCAGATTCTACCATTCTGATAAGTTACACTTTTTTCCTGTATTAGGCTTTTCATTATTTCAGTAATGATGTTCTGGCCTAAATTTCTGCTCCAGTTCTCTGATTTTGCTATAGTCTGACTGCTACATCAGGTCTCGTTTGGCAGGTAGGAAACGATTTTGCCTCCGGTTCTCGCCTTTTTGGCTCGAGGCATTTTGCTTTGATAGGGTACTTTTTGTCAAAAAGTGCCCCGATGCTCAGGATCAACGGGAGCAAACCTTGAAATTTACTTCTTTTATAGGAGAGGGACACCTTGGGGTCGGTGTGGAAAGACTGTGGATGGGGAAAAAATGTAGTACTGTAGGTACATTCCCCGGATGAGAGTGTTACGGGCCGTGCCGAGGTGTTTCTAAATATGTTCATATATCCCTTCACATTGGTCCCTATTGATAGGATTGTGCATAACTTCTATCGAAAGTATCAGGTTACCCTGCCCTAGATTCACCCATCATTTTGGTGGATAGTGTTGATAGTGATGTTCTTTGTAGAGAAGACAGGGCTTAAATTTACTCTTATCCATCTTATCAGACTATATCGGCCCTTTCATTTTCAAGGTCTGCTAACCTTACGGTGCCGGTCGGCCAGGCCTTTCATTGACAATGATGAAAAAGATGGGGGTCGAGGGTGGATGAGTCGATTCATCCGAGTACGAACTGCAGATATTATCCCCTTGGAGTTTATGCCATTCCCTAAGGAATGGAATTATACACGTAAGTGGTACACTCGTGCCTACACAGTTCTTTAATTATGGCAAAGGGGTGTTCCGTAAGTGTGCCTTCTTTTCTTTTTCTATAGCAATTTTGTGGATGTCGGACGAGGTTCCCGATCTGCCAGATTGGGTTCGGAAGTTAGCGACCCACTCGACATGCAACGAGCGTAAGGGTCGAGCTTTATCTAAGGATAGGTGGGAGGCAAATTACCACGGTATGTGACATGCGATATGTTCTGTTCTTTTAGTTGAAAAATCACTTTCTCTTTCTGCGTGCTAACCCTGTTATTGTAGGCATTGGGGAGCCTTCCGAGGCGAGGCCATGTCCCCTTGGGGGAAGAAGGATCGCTAGATTTTGTTCTAAAGAATGATAATAATAAGCAAGAGATACCTTTGTAGGGCGATGGCGCTCAGGGCAAGGCGAACCTGGGCTGGGGGCCCAGAGTGGAAGTATTGATTGAGCATGCTTCGCCCGTGATTTTTGGTTTTGGAGAGGCGGTTTATCATGTGATCTCGCCTTCTTTTTCCGTTGGAGGTACTTCGAGGGATACTCGAAACCCGGGATCATATGCACCGAGCGATCGTGCCTCGGCCGGGGTTGACTTTTTCAGAGTTGAGGGAACTAGGTTAGCAGATGTGCACTCGACCTTCAAGGAATCACATCGGCTTCACTATGTGGTGAGTTTTTGGCACAGGCCTTTCGAGTTACGCGCCTTCCCTTCCTTACTGAGTTTTCTTTTGGGGGCCTTCGATAAGCTTAAGTCCAAACTGCTTTGCCATAAGGCCAGGTTGCAGAAAGCTCTAGATGCGGAGAAATCCCTGTGGATCCATTGCAATAAAAGGGAAGTCAAATTGGTATACTTACGGTATGAGGCGATTCAGAGCTCGAATTATGAGAGCTACTTGAATGAGCAGATAGTTTTTGTCCCGAACGAGCAGGCGATCCTCCTTCTTGCTCCCGAAGCTAATGTTTTTTTATTTTAGTTGCAAAAAAAAAGGAGGAGGGCTTGGAGCGCCTTCGAGACATGTTTGGGCGAGCCAAGCACAAGTATGATGAGTTAAAGGCTCAGGTGGATGCTCAGGCTTCAACGGAGGAGGGTGCTCTAGCTAAGGCTTTCGCCCTTGAGGTTCAACTTTGCTTAGCTCGTGACAATACCTTGGTTCGAAAAGATATGATTGTGAAGCTTGATACCGAGCTCTCAAAGATACGGGCTGAGATTGTGGATGCCCGAGCTGAGGCTGTAATGAGCCAAACTAAGGCTGACCATAAAGTGGCGGTCTATTTGAAGGACGTTGCCGATGCTCAAGCTAAGCTGAGAAAGATCCTTGACTGTGGAGATGGGAGAAAATAATACTCTTAGTGTAAGTCTCGGAGGAAAACCCTCGAGGAGATCCGCGCTAGGGGATTTGACTTCTCGGAAGAGTTGGCACAGGCGAGGGCGGATGGGCGTGCTGCTCAGTTGCTTCTATCCGACGCCAAGGAAAGCGAAGGTGAGGCTGATGGGCCATAGCCCCCAAGGGGAATGTAGATTTTTCTTTTCGATTCTGCATATAGCATTCTTAAAGCACGTTTGTAAATAGAGATTGTATTTCTCCGCATGTATGTATAAAGAAGAAACCTTTAGGCTTTGTTTCTCCTTCATTTCTTTTGCCTTGATTTTAGTCAGATGAACTGGTCTTTGAGATGAGGGGAATCCATAGATTCACGGTATGGACTTGAGGCTCATTGGTCTGGCCTGTAGGCTTTTACGCGCTTTTGCTTTTAGGCACATTTAGGCCAACTGTTTTGGGTTCACTCCCCAAGTCGGGCATCGACTCGAGTTTGTTTGACCCTCAAGTTATCGAATTTTAGGCTGGAGACTGTGGATCTTACGCTTTTGGTCGATGGGACCTTTTAGTGTATGTGGGCTGGCAACAATGGCTCTTCTGCTTTTGCCTTTAGGCATATTTAGTTAACTATTTTTGGTTTAGTCTCCGAATCGGGTTACGACTCGAGCTTATTTGACCCTTGAGTTTTTGATTTGCAAGCTGGACCTTAGGCTTTTACGCATTGGGTCGGTACGACCTTTTGTATGTGTGGGCTGGCAATCGTGGCTCTTACGCCTTAGGTTGATGCGGCCTTTTATGTAGGCTTTATTTTTCCCTCGATAAGGATATTTTGAAATAGTGTTTTCCTGACTCTTCGACGGTTTAAAAAACCTCGATTGTGAGTCATTATATGGCGATGATCGAGCACCTCGGAAGGTTTGGCTTGGAGGCTAAGTATCTCAAAGCCAGTGTTTAGGAGTTGACATGGTCGAAGCTTTTTTGCCTATATCGAGGGTAGCATGTTTAACCGGTTCTTTCCGAAGTATATTCGGAGTAATTGAAGGCCTATGATTTATAGCGACGGTTAGGCATCCCCGAGTCGTTAGTTTGGATAGTACAGCCATGTGACCGGAGTCATTTGTGTTTGGCCGGAGCCTTTAAGTCCCGTGTGAAGTAGGTTCGGCATCAATATCGAGGGTATGCCTTTTTAAGGGTCTTACAAGTTTGATATATAACTAAAACATTGTGGTCGGGTTTATGCCTTTAGTAAGGTCTTACAAGTTTTTCATGCCTTTGAGGTCTTACAGTTTTGGATATTTGGTACAAGTATTGTTCATGCCTTGCTAGAGGTCTTACAGATGTTTTTGTTGCCTTATGTAGGTCTTACGAGACCGAGGCTGCCCGAATGTGGCCTTACGGCCTAGGGTTTTAGTAAATCGATGGAGATGGCGATTGACAACAGTCCCCGAGTCATCGAGGCTTTCTTGGCACGGGAGCCATTACTTTTAGACTCGGTATTGCCTCATTGAGGGCTTACGATTTTGGAGTTCCCGACCCGGAGGTCATGTGGTCTTGAGCATTTGACGCCGATCCCCGAGTGTTTGGGACGTTTTTGGCTCTGGAGTCACTTTGTGATCTTGATGTTGCATCATCGAGGGCTTAGAAGTTAGGAGCTCCGACCCAGAGGTCGCATTGTTTAAAGTAGTTAACGCCAATCCCCGAGTGTTCGGGATATTTTTTTGGCTCTGGGCTATTTTTTTGCAAAAATATCGAGCTTCCTTGAGATGCAAAATACTTTTAGGAAGTATTCTTTAATAACTTGGTACAAGTATACATGTTTTTGCTGTTGCAGGCTCGGTTGTTCTATTCGGACATGGTTCGTTTGACCGTTTGGCCTGGTACATTACTTTCCTATTGAGCCCTCATTCGGCGTATCTTGGCTTTTCCGAGTAGGTGACCTTCCGGGGAGATGCCCCCCAGTATTTGAGGTTGATTGCAAAAGAATCCTTGAATACTTGTTAGATCTTCCTTAGGTAGCATGTAGGTGTTGCGTTGTTAAAAACCTTGCCGGTAAAATCCTTTTTGGGATAAAAACCCGATCGAAGATAAGAGTGCAACGCATGCTTTTTGAAACCTAAGGCCTTCGAGTTGGAGAGTTCTTTGGCCCTTCCGATCAGATACCTGCACTCAGATCAGTGTAGAATATAATTGAAAGAGAGAGGATACGGTCATACCTTAGCATAGAGTGTTATGGCAATGTTTTGGGCCCTGATACATTTCAGTCGCCTATGATAAGGATGCGGTATGGTTCCCGGCTTCGCTTGGTCAGGGATAGTCGGGAGTGTAGTTGTTATTGCTATTTTACTGTTTTCTTATCCTTTGGCTCCTTCGAAGGTAGAGGTACCGGGGCCGAGGCCAAATCATGTACCGCAAATATTTCTTTCGCCGCATGTTGTTTCCCGTAGACGGTCTTAATCCCATCTTTCGTGGGGAATTTCATCATTTGATGGAGGGTGGATGGTACTGCTCTCATGCGGTGTATCCACGGCCTTTCGAGCAAGGCGTTGTACCTTATGTCTCCCTCGATAACATAGAATTTGGCATTTTGGATTGTGCCGGCCACATTGACTGGAAGGGTGATTTCCCCTTTTGTTGTTTTGCTCGCCATGTTGAATCCGTTGAGGACTCGAGAGGTGGGTACGATTTGGTCAATCAGTCCGAGCAGCTTTACAACCCTCGACCTGATAATGTTGGCCGAGCTGCCTAGGTCCACAAGTACACGTTTAATCTGAAACATATTTATAGGAAAAGAGATTATCAATGCGATGTTGTGGGGTTGAGACAAGGTCTCGATGCCTTCGTCGCTGAATATGAGGGCATCCTTGGGTATATAATCCTGAGTTCGCTTCTCTCTAGTGATATATATTTTTGTTCTTTTCATCATGGGCTCTTGTGGGGCATTGATGCCTCCCAAGATCATGTAGACGACATGTTGTGGCTCACTCGTTTCATTCTTCTTGGCCAACTTTCATTCCCGAAACTGGTTTTTGGCCCAATCATTGAGGAATTATCGGAGGTGACCTTTTTTGAGTAGTCTGGCCACTTCCTCCTGGAGCTGGTGGCAATCCTCGATCCAGTGGTCGTGCGTGTTGTGAAACTCAGAAATTAAGTTATGATTTCTTTGCGAAGGATCTGATTGCATAGTCCTAGGCCACCTGGCGTCTTTGATTTTATTGATGGCGAACACGATGTCTGATACATCTATGTTGAAGTTGTACTCCGACAAGCGAGATGCCTCCGTTGGCCCCGTGTTCCTGTCGGATCCGGATCTATTGACGAATCCCAGAGGGTTTTGGCCTTGGTCCATCGTTCAGTCATTGTAGGGTATGTTACGCCTCGGGGCGTTTCTCCTATCGTCGGTGTATGGATGGTACCTTTCCTTTTTTGGATTTGGCTCCTTCACCAAAAGCCTGCTTGGGTATACCGAGACCAAGGGGGCTCCCAGTTGGTCATCCTCGGCCCTTATTTTCGATTGATATCTATTGGGAACATCTGACCACGTCACAACGGGATATTCAACCAGGTTTTGTTTCAGTTGCTTTGAAGCCATCGAGCTTCGCTCATTCAAACCTTGAGTGAAGGCTTGCACTGCCCAATTGTTGGAGATTGGCGGTAGTTCCATCTGTTCCATTTGAAATAGAGATACAAACTCTTGCAGCATCTGGTTCTCCCTTTGCTTGATTTTGAAAATGTCAGACTTCATTTTTGCTACATTGATGGCACCGATATGTGCCTTTATGAAGGAATCTGCCAGCATGTCAAATGAGTCTATGGAGTTAGGTGCTAGGTTGTGATACCACATCATGGGCCCCTTCGAGAGTGTTTCCCAAAACCTTTTTAGTAAGACGGACTCGATCTCGTCGTCCTTTATGTCGTTGCCCTTCACTGCGCAAGTGTAAGCAGTAACGTGCTCATTGGGATCAGAGGTCCCGTTGTATTTTGGAAGGTCTAGCATTCTGAACTTCTTTGGAATGGGTTTTGGAGCTGTTTCCTCTAGGAACGTCCTTTGTATGAACTTTTTCGAATCCACACCTTTCAGGATCGGGGGTGCGCCCGGAATTTGGTCGACCCCGGGGTTGTAGGTCTCGACCTTTTTGTCGTTGGCTTCTATCTTCTTCTTGCCCGATTCGATCCTCTTTGTGAGGTCCTCGAGCATTTTTATGATGGAGGGGTCAGCTACCGACCCATTCTTGCTTGACCTCTTAGGTACTTGCTCGGCGGGGGAACCTGTCCCCTGTGCTACCATGCTGGGAGTTTTATGGTGACTCTACAGTTGAGCAATCGCTGGCTGTTATGCCTGCAACATTTCAAAAATAACGTGAAGGCTAACCTCCCGTTCTTTCCTAGCCGGGGTTTCCTGGGCTTCTTGTTGGTCTCCTTGGTGCACGCTCCTATTAGTGTGGGAGCTTACATCGACGTCTTGAGCATTGCGTGAGACCGCGTCCACGGAAATCAGTTCTGGTGCGTTCCCCAGGTTTCGCGGTGGTACACCAGCACCTGGAACATCTACAACATTTTCTCCGTGGTTCTCAAGATTGTTGTTCACTGAGTCAGACATTTTGACCTGAAATCAAAGATCTTGGGCAAGAAAAAGTGTGAAATATAACTTGCGTTATGTAGTTAAACTAGCAAGAAAATAATCACTATTATTTTTAGCCCCACTGTGGGCCCCAAACAGTTTACCGTGAAAATGGTAATAACAATTAAATTTGATTTAGTGGTTCTAAAAATACGTGATCTATTTTATGCTAGTTGTAAGGCAGTTGATGTTGTGTGAACGACTAAGAATCGAAATAAGATCTTAAGAACGAAGGGTTAATCAAACCGAATCGCTGTCAATTGGGGCCTCGAGCTTGCCTATACGAGGGCCTCGGGGTCAAGTCTGAAGCTCGGCTGGGAGCTATCGAAGGTGGTCGGTGGTGAATAACAGTTATAAATAGATCAAAGGCGGCTCGTTATGGCCAATAATAAGCAATAAATGATGAACAATAAGTAGAACCCAATAAATATGGGTGATAAATAAGATAACGAAACCAAGAGAATGTGTTAAAGAGTAGAGAGAATGTTCTAGTATATTTAATATGGAGCAATAGATGTTTACAAAATGATAAGGATCCCTTTTATAAAAGAGGAGGAATCCCAACATAGTACAAGTGCATTTTTGTTACAAATATATGGAGATGGGACACCTAACTAATGCCACGATACGGACTCAGACTAGCCTGACAGATTATGTCGTCTCTAGCTTCATGCCTTGGGAACTCCCCATTTTCTTCCCATAACCGTCGACCACATACTGTCTCAAGGTCGAGCGTCGATGGCCCTCGAAGGATAAAACTCAACCGTGATTTCGAGCCTTCGAGGCGTCATAACGATGGAAAATTGGACCCTCCAATTTTACCATATACAATAAACAATTACATAAAAGATTCAATTAATGATAGATGATTACAAAAATGATAATAATAACTTTCATTAAGGATAAGCAATTACGGAAAGGATAGCATGGCAATAAAAGAGGCAACAACTTCAGTTAAGGCACGTAAGAGTTTAATAGAAAATAATGGTAGAACATGAAACAATCAATTCCAAATACGACATGTAAGGGTCAATTTAATAAATGGGGAATTTAAAAGGACAAAAGAACTTCCTATCTAATGAACAAGAGAACCTAAGAGCCCTAAACGGTCAAATTTCCACAAATAATTTCGAGCATGTACTAGTCACCTCGCGTACTCGGCCTTCACATGACACAATTAGCACCAAGGACTCAAATCCTAAGGGGTAGTTCCCCCACACAAAGTTAGACAAGATACTTACCTCAAAGAAGCAATACCGGTACTCTGAAATGACCTTCTCAAGTGAAACAACTTCTGGACGGCTCAAATCTAGCCAAAATAACTTCAAATAATAAATAAAACACATATGAAACAATTTTGAAAAATAAAGAAACCTTTAACAATAATTAAAAGTCAACCCCCGGGCCCGCACCTCGGAACCCAATAAAATTCACAAAACCCCCCCTCCCCTTTACGTTACGAGTTTAATCATACCAAGATTTTCATTTTTTGATATTAAATCATCGTTTTACATTTTGAAAGATTTTTACAAATTTTCCCCAAATTTCAAACTTAATTCACTAATTAAATGATGAAAATAGCAATGGATTCATGAAATATAATAATATTTGGGTAGAGAACACTTAACCTAATGAATTGCTTGAAAAAACCCATGAAAAATATCCCAAATCTGAGGCCCACAACTCAAAATATGTTGAAAATATCAAACCCTCGACATATATGTGTTCTGCCCAGTGCTCTTCGCATTTGCGCACAAAAATGCCGCGCCTATGACCTCGCTTCTGCTAGGAAAACACCGCACTTGCGGCATTCACTTGAGAGCCCAGAGCTCGCACCTGTTATCAAATAATCTCCCATGCGATCCAATAATCGCATTTGCGATTGCGCAGAAGTGTGACAAACACTGCAGATGCGAGCTCGCACCAACGCTCCCCTCTCTGCAGAAGTGACACAACAGGACCTGCACCAACATCACATAAGCGACCAAGAATCTCGTAGAAGCGGCCACGCACCCACGCTCCAAAAATGCGCAGGTGCGGCGCACCAGAAACAGACCTGCCATTATTACCAAAAATGAACTAAAACTCGTCCGAGCCACTCGGGACCCTATCCGAATATACCAACAAGTCCTGTAACATAATGCGGACCTACTCGAGGCCTCAAATCACATCAAAATATGCCAATACTATGAATCTCACCTCAGATCAAACTTATGAATTTACATATTTTCTAACTTCCAAAACTCGCGCCGAAACATATCAAATCAATCCGGGATGACATCAACTATTGCATGCAACTTCCAAATGATATAATGGAGCTAATCCAACTCTCAGAATCACATTTCGACCCCGATATCACAAAAGTCAACTCTCGATCAAACCTCTTAACCTTCCAAAACTTCAACTTTCCAATTTTCGCCTAAATGCTTCAAATTACCCTACGGACCTCCAAATCCAAATCTCAACGCCCGCCTAAGTCTAAAATTACCATACGAAACTATTGGAATAAACAAAATGCCTTTTAGAGTCGTCTACACAAAAGTCAAACTCCGGTCAACTCTTATCGCTTAAGTTTCTAAAACAAGAATCCTTCTTCCAAATTGATCCTGAATCATCCGAAAACTAAACTCTGCCACACATGCAAGTCATAACACATAATACAAAGCTGCTCGAGACCTTACGCTGCTGAACGGGACACTAATTCTCAAAACGACCGGCAGGTCGTTACATCCTCCACCTCTTAAACAAACGTTCGTCCTCAAACGTGCGAAGAATCGTCCCAAAGTCATCAAATCACTTAATGTATTCATCCTACATACACCCGCAGGAGATACCACGTCACCCCAATCCACATAAGCCCGACAACACCATCTCAACTGAAATTTGTCCCTTCCACCAATACCAATAAGCCTTAGAACCGAAATTTCTCACCATCTGATCATCTCCAAAAGACCCGATTCCTACATCCATGCCCGATATCAGCCTCAACCAACTGCAACAACTTATGCCTACATCCACAATGTACAACCAAACGACTTAACACATCTCACATATGCCCATAACCACCTCTCTAATCACAATAGTTGTCTATATTCGAACCCAACACTGGAAATTAACCTCATATCAGTTAGAAACTCATTACAAGCCTCCACAACACCAATAACAATTCAAGAAACATGAAGACCTCATAAATATTCACCTGAATCAACAAGTAACATCTAACGCCACCTGGGCACACACCTCGCAAGCTAAAACCCAATAAGCACAGCACGAATATGACTGAATATACAATAAAACACCTGAAGGAACTACCAAACAAGTCCGACAGTCACAACTCCCTATCAGTACCGTGTTACAAACTATTTTCACAAGGGAGAATCAAAACATATGAACTGATCGCAAGGATCTCATCCTGATATAACTCCACCGCGGCACGTAGCCTGGTTCAAACACATCATATCACATGACACCACGAGGGTCTCACCCTCAACTCTGAATCACAAGTAGAATCCACACCATACCAACTGAAACCTTCCTCTAATTCAATTCCATCAACAAAATCACAACACATGCTGAATTCCCACACAAGTAGAGTATTTACATCACAAATCTTAACCAACCACCTAGAAATCACATCAAAACCTACCGTAATGGGTAACAAGTCACTTCTAGTCTCATAGCTCTTAGTAATGAATTAAAACAACATGATAGACATGGGCTACCGCTATAGAATCTCCCAACAAGGTTAAACACATAAACAAATTACAAATACAAAACTCACCCATATGTGAAGCAAAATAGGAGGACTCGCCCCAATAAGCAGAACCGAAACAAAATACGAATGATGCTCCTCTATAACAAATACAACCACACTTGTTCGACAGAATTGGGTGTATCGTCCTCAGCCCTACTATAGAAAACACATCAACAGGTCGGGCCTCCCCCTCTTAAGAGCCCTCCACTCGCCTGACCTACACCCCAAGCTAGCAGTACAAGGATATCAGCAACCGAAGCAGAACTTATAGCCTGAATACCCCATTGTGACACCTCTGTCCAGAATTTTGGACAATCTCTCAACATGTGGAAAGTATCTCCATACTCAAAGCAACCTCTCTACTGACGTGGCTGTGGAAGCTGTCCGATATAGGTACCTTGAGACCCATGGGTACCTAAAACATCGTGCGAGGCTTGAAGTGCAAACTGAGATGACTGACCCACAAAATCTCTACCATACCGTACCCTACCTCTAAAATAGGGACGAGTAGATATCTCCGATCTACGAGGCCTCTAAGCCTCCTTGTCCTCTCTCTCCTGTCCCTGCATGCCCTCTAGTCGATGTGCGATCTCTACCACCTGCTGAGATGTAACAACCGACTCCAACTCCTGAGCCATGTTGAACCAAATATCATGACTGAGCCCCTCAATGAACCTACGGAATCGCTCTCTAACTGTAGAAACCAAAGTAGGTGCATATCTAGAAAAATTACTGAATCTAACGGCATACTCTGACACTAACATAGTGCCCTGGCACAACTGCTCAAACTACACATGCCATGCATCCCGAAAGGTCTGAGGAACAAACTCTCTCAAGAACATCCCTGAAAACTGAACCCATTAAAGTGAAGCTACACCGGCCGGACTACCCAACTCAGACACTCACAACCACTGGCATGCCGCTCCTTTAAGCTGGAACGTTATAAAAGCAACCACCATCTCCACAATACCCATAGTGCGGAGAATATGGTATCACTCCCCTAGGAACCCATGCGCATCCTCTAAAGCCAAACCACTGAAAGTAGGAGGGTAATACTTCTTGAACCTTGCAAGCCTAAGTTGTTCTTACTCAGATGTTTCGGCCCTAACCACGGGTTGAACTGGAACAACAGCTTGTGTTGGCATGACACCTGGAACCTGACCAACATGGACTCGCTGCTCCAGAGTATGAGCGGCAGGAGTCAACCCCCGATCTATGAAGTAGCTAGTGCAACCGGAATCAACCCCGCCTGAGCTAATGTACCAAATATGCTCAAGAAATGAGCTAAAGTCTCCTGAAGTCTTGGGGTAACAACAGGTGCCTTCGGTACCTGCCCCCCCAACAGGAGCTACTAGCGGCTCCTTAGGTGCTGCTCTGACAGGTGCTCTAGCTGTAGCACATGCACCTCCTTGACCTCTGCCTCTACCTCTACCCTGACCTCTAGCAACACCAGCTCTAGGGGTAGCATCATTGGTAACTGCAGCTCGTGTCCTCACTATTTGTGAGAGAATAGAATATAGGGCTCAACTCGGAGATCAATAAACTCACACGGTAGGAACGAATGAAGTGAAACTATCCTGAAGTGTAGTGGGAGTACACCACAGCGGTACCTACTAAGTATCAAAACTAACCTTGCTGGAGTAGTGATGAAGGATAGTCAAGACACCTATCGAACTAAACAACCTTGACAAGTAGGAAGGTGAACTAACAGAGAAACAATATTAATATAAAGCTAACAAGGATAAGAATGTTACATCTCACGTTTTCATACGTTAAAAGTTTCATCTTCAGTTAATCGATGTAGACTCGGGGATAAGATTATCTTGAGGTTAACTTATTTATGCTATTTATAACAAGCAATAAGTAAGTGTCATGAAGGATAAAGGGTACGTGAATTAAAGGAAATGAGTTTCGTTAAAAGTGGCCAATTTGGGATAAAATACAGGTCAAGTGATAATATCCGATATTTATGGACTAGTACCATACAAGGTACCATATGACCAAGGTAGTATGGCGAATAAAGTATATTAATAATTAGTATTATTTTTAGGTAATTTGAGATAATTCTTAATTATACAGGTAATTGGTTAATTACCGAATAACGGTACATTACCTAGTTAATTAATAACTTATGAGATTAGAATAAAAACCCCAAAACACTTATGTGGCAACACCACCAAACCAAACAAAATGACTAATAATCAAATTAGCTTAGGTGGCAATATGCCATAATACATTCAAGACACCCCACCTTTTACACTTTGTACATATATTAGTATCTTATCATAAAAGAAAGGTTAGCATTTTTTCAAGCTTTCAAAAAAAGGCTTCACTTTTCTTGTCTTGAAACCAAAGATCAACAGAACGCTTAGCATTTTTCAAGCTTTCAAAAAAGCTTCACTCCTCTTGTCTTGAAAACAAAGGCCAATAGAACATTAGAAATGTTACAGTTCAAGCCTACAAGACATTAGCAACAAGAACATTGCAATCAAATTCTCCTACGAGAATATTATACGGAGTTTTCTCTACTCCAGGTATGTTAAGGCCATCCCTTCTTTCTTTTGACATGGTCCAAGTTATACAGAGAAAACGAGCAAACGCACAGTTTTTATAAACGACTCTATTCATAGAAATACTAGGGGTCTCTGTGTTCTTGATTCCCCATGTGACATATTATTATATCTTCTGTTCATGGGTCTCAAAAGGACATACAATTGATAAAGTTTATCCGAAAAGAATATTGATATTTTTAACATATTTTCATGTATTTTATTCATTTATGCATGTACATTGACCCATGACCAGATAGTGTTATATACGCATATTTATATGTATATATTTATGTATATGTGATATGGGAAAAAGGTTATGGCATTATACACACACCACCACCTGATCAGTTGGTATATGTTGATGATGTTGCCCACAGTGGCCGAGATGATATGATGGGATGCCCTTAGTGGCTTGATGATGTTATGTACACCTATACCCATGCATGACACGACATTTATATGCACATACATGACATTATAAATGTTTCAAAATTTACAAAGTTATTCAGATTTACAAATGGATTTCTTTATTCTATGTTTCATCTATGCCTTTTTATAACAGATTTTCAGGCCTTACATACTCAGTACATTTTTCGTACTAATGTCCTATTTCACGAGGCCTACATTTCATGCCTGCAGGTGCAGGTAGGCAAGCTGACGATCCCCCCTCTTAGGATCCTTCATCAACGAGATTTGGCATGCTCCTTTTGATCCGGAGCTGCTTTTGAATTTGGTACGATACGCTTGTATACATATATGGGTATGATGTGGCCCAATCCCGTTTGTATAGTTGTATTTATATTAGAGGTATGTAGACAGTTATGTACAATTGGATAGTATGTGGCCTTGTGGCTTTCAGTTTTAGGTATATAGTTGTCTATCGCGGCGTTGTCGGCTCGCCCACTTTAATCCGTATGTATACGTATATATGTCTTTTGGATAAGATTCCTTCATGTATATTATTCTCATAATTTCGCAGATGTTAATTAGGTTTATAGCTTAGACCATGCTTAGGGGTGTTTGACAGGTATAGCTCGGGCACCCGTCGCGGCCCTTCGATTTGGGTCCTAACAAAAGTGGTATCAGAGCAGTTCTGTCCTAGGGTTGTCTACAGACCATGTCTAGTAGAGTCTTGTTTATGGGTGTGTTGTGAATCACACTTATAAATAAAAGGCTACAGGACATATAGGATGCTATCCTCTCTTTTTGTCTTATAACGTGCGATATAAGAATTCATGTTCCTAACGATATTTTGTATTTTCACTGATGCCTCCAAAGACTACAGCAGCCCAAAATGGAAAGTCCGTGGTTGATGAGACTACTAGTCGAGCGCCACGAGTTATCAGGGCTCGAGGAGAGTCTCATAGTGAGATTCCATCTCAGACTTCACATACCCTGCCCTTTCCAAAAGAGTTCTAAGGGGCACCCGCTCTAGCGCCCGCCCTTGTACATCCAGCTCCTTAGTCAAATGCATCGAGATAGGAGATAAGAGATGCTATTCAGATATTAACCCGATTAGTAGCCGCTCAGGCTCGACGTCAGGAAGTAGGTATTAGTCATGCAGATAGGTCTGCCGGTGCGAGGGTTTGTGACTTTATTAATTTAGACCCTCTGGTATTCACTGGGGCAGATCCAAACGAGGACCCTTATATATTTATTGATAGGATGCAGAGGACGTTAAGGGTAATGAAGGCCACTGCGACTGAGTCAATTGAGCTAGCTTCCTATAGGCTCCGAGATTTTGCAGTTAATTGGTATGAGTCTTGGGAAATATACAGGGGTGAGGATGCCACTCCAGCAGTATGGAAGGAGTTTATAGAAGATTTTCTTCGTCACTATCTACCACCAGAGCTTAGACGGGCCAGAGTTGATAGGTTCTTAACCCTTCGGCAGGGTAACATGAGTGTTCAGGAGTACATTATTCAGTTTGATTCATTGGCTAGGTATCCTCCGACTATTTTATCTAAGATGGAGGATCGAGTTCACCGGTTCGTGATGGGATTAGAGCCTCACTTGCTTAACGATTGTATGTCGGTCTCACTTCAGCCAAACATGAATATATTTCTTATTCAGGCATACGCTCAGGGTGTAGAGGAGCATGAGTAGAAACATAGGGTTGATCGTGAGCACGATAGGGCCCATAATAAGAGAGCGAGGTCTTCGGGTCCTTCTGGTGAGTTTTGATGTGGTTAGAGGCAACAGTACCCAAGGTATACAGCCCAGCCATTAGTTAGCGCACCCCCTCAATTTGGCGATAAGAGATTTGATCGTTTCATATATTCAGGGTCTGGTCAGAATTTCATGGCCTCAGGTTCTTAGTATATGGGTAAGCCAAGTCAGATAAGGCCTCCCTTGCCATAGTGATCTCAATGTGGTAAGTAGCATAACGGGCAATGCCGTATGTGATTAGGTGTTTGTTATACTTGTGGTTATCTAAGCCACGTTATGAGGGATTGTCCGACGAGAGGTGATACAAGCATAGCTCAGCCAGCAGGATCTTTAACTGGTTCTTAATCATCAGTACGCCCCCCTAGGCAAGGTCCACAAGCACCAATGAGTCGTGTTAGAGTCATAGGCAGAGAATCTAGCTCGAGCAGTCCTCAAAACAGCATTTATGCGTTGGCAGCATGACAGGACCAGGAGTCATCGCCTGATGTTGTTACAGGTATATTATTAGTCTCCTCATATGATGTATATACATTGATTGACCCAAGTTCCACCTTATCATATGCTACTCCGTTAGTTGCTAGTAAGTTTGAAATAAAACCTGAATTGGTTAAACCTTTTGAGGTGTCTGCACCTGTTGGTGACTTCGTGATAGCTAAGCGAGTATATAGGGGTTTTATAATAGTAGCTCATGGTCAATTTACCGTAGCAGACCTAATCGAGTTAGATATGGTAGAATTTAATATTATAATGGGTATGGATTGGTTGGCTTCTTGTCATGCCAACGTTCATTGTAGATCAAAGATAGTCCAATTTTAATTTCCAGGGGAGCCTATTTTGGAATGGAAAGGCAATACGGCATCGCCGAGAGGAAGATTTATTTCATATCTCAAGGCAAGGAAGATGATCAGAAAGGACTGTATTTATCACTTAGTTCGGGTTCAATATATGGAAGTAGAGTCACCAGCCATTCAGTCCATCCCTGTGGTTAATGAGTTTTCCGATGAGCTTCCAAGTCTCCCGCTAGAGCGAGAGAATTGAGTTTGCTATTGGCCTACTACCAAATACTCATCCAATATTTATTCATCCCTATAGAATGGCCCCCGCAGAGCTGAAAGAGTTGAAATAACAACTACATGACTTGCTTGAAAAAGGCTTTATCAAACCCAGTACATCACTGTGGGGAGCACCTATGTTATTTGTGAGGAAGAAAGATGGTTCCTTACGGATTTATATTTATTATAGACAATTTAATAAGGTGACGATCAAGAATAAGTACCCGCTCCCGAGTATTGATGATTTATTTGATCAGTTGCAAGGTGCCAAGTGTTTTTCAATGATAGATTTGAGGACGGGTAACATCAGGTAAGGGTTAAGGAGGAAGATATTCCAAAGACAACATTCAGGACCAAATATAGGCATTTTGAGTTTCGTGTTATGTCGTTCAGTTTGACCAGTGCATCAACAATATTCATGGATTTGATGAACTGTGTGTTCGTGCCCTTTTTAGATCTGTTCCTAATTGTATTTATCAACGATATATTGGTGTATTCTTGTTCAGAGGCTAAGCATAGATCATCTGCATACTGTGCTCAGAGTTATACAAAAAGGGAAGTTGTATGCAAAATTCTCTAAATGTGAATTCTGGTTGAACTCTGTAGCTTTCCTTGGGCATATCATTTCGGGTGAAGCCATCCGGTTGGATACACAAAAGATTGAGGCAGTAAAGACGTGACCTAGACCCACGATACCGACGGAGGTTCGTAGCTTTCTCGGTCTGGCAGGTTATTACAGGAGATTTGTAGAGGGATTTTCTTCCCTTTCAGCTCCTTTGACACAGTTGACTCAGAAGGGAGCAAAGTTTCAATGGACTGATGCTTGTGAATGGAGTTTCCAGGCACTAAAGGACAGATTAACTTTAGCACCAATTCTAACGCTCCCAGAAGGGACCGATGGTTATATGATCTATTGTGACGCTTCAAGCATTAGATTGGGTTGTGTGTTGTGCAACATGGTAAGGTTGTAGCTTATGCTTCTAGACAACTAAGAAAGTGTCATGCCCCAAGCCCGGGGCCGAGACCGGCACCTAGTGCCTCATTTATCTTTTCATACCACTTGCGACTAAGATAATCTGAACATGTAATGTCATACTTTGACTATGGGCCACATTACAAGATAATGTACGATACAAAATATAAAACTAAATGGAGACTAATGCTGACTAATGTCAACATAAAGCTGGGTTGGCAAGGCCGTCATAATTATTACAACTGACAAGCCAACAAAATATACGTATAGGACCTACAAGCCCAACATACTGCACTAACCGACAGGATATGCATATAAGCCTCTACTAATAGATGTACTGTGATCTGAACAGGTCCCCGACCTACCCATAACCTACCTACATATATACACAAGATATATACCACACTGCTAGACTCGGCAACTCCAAAAGAAGGGGAGCTTGCCGATAAAGCTAAACTCGGACAACACCTACTGAGGAGGTCTACCTGTCTGTCTGTCTGAACCTACAAGCATGAAATGCAGTGCCCCCAAAAAGGGACGTCAGAATGAAATAATATACTGAGTATGTAAGGAAATATACTGAAGCTGAAACTGAACTGATAGTATAATACCTGAAAATAATTGGGAGTCAAAGAAAATCTGAAGATATGCGCATTTGTGGATACTGAATCAACTCTCTCAATAAAGTGAGTAAAATAGCTACCCGGCGCTATAAGGCTCGGTATATATATACAACTACTCTTTCGTAGTAGGCTCGCTCATAGGCGCTCGGCCATACTAGGCTCTGTATCTCGACCAATTGGGCTCGCTCATAGGCGCTCGACCACAGTAGGCCGGTATATATCTTACCATCTGATCAGAGGTTGACCAATAGAGGCCTATCCATCGATTATAGCTCAATGATAATGAAAATACTTTTAATACTGTATATATGTAAACTCTCTACTCTTTTGACTAGAAGAAGGAAATACGCAACTGAATATGCAGTCCCGATAAGAAGAATATGGTAACTTACAAAATCCGGAAAATATATGTAATTTGCAAGACTAGTGAAATATACGTAAATTCCGGGATACGAATTTTTCTCTATGCCTCGTTATCAAACTTGTGTAATTACGATATCATGCTAAGATCAAAGAAAAGCTTAGCCTTAACATACCTGTTCCTGGAATTATTTCAACGAAATCAAGCTTCTACTTCCATGAAATATGAACGAATTTCTTACTGAATCCCTTGAAATTTTGAACGAAATTATGGTGGCTCCTTTTTGAAATTTCTATCGCAATTTGGTTGTCTAAGGGGTTAAATTGTTTGGACAGAATTGCTTCAAATGAAGCTTGAGTTGTTGAAATGAAATGTTCTGCTTTCAACGTCCTTGGCTTTAAATGCCAAGGCAGATTGTGGTTCCTTCGAAGTCTTTACAAGGCTTCCTATTAAATGCTATAGATAAGATTTATAAATCTTATCAAGTCTTAAGTATGACTTAGTTATCATATATTAGCCATTTGGCAAAGTGATTACTTAGTCATTTTTAAGCTTCGTGGCTTCTTGGCACGTTGGGGGATTAGTTTAATAATTTTTTTATCCACTTATTAGTTAACTGGGTAATGTCTTGTTACCCGGTAATTAATCAATTACCCGCATAATTTAAAAATTACCACAAATTACTTAAAATTCTATTTATTTTTAAAATACTTTATATATTATACTACCAAGGTCATATGGTATCTTGCATGGTACTAGTTTATAATTATCGGGTATTATTGCTCGGCCCGTTTTTATTACAAATTGACCACTTTCAATGAAACCCGTTCTCTTTAATCTATGTACCCCTTTATCCTTCATAACAATTATTTATAGCTTGTTATAAATAGTGCAAGTACGTTAATGTCAAGATGATCTCATCCCTAAGTCTATGTCGGTTAACTGAAAACAAAATTTTAACGTACAAAAAATGCAAGATGTAACATTCTTCCCCTCGTAGAAACATTTGTCCTCAAATGTCTATTCTTAAATACTTTGAGAACATTTTTGTCGCAGTCTCTTCCGTACATCTGACTAAAAACAACCTGTACGCAGCCAGAAAACTTACTATACATGTCACACATGGCCACTGTCTATAAATAGCAACATTTGGCTCCACACAACTGTCCATTAATTATTCTAAGAGTTAAAAATGAGAGTTTACCTAATGACCTACTGTCCTGAGAGTTTATAACCTCGATTCATATCTTCAGTTTGAAATAGGTGGGGGTATTTAGACTTCATTTCTTCCTCTGCTTCCCATGTCATCTCTTCTACCTTCTTACTTCTCCATAAAACCTTCACGGATGCTATCTCCTTATTTCGTAGCTTGTGGATTTGTTGGTCTAGGATGGCAACCGGAATTTCCTCATATGACAAGTCCTCTGTAATCTGTACATCATCTGTGGGCACCACATGGGTAGGATCGCCAATGCACTGTCGTAACATAGATACGTGAAAAATCGGATGGACAAACTCCAATTCCGAGGGCAATTCTAACTCATATGCTACGTGGCCAAATCTCCGAATTACACCTTTAGGAATACCTAGTCATTAACCCCGTACTCTAAATCTCGTCGCCGCACGTCAGAGTATGACTTCTGACAACTCTGAGTTGTCAACAGTCGCTCCAAAATAAGCTTTACTTTTTTATGGCCTACTGAACCAGGTATGGCACATGTAACCCAGATTCTCTAACATCAAACCACCCTATAGGAGATCTACACCTGCGCCCATACAAAGCCTCATACGGAGCCATCTGGATACTGGAGTGGTAACTGTTATTATATGCAAACTCAATAAGGGCTAGGTGTTCATCCCAACTTCTTTTAAAATCCAGCACACATGCTCACAACATATCCTTGAGCATCTGAATCGTGCGCTCGGCTTGTCCATCCATTTGTGGATGAAAAGTTGTGTTGAGATTCACTTGAGTCCCTAGATCTTTCTGAAATGACCTCCAAAAATGTGCTGTAAACAGGGCCCCACAGTAAGATATAATAGATATTGGCACTCCATGTAGTTGCAGTATTTCATTAATATATAACTTTGCATAATCTTCTGTTGTTTATGTAAACTTGACCGGTAGGAAATGAGCTGATTTTGTGAGCCTATCGACTATAACCCATATGAAATCGAACTTACGTTGAGAACGAGGTAAACCCGTGATAAAGTCCTTGTTTATCGCCTCCTATTTTTCCATGTCGGGATCTCTATAGTCTGCATTTGCCCTCTAGGCTTATGGAGCTCTATCTTCACCTTCTCGCAACTAGGGCATTGAGTGACATACTCAGCAATGTTCCTCTTAATAACGTTCCACCAATACACCTCCTTAATGTCATGACACATATTCGTCGACCTAGCATGAATGGAGTACCATGAATAATGTGCCTCTGACATAATCCTGTCTCGTAGCCCTACTACATCTGGAACACACAAACGACCCCTATATTTGAGAACCCCATCTCCTTTGAGTTCTTACAACGGCTTCTTCTATTGGGGAACTCGCTTTCCCAATTCGACTAATTCTGGGTCCTCGTACTGCCTCTTCTTTACTTCAGCTATGAGAGATGATTTTGCAGTATTTTGGAGTACAACTCTTCCATTACCATAGTCAACTAACCAAACCCCCAAACAAGACAATTGATGAATCTCTCTAGTTAATTATTTTTTTCTACCTATACATGTGCTAAGCTACCCATAGATCGGCGACTTAAGACATGTGCTACAACATTAGCTTTCCCTAGATGGTAGAAAATGTTAACATCGTAATCTTTCAATAACTCAAGTCATCGCCTCTGTCGCAAATTCAACTCTTTTTGCTTGAAGATATATTGCAAGCTTTTATGATCTGTGAGCACATCAACATGAACACCATATAAATAATGTCGCCATATCTTAAGTGTATGGACAATCGCAACTAATTCGAGGTCGTGGGTCGGATAATTCCGCTCATGCTTTTTTAACTGACGTGAAGCATATGCAATTACTTTCCCATGTTGAATCAGGACACATCCTAAACCGACACCTGAGGCATCAGAATATATGGCATAACCATTTGGACCTTCTTGAAGTGCTAGAACTGGCGCTGAGGTCAACCTGTTCTTAAGTTCTTGGAAACTCTACTTACAGGCCTCTGTCCACTGAAACATAGTCGTTTTCTACGTCAACTTTGTTAATGGTGCAGAAAGAGAAGAAAACCCCTCTACAAACCTCCGCTAATATCCTGCTAAGCCTAGAAAGCTACGAATCTCTGTCGGAGTGGTAGGTCTGGGCCAGGATTTCATAGCCTCAATCTTCTGAGTGTCTACCTTTATACCTCCGTCGGATACAATATGCCCCAAGAATGCTACGGACTTTAGCCAGAACTCATACTTAGAAAACTTAGCATACAATTTATTATCACAGAGGGTTTAGAGTACCACTCGCAGGTGATCCACATGCTCATTCTTTGAACGTGCATAAATCAGAATATCATCAATATAAACTATCACGAATAGATCCAAATATGGCCGGAATAGGCTATTCATCGAGTCCATATATATGGTAGGTGCATTCGTCAACTGGAAGGACATGAAAAGGAACTCAAAGTGACCATATCGGGTCCTAATGGTTGTCTTAGGAATATCTTTCTCCCGAACTCTGACCTGGTGGTACCCCGACCTCAAATCTATCTTTGAAAAGAATCTTGCTCCCCTGCAACTGATCAAACAAGTCGTTTATCCTTGGAAGGGGATACTTATTCTTAATTGTTACCTTGTTCAATTGCCTATAATCGATACACATCCTTAGTGAGCCGTCTTTCTTCCTCAAAAACAGTACCGGTGCACCCCAAGGTGAAGTACTGGGCCTTATGAAACCTTTCTCCAGCAAATCCTTTAACTGCTCCTTCAACTCCTTCAATTTGGCAGGTGCTATTCTATACGGAGGGATGGATATTGGTTGTGTTCCCGGTAGCAAATCGATGCCAAAATCAATCTCTCGCTCTGGAGGAATACCTGGAAATTCATCTGGAAATACATTCGCGTACTCCTTTACTACTGGAATAGACTAAAGTATAGGTATCTCAGCATCTGCATCTTTAACTCGCACAATATGATAAATGTACCCTTGCATGATCATTTTCCTCGCCTTCAAATAGGAAATAAACCAGCCTCTGGGTGTCGCTGTATTACCTACCCATTCAAGGACTGGCTCACCCAAAAAATGAAATCTAGCTATCTTTGTTCGACAATCAACTATGGCATAACTAGCTGCCAACCAGTCCATGCTCATTATAGCATCGAAATCAAACATCTCTAGTTCAACTAGGTCGGCTGAGGTCTGACGACCACAAACTGATACCATACAACCTCGATAAATGCGTCTAGTGATAATCGATTCTCTGACTAGTGTAGATATTGTAAAAGGATCACTTAGTATTTCAGGCACTATACAAAATTTCCGCACGACAAATGGGGTAATACATGATAAAGTAGATCCTTGGTCTATCAAGGCATAAACATCGTGAGAACAAATGGTTAACATACTCTTGGTCCTGTCGACCTCTAGCGCATAGATACGATTCTGGTTACCACCTAAACTGGACCCTCTTCCTCTGCCTCGACCTCTACCAGCCGAAGATTGAGACTCGTACCATGAAGGATGCACGGATATAGTTGATCCTATTATTGGATTTGCTGGTTACGCCATACCTCAAAATATCTATTTGGGCAATCTTGCATCATATGCCCTGGACGTTCACATGTATAACAAGCATCGGAACCGGCTCGGCATTGGCCCAAATGTCCTCTCCCGTAGATGGCACACTGCGACGGAACTGGCCATGTCTGCCCTGAACCTTGTTGTCGCTGCAAACGTGGTGCCTGGGAGCTCTCACCTAGTCTTGACTGAGTATAACGGTCATACTTGTAACCCTGTAGCTATGGTGGCAAAGGTATAGGTAGCCGTTTGAAGTACTGGGGCCTGTAACTACCCTAAGACTGCTCCTAAGACCTGGCAAATCTCATCCTCTTACGCTGCCCTGACTTAGACCTCTCCGTACTCTACTGCAGACGCCTACCCCTCTCTATATTCTGGGAAAATGCCTAAATACGGGAGATATCCATACTATCCTGCAATGCAGCGGTGGCACACGCCTCGGTCAACTCTGGGCCAATACGGCTATAAACCTGTGGATTCTATCCCGCATAGTAGCAACTATGGATGGTGCATATCTAGCCAATGAGTCACAACGGAGACTGTATTCTCGAACACTTATATTGCCCTACTTGAGGGCTAGAAACTGATCGAGTTGGGCCTGTTGGATCTCTCGTGGTATGTACTGGTCAAGGAAGACATCTAAAAAATTCTCTCAAATAGTAGGAGGTGCATCACGTCCCCTTGACTTTTACTATCCCTCATACTAAAGGATGGCTATATCTTGGAGTCAATAAGCTGCTAACTCAACTGCCTCTTTCTCCGTGGCATACATAACCCAAAAGATCCTATGAAGCTGATCTTTTAAATCCTGCGGGTCCTCCCTCTGATTTTCCCCGTGAACTCTAGGGGATTCAAAGCAATAAACTCTCGGACCCTTGAACTCCCAGATCCCTCAGAAGGTCCTGCACTAGCGGATTCCCTAGCCTGTTGCTGGGTAGCTACTAACTGTGCCAACAAATGCACTACACTTCTCAAGTTATGATTTGATAGAACCAGAGGGGGAACTGGATGTGCGGTATCCCTAGGAATCTCCTCAGGTGGTGGAGGAGCCGGTAATCGTTGGGTAGGGGTCTCTCCTTACGACTCCGATTGGGCCCTATCTGCTAGAGGTACCCTTCTAGTCCAATCACATACTGTTGTTTCTCTCATCTGGCTAGCCGTAGTCTTCCTAGTTACCGCCATCTGTGCATGCAAACGTCAACACGTAAGTTTAACTCAAATTTCATATAACTTAGTGCTACTACAACATGATTTAGATTTGAAAGAAGGGTAAACATTTCCTAAATTTCCTATAGTCCCCTGCTTATATAATGTCGTTTACCACACATCTATAAACAAGACCCTACTAGACATGGCTTGTAGACTCCCTAGGACAAAACTGCTCTGATACTACTTTTGCCACACCCTGAGCCCGGGGGAGAGACCGGCACTTAGTGCCTCATCTATCCTTGCGTACCACTTGCGACTAAGAGACTCCGAACATGTGATGTCATACTTTGGCTATGGGCCACATTATAAGATAATGTGCAATAAAAAATATAAAACTAAATGGAGACTAATGTCAACATAAAGCTAGGTCGGCAAGGCAATCATAATTACTATAACTGACAAGCCAACAAAATATACGTTCAGGGTCTACAAGCCCAACATACTACACTAACCGACATGATATGTCTACAAGCCTCTACTGATAGATGTATCGTGGTCGGAACAGGTCCCCGACCTACCCATAATCTATCTACATATATACACAAGATATACACCACACTACTAGACTCGACAACTCCGAAAGAAGGGGAGCTTACCAATAAATGTGAACTCAGACAACACCTACTGAAGAGGTCTACCCATCTGTCTGTCTGAACCTGCAAGCATGAAATGTAGCGCCCCCAGAAAGGGATGTCAGTACGAAATAAAATACTGAGTATGTAAGGCAATATACTGAATCTGAAACTGAACGGATAGTATAATAATTGAAAACAACTGGGAGTCAAAGAAAATCTAAAGATATGCTCATCTGCTGATATTGACTCAACTCTCTCAATATAGTGAGTAAAATAGTTGTCTGGTCCTATAAGGCTCAGTATATGTATATATATATATATATATATAATTGCTCTGTTATAGTATGCTCACTCATAGGCACTCAGCCATACTAGGCTCTGTATCTCGACCATCTGGGCTCGCTCATAGGCGCTCGGCCACAGTAGGCCCGGTATATATCCTACCATCGGATCTGAGGTTGCTCAATAGAGGCCGGCCCATCGATTATAGCTCTATGGTAATGAAAATACTTTTAATACTGTATATATGTAAACTCTCTGCTATTTTGACCGGAAGAAAGAATACTCAACTGAATATGCAGTCCCGATAAGAAGAATATGGTAACTTACAAAACTGGGAAAATATATGTAATTAGCAAGACTAGCAAAGTATACGTAAATTTTGGGATACAATTTTTTCTCTATACCTCGTTATCAAACATGTGTAATTACGATATCATGCTAAAATGAAAGAAAAACTTAGCCTTAACATACCTATTCCTGGAATTATTTAAACGGAATCAAGCTTCTGCTTCCGTAAAATATGAACAAAATTCTAACTGAATCCCTTGAAATTTTGAACAAAATTGTGGTGGCTCTTTTTTGAAATTTCTAGAGAAATTTGGTTGTATAAGGGGTTGAATTGTTTGGACATAATTGCTTCAAATGAAGATTGAGTTGCTGAAATGAAATGTTTCTTCTTTCAACGTCCTTGGCTTTAAATGTCAAGGCAGATTGTGGTTCCTTTGAAGTCTTTACAAGGCTTCCTATTAAATGCTATAGATAAGATTTATAAATCTTATCAAGTCTTAAGTATGACTTGGTTATCATATATTATCCATTTGGCAAAGTGACTACTTAGTCATTTTTAAGCTTTGTGGCTTCTTGCCATGTTAGGCGGATTAGTTTAATAATTTTTTTATCCACTTATTAGTTAACTGGGTAATGCCCTGTTACCCGATAATTAATCAATTACCCGAATAATTTAAAAATTACCATAAATTACTTAAAATTCTATTTATTTTTAAAATGCTTTATATATTATACTACCGTGGTCATATGGTATCTTGCATGGTACTAGTTCATAATTATCGGGTATTATGCTCGACCCGTTTTTATTCCAAATTGACCATTTTCAACGAAACTCGTTCTCTTTAATCCATGTACCCCTTTATCCTTTATAACACTTATTAATCGCTTGTTATAAATAGCGCAAGTAAGTTAATGTCAAGATGATCTCATCCCTGAGTCTACGTTGGTTAACTGAAAACAAAATTTTAACGTACGAAAAATGTGAGATGTAATAAAAAGCACAAGAAGAACTACCCACGATTTAGAGTTAGTCGCGGTGATTCATGCACTAAAGATGTGGAGGCACTACTTGTATGGCATTCATATTGATATCTATACGGATCATAAGAGCCTCTAGTATATCTTCAAGCAAAAGGAATTAAATTTGCATCAAAAGAGATGGTTGTAGCTACTTAAAGACTATGAAGTTGATATTTTATACCATCTGGGGAAAGCAAACGTAATAGCTGACGCCCTCAGCCGTAGATCTATGGGTAGCCTGTCATATTTATAGCCAGAAAGGAGGGAAATAGCCCATGAGATTCACTAGCTAGCTGGTCTTGGAGTTCGGTTACTGGACTCAGGTGATATTCGAATTACTATTTAGGATACAACAACATCCTATTTAGTAACTGAAGTGAAGGAACGCCAGTGTGAGGATCCTGTGTTAATTCATTATATGGATACCACCCCCAGAAGGACAAGACATCGTTTGAGATTACAGAAGATGGGGTCCTCAGATATCGAGGATGATTATGTTTCCCTAATGTTGCAAGGCTGCGTTAGCAGGTTATGGGAGAAACTCACTATTCTCGTTATTCTATCCATCCAAGAGCAATAAAGATGTATAATGATATCAGGGAAGTATATTGGTGGGACGAAATGAAAAATGATATAGCAGAGTTTGTTGCTCAGTGCCCTAACTGTCAGCAGGTCAAGATTGAACATCAAAAACCCGGTGGGTTATTGCAGGCTATAGAGATTCCGACTTGGAAGTGAAAAGTAATCAATATGGATTTCAACGTAGGCTTACCTCGTACTCAGTATAAATTTGATTCGATATGGGTGATTATTGATAGGCTTACAAAGTCAGCCCATTTTCTGCCCGTTAGAACTACATATTCCTCAGAGGATTATGCAAGGCTTTATATTAAGGAGATAGTATAACTGTATGGTGTCCCTATATCTATTATTTCGGATAGAGGAGCTCAATTTACCGCTAACTTTTGGAGGTCCTTCAAAAAAGGATTGGGGACTCAAGCAAGTCTTAGTACAATATTTCATCCTTAGACAGAAGGACAGGCTGAGTGTACTATTTAGACACTAGAGGATATGTTACAAGCTTATGTGATAGACTTCAAAGGTAGCTGGGATGATCATCTGCCGCTTATTGAGTTTGCATATAATAATAGCTATCGTTCCAGTATTCAGATGGCTCCATACAAAGCTCTTTATGGATGGAAGTGCAGATAACCTATAGGGTGGTTCGATGTTCGGGAAGCTACGTTAGTAGGACCAGAATTGGTTCAGCAGGCAATGGAGAAAATTATGCTTATACAAGAAAGGCTATTAGCAACTCAGAGTTACCAGAAGTCATATTCTGACATGCGGCGACGAGATTTGGAGTTCGAGATTAATTAATGGGTATTCTTAAAAGTGACACCTATGAAGGGTGTGATGAGGTTTGGAAAGAAAGGAAAACTTAGCCCATGGTATATTGGGCCTTATAGGATCGTTCGAAGAGTGGGCTAAGTAGCTTATGATTAGAATTGCCCTCAGAATTGGAGTCTGTCCATCCGGTTTTTCACGTATCCATGCTACGGAAGTGCATTGGCTATCCTACCCGAGTGGTGCCCACGGATGATGTACAAATTATAGAGGACTTGTTATAAGAGGAAATTTTGGTTGTTATCCTAGACTGACAAATCCGCAAGCTACAGAATAAGGAGGTAGCCTCTGTGAAAGTACTTTGGAGAAATAACAATGTGGAAGAAAAGGCTTGGGAGGCCGAAGAATACATGAAGTCTAAATATCCTTACTTATTTCCTCCTCCAGAGAAGGGTCCAACTGGGACATCACAACCATAAGGCACGTGTATAAATTCTTGTATTGGTTATTGTCCTCGGTCGTGTGAGTCCATTGTTGTTATTGATGATTGTGGTCCTATGTAGCGTCGGATTATTGAGTTTCCACATGAAGAGTTGGTAGTAGTACTGTTACAAAGGTGACTCTGCCAAAGTTGTATGGATCCCGGGGAGTTGAACATTCGAGGAAGAATGTTTCTAGGGGGGAGGATGTTACATCTCGCATTTTCGTAAGTTAAAAGCTTCGTCTTCAGTTAATCCACGTAGACTCGGGGATAAGATTATCTTGAGGTTAACATATTTATGCTATTTATAACAAGCAATAAGTGTCATGAAGGATAAAGGGTATGTGAATTAAATAAAATGAGTTTCGTTGAAAATGGCCAATTTGGGATAAAATACGGGTCGAGCGATAATACTTGATATTTATGGACTAGTACCATACAAGGTACCATATGACCATGATAGTATGACGTATAAAGTATATTAATAATGAGTAGTATTTTTAGATAATTTGAAATAATTCTTAGTTATACGGGTAATTGGTTAATTACAGGATAACGGGACATTACCTAGTTAATTAATAACTTATGAGATAAGAATAAACCCCCCCTCCCCAAAAGAAATACGTGGCAGCACCACCAAACCAATAAAAATGAATATCAAATTGGCTTAGGCGGAAATATGCCATAATACATTCAAGACACCCCACCTTTTACACTATATATATATATATTAGTATCTTATCATAAAAGAAAGGTTAGCATTTTTTCAAGCCTTCAAAAAAAGGCTTCACTTTTCTTGTCTTGAAACCAAAGATCAACAGAACGTTTAGCATTTTTTAAGATTTCAAAAAAGCTTCACTCTTCTTGTCTTGAAAACAAAAGCTAACAGAACGTTAGAAACAGTACAGCTTAAGCCTACAAAATGTTAGCAACAAGACTTTTGCAATCAAATTCTCCTACGAGAATATTATACGGAGTTTTCCCTACTCCAGGTATGTTAAGGTCATCCCTTCTTTCTTTTGGCATGGTTCAGTTTTCATAAACGACTCTATTCATAGAAATACTAGGGGTCTCTGTGTTCTTGATTCCCCATGTGACATATTATTATATCTTCTGTTCATGGGTCTCAAAAGGACACGCAGTTGATAAAGTTTATCCGAAAAGAATATTGAAATTTTTAACATATTTTCATGCATTTTATTCATTTGTGCATTTACATTGACTCATGACTAGACAGCGTTATATATGCATATTTATATGTATATACTTATGTATATGGTATATGAGAAAAAAGTTACGGCGTTATATACGCACCACCACCTGATTAGTTGGTATATGTTGATGATGTTGCCCACAATGGCCGATATGATATGATGGGATGCCCTCATTGGCTTGATGATGTTATGTACACCTATACCCATGCATGACATGACATTTATATGCACGTGCATGACATTATAAATGTTTCAGCATTTACAAAGTTATTCAGATTTACAGATGGATTTCTTTATTCCATGTTTCATCAATGCCTTTTTCGTGCAGATTTTCATGCCTTACATACTCAGTACATTTTTTGTACTGAAGCCCTATTTCACGGGGCCTGCATTTCATGCCCGGAGGTGCAGGTAGGCAAGTTGATGGTCCCCCTTCTTAGGATCCTTAATCAGCGAGAGTTGGCGTGCTCCACTTTATCCGGAGCTGCTTTTGATTTTGGTATGATATGCTTGTATACATATGGGTATGACGTGGCTCAGTCCCGTCTTTGTACATTTGTATTTCTATTAGAGGTCTGTAGATAGTTATGTGCAGTTGGATAGTATGTGGCCTTTCCGGCTTTCAGTTTTGGGGATATAGTTATCTATCACGGCCTTGTCGGCTTGCACACTATAATCCGCATGTATACGTATAAATGTCTTTTGGACAGGTTTCCTTCATGTATGTTATTCTCGTAATTCAGCAGATATTAATCATGGTTAGAGCTTAGACGCATGTGTATACAGATAAAATCAGAGAGCCCAATTTTACGATTTCCGTGGGCATGGTCTCATGCAACTCCCAACACGTTGATGTCAGTTCACACATTAACGGGAGTACACGCCAAGAAAATCAACAGGAAACTTGGAAAAACCCCACCTGGGAAGAAATGAAAAACCTCAGCACATCGTTCATATGATCATTGGGGGACCGACATTCCCCAAGGACCCATAATCAAACGGGTAAAGGTGCCCGTTGTAACGGAAGGGTTATTTCGGGGCCGTATGTCCGAAGACATCCTTGCATTCGGCGAGGAATATTTCGAGACCTTGACTCGACCACATAACGATGCGCTGGTAATTTCATTTCTCTTGAATAACATTCAAATTAAATGTGTACTCGTGGATATAGGTAGCTCAGCCAACATAATTAGGTCAAAGGTGGTAGAACAGCTCAGACTGCTTGATCAGATCATACCTACCTCCCGAGTTCTAAACGGTTTCAACATGGCTGGCGAAGCAACGAAGGGGGAGATCACCCTCCCGATCAATATGTCCAGTGTTGTTCAGGACGCCAAATTCCATGTCATCAGAGGTGACATGAGGTACAACGTATTGCTTGGTAGGCCGTAGATACACAACATGAGGGAAGTACCATCAACTATGCATCAGATGATGAAGTTTCCGACAAAGGGTGTCATAAAGATAGTATCTGGAGAATAGCATGCAGCAAATGAAATATTCGCGGTCCACTGGGAGGCATCAAATTCTATACACTCTGCCTCGGAAGAGCCGGGAGGCAAACAGACCCCCAAGGATGATGAGGAAGATTTCCTTTCTTCCCAAACTTTCATTGCCTCCGAAGAGTCGGATACAACGAAGTCGACTATTGAAGAACTAGAGCAAGCAATTTTGATCGAACATCTCCCAGATCAGAAGGTATACTTGGAAACGGGACTAACGCCCGAACTTGGGAAAAAACTCATTCAATTTCTTATTAATAACATCAATTTCTTTGCTTGGTCCCATTTAGATATGACAGGAATCCCACCAGAAATAACCACCCATAGACTAAGTGTCGACCCTAGATTCAAACCGGTGAAACAAAAAAAGGGACCACAGCCTTGGGCCAATTCATATCGAGGTCATCAGACAGGAGTCATCATTTCTTCTCCTTACTCAAAAATAAAAATAACTTCGAATGGACTTCGGAATGCCAATTTGCCTTAGAGGAGTTGAAGCGATATCAGACTACCCACCTTTACTCCACACCCCAAAAGAGGATAAGACGCTGTATTTATACCTGGCCGTATCCGAGATAGCAGTAAGTGGTGTGCTAGTTCGAGAAGAACAAGGTGCGTAATTCCCTATTTATTATGTAAATCGGACCCTGGGAGATGCTGAAACTAGGTATTCACACCTAGAAAAATTTTCTCTTGAATTAATAAGCGCATCGCGAAAATTGAAACCTTACTTTCAATGCCATCATATTTTTTTTAACAACATATCCTCTCCGAATCATATTGCATAAGCCTGAATTATCGAGCCGACTGGCCAAATGGGCCATCAAACTCGGGGGATATGATATCGAGTATCAACCCCGAACGGTTATCAAGTCCCAAATTCTGCCGGATTTTGTGCCGACTTTTCGCACTCCCTGGTGCCCGAGGTAGAGAAAGAGATTTTACTAAAAATAGGCACATCTTTCAGGGTATGGACCATGTTCACTGACAGTGCCTCGAACGTTAGAGGGTCCGGGCTCGGCATAGTTCTGAAGCCGCCTAAGGGCGGCATAATTAGGAAATCTATAAAAACTGCAAGGTTGACTAACAACGAAGCCGAATATGAGGCTATGATTGTAGGTTCAGAATGGGCCAAAGGCCTAGGAGCTGAAGTCATTGAAGTAAGATGTGATTCCCTCCTAGTAATAAATCTGGGAAATGGGAGCTTCGAGGTTTGAGAAGATATGATGCAAAGATACTTAGACGAAATTCAAGTCACATTGCACTGCTTCAAAGAATGGACTTTGGTCCACATACCTCGAGAGCAGAATAGCGAGGTCGATGACCTTGCAAACCTAGGATCATCTGTCGAAGAAGATGACATACTCCCCGGGGTTGTTGTTCAACTATCCAAAATAGTGATCGAGGAAGGTCATGCCGAGATCACTCTACTAGCCTAACATGGGATTGGAGAAATAAATATATCAATTATTTGGAAAGTGGGAAACTACCCGCGAATCCAAAAGAGTCGAGGGCCCTGCAAACCAAAGCATCACGATTCTCGCTCGACGAAAATAGAACTCTGTACAAAAGAACCTTTGATGTCCCCTAGCAGTATGTCTGGGGCCGGGGACACAGATTATATGCTCCGAGAAATCCACGAGGGCACCTGCGGAAATCACTCTAGTGCCGATTCCTTAGTCTGAAAGGTGATCAGAGCAGGCTACTATTGGGATAACATGGAAAAGGACACTAAAGAATTCGTCCGTAAGTGCGACAAATGCCAGAGATTTGCCCCGATGATTCACCAACCCGGTGAACAACTGCATTAGGTCTTGTCGCCATGGCCTTTCATGAAGTAGGGATGGGCATAGTCGGACCTCTACCAATGACACCGGGTAAAGCTAGATTTATTTTATTTATGACTGACTACTTCTCAAAATGGGTGGAAGCGCATGCCTTCGAAAAGATAAGGGAAAAAGAAGTTATTAACTTCATCTGGGACCACATCATGTGTCGATTCGGGATTCTTTTTCAGATAACATGTTATAACGGGAAGCAGTTCATCGGAAGCAAAATAACATAATTCCTCGAGGATCATAGAATCAAAAGAATCATGTTGACACCCTACCATCCGTGTGCAAATTGACAGGCCGAATCTACAAACAAGAACATCATTCAAAACTTAAAAAAGAAGTTGGAAAGTGCTAAGGAAAAATGGAGAGAAATATTATCTGAAGTGCTATGGGCATATCGAACAACTCCAAAATCAAGCACAAGAGAAATGCCCTTCTCTCTGGTATATGGTGCCGAGACTTTGATACCGGTAGAGGACGGAGAGCCAAGTGCCAGATTCCGACACACCACCGAGAGATCAAACAACGAGGCCATGACTACGGCCCTCGAATTATTGGATGAAAAGCGAGAAGCTTCGCTGGTCCGAATGGCCGCCCAAAAACAAAGGATCGAAAGGTACTATAACAGGAGAACAAATCTCTGACATTTCGGAGTCGGGGACTTAGTCCTGAGAAAAGTCACCCTAAACACTTGAAACCCTAATGAAGGAAAGATAGGCCAAAACTGGGAAGGACCATACCGCGTCCTTGGAGTTATAGGCTAAGGGTTCTACAAGCTCGGTACCATGGAAAACGAAAAAATTCCAAGCAATTGGAACATATCAATTCCCAAGCATTACTACTGCTAAGGTGTCCGATGGAAGACGCCGAAACATCCCCCGGCTTGAAGACCTTGGGTTTTAAAGCATGCGTTGCACTCTTTTCCTTCGATCGGATTTTATCTCAAGAAGGGTTTTACCGACAAGGTTTTTAACGAGGCAGGATCAATATGCTACGTAAGGAGAACTTAACAACTATTCAAGGCTTATTTTCAATCATCCTCGAACACTGGGGGTATCCCCCTGGATGATCACCTTATCGAAGAAGTCAAGATGAGTCAAAAAGGGTCTCGATAGGAAAATGATGTATCGAGCCAAACGGTCGAATGAACCGTGCTCGCATAGAATAATTGAAACCTTGAGGTTGAAAATATGTATACATGTACCAAGTAATCAAAGAATATTTTCCCTCAATCAAAATGTTTTGTGCTTCAAAGAAGTATGCTACTTTTACAAGAAACGGCTCCAGAGCCAAAAAATCTACCGAACACTTGGGGACTGACATCAAAATCTTGAAGCCATATGACCTCTACGTCAGAAACTTCGAACTTGTAAGCCCTCAATGAGGCAACACCAAGTTTATAAAGAACGACTTCAGAGCCAAGAAACTCATGATGTCTTGGGGACTATCGTTGACTGTCATCCCACCGAGCTATCAGAAACTCAAGGTCGTAAGACCCCAAGCGGGCAACCTCGAGCCCGAAAGCCCTCCATGTGTCAATACTAGAAAATGTAAGACCTCTACGAGGCATTATCAACAGTATAAGACCTCTATAAGGTAACACCAAAACTGTAAGACCTCAAGCAACATGAGTTACACTTGTACCAAGTAACCAAATATGTAAGACCTCAAGTAAGGCATGTTAAAAATTATAAGACCTTACAAAAGGCATAAATTCAGATCTTAAAGTTAAGGCTATACATTCTAACTTGTAAGACCCCTAAAAGGCATACCATCAATGTAAACGTAGAAACTACTTCACTCGAGGACTGAAAGGCTACGGCCAAACGCAATGACTACGGTCATAAGGCTCCAACCAAACTTACGCGACTCGGGGACGCTTGATCGTCGCTATAAAATCACAGGCCTTCAATTACTTCGAAAAGAACTAGTTAATCAGGCTACCCTCGGCATAAGCAAAAGAGCTTCGATCATATCAGCTCCAAACAATAGGCTTCGAAACAATTCAGCCATCGAGTGAAACCTCTCGAGGTGCTCATTTATCGCTAACAATCGAAGTTCTTATCGAGCCGTCGAAGAGCTGGGTGAACACAAAACTTCAAAAAGTCTTAAACAAAGGAAAATAAAGTCAATAATAGAGGTTGTACCTACCAAACACGTAAGAGCCTAAGCATTAACCAATATTAGAGGTCGTACCAACCCAGCACATAAAAGCCTAAGTGCCAGCCAATATTAGAGGTCATACTAACCCAACGCATAAGATCCTATTGCCAGCTAATATTATAGGTCGTACCGACCCTACGCGTAAGAGCCTAAGCACTAGCCAATATTAGAGGTCGTATAAACCCAACGCGTAAGAGTCTAAGCGCCAGCCCATACCAAAGGTCATATCGACCCAACGCGTAAGAGCCAGCTTAAAATTCAAAAACTTAAAGGTCAATAAACTTAAATGAAAACAAGACTCCGGGACTAAGCCCCGAACGATCAACCCTCGGCCATTACAAACCGCTCAGTGGTAGCAGTTTCCTAAGGGCTTAAATTCGAGGTCTGAATTTCGAATCAATTGTCAAGCAAGCGTCACAGTTTATTCCTAAAAAACCAAAGGAAAAACAAAAAAATGATGAAAAACGAAAAGTCTTTACATATATTTTGAAAGGTTCACAAAGGTGCATTTATGAGGCCTATGTTTGAATCCCTTACAAAGGCAAAAGGCAAATAAAACCCTAATCTACCACCGGTGCTATGCCTTCGACGACTCCCTCGGAAATTATGCTTTCAACAGCACCGGCCATGACCCCCGGGTTTTCAACGGCCTCTCCCCCTTTTGGGATCTCTCCTCCATCTTCATCATTTCCCGAGTCACTACTCGACTCGCCTTCAGAAGAAAGCAGGGTCGCAGCCTCCTCTTCTAAGGTCTTCACCCTCTCGATCTGGGCGGAAAAGTTGATGCCCCCGGCATATATATCCTCAAGAGCCCACCTCCGAGATTCTAAATGGGCATGCTCCACAGCTCGTGTTAATCACGGCTCGGCCTCCTCGGACACCTTCTTGGCATGAACATTTGTAGTAGCGGCATCCTCTTTATGCGAAGACATGAATGCCTCGGCTTCAACCCTAACCTCGGATAGTGCAGCAACCAACTCAGTATGTAGAACCATATAGTTATTACTCTCCTCCCTCGCATCATCAAGTTGATGCCCGACTGAGACCACCTCCTCCTAGAGGGTATCTCTCTCAAAGACTATCTCACTCATGTGCCGCTTGAGTTCAAGAATTTCAGAGTCCCTGGATCGGAGTTCCTCCTTCATTAGGACATCTTTCTTCTCAAGCTGCAAAGATTGACCCGAAGGTGTTAAAGCACTTAAGTCGGATAAACATGTAGACAAAAAGCAAGCAAGAACTATATAACCTGCTTAGTGAGATGAGTCCTTTCCCGGGATGCCGCCTCCAAATAATCCCGAAGGCCACGGAGTTCCTTCTCCCTCTTGGTAGAAAGAGATCTAAGCTCATCAGCTTCTAAGGTGAGCTTCTTGTGCTCACCCTCGTAATGAGTCAGCTCGGTTTGAAACCTGGCAAAGGTCTGATTGTACAGCACCTTGGCCTGGAACCATGAAAGAAACAAGGTTAGCAAGACAAAAATCGGGACACCAAGCAGAATCTACGAAAGGATTACCTACTCACAGAGCCTGTCGATCTCACTGAAAATAAGCGAGGCGTCAAGCTCAAGTTTTTCCTCAGGCGCAGCAAAAAGCCTCTCAAACGCATTTTTATCTCCAACATACGCCCCCACATCGGAATACTCTTTATTTTGGGCATCCTGCACCTCCCTCGGAGAAAAAGGAGATCCCAAAGGGGAATCGCTCACTTCAATAACAACGACTAGATCAATCGGGGCTGTCTCCTATTTCTAGAGAGCTTCAGAACTAGGCTTCCTAGACCGCCTAATGAAAGCATCTCAGCTCGAGGAAAGTTTTATCCGTCACTTAACTCAGGGATATTACCCGACGTACCCTCGAAGGCCTCTTCAGTCCTAGGTAGGAAAACAACGGAATCAAGTTCCGATTTAGAAGCCATTACCTCTACAGTATGTGGGGCAGTTAGGTTTTCTCCCCCCGCGGGTGCTTTAGAGGAATCATCTTTCCTTTTGCCTTTAGCTTGGGGACTCCTTGGCGCTTCTGGGGTTAAGGTTGATGAATCAACCTTAAGTTCTTCCACTTTGGATTTCTTGGATTTCGGAGAATGAGTCGACGACCTCCTTTATCTTTTCTTCTCTTCGTCAGGTTTTGGGGTATCGGCTTTACCAAGCAGTGCTTCCCTCATCAAGGAGACCTCCCCCAGACCTGCACAAATGCAAAATATAAACACGGGGAATGAGGACACTATCAGCAATAGTTCTTTTATGACATACAATTATAGCAAAAGTAAAGGCTCATTGTGGTCTATGGCTTCCAATTGAGCCTAGGACAGATCGCGCCACATGTGCTCAACGTATGGGCAAATCGAATCCAGCTGGTTGACCTAACCCGAGAGGTCCTTAACCGTATTAGGGTACACTACGATGGCTGCATCGGCGGAGGAAGTAAGTTCGTAGGGAGATGTACCCAAAGAGAAACAAGAGAACATTTAATTAGCATATCTACTTACGTTTCATGTTCCACCTTTCAATGAATGGCATCCTCTCCACTGGAATCAGGTCCGAAGTCCTAACTCGAACAAAATAGCTTATCCATCCTCCGTTCCTAACCTCATCGGTACCAGCAAAAAGGGCTCTCGAGGCCCGACAGTGGAGCTTAATCAGGCCTTCACGGAAGAGTTGGGGACTATACATTCTGTTCAGGTGGTCGAGAGTGAAGGGCATCCCCTTAATCATGTTCGTGTAATATCTGGTCATGTAAACAAAGCGCCAGAATGAAGGATGAATTTGGCCGAGAGTCACTCGATATCATTCACAGAAGTTGAGGACCACGGGGTCTATTGAAGTCGAGGATGGATCCAGTGGGCCAAGGGTAAACGAATAAGTATACACACTGAGGAAACCGGCCTTGTATGTCGTTATGTCCTCCCCCCAGAAGGAATCTCCATAAGCATCGCGCCCCCCCAGTCGTAGTCTCTCTTTACCTTTTCAACGTATGCTATTGAACTAACATATTGAGACACAGGTTCACATCATCCCAGCTTCAAAGAAGGTTTTTTGGTCTTAAAATCGGAGGTCGTTTCAAAGGCTCCAAGAATGAACTCCCCGATGCGAGGGGGCATTGTTTCTTTTCCCTCAGACGAGCGCGAGGAAGAGGAAGGAACATCTTCCTGTGGGATAGAGGTGGACATTTTCACCATTCTTGTTAAAAGATTTCAGAGGAGAAATGAAAATTGTGTTTTAGAAAAGAACACAGGAGAAAGGTAAGAAGAACTCTTTTGAGGGCTTCGTGGTGCAATGGAAAATAAGGAGCGAAAGAAGAAATACTTATAGAGGTTTAACGTGCACGTTGGAGCAGACCAGTTCTATGGGAGGCAGCTTCCCTTTCATTACTTCTTTTAGAAAGGATCATCAAAGAGGAGACAACCCGCTCAAAAGACCACAATTTTCCGACCAAGACAATCAAAGATAGCCGGCGTGGGCGCGACTTATGTCCGTGGCCCTATGCCCGACCATGCCAAGGTTTGATACCCAACCGCTGTAATTAATTCAAAGGCTTTTAAGGGCTCTATGGGCGCGACTTTTAGGCACCTCATTTTGTGACGTTAATCGCTTGGTAGGGTGTGTACCGTCGTAATGGAAGTATCGAAGGGACAACAATTCGAGATCGTTTCTTATCGTTTTACTCTAAGAAACGCGGGGACTAGCTGTATACAAATAAAATTAGAGAGCTCGATTTTATGATAATTGTGTCTTTCCATAGCTTCACCTTGAAGGCCCGGGGGACAGTTCGAGGTTTGACCTCGAGGGTTCTTTATGTCCCACCTCGGAACAGCAAAAATTGATGTTTATTATGGATAAGCGGGAAGTTCCCTAGGCATGTGGTCAAAGCTGACAACACCTACAAGAATAGTACCAGTGTATACCAGACTGCTAAGTAGTTGTACCAGCTACATTTATTTGTAATAATTGTGTATGTACTATATTGAGATTCTCCTCCTATATAAAGGGGACCCTTGTTATTTCTTGGGGCCAACATATACAACATTCAATACATTCTCTGCTCTCTAACTTAAACACATTCTCCCTTGATTCTATTACTTATATTTATTGCTTACATTTATTGCGTTTCATTTATTGTTCTTTATTTATTACTCATTATTGATCATACAAAGCTCTTATCAAAGCTATTAGAATTGGTAGTCCTTCATCGATCATTCACAGCATAATGCTTAGCTCGACCTCGAGGCCCCATTTAGGCCAGCTCAAGGCCTCGATTCTCAGCCACTCGGTTTGCTTGACATAATGCCTTCAAGCTCTTATCCTATTTTCTAGTCTCACACTTAGAATCTACTGCCTAAGAACTAGCACAAAAATAAATCACATATTTTTAGAACCATAAAATCAAATCTAATTGTAATTACCATATTCAAGGTAAGCAGCATGCTTAGGGGTGTTCGACAGGTAGGGCTCGGGCACTCGTTGCGGTCCTTTGGTTTGGGTCGTGACAAGGAAATACAAAACAATACTTGCAATGATACTCTAGTAACAACAACTCCTAACAGGAAGCAGTCAGGTAATAATGTTGTAGATTGAGATGAACTCAGTCCAAGTCCAGTGAAAACAAACAAAGGAAAATCTAGTGATAACTTAATAAGGAAACTACTTTCACACTAAATTTGTTCAAGCATTTCAATAAGGAACCAAACCTCATAATCACAGCTCGCGGGTCCCGATTCATGAATCCTAATCACTTGGCATCTTGTGCCCACATTACAAGTCATAACCGCACGGACGACTCACGTGCCAACAGAAAAATTCTCACAGATAAGGCAAGTAGACAAGAGTACATGTAATGGTCAATGACAGCAGGATTCATCCTCTTAAATCGATATAGGTGAGTCATTTACGTGTATGTCTGTGCAAGTGTTCTACCATAATTCAAGTCAACCACTAAGAGTAGAGACAGTGAATGGCACATAAGAAGCGATCACCACGAATTGCGTACTGTAATAAAGACAACAATAAAGTTGGAGCAACGACTAGTAAAACAATATTAGCTACATAGAACTAAGCAAATAGTGCAACACAAGAGAAGACAATTAATAATATGCTAAGGGAACAACAATCAACGACAAGTACAAAAGAATGGAAAAATGCCAAAAGAGCCCTACCAGAGGTACCGCCTAGTAGTCTCAAATCAAAAAATAATCACAAACTTTCCTTATATTACCGCGGGAGCCTTTACATTTAGTTTTTGAAAATTATTTTTCCCAAAATAGCATCCCACGTTTTAGCCCACATTATCACACTGCATGGCTTCTAGTAGTTTTCCTACTAGCCAGGCATATCAAGCCCGGCTTATCTCACCATATGCGTTTCAACACCCAGACCTTATACCACCGCATGCGTATCAATAATCACAACAACACGGCAAAAACCTCGTGCAAACACCATAAACACAACACAACACAATTCTTGGAACCCGATAAAATTTACAAAACCATAACATTCATTTCGATAAGAGTTCAACCATATCAAAATTATCAATTTCCAACATCAATTCATCCTTCAAATCATCCTTTTACATTTTGAAAGGTATTTACAAAATTTTCCCAAATTTCCAACTTAATTCAATAATTAAATGATGAAAATAGCAATGGATTCATGAAATATAATAGGATTTGGGTAGATAATAAATTTCTTGAAAAATCAACGAAACATCTCCCAAAGCTGATTCCACAACTCCAAATATGTTAAAAATATCTAACCCTCGACATATATGTGTTCTTCCCAGCGCTCTTCGCATTTGCCCACAAAAATGACGCGCATGCGACCTTGCTCTTGTGAGAAAAACACTGCACCTATGGTCTTAACTTGAGAATCCAGACCTCGCACCTACGATCCAATAATCACGTCGGCGATTGCGCAGAAGCGTGACAAACACCACAGAGGCGGACGACCACCTAGAACACATATTGTGCATCTGTGATCAACCTTCCGCAAATTCGCGCTCGCACCTGCGCTCCCCTATGCGCAGAAGCAACACAATAGGACCTACACCAACATCATATAAGCGACCAAGAATCTCGCAGAAATGGCCACGCACCTACGCTCCAAAAATGCACAGGTGCGACGCACCAGAACTAGACCTGCCCTCATGATCAAGAATGATCTGAAACTCGCTCAAAACTCATTCGAGCCACTCGGGACCCTATTCAAATATACCAACATTTCCTGTAACATAACACGGACCTTCTCAAGGCCTCAAATCACATCAAAATATGCCACAACTATGAATTATACCTCAAATCAAACTTATGAATTTTCAAATCTTCTAACTTTCAAAACTCGCGCCGGAACATATCAAATCAACTTAGAATAATGTCAAATTTTACATGTAACTTCCAAATGATGTAACGAAGCTAATACAACTCTTAACCCCGATATCATAAAAGTCAACTCTCAGTCAAACCTCTCAAACTTCCAAAACTTCAACTTTCCAATTTTCACTGAAATGTTTCTAATTAACTTATAGACCTCCAAATCTAAATCTGAACGCATGCCTAAGTTCACAATCACCATACAAAACTACGGGAATCAACAAAATACCATTTCGAAGTTGTTTACAAAAAAAGTAAAATTTCGGTCAACTGTTACCACTTAAGTTTCTAAAATAAGAATCCTTCTTCCAAATTGATTCTGAATCATCCAAAAACTAAACTCGGCCGCACAAGTAAGTCATAACATATAATACGAAGTTGCTCAAGACCTTACACCACCAAATGGGATGCTAATTATCCAAACGACCAGCTGGGTCATTACAGGTTTGAGACTCGTGACTTGTGATTATGAGATGAAGTATCTTGAAGTAATTCATTTTGAAACTTCTTTTAGAACGTCTTTATTAATTGGTTGTCATTTGTTTTCCTTATATGTTTCTGTTGGTACTTTAACGGTGTTCTTATTACTTTACTATTTATATCACATGTTGATTCTTGTTGTCATTTATTGATTCCTGCTTTCATATTTATTAGCTTTATACTCTTATACTTACTTTGACTAGTAGGTGTCTTGACTTGTTTCTAGTCACTACTCTACCGAGGTTAGTCTTGATATTTACTGGGTACCGACCATGGTGTACTCGTACTATACTTCTATACATTTTTGTGCATATCCATATATTGGAGATATCAGACTCGGGAAGAGTTAGCTTATTGATCGCGAGGATTCAAGGTAGAGGTGCTTGGTCATCGCAGTCTCTTGGAGTCCTTTCCTTTCATTGTACTACCAGCTTGTCATTTGAAAAGTATTGTAGTTCGATCTCTGAGATTTTTTATGTATTTAGCTAGAGTTCATGACTCTGTATTACCTAGTCTTGGGAGGTTATTATTATTATTGTCGCGTAGGTTTATTTTGTTTTATTTTCGGTATTCATATTAAACTCTGTTTTAAATTATCATTGGTAAACTGGCTTAATTATTGTAAGTAATCGTCTTACCTAGTCTTAAAGACTAGGTGCCATCACGCTGCTTGTGGTGGGATTTTGGGTCGTGACAATAGTTATTATTACAATTATTACTAAATTTATGACATATAATAAAAAAAATTACTCTGTTTAGACTTTGAACTACTTCAACACCACCCATTTTAAAAAAATAATACAACAACATTCGTATTATAGATAAACACTAAATGAAAAAAGCTAAAATATTGTAGAACAAAAAATAATATATAAAGAGGAGAATAGAGATAATGTGATTTCACACTTTAAAAATATATTTGATAAAATTTAAGTAAACAAATAATAATCAAAATATTATTGATACATTTGATTAACGAAAGAATACTGAGAAATAATCATACAGGATGGTGTCAAGTTAAATTTCAGGAGTAATATAAAATTATATTTATTTTATTACATAGTAATAAGTTATTAAAAATTAACATGATAATTTAATATACTAAGCAATAGATAATGCAATTAGAATAAGCAAGGAACACTAAAAGGAATAAAATATAAATTTCAAGAAAAATATAGAAATATAAGACTTATAATTAAAATTATGGCGAGAAAAGTCGTACCTATATACATAGCTGAAATCATAAAGAAAGAATTTTAAGGAAAAAAAGAATTTCAAGCGATAACGTAAAAGTATGTATATTAATTAAATTTCTCATATAGAATTTAGTTATTAAATAAAGTTATTAATTTTATATTGAAAAATAACAAAAATATAAAGATAATACTAGTATATTTATGGATAAGATAAGCATATATATATATATATATATATATATAATAATTTTAATAATATTGGTATCTTTTACAAAAATAATAAAAGGATAATATCTTTATACTTTCAATGAATTCAAAATTATAACTTGATTCATCCTTTTTCCAACAAAAAAGGACCTACCAAAAACTCTCTCCTTATAGGCGACCAAGGTGAATAGTAGCAGCGCGCCGAAAAAATGGACACTACTCCTCCTTCCGGTGGTGAAAAACCACCAGGCCATTCTCAAATTAACCCCCGACAAAATGCGCACAACCTCCAACAAGCAACTCCCTCAAATTCACTCCCATTAGCTACAGATATTCCTTTTGGTGCATCGGTCACTATAGCAGATAATCGCCTAGGAAGAGAAATAACTTCCTCATACATTTCCCGGTCAAATCGAGCCATTCCAAGTGCTGGAGATTTTTCTCCATGTTAAGAAGTCGATGGCTAGCAATTTGCAGGTCACTTCACCGTGAGAACTTAGAGTTCTGACCAACAGAAATTCTCCGACGAGCACCAGTTGATCGGAGATAGTGTTTCAGCGGTTCAAATTGGACGAAAACAATGTGAAATTGTTCCTACTACCATATAGAATGTTCTCCAACAAACCCTAGTGGATTTCACTCAGCCAAAGTCCACAACTTTATAAAAAGATACCACAACTGAACTGAGCAGCCCAAGTGTTTGACCAAATACTACAATCAGCTCCCTAGGCTCAATTAGGATGCTCACCAATGAAAATCAATCAATTAATTATAAGGAAGCTCATCAGATGAATGGTGGTGCAATTACTTCATTGAAATTGGGTGATCAATGGCATCCCAGCAGGTGGTAATCAATGGCATCCCAGCAGTCCAAGGTGATCTTGTAAACCACTATGAGCCTAAAAATAATTTGATTAATTTTCTAGAGCCCCTCCCAAATGATCCTGTTGACATTGCTGAGCCAATTGATCACATAAAACAAGAAAACCCACCTTGTAATACTATAAACCTTTCACCACAACTAAGCCTTGATCATGTTATACCCAAACCTGCAGAAGCATTAAGCAACCAAGTATTGACCCAACCGAAACCTACAGTTGATACCATTAACCCAAACCCCACCACCATAAGTAACTTGATCCCAAGCAATGAGGCTAACAGACCATCTGCAAGTGGTACTTCCCAGGGCATCTCCAAGGTTATAAATGTTTAAGATAACCAGGGAAAGGCACAGTTCAAACCTCCATAACCAAAAGTATCTGCTAACTTTGATAGACCAGCCAAAAATACTCCTCCCAAACTACATGTTCACACCCCATCAAGCTAGGAACCTACAGCTACTACTTCCACACAAACTACCCCACCAAAAGACCAAGCCAAGAAACCAAAAAACACCCATGAACCTCCCCCACCAACTATAACTCACTTGCAATCAGAATAAGAGCAAAACTGGCCCAAGAAAGAAAGCCAATTGAGTTTACCCCTCCCAAGATCATTACTAAACAAGGCAAGCCTATAGTGATATTCAAGAAGGATGACTGCATGTTTAAGTTGGTTGTCAAGTGTCAAGTTTTTGGCCAATATTGTCCCTTATCTTTGAGAGTAGGTCTATTTTGGTCCCTCAAATATAACCCTGAGCATCTTTAGTCCCTTAAGTATGCTAAAGTGGAGCATCTTTAGTCTCACTGACACAATGTGTTCAAAAACTAACGGTGTTACCTAACTCTGATTCATGAAGCAAATCTTCTACTATGAAGCAAGAAGTTTCCTCTCCTTTTATTGGATAATGCTAATTATCACTTTAATTCTTCATTTTTAGATAATGTCTTCAACAATTTTGAAATTGAAAATATCCCTCTCTCTGCCCGTTTTCAATGAGAAAATGACACCGTATAGCCGTTGTAAAAATAATAGCCGAAAAAATGTATAAAATTTATATAATTTCTGTATATATATACCTTTTGTATGTTAATATACAAAAAATACAAATTTTATATACTTTTTCGCCTACCATATGTAAATAGTTCCTGGCACGGGTTAAAAGTGATAATATAACCTGGTTATTCGTTTGCTTCAATAATATGCCTAGAAGTGATCCAGGTAGCTCTATTTTTTTTAAAATTTTAACTTTTCTTTTTGTAAAAATCAACCGAAATTTTTAAACATATATATACAAATTTTACATATTTTTCCGGCTACTATTTTTATAGCACTATACAATGTCATTTTTTCATTGAAAACTGGCACAGAAGGGGATATTTTCAAGGTCAAAATTTTAGAAGACATTATCTAAAAATGAAGAATTAAAGTGATAATTTGCGTTATCCAATAAAAGGAGAGGAAACTTCTTGCTTCAGAGCAGAAGATTTGCTTCATGAATCAAAGTTAGGTAACACCGTTAGTTTTTGAACATATTATGTCAGCGAGACTAAAGATGCTCCACTTTAGCATACTTAAGGGACTAAATATGCTCAGGATTATATTTGAAGGACCAAAATAGACCTACCCTCAAAGATAAGGGACAATATTGGTCAAAAACTCGTCAAGTGTCAATATACTATGGTTGGAAAATTCTCCAATACAATGCTCATAATGGAGGTCATTAGAAGAAGCTTCATTACTTAGACAAAGCTCAAAGTTGGAGTGAAGATTGCTTATTTTTACTCCAAGACAATGTATATGCATTTAAACAATGAGTATGACCATGTAACAGTTTGGAACAAGCGATATATGTATATTCAATGTCAGATGATGAAATTGGAAGCCTAGTCTTCATTATTTAATCCAAATGAACAATCTCCTATCGTGCATGTGTGGGTGGTGATACTTGAGCTCCCATGGAATTTTTACTATATTGAATCCTCAGCCCTCTGCTATCTCCAATAGGAAAGGCACTATTCTTGGACTTGGCATCATTTCAGAAAACTAGAGGTTGTGTCGCAAAAGTCAAAATACAAATTGATCTTACAAAAGATAGACCCTTTCATGTATGGTTTGGTTTTGATGAAGACCAAGATGTAAATGGTGATGGTAAATGGTTGGAGGTCCAATATAAGAGAATTCATGAGTATTGTTCCTACTGCAAACACCTTGGTCACTTCTCTCATGTTTGCCCCAAACGACTGAAAGAGATTTGCAGAAAAGGTTAGCTAACTCCTCCTCTTCTGCAGAGAACAACCCAAATATAGGCACAGGATCAGTTGGAACTAAACAACCACCACATCATCCCAACCAAGGTAAGCAGCAACAACAAATGGAACAGGATCACAACAACATGAATCAAGACATAGGAGACCAACAAGAGAAGGCACACCAAACCATAGGGAATCAACCTCCAACAAAGGAGTGGGAGACTCAAAAGAAAAGAAATTTCAAAAGAATCCATCAGAATAACACCAAAAAGATAAAGCGTTGTTTATATCCCAAAGCAAAACACCAACAAAAGCAGAAATACCATCATAAGAGCATCCAGCCACGCAAAGCACATGTATAACTTCTATCAATCCTCCAACTCCACTGGAGCGGAGTGCTGATTTTGTGGCTCATAATCATCCCAATCCCTCTACTCCCCGTATTGTTAATGTTGATTCTATTGAAGTTATTGGAGGAAAGAAGGATGGCCAGGAGAAAACCTATAGTAGTTCAGGATGGGGATCCAAAGGGGGTGGGTGTTCTTTATGGTTTTCATGAGTGTGCTGTGGCACCTGGTGATCCTAGGATGGACCAAATACCTCCCGCTACCACTTCTCAATATTGTGGTATTCAGGAAACACCACATACACAAGCAGAGGCATGTGTGATTTCTAGTTCTACTGATGGAGATCACACAAATAGGGTTGACAAAGGAAAGGCTACTGCTACTTCAGAGATTACTACAACAAAACCAAAAAATAACCCTAGTCATAAAAAGAGAAGGCAGATGAGGAAACAAAAAAATGCAAAGAACCTTCTTAATTTTACAAGTGTTGAAAGTTCACATAATCTTGGAACTAACTCTGAACTCCTAGCTCACCAAATCTTGATGGATGTTGTTCATGTAGATACTCAAAAAAGTAATATATCTGATACAATACAAAGGGTGGAGGGTGTTGAAAATAGGTCTGAAGCGTACAAGATGCATCTGCAAATCCTGCTATCCACTCAGCTCCTAGGGAGCATGTCTCTTCCTAGGTAGATTCTATTCCACTCAAAAATATTGTCCATGAGGAACCAGTAACAGAGGAGTGTCATCTCAAAAAGTTTTCTCTTTATAGGCTTGGAGAATATGAGTACAATCATATGCAATCAGAAGATGAGGTTGATTTTGGTAATGAGGCTGATGATGAATACGATGTAGATTTGGACGAAAAGGATACCTGCAATAAGCTTCTTACTGCCATCAATGGTGCCATAGATGTTGATGAAGTGGTTGATTCACATGGCATGTCACCTAGAAATAAACCTCCCCACTACCTCGCCAGAAGTAAGGCTTCAAGTATTAAAGTACCAGCAAAGTTAGTCACTCCCAAACGGTGTCCATGATTAGTACAATCATATGGAATGCAAGAGGCATTGGAAGTGTTGGTGACATTAAAAGACTTAGAACCTTGAAACAACTCCATAAATTATCCTTTAATGCACTTCTTGAACCTTTCCTTGACAGCACCCACATCAACCACTATAGAATACAATTATCCATGCAACACTCTGCCTCTAATGTAAATGATAAAATCTGAATTTTCTAGGATTAGGATTTCACGGGCACATTCATTGATCATGATGAGCAGCAACTGACCATTGTACTGCAACATACTGAAGCTGCAGAACCTTTCCAAATCACTGTCATTTATTCTAAATGCAAAAAAGCTTTGAAAAGACCTCTATGGGAGTCTCTGAGACAGAAATCCATGACATGTTAAACTCCATGGTGTGTCATTGGGGACTTCAATGTGATTGTTCAGTTGAAGAAAAGATTGGGGGTCTTCCTGACCAAATGAATAAAATCATGGATTTCTTGAGCATGATTGAAGATTGTGGATTTGTGTATCTGAGTTTCTATAGTCCTAGATACACTTGTTCAAATGGGAGAGGCCAAGGCTCTATTGTATGGAAGATACTAGATAGGGGATTGGTCAATGATAACTGGCTAGTATCTTATCCTGCAACAACTATCACTCACCTCTCCTCTGTAGGATCTCATCACAATCCTCTTCTTTTGGAAATGAATGTGAGACAAGACACATGCAAAAGATACTTCAAGTTTCTCAATTGCTGGGTTGAAAATGAAAGCTTTTTTCCATTAGTGTAGGAGGTCCAAAACAAAAATGTTTAGCGTGAAAATGGTAACAACAATTAAATTTATAAATGAGATTCTAAAAATATATGATCTATTCTAGAGCTAGCTGTTAGAGCAGTTGATGCTAATAATATGGAGTTTGAAGATTAAATGCATGCTAAAACGAAATAATAATGAAATCGAAGGGCCTGCTGCCTGGATACAGGTCCGGTCGATGAAGGACCTCGGGGTCGATGTCAGGATCGAACTCGAGCTATCAGGGATAGTAAGGGATGGGATAACAGTTGAAGATATAATCAAACAAGGCTCTTTATGGGCAATACTAAGGTATATGATGAAGAACGAGTAAAAACGAGATGAATATCGAGGTGGCCTCGGACCAGTGAGAACGAACAAGCTTAGAAATAAAAGAGAGAGAGAAAGAGAGAGATATTATTGCACTTGTGGTGAAGATAGAGCCATATCAGTCCGTTACAAGGTAGTGTGAGTCCCCTTTATATAGTAGGGGGACTCGGCTACAAGTTTGTGGAAATTAATTACAAAGTGTGGAGATGGGATGTCTTGATGCGATGCCTCAACATAGGCTCTGTATAGGCCGGCCCTGTCAGGCCTAGCCGTGTGCCTTGGAAGCTCCCCCTTTTATCCTGGCTTTGGTCTTCGTTTTCTCTAAGTCGGGCCTCGACGATCCCCGAGGTCGGGAACTCGGTCGTGGCCTCCGGTCTTCGGGGTCTCGAGGCATTCTTTCGAAGTGACTTGACAGCAAAAAATCAAGTCCTCTGATTTTTCCATGTACAGTTAGTCTCCGCATTTCCCATAACAAAGTGATGGGAAATGATTCTGACTCCACGAGCCCCTTATGGCGACAACATTCCGATGAAGAAACTCTTGTTGCGAGCTTTGTGGAAACTGGGGCATTCACGAGCTCATGCATTTTTAACTTCATTCAATACACTCCTGATTCCTGCACTCCAAGCTAAAGGTACCACCGTCGGTTCATTTTTCCAAGGATGCATTAACTGCGTCCGTCGGTCAATCTTTCAAAGTCTCGACGACCGTGTGGTAACCCCCTATAAATGGGGGTGTTTTGGTGTTGTCTTTCCTATCCCAACGCCTTTGTTGGATTTCTTGCCTATTCCCTCTTACCATCTTCTTCTGTCTTTGAACATTATGCTTGGGGATCATGGCCTCAAGGCCGTTTGGTGGGGCTTCCTTAGACTGTTTTGTGGCCTCCTGCCGGGACTTCCCATTGTCAAGCATAATCACATTGTCCCGTTATTGCTATGGTCGTCGATATGTTGGCCTTCCCTGCTGTTGTTGGCCCGAGGTGATGATAGACGGGGAGTCGGTTTCCCCCTCATGTATACAGTCATTCGGATTATGCATCGTTGCTCACTCTCCTACCTAGGCCTGGTGTGACACTTCATCTCTAGGGTTTTTTCTTTTCCAAGGGATAAAGTGGCACTGCCGGCCGTTGAGGCTGGGGCCCGTCCAATCTTCAACCTTTGGCTTTGGTGGGCCATGTCTCTTCTCTCTGCCACCTCTGTGTCCCTTCCTTTTCCTCTTCTTTACCTTCTCTAACGGGAATCCCTTATAGGATTGAGCTGGGAACCTATAGGAGGTGGAGGTCAAAGGAATCACCCCCGCGGATGCGTGCTCGAGGGGGTGGCACTCGAGGATGCGTGCTCGAGGGAGTGGCACTCGAGGATGCGTGCTCGAGGGGGTGGAGCTCAAGGATGCTGATATCGGAGATAGATCTTTGAGGGTAGACCGGGCCCTCGGGTTTCATCATATGTACATCCTTCCGTTCCTCCTGTAGATCTCTATAGGCTTTTGAAATTGTATGTAAAGACCCTCGAGGGCTGTTGTACATGAATCTTTATGAATATGAATATATTTCATTGACTTCTGCTTTAAATTCTTGCTTTGTAATTGCATGTTCTCATGCCTTTCGAGGCCCTTTGAATGCCTTCTTTTATTTATTGATTCCTAATATCTGACTTGGGCGCAAGCGTTCTTTCCGATCTTCCACTGATCAACATGGCTCTCTTTTGACCTATCATTGTACCTCGGACCAATCCTGGATTGATTTGATAGGCCCGGACAGTCGGGGCCCTCCAAGCTGTAAGGAGATAATACGCCAAATTTCAGGGCCTTCGAGAATGTTATCCTGAATGAAGGTCAGCTTTGGGTACCTGGGGGTCCCTTTTGATCTTGATGTAGATAGCCCTTTTTTTTAAAATGTGTAGGATAGACTTCTGCTGAGGAGTTGGTTGTACTCAGGTGCCGCCTCAAACCTTCGTGGTGCTTTTATGATCGGAGCTTCTTGTGTTTATTCCTCTTTTTTAGAAAAGGAATCATGAGACCAGGTACTGCCTCGCATCGAGTAATGGCGTTGAAAGCTTCCCAAGGTCCGACTTCTCTTTGGCGGGGATCCTCAGGGCAGAATGCTATCTCAAGTATGAAGATAATATGTACGGCTCCTCGGGTCTTGGCTCCTCATCAAAGGATGCTTTCGGGATCGGGTACCACCTCGTCGATTTGCATCGAGACTGTAGGTTTCTCGGGGCTCACTCTGTGTAGGCGAGTCATCGTTGCTTCTCACATATATGTGTGGCGGCTTCGGCTTCTTCACAAGGCCCCACTATTTTTAGGTAGCTGCTCTTCTATCTTGGCATAGAGTTCTTCATCTCTTCAGGTGCAAAAAGTGTTGGTGCACTCCCTTGCATTGATCTGTTAGTTATACCATAATCATGGCAACCACTTCGGGGCCGGCCCGGCAGGGGACGAGAAGTGTTGTCCCCGACGCTCAAGAACCGCGGGAGTTCGCTCTGAAGACGGTGCCTTTGATAAGAGGGTAGCATCTGGAGATGGTGAGAAAATACTGCGGATGGAGCGAGCGGGTAGCGCTGCAGGTTCTTCCCCCGGATGAGAGTATCACGGACTTTGCTGATGGATTCTTGAGCGTGTATCCATATCCTTTCGTGTTTGGTCTCGTTGTTCGGGTTGTGCTTGATTTTTGCTCGAAGTATTAGGTTACTTTGGCATAGATACATCCGTCGTTTTGGCAAGTGTGTACTGATGGTGAGGTTCTTTGCGGAGATGGCTGGGCTCGAATTCACGCTTAACCATCTCATTAGGCTATACTGGCCCTTTCATCACCAGGGGCTGCTAACCCTGAGGTGTCATTCGTCCACACCTTTTGTAGTTGACGACGAAGAGGATGGGGGCCGAGAGTGGGTTGGTTGGTTTATCCGGGTCCGAACAGTTGACATTATCCCGGTGGAGCTTTTGCCATTTCCCAAAGGGTGGAATTATGCACGTGAGCAGAGCGTTTGTTGCTTTTTAAGATTTTGCCTATAACGAAAATCAGTTGAGTACTAACATTGTCTCCTTTGTTGCAGCAACTTCATGGATGCCGGGCGAAGTCCTTGACCTGCTTGGCTGTGTCCAGAGGCTGGCGACCCATTCATCCTGCGACGAGCATCGGTGGCGAGCTGTATTCCGTGTCGATGGGGAGAGAAATACCAAGGTATGTGCACACGCTGCCATTGCCTTGGCCTTCGTATATTTGAGGTAACGTTTTCCCCTTTCATTTGTACTAGATTCACCTTTTGCAGACATCGGGCAGTTCCTTGGGATAAGGCAGTTTTCTTTCGAAGAGGGGAAGGAATCACTAGCCTCCGAGCTGAGGGATGATGGCAATAAGAGGGATCGGCACCCGCGATGTGATGGAGCTTTTAGTGGCACTGATCAGGCCCGTGATTTTGAGGGTAGGGCAACGTCCGAGTCTGCTGCTCCCGAAGTTCCTGATTTTCGGTCAACAGTTCCTTTGAGTGAACATACTGTGCTCGAGGTTGGTTCGCTAGGGCCGAAGAGGCAAGATCAATAAGAGTGTGCTCTGACTTCGAAGAATTTCGTCGGCTTCACTTCATGGTGAGTTTAGGCCCAGTCCCTCTGTATCCCGTGTCCTCTTTCCTTTATTGAACTTTCCTTGTGTAGACTTGTGACAAGATTATGTTTGAGATGCTCCATCAACGGGCCAGGCTTCAGAAAATTCTGGACGAGGGTGAGTCCCTTAAGCTCCTTAGCGACGAGAAGGAGGTTGAGTTGCAGCATTAGTGATATGAGGCATACCGGAGCTTGAATTGCGAGAGCTATTTGACATAGTAGGTAACTTTCTACAACTCGTGCTTTGCTCATTTTAGACCTTTGAGGTAAACACCTTTTTATTATATTAGCTACAAAAAAGGACGGAGGCTTTGAAGTACCTCAAGGGCGACGTCGACCGCGTCAGAACTGCCTGTGGTGAGCTAAGGGCTCAGGTGCAAGCTCAAACTTTAGAGGAGGCAGGAACCTCGGCCAAGGTCCCAACCTTCGAAGCCCAACTCTGCTTGGCTCGTGATAATGCCAAAGTTCAAGCGGATATGATCGGGAGACTTGAATTTGATATCTCAAAGATCAGGGCTGAGATAATTGATGCCCAAGATGAAGCGAAGCTAAGCCAAACCAAGGCTGATCAGAAGATGGCGATTCGTATGAAAGACGCTGCGGACGCCCAAACCGAGCTGAAGCGAGTCCTCGACCGGGAGAAGAAGATCGAAGAATATGTTCGTTACTGATCTCAAAAAGAAGTGCTCGAGGAGATTGGTGAGAGGGGCTTCGTTCTCTCAGAGGAATTGGCTCGAGCAAGGGCAGACTAGCATGACGCGCAGTCACTTCTTGCTGAGAGGCAGAGAGCGAACCTAGCAAGATATATCCCTTTGGAGCGGAGCGTATATTTCGCCATTTTGTCGCTTTGTTTCTGATATATGTAGAGCATGTCTGTAGATGGAGAGTGTGCCTTTCGTATGTACTATCAGAGGAAACTTGAAGCTTTATTTCTTCTGCGTCTCTTTTCTGTTATTGCACTTGACCAAGCATGCTGGTTTTCGGTGTTTTGGCGGGATCCTTGTAGGTCCAGAACTAGTTGAACAGGCTCGGGGATCTTAAGTGTCATCCTTGTCGTGAGCAGGTGCTGGGGCCTCGATGCTTTGCCCAGCTATTTTAGGCTTAGTCTCTGAGTCGGGGTTCGACTAGAGCCTTCCTTCCCTTAAATCATCTATGCTTGTGCGGGCAGGTAGTAATTGTTCCCGTTTCTTGCCCTTGGGCATTTGCCGTTTAGGCTAATATGGGTCCAGTCTCTGAGTCGCGTTGTGATTCGAGTTTTAATTGACCCTCAAGTTCTTTTCTGCCTGCATGGGTGCACGGTGATGGCCTTTTGTGCATCGGATCAAATCGAACTTACTGGTGGGCGGCCCGAAGGCTCACTCGACTGGTGATAGTGGCATTTATGCCATGCCCTGAGGCATATTGTAGTTTAGCCATTTCGGGTCCAGTCTCCGAGTCGCGTTGCGGTTCGAGCTTCAATTAACCCTTAAGTTCTTCCCTGCCTACATGTGCAGATGGCGATGGCCTTTTATGCGTCGGGCCGAAGTGACCTTACAGGTATGTGGCATAGAGGCTCATTCGGCTGGTGATGGTGGCATTTATGCCGTGCCCTTATGCATATTGTAGTTTAACCATTTCGGGTCCATTCTCTGAGTCGCGTTGCGATTCGAGCTTTAACTGACCCTTAAGTATTTTTTGGACCGGCGATAGTTCCTCTCACACTGTTTCGGTTGTTGAGACCTTTTCATATACGGCTCGGAGACTTGCATAGTTAACTATTTTGGATCCGGTCTTCGAATCGGGTTACGATTCGAGCTCATTTTAATCCTCAAGTTTTCAATTTTATAGCTGGCGACAATAGCTCTTACGCTATTTGGTCGTAGAGATCTTTTAATATGTGGCCCGGAGGCTTGCATAGTTAACTATTTTGGATCCAATCTCCGAATCGGGTTACGGTTCAAGCTCATTTTAATCCTCAAGTTGTCAATTTTTTTAACTGGCGACAATGGCTCTTACGTTGTTTGGTCATAGAGACCTTTTAATATGTGTCCCGGAGGCTTACTTAGCTGGCGACAATGGTTCTTACATTGTTTTTGCCCGTGGGCTTTTTGTAGGCTTTGTTTTCCGCTCGTTAAGGTCTTTTTGAAAGTTTTTTGCCTGACCCGTCATCGGTTCCGGAGAACCTCGATTTCAAGTCATTATCGGCATTGTTTGAGCACCTCAGAAGGTTCATAGCTCGAAGGCTAACTAGGTCGAAGCCTTTGTGATTTGGAGCTAACATGGTCGAAGCTCGTTTTTTCCTGTTGAAGGAAGCATGTTTTAACCGGTTCTTTCTGAATTATATTTGAAGTAATGGCCTGCGATTTTTGGTTAGCATTAGTTGGGAATCCCCTAGTCGCGTTAGTATGGCTATATCAGCCGTTTTGGACCATAGTCATATGTGTTTAGCCGTAGCCATTTTTGATTCAGAATGACAGTTCAGGCGTCTACACCGAGGGTATGCCTTTTTGGATTCTTACAAATGCGACGTATAGCCTAAACTTCGGAATTTTCATGCATGTTGAGGTCTTACAGTTTGTCATGCCTGTTGAGGTCTTACAGTTTTTGTAGAATAGATCTGGTTACGCCGAGTCTGCCCTCTAGGGGTCTTACAGTTTTGGGTTTTCCAGCGCATGGAGATTGGCGATGATCGACACTCTCTGAGTCATCGAATTTGTTTAAGCGTGAAGACCACTTTTTGTGAGCTCGGAGTTGCCTTGTAGGGGCTTTATGAGCCTGGAGTTCTCACCCTGGGGTCGTGCAAGTGTTGAATTGCTGACGATAAGTCTCCGAGTATCTCGGGACGCGTTTGGTAGAGAGGCCCATGTCGGGGGTATACTTGAGATTTCCTTGCTTGGAGAATAAGATGCTGAAAAGCTAACTTTTTATTGCTTGGTGCATACATACATTGTTTCATTATCGTGAGCTCGAACCGCGTAGTCGTGTCTTCTCGAACCATTAGATCCAGTACATAGTTCCCAATTGGGGTTTAGTCTACCATTTCCCGATCTTCCCGAGGGGACGGTGCCCTTAGAAGCAGATCATCGCTCGTCCTTGGACTATTGAAGAAGGCCTGTGACAGTACCGGGTCCTCCTCTGGGGGTACGTGGCTTCGCTAATAATCTTGCTGGCGAGGCCCTCTTTGGGGCGGAAGCCCGACTGAGGGGAAGGAGCGTTGCGGCCACCCTGGTAGAGTTAGAACCTCTGAATATCCTGGCCAACTATCTGCATACAGGTTAGTGAAAAAATAACAAGGGAATAAAGCAGTTCTTCCTCAACGCGGGACGCGTAGGCGATGTTTTGAGGTTCAGTACGTTTTCTACCCTTCCGAGGTGTGAGCCCCGATACAACCATTTGTTGTGTCCTATCAGGTTTGGTCAAGTATGTGGTTCGCTTACCCTTTGATCCCTCTGGGGGTGGGGCATTGATTCCGGCGATGCGTCATATGGTGAAGAGTTTTCTCTCGTTGTGTATTGCTTTCTATCGACTTATTTTAGTTCTACCCTTTTTGGGGGGTTCCATGATTTTGGCGACACGGGGTCGACGCTTGTCCAGAAGGTGTGCCGGTGGTCGTGTGAATAAGACTTTTGTGCTTCGCGCCTTCTCCGATGATACAGAGCTCGATGTCCTGACCTGAGCTCATGGGGGTCGTATTAAGAGGATGGTCTTTGTGGCAATTCACCATTGGGGATTCGCCAGGGATCCGAGATGCAGGAGTGATTTGGTCCATTAGCCCGGACCGCCCTATTCACTTTGGTTCGACATCATTGTTGTACATGATTGAACCACCTGAATTCACGAACACATGTTATATTCGAAATAGATCAAATGAGGGAAAGGGTTACCAATGTCAGTGTGACGCCGAGGCGAGGCATCGATGCCTTTTTCCCCGAATATAAGGGTGTCATCCGGAGTACTTCCCTGGACCCGTCTTTTCCTAACGGCGAACATTTTCACTTTCCATTTTATGAGTCCGCGGAGGGTGTCGCCACTCCTTCATTATCGTGGTAATAAGTCGTGGCTTGTTCACTTCATCCTCCCCGGTTACCTTCCTTCCTTGGGGCTGGACTCGAACCTGACCGCTCGATGGTACTCGGCGGCGATTTTCATTGAGTAACACAAATGTCATCTTTCCGAGATGGGGGTCATTTTTTACCCCGTGGCCATGTGCGCCCTGCGGTTCCCACTTCGGGTTGTGGTTCTTTTGAAAGGGTCTTGGTCGAACAGGCCTGAGTCGCTCAGCATCCCTGGTTTCGCTTATGGTAATCATGATGTTTGGTATAGCAATGTTGAAATCGTACTCTGTTGGGCGGGGCTCCTCTGTCGGTTGTGCCTCGTCAAATTCGGTTCCACTGAAGGTTCCTCGAGGATGTGTCCCTTGAAATATTTCCCTACCGTTGCGAGATAGGTTGTATCTTGTGGCGTTCCTCCCATTCGCGGTACATGGATGGTACCTCCATCTGTTTGGTGTTGCTTTATTTGCTGGGAGCCTGCTTGGGTATACTGGGACCATAGAGGCTCTCGGACGGTTGTCCATGGCCCTGATTCGTGGTCGGTGCCGGGTACGGGCATACGGCCAGGTCTCGGCCGTGTAACTATCTAAGCATCGTTTGAGAAGACCTGGAGTCGTCGGGCATGCCTCGTTTAAACATCGGGCGAAGACCTGTGTTGCCCAGTCATCCAAAACCGGCGACGATCTCACTCATCCTATCGGTTAATGAGGCATGACTTCCTGTTGTATTGCATTCTTTCTTCGTTCTGCCTCCGATGTATCGGGCTCTTCCGTTATTGCTTTGATGGCATCGGCGTATGCTTCTACAGAGGAATCCGTTGGTTCGGTAAGCGAGTATGTGAGGTCGGGCGCTAGGCTGCAGTGCCACATCATGGCTTCTTTCGAGAGTGTTTCTCCTAACTTCTTCAACGAGACGGGCTCGAACTTATCATCCTGAAGGTCGTTGCCTTTCTCCGCGCATGTGTAAGTGATGGTGCATTCGTCGGGTACGAGGTCCTATTATGCCTAGGGAGTTCCGGCATTCCGAATTTTTGTGAAGTTGGTTCCGGGACAACTTCCCCGGGGGAGAGATGTTGTATGAACCTCCACGAACCTGATGCGATCCTTTTGGGTAGGTCCTTGAGAATCTTCACTATGGCGGGGTTAGCCACTGGCCCGTTATTGCTTGATCTTTTGGACACTTGCTCGGCGGGGGGAGCTATCTCTGGTGCCGCTGTGCTGGGAGCCTTCGGATGGCTCTGTAGCTGGACGATAGCCAACTGTTATGCCTGCAACTTTTCAAAAATATCGTGAAGGCTAACTTCCTGTGTTTCCCAAGCCGGGATTTGTTGGGCTTCCTATTGGTCGATATGCTGAACGCTCCTGTCTGTGTGAGAAGTTTCGTCGACATGTTGTGTGTCTTCTAAGTCTGCGTCTGCTAGAATCGGTCTGGGCTCATTATCGGGATTCAGTGGTGGTGCTCCGGTGACGGGGATAGCCATTCCATATTCCCCGTGATTCTCGAGGTTGTCGTTCTCGACTCCGTTTACTGAGCCGGACATTTTGGCCTGAAATCAAAGGATCTTGGACGAGAAAAAGTGTGAAAGATAATGTGCGTTTGTGCGATGAATCTAGCAAGAAAATAATCACTATTATTTTTAGCCCCACGGTGGGTGCCAAACTGTTTTCCGTGAAAATGGTAACAACAATTAAATTTGTAAATAGGATTCTAAAAATATGTGATCTATTCCCGAGCTAGTTGTTAGAACAGTTGATGCTAACAATATGGAGTTTGAAGATTAAATGCAAGCTAAAATGAAATAATAATCAAACTGAAGGGCCTGGTGCCCGGATACAGGGCCGTCGATGAAGGACCTCGAGGTCGATGTCAAGATCGAACAAGGCTCTTTATGGCCAATACTAAGGTATATGATGAAGAACGAGTAAGAACGCGATGAATATCGAGGTGGCCTCGGACCAGTGAGAACGAACAAGCTTAGAAAGAAAAGAGAGAGAGAGAGAGAGAGAGATTTTTGCACTTGTGGAGAAAATGGAGCACCATCAGTCCATTACAAGGTAGTGTGAGTCCCCTTTATATAGGAGGGGAACTTGGCTACAAATACGTGGAAATTAATTACAAAGTGTGAAGATGGGATGGCTTGAGGCGATGCCTCAGCATAGGCTCTGTATAGGTCGCCCCTGTCAGGCCTAGCCGTGTGCCTTGGAAGCTACCCCTTTTATCCTGGCTTCGATCTCCATTTTCTCTAAGTCGGGACTCGACGAGCCCCGAGGTCGGGAACTCGGTCATGGCCTCCCATCCTCGGGGTCACGAGGAGTTCTTCCAAAGTGACTTGACAGCAAAAAATCAAGTCATCTGATTTTGTCGCGTACAAAAGAAGTCAATGGAAATGTCGTGTGGATTTTTCACCAAAAGCTTAAAGCTTTTCCCAATGTTCTAAGCAAATGGTCCAGATAATAATTTGGAGATATTTTTCTAAAAGCAAAAGAATATGAACACAAGTTGAAGCAAGCTGAGATGGTGTGGGCTCAAACCAATGACGGCAATGACAAATAGAATTTTCATGAACTTCAAGCTAATTATGTGAGGTATATGAAGTTAGAAGAGTCCTTTTTGAAACAAAAAACATAGTTGCAATGGTTTAAAGAAGGGGATGCCAATACCAGATACTTTCACAGCCTGATTAGAGGGAGAAGAAGGAAATTGTTCATATATAAAATTAAATATGATGAAGGAGAATGGGTTCAGGGGGATGAGGATATTGGTGAAGTAGTATGCACATATTTTCAGAACATCTTCACTGAAATAGGAGGTGTTATTAGCGAATATTTGTTGTCATGTATACCATCCATGATCACAGCAGAGGACAATGAGCTCCTTACTAAGGATCTTACCTTGGCAGAACTCAAAGAAGTTGCATTTTCAATGAATAGAGCAAGTGTTGCAGGACTTAATGGCATGAATTGAAAGTTCTTCCAATCATGTTGGCACATTATCAAGTTTGATTTGCTGAATGTGGTTTTGGACTTCTTTGGAGGTGCTACTATGCCAAAGTTCATGACCAGTGCTTATTTAATCTTATTACAAAAAATGGAATTTCCTAACTCATTTTCAGAATATAGACCAATTAACCTCAGCAACTTCCTGAACAAGATCATATCCAAAGTTAATTATTCTAGATTGGCTCCTATCCTTCCCAGAATAATATCTGCAAACCAGTCTGGTTTTGTTAAAGGTAGAAGCATTTCAAAAAATATAATGTTGGAACAGAAAATTATTTAAGGAATAAAAAAACCTAATATTAGTTCTAGTGTGGTCATCAAACTTGACATGGCCAACTCTTATGATAGAGTTTACTAGGGATTTACCTGCATAATGCTGAGAAGAATGGGCTTTAATGAGATGATCATTGACGTGATATGGAGAATAATGTCAAACAAGCGGTACTCTGTCATCATAAATGGTACTAGATGTGGATTCTTTCATTCTACTAGGGGTATGAAACAAGGAGATCCACCAGCCCCCTCATTGTTTATCATTGGAGTTGAATTACTATCCAGAATGCTCAACAAATTGTCTCATGATCAGTTTTTCAATAGTTTCTATATAGAGAAGAGAGGCCCACAGATCAATCACTTGAGTTTTGCTGATGAAATCATCATCTTCACATCTTCCACCAGGAATTCCCTAAAGAAATCATGCAAATGCTCAGCAAGTATGAGGAAACATCTGACCAACATATCAATAAACAAAAGAGCCACTTCATGACTTCTTCCTCTGCTTTCAATTCTACTATGAGAAAAATCCAACAAGTAGCAAGTTTCACCAAGAAAGAAACTCCAATCACCTAGTTAGGTTGTCCACTATACACTAGCAGAATGAGAATTGTGTATTTCAATTCCATTGTTGCGAAAGTAGTAGGTATGATCAAAAGCTGGCAAAGCAGAGTTCTCTCATATGGAGAAAAAGCTACATTGATTAAATAAATTATATAGTCTGTGCCCATTCACATTCTTTCAGCACTCTCTTCTCCATAAACTATCTTGAAGTAGATTGAAAAATTGGCTACTAATTTTTTCTGGGGCATGGAAAAAGACAGGAATAAATATCACTGGTCATCCTGGCATAAGTTATCATTTCCAGTGATTGAAGGAGGAAATGGCTTTAGAACAATGAAAGATGTCTGTCAATCAATGAGATTCAAACATTGGTGGATATTTAGAAGTAAGATCTCTCTTTGGAGCAATTTTCTTAGAGTTAAATACTATCAAAGATCACAACCAATATCCAATGGTGGTTTCTCCATTAATTTTGACATTCTCCTGCTGCTTCATGCAACCTACCCTGCTGCTAATTGGCCTCACAGATGGGTGGATCTTTACTCCATCATTGAGGATATCAAGCATTGCACTACTACTCGACAGGTTGTCTGGACTAAACCAAATGTCAATTTTGTTAAAATCAACACTAATGGTAGTGCTATGACTAATCCAATGAAGATAGGTGGTGGTGGCATCATTAGAAACCACCTAGGAGAGTTTCTTCAAGCAATTGCATGTCCTTTGGGTGAGGATACCAACAACCTTGCAAAAACATAAGCTGTTTTATTGGTGTTCAATGGTGCATTGCCAATGGGTACAACCAAAATTCACCTTGAAGTAGACTCAGCTCTTTTGATTAATGGGCTAACAAATAACTCTGATCCTCCTTGGGCATTAAAAATGAATCTGCAAAAGCTGAGAAATTTGTGTCTTCAATGTGAGGAAATTCATTGCTCACATGTATACAGAGACGCCAACTATCCTTCAGACTCTTTGTCCAAGCTTATCCATGACTTGACTGCTCTAACTCACTTCACCATTACCTCCACATTGCCTGCTCATATCAGGGGTCAAATCCAATAGGACTTCCAGAATACCCCTGATTTCAAACACAATAAAACACAGAATTATCCCACCACCACACCTTGCCTTTACTTTATCTCATGGTTATAGCTAAAATAGGACTCCTAAATCAACATCACTACAACCCCCATATATCCAAATCCATAAAATACAAAGCTTCAGCACTTTTGGAAATGGACACTCTGTCCAGTTTTTCACTAACATGTTTGCTTTCTTGTGCAGGTTCCCTGAGCACACTTCTAACAATCTCTTAATGTTATAATAAGTGCTATGTCCTGAACTTTTCACATCTAATAGACACTCAATCCATGTATTTGAATCAACCAATACACTACTCCAATAATAACGTATAGCCTTCTTTCCATCCTAATCTCTCCCAGTTATCTAAGATCAACTACAACTGTAGTAGTGATCATTTCTTTCTTCCAGACTCATCACATCACCTCTTAGTTAACACCCCTTACAATTCAATCCCGCATGTACTAAGAATCCACAAGAAAATGAAAGCACACATCCATAATCATATGGGTCTAGATTAATAAAATCACGAACTCTCATACTAACCGGTTTATCAACAGCACCTGTATTCTACCTCTGAGCCTGAGCAGCTACCAAGCTAGTCAACAATTTCACTGCACTCCACATATCGTGGTCTGTAGTGCCAGACGGAGGAACTGGCGGTGTTGGGTGCCTCCTAATATCCTCTGGAGGAGACGGAAATAGATAAGGTATAAGACGGCATCTCACTCTAAGCCTCACTTTGGCCTGCTTTAGCTTGGGTCACCTGACTGGTACCCTCTCCTACAGCTGTATCAAGCCATCTACTAATCACTTGCTTCTTCCTTGTCGAAGGCATCGCTAAAAGAAAACAAGGTGATTATTAGAGACGAACACTTACGACTCAACTCTACGCACGATCTAGATTCAGGAAGAAGGTAACAACCCTAGATGTCATGTAGCCTTCTGATTATAAATGTGGCGCGCTACACATCCATAATCAAGACTCTACTAGACACGGCTCATAGACAACCCCTAGGACAGACTTTCTTTGATGTCAAGTTTGTTATGACCCAAACTGGACGATCATGACTACCACCCGGGCATACTTGCCGAGCATAACCATACATTTTATCTAACCCTCCTTATTATCTTTAAAGGCTAATGAGATCATTATAAATAGTAGATTTGGATCATGAACAGCAAACAATGAAAGATAATGTAATGAACATACATAGCATGGGATGACAAGGCTGCCAAGAAACTACATATAAGGTACGAGCTACCACGCTCCCATGAAAGACTATACAACCAAAATCAGCCGACAAGGCATACCAAACAATGCATGAGTCGACACCTGTCTATGAGCCTCTAAAGGAGCATAAGTGCTGCAACATTGTCGAAACAGGGCCTAGACATTCCCATAATATCTATAACAAAAATGCATACCAAGACCACGACAAGTCTGGAGAAGGGATCTCACTAATAACCGTTGAACTGGGAAGCCTACTATGGTAGGGTAGCTGTGTCTACCTATCTATCAGGACCTGCAGCACGACATGCAGCATCCACAAATATAAAGGATATCAGTACGAATAAAGTACTGAGCATGTAAGGCAGGAAAGCATAAGTAAGAACAGTAATGTAAACAGGGATAGAGGATATACAACCTGTAACACCTGGGTATCTCTGGGGGCTACTGACATGAAATACGTGATACATACATATATACAAAAACCTTAATACATACGCCTCTGTGGGAGTCATCATCATCATATTATACCCCACCGTAATAGGATCGGTAAAACATACCCGGCCACATGGAACTTGATAAAACCCCACTGATTAGTGGTTGCATAATAGGTGATGTACCTAGCTAACTATAGTGTGGCTCGATAGAGTAAAATAGACACACACACACACAGATATATATATATATATATATATATATATATATATAAAATATGCATGCAGGACACATTGGAATCATATCCGAACCTTTCGGAGTGACATAAGGTCGATATTCTCCGTACACGTTATTAGGACTAACTCTTCATCAATAATCTTATAAGAGTAAGGCAGTACCAACAACATTAATAACATAAGAATAAGGGAAGCAACCTCAACATCAATTGTTCCATAAGAAGGGAAACAATGTAAATACTGCTAGCTTCTAAGAGTAAAGTATCTTTGGAAGCTCGTTCATTGCATTATGTACAATCAGAGTCGTGCAAAAGAAGAAGAGGGATAGCCTCACATACCTTGTATATGTATTGCCGAACCTCAAGCTATGCAAATGTCATGACTCCCTAGTCTACAATAAGATAAATGATACTATCGTTATCGTTTAAGCATCATAACTATTATGTATCGAACACAACCTATTTTACGATGAAATGGACAGCAGCTCCACTATATATATGACTTCACACAAGTCAAAACAATCACCAAATAACCCAACATACCCCAAACACTTCATACACAACACGACAACCATAATAGTGTCAAACAATCCGAAAATGTTACGACGAATGACCAACAAACAACTCTGCCATTATGTGGTGTTTCTCTACACCCTTTCTCTTCTCAACTCCATAAAAATAGTAGCAAAAGAGAAAACCCAATAGTAACAAACAGCCCACAAAATAGTCCCACAAGTTCTGCAACTCAAAATTAATATTTCAGTTTACTTAAACACGTTTCGACTTGTCTTTTCTTTCAAATTGGGAAACACAGCCAAAAGTACATAATTATATCTCTTATCCAATAAACCAGCCATGAATTCAACTTAAAAATAAGTTCACAGCCAGCCAACCATGACGTCAGAACAAACAACATACCACTTTTTTGAAACTCGCTAGGTCTATTCTTTACGATCGAGTTACAACTCACAAACATATAGATAATGGAAGGAGAAGCATAACCTTAACTTGTACTGAGTATAACCCACGAAACCTAGTCATTCTTCATAAAAAATCAGTTCCTCAACGTGGCTACAAGAAGGAGAAAGAGAAACTAGCATGTTGTCCGGACTTTTTTGCACTAAAATCACGTCGTAACACCCGAAATAGCCTAGGGTTTGTGGGGGATTTTTTTGGGGGAGGACTTGTAGGGGTTCAATTTTGTTTTCAAGGTCTCAAAGATAGGTGAAATAAATGAGTTAATAAGCCCTTAAAAGTCCCCTCATGACCGACTTTGGGGCTTTTAATTGAGTCCTCTCATTTTGGCAAGTAGGTGATGCCCCTACTTGTCACCTACCAATATGTGCAGTCTCGGGAAAATGCAAATATCTCTATACTCCAAGATCATATTGATGAACGGTTTAATGCATATATCTTCAATTTGGTGGGTAGGTCACCCCGTAATTCCAAGTAAGTTGGGATAAAAGCGTAGTAACATTTGACCTAAAGTTTAAGCAAAATTATGAATATAAGTTGCGACAACTTTTGTAGACTTTTGTTTCATAACTCGTTTGACTTCAAGACTTATGATACGGATATTATATGATTCAAATATCTTAAACATGATCTCTTGAGAATATTAGCACCCCTAGGTTTACCCAAAAATATGGGTTACAACATCCTTGATTCATTTAACTTCTAATACTTGTTAACCACCCTTATACACCCTTGTATAATTTAAGACCAATAAGATTAACTTCTTATCATCTCAAAGATAATCTTTTCTTAGACGTCGACTAACTTATGGCATGAACCAACATACATGAATATGGGTTATAACACTGGCATCGCCAACTTCACAATCTTAGCGTGACAATCAAGCATACCATGACATGGAGACAACAAATCCACGTCGAAATCAACCATGCTGAGCAACTAGAGATCAACTCTAGTCTCATATCTCCAAACAATCACTACACACGACTGATATACACGGTCCACAATAGAAGTATCACCCACTAGCATAGATACGTTAACAAATGAAACTAAGGACTCACGGGGCATATCCAGATAATGAGGAAAATAGGATGATACATACAAAAATGTGGAACCTGGGTCAAATAATATAGAGGAATCCCTATGGCATACTGAGACAACTCTTGTGATCACTGTATCTGAAGCAACAACATCTGGTCTAGCAGGAATAACATAGAATTGGGCTTGACCGCCACCTAATCGGCACCACCTCTAGGGCGACCTATAGATTCATAGGCCCTACCCCGAGCTGGCTGGGCGGGTGGTGAAGTAACTTGTGCGAAATTCATAGCCTGACTCCTCAGCTGCACTGGACCTCCCAAACGACGAGGACAATGCCTCCACATATGCCCAAACTCCACTCACTCGAAGCAACTCCCTGATATTGGTGGTGGGGACTGAAGGGAGCACCGAGCATTGGGATAATTTCTAGAAGGACCTAGCATAGATGAACCCTCAATCGATGAAGCACATGATGAACTATGAACTGGAAGGGCACTAAGAGATGACTGAACTTGATGAGAACTATATGAACCATGGTCGGATGATGCACCACGGTGAACTGGACGAGTAGTATGAGCATGCCTATAAGGACGACCCCTACTGTGGTAGAACTAATCGCCAAACGGAACACAACTGAAACCACCAGATCCACGAAGCCTCTTGGCCTCCGTCTCCTCATGATTCTGACTATGGACCATCTCTATCTGCCAAGAAATATCAACCACCTTGCCAAAAGTAGCACCAGATACCATCTCCCAAGTCATAAGAAACCGCAACTGATATGTTAGGCCATCAATGAACCTCATAACCCTCTCCTTATCAGTGGGAACCAACCAAATTGTGTGACTATCTAATTCAGAAAATCTCATCTCGTACTGGGTCACAGACATGCCCTCTTGACGTAACTGCTCAAACTTTTTGCACATCTCCTCCCTACGAGGGTGCAACATGAACTTCTCCAAGAAGAGGACTGAGAACTCCTACCATATAATTGGTGCTGCACCGACCGAGCTGCGCCTCTCATAAGACTCCTACCATTTTAAGGCAGCCCTAGTAAACCGAAAAGTAGTTAACGGGACCCCACTGGTCTCCAGAATACTCGCCGTGTGAAGAATCCGCTGGCACTTATCCATGAAACCTTGAGCATCCTCTGACTCAACCCCGCTAATTGATGGAGGCTGAAGCATCCCAAATCTCCCGAGCCTCCTCTACTCATCATCACTCATAACAAAAACCACCTGATCTTGAGCAGCTGCAACCGGCTGGGATGGTAGTACTCCCGGCGTTTATAGTCCTTGTATCACCTGCTCTGGAGTACGGGCGGTGAGAGTCAGAGTACCTCCCCCGTCCTGAGAAGTGGCTACTGCGGCCGAAACTAAGACCGCCTGAGCAAACCTAGTACACACAATCAAAATCTAAGCCAAGGCCTCCTAAAGGCTTGGAATTACAATGGGTACAGTTGGTGTTTGAGACGGTCCCACTTGCTGAAACGTATCTGGTACCTACTCTTGAATTGGAGCAACTGGTGGATCGGTAGGCGCTGCTCTAGCTGCTGTACGAGCTGCACCTCTACCCCTACCACGGCCCTTACCGTGACTTCACCCTCTCGCGGCCCTAGCTGGTGGTACTGGTGGTTTTCCATCCTATCCGGTATCACGTATCCTCACTATCTCTGAGAGAATAGAATAATAGAAGTTTAGTTACCGGAATCAATAAATTTGCACGACAAGAATACAAGAATTAAGTTTCATGAGGTTTCGGCAACCTCTCGAAGATAAGTACAAATGTCGCAATACCGATCGACAAGACTCTACTAAACCGGCTCATGACTCGTGAGACCTATATAACCTAGGCTCATATAAAAACCAGGATAGAAACCCAAAACTCAACGCGGAAGTTCCCAAAAACATTATGGTGTCATAGAGTACATGAGCATGTATACAGCACAAATCTGGAAAATATTGTCTATGATAGTCTGAAACTAAATATAATAAGTGAAAAGATAGCGAAGGAGAGACAAGGTCTGTGAAACGCAGGGTAGCTACCTTAAAATCTCCAAACGATCAATTGTGCAAACGAATCAACACCCACCGTGTCTGGAAACATCTGGATCTGAATATGAAGTGCAGGGTGTAGTGTGAGTACAACCAACTCAGTAAATAACAAAACTAAATAAAGGGATGAAAGTAGTGATGAGCTTCATAGTTATAGTTCAATTATAGTAATTTCAACATAGGAAGGTAGGCATGCTATCAAGTTCGACAATTTAGGCTTAAACAGTTAATTAATGTCAAGTTCAAGTGAAACAGGATATAATATCTCTTAGAAATTACAAGACGATAATATATGACAACCGAAGTGCAACAATAATGTAAATCAAATGCATCCTCTAAGAGCAACAGTAACTCAGTTCTCCCATTCACTCCAACCTCACAATCACTCATTCCTCACGGTCACATATTCCTCTCAGTCACTCGACACTCACACTTAGTAGGTACCTGTGCTCAGTGGGGTGTGTACAGACTCCGGAGGGGCTCCTTCAGCCTAAGCGCTATAACAAGCCAATCATGGTATAAATCAATAAAACATGCTCGGCGTGCAACTCGATCCTATAAATATCCTTACAATTAGGCCCTCGACCTCAATCAGTCATCAACCCTCCCAATCTCTCGGGCTCTCAGTAATTGTGAAAATAAGCCCAACAGGAAATGATATAATGTATTAACAAATAACTATAGACTCTGAGATATAATATACAAGTAAAACTAAGATTGAGTACAAAACAACAATGTAGCAGATAATTTAACATGTACGCGACCTGTGAGGCTCCTTACAGTACCAACACATGGCCTAAACATGATTTCTAACATGATTTGAAGCTCAATTTCTACATCACATAAAGAATATATGGATAACAATAGATTGTTCAACTATACAGTTCGAGGGAATGAGCCAAGTCACAGTTCCTATTATGCACGCCCACACGCGCGCCACCTAGCATATGAGTCACCTCAACATCAATCACAAGACACATAGAATGGGATTTCATACCCTAAGAACCAAATTTAGAACTGTTACTTACCTCAATCCGAGCAAATATCTACTCCAAATCACCTTTGCCTCGCAAATCGGCCTTCAAACGCCTCGAATCTAGCCATAAGCAATTCGATATAATCAACACGGGCTAAAGGAATCAATCCCATAAGAAAATACGAAGTTATTAATCAAAAGCAAAAAATAGACTCAAAAGCTGACCTTCGGGCCCACGCCTCAAAATCCAATAAAATACACAAAACTTGAAAGGCCATTCAACCACGAGTCCAATCATACAAAATTTGCAAAAAATCCGACACCAAATCGTCACCCAAATCACCAAGTCCAACTCTCCAAATCCCTAGCCTCAAACTCCCAAATTTAACCTTAAATACCCACAAAATCGGTGGGAAATTCCATGGGGAAACGAGATGATTGATTAAAAAAATGAGAACATGGGACTTACCTCAAGAAACCCCTCGAAAATCCTCTTAAGAATCGCCCAATCTCGAGCTTGAAATGTTCAAAATGAGGAAAAATCGCGAACCCTTGAATTTAAACATTCTGCCTAGCCTTTTTGCTTCTGCGGCCAATTTAGCCGCTTCTGTGGCACCACTTCTTTGGTCCACCATCCGCATCTGCGGAACTCACCAATGCTGACAAACCTCTTCTGTGGTCACATATCCCGATTTTGCGGGTGTGCATCTGCGCAAATTGTTCACTTCTGCGAACCATCCTCCCCAAAATCACTTTTGCTTCTGCTATCCTCCATGCGCAGGTGCAAGTCCGCATCAGTGGATTTCCTTCCGCACCATTTCAGCTCCAACCAACCTCACTTCTACGCCACTCCAGTTGCACCTGCGGCATCGCACCTACGGCCAACCCCTCGAAAGTGCTATCACACTAGAAGACTTACAGTTCAGCAATGCATTAAGTCCCATTTTTGATCCGTTAACCATCTGAAATCAACCTGAGGCCCCTAGGACCTCAACCAAACACACCGACATGTCCTAAAACACGATATGAACTCAGTCAAGCCCTCAAATCACATCAAAAAACATCCAAACACAAATCGCACCCCAATTCAAGCCTATTGAAGCTAAGCAATTCCAACTTCTACAAACGACGCCGAAAACATATCAAATAACGTCTGATTGATCTCAAATTTTGCACACAAGTCAAAAATAACACCACGGACCTATTCGAACTTCCAGAACTCCAGTCCGACCCCGATATCAAAAATTCCACTCCCGGTAAAACTTTTTATAAATCCAACTTTTCCCATTTCAAACCTAATTCAATTACGGACCTCCAAATCATAATTCAGACGCTCTCCTAAGTCCAAAATCACCCAAGAGAGCTAACAGAAGCATTACAACTCCATTCCGGAGTCGTTTACACATAAGTCAACATCCGATCAACCATTTCAACTTAAGCTTTTGACCTTGAGACTAAGTGTCTCAATTTATTCCGAAATCCCTGTGGACCTGAACCGACTAAGCCGGCAAGTCACATAATAGCTATAAATAACAAAATGAGCAGTAAATGGGGGAACATGGTTCCATCTCTTGGAACAACCGATCAGGTCGTTACATGGATTAGTCAAAAACTTATTTTACATTAGTATCATGTACAAGCAGGGATATTACAAGTGTATCATTGTGAGGAATCATCAAGCTGTCAGTATTTTCTTCGTCAAATGTTATGTTGTTGCCAACTAAGACTTGGCAAACTCGCATTCTGTGACTGATAGTAACTTTTGTTGTCTATTTCGTGGCTTGTATGTTACTTCATTGACCTCGTCTCCTCCAGTTATGATGTTGAATGTTCTCTTTGGTGATGGAGGTTTTGGGGGCTCTTGTCTATTCTTCATATATGATTGTCTCCATTTATCACTTAACATATCGGTAAGATAGCCTTTCTTCAAGAAATGTTCGACCTCTGTTTGCAATACCCTTCAATTTGTTGTTCTATGTCCATGATCATTATAAAACTCACACAAAAAATATGGGTTTCTTTTGTTCGGATCTGATCTCATTTCTTTCGGCCATCGCACCTTATCACCCATACCTCTTAAAAAACCACCAATTTGGAGGTGCTAATGTTAAATCTAGAATCCCTATTATTGCTTGTGTACTGGAATCATGGCTTTGGACATCCCACTCCTTTTTGAACCTGGATGAAGAACTAGCATCTTTACGTCTTGATCTTGAATCAAACCGTGCATCCTCCGATTTAGATTTAGAGTCTCGCACCGCAGATTCCATGTATGGATCGTACCTATTTTACCGGACCTTCTCTCTAATTTTGAGCATCTCGAACCTGGTCTTTCTTCAAGCCTTAGGCGTGTAACCATATCTTCTTCTATCCGTACCTTCGTATTGTATCTATTGTACATGTCGTTCCAAGTTGTTGTAGGGAATTCTCGCAAACTTTCTTTCAACCTCCTCGTGGATTCTGAACTTTTCTCATTTAAGTTGTTCATGAATGCCATAGCCTCCTAGTTATCAGGTACTTACAGCAACATTATCCTCTCTCGTTGGAATCTATCTACGAATTCCCTGAGTAATTTTGTACTCCCTTGTTTAATATTAAAGATGTCTTCCATCCTTTTTTTAACTTTTTGAGCCCTCGCATGCGCTTTTATGAATGAATCTGCTAGCTCAGCAAAAGAATCAATAGAGTTTGCAGGTAGGATGGAATACCATGTTAACCCTCCTTTTGTGAGTGTTTTCACCAAATGTTTAACCAAAACTGATTCGATCTCTTGCTTGGTTAAATTATTGCCTTTTATGTCGATAATGAATGTGGTTACGTGATCTTGAGGGCCTGTCGGTCCATCATATTTGGGATTATTAGTCATATTAAACTTTTGGGGAATTGTCAAAGGTGTTGCACTTGGCTTCTAGGGTTATTGTGAATATTTGTCCATATCCACACATTTGATTATGGGAGGCACGCTAGGTATTTGCTCTATACTCTCGTTTTGGTCCTTCACCCGCTTCTGCAAAGTTAGCACTAAACTTTGTAAATTAGAATTATTCGGTGTACCTGACCCTCTATTGCGAGATTCATTGGGCATTTCTCCACTTCCACGGTTATCAAGCAAGAACGAGGGTTATCCAAAGTAGTCGTATTAACTGGCGGAGGAGTTTGCACTGCGTTGGGTAATCATCTGACAAAAGCCTGTCGTGCATTGTTCGCGTGTTCTGCAATCAATTGTTTTAAAGCATTCTGCTCCACAATTTGGTCATCTCCATGTTGACCATCAGTGTGCGAAGCAGACCTTTCAGGTGAACTTTCGCGGGATTGCTAAGGGGATCCCGTAGGTATGTGATGTGGAGTTCTACCTTGTTGGTTTAGCTGGTAATTCTCGTTAGCGGTTGACATATTTGATCATCAAAGATGAAGTTTAGAAAGTGAACAAATTATCAGATTTTTGATAAAGAAATTAATTTGTTTAACACAAAAATAAATTTTGTTGTCAAAGTCAAAATCAAGAAGAAATCGGGTTACTGATAAATAAGATTTACTTCACTTTCCTAGTAATTTGAATAATAAAGCAGAATGAAAATAATTGACAAGGAATAAAAATACGAAATAGATTGATAATTACTCCCCAAATTGAGGTTAGAACTTTTTGAATAAAGTAAAGAATGATTGCATATATTTTCAATAATCATCCGATGCCATTACAAATAAGGACTAAGTACTTATGTATGAGTATACAATTATAACGGTTTCCATACTTAATTTGGGTTGATTAATATAATTAATTGCCTTGATTACCCGTTTCTATATATAATCACAACAAAAGCATTTATGACTGAGGATTCCCCGTAACCATAATTATATGTCGATTTTCCTTCCTTATTTAAGATAGATTTGTGCACCTTCCTTCTTTAATATTTTTTATGCATTCTGCCCATATTTTTCTTTTTTCCATGTGTCAGAGCCGGCTTTTTTCCTAGAAATATTTTGAGGGTGTTTCTTTTGTGCCTTCTTGAATTTTTTAATTCAATGCCACATGTCATTGTTATACCCCGCAATATTACGATGACGTTACGCTTCACAGTATTAAGTTACGACGATGTTGCACCCTGTAGTATTGTACGTTGAATTTGCCTTAAGGTAATTGACATCAGTCCAAGTAAAAGATTATTTGGAGATTATAAGGATTAAGCTATTTCTCAAGTGATTAGTAAATTCATAAAGGTGAAAGGGAGATCAAGTCTAAGAAAATGAATTTTGTCAAAGTTTGGCATTTTGGGATAAAATACGGCCCAAGCTAAAATACCCCGTATTTATGGACTAGTGCCATACAAGGTACTACATGGCCATGATTGTAAGGTATACAAGATATGTTAAAAGAGAGTAATATTTAATTAAGCTGAGACAAATTTTAAATTATGCGGGTAATAGATTAATTACCGGGTAACAAAATATTACCCGGTTAACTAATAGTTGGATAAATTAAAATCACCACCTCCAAGGAAGAACGTGGCAGCCCCGCCATTTAGCATAAGGTGAGTCATTATCTAAGTTTGACATGTGCCAAAAGCATAAAGTCTTGTCAAGACTTTGTTTTAAAGCTTTATGAATCAAAAAGAGAGATATAAAACATTGTCACTTGGGATAAAGCATAAACATTTTTTGCATTCTATTAAGGAAAAACATAAGCATTTTCAAGTCATCCAAACGTTCAAACCTCACCCCTAACATAAAGCGAAACTTCGATTTTTAAATTAAATCTTTGGGTCTAAGTTCAATCCACGAAGGTTTCCAAAGGGATAATTATACAGAGTTGTTCCTTCTCAAGGTATGTTAAGGTTGTCCCTTCTTTCTCTTGGCATGATCCATACAATACGAACGAAACGTGCAAATGCACAAATTTCATAAATGACTCTATTAATAGAAGTATTAAAGATATCTATGTTCTTGAATTTCCATGTGTCATAATATTTTATCATCTGTTCATGGGTCTCAGAAAAATATGAAAGTTGAAAAGAGTTTACTTTATGATATTACTCAAAGGCAAAATGGTCTTATGAAGCTCCGAAAGATTTTATTATTGTACTTTTCATGCATTGCATTCATGTGCATTGACCCATGACCAGATGGCGTTATATATGCATATATATGTATGTATATATATGTATATGGGCTATGGGAAAGGTTACGGCGTTATATACGCACCACCACCTGATCAGCTGGTATATGATGATGATGTTGCCTACAGTGGCTGAAATATTCAAATGGCATTATATATGCGTATATATGTATGTATTCAAATGGCGTTATATACGCATATATATGTATGTATATATATGTATATGGGATATGGGAAATGTTATGGCGTTATATACGCACCATTACCTGATCAGTTGGTATATGATGATGATTTTGCCTATAGTGGTCGATATGATATGATGGGATGCCCTCAGAGGCTGATGATGTTATGAAACATGTACCTATGCACGACATGACATTCCTACGCATATGCATGACGCTAAAAGTGATTTATGATTTACAAAAGTTATTCAGACTTACAGGTTGATTCATTTACTCTATATGTCTTTCATGTCTCTTATGTATTTATTTATGTGCCTTACATACTCAGTACATTATTCGTACTGACATCCCTTTTTCCTGGGGACGCTGCGTTTTATGCCCGCGGGTCCCGATAGACAGGTCGAGAGCCCTCCATGTAGACTATCCGCTCAGCGAAAGATGTTGGTGTGCTCCATTTGCTTCGGAGTTGCTTGTTTGGTTAGTAAGAGTTAGACGTATATTGTTTGGTATGGCGGGACTCTGTCTCAACTTTATGATATTTATGTATTCTTAGAGGCTTGTAGACATATGTAGTGTACGTGGAAGATTGTACGGCCTTGTCGGCCTATGTTTTGAGTTTATAAATGATTATGTTGGCCTATCAGGCCTGTATGTCACGTGTATATGACATGTATATGACATGTATATGATGATGTAATAAGAAAGATATGTTACATTGGTAATCGGTTGAGTAAGGTACCGGGTGCCCGTCACGGCCCATCAGTTTGGGTCGTGACAAAAGTGGTATCAGAGCAGTTCTGTCCTGGGGAATCTACAAGCCGTGTCTAGTAAAGTTTTGTTTATGGGTGTGTCGTGCACCACACTTATAAGCAGGAGGCTACCGGGCATTTAAGACTGTCACTCTTTCTTTTTACTCTAGACCGTGTGGTAGAGCTCACTTATAAGAATTCAAGTCCCGAGTTTCAATTTTTTTTATAATAAAATGATGCCTACGTTCAGAAGGATGATCGATATCAGATATAATGTTAAAGTGTTGAATTAGAGGAACTCGACTTTGTATCATGCTTGTGATAAGTAAATATGAGATCTTCTTCAGATCATGTGCGTACTGAAAGGAGCATTAAGGCAAGAATGCCTATCCACCTTTATGGTGAAAGACATTGAGAGATTAAGAAGATAAATAATAGTTTTAACAAGCAAAAGAAGCAATATGAAGAAGGGTACGAGGCGCCCAGTTAATGAAGGTTAACAACGTTTATAATTGAGGCAGAGGAACATAAGTTTTTGAGTTATATTCAACAGTAATAGAGGTATGTACAATTGGTCACACCCATTGCAGTTATGCCTTGTGGGGGCTAATAGGTATAGTTAAGATAAGGATGGGATATCAAGATCCGGCTGGGGTTAGAGTAACCCAAATTGGTAAATGGATTACTTTCATTTGTTGGCATTTCCGAAGGGTATTACAAATGTGCCAATAGATCTTCTTGTGAGATACCCAGATGGTGCACCCTAAAAAAAATATTACGATTAGATGTGAATACTAGCATTCAGAAGATAGGCACTGAAAGCCTAGATGGGATAAATATTACCTTAAGCGTGGCTCTCATCCCTAGTAGAGCGAGGATGTTGAGCAACCCAAAGAGCCATTGGATGGAGCAAAGGGAAGCTAAAAGTGAAAGAATGTCGTATTGAAGTTTTCACAAGAAAAGGGATATGCAGAAATATTAGCAGAGTAATAAGAAGAGAGATAAGAAAGCATTATGAATAAGGTGTGATACATGGATGAAAATGGTAGAGTGTTACAGAACCTATAGTCAAATGAAGGAAGAGACGAAAGGTTATGGGCCTTAAGACAACGAAAGAGTATAGGCCATAAGGTTATATCCTCATTTCGAGAAATAAGTCCGTGACTCTAACGCGACTACCAGAGGGGAGAGTTAATCCCCAAAGTAATAGAAATCAGTATGGACTGGTACACAAGATAAACTAAAATATGAATTAGGGTCTGAATGATTGGAAAGTACTTGGCATCATGGGAATTTCAGATTTCATTCTAGCAGTAATAGAATGGACCACAAAAGGAGATTCACGATGAATTCAGAGAATAGTCATTCAGGGAGACGCCTCTCTAGAGCAAGCAATATGAGCAAAGTTAAGCTTAAGAGACTGTATGTGCTAGTTACGGTAAGTGTCACCCTCGCGAGTAAGGGAATTTGTCATCCTTGGTACAGAAGAATTGCCGCAAGGCGAGTAAGGGTCATTGATGTTGAGAAATGACGCCAATGATGAAGAGGTAAAACATCTATAGGTAGATCCTCGTGGCTTCAGCTTTTAGTACAACCCTAAAAGGGGGAATATGGAATAATGTGGCTTTAAGCCAGAATTAAGTGGTTCGTGACTATGGAATGGTAATGGAAGAACGCGATAAATGAAAGAGGAATGAGATGGAACTTACCCAAATATTACAGATACGCTATGATTCAAGAATATTGTGCAAGCACAACGTCAAGGAGAGGAAGTAAAGGTTCCTGGCTGAGCTGTTATTAATAAATAGGGAGCCAGTGCAAGACATAAATTAAAACAAAGTAAATATCCCAAGAAAGATTACGAGGAATATTGATACGAGAATGGGCCAACGGGTAGTTAGTAATTGGTCAGGAAGATCCCAGTTATGGCTAAACAGGAGGTTACAGATGAGTCATCAGATCGTGTAAGAAAAACATAGTAGAAACTAACATGGAGAATTCAGCCTCGTAATAATATCATTATAATACTTGAGATATATTCAAATAGGAGTCGGGGTAATTGAAGGTACCGTATGAGTGTTGCGTTGATAAAAGAAAGTGCCACTGGGAAGGCAATCAAAATATCAATTCAAAAGAAATCCTACAAGCACAAGGGCACGGAGGTAAGAAACTACAGATAGTTATAGGCAAGGAAGGACATCAAAAGGTCTATAATAAGCTCACAGCTTTACGAGGGTCAAGGGTTCTCCCTAAGTACTACAACGAAAGACTAGCTGAGGAAATAAGGAAGAAGGCTTCAACTTAAGCACAACGACCTAAATAGGAAATGGTCGTGTAACAACAGTCTCACAACAACATTATAAGTACTCCAAAGGAAAGTGGCACTTACTGTGACTAATGAACGGGAAGTAAAATTAAAAGTAATATTTGAGATCATATGAGTTGCACGAAAACTCTGGCATGCGTGAGCACTAGGATAAGCTATGTATAGACACAACAAGGGGGCATAAAGACCAGGAAATGTAACAGCTTACATTGAAAGAAATCTAAGATGGAACGAAAGAATTATTCGATCAATGATCCAGAGTTAGTACGATATGGATACACTCAAGATTTTGGAGCATTATCCAGGCAGCATATTTGTTGACAATCATACAACCATAGAAGACTCTGATATAAGTTAAAAAGAAAGAATTGAGCACAGGGCATAGACAAAAGATTGAATTGTTAGAAGAATGTGTCATGGATATTCCGTAATGCCCATGAAAAGCTAAGGTAATAACTGATACCATGAGCCATAGATCGGAAGATAGCTTAAGCCTACGTAAAGGCTTATCAGAAGGAAGAGGAAACTAAAGAATTACATCACCCAAGTAAATCAGGAGTCTGATTATTGGACCTAGAAAAAAATTATAGAAGTTGTGCTTGAGAACGTGATAGAATCACTCTTAATATCAGATGTTCTAGAGAAATAACACAACAACCATAATCTATAATGGCTCTACAAGGAAGACAGTTAGAAGAAGTTCCAGCCTCATAAGAAGTCAGTATGAAGATCCCACCGGATTGTGTATATACCAGAGGTGCGAGTATTATAATAGAACCTAAAGTTATGGACATGAATTACACCTAGGTGGAAGGGAGGTCAGGAAAGAGATAGAAGATACGATGCGAGATTTTAAAGTAAGTAAGGTAAAGGTGAATAAAGTACGAGATACTCAAAGGCAGAATATGTGAATAGTTCATACTTCGGATAGAAGGTTAGAAGTGTTGAGATTCAATATCCAGGAATGATAGCGGCATCGTTAGTAACATACCTTCCAACCTATGGTCTATGTATCGATAATCTTAACTAAGAGAGTAAAGAAGAATTAAAGACGATGTGATGTCTCGCTTGATGTTCCAAATGACATAAGGAAATCTATGATGTAGGCAAGTTGAAAGGTTGCAAGTAATATAAATAGAGATGTGTAGGTCAAAGGTTATTGTATGGTGAAGCGACAAGGTTCTAGAAGACAGGAGCAAGGATAAGAATATGCGAATGGGAAAGTAACAAAATGGATAAGTCCTTAGAATTAAGCCCATGAAAACAATAAGAGCATATGATTTCTCTATGTTATACAACGCTTAGTGTAGCGTGAATGAACTCAAAGAAGTCAAAGACAAATGGTATTTAGAAAGAATGAAATGCTGACCCAGTAATAAAATCAGGGTATAGTTATCACAGATAAAGGATGAAGTTTGGGCCTTCGTTTGAATAATGATTTGAAAAAAAAAATAGAAGAAGAGGAGGAGAAAAAGATTTCGCGGACGACACAAAATTAAGATACCCCATAAGGTGAATCACATTGAGACACTATGAAATACGATTATGGGAATCACTTCAAATATTCCTCAATACAACGTAAGCCCTAGCGGTAAAGTATTACGTAAGATATTTCAAATTACTAATGGTATATTGTAGATCAATATTGAGGTGAATCAACAATGGATGGACAAAATCCACAAAGTATGAGATGAGATTAGGCCGTCATTTTAAAGATATGTAGTAGTGATGAAGCATTAAAGGACATAAATTTATACATATGGAATAAGCAACGAGAGTAAGCTGGGATTTGGTAACAGACCTCAGCAACGATAAATTAAAGAAAGAGTTATGGCAGTAAATTCATACGGATGGCCAAACGGACTGATGCGATGAGATATAGAAATATTCATAAATTCAACAAAGTATCGAGCAAAGGACTTCAATATACCTATAGACGCCCAGAGAGGCATCCTATTAAGCCTTGTATATGTTTACAAAGTATGGCCTAGAGATTGACTAAAAGCTAAAAGGAAAAAGGAAAAATGAATCGTATAAGCGCATTTACAAAGCCAGGGTCATACAGACTGCATGACAAGAGGTAGCAACGGTTGCGAGATTAGAAAGATTTCGACCACAAGTTATAATATGAGCAAAAAGACTAAAGGGGGGAATACCTTAGACTTTGGATTTATTCACAAAGAAACTGCTTAAATGGCAAGGAGAGTATTAAGGTATTCACAAGAGCTATAAGTTATGAAAATAATAAGAGCATCAGTCAACATTCGAGGACGAATGTTCCAAAGGGGGGAATAATGTTATACCCCGCAATATTACAATGATGTTACGCTTCACAGTATTAAGTTACGACGATGTTGCACTCTGTAGTATTGTGCATTGAATTTGTCGTAAGGTAATTGATATCAATCCAAGTAAAAGATTATTTGGAGATTATAAGGATTAGGCTATTTCACAAGTGATTAGTAAATTCATGAAGGTGAAAGAGGGAGCAATTCTAAGAAAACGAATTTTGTCAAAGTTTGGTATTTTGGGATAAAATACGACCCAAGCTAAAATAGCCCGTATTTATGGACTAGTGCCATACAAGGTACTACATGGCCATGATAGTAAGGTATAAAAGGTATGTTAAAAGAGAGCAGTATTTAATTAAGTTGACACAAATTTTAAATTATGCGGGTAATAGATTAATTATCGGGTAACAAAATATTACCCGGTTAACTAATAGGTGGATAAATTAAAATCACCCCCTCCAAGGAAGAACGTGGAAGCCCCGCCATTTAGCATAAGGTGAGTCATTATCTAAGTTTGACATGTGCCAAAAGCTTAAAGTCTTGTCAAGACTTTGTTTTAAAGCTTTATGAATCAAAAAGAGTGATATAAAACATTGTCACTTAGGATAAAGTATAAACATTTTTGGCATTCTGTTAAGCGAAAAACAAAAGCATTTTCAAGCCATCCAAACGTTCAAACCTCACCCCTAACATAAAGCGAAACTTCGATTCTTAAATTCAATTTTTCGGTCTAAGTTCAATCCACGAAGGTTTCCAACGGGATAATTATACAGAGTTGTTCCTTCTCCAGGTATGTTAAGGTTGTCCCTTCTTTCTCTTGACATGATCCATACAATACGAACGAAACGTGCAAATGCACAAATTCCATAAATGACTCTATTCATAGAAGTATTAAAGATATCTATGTTCTTGAATTTCCATGTGTCATAATATTTTATCATCTGTTTATGGGTCTCAGAAAAATATGAAAGTTGAAAAGAGTTTACTTTATGATATTACTCAAAGGCAAAATGGTCTTATGAAGCTCCGAAAGATTTTATTATTGTACTTTTCATGCATTGCATTCATGTGCATTGACCCATGACCAGATGGCGTTATTTATGCGTATATATGTATGTATATATATATATATGTATATGGGCTATGGGAAAGGTTACGGCGTTATATACGCATCACCACTTGATCAGCTGATATATGATGATGATGTTGCCTACAGTGGCTGAAATATTCAAATGGCGTTATATATGCGTATATATGTATGTATTCAAATGGCGTTATATACGCATATATAGGTATGTATATATATGTATATGGGATATGGGAAAGGTTATGGCGTTATATACGCACCACTACCTGATCAGCTGGTATACGATGATGATTTTGCCTACAGTGGCCGATATGATATGATGGGATGCCCTCAGAGACTGATGATGTTATGAAACATGTACCTATGCACGACATGACATTCCTACGCATATGCATGACACTAAAAGTGATTTATGATTTACAAAAGTTATTCAGACTTACAGGTTGAGTCATGTACTCTATATGTCTTCCATTTCTCTTATGTATTTATTTATGTGCCTTAAATACTCAGTACATTTTTCTTACTGACGTCCCTTTTGCCTGGGGACGCTTCGTTTCATGCCCCCAGGTCCTGATAGACAGGTCGAGAGCCCTCCATGTAGGCTATCAGCTCAGCGAAAGATGTTGGTGCGCTCTATTTGCTTCGGAGTTGCTTGTTTGATTAGTATGAGTTAGACGTATATTGTTTGGTATGGCGGGACTCTGTCTCGACCTTTATGATATTTATGTATTCTTAGAGGCTTGTAGACATATGTCGTGTACGTGGAAGATTGTACGGCCTTGTCGGCCTATGTTTGAGTTTATAAATGATTATGTTGGCCTATTAGGCCCGTATGTGACGTGTATATGACGTGTATATGATGATGTAATAAGAAAGATACGTTACATTGGTATTCGGTTGAGTAAGGTACCGGGTGCCCGTTGCGGCCCATCGGTTTGGGTCGTGACAGTCACTTTATTGATGATCCACATGTCATGTTTTTTTCCAATAATACAATAATTGCAAACACGAAATCTAAATTCCATCGTACAGTAATGATATCAATATTCACATTCTCCTACTTGATATCGTGATCGCAGCCATATAAATTGGGACATAGGAGACGATGGGAGTAATATAAATATTATAATAAATGAAGGAAAAAAAAGATTAAGACATCATTAAAAGAAACTCGGAAATCATCATTGTAGCTAAGAACAAACAACTCGAACTCCACAAAAACATACATTTCTCTCGCAATATATATGGGGCTTTTGATATCGTAAAAATAAAATTAGAGCCATTTAACTATTATTTTTTTCATTCTACTTTTTAAAAACTTTTTTAGCTTCATATGATGAAAGGCTTAGTTCGTGTTCTTTTTCTTTTCAATCTACTAAAGATATAATAGTGCTAAAAAAGATGCTTATGCTATGATTTATAGATAGGTCCCCTCTGAACTTCCTACACAGCAGTTCACATATCTACATCGTTTAATTATAAGCCAACAATTTAATTATGAGTTTAAGTCATTATATAGTAAACCAAAAAAGGAAAAAGAAAACAGATGAAACGATTAAGTCAAAGAGAAAAAGCATGGTGTGAAAGATTTTCAGAGAGATCAAAGTATACATAAATGGCACCAGGTAGCCTTGTAGCACCCATATTTAGAGCTGTCAAAATACGTCAATTCAGTCCAATCCAGGCCTCACGAGCCTTTAAATTTGATGGGTTAGGATGTGCTGCTTCATCGTTTGCATGAACCATAAAATGGCAAGTCCAACCAAGCCTTAATAGGGCGGCAGGCTAGGGCAGGCACGACCCTTCATTTTTTTAAAAGAAATTTATCTTTAACTTTTTTTTTTGTGCGTAACATGGTCCCTAAATCATGTAGATAACTTCTTTCGCATTATGTTCATACAAAAAGCTTGATATCTGACAATCAATCTCTTAATTAAAATATAATTTTTTTATTTCTAGTTTTTTTTGTATGTTTGATTAATCTTTTTTAATCCTTTCCGTTTCAATTTATTCAAGTTCATCAATTGTTACAATAAATTTACATGATGAGATCTTTTGATTTGTTATAAAATATAACCCAAAATAATAATATAGAACAAGCAAAAACAAACTAAGAGATATAGAGAGAAAGAGAGGAAGAGAGATTCTAATTTCTTCTTCAATTGTGTGTATTTTCCTATCTATTACAAGGCCTTTATATAGACATAAAAAGTGAAGAAAATATGTCATGGAATATGTCATTGAACATACAAAATATGTCATTGAATATGTCATTAAGCATTTGAGATGAAGATCATGGAAGAAGAGTAGACATCCACCATAATGTGATATTTATCATAACACTCCCCCTTGGATGTCCAAAGATAATGTGCCTCGTTAAAACCTTACTAGGAAAAAACCATATGGGAAAAAAATCCTAGTGAAGGAAAAAGAGTACACATGATTAGAAATACGCCCTTTTATTGCCTCGTTAAAAACCTTATAAGGAAAACTCATTGGGACAAAACCTTGTAAGGGAAAAAGAGTACAATGCGTATTAACTCCCCCTGATGAGAGCATCAACTCATATCCTTGAGCCTTCGCATCCCAATTTTGTACACCAGTTTCATGAAGGTTGATGTTGGTAAAGATTTGGTGAACAAATCAGCCATATTATCACTTGAACGAATCTGTTGCACATTGATATCACCATTCTTTTGAAGACCATGTGTAAAAAATAACTTTGGTGAAATGTGCTTTGTCATATCTCCTTTTATGAATCCTCCCTTCAATTGGGCTATGCATGCACATTGTCTTCATACAAAATTGTGGGTAGTTTTTCACACTTCAAACCACATTTGTCTCGGATAAGATGTATTATAGACCTCAACCAAATACATTCTCGACTTGCTTCATGAATAGCAATTATCTCAGCATGATTAAAGAAATAGCCACGATTGATTGCTTAGTCGATCGCCAAGATATGGCAGTGCCGCCACATGTAAACACATAACTTATTTGAGATCGAGCCTTATGCGGGTCAGATAAATACCCAGCATCGGTATAACCAACAAGATCGGGATTGCAATTATTGTCATAAAATAAGCCCATATCGGTAGTCCCTTTTAGATATCGCAATATGTGTTTGATCCCATTCCAGTGTCTCCTTCTAGGAGCAGAGCTATATCTTTCCAAGACATTAACCGAAAAAGTTATGTCAGGCCTTGTAGTGTTAACAAGATACATTAGTGCACCAATTGCACTAAGATATGGTACTTCAGGATCAAGAAGCTCTTCATTCTTTTCTTGAGGTCGAAACGGATCATTATTCACATAAAGTGATCGAACAATCATCGGAGCACTTAATGGATGTGCTCCATCCATGTAAAACCGTTTCAATACCTTTTTAATGTAGGCAGATTGATGAACAAAAATCTCATTTGTCAAATGTTCAATTTGCAAACCGAGACATAATTTGTCTTTCCGAGATCTTTCATCTCGAATTCATTCTTTAAATAATCAATTGCCATTTGGAGTTCTGTAGGAGTTCCAATAAGGTTTATGTCATCGAAATATATGGCAAGTACAACAAATTCCGATGTTGTTTTCTTTATAAAAACACATGGACAAATGACATCATTTATATAACCCTCCTTTAATATTCTCACTAAGATGGTTATACCATATTCTTCCTGATTGCTTTAGACCATACAAAGATCTTTGCAATTTGATTGAAAATATTTCCCGAGACTTTGAATTCTGTGCGTTAGGCATTTTAAATCCCTCGGGAATTTTCATGTATATCTCATTATCAAGTGAGCCGTAAAGGTAGGTTGTAACTACATCCATTAAATGCATGTCAAGACTTTCATGGACAACAAAACTAATGAGATAACGGAATGTTATAGCATCCATAACAGGAGAATATCTCTCTTCATAATCGACACCAGGCCTTTGTGAAAATCCTTGTGCAACAAGGCATGTCTTATATCTTTGTACCTCATTTTTCTCATTCCTTTTGAGTACAAAGACCCATTTATAGCCAACAGGCTTAACACCATTAGGTGTTTGGACTACAAGCCTAAAAACTTCACGTTTTGCAAGTGAACTTAACTCTAATTGGATTGCTTCTTGCCATTTTGGCCAATCAAGTCTTTGTCGACATTCTCCAATAGATTAAGGTTCAAGATCCTCACTTTCTTGCATAATGCTAGATGCAACATTATATGCAATGATGTAATCCACCACTATATCCATTCGATTAAAATTCGTCTCAATATCAATTGGATTTATTGATAGTTCCTTATTTTCTTGAGTCTCAGGCTCATTGATTTCCTCATGAATCTCAAGATTGGTTAAATCGTGAATTTCATTATGAGACTCTTTCGTAGTGTCATCTTGATCATTTGTTTTTCTTTTTCTAGGATTTTGATCCTTAGAACCTAATGGCCTGCCACGTTTTAGGCGTGCTTTTGACTCATTATCTATGACACTAGAAGATTGTCCAATAGGGACATCAATACGGACTGGAATATTCTCTGCAGGGATATGTGATTTTGTTATCCTTTTCAGATCCGTAAATGCATCTGGCATTTGATTTGCTATTTTCTACAAATGGATAATCTTTTGCACCTCTGTGTCACAAATAGAGGCACGTGGATCAAGATGAGACAATGATGCATTTTTTCACAAAATTTCACGTTTGGTTTCACTAATTTCTCCCCCTAATTTTAGGAAAAATGCCTCATCGAATCGACAATCTGCAAAACGAGTAGTGAACTAATCTCCCGTTAATGTTTCAAGGTAGCGAATAATGGAGGGCGATTCAAACCCAACATATATCCCTAACCTTCTTTGGGGACCCATCTTGGTGCGATATGGGGGTGCTACATGCACATATACAATGCATCCAAAAATTCTTAGATGAGATATATTAGGTTCATGACCCGAAACTAATTGCAACGGGGAATATTTGTGATAATTTGTCGGTCTGAGACAAATTAGCATTGCTGCATGCAAAATGGCGTGGCCCCAAACAGAAGTGGCCAACTTTGTTTTCATGAGTAACGGTCTTTCTATCAATTGCAGATGTTTAATTAAAGACTCTGCAAGGCCATTTTGAGTGTGAACATGAGCTACAGGATATTCCACTTTTATCCCAATTGATAAGCAATAATCATTAAATGCTTGAGATGAAAACTCAGCAGCACTATCAAGTCTAATAGACTTAATTGGATTATCGGGAAATGGTGCTCGTAATCGGATTATTTGTGCCATTAATTTTGCAAACGTGAGGTTGCGAGATGACAATAGGCATACATGAGACCATCTAGAAGATGCATCTATTAAGACCATAAAATATCTAAACGACCCACTAGGTGGGTGAATAGGTCCACAAATGTCCCCTTGTATACGTTCTAAAAACGCAGGGGACTCAATCCCAACCTTTGTTGGTGATGGTCTTATAATTAACTTGCCTTGATAACAAGAAGTGCAAGAAAATTCATTATTTAAAAGAATTTTCAAATTCTTTAATGGATGCCCATTTGAGTTTTCTATGATTCGTCTCATCATAATTGATCCAGGATGACCCAATCGATCATGCCAAAGTACAAAAATATTGGAAGCAGTAACCTTTTGGTTTAAGGTAGAATGTGCCTCAATTGCACTAATTTTTGTCCAATACAGGCCACAAGATAAAGATGAGAACTTCTCAATAAATCTTTTCTGGCTAGAGACATTCTTGGTACCGATGAGATATTCCATATTATTCTCATCTATTGTCTCAATATGAAATCCATTTCTGCGGATATCTTTAAAACTCAACAAGTTCCTCTTGAACTTGGAGGAGAACATTGCATTCTCTATGATAATTATTGTTCCCATAGGCAGAGTTATAGTAGCTCTTCCAGAGTCTTCAATTAGATTACTACTACCAGAAATTGTAGTAATATCTGCCTTACACATACTTAAATGAGGGAAATATTTCTTCTCTTTGAATATTGTTTGTGTCGTACATGAATCAATTAAGCAAATAGTTTTACAATTGAACTTTGATCCGAGTTTGCTTTGAAATATATCCATATTTTCTTCCTGTAGTTTGACATACAAAAGAAGTATATGAATAAATATTATTATTTTTAGAGAAAAATGGAAAAGAAATAAAGTTAAACCAATAATTGAATATAAGCCTTTAATGCATTTTCTAACAAATTCTAATTATTATACAAATAATACGCAAAAAATAATACAAGTACACATATGACTAATACAACTACAACAAATTTATTTACATGTATAAATTATTTGCATTTTCCTACACATTGTATGAAAAATAATTGATCCGTGTAAGAAAAGAATATACTCATAAAAAAATTGAGGGTGAAGTAACAAAAGTTGTTCTAGGGTGTTTGTAAACCTTTTCTTAAAGAGAATTAAAGCAACATAAAGAAAGTTAAATTTTTTAAAAGATCACTGCGACTAGAATACTAATTAATAGGATATTACTCCTTGTTTGTGAAATTTATAAAATTTCGGAAATAAAAATATTCTTAAGAACTACATAAGAAGAATTATAAAGTGAAATAAAAATTACAAGATGCTTATTCATTACATACTACGAGTAGCAAAGCATAAAAATTAAATTACTCAATCATCTCTAACCACAGATCCATCACCGATCAAGTGGTTTATTTTTTCATCAGGGTGCTCAAAAAAATCTGCCACATCCAAATGGGTGATGTCAAATTCATTGTCATAGACAAGATTGGCTTGAGGGCCTTTATTCTTCAGAGATGCTTTATAAAGCTCAACCAAATGTTTAGGTATGCGACAAATTTTTGCCCAATGCCCTTTTCCACCGCAACGATAGCATTTAGTTTCTGAACCCTCTATGTTTCGCTTCTCATCTTTCCCTTTCCATTTTTGGAAGTTATTTTTCGGTGGAGGATGATTAACACCAGGAAAATTTCTTCCTTGGATATGGCCATGACCACGACCACGAATATGACCACGATCTTTTCCACGATTAGCATAATGGGAATACACCACATCCTCTTTAGGCAATGGTGTAGACCCGGTGGGTCGATTTTCGTGATTTCTCATAAGAAATTCATTATTTCGTTCAGCCACAAGTAGAAGAGAAATCAACTGAGAGTACTTTGTGAAGCCTTTCTCTCGGTACTGCTGTTGCAAGACCATATTGGAGGCATAATACGTTGTAAACGTTTTTTCAAGAATATCATAGTCACTGATATTATCTCCACATAGTTTCAATTTTGAAGTAATTCTAAACATAGCAGAATTATATTCAGAAACAAACTTAAAGTCTTGGAGCCTAAGATGAGCCCAATCATATCGTGCTTGTGGAAGAGTGACCAACTTTAAGTTGTCATATCTTTCCTTTAAACTATTCCACAAAACAAGTGGATATTTCACTGTGTGATATTCAATTTTCAACCCTTCATCAAGGTGGTGATGCAAAAAAATCAAGGCCTTAGCACAGTCTTGGGTAGATGCTTTATCTTTATCTTTAATGGCGTCTCCAAGACCCATTGCATCTAAATGGATTTCAGCATCCAATACCCATGTCATATAGTTCTTGCCCGAAATTTCAAGGACAACGAACTTTCTTTTCATAATATCAGTCATAATGTAAAAAATACAAATTTGAGAAAAGTTATACCTTAATTTTCTCAAAGATCTTCTTGAGATGGTAGAGCCTCGTGTTGATAACGTGTTATAAAATATAACCCAAAATAACAATATAGAACAAGCAAAAACAAACTAAGAGATATAGAGAGAAAGAGAGGAAGAGAGATTCTTATTTCTTCTTCAATTGTGTGAATTTTCCTATCTATTACAAGGCCTTTATATAGGCATAAAAAGTGAAGAAAATATGTCATGGAATATGTCATTGAACATACAAAATATGTCATTGAATATGTCATTAAGCATTTAAGATGAAGATCATGAAAGAAGAGTAGACATCCACCATAATGTGATATTTATCGTAACATGATTTTTGTTTTAGATCATGAGCAGATTTCATTATCATAGGCCATAAATATTTTAAATTTAATAGAATTTGCTAGCTGTCATAGGTCAAACATTATTTTTCATTAATGTCACGAATGTAGTCATACATCGTCAATTTATAATTATTGATGCTAGAGCTCTATTTTAAAAGGTAGAATTGGGACTCGTCCGGTGCTCGCTCAGGGACGGTGCACTCGTAAAACGCCCCGGGGCTTATATGTGGGTCTTAGTTCCATGAGGCTTACACCTCGGCCATCGAGACATACGCCCGGAACATGCCCAACGCCCACCGTAGTAGGCTCACCTAATAGAAACTTTATGTAATTGTTTGTAACTAACCTTGTAAATCCTCAAAATTTCTTAATAAATCGTTGACTATTCAAAATTACTTTTTTCTTAATCATAAATCATTAAGTTGAGAATATTTTATGTTATAATTAAAATAAAAATTATTGCACGCTATTTATTAAGACTGCTATGATAGTAAACTTTAAATAAAACTTTCATTTAAAAAATATTTATTTATTAACTTTTGTTATGTCTTTATTGCATAATAGTCCATAATGTTTTTATAATTATTTTTTTAAATATTAGCTAGCACAACTATTTACAAATAATTAGTTATCATGGTATAGTATGGTGAATTATGTGTCACTTTATTAACTTGTTGAAACTAAAAAATAAATGATGCTAGAGAATTATATTTAAATTGTGAATTATGATTTTATATAAATTCTCTTTCAAATTGAAAGCATATTAAATAAAAGGAGTATTTTTAAAAAAGTATCAAATTATAATATCGAAATTCATTCAAGATTCATTACTCATTAAGAGATACATATAATATTTCGTATCGAATATATTACTTTTGATGTTTAAGTTGTAACGACATTGCAACTAATTTGCATATTATGATATATATGTCATACTTTTTGTATTATTCATAGTCGATAATTTACAAGTATTTTAAATAGATTAGTTGTTATAATTTTTTGATTTTAATGTAATTTTTATAACTATTTTTTATTTATACTATCTTAAAATTCTTGAAATTAGTAAAATTTAAAGATCTATGGGACTTACGCCCCATGTCTTATGGCTTACACCTTGCCTCGTCAGAGGTAAAACGCCCCGCCTCACGCCCCCGCTTTTTAAAACATTGTGCTAGACTAATAGACTTATGGTGTGTTTGGTATGAAGGAAAATGTTTTCCGAAAAATATTTTCCAATTTTTCCATGTTTGGTTGGCTTAAATGTTTTTGAAAATATTTTCCTCATAAACTCATTTTCCTCCAATTGGAGGAAAATATATTTCTTATCAAGAGAAGGGAAACAATTTCCAAAACTCTTTCTTAGCGGTTCAAAAGTTTATGAAATTTGTGGGTTCGGAAGGTTGTTGATTTGAAAGTTTATGGCTTCATGTTTATTATATATAAATTATTTATGAATACTCTTGAGAAGTCATTTTCGTTAATTTGCGTACCAAACACCGGAAAATGAATAAGATTACTACTTATTTTCCAAGAAAACATTTTCTTAGAAAATATTTTTTACGGAATATATTTTCCTTTATACCAAACACACCCTTAATTTAAATGCTGACAACTTCATTGAAATATAGAGTAATAAAGCAACACATAATATTTGTAACTATATATACAGTTAACTTTGGATCAACCAAGACTTCCACGCGAATCTTCACAATATTTTATAATAGATTATTACATAATATAAATGAGGAGGACAATATTAATTATTAAACTGATGAAATCATAAAATAACAATTACCCAACAACAATACATCATCAAGTCAAACTTGCTTATGATACTGTTATCTTAACAACTTTATCTTCATCTATAATTTGTATGCAATTTCAAACTCGCTTATGATACTGTTATCTTAACATCTTCATCTTCATCTATAATTTGTATGCAGTGTTATTTAGTTAATCATTCACAAATGTTAATTAAGCCAGAATTGATCATTGCCGTAGAAGAAAGGACAATGCCGGTTGAGGGGGATAGAGGCATGCATTAGTGACTTAGTGGCTGCCTGGCTGGTGTGTTTTTGGAAGGCAAATGAGCAATTTAGGGTTGGGCTTTTAGTGAACACTTTTGAGTTACGACATAACCAGTTAACCATGTAATGAAATTTAGCTCATATATATATATATATATATATATATATATATATATATATATATATATATATATATATATATATATATATATATATATATGAATTAGATTTTTTTAGGCCTACGGACTGGCCCAGACCCAACCTTGATTAAGCCTCAGGCTTAGAGAGCTTACTTGAGTTAGATTTATAAGTCTTAATTAGGTTATTTTAGGCCTACGGACTGGCCCAGACCCAACCTTGATCAAGCCTCAGGCTTAGAGAGCTTACTTGGGTTAGATTTATAAGCCTCAATTTTAAATGGACTTAAAAAGTCTTCACCCAACCCTACTATAAGTAGCAGACTTGGTTGGGCTTGCCCCACAGACCAAGTTCATTTTGACAATTCTACTCTATTCAGATATATTCAGTTTTTAGAACTACTAGTTAAGCATTTGGTTACTTTCTAATGTACGTGGAAACGACTCAGATTGATTATCTTCTCTTTAGGAGGTGTGACAGAGGGTTGTGCAAGGATTGCAAGGTTATCCCGAGTGAAATCCTCGTGACACAGCACAGGTTCTTGGTGATGGACGTCGATATCATGATAAAGAGGAAAAGTGGTCTGCACAAGGACGGTCGAGGATCAGGTAAGGAGCCTTGACTAAGGATAAAACTCAGGAGTTGGAAGGGAGGTTATCGGCTATGGTAGCCTGGAGGAGGAGTGGGTACACGAGCGATATGTGGTCGACGATGGAAGGGAGGTGGTGAGAGAGGTGTTATAAGTCTCAACGGGATACTATGGCGAGCACAAAGGTGACTGATGGTAGAATGAAGTGTTCAAAGGTAAACTGGAAGCAAAGAAGGCGGCGTACCTGAAGTTAATAGGGAGCACATGCGAGGAGGAGAGAAAAGCGAACAAAGAGATGTATATGGTAGATAGGAAGGAGGCAAAGTTGGCGATCACAAAGGCTAAGACTTCAGACTTTGGTTGTTTGTACGAGGAACTAGGGGCCAAAGGTGAGGAGAAAAAGTTATTCCGACTGGCCAAGGCGAGAGAGAGGAAGACTCGAAATCGGAATCATGTGAGGTGCATCAAGGACGAGAATGGTAGAGTATTAATGGGAGAGACCCAGATTAAACAGAGATGGTAAACTTACTTTCATACACTTTTAAATGAAGAAGGGAATCAGATATTGTTCTAAGAGAGTTGGGACATTCTGAGAGTCACTGATAAATGGCCAAAAATGCATATTTTTTGGTGTACTTTCATCTCATAACTTTTGTGGTTACGGTAGGTTACATGATTTTTGTAGTGATTTATGTTCATTACGTGCATTCTTATGTGTAGGAGCAAGTTGGACGAAATATGAGCAAAAACAGTTGATTTGGGACCAAAAGACAAAAGAACGACTTTGCTCGCTCACTCTTGCATGCACACGAGAGAGTGAATGAGCTACTGAGGAAAATCTTCAAAACGAAAAAACAACGAAGTATAGCAAAAAGGCACGGAAGTGCACGAGAGAGCTAACCTCAAAAGGCTGTTTCGAAGTGGGCTTGTATTATTTTACCCCATGCTAATCCTATCCCATATAAATAGTCTTCATACTCACTCTTGTTGAAGAAAGAACGTGACTTGTGGGGGAGAACGTTTTTTGAGACATACATTAGACCAAGGGAGAGAACGGAGCCGCCGTGGAGGCCAAAATTCATTAGATTCCATCATTTTTCCATCAAACTTAGTATATTTACGGTTCTTTGGATGATTTGTTATTTTGCTACATGTCTTTGTGGAGCTAAACTTCACGTTATAGGGTTGTAGTTGACATGATTATTAACATTTATTAATTACATCTTCGTTAATTCGGATTATCATCTTATGGTTATTTCTTTAATTCTAGTTTTAACATGTGAACTGTAGTAGCTACCAATTCACCCTACTATCTATGCTATACTTGGGAAAGCCGTGTTTAGATTAGAGTAGAGTTAAAGAGAGCTTGTTTCTGAACCCATGGCTCGGGGAAAGATTTCACGGTTAGGATAGGAATATACTTAATAGTCTTGCTCAATTGAATAATGTATTATATTTGTTCATGATAGACTCAATATCATAGGAATATAGGATTGATATATTATGGACAAGCGAGTATTATTGTGAGAACATGCTATTCATATAAACGATCCGGTTAATGTGATTATTGAACTTAATATGAATTATAAACCAGCCACAACCCTAGAATCTTCCTCTCCTCTGAATTAAAACCTTAACATACACGTTTGCATTCTAGATAAATTAGTTGTTACTTGTTTAATTTCCGCAATAGTAGATTAATGGAAAAATATCACTCTTGATTAACTTGGATAATTAATTGATTATAGTTTGCTTTGTTAACGATCAGCCTAAGTCTTTGTGGGTTCGACATCCGACTTTCAAGTCACTTTATTATATGACGGCCATGTATACTTGCGTGTGTATTTGGTTGCTATATATTTCTTGGCGCGGCTGCCGGGGACTTAGTTATTGATTGTTTATCTATGTTTAGCTTTTAGTTGATTTTTGTTCAAGGTTTTTATTTTCTTACTTAGTTAGTATTTTCTTTTCTTATTTTGACATGACATCTTGTAATGAAAATTGTTTGAATGATGATTATTCTTACTTTAATGATCCTTGTCCATATTGTAGAGGACCCCACTGGTGGAAAAATTGCCAGCATATTCCCAGGAGTGAGTTCGGTACACAATCTCAATCCTTTGAGTGAAATATTTGTAGTATGTATGATGGTCAAGGTGGCCATTGGGATGGTTGTACTAATTCTTTTTATCCTTATTCGAGCCCTTATTATGATGTTTCTAATAATATTTGTGAGTTTGATAGGAACAACGTCACGACCCCGGTTCGCCCTCCGTGAACCATCGTGAAGGCACCCAGTCCTCTACGACTAAGTAAGCCTAAATTGCGGAAGATAACCAAAATGCGGAATAAAAACAAATTAAAAACAGAATGGAGAGTGCTAAAAACAGGTTTTAAAAGTGCCACTCGGCATATACAACAACGTTCTCAGAATCAAGTACACTATCCCAAAATTCGTAAACTCACGGAACCACAAGCCTTTGGATATCTACAATATCTAACTCTAGAATATCTCACAAAGGAAAGAAATACAGAAGGGCAAATGTTTAAAAGCTAGAATAGAAAGGGACTCCTCGGTCTGCGGACGCGGAAGATGTACCTCGAAGTCTCTAGAGTAGACGCCTCCCTCAAGGATGGTAGGCCTGAGTAGCGGTACCTGGATCTGCACATGAAAAACATGTGCAGAAAGGGCATGAGTACACCACAACGGTACTCAGTAAGTGCCAAGCCTAACCTCGGTCGGGTAGTGACGAGGAAGGTCAGGGCCCTATTGAGGTTAAACAAGATTATAAAGTTCAACATAATAGAATAGAACAGTATAAATAAGTAAAACAATGAAAATAACATAGGATATACAGGACATCAACAACTGTACAGAAGCAAGGTAAACACGGAAGGAAATACAGCTCATCACCAATGATAACAAATCGGGGATATTCCATGATACCGTCCTGTAGTCCCAAATACACATATCCGACAAGTCTCCCAGGATACCGTCCCGTAGTCCAACTCATAGGTGCGGGGATCCACCGGAATCCCATTCCATAGTCACAAATGTAAATACCCAATACTAGGGGAATCTACCAGGTGCATTCCCGTAGTTCCATATAACTGTGCAGGGGGATCTACCGGAATCCCACATTCGTAGTCCCAAAATAAACATACAAGGGGGAGCTACTGGAATCCCACATCCGTAATCCCAAAATAAATACGCAACAACAACAGGAAAATATACAGAGATGGCAAATTTCATATCAAGGTAAACAAGTGATTTTAGCCTAGCATGCTGCACAGAATTCAGGTAAGGCAGGTTGAGCAAATAAAATAATTAAGTCACTTAGACATGCTTTCCTAGGCTAATGGCAGGCTTAATAGTGCAAGTAATAAAAATAGGAAAAGAAACATACTAGTGAATGCTTAATGAAAACCGGATTTCCAACAATTAGCACAAGTACACACTCGTCACCTCACATACAAGGCATTTCAATTACCAAATATACCAATCCTAAGGGGAAGGTCCCCCACACAAGGTTAGACAAGCCTCTTACCTCGAACCGGCTCAAAATCAACCCAAGACCACGTTCTTACCATGAGTACTCAACTCCAAATGGCCCAAATATATTCAATTCAATTGCAAAATGTAAAAACACTTCAAGTAACAGATTCTACAATTAAATTCTAAGCTAATATGCAAAATTATGTAAAATAACCAAAACGCCCCTCGGACCCACATCTCGGAATCGGGTAAAATTTATATTTCCAGAAACCTCGCACTCTCACGAGTTCAGTCATATCAAAAGTACCAAAATCGGACCTCACTTTGTCCCTCAAATCGTCACTCAAACGTCTACAATTAGACAAGCCCAAACCCCCAAAATTACCACTGATTTTCCTTAATTTTTCATTCTTAAATTGATAAAAATTATTCCAATAATGAGTTTAGGGACCAAGGACCTTACCCCAATGAACTCTTCTGAAAATCTCTCTTGAAAAGTGCTCCCCAAGCTTCTTCCCATTTTGAAAAAGATGAAAAATGGCTAAATTTCGCAAAGGCAAGAATTTATATGTTTTGCCCAGCGATTTCCGCATTTGTGGCCCTGGGACCGCTTCTGCGAGGACTTTGTCGCATCTGTGTTTTCCACATCTGTGGTTAGTCTTCCGCTTCTGCGGTACCGCTTCTGCGGTGAATTACAAGCATATGCGGAACCTGTTGATGCTCCCAAATCCGTATTTGCGCTTGCTCTTCCGCTTCTGCGGCTCCGCACCTTTGGGACCCAAACCGCAGGTGCGGTTATGATTGGAAACCAGCTGATGCTGCAAACTTCCAACTCCAAAATCCTTCCGTCAACCATCCGAATTCATCTCGAGGCCTCTGGGACCTCAACCAAAGGCACCAACAAGTCAAAAACCACTACCCAAACTTGTATCAGTCCTTAAAACACCAAAACAACATTGAAACCTCGAATTAACCATGGATTTGAGCCTAAGAACCCCAAAATTCTCAAAATATGCTTTCGATCAAAAAGTCTATCAAACCTCGTCTAAATGACCTAAAATTTTGCAAACATGTCACATCCAACACTACAGAGCTACTTCAACTTTCGGAATTTCATTCCGACCCTTCGATCAAAATCTCACTATCAGGTCGGAAAACTCCAAAAATTCAACTTTCGCCATTTCAGGCCTAAATTAGCTACGGACCTCCAAAACACAATCCGATCACGCCCCTAAGCGCGAAATCACCTAACGGAGCTAACAGAACCATCAGATTTCCATTCAGAGGCCGTCTTTACACTGTTCCGACTACGGTCAACTTTCCATTTAGAGGTCGTCTTTACATTGTTCCGACTACGGTCAACTTTCCAACACTTAAGCTCTCATTTAGGGACTAAGTGTCCCAAAACTCTCCGAAACTCAAAACCGAATGTCCTGGCAAATCAAAATAGCAGAAATAAACTTGGGGAAAGCAATTAATAGGGGATCGAGGCGTTAATTCTTAAGACGACCAGCTGGGTCGTCACATCCTCCTACACTTAAACATTCGTTTGTCCTCGAACGAGCATAGAGCCATACATGAAGTAGTGAAAAGATGAGGGTAACGGCTGAGCATATCCTGCTCAGTATCCCAGGTCGCCTCCTCGAACGGCTGGCCCCGCCACTGAACCTTTACTGCTGCAATGTTCTTTGACCTCAGCTTTCTAACCTGCCTGTCCAATATTGCCACTGGCTCCTCAACATAGGATAGATCCTTGTCCAACTAGACTGAACTGTAATCCAACATGTGCGACAGATCACCGTGATACCTCCGGAGCATCGAAACATGAAATAGCAGATGAACTCCTGCCAAGCTAGGAGGTAAGGCAAGCTCATAAGCAACCTCCCCAACACGCATCAATATCTCAAAAGGGCCAATAAACCTTGGACTCAATTTCCCCTTCTTCCCAAATCTTATAACGCACTTCATAGGCAAAACCCAGAGCAGACACTGCTCCCCAACAATATAGGAAACATCACGAACCTTCCGGTTCGCGTAACTCTTTTGTCTGGACTGGGCTATACGGAGTCTATCCTGAATCACCTTAACCTTCTCCAAAACATCCTGAACTAAGTCTGTGCCCAATAATCTAGACTCACCCGGCTCAAACCAGCCCACCGGGGAACTTACACCGCCTACCATATAAAGCCTCATATGGTGCCATCTGAATGCTGGACTGATAGATGTTGTTGTAGGCAAACTTTGACAGTGGCAAGAACTGATCCCAAGACCCTCCAAACTCAATCACACACGCACAGAGCATATCCGCAAGAATCTGAATAGTGCGCTCGGACTGTCCGTCCGTCTAAGGGTGAAATGTTGTGCTCAAGTACACCCGAGTACCCAACTCATGCTGAATGGACCTCCAGAACTGTGATGTAAACTGAGTACCTCTATCTAAAATGATGGACACTGGAATACCATGCAGACGAACAATCTCCCAGATATAAATCTCTACCAACTGCTCCAAAGAATAAGTAGTACACACAGGAATGAAATGAGCGGACTTGGTCAACCGATCCACAATTACCCAAATAGCATCGAACTTTCTCAAAGTCCGTGGGAGCCCAACTACAAAGTCTATGGTGATCCGCTCCCACTTCCACTCCGGGATCTCTATCTGCTGAAGCAACCCACCCGGTCTCTGGTGCTCATACTTCACCTGCTAACAGTTGAGACACCGAGCTACGAATCCAACTATATCTTCCTTCATCTGCCTCCACCAACAGTGCTGTTTCAAATCCTGATATATCTTCGCGGCACCCGGATGGATGGAATACCGCGAACTATGGGCCTCCTCTAGAATCAACTCTCGGAGCCCATCAACATTGGGTACACAAATCTGACCCTGCATCCTCAATACCCCATCATCACCAATAGTCACATCTCTGGCATCACTGTGCTGAACCTTGTCCTTGAGGATAAGCAAATAAGGGTCATCATACTGCCGTTCCCTAATACGATCAAATAAGGAAGACCGAGAAACCACGCAAGCTAGAACCCGACTGGGCTCTGAAAGACCCAATCTCACAAACTGGCTGTCTAAGGCCTGAACATCCATCGCCATAGGCCTCTCTGATGCTGGTAAATATGCCAAACTCCCCAAACTCTTTTCCCGGCGACTCAAAGCATCGGCCACCATAGTGCCGAGTGGTACAAAATAGTGATGTCATAGTCCTTTAGCAACTCTAACCACCTCCTCTGGCACAAATTTATATCCCTTTGCTTGAATAAGTGCTGCAAGCTCCGATGGTCAGTATAAATCTCACAAGGAACCCTGTGTAAGTAATGGCGCCAAATCTTCAGGGCGTGAAAAATGGCAGCCAACTCAAGGTTGTGAACACGGTAATTCTTCTCATGTATCTTCAACTGTTTGGATGTGTAGGCAATCACCCTACCGTCCTGCATCAACACCACTCTGAGGCAAATCATCGAGGCATCACAATAGACCATAAAAGACCCCGAACCTGAAGGCAATATCAAAACTGGGTTTGTGGTCAAAGCTGTCTTAAGCTTATGAAAGCTCGCCTTACACTCCTTTTTCCACTGGAACAGAGCAACCTTTTGGGTCAACCAGGTCATAGGGACTGCAATTGATAAAAACCCCTCCACAAAACGACGGTAGTAGCCGACCAAGCTAAGGAAACTGCGGATCTCGGTAGCTGAGGATGGTCTGGGCCAACTCTACACAATCTCTATTTTCTTTGGATCCCCCTGAATACCCTTACTTGACACTGCGTGGCCTAAGAATGCCACGGAATCCAACCAAAACTCACATTTCAAGAACTTAGCATATAACTTCTTTTCTCTCAAGGTCAGAAGCACTGTCCTCAGGTATTGCTCATGATCTTCCCGACTCCAGGAATACACCAAAATATCATCAATAAAGACAATGATGAACGAGTCAAGATACGGCCAGAACACACTGTGCATCAAATGCATAAAGGCTGCTGGGGCATTGGTTAGCCCAAATGACATAACCAGGAACTCGTAATGACTGTACCAAGTCCTGAAAGCAGTCTTTGAGATATCTGGCTCCCGAATCTTCAACTGATGGTAACCTGAGCGCAAATCAATATTAGAAAAAATCCATGCGCCAAGAATCTAGTCAAACAAATCATCAATACGAGGCAAAGGATAACTGTTCTCCACTGTAACCTTGTTTGACTGGCGATAATCAATACATATATGCATAGGACCATCCTTTTTCTTCACAAACAAGACAGGAGCACCCCAAGGTGATACATTAGGCCGAATAAAACCCTTATCAAGCAATTCATGTAACTGATCTTTCAACTCCTTCAACTCAGGAGGAGCCATACGATACGGAGGAATAGAAATGGGCTGAGTGCCCGGCAACAAATCAATGCCAAAATCAATATCTCTTTTAAGCGGCATGCCTGGAAAATTAGCTGGAAATACATCGGGAAAATCACGTACTACTAGGACTGAATCAACTGAAGGGGTATCAATACTGACATCTCTCACATAAGCTAAATACGCGTCACACCCCTTCTCAACCATACACTGATTTTTAAGAAAAGAAATAACTCTATTGGGAGTGTGATCTAAAGTACCCCTCCACTCAACACGCGACACACCTGGCATGACTAGCGTCACAGTTTTGGCGTGACAATCAAGAATAACATAATGGGGCGACAACCAGTTCATGCCCAAGATAATGTCAAAATCTACCATACTGAGTAACAATAGATCGGCTCGGGTCTCAAAACCACTAAAAGCAACCAAACAAGAATGATAAGCACTGTCCACAATAAGAGAATCTCCCATAAGAGTAGAAACATAAACAAGGGAACTCAAAGAATCCCGAGATACACCCAAATGCGGAGCAAAATAAGAATACACATAAGAGTAAGTGGAGCCTGGATCGAATAGAACCGATGCATCTCTATGACAAACTAGTATAATACCTATGATGACAGAATCGGGGGAAACAACCTCGGTACGGGAAAGAAGGGCATAGTATCTCGCCTGGCCTCCCCCTCTAGGGCGACCTCTACCTCCATGACCTCCACCTCTACCTTCATGACCTCCACCTCTAGCTGGCTGAGTAGGTGGGGTAGCAACTGGAGCCGTAACCATAGCCTGAGAACTCTGCGGGGCACGTTGTGGCTGAGAAGTCTGTGGAGGTGCACCCCTCCCAAGTCTGGGGTAATCCCTCACCATATGATATGTGTCACCATAATCAAAACAAGCTCTGGGAGGACGTGGTGGTTGTGACTGGCTCGGGCCAGGTCTGCTGGACTGACCTCTGAAAGCACCCCGCGTAGGAGGCGCACTAGATACTGGAGGTGCATAATAAGGCTCCTGGAGCCTAGGAGGAGCTGGAACACCACTGGCTGCTGGAAGAGCTGAATGAACAGGGCGAATCATATAACCCCTACCATGACGACTGGCTGCTGGGGCACGGACACTAGATAATGGCTCGACTCTCGAGACCTCTTGGCTTCCCTCTCCTCTCTCTCCCTTGCATACATACCGTTAATCCTGCTAGAAATGCTCACCACCTGTTGATAAGAAATATCCATCTCCAACTCACGAGCCATGCTAGATTTGATGCTAGGAATAAGGCCCTTAATAAACTGGCTAACCCTCTCGCAAACAGTAGAAACCAAGGCTGGTACATGCCTAGCCAAATTGGTGTAACGGACAGCATACTCTGAGATAGTCATAGCACCCTAGCGCAAATGCTCAAACTCTGCGCGCCATGCGTCCCTGAGGCTTTCTCAAGAACAGATCTGAAAACTGAGTCCAAGTTAGTGAAGCAGCCTCATCCGGACTGTCTAACTCATAGGTGTGCCACCACTCATAGGCGGCTCCTCGAAGCTGGAAGGTAGTGAAGGAAAACCCCGCTCGATCCTGATATACCCATGGTACGGAGAATGTGGTAACTCTCATGTAGAAATCCTAGAGCATCCTCCGATGCTAGACCGCTGAATATAAGAGGCTTGTACCTCTTGAACCTCTCAAGCCTCAGTTGCTCCTCCTCGGAAGCTGCTGCCCTGTCCTCGGGCTGAACTAGCTATGCAGGCGGTACAGGAATAATCTCAGGGACCTGCTCAACATGCACTCGCTGCTCAAGAGTGTGGGCGGAGGGAGTTTGTGCTCCTCCCTCGACCTGAGATATAGATGCAGCAAGGGGAAGCAACCCTACCTGAGCCAGAGTGGTGTACATTATCATGAACTGTGGAAAAGTCTCCTGAAGAGCAGGAGTAGTGGTAGAAGTAGGCGTGTTAGGTGCTTGGACTCTGGCTGGAACTGCTGGTGGTACCTCAACGGCAGCTTGCGCAAGTGCTCTGGCTGCACCACGTGCGCGTCCTTGGCCTCTACCCCGACCCCTGATGGCTGTAGTAGGGGGCACGAGTGCCTGATCATCTTGGGTAGCACGTGTCCTCACCATCTGTGAGAGAATAGAAGACAGAAGTTTAGAATTATGATGTCAAAATATCGCATGACAAGGAAGTCAAATAAAGTAGAATTTTCCTAACAGTTACACAGCCTCTCGTAGAAAAGTACATACGTCTCCGTACCGATCAGCGAAACTCTAATAAACTGGCTTGTGATCCATGACTCCTATGAACCTAGAGCTCTGATACCAACTTGTCACTATCCTAGTTCGCCCACCGTGAACTATCGTGATGTCACCTAGTCCTCTACGACTAGGTAAACCTAAATTACGGAAGATAACTAAAATGCGGAATAAAAACAAATTAAAAACAGAATGAAGAGTGATAAAAACAGGGTTTAAAAGTGCCGCTCGGCATATACAACACAACGTTCTCAGAATCAAGTACACTATCGCATAACCCGGAAACTCACGAAACCACAAGCCTTTGGATATCTACAATATCTAACTCCAGAATATCTAACAAGCGAAATAAATACAGAAGGAAATTTTTAAAAGCTAGAATAGAAAGGGACTCCTCGATCTGCGGACGGGGCAGATGTACCTTGAAGTCTCTAGAGCAGTCGCCTCCCTCAAGGATGGTAGGCCTGAGTAGCGGTATCTGGATCTGCACATGAAAAACATGCCCAGAAAGGGCACGGGTACACAACAGCGGTACTAAGTTAGTGCCAAGCCTAACCTCGTCGGGTAGTGACGAGGAAGGTCAGGGCCCTACTGAGGATATAGAATAGTATAGAATAGTGAAAATAACACATGATATACAGGACAACAACAACTATACAGAAGCAAGGTAAACATGGAAGGAAATACAACATAGCACCAATGATAACAAATCGAGGATCTTCTAGGATACCGTCCTGTAGTCCCAAACACACATATCCGACAAGTCTCTAGGGATACTATCCCGTAGTCCAACTCATAGTGTGCGGGGATCTAGCGGAATCCCATTCCGTAGTCCCAAATGTAAATACCCAGTACTAGGGGAATCTACCAGGTGCATTATCGTAGTTCCATATAACTGTGCAGGGGAATCTACCGGTATCCCACATCCGTAGTCCCAAAATAAATACGCAGCAGCAACACGAAAATATACAGAGATGACAAATTTCATATCAAGGTAAACAAGTGATTCTATCCTAGCATGTTGCACTGAATTCAGGTAAGGCAGGTTGAGCAAATAAAGAAATTAAGCCACTTAGACATGCTTTCCTAGGCTAACGACAGACTTAATAGTGCAAGTAATAAAAACAGAAATGAAACATATTAGTGAATGATTAATGAAAATCGGATTTCCAACAATTAGCACAAGTACACACTCGTCATCTTACGTACAAGGCATTTCAATTACAAAATATACTAATTATAAGGGGAAGATCCCCCACACAAGGTTTGACAAGCCACTTACCGAACCGTCTCAAAATCAACCCGAGACCACGTTCTTGCAATGAATACTCGACTCCAAATGACCCAAATCTATTCAATTCAATTGCATAAGGTAAATAACATTTCAAATAACGGATTCTACAATTAAATTCTAAGCTAATAGTGGAATTATGTAAAATGACCAAAATGCCCCTCAGGCCCACGTCTCGGAATCGGGTAAAATTTATATTTCCAGAAACCTCGCACTCTCACGAGTTCAGTCATATCAAAAGTACAAAAATCGAACCTCAATTTGTCCCTCAAATCGTCTTTCAAAGGTCTCCAATTAGTCAAGCCCTAACCCCTCAATTACCACTGATTTTCCTTAATTTTCATGCTTAAATAGATAAAAATCATTCCAATAATGAGTTTAGGGACTAATGACCTTACCCCAATGAACTCCTCTGATAATCCTTCTTAAAAAGTGCTCCCCAAGCTTCTTCCCGTTTTGAAAAAGATGAAAAATGGCCAAATTTCGTGAAGGCAAGAATTTATATGTTCTACCCAGTGATTTCCGCATCTGCGGCCCTGGGACCGCTTCTACAGTCCCACTTCTGCGAGGACATTGTTACATCTGCGACTTTCACTTAAAGGCCAATTTTCGCATCTGTGGTTACCTTTCTGCCGGTGCGGTACCGCTTCTGTGGTGAATTACCCGCATATGCGAAACCTGCTGATGCTCCCAAATCCGCATCTGCGCTTGCTCTGCCGCTTCTATGACTCCGCACCTATGGGACCCAAACCACAGGTGCGGTTATGACAGAAAACCAGCTGATGCTGCAAACTTCCAACTCCAAAATCCTTCCGTCAACCATCCGAATTCATACTTAGGCCTCCGAGACCTTAACCAAAAGCACCAACAATTCACAAACCACTACCCAAACTTGTATCAATCCTTAAAATACCTAAAACAACATCGAACCCTCGAATTAACCATGGATTTGAGCCTAAGAACCCCAAAATTCTCAAAATACGCTTTCGATCAAAAAGTCTATCAAACCTCGTCCGAATGACCTGAAAGTTCGCACACACATTACATCTAACACTACAGAGCTACTCCAACTTCCAAAATTCCATTCCGAACCTCAGATCAAAATCTCACTATCGGGCCAGAAACTCTAAAAATTCAACTTTCGGCATTTCATGCCTAAATTAGCTGTGGACCTACAAAACACAATCCAATCATGACCCTAAGCCTAAAATCACCTAACGGAGCTAACATAACCATTAGATTTCCATTCTGATGCCGTCTTCACACTATTCCGACTATGGTCAACTTTTTAACACTTAAGCTCTCATTTAGAGACTAAGTGTCCCAAAATTCTCCGAAACGCTAAACCGAATATCTGTACAAATAAAAATAGCAGAAATAAACTCGGGGGAAGCAGTTAATAGGGGACCGGGGTGTTAATTCTTATGACGACCGGCCGGGTCGTCACAAACAAAGTGGAGAATGTGGAATATTATGCTCGGACTATGGACCTGATGAGACAATTAGTGGAGCAAACTCATGAACGTCAAAAAGAGATGGACAATATCAAGGTAATAAAAAGAGAATGAAGGCCAAAGTAGAAGGATAGGATAAAATATCTAATGATCAACAAGTTGCAGACTTAGATTATAGTCAGGAAGAGCCTTAAAATGGACAAGAGAGTGAGTTCTAGCTAGAAGAAAATTTCAAAGAAGAGGAGATTTTGAGCCAAACTTGGCTAATGGAATAAGCTGAACGATTAGAAATATATGAAGCTCAACATGAGAAAATTACAGATGAGATAAAAGACTTAATAAAAGGAAGAGCTGAACTAGGATAAGAGATTGAAAAATTTAGCACTGATATTCACAACTTTAAAGCTAAATTAATTGCAAAGGTTGATGCGTCGAACGCTAAACAAAATAGTTTTAAGTTGTGTGAAACTGAAAAAGAGCTTATACGCCACATTGAGGAGCTAAAAGTGGATAGTCAATCATTTGACCATACTTTTATTGCTGAAGTACATATTGTGAAAAGCACTCTAGAGTTATATGAGGGATGAGATAACATTAATTTTGTGAGACTTGAGTGTGTGTATATATTGGGATGTAAATAGCAGTACAATTCATGAGTTAGGGCGTATTAGACCTCATTCCAATCATTTTTCTGCATTGTGTTTAGGTAGTGAGATATTAATCAAGCCATCTGAGCCTATGGGGGAGTTAAAGGGTGAGGATGAGAGTACCTATATTCTTGATTTTTTGTGCCAAAAAGAAAAAATTACATTCCTCATCTAAAGGCCGAGAAGTGTAGAGTGAAAAATGTGTTACTTGACCTAGTTATCTTTGTAGACCCACCACTGGAGTATAGCCGGTGATTGGATGCAATGTTACGGGTACAATTCATATGTTCGAGGTAGAGGAAGAAAGTGGTTTATGTCGTGCCGCGACATTAAAACAGGCGCTTGTTGGGAGGCAACCCATCTTTACTGCTTTTTATTTTTATTATATTATTTTTGTAGTGTCTATTTTGATTTTGTGGGATTTTGACCATAGGAAACAAAGCCATTAGAAGTATGCAAAAGCGAGCTATAGAGTGAGAACTAAGTGTGGGGTTCCCACACAAAGGACCATGCCTGGGGGAAGTCTAAATACCTTATGAGCCGCTATTGCGCCGGCCTTTAGCCTTTTAGGTAGTTTCTTGTCCACCCTCATTATTATTTTGCTTTATTTGTGTATTTAGGATACTGCACTCTTTTAAGTGTGGGGTGGGAGAATTTCTCTAAATAATTAATAGTAGTGTGTTAGAAAAAGTTACTTCTCTTGAGGGATTTAAGTCTAGAGAAAAAGGACAAAAACGATTTTCTTTGTAGGTAGTGTAATAATTCCCCCTTGGTTTTTCTTTATGCCGCGATTCTTTTCCAAGGGGTTTGTTTGAACCGGGTATAGTTAGTTTTAGTTTTTAGGAGTAGGAGCCATTGTGATATGAATTGAATTAAAGCAATATCTCTTGATTTTGTTTTTCCTTGAGAATAGTGAGCACTTTGGTATGACGCCTAGGCTTAGTTTTTGAGTCTTGTATAAGTACCTTAAATTGTATGATCTTAACTTTGCTTAACTGCTTTGATTAGAGTGTCTTGATGAGTCTAATCCTAAGTGAGTTATGTTCCATGTGTGTGCGAGGTTTGTGTGTTGTTATGTGCTTTGCATCTTATGTCTAGAACTTACCCCGTGTGTTTGCAATGCGAAATAGTAGTTTTGTTTAGTCTTGGAAGATATATAGGCATTTCTTTGTTGAACCAGTTATATGTTGTACCTGCCTAATTTTTATGTATCGTAGTTAACCCTTTTGAGCTTGTAACCCTGTTTCTTTGGCAACCATATTACAAACCTCACCCATTTGTTTGAATTGAACATTTTCACCTCTCATTGACACTTGAATTGTTATGAACTTTGTAAAAGTTAAAGTGTGGGGTGGTTGATTTAGCTTTTGAGTGGAACTAATGAAAAAAGGAGAGAGGTGCACTATTTTGAATAAGCAAGAGCCACTTGAATTGGAAAAGAAAAAGAAAAGAAAGGAAAAAAAATAGTTGTATTGCTGTGAACAATATTCTTTGATAGTGGTGACCCTTGATGTAATTGTGCTTAAAGAAACATGGAGTTAATATATATAAATGTGAAGGTAGAGCTATGGTTTGACATATGTGTGGGATTTTAAATGTTAAAGTATATGTATTAGAGTGCTTAGGGAGGTGTAGTCACTCGTATATCTAAATGTATCCTACCCGTCTCGTATCCTACATTACAACCAAATAAATTCCTAATTGATCATTGATAGAATGAGCTCGATTAGTAGAGTAGTACACTACAGGTAAGCCTATGGTTCGTCTTTTGTGGCATATGAATGTTGTTTCTGAGATTGAGTGAATTCTTTCTATATTGAGTTCCTAATTGTTCTTGAATTTTTTGTGTGTGGAACTACTCTTTGTTTTTGTGATGGCACTTGATTCATGAAGGAAAGGTAATGTCGTTGACCTCTATATTAGAGTAAGTGAGCGGGTTGTGGAAAATGCCTGGTGCTTGTGAGTCAAATCTTGAGGTGAGGATGTTACACTATTGTGCTTATTCTATTTTAACTATTCTTGGTATGATGAGTTTATAGAGTTGTGTAAAAAGGTCGTGTTGTTGTAAAGTGTAGAAAGTTGCTCGCGGACGAGCAAGAGTAAGTGTGGGGTGTTGATAAACGACAAAAAATGCATATTTTCGGTGTACTTTCATCTCATAACTTTTGTGGTTATGGTAGGTTACATGAATTTTTGTAGTGAATTATGCTCATTACGTGCATTCTTATGTGTAGGATAATGTTTGACGAGATGTGAGCAAGAAAGGTTGATTTAGGACCAAAAGACAAAACACGTGCCGCGCCCCTTTTTCTTGCAAAATCGGGTTTCGACACGTGACAACGCTTTTAAGGAAGGTGTATTAAAAGAGAGAGTTGTCACCTAACAGATTAAGGTGCGTTAGGTCACCTATTTGCAAATAACTCTGTCTAACCAGTTTGCGTCACCAAAGATCGGGAAAGGGCTCGAAATTACCTCGAAGAAAAGGTGTTAGGCACTCTTCGAGGTCCACAACTGTGGGTCCCGGCCGAACTTAATTATATGAATTAGTCTATGTGATCAAAGCTAAGAAACAAGAAATTACTAAACATGATTAATAGGTTGAAAGACAAGGGGAAAGGGTGTGGGGGGGGGGTCCTTTGTTTTTAATCCTAAAGGATCACCCCGTACAACATAAATAATATTTAATAACTCCCTCGAGATGGGGTGTTACTCATATTATTCAGCAGGAACAGACTATCATCTCCTGCTACCCAATTACTATCTTTAAGTTATTTACCTGAAGCACACTAGTCAATTCTAAGTCGTGTCCTTCACGTGTACTACCCGTCCCATGCCTATGGTCCAGGAGGCATTTAGACCACTATCTCAGGGTGGTTCTGACTTTAATTTAGGATGCTCAAAATGTCAAAACTAGGCGACATACAAAACACATTGGACTTTCACTTATAAGCAAGTAAGGGCTTAAATTGGCCTCCACACTTAGGCAACAAATGCACGCAAGTCAGATTAACAAAGACAGTTGCTGATTTTAATAAGTTGTGCTTTCAAGAACCTATAGGCAGGATATCTATATGAATCTAGATTTAATGAGCGGGTATTCTACAATATCTGAAACCTACAAAGTTGCCTATTGATTACAAGTATAAAAGATTGAACCCGTAGGCATGCTATCTAGGCATTTTATGTAGTAACTAACATTGGAAATTACAGAATCCATTTAGAATTGGTTGAGTGAGTCCTAAAGGTATGGTTTCTAGTGTGGATAATTAGCACAACATTGAAGGCACAAGAATCGATTAGTTAATTGAGTCAAATTCTATAGGCATGATTTCTACATTTAAAACTGATTTTAGATTCGATAGGCATGATTTCTATAACTAAAACTGATTTTAGATCTTATAGGCATGATTTCTACGATCAAAACTAATTTTTTAGATCCTATAGACATGATTTCTAACAAGTAGGCACAAAGCATATTTTAACCAAATAAAGGACCTATATGCAAGATTTCTACTGGAAAATAATACGTTTTTGGCAAAGACAGTTTATCTATAGGCATGATTTCTAGCACATTAAAGCTGAACATGTTTGAACATAATAACACATTTTAGCTAAGTGATGAGCCTAGTGGCAGGATTTCTACCCATTTGAGTGCAAGTATAGGATAAAGGCTCTTTCCCAATTTCACTAATACCCCAAAATGTTATTACAATAATTATTACAGACCAAGAATGAATGTTGTAAATTACAAAGTAGAATATAACTATAGGGAGCCTACAACAGGCCCAAATACACTAGGACAGGCTAGACGTTCATTCTTATAATTCACAACAGCACCAATGTTACATACTCATGAAGCAGCCAAGAATTAATTAATTCTCCCAGTAGCCTTAAAAATAGAATTGAGCATATAGAACCAAGACCCCAGTGTCTCAGAGTTCATAAGGGCTTCAAGAACCCATGGCAGTGCTCACACTAGGGAGGTGAACAGAGATAATTCAGAGGAGGGACTAGGGCCCAAGTCCTAGTGAGTCAGAGTTCACAAGGGCCTCAAATGGACCCCTAGCAGTGCTCACACTAGAGAGGTCAAGGGACAGAACATAAATAGTCTTGGCTTTTAGCCGTCCAAGAATAGGAATCAAAGAACTTAAGCAAGAGGTGAAAGAGAAAAGACTAAGGCCGAGGGACACAAATTGAAGGATTTAAATAGACACAACCAAATTGAACATATTAGGAAAATAGTTGAACAAATCTAATAACTAAAGAACAAGCTTAATGCAAACTAAGAAACGTTCAACACTTAGAATAGGAACAGTCACACGCTGAAAGAGTTACGGAAAGAGTATGTTTGCAGGATTGACAAGGATTATTCTACACAGATGCCCATTACTAGACATGTTGAAACATGGTTGAAAACTATGCTAAGCATATAAGAAACAAGGCAACATTGTGCTAAATCACATAATCACAGAAAGAAAAGGGCATCATGTTAGCAATGGGCAGGATCACAGACATATATGCCAGGGCATTTTATTACATAGATTCTGGACAACATGAAAGGTAAATAAATAGTAGATAAGAATTCAAGAATTCTTCTAGAGGTCCAATTAACATAATATGATTAAGTTTGTGCCAAAGGTTTATCCAAACACCTCATGGTAACAATTCAAAACATGCTGAGATGACTGTTCTAAATCACAAGCAAATACTAAACGGGTATGGGATTAAGTGAGCATGTTGAGTGACATAATGACTAACACTGAAAGTCTCAACACGAATTACTGCAGCAATACGCGGGGAGGGAGGGGGTAAGTGAATAAACATGTTCATAGGCATTCAAGAGTAAATACACTAACTTAGTAGGCCCTAAAGCAGTTTAGATTACCCAATTAGGCATAGATAGCCTCAGAACTAGTAGCATTAAGATTGAGTAAATGCAGAAGTTAACAGAGTGATGCTTAAAAGTAAACAAGGAATATGTTAAGTCAGCGATTCAGAGATAAGAACAAATAAGGATGAAATTGCGAAAATTCAAGTAACTCAATAGTTAAACAAGAAATGCAAGAAACGAGCAAAACCCACAGTTTTCTGAGTCATCAATGAGAAGAAAAAATGTAGAACTTAATGGCCTTGGCTTTCAGCTGGCCAAAAACAAAGTATAGAATAGAGTAAAATTTTAGATCTGGTGAGGTTACAATGATTTCCAAGTCTGTTTAAAGAGAATGAGGAAAGGGGTTTATATAGTGGTAGAGATTAACACATAAACATGGGAAATCATCAGTCAAACACTAGAAAGGAAAGCAATCGAAATCAATATGGAAAATAGGAAATTCCAGAACCCTAATTTTAGGCACAGTACACAAATTGACGGAAATAAAAAAAAGTAAAAATCACATGCTGCTTAGAATAAGATGAACATAGACAGGAATCTATTCAAAATCAAAGAATCGAGTCAGATTTGGTTTGATTTAAAAAGGATCTGAAATAAGTAAAAATCGGCAAAAATAAACAAATCTACACATAATAGGGCGAATATAAACAAGATATACTTAAAATAAAAACCTTGACCAACTTTGGTTCGAATCAAAGAAAATCTAAAAACCCTAGTTTTAGGGTGAGTAAAAATCTCAAAGATACACAGAGATTCATACCATAAAAGAACAAGAACGAACATATATGGAAATGGTCAAAGAACTGAACCAGATTTGGTTCGATTTCTAAGAGATTTGATTGCCATGTTTAGGCAAGAAAACTAGGTAACACCATAGACGAACTAGTAGATAGGGGAGGTAAAATAAGGTAAGCGAATCCCTGGTGAATTCTGATTTGGGGTCGGATTTGGGAGGGTTTGATAGGAACGACATCTAGGGTTCATGAGAGATGAGGGACGAGAGAGTTCTAGGGCAGCGGAGGTTATAAAATGATTAGGGTTAGGGGTTTGGTTAGGTTTAAAGGGGCAGATGTAAGTGGACAGTTGATCTTAAAGATCAACGGTCCTAATTTAAAGGGTCCTGGTTCGGGTATAAAAATGGGTATGGGGACTAGGCTAATGGATTTTGGGCCAAGGGTATTAGGCTAGTGTAAGGGTAATTTTAGGTCCGAATTTGGGTAGGAATTTAGGCTAAATTTTAAATGCCCGATTTTTATCAAATAAATAATTTAAAAAGCAGCTAATAAATAATAAAAATATCATTTATGCATTAAATGATTTTAAATAATTTATTAACATTATAAAAATACAAAAAGTCATTTTATGCATAAATAATGTAATTATACATGCATATGGGCTATTATTGTAAAAATGTGCAATTTAGACCTAAAAATGTAACTGTCATTATAAAAAATACACTAAAATATTTAAATATTATGCTGGTATATATGATAAGTTGGATGATTAATTCATCACAAAAATAATTTGGATGGTAATTATTGGATATTTATATAATAAAAATGCAGAAATAAATTCATTTAAACTCTTTAAAAATTTGACAGATTGTAATAATGCTTGTATGTGCTCATAAATTAAAATGATGATGCATATGAACTATATTGAAAGTATATATAGTTAAAAGTGAGGGCAAATTGGGTATCAACAGCTGACCCTCTTTACCTGGGAAGGATGAAAGAATTGTCGGGTAAAGAAATGATGACAGATTTTGACCGAATGGAGTGGTTTTGAAAAATATAGACCGGACCATGGTTTCTGAGATGCCTACATATCCCTGGTTTTACAGGAATCAGACCATGTGTAGTTCTGGATCTAACGGTGAATGAAACAGATGGCGTTGTTATAGGAATGGTCGTGTGTTTCGATAAGGGTTCTTTTGAGTAGGATAGTATCCGATGAATTTATGCGAGGTCATGAATGTGAATTTGAGATGTTATGGATGTATTGCAGGGCAGATCTCTAAACGGTCATAGAGTAAAAGCGAGTAGTTGATGGGGGTCGGTTACGTTTAAAATAATGGCAGGGTGTGAACAATATGAGCGGAAACCGTAGCGAAGGTTGATCCTGTTTGAAGAACGGTTATTTCCTGGATTACCTGCAAAACTTAAAATACAATCTACGCAAATATATATAGGTTATTGCGACAATTTAAACATGATGCAAATTCCATTTGGACCATGAAGGTTGTCTTCGGGCGGTGAGGATGATGTCCTTAGACCATGACGTTGTGGGCCATGAATCGTGAGATAAGGGATTCGCAGGTGTCACGACTCAAAATCCACCAGTTGTGATGTCATCTAATCCAACCCGCTAGGTAAGCCAATTAATAATTATCCAATTTCATTTAACTTAATAAAATAATTAAACAAGAGAATTATCTAAATCTTATATATTTTCCAAGGACTGGTAGTACAAATTATAAGCTTTTACGAATAGAGTTACAAAGCAACAATGGAACAATTACACAGTCTATTTGAAAATTACATAAACAAAATTTTATAGTCTAAGGCTACCGTGAAAAAGAGGTAGCTATAGCAGGAACGCGGGTACACTTTCAAATCCAGCAACCATCAAATGTAGCAATATCGGCACACGGGATCTGCACGCACAGTGTAGGAAGTGCATTATGAGTACAACTGACCCCATGTACTCAAAAAGTAATTGTTTACTGTGAAAATAGTAATAACAATTAAATTTGATTATGGGACTCTAAAAATACGTGATCTATTTTTATGCTAGTTGTTAGGCAGTTGATGCTATGTATGTGAGACTTAGAAATAAAATGAGAGATAAGAATAGGATGATAATCAAACCGATAGGCTAACAATCGGGGCATCGAGCTTGTCGATTCGAGGGCCTCGAGGTAGATTTCGGAGCTCGACTGGGAGTTGTCGAAGGTAATCAAAGTATGACTAACAGTTGGAGTAAAATTAATGAGAGCTCATTATGGCCAATGATAAGCAACAAATGATGAATAACAATAGAGGTAATAAATAAAAGCAATAGCATCAAAGGAATATGTTAGAGCAAAGAAAATGTTCTTGTATATTTCGTGTGGAGCAACTAAAGCATTTGATACTTCAAAAATGACAAGGACCCCTTTTGTATATGAGGGGAATCCTAATATATCAAAAAATGCATTAATTACAAAGATAGAGGGATGGGACAGCTACATGACACCCTGATTCAGGGCTAGGCCCACTAGGCTCTGTTAGTCCTAGTAGCCTCGAGCCTTCGAGATGATCATCTGAGGTGCCTCGGTGATGAGGAATTGGACCCTCCGATTTTACCGTATACAGATAGTCCCCGCATTTCTTAGAGAGGAGCGATAAGAAATGATTTTAACATCCAACTCTTCGAACTTCCTGCAATGATGTTATGTTGACGATATAATATTTATGACGTAATCTTTTACGATAACCAAGACATCCCATGGACTTGTCTTTTCAGCGTCATTCAATGCGCTGCCGATTCCCATTCTCCAAAGCAACTATATCGTCGTTGATCCAGTTTCCAATGGTGCATTGATTGTGCCTGCCAATCCGTCTTTCTAAGGCATTGATGGTGTTATTGGCCTTACTATCACCCCATATAAATTGGGCCTCCCGGTACTATCTTTTTATCCAAGTGCCTTTCAACACCTTTCCATTTTTTTCTTCCTACTATCCCCTCCATTGCTACCCACCATGTTTGGGGTATATGGCCTTAAAGCCTTAGGACGACGTTCTCATCAGCCACGCCATGGCCTTTTGCCTGGGCTGTTTTTTGCCGAGTTAGATTATACTGTCTTATCGTTGTTGTTGTTGTTGTTACAGTTGTTACTGCTATCGTCGTTGGTTTGAAGTGATGAGGTAGTGGGGTCGACTTCTTCCTACTTAGAAGGACATTTGGACTCTACATTGTTGCTCGGGTGAGCGTTTGGACTATATACCGCTGCTCATTCTCCTACCCTGGCCTAGTGTGGCACTTCGTCCCCTTGGTTTTCCAAGGGATAAAATGGCACCACCAGCCATTAGACTTGCATGGCTCAATGTCCTGGATGGCGGACGCAGAGCAGCCGTGCATGTAGAGTTGATGCCCGCTGAATCTTCAACCTCTAGCTTCGGCGGGCTATGTCTCTTTTTTTTGCTTCTTCTGCATCACTTTCCTCTTCTTCATCTTTGTTTTTTCCTCTTCTTAATATTAGCCCTCGGAGATATTATTCTGGAGGATCGACATGGAACCCTAGAGGAGGTGGTGATCGAAGATCTAGTCGCTGAGGATGTATGCCTGAAGAGATGGAGCTCGAGGATACTGCTGCCAAGGATGTACCTTTGTGAGTAGGCTAGGCTCTAGGCTTTTGCTACATGTGTACTTTTTCTATTATTTGTTTCTATGTAAGGGCCCCTCGCGGGCTTTTGTAATCATATGTTATGACCTATCGAGGGCTCTTGTAATCAAGTGTTTTCTGAATACAAAGACGTTTTCCCAATATTATCTTCGATACTTGCTGTATTCCTCTTTGTTTACGTTTATGGATATTCTCAATGTATGACTTTACTAGTTGGTGCCAATGTCGATCCCAGAGGAGAATGCTTTTTCTTGATTTTTGGTGGATTAGTATGGCTTCTCGTGGAGCCCTTCGTCGTTTCTTGGATCGATCCTGGATTGCACTGATAAACTCGGGTCGTAGGGACCCTTATCTCGAGTTGAATGAGAGTAACGCTTCGAGCCTTGAAACTGTGATTTATCACTTAAGCTCCGCGATAACCTTAGGGGGGAAATTTGCTTGGAGGCGCGTGGACAGGGACTGCCTTTGAGCTTTCGAGGGTAGTCCCCGAGATGAGGTTCGTTCAAATCCGGACCTCCTAGAAACTTTCATAGATCCTGGAAGAGGGTTTGTCCGAACATAGACGGTACCCCAGGGCTAAGCCCATATTAGTGGAGTTTAAGTGCTTATTTCCTTGGAGCCTATCTTCTTTTTGATGAAAGTCCTTCGAGGTCGGTTACCACCTCGAGCCTTGTAAGGATGTCATTGTCTTCTTGGGGCCTAACACCTTTTTGATGGAATTCCTCGAGGTCAGGTACCCCCTCGGGAATGGCAATGATATTGTTGGCTTCTTGGAGCCAACCTTCTCTTTCGATGGAGGTCCTTGAGGTCGGGTACCACCTCGGGACTGGGGATGGTGTTGTTGGCTTTTTATAGCCTAATTTCCTTTCCGATGTAGGTCTCGAGGTCGAGTACCACCTCGGGACTGGCGATGGTGTCACTAGCCTTTTAGAGCCTAACTTCTTTGATAGAGGTCCTCTAGGTCGGGTACCACCTCAGGACTAGTGATGATACGGGGATTCCCATTTTCAAAACATTACATGGTGTCGCCTAATGTGCGATACAGTTTCCAAGTTGTTGGGGTGATTTGGTGATATCGGTTAGTGTTTTTAATCGTCTTTGAGGCAGGTGGGTCGTTGCCATTTTTGCCATATATAAATAGGGTTGTTTCTGCTCTTTTGGAGATCCTACCATTTTAAGTAGTTACCCTTCTTTTTCCGCGTTAAGTCTTTTACTACTTTAGTACTAACGGACTTGCACAGATTCCTGCTTTAGTTCTCCGATTTCGCCATAGCGATGGCTGCTACGTCGGGGTCGTCCGGCAGAGAGGGGAGAGCTCCTCTTTCGCATTCAGGACCAACGACAGTACACCTTGAAGACCCCTTCTTCGATAGGAGAAGAGCATCTTGAGTTAGTGAGAAAAGACTGCGGATGGGGGCAGAAAGTGGTGTTATAGACATTTTCCCTGGATGAGGGCATCACGGATCGTGCCAATGGAATTTTGAATGTGTACACGTATCCTTTCACATTGGGCCTCCTTGATAAGGTTGTTCTCGACTTCGGTTTAAGGTATTGGGTTACCTTGGCTTAGATCCACCCGTCGTTTTGGCGAATAATGTTGATGATGAGATTTTTTGTGGAGAAGGCGGGGCTTGAACTTACGCTTAGTCATCTGGTTAGGCTGCACCGGCCCTTTCACCATCGAGGTCTGCTAACCTTGCGATGTCGATCGACCACGCCTTTTGCTGTTGATGATGAGGAAGATGGAGACCGACAGTGGATGAGTCGCTTCATCCGAGTGCAAACCGCTGACATTATCCCCGTGAAGCTTATGCCATTCCCTGAGGAATGGAAGTATACACGTAAGCGGAGCATTTCTTGCCTTCTCAGATTTGTTTATGGCGAAAGTTGATTTTGTAACCGTGTCTCCTTTCCTTTTTCTTCAGCGGTTTCATGGGCGCCAGGCACCGTTCCTGATATTCCGGATTGGGTACGGAAGTTGGAAACCCACTCAATTGCCCTACCGATAAGGAAGAGGGGAAAAAGGTGCTGTCATCTATCTCGACCAGTTTCCCAAGGCGTTGGAAATCCAGTCCGGCTCAGAGAATCACTCTCTCTATTTAGCCCTTCGTTCCGCAAAAAAAGAAGTCATCCTTGACGATTTCCCATTCTGCGATGAGCGCAAGGGGCGAGCTTTGTCTCGGGGAAAATGGGAAGCAAAACATCACGATGCGTGTTGTGCTATTTTTTCCTTTCACTCCCTTCATTTGGAGAGGCATTTTTCCTTTATCTATATTAATCTTGAAGTTGTACGCATTGGAGAGCCTTTCAAGGCAGGGTTGCACTCCTCTAGAGAGGGGGAAGGGTTGCCAACATCCGGGCTAAAGAACAACAACAATAAGCGAGAGACGCTTTTATAGGGAGATGATGCTCAAAGTAAGTTAAAACGGGACCGGGGCTTCGGAGCAGAAGCATCATCCGAGCCTACTGCGTCTATGGTTCCTGGTTCTGGAAAGAGAGTTTCTCTGTTGCTGTCACCTTCTTTTTCTGTCGACAGTACTTCGAGAGATAGTGGAAACTCAGGGTCTCATATACTAGTGATCGTGCCTCAACCGGAGTCGATCCTTTCAAAGTTAGGGGAACTAGGTTAGAAGATGTGTGCTCGGTGTTCGAGGAAGCCTAGTGGCTTCACTCCATGGTGAGTTTCAGCATAGGCCTTTCAAACTTCGCGCCTTCCCTTCCTTAGTGGGTTTTCTTTTGTAGGCCTTCGACAAGCTTAAGTTCGGGCTGCTTCGTTATGAAGCCAGGCTGTGGAAGGCTCTAGATATGGAGAGATCCCTTAGGCTCCTTTGTGATGAAAATGTAGTTGAGTTGGTGCACTTGCGGTTTGAGGTGAGCCGGAGCTTGAATTATGAGAACTACTTGAAGGAGCAGGTAATTTTCTGTCCCGGGTGAGCGTGTGTTTCGCCTTCTAGCTTCTGAGGCTAACGCTTCATTTTATTTCAGTTGTAGAAAAAGACGAAGGCCTTGGAGCGCCTTCATGATGAAACTGGCCGAGCCATGCATGGGTATGATGAGCTAAAAGCTCAGGCGGAGGCTCAAGCTTTAGAGGGGAAGGGTGCTCTGGCTAAAGCTCCCATCTTAAGGCTCAACTTTACTTGGCACGTGACAATGCTTCGATTCAAACTGATATGATTAGGAAGCTTGGGTTTGAGCTTTTGAATGTTAGGGCCGAGATTGTTGATGCCTGGGGTGAAGCAATAATGAGCCGAACTAAGGCTAACCAGGAGATGGAAATCTATTTAAAGGATTCTACCGATTCTCTAACTGAGATGAGAAGGATCCTTGACCGCGAAAGGAGGATTGAAGAGTATGCTCATTGCAAGTCTCAAAGAAAGACCCTAAAGGAGATCTGTGCTAGGGTTTTCTCCCTTTCTGAAGAGTTGGCGCGAGCGAGGGCAGATGAACATGATGCTTGGTTACTTTTGTCCGACACCGAAGAAAGTGAAGATGCGGTCGGTAGGCCGTAGCTCCCATGGGTTGTAGATTTTTCCATTTGTATATACCATATTCAAAGCATGTTTGTAGATGGAGATTGTGTTTTTTCGTATATGTGTATAAAAGAAAACCTTCTGGCTTTATTTCTTCTGTATCTCTTTCTGTCTCGAATTTGGCCAGGTGAATTGGTCATTGAGTCGTAGGAATCCTTAGATTCATGATATGGACCTGGGGCTTATTTGGCTGGCCCATGGGATCTTACGCGTTTTTGCTGTTAGGCATATTTAGGATAACTACTTTGGGCTCAGTCCCCGAGTTAGGCATCGACTCGAGCTTATTTGACCTTCAAGTTGCCAAATTTAAGGCTGGCGACAGTGACTCTTATGCTTTTGGTCGATGTGCCTTCTAAATGTGTGTGGGCTGGTGATAATGGCTCTTATGCCTTGGGCAGATGCGGCCTTTTAGTGTGGGCTGACAACAATGGATCTTACACCTTGCTCTTAGGCATATTTAGTTAACTATTTTTGGTTTAGTCTCCAAATCGGGTTACGACTCGAGTTCATTTGACCCTCAAGTTTTGTATTTGTGCGGGCTGGCAATAATGTCTCTTACGCCTTGGGTCGAAGCGACCTTTTATGTGGGCTGGTGACAATGGTTCTTACGCCTTAGGTCGAAGCGACCTTTTATGTGGGTTTTATTTTTCCCTCGATAAGGATTTAGAAATAGTGTTTTCCTGACTCTTCGTCAGCTTAATAAAAGCCTCGATTGCAAGTCATTATATGGCGATGATCGAGCACCTTAGAAGGTTTGGCTCGGAGGCTGAGTATCTCAAAGTCGATGTTTAAGAGCTGATATGGTCGAAGCTCTTTTGCCTGTATCGAGGGTAGCCTATTTAATCGGTTCTTTTCGAAGTAGATTCAAAGTAATTGAAAGCCTGTGGTTTTGTAGTGACGGTCGGGCATCCACGAGTCGCATTAGTTCGACTGGTACAACCGTGTGACCGGAGTCATTTGTGTTCAGCCGAAGCCTTTAAGTCCCGAGTGAAGTAATTTTGGCATCTATATCGAGGGTATACATTTTTAGGGGTCTTACACGTTCGATATATAGCCGAAACTTTGAGATCGGGTTTATGCCTTCAGTAAGGTCTTACAAGTTTTACATGCCTTTGAGGACTTACTATTTTGGATACTTGGTACAAGTATTGTTCATACCTTGCTTGAGGTCTTATAGTTTTATTGCTGCCTTATGTAGGTCTTACGAGCCCGAATCTGCCCGCTCTAGGTCTTATGGCCTCGAGTTTTTTAATGAATGGCGATTGGCGACAGTCCCCGAGTTATCGAGGGTATCTTGGCTCGAAAGCTGTTACTTGTAATCTTTTTATTGCCTCATTGAGGGCTTACGATTTCGGAGATCACGACCCTGAGGTCATGCATTTTTTGAGATTTTGATGCTAGTTACCGAGTATTTGGGGCACTTTCGGACTTGGAGACGTTTCGTGTCTTTCGTGTTGCCTCGTTGAGGGCTTATGAGCTTGGAGTCCCGAACCGGAGGTTGTTCGGGAGTTGAATTGTTGACGCCAGTCCCCAAGTGTTCGGGATGTTTTCGGCGGAGAAGTCATTTTTGCGAAGTTGCCGAGCTTCTTTTGGAGTGTGAGATGCTTTGATAAAATATATCCTTGAATTATTTGATACAAGTGTACATGTTTTCGCCATCAGGGGCCCGGATATATAGACACGGTTCATTCGACCATTTGGCCCGGTACATCATTTTCCTATTGGGATCCCATTTGGCGTTTCTTGGATTTTCCGAGCGGATGGCCTTCTGGGGGGATGCCCCCCAGTGTTCGAGGTTGATTGTAAAAGAAACCTTGAATACTTGTTGAGTCTTCATTAGGTAGCATATGGATGTTGCCTTATTAAAAACCTTGCCGGTAAAACCCTTTTCGGGATAAAAACTCGATCGAAGGAAAAGAGTGCAACAGATGCTTTAAAACCTTAAGGTCTTTGGGTTGGGTTAGCACTTTGATTGCTTTGGTAGGGCACCTTCATAAGGGTTAACGTGAAATATAAAATGAAAAGAGAGATGTTTATACCTTAGTGGTGATGGCGGTTTTGAATGTTGGCATTCGTTTGGAGGTCGCGACACGTTCCATTATTCGGATACAACCGCAGGAATGTCTCTTGGTCACTATCTTATTGTTGGCTTATTTTTTAGTCCCCCTACCGGTGGAGACATTGGTGGAGCCTAGTGGCGGCTGCCTCAAAAGATCGTGTGGATGACATGTTGCGGCTCGTCCACTTTGTTCTTTTTGGTTGTTTCTCTTTCTCGAAATTGATTTTTGGCTCGGTTGCTGAAGAATTCTCGAATGTGACCATTATCGAGTAATCAGGTCACTTCCTCCCGGAGTTGTCGGCAATCCTCGCTCTTGTGTCCATGCATTTTGTGGAATTCGCACACTAAGTTATGATTCCTTTATGAAGGATCTGATTGTACAGGCCTGGGCCATCTGGCGTCTCTGATTTTGTTGATGGTGAACACGATGTCTGACACATCGACGTTGAAGTTGTACTCTCATAAGCGAGGTGCCTCCATTGGTCTTGCGTTCGAATCCAACTCTGTTGATGAGTCCCCGAGGATTCTGTCCTCGGTCTATCCTTCGATCATTGCGAGGTGGGTTGCGCCTTGGGGCGTTCCTTTTGTCTTCGATGTAAGGCTTATCTTTCTTTGTTTGGCTTTGGCTCGTTCGCCAGAAGCCTGCTTTGGTATACTGAGCCCGAGGGGGCTCGTAGATGGTCGTCTTCAACCTTGATCTTCGACTGGTATCAGTTTTGGACGTCCGACCAGGTCACAACGAAATACTCGACCAAATTCTGTTTCAGCTGCTTCGAAGTCACCGAGCTTTGTTCATTCAGCCCCTGAGTGAAGGCCAGCACTTCCCAATCATCAGAGACTGGCGGTAGTTCCATTCGTTACATTTGAAATCGGGACACAAACTCTCGCAGCATTTCGCTCTCCCTCTACTTGATCTTGAATACGTCAGATTTCCTTGTTGCTCTTTGATGGCACCGGCATGTGCCCTTATAAATTAGTCTGCAAGCATGGCAAATGAGTCTATGGAGTTAGGAGCTAGGTTGTGATACCACATCATGGCCCCCTTCGAGAGTGCTTCCCCAAACTTTTTTAACAAGATAGACTCGATCTCATCGTCCTTTATGTCATTGCCCTTTACTGCACAGGTGTAGGCGGTAACGTGCTCGTTGGGGTTTGAGGTCCCGTTGTATTTTGGGAGGTCTGACATTTTGAAATTCTTGGGGATGTGTTTCGGAGCCGCTTCCTCTAGGAACGACCTTTGTACGAACTTCTTCGAATCCACACCTTTCAGGATCAAGGGCACTCCTGGAATCTGGTCGACCCTGGAGTTGTAAGTCTCGACCTTTTTGTCATTGGCTTATATCATTTTCTCGCCTGATTCAATCCTTCTGGTGAGATCCTAGAACATTTTAGGATTACGGGATCGACCATCGACCCGTTATTGCTCGATCTCTCCGGTACCTGTTTGGCTTGTGGAGCTGTCCCCGGTGCTACCGTGCTAGGAGTTTTCTAGTGACGTTGCAGCTGAGCGATAGCCAACTATTATGCCTGCAACATTTCAAAAATAACATGAAGGCTAACCTCCCGTTCTCCCCTAGTTGGGGTTTTCTGAGCCTCTTTTTGGTCCCCTTGGCGCACGCTCCTACCGGTGTGGGAGCTTATGTCAATGCATTAGGCGTCATGTGAGACTGCACCCACGGGGATTGGTTCTGGCACATTCCCTGGGTTTTGTGGTGGCACATCAACACCTGGAACACCCACACCATTTTCTCCGTGGTCCTCAAAATTGTTATTTTCACCTCCACTCATTGAGTTTGACATTTCGACCTGAAATCGAAGATCCTGGACAAGAGAAAGTGTGAAAAATAACTTGTGTTATGTAGTAAAACCAACAAGAAAATAATCACTATTATTTTTAGCCCCACAGTGGGCACCAAACTATTTACCGTGAAAATGATAATAACAATTAAATTTGATTATGGGACTCTAAAAATATGTGATCTACCTTTATTCTAGTTGTTAGGCAGTTGATGCTTTGTATGTGAGACATAGAAACGAAATGAGAGTTAAGAATAGGGTGATAATCAAACCGATAGGCTAATAATTGGGGCCTCGAGCATATCGATTCGGGGGCCTCGAGGTTGATTCCAGAGCTCTATTGGGATCTGTCGAAGGTAATCGAAGTATGACTAACAGTTGGAGTAAAATTAATGAGAGCTCTTTATGGACAATGCTAAGCAAGAAATGATGAACAACAATGAAGGTAATAAATGAAAGCAATAATATCAAAGGAATATGTTAGAGAGCAAAGAAAATGTTTTTGTATATTTCGTGTAGAGCAACTGAAGCAGCCAATCATTATAAAATGATAAGGATCACCTTTACATATGAGGGGAATCCTGATATAGTACAAAATGCATTAATTACAAAGATAGAGGGATGGGACAACTACATGACACCCTGATTCAGGGCTAGGGTAGCCCACTAGGCTCTGTCAGTCCTAGTCGTGTACCTTGGGAACTCCCTACTTCTATCACAATTGTGGTCAACACTGTCTTCAGGCCGAGCATCGTCGAACCTTGATGGAGGAAACTCGACCATAGCTTTGCAGCCTCGAGCCTTCGATATGATCATCTGAGGTGCCTCAATGATGAGGAATTGGACCCTCTGATTTCAGCGTATACGGTAACAAACCTAACCTTAGGATAAAAGAGTGACGGGCTAATATAGGATCGAGTCCAACCTTATATTTTGACAACAGTTCATAACAACATAAATTCAAGTATAAAAGAGATATCTCAAAAGTAAAATACTCAGCTCGTTCACAGTTCCAGAAAATGGTCATGCTTTTCAAATATCTCACTGAAAGAAAATCCCAGATCTCTTACCGAAAATGCCAAAAACACAAGTAAGTTTGAAAACTGTAATTTTCCAAATATCCTTTCCACAATAAATAAAATGATTCATTTTCTTTCCAAATAACAAGTATAAAGTACCTTTCCATACCCACATATCAATGTATATAATAAGTAATGAATGACGTGATACTATATAGCATGAGTAAGAATGTATCTCGATGCCTGTATGTCATGTATGCATGTGAATGCCATGTATCTCAGAGATGAAACATGTACACACACTCTCAGAGTACTCAATCTCATTACCTTGCATCCTCTCTTACTATGCTCAACACTCAGCACGCTAAATCACTGAGCGCTGTATAATAACTGTTGTGGCATGTAACTTGATCCATATATATATATAGTCGATTATATCTCTACGGAAAGCAACCCGATCTAATATCGCTACGGCATAAAGCCCGATCCATATATCGATGTGGTGTGCAGCCCGATCCATATATTGTTGTGGCATGCATCCTGATCCATATATCGCTGCGGCGTGCAGCCGATCCATTTATATATATACTGTTGAGGCGTTCAGCCTGATCCATATATATATATATATATTTGTATCCTCGCAATGAGGCCCTCGGCCTCACTCAGTCATCACTCTCTCCAGTCTCACTCACGAGCTTAAAATGTCATGAAACTAGCCCGACAATAATGATGTGATGCATCAACAACAACAACTAAGACTGAGATACGATATGAATGCATGAATATGACTAAGTACAAAATATCAATTGAAATCAGTGAGATGACAGCAAGAAATAACCACTATGGGTACCAACAATATCAGCATAAAGCCTAAACATGATATTTAGTATGATTGACAGCTTATATCACATGATGAAAACATAAATATCAACAAAGTAGGGCCACTATACAGGGCCATGGGAACAATAGAGTCCTATTTCACAAGGTGCGCACCCACACGCCCATCACCTAGTATTTGTGTCACCTCAATACCAATCACATAACACGTAGTTCAAGGTTTAATACCTGTTGATACCCAAATTTTCCCCAAAATATGTTCAAAACTATGCCCTGGCATCAATTAGTATTTTTCACACAATTTCTGTATTTTTAAAATAGTTTTATTAATTTATCCCAGTAATTTATTTACAAAACAATCATTGATTGCACCACAAATATTTTTATAATAATTTTGTGGCTTAATTTGATCATTTGCTTTTGTACTAAGTTTCAATTATTGAACATATATCCACATTTGTATTTTTATGTTGCAATTGTAATTATTTTACAATTATAGCCTATGCATGCATTATTACATTATGTTGCCAGAAAATAGCCTTTTATATTTTTAAAATATTAAGTAATTATTTTAAAATATTTCCAAGCGTGAAAATCATTTTTTACAACTTATTAGCTATTTTGTAAAGTTATTTTATCAATTTAATGGGTATTTAATAAATGGCCTTCTTATTTTTCGGATTTATCCTAAATTAAACAATTCAAACCCCTAGCCCACCAAGACCCGTCCCTAAAGCCTCTAAATCCTGGCCATTGATAGTAGAGATCAATGGCCAACATCACTTCTTACCAAATTTAACCAAACGACCCCTCCAAACCTAGCCATTCTCACCAAACAGCTGCCCTGAAACCCTACCGTCTCCGTTCACTCTAAGACCTAAACCTAACCCTAGCTGCCGCCACCCAAAACCAGCCCTAATCGCTTTAATCCCTATCCGATCTATAGCTTCCATGGGTGTACGAGGCCTCTATTTGTCTCATATCTCCCATGTTTGCTCGATCGTGTGGTTTCGTGGAAGGACTTCGAAGAGATTTGGTCCAGATCTAGTTTTATGCTCTTCAAAAGTCCGTCTATGGTCCGTGAATGCTATCTATCAAAGTTTCACGGCTCAAATCTTTGATTCAGGGGCCAGATTCTTTTTACCCTTCCTATTTTCTTCAAGAAACCCAAAGTTTAGACTTGAATCGGTTCAGATCTCTGTAGATTTGGAACGATTATGAGTTCATCGCTGATTTTTTCTAAAATTTCCTTATTTTCTTTACTGGTTAATCAATTTTTAAACATTTTGTTACATTAGGGTTTGTTTTCTTGTTGTTTATTAGTCGAACCTCTGAGTTCTGAAGTATTTTCAAACTTCCATGGATATTCTTTTAGGTTATTTTACCTCTCCACTACTAACCGATTTTTAAGCACTACACTACTTTAGCTTTCGATTTCTATGATTTTTGTTATTCGAATCTCTGTGTGTTGACATGTTTCCAAGTTTTCAATGGTTGTTTCCTTCTTTAAGTGGTTTCAAATTAGGGTTCTTACCAGACTTCTCTTGAAGAGGTTTTTTCTACTTTCAATGTTTAATTTGTTCATCTCTTTACGTGTTTGGTTAACTTCCGTATGCATGAACCCTAAATGTTCTGATGGTAATACTGATTTCTTCTATTATGTTTCTTTCCGTGAACTACACATATTAATTGACTCCATTTAGGGCTTTGAGTGATTTTCCTGTTAAATCCAGTATTCTTGGGGATTTTGTCGCTTAATTGATTTCTATTTAATTTGAATGATTCGTTCTTGGTTAAAATTAGTATTTTTAGGAGTTTTTACTTATTTACCTATTTATGACTAATTACACTTGCCTTAATTAGTTATCAGTCTTGGGGATTTGATGTACTCCTTATATAGTTTGGTGTTGATTTATTGCCTTATTTGAGTCCCAATTCTGACCGTTAATTAATTGCCCCCAATTAAGGGGCCTATTCCGGACTCCTTTATAGGAATTGACTCGTTGATTGATTAATTGCTCCTAATTGATTGAACTACGATTCTTTACCTTATTTGTTGTATTGCATAAAGTGCTATATATACACTCTCATTCTTCTCCTTCAAGACACGGACATTAGTTCATCAACTACTCTTGCACTCTAAAAAATTTCTCTGTTATTCCTCTTACTTGTGATCTTTGTTAATCTAGTCGGTTGTAAGCCAAGGCTAGAAATTGTACAACACCTGTCTTACATCTTGTGTTCTCTTTCTCTAACTGGTATGCCCCTGATTAAATTTTAGAATCTAAACCTATGTGTTTATTTATTGCCTTAGTTCAGCAGACCTGAATTCATTCCTGCTTTTGTTCACTATTTCTCTAGCATGCCTAATACACCTTGTTCAATATGTGATTAGCATGTCTCAACTTACTTGTTTGTCTACTGTTTATCTAACATGCCTAAATTCTACCTTGTTCAAATATATGATTAGCATGTCTCCACTTTACTTGCATGTTTACTATCTTGTTTAACATGTCTTACACTGTCTTATTCTAGATGTGATTAGCCTGTTTGCCTGATTACTGTTTATCTAGCATGCCTAAACTTTGTTTTATAAGTGTTTGATTAGCATGTTTAGACTTGTTAATACTTGCCTAGCCTGTCCATTTAAGTTCTTGCATGCTCTGCCTTACTCCTGCTAAGTTATCTAGTCTCTCCAGTGCAACTCTAGTTGTGTTTTTTATGTGCCCTCAACATGTTTCTGCTGTGATCGTTGCTTCATGTTTCAATAACATGCATTATATCTAACCTACTATTTCTATAGAACCCCTTGAGAACTCTATGCACCCTATTGTTTATGTGATCCACTATACACTAAGGTGTATTCTATGTGTCCCCAACCCCTCTTTCCTTGTGTGGAACATGCTTGCCATGTGTTTCTGAATAATGGTTTTTCGGTGATTTGTGTTTGACTTAAAAGTGTTTTCATATTTTTCTCAAACTGTTTTTACCACCAAATTAGTACTGGTTTTCAGAAAATCTATTTACTTCTAAGAATATTCTCCATATTGTTTACCAAAACTCTTTCAAATCATGTCAAACACTCTCACTTATTCTTAGGTTATTAAGTCCTGCCCCTCTGGTATGTGTACTTCTTAGAGGTCCCTGAGATCTCTCTGAACTCTAGCATATTAGGGCTGGCTCTTCCACACTGCACATAATAAGTCTTTATTTGAGAAAGTATGAGTGTGAGCACTGCGCGGGATCCTTAAGGTCCTTAGGGAACTCTGACACACTTGGACACAAATGTGGCAATGAATCTTGAGCATTTGAGACTAGTGAAGGCCTGACACACCAGGATTTGCTTTGGGCCTACTTCAGGCTCCCTATAACTTAAATTCTATTCTATTTATGTATTTTATTCAATCATTGGTCTGTAATAATTAATTGTAAATAGATATTGGGGTGACTAGTCAAAGGGAGGGTAGTTATATAGTGTGGATAAAGTTGGGTACATAACATGCCTATAGGTTTTACTTTGGTTCAAATATGTTTTGTTAGATAACATGCCTATAAGGTTTTGCTTTGGTTCAAATAAATTATGGTTGCTTTACTTACATGATTAGACACCATGCATATAGGGAATAAAATATATTCAAATATGCCTCTTTAGGAATCATGCCTATAGGATCTAAAATCAATTTTAATTAGAACTCATACTTATAGGTTATGAATCAGTTTAATTAATTATCCTACTCGCTTCTTTAATAGTCCTCAACGTTGTGTTAATTAATATCACTAGAAAGCATGCCTATAGGATTAAGGACTTCAAAAATGTCTTCCCAGAATTGTGAATGCATATACACACTTAGGCAAGCTCGTTAAATAACTTTGAAAGCAGTTCTGTTTATGTGTGAAATTATCCAGATTTAACAAGCTATAGAACCAATTGGCAAACTAGTTAGAATTCTACCACTTTCCTTATGCATATCTTGAATCTTTAACATTCATTTAGATACCATGTTCTTAGGATCTTTGAACTTTCTTCAAAACCTTTGTTTTAGACGTGTTGTTTGTTTTCCTATATACATGCAGAGGTAAATGTGAGCCTTCTAACTACTTGTCCTTATTTACTTGTCCTATATGTTATTTGCCTGTTGCCTAGATTTTTACCTTTTATAAACTTTAGGATGTCTAGAACTTTCCAGATTTAGAGGTCCCAAATTCCTTAAGTACCATTAGGAAGGGACGGGTAGCAACACACTTAAAGGTCGTTAGTTAAACTCGCTTATATAACCATTAAGGGGAGGGTAATGGCTAGTAAAAGGATATGATGACATGCGCGTTAATGTCACGTGTATCCCTTCTCATTAAGGAGTAATTACCGGGCATTGCATGGGTATGATCCTGTAGGCTAATCAACTTAGGACTTCCCTTTCCCATATTCCATATGTTTTTAAACTTCCTTTTCTTTACATACACATAAGCTGTCCAAATCTCTTTACCTTCATTATTTAAACTTCCTTGATCATATATGCATTTAGATGGAGAAAGCCACTTTATTTGCAAATACTTGATTGCTTGTTAATTGACTAATTCATATAGTTTAAGTTCGGCTGGGACCCACCGTTGTGGACCGCGAGGGGTGCCTAACACCTTCCCCTCAAGGTTATTTCGAGCCCTTACCCTAATCTCTGGTAATGAAAACTAGTTACATGAGTTAATCTCTTTAGGTGCCCTAACGCACCAGAATCCATTAGGTGGCGAATCTTCAAATACCATATTCCCAAAAGGAAACGAGTTGTTCCCCCATGAATGTTGAAACTCCGACTTCCCCGCAAGAAGGGAAAAAAATGGGGGTGCGACAACATGGTGTCTCTGCTGGGGATATATTAGGATCTTACCATAACGATCTTATTTTTGTGAATTAGTCCAAGCATGCTCTATCCCACGTACCCTTTCCCCTTTTTTGAATTTAACTGTCTATTTTCAAGCATTTATGATTTCTTTATTTTCCTGAAACTGACTTGTCTCTTTGTTTTCTTTTCCGTAATTGTCTTTCAATTATTTAAATACTGCATTTAATATTTTTCTTACGTGAAAATACTTGACAACATGTTATTTATTGTTGCATAAATCATGCTCAACATCATACTGCACTTGTGCGTAATCAATCCTATAGCAACAATTGATGAGTGTTTGCGCTCTTCCTATATATCACCCTTTAAATTCAGAAACGCGTATTTGCGGTAAAACTAGTCGATCAGCAGTGCGTTCAATTGTTCCGTGCCTTTCACCCTCAAGTTGTTCGCTTGAGGGTTCCAGTCAAGACCTCTATAGCAGCCTTACTCTGATAAATTGTACATGCATCATGGTCAAACCTAACCGCATTAATATGTTATCCACATAATTGCCCTTTAAGACAAGCCTTGTCCAAAAGTACATCGGGTTTTCCATAATCCCAATGGACATAACCACGATTATGTGCATTAATTTAGAGAAATAAGTGCCAATATGCTAATAATTACTGTATAAATAGATGAACCTAGAGGGAGAAAGGGCCTAACTCTCTCTTGGTTTGCAAAGAATGTGGCACGAAGTTCCCAGATTCGGTATGGTCGGTAGCATACCTCCACTTTTGATAGATTAGTGGAGTGATCTTCCCTCAAGTGATCAAAATCATGTGAAAAGAGTCTTGGGTAATTTTCCATTACTATTGGATCTTCAACCAAACAAGATTCTAATCGAGGTTGACATTCTGTTTGGGATAAGGAAAGGGTCGTGTTCCATTTTGGAGACATAGAAATGACTCCCCTTCTAGAATAAATAGAGGGATTTGCTGGGTTTCCTTGGGATAGCCCTGGTCTGCTAGCACCTGAAAATCGTACCACCAGAGAGTTCCTGAAGAAAAATGATGATTTGGAGTGCCTGAAGAACTCCTACATACCTTTCAATTTCCTTTATGAATGATACAGTCACAACAACTCTTACCGTATTTTTGATGATGAGTTTTCAATCTCTTTTTTAGGCTGGGTTTATCGTAGGGTATTCGTGTTTATTATATGTTTCTTGAGCATGCTGGTATTCCCAATCCAAGGGGATAGAATCCATACTAGGCTAGCCATAGTGGCCAAAACTCTAATGGACGGGATATAGGGGCAGACATATGTTATTGTCCCTATCAGGCCTTGGAATACTATTAGAAGGGGTCCAGATTCTTTGAGGGTTGCAACTTGTTGTTAGAAGTCTGGCTATTAGAACATCTTTAAAGGGGCCAATACCGCCAAGAGTTTTCATGAAGGCCGTGGAATGACCACATAGCCTTCCATCACCCTAAAAGAATGACCTACATTCCGAACATGTTCGATCAACCTAAGGATGCTGTAGGATGGGTGCAGTTTTTCAACAAGCTGATTGATGACCAGGTTCTGTGGATGTTTGAGTGGTTCCCCACCGACGAGTTCATCATATGATCCCGAGATATCACACATTTGTTGTTGATCGGGTTAAGAGGGATATACCCTTATGCTCCCCTTAGAGTTATGAGACAGACAGGTAGGAGACATGTCATACCACAGGTTGCTAAGATGAGCCACTTCAGAGCCGACTTCAAGGGTGTCTCCATCCAGTATAAGAACGAAGAGCAACATATATGGACTTTGAAGATCATTATGGAGAAAGATACCATCAAGCCAGCCCGATACCATGCGGGTCACTCATTCTTTCACCCCTCATGGTTGGATAATAACCTATCAGAAGTCTTTCAGCCAAGGGTTGGTCCAGGAAATAGAGTCATAGATGAGTTTGCTGAAGCAGAGGTGAAGTACAACAAGCTGCGCAAAAGAGTCCCAAAATCTGAAGCTAAGCACATGGCGCGACATAAGGCTGACATGGAGATGATTAATGAGTGGAAAGAAAGAGCTATTAAATCCAACGAGAGGTTGGAATATCTGGAATACAGTTTAATGAAATTGGAGGGGAAGATGGGGAAGAGGGTCACTGACTGTCAGAACGCTGATGAAAATGAATGAGGGCATCTAGCAAGGGCATTCCTACTGCTGAACCTGCACGAGCTGGGGGAGTTGATCGACAACAACATCCGGTCTAGAGAGGGTCCTTCTGGGACCAAGTAGATTAGATTTACTTGCTTTCCTTTTGAATGTAATAAGGCCAAGTGCCATTAGCAACATTATCTTATTTAGTTTTGTTTTGGGTCGTTTATTTTTACATTAATGAAATGAGGCAATTATTGGCACTAAAATCTCTCAAAATTTATTTGTTGCTAAGCCTACCTCGGGCACAACGAGGCTCCCAAATTAGGACGTGAATTTACATCCCCGCAATATGTGGTTAAATACTGCAAACATTTCAGAATCTTTACTGACTTGTTTACCTTTTGTTTTTCTTTATTCTTTATTCTCATCCCCTAAGGTTGGTTCACTCATAATGGCATCATCAGCATATCACACCAAATCTAGAGGCCCTCCACCTCCTCCTCATCCAAGCAATACAAAAAGTAAAGGGAAAGCTAAAATGAACGACTGAGAACGCAGAAACTTCAGACGGTCGGAGTACTCCGGCACCAATTGACCTAGTTTTGAGTTTGGAACAAAAGATATTGGAGCTACAAGTAGAACTTGAGCAGGTCCACAACTTAGCAAACCTATCACTCACCCTGAATGTCCCCGACATCAACCAACAAAACACAAAGAACCCAACACCTTCCCAAAACACACTAAATCAATATCTACAAAACCCTCATGCACCGCATCAATATGCAACCCCACCCCAAAATCTCAATCCCTTATCGATACAACCTCCGTCACAACACCACCATCAACCAATTCGATACCTACCAACCGCCACTTATCACACTCCCCATAACATACCACAACTCATTCTTGATCCTCAAAACTCAACCAATGACCACCACTACACTCAGGCACCTGGAACTCACCAAAACAACCCTATACGTGGAAACCATACCTCACTCTATCCAACCAACTTCTTATACACTAGAATCTGCTGAGAAGGACATGCTCATCAAAAACATAGCTGCAGAACTCAACAAGTTGACAAGTCGAGTTCAGGGTGTTGAAGGAGGTAAAGGGATAGAAGGTTTGAACTATGAAGACCCATGCATACGGCCAGATGTAGAACTGCTAGAGGATACAAACCTCCCAAGTTGGAGATGTTTGACGGTACAGGTGATCCCAGGGTTCATCTAAGGATATATTGTGACAAACTTGTCAAGGTCGGAAAGGATGAAAGGATCCGGATGAAACTCTTTATGAGAAGTCTTATGGGAGAGTCTTTGTCCTGGTACATAAGCCAGGATCCTAAAAAATTGTCCAACAAGGTGAGTATGGCATCTGATTTCATGGACCGATCCAGGTTCAACTTAGAAAATGCACTAGATGTTTTCTACATTCAGAACCTTAAGAAGAAGTCCACCGAGACTTTAATCTAGTATGCTAATCGTTGGAGGTTAGAAGTAGCCATAGTCAGTCCATCTTTGGATGAGGAACAGATGAAGAAGTTCTTCGTCAGAGCACATGATCCACAATATAATGAAAGGTTGATGGTTATTGAAAACCATAAATTCTCTGATATCATCAAACTCGGAGAAAGAATTGAAGAAGGCATGAAGAGCGGGATGGTAATAAACTTTGAGGCATTACAGGCCACAAAAAAGGCATTACAATCAGGTGGCATGTCAAAGAAAAGAGACGTTGAGGCAGTAATGGTGGCTCAATGCCTGAAATCTCCACTTACATATCAAATACCTCCACCTACATATCAAACACCTCCACCCACATACCAAGCACCGCCACCTACATACCAACCCTCATCTCCCAAATACTCCCAACCAGCCACTGCCTATCATACCTATAATTCTCAACCATCTTATTTCCAATCACCTCCAACTCGCCAAAATTATCCAAGACCACAACCCAATTTTGACCACAAATCACCCAGACAATACATCGCTATTGCTAAACCCATTGAACATCTGTATGAAATGTTGAAAGACGCTGGTTATGTCACCCCTATTCCCACTGTGGCACTAGAGAATCCATCCTAATGGGTCAACCCAAACAAAACCTATGCATACCATTCCGGTATGAAAGGGCACACCATTGACGATGTCGAACATTTAAAGGCAAAATCCAGACACTGATTGACAACAAGATTATACAGGATAAAGAGGTCGCACCCAATGTCCGCAACAACCCTCTCCCAGATCATAGGGCTGGGGGATACATATGATAGAGACGGATGAATAATGGGATCCTGAGGGGTCAATCGGGCTCATTCGAGAAGGCAATTCCTTTAAACCTACAGTCACACTTACTCCTATTGTAGTGCAGACTCAGTCACCGATCAAAGTTGATGTAGCTGCATTAGTTCCATTTGATATAAAGGTAGCTCCACCTGCGGCCACCCCTGTTCCATTTGAAGTGGAAGTGGCCACACTTTTCACAGAGACAGTATCAACCACACCTCCTTTTGACTTAAAAGTGATACCCTGGGATTACGTTGCTGACGCTAGGCGAAAAGGAAAGGCAAAGATGGAGGAACCTGATGCTGCGTAAGTAATGAATAGGACCGGGAGAATCTACACACCCAAATACTTGGGAGGACCAAGTAAGGATGCCACTACCAAGCAACCTGTCAAGAAATGGGACCAGATGTCCTTTGGAGGCAACTACAAGCAAGGAAATACTCCGTCATCGATCATCTGAACAAAACCCTAGCTCAGATATCCATATTGTCACTATTGCAAAATTTAGAAGCAAACAAGAATGCTTTGATGAAGATGTTGAGTAAAGCTTATGTACCCGACAATATCACTTGTGGAGAGATGACCAATATGGTAGGGGAGGTTCTGGAAAGTCATGAGATAATTTTCACGAAAATGAGCTACCGCTTGAAGGGTTGAATCACAACCGAGCATTGCATATCACAGTGCAATTTGAAGACAAATTCATTGCCAGGGTCTTGATTGATGGAGGTTCAAGTCTCAACATTTGTCCGTTGGATAATCTTAAAAGATTGGGAAAATGATTCCATGAAATACGCGTAGGAAGCATGAACGTGAAAGCCTTTGATGGGTCTCAAAGGGCCACGATTGGGGAAATTAATCTTTTTCTATAGATGGGACGAACTTGGTTCGACGTTGAATTTCAGGTGATCGACATATCAACCTCATACAATCTTCTATTGGGACGACCATGGATACATGTCATTGGGGTTGTGGCTTCCACACTACATCAAGTCGTGAAATTCGAATGGAACCATTAGGAGGTGATCATTCAAGGAGATGGGAGTAACCTTATTTACACCAGTCAAACCACCCTGGTTATTGGAAATAGAAGAAGGTTAGGAGGAGAAACCTATCATCACATCGAAAGTGTCAATACCGTCGATAAAGACAAATGGTGGAGTAGGAAAATAGAAAGCATATAGGCATGGTCTGGCTATGAGCCCAACAAAGTTCTTGGGAAGAATCTCTATGGTATTACTAAATCGATACAGCTGAAGCGTCATAGTACTACCTTAGGACTCGGATACCAGTATATATGGCAAGAGTATAATGATTGGTCATCTCCATGACATAGACCTTAGTACCTCTCGAGCAACTAGTGCCATATCTGGATCAAGATTTTCACCAGGCTGATACGATATGAGGAACTGCAGAAGAAGAAGCATTAGCTGGGGTGACAAATCTATTCTTGGAGGATGAAGACATGGACTGCAATGCAATAATTAAGGAGGAGGAGGAAGAAGGCCTCGCTATTAAGACTGTGGAGAAGGGAGCTATTCTCAGGAGCTGGACCACCACACCATCCCGGGCCCACCGAGTCCTTGGGTAGCTTGGTAGATTATATTCCTATAGCCATTCTAAGCATTTTAGATTTTTAGTAATTTTGTTTTTAAAGATGCACTTGTTTCAAAATAAATGCACGATTCATCGAGTCGTACTCGTTTGGATGTTTTATGTCTTAATCAAATGCATTGCCCTTTATTATTTATTATTGTCCATATTTTTCTTTCTACATCGTTATTGTTACTTTTTCTGATGAACCGGTAAATGTGAAATGTAATAACGCAATGCACCATGAGGAAGTGATTTGGATAAAGAAGATGAGATAATTGAGGAAGTTGTCACGAAGGTTGAAAACTTTGAGAATAAGCCTAAGTCAAACCTGGATGAAACTGAAGCAGTAAATTTGGGGAACGCCAAGACCGTCAAGGAAACTCAAATCAGCATTGACCTATCGCCAACAGAGAAAGAGGAGTACATTTGTTTCTTAAAGAGTATGGGGACATCTTCGCATGGTAATATGATGACATGACTGATTTGAGCACGTCCATAGTGGCTCACAAGTTGCCTACTAATCCCATGTGTCCGCCATTAAAGCAGAAACTCAAAAAGTTTAAACCGGATATGAGCCTGAAAATCAAGGAGGAAGTTACTAAGCAGATCAAATCCAAAGTCCTCAAAGTGGTTGAGTACCCAACCTGGTTAGCCAACATTGTGCCAGTTCCGAAGAAAGATGGGAAAGTCAAAGTATGTGTTGACTATCATGATTTAAATAAGCAAGTACCAAGGACGACTTTCCACTGCAAAACATACACATCTTGATCGACAATTGTGCCAAGCATGAACTCTAATCCTTTGTAGATTGCTTGGTAGGTTATCACCAGATTTAGATGGACGAAGAAGACATAGAGAAAACCGCTTTTATTACACCATAAGGGTATACTGCTACAAGATGATGACATTCGGTCTAAAGAAGGCTGGGGCTACCTACAAGTAAGCCATGACAACCATTTTCCATGATATGATACACATAGAAATAGAGGTGTATGTGGACGATGTCATTATCAAATCCAAGAAGGTCGCAAATCACATATCAGACTTGAGAAAGTTCTTCGACATGTCGAGAAGGTACAACTTGAAACTAAACCCCGCAAAGTGTGCATTTAGGGTTCCCGCAGGAATGTTACTAGGATTCATTATCAGTCATTGAGGGATCGAGCTGGATCCGTCTAAAGTCAAAGCTATTCAGGAGTTACCACCGCCTAGGAGCAAAAAGGACGTGATGAGCTTCCTAGGACGTCTCAACTATATCAGTTGCTTCATAGCACAATCCACAATTATATGTAAGCCCATCTTCAAGATGCTGAGGAAAGATGCCGAAACAAGATGGACCGAGGATTGTCAGAAAGCTTTCGACAAAATCAAGGAGTACCTGTCCATACTACCAGTTTTGGTCCCGCCAGAGCTATGACGACCTTTGCTACTCTATCTATCTGTATTGGATGGACCCTTCGGATGTGCTTTGGGACAACATGATGAGACAAGGAGGAAGGAGCAAGCCATATACTACTTGAGTAAGAAGTTCACAGCTTATGAAGAACGATAATTTCTGCTGGAGTGCACTTGTTGTGCTTTGACCTGGACGGCCCAGAAGTTGAGGCATTACTTCTATGCCTATACCACATACCTCATATCCAGGATGGACCCTTTGAAATATATATTTCAGAAACCCATGCCAATTGGGAAGTTAGCCAAATGACAGATACTGTTGAGTGAGTTCGATATCATCTACGTAACTCAAAAGGTGGTCAAAGTACTAGCATTGGCAGACCATCTTGCTGAAAATCTGGTGGGAGGAGAATACGAACCCCTAAAAACGTATTTTCCTGATGAAGAGGTGGCATTCATAGGAGAAGATATTACCGAAACATACGACGGTTGGAGGATGTTCTTTGATGGAGCTGCAAATTTTAAAAGAGTGGGCATCAGAGCAGTTTTGGTATTAGAAACGGGTCAACATTATCCGGTATCTGCTAAACTCAGATTTCCATGCACCAACAACATGGCAGAGTATGAAACCTGCTTACTGGGACTCAACATAGCAATCGACATGAATATTCAGGAGCTGCTGGTAATCAGTGATTTAGATTTGCTTGTTCAGCAGGTACAAGGATAGTGGGCCACTAAGAATTCTAATGTATTGTCATATCTGCACCATGTACAAGATAGAGTTCCGGCATGTTCCCAAAATTCAGAATGAGTTTGCCAATTCATTGGCCACCTTGTCATCCATGATACAACATCCAGATAAGAATTTCATTGATCCTATCCCAGTGAGAATTCATAATCAGCCACGTATTGTGCCCATGTTGAAGAAGAAACAGATGGAAAACCTTGGTTCCATGAAATCAAGGAGTATTTGGCGAAAGGAGAATATCCGGAGCATGAAAACCACACTCAGAAACGCACACTCCAGAGATTGTCCAATCACTTCTTCCACAGTGGAGGAAACTTGTACAGAAGAACCCCTCGACTTAAATGAAGCTTCTAAACTACTTGAGGATATATATGCGGGGACCTGCGGCCCCCATATGAAGGGTTTTGTCTTGGACAAGAAAATACTTAGGGCCGGTTACTATTGGATGACCATGGATACAGATTGCATCCAGTATCTCTGCAAATGCCATCAATGCCAAGTGCATGCCGATATGATAAAAGTGCTCCCAAATGAGCTCAATGCAACAAGCTCACCTTGGCCATTCGCCACCTGGGGAATGGATGTCATCGGCCTGATTGAGCCCACTACTTCAAACGGGCATAGGTTTATTCTGGTAGCCATTTATTACTTCACAAAATGGGTAAAGGCTGTATCTTACAAAATTGTTACCAAGAAAGTCATCACATACTGCCAAAGATCGTATTATTCGGCGATTCGGAGTTCCCGAATCCATTGCTACTGATAATGTGGCCAATCTAAACAGTGATTTGATGAAAGCCATGTGTGAGACTTTCAAAATCAATCACAAGAATTCCATAGCCGAGAGACCTCAGATGAATGGAGCCATAGAAGACGCCAACAAAAACATCAAGAAGATACTAATGAATATGGTAGAAAACCACAAGCAATGGCACGAGAAGCTACCCTTTCCTTTGTTGGATATCGCACTACAGTTTGCACATCAACTAAGGCAACTAATTACATGCTGGTTTATGGTATCAAAGTTGTTAACCTAGCTAAGGTAGAGATAACTTCTTTAAGAATCATACAGGAAGCTGAACTCATCGATTCAGAATGGATATGGAGCCGCTATGAACAATTGGCCCTTATAGATGGAGAAAGGATGAACGCAGTATGTCACAGTCAGTATTACCAGATTAGAATGTCCAGAGCTTTCGACAAAAGAGTCATACCGAGGCAATTCGCACCAGGATAGCTAGTACTGAAGAAGATCTTCCCATATCAAGATGAAGCCAAAGGGAAATTCTCTCCTAACCGGTCAGGTCCTTATATGGTTCACAGGGTGCTAACAGAAGGAACACTCATACTTGCAGAAATGGACGGAAAAATTTGGCCAAAAGTAATCAATTCAGACGCAGTCAAGAGATACTATGCTTAGATTATTTAAATTTCCTCATCTGATGTAATTGAACTATGCTTGACCTGATATCCGTTTAAGAGGGGATACGTAGGTAGCCCTGTGGGTTCGGTCATATCATAATAAAATTTCCATTTTCCCCAAGATCATAAACTGGGGCAGAATTTTGATGAGGACCCTCAAAATTTTAGAGCAAGTCCAGTTGATGCCAACATATGCCAGATAGTCAAAAATTGGTTAAGAAACTGGGGCAGAATTTTGAGAAGGATTCTCAAAATTTTGAAGATTTCAACAAGGCTCGTTACCCGCAAACGGTCGAAGGATCATCTACCAAACTAGAGTAGAATTTTGAGGAGGACTCTCAAAATTCTAACACGAGAAGCCATAATGTCTCTGAAATGTGTTACAGTCGCTAGTTCATCTAAAACTACTTGACATTTAAATATATTTCTAATATAACTCTATTTTTATATAATTGCATATTTTCGAAAACTCTATTTTTTTCTAAAAGTCAGGTGTTACCCAGGGAAACCCAAACGAGGCCTCCAGAACGGAGCATAGCAAGGCCAGCGGACAAAGGCACGAACCAACCTCGTCCTAACAAAACATACAATTTTTCTTTTAGCGCAGGCATATCTGATGTAGTGATAGCATTCGCAAACATGTATACACGTAACAAGATCACTACCAAACAGGCCCTTAGACACCGAATATATCTTCAGCTAAGAAATATGTTGCTCTTATTTGCCATTCGTTCTTTGCATGAGGCTAATCCCTGCCTCCATATTTGCACGAGGCTAATCCTTGCCTCCATATTTGCATGAGGCTAATCCCTGCCTCCATATTTGCATAAGACTAATCCTTGCCTCCATACTTGCACGAGGCTAATCCCTGCCTTCCTATTTGCATGAGGCTAATCCCTGCCTCCGTAATTGCACGAGGCTAATCTCTGCCTCCATATTTGCATACTTGCCTCTATACTTGCATGAGGCTAGTCCTTGCCTCCGTATCTGCATGAGGCTAATCCTTGCCTCCATATTTGCATGAGGCTAATCCTTGCCTCCATACTTGCCTGAGGCTAATCCATGCCTCCGTATCTACACTATGAGGGTATACTGCTACAAGATGATGACATTCGGTCTAAAGAAGGTTGGGGCTACCTACAAGTAAGCCATGACAACCATTTTCCATGATATGATACATATAGAAATAGAGGTGTATGTGCACGATGTCATTATCAAATCCAAGAAGGTCGCAGATCACATATCAGACTTGAGAAAGTTCTTCGACATGTCGAGAAGGTACAACTTGAAACTAAACCTCGCAAAGTGTGCATTTAGGGTTCCCGCAGGAATGCTACTAGGATTCATTATCAGTCATTGAGGGATCAAGCTGGATCCGTCTAAAGTCAAAGCTATTCAGGAGTTACCACCGCCTAGGAGCAAAAAGGACGTGATGAGCTTCCTAGGACGTCTCAACTATATCAGTTGCTTCATAGCACAGTCCACAATTATATGTGAGCCCATCTTCAAGATGCTGAGGAAAGATGCCGAAACAAGATGGACCGAGGATTATCAGAAATCTTTCGACAAAATCAAGGAGTACCTGTCCACACTACCAGTTTTGGTCCTGCTAGAGCCATGACGACCTTTGCTACTCTATCTATCTGTTTTGGATGGACCCTTCGTATGTGTTTTGGGACAACATGATGAGACAAGGAGGAAGGAGAAAGCCATATACTACTTGAGTAAGAAGTTCACACCTTATGAAGCACGGTACTTTCTACTGGAGTGCACTTGCTGTGCTTTGACCTGGACGGCCCAGAAGTTGAGGCATTACTTCTGTGCCTATACCACATACCTCATATCCAGGATGGACCCTATGAAATACATATTTCAGAAACCCATGCCAATTGGCAAGTTAGCCAAATGGCAGATACTGTTGAGTGAGTTCGATATCATCTACGTAACTCAAAAGGTGGTCAAAGGACAAGCATTGTCAGATCATCTTGCTGAAAATCTGGTGGGAGGAGAATACGAACCCCTAAAAACGTATTTTCCCGATGAAGAGGTGGCATTCGTAGGAGAAGATATTACCGAAACATATGATGGTGGGATGATGTTCTTCGACGGAGCTACAAATTTTAAAGGAGTGGGCATCGGAGCAGTTTTGGTATTAGAATTGGGTCAACATTATCCGGTATCTGCTAAACTCAGATTTTCATGCACCAACAACATGGCAGAGTATGAAGCCTGCATACTGGGACTCAACATAGCAGTCGACATGAATATTCAGTAGCTGCTGGTAATCGGTGATTTAGATTTGCTTGTTAACCAGGTATAAGGAGAGTGGGCCACTAAGAACTCCAAGGTATTGTCATATCTGCGCCATGTACAGGAATTGAGAAGAAACAGATGGAAAACCTTGGTTCCATGAAATCAAGGAGTATTTGGCGAAAGGAGAATATCCGGAGCATGAAAACCACACTCAAAAATGCACACTCCAGAGATTGTCCAATCACTTCTTCCACAGTGGAGGAATCTTGTACAGAAGAATCCCTCGACTCAAATGAAGCTTCTAAACTACTTGAGGATATACATGCGGGGACCTGCGCCCTGCATATGAAGGGTTTTGTCTTGGACAAGAAAATACTTAGGGCCGGTTACTTTTGGATGACCATGGAGATAGATTCCGTCCAGTATTTCTGCAAATTCCATCAATGCCAAGTGCATGCCGATATGATAAAAGTGCTCCCAAATGAGCTCAATGCAACAAGCTCACCTTGGACATTCGCCACCTGGGAAATGGAGGTCATCGGTCCGATTGAGCCCACTACTTCAAACGGGCACAGGTTTATTCCGGTAGCCATTGATTACCTCGCAAAATGGGTAAAGGCTGCATCTTACAAAATTGTAACCAAGAAAGTCGTCACAGACTTTGTCAAAGATCGTATTATTTGGCGATTCGGAGTTCCCGAATCCATTGCTACTGATAATGCGGCCAATCTAAATAGTGATTTGATGAAAGCCATATGTGAGACTTTCAAAATCAATCACAAGAATTCCACAGCCGGTAGACCTCAGATGAATGGAGCCATAGAAGCCGCCAACAAAAACATCAAGAAGATCCTAATGAAGATGGTAGAAAACCACAAGCAATGGCACGAGAAGCCACCCTTTCCTTTGTTGGATATCGCACTACAGTTTGCACATCAACTAAGGCAACTCCTTACATGCTGGTTTATGGTATCAAAGTTGTTATCCCAGCTAAGGTAGAGATTCCTTTTTTAAGAATCATACAGGAAGCTGAACTCATCGATTCAGAATGGATAAGGAGCCGCTATGAACAATTGGCCCTTATAGATGGATAAAGGATGAACGCAGTATGTCACAGTCAGCATTACCAGAATAGAATGTCCAGAGCTTTCGACAAAAAAGTCAAACCGAGGCAATTCGCACCAGGATAGCTAGTACTGAAGAAGATCTTCCCATATCAAGATGAAGCCAAAGGGAAATTCTCTCCCAACCGATAAGGTCCTTATATGGTTCACAGGGTGCTAACAGGAGGAACACTCATACTTGCAGAAATGGACGGAGAAATTTGGCCAAAAGTAATCAATTCAGACGCAGTCAAGAGATACTATGCTTAGATTATTTACATTTCCTCATCTGATGTAATTGAACTACGCTTGACCAGATTCCCGTTTAAGAGGGGATACGCAGGTAGCCCTGTGGGTTCGGTCATATCATAATAAAATTTCCATTTTCCCCAAGATCATAAACTGGGGCAGAATTTTGAAGAGGACCCTCAAAATTCCAGAGCAAGTCCAGCTGATGCCAACATATGGCAGATAGTCAAAAATCAGTTAAGAAACTGGGGCAGAATTTTGAGAAGGATTCTCAAAATTTTGAAGATGGTTCAACAAGGCTCGTTACCCGCAAACGGTCGAAGGATCATCTACCAAACTAGAGCAGAATTTTGAGGAGGACTCTCGAAATTCTAACATGAGAAGCCGCAATGTCTCTGAAATGTGTTACAGTCGCTAGTTCATCTAAAACTACTTGACATTTCAATATATTTCTAAAATAACTCTATTTTTATATAATTGCATATTTTCGAAAACTCTATTTTTTTCTAAAAGTCAGGTGTTACCCAAGGAAACTCAAACGAGGCCTCCAGAACGGAACATAGCAAGGCCAGCGGACAAAGGCACGAACCAACCTCCTCCTCACAAAACATACAATTTTTCTTTTAGCGCCGTCATATCTGACGTAGTGATAGCATTCGCAAACATGTATACACGTAACAAGATCACTACCAATCAGGCCCTTAGACACCGAATATATCTTCAGCTAAGAAATATGCTACTCTTATTTGCTACTCGTTCTTTGCATGAGGCTAATCCTTACCTCCATATTTGCATGAGGCTAATACCTACCTCCATATTTGCAAGAGGCTAATTCCTGCCTCCATATCTGCATTAGGCTAATCCCTGCATCCATATTTGCACGAGGCTAATCACTGCCTCCATATTTGCATGAGGCTAATCCCTGCCTCCATATTTGCATAAGGCTAATCCTTGCCTCCATACTTGCACGAGGCTAATCCCTGTCTTCCTATTTGCATGAGGCTAATCCCTACCTCCGCAATTGCACGAGGCTAATCTCTGCCTCCATATTTGCATACTTGCCTCTATACTTGCATGAGGCTAGTCCTTGCCTCCATATCTGCATGAAGCTAATCCTTGCCTCCATATTTGCATGAGGCTAATCGTTGCCTCCATACTTGCCTGAGGCTAATCCATGCCTCCGTATCTACATGAGGCTAATCCTCGCTTCAGTTTGCATGAGGCTAATCCTTGCCTCCATATTTGTATGAGGCTAATCCCTGCCTCCATATTTGCATGAGTCTAATCCTTGCCTTCATATTTGCATGGGGCTAATACTTGCCTCCACGTTTGCATGGGACTAATAATTGTCCCTCCTTGCATAAATATTCCTCCATTCCGGTATTGTCCATTTGCTTTTCAATCGGGCTAAGCTATGCCCTTCATTTAACAAGACTAAGCTTTGCATTGTTAACATCTATTATTGCATCTCATGGGTTGAAATATCACCAATCTATTCAAAGGCATCATAGTCTAAAGGTATCATCCTCATAGCCGAAAGACACTATGCCATGGACTGAGGATCTCTCTAATTTGCATATCATTATTCAAGGGCGTCATGGTTCGGAGGCACCATCTTCATCGCCCGAGAACATCATCTCATGGCCTGCGAATCCCTCACTGAACAATTCATGGCCCAGGACATCATAGTCCGAGGACGTCATCCTTAACCGTCCGAAAACAATTTTCATGGTCCGAAGGGCATCTACATTATGTTTAAATTTTTCCACAAATACAAGTTGTAGCATATCTTTATCTGCAAGTGATCGGTAAGCAACCGCTATCCCGACAGGATTGACCTCGCTCCAATTCCTTTGCTATCTCAAACTGGACCATTCACCATAACCACTCTTGCATTTATCCCGAAATTCCGTGTCCGTTCTTGTAATGACTTCATCGGAACATTCCGCCGATAGATCCAGAACTACACATGGCCTGATTACTGTAAAACCAGGGATACGTAGGCAGCTCAAAGACCAGAGTTCGGCCTCTATCTTTCAAAACATCCTATTCGGTCAAAATTGACCATCACTTCTTTACCCAGAAACTCTTTCACCCTTCCCAGGTAAAGAGGGGAAGCAGTTGATACCTAATTTTTCCCCAAAATATTTTCAAAACTATGCCTTGGCATCAATTAGTATTTTTCACACAATTTATGCATTTTTAAAATATTTTTATTAATTTATCCCAGTATTTTATTTATAAAACAATCACTGATTACATCACAAGTATTCTTATAATAAATTTGTGGCTTAATTTTATGATTTCCATTTGTACTAAGTTTCAATTATTGCACAAATAGCCACATTTGTATTTTTAGGTTGCAATTATAATTACTTTGTAATTATAGCCTATGCATGCATTATTACATTATGTTGCCAGAAAATAGCCTTTTATATTTTTAAAATATTAAGTAATTATTTTAAAATATTTCCAGGCATGAAATTTTTTTTACAACCTATTAGCCATTTTATAAAAGTGTTTTACAATTAAATGGGTATTTAATAAATGACCTTCTTATTTTTCGGATTAGCCTAAATTAAACAATTCAAACCCCTAGCCCACCAAGACCTGGCCCCAAACCCTCTAAATCCTAGATGTTGATCATAGATATCAACGGCCACATCACTTCTTACCAAATTTAACCAAACGACCCCCCCAAACCTAGCCATTCTCACCAAACGGCCGCCCTGAAACCCTCTCCTCTCCGTTCTATCTGAGACCTAAACCTAACCCTAGTCGTGCCACCCAAAATCAGCCCTAATCCCTTTAATCCCTGTCCAATCTATGGCTTCCCATGGCTGTACAAGGCCGCTATTTGTCTCATATCTCCCTTGGTTGCTCGATTGTGTGGTTTCGTTAAAGGACTTCGAAGAGATCTGGTCCAGATCTCATTTTAAGCGCTTCAAAAGTCCGTCTATGGTCTATGTATGCTTTCTATCAAAGTTTCACGGCTCAAATCTTTGATTCAGAGGCCAGATTCTCTTTACCCTTATTTTCTTTATTGGTTAATCGATTTTTGAACATTTTGTTATATTAAGGTTTGTTTTTAGTTGTTTGTTGGTCGAACCTCTGAGTATCTGAAGTATTTTCTAACTTCCATGGCTATTCTTTTAGGTTCTTTTACCTCTCTACTACTAACCAATTTTTAAGCACTACGCTACTTCAGGTTTCGATTTATATAATTTTTGTTGTACGAATCTCTGTGTGCTGACATGCTTTCAAGTTTTTCATGGATTTTTCCTTCTTTAAGTGTTTTCAAATTAGGGTTCTTACCATACTCCTCTTTAAGAGGTTTTTTCTACTTTCAATGTTTAATCTGTTCATCTCTTTACGTGTTTGGTTAACTTTCGTATGTACGAACCCTAGATGTTCTGATGGTAACACTGATATCTTCAGTTATGTTTCTTTCTATGAACTAATCATATGAACTGACTCTATTTAGGGCTTTGAGTGATTTTCCTGTTAAATCCAGTATTCTTGGGGATTTTGTCGCTTAATTGATTTCTATTTAATTTGAATGATTCTTTCTTGGTTAAAATCAGTATTTTTCGGAATTTTTACTTATTTCTCTATCTATGACTATTTACACTTTCCTTAATTAATTATCAGTCTTGGGGATTTGATGGAATCCTTATATGGTTTGGTGTTGATTTATTGCCTTATTTGAGTCCCAATTCCGAGAGTTAATTAATTGCCCCCAATTAAAGGGCGTATTCCAAACTCCTTTATAGTAATTGACTCTTTGATTGATTAATTGCTCCTAATTGATTGAACTATAATTCTTTACCTAATTTGTTGTATTCCCTAAAGTGCGATATATACACTCTCATTTTGCTCCTTCAATACACGAACATTAGTTCATCAACTACTCTTGCACTCTAAAATATTTCTCTGTTCTTCCTCTTACTTGTGATCTTTGTTAATCTAGCCAGTTGTAAGCCAAGGCAGGAAATTGCACAACACATGTCTTACATCTTGTGTTGTCTTTCTCTAACTGGTATGCCCCTGATTAAGTTTTAGAATCTAAACCTATGTGTTTATTTACTACCTTAGTTCATCTGACATGAATTAATTCTTGCTTTTGTTTACTGCTTCTCTAGCATGACTAATACACCTTGTCCAATATGTGATAAGCATATCTGAACTTACTTGTCTATCTACTGTTTATCTAACATGCCTAAATACAACCTTCTTCAAATATATGATTAGAATGTCTCCACTTTACTTTCTTGTTTACTATCTTGTTTAACATGTCTTACACTGTCTTATTCCATGTGTGATTAGCCTGTTTTCCTGACTACCGTTTATATAGCATGGCTAAAATTTGTTTTGTAAGTATGTGATTAGAATGTCTACACTTGTTAATCCTTGCCTAGCCTATCCATTTAAGTGATTGCCTGCTCTGCCTTACTCCTGCTAAGTTATCTAGTCTCTCCAGTGCAACTCTAGTTGTGTTGTTTATGTGCCCTGAACATATTTCTGCTGTGATCTTTGCTTCATGTTTCAATGACCTACATTATATCTAACCTACTATTTCTGTAGAACCCCTTGAGAACTCTATGCACCCTGTTGTTTATGTGATCCACTATACACTAAGGTGTATTCTATATGTCCCCAACCCCTCTTTACTTGTGTGAACGTGCTTGCCATGTGTTTCTGAATAATGGTTGTTCGGTGATTTGTGTTTGACTTAAAAGTGTTCTTCATATTTTTCTCAAACTGTTTTTACCCCTAAATTAGTACTGGTTTTCAAAAAATCTATTTACTTCTAAGAATCTTCTCCATACTATTTACCAAAACTCTTTCAAATCATGTCAAACACTCTCACTTATTCTTAGATTATTAAGTCCTGCCTCTCTAGCATGTGTACTGCTTAGAGGTCCCTGAGATCTCTCTGAACTCTGGCATATTAGGGCTGGCTCTTCCACACTGCACATAATCAGTCTTTATTTGAGAAAGTCTGAGTGTGAGCACTTCCCAGGATCCTTGAGGTTCTTAGGGAACTCTGACACACTTGGACACAAATGTGGCAATGAATATTGAGCATTTGAGACTAACGAAGGCCTAATTCACCAGGATTTTGCTTTCGGCCTACTTCAGGCTCCCTATAGCTTAATTTCTATTATATTTATGTATTTTATTCAATCATTGGTCTGTAATAATTAATTGTAAACAGATATTGGGATGACTAGTGATAGGGAGGGTAGTTATATAATGTGGATAAAGTTGGGTAGATAACATGCCTATAGGTTTTACTTTGCTTCAAATATATTTTGTTAGATAGCATGCCTATAGGATTTTTCTTTGGTTCAAATAAATTCTACCTGCTTTACTTTACATGATTAGACACCATGCCTATAGGTAATACAATATATTCAAATCTGTCTTTTTATAAATCATGCCTATATTATCTAAAATTAGTTTTAATTAGAACTCTTGCTTATAAGTTCTGAATCAGTTTAATTAGTTATCATACTCAATTCTTTAATAGTCCGTAATGCTGTGTTAATTAATATTACTAGAAAGCATGCATGTAGGATAAAGGAAATTAAAAATGTCTTCCCAGAATTGTGAATGCATATACACACTTAGGCAAGCCTTAAGGCGTTAAATAACTTTGAAACTAGTTCTGTTTATGTGTGAAATTATCCAGACTTAACAAGCAATAAAACCAGTAGGCAAACTAGTTAGGATTCTGCCACTTTCCTTATTCATATCTTGAATCTGTAACATTCATCTAGATACCATGTTTTTAGGATCTATGAACTTTCTTCAAAACCTGTATTTTCGACGTGCTATTTGTTTGCCTGTATACATGCGGAGGTAAATGTGGGCCTTCTACCTTCTTTTCCTTATTTGCTTTTCCTATATTATATTTTCATGTCGCCTAGATTTTTACCTTTTATAAACTTTAGGTTATATAGAACTGTCTAGATTTAGAGGTCCCAAATTCCTCCAGGACCATAAGGAATGGACGGGTAGTAGCACGCTTAGAGGTCATTAATTAAACTCACTTATATAACCACTAAGGGGAGGGTAATGAGTAGTAAAAGGATATGATGACCTGCACGTTAATGTCACGTGTAGCCCCTCTCATTGAGGAGTGATTACTAGCATTGCATGGGTATGATCCTGTAAGCTAATTAACTTAGGACTTCCCTTTCCCAAATTTCATACATGTTTAAACTTCCATTTCTTTACGTACACATAAGCTGCCCAAATCTCTTTACCTTCATTATTTAAACATCCTTTTTCATATATGCATTTAGATGGGGAAAGCCACTTTATTTGCAAATACTTGCTTGCTTGTTAATTGACTAATTCATATAGTTTAGGTTCTGCCAGGACCCACTGTTATGGACTGCGAGGGGTGCCTAACACCTTCCCCTCAAGGTTATTTTGATCCATTACTCTAATCTCTGGTAATGCAAACTAGTTACATGAATTAAACTCTTTAGGTGCCCTAACGCACCATAATCCATTAAGTAGCTACTCTTCAAATACACAATTCCTGAAAGGAAACGAGTTGTTCCCCCATGAATGTCAAAACCCGGACTTCCCCGCAAGAAGGGAAAAAAGGGGGGCGCGACAATACCCTCAGCACTAAGCTTAGAATAGTTACTTATCTTAAACAAGCCAATTCCGACAACGAGCAAGCCAAGCGATGCTCCATGAATCCCATCACGTGTGTTCCAACCTCTGAATGGCTCAAAACTAATTAAAAACAACTCAAATACATCAGACAATGAAAAAGTAACCAATCCCAATCGAAAAAGGTCGAATCTTTAATCAAAAGACCAAAATCGGCCAAAAATCCCAACCCGGGCCCGTACCTCGGAACCCAACAAAACTTACAAAATCTGTCAAACCATTTAATTACGACTTCAACCATATTAGTTTCACTCAAATCCGACTCCGAATCGACATTCAAAACTCAAAAATTCATATTATGAAACTTTAGGTCGAAACCCCCAATTTTCTTCTTTAAAATTCATCAACTAAAAGCTAAAATCGAAGATAGAGTCATCAAATATAACCAAAACCGAGTAGAGAACACTTACCCTAATTCATATGCTGGAAAACACCTCGAACAATTGCCCAATTCCGAGCTCCCCAACTCAAAATATGTGAACTGCGTAAAACATTCATTTTAATATTGTTCTGCCTCGTTTCTTATTGTAAAAGATCTCAAAACTCACTTTTGATACCTCCAATAGATTCCTTGTGAAATTCTAGTCAAGTTAGGCTCTTGAATCACTCTATTTGGCCTTATATTGAAGCAGATTTTTAAATACGCAGCAGTGACAATTTCGCAATTAATCTGAAAAATTTGGCAACCCAATTCTTAGTAAAATGACCATTAAATTCTCATACGATGTCAAAATTTGACGATTCTTTTTGTTATGGTTCCGTAATTACGATACAGATCTAATTCTTCAACAAAATAGAAATTGGAGCTCATTTGTTCAACGTGGTACCATTTATACTCGAAGAAACGATGTCGAAACATAAGAAAAACGAGTGCAACACAACCCAAACTTACCCGAAACTCACCAGAGCCCCTCGAGACCCCATATAAACATACCAAAAAGTTCCATATCATAATAGAGACCTACTCGAGGCCTCAAAACACACATAACAATATCAAAATGATGAAATGCACCTCAAATCAAACTTACTGAACTTTCGAACTTTGGACTTCCAAAAACTCATGCCGAAACATATCAAATCAACTCAGAATGAACCCAAATTTTGCACACAAGTCCTAATACATCATACGGAGCTATTCGTACCCCCAAACTACTGAGAAAAGTGCAAATGCTCAAAACAACCAGTCTGGTCATTACAGCAAGCCATGAAGTGATTTTATCGGGCCCCTGAGAATGGTGCCTCTAAACCATGACCCCTTTGAGTATTAATATGCAATATTGAGAGATACTCTAGCCATGACATGGTGTCTTCAGGGTATGAGGATGATACCTTCGGACTATGGCGCTTTCAGATAGATGGTGATGTTTCAGCCTATGAAATGTAGAGATATGATGATGGATCATATAAGCGAAACAAGACAGAGCTTAGTCTTGCATAGGATTGGGATTGAGCTTAGCCACGAGAAAGGAAAAATAGTGCTAGGTTTCAAGTAGCGTAGCATTCGACATTAGACAAGGAAAGGCAGAGCTTAGCCTTATGTAGTTAGGGAGGCAGGGCTTAGCCTCATGCAAGAAGAGGAGACAGGGGTTAGTCTCAAACCCTGGAAGGCAGTGTGTAGCCTTATGCAATTGAGGAGGCAGGGCTTAGCCTCATGCAAGAAGAAGAGACAAGGCTTAGCCTCATGAAAGAAGAAGAGACAGAGCTTAGTCTCAAGGAATGAAAGGTAGTGCTTATCCTTAAGCAACTAGAGAGGCAGGGCTTAGCCTCATGTAAGAAGAAGAGAAAATACTTAGTCTCATGCAGTGGAAGGCAGTGCTTAGCCTTATGCAATTAGGGAGGCAGGGCTTAGCTTCATGTAAGAAGAGGAGACAATGCTCAGTCTCATGCAGTGGAAGGCAGTGCTTAGCGTTATGCAAACAGGGAGGCAACTCTTAAACTCATGCAAAATGGAGACAATGCTTAGTCTCATGCAATGGGAAACAATGCTTAGCCTTATGCAAATAGGGAGGCAATGCTTAGCCTCATGCAAAATGGAGACAATGCTAAGTCTCATTAAATGAAAGGTAGTGCTTAGCCCTATGCAATTAGGGAGGCATGGCTTACCCTCATGCACAAGAGGAGACAAATGGAAAAATAAGGTATTTCTTAGCTGAAGACGTTCATGCCAGATAACTCGTTGTCTTGAGGGTCGTGTTTTGATGTATCTATGAGTATCATTGTCTAATTGTACCTACATTCAAATAAAGATTTGTGAGTTCTGTGGGGGAAGGTCGATTCGTGTCTTCGTCTGCTTGCTTTGCTTTGCCTTGCTCCAGAGGTCCTGTTTGAGTTACCCTGGGTAACATCTGGCTGTCATAGAGATAATGTTTTGAAAAAATATACATGCACTTGATAAATATAATTATTTGAAAACATAATGGTACGTAATATCTAGTAAATTAGATGAACCACTGACTGTGACACTTTTAGTGACATTGCGACTTCTTTGTACTAGAATTATGAGGGTCCTCCTCAAAATTCTGCCCCAGTTTAATAAGTGATTCTTCGGTCATTCTGCATATGACGAAGTTTGTTGGATTTGTTCTGCAATTTTGAGGGTCCTCTTAAAAATTCGGCACCAGTTACTTAGCCGATTCTCTAACTGTCTTGCATATGATAACGTCAGCTAGACTTGCTTCAGAATTTTAAGGGTCCTCCACACAATTCTACCCTAGTTTATGGTAAAACTGAAAATTTTATTGAGATGTGACCGAACCCATAGGGCTGCCTACGTATCCCTTCTTAAATGGGAATATGGTCAATCGTAGTTCAGTTACATCAAATGAAGAAATGTATATAATTTAAATATAGTATCACTTGACTGCGTCCGATTGATAGGCTTTGGCCAAACTTTTCCATCCATTTCTGCAAGTATGAGTACTCCTCCTGTTAGTACCTTGTGAACTATGTTGGTCCCTTGCCAATTGGGTGAAAAATTTTCTTTCGCTTCATCTTGATGTGGGAAGATTGTTTTCAACACCAGCTGCACCGGTATGAACCGTCTGGGTTTGACTCTTTTGTTGAAAGCTCTAGACCTTCTATTCTGATAAAGTTGACCACGACATATTGCATTCATTCTTTTTCCATCGATAAGAGCCAATTGTTCATAGCAACTCCATATCCATTTTGTATCACTGAGTTCTGCTTATTGTATAATTCTTAAAGAAGGAATTTCGACTTCGACGGGAATGACAACTTCAGTACCGTAGACCAACATGTAGGGAGTTGCGCCGGTTGATGTGCGAAGTGTGGTACGATACCCCAATAAGGCAAATGGCAATTTCTCGTGCCATTGCTTGTGGTTGTCTATCGTTTTCCTCAATAGTTTCTTGATATTCTTCTTGACAGCCTCCACGGCTCCATTTATTTAAGGTTTGTATGATATGGACTTCTTATGCTTGACCTAGAAGGTTTCATACATAGCTTTCATTAAATCGCTATTGAGGTTGGTAGTATTGTCGGTAATGATGGATTTTAGTACCCCGAATCGACAAACAAGACTATCCTGGACAAAATCTGCGACGACTTTATTGGTTATAGCCTTGTAAGATGCAGCCTCAACCCATTTTGTGAAGTAGTTTATGGCCACTAAAATGAACTTGTACCCGTTTGAAGTAGCGGTATCGATCAAACCAATGACATCCATTCCCCAAGCGGCAAAATGCCAAGAAGCATTTGTTGCATTGAGTTCATTTGGTAGTACCTCTATCATATCTGCATGTACCTAATAGTGGTGACACTTTTGGACATACCTGATGTGGTATGTTTCCATAGTCATCGAAAAATATCCTGCTCTTAGTATCTTCTTGGCTAGAATGAAACCATTCATCTGTAGCCCGCAAGTTCCGACGTGTATCTCCTCGAGCATTTTAAAAGCTTCTTTGGTGTGGACACACCGTAAGAACCCTAGGTCTGGAGTCCTTCTATACAGAATTCATCCACTTTGGAAGAAATGATTGGACAATCTCTAGAACATGCATTTCTGAATATGATTTGCATGCTCCGGGTAATCTTCTTTTGCCAAGTATTCCTTAATATCATGGAACCATGGATTCCATCTGTTTATTCTTCAACATGAGCGCAATAAGCTCGCTGATTATGGATTCTTACTGGAATAGGATTGACGAAATTCTTGTCCGGATGCTGTATCATGGAGGACAAAGTGACTAGTGCATCTGCGAACTCATTTTAGATTCTCGGAACATGGTTGAATTCTATCTTTGTGAATCTTTTCATCAACTCTTGCACATGGTACAAATATGGCAATATTTTTGTATTCTTGGTAGCCCACTCTCTTAGAACCTGATGTACTAGGAGATCTGAATCGCCAATTACCAGCAAATCCTAGATATTCATGTTAATGGCCAAATTGAGACCCATGATGCAAGCCTCGTATTCTACCATGTTGTTGGTACATGGAAATATGAGCTTTACAGAAACTGGATAATGTTTCTCTATCTCTAACACCAAAACAGCTCCAATACCTACTCCTTTGAAATTTGCGGCTCCATCAAAGAACATTCTCCAACCGTCGTAGGTTTTGCTGGTATCTTCTCCTACAAATGACACTTCTTCATCGGGAAAGTACATTTTCAGTGGTTCGTATTCTCCTCCTACAGGATTTTCTGCAAGATGATCTGCTAATGCCTGTCCCTTGACCGCCTTCTAAATCACATTGACAATGTAAAATTCACTCAACAATATCTGCCATTTTTCTAGTTTCCCTATAGGCATGAGTGTTTGAAAGATGTATTTTAGGGGATCCATCCTTGATATGAGATACGTAGTGCAGGCACAGAAGTAGTGCCTCAATTTTTGAGCTATCCACGTCAGGGCATAGCAAGTGCGTTCAACAAAGAATATTGTGCCTCATAGGGCGTGAACGTCTTACCCAGATTGTATATGGCCTATTCCTTTATTCATGTCTCGCCGTTTGCCCTAAGACACAATAAAAAGCTCTATCTAGTAGGGATAAATAGAGTAGAAAAGGTCTACCAGGATCCGGAGGGACCAAGACTGGTGGTGTGGATAGGTATTCCTTGATTTTGTCAAAGGCTTTCTGACATTCTTCAGTCCATTTTGTTGCAGCATCTTTCTTCCGCATTTTGAAAATTGGCTCACAGATCACGGTCGATTGTGCTATAAATCGGCTGATGTAATTGAGACGCCCCAAGAAACTCATCACATCTTTCTTGCTCTTTAGAGGTGGTAAATCTAGGATAGCTTTGACCTTTGAAGGGTCCAAATCAATCGCCCGACGACTGACGATGAAACCTAGCAATTTTCTAGTAGGGACTCCGAAGGCATACTGTAGGATTCAATTTCATATTGAACCTTCGAAGCTGATTAAAGAATTTTCTAAAATCTACTAAATGATCTACGCTTCTTCTGGATTTGATGATGATGTCATCCACGTATACCTCTATTTATTTGTGAATCATGTCTTGAAAAATAGTTGTCATGGCTCACATGTAAGTGGCTCCAGCATTCTTCATGCCAAACGACATCATTTTATAACAATACACCCTCCATGGAGTGATAAAGGCTATTTTCTCGGCATCTTCCTCATCCATCCAGATCTGATAGTATCCCGCGAAGCAATCCACAAAGGATTGGAGTTCATGATTGGTACAATTGTCGATCAGTATGTGTATAGTGGGTAATGGGAAATAATCTTTGGGACTTGCTTTGTTTAAATCTTGATAGGTGACATATACTTTGACATTTCCATCCTTCTTCGGAACTGGCACAATGTGGGCCAACCAAGTAGGGTATTCAACCACTATGAGAACCTTATCTTTGATCTTCTTGGTGACTTCCTCTTTTATTTTCAGACTCATATCTTTCTGAGTTTCTATTTTACGCGCGGACACATCGTATTGATAGGTAGTTTATGAGCCATTATAGACGTTCTCAAACCAGTAATGTCATCATAAGACCATCAAAAATGTCTACATACTCCTTCAAGAAACGGGTGTATTCTTCTTTCTTTGATACTGATAAGTGGATACTTATGTAGGTTTCTTTGACTATTTCAGAATCTCCCAAGTTGACTACCTCGGTTTCGTCCAAATTTGACTTAGGCTTATTCTCAAAATTTTCCACTACTTTGAAGATTTCCTTAGGGATTATATCTTCTTCTTCTATTCCATCTGAATCACTATCCTTATGTTGCATTGTCTCATTATATGTCACAGTCGTCGGTTCATCATGGTAAGTGATAATAATGCTATAGAGAAAAAAATATAAATGATAATAATAAATACTAAAATAGCAATGCATTAAATAAATCTAGAAACGTTAAAACAAGTGTAGCTCGATGATTCGAGCAATTATTTCAAAACAAAATGCGTCTAAAATAGAATACTGAAAATGTCTTAAATGCTTAAAATTGATCAAAAATATATCATGCTAATTGCCAGACTACCCAAGAACTCGACATGCCCGGAATGGTGTAACAGTCCAATACTTGATAAAGGTGTTTTTCTCCATGGTCTGAATGTTAAGGTCCTCTCCCTCCTCCTCCTCGACTATTGTATTACAGTCCATGTCTTCATCGTCTAGAAATAGATTCCTTAGGCCAGCTAAAGCCTCATCTTCTTCAGATTCCCATATCACGTCAGTTTGTTGAAATGTTTGGTGCAGATGCGATATTGGCTGTTCTAGTGAGTAATAAGGATCATGCCATGGTGGCGACTAATCATCGTACTCCTGCCAGGTGTACTAATATCCAAGTCCAAAGGTGGTACCGTGATATTTTGGTTGTATTGGCTTAGTGATACCTTGGAGATTCTTGCCGAGAACTTTACCGGGTTCATACGCTGTCCATAATAGTATCCTTTCAATCTAATTTCTCCATCACTTTTCTTTCTATGTTACTGTGTACGGTGAAATCGGGGGGACCAATTTCTCATTGACAAAGTGCTTCAAGAGAGAGCCTCAGAGGCTCGATACCTCAAGCTGGATACTCCCCTCAAGATCTGTCGACAACCGGACCGGGGATAACATTGGCCGAGACCCCGACGAGCACGAGAGGCCTCCAAAGAGTGCATCCAGAGTCGATTAAGTCTACATGGGCAGCCTAACATTGGCCTAGGTATACGTCATGAAGCTAGTTAGTTGTCCCATCCCGCTTCCTTTATCACTTAACGTATCTTGTACTAAGTTTGGATTCCCCCTCTTATAAAAGGGGAGTCGTTAACACTCTGTAAGCAACAACTCCAACCATTCTACAATAGATCAATAATATCTCTCTCTTTTTCTCTCTAACTTACTCGCTCGAGGCTATTATTTTCATTTATTGCTTTCATACTTGTTCTTCATTTATTGCTTGATATTGGCCATAAAGAGTGCTCCTTAATTATATCTTAACTGTTACCCCCGATAACTTGAGCTCGAGCCGGGTATCGACCTCGAGGCCTTTCATAGATCAGTCCGAATCTCGAGCGACAAGCTCCTCAGTTTGATTACTGCCACGTTTTAACTTGTATTTCGTCATTAAACTTCATATGCCTAGCATCAACTGCTCTAATGACTAGCATAAAAATAGATCACATATTTTTAGAGTCCCATTTACAAATTTAATTGTTGTTACCATTTTCACGGTAAACGGTTTGGTGCCCACCATGGGGCTAAAAATAATAGTGATTATTTTCTTGCTGGTTTCATTACACAAACACAAGTTATCTTTCACGCTTTTTCTTGTCCAAGATGTTTTGATTTCAGGTCAAAATGTCTGGCTCGGTAAACAGAGTTGAGAACGACTACCTTGAAAATCACTCAAAAAATGGTGTGGCTATTTTAGTCGTTGGCGCGCCATCGCAGAACTTCGGTAACGCACCTGGACCGATTCTAGCGGACACGGGTTCGCAAGACGCACAACAAGTCAATGAAACCTCACACACCGATAGAAGCATACAACATGGGGATCAACAGGAAGCCCAAAAGACCCCAGCCCGGGAAGTGCATGAAGTTAGTCTTCATGATATATTTGAAATGTTGCAGGCAAAACAGTTAGCTATTGCTCAGTTGCAAAACCACCCGAAGACTCCCAGCACAGTAGCACCGGAAACTACTCCCCCGGCCGAACAGGTACCGGAGAGGTCAAGCAACAACGAATCAGTAGCTGATCCTGCCATCGTGAAAATGCTGGATGACCTCGCCAAAAGGATCGAATCAGGCGAGTAAATGATAGCAGCCAACGATAACAAGGTCAAAACTTATAACTTCAGAGTCAACCAAATCACGGGCGCACCCCTGGTCCTAAAGGGTATAGATTCGAGGAAGTTCGTGCAACAGCCGTTCCTAGAGGAAGCGGATCCGAAACCCATTTGAAAGAAGTTCGAATGACAAAACTCCCAATATACAATAGGACCTATCCCAACGAACACATCACTGTATATACGTGCGCGGTGAAAGGCAATGACACACAAGACGATGAGATCGAGTCTATCATATTGAAGAGGTTCGGAGAAACGCTCTCGAAGGGGGCCACGATGTGGCATCATAGCCTAGATCTCAACCCCATAAACACACTTACCATACTGGCGGATTCCTTCATAAAGGCACACACTGGTGCCATCGAAGCAACAACAAGAAATCCCGATGCATACGAGATTGAGCAAAGGGAGAATGAAATGCTGCTAGAATTCACATCTCGTTCATAGATGGAACGAACCCAACTATCCCCTATCTCAGACGACCGGACGGTACTGTCTTTCACTCAAAGCCTAAACGAGCAAAGCCCGTTGATTTCAAGGCAGTTGAAACAGAACTTGATCGAGTATCCAGCCAAGACCTAGTCAGACGCCCTTATCCGGCACCAGTCGCAAATCAAGGTTGTGGATGACTAGTTGGGAGCCACCATGGGCTCACAGTATACCCAAGCAGGCTCCTGGCAAAGAAACCGATGCCGAACAAAGAGAGATATCGGCCGTACGCCGCAGATAGGAGGAATGCCTCGAGATGCAACCTACCTCGCTACTATTGGAGAATGGATTGAGGACAATATCCTCGAAGAATCGTCAACAGAGCCAGATTCGATGGGGACACAAGGCCAGTGAGGGTGCCTCACCCATTGGGATACAATTTCAACATCGCTATATCAGACATCGTGTTCACCGTCAGCAAAACCGGGGACGCCAAAGGGCCCAAACCTATTCAGTCGAATCCCTCTCAGAGGAATAATAGCTTTGTGTGTGAACTATATAATACGCACAGCCACAGGGCCGAAGATGGCCACCAACTTAAAAGGAAAAAAGCTAAGCTACTCAATAAAAATCACCACCGAGAACTGTCGAGCGATCGGGCTCAAGTTCAGTTCCGAGTAATGAAGGCGGTCGAGAAGAACAAAGAAAATGGGCCGCGACATATTACCATGATAGTGGAGGGTAAAGATGCCCGTCACCAGAGAAAATCAAATCCGGGGATGTATTCCCAAGGACTCCCTCACATTCAGCAAAGAGGACACTGAGACCGTGTCTTACCCTCACACCGACGCACTAGTAACCTTCTTCCTCATTCGATCCATTTCAAATAAAATATGTGCTCATGAATTCAGGTGGCTCAATCAACATTGTCGGGCTAAGGATGATAGGGCGGCTTGGACTGCTAGACCAAATCACGCCTGCCTCTCGAAACTTTTGCAGATTCCACAAAACGATCGAGATGACATAAAGAAATACCATTCTCTCAGTTAGCACGGCTGGCGCAGACCGGAACGCCAAGTTCCGTATCATCAAAGGAGGAACAAGACATTAATGCCTTATTTAGACGACTGCCGATGCACTGCGTGAAGGCAGTGTCATCCCCCCTTCGCCAAAGGATGAAATCCCATGCAACACATGGCAAGGGAAACGTTCGTGTCACATAACGTATCGTCGGCACAAATATCTCCACTCTCGAAAGAGTCGAAGGGTAATCAAACCATGTCTTCGGCCAAGCCCGATTAAACATAGCGGAGGGCTATACAAGAGTCATCACTACAAAACATGAGGATATATCAGGCCTAGTAGCCTGTGCACCCCGTGATATGGTAAAACCACCTCCCTCCTTCGCTATTTTACACTTACCCAAATGCAGACATTTGTCCAAGGCGTTCGGAAGTGTTAACCCTACCCAAATATCCCAAATCCTTAATGGCACCCGTCGCACTCTTTCCTCTTAGCCGAGCTTTCGCCCCGAAGAGGGTCTCGGCAGTAAGGTTCTTAGCGGGGTGACGTACCTCCTAAGTGGATCCGACAAACTTGCAGGGTTTCTTTTGCAATCAACCTAGTACATTGCAAGGTACCCCCCTTGAAGATGCCATCCGCTCGAAAGAGCCGGGGAACGACAGAATAAGTTCCAATAAGAAACAATGTACCAAGCCAAATGGTCAAAAGGGTCGTGCCCGCGCAGGCTGAGCTCATTGCAGTGAAACAACATGTACTTACATTAAGCAATCAAAGAATATCTTTTGCCAAAAGCATCTCATACTCCAAAGAAAATTCAGCATACTCACGGCAAGGATCGCTCCATCGAGTACGTCTCGAAATACTCAGATACTTAGCGTCAACAATTTGATACCCATATGACCTCAACATCGTAACTCCACACTCGTAAGACATCAACGAGGCAATTCCGAGCTCACGAGTAACGGCTTTCGAGTGTAAGCAAACTAGATGACTCAGAGACTATCGTCAATCGCCATTTACTGAAAAACCCAAGGTCGTAAGACCCCGACCCGACAAACTCAGTCTAGCCAGATATATTTTATATAACAACAGAAAACTTTAAGACCTCAACAGGCATGAAAAAGTGTATGACCTCAACAGGCATGAAAAACCTATAAGACTTCAATAGGCATGAAAAAACTGTATGCCCTCAACAGGCATGAAACTTTTGTAAGACCATACTACAGGCATAAAACTCAATCCCGAAGTTTGTGCTATGTGTCGCATTTGTAAGACTCCCAAAAGGGCATACCCTTGGTGTAGATGCCTAAACTATCACTCTGGATCAAAATTGGCTCTAGACAAACACATATGACTACGGTCAAAATGGTTGCACCAGCCAAATTAACGCGACTCGGGGATGCCCAACCGTCGCTAACAAAATCACAGGCCATTACTTCAAATCTGCTTTGAAAAGAATCGATTAAAATAGGCTAACCTCTACAGGCAAACGAGCTTCGACTATGTCAGCTCCAAATCACAAAGGCTTCGAGCTACTCAGCCTATGAGATAAACCTTTCGAGGTGCTCAAACATCGCCGCTAACGACTTGAAATCGAGGTTCTTCCTGAACTGATGACGAATCAGGCAAAATCATTTCAAAAAGTCCTTAATGAGAGGAAAGCAAAGCCTACATATGCCCACGAGAAAAAGCGTAAGAGCCATTATCGCCAGCCAAAAGAGCCTCAAGGCCACAGACTAAAAGGTCACAATGACCAAAAGCGCAAGAGCCACTGTCGCCAGCTTAAAAATTCAAAACTTGAGGATTAAACTGAGCTCGAGTCGTAACCCGATTCGGATACCGGATCCAAAATAGTTAACTACACATGCCTAAGGGCACAACGTAAGATCCATAGTTGCAAACACAAAAAAAAACTTGAGGGTCAATTAAGCTCGAGTTGCAACCCTTCTTGGAGAATGAACCCAAATAGTTAAAATACAAATGCCCAAGGGCAAGGTGTAAGAGCCATTGTCACCCGCCCATGCAGAAGCGAAAGCTTGAGGGTCAAATAGGCTCGAGTCATAACCCGACTCGGAGACTAAACCCAAAATGGTTGAACAACACATAAGACCTCTAACACCAGCTTGCACTAAAGGTCGCATCAACCAAGCGTATAAGAGCCTCCGGGCCTGCCTTATGAGCTCCAGAACCGTGTTACAATCTAAGGATTCTCGCCAATCTGAAACAATCCTGCCTGGTCAAAAGCAAAGTAGAAAGGGATACATAAGAGATAAAGCTTCAGGTTTTCTTTTATTTACATGCGCAAAAGGTGCGTTCTCCATCTACAGATGTGCTCTGCGAATATCAAGTACAAAATGGCAAAATCTACGCTCCGCTTCAAAAGGCTACGGCCTACTAGCCCCACATTCATTCTCCGCGTCGTCGTCAAGAAGTGACCGAGCATCAAGCTCTTCCGCCCTTGCTCGAGCCAGCTCTTCCATTAGAACAAAACCCCTGGCACCGATCTCTTCAAGTACATCTCTTCGGGATCTGCAATCAGGGGCGACCAATTTCTTGTTAACAAAGTGCTTTAGGAGATAGCCTTGGAGGCTCGATACCTCGAGTTGGATACTCCCTCAAGATCTGTCGACACCCGGCCTAGGGATAACATTGGCCGATGAGCATGGGAGGCCTCCGAAGAGTGCATCCGGAGTCGATTAACTCTACCTGGGCAGCCTAACATTGGCCTAGGTATACGTCATGAAGCTAGTTAGTTGTCCCATCCTGCTTCCTTTATCACTCAACGTATCTTGTAGTAAGTTTGGATTCCCCCTCTTATAAAAGGGGAGTCGTTAACACTCTGTAAGCAACAACTCCAACCATTCTATACAAGATCAATAATATCTCTCTCTTTTGCTCTCTAACTTACACGCTCGAGGATATTCTTTCCATTTATTGCTTTCATACTTGTTCTTTATTTATTACTTGATATTGGCCATAAAGAGACCTTTTTAATTATATCTTAATTGTTATCCCCTTCCCGGTTACCCCCGATAGATCGAGCTCGAGCCGGGTATCAACCTTGAGGCCTTTTATCAAGCAGTCCGAAGCCCCAGTGGCAAGCTCCTCGGTTTGATTACTGCCCCTTTTTAACTTGTATTTCGTTGTTAAAATTCATACGCCTAGCATCAACTACTCTAACGACTAGCATAAAAATAGATCACGTATTTTAGAGTCCAATTTACAAATTTAATTATTGTTACCATTTTCACAGTAAATAGTTGCATTGACATGCTCGATGCGATGGTACGCCTCTCCACCCAACTTCCTTCTATTCTCGACAACCAGAACAATTTGATTGGTGTAAATGGTATTACTTCCATCCCCATGAATGATCACTTCTTGATGATTCCGTTCGAACTTTACGACCTGGTGTAGCGTAAAAGCTATGGCTCCAGCAGCATGTATTCGAGGTTGCCCCAACAACAGATTGTACGTAAAAGATATGTCCAATACTTGAAACTTAACATCAAATAATGTTGGACACATCTGCAGTCACATGTTTATTTCCCCAATCGTGGCCCTTTGAGACCTATCGAATGCTTTCACATTCAAAGTTCCTTCTCATTCTCATGCAAGCCTTTACCCAACCTCTTCAAAGTGGTCAATGGACAAATGTTAAGGCTTGAACCCAAATCTATTAGGACTCTGGCTATAAATTTGTCCTTAAATTATACTGTGATATGTATAACCTTCTTATGACTTAGTCCTTTAGGTGGCAGTTCCTCTTCGTAAAAAATGATCTTGTGGCTCTCCAATACTTGCCCTACCATGTTGCCCATCTCTCCACTGATAATATTGTTGGGTATGTAAGCTTCGTTCAATATCTCATTAATTCATTCCTATGCATCTCAAAATTCTGTAGTAGTGATAGAATGATATCCGAGCAAGGGTTTTGTTCAAATGATCAACCATAGAATATTCTCTTGCTTGCACCTTTCTCCAAAGGTCATCCGGGCCTGGTTCAATGATAAGCTGCTTGGGAGCAGCTTCTTTACTTGTTCCCCTCAAATGCTCAAGCGTGTAAACCCTATCGATCCTAGTTATGCCTTGTGCGACACCTATTTCTTCCATCTTCCCTTTTCCGTTTCTTCTCACCTCAACAACATAATCCAATGGTATAGCATTGGAATTAAAGGATGGTGTGGGTTATACCGTCATAGTGAAGGGTGTGGTTACTTCCACCTCAAACGGAGTTGGGTTGGTTGAAGGTGTTGCTGCTTTAACCAAAAACGGAGTTGGTGTGAGTATTTCAACCTAAATTGGCGATTGGATCTGCACTATAATAAATGTGAGAGTGACTGGAGGTTTTTTGGGTTTATCCCCTTCATGAATGAGTCCTATTGATCCTTCCGGATCCCATTCTTCATCTGTTTCGATCACATTTACCCCTTCGCCTCTATGATTTGTGAGAGGGTTGTTGCGGACATTTGGTTCACCTCTTTTGCTTGTAAAACTTTTGTGTCAATCAACATCTGGATCTTATCCTTCAAAGTGCGACATTCATCAATAGCATGTCCTTTCATGCCTGAGTGATAGGCACATCTCTTGTTCGGATTAACCCACTGGGAATAGTTTTCCATAGTAACAGCAGGAATGGGGGTGACATAACCGGTAGCCTTCAGTCATTCATAAAGTTGATCAATGGGTTCAACAATAAGAGTGTATTGTCTAGGTGGTCTACGGTCAAAATTTGGTTTGGGTTTCTGGTAGTTTTGGCGGGCTGGTGGTGGTGGGTGGTAATATACAAGTTGTGTGTTATATGTATGGTAGGTGGCGACAGGTTGTTGGTATCTGAGAGGTGAAGGCTCATATATGGGTGGAGTTGTTTGGTAAGTGAGAGAATATTTTGGTCCTTGGGCTACCATCACGACCCCTACTTCCTTCTTTTTGGATATGCCTCTTAACTACAAAGCCTTGTTTGTATCTTGGAGTGCTTCAAAATTTGACACCATTCGGCTTTTAATTCCCTCCTCTATTCTTTTGCCAAATTTTATGATGTCGAAAAATTTATGATTTTCAATAACAAGTTGTTCATTTGCTCTTCCTCTAATGCCGTCCTTACTTTTGTAGCTTCCGATCTCCACCGAGTAGCATACTCGCAGAAAGTTTCTGTTGGCTTTTTCTTGAGATTCTATATATAGAAGATATCTGGTGCATTCTCTGTGTTGAATATGAACCGATCCATGAAATCTGACACTATGCTTGCCCAGTTAACCAACTTCTTTGGATTTTGGCTGATATACCAAGACAAGGCATCTTTAGTGAGGCTCTTTATAAATAACATCATGCGGATTCTTTTGTCTTTACCAACCCCTACAAGTTTGTCAAAATATGTTCTTCAATGTACTTTTGGATCACTTGTTCCGTCGAACATTTCAAACTTAGGAGGTTTGTAACCCTCTGGCAATTCTACGTCCGGCTGGATACACAAATCTTCATAATTCAAACCTTCGATGCCTTTATCATCTTCAACACCTTGGACTCGACTAGTAAGCTTCTTGAGTTCCTCTGCCATGTTCTTGATAAGAAGGTCATTCTCGGTGGATTCAGGTATGTATAGGGTTTGTTGTGGAGTGTGGGTTAAGGTTTCTACGTATATGGGGTTGCTTTGATGTACTCCAGGAATTTGGGTATAGTGGTGGTCATTGGTTGAGTTTTGAGGGTCAGGGATAAGTTGTGGTGCATTCTGAGGAGTGTGATAGGTAGTGGTTTGTGGATACGGGTTGGATGATGATGATGTTGTGGACGAGTAGGTACTGGTGGAGGATTGGGATTTGGAGGCGGTGTGGCATATTGGTAAGGTGCAAGAGGATTTTGTGGATGCTAGTTTGGTGTATTTTGGGGAGGTGATGGGTTTTTGGTGTTGACGTCGGGGACGTTAAGGGTAAGAGAAAGGTTTGCAAAGTTCCGAACTTTCTCTAGTTCCCCTTGTAACTCCAGTATCTTTTGTTCCATTCGTAAAATCAAATCATTCTTCGCTAGAGTGCTTCGTCCATCTGAAGTTTTGACATTTTCTTCATGTGTAGCATTGTTTTTCTTGATATTGCTTGTATCATCCATTCTGGCCTTTTCTTTGCTTTTAGTATCACTCGGAAGAGAAGTAGATGGAGGACCTCTTGATTTGGTCTGATAGGCTGATGATGCTAGTATGCACGAACCAACCTTAGGGGATGGGAATAAACAAATCAAGAAAAGAAGAAAACAAAAAGGTAAACAAGTCAGTGAGGAGTATTAAAAGGTTGTTTGCAGTATTTAAACACATATTGCGGTATTATAAATTTGCGTCCTAATTTGAGGACCTCATTGTGCCCGATGTATGCCTAAACCACATATAGATTTGAAGAAAATTGATGGCAATAACTACATCATTTCATTAATATGATAAATAAATCGAATCTCTACTAAACGACAATAATGATAAAGAGTCACTAATGGCATGTGCCTTATTACAACCAAAACCTAAAACGAGTCTAGAAAGCAAGTAAAACATAATTTCTAATCTATTTGGTCCCAGAGGTACCTTCTCCATGCTTGGCCTTCTTTGCTCCATCAATCAAGTTCCCCACGTCGCGCATATCCAGCATTCATTTCCATCCATTTTTTGATAACCTGTAACCCCATTTCTCAGCTTCCCTTCCTGCTCCATCAATCCCTGCTCTAAATACTCTAACCTCTCTGTTGATTTAGTAGCGATTCCTCTCCGTTCATTGATTGCTTCCATGTCTGCTTTGTGCTATTCCAAATGTCTGGCCTCAGATTCAAAAATTCTTTTGCGTAATCTCCTATATCTCACTTGGGCCTCGGTAGTGTCGTCTATGACCCTATTTCCCAAATCAGTCCCCGGCTTGACTTCTCCTGCTATTTCATCGACCAACCATGATGGGTAGAAATATACATGGCCAGCATGGTATCGATCTAGCTCGATGGTATCCTTTTTCACCATGACCTTTAGATGCCACATGTGTTGTGCCTCGTACTTGAATGGAATAGCATCACCATGGAAATCTACTTTGTAGTGAACCATCTTGGAGACTCGGGGTATGACTTTTTTCCTCCCAGCTTGCCTCATGACTCTAATAAGAGCATAAGGATAAATACCCCTTAATCCTATTAGCACCAGATAAGGAACATATCTTGACCTGATGGTGAACTCACTAGTAGGGAACCTTTCAAACATCCAATGGACATTGTCGTCAGTCAAATTGCTAAAGAAATGTACCCATCCCAGAGCATTTCCTGGTTGTGCAAACCTATCCGGGATAAAAGTCATTCTTTTTGGGTGGTGAAAAACTATGTGTTCATTCAGCGGCCGTTGCGGAAATTCTTGCCGATATTGTCCCCTTTGAAGATGCTCCAACAACCATATTTGTAGTAGCAAATTACAACCCTCAAAATGCATATACCCTTTCTTGCAGTGGTCCAAAGCTCGGTATATCTCTTCTACAATCATTGGGACAATAGTGTAGGCATGTCCCTCAATTCCTTCCATTAGGTCTTGGTAACCATAGCTAAACGGGTGTGAATACTTTCTCTTTGCATTGGGAATACCAGCATCCCCAAAAAACAAACAATGAACACAAAAACCCGATGGTGGGTCCAACCCAACAAAGTAATGGCAAACTCATCATGGTAAAGGCGGTAGGATTTGTTGTGGCCATAACGTTCTAAAGAAAGTGAAGGTATATATGATTTTTTCAGGCAGACTAACTCATCATTCTTTCTAAAACCCATCATTTTCAGAAACCCTCGATAAGTGCAATTTTCAGATATCAATAGACCAGGGCTATCCCAAGGAAGTCTAGCAAAGCCCCCTATTTCCTCTAGAAGGGGAGTTATTTCTATATCATCAAAACGGAAAACAACCCTCTTTTCATTCCAAAACATAGTATCGGCCTCAATCAGTACATTGTTAGGTTGAATATATAGCAAAGAAGGCAAATTCCAAAGAACCCTTTTCACATAGTTTAATTCTCTTGGTGCGAGATTTTCCCGCCAATCAAATAGCAAAGTTGGGATATTCCGAACCATGTTGAACCTGGGGACCTCATCCCTCGTTTTTGCAAAATAGATAAAGTTAGCCCTTGCCTCCTCCAAATTCATCTATTTAGACGTTAATGATCAACATATCAGCATGTTTTCTCCAACTAATGCACATCCTGATTATCTCCATTGGGATAATGGAAATCCCGGCGGACTTTGGATAAGTTTTGTCTTAGTGAGTCATTGCGCGAACAATGTTCTAACTCACACTAGGTTTAGACACGATGCATGCACAGTCTATTTTATAATGGGGTTTCTAGGATAGTCTACATTGGTACCCTCAAGTGAACAACTTGATAAGGAAAGGCACGGAACCAACGATTGCACCGGTGATCGACTAGTTTTACCACAAATAAGTCTTTCAAAATTTAAAAGGTGGTTTTAGAAACAGCGCGATCACTCATCAAGTGCCTCTGTGGTATTAATATGCACGAGTGGAATATGATGTGGAGCATGCTTTATGCAAAGATAAAATCACATGTTGTCAATTATTTTTGCAAAATTGAAAGCAATAAATGTAGTATTGAATAAACGTACTGACATGAAGGAAAGAAAAATAGGGAAGAAGTTAGTTCGCATGATGAAAGAGTTGTAATAAAGAAAATAAACAGGTAAGGGATGGGGAGAGACATGATATAACAAAATTAAAAGTTTGGAGCAAGTGAACATGATCAGGAAATAAAGGGGAAACGCACGTTGTAATCAAATTAAATGAAGAGTTTCATATGAGTTCATATAAAAGGGAAATAGGGAAGAGGATGTGCATGTAGCAATAAAAAGTAAAAATGGGAGCGAGAGATTCAGGAAACAACAAAATAACAAAGACACACATATCGGAGAAGACTAATTCACAAAGATCAACTTCATTTATGGTAAGAGCCTAAAAAATTTCCTAGTAGAGTCGACATGATGTTGCGCCCCTTTTTCTTACGAAATCGAGTTTCGACATGTGATAACTCTTTAAAGAAAGTTGTTTTAAAAGAGAGAGTCTCCACCTAACAGATTAATGTGCGTTAGGGTACCTATTTGGAAATAACTCTGTCTAACCAGTTTGTGTTACCAAAGATCGGGTAAGGGCTCAAAATTACCTCGAAGAGAAGGTGTTAGACTTTCTTTGAGGTCCACAACTGTGGGTCCCGGCCAAACTTAATTATATGAATTAGTCAATGTGATCAAAGCTAAAAAACAAGAAATTACTAAACATGAACAATAGGTTGAAAGGCAAAGGGAAAGAAGGGTCCTATGTTTTTTAGCCTAAAGGATCACCCAATCCTTATCGAGGGAAAAATAAAGCCCATATAAAAGGTCGCTTCGACCCAAGGCGTAAGAGCCATTGTCACCAGCCCATATAAAAGGTCACTTTGTCCCAAGGCGTAGGAGCCATTATTTCTAGCCCGCAAAAATACAAAACTTGAGGGTCGAATGAACTCGAGTCGTAACACGATTTGGAGACTTAACCAAAAATAGTTAACTAAATATGCCTAAGAGCAAGGCGTAAGAGACATTGTCGCCAACCCACACTAAAAGGCCGCATCGGCCCAAGGAATAAGAGCCATTATCGCCAGCCCACACACACTTAAAATGCACATCAACCAAAAGCATAAGAGCCACTGTCTCCAGCCTACAATTCGGCAACTTGAATGTCAAATAAGCTTGAGTCGATGCCCGACTCGGGGCCTGAGCCCGAAGTAGTTGGCCTAAATATTCCTAAGAGCAAAAACGCGTAAGAGCCCATGGATCAGCCAAATGAGCCCCAGGGACATATCATGAATCTAAGGATTCCTATTAATGACCAGTTCACCTGGCAAAATTCGAGACAAAAAGAGATACAGAAGAAATAAAGTCGGAAGGTTTTCTTTTATTCACATATATGAAAAAACACAATATCTATCTACAAACATGCTTTGAAAATGCTATATACAAATGGAAAAACTACGCCCCATGGGAGCTATGGCCTACCGGCCTCATCTTCGCTTTCTTCAGTGTCGGATAAAAGTAACCAAGCATCACGCTCATCCGCCCTCGCTCGCGCCAACTCTTCCGAAAAGGAGAAACCCTTAGCACTGATCTCCTCGAGGGTGTTTCTTTGAGACTTGAAACAAGCATACTCTTCAATTTTCCCTTCATGGTCGAGGATCCTTCTTAGCTCAGCTTGAGCATCGGTAGCATACTTTAAATAGATTGCCATCTCCTGGTCAGCCTTAGTTCGGCTTATTACTGCTTCAGCCCGGGCATCAACAATCTTGGCCCTAACATTCGAATGCTCGAACTCAAGCTTCCTAATCATATCAGTTTGAATCGAAGCATTATCACGAGCCAAGTGAAGTTGAGCCTCAAAAACGGGAAGTTTAGCCAGAGCACCCTTCCCCTCTGAAGCTTGAGCCTCCGCCCGAGCTTTTAGCTCATAACACTCATGCCTGGCTCAGCCAGCTTCATCGTGAATGCACTCCAAGGCCATTGTCTTTTTCTGCAACTTAAATAAAATGAAGCATTAGCCTCAGAAGCTAGAAGGCAAAACAGACGCTCACCCGGGGCAGAAAATTACCTGCTCCTTCAAGTAGTTCTCATAATTCAAGCTCCGGCTCACCTCAAACCGCAAGTGCACCAACTCAGCTACCTTTTCATCACAAAGGAGCCTAAGGGATCTCTCCTTACCAAGAACCGTCCACAGCCTGGCTTCATAACAAAGCAGCCCGGACTTAAGCTTGTGGAAGGCCTACAAAAAAAACCCAATAGGGAGGGTAGGCGTGAAGTTTGAAAGGCCTATGCTGAAACTCACAATGGAGTGAAGCCGCTAGGATTCCTCGAAGGCCGAGCACACATCTTCTAACCTTGTTGCCCTAACTCTGAAAGGATCGACTCTGGTTGAGGCACGGTCGTCAGTGTATGTGACCCTGGGTTTCCAGTATCTCTCGAAGTACTGTCGACAGAAAAAGATGGTGACACCAAATGAGAAACCCTCTTTCCAGAACCAGAAACCATAGATGTGGCAGGCTCGGACGATGCTTCTGCTCCGAAGCCCCGGTCCCATTTTGCCTTACTTTGAGCATCATCGCCCTATAAAATCGTCTCTCACTTATTATTGTCATTCTTTAGCCCGGAAGCTGGCAACCCTTCCCCCTCTCTAGAGGAGTGAAACCTTGCCTCTAAAGGCTCTCCGATGCCTACAACATCAAGATTAATACGCATAAAGGGAAAATGCCTCTCCAAATGAAGGGAGGGAAAGGAAAAAATAGCACAACACACACCGTGATGTTTTGCTTCCCATCTGCCCTAAGACAAAGCTCGCTCTTTGCGCTCATCGCAGGTCGAGTGGGTTTCTAACTTCCGTACCCAATCCAACAGATCAGGAACGGTGATTCGCGCCCATGAAACCACTATTGAATAAAGAAAGGAGACACAGTTACGAAATCAGCTTTTGCCATAAACAAAACTAAGCAGGCACAAAATGCTCCGCTTACGTGTATAATTCCATTCCCCAAGGAATGGCATAAGCTCCACGGGGTTAATGTCAGCGGTCTGCACTCGGACAAAGCGACTCATCCACTCCCGGTCTCCATCTTCCCCATCATTAACAGCGAAGGGCGTGGTCGATAGACATCGCAAGGTTAGTAGACCTCGATGGTAAAAGGGCCGGTGAATCCTAACCAGATGACTGAGTGTAAATTCAAGCCATTCCTTCTCCATAAAAAATCTCTTCATCAACATTGTTCGCCAAAACGACAGGTGGATCTATGCCAAGGTAACCCTATACTTTCAACCGAAGTCGAGCACAACCCTATCAAGGGGGCCCAGTGTGAAAGGATACTTGTAACACCACTTTCTCCCTCCATCCGCAGTCTTTTCTCACTAACTGAAGATGCTCTTCTCCTATCGAAGAAGTGGTCTTCAAGGTGTACTCTCGTTGTTCCTAAATGCCGGAGCTTGAGCTCTCCCCTCTCTACTGGATAGACCCCGATGTAGCAGCCATGGCTATGGCAAAATCGGAGAACTAAAGTAGGAATCTGTGCATGTCTGTTAGTACTGAAGTAGTAAAAGACTTAACATGGAAAAAGAAGGGTAACTACTTAAAATGGTAGGATCTCCAAAAGTGCAGTAACAACCCAATTTATATATGGCAAAAACGGCAACAACCTGCCTGCCTCAAAGCCTATTAGAAACACTAACCAATATCACCAAAACACCCCAACATCTTGGCAACTGTATCGTACATTAGGCGACACCATGTAATGTTTTGAAAATGGGAATCCTCGTATCATCACTAGTCCTGAGGTGGTACCCGACCTAGAGGACCTCTATCAAAGAAGTTAGGCTCTAAAAGGCCAATTACACCATCGCAAGTCTCGAGGTGGTACCTGACCTCGAGGACCTGCATCGAAAAGGAAGTTAGGCTCTAAAAGCCAACAACACCATCGCCAGTCCCAAGGTGGTACCCGACCTCGAGGACCTCCATTGAAAGAGAAGGTAGGCTCCAAAAAGCCAACAACATCATCGCCAGTCCCGAGGGGGTACCCGACCTCGAGGAATACCATCAGAAATGAGTTAGGCCCCAAGAAGCCAATGACATCCTTACAAGGCTCGAGGTGGTAACCGACCTCGGGGACTTTCATCAAAAAGAAGATAGGCTCCAAGGAAATAAGCACTTAAACTCCACTAGTATGGGCTTGGCCCTGGGGTACCATCTGTGTTCGGACAAACCCTCTTCCAGGATCTATGCAAGTTTCTAGGAGGTCCGGATTTGAATGAACCTCCACTCGAGGACTGCCCTTGAAAGCTCAAAGGCAGTCCCTGTCCACGGGCCTCCAAGCAAATTTCCCCCCAAAGGTTATCGCGGAGCCTATGTGATAAATCACAGTTTCAAGGCTCTAAGCATTACTCTCATTCAACTCGAGATAAGGGTCCCGACGACCCGAGTTTATCGGTGCAATCCGGGCTCGATCCAAGGAACGACAAAGGGCTCCACAAGAAGCCATACTAATCACCCAAAAATCAGGAAAAGGCATTCACCTCTGGGCTTGACATTGGCACCAACCAGTTGAGTCATACATTCAGAATATCCATAAACGTAAATAAAGGGGAATACAACAAGTATCGAAGATATAATTTGGAAAAAGTCTTTGTATTCAGAAAACACTTGATTACAAGAGCTCTCGAGGGGTCATAACATATGATTACAAAAGCCCACGAGGGGCCCTTACATAGAAACAAAGAAGAGAAAAAGTACACATATAGCAAAAGCCTAGAGCCTAGACTACTCCCAAAGGTGCATCCTTGGCAGCAGTATCCTCGAGCGCCATATCTTCAGGCATACATCCTCTGCGACTAGATCTTCAATTGCTATCTCCTCTGGGGTTCCATCTCGATCCTCCAGAATAATATCTACGAGGGCAAAGATGAAAAAGAGGAAAAAACAAAGATGAAGAAGAGGAAAGTTATGCAGAAGAAGCAGAAAAAAGAGACATAGCCCGCCGAAGCCAGAGGTTAAAGATTCAACGGGCATCAACCCTACACGCACGACTGCTCTGGGTCCGCCTTTCGGGACATTGAGCCGTGCAAGTCTAATGGCCGGTGGTGCCATTTTATCCATTGGAAAACCAAGGGGATGAAGTGCCACACTAGGCTAGGGTAGGAGAGTGAGCAGCGTTGTGTAGTCCGAATGCTCACCCGAGCAGCAGTCTAGAGTCCAAATGTCCTTCTAAGTCGGAAGAAGTCGACCCCACTACCTCATCACTTCGAACCAATAATGACAGCAGTAACAACTTTAACAACAACAACAACAACGATAAGACAGTATAATCTAACTCGGCAAAAAATAGCCCAGGCAAAAGGCCATGGCGTGGCTGATGAGAACGTCGTCTTAAGGCCTTAAAGCCATATACCTCAAACATGGTGGGTAGCAATAGAGGAGGATAGTAGGAAGAAAGGAATGGAAAGGTGTTGAAAGGCACTTGCATAAAAAGATAGTACCAGAAGGAGCCATTTATATGGGGTGATAGTAAGGCCAATAACACTATCAATGTCTTAGATAGATGGATCAGCAGGCACAATCAAGGCGCCATTGGAAACTGGATCAACGGAGATATGGTCGCTTTGGAGAATGGGAATCAGTAGCGCATTGAATGACGCTAAAAAGACAAGTCCATGGGATGTCTCGGTTATCGTAAAAGATTACGCCATAAATATTATATCATCAACATGACATCATTGCAGGAAGTTCGAAGAGTTGGATGTCAAAATAGTTTCTTATCCCTCCTCTCTAAGAAATGCGGGGACTATCTGTATACGGTGAATCAGAGTGTCCAATTCCTCATCACCGAGGCACCTCATATGATTATCTTGAAGGCTCGAGGCTGCAAGGCTATGGTCAAGTTTCATCCATCGAGGTTCGTCGACGCTCGGCCTAAAGACAATGTTGACCGCGATTATAATAGAAGTCGAAGCTCTTTTGCCTGTATCGAGGGTAGCCTATTTAATCGGTTATTTTTAAAGTAGATTCAAAGTAATTGAAGGCCTGTGATTTTGTAGTGACGGTCGGGCATCCCCGAGTCGCGTTAGTTCAACTGGTAAAGCCATGTGATCGGAGTCATTTGTGTTCAACTGAAGCCTTTAAGTCCCAAGTGAAGTAGTTTCAACATCTATATCGAGGGTATACATTTTTAGGGGTCTTACACGTTCGATATAGCCTAAACTTTGAGATTGGGTTTATGCCTTCAGTCAGGTCTTACAAGTTTTACATGCCTTTGAGGTCTTACTAATTTGGATACTTGGTACAAGTATTGTTCATGCCTTTATTGAGGTCTTATAGTTTTATTGCTGCCTTATGTAGGTCTTACGAGACCGAGTCTGCCCGCTCAGGGTCTTATGACTTCGAGTGTTTTAATGAATGTCGATTAGCGACAGTCCCCGAGTCATCGAGGGTATCTTGGCTCGAAAGCCGTTACTTATAAACTTTTTATTGCCTTATTGAGGGCTTACGATTTTGGAGATCCCGACCCTGAGGTCATGCATTTTTTGAGATTTTGATGCCAGTTCCTGAGTATTCGGGGCACTTTCGGCCTTGGAGACGTTTCGTGTCTTTCATGTTGCCTCAATTAGGGCTTATGAGCTTAGAGTCCTGACTCGGAGGTCGTTCGGGAGTTAAATTGTTGACGCCAGTCCCCAAGCGTTCCGGATGTTTTCGGCGGAGAAGTCGTTTTTGCGAAGGTGTCGAGCTTCTTTTTGAGTGTGAGATGCTTTGATAAAAGATATCCTTCAATTATTTGATATAAGTGTACATGTCTTCGCCGTCGGGGGCCCAACTATACAGACACGGTTCATTCGACCATTTGGCCTGATACATCATTTTCCTATTGGGATCCCATTTGGCGTTTCTTGGATTTTCCGAGCGGATGGCCTTCCGGGGGGATGCCCCCCCTGTGTTCGAGGTTGATTGTAAAAGAAACCTTGAATACTTGTTGAGTCTTCTTTAGGTAGTATGTGGATTTTGCCTCATTAAAAACCTTGCCGGTAAAACCCTTTTCGTGATAAAAACTCGATCGAAGGAAAAGAGTGCAACATATGCTTTAAAACCTTAAGATTTTAGGGTTGGGTTAGCGCTTTGACTGCTTTGGTCGGGCACCTGCATAAGGGTTAGCGTGAAATATAAAATGAAAAGAGAGTTCTTTATACCTTAGTGGTGATGGCAATTTCGAACCTTGGCATTCGTTTGGAGGACGTGAGACGGTCCATTATTCGGATACAGACGCGGGCATGTCTCGTGGTCGCTATCTTATTGTTGGCTTATTTTAAAGTCCCCCTGCTGGTGGAGACTTTGGTGGAGCCTAGTGGCAGTTGCCTCAAAAGATCGTGTAGATGACATGTTGCGGCTCGTCCGCTTTGTTCTTTTTTGTTGTTTCTCTTTCTCGAAACTGATTTTTGGCTCGGTCGCTGAGGAATTCTCGAAGGTGACCATTATCGAGTAATCAGGCCACTTCCTCCCGGAGTTGTCGGCAATCCTCGCTCATGTGTCCATGCATGTTGTGGAATCCGTTCACTAAGTTATGATTCCTTTGTGAAGGATCTGATTGTATAGGCCTGGGCCATCTGGCATCTCTGATTTTGCTGATGGCGAACACGATGTCTGACACATCGACGTTGAAGTTGTACTCTGATAAGCGAGGTGCCTCTGTTGGCCCTGCTTCCTATCGAATCCAGCTCTGTTGATGAGTCCTTGAGGATTCTGTCCTCGGTCTATCCTTCAATCATTGCGAGGTGGGTTGCACCTCGGGGCGTTCCTTTTGTCTTCGATGTAAGGCTGATATCTTTCTTTGTTTGGCATTGGATCCTTCACCAGAAGCCTGCTTTAGTATACTGAGCCCGAGGGGATCCTTCGACTGGAATCGGTTGTGGACGTCCGACCAGGGCACAACGGAATACTCGACCAAATTCTGTTTCAACTACTTCAAAGCCACCGAGCTTCATTCATTTAGCCCCTGAGTGAAGGCCAGCACTGCCCTGTCATCAGAGACTGGCGGTAGTTCCATTCGTTCCATTTGAAATCGAGACATGAACTCTCGCAGCATTTCGCTCTCCCTCTAATTGATCTTGAATATGTTAGATTTCCTTGTTGCTCCTTTGACGGCACTGGCATGTGTCCTTATGAAGTAGTCTACCAGCATGGCAAATGAGTCTACGGAGTTAAGAGCTTGGTTGTGATACCACATCATGTCCCCCTTCGAGAGTGTTTCCCCGAACTTTTTTAACAAGATAGTCTCAATCTCGTTGTCCTTTATGTCGTTGCCCTTTACTGCACAGGTGTAGGTGGTAACATACTCGTTGGGGTCAGAGGTCCCGTTGTATTTTGGGAGGTCTGGCATTTTGAACTTCTTGGGGATATGTTTTGGATTTGCTTCCTCTAGGAATGACCTTTGTACGAACTTCTTCGAATCCACACCTTTCAGGATCGAGGGCACTCCTGGAATCTGGTCGACCCTAGAGTTGTAAGTCTCGACCTTTTTGTCATTGGCTTCTATCATTTTCTCGCCCGATTCAATCCTTCTAGGTTTTTTCTAGTGACTTTGCAGCTGAGCGATAGCTAGCTATTATGCCTGCAAAATTTCAAAAAATAACATGAAGGCTAACCTCCCATTCTCCCCTAGTTGGGGTTTTCTGAGCCTTTTGTTGATCCCCTTGGTGCACGCTCCTACCGGTGTGGGAGCTTACGTCGATGCGTTGGGCGTCAGGTGAGACCGCACCCACGGGTATTGGTTATGGCACATTCCCTGGGTTTTGTGGTGGCACATCAACACCTGGAACACCCACATCGTTTTCTCTGTTGTCCTCAAGATTGTTATTTTCACCTCCATTCATTGAGTTAGACATTTCGACCTGAAATCGAAGATCTTGGACAAGAGAAAGTGTGAAAAATAACTTGAGTTATGTAGCAAAACCAGCAAGAAAATAATCACTATTATTTTTAGCCCCACAGTGGGCGTCAAACTATTTACCGTGAAAATGGTAATAACAATTAAATTTGATTATGGGACTCTAAAAAAACGTGATCTACTTTTATGCTAGTTGTTAGGCAGTTGATGCTATGTATGTGAGACATAGAAACGAAATGAGAGTTAAGAATAGGGTGATAATCAAACCGATAGGCTAACAGTTGGGGCCTCGAGCTTATCGATTCGGGGGCCTCGAGGTCGATTCCAGAGCTCTACTAGGATATGTCGAAGGTAATAGAAGTATGACTAATAGTTGGAGTAAAATTAATGAGAGCTCTTTATGGCCAATTATAAGCCACAAATGATGAAAGACAATGAAGGTAATAAATTAAAGCAATAATATCAAAGGAATATATTAGAAAGCAAAGAAAATGTTCTTGTATATTTCGTGTGGAGCAACTGAAGCAACCAACCCTTCTAAAATGATAAGGATCGCCTTTATATACGAGGTGAATAATAATACAGTATAAAATGCATTAATTACAAAGATAGAGGGATGGGACAGCTACACGACACCCTGATTAAGGGCTAGGGTAGCCCACTAGGCTCTGTCAGTTCTAGTCGTGTACCTTGGAAACTCCCCACTTCTATCACAATTGCGGTCAACATTGTCTTTGGGCCGAGTGTCGACGAACCTCGACGGAGGAAACTCGACCATAGCTTTACAGCCTCGAGCCTTCTGTCACACCTCTTTTTTCCGCAACCGTGGGGGCGCAAGGGAGTTTTTTCCAATTAAAGGACAATCGAAACAGGATTGGTTTATTTATTTTAGAGACGCCACTTGGGAGATTTAGGGCGTCCCAAGTAACCAATTTTAATCCCGAATCGAGGAAAAGAATGACTCTATATTACAGTCTGCGTACCAGAAATCCGGATAAGGAATTCTGTTAACCCGGGACAAGGTGTTAGGCATTCCCGAATTCCGTGGTTCTAGCAAGGTCGCTCAACTGTTATATTCGGCTTGATTATCTGATTTTATACAAGTGAACTTATGTGAAAAATTTAACTTTTAACCGCTTTTATCATTTACTGTTTTTTATCAAGAATTGCAACGTTGTGAAAATGTATCTCGAACCGTGTTACAATCAATGTACCCGTGGTCGTCGACACACTTTGACTCCATTGAGATTTGGATTTGGGTCACATCAATGTGCACCCGAGTTTAAGGAAATTAAATTATTAAAGGCGCGCCTAAAGTGACTAGCGTATTTATTTTGGGTAAGACCGTGAAAATTTACTAAACGATCCATCCCGAAGTCCAAATAATTTTTAAAACAAATATTTACTGAGGGCCCCACAATTTGTATTTTATTTGGCGAGGCTCATCTCATTATTATTTTTAAAATGAATTTGCAACGTCATGGACACACATCTCGAACCACGTCACAATCAATGTACCCGTGATTAGAAACACATTTCGACACCATTGAGAATTGGATTTGGGTCACATAAATGTGCACCCGAGTTTAGGAAGGTAAGATTTATTAAGGCACGCTTAAAGAGACTATCGCGTTATTATTCTGGGAGGGCCGTGAGATTTGCTAAACCACCCGTCCTGAAAACTGAATGCTTCGATAATATACATTTAACGAGGGCCCCGCAGCTTGTGCATTTTTATTTGTCGAGGCTCATCTCGTCTTTATTTTAAAAGGATATCCTATAGCAACTACGTTTCTTGTCGCATTTGTCTCTACTAGTTGAGAGCGGAGATAGTCCTAGTTAATTATATGCTTACAGGTCATTTATAGTAGGATTCAGAATGCTAAAGAATTTCAGAAAACGAGGCTGCGTCTCACAGACGAGCGATCGAATCTCACAGGCTCAAACCCAGTTTGTGTGGGATTAGCCAGGCTTGGGCCACTGATTTTCCGACGAGGCCTGCTTGGTCTGTTTCAACTTGGGCTCGACCTTCGTGAGGTTGAGACCGTAAATGTGTGTTCTTTGTTTTAAAGGTGCGGTTTATCAATTATAATAAGGCAGTTTATCAAAAGAAATGAACTTAGCTAACAATGGATAGCTTCATGCTTGGCATGTATTAAAGAATATGCTACACGATTAGACTAGGTCTAAGATACAACCCAATGCATTGGGAATACTTTTAACTAGCAGCATACATATACAAACTGATATTCAATTCCCATGCATTGATATCTACTAGGCGTGCGAGCTACTTCCAGCATCCAAACAAGAGTCAAATTATTCTACATTACATGATATTTAATGTAACAATCTATGTATAAAAAAAACATTCTTCAGGTCTTTTCATTTTGTATTCATGCTCAATTTTCCAATTACATCTGACAGTGTATTAGGTGTGTACCTGGTATAGAGAACAAAAAGAAGAAAGGAATGGTCAGTCGGGCAGTATGCAACAAACACAGCAGCAGCAGATACACAGCAACAGCACAGCAACAAACCAACAACCACAAGTGTTTTCCACAGTCCACAGACAACCAACAATAATTCCCAGAACAAAGAAAACCAGCAGATAGTCGAGCACCAAACAAACAATCCCAGGAAAGAGTAATGAAACAACAGAAGTAACAGAGTGTTCAATGCAGCAACACCAGCAGTTCAACAATCACAAGCAGCTCAGTCAGTGCAAACAACTGAACTTGGCCAAGACAGCTTGACCAATATAAACTCTTATATAGCTTTCAGACAGTGTTTGGTTACAGTGTTTACTGGAAATTTCCTTATGTTTTCAGTTTTCTTTAAACTCATAAGACCTCTCTCAAGATTAAAAATTTTCCAGCCCTTTTTAAGTTCTGAAATGGCCTATTTATAAGCCAAACGACCCAATGCAGCCAAACTGCCTGCCTCCTCCCACTTGCAGACTGCCCATACTCTTTAAACCCATGCTTAAGCATCTTTTGATGCCAGCCCTTTGTTCCCCACGCCTGGCTTTTCTTTAATCAAGAGTTATGGGCTCATTTTATTATTCATTTTAAATCCCCATACTCTTGTGTCTTGTTCCCCATTGAGCATTAGTTTAATCCTAAATTAGTACCCTACTTGTCAGCTCATTTAAACTAATTTTTTTCTATTCTTTTCAAGCCCCAGACCACCCCTATTAGCCCTTGATTATTACTATCCTGCATCACTGCAGCCTCAGGACATTTTGAACTGCCCTAGCCTGGTTCTTTTAATTGTTTACAATGCAGTTACAAACTAGCATTCATAGATAATGTCCAACATTCAAATCACAATACAGGTCCATTCAGTCAAGTAAGGTTGTACGTATTAGAATATTTGAACATTCAGTCGTAGGAAGTTAATCGACGACATTTATCAAGTCGACTATACTAATTATAACAGGTAACAATCAGTCGCTCATATAAACAACACGTACATGGACCCAAAGAGCTTCGGACAATTTTGGTCAATCAACTGGGAACCTATATAAGTTATTTATGCGACGACTATCCTAATTGGACATGCTTATCATAGGATACATTCGAATCATACACAGAAAACAAACGACCAAATAAAAGGTCTTTGCCAGAGATGGAAGAAATTAAGAAAACTATCAGAAAATAACAAACAATCACAACAAAGCATGCTAATGACTTAATTAGCAGTTGAATAAAACAAAAGGGAAAGAAAAACTTACCGAAAAATGTTTAAACCAAACTGACCCAAAATTGACTCAACTTTGACCATTTGAGGCCGAACAAACTTTAACCAGGGTGTTCTCCCATGAGAACACCTTGTTTAAGGTCTATTAGACCTCAGACCCCTGTCAAGACTGGCCGGATTCCACAGGTTCATGTGTTCTAGGGTCTGGATTTTCAGATCTGGTTTTTAGAAGTTGTGGGTAGATTCGGACCAAACCAAGCTTGGTTTGGTCACGAGGAGGGTCAGGGGAGTGTCTGGTATGAAGATCGGGTGGTTTGGCATAGATCGAGTTTTGTCTCGAATCTTCAAATCCAGATTCGAGACGATAGGATGTGATTCGAGGTACATGGTTAGTGGATTCGTGTTCAGGGTGGTTGGATGCTTCAGGGGTGTGAAGGGGGTGGTCATTAGCGTTCATGCCGCCGGGTTCTGGTGAAAGGGATATCAGGGCGGCTTGATAGGGTTTGGGGGTTCAAGCTAGGGGAAGGAGACGAGTGAAGGGGGGTTCGGATAGGGGGCGTGGGGTGAAGGGCCAAGTTTATATACGGAAGGGGAAGGGAGATTGGAGCCGTTAGATCAAGTGATCTGAACGGCTTAGATCTATCGGTGGGTAACAGGACGGGGTCGTTTGGTATGGGAACGGGGTCGTTTTGGTTTAGGTGAGGGGTTGGGTTGAACCGGCTAAATAGGTCGGGTTATGAGGGAAGCCAGGGACCGTTGGATCAATGGGGTTGGACGGCTCAGAACAACTTTCCTGAAACGGCGTCGTTGAGGTGAGTTGAACAGCCTGATCTGGACCGTTCGTTTGAATCAGATCAACGGCTTCAATAGGGACGCCGATACGGCGTCGTTTGAATCCGTGCTTGGGCAGGCTCGTCTTGGACTGGATCAGTGCTTTGGTTTTGGGCCTCGTTTTGGGGCCCAATCAGATTTTCCTTTCCTTTTTTTTTTTTTTTAATTCAACAAATTAAACAAAAATTCCTAAAACAATGTAAAAATTAAAATTAAAATAAACTTACACACATATTGGGTGACACCTACTACAATTAACACACACGTATTAGAATTTTAAAAATGGTTAAATCACATCCTTGAGTAAAAGCTGCATATTTTGTGAATTTCCTTTTTAAAAACCGAATTACGGCCCGATTACACACGGCATACTTATTGTATTTTTGTTTGATAATATTCAATGAAAAATAGATATAAACACTAAGGACTACCAGCACATGTCACATAAAAATTGAAAATTTGTACGGCGAGGCCATTTGCAATTATTTTGATTTCTTTTGGAGTGATTGTTCGTGAAGCAAAAATCACGTGCTTACAGCTGCCCCTCTTTGCCCGAAGACACGAAGGGTTTTCGCGCAAAGATAAAGCGGGCGATTTTTGCTCGTCTGAGTACTCCGTGTGAAGCATTTTTTGAAAAAGATTTGACCGAACCTTTGCTTCAGAGGTTTCCTACATATCCTGGGCTGAACAGGAATCAGGTCAATGTAGTTCGGGAAATTTTGGTAGCTGGGACTACCGTGTGATTGTAGTGCTCGCTGCTGTTGTGCGTTGTTGCATGCTGCTGTAAGATGCTACCGCTCACCGATCTCCTTGTTACATTGTTCTAAAAGGAAAAACAAGAAGCTAAGCTAGACTATGGGTCATGAGATCTCATCAATCTTCAACTTGTTCTTGTTGCCTTGCTTTCTTGTCGGCTAACGCTTTCCTCTGATGCCCTTATTTTGTGAACTTGGGAGATGATGCTGGTCCTTCGCCTTTTCTGAATGCTAGTTTTCATCACTTTGCTTGATTTGCTGGGAACATGGCTTTCTTCTTTAAATCTTTCAATAGTTTCTTCAGTGGTATGGCTTTCTTCATCAAAATTGTTATATTGGGCATGCTACAACGTTTCCAAACTGCTTCTTCTGAGACGCGTTCCTTCTTCCTTTTGAATGCGCGCTTGCTTTTGCAGCCTTCTGCTTCTTGGCGCTGGGGATTTTATTGTTTCCTGCTTGGGGATCTCCGTTGTAACCTTCCGTCTTCAGGTGGGGTTACTGATTCCAAAATCTAGAGCTAAAAGTATTCCCGCATTATACTGGTGGGCGACCTAGAACTTAAATGTATTCCCGCATTATACTGGTGGGCGACCTAGAACTTAAATGTATTCCCGCATTATACTGGTGGGCGACCTAGAGCTTAAATGTATTCCCGCATTATACTGGTGGGCGACCTAGAGCTTAAATGTATTCCCGCATTATACTGGTGGGCGACCTAGAACTTAAATGTATTCCCGCATTATACTGGTGGGCGACCTAGAACTTAAATGTATTCCCGCATTTTACTGGTGGGCGACCTAGAACTTAAATGTATTCCCGCATTATACTGGTGGGCGACCTAGAACTTAAATGTATTCCCGCATTTTACTGGTGGGCGACCTAGAACTTAAATGTATTCCCGCATTATACTGGTGGGCGACCTAGAACTTAAATGTATTTCCGCATTATACTGGTGGGCGACCTAGAACTTAAATGTATTCCCGCATTATACTGGTGGGCGACCTAGAACTTAAATGTATTCCCGCATTATACTGGTGGGCGACCTAGGACTTAAATGTATTCCCGCATTATACTGGTGGGCGACCTAGAACTTAAATATATTCCCGCATTATACTGGTGGGCGACCTAGAGCTTAAATGTATTCCCGCATTATACTGGTGGGCGACCTAGAGCTTAAATATATTCCCGCATTATACTGGTGGGAGACCTAGAGCTTAAATGTATTCCCGCATTATACTGGTGGGCGACCTAGAGCTTAAATGTATTCCCACATTATACTGGTGGGCGACCTAGAACTTAAATGTATTCCCGCATTATACTGGTGGGCGACCTAGGACTTAAATGTATTCCCGCATTATACTGGTGGGCGACCTAGAGCTTAAATGTATTCCCGCATTATACTGGTGGGCGACCTAGAACTTAAATATATTCCCGCATTATACTAGCGGGCGACCTAGAACTTAAATGTATTCCCGCATTATACTAGTGGGCGACCTAGAGCTTAAATGTATTCCCGCATTATACTAGTGGGCGACCTAGAGCTTAAATGTATTCCTGCATTATACTGGTGGGCGACCTAGAGCTTAAATGTATTCCCGCATTATACTGGTGGGCGACCTAGAACTTAAAAATATTGAAATTGCTTCCCCGTTCTTCCGAGAAAATTTTCGACAATCGGCAGAAAATTTTCTGCCCCGGTTTTTGGTGGTTTCCCTGGCGTTGCCTCTCGCTGCCATCATCAATCCTTTGTTTTCCTGCAGCAGACAAAATGATTTAAGTAGTTTTAATCGTGGTGGTAGAGGGTGCCTTTCCGGCGGATGATTTTTCCTCTCTTCCCCTTTTCTTGCTCTATGTCCCCATTATTGGGTAGTGGACAAAATTGCCTATTGGGGGTCTCTAGCCTGCTGGGGCTGGTTTTCAATTTGTTCTTTTTTCTGCTTTTCTTTAAGCACATGCTGTGGGAATCTGCTTTTACTCCCGAAACCATTTCCTTTGGAGCTTACTTTCTCCAAAACTGCGAGGCACGATTATTGCATTGCCTAGGGCCGGCTTTTAAGACTGTTTGTGTTATCCTGCATTGGATGAACTCCCCTTCGGTCTCTGGTAGTAAGCTTTGAAAAATCCTTTTCAAGACAAATTTTTAGGAAGAGAAAATAAAAGATAGAAAGGGAGAAAATCTTTCTGAATCAATATTTTGGTGGGAGAAGAAACTCAAAAGAACTTATCTGGAGGACATGACTGGTCCCCGTGATCATGACGTGCACCACCGATTCCCGACCCAGTCTATTTGTATCAATCGATTTGCCCGATGGTTTGATTTGCTGGGGATGATAAAGGAGTGTCCATTTCGAATGTTGTAGCTTTTGTTGATCTGTCTTGTCGCCTCATAGTGCCCTTCGAGGGGTTTTCACTAATGAGACTCTCTCTTTTCTCTCATCTCCTGGCGCCTTATGGTGCCTGTGAAGGTTTTCACCAATAAGACTCTCTCATTTCATGTCCCTCATCTTACATCGCCTCTCGGTGCCTGTGAAGGTTTTCACCGATAAGACTCTCTCATTTTATTTCTTTCGGGGAATCGGGGTGTTGTAGATACGACCCTCTTTTCTGGAGATTCCCTTGACCATCAATTCATTCCCAGTCTTACGATCCTCTCCTTTGCTGGGGATCGGTGTATTATTCTCGGCCTTATTTGCCGGACTTGGCATCTCTTGAACATTGATCGGGAGGTCTTTTGGACGTTGATGTTGGTTTTGGTGTGGGGTTAAAGAAAGGCTATAAAAATGAAAATAATTTGATGGGTGATGTGCTACAACTTTTGGAATCAAACCTTTGTTGGAACTTAAAACATAACCTCTGCCCCAGTTTTCTTGCTTGGGGAATTTATTTTTTACACTTATGTTGCGCTATGTGCGTTACGCACACTGTGCCTATTATGCACACTATGTACATTATGCATCCTATATTCACTATGATGCATACTATGACCGAGCCGTGAGGCGCCTACGTATCCTCTTTGAGGAATCAGGTCAAACGTAGTTCCCACGGTTTTATATTCCTTGATTTTTCTTTTCTTTCTTTTCATTTTCTTTTCCTTTTCTTTTTCTTTTTCTTTTCTTTTCCTTTCTTTTCTTTTCTTTTTTTCGTATTCCAAAAGAGGGGTATGAAAGAACAACTCAAGGCTCAAAGGGGGAAGCAAGGGTTAAAAAGTGTTTGGATAGAAGAAAGAATTGCCTCCGTCATCTCATTATCCAATAAATGCCAAATACAAACAATTAAACAAAAATTGCCATAATTAAAGAAATTACGCATAATATCTCTTGACTGCATCTGAATTGAAAGCCATGTCGACACATCTACCCTCGACATCTGTCAAACACAAAGCACCGTTGGACAATACTCTGGTCACGATATAAGGCCCTTGCCAATTTGGTGCGAATTTGCCTTTTGTCTCGACCTAATGTGGGAGGATCTTCTTCAATACCTGTTGCCCTACTTCAAACTTCCTGAGGCGCACCTTCTTATTATATGTTCTTGCCATTCTGTTCTGGTACAGCTGACCATGACACACTGCTGCCAATCTTTTCTCATCTATCAGGCTCAACTGTTCCAATCGAGCTTTGACCCATTCATCATCATTAATCTCGGCTTCAGCGACAATTCGGAGGGACGGAATTTCGACTTCCGCTGGTTTTACGGCCTCAGTTCCATACACCAACAAATAAGGAGTTGTGCCTATGGAAGTTCGGATGGTAGTGCGGTAACCCAACAAAGCAAAGGGTAATCTCTCGTGCTATTGTCTGGACCCTTCCACCATTTTTCGCAATATTTTCTTGATATTTTTATTGGCTGCTTCGACTGCTCCATTCGCCTTGGGATGATATGGGGTGGAATTGCGGTGTGTAATCTTGAATTGTTGGCATACCTCTCTCATCAAACTGCTATTAAGATTCGCACCATTATCCGTGATGATCACTTTTGGGATCCCAAATCTGCAGATGATATGGGAATGAACAAAGTCCACCATTGCCTTTTTGGTTACCGATTTGAAGGTTTTAGCCTCGACCCATTTGGTGAAGTAATCAATGGCCACTAGAATGAACCTATGACTGTTGGATGCTGACGGCTCGATGGGCCCAATGACATCCATGCCCCATGCCACAAACGGCCAGGGTGCTGACATCGTATGTAACTCTGTCGACGGAGAATGAATCAAATCTCCATGTATCTGGCACTGATGGCATTTCCTCACGAAAGTGATACAGTCGTGTTCCATGGTGAGCCAATAACACCCTGTCCGAAGGATTTTTCTTGCCAATACATATCCGCTCATGTGTGGCCCACAAACTCCAGCATGTACTTCTGCCACAACCGTCATTGCTTGACTGGCATCTATGCATCTCAACAATCCCAAATCCGGGGTCCTTTTGTACAATATTCCTCCGCTGAGGAAGAAACCATTCGACAAACGCCGAAGGGCTCTTTTTTGGTCTCCAGAGGCATGTTCTGGATATATCCCCATTTTGAGGTATTCCTTGATATCATGAAACCAGGGTTCGCCATCTGCTTCTTCTTCTACGGCATTGCAGTAGGCGTGCTGATCACGGACCTAGATGTGCAGAGGATCAACATACATTTTGTCAGGGTGGTGCAGCATTGATGCTAAGGTGGCCAAGGCATCCGCAACCTCATTGTGAACTCTCGGGATGTGTTTGAACTTCACCGATCGAAATTGCTTGCTCAGATCATGCAAGCATTGTCGGTATGGTATGAGCTTTAGATCTCGTGTTTCCCATTCACCCTGAATTTGATGTACCAAGAGGTCCGAGTCTCCCAAGACCAAGACGTCTTGGACATCCATGTCAGCAGCCAAGCGCAGACCCAGAATGCAAGCCTCATACTCGGCCATATTGTTGGTGCAATAGAAGCGTAGTTGAGCCGTAACAGGATAATGCCGTCCTGTTTCAGAAATGAGTACTGCTCCTATTCCAACCCCTTTCGCGTTTGCAGCTCCATCGAAGAAAAGCTTCCAACCCGGTTCCTCAGGCAATTCCAACTCATTTGTATGCATTACCTCTTCGTCAGGAAAATACGTTCTTAAGGGCTCGTATTTTTCATCAACGGGATTCTCTGCCAAATGGTCTGCCAGCGCCTGGGCTTTCATGGCCGTCCTCGTTACATAGACGATATCAAACTCTGTGAGCAGAATTTGCCATTTTGCCAACCTTCCCGTGGGCATAGGTTTCTGAAAGATATACTTCAATGGGTCCAAACGGGATATGAGATAAGTAGTATACGAAGACAGGTAGTGTTTCAACTTCTGAGCTACCCAAGTTAGGGCGCAACATGTTTTCTCGAGTTGAGTGTACTTGACCTCATGTACTGTGAATTTCTTGCTAAGATAGTAGATGGCTTGCTCCTTCCTTCCTGTGTCATCATGTTGCCCCAATACACAACCAAATGAATTTTCCAAGACCGTCAGGTAAAGAATTAGGGGCTTCCCGGGCTTAGGCGGGACCAATACGGGTGGATTAGACAGATACCCTTTGATTTGGTCGAAAGCCTCCTGACACTCTGCCGTCCAACCTACCGCAGCATCCTTTCTCAGCAGCCGAAATATGGGCTCACAAGTTGCTGTGAGTTGAGCGATGAACCTGCTGATGTAATTGAGTCTACCCAGCAAACTCATTACCTCTGTTTTGTTCCTTGGCGGTGGCAAATCTCGGATGGATTCAATTTTGGATGGGTCTAACTCAATCCCCCGTCGACTGACGATGAATCCTAGCAGCTTTCCTGATGGAACCCCGAATGCGCATTTGGCCGGGTTAAGCTTGATATCATACCTCCGGAGTCTTTGGAAAAATCTCCTTAGGTCTGCTACATGGTCCTCCTGACGCCAAGATTTGATGATCACATCATCGACGTACACCTCGATTTCTTTGTGTATCATGTCATGAAACACAGCAGTCATTGCTCGCATGTACATTGCCCCGGCGTTCTTCAGTCCGAACGGCATTACCCGATAGCAGTAGGTCCCCCATGGCATAAAAAACGCTGTTTTTTCTGCATCTTCCTCGTCCATTAGGATCTGATGATAACCCGCATAGCAATCTACGAAGGATCCGATATCGCGCCCCGCGCAATTATCGATCAAGATATGGATGTTGGGCAATGGAAAATTGTCCTTGGGACTTGCCTTGTTGAGGTTGCGGTAGTCGACGCACACCCTGATTTTTCCATCCTTCTTTGGGACTGGTACCACATTGGCCAACCACTCGGGATATCGAGTGACCCGAATGACCTTCGCTTGCAACTGCTTAATCACTTCTTCTTTGATCTTTACACTCATTTCTGTTTTAAATTTCCTTAGTTTTTGCTTGACCGGAGGGTATGCCGGGTCAGTGGGCAATTTGTGAACCACTAAATTGGTGCTTAATCCAGGCATATCGTCATATGACCATGCAAAAACATCTTTGAATTCCATGAGGGTTTTGATCAATTCTTCTCTGACATTCGGCTCAATGTGGATGCTAATTTTGGTCTCTTGGACGTTATCAGCGTCTCCTAGATTCACAGCCTCAGTGTCATTTAGGTTAGGCTTGGGTTTCTCTTCAAATTGGCACAGTTCTCGGTTTATCTCTTCGAAGGCTTCACCTTCGTCACATTCAGATTCATCATCACAAACGACCTCTTGCATCATTGAGTCGGATTCAGATTGATTTATTAGACTAGGTCGAAGATCCGCTGTGCATGCCATGTCATTAGAACCAGTAAAAAGAGAACTGTTCAGAAAGAAAAAGAACAAAACAAAATTAAAATGGGACAAAAGAAAAGAACTTTATTAAACTTGCGGGATAAAAGGGTTCACACTTTTACAAAAACGAAAGTAAAATTTGGATTACACCCTTGAATAATCCGGACAAAACAAAACACACAAAACATAAATCAAAGCCTACTACCAAGACTCCCCTCGGACAGGAAGAGGAGTAACCGTCCAATTGTTGGTCTTGGCCTCAGGCCCCACAAATTGTATCTCTGCTCTGCTGGAACCTTCTCCAGCTTCCACCATACTGACATCCGCGAATAGCCTCTCAAAACTCTGATTCAGGTCTTCATTTATACCGATCAAAGGTCCTCGAATCTTTGGGATCGCTGACCCCTTGGCACTTGCTTTAACAAAAGACCTTGAGAGGCGTGGCACTGGTTTAGGCAGAAACCAGACCCTCTTCTTCATTTTTCGCGCTTGCTTCCTATCTGCTGCGGTTGGTTTGAACCCCAATCCGAAAGTTTCCAGATTTTTAGGAAGGGAGACAGGTTGGACAATCCCTTGAAGCTCGACTCCTAGGCCTTTTCCCGGCACAAATCCATTACCCAGCATTTCTGAGACCATCATGACTGTTGCGGCAGCTACCCTAGGGTGCGGGATGCTTTCTCCTTCAGAAATTTTGTTGGCTGACCCTGTATCGAAAATCTGGTAGACCCAAGTACCTTCGTCATCAGCAGTCTCTATGAAAGGTACAATGGCTCCGCCCGTGATGCACGTTGTATCCTAGCCGTGTAACACGACCTCTTGTCTTTCCCACTCGAACTTCACCATCTGATGTAGGGTGGAAGGCACCGCTTTGGCTGCATGAATCCAAGGTCGTCCCAACAGCATGTTATAAGATACTGTGGCGTCCAACACCTGGAATTCCATGGTAAACAGGACCGGACCAATGGTCAGTTCAAGTACAACATCCCCCACAGTGGCCGTTCCGTTTCCGTCAAACCCTCGGACACAGATACTGTTCTTGTGGATCCTTCCGTGGTCGATCTTTAACTGGTTCAAGGTAGATAGTGGGCAAATATTGGCGCTTGAGCCGTTATCCACCAATACTCGAGTTACCACCGAGTCTTCACATTTGACAGCTAGGTATAGAGCTTTGTTATGCTCCGTACCTTCCACCGGCAGGTCATCATCTGAGAATGTTACCCTGTTCACCTCGAAAATCTTGCTGGCAATGGTTTCCAGGTGGTTTACAGAAATCTCACTGGGTACATGAGCTTCGTTCAATATCTTCAACAGGGCCCGACGATGCTCCTCAGAATGGATCAGTAACGACAATAGTGAGATCTGGGCCGGTGCTTTCCTCAGCTGTTCGACCACAGAATAGTCTTGTACTTTCATCTTCCTCAGGAACTCTTCAGCCTCTTCTTCGGACACAGGTTTCTTGGTTGCAGCTGGGTTGGTTCTTCTTAGCTCCACCGGAGCAAAACATCGACCTGATCGAGTCAGCCCTTGCGCTTCACAACTGACTTCTTCCACCTGTTTTCCTTTGTACATCACCACCGCCTTTTCATATTTCCAAGGCACAGCCCTGCTGTCAATCATCGGCAGCTGGACCACAGGCTTTATGGTCACCCGTTCTCTACATACCCCTTTCAACACGACCGCCGGTGTGGGCGGGATCCCTGGTATTACCAACTTGCTTGGCTCGGGTTTGCTTGTTATGGCGGACGGACTCTTTCCCAATATCACTACTGGCTTGACGCTTTCTCCCTGTGACTGTACCATCGTTCCCCCACTGGTTGAAACTTCCTTTGGGGCGGCTTGAATCATCATCACTGTTTTTGAGGGTTTTCTCAACTCTCCTCCCTCATACACCAACTCAATCATGTGAGTTTCGTGGTGCGCTGGCAGTGGGTTTTGGTTGATGTTAGGAGCTTCTGGTGTCTGAACCTCGATCTTATTGGTGTCAATAAGATCCTGTATGGCATGCCTTAACTTCCAACATTTCTCGGTGTCATGCCCGAGCATCCCTGAGCAGTATTCACAACTGATTGATCGATCTAAATTCTGAGGTGGGGGATTTGGTTCTCGAGTCTGGACAGGACTAACCAAACCCAATTGCCTCAGCTTGTGGAACAAAGCTGTGTAGGTTTCTCCCAGCTCCGTGAAAGTTCTCTGCTTCCGCAACCTGTCATTCCTAGCATCTGGATTTCCCCGAAAGCCTACCCCTGAAGGGTTTCTATACGCCCTTGGTGGAGGGTAGGTGTTTTGTGGTGGTGCATATATATTCTGGGGAGCCGGTGCGCGCCATTGTGGGCGAACCGGAGGCTGAGTGTATGCCTGGGCTTGGTGTACGAAACAATGTGGTTCTCGAGGTGGATAGAAATTTTGCGGTGGGTTGTATGGGTATTCTGACCTGTGAGGTCTGGGTTGGTTGTAGTGTGGCCTGCCAGCACTGGACCAACTGCCTGCCTCGATCGTGGCAACCTCTTCTTTCTTTCTTCTCAGCGCACCTCCCGTGCCGCTTTGAATAGCCTGGGTTGTGGCTTTGAGTGCCGAATAGTTCAAGATTTTGTCAGACCTCAGACCCTCTTCTATCATGACCCCTATCTTGACCACCTCGTTGAAAGATTTTCCAACTGTTGTCACCAAGTGACCAAAGTAGGTTGGATCCAGTGTCTGCAAGAAATAGTCCACCATCTCTCCCTCTCTCATGGGAGGATCGACTCTAGCTGCTTGTTCTCTCCAGCGGAACCCGAACTCGCGAAAACTTTCCCCGGGTTTCTTCCCAGTTCTCAATAATGTGAGACGGTCAGGGACTATCTCGAGATTGTACTGGAAATGACCTGCAAAAGCCTGCGCCAGATCATCCCACGTGTACCACCTACTGGAATCCTGCCTGGTATACCATTCTAGTGCAGATCCGCTCAGACTTTGGCCGAAATAAGCTATCAGCAGCTCATCCTTGCCGCCTGCCCCTCTCATTTTGCTACAGAATCCCCGCAAATGTGCCATGGGATCACCGTGCCCTTCATATAAATCAAACTTAGGCATCTTGAACCCAGCCGGGAGTTGGACGTCTGGGAAAGGGCACAGATCTTTGTATGCTACGCTGACTTGATTGCCCAGCCCGTGCAAGTTCCTGAAGGACTGCTCCAGGCTTTTGAACTTTCTCAGCACTTCATCCTGTTCAGGGGCCTTAGCCGGCTTTTCAATCTCTGCCGGCACTTCCAAATGTGGATTGTAAGCTTGAGGCTCGGGTGCATGGAATGTAGGCTCAGGGGGATAGTATTGTGTATCGTGAGCCTGAAACAATGGCTCACTGGTCGTTCTTTGCAAAGGGGCTGATGTGGGTCCCACAAAAATGGGAATATTGGGTGTTGGGAGAGGTTGATGGGGTGGTGGAGCTTGGGAATCATGAGGGCTTCTTTCTTGATGATAAAGGGGATTTGGGCGGCTTGTGGAAGGGCCGGAGTGAGGGTATTCTGGCATGTGTCCCAGTGTTTCAGGGCTCTTTTGTGTTTTGGCTATGGCTAGCTGCATTGCATTCATCTCTAGTCCCATCCTTTCAATCTTTTCCATCGCTTCTTTTAACAACTGGCTCATCGGCCTTTCTTCCTCATTGCTATTCTCTGAAGTAGTCATGCTTGTTGCTACCGGTCCTTTGGATCTGGTTTAGTATGAGTGTGTTGCCAGAGTTCTTTAACAACTAACTTGTCTGGTATAGACAACAACAAACTTTGTTAGCGTTAGAGTTTAACAGATTTGATCACAACACATAGAGGATGCAATGCTCCTAGGCAGTTAACTGTTTCTACATGCTTTGCTTCGAACAACATGCGTCATTCCGGTTTGCTCATTTGCCCCTTTTTTATTTATTTGTATTTTCTTTTCTTTCTTTATTAAAAGCGGTCGAATCTTATGGGGATTGCCTACGTATCACGTCCCCGCGCAAATCAGACCAGGCGTAGTTCTGCCATGAGGCTAACATTTATAAAAAGAAGATGAACAAACATTACATTTGAAAACTTTGTAAAAACAATGTCTTAAAATACACACATTCAAATTGAAATAAAAAGATACAATTCTTAACATCTCATAACGTGCCCCACTTTCCACTTGTGTTGTAAATTATTAGATCATTTGCTCAAGGCGGGGCTTGACCCGGATGACCTCCCAATGTTCGATACATCCTTTCCAACTCCACTGCTAGATGACGGGCAAAGGTGGGTGCATGCTCTGTAAACCTTTCATAATCCATTCCTTGGCAGTTTACATAACTTTGAGAGGTGTAGACTGCCAGGTCGTGGATGTGTGCTCTGAAATCTTGGAGATGTTGGCCTTGATTCTGCAATTGCTGCTGGCGAGTGGTGGATATATCTCAGATACGGCCTTCACGATCTAGGGCTGACTCTAATAGAGCTCGGAGTCTGGCCTGCTCTAATCTCGTCTGCGCTCTTTCTCTATCAGTGTCCGCTTGTTGATGCTCTATGTATCTTCTTGCCTCTTCTAGTTGTGCACGAAGTTGGTCTTCTGATCGTATCCAATGGTCTTTTTCCTTCTTGAATTGTGCCATGTCTTTCTCGGATCGCCTATCTTGGCGTTCCTTATCAGATCTGGCTTCTTCGTTTAATTGTTGGATCCTTTCTTTTGCTTTGCTCAACGCCCTTTATTTTGCAGCAAGAATGGAATCATAATCTTGCATTCTTTCAAAAAGATTGGCGATGGTTTTTTGATCCTTCCAATTCCTCATTGGCGTTTCAGAAGCCTTTTTCATTTTCAGAAATCGAGCATGAAGACTTTCATTCTCACAGGCTAGACTCTTCTTCTCGCCTTCAGCTTCTTGTGCTTGCAAATCCTTCTCCAGACTGAGGTTCCTTAGATTTTCCTTTAGGGCATGGATAGTTGCTTTGTACCCCTTCTCTTTTTCTCCCCAGATCAACCGCTCTTGGATTTTATCATTAAAGTTTTGAATATGGGGTCTTTTAGTTGGCCTTCTCAGCTCAGGTTCTGGTACATCATCCACGCGAGACCGTTTCTCGAACCACCTTGCATATCCAGGATTTATCTCACCCTTTGTAGTGTCTGGGACTTGAGTATCGCTTTTTAAGTATCGACATCCATTCCACATCTGCTGAAGTAACGCCTCAGGAATAGTGGCCTCTGGGTGTAATTCGATTTCTTGCGTACTCAAATCTTCATCATCAGGAACTACTTGATATCTTCCTAGTTGTCTTAGGACTCTCAATGGCGCGTATGGCTGGATGCTTCTCAATCCCAATAGTAGCAGATAACTATTTGAGTTTGACATATGTATCACTTCCCTCATCGGTAGCCATCCCAGAGTCCATTCAATTTGATTTGCCGTTAGAGCCCTTAGCCGAGATACCCATGCTTCTATCCCTTCTGGAACCTGATAATTTTTCACTCTTTCCTCATAACCCTCGATGTAATTATCGTTGCTTGGCCCATACTGTATGATCTTGGGCTGTTGTTGGAGATGTTCAATCAGCCACATTTGCAACAAAATTTTGCATCCTTCGAAGACTTTCGCTCCTGCTTTACATAAAGTCAAAGCCCGATAAATGTCTGAGAGAATGATGGGGACAAGGGTGTGGTTTTCCTTGGTGGTGAGGATTTGCACAACTTTTGCGGTGCGAATATCGATTGTTCGTTCTTTGTTCGGGAAGACCATGATTCCTAGAAAAGCCACCATGAAGGCGAAGCGACGGTGAACCTGCCATGCGTCTTTGTCTTGTTTGTTAGTAAGGCCTTTCTCATGAATTTCGAACCCATCTGACTTTCCGAACCTTGAATACAAAAAGTTGAAAGAACAACATCCGTTGACGACATTGCTTTTCCTGATTTGACTGCTGATGTTCAGAAGACCGAAGAATCGATGTACCGAGGGAGCCTTCGTGAATATCAAGCTTTGATTCCTTAAACTTCCGTCAAAACCAACATATCCAGCTACCTCCTCTAATGTAGGAGTGAGCTCGAAGTCAGAGAAACGAAAGACATTGTGAACAGGGTCCCAAAAAGTTACTAATGCCGCAATCAGATCATCACGGGGTTTAACTTTCATAATATCCGGGAGATTTCCCAAATGCTTGATGACCCACTTTTGACCATCTTCGCCTAATTCACACCACCACATTTGAAGCTGGAATAGAAACTCTTCTGTATTTGCGGATGAGGGGTTTTGTGTGGTGCTCATTTTGTATCTGAAATTTAATTTAATAAAGTCAAGACTCATTTTGACAACATACTCTAATCATTTTCAGTCAAAACTATTTTCAAAAACTATTTTTTGGGAATTTTTCAAACTATTTTCAAGATTAAATACCTTTCAAGATTAAATACCTTTATTTCAAGATTTGAAAACTATATTTTATTTTATATTATAAATACCTTTATTTCAAGATTTTGAAAACTATATTTTATTTTTTATTATATGAAAAAAAAACCCATTTTATTCCTCAGCTCTTACCATGATTTCATTTAAGCCGGTCAGCAAGCATGTTCGAGGCAAATGAATGCACATATAGCAAGTAGGATGCATCAGGATAGTCTTTTTATTTCGGGTTCACCTGTCTTAGACAGACCCAACCCCTGTGTTGAGTCCCCTAAGTCAAATGCACGTGATGCAAATAAACGTTCCTACTAGGGATCCAGTACATGGCTGAGTTATTCTAAGTGTAAAACGTGAGGTTGATTGTTCTAAACCTGGCTTACCCAAACAGACAGTTTGAGCCGAAGCGGGGGCAACGTACCGGGAGCACGAAAGTCTGCCCGGCCTAGTTACTTGTCCCAACTCCGTCTTATTTGGTATGACTTTAACAGAAAGGTGGGTCACACGCACGTGTACACCATAAATTCAGAAGACTCAGAAAGAAGGGGGTTTCGAAACAGTTGTATATATTCACAATTCAAATAATATTAAAGCGGTAAAAGCATCATCTAGCACATTAGGCATACATCATGTAAAAATAAGATAATAAAGCCAAATAATTACAATTACTCTAAGCTCGAATTCTTAACCCTGAACCAGTGGTTCTGGGCTTCCAAATCCCCAGCAGAGTCGCCAGAGCTGTCACACCTCCTTTTTCCGCACCCGTGGGGGCGCAAGGGAGTTTTTTCCAATTAAAGGACAATCGAAACGGGATTGGTTTATTTATTTCAGAGTCGCCACTTGGGAGATTTAGGGCGTCCCAAGTCACCAATTTTAATCCCGAATCGAGGAAAAGAATGACTCTATATTACAGTCTTCGTACCAGAAATCCGGATAAGGAATTTTGTTAACCCGGGAGAAGGTGTTAGGCATTCCCGAATTCCGTGGTTCTAGCACGGTCGCTCAACTGTTATATTAGGCTTGATTATCTGATTATATACAAGTGAACTTATGTGAAAAATTTAACTTTTAACCGCTTTTATCATTTACTATTTTTTTATCAAGAATTGCAACGTTGTGAAAATGTATCTCGAACCGCGTTACAATCAATGTACCTGTGGTCGTCGACACACTTTGACTCCGTTGAGATTTGAATTTGGGTCACATCAATGTGTACCCGAGTTTAAGGAAATTAAATTATTAAAGGCGCACCTAAAGTGACTAGCGTATTTATTTTGGGTAAGACCGTGAAATTTTACTAAACGATCCATCCCGAAGTCCAAATAATTTTTAAAACAAATATTTACTGAGGTCCCCGCAATTTGTATTTTATTTGGCGAGGCTCATCTCATTCTTATTTTTAAAATGTATTTGCAATGTCATGGACACGCATCTCGAACCACGTCACAATCAATGTACCCGTGATTAGAAACACATTTCGACACCGTCGAGAATTGGATTTGGGTCACATAAATGTGCACCCGAGTTTAGGAAGGTAAGATTTATTAAGGCGCGCTTAAAGAGACTATCACGTTATTATTCTGGGAGGGCCGTGAGATTTGCTAAACGACCCGTCCTGGAAACTGAATGCTTCGATAATATACATTTAACGAGGGCCCCGCAACTTGTGCGTTTTTATTTGTCGAGGCTCATCTCGTCTTTATTTTAAAAGGATATCCTATAGCAACTACGTTTCTTGTTGCATTTGTCTCTACTAGTTGAGAGCGGAGATAGTCCTAGTTAATTATATGCTTGCAGGTCATTTATAGTAGGATTCAAAATGCTAAAGAATTTCAGAAAACGAGGTTGCGTCTCACAGACGAGCGATCGAATCTCATAGGCTCAAACCCAGTTTGTGTGGGATTAGCCAGGCTTGGGCCACTGATTTTCCGACGAGGCCTGCTTGGTCTGTTTCAACTTGGGCTCGACCTTCGTGAGGTTGAGACCGTAAATGTGTGTTCTTTTTTTAAAGGTGCGGTTTATCAATTATAATAAGGCAGTTTATCAAAAGAAATGAACTTAGCTAACAATGGATAGCTTCATGCTTGGCATGTATTAAAGAATATGCTACACGATTAGACTAGGTCTAAGATACAACCCAATGCATTGGGAATACTTTTAACTAGCAGCATACATATACAAACTGATATTCAATTACCATGCATTGATATCTACTAGGCGTGCGAGCTACTTCCAGCATCCAAACAAGAGTCAAATTATTCTACATTACATGATATTTAATGTAACAATCTATGTATAAAAAAAACATTCTTCAGGTCTTTTCATTTTGTATTCATGCTCAATTTTCCAATTACATCTGACAGTGTATTAGGTGTGTACCTGGTATAGAGAACAAAAAGAAGAAAGGAATGGTCAGTCGGGCAGTATGCAACAAACACAGCAGCAGCAGATACACAGCAACAGCACAGCAACAAACCAACAACCACAAGTGTTTTCCACAGTCCACAGACAACCAACAATAATTCCCAGAACAAAGAAAACCAGCAGATAGTCGAGCACCAAACAAACAATCCCAGGAAAGAGTAATGAAACAACAGAAGTAACAGAGTGTTCAATGCAGCAACACCAGCAGTTCAACAATCACAAGCAGCTCAGTCAGTGCAAACAACTGAACTTGGCCAAGACAGCTTGACCAATATGAACTCTTATATAGCTTTCAGACAATGTTTGGTTTCAGTGTTTACTGGAAATTTCCTTATGTTTTCAGTTTTCTTTAAACTCACAAGACCTCTCTCAAGATTAAAAATTTTCCAGCCCTTTTTAAGTTCTGAAATGGCCTATTTATAAGTCAAACGACCCAGTGCAGCTAAACTGCCTGCCTCCTCCCACTTGCAGACTGCCCATACTCTTTAAACCCATGCTTAAGCATCTTTTGATGCCAGCCCTTTGTTCCCCACGCCTGGCTTTTCTTTAATCAAGAGTTATGAGCTCATTTTATTATTCATTTTAAAGCCCCATACTCTTGTGTCTTGTTCCCCATTGAGCATTAGTTTAATCCTAAATTAGTACCCTACTTGTCAGCTCATTTAAACTAATTTTTTTCTGTTTTTTTGAAGCCCCAGATCACCCCTGTTAGCCCTTGATTATTGCTGTCCTGCATCACTGCAGCCTCAGGACATTTTGAACTTCTGAAAGTTCAATTTCAGAACTGCCCTAGCCTGGTTCTTTTAATTGTTTACAATGCAGTTACAAACTAGCATTCATAGATAATGTCCAACATTCAAATCACAATACAGGTCCATTCAGTCAAGTGAGGTTGTACGTATTAGAATATTTGAACATTCAGTCGTAGGAAGTTAATCGACGACATTTATCAAGTCGACTATACTAATTATAACAGGTAACAATCAGTCACTAATATAAACAACACGTACATGGACCCAAAGGGCTTCGGACAACTTTGGTCAATCAACTGGGAACCTATATAAGTTATTTATGCGACGACTATCCTAATCGGACATGCTTATCATAGGATACATTCGAATCATACATAGAAAACAAACAACCAAATAAAAGGTCTTTTTCAGAGATGGAAGAAATTAAGAAAACTATCAGAAAATAACAAACAATCACAACAAAGCATGCTAACGACTTAATTAGCAGTTGAATAAAACAAAAGGGAAAGAAAAACTTACCGAAAAATGTTTAAACCAAACTGACCCAAAACTGACTCAACTTTGACCATTTGAGGCCGAACAAACTTTAACCAGGGTGTTCTCCCATGAGAACACCTTGGTTAAGGTCTATTAGACCTCAGACCCCTGTGAAGACTGGCCGGATTCCACAGGTTCATATGTTCTAGGGTCTGGATTTTCAGATCTGGTTTTTAGAAGTTGTGGGTAGATTCGGACCAAACCAAGCTTGGTTTGGTCACGAAGAGGGTCAGGGGAGTGTCTGGTATGAAGATGGGGTGGTTTGGCATAGATCGAGTTTTGTCTCGAATCTTCAAATCCAGATTCGAGACGATAGGAGGTGATTCGAGGTACATGGTTAGTGGATTCGTGTTCAGGGTGGTTGGATGCTTCAGGGGTGTGAAGGGGGTGGTCATCGGCGTTCATGCCGCCGGGTTCTGGTGAAAGGGATATCAGGGCGGCTTGCTAGGGTTTGGGGGTTCAAGCTAGGGGAAGGAGACGAGTGAAGGGGGGGGGTTCGGATAGGGGGCGTGGGGTGAAGGGCCAAGTTTATATACGGAAGGGGAAGGGAGATTGGAGCCGTTAGATCAAGTGATCTGAACGGCTTAGATCTATTGGTGGGTAACAGGACGGGGTCGTTTGGTATGGGAACGGGGTCGTTTTGGTTTAGGTGAGGGGTTGGGTTGAACCGGCTAAATAGGTCGGGTTATGAGGGAAGCCAGGGACCGTTGGATCAATGGGGTTGGATGGCTCAAAACAACTTGCCTGAAACGGCGTCGTTGAGGTGAGTTGAACAGCCTGATCTAGATCGTTTGTTTGAATCAGATCAACGGCTTCAATAGGGACACCGATACGGCGTCGTTTGAATCCGTTCTTGGGCAGGCTCATCTTGGACTGAATCAGTGCTTTGGTTTTGGGCCTCGTTTTGGGGCCCAATCAGATTTTCCTTTCCTTTTTTTTTAATTCAACAAATTAAACAAAAATTCCTAAAACAATGTAAAAATTAAAATTAAAATAAACTTACACACATATTGGGTGACACCTACAACAATTAACACACACGTATTAGAATTTTAAAATGGTTAAATCACAGCCTGGAGTAAAAGCTGCATATTTTGTGAATTTCCTTTTTAAAAACCGAATTACGGCCGGATTACACACGGCATACTTATTGTATTTTTGTTTGATAATATTCAATGAAAAATGGATATAAACACTAAGGACTACCAGCACATGTCACATAAAAAATGAAAATTTGTACGGCGAGTTGATTTCTTTTGGAGTGATTGTTCGTGAAGCAAAAATCACGTGCTTACACCTTCGAGATGATTATCTGAGGTGCCTCTATGATGAGGAATTAGACCCTCCGATTACACTGTATACAGTAACAAACCTAACTTCAGGTTGAAAGCAGTGACGGACTAACACAGGATAGAGTCCAAACCCTATAGTTCGACAATAGTTCATAACAACATAAATTCAAGTATAAAAGAGATATCTCAAAAGTAAAATACTAAGCTCGTTCACAGTTCCAGAAAATGTTCATGCTTTTCAAATATCTCAGCGAAAGAAAATCCCAGATCTCTTACCGAAAATGCCAAAAGAACAAGTAAGTTTGAAAACTGTAATTTTCCAAATATCCTTTCCACAATAAATAAAATGATTCATTTTCTTTCCAAATAACAAGTATAAAGTACCTCTCCATACCCACATATCAATATATATAATAAGTCATGAATGACGTGATACTATATAGCATGAGGAAGAATGTATCTCGATGCCTGTATGTCATGTATGCATGTGAATGCCATGTATCTCAGAGATGAAACATGTACACACACTCTCATAGTACACAATCTCATTACCTTGCATCCTCTCTTACTATGCTCAACACTCAGCACGCTAAATCACTGAGCGCTGTATAATAACTGTTGTGGCATGCAACTTGATCCATATATATATAGTCGATTATATCTCTACGGCAAGCAACCCGATCTAATATCGCTACGGCATACAGCCCGATCCATATATCGATGTGGTGTGCAGCCCGATCCATATATTGTTGCGGCATGCATCCTGATCCATATATCGCTGCGGCGTGCAGCCGATCCATTTATATATATACTGTTGAGGCATGCAGCCCGATTCATATATATATATATATATTTGTATCCTCGCAATCAGGCCCTCGGCCTCACTGAGTCATCACTCTATCCAGTCTCACTCACGAGCTTAAAATGTCATGAAACTAGCCCGACAATAATGATGTGATGCATCAACAACAACAACTAAGACTGATATGCGATATGAATGCATGAATATGACTAAGTACAAAATATCAATTGAAATCAGTGAGATGACAGCAAGAAATAACCATTATGGGTACCAAAAATATCAACATAAAGCCTAAACATGATATTTAGTATGATTGACAGCTTAATTACTTTATCACATGATGAAAACATAAATATCAACAAAGTAGGGCCACTATACAGGGCCATAGGAACAATAGAGTCCTATTTCACAAGGTGCGCACCCACACGCCCATCACCTAGTATTTGTGTCACCTCAATACCAATCACATAACACGTAGTTCAAGGTTTAATACCTGTTGATACCCAATTTTTTCCCAAAATATTTTCAAAACTATGCACTGGCATCAATTAGTATTTTTCACACAATTTCTGTATTCTTAAAATATTTTTATTAATTTATCCCGGTATTTTATTTTTAATGCAATCATTGATTGCATCACAAATATTTTTATAATAATTTTGTGGTTTAATTTTATCATTTGCATTTGTACTAAGTTTCAATTATTGAACAAATATCCACATTTGTATTTTTATGTTACAATTGTAATTACTTTGCAATTATAGCCTATGCATGCATTATTATATTATGTTGCCAGAAAATAGCCTTTTATATTTTTTAAATATTAAGTAATTATTTTAAAATATTTCCAAGCATGAAAATCATTTTTGACAACCTATTAGCTATTTTGTAAATTTTTTTATCAATTAAATGGGGATTTAATAAATGGCCTTCTTATTTTTCGGATTTAGCCTAAATTAAACAATTCAAACCCCTAGCCCACCAAGACCCGACCTAACCCTCTAAATCCTGGCCGTTGATCATATAGATCAACAGCCAACATCACTTTTTCAAAATTTCACCAAACGACCCCCCAAACCTATCCATTCTCACCAAACAGCCGCCCTGAACCCTCTCTTCTCCGTTCTCTCTGAGACCTAAACCTAACTCTAGCTGCCGCCACCCAAAACCAGCCCTAATCCCTTTAATACCTATCTGATCTATAGCTTCCCATGGCTGTACGAGGCCTCTATTTGTCTCATATCTCCCATCTTTGCTCGATTGTGTGGTTTCGTGGAAGGACTTCGAAGAGATCTGGTCCAAATCTCGCTTTAAACTCTTCAAAAGTCCGTCTATGGTCCGTGAATGCTTTCTATCAAAGTTTCACAGCTCAAATATTTGATTCAGGGGCCAGATTCTTTTTACCCTTTCTCTTTTCTTCAAGAAACCTAAAGTTTAGACTTGAATCGGTTCAGATCTCTGTAGATTTGGAACGATTCTGAGTTCATCGCTGATTTTTTTCTAAAATTTCCTTTTTTTTCTTTACTGGTTAATCGATTTTTGAACATTTTTTTATTTTAGGGTTTGTTTTCTTGTTGTTTATTAGTCGAACCTTTGAGTATCTGAAGTATTTTCAAACTTACATGGCTATTCTTTTAGGTTCTTTTATCTCCCTACTACTAACCGATTTTTAAGCACTACGCTACTTCAGGTTTCGATTTCTATGATTTTTGTTGTTTGGATCTCTGTGTGTTGACATGCTTCCAAGTTTTCCATGGTTGTTTCCTTCTTTAAGTGGTTTCAAATTAGTGTTCTTACCAGACTCCTCTTGAAGAGGTTTTTTCTACTTTGAATGTTTAATCTGTTCATCTCTTTACGTGTTTGGTTAACTTCTGCATGTATGAACCCTAGATGTTCTGATGGTAATACAGATTTCCTCTATTATGTTTCTTTCTGTAAAATTATCATATTAACTGACTCTATTTAGGGCTTTGAGTGATTTTCCTGTTAAATCCAGTATTCTTGGGGATTTTGTCGCTTAATTGATTTCTATTAAATTGGAATGATTCTTTCTTGGTTAAAATTAGTATTTTTCAGAGTTTTTACTTATTTCCCTACTTATGACTAATTACACTTGCCTTAATTAGTTATCAGTTTAGGGAATTTAATGTACTCCTTATATGGTTTGGTGTTGATTTATTGCCTTATTTGAGTCTCAATTCTGACCGTTAATTAATTGCCCCCAATTAAGGGGCCTATTCCGGACTCCTTTATAGGAATTGACTCTTTGATTGATTAATTGCTCCTAATTGATTGAGGTACGATTCTTTACCTTATTTGTTGTATTCCCTAATGTTCTATATATGCACTCTCATTCTGCTCCTTCAACACACGAACATTAGTTCATCAACTACTCTTCCACTCTAAAAAATTTCTCTGTTCTTCTTCTTACTTGTGATATTTGTTAATCTAGCCGGTTGTAAGTCAAGGCTGGAAATTGCACAACACCTGTCTTACATCTTGTGTTCTCTTTCTCTAACTGGTATGCCCCTGATTAAATTTTAGAATCTAAACCTATGTGTTTATTTATTGCCTTAGTTCATCAGACCTGAATTCATTCCTGCTTTTGTTTACTGTTTCTCTATCATGCCTAATACACCTTGTCCAGTATGTAATTAGCATGACTCAACTTACTTGTTTGTCTACTGTTTATCTAACATGCCTAAATTCTACCTTGTTCAAATATATGATTAGCATGTCTCCACTTTACTTGCATATTTACTATCTTGTTTAACACGTCTTACACTGTCTTATTCTATATGTGATTAGACTATTTGCCTAACTACTGTTTATCTGGCATGCCTAAACTTTGTTTTGTAAGTGTGTGATTAGCATATCTACACTTGTTAATACTTTCGTACCTTGTCCATTTAAGTTCTTGCTTGCTCTTCCTTACTCCTGCTATGTTATCTAGTCTCTCCAGTGCAACTCTAGTTGTGTTTTTCATGTGCCCTCAACATGTTTCTGCTATGATCTTTGCTTCATGTTTCAATATCATACGTTATATCTAACCTACTATTTCTATAGAACCCCTTGAGAACTCTATGCACCCTGTTGTTTATGTGATCCACTATACACTAAGGTGTATTCTATGTGTCCCCAACTCCTCATTCCTTATGTGGAACATGCTTGCCATGTGTTTTTGAATAATGGTTGTTCAGTGATTTGTGTTTGACTTAAAAGTGTTTTTCATACTTTTCTCAAACTGTTTTTACCCCCAAATTAGTACCGGTTTTCATAAATCTATTTACATCTAAGAATCTTCTCCATACTGTTTACCAAAACTCTTTCAAATCATGTCAATCACTCTCACTTATTCCTAGGTTATTAAGTCTTGCCCCTCTGGTATGTGTACTGCTTAGAGGTTCCTGAGATCTCTCTGAACTCTAGCATATTAGGGCTGGCTCTTCCACACAGCACATAATCAGTCTTTATTTGAGAAAGTCTGAGTGTGAGCACTGCCCCAGATCCTTAAGGTCCTTAGGGAACTCTGACACACTTGGACACAAATGTGGCAATGAATCTTTAGCATTTGAGACTAGTGAAGACCTGGTACACCAGGATTTGCTTTGGGCCTAATTCAGGCTCCCTATAGCTTAAATTCTATTCTATTTATGTATTTCATTCAATCATTGGTCTGTAATAATTAATTGTAAATAGATATTGGGGTGACTAGTGAAAGGTAGGGCAGTTATATAATATGGATAAAGTTGGGTAGATAACATGCCCATAGGTTTTACTTTGGTTCAAATATGTTTTGTTAGATAACATGCCTATAGGGTTTTGCTTTGGTTCAAATAAATTCTGCCTGCTTTACTTTACATGATTAGACACCATGCCTATAGGGAATAAAATATATTCAAATCTAACATTTTAGAAATCATGCCTATAGGATCTAAAATCAGTTTTAATTAGAACTCACGCTTATAGGTTCAGAATCAGTTTAATTAATTATCATACTCGCTTCTTTAATAGTCTTCGATGCTGTGTTAATTAATATTACTAGAAAGCATGCCTGTAGGATAAAAGACATTAAAAATGTCTTCCCAGAATTGTGACTGCATATATACACTTAGGCAAGCCTTAGGGCGTTAAATAACTTTGAAAGCAGTTCTGTTTATGTGTGAAATTATCCAGACTTAACAAGCTACAGAACCAGTCGGCAATCTAGTTAGGATTCTGCTACTTTCCTTATCCATATCCTGAATCTGTAACATTCATTTAGATACTATGTTCTTAGGATCTTTGAACTTTCTTCAAAACCTGTGTTTTAGACGTGCTGTTTGTCTTCCTATATACATGTAGAGGTAAATGTGAGCCTTCTAACTGCTTGTCCTTATTTGCTTGTCCTATATGTTATTTGCCTGTCGCCTAGATTTTTACCTTTTATAAACTTTAGGCTGTCTAGAACTATCCAGATTTAGAGGTCCCAAATTCCTCCAGGACCATTAGGAAGGGACAGGTAGTAGCACGCTTAGAGGTCATTAATTAAACTCGCTTGCATAACCACTAGGGGGTAATGGCTAGTAAAAGGATATGATGACCTGCGCGTTAATGTCACGTGTATCCCCTCTCATTGATGAGTGATTACCGGGCATTGCATGGGTATGATTGTAGGCTAATCAACTTAGGACTTCCTTTCCCCATATTCCATATGTGTAACTTCCTTTTCTTTACATACACATAAGTTGTCCAAATCTCTTTACCTTCACTATTTAAACTTCCGTGATCATATATGCATTTAGATGGGGAAAGCCACTATATTTTCAAATACTTGCTTGCTTGTTAATTGACTAATTCATATAGTTTATGTTCGGCTGGGACCCACCGTTGTTGACCACGAGGGGTGCCTAACACCTTCCCCTCAAGGTAATTTTGAGCCCTTACCCTAATCTCTGGTAATGCAAACTAGTTATATGAGTTAATCTCTTTAGGTGCCCTAACGCACCATAATCCGTGAGGTGGCTACTCTTCAAATACAACATTCCCAAAAGGAAACGAGTTGTTCCCCCATGAATGTCGAAACCCGGACTTCCCCGCAAGAAGGGAAAAAAATGGGTGTGCGACAACATGGTGACTCTGCTGGGGATATATTAGGATCTTACCATAACGAACTTATTTTTGTGAATTAGTCCAAGCATGCTCTATCCCACGTACCCTTTCCCCTTATTTGAATTTAACTATCTATTTTCAAGTATTTATGATTTCTTTATTTTCCTGAAACTGACTTGTCTCTTTGTTTTCTTTTCCGTAACTGTCTTTCAATTATTTAAATACTGCATTTATTATTTATCTTACGTGAAAATACTTGACAACATGTTATTTATTGTTTCATAAATCATGCTCAACCTCATACTCCACTCGTGCGTAATCAATCATATAGCAACGCTTGATGAGTGTTTGAGCTCTTCCTATATATCGCCCTTTAAATTCAGAAAGGCGTATTTGCGGTAAAACTAGTCGATCAGCAGTGCGGTCGACGGTTCCGTTCCTTTCCCCCTCAAGTTATTCGCTCAACGGTCCCAGTAAAGACCTCTATAGCAGCCTTACTCAGATTAATTGTACATGCATCATGGTCACATCTAGCTGCATTAATATGTTGTCTGCATAATAGCCCTTTAACACAAGCCTTGTCCAAAAGTCGATACGGTTTTCCATAATCCTAACGGACGTAACCATGATTATGTGCATTAATTTGGAGAAATATGTGCCAATATACTAATAATTACTGTATAAATAGACGAACCTGGAGGGGGAAAGGGCCTAACTCTCTATTGGTTTGTAGAGAATGAGCCACGGAGTCTCCAGATTCGGTATGGTCGGTAGCATACCTCCACTTTTGATAGATTGGTGGAGTGATCTTCACTCAAGTGATCAAAATCACGTGAAAAGAGTCTTGGGTAATTTGCCATCATTATTGGATCTTCAACCAAACAAGATGCTAATCGAGGCTGCCACTCTATTTTGGTATAATGAAAGGGTTGTGTTCCATTTTGGAGACATAGAAATGACTCCCCTTCTAGAAGAAATAGGGGGATTTGCTGGGTTTCCTTGGGATAGCCCTGGTCTGCTAGCACCTAAAAATCGTACCACCAGAGAGTTCCTTAAGATGATGGGTTTGAAGAAAAATGATGATTTGGAGTGCCTGAAGAACTCTTACAGACCTTTCGATTTCCTTTATCAAAGATACGGCCACAACAACTCTTATAGTATTTTTGATGATGCGTTTTCAATCAACTTTTTAGGTTGAGTTCATCGCACGGTATTCGTGTTTACTATGTGCTTCTTGGGCATGCTGGTATTCCCAATCCAAGGGGATAAAATCCATACTAGGCTAGCCATGGTGGTCAAAACTCTAATGGATGGGATAAAGGGGCAGACATATACTATTGTCCCTATGATCGTTATATGTACCGGGCCTCGGAACGCTGTCAAAAGGGGTCCAGATTCTTTGAGGGTTGCAACTTGCTGTTAGAAGTTTGGCTATTAGAACATCTCCAAAGGGGTCAATACCGCCAAGAGTTTCCACGAAGGCCGTAGAATGACCACATAGCCTTCCATCACCCTAAAAGAATGACCTACATGCCAGACATGTTCGATTAACCTAAGGATATTGTAGGATGGGTGCAGTTTTTCAACAAGCTGATTGATGACCAGGTTCTGTGGATGTTTGAGTGGTTCCCCACCGATGAGTTCATCATAAGATCCAGAGATATACCACATTTGGTATTGATTGGGTTAAGAGGGATATACCCTTATGCTCTCCATAGAGTTATGAGACAGGCAGGTAGGAGACAAGTCATACCACGGGTTGCTAAGATGAGCCACTTTACAGCCAACTTCAAGGGTAACGCCATCCCCTATATGAACGAAGCGCAACATATGTGGACTTTGAAGATCATTATGGAGAAGGATACCATCGAGCCAGCCCGATACCATGCGGGTCACTCATTCTTTCATCCCTCATGGTTGGATAATAACCTATCTGGAGTCTTTGAGCCAAGGGTTGGTCCAGGATATAGGGTCATAGATGAGTTTGCTGAAGTGGAGGTGAAGTACAAACAGCAGCGCAAAAGAGTCCCAGAATTTGAAGCTGAGCGCATGGCGCAACATAAGGCTGACATGGAGATGATTAATGAGTGGAAAGAAAGAGCTGTTAAATCCAGCGAGAGGCTAGAATATCTGGAATACTGTTTAATGGAATTGGAGGGGAAGATGGGGAAGAGGGTCACTGACTGTCAGAATGTTGAAGGAAATGAAGGAGGGCATCTGGCAAGGGCATACCTACTACTGAACCTGCACGAGCTGGGGGAGTTGATCGACAACAGCATCTGGTCTGGAGAGGTTCCATCTGGGACCAAGTAGATTAGATTTACTTGCTTTCCTTTTAAATGTAATAAGGCCAAGTGTAATTAGCAACATTATCTTATTTAGTTTCGTTTTGGGTTGTTTATTTTTACATTAATGAAATGAGGCAAGTATTGACACTAAAATCTCTCCAAATTTATTTGTCGCTAAGCCTACCTCGGGCACAATGAGGGTTTCAAATTAGGACGTGAATGTACATCCCCGCAATATGTGTTTAAATACTGCAAACATTTCAGAATCTTTACTGACTTGTTTACCTTTTGTTTTTCTTTATTCTTTATTCCCATCCCCTAAGGTTAGTTCGCTCATAATGGCATCATCAGCATATCACGCCAAATCTATAGGTCCTCCACCTCCTCCTCATCCAAGCAATACAAAAGTAAAGGGAAAGCTAAAATGAACGACTGAGAGTGAAGAAACATCAGACGGTCGAAGTACTCCGACACCAATTGACCTAGTTTTGAGGTTGGAACAAAAGATATTGGAGCTACAAGGAGAACTTGAGTAGGTCCACAACTTGACAAACCTATCACTCACCCTGAATGTCCCCGACATCAACCAGCAAAACACAAAAAACCCAGCACCTCCCCAAAACACACCAAACCTACATCCATAAAGCCCTCATGCACCGCATCAATATGCAACCCCACCCCAAAATCTCAATCCCTTGTCGATACAACCTTTGTCACAACACCACCATCAACCAATTCGATACCTACCAACCAGCACTTATCACACTCCCCATAATACACCACAACCCATTCCTGATCCTCAAAACTCAACCAACGACCACCACTACACTCAGGCACCTGGCACTCACCAAAATAACCCTATATACGTGGAAACTATACCTCGCTTTATCTAACCAACTTCCTATACACCAGAATCTGCTGAGAATGACATGCTCATTAAAAACATAACTAAGAACTCAAGAAGTTGACAAGTCGAGTTCAGGGTGTCGAAGGAGGCAAAGGGATAGAAGGTTTGAACTATGAAGACCTATGCATACAGCCAAATGTAGAACTGCTAGAGGATACAAACCTCCCAAGTTTGAGATGTTTGACGGTACAGGTCATCCAAGGGTTCATCTAAGGATATATTGTGACAAACTTGTCGAGGTCGGAAAGGATGAAAAGATCCGGATGAAACTCTTTATGAGAAGTCTTACGAGAGATTCTTTGTCCTGGTACATCAGCCAGGATCCTAAAAAATGGTCCATCTGGGTAAAAATGGCGTCTGATTTCATGGACCGATTCAGGTTCAACACAGAAAATGCACTAGATGTTTTCTACATTCAGAACCTTAAGAAGAAGTCCACTGAGACTTTAAGCAAGTATGCTACTTGTTGGAGGTCGGAAGCAGCCAAAGTCAGTCCATCTTTGGATGAGGAACAGATGAATATGTTCTTCGTCAGAGCACAGGATCCACAATATTATGAAAGGTTGATGGTTATTGAAAACCATAAATTCTCTGATATCATCAAACTAGGAGAAAGAATCGAAGAAGTCATGAAGAGCAGGATGGTAACAAACTTTGAGGTATTACAGGCCACAAACAAGGCATTACAATCATGCGGCATATCAAAGAAAAGAGACGTTGGGGCAGTAATGGTGGCTCTCAAGGCCCAAAATCTCCACTTACAAAATCTCCACTTACATATCAAACACCTCCACCTACATATCAAACACCTCCACCCACATACCAAGCACTGCCACCCACATACAAACCCTCATCTCCTAGATACTCCCAACCAGCCACTACCTATTATACATATAATTCCCAACCATCTTATTTCCAGTCAATTCCAACTCACCAAAATTATCCAAGACCACAACCCAATTTTGACCGCAAACCACCCAGACAATACATCGCTATTGCTAAACCCATCGACCAGCTGTATGAAATGTTGAAAGACACTGGTTATGTCACCCCTATTCCCACTGTGGCACTAGAGAATCTATCCTAATGGGTGAACCCAAACAAAACCTGTGCATACCATTCCGGTATGAAAGGGCACACCATTGACGACTGTCGAACATTGAAAGGAAAAATCTAGACACTGATTGACAACAAGATTAAACAGGTGAAAGAGGTTGCACCCAATGTCCGCAACAACCCTCTCCCGGATCATAGGGATGGGAGATACATATGATAGAGACAAATGAAGAATGGGATCCTGAGGGGTCAATCGGGCTCATTCAAGAAGGTGATGACTTTAAACCTGCAGTCACACTTACTCCTATTATAGTGCAGACTCAGTCACCGATCGATGTTGATGTAGCTGCATCAGTTCCATTTGATGTAAAGGTAGCTCCACCTGTGGCCACCCTTTGTTCCATTTGAAGTGGAAGTGGCCACACCTTTCACAGTGACAGTATCAACCACACCTCCTTTCGACTCAAAAGCAATACCCTAGGATTACATTGCCGAAGCTAGGCGAAAAGGAAAGGCAAAGACGGAGGAATCTGATGTTGCGGAAGGAATGACTAGGACCGGGAGAATCTACACACCCAAATACTTGGGAGGACCAAGTAAGGATGCCACTACCAAGCAACCTGTCATTGAAATGGGACCAGATGACCTTTGGAGGAAAGTACAAGCAAGGGAATACTCCGTCATCGATCATCTGAACAAAACCCCAGCTCAGATGTCCATACTGTCACAATTGCAAAATTCAGAAGCACACAAGAATGCTTTGATAAAGGTGTTGAGTAAAGCTTATGTACTCGACAATATCATTTGCGGAGAGATGGCCAATATGGTAGGGCAGGTGCTAGAAAGTCATAAGATAATCTTCCACGAAGATGAGCTACCGCCTGAAGGGTTGAATCACAACCGAGCATTGCATATCACAGTGCAATTTAAAGACAAATTCATTTCCAAGGTCTTGATTGATGGAGGTTCAAGTATCAATATTTGTCTGTTGGATAATCTTAAAAGATTGGGCAAACGATTCCATGAAATACGGGCAGGAAGCATGAACGTGAAAGCCTTTGATGGGTCTCAAAGGGACACAATTGGGGAAATTAATCTTTTTCTATAGATGGGACGAACTTGGTTCAACGTTAAATTCAGGTGATCAACATATCAGCCTCATACAATCTTCTGTTGGACCGACCATGGATACATGTCATTGGGGTTGTGGCTTCCACACTACATCAAGTTGTGAAATTTGAATGGAACCATTATGAGGTGATCATTCACGGAGATGGGAGTAACCTCATTAACACCAGTCAAACCATACTGGTTATTGGAAACAGAAGAAGGTTAGGAGGATAAACTTATCATCACATCGAACGTGTTAATGACGTCGAGAAAGACAAATGGTGGAGTAGCAAAATAGAAAGCATACTAGCATGGTCTGGGTATGAGCCCAGTAAAGGGCTTGGGAGGAATCTCTAGGGTATTACTAAACTGATACAGCTGAAGCGTCATGGTACTACCTTTGGACTCGGATACCAGTATACATGGAAAGAGTATAATGATTGGTCATCTCCATGGCATAGACCTTATTACCCTCTCGAGCAACTAGTGCCACATCTGGAACAAGCTTTTCACCAGGCTGTGCACTTGTTTCAAAATAAATGCACGATTCATCGAGTCGTACTCGTTTGGATGTTTTATGTCTTAATCAAATGCATTGCTCTTTATTATTTATTATTATCCATATTTTTCTTTCTACATCGTTATTGTTACTTTTCCTGATGAACCGGTGACTGGGACATGTAATGAGGCAATGCACCATGAGGAAGTGATTAGGATAAAGAAGATGAGATAACTGAGGAAGTTGTCAGGGAGGTTGAAAACTTTGAGAATAAGCCTAAGTCTAACCTAGATGAAACTGAAGCAGTAAATTTGGGGAACGCCGAGACCGTCAAGGAGACTCGCATCAGCATAGACTTATCGTCGACAGAGAAAGAGGAGTACATTTGTTTCTTAAAGGAGTATAGGGACATCTTCGCATGGTCATATGATGACATGACCAATTTGAGCACGTCCATAGTGGCTCACAAGTTGCCTACTATTACCATGTGTCCTCCAGTAAAGCATAAACTCAGAAAGTTCAAACCAGATATGAGCCTGAAAATCAAGGAGGAAGTTACTAAGCAGATCAAAGCCAAAGCCCTCAAGGTGGTTGAGTACCCAACCTAGTTAGCCAACATTGTGCCAGTTCCAAAAAAAGATGGGAAAGTCAAAGTATGTGTTGACTATCGGTATTTAAACAGAGCAAGTCCTAAAGACGACTTTCCACTGCAAAACATACACATCTTGATAGACAATTGTGCCAAGCATGAACTCTAATCCTTTGTGGATTGCTTCGTAGGTTATCACCAGATTTAGATGGATGAAGAAGACGTATAGAAAACCGCTTGTATTACACCATGAGGGGTATACTGCTACAAGATGATGACATTCGGTCTAAAAAAGGCTGGGGCTACCTACAAGTAATACATGACAACCATCTTCCACGATATGAGACACATAAAAATAGAGGTGTATGTGGATGATGTCATTATCAAATCCAAGAAGGCCGTAGATCACATAACAGACTTGAGAAAGTTTTTCGACATGTTGAGAAGGTACAATTTGAAACTAAACCCCGCAAAGTGTGCATTCAGGGTTCCCGCGTGAAAGTTACTGGGATTCACTATCAGTCATTGATGGATCGAGCTGGCTCCGTCTAAAGTCAAAGCTATTCAGGAGTTACCACCACCTAGGAGCAAAAAGGACGTGATGAGCTTCCTAGGACGTCTCAATTATATCAGTCGCTTCATAGCACAGTCCACAATTATATGTGAGCCCATCTTCAAGATGCTGAGGAAAGATGCCGAAACAAGCTAGACCGAGGATTGTTAGAATGCTTTCGACCAAATCAAGGAGTACCTGTCCACACCACCAGTTTTGGTCCCGTCAGAGCCATGACAACCTTTGCTACTCTATCTATCTGTATTAGATGGAGCCTTCAGATATGTTCTGTGACAGCATGATGAGATAGGGAGGAAGGAGCAAGCCATAAACTACTTGAGTAAGAAGTTCACACCTTACGAAGCACGGTATTCTCTGCTGGAGCGCACTTGCTATGCTTTGACCTGGACGGCCCAGAAGTTGAGGCATTACTTCTGTGCCTATACCATATACCTCATATTCAGGATGGACCCTTTGAAATACATATTTCAAAAACCCATGCCAACTGGGAAGTTAGCCAAATGGCAGATACTGTTGAGTGAGTTCGATATCATCTACATAACTCAAAAGGTGGTCAAAGGACAAGCATTGGAAGACCATCTTGCTGAAAATCTGGTGGGAGGAGAATACGAACCCCTAAAATGTATTTTCCTAATGAAAAGGTGGCATTCATAAGAGAAGATATTACCGAAACATACGACGGTTGGAGGGTGTTATTTTACAGAGCTGCAAATTTTAAAGGAGTGGGCATCAGAGCAGTTTTGGTATTAGAAATGGGTCAACATTATCTGGTATCTGCTAAACTCAGATTTCCCTGCACCAACAACATGGCATAGTATGAAGCTTACATATTGGGACCCAATATGGCAATCGACATGAATATTCAGGAACTACTGGTAATCGGTGATTTAGATTTGCTTGTTCACCAGGTACAAGGAGAGTGGGCAACTAAGAATTCCAAGGTATTTCCATATCTGCACCATGTACAGGAATTGAGAAAGAGGTTCACGAAGATAGAGTTCCGGCGTGTGCCCAGAATTCAGAATGAGTTTGTCGATGCATTGGCCTACTTGTCATCCATGATACAACATCCAAATAAGAATTTCATTGATCCTATCCCAGTGAGAATTCATAATCAGTCGCGTATTGTGCTCATGTTGAAGAAGAAACAGATGGAAAACCTAGGTTCCATGACATCAAGGAGTATTTGGCAAAAGGATAATATCTGGAGCATGAAAACCACACTCAGAAACACACACACCGGAGATTGTCCAATCACTTCTTCCATAGTGGAGGAAACTTGTACAGAAGAACCCCTCAACTCAAACGAAGTTTCTAAACTACTTGAGGATATACATGCGAGGACCTGCGGCCCGCATATGAAGGGTTTTGTCTTGGACAAGTAAATACTTAGGTCCGGTTACTTTTGGATGACCATGAGGACAGATTGCGTCTAGTATTTCTGCAAATGCCATCAATGCCGAGTGCATGCCGATATGATAAAAGTGCTGCAAAATGAGCTCAATGCAACAAGCTCACCTTGGCCATTCTCCACCTGGGTAATGGATGTCATCGGTCCGATTGAGCCCATTACTTCAAACGGGCACAGGTTTATTCTGGTAGCCATTGATTACTTCACAAAATGGGTAGAGGCTGCATCTTACAAAATTGTAGTCAAGAAAATCGTCGCAGACTTTGTCAAAGATCGCATTATTTGCCGATTCGGAGTTCCCGAATCCATTGTTACTGATAATGCGGCCAATCTAAATAGTGATTTGATGAAAGCCATGTGTGAGACTTTCAAAATCAATCACAAGAATTCCACAGCCGATAGACCTCAGATGAATGGATCCATAGAAGCTGCCAACAAAAACATCAAGAAGATACTAATAAAGATGGTAGAAAACCACAAGCAATGGCACGAGAAGCTACCCTTTGCTTTATTGGATATCGCACTACAGTTTGCACATCAACCGAGGCAACTCCCTACATGCTGGTTTATGGTATCAAAGTTGTTATCCCTGCTAAGGTAGAGATTCCTTCTTTAAGAATCATACAGGAAGCTGAACTCATCGATTCAGAATGGATAAGGAGCCGCTATGAACAATTGGCCTTTATAGATGGATAAAGGATGAACGCAGTATGTCAGAGTCAGCATTACTAGAATAGAATGTCCAGAGCTTTCAACAAAAGAATCAAACCGAGGCAATTCACACCAGGACATCTAGTATTGAAGAAGATCTTCCCACATCAAGATGAAGCTAAAGGGAAATTCTCTCCCAACCGGTAAGGTCCTCATATGGTTCACAGGGTGCTAATAGGAGGAACACTCATACTTGCAGAAATGGACGGAGAAATTTGGCCAAAACTAATCAATTTAGATGCAGTCAAGAGATACTATGCTTAGATTATTTATATTTCCTCATCTGATGTAATTGAACTACGCTTGACCTGATTCCCATTTAAGAGGGGATATGTAGGCAGCCCTGTGGGTTCGGTCATATCATAATAAAATTTCCATTTTCCCCAAGATCATAAACTGGGGCAGAATTTTGAGGAGGACCCTCAAAATTCCAAAGCAAGTCCAGTTAATGCCAACATATGCCAGATAGTCAGAAATCGGTTAAGAAACTGGGGCAGAATTTTGAGAAAGGTCCTCAAAATTCTGAAGAAGGTTCAACAAGGCTCGTTACCCGCAAACGGTCGAAGGATCATCTACCAAACTAGTCCTTGCCTCCGTGTCTGCATGAGGCTAATCCTTGCCTCCATATTTGCATGAGGCCAATCCCTGCCTCCATACTTGAATGAGGCTAATCCTTGCCTCCGTATCTGCATGAGGCTAATCCTCGCCTCAGTTTGCATGAGGCTAATCCTTGCCTCCATATTTGTATGAGGCTAATCCTTGCCTCCATATTTGCATGAGGCTAATCCTTGCCTCCATATTTTCATGGGTCTAATCTTTGCCTCCACGTTTGCATGGGACTAAGCAATGTCCCTCATTGCATAAATATTGCTCTATTTAGGTATTGTCCATTTGCTTTTCAATCGGGCTAAGCTATGCCCTTCATTTAACAAGACTAAGCCTTGTCTTGTTAACATTGTATTATTGCATCTCATGGGTTGAAATATCGCCAATCTATCCAAAGGCGTCAAAGTCTAAAGGCATCATCCTCATAGCCGGAAGACACTATACCATGGCCTGAGTATCTCTCAATTTTGCATATCATTATTCAAGGGCGTCATGGTTCGGAGGCACCATATTCATGGCCTGAGAAGATCATCTCATGGCCTAGGAATCCCTAACTGAACAATTCATGGCCCAGGACATCATAGTCTGAGGACGTTATCCTTAACCGTCCGAAAACAATTTTCATGGTCCGAAGGGAATCTACATCATGTTTAAATTTTTCCACAAAAACATGTTTGTAGCATATCTTTATCTGTAGGTGATCAGTAAACAACCGCTATCCCATCAGGAGTGACCTCGCTCCAATTCCTTCGCTATCTCAAACTAGACTATTCCCCATAACCACTCTTGCACTTATCCCGCAATTCCGTGTTCGTTCTTGTAATGACTTCATCGGAACATTCCGCTGATGGATCCAGAACTACACATGGATCAATTACTGTAAAACCAGGGATATGTAGGAAGCTCAAAGACCAAAGTTCGGCCTCTATCTTTCAAAACATCACATTCTGCCAAAATTGACCATCATTTCTTTACCTAGAAACTCTTTCATCCTTTCCAGGTAAAGAGTGGAACCTGTTGATACCTAATTTTTCCCCAAAATATTTTCAAAACTATGCCTTGGCATCAATTAGTATTTTTCAGACAATTTATGTATTTTTAAAATATTTTTATTAATTTATCCCAGTATTTTATTTATAAAACAATCATTGATTACATCACAAATATTTTTATAATAATTTTGTGGATTAATTTTATCATTTGCATTTGTACTAAGTTTCAATTATTGCACAACTAGCCACATTTGTATTTTTAGGTTGCAATTATAATTACTTTATAATTATAGCCTATGCATGGATTATTACATTATGTTGCTAGAAAATAGCCTTTTATATTTTTATAATATTAAGTATTATTTTAAAATATTTCCATGGATGAAAATCATTTTTTACAACCTATTAGCTATTTATAAAATTGTTTTTCAATTAAATAGGTATTTAATAAATGACCTTCTTATTTTCCGGATTTAGCTTAAATTAAACAATTCAAACCCCTAGCCCACCACGACCTGGCTCCAAACCCTCTAAATCCTAGATGTTGATCATAGAGGTCAACGACCACATCACTTCTTACCAAATTTAACCAAACGACCCCCCCCCCCCAAACCTAGCCATTCTCACCAAACGGCCACCCTGAAACCCTCTCCTCTACTCTGAGACCTAAACCTAACCCTAGCTGTGCCACCCAAAATCAGCCCTAATCACTTTAATCCCCGTCTGATCTATGGCTTCCCATGGCTGTACAAGGACGCTATTTGTCTCATATCTCCCTTGGTAGCCCGATTGTGTGGTTTCGTGGAAGGAGTTCAAAAAAATCTGGTCTAGATCTCGTTTTAAGAGCTTCAAAAGCCCGTCTATGGTCTATGAATGCTTTCTATCAAATTTTCACAACTCAAATTTTTTATTCAGAGGCCAGATTCTCTTTACCCTTATTTTCTTTATTGGTTAATCGATTTTTGAACATTTTGTTATATTAGGGTTTCTTTTCTAGTTGTTTGTTGGTCGAACCTCTGAGTATCTTAAGTATTTTCAAACTTCAATGGCTATTCTTTTAGGTTCTTTTACCTTTATACTACTAACCAATTTACAAGCACTACGCTACTTCAGGTTTCTATTTCTATAGATTTTTGTTGTACGAATCTCTGTGTGTTGACATGCTTTCAAGTTTTTCATGGATTTTTCCTTCTTTAAGTGTTTTCAAATTAGGGTTCTTACCTGACTCCTCTTCTAGAAGTTTTTTTTACTTTCATTATTTAATCAGTTCATCTCTTTACGTGTTTTGTTAACTTCCGTATGTATGAACCCTAGATGTTCTGATGGTAACACTGATTTCTTCAGTTATGTTTCTTTATGTGAACTAATCATATTAACTAACTCTATTTAGGGCTTTGAGTGATTTTCCTGTTAAATCAAGTATTCTTGGGGATTTTGTCGTTTAATTGATTTCTATTTAATTTGAATGATTTTTTCTTGGTTAAAATCAGTATTTTTCGGAATTTTTACTTATTTCCATATCTATGACTAATTATACTTTCCTTAATTATTTATCAGTCGTGGGGATTTGATGGACTCCTTATATGGTTTGGTGTTGATTTATTACCTTGTTTGAGTCCCAATTCTGACAGTTAATTAATTTCCCCCAATTAAGGGGTGTACTCCAGACTCCTTTATAGGAATTGACTCTTTGATTGACTAATTGCTCCTAATTGATTGAACTATGATTCTTTACCTAATTTGTTGTATTACCTAAAGTGCTATATATACACTATCATTATGCTCCATCAAGACACCAACATTTGAGACAAGATCAAATGTCACACTTGGACACACTTGGACACAAATGTCACAATAAATCTTGAGCATTTGAGACTAGTGAAGGCCTAGTATACCATGATTTGCTTTGGGCCTACTTCAGGCTCCCTATATCTTAATTTCTATTATATTTATGTATTTTATTCAATCATTGGTCTGTAATAATTAATTATAAATAGATATTGGGATGACTAATGAAAGGGAGGGTAGTTATATAATGTGGATAAAGTTGGGTAGATAACATGCCTATAGGTTTTACTTTGGTTCAAATATGTTTTTTTAGATAACATGCCTATAGGGTTTTGCTTTGGTTCAAATAAATTCTTCCTGCTTTACTTTACATGATTAGACACCAGGCCTTTAGGGAATAAAATATATTCAAATCTGTCATTTTAGAAATCATGCCTATAGGATCTAAAATCAGTTTTAATTAGAACTCATGCTTATAGGTTCTGAATCAATTTAATTAATTATCATACTCGCTTCTTTAATAGTCTTCGATGCTGTGTTAATTACTATTACTAGAAAGCATGCCTATAGGATAAAAGACATTAAAAATGTCTTCCCAGAATTGTGACTGCATATATACACTTAGGAAAGCCTTAGGGCGTTAAATAACTTTGAAACCAGTTCTGTTTATGTGTGAAATTATCCAGACTTAACAAGCTATAAAACTAGTAGGCAAACTGGTTAGGATTCTGCCACTTTCCTTATCATATCCTGAATCTGTAACATTCATCTAGATACCATGTTGTTGGGATCTCTGAACATTCTTCAAAACCTGTGTTTTAGACGTGCTATTTGTTTGCTTATATACATGCGGAGGTAAATGTGAGCCTTCTACCTGCTTGTCCTTATTTGCTTATCCTATATTATATTTGCTTGTCGCCTAAATTTTTACCTTTTATAAACTTTAGGTTGTATAGAACTTTCTATATTTAGAGGTCCCAAATTCCTCCAGGACCATAAGGAAGGGACGAGTAGCAGCACGCTTAGAGGTCATTAATTAAACTAGCTTATATAGCCACTAAGGGGAGGGTAACGAGTAGTAAAAGGATATGATGACTTGCGCGTTAATGTCACGTGTAGCCCCTCTCATTGAGGAGTGATTACTGGGCATTGCATAGGTATGATCCTGTAGGTTAATTAACTTAGGACTTCCCTTTCCCAAATTCCATATACATTTAAACTTCCATTTATTTACGTACACATAAGCTGTCCAAATCTCTTTACCTTCATTATTTAAACTTCCTTTATCATATATGCATTTAGATGGGGAAAGCCACTTTATTTTCAAATACTTGCTTGCTTGTTAATTGACTAATTCATATAGTTTATATTCGGCCGGGACCCACTGTTATGCACTGCAAGGGGTGCCTAACACCTTCCTCTTAAGGTTATTTCGAGCCCTTACCCTAATCTCTGGTAATGCCAACTAGTTACATGAGTTAAACTCTTTAGGTGCCCTAACGCATCATAATCCGTTAAGTTACTACTCTTCAAATACCCAATTCCCAAAAGGAAACGAGTTGTTCCCCCATGAATATCAAAACCCGGACTTCCCGAAAGAAGGGAAAAAAGGGGGGTGCGACAATACCCTCAGCACTAAGCTTAGAAGAGTTACTTATCTTAAACAAGCCAATTCTGACACCGAGCAAGCCAAGCGATGCTCCATGAATCCCATCATGCCCGTTCCGACCGCTAAATGGCTCGAAACTAATTAAAAACAACTCAAATACATCATACAATGATAAAAGAACCGATCCCAATCGAAAAGGTCCAATCTTTAATCAAAAGCCCAAAATCAGCCAAAAATCCCAACCTGGGCCCGCACCTCGGAACCCAACAAAACTCACAAAAATTATCAACCCATTTAATTACGAGTTCAACCATATTAGTTTCACTCATATCCGACTCCGAATCGGTATTCAAAACTCAAAAATCCATATTATGAAACTTTAGGCCGAAACCCCCAATTTTCTTCTTTAAAATTCATCAACTAAAAGCTAAAATTGAAGATAGAGTCATCAAATATAACCAAAACCGAGTAAAGAATACTTACCCCAATTCATATGCTGAAAAACACCTCGAACAATTTCCCAATTCCGAGCTCCCCAACTCAAAATATGTGAAATGCGTAAAACATTCATTTTAACATTGTTCTGCCTCGTTTCTTGCGGTAAAAGATCTCGAAACTCATTTTTGATACCTCCAATGGATTCCTTGTGAAATTAGAGTCAAGTTAGGCTCTTTAATCACTCTATTTGACCTTATATTGAATGAGATATGTTGGTTTCAATATTTGGAAATAGTGCAGATTTTTAAATACGCAATAGTGACAATTTCGCAATTAATCTGAAAATTTTGGCAACCCAATTCTTAGTATAATGACCATAAAATTCACATACGGTGTCAAAATTTGACGATTCTTTTTGCTATGGCTTGTAAGTGATACAGATCTAATTCTTCAATAAAATAGAAATCGGAGATCATTTGTTCAATGTGGTACCATTTATGCTCGAAGAAACGACGTCGAAACATAAGAAAAACGAGCGCAACACAACCCAAACCTATTCGAAACTCACCTGAGCCCCTCGGGACCCCATCTAAACATACCAAAAAGTTTCATATCATAATATAGACCTACTCGAGGCTTCAAAACACACATAACAATATCGAAATAACGAAATGCACCTCAAGTCAAACTTAATGAACTTTTGAACTTTCGACTTCCAAAAACTCACGCCGAAACACATCAAATCAACTCGGAATGAACCCAAATTTTGCACACAAGTCCTAATACATCATATAGAGCAATTCGTGCCCCTAAACTATCGAGAAAAGTGCAAATGCTCAAAATAACCGGTCGGGTCGTTACAGCAAGCCATGAAATGATTTTATCAAGCCCTAATAATGGTGCCTCTAAACCATGACCCTTTTGAGTAATGATGTGCAATATTGAGAGATCCTCAGGCCATGACATGGTGTCTTCAGGCTATGAGGATGATGCCTTCGGACTATGGCACCTTCGGATAGATGGCGATGTTTCAGCATATGAAATGCAGAGACATGATGATGGATCATATAAGCGAAACAAGACAGAGCTTAGTCTTGCATAGGATTAGGACAAAGCTTAGCCCCGGGAAAGGAAAAATAGTGCTATGTTTCAAGTAGCATAGCATTCGACATTAGACAAGGAAAGGTAGAGCTTAGCCTTATGCAGTTGGGGAGGCAGGGCTTAGCCTCATGCAAGAAGAGGAGACAGGGGTTAGTCTCAAACCATGGAAGGCAATGCTTAGACTTATGCAATTAAGTAGGCAGGGCTTATCCTCATGCAAGAAGAAGAGAGAGAGCTTAGTCTCAAGGAATGAAAGGCAGTGCTTATTCTTAAGCAACTAGAGAGGCAGGGCTTAGCCTCATGTAAGAAGAGGAGATAATACTTAGTCTCATGTAGTGGAAGGCAATGCTTAGCCTTATGCAATCAGTGAGGCAGGACTTAGCTTCATGTAAGAAGAGGAGACAATGCTCAGTCTCATGCAGTGGAAGGCAATGCTTAGCATTATGCAAATAGGGAGGCAATGCTTAAACTCATGCAAAATGGAGACAATGCTAGGCTCATGCAATGGAAAACAATGCTTAGCCTTATGCAAATAGGGAGGCAATGCTTAGTCTCATGCAAAATGGAGACAATGCTAAGTCTCATTAAATAAAAGGCAGTACTTAGCCCTATGCATTTAGGGAGGCAGGGCTTACCCTCATGCACAAGAGGAGACAAATGGAAAAGTAAGGTATTTCTTAGCTGAAGATGTTCATGCTAGATAATTTGTTGCCTTGAGGGTCGTGTTTTGATGTATCTATGAGTATCGTTGCCTTATTGCACCTACATTCAAAGAAATATTTGTGAGTTCTGTGGGGGAAGGTCGGTTCGTGTCTTCGTCTGCTTGCATTTCTTTGCCTCGCTCCAGAGGTCCTGTTTGAGTTACCCTAGGTAACATCTGGCTGCCATAGAGATAAAGTTTTGAAAAAATATGCATGCACTTGATAAATATAATTATTTTAAAACACAGTGGTATGTAATATCTAGTAAATTAGATGAACCAATGCGTGTGACACTTTTAGTGACATTGCGACTTCTTTGTACTAGAATTTTGAGGGTGGCCCAGTTTAATAAGTGATTCTTCGGTCGTTCTGCATATGACGAAGTTTGCTGGATTTGTTCTATAATTTTGAGGGTCCTCTTCAAAATTTGGCACCAGTTACTTAGCTGATTCTCTGACAGTCTTGCATATGATAACGTCGGCTGGACTTACTCCGGAATTTTGAGGGTCCTCCTAAAAATTCTACCCTAGTTTGTGGTAAAATTGAAAATTTTATTGAGATGTGACTGAACCCACAGGGCTGCCTACGTATCCCCTCTTAAATGGGAGTCTGGTCAAGCGTAGTTCAGTTACATCAAATGAAGAAATGTAAATAATTTAAATATAGTATCTCTTGACTGCGTCCGAATTGATAGGCTTTGGCCAAACTTCTCCATCCATTTTTGCAATTATGAGTGCTCCTCCTGTTAGTACCCTGTGAACTATGTAGGTCCTTTGCCAATTGGGTGAAAATATTTCTTTGGCTTCATCTTGATGTGGGAAGATTCATTTCAACACATGCTGCACCGGTGTGAACCTTCTGGGTTTGACTCTTTTGTTGAAAGTTGTAGACATTCTATTCTGATAAAGTTGACCATGACATATTGCATTCATTCTTTTTCCGTCGATAAGAGCTAATTGTTCATAGAAACTCCATATCTATTCTGTATCACTGAGTTCTGCTTATTGTATAATTCTCAAAGAAGGAATTCCGACTTCAACGGAAATGACAGCTTCAGTACCGTAGACCAACATGTAGGGAGTTGCGCCGGTTGATGTGCAAACTATGGTACGATACCCCAATAAGGAAAATGGCAATTTCTTGTGCCATTGCTTGTGGTTGTCTAGCGTTTTCCTCAATATTTTCTTGATATTCTTCTTGATAGCCTCCACGGCTCCATTCATTTGAAGTTTGTATGATGTGGACTTCTTATGCTTGACCTTGAAGGTTTCATACATAGCTTTCATTAAATCGTTGTTGGGGTTGGTAGTATTGTCAGTAATGATGGATTTTGGTACCCCGAATCGGCAAACAAGATCATCCTGGACAAAATCTGCGATGACTTTATTGGTTACAGCCTTGTAAAATGCAGCCTCAACCCATTTTGTGAAGTAGTTTGTGGCTACTACAATGAACCTGTTCCCGTTTGAATTAGCGGGCTCGATCGAACCAATGACATCCATTCCCTAAGCAGCAAAATGCCAAGGTGCATTTGTTGCATTGAGTTCATTTGGTGGTACCTGTATCATATCTACATGTATCTGATAGTGGTGACACGTTTGGACATACCCGATGCAGTATGTTTCCATAGTCATCAAAAAATATCTTGTTCTTAGTATCTTCTTGGCTAGAATGAAATCATTCATCTGTAGCTCACAGGTTCCGGCGTGTATCTCCTCGAGCTGTTTAAAAGCTTCTTTGGTGTGGACACACCATAATAACCCTAGGTCTGGAGTCCTTCTATATAGAATTCCTCCACTTTGGAAGAAATGATTGGACAATCTCTAGAACATGCATTTCTGAATATGATTTGCATGCTCCGGTTATTCTCCTTTTGCCAGGTATTCCTTGATATCATGGAACCATGGATTCCCATCCGTTTCTTCTTCAACATGAGCGCAATAATCTCGCTGATTATGGATTCTTACTGGAATAGGATTGATGAAATTCTTGTACGGATGCTGTATCATGGAGGACAAAGTGGCTAGTGCATCTGCGAACTCATTCTAGATTCTCAGAACATGGTTGAATTCTATCTTTGTGATTCTTTTCATCAACTCTTGCACATGGTACAAATATGGCAATATTTTTGTATTCTTGGTAGCCCACTCTCTTAGAACCTGATGTACCAGGAGATCTGAATCACCAGTTACCAGTAACTCCTAGATATTCATGTCAATGACCAAATTGAGACCCATGATGCAAGCCTCGTATTCTACCATGTTGTTGGTACATGGAAATATGAGCTTTACGGATACTGGATAATGTTTCCCTGTCTCTGACACCAAAACAGCTCCAATACCTACTCCTTTGAAATTTGCGGCCCCATCAAAGAACATTATCCAACCGTCGTAGGTTTCTCTGGTATCTTCTCCTACAAATGACACTTCTTCATCGGAAAAGTACATTTTTAGTGGTTCGTATTCTCCTCCTACAAGATTTTTCGGAAGATGATCTGCTAATTCCTATCCCTTGACCACCTTCTAAATCACATTGACAATGTTAAATTCACTCAACAATATCTGTCATTTTTCTAGTTTCCTTGTAGGCATGAGTTTTTGAAAGATGTATTTTAGGGGATCCGTCCTTGGTATGAGATACATAATGCAGGCACAGAAGCAGTGCCTCAATTACTAAGCTATCCACATCAGGGCATATCAAGTGCATTCCAACAAAGAATATCATGCCTCATAGGGCGTGAACTTCTTACCCAGATTGTATATGGCCTGTTCCTTTCTTCATGTCTTGCCATGTTGTCCTAAGACACAACCGAAAGCTCCATCTAGTAGGGCTAAATAGAGTAGAAAAGGTCTACTAGGTTCCGAAGGGACCAAGACTGGTGGTGTGGATAGGTATTCCTTGATTTTGTCAAAGGCTTTCTGACATTCTTCAGTCCATTTTGTTGAAGCATCTTTCTTCCGCATTTTGAAAATTGGCTCACAAATCACGGTCGATTGTGCTATAAATCAGTTGATGTAATTGAGACGCCCCATGAAACTCATCACATCTTTCTTGCTCTTTGGAGGTGGCAAATCTAGGATACCTTTGACCTTTGAAGGGTCCAAATCAATCGACTGACGACTGACAATTAAACCTAGCAATTTTCTAGTAGGGACTCCAAAGGCACACTATAGGATTCAATTTCATATTAAACCTTCGAAGCCGATTAAAGAATTTCCTCAAATCTACTATATGATCTACACTTCTTCTAGATTTGATAATGATGTCATCCACGTATACCTTTATTTCTTTGTGAATCATGTCATGAAAAATAGTCGTCATGGCTCTCATGTAAATGGCTCCAGCATTCTTCAGGCCAAGCGACATCATTTTATAACAATACACCCCCCACTGAGTGATAAATGCTATTTTCTCGGCATCTTCCTCATCCATACAGATCTGATGGTATCCCACGAAGCAATCCACAAAGGATTGGAGTTCATGCTTGGCACAGTTGTCGATCCGTATGTGTATAGTGGGTAACGGGAAATAATCTTTAGGACTTGCTTTGTTTAAATATTTATAGGTGACATATACTTTGACATTTCCATCCTTCTTCAAAACTTGCATGATGTTGGACAACCAAGTAGGGTATTCAACCACTATGAGAACCTTAGCTTTGATTTGCTTGGTGACTTCCTCTTTAATTTTCAGACTCATATCAGGCTTGAACTTTCTGAGTTTCTACTTTACATGCGGACTCATCGGATTGATAGGTAATTTATAAGCCATTATAGACGTGCTCAAACCAGTCATGCCGTCAAAGACCATGCAAAAATGTATTCATACTCCTTCAGGAAGCGGGTGTATTCTTCTTTCTTTGATACTGACAAGTGGATACTTATGCAGGTTTCTTTGACTGTTTCAGAATCTCCCATGTTGACTATCTCGGTTTCGTCCAAATTTGACTTAGGCTTATTCTCAAAATTTTCCACCACTTTGATGATTTCCTTAGGGATTATATCTTCTTCTTCTATTCCATCTGAATCACTATCCCTATGTGGCATTGTCTCATTACATGTCACAGTCATCGGTTCATCAGGGTAAGTAATAATAATGTTGTAGAGAGAAAAATGTAAATGATAATAATAAATACTAAAATAGCAATGCATTAAATAAAATAGAATACTGAAAATGTCTTAAATTCTTAAAATTGCTTAAAATATATCATGCTAATTGCCAGGCTACCCAAGAACTCGACAGGCCCGAAATGGTGTAACAGTCCAATACTTGATAAAAGCCTCTTTCTCCATGGTCTGAATGGTAAGGTCCTGTCCCTCCTCCTCCTCGACTATTGTATTGCAGTCCATGTCTTCATTGTTCAGAAATAGATTCCTTAGTCCAACTAAAGCCTCATCTTCCTTAGATCCCCATATCACGTCAGTTTGTTGAAATGTTTGGTGCAAATGCGATATTGGTTGTTGTAGTGAGTAATAAGTATCATGCCATGGTGGCAACTAATCATCGTACTCCTGCCAGGTGTACTGATATCCAAGTCCAAAGGTGGTACCGTAAGGTTTTGGTTGTATTGGCTTAGTGATACCTTGGAGATTCTTGCCAAGACCTTTACCGGATTCATACCCTGTCCTTAATAGTATGCTTTCAATCTAATTACTCCATCATTTTTCTTTCTCTATTGTTGTGTACGGTGAAATTGGGGGGACCAATTTCTCGTTGACAAAGTGCTTTAGGAGATAGCCTCGGAGGCTCAAGACCTCGAGCTGGATACTCCCCTTAAGATTTGTCGATACCTACACCGGGGATACCATTGGCCGAAACCCCGACGAGCATGGGAGGCCTCCAAAAAGTGCATCCGAACTCGGTTATGTCTACCTGGGTAGCCTAACACTGGCCTAGGTATACGTCATAAAGCTAGTTAGTTGTCCCATCTCGCTTCCTTTATCACTCAACGTATCTTGTACTAAGTTTGGATTCCCCCTCTTATAAAAGGGGAGTCGTTAACACTCTGTAAGCAACAAATCCAACCATTCTACAATAGATCAATAATATCTCTCTCTTTTTCTCTCTAACTTACTCACTCGAGGTTATTCTTTCCATTTATTGCTTTCATACTTGTTCTTCATTTATTGGTTGATATTGGCCATAAAGAGCCCTCCTTAATTATATCTTAACTGTTACCCCCGATAGCTCGAGCTCGAGCCGGGTATCGACCTCGAGGCGTTTCATCGATCAGTCTGAAGCTCGAGTGGCAAACTCCTCGGTCTGATTACTGTCCTATTTTAACTTGTATTTCGTCATTAAACTTCATACGCCTAGCATCACCTGCTCTAACGACTAGCATAAAATAGATCACGTATTTTTAGAGTCTTATTTACAAATTTAATTATTGTTACCATTTTCACGGTAAACAGTTTGGTGCCCACCATGGGGCTAAAATAATAGTGATTATTTTCTTGCTGGTTTCATTATACAAACATAAGTTATCTTTCACGCTTTTTCTTTTCCAAGATGTTTTTATTTCAAGTAAAAATGTCTAGCTCGGTAAACAGAGTTGAGAACAACTACCTTGAAAATCACGGAGAAAACGGTGTGGCTATTTCAGGCGTTGGCGCGCGACCACAGAACCCCGATATCGCACAAAGACCGATTCCAGTGGACACGGGTTCGTAAGACGCACAACAAGTCAATGAAACCTCACACACCGATAGAAGCATACAACATGGCGACCAACAGGAAGCCCAAAAGACCCCGACCCGGGAAGTGAAGCAAGTTAGTCTTCATGATATTTTGAAATGTTGCAGGCACAACAGTTAGCTATCGCTCAGTTGCAAAGCCACCCGAAGACTCCCAGCACAGTAGCACTGGAAACTACTCCCCCGGCCGAACAGGTACCGGAGAGGTTAAGCAACAACGAATCAGTAGCTGATCCTGCCATCGTGAAAATGCTGGAGGACCTCTGCAAAAGGATCGAATCAGGCGAGAAAATGGTAGCAGCTAACAATAAGAAGGTCAAAACTTATAACTTCAGAGTCGACCAAATCATGGGCGCGCCCCTGGTCTTGAAGGGTATAGATTCGAGGAAGTTCTTGCAATAGTCGTTCCTAGAGGAAGCCGATCCGAAACCCATTCGAAAGAAGTTCGAAAAGACAGAACTCCCAAGGTACAACAGGACCTCAGATCCCAACAAACACATCACTTCCTATACGCGCAGTGAAAGGCAATGACACACAAGACAATGAGATCGAGTCCATCATATTGAAGAAGTTCAGAGAAAGGCTCTCGAAGGGGGCCACGATGCGGCATCATAGCCTAGCCCCCAACCCCATAAACATACCTATCCTATTGGCGGATTCCTTCATGAAGGCACACACTGGTGCCATCGAAGCAACGATGAGAAAGCCTGAAACATCCGAGATTGAGCAAAGGGAGAATGAAATGTTGCTAGAATTCACATCTCGTTCCCAGATGGAACAAACCGAACTACCCCCTGCCTCAGACGACCGGGCGGTGCACTCTTTCACCCAAAGCCTAAATGAGAAAAGCCCGGTGATTTCAAGGCAATTGAAACAGAACTTGATCGGGTATCCAGCCAAGACCTAGTCAGACACCCTCATCTGGCACCAGTCGCAAATCACGATCGTGGATGACTAGTTGGGAGCCCCCACGGGCTCATAGTATACCCAAGAAGGATCCTGGCAAAGAAACCGATGCCGAACAAGGAGGGATACCGGTCGTACGCCGTAGACAGGAGGAATACCCCGAGACATAAACTACCTCGCTACGATCGGAGAATGGATCGAGGACAATATCCTCGATGAATCATCAACAAAGCCAGATTCAATAGGGACACAAGGCTAGTGAGGGTGCCTCGCCCATCATGATACAATTTCAACATCGTTGTATCAGACATCATGTTCACCGTCAGCAAAACCGGGGACGCTAAAGGGCCCAAGCCTATTCAGTCAAATCCCTCTCAGAGGAATCATAGCTTGGTGTGGGAACTATATAATACACACGGCCATGGGGCTGAAGATGGCCACCAGCTCAGAAGGAAAAAAGCTAAGCTACTCAATAAAAATCACCGCCGAGAACTGTCGAGCGATCGGGATCAAGTTCAGTTCCGAGTAATGAAGACGGTCGAGAAGAACAAAGCAAATGGGCCGCGACATGTTACCTTGATAGTGGAGGGTAAAAATGCCTGTCACCAGAGAAAAACAAATCTAGGGATGTATTCCCAAGGACTCTCTCATATTCAGCAAAGAGGATACTAAGACCGTGTCTCAGCCTCACACCAACGCACTGGTAACCTTCTTCCTCATTCGATACATTTCAAATAAAATATGTGCTCATGAATTCAGGTGGCTCAATCAACATTGTCGGGCTAAGGATGATAGGGCAGCTCGGACCGCCAGACCAAATCACGCTCGCCTCTAGAACCTTTGGCGGATTCCACACGACGATCGAGATGACATGAAGAAATACCATTCTCTCAGTTAGCACGGCTGGCACAGACCGGAACGCCAAGTTCCTTATCATCAAAGGAGGCACAAGGCATGAACGCCTTATTCAGATGACCGCAGACACACTGTGTGAAGGTAGTGTCGTCCCCCATTCGCCAAAGGATGAAATTTCCTGCAACACACGACAAGGGGAATTTTCGCGTCACATAACGTATCGTCGGCACCAATATCTCCACTCTCAAAAGAGTCAAAGGGTAATCAAACCATGTCTTCGGCCAAGCTCGATTAAACACAGCGGAGGGTTGTACAAGAGTCATCGCTACAAAATAGCAGTGACATATCGGGCCTAGAAACATCGCCTACGTACCCCGCGATATGGTAAAACCACCTCCCTCCTTCTTTATTTTACACTAACCCGAATGCAGACACCCAACCAAGGTGTTCGGAAGTGTTAACCGTACCCGAAGATCCCAAAGCATTAATGGCACCCATCGCACTCTTTCCCCTTACCCGAGCTTTCGCCCCGAATAGGGTCTCGGCAGTAAGGTTCTTAGCGGGGTGACGTACCTCCTAAGTGGATCCGACAAGCTTGCAGGGCTTATTTTGCAATCAACCTCAAATGCTGGAAGGTACCCCCTTTGAAGAAGCCGTCCGCTCGAAAGAGCCGGGGAACGACAGACTAAGTTCCAATAGGAAACAATGTACCAAGCCAAACTGCCAAAAGGGTCGTGCTCACGTAGGCTGAGCTCACGACAATGAAACAACATGTACTTACATTAAGCAATCAAAGAATATCTTTTGCCAAAAGCATCTCGTACTCTAAAGAAAATTTAGCATACTCACGACAAGGATCCCTCCATCAAGTACGCCTCGAAATACTCGAAGACTTAGCGCCAACAATTCGATACCCACATGACCTCAAGGTCGTAACTCCGTGCTATTAAGACATCAACAAGGCAATTCCGATCTCACGAGTAACGACTTTTGAGTGTAAACAAACTAGATGACTCAGAGATTGTCGTCAATCACCATTTACTGTAAAACCCGAGGCCGTAAGACCCCGACCGGGCAAACTCGGTCTAGCCAGATCTATTTTACATAACAACAGAAAACTGTAAGACCTCAACAGGCATGAAAACTATAAGAACTCAACATGCATGAAAAAACCGTAAGTTCTCAACGGGCATGAAAAATCTGTATGCCCTCAACAGGCATGAAACTTTTGTAAGACCATACTATAGGCATAAAACTCAATCCCGAAGTTTGGGCTATCAGTCGCATTTGTAAGACTCCCAAAAAAGCATACTCTCGATGTAGATGCCTAAACTATCACTCGGGTTCAAAAATGGCTCCGCCAAACACATATGACGATGGTCAAAACGGCTGCACCAGCCAAATTAACGCGACTCGGGGATGCCTGACCGTCGCTAACAAAATCACAGGCCATTACTTTGAATCTACTTTGAAAAGAACCTGTTAAAACAGGCTAACCTCGACAAGCAAACGAGCTTCGACCATGTCAACTCCAAATCACAAAGGCTTCGAGCTATTCAGCCTATGAAATAAACCTTCTGATGTGCTCAAACATTGCCGCTAACAACCTGAAATCGAGGTTCTTCCTGAACCGATGACGGGGCAGGCAAAAAAATTTCAAAATGTCCTTAACGAGAGGAAAACAAAACCTACATATGCCCACGGGCAAAAGCGTAAGAGCCATTATTGCCAGCCAAAAGAGCCTCAAGGCCATAGACTAAAAGGTCACAATGACCAAAAGCGTAAGAGCCACTATCGCCAGCTTAAAAATTGAAAACTTGAGGATTAAAATGAGCTCAAGTCATAACCCGATTCAGATACCTGATCCAAAATAGTTACCTATACATGCCTAAGGACACAACGTAAGAGCCATAGTCGCCAGCACAAAAAAAAACTTGAGGGTCAATTAAGCTCGAATTGCAACCCATCTTGGAGACTAAACTCAAATATTTAAAATACAAATTCCCAAGGGCATGGTGTAAGAGCCATTGTCGCCTGCCCATGCAGACGCAAAAACTTGAGGGTCGAATAGGCTCGAGTCACAACCCGACTCGGAGACTAAACCTAAAATAGTTGAACAACGCATAAGAGCTCTAACGCCAGCTTGCACTAAAGGTCGCATCAATCAACCGTATAATAGCCTCCGGGCCTGCCTGATGAGCTCCGGAACCGTGTTACAATCTAAGGATTCTCGCCAACTCTGAAACCAGCCCGCCTGGTCAAAAGCAAAGCAGAAAGGGATACATAAGAGATAAAGCTTCAGGTTTTCTTTTATTTACATGCGCAGAAGGTGCGTTCTCCATCTACAAACGTGCTCTGCGAATATCAAGTACAAAATGGCAAAATCTACGCTCTGCTTCAAAAGGCTTCGGCCTACCAGCCCCATCTTCATTCCCCGCGGCATCGGCAAGAAGTGACCGAGCATCACGCTCGTCCACCCTCACTTGAGCCAGCTCTTCCAATAGAACAAAACCCCTGGCGCCGATCTCTTCAAGTACCTCTCTTCGGGATCTGCAATAAACATATTCCTCGATCCTCTTTTTGCGATCGAGGGCCCTCTTCATCTCGGCTTGGATATCGGTAGCATCCTTCAAATTAATCACCATCTCATGATCGTCCTTAGTCTGACTCAATGCTGCTTCATCCCGAGCATCGACGATCTCAGCCCTGACCTTCAGGAGTTCGGACTCGAGCTTCGCGATCATATCCAATTGAATTGAAGCGTTGTCACGAGCCAATCGGAGTAGGACCTCGAAGGTGGGAACTTTAGCCAATGCACCCTTCTTCTCTGAAGCTTGAGCCTGCACCTGAGCTCTTAATTCGCCACAATCATTCCTAACTCGGTCGGCTTTACCCCTAAGGTACTCTAGAGCCTCCATCTTTTTCTGCAACTAAGATAGGCAAAACGATTAACCTTAAGGGTTAAAAAAAAGCGAAACGCGTACTACAAGAGGTTACCTGCTCCATCAAATAGCTCTCGGAATTCGAGCTTCGATATGCCTCATATCGCCAGTGCATCAACTCAACCTCCTTCTCCTCGCAAAGGAGCCTAAGGGACCTACCCTCATCTAGAGCTTTCCATGATGGAGCAGCTCAGACTTGAGCCTATCAAAGTCTTGCAGAAGAAAAATTCGATAAGGAAGGGAAGACACGAGATGCGGATGGACTATGCCGAAACTCACCATGAAGTGAAGCCGACGGACTTCCTCGAAGTCCGATCACACTCTTGTTGGTCTAGCCCCCTCAGCCCTGGAAGAACCAACCTCGGTAAAAGCATGATCACTCGGAGGAACCACCGCTTCGGAACTAAAGACTTCAGGAACAGCAGGCTCGGGCGATGTTTTCTCCTCAAAGACATGGACTCATTTAGCCCAGCTAAAAGCTCCATCGCACTGCGAGTGCATATCCCGTTTATTACCATCGTCCTTTGGCATAGAATCCGACAACTCCTCCCCCTCTCCGGAGGAGCACAGCCTCACCCCTAGGGACCTTCCAATACCTACGACGGCAAAACTAGTACAAAAGAAAGAGGAAAATGTCATCTCAACTATACGAAGACCAAGGTAAAAGCAGCGTACGCACATACCTTGGTATTTCGCCTCCTATATGCCTCGAGACATAACTCGCCACCTATGCTCGTCGCAAGTCGAATGGGTCGCCAACCTCTGGACCCAACCGGGCAAATCGAGAACTTTGCCTGGCGCCCATGAAGTGGCTGCAGGAAAGGAGGAAATACAATTACTAAACTAGTTTTCGCTATAAGCTAATCTAAGAAAGCACGAGACACTCCACTCACGCGCATAATTCCATCCCTCGGGAAATTGCATGAGCTCTACGGGGATAATGTCAGTCATCCAGACTCGAACGAATCGACTGACCCACTCTCGATCCCCATCTTCCTCATCATAAAAAACAAAGGGCGTGGATGAATGGCACCACAGGATTAGCATGCCTCAATTATGAAAGGGTCGGTACAGCCTGACGAGGTGACTAAGTGTGAATTCAAGCCCAGCCTTCTTCGCAGAGAATCTCATCATCAGCACTACTCTCCAAAACGATGGATGTATCCATCCAGGAAAAACGCCTGGAACGCTACCCCCTCGCCGCATCCACAGTCTCTTCTCAGCATCTCCAGATGTTCCTCTCTAATCAAAGACATAGTCTTCGGAGTAAACTCCCGCAGATCCTGAGCACTGGGAGTGGAACTCTCCACTCCATGCTAGGCAAGCCCTAAAGTAGCAGTCATAACTATGGTAGAATTGGCAAACTAAAACAGGGACCTACACCAACACTTTTTGCGATTAAGGTAACGAAGGATTCGATACCAAGGTGGAAGGATAACTATCTAAAATAATGGGGTCTTCCAAACAAGCAAGAGACAACTCATGTATATGTGGGAAACAACAACAATTTGCTTACCCAGGATAAACCCCGAGAGGCCAACAACCTCGATAAGGATCCCGAGGTGGTACCCGACCCGAGAGATCTCCGTCAAGAAGAAGTTAGGCCACAGAAGGTCAGCAACATCGTCTCCAGTTCCGAGGTGGTACCCGACCTCGATATTTTCCCTCGAGAAGAAAAATAAGCACTTCGAGCTCCGTCTACGAGGGCTTGACCTCAAGAAGTCGCCTAAGTACGAATAGCCCCTTCCTCAGAAACATGCCTACAAGCACCTTAAAAGGTTATCTACGTCAAAGCTCAAATTAAAAGCTCCAAGCACCCGAAGTCAACTTTCACTTCGATGCCCTATCTCCGCGAGGCTCGAGTACCCCGATGATCCAAGTTTACCGGACCGCTTCGGGCTTGATTTCAGGAACAATGATGAGCTCGAAAAGGAGCCGTTTCTGTCGACCAAAGGCTGGAAAAAATATTGATGATCGTCAACAGAGGCATACATTCAAAATCTCTATGAATGCACAAGAGTATACAAGAACACAACAAGTATCAAAGGCAGGAGTCAAGAAAATATCTTTGTATTCATAAATGTTCGCTTAAAAAGGCCCTGGGGGGGTTCCTTACATATGATTACAAAAGCCCGCAAGGGGGTCCTTACATAGGAACAAAGAAGTTAAAGGGTGTGCATACAACAAAAGTTTAAGAATCTAGCCTATTCCCAAAGCGCAACCCCAATAGCGGCATCTTCGGCATCATCTCCCCACGCGTGCGACCTCAAACAAAATATCTTCCAAGTCCAATCCCCTCGGGAACCTCATCTATACCCTCTTGGAATGGCATCTTCAAAAGGGAGGATATAGAAGAGGAAAGTGATGGAGAAGAGAAAAGTGATTAAGGAGAAGCCGAAAGGAGATAAAAAGTGGCTGGGTGAAAAACCTGGATTGTATGAATTTTGCTAGTATTACTATTATAAAGAGACTTCTTGAGACGTTGCCTCGGCCTGGGAGGCGACAGCCAGTAGAAAGCGCCACCATACCCCAACGAATCCAAATGGGGTGTAATACGCCAAGGCAAGGAAGGAGGGTGAGTAGCGGTGTATAATCTGAGCCCCCCCTTGAGCAGCAGTGTATAACCCAAATACTTACTTGGGTCGAAATAAATCGGTCCTCTACTTCATCACCCCAAGCTAACGGAGACAACGACAATAATGACAACAATAACAGTAGCATCAAGGCAACATAACTTTGTACGACCAGAGAAGGTCCGGGAGTCAGGACATAACGCGCATGATGTCGACGTAAAATCTTGAGGCCATGGGCCTCAAACATGGTGAAACAACAAAGAATAAAGATAGCAAGAAAGGAGGAAAGGATATATATCAAAGGATGCTTGGGTGAAACTTATCACAAGCCCCATTTATAGTGGAGAAGGGCAAGGTAACCGACACAAGCATTATCGCCCTCGAAAAACGTATCAAAAGGCGCATTCAATGCATTTATGGAAGCAAAATCAACAACAACATTATGACCCCAGAGAACGAGGAATCATGACACACTGAATGACCCTAAAAAAGTGAAATAGTGAAGCATTTCGGCACTAATGAAGGGCTGCTCCATCAGCACGACATCATTATGGGAGCCCAAAGAGTGGGATGTCAAAATCATTTCTTATCGCTTCCGTCTAAGAAACGTGAAGACTATCTGTGTACGGTGAAATCGGGGGGGCCAATTTCTCGTTGACAAAGTGCTTCAGGAGATAGCCTCGAAGGCTCGAGACCTCGAGTTGGATACTTCCCTCAAGATCTGTCGACATTCGGCCTATGGATAACATTGGCCGATGAGCATGGGAGGCCTCCAAAGAGTGCATCTGGAGTCGATTAACTCTACCTGGGCAGCCTAACATTGGCCTAGGTATACGTCATGAAGCTAGTTAGTTGTCCCATCCCGCTTCCTTTATCACTCAACGTATCTTGTACTAAGTTTGGATTTCCCTCTTATAAAAGGGGAGTCGTTAACACTCTGTAAGCAACAACTTCAACCATTCTATACAAGATCAATAATATCTCTCTCTTTTGTTCTCTAACTTACTCGCTCGAGGCTATTCTTTCCATTTATTGCTTTCATACTTGTTCTTCATTTATTGCTTGATATTGGCCATAAAGAGTCCTTTTTAATTATATGTTAACTGTTATCCCCTTCCCGGTTACCCCCGATAGCTCGATCTCGAGCCGGGTATCGATCTCGAGGCCTTTTATCGATTAGTCCGAAGCCCGGGTGGCAAGCTCCTCAGTTGTATTACTGCCCCTTTTTAACTTTATTTCATCGTTAAACTTCATACGCCTAGCATCAACTACTCTAACGACTAGCATAAAAATAGATCATGTATTTATAGAGTCCCATTTACAAATTTAATTACTGTTACCATTTTCACGGTAAACAGTTGCATTGACACGCTCGATGTGATGGTACGCCTCTCCACCCAACTTCCCTCTATTCTCGACAACCAGAACAATTTGATTGGTGTAAATGGTATTACTTCCATCCCCATGAATGATCACTTCTTGATGATTCCATTCGAACTTTACGGCTTGGTGTAGCGTATAATCTATGGCTCCAACAGCATGTATCTGAGGTTGTCCCAACAACAGATTGTACGTAAAGGATATGTCCATTACTTGAAACTCAACATCAAATAATGTTGGCCCCATCTGCAGGCACATGTTTATTTCCCCAATCGTGGCCCTTTGAGACCTATTGAATGCTTTCACATTCATAGTTCCTTATCATATCTCATGCAAGCCTTTACCCAACCTCTTCAAAGTTGTCAATGGACAAATTTTGAGGCTTGAACCCCAATCTATTAGGACTCTGACTATAAATTTGTCCTTAAATTGTATTGTGATGTGTAGCACCTTGTTATGACTCAGTCCTTCAGGTGGCAGATCCTCTTCGTGAAAAATGATCTTGTGGCTCTCCAATACTTGCCCTACCATGTTGGCCATCTCTCCACTAGTAATGTTGTTGGGCAAGTAAGATTCATTCAATACTCTCACTAATGCATTCCTATGCGTCTCAGAATTCTGTAGTAGTGATAGAATGATATTTGAGCAAGAGTTTTGTTCAAATGATCAACCATAGAATATTCTCTTGCTTGCACCTTTCTCCAAAGGTCATCTGGGCCTGGTTCAATGATAGGCTACTTGGGAGCGGCTTCTTTACTTGTTCCCCCCAAATGCTCAAGCGTGTAAACCCTATCGATCCTAGTCATGCCTTGTGCGACACCTATTTCTTCCATCTTCCCTTTTCCATTTCTTCTCTCCTCAACAGCATAATCCAATGGTATAGCATTGGAATTAAAGGACGGTGTGGGTTCTACCATCATAGTGAAGAGTGTGGTTACTTCCACCTCAAACGAAGTTGGTGCAGTTGAGGGTGTGAGTATTTCAACCTAAATTGGGGATTGGATCTGCACTATAATAAGTGTAAGAGTGACTGGAGGTACTTTGGGTTTTCCCATTCGCGAATGAGTCCAATTGATCCTTCCGGATCCCATTCTTCATCTGTTTCGATCACATTTACCCCTTCGCCTTTGTGATTTGGGAGAGGGATGTTGCGGACATTTGGTGCACCTATTTTGCTTGTAAAACTTTGGTGTCAATCAACGTATGGATATTATCCTTCAAAGTGCGACATTGATCAATAGTATGTCCTTTCATGCCTGAGTGATAGGCACATATCTTGTTCGGATTAACCCATTGGGAAGAGTTTTCCATAGTAACAGTAGGAATGAGGGTGACATAACCGGCAGCCTTCAGTCATTCATAAAGCTGATCGATGGGTTCAACAATAAGAGTGTATTGTCTAGGTGGTCTACGGTCAAAATTTGGTTTGGGTTTCTGGTAGTTTTGGCGGGCTGGTGGTGGTGATTGGTAATATACAAGTTATGTGTTATATGTATGGTAGGTGGCAGCATGTTGTTGGTATCTGGGAGGTAAAGGCTGATATATGGGTGGAGTTGTTTGGTAAGTGAGAGGAGATTTTGGTCCTTGGGCTACCATCACGACCCCTACTTCCTTCTTTTTGGATATGCCTCATGACTGTAAGGCCTTTTTGTATCTTGGAGTGCTTCAAAATTTGTCACCATTCGGCTTTTAGTTCCCTCTTGTATTCTTTTGCCTAATTTGATGATGTCGGAAAATTCATGATTTTCAATAACAATTTGTTCATTTGCTCTTCCTCTAATGCGTGCTACTTTCACAGCTTCTGATCTCCACCGAGTAGCATACTTGAAGAAAGTTTCTGTTGGCTTTTTCTTGATATTCTATATATAGAAGACATCTGGTGCATTCTCTGTGTTGAATCTGAACTGATCCATGAAATTTGATGCTATGCTTGCCCAGTTAACCAACTTCTTTGGATTTTGGCTGATATACCAAGACAAGGCGCCTCTAGTGAGGCTCCTTATAAATAACTTCATGTGGATTCTTTCGTCTTTACCAACCCCTACGAGCTTGTTACAATATATTCTTAAATGTACTTTCGGATCACTTGTTCCGTCGAACATTTAAAACATAGGAGGTTTGTAACCCTCTAGCAATTCTATGTTCGGATGGATACACAAATTTTCATAATTCAAACCTTTGATGCCTTGACCACCTTCAACAGCTTGGACTCGACTAGTAAACTTCTTGAGTTTCTCTGGTATGTTCTTGATGAGCAGGTCCTTCTCTGTGGATTCAGGTATGTATAGGGTTTGTTGTGGACTGTGGGGTAAGGTTTCTACATATATGGGGTTACTTTGATGTACTCTAGGAATTTGGGTATAGTGGTGGTCGTTGGTTGAGTTTTGAGGATCAGGGATATGTTGTGGTGCGTTCTAAGGAGTGTGATAGGTAGTGGTTTGTGGATACTGGGTTGGATGATGATAATGTTGTGGAGGAGTCGGTACTGGTGGAGGATTGGGATTTTAAGGTGGTGTAGCATATTGGTAAGGTGCAAGAGGATTTTGTGGATGGTAGTTTGGTGTATTTTGGGGAGGTGATGGGTTTTTGGTGTTGATGTAGGGGATGCTAAGGGTAAGGGAAAGGTTTGCAAAGTTCCGGACCTTCTCTAGTTCCCCTTGTAACTCCAGTATCTTTTGTTCCATTCGTAAAATCAAATCATTCTTCGCTGAAGTGCTTCGTCCATCTAAAGTTTCGACATTCTCTTCATGTGTAGCATTGTTTTTCTTGATATTGCTTGTATCATCCATTCTGGCCTTTCCTTTGCTTTTAGTATCATTCGGAAAAGGAGTAGATGGAGGACCTATTGATTTGGTCTGATATGCTGATGATGCCAGTATGCACGAACCAACCTTAGGGGATGAGAATAAACAAATCAAGAAAAGAAGAAAACAAAAGGTAAACAAGTCAGCGAGGAGTATTAAAAGGTTGTTTGCAGTATTTAAACACATATTGCGGTATTATAAATTTGCGTCCTAATTTGGGGACCTCATTGTGCCCGATGTAGGCCTAAACCACATATAGATTTGAAGAAAATTGATGGCAATAACTATGTCATTTCATTAATATGATAAATAAACTGAATCTCTACTAAAACGACAATAATGATAAAGAGTCACTAATGGCATGTGCCTTATTACAACCAAAACCTAGAATGAGTCTAGAAAGCAAGTAAAACATAATTTCTAATCTATTTGGTCCCAGAGGTACCTTCTCCATGCTTAGCCTTCATTGCTCCATCGATCAAGTTCCCCAGGTCGCGCATGTTCAGCATTCATTTCCATCCATGTTTTGATAACGTGTAACCCTATTTCTCATCTTCCCTTCCTGCTCCATCAATCCCTGCTCTAAATACTCTAACCTCTTTGTTGATTTAGTAGCGATTCCTCTCCATTCATTGATTGCTTCCATGTCTGCTTTGTGCTGTTCCAAATGCCTGGCCTCAGATTCAAAAATTCTTTGCGTAATCTCCTATATCTCACTTGGGCCTCGGCAGTGTCGTCTATAACCCTATTTTCCAAATCAGTCCCCGGCTTGACTTTTCTTGTTATGTCGTTGACCAATCATGATGGGTAGAAATATACATGGCCATCATGGTATCGATCTGGCTCGATGGTATCTTTTTTCACCATGACCTTTAGATGCCACATGTGTTGTGCCTTGTACTTGAATGGAATAGGATCACCTTGGAAATCTACTTTGTACTGAACCATCTTGGAGACTCGGGGTATGACTTGTTTCCTCCTAGCTTGCCTCATGACTCTGATAGGAGCATAAGGATAAATACCCCTTAATCTGATTAGCACTAGATAAGGAACAACTCTTTGACCTGATGATGAACTCGCTAGTAGGGAAACTTTCAAACATCCAATGTACATTGTCGTCAGTCAAATTGCTAAAGAAATGTCCCCATCCCAGAGCATTTCCTGGTTGTGCAAACCTATCCGGGATAAAAGTCATTCTTTTTGGGTGGTGAAAAACTATGTGTTCATTCAGCGGTCATTGCGGAAATTCTTGCCGGTATTGTCCCCTTTGAAGATTCTCCAATAGCCATATTTGTAGTAGCAAATTACAACCCTCAAAATGCCTATACCCTTTCTTGCAGCGGTACAAAGCTTGGTATATCTATATTACGATCATTGGGACAATAGTGTAGGTATGTCCCTCGATTCCTTCCATTAGGGTCTTGGTAACCATAGCTAAACGGGTGTGAATCCTTTCTCCTTGCATTAGGGATACCAGCATCCCCAAAAAACAGACAATGAACACAAAAACCCGATGGTGGGTCCAACCCAACAAAGTAAAGGCAAACTCATCATGGTAAAGGAGGTACGATTGGTTGTGCCCATAACGTTCTAAAAGAAGTTGAAAGGTATATATGATTTTTTCAGGCAGACTAACTCATCATTCTTTCTAAAACCCATCATTTTCAGAAACCCTCGATAAGTGCAATTCTCAGATATTAATAGACCAGGGCTATCCCAAGGAAGTCCAGCAAAGCCCCCTATTTCCTCTAGAAGGGGAGTTATTTCTATATCACCAAAACGGAAAATAGCCCTCTTTTCATTCCAAAACATAGTATCGGCCTCGATCAGTACATTGTTAGGTTGAATATCTAGCAAAGAAGGCAAATTCCCAAGAACCCTTTTCACATAGTTTTATTCTCTTGGTGCGAGATTTTCCCGCCAATCCAATAGCAAAGGTGGGATATTCCGAACCATGTTGAACCTGGGGACCTCATCCCTCATTTTTGCAAAATAGATAAAGTTAGGCCTTGCCCCTCCAAATTCATCTATTTAAACGTTAATGATCAACATATCGGCATGTTTTCTCCATATAATGCATAGATCGTGATTGTGTCCATTGGGATAATGGAAATCCTGGCGGACTTTGGACAAGTTTTGTCTTAGTGAGTCATTGCGTGAACAATGTTGTAACTCATACTAGGTTTAGACACGATGCATGCACAATTGATTTTAGAATGGGGTTTCTAGGATAGTCTACACTGGTACCCTCAAGCGAACAACTTGATAGGGAAAGGCACAGAACCGTCAAATGCATCGGTGATCGACTAGTTTTACCGCAAATAAGCCTTTCCAAATTTAAAAGGCGGTCTTAGAAAGAGCGCGATCACTCATCAAGTGCCTCTATGGTATTAACATGCACGAGTGGAATATGATGTGGAGCATGCTTTATGCAAAGATAAAATCACACGTTGTCAAGTATTTTTGCATGTTTGAAAGCAATAAATGTAGTATTGAATAAATGTACTGACATGCAGGAAAGAAAAATAGGGAAGAAGTTAGTTCGCGTGATGAAAGAATTGTAATAAAGAAAATAAACAGGTAAGGGTTGGGAAGAGACATGATATAACAAAATTAAAAGTTTGGAGCAAGTGAACATGATCAGGAATAAAGGGGAAATGCACGTTGTAATCAAATCAAATGAAGAGTTGCATATGAGTTCATATAAAAGGGAAATAGGGAAGAGGATGTACATGTAGAAATAAAAAGTGAAAATGGGAGTGAGAGATTCAGGTAATAGCAAAATAACAAAGACACGTTTATCGGAGAAGTCTAATTCACAAAGATCAAGTTCATTTATGGTAATAGCCTAAAAAATTTCCCAGTAGAGTCGACATGCTGTTGCGCCCCTTTTTCTCACGAAATCGAGTTTCGACACGTGACAACTCTTTTAAGAAAGTTGTTTTAAAACAGAGAGTCTCCACCTAACAGATTAATGTGCCTTAGAACACCTATTTGGAAATAACTCTGTCTAACCAGTTTGCATCACCAAAGATCGGGTAAGGGCTCAAAATTACCTCGAAGAGAAAGTGTTAGGCTTTATTTGAGGTCCACAACTGTGGGTCTTAGCCGAACATAATTATATGAATTAGTCAATGTGATCAAAGATAAAAAACAAGAAATTACTAAACATGAACAATAGGTTGAAAGGCAAAGGGAAAGGAGGGTCCTAAGTTTTTTAGCCTAAAGGATCACCCCGTGCAACATAAACAATACTTTATAACTCCCTCGAGATGGGGTGGTAATCACATTGGACTTTCACTTATAAGCAAGTAAGGTCTCAAGTTGTCCTCCGCACTTAGACAACAAATGCACGCAAGTCAGATTAATAAAGACAGTTGTTGATTTTAATAAGTTGAAGTTTCAGGAACCTATAGGCAAGATCTCTATGTGCATCTGGATTTAATGAGCGGGTATTCTACAACATCTGAAACCTACAAAGTTGCCTATTGATTACAAGTATAAAAGATTAAACCCGTAGGCTTGATATCTAGGCATTTTATGCAGTAACTAACATTGGTAATTACATGATCCATTTAGAATTTGTTGAGTGAGTCGTATAGGTGTAGTTTCTAGTAAGGATAATTAGCACAACAATGGAGGCGAGTGAATCGATTAGTTAACTAATTCAAATTCAAGCATGGGTTCCGCACTTAAAACTAGTTTTAGATCCGATAGACTTGATTTCTATATGTAAAACTAATTTTAGATCCTATAGAAATGATTTCTAGCAAGCGGGCGCAGAGCATATTTTAACCAAATAAAGGACCTATAGGCAGGATTTCTACTGGAAAATAATACATTTTGAGCAAAGATATATTACATATAGGCATGATTTCTAGCACATGAAAGTTGAACATGTTTGAACATAATAGCACATTTTAGCTAAGTGATGAGCCTATACACAGGATTCTACCCATTTCAGTGTAAGTATATGATAAAGGCCCTTCCCCAATTTCACTGATACCCCAAAATGTTATTATAATAATTATTATAGACCCATAATGAATGTTGTAAATTACAAAGTAGAATATAGCTATAGGGAGCCTATAGCAGTCCCAAATACACCTGGACAGGCCAGAACTTCATTCTCACAATTCACAATAGCACCAGTGTTACATACTCATGAAGCATCCATGATTTGAATAATTCTCTTAGTAGCCTTAAAAATAGAATTGAGCATATAGAACCAAGACCCCAGTGTGTCAGAGTTCCCAAGGGCATCAATAACCCAGGGCAGTGCTCATACTAGGGCGGTTAACAGAGATAATTCAGAGGAGGGTCAAAGGTTGAGGGATAGGAATTGAAGGATTTAAATAGACACGACCAAATTGAACATATTAGGAAAACGGTTGAATAAATCTCAGAACTAAAGAACAAGCTTAATGCAAACTAAAAAGGTTAAACACTTAGCAGAGGAATAGTCACACACTTAAAGAGTTAAGGAAAGAGCATGTTTGCAGGATTGGCAAGGATTATTCTACACAGATGCCCATTACTATATAGGTTGAAACATGGTTGAAAACTATGCTAAGCGTATAAGAAACAAGGCAACATTGTGCTAAACCACATAATCACAGAAAGAAGATTGTAGCATGTGAGCAATGGGGCAGGATCTCAGACATATATGCCAGGGAATTTTTTACAGAGATTCTGGACAGCATAAAAGGTAAACAAATAGCAGATAAGCATTCAAGCATTATTATAGAGGTCCAATTAACAAAATATGATTTAGTTTGTGCCAAAGGTTTAGCCTAACACAGGGTAACAATTCAAAACATGCTGATATGACTCTTCCAAATCACAAGCAAATACTAAAGGGGGTATAAGGATCAAGTGAGCATGCTGACTGACATATTGACTAACACTAAAAGTCTCAACACAGATTATTGCAGGGATACAAGGGAAGGTGGGGGGAGTAAGTGAATAAACATGTTCATAGGCATTCAAGAGTAAATACACTAACTGAATAGGTCCTAAAGCAGTTCAAATTACCCAATTAGGCATAGATAGCCTCAGAACCAGTAGCATTAAGAGTGAGTAAATGCAGAAGTTAGCGGTGTGATGGTTAAAAGTAAACCATGAATATGTTAAGCCAGAGATTCAGAGATAAGAACACATAAGGATGAAATTGCGAAAAGTCAAGTAACTCACCAGTTAAATGATAAATGCAAGAAAAGAACAAAACCAACAATGTTTTTAGTCGTCAATAAGATGCAAAAACCCAGAACTTATTGGCCTTGGCTTTCACTTGGCCATGAACAAAGTATAGAACATAGTAATGTTTTGATCTAGTGAGGTTATAATGATTTCTAAGTTTGTTTAAAGGGAACAGGGAGAGGGGTTTATATAGTGTTAGTGATCAACACATAAACATGGAAAATCATCAGTCAAACACTATAAAGGAAAGCAATCGAAATTAGTAAGGACAAGAAGAAATTCCAGGACCCTAATTTTAGACACAGTACACAAATTGACGTAAATAAGAAAAACTAACAATCACATGCTGCATAGAATAAGATGAAATAGATAGAAATCTATTCAAAATCAAAGAATCAAGTCAGATTTGGTTTGATTTAAAAAGGATATGAAACCCTAAATTAGGGTAAGTAAGAATCGGCAAAAATAAACATATCAATACATAATGGGGTGAATATAGACAAGATAATACTTAAAATGAAAGGCTTGAACCAACTTTGGTTCGAATCAAAGAAAATCTGAAAACCTTAGTTTTAGGGTGAGTAAAAATCTCAAAGATACACAGAGATTTACAGAGATTCATACCATAAAAGAACAAGAACGAACACAGATGGAAAGGGTTAAAGAACTGAACAGAATTTGGTTCGATTTCTAAGAGATTTGCTTTCCATGTTTAGGCAAGCAAACTAGGTAACACCATAGACAAACCAGTAGTGAGGAGAGGTAAAATAAGGTAAGGGAATCCATGGTAGATTCCGATTTGGGGTCAGATTTGGGAGGGTTTGATAGGAACGGCTGCTAGGGTTCACGAGAGATAAGAGACGAGAGAGTTCTAGGGCAGCGGGGGGTATATAATGATTAGGGTTAGGGGTTTGGTTAGGCTTAAAAGGGCAAATGTAATGTGGACCGTTGATTTTAGAGATCAACGATCCTGATTTAAAGGGTCTTAGGTCGGGTATAAAAATGGGTATGGGGACTGGGCTAATGGGTTTGGGCCAAGTGTATTGGGCTGGTGTAAGGGTAGTTTGGGTAGGGCATTAGGCTAAATTTTAAATACCTAATTTTAATCAAATAAATAATTTATAAAAGCAGCTAATAAATAATAAAAATGTTATTTATGCACTAAAATGATTTTAAATAATTACTTAATATTACAAAATATGGAAAATTATTTTCTGCATAAATAATATAGTTATACATCCATATGGGCTATTATTGTAAAAATGTGCAATTTAGCCCTAAAAATGTAAATATAATTATAAAAAATACACTTAAAATATTTAAATATTATGCTGGTATAAATAATAAGTTGGATGATTAATATATCATAAAAATAATTTGGAGGGTAATTATTGGATATTTATACAATAAAAATACAAAAATAAATTGATTTAAACTTTTTAAAGTTATGACAGATTGTAAAAATGCTTGTATGTGCTCATAAATCAAAATGATGGTGCATATGTACTATTTTGATAGTATATATATATTAGTTAAGAGTGAGGAAAAAATTGAGTATCAACAACAAGGACTTTGCTCGTTCACTCTCGCGTGCACACGAGAGAATGAACGGGCTACTGAGGAAAATATTGAAAAAAAAATAGTAAACTATAACAAAATGGCATGGAAGTGCACGAGAGACCTAGAAGATAAAGAATAAGAGAAGAACTTTGCCCATTCATTCTCGCGTTCGCACGAGAGAGTGAACGAGCTAACCTAAAAAGACTGTTTCGAAGTGGGCTTGTATTATTTCACCCCATGCTAACAATATCCCATATAAAAATTATTTAGACCAAGGGAGAGCACGGAGCCGCAGTGGAGGCCGGAATTCATCATATTCCATCTTTCTTCCATCAAATTTAACAATCTTTACGGTTCTTTGGATGATTTGTTGTTTTGCTACAATGTCTATGTGAAGCTAAACTTCACGTTCTAGGGTTGTTGTTTACATGATTATTAATTTTTATTAATGACATTTTCGTTAATTCGGCTTATCATCTTATGATTATTTCTTTAATTCTAGTTGTAACTTGTGAATTGTAGTAGCTGTCAATTTACCCTACTATCTATGCTATGCTTGGGAAAGCAGTGTTTAGATTAGAGTAGAGTTAAAGAGAGCTTTTTCTGAACTTGTGGCTCGGGGAAAGATTTCGCAATTAGGATTGGTTATACCTACAAGTTTTGCTCAATTAAAAATTGTATTATATTCATCCATGATAGACTCAATACCAAAGGAATATAGGATTGATATATTGTAGACAGGCGAGTAGTATTGTGGGAACTTTCTATTCATATAAACGATCCATTTAATTAGCAACCATAGATAATTTGTATTAACGAATGTGATTATTGAACTTAATAGGATTGATAAACAAGCCACGACCCTGGAATCTCCCTCTCCTCTGAAATTAAAACCTCAGCATACATGTTTGCATTCTAGATAAATTATTTGTTACTTTTTTAATTTCTGCAATTGTAGATTGATAGAAAAATATCAGTAAGCCTCGGTAGGTTCGACATCTGGCTTTTGAGTCACTTTATTACTTGATGGCCACGTATACTTGTGTGTGTGTTTGGTCACAACAATCACCGTAACTTTAGGTACTGTAGACGCAACAAGGTTTAGGAGGTCGTGGGGGCTATGCGTAAGATGCACAGGGGAAGAGCTATCGGGGCAAACAAAATTTTGGTAGAATTTTGGAACTGTGTAGATAAAGCAGGCTTGGCATGGCTGACTAGATTGTTTAATGTTATTTTTAGGACGAAGAGGATGCTAGATAAGTGGAGGTGGAGTATAGAGGTTCCGTTGTACAATAACAAAGGTGATATCCAGAGTTGCAATAACTATAGAGGTATCAAATTACTGAGTCATACCATGAAAGTTTGGGAGAATATTGTAGAAGAGGGGGTGGGGAGGACGATGTCTATATCCAACAACTAGTTTGGGTTTATGCTGGGACGTTCTACTACAAAATTTATCCACCTCAATAGGAGGTTGGTGGAATAGTGCAAGGATCGGAAGAAGGATCTACAGATGGTTTTATTGATCTAGAGAAAGCGTATATAAAGTTTCCTGGAGAGTTTCTTTATAGATGACTAGAGGATAAAGGTGTGACGGTTGCTTACATTAAGGTGATTAATGACATATATGATGAAGCTAATACTCGGGTTAGGTAAGTGGGAGGCTACTCGAAGCATTTTCCTGTTGTTATATGGTTACACAAAGGATCTACGCTCATCCCATTCTTATTTTCCCTGTGATGAACGCACTGACACTCTATATTAAATGGGAGGTGCCATAATGTATGTTATTCGCTGATGACATAGTTATGATAGACGAGTCACGAGGCGGCGTTCACGATAGGCTAGAGGTTTGGAGACAGGCTCTAGTTTAAGGGTTTCACATTGAGCAAGACTAAGACGGAATACCTTGTGTGCAAGTTCAGCACCAAACCGAGGGAAGTGGGCATGGATGTGAGGCTTAGATCGCAGGTCATCCCCAATAGAGGCAGTTTCAAGTACCTTGGGTTAGTTATCCAAGGGGATGAGGAGATCGACGAAGATGTCACACACCGTATAGAGGTGGGTTGGGTAAAATGGAGGATAACATCTGGAGTCCTTGTGAAATCTTTAGAAGTCACACATCCAGAAGATGAAAGTATTAGAAATAGGGATGTTGAGGTGGATATGCAGGAACATCAGGATGGATAAGATTAGGAATGAAGATATTCGGGAGAAGGTGGGTGTGGCTCTCATGGATGACAAGATACAGGAAGCTGTCACGGCCCTAACTCGGAACCCAATCATGATGGCGCCTCTCGTGAAGACAAGGCCAACTAGTTTAACCCAACTTAACTTTTAAAGCAGTTAATTACCATAAAATAGTTTAAAGCATGATTTAATAGCAATAATTCGCGGAAATATAGATAACAATAGAAGAACCATCCCGACACATCCCAAACCGGGGTGTCACAAGTTACGAGCATCTGTTAGAGTATAAATACAACTACAAGGTATGAAATATACAAACAAAACAGGACTGATGAGCAAAAAGGGAGAGAAAACGGTGTTGCGAACGCTGGTAGCCACCTTGCTAAACTCCGATAACTCTGCCACTGATTAGTTAAAACCCACTACCAGGTATATAAATACCTGCATCTGCACACAAGGTGCAGGGAGTAAAGTGAGTACTCCTACTCAGTGAGTAATAAAGGTAAATAACAACTGAGCAGTAAGAAATCACATAAGGCAACCCAACATGCTGTATAAAAGCAGTGTAAAACCTTTAAGAAAAACAATGAAGCTGTGAAATCTTTAGAACCATCTTAGCTCAGTTTAAAACCTCTTTCGAAAATGACTTTTTTAATAGTTACGCAAATAAATGTAAAACAGTTAGTGCCGATAAGCACAAAACATCTGCCACTCGGTCACAAATACCACAGTATAACAGGTAAAATTCCAAGTAAATATGAAAGATGAACACATAAAGGTTTGCCCCTTGGGTAATCTCTCAGAACAGCACCAACCCCTCGGGCTCACTCTCAGAATAATATCAGCCCCTCGGGCTCACACTCAGAATAATATTAGCCCCTCGGGCTCACTCTCAGATCATGATGGGTACTCGCGCTCACTGTGGGTGTGCAGACTCTGGAGGGGCCCTTTATGGCCCAAGCGCTATATCAAGCCACCTCGTGGCATCATCTCTCGGCACTTGGCCTCACATCACTCGGCACTCGGACTCACATCACTCAAGCCACCTCGTGGCGTATAAAAGTATCTCAGGCCCTCGACCTCATACCACTCAGCATATCCTCACATATGGCCCTCGGTCTTACTCAGTCCGAAAATCATCACAAGCCCTTCAGGCATTAGTAAAATAGTAGTTCTCAGCCCAAAACATCATTAAGAAATATCATTTAAGTTTCAAATATGAGTAACAATGGCTGAGTTTGTAAAACAGTAAATATCAATAGGACTGATTTCAAATAATAAGTCAAAGTAGTGAGGAATAGTGATAAAAATCCCCGGAGGGTTCAAATAGTTGAAACGAATCAGCCCAAATCATGATGCTAACAAACAGGTTTCAGTCAAATACGTAGTAAAATCGTCAATCGGGACGGACCAAGTAACAATCCCCAATAGTAAACAACCCCACGCTCATTATCAGTGCGTGTCTCACCTCAATATAGCACTAAGATGTGTAATCCGGGGTTTCAAAGCCTCAGAGTATCATTTAGAATCATTACTCACCTCGAACCAGCGAAATCTCTAGCTCCCAACGCCTTTGCCCTTCAAATTGGCCTCCACGAGCGTCAAATCTATCAAAAATCAAAACGAATACGTCACAATATGCTAAAGGAACAAAGCCCAAGCGAAAACTATTAACAAAGGGCACGATTCCCTAAATTACCAAAACCTGAGCCCCGGGTCCATGTCTCGGAATCGGGTAAAATTTACATTTTCAGAATCCTCATACCCTCACGAGTGTAACCATACCAAAATTATCCAATTCCGATACTATTTGGTCCTTCAAATCATCATTTGATATTTTTGAAAGATTTCACAATTTTCTTCCCAAATTCCATCCCAAATCATGAATTAAATGATGAATTCAATGGTAGATTCATGTATTCTAGACAAATCTGAGTTAAAATCACTTACCCCGATGAATTTCTTGAAAACCTTCAAAAAATTGCGAAAATCCGAGCTCTCTAGGTCAAAATATTAAATAAAACCCAAAACCTTGTATATATAGAGTACCCCTCAGATTTCAGCATCCGCGTGCCGCACCAAATCGACAGCTGTCCGTACAAGCCAGTGTGGTCCGTGCAAAAACAACCGCGGCCGCACAGGCCTTCCTCTACAGTGACAGGCTTTAGTATTTTGGCCTAACATTTTCTACTCACGTCCAAATTGAGATATCTTTACCTTTCTGGTAACTAGACGTGAAGGGCTACAACTTTCGTTTTTGAATCATCTCAAAATTCCTTGTAGATCAAAAGATATGAGCTTCCGAAGTAGGACCAGCGAATCTTTCCCCACCGCGGCCGCACACCATTTTGTGCGGTCCGCATGACACCTATCACGGCCGCACTTCTTTTTGTGCGGACCGCGCGGGTGAGTTTCGAGGCCTGCAACCCTTCTGGACCTGCTACAGCTATAATATTTGGCCTAAAACATCCCGGAACCTACCCGGAACTCCAAGAACTTCAAACCAATTGTACCAACACATCCCATGACATCGTTCAAACTTGTTCAAAACTTCGGAACGCTCACAACAACATCAAATCACCAATTTAACATAGGATTCAAGCCTATGAACTCTAAGAACTCTTAAATTATGCTTTCAATCAAAAAGTCTATCAAATCTCGTCCGAATGACCTGAAATTTGCAAACACATCCCAAATGACACAATAAAACTAATGCAACTATCGGAATTCCATTCCGACCCCTATATCAAAATCTCACCTATCAACCAGAAAGCGCCGAAATCTCAATTTCGCCAATCCAAGCCTAAACTTTCCACGGACTTCCAAAATGCATTCCGATCATGCTCCTAAGTCCCAACTCACCTAACACAGCTAACCAAATCATAAAAATTCCAATCCGAGATCATATACAAACAAGTCAAATATTGGTCAAACCTTTCAAATTTTAAGCTTTCAACTAAGACTGTTCTTTCAAATTAAATTCTGATTAACCTAAAATCCAACACCAACGATTTACATAAATCATATTGCATTACACGGGGCAAGTCATTCCCGAGAACTGGAGAGTGAATGCAAAAGCTCAAAACGACCGGTCGGGTTGTTATAGAAGCGAGACTCAGATGGTTCGGGCATGTACATAGGAGAAGCCTAGATGCCTAGTATGGTGGTGCGAGCAATTGCCATTGGTGGGTACAAGGAGAGGTAGAGAGAAGCCTAGGATGTATTGGAAGAGGTAATTGGGTAGGATATGACATGGCTTCATATCTCCGAGGACATGACCCTTGATAGGTGACAAGTTGGTAATTTACCAACTTATCTCGTCTTTAATCTTAGATTTTTTTCTACGCTTGATTGATAAAAGAGTGTGTTTAATAGTTTTTACTTATACTTTACAGGTTTTATGTGATTTAGAAGTGATCCAGAAGAAACCAAGCAAAAACAAGTCAAAAAGGGCTCAAAAGCAGAAATCTGCAAATTGGCCTCAAGGGTCGAAATGCGAGCAGTAGCTCATAATTGCGAAGTTAACCAAGAAAGTCAACGTTTGCAAATGTGAACATGTAAATCGCAATTGCAAATCCAATTGATTCAAACAATGTTCGCAAATGCGAACTAGGTCTGCAAATGCAAAGTCAAACCAGACAGCCCACCTTCACAAATGCGAATTCTTCATCGCAAATGCGATAGTCAACAAGAAAGTCAAGGTTCGAAAAAACAAACATAGCTTCGCAAACGCAAATATCGCACTTCAGTTCTGGGCTATTCTGTAATTTCGTATCTTTTTACCCCAAACCCTTTAGTACACGACCTAGCTCATTTGTAAAATATCTTTGGCCGATCTTTGAATCATTGTTTACTCTCTTGACTAGAGAAGACAAGTTTGGAAGCTAGGGTTCTTGCACACATACTTGGGTAATGAAGATTTGAAGCTTTTGGTTGAGAACTTCTTACCCATTTATGTTCATTTCTTCATTTCCTTTCTTCGTATTGAATATCTAAGTGTGTAGTATTTTTTTCAACACTTGAATCTTATTTATGGAAATATTCATATTTATAGTGTGGATTAAATATCTTGTTGTACTTACGTATTGAATGGTTTTTATTTATATTGAAGTGAGTTATTATTTCTTTAATTATTCTTGTTCTTTAATGTTTCCAAAGGGAATAGATAGCCCTAGAACTCGCCCATTTACTTCAAATTAATTTTGAGAAAGATAATTTGGGGTTGGGAAAGACTAATTAACAAGAACTTGAGGAGTTAACCCTCACTTTATAGATTCTACCTAGGGATAAGATTGAACTACTTGTAGCCATATTCGGGTGTGCATAATCTCTTAATTTTTTAGGGATAATTCAAATAGGAAGTTTTGTTAGTATTTGGAAGAAGCTAATATAGAATTAATATCCGAGACTAATTAACATAAACTTACTCATACTTGTAAAATCGTGAAATACATTAGATCGTAACTTGAGTTTAATTTCCAATGCATAGCCATTGGTCATTTTACATGCTTTCTAGGTTAGTTTACATTTTTGCAGTTAGTTATAAACATTTTCCAAAACCATTCTAAGTGTTTGGCTTAGCATAACAAGTGATAATTCTCTTACACGTTTAATCGCCTATATATTGTTCTCTATGGGATTCGACCTCCACTCATAGTTGGGTATATTATATTGCATGCGGCCATATCCATTTACTTTTTAGTAGTGGATTGGGATATCATCAATAGGAAGTTGTGGAGGTCGAGCATTAAGGTTGTAGGTTAGGAGGTAGTTGAGCATATTTCAAATTCATACCAGTGTGAGGCTAGTCTGATAGGATTTTATCTTAGGCTACTAGTGGTCAATGTTGTGTTCAAACTACTATTCCATTTTCATAGTGCCCGACCTTATTTACTGGTTATTATTTTTGCTTTTTATCTATTTCTTTGTTCTTATGATGTTGTTGTTATTTTTATGATTTCTGTTGATAGTATAGATATATTATCTCTTTTCGTCTTCTTGATCCGAGGGTCTTTCAAAAATCGCCTCTCTACTCCCTTGGGGTAGGGGTAAGGTCTGCGTACACATTACCCTCCCCAGACTCCACTTATGAGATTTTACTAGGTGGTTGTTGTAAGAACTACTAGTTAAATTTTTCCGTGTTTAGGAAAACATCAAACTAGTCTTGGTGCTTCTTGTTCTTCTTCGGACATAACTTATTACCCAAAGGTTTGAAGTCTTAAAAGTCAAAGTTTAAATTCAGTATGATCTAAAGATGGGCTTTGTCAAAGCGTAACTTCGTACCTCAAATCTAAATTTGAACAAGAGGTCCACATAGCACAATTTTAAATCGGACAATCTAATTTTTGAAAACTTCATATCCATAATTTTTAACTTCATACTTGTATATTTGAATTCATTTTAAGGTGGTTGAACTTTAAAAAATTTATAATTTCCGGTATTCTTTAAATAAGGATTCTAAAATGGCTATTTTGCCCCTATTTGTGTGCTATGTAGGGCGATTAAATAGAGAGGTACTATCCACCAGAAATTTTTCTATTCACGAAGCACGAACTAGACCTCTGTATAAGGGTAGATGGATCTCATCCATCTCACCACATTTCTTGGTGGTCCTAGTTTGTGTGTGGCGACCAAATAGGCCGTTTTGAGTTTTGGCCTTAATTTTAATGATCTCAGACCTCCCGTAGCTTAATTTGATGTTTCTTTGTATGCGTGCATGGTCTGTGTCTCTTTTCGAAAAGCTTTTATGTGAAATTTTTAAAAAAATGAGAATTTTGACTATATGAGGCTAGAGTTGACCATAGTTAACATTTTGGGTAAAGGATCTCGAATCAGCATTTTGGTGATTCTAGTAGGCCCATATTAGATTTTGGACTGAGGCGTATGTTCGAAATTAAATTTGGAGGTCCCTAGGTTGATTTGACTTGTTGTGCTGAAAGTTAGGAATTTGAATATTTGAAAATTCCCTAGATTTGACCATAGGTTGACTTTATGGATATCATGTTCAGATTTTGCTTTTGGGACATGGAATAGGCCCATTTTTCTATTTGGATCTTGTTTGAAAAATTTGGTGCAATTCGGAGTTGGTTTGGTATGATTCAGACGCTTGGTTGTGATTTTAAAGGTTCTTGAGTTTTCTTTTGAATTTCATGCACTTTGATGTCTGATTCGTACTTCTAAATATTAATTTGGTATTTTGTTTGTGCGAGCGAGTTCATATGATATTTTTATACTTGTGTGGATGTTTTGTTTTAAGCCTCGAGGGCTCACGTGAGTTTCAAACGTATTTAGGATTTGAGTTGAACTCATTTTGGGTTGCTAGTGTGCTTGTACTCCAGTTATCAAAATTGCGAGCACCAACCTTGCAAATTGAAAATTGAATAGTAGGGGGCATGTATCGCAATTGTGATGCATCACTCGCGATTGCGAAGCAAGGTTGGGACTGGATAGGTTCGTAATTACAATCTCGTGGTCGCATTTGCGAGAGGAGAAGACTTCACAAATGCGATGTCAATGTCACATTTGTGACATTCCCCAAGTTTGTCGGTGGCGCAATTGCGAGTCCTTCTTCGCAATTGCGATGTGTCGCAATTGTAACATCTACGCCTGAGCAAAAGTTCTGGGAAGAAGGAATTTCATCTCATTTCTCTCATTGTGGAACCCTAGATTTCGTAAGAGGCGATTTGGAGAGGGTAGTTTCAGCTACAATCATTGGTAAGTGATTTTGATCTATTTTCAATTATATTACATGATTATACATGGGTTTTAACATCAAATTCATGAGAATCTAAGATAATTTTTGGGAATTTTTGTCTATGTTTTGAAAAATAAAAAATTAAATTTTGAGAGTCGAATTGGAATTGAATTTTGCAACAAAACATATATATGGACTTGTGGGGTTATGTATACTTGATAGCAACCATGGACTCAGGTTTTTATTAAGTGGTCTTGGTGTAACGACCCGATCGGTCATTTTGAGAGTTATAGTATCGTTCCCCCATTCCCTATTTTTTTTATGTTCTTCAGTTGTATTTTGACTTACCGGGTTAGTCGGTTTGGGTCCGGAGTGATTTTGGAGAGAATTGAGACACTTAGTCTCTTGTGAGAAGGTTTAAGTTGGAATAGTTGACCCGATATTTACATATTAGTAAATGACCTTAGATTTGAATTTTGACGGTTTTGTTATCTCCGTTAGGTGAATTTTGACTTAGGATCCCATTCGGAATGTGATTTGGAGGTCCACAGTAGAATTAGGCTTGAATTGGCGAAAGTTGAAATTTTGGCGATTTTGGTCGGCAATAGAAATTTTGATATCGGGGTTAGATTGGATTTCTAGAAGTTGGAGTAGGTTTGTGATGTCATTTCTGACTTGTGTGCAATATTTGAGGTCATTCGGACGTGGTTTGGTAGGTTGCGGTATCATTTATGGAATTCCAAAATTTAAAAATTCTTAGGCTTGAATCTTACTGTAATTTGATGTTTTGATGTTGTTCGGAGTGATTAGAAGGTTCGGCTAAGTTTGTAGGTTGATATATGACTTGTTGGTATGTTAGGTTGAGGTCCCAAGGGCATTGTAGAGTAGGATTTTTGCTCGGTTGAGGTAAGTAACGCTTTCAAACTTGGTTCTGAGGGTTCAAAACCCCAAACTACGTGTTATGTGGTTAGTATTGTGGTGATGCACATGCCAAGTGACGGGCGTGTGCGTGTGCACCATGAGAATCTTGACCTGGTTCATTCCATGGCACCGTTAAATGAATCCTTCTTGTTAATATCCATGTTTCCATTATGTGATAAAGTAATTGAGCTATAAAACATGCTAGATATCATATTAGGGCTTCACGCCAATACTGTTGGGACCCCTAGTGGTCGTTTCTTGCTGTCATTCACTGATTTCACTATTATTTTGTACTCAGTCATATTCATGCATTTCATATCGTATCTTAGTCTCAATTGTTATTATTTCCATAACATATCATTGTTTCTAGGCTAGTTTCCATTACATTGTGAGCCCGTGGATAAGACTTGAGAGTGATGACTAAGTAAGACTGAGAGCATGATTATGAGTGACAGTTATGGGGTCGGGCTGCATGTCGCTGTAGCTATATCGATTATGATAGCGCTTGGGCCATAGGAGCCCCTCAGGAGTCTGCACACCCCCATTAGGCATGGATGATATTATTGAGGGATGGATTTCCCTGGAGATGGATTTGTACGAAGTATTGATATCTGGAGATGAATTTCTCCACAGGGTTGGATTACCCTTTCTCCTCGGTACCGGGTGACTTATAGTCATTGATGAGTATATTCTGGGATGGATTTCCCTGGGCCATATGGCCATATATGGTACCGAGTAGTTGAGTATTTATATATATACCTAGAGATGAATATCTCCTAAGGATTGGATTGCCTTTTTTCCTCGGTACTAAGTGACTCATAGTCGATGTTGTATATGTTCCGGGATGTATTTCCCTGGGCCATATTTAGTATCGAGTGGTTGAGCACTTGAGAGTGAGAGTACATTGTGCATTTCACACAGTCGGTACATTGTATTTCACTTGCTTCTTTAGACATTTTAATAGACCATGTATTTCCCTAGACGCTCATGCACTCAGTGACACCCTGATTTTGGTCTGGATTGTATCTTATCTTGGAATTTCTTATGTTTCAAATAGTTTATTTTTGAATGTTAAAAGCTTCTGTTAATGCTTTCAAACTTATTGTTATTGTGTTGGTTATTGAGTTGAGGCTGGCCTAGTTCCACGATATGCGCCATCACCATCGGTCGGGTTTTGGGTCGTGTTACTTGGGGTTATCTTTTGTTGCCATTTTACAAAATTTATTAAGGACTGAATCTTTATCACTCGCGGGTTGTTTCTAAAGCTTATTTTGAATTTTTTGAACTATTTTTTGCTATATTTTACGGGTTTGAGGCTAATTCTAATGGAAAGTCTGTGGTTGAGTGTTGACTTGATTACGGAAAGAGGTAAGTATTGTGTCTAACCTTGACTTGAGGGAATTAGGAATCCTTGAACAGTTGTTTCTATGAACTATGTTGGGAAACAACGTATATACGAGGTGATGAGTATATATGCACCATCATGGGATTTATCATGCAAGATTGGGCAATTTATTTTCATGTCTATTCCTTGTTATTTCTTGTTATATACTTTAATTGTTATAGTTTATACTTGACATCAATGGTTTACTAGAAAATTTGTTATGTAATTGTTATATGCTTGATTTGTCCATTTCTTACTCAATAATCTACTTACCTGCTACTTGTTCCTACTTGCCTTAATTGTATATTCTCATTGTTACATCTTTTATATGATTTTATTGATCTTATATTACTCGATGCACACTATTATGTTATTTTGCTTTTGTGAGTCATTTAGGTATTCTTGTATTGCTGAACAAATAAGGTTTGGGATTTCGAGGTGTGAATATTCTCTGTTGTGTTAGTGGTTCTTAAATGTTTCATACGTTTCATATTCTTTTGTGTTGATATTTCATAAATATTGGTAATGAGTATTTATGTTAATAATTTGAAATTGTTGGATCGGGTTATGCGTCGCAACGATATTAAAATGAATTGATATAGTAGGATCAGGTTGCACACCGCAATGGTATAGAAATAATATGATATTAAGAGATAATGATGGAACATGATATGAACAGAAGATGATATGGCGGGATCGGGTCGCGTGCTGCAACGAATTTGATATATCGTAGTAGTTTGTGGCTGTAGAGATTGTACTCGGTATTATGATATGAGATTTGAGATTATGTTATTCTATGGTCCTCTGGTAGTTGACTTATGTGTCCGATTATTTGAGTTTACTATTGTATTTCTATTCCTGTTTCTATTATTATTGCTTCATATAGGTTATTTGCGAGTGACTTGCCATGGCACTTACAGAGTACATGGGATCGGTTGTAATTATGTGATACTTCTGCACTTTTTGTGCAGATTCCAGTGTTGGTCCCAGTGGCGTGTAGCAAGATTGCTAGGATTCAACTGCTTTTGGAGACTTGAGGTAGAACTGCTAGTATTCGCAATCACCAAAGTCCTTTTTATCATGTTTTACTATATATTTAATTTCAAACAGTTGTACTTTATTTCTGGCTGTATTTATAGCATTCTAGTTGCTCATGTACTTGTGATCCGGATATCTGGGAGTAGTATAACACCACATTATTTATATTAATGATGTGTTCATTTTTGAGTTTATTCGTTGTTGTTTATCATCAAATGGTTATCATTGTTAAAATTGGTTAAATAATTATCTAATGTTCACTTGCCTAGAAAGAAGATATTAGATGCCATCACGACCCCAATGTTGGGATTTCGAAGTCATGACAAGTTGGTACTAATGCACTAGCTTGCCTAGGTCTCACGAGTCATGAGCAAGCTTAGTAAGGTTTGGAGGATGGGTACGAAAACATCTATACTTATCTTCTAAATGCTACAGAGCTTTAGGAAAATTTCATTTCTTTCTTTCTCTATCGTGCGACTTTATTCTATTACTGAAGTTTTTGAACTGTTCTATTCTTGTTATCTCGCTGATGGTAAGAATACACACAACATCTATAGTGGGGCAGGGGCCAGAACCCCTGTTATAGCCACTACCAGGGGTAGGGGTCGAGGTAGAGCTAAGCCTAGAGCAAATACAGTAGAACCCATTGCTAAGCCTCAAATCGAGCATGAGGAGGAAATCCCTATTCAGACCACACCAGTCAAACCCGCTCAGGTCCCGAAGGGATTCATTCATACTCCTGCACTTCAAGATGCCCTAGTATGTTTAGTGGGCCTATGAAGTGTGTGGCCCAGGCTAGAGTAATTCTTATGGCGCCAATTATCTCTCAGGCTGGGAGAGGAGCTTGAACTCCCATCACCCACACACCAGAGCAGATGGCTTCCTTGTACCAGACTACGGCAGTTGCAGTAGTTGGAGTAGTTCAACTCCCTATAGCTACACAGTCCGGAGAGAGGCATGCGGTGTCTTATGAGGGATTGATGATGTCGGATAAGTTCACAAAGCTCTTTCCTATTGAATTTTGGTGGCACACTTCTGAGGACCCACATGATTATTTGGATCATTTCCACGAGGTATTGCACGACATGGGTATTATGAAATCCAATGGATTCAACTTTGCAATATTTCAGATGATCATTTCTACTAAGAGGTGGTGGCAAGACTATGAGCAATGCAGACCAGCAGGTTCACCACTGTAATGACCCGATCAGTCGTTTTGAGAACTTAAGCTCCGTTCAGTGGCATAAAATCTTGAAATGCTTCATATTACGTTTATCGACTTGCATGCATAGTTGAATTCAGTTATGGGATGATTCAGAGTTAAATTGGAAGAAGGAATCTAGTTTTGGAAGCTTAAACGGTGAGAATTTGATCAGAATCGAACTTTTGAGTAAACGGCTCTGGAATGGGTTTTGGGTGATTTCAACAGCTTCGTATTACGATTTGGGTCTTAGGAATGCGTGCGAATTCGGATTAGGAGGTCCGTAGGATAAATGAAGGTGTTTCGGTGAAAGTTGAAAAAGTTGAAGTTTAGAAAATAGAGAAGTTTGACCCATTGTTGACTTTTGTGATATCAGGGTCAAAATGCGATTTTGAAAGTTGGATCCGCTCTGTTATATCATTTTTGACTTCTCTGCAAAATTTGGCGTCATTCCGAGTTGAATTGGTTGGTTTCGGCACGAGTTTTCAAAGTTGGAAGATTTGGAAATTCATAGTTTGATTCTTGGCGTGATGTGTATTTTCGGCATTGTTTTTTAAGATTTGGGACCTCGAACGAGTCTGTTTTATGTTAAAGAACTTGTTTATGTGTTTAGACGGGGTCTCGGGGGTCTCAGGGGTGATTCAGACGAGTTTCAAATGTTTTGCATAGTATTGAGCATGTCTGATTTCTGGTGTTTTCTCACCGGTGACCTTGGAGAGCAGGTGCGGCTCCGCTTCTGCGTGAGTCTGATCGCATGTGCGATCTTTGAGGCCTGGAAACTAGCTTGCTTCTACGAGAGCTGGAACACAGGTGCATAACTCCTTCTGCGATTGATGCACCGCATCTGCGAAGTATCCCCGCTTCTACACTCCTGTCATCGCTTATGTGGCGCCGCTGATGCAGCTAATTGTCCGCAGATACGGAAAAGGTTGGGCTAAAACATTTAAATCGAGGGTTGGCCATTGTCTTCTTATTTTGGGTTTTGGACTTCCATTTTTAGAGCTTCTTTTGGGGATTTTCAAATCAATTGATTGGGTAAGTATTCTTCTCCTAGAATTCAATATATTCCATGATTTTACCTTTGTTTCTGTCATTTAAATTGTGTTTTGGATTAAGGAAAATGGGAGGTTTTCAAGAAAAATTTTAAAATGAAAAATCATGATTTGAGGAATCAAATGGTGTCGGAATTTGGTAATTTTTTATGGTTGAACTCATATGGGAATGGTATTCAGATTTTGTAAAATTTGTCAGGTTCAGAGGTGCGGGCCCGGAGGTCGACTTTTTGACCAATTTTTGGATTTGGTTAAAGATTGATATTTTATGATTCGAAATAGTTTCTTATGTGTTTTAATTGTGCTTTGAAGTTATTTTGGTTGGATTTGAGTTGTCCGGAAATCTTTTCACCCGAGAAGTGCATTTTAGAGTATTGATTTGTCGTCCTTGAGGTAAGTATCTTGTCTATCCTTGTGTGGGGGACTTCTCCTTAGGTTTGAGTCTTCTATGTTGATTGTAGTCCGTGTACGCGAGGTGACGAGTGCGTGTTCGGACTTATTTGTGGAAAGTTGGCTTTTTAGAGTTCTTAGGTCCTTATATTCACTAAGTATGAAGTTGATCTTGATATGATTGAGTTTCCTATTTACTAGTTTCACCTCTACATGTTTTAAATGGAATTAATTGCTTTATGATTCATTCTTATTTCATATTTGACTCTTATTTTGCTTGACTGAAGATTTTTAACTCTTCTATTGTCAAGCTATCTTCATAACTGTTTCTCTTAGTTGGAAATCATTATTGTCTCTCCTATAATTGTATAGTCTTAATTGAAATTACGATTGTCTTCCCTCTACTAATCCTAAATTGAAATTGTTGTATATTCTACGTAATTTTCCCAACCTTAAAAGAAGTTTAGATATCCTATATTTGTTGACATTTCCTTATTTGGAATAATTTGACTCGTGTTAGCTTCCTTGTTATTGAACTACATATTGTGGGATTGTTACTACATATTATTTTCCCTCTTGCTGAGTTGTTCTTATTACGCTTAGTATTCTCTATTGTGGTTATTCCTTATAAGCTGGTTTTACCGTCTCCTTGGTATCGAAAGTTCTCGAGTTGATTTACTTGTCGTGTTCTTGCATATATTGTCATTGTTGTTGTTGTACTTGTTTTGGTGGTGCACGAGGTTTCTGCCGTGCGGTTGTTGATATTGTGATGCACGAGGTTTCTGTCGTGCGGTTGTTGTTATGGTGTTGCGCGAGGTTTTTGTCGTGCTATTGCTACTATTGATATATTGCGCATGCGGTTTGACAAGGCAGGATATCTATATATATATATATATGATTATATGTGGGTTGCACATGTGGCGAGACAAGGTGGGAACGTTATGAAGCATGTGTGGCGAAACAAGGCGGTCAATCACTATATTATTATTGCACACGTGGCGAGACAATGTGGGCTATGTCAGGGATAAATTGTGATGATTTGTGATTGTCTGGGGGTATTCTTGCTGTTTGATATTGTTTTGTGGTACACTTACCTATATGAGTTTTATCTCGTGGAAGTTTGAGAAAACATCTTACGTGTTGTCTGTTCTTTTTCTTTATGCTTATTAGCTGGTTGGAACTATGTTAGAGCACTTGCACAAGCATCCACATAGTTGAACACTCCCATTGGATATGAAGTTCTCCTAGATGTACACCCTCGTTTATATGTCATATATGTGAGAGTAGCTCTAGTTAGCAAGTGAGTTGTCAGCGTAACTAAGAGGTGTGATGAGGGCATAGGATGCAAACTATTAGGGTTCAGGTATTGAGACCCGTGAGTTGCAATTTGTCCGAGATTCGGTATTTTGTGGAGTTTGTGGACTAAGACGTGATGTGAACACTATCGTAGGTTCTGGGTTGTGGCTTACCTTTATTGTATTTGTGAATTTAGGATTTGGGTTTGTGATTTCGCTCGCTCTTCTATGTCATTATTATGGTATTTCCCCTGTTACTTATTGTTTTCTTCCTTTATTGTGATTGTTGTATTGTTAGCCATATTGCATAGTCTTTATATATACATCATGTTTTGTTGCCCTTATGATTATATTTGGACAGTTTATTTGACCAGTAGGTGTCTTGACTATTCCCCATGACATCTCCATGAAGGTTAGTCTTGATACTTACTGGCACCGTGGGGGTGTGCTCATGCTACTCTTCTGCACATTTTTGTTATATAGATCTAGGTATCGATCGTTAGTAGTTGTGTGGATCATTGCTGAGGAGACTCAAAGTAAACCTACTGCTGGGTTCGCAGGCTTCAGAGTCACCTTCTTACTTGTATTCAACTGTTTTCACTCTTTTCCCAACAGTTATGTAGAAGTGGTAGCTAACTCTGTAGAGCTTGTGACTTGTACTACCAAGTTTTGAGAATATGTTCATTGTATAAAGGATTCATTCCAGAAGAATTTTAAGATGTTATTTATTATTGTTGTTCTTCCATAAATATTAGGCTTACCTAGTTGTCACGACCCCAAACCGGACCCTGTCGTGATGGTGCCTCTCGTGAAGACAAGTTCTGCCGACACAATTCCCAAATTCACCCCAATAATTTTAATAAGTCAATTTAAGCCTTTTTAGTTAATCAGATATTGCATAGTGTAAGTTTAAATGAATAGTGCAGAAATAGATACAGCCCGACATCGGGGTGTCACATGTCACGAGCATCTACTAAGGTCTAAAATACAATGGAAATTCTAGAAATATACTAAACACAGTCCAATGACATCAAGAAGGAGAAAAGAAGTATTGCGGACGCTGGGCAACTACCTTGCTAAACTCCAATGACTATGCCTTTGATCAACCAATAACCACTACCCGGTGCAGAAATACCTGAATCTGAACACAAGGTGCAGGGAGTAATGTGAGTACTCCGACTCATTGAGTAATAATAATAAATGAAGACTGAGCGATAAGAAATCACGTAAAGCACGTCAACATGCTGTAGAGAAGTAGTATAAAACCAGTAAGAAAGCAATAAAGATGTGAAATCTCTTAAAGCATCTTGGCGCAGTTTAAACTTCTTTAAAATACTTTTTTGACAGTCAAGCAATTAAATGCAAAGCAAATAGCATAGATAAGCACAGAAAATGCACCCCTCGGGCACAATCCGACAGAATTAGCCCCTCGTGCAACAACATGGAACAACACTAGCCCCTCGGGCTATATCTCACATCATAATGGGTACCCGGGCTCACTGGGGGTGTACAAACTCTTGGAGGTGCCCCTTACGCCCAAGAGTAATATCAAGCCATCTCGTGGCATCATCACTAGACTTTAGGCCTCATATCAACAAGCCACTTTGTGGAGTACAAATCTCAGGCCCTCGGCCACATAATCATAATTAGTGTATCACTGCTATGGCGTGCAGCCCATCCCAAAAGTATCCTCATAATACAAGCCCTCGGCCTTCTCAGTCAAAATCTCATAAACCACTCGGGCAACAGTAAAAAATAATGATCAGCCCAAAATAATATTTGAAATATCATTTAATATGTTAAAACAGAGTAAACATGGTTGAGTTATGAAAACAGTAGAATATAGCATGATTGAGTACAAGTTTAAAGTCAAAGCAGTGAGGAAATATATGTAAAAATCTCCTAAGGATTCAAATAGTTGACACGAGACCCAAATATGGCATTCAGCCCAAAACATGATGATAGCAAATAGTTTTCAATCAAATAAGCGATAAAATAATCAGTCGGGATGGACTAAGTCACAATCCCTAACAGTGCACGACCTCACGCTCGTCGTCTAGTGTGTGTGTCACCTCAACATAGCACAAGGATGTGCAAATCCGGGGTTTCATACCCTCAGGACAATATTTACAGTCATTACTCACCTCGATTCGGTCCAAACTCTAGCCTGCAATGCCTTTGCCCTCACGAATCGACCTCCGAATGCTCCAAATCTAGCCGCAACCAGCACATAAACAATAAAATATGCGAAGAGAACAAAGCCCACTCGAAAATATCCAATCTACATCAAAAATCCCGAAATTGCTCTAACCCGCCCCCGGGCCCACATCTCGGAATCCGACAAAATTAACATCAATAGAATCCTCGTCTTCCCACGACTCTATACATATCAAGAACATCAAAATCGGACCTCAAATGGCCCCTCAAATCACCACTCAAAGGTCTCTTGATCTCAAGCCCTAATCCCTCAATTTTCTTCCTTAATTTCCACTAATACCATGATTAAACAATGGAAAAACGATCATAACATGAGTAATGAAGCTCAGGGAACTTACCCAACTGATTCTCTTTGATTTTTCCCTTGAATTCACTGCCTTAGCTTGCTTCCCGTCTTCAAAAATGGAGAATTTAGCAAATATTTGTGAAGGAACATCATATACTTTCTGTCGCAGGCATTTTCGCACCTGTGGTCCATTTCCCGCTTCAGCAGTATTGCTTCTGCGACCAAATCCACTGCATCTGCGGTTTTCATTAAGTTGCCAATGTCCGCATCTGCGGTTAAAAACTCGCACATGTTTTACCGCAGGTGCGCCCACGACACCGCTTATGCGGTTCCTGAAGGACTTCAACTTGTTCGCATTTGAGGCTGCCTTACGCTTCTGCGATCATCGCACATGCGGCCTTCCAACCGCAGGTGCGGTTATGACAGAAACCAAATGTTTCCGCTGCAAAAACTCAATTCCAATTTTTCCGTCACCCATCCGGAATCAACCTAAGGCCCCCAGGACCTCAACCAAAAGCACAAACAAGTCACATACCACCATTCAAACTTGTGCTAATCTTCAAAACACCTCAAACAATATCGAATCACCCAAAATACATTGGATTCAAGCCGAAGCTTCCAAAATCATCCAAATTACACTTTCTATCAAAAAGTATACCAAACCACGTCCGAATGACCTGCAATTTTGCACACATATCCCAAATGCCACAATGGAACTACTGCAACTTCTGGAATTCCATTCCAACCCATATATCAAAATCTCACCTATCATCCGGAAAACGCCAAAATCTCAATTTTGCCATTTCAAGCCTAAACCTTGCACAGACCTCCAAAATGCATTCCGATCCTGCTCCTAAGTCCCAAATCACCTAAGGGAGTTAACCAAATTGTAAAAATTCCAATCCGAGATCATATACCAACAAGTCAAATCTTGGTCAAACCTTACAAATTTCAAGCTTCAAACTGAGAACTATTCTTCCAATTTCCTTACGTTCACCCTAAAAACCAAAACTGACGATTTACATAAGTCATAATACATCACACGGGGCTATTCATGCCAAAAAACTAGCTAGCGAAGTGCAAAATCTCAAAACAATCGGTCGGGTCGTTACACTAGTCCTTACGACTAAGTGCTGTTACGAAACCCAACGAAGGGGAAATTGGGCCGTGACAAGTTGGTATCAAAGCTATAGGTTCATAGGTGCTACGAGTCATAATCAAGTTTATTAGAGCCTTGCGGATCGGTACGGAGACGTCTGTACTTATCTTCGAGAGGCTATGGAGCTATTAGGATAATCTCACTTCTTTCATTCTTATCGTGCGAGCTTATTGATATTGATATCTGAACTATTATCATTCTATTTTCTCACAGATGGTGAGGACACGCACTGCAGTTATTGATGACGCTACTCCCGAAGCAGGGGTCGCTGGAGGCAGAGACAGAGGCCGACAAGGAGTACGTTCCATAGTGAGAGCACCTACCAAAGTAGCTATTGTCAGGTTCCAGGCGTCAGGGTGGCACAGCCTGTGCAGTGGTTCCAGCTCAACCCATAGTCAGGACAGCTGTATCTAAAGAAGAACAACTTAGGCTTGAGAGGTACAAGAAGTACGACCCTCCTACATTCAGTGGTTTTGCTTCAGAGAGTGCATATGGTTTTCTAGAGGAGTGCCATCGCATTCTCCGGACTATGGGTATTGTTAAGTTGAGTGGGGTTACTTTTACTACGTTCTATCTTAGGGGAGCGACTTATTAGTGGTGGCGGGCATATGAGTTGGGCACCCCGGCCGAGTCAGTTTCACTTGCATGAGTTCAGTTTTCAGAGATATTCTTGAGAGAGTTCGTACCTCAGTCACTTTGGGATGCATGGCGTGCGTAGTTTGAGAAGCTATGCTCGGGCACTATGTCAGTATCAGAGTACTCCGTCAGATTCAGTGATTTTGCTAGACATGCGCTGACTTTGGTTTCTAATATTCGGGAGAGGGTTCGCCGATTTATAAGGGACTCCATCCCAGCATTAGGACTAGCATGGCTCGGGAGTTGGAGATAGATATTTCATATCAGTAGACTGTGAGTATTGCTAGGAGGGTGGACGACATGCTAGCTCGATAAAGAGGGAGATGAATGAGAGGTCAGGCTATGCTAAGAGAGAGAGGACAGGGGGGCCATGAGAGAGAGGGAAGACGAGATTAGGAGAGAGAGTTTGAGGAGGCGAGGAGGCCCCATATACCGCAAAGATCTGTTGGTCCTTATTTTGGAGGCAGGGTGCGTCAGGTAGAGGTTTTGTGGGTCAGCCAGTTCAGTTCGCGCATCAGGCTTCACATAGTGATTCAAGTGTTCATGAGTCTCGGAGTACACGTATTGAACAGTTCCCAGAGCCACGTTAGCAACAAGGTTGCCGTGATTATCGTCCGTTCCTAGTCCTTGTTGAGAGTTATGTGACTAGCAGTAAATTCTTGTTGTCCTTTTCTGTAGGCTTGATGTGATCAATGAGTATTTTTGGCTACGAGTCATGATGTTTATGCTCCATTAGTGTGGGAGCCAACACTTGTTGTAAATTGTGAAGAAATTGATCTAGTGAGAGGTTTCGGCATAGCTTTTTTAACCAAACGACCCCCCCCAATACCCCTCTCATTCCTCACTCTTCTCTATTTCTCTACTTCTGGTTCTCTCTAGAACCTTCCCTCTCCTCACCTCTCTGATGAGTTCTGTTCATCTTCTCCGGCCACCTTCTAACCTAAATCTACGGTGGTCTCACCACCCACCAAGCCACCTATGGCTCCTCAAGTTAGATTAACTGAAGCTTCATGACTCGACCACGGAGATTTGGGTTTAGACCTCTGTTGATTCAAGTTTTACGGCCATCTCCGCCCCTGCCCCGGCAAGCTATGTCTGTTTCGAGCCTGGCTACGACTCCTTCTATTTAGATCCAATCCTTTCTCACCATTTGGGTTCCTATAAAAAACCTAGCTTGGAGGTTTTTTTGATCTCTTTAGATCTGTTCCAGACCTATGCTTTCCCTAAGTTTTTAAACGATTTTCTGGATTTTCTTTCAAAAAAAAAAAATTATACATTCGAAACCATCTCTTTTTCCAATATATGGTTTTTCTAAAATATTTAGATGTTTATCTGATTTTCTCTTTCTTTTGTGTTTCTTCTACTATATTTTCCTCTATTGTGTTCTCGCGTGTTTCTTCTACTATATTTTCCTCTACTATAATTCTTGTGTGTTTCTTCTACTGTATTTTCCCCTATTGTGTTCTTGAGTCTGTCTTATTAAGTTTCCTACACTATTTTCTAGTTAAGTTTCCTCTAATATTTCTTAATATGTTTCTCCTACTGTTCTTATCAGTTTCTCCAGTATGTTTAGTATTAGTTTCTTCTACCATATTTTCTTTGAACTCTTCTGCTATGTTTCGTATGCTACTCTTCTATCATGTTTCTCATGAGGTTTGTTGCTGAGAGTAAAATGTTAAGGTTTCAGTTCTTTTCTGAGACCTCTGAACCTATTTCGACTCAATTACTTGTCCTCTCATCTCTGCACTCGATTGATGGTAGAAACCCTAGAATTTGGGGGTTCATCCTAGTTCGGAAACCATTGGCTATGTGATTTGCCTGAACTGGTTTTATTTCAAAAACCCTAAACTTTTTCAGACCAGGATCGATTCTCTGAACTGAGTTTTGAAATCCTTGTTTTTCATATGATTCTGACTTTTTCTTTACACTGGATCCTTTTGCTACTTCTCTTCTACATTGCTAACCTATGTGACAACCATGCTCTTGTAGCCTATTATCTACTGATTTTGCAATGACACGATATCTTCTTTCAGCTTAACATGTCTGTATGCTCTTTATATGTGATGAACTTCCCTCTAAAATGGTTTTCAAATCTTGAATAGTTTCAGACTTCCTTCTTAATAAGTATGATTGATTTCTTTCCATTGTTTGCTGATTTCCTTGTGGTTCGACTTAAGTTAAAACCTTTTTCAGCTTTTCTGACTTGGTTCATTCATAGAACAATAATTACAAAATCTCTGACTCTTGATTTACTGGCTAGTAATTAATTATCTTACCTTATTTGTACAACCGTGTATTTCAAAATTCTGTCCCTTAAATAACTTTTTATGTATTTGCCCCTAATTGCATGCTTTGTACAAAAGGTTTATTGGACTTATTCCCTTAAGTAGTTTTCCCGTTTGAATCTGAATTCCTTAATTAAAGGAAGTCTCGTGTGATTAATACTTAATTGATAATCAGTTCCTTAACTATTTTCTTACCTTATTTTCGCCTGATTTTCACACTATAAAGGCACGCCTCTTTCACAAAATCAGAGGTTATTGTTTTCACAATCTTTCTCAACTCACATTCATACACAATAGTATTCTCTCTTGTCTGCATTGCGGCCTGTTTACAAGACCTACTGCTTTTCTCTATTTGTTTCTTTAAAACTAGTATGTCATGATTTAAGCTTTAGCATCATTACAATGTGTTTATTTACTGCTTTTGTATCCATGTCTACTTACTGTTTCTGTACTTGAATTAGCATGTTGATTTCTTTCCACCTGCTCCTATTATGAATCCCAAAACCCCTGCCCCTATGTGTTTGAGCTATAGTTAAAGACATGACAATATTCAAATTATTGTCCGTGAACTAAACTTGATCCCTCGGGATCCTAGCCTCTAATAATGTGTTCTAGTGGGCTTCTAGGTGTATTAGCACTCTCCATTGTTGGGTATACCCATAGCCTGCCCAGTCTTTTCAAATTCCCCCTATACCCCTATGTGTACTTATTTGTAGCTATTTCCCTTTCCCTTTCGCCCTTTTAGAATTTTGTTTCTGCACTTGCACACTCTCTTAGTCCTTAAGTTCTTCCCCCACTTGTGAGAATTGCCTTGGGACCTTGAGCTCCCTCTAAACTTGGACACTTGAGGGCTGGCCCTTCCACACTGCACTTGTCTTAATCTGATAATGTATTTGGATGTGAGCATTGCCCAGAGTCCCCTTTGAGGCTCTTAGGAAACTTTGATACATCCAAATGAGAGAAAGGCTTTGGATCATGATCTCTTGGAGTTGGTTTACCTCATATTTCAGAAATGAAGCCTGAATCAGGCTTTCCTTGGTTGTACTTTTCAATTTCTGATGTATTCTTTTACTTTTTTCTGGGCTGTAATAATTTGTAATAAATTCTTGGGGATGTCTAGTGAAAAAGGGAAGGGTAACTTTGTATGAAAAGGGTAGATAGCCTACCTATAGGTATTTCTGAAATTCTGCATTCTCACATAGATATCCTACTTATAGGTATTCTGATTTTCTCACATAGATTCTATGTATACAAGTATTTCTGAATTCTACATGCTCTCATATAGAAATCATATCCATAAGTACCTTGAAATCTGAATTCTACATATGCATATAGAGAAATATGCCTATAGGTCCTTCTAAATCCCGTATATCCGTTCTTCATCTAGCAATCATGTTCATGGGTCTTAAACAAAAATTCAACATCCAGATATCATGTCTATAAGGCTTTTGCATTCTTTGTCATGTCTATAAAAGGTTTTGAAATCAACAACGCATAGAAAGCATGTCTATAGGAATTATTAATCGAATCTGAATCGCTTCATTCACTTATAAGGCTAAAACAAGTAATAACAACATGTCATCATCTGTAGAACTTATAACCTTTTTGCTAAAAACATGCGTTTCTTTAATAATCTGGTAACCTTTCTTAACCAGTACACATTCAGTTTATTTCAATGCTTTCTGAATTCATTAGACACCATGTCCATAGGATCCTTGTCCAATAGTTAGGCAAGCTTTAGGGTGAAAATTATAAATAGAATCTGTTAATTACAACCAACAAGCAGGCCTGATTCGGGTTTCTTATCTGAATTATGTAATAAATCAGTGTGCCTCAACTTTTAAGTTCTTAATCAGACCCTAAATAGTATGTGTAAGTCATGCTAACTAAGTGCTTATTTGATTGAAGGAGGTATATCTGAGCCTTTTTTACTTGTTATGTGCTCCTCCCCAACTTGCGATACATGTTTTTGTATGTCGCCTTAGAATTCTGCCTTTGAAACTACAAATAAGCCTAATATCCCTCCCTTTTAGGATTAGTAGTCTTAAATACCTCTGGGACCGAAAGTATTGGGACGGGTAATGGCATGTAATAAGTAAACGAGACCATTCTGCGCTTTAATATCTTAACGGGGCGGAAAAGGGTAGATATGTATATGATGACCATGCGATAACAACACGTGTAGCCCCTCACTGAGGAGTGATTATCGGATGTTGTGTGGGGTGATCCATATTATTAATAAACCTAGGACTCTCCTTTCCCTTTGTTTCTATGTTTCTTCTAAAGATTTCAAACTCTTTTTTTTAAAGAAAAATCAGCTTTCTTTTAGTTCTTTCCAACTTTATTTGTTTATAAACCCTCATGTGAAAATCCCCCCTCATTTGAAGCTTTATTTATTTACGTGTTATTTTCACCTATGTTCATAACAATAGTCTGGCCGGGAACCACACTAGTAGATCCTGAGGGGTGCCTAACACCTTCCCCTTGGGATAATTTCAAGCCCTTGCCCTATCTCTGGTTACTCAAATCAAACTCTCTTGGTGTCCTAATGCACCCTAATCATTAGGTGGCGACTTTTTAATTCAAACCCAATTCCCAAAAGGGAATGAGTTTTCATTCGAAATGTCATGAACCCGATTTCGCTTGAGAAAAGGGGGGCTCGAGTCTGGTGGGGGTAAGGGCCTAACCCTTTTGTATTGCAGAAATATGAGGCACAAAGTCCCCAGATTCGGCATGGTCACCAACATCCACCCAAAATTGCTAAGCTGGTGGGAGGATCTTCATTCCAGTGATCAGACTCTTCTCCGGAAATACCTAGGAAATCTACCTTCTCTTCTGGAAGTCCAACCTAACAACAAGATCATCGAAGTTGCTACTCTGTTCTGGGATTGTGATAGGTCTGTGTTCTACTTCAGGGACATTGAGATGATGCCCCTGATGCAGGAAATAGGAGGATTAGCTGGTATACCATGGGAAACTCTAGGTTTGTTAATGCCGGAAAATTGCAAGGGTAGAGCTTTCCTCAAAATAATAGGTTTAAAGAAGAATCCATACTTGACATGCTTGAAAGAGTCGTCTATTCCCTTTTATTATTTGTACTAGAGGTACGGTCACAGCAAATCTTACCGTACTTATCCTTCCGAGTTCACCCTCACACCATTGGGGCATATTCACCAAAGGGTCTTTGCTTCATGTTTTGCTTCCTGGGGATGATAGTATTTCCAATGAAGAAAGCTAGGATACACACCAGGCTAGCTATGGTAACCAAAACTCTAATGGAGGGAATTGGTGGGCAACCATTTTGCATTGTGCCCATGATTATGACGGAGATATACCGATCCTTGGAGAAGTGTCAGCGAGGAGTCGAACGCTTCGAGGGATGCAATTTGCTACTTTAGCTTTGGTTCATGGAGCATCTCCAAAAGGGTAAATACTGATAGGAAACTCAGCGAAGAGACTGGGATGATCATATCGCCTTCCATCATCCGAAACGAATGAACTACATGCCCAACATGTTCGCCCAGCCAGAAGACGCCAAGGGATGGTTAGAGATGTTTGAAAATCAAACTGACGATCAAGTACAATGGATGTTCGAGTGGTTCCCTACTAAGGAGTTCATCGTCCTTTCTAGGGATGCGCCATTTCTGATACTAATCGGTCTGAGAGGAACCTACCCTTATGTCCCTCTCCGAGTTATGAGATAGGCTGGTAGGAAGCAGGTTATACCAAGGGTAGACAAGACGAGTCACTTCCGTGCTGACTTCCAAGCTGATGACAGTCCTTATAAGTGCCAAGCTCAGCATATGTGTCATTGCAAGATCATCATGGGAAGAGACGCTATCGAACCAGACAGATACCATATTGGTTGTACTCTATACTATTCAGGCTGGTCGAAATCTAATCACGATGGTCTGGGTTTCAGCCAGGACTTGCTAGGGGCCACATGATCATAGATGAGAGAGCCGAGGCACAGGTCAAATACAATCAACTGTGCAAGAGGATCCGGGAATGTGAAAGAGAGCACCGTGAGATACAAGAAGCTAACCAAAAGCTGACCGAGGAGTGGAAATACATGGCTGTCAGTGCCAACAAACGACTGGAATACTTGGAGCGAGGCATAGTGGAGCTAGAAAGGAAGTTCCTCAAAAAGATCGAGGATTGCCAAAATGCTGAGGGAAATGAGAGCAGACATCCAGACAGAGCCTACCTATTGCTGGGACTTCGCGAGCTGGGAAAGGTGTTCGACGGAGCTAAAGATATGGAGTCTGGGGAAGGTCCTTCCGGGACCAAATAAATCGGAGTTTTTCTTTTGCTTTAAGAAATGTAATAAGGCCAACGGCCAGTAGTGATATTTTTATATCCTGCTATTTAAGGTCGATTTGGGATTTGTCTACTTTTTATCAATAAAATGAGGAACTTCCTTTTTAGCATTCTAAGTTCTCCAAATCAACTTGTCGCTAGGCCTACCTCGGGCACAAAGAGATTCCCAAATAGGACACAATTTACATTCTTGCCCTATGTGTTTAAATATCGCAACATTTTCTTATAATCCTCACTGACGTGTTACCTTTTTGTTTATTCCGCTCCCCAAAGGTTAGTTCGTGCACTCTGGCAACATCATCTTATTCAACGAGATCCAGGGGCCCTCCACCCACTCCTCCTCTTAGTCCTATCAGAAACAAGAATAAAGGGAAGATGGAAGATTCGAACAAAAAGGAAAACTCAACTGAACGGGTAGAGCTCACTCATGGTACTCAGGTTTCCTAAGAAGATGCATCCCAGCTTGAACAAAAGCTGCTGAAATTTCAAGAAGAACTTGATCAGGTTCGGAATCTGGCAAATCTGTCATTTTCCCTCACCACACCCGACATTAATTTCCCAAATGCTCAGAACCCCACACCTCCACAAAATAACCGAAAGTCGCAAAACCATCCCGCTCCTCACCACCACTGCAACACTTGCCACACCTCCAACAATACTCCAGTGCTCATCCCAGAACCTTTGAACTCCACAAATGACCCCTTTCACACCCATCATAACACCCCCATCTACGTAGAGACTGTGCCACACTCTACTCAACCCATCTCAAGCGGACCCGAGTCTGATGATAAAGACTTGGTCATCAGGAATCTGGCTGAAGAACTTAAGAAATTGACCAGCAAGATCCAGGGCGTCGAAGGAAGTAAGGGGATTGAAGGGTTGAACTATGAAGATCTCTGCATACAGCCCAATGTTGAACTGCCCAAGGGGTACAAACCTCCGAAGTTCGAAATGTTTGATGGTACAGGAGATCCAAGGGTCCATCTGAGAATGTACTATGACAAGCTGGTTGGAGTAGGGAAAGACGAGAGAATCCGTAATAAGCTTTTCATGAGAAGTTTGAAAGGAGATGCTTTGTCTTGGTACATCGGCTAGGATCCAAAGAAATGGTCAAAATGGGTAAGCATGGCGTCTGACTTTATGGATAGATTCAGGTTCAACACAGAAAATGCACCAGATGTGTTCAACATCCAGAACCTAAAGAAAAAGACCACTGAAACATTCCGTGAGTATGCCACTCGCTGGAGATCAGAAGCTACTAAGGTTAGGCCTGTTTTAGAGGAAGAACAAATGAACAAGTTTTTTGTCCTTGCTCAGGACCCGCAATATTATGAAAGGCTGATGATGATTGAGAGCCACAAATTTACCGACGTTATCAAGCTGGGAGAAAGGATCGAAGAACGCATAAAAAGTAGTATGGTTACAAACTTTGAATCCTTGCAAGCTACCAATAAGGCTTTACAGTCTGGTGGTACGTCCAAGAAAGGGGACGTAGGTGCCATAATGGTGGCATAGAGAACCAAATATCCCATCAAATACCAAACCTATCCAATGCCTCCACTCACATATCAGCCTACTCCAAATTACCAAGCACCCCCACCCTTTTACCAAACTCCACCGCCCAGTTATCAATCACATCCACCTCCTACATATCCACCTACTTCACCTAGATATTCCCAACCCGCACATGTTTATCAAGCCTACAATGCTCAACCATCCCACCATCAATCACCTCTTACACGCCAAAACTTCCCTAGATCTCGACCAAATTTTGACCGCAGACTTTCTAAACAGTATACAGCCATTGCCGAACCCATTGACTAGTTGTACGAAAGGCTCAAAGCTATTGGTTATGTCACCCCTATCCCTGCTATATCCCCCGAGAACCCTTCTTAGTAGGTTAATCCAAACAAATCTTGTGCATACCATTCTGGCATGAAAGGACACACCATCGACGAATGTCGCTCCTTGAAGACAAGATCCAGGCTCTAATTGACAACAAAATTATCGTGGCAAACGAACCTGCTCCAAATGTCCACAATAACCCTCTACCAGACCATAAGAGTGGATACATTCACATGATTGAAATAGAGAATGATTAGGACCCCAAAGGATCGATCGGTTTAATCACAGAAGGCGACGATCCAAAGGAGCCAATAGTCACCCTTAATTCGATTGTAGTCCAGATTCAGCCTTCTTGGGATGCCGAGGTAAATATGTACATACCACTTGAGTTTGAAGCGCCATCCTCTACAAAGACGCCAACGCCGATCGAGGTCGAATTTATGTCACCAACAAATGCACCTACACCATTCGAAGTTGCAGTTTTACCAGCCAAGGAACATGCTCTGTTTGGGGTGAAGATAGCCACGCCGATCCCAGTAGCAATGTCAGCCGTGACGCCATTCCACACAAAGGCAATACCATAGGACTATACAGCTGAGGATAGGAGGAAAGGCAAGGTTAGGTTCGAGGAAACTGTTACCGCATAGGGTATGACAAGAACTGGCAGGGTCTATACCTCGGAACACCTAGCTGAGTCAAGCAAGCAAGCCTCTAATCGGTCGCCCATCATTGAAACGGGTCCAGACGATCTTTGGAGAAAGATAGAATCCAAGGGATACTCGATCATCGACCAGCTGAACAAAATACCAGCACAAATCTCCATACTTGCTTTGCTACAAAATTCTGAGGCACACAAAAATGCTCTATTAAAGGTACTAAGTGAGGCATATATACCAACCGACATCACCGGAGGAGAGATGGCAAACATGGTAGGGCAGGTATTAGAAAGTCACAAGATCACTTTTCATGAAGATGAGCTGCCACTAGAAGAGTTGAGTCACAACAAGGCATTGCACATCACTGTGCAATGCGAAGATTATTTTATCACTAGACTCCTGATTGTTGGAGGGTCCAGCCTTAACATTTGCCCGTTGGCAACTCTCAAGACATTGGGAAAGGGGCTGTATGAGATCAAGGACGGGGCCATCAACGTCAAAGCTTTCGACGATTCCCAAAGGTCCACCATTAGCGAAATCAACCTATGTTTGCAAATGGGGCCTACTTGGTTCAATGTTGATTTTCAAGTAATAGACGTGCCGACATCTTACAATTTGTTGTTAGGATGACTGTGGATTTATGCCGCTGGGGAAATAGCATCAACACTACATTAGGCGGTGAAATTTGAGTGGAACCACTAAGAGGTGATCATTCACGGCGACAGTAGCAATCCCATATACAGTCGCCAGACCATCCCAATAATCGGAGGCAGAAGAAAGATAGGCGGGGAGACCTATCACAACATCGAGCGAGTCAATGCCATTGACAAGGACAAATGGTGGGAAAATAAAATTGAAAGCATATTGAAACGGAGCGGATACAAACCTGGCAATGGACTTGGCAAGAACCTCCAAGGAGTAGCTAAGCCTATCAAACTAAAGAAACATGGCACCACCTTCGATCTGGGATATGAGTACACTTGGGAGGAATTCAACAATTGGTCGCCACCATGGTGCGGCCCTTACTATCTGCTGGAGCAGCCAATACCATATTTGAAGCAGACATTCCAACCGGCCGATGTTATCTATGGGTCGGAAGAAGAGGAAGCACCGGCAGTAGTAAGGAATTTGTTCCTGGAAGACAATGATATGGATTGTTGTGTTGTTTTCGAGGAGGAGGGGGAGGAAGGCCCTTCCATATAGGCAGTGAGCAGAGGAGCATGCCTCAATAAATGGACCATTAGAACCACAAAGCCCAGAAAGCCTCGGGGTAGCAAGGCTGAACAAGCATCATGCACTATCTTTCATTTTTACTAGTTGACTTTCCTTTCGCATTTTAAAATTTCACAATAAGATCTTCAATGTTCAAAACAGTTATGGAATTTTTCAAAGCATTTCGATTGTCCCTATAAATCTTACTCTTATTATTTTCTCTCATTACTTTACTTATACAACATTACTATTACTTATCTTGATGAACCAATGACTGTGACATGCAACGAGACAACACAACAAATGAACACAGATTCGGATGAAGATGAAATACCGTAAGAGATTGTTAAGGAAATTGAGAATTTTGAGAACAGACCTAAGTCCAACCTGGATAAGACCGAGATTGTTAACCTGGGAGATGCATAGAACGTCAAAGAAACGAGAATTAGTGTCCACTTTCGCAATAAGATCTTCAATGTTCAAAACTATTATGGAATTTTTCAAAGCATTTCGATTTTCCCTATAAATTTTACTCTTATTATTCCTCTCATTACATTACTTATACAACATTACTATTACTTATCTTGATGAACCAATGACTGTGACATGCAACGAGACAATGCAACAAACAGACACAGATTCGGAGGAAGATGAAATACCGGAAGAGATTGTTAAGGAAGTTGAGAATTTTGAGAACAGACCTAAGTCCAACCTGGACGAGACCGAGATTGTTAACCTGGGAGATGCAGAGAACGTCAAAGAAATGAGAATTAGTCTCCACTTATCGCCATTAGAAAAGAAGGAATACACAGAATTTCTAAAGGAATATGAAGACATATTTGCTTGGTCGTATGATGACATTACTGGTCTGAGTATATCTATTGTGGCACACAAACTGCCAACTGATCTGACATGTCCGCTGGTAAAGCAAACACTCAGAATGTTCAAGCCTGATATGAGCTTGAAAATCAAAGAAGAAGTCACTAAGCAGGTCAAAGCCAAGGTTCTCAGGGTAGTAGAATATCCGACGTGGTTAGCCAACATCGTGCCGGTACCAAAAAAGGACGGGAAGATCAGAGTCTGTGTCGACTACCGGGATCTCAACCGGTCCAGTCCAAAAGATGACTTCCCCTTGACAAACATACACAACCTGATCGACAATTGCGCTAGGCATGAGTTGTAGTCATTTGTAGATTTTTTTGCGGGGTATCATCAAATTTGGATGGATGAAGAAGATGCTGAGGAAATGGCTTTAATTACGCCATGGGGGATGCACTCTTACAAGATGATGTCGTTTGGATTAAAAAATGCTCGGGCCACCTATATGAGGGCCATGACCACCATTTTCCACGATATGATACACAAGGAGATTAAAGTATATGTAGACGATGTTATCATCAAGTCCAAAAAAGCCACTGATCAGATGTAAGATTTGAGGAAGTTCTTCAATAGATTGAGAAGATATAACCTAAAACTGAATCCCGCAAAATGTGCATTTGGGGTTTCCGTCGAAAAACTACTTGGATTCATTGTAAGTTGCCGAGGAATAGAACTGGATCCATCAAAGGTCAAAGCTATTCAAGATTTGCCACCGCCAAAGAACAAGAAGGACGTGATGAGTTTCTTGGGGAGACTTAACTATATCAGCCGGTTCATAGCACAATTTACAGTTATCTATGAGCCAATCTTTAAGATGTTTAAAAAGGAGGCCGCTACCAAATAGACTGATAACTGCCAAAAGGCCTTCGACAAAATCAAGGAGTACCTATCAACACCACCAATCTTGGTCCTGCCCGAGCTAGGTAGATCTATATTACTCTACCTTGCAGTATTGGATGGAACATTCGGTTGTGTTCTGGGGAAACATGGTGAAACGGGAAGGAAGGAACATGCCATCTATTACCTCGGTAAGAAGTTCACCCCGTATGAGGCCTGATATTCTCTATTAGAGTGCACCTGTTGTGCTTTAACTTGGGTAGCTAGAAGCTGGGGCACTACATTTGTGCCTATACTACATATCTCATATCAATGATGGATCTTTTGAAGTACATCTTCCAGAATCCCATGCCCACTGGAAAGCTAGCCAAGTGGCAAATCTTGTTGAGTGAATTTGACATTGTCTACGTAACTCAGAAGGCAATCAAGGGACAGGCATTAGCAGATCATCTTGTTGAAAACCCCGTGGATGGGGAATACGAACCCCTAAAAGCGTATTTTCCTAACGAAGAGGTATCATTCATAGGAGAAGATATTGCAGAATCCTATGTCGGTTGGAAAATATTTTTCGATGGGTCAGCAAACTTTAAGGGAGTTGGCATAGGAGTAGTCCTCTTATCGAAAACCGGTCAGCATTATCCGATGTCCGCCAAACTCAGATTCCCATGAACCAACAATATGGATGAGTATGAAGCCTGCATCTTAGGTCTCAAAATTGCCATCGACATGAACATTCAAGAGTTGCTAATGATCGGAGATTCAGACTTACTTATACATCAGGTCCAAGAAGAATAGGCGACCAAGAACTCCAAGATACTCCCTTATCTGCATCATGTGCAGGAATTTAGAAGAGGCTCACAAAGACGGAATTCCAACAGGTTCCCAAAATCCAGAATGAGTTCACCGATGCATTGGCTACCCTATCATCCATGATACAACATCCATACAAGAACTTCATTGACCCTATTTCGGTAATGATCCATGATCATCCAGCTTATTGTGCTCATGTTGAGGAAGAAGTAGATGTAAAACCTTGATTTCATGATATCAAGGAATATTTGATGAAAGGAGAATGTCCGGAGCTCGCGAATCCTACCTAGAAGTGCACACTTCGGAGGTTATCCAACAATTTCTTTCACAGCGGAGGAATCCTGTATAGAAGGACTTCTGATTTGGGATTACTAAGGTGTTGTCGACGCGAAGGAAGCATCCAAACTGCTAGAAGAAATCCATGTAGGGACCTGCGGTCCATATATGAACGGGTTTGTCTTAGCCAAGAAGATACTTCGGGCGGGTTATTTTTGGATGACTATGGAAATGGACTATATCCAGTATGTCTGAAAGTGCCACCACTGTCAGATACATGCAGATATGATAAAGGTGCCTTCAAACGAGCTTAATGCAACAAGCTCACTATGGTTGTTCGCTGCCTGGGGAATGGATGTTATTGGACCAATCGAGCCTGCTGCCTCCAACGAGCACAGGTTTATCCAAGTAGCAATCGACTATTTCACCAAAAGGGTCGAAGCAACATCTTACAAAGTTGTGACTAAGAAAGTCGTGGCAATCTTCGTCCGCGACCGTATTGTTTGTCGGTTCGGGATTCCGGAATCAATCATCACTGATAATGGTTCCAATCTCAACAGTGACCTAATAAAAGCCATGTGTGAAACCTTCAAGATCAAACACAAGAACTCTACAGCCTACAAACCTTAGGTGAATAGAGTAGTAGAAGCTGCCAATAAGAATATCAAGAAGATACTAAGGAAAATGTTAGAGAAGCATAAGCAGTGGCACGAGAAGCTATCATTTTCTTTAATGGTATACCGCACCACAGTCCGCACATCAACCGGAGCAACCCCCTATATGCTGGTTTATGGTACGGAAGTCGTCATTCCCGTCAAGGTGGAAATTCCCTCATTAAGAATCATACAGGAAGCAAAGCTAGACGATGAAGAATGGGTAAAGAATCATTACGAGCAGCTAGCTCTTATAGATGGAAAGATAATGAATGCAGTTTGCCATGGTCAGCTTTATCAGAACAAGATGTCCACAGCCTTCAATAAAAGAGTCAAGCCAAGACAGTTCACACCGGGGCAGCTGGTGTTAACGAAAATTTTCCCGCATCAAAATGAATCCAAAGGGAAATACTTTCCCAACTGGCAAGGTCCGTACATGGTTCACCGGGTTCTAACAGGAGGAGCCCTCATACTTGCCAAAGTGGACGGAAAAGTCTGGCCAAAGCCGATCAATTCATATGTAGTCAAGCGCTAGTACATGTAATCTTTATGCTTTCCCGTATGATGTAATTTGAACTACACCTGACCTGATTCTCGTTTAATAGGGAATACGTAGGCAGTCCTATGGATTTGGTCACAATTCAACAAAAATTCCATTTCCCCCCGCAGTTGGAAACTGGGGCAGAATTTTGAGGAGGACCCTCAAAATTCCGAAGTTAATTTCAGCCAATCATCGCTAGCAGCAGTCAGAAGCATCAACCCATTAAATTGGGGCAGAATTTTGAGGAGGACCCTCAAAATTCCGTAACAAGAGAGGTTGCAATGTCTTGAACCACGCCACAGTCGCCGGTTTATCTAAAAGTTGTTCTTATTTGTACACTTATGTTTTTTTTACAAAATTATGCATGTTTATTTCGGAAATCGCTTTGTTTAGCAATGCTACCCCAATGATACGTACAGTATCACTAGATCCAAGCCAAGTGGGTCAAGTAGAGCCAGCGGGGATACGAACTAACCTCCCCCTTTGCAAAACTCACGATTTTTGTTTGGGTGCAGTCACTTGAGTTACAAAATCATCAAATATACTATACGCTCACTCAGAAAGTTCAGGAATACAACTCTCCGAACCGTTGCACTTTCTCGCAATTGTTATTTGCACACAACAGTGCCCCCAACAAGTATAATATTTCCAACAATCACGATATCGCAATCCGCTATAATCTAAGAAAACTCTATTGTCGTTTGCCCTTTTTACTTCCTACATAAGGCTACCATTCGGCCTTCCGAGGTTAAGCTCTACCTATATCTGCATTTTCTTGCATTGCATAAGGCTACCATTCTGCCTTTCGAGGTTAAACTCTACCTTCATCTGCATTTTCTTGCATTGCAAAAGGCTACCATTCTGCCTTTCGAGGTGAAGCTCTACCTCCATCTGCATTTTCTTGCAATGCAGAAGGCTACCATTCTTCCTTCTGAGGTTAAGATCTACCTCCATCTGCATTTTCTTGCAATGCAGAAGGCTACCATTCTGCCTTCTGAGGTTAAGCTCTACCTTCATCTGTATTTTCTTGCATTGCATAAGGCTACCATTCTGCCTTCCGGGGTTAAGTTCTACCTCCATTTGCATTTTCTTGCATTGCATAAGGCTACCATTCTACCTTCCGGGGTTAAGATCTACCTCCATCTGCATTTTCTTGCATTGCATAAGGCTACCATTCTGCCTTCCGAGGTTAAACTCTACCTTCATCTGCATTTTCTTGCATTGCAAAAGGCTACCATTCTGCCTTTCGAGGTGAAGCTCTACCTTCATCTGCATTTTCTTGCATTGCAAAAGGCTACCATTCTGCCTTTCGAGGTGAAGCTCTACCTCCATCTGCATTTTCTTGCAATGCAGAAGGCTACCATTCTGCCTTCTGAGGTTAAGCTCTACCTTCATCTGTATTTTCTTGCATTGCATAAGGCTACCATTCTGCCTTCCGGGGTTAAGTTCTACCTCCATTTGCATTTTCTTGCATTGCATAAGGCTACCATTCTACCTTCCGGGGTTAAGATCTACCTCCATCTGCATTTTCTTGCATTGCATAAGGCTACCATTCTGCCTTCCGAGGTTAATCTCTACCTCCATCTGTATTTTCTTGCATTGCATAAGGCTATCATTCTACCTTCCGAGGTTAAGCTCTACCTCCATCTGCATTTTCTTGCATTGCATAAGGCTACCATTCTTCCTTCCGAGGTTAAGCTCTACCTCCATCTGCATGGCTGAAATATCGCCACCTTAGTTACATTTGCATGGATGAAAGATTGCCACCTCTATATTTGCATTGCTGAAAGATCGCCACCTCTACATTTGCATGGCTGAAAGATCGCCACCTTACTTACATTTGCATTGGCTGAAAGATCGCCACCTTATCTACATTTGCATGGTTGAAAGATTGCCACCTTACTTGCATTTGCATGGCTGAAAGATCGCCACCCATTGCATCTCATCGGCTGAAAGATCGCCACCTACTGCATCTCATGGGCTGAAAGGTCGCCAAATCATCCGAAGGCGTCATTGTTTGGAGTCACCATTTTCATAGCCCGAGAACACCATATCATGGCCTGAGGACCCCTTTTTAATCTTTTGCATATCATTATTCAAAAGCATCATGGTTTGGAGGCATCATTCTCATAGCCCGAGAGCATCATTTCATGGCCTGTGAATCCTTTATTATACACTTCATGGCCCAGGTCATCATGGTCTGAGGACGTCATCCTAACCGTCCAAAGACAACATTCATGGTCCGATGGGAACTTTCATCATGTTTAAATTTACGCACAATATATGCTTGTATTGCTTATTTGTAGGTAAACCAGCAAGCAACGGCTATCTCAGCAAGAGCAATCTTGCTCCAGTTCCCGCACCCTTACTAGACCATAACCATTCATCCCAACCTGAATATTGTGTCCGTTCTTAAAAAATATCCATCAGCATACTCCGCCGATGGATCCTGAACTACATATGGCCTAATTCCGGTAAGCCCAGGGATATGTAGGCACCTCATAAGCCAGGGCACGGCCAAACCTTTTCAAGCCCCTTCGTTCGGTCAAAATTGGTCATTGTATCTTTACCCAACAACTCTTTCATCCTTCCTGGGTAAAGAAGGGCAGCTGTTGATACCCAATTTATTCCTATATTTTTTTATGTAAAATACTTTTCAAAATAGCATGTATAAGCATATATGAGTATTTTCTAAGGTTGCTTTGTTTTTCTTAAATTTTAAAAGATTTTTAAATCAATTTACTGCCCTATTTTATCAAGAAACCCCAATAAGTATCCACAAAGTTATTATTTTTGGTGTTTCATTTATTGTAGTCTCATGTTTATATTAAAATATAGCTAAGGTATTTTTTACAAATTTATTTGCTATTTTTTAAGGATAGAATTGCATAATTGCAATATTTGTCATTTTAGGTTTAAATTCGTCTCATATTCATAAAATGAGATTTTATATTTTTAAATCGATAATAATGTGTTATAAATCATTTTGATGCTTTCCATTTATTTTGGGATATTTACTATTTTTTATAATTTTAAAGGGAAAAGCTGGCTATTTAAATAATAGCCCAATCCGTTTCAATTTTAGCCTAAAATCTGACCCCTAACTAGACCCCAATTTCAGCCCAATTTCAATTAAAACCAGACCCAGGCCCCAATTACCCCTAGCCGACCCAAAACCTTATTAAATCCTGGCCATTGATAAAAAAAGATCAACAACTATCATCCGGCATACCTTTTTTAACCAAACGACCACCCAATACCCCTCTCGTTCCTCACTCGTCTCTATCTCTCTACTTCTGGTTCTCTCTAGAACCTTCCCTCTCCTCTCCTCTCTGATGAGTTCTGTTCATCTTCTCCGGCCACCTACTAACCTAAATCTATGGTGGTCTCACCACCCACCAAGCCACATATGGCTCCTCAAGTTTGGTTAACTGAAGCTTCATGACTCGACCACGAAGATTTGGGTCCAGACCTTTGTTGATTCAAGCTTTACGGCCATTTTTGGCCCTACTCCAGCAAGCTATGTCTGTTTCGAGCCTAGCTAGGACTCCTTCTATTTAGATCCAAGCCTTTCTCACTATTTGGGTTCCTCTAAAAACCCTAGCTTTGAGGTTTTTCTGATCTTTTTAAATCTGTTCCAGATCAATGCTTTCCCTAAGTTTTTACACAATTTTCTAGATTTTCTTTCAAAAAAAAACTATACTTTCGAAACCATCTCTTTTTCCGATTTAGGGTTTTTCTGAAATATTTAGATGTTTCTCTGATTTGCTCTTTCTTTTGTGTTTCTTCTACTATATTTTCCTCTACTGTGTTCTCGCGTGTTTCTTCTACTGTGATTCGTGTGTGTTTCTTCTACTATATTTTCCCCTACTGTGTTCTTGAGTGTGTCTTATTAAGTTTACTACACTATGTTCTAGTTAAGTTTCTTCTAATATTTCTTAATATGTTTCTCATACTGTTCTTATCAGTTTCTCCATATGTTTCGTATTAGTTTCTTCTACCATGTTTTCTTTGAACTCTTCTGCTATGTTTCGTATGCTACTCTTCTATCATGTTTCTCATATGTTTTGTTGCTGAGAGTATCAATTTAAAGGTTCCAGTTCTTTACTGAGTCCTCTGAACCTGTTTCGACTCAATTACTTGTCCTCTCATCTCAACACTCGATTGATGGTAGAAACCGTAGAATTTTGGGTTCGTCCTAATTTGGAAACCATTGGCTATATGATTTGCCTGAACTGGTTTTATTTCAAAAACCCTAAACTCTTTCTGACCAGTTTCGAGTCTTTGAACTGAGTTTTGAAATTCTTGTTTTTCATATGATTTTGACTTTTGCTTTACACTGGATCTTTTTGCTACTTCTCTTCTACATTGCTAACCTATGTGACAACCATGCTCCTATAGCCTATTATCTACTAATTTTGCAATGACACGACATCTTCTTTTAGCTTAACATGTCTGTATGCTCTTTATATGTGATGAACTTCCCTCTAAAATGGCTTTCAAATCTTGATTAGTTTCAGACTTCCTTCTTAACAGGTCTGATTGATTTCTTTCCATTGTCTGTTGATTTCCCTGTGATTCGACTTAAGTTAAAACCTTTCTTAGCTTTTCTGACTTGGTTCATTCATAGACCAACTACTAATTGATTTTCTTACCTTATTTGTACAACCGTGTATTTCAAAATTCTGTCCCTTAAATAACTTTTTATGTATTTGCCCCTAATTGCATGCTTTGCACAAAAGGTTTATTGGACTTCTTCCCTCAAGTAGTTTTCCCGTTTGAATCTAAATTCCTTAATTAAAGGAAGTCTCGTGTGATTGATTCTTAATTGATAATTAGTTCCTTAACTATTCTCTTACCTTATTTCCGCCTGATTTTCACACTATAAAGGCACGCCTCTTTCACAAACTCAGAGGTCATTTTTTTCACAATCTTTATGAACTCACATTCATACACAATAGTATTCTCTCTTGTCTGCACTATGGCCTGTTTACAAGACCTACTGATTTTCTCTATTTGTTTCTCTAAAGTTGGTATGTCCTTATTAAGCTTTAGCACCACAACAACGTGTTTATTTACTGCTTCTATATCCATGTCTACTTACTGTTTCTGTACTTGAATTAGCAAGCTGATTTCTTTCCACCTGCTCCTATTATGAATCCCAAAACCTATGTCCCCTATGTATTTGAGCTATGGTTTAAGCCATGACAATATTCAAATTATTGTCCATGAACTAAACTTTATCCCTTGGGATCCTAGCCTCTAATAATGTGTTCTAGTGGGCTTCTAGGCGTGTTAGTAATCTCTATTGCTGGGTATACCCATAGCCTGCCTAGTCTTTTCAAATTCCCCATGTACCCCTATGTGAACTTATTTGTAGTTATTTCCCTTTCCCTTTCCCCCCTTTCAAACTTCTGTTTCTGCACTTGCACACTCTCTTAGTCCTCAAGTTCTGCCCCCCTTTTGTGAGCCTTGCCTTGGGACCTTGAGCTCCCTCTCAACTTGGACACTTGAGGGTTGGCCCTTCCACACTGCACTTGTCTTAATCTGATAATGTATTTGGATGTGAGCATTGCCCGGAGTCCCCTTTGAGGATCTTAGGAAACTATGACACTTCCAAATGAGATAAAGGCTTTCGATCATGATCTCTTGGAGTTGGTTTACCTCATATTTCAGAAATGAAGCCTGAATCAACCTTTCCCTTGTTGTACTTTTCAATTTCTGATGTATTCTTTTACTTTTTTCTGGGCAGTAATAATTTGTAATAAATTCTTAGGGACGGCTAGTGAAAAAGGGAAGGATAACTATGTATGCAAAGGGTAGATATCCTGCCTATAGGTATTTCTGAAATTCTGCATTCTCACATAGATATCCTACTTATAGGTATTCTGATTTTCTCACATAGATTCTATGTATACAAGTATTTCTGAATTCTACATGCTCTCATATAGAAATCATGTCATAAGTACATGGGAATCTGAATTCTACATATGCATATAGAGAAATATGCCTATAGGTCCTTTAAAATCCCGTATATCCGTTCTTCATCTAGCAATCATGTTCATAGGTCTTAAACAAAAATTCAGCATCTAGATATCATGTATATAAAGCTTCTGCATTCTTTACCATGTCTATAAAAGGTTTTGAAATCGACAATGCATAGAAAGCATGTCTATAGGAATTATTAATTGAATCTGAATCGCTTCATTCACTTATAAGGCTAAAACCAGTAATAACGACGTGTCATCATCTCCAGAACTTATAACCCTTTTGCTAAAAATTTGCCTTTCTTTAATAATCTGGTTCTTAACCAGTACGCATTCAGTTTATTTCAATGCTTTCTGAATTCATTAGACACCATGTCTATAGGATCCTTGTCCAACACTTAGGCAAGCTTTAGGGTGAAAATTATAAATAGAATCTGTTAATTACAACCAGCAGGCAGGCCTGATTCGAGTTTCTTATCTGAATTATGTAATAAATCAGTCTTCCTCGACTTTTAAGTTCTCAATTAGACCCTAAATAGTATGTGTAAGTCATGCTAACTACGTGCTTCTCTGATTGAAGGAGGTATATCTGAGCCTTTTTTACTTGTTATGTTCTCCTCCCCAACTTGCTATACATGTTTTTGTATGTCGCCATAGAATTATGCCTTTGGATCTACAAATAAACCTAATATCCCTCCCTTTTAGGATTAGTTGTCTTAAATACCTCTGTGGCAGATAGGATTGGGACGGGTAATAGCATGCAATAAGTAAACGAGACCATTCCGCGCTTTAATACCTTAACGGGGTAGGAAAGGATAGATATAGATATGATGACCACGTGATAGTATTACGTGTAGCCCCTCACTGAGGAGTAATTACCGGATGTTGTGTGGGGTGATCCATATTATTAATAAACCTAGGACTCCCCTTTCCCTTTGTTTCTTTGTTTCTTCTAAAGATTTCAAACTCTTTTATTTGTAAGAAAAATCAGCTTTCTTTTAGTTCTTTCCAACTTTATTTGTTTATAAACCCTCATATGAAAATCTCCTCTAATTTGAAGCTTTACCTGTTTACATGTTATTTGCATCTAAGTTCATAACAATAGTCTGGCCGGGAACCACACTAGTGGATATTGAGGGGTGTCTAACACCTTCCTCTTGGGATAATTTCAAGCCCTTACCCTATCTGTGGTTAGTCAAATCAAACTCTCTTGGTGTGTTAATGTAACCTAATCATTAGGTGGCGAATCTTCAAATGCAAACCCAATTCCCAAAAGGGAATGAGTTGTCCTCTCAAATGTCATGAACCCGATTTCGCTCGAGAAAAAGAGGGCACGACAGGTATTGCTAGAAAAGCTAAAACATCAGTTGAGATAGTGTCGTCAGTATTATGTGGATTAGGGTGACATGGGATAACCCGTGGGTGTATGTTGGAGGTGTGAATTCAGCAACTTGAGGCCTTCTAGGCGAATCTTGGCACTTTCAAGGAAGAACATTGGTTTTAATACGGGGAGGATGTAACGACCTGGCCGGTCATTTTGAAAATTTAAGTATCATCCAGCGGCATAAGGTCTTGAGAATCTTCATATTATATTTATCTACTTGTGTACATGGTGGAATTTAGTTACCGGATGACTCAAAGTCAAATTGGAAGAAGGATTCTAGTTTTGGAAGCTTAAGCGGTGAGAATTTTACCAGAATCAAACTCTTGAGTAAATGGCTCCGGAACGGGTTTCGGGTTATTTCAACAGCTTCGTATTGTGATTTAGGTCTTAGGAATATGCCTGGATTCGGATTTGGAGGTCCGTAGGGTAAGTTAAGGTAATTCGGTAAAAGTTGGAAAAGTTGAAGTTTAGAAAAAGGAGAAGTTTGAGCCGTAGTTGACTTTTGTGATATCGTTGTTGGAATGCGATTCCAAGAGTTGGAGAAGCTCCGTTATGTCATTTTGGACTTGTCCGCAAAATTTGGCATCAATCCGAGTTGAATTGATTGGTTTTGGCATGAGTTTTTAAAGTTGGAAGATTTGGAAGTTCATAGTTCGATTCGTGGCGCGATGTGTATTTGCGGTGTTATTTGTTATGATTTGGGACCTCGAGCGAGTCCGTTTTAGGTTATAAAACTTATTTGGGTGTTTAAACAGGGTCCCGAGGGCCTCGGTTGTGATTCAGACGAGTTTCAGATGTTTTGCATAGTTTTGAGCATGTCTGATTTTTGGTATTTTCGCACCTGCAACCTTGGAGTGCAAGTGCGGCTCCCCTTCTGCGTGAGTCTGATCGCATCTGCGATCTTTGAGTCCTGGAAGCTAGCTCGGTTCTGCGAGAGCTGGAATACAGGTGCGTAACCGCTTCTGTAGTTGATGCATCGCATCTACGAAGGAGCCCCGCTTCTGCGGTGCCACTGATGCGGCTAATTGTCCGCAGATACCGAACAGGCTGGGCAGAAACATTTAAATATTGGGTTGGCCATTGTTTTCATATTTTAGATTTTGGACTTTAATTTTGAGAGCTTCTTTCGGGGATTTTCAAACAAATCGATTGGGTAAGTGTTCTTCACCTAGAATTTAATATATTCCATGATTTTACCTTTATTTCTATCATTTAAATTGTGTTTTGGGTTGAGGAAAATGGGGGTTTTTGAAGAAAATTTCTAAAATGAAAAATCATGATTTGAGGGACCAAATGGTGTCGGAATTTGATAATTTTTGTATGGTTGAACTCATATGGAAATTGGTATTCAGATTTTGTAAAATTTGTCGAGTTCCGAGGTGCGGGCCCAAGGGTCGACTTTTGGACCGATTTTTGGATTTGGTTAAAGATTGAAACTTTATGATTCGGAATAGCTTCATATGTGTTTTAATTGTGCTTTGAAGTTATTTTGGTTGGATTTGAGCTGTCCGGAGGTCTTTTCACCCGAGAAGTGCATTTTAGAGTATCGGTGTGTAATCCGTGAGGTAAGTATCCTGCCTAACCTTGTGTGGAGGACTTTCCCTTAGGATTTGAGTCTTTTATGTTGATTGTAGTCCGTGTACGTGAGGTGACGAGTGCGTGTTCAGACTTATTTGTAGAAAGTTGGCCTTTTAAAGTTCTTAGGTCTTTATATTCACTAAGTATGAAGTTGATCTTGATATGATTGATTTTTCTATTTACTAGTTTCACCTCTACATGCTTTAAAAGGAATTAATTGCTTTATGATTCATTCTTATTGCCTATTTGACTCTTATTTTGCTTAACTGATGATTTTTAGCTCTTCTATTGTCATGCTATCTTCATAACTGCTTGTCTTTGTTGGAAATCATTATTGTCTCTCCTGTAATTATTTAGTCTTAATTGAAGTTATAATTATCTTCCCGCTGCTCATCCTGAATTGAAATTGTTGTATTTTCTTCGAATTTGCCCAACCTTAAAAGAAGTTTAGATATCCTATATTAGTTGAAATTTCCTTATTTGGAATTATTTGACTCTTGTTAGCTTCCTTGTTGAAATACATATTGTGGGATTGTTACTACATAATATTTTCTCTTTTGTTGAGATGTTCTTATTACACTTAGTATTCTGTATTGTTGTTATTCCTTTTGAGCTATTTTTACCGTCTTCTTGTGATCAAAATATATTTAGGCCAATTAGTAAATAGTTAAAGCGACCATGCTTGAACCACAGAACCTGGGAATGCCTAACACCTTCTCCTGAGTTAATAGAATTCCTTATCTACAATTTCTGGTTTCGCAGACTTTTAAACAAAGTCGATTTCCTCGATTTGGGATTTTGTAAAAAAATCGGTGACTTGGTACACCAAATAAACTATTCCAAGTGGCGACTCTAATTAAATAAAATAATTCCATTTCAATTTATGTCGCTTGAAAATATTTATTCCCCGAGAGATGCTCAATTGCGGATGACTTCAATGTCAATAAACCCTCATCCAAACTAGGCCGGGGTGAATGAGTATTAATATCACGACCCAAATCGATGGGCCGCGATGGGCACCCGGTGACTCACTCAACCGAGTACCATCGTAACGTATCTTTCTTATTACATCATCATATATACGTGACATATGGGCCTAATAGGCCAACATGATCATATATAAACTCAAAACATAGGCCGACAAGGCCGTACAATCATTCACGTACACGACATATGTCTACAAGCCTCTAAAAATACATAAATGTCATAAAGGTAGGGGCGGAGTCCCGCCATACCAAGCAGTACGCGTATAAATCATACTAACCAAACGAGCAACTCCGAAGCTAATAGAGCACACCAATATCTTTTGTTGAGTTGATAGCCTACTTAGAGTGCTCTCAACCTGTCTATCGGGACCTGCGGGCATGAAACCCAGCGTGCCCAGGCAAAAGAGATGTCAGTATGAATAATGTACCGAGTATGTAAGTCACATAAATAAATACATAAGAGACATGGAAGAAATATAGAGTACATGACTAAACCTGTAAGTCTGAATAATTTTGCAAATCACGAAATAATTATAGTATCATGCATATGCGTATGAATGTCATGTAGTATATAGGTACATATTTCATAATATTATCAGCCTCTGTGGGCATCCCATCATATCATCTTGGCCATTGTGGGCAAAATCATAAACGTATACCAGCTGATCAGGTGGTGGTGCGTATATAATGCCATAACCTTTCTCATATCCCATATACATATATATACATACATATATACGCATATATAATGCCATTTGGTCATGGATAAATGTACATGAATGCAATACATGAAAAGTACGTTAATAAATTCTTTCAGAATATCATAAGACCATTTTGCCTTTGAGTAATATCATAAAGTAAACTCTTTTCAACTTTCGTATTTTTCTGAAATCCATGAACAGATGATAAAATATTATGACACATGGAAATTCAAGAACATAGATATCTCTAATACTTCTATGAATAGAGTCATTCATGGAATTTGTACATTTGCATGTTTCGTTCGTATCGTATGGATCATGCCAAAAGAAAGAAGGGATAACTTTAACATACCTGGAGTAGGAAAAACTTCATTGGAAACCTTCGTGGATTGAACTTAGAACCTAAAAATCAGATTAAGCTTCTGCGCTTTAAAATTAATGAACGAAATCTTGCTTTGTTTTTTTTTTAAATTTGGACGAATATTACTTCAAATGAAGCTTTTAAATAAAAAAGCTTATGCTTTCAACATTCTTGGCCAAAGGCAGATTGGTTTGGCCTTTATTAGGAATTCCCAAGAAGCAATTTCGTTTGAAATGAAATGAAATGTTTTAACGTTCTTGGATTTTTTTAAGCCAAAGGCATATTGGTTTGGCCCTTTTTACAAAGAATTCTAATAAAATCCATGGCTAAGATCTATAAGTCTTGTGAAGACTTAATTCATGGTTTGGTTACTACATAATAGCCATTTGACAAGGTGACTTAAGAGTCATATTTTGCCTATTGTGGCTTTATGCCACGTGGAAGGGTGGGTAAAGATTATAAATATTTATCCAATTATTAGTTAACTAGGTAATGTCACATTACCCGGTAATTAATTAATTACCCGAATAATTTAAAAATTATCTCAAATTACTTAAAATACTACTCTCTTTTAACACACCTTATACACCTTACTATTATGGCTATGGGGTAACTTGTATGGTACTAGTCCATAAATACCGGGTATTTTAGCTCGGGCCGTATTTTATCTCAAAATGCCAAACTTCGACAAAAAATTGTTTTCTTCGATTTTACTTACCCTCTTACCTTCACGAATTTACTCATCACTTATAATCCTTATAATCCCCAAATAATCTTTTCCTTGGACTGATGCCAATTACCTTATGATAAATTCAACGTACAATACTACAGGGTGCAACATCGTCGTAATTTATTCCTATGAATCGTGGCATCACAGTAATGTTATACTGCAGGGCATAACATCATCATAATATATTACTACAGAGGGTAACATTATCATAATATATTACTGCAAAGCATAACATCGTCGTAATACTGTGGGGCATAACAATCAAGGTACATATGCTCCATTGCCGAAAATGTCCTTCCCATTGTCCAAGAGGATTGTAAATGGGAAGGCAAGGACGTAGTAGTCCTCGAGCACAAGGACGCTATTACTACTCACGTGGAGGAGTATATAAGTGTTTACACTTACCCATTCACACTAGGCCCGGTAGGCCTTGTTATTTTGGATTTTTGCAAGAGATACGATGTGTGCCTTGCGCAGATCCACCTGTCTCTATGGAGGATCGTGATCCTCCTCGGTTATTTTGTGAATAACTCCAATTCATGTCGGTTCACCATTGATCACCTACTCCGTCTATACGGTCCCCAAATTTTCTGAAGGGGACTAATCAAGCATACCCACCGGGCCAACAAAGCCATCTTTGCGAGCATTGATGAAGATTGTGACCGAGGATGGAAGGGATGCTTCGTTCGGGTGAAGATTGAAGACTTGATCCCTCTCGAGTTCATGCCATTCCCCGAGAAGTGGAATGCATCTCATAAGTCCAGCCTCTCCTTAAGTATAATTTTTTATCATTTCTTTTTCTTATCTTTCGTGTTTGTGATTGTACAGCTGTTCCCCGGGTTCCAGATGCTATCCACCAGCTCAAGGAGTAGATCGAAAGCATCTGTAAGTATATGTCGTACTCCGACCTCTCACGACGCAAGCTTTCAAAGGGCCGATACGAGGCTCGTTCTCATGATAAGGTCCTCCTCCGACTAGTAGATGCTGGAAAAGTAAAGACACGGTGGTGCCAGAAAGGGAAAAAATTTTATATACTCTAAATATATTTACAAAGGCGCGATAGAACAGCCTCAAAATAAACAAAAAAATATACATAAGGAAAAACTGGAAAAGTGCTAAGGCATCTACGCCTGGTCTTCACCGGGGCACGACTCGGCGTCAGAACCGTCGGAACCCTCAGAGCCTCCTGGACCCTTAGGATCGTATAGTTCATTTGCCTCGACCTCGAGTTTCCTAACTTCCTTAATCTTGGTCGATAGGTCAAAACATCAGGCATGGATCTCTTCGAGGTTCTCTCTTCGTGATTGTCGCTTTATGTACCCAGTCTTTGTCTTCAAGCGGGCTTGACTACCACCACATCGGCCTGTTACTGTACAAAAATTTCCTTGGTGTCATAAGAGTTTGCATCCAATTTGGACTTTAGTAAGGCCTATTCTTGTCCGAGAGCAACCCTTTCCGTGAAGGTCGAGCTCAGTTGTGGCTAGAGATCAACATTAAGCCGAGACCACTTATCGGTTTTGTCTTTTGCCACCCAAAGTTGGTTCCCGACCAATGCTAGCTCTTCTTTTGAAGCTTCCTTCTCCAAAGTTAGCCGTTCCATCTTTCCCTTCAACACTTCGGTTAAATGATGATCTCTAGCCACAGCTGAGCTCGACCGTCACGGAAAGGGATGCTCTCGGACAAGAATAGGCCGCACTAAGGTCCAAATTTTATACAAACTCTTATGACACCAAGGAAATTTTGGCACAGTACCAGGCCGATGTAGTGGTAGACGAGATGTATTGGGAGAGGTAATCGGGTAGGATATGACATGGCTTCATATCTCCGAGGACATGACCCTTGATAGGTGACAAGTTGGTAATTTACCAACTTATCTCGTCTTTAATCTTAGATTTTTTGCTATGCTTGATTGATAAAAGAGTCTGTTTAATATTGTTTACTTATACTTTACAGGTTTTATATGATTTAGAAGTGATCTAGAAGAAACCAAGCAAAAACAAGTCAAAAAAGGGCTCAAAAGCAGAAATCTAGAAATTGGCCTCAAGGGTCGAAATATGAGCAGTAGCTCATAATTGCAAAGTTAACCAAGAAAGTCAACATTTGCAAATGTGAACATGTAAATCGCAATTGCGAATCCAACGGATTCAAACAATGTTGGCAAATGCGAATAAGGTCTGCAAATGCGAAGTCAAACCAGACAGTCCACCTTCGCAAACGCGAAGTCTTCATCGCAAATGCGATAGTCAACAAAGAAAGTCAAGGTTCAAAAATGCAAACATAGCTTCGCAAATGCGAAGATCGCACTTCTGTTCTGGGCTATTCTGTAATTTCATATCCTTTTACCCCAAACCATTTAGTACACGACCTAGCTCATTTGTAAACTATCTTTGGCCGATCTTTGAATCATTTTTAACTCTCTTGACTAGAGAAGACAAGTTTGGAAGCTAGGGTTCTTGCATACATACGTGGGATATGAAGATTTGATGTTTTTGTTTGAGAACTTCTTACCCATTTATGTTCATTTCTTCATTTCCTTTCTTCGTATTGAATATCTAAGTGTGTAGTATTTTTTCAACACTTGAATCTTATTTATGGAAATATTCATATTTATAGTGTGGATTAAATATCTTGTTGTACTTACGTATTCAATGGTTTTTATTTATATTGAAGTGAGTTATTATTTCATTAATTATTCTTGTTCTTTAGTGTTTCTAAAGGGATTAGATAACCCTATGACTCTCACATTTACTTCGAATTAATTTTGAGAAAGATAATTTGGGGTTGGGAAAAACTAATTAACAAGAACTTGAGTAGTTAACCCTCACTTTATAGATTCTACCTAGGGATAGGTTTGAACTACTTGTAGCCATATTTGGGTGTGCATAATCTCTTAATTGTTTTAGGGATAAATCAATTAGGAAGTCTTGTTAGTCTTTGGAAGAAGCTAATATAGAATTAATATCCGAGGCTAATTAACATAATCTCACTCATATTTGTAAAATCGTGAAATACATTAGATCGTAACTTGAGTTTAATTTCCAATGCATAGCCATTGATCATTTTACTTGCTTTCTATGTTACTTTACATTTTGGCAATTAGTTATAAACATTTTCCAAAACCATTCTAAGTGTTTGGCTTAGCATAACAAGTGATAATTCTCTTACACGTTTAATCGCCTACTTATTGTTCTCTGTGGGATTCGACCTCGACTCATAGTTGGGTATATTATAGCATGCGACCATGTCCATTTACTTTTTAGTAGTGGATTTGGACATCATCAATATGAAGTTGTGGAGGTCGAGCATAAAGGTTGTAGGTTAGGAGGTAGTTGAGCATATTTCTAATTTCATATCAGTGTGAGGCTAGTCTGATAGGATTTTATCTTAGACTACTAGTGGTCAATGTTGTGTTCAAACTACTATTCCGTTTTATAGTGCTCGACCTTATTTACTGGTTATTGTTTTTGCTTTTTATCTATTTCTTTGTTCTTATGATGTTGTTATTATTTTTATGATTTCTATTGATAGTACTGGCATAGTATCTCTTTTCGTTTTCTTGAGCTGAGGGTCTTTCAAAAACCGGGGTAGGGGTAAGGTTTGCGTACACACTACCCTCCCCAGACCCAACTTATGAGATTTTACTAGGTTGTTGTTGTAAGAATTACTAGTTAAATTTTTCCGTGTTTAGGCAAACATCAAACCAGTCTTGGTGCTTCTTGTTCATCTTCGGACATAACTTATTACCCAAAGGTTTGAAGTCTTAAAAGTCAAAGTTTAAATTCAGTATGATCTAAAGTTGGGCTATGCCAAAGCCTAACTTCATACCTCAAATCTAAATTTGAGCAAGAGGTCCACATAGCACAATTTTAAATCGGACAGCCTACTTTTTGAAAACTTTATATCCGTAATTTTTAACTTCATACTTGTATCTTTGAATTCATCTTAAGGTGGTTGAATTTTAAAAAATTTATAATTTCCGGTATTCTTTAAATAAGGATTCTAAAATGGCTATTGTGCCCCTATTTGTGTGTTATGTAGGGTGATTAAACAAAGAGGTACTATCCACCAGAAATTTTTCTATTCACGAAGCGCAAACAAGACCTCTGTATAAAGGTAGATGGATTTCATCCATTTCACCACATTTCTTGGTGGTCCTAGTTTGTGTGTGGCGACCAAATAGGTCGTTTTGAGTTTTGGCCTTAATTTTAATAATCTGAGACCTCTTGTAGCTTAATTTGATGTTTCTTTGTATGCGTGCATGGTCCGTGTCGCTTTTTGAAAAGCTTTAATGTGAAATTTCTTAAGAAAATGAGAATTTTGACTAAATGAGGCTAGAATTGACCACAGTCAACATTTTGGATAAACGATCCCGGATCAGTATTTTGGTGATTCCAGTACGCCCATATTAGATTTTGGACTGGGGCGTATGTTCGAAATTAAATTCGGAGGTCCCTAGGTTGATTTGACTTGTTTTGCTGAAAGTTAGGAATTTGAATATTTGAAAATTCCATAGGTACGACCGTAGGTTGACTTTATGGATATCATGTTCAGATTTTGGTTTTGGGACTTGGAATAGGCCCATTTTTCTATTTGGAGCTTGTTTAAAATATTTGGTGCAATTCGGAGTTGGTTTGATAGGATTCAGACGCTTGGTTGTGATTTTAAAGGTTCTTGAGTTTTCTTTTGAATTTCATGCACTTTGATGTCTGATTCGTACTTCTAGATATTAATTTGGTATTTTGATCGAGCGAGTTCATATTATATTTTTATACCTGTGTGGATGTTTTGTTTTAAGTCTCGAGGGCTCAAGTGAGTTTCAGACGTAGTTAACATTGAGTTGAACTCATTTTGGGTTGCTAGTGTGCTTGTGCTCCAGTTATCAAAATTGCGAGCACCAACCTTGCAAATTGAAAAGTGAATAGTAGCGCGCATGTATCACAATTGTGATGCATCACTCGCGATTGTGAAGCAAGGCTGGGACTGGATAGGTTCACAATTACAATCTCGTGGTCGCATTTGCGAGAGGGGCAGACTTCACAAATGTGATGTCAATGTCGCATTTGTGATATTCCTCAAGTTTGTCAGTGGCGCAATTGCGAGTCCTTCTTCGCAATTGCGATGTGTCGCAATTGTGACATCTACGCCTGAATAAAAGTTTTGGTTAGAAGGGATTTCATCTCATTTCTCTCATATTGGAACACTAGATTGGGTAGGAGGCAATTTGGAGAGGGTAGTTTCAGCTATAATCATTGGGTAAGTGATTTTGATTTATTTTCAATTATATTACATGATTATACATGGGATTTAACATCAAATTCATGAGAATCTAAGAGAATTTTTGGGAATTTTTGTCTATGTTTTGAAAAATAAAAAATTAAGTTTTGAGAGTCGAATTGGACTCGAATTTTGAAACAAAATATATATATGGACTCGTGGGGTTATGGATAGTCGAGAGAAACAATGGACTCAGGTTTTTATCAGGCGGGCCTGGTGTAACTACCCGATCGATCATTTCGAGAGTTATAGCCTCGTTCCCCCATTTCCTGCTTCTTTTGTGTTCTTCAGCTGTATTTTGACTTACTGGGTTAATCGGTTTGGATCCAAAGTGGTTTTGGAGTGAATTGAGACACTTAGTCTCTTGTGAGAAGGTTTAAGTTGGAATAGTTGACCGGATATTGACTTATGAGTAAACGATCTCAAATTTGAATTTTGACGGTTTTGTTATCTCCGTTAGGTAAATTTAGACTTAGGAGCCCGTTTGGAATGTGATTTGGAGGTCCACGGTAGAATTAGGCTTGGATTGGCGAAAGTTAAAATTTTTGCGATTTTGGTCGGCAGTGGAAATTTTTATATCTGGGTCAGATTGGATTTCTAGATGTTGAAGTAGGTTTGTGATATCATTTATGACTTGTGTGCAAAATTTGAGGTTATTCGGACGTGGTTTTGTAGGTTGCGGCATCGTTTATGGAATTCGGAAATTTAAAAATTCTTAGTCTTGAATCTGAGTGTAATTTGGTGTTTTGATGTTGTTCGGAGTGATTCAAAGGTTCGGCTAAGTTCGTAGGTTGATATATGACTTGTTTGTATGTTAGGTTGAGGTCCCAAGGGTCTCGGGGTGATTCCGGATGGCTAACGGGGAGTTTAGAATTGGAAGAATGCAACTGAAGCTGCTGCTGCTGGTGTTTTTGCACCTGCGAGTGGGAACCGCATGTGCGAGGTCGCAGGTTGCGCATAGGGAGCCGTATATGTGGACATAGAGGACCTGGGATAGAACTGTAGGTGCATAAGAGAAGTCACATCTGCGAACCCGCAGACGCGATACTGAGTCGCAGATGCGAAAATGAGGAGATTGGCCTATTCCACAGAAGCAGAGGGAGATGCGCAGGTGCGCAACCATAGGTGCCAGAGGTTGGTTGCAGATGCAGAACCTGGTGTATTAAGTGAGTTCAGCAACAGGGATGGAAATTTCGCAGGTGTGGTGTCGCAGAAGCGGACAAGTGGACCGCAGGTGCGGTTTCACTGGGCAGAAGGTATAAAAAGGGGATTTTGCAAATTTTTGCTCATTTCCACAATTTTCGAGTCGGACCTTGGAGCTTTTGGGGTGATATTTGAAGGGGATTGAAGGTTTTTCACTGATGTAAGTTGATTGAGCTCTACTAAAATTAGCTATGGTGTTTTCCCATTGATTTCCCACCAAATTAGTAGGATTTCTGAAGTGAAATAAGGGGTTAGAGCTTGGGATTTTGTAGAAAGTAAATTGGGGATTTGAGGGACCAAATGATGTCGGATTTTGATGAAATTGGTATGGGTAGACTCGTGAGTGAATGGGATTTCTAGTTTTATGATTCTTGTTGGATTTTGAGGTGTGGGCCGGCGGGGCCGGGATTGATTGAATTTCAAGATTTGGCCAATTATTTGGTATTTTTCTTGCGGACTTGGTTCCTTTATCCTATATTGATCGTATTGTATTTCTTGTGGCTAGATTCGAGGCGTTCGGAGGCTGAGTCTATAGGCATGGGCATTGCAGAGTAGGATTTTTTCTCGGTTGAGGTAAGTAACGCTTTCAAACTTGGTTCTGAGGTTTCGAAACCCGAACTACGTGTTATGTGGTTAGTATTGTGGTGATGCACATGCCAAGTGACGGGCATGTGGGCATGCACCATGAGAATCTTGACCTGATTCATTCCATGGCACTGTTAAATGACTCTTTCTTGATAATATCCATGTTTCCATTATGTGATAAAGTAATTGAGCTATAAAACATGCCAGATATCATATTAGGGATTCATGCCAATACTGTTGGGACCCTTAGTGGTCGTTTCTTGCTGTCATTCACTGATTTCACTGTTATTTTGTACTCAGTCATATTCATGCATTTCATATCGTATCTCAGTCTCAATTGTTATTATTTCCATAGCATATCATTGTTTCTGGGCTAGTTTCCATGACATTGTGAGCCCGTGGATGAGACTTGAGAGTGATGACTGAGTAAGACCGAGAGCGTGATTATGAGTGATAGTTATGGGGTCGAGTTACATGCCACAGTAATTATATTGATTGTGATAGCGCTTGGGCCGTAGGAGCCCCTCAGGAGTCTGCACACCCCCATTAGGCGCGGATGATATTATTGAGTGATGGATTTCCCTGAAGATGGATTTGTCCGAAGTATTGATATTTGGAGATGGATTTCTCCACAGGGTTGGATTAACCTTTCTCATCGATACTGGGTGACTTATAGTCATTCATGAGTATATTCTTGGATGGATTTCCTTGGGGCAGATAGCCATATACGGTACCGAGTAGTTGAGTATTTATGTATATACCTAGAGATGGATTTCACCTCAGGGTTGGATTGCCCATTTTCCTCGATACTAAGTGACTCACAGTCAATGTTATATATGTTCCGGGATGGATTTCCCTAGACCAAATGGCCATATTCAGTACCGAGTGGTTGAGAGCTTGAGAGTGAGAGTACATTGTGCATTTCACACAGTCGGTGCGTTGGTATGTAGAGGTAGTTGAGTTATATATTTTAAACTATTCAAATCCGGATTTACCTTATTACCTTGAGTTGTCTATTTAATTGAAAGCTCGCTTACATTTTTATACGTTGTTTGTATTATATCTGTTGAGGTTGAGTTCGTCACTAGCTTTCATTCCATAGTTTGAACTCGTTTCTTACTGAGTTGGTGTACTCACGTTACCCCCTGCATCTTGTGTGCAGATCCAGGCACTTTTGGTCCCAGTGGCGGTTGTTGTTCGAGGCTTCAGGCTTAGGAGATTATTGAGGTATCTACACAGAGTTCGCCGGCCTTGGCTCTCCTTCTTTTTCTCCAGTTGTATTTCAGTTGCTTCTTTAGATATTTAATAGAGCATGTATTTCCCTAGACGCTCATGCACTCAGTGACACCCTGGTTTTTGGCTGGATTGTATCTTATCTTGGAATTTCTTATGTTTCAAATAGTTTTTTTAAATGTTAAAAGCTTCCGTTAATGCTTTCAAACTTATTGTTGTTGTGTTGTTTATTGAGTTGAGACTGGCCTAGTTCCACGATAGGCGCCATCATAATGGGTCGGGTTTTAGGTCATGTCACTTGGGGTTAACTTTTGTTGCCATTTTTCAAAATTATTAAGGATTGAATCTTTATCACTCGCGGGTTGTTTCTAAAGCTTATTTTGAATTATTTGGAGTATATTTTGCTAGATTTTACTGGTTTGGAGACTAATTCTACTGGAAAGTCCACGGGTGAGTGTTGACTTGATTACGGAAAAAGATAAGTATTGTGTATAACCTTGACTTGATGGAATTAGGAATTCTTGAATAGTTGTTTCTGTGAACTATGTGGGAAAATGATGTATATACGAGGTGACGAGTATATATGCACCATCGTGGGATTTAGCATGCGAGATTGAGCAATTTATTTTCATGTCTTCATTATTCCTTGTTATCTCTTGTTATATACTTTAATTGTTATAGTTTATACTTGACATCTATGGTTTACTTGTTAAATTGTTACGTAATTGTTATTTGCTTGATTTGTTCATTTCTCACTCAATAATCTACTTACCTGCTACTTGTTCCTACTTGCCTTAATTGTATATTCTCATTGTTACATATTTTATATGCTTTTATTGATCTTATATTACTCGATGCACACTATTATGTCATTTTGCTTTCACGAGTCATTTAGGTATTCTTGTATTGATGAAATGATAAGGTTTGGGATTTCGAGGTATGGATATTCTCTATTGTATTAATGGTTCTTAAATGTTCCGTATGTTTCATTTTATTTTGTGTTGATATTTCATAAATATTAGTAATGAGTATTTATGTTAATAATTTGAAATTGTTGGATTGGGTTGTGCGTCGCAACGATATCAAAATGAATTGATATAGTAGGATCAGGTTGCACACCGCAATGGTATCAAAATAATATGATATTAAGAGATAAGGATGGAATATGATATGAACAAAAAATGATATGGCGGGATCGGGTCGCGCGCTGCAACAAATTTGATATATTGTAGTTGTTTGTGGCTGTAGAGATTGTACTCGGTATTATGATATGAGATTTGAGATTATGTTATTCTATGGCCCTTTGGTAGTTGATCTATGGGTCCGGTTATTTGAGTTTACTATTGTATTTCTATTCCTATTTCTGTAATTATTGCTTCGTATAGATTATTTGCGAGTGACTTGCCATAGCACTTATAGAGTACATGGGGTCGGTTGTAATTATGTTATACTTCTGCACTTCTTGTGTAGATTCTAGTGTTGGTCCCAGTGGCGTGTAGCAAGATTGCTTGGATACAGCTGCTTTTGGAGACTTGAGGTAGAGCTGCTAGTGTTTGCAATCACAAAAGTCCCCTTCTATCATATTTTACTATATATTTAATTTCAAACAGTTGTACTTTATTTCTAGCTATATTTGTAGCATTCTAGTTGCTCATGTACTTGTGACTCCGGATATCTGGGAGTAGTATAATACCACATTATTTGATTATTTCTGAGTTTATTTGTTGTTATTTATCATCAAATGGTTATCATTGTTAAAATTGGTTAAATAATTATCTAATGTGCACTTGCCTAGAAAGATGATGTTAGGTGCCATCATGGCCCCGATGTTGGGATTTCCAAGTCATGACAAGTTGGTACCAATGCACTAGCTTGCCTAGGTCTCACCAGTCATGACCAAGCTTAGTAGAGTTTGGAGGATCGGTACGAAAACATCTGTACTTATCTTCTAAATGCTACAGAGCTTTAGGAAAATTTCACTTCTTTCTTTCTCTATCGTGCAACTTTATTCTATTACTGACATTTTTGAACTGTTCTATTCTTGTTATCTCGCTGATGGTAAGAACACACACAACATCTATAGCGGGGCAGGGGCCAGAAACCTTGTTATAACCACTACCAGGGGTAGGGGTCGAGGTAGAGCTAAGCCTAGAGCAAATACAGTAGAACCCATTGCTAAGCCTCAAATCGAGGATGAGGAGGAAATCCCTATTCAGACCACACCAGTCAAACCTGCTCGGGTCTCGAAGGGATTCATTCATACTCCTGCACTTCAAGATGTCTTAGTATGCATAGTGGGCCTATGAAGTGTGTGGCCCAGGCTAGAGTAATTACTATGCCACCAATTATCTCTCAGGCTGGGAGAGGAGCTCGAACTCCCGTCACCTACACACCGGAGCAGATGGCTTCCTTGTACCAGACTACGGCAGTTGCAGTAGTTGGAGTAGTTCAACCCGCTATAGCTACACAGCCCGGAGAGAGGCATGCGGTGTCTTATGAGGGATTGATGATGTCAGATAAATTCACAAAGCTCTTTCCTATTCAATTTTGGTGGCACACTTCTGAGGAACCACATAATTATTTGGATCATTACCACGAGGTATTGCACGACATGAGTATTATGAAATCCAATGGATTCAACTTTGCAGTATTTCAGATGATCATTTCTACTAAGAGGTGATGGCAAGACTATGAGCAATGCAAACCAACAGGTTCACCGTTGTAACGACCCGGGCAGTTGTTTTGAGAATTTAAGCTTCGTTCAGTGGCATAAAGTCTGAGAAGCTTCATATTATGTTTATCGACTTGCGTGCATGGATGAATTCAGTTAGCGGATGATTCAGAGTTAAATTGGAAGAAGGAATCTAGTTTTGGAAGCTTAAGCGGTGAGAATTTGATCGGAATCGAAATTTTGAGTAAATGGCTCTGGAATGGGTTTCGGGTAATTTCAACAGCTTCATATTGCGATTTGGGTCTTAGGCATGTGTCCAGATTTGGATTTGGAGATCTGCAGGGTATATGAAGGTGTTTCGGTGAAAGTTGGAAAAGTTGAAATTTAGAAAATGGAGAAGTTTGACCCAATGTTGACTTTTGTGATATTAGGGTCAAAATGCAATTTCGAGAGTTGGAGCCGCTCTGTTATGTCATTTTTGACTTGTCTGCAACATTTGGCAGCATTCCGAGTTGAATTGGTCGGTTTCGGCACGAGTTTTCAAAGTTGGAAGATTTGGAAATTCATAGTTTGATTCTTGGCGTGATGTGTATTTCCAGCATTGTTTTTTAAGATTTGGGACCTCGAGCGAGTCCGTTTTAGGTTATAGAACTTGGTTGTGTGTTTAGACGGGGTCTCGGGGGCCTCAGGTGTGATTCAGACGAGTTTCGGATGTTTTGCCTAGTTTTGAGCATGTCTGATTTCTGGTGTTTTTGCTTCTGCGTGAGTCTGATCTCATCTGCGATCTTTGAGGCCTGGAAGCTAGCTCGCTTCTGCGAGAGCTGGAACACAGGTGTGTAACTCCTTCTGCGATTGATGCATCGGATCTGCGAAGGAGCCCCGCTTCTACGCTCATGTCATCGCTTCTGTGGTGCCGCTAATGCAGCTAATTGTCCGCATATGCGAAAAAGGCTGGGCAGAAACATTTAAATTGAGGGTTGGCCATTGTCTTAATATTTTGGGTTTGGACTTCAATTTTGAGAGCTTCTTCTGGGGATTTTCAAACAAATCGGTTGGGTAAGTATTCTTCACCTAGAATTCAAAATATTCCATGATTTTACCTTTGTTTCTATCATTTCAATTGTGTTTTGGTTTGAGCAAAATGAGGGTTTTTCAAGAAAATTTTTAAAATGAAAAATCATAATTTGATGGACCAAATGGTGTAGGAATTTAGTAATTATTTTATGGTTGAACTCATAGGGGAATGGGTATTCATATTTTGTAAAGTTTGTGAGGTTTAGAGGTGCGAGCCCGGGGTCGACTTTTTGACCGATTTTTGGATTTGGTTAAAGATTGAAATTTTATGATTCGGAATAGTTTCTTATGTGTTTTAATTGTGCTTTGAAGTTATTTTGGTTGGATTTGAGCTGTCCGGAGGTCTTTTCACCCGAGAAGTGCATTTTAGAGTATCGATCTATCGTCCTTGAGGTAAGTATCTTGCCTAACCATGTGTGGGGGACTTCCCCTTAGGATTTGAGTCTTCTATGTTGATTGTAGTGTATGTACACGAGGTGATGAGTGCGTGTTCGGACTTATTTGTGGAAATTTGGCTTTTTAGAGTTCTTAGGTCCTTATATTCACTAAGTATGAAGTTGATCTTGATATGATTGAGTTTCCTATTTACTAGTTTCACCTCTACATGTTTTAAATGGAATTAATTGCTTTATGATTCATTCTTATTGCCTATTTGACTCTTATTTTGCTTGACTGAAGATTTTTACCTCTTCTATTGTCAAGCTCTCTTCATAACTGCTTCTCTTTGTTGGAAATCATTATTGTCTCTCCTATAATTGTTTAGTCTTAATTGAAGTTACGATTATCTTCCCGCTACTCATCCTGAATTGAAATTGTTGTATATTCTTCGTAATTTTCCAACCTTAAAAGAAGTTTTGATATCCTATATTTGTTGACATTTTCTTATTTAGAATTATTTGACTCGTGTTAGCTTCCTTGTTATTGAACTACATATTGTGGGATCGCTACTACATATTATTTTCTCTCTTGCTGAGCTGTTCTTATTTAGCTTAGTATTTTCTATTGTGGTTATTCCTTATGAGCTAGTTTTACGGTCTCCTTGTGATCGAAAGTTCTCGAGTTTATTTACTTATCGTGTTCTTGCATATATTGTCATTGTTGATGTTGTACTTGTTGTGGTGGTGCACAAGGTTTCTGTCGTGCGGTTGTTGATATTGTGATACACGAGGTTTCTGTCGTGCGGTTGTTGTTATGGGGTTGCACGAGGTTTCTGTCGTGCTATTAATACTATTGATATATTGCACATGCGGCGTGACAAGGCAGGATATGTATATATATGCTTATATGTGGGTTGCACATGTGGCGAGACAAGGTGAAATGTTATGAAGCACGTGTGGCGAAACAAGGCAGGCAATCACTATATTATTATTGCACACGTGGCGAGACAAGGTAGGCTATGTCAGGGATTGATTGTGATGATTTGTGATGGCCTAGGGGAACTCTTGTTGTTTGATATTGTGTTATGGTACGCTTACCTATATGAGTTTTATCTCGTGGAATTTGTGAGAATACATCTTATGTGCTGTCTATTCTTTCCCTTATGCTTATTAGCTGGTAGGAACTATGTTAGAGTGATTGCACAAGCATCCACGTAGTTGAACACTTCCATTGGATATGAAGTTCTCCTAGATGTACACCCTCGTTTACTTGTCATATATGTGAGAGTAGCTCTAGTTAGCAAGTGAGTTGTCAGCGTAACTATGAGGTGTGATGAGGGCATAGGATGCCAAGTATTAGGGTTCAGGTATTGAGACCCGTGAGTTGCAATTTGTCTGAGATTCGGTATTTTGTGGAGTTTATGGACTAAGACCTGGTGTGAACACTGTCCTAGGTTCTGGGTTGTGGCTTACCTTTACTGTATTTGCGAATTTAGGATTTGGGTTTGTGATTTTGCTCGCTCTTCTATGTCATTATTATGGTATTTCCCCTGTTACTTGTTGTTTTCTTCCCTTATTGTGATTGTTGTATTGTTAGCCATATCGTGTAGTCTTTATATATATATTATGTTATGTTGCCCTTATACTTATATTTGTATAGTTTATTTGACCAGTTGGTGTCTTGACTGTTCCTCGTCACTACTCCACCAAGGTTAGTCTTGATACTTACTGGCACCGCGGTGGTGTGCTCATGCTACTCTTCTGCACATTTTTGTTATGCAGATCCAGGTATCGATCGTTAGTAATTGTGCGGATCATTGCTGAGGGGACTCAAGGTAAACTTGCTACTGGGTTCGCAGGTTTCGGAGTCACCTTCTTACTTGTAATCAACTATTTTCACTCTTTTCCAAACAGTTATGTAGAAGTGGTAGCTAACTCTATAGAGTTTGTGACTTGTACTACCGAGTTTTGGGAATATTTTCATTGTATTAAGGATCATTCCAGAAGAATTTTAAGACGTTATTTATTATTGTTGTTCTTCCGTAAATATTAGGCTTACCTAGTTGTCACAACCCCAAACCAGACCCGATCGTGATGGAGCCTCTCGTGAAGACAAGCCCAGCCGACACAATCCCCAGATTCACTCCAATAATTTAAATAAGTCAATTTAAGCCTTTTTGATTAATCAGATATTGCATAGTGTAAGTTTAAATGAACAGTGCGAAAATAGATACAACCCGAGCGCAATATCAAGCCATCTTGTGGCATCATCACTAGGCTCTCGGCCTCATATTAACAAGCCACCTCGTGGCGTACAAATCTCAAGCCCTAGGCCTAATAATCATAATAAGTGTATCACTGCTGTGGCATGCAGCCCGTCCCAAAAGTATCCTCACAACACAGGCCCTCGGCCTTACTAAGTCAAAATCTCATAAGCCACTCGAGCAACAGTAAAACATGATGATCAGCCCAAAATAATATTTGAAATATCATTTAATATGTTAGAACAGAGTAAACATGGCTGAGTTATGAAAATAGTAGAATATAACATGACTGAGTACAAGTTTAAAGTCAAAGTAGTGAGGAAATATCAGTAAAAATCTCCTAAGGATTCAAATAGTTGGCACAAGACCCAAATATGGCATTCAGCCCAAAACATGATGATAGGAAATAGTTTTTAATCAAATACGCGGTAAAACAGTTACTAGGGATGGACTAAGTCACAATCCCCAACAGTGCACGACCCCACACTCGTCATCTAGCGTGTGTGTCACCTTAATATTGCACAACGATGTGCAAATCCAGGGTTTCATACCCTCAGGACAACATTTACAATCATTACTCACCTCGATCCGGTCCAAACTCTAGCCTGCGATGCCTTTGCCCTCACAAATCGACCTCTGAATGCTCCAAATCTAGCCACAATCAGCACATAACCATTAAAATATGTGAAGGGAACAAAGCCCACTAGAAAATATCCAATCTACATCAAAAATCCCGAAATTGCTCTAACCCGGACCCCGGGCCCACGTATCGAAATCCGAAAAAATTAACATCAATAGAATCCTCGTCTTCCCACGACTCTATACATATCAAGAACATCAAAATCGGACCTCAAATGACCCCTCAAATCCCCATTCAAAGGTCTCTTGATCTCAAACCCTAATCCCTCAATTTTCTTCCTTAATTTCCACTAATACCATGATTAAACAATGAAAAAATGATCATAAACATGAGTAATGAAGCTTAAGGAACTTACCCAACTGATTCTCTTTGATTTTCCCTTGAATTCACTACCCTAGCTTGCTTCCCGTCTTCAAAAGTGGAGTATTTAGCAAAAATTCTCGAAGGAACATTATATACTATCTGACCCAGGCATTTTCGTACTTGCGGTCTATTTCTCACTTCTACAGTATCGCTTCTGTGACCAAATCCGCCGCATCTGCAGTTTTCATTAAGTTGCCAATGTCTGCATCTGCGGTTAAACACTCGCACCTGCGAACGCAGGTGTGCCTACGACACCGATTCTGCAGTTCCTGAAGGACTTCAACTTGGCCGCATTTGCAGCTGCCTTACGCTTCGGTGATTGTCGCACCTACGGCCTCCCAACAACAGGTGCGGTTATGACAAAAACCAAATGCTTCAACTGCAAAAACTCAATTCTAATTCTTCCGTCACCCATCCGGAACCACCCTGAGGCCCCCGAGACCTCAACCAAAAGCACAAACAAGTCAAATACCACCATTCAAACTTGTACTAATCTTAAAAACACCTCAAAAAACTTCGAATCACCCAAAATACATCGGATTCAAGCCGAAGCTTCCAAAATCTTTCGAATTACGCTTTCGATCAAAAAGTATACCAAACCACGTCCGAATGACCTAAAATTTTGCACAAACATCCCAAATGACACAGTGGAACTGCTGCAACTTCTGGAATTCCATTTCTACCCCTATATCAAAATCTCACCTATCAACCGGAAAAAGCCAAAATCTCAATTTCGCCAATTAAAGCCTAAACCCTCCACGGACCTCTAAAATGCATTCTGATCACGCTCCTAAGTCCCAAATCATGTAAAGGAGTTAACCAAATTGTAAAAATTCTGATCCAAGATCATATACCAATAAGTCAAATCTTGGTCAAACCTTTCAAATTTCAAGCTTCAAACTGAGAACTATCCTTCCAAATTCATTTTGTTTACCCTGAAAACCAAAACCGATGATTTACATAAGTCATAATACATCAGACAGGGCTAGTCATGCTCGAAAATTGGCGAGCGAAGTGCAAAAGCTCAAAATAATCGGTCGGGTCGTTACACTAGTCCTTACAACTAAGTGTTGTCACGAAACCCAATGGAGGGGAAATTGGGTCGTGACAAGTTGGTATCATAGCTCTAGGTTCATAGGTTCTATGAGTCATAAGCGAGTTTAATAGAGTCTTGCGGATCGGTATGGAGACGTTTGTACTTATTTTCGAGATGCTACGAAGCTATTAGGATAATCTCACTTCTTTCATTCCTATCATGTGAGCTTATTGATCTCGATGTCTGAACTATTATAATTCCATTCTCTCACAGATGGTGAGGACACGCGTTGCAGTTATCGATGACGCTACTCCCAGAGCAGGGTTCGCTGGAGGCAGAGACAGAGGTCGATGAGGAGTATGTTCCATAGTGAGAGCACCTACTAGAGCAGCTGTTGAGGAACCGCCAGTAGCTGCAGTTGGGGGCAGGTACCAGAGATGCCTGCTTTTATCCCCGAACTTCAGGAGACCTTAGCACAGTTCTTGAGCATGTTTGGTACATTGGCTTAGGCGGGGTTGATTCCGGTTGCACCAACTACTTCACAGATAGGGGGAGGGAATCAGACTCCCGCAACCCACACTCCATAGCAGCAAGTTCATGGTTGTCAGGTTCCTGACGTCAGGGTGGCATAGCCTGTGCAATGGTTCCAGCTCAACCTGTAGTCAGGACAGCAGTATCTAAAGAAGAACAGCTTAGGCTTGAGAGGTACAAGTAGTACGACCCTCCTATATTCAGTGGTTTGGTCTCAGAGAGTGCACATGGTTTTCTAGAAGAGTGCCATAGCATTCTCCGCACTATGGGTATTGTTAAGTTGAGTGGGGTTACTTTTACTACGTTCCATCTTAGGGGAGCGACTTATTAGTGGTGGCAGGCAAATGAGTTGGGCACCCTGGACGAGTCAGTTTCACTTGCATGAGTTTAGTTTTCAGAGATGTTTGTGAGAGAGTTCGTACCTCAGTCCCTTTGGGATGCATGGCGTGCGTAGTTTAAGATGTTACGCTAGGGCACTATCTTAGTATCAAAGTACACCGTCAGATTCAGTGATTTTGCTAGACATGTGCTGACTTTGGTTTCTACTATTCGGGAGAGGGTTCGTCGGTTTATAAGGGACTCCCTTCCAGCATCAGGACTAGCATAGCTCAGGAGTTAGAGATAGATATTTCGTATCGGCAGACTGTGAGTATTAATAGGAGGGTGGACGACATGCTGGCTCGATAAAGAGAGAGAGGAATGAGAGGTCAGGCTATGCCAGTAGATAGAGGACAAGCGGGGCTATGAGAGAGAGGGAAGATGAGATTAGGAGAGAGATTTTGAGGAGGCGAGGAGGCCCCGTAGACCGCGAAAATCTGTTGGTCCTTATTTTGGAGGCAGGGTACGTTAGGGTAGAGGTTTTGTGGGTCAGCCAAATCAGTTCGCGCTTCAGGCTTCACATAGTGATTCAAGTGTTCATGGGTCTCGAAGTACCCGTACTACACAGTTCCCATAGCCACATTAGCAGAAAGGTTGCTTCGAGTATGCATATATTAGCCATATGGTGAAAGATTGTCCCAGACTTGGGGCCAATGTGTCACAGCGAGGTATTTAGGCGAGTAGAGGGAGCCCAAGAGGGGAAGGCCCGGCCCGTTGATGTGTCTCACATAGTAGGCTTGAGGTCGTTGCGCCAGATGATGTCATTTGGGTATGCTTTCGGTTTGTTATAGAGGAGCACCATCCGTAGTTCATTATAGTTCTGCTTATCGGGGTGAGTTCCCCTATTTGTTTCTACACTTATAGGTGCGTTTCATGATTAGCACTATGTTTATGTGATTACCCTATTGGGAAGTTCTATGAGTGATAGTCATGCCTATCATCTATTTCTAGTCCTTGTTGAGAGTTATGTGACTAGTAGAAAATTCTTGTTGTCCTTTTCTGTAGGATTGATGTGATCTGTGAGTATTTTTGGCTACGAGTCGTGATGTTTATGCTCCATCAATGTGGGAGCCAACACTTGTTGTAAATTGTGACAAAATTGATCTAGTTAGAGTTTCTAGCCGGTTCGATATGTACCCTACTTGTGATTTAGAGTTCGGGGTGGGACCCTTGTTATTTCATGTAATTTGATATGTTGAGACTGGGCTGTGTACCGCGATGGAAGTTATATCAGAATAAGATTTTTCTTGATTTGTTTATATGCTTTAATCATGTTTTATTATATTACTTTGTAGGCTAGTACGGATAAAGAGTTGTGCCTGTCGGGCTTGTTTGGTAGTTCTCTTATGTGTTTCTCTTTACATATCCAGTCATTTTTGTTTTTTTTCTTCTTAAATTATAGCATTTGAGGGGTGTGTGTACAGTGGTGTTAGTTGTAGCTTGTTGATTCGGGTGCTAGTTATGAGGTTTTCGTAGCTCTTGTATTATCGTTAGTGTTGTAGAGGTTTAAAATGGGTTCCTATTGAATATGAGGATTATTGTCGGTGTTTGATTTGATTTCGAGGGATTTTGTGATCAGAAATGTTGTTGTAGGCCTATGTGTGAGGTGCCATGTTGTGTGGTTGTACTCTATGGGGCGTTATCATGAGTTGGTGCAGCTGGTTGAGACTGGTACAAGATAGTGATTTAGAATAGGGTCTTTTGGAAATGAATGGAGGGTGCGAATTCTGACTCTAAGGCTTATTGGTATTGCTAGAAAAGCTAAAACTTCAGTTGAGATAGTGTCATCAGTATTATGTGGATTAGGGTGACGTGGGATAACTCATGGGTGTATGTTGGAGGTGTGCATTCAGCTACTTGAGGCCTTCTAGGCGAATCTTGGCATGTTCGAGGACGAACGTTGGTTTTAAGAGGGGGATGATGTAACGACCTGGCCGGTCATTTTGAGAATTTAAGCTTTGTCCAGTGGCATAAGGTCTTGAGAAGCTTCATATTATGGTTATCTATTTGTGTGCATGGTTGAATTCAGTTACCGGATGACTCGGAGTCAAATTGGAAGAAGGAATCTAGTTTTGGAAGCTTAAGCGGTGAGAAATTTACCGGAATCAAACTCTTGAGTAAACAGTTCCAGAATGGGTTTCGGGTGATTTCAACAGCTTCGTATTGTGATTTAGGTCTGAGGAATATGTCCGGATTCGGATTTGGAGGTGCGTAGGGTAAGTTAAGGAGATTCGGTAAAAGTTGGAAAAGTTGAAGTTCAGAAAATGGAGAAGTTTGACATGTAGTTGACTTTTGTGATATTGGGGTCGGATTGAGATTCCGAGAGTTGGAGCAGTTTCATTATGTCATTTTGGACTTGTCTGCAAAATTTGGCGTCAATCCGAGTTGAATTGATTGGTTTCGGCACAAGTTTTCAAAGTTGGAAGATTTGGAAGTTCATAGTTCGATTCTTGGTGCGATGTGTATTTCTGGTGTTGTTTGTTATGATTTGGGACCTCGAGCGAGTCCATTTTAGGTTATAGAACTTGTTTGTGTGTTTAGACGGGGTCCCGAGGGCCTCAGGTGTGATTCAAACAAGTTTCGGATGTTTTGCATAGTTTTGAGCATGTCTGATTTTTGGTGTTTTCGCACCTGCAACCTTGGAGCGCAAGTGCGGCTCCGCTTCTGCGTGAGTCTAATCGCATCTGTGATCTTTGAGGCCTGGAAGCTAGCTTGGTTCTGTGAGAGTTGGAATACAGGTTTGTAACCGCTTCTGCGGTTGATGTATCGCATCTGCGAAGGAGCCCCGCTTCTGCACTCCTGTTATCTCTTCTGTGGTGCCGCTGATGCGACTAAATGTCCGCAGATATGGAACAGGCTGGGCAGAAACATTTAAATCTAGCATTGGCCATTGTTTTCATATTTTTGAATTTGGACTTCGATTTTGAGAGCTTCTATCGGGGATTTTCAAACAAATCGATTGGGTAAGTGTTCTTCACCTAGAATTTAATATATTCCATGATTTTACCTTCGTTTCTATCATTTAAATTGTGTTTTGGGTTGAGGAAAATGGGGGTTTTTGAAGAAATTTTTTAAAATGAAAAATCATGATTTGTGTGACCAAATGGTGTCGGAATTTGATAATTTTTGTGTGGTTGAACTCACATGGAAATGGGTATTCAAATTTTGTAAAATTTGTCGGGTTCCGAGGTGCGGGCCGAGGGGTCGACTTTTGGACCGATTTTTGGATTTAGTTAAAGATTGAAACTTTATGATTCGGAATAGTTTCTTATATGTTTTAATTGTGCTTTGAAGTTATTTTGGTTGGATTTGGGTTGTCCGTAGGTCTTTTCACCCGAGAAGTGCATTTTAGAGTATCGGTCTGTCGTCCTTGAGGTAAGTATCTTGCCTAACCTTGTGTGGGGGACTTTTCCTTAGGATTTGAGTCTTTTATTTTGATTGTAGTCCGTGTAAGCGAGGTGACGAGTGCATGTTCGGAATTATTTGAGGAAAGTTGGCCTTTTAGAGTTCTTAGGTCCTTATATTCACTGAGTATTAAGTTGATCTTGATATGATTGATTTTTCTATTTACTAGTTTCATCTCTACATGCTTTAAATGGAATTAATTGTTTTATGATTCATTCTTATTGCCTATTTGACTCTTATTTTGCTTAACTGATGATTTTTACCACTTCAATTGTCATACTATATTTATAACTGCTTGTCTTTGTTGGAAATCATTATTGTCTCTCCTGTAATTGTTTAGTCTTAATTGAAGTTATGGTTATCTTCCCGTTGTTCATCCTGAATTTAAATTGTTGTATTTTCTTTGTAATTTGTCCAACCTTAAAAGAAGTTTAGATATCCTATATTAGTTGAAATTTCCTTATTTGGAATTATTTTACTCGTGTTAGCTTCCTTGTTGTTGAACTACATATTGTGGGATCGTTACTACATATTATTTTCTCTCTTATTAAGATGTTCTTATTACACTTAATATTCACTATTGTGGTTATTCCTTGTGAGCTATTTTTACCCTCTCCTTGTGATCAAAAGATATTTAGGCCAATTAGTAAATAGTTAAAGCGACCATGCTGGAACCACGGAACTCAGGAATTCCTAACACCTTCTCATAGGTTAATAGAATTCCTTATCTAGAATTTCTGGTTTCACAGACTTTTAAACAAAGTCGATTTCTTCGATTTGGGATTTTGAAAATAAACCGGTGACTTGGGACACCAAGTAAACTATTCCAAGTGGAAACTCTAATTAAATAAAATAATTCCATTTCGATTTATGTCACTTTAATTGGAAAAACTTCCTTATATCTCCCTTGGGTGGTAAAAAAGAGGTGTGACACCCCCCTTGAAAATATTTATTCCCCGGGTGCTACTCAATTGTGGATGACTTCAATGTCGATAAACCCTCATCCAAATAGGACCGGGGTGAAGGAGTATCAATATCACGACCCAAACCAATGGGCCGCGATGGGCGCCCGGTGCCTCACTCAACTGAGTACCAACGTAACGTATCTTTCTTATTACATCATCATATACACGTGACATATGGGCCTAACAGGCCAACATGATCATTTATAAACTCAAAACATAGGCTGACAAGGCCGTATAATATTTCACGTACACGACATATGTCTACAAGCCTCTAAGAGTACATAAATGTCATAAAGGTCGGGACAGAGTCCCGCCATACCAAATAGTACACGTCTAAATTATACTAACCAAACGAGCAACTCCAAACCAAATAGAGTGCATCAATATCTTCTGTTGAGCTGATAGCCTACTTAGAGTGCTCTCGACCTGTCTATCGGGACCTGCGGACATGAAACGCAGCATGCCTAGGCAAAAGGGATGTCAGTACGAATAATGTATCGAGTATGTAAGGCACATAAATAAATACATAAGAGACATGGAAGAAATGTAGAGTACATGACTCAACCTGTAAGTCTGAATAATTTTGTAAATCACGAAATAATTATAGTAACATGCATATGCTTATGAATGTCATATCGTGCATAAGTACATATTTCATAACATCATCATCCTCTATGGGCATCCCATTATATCATCTTGGCTATTGTGGGTAAAATCATCAACATATACCAGCTGATCAGGTGGTGGTGCGTATATAACGTCATAACCTTTCCCTTATCCCATATACATATGTATATATATATATATATATATATATATATACCCATATATAACACCATCTGGTCACGGGTCAATGTACATGAATACAATACATGAAAAGTACGTTAATAAATTCTTGCGGAATGTCATAAGACCATTTTGCCTTCGAGTAATATCATAAAGTAAAATCTTTTCAACTTTCGTATTTTTCAGAGACCCATGAACAGATGATAAAATATTATAACACATGGAAATTCAAGAACATAGATATCTCTAATACTTCTATGAATAGAGTCATTCATTGAATTTGTACATTTGCACGTTTCGTTCGTATCATATGGATCATGCCAAAGAAAGAAGGGATAACCTTAACATACTTGGAGTAGGAAAAACTCCTTTGGAAACCTTCATGGATTGAACTTAGAACCTAAAAATTAGATTAAGCTTCTGCGCTTTGAAATTGAGGAAAGAAATCTTGCTTTGTTTTTTTTTTAAATTTCGATGAAAATTCCTTCAAATGAAGCTTTTAAATAAAAATGCTTCTGCTTTCAACGTTCTTGGCCAAAGGCAGATTGGTTTGGCCTTCTATAAAGAATTCCCAAGAAGCAATTTCGTTTGAAATGAAATGCTTTAATGTTCTTGGCTTTTTTTAAGCCAAAGGCATATTGGTTTGGCCCTTTTTACAAAGAATTCTAATAAAATCCATGGATAAGATCTATAAGTCTTGTGAAGACTTAATTCATGGTTTGGTTACTACATAATAGCCATCTTACAAGGTGAGTTAAGAGTCATCTTTTGCCTTTTATGGCTTTATGCCACGTGGAAGGGTGAGTGAAGATTATAAATCTTTATCCACTTATTAGTTAACTAGCCAATGTCTCATTACCCGGTAATTAATTAATTACTCGCATAATTTAAAAATTATCTCGATTACTTAAAATATTACTCACTTTTAACACATCTTATACACCTTACTATCATGGCTATGGGGTACATTGTATGGTACTAGTCCATTAATACCGAGTATTTTAGCTCGGGCTGTATTTTATCTAAAAATGCCAAACTTTGACAAAAAATTATTTTCTTCGATATTACTTACCCTCTTATCTTCACGAATTTACTCATCACTTATAATCCTTATAATCCCCAAATAACCTTTTCCTTGGACTGATGCCAATTACCTTACGACAAATTCAAAGTACAATACTACAAAGTGCAACATCGTTGTAACTTATTAATGTGAAGCGTGACATCACCGTAATGTAATACTGTAGGGCATTACAACATCGTAAAATATTACTGCAGAGCATAACATTGTCGTAATACTGCGGGGCATAACAATCAAGGTATATATGCTCCGTTGCCGAAGATGTCCTTCCCATTGTCCAAGATGATTGCAAATGGGAAGGCAAGGACGTAGTAGTCCCCGAGCACGAGGACGCTATTACTACTCATGTGGAGGAGTATATAAGTGTTTACGCTTACCCCTTCACACTAGGCCTGGTAGACCTTGTTATTTTGGATTTTTGCAAGAGATACGAGGTATGCCTTGGGTAGATCCACCTGTCTCTATGGAGGATCGTGATCCTCCTCCGTTATTTTGTGAACGGCGAAGGGCTAAATATACTCCTCTACTTTCAAATATTGTTTACCTGTACCCTTCGTTATACCATTGGGCTATCCATACCCCCACCCTCATACTTTGGAACAAAAATTCCCCTATTTTGGATAGAGTGCCACGTGGCAGCATCATATTAAAACAGCCCATTTCCTTTTTTTACCTGACCCGTTTTAAAAAAACCCACAATCCGACCTCTATTTTCATTTTTTCTAATTTTTTTATTTAAAATTTTAGCTTTTAAAAAACAAAAATATTTTGTTAAAAACAAATTTTTTTTTTCTGTATTTACAAATTTGTTTTTCCATTTTTTACAAAACAAATTCTTTTAAAAAAGTGAAAAAATGAAAAGAAATAATTCTCAAAAACTAAAATATTATGTTGAACAAAAAATTTTTGTTTTTCATTTTTTTAGTTTTTTAAAAGAATTTTGTTTTGTAAAAATTGGAAAAACAAATTTGTAAAAACAGAAAAAAAAAAATTGCTTTCAACAAAATATTTTCATTTTTTAAAAACTGAAATTTTAAAAAAAATGAAAATAGGGGTCGGGTTGTTGGTTTTTTTAAAAACGGATCGGGTAAAAAAAGAGAAATGGGTCATTTTAATATGGTGTTTCCACGTGGCACTTCATCCAAAATAGGGGTATTTTGTTTCAAAGTATGACAATAGGGGTATTTTGGTTCCAAAGTATGATGGTAGGGGTATGGATAGCCCAATAGTATAACGAAAGGTATACGTAAACAATATTCGAAAGTAGAGGGGTATATTTAGCCATTTGCCATTTTGTGAATAACACCAATTCATGTCGGTTCACCATTGATCACCTACTCCTTCTATACGGTCCCCGAATTTTCCGAGGGGGACTAATCAAGCATACCCACCGGGCCAACAAAGCCCTCTTTTCGAGCAATGATGGAGATCGTGGCCGAGGATGGAAGGGATTCTTCGTTCGGTTGAAGATTGAAGACTTGATCCCTCTCGAGTTCATGCCATTCCCCGAGAAGTGGAATGCATCTCGTAAGTCCAGCCTCTCCTTAAGTATAATTTTTTATAATTTCTTTTTCTTATCATTCGTGTTTGTGATTGTGCAACTGTTGCCCGGGTTCCAGATGCTATCCCCTAGCTCAAGGAGTAGATCGAAGGCATCTGTAAGCATATGTCGTACTCCGAGCTCTCATGGCGCAAGCTTTCGAAGGGCCGATAGGAGGCTCGTTCTCATGATAAGGTCCTCCTCCGACTAGTAGATATTGGAAAAGTAAAGACATGGTGTTGCCAAAAAGGAAAAAAATTTATATACTCCAAATATATTTACAAAGGCACGATAGAACAGCCTTAAAATAAACAAAAAATACACATAAGGAAAAACTGGAAAAGTGCTAAGACATCTACACCTGGTCTTCACCGGGGCTCGACTCGGCATCAAAACCATTAGAGCCCTTGTAACCCTCAGAGCTTTTGGGACCCTTAGGATCGTATAGTTCCTTTTCCTCAACCTCGAGTTTCCTAACTTCCTTAATCTTGGTCGATAGGTTAAAACATCAGGCATGGATCTCTTCGAGGTTTTCCCTTCGTGATTGCCGCTTTATGTACCCAGTCTTCGTCTTCAAGCGGGCTCAACTACCACCACATCGGCCTGGCACTGTGCCAAAATTTCCTTGGTGTCATAAGAGTTTGCATCCAATTTGGACCTTAGTGCATCTTATTCTTGTCCGAGAGCATCCCTTTCCGTGACGGTCGAGCTCAGTTGTGGCTAGAGATCACCATTTTGCCGAGACCACTTATCCGCTTTGTCTTTTGCCACCCAGAGTTGGTTCTAGACCAATGCTAGCTCTGCTTTTGAAGCTTCCTTCTCCAAAGTTAGCAGTTCCATCTTTCCCTTCAACACTTCGGTCGTGGCCTTGACCTCATCCATCTCCGCCCGAAGCTGGTCGATCAGGTCTATCTTTTTTTGGACCTGTGAAGTTGTGTTGTTAGTCACCATGACTTCCTGCTCATTTTTTAGCCTCGAAGATATTTACCTTCTCAACCAGGTCGGTGTGTTCGCGCTTCAGTGTCGAGGCCTCCTTCTCGGCTTTTTCCAGCTCGGCTTGGAGAATCAGGATGTCTTGGAGGGCCTCGTCTTGATCCTCACTAAGAGTACATGTCCTTCTTTCGGACCTACTCTTTGAGCTCAAACTCGAGCTGGCTAATCTCCAAGCGGTACCGGAGGAAGCTTTCATGATGCAGCACTAAAGCCTGGAAAACAATGAAGTTAGCAGAGCACATCAAAAATTAAAAATGAGATTCACAAAATGGTACAAAGGGCTGACACCTTACACGATTCAGCGCCTGCTGTGCCTCGTTGAAGAGGCTCGACGTACCCACTTCGTTCATCTTTGTCTGGTCCTTTTCGGTTACCAGGCATCGAAGGTATTTAGCTACACCTACTGAAGACGATAGGACCCAAGTGTCATACAAGATTATAAGAACGGCCATTCTCTTGAGCTCGGGGTCCATGCTCAAAGAAGGAAATTGCTTCACTAGTTTTGGGATTGAACTCAGCCCGCCCGCTCCTGATGGCACATCCTTGTTTGGGACCTCCAGGTGACCATGCCCGGAAAAAGCCTCTAGTGTAGACATATCTATGCCGTTGAAGAGCATATTGAGGGTGTCGTCTGTGCCCTGCGCCATATCACTTAACTTCTCTTTAGACACTTGGGCCTCTTCTAGCATGGACTAGGTATAGGAGGGTGCCTCTACGATATTAATAACACAAGCTGCCTCCTTCGGTATAGGAGCAGCTTCCAGGGGGCGCAGCTTCTATCTCTCCCTTTGGTTCTCGATTAGAGGGCGATTGACCTCATGGTCCTCTTTCTCGGTCGTTGCCTACTTCCCCTTGTTAAGGGTCTGCCAATGAGCAATAAAAACTTTGTCGTCCTTGGGATCATCCCTGAGCCGTTAGAGGGAATCGGGGTCCAATACCCTGGACTTGGTGCTCTTTTTGGGCTTCCAGACTTGGATGGTCAACTTTTTCTTCTTCTTCTCGGCATCCGGGGAACCCGAGGACTTTCTTTTCTTCTTATTTTACTTCTTCTTCTTCTTCTCCTCCTCCTTCGTGGAAGCCCTGGGCTTCCCCAAAATAGAGGGTTCGGCAAGCGAGGACGGATCCTCGTCTTCATCCAACGACCTAAGTTCGATGGTCTTAGTTAAACCTATAAAAAAGAATAAAGAGCCTAGCACTGTGTAAGCTAAAAGCGTAAGGGTAGTTATTGAGGAAAGACCTTCACCAGGGGATCGAGCCTCCATTAGCTTAGGGAAGCATGTCTAATTGACTTAATTGCTTTACTTGATCAAATTGCTTTATTTGAATTATGTGCAGCATACGAGGTTAGAAATACATGTTTACCTTGGTATGAAATTTGGATTGAACTTAATATTCTTCGTGTTGTTGTTGTGTGTTTACTTTGGGACTACGGGACGGTATGCCGGGAGAATACCTCAGCTTTCATATGAACCCATATTGATGAACCATGTTCTTCATTTAGAACTCTCTTGAACATTCCTCAAATGCCATAATAGAGAAAAGTTTGTAAGAGATCAGTGAGTCATATAAACACATGTCACAGGAGTATGCTAATTAAAGTATAAAGCTGAGTAAGAATTAATTTAGATATTTACACAAGTTAAGAATTCCTAGCCAAAAAAAATTTGTTTTATTTTCATTGTGCATTCTGAGCTGGACCTATTAGGTGATCTTAATCATCCCTGATTCCAACATGTTCCTCTCAAAGTTTTCTCTACTCACTGCTTTAGTGAATATGTCAGCAATTTGCTTATCAGTAGCACAAAATTCTATGGAGATCAATCCTTTCTCATAGCTATCTCTTAAGAAGTGGTGTCTAACATCTATGTTCTTAGTCCTCTTATGATGAACAGGGTTCTTTGTCATACTTATATCACTAGTGTTATTGTAGAATATAGGAATGCAACCAACTTCAATGCCAAAATCTACCAGCTGTTATTTGATCCATAACAATTGAGCACAACAAGATGCAACAACAACATATTCAGCCTCAGCAGTGGATAAGGCCACTGAATTTTGCTTTTTAGTGGCCCAGGATACAAGACATGAACCAAGAAAGTGAGCCATACCTGAGGTGATTTTCACATCCATAAAGAATCCTGCATAATCAGCATCAATATATCTTACTAGATTGAAATTACTACCTTTGGAATACCAAAGACACAGATCGGTGGTGCCTTTCAAGTATCTTAGTATCCTTTTGACAACAGTCAAGTGATACTCTTTTGGATTGGCCTGGAAGCGAGCATAAAGCCCTACACTGAAGACTATGTCAGGTCTGCTAGCAGTAAGATACAAGAGTGAACCAATCATACCCATATACAACTTTTGATCAACTGATGAACCAGGTTCATCAATGTCTAATTTTGTGGCATTTGTAATGGGTGTGTCTATTTCCTTTGATTCCTCCATTTTAAACTTTTTGATAAGCTCTTTTACATACTTCTGCTGATGGATCATGGTTCCATTTGGGCTTTGTTTGATCTGTAAGCCTAAGAAGAAGTTAAACTCACCCATCATGCTCATTTCAATCTCACTCCCTATTAATTTTGTAAAATCCGTACTAAGCTTATCAGTGGTGGCCCCAAAGATTATATCATCAACATATATTTGTACCACAAGGATATCTTTACCTTTTTCCCTTAAGAATAAGGTACTGTTGTTTTTACCTCTTTTGTACCCATGTTAAAGCAGAAATTTGGACAGTCGTTCATACCATGCTCTTGGAGCCTACTTGAGTCCATAGAGAGCCTAGTCTAATTTGTACTCATGCTCAGGATATTCCTTGCTCTCAAACCCTGGAGGTTGTTTCACAAACACTTCTTCTTTTAGGTAACCATTCAGGAAGGCACTTTTGACATCCATCTGATGAAGAGTGAATTCCATGTGTACTGCAAAGGCTATGAGGAGTCTTATTGCCTCTGGTCTTGCAACTGGAGCAAAAGTCTCATCATAATTTATGCCCTCGTCTTGGCTGTAACCTTGGACCACCAGTCTTGCCTTGTTTCTTGTAACTGTTCCATCTTCATCAAGTTTTGTTTCTGAAGACCCATTTTGTACCAATAACTGATCTGTCCTTGCGTCTTGGAACTAGATGCCAAACTTGACTTCTCTCGAACTGATTGAGTTCATCTTGCATTGCATTCACCCAATCTGCATCCTGCAAAGCCTCAACAACATTTTAGGTTCAATAAGAGATAAAAAGGCATCAAAAGCACACAGATTCTTTAATTGTTATCTAGTCTTGACTCCAGATGTTGGATCAGTGATAATGTTCTCAATAGGATGAGAACTTTGATACTTGTGAGGTGTCACAACCAACTGGTTTCTGCTAGATGTTTCTCCCATGGTCTGTTACTGAGGAACATGGTCATTAATAGGTTCTTTTAGAGGGTTTGTTTCAATTCCTCTTCGATCAGTTCCCCCTGTCAGGTTGCCCTGAATGGAAGAACCTGTTCCATCACATGTTCCTTCTTTTGGTGCCACTTTAACTTGTGTTGAGGCTTCAGTCAAGTCCTTTACCAATCCAATGACTTTATATTAGTGTTCTTGTCTCTCAGAAAGAATGTTAGTTTCATCAAACATTACATGCACACTTTCTTCTACACACAAAGTTCTTTTAGTGAACACTTTATATGCTTTGCTATTTGAAGAATACTCCCTCATCACTTCTAGGATCAAACTTACCTAGGGAGTCTTTTCCATTATTGTGCACAAAGCACTTGCATCCAAATGCCCTAAGATGGGATATACTTGGTTTTCTCCCTTTAAGTAACTCATAGGGAGTCTTCTCTACACGAGGTCTAGTCATGCATCTATTGATAATGTAACATGCAGTGTTCACAGCCTCTGCCCAGAAGCTGTGGGGCAGTTTAGTAGAAAGAAGCATAGTCCTAGCCATGTCTTCAAGAGTCTTGTTCTTTCTTTCAACTACTCGATTTTGTTGAGGAGTCCTAGGGGCAGAGAAGTTATGATCTATACCATTCTCATCACAGAATTCAGCAAACTTAGCATTTTCAAATTCAGTTCCATGATCAGACCTATTAGATGCAAGTTGATTTCCTAATTGTTTATGAGTTTTTCTAACAAAAGCAGTAAACATGTCAAATGCTTCATCTTTAGATGTTAGAAATGGTACCCAAGTAAATCTAGAATAGTCGTCAACAAGTACCATTATATATTTCTTTCCACTTCTACTTATGGTTCTCATTAGACCCCAGAGATCCATATGGACCAGTTCCAACGACTTGGTTGTGCTTACCATTTTCTTGCTTTTGAAGGATGATCTTTCCTTCTTCCCCCTTGCACAGGCCTCACAAACTTTGTCTTCCTTGAACTTGATGTTAGGTAACCCTATCACCAAGTCCGTAGAGACTAATTTGTTTAGCTAAGTTAGACTAGCATGACCAAGTCTTTTGTGCCACGGGAGGGGATCATTATCCAACACATTTAGACATGTGGGTTCATTTTTTGAAATAGTAGACAAATCTACAATGTAAATATTGTTAACTCTTTTTCCCTGCAAAACAATCTTGTAAGTGGTAAGGTTAATCACAAAGCATTTAGTAGAGGTAAATGCTACAAGGTTACCTCTGTCGCACAGTTGTGACACACTGATCAGGCTGTATTTCAAGCCATCTATCAAGTAGACATTCTCAATGGAGTGAGATCTGTCTTACCTACCTTTCCAACCCCAATAATCTCACCTTTCTTCCCATTTCCAAAGGAGACATTACCTCCCTTTAGGTCCTCAAGTAAAAGGAACTGGTTCTTGCTTGCAGTCATATGTTTTGAGCAGCCATTATCCATGTACCATATTTGGCTACCTCCCTTCACTTGGACCTGCAAAAAGAAATCAAGGGTTAGTCTTAGGAACCCAAACTAGTTTGGGTCCCTTTCTATAGGCAAAGGGATAAATCAAATTCTTTTTAGCCCACCCAGGCAGCTTATTTTTCTCTTGAACAAAAGCTTTGTTCTTTTGACTAGCCTTTTCTTTTGCATTACATTCATTTTTGTAATGGCCAGTCTTGCCACAGTGTGTGCAGATTTTGTTCTCAGGAAGAGTGAAGTACTTGCTTTTAGGGTCCCACTTAGGTGCTTGAGTCCCATGGCCAAGTCCTCCTTTATTGCTACTGTGATGTTCTTGTAGCCAGGAAAGTGCATCACAAGCCTTGTTCCATTTGCAAGCTCTGTCTAGTTTATGTTGTACCTTCCCTAGATCTTCTTTTAATACTTTTATCTGCTCATCCTTCCTGTACAACTCATCCTTCCTGTACAACTCATCCTTCATTTTTCCTAAGTTTTCTTCTAGAGTGAGATATGTGTGATCAGCTTTCTTCTTACCTGTTCCTAGTTTCAGTTTTAAGTTCTCGGACCTAAGTTATAGGACATTGGTGTCAAGTTCAAGAACCTGGTTCTTCAACTCATCGTTTTTACTATCACTCTCATTAGCCCTAGACTCTAGATTTTTGCACTTGGCTTTTAGGATCACACATTCCTTAGACAAGTCTTCTTTCTCATTGTTAATTATCTCAGACTCATCAATGAAGTCTAGCAATACCTCAAACAACCTTTCTTTTGACAGGAATTTAATCTTGTCTTTGAGATGAAGGATGCTTACCTCTTGTTCATCATCTGATTCTCTGATGGCCATAAGTGTTTGTTCATCTCCAACTTTATATTCTGAGTCCTTATCTGATGTTTCTCCCCAAGCAGCAACCATAGCCTTTATTGATCCTTTGTTCCCTTTTGGTTGAACCTGTTCCTTCTTCCTGTTCCTTCGTTCCGCCCTTTTCTTCTTCCACCCAATTTCCCATTGAGGACAGTTCTTAATCATGTGATCAGTCTTACCACATTTGTAGCAGCCCTCGTTGGTCTGTCTCTCAAGAGCCCTTGGTTTGTTGAGGTTGTACCTCTTGAAGAACCATTTCCTTTCATCAATTACTTTTTAAAATCTCTTGTAATCATGACCATTTCATCATCCTCCAGATCTGAACCTTCAGCTATTGTGAGAGCCAGACTTCTTTCCTTCTTGGGTGAATCCATTTTCATGGTTTTCCTTCTTAGTTCATAAGCAGTGAGGTTTCCAATCAGTTCATCCAGCTTGAGTTAGCAATATTATTTGATTCCTGAATAGCAGTGATTTTGCTTTCCCAAGATACTGGCAGAACCCTTGTCAAGATCTTCTCAACTTTGTCTTCTTCAAGACTAACCCTTCCAAGAGACTTAAGTTCATTTGTCAGTGTGGTGAACCTTGTACATATCTCCTGGATGGTTTTTCCTTCCTTCATGGTAAAATTCTCATACTAAGAATACAGTAGTGTTCCTCTAGACCTCTTCACTTGAGGTATTCCTTCATGGGCCACTTGCAAAGTGTCCTAGATTTCCTTAGCAGTGGTACAACTTTGAATTCTACTGTACTCATCTGGACTCAGTCCACACATAAGCCATTTCTTGGCCTTGGTATTCTTCTCCCATTTCTTCAAATCTTCAGTAGTGCAGTCAGCTCTTGTCTTTGGCACATCCACTCCTTTAGCATTCTTCTTTGTGGTTGCTAGAGGACCATCAGTGCCTATGTCCCAGAGTTTATGGTCTTCTCCTATGATGTGATCCCTCATCCTATTCTTCCACCAAGAATAGTACTGACCATTAAAAAGTGGAGGCCTAGCAATGGATTGCCCTTCCCAGTTCCTAGGTGATAACTCATTTTGATCTTTTCCTAAGGTGTTAGCCTCTTCAAGGATAACCCACTCTAATACCAATTGATGTTTTAAGCGTCAATACCATACAAGAGGGGGGAGGGTGATTTGTATGGTACCCAATTCTTGCTATAGAAGAACTTGGTTCTTTAGGTGTTCTAACTACGACTATTTGCGGAATAATAAGTACATAAAATAAAGAACATAGAGATTTTTACGTGGAAAAACACCTGGCTCAAAAGGTGAAAAAACCACAACCTACTACTCAGTAGGATTTTCCCAAACTTCCACTAAAATCACTAAGCCAAAATAGCATTTACAAAAACTCTTTGTAAACTTAAGGATTAACTCTAATCCCGTTGTGGCACACAGCATCCACTGTTGCGACAATATCAAGTTAGTTATAACTTGAACACTCTAGGTACCTAATACAATTGCTTCTATGAAAGTTGAAAGGTACAACTTTAAACCACCTACTACAATTGAACTAGAATAAAAGATAGACATAATGGAACTGATTCTTCTATCTCGTTCAAGTAGCTTTAGGAGTGCACACTCAAATCACACATAAATTGCTTGCAAAATCACCTTGCTTTTTGGCTCTCAATTTAGTTTAACTTCTGTGTATGTGCATTACCTGTAAAAGAGAACAATTACTGTCATTTAATAGGTTAGTAATCAGAGTTTGATTGGGACTCAATTGTTGATCTTCTATCGCAGAAGAGTTCATGAAGATCTCAAACTCTAACACTATCTTTTATCTAGATTTTGTTCTCTTCATATAAGGAAACTTTCTCCCCTTATCTAATATGCAACCTTTTTGATCAGATCAGGAGATATTGCTACTTGATCAGTAGGACTTATCTCCTTTACATGTATCTCACATATATAGGTTGATCATGACTGTGCTTCAGAAGATGGACCTGGTCCATGACTGAGTTCATTTGTCATTCTTCAAAACTTCACCTGTTCTTGGGCCAAGATAAAGACATGTGCTACTAGAGATGATCAGGCACCTGTGCCCCCTACTGGAGCCATCAAAGGTCGAGGCCGGAGTAGAGGCCGAGGATGCACACGTGTTGCAGCCAAAGCACCCGCGCGAGCTGCCACTGAGGTGCCACCAGTAGTTCTATCCGGAGTCCAAGCAGCTAATACGCCTACTGTTACTACTACTCTAGTACTTCAGGAGACCTTAACACAGTTCCTGAGCATGTTTTGTACATTGGTTCTGGCAGGATTGATTCATGTTGTACCAACTACTTCACAGATCGGGGAAGGGACCTAGACTTCTGCCGCCACCACTCTAGAGCAGCGAGTTCACATTGGTCAAGTTGCAGGTGTCATGGCGACACAGTGTGTGGTCCTAGTTTAGCGGGTGGTGAGGCTCTCTCGCCGAGTAGAGGACAGGTGGGTCTAAGAAAGAGAGGACAGACAAGGTTAGGAGAGAGAGTATGGGGAAGCGAGGAGACCTCGTAGACTGGAGAGACCCACTGATCCTTAGACTTCACACAGTGTTTCAGGTGTTCCGGGGTCTTAGAGTATGCGTACCGCATAGTTCCCACTGCCACGTCAGTCGCAAGGTTGTTTGAGAGTGGTGACATACGCCATGTGGTGAGGTATTGCCCCAGACTTAAGAGGGGTGCACCTCCACAAACTTCTTAGCCACAATGTGCCCCGCAGAGTTCTCAGGCTATGGTTACAGCACCAGTTGCTACCCCACCTGCTCTTCCAGCTAGAGATGGAGGTCGGGGAGGTATAGGTCACCATAGAGGGGGAGGCCATGCCAGATATTATGCCCTTCCTGCCCATACTGAGGTTGTCGCCTCTAATTTTATCAGCAAAGGTATTGTTCTGGTTCGTCATAGAGATGCATCAAATTTATTTGATTCAGGCTCCACTTAATCTTATGTCTCTTCTTATTTTGTCCCGCATTTAGGCGTATCTCAGGATTCTTTGAGTTCCCCTATTTATGTTTCTACTCTTGTGGGAGATTCTCTTGTTGTAGACCACGTCTATCGGTCGTGTGTGGTTGCTCTTAGTAGTTTTGAGACCAGAGCCGATTTATTATGCTCAGCATGGTAGATTTGTTATCTTGTGCATTGACTGGTTTTTGCCCTATTATGCTATTCTTTATTGTCACACCAAAACTGTGATGCTGGCCATACCAGGTGTACCGCGAGTAGAGTGGAGGGGTACCTTGGATCATACTTCTAGTAGAGTTATTTCATTCCTTAAGGCTCATCATATGGTTGAGAAGGGGTGTGATGCGCATCAAGCTTATGTGAGAGATGTCAGTAATGATACCCCTACAGTTGATTCAGTCCCAGTAGTACGGGATTTTTATGATGTGTTTCCAGCTGATCTTCCAGGCATGTTGTCCGATAGAGATATTGATTTTGGCATTGATCTGTTGCCGGGCACTCAGCCCAATTCTATTCCTCTGTATCGTATGGACCCTCCTAAGTTGAAGGATCAGTTACAGGAATTGCTTGATAAGGGTTTTATTCAGCCTAGTATATCACCTTGGGGTGATCCTATCTTGCTTATGAAGAAAAAGGATGGTTCTATGTGTATGTGCATTTATTATTGCTAGTTGAACAAAGTTACAGTGAAGAAATTGTTATCCTTTGCCTCGTATTGATGATTTGTTTGACCAGCTACAAGGTGCATGAGTGTTTTCTAAGATTGACTTTCGTTCAGGTTACCATCAGTTGAAGATTTGGGATCCAGATATCCTGAAGATTGTTTTCAGGACTCGGTATGGTCATTATGAGTTCCTTGTTATGTCATTTGGGCCGACCAATGCCCCAGCAGCCTTTATGCATTTGATGCACAATGTGTTCCGGCCATATCTTGACTCGTTCTTCATTGTCCTTATTGAGGTCCAAGAACATTGCATCAGTGAAGGTTTAGTGGAGGGGTCAGCCGATCAAGGAGGTGACCTAGGAGACCGAGCAGGATATGCGCAGTCGTTACCCTCATCTTTTTACTACTTCAGGTATGTCTCTATGCTCGTTCGAGGACGAACGAATGTTTAAGTGTAGGAGGATGTAATGGCATGGCCGATCATTTAAGAATTAACGCCCTGATCCCATATTAACTACGTTTTCCCATGTTTGTTTTTGCTATTGCGATTTGTCGGGATGATTGTTTTTGAGTTTCGGAGTGTTTTGGAACACTTAGTCCCTAAAGGAGAGCTTAAGCTTTAGAAATTGGACCGTAGTCCGAGCAGTGTGAAGACAGCCTCGTAATGGAATTTCATCAGTTTCGTTAGCTCTGTTGGTTGATTTCTGACTTAGGGGCGTGTTTGGATTGTATTTTGGAGGTCCGTAGCTTATTTAGGCTTGAAATGCCAAAAGTTAAATTTTTATAGTTTCTGGTTCGATAGTGGGATTTTGATATCAGGGTCAGAATGGAATTTCGGAAATTGGAGTAGCTCTGTAGTGTTGAATGTGACAAGCTTGCAAAATTTCAGGTCATTCGGACGAGGTCTGATAGACCTTTTGATCGAAAGCGCAGTTTTTGGTAGTTTTTGGAGTTCTTAGGCTAGAATGCGATGTTAAATTGGTGTTTTGATGTTGTTTTGAGCATTCCAAAGGTTGGAACAAGTTTGGATGATGTTTTAGGATTGGTTGGCATGTTTGATTGAGGTCCCAGGGGCCTCGGGTGTGTTTCAGATGCTCAACGGAGCATTTTTGAACTTGGAGAAGGATCAGATTTTTACTGGTTTTTGTTGCAGACTTTTCTTCATCACGATTGCGTGTGGAGGATCACGATCACTAAGGCTTAGCTGAGGGAGAGGGGATTTTGTTCTACGTGATAGCATGAAAGGGAGTGTGAACGCGTACTATTGGCAGGAGTTAAATCGCGGATGCGTGGGCTACGCCGCGTTCGCGAAGAGGAAGAAGTGAGGCAGCTGAGGAGTGGAAGATTTGCTCTTCGCGATCGTGTGAGGTCAACCGCTATCGCATAGAGTTGAGCAGTGCAACATCGTGATCGCGTATGATTTATCGTGTTCGCGTAGGGTTAATTTGGGGTTCAGCAAAGTTGCTCTTCGCGATCGCGATTATGGATGCGTCTGGGCAGAACATAAAGTTCAAAATCGAGGGTTTTGAGTTCATATCACAAAATTGAATTGGGAGCTCGGTAGGAGACAAATTTTGGAGAGATTTTCAGAAGGAGTTTGCAGGTAATGATTCTTAACTCCTTTTTGCTTATAACCCAATAATCTTATCATGAATTCATCATCTAATTTCGGATTTGGGGTGAGAAATTGGAGGAAAATTTGGAAAAGTTCTTAGACCTAATTTTCGAGTTTTGATTGGGGATTTGACATCGGATTTGGATAATTTTGGTATGGTTAGACTCGTGAGTGAGGGAGGGTTCATAATCTGTAAATTTTACCCGATTCCGAGACATGGGCCCGGTGGGGCCTTTTGGGAAAGTTTCTTAATTTCGTGTGTGTTCGAAAATTAATTAGTGAAATTAATTACTTGAAGTTATATTTACATTATGCAATTGATTTGAATAGATTTGGGTCATTTGGAGTTGAGTGCTCATGACAAGAGCGTGGTTTCGGGTTGATTTTTGATCCGGTTCGAGGTAAGTGGCTTGCTTAGCCTTGTGTGGGGGAACTCCCCTTAGGATTTGGTATTGTTGATATTTGAGATTCCTTGTACGTGAGGTGACGAGTGCGCATTGGTGCTAATTGTTGAATTTTCAATAAGTAATTATAACTGTATTTCCTTTCTTGTTTATACTACTTGTAATTAAGCCTACTATCAGCTTAGGGAAGCATGTCTAATTGAGTTAATTGCTTTACTTGCTCAAACTGATTTATTTGTATTATGTGCAGCATGCTAGGTTAGAAATACCTGTTTACCTTGGTATGAAATTTGTATTGAACTGATTATTCTCCGTGTTACTGCTGTATGTTTACTTTGGGACTACAGAAAGGTATCCCGGGAGATCCCCCTACATGTTTACTTTGGGACTACGGATTTGTATTCCGGTAGATTCCCCTGCACATTATATTGGAACTATGGGACTACACCCACTAGATTCCCCCAGTATTGGGTATTTACATTTGGGGACCACGGATCGGGATTTCGGTAGATCCCCGGCTCACTATGAGTTGGACTACAGGGTGACACTAGGGAGATCCACTCGACATTTACATTTAGGGGCTACAGGATGGTGTCCTGGTAGATCCCCGGTTTGCTGGATATTTATATTTGGGGGCTACAAGATGGTATCTTGGTAGATCCCCAGTTGCTATCTCTGTGTTGAGCTGTATTATTTTTGTGATGTTTTTTCTCTGTTGTATTTGTTGTTATTCTTATTATCCTGTGTTACTTCATACTGTTTGCATTTAATTATATTGTCGTATACTATACTGGTTTGCCTTATTTTTTAGCTATAATCGGTAGGGCCCTGACCTTCCTCGTCACTACTGGACCGAGGTTAGGCTTGGCACTTACTGAGTACCAAAGTGGTGTACTCATGCCCTTCCTGCACATGTTTTTTATGTGCAGATCTAGGTTCTTCGGCTCAGTCCTACTACCCTTGAGGCGAGGCGGTTCTCTAGAGACTTCGAGGTATATTTACCGCATCCGCAGATCGAGGAGTCTCTTTCCATTCTCTCTTATAGTTTTAGCCCTTCTGTATTTATGTTGATTTTGACATTCTAGAGTTAGAGCACAATGTAGTATTCATAGCTTGTGATTTCAAGAGATTCCGGATTTTGAGAAGTTGTTCAGTTTTTGAGATCTTGTATTAGTATATGTCGAGCAACATCTTAAACGCTTCTATATTTGTTTATCTTCAGTTCTATTAGTTTTTTCGAATTTTGTTTCTTTTTCTGCAATTGCTAGGCTTACCTAGTCGTAGAGACTAGGTGCCGTCATGACAATTCACGGAGGACGAACTTGGGTCGTAACACAAATTAAATCCTAATAGCTTTCCTACTAACCCAAAATAATTTAATGAAACAACTCTTAGCATCCTAATGGACCCTCACCCAATGGACTAGACGGGCAGTCCGCCAAGCCCAAATGTTATGGCCTATGACAATACACAGCCCTCACCCAATTCTCTTTACATGCACCACCAAAACAAACACTCACCGACCAAACTTGATGAATCACCCTCTCAATTACGTACACATACTACAAATAACTTCCACGTGGAAACACTACCTGACATTCCAGCCAACTCAATACCATGCAACTCCGACTCACACCTCTCTATAGATACTCAAGTAAAGGCCTATGTTACGGCAACTACACCCTCCCCCCATAACCCAAAATGATTTACAACACCCAGGACCAACGACCACTCTTCCCACCTAAACAATAACACCAACGATTGGTGAAGCCCAATACCCAACACAAGTAACCCCAACTAGCCCTTCACGTGACATAAACCACATGAAATTACCGTTACTAACTTCATTACACATATCAAATCAACCGACCCAATTACCCTCTCATAACCAAGAACACCCTGAAACATCACCATTAACTCCTATTATCCCTACAACTATAAACGACCCTTCCCTCACACACATACACTCAACAAATGAACCGATCACACCACAACTTCCACCATCATAGAACAATCTCCTTCACAAACACCAACCTTCTCCAATGCCCTATATTTCTCAACACAATCACTATGCAACCATCACACGACCACCCTCCACAACCCACACCCATATACATAACTCAATACCCACCACTACAAATATTTCCACAGTCATGGCTCGAGATGAGCTTGCAAGATTATGCATTAACCTTTACCTTAGAAATCGACAACCAGGATGTCATAATGATGATACAAAATCCGGCGACATAGCACAAATAGTCACAGAGGGGATGCATATGGGGGTGACACTTTATAACCAATTTCTATGGACCATGCACCCACCATCAGCTTTCAACCAACACCAACAAACAACACCACCCTTTCCAACACCAGTACCACTGCATGTCCCTCCATCACTACCAGTGAACACACTAGATCTACCCTTCTACTTCACCACAACAACCACCTCAAACCTTTGTTCCTTGGATCCAACCTCGTACGTCCATAGCACCCATAATACCATTCCATGCCCAAGCTTCACTATATCATCCACTCACTCCACCAACGAGTCCAGTCCAACACTCTAGTCCACCTCCATACGAACTAGACAAAATAACTTAATTGGAAGTGGCAGCCACCATGGCAGAGATACGACAAACACTCCCACTACTATGCTATCTCAGTGGGAACAAAATTTACACCCTAAAAGAATAGCACAAAAGAAAAGTGATCATTACTTATCCACCGGAACTACTAAGTGTCTCACTAAATATTCATCCAACAAGAAATCTAGAAGTGGGAAAATTTGCAATAGTGTTAATTCCAACACTGATGAACAGATCCTCAACAATGGAGAAGGAGACTCCACCCAATCCACTCAAGAATAAATCCATGTAGTTTGTTATTTGGAATTGTAGAGGGGCACAGTCACCAGAGTTCAGTTATAACTTCGTTCCATACTCACTATCATAAGCCTACGTTGGCAGCACTACCTGAAACTCACATGCAATACCATGAAGCACTTAAGTCTGAGTTTGTTTTTTCACACTTGGCTCAATCACCAGCTGAAGGAATTTCTGGAGGAATTGCATTACTTTGGAAGGATGATGAAATTAAGCTAGATCGGGTAGCTGTCATGAGCCACGAAATTCATTATTGTCCTGGTACATCCAAACCCTAAACCTTAGTTATTATCTTTTATTTATGCAAAAAATAATATCCATGCACGTACTGTTTTATAGGATAACCTATGAATTTTACATGATCAAATTAGATTACCTTTGTTAATAGGAAGTGGCTTTAATGAAATCATTAAATCAACAAAAAAATATGGTGGATTAAAACTAAATAATTGAAGGAGTGATAATTTTGTCCAATGCCTTAACAAATGTAATTTAGTAGACCTAGGATATACAGGTAGTAAACATACATGGTCCAATAATAGACATCTATCCCATCGTATTGGAATGATTAGATAGATGTATAGCAAATTATGAGTGGTTAAACAATTACCCAGAAGCTTCAGTTCACCATCTACAAAGAACATATTCCGACCATAGTCCGTTACTACTAAATCTTAAAAAACATAAAGCACCTAATGAAAAATCTTTCTGGTTTGAAACAATCTGGACAACTCACCCTCAGTTCCCTTCCATAATTACCCAAAATTGGACACGCAATAAGCCTTTACTAACAGCCATCAAAGACTTTACAAATAATATCCAATAATGGAATAGAACTACCTTTGGTAACATATTTCATAAGAAAAAAGTTCTTCTAGCTAGAATACAAGGGATCAAAAATTCTCCCAAATACACTACTAGCCATTTCTTACAAAATCTAGAAACTGACCTAATAACCCAATATAATGACCTTCTTAAAATCAAAGAGGATTTTTGGAAATTAAAATCAAGAATAAATTGGCTCCAAGATGGAGATGCCAACACAATCTTTTTTCCAACTTACTACTTTACAACGACGTAGACGAAATCATATTACTGCTCTGAAAGACTCAGTGGAAAACTGGATATTAGATCAAAAAGAAATCAATACTTCAATAGAAGACTATTATCATAACTTATTCACCACTAGCCACACCCATAACACAAACCCTAAATTTAAAGTTGGTCACCATACCATCAATTCTCATGACTATTCAAAATCAAACTCACCCCTTACATCACTAGAGATCACCAATGCCCATAAAACTTTCCAACCTTTTAAAGCACCTGGACCGGATGGATTACATCCATGCTTCTTTCAAAATTATTGGACCAAGTGAATTCTTCGATCACTTTTTTTGTGAGGAAGTCTTTAACACACAACAAATTCCTTCATAAATTAATAAAACTTATCTATGCCTCATCCCTAAAACACAACAACCTACCCTCATCACCCAATATCAGCCCATAATCCTTTGTAACACTCTTTATAAGTTAATTGTAAAAATCATAGTCCATAGTATTAAACCAATTCTATTTAGTCTCGTTAGCCCGGAATAATCAGCCTTCTTGCCTAATCGTAGGGCATCTGATAATACACTTATAATACAAGAGATTATGCATCATTTCAAGAAAAAAAGAGGTGCTCAGTCTTCTTTTCTACTCAAATTAGACTTAGAAAAAGCTTTCGACAAACTAAAATGGGGATTCATACATGACACACTCCATTACTTCAATTTCCCACCAAAGTTGATCAAATTAATAATGTCCTGCATTATTGCTTCTTCTATCTCAATACTCATTAATGGACAACTCAACCCTTTTTTCTTACCTTCAAGAGGCATTCATCAAGGGGACCCCTTATAACCTTATATTTTCACTCTATGTATGGAAATGCTCTCATGTAAAATATATATTGAAGTAGATTACCAAAAGTGGCAACCCATCAAATTATCTAGACAAGGCCCACAAATCTCTCACCTCTTATTTGTTGACGACATTACTTTAATTTCAAAAAATACCACAAATAGCATCAATGCTATAAATTATACACTCAAACTTTTCACTAAGGTTTCGGGCTTAACTATTAATTATACTAAATCAAAAATATTTTTCTCTAAAAACAATTCCACAGTGGATAGAGAAACAGTGATCCATTCATTCCAAATGACTGAAGGGTCAACTTTTGGAAAATATCTTGGATATCCTATTTTCACTAAAAAAACCTACAACATCCGATTTTCAATTCCTTCTAGATAACAACAAAAATAGACTAGACGGGTGGAAAATAAATTTTCTAACAATGGAAGGACGAACTACCCTAATAAAAGCAACCCTAAATTGTTTACCAAATCATGTAATGTAATTGATCAAGATTCTTACTAATACTATAAATAAGTTAGAACGATATGAAAGAAACTTTCTTTGGGGATCCACAGCTCAGAAACGTAAACTATACCTTATTAAATGGAAAACATCCAATAACCAAAAATTAGTGGAGGACTGGGAATTCATACTCTTTTGGATAAGAATAATGCCTTACTTTGATCCCTAGCTTGGAGGTTGTTTCAATCCCCTTTATCCCACTAGGCTTCAACCCTAATACCAAAATACTCAAAGACTACCACATCTACTAATATTTCCTCGAATTGGAAAGCCATCAAACAAGAATGGACTTCATGTCAAATTGGAATAAAGTGGCATAGTGTAAAGGAAACCATATCAAATTTTGGACAGAAACCTTAGATAGGCACCAACTTGATACTTAGAAAATTAATTGAACGGCCCCTACCCCGCAATGACCAATCATCCAAATTAGTACTATATATTGATGGGAACTTAATAAATATTCCTAAAATACCATTTGAACTACCTGATATTTTAAATGACCTAATTAGTAATCAATATATCCCTACCATCACAAATAAAAATTTCCACTATCACATCTACTGGGGCCTCACCCCCAAGGGAATCTTCACGGTAAAATCTTTGTATAAACAATTGCGTGCTAAACCAAAAAACAACACATTCCAATGGCTATGGAACCTTAAAATACCAAAAAAATTAAAGCATTTCCTTTGGCTTATGAGCCATCAACGCCTACCCACAACAAGTTATCTCCACAACATACACTTATCCCAGAATCCCCTTTGCCCAGTCTACCTGTCCAACGATGAAATCATTGCACAACTATTCTTCTAATGTCACCAAGCACAATTGGTCTTGCACCGATTAGGCATTAACTATCTTAATATCAACCTTGAAAGATTTCATGAGAACACCCCATTAAAACTTTCACAATTCAATTTAAAAACACTTCTACCAACACTCCAATAAGCTCCCATATTTTAATTTCCTATACCTTATGGCACATATGAAAAAGTCGGAATCACACTACTTTTGAAGGCACAACCCATTCTCCTAACATTCAACACATTATAGGCCAAGCATCTGAATTTTTTCACATGTCTCAATCATAACACAATCCTTGCACAACCTGCACACATACACATTAAATGGATCCCTCCTGCAAATTAGTTTTATAAATTAAATTCTAAGGGAGCCTATAGTATCCCTAGCCAAAAATGGGGTTTTAGGGGTGTAATTAGAGGTTCTATAGGCAGATGGTTACTGGGTTATATGGGTACAAGGCCAATGGTAAATCAAAACTATATGGAACTTACTGGCCTACAGGAAGGTTTACGACTCGCTCTCCAATACAACTTCACCCCACTGGAAGTCGTTGTGGATTTAACTGAGGTAATTTCTTTACTCCATTGCCTAAGTCCTCATTACTCATCCTTAAATCATGAATGCATGTACCTACAACATCAACTGGATAGACCATGAGTGATGCACACTTACAGGGAACAAAATCAAGTAGTAGACAAACTAGCCAAATATGGGGCAACCCTAGATCATAATGCCCAACTAATGTTTTTGTGAAACCACCTTCTTTTATAATTCAAGAGTTATTAGAAGACCAACGGAGCATACTCCAAAGATGCACTACATGTACAACTATGCACTTGGAACCCATTTCTTTTTATCTAGATAGCTTGACGAACTCATGTAATAGTAATGCAGTACACCATGGCGGTAGTGATCAACCTTATTTTTGTAACACTGAACCACCACCAGACATTGCTCCTTGTAACATCACTTAATATATAATATATTTCTTTTTGATTGACCAAAAAAAAGTCCAGTCAAACCCTAGTATGCCCACTTTGATCAGCTCATTCATGCTTGTGCTTACCATTGACACTCATTCAATGGAATGAGCATATAGTGCTAGTACCACCTATTGAAGTTGATTCAAATGGTAAGGCATGAGTAGAATAACTTCTCCTACAAACAAAAACATGGTTAGTAAAAAACAATATCACCACTCTAAGGATTTGAGAGTTATGACCATATGTGTCACCAACAATGATATTATTCTCCATTGAACTCCTATTCTCCTCAACACCTACCTCTTTGCAGCTTTGAACCTCAAATATGGGCATTGTAACATGTCATTGTTCACAATTCTCTTTCCTTGAACATCTAGCTAATTAAAACCATAGCATATTATAGGGCTTATGTCTAGAGCATATTTTACTAAATGGTATGTCAATGTGTGACATATTGATATTGCATCTTATCATCAACTCATTGATCTTCTCCACATATACTGCCACATTCCATGGACTAGTTTATGTACCATCAAAAATTGCACTAGCTTCAGCTTTAGTATCAGTTCCTTCATGTATCTCTTGTCCACACGCATAGACCACATCACCTTCTTCATCTTAATAAAAAAACAATTGAACTCCTCCCTGGATTACCCCTAGAAGTTCCATTAGTGTTCACCTTGATCCATCTTGGAGTTGGATATTCCCATATCATCTTAGTGACCTTCAAAGCAGGTGTATAGTGCTCCATCAAGTACAACAAATCTTGCCAGTTATGAGGTGTGTAGTGCTTGCATATTAGGTTGTAATTGAGGCACAAAATTGTCAGTCCAATGCCTAATCACTACTTGATGCAATGAAAGACCCTCCAAGGTTATTCCTTCACAAGAAAGGAAGTAGTGCCACACTTTTTTAGCTGTATATGATCTGAAATATAAGTGGTGCAATATTTTCTCCTCCGAGTTCACATAGCACCAACATCTAGAGACTATTAGGTATCTCAATCTCCTAATGTAGTCATCTAGCGACAGCTTACCTTTCCATAGTTTCCACATAAAGAAGACAATTTTTAAATGGTAATCCCTTCACCCAAAATCTGTTATATGCATTGCCAGGTTCTTTTCTCCTTCTCAAATAATTCCAGGCTGATTTGAAACTAAACTCTCCTCTTGTTCCAAGCATCCAGTAGGGCCTGTCAAGAACATCATGCATTATTGGAGGCTTGATGTTGTCTATGATATGAATAACTAATTCCCCAGGAAATAGCTCTTGCATCTTGTCAACATTCCAGGCATCATGTAGCACCACATCACATACATTTTCAACATATTCATTACAAAAGAAATCTGGAGGAGTGATGAAATATAGAGCACCAAGACGTGTCCAGTTTCAAACCAAAACAAATATGATCTCATTTTTGGATGCCAACCAATTTGTTGCTCAATTAGATCCTTACATTCAAGCATTTTTCTCCACATGTGTGATCCATATCTCCATGGTACTACCATTGCATTCATCTTCTTGTAATATTTTGACTCATGAAAAAACTCCACAATGTTGGCTTTGTTCTAAAATTCCACCAAAGTTTGCAATGCAAAGCTTTAGAGAAATCGTGTAATGATCTAAAACCTTCAACTTCTTCCTCATCAAGCATACACAAAGTGTCCCATGAAGCCCATTGCCTACTTCTTCCATCCACTAGATTGATCCAGAAAAAAACTAGCAAAGCGTTTGTATAACTTGTGGATCACAAATCCAGGAGGATTTACTATTGAAAGAAAATGAATAGGCATGCTTTGCAAAACATGTGAGATCAATATTGCTCTTCCTCCGATTGATAATAGCTTGACCTTTCATGATTTTAACTTCAAGTAGCTTATTGATAATCCTCTAGTAATGATCCATATTTCTTGTAGTGTAATAAATTGGGCTCCTAAGGTATGTAAAAGGAAAATACTGCCTACCAATTCCTTTAATCATTTGCACTTTTGTAACCTTCTTATTACTAGTAGAACGATGCATATATAATGCAGATTTGGATTTGTTTATTAACTACCCAAAAGCTACCTCATAAGCACTCAACACTTCCATAATCAATTGGAGTGATGTTTCATTTGAGAATAAGAGAATGATGGTGTCATTTGCATAGACAAAGTGATTGATCTTGGGACTCCACTTAGGCATACAAATCCACAAATAGATTTATATGAAGAGCATTCAAACAACTAGAAAGATCTTCAACAGCCAAGATAAAAAGAGTAGGTGATAAAGGATCACCTTTCTTGACACCCCTTGTAGACTTAAAGAAACTATAATGCTGGCCATTGAGAAGGACAGAATACTAATTGTTGGACACAATATCATACACTAAACTAATGAACTCCTCACCAAATCTCATCTTCCTTAGTACCTTTGTCAAAAATACCAAGATAACCTATCATATGTCTTTGTCATATCTAATTTAAACACAACATTAGGACCTGCCATTATTCTCAACCTAATATCTGTAATTATCTCTTGTGTTAGTAGAACATTTTTCACAATGCTTTTGCGTTTCACAAAACCTACCTTCTTATCAGAGATTAGGTTAGGAAGTAAACCAACTAACCTTTCATGAATCACTCTTGAAAATACTTTGTTAATGAAGTTTCTAAGATTAACTAGTCTCATGTTTGAAAACATAGTTACCAAATTTGTACGAGTTACAAATTTAGGTAACTCTTGCCCAATTATAAAAGACTTCACCATATCAAAAATTTCATCTCCTATTATGTCCCACATGTATGAAAGAAACAACCAGTGAAACCATCCAGGCCACCTGCACTCTCACCATTAAAGCCAAAAACTGCCACTTTAACTTCTTCTTTAGTCGGTTGTTTCAGTAAATCTTGATTCTGCTCCATATCTACCATGCAAGGTACATGATCTATGATTCTAAAATAAGTAGGGACCTTGTCTTCATGGAATTGAGTCTAAAAAAACTTCACTACTTCATCTGCCATTATTTTCTTCAATCTAATTTCCCTCACTGTTTTTAGTTCTTTTACATTGTAACCTCTTTCTTCTACCATTAACTTGTATCTCCATCTTAAAACCATGACATGCTTGCCTTCTGCTTCCAAAATTCTTCTTCAAGTGACAAGCATCTTATGAACTGATCTCGCACCTTTTGTATCCTTTCCCTATTAAGATGAGTAGGATTGAGCTCAAACTGTGCTTTATGAACTATGACTGCCTCTTCTAAACTTTTGATTTTCTGAAATATGTCTGTATATGTTGCCCTACTCCATACAGAAAGTGCCTTCTTCAATTTTTTCATGTTGTAGTCATAAATGATTAATGGATTTGCAAAAAAATCAGCATTCCAATTCTCCTTCACTACATCTAAAAGTGATTCATGTTTGGTCTCAAATTTGAGAAACTTAAATGATTTCTTAATTTAAGTATGAGCAAGGCCAATCTTCCTCCTATATTTATCCAATTTCCTTGCATTTTGCATTAGTTCCATAATCCCCACATCTTTAAAATAGTGTTGTCTCTACAGTATAACAAGCCTTTCAAAGGTTCTCGTGGTATTTACTGACCTAACATTCCAAATAGCATTCATGGATAATTATTAGATTCAGTTAGAGTTCTTCTTGTTTGCATCCAGGTCCACTAGGGTTATCTTTCAAATGTTTATTCCTTCCTTTGATTGTTGATTTTCCTTTCTCAATATGTCGTGGTGAGAGATCCCCTTGTCTTGCTACATTAAGAAAATTCTTGGCAGTAGACTGTTCATCAAGATTTTCCTGATTATCTCCAAACTTTGCCTCATCTTCTTTTGTACCATGTTGCAACCAAACTATTCTTAGTGGATTTAGGAATAAGGTTCCTACTAGCATTATCCTTCCCTTTGTTTCCACTCTAAACCGCTGGACTTTTCAATGGAACACTGTGTCCAATTTTTCCTGTAGACGTAGCTCCCCAAGATATCGCTTTTGAACGCTAGAGTTCAGTTATTGTCTCTTTTCCATGTCATCTCCTTCTCTATAAGTAGATAAATTTGCTTCAATAGGACCTATAGAAGCTCCAGTTCCTCTAGGATCATGAATATCTTCAATATTAGCATTAGGATTTACTGTAGCTTCTTTTGGGTTTACTGTAACACCCATTACATTAGGGTTCTCCAGCTCCTGAATACCTTCACCTTCATGTTGTGCAATATTATCAACCTTGTTTTCTTGTTCTACATTGATTATAGAAGAATTTTGTATGGAATTATCAATACCTTGTCTACTTTTTCCATTTACACTTTGTTCCTCGATTTCATTATCTTCCTCTTCCCGAGGTCATCATCATCCTCATCATCTTGAAACTCACCTTCTTCAGATTTGTCTTCTACCTGATCACACCATAATTTGACCTCACCTAGCTGGATTTTTCCAATATTTTTGATCGTCTGAGCTGGTTCTTCAGTATCCAAAGATTGTGAAGGAATCTTTTGACACAACTGATTGGTAGTAACTAGGTTACAACCAAAAGCTCTATTGACCCATTAAATAGTATATTCCTTTATTCCATTACCTGAACTCCTATACCCTTTAGGACTAGAATTTTTACCTTCCTTAGCTACCTCATTCCTAGGAGAATTAGGATTGAAAATAGCTATTGTTGGATTTAGTTTCCAATTATTCTTAGGATTAGGTCTAGGGCTTTAAGTAACTGTAGCATCCTCCGCCAAAACCAACTGATTGTTCCCCTCTTTTTCACCTTTTTCTACCTTTAGTGCTGCATATTTATTTCATGTTTGGACCTTCTTAGCTAGCCCTTTGTGAACTGGAACTAGCTTTTTTCTAGTTTTAGGTTGAACATCATCTTGCTTACTAACAACCTTCACATGATTGTCTTTGACATCTTTCCATTGTTTAGTTGGTTTACAAACCACCTTGCCACTACTAAGGATAGATCCTTATCTTTTCCTTTTTCCTTCACATTGTCATGCCCAGTTTGCTTTGATTTATCATTTTCTTCCATTAATTGAGGATGTAATCTCCAACATTCTTCTTCATTATGACCTTGAAGCATACTCTCCTTACAATATTTAGAAATATAATCATAATGAATCTTGACCCATTTTGAACCTGTTTCTCCAGTATTTTCATTCATAATATCCATACATACACACTTAGGAAATTCTGCTAATAGATCAACTTATACATTCACCCTTGCACAGCTTGACCTCATCTTATTGATAGTTGCCATACCAAGTGTACTGATTTTCCTACTGCTGAAGTCAGTGAAAATAAGCATTCCTTTAAAAAGTAGGTAGGCAACAAATTTTGGAATGAAATTCATGTCATTGCCAAAGGAGTTTCTTCATTAATCTTGAACTTAGCATCATAAATTAAAGGGCACATTTGGTATTGATATCCATCTTTTTCTTTCAAATAATAATCACTCTTTGAAGTTAAATTTGAAAAATCTTCTAACAATGTTAATATAATTAGAACAATCCTATCTCTCAAGAAACTAACATTGCATTCACCCTTAACTCCACATTGAGAAGAAATTATACTATGTAACTTTTGTAGCTCAGGCCACCCGTATGAAAGCTTACCAATCACTGCATATTGAATGCCTTCAATGACGTTCATGTGATTTACTTATGCTTCAGTCCATTTAATAAGATGTTCTTCATGTAAAAACTAGACAAGTTTGATGGGGATAGGTGCGACCGCTTTTGGATTAGGGATTACGTGCATGGAGGTATTAAATGAACTTGGCTTCGATAAATTCGAGAAATCTAGGGGCTGAGATGTGTTTGGATTAGGATTAGGAGATGATGTTGTGGCTTGGGGAGACAGACCTATAACCACTTACCCAATCCACAAGCCATGGAGTTCCCTTTCCCGATAAGAACCCATGCCAAGATCTAAGTTGATCAACGACATCCTTATCCAGACATACATTATCCAGGTCCTATCGCACTAACTTTAGGTCCAATGTTCTCATATCATCTTGTACAACTATTCGTCCGAAAAGCCACACCAAATGCCACCTAGACACATACAACATAAAATGTACCCACCAAGGACAAGTCAAGTATATCTAAAGATGGAAAAATAAACACATGAGAGAACTATCCAACAAGTCCAACAGGTACAACTCTATCACGATCCAAATCGTAAGGCCGCGACGGGCACCTGATGCCATTCTTAACCGAGTACCAACGTAACATATATCTTTCTTATCACACAATCATGGTAAATGGTCCAAAAGGGTCATCATGAGATAACAAGAGTAAAATATAAGGGAATACTAGACATAGTACGACCCAACATGATATAGAAACTTATATATGTGATATATGGGCCTATAAGGCCGACATGAATATTTGTACACCCAAAGCATAGGCCGAAAAGGCCATACAAGTATCCATACACATGGCATATATCTACAATCCTCTAAGAGTGCATAAATATCATAAAGGTCGGGACACGGACCCGGCATACCAATCAATACATGTCCAAATCATACTAACCAAATAGTCAACTCCAGAGCAAGTGGAGTGTACCAACACTTTCCGCTGAGCTTATATCCCAGTAGGAGGACCGTCAACCTATCTATTATAACTTGTGGGCATGAAACGCAGCATCCCCGAGAAAAAAGGATGTTAGTACAAATAAAGTACCGAGTTTGTAAAGAATAAAAAGTAGTATATAAAAGATATGAACGAAATATGGAGTAAAATACTCAACTTGTAAGTCTGAATAGCTTTGTGAGTCATAAAACATTTATAATGTCATGCATGTGCATGTAAATGTCATATTATGCATAGGTATACGCATACATAACATCATCAAGCCTATGAGGGCATCCCATCATATCAACTTAGACTCTATGGGAAAAATCATCAATGTATACCAACTGATCAGGTAGTGGTTCATATATAATGCCATAACCTTTCCCCATACCCCATATACATATACTATTCACATACATAACGTCATCTGGTCGTGAGAAAATATACACGTATAAATGAATGCAATGTATAGTGAAGTAAGTCAATAAGATCTCTCGGAATATCATGAGACCTATGAACAGACGATATAATAGTAGGACACATGGTTCAGGAACATAGGAAACCCTAGTACTTCTAATAATAGAATCATTTGTAAAAGTCGTGTACTTGCTCGTTTCATTGTATCATATGAATTATGCCAAAAGAAAAGAAGGGATTCCTTAATGTACCTTAACTCCATTGAGTCCTTAATATCTTCCAAGTAATTCTTCAAACAACTCAACTCAATATACCATAGTATAATGAGATTCAAAATCAGTGTTGAGTAAAGGCTAAGTCCGCAACTTAAACTAGTAGTTCGTTTATGTAAATTTAGACAGAATCTACCCTGTAACAAGGGCCTCCTACAATACCATATACCAACAACAACAACCAGAGAAATCTAGCAACATATAAATATCAATAACAAGATACCATATAGCAACAACAAGTCACAACTACTTCACGACGAGCGGCAAGCTCCGATTGGAATCCTTGTACCCCATATCACCCCTTATAGACTTCTTACTTTAACTTAAAAGTATTATTAAAATCATTAAGAATTCATTCATCAATGATTCTATCCTTATACCACATATTCATAACAACGAAAACAATCTACAACTCCAACTATCCTTAATTAGCAACTTTTTTCACTAGTTCATGTCTAGTCCATCCATTTAACTTAATCAACATCAAGATAACCTTAAGCACATACAAGAACACAATATAATTACCTCCTACAATGGATTCAAGTCGAAATTCATGTTATATATAACTTACCACAGCACAATCACTTGATACCCAAAACGACAACTATAGTAGTACTGTCAAACACCCTAAAAATCTTACAAAGAACGACTAATGCACCATTTCGCCATTATGTGGTGTTTCTACACACTATTTATCCTCCAAAATCCATTAAACAGTATCAAAATAGATATCCCAAGAGCAACACACAACAGTCCAGTACAAGTCAAATACTCGAACTCACGGCTTCCAATCATCGCCCCGTGAGTTCTAATGATTAGGAAACAAATTTATCAACCTTTATTTATATTTAAAAGCTTAAATATAGAAAGGTTGATAAATTTGCTTCCTAATAGTTATAACTCAGGGGATGGTGATCGAAAGTCGTGAGTTCGAGTTATTTGACTTGTTGTGGACTATTTTGTGGGTTGTTTCATGTTGCTTTTGGGCTGTCTATTTTGCTACTATTTAATGGAGTTATGGAGGATAAATAGTGTGGAGAAACACCACATAATGGCGAAATAGTGGATTAGTCATCCTTTGTTATATTTTCGGGGTGTTTGACACTACTATAGTTGTCGTTTTGGGTATGAAGTGATTGGGGTGTGTTGGGTTGTGGTATGCTATATATAGCATGGATTTCGACTTGAATCCACTCTATGAGGTAATTATGTTGTGTTCTTGCATGTTCCTAAGGTTATCTTGATGTTGATTGAGTTAAATGGATAGACTAGATATGAACTAGTGAATAAAGTTGCTAATTAAGGATAGCTGGATCCAGTCTAACCTCGAAGAAGTAGTGACGAGGGGTCAACTTGACACTTACTATGGGCTAACAATAATATATCAAAATGTTATACTAAGCATGGATTTCATGAATAGTACTGGAGCTCAATAACAGAAAAAGAATAAATTCTTCTTTGGCAAATATAAAATCCCAAGTTTAGTTTCATCATTTAATAGTTTGTATCTCAAGACATCTAAGCAATGTAAATTGTGAATAGTTCCAAAGAGTTATCATGCACAAATTATGTCGAGGTCGTACGATCCGATCCAACATAATATTTAAAGTGTGCACTGCCAAGGGTCGAACGACACGAACTATAGATGCATTTATCTGCTATCGAGGCGCTCGGCCCACTCCACAAATAGAAAAACACAAATTCTTATTTATAGTCAAGTGTTCCATTCGCAACTTCAAGTAAGTGAATTTTACCTATTACAATTCTTTTATCGACTTCCAATATGACTTAAGTAATAAATCAACAAGTAGGGTGCAAACATTTCAAGTATAGCATGATACGAGTCTACCCAGACAATAGCAGAATTAGTAGCTACGTACGGACTCTCATCACATCGTACGTACGTAGCCCCCATAAATAGGTACACATATTTATTTAATTCATATATGGGGTTAATTCCCTCTTACAAAACTAGAAAAGAGACTTACCTCGTCTCAATGCCTACATTTGGTCCAAGATTGTGCTCAAACCCCAAAATTTGATGTCAAACGACTCGAAACTAGTCAAATATTATATAATGCAATCAATACATGCTCAAAAGTTCATATCCTAACTATTAAAGTGATTTCCCAAGCCTATTTACAAAATTCCTAAAATTCATCTCTGGGCTCATGTGCCCGAATTCCGGAGATTTTCGAAGAAAGTTGTTAGCCATAACTCCATGAACTCAAATATATGATTTTCACTAAATTCCATAACCAATTTCGTGGTGAAATCTCATTTTTATCAAAAACCTAGGTTTTCATCTAAACCCTTGATTTTTATCAATTTTTACATGTTAATCTACCCATAATCTATGTATTTAACTCATGTTGTGTAGAAATTACTTACCTCAAAGTGCTAGGTGAAACCCCCCTTCCAATTAATAAGTTGTGCACAGGTCTCAGATGTCGCATTTGCGACACCTGGTTCACAAATGCGACAAAGCAATCGCAAATGCGAACCTGGGCTTAGGCTGCCAAGGATGCAAATGCGACCAATGAGTCACAATGCGAACTCTGCTGTGATCGCAAATACGACCAATGTGTCGCAAATGCCAAAACTGCCTAGGTCGGGCTTTTTCGCAATTGAGAAGCCCTTTTTGCAAATGCAACGTTCCTATTTGCGAACATATTCTCGCATTTGCGATACCTACAACTGCTGTCAAGAAACACCAGAAAAACTAAAGTGTTTTTCATCCTTCCGAATATCTGAAACTCACCTGAGCCCTCATGGCTCCACACCAACCAACCACACAAGACTAACAACATCATATAAACTTTCTTGCATGAAAAGAACACTGAAATAACATCAAAAACCACGAATCGGATGCCAAAACGCATGGATTAACTCATGAACTCAAAAAACTTCTAAAAATACTTTCGCGCGTACGATTCCTATCAAATCAACTCGGAAAGACGCCAAATTTTGTGTGAAAGTTATAAATGACATTAGGACCTACTCCAACTTCCGAAACTAGAATCTTAACCCGATATCAAAAAGTCCACCCTTGGCCAAACTTTCCAAAAACTTCAAATTCTAACTTTAGCCAAAAGAATCCGAAACGACCTACGGACCTCCAAACCCACTTTTGAACGTTCTCCTAAGTCAAGAATCACCATACAGAGCTATTCCCATGCTCATAATCCCAAATAGACGTCTAGAATGTAATAATCCACTTCAACCCAAATTTATGAAATTCACTCAAAATGCCAACTTTCACTATTAGGCGCTGAAACGCTCCCGGATAGTCCAAAACCTGATTCGAACATACGCCCAAGTTTGAAAACATCACACGAACCTATTGGAACCATCAAATCCTGATTCCGAGATCGTTTACTCAAAATATTGACCGAAGTCAAACTTAGCCTTTTAAGACAACCTTAAGGAACCAAGTATTCTGATTTCAACCCGAACCCTTCCAAATCCCAAACTAACCATCCCCGTAAGTTATAAAATAGTGAAAGCACGTACATGAAGTCTTATTTAGGGGAATGGGGTTCTAGAAAGAAAAACGACCGGTCGGGTCATTACATTCTCCACTTCTTAAACAAACGTTCATCCTCGAATGGGTTTAGAATCATACTTGGAGTGCTGAATAAGTGTGGATATTTGCTCTACATGTCCTCCTTGGACTCCCAGGTCACCTCCTCGACTATTTGGCCCCTCCACTGGACCTTTACCGTGGAAATACTCTTGGATCTCAACTGGCGATCATGTCTAGCAACAATGGCTACTGGCTCTTCCTCATAACCCAGGCTCCCACCTAACTGAATAGTGATGAAGTCTAACACATGTGACAAGTCAGTGTGATACCTCCGGAGCATACACATGTGAAAAATCGGATGAACTCCTGATAGGCTAGGAGGTAAATCAAGATCGTAAGCAACCTCCACAACTCGTCTCAACACCTCAAATGGGCGTATAAACTTTGGGCTCAAATTGCCATTCTTCCTGAATATCATAATCCCCTTTATCGGCCAGACATTCAAGAGAACCTTCTCGCCCATAATAAATGATAAATCATGCGCCTTCTGATCCACATAAGTCTTCTGTCTGGACTGTGTTGTGTGAAGCCGCTCCTGAATCAAGTTTACCTCTTCCAAGGAATCCTTTACCAAAAAGTACCATATAACTTAGCCTCCCCGGGCTCAAACCACCCGATGGGAGAATGACATTGCTGACCATATAAAGCCTCAAATGGAGCCATTTTGATACTGGACTGATAACTGTTGTTGTAAGCAAACTCGACTAAAGATAAGAATCGATCCCACTGCCCTCCAAAGTCAATCACACATGCTCTGAGCATGTCCTCCAGAATCTGAACTGTCCGCTCCGACTGCCCATCGGTTTGTGGATTAAATGTTGTGCTAAGCTCTACACGGGTCCCCAATTCACTCTGTACGGCTCTCCAGAAATTTGATGTAAATTGAGGGCCTCTATCTTATATGATGGAAACAGGCACACCATGCAACCGAACTATCTCCTGAGTATAAATCTGGGCCAACCTCTCTGAATTATACGTAGTCACAACCGGAATGAAATGTGCCGACTTGGTCAACCTATCGACAATGACCCAAGCTGCATCAAACTTTCGCAAGGTCCGTGGCAACCCAACTACGAAGTCAATAGTAATACGCTCCTACTTCCACTCTGATATAGTCATCTGTTGGAGTAGGCCACTTGGCCTCTGGTGCTCATACTTAACGTGCTAGAATTTTAGGCACCTAGATACATACTCAACTTTGTCTTTCTTCATCTGCGCCACCAATAATGCTGCCTTAGCTCATGATACAACTCTACTTGGATAAACGGAATACCGAGAACTATGTGCCTCCTCTTGAATCCTCCCTCTCAAGCCATCAACATTAGGAATAGATAAACAATCCTGGAGTCGTAGAACACCATCCTTACCAATAAAAACCTCCTTGGGACCAACCTGTAGTACCGTCTCTCCGAGGACCATCAAATGCGGATCATCAAACTGTCGAGCCTTGATTTGATCCAATAGTGAACACTGAGCTACAACCCATGCAAGAACTCGGCTGGGCTCTGAAATGTCCAACTTCACAAGTCTGTTAGCCAAGAACTAAATGTCCAAATCTAGTGGCATTTTCTCTACTGAAATGAATGTCAAGCTACCCATACTCTCTGTCTTTCTACTCAAGGCATCTGTGACTACATTCGCCTTACCCGGATGATAAAGAATGGCTATGTTGTAATCCTTTAGTAACTCAAGCCATCTACGCTACCTCAAATTGAGATCCCTTTGCATGAACAAATGCTGCAAGCTGCGATGATTAGTGTAAACCTCATAGGACATCCCAAAAAGATAATGCCTCCAGATCTTAAGATCATGAACAATCACAACTAACTCTAGATCGTGCAGAAGGTAATTCTTCTCATGAATATTCAACTGACGTAAAGCATATGCAATAACTCGTCCATCCTACATCAGTACACAACTAAGCCAACGCATGAAGTGTTGCAATAAACCGTATACATCCCCGAACTGGAAGGCAACACTATAATCAGTGTTGTAGTGAAAGTTGTCTTGAGCTTCTAAAAACTCGCCTCACAATCATCGAACCAACAAAATGGAGCACCCTTCTGGGTCAATCTAGTTAAAGGTGCTGCAATAGATGAAATGTTACAACCCATATCCACATGTGTTAGTTCATGCAATATATTAGTTAACATAAATCCAAGAAGGAATTATCTTTGAGATGATAAGAAGTCAATCCTATTGGTATTAAGTGATACAAGAGTGTATAAGGGTGATTAACAAGTATTAGAAGTTAAATGAATCAAGGATGTTGTAACTCGTATTTTCAGGTAAATCTAGCGGTTCTTAATACACTCAAGAGGTCATGTATTAAGGTATTTTAATCATATAATATCCGTATCATAAGTCTTGAAGTCTAACGAGTTATGAAACAAAAGTCGACAAAAGTTGTCGCAACTTAGGTTCATAATTTTACTTAAATATTAGGTCAAATGTTTCTAATCTTTTCTCCTAATTTACAAGCAATTACTGGGTAATCTACTAACCAAATTAAAGATCTACGAGTTTAGTTTCCAACGCATTAAACCGTTCATCGATACGATCTCGGAGTAGAGAGATATTCGCATTTTTGCGAGACTGCGCCAAGCACCTCTCTATGGGGCCCACTAAGGCGGTTTAAGATATTTGGACCTATATAGGATGCCTCCAACCCGTTTTAAGTCATTTCTTCTCACTATTTTCAGACCTTAGAACCCTAGGAACATCCTCTCAAGGTTCTCTCAAGATTCAAGACCCAAAAAAGGGGCAAACAACACAAATCAAGTGTCGGGAATTCCGTGGCGCTAGTAAGTCTCTTGTTCTTCTTGTTGTTGCTCATTTTTGTGTCGTTCCAGCTCGTGTGGGAGGTTGTTTTAAAGGGTTTATGTTCTGTAAATACTCCCTCATGTTCTTAATATCAATCCTAGGTGATTTCAAGCCTTCTAAAGTGATTCTAGTGCCGAAAAACACTAATTGATCGCTAGTTTCGCTTTTTGCTGTTGTGGCAGCATTGGAGGGATATTTCATGTAAATTTAAAGTCAAATTGTAGTTTTTATTTCTGTATAAAGGTAAGTAACCTCTTACTCTATATGTATTTAAGATTATCCAAGTTGCGGCTAAGCCATTGAAGCTAGAACTTGTGAAATATATATCGAAAGGCTTGGTAGTAATGTTATTGTTTTGTGGACTGTTTTGCGTTGCTGTTGGGCTGCGTATTTTACTACTATTTTGTGGAGTTTTGGAGGAGGAATGGTGTGGATAAACACCATATATATGTATGGTTGTGGGATGATAGTTATTCGTTACATTTCCGGGTCGTTTGACACGACTACGGTAGTCATCGTATGTATGGAGTGATTAGGCTGTGTGTGGACTATTTTGGGAGGCTCAATATGTTTATTATTGATGTTGTTTGGGCTGTTTGGTGATTGTTTTGAATGGTGTGAGGTCATATATATAGGGGAGGTGCTGTCCGTTTCATCGTAAAATAGGTTGTGGTCGATACATAATAGTTATGACGCTTAAATGATAACGATAGTATCGTTTCTCTTATTGTAGACTAAGGAGTTTTGACAATTGCATAGCTTGAGATTGGGGAAGTATATACAAGGTATGTGAGGCTATCCCTTTCCTTCTTTTGCACGACTCCGATTGTACATAATGTAATGAACGAGCTTCCAAGATACTCTACTCTTAGAAGCTAGCAGTACTTACATTGTTTTCCCTCTTATGGAACGATTGATGTTAATGTTGCTTCTCTTATTCTTATGTTATCAATGTTGTTGGTACTTCCTGATTCTTATAAGGTTCATAGTGAAGAGTTAGTCCTAATAACGTGTACAGAGGATACCGACCTTACGTCACTCCGAAAGGTTTAGAATGTGATTCCATGAGTCGAGCATGCATTATATATATGTATCTATTTTACTCTACCGAGCCACGCTATAGTTGGCCGGGTACGGCACCTATTGTGCAACCACTGATCAGTTGGGTTTTACCGAGCTCCACGTGGCCGGGTACGATTCTACCGAGCCTATTATGGCCGGGTACGATATGATGATGATGATGCCCACAGAGGCGAATGCTTTAAAGGTTTATGTATTTATACATATGTATCATGCATTTCATGTAAGTAGCCCTCAGAGGTACTAAGATGTTACAGGTTGTATATTCTCTATCCTTGCTTACATTACTGATCGTATTTATGGTTCCTTGCCTTATATACTCAGTACTTTATTTGTACTGACGTCCTTTTATTTGGGGACGCTGCATGTCGTGCTGCAGGTCCTGATAGACAGACAGGTGCAACTCCCCCACCACAGTAGGTTGTCCAGTTCAGGGGTGATTGGCGAGATCCCTTCTCCGGAGTTGCCTTGGTCTTGGTATGCATTTTTGTTATAGACATTATGGGTATGTCGGGGCCATGTTCCGGCTATGTTGCAGCACTTATGTTCCTTTAGAGGCTCATAGACAGGTGTCGGCTCATGTATAGTTTGGTATGCCTTGTCGGCTAGTTTTTGGTTGTATAGTCTTTCATGGTAGCGTGGTAGCTCATACCTTATATATAGTTTCTTGATTGTCTGGTCATCCCATATTATATATGTTCATGCCATCAGTTTTTATTGTTGGTTGTCCATGATCCATGTCTACCATTTATATTGATCTCGTAAGCCGTAAAAGATAATAAAGAAGGTTAGATAAAATGTACGTTGGTGCTCGAAAAGTATGGTCGGGTGCTAGTCAAGGCCCTCCAGTTTGGGTCGTGACAAACTTGGTATCAGAGCAGGTTGTCCTAGGGGTTGTCTATGAGCCGTGTCTAGTAGAGTCTTGATTATGGATGTGTAGCGCGTCACATTTATAATCAGGAGGCTACATGACATCTAGGGTTGTTACCGTCTTCCTGAATGTAGATCATGCATAGAATTGAGTCGTAAGTATTCGTCTCTAATATTCACCTTGTTTTCTTTCAGTTATGCCTTCGACTAGGGAGAAAACGATTAGTAGACGGCTTGATACAGTAGCGGGAGAGGGTACCAGTCAGGTGCCCCAAGCCAGAGCAGGACAAAGTGAGGCTCAGAGTGAGATGCCCTCTCATACCTCATCTATTCCATCTCCTCCAGAGGATATTAGAAGGTACCCAGTGCCTCCAGTTCCTCCGTCTGGCACTACAGACCATGATATGCGGAGTGCTTTGCAGTTGTTGACTAGCTTGGTAGCTGCTTAGGCTCAAAGGCAGAATACAGGTGCTGCTGATAAACCAGTTAGTACAAGAGTTCGTGATTTTATTAATTTAGACCCTCCAGTGTTTACCAGATCAGACCCCAAGGAGGACCCACAGACTTTTATTGACCATGTTCATCGTACACTGCAGGTTATGCATGTTAGTGATATAGAGGCAGTAGAGTTGGCTTCCTATCGGCTACGGGATTTAGCGGTTCTTTGGTATGATAGTTGGGAGAGATCCAGGGGTCCGAACGCTCCACCAGCTGTGTGGAAGAAATTTTCTGAGGCCTTTCTTCGTCACTACTTGCCAGTTGAGATACGACGAACTAGAGCTGATAAGTTCTTGAACCTTATACAAGGTAATATGAGTGTGCGAGAGTACAGTCTGCAGTTTGATTCTTTGGCAAGGTATGCTCCCCATATGGTGACCGAGATGAGTGATAGGGTGCATATATTTGTGAATGGGTTGGGACCACATCTGATAAATGAGTGTACGACAGCCTCCTTGGTGGAGGGCATGGATATTTCCCGTATTCAAGTTTATGCCCAGACCCTAGAGGATCGTAAGCGCCAGCAGAGGGCAGTTAGGGAGCAGGATAGGGGCCATCATAAGAGGGTGAGATTTGCAGGGTATTCTGATGACTTCAGAGGCAGCGTCATGCCACAGTTTTCGAGGAGTTCGACGCCACCTGTAGCTAGTGCTCCTCCATAATTTCAGAGGCCTCGATATGATCGATCCTATTCTGGTCCAGGTCAGAGTTCGCGGGCATCTGGCTCGCAATATCACATGGATACTAGTCAGATAAGACCCCCAACACCACATTGTGATCAGTGCGGCAAGGTCCACTTTGTATTGTGCCGTCGAGGTTTTGATACGTGTTATTCTTGCGGACAGCCTGGCGATATGATGCGAGATTGTCCTAACAGGGGAGGTGATGGTATGGCTCAGCCGACTGGATCTGTGTCTGCTTCTTCCTCATCAGTTCGACCTCCAGCACGAGGTTTTCAGCAGCCGACAGGTCGTGGTAGAGGTAGAGGTGCAATGCCGAGTTTGAGGGGTGGTCAAAATCGAACCTATGCTGTAGTAGGTCGATAGGATCTCAAGTCGTCTCCAGATGTTGTTACAGGTATATTGTCTGTGTTTTCTTATGATGTATATGCGCTGATTGATCCGGGATCTACATTATCATATGTTACACCCTTTGTGGCTAATAAGTTTGGCATTGAACCTGAATTGATAAGTAAACCCCTTGCGGTATCTAATCCAATAGGAGATTCTGTGATTGTTAGAAGGGTATATAGAGGTTGCACTGTGATGATTTGTAGTCGTCAAACCTCGGCAAATTTATTTGAGTTAGAAATGGTTGATTTTGATGTGATAATGGGAATAGAGTGGTTGGCCTCTTGCTATGCAAATGTTGATTGTCGTACGAAGATGGTTAGGTTCCAATTTCAGGGTGAACCCGTCATTGAATGGAAAGGGAACATTGCCACACCGAAAGATAGGTTTGTTCCCTATCTTAAGGCAAGGAAAATGATCTCAAAAGGTTACATTTATCATCTCGTTCACATTAGGGATGCGGAGGCGAAGCCGCCTACTCTACAATCAATCCCCGTGGTCAACAAATTTCCAAATGTTTTCCCAGATGAACTCCTAGGCCTTCCTCCTAAAAGGGAGATTGAGTTTAGCATTGATGTGTTGCCTGACACTCAACCAATCTCTATCCCTCCATACAGAATGGCCCCGGCAGAGTTGCGAGAGTTAAAGGTGCAGTTGAAGGACTTGCTGGATAAGGGCTTCATTAGGCCTAGTACTTCACCTTGGGGTGCGCCAGTCCTATTCGTGTGGAAGAAAGGCGGGTCGTTACGGATGTGTATCAACTATCGACAGTTGAATAAGTTTACTATAAAGAACAAGTATCCACTTCCAAGAATTGATGACCTGTTTGACCAACTCCAGAATGCCAAGTATTTCTCCAAGATTGATTTATGTTCAAGGTATCATCAGGTGAGGGTTAAGGAGAAGGATATTCCAAAGACGGCCTTCCGGACAAGATATGGGCACTTTGAGTTCTTGGTGATGTCGTTCGGGCTAACAAATGCCCCGGCAGCTTTTATGGATCTCATGAATACTATATTCAGGCCTATCTTGATGTGTTCGTGATTGTATTCATTTATGACATTCTAGTGTATTCTCGTTCGGAGGCGGAACATGCGGGCCACTTGCGGATAGTATTACATACGCTTCAGGATCGTAAGTTATATGCTAAGCTCTCCAAATGTGAATTTTGGCTGAACTCAGTAGCATTCCTTGGCCATGTGATATCTGATGAGGGTATTAGTGTCGACACTCAGAAGATCGATGCAGTAAAGAATTGGTCGAGACCTACAACACCATCAGAAGTCCGCAGCTTCCTGGGGCTAGTAGGATATTATAGGCGGTTTGTAGAAGGGTTTTCCTCTATATCATCACCATTGACTAAGTTAACACAGAAAGCTACCAAATTCCAGTGGTCTTACACTTGTGAACGTAGTTTTCAGGAGCTGAAAAATCGATTGACATCCGCACCAGTGCTCACTCTCCCCGAAAGAATAGAAGGTTATGTGGTATATTGTGATGCCTCAGGTATAGGTTTGGGGTGCGTATTGATGCAGCGTGGGAAGGTGATTGCTTATGCATCAAGACAATTGAAGAAGCATGAAAAAAATTATCCAACCCATGATTTGGAATTGGCTGCAGTAATATATGCTTTGAAGATATGGCGGCACTACTTATACGGCGTCCACGTTGACATCTACACAGATCACAAGAGTTTACAATACATCTTCAAGCAGAAAGAGTTGAATTTGAGGCAGCGTAGGTGGCTTGAATTACTGAAAGACTACAACGTCGAGATATTGTATCATCCCGGTAAAGCAAATATTATGGCAGATGCTCTCAGCCGTAAATCAATAGGAAGCTTAGTACATATTGAGGCAGGTAGATGGGGGTTGACTAAAGAGCTTCATCAGCTAGCCAATATGAGAATCATATTGTTAGACTCCGATGACGGGGGTGTTACTGTACAGAATACATCAGAATCATCTTTGGTAGCCGAGGTAAAAGCACGGCAATATGAAGATCCTATCTTAGTAAGATTAAGAGAAAGCATTCAACAGTGTAAAAGTATGGCTTTTGAGATCGGAAAAGATGGGGCACTGAGATACCAGAGCCGATTGTGTGTGCCTAATGTGGCAGGGTTGCGAGAGAAGATTATGAATGAGATTCATCAATCCCGATATTCCATCCATCCCGGCTCGACAAAGATGTATCATGATGTCAAGGAGCAGTATTGGTGGGATAATATGAAGAAGTCTATTGCAGAATTTGTAGCCCAGTGTCCCAATTGTCAACAAGTAAAGATAGAACATCAGAAACCCGGTGGATTGCTTCAAAATATAGAGATTCCGACCTGGAAGTGGGAGGTGATTAATATGGACTTCATTATTGGATTACCTCGCTCTTATCATAAGTTTGACTCCATCTGGGTGATAATTGATCGACTTACAAAATGTGCCCATTTTCTGCCAGTAAAGACAACTTACACGGCTGAAGATTATGCGAAGTTGTATATCAAGGAGATTGTTAGGCTTCATGGTGTGCCCATATCTATTATATCAGACCGAGGAGCTCAATTTACGGCTAACTTTTGGAGGTCTTTCCAGAAGGGTTTAGGCACACAAGTAAATCTCAGCACTGCATTTCATCCGCAGACTGACGGACAGGCTGAACGTACCATTCAGACACTGGAAGATATGCTACGAGCATGTGTTCTAGATTTTAAGGGGAATTGGGATGATCATCTTCCACTCATAGAATTCGCCTATAACAATAGCTACCATTCCAGTATTAAAATGGCCCCATACGAGGCACTATACGGGAGGAGATGTAGATCACCAGTTGGATGGTTCGAAGTCGGTGAAACAGAATTATATGGGCCAGATTTGATTCACCAAGCTATTGAGAAGGTGAAAGTGATACAGGAGCGATTGAGGACGGCACAAAGCAGGCAAAAATCTTATTCTGATGTCCGACGTCGTGATCTAGAGTTTGAGGTTGGTGATTGGGTTTTCCTGAGGATCTCACCAATGAAGGGTATTATGCGTTTTGGGAAGAAAGGTAAGCTGAGTCCAAGGTATATCGGGCCGTATAAAATTCTTCGACGGATTGGACAGGTTGCTTATGAGTTAGAATTGCCATCCGAATAATTTGAGAATACTCCTCCTTAATACAAAATGGTGATATGTAGATAATGTAAATATCCATAATGCTTTGTGTAGCCTTGTGAATCCATATGGTGGCTTAATTTCTTGCAAGTTTTGCTAGTGACCATTTTATAGGGGAAAATTGATCGGAAATTTCCATTGGAATCCACGATGATTTAAACTCCCCATGAACCCTTACATTCAAGGACGAATGTTCCTAAGGGGGAGGGTGTTACAACCCATATCCACATGTGTTAGTTCATGCCATATATTAGTTAACATAAATCCAAAAAGGAATTATCTTTGAGATGATAAGAAGTCAATCCTATTGGTCTTAAGTGATACAAGAGTGTATAAGGGTGATTAACAAGTATTAGAAGTTAAATGAATCAAGGATGTTGTAACTCGTATTTTCAGGTAAATCTAGCGGTGCTTAATACACTCAAGAGGTCATGTATTAAGGTATTTTAATCATATAATATCCGTATCATAAGTCTTGAAGTCAAACGAGTTATGAAACAAAAGTCGACAAAAGTTGTCGCAACTTAGGTTCATAATTTTACTTAAATATTAGGTCAAATGTTTCTAATCTTTTCTCCTAATTTACAAGGAATTACTGGGTTATCTACCAACCAAATTAAAGATCTACGAGTTTAGTTTCCAACGCATTAAATCTTTCATCGATACGATCTCGGAGTAGAGAGATATTCGCATTTTTGCGAGACTGCGCCAAGCACCTCTCTATGGGGCCCACTGAGGCGGTTTAAGATATTTGGACCTATATAGGATGCCTCCAACCCGTTTTAAGTCATTTATTCTCACTATTTTCAGACCTTAGTGTAAGCACGTGATATTTGCCCTATATGAGAATTACTCCCCAAAAATTCAAAAATAAAATAATTTTCCTTGGTGTGCAATTTTGTGATATTTTGTGATATTTTGAATAATTATTTGTATTTGTCTGTGCATGTTTATTTGCTAAATTAATAAAAAATACAAAAATATGTCGCATTTTGCATGTAGGATTTAATTCTACAATTTGTTAGTAATTAAGTTTGTTTACAAAAAAATAAAAATTTACAAAAATAGGCATCGTTTGCATTTTTAGCATTTAATGTCCAAATATACAATTTTATGCTTAATTATTACTTAATTGTGCGTTAATTGTTATTGGAAGTTAATTTGCGCTTTTATAACTTAATTTAGTTCTTAATAATAATTTAAGTATTTTTATAATTTAGTTTTAGAAAAAATAAAAGAAGAAAAGAGAGCAAAAATACCAAAAAAAATCGGAATTGGGCCTCTTCTTCAAATTCAAGCTACAAGCCCAAAAAATACCCAATCTTCCCAAACGACCCAGTCCATTTCGAACCGGGTCGACCCAGTCCATAACCCAACACCACTATTATCTTACAAACAACACAAAACAAAAAAAAGGAGAAGAAAACCCTAAAAAAGGCTAAGTCATCCGCCCCCCCCCCTATCTTCTTCTTCTTCCTCAAGCTCCCCTCCCTAGCATCAATGGCTGCCCCTCCATCCTCACCACCCAAATACAGCTATTTCCCACTTATTCGTCTTACACCTTCATCCTCACGACCACTAGATCAACACCAGCCCGTCGTTTCTAAGGCTCACGTCCAAACGCACCTCACTGATGCTGCGTTTCTTTCCCCGGCGATGCGGTGTTGCTGCCTCACTTCATCATTTACATGACCCACCTGCTGTTGCCTCACCCCGTCGTCTGCTGCTTCAGTGACTGCCATGGCCATGCTTCAGCTCCCTCGTCGCCATGGCCAACTACACAACCGATGCCATGATGCCGCTGCTGCTGCCGCTGTGCCGCGATGCTACAGCTCGCCATGGCCAGCTGCTTCTGCTTTCTTCTTCGTCATCCAAACAAACCCCATTGCAGCTGCTTCAATCCAGTCCAAAAATGAGATTCAAACCATCTCGTTTGTTCGAGTTTCGGATGGGGTCATAAAGTCCATACGAGTTCATCGTCGTTTCGTCGTTGTTTTGAACCGGTTAGTTGGTTTTGAGTTTATTTCGTTTTTATATTTTTTCGAAGTAAAAGTCGATAAATGTTCGAGCTTTGCTTTGTTCATGTCTATCGTTTGAATTAATTTTTAGTTTGTTCATGTGTTTTGATTGAATTAATTTTCAGATTTCAAATGGAAATTTAATTAGTAGTTTTTCATGTTTGTTTTATTGTTTAGGTAAAAGTTGTTAGTCTAATGTTGGTGAGATACAAATTGAAGTTTAATTAATTGTTTCTTCAATTTGTTTCATGTGTTTATGTATTTTTAGAAATTGTTAATATTGTTAAGTTCAAGTTTAAGTTCATAATTGTTTCTTCGTCGATCTTGTTATTTGTCTAAAAGAATTTAGTTGTGTTAAGGGAAATATGTTGATTTAATCGTTTGAATCCATCATGTTTGTTGTTTAAAATAGATTTCATTCATGTTCATACTTTGTTTGTTTGTTCTTGAATCCGAAATTTGTATAGCTTGATTTCTTGTTTACCATTTATGATTATTTCTTGAATTTGTCTCATAATCTTGTTTAAAGTTTAATATAGGAATTGTTTGTTGAAATGTTGTTAAAATCATGTTCATGTGATTTGTTGTTGAAATGTTGAAGAATTCATGTTCATGAGATTTTGTTGTTTGAATTTATGTAGAAATTGGTCATATTGGCTATATTTTGGTTGAGTTTGACTAATTGATTTGTTATAGCTAATGGGGTAGTTTGATAATTTGCAGTACGTTCAGGGGTAGTTTAGTAATTGCAATAAGGTCGGAGGGGTAGTTTAGGAATTGTACATTTTGTAATTTTTTATGTGAAGCATGGGGGAACAAAATGTAATGGGGTGGGTTGTGATATAGTTGTTTAATATAAAGGGGGGACAAGACAAAATTTAGTGGGGAGGAATCTTGTATTTGTTTAGTGAAGCATGGGGACAAAATATAATGGGGTGGTGATGATATGTTTATTTAATGTAATGGGAGTGAGTGGGAAGATAATGGGTTTGGTAGGAGAAAGTGATTGATTTTAATTGATTAAAGGGTTGAGATTATATATAGGAAGTCTTGAACAGACAGACGGACAGAGAATAACAGATAGAGGAACTAATCTGAATATAGAGAAGAACAAAAAAGAAAATAAGAGAGAGAAAAAAGGGCTGAACATTTAAGAGAGAGAAAATTCCGAAAAATATTTAAACTTTCAAAATAAAAATAAAAACTAAAAAGAAAATCTTCTGCTTTCTTTCATTGTTTGAAATCAGAATTAATTGTTGTTTCATCAAAGCTTGAAGCTTTTGTTTTTTTTGGGATTACTGCTCTACTGGTTTGCAAACTCTTTTCCTGGGTTGTTACTGTTGCTGGGCTGTTGTTGCTGTGTTGTACTGTTATTACTGCTGCTGATTCTCATCTTCATTTTCTTTTGCTTCCAATATCAGGTACATATCTGTAAACTCATGTCATGAAAAGCTTCAACATGGCAAGTAAATGAAGTTTGGAATTATAAGGATGTCTTCTACTCATTTAAATTTTATTAGTTTAAGTTTCAGTTTTGTTTTAGTTGGTTAATATAGTATTATACTTGACATGATAAACTGTTAACTAATTAACCTTCTGGAGTAGTAAATTCCACGATAATCTTATATGTTTTGAGGACTAGTGATGACATTTACTGTTTGAATTGTTGAGATAGGGAACATGGCAGAAAGTTGGCCATTAATTACATTTTGTGATACTGTTGGTTAAGCATATGATAGTATGGAAATACCAAGAAACTATATTACTAGCATATCTCGTCCAATATTTGATTTTGTTCAAAGCTAGATGATTGTTAGTTGTATTTTGATCATATATGGCGCAATAATGGTTATGTGTATAATCAATAGTTGAAAGGTGAATTGATATAATCCGTTACGATTACAATGTTGGAATATTGCGAACAGTTCATGATGTATGTTTGCGTTATATGTGATGTCGTCTTATTAAATCAATTGGTAGATTAGTTCTCTTTCTTAATAACAAATGGCCATAGTTTTTTTGAGAGTGCGATCAATTCAATTCTAAAAAAAATAAAGTATAAAAATAATGTCAATAATTTTTACAAAATATAGAGTTAGTGTTTGCAAATATTCGCATAGGCCGAGAATAAGAATTGGTTTGATTATATTTATCCTAAATTCAATCATCGTGAGCAAATTAACCAAATAATCATACATTTGGATTAAAAACAAGTGGTGTAGAAGAAGATTGGATTTATAAATTGCAACATTTTAAGAATGTATAAATAGCATTCGCTACAAATAGAATAATGCAAATTCTTCGAAAAATATTAGTTTGTTTATCCGTTTAAATCTTTCCGAATTTTGCGTGTAATTCACTTTTTATACTAATACCATATTAACTAATAAAATGGTAAGTGTAGCCACACGTTATTTATTCTTTATCATTAATTTCTTAAATTTGAATACTCTTTGAGAGACATAACCCATACGTGAAAAATATAACCCGTGGTCAACGCCTAATAAATTTTGAATTCTTTTTCAAAAAATTTGGTGGCATCCCAATCGGTGATTCTCCATGACTCTCACATTTAAAAATAGATGGATGCAATAAACATTTATAGAGAATTTATATTACCATCAAGAATATTTGCATAATTAGGGATGCGTTCGCGTGACTTGATTATACTTCTAAAGGCAATTCGGATTATGCGTTCGCGCAACTTCGAGCAAATTTTTAATAAAAGGGGTTCCTCGGAGGATGTTAAAATAATTTCATATAACCCGAGATGTGCAGTTCACTATTTAATAATACAAGGGTGATGATGTTCTTAATTTTATTTCGAACATATTTTTTTTTATATAAAAAAAATATAAAAATATTATCAATCTTATTCTGTACACGTATGCGTGACACGATTCTCTACGTTTATAAAAAATATATAATACGCATATACGTGCGCGTGATTCGTTTCAAAGAAGGGTATATAATTATAAACAATCTAAGGCGGTAACGAAATCAGGCAACAAGAAAAAATATATTTAGTAAATCGAGATAATTAAGCCAAGTATAAAAATGGTTAAGCGACCGTGATAGAACCACGGAATTCGGGAATGCCTAACACCTTCTCCCGGGTTAACAGAATTCCTTATCCGGATTTCTGGTTCGCAGAATGACAAACAGAGTCATATTCTCCTCGATTCGGGATTAAAACCGGTGACTTGGGACGCCATAAAATTCCCAGGTGGCGACTCTGAAACAAATAAACAAATCCCGTTTCGACTGTCCTTTAATTGGAGAAATTTACAAAACCCAGAACCACTGGTTCAGGGTTCAAGAATTCGAGCTTAAAATAACTGTTATAGTTGGCTTTATTTATTATCTGATTTTTACATGATATATGCCTAATGTGCTAAATGATGCTTTTACCGCTTTAATATTATCTGAACTGTGTATATAAAACTGCTACGAAACCCTTCTTCTTTCTGAGTCTTCTGAATTTATGGTGTACACGTGCGCGTGGCCCGCCTTTCTGTTAGAAGTCATACCAAATAAGACGAAGTTGGGACAAGTAACTAGGCCGGGTAGACTTTCGTGCTCCCGGTACGTTGCCCCCACTTCTGCTCAAGCTGTCCACTTGGGTAAGCCAGGGCTAGAACAATATGCCTCAGGTTTTTCACTTAGAATAACTCAGCTTCATGCCGGATACCTAGTAGGAACGTTTGTTTGCATCACGTGCATTTGACTTTGGAGGCTCAACACAGGAGTTGGGTCTGTCTAGGACAGGTGTACCCAAAAATGAAAATGACCATCCTGATGCATCTTACTTGCTGCTACTTGCGCATTCATTTGATTCGGACTTGTGTATTGACTGACTTTTGAATATCAGGAATAATATTTTGAAATTGAAAAAAAGAAGGAAATAGCGGTTAGGGAATTGATTGTTTATTTTTGAAAAAAAAAACCAATGCCCAAATATTGTCAAAACTCTGCCGAAATTTTGAGAAAATGAAAAAAAATGTTTTATTAGTTTGTTTTACTAAAAGCAAAGGAAAAATAGAAGAAAAAAAAAAGTCGTCGTTCTGTCTTATTTTTTCAAAAAAATAAAAATAAAAAAATAAATAAAAAGGAAAATAGTTTGTCCCCCCCCCCCCGAAAAATGACAATGAAAAAAGAGTCTTATTTTTAAAATAGTTTTTTTTTATTTGTGTCTGAAAATGCCAAAATGAAAATGAAAGAGTCGTGCTTTGAAAGTGGTTTTGTTATTTGCTACTGAAAAAAAATCCTATTTTAAAATAGTTCGGTTAATTTGCCCGAACTACGCGGGTTTGATTCTCACCAGATGTGAGATACGTAGGCAACCCTCATCGCCAACCCCACCTTTTGCTAAAATAGCCAAAAATAAATAAATACAAAAAAAAACATGTCAAAGTTTTAATTTTGTCATAAATAAGTCGGGTGATGTCCAACCTCCCCTTTTGCAAAAAATAGCAAAAAAATAAAATAATATATATATATATATATATATGTCAAATTATTAAGAAGTCGGGTGACGCTGTTTTATCAAGACATAGCCGAATGTTCTCGAAAGAGACGCCGGAAGGCTGACTTTGCATAAACAGCCACCTTTGGGTCATTTTTTTAAGATTTGGTCCAGTTGACCCACGCAGCCTTAAAAATCTTCGTCCCCGAAACGTCGAAAGGCCGTGTTTGCAATATTGAGTTTTCTAATTTGAAAAACGATAAAAAGAGTCATAAATAAGTTAGGTGATGTTGTCTTGTCATAAATAGCCGAATGTTCCCGAAGGGGACGCCGGAAGGCTGACTTTGCATAAACAACCACCTTTTGGGTCATGTTTAGGATTTTTGGTCTAGTTGACCCACACAGCCTTAAAAATCTTCGTCCCCGAGGCGCTGAAAGGTCGTGTTTGCAACACCAGGTTTTTATTGTAATTTGAAACAAAAAAACAAAGAGTCAGCGGTCAGGTGAATACCGTTTGGGCTTTTGGTCAAAATAAGCCGAGCCAGCTTCGGTAGTGTCTTAAACCGTTCTTGCCAAAATAGCCTTAGAGTATCTTTCAATTGTCGAAAGGTTATTTTCGTAAAAGAATGGACAAGTTTGTAAAAGTGTCATAAAATAATCCTCCCCGGCCTCAAAATTCATGTGAAATTTGGAAGGGGCCACATTTGCAAAAATAACCATTTGGTTGCATTTGTCAAACAGAGAAAGGGAGCTGGCCGTTTGTTTTTGAGTTTGTAAAACTTTTGATTAGAATATATGGGTCGTTTGATTTTCAAGTTTGTAGGTCATCTTTAAACCTTCGAAACCCAGTTTATTTTAATATGAAAATTGAAAAAAAATGATTAGTATTGTTTATCTTTTATTGGTCCGAACTACGCAAGGTATGATTCATGCGAGGTCATGATACGTAGGCAATCTCCATAAGATTCGACCACAACAAAAAAAAATGAAATGAAAAAAAAAGAAAAAAAATGAAATATAAAAAAAGAAACAAAATGAAATGAAAAAAAATGAAAAAAAATGAAATAAAAAGAAAAAGAAAAAAAAAGATGTTGTTAATAAGGAGGACCGATTGAGGCCATTCTAACCTGTTCGTTTCGCAAAGAAAGTTAAGGTGGTTGTTTTGTGGTAAGCCGGACAATGACACCCAGAATATCACGCAGAATCCTTTACCTGCACATCATGATACAAACTTTGCGGGGATCAGGCCTGGTGACAGAAGCACTCGAATCCTATTGGGGAATTGTTGACTAGGGTTGATGATATTGAAGTTGGCAATGGCCTAGGCAACACTGATGCGAAGCTCAGTGGCTGAGATGCCATTTTTGATAAAATGGAAGGACGCTCCATTCCTTGGTTAGCAAGAGAAAAGGTTTCGGTGGCTTATTTTGTTGTCATTTCTGTTGTTCGGATTATTAGGATTGTAATTCTGATATTGTTTTGTGTCAAACCTTCCTATCTGTCCATTTTTGTCATAGCGGTTTGTTTATGTTTTGTCCAGTGTGTTTTAGGATTTTATTCTGGTCTGTGTTGTTGGGTTTTGTTATTCAAACCATTTCACCGGTAGTCTAATACAAAATCCGGTCTTTTATTATTTTCATTCATCTTTTTGTTTAGTCCTTTTATAATTTTGTTCAGCGCCGATTCTAGTGACATGACATGCGCACACAGTTTGGGCCTAGTCTTAAAAGTTAATTATAAAACTCCGGAAAAGTGATCAGACCATTTAAAGGAAATAAGAACGGTGTGAGATTATTTGAAGCCCGAGTCATGTGGAATTAGGGCAAGTAAAACACAAAGAAAACCGTTAAATGCAAGATTCGCCGAATTGGCATGAGGGTCGTTCATGAGAGTGAGAGTGTCGCCCAGTAGTGCTTTAGAAATGACAAATGAAAAGCAAGACCATCACCGTCGGAAGAGACTATAAATCTATGTTCAATTGTGTTGTTTGCACTTGGCATGTTTTGAAGACTGGAATGACGAAGGCATTTTGTTCTGCTACCTAAACACTTTATCCTTCGTTACCCCTTTTGAGCCTTATTTATTTTCTTTCATACCCCTCGTTCGGAATCAATAGCAACGACTAGGAAATACGAGCCTGGAAGGTAAAGAAAAAAAATCAACAAAAAAACGAAACAAAAAAGAGAAAAATGATAACAAAAAAAAAAGTAAGTCAGAAGAAAAAAGAGGAATTGGGAACTACGTTTGACCTGATTCCTCAAAGAGGATACGTAGGCGCTTCATGGCTCGGTAATAGGGTGCATAATGGCCACAATGGTCACAGTGTGCATGGTGTAATAAAAAAATTTAAAAAAAAATTTAATTATAAATAAATAATCCCCAAGCAAGAAACGGGGGCAAGGGTTGCGCTTGTGGTAAGCAAAATTGGTTCCGAAAGTTGTAATTTTAAACCCCAAATTTATTTTGTTTTTGAGATTTTAATACCCTTTCTTTCTAGCCTGTCCAAAAACCCACATTACGGTCCAAAGAAAGAGCTTCTGACCAGTCTGCAAAAGATGCCAAGTCAGACAAATGAGAGTCTTACCGGCGAACATAACATTCTGTTCCACAGCAGAAAGAACTCTAATCTCCAACAGAGAGAGTCATACCGGCAACACTCCAAATCCCCAGCTAGAAAGTGATACAAATGAGAGAGTCTTATCGGTGAAAATCTTCATGGACACCATAAGGCGATGAAAACTGAGAGAAAAACCAAAATCAGAGAGGCTTGATAGTGAAAACCCTTCGGGTACTACAAGTCGAATAAAATTGGGAATCAGATGGGAGATAGTCAAGGGAAGATCTTGAAAGATGATTGACGACGGAGGATAGGCCACATATGTATGTCATGACCATTAGAGTCGGTGTCTGTGTTTGATAGGTTTTTTATTTATAGTTTCTTTTGTTAAAGAGTCATCTTTTTCCTTTGTCTTTTATTCTGTTCCTTTTTATCTTTCTCCTTTCCTAGAAAATTCCTCAGTAGAGTCTGTTTGGTCAGAACCAGTGGGAAATGACTTCAAAATAGTCCATCAGCTTTCCAATCATGCAAGATGAGATCTGACTAGTACATCCAAGTGGTATAGTCAGGAAGGGTTTATGTTCTGTAAATACTCCCTCATGTTCTTAATATCAATCCTAGGTGATTTCAAGCCTTCTAAAGTGATTCTAGTGCCGAAAAACACTAATTGATCGCTAGTTTCGCTTTTTTGTTGTTGTGGCAGCATTGGAGGGATATTTCATGGAAATTTAAGGTCAAATTGGAGTTGTTCTTTCTGTATAAAGGTAAGGAACCTCTTACTCTATATGTATTTAAGATTATCCAAGTTGCGGCTAAGCCATTGAAGCTAGAACTTGTGAGATATATATCGAAAGGCTTGGTAGTAATGTTATTGTTTTGTGGACTGTTTTGCGTTGTTGTTGGGCTGCGTATTTTACTACTATCTTGTGGAGTTTTGGAGGAGGAAGGGTGTGGAGAAACACCATATATATGTAGGGTTATGGGCTGATAGTTATTCGTAACATTTCCAGGTTGTTTGACACGACTACGGTGGTCGTCGTATGTATGGAGTGATTAGGCTGTGTGTGGACTATTTTGGGAGGCTCAATATGTTTATTATTGATGTTGTTTGGGCTGTTTGGTGACTGTTTTGAATGGTGTGAGGTCATATATATAGGGGAGGTGCTGTCCGTTTCATCGTAAAATAGGTTGTGGTCGATACATAATAGTTATGACGCTTAAATGATAACGATAGTATCGTTTCTCTTATTGTAGACTAAGGAGTTTTGACAATTGCATAGCTTGAGATTGGGGAAGTATATACAAGGTATGTGAGGCTATCCCTTTCCTTCTTTTGCACGACTCCGATTGTACATAATGTAATGAACGAGCTTCCAAGATACTCTACTCTTAGAAGCTAGCAGTACTTACATTGTTTTCCCTCTTATGGAACGATTGATGTTAATGTTGCTTCTCTTATTCTTATGTTATCAATGTTGTTGGTACTTCCTGATTCTTATAAGGTTCATAGTGAAGAGTTAGTCCTAATAACGTGTACAGAGGATACCGACCTTACGTCACTCCGAAAGGTTTAGAATGTGATTCCATGAGTCGAGCATGCATTATATATATGTATCTATTTTACTCTACCGAGCCACGCTATAGTTGGCCGGGTACGGCACCTATTGTGCAACCACTGATCAGTTGGGTTTTACCGAGCTCCACGTGGCCGGGTATGATTCTACCGAGCCTATTATGGATGGCTTTTCATGTCACGACCCAAACTGGAGGGCCATGACTAGCACCCGACCATACTTGCCGAGCACCAACGTACATTTTATCTAACCTTCTTTATTATATTTTATGGCTGACGAGATCAATATAAATGGTAGACATGGATCATGGACAACCAACAATAAAAACTGATGGCATGAACATATATAATATGGGATGACCAGACAATCAAGAAATTATATATAAGGTATGAGCTACCACGCTACCATGAAAGACTATACAACCAAAAATTAGCCGACAAGGCATACCAAACTATACATGAGTCGACGCCTGTCTATGAGCCTCTAAAGGAACATAAGTGCTGCAACATAGCCGGAACATGGCCCCGACATACCCATAATGTCTATAACAAAAATGCATACCAAGACTAAGGCAAGTCCGGAGAAGTGATCTCGCCAATCACCATTGAACTGGACAGCCTACTGTGGTGGGGGAGCTGCACCTGCCTGTCTATCAGGACCTGTAGCACGACATGCAGCGTCCACAAATAAAAGGACGACAGTACGAATAAAGTAATGAGTATGTAAGGCAGGGAACCATAAATACGATCAGTAATGTAAGCAAGGATAGAGAATATACAACCTGTAACATCTTAGTACCTCTGAGGTCTACTGACATGAAATGCATGATACATATGTATAAATACATAAAACTTTGAAACATTCGCCTCTGTGGGAATCATCATCATCATATCATACCCGGCCATAATAGGCTCGGTAAAAAAACATACCCGACCATCATAATGCTCGGTAGAATCGTACCCGGCCATGTGGAGCTCAGTAGCCCTCAGAGGTACTAAGATGTTACAGGTTGTATATTTTCTATCCTTGCTTACATTACTGATCGTATTTATGGTTCCCTGCCTTACATACTCAGTACTTTATTCGTACTGTCATCCTTTTATTTGTGGACGCTGCATGTCGTGCTACAGGTCCTGATAGACAGGCAGGTGCAGCTCCCCCACCACAGTAGGCTGTCCAGTTCAATGGTGATTGGCGAGATCACTTCTCCGGACTTGCCTTGGTCTTGGTATGCATTTTTGTTATAGACATTATGGGTATATCGGGGCCATGTTCCGGCTATGTTGCAGCACTTATGTTCCTTTAGAGGCTCATAGACAGGCGTCGACTCATGTATAGTTTGGTATGCCTTGTCGGCTAATTTTTGGTTGTATAGTCTTTCATGGTAGCGTGGTAGCTCATACCTTATATATAATTTCTTGATTGTCTGGTCATCCCATATTATATATGTTCATGCCATCAGTTTTTATTGTTGGTTGTCCATGATCCATGTCTACCATTTATATTGATCTCGTCAGCCATAAAAGATAATAAAGAAGGTTAGATAAAATGAGTGCACGGTAAGTATGGTCAGGTGCTAGTCATGGCCCTCCAGTTTGGGTCGTGACATGAAAAGCCATCCACAAACCGGCGATAATAACCTACTAACCCTAGGAAGCTCCTGATCTCAGTCGCTGAAATAGAATGAGACCAAATCTAAACTGCCTCAATCTTCGTGGTATCCACTGAATACCCTCACCTGATATAACATGCCCTAATAATGCCACAGAATATAACCAAAATTCACACTTGGAGAACTTAGCATATAGCTTCTATTCACACAAGTTCTGAAGCGCCACTCTCAAATGCTACTCGTGCTCCTCCATACTACGTGAGTAGATCAAGATATTATCAATGAATACAATGACAAATGAATCAATATAAGGCTATAACACCCTATTCATCAAATCCATAAATGTTGTTGGGGCATTAGTCAAGCCGAAGGATATTACTAGAAACTCATAATGGCTATATCTAGTACAGAAAGTAGTCTTCGGAACATCCGAGTCCCGAATCTTCAACGGATGGTACCCTGATCTCAAGTCAATCTTAGATAACAACCTAGCACCATGCGACTAGTCAAACAAATCATCAATATGTGGCAACGTGTACTTGTTCTTGATGGTGACCTTGTTCAACTGGCGGTAATCAATGTACATCTGCATAGTCCCATCTTTATTCTTTACAAATAACATTGGTGCACCCCAAGGTGATACACTTGGTCGGATGAACCCCTCTGCTAGCAACTCCCCATGCTGCTCCATCAACTCCTTCAGCTCTTTCGAAACAATACGGTACCGTGGGATGGATATAGGCTGGGTACCTGGAGCCAAGTCAATACAGAAATCGATATCATGATCTAGTGGCATGCCTGGAAGGTCAAAAGGAAACACATTGGCAAACTCCCAGACTACTGGCACTGAATCAATTGCCAGAGACTCTGCGTTAGTATCCCAAACATAAGCTAGATAGGTCAAACAACCTTTCTCGACCATATTTCAAGCCTTTATAAAAGAGATAACCCGATTAGATGTACTAACAGATGAACCCTTCCAGTCCAATCTAGGAAACTCTAGCATCGCTAAGGTAACAGTCTTGGCATGACAATCAAGGACAACATGATACGGGGATAACTAGTCCATGGTTAGGAAGACCTCAAAGTCGGTCATATCAAGGAACAGAAGGTTCACTCTAGTCTCGTAACCACAGAATATGACCATACATGACATGTAAATCTGATCCACAATAACAGAATTGCCCACATGAGTGGACACATAAATTGGAGTACCCATGAACTCACGAGGAATATCCAGGAAATGAGCAAACATAGATGACACGTATAAATAGGTAGACCCTGGATCAAATAAAATAGAAGCATCCCAACCGTAGATAGAAATAATACATGTGATCACGGCATCTAAGGCCACTACATCTTGTCTAGCTTGAAAGGCATAGAACCTTGCTGGAGCGCCAGCTGGCTAGCCTTCGCTTGATTGAACAGTAGTTGGTTGAACTCCCCATGCCTAGTATCCACTTCTAGGACGGCCCATACCCGTCTGCCCTCCGCCTATGGGCGGCAGGACAACTGGTGTTTAGTCATGGGTTGTTGCCCCTACTACATTGCCTTGCCCCGAAGCCTGGTGCAGAATCTTCGCACTCGAAAAAACCTCTTAATCCGGTGATCTGCTACCCTGATGGCTTGAGTACCCACTGGAAGAACCTTGAATGGCTGGTGGGCGGTAAGAACTCTCTAGTATGGCGCTGAAATTGGGTCGCGATAGAGCACCCTGAGGAGGTGGTGGGGTTGGATATATGGGCATGCTAGGCTATCCTCTCCCAAACTGACCTCGGCCTTAGCTGGGGCACCTCTATTCTCCCTAGAATAACGGACCCTCTTGTCCATCTGCATCTACTCTTTACCTCTTAAATGGTAACCCTCAATCTCTACTACTAGCTAATAAGAAGTCTCCATCTCAACCTCCCGAGCCATAGTAGCCTGAATACCTAAGTGAAACCACGAAACAAAGCACTGCACTCTCTCTCTCTGTCAGTAGGAAGTATCATAAGTGCATGGCGAGACAACTCAGAAAATCTTGCCTCATAATCTGTCACAAACATCTGACCCTGTTGGAGCTGCTCAAACTGAAACTAAAACTATTCCCTCTTAGAGGGTGGAATATACCTGTCCAAGAATAGGCGTGTAAACTAGTCCCAAGTCATGAGAGGAGAACCCAATGGCCGACTAAGAAGATAAAACTTCCAAAACCTACGGGCCCTTCCCTCCAACTAGAAAATAGTAAAATCCACCCCATGGGACTCCAATATCCTCATGTTGTGCAGTCTGTCCCTGCACCTATCAATGTAGTCCTGGGGATCCTCATGTCGCTCACCTCGGATGATAGGAGGGTGTAGCATAGTCCATCTGTCCAATAGCTTTTGCGGCACACTAGCCGCGACTGATCTAGGCTCAGGTGTAGCTGCTGCAAATGGCTGGGCTTTGCCCATGGGTAGTGCACCTGGGATCTTATATACGACAGTTGCATGCCTTGGAGCCTCGGCAATAGGGGTATATGCTCCCCCTCTCGCTTGAGATGTGGCTAGGTCCGCTGGAAATAGACCAGCCTGAGTTATAGTATCTATGAACCGCAGCATACCGCCCATGGCCTCCTGAAAGCACGATGCTGATATGAAATCTACCGGAGATGGCTTTGCTACGGGCACCTCACTCTGCTCCTCAACGATGGGATCCTCTACTGGATCCGTTTGTGGTGCAACTGGGTTATATCTGGGGCGTCCTCGTCCCCTACCTCAGGTTGGTGCCCTCTCCCGAACTCTGCCTCGGCTTCTAGCAATAAGGGGAGCAGCTCCTCCCAGGTCTGGAACATTTGTCGTTCGCGTTCTCACCATCTGTGAGAGAATAGAATAAAGAAACTTAGTATACCATCAATTGCACAATAAGAGATGAATAAAGAGCAGTTTCCTAGCACCCTATAACCTCTCGAAGATAAGTACGAACGTCTCTGCACCGATCCGCAAGACTCTATTAGGTTCGCCCATAACTTGTGAGACCAATGTGAGCCTAGTGCTCTAATACCATGTTTTCACAACCCAATTCTACTTTAGGCTGTGATGGCACCCAACATCGTTACTAGGCAAGCCAATAGTGAACAATCTAGTGATTTCCATTTTTTTAATAAATTTTTCAAACAACTAACTTTCCATAATTTTAATAATTTAACGAATAACAGATTTTAAAATAATCAAAACAAAAGCAGCTAAATAAAATCATAACCGTAAAAATACAACACAAAATCATAAGTCTACTAGTGTGTGCCAAGACCCGGTGTCACAAGTATATGAGCTACTAGTAGAATATATAAAGGATTTCTAATCTACTATCCAAAATGGAATAGATAGAAAAAATAAACAAAAGAAAGACTCCGGCTACTGCAGAACAGCTCGGAAGGGCAGCTCACCTTATAGTCTCATAGCGGGGATCAAATATGTGCGTCGGACTAGTAACCAGATGTACCTGCCTCAAATCTTGCACAATTAACTGCAGAAGTGTAGTGTGAGTATATAACAATATGTACCCAGTAAGTATCCAGTCTAACCTCAAAGAAGTAGTGACAAGGAGTCGACTTTGACACTTGCTATGGGCTAAAATTGATATATCAAAATTTTATACTAAGCATGGTTTTCATGAATAGTACTGAAGCTCAATAACAAAAAAAATAAATTCTTCTTTCGCAAAAATTAAATCCCAAGTTTAGTTTCATCATTAAACAGTTTGTATCTCAAGACATCTAAGCAATATAAATTATGAATAGTTCCAAAGAGATATCATGCGCAAATTATGCCGAGGTCGTACTCCAACATAATATTTAAAATGTGCATTGTCAAGGGTCGAATGGCACGAACCATAGATGCATCTATCTACTATCGGGGCGCTCGGCCCGCTCCACAAATAGAAAAACACAAATTCTCATTTATAGTCAAGTGTTCCATTCGCAACTTCAAGTAAGTGAATTTTACCTATTACAATTCTTTTATCAACTTCCAATATGACTTATGCACAAAATCAACAAGTAAGGGTGCAAACATTTCAAGTATAGCATGATATGGGTCCTAGTCTACCCGCACAATAGCATAATTAGTAGCTACGTATGGACTCTCATCACCTCGTACGTACGTAGCCCCCACAAATAAGAACACATATTTATTTAATTCACCTATGGGGTTAATTCCCTCTTAAAAAGTTAGAAAGGAGACTTACCACATCTCAATGCCTACTTTTTGGTCCAATATTGTACTCAAACCCCCAAATTTGGTGCCAAACGACTCGAAACTAGTCAAATATTATATAAAGTAATCAATACATGCTCAAAAGTTTATATCCCAACTATTAAAGTGATTTACCAAGCCTATTTGCAAAATTTCTAAAATTCACCCCCGGGCCTACGTGTCCGAATTCCAGAAATTTTTGAATAACGTTTTTACCCATAACCCCATGAACTCAAATATATGATTTTCACTAAATTCCATAACCAAATTCGTGCTCAAATCTCATTTTTATCAAAAATCTAGGTTTTCATCTAAACCCTTGATTTTCACCAATTTTTACATGTTAATCTACCCATAATCTATGTATTTAACTCATGTTGTGTAGAAATTACTTATCTCAAAGTGCTAGGTGAAAACCCCCTTCCAAAAGATCCAAAAATCGCCCCAGAGATGAGAGGAAATGAGCTAAATGGTCTAAGTCTCCCAATTAATAAGCTCCGATCAGGTCTCTGATGTCGCATTTGTGACACCTGGTTTGCAAATACGACAAAGCCATCACAAATGCGAACCTGGGCTTAGGCTGCCAAGGTCACAAATGCGACCAATGAGTCGCATATACGGACTCTGCTGAGATTGCAAATGCGACCAATGTGTCGCAAATGCGAACACTGCCAAGGTTGGGCTTTTTCGCAATTGCAAAGCCTTTCTCGCAACTGCGAGGTTCGCGTTTGCGAATATATTCTTGCATTTGCGAGATCTGCAACTACTGCCAAGAAACACCAAAAAAAACTGAAGTGTTTTTCATTCTTTTGAACGTCCGAAACTCATTCGAGCCCTAGAGGCTCCACACCAACCATCCACACAAGTCTCACAATATCATACAAACTTTCTTGCATGAAAAGAACACTTCAATGAATCGGACGCCAAAATGCATGGATTAACTCATGAACTCAAAAAAACTTCTAAAAATACTTCTGTGAGCCTGATTCCTATCAAATCACCTCGGAACAATGCCAAATTTTGTGTGAATATCTTAAATGACGTAAGGACCTACTCCAACTTCCGAAACTGAAATCCGAACCCGATATCAAAAAGTCCACCATCGGTCAAACTTTCAAAAAACTTAAAATTCTAACTTTCGCCAAAAGACTCCAAAACGACCTACGAACCTCTAACCCCACTTACGGATGCGCTCCTAAGTCTAGAATCACCATACGGAGCTATTCCCAGTCTTGGAATTACAAATGGACATCTAAAATGTAAAATCCACTTCAACCCAAACTTATGAAATTCACTCAAAATGCAAACTTTCACTATTAGGCGTTGAAACACTCCTGGGTCATCCAAAACCTGATCTGAATATACGCCCAAGTCCGAAATTATCATACAAACCTATTGGAACCGTCAAATCCCGATTCTGAGGTCGTTTACTCAAAATGTTGACCGAAGTAAAACTTAGTCTTTTAAGCCAACCTTAAGGAACCAAGTAATCTGATTTCAACGCGAACCCTTTTAAATCCAAAACTAACCATCCTCATAAGTCATAATATAGTAAAAGCATGTACTTTAAGTCTTATTTAGGGGAACAGGGTTCTAGAAAGAAAAAAGACCTATCCGGTCGTTACAGGGTGATATGGGGTATAAGGATTCCAATCGGAGCTTGCCGCTCACCGTGAAGTAGTTGTGACTTGTTGTTGCTATATGGTATTTTGTTATTGATATTTATATGTTGCTGAATTTATCTAGTTGTTGTTGTTGGTATATGGTATTGGAGGAGGCCCTTGTTATAGGGGAGATGCTCCTCAAATTTTCATAAACGAGCTACTAGTTTAAGTTACGGACTTAGCCTTTACTCAACACTCATTTTGAATATCCTTATGCTATGTTAGATTGATTTGAGTTGTTTGAAAATTGCTTGGAAGGTATTAAGGACTAAACGGAGTTAAGGTATGTTAAGGTTATCCCTTATTTCCTTTTGGCATGATCCATATGATACAACGAAAAGAGCAAGTATGGAACTTTCACAAATGATTCTATTCTTAAAAGTACTAGGGTTGCCTATGTTCTTGATTCCCCATGTGTCCTACTATCATATCGTCTATTCATGAGTCTCATGATATTCCGAGAGATCTTATTGACTTACTTCATTATGCATTGCATTTATTTATATATGTATATTGTTCCATGACCAGATGGCAATATATACGCGTATAGTATATGTACATGGGGTATGGGGAAAGGTTACGGCACTATATACGCACCACCACCTGATCAGTTGGTATATATTGATGATTTTGCCCAAAGAGGCCGAGATGATATGATGGGATGCCCTCAAGGGCTTGATGATATTATGTACGCATATACCTATGCATGATATGACATTTACATGCACATGTATGACATTATAAATGTTTTATGATTCACATAGCTATTCAGGCTTACAGGTTGAGTATTTTACTCCATATTTCTTTCATGTATTTTATATCCTACTTTTCATTCCTTACATACTCGGCACTTTATTTTAACTAGCGTCTTTGTTTCCTAGGGACGCTGCATTTTATGCTTGTAGGTCCTAATAAATAGGTTGACAGTCCTCCTAGTAGGTTATAAACTCAGTGGAAGGTGTTGGTGCACTCCACTTGCTTTGGAGTTGACTATTTGGTCAGTATGATTTGGACATGTATTGATTGGTATGCTGGGGCCTTGTTCCAATCTTTATGACATTTATGTACTCTTAAAGGCTTGTAGACAGATATCATGTGTATGGATACTTGTATGGCCTTTTCAGCCTAGTTTTGAGTGTACAAATGTTCATGCGGCCTTATAGGCCCATATGTCACATGTATAAGTTTCTATATCATGTTGGGCCGTCCTATGTCTAGTATTTCCTTATATTTTACTCTGGTTATCGCATGACGACCCTTATGGCCCATTTACCCATGATGGTGTGATAAGAAAGATATGTTACATTGGTACTCATTTGAGAAAGGCACCAGGCGCCCGTCGCGGCCCTACAGTTTGGATCATGACAAAAGTGGTATCAGAGTATTTCTATCCTAGGGAATCTACAAACCGTGTCTAGTAGAGTCTTGTTTATGTGTTTGTTGTGCACCACACTTATAAGCAGGAGGCTACAAAGTATTTAGGACCGTCACTCTTTCTTCTTACTCTAGATCATGTGGTAGAACTCGATTATAAGAATTCAAACTCCTAAATTCTATTTTTTTCGTAATACAAGGATACCTACATCCAGAAAGACAGTTGGTAAGAGATTTAATGTGGTTGTGGAAGAGTTTATTCAGAGGAATTCAATTTTGCATCATGTTTATGATGAGTAAATGTGAGGTCTTCAGTAGATGATATGTGTACTAAGATGCAAGCTTCTTGGTAAGGAACCATAAGGCATGAATATCTATCCACACATATGGTTAAAAGCAATAAGAGAATCAAAAGGTAGAATAATGGTACGAGTTACTCAGTTAGTGAAGATTATTAGTATTTACAATTCAAACAGGGAAAAACAAGCATTCTGAGTTACTTTCAACAGTAACAGAGTTATATATAATTGACAACAACCATCTCAGTTATGACCTATGGGAGCTAACAAATATAGTTTAAGAGAAGAATATGATATCAAGATTCAGTTGGGGTTAGAGTAACCCCAAAATGGTGGATGGATTATTAACATTAGCTAGCATTTCCAATGGTAGTGCAAATGTGGTAACAGATCTCCTTGTGAGACATCCAGATGGTGAACTCTAGAATAGTTCAGTCAAATATGAATACCAGAATATTAAGAAATTTCAAAAGATAGGCAGTGGGATCCTAGAAGGGATACATATTTACCTTAGTATGACTCCACACCCGAGTAAAAAAAAGAGAATGTTAGGAGTTTCGAAGAGCCAATGAGGCATATAAAGTGCTAGAAAAAAAAAGCTCTCTTTTCTTTCCTGATTTTTGGATGATTTTGTGCACTTCACCGTTGACTGCCCTACTGTGGCCTCCACGGCTGGCGGCCAGCCACCCTTGGTAGTTGCGCTTCCCCCTCCCCCCCCAACCTTCCCCCACCTTTTCCCAACCATCCACGATTACGAACAACAATCCCCAACCTATGAATTATTCAAAACTTCTAAAACCTACCACCATTAATGCCCCCATGCAAACCCTAGCAACGCTTTAAGCCTGTTGAGTTCCTGTATGGAGAACCAGTTGTGAGTGGAATAAGCAAGAAGTGAAATAATCCATCATACAACAAGGGCTTCAACTTGCAGTTCTTGGGAAATTTTCATATGGGAAGCCTGTTATTGGTGAATTACGTAAAGTGATTCCAATTCAATGTAAGATTAAGGGTCATTGCTCAGTTGGCTTGATTGAAGATAATCATGTGTTGATTAGATTGTCATTATTGTAGGATTATGTTCATCTTCTTTTAAATCCAGCTTTCTACTTAAAGGCTCAATCAGACATGTGGCAGATGCGTTGTACAAAATGGAATCTATGGTGGAAACCTGATGAAGAGACTCCAATTGCCATAGCTTGGATTAGCTTTCCAGAACTTCCTCCAAATTTCTTTGGTAAGGAATGTGTATTTTCACTAGCTCGTGTAGTTGGTAACCCATTACATGTAGACCTAGCAACTCAAAATGGGACTAGACCTAGTTGTGCTAAGGTGAAGGTGGAAGTTAATTTGTTAGGTAATTTTCCCTAAATGTATTAAGATTGTTGAAGAAGCTGATGAATCTAGGCTAGAAGAGTTTAAATGGATTAGGATAAAGTATGATTATATGCCAAAATATTGCAAGCCTTGAAAGAAACAAGGGCATAGTGAGGCAGAATGTTGGGTAATTCATCCTGAGTTACACAAGAGATTTGATGAAGATGTTGAGGATCAAGGCAAGGAGAAGACAGTTGTGGTGAGTACTGAAGTAATTGGTATAGCGGCAAACTCAACAAAGGTTCTGTCAAGTGGAAAGATGGTTGGTAAGCCTGCTACTAATCATGCCAAGTAGGAATGGATACAAATAAGGAAGAACAAATACCAACGGCATAATAGGGGTCACATTCTTGATAACAAACAAGGTAAGGAAGCTGACAAAGGTAAAGGGAAGGCCAAACTTGAGGAAGTGGAAACCAAGAACAAGTTTAATACATTAGAGTCTGAGGAAGTTCATCAACCTACTCTACAAATTACTGAAGTAAAAGTTGAGGATCATAGTAATGGTAAGAAGAAGGAACATGGGGAAACGCAATCAAAGAAGGGCTATGAGAAGGAAAAAGAAGGCAATACCGGAGCTTCAAGCCCTAATCCTAAGGCTTCTGGGGTTCGGGTTGGGAAAGATACTAATAATAAACCCGTTGGAGAAGTTAATCAACAGGAACTTAAACATGTGAAGAAGGAAGCAGTTGAGAAAGTGTTGGAAGATCAGCATAATGGGAACTTAGCTAAGGCTAATCCTATTGTTCCTAGCGATCCAAGTATTGATGAAAGGTTTTATAAGAAATCCACAATCGACTGGGTTCATAGAAGGTTTGGAACTAGCAAAGAGGAGCTAAGGCAACTCAATGTGACTACAAACCAATCATGCCAAGATATTCCATCTAAAACATTGGCAGATTCTAGGTAGCTTGAGGACCTTGATGAGATAAACTCAACAAAGGTTGTAGGAAGTGATGCAATTGAGGTGGAGGATGATCAACTAGGAACGACAAAGACAACAGCAGACAAAGTGAGGGACAGCAGCCCACCTAGCGATAGGCTGGCGATGCTAAGTCTGAAGCCAAGCTCCCTAGGCATTAGGCTAGCGATGCCAGGCCTAAAGTCAAGTACCCTAGGCGTTAGGCTGGCGACGCCAGGCCTGGTGCCGAGGTCACCTGATGAAGCAATGATAGTAAACCCTATAAAAATTGCAACTACCAAGATTTTGGCCTATGTAGATGGTGTTCTAGTGTATGCATTAGAGAACAAACTTGATGATAATGTGAAGATTAGGGATGATACAATAGGGTCTGATCACAGCACAGGCAATGGAAAGAGTGGTGATATCAGTAGAACAGACATTTATGAGCAGACTACCACAACAATTCCTGGGCTAGGTAGTGTTTATGAGCAGCAATTCAAAATGATGCAGGTTGTTGCTTCTTCTATGGTGAATAGCAATGAAAAGGCTGATAGCAGGCAATTGTTCCAAGAGCATCTAGGGAAATAGAGGAAGTGCCTATGGAATATGGCACTGATCAACTTATGCAGTTGCATCTTAATGTTCCATTGTAGACTCCACTACAACATTTACATGATTTATCTACACACAATGTGGCACTAATTGATGAAGACTTAATGAGACAAAATCCTACGGAGGATGAGGGAGATGATGAATCAACAACAGAAAACTTCAAACAGGTGGCTAGGGATGGGGATCTATCCCCTACAGCTAGTGCTAAAGGAGGTAAGAAAACAAAGAAGAATCAGAATAAAGAGCCACAACAATATTCAAGAATTATGCCCAGGAGGGCAGCTTCTCTATCTAAATTATGATCAATACATTATTATGGAATATAAGGTCTGTAAATACACAGCAGGCCTTTCCTAGGGTGATCAATATGAATAGGGAGAGTAACTTTTGTGTAGTTGCATTGATGGAGCCTTTTCAAAAGAAGAAACTCATTGATAGATATAAAAAAGGTTGAATAGGGAGACGACTTATGCAAATATTAATGGGAAAATATGGTTGTTCTTTGATGTAGTGGTGGAATGGGAATTAGTGGAGGATACTGAGCAATAGGTGACTGTGAGAGTGCTTCACCATGACCTAGGGCAGCACATGATGATGACATTTGTGTATGCAAAATGTTCAGCAATTGAGAGGTTGGAATTATGGGATCACTTCTATTACTTAGCAAGTGATATGAAATTGCCATGGTTGGTAGGAGGGGATTTCAATTTGATATTACATAAAGATAAGAAAATAGGAGGACTACCAGTACACCCGCCTGAATATGATGATTTTGCATTTTGTGTAAACTCTTGTGGTTTGTTTGAGCAAGGATACAAATGAAGTCCATTTACATGGTGGAATGGGAGAGACAATGTTACGTGTATATTCAAAATATTGGATAGGATCTTTGTGAATTTTCTATTTCAGAACATGTTGCCAACTATTAAAGTTGAACATCTAATCAGAACTAGATCAGATCATACACCATTGTTAATGACATGTGGGGAGCAGACCACCAATTTTGTCAAGCCTTTTAGGTTCTTGAAATTTTGGACTAAACATGATATATTTATGGATGGGGTGAGGCAGAATTGGGAAGCTGATTTCATATGGGATACGTTTTTGATGTTCAAGCAGAAACTCAAGAGGGTGAAGGCAGCATTGTCAAAATGGAGTAGGGAAACATTTGTTGGTATCTTCAAGCAATTGGCTATTTTGTAAGACATTGTTAGGGTAAAAGAGATGTTGTTTGAAGAAGATCCTACAATTGAGAACAGGATTGTGCTTCAAAAGTCTCAATCTGAATTAAAGAAATACTTGAGTATTGAAGAGCAGTACTGGAAGCAAAAAGCTGGGATGACTTCGTTTGCTAAAGGAGATAGGAATACAAGTTTCTTTCACAATCATGCCAATGGCAAAAGAAATAAATTGCAACTAAAGAGGATCAAAAGTGGAAGTGGGGTATGGATTAAAGACCAGGTGAAATTGGCTACAGCTGCAGTGGACTTCTATCAAAAACAGTTCACAAATGAAGGTGATACAATTGGCTTTTCCTTGCTCAATAATGTACCCTCGATGATCATTATGGAAAGGAATTTGGAACTTAGCAGATTGCCAACAATTGAAAAGGTAAGGACAATAGTTTTGAGCTTAGTGGGAAGAGTGTTGGTGGTCCAGATGGATTCACTAGCTTGTTTTATCAAACATGATGGGATGTTATTGGTGCTGATATACACAACATGGTGCTACACTTCTATGGAGGAGCTGCACTGCCTAAATCCATCACTCACACCAATCTAGTTTTGCTACCTAAGAAACCTAGAGTTGAGACATTTTATGACTTAAGACCTATTAGCTTGAGCAACTTCATTAACAATGTCTTGTCTAGGGTGTTACATGATAGATTGGAAAATGTTTTTCCTTATCTAGTATCTCCTAATCAATCTAGATTTTTGAAGTGTAGGAGTATATTTGAGAACATCTTATTGACTCAAGAAATTGTCAGTGACATAAGGTTAAGGGGAAAGCCAGCTAATGTGGTGATCAAGCTTGATATGGCTAAGGCCTATGATAGGGTTTCATGGAAATACTTACTGTATGTACTAAGGATGATGGGATGTTCTGAGCACTTCATCATTTTGGTGTGGAACTTGGTGTCAAATAACTAGTACTTAGTATTGGCGAATAGGCAGTCCTCGGGGTTCTTTAAGTCTACAAGGGGTGTGAAGCAAGGGGATCCTCTATCACCAGCATTGTTCATTATGTCAGCTGAGGTACTTTCCAGGTCTTTGAATAAGCTACTTGAAGATAGGTCATTCGTGGGATTTGGAATGCCTAAGTGGTCTGATCCTTTAAACTACTTGGCATATGCTAATGATACTATAATCTTTGCTTCTGTTCATCCTCCATCCTTGAACAAGATTATGGCAAGTGTTAGGGAACTATGAGAAGATATCAGGCCAGATAATTAACAAAGATAAGAGTTCATACTACATGTATTCAAAGATTCCTAATGGACTGTGTCAGGCTGTTGGAGCTATTACAGGACTTATAAGAGGTAAATTCCCCTTCACATAGCTAGGGTGTCCTATTTTCTACACTAGAAGGAGGAAGGAATATTATGAGGATCTTATCAAGAAAGTAAAGGCTAAATTTCATTCATGGAACGGAAAGTTGTTGTCATTTGGAGGAAAGGCAACACGCAAAGTATGTCGGTCCACATGCTATCAGTCCTACATCCACCAAAAAATGTCCTGGAGAATCTTCATAAGATTATTGCTCAGTTCTTTTGGAGCACAAAGGAATAAGGGAGAAGAATACATTGGGCGTCATGGCAAAATCTTTGCCTTCCTAAAGAGGAAGGGGGCCTAGGTTTTAGATCCTTACATGATATCTCGAGGGCATTATTTGCTAAACTACAATGGAGGTTTAGGACCACAAAATCTTTGTGGTCTAATTTCATGTGGAATGAGTATTGCAAGAAGGATAGACCAACGGTGGTGCAGTTTAGAAGAGGGTCTAATGTTTGGAGACAAATGTTGAATACTATAGAAGAAGGAGAACATGAGATCCTATAGGAATTGAAGAGTGGAACAACTAATATTTGGCATGAAAATTAGACTGGATGGGGTGCACTTTATCACGTATTACCTGAACACTTTCCAATCAATGAAGATCTTCAAGATGTGGCAGAATTATGGCAAGGTGAAACATGGGATGATCAGCTGCTAGATCAAACCTGCAATGAGGAAATTTCAGAACATATAAGGCTAAATGTGCATTATAAATGAAGTGAGGGATAATGGGATAAGGCGTACTAGATGCCAACTCCTTCAGGCAAGTTCAGTGTTAGCAGTGCTTGGCAAATATTAAGGCATAGGGTTGATCCTAATTAGTAATTCAAGTTAACGTGGATTAAAGGCATACCATTCAAGATATCCTTCTTCTTGTGGAGATTGTGGAGGAAGAAAATAGCCACTGATGACATGTGGATGAGGCAAGGGAAAATGGTGATATCTAGGAGTTGGTGTTGTTAGCAGCCCCAAGAGGAATCTATTGAGCATATATTTATCACAAGTCCTACTGCCTTTAAAGTATGGAACCTGTTCATGGGGGCTGCTGGAATTATTGTGCCATGGATTCAATTGAAGCAGGTTATAAGGCATTGGTAGTATGCTCAATGTTATCCAAAGCTAAAGCCATTGTTTCAAGCAGTACTAGCTATCATCACTTAGGAACTTTGGAAGAGAAGAAATGCAGGAAAACATGGGGGTTCAGTGTCCACAAATAGGGTGATTCATGAGATCAATAGGACATTGCATCAACTAGCAAGGGTGAGGTATGCTTGGATGCCTAATATTCCATTGTTATGGCCAGACATAATTCAATATTTTGAAGGATATAAACCTATATTGATCACTAGAGTAACATGGCATCTTCCTTTTCATGGTTGGTACAAATGCAATACTGATAGAGCCTCAAAAGAAAATCCGGGTACTAGCTCATTAGGCTTTTTGTGTGAGGAATGATGAAGGTGATGTGGTGTATGCAAGGGTAGTAGACCTAGGGGTGACAACTAATGTGGTGGCTGAAGCTAAGGCTATTCTTTAAGGATTGGAATATTGTGTGAAGCATGATCTTCACCCTCTCATATTGGAGACTAATTCATTAGTGATAAAGAAAGTGATAGAAGGGGAATGGGATCCTCCTTGGGTAATTTCAAATTATGTGAAGAAAATTATAGAGATGAAGGGCAACTTCAATGTGATCTTTCAACATGTTTTCAGAGAAGGCAACTCAGTGGCGAATTTTATAGCTAACATTGTTTTTTTCTTTTGCAGATACATCTGAGTTTCACTGATTCTGTGAACTGCCTAGTGCAGGGAGGATGTTGATTAATTTAGACAAGTCTTAAACTCCAAACCTTAGGGGTAGAATAGCAAAGAGAAGAGCCCAGACTGATGGTTTCACAGGATTAGAATCTGCACATACCTGCGTGTTTCTTTTATGTCTCATTTTGTATGCTATTAAGGTACTTTCCAATGGTATTATCATGGTCACATGCTCATTTTGGGGGTTCTTTGATAGTGTATAGGACCAATGTGATAAGCAAGTATTGGATGGTGCAATTTATTCTACTTCTGATATGTTCAAATGTTAAGGAAAAAGTTGAATCAGTTATGTGGAATTTCTAGAGATTGTTGGATCATTTCGCAGTGGTATTGGCATGTCTTCATGCTCAATATGAGGATGGTTTAGCAATGTTTATAATGATTTATACATTAAAGGTTCGGGAAGAGAAGGATCTGAGCTTACAAGAATATAAAATCAACCAGCTCCACAGGCCTTGCGGTGCCAGGCTAAAGCCTGATGGTACCGTGGTGTTACCCTACTGTCGCCAACTTAAAGCCAGCCCTGTCCTGGCTGTTACCTTGCAAAGCCTGCTTAAAGTCATCCCCATCCTGGTTTTTGCCTTGCAAAGCCGGATTAAAGCCAACACTAGCCTGGCTTTTGCCTTGCAAAGCCTGCTTAAAGACAGCCTTAGCCTGGCTTTTTCCTTGTAAAGCCTGCCTAAAGCCAGCACCATCATTGCTTTTGCCTTGCAAAGCCTGCATAAAGCCAGCCCCAGCCTAGCTTTTGCCTTGCAAAGCATGCCTAAAGCCAGTTTCAAGACAGGTGTAGCCAGGCTCTTTTACATGATAATATTGATGATCGACCACATGATTTATACTTGGATAGAGTCTGTACAATGCCTATGGAGATCATATTGTAACAACACTAATGATTAGAAGACTATGTTGGCTTCCATTTTGTGGTGGAGATGTTTGAATTCATTCTAGCCTATGGACTGGATACCCTGGCGCCTGGTGAGATCTTGATAAGTGTTGGTTTATATTTGCCACTGGCAATTGGATTCACATACACTGATAGGAGAAGAAAGCATTCAGCAGACAATGTTGTAATAGCTAGTTCATTAGACTTTAGCTTTTCTATCTTTTTAGTAGCTAGTAGCTTTATGCAACTTCTATTTTGGTTTGGACATCTTGTAAGCTTTGGACCCATTTTGAAATTTTATATATTAGCCACTAGGCAGCCTGCCTAGTGGTATATTTGCTTTAAAAAAGAAGAGCCAATGAGATGAAGCAAGAGGAGCTAAAAGTGAAAGAACGTCTTGTTGAATATTTCAGAATAAAGTTATAGATAAAAATATTAGCTGAGGAATAAGGAGAGAATAAATGAAGCATCATGAGTAAGATGTGATAAATGAGAGATAGAAGTAAATCAAAACATTATAGGGTTACAGAGTCTATAGTCAAGTGAAGGAAAAGATAAAAGGTGACAGACATTGAGACAATAAAAGAGTGTAAGCCATAAAGTCATATCCCCATTTCGAGAAATAAGTTAGTGACACCAACATAATTACCAAAAGGAAAAGTTAGACCCCAAAGTAATAGAAATTAGTATAGGCTGGTGAACAAGATAATCTAAAGATGAATTAGGACCAAATGATTTGATAATAGTTGGCATCATGAGAATTTCAGAGAATGCATTCCAGCGATAATAGAATGGACAACAGAAGAATAATCTTTAAAAGGCATTCAAGAAGACGCTTCCCTAAAGCGAGCACTATGAGTAGAGTTAATCTTAGGGGACTAAGTTTGGCAGTTACACTATGTGTCACCGTCGTGAGTAAGAACATTCGTTATCCTTCGTACAAAAGTGTTCCTACCTCGGATGTTATTGATAAATAAGTGCGAATAAATATTTGATACATAAGGAGCCATTATGTAACGACCAAAGTTCTTCCTCCGTAAATCATCATGACGGCACCTAGTCTCTACGACTAGGTAAGCCTAACATTTGCGGAAATGAAATGAAAAGGGCATGAGTACACCACAACGATACCCAATAAGTGCCAAGCCTAACCTCGGTCGAGTAGTGATGAGATCATGTCAGGGCCCTACTGGTGTGTATATAATAAAATAAGACATAATGAACTATCGTAGTAAAAATAAATATTGTAATTTAACAAGAATGTAGTCAGAGAAGGTAGCAGCTTAGTACATAGATATAACAACAGGGGATCTCCCGAGATACCATATCCTAGTCCCAAAGTTAATGTGTAAGGGGATCTACCGGAATACCGTTCCGTAGTCCCAAAGTAAAAATGCAAAAATAAGGGGATCTACTGGAATACCGTTCTGTAGCCCCAAAGCAAAAATGCAGAACAGGGGGATCTACCAGAATACAATTTCGTAGTCCTAAAGTAAATATGCAGTACAGGGGGTCTCCCTGAATACCGTTCCGTACTCCCAAAGTAAATATGCAGCTCAACTAAAGGAAATAACAGTTACAGAAAGAAAGTCTACAGTTTAGACTAAGTCCAAGTCAAGGAAAAGCAGGAATTTCACTAAACATGTTGCACCGAGTTCAGATAGGCAGTTAAGGAACGTAGGCATGCTATAGTAAACTAAACAGTATAGTAACATATGCTAGTGTAGCTCAAATAAGGAGAAACAAGTTATTACTTAGTGAAAAATGGAGTTTTACAACAAATAGTCTATGTACATACTCGTTACCTCACGTACATGGCGCCCACATATCAAAGACAGTACCAAATCCTAAGGGGAGTTCCCCCACACAAGGTTAGGCAAGCCACTTACCTCGAACCAAGCTCAATCAATCAGTCACAATGCCTTTCCCATGAATATCTGACTTCAAATAGCCCAAATCATGACAAAACCAATTACATAACATAAATATAACTACAAGAAACTAATCTAGCTAATGAAATCAAAGCTAAGGCAAGAAATTGGAAAAATCGCCCAAAACGCCTCCCCGAGCCCACGTCTCGGAATCAGATAAAAGTCACAAATTATGAACACCCATTCACTCATGAGTCTAACCATACCAAATTCACTTAAATCCGATACCAAAAATCTCGATCAAAACACCAAAAATTCGGCCTAAGAACTTTTCTCAAATGTTCTCTAATTTCTCACCCAAATTCTTTAATTACATGAAGAATTCAACTATAGATTAATGAAATATAACCAAAATGAAGTTAGCAATTGTTACCTCAAAGCTTCCTCTGAAAATCCCTCAAAATATCGCCAAATGCCGAGCTCTCAAGTCCAAAAATGAAGAATGATATCAAACCCTCAATTTTGCCCTTTTTCTGCCAGTTAAACTGCACCTGCGGTCAATTACCCGCTTATGCGGTAACGCATTTGCGGCTAAAACTCCTCACCTATGGAATTTCATTAAACTACCAGGTTGCACACCTGCGCACAAATATCCGCATCTGCAGATGCACTTCTGCGCTCCACCGTCCGCTTCTGCGGAAACTTGGCTTCCTTCCCAAATCAGCTTCTGTGACCACTCCACTACATCTGTGGATAAGCAGATGCGGCCTTCATCTCGCATTTGAGCTCACCGGCTCTTATAACCAAAAGCGCATCTGCGACCTTATCCTCGCTTTTGCGAGGCCACACCTGCGGACTATCCATCGCAGGTTCGAAAACACCAGAAAACCAGCAACTTCAGAATATGCACAAGTCCTATTTTCCTTCCGTTAAGCACTCGAAACTCACCCGAGTCCTTCGGGACCTCAATCAAACATAGCAACCAATCCTAAAACACCATACGAACTTAATTGAGCCCTCAAATCACATACAACAACGCTAAAATCACAATTCACCCTCCAATTCAAACTTAATGAACTTGAAACTTCCAAATTCGACAACAGATGTCGAAACCAACCAAACCACGTCTGATTAACCCCAAATTTTGCACACAAGTCACATTCAACACTGCGGACTTATTCCAGCATCCGGAATCAAAATCCGACTCCGATATCAAAAAATCCACTACCGGTTCAAATCTCCAAAAATTTGACTTTTGCCATTTCAAGCCTAAACGAGCTACATGCCTCCAAATCACAATCCGGACACATCCCTAAGCCCAAAATCACCCAATGGAGCTAACAGAATTGACAGAACTCCATTTCAGAGTCCTCATCACATAGTTCCAACTATGGTCCAAATCTTATGGCTTAAACCTCCATTTAGGGACTAAGTGTCACAAACACTTCGAAAAATCAAAACGAAACCTTCCGGCAAGTCACAACAGCAGAAATAGATACGGGGAAGGTCTTAAATAAGGGATCGGGGCTTTAACTCTCAAAATGACTGGCCTGGTCGTTACATCCTCCCTCTCTTAAAACAATCGTTCATCCTCGAACGAGCATAGAGACATACCTGAAGTGGTGAAAAGATTAGGGTAACGGTTGCGCATATCCTGCTCAGTCTCTCAAGTCGCCTCCTCGACCGGTTGACCCCACCACGGAACCTTTACTGATGCAATGTTCTTTGACCTCAACTTTCGAACCTATCTATCCAAAATAGCCACTGGCTCCTCAACATAAAATAGATGCTTGTCCAACTAGACTGAGCTGAAATCCAACACATGAGATGGATCGTCGTGATACCTCCGGAGCTTCGAAACATGAAATACCGGATGAACTACTGCTTAGCTGGGAGGTAAAGAAAGCTCATAAGAAACCTCCCCAACTCACCGCAACACCTCAAAGGGACCAATAAACCTTGGGATTAGGTTGACCCTCTTTCCAAACCTCAGAACGCCTTTCATAGGCAAAACCCGGAGCAAGACCCGCTCTCCAACCATGAATGCAACATCGCGAACCTTTCGATCTACATAACTCTTCTGTCTGGAATGGGCTATGCGAAGTCTATCATGAATCACCTTAACCTTCTCCAAGGCATCCGGCCTCGCCCGGCTCGAACCAACCCACTGGGGACTGACACCGCCTACCATACAGAGCCTCATACGGTGCCATATAAATGTTGGACTAATAAATGTTATTGTAGGCAAACTCCGCAAGTGGCAAGAACTGATCCCAAGATCCTCCAAACTCCATCACACACGCATGTAGCATATCCTCAAGAATCTGAACAGTGCACTCGGACTGCTCGTTCATCTGAGGGTGAAATGTTGTGCTCAACTCCACCTGAGAACCCAATTCATGATGTGCTGCTCTCCACAACCGTGATGTAAACTGCGTACCCTGGTCAGAGATGATAGATATCGGCATGCCATGAAGTCTGAAAATCTCACGGATATAAACTCAAGCCAGCTGCAAGGAAGAATAGCTTGTCATCACAGGAAGGAAATGAGGTGACTTGGTCAGCCTATCTGCAATCACCCATACTGCATCAAACTTTCGCTGAGTCTGTAGGAGTCCAACAATGAAATCCATAGTGATCTGCTCCCACTTCCACTCCGGAATGTCTAACTTCTGAAACAATCCACCCATTATCTGATGCTTATACTTCACCTGCTAGCAATTTAGACATAGGACCATATATTCCACTATGTCCTTCTTCATTCGACGCCACTAATAATGCTGCATCAAGTCTCGATACATCTTCACGGCAGCCACATGAATGGAGTACCACGAGCTATGAGCCTCCTAAAGAACCAACTCACGCAAACCGTCTACATTAGGCACACATAGCCTGCCCTGCATCCTTAATGCGCCATAATCTCTAATAGTGACCTCCTTAGCATCAGCATGCCAGACTATGTCCTTAAGGACAAGCAGATGCGGGCCATCATACTAACGTTCCCTGATACGATCATAAAGAGAAGACTAAGAGACCACACAAGCTAATACTCGACTCGGTCAGAAATATCCAATCTCACAAACTGGCTAGCTAAGTCCTGATCATCCAACGTCATGGGCCTCTTTGCTGGAAGATATGCTAAAATTCCCAAACTCTCTGCCCGGCTACTCAAAGCATCAGCCACCATATTGGCCTTCAAGGGTGGTATAAAATGGTGATGTCATAATCCTTAAGCAGCTCTAACCCCCTCCTTTGACGCAAATTAAGATCCTCTTGCTTGAACAGATGATGCAAACTCTGGTGATCAGTGTATATCTCACAAGGGACACCGTACAAATAATGCCTCAAAATCTTCAAGGAATGAATAATAGCATCTAACTTAAGTTCATGGACATAATAGTTCTTTTCATGCACCTTTAGCTGTCTGGAAGCATAGGCGATCACCCTATGGACCTGCATCACACCGCGTCAAGGCCAACTTGCGATGCATCACAATAAACAGTATAAGACCCCAAACCTAAAGGCAATACCAATACTAGGGCTATAGTCAAAATTGTCTTGAGCTTTTGAAAGCTCTCCTCACACTCCTCCATCCACCTGAACGGAGCACCCTTCTAGGTCAGCCTAGTCATAGGCGCTTCAATAGATGAGAATCCCTCAACAAATCGACGGTAATACCCACCAAACAAATGAAACTCCAGATTTTTGTAGCTGAGGACGGTCTGGGCCAACTCTGCACCGCTTCCACTTTCTTCTAATCCACCTTGATCCCTTCACTCGACACTATATGACCCAAAAATGCCACAGAATCTAACCAGAACTCACACTTTGAGAACATTGCATATAATTTCTTTTCTCTCAAGGTTTGAAGCATAGCCCTTAGGTGCTGCTCATGATCTTCTTGACTCCGGGAGTACACCGGAATGTCGTCAATAAATACAATGATAAATTAGTCAAGATAAGGCCAAAATATACTGTGAATGAAATGCATAAATGTTGTTGGGGCATTGGTCAGCCCAAATGACATCACAAGGAACTCGTAATAGCCATACCGAGTCCTGAAAGTAGTCTTCGGGATATCTGGCTCTCGAATCTTCAACTGATGATAACCTGAACACAAGTTAATCTTGGAAAACACTCTAGCAACCTATAACGGATCAAATAGGTCATCAATATGAGGCAAAGGATACATGTTCTTCATTGTGACTTTATTCAAATGGCGATAATTATGCACAGAACTATCCTTTTTCTCCACAAACAAGACAAGAGCACCCCAAGGGGACACACTTGGCCGAATGAATCCCTTATTAAGAAATTCATGTAACTGTTCCTTCAACTCCTTCAACTCAGGAGGGTCCATACGATAAAGAGGAATAGAGATGGGTTGAGTGCCCAGCAACAAATCAATGCCAAAATCAACATCTCTGCCAGGCAGCATGCCTGGAAGATCAGCTGGAAATACATCAGGGAAATCCCTCACTACTAGGACTGACTCAATTGTAGGGGTATCAATACTGACATCTTTCACATAAGCTAGATACGCGTCACACCCCATCTCAACCATTCGTTGAGCTTTAAGAAATGAAATAACTCTGCTGGGAGTGTAATCTAAGGTACTGATAAGTTAGGATTTTAAATTGTTTATGCCCCTACTTGCCTATGCTTTGAGTATAAATTGATACAAAAACAGTCCCAAAATGCTCACAAGTTGTGCTTGATTGCAGGGTTGATTGACAAAGTGATGAGATGTCAAAAATCGACTCAAAAAGGAGTGAAACCTACTCAAGTATCAAAGACAAAGAGAAGTGAAGAAAAAAGGGGCCTAGTGCGGACCGAGTAACAATGACCGCAGCCGCACTAGGAGGTTCAGAGACTGGACATTTTCGAGCCTATGGTCACGCGGCCACGGTAGGACTCATGCAGCCCGCGGAGAAGCTTCGCGGCCGCACTCCTTTTCTGTGCGGTCCGCGTACATAGCGTTCAGCAAAGGGGCATTTGTCCTCATGCGGTCTGCGGTCACGTCTGCTTGGACTGTGCCAGTTGCCTTCACGGCCGCAGTACACTCCCACATGGTCCGCATCCCCTAGTTCAAGTCATCAGACAACTGAAACCCAAAAGCCAGTGCGGCCGCGATCCGTTTTGTGCGGCCTGCACTGACCCCACAGGGGTATTTTTCTCCAGTTTTTCCAGCCTAGTATAAATAGAACATTTTACTATTTTTTTAAAGCGGAGGTCAGATTTGAGAACAGGAGAATAGCTACGCTTGGTGTTGTAGCCATTTTTGGCATATTTGCTTCCCATTAACAATAGATTATTGTAGTTTCTTCTTAGTAATTAATTAATATGTGTAGTTCTTCATCTATTTATTCATTTTCTTCTTTAATTATGTGTAGCTAAACCCATTAGCTAGGGTTGTGGCTCAACCCTAGTGTGGGTAATTGATGGGTGTTGCCATCTAGAGTTAGATTGACTATGGGCGTTTGTTATTTGGGTTAATTTTAGGATTTAATTTAGAATTGGTGGTTGCAAATACTGATTCAAGCTTTGTGGGTTTAACTCTTCTTGAGAAAGAGAGTTTATGACCTCAAAATTGACCCAACAAGGAATTGGGATGGACTCATGAGAAATGATAGTCCCAATTAACAGGTTAAATCTCGAGAGAGTAATCACCCTACTTGAACCCTAGTTGCTTGGTCTAATTTACCAACCCAATTGGTCTCGAGAGATTCAATTGGGTAAAATAATTCTCTCTACCGAGAGGTGTGAGAGTGGGTAAAAATCGTGCAACGATTATAGCATAACCCCCAAACAAGTCAATCGAACCTAAGTAACATCTACCCGTCAATTAGCCACCAAGGTAATGCTACAACCCTAGTGTTTTTCCTTCCCATTAATTACAACTTAGCAATATTCTCCTAGCATAATCTAGCTTTAATCCGTAGTTTTATAATAGTAGTTATAAATACAAAAACTCAAAAGATGATTGAAATGACATTAGAAGCACAACCACAACTCTAGGCTAGACAGAAAATACAACTCCACTACTAGCTCCTTGTGGAAATTCGATCCCGGACCTCTATTCGGGTAAAAGCTATTGCAATCCGCTCTTCCTACCATAGTGTATTGTCGAGTAGGCAGCGATCAGGTACCCCTCCACTCTAATCACAGTAAACCTGGTATAGCCAACGTCACGGTCTTAGCGTGAAAATCAAGAATAGCATAATGGGGCGACAAGCAGTCCGTGCCCAAGATAACATCAAAATCTACCATGTTGAGCAATAATAAATCGGCTCTGGCCCCAAAACAACTAAGAGTAATCAAACACGACCGATACACATGGTCCACAACAAGAGAATCTCCCACAGGAGTAGACACATAAATTGGGAAACTCAAATAATCCCAAGAAACGCCCAAATGCAGGGGGAAATAAAAGGACACATAGGAATAAGTAGAGCCTGAATCAAGTAGAACCGATGCATCTCTATGACAGATCGGAACAATACCTGTAATGACAGAATCAGAAGCAATAGCCTCTGTATGAGCAACAAGGGCATAGTATCTAGCATGACATCCCCTTCTAGGGCGACCTCTACCTTCCCGACCCCCACCTCGAACTGGCTGAGCAGGTGGGGTGGCAGCTGGTGCTGCAATCATAGCTTGAGGACCCGGTGGAGAGGCTGACATGTCAATGTAAATGCAAATGAGAACAACAATATTCCAGACCCTCCTCCACCACCACCGAGAGTGGATCCCAGAGTTTTACCAAATCAAGGATATGCCAGTGCTATTGTTCCTCCCCGAATCCGGGCGGGGGAACTTTCAAATCACAAATGTTATGCTAACCTTGCTCGAGCAAAAAGGGTATTTCACGGGTGCCTCCGATCAAAATGCCTACAAGCACTTGAAGGGGTTCGTGGATACATGTCGGGGTAGCAAGCAAACCAACGTGTCCGATGATGCATTGAGGTTGAAGCTTTTCCCATTCTCTCTTCGGGGTAAAGCATTGGATTGGTTAGAAAGGCTCCCCAATCATTCTATTACAACATGGGATGAATTGGCGGACAAATTTATTTCCAAGTTCTTTTGTCTAAGTCATATGGCAGCTCTTCGGGATGAAATTCTAGCTTTCAAGCAAGAGCCAACGGAACCTTTGCACGAGATATGTGAAAGATATAGAACAATGGTGAAAGAGTGTCCTAATAACGACATGACCGAGGCTATGATTCAACAAAACTTTTATCGGGGCATCAATACCACGAATCAATGCATTGTGAACCAATTGGCTGGAGGGAACTTTATGAAACTTTCTTACCAAGAGGCATGTGATGTACTTGATGAAATGGCCAACACCTCTTTGGCATGGCAAAGCCAAGCAAATGTTCCCCAAGGTGACCCCACGGTCATCCATTTGTACAAGGAATTGCATGATCATGGCCAAGCCATCGCCGAGCTTACAACAACTATGAATCAATTAGCAAAGGCACAATTGCAACAAGTCCAAAACCTGTGCCAAATCAATGCAATGGAAGGTGTTTATATGTTGAAAAGGAGACAAAGAGGACAACAACCTCAAGGTAATTGTGAACAATATGACAACAACAATGATGGTGGTGGTTATTCAAATGAGTTCTATGATGATCAAAGCGAAGAGGTCTAATATGTCAACAACTACCAAGGGAATAAAGGTAACTCGTCCAACAAACAATGGCGTCCTCAAGGAAATTAGGTCAATCAACAACAAGGCGGAGGTAATTAGAATAACAACAACCAAAACAACAATTGGGGTAATCAAAGCAACCAAGGAAATTGGAATGGGAGTAACAATAATTTGGGCAACAACAACAATCAAGGAGGGTGGAACAATAGCGGGAACTAAGGCAACTGGGGGCAAGGCTTTCAAAGTCCCCCCATGTACCAACAACCGAACAATCCACCCCCCTTTCCTTCTCAAGGTCCGAGTTCATCCGGAAGTGATATGGGGAGAATTTAAACCATGTTCGAGCAAATGATGAAAAAGGACCAAGATTTCGAGGCCTAATTAGCTTCGCATAACACATCTATCCGGAACTTGGAGGTGAAATTAGGCCAAATCTCTCAAGCATTGAATACTCGTCCCAAGGGTGCGCTACCAAGTGACACGGTGGTGAATCCGAAGGGTGGGAATAATAATCATGTGATGGCGGTTACAACAAGAAGTGGGAGAGGCAGTGATGTGAATGCCTCAATGCAAAAGCAAGTTATGGATGAAGATGTTGAGTTGCAGAATGATGATGTACCTTTGATTGTTGATGATGTGGTTAATCAAAATGCAAACAATGATGTGCAGATTGATATTAATGATGAGGCCAAGGTAGAGACTCAAGATGTTGTGAACCCGTCTAGGGAACACGTGATTGACATGCCCGAGCCAGTTGTACAAAAAGCCAAGGCACCTTTGCCTAGGCCACCTCCACCTTATCCTCAATGGTTACCAAAGCGAAAGAGTGACAATCAATTCAAAAAATTCATTGACATGATAAAGAGCCTCACAATCAATGTCCCTTTGGTTGAGGCACTTGAGCAAATGCCGGGGTATGCGAAGTTCATGAAAGATTTGGTTACAAAGAAGAGGTCGATGGAGTGTGAAACAATTTAGATGACTCATCAAGTGAGTGCCATAGTGCATTCAATGGCACCCAAGCTTGAGGATCCCAGAGCTTTTACTATCCCTTGTACCATCGGAAGTGCGGATTTTGCAAAGGCCCTTTGTGACTTGGGGGCTAGTATTAATTTGATGTCGTACTCGGTCTTCAAGACTTTGGGAATTGGGCAACCTCGACCTACCTCAATGAGTCTTCAAATGGCGGATTGATCGATGAAGCGACCCTTCGGCATAATCGATGATGTTCTTGTCCGTGTTGATAAATTCATATTGTCGGCCAACTTTGTCATATTAGATTGTGAGGTGGATTTTGAAGTGCCGATTATTCTTGGAAGACCTTTCCTAGATACGGGGAAGGCATTAGTTGATGTTGAAGCGGGTGAGTTGACATTCCGAGTGGGAGATGAGAAGGTTGTATTCCATGTTTGCAAATCAATGAGACAACCAAATAGCACGGAGGTGTGTTCTTTTGTGGACATTGTCACAGCCGTGATAGTGGATGACACAAGTTCTATGATCAATGTTGAAGAGCCTCTTGAGGCCGTGGTTCTTAACATGGATGTCAATGATGATGCTAGTAGAGTGGAGTGCGTGAATGTATTGCATAGTATGGGTTTATATTCTATGAGCCTAGAAGATTATCTTTGGATCTTGAAAACCGCAAAACTCCACCAACGAAGCCATCGATTGAGGAGCCACCGGTGTTGGAGTTGAAGCCACTTCCTCCACACCTCAGGTATGAATTCTTGGGTTCAAATTCTACTTTACCTGTCATTCTTTATTCTTGCCTTACTAACATGCAGGTTAAGGCCACCTTGGCAGTTCTTCAAAGGCAAAAGAGGGCAATGGGATGGACTCTAGCTGATATTTGGGGTATAAGCCCTGCCTTTTGCATGCATAAAATCATATTGGAGGATGCGAGGCCTTCACTTGAGCTTCAAAGAAGACTAAATGAGGCTATGCAAGAAGTAGTAAAGAAAGAGGTTATCAAGTGGCTTGACGCAGGTGTGGTTTATCCCATTTCTGATAGTTTATGGACTTCTCAGGTGCAATGTGTATCGAAATAAGGTGGAATGACTGTGGTGACCAACGACAACAATGAGCTTATTCCGACTCGGACAGTGACGGGTTGGAGAGTTTGCATGGATTACCGGAAGTTGAACAAGGTGACTACAAAAGATCATTTCCCATTGTCATTCCTTGACCAAATGCTTGATTGTCTTGTGGGCCGGGCTTTCTATTGTTTTTTGGATGGTTACTCGGGGTACAATCAAATTCTCATTGCCCTGGAGGACCAAGAGAAGACGACTTTCACATATCCTTATGGCACATTTGCTTTCTCCAGAATGCCATTTGGATTATGTAATGCTCCAGCGACCTTCCAACATTGCATAATGGCTATTTTCACCGACATGGTGGGGGATATCTTGGAGATCTTCATGGATGATTTTAGCGTGGTTGGGGATTCTTTTGAGGAGTGCTTGGTAAACTTGGATAGAGTGTTGGCCCGGTGTAAAGATACCAACCTTGTTCTAAACTGGGAAAAGTGCCATTTTATGGTAGAAGAAGGTATAGTGTTGAGTCACAAGATCTCAAAGTGAGGAATTGAAGTTGATAAGGCCAAGACCAAGGTTATTTTAAGGCTTCCTCCCCCTACTTCTGTCAAAGGAGTGAGGAGTTTTCTTGGGCATGCGGGTTTCTACCGGAGGTTCATCAAAGATTTTTCTAAAGTAGTTAACCTGTTGTGTAAATTGCTAGAGAAAGATGCCAAGTTTGTTTTTGATAAGAAATGCATGGAGGCTTTTGATCTCCTTAAACAAAAGTTGACCACTACCCCCATCATCACCGTACCAAATTGCAGCTTACCATTCGAGCTCATGTGTGACGCGAGTGACGTTGCGGTGGGGGCGGTTTTAGGCCAAAGGATCAACAAGATGTTCCACCCGGTTTACTACTCAAGAAAGACCATGAATGAAGCTCAAAGGAACTACACAGTCACCAAAAAGGAGTTGTTGGCTATTGTTTTTGCTATGGAAAAGTTCCATCCTTACCTTATGGGGGCTAAAGTTATTGTGCACAACGACCATGTCGCCCTTAGGTATTTGATGACCAAGAAAGATTCAAAGGAAAGATTGATGAGATAGGTTCTTCTCCTTCAAGAGTTTGATCTAGAAATTGTTGACCGGAAGGGTAGCGAGAATCAAGTGGCGGACCACTTGTCCCGTTTGGAGGAGGATGGGAGGCCTTGTGACGGCCTTGAGATCAATGATACATTTCCTGACGAGCAACTCCTTGCGGTGTCAATGAGTGGAATACCGTAGTTCGCCGATATTGCAAACTATCTTGTTACCGGAATCATCCCGTGTGAGCTCTCTTCTAACCAAAGGAAGAAGCTCAAATGGGATAGCTTGGATTATTATTGGGATGAGCCCTATTTGTTTAATATTTGCACCGATGGTGTGATTCGACGATGTATCCCGGAAGAGGATCAATTGGGTATTTTGGAAGCTTGCCATTCCTCACCCTATGGTGGCCATCATGGAGGGGCGAGAACGGCTTCTAAAGTGCTTAGTTGCGGATTTTATTGGCCTACTTTGTTTAAAGATGCCGGTGATGTGGTCAAAAGATGTGATGAATGCCAACGAGCCGGTGGAATTTCAAAAAGGGATGAAATGCCCCTCAATACAATTCTCAAGGTAGACATTTTTTATGTTTGGGGCATCGACTTAATGGGTCCTTTCGTGAGCTCTTGTGGAAACACTTACATTCTGATGGTGGTAGATTATGTCTCCAAGTAGGTTGAAGCCGTGGCTTTGCCCAACAATGAAGCCCGGAGTGTTGTGGCATTTCTTAAAAAGAGTATCTTCACGAGGTTTGGCAATCCCCGTGCTATCATTAGTGACGGGGGATCTCACTTTTGCAACAAAGCTTTTGATTCATTGCTAGCCAAATATGGAGTTAATCACAAAGTAACCACCCCCTATCATCCTCAAGCTAGCGGTCAAGTGGAAGTCTCCAACCGAGAAATTAAGAGTATCTTGTCTAAAACTGTAAATGCAAATAGGACCGATTGGTCGAAAAAATTGGATGATGCTCTTTGGGACTATCGGACAGCTTACAAGACTCTGATTGGTACGTCCCCATACCGGTTGGTGTTTGGGAAAGCTTGCCATCTTCCAGTGGAATTGGAGCATAAGGCTATGTGGTCCTTGAGGAAGTTGAACTTAGAATGGGATGTTGCTGCAAATCTGAGGGTTGAACAACTTAATGAGCTCGATGAGTTTAGATTCCATGCATACTCCAGTTCGTCCTTGTATAAGGACAAAATGAAGTACCTTCACGACAAATATGTTCGGGGCAAGGAGTTCAAAGTTGGGTATATGGTTCTCTTGTTTAATTCCCGGTTACGTCTGTTTCTGGGTAAGCTCAAGTCAAAGTGGAGTGGGCCATTTGAAGTTGTGTTTGTGACTCTGTTTGGTGCTCTTGATCTTAAAAACAAAAATGGTGAAGACTTTAGAGTCGATGGTCACCGGGTCAAGCATTATCTCGGAAAGTTCGATGGCAGCCACGTAGTGGCACTTCTTCATCTAAAGTGATGTGGTGGTAACATGCGTCATGCCGCGACATTAAATCAGGCGCTTCTTGGGAGGCAACCCATGTGTAGCTTAGGATTTTTGAGCTAACTGTATATGATATATTGCAGGGATTGTGTTGAAACAGTGCAAAACAAAGTTGGAAAATGGCATAGTCTCTGAAGATTGCGAGCGCGGCCACGGTGCATTTTGTGCGGTTTGCGCTAGCATGAGTCAAAAGGGGGACTCTCTGAAGTTCTTCACCGCGGCCTCAGTCAAGTTAGTGCGGTCCGCGGTGGACTGACGCGGCTGTGATACATGTCTGTATGGTCCGCGTACGCTTCATCACGAGGGGTCACACAAATAAACCCAGCGCGATCTGCGGTCACTTTTGTGCAGCCACGCTGGTAGGTGAGTACGGTTCCTACTGGGGCTCTATAAATAGATACCAATGGTCTCATTTTACCCTTTTTGCAAATTGGAAACCCAGAACCCTAATTCTACTGTTCATCCCCGTCCAAAACTGAGATTCTTGCTTGTGTGGATATATTGCATTCATTCTTCATAATCCTGGTAACATTTCAGGTATTTTTTATTATTACTCTTTTATTTTTATTTTAAGTGCTTGCCAGTAGTCTGTAACTTCTTTGCCTTCACAATTGTCTTCGAATTGTTAGTCTAGGGTATCTTCCATGTTAGTTTTAAATAACTAAGGATTGGGTACATGAGTAGGGACAAGTAGGGGTAAACAGTTGAACAAAAATAGAACAAAAGCATGCAATCCTTAGTTTACTCACTGAACCTAACCCAGTGCGGCTCGCGGTCGCCTTAGCGCATTCCGTGATGCCCTAACGCGGTCCGCGTTACGCTTCCATGCGGTCTGTGATGCTTGAATGACTGAGGAACAACTTGTGTCCAGCGCAGCTGCGGTAACGTTTGTGCGGTCCGCTCTAGCCCACCGCGGCCGCGTCCCCATTTTGTGCGAACCGCGGTGTGAGATTCAGAAAATACCCTTCTTGGGGTTTTGATCAGTGTGGCTCGCGGTCGCCTTAGCTCGGTCCACGGTGCCTCCAATGCGGCCGCATTCCTAATGGAACGGTCCGCAGTGCCTGGTTCTGCAACTTTCATTTTGCTTCTACAATATTAATTCAGTCACATGTTTCACTGCCTATGCTTCAACTAACAATGTTAGATGTGTTTGTTTGCAGACAATGGTAAAATAGCAAGGAAGAGGTGCTAAACAACCTGGCCGAGGTGACTCCTCCCGGGGAGGAAAAGGGAAACAAGTTAAACTCACTTCCCGACCTAAACTAAAAACAAGGAAACAAATTGCTATAGACGACCAATCGGGGAGTGAGTACGTACCATCCTAAGACCTCTCTTCTGATTCAAGGCCAGCTATTGCAGTCCCGGCTTCACATACTGCCCAAGCCCCACAACGTATACATTCTGAGTTGTCTGATGGCTCAGCAGTAGGCAGTGGTGAATACTCCACCTCCCCCACAACTTCAGTATCTGGGGAGAGTGCAGAAAGCGGGACTAATAGTGATAATGAGGTACCGAGCAGTGGGGTGCCCCAGGTTGGTGGTGTTGAGAGAACTAGAAAACCTGAAGTTTGGGAAGATCAGTTTTTCAGCCAGGTGGCATTCCACAAATTTAGAGAATGGTAGCCAGCACGGAAGTTGATACTTGAGCGAAGCTTTATTGACAAAGACCTTCTACCCCTAAACCCCAATGTGCATAGACAGTTCAAGGCTTGAGCGGGTTGGGAGTTCTTTAAAGACAATTGTTTGAAGGCAAATGAGCATATGGTCAAGGAGTTTTACAGCAATGTGGCTCATATCATGAAAGGCACTAAAGTGACGAAAGTGAGAAACAAAAATGTGGTTTTCACCGGGAAGGCGTTGAATAAGTATTTGGGGTTCTTTGACGAAGATGAGTCCCTGTACAATGAAAAGTTAGCAATGGGCGAGGAGGTTTGTCTGTGGTTAGCTTCGTATCTGGCAATCCTGGGTACGGTTCCAGAATGGCAACAAGTAGGGACCAAAATACTTCGGAGAACTTTCAACTTCGAGGCTAGAGGGTGGTTGACCTTTGTATGCAGTCGGCTCAACCCGACCACTTATGATCAAACTATTCCACTTGCCCGGGCAGTTCTTATTGCTTCTGTTATGGCAGGTTACCCTATCAATGTGGGAAATATGATGTCCCGCACCATTTCTGCAGTAGGGGTTGAGCATGACCGGAACTACCCTTTTCCCAGCACCCTTACTATGTATTTCCGAGACTTGGAGGTGGAGAAGAGACCGTTTGACGTCAAGGTAAAACCTGTGGCTCCATTTTCCTGGTACAGTTTGAAGGGGCTAGACAACCCCAAAGACAAAAGTTACAAGTCGCCTTCCTCTACTCTAGCTGGCCAGTCTGAGGAGCCAGTGGCGGTAGTGTCTTCGGTTGAGCCCCCCACAGAGCCTTCCACCATGCCTACGGTCACCACTGATGATGATTTGCCTCCACGACCCTCCTCCTTTGCTGGCCCCAGTACTTCAGTTGAACCGGGGGTCCCTTTTTCCCGGACTCATCCTTTCACGACCCAGCAGTTGAGCCGGACACTAGCCAGTTTGAACAACTGGATGTCATCTGCGACATCTAAGTTGTCTACATTGTCTGCTACAGTTGAGGCCTATTCAGCACCTTCCATTACTCAGTTTCCTCAGTCCATTGAGGACACACTGCAGAAGCTCCTGGAAAATCAGAAGAAGATTATGAGGACTCAGGACGCCTTGACTATGGCGGTAGATTCACATGGCAAGGCTTTGAAGAAGCTTGCCAAGGAGCACAAGAAGATGAGGAAGTCAAGGGAGTCCAAGGAGTCGGTGAGAGTGCTACGGACTGATGTGGACAGGCTATTGGCAGACCAGATGCCTTTAGACTTGTTATTCGGGGATCCAGCCCCAGCAGCAGCACCAGTGCCACAGCCACGGCAGGAGAAGGAGCAGGCACCCAATGAAGAAGAGGAAGCTCCCCAATTCAGTTGGTGCAGTTATTGAGCTACCAGACCCATAGGAGACCCCCTCCAGTGATGCACCTATCAGTCAGCCGGTTCAGGAGCAGGCCCCAGTCCCAGCAACTGAGCAGCAGGAGATCGAGAACCAGTTTGAGGCTCCCATACAAACAGAGGACTTGGAGACCACTGATGATCTCATACAGACGGACCAGGCCTAGGGAGATCCTATATCCTTTCTGTTGTTTTGATATTTATTTGATAGTTGGCATTGGGACAATGCCAGCTTTTACTCATGGGGGTGCGCCCTACTTTTTCTAGATGACTGTATATATATAGATTCTTAGTTTATTTTTATTGATTTTGTGTTTTTTTTTACTTTGGGCTGTATATAACTTTACATTTCTGTATATATTCATCCCCCGTTGTATATTCTACCACCCTATTGTACATATTCATTCTATTTTATATTTTCGCTAAATTTTCATTTTTAGCTTTGTAGTTAGGCTCGTAGCCGCTTGTTTTGATTTTGGCGTTTCCAACAAGCCCTTGGTTTTCTTAATGCCACGGTTCTTTCCAAGGGTGGAGTCTTGTGCGAACCGGGTGGCTCTTCCCAATGATAGATGGCGTGACAACCTTCTTAAGGGTTTGAGTCTGTTTCTTTGATTTTTCTTTTGTTTTTGATAAGCGTAGCTAAAGGCACCTCAAGCAAGGTTTCACTTGGGCCTAACACATTTGCCTTTGATCCTATGGTCAAAGACATAATGTTGTGTTTAGGATGGTGAAAGTCGTGGCTTTGAGACTCTTGCGTTGACCAAACGATCATCGTGTGGTCTTTTTGGACCATTGTGTGTTTAAATCATAACTAAGGTCTTTGTGGGCCCTCGACTCGATGTCTTTAGCAAATCCCTAGCGTGTGTGGTGAGGAATTGAAATTTGAGTCCAAGTCCCGAGCCAATAGTCTAGAACATGCCCTGAATGTCTGTTGAGGCGAAATCCTAGGTGAAATTTGACATGAGAAATGATTATAGGCTCTCCTTGATCCAAATGCTAAGTTGAACAATTTCATAGCCTTCCAATGAAATAATCCCTAGTTAACCCTTTTGAGCCTTAAACCTGTTTCTTTCAATAACCAATGCTACAAGACTATACCTGTTCTGAACGATTACCCCCTCTTGGCACCCAAATCTTCCCTTGAGTAATGGCAAAAATCTAAGTTTGGGGGGAGAGACAAGAAAGGAAGCAAAGCAGTAAGGTACAAAAGAAAGAAAAGAAGGCAATGAAAAGCAAGAAAAGAAAAAGGACAAAAGAAAGTCCCATGTGAACAAGAATAAAAAGGGATTCAAGGAAATCAAAAGTGAAAAAAAAAGGTGTGGAGAAAGTAGAAAAAGGAGAAATGTTTTGAATTGTATAAGAAAGAGTGACAATGTATCTCTCTAACCCCTTGTGAAGAAGTGAAATCCTCAAAAAGAGCCAAGAAAGTTGTGCCGAAATGAATCAAAAGAAGTGCTTAAGGGAAGATTGAACCCACGTGAATAAAAATATGTCCTACCCTTGCCTAAAAGCCTTCAAAATGACTCTACAAAAGCCCTATTTGATCTCAAGTTGAAGGGAGCTTACATTAGTGGATACTTACATAAGGGGCAAGCATATGGTACTTAGAGCCGGACTTGTGACCTTCCTTTTTGAGAGAGATGAGTGAAATTTCATTTGCTTCGATTTGTGTGTCAATATTTAAAAGGTGAGGTTTGCTTAGGGAGAGTTGAGGACGTGAGAGTTTGGGTTCCACAATGACCAAATTAAGTGAGAAAAGCTCTTTGTTGAAATGTGTCAACTCTTGATGCTCTTGTGTCGCACTTGATCCATAGTTTTCAAAGTTTTAAATGTGTTAATGATGCATTCGTATTGAGGACAATTGTTAGTCCCAATTGATGCTTGTTGAGGTTATTTTAAGATAGCTGGAATCACTGGGATGTTCCTTTAAGGGGAGGATCTTATTTTGTTTGCTTGAGGACAAGCAAAGGTTTAAGTTTAGGGGAGTTGATAAGTTAGGATTTTAAAGTGTTTATATCCCTAGTTGCCTATGCTTTGAGCATAAATTGATACAAAAACAGTCCCAAGATGCTCACAAGTTGTGCTTGATTGTAGGGTTGATTGACAAAGTGACGAGATGTCAAAAATCGGCTCAAAAAGGAGTGAAACCTGCTCAAGTATCAAAGACCAAGAGAAATGAAGAAAAAAGGGGCCTAGTGCAGACCACGTAACAATGACTGTGGCCACACTAGGAGGTTTAAAGACTGGACATTTTCGAGCCTAAGGTCACGCGGCCACGGTAGGATTCACGCGGCCCACGGAGAAGCTTCGCGGCCGCACTCCTTCTCTGTGCGATCCGCGTTCATAGGGTTCAGCAAAGGGGCATTTGTCCTCATGCAGTCCGCGGTCACGTCTGCGCGGACAGTGCCAGTTGCCTTCGCGGCCACGGTACACTCCCACGCGGTCCGCATCCACCAGTTCAAGTCATCAAACAACTGAAACCCAAGAGCCAGTGCGGCCGCAGTCCATTTTGTGCGGCCCGCACTGACCCCACAGGGGTATTTTTCTCCAGTTTTTTCAGCCTAGTATAAATAGAACATTTTACTATTTTTTTAGAGCGGAGGTCAGATCTGAGAACAGGAGAATAGCTACGCTTGGCGTTGTAGCCATTTTTGGCATATTTGCTTCCCATTAACAATAAATTATTGTAGTTTCTTCTTAGTAATTAATTAATATGTGTAGTTCTTCATCTATTTCTTTAGTTTCTTCTTTAATTATGTGTAGCTAAACCCATTAGCTAGGGTTGTGGCTCAACCCTAGTGTGGGTAATTGATGGGTGTTGCCATCTAGGGTTAGATTGACTATGGTCATTTGTTATTTGGGTTGATTTTATGATTTAATTTAGAATTGGTGGTTGCAAACACTGATTCAAGCTTTGTGGGTTTAACTCTTCTTGAGAAAGAGAGTTTATGACCTCAAAATTGACCCAACAAGGAATTGGGATGGACTCATGAGAAATGATAGTCCCAATTAACGGGTTAAATCTCGAGAAAGTAATCACCCTACTTGAACCCTAGTTGCTTGGTCTAATTTGTCAACCCAATTGGTCTCGAGAGATTCAATTGGGTAAAATCATTCTCTCTACCGAGAAGTGTGAGAGTGGGTAAAAATTGTGCAACGATTATAGCATAACCCCCAAACAAGTCAATCGATCTTAAGTAACATCTACCCGTCAATTAGCCACCAAGGTAATGCTACAACCCTAGTGCTTTTCCTTCCCATTAATTACAACTTAGCAATATTTTCCTAGCATAATCTAGCTTTAATGCGTAGTTTTATAATAGTAGTTATAAATACAAAAACTCAAAAGATGATTGAAGTGACATTAGAAGCACAACCACAACTCTAGGCTAGACAGAAAATACAACTCCACTACTAGCTCCTTGTGGAAATTCGATCCCGGACCTCTATTCGGGTAAAAGCTATTGCAATCCGCTCTTCCTACCATAGTGTAGTGTTGAGTCGGTAGTGATCAGGTACCCCTCCACTCTAATCATAGTAAACCTGGTATAACCAACGTCACGGTCTTAGTGTGAAAATCATGAATAGCATAATGGGGCGACAAGCAGTCCATGCCCAAGATAACATCAAAATCTACCATGTTGAGCAATAATAAATCGGCTCTGGCCTCAAAACCACTAAGAGTAATCAAACACGACTGATACACATGGTCCACAATAAGAGAATCTCCCATAGGAGTAGACACATAAATAGGGAAACTCAAATAATCCCAAGATACGCCCAAATGCGGGGGGGAAATAAGAGGACACATAGGAATAAGTAGAGCCTGGATCGAGTAGAACTAATGCATCTCTATGACAGATCGGAACAATACCTGTAATGACAGAATCAGAAGCAATAGCCTCTGTATGAGCAGCAAGGGTATAGTATCTAGCCTGGCATCCCCTTCTAGGGCGACCTCTACCTCCCCGACCCCCACATCGAATTGGCTGAGCAGGTGTGGTGGCAGCTGGTGCTGCAATCATAGCTTGAGGACCCGGTGGAGCATGTTATGATTGAGAAGTTTGTGGAGGTGCACCCCTCCTAAGTCTGGGAAATCCCTCACCATATGGAGAGTGTCTCCACACTCAAAACAAGCTCTAGGAGGATGTGGTGCCTGTGACTGGCTCGGGACAGGTCTGCTAATAAGGCTCCTAAGGCCTAGGAGGAGCTGGATATCATTGGCGGCTGGAAGAGCTGAATGAACGGGGAGACTCACATAGCCGCTACCATAACGAACTGCAGCTGGGGCACAGGCACTAGAATAATGGCCAGACTCTCGAGACCTCTTGGCCTCTCTCTCCTCCCTATCCCAAGAAAGCATGCCCTCCACTCTCCTAGCAATACTCACCACCTGCTGAAACGAGATATCCATCTCTAGCTCTCGGGACATGCTAGTCTAGATGCTGGGAGTGAGTCCCTTAATAAACCGATGGACCCTCTCTCGAACTGTAGAACCAAGGCCGGTACATGTCTAGCCAAGTCCTTGAAATGGACTGCATACTATGAAACAATCATAGTACCCTGGCGCAGCTGCTCAAACTACGCGCGCCATGCAATCCTAAGGCTCTGAGGGACATACTCTCTCAAAAACATGTCCAAAAACTGAGTCATTGTAAAGGAAGCTGCCTCAACCGGACTATCCAACTCATAAGTATGCCAGCACTGATAGGCTGCTCCTCGAAGTGGAAAGGCAGTGAAAGAAACCTCACTCGACTCTACTATGCCCATAGTGTGGAGGATACGGTGGCACTCCTCCAGAAATCCCTGGGCATCCTATGATGCTAGACCACTGAAGGTAGCAGGGTTGTACTTCTTGTACCTCTCGAGCATACGATGCTCCTCGTCTAAAACTGTTGCCATACCGTCGGGTTGAACCAAGGCTATAGGTGGTACCGATGTAACCTCTAGAATCTGATCAACCTAAACTCGCTGCTCTGGGGTGCGGTTGGTAGGAGTCGGTGCTCCTCCCCCGGCCTGAGATGTGGCTGGAGCAAGGGGAATCAACCCTACCTGAGCTAGAGTACCAAACATGCTCAGGAATTGTGCAAAGGTCTCCTGAAGAGCTGGTGTAGTAGTAGTAGTAGTAGTAGGTACCTCACGTGTCTGCGCTCTGACTGGAGCTACTGGTGTCTCATCTTAGCAGCTCGCTTGGGTGCTCTGGCTGCACTATGTGGACGTCCTCGGCCTCTACCCTGGCCCCAATCTTAGGCGACTCAAGTAGGGGGCATGGGTGCCTGGTCATCTCCGGTTGCACGTGTCCTCACCATTTGTGGGATAATAGAAGACAAAATTTTAGAATTTTGAAGTCAATAATCTCGCACGAGATGGAATCAAATGAAGTGGAATTTTAACAATTACATAGCCTCCCGAAGATAAGTACAGACGTCTCCGTACCGATCTGCGAGACTCTTATAAACCGGTTTGTGACTCACGGCTCCTATGAACCTAGAGCTCTGATACAAACTTGTCACGACCCAAGTTCTCCCTCCCTAAAATATCGTGATGGCACCTAGTCTATATGACTAGGCAAGCCTAACATTTGCGAAAATGAAATGAAAACATAAAAGCTAACAACTAATAGATAATTTTAGATAAGAAATTAAGATGTCGCTCGGCATATATAATAATTACTCTCGAAATGCACGTAAACTCTCCCAAAATCCAAAATATCGTAAGTCACAAACTACACAAAGAAAACAATGTTTCTATACTGTAGAGGCTAACAAAAGGAATACAAGAAGTGTTTGACATTGGAAGAGTAGATAGGGACTTCGAGGTCTGCGAGAGCGGCAAATATACCTTGAAGTCTCTACAGCTGGCTCGCCTCATTGATAATGCGGATGATAAGCGGTACCTGGATCTGCACATGAAAAACATGTGCAAGGAAGGTCATGAGTACAGCACAACGGTACACAGTAAGTGCCAAGCCTAACCTCGGTCGAGTAGTGATGAGATCACGTCAAGGCCCTACTGGTGTGTACATAATAAAATAAGACAGAATGAAATATCGCAGTAAAAATAAATAGTGTAATTTAACAAGAATGTAATCCTAGAAGGTAATAGCTCAGTACATAGAAATAACAATAGGGGATCTCTCGAGATATAGTCTCATAGTCCCAAAGTAAATATGTAGGGGGATCTACCGGAATACCATCCCGTAGTCCCAAAGTAAACATGTAGAAATGGGGGGATCTACCGGAAAATCGTTCCGTAGTCACAAAGTAAATATGCAGAACAGGGGGATCTATCGGAATACTGTTCCGTAATCCCAAAGTAAATATGCAGTATAGGGGGATCTCCCAGAATACCATTCCGTACTGCCAAAGTTAATATACAGCTCAGCCAAAGGAAATAACAGTTATAAAAAGAAAGCATACAGTTTAGACTAAGTCCAAGTCAAGAAAAAGCAGGCATTTCACTAAACATGATGCACAAAAGTTCAGATAGGCAGTTAAGGCACGTAGGCATGCTATTCTAAACTAAACAGGACAGTAACATATGCTAGTGCAGCTCAAATAAGGAGAAATTGGTTATTACTTAGTGAAAAACAGTTTTACAACAAATATCATGTGTATATACTCGTCACCTCACGTACACGGCGCCCACAAATCAAAAATAGTATTAACTCCTAAAGGGAGTTCACCCACACAAGGTTAGGCAAGCCACTTACCTCGAACCAAGCTCAATCAATCAGTCACAATGTCTTTCCCACGAATATTCGGCTCCGAATGGCCCAAATCTAGCCAAACCCAATTACATAACATAAACATAACAACACGAAACTAATCTAGCTAATGAAATCAAAGTTAAGGCAAGAAATTGGAAAAATTGCCCAAAAAACCTCCCGGACCCACGTCTCGGAATCGGGTAAAAGTCATAAATTATGGACACCCATTCACTCACGAGTCTAACCATATGAAATTCACTCAAATTCGATACCAAAATCACATGAAGAATTCAACTATAGATTAATGAAATACAACCAAAATCAAGTTAGGAATCGTTACCCTAAAGCTTCCTCTGAAAATCACTCGAAAATTGTCAAATGCCAAGCTCTCAAGTCCAAAAATGAATAATGAAATCAAATCCTTGATTTCACCCTTTTTCTGCCAGTTAAACCGCACCTACAGTCAATTACCCGCTTCTACGGTATTGCATTTGCGGCTAAAACTCCACACTTGCGGAATTTCATTAAACTACCAGGTTCTGCACCTGCGCACAAATATTCGCATTTGTGGATGCACTTCTGCTCTCCACCGTTCGCTTTTGCCGAAACTTGACTTCCTCCCCAAATCCGCTTCTACGACCACTTCACCGTATCTACGGATGCGCAGATGCGGCCCTCATCTTGCATTTGCGCTCATAGGCTCTTATGACCAAAATCTCACCTGCGACCTTCTCCATGCTTCTGCAGGGCCACACCTGTGGACTTTCCACCGCAGGTGCAAAAACACCGAAAAACCGGCAACTTCAGAATATGCACAAGTCCTATTTTCTATCCGTTAAACACCTAAAACTTGCCTGAGGCCCCCAGGACCTCAACCAAACATACCAACGAATCCTAAAACACCATACAAACTTAGTCGAGCCCTCAAATCACACCCAACAATGTTGAAATCACAATTCACCCTCCAATTCAAACTTAACGAACTTGAAACTTCCAAATTTGACAACCGATGCCGAAACTAACCAAACCACGTCTGATTGACCCCAAATTTTGCACACAAGTAACATTTAACACTCCGGACCTACTCCAACCTCCCGAATCGGAATCCGACCCTAATATAAAAAAATTCACTACTGGTCCAAATCTCTAAAAATTTGACTTTCGCCATTTCAAGCCTAAATGAGCTACAGACCTCCAAAACACAATCCGGACATGCCCCTAAGCCTAAAATCACCCAATGGAGCTAACGGAATCGACAGAACTCCATTCTAGAGTCGTCATCATATAGTTATGACTACGGTCCAAATCCTAAGGTTTAAACCTCCATTTAGGGACTAAGTGTCCCAAACACTATAGAAAACCAAAACAAAACCTCCCGACAAGTTACAATAGTAGAAATAGATATGGGGAAGCCAGTTAATAGGGGATCAGGGCTCTAAATCTCAAAATGACTTGTCGGGTCGTTAAACATTATGAGAGGTAATTTAAGACAAAGGAAATAATCCAAGAGTGATTACATGGAATATAGATATGAGAATAGGCCAACAAGTAGTTAGTAGTTAATTCAGGAAGAGTCTAGTTATGGCTAGACAAGAAGATATAGATAAATCAACAAATCGTGCAAGATAAACGTAGTGAAACCCAACATAGGGAATTCAGTCTCGCAAATATGACATCATGATCCTTGAGAAATATTCAGATAGGGGTTGGGGTTGTTAAAGGTATTGTATAAGTGTTACGGAAATAAAAGAAAGTGCCACCGGGGAGATAGTCAATACTTCAATTCAGAAGAAACCCTACGAGCACAAGGGCGCTGAGGTAAGTAACTAAGGAAAATTATAGGCGAGTAAGAACATCAAAAATTCCTTCAGGTATACAATGTAATAAGCTCACAGCTTTATAGGAATCATAGGGTCTTCCCTAAGTACTACCACAAAAGACTAGTTAAGGAAATAAGGAAGAAGGCTTCAACCTAAACATAGTGACCTAAAGAATAAATGTTCTTGTAACAACAGTCTCATTACAACATAGGATGCATGCCATAAGAAAGTGGCTCCTATCGTGATTAATGCAAGAAGTAAAATCAAAAGTAATATTTGAGATCATATAGGTTGCATGGAATTCCAATATGTGTGGGAACTTAAGCTAAGTATGCATACAACAAGTGGTTAATGGAAGGTTGTGAGTAGTATAAATAGATATGTGTAGGTCGCAAGCTAAAGTATGGTAGAGCGACAAGGTTTTAGGTAGATAGGAGTACGAATAAGAAAAGATGGGTGAGAAGGTGACAACAATAAGTAAGGCCTCGTAATTAAGCCCATCAAAACAAGAGAGCTGATGGTTTCTGTAAGTTATAGAAAGCTCATTATTGCCTGAATAAACTCAAAGGATTCTAAGACTATGAGCATTTAGAAGAGATGGAATGATGTCCTGGTAGTAGAATAAGTATATGACATTTAGGACTTTGATTGAGTAATGATTTATCGAAAAGTTATTTCATGAACTGCGCGGGATTAGAATAAGGAGATGATATTTAGGCCTTTGATTAAAGGTCTTGGAATGTAATTTTTAATGCTCTTAACCGTTCATTCATAAGACATCCCTTTTTCCTAGGGATGTTGTGTTTCATGCCCGCTGATCCCGATAGATAGGTTGAGAGTCCTCCTAGTAGGTTGTCAGCTCAGTCGAAGGTGTTTTTGCACTCCACTTGCTCCGGAGTTGCCTATTTGGTCAGTATGATTTGGACATGCATTGATTGGTATGGCGGGGCCCTGTCCCATCCTTTATGACATTTATGTACTCTTAGAGGCTTGTAGATGAATGTCATGTATATGGATACTTGTATGGCCTTGTTGGCCTATGTTTTAAGTATACAAAAGATCATGTCGGCCTTATAGGCCCCTATGTCACATGTATAAGTTTCTATATCATGTTAGATTTTCCTATGTCTAGTATTCCCTTATGTTTTATTCTGGTTATCTCATTACGACCCTTCTGGCCCATTTACCCATGATGGAATGATAAGAAAGATATATTAGGTTGGTACTCAGTTGAGTAAGACATCGGGAGCCCGTTACGGCCCTGCGGTTTGGGTTGTGACAAACTCCCCATCAGACCACACTATTATTTACCTTGAAAATGGTAACTAAAATTAAATTTGATTGTGTGGTTCTAAAAATACGTGATTTATAATGCTAGTTGTTAAGAGATAGATGCTAAGTGTGAGCCAGAAAAATGAGATAAGAGCTTGAGGGCAGTAAGCTACGCAAACCTAATGGCCGCAAATCGGGGTCTCAAGCTGGCCTATGCTGGGCCTCGAGGTCGAGCTAAAGTGTCAGACTGGGGATGGTCGATGAAGAACTAACAATTCTAAGGACCTTGATGATGGCTCTTTATGATCAATGAAGAGTAATAAATGAAGAACAATCAATAAAACACAATAAATGTAAGCAATAAAATCAAAGGAGCGACAGTAGAATATGTTTAAGTTGAAGAGCAAAGAATATTCTTGTTCTTGTATTGAATATCATGTGTCTTATAAAATGATAAGGGTCCCCTTTATATAGGAAGCGGAATCCAAACATAGTACATGTGCATTTATTACAAAGATATGCGGCTAGTATAGCCATTTAATGTCATAGTATGGACTTGTACTATTCTCGTAGACCTGGTCAACTCTAACCACGTGCCTTGGGAATTTTCTGCTTGTCCATCGTAGCCACCGATTTGCACTACACCGAGGTCTAACATAGGGAACCCTAGGGGTCAAACCTCGAGTTGTGCCTCGAGCCTTCTAGATACAGGCCATGGAGTGTCATAATGATCATAAAATCAGACTCTCCGATGTTAGCCGTATACAGATAGTCCTCGCATTTCTTAGAGTAAAAATAATAAGAAACGGTCTTGAATTCTTGCCTCTTTGATACTTCCATAATGACATCAGCACGTCAGAGCATTAATTGGCATGACTCAAAGGCTGGGCAGAGGTCGCTGTCAGTACAATTATAGAGAAGCCCACGAACCGTTATTGGTTCAACTCCACCGCTTCTCAAACGTTGCCCAAACGGCTTCTATAAATACCTTAACTGTTTGTCATTCATACTTTTACAATATCTTTGAGATTTCAAAGCTAAGTTCACCATTTTCTACATTCATCTCCTCTCTATGATTGCCTCTTCATTTTCTTTCTTAGAAACTTTGATAAAGCTATGGCTAAAACATCCAAAACAGTACCTCAGAAAGAGGGCACCCCTTCTTCATCACGCTCGTCCAAGGGCAAGTTAAAAACACCTCCAAGTATTGAGCAATGTATCCCTGGCCACTTCGATACGGTCTCTGATTTTACCATTGAAAATACCCCTTCTACACCGAGCCGATGCGAGCCCATGTCTCGGTATATTAGTGTGGTGACCGACATGAAAAGAGTAAAGATAGACTGCCAATTGGGGGAGGCAGTGCAAGTAGAGATCCCCAAAGCTGAGGAAAACATAGTATCACACAAAGTTGGCTTCCTCAGCATATACACATACCCCTTCTCTAGGCCCTGTAGATTCTTCTTCCCCACCAATAGATCCGGTGATTCTTGACTTTTGTCATCAGTACCGAGTGACACTCGGTCAGATCTATCCTACTTTCTGGAAGATTGTTTACATGCTCAGATATTTCTCCAACTAGATCGAGGGAATGACCTTCACCCTCGACCACTTGATCAGATTGTACAACCCGCGTCTCTTTCGAGGGGGTTTAATCAAGCTTCACCATCGATTTTCCAAGACATTCTTTGCGAGCATCAATGAGGACAAAGACCAAGGATGCATGAGCCGGTTTGTCAGAGTAAAAACCTCGGACATCATCCCTACTGATAGGATGCCATTCTCGGAGGAATAGAACATGAAGCGTAAGTGTCCATACATCAAGCACATTTTATTGCCCCTTCTTCTTCTTCTGAAATGATCTTCTTCTGATTATGTAGCCACCATTTGGTTCCCCGGCGTGGTTCAGAACCTTCTAGGATGGATTAAACTGTTAGACTCTGCTTTTCCATACCGCAAGCATGTTTGGCATGATTTAGCCAAAACGCAGTGGCAGGCCAAGAACTACGGTATGCTTTTGTTGTTGTCAATACCAAGTTTCTTGAAAGTATTCTTTATGGTAGTAAGTTTAATACATCATGCCTGTGCAGGCCTCAGGGAAGGCATGTCGATGAGACCGCCTACTCCTAGTGAAGAAGAAGCCTCAAAACCCGACAAGGGTAAGAAGAGGAAGAAGGAGACGTCGATCGAGTCTCCAAAATCAAAGAAACCCAAGGTCCGTAGGCCTCAGACTGATGCCACGGTCTTGACTTCAACTGTTGCAGCAAGTCTTCATGCCGAAGATGAAGATGATGATGGTGGTGATCGCCCTTTGTACAAAGGGTAAGACGTAGCATTGATGCTCCACAAGTTGTTGGGCGAAAGGCCGCCGAGTCGGGGGTGGCCGATGTGGACCAGACCTGTGCTGAGGAGACCCTCGAGAAGGGTTTGGGCGTAGTCACCGAGCCTCAAGTTGGACATGGTACAGTCCGTGCCGGCTAATCCTCGGCTGGCGATTTCAGAGGGCCTGAATCTAAAAAATTTTGGGGTCAAGAAGAAACCCCTATAGAAATCAATACTGTGGGCAGCTTTGAATCGGGCCCTTCATTTTCTCCAGGGGAAATAAGGGATGCCCAGAACAAGGGCATTGCCGATGTGGGGATCTCTCTAAGAGAGGACGATACGTTCATGAACTACTTCATCGATGTCGACGAGGACATAGATCTCGGCGCCCCTATCACTCTCAAGGACGCTGAGAGGCTTCAAAAGCAGGTGATATTCTTGACATATCATTTGCGCTTCAAATTTTTACCCTTGCCTTTATAACTTCTGTGCTTTTTTGTAGGTCAAGAAATTGTATGACCACGCCTTTTCTAAGCTTCAAGATGAGCTTTCATGCAGTGAGGAGGAGCTCGAGAAGCTCACCTTGGAGCTAAATGAGTCGAAGGCTTCCTCTGCCCAAAAGGAAGAGGAGTTGAGTGAGCTTCGAGCGAGTCTGGTGGGAGTGCACTAGGAACAGACTAGCTTTGCTGAGCAGGTAACACGACATTCATGAGTTCATATTTTTATTCTTATAACTTGATGCTCACTATCTTGATTCGTCTTTGCAGATTGGGCAAAAGAATGCCCTGGTAGGGCAACTTTAGGAAGAGGTTGCAGCTAAGGATAGGAGATCCTCGATCTGAAGAGGCAAGATGAGGTCGTGACCTCGGAGAAAGACCTTTTGCGGGGAGAGTTGTCCTTGATCCATGATATTCTTCGAAGTTCTCAGAAAGAGGCCACTACATTATCTGCGGCCAAGTCAGAGGCTGATGAACACGCATCCTCATATAAGAGAGATGTCGCCACCACAAACAATCAAGCTAGAGAGATATCCGAGAAGGGCGAGCAGAAGCTGTCTTGGGCTGTTGCTCATGTTCTTTTGCAAGCTAGGAGACAGACCTTCAAGGAAGCAAGTACCAAAGGTGTCGATCTCTCTGCTAATATTGAGAAAGCCAGGGCCTTGGAGGAAGAATCAGCACCTTCAACTACTTCGGATGAGGGTTTCAGAAGTGATTTAGATAGTAGTGAGGGTGAAGAATAGACTCGCGTCTTTATCTCTGCTTCTCCTTTTCTTTCTTTTTGTATATGGATTCCTCGGGGGGGCTTTGTAAAGACACCCTTTGTAAATGTATTTTTAGGAATGCAAAAAGATTCTTTTGCTTCAAGTCTTCCAATTTTATTTTTTAGTGCTTATGCAAAGTTAATCTTTGAATTTTGATGTCGGCTCTTTGGAGCCCATACATGGAGTAACCGAGATCCTCGGGATCAGGCACCATCTCGAGGCTAGATTGATAGCTATTTTAGAGTCCATACTTGTAATAACAGAGATCCTCGAGATGGGGCACCATCTCGAGGCTAGATTGATGTGGGGATCTCGATAGCTCTCGAGCGCTGTATGATAGTGTCATTCATATGACATGACCATGAAGTGACCGAGGTGGTCCCACCAGTACACTTCCCCAAAAATGCTAATGGCATGGTCAGAATTAATTGGCCTTCAGAATAGGCAAATAGTCGTCGCTTTCTCTATATATGTATTTGCTTTCTTTTTATTTGAGGATTCTGCTACTTTGAGCAACTATCCCTTTTATAGAGTTCTCCTTCCTTGCATCAGTTCTTTCATCATTTTAATTCAAAGCTTTCGCCTAAGTTTTCATTTCCTTTCTCTTGTTTCACCATAGTTATGGCTACTACGCCCAAATCTGTTCACCAAGAAGAGGAGAGTTCTGCCTCTGCTTCCTACTCGGTCGGTGGTACACCGCCAGCGTCCGGTGACTAATCTCGAGATGCTTTGTCCCGAGGAGGGACATTACATTAGAGAGTCCACCCAATGTTCAGAGCCATTGGGAGCATGCATCGAGGTTCATCTCATCAATAGGAGAGGAACACCTTGAGGCAGTTAGAAGAGACTACGAATGGGGAGAAAAGGTGGTACTGCAGGTACCTTCCTTGGAAGAGAGCATCATGACTCAAGTAGATGGGTTTTTGAATGTATACAGGTACCCCTTTACATTAGGCCCTCTCGATAGAGTCGTGATCGAGTTTTGTAGAAGATATCGGGTTACCCTGGCACAGGTTCGCCCGTCATTTTGGAGGATAGTGTTGATGATAAGGTTCGTTGCAGATAAAGCCGGGCTCGAGTTCACCCTCTGCCATCTTATTAGATTATACCGGCTTGCATTATCGAAGCCTGATTACTCTACGATGTCGATCCACACGGCCCTTTGTTACCAGTAATAAAGAAGACGGGGACCGAGGGTAGATGAATCAATTTGTCCGAGTGCGGATTGTTGACATATCCCCACAGAGTTCCTTCCATTTCTTGAGAAATGGAATTTCACACATAAGTGGTACACTTGTGTTTTATCATTTTTGTTCATAGTGGAGGCAGACTCCGTAAAGGTGTTTTCTTTTCCATTTCCACAACAATCCCGTGGTTGCCATACGAGGTCCCCAATCTGGTGGATTGGACTCGGAAACTAGCAGCTTGCTCAACCTATGATGAGCATAAGTGGTGAGATCTGTTGAAGGGTAGATGGGAGGCAAAACACCATGGTAGTACCGTATGATTCATTTCTTTAAGGAATATTTCCCTTTGTGTTTCCTAACTTCTTTACTGCAGGCGTTGGAGAATTTTCCAAGATGAGAACATGCCCTCTCGGAGAGGAGGGAGGATCATCGGCTTCAGGGCCGAACAGTGATAACAAGCGTAAGGAATCCTCGGTAGGCAAGGAAATTTATAGTGAGGCAGGGTCTGCCCGAAGGCATAAAGGAGATGCAACCGTTGAAATAGATCATGTACCTATTGTTCGTCGTGCGAACATTGGTGCAACAGAAGGGAGCGGCCATACATCGATAGCTCGAGCCGAGAAACCTCTTAGGGAAGCTGAGCATACAATACCCGAGGTTTCTAGCTTCGGGGATATGGCTCCTCTTTTGCCACCTCTTCTTCCCTGGTCGAAGGTACTTCAAGGGACAAGGATCTTTCGCCGCTATCTTCTTCTCCCGTCGAAGGTACTTCTAGGGATACAGATTTTCTGCCGTTGTCTTCTTCTCCAGTCAAAGGTACTTCGAGGGATGTTCAAGGCTAGGGCCGCCTAAATCAAACAGGGTCTCGAACGGTCCTATCCCCACCGAGAGCGATTTCTGGGGCCGAAGAGACCAGGCCAGTAGATGTACGCTCAACTTTTGAGGAGGCTCAATGGCTCTGTTCTGTGATGAGCTTTGGTTGACTTTGTTGGGTATTCAGTTTTGCATTTTCATTTTCTTGCTGAGCTTCTTTTTCATAGGCCTTTGACAAGCTCAAGTCCAAGCTGCTCCGCCGTGAAGCCAGGTTGCGGAAAGCCTTGGACGGGGAGAAATCTCTTAGGATTCTTGGTGATAAAAGGACAAAGGAGTTGATACACCTTCAGTACGAAATGAATCGAAGCCAGAACTATGAAGGCAGCCTTGAGAGATAGGCAACCTTTGTTTCGAGAGGATGCATGTTTCTTCTTCTATCCTTAGAGATTAATATTTTGATACTTCAACTGCAGAGAAAGAAAGACAACCTAGAACACCTTTGGGGTAAAGTTGGTCAGTCCAAGTATGAGTGTAATGAGCTAAAGGCTCAGATAGATGCCCAAGTTGTGACCAAGAAGAATGCCTTGGCCAAGGCTTCTGCCCTCAAGGTGCAACTTTGGAATGCCTGTGAAAACAGCTCAGTCCAGACGAGCAGGATTGTAAGGCTCGAGTCTGACCTTTTGAAGATGAAGGCTGAGGTTGTGGATGCACGGGCTGAAGCTCAAGATATTTGAGCTAAGACTGATATGAAAGTGGCCGTCTATTTAAAAGACGCTGCCAACGCTCGAGTTGAGTTGAGAAGCGCTTCATATCGGGAGAGCAGAAGCAATGAATATGCTCGGTGCAAATCCCAGAGGGAAACCCTCGAGGAGATCCACGCTAGGGGCCTCGATCTATCAGAAGAGATAAAGCAGGACAAGGCGGATGAATACGATGCCAAGTTCCTCGTATCTAATGCCGAAGATAATGAAGAAGAGGCCGATGCAGCTGTAATTCTCGAGGGGAAAGTAGACTGGGCTTTTCCTTTCTGATTCTACGTAAAATACTCTTAGAGAACATTGGAAATGAAGCCTTGCATTATTTCACATATACATATAAGAAGAAGCCTTTCGGTTTTCCCCTTTCATGAATTTCCCTTTGCTTGTGTATGTCTTTCTTTTGTTTTGAATTTTTATGTTTGTCAATGATTAGCCAGATGAATCGGACTTCGGGGTAAAACCCTTAGGTTTACAAATCGGCCCTAAGGCTTGTTAGGCTGGCCCGTAGGCTCTTACGCATTTGCCATTAGGCGCTTTTATTTAACCGTTTCGGGCTTAGTCTTCGAGTCGGGTTTCGACTCGAGCTCATCCACCCTTAAGTTTTTGAATTTTAAGCTATCTCTTAGGCTCTTATGCATTGGGTCAGCACGACCTTGAATATGGGCTAGCGCTAGGCTATTATGCGTTGGGTCGGTACGACCTATAATATAGGCCGGTGCTTAGGCTCTTACGCGTTGGGTCGATATGACCTCTAATATAGGCTTTATTTTTCCCTCGTCAAAGACATTTTGAAGTTTTTGTGTTCGTCCGACTCCTCAATGGTTCGATAAGAACCTCGATTGTGAGCCATTATGTGACGATAAATGAGCACCTCGGGAGGTTTTGCTCGATGGCTGAATTATTTCGAAGCCTTTTCATTGTTTGGAGCTGACATGATTGAAGCTCTTTCGCTTATGTCGAGGGTAGCATGATTAACTGGTTCTTTTCGAAGTAATTGAAGTCCTTTGATTTTATGGAGACAGTGGGGCATCCCCGAGTCGTGTTAGTTTGGCCGGAGCCTTATGACTGTAGTCATTATGTTTGGCTGTAGCCTTTTAGTTGCCGAGTGAGGTAGCCTCGGTGTTTATATCGAGGGTATGCCTTTTTACGAGTCTTACAAGTTCCAATATATAGCCTTGACTTTAAGATCTGGATTATGCCCTTTGTAAAGTCTTATAAATTTGAATATACCTTACTTAAGGTCTTACAGATTCTTTAGTTACTTGGCACAAGTATAATTCATGCCTTGCTTGAGGTCTTACATATTTGGTATTGCCTTATGGAGGTCTTATGAGCTCGAGGTTGCCTTTTGGAAGTCTTACATTTTCTAGCATTGCCACATGGAGGGCTTTCGGGCTTGAGGTTTCCCGCTTGGGGTCTTATGGCCTCGAGTTTTTGATAGCTCAATGGGGTGACAGTATGTGACAGTCCCCGAGACATCGAAAGTTTTTGGCTCTAGAGACGTTCCTTGTAAACTTGATGTTGCCTCATTGAGGGCTTATGAGCTCGAAGTTTCCTGCCCGGTGGTCTTACGGCTTCGAGTTTTTGATGTCAGTTCCCAAGTGTTCGGGAAATTTTTGGCCTTGGGGCCGTTTCTTGCAAAAACATCAAACTTCTTTGAAGCGCGAAGCATTTTGATGGTAAAAGATACTCCTTTGATAAAAGTGTTTTGATTGTAAAAGATATTCCTTTGATTACTTGGTACAAGTATACATGTTTTTTGTCGTCGAGGGTTCGATTATTCTATGCAGACACGGTTCATTTGACCATTTGGCCCGATACATAATTTTTCTATTAAGACCCTCTTTGGCTCATCTTGATTTCTCCGGGGAGATGATCTCCTGGGGGGATGCCCCCTAGTATTCGTGGTTGATTGAAGAGAAGCCTTGAATACTTGTTAAGTTCTCCTTAGGTAGCATATAGATGTTGCCTCGTTAAAAACCTTGCCGGCAAAACCTTTTTTGGGATAAAATCCATTCGAAGGAAAAGAGTGCAATGCATGCTTTAAAACCTAAGGTATTCAAGCTGGAAAGAGCTTCGATTTTTCTAACCGGACACCTGCACACAGGTTAGTGTAAGACATAAATAAAAAGGGAGACGGTTATACCTTAGTAGTGATGCCACTTCGAGCCTTGATATGATTTAACTGCTCGCTCCGGGGACTCAGTACGGTCATTTGCTCATTTACTCGGATGCAGCTAAGAATGTAGCTTGTGATTGCTACTTCGTTGTTTGCTTATCCTTTGGCTCCTTCGATGTTGAAGGTGTCGATGTCGGTGCTACATCGTGCACTGCGAACGTCTCTCTTGTTGCATGCTGCTCCTCGTATACCATTTTTATTTCGTCCTTCATTAGAAACTTTACCATTTGATAAAGGGTTGACGGTACTGCTCTCATGCAGTGTATCCAGGGCATTCCGAGCAAAGCATTGTACCTCATGTCTTCTTAGATGACATGAAACTTGACATTTTAGGTTGTGTCGGCCGCATTGACCGGGAGGGTGATCTCCCCTTTTGTCGTCTCGATCGCCATGTTGAATCTATTGAGGACTCAAGAGGCGAGCACAATCTAGTCAAGCAGTCTAAGCTGCTCCACCACCCTTGACCCGATAATATTGGCCGAGCTACCTGGATCCACAAGCACACGTTTAATTTGAAATGAATTCATAAGAAAACAAATTACCAATGCATCGTTATGAGACTGAGACAGGGCCTCGATGTCCTCTTCGCTGAATGTGAGAGCATCCTCGGGTATGTAACCGTGAGTTAGCATTTCCCTAGAGATGGATATTTTTGTTCGTTTGACAATGGGTTCCTGTGGGATGTCAATTCCTCCAACGATTATGTGGATTACATGTTGTGTCTCTTCTATTTCATTTTTCCTATTCGCCTCTCTTTCTCGAAATTGATTTTTGGCTCAGTCGCTGAGGAACTCTCGGAGGTGCCCTTTGTTAATTTGTCGGGCTATTTCTTCTCAAAGCTATCTACAATCTTCGGTCCTATGACCGTGTGTGCCGTGAAATTCGCACACCAGGTTAGGGTTATTTTGTGACAAATCTGATAGTATGGGTTTTGGCCACCTGGTGTCTTTGATTTTACCTATGGCTGATACGATGTTCGAAACATCAATGTTGAAGTTGTAGTCAAATAATCGGGGTGCCTCTGTCGGTTCTGTGTGTCTGTCGAATCCGGCTCTGCTCACGAGTCCCCGAGGATTCTGACCTCGATCTGCCCTTCGGTCATTTCGGGGTATGTTACTCCTTGGGGGATTTCTTCAATCTTCAGTGTACGGTTGGTACATTTCCTTGTTTGGCCTTAGTTCCTTTGCCATGAGTCTTGTAGGATATTCTGAGCCCGATGGGGCTTCTAGTTGGTCGTCCTCGACCCTAATCTTTGATTGATACCAGTTGTGGACATCCGCCCAAGTCACGGCGGGATATTCAACCATGTTTTGCTTTAGGTGATTCGAAGATATCGAGCTTCATTCGTTCAAACCTTGGGTGAAGGCCTGCACTCCCAGTCATCAAAGACTGGTGGTAATTCCATTCGCCACATTTGAAAGCGAGATACAAATTCCCGTAGCATCTTATTTTCTCTTTGTTTGATTTTGAAGACGTCGAATTTCCTTGTAGCAACCTTGATGGCACCGGCATGTGCCTTTATAAAAGTATCTGCCAGCATGGCAAATGAGTCTATCGATTCGGTGATAGGTTGTGATATCGCATCATGGCCCCTTTTGAAAGTGTTTCTCCGAATTTTTTTAACAGGACGGATTCAATCTCGTCGTCCTTCAGGTCATTTCCCTTTACAGCATAAGTGAAGCAGTGATGTGCTCGTTGGGGTCCGAGGTTCCATTGTACTTCGGGAGATCGAGCATTCTGAATTTTTTCGGGATGGGCTTTGGAGCAACACTCGATGGGAATGGCTTTTGTACGAATTTCTTTGAATCTACACCCTTCAGAATCGGGGGTGCGCCTGGGATCTGATCGACCCTTGAATTGTAGGTCTCCACCTTTTTGTCATTGGCTTCTATCTTCTTTTCGCTTGATTCAATCCTCTTTATGAGGTCCTCGAACATCTTTATAATAGCGGGGTCGGCTGCTGACCCGTTGTTGCTCAATCTTTTTGGTACCTGTTTGACTCGAGGAGCCGTTTTTGGTGCTGTTGTGCTTGGAGTTCTTTGGTGGCTTTGTAGTTGAGCAATCGCCAGCTGTTGTGCCTGCAATATCTCAAAAATAACGTGAGGCTAACCTGTCATTCCTCCCGAGCTAGGGTTCTCTGAGCTTTTTGTTGGCTTTCTTGGCGTATACTCCCATTGTGGGAGGTTATATCGACGTGTTGGGTGTTGCGTGAGCCCACATCCACGGGGATTGGCTCTGGATCATCCTCAGAGTTTCGTAGTGGTACACTGGCGCCTGGAACAGCTATACCATTTTCTCCATGGTCTTCAAGACCGTTGTTTTCATGTGCATTCACTGAGTTAGACATTTTGACCTGAAATCAAAGATTCTTGGACAAGAAAAAGTGTGAAGAATAACTTATTTTTTCAATAAACCATCACGAAAACGATCACTATTATTTTTACTCCCACGATGGGCGCCAAACTATTTACCTTGAAAATGGTAACTACAATTAAATTTGATTGTGTGGTTCTAAAAATACATGATTTATTTTAATGCTAGTTGTTAAGTGATAGATGCTAAGTATGAGTCACGAAAATGAGATAAGAGCCTGAGGGTAGTATGCTATGCAAACCGAATGGCCGCGAATCGGGGTCTCGAGCTGGCCTACGCTGGGCCTCGAGGTCGAGCTAAGGTGTCAGACTAAGGATGGTCGATGAAGAACTAACAGTTCTAAGGACCTTGATGATGGCTCTTTATGATCAATGAAGAGTAAAATCAATAAAACACAATAAATGTAAGCAATAAAATCAAAGGAGCGACAGTAGAATATGTTTAAGTTGAAGAGCAGAGAATGTTCTTGTTCTTGTATTGAATATCATGTGTCTTACAAAATAATAAGGGTTCCCCTTCTATAGGAGGGGGAATCCCAACATAGTACATGTGCATTTATTATAACGATATGTGGCTGGTACAACCATTTAATGTCACGGTACGGACTTGTACTATTCTCGTAGACCTGGTCAGCTCTAACCACGTGCCTTGAGAATTTCCCGCTGTTCCATCATAGCCACCGATTTGCACTGCCCCAAGGTCGAACATAGGGAACCCTCGGGGTCAAACCTCGAGCTGTGCCTCAAGCGTTCTAGAGACGGGCCATGGAGTGTCATAATGATCATAAAATTGGACTCTCCAATTTTAGCCGTATACAACTATGAATCTATTCCACAATGGAGAAACAAAACACACGAAATAATCACAAGAATCTCATCCAAATATAACCCCACCACGATACGTAGAACGGTACAAACATATTGATCCACATGGAGACACGAGGATCCCATCCTTAACTCGAAATCACAAGTAGGAACTACATCCCATCAACCAAAAACCTTACACTAACTTAATCCCTTGGAAAAAAATCATAATACGTAAAGGACTCCCCATGCTTGTAGAGCACCTCAACCATAAGTCGAGGCCAACCTATCCCAAACTCACATCCAAATTCCACCATATTACATAATAGAAGGTCAATCCTAGTCTCAAGACCCCAACAGTGACCCAACAAGAACAATTGACACGGTCTACCACAAGAGAATCCCTCAACAGGTGCAAACACGTAAACAAGGGTACTCATGAATCATGAGGCATATCAAAACATGATGTAGAATAGAACGCCACATACAAATAAGTAGGAACTTGATCAAATGAAATTAATGCATCTCTATGAAAACTAGAACAATACCTTTAATGACATCATCTGGTGCAGCAATTTTCGTCCTACCAGGGAAAGCATATCATCTGGCCTGGCCTCTCCCTCCACGATGCCCTCTACCAGGCTATCCCCTATCTCTAGCTAGTTGTGAAGGTGTAGTAGAAAGTAGAGCGAAACCCATAGCTTGAGTACTCTGTTAGGGCACACCTGCCTGGAGTCTGGATAATCTCTCAACATATGCCTGATATCCCCACGTTCAAAGAAACCTCTTTGCTGACTTGGCTATGGAAGTTGTCCGGAATGAGTGCTCTAGGGCCCACAGATAACTGGAGCACCACATAAAGCCTGAAGTGCAGACTGAACTGGATGACCAACAAAACCTCTACCATGATGCACCCTGCCCCCGTAATAGGGACTGGTATATCCTCCAGGTTCATGAGGCTTTTTAGCCACCCTATCCTCCCTCTCCAGACCATGGATACACTTCAACCTCCTAGCGATCTCTACAGCCTGCTAAAATGGAGTATCAGTCTCCAACTCTCACGCCATCCCAAATTTGAGCCATAACTGAGTCCCTTAATAAATCGGCAGACTCTCTCCATAATAGTGGAAATCAAAACAGGTGCATGACGAGATAACTCGATAAACTTCATAGCATACTCGGACAGAGTCATAGTCCCCTAGAGAAACTGCTTGAACTCGGTGCGCAATGCATCCTTCAGGGTTTATGGAACGAACTTCCTCAAAAACTGATCAGTGAACTGAGCCAAAGTAAGTGGTGCTGCACCAGTTGGCCTACTCTCCTCATAAGCATGTCATTATCTATATGCCGGCCCTATCAGCTGGAAAGTAGTAAGGTCGACCCTGCTCAACTTCACTATGCCCATAGTGCGCAGAATATGGTGACACTAATATAGAAAACCCTATGCATATTCAGAAGTTGTGCCACTAAAAGTAGGAGGGAAATACTTTTTGAACCTCTCTAACCTCTTCTACTCCTCCGATGCCACTAGCATGACCTTAGGCTAAATATGCTCATAGTGCGCAGATTATGGCATGACCTCTTCTGCTTCACTATGACCATAGTGCGCAGAATATAGTGACACTGATATAGAAAACCTTGTGCATATTCAGAAGCTGCACCATTGAAAGTAGGAGGGAAATACTTCTTGAACCTCTCTAACCTCTTCTACTCCTCCTCTGATGCCACTGGCATGACCTCAGGCTAAACCGCAATCATGGGCTACACTGGTATAACCCCCCGGAGCTTAATCGACATGAGCATGCTGCTCTAGAGTACGAGCGACGAGATTCTATACTCCTCCCCCAACTTGTGAAGTAGCTGGTGTAACTAGGATCAATCCCGCCTGAGCTAATGTACCAAACATGCTCAGGAAGTGCGCTAAAGTCTCCTGAAGTTCCGGGATAGCAACAGGTGCCTCAGGTGCCTAACCCCCAATCGGAGCTACTGGTGGCTCCTCAGCTACTGCTCAGACAGGTTCCCTAGCTATAGCACATGCTCCTCTTCGGCATCTACCTCTTCCCCATCCACTAGCAATGCCGGCCTTGGGGGCAGCATCATCAGTAACTGTAGGTCGTATCCTCACCGTCTGAGAGAGAATAGACGGAAAAAGGCTCAATCTCTGAAATCAATAAATCTACACAATAAGGAATGAAAGAAGTGGAATTTCCTAATAGCTCTATAGCCTCTCGAAGATAAGTAAAGATGTATCTGTACCGATCCGCGAGACGCTACTAAACTCTCTTACGACTCGTAGAACCTATGAAACTAGAGCTCTGATACAAACGTGTCATGACCCAAAATCCCACCTTAAGGATCGTGATGGCACCTACTCTCTAAGACTAGGTAAGCCTAACAAACAAAAACCTCAGACATAATATAATAACTTAATATTAAATAGAACTAAGAAAATGGCCCAACACATAGCCAATATGATAATACAACATTCACAATCCAAAAACCCGGTAATACGGAGTCACAAGCACTACAAGAGTTTCACTAAATATCTCAAAATACAACACTATTTTGAAATACAATAAATAGTAGCAAGGAACAATAAAAGGTGACTCCAATGCCTGCGAGCGAAACAGCAGGTATACCTTGAAGTCTCCACAGCAACTCGGAACCCACTTACTAACAACCAGCATGCTCTGAGGTACCTTGATCTACATAAAAAATGTGCAGAAGTGTAGTATGTGTACACCACAGTTGGTACCCAGTAAGTATCAAGACTAACTTCGGTAGAATAGTGACAAGGTTCAAGTCAAGACAATCACTAGTTAGATAACTTGTGCAATAATATCAAAAACTAGCAACGAGAAAAATAACAGGAAGTGATAGTTGTAATCTCACCAGAACAAGTGATACAACTTCGTATAGATAAAGTTTTAGTTCAACAACAAGTCATCAGGTAGAATTGTACTTTTATGGCACCTTGTGCCCACATTACCGATCACCCTTACACGACAAAGACCTAGTACCATAATATAAATCACACTTGCATGCAAAATGCCTCGTGCCACAACATAAATCACATTTTACGGTAAAGACCTCGTGCTACCATGTATATCGTACCCGTGTCAGTTACCAATATCATATTCAAGGGGAGTTTATCAAGAATCAAATAAAGTAATATATGATAACAATATTTTTTTTACTTCAATCTGTCATGTTACCAACAACTCAACATAATATAAGATAACAACTCCATGTAAGTAAATCCATTATGGAAACCAAATTATCAAGTAATAAAAGACACACAGACTAGCACATTGGAAACGATGCCACAAATCACGTTAAATTCATGGCACACGCAAGGAAGTCGTAAACACATCAAGAACCTTTCCACCACCACACAAACATTATCAATAACACGCCCTCAGAAAATCACATATCATCCCCACATAGCCATCATTATCTCACCGTGTGCGTAACAATAAAGTAAATGCCCGCCTTGTCTCACCACACGTGTATTAACAATCATCCCACCTTGTCTCGCCACATGCGCAAACTCGATATATATATAGTTCGCCTTGTCTCGCTGCATGTGCAATATCAACAAAAACAATAGCACGACCGAAACCTCGTGCGAACACCTGAACAATCCACCTAACAAGTTCACATGTGCCATTATCATAACAATATAACATGCCAACAATTATCATCAAGACATAAATTCACAATCAATCAACTCATTGCACAAGGACAGACCAACAAAGGAAATGCGGATGGTGTTCAACATATAAGCATGAATTTAGTTAACTCAATTTAGCAACAATCTCACAAATGCCCAACTTGGTCAATTTAGGAAATGCAAATCCTAAGAACATGATCTTTACCATTGAACATGAATTCAAGTAATCATCCAAAGGGGAAACATGTAGTGCGGAGTTCTCTCAAGCAAAACAAGGGAATAAAGGCAACCTCAAGTCAAATCTAATTATAAGTCACACATACGGCTGTGTACACATTCGTCACCCCATACATACGTCGTTTACGCATAACATAAATAAGCAATTAAGCCCAATCATACGGGAAAATTCTCCAACACAAAATTAAGCAAGATACTAACCCCAATTAGGCGAATTCAATACTCTAGAATAGCTTTTCCTCTAAAATTCACCTTCGCTTGGCTCAAAGCTAACCAAAATTGACTTAATAATACCAAACAATGGAATAGAAACCAACTTCAATTAATAAAAATTAGGATTTTTACACAAAATAAATTTAGTTCTTTTTTTGAATCCCAAAAGTCAACAAAAGTGGATCCCGGTTCACCGGTCAAAAATTGAGTCGAAGGATAGATATTGACTATCCATAATCCCACGAGTCCAAATATGTGTTTGGTTGTCAAATCCGAAACCAATTCTACTCTCAAATCACAAATTTTTATTTTTTAAAACTTAGTCATAAATCCCCAAAATTTCAATTCCCATAATTTTGATGTTAAAATCCATAAGAAATCAAGTTAAGTATTGAAATTGAGTCAAAAACACTTACCCAATAGCTTGATGTAAAAATCCTCTCCAAAATTTGCGTCCCACCAAGTTTAGGGCTCAAAATATGATAAAATGAGACTAAGTCCCGAAATGTCAACCAATAACCTAGCTACAGATGTCGCATTTGCGTTCAGAGGTTCGCAACTGTGACCACCGCAAATGCGACTCCGGTATCACAAAAGTGAACCAAGACAGCCTCAAGGAAAATCGCAAATGTGACATAATCTCTACAAATGGGAAGCAAGACCAATCGCAAAAGCGGCAGAATGGTCGCAAAAGCAACCTGCCAATCCCCAATAGCCTATCGCAAATATGACCTTGACTTCGCAATTGTGAAGCTAGGCCACACTATCAGAGCTAGCAAATGCGGTGCCCACATTGCAAATGCAAACAGGATCCTGCATTTGTGAGATCTGAAGCACCAACAGTGAACCAGACATTCTGAAACATCCCGAAACACTTTGAAATGCGTCTGAAACTCAGCCCAGCACCTGGGGCTCCAGCCTAAGAATACATACAAGTACATAAACATGATACGAACTCACTCATGCACTTTGATCATCAAAATAACATATAAAATCATAAATCGAACACCAAAACGCATGACAATTGCCATGAAACTCAAGAACTTATAAACCAACTCGGAATGATGCCATTTCTGAACAAGTTCCAAATGATGAAACAGACGTATTCCAAATCCCAAACAAAAATCCAAACCTGATAGCCATAAAGTCATACCATGGTCAAACTTATGAAATTTCTAAACCTTCAAACTACCAACTTTCGGCAAAAAAAGTCAATCAACCTAGGAACATTCGATCCAACTCCAGGCATATGCCTAAGTCCATAATCAACATACAAACATATTGGAACCATCAAAATAATATTCTGGGGTCGTTTTCACAAAAGTTAAACCTCGGTCAACTCTTCCAACTTAAAGCTTTCAAATTGATAATTTCTCTTCCCAATAAGCCCTGAACATCTAGAAACCCCAAACCAAGAATACATGCAAGTCATGATACATCTTATGAAGCTAATCAAAACCTCAAACTACCGAGCAGAATGCTAAAGCTTAAAATGATTGATCGGGTCGTTACAAGCTTATTTGGGGTGTGAATTGGACGTGATCAATTGTTGGCGCCATCGAGAGAGAAACACGGGACGACGACTCTAGGGGATAGATTCGAATCCACACATTGCACGCTAAAAACCTCGTGCCATAACAATCATCTCACGACACAATCCTCGTGCCAAATCATATATCAATCCGCTCACAATGTCTAATTGTGCCATAATCACATTAAACTGTATCAAGACCATCATCTCCAATAAGGTAAGTATATGCTCAAGAAATAACAAATAATATGCACAAGGACATAATAAATAGAGGTGTGGATGTGTGTTCATGATGCCAAGTATGATTACGACTAAATCTATTAGATTAATATCTCAGTAATAGGCCAACGTGCCAAGTGATGATACCATAAGTCTAAACATAATCTCTAGCATGAATAAATAGGCTCATGTAGTCATACAATTAAATAAACCAAAATTCAAGAAGAACACACCACCAAACAAGTCATAAAGTAGCCTAAAGTCAACCCCTATCACGGATAAACTAGGACACCAACATATATGCTCATCACCTTGCATACATGTTTTCCCAAAAACATTTACATTTAGCAAGCAAGGCCATATCCTATGGTGATTTCACTCTAACTAAGATTAGAAAAGATACTTACCTCTTTCGGAACAAGCTTTAGCCTCAAATCACGCTTTACCTCTATTTGTGACTTCCAAATACTCCGAATCTAACAAAATAATACTTAACACGGTCAAATAAAGTCATAAAACCCAATTTTAAAAATAAAACTTCAATCTTTAATCAAATCTCAAAAATTCAACAAAACTCAACTCAGTCCCACATGATTAAAACTCGAGTTTAGGACTAAATCTCATTGACCCATAGATTCACGAGTTCAAATATGTGATTAGTTTCCAAATTCGAGTCCAAATTAGTGTTCAAAATCTTAAAATACACTCTCTTAAGTTGTAGACAAAAACCCCAAATAACACTCTCAAATTTGATATTTTAAGTATAGAAATATATGGAGAATCAAGATATATAATCAAATACAAGTAAAAATTACTTACCCTTAAGATTGTAGTAAAATCCCTCTTCCAAATCGCCTTCTCTCATTCTCCAAAACTCAAAAATTGTGAAATTAAGCTAAATTCCGAAATTTAGACATAAAATACCCCTGCCACCGATTACACATCGCGATCATGACCTTCATCTCATGCAATCGTGAAGCACTGAGCTCCACCGCCTAAAGTGCTTCTACACGAACATGATAACACCCACGCGCAAAGGCCAACTTACCAGCCTTCTATGCAATTACAAGACCTCATGCACGACCGTGATTCAATCCCCTCCAAAGCTACGTAATCATGAAGAGAAACTTCCCCAGTCCAACCTCCCTTCTATGCGATCGCAGCACAAGCCACGCAATCGCGATTCACTACCTCGCACCAAAAAATCAGCAATCTCAACTTGACCCAAAATAATCTGAAACCACCTCCAAAACTCACCTGAGCCACCTAAGACCCCGTCTAATCATCCTAACAAGTCCGTATATTTTATACAAACTTGTCCAAATGCTCATAAAAACAATATCGTAACCAAGAATCTTGCATCAAACCAAAAACTTCAAACTTTCTTAAATTCAAAATTTCAACTTTCAACTAGAAGCATCGAATCAACCCCCGCCACCCGAGGCCTGAACGTGCTAGTCCAAAATCATTATATGAATCTACCGGAACCTTAAAATTACCAATCCGGGATCGTTTACTCATAATGTTGACTTTGGTCAACTCTTCCAACATTAAACCTCAACTTAGGAACTAAGTATTCCAAATTATTTTTGAATCCCCTGAAAATCAAACCATTCATCCCCACAAGTCATAAAGCATCATACCGACCTACGGGAAGCATCAAATAGGAAAATTGGGTACTAGAGACGATCGATCGGATCGTTAATTTTTTTAATTTGTTTTTTGCTTGAGGCATTATCTGTGAAGGTGATGAAGGAATAAAGTACTCTTTAGGTGTATTCAAGTTTTGTTTGTTATGATAATATTTTCATTGTTTATTGCAACAACAACAAATAATAAAATTTAAAAAAAAAAAGAGAAAGAAGCTCGATCTCTAAAAAGCTTTTAACTTGGACATGGATCAAAAGTAATCATTAAGAACCATAATTTCCTATGGGCTATGGTATGTTTGAAGCACTTTTTCTCGACAATTATATGCCTTCTGCATTAGAGTTCCATGTTTCCATGCTTTGACATTTTGAGAATCTCTTCTTAAATAACTTCTGTATACTTAGATATCTCTTTTATATAACCAAACAAATGTTTGTTTATATGTACTTAAAAATTATTTATTTATTTTTGAATAAATTTATAATCATTATATATATATATATATATATATGCGCGCGTGTTTTGTTTAAGAGTTTCATAGATTATATGCCGTACAAATCTTGAGGTCCCAAAGTAAAGAAATTAAAGTATATATAGATGGTTTCAAAGTTGATTAGTTTGGGTCAATACCTCTATTGAAACATATTTACAAAGTATATGTTCAGAAATTCTTCACACAAATTGTTACATTCTTTTGTCAAATTAGTTTTTATCTAATTCCTTATGTAATTTATTTTTCTACAGGCTGGTGATGGCGGCAAGAACTCTTCATCTTTTTTGCTTTCTTGTTTGTTCTTTGGCCATCATCAAATCTGAATGTGCAAAAGACTTAGGTTCTTACAATGTGACGAAGACAATCCTTAAGAATGCTGTGTCAAAAGGAGCAGGTTAAGTTCTTCACTTATATGTACAAATTAAAATCTAAATTAGGAAATCATGTACGTAGTTGAAATTTGAAGAGAGTTTTTGCCTTATTTATTGGCAGTATGTTTGGATGGATCACCTCCAGCATACCATTTTGAACCTGGATTTGGCAAAGGAGTTGGAAATTGGATTGTACAACTTTCGGTAAGTTATTTGTAATATAGTTTGATTTTACCTTTTAGATAGAATTTGCTGGAATATTTGTTTCTTTTAAATGTTTGAGAACATTCAATTTGTAACTTTTCGTCGCTTTTTTCTCGACTTAGTGTTTGTTGAGGTTTGCCTTGATTTTCTTATTATATTTGGATTTTATTTTTGCATGAATGAAGGGTAAAATATTTTCATAATTGATTTTTTGTTTTCCTAAAAAGAATATAAATCACTTCCTTATTTGACTAATCCTTCTCTTGATATTTTTGTGTTCTTTTTTTTGTATTAGTAAATTGCTCATATGTAGGTCCCAAATCATATTAAAATATGATATCACATTTGCAAGGTTGTTTTATACCTGACACCTGATTATATCAATTGCAATACTGATTTTTAGAGACTTCTTTAGGGAGGAGCATGGTGCACAAACGTCACAGAATGCCAGGATCGTATTTTGGACAAGAACGTGGGTTCTACAAATTTTACGGATTCATGGACGTTTCAAGGAATTTATAGCGAGAATCCGACTGCAAATCCAGGTTCTCGTGGATTTTCTTGTACAATCTAACATCTCCGTCTGAATTTCCAAGAATAATTGTTTGTTGAAATGGAAGTTCCATTTGAAGAAAGCAGACATAGTTCTTCTATGTAAAATATGCAGATTTCTACAATTGGAACAAAGTGTTTGTTAGATACTGTGATGGTGGAGCGTTCACCGGAGATGTTGAATACGTTGATCATGTAATTCTCTTTTCAAGTTATAGTTTCGAATTCCACTTTTAGAATGTTTATCCTAAAATTTTGAATATTTTCTTAAATTCAAGAATATTATGCGAACATTTAACTTCAATATCATTTTACTTTAATTTGTTTAGGTTACTAATCTTCACTTCAGAGGCGCGAGGATTTTTGAAGCAGTAATGGAGGATTTGTTGGCAAAAGGATTAAAGAATGCCAAAAATGTGTGTAAATTCTATATATTTTCGTTATTTTTTTTGTGTAAATTCTATATTACATGTATATTTGTTTCTTGCTGAAGCTTTTTTTTTTTTCTCATTCGGTGTCTAATATCCTTATTGAGATTTGATTATTTTGGATTTAAGTTGGAAAGTCACACATCGGAGGATAAAACGCTCCCTGATAAAGGCGTATCCACACCGAGGGCTTGAAACTAAGATCTCTTGTTGTACTATCACTCTACCACAACTCTCATTGGTTGCTGAAAATTTTCAATCATGTTTGCAGGCTATTCTTGCAGGAAGTTCAGCCGGAGGATATCCAACAATGCTATATTGCGATCACTTCCGCAGTTTATTGCCAAATACTCCTAGAGTGAAATGCTTAGTCGATTCTGGTTACTTTATCCATGTGTAAGATTTTAAAAGACTTAACATGATCATTTAGTATAAATCATTTTATAAGGTTTGAATTGCAACATAACTTTTGAACTCTCTTTTTAATAGGAAGAACCCTATGCAAGCAAGTGGCTTCGAGAAAATTTATAACTCACTTCTGACTTTACATGTAATTATTCTTTTTTCCCTTCTTGTCCCCCTCTCACTAAATTTCTATTAATTCAATATAAGTTGCCAAATTTCATATTATATTGCGGTGTTTAACTGTGCCCCTAGAATAATTGAAAGAAACAAGGCTCTTGGCATATACTTAAAAGAACCCTTAGATCTAGTAGTCTAAAATATGTCATGATATTTCTACGGCAATAAGATCGTGTCAATTTTAAAGAGTTTTCAAATATATGAAGTTATGTTTTTTTTTTTTTGGAATAAATTAAAAACGAAAGAGGGTCATATTAAATGTTGCAGGGATCTACAAAAGCACTACCCAAATCATGCACTTCAAAAATGAATCCACCATTGGTACATTACCTGCTCCCTTGATTAAATTATTATTTGAATCTTTTGCCATTTAAAATACTAAAAGACATACAAAAATCCCAATTACTGCAGTGTTTCTTCCCAGAAAACATGCAACAACATATCAAGACACCACTTTTCATTGCGATGTCAGCATTTGATTATTATCAGGTGATTAGATGTTTATCAATTATTATGCTTTGTTTAGGATGTGAAAATTGACTAAAAAAAGCTTGGAGTGCTTTTTAAAAAAAGAGTTTTTGAATTTTAATTTTTTGCTGATATCAGGTTGTACAAAAATTAAACATGTTTAGATAGACTTCTTTTTTATGGAAGATTTGATAAGTTGAAGAACTATTTACCCGAACACCCTCATTCCACTTCTTCATAAAACTAATTATTTTTTAGTTAAGAAAGTAATTCCATTTTTAAAAAACTTTATAGAGTACATGTGTAAACAATTGCACTAAAATTTATAAAAAAATAATTAAAAAAAAAAAACACAACTCACACAGAGATACTTTTGGAAAGATTTCAAGAAATTTTTCATAGACAAACTCCACCTACGTATCATAGTCTAGTACTTGGTATATTATTTTGATAATTCTTTTTCCACTTACTATATATTTTCTAAATCAATTGTTGCAGATCAAAACTACTATAGACCCTAATGCAGACCGATGCGTTGAAAACAGGACATGCACCGAGTGTCAAAACAAAGCCTTCAGAGGTAATTAGTACAAATTAAATGAGCTAAACAATGATAGCATAATTAGTTTTATTATTCAATGATGCCAATAAATAAGTAGGGTCCTTTGCACAAATAGCCATATGGATTGATGGTTTATTCTTTCTAGCCTATATATATATATATATATATATATATATATATATATATATATAATATTAAAAGTGGGAAGCCCTTAAGACAAAAGTTGAATTACTAAGATACCCTTCTAAATAACTTAAATACCCTATTAATAAAATTTTAAAAATAACTAAGGGCAAATAGCCTACGTACCCCTTCATGAAGGGTCACAAGCCACAACCATTAGATGCATAACCCTTTTTAAATGCAATATTAAAATATTTTTTTTTGTTTACCCTAAGAGTCCCAATTAATAACCTAAGGCCTTGTCCGAACAATCGCAACGCTTCACATTCAAAAGAAGCACATATGGAGGTTGTTCACAGGATTTCAACTTTTCCTCACTACTTACAAATTTGGATCCTTTTTAAAGCACAACTATAAAATTCTTATTCATCCATTATTTTTTTCATGTCAAGATAATTTCTTCCACTATTATTTCATCTTCCGTAAAGATAATCTTTTAATGAGTGTCTTCAACATTGAATATATGAAAACTAATTATCATGCCTGCCAGATGATAACTCTTCAATAATGCGAGACTAACTTGGATATCCTCTTGTGAAATTAAAATGTGAGCAATGAGTCAGTGACATAAACTTTCAAGCAACCAAAGGAATTGACAAAAATTTGGTTACGTAATATCATCAATCCACCTTCCAAATGATCGTCGTTTCGAATATTATAGGTAATCATTTTAATTTAATTATTTTTCTTTTCATATAGATATTTCAATATGAGACTTTTATAGATTTTCCTTTCAAAAGTTTTTGCCGTTATACCATAGATAAAACATGAGTACTCTTGACCAATAATGCTTCTTTTTTAGTAATATTTTGTTTCAACCTTTTTTTATATGGAAAAATCCTTGGTAAGGAGCGCTTCCCTCCGAATGGGGCCCTATACGGCGCGAATCTAGATATAGTCCGGCTCCAATGCAAGTATCGGACACCGGATGGGAAACCAAAAAAAAAACCTTTTTTGATGTATTTTTTATTTTTTCTCACCTATGTTACATATCCTTCTCTTTTTAACTTTCAAACCTAGAATGATATGCTTTGTCCACACAAAAATTTGACGCCGATGTAATAAATTTTTTCTTCTGCAGGAGGATAGATTATCCTCTAAAGTTTATTATTTTTCCTCTCATCTATTAGTTTTAAAACACAACACAAACACACACACTATTATACTCCTACAATTTTATTTTAGCTTAATTTTCCTCTAATGTAAAGTTTATTATTTAATTAATTTCATGTTAATCACCATTTATATTTTGATACATAAAATTATTACATATATTGGAACTTAAAATATTTTAGTATTACTTTTAATTTAAGCACAATTCTTTAGTGTGTACTATGTAAAATATTAACGTGCTACAAATATTGCTTGCTCTTTAATCACTCAATGAGTCAGTGCAATTCAAAGTCGAAAGTAATTTTCACCAGTAAGCTTTCCTCTTTTATAGAAGGACCTATAATATTATAAAGTTGATAATGCTTTCTTTTGTAAAAGACCTAAAAAAAACTTTTATTTTTCCTCTAAAGTAAAGTTCGATATGGTAAGTTTATTATTTCCAACAAATACACACTATTATACTTCTACTCATGAGTTGCTCGTCTTAATATATTTGTTATAACTTTAAACCTCATTATTTTTTCTTAATTAGTTGAAGAGGGAATCTTTCAATCAAAAGGTGCAACTTACATTGTACAATTACTTTCTTATTGTTTAGTCTTAGATGATAGTATGGAGTAAGGAACACCACACGTAAAATTCTAATAAATTTTTAAATTTAATGTTGATATTTTATTTTGTATTTATTGTTGAGGTTTTGGTACGGAACTTGAACAAATTATTTTTTAGATCTTTATTCCTTATATGGCCACTCAACTTATGTGAACATCCTATCAAAGTCAGTTTTGTTTCTTTTAGAACAACAAAATCATTCAACAATTGCATTTTGACTCAGCAAATAAATACTATATATTTTGACATGCCATGTCATATTAAAATTTGATACCAATTTGGGGGGGGGGGGGGTTGTTTGAGTTCATCTTATTTTTCATAGGATCTTTTTTATGTAGTTGTGGAATTAAATGCTTTTTCATGATTATCTGTAGCTAACCTTGAAATTTCTTTTATATTTTCAAGTGTGTATTCTAAGTATTTAATATCTTTAGTTTTTTGATATTCTTCTATATTTTTTTCTAATATTATTTTTGACATATTTATATGTTTTAGAATTTCTAACCAGTACTTAAAATATTTGTAACTATCAATTTTTGATTTGTTCATATTAATACTGAGATGTATACCTGTTGATACATATATCCATGGTTTCTATATTTCTCAGTGTTATTTCTTTTCTGTGTTGATAACTTTCAAGTTTATCTTCATAAAATTCAATTTCATTTTCTATAGTTAATAAAGCTTTATTACGTAATTTATTATATCTAATAATATCTTTGCAGGTTTTAATATTGTATTTAACACAATCTATTTTTCTATTTATGTTACTGAGGTTTTTAAGAAGTTTCCATTTCTGGGTATTATAGAATCTTATATAATGAAAAGTGTTATGTTTCATTTATAAAAAGATTTTATTAACTTGATATGTGATCATTAGTCTGAATATAAATCTAGTTCATATAGATCTAATATATCTATTTCATGTGATACAATTAGTTCTGTAAATGCTTGTTCCATTACATATATTATTTCAAAAGTAACTAAAATATCGTAAATTTTTCTTTTAACATCGTTATTAAGTCTCTTAAAGATATATAACATAAGTATTTTGTAGTCAATATTTTCTTCTAATAAATACGTGTGGTTGTTCATTCAGATTTCTATTTATCCTTATCATGTGTTTACTAAACATATTCCCTCTATCATATAGGTGGACTCCTGAAAACGCCATTCTGATTAATAACCTGGTAAGAAATTATTTATTTATTTTAGTTTGATAATGCATATTTTAATTTCTTCTGTCTAATTTTACCACTTTATTAGGTATATGTAGAAATATATCATTATCCTTATTAGTGGGAACTTTCGATTTTTCAAGTCAGAGATATATTTTCATGTTATGTTTATTACTTCCTCCGCGCACTTTTACTTGTTCATAATAGAGTTTGGGTGCCCCTTCTGAAATAATAGATGAAGTGCATATTTTAACATAGTACCCATAATAATGATAGTATTTTAACTAGTCTTGTGAAATGGTTTGTGAAATGAGTAATTAATGATAAAGGTAAAACAAGAAGAAAACATTGACAAGTAAAAATAAAAATATATTTTTTAGTGCAATAAACAAGTAAAAAATTACTAAGGGAGCAGCTGATTATATTATTGTGGTGGAATAAGAAACTACTGAAAATAAAAATAAAAACAAAAACAAAGAAACAATCCTATCATAACATCATTGGTGGAACAACCTTCGTCCACGAGGGGTTAGTTAATACCCTTTTGCAGGAATTTGTTTTACGTATATATACTATATGGTGAATCTTTTTAATTTTCTTGTGTCATTACTTTTTATTTTGAATTTTCATAGTGAAAATTTTAGTTTCACCACAGATAAATATATGAAGTGTTTTATGCAGTCTGCACCGAAGGCATTTGCTGATTGGTACTTCGATCGAAAGTACTGGTATGTGATAGATAAGCATGACCTGCCAATCCCTACAACAAAAGACCGCAGGACATAACCATAAGGAGGATAATCTTTATGACTTATATTTATTTCAATAAACCGATGTGCAATTTCAGAATCCATTTATGTCAAAATTTGCTGACATCTTTTGATGTCTATGTAAATTGTTGCCAATATATATAATTGTTAACAAGAAGGATCACTTCGACCAAAATAGTATCAAACTTCTTTGCTTATACTCTGTGAAATAAGATTGACTTGTGAGTCTACTTTAAATTAATAGTGTTAGTATCAAAGTAGGTGGAGAATTTCATCCGACCTCTTAAATTAAAAATAATTTATGAATATATAATATGTATATAATTCATTTATAATATGTCTATTTTCGTATATATCATTGTATGATCTATATATATCAGTTAAGAAATATAAAATTTATGTATAATTATAGTATAATCTATATATATCCGCTATGTATATAATTCATATATATATGTGTGTGTGTTGAGTTGTCCCACATCGGTAGGATTTGAGGTTCTTGGTCTCATTATATCGTCTTGGGCAATCCTCACCTCACAAGCTAACTTTTGGGGTTCAGTTAGGTCCAAGGTCCATTTATCATAGTATCAGAGTCGAGCCTATCCCAATTATTGTTATCGATGTTGGGGCCTCATTTATATTGTCCACTCTCCAGTTTGCAGGCCTGAGCGTGAGGGCGGTGTTGAGTTGTCCCATATCAGTGGGATTTTGAGGTCCTTGGTTTCCTTATATGGTCTTGGGCAATCCTCACCTCATAAGATAGTTTTTGGGGTTGAGTTAGGCCCAAGGTCCAAATATATATATATATATATATATATATATTCAAATGGCTATTGTTTAAAGATCAAACTCTCTCCGTTTCAGTTTATGTGAACCTTTTTGTTTTTTGAGATTCAAACAGCGTAAACTTTTACCAACATTTTGAAATGCATATTTCATCATATTGACATGTGAAAAAAAGCAACTTACAGTACTTTTCGTATAGCTTTTAATCCAAATTTTGACTTCAAAATATTAAGTTAACCTAATCTAATTTAACTTAAAAAATTAGCCAAAATGACTCTCGAAAAGCAAAAAAGTTCACGTCAACTTGAATGGAGGGAGTAGATTTTAGGGCTTTTTATAATTTTAGTCTATGCTAGAAACTATATACATTCGTTAGCCAAAAATGTGTATATACACACAAAAAAAAAATATATAAATTTATACATGGTTTCTAGACAAGTGAATTAACTTACTCCTGAAATAATAGGAGCATTGAATAAATATGCAATACTTAGCCTTGAGATGAAGATGAAATAGTAAAAACAGTAGTTCCGGGAGCAGGGCTTCCGGGCACAACAGTAATGAAATCGAAGAGCAATAAGATAAAATTGTATAAAGCTTTGAATAGATTATAGCATAAGTTTGCCAGAAAATTCATGTCCATTACAATGATAATAGAGTTCACTATTTATAGCTGCACTTAGGAAACAAGGTCCTAGGATCATGCCCCTCTTTAATGTCAATTATGAAGGCCATTGAAGAATGTGTAACGGCGGACATGAATGACAAATTCTTTATAACGGGCAATGTACTAAATGTTATAGAATATTCCCCATTAAATGCTACCTGGTGGTAGGCATTTATTAGATCTTTATGAGCACTATTCTTTCCGGTGACAGATGGAACAATTGTCTTTAGTTTTAGCTACCCTCTGCCTTCGGCTCCACGTGTCACTCCGTTACGCAATCATTTAACATATCATATTTTACCCTATATAGGTAATCCTCCTGCTTTTCGGTGACATAACTATATATCACCGGGAAGTTGGTAGAAACATCCTTTTTGGCAGAAATACCACTGACTCTCTCTGAAAAGTTTCTGACGTTGATTAGACGCACGTATCTCCGCATTTAATGTCTCGAACACACGTAATCCATGATTCAGCATAACTTTTGTCAGCTATCGAGGTAATTATGGCAACGGGTTTAGCCGCTAAACCTTTAATTATATGCATCAACTTTTTAAATTTACACTTCATAATACTCTGAACTTTCTAAGACTTTCTTCGCTCAACTCATCTTTCGACTTCAACCTTATTTTAACTTCATTCTTTGAGAACAAACTCTTTCTCTGATAAGAAATGGACTCCTCTTCAAGAAAACCTAGTTCTTCAAAGAACAAATGTAAAGCTGACGATGCTGCTCCCCCTACGGTGAGTACCATCATCCCAAAGAACCTGATTACCACCAAAGATTTCGAAGAGAAGTTTCCTTCTGCTAACTCTCATAAATGGGTCATTGGTAGATACCCTTCTTCCATCCATCCTTCCGGTATTCCTGCTATGAAGGAAGATTGTCATTGCCATGATTTAGACGTTATCGCTCCTGAGCTGACAGAGCGGGTAACCCTAACCAGGGAGGGTTTTACATATTTTTACATGTATCCCTTTACTTTGGGAGCATTTTCTTTGAGTGGAGAGCTTGACTCAGTCATTGTGGAGTTATGTCTCCTCTATCAAGTGTGTTTGGCTGAAGTAAGTCCTTCTGTGTAGAGGACGATTGCTTGTCTTCAGCGCTTGTGCCAAGAAACGAGAGAGGATTTATCCTTAGCTCACGTGATAAACCTCTATTCCCCCAAAATCTTCCGTGTGGGAATTATAAACTTCAGCAAGCGAGGCCATCATGCACTGCTATCTAACTTTGATGATGATAATGGTCGTGGGTGGATGGAACAGTTTGTTTTAGTTGCCCCCAGTGAGATCATCTCGGCCTCGGCTCTGTCTTTCCTGAAGTTATGGAGCCGCACTCGTAAGTATTTTAATTTTCTTCTGCTTCTATTAAATATCATTCTTCGTCATTATTAACCTTTCTTCCTTGTCTCAGTGACTTGGTGGGTTCCCCCTAGGGTTGAGGGATTGGACCAATGGGTTCCGAAAGTTTTGGACATTATTACGCCTGAAATCCTCACGTGGAAAGTGTTGTCCATAAAATATGGATGGAAGGCCAAAAATCATGGTAAGTTGAACCCATCTCGTTTTTACCTTTCCTTATGAGAAAGTTGTTAGATTCTTCTCTCCTGTTGAATATAGGTCTACCCTAGGGCTCAGTAGTCATCCCTGAGGAGGACGTTTTGGATGATCTTGATGATATGGCGAGGCTACTGCAGAAGGCTTTTCCACAGACAGGCGTCTCCGGGCCTACTTCTAGAGCGAGTGCTTATTCTCAGAGTTCCCAGCCGGAGAACAAGCAACAAAAAAGAAGGCATTCTTCTGCGGCCGAGGGAAAGAATAAGAGGGCAAAGAATGTTGCCCCTGAGTCATCTCCGAAAGTTATGGTGATGAGCCCTCTTCCCAGGCCGGTAATAGATACCGTGATGATTGACGATGATGGAGAAGCTAGTGATGACGAGGCTTTTTTACATAGAAGACGACGATCCTTATCAACTCAACAGAATGCTCAACTTGTTAAGTTAGTTACATGAATCGAGGACGATGTCTTGGAACTTTGGAGGGCGTTTGAGATGGTAGAAAATGCCAACTCCCATTACCCGATCCTAGTTGTTGTGCCCAGTACCGTGAGGCTGAGTACTGGCCCTTGTCGTCTTCGGTTGATAAGCAACCAACAACCAGCACTGTATTTGATGCAGCTACTTCTCACCCTTCAACACCATCAGCTTCATCACCTTCTTCACCTACTCTTCCACCATCAACTGCTACATCACCTCCACCGGCCGCATCTGTCTGAGAAGAGGATGTTCCTCTTCCCCAGTCCCCAGTTCATGGGAATTTGGGGCAAAATTATGCCGCCCACCTCAGAAGATCCGTAGAGGGGGAGGAGCTTTACTCTCTCGGTCTCCAGTGGATGCAATTTGCTGTCCCAGCTGGTGGACTTGCGAACTATATGAAGCCTTTGGCTTCAGAAAAAGATTGGGAGAAAATACATGCTCTCTTGAGAGAGTGCTTGTTGAACAATGCTTACCTGTTGAAATAAAATTGTCTTGTGAGTCTACTTATAATTAATAGTGTTAGTATCAAAGTATGTGGAGAATTTCACCCGACCACTTAAATTAAAAATAATTTATGAATATATAATATGTATATAATTCATTTATAATATGTCTATTTTCGTATATATCATCATATGATCTTTATTTATCAGTTAAGAAATATAAAATTTATGTATAATCATAGTATAATCTATATATATCTGGTATGTATATAATTCATATATATATATATATATATATATATATATATATGTTGAGATGTTGGGGCCTCATTTATGTTGTCCACGCTCAAGTTTGCAGGCCTGAGCATGAGGGGGGTGTTGAGTTGTCCCACATCAGTGGGATTTGAGGTCCTTGGTCTCCTTATATGGTCTTGGGCAATCCTTACATCATAAGATAGTTTTTGAGGTTGAGTTAGGCCCAATGTGTGTGTATATATATATATATATATATATATATATATATATTCATTCAAATGGCTATTTGTTTAAAGATCAAACTCTCTCCGTTTCAGTTTATGTGAACTTTTTTGCTTTTTGACATTCAAATAGTGTAAACTTTTACCAATATTTTGAATTTTCATATTTCATCATATTGACATGAGAAAAATCGCAACTTACTTTGGGAGGGTTTTACATATTTTTACACGTATCCCTTTACTTTGGGAGCATTTTCTTTTAGTGAAGAGCTTGACTTAGTCATTGTGGTGTTCTGTCTCCGCTATCAAGTGTGTTTGGCTGAAGTAAGTCCTTCCGTGTGGAGGACGATTGCTTGTCTTCAGCGCTTGTGCCAAGAAACGAGAGAGGAGCTATTCTTAGCTCACGTGATGAACCTCTATTCCCCCAAAATATTCCTTGGGGGAATGATAAACTTCAGCAAGCGAGGCCATCATGCACTACTATCCAACTTGGATGATGATAATGGTTGTGAGTGGATGGAACAATTTGTTTTAGTTGCCCCCAGTGAGATCATCCCGGCCTCGGCTCCTCTTTCCCGAAGTTATGGAGCTGCGCTCGTAAGTATTTAATTTGCTTCTGCTTCAGTTAAAGACCATTCCTCGTCATTATTAACCTTTCTTCCTTGTCTCAGCGACTCGGTGGGTTCCCACTAGGGTTGAGGGATTGGACCAATGGGTTCCGAAAATTTTGGACGTTATTACACCTGAAACCTGCACGTGGAAAGAATTGTCCCTAAAATATGGGAGGAAGGCCAAAAATCATGGTAAATTGAACCCATCTCGTCTTTAGCTTTCCTTATGAGAAAGTTGTCAGATTCTTCTCTCCTGTTGAATATAGGTCTACCCTAGGGCTCAGTTGTCATCCCCGAGGAGGACAATTTGGCTGATCTTACTGATATGGCGAGGCTGCTGCAAAAGGCTTTTCCACAGACAGGCGTCTCCGGGCCTGCTTCTAGTGCGAGTGCTTCTTATCAGAGTCCCCAGCTGGAGAACAAGAAACAAAAAAGAAGGCGTTCTTCTGCGACAGGGGGAAAGAACAAGAGGGCGAAGAATGTTGCCCCTGAGTCATCTCCGGAAGTCGTGGTGATGAGCCTTCTTCTAAGGTCTGCCATATGTTGATACCCAATTTTTTCTCATATATTTTTTTAATACATATGTATACTTTCAAAGTAGTACATATGCAGTTATAAGCATGCATAAGTATTTTTATTATTTTTCTACAATTTTAAAAGCTCCGAATCAATTTATTTCTCCTCTTTTATTTATAAAATATCCAATAATTATCCTTCAAATTACTTTTGTGATGATTTAGTCATTTAAATTCATTATTTATGCCATCATAATTGTTTAAATATTTTTGATGTATTTTTTATAATTGCATTTACATTTTTAGGCTAAATTGCACATCTTTGCTATAATAGCCAATGTTAACGTATGATTACATTATTTATTCATATAATGGTCTTTTATATTTTTAAAATATTAAATAATTATTTTTAAATTATTTTAGTGTACAAAGATTTTTTTTGGTACTCATTTATTATTTTTATAAATTGTTTAGTTATTAAAATTGGCTATTTAAAATTTGGCCCTATTTTTATTCAATTCTGATCCTAATACCCAGCCCGATTTTAAAACCTAGCGTATTAACTAGCCCCAAAAATTAGCCCAGGCCCAATACCCTACCTGCCCCAACCCGATACCCGGCCAAATCCTGGTCGTTGATCATTTTGATCAAAGGTCAAGGGTTCCCCTTTCCAAAATTCAACCAAACGACCCCCAAACCCTAGTCATTTCTCACATACGGCCACCCTTGAATCTCCTCCTCTCTGGTTCTCTCTAAAACCTAACCCTAATCTCCAATCGCCGTCACCCAAAATCAAGCCCCAATCCTTTAATCCATGTCCGATCTATGGCATCATATGGCTATACGAAGCCTCTGCTTGTCTCCTACCCCCTGGGTTGTTCGATTATGTGGTTCTGTGAAAGGAACTTGAAGAGATCTAGTTCAGATCTCGTTGAATGCTCTTCAAGGGTTCGTCCATGGTTTGCGAGTGATTCCTACTGAAATCACATGGTTCAAATCTCTGGTTCAAACCAGGTTTTCTTTACCCCTCCCTTTTCTCCTCAAAACCCTAATCTTTGGACATGAATCCGTCCAATCTATGTAGGCTTGGAAGGGTTCTGAGTTTTTCCATGACTAGGCTTTAAAGATATCTTGTTTCTTTAATATCAACCGATTTTAACACTATATCTTGGTTTCTGTGCTATCTGTTGTTTGAATCTTTGCATATTTGAAAATGTTTTTGAGTTCATGTGGTTTTTCTTTAGGTTTCTCTTATTCCTCTACTACTGACCGATTTTAAGCACTATAATACTTCAAGTTTTTGACTTCTATGACTAGGGTTTCCCTAAATTTTCTTTTCTCAAAAATATTTAATGATTTTTAAGTGTTTAATCTTCTGTTTCTTATGTGTTTTGACCGATTTCATGAAGATTGCTTTAACCCTTTTTTTTGTCAATCCGCTAGGCAAGCGCCTAGGGCTAGTTTTTATTAATAAAAGAAAAGAAAAATACAACAATTGGGAAAAGTACAAATAAGGGGGACAATAGCACCGGTCTTGTTACCCATATGCCTTGGCTATATAATCACTCCTCTGCGCCTCACATTGCCTTATGATGGAAGCCTCATATAGAGAATTCATGGTGTAGCTGCCGGCAAAGCCTCACGAGGGAATATAATCTCATAGCCGTGTGGATATTTTTCCAGAGGCATTGGACCAAGGCAACACAAACCGGGCTAAACCTTACCTTACTAATCCTATTGAGGCTTTAAAGAGCCTCGCGTACTAGCAAGCATGTAAAAAATAGGAACTTGAAAGTACCAAGTATTCTATGATCGCCATAGAGTTTATAACACACTCTATGACGCGATTACAAGTGATGATGCTATGAAAATGATAAAGTAAAACAATGTAGAAATTAGAGTCTTGCCCCTCATTTATCTAACTTGTGAGTTCTTCAATTTGAACTTCCTTAAAATCCTCTTTAACTGTCTTCAAATAATCTTCAAAATTCTTCATTTCTTCTCGGATCTATTGGACCTCGTAGATGTGGAGGTTGCAACCCCTTTTTGCTTTGCAGCTCTCATTGGGAGTTGCCTGAGTGTTATTTCTTGAGTCACCTTCTTTTTTTCACTATGGTTAGGAGAGATATCTCCAATTGTAGCCGCCTCTTCCAATTGTAACCCTAATTTGTTTATGCTAAAAGCCCTAATTTTTCGACATTATTGTTTGGCTTTTGAGTTTGTCAAGATTACTTGGGTACTGATTTTGTCCTATGCTTTGATTTCTGTGATTCTTCTTAGCCTAATTCGATGTCTTTTAATTTATCAGTTTGTTTTGTTAAGACCTATTCCTGACAATTTCCTTATTTGCAATCCTGAGCCGCTTTCTTACCTTGTTTGATTAATTGTGATATTTACTGATTCTTTGTCAATCATTTCCTTAATTAAAATTTTCTATTTACCCCTAATTACTCGTTTGATTTTCTTTCCTTAAATGTGTTCTGCCTTTCTCGTTGGTTGATTACCCTTAATTAAGGGAAAATTATACTAATTGATATATAATTGATTATGTGGCTTCCTTAATTGCTGAAGGGTTGATTCCCTTTACCTTGTTTTCCTTGTTCTTAACTGATATATATGCTCTCCTTACTCCTCAATTCTACACACAGGAACAATATTTCATCTATACTCTCACACTCTTAAAGCTCTATTCTCTTCTGTTATTTGTAATTCTTACTAATCCAGCCGGCTGTAAACCAATGCTGGCTTGCAACATCTCTGCTCTATACTATGTATTATCTCCTTAACTGGTATGTCCTGATTCAATTCACATTCCAAAAAACTATATCTTTCTTGGTTGTTGCAGTTCATTAGTTGTAAATTCTAGTTCTAGTCTACTAGAACTAGAACTAGTATCAAAATGCAGTCAACATGCCTAGATTACTGTATCATACAGCATGTTTAAATCTGTTCTGTTAGAAGTTATAACTAGTACATTGTTTAGCATGCCAATACTGCTTTAGATAACTTGTTCACTAGTATGTCTAAGCTATATTTTGTGTTTACTGTCTCACCCAACATGTCTAGATTCTGCTTGTTTTGTATATGATTAGTATTTCTAAAACCTTGAATACTTCATGAAGTGTTTATCTAGTTTGTACATCTAAGTTTAACTGGCTCGACTTCACCCATGAGATTCTGTTTGTGTCTAAGACCTGTGTGTTCTCAACTTAACTCTGCAACTACAATATGTGTATTTGTTTGCCATCACTAAGGTGTATTTTAGGTGTTCCCCCTACCCCTTTCCCTTGTGTGAAGTCTATTCTGAAACTGTATGTTTTGTGACTTGTTCTCTGATCCTAACATGTTCTTCATGTTTTCTCAAACTATTTTCCACTCAAACCAGTACAGGATTTCAGAAAACTCTTTTCCTAAGACCTTCTTTATACTATTTACCTAACTTTATTATGCACTCTCATCTTACTCTTAGATTGCTAAGTTCTACCTCTCTGATATGTGTACTGTCTTGAGACCCTTGAGATCTCTCTGAACTCTGGAATATCAGGGCTAGCACTTCCACACTGTACATAATCAGTCTTTATTTGAGGAAAGTCTGGGTGTGAGCACTGCTAGGGATCCTTGAGATCCTGAGGGAACTCTGACATACCTAGACATAAATTCGGCTATGGAACTTTGTTGTATTTGAGATCAGTGAAGGCTTGGTACACCATGACTGTCTTGGGCCGCTTCAGGCTCCCTATAGCTTAGCTTCTATTTATTTATGTAATTCATATTTATTTCTTGGTCTGTAATCATTATTGTAAACAAACATTGGGGTAACTAGTGAGAAAGGGCGGGTAGTTGTGTATTGTGGGTAAATCAGGTAGATAACATGCATATAGGGTCAATTTTGATTCAAAATATGATCTGTTAGATAAAATGCTTATAGGATCTGCTTTGGTTTAAAATAAATTCTGCATGCTTTACTTTCACACAATTAGAAACCATATCTATAGGATCTAAATGGCTTTAATAATAGAGCTCATGCCTATAGGGTTAAAAATCAGCTTTATAATTAGATATCATGCCTATAGAGTGTAAAGTAATTAAAGTTCACGTTTGTTTATTCTGAATTAGATTAGTCAATTAATCTGTCGCTTCTTTAATAAGTTTTCAAACACTGTCTTAAATTAATACCGTAAGAAAGCATGTCTATAGGATCTCAAGTTGTGCGTTTAAAATTGATCACTATTTTACTGCATTCCTAATAAATATAGATATCATGCACATATAACATCACTATATGCCTAGGCAAGCCTGTAGGGCGATTAAAACTCTGTAGCTATAAAATTGCGCTTTAAAACTGCTCACATTCACAGGTCTAAAATCAGTAGGCAAGCTGAATAGGTCTTTGACACTTCAGTCCTAATTCAATGTTGTATACTTTCTGCTCACTTAGATATCATGTTTCAGGTTTTTTCTCTTAAATACTTGAAACTGTTGTTTGAGACGTGCACTTGTTTGTTATGATTGTGGAGGTAAAATGTGAGCCTTTATTTGTTCCTCCTTTAAGTGCAGTCCTAATTGTTTTTGATTGATGCCTAGACTTTTATCTTTTAAAACTTTAGGATGGTCTAGAACTACCTAAAATTAGAGGTCCTAAATACCTTCAGGGCCACGGGAAGGGACGGGTAGTGCATGCATAGGATATCTTTCAAGGTTGCTAGAACGCTTTAGGCAATGACCAAGGGAGGGAATTGGGTAGTATGTAATATGATGACTACGCGCTAATGTCACGTGTAGCCCCTCATTGAGGAGTGTTTACCGGGCATTTTTTGGGTATGATCATGTAGGCTAACCAACCTAGGACCCCTCTTTCCCAACTCCCGTAGTTTAAATAAATTTTACTTTCCTTTGTATATATGCCACTCGTTCAAGTCTTTTCCTTTGTTTCATTGCTTGAATCATACATGTGCTTAAAAAATACCAAAATATGCCTTTATTTGCAAGTATGTGTTTAGACTATTTATTTGTTAAAAGGACTAATTCACATAAGTATAAGTCCGGTCGGGACCCACCGTTGTGGACCGAGAAGGGTGCCTAACACATTCCCCTCAAGGTTATTTCGAGCACTTACCCTAAATCTATGGTAATGCAAACTAGTCTAAGAGTTAATTGCTCTAGGTGCCCTAACGCACCATAATCCGTTAGGTGGCGACTCTTCAAAATACCCAAATCCCAAAAGAAAATGAGTTATTACCCCCCCCCCCCATGAATGTCGAAACCCGAATTTCTCTCCACAGAGGGAAAAGGGGGGCGCGACAGCATGGCGACTCTACTGTAGAAGTTTTTTAGGCTTTTACCATAACGAACTCATTTTTTTGTGAATTAGTCCAAGCATGCTTTATCCCACGTACCATTTCCCCTTATTTGAATTTAACTGTCTATTTTCAAGCATTTATGATTTCTTTATTTTTCTGAAACTAACTTGTCTTCTTGTTTTCTTTTTTCGTAACTGTCTTTCAATTATTTAAATAATGTATTTATCTTTTCCTACGTGCAAATACTTGACTACATGCTATTTATTGCTGCGTATATCATGATCTACATCATATTCCACTCGTGCGTATTAAATCCTATAGCAACGCTTGATGAGTGGTTGCGCTCTTCCTATTTATTGCCCTTAAATTCGGAAAGGCTTATTTGCGGTAAAACTAGTCGAATAGTAGTGTAGTCGACGGTTCCGTGTCTTTCCCCCTCAAGTTGTCCACTTGAGGGTACCAGTCTAGACCCCCATAATAACCTTACTCTAATTAAAATTGTGCATGTATCATGGTCAAACCTAGTCAGATTCATATGTTGTCCACGTAATAGTCCTTTAAGACGAGCCTTATCCAAAAATCCACCGGAGTTTCCATAATCCCAACGGACACAACCATGTTCTATGCATTAATTTGGAGGACTAAATGCCAATATTCTAATCATGAATGTACAAATAGTTGAGTCTGGTGGGGGAGAAGGGCCTAACTCTCTTTGTTTTGTAGAAAATGAGGCACAAGGTCCCCAGATTCGGTATGGTTAGCACACCCTCACTCTTGCTAGACTGGTGGAGGGATCTTCCATCAAGTGACCAAATCAATGAATGGAAAGAAAGGGCCGTCAAATCTAGCGAAAAGCTGGAATATCTGGAATACAGTCTGATGGGATTAGAAGGAAGAGAGTCACTGAATGCCAGAATGCTGAGGGAAACGAAGAAGGACATTTGGCAATGACATTCTTACTGATGAACCTAAGCGAACTGGGGGATTTTATCGACAAGAGCATTCAGCCTGAGGAAGGTCCTTCCGAGACCAAACAGATTAGGTTTACTCGCTTTTCAAATGTAATAAGGCCAAGTGCCAGTAGTGACTTACTTTTCTATTCTCTTAGTGTCATTTTGGGATTTGTCTATTTTTACATTATGAAATGAAGTATTTACTGGCGTCTAAAGTTCTCCAAATCTAATTGTCGCTAGGCCTACCTCAGGCACAACGAGGCTCCCAAATTAGGACATGAATTTACCTTCCCGCAATATGTGTTTAAATATTGCAAACATTTCAGAATCCTTACTGACTTGTTTACCTTTTGTTTTTCTTTATTTCTTTATTCCCATCCCCTAAGGTTGGTTCGCTCATATTGGCATCATCAGCATGTCACACCAGATATAGAGGCCCTCCACCTCCTCCTCCTCCAAGCAATACAAAAGGCAGATGAAAAGCAAAAATGGACGACTTAAGTGGTAGCCGAAAGGAGAATATTGAGAACGAAGAAACTTCAGATGGACGGAGTACTCTGGCACCAAATGATCTAGTCTTGAGACTGGAACAAAAGATATTGGAATTACAAGGGGAACTTGAGCAAGTTTGCAACTTGGAAAACTTTTCACTTACCTTGAATGTCCCCGACATCGACCAACAAAACACAAAGAACCCAGCACCTCCCCAAAACACATAAAATCAACATCCACAAAACCCTCCTGCACTGCCTTAATATGCAACCTCAACCCAAAATCTCAATCCCTTACCAATACCAACTCCGCCACAACATCACCATCAACCAATTCAGTACCCACCAATCACCACTTACCACACTCCCCAAAACATGCCACAACCTATTCCCGATCCTCAAAACTCCACCAATGACTATCATTACACCCAAGTTCCTGGCACTCATCAAAGCAAACCTATATACGTGGAAATCGTGCCTCACTCGATCCAACCAATATCCTATACACCGGAATCCTCCAAGAAAGACCTGCTCATTAAAAACATGGCTAAAGAACTCAGGAAGTTGACAAGTCGAGTTCAGGGTGTCGAAGGCAGCAAGGGAATAGAAGGTTTGAACTATGAAGACCTATGCATACAGCCATATGTAGAACTACCAGAGGGATACAAACCTCCCAATTTCGAGATATTTGATGGTACAGGTGATCCCAGGGTTCATCTGAGGACCTATTGTGACAAGCTTGTCGGGGTTAGAAAAGATGAAAAGATCCGGATGAAACTTTTTATGAGGAGTCTTAGTGGAGATGCCTTGTCCTGGTACATCAGCCAGGATCCCAAGAAATGGTCCAACTGGGTGAGTATGGCATCCGATTTCATGGACCGGTTCAGGTTCAACACAGAAAATGCAGCAGATGTTTTCTACATCTAGAATCTTAAGAAGAAACCTATCGAGACTTTCCGCGAGTATGTTACTTGTTGGAGGTCGGAAGAAACCAAGGTCAGGCCATCATTCGACGAGGAACAGATGAACAAGTTCTTTGTCAGAGCACAGGATCCGCAATATTATGAAAGGTTGATACTTATTGAAAATCATAAATTCGCTGATATCATCAAACTCGGAGAAAGAATTGATGAGGGCATCAAAAGCGGAATGGTAACTAATTTTGAGGCATTACAGTCCACAAATAAGGCATTACAATCAGGCAGCATATCGAAGAAGAGAGACGTTGGGGCAGAAATGGTGGCTTAGGGCCCAAAATCTCCACTTACCTATCAAACACCTCCACCCACATATCAAATGCCTCCACCTACATATCAAACACCTTCGCCTACATACCAAGCACCACCGCCCACATATCAACCCTTATCTTCCAGATATTCCCAACCAGCCACTGTCCATCACACCTATAACTCCCAACTGTCCCATTTCCAATCACCCCCAACTCGTCAAAACTATCCAAGACCAAGACCCAACTTCGACCGCAAGCCACCCCGATAATACACCGCCATTGCTAAACCCATCGACTAGTTGTATGAGAGGTTGAAAGCCGCGCGTTACGTCACTCATGTTCCCCTTGTGGCATTAGAAAATTTGTTCCAATGGGTTAACCCAAACAAAACCTGTGCGTACTATTCTGGTATGAAGGGGTACACCATTGACGAATGCTGAACATTGAAAGACAAAATCCAGACACTGATTGACAACAAAGTCATACTGGCAAAGGAAGTTGCACCTAATGTCTGCAACAATCCTCTCCCGGACCATAGGGGTGATGGGATACATGTGATAAAGATGGATGAAGAATGGGATCCTAAAGGGTTAATTGGGCTTATTCGAGAAGGCGATGACTTTAAACCCGCAATCACACTTACTCCTATCGTAGTACAGACTTAGTCACCGATCGAAGTTGAGGTAACTGCATCAGTTCTATTTGAGGTAGAGGTAGCTCCTCCTGCGGCCACCCCTGTTCTATTTGAAGTGGAAGGGACCACACCTTTCACAGTGACAATATTAACCATACCTCCTTTCAATTCAAAAGCAATACCTTGGGATTATGTTGCTGAAGCTAGGCAAAAAGGAAAGGCAATAATAGAGGAATCTAATGTTGCACAAGGAATAACTAGGACTGGAAGAATCTATACATCTGAACACTTGGGAGGACCAAGTAAGGACGCCACTACCAAGAAGCCTGTCATTGAAACAGGACCAGATGACCTTTGGAGGAAAGTACAAGCAAGGGAATATTCCGTCATTGATCATTTGAACAAAACCCCAGCTCAGATATACATCCTATAAGTGTTGCAAAATTCAGAGGCGCACAAGAATACTTTGATGAAGGTGTTGAGTGAAACTTATGTACCCAAAAATATCACATGCAGAGAGATGGCCAACATGGTAGGGCAGGTGCTCGAAAGTCATAAAATAATCTTCCAAGAGGATAAGCTACCGCCTGAAGGGTTGAATTATAACCAAGCATTGCATATCACGGTGCAATTTGAAGACAAATTCATCGCCAGGGTCTTGATTGATGGAGGTTTAAGCCTCAACATTTGTCCGTTGGATACTCTGAAAATATTGGGCAAAGGTTTTCATAAAATACGGGCAGGAAGGATGAACGTGAAAGCCTTCGATGGGTATCAAAGGGTCACGATTGGGGAGATTAATCTTTGTCTACAGATGGACCAACTTGGTTCGACGTTGAATTCCAAGTGCTTGACATATCAGCTTCGTACAATCTTCTGTTGGGCCGACCATGGATACAAACCGCTGGGGCTGTGGCTTCCACACTACACCAAGCTGTGAAATTTGAATGGAACCACCATGAGGTGATCATTCAAGGGGACGGGAGTAACCCCATTTACATCAGTCAAACCATCCCGGTTATCGAAAATGAAAGAAGACTAGGAGGGGAAACTTATCATCACATCAAACGTGTCAATGCCGTAGAGAAAGACAAATGGTGGAGTAACAAGATAGAAAGCATACTGGCTTGATCTGGGTATAAACTCGGCAAAGGTCTTGGGAAGAATCTCTAGGTTATTACCAAACCGATACAGCTGAAACGTCATGGTACTACCTTCAGGTTCGGATACCACTATACATGGCAGGAGTATGATGATTGGCCGCCTCCATGGCATAGACCCTATTACCCTCTCGAGCAACCAGTACCACATCTGGGTCAAACTTTTCACCAAGCTGATACAATATGGGGAACTGCAGAAGAAGAAGCCTTAGCTGGGGTGAGGATTCTGTTCCTGGAGGACGAAGACATGGATTGCAGTGCAATAATTGAGGAGGAGGAGGAAGAAGGCCTCACTATTCAAACTGTGGAGAAGGGAGTTGTTCGTAGGAACTGGACTGCCACACCATCCAGGGCCCGCTGAGTCACTGGCATTATTGTTACTTTTCCTGATGAACCGGTGACTGTGACATGTTGAGACAACGCAATATAAGGATAGTGATTTGGATGAAGAAGATGAGATACCTGAGGAAGTTGTCAAGGAGGTTGAAAACTTTGAGAATAAGCCTAAGTCCAACTTGGACGAAACCGAAATAGTATATTTGGGGGACGCCGAGACCGTCAAGGAGACTTGCATCAGCATTCACTTATCACCGATAGAGAAAGAGGAGTACATTCGTTTCTTAAAGGAGTATGAGGACATTTTTGCATGGTCATATGATGACATGGCCAGTTTGAGCACGTCTATAGTGGCTCACAAGTTGCCCACCAATACCATATGTCCGTCGATGAAGCAGAAACTCAGAAAATTCAAACCAGATATGAGCTTGAAAATAAAGGAGAAAGTTACTAAGTAGATCAAAGCCAAAGTCCTCAGGGTGGTTAAGTACCCAACCTGGTTAGCCAACATTGTACCAGTCCCGAAGAAAGATGGGAAAGTCAGAGTATGTGTTGACTATCGAGACTTAAATAGAGAAAGTCCTAAGGATGATTTCCCACTTCCAAATATACATATTCTGATCGACAATTGCGCCAAGCATGAACTCCAATCCTTTGTAGATTGCTTTGCGAGTTATCATCAAATCTGGATGGATGAAGAAGACGCAAAGAAAACAGCCTTCATTATACCATGGGGGTATACTGCTATAAGATGATGTCATTTGGTCTAAAGAATGCTGGGGCTACCTACATGAGAGCCATGATAACCATCTTCCATAATATGATACACAAGGAAATAGAGGTATATGTGGACGACGTCATTATCAAATCCAAGAGGACCGCAGATCACATAGTGGACTTGAGAAATTTCTTTGATAGGCTAAGGAGATATAACTTGAAACTGAACCCCGCAAAGTGTGCATTCGAGGTTCCCACAGGAAAGTTACTGGGATTCATTGTCAGTCGTTGAGGGATCGAGCTGGATCCGTCTAAAGTCAAGGCTATTCAGGAGTTACTACCACCTAGGAGAAAAAAGAACGGGATGAGCTTCCTAGGATGTCTCAACTATATCAGTCTATTCATAGCACAGTCAACAGTCATATGTGAACCCATCTTCAAGATGCTAAGGAAAGATGCCAAAACAAGCTGGACAGAGAATTGTCATAGAGCTTTCGACAAAATCAAAGAGTACTTATCCACCCACCAGTTTTCGTCCTGCCAGAGCCGGGGCGGCCTTTACTACTCTATCTATCTATGTTAGATGGAGCCTTCGGATATGTTCTGGGACAACATGATAAGATAGGGAGAAAGGAGCAAGCCATATAATACTTGAGTAAGAAGTTCACACCTTACGAAGAACGGTACTCTCTGCTGGAATGCACTTGCTGTGCTTTGACCTACACAGCTCAGAAATTGAGGCATTACTTCGCTTATACTACATACCTTATATCCAGTATGGACCCTCTAAAGTACATATTTCAGAAACCCATGCCGACTGGAAATTTAGCCAAGTGGTAGATACTATTGAGTGAGTTTGATATCGTCTATGTAACTCAAAAGGCGGTCAAAGGACAGACATTGGTAGACCATCTTGCTGAAAATTCGGTGGGAGGAGAATACGAACACTTGAAAACATATTTTTCTGATGAAGAACTGTCATTCATAGGAGAAGATATTACCGAAGCATACGACGGTTGGAGGATGTTCTTTGACAGAGCCGCAAATTTCAAAGGAGTGGGAATTGGAGCAGTTTTGGTATTAGAAATGGGTCAACATTATCTAGTATCTGCTAAACTCAGATTTCCCTGCACCAACAATATGGCAGAGTATGAAGCCTGCATACTAGGGCTCAATATGGCAATCGACATGAACATTCAGGAGCTGCTGGTAATAGGTAATTCAGATTTGCTTGTGCACCAGGTACAAGGAGAGTGGGCCACCAAGAATTCCAAGATATTGCCATATCTTCACCATGTGCAGGAATTGAGAAAGAGGTTCACAAAGATAGAATTCCGACATGTGCCCAGAATTCAGAATGAGTTTGTCGATGCATTGGCCACCTTGTCATCTATGATACAACATCTAGATAAGAATTATATTAATCCCATTCCGGTGAGGATCCATAATCAGCCGACATATTGTGCTCATATTGAAGAAGAAACGGATGGAAAGCATTGGTTCCATGACATCAGGGACTATTTGTCAAAGGGAGAATATCCGAAGCATGCAAATTCACTCAGAAACTCACACTCCGGAGACTGTCCAATCACTTCTTCCACAGCGGAGGAAACTATACAGAAGAACTCCTGATTTGGGATTGCTAAGATGTGTCGACTCAAAGGAAGCTTCTAAACTGCTTGAGGATATACATGTTGGGACCTACGGACCGCATATGAATGGTTTTCTCTTGGCTAAGAAGATACTTAGGGTTGGTTGCTTTTGGATGACCATGGGGAAAAATTGCATCCAGTATGTCCGCAAATGCTCCCAATGCCAGGTACGCACCGATATGATAAAAGTGCCACCGAATGAGCTCAATGCAACAAGCTCAGCTTGGCCTTTCGCCGCCTAGGGAATGGATGTCATCAGTCCGATTTAGCCCACTGCTTTAAATGGATACAAGTTTATTCTAGTGGCCATTGATTACTTCACAAAATGGGTAGAGGCTGCATCTTACAAAGCTTTAATCAAGAAAGTCGTCGCAGATTTTGTTAAAGATCGTATTGTTTGCCGATTCGAAGTTCTCGAGTCCATTGTTACCAATAATGCTGCCAATCTCAACAGTGATATGATGAAAGCCAGGTATGAAACTTTCAAAATCAAGCACAAAAATTCCACAGCCTACCGACCTCAGATGAACGGAGCCGTAGAAGCCGCTAACAAAAATATCAAGAAGATACTAAGGAAGATGGTATAAAACCACAAACAATGGCACGAGAAGCTACCTTTTGCTTTATTGGGATACCGCACTACAGTTCGCACATCAACCGGGGAAACTCCCTACATGTTAGTTTATGGTATCAAGGTTGTCATTCCAGCCGAGGTAGAGATTCCTTCTTTAAGAATCATACAGGAAGCTGAACTCAGCGATGTAGAATGGATAAGGAGTTGCTATGAACAATTGGCCCTCATAGATGAAAAAAAGATGAACACAGTATGTAATGGTCAGCTTTATCAGAATAGAATGTCCAAAGCTTTCAACAAAAGGGTCAAACCAAGACAATTCGCACCATGACAGTTGGTAGTGAAGAAGATCTTCCCACATCAACATGAAGCCAAAGGGAAATTCTCTCCCAACTAGTAAGGTCCGTACATGGTTCATAGGGTACTGACAGGAGGAGCACTCATACTTGCAGAGATGGATGGAGAATCTAGCCAAAACCAGTCAATTCAGACGCAGTCAAGAGATACTATGCTTAGATTATTTACATTTCCTCATCTGATGTAATTGAACTATACTTGACCTAATTCCCATTTAAGAAGGGATACGTATGCAGCCTTATGGGTTCGGTCATATCATAATACAATTTTTATTTACCCCCAAGATCAGAAACTGGGGCAGAATTTTGACGAGGACCCTCAAAATTCCGGAGCAAGTCCAGCCAACACCAACATATGTCAGAAGGTCAGAAATCGGTTAAGAAATTGGGGCAGAATTTTGAGAAAAATTCTCAAAATTCTGTAAAAGGTTCAACAAGGCTCATTACCCGCAAACGGTCAACAGGTCTTCTACCAAACTGGGGCAGAATTTTGAGGAGGACCCTCAAAATTCTAATATAAGAGAGCTGCAATGTCTTTGAAATGTGTTATAGTCACCAGTTCATCTAAAAATCACTTGATATATCAATGTATTTCTAAAATGACTTTATTTTTAACCAATAATTGCATATTTTCAAAAACTTTATTTCCGTAACAGCTAGGTGTTACCCGGGGAAACTCGAAAAGGCCTCCAGAATGGAGCAAAGCAAGACCAGCGGACAGAAGCACAAACCAACCTCCCCCTCACAAAACTTACAATTTTTCTTTGAACGCAGGCACATCTAACGTAGCAATAGCTTCCGCAAATATATATATATATATATATATATATATATATATATAACAAGATCACTATCAATCAGGCCCTCAGACACCGAATATATCTCCAGCTAAGACATACACTACTCGTATTTGCTACTCGCTCTTTGCATGGGACCGAGCCTTGTCTCGCATACTTGCATGAGGCTAATCCTTGCCTCCATACTTGCATGAGGCTAATCCTTTCCTTTATATTTGCATGAGGCTAATCCCTGCCTCCCCTATCTGCATGAGTCTAATCCCTGCTTTCATAATTGCATGAGGCCAATCCTTGCCTCCATATTTGCATGAGGCTAATCCCTGCCTCCTTGATCTACATGAGGCTAATCCTTTCCTCCATACTTTCATGAGGCTAATCCTTGCCTCCATACTTGCATGAGGCTAAGCTTTACCTCCATATCTACATGAGGCTAATCCCTGCCTCCATACTTGCATAAGGCTAATCCTTGCCTCCCTGTTTGCATGAGGCTAATCCCTGTCTCCCATACTGCATGAGGCTAATCCTTGCCTCCACATTTGCATGAGGCTAATCTTTACCTCCTTATTTGCATGAGGCTAATCCCTGCCTCCCATACTACAGGAGGCTAATCCTTGTCTCCACATTTGTATGAGGCTAATCCCTGCCTCTATATATGCATGAGGCTAATCCTTGCCTCCCTACCTGCGTGAGGCTAATCCCTGCCTCCATACCTGCATGAGGCTAATCCCTACCTCCATACATGCATAAGGATAATCCCTGCCTCCATACCTGCATGAGGCTAATCCCTGCCTCCATACCTGCATGAGGCTAATCCTTGCCTCCATATTTGCCCGAGGCTAATCCCTGCCTCCATATCTGCATGAGGCTAATCCTTGCCTCCATATCTGCATAAGGCTAATCCCTACCTCCATACTGCATGAGGCTAATCCCTGCCTCCACATTCGCATGGGACTAAGCATTGTCCCTCTTTTCATAAATATTGCTCTATTTCTAGTACTATATATTTGCTTTTCAATCGGGCTAAGCTCTACCCTTCATTTCACAAGACTAAGCATTATCTTGGTAGCATCATATTATTGCATCTCATGGGCTGAAATATCGTCAACCTATCCAAAGGCATCATAGTCTAAAATGCATCATCCTCATAGTCGGAAGACACTATGCCATGGCCTAAGGATCTCTCAAATTTGCATATCATTATTCAAAGGCGTCATGGTTCGGAGGCACCATCTTCATGGCCCGAGAATGTCATTTCATGGCCTTCAAATTCCTTATCATACGCTTCATGTCCCAGAACGTCATGGTCCAAGGACGTCATCTTTAACCATCTAAAGAGATCCTTCATGGTTTAGAAGGAATCTGCATCATGTTTAAATTTTCACGCAAATACATGTCGGCAACATCTTTTCATCTGCAGGTGACCATCAAGCAAGCGCTATCCTAGCAGGAGCGACCTCGCTCCAGTTCCTTCAACTGTCTCAAACTTTAACCGCTCACCATAGCCGCTCTTGCATCTTGTGTCCGTTCTTGCATTGACTTCATCGGTATATTTTGCCAATGAATCCAGAACTACACATGGCCTGATTCTTATAAGACCAGGGACATGTAGGCAACTCAAGGTCAGAGTCCGGGCTCTATCTTTCAAAACATTCCGTCCGGTCAAAATTGGCCATCATTTCTTTACCCGAAAACTCTTTCATCCTTCCCGGGTAAAGAGGGGCAGCTATTGATACCCAATTTTTTCTCATATATTTTTAAATACATATGTATACTTTCAAAGTAGTACATAAGCAGTTATAAGCATGCATAAGTATTTTTATAATTTTTCTATAATTTTTAAAGCTCCAAATCAATTTATTTCTCCTCTTTTATTTATAAAATATCCAATAATTATCCTTCAAATTACTTTTGTGATGATTTAGTCATTTAAATTCATTATTTATGCCATCGTAATTGTTTAAATATTTTTGGTGCAATTTATAATTGCTTTTACTTTTTTAGGCTAAATTGCACTTCTTTGCAATAATAGCTCATGTTAACGTATGATTATATTATTTATGCATAAAATGGTCTTTTATATTTTTAAAATATTACATAACTCTTTTTTAATCATTTTAGTGTACAAATATAATTTTTGGTACTTATTTATTATTTTATAAATTATTTAGTTATTAAAATTGGCTATTTAAAATCTGGCCCTATTTTTATCAATTCTGATCCTAATACCCAGCCCAATTTTAAAACCTAGCCTATTAACTAGCCCCAAAAACCAGCCCAATCCCAATACCCCACCTTCCCCAACCCAATACCCGGCCAAATCCTGGCCGTTGATCATTTTGATCAACGGTCCAGGGTCCCCCTTTCCAAAATTAAACCAAACGACCCCCAAACCCTAGTCATTTCTCACATACGGCCGCCCTTGAATCCGCTCCTGTATGGTTCTCTCTGAAACCTAACCCTAATCTCTCAAACAGATTGATTTAACCCTAATTTGTTTATGCTAAAAGCCCTAATTTTTCGACATTATTGTTTGGCTTTTGAGTTTGTCTATATTACTTGAGTACTGATTTTGTCCTATGCTTTGATTTCTGTGATTCCTCTTAGCCTAATTCGATGTCTTTTGATCCTAATGTGCCTCTACTGATGTTCTTGGTTCGACTCTTCTACCGATTCTATTGCCTATGTTCATTTTTTTACCTATCCATGGTAAACATATACTTTTCTCCTTAAATCAGTGATTGACTTGGAATCTTGATTTATCAGTTTGTTTTGTTAAGACCTATTCCTGACTATTTCCTTATTTGCAATCCTGAGCAGCTTTTTGATTAATTGTGATATTTAATGATTCTTTACCAATCATTTCCTTAATTAAAATTCTGTCTATTTACCCCTAATTACTCCTTTGATTTTCTTTCCTTAAATGTGTTTTGCCTTTCTCGTTGGTTGATTAACCTTAAATAAGGGAAAATTATACTAACTGATGTATGATTGATTTTGTGGCTTCCTTAATTGTTGAATTATTGATTCCCTTTACCTTATTTTCCTTGTTCTTAACTGCTATATATGCTCTCCTTATTCCTCACTTCTATATACAGGAACAATAGTTCATCTATACTCTCACACTCTCAAAGCTCTATTCTCTTCTGTTACTTGTAATTCTTACTAATCCAGTCGGTTGTAAGTTAAGGCTAGCTACTTGCACCATCTCTACTCTATACTCTGTATTATCTCCTTAACTGATATGTCCTGATTCAATTCACATTCCAAAAAACTATGTGTTTCTTGGTTGCTGCACTTCATTAGTTGTAAATTCCAGTTCTAGTTGCTACTCTATTCAATATGCAGTTAGCATGCCTAAATTATTGTATCATACAACATGTTTAAATCTGTTCTGTTAGAAGCTATAACTAGTACATTGTTTAGCATGCCAATACTGCTTTAGATAACTTATTCACTAGTATGTCTAAGCTACATTTTGTGTTTACTGTCTCACCCAGCATGTCTAGATTCTGCTTGTTTTGTATATGATTAGTATTTCTAAAACCTTGAATGCTTTATGAAGTGTTTATCTAGTTTGTACATCTAAGTTTAACTGGCTCTACTTCACCCATGAGATCCTGTTTGTGTCTAAGACATGTGTGTTCTCAACTTAACCTTGCAACTACAATGTATGTATTTGTTTTCCATCACTAAGGTGCATTCTAGGTGTCCCCCTACCCCTTTCCCTTGTGTGAAGTCTGTTCTGAAACTGTATGTTCTATGACTTGTTCTCTGATCCCAACATGTTCTTCATGTTTTCTCATACTATTTACCACTCAAACCAGTACAGGTTTTTAGAAAACACTTTTGCTAAGACCTTCTTTATACTATTTACCTAACTCTTTCAAATCATTATGCACTCTCACCTTACTCTTAGATTGCTAAGTTCTGCCCCTCTGATATGTGTACTGCCTTGAGACCCTTGATATCTCTCTGAACTCTGGCAGATCAGGGATGGCACTTCCACACTGCACATAATCAGTCTTTGTTTAAGGAAAATTTGGGTGTGAGCACTACCCGGGATCCTTGAGATCCTTAGGGAACTCTGACACACCTAGACATGAATTGGGCTATGGAACTTTGGGTATTTGAGATCAGTGAAGGCTTGGTACACCATGACTGTCTTGGGCCACTTCAGGCTCCCTATAGCTTAACTTCTATTTATTTATGTAATTCATATTTATTTCTTGGTCTGTAATAATTATTATAAACAAACATTGGGGTGATTAGTAAAATAGGGCCGGTAGTTGTGTATTGTGGGTAAATCGGGTAGATAACATGCCTATAGGGTCAATTTTGATTCAAAATATGATCTGTTAGATAACATGCCTATAGGATCTGCTTTGGTTTAAAATAAATTCTGCATGCTTTACTTTCACACAATTAGAAACCATGTCTATAGGATCTAAATGACTTTAATATTAGAGCTCATGCCTTGAAATTCATCTCCTTAGAAATCATGCCTATAAGTTCGAAGTTAGCTTTTAATAATTAGATACCATGCTTATAGGAATTAAAATCAACTCTAATAGAAATCATGCCTATAGAACTTAAAACCAGTTTAGTTAGAAAAGCAGTTTAATTCACATTTGTTTATTCTGAATTGGATTAGTCAATTAGTCTATCGCTTCTTTAATAAGTTTTCAAACACTATCTTAAATTAATACCGTTAAAAAGAGTGTCTATAGGATCTCAAGTTGTCCATTTAAAATTGATCATTGTTTTACTACATTCCTAATCAATATAGATATCATGCTCATAGGACATTACTATTATGTCTAGGCAAGCATGTAGGGCAATTAAAACTTTGTAACTATAAAACTACACTTTAAAACTACTCACATTCACAGGTCTAAAATCAGTAGGCAAGCTAAATAGGTCTTTGACACTTCAGTCCTAATTCAATGTTGTATACTTTCTGCTCACTTAGATATCATGTTTCAGGTTTTTCTCTTAAATACTTGAAACTGTTGTTTGAGACGTGCACTTGTTTATTTATTATTGTGGAGGTAAAATGTGAGCCTTTATTTGTTCCTCCTTTAAATGCAGTCCTAATTATTTTTGATTGATGCCTAGACTTTTATCCTTTAAAACTTTAGGATGGTCTAGAACTACCTAAAATTAGAGGTCCTAAATACCTTCAGGGCCACGGGAAGGGACGGGTAGTGCATGCATAGGATATCTTTCAAGGTTGCTAGAACGCTTTAGGCTATGACCAAGGGAGGGAATTGGGTAGTACATAATATGATGACTACGCGCTAATGTCACGTGTAGCCCCTCATTGAGGAGTGTTTACCGGGCATTGTATGGGTATGATCATGTAGGCTAACCAACCTAGGACCCCTCTTTCCCAACTCCCATCGTTTAAATAAATTTTACTTTCCTTTGTATATGTGCCACTTGTTCAAGTCTTTTCCTTTGTTTCATTGCTTGAATCATACATGTGCTTAAAAAATACCAAAATATGTCTTTATTTGCAAGTATGTGTTTAGACTATTTATTTGTTAAAAGGACTAATTCACATAAGTATAAGTCCGGTCGGGACCCACCGTTGTGGACCGAGAGGGGTGCCTAACACCTTCCCCTTAAGGTTATTTCGAGCACTTACCCTAAATCTATGGTAATGCAAACTAGTCTAAGAGTTAATTGCTCTAGGTGCCCTAACGCACCATAATCCGTTAGGTGGCGACTCTTCAAAATACCCAAATCCCAAAAGAAAATGAGTTATTATCCCCCCCCCCATGAATGTTGAAACCCGACTTTCTCTCCGCGGAGGGAAAAAAGGGGGGCACAACACCATAGATACTATGATGATTGATGATGATGGAGAAGCTAGTGATGAGGAGGCTTCTCTACATAGAAAACGACAACCCTTATCAATTCAACAGAATGCTAAACTTGTTGAGTTAGTTACACCAACTGAGGACGATGTTTTGGCGCTTTGGGGGGGTGTTTGAGATGGTAGAAAATGCCAAATCCCGTTACCCGATCCTAGTTGATGTGCCCGGTACTATGAGGCTGAGTACCGGGTCTTTGTCGTGTTCGATTGATAATCAACCAACAACCAGCACTGTATTTGATGCAGCTACTTCTCACCATTCAACGCCATCAGCTTCATCACCTTCTTCACCCACTCTTCCACCAGCAACTGCTACATCACCTCCACCGACCGCATCTGTCTGAGAAGAGGATGTACCTCTTCCCTAGTCCCCAGTTCATGGGAATTTGGGGCAAAATTATGCCGCCCCTTAGAAGATCTGTAGAGGGGGAGGAACTTTACTCTCTCGGTCTCCACTGGATGTAATTTGCTATCCCGGTTGGTGGACTTGCTAACTATCTGAAGCCTTTGGCTTCAGAAAAAGATTGGAAAAAAATACAGGCTCTCTCTCGAGAGTGCTTGCTGAACAATGCTATGCACAACGCTGTAGCGGTACGCTCTTCATTTCCTTTGTCATTTCTCCTGTCTTTAATTTAGTAATAACTTGAGCTCTCCTTTCTTTTTATGCAAGCCAAATTTCCTTGCTTCCGAGGGCCTCCAAAGGTTGAATCAGGAAAAAGAAGAACTTACCTTCAGGCGGGATCAACTTTTGGCCGAGCGGGACCAAACTACTGCTCGCCTCTCAGAACTAGAAGCCAAAGCTGCTGAGTTCGTTGTATTGGAGGATCGTTCGTAGCAAAGCGAGCAAAAAGTGGAAACCCTTAGCCAAGAGATTGCCCCGGTGATGGTTCAATTTGAAGAGGCCAGGGCCAAATGGGCTGAAGCCCATAGTGCCGTTCTTGCTGCATTCGACTGTGAGGCTGACTCTACTTAAAGATTGAACAACATGGAGGCAGCCTTGAACTCCAAAACTGAAGAGCTTTCTACTGTCGGGGTGAAATATGCCCTACTGGAGGGGAAGTATAAGAAGACCATTGAGCATAATAGAATTTTTAGCTCTACTGTCCGCGAACTCAATGTCAACCTCAAGTCCATTAGATCCGCCCGGGAAAACCTTTCTACCGAGGTTAACCAACTTAAAGAAGAACTCAAGCGTCGAGCTACTTCCCTCACTGTTGAAAAATATATGCTATGTACAACATCAGGATAAAAACCTTTGAAGAGGCTAACGCGGGCATCATTGACTTTGATGTCAAAATTGCTAAAGCCCATGAGCTAGAGTAAGCTGCTAAAAATGGCCTCCCGGCATGTCCTGATGCTTCCAATTCTTCTGGTTTCGGTTCTAAATCCTCGGGTACTGAAGAGGAACCGGAGGGAGAGGATTTTGAGGGCCAAACTTGATGAGGGCCAAGCCGTTGAGCCAACAACGAATCTTCCCACTTCCCATGGGGCACAGACGTTTCTCTTCCTCCAAGTTCTGGAGATGCAACTATTTAGCTTTTTCTTTTTTTCCCCAACTTTTGTTTCTGTGTTGTTTTGGCACATTTATTGAGAATTAAAACATTTTTTACTTAAGTATTGCATGAATCTTTCTGCGTTCTTTTGTTTGAACATTTATGTAAGTTTTAATATTTGCGTTCTTACTTGAGTGTTTTTCTCAAGTTTTACTATTTATGTCTGATTATGCAAATCTTTGGTGTATTCTCCCCGAAAAGAATTTGTATTTCGGGCACAAGTCCTGCCAAAATCAACCCTTTATGGTGAGGGTTTTTATAAGAGAGGTACCTCTTATGTTTACGGTGCTCTTGAAGAGGATGTCTCCAGTTCATTAAGGTACTAGCATTTGAAGTACTTGTTTAACTTTCAAATGAAAAAAATCAATTCATTGTTCAGACAAGAAACAATATAGAAATAAAAGGAATTTATTTTATTCCTTCCATTTTTAAAAAGTACACAAGCATTCATTAAGAAATTGCCATTTCTTCTGGCTAACTTATATAACCTGTTTCTACGGGGCTGGTTGTGCAGTCCCTGGTCCCTATGATACAACTATGTTTCCAATTTTCATTTTCTAGTCAACGTGGAAATCGTTGTTATCGTATCCTCATATTGTTCCCCCTAGTGTTCGAATGCGAAGAATGCGAATTGGAACACTATAGGTTTTGCATCATCAAGGACTCCACTAATGAATTGCTAGATAATCTTCAGTTCGGTAACAAACTTTTCTTCCCCTTAGGAATTTATGCTATCAAGTCAAAGACTATCTAACAATCCCCTAATGGTTTGCACTTTTGAATAGTTGGATAACCTTCGTTCGATAGCAAACTTAACTTCCCAGTATGAATTTAGATATCAAGCGAAAGATTATATAACCGTCTATGTGGTTCTTCGCTTGTGTGCCTTGTTATTTGAAGGTCTTATCGCTGTTGTTGAAACTTTCTTCATAGTATGCTTTCTGTTTCTGCCTCGTTAAACACCTGGCTAGAAAACCCGATTGGGGCAAAAACTGGACGAAGGAAAAAAGAGTGCAGCATATACTTTCAGTACAGGTGATGTTCTTCAGCAATAATATCTCTTAAGATGTGCCACATTCCAGTTGCTCAAAAACTTTGCGCCATCTTGATTCTCCAATTCGTGTGAACCTTTCCTAGTGACATCTGAAACCCGATAGTGGCCTTCCCATGTTGGACCTAGCTTCTATATATTGAGTTCCTGGGTGTTTGAGTTACTTTCCTTAGAACCAAGTCTCCAACTTTGAAACAATGGAGGTTGGCTCTTCGATTATAATATCTTTCTATTCTTTGCTTTTGGGTTGCCATCCTTATATGCGCTAATTGCCGTCTCTCATTGAGTAGCTCCAAGTTGACTAACACTGCTTCGTTATTACCTCTTCGCTTTCCTGGAAATACCGCAAGGTAGGCTCCCCTACTTTCACTGGGATTAAGGCTTATGTTGCGTACACACGGGTGAAAGGAGTTTCTCCTGTGCTCGATTTGGCCGTTGTTCGGTATGCCTATAGCACTCCAGGTAATTCCTCAGGCCATTTACCTTTAACTGCTTCCAATCTCTTTTTGGGATTTTGTATAATCATTTTGTTCGTTTATTCCTCTTGACCAATTGCACTCGGATGATAGGGCGAAGATGTGATTCTTTTGATTTTCAAGTCTTCAAGGAACATTGTGATCTTTGCACCTATAAAATATGGCCCGTTATCGTAGGCTATCTCTTTTGGTATTCCAAATCTGCAAATTATGTTCTCACACAAGAAATTCACCATTTCACGTTTGCCTATCTTCTGATAAGGACCTGTTTTAACCCACTTAGAAAAATAGTCAGTCAAAATCAAAGAAATCTTATCTTGCCAGGGGCCGACGGTAGTGGTCTGATGATATCCATTCCCACTTCATGAATGGCCATAGAGACAGAACCGAGTGCAATGGTTCTGCTAGTTAATGTACCAGTGGTGCGTAGCGTTGACACTTATCACATTTTTGTACGAAAGCTTTGGAGTCTTGTTCCATTCGGGGCCAATAGTATCCTGCCCTACAAATTTTAGTACCAAGGAGTCGGCACCCGAATGATTTCCACATATCCATTCTTGAACTTCTCGCATAACATAGTTAGCTTCAGAAGCTCCCAAGCAGCGGTCCATTAGGCCTTGAAAAGATTTCATGTCCAGTTGGCCACCTTTGAAGCTATATTGTGCTGCTTTGGCACACATCGCCTGGGATGCCTTGGGGTCTTCGGGAAACTTCCCATGTTCAAGATAATCAATGATCTCATTCCTCCAGTCCCAGACCAAATTAGTCGTATTTACCTCATACTAGCTATCTGCATCCAAAACCGAGTGCATGAGCTGTAATACTGTCCCAGAATCTGATCCCTTCATTTTCATTGATGAACCGAGATTAGCTAATGCATCTACTTCTGAATTTTCTTTCCTCGGGATATGCATAATTAACCACTCCTAGAATCGAGCAAACAGAGCATGAACCTTTACTAGGTATTATTGCATGTGCTCCTCTTTGGTTTCGAAGATCCTATAGACCTGATTTACCACTAGCTGGGAATCACATTTGATTTCTATGACCTCGAAATCTATTCCCTGAGCCAATTTGAGTCCTGCAATCAAAGCTTCATACTTTGCTCGTTGTTAGTCAAAGGAACAGTTCTTATGGCATGCCCTAGGGTTTCTCCCGAAGGCATGGTTAACACTATGCCAAGTCTGGACCCCTTTATGTTGGAAGCTCCATCCATAAATAAGGTCCAAACTCCCGATGTCAATTCTGACACCATCAATTCTTCTTTTTGTTGCTAGAGGCAGCAATCCTGGACTAAAATCAACCATAAAGTCGGCAAAAATTTGTGACTTAATCACATTCCTAGGTTTATACTTTATGTCAAATTCACTCATTTCGACGGTCCACATGGCCAATCTACCCAAGAGTTTGAGTTTATGAAGGATATTCTGTAGGGGAAAGGTGGTCACCACAACTATCGGGTGACATTGGAAGTAAGGCCTCAACTTCCAAGTGACGACTACGAGAGCTAAGGACAGCTTCTCCAAATGCGGGTAGCGCGTTTCTGCTCCCGTTAAAATTCTACTAACGTAATAAATGGGAGATTGCATACTTTCGTCCTCATGGAATAAAATGGCACTTACCACTACCTCCGAGACTACTAGATAGATTAACAATTTTTCACCTTCCTCTGACTTTGATAGTAACGGAGGGCTTGGCAAGTACTTTTTTAAAGCTTCACCGCTAGTGCGTATGATACATGCTTTAAATATATTTAAAACCTATCATGTGGCAATCCACATGGATAATTAATTAGGTTATCTTAAAATGGGCTTACTTAGAATACATTAATTTAATTACATAGTAAAAATTAAAAAGGGGGTTTTAAAGTATTAGTCAGCCATTTTTTTCTCTCAGTAAAAATGGTCTCTTTGCTCTCATCAGAAACTTCTCTTATCGAAGATGAGAGATACCTTCTCTAAGTAGCGATTATCTCCATTGTTGCTACCATCAATTTCTCTGTCCATTGTTGCTGCTATTTCGAATCGGGAATAAATATAGGGTTTTGATGGTGAATCAGTGTAAAAAAATAGGGTTTAGGGTACTGAAGATAATGAAGATTGTTTGAAGATTCTGAAGATTATTAAAGAGGATAGCTTCAATACAGGTCCTATTCTTTATTCCCTATTATTTTTGTTGCGAAATTAGGATAGGTAGGTGCTGCGATTTAGTTCGTAGTAAAAAAATTTGGGTCTTTTTTTTGAGTTGTTACATCTTTCTGCTTGTTGATTTGGTTTGTCGAATATATAGTTGCATGCATGCTGCTTGTTGTTAGTTTTAGATGAGTCTTTTTATGTTAGTTTAATAAGTTGTTCTATTTTTTGCCTTATTCTTTGTTGTCTTTTTATTATTATTTTAGGGTAATGGTAAACAAATATCTAAATTTGAGATTTCATATTGGTGGTATGCTTGTGAGTGAGATAGGGCCAGTTTATGTAGGGAAAACTTTGAATATGCCTTAAATATGGATACAGACAAACTGTCTATTCTAGAAATTGTTGATTATGCCAAGAATTTTGGGTTTACCAATGTAGGAAAAATGTATATTGTATCTTCTAGGGGTGACAGTTTGGTAGAATTAAAAAAAGATAAGGATTTGTTGGTGCTTGCTAATTTGTTAACTAATAAAGATGTAGTAGATATTTATGTATTCCACGAGGGAGATAATGTGGTCTAGAATAGCCATGTGACTAGTGAGGCCATTGAAGAATCTTCCAGCAGGGTTGTTGAAGGTTTCAATACATTTTTAGGTTTCCAAATTTCTAATAAGTTAGTTGGTGATGAGCCTTTTTATGATAGTTCAGATACTGATAGTTTTGAAAGTGACAGTGACAGCGGGAGTGGTAGTGAATCAAGAAACAAAAGTGGTAACATGAAAACAAGTAAGGAAAACAAGAGGGTAATATATGATCCACAATGGGAAAATGTGATTTGGAAACTTAACATGGTATTTGAAAATGTATATAAGTTTAGGGAAGTTGTCACCAGGTATTTAATAGAAATAGGTTGTAAGCTAGAGAAGATTACAAATGTTAAAAATAAAGTTAGAGTAAAATGCAAAATTAGTGGATGCCCTTGGTTATTGTTTGCAAGCGGAGAGACCACATATGTTGATTTCATTATTAGAACTTATAATCCTAGGCATAACTGTAATAAGACCAACACAAATTCAATGTGCAATACCAAGTATCTTGCCAAGTACTATAGAAGTAGGATAATTTCACAGTCATGCATAAAAGGTTGGTAGATGCAAGATTTAGCAAGGGGGATATTGATTTATATGTTAGGAAAAAAATTTGTTTGAAGGCTAGGAAACAAGTATTGAAAGAAGTGATGGGTGATCATGTGAGGGAATTTAGCAGGATCTATGATTATAGAGACGTTCTCCTTCAATCAAATCCAGGGAGCACATGTATGATAAAAGTGGAACATTATGAAGATAGGAAAAATTGTTCACTCCTTCTACATTTGCTTTGCAGCAATGAAAAGGGGATTTATTGAAGGGTGCATAAAATGTATTGGGTTAGATGGTTGTTTCTTAAATGGAATATTTAAGGGACAACTAGTTGTTGCTATTGCAAAGGATGAGAACAACCAAACGTTTCTAATAGCATGGGCTATAATTAGGACTGAAAGTAAAGACACAAAAAGTTGGTTTATAAGGATATTGAAGTCTGATTTGGATATCAGTGACGAAACAACAGAATTGACAATCATTAGTGATATGAAAAAGGTACTATCTTCTTTATTATATTATTTTGCAGTCTCTTTGTTTTTAAACAAATAGTATCTTATTTGCTTATTATATTATTTTGCAGAGTTTGTATTCAGTAGTTCAAGAATATCTTCCTGAATGTGAGCACAGAATGTATGTAAGACATATTCTAGCTAACTGGCAACAGAAATGGAAAGGTATTGGGAGAAGAAATGGATTTTGGAGTTGTGCAAGGTCAACTTATGAAGATAAACTTAAAGTAAACTTGGAAAAGCTAAGTAAGCTAGGTCACAAGATCCGTGAAGACTTGGTAAACTACAATCTTAAGAAATGGAGCAAAGCAGTGTTCAATAACTTCTTCCAAGTGTGATAGTGTGAATAATAATATGGCTGAAAGCTTCAATGCTTAGGTTTTGGGTCCTAGGTACAAGACAATCATTAACATGCTTGAAGAAATTAGAATAAAGGTAATGAATAGGTTTACTAGAGTAAGGGCATTTGTAGATCCTTGGAATGAAGGCACATCCCCAATGGCAATGATGGTATTAGTTATAAATGTGGAGAAGTCAATGAAGTGCACAATACACTGAAATGGTAATTTTGGGTATAAAGTAAAGGGGGCTACATGGATTAAACACATTGTCAAGTTAACTGAGAGAGTGTATAGTTGCAGAGCTTGGCAACTGAAAGGGATACCTTGTGCATATGGTGTAGTAGCAATTCATCACAAAAGACTTAATCAACTTGACTTTATTTCTGAGTGGTACAATAAGGAGACCTACGTAAAAGCTTATTCTCATTTCATACAGCCCGTACCATGCATGAAGATGTGGTCTGAGTCAACAAATGCAAAGGATGAACTACCTTCTATTAGAACAATGCCTGGAAGGCCCACCAAAAAAGGAGGTTAGGGAGATAAAAAGCAGTGGAAATCTTATAAAGAGAGGAATATCAATGAATTGCTCAATTTGTAAGTACACATCTCATAACAGAAGAAGATGTCCATATAAACTTCAAAGAACTTCAGAGGTACTTTCTTTCCACTTCATAGTACATTATTTAGTTGTTACTTTACAGTTGTTTACTTGCAAAGTTAAAGTGAAAATCATTAGTTGCTTTCTGTTTGTTTGTATCAGTTAGTTTCTATTAGTTTCTGTTAGTTGTTAGTATCTGTCAGCTATTAGTTTGTATGAGATGTTAGTTTGCAACTATTTGCATTAGCTGTTAGTTTTTGTCAGCAACTATTTGCAACAGCTGTTAGTTTGCAACTGTTTGCATTAGCTATTATGAGTTTTGTTAGCAATTGTTTGCATTAGCTATTATGAGTTTTGTTAACAACTGTTTGCATTAGCTATTAGTTTCTGTCTGTATCAACTGTTAGTTTGCATTAGCTGTTTGTATCGGTTGTTAGTTTATGTTAGAGGTTGTTAGCAGCTGTTAGTTTCTGTTACTTTCTATTACTTCTGTTTGTTTTTTAGTTGTAGCAGCTGTTTGTTTCTGTTAGTTTAAAGGGTGTTAGTTTGTATATGTCTAAGTTAGTTGTATCAGTAGGATGTTAGCAGATGTTATTTTCTATTACTTTTTGTTACTTCTGCTAGTGTTTGTTAGTTGTAGCAGCTATTAGTTTCTATTAGTTGAAAGGGTGTTAGTTTGTATATGTCTGTTAGCAGTCTAAGTTCTGTTAGTTGGTCTGATCAACTAATTATTTGATATCTATTGTTTTTGTTTCTATTTATGGAAAGGAGTGGTTCACTCACAAAAATCAACCTCTAAGAAAAGATCAAATGCTGACTCACAAGCATCTACTAGTAAGAAGAATGCTAAAACCAAGGGTGGTAAAGGAAGAGGCAATAGCAAGATGGTGAAGAACTTACAAACCTCAGATGTACAGCATTATCAGGTTTCAGATGTGCAACAATCTCAGGCAAGCAACAGAGGTGCAAAAGGTGCATTTAAGAGGCCAAGAGTAGTGGGACATGGAGTATTTGTCAGCAAAAGTGGCTTTACATGTGTTGAAGTAATGAGCAATTTGGTGTGCTAGTTTTGAGGTTTCATGTTAAACTTAGTTGTTTGATATTTGTTATTTTTTCACTTAATTTTCAGCAAGGGAGGCCTGTTAGTATGGCAATCAACAGTGGAAGCAACAGTGGAGCAGTTGAAAGTTCATTTGTAGTGACTGGTGATCTTAATTATAAACCAAGTAAAGGCCTGAAATGAAAGGGAAAGTAAGCAATCACAACTAGATAACTTCAACATAGAAGTGCTTTACTATAATATTTAAGGTCAAAATCACCAAAAGCGAGTGAAAAAACTCAAGGTGTTTGAGCTTCGGCCCTACTATATTATGGTTAGGAACTGATATTAAATGGTAGTTTGATTATGGTTTGGATAATATTTTGCGGTGCAAGTTATGATGTAAACTATTAAACTTGTTTTATTTGTATTCTTTTGGGATGCAAGTTGTAATGTAAAACTGATTAAGTCTAGGTCTTTTGAGCTCTAATACAATGTTCCTAGGCTTTCATTGTTGTGCAACAGAAAATGCACTATCTACTAAAGACTTTCATGTGTGTGGTTTGACTTTCAATTTTGGAAAGGCAGGTATTCATATTGGTTGTATGTATAAGGAAGAACTTGTTGTTAATAGGGATTGGATAAGGTCAGCATAATTGATCACACAAAGCTCACTACAGATCAAACTCAAACGCCAGCAACACACACAATACCTGGAGGACATAATTAACAATAGGGGAAGATTTAATACCACAAATTAAAACAAAACACCACAACTTCAATACACAAACAAAGTTCATGGTTACACAACACCTCCTAGCATTTGAACAACTAAAAATACACACTGAAATATAAATTAATAATAAGCAACATCTTCAATTTTTTTCTTCTTCAATTTAGCATCAAGTTCCATTTTATCCTTCTGTAAGCCAAGAATTAACGCCTTTGATTGGCCAGAAAATTCCGGATCATACCATTGAAAAAACCCACAAGCCACATGAACCCTTAGCAAGAAAATATTAACTAAACCATTATAAATAAAATGAAATTTTAGCCATAATATATCATATAACATATGATGATATGAAAGATGATTACCTCATAGTATTTGCATCCAAAAAAACGTCTTCCTGGATTAGTATATATCGTTGACATTCTCAAAGTAGGCTGTACACAACCACAAAATACATTAAACCTCAACTTCTACAAATACTTGAAAGGGTGTTCCTTCTTTCAAAAAAAATTGGATAAGAATAAAGGATAAATAAAATGAGAAAGATAAGAAATAACTCAATAATAATAAGAGAGGGCAAATTTCAAATGGATAAAGATGAAGGAATGGAGAAGAAAGGTGTAATATAAAGAAAAAGAGGAGGAAATTTAAGTTTTCAAAAAGGGGGCTAATTAGGCGTTAGTTGTTGTCAGGTGGGTCCATTTTAATGGTTATTATCACCCTTCACGCGCTCGTAGGCGACTTATTTCACACAATATACAACATAAACGACAGGTGATTTTATGAAAGGGATATGTTCAGATGGGGTTTTGGGGACATGCGATAGTTTAGGTAGAAAACTGACAAAGATTGTATAATTTAGGGTTTGAGGGTAAATTTAGAGAATGTAAATAATATTCACCCCTATATTTAACTACATCCTAGAGATAGAAGCATGGGCGGCCCGACGGGTTCCGTGGTCTAAAGCCAAATTTTATGAGGGGCCTTAATTTTTAAAAAATATTTATTTATTTATTTGAAGTTTATTTTTCTAGCATTTCTGAGATACAAAGTTATTAATAATTTTCTTATAATCAATAACTCTTAATAAGTCTTTCTTAACTGGAAATATAGCAAATCCATTTAACATTTCTTAAGACATTGTTGTTCTTAGGTAAGATTTTATCAATTTAATTTTGAAAATTTCTTTCCGCTGAAGCGACGATAACAAGAGTTATTAACATTATTCCATAAGTAATATAGACATTGGAAAAAGAATCAAATCTTTTTATTTCACCAAATATATCAATTAAACTGTTATCTTCTAATTGTACTATTTTTCTTAATATTTTTAATTTCGAAAATAAATCTAAATCATAAATATCGAATTGATTATTATGCTTTAAGGAACATTCAATGTTAAAGAAATATTTTTTCAGATTTCCATTATTTAGTGATCTTAATTTTTACTGCTAAATAGAAAACCAAAAATATTTTCATATGTTTCGAATTGATCAAATCTTTTGAAGTGAAAAAAATAGCATTCTCTTCTATGTATAAAGTAATCAATTCCAAAGGACTTTTCGAAAGATTTTGAGATTTTATTATCAATATTTCCATCAAATTGTTACTTTCTATATATCATACGTTTCTTACAAAATTCTGGTTCGATATTTATTGTAAGTGCAATTTTCGTGACAAAAATCATAGTAGATGTAAATCCTTCTTCTTTGTACTTGTTAAAGAAAAAATTAATTTTTTGTCACTTCACAGAATTTTTTTTAAAATTTATACATAGTATATTAGGTGTAACAAGAAAAAGAATCCTATAAATATGGGGCATAAAGTAATTGTTTTACTTGAAAGGTAATTTTTTTTTTGATAAAATAAGGTAAGCATGCTCTGTCATGTTTTGAAGACGACCCGATAGACCTTGTTGGGCGCGGTCTAACACTTTGAAGAGACACGTGTCGTGATAGAGACGACAAGACTGCTACAGAATTCATAGCCAGTCTTCGTTTTCTTTTTATTCTTAGATTCTTAGATATTAGTCTTCATCAGCCTACTTCATTAGTATTCCCTCCTTTGGCTTTTCGAGAGATGACTAATTTTAAAATTTAAAGAAGGTAGTATTATATTAGTGAAGAAAACCGTTGTGACTCGCTATCGGTTTTGACCATGGCTGCGGCATCGACCAGCTTTCATATTTGCCGGAGATTCCACTACAACAGCAACCTCCTTCCACGACGGGAGAACTCGTTTCCAGAACGGGTTAAAGCTTCCCCAACGCGGAGCATAATCACAGCTTCCATGAGAGCTCGACGTCCTCAGAACGTCCCCGGAGATTTCTTCGTCGGTAATCTTTGTTTTCAGTTTTTATTTAGGAGATTAACTAGTAAAGTTACCACCACTGAGCTGTGACACAGCCTCTTGCATAAGCTAAGTCTATTTACAATAGACACTGTTGGTCCGGCCATTTTCCAGAGGCCGCCCTTTTTATCTAACATTCCAAGTTTGTATCTTATAGCCGGAGCAATTTTCATCCTTCCCCTTTTTGGGAAGTAAGTACAACTTTTTTTTGCACAGAGTACGAAACACGTGAAGCATGGCTCGACGTCTTAATGATCACATCAAAATATGCCAATTTTCGGTTTCTGAATTTCCTCCCGCTTTCATAAAGTACAATTTTTTTGCATCCGTATAACAACACGTGGCTTGGCCTGGCAGATGAAAGTGATCTGGCCCAGGGCCCTCATGTACTTTTTTCTTGGATAGGAGCTTGATCCAAGACTCAAACTGGATCATTTTTCTTTTCTTTTGGGGGAGGTGGGGGGAATATACCGTGCACTTTGGTTCCGTGTTCTCGAAAGGCCCAAATTAAAGAATTTCCGTACTGCATTTTTTCTGTTTCTTATTTTTGATAAGCTTTTTCTCAACTGTATTTAGTTTGAACTATTCATTAGTCACTATTGGGTAATACTAATTATGTAATAAATATGTGACATTAAAGTCCAAATTAAGGATGTACTTCTGTCAACACCAGTTTGAAGGGATATGATCAATGATACATGCTTGCATTTACCAATGATTTAGTACAAATGCGATGGCACTAGATGTGCTTCCTGTATTATATATGATTTTATGCTTTTATGTTGAATCATGTTATTTGGTTTAATCTTTATGCAACTGTGTTTACTTGCAGATCATACATGCATAGACTGTGATACCTGTCGATGGATGGCTTCGGTAACCAAATTTTCTGTTTAAGTTATATGTATGAATAGACCAAGATACTTGTCAATGATTGCTCCCTTATGATCCCTGTTTCATGGGGCTTGAATAGATGATATAACACTGCACATTACTACACAAAATTGAGCATGAAATTAATTCTCGGTGATCTGTTTTAGCATTTTCATTTGGAGTGGAGGAGAGGGAAGGTGTATACTGTATAGTATGGTGGGAAACTGGAGTTACTCGCCGATCTGTTTTTAATCACTGTTGTTTACTCTTAGTGGTGAAATAAGTAGGGAGCTATCGCCCTTTTGTCTTAACAACTAGGTTACCACAGGAAGGATTTCTGCCGTTGGTGTAAACTTGTGAATGGATATTTTGTTCAGGTAGTAGAAAGCCTTAGATTAGCTGTAATTCTTAAATAGTTGAAGAAGAATCTGTAATAATGTGTAATTTAAAAGAGAGGAGACTAAAGGAAAGCTGGAAAACATGTTAAGTTCACCAATTGAAATGAAAGTGACGTATTAGATTGGTTAAGTAAGGGATGGCAACACCAAAATTACTTCATCGCATGGCAAATGCCTAAAGGAGATAAGTTTTGGTGATAAGATACATTAAAATGGGTGAAAGTTGGAAAAGAATAGAACGGGTTGAGAGTATGTCATCCAATGCTATTGGATTTTTACGGAAAATGAGAGGGGGAGGCCTAATTTGGATAATAATTATTTTTTGGGGAACCACTTTGGCCGAGAATGATATCTAGAGACACTTTTAGTAAGATGAGTTGATCAAGTAGTCAAGAACTGTTCCAGAGATATGATTCATGTGCCAGATGATTTCACTCTTGTTCCATCACTAGTAGGTGTACTTGAAAATTTTCCAATATGTAGGACTTGTTGAATGTGATGAGTCTGTAATGTAAAACAAGTCCAGATTCTTGTAATTCCCTAAAAGTACTAGATAGTACCGTATATCAATAAAATCTTACCTTATAAAAAAAAGGTGTACCTGGAAATTTTCATCAGACTGGTACTTTTGGGAACACTTTAGTTCTTCATTCAGGTAAATGAAGAAAGGAGGTGCAACGGATGCCAAGGATATACAACTAGTTATCCTAGTAGGGGTTGTATATAAATCATAGCAAAGGCTCTAGCAATGAGAATTAAAAGCGTTATGAATAAGCTCTGGGCCATCTTGCTAAATACTTCTGTAGACGGGTAACAAACCCTTGTTGCAAGTCCTTTTGCGAATGATTTCGAAAATTCTAGATTAAGGATCAGAGAACCAGTTTGTAAGTGGGATATAGCAAAGGTTTTACGTTCATGTGAAATAAGACTTTTTTGTTTGACGTATTTGTGGTAGTAAATCTTTGGAGGATGTTTTACCAACTTGTTCGCACCGGGTTTGGACAAGATAATTCCAGTGTCAGAGATCCCCAAAAAAAGAAGATTTTCAGTTGTCATGTTTTACATACCCATATATATATATATATATATATATATATATATCCTTGAGAAGACATTTGAAGCACCGGAAGCCTCATGAGGCTGAATGCCTCCTGTTGCGGTTGTATAATAATAAGCAATCCTGTAAGCAAATAGTTTGCTATGGCAAATGTCATCCTCCAAATACTTTTTACTGAGTTCTTATTGCAAGTCTCTACACAAGGTCGGAGAAACTATAATCTGTATGGAGATCTAGGCTCCAAAAGAAGGTAGCATTCTTATCTCAGTGTGACATCTGGAGCTATCTTGACAGCAGATATCTGAAGGAGGAGAGGATGCTTTATTATTGGTGATGTCTGTGCAAAAAGCATGGAAGGATTTGAACTACCTATTTTTACAATGGTTTTATGCTGCTGAGTTATGGCTGTTGATCTATGCTATAGTCAAGATTTAATAGGTGCTCTTGAGCTCTGTGGCAGAGATGCTGGCAAGTTGGAGGTTTAGGTAAATTGGGAAATTAAGAAAAATAAGCTGTGGAAACCCCTATTTTTGGATATTCTGGAAAGTAAAAACAGTAGAACTTTGATTGGATTGAGAGACCGAAAACGAGGGTCAAGAGCTTTCTTTTATTAATTAGTATTCTGGTGCAATATGGAAATACCATACGTGTAGATTGTTGGCTAAATTATTGGAGGCCTGATGTGTATTTCTACAACATTTTGTAAAAACATCACCACCTTGGTCTAGCATTAACGAATTCTTTGTATTTATCAACATATTAATGTGTTTATTGGTGTGTTTAGATCATAAAGACTTCTATTTTCTCCTATTGTATTTGGGTTTCATCCCTCTTGGATGTGCTTTTCAAAAACTGCTATCATTGAAGAACAAATATGAATTCTAAGATTGAAACAAGAATTTATAGATAGCCGACTTGTCTGAGGATGAGCATCTACTGTCGCAGTGGTCCCTTTATTTCCAGATGAAAACTAATTTGGAACTGATAATTGCTTTATTTCTTGTACTTTAGGAGAACTTTACACGAGTTGATGACATGTCAGCAGTCTTTAAACAGCCCAGCTGTGAAGAAGAACGTCTGAGAGCTCTTCAGGTACTCTATTTAGTATTTTCATCTATCATCTGATTCTCGATTGGAAAATACTATTAGCGATAATCATTGTGGAAAAAGAACTTTAGAACAAAAAAGACATTCCTAAAAAATATGCATAGCAATTCTAAATTCTAAGCTGATATGCTTTTAGCTTGGAGAAACTTTATTTGATACTCTTATCTAATCTTAGTTCCAGTTACTTTAACATGGATCTAACTTTCTATTTTGATTGATGATGCTTCAAGGCCTTAATATCATGCCCAACAAATTCAATCCATACAGAGAAGCCTGCCCATGATATTTTAGAAGTTCAGAAGACTTTTCCAATTCCAATAGATGAGCATACAATGCCGGTAGATCCGTTCTCCTTTTGTAGTTATCTTTGTGTATTTATTTCTCACTAAGCAGTTGAGATAATTGAAGGAGTCTGTCAACAGATATTAATTTGATCCAGACAAACTGTAGATTAATGAATACTGCTTTGTTCATCCTCATCATCATCTTCATGGCAGAAACTAAATGAAATCCAGTTAAAGGCTGTATTTCATTTGACGTATGCTCTCATTTTACTAGTCCATAACTCCTTGAATATGCAGATTACGTTGTTTAAGTGGCACAAAAAAACCCTTAGGTGAACAATACCTTAATTTTTAGCACAAGTTAAACTCGTGGTCAAAGATTGACCCAAACAGTTAACTCTGGTCAGCGGGTCAGAATTGACTCTTGTGCATTGCCCTATAGGACGGGCAGACCTTTGTGCTTTGCTGTGTGCCGCGTGCACTGATTTTCTGACAGGACAGCTTTTAGTAAAATGTTCATAACTTTTTGTAGGAATATAAGAATGACAAACGGTTTGAAGTGTTGGAAACTAGACTTCAAGAGCTTTAATTTAATATATTACACCCACCCACAACTCAATCTACATTGGGAGATATGATCGTTTGAAGTTAGAACATGTGCGGCTATGATTGTCTTCTTCCCTCAAATGCTTCCAATTTTCTCCCATGATACTGAAACCCACCCGAGTCCCCTCGATTACCAACCAAATCATTCCAACAAGTCCCAAAACTCATTTTGAACTTTTAGGAAGTATCAAAATTCAAAATGGGACTCATTTACTAAAAATGAAGAATCGGGTTATTACAGTTTCTTTTTAGATCACATCATTCTGCAAGTCTTCTGATATTTTTATTGAGAAGTTTTAGCATTCTTGAGTGATGAAATGTATAATTAGTTCTTAATGCCATTTCTCTTTTCCTATCTGGCACTAACAGATGTGTAGAAGCAACATCACCTATTTCCTGAAACTTTGTGTCTGTCTTATCTAAGTGTTTTCTACTACTTTCAGGGTGTTTACCACTGTGGTTATCATTCTGAAAAGTCGTTTGGAGCTGCTTCTTATTTGATTGTTCGTGATGAAGGAAATATTCTTGTTGACAGGTATTTTAGCATTCATACTTCATGAGAGCCTGTTGGCTTTACAATCAAAACAGGGGGTGGCTGAAGAGAACTAATTTAGTAAATAGGAGAATGTTATCTTATATCATTACTGGGAAACAATATAAGGAAGTTGGAGAGTTGGGAATTGCTGGATATTAGAATTTCGAACTTTGATGCATATGAACTTAGTATTGACAGGCTAACTAAATATTTGCAGTCCAAGGTACACAGAAAGATTGGCAAATAATCTTAAAATGTTAGGTGGAGCTCGTTACATGTTCCTTACACACAGGTATGGTGATATCGTTTTACATCATGTTGTTCAGTCCTAACATGCACTAATTATTATTTTGTTACCAGGGATGATGTAGCAGATCATGAGAGATGGTCAAATCACTTAGGCTGTGAGCGTATTCTTCATTCACTGGAGGTAATATACTCAAACTGTCGACCTTTTAGTGAGACTGATCATTTAAACGGTTAATATAGAACTCAATTCTGAGGCTCAACCAATGTCTGTCTCCATCAATCTACAATCTATAAGGTAGAGATTTGGACCTGAATTCCTTTTTAATTGGCTCGTGTATTCCTCATCTATACTCTTTTTCATTGGTTCTTATATTCCTCAATCCTGATGATGGTCTTTTATCAACTTGAAAGAACAATGTCGATCAATAAGGGGTATACGTAGAGTCTGCCTTCTCAGCCCCAAGTCTTTGCTAAAGCTCCAACGCCTTTGACTTTGTAACCTATTGGTAAAGTGTGTGGGGCTGGTGGCTGCTGTCCCGTTGCAAGCTCAGTTCAGCCTGTTGACTCTGTCCGCTGCAAATTATAAGAAAATTAAGTCACATCTAGTAGCTTTGCTCAATGCGTCCAGTGTGCGCTGACAAACTGACTTAAGTAACACTCCGACAGTGCATTTACTCGTGCAGTCTAGTCGTCTGTCCGTCAGTGAAAGCTAGTTGAGAAATGTAAGACCCAAGAAAATCAAATAGTTCTCTCCAAAGAGCTCGGCTGAAATATGGCGCCCTGTCGTTGACAATGTGCATTGGTAGCTCTCAATATTTCACCACATGATTAAAAAAAATCTCGGCAGCTTCACTTGTGTTGTGCCAAAGCGATGCCAGTACAAATGTCACATACTTGGATAATTGGTCTACCACCATCATGATTGTGTCGAACTCTTCGGACTTTGCTAGGCAAGCGATAAAGTCCATTGTGACATGTCCCATGGCTTTTCGGAAATTGGCAATGGATCTAAGTCTTTGCAGGTGCTTGATTCTGAATCTTATCTTGCTGGCACACTAAGCAAGTCTGCACATAGCATTCTGTATGATCGCGCATGTGTGGCTGATAATAATCTGAGTCTAGTTTTTGACCAGGATGACCCGCCCATAAGATGTCATGACATTCCTTCATTAGCCTTCTTTGAAGCACATATATCCATCATACCGCAATAAGCAATAGGCTGTCTTTACCTAAAATGCCTTGTCTTGCCTAGGGCGGCCAAGTTCATAAGCTGCTTTGGCATAGTGTGTCCTGCTGCCTGTCCATCTTACCGCAATAAGCAATAGGCCATCTTTACCCAAAGATGCATTGCTTTGCCATAGTGTGTCCTGCTGCCTGCCTACCCTGATGGCATCAAGTTTTCACTTCTAGCTGTTATGTTGGCTGCTTTGCCTTATAAATAAGTGTGTTCTCTCCCGGGCTTATACTCCAGCACATAGTTGAACTCTAGAAAGTTCTGGCATGGAGCTTACTTTGGTGTAAGCTTCTTTTGTGTCTGAAAAGCAGCTCGTGACAACATTATCCATCTTGATGACAAACACCCGAGCAAATAATGTTGCCCTGTACGGAAGCAATGCACAATGTGGTCATCTCCTTACGCTATTATTTGTGATGAGAAGTGATTCATACTAAAGTCACTGTGCTTCATGAGTTGTTATCTCCTTGGCTTTAGGGAATCCTTTGTATCACTTGTGATGCATATAGGGAGTTATTTCTCTTTTCTATATGTAATTGCTTCTCTTTAAATAGCACTCGAACAATGGTTTTTATATCTCTTATAAGATGGATTTACAATCCTAGACGATGATATTGACATCAATATATTTCAGGTAGATCATTCAACTACTGCCATAGAGATGAAGCTGGAGGGAAGTGGACCGTGGAGCCTTGGTGACGACATCGCACTTGTACATACACCTGGACATACAAAAGTGTGCAAATTGTTCTTTGTACCTTGCTTAATCAACGTAGAATTCATTGTTTATCCGATTAGTTTAGGGATAAATATAGTTTTGATTTCAAAATTTTATCAGTGGCTAATGATTCCTTCTCGTTATCTTCGTGAATTCATGGATCAAAGTCTTAGTTGACCAATTCTTAAACACGTACAGTTCACTTGTTTATCAGTTTAGTCTATTTCAACATTATACGCTTAATGATTCTTTCTAGTTATCTTTGCAAATTCATGGTTCAGACTTTTAGATTACCAATTCTAACACCATTTTGTGTTTGTCATAATGGTAGGGGTCAGTATGCTTGCTCTACAAACCATTTAAAGTGCTTTTTACTGGAGACCACTTTGCAATGAGTGAATTTGGCTGGTCCATTTTTGAGAGATACAACAAGCTTTCAGGTGCACGTTCATGGTATCTTTATTATGTTATTATGTTATATTAGCTGTGATGACAATCAAATGGCTAGTGGATTGTAGGGTGAAGATTTCCTCTGAATAGAGTTAATGTTGGAGGAGCATATTCCACAAGGGGAAGGGGGAAGAAAAGATACCTTTACAGCGGTCTCAAGAATAATGAGTAAAATGTTGTAGTGGATTAGTGAATCCATATATTGGGATTGCTTCCAAGTATTGGCTGTTCACGGTCCCAAGCACTATTGCAGCCTGCTTTAGCTTTAGCAGTGGACCTGAAATAAATCATTTGGGGAAGAAGATATAGCTCTTCTCTAAGTGCCTTGCTAAGTATATCTTATTCAGCAAGTTAGCATATATGCCCTCTCCAAATGAATCTGAAAAGATTATTTTGATGGACAATCACTGTTATGGACAAACTTAGATCTAGGAATCTCGACTCTGGATAAGTAGTGGACAGATGTCAAGCTGGGGTAACTGGTAACCTGCTCCATGGTCATTGACTAATTGGAGGTGGGCATAATGTGATTTCAGTTATACTCTAAAAGAAGTAAAGGGGGGAGACGTGATTCTTTCATGGCTCTCATAGTGATGCATCGTTGAGCATTTATGGGGTGAGATGGGGGCCTCCTCTGGGGGTTTGGTTCAACCCATTTTTTATTGATGAGACGCGGAACTATTTTTGACTGCGAAAGAGGTTTGTAGGGTTGTAAATGTGAAATATGTTTGGAGGTGGAACGTTGGTCATTTCTGCGATGTTTTATCTTTAGGTTTCTTGCTTCCTAGTAATGTTTCTTTTGCACGGGATCTGATATCTTATCTTCCGTTACTTTTGCAGTTCCAAAGCAATTGAACAGTGTCAAGTTGATGCTTGAGTTGGATTTTGAATGGATATTGCCAGGTGAGTAATGCTTGTTGTACAGAAGCTTGACTTGTTGGCACATTTATAAACTAAATCAAGAGCTAAATGAAGCGACAGCACTTGGAAAACCAACAGGATACAAGGAACATATTAGTAGTAACTAATGGTTATCAGTAGGAGTGGCACATGGGCGAGTTGGGCTGAATTTGGGCGGGTCAAGATGGGTTGAGTCATTAAATGGGTCATTACCCAACCCAGCCCAAAGTATACTTGGGCTAAGATGGGTTGGATCAAGATGGGCAAAACAATGGGTCATAGCCCAACCCGTGACCCATGTTTTGGAACCATACTTCATCTTGCATAAACAAAGCCTTTTACCTTTTATACACCTATGTATGTTCTCTACTTTCTTAGCTTCCTCATAATTTATTCATTCCAGGCACGGCGATAAATTGCTATATATCTAATTTTAAATTTTTAGCTAAGAAACACATGGATTAATCTTATACTCAACTATTTATCAGTGTTGTCAAGGGCAAAAAGCTCTAAAAAGCGCTCTAGGTCTATTTGGGCTTTAAGCGCAAAGCGCACTTAAAGTGTGAGCTTTAGTTAAAAAAGGCGCAATGAAGGAAATAAATAAAAATCTATATGTATTTCAAGAACAAAGTAACAAATTCATTTATAATGTTTCCCTTAGCAGCTAATACACTTATTTCTGATTATAGTTGTTTTTTAGTGCTGCTTGATTCAAGAGAGAACTCATGGGCAATGAGGCGCACTCCTACAACTAAAGCAAGGCGAAGCGCCCTCCTTGAGCTTTTCTGAGCTTCAGGGTTTAAGCGCGCCTTAAATAAGCCTTTGACAACACTGCTATTTATGAGCTTTTATTACTTTCTAAGACTAAATAACTATTTAAAAGAGTAAAAGAAAGAAGAAGAAGAAAAAGCAAAGAAAATAGCAGTTGAAAAAAAAAAGACAATGTTTCAGAAAATTTTTGTGCAAGATAAAGTTTTGGCTAGTTGAATTTTTTTTTCCTGATGTTGGAATTGTTCCATAAACAATTCATTTAGAAAAAAAGCTTTCAGGCCGCACGAAATTTTCAGAAAACTCCGTCGATTTCTTTTAGAGAAAAACAACTCGACAATTTTCTTTACAAACTTTGATATATATATATATATATATATATATATATATATATATATGTAGTTACTATTATCTTTTTCTTTATAATGTAACACAAGAAGCCCTACTCCCCATTTAAGAAGTAAGTACTCCCTCATTTCAAAAAAAAATATTATTAATATTTTGAGAATCAAAATATATTTTTTTAAATACAAATTAGTATTTAAAATTTGTAAGTTGAAAAATATCTTTTATGTTATTTCTAAATAAGTAAATTTCACCACAACTCAGTAAAATTATTCATATTTACGTCAAAACTTAAAAACCTTGATTCTCATTTTAAAACTTAGATACATGACTAATGATGGGGCAACTAAGTAAATTTCTAGAAAAATCTTCATTTGGGTTGAGATTCCTTTGTTTTGGGTGAGCTTCATGAGTTGTATTTGGGCTACTTCATGGGTCAGAATGAGCTATAAAAAATGATGCGCTAACTTGGGCTTAACCCAAATATACCTATGAGCTAAAATGTTTGTAGCCCAACCCATTTATCTCTGGGCGGGTTGGGCTGGTTGGATGGGTTTGGGCTCAAATTGTCACCCCTAGTTATCAACATGTCCAAAGGTTCAACTTTGTACACCATTTCTATCAATGGTTTGGGCTTTGAGGAGTCTATACATGTGTAGTGTTTGACGCTGATGCGACTTTCCCTTGTCTTCAGTTAACACACCGTATATCTTTCACCATCTTTTTTATTTTAATATCTTACCTTGAAGATTACACCAGGGAGAGGGCTTCAACTGGAAATATGTAGCAAATTCCTTCTCGTTCCTCTTTCCCCTCCCAAGAAAAACTATCCTAACAGGTTAATGTTGTTCTATCTGGCTGCATCACCCGCCTCTTGTACCTTCAATGATATTTCTGCTTGTCTTTTAGTTCTTAAAACCATCTTAAGCTTCACGTACTATTGTGCTGCTAGTGCAGAAATGTGTTTTCTTCTACTTTTATTGTTTTGGTATTGCAGTTAAGGGTGTTAATTGGTTGGGTTTGGGAGATCAAAATATTTGAACTAAGTCATGAATTAACTGATCAAACTTGGACTAAAATGGTTCAAGTCCAGATGGATAATTACGACTCATAACCAAATCTGTCGTACTTTAAGTTTGGACTAGTAACAATTTTCTGGGTTAAAATTGGCACTCTTAGGGTGTCAAAGGACGGGTCAAAATGAGTTGAGGTTTATGATCTCATGCATCCGAAATTCACTTGCATCTCGTTGGTTGGATCAAGATATTTGAGCAATTTAGTGTTCTCTTGTTCTTCAGGCCATGGTAGGAGAACAAAATTTAGCGATGCTGAGGAGAAGAATTCAAGCATAAGAGCTTTCCTAGAAACAAAAATGCAGCTGTCATGAGTCCTGTCGCCGATTCGTCTTGATAGGATTTTGTAGATAAACAGTTGGTTCATGTATCCAGTTCTTGTAATAATGTAAGTTCAGGTATGGTTGTCTTGGAATTTGTGGACCACAAATAAGCTTTTGGCCTAGCAGCTTTGCTTATGAATTTTCATGTAATATATGATAATCTTCAGAAGAAAATGACGAGAGAATTTGCTCAGTATTCGTTCGAGTATTGGCAGGAAGCATTAGATATTCCAAGCATCACACGCTTTGTTCTCCTAATGGTCTGTCATTGGCTCAGGCCTGTTTGTGTACAAATGTTTTTAGTGGTTCTTTTGCATTTGCAATCCTAATGTATGCATCTCTCTCTCTCTCTCTCCCCCTCCTAACCTATTCATTTCTTACCAAAATTATAAGGAAGATTATTTTGTGAAAGGTAGAGTAGGAATTGTACATCGTTTTATAGAAAGAAGCATTGGAAGGGAGGAAGAATGGATAGAGTTGGGGAGAGAGAGAAGGAAGTGGCTACTGCTTCCAAAAAGAAAAAAAAAGGAGGACAAATGCCCACATAGCGAATGGCAAATTGTTTTCGTCAATCACTTATGTAGATGCAGCTCAATATAAAAAGACTACAAGATGCTGATATGGAAGATGAAAATACAATCTATATTATATTACAAGGAGGATATTGAAACATCTATATCTATATATTTATATATTATATATTTATATCTATCTATTCTATATTCAAAGTACGAAGGCACTTAGCAAAATATCGTTCGCCTTTTTTACCCTTAAAAAATAGAATTCACATTGGATAAAATAGTAATTTAAATATTTTTCTAATATGTAAGAATGCGCATTTAATTATTTTTCTAATATCTGGACATTGAAATCAACTATAACTCTGATTATAAAAAAATTTCATATTTGAATTATGTAGAGAATTTTTATATTTAGGATTCTAAAAGCAATTAAATTTTATTTTATATCGGTTTCCTTATTTCAAGCACATAATATTAAAGTTGTAGTAAACTATAATTTTTTTTATCATACAAAACTTAGAAATTAAGGTAAAAATTGCAATTGGGTGCCCCTTTTTAACCTGTAGCCGCTTTGTCTTTCTGTTTGTACCCGTATCCGTTTTTTTGTTAAAAGCCTTTTAAAAAGGCTAGTTTGACCTTCTTCATTAAAAGACTACTTTCTCTCCAAATATACGCTAGTCTTCTACTGTCTCTGTCTCTCTCTCCCGTTATTCGTGTTTTTTGATTTGTTCTTTTCTGAAATCAATCGATTTTCGTCGCTGTTTTGATTTTTCAACTGCTCGTCGTCGTTGTTCCTACATTACGATTTAATCACAAGTACATTGCATTAATTTTCTGGGTTTCATTTTACGATTTCTGGGTTTTATTTCTGGTTTTAGTTTTGATAGTCATGTATTTATGATTAAATAGTTTCTTAGAGTTTAGTTTGATAAGTGCATTAGTTTTACATTTATGATTGTGTTTTTAGTTTTTTTGAACGAGTTTTTATGTTGTTGATGAAAATTCTATAAATTCTTCAGTGATTAGACGTCCAAATTTTTAAAAATTTGAGAGTTAAATAGATGATACTATTAAAGTGATGATACCTTAGATAGGAGTTGGAGTTTTTTTTTCATGTTTTGGCATTATGTTTGGATTTGAATTTGTGTTTTGTTTTTTGTAAAAATTACAGCATGTTGCTGAATGTTTTGTGTTTTGTAACTGTTGAACTTCAGCTTTAGGAGTTGAAGTTTTTGTTTTTGTTACTGGTGAACTTCAGCTCTAGAGTTGAAGTTTTTGTTTTGTAACTGTCGAACTTCAGCCTTCTTAGAGATTGAACTTTTAACTGATCTTTTTGATAATGTCCTGATGTTATTTTTTGTATGTTTTACTTTTTTTGAACAGATGACACCTAAAGCACCTAAAAATCCTAATGCAGCTAAAGTACGCAAAGCATCTAATGCCCCTAAAGCACCAAGACAACCTAAAATACCCCCAGGTCCTTATGTCCCTGCTCCTCCACCTACAAGACCAGGGCAAGGATATTTTGAGTTTCGAGATTGGTTTAACTGTAAGGGTTACTGGAAGGGGAACCACGATTTGAAGAATTTAATTGCAACTTTCTTGACTCCTACACAACGAGATAAGCTTAATAATGGTACATTTCGATACATTATGGCTATGGAGAATTTCAAATGCAACATGAAGTTGGTTCATTGTCTGTGTCTTTCTCGAATATTTACGAATGATCGAGACTCGATTAGTTTCAAGATTTTTGGCCATGATGTTTCCTTCACACTTGAAGACTTTTACATTATGTGTGGTTTGCGGATTACAACACATAATGTTGAAAAACCAATTAATCGAGAGAGCAATATTCTGAAGCGCTATTTTGGTAAGTCCAAGGGTGTGACTTTGAAGGATATTCGAGATTTTATGACTCGGAATGAAATTCCAAAGAATGTTGTGAATCACATACACGTATGCGAGAGCGATGATGATGCTATGAAGCTTATGGAATTCTTGTTGTATAGTCTATTTTGTTTGGAAAAAAAACCGAATCATCTGTGATGGAGGACTATGCATCTATTGTTGAAGATGATAAGGTTTCCATTGAATATCCTTGGGGTAATGTGGCTTATGAGAAGCTCATTTACTCACTGAAATATGCATTGGACAAGCAAAACAAATTACATTCAACTGAGTATAAACTTGGTGGATTTCCATATCCGTTATGTGCTTGGTTCTATGAGCGCTTCCCAGATATTCGGGAGAAGTATATAAGAGAGGATGAGTACCTTGATACCCCTCAGGTTCCTAGGATGTTACGTTATGTATGTGTGGGAGAGCCTAGATTTCCCGAACTTTTTGATATGTTCAGTAGTCATGAAGTAAGTTACTTTTTTTTGTCTTTGTGTTAATATGCTGACGTATTAGTTTTTTTCTTCTCATAATATACTTTTTTGTATTAAACAGAGATATCGCAGCTTTAGGGTATTGGATATAATTCCTACAGAAGAGGAATTGAATTCAATGCCTTTAATTGGACAATTACCATGCAGCCGGATTCGTTCAAAGGTACTTAACGCGGTTCTTTCAACTGGTGAATCACCACGTACTCTGAGTCGATCAAAAGAATCAAATCGAACTCCTGTTATTGGTGAATCACCACGTAGTCGGAGTCGATCAAAAGAAGCAAATCAAACTCCTTTTATTGGCGAATCATCTCGTAACCAGAGTCGTTCTAACCGTTCTACAAGTGACTTTGATGACAATGAATTACTCGACACAATATGTTTTGTAAGTTTTGATCTGAAGTTTTTTGGTTTTGTTTTTGTAAAAGTACAATATGTTTTTGAGCTGAAGTTTTTTTCTATATCTGAATTTTTGTTGTGTGTCTATTCTAGAGGTTAACGATGGAGGTTCAAAGTCATGCAGAAAAAGAAAGAAGCACAATCGTGAAAGAAGTTTTCAATAAGTTTAAAAAGGAGGAGCGATCTACTATTGTGGATGCAATTTTTGTAAAAGTGAAGGTAAGCTAATTTATAGAGAAGTCTTTTTTATTTCTGTTGATGTTATTCGGATTAATTATTGTTAGTAATTTTTTTCTAGGAATATTTCGATAAAAAGTTTGAACAATTGTTTAAGATTGTCAATAAATCAAACGGAATGGACGATGGCAATTTTGATTTGAGTAACCATCGAGAATATGATAGGGGGAATGACTGTTACGAACATCCATCGGATATTAAAGTTGTTGATGATGCATCAGATAAAGTCGCAGATGTAAATGCTACATGTGAGGAAGTGGTTTTTGAAGGCGATCAACATGTTCAAGAACAAGTTGAAGAGGAACGTTCCAGTGTTGATAGATTGAGCAGAGATGGAAATGATGAAGCAGAGTTATCAACTAAGAATATTGGAAGCAAGCAAGGTGCAGATAATCAAGTTGTTGATACTGAAGAACATACTGCTCATGATGTATTGCATAAAATCGCAGATGATAATGCTACACGTAAGGAAGCGGCTGTTGAAGGCGATGAACATGTTCAACAACATGGTGGAGAGGAACAATCCAATGTTTGTAAACAGAGTAAAGATGGAAATGATGAAGAGTTAACAACTGAGAAAGGTGCAGATGATCAAGCTGTTATCACTGAAAAACATGCACCGAGTTGTGCTTTGGAAAGTGATATTGCAAAAGGCAATTTGTTTGGCGATGGAGATCAAGCACTTGTTGGTACTTTAGAACTGAAAGCGAGTGATGTGTCTAGAACTATTGGAAAAGACGATCGGTATGGAGGAGCACTAGCTATTTGCAAAGAACTTCTAGGTGGTGATACACAGGAAATTGTTACTACAGGTATAAAGTGTGAAGTTTATAATATTTCAATGATACCTTAGATAGGAGCTGAAGTTTTGTTTCATGTTTTGTGTTTTTTGTAAATACTACAGCATGGTTTTTTGCTGAATGTTTTGTTTTGTAACTGGTGAATTTCAACTCTAGAGCTGAAGTTTTTGTTTTTGTAACTGTCGAACTTCAGCTCTAGAGCTGAAGTTTTTTTTTGTAACTGGCGAACTTCAGCCTTTATATAAATTTTTTCTATGTTATATATATAGAAAAACTAGTTGATCTATTTCCCCCTCTTTATGAATATGCAGTGCAAGTTGAAACTAGTTGTGCTTCAATTAACACAACTCAAAAACTCTCTAATGATGCTGAATTGAATGAAGGTAGAGTTGAGAAAAACCTTCCAGAGAATACTCCAATGCTCCTCGACGTTGGTTCACAATTGAATGAAGCTAGAAATGCTGATATCGAGAAAGGCATGCAGCCTAGGGAAACCACAGCGGAAGACAACGACAAGGTATTCTATAGATCATGAATTTATTATATTTGAACGAAGTATATTTTTACAGTTTGAAATTTTACATACTTTATTTTCTTTTTTATGTTTTTGAATGATTTTTCAGAAAGACTCGAGGCAGCTCAAAAAGAATTTGGTGAGATTATGCAGCTATATGAAAAAGGAGAAATACATATATTCACACTTGTTGCCTCACAGATAGGTGTGAAGTGTGTTGGTATTATTTTATAAAATTTAGTCAGTATTATTATTATTTTTTTTGCATGAAGATACAGGATCTGTTGGAATGCAATCTGTGTCTCAACACTTAGACCAGGTAGTTATTTTCTGCAATTCGATTACAAGCTGTTTTTTTGCCTAATGTGTATTTTTGTATCAGTTTTATTTATGTTTATATTTTCGTTGCTTTTGCAGATCTCATCTGATGCATGACAACTTCTTCCAAATCCTAAGAAAAGGAAGATTTCCAGTTCTCCTATGTGTGACACCAGTGATATCCCCAACTTTAATTTATGTTCATTTTCACTTGGTAGTACACAAGGTACTGATTCATAAGGTAATTCTGTTGCTGCTGTTGTTCGTGAAGAGAGACAAGAACGTCGTGAACAACAAGGAGTTGGTCAAGTATCTGCCACGATGGCTGTGGGTTTTCCCCCTGCTGCTGAATAGCAACAGTTAGTTGTGAAGGAACAGCAGGAAGAGCAAGCAAAAGGAAAACTAAATAAAAAAGGGAAAATGATTCGTATGGTGAGTATTTGGTTGAGATCTCCTTACGTAGTTCATAAACAAAAGCAAAGGGGGCAAGATTGGAAAGTAGGAAAGAATACACGAAGGTGTCCCCTCCATTATGTTAATCAAGACAGTGGATTGATGCAAAGATTTACAGAGTGATTTGAGATGGATTCCAGTGAATATGATTCCAATCGATTCAGATTAGGTGGAGTTGATATTGCAAAATCATTCTTTACCGAGCTTATGTATCCTGACTCTGATCTTGCGGATGAAGTAAGTTATTAAGTTTGTTTTTTGAATTGGTTTTCAACTGTATTTCCCAAAAGTTTAGCTTATTTTTTATAGTAAAGTTTTTGTACTGTAATTTAAAAAACTTCAGCTTTATTCATAGTAAACTGTTGAAGTTGTTATTTCACATGTTATCATTTGTTGTTGTTCATTTGCAGCATATTGAAGTGGGCATATATTACTTGCGCAAAAAGTATTGCTATCACCTTCCAAGTTATCCAAAATCAAGATGTGCAGTAAGAGATTTACTTTTTGATCAGTATATGACTAAGCTGGATGGTATTCATCCTTCTGTAGAATAGATGGAGATAATTAAAAAAAAGGAAGCAAAAGAGAATGGAGGATCAAAAAAAGAGCAAATCAAAGAGAAAGAGGATATCCAAACAACAGGCTGAAGAAGAAGAAGAAGAAGAAACGGTTATTTAGCCACTTACTGACTTTAGTTGGTTTGAGGAAGAATCAACGAATGAAAAGGTAGCCAACTACGTAAAACGCCTCGACCTTTCCTGTGGTATCTCATGGGCATCTGCCAGAAAAGTATTCTTTCCATTTCGACTTAAGCCAAGAACGGGCCAGAGATCTACGCACTACTTTTTTGAATTCTGGACTTTAAAGATAAAATTATATATGTGTATGATTCCATGGGTAGTGTAACATATGAACGTGCGCTTGAACATGTCAGAATTTATGCCTGGTTGATCCCACACTATCTCAAGCGCTTGAATTTTGATGCACACAATAAATTTTATGGGGAAAGTCCTGTGGAAAACTTTCAAATTAAGTGGATGAAGTCACCGCAACAGACTAACAAGTATGTGTTTCGCATATGTTTTACCATTAATCTTATATTTATTATTTTTGGCCCTTGTGTTAACTATTCTTCAATTTTTTTTTCATGTGTTTTTTGTAGTGTTGATTGTGGTATATTTGCTCTTAAGTTAATTGATATGCGGTTGAAGAAAGAAGATGTCTTCAATTATGGTCAAAGTCAGTCATTGGCATTCAGGAGAGAATTGACTGCCAATCTTTAGGCTCATGGAAAGTGGAAAAAAGATAGCGGCTATGAAACTCCAGAAGAACAAGAAGGACATGATTATGGAGATTTTGAAGAGACTCTGTGTAAATTTTTTGATTAGAGGATTGGTTGAACATAATTTGGATTTTGTAAATATACATTAATTATTTTTTTAGTTCACTTTTGTTCATACAAATATGTTTGTGTCTTTTATCATGAATTTTAAGTACATTTTTGTTGAAAAAACTTAAGCATGAAGTAAATGACTTATGCTTTTTAAGCTGAAGTTTTGTTTAAAAGTCATAACAAAAGTGTCGATTGTAGGACAAAAACTTCAGCTTATGAAGTGCTGAAGTTTTTAGAAATACACCAAAAAACTTCAGCACATTGGGCTGAAGTATTTTGAAAAAGCTTTACGACAAAAACTATTGAATCCAACACAAAAACTTCAGCTTATCAGGTGCTGAAGTTTTTAGAAATACACTAAAAAACTTCAGCACATTGGGCTGAAGTTTTTTTATAAAGCTTTATGACAAAAACTATTGAATCCAACACAAAAACTTCAGCTTATCAGGTGCTGAAGTTTTGAGAAATACACTAAAAAACATCAGCACATTGGGCCGAAGTTTTTTGAAAAAGCTTTACGACAAAAACTTTAGCATGTTTTAGTATTTTTTTAACTTGATACTTATCTTTTTTGCATTTTCTAGCTACTTTTTGTCATTTATTACCTATATCACCTACTTTTTGTGGCTTTAGTTTTTACTATTTTTGTTATTGTATTTACCAACTACTAGCATTTACCACTTGCTTGTTTTGCCAACTACTTATCTTGTTACATTCAATTTCTCTGAACAAAAAACAGTTAACGATCTCTTCAGCATTTATATATATTAAATTGATTAGGTGCACTCTTTGGCTATATTAACAATCTCTTCACTTGAAAATTTCATAGTCATCCATAAACTTCTATCATATTTCTTTAAATTTGCATTCAAAGAAAAACAAGAAAATGTTGGCCAAAGACATGCTTATTGGGTGTAGAAGGGAGTTCATAGGAAGCAAAGATAATGACGGAAAAGTTGAAATACTTCATATGTGAAGGAGAGTGGCCAGATCAAAAACTCGAGCTCCAGGACAATTTGTTCTTTTTACTAGTTGATAAATCTAACTTTTAGGAAAAAGAGCAAATTTCTTGGGGCTAGAGTTTTTGATATGGCCACTCTCTATCACATATGAAATATTTTTGACTTCTCCTTCATTATCTTTGCTTCCTACAAATTCCCAGCTACAACACCAGTAAGCATGTCTTTGGCCAATATTTTTTTATTTTTTTCTTATGAAAGAAGACGGGAGTTGCTAAAAAATCATTGTACTAAACTTCGTCAACCTGTGTCTGACAGAAAATGCTTTGGTAGAACTAAATTTGGTGAAATGGAGCGTGATTGTCTTATAGCTCATGGTGCTGCAGCGAATTTGCATGAACGCCTTTTCTGTGAATCAGTTGAAGACATAGTGAATGTTTATGGAATGTGGTTAAGAAACCCAAGAAGAGCAACTAGGACATGACTATGGAGAATATGAAGACACTCTGTGAATTTTTTGAACAGAGAAAACTTGTAAACAAAAAACTAATTTTTTCTTTTTTTTTCAAGGATGTAAGTGAAAACAAAATTCGATTTTGTGAATATACATTATTTTGTATGAATTATGTGATGTCTTTTAAATTTTTGTTCTATTCGCATTAATTAGTTTTTTAGTTGACTTGGATTGATTCAAATATGTTTGTGTCTTTTTTCATGAATTTCAAGTATATTTTTGTTGAAATTCAGCATGCTAAACTTGAGCATGAAGTTTTGGTTAAAAGTCATAACAAAAATGTCAAATGTAGGACAAAAACTTCAGATCATCACTAAATACACTAAATAACTTCATCAGTTTCTACGTAAGTTATTTGAAAAAGCTTTACGACAAAAATTATCGAGTCCAGGACAAAAGCTTCAGCTTGTCATGTGCTGAAGTTTTTAGAAATGCACTAAATAACTTCAGCACATTGGGCTGAAGATTTTGAAAAAGCTTTACGACAAAACTATTGAATCCACGATGAATAACTTCAGCTTATAATGTGTTGAAGTTTTTAGAAATCAACTAAATAACTTCAGCACATTGGGCTGAAGATTTTGAAAAAGCTTATGACAAAAACTTCAGTATGTTTTGGTATTTTTTTAAGTTGATACTTATCTTTTTTGCACTTACTATCTACTTTTTCAGGCTGAAGTTATTTTTTTATTATAGAAAAACTGTGGGCTTATTAGGGCTGAAGTTACATTTCTTTTTGCATTTATCACATACTTGCTTTACCACCTACTTATCTTGTTTCATTCAATTTCTCTGAACGTAAAATAGTAAAAACAGCTGAAAATTTACTTTTACATTTATAGATATTAAATTGATTAGGTGAACTCTTTGTCTATATTAACAATCTCTTCACTTGAAAATTTCATAGTCATTCATATACTTCCATCATATTTCTTTAAATTTATATTCATCCTTAGTCTTTCAGCTTTTGTTAAAGAAAAAATGTCTGGTGCAAGCGGAAGTAGGAAGCCTAATATGGATGAAATTATGCAGAAGTGGGAGACTTTGAAGTGTGAGTGGTACAATAACAAACCGATGGCTAATCTTATGCTTTTGTGGGATCAAATAAAGGCTGATTGGGAGAGAATCAAGCCACAGTTCTTTGCCAATGAATCATTCCAGAACAGGCTTAACCTGGAACGTAGTTGTGAAGGTTATTCAACCTCGTTCGACAAGATTGTGCAGCAGTTTAATAGTTTTAAGTTTCCCATTGGGGACGACTATTCCAAGCTGCAAAACGACCTGAAGACTCTTCTTGTCACAACCCTAACCCCGAACCCGATTGTGATGGCACCTCTCGTGAAGACAAGGTCAGCCAGTTCAACCCAACTCAACTTTTAAAGCAGTTAATCAACATAAAAATAGTCTAAACATAATTTAAACAATACTAAATAGTGGAAATATTGATAACAATGCGGAAAGTCCAACCCGACACAGCCCTAACCGGGGTGTCACGTCACGAGCATCCACTAGGTTATAAATACAACTGAAAGTCTGAAGTGTACAAATATAGACTAATAAAATGAAGAGAGAGAAAAGAGGTTATACGAATGTCGGCAACTACCCTGCTAAACTCCGATGATTCCTCATCCGGCCAGCCAATACCCGCTACCGAGTTCAGAAATACCTGAATATGCACACAAGATGCAGGTATTAAAGTGAGTACTCCAACTCAGTGAGTAATAATCATAACTAAAGTCTGAATGGTAAGAAATCACTTAAAGTATATCAGAATGCTGTGTAAAAGCAGTTCAAATCCAGTAAGAGAGTAGTGAAGCTGTAAAATCTCTTAAAACATCTTAGCTCAGTTTGAAACTTCTTTGAAAATGACTTTTTCAACAGTTATGAAAATGAATGCAAAACAATTAGTGTAGATAAGCACAGAAATTCGCCCCTCGGGCACAAATACACAACTTAAATAGGTAAATGGTAGGCAAATAAGAAAAGATAAACACATAAGGTTCGCCCCTCGGGCACATTATCATCAAATCCACCCCTCAGGCAATATCTCAAAACAGTACCAGCCCTTCGGGCTCAATCTCAGAACAATACCAGCCCCTCGTGCTCAATCTCACATCACAATGGGTACTCGCGCTCACTGGGGGCGTACAGACTCTGGAGGGGCCTCTTACGGCCCAAGCGCAATATCAAGCCATCTCGTGGCATCAAATCTAGGCCCTCAGCCTCATATCAATCAACAAGCCACCTCGTGAATTATATATCTCAGGCCCTCGGCCTCATAATCAAATCAGTATCTCAATGTTGCGGCGTGCAACCCGATCCAAAAGTATCCTCATATACAGGCCCTCGGCCTTACTCAGTCAAAAATCACATAAGCCACTCGGGCAATAGTGAAACATGATGCTCGGCCCGAAATGTTGTTTAAAATATCATTTCAAGTGTTAAAGCAAAATAAACTTGGCTGTGTTTTGAAAACAGCGGAAAATAACATGATTGAGTTCAACTTTAAAATCAAAACATTGAGGAAATATCAACAACAATCCCCGAAGGGTTCAAATAGCTGGCACTAGGCTCAAATATGGCATTCAGCCCAAATAATGATGATAATAATTAGTTTTCAGTCAAATACACGGTAAAATCATCAATCGGGACGGACCAAGTCATAATACCCAATAGTACACGACCCCACGCTCGTCATCAAGCGTGTGCCTCACCTAAATATAGCACTACGATGTGCAATCCGGGGTTTCAAACCTTCAGAACATCATTTACAATCATTACTCACCTCGAACCGGCTAAATCTCTAGGTCGCCACGCCTTTGCCCCTCGAATAGGCCTCCACGCGCGTCGAATGTAACCAAAATCAGAACGACTACGTCATAATATGCTAAGGGAACAAAGCCCAAGCGAGAACAATCAACAAAGGGCACGATTCCCGAAATTACCAAAACCTGGGCCCCGGGCCCACGTCTTGGAATCGGGTAAAATTTACATTTTCAGAATCCTCATACCCTCACTAGTCTAACCATACCAAAATTATCCAATTCCGATACCATTTGGTCCTTCAAATCATCATTTTATATTTTTGGAAGATTCCACAACTTTTCTTCCTAAATTTCATCCAAAATCGCGAATTAAATGATGAATTCAATGATAGATTCATGTATTCTAGCCAAATCTGAGTTAGAATCACTTACCCCGATGAAATCTTGAAAAACCTTCGAAAAATCGTCAAAATCCGAGCTCTCTAGGTCAAAATATTGAATAAAATCCAAAACCTCATATTTACATAATACCCCACAAATTTCAACCTCTGCGGACCACACAAAAACAATCGCGGTCCGCACAAAACCAGTGCGGTCCGCACAAAACCAGTGCGGTCCGCACAAAAACTACTGCGGCCGCACAGGTTTTCATCTGCAGTGATAGGCTTTAGTATTTTGGTCATAAATTTCATTACAGATGTCCAAATTGCGATATCTTTATATTTCTGGAAACTAGACACGAAGAGCTACAACTTTTGTTTTTGAATCATCTCAAAATTTCTTGTAGATCAAAAGATATGAGCTTCCGAAGTAGGACCAGTGAAATGTTCCCCACCCGCGACCACACTGCATTTTGTGCGGCAGAGCACCTACCGCGGCCGCACTTTATTTTGTGCAGACCGCACTGGTGGGTTCCGAGGTCTGCAACCCTTCTGGACCTGCTACAACTATGATTTTCGATCTAAAACATCTCGGAACCTACCTGGAACCCCTCGAACTTCAAACCAATTATACCAACACATCCCATGACATCGTTCAAACTTGTTCAAAACTTCGAAACGCTCACAACACCATCAAATCACCAATTTAACATAGGATTCAAGCCTAAAAATTCCAAGAGCTCTTAAATTATGCTTTCGATCAAAAAGTCTATCAAATCTCGTCTGAATGACCTGAAATTTTGCACACACATCCCAAATGACACAATGAAGCTACTGCAACTCTCGGAATTCCATTCCGACCCCTATATCAAAATCTCGCCTATCAATCGGAAATCTCCAAAATATCAACTTCGCCAATTTAAGCCCATATCTTCTCTACAACTCCGAAACCCATTCCGATCGCGCTCCTAAGTCACAAATCACCTAACGAAGCAAACCAAATCATAAAAATTCCAATCCGATATCATATACAAACAAGTCAAATATTGGTCAAACCTTTCAAATTTCAAGCTTCCAAATTGGGAACCGTTCTTCCAAGTTTATTCTGATTATCTTGAAAACCAATACCAACGATTTACATGTCATATTGCATCACACGGGGCAAGTCATGCCCGAGAACTGGCGAGCAAAATGCAAAAGCTCAAAACGACCGGTCGGGTCGTTACACTTCTTTCTCTTATGGACTGAGTAATCATCGAACAAAGTCAGTTGTGTGATGAATTCAACAAGTTGAAGAATGATCTCGTTGGACTCTGTGGTCTTTTGCCTGAGTACCCTATAGTTATCTCTGATACTGATGATGATGAGATATTTAGAGAAATTGAGGAGTACTGTGATGATGATGATGATGGTGATGATTGTTAGTGTTTGTAATCTTTTTTTATGTTTCAATGTTGTGCTTTTTTGTTTACTTCAGCCCATAGAGCTGAAGTTTTTAGGTTCATTCTGTATAACTTCAGCCCAGAGAGCTGAAGTTTTATTTGTACTTTGTGTGTTTTTTTCATCTCTTTTTATATCAATGTAATTGTCATCCTCTTTCTTCTTAGCTTTCTATTGCATTATCCTTGTTATTTGTTGGTATTTGCTTTATACTTCTTAGTTGGTTTTTATGTTTAGTTTTTGTAATTCTTTTTTACGTTTTTATACTGTACTTTTTTGTTTACTTCAGCATATTCGAGAATATGCTGACGTTATTAAGTTCTTTTTCTATAACTTTAGCTTATAGATGCTGAAGCTTTTGTTTGTACATGCGTTTCTTTTATGTGTTGTACGCGTATGTGTGTGTGTGTGAGTGTGTGTATGTGTGTGTTTTTGTCTAAGGATATGTATTTCACATACTGTAACCTGAAGTTTTTTCTCGCAGAAGTCATTGCGTACTTTTTTAAAATGCAACCAAACCTGTAAGCCTGACAACAAAAATGAGTGATTTGTACTTTAGCAGTATATTTAGTATAAGAGGTTATTTTTTTTTATTCGTATGAAAAAGCCACATTTCATTTATGTCATACAATAATGAAAGTCTAAATTCAGACCAAGGATTATTGAAGGTTGGAGTATTTTTCAGTGTGTTTCTTGGAATATGGATGAGGTGCTGGAGAAGACAAGCAAGTTGTTATGTTATGCCCAACTTGTTTACATCGACTGCATTTGGTAGACTTAAATGGTACTGATTCAGTCGCATGTATATGCCTCTTCTTTTGTCTTCTTCCTTGTAAAATTTCTACATCGGGAGGTTTTGTGATCTCAGATTGTACATTTTTTGGTATATCCCAGATTTTTGATCTCCCACGATATTCACATGTCCTTCATATGTTTTCAACCATATTTCCTTTGAATACCAATTTGAGCAGTAATCAGATTTCTGCAAATATCTCTTATTTATAGCAGCAATTGCATGTGGACAGGGCAATTCATCAAGTTGGAATTCCAGGCAGTCACAAGTTCTCTACTTTAAGTCCACAATAAATTCAATTCATTTACTATTTATTCTAAACAACATTGAGTCAAGGTTGAACACCTAACAAGGAATAAAAAATTAAGACAAACTATATTAGTGTATTGTTGCTTCAAAAAGAAAAAAGTATGAAATTTTTTAAATGTAAGCAGTAAATCACTGCAATAGATATAAAAATCTGAAGTTAATAAATATACTCACAAACATTTTGCAAGACAAGTCCTTCTTCTTAGTCATCTCTTCTTCTGCCCATATTGATACTCTGTGAAAAGTTTCATTTACCTTTTTTCTCCGTTTGAAAAACCACTCTCCCAACTTTTCTTGGATGAAATCTAACATTCTTAAAATAGGCATTTCTCTCCCTTTTAGTAAAATGGAATTCATTGATTCTACCATGTTTGTTGTTACAATATCATAACGTCACCGTAGGAACCACGATCGAGCCCATCTCTCTAGAGGCTCTTCCATTATGTAATTGTATGTTTTCTTGTCAATAATTTTGAGTTGGGACATTAACTGATTAAAATCTTCACGTTTGTATGACCTTGCAGCACTTTGAAAAAGATTTATTATTAGCTTTTGCATGTCTTTTCTTTAAATTTTTCTCAAAGTGATAGAGGCAGATACCATGGTGAGCTTCAGGAAAAACTTTTCTAATCCCATTTGCGATCGATTGTTTCTGTCTGACAAGAAAACGAGTTCACGACGGACTTGAATTGCTTTTCTCATTTCCTCGAAGAACCAAATGTATGGCTCATTGTTTTCTGAATCTGCTACACCAAAACATAGAGGAAAGATTTGATTGTTTGCATCCTTTGATACAGCAACAAATAGAACACCACGATATTTTGACTTTAAAAACGTTGCATCTACTGCAATAACGGGTCTACAGTAGGACCAACCAGCTACTGATATCGCAGGAACAAAAAACATGTAAGCAAATTTATACAGTGAAACACAACAAAAATCATAAAGTGTGAAGTTTTCCAAATAGGGACATTTTTGAAACTTCAGGCTGATGGTTAGTATTGTTTTGCTTACCTATTCTGCGCATCTCTTTTTATGCTTGTGTATGTTCCTGGATTTTTGTCCACCATCATGTGTAGGTATGAAGGAAGAATCTAATATCTCTCTTCAGGTGTTCCCCTTATACAAGCAACAACTTTTTGAAAAGCACGCCATGTCTTGTGATAACCAATGTCAATTCCAAATTTCTTTTTCATTTTATTTTCTATAAAGGCTGGTGTAACGTCTATCTTTTTGTCTCGAACATGTTCTATAATTTGTTCACTTATCAAATTTGATGTAGCATGCTTCTGATATGATTTTCTTGCATCAACAGAGCATTCATGGGTGTTATGATATTTTTTTACCCTGAATAGTGTGAAATTTTTTATTCGGGTAGTACGTACATTCCAACCACATTTGTCCACGATGCAATTCAGCTCGTATCTCTTTGAACATGATCTAACAGCAGTGAATTCAACTTCTAGTTTATCTCCAAGCTGCAGAAAAATTTAGTCATGTCTTGTTTGTTCTCAAAAATTGATCCAACTCTTACTTCCTTAGGCAGCGCATCGTGCCTAAGTATTTTACATGGTGGAGATTCTTTCAGCTTTCTCCTCACTTTTTTCTTGATTTCTAAGAAACACTAGAAGTTTCAGCAATTTTTTCAATTCTATCTGATGTTATCGGTATAAGCTCCATGTTTACTTCATCTTCGTTGTTGCTTATCATTGAAGAAGGTAATAAAACTTTCTTGGATTGTGTGTTGGTTGTCAATTTGCATTATTAGCTGTCCTTCTTCTTCTTGGTCATCGACAAATTGGTATGAATTTATTGGAGGAGCGGGTAATTGTTGCAGCATTATATAGTCTGAAGTAGCTGTAATGTTAGAAGGTTATTGCTCGTTGTCTACTTCTATTAGTGGCTGTCCTACTTCATGTTGATAATCAGCAAAAGGTTCTGAATCTATCACGTATGCAAGAGATTGTTTGAATATTGCAGATTCGGAAGGTTGTATTTTTTCGATGACGAAATTGCAATTCTTGTAGGCTCAATCAGTTGTAAGCAAATGTATACAGGTACTGAGTTTTTCATCTGAAGTTACAAGCATTCCTTTGCTTGTATTTAGTTTGATATCAAACCATACTTTTAGTGCATATCTGGTTGAATCAATATTTGCAACTTCACTAATTTTCTTCAGAAAAGTATTGAATGATATGTACTTATTAAGTAGAACAAGTTTTGTATCATGATCCAACTATTTGAAATCAGGAGTCCAACTCCCATTGAAAGTTATAACAACGTAAATCGAACTCATCCTACAGATTCATGTTTAGTGGCAAGTATTAAGAAAGTGAACAGAAGTATTTTTAGATTGTTTGTGCTGAAGTTTTTATAAATGAACTAAATCATTTAAGCATCTTCTGCTAAAATATTTTGGAAAAAGATGTATGACATAATTAATAAATCCTGCACAGAAAACTTTAGCTTATTAAGTGCTGAAGTTTTTAGAAATAAGCTTAATAACTTCAGCATATCAACTGAAGTTTTTTTGAAAAAGCTGTATGACAGGGATTCATGAATGCAGGGAAAACAACTTCAGCTCATTAAGTGCTGAAGATTTTAGAAATGAACTAAATAACTTCAGCATATTAGGCTGAAGTTTTAGCAAATGAATTCAACAAACTTGAGCATGTTTCAGCATTAATTGCATAGTATACAGGAGTAACCTACACAATTAAAGTAGTAATTATATTGCTTTGGAGGTATGTGTTAGTGTAATAATTACATTCCTATCACATTCATGCACGTTTTTCATTAGACAACGTTTAAAGTTCCTCTTTGCCATTTCATATACCATGCAGAAGTTTTTTTCCCCTATATAAGCACGCTATACCTTGTGAGTTTATTTGTCACGACCCAAACCGATGGGCCGCTACGGGCACCCGGTACCTTACTCAACCGAGTACTAATATAACAGATCTTTCTTATTACATTATCATATACACATGACATACGGGCCTAATAGGCCAACATGATCCTTTATAAACTCAAAACATAGGCCGATAAGGCCGTACAACCTATTACGTACACGACATATGTCTACAAGCCTCTAAGAGTACATAAATATCATAAAGGTCGTGACAGAGTCCCTCTACATCAAATAATACATGTCTAAATCATACTAACTAAACGAGCAACTCTGAAGCAAATGGAGCGCACCAACATCTTCCACTGAGCTGATAGCCTACTTGGAGGGCTCTCGACCTGTCTATCTGTTACAAACCATATCCACATGTGTTAGTTCATGCCATATATTAGTTAACATAAATCCAATAAGGAATTATCTTTGAGATGATAAGAAGTCAATCCTATTGGTCTTAAGTGATACAAGAGTGTATAAGGGTGATTAACCAGTATTAGAAGTTAAACGAATCAAGGATGTTGTAACTCGTATTTTCAGGTAATCTAGCGGTGCTTAATACACTCAAGAGGTCATTTATTAAGGTATTTTAATCATATAATATCCGTATCATAAGTCTTGAAGTCAAACGAGTTATGAAACAAAAGTCGACAAAAGTTGTCGCAACTTAGGTTCATAATTTTACTTAAACATTAGGTCAAATGTTTCTAATCTTTTCTCATAATTTACAAGGAATTACGGGGTGATCTACCCACCAAATTAAATATCTATGAGTCTAGTTTCCAACGCATTAAACCGTTCATCGATACGATCTTGGAGTAGAGAGATATTCGCGTTTTCGCGAGACTGCGCCAAGCACCTCTCTATGGGGCCCACTAAGTCGGTTTAAGATATTTGGACCTATATAGGATGACTACAACCCGTTTTAAGTCATTTCTTTTCACTATTTTCAGACCTTAGAACCCTAGGAACATCCTCTCAAGGTTCTCTCAAGATTCAAGACCCAAAAAAAGGGCAAACAACACAAATCAAGTGTCGGGAATTCCGTGGCGCTAGTAAGTCTCTTGTTCTTCTTGTTGTTGCTCATTTTTGTGTTGTTCCAGCTCGTGTGGGAGGTTGTTTTAAAGGGTTTATGTTCTGTAAATACTCCCTAATGTTCTTAATATCAATCCTAGGTGATTTCAAGCCTTCTAAAGTGATTCTAGTGCCGAAAAACACTAATTGATCGCTAGTTTCATTGTTTTGTTGTTGTGGCAGCATTGGAGGGATATTTCTTGGAAATTTAAGGTCAAATTGGAGTTGTTCTTTCTGTATAAAGGTAAGGAACCTCTTACTCTATATGTATTTAAGATTATCCAAGTTGCGGCTAAGCCATTGAAGCTAGAACTTGTGAGATTTATATCGAAAGGCTTGGTAGTAATGTTATTGTTTTGTGGACTGTTTTGCGTTGTTGTTGGGCTGCATATTTTACTACTATATTGTGGAGTTTTGGAGGAGGAAGGGTGTGGAGAAACACCATATATATGTAGGTTTATGGGCTGATAGTTATTCGTAACATTTCCAGGTTGTTTGACACGACTATGGTGGTCGTCGTATGTATGGAGTGATTAGGCTGTGTGTGGACTATATTGGGAGGCTCAATATGTTTATTATTGATGTTGTTTGGGCTGTTTGGTGACTATTTTGAATGGTGTGAGGTCATATATATAGGGGAGGTGCTGTCCGTTTCATCGTAAAATAGGTTGTGGTCGATACATAATAGTTATGACGCTTAAATGATAACGATAGTATCGTTTCTCTTATTGTAGACTAAGGAGTTTTGACAATTGCATAGCTTGAGATTGGGGAAGTATATACAAGGTATGTGAGGCTATCCCTTTCCTTCTTTTGCACGACTCCGATTGCACATAATGTAATGAACGATCTTCAAAGATACTCTACTCTTAGAAGCTAGCAGTACTTACATTGTTTTCCCTCTTATGGAATGATTGATGTTAATGTTGCTTCTCTTATTCTTATGTTATCAATGTTATTGGTACTTCCTAAGTCTTATAAGGTTCATAGTGAAGAGTTAGTCCTAATAACGTGTATAGAGGATACCGACCTTACGTCACTCCGAAAGGTTTAGAATGTGATTCCATGAGTCGAGCATGAATTATATATATGTATCTATTTTACTCTACCGAGCCACGCTATAGTTGGCCGGGTACGGCACCTATTGTGCAACCACTGATCAGTTGGGTTTTACCGAGCTCCACGTGGCCGGGTACGATTCTACCGAGCCTATTATGGCCGGGTACGATATGATGATGATGATGCCCACAGAGGCGAATGCTTTAAAGGTTTATGTATTTATACATATGTATCATGCATTTCATGTAAGTAGCCCTCAGAGGTACTAAGATGTTACAGGTGGTATATTCTTTATCCTTGCTTACATTACTGATCGTATTTATGGTTCCTTGCCTTACATACTCAGTACTTTATTCGTACTGACGTCCTTTTATTTGTGGACGCTGCATGTCGTGCTGCAGGTCCTGATAGACAGACAGGTGCAGCTCCCCCACCACAGTAGACTGTCCAGTTCAGCGGTGATTGGCGAGATCCCTTCTCCGGACTTGCCTTGGTCTTGGTATGCAATTTTTGTTATAGACATTATGGGTATGTCGGGGCCCTGTTCCGGCTATGTTGCAACACTTATGTTCTTTTAGAGGCTCATAGACAAGTGTCGGCTCATGTATAGTTTGGTATGCCTTGTCGGCTAGTTTTTGTTGTATAGTCTTTCATAGTAGCGTGGTAGCTCATACCTTATATGTAGTTTCTTGATTGTCTGGTCATCCCCTGCTATGTATGTTCATGCCGTCATATTTTATTGCTGGTTGTCCATGATCTAGGTCTACCATTTATATTGATCTCTTTAGCCTTAAAAGATAATAATGAAGGTTAGATGAAATGTACGTTGGTGCTCGGCAAGTGTGGTCGGGTGCTAGTCATGGCCCTTCAGTTTGGGTCGTGACAAACTTGGTATCAGAGCAAGTCTGTCCTAGGGGTTGTCTATGAGCCGTGTCTAGTAGAGTCTTGATTATGGATGTGTAGCGCGCCACATTTATAATCAGGAGGCTACATGACATCTAGGGTTGTTACCTTCTTCCTGAATCTAGATCGTGCGTAGAGTTGAGTCGTAAGTGTTTGTCTCTAATATTCACCTTGTTTTTTTCAGTGATGCCTTCGACTAGGAAGCAAACGATTAGTAGACGGCTTGATACAGCAGCGGGAGAGGGTACCAGTCAGGTGCCCCAAGTCAGAGCAGGACAAAGTGAGGCTCAAAGTGAGATGCCCTCTCATACCTCATCTACTCCATCTCCTCCAGAGGATATTAGAAGGCACCCAGCGCCTCCAGTTCCTCCGTCTGGCACTCCAGACCAGGATATGCGGAGTGCTTTGCAGTTATTGACTAGCTTGGTAGCTGCTCAGGATCAGAGGCAGAATACAGGTGCTGCTGAGAAACCAGTTAGTACAAGAGTTCGTGATTTTATTAATTTAGACCCTCCAGTGTTTACCGGATCAGACCCCAAGGAGGACCCACAGACTTTTATTGACCAGGTTCATCGTACACTTCGGGTTATGCATGTTAGTGATACAGAGGCAGTAGATTTGGCTTCTTATCGGCTACGGGATTTAGCGGTTCTCTGGTATGATAGTTGGGAGAGATCCAGGGGTCCGAACCCTCCTCCAGCTGTGTGGAAGGAATTTTCTGAGGCCTTTCTTCGTCACTACTTGCCAGTTGAGATACGACGAGCTAGAGCTGATAAGTTCTTGAACCTTAGACAAGGTAATATGAGTGTGCGAGAGTACAGTATGCAGTTTGATTCTTTGTCAAGGTATGCTCCCCATATGGTGGCCGAGATGAGTGATAGGGTGCATATGTTCGTGAATGGGTTGGGACCACATCTAATAAATGAGTGTACGACAGCCTCCTTGGTGGAGGGCATGGATATTTCTCGTATTCAAGCTTATGCCCAGACCCTAGAGGATCGTAAGCGCCAGCAGAGGGCAGTTAGGGAGCAGGATAGAGGCCAGCATAAGAGGGCGAGATTTGCAGGGTATTCTGATGACTTCAGAGGCCGCATCAGGCCACAGTTTTCGAGGAGTTCGGCGCCACCTGTAGCTAGTGCTCCTCCACAGTTTCAGAGGCCTCGATATGATCGATCCTATTCTGGTCCAGGTCAGAGTTCACGGGCATCTGGCTCGCAACATCACAGGGATACTAGTCAGATGAGACCCCCAACACCACATTGTGATCAGTGCGGCAAGGCCCACTTTGGACTGTGTCGTCGAGGTTCTGATGCATGCTATTCGTGCGGGCAGCCTGGCCATATGATGCGGGATTGTCCTAATAGAGGAGGTGATGGTATGGCTCAGCCGACTGGATCTGTGTCTGGTTCTTCCTCATCAGTTCGACCTCCAGCACGGGGTTTTCAGCAGTCGACAGGTCGTGGTAGGGGTAGAGGTGCAGTGCCGAGTTCGAGTGGTGCTCAAAATCGAACCTATGCTCTAGTAGGTCGACAGGATCTCGAGTCGTCTCCAGATGTTGTTACAGGTATTATATCTGTATTTTCTTATGATGTATATGCGCTGATTGATCCGGGATCTACATTATCATATGTTACACCCTTTGTGGCTAATAAGTTTGGCATTGAACCTGAATTGATAAGTAAACCCCTCGCGGTATCTACTCCAATAGGAGATTCTGTGATTGCTAGAAGGGTATATAGAGGTTGCACTGTGATGATTTGTAGTCGTCAAACCTCGGCAAATTTATTTGAGTTAGAAATGGTTGATTTTGATGTGATAATGGGAATGGACTGGTTGGCCTCATGCTATGCAAATGTTGACTGTCGTACGAAGATGGTTAGGTTCCAATTTCCGGGTGAACCCGTCATTGAATGGAAAGGGAACATTGCTACACCGAAAGGTAGGTTTATTTCCTATCTTAAGGCAAGGAAAATGATCTCAAAAGGTTACATTTATCATCTCGTTCGCGTTAGGGATGCGGAGGCGAAACCGCCTACTTTACAATCAATCCCTGTGGTTAACGAATTCCCAGATGTTTTCCCAGATGAACTCCCGGGCCTTCCTCCTGAAAGGGAGATTGAGTTTAGCATTGATGTGTTGCCTGACACTCAACCGATCTCTATTCCTCCATACAGAATGGCCCCGGCAGAGTTGCGAGAGTTGAAGGTGCAGTTGAAGGACTTGCTGGATAAGGGCTTTATTAGGCCTAGCACTTCACCTTGGGGTGCACCAGTCCTATTCGTGCGGAAGAAAGATGGGTCGTTACGGATGTGTATCGACTATCGACAGTTGAATAAGTCTACTATAAAGAACAAGTATCCACTTCCAAGAATTGATGACCTGTTTGACCAACTCCAGGGTGCCAAGTATTTCTCTAAGATTGATTTACGTTCAGGGTATCATCAGGTGAGGGTTAGGGAGAAAGATATTCCAAAGACGGCCTTCCGGACAAGATATGGGCACTTTGAGTTCTTGGTGATGTCGTTCGGGCTAACAAATGCCCCAGCAGCTTTTATGGATCTCATGAATACTATATTCAGGCCCTATCTTGATGTGTTCGTGATTGTATTCATTGATGACATTCTAGTGTATTCTCGTTCGGAGGCGGAACATGCGGGCCACTTGCGGATAGTATTACAGACGCTTCAGGATCGTAAGTTATATGCTAAGCTCTCCAAATGTGAATTCTGGCTGAACTCAGTAGCATTCCTTGGCCATGTGATATCTGATGAGGGTATTAGTGTCGACACTCAGAAGATCGATGCAGTAAAGAATTGGCCGAGACCTACAACACCATCAGAAGTCCGCAGCTTCCTAGGGCTAGCAGGATATTATAGGCGGTTTGTAGAAGGATTTTCCTCTATATCATCACCATTGACTAAGTTAACACAAAAAGCTACCAAATTCCAGTGGTCTGACACTTGTGAACGTAGTTTTCAGGAGCTGAAGAATCGATTGACATCTGCACCAGTGCTCACTCTTCCTGAAGGAACAGAAGGTTATGTGGTATATTGTGATGCCTCAGGTATAGGTTTGGGGTGCGTATTGATGCAGCATGGGAATGTGATTGCTTATGCATCAAGACAATTGAATAAGCATGAAAAGAATTATCCAACCCATGATTTGGAATTGGCTGCAGTAATATATGCTTTGAAGATATGGCGGCACTACTTATACGGCGTCCATGTTGACATCTACACAGATCACAAGAGTTTACAATACATCTTCAAGCAGAAAGAGTTGAATTTGAGGCAGCGTAGGTGGCTTGAATTATTGAAAGACTACGACGTCGAGATATTGTATCATCCCGGTAAAGCCAATGTTGTGGCAGATGCTCTCAGCCGTAAATCAATGGGAAGCTTAGTACATATTGAGGCAGGTAGATGGGGGTTGATTAAAGAGCTTCATCAGCTAGCCAATATGAGAATCAGATTGTTAGACTCTGATGATGGAGGTGTTACTGTACAGAATACATCAGAATCATCTTTGGTAGCAGAGATAAAAGCACGACAATATGAAGATCCTATATTAGTACGATTAAGAGAAAGCATTCAACAATGTAAAAGTATGGCTTTTAGGATCGGAAAAGATGGGGCACTGAGATACCAGAGCCGATTGTGTGTGCCTAATGTGGCAGGGTTGCGAGAGAAGATTATGAATGAGATTCATCAATCCCGATATTCCATCCATCCCGGCTCGACAAAGATGTATCATGATGTCAAGGAGCAATATTGGTGGGATAATATGAAGAAGTCTATTGCAGAATTTGTAGCCCAGTGTCCCAATTGTCAACAAGTAAAGATAGAACATCAGAAACCCGGTGGATTGCTTCAAAATATAGAGATTCCGACCTGGAAGTGGGAGGTGATTAATATGGACTTCATTATTAGATTACCTCGCTCTTATCATAAGTTTGACTCCATCTGGGTGATAATTGATCGACTTACAAAATGTGCCCATTTTCTGCCAGTTGAAGACAACTTACACGGCTGAAGATTATGCAAAGTTGTATATCAAGGAGATTGTTAGGCTTCATGGTGTGCCCATATCTATTATATCAGACCGAGGAGCTCAATTTACGGCTAACTTTTGGAGGTCTTTCCAGAAGGGTTTAGGCACACAAGTAAATCTCAGCACTGCATTTCATCCGCAGACTGACGGACAGGCTGAACGTACCATTCAGACACTGGAAGATATGCTACGAGCATGTGTTCTAGATTTTAAGGGGAATTGGGATGATCATCTTCCACTCATAGAATTCGCCTATAACAATAGCTACCATTCCAGTATTAAAATGGCCCCATACGAGGCACTATACGGGAGGAGATGTAGATCACCAGTTGGATGGTTCGAAGTCGGTGAAACAGAATTATATGGGCCAGATTTGATTCACCAAGCTATTGAGAAGGTGAAAGTGATACAGGAGCGATTGAGGATGGCACAAAGCAGGCAAAAATCTTATTCTGATGTCCGACGTCGTGATCTAGAGTTTGAGGTTGGTGATTGGGTTTTCCTGAGGATCTCACCAATGAAGGGTATTATGCGTTTTGGGAAGAAAGGTAAGCTGAGTCCAAGGTATATCGGGCCGTATAAAATTCTTCGACGGATTGGACAGGTTGCTTATGAGTTAGAATTGCCATCCGAATTGGAATTTGTCCACCCGGTATTCCATGTATCTATGTTGAGAAAATGTATTGGAGACCCTTCTCGAGTCGTCCCTATCAAAGATGTACAAGTTACAGAGGACCTATCATATGAAGAAGTGCCAGTGGCGATATTAGATCGGCAAGTCCGCAAGCTGAGAACAAAAGATGTAGCTTCCGTCAAAGTATTGTGGAGGAACAAAAATATGGAAGAAATGACATGGGAAGCAGAAAAGGAGATGAAGTCAAAATACCCTTACTTATTCCAGAATGAAGATAACAAGGATGCTGGTGGAAGACAGGATACATTGGAAGAAGAAACGGCTCTATGAGGTAAGCAATAATTTGAGAATACTCCTCCTTAATACAAAATGGTGATATGTAGATAATGTAAATACGCATAATGCTTTGTGTAGCCTTGTGAAGCCATATGTTGGGCTTAATTACATGCAAGTTTTGCTAGTGACCATTTTATAGGGGAAAATTGATCGGAAATTTCCATTGGAATCCACGGTGATTTAAACTCCCCATAAACCCTTACATTCGAGGACGAATGTTCCTAAGGGGGAGGGTGTTACAACCCATATCCACATGTGTTAGTTCATGCCATATATTAGTTAACATAAATCCAATAAGGAATTATCTTTGAGATGATAAGAAGTCAATCCTATTGGTCTTAAGTGATACAAGAGTGTATAAGGGTGATTAACCAGTATTAGAAGTTAAACGAATCAAGGATGTTGTAACTCGTATTTTCAGGTAATCTAGCGGTGCTTAATACACTCAAGAGGTCATTTATTAAGGTATTTTAATCATATAATATCCGTATCATAAGTCTTGAAGTCAAACGAGTTATGAAACAAAAGTCGACAAAAGTTGTCGCAACTTAGGTTCATAATTTTACTTAAACATTAGGTCAAATGTTTCTAATCTTTTCTCATAATTTACAAGGAATTACGGGGTGATCTACCCACCAAATTAAATATCTATGAGTCTAGTTTCCAACGCATTAAACCGTTCATCGATACGATCTCGGAGTAGAGAGATATTCGCGTTTTCGCGAGACTGCGCCAAGCACCTCTCTATGGGGCCCACTAAGTCGGTTTAAGATATTTGGACCTATATAGGATGACTACAACCCGTTTTAAGTCATTTATTTTCACTATTTTCAGACCTTAGAACCCTAGGAACATCCTCTCAAGGTTCACTCAAGATTCAAGACCCAAAAAAGGGCAAACAACACAAATCAAGTGTCGGGAATTCCGTGGCGCTAGTAAGTCTCTTGTTCTTCTTGTTGTTGCTCATTTTTGTGTTGTTCCAGCTCGTGTGGGAGGTTGTTTTAAAGGGTTTATGTTCTGTAAATACTCCCTAATGTTCTTAATATCAATCCTAGGTGATTTCAAGCCTTCTAAAGTGATTCTAGTGCCGAAAAACACTAATTGATCGCTAGTTTCATTGTTTTGTTGTTGTGGCAGCATTGGAGGGATATTTCTTGGAAATTTAAGGTCAAATTGGAGTTGTTCTTTCTGTATAAAGGTAAGGAACCTCTTACTCTATATGTATTTAAGATTATCCAAGTTGCGGCTAAGCCATTGAAGCTAGAACTTGTGAGATTTATATCGAAAGGCTTGGTAGTAATGTTATTGTTTTGTGGACTGTTTTGCGTTGTTGTTGGGCTGCATATTTTACTACTATATTGTGGAGTTTTGGAGGAGGAAGGGTGTGGAGAAACACCATATATATGTAGGTTTATGGGCTGATAGTTATTCGTAACATTTCCAGGTTGTTTGACACGACTATGGTGGTCGTCGTATGTATGGAGTGATTAGGCTGTGTGTGGACTATATTGGGAGGCTCAATATGTTTATTATTGATGTTGTTTGGGCTGTTTGGTGACTATTTTGAATGGTGTGAGGTCATATATATAGGGGAGGTGCTGTCCGTTTCATCGTAAAATAGGTTGTGGTCGATACATAATAGTTATGACGCTTAAATGATAACGATAGTATCGTTTCTCTTATTGTAGACTAAGGAGTTTTGACAATTGCATAGCTTGAGATTGGGGAAGTATATACAAGGTATGTGAGGCTATCCCTTTCCTTCTTTTGCACGACTCCGATTGCACATAATGTAATGAACGATCTTCAAAGATACTCTACTCTTAGAAGCTAGCAGTACTTACATTGTTTTCCCTCTTATGGAACGATTGATGTTAATGTTGCTTCTCTTATTCTTATGTTATCAATGTTATTGGTACTTCCTAAGTCTTATAAGGTTCATAGTGAAGAGTTAGTCCTAATAACGTGTATAGAGGATACCGACCTTACGTCACTCCGAAAGGTTTAGAATGTGATTCCATGAGTCGAGCATGAATTATATATATGTATCTATTTTACTCTACCGAGCCACGCTATAGTTGGCCGGGTACGGCACCTATTGTGCAACCACTGATCAGTTGGGTTTTACCGAGCTCCACGTGGCCGGGTACGATTCTACCGAGCCTATTATGGCCGGGTACGATATGATGATGATGATGCCCACAGAGGCGAATGCTTTAAAGGTTTATGTATTTATACATATGTATCATGCATTTCATGTAAGTAGCCCTCAGAGGTACTAAGATGTTACAGGTGGTATATTCTTTATCCTTGCTTACATTACTGATCGTATTTATGGTTCCTTGCCTTACATACTCAGTACTTTATTCGTACTGACGTCCTTTTATTTGTGGACGCTGCATGTCGTGCTGCAGGTCCTGATAGACAGACAGGTGCAGCTCCCCCACCACAGTAGACTGTCCAGTTCAGCGGTGATTGGCGAGATCCCTTCTCCGGACTTGCCTTGGTCTTGGTATGCAATTTTTGTTATAGACATTATGGGTATGTCGGGGCCCTGTTCCGGCTATGTTGCAACACTTATGTTCTTTTAGAGGCTCATAGACAAGTGTCGGCTCATGTATAGTTTGGTATGCCTTGTCGGCTAGTTTTTGTTGTATAGTCTTTCATAGTAGCGTGGTAGCTCATACCTTATATGTAGTTTCTTGATTGTCTGGTCATCCCCTGCTATGTATGTTCATGCCGTCATATTTTATTGTTGGTTGTCCATGATCTAGGTCTACCATTTATATTGATCTCTTTAGCCTTAAAAGATAATAATGAAGGTTAGATGAAATGTACGTTGGTGCTCGGCAAGTGTGGTCGGGTGCTAGTCATGGCCCTTCAGTTTGGGTCGTGACACTATCGGCACCTACGGGCATGAAATGCAGCGTCCCCAGGCAAAAGGGACGTCAGTACGAATAATGTACTGCGTATGTAAGGCACATAAATAAATACAAAAGAGACATGGAAGACATATAGAGTACATGACTCAACCTGTAAGTCTGAATAACTTTGTAAATCATAAATTACTTCTAGCGTCATGTGTATGAATGTCATGTCGTGCATAGGTACATGTTTCATAACATCATCAGCCTCTGAGGGCATCCCATCATATCATATCGGCCACTGCGGGCAAAATTATTATCGTATACCAGCTGATCAGGTGGTGGTGCGTATATAACGCCATAACCTTTCCCATATCCTATATACATATACATACATATATACGCATATATAACGCCGTTTGAATCATATTTCAGCCACTGTGGGCAACATCATCATCATATACTAGCTGATCAGGTGGTTGTGCGTATATAACGCCGTAACCTTTTCCCATATCCTATATACATATACATATATACGCGTATATAACGCCATCTGGTCATGGGTCAATGCACATGAATGCAATGCATGAAAGTATGTCAATAAAATCATTCGGAATGTCATAAGACCATTTTTGCTCTGAGTAATATCATAAAGTAAACTCTTTTCAACTTTCATATTTTTTTGAGACCCATGAACAGATGATAAAATATTATGGCACGTGAAAATTCAAGAACATAGGTATCTCTAATACTTCTATGAATAGAGTCATTAATGGAATTTGTGCATTTGCACGTTTCGTTCGTATCGTATGGATCATGCCAAAAGAAAGAAGGGATCGCCTTAACATACCTGGGATAGGGAAAACCCCGTATAATACTCATGGAGAAGATTGGATCGTACTTCTTTAGAACCGCAAAATTTTACGTTGCTACGAGTCTAACAAATTCACGTTGGAATTGCGTTGTTGCAAGATTTCGTTGGAAACCTTTTCTTTTCGGATGATTAGCGTTAGGAGAAATAGTGGTGAGCGGCGCAACATCATGTCTAACACAATCAAATCCATGGATGAAAACAAATTTATGTTTTGCTTGATCTCTAGGAACACCATTTTCTTTATAAGCCAAATATCTGCCATCAGAAAGCTTGACTCTTGGTGCTGTAACTGGTGGTCCGTTAGGTGAGCCACAAATTTGGGAGGTGGGGGCATAATTGCCTTATAAATCAGTGCTGATATCACTATACCAAAAAGGGCTATCATTTTTCTGGTCATTCCTTATAAAATGTGTTGATAAAATCTTGAGAGCCTCCTAACTAACTTGAAAAAGTAGTTGGACAATTCAAGAAAACAAATAAATATATGAAATTATAAAGATATGAAGGGAATGGTCACAACTTTTGCTACAGAGTGTAGAGTGTTTTCAGTGATTTACACGTAGATGCCACTATTCTTACATGACTAATTAGTCATATGCTTGGAGCTTCCTTGCTGCCACGTATCATCTTATAATTTAATAATTAACTAGGTAATGTTCCGTTACCCAGTAATTAATCAATTACCCACAAAATTGAAAATTATTCTCACTTACTTAAAATATTACTCACTTTTCACATACCTTATACACCTTATTATTATGGTCATGTTGTACCTTGTATGGTACTAGTCCATAAAATACCGAGTATTTTAGCTTGAGCCGTATTTTATCCCAACATGCCAAACTTGGACGAAAATTGATTTTCTTTGACTTGCTTCCCCTTTCACCTTTACGAATTTACTTATTACTTATTTGAAATAGCATAATTCTTATAATCTTCAAATAATTTTTTCCTTGGACTGATGTCAGTTATATTATGACAAATTCAACGTACAACACTACAGGGTGCAACATCGTCGTAATGTAGTACTGCAGGACGTGGCATCTCACTTTCGGGCTCTTATTAATTTATTTATGGTGTATTTTCATGTACGAAAATATGGGGTGTAACATCATTCCCCCCTTTGAAACATTCATCCTCGAATGTTGACTGATGCGCTTATCGTTCTCATATCCCGTAGCTCTTGCGAATACTTTAGTAGTCCTTTTTCCATCTAGGCAGATGTTCTGTGAATAAGTCCAAAGGCCAGGGCATTCCCCCCTTTAGGCCTCTTTCCCACGCCATGACTTGTGATCGAATCCCTTCCAATCTCGTAACTGTTGCTACCTTTCATTATGCAGCTTCTACGATACTGACCTTGTAAGTGTGCCCATGCGGCTCTCCTCTCCTTTTTCCTCCAGCTTTTAGCCAAGCCTGAATTTCTTCGCTTGGTATTTGTAGAACTTATGAATATTGCTATGTTTTATTTTATAGACCTGGTTATCCATTCGTATAACTTTACTACACCTTAACTCTTACCTCGATTTCTCGTTACTGAGGTATGCTAACCAAATCTCAGATTACTTTCGTTGCTTATCTCATACGTATAAATCTATGTCCTCTAATGCCTCCACATTACTGTTCATCTTTAAGAATGACGACCTAATCTCCTCTCATACTTTATAACTTTTATCCATCCATTGTTGATTCACCTCAATTTTGATCCATAATCCACCCATGATAACTTAACCTTTTATGTAATATTGCTACTAGGATTCACGTTTTATCGGGGAACATCTGAAATAATTAGATTGATCCACCTGGGGAGATACTATACTTCAATGACCATATTTTATAGCATCCCAATGTGATTTACTTATGTGGGCATTTTAATCTCGTACGATCCATGAAGTCCTCTTCAAATCATTACTCACTCGAAGGCCTAAACATCATCCTTTACCCATCCTAATTACACTGTCATTGTACTATCAGTGCAGCATTCCATCTTTTCTAAATGCTACTAGTTTTAGACTCCTTTGAGTTCATTCAGGCTATACTGAGCTTTCTATAACTTAGAGAAACCATCAGCTCTTCTTGTTTTCATGGGCTTAATCCCGATGACTTATCCATTCTCGTCACCTTCTCACTCACCTTTTCTTATCCTTGCTCCTATCTTCCTAAAACCTTGTCGCTCTACCATACTTTAGCTTGCAACCTATACATATCCATTTATACTACTTGCAACCTTTCTTCCACTTGCTTGCACCATAGATTTCCTTGTGTTATTCCGGAACATCAAGCGAGACATCACATCATCTCTAACTCATTTATACTCTTTTAACTACACCTCTCGATACGTAGAAACCATAGGCTGGAAGATATGCCACTAACGATGCCACTATCATTCCTGGATATTGAATCCCCGTACTTATAACCTTCTATCCGAAGTATGGATTTAATTTTTTCTGCATTTGAGTATCTCGTACGTTGTTCACTTTTACCTTACTTAAAATCTCGTATCATATCTTCTATCTCTTTCATAACTTCCCTTCCACATAGGTGTAATTCACGTCCATAACTTGAAGCTCTATTATAATACTCGCACCTCTTGTACATACACAATCCGGTGGGATTTGTCAACAAATATGCTTCCTGGATAATGCTCCAAAATCTTGAGTGTATCTATAATGTACTAACTCTGGATCATTGATCGAATAATTATTTCGTTCCATCTTAGTTTTCTTTCAACATAAGCTATCACTTTTCAGGTCTTTCTGCCCCCGTGTTGCATCCATACTTAACTTATCTTAGTGTCCACACTTGCCAGAGTTTGTATACAACTCATATGATCTCGAATATTACTTTTAATTCTTACTTCCCGTTCATTAGCCACGGTAGGTGCCACTTTCCTTTGGAATGCTTACAATGTTGTTGCGAGATTGTTGTTACACGACCATTTCCTCTTTAGTTCGTTGTGCTTAGGTTGAAGCCTTCTTTCTTATCTCCTCAGCTAGTCTTTCGTTGTAGTACTTAGGGAGAACCCTTGGCTCTTGTAAAGCTGTGAGATTATTACAGACCTTTTTTGATGTTCTTACTTGCCTATAATCATCTGTAGTTGCTTACTTTCATGCCCTTGTGCTTATATGATTGCTTCTGAACTGATATTTTGACTGCCTTCCCAGTGGCACTTTCTTTTATCCTCGTAACACTCATATAGTACCTTTAACTACCCCGACTCTTGTTTTAATATATCTCAAGTATTATAATGATATTCTCCGAGGTTGAATTCTCCATGTTGGGTTCTACTATGTTTATCTTAAACGATCTGATGACTCGTCTGTAACCTCCTGTTTAGCCAAAACTGAGATCTTCCTAACCAATTACTAACTACTCATTGGCCCATTCTCATATCAATATTCCTCATAATCTTTCTTGGGTTATTTACTTTGTTTTACCTTACGTCTCGTACTGGCTCTTTATTTATTTATAACAGCTCGGGCAGGAACCTTTACTTCCTCTCCTTGACATTGTGCTTGCACAATATTCTTGAATTGTAGCGTATCTGTAAGATTTGGATAAGTGCCGCCTCATTCCTCTTTCATTTATCGCATTATTCCTTTACCATTCCATAGTAACTAGAACCACTTAATTCCGACTTAATGCCATGTCACTCAATATTCCCCCCTTTAGGGGTGTACTAAGAGCTGAAGCCATGAGGATCAACCTATAGTTATTTTACCTCTTCATCTTTGGTGTCGTTTCTAAACATCAATGATACTTACTTGCCTTGCGGCAATCCTTCTGTACCAAGGATAACAAATCCCCTTACTCGCGAGGGTGACACTTAATGTAACTGGTACATATGGTCCCTTAAGCTTAACTTTGTTAACATTGCTTGCTTTAGGGAAGCTTCTTCCTGAATGACCATTCTCTGAATTTCTCATGAACCTTCTTCTGTTGTCTGTCCTCTTATTGCCGGAATGTGACCTGAAATTCTCATGATGCTAACTATTACCAAATCTCTCATCCCCTAATTCATATTTAGTTTATCTTATTCACCAGCCCATACTGATTTCTTGTTACTCTGGGGTCTAACTTTTCCTATTGGTAATCGCGCTAGAGTTGCGGACTTATTTCTCGAAATGAGAACATGGTTGTGTGACCTATACTCTTTTGTTGTCCTAAGGCCTGTCACTCATCGTCTCTTCCTTCACTTAACTATAGATTTTATAGCATTGTCATCTTTTGATCTACCGTTTCCATCCATGTATCACATCTTACTCATAATGCTTTATTAACTCTTTTCTTATTTCCCGCTAACATTTACGCCTATCATTTTATTCTGAAAACTTGAACAAGACATTCCTTTGCTCTTAGCTTCCCTTTGCTCTATCCAATGACTCTTCAAGTTGTTTAACATTCTCGCTTTACTAGGGACGCGAGCCACACTAAGGTAATATTTATCCCTTCAAGGCTTATAGTGCATGTCTTTGTAGTAGTCATATCTAGCTGCACTATTTCAGAGTGCACCATCTGGTGTCTCATAAAGAGATCTATTAGCATATTTGCAATATCCTTCAGAAATGTCAACTAACGCAATCAATTCATCCATCATATCTTCTTATACTACTTTTGTTAATCTCCATAAGGCATACCTGGAATGGTTGCGACCAATTGTATATACCTCTATTACTATTGAATATAACTCAAAAAGCTTATGTTCCTCTGCCTCAATTATAAACGCCGTTAGCCTTCATTAATTGGGTGCCTCATACTCTTCTTTCTCTTGCTTCTTTTGCTTGTTGAAACTTGTATTTATCTCCTTAATCTCTCATTGTCTTTCACCAAAAAGGTGGATAGGCATTCTTGCCTTAAGACTCCTTATCAAGAGGCTTACACTTTTCAGTACACACATGATCTGATGAAGATCTCATATTTACTTATCATAAGCATGATACAAAGTCAAGTTCCTCTAATTCAACACTTCCACAGCTATATCTCTTATCGATCATCCTTCTGAATGTAGGCATCGTTTTATTACAAATAAAAATAGAAGCTCGGGACATGAATTCTTATAAGTGAGCTCTACCACACGATCTAGAGTAAGAAGAAAGAGTGATAATCTTAAATGCCCTGTAGCCTCCTTGCTTATAAGTGTGGTGTACAATACACCCATAAACAAGACTCTACTAGACACGGCTTGTAGACTCCATAGGATAGAACTGCTCTAATACCACTTTTGTCACGACCCAAACCGATGGGCCGCGATGGGCACCCGATACCTTACTCAACTGAGTACCAACGTAACGTATCTTTCTTATTACATCATCATATACACATGAAATACGGGCCTAATAGGCCAACATGATCCTTTATAAACTCAAAACATAGGCCGACAAGGCCGTACAACCTTTTACGTACACGACATATGTCTACAAGCCTCTAAGAATACATAAATGTCATAAAGGCCAGGACAGAGCCTCGCCATATCAAACAATACATGTCTAAATCATACTAACCAAACGAGCAACTCCGAAGCAAATGGAGCACACCAATATCTTCCACTGAGCTGATAGCCTACTTGGAGGGCTCTCGACCTGTCTATCGGGACCTACGGGCATGAAATGCAGCGTCCCCAGGCAAAAAGGACGTCAGTACGAATAATGTACTGCGTATGTAAGGCACATACATAAATACATAAGAGACATGGAAGACATATAGAGTACATGACTCAACCTGTAAGTCTGAATAACTTTGTAAATCATAAATTACTTCTAGCATCATGCGTATGCGTATGAATGTCATGTCGTGCATAGGTACATGTTTCATAACATCATCAGCCTCTGAGGGAATCCCATCATATCATATCGGCCATTGCGGACAAAATCATTATCGTATACCAGCTGATCAAGTGGTGGTGCGTATATAACGCCATAACCTTTCCCATATCTCATATACATATACATACATATATACGCGTATACAACGCCGTTTGAATCATATTTCAGCCACTGTGGGCAACATCATCATCATATACTAGCTCATCATATACTAGCTCATAGACAAGTACGACAGAGAGCTGGAAGAAATTAACAATAAGCTTGATACACTTGTGATTTATGCAAGATTTGATAATCTTGCTGATGAAGATGCTCGTCCATCTGGTAGTGACGACGACGATGATGATGATAATATAGACGATTAGTTTTTTTTTTGTTATTTATGTAATTTAATTTGTCTTTTTAATGTTTAATGAAATATTCAGTTTTTGTTTTAAGTTTTTTGTGCACTTTTTTAATATTAATTCTATTCAAACTTGAAAAATAACAGAGGAAATGAACTAAATAACTTCAGCAGGAATTAACAAAACTAATCCGAAAATACACAGCGCTTGATGAAAACTTCAAGCATGAACTAAAAATTCTTTTTAAACTTAGAAAATAACAAAGTAATTAACAAAAACTTATCCGAAAATTACATATTGCACGACAAATATTAAGCATTTTTAGCAGATGAACTAAAAAAAATTCATCATACAAAAAGTTATATGAAAAATATTTTACATATTCCTGAAAACATAAGCATTTTTTGGTATGAAATTTTTCCAATAAAATGATAATAAAATACATAGTGCAGGAGGAAAACTTCAGCTCCATTTGTTGAAGTTTTTACATATTAACTAAAAAACTTCAGCACTTGTGCAATATGAAATTTTAATTTATGTTTTATTTTTTACCTAGTGTAGGAGGAAAATTCAGCTCTTCTTGCTGAAGTTTTTAAAGATTAACTGAAAAACTTCAGCACCTATGCTGAAGTTTTTTGTGCAATATACAATTTTAATTTATGTTTTATTTTTTTTACCCAGTGTAATAGGAAAACTTCAGCTCCTCCTGCTAAAGTTTTTAAATATTAACTAAAAAACTTCAGCTCATATTGCTGAAGTTTTTAAAGATTACGTAAAAAAAAACTTCAGCAACTAATGCTTAAGTTTTTGTGCAATATGAAATTTTGTGCAATACGAAAACTTCAGCTCGTTTTGTTGAATTTTTTAAATATAAACTAAATAACTTCAGCTTGTTTAGCAAATAAATAATGATAACACTCATATAATGTTTTAATATAATTTTTTTCTTCGTTGTGTTATTTGCCAGCTCATTTTGGTGAAGTTTTTAGATATGAACTAAATAACTTCAGCTTATTTAGCAAATAAACCAAAAAATTCAGCATATTTGTCGGATTAGAATGTTAGAACTCAACGTCAAACAGATTTAGAATGCAAATTCAGCATATCAGTGAAGTTCGTCAAACAACTTCAATCAATCAATCAGAAAACGTATAATTCAAAAACTATTTTGAACTCTGAAGATGAATTTGAATACTTACAATGTATTTTGTAATTTTGAATTTGGAATTTGAATCTAGTTCAAATCTGCTTTGCGAGAGGCGATCTCAAGAGAGACGGAGCGATGAAGGAGATACGGAGGAGATCTAAAATTTGAATCTGGGTATGCTTGATGCATCTTTTATATGTTTTGGAAGGGGTATAATGGTCATATTATTACGGATTTTTTGTTAGTTGGTTAGGAAATCAATAGTTTTTAAAAATAAGGTACATATTAAAAGGTGACATAAATATATGGTACAACTGCAAATCGCCCGAAATTAAGCACTCATATTTGTACTACATTTTTTCCGTAGATTAGCACTACTTTAAAGCTACTAAAAATAGGTAAACATAAGTTATATATGACACAAAAGTAGAATACTCATTGTATTTGACAAAATTAAGAGTAACATCGAATTATTGGATTCAAAAGGAAAAAAAATGAAAAGAATAAGCAGGAATATCCCTATTAAAGGGCGTTATAAACGTTATCAATTTTCAATGACACCAAGGTTTTGTCTCTCTCGGTTAAAGATTTTATTATTGTTTTAAGAGTGATTTTTGTGTCTTTTACCTTGTTTGTCTTTCATTATTGATTGTTGCTTTAACTTGAAAAGAGTCTTGCTTTGAATTCTCTTTTATGTTCTTTTTAGTTTGTCATATGACAAGTTTGATATTTTCATTCAATCTTATTCGTTGATTGTGATTCAAACTATTTTATTGCTTTTTAGTGCTTTTCCTTTTGTTTACCATCTTCTTTTATGTTTTTAACTTGGTATGTTTGAGAACGAAAAAGATAAGAAAAGAATTTGTATAAGAAATGAAAAACAAACAATGGCGTGGGTTTTTTATTATAGCAAAATATCAAGAACTTCTAATAATTATGTTATTTCAATTTTACACCAAGTATAAAGTATGATATCATAGAATTTATCTATCGAGTATATTGGAAAAAGAAAAAGAAGATAGTTTAACTTTGTTAAAGCAATATAATCTCATGCGCTTAAACAAGTCAAATCATAATTTGATATAGTAGTATTTTTAACATTGTTCGCGCGAGTTCTAATACTAGTTAACTTTAAAAAAAGATGTCGGTACCCCATTCCTCCAAATTTTTATACTTAGGTGTTGTTGGGTACAATAGTGGGATATCTCATGGGGTGGGACATTCCATGTGATTAGTTATTTCATCTTCTTCCATTATTTTAATGTACAAATTATGCCAGAATTTAATAACTAAATTAAATATGGGATAAAGTTAATCCCAGACTTTATCTAAAAATTATTATTCTTATCTGATATATCAAACGAACCCTTAGGATTAGTGCAAAGACCGTTAAAAACTGTACTCACATCAATAAGCTCGGACAAATCCAGACCGTTAATTCCATTTGATCTGACGGCCCACACAATGCCAAAATATAAGTGGAAGAGATTACATTTCATTCACCTTTCTACAATTTCTTCATTGCTGCTTGAAAATTTAGCTGTCATGGCTGCTCTAAGATTCAATCCTTCAAGAATCAGACACCCTTTACTTCAAACTCATAAACCCATTTCGAATTTCACTTCTTTAACTGAATTCCCCTTTCAATCACTAGCAAAATTTCCCAAAACCAAGCTCAAGTCTGTTCATTCTCCATCATGTTCAATTTCTGAAGCTTCTTCCATTTCATCAACGTTGGAGGCTGAAGAAGATGATGATGACCCCACTGCTGAATTAGTCTATCTTGACCCTGAAATTGACCCTCAGAGCATTTCTGAATGGGAAATAGATTTTTGCTCTAGGCCAATCCTTGATATTAGAGGCAAAAAGTTATGGGAGCTTGTTGTTTGTGATGATTCCTTGTCCCTTCAGTATACCAAATATTTTCCAAATAATGTTATCAATAGCATCACTTTGAAAGATGCTTTAGTCTCCATATGTGATGACTTAGGCGTGCCCTTACCAGATAAAATCCGCTTCTTCAGGTTAGTTTTCTAGTCCAACGTTCGTGGTTTTGTTGATTCACATATTTCTTTCTGTTTTTTCTACTCCCTCCGCCCCATTTTATGTGATATAGTTTGACTGTACTTGAAGTGTGAAACTTGTGGCTGTAAATCATATCATTAAGGGTAAATTAAGAGGTTTAAAGTTAAAGTATTTCTAAATATAAAAAGTTGTTAGGATTTTGTCCTGAATTTTTTTATCTATTAAGACTCTCGTTCTTGAAGGGAAAAAGGCCCCTAAAAGGAATAAATGTCTTTCATATGCCTTATCCTTTTATTGGGGTGGAGTTTTGTACTTTTATAAATTGATGTTTTCTTCTCACAACAAGAAAAACAAGAAATAACATCCACAATGTAGTCATTAAAGAGTCTTGTTTAGGGGTCAATTCGCCAAACCCCATTATAATGTCCTATTTTTTAGTATATTTTCTTTCTTGTATGATTTATCATTCAACAACTTTGCATTGTTAGCTTTCGCATGCACCATATTATTTTGATCCCAACAAGTGGTATCAGAGCCAATGGTTAAAGCAAGGTTGAAGACAAGTTCAAGGCGGATTCAGATCAAGCAACAATTAATTTGACGTATCCCAAAAAAATCAGTCTGAAATACTACATATGGAGACTTTCAATCATATATTTTCAACATTCATGTTGCTGCATCTTTGAAACCAAAAGTCATTTTTAAACCGTGTTCACTTTTAATGCACAGGGCTCCAATTTTAACTCATACCCGTTTTAATCATGACAAGCAACATTGATGAAGATTATTTGAAGAATGTGAATCAAATTTGTCAAGAAAATTCAGGCCAAGGGGGTAATTGTTAGGATTTTGCCCAGAATTTTTAATCTATTAGGTCTCTCTTTCTTGAAGGAAGGGAAAAAGATCCCTAAAATGGATAAATCTCTTTCATATTCCTTATCTTTTTCTTGGAGGAGAAGTTTTGTAATTCTATAAATTGACGTTTTCTTCTCACAACAAGACAAACAACAATAACATCCACAATGTAGTCAATAAAGAGTTTTGTTTATGGGAGACTTTTCTCTCAATAGTTTTTATATTTTTATACTAATTTTTATATGTAGGTCAACTGACCCAACCCCATTATAATGTCCTATTCTTTAGTATATTTTCTTTCATGTACGATTTATCGTCCAGCTGTTTTGCATTTTTAGCTTGCACATGCACCATATTATTTCGATCCCAACAAATGTATCATTTTTTTTTTGTGACATACTAAAAAGCAAAGTGCATCATATAAATTAGGAGAGAGGGAGTGTTTTTGTTGCATAATTGATATGGAGTTTTGAATCTTTTGAATTTTAGGTCACAAATGCAGACAATTATTACAAGAGCTTGCAATGAGCTTGGCATCAAACCTGTTCCTAGCAAACGGGTATTTGCCTAATTGTTTTCTCGCGCATCAATTATAGCTTTTAGATGATACTTATGGTGAACTGCTTTTACAAAGATTTTAGCAGTAGGAAATGCAGAATTCAATTGCTTTAGCAATATAGTATTTTATAATAAAACATAAGTGGTTGCTGACATTCTTCTCGGGATGATCAATGACATGAATTGTTAAGTGGCCGCGTTTTTATGTTTACTGATGCCAGAATTACCTAAAGGCTAGAAAATGAACAACAACAACAACAACAACAACCCAGTGTAATCCCACAAGTGGGGTCTGGGGAGGGTAATATGTACGCAGACCTTACCTCTACCCGAGAGGCAGAGAGGCTGTTTCCAGGAGACCCTCGGCTCAAAAAGGCTAGAAAATGAAGTTTGTGAAAACTTGTATTGATCATACCATATTTTCCCGGTAAATCCATAAGAATAAGCATATAAAATGCTGCCTTCATTTTGCTTTTTGGTGACTATTGGTATAAAGATATAAATATTGTATGAACAATGAGCTTCTGTAGATTTCCTTTGCTGATTTCATCATAATTGGTTAAATAGAGGTTCTTTATTGCAATTGGCTGTTACAATTAAAATAACCTGGCTAGAGAAAAACTTGAATGGAACTACTACCTTCTGGTGTGTGAGAAGGCTGTTTTTTGTCGAGCTGTCTCGTTAGCATAAAAGAGCTACCTCATCAGTATAACCCTGTGTTGACTTGGTTACAAATCCGTCCTGTATCTTGGATATTTTTTTTTACTGTCCTCTGTGTTTGTAGTCTCTCCAAGAGAAGCTTCCCCTTTCCATGCTTCAGTTAGATATATAATGGAGAGCTTCATTTTCTTATTTGATCTGAAAATGCATATCAGTTTCAGACTCCTTTCTGTGCCCTCAATGCTGTATATACACCACTCAGTCATGGCCAAATGAAATGGGAAAATTGGTTTTTGATCCGTGAAGTAACAAAAGTTCATTCTTTGATAAGAAGAAAACAAAAGAGGCCCATATTAAACAATCCCCTTCCTGCCTGTGAGGAATCAGTAGTGACGATGAAGAAATAACTAGTACAAGATGGCTGCAAATAATCTGCAATTCCCCTTTTTTTTCTTCTTATTTTCTTGCTTTTAAATTTCAAGATTTTATTGTTCTGAAGAAACTAGTTATCAACAGTTGTATTGGCTAAATTTTTGGCAAACATAATCTGTTGGTTGTATTGACCACACTTTTCATTTAAAAAAAGAAGCTAATATGTTTTGAGTCCTTATAAAATTCCGCCAATTAAAAGTCATTTGGAATGTATTTCTGGAAACCCCTATTTAGTAAAACAAGTGTTTGTTCCTTATTTCTTTGAGCCTTTTCATCAATGGTACTGCTAGTAATAATTCTTTCGTTCCATTGTTACCATTTTAATGATTTGTAATTTGAAAGTTTTTCAGACTACTATGATTAAAATGTTGGACTAGTAATGATTTAAAAAATAGACGTGAGGATTGGGTCTGCAACAGTAAATTGAGCACTAGTATATCCTGTCAATGCACCTGATGGGCACAGACAGGTACTTTCCTGAGGGTATAACAACGTTATGACAATATTTTACACTTATGAAGTTAGAGAACTTTAACAGCACAATTGTCTTAATTTGTGTTAAAACATGCTCTAAATCATTAATCAATGCTTTATCCTGTCAATGCACCTGATGGGCACAGACAGGTACTTTCCTGAGGGTATAACAACGTTATGACAATATTTTACACTTCTGAAGTTAGAGAACTTTAACAGCACAATTGTCTTAATTTGTGTTAAAACATGCTCTAAATCATTAATCAATGCTATTTCTTCTATAGAAGTACATTCTAATGTCTGCTGCTGTATTTCAGTGTTTATCACTTGTTCTTTGGCTCGAAGACCGCTATGAAACTGTTTATACTCGCCATCCTGGTTTTCAAAAAGGAGCCAAGCCACTTCTTGCACTTGACAATCCTTTTCCAATGGAACTTCCTGAGAATCTTTATGGAGAAAAGTGGGCCTTTGTCCAGTTGCCTTTTTCAGGTACTTTAAGCGTAACATTCTAGAAGATAAAAGACTAACCGAGGATCTCTAATTTCCTTGTGGAAGCTTTTGATGAGTTGCAATAAGATTAAATTTCCTACCTTACGCAGTTACACCATTTGTTGCACCTCTTTGTCTGGAATCTGTATTGTAATTTGCCATATTTCTCACTGGAATTTCATTTTGAGAATATAGACTTGGATTAGAACCAATATCAAGTTGGAAATAAATTACTACTATAATAATTCATATTGTACCTTTAGAATTATGGACTTACAGTTCATCTTGTTTGTAGCTGTTCGTGAGGAAGTATCTAACCTGGAGACTAGGTTAGTTTTTGGTGCAAGTTTAGACTTGGATCTTCTGGGGATCGAAATTGAGGACAAAGCATTGATTCCCGGACTAGCGGTTGCAACCTCACGTGCAAAACCATTAGCAGGTATGATAGATTTACCAATCTTTTTTAACTTTATTGTTTTAACTTTTATTTTTTTATGTGAGTTTGTGAGCATGCACGAGCACAGGTGTTGTTCCTAGATTGACAAGTTTCCATCGTGGTTCTTTTATGACTCTCATATTCTCTATCAGTATACATTGACATACTTTCCGTTTCTACCCTTTTTTGAATAGAATCACATTTCACTGAATTAAATCAACATCATAGTTCTAGTTTGCAACAATTTGTCATGGCCGCAATGTTAGGGGCATGGTGTCTAAGGATTTAATTGTTCAATAAGCAGGATAACCAGTCAGAATTAGTAGAGATGGCAGGTTGTGGGCCCAAAATCCTGAGGCCATAGGTTGAAGTGTTGAACGCTCTTTTTCTTTTGTTCAAGCAACAAAATTATATGAACAATGGGAAAAAACACGCGTATACAAAAAGTATACCAAAAGTAGAAAGCCTTACAAAAAGATACAGTTTTCTACAAATGACACACAATCTTCTATACTATAGGAACCTCATGGGTGCACCAAAAGGAAAAAAGGGATAAGAGGCTATTCCTTGTAGGCTGAACCTTCCTGTAAGGATAAATTAGAATACATATACTGTTCCGAGATGTTGTTTGTTTGGATTTCATTACTTCTTTCAAGTGGCCTGATAACTCTGGGCAGTATTGGTAATTTGTACTCTGATTGCTCTACTAAATATAATAGTTATAAATTTTTATTGCCAAAACGCTGAATGAGAGATCATTTTATGGTAATAACCTTTATAACATGTCTCTTTTATTACCTTGACACTGAATAACGTGTTCACTAGAAATGTTTTTATCTGAATATAAAATTTCTGTTGCACAACTAGAAATGTCTTTAGATAATCATATACAATTTCTGTTGCATATAAAGATAATTATATTCTTTTTGTTGTGCACTACTACAGCTTGGATGAATGGTTTGGAAGTCTGTTCGATTGAAGCTGATGTTGCCCGAGCTTCCTTAATTTTGTCTGTGGGTATCTCTACTCGCTACATTTACGCCACTTACAAGAAAAACCCTGTATCGACAAGTGAAGCAGAAGCTTGGGAAGCAGCAAAGAAAGCATGTGGAGGTTTGCACTTCCTTGCTATTCAAAATGACCTGAATTCTGATGATTGTGTTGGATTCTGGCTTCTATTAGACTTGCCACCTCCGCCTGTATAACTTGAAAAACTGAATACAAGGTTTTCCTTTGTACATTCTATTTTCTTCCTGCCTTTGACATTTCCAGAATGTAGAGAGATCAGCTTGCAAGTCATCATTTTGCATCAATCGCAATTAGATTCTTGCGAAAGTAGAGGGAAAATATCTGAAAGAATTTTGAGCATTTACATAAAATACAGTACATGGGATGTTCAAGTTGAGAAAAGTGGAAATGTTATGCTCTCTCTTTGCATTTGCTTACAGCCCTGATTTACTTCAATGAAATTTGTGTGAGGCACTATTCTGGAATTGAATTCATCTTTACAACTTTTGGTCATGTTTGTGCCTTCAATGTTTCTACAAATCATAAGTACTGCTTAAAAGCTCAGTTCAGATTTGCAGTAAAGAATAAATTTGTTGAAAACATGTAGAGATGGGAGCTAAAATCAATTAGAAGGAACGAGATAAAAGTTGGATAAAAGTAGTAAAACGCGAGGCTGTATCTTTTTTTTTTTCTTGGTTTAATCATCTAGTAATTCATTGGTCCAACTAATCTAGATTCATATCATGACTCATTTATAGTATTTTGAAATTTTACCCTCGCACTATGCCCGTGTGGCATGTCCCTAGCGCACACCTTGCCCCTTGTGCGTTGCCTGTGTGGTGCATGCTTGTCGCACAAAGCCCAAAAAAAAAAAGCTTTGCCATGCGAAGGGCATGCGGCGTGGGATGCAAAATCTTATGCACCGGAGCACAAGGGGTGATTTATTTTTTTTTGATTTTTCAATCTTGCCGCATAGGATGCTAAAATCCACTCGAGTCCCTCGGATCCTAACCTAAATCATCTCTGCATGTCCAAAATGGTTATACAAACTAATACAAAATCTCAAAAACACGATTCGGATTACAAGTGCGCAAAACAACAATCGGGGTTGTTACATTTTAGAATTGGTGGATAAATATTAAATACTTCAGAATATTCATTAACAACTCCTACCATTATCAGTCCCAAATTTGTGAAGGAAGATCTGGATACACAAAACCTTCCGATCGATAAAAACCAAAAAAGCCCTAAAGCCAACCCAAACGAGACGACACTGCAATTGAGCACAAGCAGCGGTAATGGAAGTAGGCAAATCATTAATGAAACAGGGGAGTACCAAGCCCTAATCCCAATCCAATTGGCCAGCTGGATTCCGGGAGAGTCGAGCTCAAAACAGTCGCAAATGGAAGACAAGCAGCCTGTGCATAAGGAGGAGGAAGATTCACAGCCCACTCGAAAATTGAACTTCGAGAGAGTGAACCAGCCAAGACCAACAATGGCAGAAGCTATCAAAAACAACAGGATGCATAACCAAGGTATAAAACTCAAATTTTACCCACTTGTTCTCAAAGACGGAGGTTAAAGTAGTGCAATTAAATCACCATGAGATAGAATGTCATAAGCAAAAGTGGAATCGTGTGCTTATTGGGTATGTTATAGGAGGTGCTCTAATGTTCAACGAGATGCTTCAATTTGTTTATGGGGTTTCGCATTTCGTCTCAACCCCCAGGATCTTTTTGCATGATGATGGATACTTCATATTTTGCTTTGAATTTGAAGAGGATAAAAATGCAATTCTACAAAATGCACCCTATACCTTTCGAAATAGGCCAATGATTCTAAAGCAGTGGGAAGCTAATTTTCAGCTGAAGAAGGAGCCTCTAAGAGTAGTACTACCAATATGGGTGTGCTTCACAGCCTACCACTTCTTTACTTGTCTGAGGAAAATCGAGGAAGGATAGCAAGTTCTCTGGGTAAACCTGCTTGTACTGACAGTTTAAAAGCCAAAGGAGACAGAGTTTCCTATGCTAGAACATTGATACAATGGATATTGCTCAACCACTCCCAGACTATATGAACATTGAAAGAGCAGATGGCAGTATTTGAGAACAGAAAATTAAATATTAATGGAGGCCCATACTTTGTGAGGATTACTTACAACTTGGACACAAGGCTGGAAGTTACCCTGCTCAAAAGACAAAGAAACAAAAGGATGGGAAAGCACCTCAAAAGAAAGGCCCTATCAGGGGAAACAAAGTAGACAGGAATGGCAAGTTAAAGCGGCAGCACCTACAGAGGTCGTTACTCCATCTGTCGTCCAACATGTAGAGGTAACTACTCCACTAATGATTCCACAACAGAAAGAGACCCATACGGCACCCTCACATGTGCAACTAAGAGGGAAGCAAGTGGTAGTGTACCAAAATGTTGGCAGTATTCTAATACAATGTGAAGACTCAGATGAGGAGTATGATTGCAATCCTTATGCCAATCTAAGTCTCCAAATTGGTGAGCCTGCAAATAGAAGAGTACAAGGAATGAGGAAAGTTAATAAAAGGAGTTTGCATAGGGATGTTCCCATTGTAAAATCCCCAACATGATCTTCAGCTCTTGGAATACCAGAGGGCTAAATAAGCCCTTCAAGCAAAATGAACTAAAACACTTTTTGCTTGAGAATAAAGTTGATATGATAGGTTGTCTTGAAATAAAAGTTAAAGCAAATTATGTTAAGAAAGTTATCAGAAGACTTGGTAATGAATGGCAGTTCTATACAGATTATTCTCAAGCCCCAAATGGTAGAATATGAGTAGGATGGAAACAAATGGAGGTAACAATCATCATCCTGGAGTCCACATCACAACTAGTCCACTGCCAAGTTGAAGATAGAAATTCTCAGTTTAAATGCAAGATCTCAATTGTCTACGATTTCAATACAATTGTTGCAGAAAAACTTTGCGGGATACTCTGAGGCTCACCGGTAGAAATATGGATGATCCGTGGGTTGTTCTTGGTGATTTCAACACTGTACTGTATGCTGATGACAGAATTAATGGGATACCTGTGCATCTCACGGAAACTGTTGATTTTCAGAGTTGTGTTACAGATGTTGGGCTGAGTCAAATAACTAGAAGAGGATGGCAATATTCCTGGAGTAACAAAAGAGATGCACCTGACAGGATCTATAGTCATATAGACTGGGCCATTGGAAATGACAACTGGTTTCAACATTATGGGAGCCTGGAAGCAATTTACTACAATCGTGAATGCTCTGATCATACCCCTATTACAATAAAAATTGGAGTCTCTAGACATAATTTTAAAAATCCATTTAAATTACTAAATGTTCTACTTAGCAAAGATGCATTCAAAGAGGTTGTGAAGGAGTGGTGGCTGTAACGCATCACTGGCTTATCATATATGTTATCTGGAGGAAGCTAAAATCATTAGAGCCTATAGCCAACAACATGAAAAAAGAGTTGTCTACTATAGAAGAGAAGATCAGGGGATTGCAACAAAGAACTCATAGTAGCCAAGAGGAGCTATCTCAAAATCTATTCAATAGTCAGCTGATCAATGAGGAAAGAAAGGTAGCCATACAATTAGAAAAATGGGAGTTGATACATGAGAAGATTCTAAGGCGGAAATCTAAAGCTACATGGATTGCTTATGGTGACTCAAACACTAAATATTTCCATGCATACCTCAAATCACGACAAGCGATAAATAGGATATCATCAATCTACAATGAATATGACATACAGTTATCAGAACCAACAATGATGCAATAGGAATTTATATCTTTCTTCAAGCACTTACTTGGGGAGGCAGATCAGGTCATGCCTTGTATTGATCTCAATATTGCCAGAAATGGACCTTGTCTGTCATTGGCACAATAGCAGGAATTGTTACAACCGGTTACTACGGAAGAAGTCCTACAAGCACTTAAAGAACTCCCAAATGACAAAGCTCCAGGTATAGATGGATATCCTGCAGAATTCTTCAAAGAGTATTGAGGGATTATAGCTAAGGATATTATAAATGCAATACTACAGTTCTTTGAAAATGGCAAGCTGCAAAAAAAACTAAATTGTACCACCATCACCCAAGTTCCCAAGGTTGCTAATCGTACTTATGTATAGGATTATAGCCTATTGCATGTTGTTCCGCCATATACAAACTGATAGCAAAGGTGCTGACTGGTAGATTGAAAAGGGTAATGGATTATTTGGTTGGACCAACCAATCTGCATTTATTGATGGAAGGAATATACTTGATAATGTTATTGTATCTCATGAATTAGTGAAGGGATATTCACAGAAAGGTGTGTCCCCCAGATGTATGGTTAAAGTAGATATAAGGAAAGCCTTTGACTCAGTGAATTATGATTTTATGAAGATGGTGTTACTGGAGTATGGCATCCCATTGAGAGTGGTGGAACTTATTATGGCATGTGTCTCTACAGTTAGTTACTCTTTGTTGATAAATGGTGGCCGGACTCCAATATTCCAGGCTAAGAAGGGCTTAAGTCAAGGAGACCCTATGTCTCCATACCTGTTTGTTTTGGCTATGGAGTACCTAAACATGTCTCTTAAACAACTCAGGCATAATCCAGATTCCAACTACCATCCTAGGTGTGCAAGCAAATAGTTAGTACACATATGTTTCGCTGATGACTTGCTAATGTGCTGTAGAGTAGACAGAGTTTCCACGCAATTGATGTTTCAAGCTTTCCAGCACTTCTCTACTGTTTCTGTGCTAAGAGCAAATCTAGAGAAAAGTTCCTTCTATGTTACTGGTGTATCCCCTGAATTCAAAATTCAGATCATACAAGACATGCACTTTTCCATAGGGGAGATGTCATTCAAGTATCTGGGAGTTCCATTGTCATCTTAAAAACTGTCATTGGCTCAATATATTCCACTAGTTGAAAAGATCATTGCTTGAATAAAGTGTTGGACTACAAAGTTTCTATCCTACAGTGGAAGAGTCCGGCTAATAAAAAGTATTTTTTTCAAATACAGACTTATTGGGAACAATTATTCCTGCTTCCAAAAAATATTCTCACAATGGTAACAGTTGTGTATAGGAATTATCTTTGGACAGAAAGTAATGAATTTTCTAGAAAAGCACTAGTAGCCTGGAGTACTCTATTTATGCCTAAAACTGCATGGACTGAGTATCTTAGATTTCTTTACATAGAATAAAGCTGCAATATGCAAGCACCTTTGGGCAATCGATAAAAAGAAGGGCAAACTCTGGGTGCAATGGATTCATGCAATCTACATAAAGGACAAAGACCCGAAGAGTATGGCCATGCCAGCACAAGCATGCTGGGTAGACAAGAAAATATTTGGAGCAAGAGATTGGCTGAAAAATACTGGAAATAATATGGTGGCTATTGAAGAGTTTGAAGATAAGGGGAAGTTCAGCATAAAAAGGCCTACCAGTTCTTTATCCTCCAGTTCCAGAAGGTATCTTGGCGAGGTTTGGTGCTGAACAAATACATCCTACCTAGGCACCATTTTATCCTTTGGCTAGTTGTCCATAAGAGGTTGTCAACATTTGACAGAGTGATAAAAAGGAGTATAAGAGTTCCGTAAGAATGTGTCTTATGTAATTCTAATGAAGTGGAATCACTAGCTCATCTCTTCTTTGCTTGCCTCTACTCTAGCTCAATATGAAGCACACTACTACGTCTGATAGGATAATAGAGACAAGTTAAAATCTGGGAGGAGCAAGTTGCCTGGACAGCAAAGAAAATCAGCAGCAAAGATGAAGAGTAGGTATCATTGGGTTCCTGTCTGCAGCAATGGTTTATCATGTATGGTCAGAAAGAAATGGGAGAAGGTTCAGGCAACACAAAAAGGGTGAAGTGAAGCTGATTCGAGAAATCATACAACAGTTGCATATATTTAGTCAAAAATGTTGTAGTTGGAAGAGTCACTTAGATTGTTTGAATAACTACCCTACATCGATTTGAGTTGTTATAGTGATTTATAGTTTTAGTGATCTGAAGTTAGTCCTATAGTTGTCATAGTCCTGATTCACTTGAGAATTGACTCATATCAAACTGAGTCATATGTACATATTCATACTTGGTTAAATAAAAAATTTCCTTTTAACCAAAAAAAAGAATTGGTGGATAAAATTATAAACAAGAGGAAATTAAAAATAAAAGAGTTGGTGAAAAGGTTATACTTGAAAATTATCTCGACCAAACTACACTTATGTGCTATATATATAGGTTTTTTGTAGGGTTTGACGATGTATTTTATGGGATCGAATCTTTCAGTTGGGAACTGAAAAGTTGATGCCATGCAAGAGTTAGTGGAGACAATTCTTGGACTAAAGCTGATGCCATGCAAAAGTAGGAAGTTCTTAAGGTTAAATTAACAAAATATCCATCAAAATGCGAAAGACATTTTTATTCCTCAATTAAACACTATTCCTATAATACTAACGTATAAAATCGTCACTTCATAATAAATACCTCTACTATCAGGACCATACATAACCTATTTACAAGACAATATAGCACCAAAAATTTGAAATGACTTCAATTCACGCAGTGACTTCAGCTAAAAATGGGAACTAATACCAAGGCCACTTTCAACTTGTTGGCAAGCGCAAAACACACTTAAATTATGCTCACTAATCAAAGATAGTATAGTATAATATCGTATTCACATGAATTGGATGTAAACAATATTCTTGTAGTTTCTAGCTCGATTGCTATTCAGGAGGATCAATAGTTGAGATTTATATGATTACTAATTAAAAATAACTAAGAATCTAAAGATGTTGACTAGTGACTATTGAGACAAGGAACAAGCAAATAAGGTTATCAGTGGGAGAAGATAGGGTTTTGACAGGATATATGCATGATAATTGTTCGAGATCTAACTCTAGATAATTCACTTCAAATGTTCAAGTGAGTCTCTCGAATTCACTCGATTATTAGTTTAAACTTTCAATAGAAACTCCTCTCTCGATTAAGTCACAACCTCACAAGATGAACCAAATTAGCACTGTGAAGATATGCAAGAATGCATAACGGATTGGTCTTAAGAAAAATCTCTTTCGATTATTCTCCTAACTAGGTTTAATTAATGATTCAACTACCCTCTTTTGATTATTTAGAATAATCTATGAACTCAACCAACAATATAATGCAAAGATATCACAAGTTATGCCTCTCTCGATTATATGAACTAGTGAATATAGATGCAACAATTAAATTATCCAAAATGATTCAATACATAAAATTAGAGTTATAATCCACAAACAATCATCAATACACCAAATCCATCAAACCCTAAAGGGAACTACTCCATAGACATGGAGAAATTCTTCACAAATATAATTAAAGTATAGGAAAACATAAATTCAATCCAAACCCAGGTCTTGAGTGAGGAAGGAATGAAGAAATCCTTGTGCTTGTGTTCTTCGAACTCCTCCTTAGCTTCGTTAGGTCAAAAATATTTCAAAAGTCCAGAAAATAACATTTTCCATGTATTTATACCAAGTAGGGTCGGGCCCAGATGAAATCACCCTTTCCTAGCCCAAATAGGAGAATAGTTCTTGAAAAAATACACAGGCGCGCCGCATGGAGCGACGTGCCACGCTGCGTGCTTGTGGAACTTATCAGAGAGCATAACATTTGCAAGGCAGCTGGAATTCTCACTGCTGCGGTGCACCACACGCCGCCCCACGCACTGTGGCAGTGTGTTTTCCTTGGAGTCCGGCTTCAACTTGATTTTTGATGTCTAGACTTGGTCCTCGACCCCCGAACACAATCCCGGCTTAATCATTTGGGCTTTTACTCAAACTTCAAAGCTCCAAATAACTCGAATTAGCTTCACAACATCTACATAACTTGGAATCACTCCTACAAGGCATAAAACACACAAGAAGTGCAAACACTACCAATTAAAGCTCAAACACAAGTAAAGTGCAGTGAATTAGAGTGCAATAAGAGACTAAAATACGGGATTATAGCCTACCATCACTTGTCACGACCCAAAATCCTACTTTAAGACCATAATGGCACCTAGCCGAACTTGATAACCAAGCTAACTCATCATCCACAAATAAAGACCATTTTCTTTAATTAATAATTATATAGCGTAAGTAAAGACAATAATAGTCCAAAACTAGTAACAATATCTGATAAAGTCATAGCACGACCTAAACACGGCCAATACCATACAACCCTAAGACTAGGTGGCACGAGTACACGATTAAATTACAAAAAAAAGAACAAGTCTTTATACTTCACAAGTTGTCTGAAATACAAGTAGATAGGAAATATGTAAGGAACAGGGACTCAGGAACTGCGAAGTAGATTCATGAAGTGAAGCTCACCCTAAGTCTTTCTATAGCCTCCTAGATCAATTATGAAGCTCTGTTAAGACCTACCTGAGGATCTGCACAAAAAATATTCAGAAGCGTAGTATGAGTACAACACAATCAGTACCTAGTAAGTATCAAGTCTAACCTCGAAGAAGTAGCGAGGCTAGATATTTTTGAGTACTTACCGCATAAGTATCATATAGAATTAAGAACTGAAATAGCAGATAATATCAAGAATAACAAAAATCACAAATATCAACAGTTGAGGTATGAGGCATGCTCTTATAGTACAACAATAATCATAACGCTACTCAAATATGGTATTAAAAGATAACATGCGCAAATAACAGAGCCAAGACTCCCAACTAACATATAACCATGTCAAGTATTGATTAGCAGTTAAATGAGTACTATTAAATGAGTCCATAATATGAATGCATGCTCAAACCGGTTGATGCAAGTACCTCGATGCACAATCCATGTATCAGGATAACTCGATACACAATTCATATATCGACCCGGTACAAAATACATGTACCGACCACGCTCTTAGGGACCAAGGTAACATGGGTAATCACCTCACTCCGGAGGGACGGATCCAAATCCAAGCGCAAAGAGGGAATAATAGCATCCCTCATAAATTAATATCCGATAATCATGTCCAATATGCCATAACTGTATCTCATCCGCACGCTTACCCTTCGTGCCCAAAATTCTCAGTCTATATCACATTTTTATTATTCAAAATGTATGTATATGCTCAAGGATTATAGATAAAAGGTGCACAAGGACTTAATAAATACTGCACCGATACGTGCTCAGTAAGTGTCGGAGTCGACCCCTCGTCACTACTTCTTCGAGGTTAGACTAGATACTTACTGGGTACATATTATTTATGTACTCACACTACACTTCTGTATTTAATTATACATGATCTAAGGCAGGTGCATCTGGTTACCAGTCCGGCACACATATTTGACCCTCCACCTTGAGACTTCATGGTGAGTTGCCTTCCGAGCCGCTCTGCAGCAGCTGGAGTCTTCCTTATGTTATATTTTTCTGTCTATTTCCTTTCAAACAATAGACTAGTATTCTTTTGTATATTCTACTAGAATGCCCACACACTTGTGACACCAAGTCTTGTCACACATACTAGTAGACTTGGATTTGTTTTCATGATTATGATTTGCACTCATTTGCTTCCGTTTAATTATTTTACATTTTCAAATTTCTAAATCTTTTAACAAATGAGGAAATGTTATCCACTTAGTAATTTATTTAAAATGGGAAACCATTAGTTTGATCAGTGTTGGCTTGCCTAACAATGGTTTTGGGCGCCATCGTGGCCTATAATGGAATTGGGTAGTGACAATATGGTATCAGAGCCCTAGGGTCACGTAGGTCTCACAAGTTATGGGCAGACCTAATAGAGTCTTGCGGATCGGTGCGGAGACGTCTGCACTTATCTTCGAGAGGCTATAGTGTGTTAGGAAACTACTTTTTATTCATCTCCTATCGTGTAGTTGATGGTATTATAAGTTCTCTCTCTCTTAACTCTCATAGATGGTGAGAACATTCGCAGCAGACATTCCGGACCTGGGGGAGCTGCTCCCCCCGTTGCTAGAGGCTGGGTGAAGGCACTTGCCTGAGGTAGGGGATGAGGAAATCCCGAAATTACCCCAGTTGTACCATCAATGGATCCAGTAGAGGATCCCATTATGGAGGAGCAGGGCGAGATTCCCGTAGTAGATCTAGCCCGGTTGATTTCATGTTAGCACCGATCTTTCAGGAGGTCATAGGCCGTATGCTACGGTTCATGAATTCTATGACCCAGGCGGCAAGGGGAGCACAGACCCCTACTACTCAGCCTCCTGGGCATGCAGCTGTAGTATATCAGACTCCAGGTACACTACCCTTGGGTGGGGCCCACCCAGTTGCAGCAATTGTACCTCAGCCTAGACTAGCTGTGGTCGGCAAGCCGCAAAAGCTTTTGGACAGATGGACTAGGCTACACCCTCATGTCTTCGAAGGTGAGCGACATGGGAATCCCCAGGACTTCATTGATAGGTGCCGGTACAGACTGCACAACATGAGGATATTGGAGTCGCATGAGGTGGATTTCACTACTTTCCTGTTGGAGGGCAAGGCCCGTAGATGGTGGCAGTCTTATTTTCTCGGTAGGCCAGTGGGTTCTCCTCCCATGACTTGGGACCAGTTTACACAGCTTTTCTTGGAGAAGTATATTCCATTAGATAAGTATATTCCACCCTCTCAGAGGGAAGAGTTGTGAGGTCAATTTGAGTAGCTCGAGCAGGTTCAAATGTCAGTGACTGATTATGAGGCAAGATTCCCTAAGTTGTCTTGCCATGCACTTATGATACTTCCTATCGATGCAGATAGAGTGCAGAGATTTGTTGCGGGGTTGCACTCCGGTATTAGGGCTAGTATGGCCTGGGAGGTTGAGATAGGGACTTCTTATCAACTAGTAGTGGAGATTTCTCGGAGGATTAAGGACTTCTTATCAGCTAGTAGTTGTAAATTCTGCGAAAAGCCTCGTTTCAAGAGGCTTCCAGCGGGACTATGGTCGGTGTGAAGGCAATGCATTATTACCTCTTATACCTAGGTTAAAGAGGTTATGTGCGTCGATGAGTTCTTCTCCTCATATAAGATAACACTTTGAAAATAGAAGACCATCTGGTGTTATGTGTCATCCTTCATATAGAGAAACTAGGAAGCACTTTGATAGGACATATCCAGATTATGCTAGTGAACCAAGGAACATTTGGTTAGGTTTTTGTGCGGATGGTTTCATGCCTTTTTCTATATTTGCGACACCATATTTATGTTGGTCTGTCTTTCTTACACCTTATAATCTACCACCTGAGCTGTGTATGACTAGTCCATGTATATTTTTAAATCGTATTATCCCCGGTTCACATAATTCGAAAAGTTTGATTGATGTATATTTGCAACTTTTGATTGATGAGCTAAAACAGTTGATGGTGTTGAAACATATGACATATCAACCCAGCAAAATTTCAAATTGCGTGCTAATTTAATGTGGACTATTAACGATTTTCTTTCATATGGAACTTGTCTGGGTGGATGACTGCTGGGAAGCTAGATTGTCCTTACTACATGGAAAATGGTAAAGTGTTCAATTTGAAACATGACCAAAAGCAACCATGGTTTGATTGTCACTGTCAGTTCTTGCATGATGATCATGAGTTTAGAAGGATGAAAAATGAATTCAACAAGAATAAAGTGAGATATGTTTCGCCACCTCCGATACTTTCAGGTGAGGAAATTTTGGAGAGGGTCCAGAACTTCAGAAAAGTTACTGAGGCTCTACCTTCTAGATTCCCCGGATATGGTGTTACTCATAATTGGATGAAATAGAGTATATTTTAGGAGTTGCCTTATTGGAAGGATAATCTTCTCCAACACAACCTTGATGCCATGCATATTGAGAAGAATTATTTTGACAATTTATTCAACACAGTGATGGATGTTAAAGGTAAGATAAAAGATAACTCGAAGGCTAGAATGGACTTACAAGAATATTGCAGGCGACCTGAATTATACTTGCAGACAGCAAACAATGGTATGGTGTTCAAGACCAAAGCAAGTTACACATTCATTTTGGAGGAAATACGACAAATTTGTGATTGGGTTACGAAATTGAAGATGCCTAAGGATTATACGTCGAATCTAGGAAAAATAGTAGATATAGAGGTAGGGAAGTTGAGCCATTTGAAAAGTCATGACTGTCATATTTTCATGGAGACCTTAGTGCCTATTGTATTTTGTGGTTTGCTTGAAAGAATATGGAAACCCATCACAGAGATTAGTTTGTTTTTCAAAGACTTGTGTTCTGCCACCTTAAGGGAAGAAAACCTACTTCGGATGGATCAGAACATTCGTGTAACTTCTAGTAAGATGGAAAAAATATTTTCATGTGATTTCTTTGTTGTGATGGAACACTTTCCAATCCACCTTGTACACGAGGCACGACTTGGAGGGCATGTTCAATGCAGATGGATGTACCATTTGAGTGGTAATATTATAAGTTTAATGTAATATTCTATTTTATTTGAATGTTCCTGGCTAACATGACATTATATAGGACAATTGAAAAATGCAAACAATTTGTTAAGCAGAGGAATAGGATTGAAGGATCTATATGCGAAGCCTATCTTGCAAAGGAAACTATACATTTTTGTTCTTATTATTTTGAGAGTAACATGCCATGTTCTAGAAATAGAGCAAATAGGCACACTGTCGAATGTGTGAATGATCCATTATATCCACCAATGTCTATATTCAATCAACCAGGCCGATGTTCTAAGGATGTTAAAAATAGAAGTTTGAGTGATATTGAGTACAAGTCAGCTACAATTCATGTGTTGCTAAATTGTCCCGAAGTTGTACCATTTCCTAAGTAAGTAGTGATTTGTATCAAAATGTAAAATTTACTGTGATTACATATTGATGAAACTACTAAAAATATTTGATGTGTCACAGTCACTTCGTGGGTTAGTTTGGCCATGATGTTGTATATACGAGTTTTGACATGGTTCAAACAGTTTGTATGTTTATCCTGATAATGTTCTTCTAAAGTTCCCGTTATATATATTAATTTTTTTAACACTGTGTAGGTAAATAATCCAAATAATTGTGTAAAATAATTTTTGAAAGATATATCTTGGGGACTTGGGCTTTAGGTCACAACAATGTCTAAGTACGTAGTGAATGGTTATAAATTTCATATAGAGGACTGCTCTAAAAATAAAAATAGCAATAACATCGAGGTGTGAGTTCAAGGTGGTGATGGAAACCAAGTTAGAGATATTGATTATTATGGTGTGGTCAAAGAAATAGTAAGACTAGAATATACAAGTTGGCCATATAATAAATTGATACTCTTTAGATGCAAGTGGTTTGACCCAAATCCATGTCACGACCCTGTCACGCCCCAAAATCCGAGGAGCGCGACCGGCGCTCAATCAAGTAAACCCGACTGAGCAAGCCTGATAGGTTTCATTCTACCCAAACAACTTCATGATTAAATAGGAGATGGACTCCTTTAATCAGATTTAGTAAGTATTTCATTAACAACTTCCATTAGGAACTTAAATCATAATTATCAAAATATTACAAGTTTCATAAATCCTTGCCAAACATCAATATTTCAATTTAAATTCCAACACCCGACACTACCCACAACCTGTCTACGGAGCCTCTAAATACAACTGAAGAATAATACGAAAATGCCGGCAATAAAGCTCCGGCTGTACCTTACACAAATACCAAAATAAGACTCCGGGAAGAAAAGCGGCATGAGCCATGCAAGGCCCCGAGAGGAAAGGGGCTCACCAATACAGCTGACGAAAAGTGGAGGAGGTGCTACTGCCGGTGGACTGGAGTACCTGCAATGGATCCACCTACAATCATAACACGAATGTAGCGCCCCCGGCAAAAGGGACGTCAACACATTTGAATTGTACTGGTATGTATGAACAAACTTGCCCTAAGTAAACCCAAACCATACACAAGTAACAAGTAGTAATGGAACCAACAATCAAATACACATGAAAGAAAACCATCAAGCCAAACAAGTTACAATCTCTCCATTTCCCCTTCAACATTTTCACATCAATGATTTCACAACTTTCTCATATTTTCATTTCAATAGTGATTTCGATCACTTTTCCACCCTTATTACCTCGGCCACCCTTATCACCACAACCCACACCTTATTACTTCGTGTTGCGGCGCGCAACCCGATCCCACCGAACAATCACAATTCACAAACAACACAACAACAACAACAACAATTCACAAAGAACAACAACAACAATTCTCAAAGAATTTCTATAGCCATCAATACTATTTCCATCATATTCAACAACTCATATGCATTTTATGTCACCGCGATAATTGCCAATACAAGCCATATATGTTATTACCACAGTTGTTCCAACTGCATCATTTACGATTTCCTTCCATCATTTGTTTCTCAACTCTTACCACATAACACATTCACAATCACACATTTGGTTTATTGCCAATTACGTACACCATTATATCGGGAGACTTAACCACGAACAATCAAATCATACCAATCACAAGAATTCCACAAATAATCCACGTAGATATCACATACCAAATATTCGTACACCAAACAAAGTGACTTTACAAAGGTCAAAGTTAGCCATACGTACCTCGTTTGAGCTTTCCTTAAGTTACTACGACGTTTCGAAAATTCTAGCAATCCCAATCTACTTGAGACATAACAAAATTGACACGAATTAGGAAGGTATTCATGGTTTCAGCTCATTTGAGCATTTTATCAAACACTAGTTGAGCATCTTGATTTTAAATTCCTTTTACAAGATTTTCTTCTTTCCCCAACCCAATCTTTAATTATTTATATTCATCAACATTCCCACAAACCTAATTTGTATATGTATGTATACATAATACTATTACCCCAAGAATCATACCCCAATAACCCACCTCACAATCTCTACAATACCAACACAACCTAGGTTAGGCACCTATGACTTCCAATCCCCATCCCATGAGTTACAATACTTAATCCATACTCATATTTCCATAATAACTCCATATATGTAAGTCTAAGGTGTAGGATTACCTCTTGTAGACCAAATCTTGAAAGACAAATTTGGGGTGTTCTTGAGATTTTGAAGAAACCCTATGAAACCCAATCAAAATCATGTTGTAACTAGTGATTGAGAAGTGAAATCACCATGAAAACACACTTAAAAACTCACCTTAGGTGTGCAATTGGATGCCTTGGTCGAGTTGGGGGTGTAGAGGAAGCCCTAAGCTTGAGAAATGACTCAAATTCTCTTATTTCCGGTCTTTAGGATATTTAAAAACCTTCTAGGCTCGCGAGCTCGCGCTATATTCATGCACGGGAGGCAGAATACTCAGCATAATGCGCGGCTTCGCGCTAATGTTCGCGCTAGAGACACCTGCCCAGTAAAATGGACATAACTTTCCGTATACACCTCTAAATGACGAACGGTTTGTTTATGTGGAAACTAGACTCAAAGGGATTTAATTTGATAGTTTATGCATCACACAACTCCTTATAGAACTGGATATATGATCATTCAAAGTGAGGTCTTGTGCGCACTCATTTACAGATTTCGTCTAATATGAAACTTTTCTAACTTGGCTTAGACTTAGGCCTCTCCTTAGACCCCAATTTACCTCTAATATGAATTATATGCTTATTAACATATCCAATTGATACCCATTATATCATGAATCCTCATTTGCACACAAAATGAAATAATTAGCCTACCTTGGCACGACGAAATCTCAAATTACTTGGAAAACAATTTCTGGGGCTTTACAGACCCTAAACCCGGACCCGGTCATGATGGCGCCTCTCATGAAGACAAGTCCAGCTGACACACTCTCAATTCATTTTTAAGAAATTAAATAATAAAAACTAAGTCTTTAACATAATAATAATAATCCCAAAATAAGGAGAATAATACAGTTTGCGAAATAAACATAACCCGACATCGGGGTGTCACCAGTCATGAGCATCTATCATAAAAAAACTACAAGTCTGAAAGAGTCTACACAACTATTACATAACTAAAACAGGAGAAAATAAGATAGAGGGAGAAGCATTGGGCTGCGAACGCCGAGCAGCTACCAAGTGAATCTCCGAAGTCTGTTGGAAGCTCTCAACCCTCACAAGCAGGACCTGAAGTGCCTGAATCTGCACACGGGGTGCAGCGAGTAAAGTAAGTACTCCAACTCAGTGAGTAATAATAATAAATGAAGACCGAGCGATAAGAAATCACGTAAAGGCACATCAACATGCTATGAACAAGTAGTATAAAACCAATAAAAGCAATGAAACAGTGGAAACATGTAAAAACACTTAGTTTAGAAGAAGCTTCTTTAAAACACCTTTTTAACATTTAAACAATTATATGAGAATCAGCCAGAATAGATAAACACATAAAAAATCTGCCCCTCGGGCACAATGTCAATAGAATCCGCCCCTCGGGCAATATCATGGAACAACACCAGCCCTCGGGCTATATCTCATATCACAACGGGTACCGGCGCTCACTGGGGGTGTACAAACTTCCGGAGTGGCCCCTTATGGCCCAAGCGCGATATCAAGCTATCTCGTGGCATAATCAATAGGCTCTCGACCCCACATCAACAAGCCACCTCGTGGCATACAAATCTCAAGCCCACAACCTCATAATCATAATCAGTATATCCTCAAAATACAGGCCATCGGCCTTACTCAGTCAAAATCCTCTCATAAGCCACTCGAGCAACAGTAAAACTTGATGCTCAGCACAAATTATCATTTAAAATATCATTTAATGTGTTAAAACATAGTAAACATGGCTGAGTTATAAAAACAGTAGAATATAGCATGACTGAGTACAAGTATAAAGTCAGAACAGTGAGGAAATATCAGTAAAAATCCCTGAAGGGTCCAAATAGTTGGCACGAGGCCCAAATATGGCATTCAGCCCAAAACATGATGATAGCAAAGAGCTTTCAATCAAATACGTGGTAAAATAGTCATACGGGATGGACTAAGTCACAATCCCCAACGGTGCACGACCCCATGCTCGTCATCTAGCGTGTGCGTCACCTAATTATAGCACAACGATGTGCAATCCGGTGTTTCATACCCTCAGGACAACATTTACAATCATGACTCACCTCTACCCGGTCTAAATCTCTAGCTCGTGATGCCTTTGCCCCTCGAATCGGCCTCCAGATGCTCCAAATTTAACCAAAATCAGTGTAAAACCATCAAAATATGCTAAGGGAACAAAGCTCACTCGAAAGAAATCAAATTACAACACAAATCCCGAAATTGGCCAAACCCGACCCCGGAGCCCACTTCTCGGATTCCGATAAAAATTACATCAATAGACTCCTTATCACTCCCCGAGTTCATTCATATCAAAAGCATCAAGATCCAACCCGATCCCTCAAATCCCAAATTCTAGGTCTCCAATTACAAGCCCTAGTTCTTCAATATTAGGCTTAAATTCCATGATTAATTAGGTAGAATTCACATAAGAATCGAGTGTTAAGTCCATAAATCTTACCTCCAAGTGTTTCCCCTTGAATCCTTCTTTAATCCTCTTCAAAAAGCTCCAAAATAGCTAAAAATGGTGGAAGTTAACCCCAAAATCGCGGACAAATGGCTATTTAAACATTCTGCCCAGGCATCCAGTCCTTCTTCGCGAATGTGGTCAAAGCCTCGCGTTCGCGAAGCACAAACTTAAGTTGACCAAATTTTCCTCTTACACGAACGCGACCACTCCCTCGCGAACACGATGACTCCTCAGCTCAACATTCGCGAATGCGTCTGATACCTCGCGAACGCGATGCACAAGCCCCAGACCTTCGTAAATGTGGAACCTCCCTCGCGAACGCGAAGGCTAAATCCTTAGCCTCACCTGCTAACCCTTCGTGAACGCGAAGGTCAATTTTCTGCAACACTCAACTGTAGTTTTTTGCAATCTCCAACAACTTAAAATGGTCCGATTGACCACCCAAAACTCTCCCGAGGCCCCCGGGACCTCAACTAAACATGCCAACATATCCCATAACATCATTCAAACTTGTTCCAATCTTCGGAACGCTCAAAACACATCAAAATACCAAATTCGGATCGGATTCAAGCCTAAGAATTCCAAAATCTTCTAAATTACGCTTTTGATCAAAAGGTCTACCAAACCATGTCTGAATGACCTGAAATTTTTCCCACACATCCCAAATGACTTAAGAGAACTACTGCAACTACCAAAATTCCATTCTGACCCCTATACAAAAATCTCACCTATCAACCGAAGAATGCTAAAATTTCAATTTCGGTAATTCAGGCCTAAATCTACTCCGGACCTCCAAAACACATTCCGATCATGCTTCTAAGTCCCAAATCACCTCCCGAAGCTATTCGATCCATCAGAACTCACATCCGATCCCTTTAACACATAAGTCAATATCTGGTTGACTTTTCCAACTTAAACTTTCTTCAAAATAGACTAAGTGTCTCAAGCCTTATCAAAACCTTTTCGAACCCAAGCCAACCAACCCGATCACATATAGAACCGATAAACAAAGCAATAAGAAGCAGAAATGGGGGAAACGGAGCGGTAACTCATGGGACGACTGGCCGGGTCGTCACATCCTCCCCCTTTTAAACAAACGTTCATCCTCGAACGAGTCAAGAAACATACCTGAAGCCTCAAATAGGTGAGGATATCTGCTCCACATCTCCTGCTCGGTCTCCTAGGTAGCCTCCTCCACGAGCCGACCTCTCCACTGCACTTTTACTGAAGCTATATCCTTTGATCTCAACTTTCGAACCTGATGCCCCAAAATATCTACTGGCTCCATATCATAAGTCAAATCACCATCTAACTGCACCGTGTTGAACTCCAAAACATAAGACGGATCCCCAATATACTTACGAAGCATAGAAACATGAAATACCGGATGCACACTTGACAAGATGGGTGACAAAGCAAGATCATAAGCCACCTCCCCAATCCTCCGAAACACCTCAAAAGGCCCAATGAACTGAGGACTCAATTTGCCCTTCTTCCCAAATCTCATAACACCCTTCATGGGCAAAACCTTCAGCATAACCTTCTCACCAACCATGTAGGACGCATCCCGAACCTTCCTATCAGCATAACTTTTTTGTCTCGACTACGCTGTACGAAACCTCTCCTGAATTACCTTCACCTTTTTTAAAGCATCCTGCACCAAGTCTGTCCCCAATAGACTAGCCTCACCTGGCTCAAACCAACCAACTAGAGATCTACATCGCCTCCCATACAAAGCTTCATATGGAGCCATCTGAATACTCGACTGGTAGCTATTGTTATAAGCAAACTCTGCAAGCGGTAGAAACTGATCCCATGACCCTCCGAAATCAATGACACAAGCACACAACATGTCCTCCAATATCTGAATAGTGCGCTTGGATTGCCCGTCCGTCTGAGGGTGAAAAGCTGTGCTCAACTCAACCTGAGTACCCAACTCTCGCTGCACCGACCTCCAAAACTGTGAAGTAAACTAAGTGCCCCTATCTAAAATGATGGAAACTAGGACACCAACAAACAAACAATCTCCCGGATATAGATCTCTGCCAACCGCTCTGAAGAATAAGTAGTACAAACAGGAATGAAGTCCACAGAATTGGTCAGCCGATCCACACTCACCCAAATAGCATCGAACTTCTTCAAAGTCCGTGGAAGTCAAACTACAAAGTCCATAGTGATTCGCTTCCACTTCCACTCTGGAATATCCATCTGCTGAAGCAAGCCACCCGGTCTCTGATACTCGTATTTCACCAACTGACAATTGAGACACCGAGCTACAAATCCCACAATGTCTTTCTTCATTCTTCTCCACCAATAATATTGTCTCAGATCCTGATACATCTTCATGGCACCCGGATGAATGGAATACTGCGAGCTATGCGCCTCCTCCAGAATCAACTCTCGAAGCCCATCTACATTGGGCACACATATCCGGTCTTGCATCCTCAACACCCCATCATCACCAATAGTCGCATCTCTAGCATCATCATGCTGAACTATGTCCTTAAGGACAAGCAAATGAGGGTCATCATACTGGCACTCTCTGATGTGATCATATAAGGAAGACCGAGAAATCACACAAGCCAATAGCCGACTGGGCTCCAAAATATCTAACCTCACGATCCGATTGTCCAAGGACTGAACATCTACTGCAAGAGGTCTCTCCCCAATTGGAATATATGTCAAACTCCCCATACTCACCACCTTTCGGCTCAAAGCATCGGCCACCACACTGGCCTTCCCCGGATGGTACAATATAGTGATATCATAATCCTTTAGCAACTCCAACCACCTCCACTACATCAAATAGAGATCCTTCTGCTTGAACAAGTTTTGGAGGCTATGATGATCAGTAAACACCTCGCAAGACACACCATACAAATAATGCCTCCAAATCTTCAACGCGTGCACAATGGCAACCAACTACAAATCATGAACGGGGTAGTTCTTCCCATGGGGCTTCAACTGGCGAGAATCATAATCAATAACTCTACCCTCCTGCATCAATACACACCCAATACCAACTCTCGAAGCATCACAATACATGGTATATGAACCTAAAGGTGATGACAAAACTAACACTTGAGTTGTGGTCAAGGCCATATTGAGCTTTTGAAAGCTCTCATCACACTCATCCGACCATACAAATAAAGCACCTTTCTAAGTCAACTTGGTCAAGGGCGATGTGATAGATGAGAATCCCTGAACAAACCGGCGATAATAGCCTGCCAAACCAAGAAAGCTGCGAATCTCTGTGGCTGAGGACGATTTGGGCCAACTCTGAACCGCCTCTATCTTGTTTGGATCAACCTGAATACCCTTACTGGACACCACGTGCCCTAAGAAAGCCACTGAACTGAGCCAAAACTCATACTTAGAGAACTTTACATAAAGCTTCTCCTCCCTCAATCTCTGCAACAAAACTCTCAAATGCTCCGCGTTCTCCTCCTGACTACGTGAATACACCAGAATATCATCAATGAAGACTATGACAAACGAGTCGAGATAAGGCCGGAACACGCTATTCATCAAATGCATGAACGCTATTGGGGCATTGGTCAGCCCAAAAGACATCACCAAGAACTCATAATGACCATATCGAGTCCTGAAAGCTATCTTAAGAATATCCGAGTCCCTGATCTTCAATTGGTGATAACTTGAACGGAGATCAATCTTGGAGAATACTCTTTTTCCCTGAAGCTGGTCGAATAAATCATCAATGCAAGGCAAAGAATACTTGTTCTTAACTGTTACTTTGTTCAACTACCTATAATCAATGCACATCCTCATTGTGCCATCCTTCTTCTTCACAAATAGAACCGGTACACCCCAAGGCGACACACTAGGACGAATGAACCCCTTATCAAGGAGTTCCTAAAATTGCTCTTGTAACTCCTTCAACTCCGCTGGTGCCATATGATATGGCAGAATAGAAATGGGCTGAGTGCCCGACACCAGGTTAATACTAAAATAAATATCCCTGTCTGGTGGCATGCCCGATAGGTCTGTAGGAAACACATCGGGAAAATCCCTCACAACTGGAACAGAATCAATACTATGAGTCTCTACAATGACATCCCTCACAAAGGCTAGATACGAAAGACAACCCTTCCAAACCATATACTGGGCCTTCAAGAATGAGATTACTCTACTAGGAACATAATTAGTCAAACCTCGCCACTCAATCCGTGGCACACCCAGTCTAGCTAATGTCACTGTCTTAGCATGACAGTCCAGAATAGCACGACACGAAGATAGCCAATCCATGCCTAAAATAACATCGAAATCCACCATATATAATAGTAAAAGATCCACTCGGGTATCCAGACCCCCAATAGTCACCATACACGACCGGTATACACGATCTACAACAACAGTATTGCCCACCGAAATAGATACATGAATAGGTGAAACAAGTGACTCATGGGGCGTATCCAAATAACGAGAAAAGTATGATGACACATAAGAAAAGGCAGAACCGAGATCAAACAATACAGAAGCATCTTTGTGGCATACTAAGCCAATACCTATAATAACAACATCGGAAGCAATAGCGTCGAGCCTAGCTTGAAGTACATAGAAACGGTCCTGACCGCCACCTGATCGACCTCTCCCTCTAGGGCGACCCCTAGCTGATTGACCTCCACCCCTAGTTGGCTGGGCGGGTGGTGGTGAAGTAACTGGTGTTGAAGCCGATGGCTGACTCCTCTACTGAGATGAACCCGCAAGATGACGAGGACACTGTCTCCACATATGACCCATCTCTCCACACTTATAGCAAATCTTGGGTGCTGGAGACGGGGACTAAAGGGAACCTCTAGCACCGGAATAACTAGAAGATGCGCTTGGCATAGAAGAGCCCTGAACTGATGGAGCACAAGACGAACTCTGAGCTGGAAAGGCACTAAGTAATGACTGGCCCTGATGAGAACTGTGAGAACCATGACCCGATGACGCCCCATGATAACCTAAGCAAGTTGGCTGAGCATGCCTGAATTGACGGCCTCTCGAAGGAGCACCACCATAACTACCCGATCCTCGAGGCCTCTTGGCCTCCCTCTCATCTCGCTCCTGGTGACGAACTGACTCAATCTCACGAGCAATGTCCACAACTTCCTCAAAAGTAGCACCAGACACCCTCTCCCTGGTCATGAGAATACAAAGCTGATAAGGGAGGCCATCCACAAACCTCCTAATCCTCTCTCTATCTGTCGGAACCAACCAAATAGCATGATGAGCTAACTCGGAGAACCTTATCTCATACTGCATCACAGTCATCTCTCCCTGACGCAACCACTCAAACTGTCTGCGCAGCTCCTCTCTGTGAGACTGCATCACATACTTCTCCATAAAGAGAACGGAGAACTGCTGCCAGGTAAGGTGTGCTGCACCAAAAGGCCTAGCCCTCTCATACGGCTCCCACCAAGTGAAGGCAGCTCCAAAAAACTGAAAAGTAGTGAAAGCGGCCCCGTTGGTCTCTAGAATACCCACTGTGCGAAGAATTCTCTAACACTTATCCAAGAAACCCCGGGCATCCTCGCCTCTGCATCACTGAAAGTCAGAGGCTGAAGTCTACCAAACCTCTCCAACTACGTTGCTCGTCCTCTGGCATGGCAGGAGCTACAAATTCCTGAGCAGCTGCAACCGGCTGGGCTGAATGTGCCCCCGGTGTCTGAAGTCCCTGCACGACCTGCTCAGGTGTGCGAGCAGCGGGAGTCTGAGTACCTCCTCGGCCTGAGAAGTAGCTACGGCTATAGTAACTGACATCGCCTGAGCTAGGCCAGTGCATACAGATAGGATCTGAGCCAAGGTCTTTTGAAGACCCGGAATCACAATAGGCATAGCTGGTGCCTAAGCTGGTGCTGCTGGAGAGTCCACAATTGGGACCTGATGCTAAACTGGGGTGGCTGGTGGATCTGCAGGTGCTGCCCTAGTTGTTGTGCGGGCCACACCCCTACCTCTACCGCGACCACGACCGCGTCCTCGGCCTCTAGTGGCCACAACTGGTGGTACTGGTGGTCGTCCGTCCTTACCGGTAGCGCGTGTCCTCACCATCTTATGAGAGAATAGAATAAAAAAAGTTTAGTACTCGGATCAGCAAATTCCAACGACAAGAATTTCAAGAATATGAAGTTTTTCCTAAAGGTTCTACAGCCTCTCGAGGATAAATACAGACATCTTTGTACCGATCCGCGAGACTCTACTAAACCTGCTCATGACTTATGGGACCTATGTAACCTAGGCTCTAATACCAACTTGTCACGACCTTAAACCCGGACCCGGTTGTGATGGCGCCTCTTGTGAAGACAAAGCCAACCGACACATTCATTTTAAGCAATTAAATAATAAAAACTGAGTGTTTAACATAATAATAATAATCCCAAATAAGGTTAATAATATAGTTTATGGAATAGAAATAACCCAGCATCGGGGTGTCACCAGTCATGAGCATCTATCATAAAAAAAACTATAAGTCTGAAAGAGTCTACACAACTATTACATAACTAAAATAGGAAAAAATAAGATAGAGGGAGAAGCACTGGGCTGCGAACGCCGAGTAGCTACCTAGTGAATCTCCAAAGTCTACTAGAAGCTCTCAACCCTCGCAAGCAGGACCTGAAGCGCCTGAATCTGCACACGAGATGCAGGAAGTAAAGTGAGTACTCCAACTCAGTGAGTAATAATAATAAATGAAGATTGAGCGATAAGAAATCACTTAAAGGCACATCAACATGCTATGAAGAAGTAGTATAAAACCAATAAAAGCAATGAAACAGTGGAAATATGTAAAAACACTTAGTTCAGAAGAAGCTTCTTTAAAACACCTTTTTAATAGTTAAACAATTAAATAAGAATCAGCCAGAACAGATAAACACATAAAAATCCGCCCTTTGGGCACAATGTCAACAGAATCTACCCCTCGGGCAATATCATGGAATAAAACCAGCCCCTCGGGCTATATCTCATATCACAATGGGTACCCGAGCTCCCTGGGGGTATACAAACTCCGGGAGGGGCCCCTTACGGCCCAAGAGCAATATCAGCTATCTCGTGGCATAATCAGTAGGCTCTCATCCCCACATCAAAAAGCCACCTCGTGGCATACAAATCTCAGGCCCACGACCTCATAATCATAATCAGTATATCCTCACAACACAGGCCCTCGGCCTTACTCAGTCAGAATCCTCTCATAAGACACTCGGACAACAGTAAAACATGATGTTCAGGCCAAATTATCATTTAAAATATCATTTAATGCGTTAAAACAGAGTAAACATGGCTGAGTTATAAAAACAGTAGAATATAGCATGACTGAGTACAAGTATAAAGTAAGAATAGTGGGAAAATATCAGTAAAAATCCCCTAAGGGTCCAAATAGTTGGCACGAGGCCCAAATATGACATTCAGCCCAAAACATGATGATAGCAAATAGTTTTCAATCAAATACGTGGTAAAACATTCATACGGGATGGACTAAGTCACAATCCCCAATGCTGCACGACCACATACTCGTCATCTAGTGTGTGTGTCACCTTAATATAGCACAAAGATGTGCAATTCGGGGTTTCATACCCTCAGGACAACATTTACAATTATTACTCACCTCTACCCGGTCCAAATCTCTAGCTCGTGATGCCTTTGCCCCTCGAATCGTCCTCCGGATGCTCCAAATCTAACCAAAATCAGTGTAAAACCATCAAAATATGCTAAGGGAACAAAGCCCACTCGAAAGAAATCAAATTACAACACAAATCCCGAAATTGGCCAAACCCGACCCCCAAGCCCACGTCTCAAATTCCGATAAAATTACATGAATACACTCCTTATCACTCCACGAGTTCATTCATATCAAAAGCATCAAAATCCAACCACAAAACGGCCCCTCAAATCCCAAATTCTAGGTCTTCAATTACAAGCCCTAGTTCTTCATTATTAGGCTTAAATTCCATGATTAATTAGGTAACATAAGAATCGAGTGTTAAGTCGATAAATCTTACCTCCAAGTGTTTCCCCTTGAATCCCTCTTTAATCCTTTTCAAAAAGCTCCAAAATCGCTCAAAAATGGCGGAAGTTAACCCCAAAATCGCGGACAAATGGCTATTTAAATATTCTGCCCAGGCATTCAGTCCTTCTTTGCGAACGCGGTCAAAGCCTCGCGTTCGCGAAGCACAAACTTAAGTTGACCAAATTTTCCTCTTACGCGAACGCGACCACTCCCTCGCGAACGCGATGACTCCTCAGCTCAACATTCGTGAACACGTCTGATACCTCGCGAATGCGATGCACAAGCCCCCAGCCCTTCGCGAACGCGAAGGACAAATCTTCAGCCTCACCTGCTAACCCTTCACGAACGCGAAGGTCAATTTTCTGCAACACTTAACAGCAGTTTTTTGCAATCTCCAACAACTTGAAATGGTCCGATTGACCACCCGAAACTCGCCCGAAGCCCTCAGGACCTCAACAAAATATGCCAACATATCCCGTAACATCATTCAAACTTGTTCCAATCTTCGGAACGCTCAAAACAACATCAAAACACCAAATTTGCATCGGATTCAAGCCTAAGAATTCCAAAATCTTCTAAATTATTCTTTTGATCAAAAAGTCTACCAAACCATGTCCGAATGAACTGAAATTTTGCACACACATATCAAATGACTCAATGGAACTACTGGAACTCCCAGAATTCCATTCCGAACCCTATACCAAAATTTCACCTATCAACCGGAAAACGCCAAAATTCCAATTTCGCCAATTCAAGCCTAAATCTACCCTGGACCTCCAAAACACATTCCGATCACGCTCCTAAGTCCCAAATCACCTCCCGAAGCTATCCGAACCATCAGAACTCACATCCAAGTTCTTTAACATAAGTCAACATCCAGTTGACTTTTCCAACTTAAGCTTTCTTCAAAAGAGACTAAGTGTCTCAAACCTTCTCAAAACCTTTCCGAACCCGAGCAAACCAACCTGATCACATATATAACCAATAAACAAAGCAATAAGAAGTAAAAATGGGGGAAACAGAGCGGTAACTCATGAGACAACTGGTCGGGTTGTCACAATCCAACAAGATGTACAAGAGTACACCACCAATACAACATAATTGAGGTTAATCATACGAGGGAGTATGATCGCTATGATCCTTTCATAATTGCACATAACGTTAGGAAAGTATATTATGTTCTTTATCCATTACAGCGGAATAAGTCCAATTGGTGGGTTGTAATCAAAACTAAGCCTGTAGGTAGGGTGGAAGTCGAGGATGTATTAGATATTGCATATCAAAATGATATCTCCAGTGTTCACCAAATAGTGGATGATCAGTTAAAAAATGATTTGGAACATCCTGAAAGCATATTTGAAGAAGTTGATATAAATGAAGTAACAATTATAGAAAATTAGGACAAAGAATCAATTGATGAAATTCAAACAAGTGAGGACGAAGAATTCTCGGACGAGGAGCAATACGTCGACGAGGATTAAAAGTTGATTTTTTAAAGCACTCTCATTTTATACCTAGTTTCTTATATGTTTAAATCTAAATATGTATTATATTATGCAGATGGCAGGCAAGAGTCAAGGTAACAATGGTCCTACTAGTTCTCGGGGTCGAGAAAAGGCTAGGAAGGGAAAGAGGAGGGTAGATAATAATATTTCCTCTTTTCCACCCTCTTCAGAGATGCCTATGTCTTATCCTCCACTAAACGGATATACTGAGCTGCCACGGCATCACGAGGCCTACACCTTCATCCAGACACCAGGTCTTCCATCACAGAGCCATAGGACTATATGTCTGACATACAGTCCAGCTGCCTCACAGCCACGTGGATCGCATTCCTACATATCACAGCCACATGGATCACATCCATCTATATCACAACCACTCGGGTCACATCCATCAGTATCACAACCACATGGATCGCATCCAGCTATGTCGCAGTCATACAGATCGCAGCTATCTTCATCATCGACTCCATCCATTTCAAGCATCACCTACAAGATAGTTGCTCTGAGCCCCCTACACCATCTACACATGCCTCTGATACACATGCTGAGGATGATGATCCAGAGGTAGTGCATTATGATCGCTATGGCAGGATCATCATAGACCATGAGTGTGACAGGTTAGAGTTATTTGTTATTTTTGTGTTTATTGTTTTATAATATTTTTACTAATATATTAATATGTTTTAATTGTTAAATTGAAGGTTCAAGCCGGGTAAGCAGACTACGAAGATAATCACCAATGCGATAAAAAAGCTTTATGATGGCCCTTATACGACTTGGACTGATTTTTCATTTTCGCTAAAGGAGAAAATTTTCAATCAGTTTAAGGTATAAATATTCTTTTAAGTAGTTTAATAATTAATATTTATGATGTTTCCATCTAATATTTAACTTTTGAAATGCAGAGCAAGTGTGTATTGGAAGACCGCTATAGCAAGAAAGTTGCTGTAAATTTCATCATAAAGCTCGCAAGAGATTGGCGGATCATTTCCCGGATGGTAGAAAGAAGAACAAGAGGCATGTTTGGTTTCTGCAACATTTATGGGATAATTTGTTAAGGCAATGGCAGACCCGCGAATTTCTTATAGAGAAGCGAAAAAGGAAAGAAATCTCGCTCATCCGAGAAGAGAGGCTCCTTGCACATTGGGGGTGCTATCAGCCTGGGGACAATAAAAAGAAGATTGGTAATTTCTTAAATTATTTTAATTTTTTAAGTACATCAATTCTATTTATTAACTAAATTAATTTATTTTCAGGAAAGAAGTATGGACGTCCAATGAGCTATTCAAGGAGACGCATATTTTAAAGAAGAAGAAAGAGGGGATGGAGATAGGTGGGTCGAGGACTAGGCAGAGACTACATATATAAGCTTTTAATCTTATTTAAGTATTATAATTTACTTTTATAAGAATTTTTAAATACTAATTTAATTTAAAATAATATAGGGTCGCTACCAAAGTAACATGGAGGAATTCATTCGTAGTCAGCCAGCTAGTGAATCGGGCGAGCCAACCCAATCTTCGGACGAGGATACTGAAAGAATATGGTTGGAGGCTGTTGGCGGTCCAAAATGGAGGAAGGTATAGGGGCTTCCTGCAAAAAAATTCCATCGCCATAGGCGTGGAATGCAAGGAATAGGGACTTCCTCACAAGGCGAGTGACTTAATAGGGAGAGCCTCTCCGCTATCTGGGAGACAGTGACAACCTTACATCCGAGCTAGAAGTGGCCAAGGAAAGAGAAAGACTTAGAGATGCTCAATTCCTTGATATGCAAGCTCAGATAAGAACTCTACTTTCCACTAGAGCTTTTCCGTTGCCCCGGTCTCATGAGTCGTCACCAGAGGCTCGACCTCCACGTGATCGTTCCTCTTGTCCTCCCCGTGATCGTTCTTCCCGTCCTCAATAAAATCGTTCTCTATACAGTCTTGTAGATAAAAGTTCATCAGATGGTGATGATCTTGTAGAAAATACCCTTTGACCAATACTTTGATATACTTTGAACTAGACTAATTGAACTAGTTTTGAATTTGATTGAATAATTTTGAACTTGTTGTAATTAGTTTTTGCTTGATTTTGGATTGGGATGTTCAATTGAACTTTAATTTGTTAGTTTTAAAGTATTAATTGGATGTTTGATTGTTGTTGGATATTTGGTTGGATTTGTAGTAAATTAGGGGTTGTATGTGGTGAATTAGTGGTTATTAGATGTGGATCGAGGATATTGATATGCTATTTTTATTTGGCAGGTGATGTAGCTACCAAAACAAGCATTTTTTGCCAAAATTAAACCCATGAAACCGATCAACCTTAGTCGGTGACTAATTAAAAAAATTGCACATTACCGACCAATGTTGGTCGGTTAATGTACAATGAATTCCCAGAAATTCAACATTACCGACCAACTTTGGTCGGTTCGTTGTCTGCCCTGTCTAGTTTACCGACCAAAGTTGGTCGGTATTTTTAAATTTTAATTATTTATAAAAAAAAATATTTTTCAATACCGACCAAAATTGGTCGGTACATAAAATTAATAAATTTAATACAGCGACCAAGTTTGGTCGGTAAAATTAAATTATTAAAATAATATTCCGACTAATTTTGGTCGAAAATTGTCAGATGGTCTTGTAGAGCATGCCGACCAATGTTGGTCGATAATTTCCGACCAACTTTAGTCGGTATGCCCTCCCGACCTTCAAAATACCGACCACACGTGAATGGTCGTGTTTTGGACGGTTATTGGCCATTACCGACCTACTTTGGTCAGTTTTTTTGGATGGTTTTTCCCGGATTTATAATAGTGATTTCTCTTTCCAGGTTAAATTACTGATAATAGAGACCAAGATCATTTGGCGTTAAAAATATTGGACAAAAATTATTGCAAATTAATAGGGTAACTAATTTTTGAGTAATGCAAATATGTTATAAGACGAGAGAAAATTAACGACAAATAAAAAGATAAGGAAAAGAAGGGTACAGTTAGACGAGAAAAATAATAAAAAGCGAAAAAGGGAATTTCAAAAATGTAAAAGGTAATGAGAAAGATCAAACGAGAAACTATATTTTTCTTTTCCTTTATTAAATTCCTAAAATTGTGAAAATAATTTTTAAAAATATATACTGAATCTTAAGAAAATAATTGTGTGAGGGTTAAAATTAAGTGTTCTTAACTATTCTTTTTTAGCTGAAAATATGCAAATTTTGTGATGATGAAGTTGACTCAAAATATTACATATATAAATGATTTTCGAAAAAAAAAAATGGGACTAAATCGGTAGCATTATATTTACTATTGCTTATTAAACAAAATACTATATTGTTAATATTACAGCTCAAAGTATGAACAAAATTTACTACTACTATTTATAAGATAAAATAGCCTGCCAAGGCACGCTACACCCTGGCCGGTGTTGTGGCTGCCATTACTATGAGGATTTATTATTCTCAAACCATGCTGATTTAAAATCCTCAGGGCTATAATTGAACAAGCTACTGCACCATCTGGCTACTTAAGCCCACATTACTTCACAAAACCATCTCCATTACCATGAGGATTAATTATGAGTCTCTTGAGAGATCCTCCCTTTGTGGGATTGTCCTATTCTCTGGAATTCTTCTTGTAAGTAATTTCATGTATCACTTCTCCTTGTACTGATCTCTTGTGTTGAACTGCTAATTAGTAGGTCTGAGTAGTCTTGCTTGCGTTGACTAGTTGTTTTCTTTTATTAGATTCTATTATGTCCTATAATTCTATCCCCATCTTCTCCCCTATTTCTAGTATTGTGTTTGCTGTTTGATTTCCATATCCATGCTCACATGAGAAAACCACAACAAAATAGACAAACAAGCAACAAATTAACACTATGCCTTTGAAGGAACACTTATCATTGTGTCTAAATATTAGTAAGCAAATACATAAGGTCAGATTAGAGCTTTTCACTAAACTTCAAGTTGAAACCAATATATAAAACAAGCATTATGCAAATAAAGTCAGGTTAACTAAGGCTTTATTGGACGTTCAGCATATCTAAACTCTGGTTACTTTCAGCTATTCTCAAGAACTAAAGAATCAGCATCTGGAAAAATAGTAATGTGTTGTATTTGACCGAATAGGTTATCTAAAACGGAGTAAATGTATTCAGACTTAGCATGTGAACCGTCAAAGGCAATAAACTCATGCACTTCCCCGTTCAATTCAATCCAACTACACCCCCGGATCTTTTCCACACCCATCTCTCTCATCATTTTCCTAACTTGAGCTACCCCTTCCCAGTTTTTACAAGTCGAATACAAGTTTGCCAAGAGTGTATATCTGCCACTATGATAAGGCTGTATGTCGATTAGATGTCTTCCTATCCATTCACCTAAGTCATAAGCCTTGTGAATCATGCAAGAACCAAAGAGAGCGCCCCATATGCTAGGAGTAGGTTCCATTGGCATGTCTTGGATCAATCTACAAGCTTCTTCCAAATAACCTGCCCGGCCTAAGAGATCGACCATACAGCCATAATGATCTATATTAGGTTTTACACGATAAACTTGGTCCATTAATGAGAACAACCGCCATCCTTCATCCACGAGTCCTCCATGAGAACAAGCACCGAGAATGCCAACGAAAGTTACTTCATTGGGTCTTAAACCATTGCTTAACATTTCTAAGAAGAAGGCCAAGGACTTCTCAGCATCACCATGTGTTGCCAAGCCATTGATCATAGCAGTCCATACATAAACACCTTTTTCTGGTAACTTCTCGAAAACCAATAATGCCTCGTCGATACACCCACACTTTGCATACATATCTATCAAAGCAGTGCCAAGTGCCGCGTTGATTTCTATTTTATGTGCTTTTATATAACGAGCAACCCATCTGCCCTGCTCCAGTGCCCCAAGCCTAGTAGATGCACTGAGAACACTTGTCAATGTTACTTGATTGGGAACAACTCTTCCAGCCAGCATCTCTTGGAAAACACAGAGTGCTTCCCTTAACCTATTACAGTGTACAAATCCAGCAATCATAGCACTCCAAGAAATAAGATTCTTGTAAGGCATGTCTTCAAAAACTTTCAAGGCATCATCACAAAATCCACATTTAGCATACATATCAACAAGAGCGCTACCAATGTAAACATCACTAGAAACCATCCCAGCCTCCACATAGAAACCATGAAGACACCTACCAAACCAAACAAATTTTAATGTTCCAGCAGGAGAAAGAGCTGCTACAACAGCCACCTCATCCACCTTAACTTCTGCTTGCCTCATCTCCACAAAAAGCTCCAAAGCCTTAACGGGCAGACCATTCCTGGCATACCCATCAATTAAAGCAGTATAAGAAAGCACATCCTTGTTCGTAATTTCATCAAACACTTGGCGTGCAAGATCAACATAAGCACTGCTAGCCAAAGTATAAACCAAAGAATTCTGCACAAACTGGTCAGAAATGTATCCGAACTTAAATATTTGAGCTAAAAGAATAACTGGGTTTTCATTTTTGGCTTTAGAAAAGGCTCTTAGAAGTAAAGGGAAGGTATGTTTATTTGGAAAAATCCCATCTTGACGCATTTGCATATAGAAATTAATGGACTTGTGAGGGTGTGAAGTAATAGAAAAGCCTTTGAACATGACGTTCCATGTATGTATGGTGGGTCTTTTTATTTGATTGAAGAGAGAAGAAGCATAAGAAGATGGGAACGAAGGAAGAAGTAGGCAAAGGCGGAGCAGTTTGCTGATATAGGAACTGTGATGTGAGAGGCCACAAGTGATGAGAACAGAGTTGATCTGCTTGAGATGGTTCAAGTTCCATTCTTTCAAGAAGATCAAGGACTTCAACTGTTCATTCAAAGCTGGAAAAGGAGGTGGAGAGTTGAATGAGCGCTGTAGCATTTTCCCTTGGCATCAATGTCCTACCTAGTTGAAGAGTTTTCTTGGCTAGTCTTGAGCCCGTTTGAACATGAGAATTTTTTTTTTTCAAAAAAAAAAAATGCACTTTTTTTTAAGTCAATTTTTTGTCATAAAATTTTTAATTTTCACTTGAAAATGAATTTTGAACTTTTTAAAAATTTAAAAAACTCCAAAAAGCTATTTTTCAAAATTTTCACTCTTATCACTAACAAAACTTCAAAAATAACCCAAAATTATATTCATGTCCAAACACAACTCTAATTTTCAAATATCATTTTCACTTAGAAATTTTTTTCCACATTTTTTTGGAATTTTATAATTACTATGTCCAAACAGCTGCATAGCATTGCTTTCTTTGCATTTGTGATGACTCAAATTGAATATTCAGTTTCATTTGATATGACACTATTTTTATATTAGTTTATCCCGAAAAAAGACATCTTTGGCATTAATATTTTTGTTTTATCCTTACGAAAAAGTATCAAAATTATCTTCTATTATTTGATAAATAATTTAAAATTATCTTCCATACACCTTTTGGTCATAAACATACACAATGTTATTTTTATTCTTATAGTTATCCCTCGATTTAACGGCAAAACATATGGGCCCAACTTTTAATATGTTGGCAGTATTTTATTGGGTCACGTGGCTCCTATAGTTTCAGTCCACGCCGGGTATCATATACCCCGCTCTATTTATTTTATAACCCAATTAAAAATTGTACGCTAAGAGCCTCTTTTAAAAACTTTATGACCTAAATGTTCACTTTTTAAAAAATGACAGAATATGCCCCTTTTGAAGATTATGCCCTCTCCCTTCCTATGCCCAAGCTCCACCTAAACCCATCCCCTCCCCCCCCCCCCTTTTTTGTTTATTCACTTTCTTTTTTGTCTTTTTTATTTTTTTCTATTTTGTTGATATTTTTCACTTTATTTTTTCTTTCTAATAAAATATTTTACTCTTTTTCAGTTTTTATTTTCTTCTCGTTTTTATAGTTATTTTTTTCTTTTTAAAATAATAATCCCTTACTCTTTTTCACTTTATTTTTTATTGTATTTCTTTATTTTCTTAAATTTGTGCGTTCGGGTAAATCTTTTAATCCAAAACATTTATCATTTTCTTGCTTTTTTATTTTTAATTTTATGTTTTTTTATTTTTTAATAAAATTTTAAATTTTGCACTCTCTTTATTTTTCTTTTTTTAACTTTCTTTTCTTTTTTATAGTTAATTTTCCTTTTATTTTTTATTTACTTTTGTTCTTTCAAGTTAATCCCTCACTCTTTTCACTTTAATATTCTTGTTATTTGTTGTAATTTTTTTTTATTTTATTCTTTCCAGTAAAATATCTACGCTCAAAATATTTGTACTCTTTTTCTCTCTTTTTTTAGCAAATATACCACTAAGTTGTATGCTTAGTGGTGGTTTTTTTCTATTACTAATGAAAATAAAATACAAAATACAAATAATGTCTGGAGGTCTCACAAAATGAAGGAAATTAAAACATGATAGTCCATCAATCCTATTACCAAAGTTAATGTAACGATCCGGGCTTTAGCATTTTATTAGGTGGTTTGAGACTTTGAATAGCTTCACATATATGTATTATGACTTGCATGTATGGTTGGTTTTAGTTTTCGAGCAGTTTGGGATTGATTTGGAAGAATGATTCTCGTTTTAGAAGCTTTAAGTTGGAAGAGTTGACCAAGGTAGACTTTTGGGTAAACGGACTCAATATCGGATTTTGATTATTCCGATAGGTTCGTATGATAATTTTAGACTTGTACGTATGTTCGGATATGGTTTCGGAGGTTCCTAGAAGAATTCGACACTATTTGTCGAAAGTTGGCAATTTGAATAACTTAAGAATTCAAAAGTTTGACCAAGAGTTGACTTTGATGTTATTGGACTCTAATTGGTATTTCGAGACTTTGATAGGTCTATAAGTTGAATTGAAATTGTGTACAAACTTTGAAAGTAATCCGAAGTGTTTAAGTATGATTCAAATAGTCTTTTGAAAGAATGATGATTTAACAACTTAAGAGAAATTATATTCGTTTTGCGCCTCGATTCTTTGTTGTGATATTCCCGTGGGTATTTTGAGGCTTTGAAAAAGTTTGAATGATGTATTTGTACTTGTCGATATGATTGTATGGGGTCCTAAGAAGCTCGGGTGTATTTCGGATTATTGGGTGAAAAACGAGTTATGTTAAAGATTTAAAGTTTGACCATGGTCAATATCGGATCAAGATGATGTCTTTTCAGCGTTTTGAGTGCGCGAGCAGGTTCATAGCGTGTTTTATGATCAAAATTCAGATATGGTTTGTGTCCGGAAGGTTCCGAATGAGTTTTGGATGCTAAAATGGAGATTTTCTTATTGCTGTTTTTCTTCCTGGCGTAAATAATTACGAAAATGCCGTTGAAATTATCAGATTTCTTTTAAAACTTCAAATCATTATATCTCCTTCATTTTAAGGTCAAATTCGGTGATTCAAGTTCTTGGGTGTAATCTTGAAAGGATCGTGTTGGAATTATCAATCGTAAGTTTCGGGATTATCTACGACCTAAATAGAGCTGGGATAGCCGTTGCATTTTTTTCTTGTTTCGGAATTTAGTTACTTTTTCTCACAAAGTTTTAGAGCTTGGTTTTGGGTGATTTTAAAGGGAATTTTTACTAATTGAATTGGGGTAAGTATTTTTTACTCGAATTTATTATTATTTCATGATTCGAACCTCGATTTTAATGTTTGATTAATAATTTGACTTGGAGAAATTGGAAATTTTAGTAAAAACTTTCTAAAATTTAAATTGATGGTTTGAAAGCCAATTTGAGGTTGAAATTGAATAATTTTGGCATGATTAGACTCGTATCGGAATGAATGTTCGAAATTTGTGAGTTTTGTCGGGTTCTGAGGTGCGGGCCCGGGGGTTGAATTTTTGTTTTCATTAAAAATCGAAGCTTTATTATTCGAAATTATTTTCTATGACTTTTATTTATGATATTAAGTTATTTTGGTTGGATTCAAGCCGTCCGAAGGTTGTTTCACACGGGAAAGACTTCTTAAAGTATTTATTTAGTTTCTTTGAGGTAAGTATCTTGCCTAACTTTGTGTGGGAGAACTACCTTTAGGATTTGGGTTGATTGTACTATTTGTGATATGAAAGTCATGTACGCAAGGTGACGAGTGGGTACACGTGCTACATGTGGTATTTGACCGATTTAGGCTATTTAGACTCTTTTCTTGCCTTTAATTGAATTGTCATAACATGTTATATTTTTCTATGTTAATTTACCCTTACATGTGTTAATCTATCCTTATATGCTTTATTTGACATTGTTAACACTTGCTCTATCTCTTACTTGTTATTTTGCTCTTAAACACTTTAGTTGAAGTTATTGCTTTCCTTATTATGTTATTAATTCTTTAACTGTTGAATAGCTTACTTGAAGTTGTTATTTCATGGAATACCTTCTTGTTGAGTTATTCGTGTTGAAGTTGTAAAAGTCATTATTACGTCGAGGCAAAGTTGTTAATTGTTGAGATATCTTTCTTGTTGAGCTATTCACCTTTATTTTGTTATTATTGAGATTATTATTCATATTGTGGTTGAGCCATGGGCTATATATTGTGAAAACTTTGGTACTGATGATTTTTGGCAAGTTTTGGCATATGGGCACTTGTGGTGCGAGTTGTTATTGTATTGTAATATTGATGCGCATGTGGATGTATAATAATATGGGTTAATGTGCATGCGACAGTATAAGGTGGAATTACTTGAAACCACGCGGCGATATTAGGTGGGCTAAAGTGTATGTAGCTATTTCGGAAAAAAATATTTTCAAAACTATCTAAATGTAAGGCTCACGTGGCGGTATAAGGAATATTGTGTATATGGCTCGTGAAATTTGATTTCGAGGCGGTACCTCAGTTGTGATTCTTATTGTACATTCTATGTTAGGACAACTTATTAATTTGAACTGTTATTGTTCTTCCTTCAATCATTCATCCGCATTTTAATTGTATTTGGTTATTTATTATTATCTTGGTATTGGAATGATTGTGGCTTCTTGTGGTCATGCGTTTTACGTGATTTGGTGTGTTGCTTTAACATGCCAATCTGTGCCTCCGCTATAATTTGGTAAATTGATTGTCATTGTGAATTTAATTATGTGGAGTCATTATATCATATTATGTTGAGTTGTTGGTAACATATGATTTAAATAATAGAATTATTGACATGCTTTATTCTATGTGTCTCTGAAGATAGAACTCACTGTCTCACTCGGTGCCTTATTATTCTAAATGGTTGTCACACTATCACTATAAGTTGGTTTTCAAATGATACTCATCACCTTGTTAGATGTTTACCTTACTTAAAATTGTTATCATGTCTTTCTTTAACAAATTCTATATTTAATTTGTTTGATTAACTGATGTTTTTCTTTATTTAAATATGACATTTTACTCAATTTTACCAATTTCTAAACTAACCCATATGATACTCTATTTTGTATAAATTATATTTTATTTTACTTTAATTGATTTTCAAAATAAACTGATTCTTTCATTTGATTCCTTATTTTATTCAAGATTGTTATTATGTTTATGGTGTTTAAATATAACTCTTGATCATTTTAATTGATATTTGTTATGGTTGTAATGTACATGATAGCTCGTGGGCCGTGTCGTGTGAATGTACTTGTTATTGTGGGCACGAGGTGCCATATGCATAAGATTTGGAAATTGTGGTCCATGATTTATGATTTATGAGGTGTGGTGCCTCGGGGTAAAACTTGTGTTAGGCTCATGCATTGGGAACAATTTGATTATCTAAGTTGTTATTAGTTCCTCCTTATTTGAGTTCATTCATGTATCATCGGTGTCCTGATTATGTTGCTTCTCTATTACCCGTTTACTACTTGCTGCCATTTGCGTTTCTATTATTCATTGTTGCTTGTAAATCAATAATCTTTCTGTCGTCAGCCTTACATTGATGTTCTTTCTATTGTCAGATTCATGCATATCTTGTACAGGTTTCTATATCTAGTAAGTGTCTTGACCTGGCCTCGTTAGGCTTGATACTTACTGGGTACCGTTGTGTTGTACTCATGTTATGCTTCTGTACATTTTTGTGCAGATCTAGGTATTTCTGATCGTGATATTGAGAATTTCATCTGCGCGGCGGATACTTCAAGGTATACCTACTTGACGCTCCAGGCCTCAAAGTCACCATCTTACTTTCTTATGCTACTGTTAAACCTTAAATCGAAACAACATAGTATTTAGAAATTCTAGTATATTTCAATAGAGCTTATGACTCCATACTACTAATTTTGGGAAATGTATAACTATTGGTCATTACAGTTATGTATGTTGTTTACTGGCTTATGATTTAATGATTAAATAGTTAAATTCTGTTATTAACTCAACATGTGTTAGGCGTACATAGTCTTAGAGACTAGGTGTCATTACGACATCCTAAGGTGGGAATTTGGGATCGTGACAAGTTGGTATCAGAGCTCTAGGTTCATAGGTTCTACGAGTCATAAGCAAGTTTAGTAGAGTCTTGTGGATCGGTACGAAGATGTCTGTACTTATCATCGAGAGGCTACAGAACTATTACGAAATTCCACTTCTTTCAGTCCTAATGTGCGACATTAATTTAGCTTGAAGCGTATATCTTATATTCCTTTACATACACTTGTATATGATTCTACACACTCGGTATCAGCTATGCACCAGTGGTTTGTGATGTTGCGGATAGGCTACGAGGGGGCCATGGATGCTCGATCATTGTCTCAACGTGTTGTCTAGAATGAGGACGGGGATGTATTAATTGATCTTTTAGTTGTTCATATGTAGAGTGCAACGGGTTCTAGTATCTGATTGGTGTTGTACGAGCTTATGAAGATTGGTATTGTAGGTCATCGTATGTTGTTTCCTATGGCTTCACGCCAAGTGGGGGAGTTTACTATTGATGATTAGATTGCATGGTCATGTGTCATATCAGTTTTGGCCTGAGGTATATATATGTGTTATTCAATCAAGTTTCTAGGCATGACTTAAACTAAGTAGATAGCAGCAGACAAACTAAAGTGTATAGGTTCATTAGAGATTAATCTAGTTACTTTGAGATATTATCTCATACAATGAAGTTCACAGATGTGATAAAATAGTTATGGGAGTTAACAGAAGGGTCTTACACTGATTTTCTAATGTTACATAATCACAGAAGACATATTAAAGAAGGAAACAGTTCAAGCATTGTAAAATACCATACTTAGATTAAGTGGCAGCCTTATACTTAACATCATGTATTCACATCCACTAGGGCCAGATATCAGATGAATCATACCAATAATACTAAGACAAACTAACATAACATACATGAGAGCTACATCAAAACACCAGAAGATTAAAACAACTACTGAGGTCATTTAAAAGTTCTTACGGAAGTTTAACAATATGAAGTTATTCCACGACATATTCATCAGGATTACCAGAACAACTAACTAGTACATGACCCTAATTTTAGAATATTAAGGACCTTATAGTTCTAAATTTCAGTGATCAGTCAAGAATTAATAACAAAACTGTAACGACCCGATTGGTCGTTTTGAGTATTTGCACTTCGCTCTCCAGTTCTCGGCATGACTATCCCCGTGCGATGTATTATGACTTATGTAAATCGTCGATTTTGGTTTTCAGGATAATTGGAATAGATTTGGAAGAACAATTCTCAGCTTGAAGCTTTAAATTTGAAAGGTTTGGCCAAGTTTTGACTTTTTAGTATTCGATCTTGGATTTGGATTTTTATGGTTTGGTTAGCTTCATTAGGTGATTTTGGACTTGGGAGAGCATCTAGAATGTATTTTGGAGGTCCGTGGTAGATTTAAGCTTGAATTGGCGAAATTGAAAATTTGGCTTTTTTCGGCCGGCAATGGAAATCTTGATATAGAGGTCAGAATGGAATTCCGGAAATTGGGGTAGGTCTGTTGTGCCATTTGGGATGTGTGTGCAATATTTCAGGTCATTCGGAGGTAATTTGATAGGTTTCAGCGTCGTTTGTGGAATTTGAAAGTTTATAAGTTCTTAGGCTTGAAACCGGGGTTGATTCGGTGTTTTGATGTTGTTTTGAGTGATTCGAAGGCTTGACGAAGGAATGATATTATGGGATGTGTTGGCATGTTTGGTTGAGGTCCTGGGGACCTCGGGTGAGTTTCGGGTGGTTAACGGATCATTTTGGACTTTGGAAAGGTAGCAGATTTTCTAGTGTTTTTGTTGGCGAGATTTGTTCTTCGCGTTCGCGAGGCAGGTATCGCATTTGCGAATAGTATATGGAGATTTAGGAAGAATTGGTCTTCGTGTTCGCGAAGTATGGGACACGTTCGCGAAGGGTTAGGAGCAGAGTGCATCGCGAATGCGAGATGAGTAACACGTTCGCGAAGAAGAGAAGAGGCAGTTGGGACCCCATTCATTTGGCCTACGCATTCGCGAGGGTGAGGTCGCGTTCGCATTGAGGAGTTTCCGTAAAGGTTCGCGTTCGCGAGAGGTATGTCGCGTTCGCGTAGAAAGGATTTCTGTTCAGAGGCAGTTTGTGCTTCGCGAACGCGAGAGGACAGTCGCGTTCGCGAAGAAGGAAATCTGGGCAGACAGTATTAATTTAAAAAATGAGGGTTTTGGTTCATAATCTCAAAATTCATGAGAGAGCTCGGGAGAAGGCAATTTTGGAGGGGACTTTCAGAGGATTAATTGGGGTAAGTGTTCTTCACTCAAATTTGGTTAAATCCTATGATTATGTCTTGATTTTTATCATTTAATTTGGGAATTTGGGGTGGAAATTAGGGGGAAATGGAAGAAAAATTAGAGAATTGAATTGGGGATTTGAAGGGCTATTTGAGGTCCGATTTCGATGTTCTTGATATGTATAGACTTGTGGGAGGATGAGGATTTTTGTAATGTGATTTTATCGAATTCCGAGACGTGGGCCCGGGGGCCGGGTTTGAGCAAATTCGAGATTTTTGGTCTAATTTGATAATTTTTGTATGGGTTTCATTCCATTAGCATATGTTGATGATAATATACTGATTTTGGTTAGAGACGGAGCATTTAGAGGCCGAATCGAGAGGCAAAAGCATCGCAAGTTTGAGTTTTGGCTTGGCTTGAGGTAACTCTGCCAAACTTGGTTCTGAGGGTTCGAAACCCCGAACTATGTGTTCTATGATTACTATTGAGGTGACACGATGCCAAGTGATGGTGTGTGGGCGTGCACCGTGAGAATTGCGGCCTGGATCATTCCATGGCACCGCTTAGTGGCTCTTTCTTGCTTATATCTGTGTTGTGATCATATGATTAAGTTAATGAGCAATAAATCATGCTAAATATCATGTTAAGTCTTCACGGCAATACTAATGAGACCCGAGTGGTCGTTTCTTGTTGTCATCTCATTACATTCATTGATATTCTGTACTCAGTCTGTCTCATGCATATCATATCATGTCTCAGTCTCAGTTATTATTATTTGGCACATCATATCATTGTTTCAAGCTGGTTTCATAGCATTGTGAGCTAGTGTGTGTGAGGTTGGAGAGTGTGGCCGAGAGCCTGGTTGTGAGTGATAGTTATGGGATCGGGCTGCACGTCGTAGCGAATTTTATATATATATATATGCCTTCGTTGCTTGTGTTAGCGCTTGGGCTGTAGGAGACCCTTCGGAGTCTCTCACATACCCCCAGTGAGTGTGGTTGATTATATTCAGGGATGGATCTTCCCTTGGTATGGAGATGGATCTTATCCATGAGGTTGGCTGGCCTGTTCCTCGGTATTGGAGACCGATGGTCTATGATGTGTATATATTTCGGGATGGATCTTCCCTGGGGCCTGTGAGCCATATACAGTACCGAGTGGTTGTGAGGTTGTTATCATTACTATTATCTGGAGATGGATCTTCTCCATATGCTAGAATGGCCTTCCTCATTATTGAATGATTGTTGTCAGAGATGTATATATTCCGGGATGCATCTTTCTTGGGTCGTACGAGCCATATACAATACTAACTGGACGAGCATTTGAGATTATAGACACATGAGGCACTCAGCATGGTGCATTTCATACAGCATGTGCACTGACATGTAGATGTAGCAGAGTTACACTTCTTTACCTGTTCATACTTACTCTATTTTACTGTTTGAGCTGTTATTTAATTGAAAGCATGCCTACGTTTCTGTACATTATTTCTATTATCCTTGAGGAAGTTGAGTTCGTCATTACCTATCAGTCCAAAGGTTGGACTTGTTACTTACTGAGTTGGTGTACTCACGTTATCCCCTGCACCTCATGTGCAGATTCAGGCACTTTGGATCCAGTGGCAGTGGTTGATCGGGGCTTCTGACTTATGAGGTTATTGAGGTATCTGCACAGCGTTCGTAGGCCTTGGCTCTCCACCTTACATTCCAGTTGTATTTTAGTTGTTCCCTTAGACATTATATTAGATTATGTGTTTTCCTTAGACGTTCATGCACTTAGTGACACCCCGATTTTGGGCTGAATTGCATCTATTCTTGGAATTTCTTATGTTTCAAATAGTTCTTTAAATTATTAAAAGCTTCCGTAAATGTTTTTCAAACTTATTATTATCGTGTTGATTGTTAACTTGAGGCTGGCCTAGTTTCACGATAGGCGCCATCACGGCGGATCGGGTTTTCGGTCATGATAAGTTGGTATCAAAGCCTAGGTTACATAAATCTCACGAGTCATGAGGGGGTTTAGTAGAGTCTCGTGGATCGGTACAGAGACGTCTATACTTATCTTTGAGAGGCTGCAGAACCTTTAGGAAATAAACTTCACATTCTTGAATTCCTATCGTGCGACATTGATTCAACTTGAAATGCAACTCTTTAAATTCCTCCCACGCATTCGTGTGCGCACATGAGCGCTCGGTCAGCTGTGCATCGACCGCTTGTGATTCCCTGAATGAGGGGAAAGATGTGATTTCTGTATGTTGATGTTGGACCAGTCTGGAGGAATTGAGGCCGGGCTTTGTCTATAGCTTGAGCACTGAGTTGTTAATTGTGTGAGCATGTGTTTTTGGATTTATATGGTTGGTAGTGTCCCTATTAGTAGGAGTAATGGACAGATGGCTATGTGATGAGCATGATGTGACTGCAAGATGTGTTCATATGATTTGAATGTAATGAGAAGGGTTTTCTTGAGGCTAGAAAGAACTATTTGGTGCTTGATTTCCATCGTGATTTGATGTATAGCCCGAGTTAGGGTGTATTAAATGATCTTTTCATATTGCTAGTTAGGGAGTGAGGTGGATTTTATGTCGCGATTTGAGTTCAAACTCAGGAAGATTTGGTGATTGTGTGATGTTTATGGCGGTGGAAGGGTATAAAAAGGAGTTAGTTTGAGGTGGAGTAGGTGGGTTATCTCATGCAGAGTGTTCTGAAGTTGTGTGATCCCTATGTTATTTGTTGAAAGTCCTTTTTTACCAGTGAATTATATGTGCTGCAATTTGAGTTTGGATCGCGTATGAGAGTTGTCTTGACTGTTACGAGGATGAATGTGAGACTTTCAGATGATTTGAAGTATTAGATGGTTTGTATTGCACGAGCTTATAAAGGATTTAGTTAAACCTCACTACAGTATTATGGCAGTAATAGAGTACAGGCATCGTGATTGTTTGGGTGTTTTGGCCTATGGCTTTGAGCTAAGTGGGGGAGTTTGCTATTGATAAGTTGATTACGTGGCTAAATATCGTATCGGTTTCAGTTTGAGGTATACAGGCGAATCAGTTGTGGCTTACTGGGGTTGAGATCGAGGATGGCTTGAGTAAAGGAAAAGTAGGATAAGGGTTGTGTTATGCTTTGTGGGTATATGAGGAACGTTGGATGAATTAGTTTTTATTGTAAAGGATGTAACGGGTATGGAGTCAAATATCACTCGGTTGCTTAGAAGGATGGGTTACTTCTATAGGTGTTGCTGATGGGGCACAGGTCGTTCAGTTTGTTTGATCAGTTTAATTGAAACTTGAGTAGAGTGGATGACTCCCAAGAATGGTTTTAATGGATTCAAGATTTATATATAAAATTAGAGATCTCCAGGAGGTGTATTTGGACAGAAATTGAGGTTGGCATTGTAGGGTATCAAGACTCGTGGCATTTCTATATCATTATGGATTCTACACATCAGTATCAGGAAGGTGAAGGTAATGACTTTAGATTCTCAGGAAGTCTCTTTAGGGTAAGTATTTTGAATGTGGTAATTTGGGAATATTTAAGAGAGTATTCATCCGCAGATGAGCCTTAGACGGTGTAGTTTTATGTTTGAGTCTCGTGTGGTGAGTTTGGTTGAGGATTTCGGTATTATGGCAAAAGGAAGTATCAATTTGAAGGTAATTTAGAAGGAACTTGGATAACTAGGACAGCTGGGTAGTAGGTCGGATCGACATGGTAAGGGATATGATTAGTTCTTTGGGTGCTTATGGGGTAATAAATTTCTACAGGTGTTTCGTTGTGACGACTCGGCCAATCGTCCCATGAGTTACCGCTCAGTTTCCCCGCATTTATGTTTCTTATTGCTTTGTTTATCGGTTCTATGTATGATCGGGTTGGTTGGCTCGGGTTTAGAAAGGTTTTGGTAAGGTTTGAGACACTTAGTCTCCTTTGAGGAAGCTTAAGTTGGAAAAGTCAACCGGATGTTGACTTATGTGTTAGAGGGATCAGATGTGAATTTCGATGGTTCGGATAGCTTCGGGAGGTGATTTGAGACTTACGAGCGTGATCAGAATGTGTTTTAGAGGTCTGGAGTAGATTTAGGCTTGAATTGGTGAAATTGGTATTTTGGCATTTTCCGGTTGATAGTTGAGAATTTGATATAGGTGTCGGAATAGAATCTAGGAGTTGTAGTAGGTCCGTTGTGTCATTTGGGATGTGTGTACAAAATTTGAGGTCATTCGGACGTGGTTTGGTAGACTTTTTGATCAAAAGCGAAATTCGGAAGATTTTGGAAACTTAGGCTTGAATCTGACGTGTTTTGGTTCATTCGATGTTGTTTGAGGTGTTTTGAAGATTGGTATAAGTTTGGATGGTGGTATAGGACTTATTGGCATAAGATTGACGAAAGGATTGAATTTGGAATTGGCAGCTGAAGTGTGGGAACTGCTGTCATAACCGCATCTGCGGTTGGGAGGCCGCAGGTGCGACCCCTACATATGCGGAAATGAGTCGCAGAAGCGGAAAGCGCCAAGGTGAGCTGGAGCCGAAGAAGCGGCTATGTAGGCGCACCTGCAGTAGCGCAGGTGCGGGAATTTCTTCGCAGATGAGGCGCCTGGGATCTTAAGTGAAAACCACAGAAGCGGTTCATGGACCGCAAAAACGGTACCGCAGGAGCGGGATTTTGACCGCGAGTGGGAAATCCCTGGGCCAGAAGGTATAAAAGCATTCCTTCGCGATTTTTGAGTTATTTTTCACCATTTCAAGTCGGTTTTGGAGTTTTTTGAGAGATTTTGAAGAGGGAATCAAGGGATATCATCTAGAGGTAAGATTTTTGAGTCTAATAATCGATCCTATGGCATTATTTCACTGATTTGGCCTAAGATTAATGGGAATTAAGGGTCAAAAAAATTGGAAAACTAGGGCTTGATATTGGAAACCTTGACTTGAGGATTTGAGAGGTCATTTGTGGTGGAATTTTGGGACTTTTGATATGTATGAACTCGTGGGGAGATAAGGAATCTATTGATGTAAATTTTATCAAATTTCGAGACATGGGCCCGGGGGCCAGGTTTTGGTTAATTTCGGAATTTATGTTGTAAATTGATTATTTTCGCATGGGCTTCGTTCCCTTAGCATATTTTGACGTAGTGATTCTGATTTTGGATAGATTCGACGCGAGTGGAGGCCGATTCGAGGGGCAAAGGCGTCGTGGGCTAGAGTTTGGACCGGATTGAGGTGAGTAATGGTTTTAAATGTTGTCTTGAGGGTATGAAACCCCGGATTACACATCGTTGTGCTATATGGAGGTGATGCACACGCTTGATGACGAGCGTGGGGTCGTGCACCATTGGGGTTTGTGACTTAGTCCATCCCGAATGATTGTTTTACTGCGTATTTGACTGAAAACTGTTTGCTATCATCATATTTTGGGCTAAATGCTGTATTTGGGCCTCCTGCCAACTATTTGAACCCTTAGGGAATTTTTACTGATATTTCCTCACTTTTTTGACTTTATACTTGTAGTTAGACATGCTGTATTCAATTGTTTTCATAACTCAGCCATGTTTACTCTGTTCTAAAACATTAAATGATATTCTAAATGATAATTCAAGCTGACCATCATGTTTTACTGTTGCCCGAGTGGCTTATGAGATTCTAACTGATTAAGGCCGAGGTCCTGTGTTGTGAGCATACACTGATTTATGATTATGAGGCCGAGGGTCTGAGATTGTACGCCATGAGGTGGCTTGTTGCTATGAGGCCGAGAGCCTACTGATTATGCCACGAGATGGATTGATATAGCGCTTGAGCCGTAAGGGGCCCCTCCAGGAGTCTACACACCCTCAGTGAGCTCGGGTAGCCATTGTGATATGAGATATAGACTGAGGGGCTGTGTTGTTCCATGATATTGCCCGAGGGGCGGATTTTTATGTGTTTATCTGTTCTAGCTGCCTTTCATTTAATTGTTAAACTGTCAAAAAAGTGTTTTAAAGAAGCTTCTTCTGAACTAAGTGCTTTTACATGTTTTCACTATTTCAATGTTTTTACTAGTTTTATACTGCTTCTTTATAGTATGTTGATGTGCTTTTACGTGATTTCTTATTGCTCAGTCTTCATTTATTATTATTACTCACTGAGTTGGAGTACACTTTACTCCCTGCACCTTGTGTGCAGATTCAGGCGCTTCGGGTCTTGCTAGTGAGTGTTGACTTCTTCCAGGTCAGACAGATTCGGAGATTCACTAGGTAGATGCTCGGCATCCGCAGCCCAGTGCTTCTCCCCCTATCTTATTTACTATGTTTTAGTTCTGTAATAGACTATGTAGATTTTTCTTGTCTTTACTCGGATAGTAGATGCTCATGACTGGAGACACCCTGATGTCGGGCTATGTCTATTCCTCAATTGTACGGTTACACCTTATTTTGGGATTTTTATTATGCTAAAGACTTAATTCGTATTATTTTAATTGCTTAAAATGAATTGGCAGTGTGTCGGCTGGCCTTGTCTTCTCGAGAGGTTCCATCACGATCGGGTTTGGGTTTAGGGTCGTGACAAGTTGGTATCAAAGCCTAGGTTACATAGGTCTCACGAGTCATGGGAAGGTTTAGTAGAGTCTCGCAGATTGGTACGGAGATGTCTGTATTTGTCCTCGAGAGGCTGTAGAACCTTTAGGAAAAACTTCATATTCTTGAAATTCTTGTCGTGCGAATCTGTTGATCCGAGTACTAAACTTCTGTTATTCTATTCTCTCACAGATGGTGAGGACATGCACTACCGGTCAGGATGGACGACCACAAGTACCACCAACTTTGGTCATTAGAGGCTGAGGACGCGGTTGTGGTCGTGGTAGGGGCAGGGGTGTGGCCCGCATAGTAGCTAGGGCAGCACCTGCAGATCCACTGGCAGCCCGGTTCCGGATCAGATCCCAGTTGTGGATGCTCCAGCAGCACTAGCTCAGGCACCAGTTGTGCCCATTATGATTTCGGGTCTTCATGAGGCCTTGGCTCAGATTCTATCAGTATGCACTGGCCTAGCTCAGGCGGTTTCAGTTACTACAGCCACCGATACTTCTCATGCCGGGGGAGGCACTCAGACTCCCGCCACTCGCACACCTGAGCAGGTCGTGCAGGGACTTTAGACACCGAGGGCACATCCAGCCCAGCCCATTGCAGCTGCTCAGGACTATGTAGCTCCTGCCATGCCAGAGGACGAGCAGTGCAAATTGGAGAGGTTTGGTAGACTTTAGCCTCCGACTTTCAGTGGTGCAGAGGGAGAGGATGCCCAGGGTTTCTTTGATAAGTGTTAGAGGATGCTTCGTACAACGGGTATTCTGGAGACCAGCAGGGTCGCTTTCACTACTTTTTAGTTTTCTGGAGCTGCCTTCACTTGGTGGGAGCCTTTTTAAGAGTCGTAGACCTGTTGGTGTAGAACCCCTTACCTAGTAGCAGTTCTCTGTTATCTTTTTGGAGAAGTATGTGCCGCAGTCTCGCAGAGAGGAGCTTGATGACGTCCAAATCCACTACTAAAAAGTAAATGGACACAGTCGCATGGAATATAATTTACCCAACTATGAGTCGGGGTCGAATCCCACAGAGAACAATATGTAGGCAATTAGGAATGTAAGAGAATTGTCACTTATCGTGCAATGTCAAACACTTAGAACTGGTTTAGAAAATGTTTTATATCTAAATGCGGAAATGTAAACTAACCTAGAAAGCAAGTAAAATGATCTATGGCTACATATATGAATGCATCGGAAATTACACTCAAGTAACGATCCAATGTATTTCACGATTTTACAAATATGAGCGAGTTTATGTTAATTAGCCACGGATAATAATTCTTAATTAGCTTCTTCCGAAGGCTAACAAGACTTCCTAATTGAATTATCCCTAAAACAATTAAGAGATTAAGCACACCCGGAATGGCTACAAGTAGTTCAATCCTATCCCTAGGTAGAATCTATAAAATGAGGGTTAAAACCTCAAGTTCTTATTAATTAATCTTTCCCAACCCCAAATTATCTTTCCCAAAATTAATTCGGAGTTAATGGGCGAGTCCTAGGATTAGCTAATCCCTTTGGAAACATTAAAGAACAAAAATAATTAAAGTAACAATAACTCACTTCATAAAAGGATAAAAATCATTCAATACATAAGCACAACAAAGTATTTAATCTACACTTTAAGCAAGAATATTTCCATAAACAAGATTCAAGTGTTGGATAAAATACTACACACTTATATATACAATACAAAGCAATGAAATGAAGAAAGCAATATAAATGGGTAAGAAATTCTCAACAAAAAGCTTCAAATCTTCAAGATCAAAGTGTGTGTGCAAAGCCCTAGCTTCAAGACTTGTTCTCTCTAGTCTCTTGGCACTCAAAATAAGCCAAAAATTCTCTAAAATATCTACTAGGACGAGTATAAAAATGGTTTGGGGTTGAAAACATGTGAAATGCCTAATTTGTCCAGGTCTGATGCCCGTTGACCGCATCTGCGGATGAATTCTGGCAGATGCGGAAATCCCATCGCAGAAGCGAAATGCCAATTAAATGCTGTCACTGCAGATGCGGTTTGTCGCGCCCCCTTTTTCTTGCGAAATCAGGTTTATGACATTCGAGAGGACAACTCGTTCCCTTTTGGGATTTGGGTTTGGATTGAAGAGTCGCCACCTAATGATTAAAGTGCATTAGGACACTAAGAAGGATTTTGATTTAGAAAACAATAGATTAGGTAAGGGCTAGAAATTATCTCGAGGGGAAGGTGTTAGGCACCCCTCGAGATCCACTAGTGTGGTTCCCGGCCATGCTGCAATTGTGACTTTAAGTGCGAACAACAAATAGACACGTAAGGGTTTCCAATACAAAGAGGGTTTTCATATAATGGTTGTAAGTAGTTGAAGTTGAGAGAAAATAGAGAAAAGCTGAAGTTGAAGTAGTTAAAAGAGTTCTGAAAATAAAGCAAACAAGTAAGAAAAAAGGAGGGGGGTCCTAGGTTTACAAATAATATGGATCACATCAATACAATACCCGATAATCACTCCTCAGAAGAGGAGTTACACGTGGTATTAGCGCACCGGTCATCATATCTATATCTACCCTTTACCACCCCATTAAGGTATTAAAGCGCGGAATGGTTTCGTTACTTATTGCATCCTATTACCCGCCCCGATCCTATCAGGCCCGGAGGCATTTGGGACTACTAGTCCTAAAGGGAAGGGAGATTTGGGCTTCTGGGTTTAAAAGGACAAAATCTAAGGCGACAATCAAAAACACGTAGAGCAGTTATAGGGAAACATATAACAGTTAAAGGCTCAAACAAGCCTCCTCAACTTAAATACTGAGTGTTTAACATGTCTTGCACATACTGATTATGGTCTAATTAAATTTAAAAGGGTGAGGTAGACTGATTTATTACATACTTCAGATAAGAAATCCGAATCAGACCTACCTGCTGGTTGTAATTAACGAAGTCTTATTCAGCTAGCTAATTTACCTTATGGCTTGCTTAGGTGAAACCTATAGGCATGATATCTATTAATGCAAAAGTATACTGATTCTAGAAAAGAGGACTTATTAGTTACAGAAAACATAAGTTCTACAAATATTAAGCAATGTTACTACTGATTTTTAGACTTATAAGCTAGATGGACGTTTGGTTGATTACTCCTATAGGCATGCTTTCTAGGCATTATTGATTTTTAAACGTTTATAGAAGTGTAGAAGTCCTATAGGCATGGTATCTAAAATGTTGATTATTATTTAAACCTATAAACCGTTTGTCTAGTGATAGATGCATATGCAGAATTCAGGAAGTCCTATAGGCATGTTATCTATATGATATGCAGCGTTCGGGAATGCAGAACTTATAGACATGTTTTCTATATAAAATGCAGATCCTATAGACATAGAATCTATATGAAATGCAGAAACCTATAGACATGATTTCTATGAAATGCAGAAGTGCAAAAACCTATAGACATGGTTTCTACATATGAAATGCAGAAGCGACAGCTGTAAGCAGGATATGAGTGCAAAAATATAACAACTCCCTATGAACATGATATATACCCCTTTTGCATGCATGATTGACCCTTCCCTTTTCACTAAAAACCCCATAAGTTATTACAAATTATTACAGGCCGAGAAAATGAAAAAAAATTACATTAGAAACTTAAAATTCCAACCAAGGAGAGCCTGATTCAGACTTCTGTCTGAAGCATGAAGTAAACCAACTCCGAAGATCAAATTTCCAAAGCCTTTCTCTTATTTAGGATGTGTCAGAGTTCCCTAAGAGTCTCAAGTGGACTCCGGGCAGTGCTTACACCCAAATATATTGCAGAATTGAGTTATAGTGCAGTGTGGAAGGGCCAACCCTCGAATGTCCAAGTTCAGAGGGAACTCAAGGTCCCAAAGCAAGGTTCATAGGAGGGGGGCAGAACTTAGAATCTAAAAGAGAGTGTAAGTGCAGAGAGGGGATTCTAGGGGGAAGCGAAGACAAGCTAGTGGTCATACCTAGCAATTGGAGTGCCGGCACACCCCAACTAGCTTGTTAGCCATATTGTTTGGGAGTTAGGATCCCCTAAGGGATCAAGTCCAGACATGAGTAACAACTTGGATGTTGCCATTTTCTGAACTTCAACTCAAACACATAGAAGGGGACATGGGTGCACGGATTCACAGTAGAAACATATGCTAATTAACATTAAACATAGGCAGTAAAGCAGACAGGGGTGTAGAAGCTGTAAAATAAACACATTGGGATGAGGCTGAAAATCAAAGTAGAACATACCAGTTTCAGGGAAATAAGAATAGAAAGCAGTAGTCTTGTGGAGCCAAAGTGCAAGCAAATATTCAGAATGCTATGATTAGAGAACTATTATACTTGAGTAGTGTAAAAGTGTTAAATTGAGAGTCTGTTGTGAGAAAGGAGTCGTGCCCCTTTTATAGTGTAGAAGGCAAGCAGAATAAGGTAGGAGAATAGTTTTAAAATCAATTACAAAAGTTCCCCTTTAATTGAGGGATTTTGATATCAAACGGGTAAAATAATTAAGGAAAGGGATTGATCAAAACCTTTTCCAAAGCAGTACAAGAAGGGTAAATGCACAGAGATTTATTTAAGGCAAAAGTCTGGTAGCACATGGTTTGTGCAAATAAGGAAAGGAAATCAATTAACAACCAGCAAATCACAAAGTCTAAATTTTGGTATGAATGAATCCAGTCAGAAAAGATGAGGAAAGGTTTTACTTAAGGAAGATCAGTAACAATCAATCAAACCTAAAAAAGGATTCTGAATCAATCATAAGTTGGAACACCTTTTCGGAAGAAAGAATTCATCACACATATAACAACATACAACCATGCTTAAGCACGAAGAGCCGTCATGCTAATCAGAAGAGTCTAGCATAGAAGAGAAAGTTCAGAGTCATAAACAAAGAAATTCAAACTTAGTTCACAGAATCAAGATGAGTCTGAGAGAGTCAAGGGTTCCAAAATAGATCTCTAGTCCAAACACAAGATCAAAACTCGCCAAAACCCCCAAATTCTAGGGTTTCCCAACTCGAATCAGACACAGAGACGAGGAGGCAAATAATTGAAATAGCCTCAGAGGTCTCTTTCAGAGACTCATGAGAAAACAAACAACTAAAATAGGGAGTTTGAAGCAACAGAGTGAAGAAACTGATTCGAAGCATAGTGAGAGTAGAGGGAACATGTTTAAGAAAAATATTTTAGAAGGGACTTAAACAGGGTTCAGAAAAAAAAGATAGATAGTATAGCATTTAAGAAAATAGTATAAGAAACATGTTTAAAGGGAACTCAAATAAAGATCCAGTAAAAGGCAAACAAAGAACTTAAGAACTCAGTAGGAAATACATACAGTATGAGAACACAAAATACCAGAAAAGTATATCAACAAGATATATAGGAAAACACAACAGGATGAACATGCGAGCATGGTGTAGACACACAATAGAAAGACAAGGCACATAAGAACATATATAGTAGAAAAAAACATAAGAAAGTAGTAGAAGCACATGCGTGACAAATACACACAAAGAAAAAGGAACAGAAAAGTCAGAGAAACATTTTGAACTTTTCAGAAACCCTAAATCGAAGAGAAGTAATTTTTGAAAGAAAAATTGGGGGAAATGTTTAAGAACTCAAGTAGAGCACAGATATAGAACCGATTTAAGAAAAAATAAGAGAAAACCTCGATTAGCTAGGATTTCAGAGGAACCCTAAAGCGAGAAAGGCTTGGAAAAGGTCCAATCTGAGTTGGATAAGTCAGACATAGGCTCATAATGCTTGGATACGCTGGAGCAAGGCCAGAGGGGCCATAGAACCTTGAATCGGAGAAGATCTGAACGGACACCATCGAGGTCAGACCTCGAAACTTCGAACACCAAGCGTTTAAGAGCGGAGGGAGGTGAGTATAGGCCATCCATGGCCTGAGAGGCCATAGATTCTGGTGAGATTGAGGTTGAAAATGGTAGAAGACGATAAGGGTTTCAAGAACCTTCGAGAGAGTTTGAGAGAGGGAGGGTATTCAGAGGCGGCTCTTTGAGTGGAATGAGCTAGGGTTAGGGGTGTGGGTGAATTAAAAAGGAAAGGAATGATCGTGGTCGTTGATCAAAATGATCAACGGCCTGAATTAAAATAGAAGGTCGGTCGGGTTAAATTGTTTGGGTCGGGGGCGGGTTGGATTAAAATTGGGTTGGCCCGTTAGGGGTTTGAAATTGGGTCAATTAGGGGGATCAATTTGGGCTATAATTGAAATAAAATGGGGCCAGATTATAAATAGTCAGTTTTTTCCTTTTTATTTTATGAAAATAGTAAAACAACTTCTGAAAATAAATTAAAGGTACAGAGTCAATTAATAATATATAAATATTAATTTAAAAATATTGGAACCAATTTCATAATTATAAAATGCTATTAATCTTAAAATAGGCTAAAATTGCAATTATATGCAATTTAGCTTTTAAAATACCAAATAAATTTGTAAAAAATGTATAAAACTTATTTTGGTATAAATATGAGAATAAAGTAAGTTATTCACCAAAAATGATAATTTTGTTAATATTTATTGGTTTTTGTACTGCTAAAATGGGCAATAAATTTGTTTAAAAATCTTTTAGAAATTAGGAAAATTATTGAAATACTTGGACATACTTATATATGCATATGTATGCTATTTTGAAAGTATTTGCATGTAAAAATACATAGGGAAAAATTGGGTATCAACATCTGCCCCTCTTTACCCGGGAATGATGAAACAGTTGTCAGGTAAAGATATGATGGCCAATTTGATCGAACGAAACGGTTTGAAGAACTTGACCGGGATCTGGTTCCTGAGCTGCGTATATATCCCTAGTTTTATAGGAACCAAGCCATATGTAGTTCAGGATCCGTCAGCGGAATATGCCGATGGAGATTTCTTCAAAGACGGACGCGATATTTAGGTTAGGATGAATGGCAAAGTCTAACAGGGCTGCGGGAACTGGACCGAGATCGCTCCTGTTGCGACGGCTGTTGCTAGCCGGTTTACCTGCAAATAAGCAACATAAGTGTATGTTGTGTGAAAAATTAAACATGATGCAAGTTCCCATCGGACCATGAATGCTGTCTTTGGACGGTTAGGATGACGTCCTCAGACCATGACGTCCTGGGCCATGAAGCGTATGATAAGGATTCGCAGGCCATGAAATGATATTCTCGGGCTATGAGAATGATGCCTCCGAACCATGATGCCTTTGAATAATGATATGCAAAAGATAAAAGGGGTCCTCAAGCCATGAAATGGCGTTCTCGGGCTATGAAAGTGGTGCCTCTGAACAATGACGCCTTTGGACAATTTGGCAATCTTTCAGCCCATGAGATGCAATAGGTGGCGGTTTTTCAGCCAATGAAATGCAATTAGTGGCGATCTTTCAGCCGATGCAAGGTATAAATGAAGCGGCAATATTTCAGCCAAGCAGATGTAAATAAAGCGGTGATCTTTCAGCGATGCAAGGTATAAATGAAGTGGCGATAAAGTGGCAATCTTTCAGCCGATGCAAGGTATAAATGAAGAGGCAATATTTCAGCCATGCAGATGTTAATAAAGTGGCGATCTTTCAGCCGATGTAGGATATAAATAAAGTGGCGATATTTCAGTCATGCAAGATGTAAATGAAGTGGCGATCTTTCAGCCATGCAAGATGTAAATAAAGTGGCGATCTTTCAGCCATGTAGATGGAGGTAGAGCTTAACCTCGGAAGGCAGAATGGTAGCCTTATGCAATGCAGGGAATGCAGATGGAGATAGAGCTTAGTCTTGGAAGGTAGAATGGTAGCCTTATGCAATGCAGAGAATGCAGATGGAGATAGAGCTTAGTCTCGGAAGGCAGAATGATAGCCTTATGCAATGCAGAGAATGTAGATGGAGGTAGAGCTTAACCTCGGAAGGTAGAATGGTAGCCTTATTCAATGCAGAGAATGCAGATGGAGACAGAGCTTAGTCTCGGAAGGCATAATGGTAGCCTTATACAATGCAGAGAATGCAGATGGAGGTAGAGCATAATCTCAGAAGGCAGAATGGTAGCCTTATGCAGGAAGTAAAATGGCAAATTGCAATACAGTTTTCTTAGCTGATAGCGGATTGCGATATTGCGACTGCTGGGGATACTATGTCTGCTGAGGACACTGCGTACGGATAACAGCTGTGAGTAAGTGCAACGGTTCTGAGAGTAGTATTTCCGAGTAATGTGAGTCTTGTGAGTGTATAGTATATTTGATGATTTTGCAACTCAAGTGCCTGTATCCAAAGAAAATCGTAAAATTTGTAAAGGGGGGAGGTTAGTTCGTATTCCCGTTGGCTTTGCTTGACTTGCTCGGCTCTGTTCCGGTGATACTGTGCGCATCATTGGGGTATCATTGCTAAACAAAGCAACTTTGGTAACAGACATGCATGATTTAGTAAAAACATATAACATAAATACATAATCGAGAATAGTTTTCCTTAGATGAACCTACGACTGCGACGTCGTTCAAGACATCACAACTTCTCTTGCTCCGGAATTTTGAGGGTCCTCCTCAAAATTCTGCCCCAGTTTACTGGGCTGTTGCTTCTGACGACTGTTAATGATAAATGGCTGGAATTGACTTTGGAATTTTGAGGGTCCTCCTCAAAATTCTGCCCCAGTTTCCAATAGCGAGGAAATGGAAATTTTATTGCATTGTGACCGAACCATAGGGCTGCCTACGTATCCCCTCTTAAACGGGAATCAGGTCAGGCATAGTTCAAGTTACATCATAAAGGAAAGCATAAAGGTTACATATAGTATCGCTTCACTGCATCTGAATTGATTGGCTTCGGCCAAACTTCTCCATCCATTTCTGCAAGTATGAGGGCTCCTCCTGTTAGAACCCGGTGGAACATGTACAGACCCTGCCAGTTGGTAGAGAAATCCCCTTTGGCCTCATCCTGATGCGGAAAAATCTTCTTTAACACTAGCTGCCCCGATGTGAACTATCTCGGCTTGACTCTTTTGTTGAAGGCTCTAGACATTCTGTTCTGATAAAGCTGACCATGGCAAACTGTGTTCATTCTTTTTCCATCTATAAGAGCTAGCTGCTCATAACGACTCTTCACCCATTTTGCGTTGTCGAGTTCTGATTCCTGTATGATCCTCAAGGAAGGAATTTCTACCTCGGCAAGAATGACCGCCTCTATACCATAAACCAGCATATAGGGAGTCACCTCGGTTGATGTGCAGACTGTGGTACGATACCCCAATAAAGCAAATGATAACTTCTCGTGCCACTGCTTATGCTTCTTTATCATTTTCCTTAATATCTTCTTGATATTCTTATTGGCGGCCTCTACAGCTCCGTTCATCTGAGGTCTGTAGGTTGTAGAATTCTTGTGTTTGATCCTGAAGGTTTCACATATGGCTTTCATCAAATCACTGTTGATATTGGAACCATTATCAGTAATGATTGATTCTAGAATTCCGAACCGACAAATGATACGGTCGCGGACAAAGTCTGCTACAACTTTCTTAGTCACTACCTTGTACGATGCTGCTTCAACCCATTTGGTGAAATAATCAATTTCCACTAGGATGAACCCGTGACCATTTGATGCGGCAGGTTCGATTGGTACGATAACATCTATTCCCCAAGCGGCGAATGACCATGGTGAGCTTTTTGTATTAAGCTCGTTTGGAGGCACCTTTATCATATTTGCATGTATCTAACAGCGGTGATACTTCCAGACATACTGGATGCAGTCCGTTTCCATAGTCATCCAAAAATAACCAGCTCGGAGTATCTTCTTGGCTAAGACAAAGCCATTCATATGTGGCCCACAGGTCCCAACATGGATTTCTTCTAGTAATTTAGATGCTTCCTTTGTGTCGACACACCTTAGTAATCCTAAATCAGGAGTCCTCCTGTACAGGATTCCCTCGCTGTGAAAGAAATTGTTGGATAACCTCTAAGCGTGCACTTTTGAATAGCCTTTGCGAGCTGTGGGTATTCCCCTTTTGCCAAGTATTCCTCGATATCATGAAACCAAGGCTTTTCGTCTGCTTCTTCTTCGACATGAGCACAGTAAGCTGGTTGATCATTGATCTTTACCAGAATGGGATTAATAAAGTTCTTATTTGGATGGTGTATCATGGATGATAGGTTAGCCAATGCATCGGCAAATTCATTCTGGACCCTGGGGACATGCTGGAATTTTGTCTTTGTGAACCTCTTTCTCAACTCCTGCACATGATGTAGATAAGGGAGTATCTTGGAGTTCTTGGTCGCCCGTTCTTCTCAGACCAGGCGAATATGTCCTCATATTCCCTTAGAAATTCTGCGTATTCCTCTTTTTCTGACGGTGACAAATGAACACTGATGCGCGTTTCTTTGACATTTTCTGGATCTTCCAAGTTAACAATCTCAGTCTCGTCCAGATTGGACTTAGGTCTATTCTCAAAATTTTCTACCTCTTTAACAATCTCTTCTGGTATATCATCTTCCTCTGAATCTATATCCATTTGTTGCGTTGTCTCGTTGCATGTCACAGTCATCGGTTCATCAAGATAAGTAATAGTAATACTATATAAATAAAGTAAATGAGAGAAGGTAATAAGAGTAAGATTTATAAGAAACTGAAGTGCTTTGATAAATTTCATAACTGTTTTGAACATTGGATCTCTTATTTTTTTTTTTAAAATGCGAAAAGAAAGTTAACTAGTGAAAATAAAAAATAATGCATGATGCTTTGTTTAGCCTTGCTACCCCGAAGCTTTCCGGGCTCTGGTGGTTCTGACGGTCCAATTGTTGAGGCATGCTCCTCGGCTTACGGCTTGTATAGAAGGGCCTTCCTCCCCCTCCATCTCGAAAATGACACAACAATCCATGTCATCGTCTTCCAGGAACAAATTCCTCATCGCTACCAGTGCTTCCTTTTCTTCCGACCTATTTATGACATCGGCTGGCTGGAAAGTCTGTTCCAAATGGGGTATCGGATGCTCTAGTGGGTAGTAAGGACTGCGCCATGGTGGAGACCAGTTGTTGAGCTCTTCCCAAGTGTACTCGTATCCCGACTGAAAGTGGTGTCATGTTTCTTCAGATTGATAGGTTTGGTGATTCCTTGGAGGTTCTTGCCAAGTCCCTTGCCAGGTTCATATCCGCTCCAGTTCAATATGCTTTCAATTTTGTTGGCCCACAATTTGTCCTTATCAACGGCGTTGACTCGCTCGATGTGGTGGTAGGTTTCCCCGCCTATATTTCTTATACCTCCGATCGCTGGGATGGTTTGGCGACTGTATATGGGATTGCTACCATCGCTGTGAATGATCACCTCTTGGTGATTCCACTCAAACTTCATTGCCTGATGTAGGATCGATGCTACAGCCCCAGAGGCATGAATCCAAGGCCGTCCCAAAAGCAATTGTAAGATGCTAGCACGTCTATTACTTGAAAATCAACATCAAACCAAGCAGACCCCATTTGCAGACATAAGCTAATTTCCCCAATAATGGACCTTTGGGAACCGTCGAAAAGTTTGACATTGATGGCCCCATCCTTGATCTCATGCAGGCTCTTTCCCAATGTTCTGACTGTTACTAATGGACAAATATTGAGGCTGGACCCTCTGTCAATTAGGATTCTGGTGATGAAATAATCCTCGCACTGCACAGTGATGTGCAACGCCTTGTTGTGACTCAACCCTTCTGGCGGCAACACATCCTCATGAAAAGTGATCTTGTGACTCTCCAATACCTACCCTACCATGTTTTCCATTTCTCCTCCAGTGATGTTGCTCAGTACATATGCCTCACTCAGCACCTTTAACAGAGCATTCTTATGTGCATCAGAGCTTTTCAACAAAGCTAGGATAAAGATCTATGCCGGTGTTTTGTTCAACTGATCAATGACTGAGTACTCCTTTGCTTGTATCTTCCTCCAGAGATTATCAGGCCCGGTTTCAGTGATGGTCAGCCAACCAGAGGCCTGCTTGCTTGGCTCAGTCAAATGTTCCGGAGTATAGACCCTACTGGTTCTTGTCATACCCCGTGCGACAACAGTTTCCCCGAACTTGGCTTTCCCTTTTCTTCTTGTCTCGGCTGTGTAATCCCATGGTATGGCCTTTGTGTGGAATGGTGTTATAGCTGACATTGCTACCAAAATGGGCACTTTTACTCTGAGCAGAATGTGTACTTTGGAAGGTAACACAACAACTTCAAATGGTACAGGTGCGTTTGCCGGAGACCCAAATTCGACCTCAATTGGTGTTGGCGTCTTTGTGGGAGGTGGTGCTTCAAAATCAAGTGGTACAGACATGTTTACCTTGGTATCCCCGAAAGGCTGAGTCTGGACTACAATTGGATTGAGGGTGACTATTGGCTTCTTTGGTTGGTCACCTTCTGTGATTAAACCGATCGATCCTTTGGGATCCCAATCATCCTCTATTTCAATCATGTGTACACCTCCACCCTCATTGTCTAGCAGAGGGTTGTTGCGGACGTTCAGAGTAGGCTCCTTTGCTACAATGATCTTATTATCTATCAGAGTTTGGATCTTATCTTTTAGAGAGCGGCATTCATCAATGGTATGTCCCTTCATGCCGGAATGGTATGCACATTATTTATTTGGATTGACCCACTGAGAAGGGTTTTCAGGGGTTATAGCAGGGATAGGGGTGACATAACCAGCAGCTTTGAGCCTTTTATACAGCTGGTCGATCGGCTCAGCAATGGCGGTATACTGTTTGGGGGGTCTGCGGTCGAAATTTGGTCAAGGTCTAGGAAAGTTTTGGCGAGTGGGAGGCGATTGATAGTGAGAGGGTTGAGTATTGTAGGCTTGGTAGACATGTGCAGGTTGGGAATATCTGGGTGAAGTAGGCTGATATGTGGGCGGTGGAGGTGATGGGTAAGTAGGAGGTGGAGCTTGGTAAGAGGGCGAGGGTGCTTGGTAATTTGGGGTAGGTTGATATGTGAGTGGAGGCATCGGGTAGGCTTGGTATTTGATAGGGGACTTGGTTTTCTGTGCAACCATCACGACGCTCACGTCCCTTTTCATGGTCGTTCCACCAGACTGTAGAGCCTTGTTGGTAGCCTGCAAAGCCTCAAAGTTTGTGACCATACCACTTTTGATGCCTTCCTCGATCCTCTCACCTAGCTTGATAATGTCGGAGAATTTCTGGCCTTTAATCAGCATCAACCTTTCATAGTACTGCGGGTCTTGAGCTCGGACGAAAAACCTGTTCATTTGTTCCTCTTCTAAAGCCGGTCTGACCTTAGAAGCTTCTGATCTCCAGCGAGTAGCATACTTGCGGAATGTCTCTGTGGGTTTCTTCTTTAGGTTCTGGATGTAGAACACATCGGGCGCATTTTCTGTGTTGAACCTGAACCTATCCATAAAATCGGACGTCATACTTACCCAGTTCGACCACTTCTTCGGATCTTGAATAATGTACCAAGATAGAGCATCTCCCTTTAGACTCCTCATAAAAAGTTTCATGCGGATCCTTTCGTCCTTTCCTACTCCGACCAGCTTGTCGCAGTATGCTCTCAAATGAACTCTCGGATCTCCTGTACCATCAAACATCTCGAACTTCGGAGGTTTGTACCCCTCAGGCATTTCAACATCGGGTTGTATGCAGATATCTTCATAGTTTAGTCTCTAAATTCCTTTGCTTTCTTCGACGCCCTGAATTCGGCTAGTTAACTTCTTAAGCTCTTCAACCAGACTCCTGATGAGTGAGTCTTTATCATCAGACTCGGATGTGCTTGAAATGGGTTGGGTGGAGTGTGTCATGGTTTCCACATAGATGGGGGAGTTATGTTGAGTGTGGAGATGGTCTTTTATGGGGTTCAGCGGTTCAGGGATAAGCATTGGAGTGTTATTGGAAGTGTGGCAAGTATTGCAGTGATGATAGGGAGCGGGATGGTTTTGTGGTTTCAGAATGTTTTGTGGAGGTGTAGGGTTCTTAGCGTTAGAAAAATTGACATCTGGGGTGGTGAGGGAAAATGATAAGCTCGCCAAGTTCCGGACCTGATCAAGTTCCTCCTAAAATTTCAACAGTTTCTGCTCGAGTTGGAACACACTTTCTTTGGAGACCTGAGCACTATGAGTGACCTCTACCCGTTCAGTTGAGTTCTCCTTTTTGGTATTGTTCAAATCTTCCATCTTTCTTTTGTTCCTACTTCTGATAGGACTAGGAGGAGGAGTGGATGCAGGGCCCTTTGATCTTGTGGAATATGATGACGATGCTAGCGTGTACGAACTAACCTTTGGGGAGGGGAGTAAATAAACAAAAAGTAAAAATAAAAAGGTAACAAGTTAGTGGGGATTATAAGAAAGTGTTGCGATTTTAAACACATAGTGCAAGAATGTAAATCGCGTCCTAATTTGGGAGCCTCGTTATGCCCGAGGTAGGCAAAGCGACAACTTGATTTGGAGAATTTGGAATGCTAAATGCCTCATTTTATTGATAAAAAGTAGACGAATCCCAAAATGACACTAAATAACAAGGAATAAAATGTCACTAGTGGCCATTGGCCTTATTACATTTCATAAAATAAAAGAAAACACCTATCTATTTGGTCCCAGAAGGACCTTCCCAAGACTCGACATCTTTGGCTCCATCGAACAGCTTTACTAGCTCGCGAAGTCCCAGCAGCAGGTAGGCTCTGGCCAGGTGTCCACCCTCGTTTCCTTCAGCATTCTGGCAGTCCTCGATCCTCTTGAGAAACTTCCTTTCCAGCTCCACTAAACCTCGTTCAAGGTATCCTAATCGCTTGTTGGCACTAACAGCCATGTCTTTCCACTATTCAATCAGTTTTTGGTGGGCTTCTTGAATCTCACAGTGCTCAATTTCACATTCCTGAATCCTCTTGTGCAGTTGGTTGTATTTGACATGTGCTTCCGCCCTTTTATCGATGATTCTGTGACCTTAAACAAACCCGAGTTGGCCTAGACCATTGTGATTATTCTCCAGCCATCCTGAATAGTATGGGGTGCAGCCAACATGGTATCTGTCTGGCTCGATAGTATCTCTCCCCATGATGATCTTGCAATGCCACATATGCTGAGCTTGGCATATATAAGGACTGTCATCACCTTGGAAGTCGGCCCGGAAGTGACTCATCTTGTCGACCCTTGGTATAACCTGTTTCCTACCAGCCTGTCTCATAACTCAGAGAGGGACATAAGGGTAGGTTCCTCTCAAACCGAACAGTATCAGAAATGGTGCATCCCTGGAACGGGCGATGAACTCTTCAGTAGGGAACCACTCGAACATCCATTGTATTTGATCCTCAGTCAGATTTTCAAACAGCTCCACCCATCCCTTGGCATCTTCTAGCTGAGCAAACATGTTGGGCATGGAGTTCATTTGCCTTGGTTTTTGGAAGGCTATATGATTGTCCCAGTCTTTATGCTGAATCTCTTGCCGATATTCACCCTTTTGGAGATGCTCCATGAGCCAGAGTTGGAGTAGCAAGTTGCAGCCCTCGAAGTGTGGGGATCCTTGTTGACACTTTACCAGGGCTCGGTATATCTCTGCGATGATCATGGGCACTATGCTAAATGGTTGTCCCCCAATTCCCTCCATCAAAGTTTTGGTGACCATGGCTAGCCTGGTGTGGATCCTTGCTTTCTTCATTGGAAACACTATCATCTCCAAGAAACAGAACATGAAGACAAAGACCCTTTGGTGAATATGCCCCAACGATGTAAGGGAAAACTCATCCGAATAAGTACGGTAGGATTTGATGTGACCATACCTTTCGTACAAATAATCAAAGGGAATCTAAGACTCCTTCAAACATGTCAAGTCTGGATTCTTCTTTAGGCCCATCATCTTGAGGAAACCTCTACCCTTGCGATTTTCTGGCATTAACAAACTCGGAGTCTCCCATGGTATACCAGTCAATCCTCCTATTTCCTCTAGCAGGGGTATCATCTCAATCTCTCCGAAGAGAAACACAGACCTATCACAGTCCCAAAACAGAGTAACAGCTTCTATGATTTTTTTGTTGGGTTGGACATCCAGGAGAGAAGGTAGATTTCCTACGTATTTTCGGACAAGAGTCTGATCACTAGAATGAAGATCCTCTCACCAGCTTAGCAATCTTGGGTGGATGTTGGTTACCATGCCGAATCTGGGGACTTCGTGCCTTATTTTCTACAAGACAAAAGTGTTAGGCCCTTACCCCCACTAGACTCGACTATTAAATATCAATAATTGGCATAAGAAGCATTTAGTTCTCCAAATAAATGCACAGAACGTGGTAGTGTCCGTTTGGGTTTCAAGGAAACCCAGTTGACTTTGGACAAGGCTATCTTAAATAGTCATTATGCGGACAACATAACTGACTCAACTAGGTTTGACAATGATACATGCACAATTAAACAGAGTAGGGTTTCTATGAGGTATTAGACTATTACCCTTGAGCGGACAACTCAAGAGGGAAAGGTACGGAACCATCGACTACACCGTTGATCGATTAGTTTTACTGCAAATATACCTTTGCCAGATTTAAGGGGTGATAATATCGGAAGGGCGCAACCACTCATTATAAGCGTTGCTATGGTATTTTGTTTGGCACGAGTGGAATATGATGTTGAAAACATGTTTATGCAATGATTAAACAAGTTGTCACGTATTTGCACGTTCATAAAGTAATAATTACAATAATTTAAAACAGTCATAAAGGAGTGCAGTAGAGGAAAGCAGTAAAGGAGACAAGGGAAAGAAACAAGAGACGATTCAGTTTCGCAATCGAAAAGAAAATTGAATGCTTAAAAGAAATAAACAAATAATTGCGCATAAAGAATCATAAGTCACAATAATAGTCTGAAATGGTAAAATCCTAAATGTCCACAGCAGAGTCGCCATGCTGTCGCGCCCCCTTTTTCTCGCGAAATCGGGTTTATGACATTCGAGAGGACAACTCGTTCCCTTTTGGGAATTGGGTTTGGATTGAAGAGTCGCCACCTAATGATTAAAGTGCATTAGGACACAAAGAAGGATTTTGATTTAGAAAACCATAGATTGGGTAAAGGCTAGAAATTATCTCGAGGGGAAGGTGTTAGGCACCCCTCGAGATCCACTAGTGTGGTTCCCGACCATGCTACAATTGTGACTTTAAGTGCAAACAACAAATAGACACGTAAGGGTTTCCAATACAAAGAGGGTTTTCACATAATGGTTGTAAGTAGTTGAAGTTGAGAGAAAATAGAGAAAAGTTGAAGTTGAAGTAGTTAAAAAAGTTCTGAAAATAAAGCAAACAAGTAAGAAAACAGGAGGGGGGTCCTAGGTTTACAAATAATATGGATCACATCAATGCAATACCCGATAATCACTTCTCAGAAGAGGGGTTACATGTGGTATTAGCGCACCGGTCATCATATCTATATCTACCCTTTCCCACCCCGTTAAGGTATTAAAGCGTGGAATGGTTTCGTTACTTATTGCATCCTATTACCCGCCCCGATTCTATCAGTCCCGGAGGCATTTGGGACTACTAGTCCTAAAGGGAAGGGAGATTTGGGCTTTTGGGTTTAAAAGGACAAAATCTAAGGCGACAATCAAAAACACGTAGAGCAGTTATGCGGAAGCATATAACAGTTAAATGCTCAAATAGGCCTCCTCAACTTAAATACAGAGTGTTTAGCATGTCTTGCACGTACTGATTATGGTCTAATTAAACTTAAAAGGGTGAGGCAGACTAATTTATTACATACTTCAGATAAGAAATCCGAATCAGACCTGCCTGCTGGTTGTAATTAACGAAGTCTGATTCAGCTAGCTAATTTACCTTATGGCTTGCTTAGGTGAAACCTATAGGCATGATATCTATTAATGCAAAAGTAAACTGATTCTAGAGAAGAGGACTTATTAGTTACAGAAAACATAAGTTCTGCAAATATTAAGCAATGTTACTACTGATTTTTAGACTTATAAGCTAGATAGACGATTCGGATTTGGTTGATTACTCCTATAGGCATGCTGTCTAGGCGTTATTGATTTTTAAACGTTTATAGAAGTGCAGAAGTCTTATAGGCATGGTATCTAGAATGTCGATTGTTATTTAAACCTATAAACCGTTTGCCTAGTGATAGATGCATATGCAGAATTCAGGAAGTCTTATAGGCATGTTATCTATATGATATGCAGCGTTCGGGAATGCAGAACCTATAGACATGTTTTCTATATAAAATGCATATCCTATAGACATAGAATCTATATGAAATTCAAAAACCTATAGACATGATTTCTATGAAATGCAGAAGTGCAGAAAACTATAGACATGGTTTCTACATATGAAATGCAGAAGCGACAGCTGTAAGCAGGATATGAGTGCAGAAATATAACAACTCCCTATGAACATGATACCTACCCCTTTTGCATGCATGATTGACTCTCCCCTTTTCACTAAAAACCCCATAAGTTATTACAAATTATTACAGGCCGAGAAAATGAATAAAAATTACATTAGAAACTTAAAATTCCAACCAAGGAGAGCCTGATTCAGACTTCTGTCTGAATCATGAAGTAAACCAACTCAGAAGATCAAATTTCCAAAGCCTTTCTCTTATTTGGGATGTGTCAGAGTTCCCTAAGAGTCTCAAGTGGACTCGGGGCAGTGCTTACACCCAAATATATTGCAGAATTGAGTTATAGTGCAGTGTGGAAGGGCCAGCCCTCGAATGTCCAAGTTCAGAGGGAACTCAAGGTCCCAAAGCAAGGTTCATAGGAGGGGGCAGAACTTAGAATCTAAGAGAGAGTGTAAGTGCAGAGAGGGGATTCTAGGGGGAAGCTAAGACAAGCTAGTGGTCATACCTAGAAATTGGAGTGTCGGCACACCCCAACTAGCTTGTTAGCCATATTGTTTGGGAGTTAGGATCCCCTCAGGGATCAAGTCCAGACATGAGCAACAACTTGGATGTTGCCATTTTCTGAACTTCAACTCAAACACATAGAAGGGGACAGGGGTGCAGGGATTCACAGTAGAAACATATGCTAATTAATATAAACATAGGCAGTAAAGTAGACAGGGGTGTAGAAGCTGTAAAATAAACACATTGGGATGAGGCTGAAAATCAAACTAGAACATACCAGTTTCAGCGAAACAAGAAAAGAAAGCAGTAGTCTTGTGGAGCCAAAGTGCAAGCAAATAGTCAGAATGTTATGATTAGAGAACTATGATACTTGAGTAGTATAAAAGTGTTAAAGTGAGAGTGTGTTGTGAAAAAGGAGTCGTGCCCCTTTTATAGTTTAAAAGGCAAGTAGAATAAGGTAGGAGAATAGTTTTAAAATCAATTACAAAAAAATCCCTTTTAATTGAGGCATTCTGATAACAAACGGGTAAAATAATTAAGGAAAGAGATTGATCAAAATCATTTCCAAAGCAGTACAAGAAGGGTAAATGCACAGAAATTTATTTAAGGCAAAAGTCTGGTAGCACACGGTTTGTGCAAATAAGGAAAGGAAATAATTAACAGCCAGCAAATCACAAAGTCTGAATTTTGGTATGAATGAATCCAGTCAGAAAAGGTGAAGAAAGGTTTTACTTAAGGAAGATCAGTAATAATCAATCAAACCTAAAAAAGGATTCTAAATCAATCATAAGTTGGAAAACCTTTTCGGAAGAAAGAATTCATCACACATATAAAAACATACAGCCATGCTTAAGCACGAAGAGCTGTCATGCTAATCAGAAAAGTCTAGCATAGAAGAGAAAGTTCGGAGTCGTAAACAAAGAAATTCAAACTTAGTTCACAGTCTCAGGATAAGTCTGAGAGAGTCAAGGGTTCAAAAATAGAACCCTAGTCCAAACAAAAGATCAAAACTCGCCAAAACCCCCAAATTCTAGGGTTTCCCAACTCGATTCAGACACAGAGACGAGGAGGAAAGTAATTGAAATAGTCTTAGAGGTCCTTTTTAGAGACTCATGAGAAAACAAACAGATACAATAGGGAGTTAGAAGCAACAGAGTGAAGAAACTGATTCGAAGCATAGTGAGAGTAGAGGGAACATGTTTAAGAAAAACCTTTTAGAAGGGACTTAAACAGGGTTCAGAAGAAAAAAGAGATAGTATATCATTTAAGAAAATAGTAGAAGAAACATGTTTAAAGGGAACTCAAACAAAGTTCTAGTAAAAGGCAAACAATGAACTTAAGAACTCAATAGGAAATACATACAGTAGGAGAACACAAAATACCAGAAAAGTATATCAACAAGATATATAGGAAAACACAGCAGGATGAACATGCAAGCATGGTGTAGAAACACAGTAGAAATACAAGCCACAGAAGAACATATATAGTAGGAAAAAAACATAAGAAAGCAGTAGAAGCACATGCGTGACAAATACACACAAAGAAAAAGGAACAAAAAAGTTGGAGAAACATTTTGAACTTTTCAGAAACCCTAAATCGAGGAGAAGTAATTTTTGAAAGAAAAATTGTGGGAAACGTTTAAGAACTCAAGTAGAGCATAGATATAGAACCGATTTAAGAAAATAATCAGAGAAAACCTCGAATAGCTAGGATTTCAGAGGAGCCCTAAAGTGAGAAAGGCTTGGAAAAGGTCCGATCTGAGTCGGATAAGTCAGACATAGGCTCATAATGCTTGGATACGCCGGATCAAGGCCGGAGGGGCCATAGAACCTTGAATCGGAGAAGATCTGAACGGACACCATCGAGGCCAGACCTTGAAACTTCGAACACCAAGCGTTTAAGAGCGGAGGGAGGTGAGTATAGGCCATCCATGGCCTGAGAGGCCATAGATTCTGGTGAGATTGAGGTTGAAAATGGTAGAAGACGATTAGGGTTTTAAGAACCTTCGAGAGAGTTTGAGAGAGGGAGGGTATTAGAAGACGGTATTAAAATAGAAGACTGGACGGGCTAAATTGTTTGGGTCAGGGGAGGGTTGGATTAAAATTGGGTTGGCCCGTTAGGGGTTTGAAATTGGGTCAATTAGGGGGATCAATTTGGGCTATAATTGAAATAAAATAGGGCCAGATTTTAAATAGCCAGCTTTTTGCCTTTTTATTTTATGAAAATAGTAAAACAACTTCTGAAAATAAATTAAAGGTACAGAGTCAATTTATAATATATAAATATTAATTTAAAAATATTGGAACCAATTTCATAATTATAAAATGCTATTAATCTTAAAATAGGCTAAAATTGCAATTATATACAATTTAGCTTTTAAAAATACCAAATAAATTTATAAATATTACCCTAGCTATATTTTGGTATAAATATGAGAATAAAGTAATTTATTCACCAAAAATGATAATTTTGGGAATAATTATTGTTTTTTGTACAACTAAAATAGGCAATAAATCAGTTTAAAAATCTTTTAGAAATTAGAAAAATTATTGAAATACTTGGACATACTTATATATGCATATATATGCTATTTTGAAAGTATTTGCATGTAAAAATACATAGGAAAATATTGGGTATCAACACGGTTCACCCGGCGCAGATGCAAAACCGCAGAAGCGGTAATCTAACCGCAGTTGCATTTCTTGCAAGCTCAGTCAATTCCGCAGAAGCAGCTCTTTTCTCGCAGAAGCGGGGTCGCTTCTGCGACCATCCTTCCGCAGAAGCGGAATCACAGGGAGTTTTTGCATGGTTTTACCCTTTTTTGCTCAATTCCACTTCAATTGAATTCCAATCTCTTTATGGCATTATTTACCTAAAAATCTAACAATACACACCATAAACGACCTCATATTATAGTTAAAAGACATGAAAGCTAAAGAAAAGAGACTAGAATGAATGGTAAAATCACCACTCCCAACTTAAAGCTTTTGCTTGTCCTTAAGCAAATCAAACCAACACTTCAATGAGGATTTACCATTTAAAACACAAGTGGTATTTCTATTATTTACAAATCACATTCTTCAATTAAGCACCATACTTATGGATTTGGTTGGTACTAATAATTAGGCTCAAGTATGTGTATCTTTTTCAAATGACTCCCTCATTTAAAAATAACTTTAAGAATGTGCATGGGAGTTTCAAAATAATCAAGTGACAAGAATAAGCCTCAAGAAGTGACTCAAAAGCACTAGTCCACTACATATGCTCAACTTACCCAATTACATCAATCCTTCCTAATTCATGTGCCCTCACAAGAAAGTAAGTCCCAAAATCACTATATTTACAATACAACATAAGGGACAAATTTACAAAGAGACTCGCTCTCACAAAGAATTTCAAGTGTTATAACATCTCATACCATAAGCTTGCCCTTATTTTAATTCATTGCCTAATCAAGAACATTCGGTTGGAGGTCCCATAAGGACTTTTTAAGCTTGTAATGTAGGTTTAGGGAAGGGTCAGATAAGCATTTGGATACAAGTGACTTCATCCTCCTTGAACACTACTCATATTTGTCATTCTTTTTGCTCTTTGTTTCTTTTCAAACCACATAGCCTCGTTGGCATTTAGTTCCCAATATAGAACCTCCTTAAATACCTCTTTAATTTTCTTCAAGGCTCCATAATTTATATATATACAAATATTTCTCCTTTTTTTTTTACATATATACATATTTTTCTTTTGGAGCTTAAATAATTTAATATGAACACTTTGAGGTATATGTTCCTACACTCAATGTACAACCTTACCAATTTCCACTTTGACACCACACCCCCACTTTAGGCTTTTAGCCTCATTCTCAATGTTCAAGGATGGACGGGTTCAAAAGAGGGAATTATTTTACAAAAAGGGGAAAGGTTTGTAATGAGGTGGCCAAAGAAAAGGTTAAAGGCTCAAATAGGGTACTAGTGATATTATTTATGCAATGGTAGGCTTGAAAGGCTAAAGAGGTTTTGCAAATAACACAAAGAATACCTAAGATCATCCCTCCAACCAAACATACTATCATTAGCATTGAAAAACTAACCGGGCAAGTTCTAGATGATAGAAGTAAATACAAGATTTATTTGTACAAACACTAACACACATGGCACATGAATTAGTCAAGATGGATCAATTTTATTTTCTAATAAGAGCATCTAGAGCAATATTATTCAAACTAGTGGGCAAAGAGTCACTAAAAGAGCAAAAAAATTATCACAAAAATTATTCTTCACCATGCAACTTACTTGTTTTAGTTCAATACCAAAATTCGGAGGGGTATTCTTAGTTCATATTTCATATACAGTTGGGGAGAGACCCTTTGCAGTTGATGTTCAGGCCTTGGCCAATTGATTCGTGAGGTTGGATATTTCAGAGTCCAGTCGGGTATTAGCTTGTGTGATTTCTCGGTCTTCCTTATATGATCGCATCAGAGAGCGCCAGTATGATTATCCGCATTTGCTTGTCCTTAAGGATAGAGTTCATCACGATGATGCCAGAGATGTGAATAATGGTGATGATGGGGTGTTGAGGATGTAGGGCCGGATTTGTATGCCCAATGTAGATGGGCTTCGGGAGTTGATTCTGGAGGAGGACCATAGCTCGTGGTATTCCATTCATCCGGGTGCCGCGAAGATGTATCAGGATCTGAGATAGCATTATTGGTGGAGGAGAATGAAGAAAGACATTGTGGGATTTGTAACTCGGTGTCTCAATTGTCAGCAGGTAAAATATGAGCATCAAAGATCGGGTGGCTTGCTTCAATAGATGGATATTCTAGAGTGGAAGTGGGAGCGGATCACTATGGACTTTGTAGTTTGACTCCCACGGACTTTGAAGAAGTTTGATGCCATTTGGGTGATTGTGGATCGACTGACAAAGTCCGCACACTTCATTCCTATGTGTACTACATATTCTTTAGAGCAGTTGGCAGAGATCTATATCCGAGAGATTGTTCTCTTGCAGGTGTCCTAGTATCCATCATTTCAGATAGGGACACTCAGTTTACTTCGTAGTTTTGGAGGTCTGTGCAGTGAGAGTTGGGTACTCAGGTTGAGTTGAGCACAACTTTTCACCCTCAAACGGACGGGCAGTTCGAGTGCACTATTCAAAAATTGGAGGAAATGTTGTGTGCTTGTGTCATTGATTTCGGAGGGTCATGGGATCAGTTTGTACCACTTGCAGAGTTTGCTTATAATAACAGCTACCGGTCAAGTATTCAGATGGCTACATATGAGGCTTTGTATGGGAGGCGGTGTAGATCTCTAGTTGGTTGGTTTGAGCCAGGTGAGGCTAGGCTATTGGGGACAGACTTGGTGTAGGATGCTTTAGAAAAGGTGAAGGTAATTCAGGAGAGGCTTCGTACAGTGCAGTCGAGACAAAAGAGTTATACTGACAAAAAGGTTCAGGATGTGTCCTATATGGTTGGTGAGAAGGTTTTGTTGAAGATTTCACCCATGAAGGGTGTTATGAGGTTTGGTAAGAAGGGTAAATTGAGTCCTCAGTTCATTGGGCCTTTTGAGGTGCTTCAGAGGATTGGGGAGGTGGCTTATGAGCTTGTTTTTCCAACTAGCTTCTCGAGTATGCATCCGGTATTTCATATTTCTATGCTCCAGAAGTATGTTGTGGATCCGTCTCATGTTCTGGATTTCAGCATGGTTTAATTAGATGGTGATTTGACTTATGATGTAGATCCAGAAGCTATTTTGGAGCGTCAAATTCGAAAGTTTAAATCAAAGGATATAGCTTCAATGAAAGTGCAGTGAAGAGGTCGGCCCATGGAGAAGGCTACCTTGGAGACCGAGTGGGAGATGCGGATCAGATATCCTCACTTGTTTGAGGCTATAGGTATGTTTTTTGACTCGTTTGAGGACGAACATTTTCTTAATAGGGGGATGATGTGACGACCCGGCCAGTCGTCTCATAAGTTACCGCTCTGTTTCCCCCATTTCTGCTTCTTATTGCTTTGTTTATCAGTTCTATGTGTGATCGGGTTGGTTGGCTCGGGTTTGGAAAGGCTTTGGTAAAGTTTGAGACACTTAGTCTCTTTTGAGGAAGCTTAAGTTGGAAAAGTCAACCGGATGTTGACTTATGTGTTAGAGGGCTCGAATGTGAGTTCTGATGGTTCGGATAGATTCGGGAGGTGATTTGAGACTTAGGAGCGTGATCGGAATGTGTTTTGGATGTCTGGAGTAGATTTAGGCTTGAATTGACGAAATTGGTATTTTGGCATTTTCCTATTGATAGGTGAGATTTTGATATAGGGGTTAGAATGGAATTCCAGGAGTTGTAGTAGGTCTGTTGTGTCATTTGGGATGTGTGTGCAAAATTTTAGGTCATTCGAACGTGGTTTGGTAGACTTTTTGATTAAAAGCGGAATTCGGAAGATTTTGGAAACTTAGGCTAGCATTCGACGTGGTTTGGTTGATTCGATGTTGTTTGAGGTATTTTGAAGATTGGTATAAGTTTGGATGGTGGTATAGGACTTATTGGTGCTTTTAGTTGAGGTCCCTGGGGCCTCGGGGTGATTTCGGATGGTTGACGGAAGGATTGAATTTGGAATTGGCAGCTGAAGTGTAGGAACTGCTGTCATAACCGCATCTGCGGTTGGGAGGCCACAGGTGCGAGCTTCGCAGATGCGGAAATGAGTCACAGAAGCGGAAAGGGCCAAGGTAAGTTGGAGCCGCAGAAGCGGTTAGGTTATCGCAGGTGCGGGAATTTCTTCGCAGATGCGGCGCTTGGAATCTTAAGTGAAAACCACAGAAGCGGTTCATGGACCGCAAAAGCGGTACCGCAGGAGCGGGATTTTGGCTACAAGTGTGAAATCCCTGGGCCAGAAGGTATAAAAGCATTCCTTCGCGATTTTTGAGTTGTTTTTCGCCATTTCAAGTCGGTTTTGGAGTTTTTGGGGAGATTTTGAAGAGGGCATCAAGGGATATCATCTGGAGGTAAGCTTTTTGAGTCTAATAGTCGATCCTATGGAATTATTTCAGGCCTAAGATTAATGGAAATTAAGGGTTAAAAAAATTGGAAAACTAGGGCTTGGTATTGGAGACCTTGACGTGAGGATTTGAGGGCCCATTTCTGGTCGGATTTTGGGACTTTTGATATGTATGAACTCGTAGGGAGATAAGGAATCTATTGATGTAACTTTTATCAAATTCCGAGACGTGGGCCCGGGGATTGGGTTTTGGTTAATTTCGGGATTTATGTTGTAAATTGATTATTTTCGCATGGGCTTCGTTCCCTTAGCATATTTTGACGTCGTGATTCTGATTTTGGATAGATTCAACACGAGTGGAGGCCGATTCGAGGGGAAAAGGCATCATGGGCTAGAGTTTGGACTGGATTGAGGTGAGTAATGATTTTAAATATTGTCTTGAGGGTATGAAACCCCGGATTACACATCGTTGTGCTATATTGAGGTGACGCACACGCTTGATGATGAGCGTGGGGTCGTGTACCATTGGGGATTGTGACTTAGTCCATCCCTAATGACTGTTTTACCGCATATTTGACTGAAAACAGTTTGCTATCATCATATTTTGGGCTGAATGTCATATTTGTGCCTTGTGCCAACTATTTGAACCCTTAGGGGATTTTAATGATATTTCCTCATTGTTTTGACTTTATACTTGTACTCAGTCATGCTATATTCTATTGTTTTCATAACTAAGCCATGTTTACTCTATTCTAAAACATTAAATGATATTCTAAATGATAATTCGAGCTGAACATCATGTTTTACTGTTGTCTGAGTGACTTATGAGATTCTGACTTAGTAAGGCTGAGGGCCTGTATCGTAAGGATACACAAATTTATGATTATAAGGCCGAGGGCCTGAGATTGTACGCCACAAGGTGGCTCATTGATATGAGGTCCGAGAGCCTACTGATTATGCCATGAGATGGCTTGATATTGTGCTTGGGCTGTACGGGGCCCCTCCAGGAGTCTGCACACCCCTAGTGAGCTCGGGTACCCATTGTGATATGAGATATAACTCGAGGGGCTGGTGTTGTTCCATGATATTGCCCGAGGTGTGGATTCTGTTGACTTTGTTCCTGAGGGGTGGATTTTTATGTGTTTATATGTTCTAGCTGCCTTTCATTTAATTGTTTAACTGTTAAAAACATGTTTTAAAGAACTAAGTGCTTTTACATGTTTTCACTGTTTCAATGTTTTTACTAGTTTTATACTGCTTCTTTATAGTATGTTGATGTGCTTTTACGTGATTTCTTATCGCTCAATCTTTATTTATTATTATTACTCACTGAGTTGGAGTACTCACTTTACTCCTTGCACCCTGTGTGCAGATTTAGGCGCTTCGGGTCCCGCTAGCGAGTGTTGACTTCTTCCAGATCAAGCGGATTTGGAGATTCACTAGCTAACTTCTCGACGTCCGCAGCTCAGTGCTTCTCCCCCTAACTTATTTACTTTGTTTTAGTTATGTAATAGACTATGTAGATTTTTCCTATCTTTATTCAGATAGTAGATGCTCATAACTAGTGACACCCCGATGTCGGGCTATGTCTATTCCGCAATTGTACTGTTACACCTTATTTTGGGACTTTTATTATGATAAAGACTTAGTTCATATTATTTTAATTGCTTAAAATGAATTAGTAGTGTGTTGGCTAGCCTTGTCTTCACGAGAGGCGCCATCACGACCGGGTCCGGGTTTAGGGTCGTGACATTCGTGGCAATGCTCTTGGGTTTTAGGTGACCTGCGTAGCTTGGTTGAGTTAGAAGGGTTCAGTCCTGACAGTTTTGTTTCATGCAAATGGGAATTCGAAGAAGTTCTTGATGATTTCTACCACAGTTAGAGACATATATCTTCTACTGGCGTGAGGAGCATGTAATGTATAGCAATTTTCTTCTAGATTGGATCAAATAGGAAAGTTCTTGGCTAATGAAGTGCGTAGTTGCTTGTGGCTCGGAATGGGTATGAAGTTCTTATGTTTATCCTAGGATGGTAAGGTATATACGGTATGTTGTGTAGGATTGAGATTTGCATGTGTAAGGTCACAGTTCAGTTCTGAAAGGAAGGTCATAAATTCTTAAACAGCGTGCGCAGTCTCAGACGACTAGGTAAATAATATCACTAATTGGTGCGGCTTGATGAGGGTATACATTTCAGAAATGGGCAATGTGTTTGAGTTATGGGTACTTAATTGGTATTGGGGCACTCTCTTATTGGATAGACTACTGATATTCAAGTTTGCTTGGTGGCACAGAAGAATTATAGGAAAATCCCTCGTAGAATGATTGAGTAATAGAGGTGTGTTATATATTCGAGCGGTGGAATTGGGATCGGATATGGTGATTTGTGCGCTATATGGATTTAGAGACTGGGAGTTCTCATAAACAGGTTAGGTTGTGGTTGTGGGTCGTGTGTATCGGCCTTGTGTAGTGACTATCGGGGGTTTGGAGATCCGGGTGGATCCTTGTTGCTTAGTATGTTAAATTTTGATGTGATATTGGGTATGGACTGGTTGTCTCTGTGTCGTGTTATTCTAGACTGTTGCGCTAAGACAGCGACGTTGGCTATACCGGGGATGCCACTGATTGAGTGGTGAGATTCGATGAATTATATTCCCAGTAGGGTGATTTTTCATTTTTGAAGACTCAGCGGATGTTTGGGAAGGGTTGTCTTTCTTATTTGGTATTCGTGAGGGATGTTAGTGCAGAGACTCCTACTATTGATTCAGTTTCGACAGCAAGGGATTTTTCAAATGTGTTTCCTGCTGCTTAGCATGCCGCCGGACAGGGTTATTGATTTCGGTATTAATTTGGTGTGGGCACCGTATCATATGGCACCGGCGGAGTTAAAGGAGTTGAAGGAGCAGCTTCAGGAACTCCTTGATAAGGGGTTCATTGGTAGGCCAACATGGACGTGTGTTTTGCATCGAGTCGGCTTTGTTGACTCCGATTTGCTATTGTTAAGGGATGTGTTGATTCGATTGCTATTGAGCTTATTAGTGTTCTGGGGTATCTATGAGTTACCTTTCCGTGTAGCGAGACGTTATGATTTGTTGGTTATAAGCACATATAGTGCGGTTCTATTGAGGTGTCAAAGTGAAATTCGAGCGGGAAGAGTATTAGGTATTGCTCGGCGGATGGTATATCGGTTGTGTCCTTTTGGGCTTGTATGGTGTTATGTCATTTTCTTTGTCGTGGTTATGATGATTTGCTTTTGGTTCTAGACATCAAATTGTGCGTGGTTGTTGATTGTGAGCATAGTGACTTGAGGTGTTTCATGTGAACCAGTGTTTGAATAAGGTCGCGCATTGTAGCGAAGTTATGTGGAGGTATGATCCTTCGATTTAGATTCGGGTATTCTGGTTCTTCGATGTGCATTGGGTTCTTAGCATTGTGTGGTGGTGGTACTGGTGAGCTTGTGGTACAGCTTTCTCATTTGAGTCACTTTTCCATGATTTGAGTACATTTAGACTATTGCTTATTGGTGCCCGGGTCGTACAGGTTGTGGATTTAGATTGTACCGATGTGTCATGTCACTAGAGTAGTCGTGTTGGATGAGGTGAGGTTGTTGGGATCTAGAATGAATACTATTGGATTCGATTTCAGCATGTTGGGAGGATAATATCAAGATTCGGCTTAGAATTTACTATGGTCCTTGCCTTAAGAGAGAGAGCTCCACGAATGGCCGATCTGAGGAATGGTTATGACTTTCTGCGTGTTTTAATTCATCGTTGGCAGTGCAAAAGTGTTGGAATGAGGCTTTATTTGATAAGAGCTTTATTATCGGTATTCGTTTGTTTTGAGCAGTTGTTGTGATTTGAAGTTTTTGCTATGAGTGTTCGAGTGGTATGGCATATCCTGTGATTTCCATCTTGAATTGTTGTTATGTCTTGATACGACGTGTTTAGATTTATTCGGTGTGTAGATATGAGATTATGATCATATAGATAATTTTAGAGGTGGAAATTTGGTTCTAAGGTTTATGGGCTAGGTTGGATTGTGAAATTTCAGTTACTTGTACTATCAGACCTATATGAGATAGGGTGACATGGGATCACCCCCGAGTATGTGCATGGTAAGGTTACACAACGATTTGATGGTTTTCGGACTAGCTCTGGGCACGTTCGAGGACAAACATATGTTTAAGTGGGGGGGGGATGTAACGACCCGACCGATCGTTTTGAGCATTTGCACTTCTCTTTCTAGTTCTCAGGCATGGTTAGCCCTGTGTGATGTATTATGACTTATGTAAATCGTCGGTTTTGGTTTTCAAGATAATCGGAATAGATTTGGAAGAACAATTCTTAGCTTGAAGCTTTAAATTTGAAAGGTTTGACCAAGTTTTGACTTTTTAGTATTCGATATCGGATTTGGATTTTTATGGTTTGGTTAGCAACGCTAATTTTGGACTTGGAAGCGCGTCCGAAATGTATTTTGGAGGTCCGTGGTAGATTTAAGCTTGAATTGGCGAAATTGAAAATTTGGCATTTTCCAGTCAGCAATGGAAATCTTGATATAGAGGTTGGAATGGAATTCCGAAAATTAGAGTAGGTTCTTTGTGCCATTTGTGACATGTGTGCAAAATTTCAGGTCATTCGGAGGTGATTTGATAGGTTTCGGCGTTGTTTGTGGAATTTGAAAGTTTATAAGTTCTTAGGCTTGAATATGGGGTTGATTTAGTGTTTTGATGTTGTTTTGAGTGATTCTAAGGCTCGATTAAGTTTGAGTGATGTTATGGGATGTGTTGGCTTGTTTGGTTGAGGTCCCGAGGACCTCGAGTGAGTTTCGGGTGGTTAACAAATCATTTTGGACTTTGGAAAGGTAGTAGATTTTCTGGTATTTTTGTTGCAGGGATTTGTTTTTCGCGTTCGCGAAGACTATCTGGAGATTTAGGAAGAATTGGTCTTCGATTTCACGATGTATGGAGCGCGTTCGAGAAGGGTTAGTAGCAGAGTGCATCGCGAACGCGAGATGAGTAACGCATTCGCGAAGAAGAGAAGAGGCAGCTGGGACCCCATTCATTTGGCCTATGCGTTCGCGAGGGTGAGGTTGCGTTCGCGTTGAGAAGTTTCAGTAAAGCTTCGCATTCGCGAGAGGTATGTCGTGTTTGCGTAGAAGGGATTTCTGGTCAGAGGCAGTTTGTACTTCGCGAACGCGAGAGGACGGTCACGTTCGCGAAGAAGGAAATCTGGGCAGACAATATTAATTTCAAAAACGAGGGTTTTGGTTCATAATCTCAAAATTCATTAGAGAGCTAGGGAGAAGGCGATTTTGGAGGGAATTTTTAGAGGATTGATTGGGGTAAGTGTTCTTCACTCAAATTTGGTTAAATCCCATAATTATGTCTTGATTGTTATCATTTAATTTGAGAATTTTGGGTGAAAATTAGGGGAAAATTGAAGAAAATTTGGAGAGTTGTATTTGGGATTTGAGGTCCGATTTTGATGTTCTTGGTATGTATAGATTCGTGGGAGGATGATGATTTTTGTGATGTGATTTTTATCTAATTCTGAGACGTGGGCCCGGGGGCCGGATTTGAGCAAATTCGAGATTTTTGGTCTAATTTGATAATTTTCGTGTGGGTTTCATTCCTTTAGCGTTTATTGATGATAATATACTGATTTTGGTGAGAGACGGAGCATTTGGAGGCCGAATCGAGAGGCAAAGGCATCACTTGTTTGAGTTTTGGCTTGGCTTGAGGTAAGTAACGCTTCCAAACTTGGTTTTGAGGGTTTGAAACCCTGAACTATGTGTTCTATGATTACTATTGAGTTGACACAATGCCAAGTGATAGGCATGTGGGCATGCACCATGAGAATTGCGGTCTGTATCATTCCATGGCACCGCTTAGTGGCTCTTTCTTGCTGATATCTGTGTTGTGATCATATGATTAAGTTAATGAGCTGTAAATCATGCTAAATATTATGTTAAGGCTTCATGCCGATACTGTTGAGACTCGAGTGGTCGTTTCTTGCTGTCATCTCATTACATTCATTTATATTTTGTACTCAGTCTGGCTCATACATATCATATTATGTCGCAGTCTCAGTTATTATTATTTGGCACATCATATCATTGTTTCGGGCTAGTTTTATAGCATTGTGAGCCCCTGTGTGTGAGGCTGGAGAGTGATGATTGAGTGAGGCCAAGAGCCTGATTGTGAGTGACAATATGAGATCGGGTTGCACGCCGCAACAGATTATTGATATATGCCTTCGTTGGCTTGTGTTAGCGCTTGGGCTGTAGGAGCCCCTCAGGAGTCTGTAACACACCCAGTGAGCGCGGTTGATTATATTCAGGGATGGATCTTCTCCATGAGGCTGGCTGGCTTGTTCCTCGGTACTGGAGACCGATGGTATGTGATGTGTATATCTTACGGGATGGATTTTCCCTAGGCCCTGTGAGCCATATACAGTACCGAGTGGTTGTGAGGTTGTTATCATTACTATTATCTGGAGATGGATCTTCTCCATAGGCTGGAATGGCCTTCCTCAGTACTGAGTGACTGTTGTCAGAGATGTATATATTCCGGGATGGATCTTCCCTGGGCCGTACGAGCCATATACAGTACTGAGTGGACGAGCATTTGAGATTGTGGGCACATGAGGCACTCAGCATAGTGCATTTTATACAACATGTGCACTGACATGTAGATGTAGCAGAGTTACACTTCTTTACCTTGTTCATACTTGCTCTATTTTACTATTCGAGCTGTTATTTAACTGAAAGCATACCTACGTTTCTGTACATTATTTATGTTATCCTTGAGGAGGTTGAGTTCGTCACTACCTATCAGTCCAAAGGTTGGACTTGTTACTTACTGAGTTGGTGTACTCACGTTACCTCTTGCACCTCGTGTGCAGATTCAGTCACTTTGGATCTAGTGGCAGTGGTTGATCGAGGCTTCTGACTTAGGAGGTTATTGAGGTATTTGTACGACATTCACAGGCCTTGGCTCTCCACCTAACTTTCCAGTTGTATTTAGTTGTTCCCTTAGACATTATATTAGATTATGTATTTTCCTTAGACACTCATGCACTCAGTGACACCGCGGTTTTGGGCTGGATTGCATCTATTCTTGGAATTTCTTATGTTTCAAATAGTTCTTTAAATTGTTAAAAACTTCCGTAAATATTTTCAAACTTATTATTATCATGTTGATTGTTGAGTTGAGGCTGGCCTAGTTTCACGATAGGCGTCATCACGATGGGTCAGGTGTTGGGTCATGACAAAAGCATATAGAGATGATCAACAATAACATATTAGAGCTAGAGCTATTTAACAAGAGATAACACAATAAACATAATATACAATTAAGCAATCAAAAGAGAAGAAAGGTTGAGATTCACTAACCTTTTTTTGGGCAGCAAACCAAACCAAACCAAAGAGCTTCTTATTTTTATTCGTTAATAATCTGAACTCAAACTTGAATAGTAGGCAAACTCGGAACCGGAGAAGGAAAAGGAAATCAGTGAGCAATCTAGGGTTTAATTCTCTTTTGTTTTTAGTGTTGTATTATATGGTAGGTTGTTATTAGGTGAAAGTATTGAAAGCCCTAATTTATAGTGATCATTGAAGCCATAGGGTTCAACAAATTCAAATTAATAGTGGAAGGTGACAGAGTGATGGTGATGTGAGCAAGACGGGTGAAAATCATAAAAATACAGAGGGGAAAAATAATAGTGATTTTACCTGAGCATGAGAATAGAGTGAATCGACCGTTTATGGGCGAGAATCCACCAGTCAAGGCTTCAATATCCAGTGATCACTATATTTTACCTATGGACATTAAAGATAATGATGAAGCCTGAGAAAACTCCATGCATGCCTCCAATTTGAAGGGTGAGAGGAAGAATTGCTGAGTTTCAGTTTGCACGATTTAGGTCTTAAGGTTTGGATTTGGGCTTTAAAATCTGGGTGATAAAAGGGGAAACAAAATTGGCAGGATTCACGACCATAGCGGACAATAGGGATGATTCTAGGTTTGGTTTGTGACCTTGCGTAAATTTGTGCAAGGTTTATGACTAATTTAAGTTAATGAGCTGAGAGAATAGAGAGTGAAAGGGGAAAGGGGTGGCTAAGTTGTATGGGGGAATGATTAGGGTTTGGGTAGAGATAGGTCATCTTTGGGTTTAAACGTGTGAGGGATATGGGAGCCGTTGGATCTTTAGATCAACAGCCCTGATAAATTCATGTTTTAACATTTTAAACTAACGAAATATGTAGACCGTTAGATCTCTGAGTTTTGATGGTTGAGATTGAGTCCAAATATGTTTTCTAAAATTAAAAAAAGGAGATGGAACGTGGGTCGTTGATCAAATAAGCGGACGACTCATATTAAATGTGTTTTTGTGTGAGTGGTAAAGACGGGTGATGTGGCAGAATTTGATTGGCTTAGAGAGGGTTTCTTGGATTGCCAATGTGGAGTAGATGGGGTTGTGTGGATTGGAATTGTTTGGGCTTGGTATTTTAGGCTGAAATAATTTAAAGAATAGCCACTCTGTATTTAATTGGGTATTTGCAACTATATATTTTTTAACCCTTTTATAATTAATTTAAATGAACTAAAATAATTTTAATAAAACGTAATAGAATTATAATCATCAAATACACTACTAATTACTATAATTAATTAATTATTTATAAAAATATACTTTTTTCCTTCAAATTATGACATTAATTTCGAATGAAATAGTAGGCTAATTAACTAAAAATTAAGGAATGATGTATTAACCAATTATAAAACCTATGTAATGTATAAAGGTTATTTTTATAGTCTCAAAATAGTAAGTATGATATATCTTATAATTTTGTAATACCAAATTATTAATTTTCAACACTATTAATTACTAATTTTTATAAAAATAGGTATTACTCATTAGAAAATATTTTTAACACATTTATTGCAAATCATTAAGTAAAAATAAATTAATTTTAAAAGGGAGGATCAAAATTGATCGTCAACAGCTGCCCCTTTTGGACCGGAGACGATGAAAGAATTTTCGGGCAAAGAAATCAAACCAAGGCCAATTTTGTCACGACCTCAGGCGTACATTGCATAAATAACATATGAGTTTAAGAAAGATTATGAGTTGTAGAATTAGGAGTTAAGAAAGATTGTAGGAGAATTTTGGAGAGTTGGGGCCGAATTCTAGCTTTGAATTGGTTACATACGTCGGGCTTAACGAGGATCAGGCTTCATGTAGTTCTGGAGTGATTATTTGGAGGAGGCACTGCTTGCAGGAATTGCCCCAGTATCGTATTATGATGATACTACGAGACGGAAGATTTGGTACCCATGCTAGCTCTGAAATATGGCTTGATTTGAAAGACTTGAAGAATTAGAGTTTCACTAATTGTATTTGAGTTTGAGCTTGGATCCTTGGCCCGCTTATTGTTTTGTTGTCCTTCGTAGACTTGTAGCTTGGTTTGCTACTTAGAAAAAGTTCCATGTTGCGATGTATGTTCTTATAAAAATAAAATACACACATACCCTTATATCGTAATGCGGATATGCTAAGATGTGATGTAAATGATGATGCCTAGCTGCCGACTAGCCGTTATTTGGGATTGAGACGACGAGATACTTGAATTTTACTCGATTGTTAGCCGGGTTGTATACCGTTCTGCAATTTTTGGAGCATTATATCTCCTCGCGTTGGGAGTGTCTCCGCGTGATGGGAGTAGTTGACTTGTAAGTAGAATGTATCTCCGCGTGATGGGAGTAGTAGCATTGAAATGTAAAGTATCTCCGCTTGATGCGATCAGTTGCATTGAAATGTAAAGGATCTCCGCACGGTGGGAGCAGTTGCATTGAAATGTAAAGGATCTCTGCACGATGGGAGTTTCTAACTCGAAAATGTAATCATGCTTGTAAGCGGCATGGGCAAACTTGCATGTGTTTCTGACTTGAAAATGTAATCATATTCCCTCAGTTGTTTGCCCCGGGAATTAAACCAGTCAACATGTTATGTTGCAAAGAGTACAAGAGAACTAATTGTATCAGGTTCCTATCTGGTAATCCATGAAGTTTGACAAATCATCAAAATCACACTCGCATAACTTATCCGTATTAATTAAGTACTTTTTTTTTGTTTGGTTTATTCTTTCAAAATTTTCATACATGAAATTTTGGTCCTTCTTTTGTTAGCGTAAAATCTTATATGATTAAACACAATATGCATATTAAAGCTAGTAGCAGCGAATAATGTACCATATAGTCAATGGGTTCAACTGATCCCAATATTTCAATATTAAATATAGATATAAATTTTAAAAATTAATTTCGAAATGTTAATTTCCAAAGTCTATGAGTGCAATAGTAAGAACTAAAAGTTGAACCCACAAATTTATATTTTGGATCAATCTCTTTACAATAGTATACCCATATTCTCAAAATTCTAGATCCGTCTCTAATGAGGCCCTCGGATTGGGATCCTGTCAATCTCTATTTTTATTTTCTTTGATCTTGTACATATTACTATTAATAAGTAAAATATCTTACTTAAAAACTGGTTTTAAGTAACATTTTTCATTGAGCCGCCCTTTTCTTCTCCTTCGTCGTTCAACTAATCATGCATTCTTGATACGTCTTTTTTTAGTCACTCATTTACCGATGAAAAAATTCTCATTTAAAGTTTATCGGTTGCTTTTCTGAACATGTAAATTAGTTGGTTGTACCAATCACGGGCCGAATGGTTTTGGCTTCATTATTGATTTTTCTTTTGCGAAAATTTGGCATCATTGTTCACATGATTACTGGGGTATTTGATTTTGTATTTTAAGGGGATTTATATTCACAAGTTGTCAAGTCACAAGTGATCAAATGGAAGCATCCATTTGGTTTTGTCTCATTTAGACATTGAATCAGTTTGAGTCACACCAGCTAAAACCATTTCTATATATTTAACTTTAATACAACTATTAAGCATTAACTTAAAAGATTTTATTCTTATACTATGTTATACCATGTCATTTGTACTTTCATGTGAATTTCGTTGCACGTGAAAATAAACCTTAAACAACAATGCAAATTGGAGATAATTTGAACATACTTTGGGTATACATTAATCTTATAGAAAAGGATAATAATATGTATTACATAATTAACATAGGATATAAAATTTACAGTGTACTCTTTATATTTTCAGTACTAATATCATATACGTTGTACATGAGATTTCACTTTGTTATCTAAAATCTTTCTCAAAAAAAAAAAAAAAATACCGATCTTGGCCACATTTCCTAGTTTCTTCCCTTTTGAGTGCGGGCGTGTTCACATATATGTACAATCAGACCTCTCTATAACATCATCCCTATATAACAACACTTCACTATAAAAGTCATGTTTTTTTGGAACCAAATTTCATGTTATGTTATAATATATGTTCTAATTCGTATTTCGTATTTCGTATCCTGTGTTTCATATTTCGTATCTCCTATATATTGTTGTTATTTTATTACGCATTTTTATGGTACTAATATATTATCTCCTATTGCTTTTTTTGAGCCTTTTGAGCCGAGGGTCTCCCGGAAACAGCCTCTCTACCCTTCGGGGTAGGGGTAAGGTCTGCGTACATATTACCCTCCCCAGACCCCACTTGTGGGATTATACTGGGTCGTTGTTGTTGTTGTTGTTGTTGTTGTTATAATATATGTTCTCTATAACAACAATTCACTATAACATACAAAAATATTCGAAACAAACGAGGCTGTTATAGAGAGATTTGACTGTATATACTAAGACAAGCCGGATAATTTTAAGTCATAAAACAGTTAGAGAAATAGAGAATTCGGAGATGCACAGAAAACTTTACAGGTATAGAATTTGGAATATGAAATTGACAATACGTGCTTTTAAAACATACAAATGGGAAAAAGAATTACCACATATATGAATTATCAATATATGTCACTCTCTTTTTAATTTGCTTTTTATATTGAGTTGGGAAATCAATTCAACAAAGCCTAGGTAAAGCTCTATTATGTGAAGGGGTTTTCACCATTCTTGACATTTGGCCTTTCATCTCCCGGCAAACTTTCTCCAATTCCACAACTTTCCATTGCATTCTTTGCAGATTTAGTCTCATATGCTCACTCTCTGCATCTTCTCCAACATCTACAGGGGAGAAATCACTCGCACAAGTACTAGAGCTCTCACTCTTATTTTTCTTGTACAAAACCATTTGAGTACTATTTTTCATGCTGCTAGGATTTTTAATATTCTTCTTTTTTGTATCTTTTTCCTTCACAAAATTTGAACCCTGAGAAGCAAGTGCCTGAACGGCAATTCTTGGTGGGATTCTGGGGTTTTTTGCAAGGTCTTTGCATGCTTCAAGGCTTAGCTTGTCATAGTTTAGACATCTGCATAGTCTTGATCTTTCTTCTAATGGAAGGGCTGGATGAGACTGCAATAAAATGTGCATGACACCATGTTATTTTTAATTGCAACTATCATAATTTACCGTAAATAAGTGTGCATGAATGAGTTGTAGTCAGTCTTGGCATGTAACCTATGCTTGACTATATTTAGATAGTCACGGGTAACTCACATTCACATATGCTCATATTGTTTGATAAATTTGCAAGTTACTTTTAGTAACGGCTCCTTTAAGGAGGACATCACAAAGACAAAAAGGAGAAAAGTAGACATAGCAAATAAAACGCAAGGTGATTTTACTTCTCTCTATCTAAATCTTGATAAGAAGAGTTACTCCGTAATTATGCTAATAACGATAATAAATATTCAATGAAATAATTGACAGGCATACAAATTGGTCATCACACCACCTTATACAAAATGAAAAAGAAATATTAGCAAAATGACAAGGGAAAATCTAATTGAAATTAAACTACCTACACAATTTCTGGTACAGATCTCCCAATGACTTCAATAAGTACTGTCTGTCTGTCCAAGAATAATATTGGTATTAGAGCAACAAGTAGTAGGTCTTCTTGGTCCTACTCCTACCTAGACAGATAGGACCTACCAAGAGAGGTAAGTCCACAAATTAAAACTCATTGGGTTGGAAATGTTCTAATTCATAAGTTCCTGTAACAACCTTCAATTAACCCTACTACTTATCGTTCTAACAATAATAACTGCGTTTCAATTCCAAACAAATTAAAATTACTATATAAATCTTAAGTTCTCTATTTAAGCTCAATTTATGATCCTACTACTTATCGTTTAATTTATAAAAAACCATCATTTCAATACTTCTATATATATATATATGTGTCTTCTCAAACCCAAAATTATGCAAAGCTTCCTTAGATACATATTGTTGATTTTCCAATTAATAATGCTGAAAAAGTACCAATAATTTAAAAAATACTGGTGTTTTCCTTTTTAGACTGTCGGTTTAGTACCCTGCCTAGCATCCCCCTTTTCCCCTCCAAAAAGAACAAAGAGAGAAAAAGGACAAAAAAATTATGTTTCACCTTCTTCAAAAAATGACCATTGGTAATTTAGTACTCCCAGATGACAGCTAAAACTACGAGGAAATGCAGCAATTATATATATTCAGCAATACAGAGTAAAATGAAAATGTACTAGTCATTTAGCTAAAGCTTAAAATTCCACTTGTAGTACTTTGTGGGACTACTGTTCAATAATGCAAACCTTGTAAGTTTAGGTTGTACCTTTTACATCTTTTCCCCACTAAACATTTAAACAATTTCCACCACATGAAAAACTAAATTTCCTTGTTGGGAAAACCTCATTTTTGTCTTATCCCATATATTTTAGCTCTTGTCCAACAACATGCTATCTAAAAAAGCATCCAAAACTAAAGTAACCAGTAGCTAGCATTTATGAAACTCATTGACAAGAAGTGGAAAAAGAATACTTATTCTAGTTCAAAGTAAGTGATTTAATTCACCTTTTAACATTAATTAGCAATGAAATTGATCATATTAACCTTTAATATTTTTTCATATAAATACTCCTAACACGTACTCCAACATTAATTAATCAAAGGGCAATGTAGGAAAAAAATAATTAATTTATTCTTGAAAGCTAGAAAAATCACTTATTTTTGAACCACAAGAAAAAAACCAAAAAATCACTTATTTTGGGCCGGATGGAGTATTTAGTAGTCCCTCCTAAGAAAGATAAAAAGAATTTGAAACTTATGATTTAAAACACGTTAAATGTTCCTATAAATCATTTCAACTAACTGTAAAATAAAATTTTTAAAATTAATTTGTTCTTAAATAGATAAATGTGTTGTTCTTAAAAAAAATGTGTCACTTAAATTGAGATGGAGGAGCGAGCACTAATTACCTCAAGATAGATATCAATGGCTCTGTAGACCCCATCGAAGCTATCCCTTGCATAATCTGGCAAACTCTCTGCTATGGCGAGGAACTTTGAGATTTTTAGGCTTTGGTCAGGTGCTATCTCTCTCAAGTAATTATCTATCAACCTTCCAACTTTCATCATTCTTGGTATACAAACAACTTTATCATGATGAACAAACAATCTAATCAAACTCACCACAAGATTAACATCATAAGCACCCCCATTATGCCCACTAATTAGCAAATCATCTAAGGTTGCTTGATCAAGCAATCCCCCTATTAATTTCTCTAATCCAGCCCTGCATTCTCTGCTAAGCCCAAATCCAGAAACAATTCTCAGTACCCAAAACAGACTTCTGCAAGAAAATGCTGTCTTTCCCATCAAAACCACTCCATGAACTGCTGTATCTGCTAGACCAGTGTACTCTGAGCTTGAAATCAGATTGTTGTTATTACCTTTGCATTGGGTTGCTGTTTTCAAGTAATGAAGAAGAAATCTAGTGAGGACTAAGTTGTTGTTGTCACTCCCAAAAGCCCCTAAAGTCTTGAGAAACTGTTGTATTATTTTAGGGGATAAAATGGTTAAGTCCTCAAACCACCAAGCAGCTTTGTTTGATGATGAAGAAGAAGAAGGGGTTCTGAGGAAGAGGCCATTAGGAGTATCTGGAGAAGAGGATGATGAAGAGGACGAAGCAAAAAGGACACTAACATCAGAATTCTGAGCAATCTTGGCAAGAAGTGAATTCATGAGCTTCTGAATTAGTCCACAAGAATCTGCAAATGAGAAGAAAGATTCACAAGTCCTGAGAGATGTGAGAATATCAGCCCATGACCAGTCAAATAATCCTTCAAGAAAAGTCTCAGTTTGATGCAAGAGATTGCAAGAAGACAATTTCTCTGTCATCCCAAGAGAGACAGCACAGCAATGGAGGAGTGACACATTTGAGACAGTTATTATGATGCTGCCATTGTTGTAACAGAATCTTGAAACTAATTCAAAGCCTTCAGCCCCACCTGGGAAATCATCAATCTCAATGCCTGATTTCCTTATCTGATTTCTTCTCTTCTCTTCCTTTATTATCTTCCTCAACTTCCCACAGAATCTTGAAAGTACTTTCTGCAACACAAGAGGGCAAAAATATGTATATATGTATATATATACTTGAGTGAAAGAATGAAAAATAAGAGTTTCAAGATTAATGGTTCTTTTTTACCTCGTGGAGAAAGAATGTTTGTTGGCCATTGACATGGATTTGCAGATCACATAGGTCTGGCATGGCTGCTTTGCATTGACTGGGAACCAAGACAATGAAAAAGAAAATTAGTGCTTTAAATTTAGAAATTGGCAAATGACAAGTGCTCTCACACTGAACCACCTGGATACATGTGAAAGAATTTAGATACTCCTATAGATGTGTGTATATAGTTCAATCCCTTTTTAGTGATATGGGTGTGTGTTTGGATTCTTGGTAGGGTTTGATTTTTTTTTTTTTTTTTGGGGGGGGGGGGGGGAGGGGGGAGTTGCATGACAAGTTGACAACAGATAAAGTGGATTTTCTGGGTGGCCAAGTTTTGTGATTCCTAGCAGCATCACGAGTTAAGTTCTGTGTATTTTATAGCAGCAAATGTACGAGAGACATATTGATTGGAGTATTTAAAAAACCCAACTATATTGATTCCGCTGTCCCTACTGCTTTTGTTTAAAATTTTGGTTATTTCTGTAGGAATATGTGGATTTTCTTAACTTATATATGCCAGTATTGTAAAGATTTTTTATGCGATGAGATTATCTCTACCTAATGTAGCACCTAATTTACCTTTCTCACTTCTTTTGAAGAACGACATATAAATTTTTTATATAAGTTAACTCAGATTTCTATTCGCCTTTTTATACACATTTAGATATTTATTGAATCCAAATATGTAGTGGACTCAAGAAATCTAATTTCTATAAAATGAGTTCGAGACTCGGAGGAACACTTTGCAATTGCATACACACAAACAACCGATCGTGACCTTAAACTTTAAGTGGTGTATTTATTTATTTATTTATTTTTTTGCGTTGACCTTAGGGTGTGTTTGGTATAAAGGAAAATATTTTTCATGGAAAATGTTTTCTTGAAAAACAAGTAGAAATCTTACTCATTTTCTGGTGTTTGGTACGCAAATCAAGGAAAATATTTTCTCAAGAGTATTCATAAATAATTTTGATACAATAAACATGAAGACATAAACTTTCGAACCAACAACCTTCCGAACCCACAAATTTCATAAACTTCTGAACAGCAAAACTTTCGAAACCGCAAAATTTCGAACCCGTAAACTCTATAATTTCTAAACCCGTAAACTTCGAAACACATAAACCTCCTAACTCATAACTTTGGAACTTGTAAAATTTTGAACTTGTAAACCGAAATATGAAAAAAGTAAAACTGAAAATATATATAAAAAAAATATTTTTCCCGGGGATGGGGGGCAGCATGGGGGGAGGGCAGAAAAAAAATAGAAATTTAAAAATTAAAAAAAAAATTTAAATTTTTTTTTCCGGGTGGGGGTGGGTGGGTGGTGACGAAAAAAATATTTTTGAGAGAGGGCATGGGGTGGGGTTAGGTGGGTGGGTATGGGGTGGGTTGGTGAGGGTAAAGAATAGGGTGGGGAAGCTTGAGAAGGAGTTTTGGAAAATGTTTTACCTTCTCTTGATAGGGAAAACATTTTCCTCCAATTGAAGGAAAATGAGTTGATGAGGAAAATATTTTTCAAAATATTTAAGCCAACCAAACATGAGAAAATTGGAAAACATTTTCCGAAAAATATTTTCCTTCGTACCAAACACACCCTTAGTCTTGATTAATCTCCTTTTCTTCCTTTTTTTTTTAATTTTATTTTATGTTTTTGTTTTGTTAATGTGTTTTTAATTTTGATTTCTGTTGGTTAGTTGGATCCATTAGCAACTTATAAATTTTGAACAAGTTAATAGTTTGGTTTCAAACTTTTGTCTATTTTACTTTGTTTGAGCGCAAATTCAAAATTCTAGCACGAGTTTTGCTATTTCTAAATTCCAATTTAGTAGGCTGTTAAACCATTAGATTATCTTTTTGGTCCAATCATGATTAAATGTTCCACCAAAATAGAAAAAGAACCCCCTCAAATGATTGATATTTAGGTACACTTTGTCTCGGTATATAGATTAACTTTCTCAGTGATATATTTTCTTCTTTTTGTTAACATTAAAAAACTTCACTCATATTTCTTGAAGGTGTAAGCTCAATTGTAGAATCTTTGCATTCAAAAGGTGTAAGCTCTCAACAAATTCTTCCCTTTATCTTTTATCTACTCCGAACCTCCGCACTCTCAAAAAGTTTATATATATATACCTGGCGTTATAGAGACTTGATCGTTCATATTTTCTGGTAGAAAAGTAGACTTAATAACTTATTATGTTTAAAATATATACTTTTTGCCATAACTTAATGTTTGCTAGTATACATCTGTCGATTTAGACATTGAGTTATGTACGAACAAAGGGAAATTGTACTTGTTTACTCGTAAAACAATACATGTGAGTTTGTTACATGGTTTATAGACAAACGAACTGATTTGATAAAAAATGGTAAATAAATGAGATTAAAAGTAAGATTTAGCAAATGAAATTGAAAAAGATGACAAGCCTGGCTCCGAGAGCGGTGTCTCCGAGGATAGAAATGAGAGCAACATAAAATAGCAATAAAGTTGTTTAATTGAGAGCGAAAATGGAATACAACATAAGTTTTGCCAAGAATTTTGTTCCTTACAATGGCTGCTTAGCCTGCTATTTAAAGTTATACCTAGGGAAACAAGATCTTAGGATCATGCCCTACTTAAATGATAATAAAGGAGCCATTGATGAATATGTACCGGCATATCATGAATGCAAATATTCTCTGCAACGGCTGCTCATTTAATGTTAAAGAATATTCTTCATTGGATGTTATTCGATGACAAATATTCGATCTGCTCCCATTGACCATGTTCCTTTCGGGGTCTATCCGATGTCAGTTGTAGCAGTTGTACTCGGTATTGGTTATTACTTGATTCACATTTTGCGTTTCTTCGGTTCCACGTGTCATGCTATTGTTAGATCATTTATTATAAACTATTTTTACTCTATACAGATAGTCCCCCTATTTTTTTGGTGACATATCTTTGTGTCATCGGAAAGTTTGTGAAGATCCCTTTCTTGGCGGGAAACCACTGAAAAGTCTATGATGCTTGAAAGGACACACGTCTTCTCGTATTTAATATCTGAACACATGTTGCCCCACGATTCAGCAATATCGTCGGTTCTCAAGGTAATCATGACCGTGATTTTTTTCCGTCTATATCTTTACTTATACTCCTCATTTTATTCCTTCTATATTTAAAAGTACATAAGCATTCATTTTCTAAAGGAAAAAAATCTACCAATACATGTGACTAACTTGTACAACTTATTTCTATAGGGCTGGTTATGTAGTCTCCGCTCCCGATGAGATATTATTGTTCCTGGTTCTTGCAGTCCCTAGTTCTCGTGGCATTCTTATTGCCGTATCTTATACTATACCCCCTCCCCCAGTGCTTGAATGCGAAGTATGCAAATTGGAACACTGGAGTTCTTGCTTCATTTGTGGAAACAACTCGTGAACGGTTAAATAGTCTTTGGTTCGATGGCAAGTTTTACTTCCCAGTAGGAACTTGCCATCGATCAAAAACTTGTTTAACCATCCCATAGCGCTTTGTCATTTGAATGCCTTGTCATTTAAATGTCTTAATCTTACCGATGGCGCTTCTTTTGTAGTATGCTTTCCGTTGTTGCCTAATTAAAAACCTTTCCAGAAAAACCCGACTGAAACAAAAGTTGGTCAAAGGAAAAATGAGTGTAGCACATACTTTCAGTATTGATAGGATCCATCAGCAGTAGTACCTTTTGAGGTGAGTCATGTTCCAATTGCTAGGCAACTTGACTCCATCTTGATTTTCCAACTCGTACGATCCTTTACCGGTGACAGATGAAACCCGGTAAGGACCTTCCCATGTCGGACCCAGCTTCCCAACATTGATTTCCTGAGTACTTTGAGTCACCTTCCTCAAAGCCAGGTCTCCTACTTTGAAGTAATAGATATTGTCCCTCAGATTATAGTATCTTTCCATCTTTTACTTCTCAGCCACCATCCTCAGGTATGCCAAATCCCTACATTCATCAAGCAGATCTAGCTTCACCAGTAATGCCTCATTGTTTGCTTCTTCATTTGCTCAGGAAAACCGTAAGGTTGGTTCCCCTACTTCCACCGGGAACAGAGCTTCTGCGCCATATACGAGAGAGAAATGTGTCTCTCCCATTCTCTAATTTGCCATCGTCCGGTACACTCATAGTACTCTCGAAACTCCTTGGGCCATTTGCCTTTAGCAGCTTCTAACCTCTTTTTGAGATTTTGGATAATCACCTTATTGGTTGAGTACGCCTATCCATTGGTGCTCGGATGGTATGGTGAAGACGTAATTCTCTTAATTTTCAAATCTTCCAGAAATTTTGTGATTTTGAGCCTATAAATTGTGATCCGTTGTCACAGGCAATCTTCTTTGGTATTCCAAATTAGCAGATTATGTTGTCTCATAAGAAGTCAACCACTTTACGCTCACCGATATTTTGTAAGGACTTGCTTCAACCAATTTAGTGAAGTAATCAGTTAAAATTAAAAGGAATCTTACCTTTTCAGGACGCGATGGCAGTGAACCAATTATATCCATCCCCCATTTCATTAATGGCCATGGGGACAGTACCAAATGTAAGAGTTTCGACGGTTGATGTACCAACTGTGCATAACACTAACATTGGTCGCATTTTTGAATGAACGTCTTTGCATCGTATTCCATCTGGGCCAATAGTATCCTATCATAACTAACTTTAGTACCAAGGCATCTGCACCTAAATGGTTCCTGTAAATTCCTTCATGAACTTCGTCCACCTCCGAGGCTCCCAGACATCGAGCCAATAGATCATGGTACAATCTCTATATAATTGCCCATCCATGAGGCAATAATGAGTCGCTTTAGTGCGTAGTGCCCGGGACGCCTTTGGGTCTTCGGGTAATTTGCCATGTCGATGATAATAGATGAACTCATTCCTCCAGTCCTAGACTAAGTTGTTTGAATTGACTTCACAATAACCATCCACATCTAATACCGAATGTAGAAGTTGGACGACAGTACCAGAGTCGGATCCTTTCATCTCCGTAGATGACCTCAAATTAGCCAATGCATCTGCTTCCACGTTCTCTTCTCTCGGGATGTGTGTGATCAAACACTCCCTGAATCGTGCAAGAAATGCTTTGAACTTTATACACATACTGTTGCATGTGTTCCTCCTTTGTGTAAAAAATCATGTACATTTGGTGTACTACGAGCTGGGAATCATATTTGATCACTATGACCTCGGAGCCAAGTCCCCGGGCCAGTTCAAGTCTTGCAACCAAAGCCTCATATTTGGCTTCATTGTTAGTTAGAGGAACAGTTTTAATCGCCTGCCTCAGGGTTTCCCCCAAGGGCGTGATTAGAACCACCCTGAGCTCGAACCTTTTTATATTGGAAGCTCCATCCATAAACAAGGTCCAAACACCTGATGTCGTTCCCGACACCAACACTGTCTCTTTAGCAGCTAAGGGCCTTAACCCTTTGTCTCTTTAGAAGTTAGAGGCATTAACTCGGGGCTAAAATCAGCCACAAAATCGGTCAAAACCTGTGACTTAGTCGCAGTCCTAGGCTTGTATTCAGTATCAAGCTCACTAATTTTGATTTCTTATTTAGACAAACGGCCTGATAACTTAGGCTTATGAAGAACATTCCTCAAAGGAAAGGTTGTCACAACAGTTATTGGGTGGCATTGAAAATAGGGCCTAAGCTTTCAAGAGGCGACTTCGAGAGCTAAGTCCAGTTTTTCGAGGTGCAGATAATGATTCTCTGCTCCTAAAAGTATTTACTAACATAATAGATAGGAAATTGCATACCTTCTTTTTCTCGGACTAAAACGATAGTTACCGCTACTTCCGAGATGCTAGATATATCAACAATTGTTCGTCTTCTCCTGATTTTGATAGTATTGGGGGGCTGGACATGTACCATTTTAAATCTTTCAATGCCTGCTGGCATTCAGGAGTCCACTCGAAATTGTTCTTCTTTTTTAGAAGTGAGAGGAAATGATGGCTTCTTTTGGGATCTCGAGATGAACCTGCTTAAAGAGGCCAACCTTTTGGTTAACCTCTATACCTCCTTTAAGCTTATTAGCTGGTCTGGGATGTCTTCGATGGCTATGATATTATCGGGATTTACCTTGATCCCTATTTGCGAGACCAAGAACCCTAAGAATTTTTCGGAGATAACCCCGAACACACATTTTTCCAGGTTGAGTTTCATGTTATGCTTCCTCAAGATGTCGAAGGTTTCCTAGAGCTGTTTCAAATGATCAACTACACTCAAAAACTTGACTAACATGTCATCGATGTATACTTCCATAGTTTTGTCTATTTGTTTTTCAAACATCTTATTAACAAGCCTTTGATAAATGGCTCCAACATTTTTAAACCCGAATGGCATCACATTGTAACAATATGTGCTTAAATTCGTTATGAATGAAGTTTTTTTCCTGATCCTCCTGGTTCACCTTGATTTGATTGTACCCGGAGAAGGCATCAAAGAAGATCATTAACTCGTGCTCGACCGTTGCATCCATCATTTGATCAATGTTTGGCAATGGAAACGAGTCTTTAGGGCACACCTTATTTAAGTCTTTATAATCAACGTACATTATAAACTTTTTATTCTTATTTGGAACTACAACTACATTAGCTAACCATTCTGGATACTTTACCTCTCAGATCGAACCAATGTCGAGTAGTCGAGTCACCTCTTCTTTAACAAACTTATTTCTGACCTCGGCTATAAGGCATTTATTTTTGCCTTACCAGTAGGAGGTTCGGATCCAGGTTTAACTTGTGCACAACTACCTCTAATGGGATACCTGTCATATCCAAGTGCGACCATGCAAAACAATCGACGTAAGCTTTAAGGAAATTAATAAATCCTAATATGAGTTCGGGATTGAGCAAGGTTCCTAAGTGAAACTTCATTTCTAAGAATTCTTCTAATAAAGTCACTTACTTGAGTTCTTCTACTGTGGACTTGGTTGCATCTTTCTCCTCTGGTACCTGAAAGTATCTCGGCACCTGGTGGGATTCCGATGACTCCTTGCTTTTATCGTCTTCATTTGGCAAGGGAGAGGGCGTCGGTTCCTTTAATTGCTATTTGTTGGGTTCCTTCCCTTTGCTACTGGAAATTGATATTGCATTCATATCTCTTGTTGTTTGTTGATCTCCTCTTATCTGCTTGATTCTCTCCGGGGCTGGGAATTGCAACAGTTTATGATAGGTTGAGTGTACAAACTTCATCTCATGTATCCATGACCTTCCGAGGATTATGTTGTAGCCCATGTCACCGTCTATCTCTTCGAATAATGTGGTCTTGATTGTCACACCTCCTTTTTTCATCTACACCCATGAGAAGGGAGTATAATAAAGGGAGTTTTTCCAATTAATGGACAATCGAAACGGGATTTATGCTAAGAAATTCAGAGTCGCCACTTGGGATATTTATGGTGTCCCAAGTCACCGGTTCCAATCCCGAACCGAGGAAAAGATTGACTCTGTTTAACAGTCCGCGAACCAGAAATCCGAGTAAGGAATTCTGTTAACCCGGGAGAAAGTGTTAGGCATTCCCGAGTTCCGTGGTTCTAGCACGGTCGCTCAACTGTTATATTCAGCTTAATTATCTGATTTTAAACAATTATGAACCTATGTGCAAATTTTAACTTTAAACCGCTTTTATTCATTTTTTAAAGAAGATTGCAACATTATTGAAACACGTCTCGAACCACGTCACATAAATGTTTTTAAAGAAGATTGCAACATTATTGAAACACGTCTCGAACCACGTCACATAAATGCACCCGTGGTCTTGACATATTTTAACATCGTTGAGATTTGGATTTGGGTCACATAAATACGCACCTGAGTTTTAGGAAGGTAAGTTATTAGAATAACTCGCCTAAAGCAACTACGCATGTATTTTTATATATAGGTTATGAAATTAATACGAGGGCCATGTTTTATTAAATTGTGAATGGCTCACCTCGGACTAAAGATGCTGCTATCGGTTAACAAGAAAAGTAGAAATAAAACCAAAATAAATAAATAAAATAAAAGTTTAATTCATGGTCATTTCAACTCAAGTTCTTTAGAAATATTAAGTCCAAGTCCCATGGCCCAGAAACGTGTTGCTAGCTAGTAAAACAATAATACAGAAGCAATAAAACCTTTAAAGTCTAATTTATCCTTCGCGTTTAAACTCAAACCAATTTCTGATTAACCCGCATGATTCTAAGGCAATTCACTATTCTTTCCAAAATTATCTTTCCTTTAAAAGCCAAATCCATTTTAGACAACGTGGATCTAAATAATCACTAACCAAACAAATTTATCAATTTCGCATTAAACTCTGTCACTGAAATAGCTATAATGCAATTCAAATGGCAATGTTGTTAACACTGATCCAGTGGCAAAAATGGAGAATGTCGCTCAGTCTAAAATTAAAAGCAAGAGAGAGGAATATGTATCAGCTGCAAATGCAGACTCAATAAAGAAAAGCATCGAAACAGCTACAGCAATTAAACTATGTTCAAATGACGAAAGGAATAAAATTTTGGTCAATTATGCAGCAGCTGTAGCAGAACACACACAGTCTCCAAATAGAGCAAATACTCTGCTTCGAAACAGAGAAAAGGTTAAAAACACACCTGAGGAAAAAGGTTCGGCTGTAGATTGCAGTGAAACCAGGAAGCAATTACTAATAACAAATTCAGGCGACTCAATGCAATTGGGCAAATATGATGGGAACAGGCATCCAACTACTTGAAATCGAAGCTCAGCCAACAACAACCAACAAATCCGGCAATCAACAACGAACAACTCTAAATTTCAACTCGAAGAACAACTATCGGACTTTGAACTAAACGGAACCAGTGAACGGACTTCAACAAGGAACCAAGGGAAATGGTCGTCAAAACTCAGTCATCGAAGCTCAACCAAAAACTCGAGACTCGTCGGAAAAGGGTGTTAAATGAGTTTTGCGACTCCTCACTATTTTCAGTGCCTTTGTTCGCTAGCTCTAGAGCTCGAAAGTTGTCATCAGACTCCCGGCCAACTCTGGTGATGAAGAAGCTAGTTTGGTCACTTGAGGAAGGGGTCGCGTCTGGAACTCGTTAGTCCGACGAGCTGGTGGAGCTCATTTTTCTGGCGAGTTTCAGGCAGAGATGAGGTCGTTTGACGATTAATGTTTAGGGGTCGGAGCGATGGCTTTGGCTTGGTTGCTGAAAAAGAAGCAAGAAGGAAGCTGTATGTATGTGTTCCGGCGAGTTCGCCGTTGGTGGGTGAGAGGAGTTGAAGAAGCTGCAATTGCTCTGTTTTTCTTTGTCCCTCCGGTCGTTAGGTTGGTGAGAGGATTTGGAGAAGAATAATTCCAGACGGATGGAGGGGGGGTCGTGTTCGCTGGAGGAGTTTCAGAACCGGGGGGGGGGGGGGGTTGAAGAAGAAGATGTGAAGGGGGTGGGGGTCATTTTGCACAGCTTTTAGTCAGATCCTTTTCATCGTTAATTCTCTTTTAGTCTTTGGCTTCCCTTCTTTTTATATTGTAGATTGCAGGTTTTTTAGGTTAAGGGGTATGGGTCTAGGAATTATATGCTTGGAAATGGGCTAGGTCCAAAATTTGGCCTAAAAATGGTTGCTCGAGCACAAGTTCTATTCTTTCCCTGCGAACGAGATTAAAAATACGGGACCATTTATTAATTAATCCTACTATTTAAATAATTACTAAAATAAAACTAACCATTAAAACAAACCTATTTTTGGCATTTTCAAATATTATATTAAAATAAAAATACGATACTATTTTTATATATTTTCTTTTTTTAAGATTAAAAATGACTACAAAACATTAATGAACTTATTTTGTAATTTTTGTTTTCTCATAATAAAATAGAATAAAAGAGTCAAAATTACTTAAAATATCTATATTATGCCTAAATTAAATGTTTTACGCTAATATATAAAAAATCTTGGGGAGGATCAAAAATCACATTTCTACAGCTGCTCCTCTTTGACTGGAAACGTACAGAGTTTTCAGACAAAGACTGACTAGATAGGTTTTTGACCCGACCCTTACTTAGAGGGATTAACACTAAGAGAAAAGGGGAATGTGACCGAGCTCTGGTATCTGAGCTGCCTACATATCCTTGGCTATAAAGGAATTAGGCCACGTGTAGTTTAGAGATGAGTGAGATGACGGAGTATGCCGAGGTGAAGAGTCGATCGAGGTGCCGTTCCACCGAGGTTCCGGTCCGCGGTCCCTGTTATTACATCAAAAATCAAAAGATGAAAAAGACTAGCTAAGCCTATCAACTACGAGTTACAAGATTCCTATCTATAAGTCTTCTGAAGCTTGATCTTGAGTCTTGAATGTTTTTTCATGCAGACTTTAGATTTGAACCTTAACGCTTGCTAGTTGCAGGTGCTAGCTCGTTCTTCTTTAGATTTTCGGACCAAGACCGGACATGTAGTGCTTGTGACCTCGGCCATGCCTTGAGCAGCTCACATCCTTCATCAACTTCTGCATTTGGATTAACTTGTTGCCTTTCTCTCTCTTTCCTTTATTATGACTAACTTCTGTTGATCATCTAGGACTGCTGACTCGCACTCTTGACGCGAGATTCTTTTGTTACTGACCTGAATTGCATTCTAAATTGAATTCCCTTTTTTTTCCAGATGGGCGTCTGATTGCTGAACTTGAACCGTCTTCTCTTGTTACTTGACACTGTTTTCCCTTGCACCTTGAACCATTTTCCCCTGAAACTTGAACTGTCTTCCTTCGAAACCGCTTTCCCTAGAAACTTGAGTTGTCTCCTTTCGACACTGCTTTCCCTAGAAACTTGAGTCGTCTCCCCTTGTTCTCCAAGTGGGCGCCTGATTACAATAAAACAGACAAAACAATGAAATTTTTCTGCCCCAGTTTGCACTAGGAGGATTTGTGAGTTGTTAGCAAAATTGTAAACCACTTGTACTATTGATGCAATGATGAAAGTAAACTAAAGAATATACTAGGAAAACTATAAACTAAGCTTGACTAAAGTAAAAACTGACCCTATTCTCCAGGCGGGCCCCCCTGACTGCTGACTTGAAATATATTCCCTGCTCTCTAGGCGGGCTCCTGACTGCTAAACTTGAATGTATTCCCTGCTCTCTAGGCGGGCTCATGACTGCTAACTTGAAATGTATTCCCTGCTCTCCAGGCGAGCTCCTGACTGCTACAAAATAGACAAAAACAAAGGAAATTTTTCTGCCCCAGTTTGGGTATCTGGGCACATATGTAAGTGTAAAATGAACCGCATTACCAAATATCAATAAGAACTTGAAAATTAAAACTTGAGTTATACTCCCTTGTTCTCCAGGTGGGCTCCTGATTGCTGACTTAAAATGTATTACCTGCTCTCCAGGAGGGTTCCTGACTACTGACTTGAAATGTATTCCCTGCTCTCCAGGCGGGCTCCTGACTGCTAACTTGAAACGTATTCCCTGCTCTCCAGGCGGGCTCCTGATTGCTAAACTTGAATGTATTCCCTGCTTTCCAGGCGGGCTCCTGACTTCAACAAAATAGACAAAACAAAGAAAATTTTCTGCCCCAGTTTGGTGGCTGGGCACAGATATAAGTGTAAAATGGATCTCATTACCAAATATCAATAAGAACTTGAAAGCTAAAACTTGAATTGTACTCCCTTGTTCTCCAGGCGGGCTCCTGACTGCTGAACTTAAAATGTATTCCCTGCTCTCCAGGTAGGCTCCTGACTGCTGCATTTGAAAGTATTCCCTGCTCTCCAGGCGGGCTCCTGACTTCAACTTGAAATGTATTCCCTGCTCTCCAGGCGGGATCCTGGCTTCAAGATAGAGAAAACAAAGAATTTGAAAGCTAAAACTTAAATTGTACTCCCTTGTTCTCCAGGCGGGCTCCTGACTGTTGCGCTTGAAAGTATTCCCTACTCTCCAGGCGGGCTCCTGACTTCAACTTGAAATGTATTCCCTGCTCTCCAGGCGGTCTCCTGACTTCAAGATAGACAAAACAAAGAATTTGAAAGCTAAAACTTAAATTGTACTCCCTTGTTCTCCAGGCGGGATCCTGACTGCTGCGCTTGAATGTATTCCTTGCTCTCCAGGCGGGCTCCTGACTTCAACTTGAAATGTATTCCCTGCTCTCCAGGCGGGCTCCTGACTTCTACTTGAAATGTATTCCCTACTCTCCAGGCGGGCTCCTGACTTCAACAATATAGACGAAAAACAAAGAAAATTTTCTGCCCCAGTTTGGTGGCTGGGTACAGATGTGAGTGTAAAACTAAATCATATTACCAAGTATTACTAAGAATTTGAAAGTTTGGTCTCATTATCCAGGGGGGTCCTGACAACTCTTAATTAAAGGACAATTTTAAATCTAATTTATGTCTTCTAAAGGTGTAACTTCTGCTAAACCTTGTTATCTAAGAGGGTCTTTAAACTACTCCCCATTATCCAGGAGGGTCCTGAAAATCAAAAGTCAAATTCTATCTTAAGAGTGACAACTTTTATGGCTGAATTGTACTACCCTACAACAGATTTTATGCTACATGTTGTTATCTAATCGAAATCTTAAAGCTAAGTCCCATTATTCAAGAGGGTCTTGGAAACTCCTAATTGAATCTTATCTCGAACATGCAAACTCCTAAAGCAGCTTATATTCCTTTGAGATACATTTATGCTAGATTACGCTATTTCTGAATTTTAAACTAGGTCCCATTTTCTAGGAGGGTCCTAAAAACTCCTAATTGAATCTTATCTCGAACATGCAAACTCCTAAACCAGCTTATATTCCTTTGAGATACATTTATGTTAGATTATGCTATTTCTGCACTAGGTCCTATTTTCCAGGAGGGTCCTGAAAATCAAAAATCAAACCTGTTTGGTGATTGCCTTTCTCCACGAAAGGTTTCTCCGAAACAACCGAAATTTCCTGCCCCTGTTTCAAATCAAAGAAAAATCTTATCAGTTTAAAAATGTGGTGGTTGGTTTGTGGCCTTGACTTTGAGGGTGGTTGCTCCTTCACTTCTCATGATAATCGATTTCCACCCGAGGACCATGCTTGCTTATGGACTAACCACTTTCTCTGTCATCCTTATCACAGAAAATACCCCTTCTCCGTTCAGACCCAATTCCCTTTATCTGTTGCATTGCTCATGAACTAACATTTACCAGCCTTTGAGTTTTACCCGAAAATACCTTTGATTCGTTCACCTAACACCCTCCATCTGTTGCATCGTGCTCTTGTGTTGACATGTACTGCACCTTTGTGTTTCTCATGAATTCCAAAGCACGTTAATTTCCATCCACTTAGTGTGCATGCTATTCTTTCCTGACTTAAATCACTGGCTTGGCCTTGAAGTCTATTGTTCCCTCACTTGTCACGATAACTTTGATTTCTGCTTGGAAGACCTCGCTTGTCACTGGTTAAACACATTCTTTGTCAATCTCGTCACAGAGAATACCTTTGACCCGTTCACCCAACATCCTCTATCTATTGCACTGTTCACGAATTGAAATATACCAAACCTTTGTATTTCTCGTGGACCCCAAAGCATGTTGATTGCTACCAACTCAGTGCAATTGTTGTTCTTTCCTAACTTATGCCACTTTGATGTGCTAACCAGATCCCGTTTTTTGTGCAATTGGGCAGCTGGTGGCAAATTTTGAAGTCATTTCTCACTTGTTCTAACTGCACGGACTCAGAAAGAGGAAGTGAACAAGACAAAGAGAACAGAGTAAAGGACAAAGGAAAGAGATGATTCCTAACGAGAAAACTACAAAGTAGAAACCTATTAGATGTGGATACCAACTCTAATGACCATGACATGCACCTGTGGCCTATTCTGCTGAGCAAGTCTGATGTTCAACCCCTGTATACCTCTAAACCATGAAACTAGGCTTCAATGCTCCGATCATCCAATCTGATTCACAATCCTTATTCGACTTGTAGTGCTCGAAGGGTTTTCACCATCAAGCCTCTCTCATTTTGTTTTTTCTCTCAACTTACCGTCGCCTTACAGTGCCCACAAGGGTTTTCACTGATAAGACTCTCTCATTTTTTATTTCTCTCAGCTCCCGTCGCCCTATAGTGCCCGTGAGGGTTTTCACCAATAAGACTCTCTCATTTTTATTTTCCTGCTTGAACCAGAGTGTTGCCCTTGACATGAATTCCCTTTACTTGCTCGACTTGGCATTTCTCAAGACTGATCAGAAGGTCTTTCTTTGGACCGTAATGTGGGCTTTTGGACAGGGTTAGAAGGAAAGGGTATAAAAGGCTCAAAACAATTCAAATGGGTTAAAGTTACAACTTTCGAAATCAGATTTCTTACAACAACCACAACTTCTGCCCCAGTTTCTTGCATGAGGGACTTTTGGATTTTTGTTTTGATGAGACCGAACCGTGAGGCTGCCTACGTATCCTTAAAAGGAATCAGGTCGAACGTAGTTCATGACATAGGAATTGCTCTGTTGTTGTGATTTTCTCTTTTCTCTTTCTTTTCTTTCTCTTTTTTGCTTTCTTTTTCTCTTTTTGTTGTCTTTTTTCCTCTTTTTTTCTCTTATCATTCTTTCTCTTTTTTTTCCCTTTTTTTTTGATTTTCATTTTTCTTCTCTCCCTTTTCGTTCTTTTCTTTTCTCCTTTTCCTTTACTTATCTTTCACGCTTGTGTTTCTGATCTTTGCTACTGATTCCGAAAGAGGGGTATGAAAGAAAATAAACAAAGCTCAAAGGGGTAACGAAGGGTAAGTTGTTTAGATAGCAGAATAAAATGCCTTCGTCATTCCAATCTTCAAAACATGCTAAGCACAAACAACACAATTAAACAGACCAAGGAAAATATTCGTAACATCTTTTGATTGTGCCAGACTTGATGACCATATCCACACATTTGCCTTCTACATCTGTTAATACGGAGCACTATTGGACAACACTCTCATTACGATGAATGGCCCCTGCCAATTTGGGGCAAACTTGCCTTTAGCTTCAACCTGATGTGGCAGGATGCATTTCAACAGTATTTCTTTTTGTTCTACCTGCCCCAGTTTCACAATTTGGGCTTGAAGTGATCTCAAAATGATTTTACTTTTTTTCTCAAATGTCCCTATCATCTTCAAAATTGTTTCATTGCTTCATGACTAAACTAACTTCTTACGACCAGGCTGAGAATTACGCGTGCATGTCATGTCACTAGAGTCAATAGGAAAAGAACTATAAAAGAAAAGAGAACGAAACAAAAATGACTAAAAATAACAGAGAAGAGAAAGTTGCATTAGACAGATGGTGAAAGTGTTTGAACAACAAAACGAGCAAACTAAACTGGGGTTACAAACCTAGAAGAAACCTAGACAACACTAGACGGGCTACTATGACTAAACAAACTAGGCAAAATAAAAGGATAGAAGGGTTTAAGCCACCAGACAATATCCGGATTACAACCCTGAAATAACCCGGACAACAGAAATGACAACAAAATAAACCACCAAAACTCCTCCCTGGCTAACCAAGAAAGGAGCGTCTTTCCAATTGCCAAGCTCGGCATCTTAGCCACTGAATTCCGCATCAACATTACTAGGACCTTCACAAATTTCCATCACATTGTTCTTAACAAATTGCTTTTGGGTTCCCTTTGCTGACTCATTCTTAAGTGACAGTACTGAAAACTTTGCAGTGCGTGGACCTTCAAGGATCTCAAAAAAATTTTCATATTCCTTTTCAAAACAAATCATACTCACCATATGCGTCTCATTACGAACAGGCGATGAACTTTGGCTAGTGTCTGCTGCATCTTGATTTTGCATGACAATGTCGCCTGCATCAATAAGCTTCTGAATTGCTTTCTTCAGATTCCAACACTTCTCTATGTCATGCCCCGGGGCATCTGAGCAATATGCGCACCTTTGAGAAAATCAAACTTCTTTTGAAGAGGGTTTGACATTTTTATCTGGATCGGCTTCAACATGTCCAATTGCTTCATCTTTTGGAACAAACTGGCGTATGACACTCCCAATGGGGTGAAAGCCTTCTCTTTTTTCAGCAACCTCTCATTCTTAAATGCTTGATTGGGCCGAAAACCTGATCTAGGAGGTTTTCGATAGGCTTGTTGGGGTGGATAGGCATTTTGTGGAGCTGGGTACTGAGAGAATGATGTACGATTTTGGGAGTTCTGTGGAGAGAAGTGGCATTGGGGAGGATCATCTGGTGCATCAGGATATCCATGGGGACGATGTCGAGGCTGGAAGTGTTGATCGGGAAAGCCCATCGGATCATCTTTCCTGTTTCTCTTTCTTCCACCCAAGCTTACTAGGATATTCTGAATGTCTTTCGAACAACTCATGATTTTACCTGATTTGATTCCCTCTTCTACCATCTCCCCAATTTTTAACACATCATTGAAAGGCTTTCCCAAGGCCGGGATCAAATGAATAAAGTAGGTGGGCCCCTGGGCTTTTAGGAAGAGCTCAACCATTTCTTCTTCCCCAATCGGGGTATTGACTCGAGCATCCTGCTCCCTCCATCTGAGTCCAAATTCTCTAAAGCTTTCCTCTGGCTTCTTTTCCATTTGAGATAGGGAGGAGTGGTCTAGGACAACACTTGATCTGTATTGAAAGTATCGAACGAAATCTTGAGCCATGTCACCCAATGTAGGCCACTTACCAACATCTTGACGATTATGCCATTCCAGAGCTGCCCCAGTCAGGCTCTTACTGAAGTACGCCATCAACAAATCATCTTTCTCGCCAACACTTCTCATTTTACTGCAATAATCCCTCAAATGGGATACTGGATCCCCACACTCATCATACAAGTTAAACATTGGCACTTTAAACCCAGCAGGCAGACGAACGTCGGGGGATATAGACAATTCTCTATAAGACATGCTACCCCGGTCTCCCATTCCTTGCTTGTTCTTTAAGGATTGTTCTATGCCTTTCGGCCTCCTGGGTATCCCATCTCGCCCTTTTCTTCCTATGAACTTTTCATTTTCAACATGAGGCTCATCCCGCGGGCCCTGCTTGTATGAGTTAGGAACCTTGTGGGCAACCTTTGAGGGATAATATTGGGCATCATGAGCTTTGAGTGGGTGTTCATTGTTGGGGATGATGGATAAGACAGGAGGGCGATTTTGGGGAGAGGTAATTGGAGGATGAGTGATGGAGCTACTAAGACGGTTGGGAAAGCTGTGATAAGCGGGTAGATCTGGAGAGTATGGAGGATCATCTGGCATTGTGTTCGGAGCTTGGGTAAGGACGGCATCTAGGAGGCTCGGTAGTGGCGGGGGTGGTACCTTCCCAGTCATCCAAGCCTGATACATGTCAGCCATGTGTTGTTTTAACATCTTTACCTCTTCAATCAACCCATTGTTTTGTTCAACCAATTGCTTTCGAGCGCCGGCATCAACCAACTCAGTTCTGTTGTTGTTTGTCATTGCCTTTTGACTTTGTGTTGTAGAGAAGAGTTACCACTTTAAAAACCACAAACCAACCACCCTTCTGCTATGAATATAACAAAATGAATCCATCATGTTAGCGTTAGGGCATTTAACATAAGATAATCTCACTTTACGTGCAATGCTCCTAACCACAGTTATTGGTTCTAAAATGACTTCGAGGGTACAAATGTCAGTTGGCATCATCCCAATTTGTTCATTTCAACCTTCTCTTTTCTTTATCTTTTTAGCACTTCTTGGCTTGCACATTTTCCTTCATTTCTCTTTTTATTTATTATCACTCTTTTCTTTCTCTCATATCTCACATCCCACAATTTTACCTCTCTTTTTTTGTTTCCTTCTTTTTTCCCTTTTTCCTTTTTTTCTTTTCTTTTAACAGTAAAAAAAAATGATTCGATCGAACCCTATGTAGGTTGCCTACGTATCATGACGCCGCATAAATCTGATCCTTGCGTAGTTCGTGAATAAAGGAAACAAACTAACGTTCTTTTTCTTTTTACCTTAATGACTACTCTGACGAGAAAAGGGAAATAAAAGAAACAAATCTCTTTTTTTTTGAATTTTCTAGACTTAATGTTCTATAACATATTCTAAACTCGAGCATATATTTTGCTTTTTTTTGAAACAAACACTCCATGAGAAATTATTAAGGAAAACCCTAGAAGAGAAAACAAAAATATTTTTTTGATTATTTTTTTTAGGAAAAAGATCGAAAGAATAAACCACAGAAAGATATTTTGAATTTTCATTTGATATCCTAACGCAAGATTTCACAGCAAGCAATGAAAAAGGTAAAACAGAATATTTTTGGATTTCAATTTTGATTGTCTAAAGGAAAAATTCTAATGATAAACCAAAGATAAAGTATGCTTTTTTTCTATGTACAATATCCTAAAGTTCTAACGAAGATAAAAAGAATTTTTTTTTCATCCTTCATTAATTTCCCCAAAGAAACACCTCAAAAGAAAATATTTTTGGATTTTGGAGTTAACACCTTAAAGAAAGCTTTTAAAGAAGTACTAAAATAAAATTCTCTCTTTTTTGTTTTGAATTTTGGTCCTAATATACTAAAGGAAACATAAAATAATTCATTTTAAATCCTAGATATTAATTTCCTAAAGAAGAAACAACCTCAAATTTTTCATTTCTATAATTAGTATTCTAGAGAAAACTTATAACGGAAATATAAAAATGCCACATCTCTTTTTTTGGATTTTTGAGTTACAACACATTTTTTCAAATATAAAACAGAAAATAACAATAATAAAAAGACTTGACATTACTGTACAAAAGTAGAAAGTAAAAGACGACATAAAATGAGGAACAGACTCAAAACATAAAAATAAAACAAATCTCCTTAAGCAACTCCTGACTGAGCGATCCTGACTGGATGGTCATGGGGTGTCTGCCATGCTCAAACTTCGGTAAATAAATCCACACCTGTATGAAAAAACTTTAACCAACACTATGTGAGATAATAACACTCCCTATTAGACGCATGCAAGACATAACTGGGACTATTTTTGCAAAATAACTTATTTGGCCAAAAGGTGGCTAGAAGTGCAAAATTTGTCTAAGACCCCGCAAAGCCAAGAACTTAAGATTTACTAGGAAGACAGGACCCTATGTGGGTTGCGTACGTATCCCGCCCCGAGAGACGAGAATCAGGTTTGCGTAGTTCGGGCAAATTGGATACGGGTGAGAATTAAAAAAAAAACCACTAATTCATAGAAAACACATTTTTTCTTGCTTTTTCTTGAAAAATGACGAACATGCAAAATCTTTTTGGATTTTCTCTTTTTTTTTTCGATTTTTGAAAAATGATAAAGAGTGCAAAATCTTTTTGAAGTTTCCATGCTCTTTTTTCTTAATAAAATGGAATAAAAGTATAATTGGGCCCTACTCGCTTCATCCTCACACTTCAACCTCTCTCTTTGTCTTTTTTCTTCTTTCTTTTTCATTGTTTTTTTTTCATTTTTTTTTCATTTCTTCATTTACCCTCAGCTATCATTGGTTCGCCAAATGACCCTTTTACCCTTGAATAAATGCAACATATAACACATAAGATGCATCAGGATGGTCTTTTGTTTTTTGGGGTATACCTGTCCTAGACAGACCCAACCCCTGTGTTGAGTCTCCAAAGTCAAATATGCACATGATGCAAACAAACGTTGATACTAGGGATCCGGCATGAGGTATTGTTATACTAGGTTTAAAACCTTGGGTTTATTTGTTCTAAACCTGGCTTACCCGAGTGGACAACTCGAGCCGAGGAGGGGGCTGCGTACCGGTAACCAAAGGATCATCCGGCTTTGCAACTTGTCCGAGCCTAATTCTATTTGGGATTTGACACTGACAGAAAGAAGTCACGACCTGTTTGCACTCCTCAGGAGAGAGAAGAGAGGGGTTTCGTAACAGTTTATATATACGGTTTAGATAATATCAAAGCGATAAAAAGCAATATTTAGCACATTAGGCCCAAACATGTGAATAAAATCAGATAATAAATAAAGCCAAATACAACAATTCATCTAAGCTTGAATTCTTGAACCCTGAACCAGAGATTCTGGGTTCGATCCCCAGCAGAGTCACCAGAGCTGTCACACCTCCTTTTTTTTATCTACACCCATGCGAAGGGAGTATAATAAAGGGAGTTTTCCAATTAAAGGACAATCGAAACGAGATTTATACTAAGAAATTCAGAGTCACCACTTGGGAGATTTATGGTGTCCCAAGTCACCAGTTCCAATCCCGAATCGAGGAAAAGATTGACTCTGTTTAACTATCCGCGAACCAGAAATCCGAGTAAGGAATTCTGTTAACCCGGGAGAAGGTGTTAGGCATTCCCGAGTTCCGTGGTTCTAGTACGGTCGCTCAACTGTTATATTCGGCTTAATTATCTAATTTTATACAATTATGAACCTGTGTGCAAATTTAACTTTAAACCGCTTTTATTCATTTTTTAAAGAAGATTGTAACGTTATTGAAACACGTCTCGAACCACGTCACATAAATGCACCCATGGTCTTGACATATTTTAACATCATTGAGATTTGGATTTGGGTCACATAAATGCACACCCGAGTTTTAGGAAGGTAAGTTATTAGAATAATGCGCCTAAAACAACTACGCGTGTATTTTTATATCAAGGTTATAAAATTAATACGAGGGCCATGTTTTATTAAATTGTGAATGGCTCACCTCGGACTAAAGATGTTGCTAATGGTTAACAAGAAAAGTAGAAATAAAACAAAAAAACATAAATAAAATAAAAGTTCAATTCATGGTCATTTCAACTCAAATTCTTTAAAAATATTAAGTCCAAGTCTCATGGCCCAGAAATGTGTTGCTAGCTAGTAAAACAATAATACAGAAGCAATAAAACCTTTAAAGTCTAATTTCTCTTTCGCGTTTAAACTCAAACCAATTTCTGATTAACCTGCATAATTCTAAGGCAATTCACTGTTCTTTCCAAAATTATCTTTCCTTTAAAAGACAAATACATTTTAGACAACGTGGATCTAAATAATCACTAACCAAACAAATTTAGAAATTTCACATTAAACTTCGTCACTAAAATAGCTATAATGCAATTCAAATGGCAATGTTGTTAACACTGATCCAATGGCAAAAATGGAGAATGTCGCTCAGTCTAAAATTGAAAGCAGGAGAGAGGAATATGTATCAACTGCAAATGCAGACTCAATAAAGAAAAGCATCGAAACAGCTACAACAATTACACTATGTTCAAATGACCAAAGGAATAAAATTTTGGTCAATTATGCAGCAGCTGTAGCAGAACACACACAGTCTCCAAACAGGGCAAATACTCTGCTTCGAAATAGAGAAAAGGTTAAAAACACACCTGAGGAAAAAGGTTCGGTTGTAGATTGCAGTGAAGCCAGGAAGCAATTAGTAATAACAAATTCAGGCGACTCAATGCAATTGGGCAAATATGATGGGAACAGGCATCCAACTACTTGAAATCGAAGCTCTGCCAACAGCAGCCAACAAATTCGGCAATCAACAACGAACAACTCTAAATTTCAACTCAAAGAATAGCTATCGGACCTTTGAACTAAACGGAACCAATGAACGGACTTCGACAAGGAACCAAGGGAAACGGTCGTCGAAACTCAATCATCGAAGCTCTACCAGAAACTCGAGACTCATTGGAAAAGGGTGTTAAACGAGTTTTGCGACTCCTCACTATTTTCAGCGCCTTTGTTCGTTAGCTATAGAGCTCAAAAGTTGTCATCGGACTCCCGGCCAGCTCTGGTGATGAAGAAGCTGGTTTGGTCGCTTGAGGAAAGGGTCACGTCTGGAACTCGTTAGTCCGACGAGCTGGTGGAGCTCGTTTTTCCGGCGAGTTTCAGGTAGAGATGAGGTCGTTTGATGATTAACGTTCAGGGGTCGGAGCGATGGATTTTGGCTTGGTTGTTGAAGAAGAAGCAAGAAGGAAGTTGTATGTGTGTTTTCCGACGAGTTCGCCGCTGGTGGGCGAGAGGAGTTGAAGAAGTTGCAATTGCTCTGTTTTTCTTTGTCCCTCCGGTCGTTAGGTTGGTGAGAGGATTTGGAGAAGAAGAATTCCTGACCGATGGAGGGGGGTCGTGTTCACTGGAGGAGTTTCAGAATGGGGGGGGGGGTGGGGGTTGAAGAAGAAGACGTGAAGGGGGTGGGGGTCGTTCTGTGCAGCTTTTGGTCAAATCCTTTTCTTCGTTAATTCTTTTTTAGTCTTAGGCTTCCCTTCTTTCTATATTGTAGATTGTAGGTTTTTTTAGGTTAAGGGGTATGGGCCTAGGAATTATGGGCTTGGAAATTATGGACTAGGTCCAAAATTAGGCCTAAAAATGGGTTGCTCGAGCCCAAGTTCTATTCTTACCCTGCGAACGAGATTAAAAATACGATCCCATTTATTAATTAATCCTACTATTTAAATAATAACTAAAATAAAACTAACCATTAAAATAAACCTATTTTTGGCATTTTCAAATATCATATTAAAATAAAAATACGATACTATTTTTATATATTTTCTTTTTTTAAGATTAAAAATGACTACAAAACATTAATGAACCTATTTTTTAATTTTTGTTTTCTTGTAATAAAATAGAGTAAAAGAGTCAAAATTACTTAAAATATCTATATTATGCCTAAATTAAATGTTTTACGCTAATATATAAAAAACTTGGGGAGGGTCAACAATCACATGTCTACATTGATTACCACTTCGGCGTTCATGGGAAGCATGATATCTCCTCAGGTTATCACACTTACTAAGTTGAATCTAGCGAGGAGTTTTGTTGCCGTAATAATTCTTGCGGTTAACTTTGCTTGTTCCAGCACTTTCTATTAAATGATGTAGGCTGCGCTTCCTGCATCAATCAAAACATGCTTAATCTTGAAATCTAAGACATTGAGAGAAATTACCAGGGCATCATTATGTGGCAGAAGAAGTCTGTCGACGTATTCCTCCGTGAAGGTGATGTCATCTTCTGTGACTTCCCGGAGTCTCTTGTTGTGGGTCACTGATAATATTTATTTTCTTGGCCACCGAGAAGGTTAAACCATTAATTTTATTCCCTCCAAAAATCATGTCGATAGTCAACCGGGGGAGTCTTCTGCTATCCTCGAAGGATATTGTCCTGGCTACGACCGTAATTGTTCTTGGCTCGGTCACTTAAGAACTCCCTGAGATGATCATTCTTCAACAACGTCGCCACTTCTTCACGCAAATGCCGACAGTCCCCAGTTCTCTAGCCATGAGTCCCATGAATTCGCACCATAAGTTGGGATCCCTCTAGCTGGGATGGGATATGATTGGCTTCGGGAATCGTTCTTTTTTTATATTCCTCATTGTTGATACCAACTCCACTACACTGATGTTGAAATTGTAATCTGACAACCGGGATATGTGGAATATCGGGCCCCCAATACATTTTTTTCTTGTAACGACCTGTTGTTCTAGCCATGGTCAGTTCTTCTATCAGGATCAAAACTATCTGAGGATCGGGATCCTTTGCTGCTGTGTCCTTCGACTCTATCATATGGCAAGAAATACCATTTAGAAGATCGCCGAACTGCATTGAAATTGATTTTGAAATTATCCTGATTCTTGTCTCGATCCTATTCCTTGTTGATGTCGGGACCCTAAGCTTATTGTCTTCCTTATTTTTGACTCATAACAATTATGAACATCCCTCCATATGGTCACTTGGAATTCGAGAAGGCTTTCCTTCAGCTTTTGGGAGGCATTGGAGCTCCTTGGATTCAAACCATTTGTGAACTCCTCCGCTGCCCACTCGTGTAGTATTGCCGGTAGCAGCATCCTTTCTTTTTGGAACCTAATCATGAACTCACGCAACAATTTAGACTCACCTTGCAAGATTCTTAATATGTCCTCCTTCCTAGCTTAGAACTTCCTTGTCCCGGCATGGCCTTTATGAATGAATCTACAAGCATTTCAAAGAAGTCAATTGAATGCTCGGGTAAGAGTAATTATCATATCAGGCCCCCTTGGTGAGGGTTTCACCAAACTTCTTTAGTAAGATCGATTTGATTTCATGTTGAGCACAATCGTTCCCCTTTACAACCATGATCTAGGTTGTGATGTGCTTCTACAGATCTGAAGTTCCATCATATTTTGGTATGCCCATATTTTGAACCTCTTTGAAATCAACTCTGGTGCTGCGCTTGGTTTAACGACAACTGAGTGTATATTTTCAAATCTAGGCCTTTCAAAATTGGTGGTGCGCCCGGAATCTGATCCATTTGGGAGTGAAACTCGTTCGCATTTTGACCCATTCATTCTTTCATTTCTCTCATAAATCTCATGAGCTCGATTTTGAAGGAGTCACTCCCATTATCGTTACTAGATCCGCTAGCAGTCTGTTATACTATGTGCTTTCCAAGGTGACGTATAATGAATCTGAGTCATTTTAATCATGATTTGAATTAGTTTAAAGTCATAATATGACTATATATGTTATTTTGATATAAAATATATAGTTTAGGAAAAATTGGATTTAAGTTTCGGAAAAACCGACTAAGGATTTGCCTTATGACGAAGCTTTTTCAGCAATAAATTTGGTATTTTATATGAGGTATTTTTGAGACATATTATATTCTAAATTTAAGGTCTTGGAATGTAATTTCCATCATTCTTAACCATTCATTCATACGACGTCTGGATAAAAAGATATGAGCGTCTGAAGAAGGGCCAATGCTAGAGTGTCAAGCTATCACCTCTTTGACTTTTCAAAAGTTGATATATATAGGTCTTAAGTTGACTTTCTCTTTAGTTTTTCATAAAACACAAACAAAGAAAACCTATAAACCTATCCTTAAGCTCTCTACAAGGGCTTCAAAAAAGATTAACATCCCAGGTACGAAATCAAGAAGCGATAATATTAGAACGATCCCTACGACGTAAGTATCATTATACCGCCTCTCTTTTTCTTTGTAGTTTGAGTTTTGGAAGGTAATTCATAGTTAATAAAGCACCTAATTTCTTTATTTAAGATTTTAAATATCAAAGAAGGTTGATAAATTGGTTTCCTAATAGTTAGAACTCAAGAGACTGTGATTGGAAGCCGTGAGTTTCATTATTTCACTTTTAGTGGACTGTTTTGGAGTCCACCTATTGTTCTTCTTATTTATGGAGTTTGGAAGGATAAAGGGTGTAGATAAACGCCACATGTGGTAGGGTAATGGGATGGTCGCTTGTCATTGCAATTTCAGGCTAATTGATAACTTGGTGATTGGGTGTGTTATGGTATATTTGGGTTTTGTTGTATTAAAGGTTCCGAATTGTAGTTAGGTTGTTTTAAAGTTGGTGATTGTATTGTGTTGTTGTCTCTCCTATAGTAATCTTGAGGGAGCAGTAAAATCAGGGAAAATTCTGCCAGTTTTTTTGTTACAGATTGAGTTACTTTCGTTATATAACTGAGTCAGTCATTCGTAACTTGACAATAGCTTCACTGTCATTGTTGTAGATTAAGGTTCAGTAAGCTAAGTTTAGCATTGTTGTTGGACATATTTCTATAAGGTATGTTAAAGTTATTCCTTCTTTCCTTTTAGCATGATCCATATGATACAACGAAACGAACAAACACGCAACTTTCACAAATGGATCTATTCTTAGAAGTACTAGGGTTTCCTATGTTCTTAATTCCCCATATGTCATATTATTATATCATCCGTTCATGGGTCTCAGAAAATACGTATGTTGATAAAGTTTATTTTGTGATATTAACCTAAGGCATATTGATCTTATGATCTGAGAGATCTTTGACTTACTTCTTATGCATTGCATTCATTTATACATATACATTGACCCATGTCCAAATGACTTTATATACACATATATTATGTATATGGGGTATGGAGAAAAGTTACATCGTTATATATGCACCACCACTTGATCAGTTGGTATACATTGATAAATTTTCCCACTGAGGCCGAGATGATATGATGGGATGCCCTCAAAGGCTTGATGACCTTATGTACGCATATACCTATGCATGATATGACATTTATACGCGTATGTATGTCATTATAAATGTTTCATGATTGATCGAGCTATTCAGACTTACAGGTTGAGTCCTTTACTCCATGTTTCTTTCATGTTTTTTATATACTGTATATTATCTGTACTAATGCTCCTATTGCCTGGGGGCTTGCGTTTTATGCCCGCAGGTGCAGGTAGATAGGCTGACGGTCCCCCTTTTTAGGATCCTTGCTCAGCGAGAGTTAGTGTGCTCCATTTAATCCGGAGTTTCTATTGGGTTTTGGTATGATTTGTTTGTATACATATATGGGTATGACGGGGTCCATTCCCATCCTTTATACAATTGCACTCTATTAGAGGTCTGTAGATAGTCATGTATAGTTGGATAGTGTGTGGCCTTGTCGGCATATATTTTGATATATAGTTTTCCATAACAGCCTTTTCGGCCCGCCCTACCGTATTCCATATATATATATATATATATATATATATATATATATATGTGTGTGTGTATGTATGTATGTATGTATGTATGTATGTATGTATGTATATGTATCTTTTGGGCATGTTTCCTCACATATGTTATTCACATGATTCAACAGTTTATTGATAGATGTTATGCATGACCTACCCCTATTTCATGTTTATATTATAAACATATGATTAGGGGTGTTTGACAAGTTGGACTGGGGCACTCGTCATGGCGCATTGGTTTGTTTGCAGTTTCATCCTAGGCTTGTCTGCAGACCGTGTCTAGTAGAATCTTGTTTATGAGTGTGTTGTGCACCACACTTATAAACCGAAGGATGCAAAACATATAAAATGTTATCCTTCCTTCTTATCTTAGATCGTGTGATATAAGGATTCATTTTCCTAACAATATGTTTTCAGTGATGCTCAAGAAGGCTACAGCCGCCCAGAATGGCAAGTCCGTGGCTGATGAGACTACAAGTCAATCGCCACGACTTACCAGGGCTCGAAGAGTGTCTCAAAGTGAGACTCCATATCATACTTCACATACCTTGACCTCTCCAGTGGAGATCCGAGGGGCACCTACTCCAGCGCCCGCACCAGTAAACCTAGCTCCTCAACTAGATGCACCGGGTCACGAGATGAGAGATATTATTCAGCTATTGACTCAATTAGTGGCCACACAAGCTCGACACTAAGAAATAGGTATTGGTCATGCAAATAGGCCCATCAATGCAAGGGTTTGTGATTTAATTAATTTGGACTCTCCAATATTCACCGATAGGATGCAGAGGACTTTGAGGGTAATGAAGGACATTGCGACTGAGTCAGTTGAGCTAGCTTCCTATAGACTTGGGGATGTTGTAGCTAATTGGTATGGGTCTTGGGAGTGGTCTAGAGGTTAAGATGCCCTTCTAGCAGTATGGTAGGAGTTTACAAAGGCTTTTCTTCATCATTATTTGCCACCAGAGCTAGACAGGCCAGAGTTGATAGGTTCTTGACCCTTCACAGGGTATGAGTGTTCAGGAGTACAACCTTCAATTTGATTTTTTGCCTAGGTATTCTCCCACTATTATAGCTAAGATGGAGGATTGGGTTCACCGGTTCGTGATGGGGTTGGAGTCGCACCTGCTTAATGACTATATATCGGTCTCACTTCAGCTAGGCATAGATATTTATCGTATTTAGGCATACACTCAGGGTGTAGATGAGCATAAGAAGAAGTAGAGGGCCGATCGTGAGCATGATAAGGCCACAATAAGATAACAAGATCTTTAGATCCTTCTAGTGAGTTTCAAGGTGGTCAGAGATAGTAGTACCCGAGGTATCCAGCCCAACCATCGGCTAGTGCACCCCCTCAGTTTGCCGGTAGGAGATTTGAATGTTCTACATATTCAGGGCTCAGTCAAAGTTTCAGGGCCTCTAGCTCTCAGTATATGGGTGGGTCAAGTCAGATAAGGCCGCCCTTGCCATGATATGCTTAGTGTGGTAAGCAGCATGCGGGGTAGTGCCTTGTAAGGTTGGGTGTTTGTTATACTTGTGGTTATCCAGGCCATGCTATGAGAGATTGTCCTACGAGAGGTGGTGCAGTTGTAGTTCAGCCAGCGGGATCTATACCTGGTTTGTTATCATCACTAAGCCCCCCTGGGCAAGGTTCACAGGACCAGCCGATTGTGGTAGAGGCAGAAGTAGAATATCTAGCTCAAGCAGTCCTCACAATTGCATTTATGCAATAGCGGGTCGACAAGATCAGGATTCATCACCTGATGTTGCTACAAGTATATTTTCAGTCTCCTCATATTTTGTATATGCATTGATTGATCTAGGTTCAAACTTATCGTACGTCACTTCGTTGGTTGCTAGTAGGTTCGGGATATAACCTGAGTTTATTGAACCTTTTGCGGTGCCTACACCTATTGGGGATGCAGTGATAGCTAGATGGGTATATAGAGATTGTATAGTAGTAGTTCATAGTTGCTCTTTAGTAGCAGACCTGATTGAGTTAGATATGGTAGAATTTGATGTTATAATAGGTATGTAATGGCTAGCTTCTTATTATGATAACATTGATTATAGATCAAAGATGGTTCAGTTCCATTTTCCAAGGGAGCTAGTTCTGGAGTAGAAAGATAATACTGCATCGCTGAGAGGTTGGTTTATTTCCTATCTCATGGCAAGGAAGATGATTGTTTACCGTGAAAATGGTAACAATAATTAAATTTGTAAATGGGATTCTAAAAATACGTGATCTATTCCCGAGCTAGTTGTTAGAGCAGTGGATGCTAATAATGTGGAGTTTAATGATGATATGCAAGCTAAAACAAGGTAGTAATCGAACCAAAGGGCCTGCTGCCCGATTGTAGGTCTGGTCGATGGGGGACCTCGGGGTCAACGTCAGGGTCGAATTCGAGCTATCGGGGATAATCGGGATGGGATAACAGTTGAAAATATAATTAAACAAGGCTCTTTATGGCCAATACTGAGTTATACGATGAAGAAAAAGTAAGTAAACGATGGATATCATGGTAACTTCGGGCTAGTGAGACGAACAAGTTAGAAAGAAAAGAGAGAGAGAGAGATATTATTGCACTTGTGGAGAAATGGAGCAACATCAGTTCTTTACAAAGTGGCATGGATTCCCCTTATATAGGAGAGGGAATACCATATAGTACAAAGTGTATTAAATGTAAAGACATGGGGATGGGACGGCTAGGCATGGTACTAGTGCCTATTGACTCTAGCCTTTTGCCTCAGGAGTCCCCCGTCTTCGTAACCTTCATTGGGTCGCGGATAGATTCCTTATCCTTGGAGTCTCTGCAGGGTTGCGAACGATCCTCGAGGGATGGAGCTCGATCGTGATCCTACAACCTCGAGATGCTGGCATGACTTTCCGAATATACCTTAATGGCGGGAAATTGATCCCCCTGATTTCACCGCATACAGATAGTCTCCGCTCTTCCTAAAACGAAGTAATAGGAAACGATATTGAATTGTAGTCTCGAGGTCATTATTGCCATGACGTCAACCGCCTAAGAGCATTAAATGCCATGCCCCAGAGAACCGTACAGGGGCCGCCGCCAAATGCGGTAATCATGAAACCTACGAATTGCCGTAGGCTCGTCTTTTTTGCTTCCCCAGCGATTCCTATAAATGCATCGGTTGCTAGATATTTCCCATATTCACCTTTCTTACAAGTCCGCGAATCAGAATTTTACTATTTGACATCCTTCCCTCTTTTCACAGAAGGGTTTTTACCATTTTTCATAGCTAGGACTTCTAGGACTGTTCCCCGACGGAATGATACTGCAGCGTGGTCCCGATTACCTGAGGGAGAAAACAGATCGGTTCCCACTTTAGAGCAATGTACTACATCCGATCTTGACGTTTCGAAGGATTTTGACATCGAACTCCCTCGTCTACGTCGGGTCGATATGAGCACGTGTCTCGATATGTTACCTGCGTGACCGATGCTAGCAAGGTGAGGGAGGACTATCGATGGAGCAAGGTAGTGGAGGTAGACATTCTCATCCCCAATGATAATATTACTGACTTCAAGGCTAGCTACCTTTATATATACACTTACCCATTCACCCTGGGCCCTGATAAATCTGTCGAATCTCCTCCCTTGGAAATCGACCCGGTTATTCTTGACTTTTGCGGCCGATACCAGGTGACCCTTGGTCAGATCTACCCATCCTTCTGGAGGATAGTGTTAATTCTTAGGCATTTCACCGAAGGGGTTAAAGGTAAGGTTTTTACCCTTGGCCATTTGATCCGACTGTACCTCCCTCGGTTGTATCGAGGCTTAATCAAGCTCCGCCACGGGTCCAAAAAGTCATTTTTCATGAGCGTTGATGAGGGAAAAGACCGAGGATGGATGAGCAAGTTTATCCGAGTGAGGACCTCAAACATCATCCCGGCCCGGAGGATCCCCTTACCGGAGTAGTGGAATGCTCGACGTAAGTGAATTTTTCTTTAACCGTCTCAACTATTATTTCGTTCATCATAATAACCTCTTTGTGCTTTCTGCAGCCGTTGTGTGGCATCCAGAGGTGGTCCCAAATTTGTCGGGATGGATCAGGCATTTGGACGAGAAGTTCCCGTACCGCGTTCGGTCTTGGACCGTCCTGGCTAAGAAGCGTTGGGTGGACAAAAATCACGGTGAGGTTCCTTTACCGCTTGTGCTTTGCATTTTGTGTTTCCTTCCATGCCCTTAGCGAAAATGTATCGTGGTTATTGTGCTGGTGCAAGTCTTGGTGAGAATATGCAGATGAGGCCAGCCCCTGACGGTGAAGCAGAGGCCTTGGAGCTTGATATGAACAAGAAAAGGAAGAGCAGGGCAGCCGTTGCCCGACCCGATAGGACTACTACTCTAACCACCAGGTCAAATCCTGATATCGAAGGGGAGGACGATGATGAAAGTCCGTTGAGGAGGAGAACAAGGTCCATTGCGAGAGATTTGTAGGCGCCCCGATCGAAGGCTGCTGAATCCAGAACAGCTGGCTCTGGCCGGGCTGATGAGCAGAGAGTCCTTGAAGAGGACGCTGATGTAGCTTCGAATCGTATGGCCGGATTCGGTGTAGCTTCTTCTAGGAGGACCATTGGCGTTGATCTTGAGGGACCAGAGCTCGGGGCTTCTAGGAGCATGGGTTGCTATTTGGAGAGATCGGCGAACCGAACGACACATGTTCTGGATTGATATATTTATCGACTTGCCCTTCTTCATAGGTCGAGTAGAGCAACTCGCGGATTAGTCAGTTGAAAGCGGAGATCTTCGGGCTGAAAGAGCGAAATGAGATTGTGGCCGGGGAATTGATGAAATCCCAGGATCTTCTCACGGACACTCGCAGGGAGATTGTTACTTTGGCCGTGGCTAAGTCTGAGGCTGAACGAGATGCTGCCACTTATAAGGAGGATGCGACCACGACGCATACAATGGTTTGCGACATGTCCATGGCAGCTGAGAAGAGACTAATTCGAGATATTGAGTATGCCAAAATGGAGGTGAAGAGGGAGACCCTCGAAGAACTCGAGGCCAAAGGCTTCTAGCTGTCTACCAATCTGGAGGAGGCTCATGCGGTGGAAAGAAGACTGGCACTCTTGATTGCCCCTGATAGGGGTGAAGATGATAATGGCGAGAAGTAGTCTTCGAGCCTTTTTTGTATGTCTTTCTTTTTGCTTCATGTGTCCCCCTCGTGAAACAAATAGTGTAAAGACGTTTTTTCTCTTTGCTAATGTATAAAAGGAGATTTTATCCTGTCAACCCTTCTCCTTGTTTCTTTGTTTTTGTGTTCAGGCACCGGCCCTTCGGGGCCTTTTCGTGGAACAGACCGGGGGCCCCAAGACTAGCCACATCTTAAGATTGAATCGATAGTTCCTCCCAAACTGATATTTATGACATCGGGGATCTCCCAAGGTCCCTCAATTTTATGAGTTATGTGGGATCTTGGAATGATTCTGCCAGTGCACTCCCCAAGGAGAAGGTGACATTAACGCGGCCACAATTAATTGGCCCTTTTGGGCAAACGAGCAGTTGTCGCTTAGCCTCTATATATTTGCTTATCCTCTCTTCAAGTGGCGATTTTGCAGTTTTTGATAAACGTATCTCCTTTGCAGAGCCTGGCACTTTGTGTGAGTCCTTCCGCTCTCCTTCTTCAGAAAGTTTTTGCATGGATCCTCATCTTCTTCCCTTTATTCTGTTGTAATCATGGCCTCCGCTTCAATGGCTGATCCTCGGATGGAGGGGAGTCCCTGCTGTGCTCCACCTTTGGTTGGTACCAGTGGCTCGCCCCCGATATCAGGAGAGCGAGATTCGGGTCTCCCTGCCTCGAAGAAGGCTGTCACACTGGGGAGACCTCCTAATGTTCCAGGCCATCGAGAGCATGTGTCGAGGATTATTTCATCGGTGAGGGAGTAAAACCTCGAGATGATTAGGAAATAATGCGGATGGGGGAAAGGCGTGATTTTGTGAGAACCTTCCCCCGAGGAGAGTATCATGACATACATTGAGGGGTTCTTGAGCGTTTATATTCACGTTCTCATGCCGGGTTCCCCGGACCGGGTCATGCTTGATTTCTGTAAAAGATATCAAGCAATGTCGGCGCAGGTTCATCCCTTTCTTTGGAGAATAGTGTAGTCTATGAGATATTTTGCTGACAAGGCCGGGATAGAATTCACCCTCAGCCACCTCGTGAGGTTGTATCATCCATTGCGCTATCGGGGCCTGATTGCTCTTCAGCGTAGATCCACCCGAGCTCCTATGATCGGCGGTGAGGAGGATGAGGACCGCGGATGGATGAATCGGTGCATTCAATTCCGGATGACTAATGTTATCCCCGTAGAATTTTTACCGTTCCCTGAGAGATGGAACCTCACACGTAAGTGCTTCGTTTGAACTGTCTTTCAACTCAGCATGGGTTTGGCCCCATAATAGTATCTTTATGTTCTTTGTTTATAGCAACTCATTGGTTGTCCGATGAGATCCCTGTTTTAGCCGAATGGTCCCGTAAGCTAACATCTTTCTCGGCCTACGATAGGCGCCGGTAGCGAGATCTATTAAAAGGGAGATGGCAGGCGAATCATCATGGTAGGTGTTTGGTGTTCTGCCCCGCTAAGAGGTGACTTCTTTCTTGCTGGCTCATCTGATTTATCTGCTGTAGGTGCCGGGAGTCCTTTCGAAGAGAGGTTGAATCCCCCGAAAGAGGAGGATAGATTGCTGGCCCAGGGGTCAAGGAACACCTAAAAAAGGAAAGATGCCCCTGAGTGCGAGAAGGCCTGTGGTGAGGCACCTTCTTCACAGCGGTTAAAGGGAAGCGATTTGGCCGACCGGTAACCTTCCGAGGTTGGTGCATCATTGGACGTCGCTTCGGCCTTCAGTGAGGCTCAGCTCTTTGGCCTTATGGTGAGTTTCGGCCGCTGTAAGGATGTTCTGGCCATGCGCTCCTCTCTTTTCTTTTTGTTTACCTGGCTTTCTTTCTCAGTCTTTCAACATGCTCAAGGCCGAACTGCTTCATTGTGAGGCCATGTTGCGGGATACTCGAGATAGGGAGAAATCCCTTAGACTTCTTTATGCGGCAAAGGAAAGTGAGCTCGTCACTTTACGGCATGAGGTAGACCAGAGTCGGGCCCGGGAGGCCCTCTTGGAGAAATGGGTATCCTGCATCTCGTGCTGGCCTGTATTCCCTTTTTATTTAGCCGTCTTGACGTATTGCTGTTTCAATTGAAGGATAAGGAGGATGAGCTGGAACAACTCTGGGGTGAGGTTGGCAAAGCCAAACGTGAATTCATCGAGCTACAAGCGCATGTGAATGCCCATTATGCGGCCAAAGGGAGGGCTCAGACCGAGGCTTCCATTCTTGAGGTACAAATTTAGGCCGCCCGTGCGAATGATTCTGCTCGGGTGAAGATGATCGTGAGACTTTCATCCGAGCATTCAAGGGTGAACACTGAGGTGGTGAATGTCCGGGCCGAGGTTATGATGAATAATACCAGGCAGAACAGATAATGGCGGCTTATTCGAGAAGCGTTGCCGTTGCTAAAGCTGAGCTGAAGAAGACACTCCATCGTGCAAACAATAGCAAGGAGTACATGAGGTGCAAATTCCGGAGGGAAATCCTTGAGGAGATTCACGCCAGGGGCTTTAATCTCTTAGGGGAGATCGAGCAAGCCAAAGGAGAGGAGTACGATGCCAAGTTCCTACTGTCTGATGCTGAGGACGATGAGGAGGAGATCTCCAGGCTATAACTGCCGAAAAAAAATGGAATGACCATTCCCTGCCTTCTTTTGTATATATAGCTTTTATTATATGACGCAGACTGAGATTGTACTTTGTCGTCAATATGTAGTAATAAGAGGGGGGAACCCCGCAACTTTTATCTCCTGTATTTCTGCTCGTTGGAGTTTCAATTGGGTCGATTCGATTCTAGATTTTCCCTTAGGCTTGCGTGCTTTAACCGTCTTCGGGTTTAGTCTCCGAGTCGGGACCCGACTTGAGCTTAATTTACCCTCGAGTTTTGCGTTTGTTTGGGCTAGCGATGATGGTTTTTATTTCTTGCCATTGGGCGTTTGGTTGTTTTAACTATTTTGGGTCCAGACTCCAAGTCGTGTTGCGACTCAAGCTTTAATTTACCCTAAAGTTCTTTCCTGCATGCATGGGCAGGCAATAATAGCCTTTTGTGCTTCGCGTCGAAGTGACCTTTTAGGTGCGTGGCCCGTAGGCTCACTCGGCTGGTTGATAGTGGCATGTATGCCGTGCCCTCAGGCATGTTGTAGTTTAAATATTTCGGGTCCAGTCTCTAGGTCGCGTTGCGATTCGAGCTTTAATTGACCCTCAAGTATTTTTCAGACAAGCGATAGTGCCTCTTACGCTATTTTGGTCGCTAAGACCTTTCAATATGTGGCCCGAAGGCTTGCATAGTTAACTATTTTGGATCCAGTCTTCGAATCGGGTTACGATTCGAGTTCATTTTAATCCTCACATTGTCAATTTTTTAGCTAGCGACAATGACTCTTACGCTGTTTGGTCGTAGAGACCTTTTAATATGTGGCTCGGAGGCTTTTTTAGATGGCAACAATAACTCTTATGTTGTTTTTGCCCGTGGGCTTTTTGTAGGCTTTGTTTTCCGCTCGTTAAGGTCTTTTGAAAGATTTTTGCCTGACCCGTCGTCGCTTTCGGAAGAACCTCGATTTCAAGTTGTTATCCCGTGGGCTTTTTGTAGGCTTTGTTTTCCGCTCGTTAAGGTCTTTTGAAAGATTTTTGCCTGACCCGTCGTCGCTTTCGGAAGAACCTCGATTTCAAGTTGTTATCGGCGATGTTTCGAGCACCTCAGAAGATTTATAGCTCGTAGGCTGAGTAGGTCGAAGCCTTGTGATTTGGAGCTGACATGGTCGAAGCTTGTTTTTGCATGTTAAGGGAAACCCATTTTAACCGGTTCTTTCCGAAATATATTCGGAGTAATGGCCTGTGATTTTTGCTTAGCGACGGTCGGGAATCCCCGAGTCGCGTTAGTTTGGTTGTATCAACCGTTTTGACCATAGTCATATGTGTTTGGCCGTAGCCATTTTTGATCCCGAGTGACAGTTTAGGCATCTACACCGAGGGTATGCCCTTTCGGGATTCTTACAAATGCGATGTATAGCCTAAATTTTGGGATTTTCATGCCAGTTGAGGTCTTATAGTTTGTCATGCCTGTTGAGGTCTTACAGTTTTTGTTGTAATGTAGAATAGATCTAGTTACACCGAGTCTGCCCGCTCGGGGTCTTATAGTTTCGAGTTTCCCAGCGTATGGCGATTGCCGATGAATGATAGTCTCCGAGTCATCGAATTTGTTTAAGCTTGAAGACCGCTTTTGGTGGAAAGGCTTTCGCCCCGAGCATGTTGAAATTCCCTTTTCTAAAGTATGAGATGCCGAAAGATATTCTTTATCGCTTGGCATAGACATGCTGTAAATACATGTCGTTTTGTTGTTACGAGCTCGGCCCGCGCGGGCGAGGCTCCTTGGACCATTTGGTCCGTTGCATTATTCCCTATTGGGGCTTCGTTCGTCATTTTCCGGCATGGGGCCGATTGTAATGAAAGTCCCGTAGGCTTGCTAGATCCTTCTTGGGAAGTGCATCGTCGTTGCCTCGTTAAAAAACCCTGCCGGTAGAAAACCCATTTTGGGATAAAAAAATCTAATCAAAGGAAAAGAGTGCAACAGACGTTCTGAAGCCTCAGAATCTTCGAGCTGGGGTATCGTCCTGATTATCTTGGTTATTGTCCTGCACAAGGGTAACCGTGAAGTAGAAGATGGGAAGGGGGATGGGTGCTTATACCTCAGTGACGATGGCGCTTCTCGAGTTCTGGCGCTTATTTGGCGGTTGCTAATTGGTCCTTTATTTGAACGCGTTCGGGGTGATCATCAGAAGATCGTGTGGACGATGTGTTGAGGCTCGTCTATTTTATTTCCCTTAGCCATATCTCCTTCTTTCAATTGATTTTTAGCTCGGCTGTTGAGAAGTTCTCGAAGGTGCCCGTTGTCGAGCAATCGGGCCACTTCCTCTCGGAGCTGCCTACAATCTTTGGTTCGATGCCCACACGAGTTATGAAACTCGCAAATCAAACTATAGTTTCTGTGGGAAGGATCTGAATGTAACGGTCTGGGCCATCTAGCGTCTCCGATCTTGCTAATGGCGAACACAATGTCTGGCACATCGACGCTGAAGTTGTATTCCGATAAATGGGGCATGTTTATTGGCGCTATGCTTCTATTGAACCTAGTTTTGTTGACGAACCCTCGAGGGTCCTGTCCTTGATCTATCCTCCGATCGTTGCAAGGTAGGTTGTGCCTTGGGGCGTTCCTTCTGTCTGAGGTACGACTGTCATCTTTGTTTGCTTGGTTTCGATTCTTTTACCAGGAGTCTGTTTGGGTACACTAAGCTCGAAGGGGCTCCCAAATGGTCGTCCTCGGCCCTAATCTTTGACTGGTACCGGTTGTGGACGTCCGACCAGGTCACGGCCGGATATTCGATTAGGTTTAGCTTCAGCTGCTTCGAGGCCACCGAACTTCGTTCATTCAGGCCTTGGGTGAAGGCCTGCACTGCCCAGTTGTCGGAGACTGGCGGCAGTTCCATCTGTTCCATCTGGAAGCGAGACACAAATTCTCACAGCATTTCGTTCTCCCTTTGCTTAATCTTCAACACGTCGGACTGCCTTGTTGCTACCTTGATGTCACCAGCGTGCGCTCTTTCGAAGGAGTCCGCTAACATGGCGAATGAATCTATGGAGTTGGGAGCCATGTTGTGATACCGCATCATGGCCCCCTTCAAAAGCGTTTCTCTGAATTTCTTCAGCAATATGGACTCGATCTCGTCATTCTTTATATCGTTACCTTTTACTATGCAAGTATAGGCAGTAACATGTTCGTTGGGGTCGGTAGTATCGTTGTACTTAGGGAGTTCCGACATTCTGAATTTTTAGGAATGGGCTTTGGGGCCGCTTCCTCGGGGAGTGTCCTCTGTATGAACTTCTTCGAATCCAAACCTTTTAGGACCGGGGGTGCTCCCGGGATCTGATCCACCCTAGAGTTGTAGGTCTCGACCTTTTAATCATTGGCTGCAATCATTTTTCTCACCTGATTCGATCCTTTTGGTGAGGTCCTCGAGTATCTTCACTATGGCGGGGTCAACCACTGAACCATTGTTGCTTGATCGTTTGGGTACTTGCTCGGTGGGGGGAGCTGTATCTGGTACCGCTGTGCTGGGGGTTCTCGGATAGCTTTGCAACTGAGTAATGGCCAGTTGTTGTGCCTGCAACATTTCAAAAATAACATGAATACTAACTTCTTGTTCTTCCCGGGCCGGTGTTTTTTGAGCTTCCTGTTGGTCGTTGTGTCGTATGCTCCTGTTGGTGTTAGAATTTTCGTCGACTTGCTGTGCGTCCTGTGAGTTTGCGTCTGCCAGAATTGGTTCGAGCGCGTTATCGGGATTCTATAGTGGTGCTTCGGCGGCCGGGACAGCCACACCATTTTCCCTGTGATTTTCGAGGTTGTCATTCTCGACTCCGTTTACCGAGCCAGACATTTTGACATGAAATCAAAGGATCTTGGACAAGAAATAGTGTGAAAGATAACGTGCGTTTGTGCAATGAAACTAGCAAGAAAATAATAACTATTAGTTTTAGCCCCACGATGGGCGTCAAACTGTGTGCCGTGAAAATGGTAACAATAATTAAATTTGTAAAAGGGATTCTAAAAATACATAATCTATTCCCGAGCTAGTTGTTAGAGTATTTGATGCTAATACTGTGGAGTTTAATGACAATATACAAGCTAAAACAAGGTAGTAATCAAACTAGAGGGCCTACTGTCCGGGTGTAGGTCTGGTCGATGGGGGACCTCGGGGTCAACGTCAGGGTCGAATTCGAGCTATCGAGGATAGTTGGGGATGGGATAACAGTTGAAGATATAATTAAACAAGGCTCTTTATGGCCAATACTGAGTTAAACGATGAAGAACAAGTAAGGAAACGATAGATATCAAGGTAACTTCGGGCCAGTAAGAACGAACAAGTTAGAAAGAAAAGAGAGAGAGAGAGAGAGATATTATTGCACTTGTGGAGAAATGGAGCAACATCAGTTCTTTATAAAGTGGCATGGATTCCCCTTATATAGGAGAGGGAATACCATATAGTACAAAGTGTATTGAATGTAAAGACATGGGGATGGGACGGCTAGGCATGGTACTAGTGCATATTGACTCTAGCCGCTTGCCTCGGGAGTCCCCCGTCTTCGTAACCTTTGTTAGGTCGTGGAAAGATTCCTTATCCTCGGAGTCTCTGTAGGGTCACGGACGATCCTCGACGGAGGGAGCTCGATCGTGATCCTAAAGCCTCGAGATGCTGGCATGACTTTCCAAATGTACCTTAATGGCGGGAAATAGATCCCCCTGATTTCACCGCATACAATGATCAGAAAGGGCTATATTAATCACTTGTTTTGGGTGCAGGATGTGGAAGTAGAGTCATCTACCCTTCAATCTAACTGGTGGTTAATAAGTTTCCCGGTGTTTTTCCTGATGAGCTTCCATGCCTTTTGCCAGAGGGGGCGATTGAGTTTGCTATTGACATATTACAAGATACTCAGCCGATATCTCTTTCTCCTTATAGAATGGCACCTGCAGGGATGAGAGAGTTGAAACAATAGAGAGATTTGCTTGAAAAGGGCTTTATCAAACCCAGTACATCACCGTGGGGAGCACCTATGTTATTTGTGAGAATGAAAGATGGTTCCTTGCGGATGTGTATTGATTACAGCCAGTTGAATAAGGCGACGATAAAAAATAAGTACCCACTCCCGAGGATGGATAATTTATTTGATCTGTTGCAGGGTGCCATGTGTTTCTCGAAGATAAACTTGAGGTTTGGGTACCATTAGGTAAGGGTTAAAGATAAAGATATTCCGAAGACAACATTTAGGACCAGATACAGGCACTTTGAGTTTCATGTTATGTCGTTCAAGTTGATCAATGCCCCTGCATTATTCATGGTTTTGATGAACTGTGTGTTCAGACATTTTCTAGATCTATTCGTGATTGTATTTATAGATGATATTTTGGTTTATTCCCGTAAAGTATGGGCATACATATCATTTGTGTACTGTGCTAAGAGTTCTACAAAAAAAGGAAGTTATGCACAAAATTCTATAAATGTAAATTCTGGTTGAATTCTATAGCTTTCCTTGGGCATATTTTTTTAGGTGAAGGTATCCGAGCTGATATATAGAAGATCGAGGCAGTGAAGACTTGGCCTAGATGCATGAAACTGATGGAGGTTCGTAGCTTCCTGGGTTTGGCATGTTATTATAGGATATTTGTAGAGGGCTATTCTTCTTTTTCGGGAGCATTGACAAAGTTGACTTAGAGGGCAACTAAGTTTCAGTGGACTGTTGCTTGTGAGTGGAGTTTCCAGGCAATGAAGCAAAAATTGACTTCAACATCGGTTCTGACACTCCAAGAGGGAACCGATGGTTATGCTATCTATTGTGACAGTTCAAGCGTTGGATTGGGTTGTGTATTGATGCAGCATGGTAAGGTTGTAGCTTATGCTTCTAGACAACTAAGAAAGAACGAGAAGAATTACCCGACCCATGATTTAGAGTTAGCCGTGGTGATTCATGCACTAAAGATGCGGAGGCACTATTTGTATGGCATATATGTTGATATATATACAGATCATAAGAGCATTCAGTATATCTTCAAGCAAAAGGAATTGAATTTATATCAGAGGCGATGGTTGGAGCTACTGAAAGACTATGATGCTGATATTTTTTACCATCCAGGGAAGGCGAATATAGTAGCCGACACCCTCAGCCGTAGATCTATGGGTGGCTTATCATATTTATAGCCAGAGAAAAGTGAGATAGCCCGTGAGAATCATCATCTAGCTAATCTTGGAGTTTGATTACTAGAATTAGGTGATACTAGAGTTACAATTAAGGATACGACAATATCCTCTTTAGTAACTGAAGTGAAGGAACGCCAATATGAGGATCCTATGCTAGCTTATTACAGAGATATAGCCCCCCAAAAGGAGAAGACACCATTTGAGATTACAGGATATGGAGTCCTTAGATATCGAAGCTGATTATGTGTTCCTAATGTGATAGGGCTGCGCCAACAGGTTATGGGAGAAACTCACTATTCTCATTATTCTGTTCATCTAGGAGTGATGAAAATGTATCATGATATCAGGGAAATATAATAGTGGGACAAAATGAAAAAAGATATAGAAGAGTTTGTTGCTTAGTGCCCTAATTGTCAGCAGGTTAAGATTGAGCATCAGAAACCCGGTGGACTATTGCAGATATAGAGATTCCGACTTGGAAATGGGAAGTAATTAATATGGATTTCATCATAAGCTTACCACGTACCCAATGTAAGTTTGATTCTATATGGGTGATTGTTAATTGACTTACAATATCAGTTCATTTTCTTCCTGTCAGGACTACGTATTCAACAACGGAGTATACAAGGATTTACATTAAAGAGATAGTACGACTTCATGGTGTCGGTATATCTATTATTTTAGATAGAGGTACTCAGTTTACGACTAATTTCTGGAGTTCATTCCAAAAACAATTGGGGACTCAGTCATATAATATTTCATCCCTAGACAGACGGTCAGGCTAAAAGTACTATTTTGACACTTGAGGATATGCTACGAGCTTGTGTAATAGACTTCAGGGGTAGCTGGGATGATCAACTTCCGCTTATTGATTTCACATATAATAATAACTATCTCTCCAGAATTTAGATTGCTCTATATGAAGCTCTTTATGGACATAAGTGTAGGTCACCTATCAGATTGTTTGATGTTGGGGAAACTAAGTTAGTAGGACCAGAGTTGGTACAAAAGGTAGTTGGGAAGATTAAGCTTATATGGGAAAGGCTATTAGCAGCTCAGACTCGTCAAAAGTCCTATAAAGATAATCAATGACGAGACGTGGAGTTTCGGGTAGACGATTGGGTATTCCTAATGGTATTATCGATGAAAGGCGTTAAGAGATTTGGTAAGAAAAGAAATCTTAGCCCTCAGTACATTAGATCTTATAAGATCATACATAGAGTAGGCCAGGTAGCATATGAGTTAGACTTGCCCTCCAACTTGGAGTCTGTACATCCAGTCTTTCATGTGTCTATGCTCCATAAGTGTATCGGAGATCCTTCTAGAGTCGTTCCAATTGATGATGTCTAGGTCACAAAGCAACTATCATATGAGGACGCTCCCATTGCTATACTAGATAGACAAGATCGGAGATTGAGAACTAAGGACGTAGCTTCGGTTAAATTACTTTGGAGGAAAAAGAATATGGACGAGATGACTTGGGAAGCTGAAGAAGATATGAAGTCTAGGTATCCTCACTTGTTTCCACTTTCAGAGGAGGAGCAGAGTAAGACATCATATCCTTTAGGTGGGTATATGATACTGGATTCTTATGTTAGTTAGTGTCATTGGTCGTGTGAGGACATTGGTGTTATTGATGTTTGTGGCCCCGTGTGACTTTGTATTGTTGAGTTTGCTACATGATAGGTTGGTATTAGTACCATTACAGAGGAGACTCTGCCAAAATTTCTATAGATCTCCGTGAGTTTAACAATCGAGGATGAATGTTTCTAAGGGGGACATTTGTTACACCCTGTGCGTTCCAAGGTGATGTGTAATGAATACGAGACTTGTTAATCATGATTTTGTTACAAACCATATTCATGTATGTTAGTTCATGCCATAAGGTAGTCGACGCAAATCCATGAGGTGATTATCTTTAAGATGATAAGAAGTTAATCATATCGGTCTTGTATGATACAAGGGTGTATAAGAGTGGTTAGCAAGTATTAGAAGTTAAACGAATCAAGGATGTTGTAAATTGTATTATTGGATAAACCTAGAGGTGATTAATATACTCAAAAGGTCATATTTTAAAGTATTTGAATCGTATAATATCTCTATCATAAGTCTTGAAGTCAAACGAGTTATGAAACAAAAGTTGTCGCAACTTAGGTCCATAATTTTACTTAAACATTAGGTCAAATGTTACTAATCTTTTCTCCCAATTACTTGGAATTATGGGGTGATCTACCCACAAAATTGAAGATCTATGAGTCTAGTTTCCAAAACATTAAACAGTTCGTCAATATAATCTAGGAGTAGAGAGATATTCGCGTTTTCACAAGACTGCACCAAGCACCTCTCTATGGGGCCCACATAGTCGGTTTAAGAGATATGGATATATATATATATATGAATATATATATATATATATATATATATATTCCTAGAACCCGTTTTAAGTCATTAATTTTAAGTATATTCAGACTTAGAACCCTATAAACACCCTCTCAAGGTTCTCTCAAGATTCAAGACCCAAACAAAGGGCAAACAACACAAATCAAGTGTCAGGAATCCCGTGGCGCTAGTAAGTTTCTTGTTCTTCTTGTTGTTGCTCATTTTTTTTTATTGTTCAAGCTCACGTGGAAGGTTGTTTAAGGGGTTTATGTTCTTTAAATACTCCCTAAAGTTTTAATATCAACCCTAGGCGATTTCAAGTCTTCTAAAGTGATTCTAGTGCCGAAAAACCCTAATTGATTGCTAGTTTCACTTCCTTGTTCTTGTGGCAGCATTGGAGGGATATTTAGTGGATAATTAAGGTCAAATTGGAGTTTTTATTTCTGTTTGAAGGTAAGGAACCTCTTACTCTACATGCATTTAAGATTATCCAAGTTGCGGCTAAGTTGTTGAAGCTAGAACTTGTGAAATATATATCGAAAGGCTTGGTAGTAGTGTTGTTGGTTGGTGGACTATTTTTGTAGGATTAATATGATTATTATTGATGTTATTTTGGATGTTTGGTGATTGTTTTGACTTGTGGGAAGTCATATAAATAGGGTAGGTGCTATCCGTTTCCTCGTAAAATAGGTTGTGTTCGATACATAATAGTTACGACACCTAAACGATAACAATATTGTCATTTCTCTTACTGTAGGCTAAGAAGTTGTGAAATTGCATAAATTGAGGTTGGGAAGTATATACAAGGTATGTGAGGTTGTCCCTTTCCTTATTTTGCACGACTCCAATTGTACATAATGTAATGAACGAGCTTCCAATGATACTCTATTCTTAGAAGCTAGCAGTACTTACATTGTTTCCTTCTTATGGAAAGATTGATGTTGATGTTGCTTCTATTATTCTTATGTAATCGATGTTGTTGGTAATTCCTTATTCTTATAAGATTCATGATGAAGAGTTAGTCCAAATAATGTGTATAGAGGATACCGACCTTACGTCACTCCGAAAGGATCAGAATATTATTCCAATGAGTCTAGCATGCATTATATATATGTATCTATTTTACTCTACCGAGCCACGCTATAGACGGCCGGGTACGGCACCTATTGGGCAACCATTGATCAGTTGGGTTTTACCAAGCTCCACGTGGCCGGGTACGATTCTATCGAGCCTTGTGATGGTTGGGTATGTTTTTAACGAGCCTATTATGGTCGGGTACGATATGATGATGATGATGCCCACAGAGGTGTATGTTTTAAAAGTTTATGTATACATATGTATGTATCATGCATTTCATGTCAGTAGCCCTCAGAGGTACCCAGATGTTACAGGTTGTATATTCCCTATCCCTTTTTACATTACTGTTCGTACTTATGCTTTCCTACCTTACATACTCAGTACTTTATTCGTACTGACATCCTTTTTATTTGTGGATGCTGCATGTCATGCTACAGGTCCTGATAGACGGGTAGACACAGATCCCCCACCATAATAGGCTGCCCAGTTCAGCGGTTATTGGCGAGATCCATTCTCCGGACTTGCCGTGGTCTTGGTATGCATTTTTGTTATTGACATTATGGGTATGTCGGGGCCCTGTTCTAGCAATATTGCAGCACTTATTTTCCTTTAGAGGCTTATAGACAGGTGTCGACTCATGTATAGTTTGGTATGTCTTGTTGGCTGATTTTTGTTGTATAGTCTTTCACGGCAGCGTGGTAGCTCGTACCTTATATATAGTTTCTTTATTGACTAGTCATCATATGTTATGTATGTTCATGGCATCATATTTCATTGTTGGTTGTCCATGATTCATGTCTACCATTTATATCAATCTTGTTGGCCATAAAAGATAATAAAGAAGGATAGATAAAATGTACGTTGGTGCTCGGCAAGTTGGTCGGGTGCTAGTCATGGCCCTCTAGTTTGGGTCGTGACAAACTTGGTATCACAACAAGTCTATCCTAGGGGTTGTCTATAAGGCATGTCTAGTAGAGTCTTGATTATGGATGTGTAGCGCACCACATTTATAATCAGGAGGCTATATTACATCTAGGGTTGTTACCTTCTCCCTGAAGCTAGATCGTGCATAGAGTTGAGTCGTAAGGTTTCGTCTCTAATACTCACCCTGTTTTCTTTCAGTGATGCCTTCGACTAGGAAGCAATCGATTATTAGACGGCTTGATACAGCTGCGGGAGAGGGTACTAATCAGGTGGCTCAAGCCAGAGCAGTCCAAAATGAGGCTTAGAGTGAGATGTCGTCTCTTACCTCATCTACTCCGTCTCCTCCAGAGGATATTAGGAGGCACCCAGCACCACCAGTTTCGGCGTCTAGCACTATAGACCAGGATATGTCGATTGTAGTGCGGTTGTTGACTAGCTTGGTAGCTGCTCAGGCTTAGAGGCAGAATATCAGTGTTGTTGATAAACCGGATAGTATAAAAGTTCGTGATTTTATTAATCTAGACCCTCCAGTGTTTACCGGATCAGACCCTAAGGAGCACCTGCAGACTTTTATTGATCAGGTTCATTGTAGTTATGCATGCTAGTGATACAGAGGCATTAGAGTTGGCTTCTTATTGGTTATGAGATTTAGCGATTTTCTGGTATGATTGTTGGAAGAGATACAGGGGTCCGAACTCTCCTCCAACTATGTGGAAGGAATTTTTTGAAGCCTTTATTTGTCACTACTTGCCAGTTGAGATACGATGAGCTAGAGCTGATAAGTTCTTGAACCTTCGACAAGGTAATATGAGTGTGCGAGAGTATAATATGCAGTTTGATTCTTTAGCAAGGTATGATCCCCATATGGTGGCCGAGATGAGCGATTGGGTGCATCTGTTCATGAACGGGTTGGGACCACATCTAATAAATGAGTGCACGACAGCCTCCTTGGTGGAGGGCATGGATATTTCCTATATTCAGGCTTATGCCTAGACCCTAGAGGATTGTAAGCGCCTGCAGAGGGCAGATAAGGAGTAGGATAGGGGCTAGCATAAGAGGGCGAGATTAGCAGGGTATTTTGATGACTTCAGAGGTAGTGTTAGGCCCTAGTTTTCGAGGAGTTAGGCGCCACCTGTATCTAGTGCTCCTCCACAGTTTTAGAGGCCTTGATATGATCAATTTACCTATTCTAGTCTAGGTCAGAGTTCGTGGGCATCAGGCTCGCAACATCATAGTGATACTAGTCAGATGAGACCCCCAACACCACGTTGTGATCAATGCAGCAAGGCCCACTTTGGACTGTGTTGTCAAGGTTCTGATGCGTGCTATTCTTGTGGACAGTCTAGCCATATGATGCGGGATTGTCCTAACAGAGAAGGTGCTGGGTTGGCTCAGCCGACTAGATCTGTGTCAGGTTCTTCCTCATCAGTTCGACCTCCAGCACGGGGTCTTCAGCAGTTGACAGGTTGTGGTAGAGTTAGAGGTATAGTGGCGAGTTCGAGTGGTGCTCAAAATTAAACCTATGCTCTAGTAGGTCGATAGGATCTCGAGTCATCTCCAGATGTTGTTACAGGTATATTGTCTGTGTTTTCTTATGATGTATATGCGCTAATTGATCCGGGATCTACATTATCATATGTTACACCCTTTATGGCTAATAAGTTTGGCGTTGAACCTGAATTGATAAGTAAACCCCTTGCAGTATCTACTCTGATAGGAGATTCTGTGATTGCTAGAAGGGTATATAGAGGTTGCACTGTGATGATTTGTAGTCGTCAAACCTCGGAAAATTTATTTGAGTTACAAATGGTTGATTTCGATGTGATAATGGGAATGGACTGGTTGGCCTCATGCTATACAAATGTTGAGTCATACGAAGATGGTTAGGTTTCAGTTTCCAGTTGAACCCGTCATTGAATGGAAGGGGAACATTGCTACACCGAAAGGTAGGTTTATTTCCTACCTTAATGAAATGAAGATGATCTCAAAAGGTTATATCTATCATCTCATTCGCATTAGGGATGCGGAGGCGAAGCCGCCTACTCTACAATCAATCCCTATGGCCAATGAATTTCTAGATGTTTTCCCATATGAACTCCCAAGCCTTCCTCCTAAAAGGGAGATTGAGTTTAGCATTAATGTGTTGCTTGACACTTAACCCATATCTATTCCTCCATATAGGATGGCCGCGACAGAGTTGTGAGTGTTGAAGGCGCAGTTGAAGGACTTGTTGGATAAGGGATTCATTAGGCCTAAAACTTCACCTTAGGGTGCACCAGTTCTGTTCGTGCAGAAGAAAGATGGGTCGTTAAGGATGTGTATCACTTATTAACAATTGAATAAGTTTACTATAAAAAACAAATATCCACTTCCAAGGATTGATGACATTTTTGACCAACTCCAGGGTGCCAAGTGTTTCTCCAAGATTGACTTACGTTCAGGTATCATCAGGTGAGGGTTAAGGAGAAGGATATTCCAAAGACGGCCTTCCGGACAAGATATAGGCACTTTGAGTTGTTGGTGATGTCATTCGGGCTAACAAATGCCCCGACAACTTTTATGGATCTCATGAATACTGTATTCAGGCCCTATCTTGATGTGTTCGTAATTGTATTCATTTATGACATTCTGGTGTATTCTCATTCGGAGGCGGAACATGCGGGCCACTTGCGGATAGTATTACAAATGCTTCAGGATTGTAAGTTATATGCTAAGCTCTCCAAATGTGAATTTTGGCTAAACTCAGTAGCATTCCTTGTCCATATGATATCTGACAAGGGTATTAGTGTTGACACTCAGAAGATTGATGCAGTAAAGAATTGGCCAAGACATACAACACAATCTGAAGTCCGCAGCTTCTTGGGGCTAGCAGGATATTATAGGCGGTTTGTAGAAGGTTTTTTCTCTATATCAGCTCCATTGACTAAGTCAACATAGAAAACTACCAAGTTCCAGTGGTCTAACACTTGTGAACGTAGTTTCAGGAGCTAAATAATCGATTGACATCCGCACCATTGTTCACTCTCCCTGAAAGAACAGAAGGTTATGTGGTATATTGTGATGCCTCAGGTATAGGTTTGGGGTGCGTATTGATGCAGCGTGGGAATGTGATTGCTTATGCATCAAGACAATTGAAGAAGCATGAAAAGAATTATCCAACCCATGATTTGGAATTGGCTGCAGTAATATATGCTTTGAAGATATGGCGGCACTACTTATACGGCGTCCATGTTGACATCTACACAGATCACAAGAGTTTACAATACATCTTCAAGCAGAAAGAGTTGAATTTGAGGCAGCGTAGGTGGCTTGAATTATTGAAAGACTACGACGTCGAGATATTGTATCATCCCGGTAAAGCCAATGTTGTGGCAGATGCTCTCAGCCGTAAATCAATGGGAAGCTTAGTACACATTGAGGTAGGTAGATAGGGGTTGACTAAAGATCTTCATCAGCTAGCTAATATGAGAATCAGATTGTTAGACTCTAATGACGTAGTTGTTGCTGTACATAATACATCAGAATCATCATTGGTAGCCGAGGTAAAAGGACGACAATATGAAGATCCTATCTTAGTACAATTGAGAGAGAGCATTCAACAGTGTAAAATTATGGCTTTTGAGATCAGAGAAGATGGGGCACTGAGATACCAGGGTCGATTATGTGTGCCTAATGTGGCAGGGTTGCGAGAGAAGATTATGAATGAGATTCATCAATCCCGATATTCCATCCATCCCGGCTCGACAAAGATGTATCATGATGTCAAGGAGCAGTATTGGTGGGATAACATGAGGAAGTCTATTGCAGAATTTGTAGCCCAGTGTCCTAATTGTCAACAAGTAAAGATCGAACATCAGAAACCTGGTGGATTGCTTCAGAATATAAAGATTCCGACCTGGAAATGGGAGGTGATTAATATGGACTTCATTATTGGATTGCCTCGATCTTATCATAAGTTTGACTCCATATGGGTGATAGTTTATCGACTTGCAAAATGTGACCATTTTCTGCCTATTAAGACAACTTATACGGCTGAAGATTATGCGAAGTTGTATATCAAGGAGATTGTTAGGCTTCATGGTGTGCCGGTATCTATTATATCAAACCGAGGAGCTCAATTTAAGGCTAACTTTTGGAGGTCTTTTCAGAAGGGTTTAGGCACACAAGTGAATCTCAGCACTGCATTTCATCCGCATAATGACGGACAGGCTGAACGTACAATTCAAACACTTGAAGATATGCTACGAGCATATGTTCTGGATTTCAAGGGGAATTGGGATGATCATCTACCACTCATAGAATTTTCCTACAATAATAGCTACCATTCTAGTATTAAAATGGCTCCGTACGAGGCACTGTATGAGAGAGGATGTAGATCACTAGTTACATGGTTTGAAGTCGGTGAAACAACATTATATGGCCCAGATTTGATTCACCAAGCCATTGATAAGGTGAAAGTGATACAAGAACGACTGAGGATGGCGCAAAGCAGGCAAAAGTCTTATTCTGATGTACAACATCGTGATCTGGAGTTTGAGGTAGGTGACTGAGTTTTCCTGAGGATCTCACTGATGAAGGGGGTTATGTGTTTTGGGAAGAAGGGTAAGCTGAGTCTGCGGTATATTGGTCCATATAAAATTCTTCGACGAATTGGACAGGTTGCTTGTGAGTTAGAATTGCTATCTGAATTGGAATTTTTCCACCCGGTATTCCATGTATCTATGTTAAGGAAATGTATTGGAGACCCTTCTCGAGTCATCCCTATCAAATATGTACAAGTTACAGAGGATCTATCATATAAAGAAGTTCCAGTGGCTATATTAGATCGACAAGTTCTCAAGTTGACAACAAAAGATGTAAATTCCGTCAAAATATTGTGGAGGAACAAGAATATGGAAGAAATGACATGGGAGTAGAATAGGAGATAAAGTCTAAATACCCTTACCTATTCCAGAAGGAAGATAACGAGGATGCCAGGGGAACACAGGACGCATTAGAAGGTGAAACGGCTCTATGAGGTAAGCAATAACTTGAGAATACTCTTCCTTAATACAAATGGTGATATGCAGATACTGTACATTTCCATAATGCTTTGTATAGCCTTGTGAGGTAATATGTTGGGTTTAACTTTTTGCGAGTTTGGCTAGTGTCCATATTACATGGGAAACTTGGACGGAAATTTTTGTTCCAAGCCACGATGATTTAGACTCCCCATAAACCCTTACATTCGAGGACGAATATTCCTAAGGGGGGAGGGTATTACAAGCCATATTCACGTACGTTAGTTCATGCCATAAGGTAGTCGACGTAAATCCATGAGGATATTATCTTTAAGATGATAAGAAGTTAATCCTATTGGTCTTGTATTATACAAGGGTGTATAAGGGTGGTTAACAAGTATTAGAAGTTAAACGAATCAAAGATGTTGTAAACCGTATTTTTGGGTAAACCTAGAGGTGCTTAATATACTCAAAAGGTCATGTTTTAAAGTATTTGAATCATATAATATCCGTATCATAAGTCTTGAAGTCAAACGAGTTATGAAACAAAAGTCAACAAAAGTTGTCGCAACTTAGGTTCATAATTTTACTTAAACATTAGGTCAAATATTACTAATCTTTTCTCCCAATTTACGTGAAATTATGGGGTGATCTACCCATAAAATTGAAGATCTATGAGTCTAGTTTCCAATGCATTAAATAGTTCGTCGATACAATCTAGGAGTAGAGAGATATTCGCATTTTTGCGAGACTGCGCCAAGCACCTCTCTATGGGCCCCACATAGTCGGTTTAAGAGATATGAATATATATATATATATATATATATATATTCCTAGAACCCGTTTTAAGTCATTAATTTTAAGTATATTCAGATTTAGAACCCTAGAAACACCCTCTCAAGGTTCTCTCAAGATTCAAGACCCAAACAAAGGGCAAACAACACAAATCAAGTGTCGGGAATCCCATGGCGCTAGTAAGTTTCTTGTTCTTCTTGTTGTAGAGAATTAAGGTCAAATTGGAGTTGTGATTTCTATTTAAAGGTAAGGAACCTCTTATTATACATGTATTAAGATTATCCAAGCTGGGGCTAAGTCGTTGAAGCTAGAAATTGTGAAATATATACTGAAAGGCTTGGTAGTAGTGTTGTTGGTTGGTGGACTATTTTGGGAGGCTCAATATGATTACTATTGATGTTGTTTTGGCTGTTTGGTGATTGTTTTGACTTGTGGGAAGTCATATAAATAGGGGAGGTGATGTCCGTTTCCTCGTAAAATAGGTCGTGTTCGATACATAATAGTTACGACGCCTAAACGATAACGATAGTGTCATTTCTCTTATTGTAGACTAAGAAGTTGTGAAATTTCATAGCTTGAGGTTGGGAAGTATATATAAGGTATTTGAGGTTGTCCCTTTCCTTCTTTTGCACGACTCTGATTGTACATAATGTAATGAACGAGCTTCTAAAGATACTCTATTCCTAGAAGCTAGCAATATTTACATTGTTTCCCTTTTTATGGAGAGATTGATGTTGATGTTGCTTCTATTATTCTTATGTTATCAATGTTGTTGGTAATTCCTTATTCTTATAATATTCATGATAAAGAGTTAGTCCAAATAACGTGTATAGAGGATACCAACCTTACATCACCCCGAAAGGTTCAGAATATTATTCCAATGAGTTCAGCATGCATTATATATATGTATCTATTTTACTCTACCGAGTCGCGATATAGACAGCTGGGTACGACACCTATTATGCAACCATTGATCAGTTGGGTAACGAGCTCCACGTGTCCGGGTACGATTCTACAGAGCCTTATGATGGTTGGGTACGTTGTTACCGAGCCTATTACGGTCAGGTACGATATGATGATGATGATGCCCTCAGAGGTGTATGTTTCAAAAGTTTATGTATATATATGTATGTATAATGCACTTCATGTCAGTAGCCTTTAAAGGTACCCAGATGTTATATGTTGTATATTCTCTATCCCTTTTTACATTACCGTTCGTACTTATGCTTTCCTACCTTACATACTCAGTGCTTTATTCGTACTGACGTCCTTTTTATTTGTGGACGCTGCATGTTGTGTTTCAGGTCCTGATAGACAAGTAGACGCAACTCCCCCACCACAATAGGCTGCCCAGTTCAGCGGTAATTGGCGAGATCAATTCTCCGGACTTGTCGTGGTCTTGATATGCATTTTTGTTATAGACATTATGGGTATGTTGGGGCCCTGTTCCGGCAATGTTGCAGCATTTATGTTCCTTTAGAGGCTCATAGACAGGTGCCGACTCATGCATAGTTTGGTATGCCTTGTCGGCTGATTTTTGTTGTATAGTCTTTCACGGCAGCGTGGTAGCTCGTACCTTATATATAGTTTCTTGATTGTCTAGTCATCCCATGTTATGTATGTTCATGCTATCATCTTTCATTGTTGGTTGTCCATGATTCATGTCTACAATTTATATTAATCTCGTCGGCCCAAAAATATAATAAAGAAGTATAGATAAAATGTATGTTAGTGCTCGGCAAGTATGGCCGGGTGTTAGTCATGGCCCTCCAGTTTGGGTCATGATAGATTTAAATGATTTTAAAGTAATAATATGACTATATATGATGTTTAGATATAAAATATAAAGTTTGGGGAAACTCGGATTTAAGTTGCGGAAAAACCGACTAAAGATTTGCCTTGTAATGAAGCTTTTTGAGAAATATATTTCCTGTGTTATATGAGATATTGTTGGGACATATTATATACCAAATTGAAGGTCTTGGAATGTGCTTTCCATCACTCTTAACCGTTCATTCATACGACATCCGCATAAACAGATATGAGCGTCTAAAAAGGACCAATGCTAGGGTGCCAAGCTAGCACCTCTTTGACTTTTCAGAAGTTGATATGTATAGGCCTTAAGTCTTCTTTCTCTTTATTTTTCCATATAACACGAACAGAGAACACCCATAAACCTATCCTTAATCTCCCTACAAGGGTTTCAAAAAAGATAAAAATCCTGGGTACGAATCAAGAAGCGATAACATTAGAACGATCCCTACAACGTAAGTATCATTATACCACTTCTCTTTTTCTTTGTAGTTTGAGTATTGGAAGGTACTTCATAGTTAAGAAAATACCTAATTTCTGTATTTAAGCTTTTAAATATCAAGTATGGTTGATAAATTCGTTTTCTAATAGTTAGATCTCGTGGGACGGTGATCGGAAGCCGTGAGTTCGATTTATTTTATTTTTAATAGATTGTTTTGTAGCCCACTTATGTTGGCCTCTTGTGCTTCTGATTTATGGAATTTGGAAGGATAAAGTGTATGGAGAAACGCCACATGTGGTACGGTAGTGGGATGATCGCTCGTCATTGCAATTTCAAGCTAATTGGTAGCTGTTGATTGGGCGTGTTATGGTATATTTGGGTTTTGTTGTATTAAAGGTCCCGAATTGTTGTTAGGTTGTTTTTGAGTTACTGATTGTATCAAGTTGTTGTCTCGCCTATAGTAGGCTTGAGGGAGCATTTAAATTAAGGGAAATGCTACCCCTTTTTTATTACAGATTGTGTTACTTTCGTTATATAAATGAGAGAGACATTCGTAACTTGACAATATCTTCGCTGTCATTGTTGTAGATTAAGGTGCAGTGAGCTGAGTTTTGCAATGTTATTGGATAGATTTCTATAAGGTATGTTAAGGTTATCCTTTTTTTCCTTTTAGCATGATCCATATGATACAACGAAACGAGCAAACACACAACCTTCAGAAATGGCTCTATTCTTAGAAGTACTAGGGTTGCCTATGTTCTTGATTCCCCATATGTCATATTATTATATCATCTGTTCATGGGTCTCAAAAAATATGTAAGTTGATAAAGTTTATTTCGTGATATTAACCGAAGGCATATTGATCTTATGATCCGAGAGATCTTATTGACTTACTTCGTATGCATTGCATTTATTTATACATGTACATTGACCCATGACCATATGACGTTATATACACATATATTATATGTATATGGGGTATGGAGAAAGGTTACGACGTTATATACGCACCACCACCTGATCAATTGGTATACATTGATGAATTTGCTCACTGAGGTCGAGATGATATGATGAGATTCCCTCAAAGACTTGATGACACATACCTATTCATGGTATGACATTTATACGTATATGCATGACATTATAAATATTTCATAATTATCCGAGCTATTCAGACTTACTGGTTGAGTCCTTTATTCCATATTTCTTTCATGCCTTTTATATAATAATTTTTGTGCCTTACATACTCGGTACATTATTTGTACTAACGCCCTTATTGCCTAGGGGCCTACGTTTCATGCCCGCAGGTGCAGGCAGAAAGGCTGACAGTCCTCCTTCTTAGGATCCTTGCTCAGCGAGAGTTAGTGTGCTCCATTTGACCCGGAGTTGTTATTGGGTTTTGGTATGATTTATTTATATATATATATATATATATATGGGTATGACGGGGCCCAATCCCATCCTTTATACAATTGCACACTCTATTAGAGGTCTGTAGATAGTCAGGTATAGTTGGATAGTGTTTGGCCTTGTCGGCTTCTATTTTGATATATAGTTATCCATAGCAGCCTTGTCAGCTCTCCCTACCGTATTTCGCATATATATATATATATATATATATATATATATATATATATATATATATATATATATATATATATATATTTATATATATGTATGTATGTATGTCTTTTGGGTATGTTTCCTCACATATGTTATAAAACATGATTCAACAGTTTATTGATAGATGTTATGCATGACCTACCCCTATTTCATGTTTATATCTTAGACGTATGCTTAGAGGTGTTTGACAGGTAGGACTGGGGTACTCGTCATGGCCCATCGGTTTGGATCGTGACATAGTCCCAGCACCGTCGAAACTGACCTCAACCCTTGGGGTATTATTATCAACGCATCAGGGGTTGGCTCCCATACATGCGGGGGGTTCTGCCTTCATGAATCGGGGTTGCCTCATGCCCTTCATTACGAGTGTCGCTGATTGAATCCTCATGTTGAGGCAGATTTTCGTGTTCCTCAATGTTGTGTGCGATGTTGACATCATTACTTGCCGCTTTAGATTTCTTGCTAAAGAAAAAATCAAACAAGTTAGTAACAAATGTGAGGATCAAAGAAATTACGCAACTATCTAATTCCCACGGTGGGTGCCAAATTGTTTACCCATAAAATAGTACAATTGATTTTTTTACGTAGTTTATAAACAAGCGAACTGATTTAATCCAAAATAGTAAATAAATGAGATTAAAAGTAAGACTTAGAAAATGAAATTGAAGAAGATGAAAAGTCCGGCTCCGAGAGTAGTGTTTCCGAGGAAAGAAATGAGAGCAATATAAAAGAGCAAATAAAGTTATTTAATTGACAGCGAAAATAGAATACAACATAAGTTTTGCCAAGAATTTCGTTACAATGGCTGCTGAGCCTGCTATTTATAGCTATACCTAGGGAAACAAGATCCTAAAATCAAACCCTACTTAAATGATAATAAAGGAGCCATTAATGAATATGTAACGGCAGGCCATGAATGCAAATATTCTCTGCAACGGCTGCCATTTAATGTTAAAGAATATTCTTCATTGAATGCTATCCGATGACAAATATTCGATCTGCTCCAATTGACCATGTTCCCTTCGTGGTCTATCAATTGTCAATTGTAGTCGTTATCCTCGATATCAGTTATTACTTGACTTGCCTTTTGCCTGTCTTTGGTTTTACGTGTCATGCTATCATTCGATCATTTATTATAAATCAATTTTACCCTATACAGTCCTGCCGCCAAAAGATATGAGGATGGTTGAAAAACGTTACATCTTTAATTAGAAATTTTGAATTCAAACCTATGAATGAAGAAGTTTTTACTAAGGATGCATTGTTTTACCTCTTTAGTGGGCTAGGCAGTGCGATTCCGAATTAGTCGGACCACTGGGACTAAACTGCCGACTGGTTAAAAAATTGAAAGAAAACTGTTTTAAATTGGCGATAGTATTCTCTCATTATTAATGGTTTTTACTTCCAAAATTAATTTTGTTCATGTGAAGAAAATAGTTGTTAATCTGTTAGAGGGAAAAGAAGAAGAGGGGGTGTGTGTTGGGGGGGGGGGGTGATGGGGAGGCAAGTAGGGAACAAGGGCCTGGACTTCAACACGCTATATAGCTATGAAATAAAGAAAGCAGATAGAGAATTCCCTAGTCACATAGGTAATCGTTTGGTACATACAATTTCCTTGTCACAGAGGTTCCCTATTCCTCTTGTATTTATGTGATTTGGCATTTCTCAGACATGTGAAACTATGGCCCCATGAGAAATCCAAAAAAAAAAAAAAAAAAAAAAAGAAGGTTATGAGTTAGCAGGAGGAATTAGCATAAATATGGAAAAATTGTATAATTTATATTATTATCGTCATTATTGTTTGTCACTATCACTACCATTGACTTTGTTATCACAAAAGTAGAGCCCGTGAGATTCTCATAATTTATGACACCTACCTTGCAAATCACAATTTAAAAAAAATTATTATACTCGCTTACCGCATATTCTCTAGTCCAAACATTTCATTTGAAATATCTCTTATTTCGGCTAAATACTTATCTGCATGGAATATTCACATCAAATTATATCAACTCAATAATCGGCACTCGACTAAATTTTGAATGCTCATGTTTTTCTTTTAAGAATATGTACTTTACGCAGATAGTATCATTCTCAGTTCTTTAAGGGTAGTTGTCAACATAATAATAGTAGTAGAAAGTAACACATCTGAAAAATAAAAGCTAATTGGTTAATTTACGAATTAGCGCATGTTATTAAAGTTACAACCAACTCGGCTGGAGTTAAAGAGTTAATTACAGATCCTGCCGAGTCCCCCCAATTAGTCATCCCGGTAAACCAACTTTTAGAGTTCCCACATCACTACTAGAAATCAGGTGATTTTCGTCCGCCATTTTCGACCGATTTCGATCGAAAATTGATAATTTCCGACCAAATTCTGATCTATTTTAATTGGACGGAAAAACAATGATCGCAAACGTGTACCGACCGAAGTCAGTCGGAAACTTCAAAGCGTTGACTGACTGTCAAACTTTAATTTCCGACCGAAATCGGTCGGAAACTATTAAATATTTTATTTTAATTTTCAAATTTCCGACTGAAATCGGTCGAAAACTATTAAATTTTTTATTTTTTTCATTTTCAATTTCCGACCAAATTCGGTCGGAAATTTTAAAAAATAATAGTATTATTTAATTAAATAATTATTGTAAATTGTGATAAATTGTTAATTTTTTTTAAAAAAATAAAGATGAATTCATAATTTCCGACCGAATTCGGTCGGAAATTTTATATTTCTGAAAAAAAAAAGATTTTTCATCGGTTTTTAATAACAAAATATTACTCATTAGAGCTTAAAACAACCAAAGCAGTCCTCATTATGTACTACTACCAATTAAAAGCAATACTATTAGTGAAATATTAATTTGGAATGCAACAACATGGCTATCAAACCAGCCAAACAAGCTTATAAAATAAAGAGAAATGCATAAAGACCTCATTCAACTTGTCATGAAAAATCATTTACACACCTAAACTTTACGGGTGTCCTAAAACACCACTATTGTTAAGAATTGTATTTATTTACTCCCTCCTAAGGCCCAGCTATATTAATTTGAGTGGGAAACACACTCTTCATTAGTAAGTCACGTAATTAACATGGGCTGCACTCAACAAACTATCTTTCCTCTATCTAATTTTCATAGCACATTATATATTTCCTTGTCATCTTCCTATCTTTTCTCCTCAATTCAAGAATTCCAAATACCAATTCATTCCCTACTGAAAATTCAGAAAAAAGAATTACATAAAAACCAAGAAAAAAACAGTGTTCAATTCAATGGAAAAATCTGGTTATGAGCGTGATGGAATATACAGATCACTTAGACCTCCTCTGTTCTTCCAAAGAATCAAAATTTTTCTATGGTCACTTTTCTCTTCACAAATATTTCATGAAAACCCAGCTCTTTTTATGTTGATTCTGGTCAAACTTTGATTTTTTTCTCAATTCAAAATGTCTAGTAAATAAAAATAAAAGTCTCTAAACGAGCCTTATTCACCCATCAGTTAAAAATTCCCAAATTGAAGAACCTTAATGCCCAACCATTGAAAATTCTTCTTGCCTCGCCAAAATTGACTTACCCGAACAAAATTGAAGTGACCAGTTGCAAAATCCTTCGATTTCATTATTTAGAATTCCTGACGAGTTGGAGGAAGACCTGTTCGAAGCCGAAGTTCTTTGAAGAATCAAGCTTAAACATTGAAGTTGAATTATCTGTGAAAAATTATTATGTTTGAAGGAGAAAGATTAACCTTTGCTTTCAAAGATCAAAACTTCAAAGAGCAATTTGATGCAATTTCGGCAGATTTTAGATGAAGAAGAAATTAGGGTTCTTCAATTGGATTTGGTAAAATATTGGAGAAGAATGGATTACTGTTGGTTGGGGGGTTATATTGAAGTTAAAAATTTAATTTTTTTCTTTTTTGGGGGGTTTTTAACGATTAAAATAGAGTAAAGACGCGCTCAATTGCGTAGTCTAAGACGCGCGCCTAACCAAGGCTTAGAAGGGATTAAATAAATACAATTATTTTAACAATAGTGGGGTGTTAGGACACCCACAAAGTTTAGGTGTGCAAATGATTTTTTATGACAAGTTGAATGGGATCTTTATGTATTTTCTCTAAAATAAATAAATGTTTCTCGAAGTACTTAAACCAAAACAACATCAACACATAAACTAATTGAAACCAAACAAATAAATAATAGCAATGATTGACCAAACTAGTAACTCTCTGCTTCTTCTGTGTGCCGGGCAAGCCAGAAACATTGATACCTCACCTAGATGGAATAGTTAACAAACTGCTTGTACTTCTATAGGTGTGCAAATATAGGCACCAAACACATACTGCAGCAGCACCATCTTGCCAACGGCCTGTTCGATGCATCTAACACTATAAGTAAACCATCAACCTAAGAAGACTCTAAGAAAATGGAAAGCAGTTGATCATTTGAGTTTAATTTGAAATAGAATTAAGTCAAATTTCAAATTTCGTGAATTGGAAACTCAAAATAACCAAAATTATTACTATATAGCAAGCCAAACCCAAAAAAAAATGAGGTTAATCATAAATTAGGTAACTTACCCATATTTGAACCATTCCAGTGAACATTTTCAAATTCAAGGTCATCATCATCCTCATTATTACCTAAAGCATTCCTTTGTAGTTTCACCTCTATGCCATTTGTAAGAACCTGCAATTTATTCAGTGAACCAAGCATTTAAATGAATTCCAAAAAATCAAGTAGCAACAGATCACAACAATTTGGTTACACAATACGAGAATACACTCCCCCCTCAAAACACCACACATACATGTAGAGAGCAACCATAAGCTTGGGAATGTTTTCTCAATTTTAACACTTTATGCAGTCCGTTTAGCATTAATATTTTTTTTTGATATTGAATATTATAGAGTGGTAATGTATTACCAATATGGAGGATTCTTAAGATATATATATATATATATATATATATATATATATATATATATATATATATATATATATATATATATATATATATATTAAGATGATATATGTTATACTAAATTCGGTCGGAAATATTGAATTATAATTATTTTGGTTGGTTAAACAAATATATATAATTTTTGGCTTGTGTGGGAAACAAAAAATTCAAACTTTCCGACCGAATTCGATCGGAAATTTGGAAAATCTTAATAAATGATTACTTGTGTACATTATACACAAGTTTGACCAAATATTTGACCAATTTCCGACTGAATTCGAACAGAAATTTAGTAAAGTTTTAATAAATAATTATTTTTGTACATAATATATAAGGATGACCAAATATTTGATCAATTTCGATCGAAATCGGTCGGAAATTTTATTTTTTTGCTGATATAAGTATTAAATATTGTTTATTTAAAATATTTTTATTATTTACACACAAATATTATTGAATTTACATTTTAATTTGTATAAAAGCGTTTTTCCGACTGAATTCGGTCAAAAATATTAAATTATAATTACTTTGGCTGGTTAATTAAATATATATAATTTTTGTCTTGTGCAGGAAACAAAAAATTCAAACTTTCCGACCGAATTCGGTCGGAAATTTGGAAATTTTTTAATAAATAATTATTTTTGTACATAATTTACAGGTATGACCAAATATTTGACCATTTTCTGACCGAATTTGGTCGGAAATTTTATTTTTTTTGTTGTCAGGTACATTTTGTTGACTTTTGCAACCAAATACTCTTATTTCCGACCGAAATCGATCGGAAAGCCTTAGACGGAAATCACCTGATTTCTAGTAGTGCATAAACACTTCAACTTGTACATTTGTGAAATAATAAATACTTCTGACCTTTGATCATACATATGTGGCATTAGTTATTCTTAATTAGTCAGGTATTGTGTGTGTATTTCATGCCTGCTTGGAGCGTGAAGCTCCTTTTTCCAATGCCCAATGGTAATAAACCTGTTTATTTAAAGGGCTTCTTCCTTATTTATCATAAAAGACGTAGGTCTCCATTATTGAGGCACTGAAGCTCTCTATTAGCTTTTTTCTTCATATTTTTCATAAAGTTCAATTTTTTTCTTCTCCATATTGATATTTTATTCTTCAGGCCAAGAACGCAATGGGAAGTCGTGTATTTTGTTGTTGTGGAGTGGACGTCGTTCTATGTATTACCTAGAAGCCCACCAATCCGGGTAGAAGGTTTTTAAGATGCTCAAGTTATGGTACAAGTAATTATTGTGAATTTTTAGAGTAAGTTGACCCACCTCTTCCAAATCATTATAAATAAGTAATGTCGGGACTTTTATCCAGAATTCGCTTCAGTATGAGCAGCGAAGGAATAAGGGAAAGAACACTGTAATTGTGTTTGTTGTTGTTGCACTGCTCTTTTTAGCGTTACTCTTAGTTTAGGTCGTATTATAAGTTCTTGATGGTTGTATGTTGTATATTTATTCCTAACAATATATACAATGACAATGTGAGGTGTATAATATATTTTGTTGCAATGAAAAGTGATGCTTGGCCTAAACATCTGAACATATATTAGACAAATTCAAACAACCATCTTGATTGTCAAAAGTAGGCACTTAAATATGCATACTAGCAGAAACTATTTTATTTCTGTGCCAAAACCAAAACAACATTCAGTAATTAAGCTCTTGATATTTTTATACTAATCTTCCTATAAACAAACTACACAATAACTTTTGATACTAATAGACTTAAGCTTTCACAAAAATACATATTTTTTCAAATCATTATGGTTAAGACTGGTTGAAGTTGGAATGAGATTGGCTCAGGTTTGGTTGAGTTGGAAAAGGAGCTTTAGATTGGCTTAAGGTTGCCTAAGTTTGTCTCCTTTTAACCTATTGTTGAAGCTGCCTTTGTGTTACAATATTTCTTCTTTGCCCTATTAGTCTAGGTATGTTGTATCCAAGATCAATATTGGTGTAGCTAGCATCAATGATTTGCCTAGGAATATGGGTGACTATGTTCCTTATCCCATACTACATTTGAATAGAAATAATCACACAACATAGTAAAGTATTAAGACTCAACAGTTGGACATAATTTCACACACTTACCTTCTCTATTATTGTCCTTGAATTAACAAACATTAGGCCAAATCCAGTAGTTCTAAGCCTTCCACTAAAACTTTTACGAATTTCCCGATGAATTCTTGATCTTTCTTTTGTAGTTTTAGATTGTTGTGTTGCAGATTTACCAGTAGCAGTAGCAAATTATTGATTTCTACCTTTTGTTGCATCTGCAAACCTCGCCATTGATAGTATCACTCCTATCACCAATAGTTGAACTTTTCCCTTTCTGAAATACCCGAAATATAAAAATTTCAGCAATAAATTAAAAACACTTAAAACAAAAAGAAATATTTGTTTCTTACCAGGATTGCACAACCTTTCTTGTCATTGCCTATTTTCTTGCAATGAGAATATGTCATTGGTGTCCCCTTCCTTGATCTCTCACCATATTTCTTTGTAAGTTCATCTTGAGCCTTCCTTCAATTTGTTTTAGGTCTACCAAGGCATCTTAATAATTACAGGAGGCTCAACAATGGGATTTTGAGTTCGAGGCAATATTTCCATGTTGGTCATAGGCTGAATGTTATAATTGAATGTCTTGAGGCATATTTTCTTCTTATACCAATGCTCAACATAGTCATGTGTCATACCTTTTAAAAAACTACACAAAGTGTATAGGTGCAGGGTATGCCTTTAAGATGCCACGACTCGGATTTTCCACCGTCGGGATCGTAATGACGCCTACTACTGAAAGCTAGGCAAGCTAACAGATACGAATCTAATACATTAATTATTAACTTAAACAATAAAGAAAATAATAGCTACATCTAAACAGATATAAAGTGCGGAAGTTTTATAATAGATCCAAAACTCTAAAACAAGTCTACCTCAATGATCTGGTGTCATAATGTCACGAACATCTAAGAATTTCTACAAATACCGATTTAAAGGAAATACAACTATTCTCGAAATGAAAATAGACAGGAAAAATCTAGGATATAGGGAAGGGCACTCCAGAGTCTGCGAACGCCGGCAGATCTACCTTGGGTCTCCTATGGACTGAAGGCAGCAACCCAAACTCTACTCACGAGGTCCAGCACCAAAACCTGTACAGAAAGTGCATAGTGCAGTATTAGTACAACCGACCCATATACTGGTAAGTGCTGAGCCTAACCTTGGCTAAGTAGTGACGAGGCTAGGATACGACAAACATCATAAACCTGTACAGTTGATCAATATAATAACAGAATAACAAATAATAAAAACTAAGCAGAAATAATGGGAAGGGGTAACATGCTATGGGGTTCCAACATAAAGAATCACAGCAATAAAGGAATCTAAGCAGCTATTACACTTAAACCGATAACAACAACTAAACACAACAAACAGAAAATGTACGGCATCACCCTTTGTGCTTTTACTCTCAATCCTCACCATGCAATCAATAATAGAAACGTGCATGGCATCACCCTTCATGCTTTATCACTCTTCCTCACCATATGAATAATATAAATGTGCATTGCTGGACAGGTCTTCTTCGCGTTCGTGAGAAGCCTGATGCGTTCGCGAAGCATTCGCCAGAAGAGCCTTCGCGTTCGCGAGATACCATACACGTTCGCGAAGGTACACCCCTCCCCCGACCTTCGCGTAGAATATTTCACCCCTCCCCCCGACCTTCGCGTAGAGTATTTTACCCCTCCCCCAGGTCCCTGCCAAAATGGCCTTCGTGTTCGTGATAACCAAGACGCGTTCACGAAGGGAAATGCCATAAATGCTCCCCGTTCGCGACCTGTGCCTCGCGTTCGCGTATAAGGAATTTTCCCTCTGATGAATTTACTCTTCGCGTTCGCAAGAGTTGCTTCACGAACGCGAAGAAGGATACACCTGTGCACCTGCAACAACAAAACAGCAGAAATATCTAAGTCCAAAAAACCCTGAAGCCTATCCGAAACTCACTCGAGTCCTCGGGGCTCCAAACCAAACATGCACACAAGTCTAAAAATATCATACGGACTTGATCATGCGATCAAATTGCTAAAATAACACCTAAAACTACGGATTTAGCATCAAAATCAATGAAACTCTCAAGAACTCTTAAAGTTTCTATTTTCACATCCGAGGGTCCGAATCATGTCATATAAACTCCGATAGTCACCAAATTTCATAGGCATGGCTTAAGTACCATATTAAACCTGTACCGAGTTTCAGAACCAACATACGGGACCGATACCAACAAAATCAAATATTGCTCAATTTCTAAAAACCATTATATTTTCACTTAAACAAATTTCTACAAAAATTTATTTCTTGGGTTAGGGACCTTGGAATTCAATTCTGGCCATACGCCTAGGTCCCATATTTTTCTACGGACCCTACGGGACCGTCAAATCACGGGTCCATATCCATTTACCCAAAATGTTGACTGCAGTCAACTTAATTCATTTTAAAGGCAAAATTTAGCATTTTTCTCAAATTTCCACATAAAGGCTTTTCGGATGCATGCCCCGACTTCGCGCAAATCGAGGAGAAAGAAAATAAGGTCTTGAAGGCCTCGGAACACAGATTCAGATTCTAAAACAAAAGATGACCCTTTGGGTCATCACATTCTCCACCTCTAAAATAACTATTCATCCTCGAACGGACATAGAAAAGTACCTGAGCTAGAGAAAAGATGGGGATATCTGCTCCACATATTAGACTCGGACTCCCAGATAGCTACTTTGATAGGTTGACCTCTCCACTGAACACGAACCGAAGGATAACTCTTCGATCTCGACTGACGAACCTGTCGATCTAGAATAGCTATCGACTCCTCCTCATAGGTCAAGTCCTTGTCCAACTGGATAGTGCTGAAGTCTAACACATGGGATGGATCGCTGTGATACTTCTGAAGCATGGACATATGAAACACTGGATGCACAGCTGATAAACTTGGCGGCGACACAAGTCTGTAAGCCACTTCTCCCACTCGATCAAGCATCTCAAAAGGCTCGATGAACCTAGGGCTTAACTTGCCCTTATTCCCAAATCTCATCACGCCCTTCATGGGAGACACTCGAAGCAACACTCGCTCTCTGACCATGAATGCCACATCATGAACCTTACGGTTGACATAACTCTTTTGCCTGGACTGAGCTGTACGAAATCTATCCTGAATAATCTTAACCTTATTCAAGGCATCTGGTACTAAATCTGTACCCAACAACCGAGCCTCCCCAGGATCAAACCACCCAACTGACAATCGACACCGTCTACCATATAACGCCTGATAGGGAGCCATATGGATGCTCGACTGATAACTGTTATTGTAGGCAAACTCTGGTAATGGCAAGAACTGATCCCAAGAACCTCCAAAGTCAATAACATAGGCTCGGAGCATATCCTCCAAAATTTGAATGGTTCGCGGATTGTCCGTCTGTCTGAGGATGAAATATTATGCTCAACTCACCCCGCATACCCAAATCATGCTACACTACCCTCCAAAAATACGAGGTAAACTGCGTACCTTTATCAAAAATGATAGACACGGGCACACCATGAAGACGAATGATCTCCCGGATATAGATCTCTACCAACAGCTCTGAAGAATAATGTGACGACCCAGCCAGTCGTCTCATGAGTTACCGCTTTGTTTCCCCCATTTCTTCTTCGGTTCTATATATGATCGGGTTGGTTGGCTCGGATTCGGAAAGGTTTGAGAAGGTTTGAGATATTTAGTCTCTTTTGAGGAAGCTTAAGTTGGAAAAGTCAACTGGATATTGACTTATGTGTTAGAGGGATCGGATGTGAGTTCTGATGATTCAGATAGCCTCAGGAGGTGAATTGGGACTTAGGAGCATTATCAGAATGCATTTTGGAGGTCCGGAGTAGATTTAAGCTTGAATTGGCGAAGTTGGAATTTTGGCGTTTTCCGGTTGATAGGTGATATTTTGATATATGGGTCAGAATGGAATTTCAAGAGTTTTAGTAGTTACGTTGTGTCATTTGGGATGTGTGAGAAAAATTTCAGGTCAATCGGACATGGTTTGGTTGGGTTTTTGGTCAAAAGCAGAATTTGGAAGATTTTGGAGACTTAGGCTTGAATCGGATGTGTTTTGGTTGATTCAATGTTGTTTGAGGTGTTTTGAAGATTGGTATAAGTTTGAATGGTGGTATATGATCTGTTTATTCTTTTGGTTGAGGTCCCTGGGGCCTCGGGTGTGATTTCGGATGGTTGGCGGAAAGATTTGGAGTTGGTTGTGACATCTGAAGTTTCCTATTGTTTTCATAACTGAACCTGCGGCTAGGGGATCGTAGGTGCTGTCTCGCAGAAGCAATATTTGTATCGCATAAGCGGAAAGAGGCTAGGAAAGCTGTGACCGCAGAAGTGGTTGGGTAACCGCACCTGCGATGGCGTAGGTGCGTAGTGTGCATCGCAGATGCGGAAGTAGGACTTAAGTGAAAAACCGTAGAAGCAGTTCAAGGATCGCAAAAGCGGTACTGCATAAGCGGTAGAAGGGGTCGCAGATGTGAAATGCCTGGGCCAGAAGGTGTAAATTATTTCCTTTGCGATTTTTGAGCTATTACACCATTTCTAAGTCATCTTTGGAGCTTTTTAGGAGATTTTGAAAAGGGATTCAAGGGATATTATTTGGAGGTAAGATATTTGAGTCTAATAATCAATCCTATGGTACTATTTCATATATTAGAGCTGTAATTGATGGAATTTAAGGGTTAAAATTGGGAAAACTAGGGCTTGGTATTGGAGACCTAGACTTGAGGATTTGAGGGGCCATTTGTGGTCAGATTTTGAGACTTTTGATATGTATGAACTTGTGGGAAGATGAGGAATCTATTAGTATGAATTTTATCAAATTCTGAGATGTGGGCCCCGGGTTGGGTTTTGGTAATTTCGGGATTTGTGTTGTAAATTGTTATTTTCGCATGGGCTTCGGTCCCTTAGCATATTTTGATGTCGTGGTTCTGATTTTGGATAGATTTGATGCGAGTTGGAGGCCAATTCATGGACAAAGGCGTCGCAGGCTAGAGTTGGACTGGATTGAGGTGAGTAATGATTGTAAATGTTGTCCTAAGGGTATGAAACCCTGGATTGCACATCGTTGTGCTATATTTAGGTGACGTACACACTAGATGACGAGCGTGGGGTCGTGAACTATTGGGGATTGTGACTTAGTCCATCCCGAATGATTGTTTTACCACGTATTTGACTGAAAACTATTTGCTATCATCATGTTTTGGGCGGAATGCCATATTTGGGCCTCGTGACAACTATTTGAACCCTTAAGGGATTTTTACTGATATTTCCTCACTGTTTTGACATTATACTTGTACTCAGTCATGCTATATTCTACTGTTTTCATAACTCAGCCATGTCTAATCTGCTTAACACTTAAAATAATATTTTAAATGATATTTTGGGCTGAGCATCATGTTTTACTGTTGCCCGAGTGGCTTGTGAGAATTTTCACTTAGTAAGGCCGAGGGCCTATGTTATGAGGAAACACCTGATTATGATTATGAGGCTGAGGGCTTGAGATTTGTACGCCATGAGGTGGCTTGTTGATATGAGGCCAAGAGCCTATGTGATTATGCCACGAGATGGCTTAATATTGCGCTTGGGCCGTAAGGGGCCCCTCTAGCAGTCTGCACGGCCGTAGTGAGCACGGGTACCTATTGTGATGTGAGATATAGCCCGAGGGGCTGGTTATTATTCCATGTGTTGCCTGAGGGGCTGATTCTGTTGGTATTATGCCCGAGGGGCATTTCTCTATGTGTTACCTCTTCTAGTTGCATGTCTTTTACTTGCTTAACTGTTTAAAAAAGGATTTTAAGAAGTTTAGACTAAACTGAAGAGACTTTGCATATTTTCACTCTTTCATTACTTCTACTGGCTTTTATTGCTTCCTTATAGCCTGTGATGTGCCTTACGTAATTTCTTATTTCTCAGTCTTCATTTATTATTATTACTCACTGAGTTGGAGTACTCACTTTACTCCCTGCACCCCATGTGTTGATTCAGGTGCTTCAGGTCCTACTGGCGACGTTTGAGAGCTTCTAGTAGATTTTGGAGTTCACAAGGTAGCTGCTCGGCGTTCGCAGCCCTGTGCTTCTCCCCCTATCTCATTTCTTTTCTCTTATTAGTGTTCTGTAATAATTTGAGCACACTCTTCAGACTCGTAGTATATTGATAGATGCTCATGACTGGTGACACCCCGATGTCAGGCTGTGTTGGTTTTAATTCCGCAAATTGTATTATTCACTGCTTATTTTAGAATTTTATCATGTTAACGACTTAATACTTATTATTTTAACTGCTTAAAAGAAAGTGGGAATGTGTCGGCTGGCCTTGTCTTCACGAGAGGTGCCATTACGACCAGGTCCGGGTTTAGGGTCGTGACAAGTTGGTATCAGAGCATAGGTCACATAGGTCTCACAAGTCATAAGCAGGTTTAGTAGAGTCTCGCGGATCAGTACGGAGACGTCTGTATTTATCCTTGATAGGCTGCAGAACCTTTAGGAAAAACTTCATATTCTTGAAATTCTTGTCGTGCGAATCTATTGATCCGAGTACTAAACTTTTGTTATTCTATTCTCTCATAGATGGTGAGGACATGCGCTACCGGTCCGGATGGATGACCACCAGTACCACCAGCTGTGGACACTAGAGGCCGAGGACGCGGTCGTGGTCGCGGTAAGGGTAGGGGTATGGCCCGCACAGCAGCTAGGGCAGCACCTGCAGATCCACCAGCCACCCTAGTTCAGGATCAAGTCCCAGCTACGGACGCTCCAGTAATGCCAGCTCAGGCACCAGCTGTGCCCATTATGATTCCGGGTCTTTAGGAGGCCTTGGCTCAGATTCTATTGGTATGCACTGGCCTAGCTCATGCGGTTTCAATTACTACAGCCGCAACTACTTCTAGGTCGGGGGAGGAACTCAGACTCCCGCCGCTCGCACACCTTAGCAGGTCGTGCAGGGACTTCAGGCACCGGGGGCACATCCAGCCTAGCCGGTTGCAGCTGCTCATGTCTATATAGTTCCTACCATGCTAGAGGCGAGCAACGTAGGTTGGAGAGGTTTGGTAGACTTCAGCCTTCGACCTTTAGTGGTACTGAGGGCGAGGATGCCCAGGGTTTCTTGGATAAGTGTTAGAGGATACTTCGTACAGCGGGTATTCTGGAGACCAGCGGGGTCGCTTTCACTACTTATCAGTTTTCTGGAACTACCTTCACTTGGTGGGAGGCTTTTAAGAGGCGTAGGCCTATTGGTGCAGCACCCCTTACCTGGTAGTAGTTCTCCATTCTCTTTCTAGAGAAGTATGTGCCGCAGTCTCGTAGAGAGGAGCTGTGCAGATAGTTTGAGTGGTTGCGTCAGAGAGAGGTGACTGTGATGCAGTATGAGATGAGGTTCTCAGAGTTAGCTCATCATGCTATTTGGTTGGTTCTGACAGATGGAGAGAGGATTAGGAGGTTTGTTGATGGCCTCACTTATCAGCTTAGTATTCTTATGACCAGAGAGAGGGTGACTGATGCTACTTTTGAGGAGGTTGTAGACTTGCTTGTGAGATTGAGTCAATTCGTCGCCAGGAGCGAGAGGAGAGGGAGGCCAAGAGGCCATGAGGATCTGGTAGTTATGGCAGTGCTCCTTCAAGAGGTTAGTTTCAGCACGGTAGAGTCCGTCCATTCAAGAATGCTCAGCCAGCTCGCCTAGGTTATCGTGTAACATCATCGAGTCATGGTTCTCATAGTTCTCATCAGGGCCAGTCATCACTTAGTGCCCTTCCAGCTCAAAGTTCGTCCCGTGCTCTATCAGTTCAGGGCTCTTTTATGTGTATTTTCTAGTCATTCCGGTGCTAGGGGTTCCCTTCAATCCCCGTCTCCAGCACCCGAGAGTTGCTATGAGTGTTGATAGATGGGTCATATGTGGAGGCAGTGTCCTCGTCGTCTTGTGGGTTCACCTCATCAGAGGAGTCAACCATCGGCTTCAGCACTAGTTACTTCACCACCACCCACCCAACCAGCTAGGGGTGGAGCTCAGTCAGCTAGGGGTCGCCCTAGAGGGGGAGGTCGATCTGGTGGCAGTTAGGCACATTTCTACGCACTTCCAGCTAGACCCGATGTTATTATTACAGGTATTGTTTTAGTCTGCCACAAAGATGCCTCTGTATTATTTGATCCCGGTTCCACCTTTTCTTATGTGTCATCATACTTTGCTCGTTATTTGGGTATACCCCGTGAGTCTCTTGTTTCACCTGTTCAAGTATCTACCCCGGTGAGCGATACTATTATTGTAGACCGTGTGTACCGGTCGTGTGTGGTGATTATTGGGGATCTGGAGACCCAAGTGGATCTTTTATTATTGTGTATGGTGGATTTCGATGTCATTTTGGGCATGTATTGGCTATCTCTGTGTCGTGCTATTCTGGACTGTCATGCTAAGACAGTCACATTGGTTATACCGGGTGTGCCACAGATTGAGTGGCGAGGTTTGTCTGATTATGTTCCTAGTAGGGTAATCTCATTCTTGAAGGCCCAATGTATATTTGGGAAGGGTTGTCTTTCGTATATAGCCTTTGTGAGGGATGTTGGTGTAGAGACTCCCAATATTGATTCTATTCCAGTTGTGAGGGATTTTCCCGATGTGTATCCTGCAGACCTGTCGAGCATGCCATCGGACAAGGATATTGATTTTGGTATTGACCCGGTGTCGGGCACTCAGCCCATTTCCATTCCATCGTATCGTATGGCACTAGCGGAGTTGAAGGAGTTAAAGGAGCAGCTTCAGGAACTCCTTGATAAGGGGTCCATTCGGCCTAGTGTGTCACCTTGGGGTGCGCCAGTTTTATTTATGAAGAAGAAGGATGGCACTATGAGGATGTGCATTGACTATAGGCAATTGAACAAAGTAACAATTAAGAACAAGTATCCCTTCCCTCGCATTGATGATTTACTCGACTAGCTTCAGGGAGCGAGAGTGTTCTCCAAGATTGATCTTTGTTCAGGTTATCACCAGTTGAAGATCAGGGACTCGGATATTCTTAAGATGGCTTTCAGGACCCGATATGGTCATTATGAGTTCTTGGTGATGCCTTTTGGGCTGACCAAACCCCAGCAGCGTTCATGCATTTGATGAACAGCGTGTTCCAGCCTTATCTCGACTCATTTGTCATAGTCTTCATTGATGATATTCTAGTATATTTGCGCAGTTAGGAGGAGCACGTGGAGCATTTGAGAGTTGTGTTGCAGAGATTGACGGAGGAGAAGCTTTATGTTACGCCCCGCAATATTACATCGATATCACGCTCCGCAGTATTACATTATGGTGATGTCACACTTCTAGTAAAGTTACGACGATGTTGCACCCTGAAGTATTGTACGTAAAATTTGTCGTAACGTATTGACATCAGTCCAAGTAAAAGATTATTTGGAGGTTATACGGATTATGCTATTTCACAAGTGATTAGTAAATTCGTGAAGGTGAGAGGGGAAGCAAGTCGAAGAAAATAAATTTCGTTGAAAGTGGCCAACTTGGGATAAAATACAGGTTGAGCGATAATACCCGATAATTATAAACTAGTACCATGCGAGGTACCATATGACCACGGTAGTATAATATATAAAGTATATACGAAGTATTTTGAAAATAAATAGAATTTTAAGTAATTTGTGGTATTTTTAAATTATACGGGTAATAGATTAATTACCGGGTAACGAAACATTACCCGATTAACTAATAAGTGGATAAAAAAATAATAAAATAATCCACTCCACTCCACTCCCCACATGGCATTAGGCCACTATTCAAGAATATGACTCATTGTCATATATGCTTAGTAGACAAAAGCAACGTGTAAACCATTAAATGACTTATAGGAATGAGTCATTTTTAAAGTCTTATATTTAAGACATTAGGAATTCCTTGTTAAAGATTCCAAGTGTTCTGTCGTTGGTCCAAATAAGAAATGTTAGTCATTCCAAAAGTTCAAGGAACCAGAAACCTTATTTCTTCCAATACTTTCGGGAACCAAAAACGTGATTCATTCCAACATTTCAAGGAACCAAAAACGTGATTCATTCCAAAAGTTCAAGGAACCAAAAATAATTTCGTCCATGAATTTCTAAGAAGCAGGGGCAAATTTCGCTCAATCAACAAAGGTTTTTCCAACGGAATATTATACGGGTTTTTCCTACTCCAGGTATGTTAAGGCTATCCCTTCTTTCTTTTGGCATTATCCATACGATATGAACGAAACGTGCAAATGCACAAATTCCATAAGTGACTTTACTCATAGAAGTAATAGAAATATCTATGTTCTTTAATTCCCATGTGTCATAATAGTTTATCATCTGTTCATGGGTCTTAGAAAAATACGAAAGTTGAAAAGAGTTTACTTTATGACATTACTCAGAGGCAAAATGGTCTTATGACATTCCGAATTATTTTATTGACGTACTTTTTATGCACTGCATTCATGTGCACTGACCCATGACCAGATGGCGTTATATACGCGTATATATGTAAATATATGTATATGGGATATGGGAAAAGGTTATGGCGTTATATACGCACTACCACCTGATCAGTTGGTATATGATGATGTTGCCCACAGTGGCTAAAATATGATTCAAACGGCGTTATATACGCATATATGGGTATGTATTCAAATGGCGTTATATACGCATGTATATGTATGTATTCAAACGGCGTTATATACGCGTATATATGTATGTATATATATGTATATGGGATATGGGAAAGGTTATGGCGTTATATACGCACCACCACCTGATCAGCTGGTATACGATGATGATTTTGCCCACAGTGGCCGATATGATATGATGGGATGCCCTCAGAGGCTGATGATGTTATGAAACATATACCTATGCACGACATGACATTCATACGCATATGCATGACGCTGAAAGTAATTTATGATTTACAAAGTTATTCAGACGTACGGGTTGAGTCATGTACTCCATATGTCTTCCATGTCTCCTATGTATTTATTTATGTGCCTTACATACTCGGTATATTATTCGTACTGACGTCCTTTTTGCCTGGGGACGCTGCGTTTCATGCCCGCAGGTCCTGATAGACAGGTCAAGAGCCTTCCAAGTAGGCTATCAGCTCAGCGGAAGATATCGGTGCGCTCCATTTGCTTCGGAGCTGCGTATTTGGTTAGTATGATTTAGACGTCTATTGTTTGGTATGTCAGAACTCTGTTCCGACCTTTGTGACACTCATGTACTCTTAGAGGCTTGTAGACATATATTATGTACGTGGAAGATTGTACAGCCCTGTGCGGCCTATGTTTGAGTTTATAACTCATTATGTTAGCCTATTAGGCCCATATGTCACATGTATATAATGATGTAATAATAAAGGTACATTACGTTGGTACTCAGTCAAGTAAGGTACTGGGTGCCCGTCACGGCCCATCGGTTTGGGTCATGACACTTTATGCAAATTCTCCAAGTGTGAGTTTTGGCTCAGTTCAGTGGCTTTATTGGGGCTCGTGATTTCTAGCGAGGGTATTCAGGTTGATCCGAAGAAGATAAAGGCGATTTAGAGTTGTCCCAAACCATCCTCAGCCACCAAGATTCGTAGCTTTCTTGGTTTTGCGGGTTATTATCGCCGGTTTTCCAGGGATTCTCCTCTATCGCATCGCCCTTGACCAAGATGACTCAGAATGGTATTTCATTTGTATGGTCAGATGAGTGTAAGGAGAGCTTTCAGAAGCTCAAGACAACCTTGACCACAACTCCAGTGTTAGTTTTTCCATCATTTCAGGTTCATATACCATGTATTGTGATGCTTTGAGAGTTGGTATTGTTTGTGTATTGATGCAGAAGGGTAGAGTTATTGCTTATGCTTCTCATCAGTTGAAGCCCCATGAGAAGAACTACCATGTTCATGATTTGTAGTTGGCTTCCATAGTTCACACATTGAAGATTTGGAGGCATTACTTGTATGGTGTATCTTGTGAGGTGTTTACTGATTATCGTAGCCTCCAGCACTTGTTCAAATAGAAGTATCTCAATTTGAGGCAAGGGAGATGGTTGGAGCTGCTAAAGGATTATGATATCACTATATTGTACCATACGGGGAAGGCCAATGTGGTGGCCAATGCTTTGAGCCGAAAAGCAGTGAGTATGGGAAGTTTGGCATATATTCCAGTTAGGAAGAGACCTCTTGTAGTTGATGTTCAGGCCTTGGCCAATCGGTTCATGAAGTTGGATATTTCGGAGCCCAATTGGGTATTGGCTTGTGTGATTTCTCGGTCTTCCTTATATGATAGCATCAGAGAGCGCCAGTATGATGATACGCATTTGCTTGTCCTTAAGGACAGAGTTCAGCACAATGATGCCAGAGATGTGACTATTGGTGACGATGGGGTGATGAGGATGCAGGGCCTGATATGTGTGCCCAATGTAGATGGGCTTCGGGAGTTGATTCTGGAGGAGGCCCATAGCTCACGGTATTCCATTCATCTGGGTGCCGCGAAGATGTATCAGGATCTGAGACTGCATTATTGGTGGAGAAGAATGAAGAAAGACATTGTGGGATTTGTAGCTCAGTGCCTCATTTATCAACATGTGAAATATGAGCATCAGAGACCAGGTGGCTTGCTTCAGCGGATAGACATTCCAGAGTGGAGATGGGAGCGGATCCATGGACTTTGTAGTTGGGCTCCCACGGAATTTGAAGAAGTTTGATGCTATTTGGGAGATCGTGGATCAGCTGACCAAGTCCGCGCACTTTATTCCTATGTGTACTACCTATTATTCAGAGCGGTTGGTAGAGATCTATATCCGGGAGATTGTTTGTTTGCATGTTGTCCCAGTTTCCATCATTTCAGATAGGTGCACTCAGTTCACTTCGTAGTTTTGGAGGTCTGTGCAGCAGGAGTTGGTTACTCAGGTTGAGTTGAGCACAGCTTTTCACCCCACAGACGGATGGGTAGTCCGAGCGCACTATTCAGATATTGGAGGACATGTTGTGTGCTTGTGTCATTAATTTCGGAGGCCCATGGGATCGGTTTCTACCGCTTGCAGAGTTTTCTTATAACAACAGCTACCAGTCGAGTATTCAGATGGCTCCATATGAGGCTTTGTATGGGAGGTGGTGTAGATCTCCAGTTGGTTAGTTTGAGCTGAGTGAGGCTAGGCTATTAGGGATAGACTTGGTGCAGGATGCTTTAGATAAAAGGTAAAGGTAATTCAGGAGAGGCTTCATGTAGCGCAGTCGAGACAAAAGCTTTATGTTGACAGGAAGGTTCGAGATGCGTCCTACATGGTTGGTGAGAAGGTTCTGTTGAAGGTTTCACCCATGAAGGGTGTTATGAGATTTGGGAAGAAGGGTAAATTGAGTCATCAGTTCATTGGTCCTTTTGAGGTGCTTTGGAGGATTGGGGAGGTGTCTTATGAGCTTGTTTTGCCAGCCAGCTTGTCGAGTGTGCATCCGGTATTTCATGTTTCTAGGCTCCGAAAGTATATTGGGGATTCGTCTCATGTTCTGGATTTCAGCACGGTTCAGTTGGATGGTGATTTGACTTATGATGTGGAGCCAGCAGCTATTTTGGAGCGTCAGGTTTGAAAGTTGAGATCAAAGGATATAGCTTCAGTGAAAGTGCAGTGGAGAGGTCGGCTCGTGGAGAAGGCTACCTGGGAGACCGAGCGGGAGATGCGGAGCAGATATACTCACCTGTTTGAGGCTGCAGGTATGTTTCTTGACTCGTTCGAGGATGAATGTTTGTTTAAGAGGGGGAGGATGTGACGACTCAGCCAGTCATCTCATGAGTTACTGCTATGTTTCCCACATTTCTGCTTCTTATTGCTTTGTTTATCAGTTCTATATGTGATCGGGTTGGTTGGCTCGGATTCGGAAAGGTTTGAGACACTTAGTCTCTTTTGAGGAAGCTTAAGTTGGAAAAGTCAACCGAATGTTGCCTTATGTGTTAGAGGGCTCGGATTTGAGTTCCGATGGTTCGGATAGCTTCGGGAGGTGATTTGGTATTTAGGAGCGTGATCGGAATGCGTTTTGGAGGTCCGGAGTAGATTTAGGCTTGAATTGGCGTAGTTGGAATTTTGGCATTTTCCGGTTGATAGATGAGATTTTGATATAGGGATCGGAATGGAATTCCGAGAGTTGCAGTAGTTCCGTTGTGTCATTCGGGATGTGTGAGCAAAATTTCAGGTCAATCGGAAGTGGTTTGGTAGGGTTTTTTATCAAAAGCGGAATTCGGAAGATTTTGGAAACTTAGGCTTGAATCTGATGTGTTTTGGTTGATTCGATGTTGTTTGAGGTGTTTTGAAAATTGGTATAAGTTTGGATGGTGGTATATGATGTGTTTATGCTTTTGGTTGAGGTCCCGGGGGCCTCGAGGTGATTTCGGATGGTTGGCGAAAAGATTTGGAGTTGGTTGTGACAGCTGAAGTTTCTCATTGCTGTCATAACCGCACTTGTGGCTAGTTGACCAGAGGTTGTTCAACTCAAACCCATGGCTTTTTCATGCCGTTCACAGGCCACCCTTGCCCGTCCGAGTAAGATCTTTAAATTTTTCGGCTAGATCCATTGCTTCTAAGTCGGAATCTCTTTACCTCTGGGTTATCCCTCTCTGAAACCCTAACTCATCTCTTGACTCTTCAGATCTACCATAGATCTGAGTATATTTTGAGTTACTTTTGCTGTTTTCCATGATAACCTCTCTGATTTTTCAAAACGCCTCTTCGTCTTCAAAACTAGGGTTTCTTAACCCCTTTTTCAAAATGACTTTTCCTCTGATTTTCAGTATTATTCTATAATTTTTTCTTTTATCTGATTCATTTTGTTGAAAACCCTAATTATTTTGGTCTTAATCCTGGGTTCTGAGAACTGTCCTTGCTCATTTGATTTGCCCGCATGTTTATTATTCATGAATATGTTCTATGTTTCTATGATTTTTACCCTATTATGCTCATTAGGGTTTCTCATTTTGCTTCTTCCGCCTATACTATGTTTATTCTGTTTATTAACATAAATTTGTGTTAATTCCTCTAATTAGTCCTATTTTTCCTAGATGAATGCCTGACTTTATGTGATTTTTACTTTACTATGCTTATTAGGGTTTCTGATTTTATTCCCTCTTGCCTATGCTGTGATTATTTCGTTTATTTTATAGCAATTTGTGTTAATTTCCTTAATCATTACTACTCCTATTTGAATCCCTAATTTCCTGTAATTGATACCTTTCACTAATCTCTTGTGATGATTTCCTTACTAATTTTCAACTTCTAAGATATTTTCTTGCCTTATTTTTTGGTCGACTATGCTGTCAATCGATTCTTAAGTACTTTCCTTAATTAGATTTTCTGAACCTAGACTAATTACTTGTTCTATACTTACTATACTAAAATTATCTCTTTATATGTTGTATTCTAGTCTTATGCGATCTCCTTCCTTATTTGTCTTTACCATTTGAAGTTAACTCCTTTATTAAGGGAGTACTTAAACTGATTTTATACCAATTGATACCTAGTTCCATAATTACTGCTTGACTTTGATTCTTACCTTACTATTCTACCTACTTTCAAACTATATATATGCTTTCTCATTAACACACACAAGAACACGAACACACTGGTTCAAAACTCTCTCACACACACTCAAAACTTTCTGCGTCACTTACTACTGTTCTAAGTTAGCCGGCTGCAAGCCAAGGCCGACTATTGTGCTCTCCTGCTCCTTCACTTTGTTTTTACTGTCCTCTTTACTGGTATGCCCTGATTTCAATTCAATGTTTCAAAAACAACATGTTTCTTTTAGTACTTCGATTCCTCTTGTTTCTAGTTTGTTTTCACTTATGGTTTTGTTGTTCAACTTGCAACTAATATGTTTACTTCATTACTTCATCAGCATGAATGTGTCCCCTCCCTTAGATCAGCATGTTTATGAAATGTATTTCCCCTTCTGGTATACCACAATGTGACTCTTCCTTACTAATGTTTCTGTGCAAAGTAGTTGGCTATCCTTAAGTAACCTGATTCGATTTTAATTCTGAAGTTCCTTAACCCTTTAGCATATTGCTGATTCTGTACTTAAGTGCTCCTGTAACTATGTGTTTACCTATGTGACTTATGTGTCCCCAAATCCCATTACCCCTATTTGTGGTTGTTGAACCTGCCTTGGTTCTATGTTCCTTGGTTATGTATGAACCTGCTTTGGGTGCTGTGTTTGGACTGTTGCTTATTACTCTACTCTCTTTTCAAAACTGTCTCTATTATTTTTTTTTACAAAACTATTTCAAAAACGTCTCTTTTCAAACTGTTCGCCTACTTAAATCTTTTCAAGCACTTTCACATCTACTCTTAGGTTTTACGTTCTGCCCCTCTAATGTGTGACTGCTTAGGGATCCCTATGAGATCTGTCACGCCCCAACCTCGGGAGGCGCGATCGGCGCTCAATCGAGTGAACCCAACTGAACAAGCCTTATCAAACACTTCCTACGCAACTAAACATGAATAAGGAAACCATGCTTTCATTTATTTAGACGAGGAAAGATAGTACATTTAATGTTGTTAGTTCATTTTATATCACAACGTTAAGCCGTAGTTAAGTTCCAAGATTCCATACAATTACACTTTAGAGAAGAGAAAGTTAGAATTACAACATAGTCCGTAGACCCATCTAACACCCGTACATAACCCACACATATGTCTACAGAGCCTCTAAAGATATAAAATAAAAGTATGACAATGGCGACAACAAGGCCCCGGCTATACCTCAAAAGTGGAAGTCCACAACAAAATATATGCAATATAACTCCTTGATGTAGAAAGGGGCTCACCAAGACTTTGAGAAGAAGGTACTCCGCTACGCGTGATCGACACTATCCACAGTGGAGCTACCTACATTCATTTAAAAATGTAGCGCTCCCGGCAAAAGGGACGTTAGTACCATGAAACAGTACTAGTATGTATAACTAAACAACATCTAGTTAGAAAGAACTTTCATATCAAACATAAGGAAAGCACAAGTATAACTCCAAAGCTTTAAACAATCACAACATTATCAATGTAGAAGAATCATACAATTTTCGCATTATGTTTCCATAGCCTTTAGTTTGGGGCATTTCATATTGTTCATCATTGTTCGCTATACCACCGCTAGCTTGAGCGGAGTCCGATCTCAACCCGATCGGCTAAGTTGCCTCATTTGAGACATACACTTCAATCACAATCTCATTTTCCCTTTTTTATCCGAGGTTCAATATCAACACAATACCACCATGTGTGCGGCATGACATCCGATCTCGGCCCGATCTGCTAGGCCGCGTTACCAAGGCATTTCCATTTTCCGTCAATCATCTTAATTCAATCTTTGTATCACATATATCATTTCATAGGCACTTGGGGCTACAACTGTCACGTCATATATTTGGCACTAGGCCACATTTCACATCATCCCAATTTCAATGTTAGATTGGTAATTTAGGATAGTATGTGCACACAAGAGCAAATAAAGTTGTAAGTGTAGATGAGACTTCACATAGAGGACATAACATATACAGCTTCAATCTCAATTTAAGGTCTAAGCATTTTAGTACATGATTCATATTCCTGGCAGCCTTTCAAGTTATCAAGAATAGCACATTTATCATATTGAGACACATCTTTCACTAAAGTCACAACCCCCAATTTCATGTGAAACAACAATCCATACAACAATTCAACTTTAATCTTACCATAATTACGCAAACACTGACGGAGCTCGATTTCTAAAAGACGACGTTTTAGCCATACATACCTCAACTGAGCTTTCCTTAATCCTATAACGTTCCAGAATGTTCTCACTTCAATCTATTTAAGCAATATAGCACAATTGAACCCATAATCAGGAAAAGATCATAATCTAAGCTTACTTGAGAATTTTATTAAGCATTAAGTGTTCATTAAGGCCTTATGGTCCTTTTATGCAAGATTACACTTAGCCCATCCCCCATGCCTCGCTATTTATAATTTCCACATATCTTCTAAGAACACATGCATGCAATGCAATCACCCTTATCCCCATGAATTTCCTTACTAATGACCCCTTATAGCTATGTATAAAATTAAGAGCTGAGGTGATGAAGTCTTACCTCCTGGGATGAAGGTTTTGGTGCTTCACTTGATTATCTTCAATGTTTTTAACAAGGATTTGTGGAGCAATTTTGATGAAAGGAACTTCCCCTCTCTTAGACCCTCCCTCTAACTCTAAAAGTACGAGGAAATAGGCCCAAAATGAGTTATTGCACAGAATATAACGACAAGGGGTCGGGTTTAAAAATTAGAAATTTGGAGCCCCGACTCAAATCTGTGATCGCAAAATTGACATGCGGCCCGCAGAATGGACTGCAAAAATGCTCCCAAAAACCTGAACAATCTGCCTGGGTATGCGACCAAAATGCGGTTCGTATACCCGTTCTGGGGTCGCAAAATACACCGCAGAACCGTTCCTCACAAAAGTTCAAAGGGGATTACGCGACGACTATGCGGCCCTCATATTGACTATGCGATCGTATATATGGCTGCATAGTTGACCGCAAAATTAACCTTCACACTGCCTGACTCTGCGGTCCGCATAGCTATTATGCGACCGCAGAGTTGACCGCAGAATTGCACTTTTCTGGAAAATACTATTCTTTAACTTTTTAATGCACAGATCAATCCAAAGGTTCCGAACCGTGCTCGCTGCGAAGAATTTTATGAATTTCTAACATATGATCCTAACTTGGCACCACAAGACTCGGGTTTTTGAGTAGAAATTTCATGGGGCCTTACAAGATCCCTCTAAACTCTGATACATTAGAGATGGCCCTTCCACACTGCACTTACTCAACCATGATTATGAAATCTGGGTGTGAGCACTGCCCGGGATCCCTTGAGGTCCTTAGGGAACTCTGACATACCCGGATTATGTGAAAGGCTGTAAGGCAATCTGGCATTGGAAACTCTGGAAATCTGGGCCTACTTTTAGGCTCCCTATAAAGTAACTTCTTATTTTTCTTATCAACTTATGTAATTCATGCAATATTGGTTTGTAACAATTTGTTGTAAACAGATACTGGGGATAATAGTGAAAATGGGAGGGTATCTATGCATGTTATAGACATCAAAGGGGTAGATACCATGTTCTTAGGTTTCATGTATACTGTTTCAGCATCTCATTTTGACATTCTTGCTATCACTCATAAATCTTGTTCTAGGATAAAGGGCATTAAAACAAAAAGTGCTACTCCTGCACACTTGACAACATGTTGTAACCTTTATGCATTTAGAAATCCTACTTTTAGGAAATTCTGCAATCATGTTGTGCACTTAGAAATCCTACTTTAGGAATCTTGCATATAAATCACTCTATACCTTATGTGTGCATATTAGATACCATGTTTAGGTTCTCGTTCATACTCATCCAGGTACGCCTAGTTAAACTACTGATGCATGAAAAGGAGTATTGACAGTCTCATCCTGCTTTAAACAAACTGGTAGTAATCCCTGTATTTTTGTTACACCTAGAACAGCATGCTCTTAGGCAAAAACGACTTCTGAACTTCTAATGGTTTTGGTAACAACTGTGCCCTATCCCACGCCTAGGCAAGCCTTAGGTATTCAACTCTTATAAAACTGGAAACTGCCTCTTTGTGTGTACTGCTTAATGATTAACAGGCTTAAAATCAGTAGGCAAACTGATTAGGGCCCCTGCTTCTGAGTTACAAAATAAAACTGCATATCTCATGTGTTCTGATATTCGCATAGACATCATGTGTTTAGGATATTGTTTAACAATATTGCCATTATTTGTGTTTGAGTCGTGCTGTTTACATGCATTATCTGTGGAGGTGAACCTGAGCCTCTTATCTGCTATTTCATGCTTTTATTTGTTGAAGTCCTATAAGTTCTTGCTTGTCGCCTTAGTATTTTCTCCTTTAAACCTTAGGGTCTGTCTAGAACTGCCTATAGGTAGAGGTCATAATTTCCTTCAGGATCATTAAGAAGGGATGAGTAACAGCACACATAGATATCGTTAAGCAACACTCACTTAAATAACCGCTAAGGGTGGGAATGGGTAGAATGGGATATGATGACTACATGCTAATGTTACGTGTAGCCCCTCATTGAGGAGTATTTACCGGGCATTGTGTGGGGTGATCCTGTAGGCTAACTAACTTAGGACCCCTCTTTCCCAAATCCCTTTTGATTAAAACTTTATTTTATATGTACATAACTTGTTCAAATCCTTTGTCTTATTATCTGAGTCATACAATGTCCAGCATGTTTTATTCGCAATTATTTGTTTCAACTACTTATTGGTTAAAGGACTAATTCACAAGTATAATTTCGGACGGGACCCACCATTGTGGACCGAGAAGGGTGCCTAACACCTTCCCCTCAAGGTTATTTCGAGCCCTTACCCTAAATCTCTGGTAATGCAAACCAATCCAAGAGTTAAATGCTCTAGGTTCCCTAACGCACCATAGTACGTTAGGTGGCGACTCTTCAAATACCTAATTTCCAAAAGAAAATGAGTTATTACCCCCATATAATGTCGAAACCCGGACCTTCTCTCCGCGAAGGGAAAAAATGGGGCGCGATAGGAGTCTGTGCTCCTCCCCCAGCCTGAGAGATAGTTGGTGCTATAGGAGGTATGTCGGCTTGTGTGACACTCTCTATAATACTGACTAGACGGACCAAAGCGTCCTGAAGTACTGGGGTAGCGATGAACCCCTCCGGAACTTGAGCTGGCCCTGCTGGAACGGTCTGGGTCGGAACCTCATCATCAAACTCTACTTGAGGCTCCGCCACTGGTGCTGCTATTGTGGGTTAAGCCTTGCCCCTGCCTCGACTTCTAGCACGGCCTCGGCCTTATCCTATGCCCCTCGTAGGAGTTGTCTCTAGGGGCTCGGGCTGCTGATCAGCTGATGAAGCGGTATGTGTTCTCGCTATCTGTGAGAGAACAGAGTAGAAGTTCAATTAGCATTGAGAAATCAAATCGCACGATAGAGAAGAATAGATGTGAAGTTATTCCTAAACTCTGTAGCCTCTAGGGATAAGCACAGACGTGTCCGTACCGATCCCTCGGACTCTACCTAGCTTGTTCGTGAATTGTGAGACCTAGGCAACCTAATTCTCTGATACCAACTTGTCATGACCTGTATTTCCCACCGTGGTGATCGTGATGACGCCTACTACTGAAAGCTACGCAAGCCAACAGATACGAATCTAATACATTAATTATTAACTTAAACAATAAAGAGAATAATAGCTATAGCTAAACAGATATAAAGTGCAGAAGTCTTATAACAGATCTAAAACTCTAAAACAAGTCTACCCCAATGATCTGGTGTCACAATGTCACGAACATGTCACGACCCTAAAACGGACCCGATCGTGATGGCACCTATTGTGAAACTAGGCCAGCCGACAAAAACCCCCAAACTAACTAAACAGTTATAATAAGTCATTAATGAGCTATAAATCCCAATATATAGAGCAGAATAGAATAGGGCGGAAACAAACACAACCCGACATCGGGGTGTCACCAGTCATGAGCATCTACAATACGTCTAAGAGTATGAAAAGACAACATAGTCTGATACAAAGGTAGTGCAAAGTGAAATAAAGATAGGAAGGAGAAGCACTGGGCTGCGAACACCGAGCAGTTACCTAGTCAACTCCGAACAAGCATGCTGGAAGGCAAATCAGCACTCGCTAGCATGACCCGAGACTCCTACATCTGCACATAGGGTGCAGGGAGTAATGTGAGTACGCCAACTCAGTAAGTAATAAAAGTAAAGGTAGCTGAGCGATAAGAAAACATGTAAAATACAGCGTAATACTACAACAAACCAGTACAAAACTAGAACAATGCAATAAAATAGTAAAAGCTCGTAAAAACACCTTAGTTAAGTAAAAGCCTCTTTAAAACATCTTTCAGTAGTTCAAACGAGTGATGAAAACAGGGAGAAAGGATAGAAACATAAGCCCCTCGGGGAAAATACCAACGGAACCAGCCCCTCGGGCTATCTCTCAATCACTCGTATCAGCCTCTCAGGAATGACATGAAACAACAACAGCCCCTCGGTCAATATCACATCTCACACTAGATACCCGCACTCACTGGGGGTGTGCAGACTTCGGAGGGGCTCCTACAGCCCAAGCGCTATATCAAGCCATCTTGTGGCATAATCAAACTGGCCCTCGGCCTCATAATCATGAATCAGTACACACTGTTGCGGCGCGCAACCCAATCCCATAATATCCTCACAATACAAGTCCCCAGCCTCACTCAGTCAGAAATCTCTCAAGCCACTCTGGCAATAGTAAAACATGATAGACCAAAATGTCATTTAAAATGTAAAAAACGGAGTAAATATGGTTGAGTTATGAAAATAGTAGAATACAACATGACTGAGTATAAATATAAAGTCAAAGCAATGAGGAATAGTAGTAAAAATCCCATAAGGGTCCAAAACAGTTGGCACGAGGCCGAGATATGGCATTCAGCCCAAAACATGATAGTACTTTCCAAAACACAGTGATAGCAAATAGTTTTCAATCAAATACACTGTTTAACAGTCATACAGGATGGACTAAGTCACAATCCCCAACGGTGCACGACCCCACGCTCGTCATCTAGCGTGTGCGTCACCTCAAAGTAGCACAACGATGTGAAATCCGGGGTTTCATACCCTCAGGACAGCATTTACAATCATTACTTACCTCTATCCGGTTTAAACTCTTGCACGTGATGCCTTTGCCTCTCGAATCGGCCTCCGGATACTCTAATCTATCCAAAAACAGATTTATACCATCAAAATATGCTAAGGGAACAACGCCCACTCGAAAATAACCAATTTACATTAAAAATCCTAAAATTGGCAAAACCCGACCTCCGAGCCCACATCTCGGATTCTGACAAAATTCATAAAACTAGAATCCTTACATTCTCACGAGTTCATACATGTCAAGAATACCAAATTTCGACCACAAATGACCCCTCAAATCCCTAGATTTAGGTCTCCAATTTCCAAGCCCTAACTTCCAATTTTAGGCTTTAGATTCCACAAATTTCATGCTTAAATAGGTAAAAATCACATTAGGATTGAGTATTAAGTCCATAAATCTTACCTACAAGTGTTTCCCCTTGATTCCCTCTTCAATCCTCCTCAAAAAGCTCCAAAATCGCTCAACAATGGTGAAACTTAGACCCAAAATTGCGGAAATGGTCTTTTAAACATTCTGCCCAGCTATTCACATTCCTTCTTCGCGAATGCGGTCAATGCCTCACGTTCGCAAAACACAAAATCTTGTTGACCACTTAATCCTTCATCGCGAAGCTTCAGCTCATCAAAGAATCGCGAACGCGACGACAAGCTCGCGAACGCGAAGAACAATTCTCCAGGACCCCAGCTGCTCACCTTTACTCTACACGAACGCGGCATAACCATCGCAAATGCGATGAATACTGGACCAAACACTACGCGAACGCGGGACATCCATCGCGAACGCGAAGGCCAAAAGCCTGCAACACCAACAACAGTTTTTCTGCAACTTTGTCCAACATGAAATGATCCGTTTAACCACTCGAAACTCATCCGAGGCCGTCGGGACCTCAACCAAACATGCCAACATATCCCATAACCTCATTCAAACTTGTTCCAACCTTCAGAATGCTTAAAGCTACATCAAAACACCAAATTGACATCGGATTCAAGCCTACGAATTCCAAAAACTTCCAAATTCCGCTTTCGATCAAAAAGTCTATCAAACCTTGTCCGAATGACCTGAAATTTTGCACACACGACACAAATGACACAACAGACCTACTCCAACTTTTGGAATCCCATTCCGATCCCTATATAAAAAACTCACATAACAACCGAAAAACGCCAAAGTTCCAATTTCACCAATTTAAGCGTAAATCTAATCTGAACCTCCAAAACATGTACCGATCATGCTCCTAAGTCCCAAATCACCTCTCGAAGCTATCTGAACCGTCAGAATTCACATTCGAGCCCTTTTTTACACAAGTCAACATCCGGTTGATTTTTCTAACTCAAGCTTATTCAAAAGAGACTAAGTGTCTCAAACCTTACCAAAACCTCTCCGAACTAACCAACCCGATAACACATAATACAGCTGAACAAGAAAATAAGAAGAAAAAATAGGGGAACAAAGTAGTAACTCATGAAACGACCGGTCGGGTCGTTATATCCTCCCCCATTTAAACAAACGTTCGTCCTCGAACGAGTCAAGAAACATAAATGAAGCCTCAAATCAGTGAGGATATCTGCTCTGCATCTCCCGATTGGTCTCCCAAGTAGCCTTCTCCACATGCCGACCTCTCCACTGCACTTTCACTGAAGCTATATCTTTTGACCTCAACTTTCGAACTTGACACTCCAAAATAGCTACTGGCTCCATATCATAAGACAAATCGTCATCTAACTGGACCGTGCTGAAATCCAAAACATGAGACAGATCGCCAATATACTTCTGGAGCATAGAAACATGAAATATCGGATGCACACTCAATAAGCTGGGTGGCAAAGCAAGCTCATAAGCTACCTCCCCAATCCTCCGAAGTAGCTCAAAAGGCCCAATGAACCGAGGACTCAATTTACCCTTCTTCTCAAATCTCATAACAAGCTTCATGGGTGAAACCTTCAATAGAACCTTCTCACTAACCATGTAGGACACATCCCGAACCTTCCTGTCAGCATAACTCTTTTGTCTTGACTGCACTGTACGAAGCCTCTCCTGAATCACCTTCACCTTGTCCAAAGCATCCTGCACCAAGTCTGTACCTAAAAGTCTGGCCTCCCCTGGCTCAATCCAACCAATTGGAGATCTACACCGCCTCCCATACAAAGCCTCATATAGAGCCATCTGAATACTCGACTGGTAACTGTTGTTATAAGCTAACTCTGCGAGCGGTAAAAACTGATCCCATGACCCTCCAAAATCAATGACACAAGCACGCAACATGTCCTCCAATATCTGAATAGTGCGCTTGGACTGCCCGTCCGTCTGAGGGTGAAAAGCGATGCTCAACTCAACCTGAGTACCTAACTCTCGCTGTACAGACCTCCAAAACTATGAAGTAAACTGAGTACCTCTATCTAAAATGATGGAAACTGGGACACCATGCAAACGAACAATCTCACGGATATATATCTCTGACAACCGCTCTGAAGAATAGGTAGTACACATAGGAATGAAGTGTGCAGACTTGGTTAGCCGATCCACAATCACCCAAATAGCATCAAACTTATTCAAAGTCTGTGGGAGCCCAACTACAAAATCTATGGTGATTCGCTCCCACTTCCACTCTAGAATATCCATCTGCTGAAGCAAGTCACCCGGTCTCCGATACTCATACTTCACCTGCTGACAATTGAGACCCAAGCTACAAATACCAAAATGTCCTTCTTCATTCTCCTCCACCAATAATGCTGTCTCAAATCCTGATACATCTTCACGGCACCGGGATGGATAGAATACCGCGAGCTATAAGTCTTCTCTAAAATCAACTCCCGAAGTCCATCTACATTGGCCACACATAACCGGCCCTACATCCTCAATACCCCATCATCACCAATAGTTACATCTCTAGCATCATCGTGCTGAAATATATCCGTAAGGACAAGCAAATGAGGATCATCATACTGGCACTCTCTGATACGGTCAAAGAAGGAAGACCGAGAAATCACACAAGCCAATACCCGATTGGGCTCCGAAATATCCAACCTCACGAACCGATTGGGCAAGGCCTGAACATCAACTTCAAGAGGTCTCCCCCCAACAGGAATACATGCCAAACTCCCCATACTCAACGCCTTCCTACTCAAGGCATCGGCCACCACATTGGCCTTCCCCGGATGATACAAAATAGTGATATCACAGTCCTTTAGCAGCTCCAACCATCTCCACTGCCTCAAATTGAGATCTTTTTGCTTGAACAAGTGCTGGAGGCTACGATGATCAGTAAACACCTCATAAGACACACCATACAAATAATGCCTCCAAATCTTTAACGCGTGAACAATGGCAGCCAACTCCAAATCATGAACAGGGAGGTTCTTCTCATGGGGCTTCAACTGACGAGAAGCATAAGCAATAACTCTACCCTCCTGCATCAACATATACCCAATACCAACTCTCGAAGCATTACAATACATTGTATATAAACCTGAAGCTGATGGCAAAACTAACACTGGAGTTGTGGTCAAGGCAGTCTTGAGCTTCTGAAAGCTCTCCTCACACTCATCCGAACACATGAAAGGAGCCCCCTTTTGAATCAACTTGGCCAAGGGTGATGCTATAGATGAAAATCCCTGAACAAACCGACGGTAATAACCCACCAAACCAAAAAAACTGCGAATCTCTATGGTTGAGGACGGTCTGGTCCAACTCTGAACCGCCTCTATCTTCTTCGGATCAACCTGAATACCCTCACTGGACACCACATGCCCTAAGAAAGCCATTGAACTAAGCCAAAACTCACACTTGGAGAACTTTGCATAAAGCTTATCCTCCCTTAATCTCTGCAACACAACTCTCAAATGCTCCGCGTGTTCCTCCTTACTACGTGAGTACACCAGGATACCATCAATGAAAACTATGACAAACGAGTTGAGATAAGGCAGAAACATGCCGTTCATTAAATGCATGAACGATGCTGGGCATTAGTCAGCCCAAAAGACATCACTAGGAACTCATAATGACCATATCGGGTCCTAAAAGCTGTCTTAAGAATATCCGAGTCCTTGATCTTCAACTGGTGATAACCTGAACAGAGATCAATCTTGGAGAACACTCTCGCTCCCTGAAGTTGGTCAATCAAATCATCGATACGAGGCAAAGTATATTTGTTCTTGATTGTTTCTTTGTTCAATTGTTCGTAATCAATGCACATCCTCATCATGCCATCCTTCTTCTTCAAAAATAGAATAGGCGCACCCCAAGGCGACACACTAGGCCAAATGAACCCCCTTATCAAGGAGTTCCTAAAGCTTCTCCTTCAAATCTTTCAACTCTGTTGGTGCCATACGATACGGTGGAATAGAAATGGGCTAAGTGCCCGGCACCAGATCAATACCAAAATCAATATCCCTATCTGGTGGCATGCCCAACAGGTCTACAGGAAACATATCGGGAAAATCCCTCACAATAGGAATAGAATCAATACTAGGAGTCTCTGCACCGACATCCCTCACAAAGGCTAAGTATGAAAGACAACCCTTCCCAACCAACCGCTGGGCCTTCAAGAACGAAATTACCCTACTGGGAACAAAATCAGTCGAACCTCACCACTCAATTCATGGCATATCCGGCATAGCCAATGTAAAATAGCACGACATAGAGATAGCCAATCCATGCCCAATATCATATCAAAGTCTATCTTATAAAGCAATAACAGGTCCACTCGGGTCTCCAAACCCCCAATAGTCACCACACATGATTGGTACACACGGTCCACAATAATAGTATTGCCCACCGGAGTAGATACATGAACAGATGAAACAAGAGACTCACAGGGAGAAACCAAATAACGAGCAAAATATGATGACACATATGAAAAAGTGGAACCGGGATCAAATAACACAGAGACATCTCTATGGTAGACTGAGACAATACCTATAATTACAGTATCTGAAGCAATATTATCAGGTCTAGTTGGGAGTGCATAGAAACAAGCCTGACCACCACCTGATCGAACTCCCCCACTGGGGCGACCCTTAGCTCACTGACCTCCACCCCTAGCTGGGTAGGTGGGTGTAGTGAAGTAATTGACACTGAAGTCGATGGCTGACTCCTCTGCTAAGACGAACCCCCAAGATGATGAAGACACTGCCTCCACATGTGACCCAACTCTCCACACTCATAACAACTCCCTAGTGCTGGAGACGGGGACTGAAGGGAACCCCTACTACTGGAATGACTAGCATATGCACCTGGCATAGAAGAGCCCTAAACTGATGGAGCACGGGACAAACTCTAGGCTAGAAGGGCACTAAGTGATGAATGGCCCTGATGAGAACTGTGAGAACCATGACCCGATGATGCCCCATGATAACCTAGGCGAGCTGACTGAGCATGCCTGAATGGATGGCCTCTATCATGCTGAAATTGATCTCTCAAAGGAGAACCACCATAAATACCAGATCCCCGAGGCCTCTTGGCCTCCCTCTCATCTCGCTCCTAGCGATGAACTGACTCAATCTCGCGAGCAATGTCAGCAACCTCCTCAAAAGTAGCACCAGACATCCTCTCCATAGTCTTGAGAATCCAAAGCTGATATGTGAGGCCATCAACAAACCTCCTGATCCTCTCTCTATCTATAGGAACCATCCAAATAGCATGACAAGCTAACTCTGAGGACCTCATCTCATACTGCGTCACAGTCATATCTCCCTAACGCAACTGCTCGAACTGCCTGCGCAGCTCCTCTCTACAAGACTGTGGCACATACTTCTCCAAAAAGAGAACGGAGAACTGCTGCCAGGTAAGGGGTGCTGCACCAACAGGCCTACGCATCTCATAAGCCTCCCACCAAGTGAAGGCAGCTCCAGAAAACTAAAAAGTAGTAAATGCGACCCCACTGGTCTCCAGAATACCCGTTGTGCGAAGAATCCTCTAACACTTGTCCAAGAAACCATGGGCATCATCGTCCTCTGCACCACTAAAAGTCAGAGGCTGAAGTCTACCAAACCTCTCCAACCTGCATTGCTCATCCTCTATTTAACAGGAGCTACATAGTCCTTAACAGTTGCAACCGACTGGGCTGTAGGTGCCCCTGGTGTCTGAAGTCCCTGCACGACCTGCTCAGGGGTGTGAGCAGCGGGAGTCTGAGTTCCTCCCCCACCTGAGAAGTAGATGCGGCTGTAGTAACTGAGATCGCCTGAGCTAGGCCAGTGCATACTGATAGAATATGGTCTAGGGCCTTCTAAAGACCTGGAATCGCAATAGGCACAGCTGGTGCCTGAGCTGGTGCTGCTGGAGCGTCCACAACTGGGACCTGATCATGAACTGGGTCAGCTGGTGGATCTGCAGGTGTTGCTCTAGCTGTTGTGCGGGCTACACCCCTACCCCTACCACGGCTTTGACCGTGTCCTCGGCCTCTAGTGGCCCCAGCTAGTGGTACTAGTGGTCGTCCATCCTAACCGATAGCACGTGTCCTCACCATCTGTGAGAGAATAGAATAACAGAAGTTTAGTACCCGGATCAACATATTCGCACGATAAGAATTCAAGAATATGATGTTTTCCTAAAGGTTCTGCAGCCTCCCGAGGATAAATACAGACATCTTCGTACCGATCCACAAGACTCTACTAAACCTGCTCATGACTCGTAAGACCTATATAACCTAGGCTCTTATACCAACTTGTCATGACCCTAAAACGGACCCGATCGTGATGGCGCCTGTCGTGAAACTAGGCCAGCCGATACAAACCCCCAAACCAACTAAATAGTTATAATAAGTCATTTAAACTCATTAATAAGCTACAAATCCCAAAATATAGAGTAGAATAGAACAGTGCGAAAATAAACGCAGCCCAACATCGGGGTGTCACCAGTCATAACCATCTACAATACATCTAAGCGTATGAAAAGACAACATAGAATGATCCAAAGCTAGTGCAAAGTGAAATAAAGATAGGAAGGAGAAGCATTGTGCTGCGAACACCGAGTAGCTACCTAGTCAACTCCGAACAAGCCTGCTGGAAGACAAATCAGTACTCGCTAGCGTGACTCGAGACTCCTGGATCTGCACATAGGGTGCAGGGAGTAATGTGAGTACGCCAACTCAGTAAGAAATAAAAGTAAAGGTAGCTGAGCGATAAGAAAACACGTAAAACATAGCATAATACTACAACAAAATATTATAAAACTAGAACAATGCAATAAAATAGTAAAAGCTCGTAAAAACACCTTAGTTCAGTAAAAACCTCTTTAAAACGTCTTTCAGTAGTTCAAACGAGTGATGAAAACAGGAAGAAAAGGATAGAAACATAAATCTTCCTCACCATATGCATAAATATGAATGTGCACGGTTTCCTCCTTCGTGCTTTATCACTCATCCTTACCATAACAACAACAAAAACGATAACTACCCGGCAAGGGCATCACAATCAAACAACTTGTTTCATCATTTAATTTCACAATAGAAATCTCAACCCGAGCCAATACTCACCCAATATCCAAACCAGGCACAACATAGTAAAACTTGTTAACATGTACAATAACTAGTTTAAGCAGGAATAATACGTATAAAGAAACACAGCTGTCATAAGTATAGAACTCACTCGCATGTTATGACCCGACAACATATAGATACTCGTCGCCACACCTATACATCTTACTCAACAACTAAAAAGTAGCAAATAGGGCAAACAATACCTAATCCCTCAAGCTAGGGTTAGACACAACATTTACCTCGATTCCACGGCTACAATCAGACCTCAATTACTGCTTTACCTCTTATTTTCACCTCCAATCCGCTTGTATCTAACCATAATTAACTTAATAACATCAAGAAATGCTAAAGAACTCAATTCCAATTCTTAATTATAGGTTTCCCAATATTTTTCCCAAAAAGTCAAAAAAAAAATCGACACCGAGCCCGCTTGGTCAAAACTCAAAGTTCGGACCAAAACCCGATTACCCATTCACCCCCGATCCCAGATATACAATTAGTTTTGGAATCCGACCCCACATCGAGGTCTAAATTCCCAAAATTGCAAAATCCCCAATTTTTCCCAAAATCCCTAATTCTACCATGAAAGAACAAGATTTAGGCCTAGAAATCTAATTGGTGTTGATGGAAAATAAAAGAAATGAGTTTAACAACACAAACCTATGATTTGATTTTGAAATCCCTTTTCAAAATCACCCAAGGTCGAGTTTTAATAGAAGAAATATGAAATTTTGACCAAATCCCGACTTAGGTTCTGCTTTAAAATTGCTGGGCAGGTCTTCTTCGCGTTTGCGAGAAGCCTGTCACGTTCGCAAAGCATTGGCCAAAAGAGCCTTCGCGTTCACGAGATACCGTACACGTTCATGAAGGTACACCCCCGACCTTCGCGTTCGTGAGCTGTTTGCCGTGTTCGCGTAGAGTATTTCACCTTTTCCTTAGGTCCCTGCCAAAATGGCCTTCGCGTTCGCGATAGCCAGGTCGCGTTCGCGAAGGAAAATGCCTCCAATGCTCCGCGTTCGCAACCTATGCCTCACGTTCACGTAGAAGGAATTTTCCCTCAGACAAATTTACTCTTCGCGAATGCAAAAAAGGATACACATGTGCACCTACAACAACAAAATAGCAGAAATCTCTATGTCCAAAACACCCCGAAGCCTATCCGAAACTCACCCGAACCGTCGGGGCTCCAAACCAAACATGCACACAAATATAAAATATCATACGGAGTTGCTCGTGCGATCAAATCACTAAAATAATGCCTAAAACCACGGATTTAACATCAAAATCAATGAAATTCTCAAGAACACTTAAAGTTTTTATTTTCACATCTGAGGGTCCGAATCACGTCATATAAACTCTGATACTCACCAAATTTCATAGGCTTGACTTAAGTACCATATTAAACCTATACCGGGGTCCGAAACCAACATACGGGCCTGATACCAATAAAATCAAACATTGTTCAATTTCTAAAAACCATTATATTTTCAGTTAAACAGTTTTCTTCAAAAATTCATTTCACCTCGGAATTCAATTTCGGGCATACGCCCAAGTCCCATATTTTTCTACGGACCCTCTGAGACCGTCAAATTATGGGTCCGGGTCCATTTATCCAAAATATTGATCGAAGTCAACTTAATTCAATTTTAAAGACAAAATTTAGTATTTTTCTCAAATTTTCACATAAAGGCTTTCCATAAGCGCGCTCGAACTACAGAAGTCGAGGAGAAAGAAAATGAGGTCTTGAAGCCCTCGGAACCTAGATTCAGATTCTAAAATAAAATATGACCCTTTGGGTCATCACATGTACACTCTTTCTTTATAAAATCAACTATGTGTTTGTAATCTTGTCTACAACATTCATGTAGTACCCACAACTCTAGAACTAATGAACTATGAAATTAAAAGAAGAGAAGAGAAGAAAAACTAGTTAGAAGGCCCCTCCAAGCGTGGTCCGTATTCCCCCACATGAATTCTCCTTCAATGTATGTTATATTTCCTCCAAACTAGGTTTAGGACCCCTTTTATACGAGTTGGGACTGTGTAGAACCAAAATAACCTTATCCCAAATGAAGAAGGAAAAATCTCTTACCTAGTGTCCAAGCCAGCGTGGGGCGCTGGCCATAGCACTGGATCCCGTACATTTCCGCCTAAGTTTGCCATTCTACTCATTCCTTTTCTCTTTCTTTCCAATTGTTGTTTTCATTTCTTATTTTAATCATTATCCCTTTATTATGTCTTCAATCATCACCCAATCATGATATCATAATATTTTCAATCATTAAACAAGCATGAGCCATTCTTGTAGTATATAAAATACACATAATATATCTACTTTGCTCCCAATTTTATCTCTACAGTACATACACATAAATTAAACTCAATTAAGCATAAATATAATACAATTTAGCATTTAAGCAACAAAATATAAGGTATGTAATACACTAAAATATATATTAATATCCAAACATGAATGGCCAAGACTCGATAGGAAGAAGTGTTCGGTTACAGATAAGGGTGCAACAATAACAAGCATGATAATAAGAAAGCATAAGGAGCAAGTAAGGGAGGTAAGCACGTAATTGCAGATTAAATACAACTAGCACAATGTACAAACAAATCTAAGTGCCAAATTCAGTCTAAGTTTGCTAAGGTCAGAACCTAAGCGTGAATCTCAGCAGAGTCGTCATGTTGTTGCACCATATTTTGCACTAGTCAAAATAAGATTCAACTTGTGGTTTCTCTGCTGTTGATGAAAGAGAGTTGCCACATAATATTTAAAGGTATACTAGGGTACCTATTTAATTACTAAAGGTCATATTCGTTATTAGTTTGCTAACAGATGAGATTGTTGGTAAGGGCTCTTATTCTTCTAAAGGGAAGGTGTTAGGCACCACTTAAAATCCACCTGAGGTAGCACCATAGGAATTAGACTAAATTTAGAATTAATTATTTGTACTATGCTTAACACATTGTTTAAAAGAGTACGACTTACTATGTATTAGGACACAATACTTACAAAGGAAGGTTTTAAAAGGGTATGAATTTATAGAGGAGTCTTGAAAAATAATATTAATGTATATATGCTTGAAAGAGCTTTAAAATGTGTGTATGATGATTGTATTTAGGAAAGCATGTGGAAAGAAGAGTTAAGTTATAAAACACTTTGTCTGTTAAGAAGCATGGATGTTTATAGTACTCTAATAAGATGAAGATGTTAAGAAAGTGAGCCTAAGATATACCTTGGATTTTAAATATTTGACTTGAAGAGATCATTTGAAAATCTGTGTTTGAGCGACAGCACCTTGATTTTTTGAAAAGAGTTGATTTCTTTTTAGAAGGTCAATCTTGCAATTCAATTCCGGTTTTCCTTTTGAACGAGGGACTATTGTCTCTTGTTAGACTTTTAGGCTTCAAAATATTTAAAAAGAGTTAGCAAAAACATAGCAGCTTAATGATATAAACAACTTATGATTAGCGAATGAGGGACTAGTTACTAACTAATACTTCTTTTAATCCTATATTCTTTAAGACGTGCCTAAGTTATTTTATATGATTTAAGATATAAAGTAATGTATTCAATCTAATATATAATTGTTGTATACATGTAACAGATAAAATAATAGGAACACGATAAAAGCCAATGACATAGAAAAACTATAGAATAACAAAGCAGTAAATAATAAAGAAGTAAAGGGAAAAGGACTCTGGTTTTTAGGCCTCAAAGAGGCAGGCCCTGCAATAACAGGATGGGCAACATCTTACTTTGGACTTCCGAGATATAGCAATGTTGGACTTGGGTCTGAGTTCCTTAAGAACTTAGCAAGATCAATCAATTGTACATGTTCAAAAAGGAGAAGAGTAGTTCATTAGAAAGATAATACTCTATACATGTTCATACTTGAAACTTGCAAAGAAAAACAAAGAAAATAATTAACAGTATTTAAACACTAGGAAGGTCATACTGATGTGGTGGTTATGTGTAGCGAATGATCCACATTGAACACCTTTCGTGTCATTAAACACTAACCCTAAGAGAATAATAAGTGTCAATGAGTTAAAAGCTAAAGAGAGAGTTCCACTCAAGGTCAATGCTCCCTTTGAATCCCCCGACACTTTAAAGTTTCCAAGGGTCTCAAGGCCTAGGGTAATGCTTGTGCCGGGGAGAGTAGCCCAAATAATAGATAAACACTACTCTCAAATACCCCTAATCACTAACAACTCATTCTTTCCTATACATTGAAGCGCCAATGAGGCACTTTCAATGCGAATCAATTACCATAACACACCATACCACAAAAGTATACCTTTTTCTTAACATAATAACATAAGGAGCACAGAAACAGTTTCATTTGTTCATGGTATATTTCCAATACTAAGTGAATGATTAACACATTAAACAAGTCTGAAGATCAGGTTCCAAACACACATAGAGGCAGGAACACTATAATATTACTGCTAATGAACCAAACACTTTGGATCACACATCTTAAGGATAGATAAAGAGCACACAGTTCAAATATGCAACAACCCAGAAATACAGATGCCTTTGTCCCTAGCAGACTACTCACAAATTGGTTTAACTCAGGTCCAGTCACTAACACACACATAAGTTAACAATACCACTTGGAACTTTTGAAAACATCAATAGAGATTCAGACAAACAGTCATAATTAGAAACCTCTACAGGTGTTATTAGAGATACCAGAATATGATCAGAACTTTTAACATGACTATAAGTTTGTAGATTCAAATGGAACATCTAAGAATGCTTAACAGGATCACAGACATTCAGTCTTACTTAGCCTTAAAAGTGATGACAGAACCACCCCTTTATAAGAGTATTAATTTCATTATGAAATAAGCAAACTATTATGTCCAAGCAGTACCAATAAGAAGTTTCCCTTAGGGTTCATAGACTAGGTTCAATTTAGATTAAAAGGAAAGGGAGAACTGGGTGCATTTTCAAGACAATTCACAGAAGTATAAAATCGTGAAAGATAAACAGAGGTACATGCAGCACTTTCATTCAATTACACATAGATATTTCAACTTAGGTTATGATCTTACAAAAACAGGATGAGTTTCACTCATTTTAAGATCAAGTCAACAATGTCATTAAGGGGGTTAAAGACATGGGAGGTATTATACTAAGCAGGCTTAACTCAGCTATATAAACTAAAGGTTAACATCTAAATCTGATGTAGTTGTATCCAACTTATAAAACATTTAACATTCAACAATATTAGAAATGACTATAACCTATTTTATGAGAGAAAACTTGATCATAACAGAAACATGCAGGATGGTTACTGATGTTCATAAGAGTTCAACTTAATAAGATTGTTCCACACTGAGACTTAGAGATGTGACTAACAGTTAAACATAGATATGAGGCTTTCATAGTAACGACTCAATGGCTGCTTAAAGGTTAACAAGCACTTATATAAGAAAGAAAGCATTTTAAACACTTAAACTTCACATGCTTCAACTAAGTGATGAAGGATTAAACCATTGTCACACATCCTTTTTACCTACACCCCCTTAAAGGGGTGTATATAGGAGTTTTTTCCAACTTAAAGTGACAATCGAAACGGGTTTATTTATTAAAAGATTCAGAGTCGCCACTTGGGATAATTTATAGCGTCCCAAGTCACCGGTTCAAATCCCGAATCGAGGAAAAGATTGACTCTATATAACAGTCCGCGAACGCAGAAATCCGGGTAAGGAATTCTGTTAACTCGGGAGAAGGTGTTAAGCACTCCCGAGTTCCGTGGTTCTAGCACGGTCGCTCAACTGTTATAATTGGCCTATTATCTGATTTTAATACATGTTTTAGCCTATGGTTCAATTTTAACTTTATAACCGCTTTTATTTAAACTATATTTAGGAGAAAAATTCAACGTCATCTAAAACATGTCTTGAACCATGTCACATAAATGCACCCGCGGTCCATGGCACATTTTTATCTAACGTTGTTCAAGATTTAGATTTAGGTCACATAAATGCACACTCGAGCTTAGGAAAATAATTTTTTAAAATTGCGCGCCTAAAGAAACTACGCACTTTCAACTTTGCGTGGGCCATAGAAATTCGACTAAATGGCACGCCTCGATTTCTAAGGATTGTACTCAACTAAAGCAAACTACGGATATTCATATTTAAAACTAGTCCAAAATTAAGTGTCACAACTACGTCACGGAAATCGTACCCGTAGCTATGATAATTTTATTTAATTAACGCGCCTAAAGCAAGCTACGACTGGTCTAAAACACAACTTACATTGCCAAGTAAAAAAAACGTTTTTAAGGAATTAATCTTACATAAACAAAAATAACATTGCACCAAAAAGTTGATAAAAAAAACATACGAAGTCCAACTAAAATAACAGTAAAAAAAATCCATCCAAACTATTAGCATGATAAACAGACAGAAACAAACCATAAAACAATTAATCAATAGGAATATGAAGAAACCCATAGTAACGTAAATTCCATGGCAAAAGCATCAAAACTTTCTATTCCAGTGTCATCAAAATCTCTCATTCTTAGAAGCAAACAACAAAACATTTAAGCCAAATAATTTTTCATGTCTTGATCTAGTAGACAACTCCAAGTGAGATTTACAGTAGAGTAAAGCCGACAAAACTTGAGCGGCGAACAACAAAAATGGCTTGGACGCCTTTGACCGGAAAACTCGAACGGTAACCTCGATCGACCTTAGCTAAACCTCGACTGCTGGAGTTATTTTGGAGTTGCTTTTCATTTTTTTTTTCAGCAGGTATAAGAGTGATTCACAGCTGGTTTACATGGTGTTCTTTAGCTGGATTCCTGCCGTCAAAATGGAGTGGAAGGTGGTCATTTTGAACTGTTTTCACCGCAGCTGAGGGGTTGTTTTAGGACATGGTATGAGAGTTGGGATGAGGGAGGAGAGAGAAGTGTCAATGGATAAGCATGGCTACCAGCCTGCCAGCTCGCCGGAGAAGACGACGGTATTAGGTAGTTCAGTGGTGGAGGAACAATAGCGCTAGGGTCTGTCTAAAGTTCCATGAAGAAGATGAAGATCGTGGGGTCTCTAGCATGTGTATTGCGACTGATTTTCCATTGTCTTAGGTCTTTTTCGCTTTTTGTTCGCTGCTTCTTCTAATTTGTCAAGAAGACGATGAAAGGGGTGGGGCTCTTCTGAAAAGCTATACAGCTGAGTATATTCCCCCTTAGAGTCTCTTAGGCGTTAGTCTATATAGGCTTAGGGTCTAGGTTTATATTTTGTGTATTTTTCCAATTAGTTCCTAGGTCTTTTGTGTTAAATCCTTAAGGTCTTCTTATTTATTTTTTGTTCCAAAGCAGAGTCTAGAAGGGTCTCTAGGATTAGCTTAATGGGTATTGGATATTGAGCTTAAGGAATGGGCTAGAAACTTGGGCCTTTATGACTAGCTATGTTTAAAATTAGCTTAATTAACTAAAAGTATTATCAAAAATATTAATTAGCTCTACTTAAGTAAAAATAATTATTAAAATAAGACTGACCATTAAATCAAAACTATTTTTTTTGTATTTTTTTAAGATTAAAAATGACTATAAAATATTAATGGAATAATTTTTGTAATTTTTAATTTCTTGTAATAAAATAAAGTAAAAGAGTTAAAATTAGTTGAAATAGGTATATTAGGCCTAAATTAAATATTTACGTGCTAAAATATGAAAAATCTTGGGGAGAGTCAAAAATCATATGTCTACAACCATGTGCATTCATGTATGTCTAGACAGATTCATAAACAACAACCTCAAATACAGAACAACAGAATACAAAAATATAAAAGATCACAGCAGAACATTAAAGAAAATCTGGAGTCTAGGAAAATATAAAAAGTCATTAAGGCATATTAAGTAACTTAATCATATAATCTATTTGATACATAAAAGAAGTCATCAAGGTCACGTTACAACTCAGTCAATACTGATTAAAGATACATGGAAACATAACAGCCCACAAATCAACAACAAGTCATTATGAACCAAAATAAACAGTTATAGACTAACAACAAACATCATAAACAAAAATAGTTAATTGATAGACAGCGGCATGTCCATGATATTCGAATAAAACAGTCAGAAGACAAAGGGTAAAGGTGTACTAACCTTTTCTAAGGTAGCAGACCAAACAGAAGTTCAATTTAATCGTGTGGGATCCAAAACTTCAAGCTTGAGCAGTGAAAGAACCCGGAAAAAAGATAGAGATTAATCAGAGAGTACTTAAGCTTCTAAAAGATGATTTTTGTATATTCGTAAGAGATTTTTAGGCTAATGTTAGATTTGGCGGATCTTGTAGCTCTTGTTGGAGAGAGCATTCAAAGCTCTATTGTTGCGGCCAAACACACACACAAGTATACGTGATCGTCAAGTAATAAAGTGACTCGAAAGTCGGATGTTGACCCCACAGAGACTTAAATTGATCGTTAACTAAGCAAACTTAAATCAATTAATTGTCCAAAATATTTAAGAGTGATGTTTTTCTATTAAACTACTATTGCGAAAATTAAATAAGTAATAACTAATTTATCAAGAATGCAAATGTGTATGATGAGATTTTACTTCACGGGAGATGAAAATTCTAGGGTTGTGGTTGGTTTATCAATCATATTAAGTTCAATAATCACACTCGTTAATCCAGATTATCTATGGTTGTTAATTAATTGGATCGTTTATATGAATAGCATGTTCTCACAATACTATTCTCCTGTCCATAATATATCAATCCTATATTCTTATGGTATTGAGTCTATCATGAACGAATATACCACGGTATTCAATTAAGCAAGAGTGTTAGGTATATTCCTATCCTAACCGCGAAATCGTTCCCCGAGGCACGGGTTCAAAAACAAGATCTCTCTAATTCTACTCTAATCTAAACACGGCTTTCCCAAGAATAGACTAGATAGTAGGGTGAATTGGTAGCTACAACAATTCACAAGTTAAAACTAGAATTAAAGAAACAACCACAAGATAATAATCCGAATTAATGAAGATGTAATTAATAAACGTTAATAATCATGTCAACCATAACCATAGAAACTAGAGTGCTTAGCCACTCATGTTTTTAGTAACAATTTTCCATGTATTTTGCATAAACTAATTACAAAGAAAAGAAAAAGGGATGAAGAACTCGATGATTTTCTCCTCCAAAAGTTATTTCACGTAATGTTCTTGCCTCCGGTCGCAAAACTCCTACAAGAATGGTGTTTAATGACTATTTATATGTGTAGAGAAATTACCTAAACAAAATAACCAAATTCAAAACCCAAAAGGAGAAAAAATATGCTTTAAACCCCGGAACACCCTCGCTACAGACCGTGCGACGCGAGCTCAAACGCACGCTCCATCTCGCTGTAGCCCTGGCATCGCAAGCTTCAATGCGAGACACATCCTCGCTGTAGGCCTCGCTGCGCAAGCTCTAACGCGAGAAAATTGGCTCGCTACGCCGGCTGCTGCTTCGTTTCTCATTCTGCCTACCATTTCCATTCTTTGCATTAGCTTCTTGTGTCTTCCTTTGTAATTTTACACTTCACTCATTGTGTATACATTAATTAAATGATCATAACTCCATTCTTATAGTGTATAAAATACACATAAACGCTCTGCTTTGCTCTCAATTTCGTCCTCAAACTTACCTACACATAAAATAAACTCAATTAAGCACAAATATAATATAGTTTAACATTAAAGAACCTAAATGTAAGGTAAGTAATGCACTAAAAATACGCAATTATAGCCAAACATCACTACCCCACACTTAAACTTTGCTCGGCCTCGAGCAATCAAACTACACTTCATGTAGACATGAACTTTTTTTAAACAATTCTCCTAACTCATCACACCAAGAATCTTTAAAATACACTAAGCATAAGAGTGTAACATCTTCACCTCAAATTTGGCTCACAAGTACCATGCATTATTCACAACTCACTCACTTACTCTAACATAGAGACCAATGACATTACATTTCCTTCATGAATCAAGTGCCCTCACACAACAAAAGAGAGTAGTTCCACGTACAATAAAATTTAAGAATAATTAGGAACTCAAGATAGAAAGAATTTACTCACTCTCAGAAATAACATTCATATGCCACAAAAGATGCACCATAAGCTTGCCCGTAGTATACTAATCTACTAATCGAGCTCATTCAGTCTAGGATCAAGTAGGACTTTAATTGGTTGTAATGTAGGCTACGGGTCAGGTAGGATACATTTGGATATAAGAGGTGACTATACCTTCCTAAGCACTTTAATACATATACTTTAACATTCAAACCCCATATTTATGTCAAATCATAACTCCACCTTCACATTAATGTATATTAACTCCATACTACTTTAGGCACAATTACAACAAGAGTCACCATTATCAAGGAATATTTTTCACAACAATACAATTATTTTTTTCTTTTCTTTCTTTTTTCAATCTAGTGGCTTTTATTTTTTTTCAAAACAGTGCACCTTTCTCCTTATTTCATTAGTTCCACTCAAAAGCCAAACCAACCACCTCAAACTTTAACTCTTACAAAGTTCATAACAATTAAGTGCTCATGAGAGGTGAAAAGGTTCAAATAGATGGTTAATTCAAACAAATGGGTAAAGCTTGTAATGTGGTTGCCAAAGAAATATGATTACATGATCAAAGGGGTTAACTACGATACATAACAATTAGGTGGATAAAAGCATATAACTGGCTCAACAAAGAAACGCCTATATCTCTTCCAAGACTAAACAAAACTACTATATCGCTTTGCAAACATACGGGACAAGTTCTAGACATCAAATGCAATGTACAGAATAATACCCAAACCTCACACACGCATGACACATAAGTTACTTAGGATTGGATTCATGAAGACACTCTAGTCAAGGCAGTTAAGCAAAATTAAGGTCATACTAATATCACGACCCAAGTTCTCCCCTTCCGTGAACTGTCATGACGGCACCTAGTCTCCTACGACTAGGTAAGCCTATAATTGCGAAAATGAAATAAAGGCACAAGATAACAGCTAAGAAATATAATTAATAAGCAGAAACAATGTCGCTTGGCATATACAATAATCAATTTTTCCCAAAATCTAAAATGTCGCAAATGTCACAAGCTTCTAAGAAGTATTAATTGTTCTTACATCATTTCTATGGAAAAAAATTATCATAGGGAATAGAAGGGGACTCCGAGGTCTGCGGACGCGGGCAGATGTACCTTGAAGTCTCCTGAAGACGGCAACCACACAACTAGAATCGATGCTGATAGCTAGTACTTGGATCTGCACACAGAAAATATTTGTCGGAAAGGGCGTAAGTACACCACAGCGGTACCTAGTAAGTGTCAAGCCTAACCTCGGTCAAGTAGTGACAAGACTACTGGTTTAAATATAAATAAATTTAACAGAAGGAAATATCGCGGCAAATAAATAAATACTAAAATTTTAACCAGGAAATAAGCATAGAAGAACAACAACAATAGCAACAGGGGATCTCTTGGGATACCGTCCCGTAGTCCCAAACATAAATGTGCAGGGGGGTCTCCCGGAATACTGTTCCATAGTCCCAAAGTAAATATGCAGTACTGGGGGATCTCTTGGAATACCATTTCGTAGTCCATAAGTAAATATGCAGTACATGCGGATCTCGCGGAATACCGTTCCGTAGTCCCAAAGTAAATATCCAGCTCAACCAAACAGAGATAACGGTTACAACAAGATATCACAATTTAAACTAAGTCGGAGTCAAAGGAAAAATAAGAAATTTCACTAAAATATGTTGCACGGTGTTCAGATAGACAGTTAGGGCAGCTAAGGTAGTTAAGGCAGTTAAGAAACGTAAGAATGCTTTCCTAAAATAAACAGGATAGATTACATATACTGGTGTTACTCAATAAAAAGGGAAAAATAGATATTTGCTTAATGAAAATGGGATTTTTCAACAATAGTCCATGTACGCACTAGTCACCTCACGTACACAGTGCTCACATATCAAACAGTACCAAATCCTAAGGGGAGTTCTCACACACAAGGTTAGGTAAGCCACATACCTCAAACTCAAGGCCACTTAAAGCTCAATCACAACTTTTCCTTTCAAACACGCCTCTGAACCAACAATATCTATCAAATTACCAACCAAACGTTTCAAAATAAGCCTTAGGAATCAACCACGATAACAAAGGAATCAATTTAGGTCATTATTGAAAAAGTCAACAAAAGTCAACACCTGGGCCCGCTTTGTCCAAACCTAAAATTCAGACCAAAACCCGATTACCATTCACCCCCGAGTCTGGATATATAATTTGTTTTGGAATTCGACCTCAATTTGAGGTCTAAATCCCCAAATTTCGAAATCCTTAATTTCTACCCAAAAATCACCAATTCCACCATGAAATCCTTAGATTCTAGGTTGAAATCTTGTAAAATAAAGTGAAATATTGAAAGAAACTAGTTAAGAATCATTTACCTATGATTTGGGGAAGAAGGAGTCTTTGGAAAATCGCCTCTTGTATTCTAGGTGTTGAAAATTTGGAGAATGAATGAAAAATCCCGTCCAAAAGTCAATTTGATCAGTTGCAGGTATCACATTTGCGACTTGAGCTTCGCAATTGCGAAGCTCGCAAATGTGAAGAACATATCGCAATCGTGAAGGTCTCCCCATTCCTGCTTCATTCGCAATTGCAAAGAAAGTCTCGCAAATGCAAGCCTGACCTTCCGCAATTATGACCAAATGATCGCATTGCGATCCCTGCCATTCCCAGACTCCTTTCGCAAATGCGAATGATTGTTCGCAATTTCGAACATTGGCCTACACAGCTACTTTTTGCAAATGCGATGAGTAGGTCGCAAATGCGAACCCAATAGTGGTCACAAATGCGAAGCTTTATCTCGCAATTGCGAAACCATAGGCTGTGCAACATGAACTGAAGCACAACAGTAATTTTCTAAGTTCAAAGCACTCCGTAGCCTATCTGAAACTAAACCAAGCCCTCGAGGCTCCAAACCAAACATGCACACAAGTCTTAAAACATCATAGAACTTGCTCGCACGATCAAATCGCCAAAATAATTCCTAGAACCATGAATTTAGCACCAAATCAAATGAAATTCTCAAGAACACTTTGAAATTTCTATTTTCTCAACCGGACGTCCGAATCACGTCAAACCACTTCCATTTTTCATAAAATTTCACAGACAAGTCTTAAATATTATACTGAACATGTACCGAGCTCCGGAACCAAAATGCAAACCCGATACCAACAAGATCAATCATTAAGAATTTCCTAAAAACGATCAAATTTTTAGACTATCAATTTTCAACAAAAATTCATAACTCGGGCTAGAGACCTCCGATTCCGATGCCCAGGTCCCATATTTTTATACGGACCCGCCGGGACTGTCAAAATACGAATCTAGGTCCGTTTACAAAAAATGTTGATCGAAGTCAACTCAAATGAGGTTTTTAATCAAATTTTTTAATTTTTATCAACTTTCAACATAAAAAGCTTTTCGAAAACATGCCCGGACAGTGCATGCAAATCGAGGAGGGATAAAATGAGGTTTTTATGCCTTGGAACAAAAAAATTTGTTTTAATTCATAAGACGACCTATTGGGTCACCACATTCTCCACCTTTAAAACAACCGTTCGTCCTCGAACGAACATAGAAAAGTACCTAGGCTAGTAAAAAGGTGGGGATATCTACTCCACATGTCCGACTCAGACTCCCAAGTCACCTCCTCGACTGGCTGACCCCGCCACTGAACCTTTACTGATGCAATGTCCTTTTATCTCAACTTTCGAACCTGTCTATCCAATATAGCCACTGGCGCCTCAACATAAGATAGATCCTTGTCCAACTGGACTGAGCTGAAATCCAACATGTGAGACGGACCATGATACTTCCGGAGCATAGAAACATGGAATATCGGATGAACTCCTACTAGGCTGGGAGGCAAGGCAAGTACATAAGCAACATCCTCAATGCACCGCAACACCTCAAAAGGACAAAAAAACCTTGGGCTCAACTTGCCCCTCTTTTCGAATCTCATAATGCCTTTCATAGGAGAAACCCAAAGCAAGACCCGCTCTCCAACCATAAATAAAACATCGCGAACCTTCCAGTCCATATAACTCTTCTTTTTGGACTAGGCTGTGCGAAGTCTATCCTGAATCGCCTTAATATTCTCCAAGGCATCCTGAACCAAGTTCGTGCCTAATAATCTAGCCTCGCTCGGCTCGAACCAACCCACTGGGGACCGACACCACCTACCATACAGAGCCTCATACGGTGTCATCTGAATGTTGGACTGATAACTGTTGTTGTAGGCAAACTCCGCAAGTGACAAGAACTGATTCCAAAAACCTCCAAACTCCATCACACATGCATAGAGCATATCCTCAAGAATCTGAATAGTGCGCTCGGATTGTCCGCCCGTCTGAGGGTAAAATGCCTGTCACACCTCCTTTTTACTACTTCCGGAAGGGTATAAAGGAGTTTTTTACAATTTAAGTGACAATCAAAATGGGATTATTATTTAAAAATCAGAGTCGCCACTTGGGATAATTTGTGGTGTCCCAAATCACAGTTTTTGAATCCCGAATCGAGGAAGATTTGACTCTGTTTATGTCACAGAAATCTGGGTAAGGAATTTTGTTAACCGGGAGAATGTGTTAGGCATTTCCGAGTTTCGTGGTTCTAGCACGGTTGCTTAAACTATTATAATTGGCTTATTATCTGATTTTAATACATGTCTTAGCCTATGGTACATTTTAACTTATTAAACAATTCTAATTATTTTTAGGAACGCTTTTCGGAGGATTCAACGTTATTTAAAACATGCCTTGAACTACGCCACATGAAATGCACACGCGGTTCGCGACATGTTCTACTTAACATTTTTAAGAATTGAAATTGGGTCACATGAAACGTGCCCCCGAATTTAGTAATTAAAAGAGAATCAATTTAAAGAACGCGCCTAAAGAAACTATGAAGGTTCAAATTAATAACAAAGGTTTGCGAGGGCCATGTAAAATTCAATTGATGGCACACCTCGATTTTTAAAAGAGATAGTATTAATTACAAAAGGGCCATGGGTTATTTAATGAAATGGCACACCTAAAATTTTCTATAAAAGCTAACCAGTTTTGTGAGGGCCATGGGTTTAAGGGTTTTATTTGGCATGACGTGCCTCAAATTATTTCAGAGTGTTTTATTATTCGAAGTTGTTATAATCGGGTCACATGAAATGCACCCCCGAATTGAGATTCACGTATCGTAACCATGCCACGGCGACCGTACTCATGGCCACGATAATATATTATTGATCACGCCTAAAGCAAGCTACGATGTTTATGAATATTCACTACCTAAGTATGCTCTTAACGGGTAAGGAAATACGATAAACAAAAGAAACCCAAATAAAACGATTCATGGAATGCTCTTTTAGAACCTTTCAATACCACTCCATGGCACAGCAGCAATCCACCTTACTTTCCATAAAAAATCACAAACAACTAACTTTTCACTATTGAATTGTTTCCCTATCTAGCGTCTGCCAATGCCATGTAATTTCAACTAAAAGCAAACACTAACCCGGGGACTTTAAGAAAAAAATCAAACTTCTAGTTATTGGTGTTTACTATATGTAACTCCAAAAATAGCAAGAAAAAATTCAAAACCAACATATTATTTGGAAATAGAGAAACTGTAACATGATCTTAAAAGGTGCAATCAAAACAATGAACGTAATGTTTTTAATTAAAGGGACAAAATGAAAGAATTAATTAAAGAGAGAAAGAGACCTTTTATAGATTTCAATTTACCCTGCCCAGATATACTGCCCAGCTATGAAATCCAGTGACAACATCAAAAATGCGAACAGAACCTTAAAACCGAAGACCTCGACTGGATGCCTCGCCGGAGCTTCGACGGAGCTCGATTGCTCGACTGTTTTTTTAGAGCCATTTTGGGGCTGTTTCGATGGGTGTTTTACAGCTGGTTCTTGGAGGTGTTTAGGCTAGTTTTACTAGTGTTTCAGGTGTGTATCGATCTGTTTTCCAGCGTGGTTTCATGTTGCGACGCAGCGGGTTTTCGGACTGTTTAAAGCTATCTTTTTGGCTGGTTTCAATGGGGTTTAGGATTGGAGTCGGAGTGGAGGCAAACAGCGGTGGTCTCGGTGGCTTTCGCTGGTTGGGTTTTGGAGAAGATGAACCAATGGGGGGGTCGTTTGATCGAAGAAGAAGAACGATGGGGTGTAGGTTTCCTGGAGAAGACGACGTGGGGGGGTCTTTTTTGGGTATTGCTCAATTGCGGAGCTCCTTTTCCCTTTATTCTTTTAGCTGATCGTTAGCCTTTTTGTCTTAGGCACTAGGTTCTGTCTTTTTTGTCTTGTATATTTGTATATTTTATAGCATTTGTTTCATTATTCAAAAACGGCTGAATCCTTTGGTCTCTAGTGTTAACTTCTTTTTATAGGTTTAGGGTTTTTTTAGGTTAGGGGTATGGACCTAGGAATTATGGGCTTAGAAATTATGGGTTAGGTCTGAAAATTATGCCTAAAAATGGGCCGCTAAGCCAAAATTTTATTCTTTCCCCGCGAACGAGACTATAAATACGATCTCATTTATTAATTAATCCTACTTAAGTAAAATAACTATTAAAATAAGACTGGCCGTTAAAATAAACTATTTTTTTGGTATTTTTCAAGATTAAAAATGACTACAAGATATTAATGAAACTATTTTTTGTAATTTTCATTTTTCTTATAATAAAATAAAGCAAAAGAGTCAAAATTAGTTAAAATAGCGATATTAGGCCTAAATTAAATATTTACATGCTAAAATATAAAAAATCTTGGGGAGGGTCAAAAATCACATGTCTACAGTTGCCCCTCTTTTACTGGAAATGCGAAGAGTTTGCCAATATTTACACTATTTTCCTCGAAACTTGAACTGTTTCCCTTTGTTCTCTAGGTGGGCTCCTGATTACCAACACTTGAATTGCTTTCCCTTTGTTCTCCAGGTGGGCTCCTGATTTCCAACACTTGAATTTCTTTCCCTTTGTTCTCCAGGTGGGCTCCTGATTACCAACATTTGAATTGCTTTCTCTTTGTTCTCCAAGTGAACTCCTGATTACCAACAATTAAATTGTTTTCCCTTTGTTCTCCAGGTGGGCTCCTAATTACCAACACTTGAATTGTTTTTCCCTTTGTTCTCCAGGTGGCCTCCTGATTACCAACGTTTGAACTGTATTCCCTTTGTTCTCCAGGAGGGTGCCTGATTACCAAAACTTTTAACTGCATTCCCTTGCTTTCCAGGTGGGCACCTGATTGCCAAAACTTTAACTATATTCCTTGAGACTTGATTTGTTTTCCCTTTGTTCTCCAGGTGGGCTCCTGATTGCTGAACTTGAACTACTTCCTCTTGCGACTGCTTTTCCTTTGCACTATCTTCTGTTGTTTCTCTAGGTGGGTGCCTGATTACCTGAACCTGAATTGTCCTTTTCTTGAAACTGCTTTTCCTTTGAAATGTCCTCCATTGTTTCTCCAGGTGGGTGCCTGATTGCTTGATCCTGGACTGCTTCCTATTCTCGAAACTCGTGTTGTTTTCCCTTGCTCTCCAGGTGGGTTCCTGATTACAACAGAATAGACAAAACAAAGGAAATTTTCTGAGCCATGCTTTCTTCCTGGAGGATCTCTACAGAACGAACAAAATTTCTTACCCCTGAACCATGCTTTTCCTCATGGAGGGTTACTGTAGATCGAATAAATTTTCCTTTTCCCTTCTCAACCCGCCTTTGTGCTGACAAAATTTGGGCACGACACTTGAAAAAATTCAAACTTCCAAGCTTTGATTTGGACACAATTTTTGTCACTATTTCAAACAAAGAAAACTTGTGAGTTTATAAATATGGTGGTTGGTTTGTGGCCTTGACTTTGAGGGCAATTGCTCCTTCACTTCCCATGATAACTTTGATTTCAACTCGAAAGACCTTGTTTGTTTATTGACGGACCACTTTCGCTGTCACCTTTATCACAGAAGATACCCCTGATTCGTTCAAAACCGAACCCTCTATCTGTTGCATTGTGCTCATGAATTGACATTTACCTACCTTTGTACTTCATGTGAATCCCAAAACACGGTTATTTTTACCAACTCAGTTTGCTTGTTGTTCTTTCCTGACGTATGCCACTGGCCTTGGCCTTGAGGTCTATTGCTCCTTCACTTGCCATGATAACTTTGATTTTCAATTAGAAGACCTTACTTGTTATTGGCTAACCACTTTCTCTGTCAACCTTATCACAGAAAATGCCCTTGATCCGTTCAAACCCAACACCCTCTATCCATTGCATTACTCATGAATTGACATATACCAAACCTTTGTATTTCATATGAATCCCAATGCACTTTGATTGCTACCAACTCCTTGCGCATGCTGTTCTTTCCTGACTTATGCCGTTTTGATGTACTAGCCAGGCCCCGTTTTGTGCAATTGGAAAGTTGGTGGCAAATTTTGAAGTAATTTCTCACTTGTTTTGCCCAAACAGACTCCGGAAGAGGAAGTAAATAGGACAAAAGGAACAAAGTAAAGGACAATGGAAAGAGATGATTCCTAACAAGAAAACTACAAAGAAGAAACTTATCAGATGTAGATACCAACTCTAATGACCATGACATGCATCTTTAGATTAAGTGGCCTAATCTGTCAAGCTAGTCTAATGTTCAACTCTTATTATACCCCCTAAACCGTAAAACTGGGCTTCAATGCTCCAATTATCCAATCTGATTCACGGTCCTTATTCGATTTGTAGTTACCGAAGGGTTTTCACCAAAAAGCCTCTCTCATTTCGTTCTTTCTCTCAACTTACCATCACCTTATGGTGCCTGTGAAGGTTTTCACCGATAAGATTCTCTCATTTTGTTCTTTTTCTTTTTATTTCCTCTAATCCTATAGCTAACAAGGCATTGACCATAGTAAAAACATCATATACTCCTGGTATGACTAACTCAGCACTTTCAAAGATCATCTGGGAGGTCTTTTTGGACTGCAATGTGGCTTTTGGACCGGGTCAAAAAGAAAGGATATCACAAAGGCTCAAAACATCTAAGATAATAGGGTTAATTTATTTATAACTTTTGGAATCCATTTTTAAAAACTTTGCCCCAATTCTGAAACAAGGGAATTTGGTTCTCTTTTTTTCTTTTTCTTTTTCTTTTTGAGATGGAATTTCTAAGGAAGACTGTCTCACTCTCGACTTCGTGGGATTATGAAACATTTTATTTGGTATGACTGAACCGTAAGGCTGCCTACATATCTTGTGGTGACAAGAATCAAGTCAAATGTAGTTCACACGACTACCTTTTGTTGTTATTTTTCTTTTTCTCTTTTTCTTTCTTTTCTTTCTTTTTTTTTTCTTTTTCTCTCTTTTTTTCCTTTTTTTCTTTATCTCTATTTTTCCTTTTTTTTTTTGAATTTTCCTTTTGGAATGAACTTTCTAAAATAAACCTATGGGGTCATGAACTTTTTTTTCTCTTTTTTTTTCTAACTCTAAATTGATTCCAAAAGAGGGGGAGATCAAAGAAATCAGTACAAGCTCAAAAGGGTATCGACTGGTATAAGTGTTTGGGTAGCTGATAGAGGTCTCCCAATCCCTGAAAATGCCAAGTACAACACATGCAACTTAAAATAAAAAAGGAAGAGCACACACAACATTTCTTTAACAACTTCGACATTGATATCACTGATATGTCTTCCACTTTTTAGTGCCTTATCAAGTACAGAACTCTCATTGGGTGATTTCTTCTTCACGATGGATACCCTCCATCAATTCGGAGAAAACTTTCTTGACTTTATCTTGTAACTTGAGATGCACTTGAACTCAAAGCTTATTGCTTCAAATCGTCCAAGATGCACTCTCCTATAACGAATTCTTGTCGTCCCATTAACATTCCAAACTATCTACCCAGTTCACACAGTTCGGGCTTCAAATGATCTCAAAATGTCCAAATCTGTACTTATTTCCCTCAAGCGTCTCTATCATTTTCAAAATTATTTCATTGTTTCATGATTAAACTAACTTTTAAGACCAAACCTAGAATTATGCGTGCATGAAATGTCATTAGGGCCAGTATGGAAAGAACTAAAAAAAGGAGAAGAGAACTAAACAAAAAATGACTAGAAATAACAAAAAGCAGAAAATTGCATTAGACAGACAGTAAAAGGGTTTGAACAATGAGACAAACAAAACACACTGGGGTTACGACCCTGGAAAACCTAAACAATACTAAAAGGGGTACTATGACTAAATGAACTAGGCAAAATAAAAGGATAGAAGGGTTTGAGTCACAAGACAATATCCGGATTACAACCCTGAAAATAACTCGAACAATAGAAATGACAACAAAATAAACAACCAAGACTCCTCCTCGGCTAGCCAAGAGATGGAGCGCCCTTCCAATTACCAGGCTCGATATCTTAGCCACTAAGTTCCACATCAATATTACCAAGATCATTACCAATTTCAATATCATTAACTTCACCAAGTGGCTCATTGACTCCTTTGGCCAACCCTTCGTCATTGCAAACCATCCCAACAATCTGTGCGTTGCCATGTACCTGTAGAGGATTATGTGTGACACTTGGGGTATTACTGCCTTGGACCACAATTATTCCTTCTTGAATCATTCTTTCTATTTCCTTTTTCAAAGCACGACAATCTTCAATGCTATGACCTTGGACATTAGAATGGTACATGCACCGTACAGTAGGATCAAATCCTTTTGCATATGGGTCCGGCGTATAGCGAGGAGCGACTCAATCAAGCCAGAATGTTTTAACTTTTCAAACAAGTTTGTGTAGGATTCTCCAATGGGCGTGAAATTATATTTTTGCCTTTGTTTCCCTTTATGCCCCAGCTTTCTAGGGTTGTTGGATGCTCGGAAATGCTGTGAAGGCAAAAGAACATTATGCGGTGCTGGCTCTTGCCATGAGGAATGACCCAGTGGTTGGACGGATGATCGGACTTTGTTCGAAGGATAATACTGGGGTGGATTATATGGAGCTCGGGGAGGTTCATAGGGTCGGTATTGAGGCTGAAAGCATTTAGCAGGAATGTCCACTGGATCTTGTCGTTGGTGGGGCTCAACAACATCTTTTCTATCAATGGGAGGACTGTCCCGAGCAACCTGTTCATTCCATGTGAACCAAAATTCCCTAAAATTTTCCTTGGGTTTCTTTTCCATCTGAGATAGGGAGGAGTTGTCTGGGACAATGTCTATATTGTACTGAAAGTGCCGCACAAAATCTTGAGCCATGTCATCCCAAGTATGACACTTATAGACATCTTGATGAGTATGCCATTCCAAAGTTGTCCCAGTCAAGATCTCACTGAAATATGCTATCAACAGCTCATCTTTCCCGCCAACACTTCTCATTTCACTGCAATAACCCCTCAGATGGGCTATTGGATCTCCCCGCCCATCATATAAATTAAACTTTGGCATCTTAAACCCTTTCAGCTTTCTGGATATCTCATCTTGCTCCACTATCTTAGCAAGCTTTGCAGTCTCACGGGGAGGCTCAAAATGAAGAGCGTGAGAGTATGGACCCGAGACTTTGAAAAATTGGTTCTGGAGCATAGTGTTGGGCATCGGGGACTAATAATGGAGGACGCCCACTAATCCAGGCTTGGTATATTTCGGTCATCTGTCTTTTCAACCTTAAGACCTCTTCTTTCAACTCAGATTCTGATTCAACAATTCCCTTAAACGGATCAACAACCCCTGTGTCCAAGTCTTTGCTAGCCATGGCTACCTTGCTCTTTGACCTTGTGTTGTATGGATGAGTTACTTAAAAACCACAAACCAACCACCCTTCTGCTCAATGAAGATAACAAAAGAATCAAAATGGGGTCATCCTATTAGCATTAAGGCATTTAACAGCTAAAAATATCACATTGCGTGCAATGCACCAAGCAAAAATTAATGGTTCAAGAATGACTTCGAGGGTCACAAGGTCACTTGGCATCATCCCAATTGGTTCATTTCAATCTTCTCTTTGCGTTTCTTTTCTAGCATTTCTTGGCTTGCTCATTTTCCTTCCTTTTTTCTAATTATCACTCTTTTCTTTCCTCTCATTTCTCACATCCCATAATTTCATCTCTTTTTGTTTTTCTTTTTCCTTTTTTTCTTCTTTTTTTTTCTTTTAATAATAAAAAAAATGATTCGATCGAACCCTATGCAGGTTGTCTACGTATCATGATGCCGCATGAATCAGACCTTTGCGTAGTTCGGGAAGATCGGGAATAAAGTAAACAAACTAATGTTCTCATTTTCTTTTTCTTTTTTTTTTCTTTTTTTGTTTATTACCTCAATGGCTAGTCTTATGAAAAAAGAGAAATAAAAGAAGCAAATATTTATTTTGAATTTTATAGACTTAATGTTCGATAACCTATTCTAAAATCAAGCTTAAACGAGCATATATATTTTTTTTGAAACAAATACTCTATGAAAAATTATTAAGGCAAAAAAAACTCTAGAAGAGAAAAATATTTTGATTCTTTTTTTCCAGGAAGGAAATCTAAAGAATGAACCAAAGAAAAATGTTTTGAATTTTTATTTGATATCCTGAAGAAAGATTTCAAAACAAGAAATGGAAAAAATATTTTTTTGATTTTAGTTTTTGATTACCTAAGGGAGAAACTCTAAAGATAAACACAAGATGAAGTATATTCTTTTTTCTTCTATGTACAATATCCTAAAGTTTAAGTGAAAAAAAAAGTTCTAGTGAAAATGAAGAATATTTTTTATTCATTTTTCATTAATTTCCCAAAGAAGAACCTCAAAAGAAAATCTTTTTGGATTTTGGAATTAGTATCTTAAAGAAAACTTTTAAAGAGGCACTAAAAGAAAATTCTCCTTTTTTGAATTTTTACTCTTAATGTACTAAAGAGAATATAAAAGCAATTTTTTATTTTGGGTGCTAGATATTAATTTCCTAAGGAAAACCACAAAAGATTTTTTTTTTTGAACTTCTAGAGTTAGTATTCTAAAGAAAACCATCTAACAGAAATATAAAAACGCAAAATCTCTTTCTTTTTTTTGATTTTTGAGTTATAACACACTTTTTCAAATACAAAATAGAAAGTATAATAACAAAAGACTCGACATTACTGTACAAAACTAGAAGATAAAAGACGACATAAAAACAAAAACAAACTCAAAACATAAAAATAAAAATGAAAATCTTCTTAAGAAACTCTTGAATAAGTGATCCTGATTGGATGGTCGCGGGGTGTCTATCATGCTCAAACTCCGGTAAGTAGACCCACACATGTATGAGAAAATTAAGATATGATGACCCAAAAGGTCATCACTTGCTTTTAAATTGAATTTTGTATTTCGAGACCTTGAAAACCACATTTAGCATCACCTCGATCTGGGTGCGCAGTCCGGGCGCGTAGCCGGAAAGCCTAAATATGAAAATCTATGAAAAATGATAAGTTTTGACTATAAAATGAGTTAATTTGACTTCGATCAACGTTTTGGGTAAACGGACCCAGACCCGTGATGCGATGATCCCGGAGAGTCGGTAGGAAAATATGGGACTTGGGAATCGAATTTCGGGGTCCCAAGCCCGAGAAATGAATTTTTAAAGAAAATTATTTTCTAAAATTGTTTAAAGGAATTTGAAATGAATTTTGATTAGAACATGTTGGTATCGGGCCCGTATTTTGGTTCCGGTGCCCATTACATGTCTTATATATGATTTAAGATAACTCTGTGAAGTTTGGTATGAAACGGATTTCATTTGACGTGATTTGGACCTAAATTGCAAAATTTGATGTTTTAAGAAGTTTGAAATAATTCATTGATATTGAGGTTTAATTCGATGTTAATGATGTTAATTTGGCAATTTGATCACATGGATAAGTTCATATGGTGTTTTCGAGTTAGTACGTATGTTTGGTTCGGAACCCCGAGGGCTCGGGTGAGTTTCGGATGTGTTTTAGAAGGTTTTAAACTCTTAAAAAGTTGCAGGTTTTCAGCTGTTGGTATTTTGATATTTCCTTCTTTGAGTTCGCGGGAGGACCCTCGCGAACGCGATGTGTTAATTATGCTGAAGGAAATTCCTTCTACGCGAACGCATAACCCAGGTCACGAATGCGAAGGCTAGTTGAGCCTAGGCAGGGGGTGGGGCATTAAACCTACACGAACGCGACCACATGGACGCGAACACGAAGGCTCGAGGGATCATTTATCTGCGAACGCGAGCCGCATTCTGCGAACGCGGAGGCCTAGCAGGCCTAACCCATCGTGAACACGATGAGTAATTTTGCCCAGTTATTTTAAGTTCCAAAAACAGAACACATTACGGGATTTTCATTATTTTTCACAAACTTCATCTTCTCCACACCTCTTGGGCTATTTTTGAAGAACTTCTTCACCATAACCTCTTGGGTAAGTAATCTGTAACTTGTTTTCTTCCATTTTTATCAACACCCACTAGATTTCTAGGCCTAAAACATGTGACTAATGGTAGAAAATTAGGGATTTGGGTATAGTTAGGGCTTTTTTATTATTTGGGAATTTGACCTTGTTTTGGGGTCGGATTTGAAAACAAATTATATATTCGGGCTCGTGGGTGAATGGGTGATCGGGTTTTGGTCCGAACCTCGTGTTTTGAGCGGGCCCGGGGTCAATTTTTGACTTTTTGGGAAGAATGATTAGAAAGCTATAATTAAGCATTGGAATTGGATTGCTTAGCGTTTATTGATGTTATGAAGTCAATTATGTATAGATACAATTGATTCGGAGCCGAATTCGAAAGGGAAGGCGGTGTTTGAGGCTTGAGTTGGCCGTGGAAGTTCGAGGTAAGTGTTATGTCTAACCTTAGCTTGAGGGATTAGGAGTTGTGTCCTATTTTCTATTTTCTTCTTGTTGAGTACGACGTATAGACATGGTGACGAGTATCTATATGTTGGTGTCGAACATGACCGTGAGTCTTAAATTGATATTTGTTGTGTTCTTAAATGATACTACGGATGCTTTAATTGGTGATTCTCGATATTGAGCAAGGATTTAGTTTATTTTTGTGAAAAGTAATTATGATTGAGTATTGGTGTTAGCTGAGATGAGTAGGATTGAGTTAAGATTGGTTATAGCTGATTCTCCCTTGTCGGGACGTATATACTTTTACTGTTGAATTCCCTTGCCGGGATAGTGTAGTTTATGTTGATCCCTTGTCGTGACTCGTGGTATGGTTGAGTTTAAGGTATATTTATATATATTGGATCGGGTTGTGTGCCGCAATATTATTATATATTGGATCGGTTTGCACGCCGCAGTATTATTATATATTGGATCGGGTTGCACACCGCAACAGTGTTAAATGATAAGGGATCGGGTTGCACGCCGCAACTGTGTTATTATTGTTTGTTGTAGAACTTGAATTGTTCTCTCTTATCACTCTTTAGCTTTTGTTGGATTTGATATGTTCCCCGTAGCATGTACCCCCTCTCATTTACATTGTTTATTCCTATTTACTTTTTTGCTGTATATTATATAACTGCACATGTTTATCTGGAGTCTGGTCCTACCCTCGTCACTACCTCGCCGGGGTTAGGCCAGACACTTACCAGCACATGGGATTGGTTGTGTTGATGTTATACTCTGCACTATGTATAGATACCGGAGCAGCATTTGGACAGTAGCACTTGGGGAGCTAGCCTTCAGTCCACTCATAGATCCTGAGGTAGTCCTGCAGGCGTCAGTAGGCCCGGCGTTCTCTTCTATCTATTTATATATTCTGTTTCCACTTGTTTCCGAGACAGATTGTATTTCCTTGTTCAGACATTTGTATGTAGTATTTATAGACAGTCCGTGGATATTGTGATACTGGTTTCTGGGTAGAGACGCATGTTGGCATTTTCGTACTGATTTTGGCATATATACTGATTGTGACACCGGTTCCGGGTAGAGGAGTATATTGGCATTGTAGCACTGGCTTAGTTATTTTTTTAGCTATTTAAGTCTTCCGCTCATTTTGTTTATCGTTAATTTTTAAAGTGTTGATTTCCTGTTAATTCAAGTTGTCAAAAAGGATTAAAATGAAAGAGTTAGAATTTTTATATTTCACGGCTTGCCTAGCTTCTACGAGTAGGCGCCATCACGACTCCCGAGTGGGAAATTCGGGTCGTGACATAAGACCAAATAAAGTTAAAGACCTAGAACGCTATGTGAGACAATAACTCTTCCTGCAGGACACATGTAAGACATGATTGTGACTATTTTTCTAAAATTAACCTATGTGGCTAAAAGTGGCTAAAAATGCAAGATTTGGCTAAGACCCCGCGAAGCCAAGAACCTAAGACTCACTAAGAAGACCGAATCCTATATGGGTGACCTACGTATTACGCCCAAAAAGACGAGAATCAGGTATGCGTAGTTCGGGCAGATTGGATATGGGCAAGAATAAAAAAAATAACCAATTTAGAGAAAAATATACTTTTTGTCTTTTTTTTTGAAAAATGATGAAACATGTAAATTCTTTTTGGATTTTCTTTTTTCTTTTTTTTTTGACTTTTTTTTTTTTAGAAAATGATGGGAAAGTGCAAAATCTTTATGGATTTTTCATTTTTTCTTTTTGGTTTATTTTTTCTTGAAAAAGTGTGAAAGAAAATTATAACTGGGCCCTACTTGCTTTATTTTTTACACTTCACCCTCTCTTTTTTTTATTTTCCCTCAACTATCATTGGTCCGCCAAATGACCCTTTTACCCTTGAAGAAATGCAACATGCAGCACATAGGATGCATCAAGATGGTCAGTTATTTTGGGTACACCTGTCCTAGACGGACCCAACCCCTGTGTTGAGTCCCCAAAGTAAAATGCACGTGATGCAAACAAACGTTCCTACTAGGGATCCGACATAAGACTATGTTATACTATGTTTAAAAACCTGGGTTTATTTATTCTAGACCTGGCTTACCCGAGCGGACAACTAGGGCCGAGGAGGGGGCAGTGTATCGGGAATACAGAAGCTTCACCGGCTTTGCAACTTGTCTTAACCTTGTTCTAAAATTGGAATATGACTCTAACAGAAACGAAGTCAAAGTGAAATTCAGAGCGGTAAAAGAAAGCAGCAATTAGCACATTAGGCCCCAACATATAAAAATCAGATAATAAATAAAAGCCAACTATAAAAGTTATTCTAATCTCGAATTCTGAACTCTGAACCAAAGATTCTGGGGTCGATCCCCAGCAGAGTCGCTAGAGCTGTCACACCTCCTTTTTACTACCCCTGGAAGGGTATAAAGGAGTTTTTTCCAATTTAAGTGATAATCGAAACAGAATTATTATTTAAAAATCAGAGTCGCCACTTGGGATAATTTATGGTGTCCCAAATCACCGGTTTAGAATCCCAAATCGAGGAAGATTTGACTCTGTTTATGTCTGCGAACACAGAAATCCGGGTAAGGAATTCTGTTAACCCCGGAGAAGGTGTAAGGCATTCCCGAGTTTCGTGGTTCTAAAACGATTGCTTAAACTATTATAATTGGCCTATTATCTGATTTTAATACATATTTTAGCCTATGGTACATTTTAACTTATTAAACTCTTTTAATTATTTTTAGGAACGCTTTTAGGAGGATTCAACGTTATTTAAAACATGCCTTGAACCACGCCACATGAAATGTACCCGCGCTTCGCGACACGTTCTACTTAACATTGTTAAGAATTGAAATTGGGTCACATAAAATGTACACCTGAATTTAGTAATTAAAAGAGAATCAATTTAAAAAAGCGCCTAAAGTAACTACGAAGGATCAAATTAATAACAAAGGTTTGCGAGGGCCATAGAAAATTCAATTGATGGCACACCTCGATTTTTAAAAGAGTTAGTATTAATTACATGAGGGCCATGGGTTATTTAATGAAAATGGCACACCTCAAATTTTCTATAAAAGCTAACTAGTTTTGTGAGGGCCATGGGCTTAAGGGTTTTATTTGGCATGGCGCGCCTCAAATTATTTCAGAGGGTTTTATTATTCGAAGTTGTTATAATCGGGTCACATGAAATGCACCCCCGAATTGAGATTCGCGTATCGTAACCATGCCATGGGGACCGTACCCATGGCCACGATAATTTATTATTGATCGTGCCTAAAGCAAGCTACGATGTTTATTAATATTTAGGGCCTAAGCATGCTCTTAACGGGTAAGGAAATACAATAAACAAAAGAAACCCAAATAAAACGATTCATGGCATGCTCTTTTAGAACCTTTCAATACCACTCCATGACACAGAAGCAATCCGCCTTACTTTCAACAAAAAATCCCAAACAACTAACTTTTCACTATTGAATTGTTTCCCTATCTAGCGTCTGCCAATATCATGTAATTTCAACTAAAAGCAAACACTAACCCGGGGACTTTAAGAAGAAAATCAAACTTCTAGTTATTGGTGTTTACTATATGTAACTCCAAAAATAGCAAGAAAACATTCAAAACCAACATATTATCTGGAAATAGAGAAACTATAACATGATCTTAAAAGGTGCAATCCAAACAATGAACGTAATATTTTTAATTAAAGGGGCAAAATGAAAGAATTAATTAAAGAGAGAAGGAGACCTTTTATAGCTTTCAATTTACCCTGCCCAGATATACTGCCCAGCTATGAAATCCAGCAAAAACATCAAAAATGCGAACAGAACCTCAAAACCGAAGACCTCGACTGGATGCCTCGCCAGAGCTTCGACGGAGCTCGATTGCTCGACTGTTGTTAGAGCTGTTTTGGGGCTGTTTCGATGGGTGTTTTACAGCTGGTTCTTGGAGGTGTTTAGGCTAGCTTTACTGGTGTTTCATGGGTGTATCGAGGTGTTTTCCGGCGTGGTTTCATGTTGCGACGCAGCGGGTTTTCGGACTGTTTAAAGCTATCTTTTCGGTTGGTTTCAATGGGGTTTAGGATTGGAGTCAGAGTGGAGGCGAACGGGGGTGGTCTCGGTGTCTTTCGCTGGTTGGATTCTGGAGAAGATGAACCGATGGGGGGGGGTCGTTTGGTCGAAGAAGAAGAACGATGGGGTGTAGGTTTCCTGGAGAAGACGACGTGGGGGGGGGGGATCTTTTTTGGTTTTTGCTCAATTGTGGCGCTCCTTTTCCCTTTATTCTTTTAGTTGATCGTTAGCCTTTTTGTCTCAGGCTCTAGGTTTTGTCTTTTTTGTCTTGTATATTTGTATATTTTATAGCCTTTGTCTCATTATTCAAAAACGGCTGAATCCTTTGGTCTCTAGTGTTAGCTTCTTTTTATAGGTTTAGGGTTTTTTTTTATAGGTTAGGGGTATGGGCCTAGGAATTATGGACTTGAGAATTATGGGTTAGGTCTGAAAATTAAGCTTAAAAATGGGTCGCTAAGCCCAAATTTTATTCTTTCCCCGCGAACGAGACTTAAAATACGATCTCATTTATTAATTTATCCTACTTAAGTAAAATAACTATTAAAATAAGACTGATTGTTAAAATAAACTATTTTTTGGTATTTTTCAAGATTAAAAATGACTACAAGACATTAATGAAACTATTTTTTGTAATTTTTATTTTTCTTGTAATAAAATAAAGTAAAAGAGTCAAAATTAGTTAAAATAGCGATATTAGGCCTAAAATAAATATTTACATGCTATAATATAAAAAATCTTGGGGAAGGTCAAAAATCACATGTCTACAATGTTGTGCTCAACTCCACCCGAGTACCCAACTCATGCGGTACGGCTCTCCAGAACCATGATGTAAACTGCGTGCCCCGGTCAGAGGTGATAGATACCGGCACGCCATGAAGCCTGACAATCTTTCGGATATAAACTCGAGCCAGCTGCTCGGAAGAATAGGTAGTCATCACAGGAAGGAAATGAGCTGACTTGGTCAGTCTATCCACAATCACCCAAACTGCATCAAACTTTTGCTGAGTCCGTGGGAGTCCAACAATGAAATCCATAGTGATCCCCTCCTATTTCCACTCTGGAATCTCTAACTTCTTAAGAAATCCATCCCGTTGATTATGCTCATACTTCACTTGCTGGCAATTTAGGCACCGAGCAACATACTCCACTATGTCCTTATTCATCCTACGCCACCAATAATGTTACCTCAAGTCTTGATACATCTTTGCGGCACTCAGATGAATAGAGTACCACGAGTTGTGAGCCTCCTGAAGAATCAACTCACGCAAACCATCAACATTACACACATAGCCTGCCCTGCATCCGCAATGCACTATCGTTGCCAATAGTAACCTCCTTAGCATCACCGTGTTGAACCGTGTCCTTAAGGACATGCAGATGGGGGTCATACTAACGCTCCCTAATACGATCATAAAGAGAAGACCGAAAGACCACACAAGCTAATACTTGACTAGGCTCTGAAATATCCAATCTCACAAACTGGCTGGCTAAGGCCTGAACATCCAATTCTATGGGCCTCTCTCCTACTGGTAGATAAGCCAAACTCCCCAAACTCTCTGCCCGGCGACTCAAAGCATTGGTCACCACATTGGCCTTCCCCGGGTGATACAAAATAGTGATATCATAAACCTTAAGCAGCTCTAACCACCTCCTCTAATGCAAATTAAGATCCTTCTGCTTGAACAGATGTTGCAAACTCCGATGATCTATATAAATCTCACAAGGGACACCGTACAAATAATGCCTCCAAATCTTCATGGCATGAACAATAGCTGCTAGATCAAGATCGTGGAAAGGATAGTTCTTTTCATGCACCTTCAGTTGTCTGGATACGTAGGCAATCACCTTACGGTCCTACATCAACACCACATTGAGTCCAACTCGTGATGTATCACAATAAACTGTATAAGATCCTGAACCTAATGGCAATACCAATACTAGAGATGTAGTCAAAGTTGTCTTGAGCTTCTGAAAGCTCTCTTCACATTCTTCCGTCCACCTGAATAGAGCACTTTCCTAGGTCAGCCTGGTTATGGGTGTTACAACAGATGAAAAGCCCTCAACAAATCGGCGATAATACCCCGCTAGACCAAGGAAACTCCAGATATTTGTAGGTGAGAACAGTTTGGTCCAACTCTGCATTGCTTCCACCTTCTTCGGATCCACCTTGATCCCTGTAACACCCCGTAAATTTGAATCAGTTGTGGATGCATTAAATGAGTATTAATGTGATGGTTATCAACTGGTTATGATAATAAGCGTACGAGGCACATCATAAGTGATTTGGGGTCCAAGGAAAGACCTAAGTCTAAGCCAAGTTGGAAAATTACATGATAGACTAAAATTCTAAATGAGCACGCACAAGACTATACTTTGGACGAGCATATCTACATTTATATAAGGTGTTATGTGATTTACAACCTATCAAATGAAAGCTCTTCGAGTCTAGTTTCTAACACTTTAAACTGTTCGTCATTTAGACACTCCTACTAGAAGTTATGACCAAATTAACAAACGTTGATAGAAATTTACACTACAACGCCGCCCCATGCGTCGCGCCATGCAGTGCGACTGTGTAGATTAGCAGAGCACTGCCAAATTTCGTTTCTAGACACATTTTTCATTACCGCGCTGCCCCATATGTCATGCGTCGCGGCTGTGCAAATCTTCGTTTTTTTTCAACCCGACCCTATTTTGATATAAAACCTTTGGGGGTTATTTTTTCCACTTTATTTGGACGAATTTTAGAGTTTTCTTCCACTCTCTCAAGACCTCCAACCCCTCCCATATTCAATGTAAGCAATCCCCATTATCTTGGTGTGAATTCCATCATTTATACACTAGTATTGATGAAATCTACACATAAAATACTTAGATCTTCAAGGGATTTCTTCAAGAACTCAAAGGAGGGTTTTGCAAGATTTCTTCCAAAAAAAATTGAAGGTTCGTAGTATTGAGGATCATTGTAGTATCACCAAGGATCAAAATTGAGGTATGTGAGGCTAACCCTCTATGTTTGGGAATGTTAATGATTCTCCCTACACTACGTTTCTTTTACGACGTTACTAATTGCCTCAGAAATATAGTTTAGCCTAGTTCCTTGAATAGTTGCAGAACTTCTATTCTCTAGCTCCATAACTCGCTCATGACTTTCATTATGAATGTTGTGAGCTCATTGTGTATTCAATATACACTTGGGTTTGATGCCCCCGAGTCTTTGTATAGATTACTCAGTATGCCATAAACAATTGAAGTTTCAGCGTTCATGATCAGTTCAAGAATACACATCTCAATCTAGTCCTATTCAGTATTCCAGTATCATGTAACTCAATGTGATTTAGTATTACATTATCATGTATTGCAGTTTGATCCTCAGTTTCTGAATATTGAACACCTGTATTTGGGCCTGAGGCTGCAGTTTATGCTTTATGCATCTTTGGGCCTGAGGCCGCAGTTTATACTTTATGCATCTTTGGGCTTGAGGCCGCAGTTATGCTTTATGCATTTTGGACTTGAGGCTGCAGTTATGTATATGTATACTTGGGCCCGAGGCCGCAGTTGTGCACATATATATATATATATATATATTATCATTTATTAGTTATCATTTCATTTATCAGTCATTATTCCAGTAATCAATTATCAATTCTCAGTTATCAGCTTAGTTTCAGTTTCAACATTTATAATTCTTTCTTTCAGTTGCTTTACATACCAGTACAATTCAAATGTACTGACGTCCCTTTTGCTCGGGGCCTGCATAGGTTAACAATTCAGAGTGCTAGGATTCTCGTACCAGCTATTGGATGATCCCCAGTTCTTTCGGGGCATTATCATTACTTTACAGTCTTTCGGTATTTACAGATAGACAATATTTTCAATACTTCAATAGAGGCTTCATAGACTAGAGTAACAGCTAGACAGAGTTCCAGGCTTTTCATATTAAGTTGTGTTGACTACAAATATGTTTCAAAATTGTATTAGTATTTCCGCACTTTGATTGTTTTATCATTCAAACTTTCAGTATATCAGCATGTGTTAGTTTATCTTCCGCATTTAGTGTGTTATGATATCACATGTTGATTCAGCCAGCCAGTTGGTTCGCTCGGTCACATGTAGTCAGGCAACGAGTGTCGTGTTACGTCCAGGCCCAGGTTCGGGGCGTGACAATCCCTTCATTAGATACCACATAACCCAAAAATGCCACGGAATCTAACTAGAACTCACATTTTGAGAACTTTGCATATAATTTATTGTCTCTCAAGGTCTAAAGCACTGTCCTCAGGTGTTGCTCATAATCTTCCCGAATCTGGGAGTATACCAGAATGTCATCAATAAAGAAAATGACGAATGTATCAAGATAAGGCCGAAATACACAGTGCATCAAATGCATAAATGCTGCGGGGGTGTTGGTCAACCCAAATGACATGACAAAAAACTCGTAGTGACTATACCGAGTCCTGAAAGCAGTCTTCGTGACATCTGGCTCCCAAATCTTCAACTGAGGATATCCTGAACGCAAATCGATCTTGGAAAACACTCGGGCACCCTGTAACTGATCAAATAGGTCATCAATACAAGGCAAAAGATATCGGTTCTTCACTGTAACTTTGTTCAACTAGCGATAATCAATGTACATAGGCATAAAACCATCATTTTTCTTCACAAACAAGACAGGAGCACCCCAAGGTGACACACTAGGCCGAATGAAGCTCTTATCAAGCAATTCCTGTAACTGTTCCTTCAACTCAAGAGGGGCCATACGGTAAGGAGGAATAGAGATAGTCTGAGTGATCGGCAACAAATCGATGCCAAAATCAATATCTCTATCGGGTGGCATGCCCAGAAGGTCGGCTGGAAACACATCAGGAAAATCCCTTACTACCGGGACTAAATCAAATGTAGGGGTATCAATACTGACATCTCTCACATAGGCTAGATACGCATCACACCCCTTCTCAACCATTTGCTGAGCTTTAAGAAATGAAATGACTCTACTTGGAGTGTAATCTAAGGTAACACTCGACTCTAATCACGGTAAACCTGGCATAGCTAGCGTCACGGTCTTGGCGTGACAATCAGGACTAGCAAAATGGAGAGACAACAAGTCCATGCACCAGATAACATCAAAATCTACCATGCTGAGCAATAATAAATCGGCTTTGGTCTCAAAACCACTAAGAATGATCAAACACGCCCGATAAATGCGGTCCACAATAAGAGAATCTCCCACATGAGTAAACACATAAACAGGGAAACCAAAGAATCTCGAGATATGCCCAAATGTGGGGAAAAATAAGATGACACATAGGAATAAGTCGAGCCTAGATCGAATAGAACCGATGCATCTCTATGACAGACTATAATAATACATGTAATGCCAGAATCGGAAGCAACAACCTCTGTACGAGCAGGAAGGGCATAGTATCTGGCTTGGCCTCCCTATCTAGGGCGGTCTCTACCTCCCCAACCTCCACCTCTAGCTGCCTGAGTAGGTTAAGTGGTAGCTGAAGCTGTAATCATAGCCTGGGAACCCTGTTGAGCACAATATGGCTAAGAAGTCTGTGGCGATGCACCCCTCCTAATTCTGGGTCAATACCTCACCATATGGCGAGTGTTTCCATATTCAAAATAAGCTCTGGGAGGACGTGGCGGCTGTGGCTAACTCAGACCAGGTCGGCTAGACTGACAATTAAAAGCACCCTATGCGGGAGGCACACTAGATATCGGAGGTGAATAATAAGTCTCCTGAGGTCTAGGAGGAGCTGGAATACCACTGGCTGCTGGAAGAGCTGAATGAATGGGGTGGCTCACATAACCCCTACCATGACGAACTGTAGTTGGGGCATGGGCACTAGAATAATAGCCCAACTCTCGAGACCTCTTGGCCTCTCTCTCCTCCCTATCCCGAGAAAGCATGTCTTCCACTCTCCTAGCAATACTCACCACCTGCTGATACGCAATATCCACCTCTAACTCTTGGGTCATGCTAGTCCTAATGCTAGAGACATACCTAAAGTACATAAAAGGTGAGGATATCGGCTTCGCACATCATGCTCGGTCTCCCAAGTCGCCTCCTCAACAAGTTGACCTCTCCATTGAACCTTCACTGATGCAATGTTCTTCGACCTCAACTTTCGGACCTGCCTATCCAAAATAGTCACTGACTCCTCAACATAGGTCAAATCATTGTCCAATTGCACTAAGCTGAAATCTAACACATGTGACGGATCACCATAATACTTTTGGAGCATGGAAACATGGAACATTGGGTGAACTCTGATAAGCTAGGTAGTGATGCAAGTTTGTAGGCCAACTTACCCACACTCTCAAAAATCTCAAAAAATCGATGTATCGCAGAGTCAACTTTCCCTTCTTCTCGAACCTCATCACAGCCTTCATGGGTAAAAATCTGAGTAGGACCCTCTTACCCACCATAAATGCCATATCACGAGCCCTCATATCAACATAATTCTTCTGTCTTAGCTACGCTGTATGAAGTCGCTCCTGAATTAACTTCACCTTCTCCAAAGCATCAAGGACCAAGTAAATGCCCAACAACCTAGCCTCCCCGGGTTCAAACCAACCAATCGAAGAATGACATCGCCTCCCATATAAGGCTTCTTAAGGAGCCATGTGGATGCTCGTTTGATAGTTGTTGTTATTGTAGGAAAACTCTGCTAGTAGTAGAAATTGATTCCATGAGCCCTCGAAATCAATAACACAGTCAAGTAACATGTCCTCAAAGATCTGAATAGTGCGTTCGTACTGCCCATCCGTCTACAAATGAAATGACGTACTCAGCTCAACCTGCGTGCCCAACTCAAGCTACGTGACTCTTCAAAAATGCAATATGAATTGCGTGCCTCGATCGGAGATAATAGAAACCGGCACACCATGAAGGAAAACAATCTCACGAAGATAAATTCGAGCCAGCTACTCTGAAGAGTAGGTAGTCATGACTAAAATGAAGTGTTCGGACTTAGTTAGTCTGTCCACAATGACTCACACAGTGTCGAATCTCCTCAAGGTCCATGGAAGTCCATCTACAAAATCCACAGTGATACGTTCGCACTTCCTCTCCGATATATCAAGCCTCTAAAGCAAACCACTCGGTCTTTGATGCTCGTACTTCACCGGCTGACAGTTCAAACATTGAGCCACATACTCCACAATATCTTTCTTTATTTTTATCTATCAGTAGTGTTGTTTCAAATCATGGTACATCTTCGCGACACCCAGATGAATGGAATAACACAAACTATGTGCCTTCTCAAGTATCAACTCATGCAACCATCCACATTCTAAACACAGATCTGGCCCTGTAGCCTCAACACCCCATCATCCCTAATAGTAACCTCATTGGAATCAATGTGATGCACTGTGTCCTTAAGGACAAGCAAGTGGGGATCATCATATTGACACGCTTGGATGTGCTCAAACAAAGAAGATTGTGAAATCACGCAAGCAAGAACCTGGCTAGGCTCCGAAACATCCAACCTCACGAACTTGTTGGCCGAATCCTGAACATCTAAAGCTAATGGTCTCTTCCAAACTAGAATAAAAGCAAGACTCCCCATGAGCAAAGAGTGCAACTTGCAACCTCAGAATAACCGTAGCATCACTAGAAGCTAGAAGTGTTGAGTGAACTGGATGGCTCATATAGCCTCTACCATGACGGGATGTATTTGCGGCGTGACCACCACTAAATCCTCTAGTACCTCGAGGCCTCTTGGCCTCCCTGTCCTCACTCTTGCACGGCCCCGCATACCCTCCAACCTCCATGCAAGCTCTACCACCTGCTAATATGGGGTATCTGTCTCAAACTCTTGAGCCATGCTGAATCTAATACAATAGTTGAGCCCCTCAATAAATAGACGAATTCACTATCTGACTGTAGAGACCAAAGTAGGTGCATGTCTAGACAAATCACTGAATCAGACAACATACTATGACACTATCATAGTACCCTAGCACAACTGCTCGAACTCCACGCTCCATGCATCCCTAAGGGTATGAGGAACAAACTCTCTCAAGAACAACTCTAAAAATTGAGTCGATGTAAGTGAAGCTGGATCGGCTAGGATTCCTTCATCGTACAACCGCCGCCATTGATATGTTGCTCATGATAGCTAGAAAGTAGTGAAAGCAACCCTACTCATTTCCACAATACCCATGGTGCGGAGAATACGGTGGCACTCCTCTAGAAAACCATGTAAACCCCAGAAGCCAACCCACTGAAAGTATGAGGGTGATATTTTTTGAACAATTCAAGTCTAAGTTGCTCCTCCTCAGATATTGCTTCCCTAACCACGGGCTGAACTGGAGCAACATGTTGTACTGGTATAACCTTTGGGACATGATCAACATGGACCCATTGCTCTGGGGTACGGGCTGCGGGAGTCTGAGCTCCTCCCCCAGCCTGAGATGTGGCTGGTGCAAGTGGAATAAATACCTCCTTAGAAGGTACCGAACATGCTCAAGAACTGTGCGAGGGTCTCTTGAAATGAAGGGGTGTCAACAGGCACCTCGGGTGCCTCTCCCAACTAGAGATACCGGTGGCTTCTCTGTCGCAGCTCGGGCAGGTGCTCTGGATGCACCATGTTCCCCTCCTCAGCCTCGGCCTGGCCCCGACCTCTCGCGACTCTATCAGGGGCATGGGTGTTTGATCATTAGATCCAGCAGTGTGTGTCTTCACCATCTGTGAGAGAATAGAAAGTCAAAGATTCAGTTTTCAAAATCAACTAATTCGCACGATAATGAATCAAAGAAGTGAAGTTTTCCTAACGATTCTGTAGCCTCTCGAAGATAAGTACAGACGTCTCCGTACCGATCTGCAAGACTCTACTAAATATGCTTATGACTTGTAACACCTATGAACCTAGAGTTATGATACCAACTTGTCCCGACCTAAATTTCCCTCTTTATGATATTGTAATGGCACCTAGTCTCTATGACTAGGTAAGTCTAACATTTAATAGAAACTTGACAGAAATAATAAAGCAAGTCTAATAAACTCATAAAATCTCCCATAAATAGAATCTCAACAAAACACTTTCCTAAAGCAGATAGAACTGAGTCATAAGCTTTGTAAAGTAATACTATAGCGTCTACTACATCACTGTCTGAATGAGAATACAACAGAAGTAAAGATAAAGGAAGGTGACTCTGATGCCTGTAGGCGTGGAATAGGCATGCCTTGAAGTCTCCAAAGAACAGCTACTCAAATCAACTTTAGCATCCAGCACGGGCAAAAGTACCTGGATCTGCACAAAATGATGTGCAGAAGTGTAGTATGAGTACACCACAACAGTACCCTGTAAGTATCAAGCCTAACCTCGGTAGAGTAGTGACGAGACCAGGTCAAGACACCTGCTAGGATATAAGTAAACAGTGTGAAAACATAATAAGGGTAAATAATAGAAGGCGGAGAAATAACTTATACGAAACAAGTGAAAAGCATGAACTAATACCGAAATTATAATCATGGAAATAACATAAAGAAATCAATTAAAGAGAACCAAAGTGATCATATATGGACAATAACTGATACAACAAGGAAGAACAAATCACAAGAAGTGTTCCCACCAAAACTCTTTGCAACATGAAATAAACAACAAGAATCACAAAGGTACCACCTCGTGTACAATAAGAATCACAACCGAGGTATCGCCTCGTGTACAATAAGAATTACAACCGAGGTACCACCTCGTATTCACATTTCTCAATCTCAATCACAATCTTTTCTTATACCGCTGCATGAGCCTTACATTTAAATAGTTTTGAAAACAAGTTTTCCGAAATAGCTACACGTACATTAGCTCACATTATGATGGCGTGTGGCTTCACATAGATCCCGTACAAGCAACACGCACATAAATCTCACTTTATGCCTCCGCATGCACATTAACCCCTAGCCTTACACAGCCGCATGTGCGTCAATATCATATCATAATAACGACTTGCACCACAAGTGCCCATATATCACAACTTGCCAACAATAAAAAATATCAATGTTTCCACGATAGAGCCCATGGCTCCACCGCAACGTGTACAAGAATATCAACAATAACAATGAATGTAAAATGCTCAACAAGAAAGATGTCTCAATAATAAACAATTTTGCCTCAACGTGATAACGACTTTCATAACTTCAACACCAATAACTCAACAATGAGAGAGAGATAATGTATAACCACGATATTAGATAAGAATAACTCTCAATGGAAGAGATAATGTGTAATAATAACTTCAAATAATAGAAATCAATAATGAAAGAGATAACATGAACAATAACTTCAAATAATGATAATCAACAATGAAAGAGATAACATGTATAATGACTTCAAGTAATGATAATCAACAATGAAGAGATAGTATGTAACGATTAAAAAGGCAACCAGTTCAACTATAACATGAGAGCAATTTATTAATTAGGATATAGAACAATTGTTAACGAAATCATTTAAGGCATGTAAGGATAGACTAACACAAGTAAGAATAGATTGACTATGAGAATTTATAACATGATATGACAATTAAATCAAAGCATGGAACCCTTCATGCGGTAGCTCATATTCATAAAAAGTAATTTTGTAACTTTCCAATACCTTGCTTTCCTCCTTGCCTCAGTTGTATAGTTGCATGGTATAGCCTTTGTGTGGAATGGTATCATGGTCGACATCGCCATTGGGATCGGCGTGGCTATCTTTACTCCGAATGGAGCATGGGCCTTGGGTGGAAAAAATGCAACTTCGAATGGCATATGTACATTTACTAGAGACACGAATTCGACCTCAATTGGTGTTGGTGTCTTTGTAGATGGCGTTATTTCAAACTCAAGTGGCACGTACATATTTACCTCAATGTTCCCCGACCCCTATGTATATAAACCTTTTTCTAAATTAGTTATGCAAGTTAAGTCTTAATATTGTTACTTATATATATATATGGATGTCGTTGTAATGGCCCGTGATAGATATATGTGGATGTCGTTGTAATGGCCCATGATAGATTTGATAATAAACAAGGATAAGGTGCATGGTGTTCGGTTGGGTAGAACTTGATATTCTAATGGGTATGGATTGGTTGGCCTTTTGTTATGCTAACATCAAGTGTAGGTCAAGGATGGTTTAATTTTAGTCCCCAAGAGAGTCTGTTTTAGAATGGGAAGGTAATACGGCATCACCAAGAGGTAAATTTATCTCTTATCTCAAGGCAAGGGAGATGATTAGAAAGGGCTATATTTATCACTTAGTTCGGGTTCAGGATGTGGAAGTGGAGTCACCAACCATTCAGTCCATCCATGTGGTGAATGAGTTTCTCGATGTTTTTCCCGATGAGTTTCCGAGTCTTCTGCCAGAGCGAGAAATTGAGTTTTCCATCGACCTACTACCAAATACTCATCCAATATCTATTCCCCTATAAAATGGCCCCCACAAAGCTGAAGGAATTAATGGAACAACTAAGGGACTTGTTTGAAAAAAGGTTTTATCAGACCTAATACGTCACTATGGGGAACACCTGTGTTGTTTGTAAGAAAGAAAGATGGTTTCTTACGAATGTGTATTGATTATAGGTAACTGAATAAGGTGACGATCAAGAATAAGTACCCGCTTATCAGAATTGATGATCTATTTGATCAGTTTCAAGGTGCCAAGTGTTTTTCAAAGATAGACTTGAGGTTTGGGTACCATCAGGTAAGGGTTAAGGAAAAAGATATTCCGAAGACTGCATTCAGGACTAGACATGGGCACTTTGAGTTTCAGGTTATGTCGTTCGGTCTGACCAATGCCCCAGCAGTATTCATGGATTTAATGAACCGTGTGTTTAGGTTTTTTATATCTATTCATAATTGTATTTATTGACGATATATTGGTATATTCTCGTTCAGAGGCTAAGCATGCAGATCATATGCGTACTGTGCTCAGAGTTCTATAAGAAGGGAAGTTGTATGCAAAATTTTCTAAATATGAACTCTGGTTGAACTCTGTAGCTTTCCTTGGGCATATTATTTCGGGTAAGGACATCCGAGTGGATACTAAAGAGACTGAGGCAGTGAAAACTTTGCCTAGACCCACAACACCGATAAAAGTTAATAGCTTCTTTTGGCAGGTTATTACAAGAAACTTGTAACAAAATTTCTTCTATTCTAAGCACCTTTGACCAAAGTGGTATGTGGTGTCTTGCTTGATATTCTGGAATAACATAAGGAAATCTATAGTGCAAGCAGGTTGAAGAAAGATTGTGAATAAGTATAAATAGATATGTGTAGGTCGCAAGCTAAAGTATGGTAGAGCGACCAGGTTCTAGAAAGACAGGAGGAAGGATAAGAAAAGATGAGTAAAAAAGGTAACAAGAATGGGTAAGTCCTTGGGAATAAGTTCATAAGAAAGCTGATGGTTTCTCTAAGTTATATAAGGCTCAGTATAGCCCGAATGAACTCAAAAGAGTCTAAGACTAGTAATGTTTAGAATAAATGAAATGTTGCCATAATAGTGGGATAAGGGCAAAATTGTGAGGGATAAAAGATGAAGTTTGGGCCTCCGAAGAAAGGAATTTCCTGAATTGTACAAGATTAGGATAACCATGTAAGTTAACTCAGAAGGGAACTAGGTTTCAATGGACCGACGCTTGCAAAAGGAGTTTTCCAGGCCTTAAAGGATAAATTAACTTCAGCACCGGTTCTAACGCTTCCATAGGGGACTGATGATTACGTTATCTATTGTGATGCTTCAGGCGTTGGATTGGGTTGTGTGTTGATACAGCATGGTAAGGTTGTGGCTTATTCTTCTAGACAACTAATAAAGCACGAAAAGAACTACCCGACCCACGATTCAGAGTTAGCCGCGATGATTCATGCACTAAATATGTGGAGGCACTACTTGTATGGCATTCATGTGGATATCTATACGGATTATAAGAGCCTTCAGTACATCTTCAAGCAAAAGGAATTGAATCTACGTTAAATGAGAAGGTTGGAGCTACTCAAAGACTATAATGTTGATATTTTATACCATCCAGGGAAGGCAAACATAGTAGCTGACGCCCTCAGCCATAGATCTATGGGTAGCCTGTCATATTTATAGCTAAAAAGAGGGGAATAGCCCATGAGGTTCATCATCTAGGTAGTCTTGGAGTTCGGTTACGGGACTCAAGTGACATGGGAATTACCTTTCAGGATATGACAACATCCCCATTAGTAACTGAAGTAAAGAATGCCAATACGAGGATCCTTTGTTAGTTCATTATAGGGATACCACCCTTCAGAAGGAGAAGACACCATTTGGAATTACGCAAGATGGGGTCCTCAGATATCGAAGATGATTGTGTGTGCCTAATGTTGCAGGGCTGCATTGGCAGGTTATGGGAGAAACTCACTATTCTCGTTACTCTATCCATCTAAGAGCGAAAAGGATGTATCATGACATCAGGGAAGTATATTGGTAGGATGGAATGAAAAAAGGATATAGCAGAATTTGTTGCTCAGTGTCCTAACTATCAGCAGGTTAAGATTAAGCATCAAAAACCCGGCAGATTATTGCAAGCTATGTAGATTCTGACTTGGAAATGGGAAATAATCAATATGGACTTCATCGTAGGCTTACCTCATACCCAGCGTAAGTTCAATTAAATAGTGGTGAATGTTGATAGGCTTACTAAGTCAGCTCATTTTCTGCCCATTAGAACTACATATTTTGCAGAGGATTATGCAAGGCTTTATATTAAGGAGATAGTACGACTGCATGGTGTCCCTGTATCTATTATCTTGGATAGAGGAGCTCAATTCACAACTAACTTCTGAAGGTCCTTCCAAACAGGATTGGGGACTCAAGTAAGTCTTAGTACAACATTTCATCCCTAGACGGACAGACATGCTGAGCGTACTATTCAAACACTGGAAGATATGTTACGAGCTTATGTAATAGATTTCAAAGGTAGCTGGGATGATCATCTGCCGCTTATTGAGTTCGCATATAATAATAGTTACCATTCCAGTATTCAGATGGCTACATACAAAGCTCCTTATGGATGGAAGTGTAGGTCACCTATAGGGTGATTCGATTTTGGGGAAACTACGTTACTTGGACCAGAATTAGTACAGTAGGCAATCGGTAGAATTATGGTTATACAGGAAAGGCTATTGGCAGCTCAAAGCCATCAGAAGACTTATGCGGATAATCGACGACGAGACTCGGAATTTCAAGTGGACGACTAAGTATTCCAAAAAGGTATCACCGATGAAAGTTGTCATGAGGTTCAGAAAGAAAGGCAAACTTAGCCCATGATATATTGGGCCTTATAGGATCATTCAAAATTTGAGATTTGAGAGTCAAATTAGACTCGCATTTGAAAACAAAATACATATATGAACTCGTGATGCTATAGATATTCGAGATCTACCCTTGAACTCGGGTTTTGACCAGACGGGCCCGGGGTTGACTTATGTTGATTTTTGGAGAATTGTGTAAAGATCTTAACTTTAATTATCGGAATTGGTTTCTCTTGCATTGTTTGATGATATTATGTCATTTTTGTTCGATTTTAGCTATGTAGAGGCGAATTTTAAAGAAAATGCTATTTTGAGTGTTGATTTGAGCTAATTGAGGTAAGTATTTTGCCTAACCTTGTGTAGGGAAACTTCCCCGTATGATTTGGTTTAATTGCATTATTTGAATTATGTGAAAGACGTGCACATGAGGTGCTGAGCGTGTATAGGTTATATATGGATATTGACCGGTTTAGACTCTTAGGCCATTAATATGCTTTTAATTGAAGTTGTTGTTGTATGTGATATCTTTCATTGTTGAGTTACTTTCCGTATTATTTTGTTGTTGTTTAAATTCTTGTACATATTGTTGTTGAGCCATTGGCTATGTATTGTGGTGATATTGGTATTGTTGTTTTGGCAATGTTGTGGCATATGGGCATGTGTTTTGCGAGTTGATTTTTATGATGTGATGAGATGCGCATGCGGCATCATAAGGATGGTGTTATTGATGCGCATGCGGCGAGATAAGGGGATTTTATGAGCATGTTGCTAGTACGAGGAATTACTTAATTTGAAGCACATTGCGAGATATTGGGGCTTATGCGAGTGAAGCTATTTCGAAAAAAATATTTTTAAAAGGTAAGGCTCATGGCGTTATAAGAAAGATTTATGATTTGTGATTTGTGATTCGTGATTCATGATTATGAGGTGTAGTACCTCGGAGTAGTTCTTGTTATAAATTCTATGTTGGGATGGCTTGATGATTTAAACTGTTATTATTTTTCTTAATTTATTCCACTTGTATTCTAAGTGTGTTTTGATTATTTGACTGTCTTTCACATGTTCTCTCTTTGTTGTTATTTATTGATTTTGTTTCCGTTGTTAGCTTTATACTTATACTCTGCGCAGGTTTTATATCTAGTGAGTGTCGTAACTTGAACCTCGTCACTATTCCAACGATAAGGGTTGTGGGGTGAGGCATTTTTTTCTTAATAATTTCTTTTTCTTTTTATTTTTTATTACACTTGTCATTCTTTACACCTCAGTAACAAGTCTATGTCATGCACTAGGTTTACCTGATGGAGGTGTTTATGGGACAAACTTCTGCCAAAAGTTTTCTTCATAAAGGAAGAGAACCGGAAAGCTTTGATGCGAGGAAAGTCAATCTATAAAGACAGACTTATTCTCTCTCTTCTGCCTATCGCTTTATCTAAGCTCCCAATGCAAGACAGAGGGATCTATAATCAGAGACTGACTTCTCTTTCCAAAAGTGGAATGCTTCTTTTATGCCATTATCTTCCTGCCAAACCAACTATCCAACCCAGCGGACTTAGAGCAAGATATCTGGTAACTAGCTAAGTTGGAATGTATAACTTACGAATTGTGCCAACTTTAAGGGGATAACTATGTATTTGGTCTTTTTCTTTTATGTCCTTATTTTTAAATTACCATCAATCTTCTTCAATCCAAAAAGAAGGGAAGTTGGCACCAGGGTGACACCCAAGTAATTAGCAGAAAAAAAGCCATGCTTATACATATTGACACCCTTTAGCTGAACTTTAAATTTTTTATAATTATTTGTGTTTTGTCGCCAAAGTTATTTTGCATAAAAGTACAGCTCATCAACGCAAATCTCTCTCTCCCTCCCCCCCCCCCCCTCCCCGGACAATTTTATTCTTTTTCTCCCAATTCTTTCAATCTATCGCCAAATCTCTATCTTGTTTTACTCCCTCGTAAACACTATTTTAGGCTTCATCTTCATCGTTCTTTTTAGATAGTAATTTGCATTGTGTCTTTTTTCTTTTAATTTATGAGAAACTTATTTCTAGATAAAAGTTGGTGTAAGATGGAAAAAGGATCTTTATTGAAGAGGGATTTATCCACTTAACAATGTATATTTTGTTATAACCGGTTTATCTCATGTATATCCAAGTGTGTACAAAAAATAACGATAATGTTTGTACATCACTGTGTATAACACAATAAAAAAGTGTATATCAAAATGTTATTTTCCTATTTTGTGTATGTAAAAATATATATCAAAATGTCCCACAATCTAACAAATCACTGGTAATGTATATTATATTGTATATCGTGTATATCACACATCTAAACATTACATGTTACGATAGACAACATGATATACATACAGGCATATATGATGATATACACAAATGTACACTATCGTTACATATCATATGTCGTATCATCACCACAAAAATATCATAGCCACCAATTATACCATTGCAAACACAAAATAGAATTACAATAAAAAAAAAAAAGGAGAGCGAAGAAGAGGGAAGAAAAAGAAAATTAATATCTATGTCTTGAAAGAAAAAGAGAAAAGTCTTGGAACATGGTCGCGGTTGTGGCTCATGGCCGGTGGTAGATAAACAAGTAACAGTTACTTTACTGGTTAAGAATAACAAAGGTAGCCATGGAAAATTGGTGGAAGTTTTGTACGTCTCAAGATGGATAAAATCGTTTGGAGAAAAGAAGTAAGGATGGTGATGGTTCTTGAAATCAGATGAGAGATCAAAGAATAAATTTCAGAGAGAGATGGCAATAAGAGGTGGAAAAAGAGTACACAGAGAGAGCATAAATAGAGAATAGTTTTTCTTAAATTTGTCTATACAATGCTATTTTTTGAAGTCTGTCTTTGCCAAATATATTACAAGGAAAAAAATTCGCCAACTCCTATTATATATTATTACCCGATGTCAAATTCAAAAATAGCCAAATTTACAACTGATCGTTCAAAAATAGTCCAGTTTCAAAAGTAATCGAAATTTAGCCACTTTTCATGTAAAGATAAATCTGAGCGGAAACACTGTTCAAAACCCGGAAAATACGCCAGTATATTATACTGGAGTTCCAGCATAAGTATGCTTAAACTCCAGCATATTATACTAGAGTTCAGGATAAGTATGCTGGAACTCCAGCATAATATGATGGAGTTCCAGCATAAGTACACTAGAACTCCAGCATAAAATACTAGAGTTCCAGCAAGTATAATTGTCCAGTATAATATACTGGAGTTTGGAGCACCGGTGCTTCAGTCTCCAGTATATTTTACTGGAGTCAGCAAAGTATACTGGTCCAGTATAATATGCTGGAGTTCATACACAGGTGCACCGAACTCCAGTATATTATGTTGAACCGGTCTCTGTTGCAGCAAAATAGTAACTATTTTTTATTGACTTCGTAAACGCTGGCTATTTTTGAATGACCAGTCCGAAAACTGGTTATACCGTGCTATTTTTACTCAATTACTAGGAGATATTAATAAGGACAACTCAACGGGAGATATGGCCTATAACTAAAGGTTAATAATAAGTCTTAAACCCACTTTGTATATATTTATATATGTAAACTTTTAAAAACTTTTTTTCAGTTATTTGTTAAGTTGTTAAGTTTTAATAAAATTATCTATTTTTTTTCTTCAATTGAACAAAAAATTTAAAACCCAGAGAAACTCTGTTGTAACCCCTCAAAACTGTCAGCAACCCATCTCTACTTTAGTCAGGCCTGAAAAATATTTCTTTGGAATATTGCCGTTCTTTTTTTCTTTTTTTTTTATTTCACCTCCCATAACTTGATCCATCCTCTTCAAAATCTTTGCAACCTAAAACTATAATGAAACTCATACTAGATGTGTAGGTTGATTGGGCAAAAATATACCTCGTCCGACGACTCCTATCTCCAGGTATAACCCATGTGTACGGTGAGTATATAGTATTACTAAGAGTAGCATACACTAATAAGTGTTTACTTAATATATACATCGGTTACCAAGGGCAGACCTACATTAGGGGCTGGGGTCACTGGAACCCGTTAGCCTCGGCAAAAGCACTGTATATATATTTTATATATATATAGAGGACCCTCAAATATTTTACCAGCGCCCAAAATCACAGAAGGCTGCATGGTAAAGCTGATCGAAACCCAACTCATGCTTTTAGGCTTTCCTTTTACTAGACCTGTTAAATGGGTCGACCCGACCCGGACCCGAACCCGTTGACTCTTGGCCCGTGGGTCCTTAACCGGGCCGGTCAGGTTCACTTTCTTATAGGGGTCGGTCCGGATTAGACCCATTAATCAAAAAATGTTGACCCGACCCGGACCCGTAACCCCTTAACCCGGGGTCCTAATGAGCCAAATCTAATTTAATTAAAAAAGTTAAAAACTAATAAATGATAAAAATTTCAAACTTTGATACATATATACGAACTTGAAATTACTACATGTTCTTGAAGACAATTAAAATAAAAATGAAAGAAAAATCATACTTTAGTACTATGGAATTCAATTATTTCTGTATCTAATACATAAGAAAAATGATATTCTAATATAATATACTCTAATTCTCATTAGCTACTCCATCCACTCCTTCAACATCGGACATGGTCAGATCTTCGGCTGAGTCTGAATCGTCATTTATATATCCTTGATTTCTTCTTTCTGCATATATCCAATCTCTAAAAGTAACGAGGACATCCAAAGTGCGAGGACTTAAAGATAATCTTCGCTTTCCAAGTTATAATTTTCCTTGGCTAAATGCACTTTCTGAACTGTAGGCATATAAAATTTGTACGAATTAAATTCATAAATTAATTTGGACTTATTTTAAATTCAGGATATATTGGTCCAAATAAATACTACGGGCTAATAATTGAATTAATTATATAAGTCCAATATATATGGATTAAATAAATAAGTCTTAATCCATTGGGCTAGCCCATTTAATTGGGCTAAAGTAATGAGCCCACTTCATCAGGCCCAAGATGTAATCTTCCTAGAGGCCCAGTTTGGTGCCACGTGTCAAATGACGTGGCGCGCCAAGTCAAGCGGAAGAGCCCATAGGATCATGCCACGTATCAAAATGACAAGGCATGTCAAGTCACACTAAAAGGCCAATGAAATCGCGCCGCGTGTGCAAGTGACATGTTATGGCCAATCAAATGCGCCAATGTCACACTTCAATTTGATTGGTTGGAAAGAGTTTGTTCTTATCATGACTCCTCCCTTCCACAACTATAAATAGGGGTCTTCATAACTCAGAAAAGACACGAGAAGTAATAACAAGAAGCAAGAAAGAGCTCGTGGATCAAACGCTGCAAATTCCTCCATAAGTTTCAAGCTTCAAGTTCAATTTCAAGAAATCAAGTTCAAGCTCAAGAACGAATACCAAATCAAGCTCAAGTCCAAGCAATCAAGCTCAAGCTCAAGAACAAGATCATCGTTCGTGGCAACAAATATAGATTCAAGATCAAGCTCAAAGGCCCTTGAATTTATTTAATATTGAAAAGTAGAATCAGAGGAATCATAGAGATTGTAACACTCAAATATTCGAAATAAAATACTACGATTGTTGTGATATTTTTCGATCTTGATTTTATTTTCTCGACGCAAATTTATTGTCTACAAATTCTGGCACGCCCAGTGGGACCATCTCTACCTCTCATCTCAACTTTTCAATCACCAAAGTTCAAGAACATTGAAATGGCTTCGAAGAAAATCAACTCCAAATCAACATCCACCAAGGCTGCTAACTCCAGGTTCTATGCTGATGTGGAAAGCATCCTCGATGTCACCTTTGGAAGCTTCAGACCAGTTACGAGGAGCAAAGCAAGCTCTTTAGGACAACAAGCACCCCAAGTGTCGTCCGCATCAACCCCTGTTTTCGGATCTTCATCCTCAAAAGGAGCAAGATTTTCCACAAATGCATCTGAAAGAGGAAGCGACGTTGCTGAAAAGATCAAGAAAACTCTTGCTCTGCTTGACCTCTCCGGCTCCAAGCACTCTGCTATGAAGGAAGATGATGATGCTTCAAGCGATGGATCCTCCCCACTTACACCACATAGCATGACCCAGTCAAGGATCAATCTGTGTGAAAATCCATGCTATTCTCCGTCATCGACGACAATCATGCAAGCCATGGTGACAAACACTTCATCTATGGAGGAGCAGTTGGCAAACTTGATGGAAGCAATCACTGGCTTGACCAAATGCATGCAAAATCAAGAGGCTAGAATTGACAAGCTAACAGACAGGGTGGGAATCTTGATGGAAGAAGAATCTACCCATGCACCCGGCAAGCTCCCAGAAGTTCTAGAGAGTGACTCTCCCCCAAGACAAGCAGCATCCACTAAGGCTATCCCTGTCTCATCTGAAGGGATGATTCCAATCGATCAACTGAAGGAGTTCATCGAAGGAACCATTAAGAACAAATATGAAGTTGCTGCCAAATCCTCCCTTACATATGCAAAGTCGTACACTGCAAGGGTCGATATGTTGAAGATGCCTGCTGGCTATCAACCTCCGTAGTTTCAATAGTTTGATGGTAAAGGTAACCCAAAGCAACATATTGCGCACTTCGTTGAGACGTGCAACAATGTTGGGACTTATGGAGATTACCTCATCAAGCAGTTTGTTCGCTCGCTAAAAGAAAATGCTTTTGACTGGTACACGAACCTCGAGGCTGGATCTATCGACAGTTGGGATCAATTAGAGCAAGAGTTCCTCAATCGCTTTTATAGCACAAGACGCACGGTAAGCATGATAGAGCTCACAAATACTCGTCAACGAAAGGGGGAACCAGTTATCGACTTTATCAATCGTTGGAGGAATGCAAGCCTCAACTGCAAAGACAGGCTTAGTGAGGCTTCAGGCATAGAGATGTGCATCCAAGGCATGCATTAGGGATTGCGCTACATCTTGCAAGGTATCAAGCCTAGCACATTTGAAGAACTTGCAACTCGTGCCCATGATATGGAATTGAGCATGGCTTTCGCTAGAATTGAAAGGCTACCCATCTATGAACCTCGCAAAGTGAATGACAAGCAAGAAGTCAGGAAGTGGGGCAAGTTCGTACCCAAGTCTGAAAGCAAAGAAGCTATGAATGTCAATACGTCACTTGTGAAGTTCACGACGAAGGAGAGCAAGAAGCAGAGTATGAAATCCACTTCGTTTCAAGATAAGCCAAGTGGGAAGTTGACTCTAAAAGAAATGCAGGAAAAAGAGTACCCATTCTTGGATTCTGATGTGCCAGCCATTTTCGAAGAACTCCTCGAGTTAAATCTCATTGAGCTTCCGGAGATGAAGCGACCAAATGAAGCTGGGAAAACAAATGACCCGAACTACTACAAATATCACCGACTTGTAAGCCACCATCTGGAGAAGTGCTTTGTCTTCAAGGATAAAGTCATGGACTTGGCTCACGAAAAGAAGATCGTGCTTGAAGATGAGAAAGCAAGCGCAAACCAAGTCTCTATCACCTTTGGCTCACTCAGTCCGGATGACTTATGTGGTTTTAAAAAAAGTAAAGATGAAAAATTACTAGAGAGCGACAAAGTTGAAGTCAATCAACCTGATGACGATGAAGGTTGGACATTGGTGACTCGTCATAGGCACCACAAAAGAAGCCCTAAAAAAGAATCAATAGAACAACCAACAAGGAAGATGATGGTAAAAAGACCAACGAAAAAGAATCCAGTTAGGCATTTGAAGAAAGCAAAAGTGGAGATGCACCATCCTCAAAAGCCGCGAAATCCAGTGACCTTTGAGGAGTTTTTACCAAGTTGGTTCCGCACGAAGATTTCCCATGAGGGCATTGATGCCTCTTGTTGCCATGCTGACAAAGGGGAAGAAAAGATTGATGACCTACCGTTGGCACCACCTTTGGAAAAGCCCATTGAGTCCACTCCTCAAGAAGTTAATGCTTGTGAGGAAAAGGTCACATTCACAAATGACGATCTTTTGCTAGGTGACACTCCTCATAACCGCCCATTGTACCTGGTTGGCTATATGCACGATGAAAGGGTAAATTGAATTTTGGTTGATGGAGGATCCTCAGTGAACATTTTGCCAATCCATACTGTGAAAGAACTTGGTATTCCCATGAACAAACTCTCAGAAAGTCATGTGATGATCCAAGGATTCAACCAAGGGGGGCAAAGAGCCATAGGCGCGATCAGGCTAGGAATCACTATTGAAGATATGCGATCAAGTGCATGGCTGCATGTGATCGACGCGAAGACTTCATACAATGTTTTGTTTGGAGGCCTTGGATACATGAGAATAAAGTTGTTCCATCTACCTACCATCAATGTTTGAAATACTACGAGGGCGAAGTCGAGAAGACAGTAGTTGCTGATGATGAGCCATTCACCGAGGCTGAGTCACACTTCGCCGATGCAAAGTTCTACTTGAAGAACCGCATTGTGAAGGAGCTGAAAGTTGATGATGGTATGAAAAGCAAGAATGACGAACCCATAACTAAAAGAGTTGAGGTGACTATTGGTAAAGCCAAAGTTGTTACTGAGAGAGATACCCGCCAACGTGAATAAATCTCATAAAGGGGGTATTGTGTCTTATGGAAAGAAAGTAAGTCTCGCGCTCCAATATGTCCCTAAAAGGAAAAAAGACGAGGGCGAATCATATAATATCCAAACCAAGAAACTAAGGGAGTTAACTATTCCGGTAAAACAAATTGAGGCAGTAAAGTTGCCCTCAAAGTCGCTTGCAGAGTTTGTAGCCCATAATCGTTTGCAGAATGTGGCACTCCCTACAAAGCGAACAGATGAAGGTATTGATCCTAACGCTTACAAGCTATTTGCAAAAGTTGGATACAATCCCAATGAGCTGTCAAAGTTAGGGAAGCTCCCATCAGAAGCTGCAACGAGGCAACCCCGTGAAGGTCTGGGATACAAGCAACCGTCACCAGTGCACATCTCAATAAGAAGGGCAAGTAGCAATTATATCACTGTAGAAGACGAATCTGCCGCTTCTAATAGGCCTTCTGTCTTTGATCGGCTTGGAAAATCAACTGTGAGAACTTCTGTATTTGAGAGATTGGGTCCATTAAAGAAGGGGAATAAATTCCAGAGAAATCATCGAAATACAAGAACACCCGCTTCACCCAAAATTCAGGAGATTTCTAAGGATTTCCAAAGTTTGGTTCCTTCCAGAATGAGGCGACAAACAAAACTGATGGTTTCATGTGAAGAAGTACTGAAGGTAAAGCCATATACTGTGGTCTACACTAAGGAACGTAACAAAGATGAAGAAAGTGTAGGTTCTTCGTATCATATCACTGTACAAGGCGAGAATGGTGTTTCATCTTCGATGGAAGATAATGTGGAATTGGAGGATGCTTCGCCGTGTTATCACATATCCTTCAATGATGGGGACCCTCAAGAAGATGAAGATGCGAAAGATGCTCTACCTGAACTTGAAGAAGGAGTGAAGACGATAGTTGATGCCTTAAAAGAAGTTAACCTTGGCACCGATGAGGAACCAAGACCCACCTACCTAAGTGCTTTACTAGAAGCTGACGAAGAGAGCACTTATATTGAGTTACTCAAAGAATTCAGAGATGTCTTTGCTTGGAGTTACAAAGAGATGCCTGGCTTGGACCCGAAAGTAGCAGTCCATCACCTTGCAGTCAGAAATGGTGCTCGCCCTGTTAAACAAGCTCAAAGGCGTTTTAGGCCAGACTTGGTTCCCCTGATTGAAACTGAAGTTAACAAACTCATTGAAGCTGGATTTATTCGGGAAGTTAAATACCCAACATGGGTTTCAAGTATTGTCCCTGTAAGGAAGAAGAATGGCCAGATTCGAGTATGCGTTGACTTCAGGGACCTCAATAATGCATGTCCCAAAGATGAATTCCCGCTTCCTATTCCAGAGCTGATGATCGATGCTACTACTGGTTACGAGGCAATGTCTTTCATGGATGGTTCGTCGGGCTATAACCAAATTCGCATGGTACCAAAAGATGAAAATCTTACTGCATTTCGCACCCCCAAGGGTATTTATTGCTACAAGGTAATGCCTTTTGGCTTGAAAAATGTTGGTGCCACTTACCAAAGGGCTATGCAGAATATTTTTGACGATCTTCTCCACAAGAATGTCGAATGCTATGTTGATGACTTGGTGGTGAAATCAAGAGAGAAGGGTGACCACATAAAAGACTTGAGGATGGTATTTGAATTGCTCCGGAGGTACCAATTTAGGATGAATCCGTTAAAATGTGCCTTTGGAGTTACTTCTGGAAAGTTCCTTGGTTTCATTGTCCGGCATCGAGGGATCGAAATTGATCAAGCCAAAGTGGATGCCATTTTGAAAATGCTTGAGCCTCGAGATATCCATGAATTAAAGAGTCTGCAAGGAAAGCTAGCATACCTTAGAAGATTCATATCAAACCTGGCTGGGAGGTGCCAACCATTTAGTCATCTCATGAAGAAAAGTGTTCCTTTCAAGTGGGATCAAGCTTGTAGCAATGCCTTCGAAAGTATCAAAACCTACTTGATGAAGCCTCCAGTTTTAGCAGCTCCTATACCAGGAAAGTCATTGATACTATACATTGCGGCGCATGAAAGGTCTGTTGGAGCATTATTGGACCAAGAAAATAGTGAGGGAAAAGAAAACTCTCTTTACTACTTGATCAGGATGATGACACCTAACGAGTTGAACTATTCGCCAATTGAAAAGTTGTGTTTGGTGCTAGTCTTCTCAATTCAAAAGTTGAAGCACTACTTTCAAGCTCATGTTGTCCGTCTTGTTTCTAAAGCAAATCCCATAAAGTTCGTGATGTCAAAACCTGTTCTTAGTGATCGACTAGCGAGATGGTACCTCCAATTCAACAATTCGAGATTTTGTACATCCCTCAAAAGGATGTAAAAGGACAAGCATTGGCAGACTTCTTGGTAGATCATCCGATACTTGATGACTGGGAGCTAACTGATGAACTACCTGATGAGGACGCAATGGTCGTTGAAGTTCAACCCCCATGGAAGATGTACTTTGATGGTGCTGCGCATCGTGGGGGAGCCGGGCTGGCGTAGTATTTGTCACTCCTCAAGGTGAAGTCTTGCCCTACTCCTTCACCTTGACACAACTCTGTTCCAACAATGTTGCTGAATATCGAGCATTAATACTTGGGCTTGAAATGGTCGTTGATATGAAGCAATTGCAATTGCAAGTCTTTGGTGACTCCCAGTTAGTGGTCAATCAGCTTTTGGGTAGTTACGAGGTCAAGAAGCCTGAACTACGCCCATATCATGATTACGCAAAAAAGTTGATGGGGTGGCTCAGCGATGTGACTATTCAGTATGTATCAAGGAAAGAAAATAAGAAGGTTGATGCTTTAGCTGCTCTAGCTTCATCATTAACCCTGCCTGACCAAGCGCAAGTTACCGTCTGCCAGAAATGGGTAGTACCGCCGCCAAATGAGGTCGAATGTGAAGAAAACGAACTCAAGAATCTTGTTGCTGTTTCTGAAGTTGAGAAAGAAGAATGGCGACAACCCATCATCGACTACTTATGCTATGGGATACTTCCAGAAAATCCGAGGAGGAGGACTGAAATCCGTCGTCGTGTACTTCGCTTTCTTTACTATAAGGATACTCTATACAGAAGGTCGTTCGAGGGAGTACTCTTGCGATGCCTAGGAGAAGAAGAAGCTCTCCAAGCTTTGCAAGAGGCACATTCTGGGGTATGTGGGTCACACCAGTCCGGACCAAAGCTCCACTTCCATATAAAAAGGATGGGATATTATTGGCCAACGATGGTAAAAGATTGCTTGGACTACGCTCGAAGATGCAAGGCTTGTCAATTCCATGCGAATTTTATTCATTAACCTCCTGAAGTGTTGCACCCAACTGCTGCATCCTGGCCATTTGACGCTTGGGGATTGGATGTTGTTGGACCACTACCAAAGTCCTCTGGTGGGCATCTATACATCTTGGCTGCAACTGACTACTTCTCAAAATGGGCTGAAGCTGTTTCTCTTAAGGAAGAAAAAAGGAAAATGTTGCAAGTTTCATCCGAGTAAACATTATTTATCGCTTTGGCATACCTCGTTACATAATAACGGATAATGGAAAGCCATTCGATAATAGGTTGATGAACAGGATTTGAGATCTTTTTGGCTTCAAGAAACGTAACTCTTCGATGTACAATGCTGCCGCCAATGGTCTAGCTGAGACATTCAACAAGACTTTATGCAACTTGTTAAAGAAAGTTGTCTCCAAATCCAAACGAGATTGGAATGACCGTATGGAAGAAGCTCTATGGGCATATAGAACGACTCATCGCACGCCAACACAAGCGACTCCTTATTCACTCGTTTATGGAGTCGAAGCTGTCTTGCCACTTGAGCATCAAATACCTTCGTTACGACTGGCTATTCAAGAAGGGATCACTGATGAAGAAAATGCTCGACTTCGATTAGCAGAGTTGGAAGCTCTTGATGAAAAGAGACTGGAAGCTCAACAGAGTCTTGAATGTTATCAAGCTTGATTGTCTCGCGCCTTCAACAAAAGAGTTCGTCCGAGATCCTTTCAAGTAGGAGATCAAGTCATTGTCGTACGAAGACCCATAATTACTTCCCATAAACCTGTAGGGAAGTTCACTTCAAAATGAGATGGGCCATATGTCGTACAAGAAGCTTATTCAAGTGGGGCTTACAAGCTGGTTGATGCAGATGGTATGAGAATCGGCCCTATCAACGACAAGTTTTTGAAGAAGTATTATCCATAAAGTTGCAAGTTATGACACTCCTCGACGTACGAGCCTAAACTGCAAGTCATGACGCTCCTCGACGTACGAGTCTAAACTGCAAGTCATGATGCTCCTCGACACACGAGCCTAAACTGCATGTTGCTACACACCTGGCCCGCAAGAGTATAAACTGTGTACTTCCAAAAAAAAAGTCCACTAGGTTGAAAATCTCGAAAGAGGCGGCCTAGGCAAAAGCTAGGAATTAAAAAAAAAAGTCCGCTAGGTTGAAAACTTTGAAAGAGGTGGCCTAGGCAAAAGTTAGAACATAAAAAAATCACCCAGTCTGAACTACGGAATGACTTGATCCTCTTCACCGAGGTACGTAGGCAGCTTAGAGTTTCATTCTAAGTTCAGTCGCACAAGTTCAAAAGATACATATTGCCCCAACTGTTGTCCGAGTGAAGTATGAAGGAATGCAAAATCAAGCTGAAATACCATCCTCTTATTGAACTTTGATCTCATTTGATTTAAAAGGAGCAACCCTCCATGATAAATTGATATCTTCAAGTCCGTTGGTATTCAAGTTGAAGTCCCCAAGTTGAAGTCTTCAAGTCCGTCGGTCTACAAGTTGAAGTCTTCAAATTCGCCGATCTTCAAGTTGAAATATTTAGGCCTTCCAAGTCTCAAAGTTGAAGTCTTCAAGTCTGTCGGTCTTCAAGTGAAGTCTTCAAATTCGCCGATCTTCAAGTTGAAATATTTCGGCCCTCCAAGTCTCAAAGTTGAAGTCTTCAAGTTCGTCGGTCTTCAAGTTTCAGTCTTCAAATTCCCCGATCTTAAAGTTGAAATACTTAAGCCCCCCAAGTTGAAGTCTTCAAGTTTCAGTCTTCAAATTCGCCGATCTTAAAGCTGAATTGTTTAAGCCCTCCGAATCTTCGAGTTGAAGTCTTCAAAGTCCGCCAAATCTGTGAAGTTTTTCAAGTGTTCAATTCGATGTCGTCTTCAAGTTGAAGCTTTGTAACTTTCCAATCTTAAGGTGGACATATAAGTCCTTTTGCACCTTAAGTTGGCCTCTTCGTGGGTTTGTCCTTAAAAGGAACTATAACTTTCCAATCTTAAGGTGGACATATAAGTCCCTTCGCACCTTAAGTTGGCCTCTTCGTGGGTTTGTCCTTAAAAGGAACTATAACTTTCCAATCTTAAGGTGGACATATAAGTCCCTTTGCACCTTAAGTTGGCCTCTTCGTGGGTTTGTCCTTAAAAGGAACTATAACTTTCCAATCTTAAGGTGGACATATAAGTCCCTTCGCACCTTAAGTTGGCCTCTTCGTGGGTTTGTCCTTAAAAGGAACTATAACTTTCAAATCTTAAGGTGGACATATAAGTCCCTTCGCACCTTAAGTTGGCCTCTTCGTGGGTTTGTCCTTAAAAGGAACTATAACTTTCCAATCTTAAGGTGGACATATGAGTCCCTTCGCACCTTAAGTTGGCCTCGCCGATAGTCGGGCCATTTTGAGAGTAATCTCTCCAAGAATCGGGCCATTTTTAGAGTAATCTCTCCAAGAATTGGGCCACATTGAGAGTAATATCTCCAAGAATTTAGCCATTTTGAGAGTAATCTCTCCAAGAATCGGGCCATTTTGAGAGTAATCTCTCCAAGAATCGGGCCATTTTGAGAGTAATCTCTTCAAGAATCGGCCACATCGAGAGTAATCTCTCCAAGAATCGGGCCATATTGAGAGTAATCTCTCCAAGAATCGGGTCATTTTGAGAGTAATCTCTCCAATAATCCAGCCATTTTGAGAGTAATCTCTCCAAGAATCGGGCCATTTTGAGAGTAATCTCTCCAAGAATCAGGCCATTTTGAGAGTAATCTCTCCAAGAATCGGGCCACATTGAGAGTAATCTCTCCAAGAATCGGGCCACTTTGAGAGTAATCTCTCCAAGAATCGGGCCATTTTGAGAGTAATCTCTCCAAGAATTGGGCCATATTGAGAGTAATCTCTCCAAGAATCGGGCAAGGATGAATACTCATCCCCTCACACCCCAAGATTGTCTTCTTCATGCGTGGATCATCTTGTTAAACAAGAACAAATATTTCTCGCTTTATCTACAAAAAACAAAAGAAAAAAGACAACAAAGAAGAAAGCACAAGAAAAAAAGAAGAAGAAGAAATTACCTTTGCGCTAATGCTCGCGGGTCGTCAAAGGCCAAGTCGAATAACTTGCAGACAACGTAAATTGATGTTCAACAATGGAGGGGCATACGGCTATTTATAGGAGTAGTGAGGAAGTTATTGAAAGACTAATGACGATGTGGGACTGGTAACTTTTAGAGTCCAACAAAACTTGGTATTCTAATTCAATTGGAAGAGAAAGCTATAGGCGGTGGAGTTTTCCTACACACCCAAATCGGGAAGGAGGGAATGGTAGTTCTAGTTCTAGTAAACTAGGAATAACCTAGTTATACAATGATGGTATTTTTGTTCAATTTTTGGATTTATGTAGCTTGGTCCTAAATATTGATGTTCAGTGAAGCACGTCCTCAAAATGGAAGGCTTCTGGTCCAATCCATCGAAGTTAGTCAAAATTAGATATAAAGCTTTCTTGGTACATATAATATTTTGGATAATTATAACCTATGAATGCTTTGGTGCACGTAAAAATGGACGTACTTGAAGTTCCATGGATCGTTTTTCAGGGACATATGTACGTAAATTTGTTTGTTTACTTCAAGCCTAGTCGCAATGATTTAATAACTAGTCAAGTCTTGAAGTGGGGGCAATTGTAGGCATATAAAATTTGTACGAATTAAATTCATAAATTAATTTGGACTTATTTTAAATTCAGGATATATTGGTTCAAATAAATACTACGGGCTAATAATTGAATTAATTATATAAGTCCAATATATATGGATTAAATAAATAAGTCTTAATCCATTGGGCTAGCCCATTTAATTGGGCTAAAGTAATGAGCCCACTTCATCAAGCCCAAGATGTAATCTTCCTAGAGGCCTAGTTTGGTGTACGTGTCAAATGACGTGGCGTGCAAAGTCAAGCGGAAGAGCCAATAGGATCATGCCACGTATCAAAATGACAAGGCATGCCAAGTCACACTAAAAGGCCAATGAAATCGCGCCGCGTGTGCAAGTGACATGTTCTGGCCAATCAAATGCGCCCATGTCACACTTCAATTTGATTGGTCGGAAAGAATTTGTTCTTATCATGACTCCTCCCTTCCACAACTATAAATAGGAGTCTTCATAACTCAGAAAAGACACGAGAAGTTATAACAAGAAGCAAGAAAGAGCTCGTGGATCAAACGCTGCAAATTCCTCCACAAGTTTCAAGCTTCAAGTTCAATTTCAAGAAATCAAGTTCAAGCTCAATGACGAATACCAAATCAAGTTCAAGTCCAAGCAATCAGGCTCAAGCTCAAGAATAAGATCATCATTCGTGGCAACAAATATAGATTCAAGATCAAGCTCAAAGGCCCTTGAATTTATTTAATATTGAAAAGTAGAATCAGAGAAATCATAGAGATTGTAACACTCAAATATTCGAAATAAAATACTACGATTGTTGCGATATTTTTCGATCTTGATTTTATTTTCTCGACGCAAATTTATTGTCTACATGAACCAACAGTTGAAACCGGAACCGCCAAAAAATCAGGAGCCATTGTAGATAGCACCGGGTTGAATGGATTTAGTTTCTTTTTATAAAAAATATATGTAATATTTTATTAAAATAAATCTTACTGAGCTGGTCGACATCCAATTAGTCAATTACCCGCTCTACTACCACATTCATAAGGGTGGTCCGGGCCGGTTGACCCGTGGATCAGTTACCGGTTCGGGTCCGGTCCGGTTCAGTGGGTCAAAATATTGTAGCCCGGCCCAGGCCCCTTAAATTAATGGGTTGGTCCAGTTAGGGTTTTGTGGGTCACAGGCCGGTTAAAGGGTCAATTTTAATGGGTTATGTGGGCCGGTTCGTGGGTCAATCGACCCGGCCCATTTGACATGTCTACCTTTTACTACTGATTTCAATGATTGTTTTACTTAGTAGTCAATTGATTAATTTTTTTATTTAATCTTTTTTAAATTCAATTATCACTTAATACTTGTAAATAATAATCAACTAAATTAATATTATACTTTTTCAAGTCCCTCACTCAAAATCAAAAGCTCAAAATTGTAGTTCCTATCTCTACAAATAAAAAATAACAAATCCTCCTCTCTCCCTTCAACAATTACTTTGTCTCAATCACTTCGATAAAGTATCAGAATCTATCGATTCCGACGACAGCGATTGAGAATTTTTACTTTATTAATATGTTATTGTAATCGTTTTGTTTTTAAAGAGCTGCATGCCGAAATTTATCGCTAGCAATTGATATATTTAAAGATAGTGTACCCCCGTCGCACTCAAATTCTGGGTCCGCCTCTATCGGTTACACTAACACCCCTACAAAAATGAAGCACCTTCCTCTATAATATTCCTTTTTGAATAGGTCAAAACGCGAAAGCCGATGAAAAAGTAACCCGCAAATAACACAACATTGAGAGTAGAAGCCATAACACACGCTTGCTAGCCTTTGTACCATGGAGTACATCAATCTTAGAATTTGACTATAGGAATTAGGATGTGCATGATACAACTTCACTCCTAGCAGCTTCCATAGTTGTGACTTCGAGGTTCTGCTCGATGCACACCTCTATCACCTGAAGGCTAGGCCATGAGTAATTCTTAGGAGACATAGTGTTCAATATAATTTAAATACCTCATCATAGTTTCACGATTCCAAAATCCCACCTTAAGAATCGTGATGACACCTAGTTCCTATAATTAGATAAGCTTAACACATGCTGATATTTAACCAAAATAAACAACTTAGCTATTAAATATAAAGCTGATAAATGACATAACAAAGCTGAAACTAATCAATAAACATACATTTTCAAAATCGGTAGTACGAAGTCATAAGCTCTACTGAAATATACTAGAAATCTCTATTACAACACTGTTTTAGAATGAAAATAAACAATAGCAAAGGCAAACATCAGAAGGTGACTCTAAGGCCTGCCAGCGTAATGGCAGGTATACCTTGAACTCTCTGCAGCAAATCTCAAAGCAGCTAGCTAACGTCCGGCATGCTCAGTGGTACCTGGATCTGCACAAAAATATGCAGAAGCATAGTATAAGTACACCACAACGATATCCAGTAAATATCAAGACGATAACTACTACTACTTCTTCTTCTTCTTCCCTCCACCTGCCGCACAGATCTTTAGTCTTCTCAACAAGAATGGTTTAGCTCCATGCCCAAAAAAATGGTTAACTTGATAAGAACTATTGAACTATTAAGTTTCATATATCAAAGAAAGAGATTGGGGAGAGAGAGAAGGGAAAAGAAGAAGAAAGATTATGAGATGGTTTTAATTGTATTATTGCTATTGACTTGAGTTATTTATGATTATTCTGCTGATGAGACTATTCAATATTGTTATTAAGTTTGTTTAGCTCGTTAATTGATGCCTTGCCTAGCAAGCGGTGTTAGGTGCCGTCACGACTCTAATGGACTTTTAGGTCGTGACAATTAATGATTTCTTTAGGTGGTAGAAAATTAAAGAAGAAGAGGAGGGTGTGAGTGAGATCCAATAACGTTAATTTTTTATTTTTTGAAAAATACCATAATTTTAAGATTTTCACTCTTTCAAATTTGAGTGGAAAACACTAACTTGGTCATGTCAGCATGAATTGTTTATAATTTAAACTTCTACCAAAAATAAGTTTTTATGCGATCATTCGCTAAGTTGGAATGGTCTAATTTACAAATTGTGTCAACTTTAAGGGGCTATCTTGGTATTTGGCCAAACTAAAAAGAAAAGAGGGATAAAAATGCAATTATAAGTAGTTGGAAGGTGGAAGTGATAGCTTCGGTAACGAACTATAAACTGTTTCGTCTCCGCACATTTGTGTGTTTCCATCGCTGCCACCAAAAATAGTTCCAATGGCAGCAAAGCTTCTGCTCTCTCCTCTCTCCCTTCCTTCCAGTTTCCTCAGTACCCGAGAATTTCAGCACCACCATCGTCATCTATGTCTCCGAACAAAACCCAGAAACCGCTTCACCGTTCACGCATTTACCGATGTTCTCTTCACTGCTGCTACTACTTCAGCTCCTCTACTTGTCCTTGACCAATTTCAAGAAAACCCATCATCTCTCTTTTCAATAGCAGCAGCAGATTCTGGTTATTCAGTAGCTAGCTACTACACTTCACTCGGTCTCTTTGTCATTTCTGTTCCTGGTCTTTGGTCCCTTATTAAACGATCTGTCAAATCCAAGGTCTTTCATTTGTTTAATTCCATGTGTACATTTTCTTTTGGGTTTTTTTTCTTATCATGTATTTTTATGGTGAATTTTTGGATGCAGATAGTGCAGAAGACATTTGTTAAGGAAGGTATAGAGGAGGGGAAGAAGGCAGCTAACCAGGTTGCTGGCGAAATTCTTTCATTCTTCACTCGAAATAACTTTACTGTGTTGGATAGAGGAGAGACTATTACGTGAGTAAACCACTCCCAACCACTAGTATTTTTTTCTTTTTTTAAACTTATGTTATCTTTGTGCCTTATCCTCTAAGGGTGATAGTCCAATTGTCAGAGTATCCTTTTTCTCTAACTTTTGTCTGGGCAAAGGAGTTGAATTCTGAATAAGAAAAGTGAAAATAACAGTAAACTTAGTCGATTGGACAACTGCACTGTTATAAAAATGGAGTTTTTTTTTTTTTTTTTATTCTTTAGCTTTTGCCATCCCAATTTTGTGTAATTGATGCGAATAGCACTGGCCTGAAATGGCTGCAAATTCTGCTATTGGCTGCATAAGCTTGTCTTTACTCATGTTTATGATTGAATGTTATTTTCTGCTAAAAGTGGTCATGCTTTGGATTAATAGTATGTGATTTAAGCTCTTTTCGTATCTTTTCATCTGAGATGCACATTGTAAGGTTTTCTTTTCCGATGCTTGAGATAACATATTAGAGATGATATTCAGAAAATTTGTACAACATCACCACTATTATTTGAGAATCTTAATGTAGGTGAGTGACACTACAATTAATTTGTCATATTAGTATATTTGTGATGCCTTGACCTGTGAGAGAGCACTTCTGCCTCAATAGTGATTGTTTCAGCCTTCTCTCTCTCTCTCATTAATGTAACTTTTGCATCCTGAAGGTTTGAGGGTATGATGGTTCCAAGCCGAGGACAAGCAGCATTGTTAACTTTCTGCACCTGCATAAGCTTGGGAAGTGTTGCCCTTGTTCTTACTATAACAGTTCCTGATGTAGGCAATAATTGGTTCTGGATCATTGCCTTAAGTCCGTTAGCGTAAGTACTGCTAATAAAAAAATTCATCTGTCAACTCTGATTGTGCATTGTTGTTGATTGCAAACTGTTTCTCTCAAATTGGGAGCAGGGGTGTATATTATTGGACTCGAGCATCCAGAAAGGAGCAGATCAAGGTGAAAATGACGGTAGGAGATGATGGAAGCTTGTCAGAAATCGTTGTTCAAGGTGATGACCAAGAAGTAGAGAAAATGCGGAAGGAGCTACAGCTGAGTGAAAAAGGCATGGTTTATGTTAAGGGCTTACTTGAAAGATGATATTACTTGGTTTTCTTGTAAGATATGTATACATGAAACATACTCCATGATACTTGGTTAATAACACTTTGATGTTCATTCTTCATTCTTATATTCTAACAAAAATATTTCTTAGAAGTAGTAAATTAGTCACACATGAATACCTTAATCAGAAGTTCTTGTGCAATTGCGGCGAATGTTTCTGATATACACTATGACACTATGAGTGCTTTGTTACTTTCTTCTCACAGTTGTCTATGACTTGACATGCTTTTAACTTGAAAGAATCCTAATCATGAACCTTCTCTAAAAGACATAATATTAAGGCGAAAAGGGTGCGTTTATCTATTCTCAAAAAAAGGGGGGAGAATGAAGTTGTTTATCTATTCTCAAAAAAAGGGGGGAGAATGAAGTTGTTTATCTATTCTCAAAAAAAGGGGGGAGAATGAAGTGTTCTTCTCATAATTAGTTTGAAAGAATACTCTCTCTATTTCAATTTATATGAAACTATTTGACTGGGCACGGAGTTTAAGAAAACTTTCGAACTTGTGGTATAAAATGATGCACATATATTTTGTGTGGTTATAAATCATTGCATAAAGGTAAATTGTTTCCAAATGTGGACAATGGTCATTCTTTTTGGCACGGATTAAAAAGGAAATAGGTTCACATAAATTGAAACGGTGGAATAGTATTTTTTGTCTTGCAGAAACTACATGTACCAGCAAGTGCCTTCTGGTACATGTCACGATAACAACTAAGGGGTACTTTAGTTCAATGGTGGAATATCCCATCTTCTATATATAATAGCTAATTCCACCATTTTAGTATAAAAGTAATCCCAGTATTAGCTAATACCCCAACCAAACATGGGATAAAGTTAATCCCAAACTTTATCCCGGAATTATTGACCTTATCCCAGTTACCAAACGACCCCTAAAGGTATACATTTTGAGCAATGAAGAGTCATGATAACATAACTTTTGTCAAGCCTTTGACAATATGATAATCCATCTTCAAAACACTAGGCTCTTTAGATGTGGGCAATGCAACCATCATTATCCAACATCAGTACAATATATTCCATACTTGGCCTATGTTATGGGCACTGCTGAACACACAAAGATCCACATGGACTACTCTTTGCACTAGATATGTTGCATTTCATAAGTCTCTTAGATGTACATCAATCAGTTTCAAACATCTGGATTCTGTGGAGAGGATTGCATTTGAGTATTAAGTTCTACTAGGTCGGTTATTGTAGTATCCCATTTGTTACCATCTTCTTTTACTATCCATTCTGCTGCTCTATGATCTGATTCACCCATAAAGATTATGATGATGGTTAGATGGAAGAACCCTCTGTTTCTCTTCCTATTTAAGTTTTGAACTTTCTGTTCAGCAGTAAGAAATTAATCAAAAATTTAACTTCCTTTTGGCAATTCAATGGTGTCTTTCTAACACAGCCTCTTGACCAATTTTCTCTTGCCCAATCTGTTGGATCTTTGGGTTCAAATTTATCCAGACATCTGCAGATTTGAGAGTTGCCACTGTTGCACAAACCATACATGTGACACCGGCCATTAATGTCACAGTTATCAGCTGGTGCACCAGCAACATCATCTCAATTGATTATTCCATTCTGAAAGCTGTAGATCCTCATTTCGTTGCATCCCTACCCTTGCAATGATAGAGCTGTCTGTTAGCTCATACATGAAGTATATTTCCTCAGGATCAGATAAATATGTATAGTTATTTCCTCAGGATCAGATAAATATTTATCGCGAGATGGTGCATTAGGAAAGGCTCAACCATTCCGTGGTCCAGCCCTGTAGCGTTCAATGGAACCATTCATGATAAATATCTGTAGGGAGGATCGAATGTACAAGTAAACTCATCCCTGGAAGGGTCATTTCTGCTCTTCCATGACCAAAGGGAACGATGAAAACCAGTCTTCAGATCAATACCAACCTTCATTCCAGGTAAAGCAATGTCACCAGGATATTCAAAAACTCTGCCACAGATAATTCGCAGTTGCATCTCGAACAACAAGATTGCCTGAATCAAGAAGCTGTGCTATTCGATTTTGCACGCGTCTGGTGGCATTGGAGGACCAAATGACACGGCGGGAACCTTTTTGAAGAGTAAGAAGTCCTTGTCTTGTAAAATTTTGCATACCATCTATATCATTGAGTGGACTGTCTCTGTTAGCAACCCATACAACTATCTGTACGGGAACTTTGTCGAACTATAGTCCTAAGAACCGTTTCCTGGATGTCGCAGGGGAGAAAAATCCCAACTTAGACTTCGCACCTGATGAAATAATGGCGTTTCCATCTGTTAAAGGTTGATCTGCAGGTATGGTATCTTGAGCACTCGACAGAATCCAAACAGAAAATATGGAAGACTAGAAGAAATGTATGCTTATGGGTTCCATGGTCCTGTTATTATCTTAGGTAAAAATAAGTTTCATTTTGAATGCAAGCCTGTGATGATTGTTTTATTAATGGAATTTTTAGAATTAAATTGAGATATGAACTTTCACTGATATTAGCAGATAGAGTTTTCAATTTGTTGTTTGCTTACAGATGGAGTCATTGGCAAGTTCAGAATTGGTGGGCTTCCATATGACTTGTGCTAACTTTGATAATCTGTTTGATGGTATTTTAGGACTCCTAAAAACTGATGATGTGGAGCAGCACTTTTGTCAAAATAGCTTTTCAGAAAAGTATTATTTTGAGTTGGGCCTATGCATTTGAGAAGTATTTTTTTTCCAAGTTTTTACACCGGTTGTACCTCTATAGGATTGGTATTCATCTTTTGTCCCTGCTTTAGACACACTTGAAACTTGCCCAAGTTTAATTTTTTTTTTCTTTATTTATTATCCAATGTTTAGTATTTTTACATTGCTAATAAAAATACTTATTAGCATATTTGTTTAATATTTTTGTCTGTTTTCTTTCTTTTGTAATATAATAAAAGATATATATATATATATATATATATATATATATATTTTATTACACTTGAAATATTTTTTTAATAGATATCCTATTGTTCTCAATAGTATTATCTAAAATTTAATGAATAAAATCTCCATTTATTAAATTAATAAGACTTACATAGGCATCGAATAACTTTTTTGTTCTGTATTTTTCTTTATTATATTATCCAATATTTAGTATTATTGCATTGTTAATAGAAACTTTTTTTAGCATATTACTTTTTTTAAATTTTTGTATGCTACTTTCTTTTTATGATATAATAGAAGATATTCTTTGTATTTAATAGTTTATTCTATTATTCTCAATAATATTTTCTGTAAATAAACTTCTTATTTTTAAAAAGAAAAACAAAAAAATATTAAAAAAAACTAAGAAATGTTAAATAGGCAGTTTTGTATTTTTTGCAATTTTAGTTTTTTATTTTAAAATAATTTAAAAACTCCAACTTGAATGGATAGTTTTTTTTAATTTTCGTTTTTTATTATAAAATATTTTATTTTATTATTTTATAGATATTTAAATTCAAAAAATATTAACTAATAACTAATTATTAACAAAATAACTAATTATTAACTACTTATGCCATGTGGCTTTTTTCTAAGCTGCCACTAGGCTTAAGGATAGGGTTTTTCCTCTTCTTTTAATAATACTAATATCTGTACTCGCGCGTTATGCGAAAAATATTAAATATAATTTTATTAGAAAATATTGTTTGAAAATTACGGTAGACACAAAGGTGCAAATGGAATTATTTTATGATCATATAAAGGAACGGAATATTCATACATTCAAGTCATGAAGAAATATCTTGTTGTAAATAGGTAGTGAGGACAACATTCGTAAAAAATGCAACCTTAGATGATTGGTTATTTTTTATTGTAAGACGTTAATCTGATCAACCAATTAATCCATTAATTAGTCAACTCCCACAACATCAAGCCTATACACGAGGAGTAAATCGTAGTTATGCTGGATGGTCCCACCAACTGAGTTATCTCCCAAACAGTAGCATTTAATAGAAACAGTTGACGGAACAATCAAAATATGGTTCTCTTCCCCTCAAACAAAGAAGCATAGAGTTTAGATTTCAAAATGTTAAATTCGATGCTAACTCCAATCAAACTGCTTGACACAAATTTTAGGACGTCGTTCAGTTCAAACCTAAAAAAATAGAAATACTATGACGTAGTCCTGCTATTGCCACAATTTACGTCAAATATCATGCCATGCAACTAAACATATGAATTTTCTTATTTTGCAGCAATCAGGTTTTTCCTTTGCTTAATTCAATCAGTATAGTGCAAGGAAGAAAAGTAAGAAACGATTAACTGTTTTATATTTTTCAATTAATGGGCAAGGACATGCACCTGATTATGTTAACAGAACAAAAGGGTAGAAGTGATTATCTACCTATGTATTTTTCAATTTTCCTGCACACCATAGTGTTTTACTTGTAAAATAAATAATTTCAATATTGAACTAATCTGGTCATTTGAGTAAAAAGGAGATAATTGTTAAATAATTTAACTGAGGACAGATTAGTCTTTTAGCTAAAAGCTGTTAAATAACCAACTAATAGCTATTAGGAAGTTGTTAGTTAGTTAGTAAGTTACTTAACTACATAATTGACTCACTAGTATATATACATGTATCACAATATGTACAATACCTTTTTTGAGATAATGAAAAACTAATACTCTACTATTTCTCTCTCTATCTCTCCGCCTAATATCTCTTTCTCTCTGCCTTACCTCTGCTTTCTTCTTCTCCTTCTTTCTAATCTTCTTAGCTAATTCCTTTATGTTCTTCATTATAATTGTATGAAGAAATTTTCATGGTATCAGAGCTTACACGATTTATAGTCGTAGTTCATACAACGATCCAAATTACAGTTCAAGAAGGTTTTTAATTTTTTCCAAAAATTTTACATTTCTTTCTTGTCAGAATCTTGATAGGAAAATAACAAAAAAATAGTTGTCAATGGCGAAATAGTAGCTCAACCACCAGGAGTTCAACCTCCAAATGACCATGCAGTCGGTAATCAAGGAAATCAAGTCAATGGAATTGACTACAATCATCACTTATTCTTGTCTCCTGCAGATGTTAGTGGGATTCAAATCATCTCTTTCAGTTGACTGGAATGGAGAATTACTCAATTTGGTTCAGGTCTATGAGAGTGGCTTTGATGGGCAGGAATAAACTAGCAATGGTTGATGGCACATGCAGAAAAGAAAGATTCCCATAAATGATGTGGAATCACTGGAAAAGAGTAAATGCAATTGTTCTTTTTTGGATTATGAATTCAGTTGGAAAAGGGCTTCTTGGAGGAATTATGTATGCATCTAGTGCACAAATGGCCTGGGAAGATTTGGCTGAAAGGTTCAACAAGATAGATGGTTCAAGAACCTTCAATCTTCACAAGGAAATTGCTGCTCTATCGCAAGGAACATCATCTGTACCAGTATACTTTTCGAAATTGAAAGATCTATGGGGAAGAGTTTGAAGCATTAGTACCAGCACCTGGTTGTGATTGTCCAAAATCAAGGGAGTTTGTAGCTTACTTGCAGAAATTAAAGCCATATCAATTTTTAATGAGGCTGAATGATTCATACTCACAAGCTAGGAGTCAAATTCTGATGAGAAGTCTTGTTCCTATAGTAAATCAAGCCTATGCACTGATTGTGAGTGATGAAGGTCAAAAATCTATTGCTGCAACTTCAGGAATCTTGGGATCTTACCCTACAAGCCAAGTAGGAAACTATGAGGTTTCTATGTACTCAAAATCTAGTGCAAATCAGAATCAGAATCAGAGATTTAGAAGGAATTATAATATTTACTGTGACTACTGTAAAATGAAAGGACATAGTAAAGAAAACTGCTATAAGATTGTGGGATATCCTGCAGATTTCAAGAACAAGAGGAGAATGAATGCTGGGACAAATGCAACATATAATGTGAATTTACTGATAGAATCCAATCAGTCTAATGATCAACAATCAAACTCAATGTCTGTGTTCAATTATGGGCAAAATACAAATGTGCAAGATCAGACAAAACCAGGGACTAATGCTCAAGCTCAAGGACCTAATCCAAATATGAAGAAGTCAGGTATTGAAAACTATGTTCTTACAAAGTCTCAGTATGAACAGATTCTGCAAATGTTGAATAACACTAGTGTATCAAGCTCAACCACTGCAGCTAATGTGGGAGGTATGGATACATCCTTACTAGTGTCTGATTGCCTTAGTCAATGGATTATAGACATAGGGGCTATCAATCATATGGTAGCTGACAAAAAATTACTAGATGAAAGGACAGTAAATGAATCAAACAATCTAAAGAAAGTTTTACTTCCTAATGGAGATATTACAACTGTCACTCATACAGGAGCAAGTTCTATATTAGAAAACAGTGTTATAACTAATGTGTTTTATGTCCCTCAATTCAAGTATAACTTGCTATCGGTTTCTAAGCTAACCAAAGAGTCGCAATGCTCAGCAACATTTTTCCTTGATTTTTGTGTATTTCAGGAACTCTTCACTGGGAAGGTGAAAGGGATTGGTAAAGAGAATGGTGGATTATATCTTCTGTATACTAATACAGCTGAAAGGAACAGAATGATAGCTATGACTGCAAAGGAAAATGACACAAATAAGAGTGAACAATCAGATATAGTGCTGTGGCATAGAAGATGTGGTCATATGTTCACCCAGACTCTTAAAAAAATAATACATATAGATACTGATACTATCAGAAATAGAATAAATAAGTGCACTGTATGTCCTTGTGCCAAATAGACTAGGTTACCATTTCCTACAAGTAGTAAATAAAGTAGCAAGTGTTTTGATCTTATACATGTAGACTTGTGGGGGCCTTATAGAGTGCCTACTATGGATGGAAATAAGTACTTTCTGACTATTGTAGATGATTTTTCAAGAATGACTTGGATATTCTGCTAAAACAAAAATCTGATGCTTGTGTTTCAATTAATGTTGTATTGTGGTCTGGGCCCGGGCCAAACGGGCTTGGGCTTGAGGCGGGCCGGGTTGAGGCGGTCCCGGGCCAAACGGTCCAAATGTGTGAAACCGGCCCATGACGGTCCTAAGCCCACATGGTCTCGGGCTAAATGGGTCGGGCCCGCGGGCCTAAACGGGCCTAACGGGCTTTTTCTGTTTTGGGCTATTTTTTTTTATCTAAGGCACTTTCTTGTAAACTATATATGCATATACTTATGACTTTTACTGTTATATCATACTGAGTTTTGACATATTTGAAGAAATGCTTAATTGAAACTAAGGCTGTATTGTGGCCTGGGCCTGGCCCGGGACCAGCCCAGGACCGCGGGCCTAACGGGCCGGTTCAACCGGGCCTGATCTCTAGTGGTGTAAAAGTCTGTGGTGGGCCGGTTCAAGACATTTAGCCCGTGAGCCCGGGACCGTTATATATATATATATATATATATAGTTTATATGTATTAGATATATATATATATATATATATATATATATATATATATATATATATATATATATATATATATATATATATATATATATATATATAGTTTATATGTATTAGATATATAATATATATACTATATCAAACATACACACACACACACACATATATATAGGCTATTTTTTTTAAATTTTTTTAATGTAAGGCACTTTCTTGTAAACATATGTATATACTAGTATAAATTGCTTATATATAGCTATATAAATATATATAGTATATATAGTATGTATAGTATGTATATATAAGGGTGTATTATGTGTATATATAATTATATATTGCCTTATGTAATATATATTGCCTTATATATATGTATGTATATATATATATATATATATATATATATATATATATATATATATATATAGTTTATATGTATTAGATATATAATATATATACTATATCAAATTTAAACACAAAATAAATTGCAAAGAAATATTCAAGGGAATGTCTTATATATTTTACTATTACGACATTAACAAAGAATGACAATATCTTTCTTAGTCTTCCTCCCCCCAATGGAATGAGCACAACAAGGTACTAATACCACCATTAAAAGGAAAAAAAACTAAGGAAGATGTGCCAAAATACAAGTTACATGTTAGTCTATGTATTATCTCTAACAAATCTCATAAATCCTTGAAGGTCCGGAGGAATTTCCGTTGGTGGTGGTGGAAAAGAAGCTTGTTCATCACCGCTTCCGGGCGAAGCAGCATCCTGCGCAAGTTCCGCTAGCAGTTCTTCATAAGTTCCGCAAGTTACACTTAGCCTTATTTTTTTCTCTTAGTTGAGTAAAAAAATGCCAAACAAGAGATGTTTCGGGCCGTTTAGAAGGTTGTCTATTAAAAGTAGGGGTTACTACAGGAGGGTCAGGCGGGACATTAGTTGGGTTTAACAGGACTAGTAGGTGTATCATCTAAATCCGGTTGCGTTTCATCTAAATCATCATTTTCAAAGATAGTTTCATTAGGATAAAGAGCATTCATAACTTCTTCATTTAATTGTTGACCCGGTGCAACATCATGGCAAAATTGACTATCGAAAAATTAAAAACAAGGGTTATCACTATCAAGAATAATAGGTGGAGGAGGACGGGTAACAGGTCTGGGTCGGGGAGCCGGGGGAAGAGTAGTAGCTTGGCTACTAGATTCACCAATTTTAGATTTTCCCTTACCCTTACCACCAAAAATATTTTTTAAAGAAAATGCCATATTAATTATAATTGTACTAAATAAAACTAACAAAACTATAATATTAAAACTTAAGAGTTGGAACGCGTTTACCGAATTGACGAACAACTTCTATTGAATATCGTTGAAGACTTGAATACTTCAATTCACCAACTTCACAATTTTTCACGAAATTGCAATAATAAAGCAAGCAATTATAGAAGAAAATTAGAGAGAGATTGATGATTTTGTGAGTAAAAATGAAAGAATAGGAGGGTATTTATAGTTGAGAATTGGGAAAAAGTATAATTATAAAAAGTTTGGGGTTAAAGCAAAGTTTGGGGGCCAAATGGCTATTTTTTAAAGTGGCCAACGGATAAATTTTGAAGGCCAACGGCTAGATTTTTTTTAATAAAAAATTAGCTGTTGGAGCCCGTTAGGCCCGTTGGGCCCGGTTGAATCGGCACAGGCCCGCCTGTCGGTCCCGGGCATAACGGTCCCGGGCTCACGGGCTAAATGTCTTGAACCGGCCCACCACAGACTTTTACACCACTAGAGCCCAGGCCCGGTTGAACCGGCCCGTTAGGCCCGCGGTCCTGGGCCGGTCCCGGGCCAGGCCCAGGCCACAATACAGCCTTAGTTTCAATTAAGTATTTCTTCAAATATGTCAAAACTCAGTATGATATAACAGTAAAAGTCATAAGAATAGACAATGGGTCAGAATGTGTGAACTCTGTGTGTGAACAGATGTTTAAAGAGTTAGGAACCATACATCAAAGAACTTGTGTGTATACACCTCAGCAGAATGGTGTAGCTGAGAGGAAACACAAACATATATTGGAAGTTACAAGGGCTATTAGATTTCAAGCTCAAATACCTATTAAGTTTTGGGGTTACTGTGTTCGAGCTGCTGTATATCTAATAAATAGAATGCCTAGTGTTGTTATTGGCAACATATCTCTATTTGAAAGACTACATAAAAGAAAGCCATCTCTTATGCATCTTAGAATAATAAGATGCCTGTGTTTTGCAAAAACAGTACAAGAACATGACAAGTTAATGCCTAGAGCTAAGCTGGCTATTCACATGGGGTACTCAGAAGTCCAAAAATGGTATATTTTATATGATCCAACTAACAAATCTTTCTTCACAAGCAGAGATGTCATATTTAGAGAAGATGTGTATCCATTCACAAAAAAGGACAATAGTCATTCACAGGTGTTTGTAGATATAACTCCAGAATTGAGAATGATGTATGATCATCCAATACTATCTCAAAACAGAAATGCAAATACAACTACAAATGTTGGTGACAACTCAGAACCTAGTGGAACTAATATACAACAGAATACAGAAAGTGACAATACAGATATGCTTACAGACTATAGTGAAAATGATATGCAACACAACATTGAAGAAAACTGCATAGATGTAGTTCAAGCTCAAACAGATGAAGGGTTAGGTTCAGATGCTACACAAACTAATACCTTGCAAACACCATGTATTTATTGAAGCTTAGAATCAGACCTTAGCTGAAAACAAAAGAAGATCCTGTAGAGACAAACACCCTCCAGTATGGTTGAAGGACTTTGTATCTCTAAATATTCATTAGAATGTTCCTTATGCTTTAAATAAATATATCAGTTATGATCATCTCTCATCTAAATATCAGTCATATCTAGCTACAACTTCAACAATGTCTGAACCAACTAACTATTCTGAAGCTATTTTAGATCCTAGATGGATTCAAGCTATGGATGAAGAGATAAAGGCTCTTGAAAATAATCATACTTGGGAAATTGTGACTTTTCCAGAAGTAAGAAGCCTATAGGATGTAAATGGATTTACAAAATCAAATACAAAGCCATAGGAGAGATTAAAAGATTCAAAACTAGATTAGTGGCTAAAGGATATAGCCAAAAGGAAGGAATTGACTATCAAGAAATCTTTTCACCTGTAGTGAAAATGGTAACAGTAAGAAGTATTCTAGCACTAGCAGCTTCAAGGAAATGGCATATATATCAAATGGATGTATACAATGCTTTTCTACGAGGGGATCTATTTGATGAAATCTATATGGACCTACCATAGGGATTTAAAAGTCAGGGGGAGAAAACTGTGTGTAGACTTGTTAAATCCCTATATGGACTTAAACAGGCACCTAGACAATGGAATGTAAAACTATATGAAGCATTGCTGAGGTTCAAATTCAAACAAAGCCAGTATGATCACTCCCTATTCATCAGAAAAACAACTGAAGGTACTACTCTAATTCTAGTTTATGTAGATGATATGTTAATTACAGGTGACAGTCTGCACTTAATTGAAGAAACAAAGACTCTAATGCAAAATGCCTTCAAAATGAAAGATCTGGGGAGCTCAAATACTTCTTAGGGATTGAGTTTGTCAGTTCCAGTCAAGGAATTACTATGCATCAAAGGAAATATACTTTAGAGTTAATTTCAGAAGCTGGATTAGCTGCTGCCAAACCAGCAATAACTCCAATAGATGTTAACATCAAACTAACTTCTAAGCAGTATGATGATCGCATGGTAAGGCAGAGTGTTCAAGAAATGAGGACAGTACAGTTGATCAAACAACCTACCAAAGATTAATAGGAAAACTGTTATATTTGACAGTGACAAGGTCAGATATAGCATTTGGAGTTCAGACTCTTAGTCAATTTCTCCAACAGCCTAAAAGATCTCACATGGAAGCTGCATTGAGAATAGTAAGATATGTGAAAAATCAGCAAGGCCAAGAGATCCTATTATCAAGCTCTCAAAGTAACACAATCACAGCTTATTCTGATGCAGACTGGGCTGCATGTCCTCTAACTAGAAAATCAGTTACAGGTTATTTAGTCAAGGTTGGTGATTCATTGGTTTCATGGAAGTCTAAGAAGCAGACTATTGTATCCAGAAGCTCTGCAGAAGCAGAATACAGAACCCTAGCCACAACAGTAGCTGAACTAATTTGGTTATATGGTCTGCTGACTGAAGTTGATACAAAGATTCAGCTACGTATTGACACCTATAGTGACAGTAAAGTAGCAATACAAATTGCTGCAAATCCTATCTATCATGAGAGAACTAAGCACATTGAAATTGATTGCCATTTTGTGAGAGAAAGAATTCAACAAGGTCTTATCAACACTAATTACATTACAACAACAGATCAACCAGCAGATATTCTTACAAAAGGCCTAACCAAAGTTCAACATGAGTATTTGAAATCCAAACTAGGTGTGATTAATATTTTCTCACCACCTAGTTTGAGGGGGAGTGTTAAATAATGTAACTGAGGGCAGATTAGTCTTTTAGCTAAAAGTTGTTAAATAACCAACTAATAGCCATTAGGAAGTTGTTAGTTAGTTAGTAAGTTACTTAACTACATAATTGATTCACTAGTATATATACATGTATCACAATATGTACAATACACTTTTTGAGATAATGAAAAACTAATCTCTACTATTTCTCTCTCTGTCTCTCCGCTTGATATCTCTTTCTCTCTGCCTTACCTCTGCTTTCTTCTTCTCCTTCTTTCTAATCTTCTTAGCTAATTCCTTCATGTTCTTCATTATAATTGTATGAAGAAATCTTCAATGATAAATGAGCCAGAGCATCTTAGCTTACAGAAATGTGCAGAAGAAAGAAAAGATTAGAGCAGACCTTAGACCTTAGTTGTCAGGTACTATCGTAGCGTTAGTAAATAATTTTGATACTTATAGTAGATGTTTCTGCACCTCGGAGAGTAATCCTATTTCACATGAGGAATTATACAAATGATATGTTTTTGCCATTCACCTCTCCAAACAGTAAAAGCTGATCCAATAGTATCTCCCAAATAGTAGAAACAGTTAATGGACCAACCTCATCATTGTTTTCTTCCCCACCGTTAAATTCAAAATGTATAGTCAGTTGTTGAGTCTATAAGTGAGGCTGCATTTGGAAAGAATATAACTGTGAAGAACCATATAGACATAAATTGTCCCTATCATGTGGCCAAAACCACACTTGTCTCAGAAATTAAAAGAGAAAACGTTGCAAGAGTTTCTTTAAAAAGTAAAACTATACCGGAAGCCAAAAATATCACGAGCAAAGACAATATCACAATTCTAAATGACCAGAAATATATGAAACTCGAGAATTGGTAATTCAACAACAATCATACTCTATTTGATATAAGACATATCTTAAAATGCATTCCTTGGCGGATAACCTATTAAAGAGTAAATAAACATAGATTAGCTTCAGTTCTCACCCTTCAACCTGCAGCTACTTTCAGAAATTCCTCTAAATTCATAAAAGTGAGAAGGGAAAAAATATAAATTGGCTAAAGAAGTCTGAAAATCGACTTTGGGAAAATTTCATCTTAATCCTCGTAAACTATCCTAAATTTAACTGGACTTGTAACTTCTAAGATGCAGGTTGTCCCTTTTCATGGCCTTTCTCTTGCTCAGTCATAAAAGAATGAAGTCTCAGGCGAAGGAAGAAAGAATAATGAAATTGTAGAAAATTTAGCTATCACAAAGGAAGAAAAACTCCTAAATATTTTCACAAGCAACAGGTTATTTAGTGAGGATGACTAAATAACTCTATTGATGTCATGTGTGTGAGCTGGTTCAAAATGTTTGGTCAGTTATTGAGTCTATCAGTTAGGTTGCTTTTGGACAAAATATAACTGTTAAGCACCATAGAGACATAAATTGTCCCTACCATGCTGCCAACAAATAGACCGGTAAATGCAAGTGTCAGGCGAAGGAAGGAAGAATGAGGAGATTGCAGAAAATTGAGTTATCACAAAGGAATAAATTGTGCTGTTAAATATTTCCAAAAGTAACAAGTTAGACATAAAAGAAGGCAAAACAATAAGTGAGGATGACAAAAACTCTTTTCATGTCATGCGTGTGAGTCGGTTCTTTAGACCTTTGTCAGCAAAGAATGAGCCAATAATGAATGCACAACCAATTATGAAGCAGATCGATAGCAATTTTCTGAGGTATCAGCAGCATGACAGGGAGGAACATAGTGAAGGAATTCGATTGTTCGATTTTAAAGGTCAACATTATATTTAACACATGACAAAGGAACTGCATTGTATCATAAGAAAGAAGCAAAACATAGACGCAGTACACATGCATGCAAAACTACTTTCGTGTTAGATAACAACAAGCAAAACAAATAGGGTAAAATATTGAAATTAATTTGCGCATTGTAATTTTAGACAATGTCGGTTCATCGAAAGTACAAATATATTTTACAGAACCTTGTTGTGCATGCATAACTACCTGAACAGATTCCTTATTAGTGCACAATTGTGAAGCAAACATTAAGAGACAGACAGAGAAATACTTGTACAATTCATATATAAGCCTAGTTTCTGTATGTTTATCGATAATAGTCTAAGCAAGGCAACCAAATCGAATATTTGCCAGATATCTATTTCTAACATAATGGATTTTATTAACTACAAACTCAAAAATAGGTGAATTTTAAATCCTACATAATAAGGACATAACTGCCTAAAGTTTTCCTCAATACGTGACTGACAAATTAAACATTGGTAATTGATATTTTGAGAAGGGCAACGTTTTGAGGTCCTGTTATTTTCAAACCAAAGTAAAAGGTCATTTAAGCAGAATTATTAACAATATTGTAGGTGACGTACGTATGTTTATATAATATATTTGGCACCAAAAGAAAACTAACAGGATTAGGCCTAGGTAGGTTAGCCCGATCAACAGAACATGATTTTAGAACACATATTCGAGTACCTAGAATTTCACTAGAAACTTCGTTTACTCAACTATTAATCATATTCACTGCAATTCATCTTCATAGGGTACTGGTAATATCGCAGACCACGTAAATATGGTATGCAACATTCCTCTCTCTTCAAAGTTCAAAATTGCCCTTTTACAATTGTAAGATATTTCATAATGAAAATTTTATTACAATTGATTCGACTCTTTGAAGCGTGTTATTCAATATATACTTTTCTTTGTGACATGAATTGTTAATCATACTTTTTGAAACAGAAACAAAAATACTGCAGAGAAGCAAAAACGTTATAACTAAGTGAAAGTCGAATATATTACCTTTGAATTCTGTAAAATCAATTCTAACGAATATGGTATTTCAGGCTTAAATCGATCCGGGATTGTCCACATTCGAACGACTCTAACTTTGATATTCTATTGCATCGACTTACTTGAAATTTGTCTGATATCATGAACTTGTGTAGCCATATTTGCAAAACAGTTATAATGAGACAGCTATACTGAGCAGATAAAATACGGAGTTGAAAAGAATTTGAAAATATAAAGCGCATAAATCCACCGGTTATGAAGGTGTAGATAAAATAAGGATTATTGGTTGGAAGCCCATATTTGGAAGCACGATCAGTCGTGGGTTCCTCGGATGGTTTTCTTTTTTTCATTTTTTTATTTATAAAAATAGTTGCAAATTTGAGTGTGTAGTTGTTTATTAGAAAACTAGTGAGGGTGTGCCGGGGCATAGCCCGGGCCCAACAACTATTTAATATTATTAATAATACTATTATTTTTATATATCACTCACTTTTGTATTTAAATCCGCTATGTTGATTATGCTGATGGTGATAAATTTACGCCATCTAAGGCTATTTGTTGCAGGTTGCGCATCCTTCTTGGTAAATTAGGCATATATCTCTACAATATTTTTATGTAACGCAATTGATGTACCAAATTATAAATGACTCGACTATAGCGAGAGAGGTAATTTTTCTACTAAAGTTATCCGGCCAAGAAACTGAATTGTGGAGTTCTGCAATAGTCTTAGAATACATAATCTTTTGCAATTAAGAGAGGTGTAATATAAGTTCGATTCGTCTAGCTTGTGTAGATAGATTTAAAAAAGGTTACATGAAGATCGAAGAATGAAACTTAGTATACATACTGCAAGTGTAATAAATTGAGAAAATAAGATATTCCGCTTTTGTAAATCACAAATACATTATTTTCTCTAGCTGGTTTGCCAATGGAAGCACTACTTTAATGCAAGTGATAAAAGAAAACAATGCAAGCACTTAGGTAAATTTGTACTAAAGGTATCAATATTATCAAATATATCAAAAGGATATAGTTAGACAAAAGATTCTTTTGAATATTTCTTGTGATTTTTATGAAACATATTATTTTCACGCTACCAAAGTACATGCAAATAACCAAACAAACTATAATTAGCCTAATCCTTTTGATAACTAATGCTACAATGAAGCTTTTTTCCGACTATATCACTCTTTGTGCACTTAAAGTAACACTCACATATTAGCATATGTAAATTATCATATGAGCAGCAGAATGATTAACTAAAAGTCTATATAGAATGAGCACATTTGGGAAAGATTTTATATGGAGATGAGGAACCATAAGTAGCTATGAGCCATAGGTAACATAAATACAAAAGTTACTTGCTTTACATTCAACAACAATACGTAAGCCCAAATACTCTAATTGTAAGCCCGTGCTAATACAGGTTCAACATTTGGAAGCTCTTTAGTTCAATTCTTTGTTAGCTTTATTTATATCGTATTTATTTTAATTAAGTTGGAGTTTGTTTTTCCCACATTTACCCATAAATAAAAAGAGGATAGTTCTTGTGTTATATTTGGGAAAAACCCCCCTATTTACAAAATCATTACGAAGAGCTTCTAAAGCTATCTGATTAAAATGTGGTTGGGTTTGGGGGGGGGGGGAGGAGGAGGTTTATTAACTAATAGTAACCTTGCAGACTTATCTAATTAACAAAATCAACCCCAAGCATAGTTATCAAAATGAGCCTAGGCAATGGATTAAGAAATGCAATTAGCAAATTAAAGGACAACTAAAATAGTAGACATATAATAGTGATAAAATTTTTTATATACATCAAAACTTTTAGCGGAAAATGACATTATCATATGCTTGTTGAGCAAGTGTTATCTCATTTAGCAATTATAAGAATGAGCATGTATCAGTCTAATATTTGAAATTTTAAAATGTACATTAAAATCATGATCTCGACAATTCTTCATTTTAATAAATAAGTTTTCATTTTTAAAAGTTTTATGCCTGATTTATTTTATATTCGGCTAGGAAAAGTATATATTTGATTTTGATATTTTTGAAATAATTAGACAGTTACACCTATATATTTTTGTCTCGTGTCCTTGCAACGTTCAATTAATCTAATAGTAATTTTTTACCAACAGCATATAATTCTCTTTTTATCCAATCTAAAATCACAAATGCAATATTACTTTTTCAAGACTATTATCAGTATACTGAAAATCACCCCAAGTTCCCAAAAAATTAGGTGTCATTAAAAATAAGTATTATGATAAAAGTTGCAATCAAACTAAGTTTACAATGAAGGTGCATACTTCTTGAATATGGAAATTCGATCATGCTTATTTTAATTGTGTGATTTTTGATAATTACTCCCTCCAGTCCGTAATAAGTAATTTTTTGGCTTTTTTCTTGTGGTCCAAAATAAGTAATTTTTCTAGATTTCAAGAATGAATTAATTTTTTTTCCTATATTGCCCTTGGAGTAAATAACATTGGAGTATGTGTTAGGAGTGTTTATGTGAAGAGATAATAAAGGTTAATATGGTCAATTTTATTGTTAATTAATGTTAAAAGGTAATTTCTTAATATGTGTGAAAACAATTAAAAAATTATTTATTTTGGACTGGAGGGAGTAGTTTTATCATTTTTTTTTGTTAGAATTGTAATGGATGGGGGTTTCTGCAATACATTTTAACATCTAGAATAATTCTAGTAAGTGTTTGGCTTTTCTTATCATGTTTATCATAAGGAAAAGCTAATATCTTTTCGTGCTTTAACGTAATTTTAGATAATGATATCTAAAATTTAAATCCTAAATACTTGACTACCAAAATAGTCATAAGAGTTTTAGTGGTACGTCTTCTTTTATGTTGTTCCTCTGTTATTTTAAAAACTAATTCGATTATTTATATTGTTATGCACTTCAGTTGTAAGTGAATTATGCAGTATATGACGTACAAAACTATTTAAAGTAATATTTTAAGGGATCAATTTTATAAATAGAGATGGGTACTCTGCCTAGATAATCATGTAAAAGTCACTATTGTTTTGATGATATTTTCATGTTCTTGGTCTTTCGCTTTGAATTTAAGTTAATCATTAAAAATCGGTTTAACATTAAAGTCTTCCTGAAAAATTAAATTTACCACTTGTTCTTCAAATTGAATTTAATTTACCAATACAAACGGTAGTTTTAGAATACTTTTAAAATGGAGTAGACTCCAAAGCTCTTAACTGAATTTTAAAAGACTTAAAATGCTCTCTAAATTACATTTCAAGCATAGTATAAGAATTATTATTTTTCACAAGTTTAAAATTATGGAGCACATATTAGACGATATATACAGTAGAAAATGGGCTATAATTTTGCTTGCTCACAGGATACGATGGGACCTAGGACTGTTCAAAACTGATCCGAAACCGAAAACCGATCCGAACCGAAGCTTAATGGCTTACTAGTAACGGCTTAACGGACGGGGAACGGATTAAATTTTTTTTATTAATGGCTTATCGGTTTGAGGACGGATTATTCAATTTTCTTAACGGATAATCCGTTAACCCGTTAAGAATATAAATATATATATATATATTTATATAAAACAAACCCATATTAGATATATAAAAAAAAGTTGAACTTGAATAATAAAAAAACAAACCCATGTGGGCTGTGGCCATGTATACTAAATTACTAACCCATGTATTCTAACTTCTAAGACTAAAACAGTAAAACTATTAAACTAACGCACTCCTCCTAATTCCTATTCTAATCCAAAGAAACCAGCAGTCCAGGCGTCCAGCAGTCTCATTCTCATTTCTCAACCCTAACGCCTAAGTCCTAAAGACAGTCGACAAAAATCAAAATCACAGAAACCCAACCCTAACGCCTAAACCAGCAGCCACCGCCCACCAGTCGTTGTCGACTTCCACCACTACCAGGCACCAGTCTCATTCTCTCCGTCTCGCGGCTTCTTATCTTCTTATCCAGGTACTCTTACTTATGATTCCCATCAAAATCAACATTATCAGGAGTTTGCTAGTTATTTTTTTCTTTTCAATTTTTTTGTTGTTGAAATGTTGTCTCTCTGTCTCTGGCCCCCGCTCTGGCTCCAGTTGTTGTGGATGAGAAGGCAAAGGGTGTGGTGAAGAAGGAGAAGAAGAAGGAAGGGTTTAAGACGATTATTGCACACAGTTATTCTTTTATAATTACAAATACTTTTTGTTGTCTCTGGTAGGTGGAAGAAGTCCAGCAGATGCTTTTAGTAAACTTGAAGGTAACCATCTATGACAGCTGAATCAAAATTTTGCATTTTATGACAAATTATGCCCCAGTTACTAGAACATTCTGTTTATATATCTAAGGGAAGTGATGTAAAATACTATAATTAGAGTATTCGTTTGTCCAAAAAAAATGTATTCTTGTGAATGCTTGAAGTCTTTAATTGCAAATAGATCCATAACATGGTATTTGTAAGAAAGGCTTGATTTCTCATGTAGATTATGTGTGCTCACTGCTCGGTGTAACAACAAGGAATTTGTCATTGGTAAATGGTAATATTACACTTACAGCCTCTGAAATGTTTTTTTTTATGGCAATTCATTATTTCTAAGACGAGGAGAATGGGAGATATTTAGTGAATATGTATGTTAGCCGTTAGGCCGATAAATCGCCCGATAAGAGCTAAACCGATACCAATCCGTCCGATATCTTATCGGGTGGCTAACGGATTAATACATTTAAAAGCCGAAAACCGTTAAGCCAAACCGTTAAGAGTAAAAAGCCGCTCAATCCGCCCGATAAGCCGCCCTAATGGGACCTAATAGGAAATCTTAGAAATTTTATCTTCATCCCTTTGGACCAAAAGGTGAAAATTCTTATAACTTGTATCATCTTACGTGGCTTAATGAAGAATAAATGACTAAGCAGCTTTATATGCAGTCAAAGTAGAGCTGATTTTTCGGCTTTTGCAAAACAGCTCAACCGTACCCTTTATTTACTTATTCTGTATGATGGCAATTGTAGTAATAATGAGCTAATTCATGGGCAAACAATAATCCTTCAAGCTGATTGGACGACCCCAAACTCCCCAACTGCCTCTTATTAACAGTAGGAAAATAGCCAAGAAATAGCGAGAGGTGTTATAAAATAAAGACGGTAAAGTAAAGACAAATATAGAGAGAAATTGATATATTATTCGAATTCCAACTAATGTACATAATGAACTGAAATCTCTTCTATTTATAGAAGAAAGGAAGCTGCTGTGTAAGTTGCTACTACAAGCTGCTGTGTAAGCTGCTATTACAAGCTGCTGTGTAAGCTGCTATTCCAAGCTGCTGTGTAAGCTGCTATTACAAGCTGTTGTGTAAGCTGCTACGCAAGCTGCTGTGTAAGCTGCTACTGTACCAGATATGGATAATCTTTTACTGAGAGCAATGTTTATCCATAACGGAGTACTGAATGGATAAGCTTATTATACCCGGTATGAATAATCTTCTACCTAGGGTAATGTTTATCCATAACCGGGTACCAAAGTGATAAGCTTCTTCAGGAAGCTTATTTCCAATAGAGTACTAAATAGATAAACATATTTACGGTGGAGTCCCATATGGATAAGCTTCTTCAGGAAGATTATTTATAACGGAGTACTAAATGAACATCCATAATATAATATATTTATAACACTCCCCATTGGATGTTCATTAAAAGATAATGTGCCTCACTAAAACATTACTAGGAAAAACCACGTGGGAAAAAATCCTAGTGAAGGAAAAAGAGTACACATATTTAGTAATACGCATTGCTGGCTGCCTCATTAAAAACCTTATAAGGAAAACCCTGTGGGAAAAACCTTAGTAAGGGAAAAAGAGTACAACGCGCATTTTACTCCCCCTGAAAAAAAACCTTATTTCAAATATTTGAGTCTCCGCATTTCAATCTTGTATATCATATTCTCAAAAATTGATGTTGGTAAAGACAATCTGCTGGATTGTCACTTGAACTAATTTGATGCACATCAATGTCACAATTTTCCTGAAGATCATGTATGTAGAATAATTTTGGTGAAATGTTCTTCGTTCTATCTCCTTTTATAAATCCTCCCTTTAATAGTGCTATGCATGAAACATTGTCTCCGTATAATATTGTGGGTCTTTTATCACATTCCAACCCACATGTTTCTCGAATGAATCACTGATCTCAATCATATGCACTCCCTGCTTGCCGGTTTGAAATCGAGCTTTATGGGTATCGGATAAATAACCTGCATCTGCATTACCAATACGATCTGCACCACTTTTGTTAGCATTAGCAAGATAAATAAGTGCACCATCTACACCGAGATAGAGTATTTCAGGACCAAGGAGCTCCTCATCCTCTTCTAGAGGTTGGAACGGATCCTTATTCACTTCAAGTGATTGAATATTCATTGGTGTACTTAATGGGTACACTTTGTCCATGTAAAAGTATTTTTAAGACCCTCTTGGAGCTCTTCCGGAGTTCCAATAAGATTTATGTCACCAACATAAATAGCAAGTGTAACAAATTTTGATGACATTTTCTTTATAAAAATACATGGACAAATAACATAATTTATGTAACTTTCTTTCAGCAAATATTTACTGAGGCGATTATACCACACGCGCACAGATTGCTTTAAACCGTACAAAGATCTTTATAATTTGATCGAGTACATTTCTCAAGACTTTGAATTATATGCTTCGGGCATTTTCAATCCTTCAAGGATCTTCATATAGATTTAGCCAAATAAGTCATATAGGTTAAGACTTGTATCTAAATGGTATGACATCTTCAAGTGTCTGGACTGCTAGTCCGATCCTCACAATCTTTTACAATATTGTGCACTATATTGTATTAAATATATCGTCGACGATCATTTTGTGTCAGTTCCGAAGCGACATAACTTGTGGAGATCTCATCACTTTCTTTATTTTCAGGTACCTGAACTTTTTCGGGAGTTTCATGAAATGTTATGTCGTGGGCTCTTCTAGAGCTTATTTCCTCCTCATTTTGATCATTAGCTCCTACTATTTTTCAAGGATTGTTACCTTTGGAACCGATTGGTCTACCACGCTTCATGCGTACAGTAAACTCTATCCTTCAGGGACTTTAATTTTAATAGGAGCATTTGCAGCTGAAATATGATATTTAATTTTGGATCAGCAAATGCTTCTGGCATTCGACTTGAATTATCTTCTAAGTGAGGATCATGATAATTCGATTCATATAGCATATTTTTCAACTGTTTATTCCATCCCCCAAATGTTAGAAAAACTAACATATATCCCCAATCATCTTTGGGAAACATATCTTTGTGTATTATGGTAGAGAAATTAATCATATACCACACAACAAAAGATAGTAAAAATATTTGGTTTCTGATCCTAAACCAATTGTGAAGGGAGGACTTATCATATATTGTTGATCTGATGCATACAAGTGCTGCTATATGCAATTTAGAAAATCTTAGACCAACACATGAAGCTTTGTTCTCATAAGCAATGGTTTAGCCATTAATAGGAGGTATTCAATGCTAAACCAGCTTGGATATAAACCAGCATTATCAAGATGAACTGTCTTGATTTCATAATCTGAAAATTATGCTCTTAATCGAGAAAAGCAATTCCAAATGCCAAACTGCAGGTTGACAATAATTACACATGTAACCATCTCATATATGCACCTATAAGTGGTTCACATGATAGGTGAACGGGCCCATATTCACCTTTTATATATTTCAGAATCAGGGGTCTTAGTCCCAACTTTAGCTGGTATAATCAATTCATTATGAGAACAAGCAACACATGAGAATTCCTGAAGAATCTTCTAGTTCTTTAGTATATGCTTATCTGAATTCTCAAATAGCTCATTTAAAAATGGCAAATGAAAACTTCAAGTTTATCATGTCATGTGCTATCTCTTAATAAACTTCTGGTTTACTATGGCGTAAACTTTTGCATTAGTAAACTTCTGATTAACTATGACTACTTTTGCATTAGTAAACTTCTGGTTTACTCTGATACATGATATAGTACAAAATTAAAGAATAAGGCGGGTAACTTCTCACATACATATTATTTTACCCCCTATGATTGTGGAAACATGAAGATTTTTAATCTTCCAATCATTTGTAGTCTCAATAATATAGTCATTTGTATTAGTAAACTTCAAGTTTACTACAACATATGTTTTGACCATAATCATATAATATGAATGACATATTTGTATATAAACTCTTCGAGAGCCTTCATTTATTATCCACAATATAATATTTATCAGACACTACTGGTGTCATATGTCTTCTAGACAAACAGTTAGCTCTTCAAGAGTTGTTGATATATTTTGTACTATCAAATATTGCTCAGACACTTCTGGTATCATGAGAGAAATTGTTAATAAAATGAAAATTATAAAGACATTATAAATTTATAAATGTTAGAAATTAAAAATTTCAGTATTTTTACCACCAACTTTGACATTGTTAGATCCACTTATACTCCAGCAGAGTTTGCAAGAAATATACAACCACCAGAAGTGGTTATGTTTCACATATCTCGTTGTAACAAAATTTTTATTAACCAGCAGAAGTGGTATATTCCTATGGCCACTAGAAGTGATAATTTAGGCTTTCTGTGGTTACAATTGAAGATAAACTAGAGAAATATTCTCTATAGTACATGCATGCCTCGATTTGCTCCTGAATCTCGTCCAATGATTATGGCTCACTTACTAGGTTCCTAAGTACCTTTTTATTTTATTTTAATGGCAGTAGCACACATAGCAAGTAAAACGCATAACTTATCTTTGATGGTGTCTGCTAGACCCATCATATCAAGATGAATTTCAACATCAAGCACCCAAGACACGTAGTTTTTGCCCGATATATCCATTACTACAAATTCACGTTTAGAAAGATTTGGCATTATTTACTGTAAGCACGTGATTTTTGCTTCACGAGCAATCACTCCAAAAGGAAAACTAAAATAGTGATAAATGGCCTCACTGTACAATTTGTCGTTTTTTCCGTGACATGTGTTATTAGTCATGTGTGGGTCTGCCCATTTTGCATTTAATCTTACCAATCAAAATACAAAAATATGTCTGTCAGGGTAGTCAAAATCGTAATTCGGTCGGTAAAAAAGAACGAAAATTCAAAATATATAGGCGTCGTTCGTCCTAGGTTGCGATTTAACTTACTTAAATATTTTAATTTGGTGTGATAATTGTGTTGAAGCGTCACATGGTTGTTTGTTTTCATTTCATTTTTGTTTCATTATTTATTTTTGTTATTTTCATTTAAAAAAAAAAAAGAAAGGGTTGATTTGGGCCAAAAATGAATTAAAATCAGGCCCAAAACCAGGGCACAGGTCCAGTCCAAACAAGCTGCCCGGGTACGTCCCAAAACGACGCCGTATCAGCGTCCCTGTGCTGAGCCGTTGATCTGACTCAAACAAACGGTCCTGATCAGGCCACTCATTTAACCCCAAACGACGTCGTCTTAGGCAATTGATCTGAGCCGTCCAACCCCTTGATCCAACGGACCCAGGTTTTCCCCCTAAACCCGTCCAATTTTTGACCCGATCCAGCCTTACCCGGTCTTACCCACTACCAAAACCCAAACGGCACCGTTTCCCCTAAGTGAATGGATCCTGACCGTTGAGATCATCTGATCCAACGGCTCAGATCTAAACCCCTAGACCATATATAAGCCTTCCCTTACACCCCACGCCCCCTATACGAACACCCCATCCCGTCGTCCCCAAAGCTCAAACCCAGACCTCCCATTAGAAACCCTAGCCGCCCCATCTCCCTCGCCATTAAAGCCGGCGGCATGGACGCCGGTGGCCACCTCCTGAACACCCTAGGACCACCTCACTGTCCTAAACATGGATCTGCTATCCATTTGCCTCGAATCACCTTCCTTCGTCTCGAATCTTCATTTGAAGATTTGAGTCGAACTCTGATCTATACCAAACCACCCCAGCTTCATACCAGACACTCCCCTGACCCTCCTCGTGACCAAACCAAACTTGGTTTGGTCCGAATCTACCCACAACTTCTAAAAAACCAGATCTGAAAATCCAGACCCTAGAACACATGGACCTGAGGAATCCGACCAGTCTTGACAGGGGTCTGAGGTCTAATAGACCTTAACCAAGGTGTTCTCATGTGAGAACACCCTGGTTAAAGTTTGTTCGGCTTCAAATGGTCAAAGTCGAGTCAGTTTTGGGTCAGTTTGGTTTAAACATTTTTCGGTAAGTTTTTTTTTTGTTTTTTTGTTTATTCAACTGCCAATTAAGTCGTTAGCATGCTTTGTTGTATTTGTTTGTTATTTTCTGATAGTTTTCTTAATTTCTTCCATCTCTGTCAAAGACCTTTTTATTTGGTCGATTGTTTTCTGTGTATGATTTGAATGTATCCTGTGATAAGCATGTCCGATTAGGATAGTCGTCGCATAAATAACTTATATAGGTTCCCAGTGATCGACCAAAGTTGTCCGAAGCCCTTTAGGTCCCTGTATGTGTTTGTTTATTTGAACGACTAATTATTACCTGTTATAATTAGTATAGTCGACTCGATAAACGTCGTCGATTAGTTCTCTATGACTAATGGATCAAATAAGCTAATAATTTCACATGACTAAATGAACCATGTCACTGACTGAATGCTCGACATTGCCTGAGATTAGCCTATAAACTGCATTACAAAACAGCTAAAAGATTCAGTCTAGGGCAGCTTCGATTTTAAATTTTTCAGAAGTCCAAAATAACCCATTATTGCAGAGGGTCAAGACAGTGATAACCAGGGTTCAACAGGGGTAGTCTGGGGTTTGAAAAGAACAAAAATGATTAGTTTAAATGAGCTGACAAGTAGGGTACTAATTTGGGATTAAACTAATACCAGTGGGGGACAAGACACAAGAGTATGGGGTTTAAAATGAATACTAAAATGAGCCCATAACTCTTGATTAAAGAATAAACCAGGCGTGGGGAACCAATGGCTGGCATCAAAAGATGTTTAAGCATGGGTTTAATGGGTATGGGCAGTCTGCAAGTGGGAGGATCCAGGCAGCTTAGCTGCACTGGGTCGTTTGGCTTATAAATAGGCCATTAGAGAACTTAAAAGGGGCTGGACTTTTTAGTCTTCAGAAAAGAGAAAACAAAGTGAAAATTTTCAGAATACTTTAACTAAACACTGCCCAAAACTGCACAAGGAACTAAGTTGGTTGAGCTGTTCTGGCCAAGTCAGTTATTCTAACTAGGGTCATTACTGTTCCGTTAAGAGAAGGCTGTGTGTTTTCTGCTGTGATTGTTACTACACTGAGTTTCTGTGTGCTGTGGATTGAGTTTTAGCCTTCTTGATTGTGGGAACTGTACTGGGTATTTGCTGAGCTTTGTGGTTATTGGGTCTTCTGTTGCTGTTACATTTGGTATCTTGGGTTTTCGGTTGGTTCATTGCTCTTTTTCTGGGATTTGTCTGTCTGATGCTCAAGCACCTGTGGGCTACATAGTTGCTACTGGTTGTGTTGCTGTGTTGTTGCTATCTGTTGTTGCTGTTGGTTACTTGCTGCTGATACTCTTTCTCTTCCTTTTCTTATTGTGCAAACATCCAGGTACACGACTAATACTGTCAATGTAACTTGAAGTTGAGTATGAATGCAAAGAGAGAAGAATTGAAGATTGTTTACTTTAAGCATAGACTGTTATATTGAATATCATGTAATGCATGATAGTTTACATTTTGTTTGGATACTGAAGGTAACTTGCACGCCTAGTAAATATCAATGTATGAGGATTGAATGTTAGTTGTATATGTATGCTGTTAGATAAATATTCCTAATGCAGTAGGTTGTATCCCAGACTTAGGTTTAAATTGTGTAACATACTCTTTAATGTAGGCCAAGCATGTAAACTATCCACTACTAGTATAGTTCTTCCCCTTCCGATAAATTGGCTCATATAACTGTTTAAACCATACTTTTAGACATAGAACACAGAGCTTGCAATCTCAACCTCACAAAGGTTGAGCCCAAGTCGAGCAAATCAAGCAGGCTCCCAGCGAAAAATAGTGGCCTAGGCCCAACCGCTACTGCTTGGTTTGGGATTTGGGCCCTTAATATTCGTTTGGCTGATTGTGTACGTGGTCGTGCTTCTGATTTTGCGCAAGTACTCAGAATTCTATTATAGATAACTTGCAAGCATGTAATTAATTAGGACTATCTATTGTTTTCGATTAGTAGAGACAAACGCGACAAGAAACGTAGTTGCTATAGGATACCCTTTTAAAATAAGAACGAGATGAGCCTCGACAAATAAATAAAAACGCGCAGGCTGCGGGGCCCTCGTTAAATGTATATTATCGAAGCATTCAGTTTCCAGGATGGGTCGTTTAGCAAATCTCACGGCCCTCCCAGAATAATAACGCGATAGTCTCTTTAAGCGCGTACTTAATAATGTTATCTCCTTAAACTCGGGTGCACATTTATGTGACCCAAATCCGAATCTCAACGGAATCGAAATGTGTCTCTAACCACGGGTACATTGATTGTAGCGTGGTCTGAGATGCATTTCCATGACGTTGCAAATTCTTTTCATAAGGAATGAGACGAGCCTCGACAAACAAAGATGTACAAAGTGCGGGGCCCTCTAAATGCATATGTATAAAAATACTTAGAATTCGGAACACGCCGTTTAGCGAATTTCATGGCTTTCCCCAAAAATAACAATACGCTAGTTGCTTTAAGCGCGCCTTTAATAGTTTATTTTCCTTAACTCGGGTGTACATTTATGTGACCCGAATCCAAATCTCAACCGAGTCGAGATATGTCAACAATCACGTGTACATTGATGTAACGTGATTCGAGGTATGTTTCCACGACGTTGCAATTCCTTGTAAAATAATAATAATTATGAAAGCGGTTAAAAGATAAAATTTGCACACAAGTTCATATTTGTATAAAATCAGATAATTAAGCCGAATATAACAGTTGAGCGACCGTGCTAGAACCACGGAACTCGGGAATGCCTAACACCTTCTCCCGGGTTAACAGAATTCCTTATCCGGATTTCTGGTACGCAGACCGTAATATAGAGTCATTCTTTTCCTCGATTCGGGATTAAAATTGGTGACTTGGGACACCCTAAATCTCCCAAGTGGCGACTCTGAAATAATTAAACCAATCTTGTTTCGATTGTCCTTTAATTGGAAGAAACTCCCTTGCGCCCTAGCAGGTGCGGAAAAAGGAGGTGTGACAGCTCTGGTGACTCTGCTGGGGACATGTGACCCAGAACCACTGGTTCAGGGTTAAGAATTCGAGCTTAAAATAATTGTTATTATTTGGATTTATTTATTATCTGATTTTTTTTTACATGTTTGAGCCTAAGGTGCTAAATGTTGCTTTTACCGCTTTGATATTGTTTGGGCTGTATATATAAACTGTGCCGAAACCTCTCTCTTCTTACCTCCGGGGAGAAGCTCGCTGGTCGAGACTCCCTATTCTGTTAGTGTCAATACCCGAAATAAGAAAGAGGACGGATAAGTTACGAAGCCGGACTGCCTTTTGGTTCCCGGTAAGTTGCCCCCTCCTCGACTCGAGTTGTCCGCTCGGGTACACTGTCTAGAACACTGACCCAGGTTTTTGAACATAGAATAACATGACTTCATGCCAGATCCCTAGTAGGAACCCTTATTTGCATCACGTTGCATTTGACTTAGGGGACTCAACACAGGGATTGGGTCCGTCTAGGACTAGCAACCTGATATGAAAGGACCATCCTAAGGCATCCTATTTATTTTCCGTGCATTTATTTGTCTCGAGCCCGCATGCTGACCGGTGTTTGAATAATGTGAAATTGGAAAAAAAAATATTGAGAAAATGAAAAGAAAACGTCTTATTAGTTTTGTTTTATTAAAAGCAAAGGAAAAATAGAAAAAAAAGAAGAAAAAAAGGGGGTCGTTGTTTTGTTTTGTTTTTCAAAAATATATAGTTTGTCTTGTCACAGAAATGAAGATGAAAAAGAGTCTTTTTTTTAAAAAAAATGTTTTATTATTTTTATGAAGATCCGAGTAATATATATATATATATATATATACATATATATATAAATATATGTCTTTATTTGTTGCAAAAATATTTGTCTTGCCAAAAAATCTTGAAAAGTTTTTAGACCCCTAATTTTCAAAAAGTTTGTTTTATTGTCTAAAAAATATATGTCTAAATAAAGTTTTTATTCTATTTTATTCACTTGGCATAATCACCCTAATAAATGTGCAGGATGAGCACGATACAAATCGAACCTTTTTCAGTAATGACCAAGATCCCGTTTGAGTTGCGGTTATGGTGGAACGACTTAGGCAAAGAAGGGCAAGACAAAGTAAGGAAATGTCTGAAAGGTCTCCCGGACCTACTAAACGTTCAGCCTCGGGGTGATATCATCAGATCATTGGTCACTTGTTGGGATTCCGCACACAACGTGTTCCATTTTTCGGACTTCGAGCTCACCCCGACGTTGGAAGAAATAGCAGGGTACATCGGAAGTGATGAAGCCCCTTTTAGGTTCAAATACTTGATTGCACCTAGAGCTGTCACGGTACACCGGTTTCTGGATTTCCTAAAAATACCTCGAACGTTCCACCATCCAGATCTTGCCAAAGGATTCTGCAGTCTCCACCTCATATATGCTAGATACGGCCATGTGGGCGGGTTCAATAAGCCGGATTTCAAACTATGCAGTAGAGGCAACCGACAAAAGTGGGACGAACACAGGCTAGTGGCTTTTATGACAGCCTTTCTGGGTCTTATAGTGTTCCCTAGGAAAGATGGAAACATTGATCTAAAGATAACCGGGGTCGTCAATACTTTGCTTACCCAAGATAAAAGTACTCTGGCGCCTATGATTATGGCTGACATTTTCCGGGCTCTCACTGCTTGTCGAGCCAGGGGCGACTTTTTCGAAGGATGTAACCTACTGTTGCAAATGTGGATGACCGATCATTTATGCCATCGCTCCTCACTTTTGGGTTATGGTTCGCCAGAAAAAACTTGTATTGGAGAATTCTACACGAGAATCAAAGGGCTCAATTTACCTGAGGGAGTCACATCATGGACCTCATTTCTCAGAAATCTCACTGCCAGCCAAATCCAATGGACGCTCGGATGGTCACCTATTGAGGAAATCATATACATGCCGGCAACCCGGCCTCACTTTCTGTTGATGGGACTGAAAAGTATCCAACCCTATGCACCGTATCGGGTTTTGAGGCAACTTGGGAGGTACCAAGTGGTACCGAAAGATGAAGATTTGAGTACCCAAGTGATTGAAATCAGTCCGAACGGTCATTTCCCTGAAGAAGAAGTTCGCCAAATCTGGAGTGAATGCCAACATCTGACAGCAAACACTTGTGTGATCGATACGGCAAAAGGGGAAGTCGCCCCAGGATATCACGCTTGGTTTAGAGGTAGCCTGTCTTACGAAAGACCGGCTAAGAGGCCGCATCTCAAAGATTTCGTAGAATCATCCCAAGGGCAATGGAACTGGTTAGCAAAAGAGAAGGGTTATCGAGCAGAGATTGGCGATTTGAAGCTACAAATAGATAGTTTGAAATTCGATAACAGCGTACAAATCGCGGCGGATCGAAGCGAAAAGAATAGGTTGATCCAAGAGAATGAAGAACTTAAGGCCCAAATCCAATAATTGAGATTGTCTCTTGATGAGCAGCCCAGAAGTCGATCAGACCAGCGGTTGATAAAGGGTTTGAAAAGAGAGATCACGGAATGGCGAGACGGGTTAGAAGAATCCGAAAAGGTCATGGCAGAGTTCAAGGCACAGTGGGGAACAAGAGTAGATAAGCATCGCCGATGCTTGAACCAATTGAAACGTGACCACGAGAAGACTGTTGCCAAAATAAAGAGAGAGATGGCTACACTTGAGTTTAAAGCAGTTAAGCAGGCCAGGGATTTCCAATTGGAGAGTAGATACTGTTACGACTTGTTGGCCCAAATGAAGACAGAAGTGCGGCAGCTGAGGAATCAGCATATACAGGACTCACAGGTATTCAAGACGTGCAGTGATCAGATAAGACACCTACTCATAGAGAAGAAACAAACCAGAGATAAGATCAGGGCCATTGCCCATGCCATCATCAGATGGTGTCGGCAGTGTGAGAACATGACCTGCGTTACCGTTCTCTCAGCAGTGATGGGTTATGTCAGACAGACCATGCACGAGTTGGAGCAGCTCGAAAGGGATCTCGCACCTAGACCCGCGAAAAGGCCGAATGATGCCTCGCGGGTCCCTAAGTTGGAAAATTAACCTTTGGCCGAGTCTTGTTTATTTAGGCTTTGATGTTTTCCCGTATGTTGTTTTCTATTTTTTTCCTTCAATCAAATAGGGTCAAAGAACCGTGGAGTCTGTATTGTTGCTATTCCCTGTTTGAAGTAATTTGTAATAGCAAAATTTTGAGAATGAATTTAATGATTTCACAAGAATTTTGTATTTCTTTACTTTAAGGCAGAACTACGCCTGGTCTGATTCACGCGGGGACGTGATACGTAGGCAATCCCCATAAGATTCGACCACTTTTAATAAAGAGAGAAAAGAAAATACATAATACAATAAAACACAGAGTTTCCCAAAATACTTTAAAAGAGGGACGAATGAGCAAACCGGGATGACGCATGTCGTTTGAAGCAAAGCATGTAGAAACGGTTAACTGCCTAGGTGCATTGCATCCTCTACGTGTTATGATCACATCTGTTAAACTCTAATGCTAACAAAGTTTGTTGTTGTCTGATCCAGACAAGTTAGTTGTTAAAGAACTCTGGCAACACACTCATACCAAACCAGATCCAAAGGACCGGTAACAACAAGCATGACTACTTCAGAGAATAGTAATGAGGAAGAAAGGCCAATGAGCCAGTTGCTAAAAGAAGCGATGGAAAAGATTGAAAGGATGGGACTAGAGATGAATGCAATACAGCTAGCCCTAGCCAAAACACAAAAGAGCCCTGAAACACTGGGACACATGCCGGAATACCCTCACTCTGGCCCTTCCACGAGCCGCCCAAATCCCCTTTATCATCAAGAAAGAAGCCCTCATGATTCCCAAGCTCCACCACCCCATCAGCCTCTCCCAACACCCAATATTCCCATTTTTGTGGGACCAACATCAGCCCCTTTGCAAAGAACGACCAGTGAGCCATTGTTTCAGGCTCACGATACACAATACTACCCCCCCGAGCCTACGTTTCATGCCCCCGAACCACAGGCTTACAATCCACATTTGGAAGTGCCGACAGAGATTGAGAAGCCGGCTAAGGCCCCTGAACAGGATGAAGTATTGAGAAAGTTCAAAAGCCTGGAGCAGTCCTTCAGGAACTTGCACGGGCTGGGCAATCAAGTCAGCGTAGCATACAAAGATCTGTGCCCTTTCCCAGACGTCCAACTCCCGGCTGGGTTCAAGATGCCTAAGTTTGATTTATATGAAGGGCACGGTGATCCCATGGCACATTTGCGGGGATTCTGTAGCAAAATGAGAGGGGCAGGCGGCAAGGATGAGCTGCTGATAGCTTATTTCGGCCAAAGTCTGAGCGGATCTGCACTAGAATGGTATACCAGGCAGGATTCCAGCAGGTGGTACACGTGGGATGATCTGGCGCAGGCTTTTGCAGGTCATTTCCAGTACAATCTCGAGATAGTTCCTGACCGTCTCACATTATTGAGAACTGGGAAGAAACCCGGGGAAAGTTTTCGCGAGTTCGGGTTCCGCTGGAGAGAACAAGCAGCTAGAGTCGATCCTCCCATGAGAGAGGGAGAGATGGTGGACTATTTCTTGCAGACATTGGATCCAACCTACTTTGGTCACTTGGTGACAACGGTTGGAAAATCTTTCAACGAGGTGGTCAAGATAGGGGTCATGATAGAAGAGGGTCTGAGATCTGACAAAATCTTGAACTATTCGGCACTCAAAGCCACAACCCAGGCTATTCAAAGCGGCACGGGAGGTGCGCTGAGAAGAAAGAAGGAAGAGGTTGCCACGATCGAGGCAGGAAGTTGGTCTAGGGCTGGCAGGCCGCACTACAACCAACCCAGACCTCACAGGTCAGAATACCCATACAACCCACCACAAAATTTCTATCCACCTCGAGAACCACATTGTTCCGTACACCAAGCCCAGGCATACACTCAGCCTCCGGTTCGCCCACAATGGCGCGCGCCGGCTCCCCAGAACATATATGCACCACCACAAAACACCTACCCTCCACCAAGGGCGTATAGAAACCCTTCAGGGGCAGGCTTTCGGGGAAATCCAGATGCTAGGAATGACAGGTTGCGGAAGCAGAGAACTTTCACGGAGCTGGGAGAAACCTACACCGCTTTGTTCCACAAGCTGAGGCAATTGGGTTTGGTTAGTCCTGTCCAGACTCGAGAACCAAATCCCCCACCTCAGAATTTGGATCGATCAATCAGTTGTGAATACTGTTCAGGGATGCTCGGACATGATACCGAGAAGTGTTGGAAATTAAGGCATGCCATACAGGATCTTATTGACACCAATAAGATCGAGGTCCAGACACCGGAGGCTCCTAACATCAACCAAAACCCACTGCCAGCACACCACGAAACTCACATGATTGAGTTGGTGTGTGAGGGAGGAGAATTGAGAAAACCCTCACAAACAGTGATGATGATCCAAGCCGCCCCGAAAGAAGTCTCAACCAGTGGAGGAACGAGTGTACAGTCGCAGGGAGAAGGCGTCAAGCCGGTAGTGATATTGGGAAAGAGCCCGTCCGCCATAACAAGCAAACCCGAGCCAAGCAAGTTGGTAATACCAGGGATCCCGCCCACACCGGCGGTCGTGTTGAAAGGGGTATGTAGAGAACGGGTGACCATAAAGCCTGTGGTCCAGCTGCCGATGATTGACAGCAGGGCTGTGCCTTGGAAATATGAAAAGGCGGTGGTGATGTACAAAGGAAAACAGGTGGAAGAAGTCAGTTGTGAAGCGCAAGGGCTGACTCGATCAGGTCGATGTTTTGCTCCGGTGGAGCTAAGAAGAACCAACCCAGTTGCAACCAAGAAACCTGTGTCCGAAGAAGAAGCTGAAGAGTTCCTGAGGAAGATGAAAGTTCAAGACTATTCTGTGGTCGAATAGCTGAGAAAAACACCGGCCCAGATCTCACTGTTGTCGTTACTGATCCATTCTGAGGAGCATCGTCGGGCCCTGTTGAAGATATTGAACGAAGCTCATGTACCCAGTGAGATTTCTGTAAACCACCTGGAAACCATTGCCAGCAAGATTTTCGAGGTGAACAGGGTAACATTCTCAGATGATGACCTGCCGGTGGAAGGTACGGAGCATAACAAAGCTCTATACCTAGCTGTCAAATGTGAAGACTCGGTGGTAACTCGAGTATTGGTGGATAACGGCTCAAGCGCCAATATTTGCCCACTATCTACCTTGAACCAGTTAAAGATCGACCACGAAAGGATCCACAAGAATAGTATCTGTGTCCGAGGGTTTGACGGAAACGGAACGGCCACTATGGGGGATGTTGTACTTGAACTGACCATCGGTCCAGTCCTGTTTACCATAGAATTCCAGGTATTAGACGCCACAGTATCTTACAACCTGCTGTTAGGACGACCATGGATTCATGCAGCCAAGGCGGTGCCCTCCACCCTACATCAGATAGTGAAGTTCGAGTGGGAAAGACAAGAGGTCGTGTTACACGGCGAGGATACAACGTGCACCATGGGCGGAGCCATCGTACCTTTCATAGAGACCGCTGATGACAAAGGTCCTTGGGTCTACCAGATTTTCGATACAGGATCGGCCAACAAAATTTCTGAAGGAGAAATCATCCCGCACCCTAGGGTAGCTGCCGCAACAGTCATGATGGTCTCAGAAATGCTGGGTAATGGATTTGTGCCGGGAAAAGGCCTAGGAGTCGAGCTTCAAGGGATTGTCCAACCTGTCTCCCTTCCTAAAAATCTGGAAACTTTCGGATTGGGGTTCAAACCAACCGCAGCAGATAGGAAGCAAGCGCGAAAAATGAAGAAGAGGGTCTGGTTTTTGCCTAAACCAGTGCCACGCCTCTCAAGGTCTTTTGTCAAAGCAAGTGTCAAGGGGTCGCCGGTCCCAAAGATTCTAGGACCTTTGATCGGTATAAATGAAGACCTGAATCAGAGTTTTGAGGAGCTATTCACGGATGTCAGTATGGTGGAAGCTGGAGAAGGTTCCAGCAGAGCAGAGATACAGTTTATGGGGCTTGAGGCCAAGACCAACAATTGGACGGTTACTCCTCTTCCTGTCCGAAGGGAGTCTTGGTAGTAGGCTTTGATTTATGTTTTGTGTGTTTTGTTTTGTCCGGATTATTCAAGGGTGTAATCCAAATTTTACTTTCATTTTTGTAAAAGTGTGAACCCTTTTATCCCGCAAGTTTAATAAAGTTCTTTTCTTTTGTCCCATTTTAATTTTGTTTTGTTCTTTTCTTTCTGAACAGTTCTCTTTTTACTGGTTCTAATGACATGGCATGCACAACGGATCTTCGCCCTAGTCTAATAAATCAATCTGAATCCGACTCAATGATGCAAGAGGTCATTTGTGATGATGAATCTGAATGTGACGAAGGTGAAGCCTTCGAAGAGATAAACCGAGAACTGTGCCAATTTGAAGAGAAACCCAAGCCTAACCTAAATGACACCGAGGCTGTGAATCTAGGAGACGCTGATAACGTCCAAGAGACCAAAATTAGCATCCACATTGAGCCGAATGTCAGAGAAGAATTGATCAAAACCCTCATGGAATTCAAAGATGTTTTTGCATGGTCATATGACGATATGCCTGGATTAAGCACCAATTTAGTGGTTCACAAATTGCCCACTGACCCGGCATACCCTCCGGTCAAGCAAAAACTAAGGAAATTTAAAACAGAAATGAGTGTAAAGATCAAAGAAGAAGTGATTAAGCAGTTGCAAGCGAAGGTCATTCGGGTCACTCGATATCCCGAGTGGTTGGCCAATGTGGTACCAGTCCCAAAGAAGGATGGAAAAATCAGGGTGTGCGTCGACTACCGCAACCTCAACAAAGCAAGTCCCAAGGACAATTTTCCATTGCCCAACATCCATATCTTGATCGATAATTGCGCTGGGCGCGAGATCGGATCCTTTGTAGATTGCTATGCGGGTTATCATCAGATCCTAATGGACGAGGAGGATGCGGAAAAGACAGGCATTTATTACGCCATGGGGAACCTACTGCTATCGGGTAATGCCGTTCGGATTGAAGAACGCCGGGGCAACATACATGCGAGCAATGACTGCTGTGTTTCATGACATGATACACAAAGAAATCGAGGTGTACGTCGATGATGTGATCATCAAATCCTGGCGTCAGGAGGACCATGTAGCAGACCTAAGGAGATTTTTCCAAAGACTCCGGAGGTATGATATCAAGCTTAACCCGGCCAAATGCGCATTCGGGGTTCCATCAGGAAAGCTGCTAGGATTCATCGTCAGTCGACGGGGGATTGAGTTAGACCCATCCAAAATTGAATCCATCCGAGATTTGCCACCGCCAAGGAACAAAACAGAGGTAATGAGTTTGCTGGGTAGACTCAATTACATCAGCAGGTTCATCGCCCAACTCACAGCAACTTGTGAGCCCATATTTCGGTTGCTGAGAAAGGATGCTGCGGTAGGTTGGACGGCAGAGTGTCAGGAGGCCTTCGACCAAATCAAAGGGTATCTGTCTAATCCACCAGTATTGGTCCCGCCGAAGCCTGGGAAGCCCTTAATTCTTTACCTAACGGTCTTGGAAAATTCATTTGGTTGTGTATTGGGGCAACATGATGACACAGGAAGAAAGGAGCAGGCCATCTACTATCTTAGCAAGAAATTCACAGTACATGAGGTCAAGTACACTCAACTCGAGAAAACATGTTGTGCCCTAACTTGGGTAGCTCAGAAGTTGAAGCACTACCTGTCTTCGTATACTACTTATCTCATATCCCGTTTGGACCCATTAAAGTATATCTTTCAGAAACCTATGCCCACGGGAAGGTTGGCAAAGTGGCAAATTCTGCTCACAGAGTTTGATATCGTCTATGTGACGAGGACAGCCGTGAAAGCCCAGGCGCTGGCCGATCATTTGGCGGAGAATCCCGTTGATGAAAAATACGAGCCCTTAAGAACGTATTTTCCTGACGAGGAGGTAATTCATACAAATGAGTTGGAATTAACTGAGGAACCGGGTTGGAAGCTTTTCTTCGATGGAGCTGCAAACGCAAAAGGGGTTGGAATAGGAGCAGTACTCATTTCTGAAACAGGACGCCATTATCCTGTTACGGCTCAACTACGCTTCTATTGCACCAATAATATGGCCGAGTATGAAGCTTGCATCTTGGGTCTGCGCTTAGCTGCTGACATGGATGTCCAAGACGTCTTGGTCTTGGGAGACTCGGACCTCTTGGTACATCAAATTCAGGGTGAATGGGAAACACGAGATCTAAAACTCATACCATACCGACAATGCTTGCATGATCTGAGCAAGCAATTTCGATCGGTGAAGTTCAAACACATCCCGAGAGTTCACAATGAGGTTGCGGATGCCTTGGCCACCTTAGCATCAATGCTGCACCACCCTGACAAAATGTATGTTGATCCTCTGCACATCCAGGTCCGTGATCAGCACGCCTACTGCAATGCCATAGAAGAAGAAGCCGATGGCGAACCCTGGTTTCATGATATCAAGGAATACCTCAGAATGGGGATATATCCAGAACATGCCACTGGAGACCAAAAAAGAGCCCTTCGGCGTTTGTCGAATGGTTTCTTCCTCAGCGGAGGAGTATTGTACAAAAGAACCCCGGATTTGGGATTGTTGAGATGCATAGATGCCAGTCAAGCAACGACGGTTATGGCAGAGGTACATGCTGGAGTTTGTGGGCCACACATGAGCGGATATGTATTGGCAAGAAAGATCCTTCGAACAGGGTGTTATTGGCTCACCATGGAACACGACTGTATCACTTTCGTGAGGAAATGCCATCAGTGCCAGATACATGGAGATCTGATTCATTCTCCGCCAACAGAGTTACATACGATGTCAGCACCCTGGCCGTTTGTAGCATGGGGCATGGATGTCATTGGACCTATCGAACCAGCAGCATCCAACGGCCATAGATTCATTCTAGTGACCATTGATTACTTCACCAAATGGGTTGAGGCTAAAACCTTCAAGTCAGTAACTAAAAAGGCAGTGGTGGATTTTGTGCATTCCCATATCATCTGCAGATTTGGGATCCCAAAAGTGATCATCACGGATAATGGTGCGAATCTTAATAGCAGCCTGATGAGAGAGGTATGCCAACAATTCAAGATTACACACCGCAATTCCACCCCATATCGTCCCAAGGCGAATGGAGCGGTCGAAGCAGCCAATAAGAATATCAAGAAGATACTGCGAAAGATGGTGGAAGGGTCCAGACAATGGCACGAGAGATTACCCTTTGCTTTGTTGAGTTACCGCACTAACATCCGAACATCCATAGGCACAACTCCTTATTTGTTGGTGTACGGAACTGAGGCTGTAATACCAGCGGAAGTCGAAATTCCGTCCCTCCGGATTGTCGCTGAAGCCGGGATTAATGATGATGAATGGGTCAAAGCTCGATTGGAACAATTGAGCTTGATAGATGAGAAAAGATTGGCAGCAGTGTGCCATGGTCAGCTATACCAAAAGAGAATGGCAAGAACATATAATAAGAAGGTGCGCCCCAGGAAGTTTGAAGTAGGGCAGCAGGTATTGAAGAAGATCCTCCCACATCAGGTCGAGGCAAAAGGCAAATTCGCCCCAAATTGGCAAGGGCCTTATATCGTGACCAGAGTATTGTCCAACGGTGCTTTGTGTTTGACAGATGTCGAGGGTAGATGTGTCGACATGGCTATCAATTCAGACGCAGTCAAGAGATATTATGCGTAATTTCTTTAATTATGGCAATTTTGGTTTATTTGTTTGTATTTGGCATTTATTGGATAACGAGATGACGGAGGCAATTCTTTCTTCTATCCAAACACTTTTAACCCTTGCTTCCCCCTTTGGGCCTTAAGTTATTCTTTCTACCCCTCTTTTGGAATCACGAAAGGAAAAGACATGAAAAGAAAAAAAAGAGGAAAAGAAAATGAAAAGAAGGAAAAGAAAAAGGAAGATAAAATCATAAGAAATACAAAACCGTGGGAACTACGTTTGACCTGATTCCTCAAAGAGGATACGTAGGCGCCTCACGGCTCGGTCATAGTATGCATCATAGCGAATATAGGATGCATAATGTACATAGTGTGCATAATAGGCACAGTGTGCGTAACGCACATAGCGCAACATAAGTGTAAAAAATAAATTCCCCAAGCAAGAAAACTGGGGCAGAGGTTATGTTTTAAGTTCCAACAAAGGTTTGATTCCAAAAGTTGTAGCACATCACCCATCAAATTATTTTCATTTTTATAGCCTTTCTTTAACCCCACACCAAAACCAACATCAACGTCCAAAAGACCTCCCGATCAATGTTCAAGAGATGCCAAGTCAGGCAAATAAGGCCGAGAATAATACAACAATCCCCAGCAAAGAAGAGGATCGTAAGACTGGGAATGAATTGATGGTCAAAGGAATCTCCAGAAGAGAGGGGCGTATCTACAACACCCCGATTCCCCGAAAGAAATAAAATGAGAGAGTCCTATCGGTGAAAACCTTCACAGGCACCGAGAGGCGATGTAAGATGAGGGACATGAAATGAGAGAGTCTTATTGGTGAAAACCTTCACAGGCACCATAAGGCGCCGGGAGATGAGAGAAAAGAGAGAGTCTCATTAGTGAAAACCCCTCGAAGGGCACTATGAGGCGACAAGACAGATCAACAAAAAGCGACCACATTCGCAACGAAATGGACACTCATTTATCATCCCCAGCAAGTCAGACCATCGGGCAAATCGATTGATATAAATAGACTAGGTCGGGAATCTATAGTGCACGTCATGATCACGAGGACTAGTCATGTCCTCCAGATAAGTTCTTCTGAGTTTCTTCTTCCACCAAATATTGGTTCAGAAAGATTTTCTCCTTTTCTAGCTTTTATTTCTCTTCCTAAAATTTGTCTTGAAAAGGATTTTTCAAAGCTTACTACCAGAGACCGAAGGGGAATTCATCCAATGCAGGACAACACAAACAGTCTGAAAGGCCGGTCCCAGGAAATGCAGTGATCGTGCCCGGCAGTTTTGGAGGAAGAAAGATCCTAAAGGGAGTGGTTTCAGGAGTTAAAAGCAGATTCCCACAGCATGTGTTTAAAGGAAAAGCAGAAAAGGGAACAAATTGAAAACCAGCACCAGCAGGCTAGAGACCCCTAGCAGGAAAACAAAGGATTGATGATGGCAGCGAGATGCAACACCAGGGAAGTCACCAAAAACCGGGGCAGAAAATTTTCTGCCAATTGTCAAAAATTTTCTCGAAAGAACGGGGAAACAATTTCAAATACATTTAAATTCTAGGTCGCCCACCAGTATAATGCGGGAATACATCTAAGTTCTAGGTCGCCCACCAGTATAATGCGGGAATACATTTAAGTTCTAGGTCGCCCACCAGTATAATGCGGGAATACATTTAAGTTCTAGGTCGCCCACCAGTATAATGCGGGAATACATCTAAGTTCTAGGTCGCCCACCAGTATAATGCGGGAATACATTTAAGTTCTAGGTCGCCCACCAGTATAATGCGGGAATACATCTAAGTTCTAGGTCGCCCACCAGTATAATGCAGGAATACATTTAAGTTCAAGGTCGCCCACCAGTATAATGCGGGAATACATTTAAGTTCTAGGTCGCCCACCAGTATAATGCGGGAATACATTTAAGTTCTAGGTCGCCCACCAGTATAATGCGGGAATACATTTAAGTTCTAGGTCGCCCACCAGTATAATGCGGGAATACATTTAAGTTCTAGGTCGCCCACCCGTATAATACGGGAATACATTTAAGTTCAAGGTAGCCCACCAGTATAATGCGGGAATACATCTAAGTTCTAGGTCGCCCACCAGTATAACGCGGGAATACATTTAAGTTCTAGGTCGCCCACCAGTATAATGCGGGAATACATCTAAGTTCTAGGTCGCCCACCAGTATAATGCGGGAATACATTTAAGTTCTAGGTCGCCCACCAGTATAATGCGGGAATACATTTAAGTTCTAGGTCGCCCACCAGTATAATGCGGGAATACATTTAAGTTCTAGGTCGCCCACCAGTATAATGCGAGAATACATTTAAGTTCTAGGTCGCCCACCAGTATAATGCGGGAATACATTTAAGTTCTAGGTCGCCCACCAGTATAATGCGGGAATACATTTAAGTTCTAGGTCGCCCACCAGTATAATGCGGGAATACATCTAAGTTCTAGGTCGCCCACCAGTATAATGCGGGAATACATCTAAGTTCTAGGTCGCCCACCAGTATAATGCGGGAATACATTTAAGTTCTAGGTCGACCACCAGTATAATGCGGGAATACATTTAAGTTTTAGGTCGCCCACCAGTATAATGCGGGAATACATCTAAGTTCTAGGTCGCCCACCAGTATAATGCGGGAATACATCTAAGTTCTAGGTCGCCCACCAGTATAACGCGGGAATACATTTAAGTTCTAGGTCGCCCACCAGTATAATGCGGGAATACCTCTAAGTTCTAGGTCGCCCACCAGTATAATGCGGGAATACATTTAAGTTCTAGGTCGCCCACCAGTATAATGCGGGAATACATTTAAGTTCTAGGTCGCCCACCAGTATAATGCGGGAATACATTTAAGTTCTAGGTCGCCTACCAGTATAATGCGGGAATACATTTAAGTTCTAGGTCGGCCACCAGTAAAATGCGGGAATACATTTCAGCTCTAGATTTTGGAAGCGGTAACCCCACTTGAAGACGGAAGGTTGCAACAGAGGTCCCCAAGCGGTACACAATAAAATCCCCAGCACCAAGAAGCAGAAAGCTGCAAAGGCAAGCGCGCAATTCAAAAGGAAGAAGGAACGCGTCTCAAAAGAAGCCGTTTGGGAACGTTGTAGCATGCCCAATATAACAATTTTGATGAAGAAAGCCATACCACTGAAGAAACCATTGAAAGATGTAAAGAAGGAAGCCATGTTCCCAGCAAATCAAGCAAAGTGATGAAAACTGGCATTCAGAAAAGGCGAAGGACCAACATCATCTCCCGAGTTCACAAAATAAGGGCATCAGAGGAAAGCGTTAGCCGACAAGAAAGCAAGGCAACAAGAACAAGTTGAAGATGGATGAGATCTCATGATCCATAGTCTAGCTTAGCTTCTTGTTTTTCCCTTTAGTGTAACAAGGAGATCGGTGAGCGGTAGCATCCTACAGCAGCATGCAACAACACACAATAGCAGCGAACACTACAATCATACGGTAGTCCCAGCTACCACAAACTTCCCGAACTACATTGACCTGATTCCTGTTCAGCCCAAGATATGTAGGAAACCTCTGAAGCAAAGGTTCGGTCAAATCTTTTTCAAAAATGCTTCACACGGAGTATTCGGACGAGCAAAAATCGCTTGCTTTATCTTTGCGCGAAAACCCTTCGTGTCTTCGGGCAAAGAGGGGCAGCTGTAAGCACATGATTTTTGCTTCACGAGCAATCACTCCAAAAGGAAAACAAAAATAGTGATAAATGGCCTCACTGTACAATTTGTCGTTTTTTCCGTGACATGTGTTATTAGTCATGTGCGGGTCTGCCCATTTTACATTTAATCTTACCAATCAAAATACAAAAACATGTCTGTCAGGGTAGTCAAAATCGTAATTCGGTCGGTAAAAAAAGAACGAAAATTCAAAATATATAGGCGTCGTTCGTCCTAGGTTGCGATTTAACTTACTTAAATATTTTAATTTGGTGTGATAATTGTGTTGAAGCGTCACATGGTTGTTTGTTTTCATTTCATTTTTGTTTCATTATTTATTTTTGTTATTTTCATTTTTAAAAAAAAAAAGAAAGGGTTGATTTGGGCCAAAAATGAATTAAAATCAGGCCCAAAACCAGGACACAGGTCCAGTCCAAACAAGCTGCCCGGGTACGTCCCAAAACGACGCCATATCAGCGTCCCTGTGCTGAGCCGTTGATCTGACTCAAACAAACGGTCCTGATTAGGCCACTTATTTAACCCCAAACGACGTCGTCTTAGGCAATTGATCTGAGCCGTCCAACCCCTTAATCCAACGGACCCAGGTTTTCACCCTAAACCCGTCCAATTTTTGACCCGATCCAGCCTTACCCGGTCTTACCCACTACCAAAACCCAAACGGCATCGTTTCCCCTAAGTGAATGGATCATGACCGTTGAGATCATCTGATCCAACGGCTCAGATCTAAACCCCTAGACCATATATAAGCCTTCCCTTACATCCCACGCCCCATATACGAACACCCCATCCCGTCGTCCCCAAAGCTCAAACCCAGACCTCCTATTAGAAACCCTAGCCGCCCCATCTCCCTCGCCATTAAAGCCGGCGGCATGGACGCCGGTGGCCACCTCCTGAACACCCTAGGACCACCTCACTATCCTAAACATGGATCTGCTATCCATTTGCCTCGAATCACCTTCCTTCGTCTCGAATCTTCATTTGAAGATTTGAGTCGAACTCTGATCTATACCAAACCACCCCAGCTTCATACCAGACACTCCCCTGACCCTCCTCGTGACCAAACCAAACTTTGTTTAGTCCGAATCTACCCACAACTTCTAAAAAACCAGATCTGAAAATCCAGACCCTAGAACACATGGACCTGAGGAATCCGGCCAGTCTTGACAGGGGTCTGAGGTCTAATAGACCTTAACCAAGGTGTTCTCATGTGAGAACACCCTGGTTAAAGTTTGTTCGGCTTCAAATGGTCAAAGTCGAGTCAGTTTTGGGTCAGTTTGGTTTAAACATTTTTCGGTAATATTTTTTTTTTTTTGTTTATTCAACTGCCAATTAAGTCGTTAGCATGCTTTGTTGTATTTGTTTGTTATTTTCTGATAGTTTTCTTAATTTCTTCCATCTCTGTCAAAGACCTTTTTATTTGGTCGATTGTTTTCTGTGTATGATTTGAATGTATCCTGTGATAAGCATGTCCGATTAGGATAGTCGTCGCATAAATAACTTATATAGGTTCCCAGTGATCGACCAAAGTTGTCTGAAGCCCTTTAGGTCCCTGTATGTGTTTGTTTATTTGAACGACTGATTATTACCTGTTATAATTAGTATAGTCGACTCGATAAACGTCGTCGATTAGTTCTCTATAACTAATGGATCAAATAAGCTAATAATTTCACATGACTAAATGAACCATGTCACTGACTGAATGCTCGACATTGCCTGAGATTAGCCTATAAACTGCATTACAAAACAGCTAAAAGATTCAGTCTAGGGCAGCTTCGATTTTAAATTTTTCAGAAGTCCAAAATAACCCATTATTGCAGAGGGTCAAGACAGTGATAACCAGGGTTCAACATGGGTAGTCTGGGGTTTGAAAAGAACAAAAATGATTAGTTTAAATGAGCTGACAAGTAGGGTACTAATTTGGGATTAAACTAATACCAGTGGGGGACAAGACACAAGAGTATGTGGTTTAAAATGAATACTAAAATGAGCCCATAACTCTTGATTAAAGAATAAACCAGGCGTGGGGAACCAATGGCTGGCATCAAAAGATGTTTAAGCATGGGTTGGGAATGGGCAGTCTGCAAGTGGGAGGATCCAGGCAGCTTAGCTGCACTGGGTCGTTTGGCTTATAAATAGGCCATTAGAGAACTTAAAAGGGGCTGGACTTTTTAGTCTTCAGAAAAGAGAAAACAAAGTGAAAATTTTCAGAATACTTTAACTAAACACTGCCCAAAACTGCACAAGGAACTAAGTTGGTTGAGCTGTTCTGGCCAAGTCAGTTATTCTAACTAGGGTCATTACTGTTCCGTTAAGAGAAGGCTGTGTGTTTTCTGCTGTGATTGTTACTACACTGAGTTTCTGTGTGCTGTGGATTGAGTTTTAGCCTTCTTGATTGTGGGAACTGTACTGGGTATTTGCTGAGCTTTGTGGTTATTAGGTCTTCTGTTGCTGTTACATTTGGTATCTTGGGTTTTCGGTTGGTTCATTGCTCTTTTTCTGGGATTTGTCTGTCTGATGCTCAAGCACCTGTGGGCTACATAGTTGCTACTGGTTGTGTTGCTGTGTTGTTGCTATCTGTTGTTGCTGTTGGTTACTTGCTGCTGATACTCTTTCTCTTCCTTTTCTTATTGTGCAAACATCCAGGTACACGACTAATACTGTCAATGTAACTTGAAGTTGAGTATGAATGCAAAGAGAGAAGAATTGAAGATTGTTTACTTTAAGCATAGACTGTTATATTGAATATCATGTAATGCATGATAGTTTACATTTTGTTTGGATACTGAAGGTAACTTGCACGCCTAGTAAATATCAATGTATGAGGATTGAATGTTAGTTGTATATGTATGCTGTTAGATAAATATTCCTAATGCAGTAGGTTGTATCCCAGACTTAGGTTTAAATTGTGTAACATACTCTTTAATGTAGGCCAAGCATGTAAACTATCCACTACTAGTATAGTTCTTCCCCTTCCGATAAATTGGCTCATATAACTGTTTAAACCATACTTTAAGACATAGAACACAGAGCTTGCAATCTCAACCTCACAAAGGTTGAGCCCAAGTCGAGCAAATCAAGCAGGCTCCCAGCGAAAAATAGTGGCCTAGGCCCAACCGCTACTGCTTGGTTTGGGATTTGGGCCCTTAATATTCGTTTGGCTGATTGTGTACGTGGTCGTGCTTCTGATTTTGCGTAAGTACTCAGAATTCTGTTATAGATAACTTGCAAGCATGTAATTAATTAGAACTATCTACTGTTTTCGATTAGTAGAGACAAACGCGACAAGAAACGTAGTTGCTATAGGATACCCTTTTAAAATAAGAACGAGATGAGCCTCGACAAATAAATAAAAACGCGCAGGCTGCGGGGCCCTTGTTAAATGTATATTATCGAAGCATTCAGTTTCCAGGATGGGTCGTTTAGCAAATCTCACGGCCCTCCCAGAATAATAACGCGATAGTCTCTTTAAGCGCGTACTTAATAATGTTATCTCCTTAAACTTGGGTGCACATTTATGTGACCCAAATCCGAATCTCAACGGAATCGAAATGTGTCTCTAACCACGGGTACATTGATTGTAGTGTGGTCTGAGATGCATTTCCATGACGTTGCAAATTCTTTTCATAAGGAATGAGACGAGCCTCGACAAACAAAGATGTACAAAGTGCGGGGCCCTCTAAATGCATATGTATAAAAATACTTAGAATTCGGAACACGCCGTTTAGCGAATTTCATGGCTTTCCCCAAAAATAACAATACGCTAGTTGCTTTAAGCGCGCCTTTAATAGTTTATTTTCCTTAACTCGGGTGTACATTTATGTGACCCGAATCCAAATCTCAACCGAGTCGAGATATGTCAACAATCACGTGTACATTGATGTAACGTGATTCGAGGTATGTTTCCACGACGTTGCAATTCCTTGTAAAATAATAATAATTATGAAAGCGGTTAAAAGATAAAATTTGCACACAAGTTCATATTTGTATAAAATCAGATAATTAAGCCGAATATAACAGTTGAGCGACCGTGCTAGAACCACGGAACTCGGGAATGCCTAACACCTTCTCCCGGGTTAACAGAATTCCTTATCCGGATTTCTGGTACGCAGACCGTAATATAGAGTCATTCTTTTCCTCGATTCGGGATTAAAATTGGTGACTTGGGACACCCTAAATCTCCCAAGTGGCGACTCTGAAATAATTAAACCAATCCCGTTTCGATTGTCCTTTAATTGGAAGAAACTCCCTTGCGCCCTAGCGGGTGCGGAAAAAGGAGGTGTGACATTTACAAAAAGAAAGTTCGTACCTTTGATACTTTCAAAGTATTTGCTCGAGATGACAGAGTCTCGTGCTGATAACGTGTTATAAAATAAAGACGGTAAAGTAAAGACAAGTATAGAGAGAAACTGATATATTGTTCGAATTCAAACTGATGTACATAATGAACTGAAATCTCTTCTATTTATAGAAGAAAGGAAGCTGCTGTGTAAGCTGCTACGCAAGTTGCTGTGTAAGCTGCTACTACAAGCTGCTGTGTAAACTGCTATTACAAGCTGCTGTGTAAGCTGCTACGCAAGCTGTTGTGTAAGCTGCTACTGTACCAGATATGGATAATCTTCTACTGAGAGCAATGTTTATCCATAACGGAGTACTGAATGGATAAGCTTATTATACCCGATATGGATAATCTTCTAGATAGGGTAATGTTTATCCATAACCGGGTACCGAAGTGATAAGCTTCTTCAGAAAGCTTATTTCCAATAGAGTACTAAATAGATAAACATATTTACAGTGGAGTCCCATATGGATAAGATTCTTCAGGAAGATTATTTACAACGGAGTACTAAATGAACATCCATAATATAATATATTTATAACCGGAGGAATTGTTTTTAATAAATCTGTGTACTAAACAAATAGAATAACTGCCAACACGTTGGATTGTAGTTATTTATTAAAAAACGGCTGTCAAAAATAGTGGGAGGAATTGTTTTTAAAATAATGTTGTGTACTAAACAAAAAGAATAACTACCAACACGTTTGAATGAAATTCCCAGGTTCCAAGTTATTTTTCTAATTAGTACTTAAAATCAATTTGAACCAACTATTTTGGACATTTGTCCTAATTTTTGATACGTGTTGAATTGTGGTTATTTCACTTGGCAGCCTATTATAATTTTGCTAGATATAGATATAGTTTATGCTACTTTCTTTTTATAATATAATAGAAGATATATATTTTTTATTTTTTTATTTTATTCTATTATTCTCAATAATATTTTCTGAATAAATAAACTTCTTAATTTTAAAAAGAAAAACAAAAACCTTTAAAAAAACAAAGAAAATTTTAAATAGGCAATTTTTTATTTTTTGTAATTTTAGTTATTTATTTTAAAATAATTTAAAAACTCCAACTTGAATGAATACTTTTTTTAAATTTTTGTTTTTTTTTATTATAAAATATTTTTTTATATTAGTTTATAGATATTTAAATTCAAAAATAACAACTAATAACTAATTATTAACTACTTATGCCATGTAGCTTTTTTCTAGGATATCACTAGGCTTAAGGATAAGGCTTTTCCTCTCCGTTTAATAATATATAGATATAGATTTAAATTTTTTATGCTACTTTCTTCTTATAATATAATAGAATATATATATATTATTTTATATTTTATTCTATTATTCTCAATAATATTTTTTGAATAAACAAACTTCTTATATTTAAAAAAAAATAAAAAATATTAAAATAATAAAGAAATTTTAAATAGGCAGTTTTTTATTTTTTGTAATTTTAGTTATTTATTTTAATATAATTTAAAATTCCAACTTGAATGGATACTTTTTTTAAATTTTCATTTTTTATTATAAAATATTTTATTTTATTATTATATATATATATATATTTAAATTCAAAAATAATAACTAATAACTATTTATTAACTATTTATGTCATGTGGCTTTTTTCTAGGATGCCATTAAGCTTAAGGATAAGGCTTTTTCCTCTCCTTTTAATAATATATAGATATGGATTTAAATTTTTTATGCTACTTTAATATAATAGAAGATATATTTAATATTTTATATTTTATTCTATTATTCTCATTAATATTTTCTGAATAAATAAACTTCTTATTTTTTAAAAGAAAAACATTTTAAAAAAACAAAGAAATTTTAAATAGGCAGTTTTTTATTTTTTGTAATTTTAGTCATATATTTTAAAATAATTTAAAAACTCCAACTTGAATGGATACTTTTTTAAAATTTTTTTATAAAATATTTTTTATTTTATTATTTTATAGATATTTAAATTTAAAAATAATAACTAATAACTAATTATTAACTACTTATGCCATGTAGCTTTTATCTAGGTTGTCACTGGGCTTGCAGCTTGTTTGGATGATTGTTACGCATCGTTTCATAATGTATCGTACTGTATTGTATTGTATTGTATTGTATTGTATCGTTTGATAAATACAATATTTGGATAGATTGTGTCGATTGCCATCGTTTCATGATATCATGCACTAGTAATATGAAGAATAAACTTGCACTATTTTAAAGAAAATACAAGGTAAAATTACTATATAAAAAGATAGGGTAAATGATAAAATAAAATAATTTAATAATAATAAAGGACGAGATTGAGAGAAAAAGATAAGGTAACGACGCGACCACACCAAATCGGTCGTTATATAAAGTGGCACATTTCGTCGTTATATAACGACGAATTTAACAATACGATACAATAAAATTTAAGTAACAATCAAAACAAACATTGTATTTAAAGTAGCAATACGATACAATGAGTAACAACCATCCAAGCAAGTTGTTAAGGATAAGGCTTTTCCTTTCGTTTTAATAATATATAGATATAGATTAAATTTTTTATGCTACTTTTTTTTATAATATAATAGAATATATATATATATAATTTTATATTTCATTGTATTATTCTCAATAATATTTTCTGAATAAATAAACTTCTTATTTTTAAAAAGAAAAATAAAAAATATTGAAAAAACAAAGAAATTTTAAATAGGCAGTTTTTATTTTTTTTTAATTTTCGTTATTTATTTTAAAATAATTTAAAACTCCAACTTGAATGGATACTTTTTTTAAAACAATTATTTTTTATTATAAAATATTTATTTTATTATTTTATAAATATTTAAATTCAAAAATAATACTAATAACTAATTATTAACTACTTATGTCTTGTGGCTTTTTTCTAGGCTACCACTAGGCTTAAGGCTAGGATTTTTTCTCTTCTTTTAATAATATATAGATATTGATTTAATTTTTTATGCTACTTTATTTTTATAATTTAATAGAAGATATATTTTTTTATTTTTTATTTTTTATTTTATTCTATAATTCTCAATTATATTTTCTGAATAAATAAACTTCTTATTTTTAAAAAATAAAAAAAAATGAAAAGAATTTAAATAGGCAGTTTTTTATTTTTTGTAGTTTTTGTTTTTTATTTTAAAATAATTTAAAAACTCCAATTTGATTGGATAGGTTTTTTAGTTTTCGTTTTTTATTATAAAATATTTTATTTTATTATTTTATAGATATTTAAATTCAAAAATAATAACTATTAACTAATAAAATTATTAACAAAATAACAATTAATTATTAACAGAGGGATATGCCATGTACTCAATATGGAGGAAATTGCAATTGCTGGAGCAAGAAACAAAGCATTTGAACAGAGAATTCTCCTCGTTGTAAAGAAAGCTGAACCCAATGAAAGATGAGTTGAAAGGTGTATAAGAAGAACTGAGTACAGACTTATTCAACAATCAATTGATCACCAAGAAAAAGGAGCTATTACTTCAAATAGAGAAATGAGAAGGTATACATGAACAAGCATTAAGACAGAAGTCTGGTGCCACTTGGATCCAAGCTGGGGACTCAAACTTAAAATTCTTCCATGATCAAGTGAAAGTGAGGCAAACTAGAAACATAATTGGTTCTATATGTAATGAGCAAGGGGTAAGACTGACTGAACCAAAGCTTGTTGAACGAGAGTTTGTGAACTTCTTCCAAGCCCTATTAGGGAAGTGTGCTGATGAACTACCATGCTTGGATGTAAACATTGTAAGATTGTGACCTTATCTAACCAAAGAGCAACAACAAGGGATGCTTCAACAGGCCACAAAAGAAGAAGTTTATCAGACAGTCAAAGAGCTTCCCAATGACAAAGCCCCGGGTATTGATGGCTACACAGCTGAATTTTTCAAGCAACAATGGGATACTGTTGGATCAGAAGTTACAGAGGCAGTCCTTGAGTTCTTTGCAAATGGAAAGATGCTGAAGAGTGTGAATTGCACAACTATCACCTTGGTGCCTAAAGTAGCAAGCCGTACCCATGTTAAGGAGTACAGACCAATAGCATGTTGCACCACTTTATACAAGGTGATAGCCAAGATCTTAACTGGGAGACTAAAAACAGTAGTAGATCACATAGTAGGACCTGCACAGTCTGCATTTATTGAAGGGAGGAATATATTAGACAATGTCATCCTGGCCCATGAATTGGTCAAAGGATACACACAAAAAGGTATATCACCAAGGTGTCTAATAAAGGTGGATATAAAGAAAGCATATGATCCAGTGAAATGACCATTCCTAAAGATGGTGCTGCTAGAGTATGGAATCCTTGCCAAGTTTGTGAATCTGATAATGGAATGCATTACGACTGTAAGCTACTCTTTGTTGCTTAATGGAGGAATGACACCTAAATTTCAAGCAAAAAAAGGGTTGAGACAGGGGGACCGTATATCACCCTATTTGTTTGTGTCAGTCATGGAATATCTCAATCAAAGTTTGAAGATACTTGAACACACACCAGACTTCAACTACCATCCAAGGTGTGCCAAGCTCAAGATATCTCATATATGTTTTGCAGATGACTTGATCATGTGTTGCCTAGCAGACAGAATTTCAATTAAACTGATACTTCAGGCATTCCACCATTTTTCTGAGGTAACTAGGCTACAAGCAAACATTGAAAAAAGTTCATTCTATGTGGTTGGAGTAACTGAGGAATTCAAAGCCTCAATTCTTGCAGATATGCATTTTTCACTAGGAGAATTCCCTTTCAAATACTTGGGTTGCCACTGTCAACAAAAAAGTTGTCCACTCATCAATGTATGCCATTGGTAGAGAGAATCATTGCAAGAATCAGGTGCTGGACCACCAAATTTTATCATATAGTGACCGATTATAGTTGATCAAAAGTGTATTGTTTGAAATGCAAACATATTGGGTACACATTTTCTTACTACCAAAAAAGATATTACACATGGTTACTACTGCCTGTAGGACATTCTTATGGACGGGGAGTAATGAACCATCAAAAAGGGCTTTAGTATAATGGGAAAGAATGTGTATGCTAGGTTCAACAGAAGGACTGAGAATTATGGATTTCTATTCATGGAACAAGGCTGCTTTGTGCAAACGTCTATGGGCTATCAATGCCAAGAAAGGCATTTTATGGGTAAAATAGATCCATAACTTCTACATAAGAGAAGGGATGCCAACACAATGACAACTCCAAAACAAGCTTGCTGGATTGTTTGAAAAGTATTTGACACAAGAGAATGGTTTAGGTCTATGAATACTTTTAGAAATGTCAATACATTCTGTAAACAAGGAAAATTCAGCATAAAAGTAGTATACATAGCTGCAAGACCACAATTCCAAAAAGTTCCATGGAAGAGACTAGTGCTGGGAGATGACACTATACCAAGACATACATTTATACTGTGGGTAAACTCTCAATCAAAGACTTGCAACAGTTGATCGACTGGCAAGATGGAAGATTGATGTGCCAAAGGAGTATGTTCCGTATACCAAAAAAAAGGAAGAAACGCTTACTCATCTTTTTTTCGAGTGTAAATATGCAAAATCGATATGGGCTATACTATTAGATTGGTTGGGAGAAAAATACTCAATTGGAAGCCGGGACAAGGAAGTACAATGGCTAACCAAGAGAGCCAACAATGGTAGACCAAGAGCTCAAGTCATGGTGTTATTATTTGCAGCAACAGTCTACTGCACATGGCTGGAAAGGAACATGAGAATATTTCAAAAGCAACATACCACCTATGCAAGGAGAGTCCGAGAGATTGTCTTACAGTTGCATATAAAAGGCCAACAAAAGAGTAAATGGAAAATCTTATTAGAACAGTTAAATAGATTTCTTACTTGAGACAATGTATAGTATACTAGTCTGTTAGGAAAAGAAATAGAAAATTGAAGTACTGTAACATGAATTTATATAGGGTCTAGCTCTAGAGTCCCATGGGCTAGCGGTTGTACATATTTCATTGGTTAAATATAAAACTTTTTTGTTTGACCAAAAAAAAACTGCTCCCTCTTTTCCAATGTGAACCTGTTTGACTGGGCACGAAGTTTAAGAAAAAATAAAGACTTTTGGAATTTGTGGTCCTAAACAACTCAAAAAGGGGTCCAAAATATTTGTGTGGTTATAAAAGCTTCTCACTAAGGGTAGAATTGAGAAATTAAGCTAAATTGTTTCCAATTTTAGAAAGGGTTCATTCTTTCTGGAACGGACCAAAAAGAAAATAGGTTCATATAAACTGGAACGGAGAGAGTAGTAATTATTAACTACTTATGCCATGTGGCTTTTTTCTAGGCTGCCACTAGGCTTAAGGATTGGGCTTTATCCTGTAACGACCCGGTCGGTCGTTTCATGAGTCACAGTCCCGTTCTCCCCATTTTTGCTTCTTTATGTGTTGTTCATCTATACTTCATCATGTTGTGTTGGTTGTTCTGTGTTTGGATTGGTCATGGAAGTGAAATGAGACACTTAGTCTCTTATTTGGAAGCTTTAGTAGGAAAAGTTAACCGGAAGTTGACTTTATGAGTAAATGATCTCAAAATTTGGGTTTTATGATTCAGATAGCTTCGTTAGGTAATTTGGGACTTAGGAGCGTGATCGGAATATATTTTGGAGGTCCGTGGTAGATTTAGGCTTGAATTGACAAAATTAGAATTTTGGCTTTTTCCGATTGGTAGTGAAAATCTTGATATCGGGGTCGGAATGGAATTTCAGAAATTGGAGTAGGTGCGTTGTGTCATTTGTGAAGTGTGTGCAAAAGTTTAGGTCAATCGGATAAGGTTTGATAGGTTTTTGGATCGATTGTGGAATTTGAAAGTTTTGGAATCCTTAGGCTTGAATCCGAGGGTGATTGGTGTTTCAATGTTGTTTTGAATGTTCCGAGGGTTGGTATGAGTTGGAATGATGATATGTGACTTGTTCGTATTTTTGGATAAGGTCCCGGGGGCCTCAGAATAGTTATCGGAGAGCTGGAAAGTAGAGTTTGCAGTTGAAGCTGATGTGCTTCTGTCATAACCACACTTGCGGATTGTGGACCGCAGGTGCGAGCCGCAGAAGCGGCATTTTGATCGCAGGAGCGAAGGCTAGTTGGTTGGGGATGTAGCGCAGATGCGGAAGTTTAGTCGCACCTGCGAGCCGCAAAAGCGACATTTTGATCGCAGGTGCAGATGGGGACTTTAAGTGAAATTCCGCAGATGCGGACTTCTTGTCGCAGGTGCAGGGGCCGGCCCCCAGATACGGAACCCCAGGGCAGAACATATAAATTCTTGCCTTCGTGAAATTTGGGTTATTTTCCACCATTTTATCTGGAGTTGAAGCTTTTTGGAGGGTTTTGAAAAGGGAATCAAGGGAGTTTTCATTAAGGTAAGTTTCTCGAACCTGAAACTCGATTCTATGGTGAATTTTAGTGGATTAAACATGGAAATTTATGAGATTAAGGGAGAAAAATTGGGAAGTTAGGGCTTGAAATTGGAGAGGTAAAATTGGGGATTTTAGGGACCATTTGAGGTCCGATTTAAATGTTTTTGGTATGTATGGACTCGAGGGAGGATAAGGATTCTATTGATGTAATTTTTATCGGATTCCAAATCGTGGTCCCGGGGGTCGAGTTTGACCAATTTCAGAATTTTTGATGAAATTTGATTATTTTCGCATGGGCTTTGTTCCCTTAGCGTATATTGATGTGATTCTGATTTTGGATAGATTTGAGGCGAGTTGAGGCTGAGTCGAGAGGCAAGGGCGTCGCGGAGTAGGATTTCATCCGGTTCGAGGTAAGTAACGATTGTAAATCTAAACCTGAGGGTATGAAACCCTAGAATTTCGTACTGTTTTGATAAATAAGGTGACGCGCATGCTAGGTAATGGGTGTGTGGCCGTGCACCTGTAGGGATTGTGACTTGGTCCGTCTCTTGGCGACTGTAAAGTTGCATATTTTGATAAACGTTATATGATATCAGTGTGTTTTAGAAATGAATCTGTTAACTTGGGCTGAATGCCATGTTTACGGCCTTGTGCCGAACTGTTTGGACCCTTAATGGTATTTTACTAATTATCCTCACACTGTTTTGATTTGAAGGTATATCCTCAGTCATGATTTTACCTATTTATTGTTGATTCAGTTTCATTTCTCTACTTTCAAATATATGAAAACTGTTTCGGCTGAGTTCCCTGATTTTGTTTAGTGAAATGCCCGAGTGGCTGTGAGGTTAATGACAGAGAGAGAGAGGGGTCGAGGACCTGATGGTGAGGATTATATATTTTATGGATCGGGCTGCACGCCGCAACGATATTTATATATACATGGATCGGGTTGCACGCCACATCGATATTTATATGGATCGGGCTGCACACCGCAGCGATATATTGGATCGGGTTGCACGCTGCAGCGATATAGCGCTTGTGCTGTAGGAGCCCCTCCGGAGTCTGCATACCCCCAGTGAGCGCAGTCGACTGTATATTTATGGATCGGGCTGCACGCCACAACGGTTATTATTATGAGATATCTATTGAGCGGGAATACTGAGCGTGAGTACTGATTGACGAGAGTTGAGTCACGAGTGACTAAGAGGCTTTCCCAAGGTCTATACTTATGAGTGATACTTTGCCCTAGGGGCTTGTTTATGAGATTTTCTGTTTTCACTCTTCTTTTATACTGAGCCTCTATTGAAAAATGTTGAATAAATGCTTTAAAGGATTTTTCATTTAAACTGGAGTTTTTACGAGATATTTGGTTATTGAACTGTAGATTTTTGACTTTGATATTTCTATTGAGATTCTTGATAAAGTATACATATGTTTTCAAATGCTCGTCACTGCACTCAGACTTATTTACTTTGGTTACTTACTGAGTTGGCGTACTCACGTTACTTTCTGCACTTTGTGTGCAGATCCAGCTGCCAGAGCATCAGAGTGAGAGCTTTCAACAACTTCTGTGTATTTCCGGAGTTAGCAAGGTAGCTACCCGACGTTCGCAGCCCTGCCTTTCTCTTTCCTATCCTAGTACTTTATATTTCACACTTATTTTGTATTAAGCAAACAATGTTGGGTTGTACTTAGTGGCTCATGACTAGTGACACCAGATTTAGGCTATATTGATGTATTTACGTACTTTTTTCCGTGTATTTCTTTTATATATAAACTAAATTGAGAGATTTGAGATTTATCTGAGTAGAAAATGAAATTTATAAAAGAACTCGATGTTGTAATGTTGAATCGACTTGCCTAGTACTGTGATAGGCGCCATCACTTCCTTTTAATAATATATAGATATAAATTTAAAATTTTATACTACTTTTTTTTATAATATAATAGAAGATATATATATATATATATATATATTATTTTTTATTCTATTCTATTATTCTTAATAATATTTTCTGAATAAATAAAAAATTTATTTTTAAAAAGAAAACAAAAATTGGGAAAAAAGACAGGTAATAGATGAGTCAACAAATGGCTAACACCAGTCACAAGCATGTGACCGGTATTACACAAGTCTCGAAGGCGTCAAGGCCGGGGAAAAGAATTTGAAAGTAAGGTACCGGCTGGAGAGTAGCATTAAAGGAGCAGTCGTTATAGGAAATCATAGCATTTATTCTTAACCGTTATGCAACCATTAAGAGGGGTTTTACTCACCTTAAAGAGGAGCATGATTTTAGGATCTTGTCCTCCCTAATTTATTTATAAATAGTGAAATTTATACTCATCGAAGGACACGAGATACTTGTGTGAAAAAAGGCTGATACTATTCTCTCATTCTATAAAGCTTTATTTTACTGTCGTTAAGGTTTTCACATTGTTCTTGGCTTCGGAGAGTTCAATTCGAAGCTCAGGCTTGTCTTTTCCTTAATTATTCTTATTTACTCGTGTTGCTCTTTATTATTTTATTTTATCGGATCAATTTAATTCATATATCTATAAATTACGTAACAAATTCAACTGTACTTATTATCGGGTAAACAAGAATTACTTGCATAATCGTCTATTACATGTAAGAAGTTTTCTGATATCTTGATAAAATTCCGTTACCTTACTTGGCATCACAATTGATTTGAGAGCTTTCCTCCTATCACTATCCAACAATGCTGCAATTCCAAGTCCTTTCATCCCTCCCCCTCCTTTTTGTGGTCAAACGCGGCTGAGTGTTGTTATAGAAATAGAGAACTCGGAAGCAACGGTTTTTACTTAGAAAAGAATAGAATAATTTTTGTTCAACCATTGCATAGTGAAAGCATTAGTACCAGTATTACGTCACATATGCTACAGCTAATTCATTAATGTTAAACCTCTCTATTTCCAGTTACGTTTAGGCTGTTAAGAAGAAGAAGAAATTAAAGTAACCTCCTAACTGAATTGATTATAGTTGTTGAACTAAATCCAGAAGAGGGTTAGAGTTTTGGAACCTTGTTGAACTTAGAAACTTTCAAAGACTAGGAGTTGGATCACATTGACCGGCTTTGGAGCCTTTTCACCATCAAGTTCTTAGTTCTATCCATATTTTTTCAAAAGAGCAAGCCAGAACTAATTTCCTAGTCTTTTAGGTACAGTTCTCCACATTCCACACATGGGGAAGCTACATGTTATAAAGGGTGGTCGTCGGAAAATTACACTGGGTATATAGGTAAAATATTAGATTTTAATTAGAGGTATATAACATATATTGAACACTTCTACACTCTGGTTTTTTTAATTAGTCCCAGATATGATCTTCTTTTTTCATGGGGCACAAATCATAGAAGGCTTAGGATTCGAAATAATTTGATGCGCACATTTCAGTAATCAGGCAGCTCTATGGGAAAGCAAAATATATAGATATTTTTCTGCGTGAAGAATAGACCGAAAATGAACTTTTTAACATTTGATCAATTCCTTTATACATTGTCCCAATCAGAGCAGCACTAAAAACGGGACACAAGACACATTGCTATAGGGCGCCATGACAAGATTTTGTTACGTTGAAGTAAAGCCATTTGGTCGAACAACTGGAAGCTGTTGAGATATGTGGAGTAAGAAGTTAAATAAATAAAGCCTTTAGAAGCAAACAATGAGGATATGAAAATATATCTCCTATCTAGCATCCAACAGTGTCATGCTTATTTCATTCCCAGAACATTCACCAAGCTTGCTAGATGAACTGTCAGTTTCAGCGAATCGACTTCTGCTAGTAAAAAAACCTGGGTCTTTAGGCGAGGGCAACGGAACATCACTAGACAACATCAACACAACTGATGACATGCTAGGCCTATCGTCTGGACACTGCTGCACACACAATAGACCTACATGGAATGATCTTTGCACTTCAGACAGGTTTCTTGACTCCCTTATTAGATGTGCATTTATTAGCTCCAAAACCCTGCCTTCATTGAAGAGGATCCACACCTGAACATTTGATGTCATGCAGTTAGATGAAATATGTCTTACTAACATGATTTTTGCTCCATAAAAGATAGATAAAAAGAGTTCCTACATGTCCTAGAAGATTATGGTGATGGTCTGGATGGAAGAACCCTCTATTTCTCTTCCCGCTTAAAATCTCCAGTACTAGAACTCCAAAGCTAAATACATCTGATTTCACTGAAAATATTCCTTCTTCTGCGTACTCCGGAGACATGTAACCGCTGTAGGACGATGTTAAAACAAAGAGAATAAGTAATTTTTTAGTGGAGTGCAAGTAGCTCATTGGTTTAGAGATTCTTACTATGTCCCAACCACTCTAGTTGTCATGGCTCCAGTCTCATTTCCTCCAAAACTTCTTGCCATGACAAAGTCGGATATCTTTGGGTTCATATCAATATCTAGCAAAACATTGCTAGGTTTAAGATCTCTGTGGATTATCCGCAGTCTTGAGTCTTGATGAAGATAGAGAAGTCCTCGTGCAATTCCATTAATAATATGGATGCACTTGGTCCAATCAAGCAGTGAGCTCCGATCTCTATCTGCAGAAATCCAGATCTTATTATACTTTTAAATCACAGAAAAAAGTTAATCAAACACAACCGATGATTGAAAAGGAATGTGTTGGATTTCAGAGAAGTGAGCACCAACCAAAAAGGAACCAATCCAAGCTTTTATTAGGCATGTACTCATAAATCAACATTTTCTCTTCTGCTTGAATACAGCAACCAAGAAGCTTCACTAGATTCCGATGCTGGAGTTTAGCTATGAAGATAGCCTCATTCATGAACTCATCAGTTCCTTGCGCTGAGTATCTTGAAAGTCTTTTGACTGCAATTTCTTGTCCATCTTTCAGCATCCCCTAGGTATCCTCACACAATTAGTTGAAAGTGTTTCTATAGAAATTTTTACTGAAAAATAGTAAACTAGAGCTTGACGCCTTCTTTGGGTAGCTTGTTTGAAGCAGTGGCAAAGCCACATGCCCTTTGCTGAAAAGTTGTGCTATGTATTATAGGTAAAATATTACGTTTTAGAGGTATATAACACATATTGAACACCCTTTATCGGAATTTCTTTTTACTTTTTTCAAATTTGAATACCCTTGGTAAATTCCTAGCTTCGCCATTGGTTTGAAGTGGAATATCTTGAAGTTGTTAAGCAGTTAGTTTGGAGAAAAAAGAAAGAGCTGCAGTTAACATTCTTACCTTGTAAACTGGTCCAAAACCACCCTCTCCAAGCTTGTTGTTCAGCGAAAAGTTACTGGTAGCTTCCAAGATAGTTGCAAAATCAAACAATGGTAAATCTTTGCTTTCATTAATTCTGAACATTTCAGAGCTTCTCGTTCCTCTTCCTGTCAATTTAAGGACTTAATTTCATGCAAAAAGGAAAATTCTAAGATTTACCAATCAAAGCTCCAAATTTTAAATTTCAAATCAGCAAATCATCTGGTTTACCTTCGCTAAAACGTTGCTGATTCCGATCCTCCTCCTCCTTCTTCTTCTTCTTTCGCCTCATGTACAAGATCAAGCAAAGTGCTGGGAGAAGACTTAATGCTGCCAACGGCAAGCTGATTCTCAGGATCTTTAATTTCTCTCTACTAGATTTTCCTGAGGATTAATATAAATTCATCCAAGTTTCATAAGTAGGAAAGCAATTTATTTTTTTCAAATAATGTAGGGAAGCCTCTTTGTTTTACTTTTTTCAATTTGTTAATAAATGGGTTTTGAGCCTAACTCAACCCCAAAACCTAGCCTCGTGGCGAGGATTGCGGATTGCCCAATATCATATAAGGAGATATTAAAATGCATTTCCTCCTCCAATATGAGACACTTAACACGAATAATGTAGGAAAATCTCAACTTGCTCAAAGGCGAAAAGCTTGAAAAAACACTCCAGGTCTATTGGGGCTTAAGCGGAATTGAAGTGTGTGTTTTTGTAATAAAAGGTGCAATGGAGGGAAAAAGTAAAATTATAAATGTAATTCAAGAACAAATTTAAAAACTCATTCATAATGTTATTCTTAACAACTAGCATACTTTTTCTCGATTATATTTGTTGTTTAGTACTGCTCGATTCAAGATAGAAGTCATGGGTTATAAGGAGCACGCCTTGATGCTTTCGTATACTAAAGCGCAACTAAAGCGAGGCAAAGCGCACCCGTAAGTTTTTTTGAGCTTCAGGGCTTAAGCAGGTCTTAAATAAAAGTAAAAATTCTGACCTGTTCCTATCTCAGAAGAGTCCAACTTTATATAGATATCTTGTCCACTAGCACCAAACTCTCTCATGTCCATCAGCTCATCAAACCAAAGCAAGCAGCTTCCGTTTGTCCCTGTTATGTCTAGATTTGCATAGGCTACACACGAACAGTTTCTCCGGCACAATTCCTCGCATGCATTAGAGTAACTCCTTGACCATACCAGGAAAAACGAGTGTCTGACAACTTGATGCCTGAATACTTGAAGAATTTAACTTTCTTTTGGCAATTCAATGGTACCTTTCTAACACAGCCTCCTGACCAATTTCCCCTTGCCCAACCTGTTGGATCTTTGGGTTCAAATTTATCCAAACATCTGCAGATTGGAGAATTGCCGCTGTTGCACAAACCATATGTGTGACACTGACCGTAAATGTCACAGTTATCTGCCGGTGCGCTACCAAAGCCATCCCAATTCTGAGTTTGATTATTCCATATTGAAAACTCTAGAAACCCATTCAGTTGCATCACTACCCTCGCAATGATAGAGCTGTCTCTGAGCTCATATGTGAAGTATACTTTCTCAGGATCGGATACAAATATATATTTATAAGCAGGACTTGGTAGCAGTGATGGTGAATTAGCAAAGCTTTGACCATTCCATGCTCCGCCCCTGAAGCGTTGGATGGTACCGTTCATGAGAAATGGCTGTGGAAATCCTTGAGGATCAAATATGAAACTAAACTCACCCTTAGAGGGGTCAGTTCTGCTCTTCCATGACCAGAGGGAACGACGAAAACCAGTCTTAAGATCGATCCCAACCATAACTCCAGGTAAAGCTGTGTCACCGGGATAGTCGAAACTCTGCCACAAGTAATTCTCAGTTGCATCCCTAACGACAAGATTGCCTGAATCAAGAAGCTGAGCTATTGGATTTTGCACACTTCTGATAGGACTAGATGACCAAATGACACGACCAGAACCGTTGAGAAGAGTAAGATTTCCTTGTCTTGTAAAATTTAGCATACCATCTGTATCATTGAGTGGATTGTCTCTATTAGCAACCCATACCACTGTCTGTATGTTGTTGAACCATATTCCAAGGTATCGTTTCCTGGATGTACCAGTACCAGGGGAGAAAAATCCCAACTCAAACTTTCCACCTGATGAAATGATGGTGTTTCCATCTCTTAAAGGTTGATCTGTAGGTATGGTATCTGCAGCACTAGAAAGAATCAAAACACAAAATATGGAAGACAAGAAGAAATGAATATTTATGGCTTTCATTGGTTTCTTTGCGTCTAACTTAGTACTTTACTAAAGGAATTTGCAGAGTTTTCAATTTCTTGTTCAAGAATAGTGCGGGGTTATTAGATGACTTCTTTGGAACATGATAATGATAGAGAGCTTACTTGGTCAACGCTGAGACCAACTTGTAGTCAAAGTGTGCGGATTTGAAAAAATAACAAGACTTGAGGTGATGGCTCTTACTGAAATCTCAAGGTTTCTATGGCTGGCACCAAGAATTTTCTCTTTTAATTAGTAGTAATAAGCAGCCTTTCAAATAAACACGGTCAGAAAATGGTGTTGTAAGGGGCAACTGTAACTGAATCAGAATAAGAAATTAAAGGAGAAAACAAACTGTTTTTCTGTTTCCGCAAAGGTAATTTTCACCTGTAAAATATAAAAGTACCTTCGTGTCACCATCCAAAATCAAACAAAGGTAGTGACGACATCTAAGTCAATCCGCTAGGTAAGCCAAATTGTATAGTTACTACTATAACGAGAAACATCAATAATAAAAAAGTCTACAAAAGAATTTAGCTCAACTACCTCAAAAACTGGTAGTACAAGATATGATCCATTATGATTAAGAGTTACAAAGTTGGTGAAAGGAACAAATACAACATCTATTTAAAAGTTACATAAAAAGAGATGAAATCCAAGCTACCATGAAAAAAATTAGGTAGCATCAATCCGGCACGCAGGTATGTCTCTAAAAGCTCCATCTACACAGCTACTCAACTCCAAAACCTGCACGCAAGGTGCAGAAATGTAGTATGAGTACAAACAACTCCAAGTACTGAGTAAGTATCTTGACTAACCTCGAATAAGTAGTGATGGAGTTTTTATGTCAAAAGATACTCACTAGTCAAATAACTTGTGCAATATATCAAATACTGATAACAGGAAGTATAACAGAAAATAATAATAATAACCTCATCCGAACAAGTGATAACAACTCAATACAAGTAAAGCCTTAGCTTCAACAACAAATCATCAAATAGAAACGCACACATATGGCACCACGTACCCACATTATCAATCACACTCACACGGCAAAGACCTCGTGCCAAAACATAAGTCACACTTGTATGGCAAAGACATCGTGCCACAATATAATTCATACTTGCACGACAAAGATCTCGTGCCACAATATAATCCGATTTCATATCAGTTGCAAAATAACGCGTTCAAGAGAACTTTTCAAGAATTAAATATATTAATGCATGATGACAACTTCCTCATCTCATCAATCCGATATGGGCCTCATGACAATAAAATATGATATATCAACTCCACATAGGTAAATTTAACTTGGCAACCAAATCATCAAGTAATAAAAAAAGGCATAGCTTAGCATGTTAATTGCAATGTAACAAAATATGTAAGAATGCGTGACACACATAAGGAATTCACATGCAAATTCAAAGATGCTACTCTCATACTATCACATAAACATAAACAATAAAAATCTCCCCCAGGCCACCACATAAACACCCCTACAATTCCACCCTTATGTCAGTGTATGCGCATCACAATTGTAACAACTCGATCGGTCATTTTGAGAATTTTCATTTCATTAGGTAGTTTGAGGTCTTGAAAAACTTCATATGATGTATTATGATTTGCACGTATGATCGATTTTAATTTTTGAGTGGTTCGAGATTGATTTGGATGAGGTCGGGCAGCAGACTACCGCATTTGCGACTGGAGCTCGCGTTTGCGATGGGGTGAGACCAGATGGCCTTCATGTTTCGCATGATGGAGGTCGCGTTTGCGAATAGATTTTTGGAGGTAGGGTGGGTTCAGCTTCGCGATCGCGAAGGTACTACTGTGATCACGTAGGGTACTGCCGGACAATGCATATAAGCTTTTATTTTGGACTATGAGCTCATTTTATCATATTTGGAGCTCGGGAGCTCGGATTGAGGCAATATTTAGGCGATTTTCAGCCACTTGGATTGGGTAAGTATTTTGTACTCGCATTTAATTATTATACATGACTCCATCTTTAATTTTTGCATTTGATTGATGAATCTAAAAGATAAATTAGGGGTTTTGACAAAACTTTTCTACAATGAATAATTTGATTTTGAATATCGATTGGGAGTCAAGTTTGGATGAAACATGTATGATTGAACTCATATTCGAATGGATTATCTGAATTTATGTGATTTACTGAGTTTCGAGATGCGGGTCTGGGTTTATTTTTAGTATTTGATTAAAGATTCGAACTTTATCATTTAGGCTTGATTCATATGGATTATTTGATTTATTGAGTTATTTTTGGCTAGATTCGAGCCATTCGGAGGTCGATCCACACGGGAAGGTATTTTTAGAATATTGATTTGGCTTGTCTGAAGTAAGTATCTTAGCTAAAATTGGTTGATACACTAATTATTAGTGATAGCTACATACTATGAGTGGCGCACATGTGTCGAGCCCATATGCGTGCACTTGGATATTATTCATGTTCGGGGTTGTTCTTAGGATATGATATGTCTTGAATTGATTGCTAAGATTCATGTTGTTATGTTTCTTATATTTGTAGACCTTTGCGAGCTAATTGAACAATGTTTGAGGTTACATATAGGTTAATCTCCTGATTTAACATGATAGTTACTACTTTCATGATGCAATTCCCTAATTTGAGTTGTGGTATTACACTTCTCACATGTACATACCTTAGTATGCTACTTATATTAGTCTATGAGTATGTAATTTGATATCCATTGTTCATGTACATGCATTCTTGTATACATTCTTTTTGTGTGATATGGATTCGACTGATAACACGTGAGTTGTCTATGTAGATCCGGGATATTATTGACACATGAGTTATCCATGCGAGTTGTTACTATTGGCACATGAGTTATCTGTGCGGGATGTTGCTATTGGCACGTGAGTTATCCGTGCAGGATGCTACTGAGTTATCTGTAGATCACGTGAGTTGTTTGTGCAGCGTGTTGATAAGGATCCATCCCCCTAGGGCTACCTTCTCATGTTTCTCTCTTGATGGTGTACAGGCAGATTATCATAAATCGACGGGTTTATGGTTGATGTGGATTTTGGTAAAGTTAATCATTGGTTGGACTTTTCATCTCTTCTTTATTTGCAAACTCCTTGGGTGTATACATGATTTTCTGCATATCTTCTCTACATGTGAATCCCTGTGTCTTGACTTTTTTAATCATGCATGTGTTCTCTATATGCACTTATTGAAGGTTAATTGCTATTTCATGCATATCTTCTTTATATCCAACTGTGGAAGGATTATTTGATACTTTATCCATATCTTCTCTATATGCAAGTTCGATGATTTTATGAAATTGGACACATATCGTCTCTATAGGCCGGATTGTTAACTGATTCAGGACTTAGCACATTATTTCTTCATGTATTGATGTGGTTTTATCTGTGTTATATGATTAGATGGCACCATTGCTTTGTACTTGTGAAATTCAGGAATTGAAGAGGTTTTTAACGGGTGTCATTAATAGTTCTTGCTTTTATTATCTCGCTGATGTTAGTTATGATACTTGCTGAATACATAAAATTGGTTGTATGCATACTACCCTTCTGCACCTTGCATGCAGATTATTGGAGTAGAGTGGCTGTGGATGACAAAGGCAGTCATTGATGTTGTAGGTGAGTCCCAGATTCGAGCTACCGTTTATTCATGGTAGATTAGAATCTCATTTCTGTTTATGTAATCTTCAAACAGATGTTGTACTTATTTCTTTTACCAGTATTATAAATTTAAATCTTAATAGCTCATGACTTGTACTACCAATCCTTTGGATAGTATATGGAACGTTTAGCTATTTCATTTAATGATTATTTATGATCTTCATTAAAATTGTGTAACTTTTATTTGACTTACCTAGTAGGTTGGGTTAGATGCCATCACGACTAGGTAGAATTTTGATCATGTTATGTTGGTATCAGAGCTCTTGGTTCATAGGATCTACGAGTCAAGAGCAAATATCTAGTAAAGTCTTGCGGATCCATATGATGACGTCCATAATTATCATCGGGAGGCTACAAGACATGTAGGAAACTTCACCTCTTTTCATTCCTTATCGTGTGTTGACGTCCAATTTTGACCCTCCCTTTTAAATTAATATACTTATACTTAACAATTTACAATAAATGTTTTGAAAGTATTTTCTATCAATAAATACCTATTTTTACAAATTAATTAAATATTGGTTTTGAAATTAATCACCCATCATTAGTATTATGTAATTACAAAAGTAATTATTATTTTAATATTATTAAAATAATTTTTAATATGCCATAAATTTTTTATAATTAATTACTTCTAAAATTTGGATGAATTAGATTACTATAATTCAAAATTAGTGTTCTAATTTAGAAAATAAAGTATTTTATAAGTAATTACAATAATTAATAGTATATTGGATATTTGTAATTTTACTATATTTTATTGGAAATTAATTAATTTTATTTTTATTAATTTCAAAAAGGTTAAAGGCTAAAAGGGCTACATTTGCAATTGAACAATTAAACACAAACTGACCATTCTTTAAATTAAAACCAGCCTAAATACCCAAGCCAAATTATCCTATCTGACCCAGTCCAAAAGACCCTATATTCCATGTTAGCAATCCACCCCCATCTCCACGAACCAACCAGGTCATGCCTAATCACTCTCTAATCCCACTCAAAAAACAAATACAAACAATCTAAGTCATTGATCCAAACCATCAACAATCCATAATCTTACCGGTTAATAGACAAATAGAAAATATGATCTTTAGTAATTAAATAGGTACCCTATTATACCATTAAAAATTAGGTCGCGACACTCCTTCATCAATAATAGAGAAACCATAAGTTGAATCCTATTTTGACTAGTGTAAAATAGGGTGAAACAACATGACGACTTTACTGGGGATTTCACACTTAGGTTCTGACCTTAGAAGACTTGGACTAAATTTGGCACTTAAATTTGTTTGTATATTGCTTTAACTGTATTTTTCATTACATGCTTACCTACTTTATTTGCTCTTTATGTTTGCTTATTATCATGCCTATTATTCTACACACTTACCTGTTACCGCTTTACATATACTATAATCACATTTATTCCTATCGAGTCTCAACCGTACATTATCACACACAATAGCACGCGAGGGTTATCTTTTACACCCATCCGAACCTTCTTTTCAAAACTCTTTAGTTCCAGAGAATGGCTTTGTCAGGTCAACTAACATAACTTCTCGCAAACTTCAGTCCAACTCAAAAGTAGGAAATACTCTACTCTAGCAAAAATAGGTCATATTGTATAAGCCTTAGGTGAGTCGGTCCTTGGCATCGACACACCATTAGGAAAACCACCCTAATGTCAACGGGTCATGCACCCAATGATGTGACTAATGTGGAAAGACGAACAAACCTGGCGAGACACCTAAATATCCAAAGCAAAAACTTAGCAAAACCTTTATTTACCCACTTCAAAAATGAAAATCAACTGAAACATCCCCAAGATCAACATGGTGATGGGAGCGCCACAAAAGTTGAAGCAGTGGTGGAAGAATATCCACCGAGAACACAGAGATGAGATTCGGACACACCTGGGGGAACTGACAGCTTTGCTAAGCATCCAAGCAGACAGGGTGCTCACTCGCCTACTGATAGAGTTATGGGATCCAACGAAGGTTGTGTTCAAGTTTTCTAATTGTGAGTTAGTACCAATATTGGAAGAAGTTACTTGTTTCACGGAGCTTCCATTCATAGGGAGGAAACCAATAATACCAGTCACTATGCCTAGTTACAGGTTCCTGGATACTTAGGGTCTTGCTAATAGTCGAGGTATGAGAAATATCAAGGACTGATGGTGTTGCACCCCATGTTTTCTTACGTGAAAGTACGTCGTGAGTCAATTGATATTAGCTCGGAAATGAGTTCCTCTTTGAAAGTATATAAAGTAATCTAATGATGTTATATCTCGTATTTCCGTTCAACATACAAACAACTAGGTTGAGGACGAATGCACTTAAAAGTGAGAAAGGAGATTTTGGAGAAATAAAATCGAGCTGCTTGCTTACCCGACGTGCCTACTTCACAAACTTACTTTTTGTCCTACTACTTTAGCTACTCGAAACATGTCTAAATTATTTAACGAGGATGAGACACATCTCTCAAAATGGAAAAAGAACCAACACGTATCACCTACTTGATTAAGTAGGTGACAAGTAGGTGCATTACCTACTTAGAGATTGTAGACCAAATTAAAAGGAAATGGAAAAGAATAGAGATGGGCAAGTCTTGGGGCAGCCCAAGCTCATCTACCCTAGCCCATTAGTGGGGCCATATAAAAATAGATATATCTCAATTTCACTTAGAAAACAATTCATAATACATCTCTATCTATTTAAACGTGAAGTAGCTCCAAAATATCAGCCCAAGATATCTCTCAAAGTTATCCTAGGGTTCAAGATCAAATTCACAAGTTGGTAAGGTGATTTCTCTCTTGAAAGATAAAGATCACCTAGTTATTTCTCTACTTTGTTTTTTAGGGTAAAGAGCTTGTTTGAGCTTAAAGTAAAGCTTAGTTGGACAAGTATTCTTGATGCCAAGGTAAGGTTTAACTTGTCCTATATGTATTTAAGATCATATTTGTATATCTAGTTGATTTAATAAAGGAAACGTGTGAAGTAGGTTGAACTTCAGGTTGAAGTGTTGTAGTTGCTGGACTATTTTGGAGTTGAATTATTAATGTTTTATGGATGGAAATTAGTAGAAATAACTTAAAAATATCATTGCTATTGTGGTTGATGTGTTTGGAACAAGAGAAGGCTTGGAGAAGTGTTGTTGATATTGTAAAGCCGAGTTTAATGCTCGTTAGTTGTTATTGTTGCCGCGCCATTATTGGTTTGTAGTGAGCATATTCTAAATTGAAATCATGGCTCGGTAGAAATCATGGTTGGGTTAATTGAGAAGGAGATTAATTATTTATTGTTTGTTGTGTGGTTTGATTTGAGGAAAGTGAAAAGAATAAGGGGAGGTGCTGTCCAAAATTTCGTAGACAAGCTATTCGCTCATTTGTGTTGAGTTCTAGCTTCCGTAAACTTAACAATGGTCCCTTATTGTTTGTTTCAAATTGAAGTACAAACGGGCTAAACCAACGTCGTGTGGTTAAGTAAATGGCAAAGGTATGTTAAGGCTATCCTTTCTTTCCTTTTTGCATGATCCATATGATATAAATGAAATGAGCAAACGCACAACTTTCATAAATGACTCTATTCATAGAAGTATTAGGGGTGCCTATGTTCTTGATTCCCCATGTATCTTATTATTATATCGTCTGTTCCTGGGCTTCAAAAAATATGTAAGTTGATAAAGTTTATCCGAAGGCATATTGATCTTATGACAGTCCGAGAGATCTTATTGACTTACTTCATTATGTGTTGCATTCATTTATACATGTATATTGACCCATGACAATATGGTATTATATACACGTATATTATATGTGTACGGGGTATGGAGAAAGGTTATGGTATTATATATGCACCACCACCTAATCAGTTGGCTTTTGTCACGACCCAAACCGAAGGGTCACGACGGGCACCCGATGCCATACTTTACCGAGTACCAACATAACATATTTTTCTTATCATACTATCATTGGTAATTGGGCCAACATGGCTGCAACTCGTAATGCATAACTATAAGTGGGAAAGCACTGTATTAATGAACCATCTTTCTTAAAACATGAATACATATGAGCCGTCAAGGCCTGTGACATACTGTACAAAATATTACTCTGTCTAACAAGCCTCTAAGAGTATTTAACATCAAATGGGATAGGGTACCGGCCTACCCATAAGTCTGTAACACAATTCTGACATAATGACTCATAGACTCGGCTACACTCCGAATGAGGTGGAGTCTTACCGATCCTTCACAGAATGCTAACCTCGTCTACTATGAGGGCTCGTCAAAATGATTGTCTACACCTGCAGGCATGAATGCAGCATCCCCAACAAAAGTACATCAGTACGAATAATGTACCGAGTATGTAAGGTACATAAATAAGTATATAAAAGACATGGAAGAAACATGGAGTAAATGACTTAACCTGTAAGTTTGGATAACTCTGTAAATCATGAAATACTTAGTGTCATGCATATGCGTATGAATGTCATGTCGTGCATAGGTACATGTATTCATAACATTATCAAGCCTCTGAGGGCATCCCATCATATCATCTCGACCACTATGGGCAAAATCATCAATGTATACTAGTTTATCAGGTGGTGGTGTATATATAATGCCTTAACCTTTTCCCATATCCTATATATATATATATGCGTATATAATGCCATCTGTTCATGGGTCAGTGTAAATGAATGCAATGCATGAGGAATACGTCAAAATCTTTCGGAGTGTCATAAGACCATTTTTCCTGTGGTTAATATCATGAAATAAACTTTATCAACTTACGTATTTTCTAAGACCCATGAACAAATGATAGAATAATATGACACATGGAGAATTAAGAACATAAGCATCTCTAGTATTTCTATGAATAGAGTCATTTATGGAAATTGTGCATTTGCTCGTTTTATTTGTGTCGTATAGATCATGATAAAAGAAAGAAGGGATAGCCTTAACAGACCTGAACTGATTCTCTTGACAATCCCTCTAACATACGACAATCGCGACCAACACGTGACAACAAGATCGGAGTAGGAAAAAACCCACATGATATTCTTGGGAAAGATTGCACCGTACTCCCTTAAAATGGTAACATCTCACGTTGAGATGCTAAGAGATCTTGTTTGAATTTTTGTTTAAAAAAAGTCATGTTATAAGGATGCTAATATGCAAACTTTTGTCTTGAATTTTCTTAAGTGAATTAGAGATGTTAATGAGATATCCACATCTCTTTAAGTGAATTAGAGAAGGGGTTTTAAGGTCTTGGTGGTTGTGACGACCCGACCGGTCATCTTAAGAATTAACGCCTCAATCCCCTATTAACTACTTTCCCCAAGTTTATTTTGCTATTTTGATTTGCCGGGATGTTCGGTTTTGAGTTTCGGAGAGTTTTGGGACACTTAGTCCCTAAATGAGAGCTTAAGTGTTGGAAAAGTGACCATATTCTGAACAGTGTGGAGACGTCCTTGGAACGGAAATCCGATGATTCCGTTAGCTCTGTTGGGTGATTTCGGGGTTAGGAGCGTGTTCGGATTGTGTTTTGGAGGTCCGTAGCTAATTTAGGCTTGAAATGCCGAAAGTAGAATATTAGAAGTTTCCGGTTCGATAGTGAGATTTTGATCCGAGGGTCGGAATGGAATTCCGAGAGTTGCAATAGTTCCGTTGTATCATTTGGGATGTGTGTGCAAAATTTCAGGTCATTCGGACGTGTTTAGGTTGGGTTTTTGATCATAAGTGGAATTTGGAAGATTTTACAAACTTATGCTTGAATCTGATGTGTTTTGGTTGTTTTGATGTTGTTTGAGGTGTTTTGAAGATTGGTACAAGTTTGATTAAGGTTTTAGGATATGTTGATGCCTTTGGTTGAGGTCCCGGGGGCCTCGGGGTGATTTCGGATGGTTAATGAGAAAATTTAGAAAATGTTTTAGCTGCTGTATTTTCGCTGCTTCTGGTATTTTTGCATATGCAGTTTGGGGACCGCAGAAGCGGCTAAGGGACCGCAAAAGTAGATTTTGGCCTTTCCTTCAGGTTCCGCAGATGCGGAAGGGACACCGTAAAAGCGGTGTCGCATCTGCAAAAATGTAATCACAGATGCAGTTTCTGGTATTTAAGTGAAAGTCGTAGATGCGACACTTATTCCGCAGAAGCAGGACTGCAAATGCGGTCCCAGGGCTGCAAATGCGGAAATCGCTGGGCAGAACATATATAATTTCCTTCACAAATTTGAGGGATCCTTTCACCATTTTCATCCGGGTTTGAAGCTTTTACGAGAGATTTTTGAGGAAAACAAACGGGAATCACTTGGAGGTAACATCCTTGACTTCATAACTCGTTTTTATGTGATTAAATACCTAATTAGTGGTGAGAAATTTGAGAAAAATGGGTAATTAGGGCTTGAGTTTAAGAGGTCTTTAAATGAAGATTTGAGGGGTCATTTGGACTCCGATTTGTTGTTGTTATGTATAGACTCGTGAGAGTACGAGGTTTCTGAAAATGTAAATTTCACCCGATTCCAAGACGTGGGCCCGAGATGCATTTTGGTCATTTTACATAATTTCGCATATTAGCTTAGAATTTAATTGTAGAATCAGTTACTTGAAGTGTTATTTACATTATACAATTGAATTGAATAGATTTAGGCCATTTGGAGTCGAGTACTCGTGGCAAAGACGTGGTGTTGGGTTGATTTTGAGCAGGTTCGAGGTAAGTGGCCTGTCTAACCTTGTGTGGGGGACCTTCCCCTTGGATATGATATATTTGATAATTGAAATGCCTTGTACGTGAGGTGACGAGTGCGTACTTGAGCTAATTGTTGAAAACCGGTTTTACTTAAAGTAGTTAAATTGAGTTCCTATCTTTCCTGTTTTATTCTACTTGCAAACTTAGCCTGTTGTTAGTTTTGAAAAGCATGCTTAGTTGACTTAATTGCATATTTGCTTAAACTGCCTTAATTGCATTACGTGAAGCATGTTAGGCTAGAATTAACTGTTTACTTAGTACCAAATTAGCATTTAATTTAATATTCTTGTGTTGCTGCTGTGTGTTTTAAATTGGGACTACGGGACGGTATCCCGGGAGATCCCCTGTACGTATTGATGACCTAAACTGAGGTGCTGGATACCAAGAGATCCCTAGCACGTAGATTGAGGTTACCAAGAGATCCTTGGGATACCAAGAGATCCCTGACATATATTGAGGATACCAAGAGATCCTCGGGATACCAAGAGATCCCTGGCATATATTGAAGATACCCAGAGATTCTCGGGATACCAAGAGATCCCCGGCATATATTGAGGATACCAAGAGATCATCGGGATACCAAGAGATTCCTAGTACATGTTGAGGATACTAAGAGATCCTCGGGATATTGAGAGATCCCCGGTTACTTTCCTTATGGTTTTCCTTCATCTCTGTTTCCGTTATTATACTCTTATTATCTCGTGTAGGTTCTTACTGTAGATTCTCAATTGTACTGCTTATCTTATCCTATCATCTTTATATTTATTTAATCTCAGTAGGGCCCTGCCCTTCCTCGTCACTACCCAACCGAGGTTAGCCTTGGCACTTACTGAGTACTGCTGTGGTGTACTCATGCCCCTTCTGCGCATGTTTTTCATGTGCAGATCCAGGTACCTCTACTCAGGCTTACCATTCTTGAGGTGAGGCGATTCTACGGGATTTCAAGGTATATCTGCCGCGTCCGCAGACCGAGGAGTCTCTTTCTATTCCTGCATTTTAGTATTTAGCCTTCTGTACTTCTGTTCTTATTAGACAAAATTTCGAAGTTAGAGCTATGTCATATTTCTTTTTCTTAGCTTGTGATTCGTGGGTTTTCGGGTCTTGGATTTAGATATTGGTTTTGAGATCTATACAAATATGGTACATGCCGAGCGGCACATTTAACACTGTTATTGCCTTATTTCTGTTTTTAAATTATTTTATTTTCGCAAGTTTTGGTTATCTCCCGCAAGTTTAGGCTTACCTAGTCATAGAGACTAGGTGCCATCACGATGGTTCACGGAGGTGGAACCGGGGTCGTGACAGTGGTGTGGGCCCCACTTTGAAGATTTGGCCTCCAAAATTAATCTAATTTTATTGTCACGACCCAAAACGATGGGCCGCGATGGGCACCCGATACCTTACCCAACTGAGTACCCACATAACATATCTTTTCATGTCTTACTATCATAGATAACTGAGCTGGAAGGCTGTCATGAGTTAAGTAGAATACAACATGTGATACCAATTTATACATAAGACATACGGGCCTATAAGGCCAAAATAACCACTCGTATACTGAACATAGGCCGACAAGGCCATACAATCTTTTACGTACATGACATCTGTCTACAAGCCTTTAAGAATACATAGTTTTAATAAAGGTCAGGATAGAGTCCCGCCATACCAAAAAATACACATCCAAATCATACTAACCAAACAAGCAACTCCGAAGCAAATGGAGCGTACCAACATCTTCCGCTGAGCTGATAGCCTACTTGGAGGGATCTTGACCTGTCTATCGGGACCTGCAGGCATGAAATGCAGCGTCCCCAGGCAAAATGGACGTCAGTACAAATAATGTACCGAGTATGTAATGCACATAAATAAGTACATAACAGACATGGAAGAAATATAGAGTAAATAACTCAACCTGTAAGTCTGGAAAACTTTGTAAATACATATGCATATGAATGTCATGTCATGCATAAGTACATGTTTCATAACATCACCAGCCTCTGAGGGCATCCCATCATATCATCTCGACCACTGTGGGCAAAATCATCAACGTATACCAGCTGATCAGGTGGTGGTACGTATATAACGCCATAACCTTTCCCATATCCCATACACATACACACACGCACGCACACACACACACATAGACACACACACACACACACACACACACACACACATATATATATATATATATATATATATATATATATATATATATATATATATATATACGCGTATATAATGCCATCTGGTCATGGGTCAATGTGCATGTATAAATGCATGAAATGCATATAAAATACGTTAATAAAATCTCTTGGTACATCATAAGACCATCATTCCTCTGATTACTATCATGAAGTAAACTTTTTCAACTTACGTATTTTTCTGAGACCCATGAACAGGTGATAAAATAATAGGACACATGTGAATTCAAGAATATAGGCACCTCTAATACTTCTATGAATAGAGTCATTCATGGAAGTTGTGAATTTTCTCATTTTGTTTGTATCGTACGGATCATGCCAAAAATAAAGAAGGAATAGCCTTAACATACTTGGAGTGGGGAAAAATTCGTATGATATTCTTGGAAAAAGTTACACTATACTCCTTTAGAATCGCAAAACTTTACGTTACTACAACTCCAAAAATTTTTGTTGGAGTTGCTACAGCCCTAACCCATGTTACTTAATATATAAAATCTGATTTGGATTGTCTTTTGAGGAGGGAAAGTTGAAGAGTTATCAAAATGCTCACATTCTTCAACCTTGAGTAAAGTCTTGTTTTGGAAATTCTTGGAATGGAATTGAATGCAAGAAATTGCTCACGTTCTTCAATCCTTCATTAAGGTCTTGTTTTGGAAATTCTTGGAATGGAATTGAATGCAAGAAAATGCTCACGTTCTCTTCTGATTGTGAGGTCTTTGGTATAGTAGGAATGAGGTTTTGGAATGATTGTAGTATTATTTTGGTTTTTGAAAGATTTTTGAAAATTGAAGTGATTTGGGTAACATATCCTTTTGCCACCTATCAAGAGTGACTAAGAGTCATCTCTTTATGAAGTGGCATGCTGCCACTTGGGGATGGGGTGAAAAATTTAATCTTTATCCACTTATTAGTTAATTAGGTAATGTCCTGTTACCCGGTAATTAATCAATTACCTACATAATTAAAAGTTGTCTCAAATTAATTAAAATTCTACTTATTTTTAATATACTTTATACATCATACTACCGTGGTAATATAGTACCTTGTATGGCACTAGTCCATAAATATCGAGTATTTTAGCTCGGGTCGTATTTTATCCCAACATGTGAAACTTGGACAAAAATTCATTTTATTTGACTTGCTTCCCCTCTCACCTTTACGAATTTACTCATCACTTGTTTGAAATAGCATAATCCTTATAATCTCCAAATAATCTTTTCCTTGGACTGATGTCAATTACCTTACGACAAATTTGACGTACAATACTATAGGGTACAACATCGTCGTAATTTAATACTGCGAAGCGTAATACCAACGTAATGTTACGGGGCATAACATTTTCCACCTTGCATTGTGATTTAAGAGTCACCAATATGCTTTGATGTGCTTCCACTTGGGAGATGTAATTCTTATCCAAAGATTTGGATTAATTATCCACTAATCACTTGATTAACTTGTTAATCTTTCATTAACCAATAATTACCCAATTATCCACATATTTAGGAATTATCTCAAATAACTTAAAATAATACTCACTTTTAACATACTTTATACACCTTACTAGCATGGACATGTACTACCTTGTATGACACTAGTCCATAAATATCAGGTATTATAGCTCGGACCGTATTTTATCCCAAAATATCAAACTTTGACGAAATTTCTTTCTTTCGATTTTCTTACCCTCTCACCTTTACAAATTTACTCATCACTTGTTTGAAATAACATAATGCTTGTAATCTCAAAATAATCTCATTCCCGAACTTACGTCGATTAACTTACGACGAAACTTTAATGTACGAAAATACGGGATGTAACATCTCATTTTACAAGCTTCCATAAATTTACTTATGGCGTACTTTCACGTACAAAAATATGGGGTGTAACATCATTCCCTCCTTTGGAATATTCGTCCTCGAATGTTGACTGATGCACTTATCATTTTTATAGCTTATGTCTTCCCAATACTTTAGTACTCTCCTTGCCATCTAGGCAATTGCTCTGTGAATAATTTCAAAAGCCAGGGCATCCCCCCTTTAGTCTTCTTTCTCACACTACTACTTGTGGTCGTAATCATTCCAATCTCGTAATTGTTGCTATCTTCTATCATGTAGCCTATACGACTTTTTCTTTGTATGTGCACCTACGCAAATGTTCCCCGCAGCTTTTAGCCAATCTCTAAGCCTTACTTTGGGAATATATACAGAACTTGACAAGATGTCCTTTTGGGAATCTATAGGTGTACAGAAGTTCTTTGCTTGATACTTTGTCGAACTTACGACTATTGCTATATCTTGTTTCATAGCCCCGGTTATCCATCCGTGTGACTTTACTGCATCTAGATAGGTCATACTATACTATAACTCTTACTTCGATTTATCATTGTTGAGCTCTGCTACTAAACTCTAGGTTACGTTCGTTGCTTATTCCATATGTATAAATCTATGTCCTTTAATGCTTCATTATTACCGTTCATCTTAAGAATGATGGCCTAATCTCATCTCATACTTTGTGGCTTTTATCCATCCATTGTTGATTTACATCAATGTTGATCTACAATCTACCACTGATATCTTGAAACTTCTTACGTAATACATTGCCACTAGGGCTCTCGTCTCATCGGGGAACATCTGAAGTAACTTGCCTAATCCACCTAGGAGCGATACTATACTTCAATAACCGTATTTCATAATATCCCAATGTGATTCATCTTATGGGTGGGGATATTTTAATCCTGTGCCGTCCATGAAATCCTTATTTAATTTTTCTTCAAATTACTACTCAATCGAAGGCCCAAACATCATCCTTTATCTGTCACAATTACAGCCTTATTCTACTACCAGGACAACATTCTATCTCTTCTGAATGCTATTAGTCTTAGACCCCTTTGAGTTCATTCAGGCTATACTGAGCTTTCTAAAACTTAGAGAAACCATTAGCTCTCTTGTTTTCCTGGGCTTAACCCCGAGGACTTATCCATTCTCGTCACCTTCTTACTCTCCCTTTCTTTATCCTTGCTCCTATCTTTCTAAAACCTTGTCGCTTTACTATACTTTAGCTTGCGACCTACACATATCCATTTATACTACTCGCAACCTTCCTTCAACTTGCTTGCATCATTGATTTCCTTATGTCATCCTGGAACATCAAGCGAGACACCATATCGTCTCTAACTCTTCTTTACTCTCTTGACTAGGCCTCTCGATACCTGGAAACCATAGGCTGGAAGATAAGCCACTGACGACGCCACTATCATTCCTAGATACTGAATCCTAGTGCTTCTAGCCTTCTATCCGAAGTGTGGACTACTCACAACCTTCTGCACTTGAGTATCTCCTATGTTGTTCACCTTTACCTTACTTGCCTTAAAATCTTGCTTCACCTCTTCTATTCCTTTCATAACCTCCCTTCCACATAGGTATAATTCACCTCCAAACTTGAAGCTCTATTATAATACTTGCACCTTTGGTGCACACATAATCCGGTGGGAGCTTCATACTGACTTCTTATGAGGCTGGTACTCTTTTAACTGGCTTTATCATAGAGCCATTATAGAATATGGCTATTGTACTATCTCTCTTGTACCTCCGATATTAAGAGTGATTCTGCAATGTTCTCAATCATGATTTCTATAATTATTTTGGGTCCAATAATAAGACTCCTGATTTACTTAGTTGATGTAACTCTTTAGTTTCCTCTTCCATCTGATCAACCTTTTTGTAAGCTTAAGTTAATTTCCTATCTGCAGCTCATGGTATTAGTTATTACTTTAGCCTTTCATGGACACTATGGAATATTTGTGATACCATCATCTAACAATTCAATCCTTTGTCTATGACCTGGGCTCAATTCTTTCTTTTAACTTATACCAGAGTCTTCTATGGCTGTATGATTGTCAATATATATGCTGCATGGATAATACTCCAAAATCTTGTGTGTACCCATAACGTACTAACTCTAGATCATTGATCGAATAATTCCTTTCGTTCCATCTCAACTTTCTTTAAATGTATGCAATTACTTTTTCTGGTCTTTCTGCCCCTTGTTGCATGCATACTTAACTTATCCTAGTTCCCACGCATGCCAGAATTTTTGTGCAACTCATATGGTCTTGAATATTACCTTCAATATTTCTCCCCGTTCATTAGCCACGGTAGGTGCCACTTTTTTTTGGAGTGCATACAATTTTTTTGTGAGACTGTTTTTTTTACATGACCATTTCCTCTTTAGGTCACTAAGCTTAGGTTGAAGTCTTCTTCCTTGTTTTCTCAGCTAGTTTTTTTTTGTGGTACTTAGGGAGGACCCTCCGGCTCTTATAAAGCTGCGAGCTTATTATATCGTATACTCGATGGACCTTTTGGCGTCCTTCCTTGCCTATAATTATCTGTAGTTACTTACCTGCACACCCTTATGCTTGTAGGGCTTCTTCTGAACTGATATTTTGACTGTCTTCCAGTGGCACACTCTTTCAATCCCGTAACATTCATACGATACCTTTAACTACTCCAACTCCTATCTGAATATTTCTCAAGTATTACAATGACATTACTGCGAGACTAAATTCACTATATTGGGTTTTACTATGTTTATCTTGCACGATCTGCTGATTCGTCTTTAACCTCCTCTTTAGCCATAACTAGGCTCTTACCGAATCAACTACTATCTACTCGTTGGCCCATTCTTATATCAATGTTTCTTGTTATCTTTCTTGGGTTATTTCCTTTGTCTTAATGTACGTCTCGCATTGGCTCCTTATCTATCAATAACATCTCAGGCAGGGACCCATGCTTCCTCTCCTTGACGTCATGTTTGCATAGTGTTCTGGAATCATAGCGTATCAATAGGATTTGAGTAAGTGTAATCTCATTCTTTTTTTGATTTTACCACATTCTTCCTTTACCATTACATGATTACTAGAACCACTTAATTCTAACTTAATCCCACATCACTCCATATTCCCCCCCTTTTGGGGAGTACAAAGATTTAGCACTACGACGATCTACTACCTCTTCAGCCTTGGGGTCTTATCACATCATCGATGACCGTTACTCGCCTTACGGTAATCCTTCTGTACCAAGAAAATGAAATTCCTTACTCGCGAGGGTGGCACTTTAGTGTAACTAACACATATAGTCCCTTAAGCTTAACTTTGCTCACATTGCTTGCTTTAGGGAAGCGTCTTTCTGAATGACCATTCTCTGAATCTCTCATGAATCTTCTTCTGTTGTCCATGCTATTATCGCCAGAACGAAATCTAAAACTCTCATGATGTCGACTATTATCTAATCACTCAGTCCCTAATTCACGTTTAGTTTATCTTGTTCACCAGCCCATACTAATTTCTATTATTCTGGAGTCTAACTTTTCCTTCTGGTAATCATGTTAGAGTCATGAACTTATTTCTTAAAATGAGGATATGACTTTATGGCCTATACTCTCTTGTTGTCTTAAGGCCTGTGACTTCTCGTCTTTTCCTTCACTTGACTATAGACTTTATAATACTGTCATTTTTTTATCTATCGTTGTCATCCACGTGTCACATCTTACTCATAATGCTTCATTAACTCCTTTCTTATTTCCTGCTAACATTTATGTCTATCACTTGATTCTGTAAACTTCAACAAGCTATTCCTTTGCTTTTAGTTCCCCTTTGCTCCATCCATTGGCTATTCGGGTTGCCTAACATTGCCTCTCTACTAGGGACGGGAGCCATACTAAGATAATATTTATCCCTTCCAGGATTTTGGTGCCTATCTTTGTAGTACCCATATCCAGCTGTACTATTTTAGGGTGCACCATATGGGTGTCTCACAAGGAGATCAACTAGTACATTTGCAATATCCTTCGGAAATGTCAATTAATGCAAACAATCCATCCACCATTTTGGGTCACTCTTATCCTGATATCCATCTTTCTCTTATACTACTTATGTTATTCCCCATGGGGCTTAAATGAGATGGGTGTGCCAATTGTACATACCTTTGTTATTGTTGAAGGTAACTCAAAAGTCTTATTTTCCTCTACCTAAATTGTTAATACTGATAATCTTCATTAACTGGGCGCCTCGTACCCTTCTTCAACTTACTTCTTTCACTTGTTGAAACTTGTATATACCTTCTGAATCTCTCATTACTTTTCACCATATGGGTGGATAGATATTCTTACCTTAAGGTTCTTTGTCAAGAAGCTTACACGTCTTAGTACACAATTGTTCTATTGAATACCTCATATTTATCCATCATAATCATGATGCAAAAAATCGAGTTCCTTTGACTCAACTCTTCCACAACTATATCTCTTACCAACCGTTTTTCTGGACGTAGGTATCGTCGTATTATGAATAAGATAGAGTTTAGGAAATTGAGTTCTTACAATAGAGCTCTACCACATGATCTAGAGTAAGAAGAAAGAGTGACAATCCTAAATTCCCTGTAGCCTCCTACTTATAAGTGTGGTGCACAACACACCCATAAACAAGACTCTACTAGACATGGCTTGTAGACTCCCTATGATAGAACTGCTCTGATACCACTTTTGTCGTGACATACATCGAAGGTTCATGACGGGCATCCGGTTCCATACTTTATCGAGTACCAACATAATATATTTTTCTTATCATACTATCACTGGTAACTGTCACACCTCCTTTTTACCACCCCGGAAGGGGTATATAGGGAGTTTTTTCCAATTTAAGTGACAGTCGAAACATGATTATTTTATTTAAAATTCAGAGTCACCACTTGGGATAATTTATGGTGTCCCAAGTCACCGGTTTAAAATCCCAAATCGAGGAAATTGACTCTATTTACGGTCTGCGAACACAGAAATCTAGGTAAGGAATTCTGTTAACCCGAAAGAAGGTGTTAGGCATTCCCGGATTCCGTAGTTTTAGCACGGTCGCTTTGATCATATTTGGCTTATTAAATTGTTTAACTACTCATTTTAGAACCTATGTGCTTTCACTTCTTTTAATTAAGAAATTACCTTAAAACAGGTCACGCGCACGTGTACCCATTTGTTTGGAGCGTAAAAAATCATATCATACGTACATGTCCACGATCAATCATGCTTTATTATTATTAAGAAATTTTGGTCGAAGTTGCACGAACGCATGCCCCAATTTTGTTTTAGGATCGCAATTATGTCACGCGAAGGTGTACACAATCAATAATATTTTATTACTATTAAATTTGTTTCGCCCAAAGTTGCGCGAACGCATACTTCGGTCTTAATTTTGGAACCCATAATTATGCCACTCAGATGCCAAAAATACATACTACTAGGCACTAGCGAATCTATATAGTCAAAAATACAAATAAAAGTAAAATGAAATACATCACATTTGAATTAATCAAACCACTTATTATCAATTGTAAATGTCGAGGTCATGAGCTACTGATATCTTACTATTGCCATGCTACTTTAATTTTGCAGTGTTAGCTTGTCACTTTTCTTCTCCGAATAATAAATTCTTAAACCACAAGTAAGAGAAAAATGGACCTCCCACAACACATTCAAACCAGATTTCACTCCTAAGCCACTTTAACATTTCCTACAGTCTTCACGTCGAAGAACGCTAGCTTGTTGGTTTTAATCATAAATGATGTCGTGTTATAAACAACTAAAAAAACTTATTAGGCATGAGAAAGTGACTAAAATTGCACACAATTGCTAGCTAGGTCTTTCCTTCTCACTCGACGCATGAAATATGGACTAAGCAAACTTAAACCAACAACGATTTGACTAGTGTACTCAATGAACTCTATCAGCTCGTAACAATTCCCAAACTAAGAATGAATCACCATATAAACATATAAGCAGTGCACGAGTAATATAATCTCAGCAACATTATACATCAAGCTATGCGCGAAATAAAGATCTAAAGTAGAAAATGAACCTTGAGTGAAGCAATAACAGACTTGGAATATACAGAGGAACTTCATAGAGGCTGGAATAACAGCTACTACAATATGATAGATCCGCAATGAAAAACCTCATCAGAACCACGGACGGAACCTCGTCGTGAACTCAAACCACTCAAACAAATTCCACTCCGGAGGATCGAAAATCCGAAACTAGGGAGATGAAACAGTATTTTTAAATCATACTCGTACTCGAGGCGTAAAAATGGGGACCGGTCAGATCTACAATTGTTCCGGTAAACAAACAAGACCATGTCTCAAAGCAGCTTTAAAGCTAAGCTGAAGATAGTAGCAACAGTAACCAACTAAATGTTGAAATGAAGATGAAGCTCGACTTAAATTGAGCTTTTCAATTAACGAGAACCTCTAACGTTACATATTCGGTTTGGATACGAAATTCCTATAGCCTATGACGATGACTAGAACCTGAACCGTGTACGCCGACGAACTTTGGACTTTGACTTCAAACGGACTCAAATCCAGACCTCAAACTTACCGGAGTCAGTGACGCTACTACCACGACGATGATGACACTGTTAGATCTAAAACCATCCGACATAGAAGTGAAGAACACGAGAATAGTGGTGATGAAACAGTCGCCAAATTAGTTTTCCGGTCAGATCGAAACCAAAATTTCCGGCCAGACCATGATTGAAACGACAGTAGAGGTGAGGAGATCAGGAGTTCAGGGTTTGGGATGTCTTTGTGTTGAACGGCGGGTTCTTCAATAAAAGGGGTGATATGAAGAAAAAGAATATATTCAGGGGGGGTCATTTGGTGTTCTGCGGTGGATGTTTATTTTACTTTAGGTCTAGGTCTTTTTTTAGCTGATCCCTCTCTAGGTTAGAATGTTATCTATATCTAGAATTAATTAGGTTTTTAGGGTGTTGGGTTTAATGGGTTTTTGGGCTTTAAAATTGAAATTGGGTTGGGTCCATGTCTTATTGGGTCTTAATTTTGGGCTAAGAAGACTAAAATATAAAAATATAAAATTTACTCTTAATTAATTAGAACACACTACTAAAATAAAACTAGATATTAAAAGTGCAACTATTTGTTTTGTATTTTCAAGATTACATAAAGATAAAAGTAAGGTACTACTTTTGTATTTTTTTTAATTTTATGAAAGATACATAAAATAATATATATTTTTATTTTTTATTTTTGTGACGAAATAAAGTAAAAGAGTCAAAATTAGTTAAAATAGCGATATTAAGCCTAAACTAAATATTTACATGCTAAAATATAAAAAATCTTGGGGCGGGTCAAAAATCACATGTCTACAGTAACTGGGCCAATATGGCGACAACTCGTAATGTATAACTATAAGTGGGAAAACACTGTATCAATGAACCATCTTTCTTAAAATATGAATACATATGGGCCGTCAAGGCCTCTGACATACTGTACAAAATGTTACTCTGTCTAACAAGCCTCTAAGAGTATTTGACATCAAATGGGACAGGGTACCAACCTACCCATAAGTCTATAACACAATTCTGACATGATGACTCATAGACTCGGCTGCACTCCGAATGAGGTGGAGTCTTACTGATCCTTCGCGGAATACTAACCTCGTCTACTATGAGGGATCATCAAACTGATTGTCTATACCTACAGGCATGGATGCAGTGTCCCCAACAAAAGGACGTCAGTACGAAAAATGTACCGAGTATGTAAGGCACATAAATAAGTATATAAAAGACATGGAAGAAACATGGAGTAAATGACTTAACCTGTAAGTCTTGATAACTCTATAAATCATGAAATACTTATAGTGTCATGCATATGCGTATGAATGTCATGTCGTGCATAGGTACATGTATTCATAACATCATCAAGCCTCTGAGGCATCCTATCATATCATTGTTTACCTTGAAAATGGTAATAACAATTAGATTTGATTTTCTGGTTCTAAAAATATGTGATATGTTTTTATGCTAGTTGTTAGGCAATAGATGCTAAGTGAAAGATTAGAAAAAATAAGATAATAGCTTATAGATAGTATAATAACCAAACAGAATGGCTTAAAATCGAAGCCTCGAGCTTGTGTCTATGGGGCCTCAAGGTTGAGTTGGGTGCCCGGCTAAGGACAATCGACGTAGGATTAACAGTTATGATAAATTCGATGGTGGCTCTTTATGATCGAAATGAGCTATAAATGAAGAACAATAAATAGAACACAATGAATGTAAGTAATAAATGTACGTAGTGAGATCAAGAGAATATGTTAAGTTAGGGAGCAGAGAGAATATTCTTGTATATCAATATTGTGTATTAGACCCCCCTACAAAATGGCAAGGATCCCCTTTATATATGAGGGGGAATCCCAATATAGTTCAAATGCATTTATTACAAAGATATGGGATTGATACAACCATTTAATGCCGTGATACGGGTTTGAACTAGCCTAATAGACTTTGTTAGCTCTAGTCACGTGCCTTGGGAACCTCACATCGATCCCCCTAGCCACTGGTTTACATTGCCTCGAGGCTGATCATTGTTTACACTGCCACGAGATCGATCACTGAGAACCCACGGGGTCGAAACCCGAGCTGATCTTCGAGCCTTCTAGGGGTTGTCTTTACGAGGCACCTTAATTATCATAAAATTGGACCACTGATTTTTACCGTATACAGATAGTCCCCGCATTTCTTAGAGTGAAACGATAAGAAATGACTTTGATATCTATCTCCTCGAGTTTTCCGTGATGATGTCATACTTATGACGTAAGCCTTCGTGATAACTAGAGCGTCCCATTGGTTCGTCTTTCCAGAATCATTCAAGGTACCGCCAGTTTATATTTTTCAAAGAGAAAATATCGCCGCCGGTCCATTTCCCAAAAATGCATTAATTGCACCTGTAGGTACTTTTTCCAAAGACATTGATTATGCCGTCGGTTACGCTTCCACCCTTTCTATAAATGGAAGTTTTCTTGAACCAAAACTTCATTCAAACATTCCTCAACAGCCTTTTACTCCTCTCTTTTCTTCATCCTCACCCAACGCTATTTCCAATGTTTGAAGCCCGTGGCCATAAGGTCATACGGTAGGGTACTCATCAGTTATGTCATGGACCTTTCGCAGAGCTTTCCCCTACTGAGTGGGATTGCACTGGTTTGTTGTTGTTGGCCCAAAATAATGAGAGAGAAATCTCAAATTATCTTCGCATTAAAGGATATGCAGACTATGAACTTTTACTCATCTCTCTTAATTACCCGATGTGGCACTTCACTCTTTTTGCTTTTCGTGGAGTGAGGTGGTACCATCTACTAACTGTTGCATCCCACACCGGCGCAATGACTCAAGAAGTGGCTTCACAATAGTAGTGCTGGCGAGACCTATACTCGCCAGATTTTTCACCTAGCCACTTCTTTATTTTTTTCTACTTCTTTATCTTTTTCTGCTTCTTCTTCATCTTTTTCTTCTTCTTCTTCTTCTTATTCATTGTTTTCTACTTCTTCTTCAATCTTGAAAATACCGTTTGAAAGACCGAGATGAGGCCCCCAAGGAAATGGTTCCCGAAGATACTGCCCCCGAGGATGTATCCTCGAGAGCAGATTAGGCTTGTAGCTGTTATATGTATATATTTTTTGGCTTTTGTTTCTGCGTAAGGACCCTTCATGGGCTTTTGTAATCATTGTTTACTAATGAAAAGGTGTTTCTTCAATTTTATACCTGATTTATGCTGAATTTCCTTTTATTTACATTTGCGAAGAATCTGAGTTCATGACCCTACCGATCAGTCCGAATATCGGGCTTGGGGTGTAGGTATTTCCCCCATTCCTGATTAGTTAATACGATATCCCGTGGAGCCCTTTATCGTTCCTCGGTTTGAGCCCAGATTGAATTGATACAAGCTTAGGCCGCCAGGACTCCCGACTTCGAGTTGAGTGAGAGTAAGGCTTCGAATTTTTAGAATGAAACTTAGCCTTTCAGACCCCATCGATAGTCCTCGAGGGGGAATTTGCTCGGACGCCTGAGAATAAAGATAGCCCTTTGGCTTTCGAAGGCAGTCCCCGAGTGAGAGTTCGCTCAAGCTTGGGCGACCTGAAAATTTGTTTTGAACTTAGAGCGATAATAGCCTTAAGGCGTTATAGATAGATCCCGAATGAGGGTATGCCTGGACTCAGATAGCCCCTGGATTAAAGTAACCGAGAGGACATTTAACTTGATCCGAAGGCGAGAAATAGCCCTAAGTGTTTATTAGTAGTTTTTGAGTGAAAATTAGCTCGGGATCAGGTAGCTCAAGGGCCAGAGGATCGGGTAAATGACCCGCATTTGCAATAGCAAAAATCCTCGAGGTAGGGTACCACCTTGAGGTTAGGGCCGTATGAGTAGATTTTTAGAGCTTATATTCTTTTTGATAGAGGTCCTCGAGATCGGGTACCATCTCGAGGCTTGTAATGATATCAATGGCTCCTTAGAGCCTATCTTCTTCTTGACAAAGATCCTTGAGATCAGGTACCATCTCGACGCTTGTTGATGCGAGGGTCTTTGATCCCCAAAACATCGTACGACAACGTTAATTGCATGACATAGTTATGAAACGACCGAGGCAATCCCACTGGTACACCTTACCAAAGCAAAAATGGCTTAGTCAGTATTTTTAATTGGCCTTTGAGGCAGGCGGACAATCACCGCTTTCTCTATATATAGGGTTGTCTTTCCTCCTTTAAGGATTCTTCTATTTTGAGTAGTTATCCTTATTCATAGAGTTCTTCTTTCCTGTGTTAGGTCCTTCACCATTTCAACTTTGAAGCCCCTGCTCAAATTCCCTAGTTTTACTACAGTTGTGGCTGCTACGCCAGGGTCCGCTTGACAAGAGGAAGCGAGTTACGCCTTTGGTTCCCGCCTGGTTGGTGGTGCGCCGCTGGTGCTAGGCGAGCCATCCTCAGGACATTTTGTTTCGAGGGGGAACTTTCCATCAGAAAAAACCTCCCAATGTTCGAGGTCATTGGGAGTATGCCTCGAAGTTTATTTCTTTAATAGGAGAGGGGCACCTTGAGTTAGTGAGGAAAGATTGTGGATGGGGGGAAAAGGTAGTACTGCGTGTACCTTCCCTAGATGAGAGCATCATGGATCATGCCGAGGGTCTTTTGAACGTATACACATACCCTTTTATGCTGGGCCTCCTTGATAGGGTCATGCTCGGCTTCTATAGAGAGTACCAGGTTGCCTTGGCACAGGTTCATCCGTCATTTTGGAGGATAGTATTGATGATGAGGTTATTTGCGGGAGAAGAAGGGCTTAACTTCACCTTAGTCATCTCATCAGGTTGTACCAGCCTTTTCACTATCGAGGTCTGCTAACCCTACGATGCCGATCCACCACGCCCTTCGTTGTCGATAATGAAGAAGATGGGGATCGGGGCTGGATGAGCCGATTCATCTGAGTATGGACTATTGATATTATCCACGCGGAGTTTCTGCCATTTCCTGAGGAATGAAATTTTACACTTAAGTGGTACACTTGTACCTTCGTTGTTTTGCTTATGGGGGAGGCGTGCTCCGTAAATGCGCCTTTCTTTCCCTTTCTATAGCAATTCCATGGATGCCATACGAGGTCCCTGACCTGATGAATTGGGCTTGCAAGTTGGCGGCCCACTCGACTTACGATGAGCGTAAGTGGTGAGCCTTGTCTAATGGTATATGGGAGGCAAAACACCACAGTATGTGCTATGTGATTTGCTCTTTTTTTGAAAGGCACTTTCTTTTTATGCGTACTAACTCCATCATCGTAGGCATTGGGGAGTTCTTTGAGGTGAGATCATGCCTTCTCGGAGAGGGAGAAGGACCGTCAGCTTTGGGGCCGAGGGACAATAATAATAAGCAGGAAGGGCCTTCGCAGAGCAACGGTGATTATAGTAAGACGAGTCCAGCCCGGAGGCTCAGAGAGGGTGTATCAACTGAGCCTACAGCGTCCGAGATCTCTAGTTTCAGAAAAACAATCCCTCATCTGCTGCCGTCTTCTTTTCTAGTCGAAGGTACCTCGAGGAACTAGGGTTCTCTACTGCCGACTTCTTCTCCCGTCAAAGGCACTTCGAGGGATGTTCAAAGCCAGGGGCCGCATATATCGAGCGATTGTATCCCAACCTAGAGTAGTTCTATTGGGGTTAGTGGAGTCAAACTAGTAGATACACGCTCAACTTTTGAGGAAGCTCAGCGGCTCTACTCTGTGGTGAGTTTTGGCCAATCGTATTGGTTGTATAATTTTTGTAATTTTTACTCTCTTATCGAGTGTCTCCTTCATAGGCTTTTAACAAGCTCAAGTCTGAGCTGCTTTATCATGAGACCAAGCTGTGAAAAGCCGTTGATGGGGAGAAATCCCTCAGGCTTCTTTGCGATGAAAGGGAAGACGAGTTGGAACACTTGCGATATGAGGCGAGTCGAAGTCTGAACTACGAAAGCTACCTCGAGGAGCAGGTAATTTTTGTTTCAAGGGAGTGTGTGTTTCTTCTTCTATCTTCTGAGGCTAATGTTTTGTTTACTTCAGTTTCAGAAAAAGACGGAAGACCTGGAATGCCTTTGGAGTGAAGTTGTCAAGCCAAGCGTAAGCGTGTTGAGCTAAGGCTCGGGTGGACACCCAGGTTGTGGCTAAGAAGGATTCTCTGGCCAAGGGTTTCGCCCTCCAAGTGAAACTTTGCAACACTCATGAGAACAACTTGGTCCGAATGGACATGATTTCAAGGCTCGAGTCTGAGCTTGTGAATATGAAGGCTGAAGTTATGGATGCCCAGGCTGAAGCTGAAGCAATCCGAACTAAGGCTGATAAGAAAGTGGTCGTCTATTTGAAGGACGCTGCCAACGCTCGTACTAAGCTGAGAGGGGATCTCGACCAGGAGAGTAGGAGCAAAGAGTATGTTAGGTGTAAATCTTAGAGGGAAACCCTCGAGGAGATCCATGCCAAGGTCTTTGATCTCTCAGAAGAGATAAAGCAGGCGGAGGTAGACGAATATGATGCTAAGTTCCTTTTGTTCGATGCTAAAGATAGAGAGAAAGAGGCCGACGGGCCATAGTCCCCACGGGGGACGTAAATTAGGCCTTGCTTTTCTGATTTTATGTATAGTGTTTTTAAAGAACATGGAGCTTTGTATTTTTTCACATGTACGTTTATAAAAGGAAGCCTTGCAGTTTCATTTTTTACGCACTTCCCTTTGCTTTGACGTTTGTCAGTCATTAGCCATATTGAACTGGTCTTCGAGTTAAAAGGAACCCTTAGGTTTGTAGTACAACCCTGGGGCTCGTGGGGCTGGCCAATAGGCTCTTACGCATTTGGTCGGTACGACCTATTAGCATGAGCCGACATTTGAGCTCTTAAGCTTTACTCTTAGGTATATTCAGTTAACTGTTTTGAGTTCAGTCTTCGAGTCGGATTTAGACTCGAGCTCATTGACCCTTAAGTTTTTGAATTTAAAGCTGGCCTTTAGGCTCTTATGCGTTAGGTTGGTACGACCTTTTATATGGGTTGGAGACAGTGGCTCTTACGCATTGGGTTAGTACAACCCTTTATATGGGCTGGCGATAGTGGCTCTTACGCATTGGGTTGGTACGACACTTTATATGGGCTGACGATAGTGGCTCTTACGCATTGGGTCAGTACAACCTCTAATATAGGCTTTATTTTTCCATTGTTAAGGACTTTTTGAAATTGTGTTTGCCTGACTCTTCGACGGTTCGATAAAAACCTCAATTGTGAGTCGTTATGTGGCGATGAGAACCTTGGGAGGTTTTGCTCGGTGGCTCAGTGTTTGAAGCCTATAATTTGGAGCTGACATGGTCGAAGCTCTTTTGCCTATGTCGAGGGTAGCCTGTTTAACCGGTTCTTTTCAAAGTATTTTCAAAGTAATTGAAGGCCAGTGATTTTATAGTGATGATCGGGCATCCCCGAGTCACATTAGTTTGGCTGGTACAGCCTTGTGACCGTAGTCATTGTGTTTGACTGGAGCCTTTTAGTCCCCCAGTGAAGTAGTTTCAGCATCTGTATCGAGGGTATGCCTTTTTAGGGGTCTTACAAGGTCGAATATATAGCCTTAACTTTAAGGTCGGGATAATGCCTTTTTGTAAGATCTTATAATTTTTACATGCCTTTGAGGTCTTACAGTTTTGGTTACTTGGTACAAGTATGGTTCATGCCTTGCTTGAGGTCTTAGAGTTTTGGTTACTTGGTACACGTATGGTTCATGCCTTGCTTGAGGTCTTACAGTTTTTGGTGTTGCCTTATAAAGGTCTTACGAGGTTGAGGTTGGCCGTACGGGGTCTTATGGCCTCGGCAGTCCCTGAGACATTGAAAGTTTTCTTGGCTCTGGAGCCATTTTTGTATACTTGATGTTGCCATATTGAGGGCTTACGAGCTTGAAGCTTCTGACCAGGGGGTCATACGGTTTTGAGTTTTTGACGTCAGTTCCCGAGTGTTCGGGATGTTTTTGGCTCTAGAGCCATTTTTTGTAAAAAATACCAAACTCCTTTGAAACGCGAAATGCTTTGATGGAGGGGAAAGTATTATTTGATTACTTAGTACAAGCATACACGTTTTGCTGTTAAGGGATCGATTATTCTATACAGACACAGTTCGTTCGACTATTTGGCCTGATACATCATTTTCCTATCGAGACCCCATTTAGCACGTCTTGCCTTCTATGAGGAGGTGACCTTCAGGGGGGATGCCCCCTAGTATTCGAGGTTGATTGAAGAGAAGCCTTGAATACTTGATGAGTCTTCCTTAGGTAGCATATGGATGTTGCCTCGTTAAAAACCTTGCCGGTAAAACCCTTCTTGGGATAAAAACCAGGTCGAAGGAAAAGAGTACAACATATGCTTTTTGAACCTAAGGCCTTCGAGTTGGAAAGCACTTCGGATTTCGATCGGATACTTGCACTCAGGTTAGTATAAAATATAACTACTAAAAATAATGAGATGATCATACCTTAGTGCTAACGGCACTTCGGTCCTCGATATGTTTCAATCGATTGTTCTGAGGACGCGGTACGGTCCTTTTCTTTGTTAAGTCAGGTGTAGATGAGAATATAGCTTGTTATTGCTATTTTACTGTTTGCTTATCCTTTGGCTCCCTTGACGGTGGAGGTATTGGCGCCAGTGCCACATCGTGCACCGCAAACATCTCTTTTGCTGCATGTTGTTCCCCGTAGATGGTTTTTATCCCACCCTTTGTCATAAATTTCATCATTTGATGGAGGGTGGATGGTACTGCTCTCATGCAGTGTATCCACGACCTTCCGAGCAATGTGTTGTCCCTCATGTCTCCTTCGATGACATGGAGTTTGGCATTTTGGATAGTGCCGACCACGTTGACCGGGAGGGTGATTTCTGATTTCGTTGTTTTGCTCGCCATGTTGAACCTGTTGAGGACTCGAGAAGCGGGCACGATTTGGTTAAGCAGTCTGAGCTGCTCCATCACCCTCGACCTGATAATATTGGTCGAGATACCTGGATCCACAAGTACATGTTTAATTTGAAATGTATTCACAAGAAAAGAGATAACCAATGCGTCGTTATAAGGCTGAGACAAGGTCTCGATGTCATCGTTGCTTAAGGTGCGAGCATCCTCGGGTATGTAACCTTGAGTTCGCTTTTCCCTGGTGATGGATATTTTTGTTCTCCTGATCATGGGTTCTTATGGATCATCGATGCCTCCTAAGATCATGTGGATGACATGTTGTGGCTCATTTGTTTCATTCTTCTTGGTCGCCTCTCTTTCCGGAACTAATTTTTGGCTCGATTGCTAAGGAATTCTCGGAGGTGACCTTTGCTGAGTAGTCGGGCTACTTCTTCCCGTAGTTTTCGGCAATCCTAGGTTCTGTGACTGTGTGTGCCATGAAATTCCCACACTAAGTTATGGTTCCTTTGCGAAGGATCTAATTGTATAGGCCTTGGCCACCTGGTGTCTCTGATTTTACTGATGGCGAATACGATATCTGAAATATCGACGTTGAAGTTGTATTCCGACAAGCGAGGTGCCTCCGTTGGCCCTGTGTGCCTGTCGAACCCAGCTCTGTTAACGAGTCCCTAAGGATTCTAGCCTTGATCCATCCTTTGGTCATTATGGGGTATGTTGCGCCCTGGGGCGTTTCTTCTATCTTCAGTGTATGGTTGGTATCTTTCTTTGATAGGCTTTGTCTCCTTTTCTGGAAGCCTGCTAGGATATACCGAGCCCGAGGGGGCTCCTAGTTGGTCGTCTTCAACTCTAATCTTTGATTGGTATCGTTTGTGGACGTCCGACTAAGTCACAACGGGATATTCGACTAAGTTCGGCTTCAGCTGCTTCGAAGCTACCGAGCTTCGCTCGTTCAAGCCTTGAGTGAAGTCCTGCACTACCCAGTCATCGTAGACTGGTGGTAGTTCCATTCGTTCCATTTGAAAGCGAGATACAAACTCTTGCAGCATCTCGTTCTCCTTTTGCTTGATTTTGAAGACGCCGGATTTCCTTGTTGCTACCTTGATGTCACTAGCATGTGCCTTTATGAAGGAATCTGCCAGCATGGTGAACGAATCTATCGAGTTTGGGGCTAGTTTGTGATACCACATCATCGCCCCTTTCGAAAGCGTCTCTTTGAACTTTTTTAGTAGGACAGATTCGATCTCGTCGTCCTTTACTGCACAAGTGTAAGCAATGATGTGCTCGTTGGGGTCCGAGGTTCCGTTGTATTTCGGAAGGTCGGGCATTCATCTTTGGAATAGGTTTTGGGTCCGCTTCCTATGGGAATGGTTTTTGTACGAACTTCTTCAAATTTACACCCTTCAAGATCGGGGGTGCGCCCGGAATTTGATCGACCCTAGAATTGTAGGTCTCCACCTTCTTGTCGTTGGCATCTAGCTTCTTCTTTCCTGACTCGATCCTCTTTGTGAGGTCCTCGAGCATCTTTATGATGGCGGGGTCGGATGCAGACCTGTTATTGCTTGATCTTTCTGGTGCCTACTGGGCTTGGGGAGCCGTTTCTGGTGCTACCGTGCTGGGAGTTTTCTGGTGGCTTTGTAGGTGAGCAATTGTCGGCTGTTGTGCCTGTAATATTTCGAAAATAACGTGAAGTCTAACCTCTCGTTCTTCCCTAGCTTGGGTTTTCTGAGCTTCTTGTTGGTCTCCTTGGCGCAAGCTCCTATTAGTGTGGGAGCTTATATCGATGTGTTGGGCATCGCGTCAGACCACATCTGCGGGGATTGGCTCTGGCGCGTCCCCAAGGTTTAGTGGTGGTGCGCCAATACCCGGAACAGATACACCATTCTCCCCATGGTCCTCAAGACCGTTGTTTTCATATGCATTCACTGAGTTAGACATTTTAACCAAAAATTAAAGGTTCTTGGACAAGAAAAAGCATGAAAGATAACTTGCATTATGTAGTAAACCAGAGAGAAAACAATCACTATTATTTTTAGCCCCACGGTGGGCGCCAAACAGTTTACCTTGAAAATGGTAATAATAATTACATTTGATTTTATGGTTCTAAAAATATGTGATCTATTTTTATGCTATTTTTAGGCAATAGATGCTAAGTGAAAGCTTAGAAAAAAAATAAAATAATAGCTTGTAGATAGTATAATAACCAAACCGAATAGTTGGAAATCGGAGCCTCGAGCTTGTGTATACGGGGCCTCGAGGTTGAGTCGGGTGCGTGGCTAAGGACAGTCGATGGAGGATTAACAGCTATAATAAATTCGATGGTGGCTCTTTATGACTGCTAATGAGCAACAAATGAAGAACAATAAATAAAACACAATGAATGCAAGCAATATATGTAAGTAGTGATATCAAGAGAAAATGTAAGTTAGGGAGCATAGAGAATGTTCTTGTATATTCAATATTGTGTATCAAATCTCCCTACAAAATGGCAAGGATGCCCTTTATATATAAGGGGGAATCCCAATATAGTACAAATGCATTTATTACAATAATATGGGGCTGGTACAACCATTTAATGTCGTGCTACGAGTTTGAACTAGCATAATAGACTTTGTCAGCTCTAGTCACGTGCCTTGGGAACCTCACATCGATCCCCCACAGCCGCTGGTTTACATTTCCTCGAGGCCGATCATTGTTTACACTGCCTCGAGGTCAATCAATGAGAACCCATGGGGTTGAAACCCTGAGCTGAGCTTCGAGCCTTCTGGGGGCGGTCTTTATGAGGCGCCTTAAAGATCATAAAATTGGACCACTGTTTTTTACTGTGTACAATCATCTTGGCCACTGTGGGAAAAATCATCAATGTATACCAACTGATCAGGTGGTGGTGCATATATAACGTCGTAACCTTTTCCCATATCCTATATGTACATATACATATATAAATATATATACATATATATATATATATATATATATACATATATATACATGTATATGCATATATAATATCATCTGGTCATGGGTCAGTGTAAATGTATGCAATGCATGAGGAGTATGCCAAAATCTTTCGGAGTGTCATAAGACCATTTTTCCTTTGGCTAATATCATGAAATAAACTTTATCAACTTACGTATTTTCTGAGACCCATGAACAGATGACAGAATATTATGACACATGGAGAATCAAGAACATAAGCATCTCTAGTATTTCTATGAATAGAGTCATTTATGGAAATTGTGCATTTGCTCTTTTCATTTGTGTCGCATAGATCATGCCAACAGAAGGGATAGCCTTAACATACCTGAATCAGTTCTCTTGACAATCCCTCTAATATATAACAATCGTGACCAACACATGACAACAAGATCGGCGTACAAAAAAAACCTGGATGATATTCTTGGGAAAGATTGCACCGTGCTCCCTTAAAATTGTAACATCTCACGTCGTGATGCTAAGAGATATTGTTTGAATTTTTGTTTAAAAAAAGTCACATTATAAGGATGCTAATATGCAAACTTTTTTCTTGAATTTGCTGAAGTGAATTATAGATGTTAAAGAGATATCCACATCTCTTTAAGTGAATTAGAGAAGGGGTCTTAAGGTCTTGGTGGTGTGGGCCCCACTTTGAAGACTTGGCCATCACAATTCATCCAATTTTTCCACCTTGCATTGTGATTTAAGAGTCACACTATGATTTGATATGCTACCACTTGGTAGAAATAATTCTTATCCAATGATTTGGATTAATTATCCACTAATCACTTGATTAACTTGTTAATCTTTCATTAATAGATAATTATCCAATTATCCACATATTTAGGAATTATCTCAAATAACTTAAAATACTACTCACTTTTAACACACTTTATATACCTTACTATAATGGACATGTACTACCTTTTATAGAACTAGTCCATAAATACCGGGTATTATAGCTCAGACCGTATTTTATCCCAAAATGTCAAACTTTGACGAAATTTATTTTTTTCGATTAGCTTGCCCTCTCACCTTTATGAATTTACTCATCACTTGTTTGAAATAGCATAATGCTTATAATCTCAAAATAATCTCATTCTTGAACTTACGTTGATTAACTTACGTCGAAACTTTAACGTACGAAAATGCGGGATGTAACATCTCATTTTACAAGCTTCCATCAATTTACTTATGGAGTACTTTCAAGTACAAAAACATGGGGTGTAACAGTATATGTTAATGATTTCGCCCATAGAGGCTGAGATGATATGATGGGATGCCCTCAGAGGCTTGATGATATTATGTACGCATATACCTATGCATGATATGACATTTATATGCATATGCAAGGAATTATAAATGTTCCATGAGTCACAGAGCTATTCAGACTTACTAGTTGAGTCCTTTACTCCATGTTTTTTTCATGTCTTTTATATACTGCTTTTCATGCCTTACATACTCGGTACTTTATTTGTACTAATGTCCCTTTTGCCTGGGGACACTGTGTTTCCTGCCCATAGGTCCCGATCGATAGGTTGACAGTTCTCCTAGTAGGCTACCAACTCAGTTTAAGGTGTTTGTGCACTCCACTTGCTCCAGAGTTGCCTATTTAGTAAGTATGCTTTGGACATGTATTGATTGGTATGTCGGGTCCTTATCCCGGCCTTATGATATTTATGTACTCTTAGAGGCTTATAGACGGATTCATGTATATGAATACTTTTATGTCCTTGTCGGCCTATGTTGTAAGTGTACAAATGATCATGTCGACTGTATAGGAACGTATATCACATGTATAAGTTTCTATATCATGTCGGGTCGTCTTATTTCAAGTATTCTCTTATATTTAATTCTGGTTATCTCATGACGTCCTTTTCGATTCATTTACCTATGATAGTATGATAATAGTGATATGTTATATTGGTACTTGGTTGAATTAGGCATCGGGTGACTGTTGCGACCCTTCGGTTTGGGGCGTGATAGATGGGTGAGCCTAGAGCAACTGTTTGACAGGTTCAGATATTGTGAAAGCTACGAGTGGTATTCAGGTTAATTTCAGTGTGATCAAGCAATGAGGGAGAGTCTTAGGCCCATCACTTTCTTACTAGCACTATTGGGATTGGTTGTCTTCCTGCAGAGAAGGGGTCGGATCAACATCAACTTGTTACCCGTGCTTCTGGCGACCTTCCATGGTAGCCTTCAAGATACTCTGGCATCGATGGTGTTAGCTGAGATTCTAAGGGCTTTGTCTGCATGTGCATGGGGTATAATTTCTTTAAGGGTTGTAACTTGCTACTTCAAATTTGGACCACATAACATTTCTTCCAACGAGAGGCCTACATTGACAACTTTGTGGGTGTCAGCAAGATGATCCGCAACTACAATGAGAGGATTTGACATTGGGTCTCCCCACGTGGAAAAGAAAAGTGGAGAGAAATGCTAACTAATCTAAGTGGAGAATGGGTCAATTGGAAGTAACCATGGTTATGCAGGAGAGAAATCCTAAGGACTCCTCATAAATACTTCATTAAGTTGATATGACTTGAGGGCATCCAACCATAATCACCCTTACGGGTTCTCGCATAGTTCGAGATGATTCAGGATGTGCCCCTATGGACGAGGACAGCGCTATATAAGGATGAGTACCATGGACAGATCCCAATACCAAGGATAAGAAGGCTCTAAGAAGAGTGGAACGATCTGGTCACAATGTCGATGGGTCAAAACTCGTGGTGCACTCCGGAGTATTATGTCAGGATCAATGAGAAAGATGAGCTAGCCCAACCAAACATAGAGTGTATATCCTGGCTGGAGGATGCAATGGTTGTTTTGCAAATCCACTATGAGATTTTGCCACATTACCTTGTGACTACCTCGATGCACTATCAAGTGGTCCCAGGATCCATCGATCACATGCTACCACCTGCTGAAGATGATGACTGGGTAGTGGAGTGCATCCAGATAGAATTTGAGATAGAGCCAGAGCAAGATCCAGTGGAAGGGTCTGAGTTCAACAGTAATGAAGAAGAGTTTGAAGAAGATCCAGAGGAAGATCTAGAAGAAGAAGAGGAGATGGTGAATGATTACTAGAAGTTGGTTGATCTCCCCTTCTTTCCCACTTTGTATCTTTATCTCTAACTTTCTTATTTTCCCAAAGGGTAAGTTGTTTAAGTCTATGTAGTTCTAGGAATATCAAAAATAGTGATGTAACCCTTGTTCCCACTTATCTCAATCCAAACATTATCAATGAAAACAAAACTTGCTTCAGATCTGAATGTGTCAAGTCTAACTGTTTGTCAAACATTCGCAATTTAGGCCCATCTCCATCAATGAGAGGTCCCACGAATTCTATGAAAACGTATTAGCTTGAATACGTGAATTAACTGCTCTATGTGATGTCCTATTTGTATAAATGAAGAAACTGACTTATACTTCTTTTTTCTCTCTTTTCATTTCTTGCTTTATAATTAATCCCCAAAAGAAAGTTGTTTTGTGTCGAGCCAAAACTGGCGGAGCCACCGTACTATCTAAGATTAAAGGGGAAGATATCTGCTACAGAAAACCCGACCAAATATGCTCTGGTTATAGATGATAGCCTGGGGCGATCGGGAGAGAAGGACGATAGAAAGAGTGATGACTACGTGGCCATGATGGCCCAGGAAATAGTGTCTTTAAGGGAGGAAGTACAACATATTAGGGAACTAGCACATCTGTCTGTGACAACGCTCCCTCAACCACCTCTCTTTCCTTCTTTGGAGTCAATCTCCAATCAATTTCCTTCAACATTACTCCAGACCAACAACACACCAACTCATACCTCTAGTAACCCCCGGAAACCTACCAAATCCCCCTATCCACACTTGCTACGTACCACAGTACGTTCAAATACCATAAAACCTGTATATTACCACTAACGCACTCATACCGCTCCTTGTGATAGAATCATCTTTACCACTCACCCAAATTAGCCCATACTCATGGCATATACCGCCGCCCATGAGCGATATGTTCTTCCTGTATATGTCATTTCTGAACCTACCTTTACAGCACCAGTCATGGTCATGGTGCCTTATGAGATAAAAATGGAAGCTAGACGTAAGGAACATGAGTCAGTGTCTGAGCAGCTACAAATCTTGAGAAAACAAATGAAGAACCTCCAAGTCGCTCGAGGAAGTGAATGTTTGGACTATGAGGATCTGTGTATCCATCTAGATGTGGATATGCCAGTAGAGTATAAACCTTCAAAGTTTGATATCTTCGATGGGACGGGTGATCCCCACGCACATTTGAGGGCATATTATGACAAGTTACTTGGAGTGGGAAGGTATGAGAAGCTAAGAATGAAGTTGTTCATAAGGAGCCTAACGGGAGAAACACTGACCTGGTATACTCAACAAGATCTGCAAAACTAGAGAACCTAGCAAGATATGGCAGAAGATTTTATAAATCGCTTTCGATTCAGCACACAGATCATTCCCGATAGATTCTCACTGATAAACCTGCATAAAAATCTATCCGAGTCATTCCAAGAATACGCACGTCGGTGGAGGTCAGAAGTGGCCAAAGCACAACCTTCGCTGGACAATAGTGAATTAACCAAGTATTTCATCAAGGCCTAGGAAGGGATATACTTTGCAAAAATAATGGGAATGATGGGACAAAATTTCCCGAACTGGTCAAGACGGGAAATTTCTTAGAAGAAAGAATAAAATCTAGCAAAGTACAATCAATGGCTGCAGTGCAAGAGGACGTTAAGTAAATCCAATCATGGTCAATCGTTAGCGGAAATAAGAAAAAAGAAGAAGTCTCAATAGTCGTCCCTTACTATCAACCAACCCACATCATGGAAACACTTCCTATTCCCTAAACAACCATTCACCACCACCCGTTTACACTCCAGCCTATAACACCCATCCATATTACCACCCCAACCTCAATATAACCCTCCTAGAGCCCACAATAACCCGAATCCACAATGACTATACACTCATTTCCAAACCACTACCCACCAAAACCGACCCACTTATGCACCACTTCCTCGTCCTAATTTTGAATAGAGAGGTCCCAAAAATTATACCCCAATAGCCTCTAGCCCAATTATTTGAAAGATTGAGGAGAGTAGGATTGGTACATCTAGTAGAAGGAAGGGTTCCTGAGTATCCCTATAAGTATTTTGATGCAACTAAAAGGTACGTGTACTATTCAAACATGCCTGGGCATGATACATAAGATTGTTTTAAGCTAAAAAATGAAATTGAAAACTGATCAAGAGTGGAGCATTTAGTTCACTCTGGCTATGCCCAATATAAATCATAATCCGCTGCCAAATCACCGAAATAAATGGGTCAACATGATTACTTTGGATGAAGAATATGATTTAAAAGGAATGATATTCACAATAGAAAATGCGGAGGATGTAAGGATCCAACCTCAAAGGACTCTAATGATAACAATGCAAGTGAGACCTACGGTGACGGTTTAGACTTATCAATGACAACTTACCATTGCTACAGGGGATGAAGAGAGTCGGGAATACAAAAATGTCCCATGGACATACCGGCAAAAGGGGAAGGCCAAGATGATAGACTCTGTGGCAGCCCATGGTATGACTAGGTTAGGGAGATATTACGCGCCTGAAGATGCAAATCAACGGAATTTGGGAAGAGAGCAACTTCAAAGGAGGAACATAACAAATTCAGAAGTTGCAGAATTATGGAAGAGTATGTCGACCAAAAAGTACTCCGTGGAGATGTTGCCGAAGAAAAATCTTGCGTAAATATCAATCATGGACTTGCTAATAAGCTCCGACGGTTATAAGGATGCCCTGATGAAAGTACTAAGTGGGGTAGTGTTCCAAGAAACGCCATCAATGAGGTGCTGGCCACAACAATTGGGAAAATGTCGAAGCAAATATGATCACTTTCAGAAAAAACAAACTTCCTATAGAAGGCATAAGTCACAACAAAGCCCTTCATATCATTGTCAAATGTGGGGACAATGTGGTGTCTCCAGTGCTGGTTGATAGAGGGTCAGGAGTCAACATTTATCCGCTCTCTACTGTGCAGGAGTTGGGAATCCATTTTAGGGAAGTCAAGGAAAGCCATGCAAGGGTAAGGTCTTTTGATGGTTCATAGAAGGATGTTATCAGAGAAATTTATTTGGCTTTGCAGATAGACCCGGTTAAATTTCCTATATTATTTCAAGTAATGGATATTTCTTCTTTATACAACTTGCTGCTAGGAAGGCTCTGGATACACATGGTAGGGGTCATCCCATCCACCCTACATTACTGCATGAAATTTGAGTAGGGATGTCAGGATATCGTGGTCCATGGCGAATGAGACCAATCAGCTTATTTGGAGCACGCAGTCCCATTCATTGAAGGGCTAGACGGAGTTGCTTTTCATGTAATGGAAATTATGAAGACTACCAATATAGAAGAGACTGAACAAAAATTGGGAATGCAATCGCCATATAGATCCAAGATGGTTATGAGGGAGATGATGAAATATGGATATAGATCAAGAATCGGGTTAGGAGCCAGGTCAGATGGGATCATAGAGCCAATTGAACCTAATGGACAGAAAGGAAGGGCCGGCATAGGGAATCACCCTCCTGTGGGAAAGCTCATACAGGTAGCTCTAGGAAAAAGGCTTTTGTGCCAGAGCATGTTTTGGGTATGAGCTGGAGTGCAGCACCAGAAGATGATATCATCGATGTGATGGGAAGGCTGTTCATGAATATGGTTGAAGAATGTTGTGAAGGAACCAACATTAAGACACCGACCATAAGGGATGCCGAACCAGGAGAAGAGATGCGAAATTGGACCGGCAATCCATCTTTGGTTCGCCAGGAGTCTTGGAAGTGTGGAACTATAAAAGTTTTCTTTTGAAAAGCACACAATCAATTGAGGCCTTCACCCTATCTGTACCCTTTTGTCATTTGCCTTTTTAGAATGCTTAGACGTTCCTCTTTTGATGAAATAAAAAATAAACATTTTCTTAAAATATTTCAACTTTATTTACCGCTTCATTTATACTTAGTTTTTCTTTTTAATAATTGAAATGATAAAAACCTCTGTTACGCGATTGTGACATATAACGAAACTGTCGAGTGAAATAACGTAGATTATGAGGAGTATGACGAGAGTATGATGCCAGACAATCTCTCACAAGAGATTGAATAGCTGGAGAGTCACAAAAAGCCCAACCTCAAAGAAACGGAAGTGGTAAATCTCACAAATGAAGAAGATGTGAAAGAAACAAGAATCAACATTCACCTAGAAGCCGAGCAAAGAGAAAAACTGGTTGATCTCCTCCAATGATACATTGATGTGTTTTCCTGGTCATATGATGATATGCAGGGATTAAGTACTGACACTGTATTGCATCGACTGCCTCCCGATCCTACCAGACTACCGCTAAAGCAAAAACCCAGAAAATTCAAGCCCGATTTGAGTCTGAGAATAAAGGAAGAAGTAACCAAGCAGATAAAGGCGAATGTGGTAAGGTTCACCAATTATTCCAACTGGTTGGAAAATATCATCCCAGTACCCAAGAAAGATGGAAAGATCAGGATATGTGTGGATAACCGAGATCTTAACAAAGTCCAAAAGATGACTTCCCTTTACCAAATATCCACATCCTCATCGACAATTGCAAAAATCCTAAACTACAGTCGTTCGTGGATTTTTTCGCTGGTTACCACCATATCTTGATGCATGAGGAAGATGCAGAAAAGACAACCTTCACCACATCTTGGGGAGTTTACTGCTATAGAGTCATGTTGTTCGGTCTCAAGAATGCCGGTGCATGAAAGCCATGACCTTTTTCATGACATGATTCATAAGGAGATCAAAGTATATGTGGATGACATCATTATCAAGTCTCGAAAGAGTTCAGAACACTTGGATGATATGAGGAAACTTTTCGAGTGCCTGCGGAGGTACAACTTGATATTGAACCCGACAAAATCTGCATTCGGGGTCCTGCTAGGAAATTGTTAGGCTTCATCTTAAGCAAAAAAAGTATAGAACTAGACCCATCAAAAATCAAGTTCATTCAGCAATTGCCACAACCCAAGAGTAAGAAAGATGTGATGAGTTTCCTGTGTAGATTGAATTACATCAGTCGTTTCATAGCCCAGGCCGTGGTAATCTATGAAATTATTTTCAAGTTGCTGAAAAAGGATGCTACCAGAAAAGTGGATAGGAGAATGCCAGAAAGCCTTCGATAGAACTAAAGAGTATCTGTCAAATCACCAAGTGCTGGTTCCCCCCGAGCCCGGGAAGCCATTGTTACTATATTTGTCAATCTTGGATAGTGCCTTCGGATGTGTGTTGGGATAACATGATGAAACTAGGAGAAAGGAGTAGGCTATCTACTACATAAGTAAGAAGTTCACGCCATGTGAGGCCAAATACACTTTGATAGAACACATTTGATATGCTCTGACTTGGATCACCAAGAAACTAAGGGATTATATGTCCATACACTACGCATCTAATATCTCGGTTTGACCTAATCAAGTACATCTTTCAGAAGTCGATGCCTATCGAAAAGCTAGCTAAATGGAAAATTCTCCTCAGCAAATTTGATATTGTGTACATAACTCAGAAGGCTATCAAAGGGCAAGCTTTGGCCAACCACCTCGCAGAGAATATAGTGGATGGGGATTACAAGCCACTCACTATGTATTTTATCGACGAAGATATATTATTTGCTGAAGAAGATATTGCAGAGTCATACACTAGATGTAGAATGTTTTTTGATGTAGCATCAAACATTAAAGGAGTTGGAATTCGGGCGGTCCTAATTTGGGACTCCGGACAGCACTATCGAGCATCAGCAAAGATAAGATTCCCTTATACCAATAATATGGTTGAATACGAAGCGTGCATCCTTGGGATCAGAATGGTAGTCGACATGAAATTCAAAGAACTTTTGGTCATACGAGATTCCAATCTATTGATACACCAAGTCCAAGGGGAGTGGTCCACCAAAAATGTCAAGATCCTTCCGTACATGCATTACGTAAAAGAGTTATGCTAGAAGTTTATGAAGATTGAGTTCAAGTACGTTCCCAAAATTCAAAACGAGTTCACTGATGCCCTTGCAACTCTATCATCCATGATTCAGCATGCAGACAAGAACTATATCAACCCTATAAAGGTAGAGATCAGGGATCAACATGCCTATTGCTTCCAGATAGATGAAGAGACAGATGGTAAATCGTGGTACCTAGACATCAGAAGATTCCTTGCAACCAGAGATTACCTAGAGAATGCTACTATAGTCAGAAGCATGCCCTCAGAAGGTTGGCAAATGACTTTTTCCTTAAAGGGGAAGTCTTGTACATGAGGACCATAGACTTGGGTTTATTGAGATGTGTAGATGCCGCCGAGGTGACCATGTTATGGGAAGAAATACATGCAGGAACGTGAGGACCCTACATGAACGGGTTCACATTAGCTAAGAAGATCTTGAGAGCTGGATACTTTTGGATGACCATGGAAAGTGATAGTATCCTCTATGAGCGGCAGTGGCACCGGTGCCAGATTCATAGGGATTTCATCCAGGTTTCGCCGAATGTGATGGGTTCACCCTGTTCGTTTGTTACTTGGGGCATGGATGTGACTAGATCTATAAAACACACTGCATTAAATAGGCACCACTGCATCTTGGTAACCATTAACTACTTCACTAAATGGGTCGAAGCCTCTACCTACAAGGCCGTCACAAAGAAGGTAGTGACAGATTTCATTCAAAACAACATCGACAGCCGATTTGGGATACCTAAAACAATCATCACTAACATTGCCACTAACCTTAATAGCGACCTCATGAGGGAAATCTTCAAGAAGTTCATAATCGTCCACTGTAACTCCACAGCCTACAAACCACAAATGAATGGGGTAGTCGAGGCAGACAATAAGATTATCAAGAGGATTCTACGAAAGATAGTGGACAATCACAGGCAATTGCACGAGAATCTATCCTTCACCTTGCTGGGTTATCAGACCACCATGAGAACATCCACTGGGGAAACTCCATACATGTTGGTATATGGGACCGAAGTTGTGATACCCGCAGAGGTCGAGATACCATCTTTAAGGGTCATCCAAGAGGCCAAGTTGGATGATACAGAATGGATACAGGTCTAACAGGAGCAACTCATGCTCATCGACAGGAAGAGAACAGATGTAGTATGCCATGGTCCACTATATTAGAACAGGATAGCCAGTGAATTTAACAAAAGGGTTAAGCCTTTTCACACTGAGGCAGTTGGTTTTGAAGAAATTCTTTCCCCACCAGAAGGAAGCCAAAGGAAAGTTTGTACCAAATTGGCAAGATCCGTATGTGGTTCACTGAGTGTTGTGGGGTGGAGCTCTAATCTTGGCAGAAATAGATGGAAGAATCAACACGAAGCCCATCAACTTAGACGCAATCAAGAGATACTATGTTTGAAGACAAATAGAGTTTGGTTTTTGCTGTAATAGAACTACGTTCAACCTGACTTCCAATGGGGGGATACGTAGACAACCACGTAGGGTTCGATTTCTATCCCTCCTTTCTCTTGTAATAGAAAATCCAAACATCATTTTTTGATTGTTGTTCTAGCACTACGCTGACTTGATTTCCTCAGGGAGGAATACGTATGCAATCCTCATCAGATTTAGTCGCCTTTTATAATTGAACTACGTTATGGCCTGATTCTATTTGGATATGTAGGCAGTCTGATTCAGACTCAACCATTTCATTCTTAATCTCATCATTTCGCATCTATTGTAATTAAACTACATTCAAAACTGATTCTGTTTTGGATATGTTGGTAACCTGAAAGGGTTCGGTTATAACTTTAGAAAAACCTTCGTAATTAATTAGGACGCAGTTGCAACGGCAAGCAGCCGCATTATCAAAAGCATCACGGAAGATCAATATCAATGGGATAGAGCTTTCATAAGGCAATGCTCGCACTCAGAGAAAGTTTCATAGCATGTCATAATCCAGAACGACGACATTTGCCTTAAACAAAATTTTCAAAACTATTTTATAAAAATAGTAATTTGTTCTACTTACCGAACTTTGTGGCGTAGCCATATTAAGGGTTGAGGAAAAACTAATACAATGGTCAACACAATCAATCCCCTGCCCCCACTAAGAATTTTTTTGAGTGTAGGGTTAACAGGATTCAAGGAAGTGTTAGGACTACACTAGGGCAAATGACGGATTCGCCACTTTCCCAGGATTATCACCCTTTCTCCTTTATTTAAATTTTTCTGCTACAACTAAAGCTAATTCTTTAATTCTTTGCAGGCATCTCGGAGTCCGACCACTGATGTGGAAAAGACACACTGTATATAGAAAACCGCTCGCTCAACCATCGGAGCACCTTGTACAAAAAACCACTGGACTCACCAATTGGAGCCCTGTATATAGCAAATTGCCTACTCAACAAATCGGAGCACCTTGTAAAAAACAAACCGCCGACTTCACCAACTAGAGCATTGTATATAACAAATCGTTAGCTCAATCAATTGGAGCTCTCTATAAGAAGTCAAACGTTGGTTTTGCCAATCGAATCCTTGTATATAGAAAATTGTCCATGGAACAATCTGCACTGCCGCTCCATCAAAACTGAGGCCAGAATAGACAATCACAAACCTCATCACCGACGTTCTTCCAATAGATGGCCGCAACTTAGCTTCATAGTCAAGAGTATCTCTTGGGAATGCTTTTCTTTTCCTTTGCTATTATCTTCAATGTTTTGATGTTTTTCTCACGCAGCTTCAAACAATGATTATGTTTTAAGTCAATTATTCCCAAGCGAGGATTACTTTAAATTTTAGTGCAAAGCCCTCCCAACAAACGGAGAATGAGAAGAATGAATAAATCAAAACAATTAACAATTAAATAATAAATAATAATTAAGGCATTGATAACAAGTAAGTACATGTATAAATCAAAACATGTAATAAGATTCAATATGGAATACATAACAACATGAAGGTAAATAGCCCAACTCGCATGCTTTAACCCAAGACAGGATATATATACTCGTCACTGATAAGTTGGTATTTTACCAATTTATCTTGTCTTTAAGCCTATACTTTTGCTATGTTTCAGTGATAAAATTATGTGTTTAATGTCATTTACTTCTATTATATAGGTTCTCTGTGATTTAGAAGTGACCACGAAGAAACCAAGTAAAAACGAGTCAAAAAGGCGTTGAAAAGAAGAAAATCTGGAAAATGGTCTCATTTGTTGCAATTGCGACACAATTTTGGGAAATGCGAAGAAATCAGACATGGCAATTGTGAAGTAAGCCCAGCCAAGTTGTGTTCGCAAATGTGAAGTCAAACCAGGCAGTCAACCTTCGCAAATGCAAAAGTCAATAGGATAGTCTATGTTCGCAATTGCGAACTTTTGTTCGCAAATGCGAATATCGTGCTTCAGTTTTGGGCAATTATGTCAATTCACATTTTTGGTCCCAAACCCTTTAATTCACGATTTTGCTCATTTGTAAAATATCTTTGGCTTATTTTCAGTCTCTAAGACTAGAGAGAACAAGTTTTGGAAGCTATGGTTTACACACACACTTTGGTCTTGAAGATTTGAAGCTTTTGGTTGAGAATTTCTTACCCATTTATGTTTAATTCTTTATTTTCTTGCTTTGTATTGAATATCTAAGTGTGTAGTATTTATTCCAACACTTGAATCTTGTTTATGGAAATATTCATGTTTAAAGTGTATTAAATACCTTGTTGTGCTTATGTATTAAATGATTTTTTATCTTTTATGAAGTGAGTTATTGTTTCTTTAATTATTCTTGTTCTTTAATATTTCCAAAGGGATTAGCTAACCCTAGGACTCGCCCATTAACTTCGAAATAATTTTGGAAAAGATTATTTGAGGTTGGGAAAGATTAATTAACAAGAACTTGAGGTTTTAACCCTCATTTTATAGATTCCACCTAGGGATAGGATTGAACTACTTGTAGCCATATTCGAGTGTGCTTAATCTCTTAATTGTTTTAGGGATAATTCAATTAGGAAGTCTTGTTAGTCTTTGGAAGAAGCTAATATAGAATTATTACCCAAGGCTAAGTAGCATAAACTCGCTCATATTTGTAAATTCGTGAAATACATTGGATCATTACTTGAGTGTAATTCCCCGTGTATCTATACTTGTAGCCATTGATCGTTTTACTCACTTTCTTGGCTAGTTTACATTTCCGCATTTAGTTATAAACATTGTCTAAAAACAATTCTAAGTGTTTGGCATTGCATAACAAGTGATAATTCTCTTACATTCCTAATCACCTACATATTGTTCTCTGTGGGATTCGAATCCGACTCATAGTTGGGTAAATTATATTCCATGCGACCGTATCCATTTACTTTTTAGTAGCGGATTTAGACGTCATCAAAATTGGCGCCATTGCCGGGGAATAATTTGACGTAATTTAGGTTGTTTGAGAAATAAGCGTAAGTGCTTTGGTCCAAACTTGTAAATATTTGTGTAATTATTTTTCTTACCTTGGTCTATTTTTCTTGTTTGTTTCTTGTTTATTTTCTTAGTTTTCAAAAATGGATTCATATAATGAGAATTGGTCGGATGGTAGTTGTTCATCCTTTGATGATCCTTGTCCTTATTGTGGAGGACCACACTCCTAGCAAAATTGTTTAAATTCTCCTGGGGGTGGATTGTGCGCACAATCTCGAACCCATGAGTGGAGTATTTGTGATAAGTGTGGTCATCAAAATGGTCATTGGGATGATTGTGATTATTTGTCCTTCCCTTCCCCAAACCCCCGCTATGATGACTCTAGTTTTTGCGATGAAAATAATAGAGCTATGGAAGTGAAAGAAGTTGACCATGGTCAAAATGGAGAGTTCAAGCTCGTGTTAGAATTCCTAATTGAAGGAAGAAACAAAGAATAAAGTGCCTTGGAGGAGCTTTTAGAAAATAGTCTCCAAAATGATTTGGCACTTGAAAGGTTGAACTTGCAAATGGAAGAAATGCTTGAAGCTTTAGAGGTCCAAAAAGCCTTGGAAGTTAATGATAGACAAGAATCTTCCTTGGAGGTTGAAGCCAAAAATCCTTCCTTGGCACTTGATCAAAACCAAGAAGAACTCTCAAATGCTCAAAATGAGAAAATGATGCCCATGTTGAAGGCCATTCTTGAAAATGAGGAGAAGCAAAGCTTGGAACTCGAGGACTTTAAACAAGGCTTGACTCAAAATGATGAGGATATCCGCACTTTGGAAAGTCAATGAAAGTATTGGTTGAGGCTCACTATGACCACCAACTTGAGAGTGTGGAATGAGATCAAGAAGAGCCGATTTCGAGGAAGAAAGTAAGCTTTATTTTGAGGAATCAAGAATTGAACATCCACCAACTAACTCCATGAGTGTTTGTGATGCCAAGAAAAATATGAAATTAGAGTCAACCGGTGTGAATGAAAATTTGGTTGAGATTGACTCTAGTCCGGGGGAAAAGAGGATGTCAAAATCCGGAAAGAATTGCAATTTAGAGGTTTGATGTCATATTCTAAGCATTTTTCAACATTGGAATTGTGTGGTGATATGGGAATTGAACTACACGAGTCAATGAGGGATTGCGAGGAGGAAAGACAAAAGCCATACATCTTACAATTTGAGGGAACAAGAAGGCAAAATGACATTCCTCACATGAAAGCCAAGAAGCGCAAAATGAAGAAATTGATGCTTAGCTTGATCATCTACTTACCACCCCCTACCGCTCGTGGTCACAAGGTTGATTCCAAGTTGGGTGCCTAATTCATATAATCAAAGTGGTGAGAAATGTGGCAAAGTGATTTGTGTCGTGCCACAAAGTTAAATGCGGCTCTTGGTGGGAGGCAACCCATCATTTTCAAAGTTTTTAGTCATTTTTTGAAATTTTCCTTTTTAGAATAGCTTATTATATTGTTTCTAACCAATCTGCCAAGTTTCATAATTTTTGGAGTTGATTTAAGGGCGACGGAGAGCATGTAATCCAGTAGCTGAATATTGCAGAAGCACCACCTTTCGCATTTGCAAACTTGGTCCATCGTAAAACCCAAGGATATGTCGCATTTGCGACAACTGCAGGATTTACTGAGCTTCACAATTGCGAAGGTAGTGTCACAAATGTGACATCAGAGAGTTTAAACGACTAAATTGATTTCACTCTGAACAAAACTTACAAAATCTGAGACTCTTCAAAAGACCATCTTCCTCACTCTACTAACTCTCAAAGTCCACCATTTTTCACTCTTAAGTGCAAGCATCCAGGTATGAAAGCTTAATCGCTTCTTCTTCTTCTTCTTCTTCTTCCTCCTCCTCCTCCTCCTCCTCCTCCTCCTCCTCCTCCTCCTCCTCCTCCTCCTCTTCTTCTTCTTCTTCTTCTTCTTCTTCTCGGAGTTTTCTCTGAAAACCTAGGGTTTCAGATGGGTAACATTTCTCTGCCTGAAATTGTTTAAAAATTGTTCAAATTGTATGTTGATTTCTGGGTGAGGTTGGTTGAGAGTGAGAGTCTATTTCTTTACTATGAAAATGGGGAAGTCTGAGTACCCATGGCCTTGTTAAATTAGGAGAGGTCTTATGTGCTTCATATGTGATCGATGAAAGGCCCAAATGAGATTCTTGGCCAAATCATTAATATATTTTTAATTTATGGTTGTCTATGGTGTTTATTGCATGAGCCTGTGTTATAAAATTGCTTGGGTTCTCTAAAGTTAGCCTTTGATTGAAATTTTTGGGGCTTGGGACTGCCGTCTGTGAAAAACTTCGCTGGGGACAATGGGCTCGCAATTGCGATGGCGTCCACATTTGCGAAAAGGTGGTCGCAATTGCGAAACCTGGCAGCCCTGGCCATCTTCAATTGCAAAGATTGTTTCGTATTTTCAATAACTGTGTAGTCCTACTTACTTCGCAATTGTGAAGATTTTTTTGCAATTGTGATCACTGTGCAATCCTGTTACCTTTGCAATTGCGAAGAAAATGTCGCAATTGCGACATCAGAGAGCAGGCACCTGCAGATCTCAAAATCCTGATTTTTTTTCTAAGGCTTGGTTTTGACTGTCCAATCATTCCTTTGGCATATTTGACTCATTTTGCAATGTTCTTAATAGCCATACCATGTTTTCACTCCAATCCTTTGTTTACAGGTACTATAAGCTAAAAATGAGCTCCAACTCCGAAGAATCTGCAAATGACAACCCCTTGGAAGCTAAGGAGAACTATCACCAACACCGGTTCTTGTCATTGGGATGCCAGGAATGGTACTATGCTGGCCTGATTTTGAAGAAGTTGCTCCCGGAAAGTGGTATATTGATGGACAACATCCTGGAACGTTTTCCCGAGTTCAATCAAAGGCTTGTAAACATGGGATGGAACTGTTTTGCCCCTCAACCTTGCCGAGACAATGATCAATGGGTGAGAGAGTTTTACACAAATCTCCCAGCTATCAGGTTAAGGAAGCCAAAGATGAGAATTCGCTGCAAAATGGTGCATTTTGGAGCTGAAGCTGTGAACCAAGTGTATCACCTGCCAGACCATGACATGGCCCCATTATGTGTAAAAGAATATGCCTCAGGGGAGTGGTTTTTTTCCAAATTATGCCCAAGTGCAGATGTTCCATGGGCACTTGAGAAGAGAGGGATCACATCCAAAGAGTTCACTGCTGAAGCAATGATATGGCTGGCCATCATATGCAGTTGTATCTCCCTGTGTCGAATATATGGAATGTACCGGCTACAAGAGCTTAAATGATATCCTGCATCCTTGATGGTATTCAGCTAAATGTTGGTGAAATCTTCATCAATGAACTGAGGGAGTATCAGATTCATAATAGTACATCATTGATATTCTTATCGCTTATCACTGAGTTGTGCCAACTTGCTGGGATGGAGGAAGAACCAGGAGACAACTGGATAGAGCCGAGAAAGCCTATCAAAAAGAGAAAGCTGAGGTCTTCTTCTCAGATTGATTAGGGTAGCCAGCCATCATCTTCTACAGGAGGACCATTTGTTGTGCTTACCGAGGAAATGCGGCTAATTCGCGACCTAGTAGCTGGACTTCCACAGGGACCTAGGGAAACATCTGAGGGACCCTCTGCAACATTTCAAAGAGAGATTTTCAAAAGTACCTTGATAATTGGAAGAAGCAGGGGGATCACCTTAAGACACTGGAGAAGGCATACACTGATCTGACCATGGCGCATGGTAAGTTCATCAGTTCTTATGACAATCTAGCAAAGGCACACACCAAGAGAAAGAAAAGGGAGAAGAAAAGAGATAACTTCTTCACCCGCATGTGGAAGGGTGTGAAAGGGCTGTGGAAAGTCCTAAAGACTCAAGACTCAATGCCATCGACCAAGCCAGAAGATGATGATGATGCCCCAATTGATTGGTCCAAAGAAGAAGGAGAGGAGGATGCCTCTGATTCCGACAGCGAGGATAGCACTTGATGCAGTATTCAGGGAGCACTTTCCACCATTTTACTCTATTATGATTAGTTGCATTGGGGACATTGCAACATCTTTAGTTGGGGGTGGCTTCTTTTATAACTGTTGATCTTGTATAATTATGGATAACTGTGGATATGGTAGATTGGTACTTTGGTTGTTTTCATGTGATATTATTGTGTTTCATGTGATGTGTTATATTAGTATGTTTACTAGCTTATTGAACTTTTGTTTTTATAAATTGTATGTTTTAGTTACTTGATGTTTATTAGCTTCTTAATTTTTTGTATATATAATATGTTTAGGTGGAGATATCCTTGGTTTCTTTGTACCACGGTTCTTTTTCCGAGGATGCAATTTTCTTCTGGAACCGGGTAATTGTTGGTAAATTTTCTTGACTTTTCCCGATGATGTATAGCTAGGCGACTTTCTTAATGGAATTAGTCTTGTAGTTTAGATATAGTTTTTTGTTAATTTAGGAAGAATAAGTGGTTTGAGTAGGGTATGAGCCCATTAGCCAAGTTGTGGCTTGCCTGGTACCAACACGATTTAAACCTCGGCATATGAATTTTTTATCTTTGAAAAACAAATGATTGAAGTAAAGATCACTGTCATGATGTTTAGACTCAATTTTTGGCTCTTTGATTCACTAAATAGCTTCTTAGGCTATACGTAACTTCCTTGAGATTCATTGGTTGGATTTTGGATTTGTATTCCACTTGATTTTTCATGTGCCATGTGTGGTGAGACTTATTGTGAAGTTCTTTTGCATTATTTGTAGTCTATAACTTGCCCGGTTGGTCTTTCAATGCTAATGTTAATTATGTTTGGTTGGAGGGATGACCTTAGGCATTCTTTGTGATCTTTGAAAAAGCATCTTTATCCTTTCAAGCCTACTATTGCATAAATATAATCACTAGTTTTCCCATTTTAGCCTTTAACCTTTTCTTTGACCACCTCATTATAAACCTTTACTCTTTTGTGAAATAATTCCCTCTTTTGCACTCGTCCCTCCTTGAATATTGAGAATGAAGCTAAAAGGCTAAGTTTGGGGGTTGGTGTTGGTGTCAAGTTGGAAATTGGTAAGGTTCCACTTTGAGTGTAGAAGCATATACCTCAAAGTGTTCTTACGAAATTACTCAAGCTCCAAAATAAAATAGCTATACAAAATAAATTGTGTTAACATATAGATATATAGATATGGAGTCTTGAGAAAATTATAGAGTTACTTTAAGGTGGTTCTATGTTGATAACTAGATGCTAATAAGGGCTATGTGGTTTAAAAAGAAGAAAAGTACAAAAAGAAAGACAAATGTGAGTACTGTTCAAGGAGGGTGTAGTCACTTGTATCTTAAATGCTCCAATCCTTCACTAAACCTACATTACAAACTCAAAAAGTCCTTATGGGACCTCCAACCGAATGTTCTTGAATAGGCAGCGAATTAAAATAAGGGCAAGCCTATGGCACTACTTTTGTGCATCTGAATATCTTTGTGAGAGTGAGAGCTTATTCTTTCCACTTGATATCCCATTTATGTTTTGAATTGCAAATTATGAGTGTGGGATTCTCTCTTAAGTTTGAGGGCACATGAGATTTGAGTTGTGAATTAAATCTCATTTCCAATTGGGATGAATGAACGAGGGAAGATAATTTTGATAGATAGGCAAATTTTGATGCTTTAGTATCATGACTTGATCTGCTACTTTGATTTGAATAGTGTTTGAGCACTTGAAATGTAATGAAGTTCATGAGAAGTTTCCGGTAATTCATATGCTTTGGATTAATTGTCGGTACCAATCGAAATCATGTGTTTGTGCTTACAGTAGCACTTTTTGGCTTGGATGATAAGGATGCACTATTGAGTTAAATACTTGGGAGGAGATTTTGTCGCTTTCATTGCTTGAGGATAAGCAATAGTTTAAGTTTGGGGGTTTGATAAGTTAGTATTTTACCAACTTATCTTATCTTTAAGCCTATATTTTTGCTATTTTTGAGTGATAAAATTATGTGTTTAATGTCATTTACTTCTATTTTATTGGTTCTCTGTGATTTATAAGTGACCATGAAGAAACCAAGTGAAAACGAGTCAAAAAGATGTTGAAAAGAAGAAAATCTAGAAAATAGTCTCAGGTGTCGCAATTGCGACACAATTGTGGGAAATGCAAAGAAAGCAAACATGGCAATTGCAAGAAATACATCGCAATTACGAAGTAAGGCCAGTCAAGCTGTGTTCGCAAATGCGAAGTCAAACCAGGCAGTCAACCTTCGCAAATGCGAAATCTTAGTCGCAAATGCGAAAGTCAACAGGATAGTCTATGTTCACAAATGCGAATATCGCGCTTCAGTTCTGGGCAATTATGTCAATTAACATTTTTTGACCCCAAACCCTTTAATACATGATTTTGCTCATTTGTAAAATATCTTTGGCTTATTTTCAGTCTCTAAGACTAGAGAGAACAAGTTTTGGGAGCTAAGGTTTGCACACACACTTTGGCCTTGAAGATTTGAAGCTTTTGGTTGAGAATTTCGTACCTATTTTTGTTTAATTCTTCATTTCCTTGTTTTGTGTTAAATATCTAAGTGTGTAGTATTTATTCCAACTCTTGAATCTTATTTGTGGAAATATTATGTTTAAAGTATGGATTAAATATCTTGTTGTGCTTATGTATTGAATAATTTTTTATCTTTTATGAAGTGAGTTATTGTTTCTTTAATTATTCTTGTTCTTTAATATTTCCAAAGGGATTAGCTAACCCTAGGCCTCGTCCATTAACTTCGAATTTATTTTGGGGAAGATTATTTGGGGTTGGGAAAGATTAATTAACAAGAACTTGAGGCGTTAACTCTCATTTTATAGATTCTACCTAGGGATAGGATTGAACTACTTGTAGCCATATTCGGGTATGCTTAATCTCTTAGTTGTTTTAGGGATAATTCAATTAGGAAGTCTTGTTAGTCTTTGGAAAAAGCTAATATAGAATTATTACCCGAGGCTAAATATCATAAACTCGCTCATATTTGTAAAATCGTGAAATGCATTGGATCGTTACTCGAGTGTAATCCCCCGTGTATCTATACTTGTAGCCATTGATAATTTTACTCGCTTTCTAGGTTAGTTTACATTTTCGCATTTAGTTATAAACATTTTCTAAAAACAATTCTAAGTGTTTGGCATTGCATAACAAGTGATCATTCTCTTACATTCCTAATCGCCTACATATTGTTCTCTATGGGATTCGACCCCGACTCATAGTTGGGTAAATTATATTGCATGCGACCATGTCCATTTACTTTTTAGTAGTGGATTTGGACGTCATCAGTCACGTCACATATACGTCGTTCCCATACGTAAATCATGTAACAAATAGACCAACAAGTCCTAGTTCCCTCAAGTCATTGTTAAATAAGATACTTACCTCTTTGCGCGACCAACTCAACAATCAACCACGACTTTTCCTTTCGAGCAAGCCTCCAAACCAACCAAATTGTGATAATCCGGTCAGTCGTCTTAAGAATTAATGCCCTGATCCCCTATTAACTGCTTTCCCCGTATTTATTTCTGCTATTTTGATTTGCCGGGATGTTCGGTTTTGAGTTTCGGAGATTCTGGGGCACTTAGTCCCTAAATGAGAGCATAAGTTTGGGAAATTTGACCGTAGTCGAAACGGTATGAAGATAGCCTCGGAATGGAATTCCAATGATTCTGTTAGCTCCGTTGGATGATTTTGGGTTTAGGAGCAAGATCGGATTGTGTTTTATAGGTCCGTAGCTAATTTAGGCGTGAAATGTCGAAAGTAGAATTTTTGAAGTTTCTAGTTCGATAGTGAGATTTTGATCCGAGGGTCAGAATGAAATTCCGAAAGTTGGAGTAGCTCCGTAGTGTTGAATGTGATGTGTGTGCAAAATTTCAGGTCATTCAGACAAGGTTTGGTAGACTTTTTTATCGATAGCGTAATTTATGAGTTTTGAAGTTCTTAGGCTTGAATCCGATGTTAAATTGGTGTTTTGATGTCGTTTTGAGTGTTCCGAAGGTTGGAACAACTTTGAATGATGTTTTAGAATTGGTTGGCTTGTTTGATTTAGGTCCCGGAGGCCTCGGGTGAGTTTCGGGTGCTTGGCGCAAGTTGAATTTGGACTTAAGAAGATTTTGCATTGCTGAACCTGTCATAACCGCACCTACGTGTATGGGACCGCAAGTGCGGCGCCGCAGAAGCAGAAAGTTGGTCTTGCTCCAGGAGCCGCAGGTGCGGAAAGTCTATCGCAGAAGTGGAAAGTTGATTTAATGAGTAGTCGCAGATGCAACCTTGGCTGCGCAGAAGCGGGACCGCAAGTGCTGTCCTAGGGCCGCAGATGCAGTTTAACTGGACAGAACATGTAAATATTTGCCTTCGCGAATTTGAGTTATTTTCACCTCTTTTCAAACGGGAAGAAACCTTGGGGAGCATTTTCAAGGGAGATTTGTAGAGGACTTCATTGGTGTAAGGTCTTTGGTCCCTAAACTTGTTATTGGGGTAAATTTTATCATTATAAACATGAAAAATTAAGGAAAATCATTGGTAATTTGGGGGTTAGGGCTTGACTAATTAAAGGTCTTTGAGTGATGATTTGAGGGATCATTTGAGGTTCGATTTTGGTACTTTTGGTATGACTAAACTCGTGAGAGTGTGTGGATTCTAAAAATATAAATTTCATCCGATTCCGAGAAGTGGGTCCGAGGGGCGTTTTGGTCATTTTACCTAATTTCGCGCATTAGCTAAGAATTTAATTGTAGAATCAGTTACTTGAAGTGTTATTTACATTATGCAATTGAATTGAATAGATTTGGGCCATTTGGAGTCGAGTACTCGTGGCAAGAGCGTGGTTTCGGGTTGATTTGAGCTGGTCCGAGGTAAGTGACTTGCCTAACCTTGTGCGGGAGACCTTTCCCCTTAGGATTTGGTATATTTGATAATTGAAATGCCTTGTACGTGAGGTGACGAGTGTGTACTTGAGCTAATTGTTGAAAATCCGATTTCCTTTAAGTAATTTCAATTGTGTTCCTTTTTCCTGTTTTATACTACTTGCAATTTAAGCCTGCTGTCAGCTTAGAAAAAGCATATTAATTGACTTGATTGTTTATCTACTTAAATTGCCTTAATTGTATTATGTGAAGCATGTTAGGTTAGAATTACCTGTTTACTTGGTACGAAATTGAGCTTAATTGAGTATTCTTTGTGTTGCTGTAGTGTGTTATTACTTTGAGACTACGGGACAGCATCCCGGGAGATCCCCTGTACGTATTTATGATTTGAGCTGAGGTGCAGGATACCGAGAGATCCCTGGCACGTATATTGAGGATACCAAGAGATCATCGGGATACTATGAGATCCCTAGTATGTATTGAGGATACCAAGAGATCCTTGGGATACCAAGATATCTCTAGCATATATTGAGGATACCAAGAGATCCCTGGCATATATTGAGGGTACTAAGAGATCCTCGGGATACTGAGAGATCCCCTATTATTATCCTTGTGAAGAGTGGTATTTTCTTGTAATTGTTTTTATCTTTATTCCAGTTATTTATTCTTTATTATCGTGCATTAAATTCTCACTGTCAGCTTTCAACTGTACTACTTATCTTATTCTGTCATCCCTTATATTTTATTTAATCTCAGTAGGGCCCTGACCTTCCTTGTCACTACCCAACCGAGGTTAGGCTTGGCACTTACTAAGTACCGTTGTGGTGTACTCATGCCCTTTCTCTGTATGTTTTTCATGTGCAGATCCAGGTATCTCCACGCAGACTTTCCATGCTTGAGACGAGGCGTTCATAGAGACTCCGAGGTATATCTGCCGCGTCCGCAGACCGAAGAGTCCATTTTCTACTCTCCCTTTTATATTAGCCCTTCCGTACTTTGTATCCTTGTTAAATATTCTGGAGTTAGACGTTGTAGAATTTCAAAGGCTTGTCATCATGAGATTCCTATCACACCTCCTTTTTACCACCCGAGGGAATACAAAGGAGTTTTTCCAATTAAAGTAACAATATTCGATATGGGATTATTTAATTTATTTTAGAGTTTCCACTTGGAATATTTATGGTGTCCCAAGTCATCAGTTTATTTTAAAATCCCAAATCGAGGAAATTTTTGACTTTAATTAAGGGTCTGCGAACCAGAAATTCTAGATAAGGAATTCTGTTAACCCGGAAGAAGGTGTTAGGCATTCCCGGGTTCCGTGGTTCTAGCACGGTCGCTTAAACTATTAATAATTGGCCTATTATATGATTTACGATACATTTTAAACCTATTGCGTATTTTTAACTTATTAACTGTTTTAATTTTAAACCGCTTTGAGGAAGATTTAATGTTATTTAAAACATGTCTTAAACCACGCTACATGAAATGCACCCGCGGTTCGCGACACATTCTATTTAACATTGTTGAGAATTTGAAATTGGGTCACATGAAATGTACACCCGTATTTAGTAATTAATATCATAACTACGTCACGGGAACCGTACCCATAGCTATGATTGAATTATTTAAAGAACGCGCCTAAAGCAACTGTGAAGGTTTAAATTAACATTTTTTAGGGCCATGTAGAGTTTAATTGATGGCGCACCTCAATTTTTACAAAGTTTGAATTAATTTCATGAGGGCCATGGGTTATTTAATGGAAAATGGCACACCTCAAATTTTCTATAAGAGCTAAGTAGTTTTATGAGGGCCACGCTTAGGGGTTTTGTTTGGCATGGCACGCTTCAAATAATTTAAAAAAAAATTATATCCAACTAAAGCAAACTAAATAGGTTCAAGTTTAAGACCAATTTTATGTTCAATGTAAAGTTATTAACTATACGCATGCTTAGGGTAACACGCTAGGCCAATAATTGCTTAAAAATTAATTCTGATGTATTAGGCTTAGCGTTTAAACCAAGTGCAGAGAAAAGGCTCAAAGGCCTCGACGAGCCTGCTTTTGATGGTGGCTCCCTTGAGTTCTATTGAACCCAGGCATAATGAAGAGGATGTGAATTAGTTTAGGCCCTTTAACTCATAATGAATAGCTGGGCTTTGTGGAGGCTTTGAATTTCTAACCCAAAAAACTTGTTAGGCTGTGAGACAGACAGGTGAATGTTGGCCCACCCAAATCGAGTTTCAATAAGCCCACTCCACGAATCAAGAGCCTCATTTTTCTTTGGGTTAATATACTAATTACCAACGATTTTTAACTCTAAGAAACCAGTAAATTGGAAAGGACTCCAAAATTAACTTCTACTGAATTTTTCAACCCAGACATGTGTTCAGTAATTAAAGAAATGCTAATATAAAATTCAAAGTCACGAATACATACAACTGAATAAAAGATGAATACTAGTATAATAAGATTATGAAACATATTGAGTCATTAAATCAACCCAAAGCCCAATATAATCGAGCTCTTACTAGATTCTAACTATGTCCAGATAGTTCTAACCAATGTCATGGAATACAAAGCTAAGAGTTTACATTATAATGAAAATGATAGCTACTGAAAACAAAGCAAATGACAACCTTGGCACTCTATAGGATCACTAATGGGGCCCGTAGCCATTCTTTGGTAAAATGTTGGATTCTACATGATGAACCTTTACTTTATGATATTAAAAAAAAGCTCCATTTGAACACAAGTGAACCAGACCTTAAACCTGCAGTTGATCAGACCTCCCAAACCTCCATTTTTAGGTTAAGCATATCATAAGATAAGGTTTTACTACCAATTTCTTTAAGATCAACCTTACACGACTAAATGGACCATAAAAAGATGAGATGTCGACTACCAACATGCTTCAAAAAGATGAAGCACTATTAACACATTTAACGCTGGAATCATCTCATTTTTTTAAAAAGAAAATTCAACTAATAATCGAGTGGAGACAGAGCTGACAAGAACAACTGATGCTAACAAAAGGCATAGGCAACACATGGAGCCAAATAAATACATCAAGAACTCAAGCAATAGGCATGGTCATTGAATCAACCAACTAAGAACATCATTTTTATATTTTTCAAAGAGAAGTATAGGATATTTTTGGCATACCTAAAGTAGCAAGCAGCAATAAAGCACCAAAAACAGAAAATGAAGCCCTAAATTGATGCTAGTTAAACCAGAACCTCACAGCAAGTGATGGAAGATGAGCAAGCAACAACAACCAAAAGAAGTAAACCCCAGGGAAACAAGAAATCTTCATATTAGATCCATTCTTGACTTGTGAAACCAGGAAAATCCTCAAAAAAAAATTAAAAAAAAAGTTTTCTTTTGCAAAAATCAGAGAAAAGAAATCAGCTCCTAAGAATGCAGCACCTAAACTTTTGAAATGTATTTTAGGGTTCTTCAATCTCTGCCCTATGTGTGAGTGAATGGCCTTCTTTTATAGTGTATATCCAAAAAGGCATCTGAAGAATATCCTACCCCTAGATTCCCTAAATAGTACAATATATTTTTAGAGGATAAAATTGTCCAGCTGTCCATTTTTAGCATCTTTTAAAACTAATTTGGACAGCTGGTACACTTCTAGAACTTTCTTCCTTTAGATATATTTTTGAAAACTTATCCTAAGTCCTTTTAATTCAATTAGGCCCCTACTAGTTTCCGGTGATTTACAAATCAAACAAACAAAGACAGGGCAAGCAATAGAATTCAAATCAAAAAATGATGAACAGAACGGAACAAAGCAATTTAACCTAGGGTATCAAACTTTGAAAACCTAGATTAGTTCCAAACCCAAAATAAACCAATCATGGAGCAAATTCATAGCAGAATAGGGACCTATTACTATCAGTTATTCTTATAAAAAGAAAGGAAATCGTACCAAGACTAATCAGTGAACATGCTTGGACAAATAAACATGAACAGACCAAACAAACAATTAACAACAAAAGAAAAACACATGGTGAAATTCAAACCTAAAGCATGCCAGCTAAGACAAAAGAAAAAGATGAAAGGAGAAAGATAGAACGGAAATAACCAGAAAGCTTGGGACAACCACAAATTCGAACAACTTGATGGGGTAAAACTGAACTTAAACTAACATCAATAGATTGCTCTCATCAAAAGCAATCGACTGATGTAAGTCATGGGTCCAAAAGACTGTTCTTCGCGTGCCCAAATCAGAGAACATGAACGAAGTTAGGGTTTCATAAATTGGTTCCAAAATTAACGAGACCAAGGCCGGGGTTTTTTGCAATTGACGGGAGTTTAGGGCTTAGAGGGGTGTGAGGAAGGTGGGGTATGATTTTGGGGTGATTTGGTCGATTTAGGGTTTGGGGTTAGATTTTCAGATTTGAGGATTTTGGCAGGGATTCAAAAGATAAGGATTGGAGATTGGGAATGAGGAGATTATGGGGAATTCATGGTGTTGTTTTGGGGAAGATTGGACCATCACCACCGCCGTGAGTGATTTCCGGCGGGTGGTTGGCAGCAGAGATGGTGAAGAAAATGAGGGTGGCTAGGGTTACGTTTTTTGGAGAAGGGGAGGGGAACTGAGGAGATATGGACATGGAGGGGGATTATTTTCGGACATATATGTATTAAATCATCACATAGTTCCGAGCCGTTGGATTAATCAAAATCCAACGGCTAAGATAAAAGACGGGGTAAACGGGGTCATTTTTGGAGTGTGGGGATTGGACTGGGTTTTGGAGGGTTTCGGCTTGGGTTCTGGATAACGGACCTGGGCTATTTTGGGTCAAATTAGCCCAATTTCAAAAAATAAAACCCCTTTTAAAATCCAACTCTTTATTTCCCCTTTTCTCTTTTTTTTAATTAAAATCCTAATAATTAAAAATCCTAAATCATTTAAAATGTGAAAAACTAATTAAACAATTATAAAAATTATAAAAATCACTTAATTCTAAATTAAAAGAGAAAATCAATAAATTAAAAATTAAAAGACAAAAATATAAAAATGAGCTATTTTTGTGATTTTCAAATTTCTATAAAACAAATAAATATTGATTAATTCCAAGAGTAAAAACAAATCCTAAATGAAATGCATGATATTTTTGATATTTTTCATGATTTAAATAAAAATTAAACATGCACAGAAATGTAAATAATTAAGAAAATTCTACAAAATTCCTAAAATGGCAAATAATTAACAGAAAAACTTATTTTCTTGGGATTTATAGGAGTATTTCATATAGGGCAAAAATCACATGCTCACAATTTCGGGTTTTGGGAGATGTGTTTAGCTTTCGAGAGTTATTATTGTGTATGCCAAGCGGCATTTTACATTACTGTTTTATTCTACTACTTCGGTTTTAAATTATTTCTTCCGCAAATTGGTTTATTTTTTTGCATTGTTAGGCTTACCTAGTCGTAGAGACTAGCTGCCGTCACGATGATTAACGGAGGGTGAACCGGGGTCTTGACAAGTTGGTATCAGAGTTCTAGGTTCATAGGAGTCATGAATCACAAGCCAATTTATTAGAGTCTCGTGGATCGGTACGGAGACGTCTATACTTATCTGCGAGAGGCTATGTCTAGGAAAATTCCACCTCATTTGATTTCCTTGTCGTGCGAGGTTTTGACATCACAATTCTTAACTTCTATCTTCTATTCCCTTACAGATGGTGAGGACACGCGCTACCCGAGATGATCAGGCACTCGCGCCCCCTACTGCAGCCGTCAGAGGCTAGGGATGGGGTAGAGACCGAGGATGTGCACGTGGTGCAGCCAGAGCACCTGCGTGAGCTACCACTGAGGTACCACCAGCAGTTCCAACCAGATTCCAGGCACCTGATACGCCTACTGCTAGTACTACTCCAGCACTTCAGGAGACTCTAGCACAGTTTATGAGCATGTACACAACTTTGGCTCAGGCAGGGTTGCTTCCCCTTGCTGCAGCGATATCTCAGGCCGGGAGAGGAGCACAGACTCCCACCACCCACACTCCTAAGCAGCGAGTGCATGTTGAGCAGGTCCTTGAGATTATTCCTGTATGGCCTACAGTCCGAGATCAGCCCGAGGACAGGGCAGTGGTTTCCGAGGATGAGCAGCTGAGGCTTGAGAGGTTCAAGAAATACAAAACTCCTATATTCAGTGGTCTAGCATCGGATGATGCTCTAGGATTTTTAGATGATTGTTACCGTATTTTCCGTACCATGGGTATATTAGGGTCAAGCGAGGTTTCCTTCACTACTTTCTAGCTTTGAGGAGCCACCTATGAGTAGTGGTGCACCTATGAGTTAGACAGTCCGGATGAGGCTGCTTCACTGACTTGGACTCAGTTTTTAGATCTGTTCATGAGAGAGTATGTTCCTTAGAGCCTCAGGGAAGCATGGCGTGCAGAGTTTGAGCATTTGCGCTAGGGTGCTATGACCGTCTCAGAGTATGCTGTTTGTTACACTAGTTTGGCTAGACATGAACCAGCCTTGGTTTCTACTGTTCGCGAGAGGGTTCGCCGGTTAATGAGGGCCTTATTCCCAGCATCAAGTCTAGCATGGCTCGTGAGTTGGAGATGGATATTTTTTATTAGCGGGTGGTGAGAATTTCTAGGAGGATTGAGGGGTATGCATTCTAGGGAGAGAGAGGAGAGAGAGGCCAAGAGGTCTCGAGAGTCGGGCCATTATTCTGGTGCCCGTGCCTCAGCAGCATGTCGTCATGGTAGGAGTTATATGAGTCGCCCCGTTTATTCAGCAGCTAGTGGTATTCCCGCTCTTCTTAGGCCTCAGGAGCCTTATTATGCACCTCTGGTATCTAGCGCGCCTCCTGCGCGGGGTTCTTTCAGAGGTCAGTCTAGCAGACCTGGCTCGAGCTAGTCACAGTCACCACGTCCTCCCAAAGCTTGTTTTGAGTGTGGTGACACACGCCACATGGTGAGGGATTGCCCTAGACTTGGGAGGAGTGCGCCTCCATAGACTTCTCAGCTATAGTGCACGTAGTAGAGTTCTCAGGCTATGGTTACTGCTCCAGTTGCTACCCCACCTGCTCAGCCAGCTAGAGGTAAAGGTCGGGGAGGTAGAGGTCTCCCTAGAGGGGGAGGCCAGGCCCGATACTATGCCATTCCTGCCCGTACCGAGGTTGTTGCCTCCGATTGTATCATCACAAATATTATACTGGTTTGTCACAGAGATACATCAGTTCTATTCGATCCAGGCTCCACTTACACTTATGTGTCTTCTTAGTTTGCTCCACATTTGGGTGTACCTCAGGATTCTTTGAGTTCCCTTATTTATGTTTCTACTCCTGTGGGAGATTTTCTTGTTGTGGACCGCATTTATCGATCGTGTTTGGTTGCTCTTAGTGGTTTTGAGACTAGAGCTGATTTATTGTTGCTCAGCATGGTAGATTTTAATATTATCTTGGGCATGGACTGTTGTCGCCCCATTATGCTATTCTTAATTGTCACGCCAGAACCGTGATGTTGGTTATGCTAGGTGTACCGCGTGTTGAGTGGAGGTGTACTTTAGATTACACTCTCAGTAGAGTTATTTCTTTCCTTAAGGCTCAGTGAATGGTTGAGAAGGGGTGTGACGCGTATTTAGCTTATGTGAGAGATGTCGGTATTGATACCCCTTCAGTTGATTCAATCCTAGTAGTACGGGATTTTCCCGATGTGTTTCCAGCTGATCTTCCGAGCATGCCGCCGGATAGAGATATTGATTTTGGCATTGATCTGTTGTCGGGCACTCAGCCCATTTCTATTCATCCATATCGTATGGCTCCTCTTGAGTTGAAGGGGTTGAAGGATCAATTACAGGAATTGCTTGATAAGGGTTTTATTCGGCCTAGTGTATCACCTTGGGGTGCTCCTGTCTTGTTTGTGAAGAAAAAGGATGGTTCTATGCGTGTGTGTATTGATTATTACCAGTTGAACAAGGTTACAGTGAAGAACCTTTATCCTTTGCCTCGTATTGATGATATGTTTGAAAGCTCACGGGTGTTTTCTAAGGTTGACTTGCGCTCAGGTTACCATCAGTTGAAGATTCGGGAGCCAGATATCTTGAAGACTACTTTCAGGACTCGGTATGGTCATTAGAGTTCCTTGTTATGTCATTTGGGCTGACCAATGCCCCAGCAGCCTTTATGCATTTGATGCACAGTGTGTTCCGGCCATATCTTGACTCGTTAGTCATTGTCTTTATTGATGATATTTTGGTATATTCCCGGAGTTGGGAAGATCATGAGTAGCACCTGAGGACAGTGCTTCAGACCTTGGGAGAAAAGAAGTTATATGCTAAGTTCTCAAAATGTGAGTTTTATTTGGATTTTGTGGAATTCTTAGGCCACGTGGTGTCGAGTGAGGGTATTCAGGTGGATCCGAAAAAAGTAGAGGTCGGCAGAGTTGGCCCAGACCATTCTCAGCTACAGAGATCCGTAGTTTTCTTGGTTTGGCGGGTTATTACCGTCATTTGGTGGAGGGGTTTTCATCAAATTCAGTCCCTATGACCAGACTGACCCAGAAGGGTGCTCCGTTCCAGTGGACGGAAGAGTGTGAGGCGAGCTTTCAGAAGCTCAAGACAGCTTTGACTACAACCCCAATTTTGATACTACCTACAGGTTCGGGGTCTTACACTATCTATTGTGATGCCTCAAGGATTGGCCTTGGAGCCTGTTTTGATGCAGGATGATAGGGTGATTGCCTACGCGTCTAGACAGTTGAAGGTTCATGACAAGAATTATCCGGTCCACGACCTTGAGTTAGTTGCCATTGTTCATGCCCTGAAGATCTAGTTTCATTACTTATACGGGGTTCCTTGTGAGATTTATACTGATCATCGAAGCTTGCAGCACCTGTTCAAGCAAAAGGATCTAAATTTGCGCCAGAGGAGATGGTTAGAGTTGCTGAAGGACTATGATATCACTATTTTGTATCATCTGGGCAAGGCCAATATGGTGGCTGATGCCTTGAGACACCGAGAGTTTGGCTTATTTACCAGCATCGGTGAGACCTATGGCGATGGATGTTCAGGCCTTAGCCGGCCAGTTTGTGAGATTGGATCTTTCGGAGCCCAGTCGGGTTCTAGCTTGCGCGGTTTCTCGGTCTTCCTTATTTGATCGTATCAGGGAGCGTCAGTATGATGACCCTCATTTGCTTGTCCTTAAGGACAAGGTTCAGCATGGTGATGCTAGAGATGTGACTATTGGTGATAATGGGGTATTGAGGATGCTGGGTCAAACTTGTGTGCCCAATGTTGATGGGCTTCGGGAGTTGATTCTGGATGAGGCCCATAGTTCGCGGTATTCCATTCATCCGGGTGCCGCGAAGATGTATCAGAATTTGAGGCAGCACTATTAGTGGAGGCGGATGAAGAAAGACATAGTTGCATTTGTAGCTCGGTGCCTCAACTGTTAGCAGGTGAAGTATAAGCACCAGAGACCAGGTGGGTTGCTTCAGTAAATAGAGATTCTGGAGTGGAAGTGGGAGCGGATCACCATGGACTTAGTAGTTGGGCTCCCACGGACTTTGAGAAAGTTCGATGCTATTTGGGTGATTGTGGATCGGCTGACTAAGTCTGCGCACTTCATTCCTATCTGTACTATCTATTCTTCGGAGTGTCTATCGGAGATTTATATCCGGGAGATTGTTCATCTGCATGGTATTCCGGTTTCCATCATTTCAGATAGAGGTACTCAGTTCACATCACGATTCTGGAGGGTCGTTCAGCATGAGTTGGGTACTCGGGTGGAGTTGAGTACATCATTTCACCCTCAGACGGACGGACAGTCCGAGCACACTATTTAGATTCTTAAGGATATGCTTTATGCATGTGTGATTGAGTTTGGAGGGTCTTGCGATCAGTTCTTGCCATTGGCGGAGTTTGCCTACAATAATAGCTATCAATCCAGCATTCAGATGGCACTGTATGAGGTTTTATATGGTAGGTGATGTAGATCCCCGGTGGGTTGGTTTGAGCCGGGTGAGGCCAGATTATTGGGCACAGCTTGGTTCAGGATGCTTTGGAGAAGGTTAAGGTGATTCAGGATAGACTTCGTACAGCCCAGTCCAGACAGAAGAGTTACGCGAACTGGAAGGTTCATGATGTTTCCTATATGGTTGGAGAGTAGGTTCTGCTTCGGGTATCGCCTATGAAGGGCGTTATGAGATTCAGTAAGAAAGGAAAGTTAAGTTCGAGGTTTATTGGTCCTTTCGAAATAATGGGCGTGTTGGGGAGGTTGCTTATGAGCTTGCCCTACCTCCTAGCTTGGAAGGAGTTCATCCGGTATTTCATGTTTCGATGCTCTAGAGGTATCACGGTGATCCGTTGCATGTGTTGGATTTCAGTTCAGTGCAGTTGGACAAGGATATATCCTATGATGAGGAACCAATGGCAATATTGGACAGGCGGGTTAGAAAGCTAGGGTCAAAGAACATTATATCAGTGAAGGTTCAGTGGCGGGGTCAGCCAGTCGAGGAGGCGACCTGGGAGGCCGAGCAGGATATGCATAGCCGTTACCCTCATCTTTTCACTACTTTAGGTATGTCTCTATGCTCGTTCGAGGATGAACGAAATGTTTAAGTGTAGGAGGATGTGACGACCCGGCTGGTCGTCTTAAGAATTAACGCCCTGATCCCCTATTAACTGCTTTCCCCGTGTTTATTTCTGCTATTTTGATTTGCTGGGATGTTCGATTTTGAGTTTCGGAGAGTTTTGGGACATTTAGTCCCTAAATGAGAGCTTAAGTTGGGGAAATTTGACCATAGTCGGAACTGTGTAAAGACAGCCTCGGAATGGAATTTTGATGGTTCCGTTAGGTCCATTAGGTGATTTTGAGTTTAGGGGCGTGATCGGATTGTGTTTTGGAGGTCCGTAACTAATTTAGGCCTGAAATGTCGAAAGTCAAATTTTTGAAGTTTCCGATTCGATAGTGAGTTTTTGATCCGAGGGTCAGAATGGAATTTTGAAAGTTGGAGTAGCTCCGTAGTGTTGAATGTGACGTGTGTGCAAAATTTTAGGTCATTCAGACGAGGTTTGATAGAATTTTTGATCGAAAGCGTAATTTATGAGTTTTGAAGTTCTTAGGCTTGAATCTGATGTTAAATTGGTGTTTTGATGTCGTTTTGAGTGTTCCGAAGGTTGGAACAACTTTGAATGATGTTTTAGAATTGGTTGGCATGTTTGATTTAGGCCCCGGGGGCCTCGGGTGAGTTTCGGGTGTTTGGCGAAAGTTGAATTTGGACTTAGGAAGATTTTGCATTGCTGAACCTGTCATAACTGCACCTGCGTGTGTGGGACCGCAGGTGCGGCACCGCATGAGCGGCTATTGGACCGCAAAAGCAGAAAGTTGGTCCAGCTCCAAGAGCCGTAGGTACGGAAAGTTTGTCGCAGAAGCGGAAAGTAGATTTAATGAGAAGTCACAAATGCGACCTTGGCTCCGTAAAAGTGGGACCGCAGGTGTGGTCTCAGGGCCGCAGATGCGGTTTAACTGGGTAGAACATATAAATACTTGCCTTCGCGAATTTGAGTTATTTTCACCTCTTTTCAAACGGGAAAAAGCCTTGGGGAGCATTTTCAAGGGAGATTTTCAGAGGAATTCATTGGGGTAAGGTCTTTGGTCCCTAACTCATTATTGGGGTGATTTTTATGATTATAAACATGAAAATTTAAGGAAAATCAATGGTAATTTGGGGGTTAGGGCTTGACTAATTAGAGGCTTTTGAGTGATGATTTGAGGGACCATTTGAGGTTCAATTCTGGTAATTTTGGTATGACTGAACTCGTGAGAGTGTGAGGATTCTGGAAATATAAATTTCACCCGATTCCGAGATGTGGGCCCGAGGGGCGTTTTGGTCATTTTACCTAATTTCGCGCATTAGCTTAGAATGTAATTGTAGAATCAGTTACTTGAAGTATGATTTACATTATGTAATTGAATTGAATAGATTTTGGTCATCTGGAGTTGAGTACTCATGGCAAGAGCATGGTTTCGGGTTAATTTGAGCTGGTTCGAGGTAAGTGGTTTGCCTAACCTTGTGTGGGGGACCTTTCCCCTTAGGATTTGGTATATTTGATAATTGAAATGCCTTGTACGTGAGGTGACGAGTGCGTACTTGAGCTAATTGTTGAAAATCCGGTCTTCTTTAAGTAATTTCAATTGTGTTCCTTTTTCCTGTTTTATACTACTTGCAATTTAAGCCTGCTGTCAGCTTAGAAAAAGCATGTTTAATTAACTTGATTACTTATCTGCTTAAACTGCCTTAATTGTATTATGTGAAGCATGTTAGGTTAGAATTACTTGTTTACTTGGTACGAAATTGAGCTTAATTGAGTATTCTTTGTGTTGTTGGTGTGTGTTATTACTTTGGGACTACGGGATGGCATCCAGGGAGATCCCCTGTACGTATTTATGATTAGATCTGAGGTGCAGGATACCGAGAGATCCCTGGCACATATATTGAGGATACCAAGAGATCCTCGGGATACCAAGAGATCCCTAGTATGTATTGAGGATACCAAGAGATCCTGGGGATACCAAGAAATTCCTAGCATATATTGAGGATACCAAGAGATCCCTGGCATATATTGAGGGTACTACGAGATCCTCGGGATACTGAGAGATCCCCGGTTATTATCCTTGTGAAGAGTGATATTTTCTTGTGATTGTTTTTATCTCTGTTCCAGTTATTGTATTCTTTATTATCCTGCACTAAATTCTTACTGTCGGCTTTCAACTGTACTGCTTATCTTATTCTGTCATCCCTTATATTTTATTTAATCTCAGTAGGGCCCTGACCTTCCTCGTCACTACCTGACCGAGGTTAGGCTTGGCACTTACTGAGTACCGTTGTGGTGTACTCATGCCCTTTCTGTACATGTTTTTCATGTGCAGATCCAAGTACCTCTATGCAGACTTTACACGCTTAAGATGGGGTGTTCGTAGAGACTCCGAGGTATATATGTCGTGTCCGCAGACCGAAGAGTCCCTTTTCTACTCTCCCTTTTGTATTAGCCCTTCCGTACTTTGTATCCTTGTTAGATATTCTGGAGTTAGACGTTGTAGACTTTCAAAGGCTTGCGATCATGAGATTCCGGGTTTTGGGAGATGTGTTTAGCTTTCGAGAGTTATTATTGTGTATACCAAGCGGCACTTTAAATTATTGTTTTATTCCACTACTTCGGTTTTAAATTATTTCTTCCGCAAATTGGTTTATTTTTCCACATTGTTAGGCTTACTTAGTCGTAGAGACTAGGTGCCATCACGATGGTTCATGGAGGGCGAACCAGGGTCGTGACACAAATCTAGCCAAATATCGTTCAAATAATTCAAAATGAGCTTTAGAAACTCCCATGAATGAATAGGGTTCAATTTTGATTATTTTTTAAAAAGTCAACCCCGGGCCCGCCCGGTCAAAATCCGAGATTCGAACCAAAACTCGACTACCCATTCACCCTCGAGCCCATTTATGTGATTTGTTTCAAAATCCGACCTCAATTTGAGGTCTAAATCTGAAGTTTTATAAATCCCTAAATTCTACCCAAAACCCCTAATTTGTACCCTGAAATTCCTAGATTTGATGTTAAAAACCCATCAAAAGAAATAGGAAATTGATATAAAATGAATTGGAATTGCTTACCAATGAATTTGGGAAGAAAATGTTCTTCAAAATTGCCTCTAGAGTGTTTGAGGTTGAGAAATGGTGTAAAATGAGCTAAGTTTCATTTTTCCTCTCTTTTACCCAGCTGCAGACGTCGTATTTGCGAAGTATTTTTCATAAATGAGATGTCCGCAAATGTGAAACACAAAACGCAAATGCGATCAGTGCATCAGACAGCCAATCATCGCAAATGCGACAAATATATCGCAAATGTGAACTACCAGCCATCGCAAATGTGAGCTTAGCTTCACAAATGCAAAGCTGCCCAAACACTACACTGCATCGCACATGCGATGAAAGAGTCATAAAAGCGACCACTGTATAGATCGCAAAAGTGTTCCATTCTTTATAATTGCAAAGACCCAGCCCCCAACCCATGTTTGCACATGCGATCATTTGACTACAAAAGCGAGGCTCGCAAATGCGAGATCTGCTACTGAACACCAGCAAAGTCTTGCACCAACAATCCTAAAATCATCCAAACTCATCCGATACTCACTCGAAAATCACCCGAGCCCTTCATGCTCCAAAATGAACATTCACACAAGTGTAATAATATCCTACAAACTTGCTCGTTATCTTAAATCATCAAAATAACATCAAATAACACAAATCGATCATCAAAACTCCAGAATTTCAACTTTAAAACTCATTTTAATAATTTTTCACACAACACATTGAAATGTGCTCCAGTTCCCCGGACCCCAATCAAACATGCATATAAGTCCAAAATTATCATACGAACCCTCCTAAACTGTCAAAATACCAATCCAAAATTGTTTACCAAAAATATGGACTGTGGTAAACTCAAGTCTCATTTTAGGCCAAAAATCACATTTTATTCAAAATTTTACGTAAAAGCTTTTCAGAAAACAATACAGACCATACACGTAAATCAAGAAATATCTATAAGAAGTCTTGGAATACAAAAATTAAGGCTAGTGCTCGAAATAACATATCGGGTCGTTACAGCACCTGAGGGGCCCACCGAAACTTCAAGAGACTTTGGCTCATTTTATGAGTATTTTTGAGAGCTTGGCCTAGGAAGGGTTGATTCCGATTGTACCAGCTACTTCACAAATTGAGGGAGGAGCCCAGACTCCCACCGGACATACACTAGAGCAGCTCACTCATGTTTATCATACACCGAGTGTTCTACTGATGTAGCCAGTAATTGTAGTTCACCTTAAGGTAGGACTAGTCATCTATGTTGAGGAGTAAAAGATGATGGAGAGGTTTTAGAGACTTCGTCCTCCCAATTTCAATAGAGGGGCTACTAAGGATGCATTAGGTTTCTTGGATAAGTGTCATCATATTTTGCGTACTTTGGGTTTGGTGGAGTTGAACGGGGTTGACTTTACTACCTTTTAGTTGACAAGGCTAGTGTATGGATGGTGGAAAACTTATAAGGCAATTAGGCTAGTGAGTGCATCACCACTTACATGGTCTGAGCTCTCAAATCTTTTCTTGGGGGAGTTTATCCCACAAACCCGCAGGGATGAGTTATGCATTGAGCTTGAGCATTTGCGCCATGAGCGTATGACTATGAATCAATATGATATGAGGTTTACAAAGTTATCATGCTATGCAGATTCTTTGGTTTTTACTGAGAGAGTGTTCATAGATTTGTTGAGAGACTCACTTACAGCCTTAAATTTAGTATAGCACAGGAGATGGAGACTGAGACTGCCTTTCATCAGGCTGTGGAGATTTCTAGGAGGCTAGAGCATATCCGCAGGCAAGAGAGGGAGGATACGGAGGCTAAGAATCCTCGTGGTTTTGAAGGCTTTAATAGCTCTTGCTCTAAGGGCAAGGGTCATCATAGTAGAGGCTTTGTCAGTTGACTAGTTCAGTCTGCACTTCAGGTTTCACATAGTGCTCTAGCTCGCAATGGATTTCAGAGCACTCATACCGTACAGTCATCCTTCAATGCACCTCCTGCATGGGGTTCTTACAGAGGCTATTCCAGTTGCTCGGGAAAGACACTATTCCAGCGGACACGTCCATAGAGATATTGTTACGAAGATGGTGATACAAGGCATATTACAAGAGATTGTCCCGGACTTTGGATGAGTGTACCTCATCAGGGTACCCAGGCTATGACTCTCGCTGATGTCCAAATCCACTACTAAAATGTACGGACACGATCGCATACAATATAATATACCTAATTATGAGTCCAGATCGAATCCCACAGAGAACAATATGTAGGCGATTAGGTGTGTAAGAGAATTATTACTTGTTATGCTGAGACAAACACTTAGAAAGAGTTTTTGAGAATATTTATGTCTAAATGCGAAAATATAAACTAACCTAGAGATCAAGTAAAATGATCAATGTCTACAAGCATGGATGCAATAGTAATTACACTCAAGTAACAATCCAATATATTTCACGAATTTACAAATATGAGCTAGTTTATGTTATTTAGCCTCGGTTAATAATTCTATATTAGCGCCTTCCGAAAAATAACAAGACTTCCTAATTGAGTTAACTCTAAAATAATTAAGAGATTAAACACACCTGAATAAGGCTACAAATAGCTCAACTATCCCTAGGTAGAATCTATAAAGTGAGGGTTAATGCCTCAAGTTCTTGTTAATTAATCTTTCTCAACCCCAAATTATCTTTTTCAAAATTAATTCAAAGTTGGGCGAGTCCTAGGGTTAGCTAATCCCTTTGGAAATATTAAAGAACAAGAATAATTAAAGATACAATAACTCACTTCATAATAAATAAAAAAACATTTAATACATAAGCACAACAAGATAATTAATCCATACTTTAAATATAAATATTCTCATAAACAAGATTCAAGTGTTGGAAAAAATATTACACACTAAGATATATAATACAAAGTAAGGAAATAAAGAGATGAACATAAATGAGTAAGAATTTCTCAACCAAAAGCTTCAAATCTTCAAGATCCAAGTGTGTGTGCAAGAACCCTAGCTTCCAAGCTTGTCTTCTCTAGTCAAGAGACTAAACAATACTTCCTAGATCGGCCAAAGATATTTACAAATGAGCTAGGTCGTGTATTTGTGGGCTTGGGATCGAGAAAATTTGAAATGACAAAAGTGCCCAGAATTGAAGCGTGACATTTGCATTTGCGAATATTAATTGTGAACCTTGATATCACTATTGAACATCACATTTGCGAATATTGCGAACTAGGCACTATGCACTTGATTTCGCATTTGCGATGACTAACTTCGCATTAGCAAAGGTTGACTGTCTGGTTTGACTTCGTATTTGGGGCATTCAATTCACATTTGCAAATTTTTTTGACTTAGTTGACTTCATAATTGCGAGCTTCTTCTCGCATTTGCGATCCCTGAGGCAAATTTCCAGATTTCTGCTTTTGAGCCCCTTTTTGACTTGGTTTCGCTTGGTTTCTTCCTGATAACTTCTAAATCACATAAAACATATAAAATAGAAGTAAATGACATTAAACACACTATTTTATCAATCAAACATAGCAAAAATATAAGATTAAAGACGAGATAAGGTTGTAAATTACCAACTTATCACCCGCTCCAGATGCTACACCACCTACATAGCCAGCTAGAGATGGAGGATAGATGGGTAAAGGTCGTCCTAGAGGGGCAGGACAGACTCGTTGTTATATTTTCCCTAGTAGTACTGAGGCAGTCACATCAGATGCAGTCATTACATGTATTGTTTCGGTCTATTATAGAGATGCTTCAGTATTATCCGATTTGGGTTTTACTTATTCATATGTGTCATCCTACTTTGCTTTGTAATTGGATATGTCTAGTGATTCTTCTGCTACTCCTATATATGTGTCTACATCAGTTAGGATCTATTATGGTGGATCGTGGCTATCGTTCGTATGTGGTAACTATTGGGGTCTATAAGATGAGGGTGATCTTTTGTTTCTTAATATGGTGGATTTTGATGTCATTTTGGGTATGGATTGGCTATCTATATACCATGCTATTGTTGGTTGTCACACTAAGACTGTGACATCGGCTATGTCGGGGTTGCCGAGGTTGTAATAGAGGGGTTCCTTAGGTCATATTCCTAGTAGAGTGGTTTCTTTTCTGAAGGCTCAATAGATGGTTGAGAAGGGATGTTTGGTGTACTTATATTTTCATAGAAATGTCAATGTTGATACTCATACGGTTGATTCAGTCCTTGAAGTGAGAGAGTTTCTAGATGTGTTCCTTGCAGACCTATTGGATATGCCACCTAATAGGGACATTAATTTTGGTATTGATTTGGCATCGGGCATTAGCCCATATTTGTTCCACTGTGTCACATGGTTCCAATAGAGTTGAAGAAATTAAAGGAACAATTGCAGGAATTGTTGGATAAAGGTTTCATCAGGCCAAATGTTTCATCATTGGGTGCACCAATAGTATTTGTGAAGAAGAAAGATGGCTCCGTGAGAATGTGCATTGACTACAAGAAATTAAATATGATAACCATCAAGAATAAGTATCCACAGCCATGCATTGATGATTTATTTGATCAGCTTTAGGGTGCTAGGGTTTTCTCCAAGATTGACTTGAGATCGAGGTACTATCAGTTGAAGATCAAAGCTTTAGACATTCCTAAGATGGCTTTCAGGACCCGTTATGGGCATTATGAGTTCTTGGTGATGTTTTTTGGATTGACTAGTACCCCAAAAACATTCATGCATTTGATGAACAGTGTGTTCCAGCCTTATTTGGATTCTTTTGTCATTGTGTTCATTAATGACATCTTGGATTATTCCGGTAGTAAGGAGGAGCACGAGAAACATTTGAGGAAAGTGCTCCAGATTCTGAGGGAGAAGAAGCTATATGCCACGTTCTCTATGTGTGAGTTTTGGTTGGATTCAATGGTATTCTTGGGCCACATGGTGTCTAGTGAGGGGATTAAGGTGGATCCAAAAGAGATTGAGGCAGTTCAAAGTTGGCCCAAACCTTCTAAAACCACAGAGATTAGGAGTTTTCTGGGTTTGGCTCTTGGTGGAAGCTCTTGAGCAAATGCCAGGTTACGCCAAGTTCATGAAATACTTGGTGACTAAAAAGAGATCCATGGATTGTGAGACCATCAAAATGACTCATCAAGTAAGTGCAAGTGTACACTTGATGGCTCCAAAGCTTGAAGATCCCGGTGCTTTCACCATTCCATGTATCATTAGGAGTGCGAATTTTGCAAAGGCATTGTATGATTTAGGAGAAAGTATCAATTTGATGCCTTACTCCGTGTTCAAAACTTTGGGTATTGGTCAATCGAGAGCTACTTCAATGAGGTTGCAAATGGCGGATAGAACAATGAAGAGGCCGCTTGGTTTTATCGATGATGTTCTTATTCGGGTGGACAAGTTTATTTTGTCTGCTGACTTTATGATTTGGGACTGCGAGGTCGATTATGAGGTTCCGATAATATTGGGAAGACCTTTCCTTGCAACTGGGAAGGCATTGGTTGATGTGGAAGCAGGGGAGCTCACCTTCCATGTGGGTGATGAAAAAGTGGTCTTTTATGTGTGCAAATCAATGAAGCAGCCGAATAGTACTGAAGTGTGCTCTTTTGTAGATCTTGTCACGGAGGTGTAGTTGATGATACTAGTGCAATGATCAATGTGGAGGATCCTCTAGAAGAGGTCTTGTTGAACCTTGATGTAATTGAGGATGAAGGTCGGGTGGAGTGTGTCAATGCTTTGCATGCAATGGGTTCTTACTCTTATGAGCCTCGAAAGCTCTATTTGGATCTTGAGAACAGAAAGACTCCACCAACAAAGCCCTCAATTGAGGAACCTCCCGTTCTGGAGTTGAAGCCTTTGCCTTCACACCTCAGATATGAATTCTTATGCCCTAGTTCAACTTTACCTGTTATTCTTTCGTCTTGTCTTATTAACATGTAGGTAGATGTAACACTAGAGGTGTTCCAAAGAAGGAAAAAGGCAATTGGATGGACTTCAGCGATATTCGGGGAATAAGCCTCGCCTTTTGCATGCACAAGATTATACTTGAAGATGATGCCAAGCCCTCCATAGAACATCAAAGGAGGTTGAATGAGGCTATTCAAGAGGTTGTCAAAAAGGAGGTGATCAAGTGGTTGGATGCAGGGGTTGTGTACCCCATATCGGATAGTTCTTGGACTTCGTCGGTGCAATGTGTGCCGAAGAAGGGTGGTATGACTGTGGTTACCAATGAGCAAAATGAGTTGATTCTTACCAGGACTGTTACCGGATGAAGGGTGTGCATGGACTACCACAAGCTGAATAAAGTGACCCGCAAGGATCACTTTCCATTGCCCTTTCTTGACCAGATGCTAGATAGACTTGCTGGCGTGCCTTCTACTATTTTCTGGATGGGTACTCAAGTTACAACTAGATTTTGATTACTCCAGAAGATTAGGAGAAAACCATTTTCACGTGTCCGTATGGCACCTTTGCATTTTCAAGGATGCCTTTTTGTTTGTGTAATACACCGGCTACCTTCCAGCGGTGCATAATGGCTATATTTACCAACATGGTGGAGGACATGGTTTCAGTGTTGTGGGTGACTCTTTTGATGAATATTTGAAGAATCTTCACAAGGTGTTGACCCGGTGGGAAGAGACCAATCTTATGCTTAACTAGGAAAAATTCCACTTTATGGTCGAGGAGGGCATTGTCCTCGGCCATAAGATCTCAAAGCACGGTATAGAGGTGGACAAGGCTAAAATTGAAGTGATCTCAAAGCTTCCTCCTCCTACTTTAGTCAAGGGGGTTAGGAGTTTTCTTGGGCATGCAGGGTTCTACCGAAGATTCATCAAAGACTTCTCTAAGGTAGTGAATCCTTTGTGCAAGTTATTGTAAAAGGATGCCAAGTTCGTGTTTAATGAGGAATGTATGAAAGCTATTGAACTTCTCAAGTACAAATTGACAACTACTCCCATTAGTACCGCACCCAATTAGAGCTTACCTTTTGAGCTCATGTGTGACATAAGTGATGTTGCGGTAGGAGTGGTTTTGGGTCAAAGAGTGAATAAAATGTTTCACTCGGTGTATTATGCAAGGAAAACAATGAATAATGCTCAAATGAATTACACGGTGACGAACAAAGAGTTGCTAGCAATTGTGTTGCAATGGAGAAGTTTAGGCCTTATCTCATGGGTTCCAAGGTGATAGTTCATACTGACCATGCAGCACTTCGCTACTTGATTACAAAGAAGGATTCTAAGGCTCGGTTGATGAGATGGGTCCTATTGCTTCAAGAGTTTGACCTTGGGATTGTTGATAGAAAGGGGAGTGAAAACCAAGTGGCGGACCACTTGTCCTGCTTGGACGAGGAGGGGAGGCCTCGTGATGGCCTCAAAATTAATGATTCATTCCCTGATGAGTAACTCCTCTCTGTATCTGTGAATAGCATGCATTGGTTCGCGAATGTTGCTAACTTTCTTATGACCGGTATTATTCCATGTGAGCTCTCTTCTAACCAAAGGAAGAAGCTTAAATGGGATAGCTTGGACTACTACTGGGATGAGCCCCTACTTGTTCAAAATATGTAATGATGGTGTGATCCGGAGACGTGTTCCGGAAGAGGAGCAAATGAGTTTTCTGGATGATTGTCATTCCTTTCCCTATGGTGGTCATCATGGTGGGGCGAGGACAGCTTCAAAGGTGCTTAGTTGTGGTTTTTATTGGCCTACATTGTACAAGGATGCGAGTGAGCTTGTGAAGAAATGTGATGAGTGTCAAAGAGCAGGTGAAATTTCAAAGAAGGATGAAATGTCTCTTACTACTATTCTTGAGGTTGACATATTTGATGTGTGGGGCATTGACTTCATGGGTCCGTTTGTGAGTTCTTGTGGAAACACGTACATTCTGGTGGCTGTTGATTATGTTTCAAAGTGGGTTGAGGCCCTGGATTTACCCAACAATGAGGCCCAAAGTGTTGTGGCTTTTCTCAAGATGAGTATCTTTACTCGGTTTGGCACTCCTAGAGCAATCATCAGTGATGGATGGTCTCATTTCTGCAATAAGGCATTTGATACTTTACTTGCAAAGTATGGTGTCAATAACAAGGTTTCTACCCCTTACCATCCTCAAGCTAGTGGGCAAGTTGAAGTCTCCAACAGGGAGATCAAGAGCATATTGTCAAAGACGGTTAATGCAAATAGGACTAACTGGTCCAAGAAACTGGATGATGCTTTGTGGGCGTACATGACTGCTTACAAGACTCCGATTGCTATGTCTCCGTACCGGTTGGTGTTTGGGAAAGCTTTTCCTCTCCTGGTTGAGTTAGAGCACAAGGCCATGTGGGCCTTGAGAAAGTTGAATCTTGAATGGGATGTTGCAGCAAATCTCTGGGTGGAGAAACTCAATGAGCTTGATGAGTTCTGGTTTCATGCCTACTCTAGCTCGTCCTTGTATAAGGACAAGATGAAGTACTTACATGACAAGTATGCTTGTGGAAAGGAGTTCAAAGTGGGTGATTTGGTCCTGTTGTTCAACTCCCGGTTACGACTGTTTCCGGGAAAGCTTAAGTCAAAATGGAGTGGACCTTTTGAGGTGGTGCTTATGACTCCGTTTTGATGCTCTTGATTTGAAAACTAAAATGGTGAAATCTTTAGAGTTAATGGGCATAGAGTGAAGCACTATCTTGGCAAGTTTGACGACAGCCGCATGGTGGCAATGATCCATCTCAAGTTATTGATGGTAACATGCGTCATGTCGCAACGTTAAATCATGCGCTTTTTGGGAGGCAACCCATGTGTTTTTCTTCTTTTTTGATTTTCTTTGTAGTTAGGATTTGTTGGTGAACTAACTGGTTGTGAGATATGTGTAGGGATGTTTGATGTAGTACAGGTCAAGCTGGAGAAAAAATTCTCTCTGAAGTTGGATCACTGACAGCAGTCCTATTTTTCGCAGACAACGGTGTCCTTATCGTGGGGGCGGAATTTGATGGCAGATGCGGGATTGAAAAGTCCAAAATGAGACTTCTTTGAAGTTTCAACCGCGTCTGTGGTGCTTTATTATGGTCAGCGGTGCCTCATCGCGGCCACGATTGATTTTTCGCGGTCCGTGGTCATTTCAATCAGGTAGCCCTTCTGTTATTCACAAGTGTGGAGAATGGTGATTTACCGCGACTACGCTAGGTAAGATTGTGTGGGTCCCAATGTTTGTCTATAAATAGAATTTCAGGGCCGCCTATACATTTTTCGCTCATTTAACTCTTAAACAAAACACACCATTGTTCATCCATGCCCTAGTTTGCACAAACACAAGAATTAGACTCCATTTTCACCACTCATCTCACATCTGGTAATTCCACTCATTCCTTAGTCTTTAATGTTGTAATTATCTACTTTTAATTGATTGCTCTTACTTCTTTGTTACGCCCCATATTTCCGTACATGAAAATACGCCATAAATAAATTAATGAGAGCCCGGAAGTGATATGTCACATTCCGCAGTACTACATTACGATGATGTCGCGCCCTGTAGTATTGTACGTGGAATTTGTCGTAAGGTAATTAACATCAGTCCAAGGAAAAGATTATTCGGAGATTATAAGGATTATGGTATTTTACAAGTGATTAGTAAATTCATAAAGGTAAAAGGGGGTGCAAGTCTAAGAAAACGAATTTTGTCAAAGTTTGGCATTTTGAGATTAAAAAAAACGGGTCGAGCGATAATACCCGATAATTATAAACTAGTACCATGCAAGGTACCACATGACCATGATAGTAAGATGTATAAGGTATATTAAAAGTGAGTATTATTTTAAGTAATTTGAGACAATTCTTAATTATGCGGATAATTGGTTAACTACCGGGTAACAAGACATTACCTAATTACCTAATAAGGGGATAAAGATTAAAAATTCTCACACTCACTCCTACGTGGAAACAAGCCACCAACCAAACAAATGACTCATTAGCCATTTGTTATATGTGTCACATTAAGAATAATGGTGGAAAAGTTAAAGGATATGAGCCAAAGAGAGGCCGTAAGTGCTTACCAAAATCCACCTATTTAGTTGCAATCAATTCCTGTTTCCCTTCCCTTTAGATGTAGACATCTTTAAACCATTTTGTCACAAATCACCATGGAATATACAAGTCACTAGTTGATAACTTAAGATCATCACATATGGCAGTGAAGTCCAAAGTTAATAAGCTGAGCACTCCAAGATTGGGGTTTTCTCCATCAAATATATATATGAAGATTCTTTAGGCTAAGATAGCTGATGGATTCTATAGTTTCATCCTCTTTGTCTGTAACAACCGCAGCTACTATAATATGGTTGCAGCTGACTCCTTTGCCTCTTCTTGGTTACTTGTATTATTATTAAGAGCTAAGAGGTTCGCATGTTTAGAGCCTTGTGATGAGAGCTAATGTCTCATTTGTACAGGTATGTTAAGGCTATTTCTTCCTTCTTTTGGAATGATCCATACGATATAAACAAAACGTGCAAATGCACAAATTCCATAAGTGACTCTACTCATAGAAGTAATAGAAATATCTATGTTCTTTAATTCCAATGTGTCATAATATTTTATCATCTGTTCATGGGTCTCAGAAAAATACGAAAGTTGAAAAGATGTTACTTTATGATATTGTTCAAGAGGCAAAATGGTCTTATAACATTCCGAATGATTTTACTGACGTACTTTTCATGTATTGCATTCATGTGCATTGACCCATGACCAGATGGCATTATATACGCATATATATGTAAATATATGTATATTGGATATGGGAAAAGGTTATGGCGTTATATACGCACCACCACCTGATCAGCTGGTATACGATGATGATTTTGTCCACAGTGGCTGGTATGATATAATGGAATGCCCTCAGAGGCTGATGATGTTATGAAACATTTACCTATGCACAACATGACATTCATACGCATATGCATGACGCTAAAAGTAATTTATGATTTGCAAAGTTATTCAGACTTGCAGGTTGAGTCATGTACTCTATACTTCTTCCATGTCTCTGATGTACTTACTTATGTGCCTTACATACTCGGTACATTATTCGTATTGACATCCCTTTTGCCTGGGGACGCTGCGTTTCATGCCTGCAGGTCCCGATAGACAGGTCGAGAGCCCTCCAAGTAGGCTATCAGCTCAGCGGAAGATGTTGGTGCGCTCCATTTGCTTCGGAGTTGCTTGTTTGGTTAGTATGATTTAGACGTGTATTGTTTGGTATGGCGGGACTCTATCCCGACCTCTATGACATTTATGTATTCTTAGAGGCTTGTAGACATATGTCATATACGTGAAAGATTGTACGGCCTTGTCGGCCTATGTTTGAGTTTATAAATGATTATATTGGCCTACTAGGCCCGTATGTCACGTGTATATAATGATGTAATAAGAAAGATATGCTACGTTGGTACTCGGTTGAGTAAGGTATCGGGTGCCCGTTGCGGCCCATCGATTTGGGTCGTGACAAAAGTGGTATCAGAGCAATTCTGTCCTTGGAAATCTACAAGCCGTGTCTAGTAGAGTCTTGTTTATGGGTGTGTCGTGCACCACACTTATTAGTAGGAGGCTACAGGGCATTTAGGATTGTCACTCTTTCTTCTTACTTTAGATCGTGTGGTAGAGCTCACTTATAAGAAACTCAAATTTTGAAATTCTTTTTTTTCGTAATAAGACGATACCTACATCGAGAAAGAAGGATTGGAAAGAGAGAGAGTTGTGGAAGAACTGAGTCAGAGGAATTGGATTTTTGTATAATGCCTACGATAAGTAAATGTGAGGTCTTTAGCGGATCATGGGTGTACGGAAAGGTGCAAGCTTCCTTATAAGAAGCCTTAATACAAGAATGTCTATCCAACTTTATGGTAAAAGACAACGAGAGATTAAGAAGATAAATACAAGTTTCAACAAAAAGAAGCAAGAGGAAGAAAAGTACGAGGCACCCAATTAATGAAGTCCAACGGCGTTTATAATTGAGGCAAAGGAACATAAGCTTTTTGAGTTATATTCAATAGTAACAGAGGTGTATACAATTGGTCGCAATCATTCCAGGTATGCCCTATGGAGATTAACAAAAGTAGTATAAGAAGATATGATGGATGAATTGATTGCGTCAGTTGACATTTCCGAAGGATATTGCAAATATGCTAATAGATCTCTTTATGAGACACTAGATGGTGCACTCTGAAATAGAGCAGCCCGATATGAGTACTACAAAGACATGCACTATAAGCCTTGAAGAGATAAATATTACCTTAGTGTGGCTCGCGTCCCTAGTAAAGCGAGAACGTTAAATAACTTGAAGAGGCATTGGATAGAGCAAAAGGAAGCTAGGAGCAAAGGAATGTCTTGTACAAGTTTTCAAAATAATATGATAGGCATAAATGTTAGCGGGAAATAAGAAAAGAGTTAATAAAGCATTATGAGTAAGATGTGATACATGGATGGAAACGGTAGATCAAAAGATGACAATATTACAAAATCTATAGTCGAGTGAAGGAAGAAACGAGAAGTGACAGGCCATAGGACAACAAAAGAGTATAGGTCATACAATCATGTCCTCATTTCAAGAAATAAATTCGCAACTCTAGCATGATTACCAAGAGGAAAAGTCAGACCCCAGAGTAATAGAACCAATATGGATTGGTAAACAAGATAAACTAAACATGAATTAGGGACTGAGTGACTGATGATAGTCGCCATCATAAGAATATCAGATATTGTTCCGCCAATAATAGAATGGACGACAAATATTCATGAGAAGTTCAGAGAGTGTTCATTCAGGAAGACGCTTCCCTACAGTGAGCAAAGTTTAGCTTAAGGGACTGTATGTGCCAGTTATACTAAGTTTCACCCTCGTGAGTAAGCAATTTTGCTATCCTTGGTATGGAAGAATTACTGCAAGGCGAGTAAGGGTCATCGATGATGTGAAAGGATGCCAAAGATGAAGAGCAGAAACATCTATAGGCATGTCGTCATAGCTCCAACTCTTAGTACTCCCCTAAAGGGGGGAATATGGAATGACATGACATTACGTCAGAATTAAGTGGTTCTAGTAATTATAGAATGGTGAAGGAAGAATGCAATAACACGAAAAAGGGATGAGATTGCACTTATTCAAAGCCTAGAAATATGCTATGATACCAGAGCATTATGCAAACATGACGTCAGAGAAAGGAAGTAAGGATTCCTACCCGAGTTATTATTGATTAATTAGAAGCCAGTGCGAGAGGTAAGTTAAGACAAAAAATGACCCAAGAAAGATTACGCAAAATATTGATACGAGGACGGGCCAACAAGCAAGTAGTGGTTGATTCAAAAAGAGCCTAGCTATGGCTAGACAAGAGAATACAGAAAAATCAACAGATCGTGCAAGATAAACATAGGGAACCCCAATATGGGGAATTCAGCATCACAGCTATGACATCGTGATCCTTGAAAAATATTCATACAGGAATTGGGGAAGTTAAAAAGGTATCGTATGAGTGTTACGGAAATAAAAGAAAGTGCCACCGAGAAGACAGTCAAAATATTAGTTCAGGAATAACCATACAAGCACAAGGGCATGAAAGTAAGCAACTATAGATAATTATAGGCAAGTAAGGACATAAAAAAAGGGTCCGTAATAAGCTCGCAGCTTTACGAGAGTCAAGGGTTCTCCCTAAGTACTACAACAAAAGACTAGCTGAGGAGATAAGAAAGAAGGCTTCAACCTAAGCACAATGACCTAAAGAGGAAATAGTCGTATAACAACAATCTTGCAACAACATTGTAAGCATTCCAAAGGAAAGTGGCACCTACCATGGCTAATGAACGGGAAGTAAAAGTTTAAGGTAATATTCGAGATCATATGAGTTGTATAAAAACTCTGGCAAGTGTGGGCACTAAGATAAGCCAAGTATGGACGCAACGAGGGGGCAGAAAGACCAGGCAAAGTAATAGATTATGTTGAAAAGAAAGCTAAGATGGAACAAAAGAATTATCTGATCAATGATCCAGAGTTAGTAAGTTATGGATACACTCAAGATTTTGGAGCATTATCCAGGCAGCATATTTGTTGACAATCATACAGCCATAAAAGACTCCGGTATAAGTTAAAAGAAAGAATTACGCCAAGTGCATAGACAAAAGGATTGAATTATTAGAAGATTGTATCATGGATATTCCATAATGCCCATGAAAGGCTAAGGTAATAACTGATACCATGAGCCACGGATTGGAAGATAGCTTAAGCCTACATAAAGGCTGATCAGAAGGAAGAGGAAACTAAAGAATTACGTCACCTAAGTAAATAAGGAGTCTGATTATTGGACCTAGAAAAATTATAGAAGTTGTGCTTGAGAACATGACAGAATCACTCATAATATCAGACGTTCAAGAGAAATAACACAACAACCATAATCTATAATGGCTCTACAAGAAAGTCAGTTAGAAGAAGTACCGGCCTCATAAGAAGTCAGTATGAAGCTCCTACCAGATTGTGTATGTACCAAAGGTGCGAGTATTATAATAGAGCTTCAAGTTATGGACGTGAATTACACCTAGGTAGGAGGGAGGTCCTAAAAGAGATAGACGATACAATGCAATATTTTAAGGTAAGCAAGGTAAAGGCGAACAACGTACGAGATACTCAAAGGCAAAAGATCGTGAATGGTCCATACTTCGGATAGAAGGCTATAAGCACTGGGATCTAATAACCATGAATAATAGCGGCATCGTCGGTAGCATGTCTTCCAACCTATGGTTTCTAAGTACTGAGAGATCTAGTTAAGAGAATAGAGAAGAGTTGGAGATGGTGTGATGTATCGCTTGACATTCCAGAATAATATAAGGAAATATATGGTGTAAGCAAGTTGAATGAAAGTTGCGAGTATTATAAATCGATATTTATAGGTCGCAAGCTAAAGTATGGTAGAGCGACAAAGTTTTAATAAAACATGAGTAAGAATGAGGAAAGACAAGTGAAAAGGCGACGAGAATGGATAAGTCCTCAGGATTAAGTCCATGAAAACAAGAGAGATAATGGTTTCTCTAAGTTATTGAAAGTTCAGTATAGCCTGAATGAACTCAAAGGAATCTAAGATTTATAGCATTCAGAAAAAATGGAATGCTACCCTTTTAATAGAATGAGGGGTAGTTATTATAGACAAAAAATGACGTTTGGGCCTTCCATTATGTAATGATCTGACGGATAAAAGAAAGGGATCTCATGAATTGGACATGATTAAAATACCCTCGCAAGGTGAATCACATTGGGATCTCGTGAGATACGGTTATGAAAGCAGGGTATCGCCCCAAGTGGATCAATCTAATCATTTCAGATATTCCCCGATAAAACGTGAATCCTAGCTGCAATATTACATAAAAGGTTAAGTTATGAGGGGTGGATTATGGATCAAAATTGAAATAAATCAACAATGGATGGGTAAAAGTTACAAAGTATGAGAGTAGATTAGGTCGTCATTCTTAAAGATGAACAGTAATGTGGAGGCATTAGAGGACATATATTTATACGTACGAGATGAGCAATGAAAGTAACCTGAGATTTCGTAGCAGACCTCAGTAACGAGAAATTGAGGTAAGTTTTATGGTATAATATGACATATGTAGATGCAGTAAAGTCATACGAATGGATAACCAGGCCAACAAAATAAGATATAGCAGTAATCATAAGTTCAACAAAATACCAAGCGAAGAACTGGCTAAAACCTGGAGGAAAAAGGAGAAGAGAGTCGCATAGGCACACTTACAGGGTCAGTGTCGTAGAAACTGCATAATGGAAGGTAGCAGCAGTTACGAGATTGGAAGGAATTCGAACACAAGTCATGGAGTGGGGAAGAGGCCTAAAGGGGGGAATGCCCTGGCCTTTGAACTTATTCACAAAATAGTTGCCTAGATGGCAAAAGGACTACTAAAGTATTCGCAAGAGCTATGGGATATGAGAATGATAATCACATTAGTCAACATTCGAGGACGAATGTTCTAAAGGGGGGAATGATGTTACACCCCATATTTTCGTACATGAAAATACGCCATAAATAAATTAATGAGAGCCCGAAAGTGATATGTCACATTCCGCAGTACTACATTACGATGATGTCGCGCCCTCTAGTATTGTACGTGGAATTTGTCGTAAGGTAATTAACATCAGTCCAAGGAAAAGATTATTCGGAGATTATAAGGATTATGGTATTTTACAAGTGATTAGTAAATTCATAAAGGTAAAAGGGGGTGCAAGTCTAAGAAAACGAATTTTGTCAAAGTTTGGTATTTTGAGATAAAAAAAACGGGTCGAGCGATAATACCCGATAATTATAAACTAGTACCATGCAAGGTACCACATGACCATAATAGTAAGATGTATAAGGTATATTAAAAGTGAGTATTATTTTAAGTAATTTGATACAATTCTTAATTATGCGGATAATTGATTAACTACCGGGTAACAAGACATTACCTAATTACCTAATAAGGGGATAAAGATTAAAAATTCTCACACTCACTCCTACGTGGCAAGAAGACACCAACCAAACAAATGACTCATTAGCCATTTGTTATATGTGTCACATTAAGAATTATGGTGGAAAAGTTAAAGGATATGAGCCAAAGAGAGGCCGTAAGTGCTGACCAAAATCCACCTCTTTAGTTGCAATCAATTCCCGTTTCCCTTCCCTTTAGATGTAGACATCTTTAAACCATTTTGTCACAAATCACTATGGAATATACAAGTCATTAGTTGATAACTTGAGATCATCACATATGGCAGTAAAGTCCAAAGTTAATAAGCTAAGCACTCCAAGATTGGGGTTTTCTCCATCAAATATATATGAAGATTTGTTAGGCTGAGATAGCTGATGGATTCTACAGTTTCATCCTCTTTGTCCGTAACAACCACAGCTACTATAATATGGTTGCAGCTGACTCCTTTCCCTCTTCTTGGTTACTTGTGTTATTATTAAGAGCTAAGAGGTTCTCATGTCTAGAGTCTTGTGGAGAGAGCTAATGTCTTATTTGTACAGGTATGTTAAGGCTATTTATTTCTTCTTTTGGAATGATCCATACGATATAAACAAAACGTGCAAATGCACAAATTCCATAAGTGACTCTACTCATAGAAGTAATAGAAATATCTATGTTCTTTAATTCCAATGTGTCATAATATTTTATCATCTGTTCATGGGTCTCAGAAAAATACAAAAGTTGAAAAGATGTTACTTTATGATATTGCTCAAGAGGCAAAATGGACTAATGACATTCCGAATGATTTTACTGACGTACTTTTCATGTGTTGTATTCATGTGCATTGACCCATGACCAGATGGCGTTATATACACATATATATGTAAATATATGTATATTGGATATGGGAAAAGGTTATGGCGTTATATACGCACCACCAACTGATCAGCTGGTATACGATGATGATTTTGTCCGCAGTGGCCGGTATGATATAATGGAATGCCCTCAGAGGCTGATGATGTTATGAAACATGTACCTATGCATGACATGACATTCATACGCGCATGCATGACATTAAAAGTAATTTATGATTTGCAAAGTTATTCAGACTTGCAGGTTGAGTCATGTACTCTATACTTCTTCCATGTCTCTGATGTACTTACTTATATGCCTTACATACTCGGTACATTATTCCTATTGACGTCCCTTTTGCCTAGGGACGATGCGTTTCATGCCTGCAGGTCCCGATAGACAGGTCGAGAGCCCTCCAAGTAGGCTATCAGCTCAGCGGAAGATGTTGGTGTGCTCCATTTGCTTCGGAGTTGCTTGTTTGGTTAGTATGATTTAGACGTGTATTGTTTGGTATGGCGGGACTCTATCCTGACCTCTATGACATTTATGTATTCTTAGAGGCTTGTAGACATATGTCGTATACGTGAAAGATTGTACGGCCTTGTCGGCCTATGTTTGAGTTTATAAATGATTATATTGGCCTACTAGGCCCGTATGTCACGTGCATATAATGATGTAATAAGAAGGATATGCTACGTTGGTACTCGGTTGAGTAAGGTACCGGGTGCCCATTGCGGCCCATCGATTTGGGTCGTGACATTCTTCTTCTTCCTTTTTCTTTTAATTTTGACTTAGGGTTCCGTAGTATTAACTAGATTAGGCTTAAAATAGTTAGAATTGGTTAGTTTATACCTAATGGGATTGATAATGTTGATGTTATTACTAAAATTCATGAAAACTAGAAATCCTAGGTTTGTTGAGCCCTAGTTTGACTTCCATGGCCACGGTTGATTTTCTGCAGTCCACGATGCTCAAGTTTAGAGAGATATAAATGAGGGTCTGCAGTTGCGGTTGATTTTCTGCGAACAGCGGTGCAACTACCGCGGCAGCGCTCCTTTTTTCGCGATTCACGATGCAATAGAATTAGAGGGTGGGTAGTCTGATCCCCACATCTCCGCAGTCGTGATGCATTTTTCGCCATCTACGGTGCAGCCTCCGCGGCCGCGCTCCTGTTTCCGCAGTCCGCGGTCTGGTGTTTTGTTCAAGTTTTACTGCTTTTCTACACTACTTCCTCTAGCATTCGTACTAACAGTTTTCAACTGATTATACTTGCAGATAATGGTTAAATCTAGAGGATGCAGTGAAAAACAAAAAGGGAAAGCGGAGTCCTCCCGGGGTAGGGGACGAGGACAGATTAAATTGACCCCAGCAGTTCGGAAATCAATTAGGGAACTGAGGAAGAACATCAGAGCTGCAGATAGAGTTGTTTCCCACTCAGAGGGGAGTGAGTATTTTCCCTCCTGGGAGGCCTCAGAGTTTGATTCAGTGCCAGCATATGTACCCGACTTCCCGGAGAGACATAGGTTAAGAGATGAACCTATACCCCCAGCCTCTCCTACTTGTCATGCTGCCTCTTCTACTGAGTCGTCTGATGGCTCAGCAAAGGGTAGTGAGTCTTTAGCTTCAACCTCACCTATAGCTTCGTCACCTGGGCAAGATCCCATAGATGATGAGGTACCGGATGACGAGGGAGGGGGTGCGACCCAAACCGGGGTTATGGAAAGGACAAGAAACCCTGAAGTGTGGCAAACGAGGTTTGTCAGTGAGCTGGCATATCACAAGTTCAGAGAGTGGTGGCCTCAAAAATCACTTATTCATGAGCGCTAGTTCATAGAGCGGGATCTTCTACCTCACAACCCCAATGTGAAGCAGCACTTCAATAAGCAAGTGGGATGGGATTACTTCACTAGTAAGGTGTCGGAGGCTAATGAGCACCTAGTCAAGGAATTCTACATCAATGCCTCCCACATCAAAAAGTACACAAAAGTGACTAAGGTGCGGAACCTGAAAGTCAAGTTTGATGGGAAAACAATCAATGAATACCTGGGCTTCAATGATAAAGATGAGACATTGTACTTGGAGAAGGTGGCGATGGATGAGGCATCCCGCCCGTGGTTGGAATCATACCTGGCTCTCCCGGATACCACTCCAGCATGGTTGATAGTAGGGGTTCCTATCTTGAGTAACACCCTAAACTTTGAGGCAAAGTGTTGGGAGACCTTTGTATGCAGCAGACTAGACCCCACTACTCACGAAAATACCTTGCCGGTCTCCCGGGAGATTATAGTGGCGGCTATTATGGTGGGGTTCTCAATCAATATTGGAAATATCATGTCTAGGGTGATCACCAGAGTGGTCAATGAGGGTGATAGATCGTACCCCTTCCCGAACTTCCTCACCATGTACTTGGAAGATCAGGAGGTGGAGAAAAGAAATTTTGATGTCAAGGTAAAACCCAAGATGCCCTTTTCATGGTACAGCCTTAAGGGTCTACACAACCCAAAGTCAAGGGATCAAAAGGTAAAGCTACTACTTCTACTAGCCAGTCTGAAGAGTCAGTATTGGTAGTCACTATTTCACGGAAATACCAGATCCTGCCTCCAAACCATCTACTTCCATGCCTTCAGAAATTCCATCCTCCTCAGCATATCCATTGACTACTCATAGGTTGATCCAAACACTCTCCAGTATCAACAACTCTGGATGCAGGCAGTAACTTCTAAGTTGTCTATGCTATCCAGTTCGGTGGTATACCAATTAGTTTCCCCATAGCCACAGGTGCCAACATTGGTAGAGGAGTCTCTCAAGGAGCTTCTGGACAACCAAGAAGCTCATGGAGAACCAAAATCTTATAATGGATGCTTTAGCAGTTCAAGGAAAATCACTTCAGGGCTGAGCAAGCAGACAAAGAAGTTGAAGAAGACTCGGTCCTCGAACGAGTCTGTGAAGAAATTGAGGGGGGAGGTGGAGAAGATGAAGGCAGCAGATCACTTACCATTGGAGCTACTATTACATGACCAGCCTCCAGTGGCTCAGACAGAGTAGGTTCAGGAACAGGAGATTGAGAGAGAGCCCAAGAGGAGGAGAATGATGCCCTGGGTTGATGACGTAGAGATTGAGCTGGAGGAAACTGAGGGAGTTGCCTTTGGCTAGCCACAGACCCCCGAGACAGGTGATCCAGGCTCCCAGCCACAGGACCCCATGCAGACAGAGGACCCATAGGGAGTTTCCTTTACTCTCTACCCTTCTTCTTTGAACTTATTTTTAGTTAGTTAGCATTGAGGACAATGCTAGCTTTCATTTGAGGGGGTGGCCCTACTTTGATGATTTGGTAGTTGGTCTGTAATGATGATACTATTTTCTTTCTTTATGCTTATTTTTTGCTTTTGGTATGTATATAACTTTACCATTTATTTCACTTTTCCTTATTTTTTGATCTTGGTCAGTATATAAAGTTACTCTCTCATGTATATATTCATTCCCTCTTATATATATATTCATCTAAACCCCATATTGTACATATTTAGTTTACTCTCCGCATTTTACTTCATAGCTTCTTTTGCAATTTCCCTTAATAATATAGCTTCTTATTTCATTTAATAGCTTCTTTTTGGTTTGTAGCTTCTTATTTTACAAGTTTCAATGATCAATAAGCCTTTGGTTTTCTTAATGTCACGGTTCTTTCCAAAGGTAGAGTTTTTGTGAACCGGGTGGCTCTTTCCGATGATGGATGGTATGACAACCTTTTTAAGGGTTTGAGTCTGTTTTTCTTTTTTTTTGTGTAAATAGTAGTTAGTGAGCAATGATGCCTCAGGCAAAGATTTACTTGGGCCTAACACATTTACCTTTGACCTTATAGTTAAAAACAAATTGGTGTGTATAGGATGGTGATAGTTTTGACCTTGAGACTCTTGTATTGACTAAACAATCATCGAATGGTTTCTCAGAACCATTTGTGTTGCTCAAATCTTATCTAAGGTTGTTGTGGTCCCCCGACTCTATTTCTTTAGCAATCTTATAGCTTGCGTGGTGAGGTATTGATTTGCAAGTCCAAGTCCCGGGCCAATGAGCCTAGAACTTGCCCTGAATGTTTGTCTAAGCAAAACCCTAAGTGCAGCTCGACTTGAGAAGTGATTATAGGCACTCCTTGATCCTAATTGAGACTTGAAAACATCCATAGCCCACCAATGATGATATCCCTAATCAACCCCGTTGAGTCAAAGCCCTTATTCTTTCAATAACCATAATATAAACCTATATCCGTTCTAAAATGATCCTCTCTTGGAACGCTATCTTTCCTTAGCACAAAGCAAAAGCATAAGTTTAAGGGGGAGACGAGGAATGCAATAGTGAAAAAAGGTACAAAATGAAGAAAAGGAAAGGCAAAAAGAAAAAGAAAGAAAAGCCAAAAATTCAAAAAGAAAGTGAACAATGTAGAAGAAATGAAGGGAGTCAATAAAAGCAAAAGATGAAAAGCATGGAAAGATTAGAAAGGAGAAAAGGAATTGAAATGAATAAGAAAGAGTGACAGTGTCTCTCTCTAGCCCCTAAAGAAGAAGTAAACGACTCAAAGAGTCAAGAAAATGTGTGCCAAAATGAAGCAAATGATGTGTTTAAGGGGAGATGAAACCTTCTTAGACCAATATATCTACCCTGAACCAAAAGCCTTTATTACATCACCACAAAAGCCCTATATGAACCAAAAGCCTTTATTACATCACCACAAAAGCCTTTATTAGTGGTGACTCACATAAGGGACAAGCTTATGGTACTTAGAGCCGTACCTGTGACCTTTCTTTGAGAGAGATGAGTGTGTTGTCCACAATCCTCGTTCTGAGTGCTACAATCTAAAAGTGAGGTTTGGTTATGGAGAGTTAAGGAGTATGAGTTTGGGTTCCACAACGAACAATGTAACAGAAAGAGTTTCCTTGATGAGTTGAGTCAACTCATGATGTTTTTGTGCCGCACTATAGCCATGGTGCTAAAAGATTGTGTATTGTTGATGATGCATTTGAGTTGAGGGTAATTGTTAGTCCCAATTGATTATTGATGAGATTGCTTTAGGACAGCTGAATTTTCCTTTCTTTTATCTTGAGGAGGTGAGAATTACTTTGTTTGCTTGAGGACAAGCAAAAGCTTAAGTTTGGGGGAGTTGATAACTAGGGATTCTAGTCTATTTTATGCTCCTTTTTGCTTGAGCTTTGGATTTAAAGTATGTACAAATATTCCCAAAAGCTAACTTATTGTGCTTGCTTGCAGTGTTTTGTCAAAAAGAGACAAAAAAGTCAAAACTAGCTCAGAAAGGAGTGAAACCTGTACAAGTCAAAAGCCGAGTCAACTGACAGTTATAGCGGAAAATCAACCGCGGACGCGGAGGATCCACTGCTGGCGGTCTTGATCTCGTGGCTTGCAGTGGAAAAGATTTAGAGATCTACAATTTAGGGATTTACAAGTCACTACTGACCGCGGTGATTTTTCACGGCAGCGGTGGACTCAGTGTGACCGCGGTGCATTTACTGCCCTCAGCGGTATCCAGATTAAGAGGACCAAGAATGAAGCTAAAAGTTGAAGACCACGGTCCGCGCTTGATTTTATGCGGCCTTTGTGGTCTCAGCGCTGTAGAGGTCCATTTTCCGCTGTCAGCGGTACCTCCATGGGGTAGTTTTGTCCGAAAAAATTTAGCTACGTAAAAATACTTCTTTTTTAGATTTTTAGGTCATCTTTTGTTTAGCTGAGCACGTAAACCGCCTCTTTTGCCTTTTTGAGTAATTTTAGAGCTTGTTTTACAATTAATCTTAGATCCTTAACTTGCAATTACATTTTATGGCTTCAATTTCATCTCAATCTTTGATTTCTTCAGTTATTATGAGTAGCTAGACCCATTATCTAGAGTTGTGGTTCAACCCTCGTGTGGGTATCTAATGGGTCTCCTATGTTAGGGCTTAGATGTTTATGGGTGATTGATATTTGGCCTGATTTGTGCTTTTTATGTTGAATTGGTGGTTGCAAACACTAATTTGTGCCTTTTTGACTTAGGCTCTTCCTGAGAAAGAGAGCTTAAGTCTAGGAAATTCAAGCCAACAAGGAATTGGGGTATATTCAAGAGATTGATATCCCAATTAAAGGGTTAAATCTAGAGATAGTAATACCCGACTTGAGCCAACTTTGCTTGCACAAATTGAACATCCAATTGGGCTTGAGAAAACCAATTAGGGCAAAGTCACTCAAACTAACGAGAGGTATAGAGTGAATAGCTACGTGCATTGGCTATATCACGATCCCAACTATAACAATATTTCCCTAAGTTTTAGATCACGTTAGATACTCAACTAGGAGTAAGTCACTTCCCTAGTTCCTTTTTACCAATTTAGAAAACCCTACAAAAATATCTACTTAACTTAATTTCATGCATCATTAGCATTAAATTATAATAGCAAACAAACAAGAATGATTGGAAGTGCAATCAAGAACACTGCACATTGCTAGATTAGATAGGAATCCAACTCCAAACATATCTTAGCTCCCTGTGGATTCGATCCCGACCTTTTCGGGTAAAAGCTGCATCGACCGCTCTTGCCACTCTATAGTGTTGTAGGGTTGGAGCCGATCACTTTCTCACCATCACTAATCATCTTCTTGCCTGAGGTTAAGCGTTGCCTCCATCATTTGCATGAGGCTAAGCATTGCCTCCTTAATTGCATAAGGATAAACATTGCCTCTTTTTACATGAGACTAAGCATTGTCTTCTCTTCTTGCATGAGGCTAAGCACTGCCTCCCTAATTGCATAAGGCTAAGCATTGACTTTCCCTGCATGAGACTAAGCATTGTCTCCTCTTCTCGCATGAGGCTAAGCACTGCCTCTCTAATTACATAAGGCTAAGCACTGCCTTTCCCTACATGAGACTAAGCATTGTCTCCTTTTCTCGCATGAGGTTAAGCACTGCCTTTCCCTGCATGAGACTAAGCATTGTCTCCTCTTCTCGCATGAGGCTAAGCTATGCCTCCCTAATTGCATAAGGCTAAGCAATTCCTTTCCCTGCATGAGACTAAGCATTGTCTCCTCTTCTCGCATGAGGCTAAACACTACCTTTCCCTGCATTGAGGCTAAGCGTTGTCTCCTCTTCTTGAATGAGGCTAAGAAATGCCTCCCTAATTGCCTAAGGCTAAGCATTGCCTTTTCCTCGTATAAGACAAAAAATTATCTCCACTATGCAATCTAAGACCTAGCACTATCCTCTATTCACATATGGCTAAGTACTGCCCTTATCTTACACAAGACTAAGCCCTGTCTTGTCTCATTTTTGCATATGACTAAGCATCCTATCTTTGCATTTCATGGGCTAAAATATCACCATTTTGTTCGAAGGCGTCATAGTCCGAAGGCATCATCCTTATAGCCGGGAGACACCATTCCATGGCCTGAGGATCTCTCAAAATTGCACTTTATTATTCAAAGGCATCATAGTCCAAAGGCACCATTCTCATGGCCCGAGGACATCATTTCATAGACTGCGAATCCCTTGTCATACACTTCATGGCCCAGGACATCATGGTCTAAGGATATCATCCTTACCGTCCAAAGACAACCTTCATGGTCCAAAGGAAATTTGCATCATGTTTAAATTTTCGCAATAACACATATATACTCTCATGCATTGTGTTTTAAGTTTTGCAGGTAATCCAGGAAGTAACCATTTTTCAAACAAGAGAAATCTTCGCTCCGGTTTTCGTTCACAACATCCACATCCTTCAATTGTTTCAAACATAACCGACCACCATCAAATACCCGCCTTTTACTCAATGACCATTCAGATATCAACTTTGTGATACATCCATAACGTTTCAAATTCACATTCATGACTTTGCATAAATTCATCTGATACTATCCTACCAAAAAGAACCCTTTCCGAAACATACGACCATTCTTATAATAACTCCATCGGTTTCGTTCACCATCGGATCTAGAACTACACACGGCCTGATTTTCGTAACACCAAGGATATGTAGGCAACTCAGGAACCAGGGTTCGGCCCCCATTTTCCAAATCACATCATTCCTCACTCAATTCGGCCAAAATTGGTCATCATTTTCTTTACCCGACAACCCTTTCATCATTCCCGGGTAAAGAGGGACAGCTGTTATATCACGACCCAAACTGGAGGGCCATGACTAGCACCCGACCATACTTTCCGAGCACCAACGTACATTTCATCTAACCTTTTTTATTATCTTTTAGGGCTGACGAGATCAATATAAATGGTAGACCTGGATCATGGACAACCAGCAATAAAATATGACTGCATGAACATACATAGCAGGGGATGACCAGACAATCAAGAAACTACATATAAGGTATGAGCTACCACGCTACCATGAAAGACTATACAACAAAAACCAGTCAACAAGGCATACCAAACTATACATGAGTCGACACGTGTCTATGAGCCTATAAATGAACATAAGTACTGCAACATAGCCGGAACAGGGCCCCGACATACCCATAATATCTATAACAGAAATGCATACCAAGACCACGACAAGTCCAGAGAAGGGATCTCGCTAATCACCGCTGAACTGGACAGCCTACTGTGGTGGGAGAGTTGCACCTGCCTGTCTATCAGGACCTGCAGCACGACATGCAGCATCCACAAACAAAAGGACGTCAGTACAAATAAAGTACTAAGTATGTAAGGCAGGGAACCATAAATACGAACAGTAATGTAAGCAGGGATAGAGAATATACAACCTGGAAAATCTGAGTACCTCTGAGGGCTACTGACATGCAATGCATGATACATATGTATGTATACATAAACTTTTAAAACATACGCCATTGTAGGCATCATCATCATCATCATATCGTACCCGACCATAATAGGCTCGGTAAAAACATATCCGGCCATCATAAGGCTTGGTAGAATCGTACCTGGCCACGTGGAGCTCGGTAAAACCCAACTGATTAGTGGTTGCACAATAGGTGTCGTACCCGGCCGACTATAGCACGACTCATGGAATCACATTCTAAACCTTTCGGAATGACGTAAGGTCGGTATCCTCTGTACACGTTATTAGGACCAACTCTTCATTACGAACCTTATATGAATCAGGAAGTACCAACAACATTGATAACATAAGAATAAGAGAAGCAACATTAACATTAATCGTTCCATAAGAGGGAAAGCAATGTAAGTACTGCTAGCTTCTAAGAGTAGAGTATCTTTGGAAGTTCGTTTATTACACTATGAACAATCGGAGTCGTGCAAAAGAAGAAAAGGGATAGCCTCACATACCTTGTATATACTTCCCCAATCACAAGCTATGCAATTGTCATAACTCCTTAGTCTACAATAAGAGAAACGATACTATCGTTATCATTTAAGCGTCATAACTATTATGTATCGACCACAACCTATTTTACGTTGAAATGGACAGCACCTCCCCTATATATATGACTTCACACCATTCCAAACAATCACCAAACAGCCCAAACAACATCAATAATAAACATATTGAGCCTCCCAAAACAGTCCACGCACAACCTTATTACATCATACATACGACGACCACCGTAGTCGTGTCAAACAACCCGGAAATGTTACGAATCACTATCAGCCCACAACCCTACATATATATGGTGTTCCTCCACCCCCTTCCACCTCCAAAACTCCACAAAATAGTAGTAAAACACGCAGCCCAATAGCAACACAAAATAGTCCACAAAACAGTCTACTACAAGTGAATAACTCGAACTCACGGCTTCTGATCACCATCCTATGAGTTCTTACATGTATAGAACGAATTACCATGAATTCACAGTAGAGAAAAATGTATTAAAGATGGAAGTAACTTACCTTACTTGTTGGATAACTCAGCCCTTCCCTTGGTTCTTCAAACTCTAGGTTTTACCTTCAAATAGAACTTGAAAGAGAGGGAAAATCGATTAGGGTTTGTGTGGGATTTTTGGGGAGGAGTTGCAGGGGTTAACTTTGGTTTTGAGGGTCTGAAATATGGATGAAATAACTGAGTTCATAACCCCTTAAAAGTCCTCTCTTGGCCGACTTAGGTCTTTTAATTTTGTCCTATCATTTTGGCAAGTAGGTGATGCACCTACTTGTCATCTACCAATCTGCGCAGGCTTGCGAAAATATGAATATCTCTATACTCCGAGATCGTATTGACAAATGGTTTAATGCATTGGAAACTAGACTCGTAGATTTTTAATTTGGTGGGTAGATCACCCCGTAATTCCTTGTAAATTAGGAGAAAAGCTTAGAAACATTTAACCTAATGTTTAAGTAAAATTATGAACCTAAGTTGCGACAACGTTTGTCGACTTTTGTTTCATAACTCGTTTGACTTCAAGACTTATGATACGGATATTATATGATTCAAACACCTTAATACATGACCTTGAGTGTATTAAGAACCTCTAGGTTTACCTGAAAATACGAGTTACCACATCCTTGATTCGTTTAACTTCTAATACTTGTTAATCACCCTTATACACCCTTGTATCACTTAAGACCAATAGGATTAACTTCTTATCATCTCAAAGGTAATTCCTTCTTGAATTTATGTTAACTAATATATGGCATGAACTAACACGTGTGGATATGGGTTGTAACACCCTTCCTCCCTTAGGAACATTCGTCCTCGAATGTAAGGGTTCATGGGGAGTTTTAATCATCGTGGATTCCGGTCAAGTTTCTCCCATAAATAGAGGACAAACTTGCAAGCGGTTAACTCAATGTATGGCCTTACAAGAGTATGCAAAGCATTATGGACATGTACATTATCTGCAAATCGCCATTTTGTATTAAGGAAGAGTATTCTCAAGTTATTGCTTACCTCATAGAGCCATTTCACCTTCCAATGTATCATGTGTTCCTCCAGCATCCTTGTTATCTTCATTCTGGAATAGGTAAGGGTATTTAGACCTCATCTCCTCTTTTCCTTCCCATGTTATTTCTTCTATATTCTTGTTCCTCTACAATACTTTGATGGAAGCTACATCTTTTGTTCTCAGCTTGCGGACTTGTCGATCTAATATAGCCAATGGCACTTCTTCATATGATAGGTCCTCTGTAACCTGTACATCTTTGATAGGGACGACTCGAGAAGGGTCTCCAATACATTTCCTCAACATAGATACATGGAATACTGGGTGGACAAATTCCAATTCGGATGGCAATTCTAACTCATAAGCAACCTGTCCAATCCGTCAAAGAATTTTATACGGCCCGATATACCTTGGACTCAGCTTACCTTTCTTCTCAAAACGCATAATACCCTTCATTGGTGAGATCCTCAGGAAAACCCAATCACCAACCTCAAACTCCAGATCACGACGTCGGACATCGAAATAAGATTTTTGCCTGCTTTGTGCTGTCCTCAATCGCTCCTGTATCACTTTTACCTTATAAATATATTGGTGAATCAAATCTGGCCCATATAATTCTATTTCACCGACTTCGAACCATCCAACTGGTGATCTACATCTTCTCCCGTATAGTGCCTCGTATGGGGCCATTTTAATACTGGAATGGTAGCTATTATTGTAGGCGAATTCTATGAGTGGAAGATGGTCATCCCAATTTCCCTTAAAATCTAGAACACATGCTCGTAGCATATCTTCCAGTGTCTGAATGGTACGTTCAGCCTATCTGTCAGTCTGCGGATGAAATGCAGTGCTGAGATTCACTTGTGTGCCTAAACCCTTCTGAAAAGACCTCCAAAAGTTAGCTGTAAATTGAGCTCCTCGGTCTGATATAATAGATACCGGCACACCATGAAGCCTAACAATCTCCTTGATATACAACTTCGCATAATCTTCAGCCGTGTAAGTTGTCTTAACTGGCAGAAAATGGGCACATTTTGTAAGTCGATCAATTATCACCCAGATGGAGTCAAACTTATGATAAGAGCGAGGTAATCCAATAATGAAGTCCATATTAATCACCTCCCATTTCCAGGTCGGAATCTCTATATTCTGAAGCAATCCACCAGGTTTCTGATGTTCTATCTTTACTTGTTGACAATTGGGACACTGGACTACAAATTCTGCAATAGACTTCTTCATGTTATCCCACCAATACTGCTCCTTGAAATCATGATACATCTTTGTCGAGCCGGGATGGATGGAATATCGGGATTGATGAATCTCATTCATAATCTTCTCTCGCAACCCTGCCACATTAGGCACACATAATCGGCTCTGGTATCTCAGTGCCCCATCTCTTCCGATCTCAAAATCCATACTTTTACACTACTGAATGCTCTCTCTTAATCGTACTAAGATAGGATCTTCATATTGTCGTGCTTTTACCTCGGCTACCAAAGATGATTCTGATGTATTCTATACAGTAACACCTCCGTCATCAGAGTCTAACAATATGATTCTCATATTGGCTAGCTGATGAAGCTCTTTAGTCAACCCCCATCTACCTACCTCAATATGTACTAAGCTTCCCATTGATTTACGGCTGAGAGCGTCTGCCACAACATTGGCTTTACCGGGATGATACAATATCTCGATGTCGTAGTCTTTCAATAATTCAAGCCACCTACGCTGCCTCAAATTCAACTCTTTCTGCTTGAAGATGTATTGTAAACTCTTGTGATCTGTGTAGATGTCAACATGGACGCCGTATAAGTAGTGTCGCCATATCTTCAAAGCATATATTACTGCAGCCAATTCCAAATCATGGGTTGGATAATTCTTTTCATGCTTCTTCAATTGTCTTGATGCATAAGCAATCACCTTCCCACGCTGCATCAATACGCACCCCAAACCTATACCTGAGGCATCACAATATACCACATAACCTTCTGTTCCTTCAGGAAGAGTGAGCACTGGTGCGGATGTCAATCGATTCTTCAGCTCCTGAAAACTACGTTCACAAGTGTCAGACCACTAGAACTTGGTAGCTTTCTGTGTTAACTTAGTCAATGGTGATGATATAGAGGAAAACCCTTCCACAAACCGCCTATAATATCCTGCTAGCCCTAGGAAGCTGCGGACTTCTGATGGTGTTGTAGGTCTCGGCCAATTCTTTACTGCATCGATCTTCTGAGTGTCGACACTAATACCCTCGTCAGATATCACATGGCCAAGGAACGCTACTGAGTTCAGCCAAAATTCACATTTGGAGAGCTTAGCATATAACTTACGATCCTGAAGCGTCTGTAATACTATCCGCAAGTGGCCCGCATGTTCCGCCTCCGAACGAGAATATACTAGAATGTCATCAATGAATACAATCACGAACACATCAAGATAGGGCCTAAATATAGTATTCATGATATCCATAAAAGCTGTTAGGGCATTCATTAGATTGAACGACATCACCAAGAACTCAAAGTGCCTATATCTTGTCCGAAAGGCCGTCTTTGGAATATCTTTCTCCTTAACCCTCACCTGATGATACCCTGAACGTAAATCAATCTTGGAGAAATACTTGGCACCCTGGAGTTGGTCAAACAGGTCATCAATTCTTGGAAGTGAATACTTGTTCTTTATAGTGGACTTATTCAACTGTCGATAGTCGATACACATCCGTAACGATCCGTCTTTCTTCCGCACGAATAGGACTAGTGCACCCCAAGGTGAAGTGCTAGGTCTAATGAATCCCTTATCCAGCAAGTCATTCAACTGCACCTTCAACTCTTGCAACTCTGCCGGGGCCATTCTGTATGGAGGGATAGAGATCGGTTGAGTGTCAGGCAACACATCAATGCTAAACTCAATCTCCTTTTCAGGAGGAAGGCCTGGGAGTTCATCTGGGAAAACATCTGGGAATTCGTTGACCACGGGGATTGATTGTAAAGTAGGCGGTTTCGCCTCCGCATCCCTAACACGAACGAAATGATAAATGTAACCTTTTGAGATCATTTTCCTTGCCTTAACATAGGAAATAAACCTACCTTTTGGTGTAGCAATATTCCCTTTCCATTCAATGATGGGTTCACCGGAAAATTGAAACCTAACCATCTTCGTACGGCAGTCAACATTTGCATAGCATGAGGCCAACCAGTCCATTCCCATTATCACATCAAAATCAACCATTTCTAACTCAAATAAATTTGCCGAGGTTTGACGACTACAAATCATCACAGTGCAACCTCTATATACCCTTCTAGCAATCACAGAATCTCCTATCGGAGTAGATACCGCAAGGGGTTTACTTATCAATTCAGGTTCAATGCCAAACTTATTAGCCACAAAGGGTGTAACATATGATAATGTAGATCCCGAATCAATCAGCGAATATACGTCATAAGAAAACACAGATAAAATACCTGTAACAATATCTAGAGACGACTTGAGATCCTGTCGACCTACTAGAGCATAGGTTCAATTTTGACCACCCCTCAAACTCGGCACTACACCTCTATACTCTACCATGACCTGTCGACTGCTGAAAACCCCGTGCTGGAGGTCGAACTGATGAGGAAGAAGCAGACACAGATCCAGTCGACTGAGCCATACCATCACCTCCCCTGTTAGGACAATCCCGCATCATATGGCCAGGTTGTCCGCAAGAATAACATGCATCAGAACCTCGACGGCACAGTCCAAAGTGGGCCTTGCCGCAATGATCACAATGTGGTGTTGTGGGTCTCGTCTGACTAGTATCCCTGTGATGTTGCGATCCTGATGCCTGCGAACTCTGAACTGGACCAGAATGGGTAAATCGATCATATTGAGGCCTCTGAAACTGTGGGGGAGCACTAGCTACAGGTGGCGCTGAACTCCTCAAAGACTGGGGCCTGATGCTGCCTCTGAAGTCATTAGAATACCTTGCAAACCTCGCCCTCTTATGTTGGCCCCTATCCTGCTCCCTATCTGCCTTCTGCTGGCAGTTACGATCCTCTAGGGTCTGGGCATAAGCCTGAATACGGGAAATATCCATGCCCTCCACCAAGGAGGCTGTCGTGCACTCATTTATCAGATGTGGTCCCAATCCGTTCATGAACAAATGCACCCTATCACTCATCTCGGCCACCATATGGGGAGCATACCTTTCTAAAGAATCAAACTGCATATTGTACTCTCGCACACTCATATTACCTTGTCTAAGGTTCAAGAACTTATCAACTCTAGCTCGTCGTATCTCAACTGGCAAGTAGTGACGAAGAAAGGCCTCAGAAAATTCCTTCCACACAGCTGGAGGAGCGTTCGAACCCCTGGATCTCTCCCAACTATCATACCAGATAACCGGTAAATCCCGTAGCCGATAAGAGGCCAACTCTACTGCCTCTGTATCACTAACATGCATAACCCGAAGTGTACGATGAACCTGGTCAATAAAATTCTGCAGGTCCTCCTTAGGGTCTGATCCGGTAAACACTGGAGGGTCTAAATTAATAAAATCACGAACTCTCGTACTAACTGGTTTCTCAGCAGCACCTGTATTCTGCCTCTGAGCCTGAGCAGCTACCAAGCTAGTCAATAACTACAAAGCACTCCACATATCCTGGTCTGTAGTGCTAGACGGAGGAACTGGAGGTACTGAGTGCCTCCTAATATCCTCTGGAGGAGACGGGGTAGATGAGGTATGAGACGGCATCTCACTTTGAGTCTCACTTTGGCCTGCTCTGGCTTGGGGCACCTGACTGGTACCCTCTCCCGCAGCTGTATCAAGCCGTCTACTAATTGTTTGCTTCCTAGTCGAAGGCATCGCTGAAAGAAAATAAGGTGAATATTAGAGACAAACACTTACGACTCAACTCTACGCACGATCTAGATTCAGGAAGAAGGTAACAACCCTAGATGTCATGTAGCCTCCTGATTATAAATGTGGCGCGCTACACATCCATAATCAAGACTCTACTAGACATGGCTCATAGACAATCCCTAGGACAGACTTGCTCTGATACCAAGTTTGTCACGACCCAAACTGGAGGGCCATGACTAGCACCCGACCATACTTGCCGAGCACCAACGTACATTTCATCTAACCTTCATTATTATCTTTTAGGGCTGACGAGATCAATATAAATGGTAGACCTGGATCATGGACAACCAGCAATAAAATATGATGGCATGAACATACATAGCAGGGGATGACCAGACAATCAAGAAACTACATATAAGGTATGAGCTACCACGCTACCATGAAAGACTATACAACAAAAACCAGTCGACAAGGCATACCAAACTATACATGAGTCGACACTTGTCTATGAGCCTCTAAATGAACTAAGTGCTGCAACATAGCCGGAACAGGGCCCCGACATGCCCATAATGTCTATAACAGAAATGCATACCAAGACCACGGCAAGTCCGGAGAAGGGATCTCGCCAATCACCGCTGAACTGGACAGCCTACTGTGGTGGGGGAGCTGCACTTGCCTGTCTATCAGGACCTGCAGCACGACATGCAGCGTCCACAAACAAAAGGATGTCAGTACAAATAAAGTACTTAGTATGTAAGGCAGGGAACCATAAATACGAACAGTAATGTAAGCAGGGATAGAGAATATACAACCTGGAAAATCTGAGTACTTCTGAGGGCTACTGACATGAAATGCATGATACATATGTATGTATACATAAACTTTTAAAACATAAGCCTCTGTGGGCATCATCATCATCATATCGTACCCGACCATAATAGGCTCGATAAAAACATACCCGGCCATCATAAGGCTCGGTAGAATCGTACCCGGCCACGTGGAGCTCGGTAAAACCCAACTGATCAGTGGTTGCACAATAGGTGCCGTACCCGGCCGACTATAGAGCGGCTCGGTAGAGTAAAATAGATACATATATATAATGCATGCTCGACTCATGGAATCACATTCTAAACCTTTCGGAATGACGTAAGGTCGGTATCCTCTGTACACGTTATTAGGACCAACTCTTCATTACGAACCTTATATGAATCAGGAAGTACCAACAACATTGATAACATAAGAATAAGAGAAGCAACATTAACATAAATCGTTCCATAAGAGGGAAAGCAATGTAAGTACTGCTAGCTTCTAAGAGTAGAGTATCTTTGGAAGCTCGTTCATTACATTATGTACAATCGGAGTCGTGCAAAATAAGAAAAGGGATAGCCTCACATACCTTGTATATACTGCCCCAGTCACAAGCTATGCAATTGTCATAACTCCTTAGTCTACAATAAGAGAAACGATACTATCGTTATCATTTAAGCATCATAACTATTATGTATCGACCACAACCTATTTTACATTGAACCGGACAGCACCTCCCCTATATATATGACTTCACACCATTCCAAGCAATCACCAAACATCCCAAACAACATCAATAATAAACATATTGAGCCTCCCAAAACAGTCCACGCACAACCTTATTACATCATACATACGACGACCACCGTAGTCGTGTCAAACGACCCGGAAATGTTACGAATCACTATCAGCCCACAACCCTACATATATATGGTGTTCCTCCACACCCTTCCACCTCCAAAACTCCACAAAGTAGTAGTAAAACACGCAACCCAATAGCTCCACAAAACAGTCTGCTACAATTGAATAACTCGAACTCACGGCTTCTGATCACCATCCCGTGAGTTCTTACATGTATAGAACGAATTACCACGAATTCATAGCAGAGAAAAATGTATGAAAGATGGAAGTAACTTACCTTACTTGTTGGATAACTCAGCCCTTCCCTTGGTTCTTCAAACTCTAGGTTTTACCTTCAAATAGAACTTGAAAGAGAGGGAAAATCGATTAGGGTTTGTGTGGGATTTTTGGGGAGGAGTTGCAGGGGTTAACTTTGGTTTTGAGGGTCTGAAATATGGATGAAATAACTGAGTTCATAACCCCTTAAAAGTCCTCTCTTGGCCGACTTAGGTCTTTTAATTTTGTCCTATCATTTTGGCAAGTAGGTGATGCACCTACTTGTCATCTACCAATCTACGCAGGCTTGCGAAAATATGAATATCTCTATACTCTGAGATCGTATTGACAAATGGTTTAATGCGTTGGAAACTAGACTTGTAGATTTTTAATTTTGTGGGTAGATCACCCCATAATTCCTTGTAAATTAGGAGAAAAGCTTAGAAACATTTAACCTAATGTTTAAGTAAAATTATGAACCTAAGTTGCGACAACATTTGTCGACTTTTGTTTCATAACTCGTTTGACTTCAAGACTTATGATACGAATATTATATGATTCAAACACCTTAATACATGACCTTAAGTGTATTAAGAACCTCTAGGTTTACCTGAAAATACGAGTTACCACATCCTTGATTCGTTTAACTTCTAATACTTGTTAATCACCCTTATACACCCTTGTATCACTTAAGACCAATAGGATTAACTTCTTATCATCTCAAAGGTAATTGCTTCTTGAATTTATGTTAACTAATATATGGCATGAACTAACACGTGTGGATATGGGTTGTAACATGTTGATACTCAATTTTGCCCTCATATTTTCTCAAATAGTATAAATACTTTCAAAACATTATTTTTTAGCATTATGTAGTCTACAAATCTATACACGCTTTTTTCTATAATTTTCCATAATTTTTAGAGCTTTAAAATTGATTTTCCTGCATTTAAATTACTTGAATATTTATTAATTACTCCTTTCAGTTATTTTTGATGACTTAATTACCTAAAATTATTTTTTTGCATCTATAATACTTGCTTCAGATATTTTACTCTATTATTTATAATTATATTAGTACTTTTAGACTATTTGCACAATCCTGCAATAATAGCCTATATTTTACAAATTTATTGTATTTGTCATTTTATTCAAGGTCAAAATAATATTTTACATTTTTATAATCTTCTAATATTATCTAAATATATTACTTTGCATAAGAAGCATTTTTATAATTTTTTTAATTATTTTCCCCTTAATTTTTATTTTAAAATCTGGCCCAAAATTGGTATTAATTTCGGACCAAATAAGCCCCAAATCCCTGGCCCAATCTCTAAGTCCAAACCAAATGACCCCTAATGCCCAATATGACTGGTACCCTTTAAAATAACTTACCCTATTTCCCCGTTGATCAACGGCCCATAATTAACCTACCTAACATCTTTATATCCCTCACCCTAAAACGCTCACCCATTTTTATTAACCAGCTGCCCCAGAATCCTCTCATCCTTTCATCTTCTCTGAGAAACCCTAGTAGATGTTTCTTAGTTCCCCTCCGATTCCAACCTGGAGATGGAATCTACCTATGATATATTTACCTTATTAACTTTCTCTTATTATTGGTCATCCAAGTTTGGCAAGTATCACTTTCGAGATCGGGCTAAACTGGCTTGAATCTTTGATTATGGGGCGTTATTCTGTCTATATACGCTCAACAAAGAGTGATTTTCACTCTTAGTTCGAGTTCCAGATGATTGAACCCAATTAGGGTTTGAGGCTCTCCATCTCCTTTACTGATTTCGATTTGCATGTGATATTCTTTTTCCTTATTTGTGCTTAATTGATTGTCTTCCATATTTGTTCTTTCAATTTCTACTACTATATAAACCTCTCCACATTCCCCTTTAAGAAAAACCCTTTAATCGTTAGATTCACTAAAAAACTAAAGTTATTACTCTATTGTTCTCTGATTCTCTTGTTCTATACTCTTTTTCTTGACCGGCTGAAAGCCAAGGCCACAGTAATTTTATTATTCAACCTTTCTTGGTGCAAGCACTGCTCGGGGTTCATTTGAAGACCTTGGGAACTCTGATGCATTAAGATTATGGGTTCTTGCTCTTTGTTGGTATTCAGAGCATTGTGGAATTTGTTCCTTCTTGTTGTCCATTTAATTGGTAAATCACTTGGCTTTTATAATTTTGTTCTTATGTGTTCATGATTTACATAATCTTACCTCCAAAATTCATGACTTAATGTGTTTCTGGGCTATCTCTTATGCAACCTTATTAACATTGAACTTGTTTTGTAATCTAAACCTCTCCTAACACTTGATTTTACCTAATACTGCCAGTTTTGAGATATGTTTATGCCTAATTTGAATAATTTGGACTCTCTTAAGTTAGTTTAGCTAATGCGTTAGTGCCTGAATGTTCACATTTGATGTTGGGCATGAGCATGCTTTACTACTTTGTTCTGTATCCCTGTAATGAATGCCTCTCATCTGTAATGTGTTATAACCTATGTTAAGATCTTCACTATCAACTATGACTTTCTTCCCCTATTAATATATTCCTCAGCATGACTTTGGTTTGCATGATTCTGTAGCCTCAATGATTATTTGGAACCTTTGGAATGGCTATCTTAATTCGTGTTTCCCTACCATGTTTGATATTGTTCTGCTTCATGATATAGGTTAACATGGATGTCTTATGATATTGTGATGAACCTGTAGCATAATTTGGACCTTTAAGCTTTATACATTTTAAATTAGTGCCCTACGTAGACTTGTTTGGTATTATGCACCTTTATATGATAATCTTGTTAGTCTTTCAAACTTGTTTCTCCCTTAACTCCTTCAATACATTTCTACCAATGTGTTAGTTTTTGCTAAGTGTTGAACTTGCTTCTAAGTCTCGTGACCCTCTTAATTGACATGTTCTATGTTTTTAATTTGGCTATGTCTCTTTTCTAAAAATACCAGTGTATCTTTTCAAATTATGCCCTTAATCATTGTCCTCTCACTTCTGAATCTGTCACTCTTGGTCGGCTGAAAGCCAAGGCCACCAAGACTCTCATTATTGACCTCCTTAGTGTGAGCACCGCTCGAGGTCTATTTAAGACCCTTGTGAACTCTTACACACTAAGATTTGGGTTTCTTTGGCCACTCTCTTTACTATTGAGACCTAAGCTATCACTGACACTCAATCTTTTCCTCATGTTGTCTACTGAATCTGCAAATTAGTTTGTTTAAGTTTTTTCCGTATAATTCAATGTTTGGGTCATATGGTAAATCTATGGTTGTTTGGTTTGGCTTGAGCTCCTCTATGACTTCTGGACTGTGCTGATGGATATAGTCCCATGTTGGGATCTAGGTATGCTAATTGGCAAAGAAAGAGCTTTATTGAAGGCCCAGGCAATACTGGGTATCACTTTTGGGCCTGCTATGGTCCGACTATTATTGCTTGTATAATATTTTGTAATTACATTTATCGTTGGGTCTGTAATAATTCTGTAACAAACAATTGGGATATTAGTGAAATAGGGGAAATGGGTATACTCTAATATTTGCATGAAAGGGTAGAAAGTATGCCTATAGGATTCATATGATCTACTTGTTATCCAACCTGCTATATATGCCATTCAATTTTCATGTGCACTGGTAGAAATCATGCAATTAGGAAAATCACACACTCACACAACTTGTATGTTATCAAAGTATAAGTGCTTTATTTATTCCTATGTCTACTGCTAGATAGCATGCATGTAGGAAACAAAAATGTCAATGACCATTCTTTCAATTCGCATAACTGCAACACATTCATTAGAAATCATGCTTATAGGATTTTAATTATTTAATTTGCTATTGTCACCTAGAAGACATGTCTATAGGGGCTAAATATAAAAAAAAATCAGTTCCAATCGCCAATCTTTAGAAATCCTGCCTATAGGGTATCACTACTCTCTCTAAAGTGTTAATGTTGAACTCTTCAAATGCTATCTTATTGCTTAGCCATGCCACTATTAGAAAAGCATTAGTAATTCTGAACATTTCCAAATAGTTTTCATTGTCCCTTACTACATAAATCACTTAGAAACAATGTCTATAGGTTTAATAACTTATAATTTCAATAATCAGCATGCAATAACTATAATTGTTTGGAAATCATGTCTATAAGTGGCGACTTGCATATGAAACTGCCTGGACGTTTGAATCAAAGGTCATATAGAAACCATGACTATAGGGCTTAATGATTTTTAATTGGCCTCAGTTCTAAAACTGCCCAACGCCTAGTGTGAGAACCTATTTTGCGTGCATTTGTTTCTTAAGTGTGGAGGCTAACTTGAGCCCTTAACTACCCATATTTGAAGTCCAATTTGTTTTGTATGTCGCCTAGTTTTATCCTTTTTGATCAGCCTAAGTAAAGTCTAGAAGCACCTTAAAAAGAGGTACAATGCCTCTTGGACCATAGGCATGGGACGGGTAGTGTACGCATAGAGAACGATTTAGAATTGAATTAGAGCGATCTTAGGTAAACAACTTTAACATAGTAATCGGATAGCAGGAGATAATAGTCTGTACCCACTAAATAATATGAGTAAGTCCTTATCTCAAGGGAGTTGCGAAGTATTATTTATGTTGCACGGGGTGATCCATTAGGCAATAAAACTCCCCCCCCCCCCTTTCTTTTCTTTTCTTTATACATTTAGTCATCTAATATAGACTTAATAGTTATATCCTTGTAATCTTTATTGTGTTATAATAAATTTCTTTGACCCTTACTCTCTTTGTTTATCTTGCCTAATTATAATCCACATAGTCTTAATTTCGGTCGGGACCCATAGTTTTGGATCTCGATGAGTTCCTAACACCTTCTCTTTGAGATAATTTGAGCCCTTACCCGATCTTTGGTGGCGTTGACTAGTTAAACAGAGTTATCTGCATAATAAGTGCCCAAACACACCTCAAAAACTGTTAGGTGGCGACTCTTCTTCTCTTAGCACTCTATCTTTCATTCAAAAGAGTTATCACAACGTTGAAACCCGTCTTCGCGAGAAAATAGGGTGCAACAGGGAAGAGAATGAATGTGGTATGTCACGGTCAGCTTTACCAGAATAGAATGGCAGGAGCTTTCAACAAAAAGGTCAGACCAAGGTAATTCACATCGGGGCAATTGGTGCTAAAGTGAATCTTCCCACATCAGGATGAAGCCAAGGGGAAGTTCTCATCCAATAAAGGTCCCTACATGGTTCATCGAGTACTAACAGGATGAGCACTTATACTTGCAGAAATGGACGGAGAGATTTGGCTAAAACCTATCAATTCAGACGCAGTCAAGAGATACTATATTTAAGATTGTTTGCATTTTTCATTTGATGTAACTGAACTACGCTTGACCTGATTGCCATTTAAGAGGGGATACGTAGGCAGCCTTGGGGGTTCGGTCACATCTTAATAAAATCTTCATTTCACCATGATCAGAGACTGGGGCAAGATCGCAAGTTCATCCGATTTTGTCACGTATAGAACGTCCAAGGAACATGTTGTCAGAAGTAGGCACTTGGACTATGGCAGGATTTTGAGGAGGACCCTCAAAATTCTAAAGCAAGGAGGTTGCAATGTCTATAAAATGCATCACAGTCACTAGTTCATCTAAATTATTTGATCTCACGCACTATCATATTTCAAACAACTATATTTCTACAAATATTTTTTCAAATGCATACATGTTTTTCGAAAACTTTATTTCTATGGCAGCCAGACGTTACCTAGGGTGACCCAAGCAGGACCTCAAGATAGGAGTAAAGGCAAAGCAAGGAGTCAAGAGCATGAACCAACCTTCCCCCGCAAAACTCACGGTTTTTCTTTGAATGTAGGCACAACGAACACAATAAGAATATTCACAAATATATATACACAACAAATCAATATCTTCGTAATGACAAAAGTCGCCAAACGCAAACACATCAAGCTATAAAATACCTTACTCTATCATAACTATTCTTTGATTTCCTTGCATGAGGATAAGCATTGCCTTCATAATTGCATAAGGCTAAGCACTGCCTTTTTCCCTGCATAAGACTAAGCACTGTCTCCGCTTCTTGCATAAGGCTAAGAATTGCCTCTGTAATTGCATAAGACTAAACACTGACTTTCCTTGCATGAGACTAAGCATTGTCTCCATTCTTTCCTAAGGCTAAGAATTGCCTCTGTAATGGTATAAGGCTAAGCACTACCTTTCCTTGCATGAGACTAAGCACTGTCTCCATTTCCTGCATGAGGTTAAGCATTGCCTCCGTAACTGCATAAGGCTAAGCATTGTCTTTCCTTGCATGAGACTAAGCAGTGTCTCCATTTCCTGCATGAGGCTAGGCATTGCCCCGTAACTGCATAAGGCCAATACACTGCCTTCCTGCGAGACTAAGCACTATCTCCATTACTGCATAAGGCTAAGCATTACCTTTCCTTGCTAGAGACTAAGCATTGTCTCCTTCCCTTGCATGAGACTAAGCATTATCTCCATTCTTTACATGGGGCTAAACACTGCCCTCATCTCATACAAGACTATGCCTTGTCTTGACTTATCTTCCCATATGACTAAGCATCATATCTTTGCACTTCATAGGCTGAAATATCATTATTTTGTCCAAAGGTGTCATGGTCCAAAGGAACCATCCTCATAGTCGGAAGACACCATTCCATGGCTTGAGGATCTCTCGAAACTGCACATCATTATTCAAAGGCTTCAAAGTCCAAAGGCATCATCCGCATGGCCCCAGGACACCATTTCATGGCCTGGGAATCCCTTACAATACTCTTCATGGACCAGGATGTCATGGTCTAAGGACATCATCCTCGTCGTCTGAAGACAACTTTCATGGTCCAAAGGGAATTTGCATCATGTTTAAATTTTCATATGCATCGTGTTTTAAGTTTTGCAGGTAATTTGGAAGGTAACCGATCTACAAACAGGAGCAATCTTCGCTCCGATTTCCATTCACAACGTTTACATATTTTGACTACTTCAAACATAACTGATGATCCGTAACTGATAACTTTTTCTATGAACGTTCGAATATCTGCCTCATACACTCGTAACATTTCAAATTTGCATTCTTGACTCCATATAAATTCATCTGTTACTTACAATAATATCCTACCCAAAGAAATCTCTTTGAAACATACGATCACTCTTACAACAACTCCATCGGCTTCGTTTGCCATTGGATCTAGAACTACACACGACATGATTCCCGTAACACCAGGAATATCTCAAAAACCAGGGTTCGATCCCCATTTTTTAAAATCACATCATTTCCCACTAAATTCAGCCAAAATTGATCATTATTTTCTTTACCCGACAACTCTTTCATCATTCCCAGGTAAAGAGGGGCAGCTGTTGATATCCAATTTTGCCCTCATATTTTTCCAAATAGTATATATATTTTTAAAATGCCATTTTTCATTATTATTTAATTTATAAGAATTATACATGTATTTTCCATAATTTTCAACAATTTTTAGAGCTTTAAAATCAATTTTCTTGCATTTAAATTACTTAAATATTTATTAATTATCTGTCACGACCCAAAATCCCAACCCAGCTGTGATGGCGCCTCTCGTGAGGACAAGGCCAGCCAATCAACAAAACAATACATCTCTTTATAATTACTTAGCAGGAATAAGTCTAAATCATGGGCAATATAATCTTAAATGCGAAATAAACGTGATAGAACAAGGAAAACCATCCCAACTCAGCCCGAAATCGGGGTGTCACAAGTCATGAGCTACTACAGAGTTTACTAATATTTTACAAAGTCTGGAATTATCATAAATAACAAAGATAAGGGAGAAAACGGGGCTGCGGACGTCAACAGCTACCTCGTTACTCCTAGTCACCGCCTGGTCTGGAAAGAATCAGCGCTCAGGAGCGAACTCAGCTCTGCCTGTATCTGCACACATGGTGCAGGGAGTAATGTGAGTACTCCGACCCAGTGAGTAATAAAAATAAATAACGACTGAAAACATGAAATCTCATAACGGCACAATATAGCGCTATCCCAAGCAGTAAAATCAGTTATACAGTAAAACGGTGAGTATCAGATAATTCTTCTTTTAAAACAGTAAAGACAAATAATTTTCATAGTTAGGATAAATCAAAAGCTTCCCCCTCGGGCTCAATATGTAAATCTCAGTATAGTATCAGTCCCTCGGGCTCACTCCCAACTCACCAGCACACAACATCAGCCCCTCGGGCTCACTCCCAACTCACCACACACAAGCAATGGCCTCTCGGGCCTACTCCCAACTCACCTGGGTGCCCTGCGCTCACTAGGGGTGTGTACAGACTCCGGAGGGGCTCCTACAGCCCAAGCGCAATATCAATAGGCCTGAAAGCCTTCACACATCACACACGAGGCCTGAAAGCCTCCTCATATAACACTCGAGGCCTGAAAGCCTCCTCACATCACTCAACATATCCTCACGTATGGCCCTCGGCCTCAATCAGTCCAGAAAATAATCATAAGCCTCTTGGGCATCAGTAAAACAATAGTGCTCAGCTCAACAGCATTATAAATATCATTAAATCTCGAGTTGAGTATAAATGTAGCTGAGTTCACAAAATAATATAATTCAATTGGACTGAGTTCAAATAATATTTCAATTCGTGAGGAAAATAGTGATGTAAATTCACAAAAGATTTCAGATAATTGGCACGAAGCCCAAATATGGCAATAAGCCCCAATCATAGTGAAAAACAATAAATCTTTATCAATTACGTGGTAAAAATATCAACTGGGATGGACCAAGTCACAATCCCCAATAGTAAATGACCCCGCGCTCGTCATACAATGTGTGTCTCATCTCAACATAGCAGTATGTTGTGCAATCTGGGGTTTCAAACCCTCAGTGCATCATTTAAAATCATTACTCACCTCGAACCGGTGAAATCTATAGCTTGCGATGCCTTTGCCCCTCAAATCGGCCTCCATGCGCGTCGAATCTAACCAAAATCAGAGCGAATACATCACAATATGCTAAGGGAACAATACCCAATCGAAAATACTCGAAAAATGCTAAAAATCACGAAGCTGGCAAAACCCGAGCCCCGGACTCACTTCTCAAAAAATTACAAAAGTCACATCACCGGATTCCTCGTCTCACCACGAGTCCGTACATATAAAATTTAACAAAATCGGAGTTCAAATGACCCCTCAAATCTTCAAATCTTATTTTCAAATCCCTAGGTCCAAAATCCCCAATTTACACCTCAAAAACATGTAATCTAGTCGGATTATTCGATGACAATTCAATATTATGGAGTAGAAATAATCACAAGTGACTTACCTCAGATTTCTCATGATTTCTTGCTCAAAAATCGCCCCAAACCGTGTTATTTCGCAAGAAAATAGGTTAAAAAAAACGAGCAGAAACGCAGCAGCTTTTAATAAGCAAATCTGGTCGCTAAAGACCCAAATCTGGTCGCTAAAGGTGCTAATCTGATCGCTAAAAGTGTCACACCAGACCTGATGCACCAGCACTCTTTAATTTCACTAAAAAGGCTCTAACTCCTTCATACAAACTCAGAATTAGACGATTCTTATTCCTATGAGTCACAAATAATAATACGAACACAACCCTTCAATTGAAACTCAATTCGGAGCTCATTTGCCCAGTGCGATATCCATTTCGCTCGTTAAACAATTACTCATGTTTCGCGTCAAAAACCCAATCGCGACTTGATGAAATTAGACCAAAATTTTCAGATTAGTTCTATAATTCATTATCAAAATTCCGGAAGTCTCGGAATCAAATTTGGATCTCTAGAACTAAAAATGAACCTTTAGATCATTACATTTATGCTCAAAACGGCAAAAATCTTCCAAAAACTCTTCCAAAATTTGTCCGAGCCTCATGGGATCCCAACAAAGTATACTAACAAGTCCCATAATATGACACAAACTTAGTTGTTTCTTCGAATCACCAAAAACAACGCAAAAATACTAAATTCACCTCGGATTCAAGCCTATGAACTTTGAAACTTCTAATTTTCACATCCGATGTCGAAACACGTCAAAACTAGTCCGAATGATCTCAAATTTTGCAGACAAGTCCAAAATGACATAACGAAGCTACAGCAACTCTCGGAATTCCATTCCGAGCCTCGGATCAAAATCTTACCTATCAACCGGAATTCGCCAAAATACTAACTTTGCCGATTCAAGCTTAATTCTACACCGGTCATCACAAAAATATTCCGGACACACTCCTAAGTCCCAAATCACCTAACAAAGCTATCCAAACCATAAAATTCGCATTTCGAGCGCTCTAACACATAAATCAATATCCGATTGACTTTTCCAACTTAAGCTTCCTTAAAAGAGACTAAGTGTCTCAAACCTTACCAAGATCATTCAGGCATGACTTCAAATTTTGCACACAAGTCACATTCGACATTACAGACTTGCCCCAACTTTCGGAATTGCATTCCGACCCCGATATCAAAATTTTCACTTCCGGTCGAATTTTCTCAAAAATCTTCAAATTTCTATATTTAGCCAAACGGCTCCAAAATGACCTACGGACCTCCGAATTCACTTCAGATCGTGCTCCCAAATCCAGAATCACCATACGGAGCTACTCCTAGTCTCGGAATTCCAAACGGACATCAATAACACTGAAATGCATTTTAAGCCAAACTGATGCAATTTCTTCTAATATGCTATCTTCCACAATAGGCGCCAAAACGCTCCCGGGTTATCCAAAACCCGATCCGGGCATACGCTCAAGTCCGAAATCATCATACGAACCTGTTGGAACCTTCGGATCCCGATTCCGAGGTCGTTTACTCAAAATTCCAATCCTAGTTCATTTCTTCAATTTTAAGCTTTCAAAATGAGAATTTCCATTTAGATTTGACTCCAAACTTCCTGAATTTTTATTCTGACCATACACGCAAGTCAATATACCTGAGATGAAGCTGCTCATGGCCTCAAACTGCTGAATGACGCGCCGGATCTCAAAACGACCGATCGGGTCGTTACATTATCCCTTTAAATTATGCATGATGACTCAATCATCGAAATTTTTTATTTGTACCCACATACATGCTTTTGAAATATTTTTACATAATTGCATTCATATTCTTAAGCTATTTACATAATTTTGCATTAACAACTTTGTAGGCATATAAATTTTATTGGAATTAAATCCGTAAAATAATTTGAACTATATTTTAGATTCAAGTTATATTAGTTCAAATAAATTTATTGGGCTAATATAATTGAATTAATCATATAAGTCCAATATGTATGGATTAAATAAATAAGTTTTAATCCATTAGGCTAGCCCATTTAATTGGGCTAAAGTGATGAGCCCACTTCATTATGCCCAAGATGTCATCTTCCTAGAGGCCCAGTTTGGTGCCACGTGTCAAATGACGTGGCGCGCCAAGTCAAACGGAAGAGCCAATAGGATCATGCCACGTGTCAAAATGACAAGGCATGCCAAGTCACACTAAAAGGCCAATGAAATCGTGCCACGTGTGCAGGTGACATATTCTGGCCAATCAAATACGACCATGTCACACTTCAATTTGATTGGTCAGAAAGAGTTTGTTCTTATCACAACTCCTCCCTTCCACAACTATAAATAGGGGTCTTCATAACTCAGAAAAGACACCAGAAGTTATAACAAGAAACAAGAGAGAGCTCGTGGATGAAACGCTGCAAATTTCTCTACAAGTTTCAGACTTCAAGCAACCAAGTTCAAGTTCAAGAAATCATGTTCAAGTTCAAGAACGAAGAACAAATCAAGTATTCAAGATCAAGAACGAAGTCAAATCAAATACAAGGCACTCAAGATCAAGGTTACTTGTTCGTGATACAATTCGTGGCAACAATCAAAGTGTTCGTGACGGTTAAATAAAATTCAAGATCAAGCTCAAAGGCCCTTGAATTTATACTAGAAAAGTAGAATTAGCGGAATCTAGAGATTGTAACACTCAAATATTTGAAATAAAATACTACGATTGTTGCGATATTTTCAGTCTTGATTTTATTTTCTCGACGCAATTTATTGTCTACAAATTCTGACACGCCCAGTGGGACAATCTCTACCTCTCATCTCAACTTTTCAATCACCAAAGTCCAAGAACATTGAAATGGCTTCAAAGAAAATCAACTCCGGTTCAACTTCCACCAAGGCTGCTAACTAAGGTTCTATGCTGATGTGGAAAGCATCCTCAGTGTCACCTTTGGAAGCTTCGGACCAGTTACGAGGAGCAAAGAAAGCTCTTTAGGACAACAAGAACCTTAAGTGTTGTCCGCATCAACCCCTGTTTTCGGATCTTCATCCTCAAAAGGAGCAAGATCTTCCACAAACGCATTTGAAGGAGGAAGCAATGTTGCTGAAAAGATCAAGAAAACTTTTGCTCTGCTTGACCTCTCTGGATCCAAGCACTCTGCTATAAAGGAAGATGTTGATGCTTCAAGTGATGGATCCTCCCTACTTACACCACATAGCGCGAGCCAATCAAAGGATCAATCTGTGTGAAAATCCATGCTACTCTCTGTCGTCCACGACAATCATGCAAGTCATGGTGACAAACACTTCATCTATGGAGGAGCAGTTGACAAACTTGACGGAAGCAATCGCTAGCTTGACAAAATGCATGCAAAATAAAGAGGCTAGAATTGACAAGCTAACAGATAGGGTGGGAATCTTGATGGAAGAAGAATCCACCCATGCACCCAGCAAGCTCCCAGAGGTTCTAGAGAGTGACTCTCTTCCAAGACAAGCAGCATCCATTAAGGCTATCTCTGTCTCATCTGAAGGGATGATTCCAATCGATCAATTGAAGGAGTTCATCGAAGGAACCATTAAGAACAAATATGAAGTTGCTGTCAAATCCTCCATTACATATGCAAAGCCATACACTACAAGGGTCGATATGTTGAAAATGCCTGCTGGCTATCAATCTCCAAAGTTCCAACAGTTTGATGATAAAGGTAACCCAATGCAACATATTGCGCACTTCGTGGAGACGTGCAACAATGCTGGGACTTATAGAGATTACCTCATCAAGCAGTTTGTCCGCTCGCTAAAAGGAAATGCTTTTGATTGGTACACATACCTCGAGGCTGGATTTATCGATAGCTGGGATCAACTAGAGTAAGAGTTCATCAATCGCTTTTACAGCACGAGACATACTGTAAGTATGATAGAACTTACAAATACTCGTCAATGAAAGGGGGAACCAGTTATCGACTTTATCAATCGTTGGAGGAATGCAAGCCTCAACTGCAAAGACAGGATCAGTGAAGCTTCAAGCACAAAGATGTGCATCCAAGGAATGCATTGAGGATTGCGCTACATCTTGCAAGGTATCAAGCCTGGCACATTTGACGAACTTGCAACTTGTGCCCATGACATGGAATTGAGCATGGCCTCCGCTGGAAATGAAAGGTTGCCAATCTATGAACCTCGCAAAGGGAATGACAAGCAAGAAGTCAGGAAGTGGGGCAAGTTCATACCCAAGTCTGAAAGCAAAGAAGCTATGAATGTCAACAAGTCACCTATGAAGTTCACGACGAAGGTGAGCAAGAAGCAGAGTATAAAATCCACTTCTTTTCAAGATAAGCCAAGTGGAAAGTTGACTCTAAAAGAAATGCAGGAGAAAGAGTACCCATTCCTAGATTCTAATGTGCCAGCCATTTTTGAAGAACTCTTCGAGTTAAATCTTATTGAGCTTCCAGAGATGAAGCTATCAAATGAAGCTGGGAAAACAAATGACCCAAACAAGCCTTCTATCTTTGATCTACTTAGAAAATCACCTGTGAGGACCTCCGTGTTTGAAAGATAGGGTCTATTAAAGAAGGTGAACAAGTTCCAGAGAAATTTTCAAAGCATAAGAATGCCCGCTTCACCCAAAATCCAAGAGATCTCTAAGGATTTCCAAAGTTTGGTTCCTTCTAGAATGAGGTGACAAACAAAACTTGGGGTTTCATATAAAGAAATACTAAAGATAAAGCCATATAATGTGGTCTACACTAAGGAACGTGATGAAGATGAAGAAAGTGTGGGTTATTTGTATCATGTTATTGTACAAGTCGAGAATGGCATTCTATCTTCAATGGAAGATAATGCGGAATTGGAGGATGTTTCGCCATGTTATAACATATCCTTCAACGATGGGGACCCTCAAGAAGATGAAGATGCGAAAGATGCTCCACCTGAACTTGAAGAAGGAGTGAAGACAATAGTTGATGCCTTAAAATAAGTTAACATTGGCACCGATGAAGAATCAAGACCCACCTACCTAAGTTCTTTACTAGAAGCTGATGAAGAGAGCACTTATATTGAGTTACTCAAAGAGTTTAGGGATGTCTTTGCTTGGATTACAAAGAGATGCCTAGCTTAGACTCGAAAGTAGCAGTCTATCACCTTGCAGTCAAAAATGGTTCTCGCCATGTTAAACAAGCTCAAAGGCATTTTAGGTCGGACTTGGTTCCCTCGATTGAAACCAAAGTTAACAAACTCATCGAAGCTGGCTTTATTCGTGAAGTTAAATACCCAACATGGGTTTCAAGTAATGTACCTGTAAGGAAGAAAAATGGATAGATTCAAGTGTGCGTTGACTTTCGGGATCTTAACAATGCGTGTCCGAAAGATGAGTTCCCGCTTCCCATTCCAGACCTGATGATCAATGCTACTACTGGGTATGAGGCAATGTCATTTATGGACGGTTCATCAGGCTATAATATAGCGCCAAAATATGAAGAGCTTAATGCATTCCGTACCCCCAAGGGTATTTATTGCTACAAGGTAATGTCTTTCGGCTTAAAAAATGCCGATCCTACTTACCAAAGAGCCATGCAGAATATTTTTGACGATCTTCTCCACAAGAATGTCGAATGCTATGTTGACTACTTGGTGGTAAAATCAAGAGAGAAAGGCGACCACTTGAAAGACCTGAGAATGGTGTTTGAGTTGCTCCGGAGGTACCAACTTAGGATGAATCCATTGAAATGTGCCTTTGCATTAACTTTCAGAAAGTTCCTTAGTTTCATTGTTCGACATCGAGGGATTGAAATTGATCAAGCCAAAGTAGATGCAATCTTGAAAATGCCTGAGCCTCGGGACATTCACGAATTTAAACGTCTACAGGGAAAGTTAGCGTACCTTAGGAGATTCATCTCAAACCTAGCTGGGATGTGCCAACCATTCAGTCGCCTTATGAAGAAATGTGTCCCTTTCAAATGGGACCAAGCGTGTAGCAATGCCTTTGAGAGCATTAAATCCTACTTGATGAAGCCTCTAGTTCTGGCAGCCCCTATACTTGGAAAGTCGTTGATACTATACATTTCAGCACAAGAAAGGTCTGTTGGAGCACTATTGGCCCAAGAAAATAGTGAAGGGAAAGAAAACTCCCTTTACTACTTGAGCAGGATGATGACACCAAATGAGCCGAATTATTCGCCAATTGAAAAGTTATGTTTGGCGCTAGTCTTCTCAATCCAAAAGTTGAAGCACTACTTTCAAGCTTATGTCGTTCGTTTGGTTTCTAGAGCAAATCCGATCAAGTTCGTGATGTCAAAATCTGCCCTTAGTGATTGACTAGCAAAGTGGTACCTCCAGTTTCAACAATTTGAAATCGTGGTCATCCTTCAAAAGGCTATAAAAGGACAACCGTTAGCGGACTTCTTGGCAGATCACCCTATACCTGATGAATGGGAGCTAACTGATGAACTACCTGATGAGGACGCCATGGTCATCGAAGTTCAACATCCATGGAAGATGTACTTTGATGGTGCTGCGTATCGCAGAGGAGCTCGTGCTGGTGTAGTATTTGTCACTATGTAAGGCCTCGAAAAATTTTGCGAAATAATATAAGACTTTGGGGTGTCAGGTTGACTAATTATAATATTTTATGTGCTATATATATGATGTAAGTGAATTGGATTGGTAAAAAAGTGTATGAGTCATATAATAAGTAAGGTGAGGTCCAAGGAGAGGCCTAAGTGTAAGCCAAATGGGAAAATTTCATAATAGGCTAAAATTTCAAAGGTGCTTGCACTAGTCTAGACTTTGAAAGAGAATATCTAAATATATAAGGTATTATGTGATTAATAACCAATCAAATGAAAGGTCTTTGAGTCTAGTTTCCAACGCTTCAAACCGTTCGTCATTCGGACACTCCTACAAGAAGTTATGACCAAATTACCAAACACTGGAAAATTTTATACTACCGCGCCGCCCCATGCGGCGCACGGCACGCTGCGCCAGTAGGAATTCCAAAATGGTCCGAAATTTCAATTCCAGACATATTTTTAATAGACGCCACGCACCCCGCAGCGCCCCACGTGCCGCGGCTGTACAAAAATGGGTTTTTAAGATCCGAACCCCATTTCATTTAACTCGATTGAGGTTCATTTTTGGGGAAATTTCTGGTGTTCTAGAGAGAAGGGAGAGCGATTCTAGAGACAGGAAAGGGGAAAACTAAAGATTTCACTACTCTTCCTCGAATCACACCTTGAAATCGCATCAAAGGGTTGCTAAGGCTTCAAAGAGGTAAGAATTTCTTTTCCCCAATTCTTCAATTTCAAAATCTAACTAGAAATGGGTAATTAGTAAGATGATTCTTGGATGTGAGAGTATTAGTTATTCATGCATGTACAAATTAGGTTTGTGGGAAGATTATTGAACATAAACAAGTAAAGATTGGGTTGGAGAATGAAGGGAATCTTGTAAAAGAGATTTGAAATCAAGATGCACAACTAGTAATTGATAAAATTCTCAAATGAGCTAGAATTATGAATATCTTCCTAATTTGTGTTCAATTTTGTTATGTCTCAAAATAGATTGAAGTTGTTAGAATTTCCGGAATATTGTAGTAATTAAAGGAAAGTTCAAAAAAGGTATGTATGGCTAAAACCCCCTCTTTTTAGAAATTGAGCTTTGTTGGTGTTTGTGTAAATGCGGTAATATTAAAGTTGGGTTGATGCATTGATTGTTAATTCCACATGAATTGGTGTTGCAACTTTATATACGTGAAAGGTGTGTCTCAATATGATCGATATGTTATTCTCGATGATTTAAAAAGGTGCGGAGAATATGAATCATGTATTGAAATGCCTAGACCTTAAATCAAGATTGAAATTGAGATTGTTATGCCAAACTATGTGAAATCCTCTATGTATAAAGATGCTTGAAACAAATCAAATGACTTTGGGAAATAGAGTGTGGCCAACGTGCCAAGAGCTTGAGTTATAATTGTGCTTGGTGATGCCTATGACATGAGAAAATATGAAATATATTATGAAATGAGCCTTGACTTCACTTTCCGTAATTGACTTCAACAACAAAGTGGCCTAAAGGCTTTATACTCAATTTATGCCCATATGTGGCTATTCGAGATATTGATTTGCCTTATAAGTACCTCCAATATGATTCGAGTTGTTACATACACCGATGTTTAAATTGTATATTGTCGTGATTGAAAAGGAGTAATTCAAGAATAATTGGTGTAATTGCTTGTTTATGACTTGATGTATGTTTCTATTATGGTTTGGTGTGTCCCCTCCTTTTTGGAAGAACCCTTTGTGTTTGAAGTTCCATTGATAATGAACTTGAGGTGTATTATTTCTGAAATATTCTATATGACCATGATTCATGTTTCCTCTCATATGTACTTGACCTCTTGAATTGAATGGCTTGTTGTTGAGATTGATATTGATGTGAAATATGTGAAAAGAACTTGAATTATGAAATACGGCCAAGTACCAAGTATGATGTATTGATTGTGGCCCCAAGTGCCGATGAATTGATATGTGAAATAAATATTGAAATGAGATGATTGATGGAAAAGGGAAAACGTCTTAGTAAGACGGCCTAGCCGATTGGGCCGTGATCGGACGCCATGCCGCACACATGGTGGTATTATAATGATTTGAGATTGGAAAGTGACAATAAAATTGTGATTGGGGTACACATCTCAAATAAGACGGCCTAGCCGATCGGGCCGAGATCGGACTCCGTGCTAAGATTCACGGTGGAATATGTATGTATGTATGTATGTATGTATGTATATATATATATATATATATATATATGTATGTATGTATATATATATATATATTGGCACAGAAATTGTGATTGAAATTGGGAGTTGGTTATGATGTGCATATTGTGAACAATGGTATTATGAACAGTGGCATTGTGAATTATTGTGAACGATGATGCAAAGATTTGAAATGTCTCAACCTAGAGGTATCGAAATTATGTGAAAGCTATGTGATCACTTTTATTTGATGATGTGGTGATTGTTTAAAGCTTTTGTTGAATCCTTATGATTTCTTTGTTCTTGTATGATAGTTCTTTCTATTGAGATGGTGTTTAGTTATACATACTAGTGCTATTCGATGGCACTAACGTCCCTTTTGCCGGGGCCGCTATATCTTTAAATGGATGTAAGTGGTTCCATAGCAGGCAGTGTTGGTCGCAACTAGTGACGCATCTTCCTTTCAGCTGACTTGGTGAGCCCCACTTCATTTCGAGTCCTGTACCATTGTTTATCATGTACTTTGTATTTTGAGGTATAGCCGAAGCCTTGTTGCGGGCATTTCCATATTACTCATCGGTTGTATTTAGAGGCTCCGTAGATAGGTTGTGGGTGGTGTTTGGTATTGGGAATTAAATTAGAAATATTGGTATTTGGTAAATATGTCTTCCTTCATATCTATAAAAATTGTCATATTTTGGATACTATGGTTGAAATGGCTAATGAAACCAAAATGGAAGTTTATTAATAAAATATTTATAAAGTATGATTAATGGAGTCCATCTCCTCCTTATTCATGAATTAGTTTAGGTAGAATGAAACCTAACAGGCTTGCTCAGTCGGGTTTACTCAGTTGAGCGACGGTCGCGCTCCTCGATTGACAAACTTGGTATCAGAGCCTAAGGTTTTAAAATGTCCTAGGATGTCTCGAAGCCATGTCTAGTAGAGTCCTTCTTACCGGTATGTTGTCGACCACATCTACAAGTTGGAGGCTATTCAGACATTTAGGAATTTCACCCTTCTTTGATACTCTAGATCGTGCGGTAAAACCCAAGATAGGGAGCTAATTTCCTCGCTATGTCTTATTCCTAAGATGAGTAATCTTGATACCATAATCCATGAGTTGAAGTAATAAGGAGGGAATGACCCCACCATTGAATCTGAGGGAGATTGCCCAAGAGTTTGTTAGGAGAATGTATCGAGCTATGGAGGGATTGGTAGAACTTGTTGCCAAAGGGAATACCCTTGTTCATATTAATGTCACCGCACCACCGGATCATGTAGTATATCAGTATGTTACCAATGTATGTTACAGATATAGAGTCGAGGGGTATCGATTAAGCTATTGCCCTATCAACCTAAAATCACCAAGTAAGTCACTCCTTAGTACATACATATGAACAACACAAAAATTTCTACTTGTTGTATATGTACATCCATATTGAAGAGTTCTCATAAACATGATCTTAACAAGATATTGAATCACAAAACATTGCATGTACCTACTCTTTGTACGAGACACATTATTCGTGAATCCACTATATTACAAATCCTCTTAATTACATCCTCTTGTAGAATTAAGTTCTATAGATATGTCCTTGAATGGGGTTATAACTCTAGGATTAATACTTCCCACTTACTTTCCTAAATTCTTAACAGGGGACTACATCCGGTGAATTTGGTACAAAATCTTTTTTTATGGACAACGTCTGCTCATTTGTGCCTATGCATGCACCATCGTAAAGTTTACCTATGTGGTGTCAAGTTCCATGTAAAGCATCATAGTGTTGCGATCCTCCTCGAGTCACTCTTTTACTCACTTGCGTAGTCACTCTACTCTCTTGTGAGTATCATAATGAAAGCTTCTCACTGTCTAGTAACATAATAGCATACCTTAACACCTATCACATGAGTGCATGTCAATCTAAATGGTCATCATGTGCATAAAGTCTCCCTGAAAATTGAGATCCTCACATCTTCATCATAGGAAGATCATGTATCGCCATCGTGGTATAACTTTTGTGTCCACTTGGTACATCCCGTAGCAAGTAGCTCACTTGGTTCCTAGTATTGTTGTCGCCCAGGATGTGGTCTTGTATTGCAGTTTGGAAGTTAGTATAGCAGAAGCATGTCCAGCTCATAACAAATAATTATTTTCTCTTTATACCTCCACAACGTGTTAATTGTGTTCCTTAGTTAGTGGATTCATTGTGCTAGTTTCCCAACACTTGTTCGATAACTATGAGAGAACATATCCTTCTATGTGTCATTGTAACACTTCCCTTCTCATAAGGACCCTTACTAGGCTCTCCGTCAAGACCAAGTGCACATTTGGGGGTTATCATAGCACAACGCCTATTTCCCATGATTTTCTTTCTTTCATTAGCATCTGAGTATTTCTCAAGTCAAAATCCATGGAGAAATCATTATGAACATCTGCAAACCTTCCATGATTATTGTATACTATTTCATTGGGTTCGGTTGTCTTTACACACTCGACTTCTAGAATCATTGACTATGTCATTGTCATGTGCGGGGAGTTTTGCTACCTTTGGTATTCCACCTTCCTGGGCGGGTAGGAGTGTGATTTGTCTTTCTCCCTGGAGCATCATGTTAACAATTAGAACTCCTCTAACCAATATATGATTTCATCCCAATATTAAGATGTCCTAGCTATGTGGATTCACCTGTGAAAGGTTGAGATTAGATGTCTTCAGATTTTTTTGCACATATCATGAGTATGTGTATTTGAAAGACAAATTCGTCGTATCTCTAGTCCTCTCATATAGGATCAACTATTGGCAAGAGGTAAGCTGTCAGAATGATAATAGTCTCACAAGTGTCCAACTTCTTTTTTCAACCTCATAGGTTTGTGGCATAGATTTCTTGTGTCAAATATTGTTAAGAGTGTAATGTAACTTCATGTATTTTGGAACCCATATCATATTTAGGGTGCTAGAATATTCCCATTTCGAGTTAAACTGATTTTCCCTACACTCCAGGAGACGACTGGGTCACGTACTTGAATAATCCTCCTTAATGATTCCTATTGCCAAGGTACTAGTTACTCATATGCCTCTATTATCTAATGATTAATTTCATCACAATGATTAACCCCATCAGCATTATTGGTAGTAATCTTTGTGTCTATTAGCATACAACCTCAGGAAGTACTCTGCTTAGTGCCTTAATGGATTCCTCAATAATTCCAGCCCAACCTTGAACTCCGTTGTTCCTTATTGAATTGAATCTATTAGGTATTGAAGGTCTAAACATGTCAAATGGGAAGCATCACAGTGTGGTCACAAATATTCAATAGGAAATTTTATGGTCAAATTATGATAGCACATCTTAGAGTAATCATTGAAGGAATGGTTTAGTGTGGGTGTTCGCGTAGAGATTTAGAATTTTGGAGGGCTGACAAGCTATTCTCAATATTTTCCCCTGAAGATGTTATGTGAGTTGATAATGAAGGTTGTATAAGTGTATTTCACATTAGGCCGCACTAGGAGTATGAAGGTTCCCCATAGTTGTTCCCCATATATTTTGCGTTTTCACGTGTCTATGTCTAAGAAGGCAGTTGGATATCCTTTGTGTATCATTCCAGTGGAAATTATTGAAGGTGAAGTTAATGGATGGTTACCTTATGTGAGGAATCTAGCTGTCATCCTTGTTAGATAAGTTTGGAGGTTGGGGTTGTTTCCGTGAATGTGTTATGGCAAAGCCTGTAAGTATAAGAGGCCACATTGAAGGCCGAGAGTGTTGTGGAAATAAGGTATTTTCTCTTGATTGTATAGCAATTGGTTTTGACTTGAAAGGTACCTTCTAGGTATTATGATTTAGAAATCTACAGTCCATGTTCAGGTGTCATTATGATAATGCAGTTCTTGTGATGTTGAGAATTAGTGTTATGGGTATAAACATTGTGGTGCTTTACTAAGTTATGGATGAGTTTTTAGGATGGTTTTGGGTGATTCTCTGACAAGTGGATAGGCCTAGTTACAAAGAAGATGCTGCCGAAATTTCTGAAATATTTGGGAGTTAGTCAAAATCTAGGGACTTGAGAAAGGATAGAAAAGAGATATGTTATGTTAGGTATTTGGGTTGTCGACGCCCCTTTTTTCTCTAACCGCGGGGTCAGAAATCGGGTATACGACATTGGGAGGGACAAATCTATTCCCTTTCGAGAATTGGGTTTCGAAATTTGAAGAGTCGCCACCTAATGATTATAGTGCATTAGGACACTTTTTTAGAAGAGTTTGAGTTGGAAAACCAGAGTTCGGGTAAGGGCTAGAAATTATCTCGAGGGGAAGGTGTTAGGCACCCCTCAAGATCCACTAGTGTGGTTCCCGGCCATGTTACAATTGTGACTTTACAAGTAAACAATCAAGGCTCAAATAAGGATTCGCACATAACATTGCGACCAAGTTGAAAATTTTCGAAGGTAAGTAGAGAGGGCAGAAATTCATGAAAAAGAGATTTGAATAATTTTACAAGAAAAGATGAAAGCAAATAAAGGGAGGGGGTCCTAGGTTTATAATTAATATGGATCACATCAATGCAATATCCAACAATCACTCCTCAGAAGAGGGGTCACACGTGATATTAACGCACCGATCATCATATCCATATTCTACCCTTCCCACACCGTTAAGGTATTAAAGCGCGGAAAGTTTCGTTACTTATTGCATGTTAGTACCCCGTCCCACTCATATCAGTCCCGGAGGCATTTAGGACTACTAATCCTAAAAGGAAAGGGATTTAGGGCCTTTTGAGAGTTTCAAAGGACAAAATACTAAGGCGTCAATCAAAACACATAATACAAGTAAAAGTGGAGGCAGATAAGCAAGTAAGGCTCAAGTAAACCTCCTTAAATCAGATAAGCCATAGAGTTTAGCATGTCTCGCATGTACTGGTTTGGTCTTTAAAATTAAAGCGATAAGCGGACTGATTCAACGCATACTTTTAGAAAGGAAGTCCGTATTAGGCTCACTCGAATGCAGTTTTCAAAGACTGAATCACTTTAATTAGTCAACTTTACCTTAAATGCGGGACTGAACTACTGATTGTAAAGGAGTTGCAGAATAAGATAAGTTTCAGAAAAGATTGCAAACTTAATACAAAGAAAATGGTTTAAAACGAGTTTCAGAAAACATACTTGTTTAAGAAAAAGAATTGTCGAGTTTTAACAAAAGAACTGAATTGCAAACTGATTCAAAAGGTTTATCAGATAAGTATAAAGAAGTGAATTCAGATTGATTTGAAAAAATGTTTGTCAAATTACCAGGAAAGCAGTAAGTTTCCAGAAAATATGCACTGATTTGAGAATATTTATCAAGAAGGAGAAAGATGCACTGGTGTGGTTGCAAGAAAAGTTTTAAAGGTTCAGAAAACGTGCAGAAAGTCGCTTGTTTTAGAAAAAGGGGCAGTACTGTTTTACACGAGTGAAACAATTCCGATTTGAAGTTCCTATAGGCATGATCTCTACAAGTTACTGATTTTAATACCTTTCAAACGTTAACAGCCTTACAAACATGATATCTATATACTGGCTTATCGTTAAACCTAATGGTTTGCCTAATGTCCTTATAAATGCAGAAATGCAAATCCCTATAGGCGTGGTATCTATATGCATAGTTGCAGAAATCAGAAAGTTAAATCCTACAAGCATGGTTTCTACTTGTGAGATTGCATAGATCAAAATTAAATCCTATAGGCATGATCTCTACCCTTTGTGCATAAAGTAACCCCCTCCCTTTTCACTAAATCCCCATGAGTTTATACAAATTATTACCGGCCAATAGAAACAAGACAGAAATTAAAAGTACATCAGAAATCATCAGCTACATCCGAGCAGCCTAATTCATACTTAGTGTCTAACAATATGAAATTGAACCATTTCCGAAATCCAGATTTTCAAAGCCCTATCTTATCTGGGGTGTTTCAGAGATCCAAGGAGTTTCAGGAACTCCAGGCAGTGCTTACACCCCAAATATATTGCAGATTTAGATTATAGTGCAGAGTGGAAATGTCAGCTATCAGATGTCCAAGTTCAGAGGGAACTCAAGGTCCCAAAGCAAGGCTCAAGAGAGAGGGGAAGAACTTAAGATTCTAGGAATAGGTGTAAGTGCACAAGGGGGAAAAGGGAATCAAAGAGAGACAGGGCAAGCTAGTGGTCATGCCCAGCAATTGGGATGTTGGCACACCCCTGACCATCCTGCTAGTCAAGCATTGAGAGTTAGGATCCATTGTGGATCAAGCCAAGGCCTGGACAGTAATTAGAATACTGTCAGGCCAAGAACTTAACTCAGCACATAGAAGGGTATAGGGGTAGAGGATTCATAATAGAAATAGAAGCAAGGAAGGAAAATATTTAACACAAATTATTGAACATAGGCAGTAGAGTAAACAACAGTCTGAAGCACATAAGGGTGAGGCAGAAGATTAAATAAAGGACATACCAATTTCAAAGAAAATAAGTAAGCAAAAGTAGCCTTGAGAGAACCAAGTTGTAAACATCAGTTCCAAAAGATCTCAAGCAAAGCCGACTTTAAAATAGTATTGCAGGAAAGTGTTTTTGTTTGTGTGTATTTCAGTGTGTGTCTGTGTGTTTCTGATTTCTGAGAATTGATTCATGATAGAAAGAGGGAGGACTAGGTCCTTATATAGTTTTTTTTGAAAGTAAGTAAGGCAGGCAAAGAGTGAAAAAACATAGAAACCAAATCAATTAGTATCAATTAAGACAACTAGACTCATTTAATTAAGGGGTCTAGGTCAAACGGCTAATCAAGATGGAATAAGGAGAAAAAAACAATTTACTAAGGCTTGATTAAGGTAAGGAAACCATATAGTGAACACATAAGGTCAAGTGCAGAGTTGGTAATTAAGAAAAGATGGAATAGTGGTGTTCTTTATAAAGTAAAAATAAGGTATCAGTTTGAAAATCAGTCAAAAGGATCCCGGATCCAATTGTAATCATAAAGAACCTCAGGTAAATAACGAAAGAATAATTCAAACGTTGGTATAGAATCACAGAAGAGATACACAAGACCAAGTATTTAAGGAAATCATCTCAAGCCTAGGATTTTACACGCAAAAGGATCAAAATAAACAGCTAGTAGGGTAAAAGGGATTTAGTCGAAAGAAATCAGGGATTAATCACTAGCATGATTAAAGGGATTTCAAAATCAATTCTGGGTGAAATCTTTGAAAGGGAAATTTTTCCTTATATATAAAGCATACAGTCCAAACAAAAGAAAAGCTTAACAATGAAAATTTCAGAATCACTGGCAAGTAGGATTCCGAATTCAGTTCCAGGCTCACAGCGAGTCTGAAACCTAGGGTTCCAAAGTGAAACCCTAGTGCCATCTACTCGAAGGGAAACCCCCAAATTTTAGGGTTTCAAATAGAAACAGAGGTGAGAAATCGTTCAAAGTAATTGAGAGAGGCAGACATACACAAACAGAAGCAAGAGAAACTACGAGTTTTAAGACAAAAGGTAGGCAAGAACATGCCGAGCAGGAATATCAACGAAACTTAGTAAAGTGAAACAAAATCAAAGCATGAACTTAAACATACATAGCAAAGAGTGAGAAGCAATGACCTAAGTTAGCACGGGAACAAAGAACAGAAAAGAATCTTGCAAAATCAGTAAGGAAACAAGAGAACAATCTTGAACATAATAAGAAATAAACAGGAGAGCATAAACACACATAAGAGAGAGCAAAAGAGTCAGGAAACCTTTAAAGACGTTTTTCCAGAAACCCTAAAATTGGATTCGAACAAATTTTGAAAAGAAAATTTGGGGAAAAGCCCTAAAACATCTATTAAAGACCCAACACGTCACAGGTATGAGAGAGATAGACGAGTACAGAACATTAGACGACTTAAAAATGGCAGAGAAGACCCTAGGATGAGAAGGTCTTGAGGAAAGTCGGATCTTTAGTCAGAGAGACTCATATTGCTTCGAACATGCCGGAAAATAGCTGGAGAGGCCATGGATCTTGCAGATCTGAGACAGATCTAAAGGAGACCATGGAAGTCAGGCCTCCAATCTTCGAATAGCTTAAGCTAGTGGTGAGGGAGAGTGAGCACATGCCACCTATGGCATGGGCTGCCATGGATTCTGGTGGGAATGAGACGGAGATCGGTGGAATAGGGTTAGGGTTTCGGAGGGCTAGAGAGGTTTTGGGAGACGAAGGGAGTTTGGAGGCAGCTATCTTTCGGTAAATGAACTAGGGTTAGGGGGGTTAGGTATTAAAAAAGGAAATGATAGGTTATGGCAGTTGATCAAAAATGATCAACGACCAGGATTTAAAAAAAACGGACGGGTTTAGCAATTGGGTCAAGGGGTAGGGTAAAAAATGAAATTGGGTCATTTAATTGGGTGGTATTGGGGTTTAATTTTAGGCTAAAATTGAAATGACAATGGCTATGTGTTAAATAACCAATTTCTCCCCTTTTTAATTTATATAGAATAGTTAAAATGATTTTAAAAACAAATTAAAAGCACTGAACTAATTAATAATATATAAACATTAATCTAAAAATATTGGGAATGATTTTATAATTGCGAAACTCTATTAATCGTAATATAGGCTATAATTGCAATTTTATGCAATTTAGCTTAAAAATATCAAATAAATTTGTAAAAAAAAAATGTAAAAATCACCTTAATTATATTTTGGTGTAAATATGAGGATGGAAATAAATTATTCACCAAAATGATAATTTTGGAAATAATTATTGGATTTTGTACCGTTAAAATAGACAATAAATTGGTTTAAAAATCATTAAAAAATACCAAACTCTTGGGTGTGCTGATATATGCACATATATGTTATTTTGAAAGTATTTTGAGTGTAAAAAATACTTAGGGAAAAATTGGGTATCAACAGCTTCCCATCTTTACCCGGGAAGGATGAAAGAGTTGTCGGGTAAAGATAAGATGGCTAATTTTGATCGAAAGAAATGATTTGCAAAGAATTCTGACCGTGATCTGGCTCTTGAGCTGCCTACATATCCCTGGTCTTACAGGATTCAGGCCATATGTAGTTCAGGATCCATCGGCGGAATATGCCGATGGAGATTTGAAACGGACGGATGCGATGTTTTAGATTGAGAGAGGTTTTCTGAAAACCCGATAGACTGTGGGAACCGGAGTGGGATCGCTCCTGCTGAGACGATCGTTGCCAGCCGGTGCACCTGCAAGTAAGCAATACAAGTGCATATTGTGCGTAAATTTAAACGTTATGCAAATTCCCATTGGACCATGAATGTTGTCCTCGGACGGATAGGATGACGTCCTCGAACCATGATGTCCTAGGCCATGAGGCGTATGGTAAAGGATTCGCAGGCTATGAAATGATGTTCTCGGGCTATGAGAATGGTGCCTCTGAACCATGATGCCTTTGAATAATGATGTGCAAAAGATAAAATGGGGTCCTCAGGCCATGGCATGGCATTCTCGGGCTATGAAAATGGTGCCTCCGAACAATGACGCCCTTGAACAATTTGGCGATCTTTCAGCCCATGAAATGCAGCATGTGGCGATCTTTCAACCGATGCAAGACGTAAATAAAAGGTGGCGATATTTCAGCCGTGCAAGAAAAAATAAAGTGGCGATATTTCAGCCATGCAAGAAAATAAAGTGGCGATATTTCAGCCATGCAAGAAAATAAAGGGGCGATATTTCAGCCATGCAGGATGGAGAAAGAGCTTAGTCTCGGAAGGCAGAAAGGCAGCCTTATGCAGATGATGATGGAGGTAGAGCTTAACCTTGAAAGGCAGAAAAGTAGCCTTATGCAATGCAAAAAAATGCAGATGGAGACAATGCTTAGTCTCGGAAGGCAGAAAGGTAGCCTTATGCAGATGGAGGTAGAGCTTAACCTCGGAAGGCAGAAAGGTAGCCTTATGCAAAATGCAGATGGATACAGAGATTAGTCTCGAAAGGCATAAAGGTAGTCTTATGCAACGCAGGAAATGCAGATGGAGGTAGAGCTTAACCTCAGAAGGTAGAAAGATAGCCTTATGCAATGCAGAGAAATGCAGGATGGAGACAATGCTTAGTCTCGGAAGGCAGAAAGGTAGCATTATCCAGAATGCAGATGGAGACAAAGCTTAGTCTCGAAAGGCAGAAAGGTAGCCTTATGCAGAATGCAGATAAATGCAGATGGAGACAATGCTTAGTCTCGGAAGGCAGAAAGGTAGCCTTATGCAGAATGCAGATGGAGACAGAGCTTAGTCTCGAAAGGCAGAAAGGTAGCCTTATGCAACGCAGGAAATGCAGATGGAGGTAGAGCTTAGCCTCGGAAGGCAGAAAGGTAGTCTTATGCAGTGCAAGAATGTAAAAGGATGATTAGTAGTAAGATCTCTTAGCTGATAGCTGATTATGACAATATGACTGCTGGGGAGATTGTGTACGGATAGCAATTGCGGGCAAGTGATGATTCTAAGAAGTTGCATTCTTGGGAAAGTATGCGTACATAAATATACCTGACGATATTTCAAGTCGAGTGCCTGCATCCAAAGAAAATCGTGAGTTCTGTGAGGGGAAAGGTTAGTTCGTTTTCCCCAGGATCTTGATGTTGTGTGTCATTGGGGTAGCGTCGCTAAACAACTGTAATTCGGATAATAGTTATGCATGCTTTAGTAAATATATAATCAAAAATAATTTTCTTTAGATGAACCAACGACTGCGACGTGGTTCAAGACATTGCAACCTCTTTCGCTCTGGAATTTTGAGGGTCCTCCTCAAAATTCCATCCCAGTTTACTGGGCTGGCGCTTCTGATGGTTGTGCTAAATGACTAAAAAATCCATCTTCGTAATTTCGAGGGTCCTCCTCAAAATTCTACCCTAGTTTACTAGGCTGGCGCTTCTAGTGATGCATGGACTGAAATTAACTTCGGAATTTTGAGGGTCCTCCTCAAAATTCTGCCCCAGTTTTAATAGCGGGGAAAAATGGAATTTTTATTAAATTATGACTGAACCCATAGGGCTGCCTACGTATCCCCTCTTAAACGGGAATCAGGTCAGGCGTAGTTCAAATTACATCATTAAGGGAATCATAAGTGGTTACACATAATATCGTTTCACTGCATCTGAATTGATTGGCTTCGGCCAGACTTCTCCATCCATCTCTGCAAGAATAAGGGCTCCTCCAGTTAGAACCCGGTGAACCATGTACGGACCCTGCCAATTGGGAGAGAACTTCCCCTTGGCTTCATCTTGATGTGGGAATATTTTCTTCAACACCAGCTGCCCCAGTGTAAACTTCCTTGGCTTAACCCTTTTGTTGAAGGCTCTGGACATTCTGTTCTAATACAACTGACTGTGGCAAACCGCATTCATCATTTTCTCATCTATAAGGGCTAACTGCTCGTAGCGACCTTTTACCCATTCTGCATCATCCAATTCTACTTCTTGCATGATCCTTAAGGAGGGAATTTCTACCTCGGTAGGGATGACCACCTCTGTACCATAAACCATCATGTAGGGAGTTGCTCTGGTCGATGTGCGGACTGTAGTTCGGTATCCCAATAAGGCGAATGATAACTTCTCATGCCATTGTTTGTGCCTTTCGACCATCTTCCTTAGTATCTTCTTGATATTCTTGTTGGCTGCTTCCACAACTTCATTCATCTGAGGCCTGTAGGCTGTAGAGTTCTTGTATTTGATCTTGAAAGTTTCACACATTGCTTTCATCAAGTCACTGTTGAGATTGGAACCATTATCGGTGATGATTGATTCCGGAACTCTGAACCGACAAACAATGCGATTGCGGACGAAACCCGCTACAACCTTCTTAGTGACCACTTTATATGATGTTGCTTTGACCCATTTGGTAAAATAATCGATTGTCACTAAGATGAACCTGTGCCCATTTGATGCGGCAGGCTCGATAGGTCCGATAGCATCCATTCCCCAAGTGGCGAATGGTCATGGTGAGCTTGTTGCAGTAAGCTCATTTGGAGGCGCCTTTATCATATCTACATGTATCTGACAGCGATGACATTTGCGAACATACTATATACAGTCTGTTTCCATAGTCATCCAAAAATACCTTGCTCGAAGTATCTTCTTTGCTAAGATAAAACCATTCATGTGTGGCCCGCAGGTCCCTACATGCACTTCGTCCAATAGCCTGGATGCTTCTTTTTCTTCGACACACCTTAGTAAACCCAAATCGGGAGTCCTCCTGTACAGGATTCCTCCACTATGAAAAAATTTGCTGGATAGCCTACGAAGTGTACGCTTCGGAGTAGCGTTGGCAAGTCCTGGATATTCCCCTGTTGTTAAGTACTCCTTGATGTCATGGAACCATGGTTTTCCATCCGCTTCTTCCTCAACGTGGGCACAATAAGTTGGCTGATCATGAATCTTTACTGGGATGGGATCAATGAAATTTGTATTTGGATGTTGGATCATGGATGATAAAGTAGCTAATGCATCAGTAAACTCGTTTTGGACTCTGGGGACGTGCTGAAATTCTGTCTTTGTGAACCTTTTCCTCAACTCCTGTATATGATGCAAGTAGGGAAGTATCTTAGAGTTCTTGGTTGCCCACTCTCCTCGAACCTGATGTATGAGCAAATCTGAATCCCGGATCACTAGCAACTCCTGAACGTTCATGTCAATGGCCATTTTGAGCCCCAAGATGCAGGCTTCATATTCGGCCATAATATTGGTGCAAGGGAACCGGAGCTTGGCGGATATCGGGTAGTGCTGGCCGGTTTCTGATACTAGGACTGCTTATATGCCAACTCCTTTGAAATTTGCAGCTCCGTCGAAAAACAACCTCCAACCATCATAGGATTCTGCAATATCTTCTCCTATGAAAGATACCTCTTCATCGGGAAAATACATTTTTAGGGGCTCGTATTCCTCGTCCACGGGATTCTCGGCAAGATAGTCCGCCAAGGCTTGCCCTTTGATTGCTTTCTAGGTCACGTAAACAATGTCTAATTCACTTAGCAGGATCTGCCACTTGGCGAGCTTGCCAGTGGGCATGGGCTTCTGGAAGATATACTTCAGAGGGTCCATTCTGGATATCAGATAAGTAGTGTAAGCACAGAAGTAATGCCTCAACTTCTACGCGACCCAAGTCAGAGCATAACAAGTGCATTCTAAAAGAGAATATCGGGCCTCGTACGGTGTGAACTTCTTATTGAGATAGTAGATGGCTTGCTCCTTTCTCCCTGTTTCATCATGTTGTCCTAGAACACAACCGAATGCTCTATCCAATACCACAAGGTAAAGCAATAGGAGTCTTTCTGGCTTAGGCGGAACCAAGACCGGCGGCGTTGACAGGTATTCCTTAATTCTGTCAAAAGCTTTCTGACAATCATTAGTCCATTTGGTAGTAGTGTCCTTCTTCAACATTTTGAAGATAGGTTCACAAATGACCGTGGATTGAGCTATGAACCGGCTGATATAGTTGAGTCTTCCCAGAAAACTCATCACGTCCTTCTTGCTCTTTGGCGACGGCAATTCTTGGATAGCTTTGACCTTTGATGGATCCAATTCTATTCCTCGATGACTCACGATGAAACCCAATAATTTTCCAGCAGGAACCCCGAATGCACACTTGGCAGGATTCAGTTTCAGATTGTACCTCCTCAGTCTGTTGAAGAACTTACTTAGATCTGTCATGTGATCCCTGGCTTTCTTGGATTTGATGATGATGTCATCCACATATACCTCGATCTCCTTGTGTATCATATCATGAAAGATGGTAGTCATGGCTCTCATGTAGGTGCCACCAGCGTTCTTCAAACTGAATGGTATCATTTTGTAACAGTACATTCCCCACGGTGTGATGAAAGTCGTTTTCTCTACATCTTCCTCATCCATCCATATCTGATGATACCCAGCAAAACAATCGACAAAAGACTGCAACTCATGCTTGGCGCAGTTGTCGATAAGAATGTGTATGTTAGGCAAGGAGAAGTCGTCTTTGGGACTGGCCCGATTAAGATCCCGGTAGTCAACACAAACTTTAACTTTCCCATCCTTTTTTGGCATTGGCATGATGTTGGATAACCATGTCGGATACTCTACTACCCTGAGAACCTTGGCTTTGACTTGCTTGGTAACCTCTTCTTTGATTTTCAAACTCATGTCGAGATTGAATTTCCTGAGCTTCTGCTTTACCAGTGGGCATGTTGGATCTGTTGGCAGTTTGTGAGCTACAATGGATGTGCTGAGACCAGTCATATCATCATATGACCAGGCGAATATGTCTTCATATTCCTTTAGGAACTCTGTGTACTCTTTCTTATCTGATGGTGACAGGTGAATACTGATGCGTGTTTCTTTGACATTCCCTGTATCTCCTAGATTAACGACCTCAGTTTCGTCCAAGTTAGATTTAGGCCTATTTTCAAAATTCTCAACTCCTCTGACGACCTCTTCTGGTATATAATCCTCTTCTGAGTTCGTATCCGTTTGTTGCGTTGTCTCGTTGCAAGTCACAATCGTTGGTTCATCATCAAGGCAAGTAATAGTAATGCTGTGTAAAATAAAGTGAATGATAGAAAAATAATAAGAGTGAGATATATAGTAAACTGAAATGCTTCGATTAAATTTGTAATTGTTTTGAATATCAGAGCTCTTTTCAGAATTAAAGACAATGTGGAAATAAAATCAGCTAGTAAAAAGTAAAATGTGATGCATGGTGTTTTTGTTTAGCCTTGCTACCCCGAAGCTTTCCGGGCCCTGGTGGTTCTGGTTGACCAAATGTTGAGGCGCTCTCCTCGGTTCACAACTTGTATAGAAGGGCCTTCCTCCTCGAAAATAACACAGCAGTCCATATCATCATTCTCCAGGAACAGAATCTTCACAGCTGCCAATGCTTCATCTTCCTCTGACCCATATATAGTATCTGTCGGCTGGAAAGTCTGCTCTAGATGAGGTATCGGATGCTCCAGTGGGTAATAGGGACTGCGCCATGGTGGCGACCAGTGATTGAACTCCTCCCAAGTGTACTCATACCCCAAACCAAATGTAGTGCCATGTTTCTTCAGCTTGATGGGTTTGGCGATTCCCTGGAGGTTTTTGCCGAGTCCCTTTCCAGGTTCGTATCCACACCAATTCAGGATACTTTCAATCTTGTTATCCCACTATTTATCTTTGTCTACAGCGTTGACTCTTTCAATGTGGTGGTATGTTTCTCCGCCTATTCTCCTTCTGCCTCCAATCATCGGGATGGTCTGGCGACTATATATGGGGTTGCTACCATCGCCATGAATGATCACCTCTTGGTGATTCCATTTGAACTTCACTACCTGATGTAGGGTCGATGCTACAACTCTAGCGGCATGGATCCATGGCCGTCCCAACAGCAAATTGTAGGATGCTGGGACATCTATCACTTGAAAGTCAACGTCGAACCAAGTTGGCCCCATTTGCAAGCATAGGCTGATCTCTCCGATAGTGGACCTTTGGGACCCATCGAAGGCTTTGACATTGATGGACCCATCTTTGATCTCGTGCAGGATCTTTCCCAATGTTCTGAGAGTTATCAATGGATAGATGTTGAGGCTGGAGCCTCCATCGATCAAGACTCTAGTGACGAAGTAATCCTCGCATTGCACGGTGATGTGTAGGGCCATGTTGTGACTTAGTCCTTCCAGCGGCAGCTCATCTTCGTGGAAGGTGATTTTGTGGCTTTCCAGTATTTGTCCTACCATATTTGCCATTTCGCCCCCCAGTTATGTTGCTGGGTATATAAGTTTCGTTTAATGTCTTTATCAAGGCATTTTTGTGTGCGTCAGAGCTCTGTAGAAGAGCTAGGATGGAGATTTGTGTTGGTGTTTTGTTCAACTGCTCAACGACCGAATACTCCTTAGCTTGTATTCTCCTCCAAAGATCATCGAGACCAGTTTTAGTAGTCCGTCCCGAGGCTTGCTTACTGGACTCAGCTAGGTGCTCTGGAGTGTAAACCCTGCTTGTTCTGGTCATACCCTGCGCAGCAATTGCTTCTCCCGTCTTGGTCTTTCCTTTCCTCCTTGCCTCAACTGTGTAATCCCATAGTATGGAATTTGAGTGGAACGTTGTTATGTCTGACATTGCTATAGGAATGGGTACCCTCGGTGGTAACACAACAACTTCAAAGAGTACAGGTGCCTTTGGAGCCCCAAACTCAACCTCAATTGGCCCGGCCACCTTCGCAGAAGAAGGTGCTTCAAATTAGAGAGGTATAGACATGTTTACTTCATCGCCCCTAGAGGTCTGGTTCTGCACAACAATCGGGTTAAGTGTGACTGCTGGTTTCTTTGGGTCATCAACCTCAGCAATCAGTCTTATTGACCCCTTGGGGTCCCAGTCATCTTCGATCTCGATCATGTGAATGTCCCCACCTCTGTGATCAGGCAGAGGGTTGTTAGGGACATTAGGAACATGCTCCTTTTCTAAGATAACCTTATTGTCGATCAGAGTTTGAATCTTGTCCTTCAACGAGCGGCACTCATCAATGGTATGTCCCTTCATGCTGGAGTGGTACGCACAGGTCTTATTAGGGTTGACCCACTGGGAAGGATTTTCTGGAGTTATGGCAGGGATAGGGAAGACGTAACCAGCAGCTTTAAGTTTCTCATACAGCTGGTCAATTGGCTCAGCGATGGCTATATATTGTCTGGGAGGTCTGCGGTAAAAATTTGGTCTGGGTCTAGGGAAATTTTGGCGAGTGAGAGGTGATTGGTAGTGAGAGGGTTAGGCATTATAAGCTTAGTAAACAGGTGCAGGTTGAGAGTATCTGGGTGAAGTGAGTTGATATGTGGGAGGTGGAGATGATTGGTAAACGGGTGGTGGATTTTGGTAAGAGGGTGCGGGTGCTTGGTAATTCGGGATAGGCTGATATGTAAGTGGAGGTGACGGGTAAGTGTGGTATTTTAGTGGTGATTTGGCTCCCTGTGCGACCATCACGGCATTGACATCCTTCTTCTTGGACGTGCCACCAGACTGTAAAGCCTTGTTGGTGGCCTGCAATGCTTCAAGATTAGTAACCATACCATTCTTAATGCCTTCCTCAATTCTTTCTCCCAACTTGATGATATCGGAGAATTTCTGGCCCTCGATCAGCATCAACCTCTCATAATATTGTGGGTCCTAAGCTCGGATGAAGAATCTGTTCATTTGTTCCTCTTCTAAGGTCGGCCTGACCTTAGCAGCCTCTGATCTCCAACGAGTAGCATACTCGCAGAATGTCTCGGTAGGCTTCTTCTTCAGATTCTGGATGTAGAATACATCCGGTGTATTCTCTGTATTGAATCGGAACCTATCCATGAAATTCGATGCCATACCTACCCAGCTTGTCCATTTCTTGGGGTCCTGACTGATGTACCAGGATAAAGCATCCCCCTTCAGGCTTCTCATGAATAGTTTCATACGGATTTTCTCATTCTTTCCGACTCCGACCAGCTTATCACAATATGTCCTCAAATGGACTCTGGGATCTCCTGTGCCATCGAACATTTCGAACTTGAGAGGTTTGTATCCCTCTGGAAGTTCAACATCTGGCTGAATGTAGAGGTCCTCATAATTCAGCCCCTCTATGCCTTTGTTTCCTTCCATGCCCTGGACTCGGCTGGTCAACTTCTTGAGTTCTGCTACCAAGTTTCTGATAAGAGAGTCCTTGTCATCAGACTCAGGTGCACTTGAGATTGGTTGAGTGTAGTGGGGTATGGTATCTACGTAGATGGGAGTGTTGTTGGGGTGGTCGTTTGTGGTGTTCAGTGGTTCGGGAATGGGTAGTGGAGTGTGGCATGTGTTGCAATGTTGAGCATGAGTGGGTTGCATCTGTGGTTGTGAGGTGTTCTATGGAGGTGCGGGATTTTAAGCATTTGGAAAGTTGATATCAGGAGCGGTGAGAATGAATGATAAATTTGCCAAGTTCCGAACTTGATCCAGTTCTTCTTGTAGCTTCAATAGTTTCTGCTCAAGTTGGGCAGCAGTTTCCTTAGCAACCGGGGTACCCTGAGGAATCTCAATTCTTTCAATTTCCTTTCTGGCGCTTGAATCTCCCATTCTACCTTTGTTCTTGTTCCGGATAGGACTCGGAGGAGGAGGAGGTGGAGGGCCCTTGGATCTCGTACTGTATGATGATGGTGCCAGAATGCACGAACTAACCTTTGGGGAGGGGAATAAAAATAAAGAAAAACAAAAAAGGTAACAAGTTAGTGCGGGTTATGAGAAGAAAATGTTGCAATATTTAAACACATTGTGCAAGAATATAAATCGCGTCCTAATTTGGGTGCCTCGTTGTGCCCGAGGTAGGCCTAGCGACAAATTAATTTGGAGAACTTATAATGCTAAATGCCTCATTTTATTGATAAAAATAAGACGAATCCAAAACGATGCTAAATAACAGAAAATAAAATGTCACTAGTGGCCATCGGCCTTATTACATCATTAAAAGCAAAAGAAAAGACTCCTAACTACTTGGTCCCAGAAGGACCTTCCCCAGATTCGGTATCTTTATCCCCCTCGAACAGCTTCACCAGCTCGCGCAGTCCTAGCAGCAGATAAGCCTGGACCAAATGTCCGCCTGTATTCCCTTCAGCGTTTCGACAATCTTCAATCCTCTTGAGGAACTTTCCTTCTAGCTCCACTAGACCCCGCTCCAAATACCCTAGTCGCTTGTTAGCGCTGACAGCCATATCCTTCCATTCCTCGATCAACTTCTGATGGGCTTCTTGTATTTCCCGATGCTCACTTTCACACTCTCAAATCCTCTTGTGCAGTTTATTGTACTTAACCCGTGCTTCAGCTTTCTCGTCGATGATTTTGTGTCCGTGAATGAACCTGGGTTGACCCATACCATTGTGATTATCTTCCAACCAACCCGAATAGTGCGGCACGCAACCAGCATGATACCTGTCTGGCTCAATAGATTCTTTCCCCAAAACGAGCTTGCAATGCCACATGTGTTGAGCTTGGCATTTGTGAGGCTATCATCGTCCTGGAAATCAACCCTAAAGTGACTCATTTTATCGACCCTTGGTATGATTTTCTTTCTTCCAGCCTGCCTCCTGGCTCGGAGGGGAACGTAGGGATAAGTTCCTCTTAGACCAATGAGTATGAGAAATGGCGCATCTCGGGATCGAACAATGAATTCTTCCGTAGGGAACCATTCGACCATCTACTATACCTGGTCTTCTTTTAGATTCTCAAATAGCTCCACCCATCTTCTTGCATCCTCTGGCTGAGCGAACATGTTAGGCATATAATTCATATGCCTTGGCTGGTGGAAGGCAATGTGATCATCCCAGTCTCTGCGTAAGATCTCCTGTTGGTATTCTCCTTTCTGGAGGTGCTCCATGAGCCAGAGCTGAAGTAATAAATTGCATCCCTCAAAATGACTGGCCTTTCGCTGACAGTTGTCCAGAGCCCGGTATATCTCAGCAACAATCATGGGCACTATACTGAAAGGTTGTCCGCCAATTCCTTCCATTAGAGTCTTGGTTACCATGGCCAGTCTGGTGTGGATCCTAGCCTTCTTCATAGGGAACACTATCATCCCTAGGAAACAAAACATGAATACGAAGACCCTTCTGTGAATATGCCCCAGTGAGGTGAGGGCAAATTCATCTGAGTAGGTGCGGTATGATTTGCTATAGCCATACCTCTCGTACAGATAGTCGAATGGGATGTAGGAGTCTTTCAAACAAGCCAAGTCTGGGTTCTTCTTCAGTCCCATCATCTTAAGAAAATCCCTACCCTTGCGATTCTCTGGCATAAGCAAACCCGGAGTCTCCCAAGGAATACCAGCTAAGCCTCCTATTTCTTCGAGCAAAGGAGTCATTTCAAGGTCCCCGAAGTGGAACATGGACCTGTCACTATCCCAAAACAGAGTTGCAGCCTCTATGATTTTGTTGTCAGGCTGGATTTCTAGAAGAGAAGGAAGATTCCCTAAGTATTTGCGGACGAGCGTCTGATCACTAGAATGGAGATCTTCCCACCAATTTAGCAGCCTTGGATGAATGTTGGTTACCATGCCAAATTTGGGGACTTCGTGCCTCATTTTCTGCAAAACAGAGTGTTAGACCCTTACCCCGCCAGACTCGACTATTTAAACCAATAATTAGCATAAAAAGCATTTAGTTCTCCAAATAAATGCACAGAACATGTAGGTGTCCGTTTGGGTTTCAGGGAAACCCGATGGACTTTGGACAAGGCTATCTTAATGAGTCATTATGTGGACAACATAACTGACTCGGCTAGGTTTGACCATGATGCATGCACAGTTAGACAGAGTAAGGTTTCTATCGGGGTATTAGACAGGTACCCTTGAGCGGACAACTCAAGAGGGAAAGGCACGGAACCGTCGACTGCACCGCTGATCGACTGATTTTACCGCAAATACGCCTTTGCCGAATTTAAAGGGTGATAATATTGGAAGAGCGCAACCACTCATTATAAGCGTTGCTACGATATTTGTTTGACACGAGTGGAATATGATGTTGAAGATGCAGTTTACAAGAATGAAACAAATTGACATGTATTTTCACGTTCATAAGATAAATGATTACAATAATTACAGTAATTACAACAACATTGAAATAAAGCAGTAAAGGAAAGCAGCTAAAGGAAAGAAAAGACATGAAGAGCCAAGTCAGTTTCGTAGTGAAAGAATAAATGGCAGTAAATAAAGCAATTAATGAGATAGTAAAGTCACAAGCAACATGCAATGGTAAAAGCCTAAAGAAGATCCCCAGCAGAGTCGCCATGCTGTCGACGCCCCCTTTTTCTCTAACTGTGGGATCAGAAATCGGGTATACGACATTGGGAAGGACAACTCTATTCCCTTTCGAGAATTGGATTTCGGAATTTGAAGAGTCGCCACCTAATGATTATAGTGCATTAGGACACTTTTTTAGAAGAGTTTGAGTTGGAAAACCAGAGTTCGGGTAAGGGCTAGAAATTATCTCGAGGGGAAGGTGTTAGGCACCCCTCAAGATCCACTAGTGTGGTTCTCAGCCATGTTACAATTGTGACTTTACAAGTAAAAAATCAAGGCTCAAATAAGAATTTGCATATAACATCGCAATCAGGTTGAAAACTTTCGAAGGTAAGTAGAGAGGGCAGAAATTTTAAAAAAAGAGATTTGAATAATTTTACAAGAAAAGATGAAAGCAAATAAATGGAGGGGGTCCTAGGTTTATAATTAATATGGATCACATCAATGCAATATCCAATAATCACTCCTCAGAAGAAGGGTCGCACGTGATATTAACGCACGGGTCATCATATCCATATTCTACCCTTCCCACCCCGTTAAGGTATTAAAGCGCGGAAAGTTACGTTACTTATTGCATGCTAGTACCCGTCCCACTCCTATCAATTCCGGAGGCATTTAGGACTACTAATACTAAAGGGAAAGGGATTTAGGGCCTTTTGAGAGTTTCAAAGGACAAAATACTAAGGTGTCAATCAAAACACATAATACAAGTAAAAGTGGAGGCAGATAAGCAAGTAAGGCTCAAGTAAACCTCCTTAAATCAGATAAGCCATAGAGTTTATCATGTCTCGCATGTACTGGTTTGGTCTTTAAAATTAAAGCGATAAGCGGACTGATTCAACGCATACTTTTAGACAGGAAGTCCGCATTAGGCTCACTCGAATGCAGTTGTCAAAGACTGAATCACTTTAATTAGTCAACTTTACCTTAAATGCGGGACAGAACTACTGATTGTAAAGGAGTTGCAGAATAAGATAAGTTTCAGAAAAGATTGCAGACTTAATACAAAGAAAATGGTTTAAAATGAGTTTCAGAAAACATACTTGTTTAAGAAAAAGAATTGCCGAGTTTTAACAAAAGAACTGAATTGCAGACTGATTCAAAAGGTTTATCAGATAAGTATAAAGAAGTGAATTCAGATTGATTTGAAAATATGTTTGTCAAATTACCAGGAAAGCAGTAAGTTTCCAGAAAATATGCACTGATTTGAGAATATTTATCAAGAAGGAGAAAGATGCACTGGTGTGGTTGCAAGAAAAGTTTTAAGAATTCAGAAAACGTGCAGAAAGTCGCTTGTTTTAGCAAAAGGGGCAGTACTGTTTTAGACGAGTGAAACAATTCCGATTTGAAGTTCCTATAGGCATGATCTCTACAAGGTACTGATTTTAATACCTTTCAAACGTTAACAGCCTTACAAACATGATATCTATATACTGGCTAATCGTTAAACCTAACGGTTTGCCTAATGTCCTTATAAATGTAGAAATGCAAATCCCTATAGGCGTGGTATCTATATGCATAGTTGCAGAAATCAGAAAGTTAAATCCTATAAGCATGATTTCTACTTATGAGATTGCATAGATCAAAAATTAAATCCTATAGGCATGACCTCTACCCTTTGTGCATAAAGTAACCCCCTCCCTTTTCACTAAATCCCCATGAGTTTATACAAATTATTATAGGCCAATAAAAATAAGACAGAAATTAAAAGTACATCAGAAATCATCAGCTACATCCGAGCAGCCTAATTCAGACTTAGTGTCTAACAATATGAAATTGAACCATTTCCGAAATCCAGATTTCCAAAGCCCTCTCTTATCTGGGGTGCTTCAGATATCCAAGGAGTTTCAGGAACTCCAGGCAGTGCTTACACCCCAAATATATTGCAGATTTAGATTATAGTGCAGTGTGGAAATGCCAGCTCTCAGATGTCCAAGTTCAGAGGGAAGTCAAGGTCCCAAAGCAAGGCTCAAGAGAGAGGGGCAGAACTTAAGATTCTATGAATAGGTGTAAGTGCACAAGGGGGAAAAGGGAATCAAAGAGAGACAGGGCAAGCTAGTGGTCATGCCCAGCAATTGGGATGCTGGCACACCCCTGACCATCCTGCTAGTCAAGCATTGAGAGTTAGGATCCATTGTGGATCAAGCCAAGGTCTGGACAGTAATTAGGATACTGTCAGACCAAGAACTTAACTCAGCACATAGAAGGGGATAGGGGTAGAGGATTCATAACAGAAATAGAAGCAAGGAAGGAAAATATTTAACACAAATTATTGAACATAGGCAGTAGAGTAAACAACAGTCTGAAGCACATAAGGGTGAGGCAGAAGATTAAATAAAGGACATACCAATTTCAAAGAAAATAAGTAAGCAAAAGTAGCCTTGAGAGAACCAAGTTGTAAACATCAGTTCCAAAAGATCTCAAGCAAAGCCGACTTTAAAATAGTATTGCAGGAAAGTGTTTTTGTTTGTGTGTATTTTAGTGTGTGTCTGTGTGTTTCTGATTTCTGAGAATTGATTCATGATAGAAAGAGGGAGGACTAGGTCCTTATATAGTTTTTTTTGAAAGTAAGTAAGGCAGGCAAAGAGTGAAAAAACATAGAAACCAAATCAATTAGTATCAATTAAGACAACTAGACTCATTTAATTAAGGTGTCTAGGTCAAACGGCTAACCAAGATGGAATAAGGAGAAAAAAAACAATTTACTAAGGCTTGATTAAGGTAAGGAAACCATATAGTGAACACATAAGGTCAAGTGCAGAGTTGGTAATTAAGAAAAGATGGAATAGTGGTGTTCTTTAAAAAGTAAAAATAAGGTATCAGTTTGAAAATCAGTCAAAAGGATCCCGGATCCAATTGTAATCATAAAGAACCTCAGGTAAATAACGAAAGAATAATTCAAACGTTGGTATATAATCACAGAAGAGATACACAAGACCAAGTATTTAAGGAAATCATCTCAAGCCTAGGATTTTACACGCAAAAGGATCAAAATAAACAGCTAGTAGGGTAAAAGGGATTTAGTCGAAAGAAATCAGGGATTAATCACTAGCATGATTAAAGGGATTCCAAAATCAATTCTGGGTGAAATCTTTGAAAGGGAAATTTTTCCTTATATATAAAGCATACAGTCCAAACAAAAGAAAAGCTTAACAATGAAAATTTCAGAATCACTGGCAAGTAGGATTCCGAATTCAGTTCCAGGCTCACAGCGAGTCTGAAACCTAGGGTTCCAAAGTGAAACCCTAGTGCCATCTACTCGAAGGGAAACCCCCAAATTTTAGGGTTTCAAATAGAAACAGAGGTGAGAAATCGTTCAAAGTAATTGAGAGAGGCAGACATACACAAACAGAAGCAAGAGAAACTACGAGTTTTAAGACAAAAGGTAGGCAAGAACATGCTGAGCAGGAATATCAACGAAACTTAGTAAAGTGAAACAAAATCAAAGCATGAACTTAAACATACATAGCAAAGAGTGAGAAGCAATGACCTAAGTTAGCACGGGAACAAAGAACAGAAAAGAATCTTGCAAAATCAGTAAGGAAACAAGAGAACAATCTTGAACATAATAAGAAATAAACAGGCGAGCATAAACACACATAGGAGAGAGCAAAAGAGTCAGAAAACCTTTAAAGAAGTTTTTCCAGAAACCCTAAAATTGGATTCGAACAAATTTTGAAAAGAAAATTTGGGGAAAAGCCCTAAAACGTCTATTAAAGACCCAACACGTCACAGGTCTAGGAGAGATAGACGAGTACAGAACCTTAGACGGCTTAAAAATGGCAGAGAAGACCCTAGGATGAGAAGTTCTTGAGGAAAATCGGATCTTTAGTCGGAGAGACTCATATTGCTTCGAACATGCCCGAAAATAGCTGGAGAGGCCATGGATCTTGCAGATCTGAGATAGATCTAAAGGAGACCATTGAAGTCAGGCCTCCAATCTTCGAATAGCTTAAGCTAGTGGTGAGGGAGAGTGAGCACAGGCCACCTATGGCATGGGCTGCCATGGATTCCGGTGGGAATGAGATGGAGATCGGTGGAATAGGGTTAGGTTTTCGGAGGGCTAGAGAGGTTTTGGGAGACGAAGGGAGTTTGGAGGCGGCTGTCTTTGGGTAAATGAACTAGGGTTAGGGGGTTAGGGATTAAAAAAGGAAATGATATGTTATGGTTGTTGATCAAAAATGATCAACGGCCAGGATTTAAAAGAAAATCGGACGGGTTTAGCAATTGGGTCAAGGGGTCGGGTAAAAAATGAAATTGGGTCGTTTAATTGGGTGGTATTGGGGTTTAATTTTGGGCTAAAATTGAAATGACAATGGCTATGTGTTAAATAACCAATTTCTCCCTATTTTAATTTATATAGAATAGTTAAAATAATTTTAAAAACAAATTAAAAGCACTGAACTAATTAATAATATATAAAAATTAATCTAAAAATATTGGGAATGATTTTATAATTGCGAAACTCTATTAATCATAATATAGGCTATAATTGCAATTTTATGCAATTTAGCTTAAAAATATCAAATAAACTTGTAAAAAAATATGCAAAAATCACCTTAATTATATTTTGGTGTAAATATGAGGATGGAAATAAATTATTCACCAAAATTATAATTTTGGAAATAATTATTGGATTTTGTACCGTTAAAATAGATAATAAATTGGTTTAAAAATTGTTAAAAAATACCAAACTCTTGGGTGTGCTGATATATGCACATATATGCTATTTTGAAAGTATTTTGAGTGTAAAAAATACTTAGGAAAAAATTGGGTATCAACATGGGTCAGGCTCTACCTCTCATTCGAGGACGAATGATCCTAAGCGGGGGAGAATGTCAGGTCCCGAAAAAATTTGCGAAATAATATAGGATTTCGGGGTGCCCCAGGTAGACTAATTATAATATTTTATGTGCTATAGCTATGATGTAAGTGAATTGAATTGGTAAACAAGTGTATGAGTCATATAGTAATTAAGGTGAGGTCCAAGGAGAGGCCTAAGTGTAAGCCAAATGGGAAAAAATCACAATAGGCTAAGATTCCAAAGGTACTTGCACTAGTCTAGACTTTGAACAAGCATATCTAAATATATATAAGGTATTATGTGATTAATAACCTATCAAATGAAAGGTCTCTGAGTCAAGTTTCCAACGTTTCAAACTGTTTGTCATTTGGACACTCCTACAAGAAGTTATGACTAAATTACCAAACACTGGAAAATTTTGTACTACCGCGCCGCCCCATGCGGCGCACGGCACACCGCGCCTGTAGGAATTCTAGAATGGTCCGAAATTTCAATTCCAGACATATTTTGAACAGATGCCCCCGCACCCCGTGGTGCCCCACGCATCACGGCTGTACAAAATGGGTTTTTAAGACCCGAACCCCATTTCACTTAACTCGATTGAGGTTCATTTTTGGGGAAATTTCTGGTGTTCTAGAGAGAAGGGAGAGCGATTCTAGAGACAGGAAAGGGGAAAACTAAAGATTTCACTACTCTTCCTTGAATCACACCTTGAAATTGTATCAAAGGGTTGCTAAGGCTTCGAAGAGGTAAGAATTTCTTTTCCCCAATTCTTCAATTTCGAAATCTAACTAGAAATGGGTAATTAGTAAGATGATTCTTGGATGTGAGAGTATTAGTTATTTTTGCATGTACAAATTAGGTTTGTGGGAAGATTGTTGAACATAAACAAGTAAAGATTGGGTTGGAGAATGAATGGAATCTTGTAAAAGAGATTTGAAATCAAGATGCACAACTAGTAATTGATAAAATTCTCAAATGAGCTAGAATTATGAATATTTTCCTAATTTGTGTTCAATTTTGTTATGTCTCAAAATAGATTGAAGTTGCTAGAATTTCCGGAATATCGTAGTAATTAAAGGAAAGCTCAAGAAAGGTATGTATGGCTAAAAACCCCTCTTTTTAGAAATTAAGCTTCGTTGGTGTTTGTGTAAATGCGGTAAGATTAAAGTTGGGTTGATGTATTGATTGTTAATTCCACATGAATTGGTGTTGCAACTTTATATATGTGAAAGGTGTGTCTCAATATGATCGATGTGTTATTCTTGATAATTTAAAAAGGTGCGGAGAATATGAATCATGTATTGAAATGCCTAGACCTTAAATCAAGATTGAAATTGAAATTGTTATGCCAAACTATGTGAAATCCTCTATGTATAAAGATGTTTGAAATAAAACTTTGGGAAATAGAGTGTGGCCATCGTGCCAAGAGCTTGAGTTCTAATTGTGCCTAGTGATGCCTATGACATGAGAAAATATGAAATAGATTATGAAATGAGCCTTGACTTCACTTTCCGTAATTGACTTTAACAACAAAGTGGCTTAAAGGATTTGTACTCAATTTATGCCCATATGTGGCTGTTCGAGATATTGATTTGCCTTTTAAGTACCTCCAATGTGATTCGAGTTGTTACATACACCAATGTTTAAATTGTATATTGTCATGATTGAAAAGGAGTAATTCAAGAATAATTGGTGTAATTGCTTGTTTATGACTTGATGTGTGTTTCTATTATGGTTTGGTGTGTCCCCTCCTTTTTGGAAGAACCCTTTGTATTTGAAGTTCCATTGATAATGAACTTGAGGTGTATTATTTCTGAAATATTCTATATGACCATGATTCATGTTTCCTTTCATGTGTACTTGACCTCTTGAATTGAATAGCTTGTTGTTGAGATTGATATTGATGTGAAATATGTGAAAAGAACTTGAATTATGAAATACGGCCAAGTGCCAAGTATGATGTATTGATTGTGGCCCCAAGTGCCGATGAATTGATATGTGAAATAAATATTGAAATGAGATGATTGATGGAAAAGGGAAAACGTCTTGGTAAGACGGCCTAGCCGATCGGGCCATGATCGGACGTCATGCCGCACACATGGTGGTATTATGCTGATATTGAGATTAGAAAGTGACAATAAAATTGTGATTGGGGTACACGTCTCAAATAAGACGGCCTAGCCGATCGGGCCGAGATCGGACTCCGTGCTAAGATTCACGGTGGAATATGTATGTATGTATGTATGTATGTATGTATATATTGGCACAGAAATTGTGATTGAAATTGGGAGTTGGTTATGATGTGCATATTGTGAACAATGGTATTATGAACAGTGGCATTGTGAATTATTGTGAACGATGATGCAAAGATTTGAAATGTCCCAACCTAGAGGTATGGAAATTATGTGAAAGCTATGTGATCCCTTTTATTTGATGGTGTGGTGATTGTTTAAAGCTTTTGTTGAATCCTTATGATTTCTTTGTTCTTGTATGATAGCTCTTTCTACTGAGATGGTGTTTAGTTATACATACTAGTGCTATTCGACGGCACTAACGTCCCTTTTGCCGGGGGCGCTATGTCTTTAAATGGATGTAGGTGGTTCCATAGCAGGCAGTGTTGGTCGCAACAAGTGACGCATCTTCCTTTCAGCTGACTTGGTGAGCCCCACTTCATTTCGGGTCCTGTACCGTTGTTTATCATGTACTTTGTATTTTGAGGTATAGCCGGAGCCTTGTTGCCGGCATTTCCATATTACTCATCGGTTGTATTTAGAGGCTCCATAGACAGGTTGTGGGTGGTGTTTGGTATCAGGAATTAAATTAGAAATATTGGTATTTGGCAAATATGTCTTCCTTCATATCTATAAAAATTGTCAAATTTTGGATACTATGGTTGAAATGGCTAATGAAACCAAAATGAAAGTTTGTTAATGAAATATTTATAAAGTATGATTAATGGAGCCCATATCCTCCTTTTTCATGAATTAGTTTGGGTAGAATTAAACCTAACAAGCTTGCTCAGTCGGGTTTACTCGATTGAGCGCCGGTCGCGCTCCTCGATTTTGGGGCGTGACAACTTCTCAAGGTGAAGTTTTGCCCTACTCTTTTACGTTGATGCAACTCTGCTCTAACAACGTTGCTGAGTATCAAGAACTAATACTTGGGCTCGAAATGGCTATCGAAATGCAGCGGTTGCAATTGTAAGTCTTTGGTGACTCTCAGTTAGTGGTCAATCAGCTTTTAGGTAGTTGCGAGGTCAAAAAGCCTGAACTACGCCCATATCATGATTACGCTAAAAAGTTAATGGGGTGGCTCGGTGATGTAACTATTCAGCATGTGCCAAGGAAAGAAAATAAGAAGGCGGATGCTTTAGCTGCCCTAGATTCATCTTTAACCCTGCCTGATCAAGCGCAAGTTACTGTCTACCAAAAATGGGTAGTACCGCTGCCAAATAAGGCTGAAGGTGAAGAAAATGTACTCAAGCATCTTGTCGCTGTTTTTGAAGTCGAGAAAGCAGAATGGAGACAACCCATTATCGACTACTTGTGCTATGGGATACTTCCAGAAAATTCACAGAGAAGAACTGAAATCCGTCGTCGTGCCCTCGCTTCCTTTACTAAAAAGATACCATATACAGAAGATCATTCAAGGGAGTACTCTTGCGATGCTTAGGGGAAGATGAAGCACTCCAAGCTTTGCAAGAAGCTCATTCTAGGGTATGTGGGTCACACTAGTCTGGACCAAAGCTCCACTTCCATATAAAAAGGATGGGATAATATTGGCCAACGATGGTAAAAGATTGTTTGGACTATGCTCGAAGATGCAAGGCTTGTCAATTCCATGTGAATTTTATTCATCAACCTCCTGAAGTGTTGCACCCGACTGTTGCATCCTAGCTGTTTGACGCTTGGGGATTGGATGTTGTTGGACCACTGCCAAAGTCCTCTAGTGGGCACCTATACATCTTGGCTGCAACTGACTACTTCTCAAAATGGGCTGAAGTTGTTGCTCTTAAGGAAGTAAAGAAGGAAAATGTTACTAGTTTCATCCGAGTAAACATTATTTATCGCTTTGGCATTCCTCATTACATAATAACGGATAATGGAAATCCATTTGATAATAGGCTGATGAACAAGATTTGTGATCTCTTTGACTTCAGGCAATGTAACTCTTCAATGTGCAATGTTGCCGCCAATGGTCTAGCTAAGTCATTCAACAAGACTCTATGCAACTTGTTAAAGAAAGTCATCTCCAAATCCAAACGAGATTGGAATGACCGTATGGAAGAAGCTCTATGGGCATATAGGATGACTCACCGCACGCCAACACAGGTGACTCCTTATTCACTCGTTTGTGGAGTCGAAGCCATCTTGCCACTTGAGCATCAGATACCTTCGTTACGACTGGATATTCAAGAAGGTATCACTGATGAAGAAAATGCTCGACTTCGATTAGCAAAGTTGGAGGCTCTCGATGAGAAGAGGTTGGAAGCTCAACAGAGTCTTGAATGTTATCAAGCTCGATTATCTCGCGCCTTCAATAAAAGAGTTCGCCCGAGATCCTTTCAGGTAGGAGATCAAGTCCTTGTCGTACGAAGACCCATAATTACTTCCCATAAACCCGTAGGAAAGTTCACTTCAAAATGGGATGGGCCATATGTCGTACAAGAAGCTTACTCAAGTGGGGCCTACAAGCTGGTTGATGCAGATGGCATGAGAATTGGCCCTATCAATGGCAAGTTTTTGAAGAAGTTTTATCCTTGAAGTTACAATGCTTCTTGACGCACGAGCCTAAACTACATATTGCTACACTCTTGGCCCGCATGAGTCTAAACTGTGTACGGCCCCTGCAAAAAAAAAGAGTCTGCTAGGTTGAAAACTTCGAAAGAGGCGGCCTAGGCAAAAGCTAGGACATAAAAAAAATCACTCGGTCTGAACTACGGTATGACTTGATCCTCCTTACCGAGGTATGTAGGCAACTTAGAGTTTCATTCTATGTTTAGTCGCATAAGTTCAAAAGATACATATTGCCCCAATTGTTGCCCGAGTGAAGTATGAAGGAATGTAAAATCAAGCTGAAACACCATCCTCCTGTTGAACTTTGATCTCATTTGATTTAAAAGGCGCAAGTTTCCATGGTAAATTGGTGTCTTCAATGGCATGATTATAGTCTTTTAGGAGACTACCAAGTATTTGCAATGAAGCCTGGTGATTCGTTATGCCTTCAAGTTCGCCAAACCTTCAAATTTTTGCTCTTCAAGTTGAAGTGTGCATATCTGCCAGTCTTTAAGTTGAAGTATTCACGCCCTCCAAGTCCATCGTCCTTCAAGTTGAAGTCCTTAAGTTCACTAGAATTCAAGTTGAGTTGTTTAAGCCCTCGAAGTCTCCAAGTTGAAATCTTCAAGTCCGTCAGTTTTCAAGTTGAAGTCTTCACGTTCGCCACCCTTCAAGTTGAGATATCTAAGCCCTCCAGGTCTCCAAGTTGAAGTCTTCAAGTTGAGGTCCTCAAACTCGTCGGTCTTCAAGTGGAAGTATTTGAGCCCTCAAATTTTTCAGATTGAAATATCAAAGTCCGTCGAATCTTCAAGTTTGTCGGTCTTCAAGTTTAAGTCTGCAAAGTCCGCCGAATCTTCAAAGTTTTCCAAGTGTTCAAGTTGACGTCATCAAGTCCATGAAGTCTTCGAGTTGAAGCTTTATAACTTTCCAATCTTAAGTTGGACATATGAGTCCATTTGCACCTTAAGTTGGCCTCTTCGTGGATTTGTCCTTAAAAGGAACTATGATTTTCCAATCTTAAGGTGGACATTTAAGTCCCTTTGCACCTTAAGTTGGACTCTCCATGGGGTTTGTCCTTAAAAGGAACTATAACTCTCCAATCTTAAGGTGGGCATTTAAGTCCCTTTGTACCTTAAGTTGGCCTCGTTATGGATTTGCCCGTCTATATAGCGATGTGGATTTGGCCATCTATATGGTGATGGGGATTTGTCCATCTATATGTTGATATGGATTTATCCGTCTATATGTTGATGTGGATTTGTCTGTCTATATGTAGGTATGGATTCGTCCGTCTATATATTGATGTGGATTTGTCCATCTATATGTTGATGTGGATTTGTCCATCTATATATTGAGGTGGATGTGTCCGTCTTTATGATGATGTGGATTTGCCCGTCTATATGTTGATGTGGATGTATCCATCTATATGTTGATGCGGGTTTGTCTGTCTTTATAGTGATATGGATTTGTCCGTCTATGTGTTGATGTGGATGTGTCCATCTATATGTTGATGCGGATTTGTCCGTCTATATGTTGATGTGGATTCGTCCGTCTATATGTTGATGTGGATTCGTCCGTCCATATATTAAGGTGGATGTGTCTGTCTATATGTTGATGTTGATGTGTTTGTCTATGTGACGATGGGGATTTGTCCGTCTATAAGTTGTTATGGATTTATCCGTCTATAAGTTGTTGCAAATTGATCTGTCTATAAGTTGTTGCAAGATCCGTCCGTCTATAAATTGTTGTGGATCTATAAATTGTTGTGAATTTAACCGTTTATAAGTTGTTGCGAATTTATCCTTCGATGGAACGTCATGGAGTTGTCCGTCAACTTGACACTCAACGACCTTTCTCTTCTTGGCCTATAAAAAACAAAAGGAACCAAAAAAAAAGGCAAAAGAAAAAGCACAATTAAAAAAAGGTTACCTCGGCACTTTACTTCTTCTGGCTCCTTTGCACAGCAAATTGATGCTCATAAATTGGAGAGCACGCTGCATTATATAGATGATTAAAAGCTGCTATTGTGAAGTAACTTTCGATGTGGGACATTGCTATAATTGGTTTTCTACAAGGAATCGACTTGTTGAGGCGGCGGTGGTATCCGATTTGAGGAAGGAGTTTTGCTGGCAAAACTAATTTTTACGCCTGAGAATTGCATGGCAAATCATGGGTCAAATGGTCCTATGTGGTTACGTTATTGCCTGAAGAAGCATAAGTTGCCAAATTAAATGCATGTGGATGCAGTAAAGACAACATATGAATTCAACTAATCTAGCTTAACCATTAGTGTTGGATTCTTTTAGAATGAAGGGAAAATTGAATCATTGGCAATGTTGGATTTTCAAGTGCTAAATATTATGTGCCTACGTTAGCATTATTCATATATAAATAAGAATTGACTCCAAAAAGTCTCAAGGAATATACTGCGGGGTTAGTTTTATCTAATTCGAGCTTCAAATATAATGCTACGCTAATACTTCAAGCCTAGTCTTTTAAGATCAACATGTGACAAGTCTTGAAGTAGGGAGCATTTGTAGGCATATAAATTCTATTGGAATTAAATCCATAAAATAATTTGAACTATATTTTAGATTCAAGTTATATTAGTTCAAATAAATTTATTGGGCTAATATAATTGAATTAATCATATAAGTCCAATATGTATAGATTAAATAAATAAGTCTTAATCCATTAGGCTAGCCCATTTAATTTGGCTAAAGTGATGAGCCCACTTCATTAAGCCCAAGATGTCATCTTCCTAGATGCCCAGTTTGGTGCCACGTGTCAAATGACGTGGCGCCCCAAGTCAAACGAAAGAACCAATAAGACCATATCACGTGTCAAAATGACAAGGCATGCCAAGTCACACTAAAAGTCCAATGAAATCGTGCCACGTGTGCAAGTGACATGTTCTGGCCAATCAAATACGGCCATGTCACACTTCAATTTGATTGGCCGGAAAGAATTTGTTCTTATCACAACTCCTCCCTTCCACAACTATAAATAGGAGTCTTCATAACTCAGAAAAGACACCAGAAGTTATAACAAGAAGCAAGAGAGAGCTCGTGGATTAAACGCCGCAAATTTCTCTACAAGTTTCAGACTTCAAGCAACCAAGTTCAAGTTCAAGAATGAAGAACAAATCAAGTATTCAAGATCAAGAACGAAGTCAAATCAAATACAAGGCGCTCAAGATCAAGGCTACTTGTTCGTGATACAATTTGTGGCAACAATCAAAGTGTTCACGACGGTTAAATCAAATTCAAATTCAAGATCAAGCTCAAAGGCCCTTGAATTTATACTAGAAAAGTATAATTAGAGGAATCATAGAGATTGTAATACTCAAATATTTGAAATAAAATACTACGATTGTTGCGATATTTTCAGTCTTGATTTTATTTTCTCGACACAATTTATTGTCTACAAACTTATATTCTACACATAATTAAATTTATTATATTATTTATGCTAAAATATTCTTTCTTATATTTTTATAAAATTAAGCTATTATTTTTTAATATTTTTATCATTTATTAATAATTTTTTATAATATATTTTTGATAAATTTCATGTATTTAAAATTGTAGCCCATTTTTAAAGACAATTTCGGACCATATTAGTGGCCCAAATACCCCAAAAAACCTTAGCCGAGTTTGCCCCAGCCCAAACCAAACAACCTGTTCTCTTAACTCGCCCCATCTCCTTTCAATCCTAGCCGTTGATCTCAGATGATCAACGGCCCACAATAAAACCCTACTTCCTTTTACATCCCAACCCAACCCTAGAGACCCATTTTCTCTGCCCAGCCGCCTCTAATTTCTCTCGTCTCTCCACTCACCTCTGGCAAACCCTAGTCGCCTCATCTCTAAACACTCTCCCATTCCGGATGGACAATGGAATCCCCTTATGATTTACCTTCCTTATTTATGTTACCGCATCAGAATCTACGCGATAATGGCGTTACTTAGCACTTGCCTAAACTTGTCAAGAACTATCTCTCAGAATCGGGCCCGTTCAACTCAATCTTGGAGATTTGGACAAATCTCGTCCATATACACGAAGAAAAGTTTGATTCTTCATACCAGTTGGCCAATTTTGAGTTTTAAACCCTAACTAGGGTTTGGAGTTTGATTACTGATCGCATGCGATATTTTACTCTTTCTTGTTCATGTTTGCTTGATTTCTTTCCTTGTTTACTCGCCTAATTCAGTATTATATAAACCCGTCTCGTGATTCCCTATAAAAAAACCTCAATCAATGTATTCTCACTCTCACTAGTCCTATACTATTCTAAAAACTCGAGCTCTTGGCCGGCTGGAAGTCAAGGCCACCAGAATTCAATTATTAGACCTCTCTCAGTGCGAGCACTATCTGGGTTCATCTGAAGCCCTTGGGAACTCTGACGCACTGAGAATTTTGGGGTTTCATTGTTCTCCTGCAATCGTCACTATTTCTGAGATTTTGAGTTTCACATTCTTTGTTCGATTTGTTTGCAACTAGTTAATACCTCATACCCTTGCAATTCCTACTTCTTTCTATTTGTATTATGTGCACTAGTGCTACTTGGATTCCTTTGAATTAACTTCGATATTATGTCACTTCATATACGAGCATGTTTGTCTTAATACCATTCTGCAGTAGCTTCATATAGCTCGATCGATGTTTGTTGCACCTTATTTTGATTTCTTGTATTAAAACCCTTAGGGAACTATGTCATTACTTAGAATTGCTCTATTCCTGTCGAATCTGTTGTTTCTCTGCAAGTTATGTGACAATGATGTGTAAATGCTTAGCCTAATATGTTCTCTTGCCACTGCTAGCTTGATGCATGCCCATTATATGTATCCAACCTGATTGATTTCTAATCATTATGTTTATGTAGCTAGTTACTTATACTTGTCGCTTGTTATGAGTCTATGCCTTAAAGGAGCTAATTCACACCCAGAATATGCCTGAATGAGCTTTTACTAACAATTCCTCTATGATACCCTGTTTTACTTGCCTACATGAACCATATTTAATGACGCAATATTTTAACCACATATGTTGCTCTATTCTGGTATATGATCACTCTTGAATTCATTGGTATTGCTTGTATTCTAGTTGAATCCCAATACATTTAGGTTCCATGATCACTGGCCTATGTTCTATAAATGCTGCACTATTTAACTTTAAGATAATATGTCTCCCTGCCATATATTGGTGTTATACTCAACATGATTAGGCTTCTCGTTGATCTCTTGCTTGCCTCTTTGTTATGTATAATTGTCATTCCCTGAATATGACTCTGCCTGACCTTCCATGACTTAGGTTCCTAGGTTTTAAATCCTTTTAGGCTAGTGCTCTATTTTGAACTCATTTAGCATGTGCATCTTGTATATGTTTATCTTGTAACCCCAAATGACTTGTTTCCCATAACTCTCTCTCGATGTGTTTCTTTATGCTCAACATGCCATCTCCTACTAAGTGATTGAACCTGTAATGTCAATTTGCCATATCAACTTGCCATGATGAAGCTAAGCCTTATTAATTCTCTTGGTTTTCATATTCTTTTGTTTAATCAATCCTATTACGTTTGCCTCTAAAAATCCAAATGCATTCTCCTATAAATTCTGTCATATAGTCATTGTTAGTAGGCCCCTGAATCCTATAAGTGATTGTTATGTATGGTTTATTTGGTTAAGTTGTTAACTCACAATTGCTTGGTAAGTGGGACTCCATCTGGGTTTTGATATGGGTCCAATTATGGACTTGGGTTGTGCAACTAATACGCTCCAATGCTTGAGCTGAGTTTGGTTCTAGGTTTGCTACAGCGTGAGAAGCGAGCTTGTTAAAGGCCCAGGCAGTGCTGGATTATTTTCTTCTTGGGCATTCTCTATTTGTTGGGCCTATAGTCACCTCAATTTTTCAATATTTGAGTTTGTTTCTTCTTTTATCTTTGGGCCTGTAATAATTTGTAAACAAACGATGGGGCAATTAGTGAAAAGGGGTAGGGTATTCTGATTCTCACACAACTGGGTAGAAAGCATGCATATAGGATCTACTTGCTTTGCTTGCTACTTTGTTCGATGTGATATATATACTAGTAGAAATCATGCCTATAAGGAATCACACACTTCAATCAAATCGTCTAATATATGTATACTATCCAAAGTATGTTGTACATGTTTCCATGTCTATTACTATGTGCTATTAGACAACATGTCTATAGAAATCGACGCTTGTAATTACTTGTTTAATTATTAGACAGCATGCCTATTGGATATAATAATACATGCTTTTGCTAATGCTCATCTAGATACCATGACTATGTGATTTTAACTAATTAACTAGTTGCTCTTGTTGCTTTCATTATACTGCCCCACCTAGATGACATGCCTATAGGGGATAAATTATTATAAAATCAAGTTAGAATGCCGACTGTTAAATCCTGCCTATAGAATACTCTTGCTCGCCTAGAAAGCCTGTCTATAAAATCAACGTTGTTAATTCTAATTCTTAAACAGTTGTATTGCCTCATTGCGCAAATAATTAGAGATCATGCCTATAGGGTTTGCAATACCTATACTCTACAAATTCCTTAGTCTAAAAGTTGCAGTGCTGCTTGTACAATACTGGAAATCAGAATTATAGAAACTATGCTTATAGGACTTAACGGTTAAAATGCGTCTTAACCCTAAAATTGTACCTGATCGCGTGCATTCATTGTTTATATGTGGAATCTAACTTGGGCCTTTAATTGTCTTTACATGAAGTCCTATTTATTTTGAATGTCGCCTAGTTTTATCGTTTTTGAGCAGCCTAAGTAAGTCTAGAACCACCCAAATAGAGGTTCAAATCCTCCTGGACCATAGGCATAGGACGAGTAGTGCATGCATAGGGTACGATTTAGAATTGAATTAGAGCGCCTTTAAGTAAACAACTTTACATAGTAATTGGGTAGCAGGAGATGATAGTCTGTACCCGCTATATAATATGAGCAACCCATATCTTAAGGGAGTTGCGAAGTATTATTTATGTTGCACGGGGTGATCCTTTATGCTAAAGAACTTAGGACCCCCTCCCCCTTTTCCTTTATGTATTTGTTATCTACACCTAGTCGTTTAATGTAGACCAATGGAGTTATATAATTGTAGTTATTAAGATTTGTACCAATTCTCGTGTGTTGTAATAAAACTCTTCGACTTTTATATTTCTTTGTTATATGATAGCTTAGCCTAATGACATAATCCACATAGTGATAAGTTCAGTCGGGACCCACAGTTGTAAATCTCGAAGAGTGCCTAACACCTTCTCTTTGAGGTAATTTGAGCTCTTACCTGATCTTTGTTGGCGTTGACTAGTCAAGCAAAGTTATTTGCAAAAATAGGTGCCTTAACGCACCTTAAAAATTATTAAGTGGCGACTCTTCTCTTTTAATACCTATCCTCCATTTAAAAGAGTTGTCACACGTCGAAACCCAGTTTCGCGAGAAAAAGGGGCGCGACACTATCTCCTCTGGAGTCTTTTTGATCAACGGACCTCTAGCTGCATTACTCAATGTTCTCCGTGAGGTTGGTGTCAGTACATCCCAAAAATCCTGGAGTTGCATCCAGAGTTTAATTCCTCTATGTTGACACTTTCGCACTATCTCCTTAAACCTCTCCCAAGCTTCAAATATAGTCTTAGTCTCGTTCTAGCAGAAGTTGTGAATTTCTCTTCTAAACTTGCCCATTTTAGCCGAGGAGATATATTTAGCTAGAAGTTTCCTGGTTATCTCCTCCCATGTTCTAATGGATCCCTGGGGCAAGCTTCGAAACCAATGTTTTGCATCATCTTTCAGAGTAAAGGGGAATGCCCTTAAGTACACTGCATCTTGTGACACACCATTGTATTGAAAGGTGTTCATGATCTCCACAAAGTCCATTAGATGATTGTTTGGATCTTCGTTTATCTTTCCTCTGAAGACATAATTGTTTTGGAGGGTTTGAATCAACCCTTGCTTCAGCTCAGAATTGTTGGCTGCAACTGGAGGGGGTCTCACACTAGATAAACCTTGGTTGTAGACCGGTCTATCATAATCACCAAGTGGTCTCCCTTGGCCAGGAGCTACGTTTCCAAACTGGTCTGCACCCAAGAGCTGATTTTGAGCCATTCTTAGAGCCTTCTCCTCTTCATAAACAATTTGTGCATCTCTAAGTGTTGCTTCTTCAACATCTCTTTGCAGCTTTCTCTCTGAGTTGGGTTGGCTCTCTCACAGCCAAATCAACATTATCATCATCTCCCGCTATCTTTTCTTTGGTTGACGATTGCCCAACCGTCTTTGAATTCTCGGGGAGATTTCTATCCTTCCTTAACTGTCGTAACGGTTTCTGATTTCTGGTTCGTATGGTTGTAATTCCTTACCAGAAGATCGAGTCATACACCAATCTAACCTGTATCCTGCACACAATTAGAGAACAGCCAAACGTAAAAAGAGAAAATAAAATTAAAATTAAAATTCCTGAATTAGCACTACAAACTATTTCAAACACTATTGATTTCCAATCCCTTGCAACGACACCAAAATTTGATGAGCTTGAACGCACACTAAAATACGCTCGCTAGTCGAATATAGTAAATTAAAATATCGTATCCACAAGGATTGGAACTAAACAGTATTATCGTAGTTTGTAGCTAGATTGCTATTCCAGATGATCAACAATTGAGATTTATATGATTAAAACTAAAATTAACTAAGAGTTTAAACTATTGGCTAATAACAATCAATGCATGTATTAAGCAAAGGAAGTTATCAATTGGGAGAAGATAGGGTTGATAGGACAGGTGCAAAACAAATGTTTGGGATTTAACTCTAGTTAATTCACTTCTAATGTTCAAGTGAGTCTCTTGAATTCACTTGGTAATTAATTCAATTGATTATTAGAAACTCCTCTCTCGATTAAGTCTCAACCTCACAAGATGAACCAATTTTAAGTACGTGAAGATATGCAAGAATTCGTAATAGATTGGTCTTTAGGAGAACCTCTTTCGATTATCCTCCTAACTTAGTTTAATCAACAATTCAACTAGCCTCTTTCGATTACTACAAAGAATTAATGAATTCAACTAATAAAATATAATGCAAAAAATATCACTAGTTATGCCTCTCTCGATTACATTAACAAGTGAATGTAGATACAATGATTAAAACTTCCAAAATAATTCAATACATAGAGCTAGAGTTAATTATCCACAAACAATTATCAGTACATCAAACCCTAACCAGAACTACTCCATATTCATGGAGTACTTCATCACAATTAAGTTTAAAGTAAAGAAAAACATAAAACATTCCAAACCCTTGTCTTGAGTTGGGATTGAATGATGGATTCCTTGTGCTCTTGCTTCTCCAACTTCTCCTTAGCCTCCTTAGGTCTTAGATATGTCAAAAGTTCATAAAATATTTTTTTATGTATATATACCAATTCGGGTCGGGCCCAAACAAAATCACCTTCTCCTACGCGAAATAGGACACTTTTCCGGAGTTGGACGTGCCACTTAGAAGTGTGGTCGTGCACTTTTCACACTGTTTTGCGCCATATGCGTGCCCAGTGCGCGGCTAGTGCGCGGCCAGTGCGCGGCTAGTGCGCGGCCAGTGCGCGGCCGCGCACTTTCAGTTTGTTATATTGAGAATTTAGGAAAACATAAAACATTAAAGTTGTAGCCCTTTTAAATAGATTTCCAACGATAGCTTGTGGAGACCAAACGGAGTTCTGAGTGAAAAGTTATGTGTATTTTACTAGACAATACAGTATGTCTGCTCAATTCTTCGTTCGTTCTTAACTATCATCCATTGATCCCCGAACACGATCTCGGCTTAATGCCTTGGGCTTTTACTCAAACTTCAAAGCTCCAAATCACTTGAATTTATTCCATAACATGTTTATAGCTTAGAATCAGTCCTACAAGGCAAACACACATAATTAGTGCAAAACACTAGCGATCAAAGCTCAAACTCAATTAAAGTGCAATAAATTAGAGTGTAATAATCGACTAAAACATGAGATTATATCCTACCATCATTGAGCTTGTCTTGCGAGATAGGGGAAAAGGGAGTTGGTAGGTGGGATTTTCTTCTTCGCATTTGCAAATTTGGTGTCGCATTCGCGGAGGTATGAGAGCAGGTATGTCACATTCACATTCGCATGCAGGGGGCCGCATTCGCTATGGTATGGCGCCAGGTACAAGGATTGCCTTTGCATTCGTGGACAGGGTCCCATGTTTGCGTAGGCTTAGCGATGTAGTGCACCACATTCGTATTTTGGATTTCGCGTTCGCGAAGTGGAGCAGCAGCTGGGCGGGATTTTGGCCTTCACAATTGCGAAGGTGGTCCCGCAATCGCGATGTGTATAAATGGGCAGAACATTAAGTGTTATAATTTTGGGATTTACCCATTCTCTCATATTTTGAATCCTAGACTTCAAAGGTGGAGACTTTGGAGAGCGAATTCACCGCTGCATTGGAGATAAGCAACTTTTACTTGGATTTGACTTTATATCTTAATTTCCCATGGATTTCTACACCTAAAACAAGGATTTTTAAAAGGAAAATTTGGGGGTTTTGTCTATAACTTAAAAGGGGAATTTGAAGGTCGATTTGGACTTGATTTTGGAAACTAACCATATATTTGGACTCGTGGGGCTATGTGTAGTCAGGATCTACCCCTTGATTAGGGATTTGACCATGTGGGCCCGAGTTGACTTTTACTGACTTTGGGGATTTTGATTAAACATCAAAAGTTTATTGTTTGGGATTGTTTCCTATTTCTTCGTTTGACGTTATTGAGTAGTTTTTGGCTAGATCCGAGCCAGACGAATTTGGTTTTTAAAGGAAAGACTATTTTAGAGGATTGATTTGGCCCGTTTGAAGTAAGTATCTTATTTATTCTTATGTGAGGGAATAACTCATAGGATTTGACCTTATTTGTCTAATTGTAATGTATGTAAAGTGACGTATATGTGAGGCAACGAGCGTATATGCGGGTGCTATGTATGAAAAATAACTAGATTAGACTATATGCTTCTACTATGCCTTAATTTGATTGTGTGCTCTTTACTATACATGTGTAATCATTTGTATGACTATGTGAGCTTATCCTTTCATGTTAGATATCATGTTTTAGGATACTATTTCCTAATTAGCCAAGATCGGCATTTGTGGAATCATTGCTAAATTGATTTAGCTGTAGTCATGTCTTATATCTTGAGCACACATCCACGCTTTATTATTTTCATATCTTTGTGCACCTTATTGATGAATTGTGAGAATATGTCTCTTGAAGATAAATTTTTATCTTAAATTTATTATAATTATGGTACATATGGACATATTGGGTGGATTGATTGAGTATTGACATGAGGTCTCTTCCATGCAGATATTATATTATGATGATATATGGATTATAAAGGTGACATTCTTGATTATGATGATATTGGTATTGTTATAGCATGTGGTTTTTGCCGTGCAACGTGTGGATATGAATTCATCCTCCTAGGGTCGCCCTCTCATGTTTCTCTCTTGATAGTATACACGCGGATTGTAGTACTGTGATTGGTGTAATTGATGTGATAGAGTATAAAGGTGACATTCTTGTTTGAGAATGTGTGGAGTATAAGGGTGGCAACTTATATTGATGATGAGTGGGGTATAAGGGTGGCAACCTTGATCATGCAAGTGAATTCTTTATACTTTGTTATGCACTTTACATGATTTCACATTGTTTTTAACATTCTACTTTATGCCTCTGTTATTGACTGATAATTCTTTTTCATTTATTGAATTATGAGCTGATAACTCTTGCTTTATTGAGTTGATGGTAGTACACTGTTACACCCCATACCAAAATGAAGTGTGGTAAGTGAAGCTTTTAGCGTAGCCAATCAGCCAACAACACGTTTGAGGAAAAAGTGGTCACACACTTCAGTGGATTTGTGCCAAATGTCTCACCAGCGCTGCAATCGGGGCAGTGCGACCCATTTTGCATATAGAAGTGGCAGAAATTTCTATGCTTGGTATAGTGAAGCTCTTTCTCCTTCATTCTAGACCCGGTGACGCCCCTCCCAGTAGGTGCACGATTCAGCTATTGGTTGTTGCTCTCCACTCCTTTAGAGTAGCTATTCAAAAGTCAATAGGTGCTGAGGTAGATGATATAAATGTTTTGGGTACGGTGAGGCCCTGTTCCAATCAAGTTGTATAAATATATATCTCTTTTTGGTACTTTAGAGGCTTGTAGACTAGTGTTAGCATTCGGTTGCATGTAATGGTTGGGTATGACTATGTTGGTGGCAGTAATGACCATGTATAAAATGCCAATGTTTTTTATGTTAATCAGTTATTATCATTATAATTCAGGTATTATTACTTGGAGGCCTCAATGGCCCTGATTTTATGAATAAAAATATGTAAGAGCATGTGTCGGTTCGCAAGGGCCTTAGGGCATCGTGTGCCGGTCGCACCTCCCAAGGCTGGGGTATGACATACATTTTATTATTCTTGTTGCCAGTTATTTGATATATTGCATATGTCCTTTGACTAATGAGTATCACATAACTTGAAACTCGTTAGTCGTTATTACTTCACCGAGGTTAGTCTTGATACTTACTGAGTATATGTTGTCTCGTACTTATACTACACTCCTATATTTTTATGCAGATTCGAGTGTTGGTAGTAGTGGACCTCAGAAGTGAGAATTGATTATTCGAGAGGATTCAAGATAGTGCCGCATGGATGCCACAGACCCTTGGAGTCCCCTTTTCTTATTTCACATTATTGTATTACTTACGAACAATATTGTACTTTTGAGACACGTTATGTATTCAATTTAGAGCTCGTGACTCTGTACTACCTGATTTTGGTCGTTGGCTTATGTACCATTGTATTGGTTTTGTTGGAGCTTTATTCATTGTTTATGTTAAATTCAGACTTATTATATCTTATTTCGCTGTTTTTATATTATTGTGTGACTGACTTACCTAGTCTTGGAGGTTAGGTGCCCTCACGACCTTTGGTGAAATTTGGGTCATGACTTTTGCACTAGTGAAGGTACAAAAATTTGTAATCGTTCATGCACGTTTGATAATTCAATAAAAAATTTAATTCCATCATAGTTTATTGGGGTTTTAGTTGTCAAAGCTTCAAACTCCAATACTGATTGCTGGAGTTGTGTTTCGTGTTTTAGTTGGACGCCAAAACATCAATTGAATTGGACCAGTGGAACTCTATTGTTGCATTTTTTAAAGAGAAATTTTCATAAAGCACTATCTTTTAGCGGTAATTAGCTATCCATAGATAACATTTGCTATACTACGAATTGTAGATACATTTTATGTTGTTATAAGATGTATTAGATGTATTTAAGCTACTGTATTCATGAATACAATAGCAAAAATAGGCGTGAATCAGAAAAGTTCAGCTAATCAGTTGTTGTATTCGAGTGTATTCGACTGTATTCATGGCGTGAAACATGAGATTACATCTGGACAGATTATTGTATTCGACTATATTCACAGCATGAAACAGGGGGTTACACTGTTTTTAAACGGAAAGTGGATCAATTAACATAATAGACTCCTAATATAACTCAACAAACTCAATTATAATACACAAAATTTGTATTTCCTTGTATAAAAAAGATTCTCAACCGAAAAATACCCCAAAAATATAGCAATCTTCAGAGAAATTATATAATACATCTGAATACATAAATTATATTAATTAAAAAACATAAGAATACATTCATGGCATATAGCGAGACAGTGACTACAATGAAATACATAGAATACAGCGAGATACATTGAAATACAATGAAAAGAAGACAGTGAATACAATGAAATACAACGAGATACATTGAATTACAATGAAAAAAAAACAATGAATACAATGAAATACATGAAAATACAGCGTGATACATTGAAAATACATTGAAACGGAGAGGAGATTTTTGGGTATGATTGAATCAAGTCCCATTGCTTTTGGACCTAAACTGCCGTTTGAAATGGCATTGCAATGTAAACTTTACGAATCTTGTGCTAGCTATTTGTGTTGATCGTTAATGGGGTTCTTGCCCTATTTTGGCGCTTGTTATGTCCAGGCGTGTGACAAGGTTTTTTAGGGTGGGAAGCGGCTAGTTGCTGTGACTGGAGACGGGGTGTTCTGGCCGCTGGTGTTGTTGGTGGAAGAGGGTGGACAGATGGAGGCTTGGGAGTGAAGAGGAGAAGGAGTTTGGGTGGCTCAGGCTTAGAGGTTCAGGGGGGGGGGTCGCTGGCTCTTGGATTTTTCGGTGACTGATGGCTGGCGGCAGTGAGCAACTGGTGGACTGGCGGCTGCTGCTTAGGGGCATTGGATGCTGCTGGTTTTTGGGGTTCTCATGGTCTAGGATGTGTGGAAGAAGTAGAAGGGGTCGTTGGTTGTGAGATCAGCGAGCGGAGACCTCAGTCGTGTTTTCAGGGAATGAGGGAAGAGAATGACATGTATCAAAGTGAGAGAGAAAGAAAATAATGTAACTGAATAGCGTATTTAGTGGCTTAGAGGTAAGAGGTACCTAAAATTAGATATTTTGCTATAAACATTAAAAGGTATCTATAGAATATAATTTTTTTAAATAGTATTTATTTAAAATAAATAAGGTGTTAACTTTTGCTATAAGAGGTAAAAATTCCTTTAAAATATAACTTAGCTCTAAAAATCAGCCCAAAAAGAGGCCCACACAGTTAATTTAGAAATCGACAAAATATTTTTTAGCTCAATAGATGGATGAAGGAGATTTTTGTGCAAAATCTAATAGGCCAGGGCAGTATTGGCACTCTTTCTTACTATAAATAAATATTTTGATCTTAAATTATATATATATATATATATATAACTCCAAAAGTAATTTTTAAGTTGTTGCAAGGACTTTTGGCGTTAGTTTATTTTTTAAGTTTTACTATTCGCTAAAATAGTTATTGTATCTCTTATTTGGGTGATACATGCTTTAATAAAATAATAAAATATATATATATATATATATATAATTAATGGGTTAATCTTTTTTCCACCTAACTCATTAGTTACCTAACTCATTTTATACTCGCATAAATATGAGCGGATAGAGTTGTAACCTATCTTTTATTTGACTTATTTTGAATCTTTTAAATACAGTTTAACCAGCCCATTTGTCACTGCTATTTCAAAGTAATGCTTTCAACCTTCCTCAAGGAGATTGACACAAATGGTCCTATAAGAAGGTTGGTCCTTAATTAATTGCTCTGTTTTTAATGTGTTTAGAAAATGACTCTCGACCCACACACATTTATTGCTCGTCATAGATTTATCTATCGGATTGGTGTATATTATGCTTTATTTACTCTACTAATATTGTTAATTTTTTTGCAAACTTTACTAGGTTTTCATGACTTTGTAATTATTGTATTATTCATCAAATTGTATCATATTGGCGTGACTTTATATTATTTGCATTCGTCCTGTTTGTTAAATTATTCACATACTCTGTCTATTGACATGACTTGTGCTTGTTTAATTATTTATTATACTCTACCAAATTAATGTGACTTTGTGTTATCTTCATTTGACCTATCTATAAAATATTCATCAAAATCTACTTGATTGACATAAATAATCTATGTTGTCAGCACAGTGTTATTCAAATTTACAATTTTAATTTGGATCAAATAACCTAAATTTACTCCAAATGATCTCAAATTTTAAACAAAGCCTCCAAATACCGACACAAACGATCTCAAATCACTATTTTAGTCTAATAATACCAAATAAAAAGAACCACTTTGTCTTCTTCAACACAATCTAAGGACTAAAAATGAAATTTTAAGATTTTTAAAGCCATAAACTAAATCAGTGCTTAGACTAAAAATTTAAGCACAGATTATTAATATTCAACGATTTTAACAATTATCTATCATTAACTTTCAGTTTCTACCACCAAATAAGATTTTCGAACTTCTAAATTTGAAGAACTATGGTGTTGTTGGCGAAGAAGAACTTTGCAATGCACATAAAAGTAATAAAAACCTATTTTCTTCAAAAAAGTAAAAAATAGAAATAATATTTAAAGATCAGTTCCTCAGGGATAACGGTACAATATTTTGCCCTCCTCGCTCTCACCCCCAATCCATCGGCAGAAATTCAAAAATAGTCATATTTACAACTGGTCGTTCAAAAATAGTCCAGTTTCAAAAGTAATCAAAATTTATGTAAAGATAAATCTGAGCGAAACTACTGTTCAAAACTCGAAAAATACGCCAGTATATTATGTTGGAGTTCCAACATAATATGATGGAGTCCAGCATAAGTACACTAGAACTCCAGCATAATATATTGGAGTTCCAGCAAGTATATCGGTCCAACATAATATACTAGAGTTTGGAACACCGGTGCTCTAGTCTCCAATATATTATACTAGAGCCAACAAAGTATACCGGTCCAGCATAATATGCTGGAGTTCATACACAGGTGCACCGAACCCCATTATATTATGCTGGACCGGTCTCTGTTGCAACAAAATAATGGCTATTTCGTATTATTTTTACCAATCCATCCCCTACCCCACTCTCCTGTCCACCCCCTCCTACTCCAGCCCAACCCACCACCTCCGCCCCCTGAGACCTGACCCTACCTACAACGCTCTCCCTCTCCGGTCCACCCCGTCTCTCGTAGTGTTTGTTTAGTAAATACTCTTAAGATAATATTTTTTGTTTATTAACGAAAAAACAAAAAATAAATAAAAGTACTTATTTTTCAAAAAAGAAAAAATTTCAGAAAAATATTTTCCATGAAAATAACAAACACTATAATGAGCTTTTTTCTTCCCTGATAATGTCCTTTTCATTTGTCTCAATGAAAGTAAAAAATGAGCTGGTTGGCAACCTGAGAAATTTTCGACAGAAAATGACGAATATTAGAGTCCTACTGATTCTACTGCTACTGCCGGCGGCGGCGTTTCTTCTGCCCGGTGCAGCAGAATCCGGCAGCGGTCAATCGTTAGTGGAATGGGAGATCCTGTCGAAGCTGAACTACTCTTCCCAGATTCGCCTCCATCCCCATCTTCTTCTTTTGGTCACTGTCCCTTGTAATCCCCACTTTTGTCTTTCCACTTTCAAGACTTTTCTTATCAAATATTTGCTGCAAATAAAGGCTTTGCTTAGCTTGTAGTGCATTAGGACTGATATAGATGTTGACCTGACTCATGTAGGAAGGGTTCATTTTGTTGTTCTTAAAATTGGGGGCTTTTCTACAAGACTGACGACCTGATTTTGAATCTTGTTCTAAATTGATATGTAAATTTATTGCGTGGATGTTTGTATATCAAGTACAATTTTATGGTGTGAAGAGTTGCTGACAGGGAGGTACCTTAGAAGTGATTTAGCGTCCTTGTTTAAGATATTTTGTTAAGTATGCTTTGTGTGAACGTATTTCTAATCCATTTTATTTTATTTACATTATATTGGCATAAGTTGATTTAAATGGAGCAACGTGGTCGATGAGGATTTATGTAACCGACCCTAACCTGTTTAGGACTGAGACTAGTACTAGTTGTTGTTGCATACATTCTGAACCTAGAGCGTTGCAATGTCAAATTGTGGGAAATGATCTGGTTAATTAACCAAAGTTCATGGTGAAAGTTCACTGTACAGTCAGCTTTTGGTAGGGTAATACAGTAAGCGTTTTTGCCATCAGAATTCTAACTTGTACCATTCTGTGTATTTTCAGAGTTGTAGTTTGTTTGCTTGTGTTTAAGCGATTTGGAGGGGTTGCAAAAAGAGATGAGAAATATAAAGAGAAAAAAAATTGCTGAAAGGAGGCAGAATGGTAGTTTGAAAAGAAGTCGAATTGAAGTATAAAGAAGATATCATGGTTGAAAACAACAAAATAAAAAGCGAGAGAAAAAAGAATATTTTTTGGTGTGAAGAATAGGTGGAACCAAAAGTGTAAAAGTAGACGTTTGAAAATGAAGCAAAATTGGTTGAGTTTCTAGAAAAAGAATAGCAGGAGGAAAAGGGTTAGAGTTACCAGGTCTTGGGAAACCAACGAGAAGAAGTGAGAGAATAACTTATTACAAACAGTTTGCCTTAGAGAAGTTAATCCAGACTTGATGGTTATGAGTGCCGGTGGCTAGAATCACAGGAAAGTATCATTCCTGGAAATCCTTTTACTTTCTAAAGAATGATTTGGTGTCTGGGTGACTATTTCTAGAATGCTAGACTAGGTTTAGGTCCATGAGGTATGAATATTTTGAAAAAGAAGTCAAAGGACAATGCTTCATGTAAGCTATGAACCAAATTTGTAATTCTACTTTATTAGGAAGGAGGTAGAATACATATGACAATTATTCATTAGCCAGAGTTGCTTTCATCATCATTATTTCTTTCTGCAGGAGTTTGATTAAGTTGACGATGTTCTTTGTGTTGTTACTAAACTAACCGACCACATGGATAATAAAAAGATTAAAGCTTTACTCTTATAAATATCGTTGTTTAATAAACGTTTAGTGAGTTTATTAAAAAGGTGATGGATTTGTCATACGTCTCTTAAGACAAGATGGTAAGAACGTTAGTTGAGTCCTCAAGTCTTCGTTTCACCGATAAGGATTTGACGCAAGATGTGGGGATAGAGCGTACGTCAAAAGTTCCAACCCTGCTGCTGATTGAAGCCTGGTATCGCGAGTTGCAACTATGGCCCAATTGAGGTTGGATCATTTGACTCATAGAGATTTCTCGATTATTAAAAGAAACGAGAGTGTTGGTTGCCCTACCGCTGATCAGTAGGTGGCTGGAAGGTGAAGGTTAATCATTTTTATTTTTTCCTGATGTTATTATCTCCTTTTATTCCGAAGTAGACCAAAAATCACGTGGAAGGATGTTGTTTCGAAAGACCTAAATCTCTTGGAATCCACGTAGACCTAGCAGAAAAAAGTGCATGATGGAAAATAAGATCTATGTATGTGATACCCATAAGTTGGGACTTTGTTTTAGTCATGTCAGTATGTTTACTTTAGGTTTTATATTTTGTAGGAGTCTTTTTAGATGAAATTTATATGCCAGGGAAAACTATAGAGGACTTCTAGTGCTTTATTATTATTATTGTTGTTGTTGTTGTTGTATAGTATGAGTCTAAGATGAGCTTAAATGGAGCAATATGTTAGTGAGGATTCATATAGTTGATCCTAACTTGCTTGGATTAAGGCGTCATAGTTGTAGTTGATATTACTCCTTCTTTTATGATTGCGCATTTTATTATAATTATATATAGTCCATCTTTATGATTTTTGAAAAATTTTCTGGCTTAAAGATCTATATTCAAGAGTATTCCGGAGGGTTATGAATATTATTGATTATTTGGTCTATTAAGGTCTTTCTACATTGCACATATCCTCCACATCTGGCGTTGGTGACCAGTTTTGACGCAACAAGGATGTGGGTGTGAGAGTTGTGCCGAATTGTCAAATACAATAAGAATCGTTAACCAAGGCAAAGAGAGGAAGACAAAGAAGGGAAAAGAAAGAGAAGGAGAGAAAGAGAAGTGGTTATGGAGATTTTGCAATGACAAAATGGGATTGGAAAGAATTACAAGATGGGAAATTCTTGAATGACAATAATGCCGAGTCATTCCTATGAAGTTCGGAATCGGGAACATATCAGAAACTTATGGATATGTTCTCAGAACACATTTACATGAAAACAGGCGATGGTAAAAAACTTTATTTTTGAAAGAAAGATGGTTGAGACATACACCCCTCAAACATCAGTCCCTAGTATTTTCAGCATAGTAAATAATCATGGTGCCACAGTGGAATATTATTGGTCTACTCAAGCATGGATCATTTCCCTTTGGAAGAAAGTGCAACGATCGAGAATTGGAGGAAATGAACAACTTTTTGCATATGATAGATAGCTTTGAACCCTAAACCCTAAACCCATCATTAGCCGCTGAACTTTATTCCCTATCTGGCTAAGCACCCATGGTTAAGTAGCCAAGACCCAGATTGATTACCTCCTCTACAAAGAATGTGATAAAGGTTTATGCACTGATTGCAAGGTCATCTCGAGTGAGAACATCACGACCCAACATAGACTTCTAGTAATGGACCTGGAGATCAAAAGGAGCAAGAGAAAGAGGGCGGTGTGCAGGCAAACTAAGATCAAGTGGGGTAATTTTGACTAAGGACAAAGTTCAAGAGTTGGGGAAGAGGTTGCTGGCTGTGAGGGCTTGGGAGAGTAGGGGAGATGCAACTATTATGTGGGCCACGATCGCAAATTGCATTGGGAAGCTGCGATAGAGGTCTTAGGGGTTACGAAGGGCTATCCTAGGGGCCACAATGGGGACTAGTGGTGGAATGGAAGGGTCCAAGGTAAAGTGGAAGCAAAGAAAGCAGCTTATCCGAAGCTAGTAGAGAGTACAGATGAGGAGGAAAAGAGGATGTATCGGGAGTGTTATAACAAGGCAAGAAAGGAGGCGAAATTAGCGGTCACGGCGGCTAAGACCGTGGCGTTTGGGCGTCTATACGAGGAACTCGGGAGCAAATATTGAGACAAGAAGTTGTACCGGTTGGCCAAGGTGAGGGAGGGGAAGGCCTGTGACATGGACCAGGTGAAGTGTATTAAAGATGAGGACGACAAAGTATTGATGGACGAGGCACATATTAGACGTAGATGGCAGACGTACTTCTATAGACTGTTGAACGAGAAGGGGGACAAAAGTATTGTGCTGGGGAGTTGGAGCACTCGAGAGTCGGTGGGATTTTGGGTATTGTAGGCGTATCAAGGTGAAGGAGGTGGAAGGGGCTATGCGCAAGATGAGTAGGGGCAAAGCGACGGGGCCAGACGAAATTCCACTGGAGTTTTTGAAGAACGTGGGTCGAGCAGGCTTGGAGTGGCTCACTAGGTTGTTTATTGTCATTTTTAAGACAAAAAGGATGCTCGTGGAATGGAGGTGGAGTATGATGGTTCCGTTGTACAAGGACAAGGGTGATATCCAAAATTGCAACAATTATAGGGTATAAAGCTGTTGAGCCACACTATGAAGATTTGGGAGAGGGTTGGTGGAAGTCAGGATGAGGAGGAACGTGTCTATTTTCGAGAACCTGTTCGGATTCATGCTGGGGCGATCAACTACAGAAGCTATTCATCTGGTAAGGAGATTAGTGGAGCAATATAGAGAAAGGAAAAAGGACTTACACATGGTGTTTAACGACCTTGAAAAAGTGTACGATAAAGTGCCGAGAGAAGTTTTGTGGAGGTGTCTGGAGGTTAGCGGCGTTTCGATAGCGTACACTAAGGTGATTAAGGATATGTACGATGGTGTTAATACTCGAGTGAGTACTGTGGGACACTCTTAGCACTTTCCAGTTGTGATGGGGTTGCACCAGGGATCGGCTCTTAGCCCGTTTTTATTTGCCTTGACGATGGACGTGCTGACGCAGCACATACAGAGGGAAGCGCCATGGTGCATGCTATTTCCCGATGATATAGTGTTGATCGACGAAACGCAAAGCGGGGTCAATGCAAGGTTGGAGGTTTGGAGGTAGACCTTGGAGTCTAAAAGTTTCAAGTTGAGCAGGACTAAGACAAAATACTTAGAGTGCAAGTTCAATGACGAGGCTCATGAGTCACACATGGATGTGAAGCTTGATACTCAAGTTATCCCCAAGAAAGATAGTTTCAAGTATCTCGGGTCTTTTATGTAGGGTAACAGGGAGATTGACGAGGATGTCGCACATCGTACTGGAGCGGGATGAATGAAATGGAGGCTTGCGTCCGGCGTCTTATGTGATAGGAATGTGCCGCCAAGACTTAAAGGTAAATTTTACAAAGTGGTGGTCCGACCAACTATGCTGTATGGGGCGGAGTTTTGGCCCAATTAAGAACTCACATGTGCAGAAGATGAAAGTAGCAGAAATGAGGATGTTGAGATGGAAGAGTGGGTATACCAGGAGAGATAAGATTAGAAATGAAGATATTTGGGACAAAGTGGGAGTGGCCTTTGTGGAGGACAAGATGCGGGAGTCGAGGCTGAGATGGTTCGGACACATAAAAAGGAGAAACATTGTTGCTCCTGTCAGGAGATGTGAAAGGCTGGCCATGACGGGTTTGAGAAGAGGTCGAGGTAGGCCAAGGAAGTATTAGGGAGAGATGATTAGACATGATATGACGCTGCTTCAACTTACTGAGAACATGACCCTTTATAGGAAGGTATGGAGGTCGAGGATTAGCGTAGAAGGTTAGTAGGTAGTTGTAAGTTTCTCCTTTTCTTACTAGTTACTTTAGTAGCACTCAGGTTCGTGCATATGCGTAAGTAAATTGTTACTTCGTCATGCGATTTAATTCGCTATTCGCTTCTGTATCGTATTTCCTGTTGTTAGTGTTTAGTACTGCTATTCCCCCCCCCCCCCCCTTCTTCCTCTTCTTCTTCTCACTCTTTCTAAGCTGATGGTCTGTTGGAAACAACCTCTCTACCTTCACTAGATAGGGGTAAGGTCTGCGTACGCACTACCCTCCCTAGACCCCACTTGTGGGAATATACTGGTTTTTCTTTTGTTGTTGTTGTTGGTTTAGCATCCATGGTTCCAGTTGGTTCTCACTGTTCTGAGACAGTTTGTCATGGTTTGATTTAAAATTAGTGACTGAATCCTTTTGTGAGACTACTTTTTGTTAATATTTGTACAATTTTCATCTTTCTATTTTTAGTTTAATACTTTGCTTTTCTACCCATCCTTTAGTTCTATGACTACCAAAAGCTGATTAGAATTTATTTTGTTGGAGACCTAGTGAATGGGACAGGTGGGTGCAACCATATTTTATCAGATCCTTTTGTACTTCTAATATATTGTCTGATGAGTTTCCTTATTGATCAGGGTCTGGTGAGTCTCGGTCCCTTATGAAGGAATTGGCTGATGTAGTTGCTCATGACCAAGGGAGATTTGGTTCACTGAAGCTGATGGTATTATATAGGAGCAGTGAGAGAATGCTGGCAGATGCAGTTGGAGCTGATGAGGGAATAACAATATTTTATTATCATCACTCACACCCCCACAAGTATCTGGGAAGACTTCGAGTGCAGAACATATTGTCATCTTTATATTATGTTATGTCACTGTTGCCAGAACAGCTTCCATTCAAAATTTTAAAGACACCCGAAGACTTAGAAAATTTTCTTGGTTCAACTGATAAGGCTTTGATTCTTTCTGAATTTTGTGGATGGACCCAGAAATTGCTAGCTAAAGGTGGCAATAACAACAGCGAACGTGGTTTTGGTAAAGTCTTCACTTCTGGTTTTTGTTGCTTTATTTCCAGTAATGGAAGGTGAATAATTTTTATAAAATGAAATTGCCTCGTGAACTTTATAAAAAAAAATGAAATTGCCTCATGAAGGATACTGAAATGACCTATCCAAGAACAAAAAAAAGGTAGAGCCATGCTAACTGAAACAATTTCATTGATCTTTCTAATACTTTCAAAGTTCTTAGTTTACTTAACAATGTGTTCATTTAACACGTCATGCTTTCTAAAATTTAAACTAAATGATTGGTTCTGTCCATATTTAAGCATCCAAGGGGAACTGTTCATCAATAAGATAGTACGATTTGCTGGTCTTAGTTATACTTTAATGAAGGTGCGGAAGTCTTTGACTTCCTAATGTAAAGGATACTTCTGTCATTATCGTTATTGTTATTGTTGTTATAATTTAAAGGTCAAGTAGTCATTACATATTAACAATTCAAAGGGCTTAATTCTCATGGATAACATAATTTAATCTGCTTGAGCACTAAAGTGACATTCTAAAACTGAAGTGTAGGAACTTTCTATGTCTAAATATTTAGGTTCTGTAAAGGACATGTGTCCTTGTTGGCGATTTAAAATTGGGAAAGACGTTGATTCCCTTCAATATTGTGATTGAAGTTGCTATCCTGTTGTATCCTCTCTATCTATCACCTACTTGTGAACATGCTAAAATCTTTTGATTCTAGACATATTGGATGGTGGGCCACCAGAAGGACTCAATTACTTAGAGCTTTTAGTATTATAAGTCTTTATGAGCCTTGAAGTGAGAAAATGCTTTTTTCTTGGGTGGTACAACACTTTGCAGAATCCATTTTCTAGTTTTTTCTTTATGTGATTGCTTGTATCATTCATTCTTAGTATCTAGAACTTGGAATTTGATAAATGCAAATGATATGTGATTAAGCGGGGCTAATCTATCATGCGGATAAACATTTAATGGTATCATAATTTCTCTTTGCCTTTTTTTCTTTCTTCTTCTATTTCGCACTTGAATGATGGCATGGGAAGTTCTAAACTGACGCGCTTATTCGAAACAGGATTTCACGAACAGTTTAATGGAACAATTGCAGCTAAAGAGAATGAAAATCAGGTGGCAGATGGTAGCTTCTTAGTGCTTATGACTATGAAACTGTTTTTAGAATTGTGAAACCCATATTGCTTAATGGCTTTACCTGTATTTTGTTTCTAACATTAGGGATTGGAAAATGCGAATATGGATTGCGGTGTTGACAATCGATTTAGTGACATGCCTTGGCTTAGCGAGTTTACCTCAGCAAACAATAGTGCTTTCCTCGCGGCTGAGAATATGAGCCTTAATAGTGGGGCTTCCTGTAAAATTGATGAATTCCAACATTTCGAATCATTCTTACCAAAGTTTTTAACTGTTGCGAGAGACTTATTTCTTCCTCCTGAAAGGCTAAGATTCGGTCTGGTTCTTGATAGAGCGTTGCTTTCATCACTGAACATTAAGGATTCTGGATCATGGCTGGTGACATTGCATTTTGCTGGATGCCTCAGTTGTTTGAAGGTTCTCAGAGAAGGTGATGATCTCAAAGCTTTTGCCAAAATTCAAGCTTGGCCAGTTGTAGAGGCAAGTGAAAACTTGTGCTTTACATTCTTGATAATCTTTGTATAAAATCTCACTCTCTAGATTTTTCTAGTTAGGGTAGAAAGGTAGTAGGTAGTCGAGCTTATTTTTGTTCCGTACCGATGGTATTAGGGTTAGTCTGGTAGTTTTTCTTGTCTTAGATTGCTAGTATTTCATGCTTTTTCCCTCTTATCTTGCGCTTCTGTTTCTTAGTATTTGCTGTTGTTATTACTTGTTGCTACTGCTTCCTTCTATCTTTTTTTTTTCTGGCTCCATGATTGTTGTTACTATCTCACTGCCCCTCTTTGTTGATATTAGTTGTTTATACTGTTTCTGTTCATGAAGGGGAGTCTTGGCTTAACTGGTAAAGTTGCTGCCATGTGACCAGGAGGTCACGAGTTCGAGCCGTGGAAACAGCCTCTTGCAGAAATGTAGGGTAAGGCTGCGTACAATAGACCCTTGCGGTCCGGCCCTTTCCCAGACCCACCGCATAGCGGGAGCTTAGTGCACCGTGCTGCCCTTTTTCTTTTAGTCTTTTACTATTTCTTTTCATATTTCTTGAGCCAAGGGTCTATCGGAAACATCCTCTACCTTCTCAGGATAGCGGTAAGGTCTGCATACACTCTGCCCTTCTCAAACCCTACTTGTGATATTCCACTGGGTTGTTGTTGTTGTTGTGGATTTTTCTAGTTACTAACATTTGAACTCCTTGAATGGGGATATTCTTGATAGTATAAATAAATGTCTGCATTTCCCGTAGAATTATATCTTTGTATGAGGGTTCTCTACTTTTCGTATTCATCTTTTTTGCAGGTTTTTTTTTGTCAATCAATAAAAATTTCAAGACTTCAGTAGAATTTTTCTTTTCTTTTGAATGGAGAAGTATCCTTTTCTACCTGCTTGCGGTATCATCTCAAAACGTGTGCTATCTCTTCTAAAAGCTTAAGCTGTTAGAGATAACACACTTCTGTTTACTTAATTATATCTTAAAGGGTTTTTATTCAAAATAGTTTTTCACGGATTTGCTTTCTTTTTTTACTATGATTCTATGAATATGAGAGTGGCTTTGGATTTCATGGAGGATTGCTGGGAGGTGGGAAGGGAGTATGGGGTTTGAGAGAGTGGGGTTGTGGTAAGAGCAGGGTCACAAGAGTTTTTGGGCTAGGGTGTCACGCCCCAAAAATCGAAGGGCGCGACCGGCGCTCAACCGAGTGAACCCGACTGAGCAAGCCTGTTAGGTTTCATTCTACCCAAACTAATTCAGGAATATCATACTTTGTAAATTTATTATTAATGACTTCCATTTCATTTCCATTAGCAACTTCATTCATAATTTTCAAAATATTACAAGTTTTAGTACATTTGTTAAGTACATGTTTAGCAAATACCAACATTTCTAGTTCAGTTCCCAATATCAAACACCACCCACAACCTGTCTACGGAGACTCTAAATACAACTGGAGAGTAATATGGAAATACCGACAACAAGGCTCCGGTTATACCTCAAAATACAAAGTACATGAGAAACACAAGATACAGGACCCCGAAAAGAGGTGGGGCTCACCAAGTCAGCTGGAAAGAGTGCACTGCTATCACTGATCGATGTCGCCTGCTGTGGGATCACCTGTATCTTTAGCCCCCGGCAAAAGGGACGTTAGTGCCGTCGAATAGCACTAGTATGTATAGCTAGAAGTCCTCTTTCAAAATAGAATACCCACATAAGAAAGGAAATCATAGTACGTAAAGCAACTATAAAATGCCTCATGGATTTACATTTCAGGTTTTTATTATACTTACCTCACTCTGAACTTCCTTGGGGCCGATTCAACCATATGAACTATACGTGGGATACAAAATATAATGTAATCACAACAACATGTATAAGCAAGGGCAACGAAATAGAAACCACCTACCGTTTGTGTTAAATAGGCATCTCCACAAACCATTCGGTCCTTTCTTATTATGCACATATACGTTTTAGAGACAGTTAGTAAGGTTCACATATTATATTATACACCTATGCGTTTCATAGCCCGTCCATAGGGTTCACATATCATATTATACACCTATGCGTTTCGTAGCCCGTCCATAGGGTTCACATATCATATTATACACCTATGCGTTTCATAGCCCGTCCATAGGGTCCACATATTATATTATATACCTATGCGTTTCATAGCCCGTCCATAGGGTCCACATATCATATTATACACCTATGCATTTCATAGCCCGTCCATAGGGTCCATATATTATATTATACACCTATGCGTTTCATAGCCCGTCCATAGGGTCCACATATTATATTATACACCTATGCGTTTCATAGCCCGTCCATAGAGTCCACATATTATACACCTATGTGTTTCATAGCCCGTCCATAGGTTCCACATATTATATTATACACATGCGTTTCATAGCCCGTCCATAGGTTCTACATATTATATTATACACCTATGCGTTTCATAGCCCGTCCATAGGGTCCACATATTATATTATACACATATGCGTTTCATAGCCCGTCCATAGGATTCAAATATCATATTATTCACCTATGTGTCTTATAACCCGTCCATAGAGTCCACATATTATATTATACACATGCGTTTCATAGCCCGTCCATAGGGTCCACATATCATATTATATACCTATGCGTTTCATAGCCCGTCCATAGGGTCCACATATCATATTATATACTTATGCGTTTCATAGCCCGTCCACAGGTTCCACATATTATATTATACACCTATGCGTTTCATAGCCCGTCCACAGGTTCCACATATTATATTATACACCTATGCGTTTCATAGCCCGTCCATAGGGTCCACATATTATATTATACACCTATGTGTTTCATAGCCCGTCCATAGGTTTCACATATTATACACAATAAACCTTTTATATCGTACTTAGTTTCATTGGTATCTTTAGCTTCTCACAACATCATTAATTTATTTGCTCTTTTTGGCCATACGTACGATTCTTCTTTCATGGCGCAATGGCCGTATTTCATATTCCACAATGCACTTATTTCACTTCCAAACATCTTTATATTTTACCAACAATACATTTCCAATCAAGACTTTAGGTATACATATGAGCAATTATGAGCCTTAATCATATCGAACTTTCTCACACAATTTGGCATACAAGCCTTCATTTGAAACATGACACAAAGTCGTAACATTTTAACACGCAATCCATACTTTGGTCATATATCTTCATTCATAAGGCTCATTTCGGAATAGTCAAGTTTATAGGTAATAACTCGGAATATATAAATTAGAAATTTTGAGCCAACATACTTAAACTTACGGAAACATTTATGGAATTCGATTCTAAGAGAGAAAGTTTAGCCAACATACCTCGATTGAGCTTTCCTTAAATTCTTACAAAATTCCAGGACTCTTAGCAACTTCAATCTATTTTAGAAACATAACAATCTGAACCAAAATTAGGAAGATGATCATAATTCTAGCTCATTTGAGCATTTTATCAAACACTAGTTGTGCATGTTTATTTCAAAGCTGTTCTACAAGATTTCCCTCATTCCCCAACCCAATCTTTACTTATTTGTGTTCAGCAATCTTCCCACAAACCTAATTTGTACATGCATGCATACATAATACTATTACACCCAAGAATCATATCACAATAACCCATCTTATACCCCAAACTCGAAATTAAGGTCTAGTGTATAGATCCTTACCTCTTAGATGAAGATCTTGAGGGATTTCTTGTTGGATTTCAAGGATTGGACAAGATTTTTGATGAACAAGGCACTTGAGCTTCTTCCTCTCTCTAAAAGCACCAGAATATCCCAAAAAAACAAACCCCAAACGAGTTAAATGAAATGGAGTTCGGGTTTTAAAAACCCATTTTTGTACATCCGCGGCGCATGAGACACCGCGGGGCATGGGGCGGCTGTGCAAATTGTGTTTGGAAATTAAATTTCGAATCATTCTGGAATTCCCTATAGGCGCGGCGCACCGGGCGCCGCATGGGGCGGCGCGGTAGTACAATTTTGAGCAGCATTTGGTAATTTGGTCATAACTTCTTGTAGTAGTGTCCAAATGATGAGCGATTTGAAGCGTTACAGACTAGATTTGAAAATCTTTCATTTGATAGGTTGTTTATCACATAACTCCTTATATTTATTCAGATATTCTCGTCCAAAGTTGGTCTTGTGCGTGCTCATTCGAAACTTTCGTCTATAATGAAAATTTTCAACTTGGCTTGGACTTAGGCCTCTCCTTAGACCCCAAATCACTTATAATATGCCTCGTACACTTATTATCATATCCAATTGATATCCATCATATTAATAGTCCTCATTTGTAGGCAAAATAATATAATTAGCACACGTCAACTTTCTTAATAGCGCTTAAGTACTTCAAATTTTTTTCCGGGGTGTTACATTCTCCCCCACTTAGGATCGTTCGTCCTCGAATGAGAAGTAGAGTCCGCTCTAAACGCCTAACGTAATATATCTCTTTTCTTCTCACCTACCTCAAGTCCCTAAATTTTGACTAACTCCTAAATTTTTCAAAAATTTCGGCAGTCTCCTTTGTAACTAGGCCTATCCACCTGCCAGAGAACCACCGAAACCATACTAAAAACACATGCACAACGAGACAAAGTACCACAACGTATATATCAATAATACTAATCTCAGCATTACAAGCACTCCATTATCATAAAGACACCTGGACATGAACTGCACATTTCTAAATCATAATACCTAGAAGGTACCTTTCAAGTCAAAACCAATTGCTATACAATCAAGAGAAAATACCTTGTTTCCACAACACTTTCGGCCTTCAATGTGGCCTCTTATACTTACGGATTTTGCCGCACGATCCAGAATATCAAAGAAGGGTGTTATTCCTAAATGCTCAAGAAGCCTCCAACGTATAGATGTGGTCGATAACACACCGATAAGGACTCTACTAGACACGGCTCCGAGACATCCTACGACACTTTAAAACCTTAGGCTCTAATACCAAGTTTGTCACACCCCAAAAACCGAAGGGCGCGACCGGCGCTCAACCGAGTGAACCCGACTGAGCAAGCCTGTTAGGTTTCATTCTACCCAAACTAATTCATGAATATCATACTTTGTAAATTTATCATTAACGACTTCCATTTCATTTCCATTAGCAACTTCATTCATAATTTTCAAAATATTACAAGTTTTAGTACATTCGTTAAGAACATGTTTAGCAAATACCAACATTTCTAGTTCAGTTCCCAATATCAAACACCACCCACAACCTGTCTACGGAGACTCTAAATACAACTGGAGAGTAACATGGAAATACCGGCAACAAGGCTCCGGTTATACCTCAAAATACAAAGTACATGAGAAACACAAGATATAGGACCCTGAAAAGAATTGGGGCTCACCAAGTCAGCTGGAAAGAGTGCACTGCTATCACTGATTGATGTCGCCTGCTGTGGGATCACCTGTATCAATTAATGATACAGCGCCCCGGCAAAAGGGACGTTAGTGCCGTCGAATAGCACTAGTATGTATAGCTAGAAGTCCTCTTTCAAAATAGAATACCCACATAAGAAAGGAAATCATAGTACGTAAAGCAACTATAAAATGCCTCATGGATTTACATTTCAGGTTTTTATTATACTTACCTCACTCTGAACTTCCTTGGGGCCGATTCAACCATATGAACTATACGTGGGATACAAAATATAATGTAATCACAACATGTATAAGCAAGGGCAACGAAATAGAAACCACCTACCGTCTGTGTTAAATAGGCATCTCCACAAACCATTCGGTCCTTTCTTATTATGCACATATACGTTTTAGAGACAGTTAGTAAGGTTCACATATTATATTATACACATATGCGTTTCATAGCCCGTCCATAGGGTTCACATATCATATTATACACCTATGCGTTTCGTAGCCCGTCCATAGGGTTCACATATCATATTATACACCTATGCGTTTCGTAGCCCGTCCATCGGGTTCACATATCATATTATACACCTATGCGTTTCATAGCCCGTCCATAGGGTCCACATATTATATTATATACCTATGCGTTTCATAGCCCGTCCATAGGGTCCACATATCATATTACACACCTATGTGTTTCATAGCCCGTCCATAGGATCCACATATTATATTATATACCTATGCGTTTCATAGCCCGTCCATAGGGTTCACATATCATATTATACACCTATGCGTTTCATAGCCCGTCCATAGGGTCCATATTTATATTATACACCTATGCGTTTCATAGCCCGTCCATAGGGTCCACATATTATATTATACACCTATGCGTTTCATAGCCCGTCCATAGAGTCCACATATTATACACCTATGCGTTTCATAGCCCGTCCACAGGTTCCACATATTATATTATACACATATGCGTTTCATAGCCCGTCCATAGGGTCCACATATTATATTATACACATATGTGTTTCATAGCCCGTCCATAGGGTTCACATATCATATTATACACCTATGTGTTTCATAGCTCGTCCATAGGGTTCACATATTATATTATATACCTATGCGTTTCATAGCCCGTCCATAGGGTCCACATATCATATTATACACCTATGCGTTTAATAGCCCGTCCATAGGTTCCACATATTATATTATACACCTATGCGTTTCATAGCTCGTCCACAGGTTCCACATATTATATTATACACATATGCGTTTCATAGCCCCGTCCATAGGGTCCACATATTATATTATACACCTATGCGTTTCATAGCCCGTCCATAGATTTCACATATTATACACAATAAACCTTTCATTTCGTACTTAGTTTCATTGGTACCTTTAGCTTCTCACAACATCATTAATTTATTTGCTCTTTTTGGCCATACATACGATTCTTCTTTCATGGCGCAATGGCCGTATTTCATATTCCACAATGCACTTATTTCACTTCCAAACATCTTTATATTTTACCAAACAATACATTTCCCATCAAGACTTTAGGTATACATATCAGCAATTATGAGCTTTAATCATATCAAACTTTCTCACACAATTTGGCATACAAGCCTTCATTTGAAACACGACACAAAGTCGTAACATTTTAACACGCAATCCATACTTTGGTCATATATCTTCATTCATAAGGCTCATTTCGGAATAGTCAGTTTATAGGTAATAACTCGGAATATAGAAATTAGATATTTTGAGCCAACATACTTGAACTTACGAAAACATTTATGGAATTCGATTCTAAGAGAGAAAGTTTAGCCAACATACCTCGATTGAGCTTTCCTTAAATTCTTACAAAATTCCAGGACTCTTAGCAACTTCAATCTATTTTAGAAACATAACAATCTGAACCAAAATTAGGAAGATGATCATAATTCTAGCTCATTTGAGCATTTTATCAAACACTAGTTGTGCATGTTTATTTCAAAGCTGTTCTACAAGATTTCCCTCATTCCCCAACCCAATCTTTACTTATTTGTGTTCAACAATCTTCCCACAAACCTAATTTGTACATGCATGCATACATAATACTATTACACCCAAGAATCATATCACAATAACCCATCTTATACCCCAAACTCGAAATTAAGGTCTAGTGTATAGATCCTTACCTCTTAGATGAAGATCTTGAGGGATTTCTTGTTGGATTTCAAGGATTGGACAAGATTTTTGATGAACAAGGCACTTGAGCTTCTTCCTCTCTCTAAAAGCACCAGAATATCCCAAAAAAACAAACCCCAAACGAGTTAAATGAAATGGAGTTCGGGTTTTAAAAACCCATTTTTGTACATCCGCGGCGCGTGAGACACCGCGGGGCATGGGGCGGCTGTGCAAATTGTGTTTGGAAATTAAATTTCGAATCATTCTGGAATTCCCTATAGGCGCGGCGCACCGGGCGCCGCATGGGGCGGTGCGGTAGTACAATTTTCAGCAGCATTTGGTAATTTGGTCATAACTTCTTGTAGGAGTGTCCAAATGATGAACGGTTTGAAGCATTACAAACTAGATTCGAAAATCTTTCATTTGATAGGTTGTTCATCACACAACTCCTTATATTTATTCAGATATTCTCGTCCAAAGTTTGGTCTTGTGCGTGCTCATTCGAAACTTTCGCCTATAATGAAAATTTTCAACTTGGCTTGGACTTAGGCCTCTCCTTAGACCCCAAATCACTTATAATATGCCTCGTATACTTATTATCATATCCAATTGATATCCATCATATTAATAGTCCTCATTTGCAGACAAAATAATATAATTAGCACACGTCAACTTTCTTAATAGCGCTAAGTACTTCAAATTTTTTTCCAGGGTGTTACAGAGGGGTCGTTGGGGTGGGCATGGAGACAACTTTGGAGGCCAATTTTGTCAAAAATAATATTGGCTCGTGTAAAAGCTCATTCTTGAAATTACAGGGGACTATGTGCTACATTTGCCGTTAGTTTGTTTGAAAAAGATTTAACAATTTCATTTTGGTCGATAAGCTTGAATTTGTTTCGAGTATATTGAGAAAACTTAGAGGTTTTTTAAGGGTTACAAATTATAAACTGAAAACTGGAAGAGGTGAAGTGCATTTCAGCCAAGATAAGTGAATGAACAAGTCTGTCTTCATACAGGAGAAAGCTAAGTTTTTGGACATCTGAGTTGTCTTATGAGTGCATCATCCTTTGTCAGCCTGTATGGAGGAGAAGATTGTTGGCTAAAAGAGGTCCCGAATAACAGGAAGCGATCGGCTAATAAATTGGATAGGACCTTGGTTTAGAAAAAAGAATATATCGTTTTGTGTAGACAACATGCCTTAATTGATAGGACTCAAGCAGCTTGGATTATGTTATCTTGGTGTTTAAGTTTCTCCACTTGGGGATTAATTAAAAAAGGAAAATAGAATATCATTCAGATATAATCACACAAGTTGGTTTGTAGTGCTTGAATACAACTCCGAAGATCATAAAATCAAAATAGATGGAAGGAGAGGATTCTGGGGATGACAAGAAATGGATAATTATCAGTACAGTCATGTTATCATAAACTCTTGGTGAGGGAGTAATCGGGTTCTCCTCACTTATCGGTTTGGATCCCTGGTGCACGAAAAAAGGTGTGCTTTTTTACTTGGGCGGGAGCAAGGTGAGCAATCTTGACAGTTGAGAATTTGACAAAAAGGAGAATTACATAGTGCTTTTATGTGCGATTTGTACATTGTCAGGTGCTCGCTTATGTGTGATGGTTCGGGTTGCAACAAGCGATGTTGGGCATAGTGAATGACGCACTCTCTGGTTGGACATTTAGAAGAAGAGAAGTCGAAGAGCATTGGATGTTGATTACATAGTGCTTTTATGTGCGATTTGTACATTGTCAGGTGCTCGCTTATGTGTGATGGTTCGGGTTGCAACAAGCGATGTTGGGCATAGTGAATGACGCACTCTCTGGTTGGACATTTAGAAGAAGAGAAGTCGAAGAGCATTGGATGTTGCGCCATTGGCATTCATGCGGATCTTGTGGAAGGAGATGAGAAGGAATAACTTCTCATTCTTAATTTCTTTTTCGTTGACTCATGAAAATTCTAGCTGTATAGAAGATTGGATGTCGTTCGTACCGAATAATATTATTTTGTATTTTTTTTTTTGGTATATTGGTTGATTTTCCCATAATTAATTAATTATTTATCTTATGAAAAAGAGAATTCTGTGAAAGAACGGAGGACAATATTGCAGAGAGATGAAGTTTGACTAGGGAGGCTATAGTTGGAAGGGAAAATTAAGGGAAGAGAAAAACTAGGAATGATGAAAACTATGGGTATTAATTTTCCTTTTGATAAAACTTTGGGTATGACCTGTTGAATTGTAGTCAATCATCACAGCTAACAACTCGTTGAAAGGAGAACCTACTTAAGTCATTGTCCAAGCAGATGATGGCTTGGAGACAGTATTTATATATATGTGTATACATGATGACATAATTTTCTATGTGCTATTGTGGTTGCTCTCTCAGTTAATTCATCTGTCATTCTATATTGATTCATAGATGTCCTACCATGCAGCTGGAGGATGATGTGGATGATCTTGAGAATGCTCTTCCAGCAAATAAGCCATCGGTTGTTCTTTTCATTGATAGATCGTCTGACTCCTTTAGAATCAGAGAAAAGAGCAGGAAGGCTCTTGATTCATTTAGAGAGTTTGCCCTGAAAATTCAGATGTCAAATGAAATGAGTGAACCAAAAGCATTCAGATCGCAAAAGACATCTCTTAAGGCTTTTCAAGCATCAAGAAGTACTTCCAAACACCCTAAAGTAGGGCTTTTGTCAGCATCTCAAAAAATAAATATCAAAGACAAGATGTCAATTGTTGTATTGAACCAGGGAAAACAAGTCATCCTGGAAGATCTGGTTTCGGGACTACAGGGGAGTACATTGCATGAAGTCTTGGCATATGCACTTCAGCAAAAGAAGGAAGTGAAATTGAGCTCACTTGCGAAAGATGCAGGATTTCAACTTTTATCTGAAGATTTTGACATCAAAACTGTTCAAGCTTTACCAGGTCAAACAGAAGTTCAGTCGAACAAGGCTTCGGAGCTCCTTGTGGAAGGTGTTTCTGAAGGTATTATTGATCCAGATAAAAAAGCAAAGCTGCATGAAGATGCCATTTTGGGGAAGCAATACAATGAACAATCTGAATCAAATAAAGCCAAGCCTTCTCACGTTAGCCAAAAAGATGCTGAAACTATATTGGTGCACACGGAAGTCCAGTCAGATGAACTTTGTCCTTTAGAAGGTGCTCTAGTAGGGCCTATTGATTCAGGTAAGGATCAAATGCTGCATGTTGACGAAGGGAAACACATCGAACAAATGAAACCTGTTAATACTGAATTGCAAAATGATGAGAACAATTTACTTGAAGATGAAAGTTCACAAAAATCTGTAAACTTTGGTCATGATGGTATGATGGAGGTTGCTAATAGTCCTAGTGCAGAGGAAACAGTCGAGAAGCTGGATGAGCAGAATGAAAAGAGAAACTTCAGATCTTCCTTCTTCTTTCTGGATGGTCACTATAGACGACTTAGAGCTCTGACGTCAGGTTCAAATATACCATCTGTGGTACTAATTGATCCCACTTCGCAGCAACACTATGTTTTAAGCGAGCAAACAGATTTCAGCTGCACTTTGCTATCTGAATTTCTTGATGGCTTTCTCAATGGAAGTCTTCATCCATATCAACAGTCTGAGCATGTTGTTCCAACAATTAGGGATGCTCCAATTCCACCATTTGTTAATCTGGATTTTCACGAGGCTGATTCTATCCCTCGAGTGACAGTGCATATGTTCAATGAGCTGGTCTTTTATAATCAGTCTGATTCCAAAAATGCTGGTAATTCTCGAGATAGGGATGTTTTGGTTCTTTTCAGCAATAGCTGGTGTGGGTTTTGCCAGAGGATGGAACTGGTTGTTCGTGAAGTGTATCGTGCAATCAAGGGATATACTAAAACCCTAAGGAATGGGTTTAAGAATGAGAAACTGTCATTGAATAGGGGTAAGCAGTCTAGCCCATTTCTGCTCTTCTTTGGGTAACATATGTATTAATTTATATAAAATAATTTGTATATATAACTATACCCGGGATTAAGATTGTAAGGATGTATAATGGTTAAAATTGTTTTAAACTATCATATCATTTAAAACGTAACATCTACATGATTTCATCTCATTCTAGAAATCTGCTAGAAGTTAATAAACAAGTGTTCTAAATGCTTTTTAAAAGTTGAGAAGCTATTTGGTCCATGTCTATCCTCTCTCTTAGTCCATATGAAAGAGAATAATAAACAGAATAATATTAGATCAAGCTAATTTCAGTTTGTTCTGGTGATATCCTGCATTACAAATTAATCAAGTTAATGCAAACATAGGCCTTATCTCCTCCTTTCAGTTATATTCTGCACATCTTTGCCGGAGTCTTGGTCGCGGTGAAGAGCAATGTTGATTTACCAGTCATGGCAAACATACTCTTGGTTTGCTTTATTTTAGTATCCTTTGTTTTATTGTCAAGTGGTTAAATTTGTGGCAGATGAGGCGAGCAATGCGAACCTGAAGTTTCCAATGATCTACTTGATGGATTGTACATTAAATGACTGCAGCCCAATCCTGAAATCTGCGGCTCAGGTGTGAATTCAACTCATATAAAATTTTTGTCATTATGTCATTAGCATACTTGTTATGTTTGTACTGCTAATTACAAGGTATATCAATCTAAGGTCATATTTGCAGTGACTATGACATGCCGCATTTCTTGAGCACTCATTTTTTTTTATCAGTAAACAAGAGGTATTATTTGATAAGAACATATCAAGGAGATGCAGAAGCACCAAAAAAATGAAAGCTAAAGTTTAAATAAAATAAAATAAAATAAACAAAGAAAAAAGGAAGAGGGATTAGACCTTGTAGGGATCCTTAGTTAGAAAAAAGGAAATCTAGGAACTGGCATGATTTCTTGAAGTTTCCACAGTTTTGAATTTGCCCCCTTTCACTTGGTTAAGTCCTTACATTAATCTGCAAATCTTTTGTGAGACTAAAAATATTTGGCTTCATTAATCTGCAAATCTTTTGTGAGACTAAAAATATCTGGCTTTGGTAGCGTTAATAGTTACCTTGTGGCCATTTCCATCCTGTAATGACAACCTTCTAAAAATTACTGTGAATACTTTAAATGCTTAGCTGATAAGTACTTTTCAGTATAATATGCATTTCGACTTCCCTAGTATTAGCATCTTACTAGGTTCGGGCACATTCAGAGGAGGAGCACTGATGCACCGGTGAGGGAGGTGTGAGCGACTGGCTGTAGTGGGCACACGGAGAGGTAGAGGGCGACCTAAGAAGTATTGGGGAGAGGTGATCAGACAGGACATGGCGCGACTTAGGATTACTGAGGACATGGCCCTTGACAGGGAATTATGGAGGTCGAGCATTAAGGTTGTAGGTTAGGGGAAAATTGTGAATATTTCTACAGCACAATAGAGTGAGACTAGCCAGTTAGGAGTTAGACTAAGAATGTCATTGCTCGTCTATTGATGCAGGGCTTTACCTGCTAGTTTTTACTATACCAGCCATCTATTTCGTATTTCGTATTCTGTATTTCATATCTCCTATATTGCTGTTATTTTATTATGCATTTTTATGGTACTAATATATCGTCTCCTGTTGCTTTTTTGAGCCGAGGATCTCCTGGAAACAGCCTCTCTACCCTTCGGGGTAGGGGTAAGGTTTGCGTACATATTACCCTCCCCAGACCCCACTTGTGGGATTATACTGGGTTGTTGTTGTTGTTGTTGTTGTTGTTGTAGTATTAGCATCTTAGCTTACTTAAGTTAGATGGCTGCCAAATTGTTGGGTTCAAAGGCACGCAGATAATAATCCTCTGCACTCTGGTTTCTCATCCTTCTTTTCACCCTTTTGCAAGTAGATGACACTGCTTTTACTATTTCACATGCTTGGGCTGAGATCTTTGTGAAGTTAGGGATGTGCCAAGATAAGTGCTTCACATGCTCAGCTGTTCTGAAATGAAATTTACCCTAATTACAGAAGAGCATTGCTGTTGGGTGATCCTGTTAATCAAATAAAACTAATGGCTGAAAATCATGCACTTTCGCGCCGAAATCTTCTACTAAGTTTCTTCCTGGTATGTGAAATGCAGGTGGAAAGTTATAAGCTATTATAATCTCTAAACTCTAGTACTTCTTAACTCAAATTAAGCAGTCCACAATCAAGCCTCCACTTGTATTTAAGTGTTAATTTTTGTCTTGTGCTTGTCCATTGCAATTTTGCAGAGGGAACTTTATCCATCTCTACTATTATTTCCAGCTGGGAGGAAGAAAGCTATCCCTTATGGTGGAGATATAGTAGTATCTAACATCATTGACTTTCTTGCTCACAACGGGGGCCACTTTTACGGTCTTCTTCAGGAGAAAGGTGAGTTTCCAGATTTGAAAATATGCACTATTAAGAAATATCATTTACTCAAGTTGGAAGTGGTTACTTACCTAGAAAGTGGGGGAGCTGGAACCAATATTTGAGAGTATCTAATAAAGCATTATCAGGAAAATAGATGTGGAGATTGTGTACGCCTTCTTTTTTTTACAAATAGGTTTTGTTTTGTGTCCTAGCAGTGTTAAAGTCTCCTAAACTGAGAATAAAGTTAACTCAAATTACGCCTGAACCGAACATTAGGTAAGATAAGAAACCTACAAAATATGAGGATGTTAATTTTTGTGCAGAGTATAGATATATAGCAGAATAAATTCTTAAAATAGTTAAACGACCACTTACTAGATCTACAAGAATATTATTGAAATTGGCCGCCCATGTTTAGGAAAGAAAACTTGTAGCACCTGTAGTAATTGTGAGATTGCTTTGTCTTTTGTTTGAAAAATATAGATATGCTCAATCCTCTATTGTTCTTATTCCACAAGTCACTGGTTTGCATTTCATGTCAAACATTAAAGAGATTTTTATCCTTTACACTGAAGGCAAAAGGAGAGAACTATAACCAATTAAGTAGTATCTGTTTAAAGGAAGATTCCTGGAGTATCCAGATTGCAGTGAAACCTATCATCATAAGTTTTTCAGGTCATTTGCTTTGCCAGTTACAATTAGTGCAGTTGCATAAAGTTCTTTTTATATGTTTCAAATTTGTCTTTCCCTTTTCGGCAAAGGGCTAAATATACCCCTCTACTTTCAAATATTGTTTAGCTGTACCCTTCGTTATACTATTGGGCTATCCATACCCCTACCGTCATACTTTGGAACAAAAATACCCCTATTGTCATACTTTGAAACAAAAATACCCCTATTTTGGATGGAGTCCCACGTGGCAACATCAAGATTAAAACGACCCATATTTTTTTTACCTGATCCGTTTTTAAAAGAACCCACAACCCGACCCCTATTTCATTTTTTTCCAATTTTTTTTTTTTAAATTTCAGTTTTTAAAAAACGAAAATATTTGTTAAAAAACAAAACAAAAAAAATTCTGTTTTTACAAATTGTTTTTCCAGTTTTTACAAAACAAAATTCTTTTAAAAAACTGAAAAAATGAAAAAAAATATTTTTCAAAAACGAAAATAGTTTGTTGAAAATAATGTTTTCAGTTTTTAAAAAACGAAAATATTTTGTTATAAACTGATTTTTTTTTTTTTTGTAAAGGGTTTTAGCTTCTTTGGGTTCTATAAATAAAGGATTTTCTTATAAGGTATATGAAATTTTATTTAACATATGTAACGAAAAAAAAGGAAGAGAGTGGTGGGTGTGTGGGGGGTAATTTTGGGTAATATAGCAAAATTAATGTGTATAAATATGGGGATAAAAAGAGATAAAACAGAAAAAAAATATTTTCGATTTTTAAAAACTGAAAACATTATTTTCAACAAAATATTTTCGTTTTTGAAAAATATTTTTTTTTCATTTTTTTAAAAGAATTTTGTTTTGCAAAAACTGGAAAAACAAATTTGTAAAAACAGATTTTTTTTTTGTTTTTTAACAAAATATTTTCGTTTTTTAAAAACTGAAATTTAAAAAAAAAAAATTGGAAAAAAATGAAATAGGGGTCGGGTTGTGGGTTCTTTTAAAAACGGATCGGCGAAAAAAAAGAAATGGGTCGTTTTAATCTGGTGTTGCCACGTGGCACTCCATCCAAAATAGGGGTATTTTTGTTTCAAAGTATGACAATAGGGGTATTTTTGTTCCAAAGTATGACGGTATATGGATAGCCCAATAGTATAACGAAGGGTACAGGTAAACAATATTTGAAAGTAGAGGGGTATATTTAGCGCTTTTCCATTCCCTTTTTCCTACATCAGGTATACTGTGGAGTGAAGGTGAACCAGGGATAAATCATAACATGAATGCAGAAGCTCCTCCATTTAAGAACTTACCGCATGAAATAATACTTCAAGAAGGACCACCAACGTTAGATGTTCAGTTCAGCGAAAATAGAGCTCCTCTTAGTAGCTCCGCGAAAACATCCTTTCATGTGATTGTTGGTTCCATCCTTGTTGCTACGGAGAAGCTTCTAAATGTTCACCCATTCGATGGATCGAAAGTACTTGTTGTGAAAGTGAATCAAAGCACAGGATTTCAAGGTCTGATTGTCAACAAACATATCAGCTGGGACTCGCTTGATGAACTTGAAGATAACTTACAGCTTCTGAAGGAGGCTCCTCTATCTTTCGGTGGCCCTGTTATGAAACGTGGAATGCCTCTCGTTTCATTGTCCAGAAAGTATATTGTTAATCAGTCCATGGAAGTATTACCAAATGTTTATTTTCTTGACCATAGGGCCACAATAAGCATCATAGAAGAGCTAAGGCTAGGAAACCAGTCTATCCATGATTTCTGGTTCTTTTTGGGATTTTCGAGTTGGGGTTGGGGCCAGCTATTTGATGAAATTTCTGAAGGAGCTTGGATTGTTAGAAATCATGATGAGGAGCAAATTGATGGGGCTTGGAGATGACCTAGATCTTCTGGATCAGGTTAAATTGCTGAATTAGGTATTTCTTTCAAGAGTCTAAAGTGCGACATTATTAGAGTTTAACAATAGAATTTGATTTACAATAGGCAGTGACTATCACAAGAGTTTGCATAGGTGTATAAAGATAAAACAACATTCAAATATCCTAATGTGGTCTGCTTTTTGTACCGATATCTTTCATTTGACTGACTTCGTAGTGAGTCGGTTTGTCTGTCCCTCCCTCATCTCTCTATACCCCCCAACACCCCCCCCCCTCCCCACACAGATGAACTTAGGGTGGTTTGGTTCGTGGACAATGTTATATAGAGAGTGTTTGAGCAAAAAGTATGAGACATTTTTTTGTTAAACTAATTAAATAAGATGGAGGGTAAATCCTACTTAAGGATAATTAATTCTAGATCCAAAATGAATAATATGAATAGAAAAACATAGCTGAGTATGAGTGCTGACAGTGATTATGGCCAGATTTAATAGCATAAAGAGATGCATTAAGTAACATTAAATGACAATAAAATGTAAATAAACGAAAAGAGTCACCCAATCTTGAGTGAGGCGGATCCTCTTTCATTTGATAAAGATGAATGATAGACAAATATAAGAACCTTAGGACCCTTTTTGGATCTCCTCCAGGTCTGGGATCAAAGATCCTCTAATCTTTTTAAAGAGGAATGTTTACGTGTTTTCTAGAGGGGGGGGGGGAGAGCACCATCGTTCTTTTGGACATTGCTACTTCCGACTTGACGGGTGTCGAGAATGGGATATAGGATGAGCTATGTTATCTTTTACTATTCGGTCACTTGGGCGGGACGTTGGTCAGCTCGGCCGTGACGGTCAGATTTTGACCAATACAGAGAGTATAACACGATTTAAAATCGCTGTATTATGTAGTCTATATGATCTTTTTGGCAAACTTTTGGTTTATTGCATTAAAATTGGGATATCAGTGTATGTTATAAAAGCTTACAATTTTACCCTTGCTTTTGAAGTAAGTGAAAAATAGAAAGATGAATCAAGGTTAATTTGTCTTTTAGGAGTTTTATTCCTGAACATATAGACATTCCCTTAAAGTCGTCACCAATTTTTACTAAGATATTTTAACTAAGGCATTTACCTATTGCACACTTTCACCTCATCTAATGTCTGCCAATTAAACACAGGTTGCTGACATGACACAATGGGCGTTTTGCACATCTTTTAAGCGCATGAAATGGGTGTTTTGCACATATTTTAAGCGCGTGAAAGGCTGGGTGATTCCAGATTCGTTCATCAGTTCTTCCACATAATATCATCCAACTCTCCCCATTTCTCACTTCCTTCAATTGTGATCCTTCTCATTTTCTATTCAGCTACGAAACAAGTAATAAACATTACTAGTAAATAAAAGGTAACTAAAAATGATATTTCATAAAACATTCACGGATATCATTGAAAAACTTATCACCCTGTGAATATATCTCTTTTTAGTTTCTAGAACTTGAAGAAATTTTCAAAAGTAGCAGTGGCAAATGTGTTAATCTTTTTTCTTGAATCGGGGAGTGAATGCGTGCTTGAACAATTTCTTTGGGGACTTTGGTAATTATGGAGAATCAATGTGTTTTGCTTTAAAGTGAAACTGTGGTGATGGTTTCAAAGGGCTTAATCTTTCCATCAAAGAACTTCTCATAAATAAACTCTCTCTAATGTCCTCTAAAATCAAAAGCAAATTTGTCATCTTTAACTGGGTCAATATTGATCTCTTTTTCTTTAAGATTTTCTTCCAATTGGGTAATTGTTGATTTTTCTCTTGTAGGATTTTTTTTCCAATTGAATGGTCATCTTCAATTGGGTCAGCTTCTGAATGGCTTGAAGGAGCACTAATGTAAGGAGTATAACCACAGCCAAAGTTGAACTCCGCCAATCGAGATTATATTTCCATTTATGCATAGCATATGTCCAATCTTTTTCTAATGGGAAAAGAAGAATAATATACACGTGCAGGTGACAGGAGAAAAGAAAAGAGGAGGACGAAAGGGGATGGGGATTTTGTCAAGAATGAGTCTTTGTTTCATGCTGTTTGCGACGTGTCATTCACTTATTCGTTCATTTACATCAACCTCACGCTTTTTAATTTATTTGGGGCTGTCAAATTAGTGTTTAATTGAAACACATTAGATTAGATAAGGTTGGAGTGTCTAATAGGAAAATGCTTTAGTTAAAGTGTCTGAGTGGTGACAAATGTCTGTGTATTTGGCCTAAGTTATTCCGTGTGTGACCGGGTATAATACTATTTGCAGCAACAAAATGAACCGTAGACTCACTCAATCTGGCAGTTTACATAACTGATTTGCTATCATTCAATTTCTCCTTTTGCTCTTTCTGCTAAAATATATATAGACTTTCAACAAAAAGAGAAAGGAATGCCTTCTTTTTATTCCTAATATATAGTATTTGCCTTGTCCTTTAAGAACAACACTGAGATGAATATTTGAGTGATGAGGGATGGATCCAAACGCAAATATCTCTTTCCATCCTTTGGGTATTGAGTCAATAAAAGCCAACTTCTTTTAGCAATAATCAATCTCACCCCATAGCTTTTATTGAGATTTCATTGAAGTTACCTTCTTGAGCTCCAACAATCTGGACCACCTCCTATCAATTGAAGCAGCATTCTGTTTGCCCAAAGCTGTAATAAATAATTAACGGATGGATGTTATTATTGTAATAGAAATGCATTTTGTTTTTCCAATTCGATTTCCTATTTCACTTATCTATATTCGGTTTTTGCAAAATCAGAATTTTGAAACCATGTACAAATAATTTTTCTAACCCAAAACGATATAGTGTTTCTTACGCTGCAATTTAGGTTCAGATTTTTCACATGATTTTGAACAAGTCTCCTGCAAAAATAAGCAATATCCTGGTTTAAAATGGTTTTCCCTATAAATAAAATGGAGTTATATATTGAGAAGAAAAGTGGATATATACTTTAACAGCGGCAGCAAGGCTTATGGTATCTTGTATTAAAGAATCAAGGTCAGCTTCAAATCCTGGTTTCACATAGATAACCTGCGATGTCCCAAAAGGATAAACTTTTAGGTTTCTTTTCTCAGTTCATGATCGGACAACAAGAACTATGCTACTTGGACTCTCCAAAAATGCTATCATACCAATGTCGAATCCTCAAAAAATGTACTATTTTTGGATGATTTGACACGCACGATCTAAGCAAACATAGAACCAGAGTAAGAGCCTTAATTTGTAGTCTTACAGATGGATCATCCCAACCAAGCACTGGAAGCTCATCCGTAGCTGATCCTTTTTCTCTGCTTGATGGTAAAACCCAAACTTTAAAGCTTGCATCAATCTGACCAAACAGGAACATTTATCAACCACAACAATTGAGGAGTGAATTTGAACCTTTTTTTTCTCTCCAAGAATCTGGACATGTGGATCCACCCATTTAAAGATTAGAAAGTAGTGTACAATAAATACCTCTCTGCAGTATGGGGAAGAGCAGTTGCTACATTTTCTAGTGAAAGATGTGATAACTCTTCCATCCACTGAGAGCCCAAAACCTGTGTGCTGCTCATCAATTAAAAGGTCTTGCATTCAGGATTTGGTAAGAATATTCACATAATAAGAATGGCGAATTAATTAAAGGAATAGCGATGAAACCTTGTGAATACAAAGACTAATGGAAACTTGAGTATCTTTATGGCCATCTTCAGCTAATTCTTCAAGTTGAAGATCTCCAAGAGAGAAAATGTAGTCACACTTCCATTCCCCATGCCATCTTCCATCAGAGGTAGAAATTGTCACCAAACGCTTTGAAGCCCTTTGACTTCTTTTTGTTATCTTCAATATTTGGAAATTAAACAAGAAAATTATGACCATGTCAAATCATTTATCTTTTTTTTTTTTTGTAGGTTGTCAGTCCATATTGGTACGAAAACTTACCAATAATGAAGTGTATATGAAAGAAAGAAGTAAAAATAGTAGTAAGATGTTTTGTAGCTAGAGAACTAGGCTAAGGAACTCTGTAACTTTTGCTAGGATCCTATATTTATATTAGAAAATATATAAATATTTAATTATGAATCAATAATTAAAATGAAGTATAAATTCAGATGGCAAGTTTAGAGATGATAAGCGAAAAAGAATTTACCAATGAGAAGTCATTTCGTTTTAATGAAGCTTTGGTGTTGTTTGGGGAAAAATAGAAGAAGGGTTTAATAGGTTGTGGTTGGGATATGGAGCTTCTTGATGATATCCAGCTTCCAGCTCTTGCCATATCCCTTCCTTTCTCTCTCCTTATCCTCTGTACTGCTTGGGTAGGCCAAATAGGTGGATATATTTATTCTTTCTTGTTTCTTATTTTTATTTTGGCAATATAATTTGCAGATATTTCCTTTTATCTCAAATGCTTCATTTGCATTTGACGAAAACAAGAATTTTGTTAAAGAGTCTTTAAATTTTAAATAACTTTTATTTTCGATAATTAGGTGCAACTAGATTTAAATTAAGCAACATACTATTTAGCTAAATCAATTCTTTTTTTGTTTCTAAGAAGAACGCGACTACTTCTGATTGGCCGGCATTTTCTACTCGGTTAGATGCCTACCTTGCTTTTGACACTTGAGGAAAATTTTCTCCGTTGAAATTCCAAACTGAATTGTGAGGCCTTTTAATTATAGGAATAATCACACAATACAAAATCATAACTCCCAAAAAAAAAACATAAAATAAAAAAGAGAACGAATACAGAGGTAGAGAAAGAATAACAGTAGGAAAAAAATACAAATGAAGCACAAGAGTCCGTAGTTAGATAGAGCACATGCATTTTTGTAGCTACTTCAAGCAGCATCAATCAAAACTAAACACTAGATTTTAGGAAACTCATAACAATTTACGATCAAACACACTAAGGGGTATTAGCTTTGTGTATTAATAATATATTGTTTGGTAGACATTTTGAACCTATACATTAGTTATGCAAGCATTAGTTATATATCTTATTTGGTATTATCCTATGCATAACTAATGCATAGAAAACAATGGTATTAGCAATGCAATGGATTTTAATGCATGTATTAGCTTAGTTAAAGACAAAATTGTCCTTCAAAATTATGCTTGATTAAAATATGCTAGTTAGTATATTAATACAAGTTCAAAATAATCCAAATAGTGAGAAATAAAATTATATCCCTAGTAAATAAATAAATACTTAATATATTTCCTTTTTTATAAATAAATATTTAATTTTATTTTACAATATAGGTAGACAAATAAAATAATTTTTTTAAAACTTTTTCATATAAAAACATTTCTCAACATATGTTTCTTTTAAAAAGTTAGAGTGTGGACTAGTTTTGAGAGCATTTTTGTAAACAAACAATTCTTTTAGAAACTGTGCAATGCTTTAATACATCAAACCAAATAATGGATAAGAAATATGTCAGCATAACTAATACCAGCATAACTAATACCAACATTACTAATACCAGCATTACTAATACACCCTATTCAGCATTATTCTTATGCACCTTACCAAACGACCCATAAGGGAATGCCATTATGCTAAAAATCCAGTGGAAACTAGTATATAGTAACACAAATAAGTTTTGGGAACTTGAATATGATGAAAGGAAGGGAAGATACTATCTTGGAATGAATGGAAGATGATATGACTTTATTCTAATTCGAGGGTTGAATTACGTTTCAACACTGGTCTACTTTATATCATTGTTAATTTTTATTACTAATCTTTACATTTATCAATTGGTATTAGGTGAAATCACGTGTCCTTAAAACCACATTATAAGTTTAATTGTTATCCAATTTTAAGGGTAAACAGTTTGGCACCCATTGTGGGGCTAAGGATAATAGTGATTATCTGGTATTAATTCTCGTAACACAGACTACTTTATGCTTATTTTTGTGAGTATTTTTGATTTCAGGATCAACATGTCTAACTCGCAAGCAGTACCCGCTCACATCGATAACGACCTCGATTTCCATGGAGAAAATAATAATGTAGCCACCCCAGGGATCGAAGTGCCTCAGGCTGGCCACGAGGGAGTACCAATCACAGACCCCATTGATGTCAGTTTGCATGTCGCCCTAAATGCATATCTAGGCATTGATCCTGAAGGTAGCGTACTCAGGAAAGTTCGATCAGGCGGTCGAGGTACGCAGGGTGGAGAAGACGGTGGAGTTAGCCTCTAATTGATATTTGAAATACTTCAGGCTCAGTAAGCCGCTATAGCGCAACTACAGAATCGACATCGAGCACCAAGTAGGATCGAACCAAAGACTGAACCAGAAACTATTCGCAGGGCCGAACCTATACCGGAAAGATCGGACGCCAATGATTCGGGAGCTGACCCTGCTATTATGAAAATGCTCGAGGAGCTCACTAAATGGATTGAATTAGGAGAAAAGAAAATCAAGGCAAATGATAAAAAGGTAGAAACATACAACTCCCAGGTTGACCAAATAAAGGGTTTGGATTCGAAAAAGTTTGTGTAGAAGCCTTTCCCGCCAAGTGCGACTCCGAAGCCTATCCCGAAAAAATTTCGCATGCCAGAAATTCAATGGAACCACTGACCCTAATGAACATGTCACTTTTTATACGTGCGCAATAAAGGGGAGTGACTTAGAAGATGATGAGGTTGAATCCGTTCTATTGAAAAGGTTTGGTGAAAATATATCGAAAGAGGCAATGATATGGTACCACAATTTGCCACCCAATTCCATCGACTCCTTCGCCATGCTGCAGATTCCTTCATGAAGGCACATGTCAGAGCAATAAAGGTTGCGACTAGGAAATGGGACCTCTTCAAAGTAAGACAAAAGGACAACGAAATGTTAAGGAAATTCGTATCTTGGGCTGTTCAAGTTTTTACTCAAGGTTTGAACGAACGAAGTTCGATAGCATTACGAAAACTGAAGCAAAATTTAATTAAATATCCAGCTGTAACCTGGGCCGATGTACATAATCGATACCAGTCGAAGATCAGGGTTGACGATGATCAATTGGGAACTCCTTTCAGTTCTGTTTGTGAGCACGTGATTTTTGCCCTATATATGACTTACTCCCACAAATTCAAAACAAAATAATTATTTCCATTGTTCGCAATTTCATAGGTTTTTGTAGCATTTTTTCTCAATTGTTTGCATTTGTCTATGCACGTTTATTTTTTTTAATTCATGAAAAAACACAAAATACATTGCATTTGCATTTAGGATCTAATTTTGCATTTTTGAATTAATTAGTAATTTAGTTATTTACAAATCATAGAAAAATCATAAAAAATTATCACATTTCAGTTTCATGTCATCTTAGGCTCAATTTGCATGTAGAAATTAATTTTATTAAGCAAAAATCACAAAAATGGTCATTTTTACATATTTGGATTTTAGCTTTTAAAATTAGCATTTTTCCTTAGTTTTAAGTTAATTAGTTGTTGTAATGTTAAAAATAAATAAAGAATTTTAATAGATTGATTTAGGATTTTAATTGATTTTTTTTTAAAAAAAAAGGGAAAAAACAAAGAAAAGGAAAATAGGACTAACATATTTTTGATCTTGTTTCTTTTAAAATTGGGCTAGAATTCAAATTGACCCTATTCCCATAAGCCAAGACCAATGCCATATCCAATACCCTCTTGACCCAAACTCTTTTTTTATAAAAGGCAAGACCTAGACCTAAGAGCATCAGATTTTTCCATACACTTGAGACCCCTTCCCTTCTCCACAAGAAATAAAAAATGGTGCACAATGGAATTCAATTGAGAGTTCCTTTTCGTTGGTAGAAATTTGAAGAAGCTGAAACTTTATATCTTTTGTGGACCATGTTTCGATGGATTCCATTTGTCCCAAGATAAAAAAAATCCATCTCCATTTAGATTACACCTCCGACTTGAACTTTGGAGTGGAGAATAAGTCGATCCATTAGTTTCACTGTAAAAAGGAAAACAGAAGACGTTGTATTGTATTAATTTGATTAAGATCTCACTTATAATTTGCCTCTATCTGTTTGCACTCGTGCTTCATTGATTACATTGGATCGGAGCTGTTGCGTATTTGGTAAAGGACTGTGTTCCGCTGCTGCCTGCATAGCTGAACTTTTCTCATCCTTTTTTCTGGCCTTTATTTGGTCTTATTATGCTGCCTTTTGCTCTTGCTGTTAGTATGTCAATTATTTCCTCTGTAATTCTCAACTATGTATGAATGAAGGCCTAAATTACTTGTTGAATCTCTATCTGATTTTGTGTGTTCATCGTGTTTGATTGTTAGATCCATTCACACTTCTCTCCTGGTAAAATTATTTTTTTAAGCTAAAGACTAACTCTGAAATTATTGATTACTTGGAGAGTTATATCTGTTGATTTATGGCTTAATCAATTTGGGTAAGTAATTATGTGAATTCTATGATATTAAGGCTAAAGTTATTTGTTCATTTAAGCCTAGCCCATGATTTTAGCCATGAACGACGTGGTCATGAAGTTTTAATTGTTCAGATGCTTTCTTACAAGGCATTTAGCTAATAATCAGAAATCAAGATAGTTTCTTCAACACCTAATTGGATAAACTCTTTGTTAGTTTGATTAAAGCAGTGGTTGATAAATTCGTACAAGAATTGAAAGAGAGGGAGATGCAGACTTACATTGAGGAGCGCGAACGTGAAGTTGTTGAGCATGAAGCCGCTTGAAAAGCTGAGCTCTCTCGCCGTTAGAAATTGCTCGGCAAGAAGCCATGTTAAAGATGGAGAGGGAAAATCTTGAAGAAAGAGATTCGAGGCGCGCCATGTCGAATAAAATTTTAAAACCCATGGCCCTCACTTAAATAATTTTAATCCTTTAGGAATCGAGGCGAGCCATTTAGTTGAATTTTTCATGGCCCTCGCAAAGTTGAAAGTGCATAGTTGCTTTAGGCACGCTATTAAAAAGTTACTTTCCTAAACTCGGGTGCGCATTTATGTGACCCAAATCCAAATCTCAACAACGTTAGATAAAATGTGTTGTGGACTGCAGGTGCATTTATGTGACGTGGTCCAAGACGCGTTTTATGTGACGTTAAATCTTCCTAAAAAATATTTAAATAAAAGCGGTTATAAAGTTAAAATTGAACTATAGGTTAAAACATGTATTAAAATCAGATAATAGGCCAATTATAATAGTTGAGCGACCGTGCTAGAACCACGGAATCCGGGAATGCCTAACACCTTCTCCCGGGTTAACAGAATTCCTTGCCCGGATTTCTGTGTTCGCGGACTGTAATACAGAGTCAATCTTTTCCTCGATTCGTAATTTGAACCGGTGACTTGGGACACCATAAAATTATCCCAACTGGTGACTCTGAATTTTTTTTTTAAAAAATAATCCCGTTTCGATTGTCACTTAAATTGGAAAAAACTCCCTTATACCTCTTTCGGGGTGTAGGTAAAAAGGAGGTGTGACAGCTCTGGCAACTCTGCTGGGGATCAGAACCCAGAACTTCTGGTTCAGGGTTCAAGAATTTGAGCTTAGAATAATTGTTGTATTTGGCTTTATTTATTATCTGATTTTATTCACATATTTGGGCCCAATGTGCTAAGTGCTGCTTTTTACCGTTTTGCTATTATCTAAACTGTATATAAACTGATACAAAACCCTTCTCTTCTCATCTTCGGGGATGTGCACGCTGGCGTGACTCCCTATTCTGTTAGTGTCATACCTTGAAATAAGAAAGAAGCTCGGACAAGTTACTAAGCCGGATGACCTTTTGGTTCACGGTTAGCCCCCTCCTCGGCTCGAGTTGTTCACTCGGGTACACAAGTCTATAATAACATACCCAGGTTTTGAACTTAGAATAACCCAGCCTCATGCCGGATCTCAGTAGGAACGCTTGTTTGCATCATATGCATTGGACTTTGGGGACTCAACACAGGGGTTGGGTCCGTCTAGGACAAGTGTACCCAAAATAACAGACCATCTTGATGCATCCTATTTGCTACACGTTGCATTTCTCTAAGGGTAAAAGGGTCATTTGGCGGACCAATGATATCGGAGGGCAAATGAAAAAAACAAGAAAAAAGAGAGGGTGAAGTGTGAGGATAAAGCGAGTAGGGCCCAATTATGTTTTCTACCACATTTTTGTTAAGAAAAAAAAGCCTTAAAATTCAAAAAAAAGAAAAGATTTTGCACTTTTTCATCATTTTCCGAAATTCAGAAAATCAAAAAAAGGGGAAAAGAAAGAAAATCCAAAAAGAGTTTACATGTTTCATCATTTTTCAAAAAAAAAAAACAAAAAAAATATATTTTCTCTAAATTAGTTATTTTTCTTAATTCTCGCTCGTATCCAATCTGCCCGAACTACGCCAGTTTGATTCTCACCGGATGTGGGATACGTAGGCAACCCCCATCAAGTCCAACTTCCCTTTTGCAAAAATAGCCCAAAAGAACCAAAATTTTATTGTTTTTGTGGTGAATAAGTAAGGCGATGCCATTCTTGTCAAAATTAGTCGAGTGTCCCTAAAAGGATGCCGGAAGGCTGTTTTTGCAAGAACAGCCACCTTTGGTCTCTTTTTCAAATTTTTGGCCGGTTAGCAAACACAGCCTTAAAATCTTCTCACGGAAGTGCTGAAAGGCCGTATTTGCAAAGCCGGATTTTTACTTTTGAAATGAAAATCTGAAAAAAAGAGTGCCAACTTTGTTTTTGACTCAAATGAATCATGATTTTTTTGCTTAATTACCTTAATAAATGTGCAGAATGAGCACAAGTCAAAATTTGCCAATAACAGTCATGAACAAAATCCCTTTGGAGATGCATATGTGGTGGGGTGATCTAGGTAAATCAGGGCAAGATATGGTCAATCAATATTTGGGAGGTCTCACCGGGTTGTTGAAGATCAGGCCTAGAGGGGACATCATAAAGGCGTTGGTTACATTCTGGGACCCGGCCCACAACGTGTTTCATTTCTCAAATTTTGAACTCACCCCAACTTTGGAAGAAATAGCCGGATATATTGGGAATACCAAGGTTCCTCTAAGACACAAGTATTTGGTTGCTCCAAGAGTTGTCGCTATGTACAGATTCCTAGATTCCTTAAAGATAAGCAGGGGATCCACAACCCTGATTTGGCAGCCGCTTTTTCCACTCCACAGTTTATATACTAGAGATACGATCATATAGGGGGTTTAACAATCCAGAAAACAAAATTTGTAGCAAAGGGAATCGCCTCAAATGGGAAGAACACAAGTGTTTTGCTTTTATGGTGGTCTTCTTGGGACTTCTGGTGTTTCCTAGGAAAGATGGAAATATCGATATACGGATAGCTGGGGGTCGTTAGCACTTTGCTTACTCAGGCCAAAAGCACCCTCGCACCCATGATAGTAGCTGAAATCTTTCGCGCTCTCACCGCCTGCAAAGCCGGAGGAGACTTTTTCGAGGGGTTCAACTTTTTGCTGCAGATGTGGATGATTGAACATCTATGCCATCATCCTCAATTCATGAGTTATGGGTCGACAGAGAAAACCTGCATAGAGGAATTCTATACAAGGGTTGATAGGATCAGCTTGCTAGAAGGGGTCACAGAATGGGTATCATACCTCCGTTCCATCACTGCAAACAAAATAGAGTGGACGTTTGAATAACTTCCTGTAGATGAGATCATATACATGCCATCTACCGGGCCTTATTTCCTCTTGATGGGTCTTAAGAGTATCCAGCCTTATGCCCCATACCGGGTTTTGAGACAGCTGGGGAGATGCCAAATAATTCCAAAAGATGAAGATCTTAGTGCTCAAGTAGTCGAGATTGGTCCTGATGGTCAGTTTCATGAAGCAGCAGTCTGCCAGATTTGGAGCGAGTGTCAATACTTGACGGCAAATGCCTATATATGTGATCGATCTAAAGGTGAAGTTTCATCAGGGTACCTTGCTTGGTATAAAGGGAAATTGAGTTTGGGAGGCCGGCCAAAAGACCCCATCTTCAGGAATTTGTCGAGGTGTCACAAGAACAGTGGGCTTGGTTGGCCAAGGAGAATGAGTACAGGGCTACCATAAGCAAGCTAGAGAAGAAAGTCAAGGATCTTCAATTCGAGAATGGTTTGCAAGCCGCGGTGGATGAGGGTGAAAAGAAAAAGCTAGCCAAAGAAAATGAGGCCCTTCAAGCCCAGATTCGGGAAATGAAAATAGTAGCCAAAAACCCCGCTAGAAGTGCAAAAGATGAAAAGTTTATAAATAACCTTAGACAGAAGGTGAGTGAGTATGACTTCAACTTGAACAAGGCAGAGGGCGAATTAGCAAGGGCTCGAACAAAGCTGGCTAAAAATGCGGAGGAACGAGAGCGCTTGGTTAAACTATTAAAAGAGAAATATGACAATGAGGTTGTGGGGTTGAAGAGAAGGGTCACCATCTTTGAGAACAAAATGATCAAGCAGGCAAAAGACTTTAAGGCAGAAAGGGAACACTGTTACGCAGTGATGGCACAGTTAGAAAGAGATTTGCAACAACTTCAAGAATAGAATCATGTAGCCGAACAAACTTTGGAAGCCAGGGCCCAGCAGATTGGGCATTTGTTGCAAGAAAAGGGTATCATAAGAGAGAGAGTCAGAAGGATCGCCGACTACATCGCGATGAAGTGTAGTAGTTGTGAGGATATGACTAGATCCATGTTCTTTGCCACCGTGATGACCTTTGTCCGCCAGATAATGGAAGATCTCTACCACCTCCAAGGGGATTTAGCGCGTAGGCCCGTGGCGAGACAGAATGATGTCCCGCGGGCCCCAGGAGCAGTTGAGGCGTTGATGTATTCGTGATTTTCATTGAAGTCTGTTAGTCTATTTTCGAGTCTGTATTTTCATATTTCTGTTGGAGTCTGTTAGTTTGTTTTTGAGTCTGTATTTTCATCTTTTCATCAAAGTCTGTTAGTGTCTTTTTGAGTCTGTTAGTTTTTGAGTCGTTGTAATCAAAGCATTTTCTTTTTATGAAAATTTGAAAATCCCAAAATATTTTATTTTTACACTTATCCCCCAGAACTATGCAAATGTCCGATTCATGCGGCATCATGATACGTAGGCAACCTACATAGGGTTCAATCGAATCATTTTCTTATTTATTAAAAAAAGAAAAAAAACAACCAAGAAAAAGGAGATGAAATCATGGGATGTGAGAAATGAGAGGGAAGAAAAGAGCGATAATCAGAAAGAAAAAAAGGGAGGGAAAATTAGCGAGCTAAGAAGTGCGAGTAAAGAAAAGAAAAGAGAAGATTCAAATGGACAAATTGGGATGATGCCAAGTGACCTTGTGACCCTCGAAGTCATTCTTGAACCGTTAATTATTGCTAGGTGCATTGCACGAAATGTGATATTTTTAGCTGTTAAATGCCCTAACGCTAACATGATGATTTCATTTGTTCCTCTTTGTTCTCCTCATTATAGCAGAAGGGTGGTTGGTTTGTGGTTCTTAAGGTAACTCGTCCATACAACACAAGGTCAAAGGGCAAGGTAGCCATGACTAGCAAAAATTTGGGCAAAAGAGTTTTTGACCCATCAAGGGAGTTTGTGGAATCGGAGTCTGAATTGAAAGAGGAGGTCCAAAGGGTGAAACAGCAGATGACAGAAATGTATCAGTCTTGGATCAGGGGGCATCCTCCACCTTCATTCCCCACTTACTACACTGAAAACCCTGCAACTATCCCACTACTATCACAAATCTAGATTCCCACTGTTGCTGATATCTCCCCACAACCTTTTCACACTCTACCCGCCAAAACACCTCCCGCTCCTTTTTCCACTCATGCTCTTGCAGCTCTTTCACCAGCTATTTTTCCTCGATCCTCTAACGAGACTGTGTTCAAAGTCCCCGATGTCCAACACTGTGCTCCAAAACCAACTTTCAAAGTCTTGGATTCGTACTCTCACGCTCCTCATTTTGAGCCTCCCGGTGAAGCTGAAAAACCTGCTAAGACAGTGGAGCAAGATGAGATATCCCGGAAGGTAAATATCTTAGAGCAGTCTTTAAGAAACATGCAAGGGATAGGGAGCCAGATGAGCGTGGCTTACAAAGACTTGTGCTTGTTTCCTGACATCCAATTGCCTGCTGGTTTAAAGATGCCAAAGTTTGATTTGTATGACAAACATGGAGATCCCGTGGCCCATTTGAGAGTTTTCTATAGTAAGATGAGAAGCGCCGGTGGGAAGGACAAATTATTGATGGCATATTTCAGTCAACATCTGAGTGGGGTAGCTCTGGAGTGGTACACCCCCCAAGACGTTAGCAAGTGGTACACATGGGACGATATGGCTCAGGCCTTTGCCCGGCATTTTCAGTACAACATAGAAATTGTACCGGATCGTATGTCCGTCACCAAGATGGAAAAGAGGACTAATGAAAGCTTTAGGGAATACGGGCTCAGATGGAGAGAGCAAGCTGCCCGAGTCAATCCCCCGATGGAAGAAAAAGAGATGGTCGAGTACTTTCTCTAAACTCAAGAGCCAACTTACTTTGGGCATTTGATCACGGTTGTGGGTATGCCTTTTAATGATGTGGTAAAAATGAGAGAAATGGTAGAAGATGGGTTGAAGTCGAGCAAGATCATGAGCTATTCTACTTTAAAAGCAACAACACAAGCAATTCCGAACGACATAGGAAGCTTGATGGGTCAGAAGGAATATGATGATGTTGCCATGGTTGTCTCAGGATCAGGACATGGTTCAACGGGTCCACCTCACCAATATACTTAGCCTCAACTCCAACCCCAAACCTATCCCCATCCACAATGCACCACCATATGCTCCACATCCCCGAGGCCCGCGATGGCCCATGCCACTTCCACAAATGTCTCACCTGCCCCCTCAGGCATATCAACCACCTGCCCGCAAAAGGTTCCAACCAAGGCCAGAGTATAAAATGAAAAGACTACTGAAAAAAGAAAATGCTTTCACGCCCATCGGAGAATCCTATGCAAGCTTGTTTAAAAAGTTAAAGCATTCTGGCCTGATTGAGCCGCTCCTCGGCTATACTCCAGACCCATATGCAAAAGGCTTTGATCCTACTGTACGATGCAAGTACCACTCTAATGTCCAAGGGTATAGCATTGAAGATTGTCGCTCTTTGAAAAGGGAAATAGAAAGAATGATTCAAGAAGGGGTAATTGTGATCAATGACAGTGACAAGGAGCATACGAATCCTCTTGGAAACTTTTTGACTAAAGTTGATAATGTTGAAGATAGTAATGGTCTTGGCAATAACGATGTGGAACTCAGTGGATAAGATGCCGAGCTTGGTAATTGGAAAGACGCTCCTTTCTTGCTAGCCAGGGAGGAGTCTTGGTGGTTTATTTTGTTGCCATTTCTGTTGTCCGGGTGATTCAGGGTTGTAATCCGGATATTGTCTTATGACTCAAACCCTTTTATCCTTTTATTTTGCATGGTTTGTTTAGTCGTAGTAACTCGTTAGGTGTTGTCTAGGTTTGTTCCAGGGTTGTAACCCCAGTTTAGTTTACTTGTTTTGCTGTTCAAACCATTTCACTGTCTGTATAAATTCAATTCTTGTCTTCTTTTATTTCTAGTCATTTTTGTTTAGTTCTTTTCTCTTTTTTAGTTCCTTTCCTGCTGGCTCTAGTGACATAACACGTACGCATAATTCTAGGCCTAGTCCCAATAGCTTGTTCAATCATGGAGCAATGAAATAATTTTGAAGATGATAGGGACATTTGAGGGAAATAAGTACAGATTTGGACATTTGAGACCATTTGAAGCCTGAATTGTGTGAAACTGGGGTAGATAATTTGGGAAGTTAATAGGATGGCAAGAATTCGTTAAAGGAAAGTGCATCCTGGACGATTTGAAACAAGCGACTTTTGAGTTCAAGTGCATCTCAAGTTACAAGATAAAGTCAAGGAAGTTCTCTCCGAATTGATGGAGGATATCCATTGTGAAGAGGGAATCACCCAATGAGGGTTCTGTACTTAACAAGGAGCTAAAGAAAAATGGTAGGCATATTAGTGATATCAATGTCAAAGACGCAAAAGAAATATTGTGCATGATTTTCAATTTTCATTTCAAGTTGCATGTGTTGTAATTGGCATTTTCAGGGATTGGGAGGCCCTTTTTCAGCTACCCAAACACTCATACTATTTGATACCCTTTTGAGCATGTACTAATTTCTTTGACCTCCCATCTTTTGGAATTAAGTTAGAGTAAAAAAAAAAGAAGAAGAGAAAGTTCATGTCCCCATAGGTTTATTTTAGAAAGTTCATTCCAAAAGAAAAATTCAAAAAAAGAAGAAGAGAAAATAGAGATAAAAAAAGAGAAGAAAAAAAAAGAAGGAAAAGAAAAAGGAAAAAGAGAAAAAAGGAAAATAGTGACAAAAAGTAGTGTTGTGAACTACGTTTGACCTGATTCTTGTCACCGCAAGATACATAGGCAGCCTCACGGTTCGGTCATACCAAATAAAATGTCTCATAATCCCACGAAGTCGAGAGTGGGAAATTCAAAAAAAGAGAGGGAAAAATAGATTCAAATTCCCCTGTCTTAGAAATTAGGGCAAAGTTTTTAGAATGGATTCTAAAAGTTGTAAATAAATTAACCCCGTTGTCTTAGTTATTTTTGAGCCTTTATGATATCATTTCTTTCTAACCCTGTCCAAAAGCCACATTACCGTCCGAAAGACCTCCCGGATAATCTTTGAGAGTGCTGAGTTTAGACATGCCAGGAGCATATGATGTTTTTACTCTGGTCAATGCCTTGTCATCTACAGAATCAGAGGAAATAAGAAGAAAAGAACAAATGAGAGAGTCTTATTGGTGAAAACCTTCACAGGCATCATAAGGCGATGGTGGGTTGAGAGAAAGAACAAAATGAGAGAGGCTTGATGGTGAAAACCCTTCGGGCGCTACAAGTCGAATAAAGATCGTGAATCAGATAGAATAATCGGAGTATAAAAGCCAAGTTTCACGGCTTAGAGGTACAACAAGAGTCGAACATTAGACTTGCTTGATAGATTAGGACACTTAATCCACAGGGGCATGTCATGGTCATTAGAGTTTGTATCCACATCTGAAGGGTTTCTACTTTGTAGTTTTCTTGTTAGGAGTCATCTCTTTCCATTGTCCTTTACTCTGTTCCTTTTGTCTTATTTACTTCCTCTCCCTGAGTCTGTTTGGTCATAACAAGTGAGAAATGACTTCAAAATATGCCACCAGCTTTCTAATTGCACAAAACGGAATCTGGCTAGCACATCAAAGTAGCATAAGTTAGGAAAGAACAACGTACGCACTGAGTTGGTAACAATCAACATGCCTTGGGGTTCATGTGAAATACAAAGGTTTGGTATATATCAACTCATGAACAATGCAACAGATAGAGGGTTTTGGGTTGGAACGCATCAAAGGTATTTTCTCTGATAAGATTGACAAAAGAAGTGGTTAACCAGTGACAAGCAAGGTCTTCCAAGCGGAAATCAAAGTCATCATGGCAAGTGAAGGAGCAATAAACCTCAAGGCTAGTGTTTTAAATTAGGAAAGAACAGTATGCGCACTGAGCGGGAGGCAATTGATGTGCTTTGGGATTCATGAGAAACACAAAGGTTCAGTACATGTCAATGCAAGAACACAATGCAACAGATGAATAGTATTGGGTTTGAACGGATCAGAGGTATTCTCCTTGATAAAGGTGAGAGAAAAGCGGTCAGTCAATAAACAGGAAAGGTCTTTCGAGTTGAAACCGAAGTTACCATAGGAAGTGAAGGAGCAATCGCCCTCAAAGTTCAAGGCCACAAACCAACCACCATGTTTAAATTCACAAGTTTTCTTTGATTGAAACAGGGGCAGAAAATTTTGTTTGTTTCGGAGAAACCCTCCGTAAGAAAAAGCAAGCACCAGGCAGGTTTGACCATAAATTCTTAGGACCTTCCTGGAAAATGGGACCTAATTTAAAATTCAAAACAATCATGAGTAGCAAAATCTAGCATAAATGCACCCCCAAAGTAATATAAGTTGGCTTCAAAGTTTTCATGCTTGAGATATGATACAATTAAGAGCTTTCAGGACCCTCCTGAATAATGGGACTTAGCTTTAAGATTTCCATTAGATAACAAGATTTATCGTAAGTTCTGTTGTAGGGTAGTATAATTCAGCCGTAAAAGTTGTCACTCTTAAGAGAAGACTTGATTTTGATTTTCAGGACCCTCCTGGATAATGGGATGTGGTTTTAAGACCCTTTTAGATAACAACGTTTAGTGGGAGTCATACCTTTAGAAGATTTAATTTTGATTTAAAGCTGTCATTTAACTAGGAGTTTTCAGGACCCTCCTGGATAATCGGATTTAGCTTTTAAATTCTTAGAGATATTTGGTAACATGATTCAATTAACACTCACAGATGCGCCCAACACCAAACTGGGGCAGGAAAATTTCTTTTATTTTGTTTGTTTTGTTGTAATCAGGTTCAAAGGTAGCAGTTTCAGAGGAACAGTTCAAGTTTTGGCAATCAGGCGCCCACCCGAAGAGCAAGGGAATACAGTTGAAGTTTCGGCAATCAGGCGCCCACCTGGAGAGCAAGGGAATACAATTAAAGATTTGGAAATTAGGCGCCTACCTAGAGAGCAAGGGAATACAGTTCAAGTTTCGGCAATCAGGCGCCCACCTGGAGAGTAAGGGAATACAGTTCAAGTTTCGACAATCAGGCGCCCACCTAGAGAGCAAGGGAATACAGTTCAAGTTTTGGCAATCAGACGCCCACCTGGAGAGCAAGGGAATACAGTTCAAGTTTTGGCAATCAGGTGCCCACCTGGAGAGCAAGGGAATACAGTTCAAGTTTTGGCAATTAGGTGCCCACCTGGAGAGTAAGGGAATACAGTTCAAGTTCAGCAATCAGGCACCCACCTAGAGAGCACGGGTATACAGTCCAAGTTTTGGCAATCAGGCGCCCACCTAGATAGCACGGGAATACAGTTCAAGTTTAGCAATCAGGCACCCAACTGGAGAGCACGGGAATACAGTTAAAGTTTTGGCAATCAGGCGCCCACCTGGAGAGCACGGGCATACAGTTCAAGTTTTGGCAATAAGGCGCCCACCTGGAGAGCACGGGAATACAATTCAAGTTCAGCAATCAGGCACACACCTGGAGAGCACGGGAATACAGTTAAAGTTTTGGCAATCAGGACCTGGAGAGCACGGAAATACAATTAAAGTTTTGGCAGTCAGGTGCCCACCTGGAGAGCACGGGAATACAGTTCAAGTTTCGGAAAGCAAGCACCCACCTGGAGAGTAAGGAAATATAGTTGAAGTTTTGGAAATCAGGCACCCACCTGGAGAGCAAGGGAATACATTTCAAGTTTCGGCAATCAGGCGCCCACCTGGAGAGCACGGGAATACAATTCAAGTTTTATAATTAGGCGCCCACATGGAGAGCAAGGGAATACAGTTAAAGTTTTGGCAATCAGATGCCCACCTGGAGAGCAAGGGAATACAGTTCAAGTTTTGGCAATCAGGCACCCACCTAAAGAGCAAGGGAATACAGTTGAAGTTTTTTCAATCAGGCGCCCACCTAGAGAGCAAGGGAATACAGTTGAAGTTTTTGCAATCAGGCACCCACCTGGAGAGAAAGGGAATACAATTGAAGTTTTGGCAATCAGGCACCCACCTAGAGAGCAAGGGAATACAGTTAGAGTGTTGGAAATCAGGCACCCACTTGGAAAGCAAGGGAATACAGTTAAAGCTTTGGCAATCAGGCGCCCACCTGGAAAGCAAGGGAATACAGTTCAGATGTTGTAATCAGGCGCCCACCTGGAGAGCAAGGGAATACAGCTAAAGATTTGGTAATCAGGCGCCCACCTGGAGAGCAAGGGAATACAACTAAAGATTTGGTAATCAGGCGCCCACCTGGAAAGCAAGGGAATACAGTTAAAGATTTGGTAATCAGGCTCCCAACAGGAAAGTAAGGGAATACGACTAAGGTTTTGGTAATCAAGTGCCCACCTGGAAAGCAAGGGAACACAGTTAAGTTTTGGCAATCAGGCGCCACCTGGAGAGCAAGGGAATACGGTTCAAGTTAGCAATCAGGCGCCCACCTAAAGAAAAGAGAAAGCATCTTAGATTACAATTCAAGTCGACAACAAAGGGACTTCACCTGGAGAATACAAGTCAACAAGGCAACAAGAATCGCAAGATCAAGTTTGAGGACATAGATAGGATTTTTGTAATGCATAGATCATAGTTTAGTCTAACTTCTTTTATTTTGTTATGGTGTAATAAGGGGTTCAATAAGTAGTAGCAGCAGCAGCAACAGTAAAATCACAGCTTCATGGTAGTCCCAGCTACCGAAACTTCCCGAACTATACTGACCTGATTCCTTTATAGCCAAGGATATGTAGGCAACCTCGGAAGCAGGGTGCGGTCAAATCTTTCAAAAATGCTTCCCACAGAGTATTCTAATGGGCAAAAATCGCTCGTATCTGCTTACTTTATCTTTGCACGAAAACTCTCCGTGTTTCCGAGCAAAGAGGGGCAGCTGTGAGCAAGTGATTTTGCCCTATATATGACTTACTCCCAAAATTCAAAACAAAATAATTTTTTCCATTGTTCGCAATTTCATAGGTTTTTGTAGCATTTTTTCTCAATTGTTTGCATTTGTCTGTACACGTTTATTTTTTTTAATTCATGAAAAAACACAAAATACATTGCATTTGCATTTAGGATATAATTTTGTATTTTTGAATTAATTAGTAATTTAGTTGTTTAAAAATCATAGAAAAATCATAAAACATTATCACATTTCAATTTCATGTCATTTTAGGCTCAATTTGCATGTAAGAATTAATTTTGTTAAGCAAAAATCACAAAAAATGGTCATTTTTACATATTTGGATTTTAGAATTTAAAATTAGCATTTTTCCTTAGTTTTAAGTTAATTAGTTGTTTTAATGTTAAAAATAAATAAATAATTTTAATAGATTGATTTAGGATTTTAATTGATTTTTTTAAATAAGGGCAAAAACAAAGAAAAGGAAAATAGGAATAACATATTTTTTGTCTTGTTTCTTTTAAAATTGGGCTAGAATACAAATTGACCCAATTCCCACAAGCCAAGCACAATACCATATCCAATACCCTCTTGACCCAAACCCTTTTTTTTTATAAAAGGCAAGACCTAGACCTAAGGGCATCAGATTTTTCCATACACTTGAGACCCCTTCCCTTCTCCACAAGAAATAAAAAATGGCGCATAGTGGAATTCAATTGAGAGTTCCTTTTCGTTGGTAGCAATTTGAAGAAGTTGAAACTTTATATCTTTTGTGAACCATGTTTCGATGGATTCCATTTGTCCCAAGATAAAAATAATCCATCTCCATTTAGATTACACCTCCGACTTGAACTTTGGAGTGGAGAATCAGTCAATCCATTAGTTTCGCTGTAGAAAGGAAAACAGAAGACGTTGTATTGTGTTAATTTGATTAAGATCTCACTTATAATTTGCCTTTATCTGTTTGCACTCGTTCTTCATTGATTACATTGGATCGGAGCTGTTGCGTATTTGGTAAAGGACTATGTTCCGCTGTTGCCTGCATAGCTGAACCTTTCTCATCCTTTTGTCTGGCCTTTATTTGGTCTTATTCTGCTGCCTTTTGCTCTTGCTGTTATGTATGTCAATTATTTCCTCTGTAATTCTCAACTATGTATGAATGAAGGCCTAAATTACTTGTTGAATCTCTATCTGATTTTGTGTGTTCATCGTGTTTGATTGTTAGATCCATTCACACTTCTCTCCTGCTAAAATTATTTGTTCAAGCTAAAGACTAACTCTGAAATTAATGATTACTTGGAGAGTTATATCTGTTGATTTATGGCTTAATCAATTTGGATAAGTAATTATGTGAATTCTATTATATTAAGGCTAAAGTTATTTGTTCATTTAATCCTAGCCCATGATTTTAGCCATGAACGACGTGGTCATGAAGTTTTAATTGTTCAGATGCTTTCTTACAAGGCATTTAGCTAATAATCAGAAATCAAGATAGTTTCTTCAACACCTAATTGGCTAAACTCTTTGTTAGTTTGATTAAAGCAGTGGTTGATAAATTCGTACAAGAATTGAAAGAGAGGGAGATGCAGACTTACATTGAGGAGCGTGAACGTGAAGTTGCTGAGCGTGAAGCCGCTTGAAAAGATGAGCTCTATCGTCGTGAGAAATTGATCGGCAAGAAGCCATGTTAAAGATGGAGAGGGAAAATCTTGAAGAAAGAGATTCGAGGCGCGCCATGTTGAATAAAATTCCAAAACCCATGGCCCTCACTTAAATAATTTTAATCCTTTAGGAATCGAGGCGAGCCATTTAGTTGAATTTTCCATGGCCCTCGCAAAGTTGAAAGTGCGTAGTTGCTTTAGGCGCGCTATTAAAAAGTTACTTTCCTAAAAACTCGGGTGTGCATTTATGTGACCCAAATCCAAATCTCAACAACGTTAGATAAAATGTGTTGTGGACTGCGGGTGCATTTATGTGACGTGGTCCAAGACGCGTTTTATGTGACGTTGAATATTCCTAAAAAATATTTAAATAAAAGCGGTAATAAAGTTAAAATTGAACCATAGGTTAAAACATGTATTAAAATCAGATAGTAGGCCAATTATAACAGTTGAGCGACCGTGATAGAACCACGGAACCCGGGAATGCCTAACACCTTCTCCCGGGTTAATAGAATACCTTGCCCGGATTTCTGTGTTCGCGGAATGTAATACAAAGTCAATCTTTTCCTCGATTCGGGATTTGAATCGGTGACTTGGGACGCCATTAAATTATCCCAAGTGGCGACTCTGAAATTTTTTAAAAAATAATCCTATTTCGATTGTCACTTAAATTGGAAAAAACTCCCTTATACCTCTTTCGGGGTGTAGGTAAAAAGGAGGTGTGACACTGTTTACCCAAATAGGCCCGCCGGTAGAATTCAAAGGGACATCAACAGAGAACCCCGATCAAACAAAGATCGACATCAACTATACATCGCAGATCGTAGAAACATCAGCTCAAGACATAATCCCATTCAAATTGATAGAAGGAATGATCGAGGACAGAGCTCCCGAGGGCTCATGAGTAAAAGTGGCTTCGATAGACATATCGAGCCCACAGAAGCACCACAACTGTCAGAATACAACTTCAGCATTGATGCATCAGGTATTGTATTGGCCATCGGACGGATCAAGGATACTAGATGGCCCAGACCCCTACAGACCGATCCAGCTCAAAGGAACCCTAATCAAATATGCAAATACCATGGTACCCATGGTCACAAAATCAAAGTCTGCAGACAACTGAGGGAGGATGTAGCTCGCTTATTCAATGAGGGTCATATTCGACAATTCTTGAACGACTGAGCTAAAAATCACTTTAGAGACATGGATGCAAACAGGAAAAACGAATAGTAAGAACCACAACACGTAATTCATATGATCGTTGGTGGGGTCAATATTCTCAAGGACCGGTATTTAAACGCACCAAGGTGACAATCACGAGGGAGAAGCGAACTCGGGACTACTTACTAGAAGAAACCTTGTCTTTCAACAACGAGGATGCAGAAGGGATCGAACAATCTCACAACGATGCACTGTTAATATCTATCCTTATGAATAAAATTCAAGTTAAACGTGTGTTGATTGATCCAAGTAGCTCGGCAAATATTGTTCGATCTCGTAGAGCAACTCGGCCTCCAAGATCTAATCGTTCCCGCAGCTCGGGTACTTAACGACTTCAACATGGAAACTGAAACCACCAAAGGGGAAATCATTCTGCCAGAAAATATGGTCGGGACCATCCAAGAAACAAAGTTCCATATGATTGAAGGTGACATGAGGTACAACACATTGCTCGGGAGGCCTTGGATCCATAACATGAGGGCAGTACCCTCGATGCTTCATCAAGCCCTAAAGTTCTCAACATCAGAAGGAATCAAAATGGTGTACGATGAACAATCTGCCACCAAAGAAATGTTTGCAATCGATGAAGTAGTACAGATATCGGCGCTTTCATCAACAAATAGATCGGAGTCAAAGGGAAAGCAAGAAGTCAAATAGAACCCACACTCACTAGCCTCAGCCCAATCGAGGAGCATGAAACTTTCGAGGATGATAATTATATGATACCTCGAACCTTCATAATCCCCGATGATTCTAATGCAACAAAGTCAATGGTCGAAGAGCTGGAACAAATCATACTGATCGAGCATCTGTCCGATCGAAAGGTATACCTGGGCACAGGTTAACCCCCGAGCTTAGGAAAAAACTCGTTCAATTCCTTTTAGATAACATGGATTGTTTTTCTTGGTCCCACCTAGATATGACAGGGATCCTACCGGTGATCACCACGCGTCGACTGAGCTTGGACCCAAAGTTCCACCTGGTAAAGCAAAAGAGAAGGCCCCAGTCCGAGGTTAAGCATGCATTCATCAAGGACGAGATAACCAAAATTCTCAAAATTGGGTCCATTCGGGAGGTAAAATATCCCGAATGGCTAGCAAATATAGTCGTAGTCCCTAAAAAGGGGAATAAACTTAGAATGTGAATAGACTATAAGGATTTAAACAAGGCATGCCCTAAAGATTCTTTTCCTTTGTCGAATATTGATCGCATGATCGATGGCACGACCGGCCATGAGATCCTTAGTTTTCTCATTGCCTACTCCGTGTACAATCAAATACAAATGAACTCGGAGGATAAGGAAAAGACTTCGTTTATCACTAAATACGACACCTATTGCTATAATGTAATGGCGTTCGGACTAAAAAAATTCTGGAGCTACTTATCAACGCCTAGTAAATCGAATGTTCGAAGAACAAATAGGTAAATCAATGGAGGTTTATATTGATAATATGCTAGTCAAGTCCCTGTGAGAAGATGACCATTTAAGACATTTGCAGGAGACCTTCGACATATTGAGAAAGTACAACATGAAGCTCAACCAGGAGAAGTGTGCATTCAGGGTCGGTTCAGGCAAGTTCCTCGGCTTCATGGTATCAAATCAGGGGATCAAAATCAACCCCGATAAAATCAAGGCAATCGAAGACATCACAGTTGTTGATAATGTCAGGGTTGTACAAAGGTTAACAGGGTGCATACCCGCCCTAGGTTGATTTATTTCGAGATCCTCAGATAGGAGCCACCAGTTCTTTTCACTGCTTAAGAAGAAGAGCAATTTCGTATGGGACCCCAGAATGTCAACATGCCTTGGAGGAACTCAAACGATACCTGTCGAGCCCGTCATTGCTTCATACCCCGAAGGCGAACGAGCAACTCTACTTATACTTAGCGGTCTCGGAGATAGCGGTAAGTGGGGTCTTAGTTCGAGAAGAGCAATGTATGCAATTTCTTGTTTATTATGTTAGTCAGATCTTAGGTGAAGCCGAAACCTGTACCCACCCTTAGAGAAATTAGCGCTTGCTTTAATAAGTGCCTCTAGGAAATTAAAATCATATTTCCAATGTCACCCGATTTGTGTTGCAACCACCTACCCCCTTAGCAACATTTTTCACAAGCCCGAACTCTCGGGTCAATTAGACAAATGGGCCATTGAGATCAGCGGGTACGATTTCGAGTATCAACCTCGATTGGCCATCAAGTCTCAAATCTTGGCAGACTTCGTGGCCAACTTCACGCCAGCCTTCATACCCGAGGTTGAAAAGGAACTATTATTAAAATCGGGTACATCATCGGGGTGTGGACCCTCTTCATAGACTGCGCTTCGAACATGAAGGGGTCCGTGCTAGGCATCGTTTTGAAGCCACCCACAAGTAATACAATTAGACAGTCTATCAAAACTTCGAAATTAACTAACAATGAGACAGAGTATGAGGCTATGATTAGGTCGGAAGTCTTCACTCGAACAAACCGGAACATCCATCCTCAATCCTTGTCCTCATCTATATTCGAGAACAGCACCTTGGTAGCCCGACACTAAAGTCTTATTAACCCACCTCGATAGAGACGGGGGATGTACAACCTGATGAGGTGGTCGAGGGTGAAAGGCAACCCTTCGACTTTGCTCATGAAGAATCGGAGCACAATAACAATCCGCCAAAAAGAGGTATGGATTTGACCTAGGGTTATGTTTACCTTGAAAATGGTAATTACAATTAAATTTGATTTTGTGGTTCTAAAAATACATGATCTATTTTTATGCTAGTTGTTAGGCAGTAGATGCTAAGTGTGAGACTAGAAAATGAGATAGGAAATCGAAAGCAGTATTTTTAAGCAAACCGAGTGGCTGAAAATCGGGGTCTAGAGCCAGGTTATACGGGACTTCGAGGTCGAGCTCGATACTAAGATATGGACAGTCGATGAAGGACTAAAAATTTTGAGAACTTTGATGAAGGCTCTTTGTGATCAATAACGAGCAATAAATGAAGAACAATAAATAGAACACAATAAATAGAACACAATAAATAGAACACAATAAATGTAAGCAATAAATGTAAGTAGTAAAATCAAGAGACTATGTTTAAGTTAGAGAGCAGAGAGAATGTTCTTGTATTGAATGTTGTGAGTGATGTCTCTTAGAAAATGACAAGGGTCCCCTTTATATACCAGGAGGAATTCCACCATAGTAAAAATGCATTTATTACAAATATATATGGCTGGTACAGCCATTTAATGCCTCGGTATGGGCTTGAACTAGCCTAATAGACTTGGTTAGCTTTAGTCACATGCCTTGGGAACTTCCTGTTAGTCCATCATAGCCGTTGATTTGTACTGCATCGAGGCCGGTCATTGAGAACCCTCGGGGTCGAGCCCCAAGCTAAACTTCGAGCCTTCCGAGGGCGGTCTTTACGAGGTGCCTCAACGGTCACAAAATCATACCCTTTGATTTTTTCTGTATACAGATAGTCCCCGTGTTTCTTAGATTAAAATGATAAGAAATGATTTTGACACTGATCTCCTCGAGCCTCTTGTGATGACATCATGCTTATGACGTGAGCTTTTATGATAACTGAGATGTCCCATCGGTGTATCTTTCCAGAAGCATTCAGTGTAGCGCCGGTTTATTGTCTCAAAGTGATAGTATCACCGCTGATCCGTTTACCAAAAAACATTAATTACGCATGTCGATACGTTTCCCAAAGGCATTGATTGCGCCATCAATTATGATTCCCTCTTTCTATAAATGGAAGCTTTCTTGAATCAAAACTTCATTCAATCATTCTTCTACAGCTTTTAACTCCTTTCTTTTCTTCATCCTCATCCAACTCTATTTCCCATGTTTAAAGCCCGTGGCCGTAAGGTCACACGGTAGTGTTCTCGCCAGTTATGTTGTGGCTCTTTCTCAGAGCTTTCCCCTACTGAGTGGGATCGCACTGGTTTTTTGTTGTTGTTGTTGTTGTTGGCCCGAAATAATGAGAGAGAAATCTCAAATTATCTTCGTATCAGAGGATATGTGGATCGTAGACTGCTGCTCACCTCTCTTAATTTCTAGCTGGTGTGGCACTTCACTCCTTTTGATTTCCATGGAGTGAGGTGGTGCCATCTACTAACTTTTGCATCCCACGCCGATGAATGTCTCAAGAAGTGGCTTCCCAATAGTAGTGCTGGCGAGACCCATACTAGCCAAAATTTTCATCCAGCCACTTCTTCATCTTTTTCTGCTTCTTCTAGATCCTTGAAGATGTCGTTTGGAAGACCGAGATGAGTCCCCCGAGGAAATGGTTCTCAAAGATATTACCCTCGGGGGGTACCTCCGAGAGTAGATTAGACTTTTAGCTATTATTTTTTTGCTTCTTTGTTTCAGTGTAAGCACCCTCCGTGGGCTTTTGTAATCATGTGTAAGGACCCTTCGTGGGTTTTTGTAATCATCGTTTATTAATACAAAAATGCTTCTTCTATTTGTCTCTGATTTGTGTTGGATTTCCCTTTATTTATGTTTGTGAAGAATCTAAGCACATGACTCTACCAATGTCCGTATATCGGGCTCGGTCGTATGTATTCTCTCGGTTCCTGATTGGTTAATATGATATTCCCTGGAACCCTTTACCATTCCTCGGACTGAGCCCGAATTGAATTGATACACTTAAGCCGTCGGGACCCCCAACTTCGGATTGAGTGAGAATAGGGCTTAGAATTTTAGAATGAAACTTAGCCTTTTAGGCCCTGTTGATAGTCCTCGAGGGAGAATTTGCTCAAACGCCTGAGAATAAAGATAGCCCTAAGACTTTCACAGACAGTCCCCGAGTAAGAGTCAGCTCGAGCTCGGGCGGCCTAAGAAACTTTATTTGAACTTACAGTGAATATAACCCTAAGGTGTTATTGATAAACCCCAGATGAGGATATGCCCAGACTCGTATGGCCCCTGGACCAAAGTAATCGAGAGAGCGTTTAACTTGATCTGAAGGCAAAAATAAATCTAAGGCTTTATTAGTAATTCTCGAGTGAGAACTGGCTCGGGCTCAGGTAGTTCGAGGGCCAAAGAATTAGGTGGATGACTCATACTTGTAATAGTAGAAACCCGCGAGATAGGGTAGCGCCTCGAGGTTAGGTTTATACGAATAACTCCTTAGAGCTTATTTTTCGTTTTGACATAGATCCTCGAGATCGGGCACCATCTCGAGGCTTACAGTGACATTGATGGCTCCTTAGAGCCTATTTTCATTTTGACGTAGATCCTCGAGATATGGCACCATATCGAGGCTTAGAGTGATATTGATGGCTCATTAGAGCCTATTTTCATTTTGACAGAGATCCTCAAGATCGGGCACCATCTCGAGGCTAGATTGATGTAGGGGTTTCTGATCCCTCGAACGTTGTACGTTATTGTTAATCGTACGACATGGTCATAAAATGATCGAGTGATCCTGCCGGTATATCTCCCCAAAAGTGATAACGGCCTAGTCGGAATTAATTGGCCTTGTAGGGTAGGCGGACAGTCGTCGCTTGCTCTATATATGATTTTATTTCCTTCTTTTCTGAATATTTTGCTATTTTGAACCGCTATCCCTTTTCATAGAGTTCTTCTTCCTTGCGTCAGTCTGTCATTTTAATTCAAAGTTTTCACCTGAGTTTTCGTCTTCATTCTCTTATTTTATTATAGCCATGGCTGCTACGCCTAAATACGTTCTCCAAGAAGAGGAGGGTTCCGCTTCTTTTTCCCGCTCAATTGGTGGTACATCCTCGGCGTCTAGCGAGCCAATCTCAGGATGCTTTATCTCGAGGAGGGACCTTTCACTAGAGATGCCTCCTAATGTCGAGGGCCATTGGGATCATGAATCAAGGTTTGCTTCATCAATAGGAGAGGAACACCTCGAGATAGTGAGGAGAGACTATGAATGGGGAGAAAAGGTGATACTGCAGGTACCCTCCTCGGAAGAGAACATTACGGCTCATACAGAGGGTTTTTTACATGTATACACGTACCCTTTTACATTGGTTTCTAATCGATAGAGTCGTGCTTTCCTTCTATCGAAGATACCGGGATACCCTGGCACAGGTTCACCCATCGTTCTAGAGGACAGTGCTGATGATGAGGTTCTTTGCGGAAGAAGCCGAACTCGAGTTCACCCTCAACCATCTCATCAGATTGTACCAACCCTTTCATTGCCGAGGCCTAATAGCTTTGCGATGCCGATCCGCCAGACCCTTCATTGTTGATGATGAAGAAAATGAGGACCGAGGATGGATGAATCGATTCATCCGAGTAAGGACTGTCGATGTTATCCTCATGGAGTTTCGTCCATTTTCTGAGAAATGTAATATCACACGTAAGTGGTACACTTGTGTTTTTGTCATTTTTGCTCATGATGGAGACAAATTCTGTAAAGACGCTTTCTTTTTTTTCTTTTTGCTGCAACCCCGTGGATGCCATACGAGGTTCCTGACCTGGAGGATTAGGCTTGGAAGTTGGCAGCCCGTTCGACCTATGACGAGCATAAATGGCGAGATCTATCCAAGGGTAGATGGGAGGCAAAACACCACGGTACGTGCTGTGTGATTTGCTTTCTTTGGAGGGTGCTCTGTGTGTACTAACCTCGTCACCACAGGTATAAGAGAGTTTCTCGAGGTGAGATCGTTCTCCCTCAGAGAGGAAGAGGGGTCGTCGGCTTCAGGACTGAGGAGTAATAACAAATGGAAAGAACCCTCATAGGGCGAAGGCGCCCATAGTGAGACAAGTCCTGCCCGGAGGCCTAGAGAAGATGTCTCGACTGAGCCTGCAACCCTCGAGGTGTCCGGCCTTGGAGAAATTGTTCCTTCTTTGCCATCACCTTCTTTTCCAGTCAAAGGTACTTCAAGGGACAAGGATCCTTTGCCACTGTTTTCTCATCCGGTCAAAGGTACTTCGAGGGATATTCGAGGCCAAGGGCCTCCTGGCTCAAGCGAGGTCTCGAACGATCACCTTCCTATTGGGAGCAGTTCTACTGGGGCCAACAAAACTAGGCCGGTAGGTGTATGTTCGACCTTTGAGAAGGCTCAACAGCTTTGTTTCATGGTGAGTTTTGGCCGATTGTATCAGTTTTTCAGTTTTGCACTCCCACTTTCTTATCGAGCTCCTTTTTCATAAGCCTTTGACAAACTCAAGTCTGAGCTGCTCCATCATGAAGCCAGGTAGAGGAAAGCCATGGATAGGGAGAAATCCCTCAAGCTTCATTGTGATAAGAGGGGAGATGAGTTGGTATACCTGCGGTACGAAGCGAATCGGAGCCTGAACCACGAAAGCCATCTTGAGAAATAGGTAACCTTTGCTCTGAGGGAATGCATGCTTCCTTTTCTATCCTCAAAGGTTAATATTTTGATACCTCAGTTGCAGAGCAAGACAGAGGATTTGGAACGCCTTTGGGGCGAGGTTGTCCAGGCCAAGCATGAGTGTAACGAGCTAGGGGCTCAAATAGATTCCCATGTTGTGGTCAAGAAGAATGCTTTGGCTAAGGTTTCTGCCCTCAAAATGCATCCCCAGAATGCTCATGAGAACAACTTGGTTTAGACGAGTAGGATTGCAAGGCTCGAGTCCGAGCTTTTAGAGATGAAGGCTGAGGTCGTGGATGCCCGGGTAGAGGCTGAAGATGTTCAGGCTAAGGCTAACAAGAAAGTAGCCGTCTATTTAAAAGACGTTGATGATGCTCGAGCTAAGTTGAGAGGTGCTTCCAATCGAGAGAGCAGAAGCAAAGAATATGCCCGGTGCAAATCTCGAAGGGAAACCCTCGAAGAGATTCATGCTAAGGGCTTCGTTCTCTCGGAAGAGATAACGTAGGACAAGGCAGATGAATACGATGCCAAGTTCCTTTTGTCCGATGTCGAAGATAATGAGGAAGAGGCCGATGGGCCACAGTCCCCGAGGGGGATGTAGACTAGGCTTTTTTGTTCTGATTCTTTGTATAGGGATCTTAGAGAGCATTTGAAAATATAGTCTTGCGTTGTTTCATATGTGCGTATATGTGACGAAACCTTTTGTTTTTCTTTTTTCATGAATTTCTATTTGCTCGTGTATGCCTTTCTTTGCCTTGAGTTTTGACATTTTGTCAATGATTAGCCAGGCGAATTGGCCTTTGAGTAAAATCCCTTAGGTTTGTAGCTTGGCTCTGAGGCTTGTTGGGATGGCTCATAAACTCTTACGCGTTGGGTCGGTACGACCTCTAATATAGGCCAGCATCTGGGCTATTACACATTTGCCCTTAAGCGTTTTTAGTTAACTGTTTCGGGCTCAGTCTACGAGTCGGATTTCGACTCAAGCTCATTGACCCTTAACTTTTTAAGCTGGACCTTAGGCTCTTACGTGTTAGGTCGGTACAACCTCTTAATATAGGCTGGCTCTTACATTTTGGGTCGGTACAACCTTTAATTTTAAGTTGGCGACTGTGGCTCTTACGCTTTGGGTCGGTAGGACCTTTAGTTTTAAGCTGGCGACAGTAGATCTTATGCTTTGGATTGGTATGACCTTTAATTTTAAGCTGGCAATAGTGCCTCTTATGCTGTGGGTCGGTACGACCTTTTAATATAGGCTAGCGACAATGGCTCTTACTCATTGGGTCAGTACGACCTCTTCTGTAGGCTTTATTTTCCCTTGCTAAAGGATTTTTGAAGTTTTTGTGTTCTCTCGACTCTTCAACGGTTCGATAAAAACCTCGATTGTTAGCCGTTAGGTAGCGATAATTGAGCACCTCGGGAGGTTTTGTTCGATGATTGAATTGTCTCGAAGCCTATTATTTGGAGCTGATATGATCGATGCGCTTTTGCTTATGCCAAGGGTAGCTTGATTAACTGGTTCTTTTTGAAGTTTTTTCAAAGTAATTGAAGGCCTGTGATTTTATAGCGACGGTCGGGCATCCCCGAGTCGTATTAGTTTGGTTGGTACAACCTTGTGACCATAGTATTTGTATTTGGCCGTAGCCTTTTAGTCCCCGAGTGAAGTAACTTCGGTATCTATATCGAGGGTATGCCTTTTTAGGGGTCTTACAAGTTCGGATATATAGCCTTAGCTTTAAGATCGGGATTATGCCTTTTTCAAGGTCTTATAAATTTGGTCACTTGGTACAAGTGTAACTCATGCCTTGCTTGAGGTCGTACAGATTTGGTTACTTGGTACAAGTATAATTCATGTCTTGCTTGAGGTCTTACAGATTTGGTTACTTTGTACAAGTATAAATCATGCCTTGCTTGAGGTCTTACAGATTTGGTGTTGCCTTATGAAAGTTTTATGCGCCCGAGGATGCCCGCATGGGGTCTTATAGGCAAATCGATGGAGGTGACAGTCAGTGACAGACCCGAGTCATCGACAGTTTCTCGGCTTTTGGAGTCGTTCCTTATAGACTTGGTATTGCCTCATTGAGGGCTTACGAGTTTGAAGTTTCCGACCCGAAGGTCATGTGGCCTCAAGTTTTTGGCATCCGTTCCCGAGTGTTCGAGAAATTTTCTGACTCTGAAGCTGTTTCTCGTTAAAGTAGCATACTTCTTTGAAGCATAAAGTATTCCGATGGAGGAGAAGATATTCTTTTATTACTTGGTACAAGTATACATATTTTTGCCATCAAGGGCTCAATTATTCTATGCGGACACAGGTCATTCGACCATTTGGCCCGATACATCTTGTTCCTACTGAGACCTTTTTCGGCTTATCTTGGCTTCTTTGAGGAGGTGATCTTCCGGGGGGATGCCCCCAGTGTTCGAGGTTGATTGAAGAGAAGCCTTGAACACTTTGTGAAATTCTCCTTAGGTAGCACATAGATGTTGCCTCGTTAAAATCCTTGTCGGTAAAACCCTTCTTGGGATAAAACCCGAGCGAAGGAAAAGAGTGCAACGTATGCTTTGAAACCTTAAGGTCTTCGAGCTGGACAATGCTTTGACCGTTCTGATCGGACAACTGCACGAAGGTTAGTGTAAGATATAAATAAAAAAGGGAATGGTCATACCATAGTGACGATGGTGCTTCGAGCCCCGATATGTTTCCAATGTTTGCTCCAAGGACGTGGCACGGTCCTTTGCTTGTTTTATTCGGGTATAGCCGAGAATGTGTCTCGTGATTGCTATTTCACCCTTTGCTTATCATGTGGCTTCTTTGATGTCGAAGATATCGACGCCGGTGCTACGTCGTGCACCACGAGCATTTCTCTTGCTGCGTGTTGATCTCCGTACACGGTTTTTATTTACCGAGCCTGAGGGGGCTCCCGGTTGGTTGTCCTCGACCCTAATCTTTTACTGATATCGTGTCACGACCCAAACTGGAGGGCCATGACTAGCACCCGACCATACTTGCCGAGCACCAACGTACATTTCATCTAACCTTCATTTTTATCTTTTAGGGCTGACGAGATCAATATAAATAGTAGACCTGGATCATAGACAACCAACAATAAAATATGACGGCATGAACATACATAGCAGGGGATGACCAGACAATCAAGAAACTACATATAAGGTATGAGCTACCACGCTACCATGAAAGACTATATAACAAAAACCAGCCGACAAGGCATACCAAACTATACATGAGTCGACACTTGTCTATGAGCCTCTAAATGAACATAAGTGCTGCAACATAGCCGGAACAGGGCCCCGACATACCCATAATGTCTATAACAAAAATGCATACCAAGACCAAGGCAAGTCCGGAGAAGGGATCTCGCCAATCACCGCTGAACTGGACAGCCTACTGTGGTGGGGGAGCTGCACCTGCCTGTCTATCAGGACCTGCAGCACGACATGCAGCGTCCACAAATAAAAGGACGTCAGTACGAATAAAGTACTGAGTATGTAAGGCAGGGAACCATAAATACGATCAGTAATGTAAGCAAGGATAGAGAATATACAACCTGTAACATCTTAGTACCTCTGAGGGCTACTGACATGAAATGCATGATACATATGTATAAATACATAAACCTTTAAAACATTCGCCTCTGTGGGCATCATCATCATCATATCGTACCCGACCATAATAGGCTCGGTAAAAATGTACCCGACCATCATAAGGCTCGGTAGAATCGTACCCGGCCATGTGGAGCTCGGTAAAACCCAACTGATCAGTGGTTGCACAATAGGTGCCGTACCCGGCCAACTATAGCGTGGCTCGGTAGAGTAAAATAGATACATATATATAATGCATGCTCGACTCATGGAATCACATTCTAAACCTTTCGGAGTGACGTAAGGTCGGTATCCTCTGTACACGTTATTAGGACTAACTCTTCACTATGAACCTTATAAGAATCAGGAAGTACCAACAACATTGATAACATAAGAATAAGAGAAGCAACATTAACATCAATCGTTCCATAAGAGGGAAAACAATGTAAGTACTGCTAGCTTCTAAGAGTAGAGTATCTTGGAAGCTCGTTCATTACATTATGTACAATCGGAGTCGTGCAAAAGAAGGAAAGGGATAGCCTCACATACCTTGTATATACTTCCCCAATCTCAAGCTATGCAATTGTCAAAACTCCTTAGTCTACAATAAGAGAAACGATACTATCGTTATCATTTAAGCGTCATAACTATTATGTATCGACCACAACCTATTTTACGATGAAACGGACAGCACCTCCCCTATATATATGACTTCACACCATTCAAAACAGTCACCAAACAGCCCAAACAACATCAATAATAAACATATTGAGCCTCCCAAAATAGTCTACACACAACCTAATCACTCCATACATACGACGACCACCGTAGTCGTGTCAAACGACCCGGAAAAGTTACGAATAACTATCATCCCACAACCCTGCATATATATGGTGTTTCTCCACACTCTTCCTCCTCCAAAACTCCACAAAACAGTAGTAAAATACGCAGCCCAACAACAACACAAAACAGTCCACAAAACAAAAACATTACTACCAAGCCTTTCGATATATATTTCACAAGTTCTAGCTTCAATGGCTTAGCCGAAACTTGGATAATCTTAAATACATATAGAGTAAGAGGTTCCTTACCTTTATATAGAAATAACAACTCCAATTTGACCTTAAATTTCCATGAAATATCCCTCCAATGCTGCCACAACAACAAAAAAGCGAAACTAGCGATCAATTAGTGTTTTCGGCACTAGAATCACTTTAGAAGGCTTGAAATCACCTAGGATTGATATTAAGAACATGAGGGAGTATTTACAGAACATAAACCCTTTAAAACAACCTCCCACACGAGCTGAAACGACACAAAAATGAGCAACAACAAGAAGAACAAGAGACTTACTAGCGCCACGGAATTCCCGACACTTGATTTGTGTTGTTTGCCCTTTTTTGGGTCTTGAATCTTGAGAGAACCTTGAGAGGATGTTCCTAGGGTTCTAAGGTCTGAAAATAGTGAAAAGAAATGACTTAAAACGGGTTGGAGTCATCCTATATAGGTCCAAATATCTTAAACCGACTTAGTGGGCCCCATAGAGAGGTGCTTGGCGCAATCTCGCGAAAATGCAAATATCTCTCTACTCCAAGATCATATCGATGAACGGTTTAATGCGTTGGAAACTAGACTCATAGATATTTAATTTGGTTGGTATATCACCCCGTAATTCCTTGTAAATTAGGATAAAAGATTAGAAACATTTGACCTAATGTTTAAGTAAAATTATGAACCTAAGTTGCGACAACTTTTGTCGACTTTTGTTTCATAACTCGTTTGACTTCAAGACTTATGATACGGATATTATATGATTAAAATACCTTAATACATGACCTCTTGAGTGTATTAAGCACCGCTAGATTTACCTGAAAATATGAGTTACAACATCCTTGATTCATTTAACTTCTAATACTTGTTAATCACCCTTATACACTCTTGTATCACTTAAGACCAATAGGATTGACTTCTTATCATCTCAAAGATAATTTCTTCTTGGATTTATGTTAACTAATATATGGCATGAACTAACACATGTGGATATGGGTTGTAACACCCTCCCCCCTTAGGATCATTCGTCCTCGAATGTAAGGGTTCATGGGGAGTTTAAATCATCGTGGATTCCAATGGAAATTTCCGATCAATTTTCCCCTATAAAATGGTCACTAGAAAAACTTGCAAGCAATTAAGCCCAACATATGGCTTCACAAGGCTACACAAATCATATGCATATTTACATTATCTACATATCACCATTTTGTATTAAGGAGGAGTATTCTCAAATTATTGCTTACCTCATAGAGTCGTTTCACCTTCCAATGTATCCTGTCTTCCACCAGCATCCTTGTTATCTTCATTCTGGAATAGGTAAGGGTATTTAGACTTCATCTCCTCTTCTGCTTCCCATGTCATTTCTTCCATATTTTTGTTCCTCCACAATACTTTGACGGAAGCTACATCTTTTGTTCTCAGCTTGCGGACTTGTCGATCTAATATCGCCACTGACACTTCTTCATATGATAGGTCCTCTGTAACTTGTACATATTAGATAGGGACGACTCGAGAAGGGTCTCCAATACATTTCCTCAACATAGATACATGGAATACCGGGTGGACAAATTCCAATTCGGATGACAATTCTTACTCATAAGCAACCTGTCCAATCCGTCGAAGAATTTTATATGGCCTGATATACCTTGGACTCAGCTTACCTTTCTTCCCAAAATGTATAATACCCTTCATTGATGAGATCCTCAGGAAAACCCAATCACCAACCTCAAACTCCAGATCACGACGTCAGACATCGGAATAAGATTTTTGCCTGCTTTGTGCCGTCCTCAATCGCTCCTGCATCACTTTCACCTTCTCAATAGCTTGGTGAATCAAATCTGGCCCATATAATTCTGTTTCACCGACTTCGAACCATCCAACTGGTGATCTACATCTTCTCCCGTATAGTGCCTCGTATGGGGCCATTTTAATACTGGAATGGTAGCTATTATTGTAGGCGAATTCTATGAGTGGAAGATGGTCATCCCAATTTCCCTTAAAATCTAGAACACATGCTCGTAACATATCTTCCAGTGTCTGAATGGTACGTTCAGCCTGTCCGTCAGTCTGCGGATGAAATGCAGTGCTGAGATTTACTTGTGTGCCTAAACCCTTCTGGAAAGACCTCCAAAAGTTAGCCGTAAATTGAGCTCCTCGGTCTGATATAATAGATATGGGCACACCATGAAGCCTAACAATCTCCTTGATATACAACTTCGCATAATCTTCAGCCGTGTAAGTTGTCTTCACTGGCAGAAAATGGGCACATTTTGTAAGTCGATCAATTATCACCCAGATGGAGTCAAACTTATGATAAGAGCGAGGTAATCCAATAATGAAGTCCATATTAATCACCTCCCACTTCCAGGTCGGAATCTCTATATTTTGAAGCAATCCACCGGGTTTCTGATGTTCTATCTTTACTTGTTGACAATTGGGACACTGGGCTACAAATTCTGCAATAGACTTCTTCATATTATCCCACCAATACTGCTCCTTGACATCATGATACATCTTTGTCGAGCCGGGATGGATGGAATATCGGGATTGATGAATCTCATTCATAATCTTCTCTCGCAACCCTGCCACATTAGGCACACACAATCGGCTCTGGTATCTCAGTGCCCCATCTTTTCCGATCCCAAAAGCCATACTTTTACACTGTTGAATGCTTTCTCTTAATCGTACTAAGATAGGATCTTCATATTGTCGTGCTTTTACCTCGGCTACCAAAGATGATTCTGATGTATTCTGTACAGTAACACCTCCGTCATCAGAGTCTAACAATCTGATTCTCATATTGGCTAGCTGATGAAGCTCTTTAGTCAACCCCCATCTACCTGCCTCAATATGTACTAAGCTTCCCATTGATTTACGGCTGAGAGCGTCTGCCACAACATTGGCTTTACCGGGATGATACAATATCTCGACGTCGTAGTCTTTCAATAATTCAAGCCACCTACGCTGCCTCAAATTCAACTCTTTCTGCTTGAAGATGTATTGTAAACTCTTGTGATCTGTGTAGATGTCAACATGGACGCCGTATAAGTAGTGCCGCCATATCTTCAAAGCATATATTACTGCAGCCAATTCCAAATCATGGGTTGGATAATTCTTTTCATGCTTCTTCAATTGTCTTGATGCATAAGCAATCACATTCCCACGCTGCATCAATACGCACCCCAAACCTATACCTGAGGCATCACAATATACCACATAACCTTCTGTTCCTTCAGGAAGAGTGAGCACTGGTGCGGATGTCAATCGATTCTTCAGCTCCTGAAAACTACGTTCACAAGTGTCAGACCACTGGAACTTGGTAGCTTTCTGTGTTAACTTAGTCAATGGTGATGATATAGAGGAAAACCCTTCCACAAACCGCCTATAATATCCTGCTAGCCCTAGGAAGCTGCGGACTTCTGATGGTGTTGTAGGTCTCGGCCAATTCTTTACTGCATCGATCTTCTGAGTGTCGACACTAATACCCTCATCAGATATCACATGGCCAAGGAATGCTACTGAGTTCAGCCAGAATTCACATTTGGAGAGCTTAGCATATAACTTACGATCCTGAAGCGTCTGTAATACTATCCGCAAGTGGCCCGCATGTTCCGCCTCCGAACGAGAATACACTAGAATGTCATCAATGAATACAATCACGAACACATCAAGATAGGGCTTGAATATAGTATTCATGAGATCCATAAAAGCTATTGGGGCATTTGTTAGCCCGAACGACATCACCAAGAACTCAAAGTGACCGTATCTTGTCCGGAAGGCAGTCTTTGGAATATCCTTCTCCTTAACCCTCACCTGATGATACCCTGAACGTAAATCAATCTTGGAGAAATACTTGGCACCCTGGAGTTGGTCAAACAGGTCATCAATTCTTGGAAGTGGATACTTGTTCTTTATAGTAGACTTATTCAACTGTCGATAGTCGATACACATCCGTAACGACCCGTCTTTCTTCCGCACGAATAGGACTGGTGCACCCCAAGGTGAAGTGCTAGGCCTAATAAAGCCCTTATCCAGCAAGTCCTTCAACTGCACCTTCAACTCTCGCAACTCTGCCGGGGCCATTCTGTATGGAGGAATAGAGATCGGTTGAGTGTCAGGCAACACATCAATGCTAAACTCAATCTCCCTTTCAGGAGGAAGGCCTGAGAGTTCATCTGGGAAAACATCTGGAAATTTGTTGACCACGGGGATTGATTGTAGAGTAGGTGGCTTCGCCTCCGCATCCCTAACGTGAACGAGATGATAAATGTAACCTTTTGAGATCATTTTCCTTGCCTTAAGATAGGAAATAAACCTACCTTTCGGTGTAGCAATGTTCCCTTTCCATTCAATGACGGGTTCACCCGGAAATTGGAACCTAACCATCTTTGTACGACAGTCAACATTTGCATAGCATGAGGCCAACCAGTCCATTCCCATTATCACATCAAAATCAACCATTTCTAACTCAAAATAAATTTGCCAAGGTTTGACGACAACAAATCATCACAATGCAACCTCTATATACCCTTCTAGCAATCACAAAATCTCCTATCAGAGTAGATACCGCAAGGGGTTTACTTATCAATTCAGGTTCAATGCCAAACTTATTAGCCACAAAGGGTGTAACATATGATGATGTAGATCCCGGATCAATCAGCACATATACATCATAAGAAAACATCTGGAGATGACTCGACAATACAGACAATATACCTGTAACAACATCTGGAGATGACTCGAGATCCTGTCGACCTACTAGAGCATAGGTTCGATTTTGAGCACCACTCGAACTCGGCACTACACCTCTACCCCTACCATGACCTGTCGGCCGCTGAAAACCCCGTGCTGGAGGTCGAACTGATGAGGAAGAACCAGACACAGATCCAGTCGACTGAGCCATACCATCACCTCCTCTGTTAGGACAATCCCGCATCATATGGCCAGGATGTCCGCACGAATAGCATGCATCAGAACCTCGACAGCATAGTCCAAAGTGGGCCTTGCCGCACTGATCACAATGTGGTGTTGGGGGTCTTATCTGACTAGTATCCTTGTGATATTGCGAGCCAGATGCCCGCGAACTCTGACCTGGACCAGAATAGGATCGATCATATCGAGGCCTCTGAAACTGTGGAGTAGCACTAGCTACAGGTGGCGCCGAACTCCTCAAAAACTGTGGTCTGACGCTGCCTCTGAAGTCATCAGAATACCCTGCAAATCTCGCCCTCTTATGCTGGCCCCTATCCTGCTCCCTAACTGCCTTCTGCTGGCGCTTACGATCCTCTAGGGTCTGGGCATAAGCTTGAATATGGGAAATATCCATGCCCTCCACCAAGGAGGCTGTCGTACACTCATTTATCAGATGTGGTCCCAACCCATTCACGAACATATGCACCCTATCACTCATCTCGGCCACCATATGGGGAGCATACCTTGCCAAAGAATCAAACTGCATATTGTACTCTCGCACACTCATATTACCTTGTCTAAGGTTCAAGAACTTATCAGCTCTAGCTCGTCGTATCTCAACTGGCAAGTAGTGACGAAGAAAGGCCTCAGAAAATTCCTTCCACACAGCTGGAGGAGGGTTCGGACCCCTGGATCTCTCCCAACTATCATACCAGAGAACCGCTAAATCCCGTAGCCGATAAGAAGCCAACTCTACTGCCTCTGTATCACTAACATGCATAACCCGAAGTGTACGATGAACCTGGTCAATAAAAGTCTGTGGGTCCTCCTTGGGGTCTGATCCGGTAAACACTGGAGGGTCTAAATTAATAAAATCACGAACTCTTGTACTAACTGGTTTCTCAGCAGCACCTGTATTCTGCCTCTGAGCCTGAGCAGCTACCAAGCTAGTCAATAACTGCAAAGCACTCCACATATCCTGGTATGTAGTGCCAGACGGAGGAACTGGAGGTGTTGGGTGCCTCCTAATAGCCTCTGGAGGAGACGGGGTAGATGAGGTATGAGACGGCATCTCACTCTGAGCCTCACTTTGGCCTGCTCTGGCTTGGGGCACCTGACTGGTACCCTCTCCCGCAGCTGTATCAAGCCGTCTACTAATTGTTTGCTTCCTAGTCGAAGGCATCGCTGAAAGAAAACAAGGTGAATATTAGAGACAAACACTTACGACTCAACTCTACGCACGATCTAGATTCAGGAAGAAGGTAACAACCCTAGATGTCATGTAGCCTCCTGATTATAAATGTGGCGCGCTACACATCCATAATCAAGACTCTACTAGACATGGCTCATAGACAATCCCTAGGACAGACTTGCTCTGATACCAAGTTTGTCACGACCCAAACTGGAGGGCCATGACTAGTACCCGACCATACTTGCCGAGCACCAACGTACATTTCATCTAACCTTCATTATTATCTTTTAGGGCTGACGAGATCAATATAAATGGTAGACCTGGATCATGGACAACCAGCAATAAAATATGACGGCATGAACATACATAGCAGGGGATGACCAGACAATCAAGAAACTACATATAAGGTATGAGCTACCACGCTACCATGAAAGACTATATAACAAAAACCAGCCGACAAGGCATACCAAACTATACATGAGTCGACACTTGTCTATGAGCCTCTAAATGAACATAAGTGTTGCAAGATAGCCGGAACAGGGCCCCGACATACCCATAATGTCTATAAAAAATGCATACCAAGACCAAGGCAAGTCCGGAGAAGGGATCTTGCCAATCACCGCTGAACTAGACAGCCTACTGTGGTGGGAGAGCTGCACCTGCCTGTCTATCAGGACCTGCAGCACGACATGCAGCGTCCACAAATAAAAGGACGTCAGTACGAATAAAGTACTGAGTATGTAAGGCAGGGAACCATAAATACGATCAGTAATGTAAGCAAGGATAGAGAATATACAACCTGTAACATCTTAGTACCTCTGAGGGCTACTGACATGAAATGCATGATACATATGTATAAATACATAAACCTTTAAAACATTCGCCTCTGTGGGCATCATCATCATCATATCGTACCCGGCCATAATAGGCTCGGTAAAAAACGTACCCGGCCATCATAAGGCTCGGTAGAATCGTACCCGGCCACGTGGAGCTCGGTAAAACCCAACTGATCAGTGGTTGCACAATAGGTGCCGTACCCGGCCAACTATAGCGTGGCTCGGTAGAGTAAAATAGATACATATATATAATGCATGCTCGACTCATGGAATCACATTCTAAACCTTTCGGAGTGACGTAAGGTCGGTATCCTCTGTACACGTTATTAGGACTAACTCTTCACTATGAACCTTATAAGAATCAGGAAGTACCAACAACATTGATAACATAAGAATAAGAGAAGCAACATTAACATCAATCGTTCCATAAGAGGGAAAACAATGTAAGTACTGCTAGCTTCTAAGAGTAGAGTATCTTGGAAGCTCGTTCATTACATTATGTACAATCGGAGTCGTGCAAAAGAAGGAAAGGGATAGCCTCACATACCTTGTATATACTGCCCCAATCTCAAGCTATGCAATTTTCAAAACTCCTTAGTCTACAATAAGAGAAACGATACTATCGTTATCATTTAAGCGTCATAACTATTATGTATCGACCACAACCTATTTTACGATGAAATGGACAGCACCTCCCCTATATATATGAATTCACACCATTCAAAATAGTCACCAAACAGCCCAAACAACATCAATAATAAACATATTGATCCTCCCAAAATAGTCCACGCACAACCTAATCACTCCATACATACGACGACTACCGTAGTCGTGTCAAACGACCCGGAAATGTTACGAATAACTATCATCCCACAACCCTACATATATATGGTGTTTCTCCACACCCTTCCTCCTACAAAACTCCACAAAACATTAGTAAAATACGTAGCCCAACAGCAATGCAAAACAGTCCACAAAACAATAACATTACTACCAAGCCTTTCGATATATATTTCACAAGTTCTAGCTTCAATGGCTTAGCCGCAACTTGGATAATCTTAAATACATATAGAGTAAGAGGTTCCTTACCTTTATACAGAAATAACAACTCCAATTTGACCTTAAATTTCCATGAAATATCCCTCCAATGCTGCCACAACAACAAAAAGCGAAACTAGCGATCAATTAGTGTTTTTCGGCACTAGAATCACTTTAGAAGGCTTGAAATCACCTAGGATTGATATTAAGAACATGAGGGATATTTACAAAACATAAACCCTTTAAAACAACCTCCCACATGAGCTGGAACGACACAAAAATGAGCAACAACAAGAAGAACAAGAGACTTACTAGCGCCACGGAATTCCCGACACTTGATTTGTGTTGTTTGCCCTTTTTTTGGGTCTTGAATCTTGAGAGAACCTTGAGAGGATGTTACTAGGGTTCTAAGGTCTGAAAATAGTGAGAAGAAATGACTTAAAACGGGTTGGAGGCATCCTATATAGGTCCAAATATCTTAAACTGCCTTAGTAGGCCCCATAGAGAGGTGCTTGGCGCAGTCTCGCGAAAATACAAATATCTCTCTACTCCGAGATCGTATCTATGAACAGTTTAATGTGTTGGAAACTAGACTCATAGATCTTTAATTTGGTTATCACCCCGTAATTCCTTGTAAATTAGGAGAAAATATTAGACACATTTGACCTAATGTTTAAGTAAAATTATGAACCTAAGTTGAGACAACTTTTGTCGACTTTTGTTTCATAACTCGTTTGACTTCAAGACTTATGATATAGATATTATATGATTAAAATATCTTAATACATGACCTCTTGAGTGTATTAAGCACCGCTAGATTTACGTGAAAATATGAGTTACAACATCATTGATTCATTTAACTTCTAATACTTGTTAATCACCCTTATACACTCTTGTATCACTTAAGACCAATAGAATTGACTTCTTATCATCTCAAAGATAATTCCTTCTTGGATTTATGTTAACTAATATATGGCATGAACTAACATATGTGGATATGGGTTGTAACATATCGGTTATGGACATCTAACTAAGTCACAGCAGGGTATTCAGCCAAATTCTGCTTCAGTTGCTTCGAAGCCACCGAGCTTCCCTCATTCAAGCCTTGGGTGAAGGCCTGTACTGCCAGTCATCGGAGACTGGTGGTAACTCCATTCGCTCTATTAGAAAGCGATATACGAACTCCCACAGCATCTCATTTTCCCTTTGTTTGATTTTGAAGACTTCAGTTTTCCTTGTGGCCACCTTGATGGCACCAGCATGTGCCTTTATGAAAGAATCTGCCAACATGGCAAATGAGTCTATTGAATTCAGAGCTAGGTTGTGATACCACATCATGACACCTTTTGAAAGTGTTTCTCCGAACTTCTTCAACAAGACAGATTCGATCTCGTCGTCCTTCAGGTCATTTCTCTTTACGACACAAGTGTAAGATGTGACGTGCTCGTTAGAATCTGAGGTTTCGTTGTACTTTGGTAGATCGGGTATTCTTGATTTCTTCGGGATGGGCTTTGGAGCGGCATCTAATGGGAATGGTTTTTGTATGAATTTCTTTGAATCAACATCTTTCAGGATTGGGGTGCGCCCGGGATCTGGTCGACCCTCGAGTTGTAGGTCTCTACCTTTTTGTCGTTGGATTCTATCATTTTTTCGCTCGATTCAATCCTCTTTGTGAGGTCCTCGAGCATCTTCATAATAGCGGGGTCAGCTGCTGACCCGTTGTTACTCGATCTTTCCAGTACCCATTCGGCTCAAGGAGGCATTTCCGGTACTGTTGTGCTTGGAGTTTTTTTATGGCTTTGTAGTTGAGCAATCGCCAACTGTTGTGCCTGTAACATTTCAAAAATAACGTGAAAGATAACCTCTTGTTCCTCCCGAGATGGGGTTTTTTGAGCTTTTTGTTGGTCACCTTGTCGTATGCTCTTGTTAGTGTGGGAGCTTATATCGACGTGTTGAGCATCACGTGAGACCACATCCGTGGGGATTGGCTCTGGTGCGTCCTCAGGGTTTCGTGGTGGTACACCAATACCTGGAATGGCTACACCATTCTCTCCATGGTCTTCAAGACCGTTGTTTTCATATGCATTTACTGAGTTAGACATTTTGACCTAAAATCAAAGATTCTTGGACAAGAAAAAACGTAAAAGATATCTTGCGTTATGTGTCAAACCAGCAAGAAAACAATCACTATTATTTTTAGCCCCACGGTGGGCGCCAAACTGTTTACCTTGAAAATGGTAATTACAATTAAATTTGATTTTATGGTTCTAAAAATACGTGATCTATTTTTATGCTAGGTGTTAGGTAGTAGATGCTAAGTGTGAGACTAGAAAATGAGATAGAAAATTGAAAGCAGTATGTTTAAGCAAACCGAGTGGCTGAGAATCGGGGTCTTGAGCCAGGTTATACGGGACCTCGAGGTCGAGCTTGATACTAAATTATGGACAACCGATGAAGGATTAACAATTTTGAGAGCTTTGATGAAGGCTCTTTGTGATCAATAATGAGCAATAAATATAAGTAGTGAAATCAAGAGACTATGTTTAAGTTAGAGAGCAGATAGAATGTTCTTGTATTGAATGTTGTGAGTGTTGTCTCTTACAAAATGACAAGGGTCCCCATTATATACCAGGGGGAATCCCAACATAGTACAAATGCATTTATTACAAAGATATATGGCTGATACATCCATTTAATGCCTCGGTACGGGCTTGAACTAGCCTAATAGACTTGGTCAGCTTTAGTCACGTGCCTTGGGAACTTCCCGTTAGTCCATCATAGCCACTGATTTGTACTGCATCGCGGCCGGTCATTGATAACCCTCGAGGTCGAGCCCCGAGCTGAACTTCGAGCCTTCCGGGGGTGATCTTTACGAGGTGCCTTAACGGTTACAATATCGGACCCTCTGATTTTTGCTGTATACAGGTTATTTGATATTGATGGCAAAATTGATGATAACGGGATCGACAAGGCTCAGCGTGAAATGGTAAGTGAAAACATTTAGAAACCCTTCCACATGGGCAGTGATGTCTTCTTTGGGGGCGGAATCACCACCTCTTTGTCTTCCCAATGTTAGTCTTTCTTTACCTACTCAAGATCGCTCTCAGTTATTGAGCATATATATCTCGACATTGGCTTGCATCGACCAGGGACCGAAAAAGCATTATCGACCTTGAAGTCAGATGAAAGGACACACACACCGGGAATACACTCCTTAGGGCACGGCTCCACCAGTGTTTTATCGCCAACCGACCGCGATGAAGAAGCTTTTTCCTTTTGAGGAACAATTTTTTATGTTTTTGCCATTTTTGTGTGAGTTTAAAGAGAGAGAGAGATGACATGACTTGGTGTTTGAAAGGGAATTAGCAACAAACCCTGGAGATTTTGAAGAAAACAAGAGCTTAAAAGATTAGAAGAAAGTGAAAGCAAAGATTGAATCAATGAGAGAGGGGGCCTATTTAAGGGATTCACGACAACGGTTCAAAGGCACTAGTGGTCGACCACCAACTGATGCTCATTAATGACTTGGGGAACTGTACCGACGAGATGTTTCAGTCACTTCCATCGCTTACGTCACGAGGATGACGTCATAATAGGTCGAGGTACAAAATCGAAGGCTCAATTCGTTTCCTCTCATTACACTCCAAAAAACGAGGGGACTATCTATATACGATTAAACCAGGCCTACCCGATTTTACTGTTTGATCGAGACCAGGGAGTTGCATCGAATTTCGACCCCGTAGTGGATCAAACCAAAGCACGAGGATATGGTACTGAGTTCAAGGATCGAGGTACCTGTCGAGATCAAGTCCAGTAGCGATCGAGACCAAATGAGGCAGACATCGAGTAAAGTACAATAACAAAAAGGCGAGATATCCGTGACTGGTCGAAGACCATGGCAGAAATCTTGGAACAGATCAATTCAAGGGCGGTTATTTAATAATCATGGGATTTACTTCTGTAATTAGAATTGTACCATAGATAGGATTCCTCTACTATATAAAGAAAATTCTAATCATCTTGTATCCACCTTACACTCTTTTTTACTGAGATATCAAAGCAATAATAACACTTTTTCTTTAATTTATACTTTTGTTCATCAGCTTGCTTATTTCTTAATAATTTGGTACTGACCAGCTCGAGGGCATCCTAGTTTGAGAGCTGAATTATATTTCAACATTGGTTTGCTTTATATCATTGTTAATTTTAATTACTAATATTTACATTTATCAATTGGTATTAGGTGAAATCACGTTTTCTTAAAACTATATTATAAGTTTAATTGTTATCTAATTTTAAGGGTAAACAATTCTTTTGAGTCAAGAAATGGAAGCATTGGCTAGAAGGCAAGTCAAGAATGAATGTTTGAAGGTTGATGAAAGGCAAGATGCTTCTAGCATAGACAAATTGAAACTTGAAGTAAAGAGTTTTTCTAATGACTCAATAGGAACTCTTGAAACCTATTGTACTCCTACTAAAACAAATGAGAGATAAAAGAAAGAGAGGAGTAAGGGAAAGAAAAGTGGAAATCCTAGAGAGTAAAGAGGAGAGAGGATGTAACAAGGGAAAAATGAAAAGAATGAGAAGAAAAATGAAGAGAGTGAGAAGAAAGGAGATGAGATAAGAGAAAAATAAGAGAATGCGAGTGAGAGTACTTATTCTAACTCTTCTTCCTTTCGTTGTTTGGATTTTTTTATAGGCAATTGTGAAGATGGGTCAGTTAAGGAGATAACACGTGAAGGACTTCATGACTTGGGCAATGCAAAAGAAGTTTAAGTTTCTTCATCAAGTAAGCAAGTGAGCTTAATTTTGAAAGACCAAGGTAAAGAAGTTGCTATAGTTGCGTATCGAGGTAAAATGGCTAATCATGACTCTCTAGTTACTTCAAATGATATTGGCAGTGACTTGACTATGAGCAGTAGTCTAACTACTAGTGATATTGATAATTTTTTACTTTGTGTTAACATGAAAACGGAAAGTTGTGACCATACACTAGTTGAATATAATTTTGGAGCTAAAATTGTCATTTATTGTGAACTTGAAAATCTTCAAACTAGTGTTGTGACACTGGCTGGGAATTATGATTTTGAAGTTGTTTTCTTGAATGTTTACCTTGGAAAATAGATTTATTTCTTCTTTAGATACAAGGAACACTTTTGAGAGTGAAAATTTTGATAGAGGATGAGTGTCTCTAATTAGCTAGTGAGCCTTATTGTTGGGATTCTTTATCTTGTAAACTTACCTATTTGTTGTATAGTCAAACTAGTGAGGACATGAGTCCTTGTGAGAGTGAATTGATAAGCTTTATTGATCCATCAATTTTGAATAATTGTTCTAGTTTACAAGTAAGTCAAGAACCTTATGTGACTAAGAGTGAAATTGAATCCTTCAAGTTTGATGTGGATGAGTCTTGCTTGTATCTTATGGATGCATTTGTGAAAGATAAAGTTGAGAAATGTGATCTTTGCCTTAAAATGAGATCCTTTTCTTGTTTAATGGCCATAATCTTAATGAAAATGTTACTTGTTTGAATAACCTAACCCTTTTCTTTATTGTGAAGGATATCAATGAAGAGTTTTCTTGTTCCTTTAAAGAGAAAAATTCTAATAAGGAGTTAACTTGTTCCTTTGAGAAGGAAAGTCCTAACGATATGCTCAAGGATGAAGAGGTTTTTGATAAAAAGGAGAGTGATCTAATTGATGCTATCTTTAGTATTAATTTCTCTACTTTCTCTGCTTTATACTTTGAGGATACATTTTGGTCAAGCTTTGTAAATGCTTCTATGATGAAATGCAAGAATGATCAATTTGCAACATGGAATAGCTTCAATGATTTTACATGTGATAAATCTTCTTGTGGTGACTTCACTAATGTCTTGAACTTTTGAAGGATTATCAAATGAGGAACCATAAGAGATGATAGATGCTTGAAGCTACCATTTGGGCCAATAAAAGATTTTGAAACTTTAATGTTTATCCAAGGCAATAATGATATATTTGATTGGTTAGTACTTATTTTTGGGCTTTCTAAAACCATGGAGGTAATTAGCTATTCCCTTCACTTTAGTAGTAGAAACTTTGTACTTATTGACCCTGATTTATTGATGTTGCCATTATATTCATATTGTGAGTTGCCAAGTGGCCAACTTAGAGATAATTTGGGGATAATATTTGTGTATGATCTCAGCGATTTATTCTATGATTGTGGTTTGCAATTGAACAAAATGCCCATTATTTTATTGGAAGAAGTATTCTTTGTTGATCTTAAAGATATTTGGTTATACTTCAAGAATGTTCACTTTGATGCATGTGGTAGATGTCTTTGGATTAAAATGGTGCATGAGTCTTATTATGAGGTGTCTTTACCGTGCATAATTCTTTGTAAGAATGAAATGCTTGATGTTTTGTTCTTTGTGACAAGAAGTTCTTATGGAGACTTGAGCTTGATTATTTTGACTCTTGGCATGAAGTGAATTTGAATAATAAGAGAGTTGGTAGATCTAAATATGCTTTATATGTGTGGTATACTTCTATATTTGGATTACCTAAATCACTTTCCTTGTATATTAAGCTTATGAGTACTAAACTTTGTGCTTACTTGGGAAATTTTATGACACCATGTGATGATGTTTCGTACATGATTTTTAGAGGATTTTTTGTGCCTATAAGGAAGAATTAGATCAAAAGAATGCAAGGGCACTTTCTTGTTTTATCATTACCATGCATATATTTGCCTCTTGATGAGTTTATACTTGTCCTCATTCATTTCTATGTTATGCAAGGTTCGAATTTGATGGAGAATTCTTTTCAAGAAGGGGAGGATGATACGACCCAATATAGACAACATGCGCTTTGGATGTCAATTGATGGCTACATTCGCAATTGGATGCTATGTGTGTAATGTGCCATCAATTGAAGACTACATGTAATTGAGTCTATACTTGTAATAAGTGACTACACTTAGTTCCTTAGAACTAGCTTAGAGTACTTGGGTCATTTGTAGTCAAAGACCCACTCAACTATAAATAGCCCTTAAGGCTTTCATTATAGGAGACCAATTTTGATGAATGGTGAGTTCTCTTTTGAGAGGTGTAACGGTGGTTTGCGATTAGTGATAACAACTTTATCCCAGGTATGTTCTTCAAGTGGAATCATACTTCCACTTGAAGGTATTCCTATAGTTTAGGTTCACTTTGTTATGTAATTGTTAGGTGATTGATTATTTTAATTATTTTGCAATTACTACCTTGTTGGATCTATACTCAAATTCTATCTTTTATATTTAATTTCTTGTCTTGCGCATTTAGATTCATATCTTCGACACTCTATCGCCAACCTTAGTTGCTCCCTTATATTTGGCAATTTGGCAGTTTGATTGCCATCACCCCGAATTCTTTGTGAGAGTTTGAACAACTTCTCCTCGTTAAGTGTTGGGTACGTAAGTATACACGGTCGATAAGTAATAAAGTAATAAGTATAGTATCGTTACTACGAAGACTTGTTATTAACTATTAACTTGATTAAATAATTCTAATTATCTAAACAAGAATTATAACCAAATGTATTTGAGTCTAAACTAACTAAAGAGAAAGAAAATAACTAATGAACTCTAAACAAAGGCATAGCAGATTTTGGTAATATCAATCAAAACAATCTATGAGCTATCAATAATCCTTTGTATTTTTCACTTGAATTGGCTAATAATTTATCAAGTTTATTAACTGACAATATTAGTATTGCTCATAAGAATTTGTCGAGATCTTACTCGTCTATTCAAGCTAACTTAACGCCTATATGTCTATGAAGTTAGAATCAACAAGAAATATATATATATATATATACACACACACACACACACACACACACACACACACACACATATCGTGCCCCTGATGCATAGGTTCAAGAATTTGCTTTACACAATCCTATGTGCAATCTAGAATTCTCACTTTCGAGTTTAATTCAAGATTCTTAGATAGTATTCAATTGGTGATCAAGAAATCAAATAGTTAAGCGCATGATTAAATAAAAAAGCTAACATGATAAATCAAGATACCAAAATCAATATCCAAATAATAATAGTCACAAAAGAACCACAACCCTAGAACGTGAAATTTTGCTCCATATAGGCATGGTAGCCAAACAACAAATTATCCAAAGAAATACAAAAACTATTCCCTCTGTTTCAAAAAGATTGACACTATTTCCTTATTAGTCTGTTTCAAAAAGATTGGTACCTTTCAATATTTTTTACATGAAGCATTTAGAGCCACAAAAATGTTATGGCAGGTTTAAGACTAACACCAACAAACCCAGTGAGTTCCCACAAGTGGGGCCTGGAAGGGTAGTGTGTACGCAAGTCTTACCCCTACCCTGGGAAGACAAAGAGGTTATTTCTAATACACCATCAACAAGCATAAGACTATAAGTTTCAAAAGTTTTATGGTCACACAAATGTTATACCTTATTTAAGAGTACATATCTTAAAAATATTTCCTTCTTTATTAAAGTTTGTGTCAAGTCCAACTAGAACAATCTTCTTGAAATGGAGGGAGTACTAAGTTTGGTGAAATAAAATATAAAATCCGATGAACTTCGGCCTCCACAGCAGCTCCTCGCTCTTCCTAGGTCAAAAATTGTATAAAAATCGTGTTTAATAAGTATTTATAGGTGTACGAAAAAATCTAGATAAAATAACTAATTCCAAAATTAAAACAGAAAAGGGTCATATATATCTCTACTAGCTAAAATAAGCTAATTCTATCCTCTGTTATACTATTTGATCAAAATTGTCCCTACCATTCAAGTCTCTTGTTCAAAATACCCCTCTACCGTCAAATTCTAATTTTAAATTATAAAAAGTCACGTGTCGGAGTCCTATTGGCTAAACTAAACCCACTCCTCCTTTTCCTTTGACCCAATCGACCCGCCCAAATCTCTCACCTATCATCTTCCCAACCTCACCTTTTCTTCTTTCCAACAACTCATTCCTCTAAATACTACAGGGCAAATTCCTCAAAAAATGAAGATAGAAAATTTAACACTCTGATAATTAGCTCATTAAGCTCAGTGCTCCGATTCATCTATGAAACTAAACACTAAATCTAAAAATTTTACACCAACTAACACAGAAAGAAAACTGATTTAAAAGAGAGAAAAAAAAGAAATACTATAACTATCGAAAAAATCAAAGGAACTATAGTAAGTGTTGATAGAGAATCAATTATCTCTGCAAACGTGTGGTCCGCTTCATCAAAGACAAGAATCTCCATGCACTCATGTCCATTTTTCTTGTTGTGACCCACTTTTGTATAGTTTCAGGAGTGTCAATTATTAATTGTGTTGAAACAGGCCGACACTTTGAAATTGGCACATAGTTGGTTGCATCTGGTTGGATAGCTAATTCTGTTATACCAGTGAATTTCCCCATTCTTATCAGCACTTCCATATTCTGCAGCATTTTCCACCATTTAAACCAAATCTTCTGAAGTTTTTATTTGTTTGAATTGATGAAAAATCTTCTTAATATTCTCTTTGAAATGTAACAACATTAAAAGAGATCCTTCTTCATCTCAACGTTAAACACATATTTTTCTTCCTCCAAATACTATGGGGCTAAATGGAGAAATGAGTTGCTGAAGAAAGATAGAAAAGGTGAGGTTGGAGAAAGAATGCACTTTTTAAGGGTTTTTTTCCTGGCGGTCGGATTATTTGGACGGGTCGATTGGGTCAAAGAAAAAGGAGGAGTTAATTTAGTTTAGCCAATAGAACTCTGACACGTGATTTTTTATAATTTAAAATTGGAATTTGACAGCAGAGGGGTATTTTGAACAAAAGACTTGAATGGTAAGGACAATTTTGATCAACTAGTATAACGGAGGAGAGATCTAACTTATTTTAGCTAGTAGAGAGATATATAAAATAAAAAAGAGATGAAATAGCCTTGGAAACAGACACGGTCCCACGGCGTGGAAAGCATCAGCCTTTCTCGCGTTAGGCATCACCTCGCTGCCTGGTTCGCGACTGAAATGGGCAGCCTCACGAGATGAAATGTGGTCGCAGAACTTAAGCTTCAATTTTTGGGAAATTTTTGTATCTTCATTTGCTGCCACGTATATAACACTTTCAATACCAATTCATATTTGTATGTCTTTAATTAAGTCTCCAATTGTTGTCATCATTAGCTCATCATGACTTCATCCTTCTTGCATTTAAATTCAGCGAGAGCTTCATCCGATTTTGCAACTTTCCACTTTTCATCCAATTTGCTCTAAATATCATCTCCAATGTACTTACAAGATAAAAATATAATATTAAGTACGAGTAGCTATAATTAATACTCAAACAACAATTAAAAGGATCAAACTATGAGACAAATACTGACTAATATATATTCCCTCTGTTTCAATTTACGTGAACCTATTTCCTTTTTGGTCTGTGTCAAAAAGAATGAATCATTTCCTTATTTGGAAACAATTTACTTTTATGCAATAATTTATAGCTACACAAAATATATGTGCCTCATTTTACACCACAAGTTCAAAAGTCTTCTCTCTTTTCTTAAACTCCGCACCCAGTCAAATGGGTTCACATAAATTGAAACGGAGGGAGTATATTTTAGACCGAACATTATTAAGCTTCGAAAATGTGCTCTTTTTGGCAGCATTTTCGTTATATTTGCTTTTTATTGTATTAACTTTGTCTTACAGTTGATTTTTGTTTATTTCAACTTGTAATTTATCCTTGACAAAAGTATAAAATGCATCATAATCTGCTGAGCGACTAACATTTTTTTCATATGCATACTCGAGCATGCCTTTGAGGACAACACGTCTTCCTCGATCCATATTCTCTGAATTTTTCATTGCTATTGTCTTTCTATTGTTGAGATGAGATTATGAAGATATACTCTCGACTGAAGTAGGAATCCAGTACTTTATCGGATTTCTGAAGAGGATCATTCGTGTGGTTTTTTGCATGAGTTTTTATTTTTTGGATAAGTTTAGACAAATCATTTCAAAGGAGAAAAGAAGCAATGCTTTGTGTAAAATTTTTATTTTCAATTGGAATGTTCTTACTTATATATATGTAAAATAAAAAGTTGGGAATAAGAAAGTTGATGTGACATCTTCCATGGATGAGCGATTGCTATTTATCTTTTTTCCTATTTTTTTGGCTTCTTTTCCTATTTTTTCTATTCGTTTGTGTTAATACAAATGTCACGACCCGGATTTCTCACCCTCGAGAGTCGTGATGACGCCTACTAATGTGAGCTAGGCAAGCCAATCCTTTAACTACTTACTTCATTGTCTAATTATTTCTTTTTAACAAATATAAGGCGATAACGTATAAACAACGGAACTTTAAATTAAAGTGAAAGATATCAATAAGATATCTGAAATCTATGTCTATTACAATTACTCAAGCCTTAATCACCCAAAACCTGGTGTCACAGACGGTCTAAGATTTACTATATACAAAGTCTGAAGAAAAGATCAGTACACTCTTTCTGAATAAAGGGAAAATGAAACAAGAAATAGGGATAGAAGGAGACGCCAGGGCCTGCGGACGTCTGTAGGTCTACCTTGGATCTCCACGTGGACTGAAGGTAGCCTCCAACTACAGTCCAAAAGCTGCTCCGGGATCTGCACATAGTGCAGAGTGTAGCATCAACACAACCGACCCCATGTGCTGGTAAGTGTCTAGCCTAACCTCGGCGAAGTAGTGACGAAGCTAGAACCAGACTACCAAATAAACCTGTGCAGTTCAAATATATACAGCGGAAAAGAAATACAGAAATAAACAAATAAAGTTGGGGGAGGGAAACATGCTTCGAAGAATAACAGGTAAAAACAGGATATGAAGAGAATTATAAAGGAATCAAAATCCAACCACTAACAAGAATAAGGAAAACAAAGGCAGATTTCACTTTCTTTTCACATTTTGTTGCAGGCGTGCAACCCGATCCCATTTCCTGTATCTCTTGGCAGGCGTGCCACCCGCTCCCATTTTACTTATCTTGTGGTAGGCGTACCACCCGCTCCCATTTCACTATGTCTTATGGTAGGCGTACCACCCGCTCCCATTTCATCATATCTTGTGGTAGACATACCACCCGCTCCTATTTCATCATATCTTGTGGTAGGCGTACCACCCGCTCCCATTTTATCATATCTTGTGATAGGCGTACAACCCGCTCCCATTTAATTATATCTTGTGGTAGGCATACCACCCGCTCCTAATTACAAGCCAACAATAATCACGAGGAGTCCCGACAAGGGAACAATAATATCTCAACAACATTCCGGCAAGGGAACAATAATATCAAAATAACATGGGAGGCACAATAAACCACAACGGAGTCATAACCATTTATAACACAAGACTCACGTGCATGCTTGACACCGACGTATAGATACTCGTCACCATGCCTATACGTCGTACTCCACAATTAACACGTAGCAAATAGACATAACTCCTAATCCCTCAAGCTAAGGTTAGACCAAACACTTATCTCGAACTTCCACGGCCAACTCAAGCTTCAAACATCACTTTTCCTTTTGAATTCGGCTCCAAATCAATTGTATCTAGACATAATCGACTTAATAACAACAATAAACACTAAATAATCCAATTCCAATACTTAATTATAGCTTTCTAATCATTCTTCCCAAAAAGTCAAAAATCGACCCCGGACCCGCTTTGTCAAAACATGAGGTTCAGACCAAAACCCGATAATCCATTCACCCACGAGCCCGAATATATAATTTGTTTTGAAATCCGATCCCAAAACGAGGTCAAATTCCCAAATAACCAAAAAGCCCTAACTCTACCCAAATCCCTAATTTTTTACCCTTAATCTCATGTTTTAGGCCTAAAAATCTAGTGGGTGTTGATAAAAATGAAAGAAAACGAGCTTAGGATTACATACCTATGAAGCTATCGTAAAGTCCCTCTTCAAAAATCTCCCAAGAGGTGCGGAGAAGATGAAGTTTATGAAAAATGGTGAAATTCTCGTAATGCATTCTGTTTTTGAACTTAAAAATAACTGGGCGAATTTGGTCTATGCATTCACAACAGGCTCATCACGTTCCCGATGAGCTAGGCCTGAGAGACCTTCGCGTTCGCGGAAATGGGCTCGCGTTCGCGGAGCACTAACTCCTCGAGCCTTCACATTCGCGTCCAGGTGGTCGCATTCGCGTAGGTATAATACCCCTCCCCATACCTAGGCTCATAAGCCTTCGCGTTCGCGATACCAGGCCCGTGTTTGCGAAGGGAAGACCCCCCAAAGCTTCGCGTTCGCGACCTGGGTCTCGCGTTCGCGTAGAAGGAAATTTCCTTCAACATGAATAACTCATCGCGTTCGCAAGGGTCCTCCCGCGAATGCGAAGAAGAAAATACCAGCACACCAGAAACTGAAGAACCTGCAATTTTTATGAGTTCAAAAACCTTCCGAAACTCACTCAAGCCCTCGGGGCTCCAAACCAAACATACGTACTAACTCAAAAATATCATATGAACTTATCCGTGCAATCAAATCGCCAAAATAACCTCTTAAACAACGAATTAAACCTCAAAATCAATGAAATTTCTCAAAACTTCTTAAAACAACAAATTTTGCATTTAAGGTCCGAATCACGTCAAATGACATCCGTTTCTTACCAAATTTCACAGACTTATCTTATTTCACATATAAGACCTGAACCGGGCTCCTGAACCGGGCTCCGGAACCAGAATACGGGCCCGATACCATATAATTCTAAATGCATTTCTTTTCCAAAACTCATAGAAATTTCCAGAAAATAATTTTCTTTAAAAATTCATTTCTCGGGCTTAGGACCTCGGAATTCGATTCAGGGCATACGCGCAACTCCCATATTTTTTCACGGACCCTCCAGGACCGTCAAATCATGGATCCGGGTCCGTTTACCTAAAATATTGACCGTAGTCAACTAAAATGCATTTTAAGTCAAAATTTATCATTTTTCACATATTTTCACATAAAGGCTTTCCGGCTTCGCGCCCGGACTGTGCAAGCAAATCGAGGTGATACTAGAAGAGGTTTTTAAGGCCTCGGAACACATAATTCATTTTAAAAACAAGTGATGTCATCACATTCTCCACCTCTAAAACACCCGTTTGTCCTCGAACGGACATAAGAAGGAAGTACCTGAGTCGGGGAAAAGATGGGGATAACGGCTCAGCATATCAGACTCGGACTCCCAGGTCAATGCCAAGCTGACCTTTCCACTGAACATGAACAGAAAGAAAACTCTTCGATCTCAACTAACGAACCTGCCGGTCTAGAATAGCTACCGGCTCCTCCTCATAAAACAAGTCCTTGTTCAACTGAACAGTGATGTAATCTAACACGTGGGATGGATCGCCATGATATTTCTGAAACATGGACACATGAAATACTGGATGTACGACTGATAAGCTCGGAGGCAATGCAAGTCTATAAGCCACCTCTCCCACTCGATCAAGAATCTCAAACGAGCCAATGAACCTAGGGCTAAGGTTGCCCTTCTTCCCAAACCTCATCACGCCCTTCATAGGTGACACTCGAAGCAATACCCGCTCACCGACCATGAATGCCAAATCAGGAGCCTTGCGGTCGGCATAACTCTTTTGCCTGGACTGAGCTGTATGAAGCCTATCCTGAATGATCCTGACCTTGTCCAAGGCATCCTGAACCAGTTCCGTACCCAACAACCGAGACTCTCCCGGCTCAAACCATCCAATTGGAGACCAACACCGCCTACCATAAAAAGCCTCGTAAGGAGCCATCTGAATGCTCGACTGGTAGCTGTTGTTGTAGGCAAACTCTGCTAAAGGCAAAAACTGATCCCACGAGCCTCCAAAGTCAATGACACAAGCTCGGAGCATATCCTCCAAAATTTGAATAGTCCGCTCGGACTGCCCGTCCGTCTGAGGATGAAATGTTGTGCTCAACTCAACCCGTATGCCCAACTCTCGCTAAACTGCTCTCCAGAAATGCGAGGTAAACTGCGTATCTCGGTCCGAAATAATAGACTCGGGCACACCATGAAGACAAACAATCTCCCAAATATAGATCTTAGCTAATCGCTCGGAAGAATATGAGACTGCCATAGGAATGAAATGTGCTAACTTGGTCAGCCTATTAACAATAACCCACACTGCATCGAACTTCCTCTGAGTCCGTGGGAGTCCAACAACGAAGTCCATAGTGATCCGATCCCACTTCCACTCAAGAATTTCAATCTTCTGGAACAAACCACCAGGCCTCTGATGCTCATACTTAACCTGCTGACAATTCAAACACCGAGCCACATATGCAATGATATCCTTCTTCATTCTCCGCCACCAATAATGCTACCGCAAATCCTGATACATCTTCGCGGCGCCCGGATGAATAGAGTACCGGGAGTTATGGGCCTCCTCTAAAATCAACTCTCGAAGACCATCCACATTAGGAACACAAACTCGACCCTGCAATCTCAAAACTCCATCATCACCTAAGGTAACCTGCTTGGCACCTCCGTGCTGCACCATGTCTCTAAGGACACACAAATGGGGATCATCATACTGCCGATCAGGATACGCTCCATAAAAGTTGCTGGGGCATTTGTCAATCCGAATGACATCACCAAGAACTCATAATGCCCGTACCGAGTGCGAAAAGCTGTCTTGGGGACATCGGATGCCCTAATCCTCAACTGATGGTAGCCAGATCTCAAGTCAATCTTCGAAAATACCTTGGAACCCTGAAGCTAATCAAACAAATCATCAATCCTCGGCAATGGATACTTATTCTTGATTGTAACCTTGGTCAGCTACCGGTAATCTATACACATTCGCATCGATCCGTCCTTCTTCTTAACAAACAACACCGGCGCACCCCAAGGCGAAACACTAGGTCTAATAAAACCCTTCTCAAGCAAGTCTTGCAACTGTTCCTTCAACTCTTTCATCTTAGGCGGGGCCATACGATACGGCGGAATGGAAATGGGCTGAGTGCCCAGAGCTAAATCAATGCAAAAGTCAATATCCCCGTCGGGTGGCATACCCGGCAGGTCTGAAGGAAATACCTCAGGGAACTCACGAACAATAGGCAAAGAATCAATAGAAGGAACCTCGGCACTAGAATCACGAACATATGCCAAATAGGCCAAACACCGTTTCTCGACCATACGCCGAAGCCTTCACATAAGAGATGACACTAGGGGTAGAATGACCAGGAGTCCCTCTCCACTCTAAATGAGGTAAACTCGGCAAGGCTAAGGTCACAGTCTTGGCATGATAGTCCAAGATAGCGTGGTAAGGTGATAACTAGTCCATTCCTAATATGACATCGAAATCAACCATGTCTAGAAGCAACAAATCGACACGAGTCTCAATACCCCCAATCACGACTATATAAGAGCGATGGACTCGATCTACCATAATAGAATCACCTACCGGTGTAGACACATATACAGGGGCACTCAAGGAATCACGAGGCATGACCAGATACGGTGCAAAATAAGCTAACACATAGGAGTACATAGACCCTGGATCAAATAAAACGGAAGCATCTCTGCTAGAAACCAGAACTGTACCTATAATAACTGCATCAGAAGCCTCAGCCTCGGGCCTGGCTGGAAGAGCATAACATCGGGGCTGGGCCCCACCCCCCTGAACTACATCTTTGGGACGGCCTGCTGCTGGTTGGCCTCTACCTCTAGCGGCCTGAGCTCCACCTCTAATACCTCTACCTCCACCTCTAGCACCTCTAACCCCACCTCTAGATGGTTGGGCGGGCTGTGGAACACCTGGTGCCTGAACTATGGCACGGGAACCCTGATGTTGAGAGCTACTCGGTGCTCGAGGGCAATACCTAGCATTGTGTCTAGTGTCGCCACAAGTAAAACAAGCCCTTGGCTGCTGGGGCTGACGACCCTGGAAACTCTGAAGCAACGATGCATTGATAGGAGCTGATGGTGCACTGTAGGACTACTGATCAGAATACTGCATCTAAGAACCATGGCTACCCGAAACACCATAAGAAACCTGAAGTGCTGACTGAAAAGGCCTAGGATGATGGCTTCTACCATACGAATCCCTACCTCTAGACGAGGTACCACTAAATCTTCCTAAATGACGGGGCCTCTTGTCCGACCCATGACCACCTCCCTGTGACAAAACTATCTCAACCCTCCGGGACACATTGGCCGCCTCTTGAAAAGATATCTCACTCCCAGTCTCCCTAGCCATCTGAAGACGAATCGGCTGAATAAGTCCATTAATGAACCTCCTCACCCTCTCTCTCTTCGTGGGAAGTATGACAAGAACATGACAAGCTAGGTCGATGAATTTGGTCTCATACTGGGTAAAAGTCATAGAACCCTGCTGGAGACACTCAAACTGCCTCCGATAGGCCTCTCTCTGAGTGATAGGGAGGAACTTCTCCAAAAATAGCTGAGTAAACTGCTCCTAGGTCAAAGTTGGTGATCTGACTAGTCTATTCAAGCAATAATCTCTCCACCAATTCTTGGCAGATCCAGACAAGCGAAAAGTAGCAAAATTGACCCCATTGGTCTCAACTATCCCCATGTTCCTGAGAACCTTGTGACAGCTATCTAGATAATCTTGGGGATCCTCAAAAGATGCACCGCTGAAAGTAGTAGTGAAGAGCTTGGTAAACCTATCCAACCTCCACAAAGCATCGGCAAACATAATTGCTCCATCACCAGTCTGAGCTACCACACCCGGCTGAACTGCTCCAACTGGCTATACCGCTGGAGTCTGAAACTGGGGAGCTACCTGCTCTAGAGTGCTAGTAGCAGGAGTCTGGGCTCTTCCTCCAGCCTGAGAGACAGCTAGTACTACAGGAAGCAAGTCTGCTCGGGTGACACTCTCCATAGGGCCCACTAGACGGACCAGAGCATCCTGAAGAACTGGGGTAGCAATAAACCCTTCTAGTACCTGAGTTAGGCCTACCAGAACTGCTGGGGCCGGAACCTCATCATCAAAATCAACCTGAGGCTCCGCTGCTAGTATTGCTGCTCAAGGCTGAGCTCTGCCCCTATCTCGGCCTCTAGCACGACCTCGGCCTCACCCTCTACCCCTCGTGGGAGCTGCTGCTGGGGGCTCGGGTTGCTGGTCAGTGGATGAGGAAGTGTGTGTTCTCGCCATCTGCGAAAGAACAGAGTAGAATTTCAATTAGCATTGAGAAACCAATTTGCACGACATGAAAGAATAAATGCAAAAATTTTCCTAACTCTATAGCCTCTGGGGGATAAATACAGACGTCTCTGTACTAATCCCTCAGACTCTACTAAGATTGTCTGTGAACTGTGAGACCCATGTAACCTAGAGCTTTGATACCAACTTGTCATGACCCGGATTTTCCACCCTCGAGAGTCGTGATGGCGCCTACTAATGTGAGCTAGGCAAGCCAATCCTTTAACTCTTACTTCATTGTCCAATTATTCCTTTTTAACAAATATAAGGTGATAACGTATAAACAGCGAAACTTTAAATTAAAGTGGAAAACATCAATAAGATATCTGAAATCTATGTCTATTACAATTACTCAAGCCTTAATCACCCAAAACATGGTGTCACAATGTCACAGACGATCTAAGATTTATTACATACAAAGTCTGAAGAAAATATCAGTACACTCTTTCTGAATAAAGGGAAAATAAAATATGAAATAGGGATAAAGGGAGACGCTAGGGCCTGCGGACGCCTATAGGTCTACCTTGGATCTCCGCGTGGATTGAAGGTAGCCTATAACTACGATCCAAAAGCTGCTCCGAGATCTGCATATAGTGCAGAGTGTAGCATCAGCATAACTGATCCCATGTGCTGGTAAGTGTCTAGCCTAACCTCGGTGAAGTAGTGACGAGGCTAGGATAGACTACTAAATAAACCTACGTAGTGCAAATATATACAGCGGAAAAGAAATACAGAAATAAACAAGTAAAGTTGGAAGGGAGAAACATGCTTCAGGGAATAACAGGTAAAAACATGATATCAAGAGAATTATAAAGGAATCAAAATCCAACCACTAACAAGAATAAGGAAAACAAAGGCAGATTTCACTTTCTTTTCACATCTTGTTGCAGGCATGCAACCCGATCCCATTTCCTATATCTCGTGGCAGGCGTGCCACCTGCTCCCATTTTACTTATCTTGTGGTAGGCGTACCCCCCGCTCCCATTTCACTATGTTTTGTGGTAGGCGTACCACCCACTCCCGTTTCATCATATCTTGTGGTAGGCGTACCACCCGCTCCCATTTCATCATATCTTGTGGTAGGCGTACCACCCGCTCCCATTTCATCATATCTTATGGTAGGCGTACCACCCACTCCCAGTTACAAGCCAGCAATAATTGTCACACCTCCTTTTTACCTACACCTCCTGAAAGGGGATATAGAGGAGTTTTTTTCCAACTTAAAGTGACAATCGAAACGGGATTATTTTATTTAAATTTAGAGTCACCACTTGGGATAATTATGGTGTCCCAAGTCACCGGTTCAAATCCCGAGTCGAGGAAAAGGTTGACTCTGTATTACAGTCCGCGATCACAGAAATTTGGGTAAGGAATTCTGTTAACCCGGAAGAAGGTGTTAGGCATTCCCGAGTTCCGTGGTTCTAGCACGGTCGCTCAACTGTTATAATTGGCCTATTATCTGATTTCAGTACATGTTTTAGCCTATGGTGCAATTTTAACTTTAAACCGCTTTTATTTAATATTTTTTAGGAAGATTCAATGTCACATAAAATGCGTTTTGAACCACGTCACATAAATGCACCCACAGTCCGCAACACATTTTATCTAACGTTGTTGAGATTTGGATTTGGGTCACATAAATGCGCACCCGAATTTGGAATTATGCATTGCGGCCATGCCACGGGAACCGTACCCATAGCCACAATAATAGAAATACTTCCCAACCAGCACATAACTTCATTTTTTTTAGAATCACAATATCAATTTCATTAGCCTCAGCCAAGAAACCCCAAGAATAAGAATCCCAACCATGAGAACTATACATAGTATGCATAGACAGCATTCCCCAATCATTAGGCTCAGAATTAGGCGATATAGATACGTTGAATTTCTCTTCTTGAGCACAAGTCCTACCAAACACTTATTATGCCAAATCTTGAGCCTCATTCTATTCCAAACAGAAAACCAACTTTCCTTGGTAAACAAGTTCATCAAATTCTCTCTGACGTGCATGAAGTTAAATATGAGCACACATGGTGTTCACTAAATTTCAACCAGAAGACGAGGAGTACCTTCCACATCACATTAATAAGTTGATCCCCAAATTCATCACATTTTCCATAACATCCGTGAAGTTAAAAATGAGAATGCATTGTGATGCGACTCAAGACAAGAATAGGCAGAAAAATACGGATCAAAATCGACACAAAAGGCAAACAAACTCATGAGTAAACATACACATTGATCATAAAAGGAAAATCGTAGACTAAAAAGTCATACGCATACCATTGTGTAAAAAACAACCAGAACTTCATTTGATGTCAAAATACACAAGGACGAACATTACATGTTAATTAAGAGCAATGTTTTAGAAAACGGACCTCAAACAGAGCTTTGCCAATGAAACGCGGATGCCGAATGAACCTCGAACAACACCTCGACATTAATCGAACCCCATCGGATTCCAAATTGAAAGTTCGAAACAGAATGGTCGTTGTTTGGCTGCTGTTGCTTCCTTTCTTTTCCTTTCTTTTTTTTGTCTGTGTTTTGGCGTCTTCAAGGGCGGTGTTGGGCGTTGGCTTTTTATGGTGTAGCTGCTGGTCTTTGGTCTTTGTTGATGGAAGAATATAGTTAGATGAGGAGGTCGTTCTTTGGGTGTTCAACAACTGAGGAAGATCAGTCCATGGTGGGGGGAATCGTTTTTGGTAGAAGCAGAAAACAGAACGATGGGGAGGGGTTGAAGAAGACGATGACGAAGGGGTGGGGTATTGTTCCTTGCGCAGCTATTTTCGGCTGCTGCCTTCTTTTTTCGTTCTTTTTTTCCTTTCGTTATTCCCCTCCCTCAGTTTTTGTTTCCCGTCCCCTTCCCTCTCTTTTTATTCTGGTTTTATAGATTGTGTTGGTATGGGAGGAGAGGTCAGTGAGAATAGTGCCAAAACGTGAGCATGTGAGTGAGAGAATTATTTTCAGTTAGAATCTTTCTGTTATCCTCTTTCTATGGATAAATATATGTGCATATGTACATGGTTTTGGATAAGAAGCAAGAAAGGAAAATAAAAATCAACCCAAAGACCAAGTTTCTGCACATGGCCAACTATAATTGAGTCTCGTTCTTTTCTTCTTTTTTTTTTTTTGTTTTTTTTGTTTTTATTTGTATAGATTTCTTTTTAAAGTAATAAATAGGAAAATTAGATACTATACCTAAATCAAAAATTGTAGGACAAAACACTAATTACCCGATATTTACTCGATAGAGCCTCTTCCTACTTGAAGTTAAACTAGATTAAAATAAATATGTATAGTTTGGGAGATGTTTTTTATATTTTGTAACCAAAAAAAATTAAATAAAACTAGTATCTAAAAGCATGACTCTTTTTTGTGTTTTTTTTAAATTTTCTTAAATTGAATAAAGTAAAATGAAAAAAAAAGTTTAAAATGACGTTATTAGGCCTAAAACCAACATCTAAACACTAAAAGGTATAAAATTTTGGGGAGAGTCAAAAATTACATGTCTACAGCTGCCCCTCTTTGACTGAAAACGCGAAGCGTTTTCGGACAAAGAACGACTAGACAGGTATTTTGACCCGACCCTTATTTAAAGAAACCAAAACTAAGAGAAAGGAGAATGTGACAGAGCCCTGGTATCTGAGCTGCCAACATATCCTTAGCTATAAAGGAATCAGGCCACGTGTAGTTCAGAGGTGAGTGAGATGATGGAATGTGCCGAGGTGGAGAGCCGGTCGAGGTGCCGTTCCATCGAGGTTCCGATCCGCAGTCCCGTTATTACATCAAAATCAAAAATAAAAAAGATTGACTAAGCCTATCAACTACAAGTTACAAGATTCCTATCTATGAATCTTCTGAAGCTTGATCTGGAGTCTTGGTTGGTTCTTCATGCGGACCCTGATCTGAATCTTGATGCTTGTTAGCTACAGGTGTTGGTTCAATCTTCTTCAGCTTTTCAAATCAAGACGAGACATGCAGAGCTTGTGACCTCAGCCATGTCTTGAGCAGCTCACATCTTTCATTAACTTCTGCATTTTGATTCACTTCTTGTCTTTCTTTTTGTTTTTGTTTTTTTTTCTTTTTATTCTGGATTGTGATTAACTTCTGCTGATCATCTCGGACTGCTGACTCGCACTCTTGACGTGAGCTTCTTTTGTTGCTGACCTGTATTGCATTCTGAGTTGAATTCTCCCTTTTTTCCAGGTGGGCGCCTGATTGCTGACCTTGAACAGTCTTCTCTTGTTACTTGACACTGTTTTCCCTTGCACCTTGAACCATTTTCCCTTGAAACTTGAATTGTCTTCCTTCGAAACTGCTTTCCCTTGAAACTTGAGTTGTTTTCCCTTATTCTCCAGGTGGGCACCTGATTGCAACAAAACAGACAAAACAAAAGAAATTTTTTCTGCCCCAGTTTGCACTAGGAAGATTTGTGAGTTGTTAGCAAAATTGTAAACCACTTGTACTATTGATGCAAAGATGAGAGTAAACTAAAGAATAGACTAGGAAAACTATAAACTAAGCTTGACTAAAGTAAAAACTGACCCTATTCTCCAGGCGGAGCCCCTGATTTCAAGAAAACTAAAAATTGACCCTTTTTTAAAAAATCCAGACTTCCTTCTTTTTTACCTTTTTTTCATTTTTTTTCAAATTCAGACTTCCCTTTTTTAAAAAAAAATTATTATCCTAGGAGAAAATTCATCGGACTAGGTTTTCTATCTTAGGAGAAGGATTCATCAGACTAAGATTTTGATCCTAGGAGAAAGTTCATCAGACTAGGTCCCTTTTCTTCTTCTTTTTTTTTGGTATCTTAGGAGAAAGATTCATCTGACTAAGACGTTTATCCTAGGTGAAAGTTCATCAGACTAGGTTTTCTTATCTTAGGAGAAAGATTCATCATACTAAGATTTTGTATCCTAGGAGAAAATTCACCAGACTAGGTTTTCTATCTTAGGAGAAAAATTCATCAGACTAAGATTTTTATCCTAGGAGAGAGTTCATCAGACTAGGTCTTCTATTTTAGGAGAAAAATTCATCAGACTAAGATTTCTTTCCTAGGAGAAAGTTCATCAGACTAGGTCTTCTATCTTAGGAGAAAAATTCATCAGACTAAGATTTTACTGGGAGAAGATCCATCAGACTAGGACTTTTCATCCTAGGAGGCAAAATGTAACGACCAAATGACAAGATTTTATGCACATGAGCAAGATAGAAAAAGGCAAAATTTTGAGAAACTTCCCTTTGTCGGCTCTTCTCTTCTTTTCATTTTCATTTTTTTTTCTCTTTTCTTTTCCCTTCTTTTTTCTTCTTTTTTTTTTCAACCACATTTCTTGCACTGCTTTGTTCCTGTTTCATACAAAGAAAAATTTGTCAGTTTTGAAAATGGTGGTCGGTTTGTGGCCTTGAGTCTTGAGAAGCTTGGCTTTTGCTCGATCATCTTGAGTCGGTCTCAAGAAACGTTTGTTCTGCACCAACTCTGAATGTTTCACACCCAATACCATTTGTATTTTTGGCTCAATCAGCATTATCCCAACTGGAGATCTTTTCTTAGATGACCTTTTCTAATATCTTGAATGACTTCCTGCTTTGAGCAATTTGTCTGTCAGAGAGAATCACAAGTTATCTTTGTTTGTGCAGCAGGCTGACAGGAGTCTTTTGGGGGCGCCTTTGCATGAATCCTTAGGGCATGTTGACAGTAACAACTGAGTGTGCCAGCCAAATTTACTTTGTGCAACTGAAAAGCCGGTAGCAGATTTTGAAATCTTTTCTTGCTTGTTTTGACAAGGATTGACTCAGAGTGGAGGACACGAATGATGCAAAGAAACAAGTATCAACAAGAAATGCCCCTGTCGGAAGGACAGAAGTAAGAGTTTTTTTTCTTTTTTTTCAATAACTAGCCTTAATGATCATGACATGTATTTTGGACTCAACGGCCTGATCTATCAAACCAATCCAATCTTCCCTTTTAATATTCTTATGACCTTTGAAGTCGGGCTTGTTTATATCAATTCTTTGCATCAGCTTCACGACTCACTTTCGACTAGTGGTGCCTCGGGGGATTTTCACCAACAAGTCTCTCTCATTTATTTATCTCTTCTTACCATCGCCTTACAATGCCCGTAAAGGTTTTAACTAGTAAGACTCTCTCATTCATTTTTTTTCATTTTTTTTTCACTTTTCTTGTGCGAGCATCTTGACAGTGTTCTATGTCGCGTGACAACCGTTGCTCATTGCATGCTCCTCTTGGCATTTTTGAAAGTATATCGGGAGGTCTTTATTTGAAAGGTTTTTGGATAGGGTTGGATAAAAAGGTCGGCATGAAGGATCAAAATAAACTCAGAATGAAGGGTTGTAGACTTACAACTCTTGGAATCGACTCTTTCAAAAAATCTCTGCCCCAGTTTCAGATGCTGGGGATTTTGGATTTTTCTATTTTTTTTTTTGGCTGGACCGAACCGTGAGGCTGCCTACGTATCCTTATTTTCAAGGAATCAGGTCTAACGTAGTTCAAACATCTGACCTAAACTATTTTTCATCTTTCTTTCTGTTTCTTTTTCTTTTTTTCTCTTTTTCTTCTCTTTTTTTTTCCTTTTATTTTTCCCTTTTTATTTGTTTGCCACAACTTCTATTTTTGAGGGCATGGATCTTTGACAATTCTTTTTTTTTTTTTTTTCACTTGAACTTTCTAAAAGCTGCCCCAGTTCGTACTCTTGGGGCATGGAATTTTCTTTTCTTTTTCTTTTTTTATTTTTATTTTTTTTGACTCCTGACTCTAAACTTGATTCCAAAAGAGGGTGGTCAAAGAAAATAACACATGTTCAGAAGGGGTAACAAAGGGTATAAAGTGTTTGGGTAGAAGAAAAAGGGTCTCCCAACCTCGAGAACGTCAAACATGGTATCTTTTCGCAATCACAACATTGACGAACATGTATGTCTTCTTGGTGTGTCGTGGTCACAAGACACTTTCTATCCATTAATGACAAACTTTCCAACAAACTTCAATTGATTAAACATCCTCAAGCCCGATCTTCACCATGATTTGAAGGTGAATTTTACTCGACCTCAATTCCAAAGTATCTCAACTCTTTATTCATCCTCAAAAGTATCTTTTTTTCAATTATCCAATTCCATATTAAATCAGTTTCTAAGATCTGGCCAAAATTTTCGCATGCATGTCATGTCATTGGAACTAGCGAGAAAAGAACTAGGAACAAAATGACACAAAAGGACAAACTATGTTTTATTGAGTAAAGGATGAAAGGATTTGACAACAAGACAAACAACCCAAGATCCGAATTACAACCCTAAAATAACCCGAATAATAAAAATAGCAACAGAACAGACAGACAAGACTCATACAAACATAATGGAGGGATAGAAGGGTTTGACTCAATAAAACAAATAAATCTGGATTACAACCCTGAAATAACCCAGATAATAGAAACAACATCAAAACGAGCTACCAAGATTCCTTCCTAGTGAGGAGGGAATGGCTTTTCAATTACTAGGCTTGACAGTTAGCCACAAATTTGCTCATCAGAATCAGCAGAGCCTTCTCCAATTTCAACATCATTAACTTCAGTTAGCAAGCTCCCGAGAGGATTCTCAAACTCCATGTCACCAGGCATCATCCCCACAAAGTGTGCATCATGATGTGCAGGTAAAGGATTCTACGCGATATTCTGGGTGTCACTGTCTTGGATCACAATCAGATTTTCCTGGATCATCCTTTCTATTTCTCTTTTCAAATCCCGACAACTTTCAACATTGTGCCCCTGGGCATTGGAATGGTATTCAAACCATTTAGAAGGGTCAAAGCTTCTCGCACGTGGGTCCACATGATTTGGAAGAATAGGTGCAATCATTCCACAATGTTTTAACTTCTCAAATAAACTTGCATAGGACTCTCCTATTGGTGTAAAATCATCTTTCAACCTTTGTTCCCCTTTATACCTCTGGCTTGGATATGGGTTATAGGGCACCTGAAATCTTTTTGGAGGCTGTTGGAGATTTCGTGATGCTCGTGCTCGCCTTCTGGGGTGTTTTGGTGGTTGGACAACATACTGAGGTGGAGCGACAGAGTATTGAGGGTTCTGAGGTGGATAATACTACTCAGGGGAGTCATGGAAAACTCGAGGAGGCTGCTCATACCTTCGAGATGTTCTCCTGGGACCTCTTCTCGACCTTGATGTCATCATGATTTCTTCAACCTTCTCATTTGTGTCGCTAAAATTATCAGATTCAACCCGGACAGCCTGAGTTGCGGCTTTAAAAATTGCTTGACTTATAATTTTGCCTGTCTTAAGACCATTCTCTACCATTTCTCCCATTTTGATTGCTTCCGAGAAGGATTTGCCAACTGCGGACATCATGTTTTGAAAGTAATCTGGCTCTTGCACTTGAAGGAAGACAATGATTAGCTCGTGGTCATCCATGGGTGGCTTAACTCAAGCTGCTTGCTCTCTCCATTTAATGGCATATTCCCTGAAACTTTCACTTGGTTTCTTCTTCAGGTTTGAAAGGGAAATGCGGTCTGGGGCAATGTCGATGTTGTATTGGAACTGATTGACAAAGGCTTGTGCCATGTCATTCCAGACATACCAGCGAGATGTGTCTTGATCCAAAAACCATTCGGATGCTACTCCCATAAGGCTTTCCCCAAAATAGGCCATCAACAATTCTTCGTTTCTTCCCGCACCTCTCAGTTGATCGCAATACCTTTTCAGGTGGGCTATGCGGTCTCCATGTCCATCATACTTTTCAAATTTGGGAGTCTTGAAACCAGGAGGCAAGTGGATATCGGGTAACATATATAGATCTTTGAAGGCAACACTATTTTGACCTGCCAACCCTTGCATGTTTTTCAACCGTTGTTCTAAGCTTTTCACTCTTTAGGTCATTTCTTCATATACCATCTTTCGGGCAGTCTTCTCAATGTTTGCAGGAAGATCAAACGAGTACGAGTGGTACTCAGGAGAGTGGTACTGCTCTTGTTGTGGAGCAAATTGTGACTCATGACGAGGTTGTCCTTGACCACTGGCCCATGCTTGACACATTTCGGTCATTTGCTGTTTCAGTATTTTATTTTTCTCAAACACAGTAGACTCTTGTTGAACCCTCTGACCCTGAGTCTCTTGAGCACTTGTAACAGCTTCGATGTCAGTTATTATTTTCCTTGGAGCTTGTGTTTCCAGCTTACCACAAACCGACTACCTCAACTTTCTGCACAATTCAAAACAAAACATGTTAGAATGGACTCAGTCGGTCCTTATTATTATCAATATTTTTCATTATGTTTTTCATTTTTTCTTTTTTTTTTTATTTATTTTTTTTCATTTTTCTTTTCAATGGTTGATCAAACCTGATGTGGGTTGCCTACGTATCATGTGGGAACATGAATCAGATCTTGCGTAGTTCGAGAAGATTAAGAATAAATTAAATAAACTAGCTTCTTTTTTTGAATTTTATCGAAAGAAAGACTTATAAAGAAGAAAGGGAATATTGTTGGGATTTTGATTCTTCTTCAAAATTTTTGCAAAGAAAGACTTCTAAAGAAAAGAGATATTTTTTTGAATATTGACCTCTTTTTTGGAATTTCGAAGAAAAACTTCTAAAGAAAAAGAAAATATTTTTGAATTTTTGGACTTTTATTTTAAAATTGTGAAAGAAAGACTTCTAAAGAAAATATTTTTGAATCGTGAATTTTCTTTTCAATTTTTGAAAGAAGAATGAAAATATTTTTGGATTTTGAGAAGAAATTAAAAGAAAATATTTTTGGATTTTTTAAAAAAAAAAAAGAAAATTGGGGTCTTAAAGAAAGACTTTTTTAAAGAAGGAAGTAAAGGAGAATATTTTTGGATTTTTTGAAAATGGTGGGCCGGAACCGATGAGGTTTGCCTACGTATCTCACATCCGGTGAGAATCAAACCCGCATAGTTCGCCCGTTTTGACGCAACAGAAAAATATGACTTATTTTGAAATGGCTTTTCTTTTTTTTTTTCAAAATTTCAACAGAATTTTAGGGTAATTCAAATACCTACCTCTCACTCTCTTTTATTTTTTCTTCTTTCTCCTTTTTTTTATTTTCTTTTTTCTCTTTTTTTTTCATTTTCTTTCCCTATTCTAGAAGCCAGTCAACATGCAGGCCAAAACAGACAGATACGCAAGTGGCACGTAAGATGCATCAGGATGGTCTTTTAATTTGGGTACACTTGTCCTAGACGGACCCAACCCATGTGTTGAGTCCCCTAAGTCAAATGCACATGATGCAAACAAACGCTCCTACTAGGGATCCGGCATGAAGCTCTATTTTTCTAGGTTTAAATCCTGGGGTTTTGGTCTAGACTTGGGGTACCAGAGCGGACAACTGGGGCCGAAGAGGGAACGACGTACCGGGAGCACTAAAGTCTACCCGTCCTTGTCGCTTGCCCAGCCTCGTTCTATTTGGTATAATTTCTACAGAAAAAGTGGGTCACGCGAACGTGTGCACCATTTCCAAAAGACTCAGAGGGGTAGCGTAAGAAGACAGTTATATACAATTCAAACAATATCAAAGCGGTAAATGACAATTAGCACATTAGGCCCAAACATGTAATAAAATCAGATAATAAATAAAGCCAAATATAACAATTCATCTAAGCTCGAATTCTGAACCCTGAACCAGAAGTTTTGGGTTCTTATCCCCAGCAGAGTCGCTAGAGCTATCACACCTCCTTTTTACCTACACCCCCCGAAAGGGGATATAGAGGAGTTTTTTTCCAACTTAAAGTGACAATCGAAACGGGATTATTTTATTTAAATTCAGAGTTGCCACTTGGGATAATTATGGTATCCCAAGTCACCGATTCAAATCCCGAGTCGAGGAAAAGGTTGATTCTGTATTACAGTCCACGAACACAGAAATCCGGGTAAGGAATTCTGTTAACCCGAGAGAAGGTGTTAGGCATTCCTGAGTTCCGTGGTTCTAGCACGGTCGCTCAACTGTTATAATTGGCCTATTACCTGATTTCAGTACATGTTTTGGCCTATGGTGCAATTTTAAATTTAAACCGCTTTTATTTAATAATTTTTAGGAAGATTTAACGTCACATAAAACGCGTTTTGAACCACGTCACATAAATGCACCCGCAGTCCGCAACACATTTTATCTAATGTTGTTGAGATTTGAATTTGGATCACATAAATGTGCACCCGAATTTGGAATTATGCATTGGGGCCATGCCACGGGAACCGTACCCATAGCCACAATAATAGAAATACTTCCCAACCAGCACATAACTTCATTTTTTTTAGAATCACAGTATCAATTTCATTAGCCTCAGCCAAGAAACCCCAAGAATAAGAATCCCAACCATGAGAACTATACATAGTTTACATAGACAACATTCCCCAATCATTAGGCACAGAATTAGGCGATATAGATACGTTGAATTTCTCTTCTTGAGCACAAGTCCTACCAAACACTTATTATGCCAAATCTTGAGCTTCATTCTTTTCCAAACAGAAAACCAACTTTCCTTGGTAAACAAGTTCATCAAATTCTCCCTGACGTGCATGAAGTTAAATATGAGCACACATGGTGTTCACTAAATTTCAAGCAGAAGACGAGGAGTACCTTCCACATCACATTAATAAGTTGATCCCCAAATTCATCACATTTTCCATAACATCTGTGAAGTTAAAAATGAGAATGCATTGTGATGTGACTCAAGACAAGAATAGGCAGAAAAATGCGGATCAAAATCGACACAAAAGGCAAACAAACTCATGAGTAAACATACACATTGATCATAAAAGGAAAATCGTAGACTAAAAAGTCATACGCATACCATTGTGTAAAAAAACAACCAGAACTTCATTTGATGTCAAAATACACAAGGACGAACATTAGATGTAAATTAAGAGCAATGTTTTAGAAAACAGACCTCAAACAGAGCTTTGCCAATGAAACGCGGATGTCGAATGAACCTCGAACAGCACCTCGACATTAATCGAACCCCATCGGATTCCAAATTGAAAGTCCGAAACAGAATGGTCGTTGTTTGGCTGATGCTGCTTCCTTTCTTTCTTTTTTTGTCTGTGTTTTGGCGTCTTCAAGGGTGGTGTTGGGCGTTGGCTTTTTATGGTGTAGCTGCTGGTCTTTGGTCTTTGTTGATGGAAGAAGATGGTTAGATGAGGAGGTCGTTCTTTGGGTGTTCAACGACTAAGGAAGATCAGTCCATGGTGGGGGGAATCGTTTTTGGTAGAAGCAGAAAACAGAACAATGGGGAGGGGTTGAACAAGACGATGACGAGGGGGTGGGTATTGTTCCTTGCGCAGCTATTTTCGGCTGCTGCCTTCTTTTTTCGTTCTTTTTTTCCTTTCGTTATTCCCCTCCCTCAGTTTTTGTTTTCCGTCCACTTCTCTCCCTTTTTATTCTGTTTTTATAGAGTGTGTTGGTATGGGAGGAGAGGTCCGTGAGAATAGTGCCAAAACGTGAGCATGTGAGTGAGAGAATTATTTTCTGTTAGAATCTTTCTGTTATCCTCTTTCTATGGATAAATATATGTGCATATGTACATGGTTTTGGATAAGAAGCAAGAAAGAAAAATAAAAATCAACCCAAAAACCAAGTTTCTGCACATGGCCAACTATAATTGAGTCTCGTTCTTTTCTTCTTTTTGTTTTTTTTTTATTTTTTTGTTTTTATTTGTATAAATTTCTTTTTAAAGTAATAAATAGGAAAATTAGATACTATACCTAAATCAAAAATTGTAGGACAAAACACTAATTACCCGATATTTACTCGATAGAGCCTCCTACTTGAAGTTAAACTAGATTAAAATAAATATGTATAGTTTGGGAGGCTTTTTCTATATTTTGTAACCAAAAAAATTAAATAAAACTAGTATCTAAAAGCATGACTCTTTTTTGTGTTTTTTTTTTTAAATTTTCTTAAATTGAATAAAGCAAAATGAAAAAAAGTTTAAAATGGCGTTATTAGGCCTAAAACCAACATCTAAACACTAAAAGGTATAAAATTTCGGGGAGGGTCAAAAATTACATGTCTACAATAATCACGAGAAGTCCCGGCAAAGGAACAATAATATCAAACAAACATCCCGGCAAGGGAACAATAATATCTCAACAATATCCCGGCAAGGGAACGATAATATCTCAACAACATCTCGGCAAGGGAACTATAATATCAAAATAACATGGGAGGCACAATAAACCACAATAGAGTCATAACCATTTATAACACAAGACTCACGGGCATGCTTGACACCGACGTATAGATATTCGTCACCATGCCTATACATCGTACTCCACAATTAACACGTAACAAATAGAAACAACTCCTAATCCCTAGGGGTGTTCACGCTTCGGTTTGGCCGGTTTTTGATTAAAACCAAAACAAAACCAATTTAATCGGTTTTTAAAATTTTAAAACCAAACCAAATTACAAACAAACCATCGGTTTGGTTGTTGTTGGTTTGGTTAGGTTTTTCGGTTCCTATTAAGTTAATGATAAGTCGATAATAATAAAACAACACTAGACAACAATCTGAAAATAATTTGCTAAATTTATGTTTTTTTATATATTTATTTCGGAACTGAAAGTTTATTTACCTGTTTATACGAAAAAATGAACAAAAAACAAACTAAAAGTTTACTTTCTCAAGCTTTAGCTACTATAGTCTTGCAATTTGAGTTTGCTTTCTTTACTCTTGTCATAGGTTTTTTTTCTAACTCTTTTATTAGGAAAAGTATGTGTGTAGGTTAGAGAATTAGATTCTCTTAAGGAAAAGAAAATTGGCCGATTCCTATTCTTTTGGGCTTAGGCAATGTTTTAAGATATAAATAGGATAAATCAAAATTCAAAATAATAATTAAAATGCATAAAGTATTTAAAATTATTTACCAAAAGATATTATATTATATATCAATAATTATTATATTTTTAAACCAAAACCAATCCAAATCAAGAAAAATATTGGTTTACTTAATAGGTTTGGTTAGGTTTTCGGTTTGGATCGGTTTTCTGTCAAACAGTGAACAACTCTACTAATCCCTCAAGCTAAGGTTAGACCAAACACTTATCTCGAACTTCCACGGCCAACTCAAGCCTCAAACACCGCTTTTTCTTTTGAATTCGGCTCCAAATCAATTGTATCTAGACATAATCAATTTAATAACATCAATAAACACTAAACAATCCAATTCCAATGCTTAATTATAGCTTTCTAATCATTCTTCCCAGAAAGTTAAAAATCAACCCCGGGCCTACTTAGTCGGTTCGGACCAAAACCCGATCATCCATTCACCCATGAGCCCGAATATATAATTTGTTTTGAAATCCGACCACAAAATGAGGTCAAATTTTCAAATAATCAAAAAGCCCTAACTCTACCTGAATCCCTAATTTTCTACCCTTAATCTCATGTTTTAGGCCTAGAAATCTAGTGGGTATTGATAAAAATGAAAGAAAACAAGCTTAGGATTACATATCTATGAAGCTATGGTAAATTTCCTCTTCAAAAATCGCCCAAGAGGTGTGGAGAAGATGAAGTTTATGAAAAATGGTGAAATTCCCGTAATGCATTCTATTTTTGAACTTAAAAATAAAAGGGCGAATTTGGTCTATGCGTTCGCGATAGGCTCATCGCGTTCGTGATAAGCTAGGCCTGAGAGACCTTAGTGTTCGCACAAATGGGCTCGCATTCGCGGAGCACTAACTCCTCGAGCCTTCGCGTTCGCGTCCAGGTGGTCGCGTTCGCATAGGTATAATACCCCTCCCCCTGCCCAGGCTCATAAGCCTTCGCGTTCGCGAAGAGAAACCTCCCAAAGCTTCGCGTTCGCGACCTGGGTCTCGCGTTCGCGTAGAAGGAAATTTCCTTCAGCATAAATAACTCATCGCGTTCGCGAGGGTCCTCCCGCGAACGCGAAGAAGAAAATACCAGCACACCAGAAACTGAAGAACCTGCAATTTTTATGGGTTCAAAAACCTTCCGAAACTCATCCGAGCCCTCGGGGCTCCAAACCAAACATACGTATTAACTCAAAAACATCATATGAACTTATCCGTACGATCAAATCGCCAAAATAACCTCTTAAACAACGACTTAAACCTCAAAATCAATAAAATTTCTCAAAACTTCTTAAAACATCAAAATTTGCATTTAAGGTCCGAATCACGTCAAATGACATCCGTTTCTTACCAAATTTTCACAAACTTATCTTATTTCACATATAAGATCTGTACCGGACTCCGAAACCAGAATACGGGCCCGATACCATCAAATTCTAAATGCATTTCATTTCCAAAACTCATAGAAATTTCCAGAAAATATTTTTCTTTAAAAATTCATTTCTCGGGCTTGGGACCTCGAAATTCGATTTCGGGCATACGCCCAAGTCCCATATTTTTTCACGGACCATCCAGGACCGTCAAATCATTGGTCCGAGTCCGTCTACCCAAAATGTTGACCGTAGTCAACTAAAATATATTTTAAGTCAAAATTTATCATTTTTCACAGATTTTTACATATAGGCTTTCCGGCTTCACGTCCGGACTACGCACGCAAATCGAGGTGATGTTAAAAGAGATTTTTAAGACCTCGGAATGCAGAATTCAATTTTAAGCCCTTTTGGGTCATCACAACAAAACTTTCATTTAATTGCTATTTATGTTTTCAAAAGCCATGGTCTTCCAAAAATTGTGGAACGGTTGCCACAATAATTAATAAAAATTACCATTGCAATTGGAAGGATGCCAACAGATAGAAAGTTACAAAAGTGAATATAATTGTAGCGTATAAAGTGGTAAACCACTGCAACACTCTTCCACTTCTCCATCAATCTTTCACTCATTTTACTCTTCATAAAGCTTAATTAATACACAGACGATATATACACCCAACAAAGAAATGTTTATCTGAACCCAGACTTGGATTTGGAAAAGAAACCAATGTTACGGTGTAATGTTAGAGTTCAATCTTCCATACAAAAAAAGGGAGGAGAGGCCAGGAATTTAGAGCAGGTTTTGAAAAATTTGAGATTCAAGATTTTATTCATCTATTACATGTATTTGCTTTTTCCTTTAGACTTTCTTATTGAAGCATTGGTAATTTTTTAAATTTTTTTTATGCATATATGTTGTTACTGCAGTGAATTTTTTTTTTAAAACACTGCGATCTCTTCATTGAATTTATATAAAAAGGGTGATAAAATTTCACAATGGTAAGAAGATTTAGATAAATAGAGAAAAGAAGATAACTTTCATACAGAGAATTAGGAAAAAAATATAAATAGTTGTTTGATCGATTGAATGGTCTTGATGGGGGAAGAGAGAAAGAAAAAAAATTGAAAAGGAAAAGAAATACTAATAGAAAAGAAGCATATTGTACCATGAAGGAGGGAACGCCAATTTAGACAAAAACAAAAAAAAGAAAGGAAAAGAAAATAAGGGGAAAAAGAAAAAGGAAAACATAGAGAAAACACGGAAGAAGGAGAGAAAGAAAAGTAATAAAATTAGTGATAACATGCCAATTGATTTCGTAGTTAATAGACTTTTGCAAATTTTGGACTCAAGTTTAATTTCTTTCCTATAAAGTAATATGAAAACTTTATCCTAAATATCTTTCAATTCTTATGTTCATACTTAGCAGTTAAACTAAATGTGAAGTTTTTCCTTCTTTTTCTCAAATGAATTGAATAAGAGGGACCTTTCGAACAAAATCAAAACAAAGAAAAGTGGTTTTCTTTATTTTTCTTGATATTTGAATTCTTTATTATAGTTTAACATTGTGCGTTTTTTGAAGATAAAAGAATAATACTTGAGCAATATAACAAATATTGTGAGCGAGCCAATAATATATTCTTTTATGGTCTCATGGGAATACGTCTAAGCCTTGGCAATATCAACTTTTACCATTTAATTTTTGAGAAGGCTTGACTACTTCTTGAGAATTATATTTGAGTTCAACTTTTATCATTTAATTTTTTTCTTTTTGGAAAGTTGAATGGGTTGGGAAGTAAGAAAAAAAGATAAAAGAAAAAGGGAAAAGGTAAAAGGCGAGAGAAAGGTATAATTTCACCTATATAGGTTATCCAAAAGGATGAACTATCTTTAGAAGATAATACAACTTCAATAATGAAAACTTAAAAATCTAATATATTTAAATATGACCACTAATATATATTTTTATTATTCGGATATTAGAACAATATTATTTAAATCCTTTATAATTGTGCGAAGCGCGAAAAAGAATCCGTAGTTTAAATACTAAAGTACTTGATGATGATAATTGAACGGACAGTGAAAATCTTCGTGTACGGTTCATGCGTTTAAATCTTTTGAGCTTCTATTTATCTAAGTTTTAAGAATTATGTCCATTTAAATGTTGAGTTTTAATTGAATTATAATACGTAGATTATAAGGACTTTATAAGTTTGGTGTTGGAAAAATTAATTACATGCAGTTCTCAAAAACTTAATTTGGTTTCTGTAAGTCTTCACCATTTTCACAAAGTTACTTCGTCAAACTCTAACAATCTTCCAAAGTTGACATTTAATATTATAATATTTAATCTTCTCTTTTATTTTACATTGTGAAGGGAGCATTGCAATAAACAATCAAGTTGTCTTCGTGTGATCTATAAGTAATGGGTTCAAGCCGTAAAATTAGCAAATATCATGGTCGGCTACCTATATCACACCTTTTGGGATGCGGCTCTTTCCCGGACCCTGTATAAATGCGGAATACTATGTGAACCGGGCTGCTTTTTTTAATTTTACATTCTCAAGCTTAACTTTTTAGATTCAGGATGATTTCTTGATGTAAGTCTTGAATTATAAATGTAGTTGTTTGACAGGCTTCATTACTGTATCAGTCTGGAAAGGGTATCGGACCTCACACATGTCATCTTTTTTTGGACCTTGTATTTTCTTTTCTTTTTTTAAGAGAAAATCTTACTTTATACCTATTAATTTCAAACTATTTACCCTTTAATGCTCATGCCCAAACTATTTATTACTTCTACCTATGTGCCCCAAACTAGTAAAAATAACACGGTATAGCTAGTTTTCGGATTGGTCATTCAAAAATAGCCAGCGTTTACAAAATCAATGAAAAATAGCCACTATTTTGCTGCATCATATTATGCTAGAGTTCCAGCATACTTATCCTGGAACTCCAATATAATATGTTGGAGTTCAAGCATACTTATGCTGGAACTCCAGTATAACATACTGGCGTATTTTCCGGATTTTGAATAGTGTTTTCGCTCTGATTTATCTTTACATGAAAAGTGGCTAAATTTCTATTACTTTTGGAACTGGGCTATTTTTGAATGACCAGTTGTAAATCAAGCTATTTTTGAATTTCTCCCTCCAAACTATTTACCCGCTTTATTATGTTCCTCTTCTTCTTCTTCCTCATTTTACCTTCCTCCAATACCTTGCTCAACTCTCCAACTGTGTCAAAACCCTATTCCGAAAACATTAGTTCAACTTCTCGCCCACTCTCAACCCCCCTCTGTCTCTATCTCTTTTTAGTATTTACTTTCAATTTATATGTTACAGTAAAGTTTTAAGGAAGAAAATAGTTTATTTTGAAGATTTATTGTTTGATTCAATGTGATGCTATAAAATATTGCTTATAGTATCTTCGAGTAAGCTTCCCAGATCTAAATATTTGTGTGTATTTGAATATCCACCATTGTTGGGCTTGAAGCTCAATTTTATTTTTGAAGATTTCTTGTTTGATTCAAAGTGGGTGCTGTTAAATATTGCTTATAGTACCTTCTGGAGGTTCATACTGAAATTTGGTAGCATTTGGAGTTGATTTGAGGTGATTGAGATTGAAATTTTCAGTTGAAAATCGAAGAAGAACACAGCTATAGTATACCGCTACGGTATACAATATGTTGTAGGAGTATATAGCTATACTGCAAATACAGTTACCTAACAGTATACCGCTACAGTATACGATATACTATAGGAGTATATAGTTATACTGCAATAGTATACTATTGTAGTATACAATATATTGTTATAATATACTGTAATAATATGCAATATACTGTAACAATATGCTGTAATAGTATACAATCTACTATAATAGTATACTTATTACCCGTAAATCCACTTGCATTTTTTCTTTTAATTTATTTAAGCTTTTACCCAGCGTGAGAGGCAATTTAAAAATGCAAAAAATAAATAAATATTATAGTATGCTATATAATGTAACGGTATACTCTTACAATTAGATCCTTTTAGAATTTTCTGAAATTTTTATTGACAACTGATATTATTTCAGTTTAATAATTGAATTAAACTTTTTTTAACTCTTTGCGTACAATTCTATACCCTATTGGTATAACTATATACTATACTGGTATCATATGTTAGTTAATATTTTTTTGGTTGTATTAGCTACATTTAATTGGTACACAATTTAATTTTTCTTTAGTAATAATATAAAAAAATAATTAAAAATAGTGAAAATAGTAAATAAAATTAGATTATGAAGAGAAAAAGAATATAAAAAAAAAGTTAAATGAAATTAGAATAGGAAAAAAGAAAAAAATAAGAAGAAAACGAGAATAAAGAAAAGGAGAAAAGAAAAAAAAGAAAAAAGAAAAAAAAAGAAGCATAGAAATAAAAAAAAGAATTGGAGAATAAAGAAAAAATTCCCCATAAAACCTATCATGAGTAGGAAATGTAATTAGTCTATGGGTAGAAAAATAAATGGGTAGACATGCATAAATAGTTTTATTTTTGTGGGTAACTGTGTCAAAACCCCATTTTTTTAATCTAATTTTCTAGCTTTTACTTAGATCTAGAGAAAAATTAAAATAAGAAAATTACAGAATAAAAGAGAAAAAACAATATGCTCCTTTAAACATTTCTTTCTTATTTTAATTTGCAATACTTTTTAGTTTTACTTTTATTTATCTTCTTAATTAACCAACAAATATTTGAGAGGATTCATCACCCAATAAAATATGGCAATATCTTTCTTTTTCTATAATTGAGAAATCACCCAAGGTCCAGTGTCGCCAGTTCAAAATTTAGTGGATAATAAATATACCTTTTTACATTATTTCTCCACTTAAATATCAAATTTTTCTTTGCAGTAGAATTCAAAACCATGACATGCGCCTAAGCCGCACATCTCTGTGTTGTATTCTTACCGTTAGACCAAAACCCTAAGGGCTAAAACATGATGATATATTCTCTGCTACGCAAAAGAATAAAGTTAAAAGATAACAGACAAACTCACTTCTTTGTATAGTCTAATTTAGTTTATTTACTTAAAAAATGAAGAAAGCTGGTTTATGTGGCATTTCAAACCACAACGAAGGTGTGTGGTAGAAATTGCACGGGGCGCCTTATTTAGTCGCCACATTTAACCTATACCTATTTTTTTTAAAACTTTTAATTTGTACCCACTTTTTAAATAACTTCAGCCCCCTTTCTCCTCCTCCTTCTCCTCCTTCGTTTTCTTCTTCAAGTTACAAAACAAACTGGTATTTATCTCCAGAAGCAACGCTGCTTTAGTTATAAGGTCAATTTTTTTTAATTGAACAGTTCGGCAGTTGTACTTCTGCTCCAAATTTACAGCAAATTAGTCTTAGGAGAAAGTTTAAGTTACCAATAGGATGAGCTGTAAAATTTTGGAGTTTTTGTATGTTTATTCGTGTTTGAGCCGAGAAGATATACACTATTTTTCTTAAAAAATCACTGCTAATTGTGGTGCTTCAGCTCTAGAGCTGAAGTTCGCCAGTTACAAAACAAAAACTTCAGCTCTAGAGCTGAAGTTCGCCAGTTACAGCTCTAGAGCTGAAGTTCGCCAGTTACAAACAAAAACTTCAGCTCTAGAGCTGAAGTTCGTCAGTTACAAAACAAAAACTTCGCCAGTTACAAAAACAAAAACTTCGCCAGTTACAAAAACAAAAACTTCAGCTCTAGAGCTGAAGTTCGCCAGTTACAAAACAAAAACTTCAGCTCTAGAGCTGAAGTTCGCCAGTTACAAAAACAAAAACTTAACTTCAGCTCTAGAGCTAAACTTAAGGCCCAGCTACTAGAATGCTGAAGTTTTGCGTGATTGCCTTTGCTACTTTAGCCCCGTATGCTGAAGTTATGCGAAAAAGCGGATACGCTTGCAATTTTTTTACAAAACAAGCACAAGTTAAAACGTGACACAAAAAGTGGGTATAGATACAAATGCCCCAGGTGTGTGAGACAAGTGCAGTGCAGACCTCAATGTAGGTTTATGCAATTCTCTCTTTCTCGAAAGATATTTTTTCATGAATTAGTTTTTTACAAAACAATCATAAGAATTTTGACATTTCCTTGTCGGAAAAAGGGCCAAATATACTTCTCTACTTTGGAATATTGTCTACACTTAACCTTAGTTATATTATTCGGTCAAATTATCCCTACCGCTATACTATCTCGCCAAATTTACCCTTCTCATCAGCAAACATTTATAAATTACCCATTGATCTCTTAAGTAATCCAAAATCTCCCAAATTTCTTTTATTTAAATTACTTGTTGTTCTTCTTACTCCACTATTTTAAAAAATTACTATTGATGTGTATGCTAAAGTTACTAGACTATACAAATTATTCATAAATATTTTAATTACCAACGCACCCACTTCTCTTGTAATAATGAGTTTGGAATTGGTTTAAAATTTTATTTATTTTTCAATCATATACACACCGTATAATTCAGTGGGTCTATTTATTACGTATTATATGTAGTTGATAATCGTATACGTACATGTATATTCAAATATATTTTGTCATTGTCGGATTAGTATAGAGTTCAATCGACTAACTTAAGAGTGCACAATGTGTAGGCATTTGATTAAAGCAAAGTTGAATTCGACAATGTAAAGTCTTCGAGGAACTTCAACTCCAATCACTAATACTTGCAAAGTCTCCATACATTTGGTGCAATGAATTCATTAAAATTGGGATGTTGTAAATACTTTTAGGATTCAGACAAGCTACCTAATTTACATTTTTCAATTTATTATATTTTGTTTATTGACAGTTGTATTGTTTAATATTTGTTTTCTCTAATTCAGAAAGCAGGTAAATGCCAATTATTTCAAAAATAGTGGACCAAGAAGAAGAATCAGTAAATTAAAATGATTTGGGAGATTCTGGGTCACTTGACAGACTGAGGGATAATTTTTCAAAGTTTGCCGACTGTAAGGGTAAATTTAGCCTGATAGTATAATGGTAGGGGTAAATTTGGCCCGATATTGTAACGGAGACTAAATTTAGACAATATCTGAAAGTAGAGGAGTATATTTGACCCTTTTCCCTTTCCCGAAAGCAGAGGTTACGAGTGTTAGGCGCACGAAGTAGTTCTGAGCGGCCAAAGTGTACACCGCTAAATTTTCAACTGTTTCAGCTATCAGGTCATCTGGTCATTAGCCAAATTGTAAACTTACAAGAAAAAGATATATGAGAAATGTAGGTAAAATGGCTACCTGAGAAACTGAACAAAGAGATGTTCTATTCTATATCTATTTTGCATGACATTATTTGCATCTATCTGAATGATCCAATCCAAAGAAAGAATCAATTGATGAGAAACATTCAAAGGAGAAATCGGTTCACCTCCCCAAGCTTCACTTCTTATGCTTCTTCCTAGAACTGAAGTAGATAGGCAAAAATCTTGTCGTCGTAGGAGAACAGCCAAAGAACTGGATAAGATTTTGGCAATCCTTTTCTGCAGTTTCATCGCCCTCTGATGAACTTATATGACTCAAGTATGTCTTACCCTCATATATGAAGCAGAGTTGCTGCCACAGCAGCACAGTTAAACCTATCAGGATAGAAACACTAGCAATAAAAAGGTACACAAGAACAAGCCCTCTCGCGGGTACGAACAATGTAGACTCCAGAAATGCAAATATGACATTTTTCAAGGTTCTCAAAAACAACTTTTGACCAACAGCTTCGTTCAAAAGGTGAATTGGCTTGTGGCTTAGCGGCGCCCAAAAATGAAAAGCTGCATAGGCAGACATGATGGACACATATATTGTGCTAATGATTGCTGAAATAAGGAAAATGATGAAGCTCCTGTGGTTAGATGCACCAACACAATTGCCAATCTGGTGCAACAAAAGAAGAACATTCATTACTCTATATAATTTGAGTTTCTTTTTTTCTATATAATTATTTTCAGTTGATTAAGCATAAAAGATCACTGCAAAAAAACATTCAAGTTTCTCATAGTTGACTAGTCTAAAAGACAGAAGTGAATACTTAGTAGCAAAAATCTTCCGATAAACAGAATGTGATGGTATGAAGAAGGAGCTCCCAGACATGGAGGCAATATTTCAACAAAATGCAGCCAATGACCGCCAAGTTTAATCTATGGAAAGTTGACATTTGCCTCTCAATTAGTTTTTCCTTTTGTGGGGTGTGGTGGTGGGAGTGGGGAAGTCGGGGGATAGATTTAAGTGAAAAGTCGATCTTCATAAAATTAAGTTAAAAGAAACGATTTGCTAGTGAGGTCTAAGATATTGCATTTTGTTTGCAAGCGTCTAATATATTATAATCAGTCTTACAAAAGTCCATCACGGCGATTAAAGATTTCTCACATCAGAATTCCTTAAAAAATGAAGAAACTACTACTTAATGATATGATGCATTTTTAGGGAAACTCTCAGAGCAATCTACCTGCAAGTTATGATTGTCATTTTCTCCTAGTTTCTAAAATTTCACAAATTTCGTACTGGAAGCAGATAAATTCAAATGTGTAACATTCTAAAAGACAAACATCTTCTTGAAAATGCAAAAGAATAATGAGAACTTACAATTGGGCAATGATGATCCATATCCAGTATACACATTCCACAAGAACGGCAATGGTGTGCCCTAGGCATCTTTGGCTTTGAACAATATTGACAAAAAGTATAATTCTCAAGCCCACCTTTTTTAACAGCAGGATAGCTACCCCAGAGTATGTCTGGTGGAGCACCAGCAGATCTAAATGCAGCAAGGCTAAATGCAGACAAGGTAGATATGGACAATGCTACAGCAATTAAAGAGTGAACACTACTGCAGAAGTAACTGATAGAAAATATTATAGGATAAATTGCCCAAACACCACCACCTGCACTACCAAAAAAAAAAAAAAGAATCAAAACAGAAAGCTAAATAAACTTATAAGTATTAGATCCAGCACCAAAATTGAGATTAAAGCTGCAATGAAGTATTAATATATTTAAATGCAACGTGGTACAAGAAGATATACACAAACAGAAACCGATCAGAGATATCGAAATCTCTAATTAGGAGAATAATTCCATATAATGTTGCAAGAAACAAGATTTAGATGCATTCAATGACCAGACTAAGAAAAAAGTAGAGGAAAAGAGCTGATTGGTACAAAGAGTAGACCGATTCTAAGGGATAGACATGATACAAAAAAAACAATACAAAGGTACATAAACGCAACAGAAGTACATAAAAAAATAGGAATATGGCTTCTTGGAACTTGAAAAGGTTAGAACGTTGAAATAGTTCTTTGTACAAATGCACATACAACTGCCAAAAAGGCAAAAACACCATCATTCTCACCAAAAAAAAATGCCAGACACCATCCTCACAATAATAATAATAATAATAGCCATACGCACCAAGCTTCAGAGCCAGGATAAGGGTTCAATAACATTCTTCTCCTTCTTCAGTTTATACATGTTCTTCCAATCCCAAACTGCCCTAATATTTGATCTGTGGTAGTTCCTTTTCTAAGTTGTTGCCAAACATCTTATGTGTTTCTTGCAAATATAAATGCATGTCAAACAAAACAGTTACACTAACTTGAATATAAAATTGCAAGTTTGACTGTCAGACAAACAATTTCACAAATCTATGTATAAATATGCATAACACTTGAGCACCCAACCTAGCCTCTACAGCTATCATTTTTAAATAAAGTGCTGCCACTTAATATGCATTTGACTTAGAATCCGACCTGTTGTCATAATACAGACAGTAAATGATTGCTTAGGCTTCAGTAAACATACTTAAACGTCAAAACGCATATATTCATTCTCAAATAAATATGTACTCCAAGGGGGCTTCAAACCTTCCAATTCCTACATCATTTAGCAATTTAGATTTTCAATAAAATATCTCACCAGGTGTAATCATCATGAATCACTAATTCATTTTAGGTAATGTTCTTTTAGATTGTGAATAAACTATATAGATCGCATAATCGTATAACATTCGTGGTGCTATCTTGTGGTCTTATGTGAAGTGGTTCAAGCTTTGTTCCAAATTTGATCATATACACATAGCCGATACATACTTGACAATGCCCAACATGGGGACACCTTGATTTCAATGTGTCTAAGGAGCTACATTCCCCAGACAAACTTTTGAATTAGCAACTCCATAAAGTCAGTAACTGATCCTAAAAAAAAGGAAAGAATTATATTTGGTCACTGTTTAATGAGAAGTCTCAACAACCTCTGGACTGCAAGAACCGCATAAGGGGCATGTCTATATAAGCCTAAAACGTTGCTAGATGAGTATGCAAAGCTGAGTGTACAAGAGGCTGCACGTGTTTGAACTATGAAAGCTTAAGAAGCTACTGAATAATCTTATTTTGATTAATAGGTAAGATTTTATTGAGAAACAAAACTAATCAGCAAAGAAGAAAGTGCCAAAAATGTAGAAATATGTTGCAAAATCCCCCCTTTTAGTTATATAAGGAACTGACAAAGCCCACAATTCTATTAATATCATAAAAGACTTCCATTTTTTTTCCAAAACGCCAAGAAGAAAATTTTATATTTCATCCTTTGCATATCTATAGCTTTATCTTGAAAGCATGTCGTACAAAGGCCAAGAACTGAAGAATGAGATTGACGGGAGCAAAGAGGGGAAAGTTTGGCTCCAATTTTCAATGATAAGCAGACACATTGTCCCCTCCCTTCCTCCTTTTTTTGATAACCGTGGTGTCCGGGCCAGCTTTCTCGCACCTCGACTAATTCCAGGGAATTCCTGCTACCTTCCATCAACACTTAATGGCCACTTTCTCTTCCTATGGTCGAGCTGGCTCTCACTTCCTGCATTATGATTTTTGTTCTAGATCTCATTTCTCCGTCGTGTGCTCGACCTGCGTGCCTGGGGGCAACTAAAACAAAGAAGAGTTTGGTCCGGCCTGAATTCACGCACGGTCTGGCAGCCTGCCCGCTTTTTTCTGTTACACAGAGAAATAACCAATCCCAATGGATTCTTTAGTGATATAGGTCATTACCAGAACAGATTGGCTCTTTCATTGGGACCTAACAAAATGTGCCAAAGGCAACTTAAACAGAAGTAGACTCCGCAGATATTTTACCCATGTGCCTGTAAAATCCATCTGATGCAGCCAAATTTCGATGGAGCGTGGAGGCCCATGGACGGTCAAATCTTAGTCTACATTGTTGGTCCGCCGTTGTCTTGCAGATTCCGGCCTAGTAATGGTGGTTCGCTGATCAACAGACCTTTTTTGGAGAAGAACTACCTTGGACCAGGTCTACCGGTCTTTATTTGTCAGGTTCGGACTCGATTTTGTTGCTACTTGGTTTATCTGATTCTATATTCTGTTGGGAGATTGCCGGTGACTGCAACTTCGAGTTCTCTGGGTCGATTTGAGGCTTATCTTGGGAAAATTTGAAGTAATCTCATTATATTTGTTGAAACTCATTTGGTCTTGCTGATCTATTCCTACTATTGGATCGATTTTATATTTTGGAAGGCTGCGTACAATAGACCCTTGTGGTTCGGCCCTTCCCCGGACCCCGCACATAGTGGGAGCTTGGTGCATCGGGCTGCTCTTTTTTTAATTTTGTTAATGATATAGTGGGTTGCCTATGCATAGAGAGTTGTCCGATTGCTGGGTTTCAGTATTATACGTGCTTTTTCTGTACCTTAATCCCGGCATAATGTCACTCAACTACCAGGTTTCTTCTAGTTCTGCTTTGTGATTTTATCTGTGTGGAATAAGACTTGGTCGAAACTCCTTGTTTGCGCTTTCCTATTTGTGGGAAATTTTGGTGGATCCTCCAATTTATTTTGGTAGTGTGAGTAATTATTTGGAAAGGAAACAAACGATGGGTAGTGCTAAAGCAGCTCTGGTTTCAGTGGATGAATTTGCAAAGTTCTGTCAGTATCGAGAATCACTTGAGCTAATCTACTCCAGTTCCTACCCTTGTTGAGTGAAGTAAAGCTTGTCTTATCTCCTCTTCAAACAAATGGGTAGATTGACTCTGGTATCAAAAATCACATAACAGATAATCCTAATATCTTTTTTAATTTTCAACCACACAAAGCACCTTCTCCTGGTGACAGTAGCTGATGGGACAACCTATAATGTTGTGGGATGAGCTGTTAAACTAACCTCATCTACTACTCTAGTATCTGTTGTAAGTCTAACAAAGTTGGCCTTTAATTAGATTTATGTTAGTAAACTTACTAGAGACCTTAATTGTTATATCTCGTTCTTTCCCGATCATTGTTAGTTTCAAGATCTTAAGACGAAGCAAATTACTGGTGGAGAATACGACCTTCGATTTCTTGCCTACTCCAGTATGTGTCTCCATTTGAAGCACATTTTGGACATCCTATTGCTTTTCGAAAAGGTATTCGTCAATGCAAATCCATATACTCCATTGCTAATGTTGTTTCTTATGACTACCTCTCTCCTGCATCTAGATCTTTGGTTATCTCTCTGGATTCTATTTCTATACCCAAAACAGTAAAAGAAGCCTTGGATTATCCTGAATGGCATGATGCAATGCTTGAGGAGATAAACATCACACTTGGGATCTAGTGGATTTACCTAAAGGAAAGAAAGCAATAGAATGCAAGTAGGTCTTTGCAGTTAAAGTTAATCCTGATGGCTCTATTGCAAGATTTAAGGCGGACTTATGGGGTGGATTATCCGATACCTTCTCCCAATAGCCAAGCTCGCCTTTATCCGCTTGTTTATTTCTCTGGCCGCTTCTCAACATTGGTCTTTACACCAGTTGGATATCAAAAATGCATTCCTTCATGGTGATCTCCACGAGGAGGTGTATATAGAGCAACCATCTGATTTTGTTGCTCAGGGGGAACACGGGAAAGTTTGTCATCTAAAGAAATCATTGTATAGATTGAAGCAAAGTTCTCGTGCTTGATTTGGCAAGTTTAGTGAGGTAGTTCAGGAATTCGGGCTGAAAAAGAGCAATTGTGATCTATGTTGCTCGGACTCTCAGAAAATATCAACCGGGTGCGTGTCGGATCCTTCAAAAGTAGTGCATTTTTGGAGAATCCGACACAGGTGCAGCAACATTTTGGAGAGTCCGCGCAACATAGATTGTGATCACTCGGTCTTCTATAGGCAATCAGTAGCCGGCCTTATCCTCCTTGTTATATATGTCGATGACATTTTCATTACAAGAAGTGACTGTGGCGACATCTCTTCTCTCGAGTCTTTCTTGCATACTAAGTTTCACACGAAAGACTTGGGCCATCTGAAATACTTCTTCAGAGTAGAAGTTTCCATAAGCAAGAAAGGAATTTTTCTGTCTCAGAGAAAGTATATCCTTGAGCTACCTGCAGAAACTAAAAAGTTGACAGCCTAGCCTTGTAGTACCCCAATGGTTCCTAATGTGCATCTAATGAATGATAAGGGGACCCCTTTGATAATCCAAAGAGGTACAGGAGGCTAGTTGGGAAATTAAACTATCTCATTGTGACTCGTCCAGATATTGCTTTTGCTATAAGTATCATTAGCCAATTTATGTCTGCACCTACAATCAACATCGAGCAACTCTGGAACAGATTCTATGTTACCTAAAAGGAGCGCCTGGACTTGGCATTTTAAATAGCAATTATGGGCATTTTGGCATTGAGTGTTTTGTAGTTGCAAATTGGGTAGGATCCAAAATTGATAGAAGATCCACTACCAATTACTGTGTCTTAGTCGATAGAAACTTGGTATCATAGCGGAGTAAGATACAAAATGTTGTATTTCGGTCTAGTACAGAATCCGAGTACAGAGCAATGGCACAATCCACATGTGAGGTCATGTGAATTGAAATTGGGGTGAGCCATCCTACTCCAACAAAACTTTGATGTGATAATGAAGTTGCTCTCCATATAGCCTCAAGTCCGGTTTATCATGAAAGACCAAACAATTGGGGTTGACTGTTATTTTATTCATGAGAAGATTCAGAAAAACTTGATTTCCACTAACTATGTGAAGATAGGAGAACAACTAGCTGACTTGTTCACAAAGGCATTAAATGGAGCTCGGGTTGATTACCTTTGTAACAAGCTGGACATGATAAACATCTATGCTCCAGCTTGAGGACGAGTGTTACAGAATCTCTATTTACTAGGCTATAATTATCTTTCCTTGTATTACTATAGCTGATTTCTAGGAATTAGGAGATCTAGTTACCTTAGGACATTCTTCATATGTATACGTATGTATATGGCTGAATCATTTGAGTATAATATAAGAAAATGCTTCAGTACCTTGTTGTAACATGAAACAATATGTAACTCTGCAATAATCAAGTAGGAAATGAAGAACTATATGGCTGACTAGTATTGCAGTTCATACATCACACACAGCAATATGGTCTTTAGGTCAATGAACTTTCTATGAGATGTTTAAGGCCACGTGTGTCGGTGTGAAATCATATTGTGTCACACCTCTTATCAGAATGAATCATGAATAGAGGTGACAAAATGATTAAAAGAAAACGGTTATCCTCCCATATTATCCATTAAAAAATGGATTGGATGATAAACTTTTTAAAAACGGGTCGAATATGGATAAGAACCATATTATCCACTTAGAAAATGGATAACCAAATGGATAACTAATGAGTTTAACTTTTACATTTGTAAAGCCTCAAGTTGGGGGTTCCTCAAGTTTGGCAGACTAGGAGTTCTCCCAAAAGTGATAATATTCAAAGAAGCCATGGATAATATGGATATCCATATTATTCGCCGGGTAACCCGTTTTTTATCCGTATTAAATATGGGCCGGGTCGGATAATTTATCCGTTTTTTGAATTACCCGTTTTCGACCCGCTCATATCCAACCTGACACGCCCGTTTGCCACCCCTAATCATGAATGAGATGCTCAAACCATTTCAAGCAGAAACCAACATTTCCTTTGATACAGGTCAATTCTTAGCAATAACATCTAATATATTATTAACCATGCCAGCTACTCCATATTGGAGCAACAGCTTCTACAGATGGAAATGAAAAAGTATAAATGGCTGCTGGGATGGCGATTGGGGCGGGGCGGGGCAGGGCGGGGCAGGGCAATCTCTAAATGGGGCAGGGCAGGGGAAGATTTAAATGGAGCGGCTAAAAAATTAGTGGGTTAGGCAACGCAAACTTTATTTTGGAATATGTAAAAGTTGCAGTATTAATCTATTTGACTTTTTAATTTAATGATTATCACGTCTCTCCCTACTTTCTATTGTCATTCTTGTTTGTGTTTTGTGGATTTGCATTAAATATATTAACTGTTTGTTTTGTTTACAGACGACTTGCGAAAGCAATTGCTAGGAATCTTTTGTAGAAGATTGAGATTCTCCCCCTAAAATATATTAAAATATAAGTTTTCAAGAGGTTCAACATATATAATATCACTGTTGCTCATAGCGTTAGCTTTAAGTTATTTTTTTAAGTTGAAAGAGAAATATTATATAAAGTCTTAACAACTATCTTTGCTATCCTCAATAAGGCATTAAAGCATACAACATGGAGATAAAATTTAAACATTCCCCTCTAGATAAATATCTTTTTTTTCTGACAATAATTTTTTAAAATTGACAAATAGTCACATGATTACAATTTAATCAGTTTTAACAACTTTTAATGAAATTGGTCCAAATAAAATTTGAAAAAGTTAAAGAAACTAATTTAGAATATTGTAAAAGAAAAAATAAAGAAAAATGATGAAAAAACATAAACAGGGCAAGGCTTAGCGGGGCGGGGCGAGGCAAAAATATGAGAAAATACTAAATGGGGCAGGGTAGGGCGGGTCAAAATGTTAGCAAGCCAAGGCTTGCCCTGCCCTGACTCGCCACGCCCTATTGCCATCCCTATAGTTGCAGGCATATTGGAGAAAAGAAGATATAGAAGATAGACAATGCTATGAGCACATCTAACTCAAATTTAGTTGTTTTGAAAATATTTAGATCACAAAAGCAGGGAGTATTATAAATGCTCAATCACTTACATATCACAAATAACATAAAGACAACGAGCACACCAACAAAACACCGGTCTCGCAAGCGTCTCCACTTAAAGTTTTTGTTCTCGATTTTAACTGCATTCTGGTTAGTTATTGCTCCGCACCAGAAACACTTGAAAGCAGGTGCATATGGCGGAACAAGCACACGAAGACCACAGCCCCAACATGTCGTCTCATGATCCTCAATAAGAGCTCTCACATAGTGCTCCCCCTACATAGTAGTATATGAATAAACAGCTAAGCTTTTCAGTTGTATTGGTTCATGCATGTCTAAAACTTTCAAAGTAGGAAAGAATAAAAGAAATTAGTGAGATCAAAAGAAAGATGCTAAAACTTCGGTACGAGATTCTTTGGGAATAACTTACAAAACTACCCTGCCTATTTATTTTCTCTGGGGACATGCCAAGAATTGATCTTTTTAAAGATATCTATAACCCAAATTTGAAGAGAGACAAGTTGAGAGAAAAAATTGGAGAATGAGGAGGCCATCCCTAAGGAATCTGGGTGGAATTTTGTAGATGCTTCTTCTTCTTCTTCTTCTTCCTTCAAAAATACTACCGATTTTACTGCTTACCCGGTATTGTTACAGCTTTAAAATGTCAAGAGACTCTTGATTTTTTGCATCCACGAAAACAAGCAGCTACCTTTTCCACTATCAAAAAGACTACTGAACCTGCTATTAAAAAAAAGGCCTTAATAGCACCTAGAATTGCTCTTCTTTCAGGAAGGCCAGTAATATGTTGGAGATCCGCCACTCTCATCCTATATTACTTCAAGTTCGGGTAGATCAGGCAGCAAACTTATTCACGAATTTAGCCTTGTGATTGATTAGCAGTGGAGCATGTAGCCTTAGAGCTACGGGTTCAACTGAACTTTGTACTTCTTTCATGTAACATAGATATATATATGTAAAAAAAAATAAGAAAAACCTTGATAAATATAAGATTCTGAACCCATAATTTTGAAGGTTGAACCCATCAAATTAAAATTCTAGATCCGCATCTCATAATTAACTATATTGTCAATTGAAAAAAAATATTGAAAGAATTTGATTAAATATTTATTAACAACTTTTGGAGATTAGTTAGAAATATAATTGAATAAAGATGTATATGGAAGTTTTTTTAAGAAAAAATTTAAGGCCTCTTAATAAAATTTTGCTTTAGCCCACTGAGTTTGTTAAGCCACCTTTGGTGTCTCAGCCGCCTAATTTCACCTTCCACCAGCACCTGTACCGGATAACTCTACCTACTAATACTTAAACAGATGGGAAGAATTACCAAGGTTTTGAACCTAGATATGAAGAACTCTAAATGCTCAGTGCACACCAAGTAAGGGCGGAAGAAATGGCACAAACAGTTGGCTTGACAGCTAAGAATATAATATAGCGTTCAAGAAGTAGCATAGTTTATCTGCCTTAATGCTTAAAGAGATTATTTTACCAGCAAAATGTTCCCACTACAATAGGCAAGCAAATATAGGAATTCGAAAACAAAACTAGCAGGACAAAAACAAATAAATTTGGTGAAAATTAAACGGCTCAAAAATACGAGAAAGAAAGAGACCCTTTATCTCTTTCACTAGAAATCAACTGATTAACCATTCATTAAGAATATTTTTGAGGAGAAAGAGAATCAGAAATTCCAGAAGCAAAGAGCTCAATAGGGGTCAACTAGAGAAGCAGAATTTCATATGAGGAAATGGTAAAAAGAGAACGAAAAGGGAAGCAGCTCTGACGGAGAATACCTGAGGAACGATGTCGTTGGAGGGGGAAATCGCCGCCGTCGAGGTGGTGGTAGAGGCGGCAAAATCCATATTCCGAACCACCTGTCACAACGCCTGCAGCGCTGTTCTGCTATTCGTTTTATGTTCTGGCAAAATTATATATACATATTTTTTTGTTACTGTAAAAAATACTCGTATTTTTAGCCATACTAATTGTAAATGCTTAATTAATTAAATTATAATTTAGCGATATATGTAGGATTTTACTCATTTTTTGTTTGTTTTTACCTCTAACTAGTTTTTAAGTTTTGGTTTTGGCTTTAGACGAATTGATGTGAGCTTGGTTTTTGAAAGAAAGTGTGCTTATTTGAATTTAGGCTTTGGAATATTGAATTTGAAGTACAATTTTATTTAAAAGACTGTTACTTGCTAAAGTTCTAAGAATATTTTGGTTGGTTTAATATTGGTGAAAAATAACTGGTAAACAATTTTAGATATATGCCAAAGAGTAAAAACAGTTTTAAAAGATAACCCTAACGCAATAGCATTATCCATCCTCATCGCGCAGTACCCGACAATAATAACAATATCAATCATAATCGTACAGCAAAAAATCTCATGCTAAAACCCTAAACAATCTGCTCAACATGTTCACATGTGCTATAATCAAAACAACACAATAAGTCAATTATTATAAAATACATACACTCATAATTTGTCGACAAGGTGTACAAGGACATGAATAAATAAATGTGGATAAGGGTTCAACATATAAAACATGACTATGACTAAATCAATTAGCAGTGATCCCATAAATGCCCAACTTGGCCAATTTAGGAATCGAAAATCCTAAAACATGATCTCTAGCATGAAAAGGGTAAGCTCGCGTAATAATACAATGAATTATATATGTATCAAAAAGAGTACACAATCAAAAGGCATATTAGAAACCTAGAGTCTAAGCCGGTCATTTTTCATATATAGCACTCGTATATACGCTCGTCACCTCGCATATACATCGCATCGCAACATCACAATTAGAAAAATACGGTACAAGCCTAAGAGTTATTCCCTCACACAAGTTTAGGTAAGATACTTACCTCAAACAAGCCAAATCAATACTCTAAAAAGCCCTTGCCTCTCGAATTGGCCTCGGAACGGGTCAAATCTAGTAAAAACAAATAATTCAATAACAAATACGGCTATAGAAATTGATTCTAAGTAATAAAGCTCAAAAAATCAAAAAGTCAACCCAATCCTGATCACCCATTCCAACACGAGTCCAAATAATCAAGTTTCATCCAAATTCGATTACAAATCGGGGTTCAAAACCTAAATAATCACTCTACAAAATTTACTCACAAAAAATCCATTTTCTCCCTTAGATTTCACCAACCAAAATTTAAACTCAAAGATGGAATCATGAAATAGAATCAAAATCCAAGTCAAGAACACTTACCCCAATTGAAGTGGTGAAAATTGCCTAAATAATTGCCCAATCCGAGCATGCGGCGAAATATGTTGCTTCTGCGGCATCGCTTTTGAGAAGAGATTCTCGTTTCTGCGAGTCTCACTTATTCTCTGACCCCTCTAACTTGCGGGATTTCCTCTACTTCTACAATATCGCAGGTACGACTATTGAGCCTGCTTCTACACATTCTCTCCAAATCGGCCTAATGCGCATCTGCACCCTTCATTCCACATCTACAATTCCGTAGATGCGCTAACTACCCCACTTATACGAACTTTTCCTCCCTATCCATCCTTCGCTTCTGCGACCTCATGTCTGCTTCTGCGGACTTGCACCTGCCGTCCAAACCACGCAGGTGCAAGAACACCAGAACCAGACTGCTCTCAAGCCTTAAAATGATCCAAGACTCATCTGAAACACTCCCGAGCCTCCCGAGACCTCATCCAATCACACCAACCAATCCAAAATATAACACGGACCTACTCGAGGCCTCAAATCACACAAAGTAACACTAAAACTACAAATTGTACCTCAATTCAAGCTTAATGAACTAATTAACTTCCAACTTTCAAAACTTGTGACAAACTACGTCTAACCAACTCAGAATAACCCCAAAATTTGAAAACAAGTCCCAAACGATATAACGAACCTATTCCAACTCCCGAAATAATAATCCAACCTCGATAGACTCAAAGTCAACGCTGGACAATCCTATAAATCTTCCAAACACCTAATTTTTTAACTTTCGACAATTAGAGCCAAACCAATCTAGGAACCTCCAAATCGAACTCTGAACATACGACTAAGTCCAAAATCACCATACAAACCTATTAGAACCATCAAAATACCATTTCAAGGTCGATTACACAAAAGTTAAAAATTGGTCAACTCTTATAACTTAAGCTTCCAAAATGAGACTAAGTATCTGAATTCACTCCAAAACCTTCCCGAAACAAATACCCACCATCCCTGCAAGTCACTAAGCATAAAATACATATACATGTAACATTAAATAGGGGAAAAGGGCTAAAATATACAAAACAACCGATTGGGCCGTTATATTTTCCCTCTTTTAAACAAATGATCATTCTCAAACGAGTTTAGAATCATACCTAATATAAAAAAAGTAAGAATATTTGCTCTGCATATCATGCTCGATCTCCCAAGTCGCCTCCTCGACTGGTTGACCTCTCCAATGAACATTCATCGATGCAATATTCTTCGACCTCAGCTTCCGAACCTACCTATCCAAAATAGCCACCGACTCTTCATCATAAGTCAAATCCTTGTCCAATTGCATCGAGTTGAAATCTAAAACAACTGGCAGATCCTCATAGTACTTCCGAAGCATGGAACCATAAAACACTATGTGAGCTTTCGATAAGCTGGGTGGCAAAGTAAGCATGTAGTCCACCTCACCAACTCTCTCCAACGCCTCGAGTAGACCAATATACCAGGGGCTCAACTTGCCCTTTTTTTCAAATCTCATCACACCCTTCATAGGTAAAACTTTAAGTAGAACCTTCTCATTCACCATGAATGCCAAATCACGAGCCTTCCTATTAGCATAACTTTTTTGTCTAGACTGCATTGTACAAAGCCGCTCCTGATTAATTTCACCTTCTCCAAAGCATCACGAACCGGATCTGTTCCCAATAGTTGAGCCTTACCAAGCTCAAACCAACTAACCAACCAGAGAACGACATCGCCTCCCATATAATGCCTTATACGTAGCCATCTGGATGCTCAACTGGTAGTTGTTGTTGAAGCAAATTCTGCTAAAGGTAGAAATTGGTCCCACTGACCTCCAAAATCAATAATACATGCCCTCAATATATCCTCCAAAATCTGAATAGTCCACTTGGACTGCCCATCCATCTGATGGTCAAATGCGGTGCTCAACTCAACCTGTGTGCCCAACTCATGCTGAACAACCCTCTCGAAATGCGAAGTAAACTGAGTGCCTCGATTTGAGATAATAGACACAGGTACACCATGTAAGTGGACAACCTCTCTGATATATATCTTTGCCTATTGCTCCAAAGTGTAGGAAGTCATGACTGGAATGAAATGTGCAGACTTGGTTAGCCTGTCCACAATGACCCAAACTGCATCAAATCTCCTCAATGTCTGTGGCAACCCTACACGAAGTCCATCGTAACGCGCTCCTACTTCCACTCCAGTATCTCAATCTTCTGAAGCAAACCGCCAAACCTCCGAAGTTCATACTTGACTTGCTGACAATTCAAACACCGAGCAACATATCCAACAATGTCCTTCTTCATCTTCCGCCACCAATAATGCTACTTCAAATCACAGTACATCTTTACAACACCTGGGTGAATAAAATATCGCAAACTATAAGCCTACTCAAGGATAAACTCCATTAACCTGTCCACATTAGGGACACAAATTCGGCCCTGAAGCCGTAACACACCATCATCACCAATAGTCGCATCTTGGCAGCACCTCGTTGCACCGTGTCCTTAAGGGCAAGTAAATGGGGATCATCATACTGATAAGCTTTGATACGCTCAAACAAGGACGAATGTGATACAAAATAGGCAAAGATTCTACTAGGGTCTGAAATATCCAATCTCACAAACCTGTTGGCCAAAGCCTGAACATCCATAAGCAAAGAACTCTCCCTAACTGGAATAGAATCAAGACTCCCCATACTCTCCGCCTTTCTACTCAAGGCGACGAGCACCTTATTGGCCTTCCGTAGATGATAAAAAATGGTTATATCATAGTCTTTCAATATCTCCAACCACCTCCGCTGCCTCACGTTCAAATCCTTTGCTTGAATAAATGTTGAAGACTCCGGTGATTCGTATACACCTCATAAGGCACTCCATATCCAAATCTTGACCGCATGTATAATAGCTACTAACTACAAATCATGCACTAGGTAGATCTTCTCATGGGGATTCAACTGGCGTGATGCATAGACAATCACTCTATCGTCATGCATCAACACACACCGAATGCCAACCCACAAAGCATCACAATAAACCGTATTTAACCCCGACTATGAAGGCAAAACCAACACTGGAGTTGTAGTCAAAGCTGTCTTGAGCTTCTGAAAGCTCTCTCACTCGCTCAACCACATGAACGAAACGCCTTTCTGAGTCAACTTGGTCAATGAAGCTGAAATAGACGAGAAACCCTCCAGGAAATGATGATAGTAACCAGCCAACCCTAAAAAACTCCTTATCTTAGTAATGGTAGAAGGTCTGGGCCAACTCTATACTGCCTCAATCTTCTTCGGATCCACCTTGATCCTATCACTAGACACCATGTAACCCAAGAATGCCACCAAGTCCAGCTAAAACTCACACTTGGAGAACTTAGCATACAACTTCTTATCCCTCAAAGTCTAAAGCACAGTCCTCAAATGCTCCTTGTGCTCCTCTCTACTACGAGAATACACCAATATATCATTAATGAACACAATGACGAAGGAATCTAAATAAGGATGAAATACGTTTTTCATCAAGTGTATGAAAGTTGTTGGGGTATTGGTCAGCCTAAAAGACATCATCAAGAACTCGTAATTCCTATAACGCATCCTGAAGGCCGTCTTAGGAATGTCCAAAGCCTTGATCATCAACTGATGGTACCAGATCTCAAGTCAATCTTTGAGAACACCCTAGCACCCTAAAGTTGATCAAATAAATCATCAATACGTAGCAATGTATAGTTTTTCTTGATGGTAATCTTGTTCAATTACTTGTAATCAATGCATATTATCATAGAACTGTCTTTCTTCTTTACAAATAGATCCAGGACACCCCAAGGTAACACACTCATCCTGATGAAATCTTTATCTAGAAATTCCTATAATTGATCCTTCAATTACTTCAACTCTGCTAAAGCCATGCGATATAGTTGAATAGATAAGGGCTGAGAGCCCAGTGCCAAGTCAATACCAAGATCAATATCTTTATCAGGTGGCATGCTCCATAGGTTTGAAGGAAAAACATCTGTACACTCCCTCACCATGGGAACTGAATCAACCATGGGAGTATCAACACTCACATTGCTAACAAAGGCTAAGTACGCCAGGCAGCCTTCTCAACCATTTGTTGAGCCTTCAGAAAAGAAACACCCTACTAGGAATATGACCCAACGAACCTCTCCATTCCAACCTCGGCCACCTTAGCATAGCAAATGTCATAGTCTTAGTATGAAAATAAAGAATAGAATGGTATGAAGATAACCAATCCATACCGAAAATTACATCAAAATATACTATATTAAGCAACAAAAGATCAACCCTAGTCTCGTAGCCTCCAATAGTGACCAAACAAGAAAGATAGACTCGGTCCACCATAATAGAATCCCCAATAGGTATAGACATATAAATAGAAGTATCCAAAGAATCACAAGACATATCCAAATATGAAGCAAAGTAGGATGACACATACGAATAAGTAAGACCCGGATCAAATAAAACTGATGCATCTCTATGATAGACCAACACAATACCTGTAATGACTATATCTGATGCAACTACCTCAGTCTAACCAGAAAAAGCATAACAATAGGTCTGGCCTCCCTCTCTAGGATGACCTCTACCTGCCTGGCGCCCACCTCTAGTTGGATATGCAAGTGGTGTAGAATATGGAGGGGGAATCATAGCCTAAGTACCCTATTGAGGTCCACCCATCTGAAGTCTGGGACAATCTCTCACAGTGTGCCTTAGTATCATCCCACTCAAAATAATGCCTCTACAGGTGTGGCTGATGGTACTAAGTCTACCTTGGACGACTGGAATAACCACTGTAGGAACCCTATGCAGAAGGTGCATTGACAGTTGGTTGTCTGGTATGAGTGCTCTAAAATCCATGGCTATGTGGAGCACTACAGGAAACCCAAAGAGCGGACTGAACTGATCGAATGGCAAAGCCTCTGCCATGACGGGTCTCAGCCATTGAGTAGAAACCACTAAATCCCCCAAGACCACAAGCTTCTTAGACTCCCTATCCTCCATTTCCTGATTGCGGATACGCTCTAACCTCCTATCAATCTCCAAAAACTAATAAAATATAGTCTCCACCTCCAGCTCTTGTTCATCCCAAATTTGAGGGTGTAGGTGAGTCCCTCAATAAATCTATGGACTCTCTCTTTATCAATGGAAACTAAGGGAGCTACATGACAAGATAACTATGTGAACCTCATAGCATATTCAGACATTGTCATATTCCCCTGGCGCAAATGCTCGAACTCACTACGCAACTCGTCCCTGCGGGTCTATGGAATAAACTCCCTCAAGAGAATATAGAATTGGGACCATGTAAGTGGTGCTGCGCTAGCTGGACTACTCACCTCATAATTCCCACCATCTGTATACCGACCCTATCAACTAAAAAGTAGTAAGGTCGACCCTATATGACTCCACCAAACCCAAGGTACGTAGAATGTGATGACACTGATCTAAGAAACCATGTGCATCATCTGAAGACCTACCACTAAACTGGGGAGGATGAAATTTCTAAAACCTCTCCAAACTCTTCTGCCTTTCAGCCAACACAACTGGCCCTATCACGGGCTGAACTACAACTACCGGTTGCACCAGCATAATACCTAGGGTTTGATAAGCATGAGCTAGTTGCTCTAGTGTATGGGCGGCAGGAGTTTGAGTTCCTCCCTCGGCATGTGAAGTTGTTGGTGCAACCAAAATCAATCTTGCCTGGGCTGAACTTCCAAACATACTCATAAAGTGTGCAAGGGTCTCATGGAGCCTAGTGGTAGCAATAAGCCCCTCCAGTGCCTGAGCGGGTCCCACCTGCCCAACATGATTAGGCTCATGCTCCTCAACTGGAGATATCGGTACCTCAACGCTACTTTTATGACAGGTGCTCTAGCTACGACACGTGTAGCACATCAGCCTCTACCTTAGCCCGCAACTCTAACAAGGGGACACTGGTGCATGCTCAGCTGATCCGACCGAACATGTCCTCATCATTTGTGAGAGAATAGAAAAGTAAAAATTCAAACATTATCATAAAAAATTGGCACGATAAAGAATGAAAGAATATGATATTTCCTAATAGTTTTGTAGACCCTTGAATATAAATATCGACGTCTCTATACCGATTCACAAGACTCTACTAAATTTGCAAATGACTCGTAGAACCTATGAACCTAGAGTTATGATATCAATTTGTCATGACTGAATCCCACCACAGGGTCGTAATGACACCTAATTTCTAAGACTAGGAAGCCAATCACTAACAATGTTAAATCAATAAAATATGATATAATATGATGGAATTTAATATAAAAGCAGAAATAGAATTAACATAAGCCAAAATTGCAATACTGAAAACATCTCCCCAGAACTAGGTGGTACAACGTCATGAGCTCTAACTGAATATAAAGGATATCTCAAAATACAATATTGTTCGAATCTGAGAAAATAACAGTATCAATGTAAGGATAGGACTCCAAGGGACTGCGACAATCATGCAACTCTACCTTGAATCCATGCGGTCAATGCATGCTCTCACTCCATTGGTCCACTACCTCCAACACTTGGATCTGCACAAAAATATATAGAATTATAGTACGAGTACACCACAATCGGAACCTAGTAAGTATCAAGACTAACCTCGGTGTAGTAGTGACGAGGTTCATGTCATGTGATACTTACTAATCAAATAACTTGTGCAATATATCAATAACTGGCAACATAATATATAACAAAAAATAATATCAATAATCTCCTTAGAACATGTGATAATAACTCGATGCAAATAGAGGTCTAGTTTTGACAAGAAGTCATCAAATAGAAACACAAAGAGGTGACACCTCGTACCCACATCTTTGTCATAATAACAATGTACATCCTTATAACTCCGCACCCCGACTCAATAGCAATATCTACCCTTATCACTTCGCACCCTGATGCAATAGTAATATCTACCCTTATCTCTCCGCACCCGACACAATAGCAATATCCGTCCTTATCGCTCTGCGTCCGACACAATAGCAATATCAACCCTTATTTCTCTATACCTTGACAATAATAATAATATCAATCAAAATTGCACGACAAAAACCTTGTGCCAACACTCCAAATAATCTTCCCAGTGTGTCCACATGTGCCTTAATGACAACAACGCAATAAGCCAAATCGTATCAAAGACATATGCTCATATATCAACAAGGTTCACAAGTACATGGAAATAAATAAATACGAATGAGGATTCAACATATAAAGCATGACTACGGCTAAATCAATTAGCAGTGATCCCATAAATGCCCAACTAGGCTAATTTAGGAATTGAAAATCCTAAAGCATGATCTCTAGCATTAAAAGGGTAAGCTCGTGTAGTCTTATAATGAATTATACATGTATCAAAGCGAGTACACAATAAAATCAAGGTATAGTAGAATCCTAAAGTCTAAACTGGTCAATTTTCATACATAGCATCTACATATACGCTTGTCACCTCGCATATATGTCGCATCAAAATATCACAATTAGATAAATATGGTACCAACCTATTGGTTATTTCCTCACACAAGATTAGGTAAGATAGTTACATCAGGCAAACCAAGTCAATACTCTAAAAGCAAAATTGCCACTCGAATCAGCCTCTGAACGGGTCAAATCTAGCCAAAAAAAACTCAACATAAAACACTGCTATAAAAAGTGATACCAAGTAATAAAGCTCCAATCTTTATCAAATATAAAAAAAATACAACCAAAAAGTCAACTCGGACTCATCTCCCAGAACCCGACAAAAGTCACAAATCCCGATCCCATTCTAGCAAGAGTCCAAATAAGAAAGTTTCATACAAATCTGACTTCAAATCGGGGCTCAAATCCTAAATAATCATCTCTAAATATTTACTCACAAAACCCTCATTTTCTCCCTTAGATTTCCTCAACCAAAAGCCAAAATCAAAGATGGAATCCTGAAATAGAATCAAAATCCAAGTAAAGAACACTTACCCTAATCCAAGTGGTGAACATTGACTCAAATATCACCTCAATCCGAGTTTGCAATCTCAAAATATGATAAATAAACCAAACCCTCAAAAAATATACTCTGTGCAGTGTTTTCACACCTGCAGCAAACTTTGCCATTTCTATGGCGTCGCTTTTGCGATGAGATTCTCGCTTCTGTTAGTTTGACTTACACCCCGACCCCTAGCATCTGGGGACCATCATCCGCTTATCTGATATCATAGGTGCGACCATAGAGCCCGCTTCTACGCATTCTCTCAAAACTTGTAATGACTCGACCGGTCGTTTTGTGTATTATAGCCCTATTCCCCTATTTATTGCCTTTTCTATATCCATTTATGATTTTGTGACTTACCAGGGTGGTTGTTTTAGTTTCGAGGATGTTTCGAAGTAAATTGGGACACTTAGTCCCAATGTTTGAAGCTTAAGTTGGAAGAGTTGACCAGAGTTTGACTTTTGTGTAGACAACTCTGGAATGGAGTTTTGTTGGTTCCGATAATATTGTATGGTGATTTCGGACTTAAGCATTTGTCCAGATGTTGATTTGGAGGTCTGTAGGTTAGTATGAGACTTTTTGACGAAAGTTAGAAAGTTGAAGGTTTGAAAGGTTGAGAGGTTTGACCGAGAGTTGACTTTGTCGATATCAGGGTCAAATTTCATTTCCAAGAGCTAGAGAGGTCTGTTGTGTCATTTTTGACTTGTGTGAAAAATTTAAGCTCATTCTGAATTGTTTTGATATAATTCGATATTAGTTTTAGAAGTTGCAAGTTCAATAGTTCATTAGGCTTGAATCGATGTGCAATTCGTGGTTTTGGTACTGTTTGATGTGATTTGAGGCTTCGACCGAGTTCATATTGTATTGTAGGACTTGTTGGTATGTTTGGATGGGGTTCTAGCAGCCTCAGGTATTGATTCGGATGGATGGCGGAATATGTTTGCACTTAGGGAGATGGCTAAAATTTCTGGTACCTGATACGATCGCACCTGGGATGGTTTTGCCATACGTGCGAGGCCATAGATGCGATGCCTTTTGTGTAGATACGGAGGAAAGCTAGAATCAGGGAGATTGTAGAAGCGAGAATGTTTTCGAAAAAGCAAAGTTGCTTCTACGATGAGGTAAGTGCTGAAGCGGAAGGACCACAAGTGCAGGAGTTTCTCTGCATGAGCAAATGCGCAGATGCGGGAGACCAACTGTAGAAGCAGTTGGTCGAGATTTAAGTGTTTTATGAATATGCACATTTTGACCGTAGAAGCGGTCCCTCAAAAGCAGACTTTTAGGGCACAGAAGCGGTATAGTTGGTCAGCTTATTAAAATTGAAGAGTTTGAGGTTTTTCTTAGATGAAGAGTTTTGGGACTCGGCTAAGGGCGATTATTGAGAGGGTTTTGCTACAAATGAACAGGTAAGTGAAGTTTAATCATTTTTGTTGGTAAATATTGATTATCCATTGATAATTACACCTAGTTTATGTGAATTTGAAGTGAAATTGGGGGATTTCAGACAATAGTATTAGCGAATGAGATTTGGTGATTTGAGGATCGATTTGCAGATAAAATTTGATAAAATTAGTATGGTTGGCCCCGTAATTGAATGGGTGTTCAGAATTTATGAATTTGGTCAGGTTTTAAGGTGTGGTCCTAGGGTTGGCCTTTTGGGATGACTTTGCTTATTTGATTCAAGACTTTAGCTTTATCATTTGGAATTGTTTCCTATAGCTATTATGGATGGTTTTAAGTTAATTTGGATAGATTCAAGTCATCCAAAGGTTGATACACGTGGTAATGGCTTGTTAGAGGAGTGATTTCGCTTGCTTGAGGTAAGTATCTTACCTAAACTTGGTTAAGGCACTAGTTGCCAGAATTATTTGTGAGAGCTACGTGCTATGGGTGTGCATATGTGTAGGGTTTGAGCTCATGTGCAAGCACCGGGGTATTTATCCATGTTCGGGGTTGTGCTTAGGCTATGATATGTCTAAAATTGACTGTTAAGCTTTAAGTTATGATGTTTCTCATAATTGTAATATTGTTATGAACTATTTGAGCCATGTTTGAGGTTACATAGTGGCTTATTCCCTTAATGAACTTGATAATTGTTATTTTTGGGATGAAATTGTTCATTTGAGCTAGGATCGCACACTTTGCACATGCCTACACTTTGGCATGTCATTTATACTAGTCCAAGAGCATGAGATATGTTATTCATTCAACATATACATGTATTCTTTTATATTTTCTTTTGTGTGATATGATTTAGACTGGATGCATGTGACCATGCCAGGGGGATTCTTTTGTTATGCCTGTGACCATGCCGGTCAGATTATGTTGTTATGCATATAACCACACCGGGCGGATTGTGTTGTTATTCCTGTGACCATGCGGGCGGATTATGTTGTTATGCTTGTGACCATGCTGGACAGATTGTATTGTTATGCTTGTGACCACGTTGGGTGGATTATGATATTGAGCATGTGACCACGCTAGGCTGGTAGCACGTTGAATTGGTTGTTCTTGTGTGTGGATATGGATCCATCCTCCTAGTGTCACCCTCTCATGTGCCTTCTTGGTGGCTTACACGCGGATATTGAGAAAAACTGATAAGTGATTTGGTATGGATATGGAAAAGGTTGAGGAAATCTTGCTAGTGTTTGTTTGGATTTGCATTTCATCTTTATTAAAAATTTCATGGTTATTTACCCGATTCATTTGCATATCACCCTTATATGTTGTATCGTTTACTGAATAGAGTACTGGAGTAATTGTACACACATAGAGAGATAATTCCTTCTGTGCTTTATACTTGATCACATTGTTGTTTTGTACGTATTTAATTGATAAAACTGTACATGTTATATCAAGTATCATTTATAATTCTTGCTTCTTTTACCTCGCAGAGATTAGCTACGATACTTATTGAATACATTGAGTCGGTTGTACATATACTACACTTTGCACTTAATTGTGCATATCGGACCAGTTATCAGTAGCAGAGTCTCTTATTGAGTTGAGTATCGAGAGACGGGGTAGAGCTACATTCTCGCCCGCATTCTTGGTGCCTTTTTTCTTATGTACTATTGTTTTCAGTTCAGACGGTATTGTTATTTAGCTTCAAACTTATACTTGTTGTAGAGCTCATGACTCTGTATTTACCAGTTTCTAGGGGATTTATCATGTAATAGCGATATGTTGTTATATTGACATTTTAGACTTATGTTATTTCTAGAAATTCTGCTATTTCAGTTCTTTATTGTTATGTCTGGCTTGCCTATCAAGTGTGTTAGGCGCCATCACGACGGGTTGGGATTTCGGGTCGTGACAAGTTGGAATCAGAGCCCTAGGTTCATAGGTATTGCAAGTCTTGAGCAAGTTTAGTAGAGTCTTGCGGATCGGTACGGAGACGTGTGTACTTATCTTTGAGAGGCTACCGATTTGTTAGGAAACTTCACTTTCTTGCTTTCTTGTCATGCAGATTTGTTATTTCCAAAGTTTGAAACTAGACTATTCTATTCTCTCATAGATGGTGAGGATACATGCGACCGGATCAAGCAGACGGCTACTAGTACCACCAGTTAGGGCCGCGAGAGGCTGATGCCGCGGTAGAGGCCGAGGTGTGGCTCGTACTACAACCAGAGAAGAACCTATTGAGCCACCACCTGCTCTAGCTAAGGAGTAGGCACCAGATGTTATTAAGCAGTGGGACCAACTCAGGCACCTGTAGTGACCATTGTTATTCCTTTCCTTCAAGAGGCCTTAGCCCAGGTTTTGACTGTGTGCACTAGCCTGGCTCAGGCGGTTTTGGTTTTAGTTGCACCAACCACTTCATAGGCCAGGGGAGGTGACCAAACTCCTGCGGCATGTACTCCAGAGTAGCTAGATAAAGGACTCTAGATGCCGGGTGTATTTTTAGTTCAGTCAGTTTCTACTGATTGGGTCGAGGTTGGTCTAACTCTGAGTGATGAAGAGTAGAGGAGATTGGAGCGATTTGGAAGGATTAAGACTCCAAAGTTTAGTGGAGCAGAGTTAGAGGATGCTCAGGATTTTATAGATCAGTGTCAGAGAATTCTTCACACATTAGATATTTTTGACATCGGTCGGGTTACATTTACTACTTTTAGCTGATATGGGGAGATACAGATGGTGGCAAACTTATGAGTTAAGTAGTCCAGCCGATATAGCGCCATTTACATGGCATGAGTTCTTAGTTCTCTTATTAGATAAGCTTGTCCCACATACTCGTAGAGAGGAGATGCATAGGGAGTTTGAGTAGCTACGCCAGAGAGATATGACTATGATGCGGTACGAGATGGGATTTGCAAATTTGGTCCGTCATGCTATATGGTTAGTTCCCACTGAGAGGGAGAAGATTTTTGTGTTTCAGTATAGCTTGAGAGGCTGAGATAGGTGCTAGGTTCCACCAGGTGGTCGAGATTGCTAGACGCTTAGAGTTGGTTCGTAGGCAGAAGCATGAGGAGTGAGAGGTCAAGAGGCCTTGTAGTTTGGTCGGTTTTAGTAGTGCCTCATATGGAGGCCAGTCCTATTATAGCAGAGGTCGTTGTTCTAGACCCATTCAACTAGCTTTCCATGTTCCTCGTGGTTCTTCAGTTAGCCGCATTTCCTATAGTGCACACCTAGCTCAGTCATCATTCAATGTATTGTCAGCATAGAGTTCTTATCGTGCTCCATCTGCCAGGTTTCTACTGGTAGTTCTTTGGGCTATCAAGGTATGTAGCCTTTCAGGAGGGGTTGCTATTAATGCGAAGATTTGAGTAATCTCAAGATAGATTGCCCAAGACTTTTGAGTAGGGTTCCATATCAAAGCTCTTAGCCTATGACTTCAGCACGAGCATCTATACCACCCGCAAAACTAGCTTGGGGTGGCGCTCAGTCAACTCGAGGCCACCCTAAAGGGGGGGGGGGGTCGATCAGGTGGTGGTCAGGCCCGTTGCTTCACATTTCTAGCCGGGACAGAGGTAGTGCTTCCGATGTCGTGATCAAAAGTATTACTTTAGTGTGCCACAGAGATGCTTCGGTATTATTTGATCCTTGTCTACTGATTCATATGTGTCATCATACTTTGCTAGTTATTTGGATATGCCACGTGATTCTTTAGTTATGCCCGTTCGTGTAGCTACACCGGCGGGTGATTCTATTATGGTGGATCGTGTGTATCGGTCGTGTATGGTGACTATTGGGGGATTAGAGACTAGAGTTGATCTTTTACTACTTAGCATGGTTGATTTTAACGTGATTTTAGACATGGATTGGTTGTCACCATATCATGCTATTTTGGATTGTCACGCTAAAACCGTGACATTGGCAATGCCTGGGTGTCCTAGGGTTGAGTAGAGAAGTTCCTTGAATTTTGTTCTTAGTAGAGAAATTTCATATTTGAAGGTTTAACGGATGGTTGAGAAGGAATGTTTGGCATATTTGGCCTTTGTGAGGGATGTTAGTGCTAATACTCCTATCATTGAGTCAGTTCTAGTAGTGAAAGTCTTCCTAGATATGTTTCCTGTAGACCTGTCGGGCATACCACCATTGATTTTGGTATTGATCTTGTGTCGGGAACTCAGCCCATCTCTATTCCTCTGTATCGTATGGCACTAGAAAAGTTAAAAGAATTGAAGGAACAACTTCAGGAAATACTTGATAAGCGATTCATCAGGATTAGTGTGTCGCCTTGGGGCGCACCTGTTCTATTTGTGAAGAAGAAGTATGGTACTACGAGAATGTGCATTGATTACCAGCAGTTGAACAAAATTAACATTAAGAACAAGTATCCTTTACACACATTAATAACTTATTTTCCCAGCTTCAAGGTGCGAGGGTGTTTTCAAAGATTGATTTGAGGTCAGGGTATCATCAGTTGAATATTTGGGATTATGATATTTTGAAGATGGCATTTAGCACCGGCTATGGGCATTATGAGTTCCTTGTGATGACTTTTGGGCTGACCAATGCCCTAAAAGCCTTTATGTACTTGATGAACATTGTATTCGAACTATATCTTGATTCATTCGTCATTGTGTTCATTAACGACACATTGGTATACTCGCGCAGCCAGGAGGATCATGAGTAGCACTAAGGATTGTACTCCAGACTTTGAGGGAGAAGAAACTATATGCTAAATTCTCTAAGTGTGAGTTTTGGCTTGACTCAGTGGCATTCTTAGGTCATGTGGTGTCTAGTAAGGGGATCAAGGTAGATTTGAAGAAGATTAAGGTAGTTTAGAGTTGGCCTATGCTGTCTTCAGCTATAGAGATTTGGAGCTTATTATCGCCATTTTATGGAAGGTTTTTCATTCGTTGTTACACCTTTGATAGGTTGACCCAGAAGGGTGCCCCATTCAGGTGGTCTGATGAGCGTGAGGAAACCTTTCAGAAGCTCAAAACTGCTTTGACCACAACTCCAGTTCTAGTTTTGCCATCAGCATCAGGTTCATAAATAGTCTATTATAAAGCTTTGCGGGTTGGCATCGTGTGTGTATTAATGTAGGAGGGTAGGTGATTGCTTATATTTCGCATCAACTGATGCCCCATGAGAAGAATTATCTCATTCATGATTTAGAGTTGGTAGCCATTGTTCACGCATTTAGGATTTGAAGGCACTATCTCTACGGTGTGTCTTGTGAGGTATTCACAGATAATTAGAGTCTAAAACACTTATTTAAGCAAAAGGCTCTAAACTTGAGGCAGCAGAGGTGGTTAGAGTTGTTAAAAGACTATGATATCACCATATTGTATCATCTAGGGAAGGCCAATGTGGTGGCTGATGCCTTGAGTAGAAATGCTATGAGTATGGGTAGCCTCACATATATTCCACCTGGTGAGAGACTGCTACCATTGGATGTTTAGGCTTTGGCTAATCAATTCGTGAAGTTAGATGTTTCGGAGCCTAGCTGGGTTCTTGTTTGCATGGTTTCTCGGTCTTCTTTGTATGAGCACATCAGAGCGTGACAATATGACGACCCCATTTTGCTTGTCCTTAAGGAAACGATGCAGGTCGATGATGCCAAGGAGGTTTCTATTGGAGATGATGGGGGTGTTGTAGATGTATGATCGGATTTGTATGCCCAATATGGATATGTAACGTGAGTGGATTCTTGAGGAGGTCCACCATTTGCAATACTCCATTCATCCGGGTATCGATAAGATGTATCAGGATTTGAAGCAATACTATTGGTGGAGAAGAATGAAGAAATATATAGTAGAGTTTGTAGCTCGGTATTTGAACTGTTAGCGGGTGAAGTACGAGCACCAAAGGCGGGGCGGTTTGCTTTAGAGACTTGAGATTCCTGAGTTGAGGTGGGAGCGTATTATCATGGATTTCGTTGTTGGATTCCCATGGACTTTGAAGAAATTCGATGCAGTGTGGGTTATTGTGGATAGACTAACCAAGTCTTCGCACTTCATTCCGATTGTGACTACCTATTCTTCAAAGCAATTGTCTTAGATCTCTATCTGTGAGATTATTCGTCTTCATGGTGTGCCGGTGTCCATTATCTCTAATTGAGGCACACGGTTCAAATCACATTTCTGGAGAGATGTGTAGCATGAGTTAGGTACATGGGTTGAGTTGAGTACGACATTCCACCCCTAGATAGACGGGCAATCCGAGCGCACCATTCAGATCTTGGAGGATATGCTTCGCACCTACGTTATGGATTTTGGTGGTTCATGGGATAAGTTCTTGCTGCTTGCAGAGTTTGCCTAAAACCAATCGAGTATCCATATGGCTCCTTATGAGGCTTTATATGGGAAGCTATTTCGTTCTCTAATTGGTTGGTTTGAGCCAGGAAAAACTAGGTTGTTGGGCACTGATTTGGTCTAGGATGCCTTGGAAAAAGTCAAGTTGATTCAGGATCGACTTCGTACAACATAGTCTAGGAGTTATGTTGATCAGAAGGTTCGTGATATTGCATACATGGTGGGTGAGAAGGTGTTGCTCAAAGTTTCACCCATGAAGGGTGTGATGAGGTTCAGGAAGAAGGGCAAGAAGAGCTTGGTATATTGGTCCTTTTCACTTGCTTGAGAGAGTGGGAGAGGTGGCTTATAGATTTGCATTACAACCTAGTCTATCAGGTGTTCACCCAGTGTTTCATGTTTCTATGCTCCAGAAGTATTATTGTGACCCGTCACATATTTTAGACTTCGACACGGTACAACTGGATGGGAATTTGACTTATAATGTGGATCCGATGGCCATTTTGGATCGACACGTTCGGAAGTTGAGATCGAAGAACATATCATCAGTGAAGGTTCGTTGGAGAGGCTGACCAATCGAGGAGGCTACTTGGGAGGACGAGCGGGAGATGCATTCAAGGACGAATGTTTGTTTAAGAGGAGGAGAATGTGACGACCCGAGTGATCATTTTGGGTATTATAGTCCCGTTTCCCTATTTATTGCCTCTTCTATGTCCATTTATGGTTTTGTGACTTGCTGGGGTAGTTGGTTAGGTTTCAGGGATATTTCAGAGTGAAGTGAGATACTTAGTCCCATGGTTGGAAGCTTAAATTGAAAGAGTTAACCGAAGTTTTACTTTAGTGTAGACGATTCTGGAATGGAGTTTTGTTCGTTCCGACAGCTTTGTATGGTATTTTGGACTTAGGTGTGTATCCAGATGTTTATTTAGAGGTCCGTAGGTTGGTTTGAGACTTTTTGGCAAAACTTGAAAAGTTGAAGGTTTGGAAGGTTGAGAGATTTGAAAGAGAGTTGACTTTGTAGATATCGGGGTCGAATTTTAGTTCCGGGAGTTGGAATAGGTCAGTTGTGTCATTTATGACATGTGTGCAAAATTTGAGCTCATTCGGAATTGGTTTGATATGATCCAGCATTAGTTTTAGAAGTTGGAAGTTCATTAGGCTTGAATCGATGTGCGATTCATGGTTTTGGGGTTGTTTGATGTGATTTGAGGCTTTGAGCGAGTTCGTATTATATTTTAGGACTTGTTGATATGTTTAGATAGGGTTTTGGGGACCATGTGTATGATTCGGATGGATGGAAGAACATGTTTGCACTTAGGGAGATGGCTAAAATTTCTGCTACCTGATGCAATTGTACCTACGATGGTTTTGCCGCAGGTGCGAGGCTGCAGAAGCGACGGCTTAAGCGCATATATGGAGGAAGGCTAGAAGAAGGGAGATCATAGATGTAAAAATGTTTCCACAGAAGCAAAGTCGATTCTGCATTGAGGTAAGCGCTGAAACGGAGTAACTACAGGTGCGGGAGTTTCTCCGCAGGAGCGGATACGCATATGCGGGAGACCGACAGTAGAAGCGGTTGGTTGGAATTTAAGTGTTTCTCGTAGATGTGCATTCTGACTGCAGTAGCGTACTATTGGGGCAGAAGTGGGATCACTGGGCAACTTATTAAAATCGAAGGGTTTGAGGTTTTTCTCATTTGGAGAGTTTTGAGACTCGGCTAAGGGCAATTTTTTATAGGGTTTTTGCTACAATTGAAAAGGTAAGTTGTGAGGACCCAAAAGGTCGTTGTGAGTATTAGCCCTTATTTTTGGGTTCCAAGACATCTGCTAGCTTCGTTTTATATTTCTTGGTTTGCTACATGGTCCGTGTCACTTTTTGAAAAAGCTTTTATGTGAAAATTTGAAGAAAACAAGATTTTTGGCTTTAGCAACAACTTAAGTTGACCACGATCAACATTTTTGTGAAAAGAACTCTGATCAATGTTTTGACGATTCCGGAAGGTCCGTATCGTGATTTTTGACTTTGACGTATATCACGAACCAAAATGATAGACCGCGACGGGCACCCAGTACCTTACTCAACCGAGTACCTACGTAACATATCTTTCGTACAATACTATCATAGGTAAATGAGCCAGAGAGACTGTCGTGAGATAAGTAGAATAAAACATGGGGAAAATACTCGACATTGGACGACCCAACATGTAATCCAAACTCAAACATATGATGTACGGGCCTATAAGGCCTACATGATCCTTTATATACTCAAAACATAGGCCGGAAAATCCATACAAACATTCGTATACATGACATCTGTCTACAAGCCTCTAAGAGTACGCACTTAACATAAAGTTCGGGACAGAGCCCCGCCATACCAAACAATACGAGTCTAAATGATACTGACCAAACAAGCAACTCCGGAGCAAATGGAGCGCACTAACATCTTTTGCTAAGCTGATAGCCTACTTGGAGGACTTTCGACCTGTCTATCAGGACCTGCGGGCATGAAACGCGGCATCCCCAGGCAAAAGGGACGTCAGTATGAATAATGTACCGAGTATGTAAGGGACATAAATAAGTACATAAAAGACATGGAAGAAATATAGAATAAATGACTCAACCTGTAAGTTTGGATAACTTTGTAAATCATGAAATACTTATAGTGTCATGCATATGCATATGAATATCATGTCTTGCATAGGTACATGTATTCGTAACATCATCAAGCCTCTAAGGGCATCCCATCATATCATCTCAACCACTATGGGCAAAATCATTAACGTATACCACTAATCAGGTGGTGGTGCGTATATAACGCCATAACCTTTCCCATATCCCATATATATATAATGTTATCTGGTCATGGGTCAATGTGCATGTATAAATGCATGAAATGTATATGAAATACATTAATAAAAATCTCTTCGTACATTATAAGACCATTATGCCTCCGATTAATATCATGAAATAAACTTTACCAACTTACGTATTTTTGAGACCCATGAACAAATGATAGAATAATATGACACATGGGAAAATAAATAAATAAATAAATATATATATATATATATATATATATATATATATATATATATATATATATATATATATGAATAGAGTAATTTATGGAAGTTGTGCATTTGCTCGTTTAGTTTGTATCGTATGGATCATGCCAAATAGAAAGAATGGATAGCCTTAACATACCTGAGTCGATTCTCTTGACAATCATTTAACATACGATAATTGCGACAAAACACGGAATAAGTCGTATGAAAATCTTGAAGCAATCACGTTGCTATGCAAAGAAAATCTTGGCCAAAACCTTTCCTTAAGAACTTAGCAACAACATTGCTATTTGGAAAGTGAATTAACGTTGCTATTTCCTTGGATTTGAAAGTCTTTGAATTGTAAGGTTTCTATGTGCTTGGCTGAAAATTTCCTTGAGAGATTAGGATTCAACGTTACATGAAATGACAAGTTTGGATTAGAAACCAAACTTGGATTTGGAAAGTAAATTAACGTTGCTATTTCCTTGGATTAGAAAGTCTTTGAATTGTAAAATTTCTATGTGCTTGGCTGAAAATCTCCTTGAGAGATTAGGATTTAAAGTTACATGAAATGACAAGTTTGGTTGAAAATATTCCTTAAGAGATTATAATTGAATTATGAAGGTTATCTCTAATATTTTGGTAGGTCCCACATGCTAGTGACTAAGCCACACAAACTACTTACATGTGCCACCTTTCATTCCTAATATAAGAGTGACAAATCTTGGAATGGGGTTGCCACGTTGGTCTTATCTTGGTCTTATCCAAGATTATTAATTATCCACTAATTTATATTAACATGCTAATTCTCCCATTAACCAATAATCCACATAATTAAGAATTATCTCAAATTACTTATAATACTACTCATTTTAAACATACCTTATATACCTTAATATCATGGCCATGTGATACCTTGTATGGTACAAGTTCATAAATACTGGGTATTTTAGCTCGGGCCGTATTTTATCCCAAAATGTCAAACTTCGATGAAAATTCATTTTTTTATTTGCTTACCCTCTCACCTTCACGAATTTGCTCATCACTTGTTTGAAATAGCATAATGCTTATAATCTCAAAATAATCTCATTCCCGAACTTACGACGAAACTTCAACTTACGAAAATGCGGGATGTAATAACTCATTTCCAAGATTTCTTCAATTTACTTATGGCGTACTTTTACGTACGAAAATATGGGGTGTAACATTATTCTCCCCTTTGGAATATTCGTCCTCGAATGTTGACTGATGTACTTATCATTCTCATAACTCAAAGCTCTTGCGAATACTTTAATACTCTTTTTGTATTTAGGCAACTATTTTTTAAATAAATCTCTCACACCATGGTCTGTGGTCGAAATTCTTCCAATCTCGTAACTTTTGCTACCTTGTGTCATGCAGCCTGTACGACTTTTTTCTTGTATGTGCGCCTTTGCGATTCTTCTCTCCTCTTACCTCCAGCTTATAGCCAATATCTAAGCCTCACTTTGTAAGCATATACAGAGCTTGATAAGATGTCCCTCTGGGCATCTATAGGTATACTAAAGTTCTTCGGTCGGTACTTTGTCGAACTTGCGAATATTGCTATATCTCATTTTTTACGTTGTTACTTTTATCCATCCATTGTTGATTTACCTCAATGTTGATCTTCAATCTACCACTTATATCTTGAAACTTCTCACGTAAAACATTGTTACTAGGGCTTATGTTTCATCGAGGAATATTCGAAGTGATTCTCCTGATCCACTTAGCGGCGATACTGAGCTTTCTATAACTTAGAGAAACCATCAACTCTCTTGTTTTCATGGACTTAATCCTAAGGACTTTATCCATTCTCATTAGCTTCTCACTTGCCCTTTCTTATCCTTACTCCTGTCTTCCTAAAACGTTGTCGCTTTACCATACTTTAGCTTGCGGCCTACACATATTCATTTATACTACTCACAACCTTCCTTCAACTTTCTTGCATCATAGATTTCCTTGTGTTATTTTGGAACATCAAGCGAGACATCACATCGTCTCTAATTCTGCTTTACTGTCTCAACTAGATCCTTTGGTACCTAGAAACCATAGGCTGGAAGATATGCCACTGACGACGCCGCTATCATTCCTGGATACTGAATCCCAACGCTTCTAGCCCTTTATCTAAAGTATAGATTATTCACAACCTTCTGCACCTGAGTATCTCGTACGTTATTAACCTTTACCTTACTTACCTTAAAATCTCGCATCACACCTTTTATTTCTTTCATGACCTCCCTTCCACATAGGTATACTTCAAATCCACGACTTGAACTTCTATTATAATACTTGCACCTCTTTACATGATTCGGTGAGAGCTTCACACTGACTTCTTATGAGGCTGGTACTCTTTTAACTGGATTTATCATAGAGCCGTTATAAAATATGGCTACTGTCCTATCTCTATTGCACCTCTGATATTAAGAGTGATTCTGCAATATTCTCAATCATGATGTCTATAACTTCATGGGTCCAATAAGCAGAATCCTAATTTATTTAGTTGATGTAAATCTTTAGTTTCCTCTTCCTTCTAATCGGCCTTTATGTAGGCTTAAGCTATCTTCCGATCTGTGGCTCATGGTATTAGTTATTACTTTAGCCCTTCATGGATGCTATGGAATATCCATGATTCAATCTTCTAATAATTCAATCCTTTGTCTATGACCTGGACCCAATTCCTTTTTTTAACTTATACCAGAGTCTTCTATGGCTGATCATTAATCGGATAATTCCTTTCGTTCCATCTCAGCTTTCTTCAAACATAAGCAATTTCTTTTCCTAGTCTTTTTCTAATTTGTTGCGTGCATACTTAGCTTATCTTAGTTCCCACGCATGCCGGAATTTTTGTGTAACTTATATCGTCTCGAATATTACTTTTGATATTCTTTTTATTCCCTGTTCATTAGTCACGGTAGGTGCCACTTTCTTTTGGAGTGCATATAATTTTGCAGGGAGACTATTTTTACATGACCATTTCTCCTTCAATTTACCATATTTAGGTTGAAGCCTTCTTTCTTATTTCCTTAGTTAGTCTTTCATTGTAGTACTTAGGGATGACCCTTCGCCTCTTGTAAGTTACGAGCTTATTTCATCGTATACTTGACAGAATTTTTGATGTCTTTCCTCGCTTATAATTATCCTTAGTTACTTACCTCCACGCCCTTGTGTTTATAGGGTTACTTCTGAACTGATATTTTGACTGTCTTCCCAATGGCACTATCTTTTACTTCCATAGCACTCATACAGTATCTTTAACTACCCCAACTAATACCTAAATATTTCTCAAGGTTATAGTGTCATATCTGCGAGATTGAATTCCCCATGTTGGGGTTCATTCTGTTTATCTTGCATGATCTATTGATTTGTCTGTATCCTCTTGTCTAGCCATAACTATGATCTTCCTGAATCAACTACTAACTATTCGTTGTCCCATTCTCATATCTATATTCTGTGTAAACTCTCTTGGGTTATTTCTTTATCTTAACTTATCTCTCGCACTAGCTCCTTATGTCTCAATAACATCTCGGGTAGGAACCCTTACTTCCTCTCATTGACGTCGTGTTTGCATAATGTTCTGCAATCGTAGCATATACGTATGAGCTGAATAAATGTAATTTCATTTCTTTTTCGTGTTTACCGCATTCTTCCTTTACCATTTCATGATTACTAAAACCACTTAATTCTGACTTCATACCACATCATTCCATATTCCCCCCTTTAGGGGAGTACTAAGATTTGTAGCTATGACGATCTACCTATAGATGTTTTATCTCTTTATCTTTGGCTTCTTCTCACATCATCAATGACCCTTACTCGCCTTGTGGTAATCCTTCTATACCAAGGATAACAAAATTCCTTACTCATGAGGGATGCACCTAGTGTAACTGGCACACATAGTTCCTTAAGCTTAACTTTGCTCACATTGCTTGCTTTAAGGAAGCGTCTTCCTGAATGAGCATTCTCTGAATTTTTCATGAATCTTCTTCTATTGTCCATTCTATTATCGCCGGAACAAAATCTAAAATTCTCATGATGTCGACCATTATCAAACTACTCAGTCCCTAATTCATGTTTAGTTTATCTTGTTCACCAATCCATACTGATTTCTTTTACTCCGGGGTCTAACTTTTCCTTCTAGTAATCACGTTAGAGTCAAAAACTTATTTCTCGAAATGAGGATGTGACTTTATGACCTATACTCTTTTGTTGTCTCAAGGCCTGTCACCTCTCGTCTTTTCATTCACTTGAAGACTATGTAATACTATCATCTTTTTGGACCTACCGTCATCATCCATGTATCACATCTTAATCTTAATGCTTCATTAGCTTTCTTCTTATTTCCTACTATATTTCTGTCTATCACTTTATTCTGAAAACTTCAACAAGATATTCTTTTGCTTTTAGCTCCCTTTTGCTCTATCCACTGGCTCTTCGGGTTGCCTAGCATTACCTCCCTACTAGGGATGGGAGCCATACTAAGATAATATTTATCCCTTCCAGGCTTCCAGTGCCTATCTTTGTAGCACTCATATCTTGCTGTACTATTTTAGAGTGCACCATCTAGGTGTCTCACACGGAGGTCTATTGGCACCATTGTAATATCCTTCGGGAATGTCAACTAACGCAAACCATCCATCCACCATTTTGGGTTACTCTAACCCCAGTCGGATCCCGATATCCGTCCTTCTCTTATACTACTTCTGCTAGCTTCCATGGGGTATAAATGAGATGGGTATGGCCAATTGTACATACCTCTGTTACAATTAAAGGTAACTTAAAATGCTTGTATTTCTCTGCTTGAATTGTAAATCATGATAATCTTCACTCACTGGGTACCTCGTACCCCTTCTTCACTTTGCTTCTTTTACTTGATGAAGTTTGTATCTAGCTTCTGAATCTCTCATTGCCTTTCACCATATGGGTGGATAGATAATCTTGCCTTAAGGCTTCTTATCAAAAAGCTTATACATCTTAGTACACATATGATCTGCTATACCTCATATTTATCCATCATAAGCATGATGCAAAAATCGAGTTCCTCTAAGTCAACTCTTCCACAACTATATCTCTTACCAACCATTTTTCTCAATGTAGGTATCGTTGTATTACAAATAAGATAGAGTTTAGGAAATTGAGTTCTTACAACTGAGCTCTACCACACGATCTAGAGTAAGAAGAAAGAGTGACAGTTCTAAATGCCCTGTAGCTTCCTGATTATAAGTGTGGTGCACGACACACCCATAAACAAGACTCTACTAGACACGGCTTGTAGACTCCCTAGGATAGAACTGCTCTGATACCACTTTGTCATGAACCAAAATGATAGACCGCGACGGGCACCTGGTACCTTACTCAACCAAGTACCTACGTAATGTATCTTTCGTACAATACTATCATAGAGTATCTCGTGAGATAATTAGAATAAAACATGGGAAAAATACTTGATATTGGACGACCCAACATGTAATCCAAACTCATACATATGATGTACGGGCCTATAAGGCCTGCATGATTATATACTCAAAAAATAGGCTGGCAAGGCCATACAAGCATTCGTATACATGACATCTGTCTACAAGACTCTAAGAGTACACACTTAACATAAAGTTTGGGACAGGGCCCCGCCATACCATACAATACGCGTCTAAATCATACTGATCAAATAACCAACTCCGGAGCAAATGGAGCGCACCAACATCTTTCGCTGAGCTGATAGCCTAAATGGAGGACTCTCGACCTGTCTATCGGACCTGCGGGCATAAAACGCAACATCCCCAGGCAAAAAGGATGTCAGTACAAATAATGTACCGAGTATGTAAGGGACATAAATAAGTACATAAAAGACATGGAAGAAATATAGAGTAAATGACTCAACCTGTAAGTTTGGATAACTTTGTAAATCATGAAATACTTATAGTGTCATGCATATGCATATGAATGTCATGTCTTGCATAGGTACATGTATTCGTAACATCATCAAGCCTCTAAGGGCATCCCATCATATCATCTCGGCCACTGGGGGCAAAATCATCAACGTATACCAACTGATCAGGTGGTGGCACGTATATAACGCCATAACCTTTCCTATATCCCTCATATATATATATATATATATATATATATATATATATATATATATATATATATATATATACATATATATACGCGTATATAACGCCATCTAGTCATGTGTCAATGTGCATGTATAATTGCATGAAATGTATATGAAATACGTTAATAAAAATTTCTTCATACATCATAAGACCATTATGCCTCCGATTAATATCATGAAATACACTTTACCAACTTACGTATTTTTGAGACCCATGAACAAATGATAGAATAATATGACACATGGAAAAATAAGAATATATATATCTCTAGTATTTCTACGAATAGAGTAATTTATGGAAGTTGTGCATTTGCTCATTTCGTTTGTACCGTATGGATCATACCAAATAGAAAGAATGGATAGTCTTAACATACCTGAGTCGATTCTCTTGATAATCATTTAGTACACGATAATTGCAACAAAACACGGAATAAGTCGTATGAAAAGCTTGAAGCAATCACGTTGCTATGCAAAGAAAATCTTGGCCGAAACCTTTCCTTAAGAACTTAGCAACAACATTGCTATTTGGAAAGTGAATTAACGTTTCTATTTCCTTGGATTAAAAGGTCTTTGAATTGTATGGTTTCTATGTGTTTGGCTGAAAATCTCCTTGAGAGATTAGGATTCAATGTTACATGAAATGTGTTTGGATTAGAAACCAAACTTGGATTTGGAAAGTAAATTAACGTTGTTATTTCCTTGGATTAGAAAGTCTTTGAATTGTAAGGTTTCTATGTGCTTGGTGTAAAATCTCCTTGAGAGATTAGGATTTAAAGTTACATGAAATGGCAAGATTGGTTGAAAATGTTGCTTAAGAGATTAGAATTGAATTATGAAGGTTATCTCTAATATTTGGGTAGGCCCCACATGCTAGTGACTAAGCCACACAAACTACTTACATGTGCCACTTTTCATTCCTAATATAAGAGTCACAAATCTTGGAATGGGGCTGCCACGTTGGTCTTATCTTGGTCTTATCTAAGATTATTAATTAATTATCCACTAACTTTTATTAACTTGCAAATTCCCCCATTAACCAATAATCTACATAATTAAGAATTATCTCAAATTACTTATTATATTACTCACTTTAAACACACCTTATACACCTTAATATCATGGCCATGTGGTACCTTTATACATCATACTACCATGATCATATGGTATCTTGCATGGTACTAGTCCATAAGTATCAGGTATTTTAGCTCGGGCCGTATTTTATCCCAAAATGTCAAACTTCGATGAAAATTCATTTTTTCGATTTGCTTACCCACTTACCTTAACGAATTTGCTCATCACTTGTTTGAAATAGCATAATGCTTATAATCTCAAAATAATCTCATTCCCGAACTTATGTCGATTATCTTACGATGAAACTTCAATGTACGAAAATGCGGGATATAATAACTCATTTCCAAGCTTTCATCAATTTACTTATGGCATACTTTTATGTACAAAAACATGGGGTGTAACAACGTATGCCCGAAAATGAAATTAGAGGTCCCTAGATTGATTTGACTTATTTTGCCAAAAACTAGTATTTTGAAAGTTTGGAAATTTCCTAAGTTGGACAGTACTCATAGCTAACAGATTTGGATTTTTATGATGAAACTTGTAATAGGTCTGTATTGCCATTTGAAACTTGTTTGCAAAATCTGGAGCAATTCGGAATTGATATGGCATGATTCGGACGCTTAGATGTGATTCTAGTTGTTCTTGAGTTTACTACGAAATTCCATTCATTTTGATGTTCGATTCATAGAATTAGATGCTATTTTGGTGATTTCATTGCGCGAGCAAGTTCATATTATATTATTACACTTATGTGCATGTTTGGTTTGGAGCCCGAGGGGCTCGGATGAGTTTCAGATGCGTTTCGGAATTACTGGTGCAATGCCAGTTCTAGTGTTCTGATGCAGATCTCGCATTTGCGAGCCTCGCTTTTGTGAATAAGAGTTCGCATTTGTGAGCAGGGACTGGGATTGGGGAACCTCACATTTGCAAGGAAATAGTTTGCAATTGCGAACAACACATGATCACTTTTGTGATCACTTGATCGCATTTGCTATGCCTAGCAACAGTAGAGCATCTTCGCATTTGCGATCTTTTTGTCGCAATTGCGACTTATGGACTTTTGTGATAGGGTTCGCATTTGTGAACCTTGTCTCTCATTTTCGATGCTTGCAATTGCGAACAAGACATCATAGTTGCGACATATGCAATTGGGTAAAAGGGAAAAAATTGGGACTTAGCTCATTTTACACCATTTCTCAACCCTAAACACTCTAGAGGCGATTTTCTAAGAGACTTTTCTTCCCAAATTCATTGGTAAGTGACTCTAATCCATTTTCTTTCCATTACCCATTACTTTTCATGAGATTTCAACATTAAATTTAGGATTTTCATGGTAGAAATTAGGAATTTTGGTAGAATTGGAAAGTTTTATAAAATTGAAATTTAAACAACAAATTGAGGTCGGATTTCAAAACAAATCATATAACCGGGCTCGGGGGTGAATGGTTAATCGGGTTTTGGTTCGAACCTCTAGTTTTTACCAATCGGGCTGGGGTTGAGTTTTGTTGACTTTTTTAAAAATGAACAAAATTGAATCTCTTTCATTAGTGAGTTGTTTCTAAAGCTTATTTTGGATCATTTGATCAATAGTTTGCTAGATTTGGTCGGTTTGGAGACTTGTTCGAAAGGCAAGGTTGGTTGATTTCTTTGATTCGTGGAGTGCGGTAAATGTTGGATCTAATCTTGACTTAAGGGAATTAGGGATCCTTGAACTATATGTTATGTGAGGTGACGAGTGTATACACGCTGTCATGATATTTTTTCCATGTTTGTGTTTATTCCATGATATATCTTGCTTCATGTATTAATTGTTACATGATTCATTTGACTTCTATGCCATAATTGTTATTTGTCATTAATTATTCTTGTACTAAATTATCCGTCCCTTCCATGACTCCATGCTTATTTACTACTTGCCTCTACTTGTATACCTAAATTGTCACATTCCTTGCCTGTCTTATTGTTTTGTAATACATGTTGCATTCTATAATATGGTTTCACTTGCGTGAGTTGTTTAGTTGATAGATAGCGATGAGTTGATAAAGTTGAGACATCGTGCTGTTAAAGATTCTTTGATTATTATGTGATTCTTTAATGCCTTGTACATTTACCCTCTCGGTGTAGAAATTCTTGTAAATTTTGTTGTTGAATTGTTTATGTTGATTGAAATTGTTTGGGGAGCAGGTAACATGCCACAACAAAAATTGAAAGGTAATGAATTGAAATGGTAGAATAAGGACGAATTATGATATTGACAGATGATCAGATGGTGGGATCGTGTTGTGCGCCGCAATGGATTGTATATGTGGTACTTGTTTATGATTTGTTGGATTTTCCTCGGTATTGTGATATGAGACTATGAGACTTGTTATTCTGGACCCTCTAGTAGTTGGATTTCGAGTTTGTTTTCATGAGTTAACTAATTTACTTCCATTTTCTGTTTTCTTGTTATTATTATTGTTGCGTACATGTTATTGTAAGTGGTCCGCCTTAGCCTTTTCACTACTTCATCGAGGTTAGGCTCGGCACTTACATAGATATAGGGTCGATTGTACTCATACTACACTCTGCACTTCTTGTGCAGATACCGGAGTGGGTCCGGTGGCGCTGAGTAAGATTGCCTGGATCCAACTACATGTAAAGATTTGAGGTATAGATGCACAACGTCCGCAACCTTGAAGTCCCCTTCTATGTTATCATTATTGCTTATTTTGATTCAAATAGCTGTATTTTATTCAGACTATTATCTGTATTACTCTGGGATTGTATTTGGGTTATGTCGTTCAGTAGTTTATCACCTTATTTCAGATTATTTGGTTGTTATTGTTATCATTTGATTTAAATTACTAAAACCGGTTAATAATATAGCTAACGTTGACTAGCTTAGAAAGTGAAATGTTAAGTGCCATCACGGTCCTAAGGGTGAGAATTCTGGGTCGTGACAAGTTGGTATAAGAGAACTAGGTTGCCTAGGTCTCATGAGTTGTGAGCAAGCTTGGTAGAGTCTGGAGGATCGGTACGCAGACATTTGTACTTATTTTCCAGAGGCTATAGGAAAAATTTCACTTATTTCTTCTCTATCATGCAGTTTATTTCTATTATTGAAGTTTGAATCATTCTACTCTTGTTCTCTCGTAGATGGTGAGAACTCGTACAACGTCTATAATCGGGCAGGAGCCAGAGCCCCCTATTGCAGCCACTACCAAGGGTAGGGGCCATGGTCGAGGCCGGGGCAGAGGCAGAGCTCAGCCTAGAGCACGAACAACAACACCTATGGTAGAGCCTCAGATTGATCGTGAGGAGGAGGTCCCAGCTCAGATCGCACCAGTTGGACCCACTCAGGTCCCAGAGGGATTCATCGTTACTGCCATACTTTAGGATATTCTAGTCTGCGTAGTTGGACTCATGGAGAGTGTGGCTCAGACCGGAGTATTTCCTATGGCACCAATCGTCTCTCAGGTTGGGGAGGAGCACAGACTCCCGAATCACTTTCCAAAGAAGATGGCTCCCCTATACCAGACTGCGATAGCTCCAACAGTTGGGGTAGTTCAGCCCGTAGTTGCTACATAGCTCGGGGAGAAGCCCGCGATGTCTTCTGAGGGATTGATATGGTTGGATAAGTTCACCAAGCTCTTTACTTTTCATTATAGCGGTGCACCCTTTGAAGACCCACATGATTACTTAGACAGTTGCCACGAGGTGTCACACAACAGGGTATTATTGAGATTAATGGGATCAACTTGTTCCGGTTGACCGGCACTGCCAATAGGTAGTGGCAGGATTTTGAGCGTAGCAGACCAATTTTTTCACCTTCACTTATCTAGATCAGTTTTTGCAGCTATTTATGGAGAAGATTATTCCTTTCAATATGAGAGAGGATTACCATAGACAGTTCGAGCGCATTCAACATGGTGGCATGATCGTCACCCAATATGAGACCAGATTTGTGGAACTAGCTTGTCATGCAGCTATATTGATTCCTACAGATAGATAAAGGGTGAGGAGGTTTATTGATGGTCTTACCATCGACATCAGGCTTTAGATGACCAAGGAGACGGGGATGGTATTTATTTCCAAAGGGCTGTAGAGATTTTTAGATGGATCGAGATGGTTCATGGTCAGGATAGAGGGGTGATATCTGAGAAGAGGCCTCGTCATTTCGGTGGCTTTAGTGATGCCTCATCTGGAAGTAGAACTTTTTTTGGTAGAGGCCATCCTCCTAGGCTGATTCAGTTAGCTCTTCAGGTAGCCCATGGTGCTCCGGGCGGTCGTGGTTCTTATGTGTCTCGTCTTGAGCAGCCATTATTTAGTGCACCTTCAGCTCTTATCAATACACCACCATTTCAGAGCTACTACAACAGTTATCCGGGCCGTCAGGGTCAGTGTTAACTTCAGCAGCCGATGGAGTGCTTTGAGTGTGGGGGCATAAATCACATCAGGAGGTATTTCCCTAGATTGACGAGAAGTATACCTCAGCAGGGTTCTCATGCCATTATGATGGTACCGATTGCTCCAACCCTACACAGCCAGCTAGAGGTGGAGGTCAAGTTGCTAGAGATGGAGGTCAGACCATTAGAGGTGGAGGTCAGCTCGCTAGGGGTCGCCCGAGGGGCGGAGGTCAAAGTGGTAAGGCACAACCCCCATTTTATGCATTTCCTACTAGACTTGAGGCTGATTCATCTGACGTCGTCATCATGTGTATTGTTCTAATTTGCCGTAAAGATGCTTCAGTTCTATTTGATCCAGGCTCTACTTGTTCCTACGTGTCATCCTATTTTACTTCATATCTGATTATGTCTCATGATTCTTTGAGTGCTCATATATATGTGTCCACGTATATGGGAGATTCTATTATTATAGATCGTGTTTATCGCTCGTGTGTGGTTTCTATCGGGAGCTGTGTTTATCGCTCGTGTGTGGTTTCTATCAGGAGCTTTGAGACTAGTGTATATCTCTTACTTCTTGATATGGTAGACTCTAATGTTATTTTGGGCATGGATTGACTATCATCTTATCATGCTATATTGGACTGTCACGCCAATACGGTGACCTTAGCCATGCCGAAGTTGCCCCGATTAGAGTGTAAGGGGACTCCTAACCATTCTACTAGTGGGTTCTTTCCTATGTGAAGGCTCGGCGTATGGTCGAAAAGGGATGTCTAGCATATTTGGCTTGTATTTGTGATCCTAGCGCGGAGGGTCCTTCCATGGATTCAGTACTAGTTGTGCGTGAGTTTCTAGAAGTGTTTCTTATAGATCTGCTGGGGATTCCACCCGATAGAGATATTGAGTTTTGTATTGACTTAGCTCCCGGCACTCAGTCCATTTCTATTCCATCATACCGTATGGCCCCACCCGAGTTGAAGGAATTGAAGGAGCTGTTGCAGGATTTGCTTAATAAAGGATTCAATAGGCCTAGTGTCTTGCCCTGGGGGTACTCTAGTGTTGTTTGTGAAGAAGAAGGATAGTTCGATGAGGATGTGTATATATTATCGGTAGTTGAACAAAGTCACTATCAAGAACAAGTATCTTTTGCTGAGAATTGATGACTTAATTGATCAGCTTCAAGGTGCCAAAGTGCTTTTGAAGATTGATTTGAGATCTGGCTACCATCAGTTAAAGATTAGGGCATCGAATGTCCCTAAGACAACTTTTCGAACTCGGTATAAACAATATGAGTTCCTAGTTATGTCATTTGGCTTGACAAATGCCCCAGCAACATTTATGAATTTGATGAATCGGGTATTTAAGCCCTATTTGAATTCTTTTGTTATTGTCTTTATTGATGATATTTTGATATACTTCCATAGTCAGGAGGAGCATGAGCAACATCTTTGGACTGTACTTCATACCCTCAGAGACAGTCAGTTATATGCCAAGTTCTCAAAGTGTGAGTTTTAATCGGATTCAGGTGTATTTTTTGGGGCATGTTGTATCTTCCTAAGGTATTAAACTAGATCATAAGAAGATTGAGGCAGTCCATAACTGGCCTAAACCTACTTTAGCTACAGAGATTCAGAGTTTCCTAGGTTTGGCGGGTTATTATCATTGGTTATTATAACTAGCCTAAACATACTTCAGCACAGAGATTGCATACGCATCTCGACAGTTGAAGGTTCATGAGAAGAATTACCATATTCATGACTTAGAGTTGGCAGTGATTGTTCATGCATCAAAGATTTGGAGGTATTCATGTGAGGTATTCACAAATCATCGGAGTCTATAGTACCTGTTTAAGAAAAAGGATCTCAACTTGAGGCAACAGAGGTGGTTAGAGTTGTTAAAAGACTATGATATAACCATTTTGTATCATCTCGGGAAGGCCAATGTGGTGGCCGATGCCTTGAGTAGAAAGGCTATGAGTTTGGGTAGCCTTGCGTATATTTCAGTTGGTGAGAGATTATTAGCATCAGATGTTCAAGTTGTGGCCAATAAGTTTGTGAGGCTAGATATTTCAAAGCATAGTCGGGTTCTTGCTTGCATAGTTTCTCGCTCTTCTTTGTATGAGCGCATCAGAGAGCTTCAGTATGATGACTCCTATTTGCTTCTCCTTAAGGACACAGTGCAGTATAGTGATGCCAAAAAGGTTTCTATTGGATTTGTGTGCCCAATATGGATGGGCTTCGTGAGTTGATTATTGAGGAGGCCCATAGTTTGCGGTATTCTATTCATCTGGGTGTTGCCATGATGTATCAGGATTTGAGGCAACATTATTGGTAGAGAAAAATGAAGAAAGATATAGTAGAGTATGTGGCTCGTGTTTCAATTGCCAGCAAGTGAAGTACGAGGATCAGAGACGTGGTGGTTTGCTTCAAAAACTTGAGATTCATGAGTGGAAGTGGGAGCGTATTACCATGGATTTTGTTGTTAGGCTCCCACGGACTTTGAAGAAATTTGACGTAGTATGGGTCATTGTGGATAGGTTGACCAAGTCGGCGCATTTCATTCTAGTGGCATCTACCTATTTTTCAGAGTGATTGTCAAAGATATATATCTGCGAGATTGTTCGTATGCACGGTGTGCCAGTGTCCATTATTTCTGGTCGGGGCATGCAGTTCACGTCGTATTTTTGGAGGGCCATACAACGTGAGTTAGGCACACGGGTGGAGTTGAGTACATAATTTTATGCCTAGATGGAAGGGTAGACCGAGCGCACCATTCTGATATTGGAGGATATGCTTCATGCCTGTGTTATGGAATGCGGGGGTTCTTGGGATCAGTTCTTGCTGCTGTGGAATTTTCTTACAACAACAACTATAAATCGAGTGTTGAGATGGCTCATTATGAGGTCTTATATGGGAGGCAGTGTTGTTCTCCAGTTGGTTGGTTTGAGCCGGAAGAGGATTGATTGTTGGGTACTGATTTGGTTTGGAATGCCTTGAAAGGTCAAGATGATTCAGGATCTGCATCGTACGACGCTATCTAGGCAGAAGAGTTATGCTGATTAAAGAGTTCCTGATGTTGCATTCATGGTGAGAGAGAGAGGGTTTTGCTCCAGGTTTCACCCATGAAGGGTGTGATGAGGTTCAGGAAGAAGGGCAAGTTAAGCCCTAGGTATATTGGACCCTTTGAGATCCTTGAGAGAGTCGGTGAGATGGCCTACAAGCTTGCATTTCCACCTAGCTTATCAGCAGTTCACCTGGTGTTCCATGTTTCCATGATTCGGAAGTATCATGGTGATCCGTCCCATGTATTAGATTTCAGCTTAGTCCAACTGGACAAATATTTGATTTATGAGGAGGGGTCGGTGGCTATTCTAGCACCGCAGGTCCGGAAGTTGAGTTCTAAGAGTTATACTTCTATTAGAGTGTAGTGGATAGATCAGCCGATTGAGGCACCTACGTGGGTGTTCGAGTCCGATATGCGGAGTAGATACCCCCACTTTTTCACCAATCCAGGTACTTTTCTATGTCCGTTCGAGGACGAACGTTTCTTTTAAAGGTGGAGAATGTGACCACCCGATAGGTCGTTTTGAGTATTAGCCCTATTTGCATGTTCCGATACCTTCGTCAGCTCCATTTGATGTTTCTTGGTTTGCGTGTGTGGTCCGTATCTTGAAAAGCTTTTGTGTGAAAATTTAAAGAAAATATAACTTTTGGCTTTAAAAACAACTTGAGATAACCACTGTCAACATTTTTGTAAAAACGACCTCGGATCGGTGTTTTGACAATTTCGATAGGTCCGTATCATGATTTTGGACTTAGACGTATGCATGTAAATTGAATTGGAGGTTCCTGGATTGATTTGACTCATTTTGTCAAAAATTAGAATTTTGAAAACTTGGAAATCCATAAGTTGTAGCTAATGGGTTTGGATTTTGATGTTGAAACTTGGAATAGGTCCATATTTCTATTTGAAACTTGTCTCCAAAGTTTGGTGCAATTCGGAATTGATTTGACATGATTCAGACGCTTAGATGTGATTCTAGTTGTTTTTGAGTTTACTATGAAATTCCATTCATTTTGATGTTCGATTCGTAAATTTAGATGTTATTTTGGTGATTTGATTGAACAAGCGAGTTCGTATAATATTATTACACTTGTTTGCATGTTTGTTTTGGAGCATGAGGGGCTTGAATGACTTTCAGATGCATTTTAGAAGAATTTTGGATGATTTGAGCTGCTAGTGCAATGCCAGTTCTGGTGTTCTGATGCAGGTCTTACCTTTGCAAGGTCTGGCTCGCATTTGCGAGCCTCACTTTTGTGAACAAGAGTTCGCATTTGCAAGCAAGTCTGGGGATTGGGTGACCTTGCATTTGAGAGGAAATAGTTCGCAATTGCGAACAACACATGATCACTTTTGCGACCACTTGGTCGCATATGCGATGCCTGGAAAAAGTAGAGCATCTTCGCATTTGCCATCTTTTCATCGCAATTGTGACTTTTGGACTTCTATGATAGGGTTCGCATTTGCGACCCTTGTCTTGCATTTGCGATGCTCATAATTGCGAACAAGACATCGCAATTGCGACATCTGCAGTTGGGTAAAAGAGGGGAAAATCGGGACTTAACTCATTTTACACCATTTCCCAACCCTAAACACGCTAGAGGCAAATTTACAGGAGACTTTTCTTCCCAAATTCATTGGTAAGGGACTCTAATCCATTTTCTTTCAATTATCCATTACTTCTCATGAAATTTCAACATCAAATTTATGATTTTCATGGTAAAAATTAGGGATTTGGGTAAAATTGAGATTTAGACCTCAAATTGAGGTCAGATTTCGAAACAAATCATATAACCGGGCTCGAGGGTGAATGTGTAATCATTTTTGGTGCGAGCTTTGAGTTTTGACCAAGCGGGCCCGGGGTTGACTTTTCTTGACTTTTTAAAAAATGATCAAAATTGAACATGTTTCATTAATGGGTAATTTCTAAAGCTTATTTTGGATCATTCGATCGATAATTTGCTAGATTTGGTTTGTTTTGAGACTTGTTCTAAAGGAAAGGCCGTGGTTGGTTTATTGCTTTGATTCGCGGAGTGAGGTAAGTGTTGGGTCTAACCTTGACTTGAGGAAATTATGGATTCTTGAACAACATGTTATGTGATTTATGTGGGAAAACGACGTATATTGTGAGGTGACGAGTGTATGTACACCGGCATGATATTTGTTTCCATGTTTTCATTTATTTCATGATATATCTTACATCATGTCTTAATTGTTACATGCTTCATTTGACTTCTATGCCATAATGTTAATTCTTGTACTAAATTGTCCGTCCCTTCCGTGACTCCATGCTTATTTGCTACTTGCCTCTACTTGCTTTACTTACATACCTAAATGGTCACATGTCTTATTTGTCTTATTGTTTTGCAATACTTGTTACATTCTATGATATGGTTTCACCTGCACGAGTTGTTTAGTTGATAAATACCGATGAATTGACAAAGTTGAGACTTCGAGCTATTAGAGATTCTTTTATTATTATGTGATTCTTTGATGCCTTGTATATTTACCCTATATGTGTAGAAATTTTTGTAAATTTGGTTGTTGAATTGTTTATGTTGATTGAAATTGTTTGGGGAGCCGGTAACATGCCACAACAGAAATTGAAAGGTAATGAATTGAAATGGTGGAATAAAGACGGATTATGATATTGATAGATGATGATATGGTGGGATCTTTTTGCGCACCGCAACGAATTGTATATGTGGTATTTGTTTATGATTTGTTGGATTTGCCTCAGTATTGTGATATGAAACTATGAGACTTGTTATTCTGGACCCTCTAGTAGTTGCATTTTAAGTTTGTTTTCATGAGATAACTACTTTACTTCCATTTCATGTTTTCTTGATATTATTATTACTACATACATGTTATCGTAAGTGGCCCGCCTTAGCCTCGTCACTACTTTGTCAAGGTTAGGCTCGGCACTTACAGAGTACACGAGGTCAGTTGTACTCATACTACACTCTGCACTTCTTTTGCAGATATCAGAGTTGGTCCCAACAGCGTTGTGTTACCCCCCATGTTTCCGTACATGAGAGTACGTCGTAAGTTAATCGATGTAAGATAAAAAATTAGATCATCTTTGGAAGTACATAAAGTAAGTTAATCATATTACTGTGGAGGTTGTAAATAGTTAAGATCATGAATAACAAGTACCATGAAGGTTGGAAAGTTTAGAAGCTAAACAAATTGAAGAAAATAAGTTTTGTCTAAAGTCGACAAGTTGGGAATGTTATAACATGTACTTTTGGGATGAGACTAGGGTGCTCAACATGATAAATAGGTTGTGTTTTGAGTTATTTTAGTCATATGATAGTCGTGTGTTATGTAATTCAAGCGAGTTGTGGAACAAAAGTTATCAAAGGTCATCACAAGTTATATTCATAAATGTGCTGAATATTAGGTCAAATGTAGCTAAGCTTTTCTCTCAATATACTTGGAATTATGAGTTGGTTTATCTACCAAATTGAATATCCACGAGTCTAATTTCTAACTCATTAACCTATTCATCAATATGACAACGGAGTAGAGAGATATTTACGTTTTTGCGAGACTACGCAAGCAGGTCCCAATGGGACCCACTTAGCGGTGGTCAACCTACTTCACTTTAAAAACGATTTGGACGACCTTTATTTCTCATTTTTCGACCCAAACTCGTCCCTACACTCCTCCTCACCCTCCTAAACAGATACCATATCGGTTTGAAGTGACTCCAAAGTGATTACACTAAATTTCAACATCAAAAGTTAGTTCTAGTAAGAACAACACCTCTTTGAGGTTGTGTTGTCATGGAGGATAGTTGTGGGCGGTGTTTGGATAAAATTTCAAGTTGTTTCTACTGGCTAAGGTGAGTATAATAGCCTACTAATTGTGCTTAAGCTTGCTTGTATGTTGGTTAAGTTCCTAGGATGATAAACTACAAGATAATACTTGGATTAACTTAAGATGTTGTTCTTCTTGATGGATTGACTTGAAAGTTGCTCTTATGAACTTTAAGTGGCTGGAAACTATGGAAAGTAAGTTGTCTATGATATTGTTAGTATGATTACGTTGGTTTATATGTCAATCTTGTTGAAGAAATTGGTAAATAGAAAAAGAAATTGCTATAAAGCATTTGGAAGTTATCCACAGTGATATTATCTTCTGTTGGGCTATTTTGGGTAACTTTAAAATTGAGTAGAAGGATGAAAATCCTCTAAAAGGTATTGGTTATTATATTGAATATATTACTAAGTTTAAGAATGAATGATAATGGGGTTGAAGGGTGGTAAAGGGATTCAATCCGAGCTTCCCGCTTGTCGTGATATGTTGATGACTTGTTAATGAAATATTTTGTCCCCTATTGATGATGTTGTTCTTATTGTGTTGCTCTGGTTGTTGTTGTTGGTACATGATATTTGAGGAGGCCCTTGTTATAGTGGAGATGCTGCCAAAATTTACATAAACGAGCTACTAGTTTAAGTTGCGGATTTAGCCTTTACTTAGCATTGATTTTGAATCTTCTTATTCTATGGTAGATTGAGTTGAGTTGTTTGAAGAATTTCTTGGAAGGTATTAAGGACTTAACGAGATTAAGGTATGTTAAGGCTATACCTTCTTTCCTTTTGGCATGATCCACATGATACAAACGAAACGAGCAAACAGAGAACTTACACAAATGACTCTATTCTTAGAAGTACTAGGGGTGCCTATGTTCTTGATTCCCCATGCGTCCTATTATTATATCGCATGTTCATGGGTCTAAAAAACGTAAGTTGATATGTTTATTTCATTATATTAACCAAAGGCATATTGATCTTATGACGTCCCGAGAGATCTTATTGACTAACTTCTTATGCATTGCATTCATTTATACATGTACAATGACCCATGACTAGATGGCCTTATATACGCGTATATTATATGTATATAGGGTATGGGTAATGGTTATGGAATTATATATGCACCACCACCTGATCAGCTGATATATATTGATGATTTCGCCCACAGAGGCCGAGATGATATGATGGGATGCCCTCAGAGGCTTGATGTTGTTATGTACGCATATACCTATGCTTGATATGACATTTATATAGATATGCATGACATTATAAATGTTTCATGCTTCACAGAGCAATTCAGACTTACAAGTTGAGTCTTTTACTCCATGTTTCTTTCATGTCTTTTATATACTATTTTTCATGCCTTACATACCCGGTTCTTTATTTGTACTGACGCCCCTTTTGCCTGGGGATGCTACATTCCATGCCTGTAGGTCCTGATAGACAACTGGATAGACATTCCCAGTAAATAGAGTCATACATCAGCTTGGTCGGTAAGCTCCACTTCCTCGGAGTTACCCGGTCTAGACTTTAGAGTCCATTATATATATACAGGTCTGATGGATAGGTTGAGGCCCTGTACCGACCATGATACAATTTAGTTATCTCTAGAGGCTTGTAGATGAGTCCTCTGTATTTTGTATGTTAGTATTATGGCCTTGCCATCCCTGTATACATGTTGAGTTTGGTATTGCGGGTTGTAGACATTCATAGCGGCCTCGTCGGCCTGCACAATTATGTATATGAGATTTTGGGGGTATGTTACCCTAATATGAGAGATACATTATTTTTAGATGATTCAAAATATGACCCCATCAGCCTTGATTGGTATTGTCAACTTTCAGGTAGGCCTCGTTGGCCTAAGTTAAGGGATACCCCTCCACATTTCACAGTTACAAAGTGGTACGGTCGGGCCGAGCATGGCACCGAGTGCTAGCCACGCCTCCCTAGGTTTGGGGTATGACAAAAGCGGTATCAGAGCAGTTCTGTCCTAGGGAGTCTACAAGTCGTATCTAGTAGAGTCTTGTTTATGGGTGTGTTATGCACCACACTTATAAGCAGGAGGCTATAGGTCATTTAGGACGGTCACTCTTTCTTCTTACTCTAGATCATGTGGTAGAGCTCAGTTGTAAGAATTCAAACTCTTGAATTCTATTTTATTCGTAATACAGTGATACCTACATCCAGAAAGACAGTTGGTAAGAGATCGCCTTGTGGCTTTGAAAGAGTTGAGTCAGAGGAACTCGATTTTGCATAATACTTATGATGAGTAAATGTGAAGTCTCCAGTAGATTATGTGTGTACTAAGACATGTAAGCTTCTTGATAAGGAGTCGTGAGGCATGAATATACATCCACCCATATGGTAAAAAGCAATAAGGGAATCAGAAGGTAGATACAAGTTTCAACAAGTAAAAGAAGCAAGGTAAAGAAGGGTACGAGGTATCCATTTAATGAAGATAATCAGTATTTACAAATTAGGCAGAGAAATATAAGTGTTCTGGGTTACCTTCGAAAGTAACAAAGGTATGTAAAATTGACCACACCTATCTCAGTTATGCCCTATGGAAGCTAACAGATATAGTTTAAGAGAAGGATGAGATATCAGGATCTAGTTGGGGCTAGAGTAACCCAAAATGGTCGATGGATTATTAGTATTAGCTGACATTTCCGAAGGATATTGCAAATGTGATAGTAGTTCTCCTTATGAGACACCCAGATGATGCACTCTAGAATAGTATATTTAGATATGAATAATAGAATGTTTAGAAAATTAAAAAGATAGGCATTGGAATCCTAGAAGGGATAAATATTTTCCTTAGTATGGTTCCTGTCCCTAGTAAAGAGAGAATGTTAGGTGACCCGAAGAGCTAGTGGATGTAGCAAGGGGAGATAAACGTGAAAGGATTTTCAGAATAAAGCGATAGACATGTTGAGAATCCTCCAAGTAGGCTATCAGCTCAGCGGAAGTTGTTGGTGCACTCCATTTGCTCCGGAGTTGCCTATTTGGTCAGTATGATTTGGACATGTGTTGATTATTATTGCGGGGCCCTGTTCGGACCTTTATGATATTTATGTACTCTTAGAGGCTTGTAGACAGATTTCATGTATATGGATACTTGTATGGACTTGTCGGCCTATGTTTTGAGTATACAAATAATCATGTCAGCCTTATAGGCCCGTATGTCACATGTATAAGTTTTGATAGCATGTTGGGTCATCCTATGTCTAGTATTCCCTTATGTTTTATTCTGGTTATCCCATACGACCCTTCTAGCCCATTTACTCGTGATGGTATGATAAGAAAGATATGTTATGTTGGTACTCGGTTAAGTAAGGCACCAGGTGCCCGTCGCGGCCCTGTAGTTTGGGTCGTGACACGGTGAGTGAGATTGCCCGAATCCAGCTATTTGTGGAGACTTGAGGTATAGATGTATGACGTTTGCAACCTTGAAGTCCCCTTCTATGTTATCATTGTTTTTTATTTTGATTCAGACAGTTTTGTTTTATTCAGACTATTATCTGTGGTTCTCCAAACTCTTATGTATTCATGACTCCAGTTCTTAGGATTGTATTTGGATTACGTTCTTCTATAGTTTATCACCTTATTTCAGATTATTTGGTTCTTATTGTTATCATTTGATTTAGATTGCTAAAATTGGTTAATAAATATAGCTAACATTGACTTTCCTAGCAAGTGAAATGTTATCACAGTCCCGAGGGTGGAAATTTCGGGTCGTGACATAAGTGAAATTCAATCACTTTTGTTGATAAATATTAATTATCATTTTTTATTACACCTAGTTTATGTGAATTTGAAGTGAGATTTGGGAATTTTAAACCATGGTATTGGAGAATGAGATTTAGCGATTTGATGGTCAATTTTTGGATGGAATTGGATAAAATTAGTATTGTTGGACTTGTAATTGAAATATGTTCGGAATTTGTGAATATCGCCTGGTTTTGAGGTGTGGGCCCGTGGTTGACTTTTTGGGTTGACTTTGCTTATTTGATTCAAAACTTTAGCTTTATCATTTGGAATTCCTTCCTATATTATTATTTATTGTGTTAAGTTTTTTTGGGTAGATTCGGATCGTCCATAGGTTGATACATATGAGAAGGGCTTGTTAGCAGAGTGATTTGGCTAGCTGGAGGTAAGTATCTTACCAAAACTTGGTGGATGCACTAGTTGTCTAAATTATTTGTGATAGCTACGTATTATAGGTGCGCCTATGTGTAGGGTTTGAGCTCATGTGCGAGCACCAAGATAGTTATCCATGCTCGGGGTTGTGCTTAGGCTATTATATGCCTAGAACTGACTGTTAAGGTTTAAGCTATGTTGTTTCTCATATTTGTAACATTTTGTGAACTATTTGAGCCATATTTGAGGTTACATAGATGCTTATTCCCTGAATGAACTTGATATTTGTTATTGTGTGATGAAATTGCCAATTTGAGCTAGGATAGCACACTTTGCACATGCCTACACTTTAGCATATCATTTATACTAGTCCAGGAGCATCAGATCTGTTATTCATTCATCATATACATGCATTCTTGTATATTTGCTTATGTGTGATATGATTTGGACCGGATGTATGTGACTACGCCATGCGAATTGTGTTGTTATGCCTGTGACGACACCGAGCAGATTATGTTGTTAAGTATGTGAACATGCCAGGCGGATCATATTATTATGCATGTGACCACGACGGGCTGGTAGAACGTTGAGTTAGACGTGCTTGTATGTGGATATGGATCCATCCCCCTAGGGTCACCCTCTCATGTGCCTTCTTGATGGTGTACACGTGGATATTGAGAAAAACTAATCAGTGATTTCGTACGGATATGGAAAGGTTGAGGAAATCTGGCCAGTATTTGTTTGGACTTGCATTTCCTCTTTATTTGCAATTTTCGTAGTTATTTACTCAATTCATTTGCATATCACCCTTATATGTGGTATCATTTACTGAATAGAGTACTGGAGTAATTGTACATGCACACACACGAAGATAGTTCCTTCTGTGCTTTATACTTGATCACATTATTGTTCTGTACTTGTTTAATTGATGAAACTTTACAGGTTATAGCAAATATCATTTATAATTCTTACTTTTTTTACATCGCTGAGGTTAGCTACGATACTTATTGAGTATATTGGATCGATTGTACTCATATTACACTCTGCACATAATTATACATATCCAGGTGTTGGGACCAGTTATCAGTGGCAGAGTTGCTTGTGGAGTAGAGTATTGAGAGACGAGGTAGAGCTCCATTCTCGCCTGCAGTCTTGGCGTCACTTTTCTTATGTAATGTTGTTTTTAGTTCAGACAATATTGTTATTTAGCTTTTAGACTTGTATTCCGTTGTAGAGCTCCAGTTACCATTTTCTGGGGGATTTATCATGTATTCGCGGTATATTGTTATATTGAGATTTCAGACTTATATTATTTCTACAAATTCCATTATTTTGGTTCTTTATTGTTATATCTGGCTTGCCTGGAAAGTGTGTTACATCATGACAGGTTGGGGTTTCAGGTCGTGACAAAACTGGTCTGCTCTATATTTGCGCTCTTCAGTCAGCATCTGCGATTTTGTAGATGTGCTAACTGCCCCGTTTCTGCAAACTTTTCTTGCCCAACCATCCTTCACTTCTGCAACCTCATGTCCACTTCTGCGAATTCACACCTGCGATCCAAACCACGCAGGTGCGCAAACACCAGAACCAGACTGCTCTGAAGCCTCAAAATGATCCAAGACTCATCCAATACACTCCTGAGCCTCTTGAGACCTTGTCCAATTACACCAACCATTCCCAAAATATAACACGAACCTACTCTAGGACTCATATCACATAAATTTATACCAAAACTGTAAATTGCATGTTAATTCAAGCTTAATGAACTAATTAACTTTTGGCTTTCAATACTTTTGTCAAACCATGTCTAACCAATTCAGAATAATGAAAATTTTTGCACACAAGTCCTAAATAATATAACAAAGCTCTTTCAACTCCCAAAATAAAAATCTGATTCCAATAGCCTCAAAGTAAACTCCCAGTCAAACCTATAGACCTTCTAAACCTCCAACTTTCAAACATTCAACAACTAAAGCCAAATCAACCTAGCAATGTAATGACTCGGCCAATCATTTTGAGTATTGTAGTCACGTTCCTCTATTTATTGTTTATTCCATGGTCGTTTGTTATTTGACTTGTCGAGTAGTTGGTTTAGTTTCGGGGATCTTTCGCAATGAGTTGGGGCACTTTGTCACAAGGTTGGAAGCCTACATTGAAAGAGTTGATCGAATGTTGACTTATGTGTAAATGGATCCAAAATGGAGTTTTAATGGTTCTGATAGCTCTGTATGGTGATTTTGGACTTAGGAGTGTGTTTAAATATTGATTTGGAGGTCTGTAGGTCTTTTGGTTTGAATTGTCAAAAGTTGGAAAAGTTGTAGTTTAGAAAGTTGAGAAGTTTGACCGAGAGTTGACTTTGTCGTTACTGGGCTCAAATTTTTGTTCATGAAGTTGGAATGGATTTGTTTTATCATTTATGGCTTGAGTGAAGAATTTGAGGTCAATCGGAGTTGGTTTGATAGTTTCGGCATCGATTGTAGAAGTTGGAAATCCATTAGTTTCATTAGGCATGAATTAGGGTGTGATTCGTGTTTTGATATTGTTTGATGTGATTTGAGGCCTCGACTAAGTTCATATGGTGATTTAGGACTTGTTGGTATGTTTGGTTGAGGTCCCTGGGGCCTCGGGTGGATATGGTTAACGAATTGAAATTTGGACTTAGAAGATTGCTGACGCAGCTGATGTCTGGTTTCATCACACCTGCAGAAGGAGCGGCTATAGGTACGGTCACGTAGTTGCGGGTGATGCGCCGCAGGAGCGAGTTTTGGGGAGGAGGCCTAGGAGAATATATGTGAGAGAGATTCCACACATGCAAAAACGTAGAGGCGGAGGAGGGGTCGCATAAGCGGAAGATGGGATTGTAAGGCAGGCCCGCTAGAGCGGAAGGGTTTGCGCAGAAGCCGTCCCGCGGGTGCGAGGAGGGGAACGTAGGTGCAACTGGTCAGGAACTTAAGTGAGTTCCACATGTGAGGGACTTTGACTACAGATTCGGTTCCGCAGAAGCGATTTTTGATTCTCAAGAGCGAGATGCCTGGCAAACTACATAAAATCGAGAGTCTTGAGAATTTTCTCATTTTTGGACTTTGGGAGCTTGGATTGAGGTAGTTTTTGAAGAGGTTTTCACTAGATTTGAAGAGGTAAGAAATTTTTGGTTGTTTTTATCTATTAATATTGAATTACCATTGATTTTCCCCCCCCATAGATTTGATGTTTTTGAGGTGAAATTTTGGAATTTTTGACCCAAGTATTGGAGAGAAAAATTTGGGGATTTGAGCGACAATTTGAGGTCGGAATTGGGTTATTTTGGTATGGTTGGACTCATTATTAAATGGGTATTCGGATTTGGTAAATTTTGTTGGATTCTGAGACATGGACCCAGAGTTGACTTTTTGACTTTGATTAAAGAACTTAGTTTTATCATATGGAGTTAATTCCTATAGCTTGTTTTAATTGTATTAAGTTGTTTGTGGCTAGATTTGAGTTGTTCGGAGGTCAATTTATGAGGCAAGGGCTTATTGGAGTAGGGATTGTGCGATTTGAGCTAAGTAATACTTCTAAACTTGATATTGAAGGTATGAATCCCTGAACTATGTGTTATGTAGTTGATGGCTAGATTTGAGTCGTTCAGAGGTCAATTTACGAGGCAAGGGCTTATTGGAGTAGGGATTGTGCGATTTGAGCTAAGTAATACTTCTTAACTTGATATTGAAGGTATGAATCCCTGAACTATGTGTTATGTAGTTGATGTTGAGGTGAAGCACATGCTAGGTGATGGGAGTGTGGGCGTGCACCGTAGTAATTGTGACTCGGTTGTTTCCGTGGAACTGTGTAGTTACCGAATCTTGTTGTTAATCATGTAATCTCTACGTGTTACAGAAATTTAGCTGTAATCTATATTAGAAACCATGTTTAGGCTATATGTTTATTCTGTTGGGACCTATAGAGGTCATTTCTGCTATTGAGTTATTTGTTTAAATTACAGTTATGTACTCAGTCACATTCATCATTTGCATATCATAGCTCAATCTCTATTATCATTAATTGTTACATCATGTATCATTTTTTGGCTAATTGATATGAGATTTATGAGCACGAGAGACTGGAGATATTGATGATAGAGTGAGCTCGAGGGACTGATTGTGAGTGATGATTATGTTATGGGGCTGCACGTCGCAGCAAGATTTATTAATTCATGATGGGATTGGGCTGCATGCCGCAACATTCCATGTTGGCTTATATTAGTTCTTGGGTAGGATTCGCCCCTCCGAATTCTGACATGCCAGCAATGAGCGCATATACTATTGAGTGATGAGTGAGAGCGAGTGCCAAGTGCAAGTGCCGAGTGATTGAGAGTGTTGAGTGATAGGGACTGCTGAATGATTGAGCATGCTGAGTGAGGCTGAATACTCTGAGAGCATGAGTATATGAGTTCATCATTGTGTTGCATTACAGGTGACATGTATATTTGACATGTAAACATAAAGAGCTCCTCATGTTAGCTATACTTGTTATATTTAACAGTATTGAGCCTAAACTGTTGAACTTGAAAGCATGTCAACTTTTATGTATTGTGCACTGTTGCACCCTATTTTGCACTAGTCAAAACAAGATTCAACTTGTGATTTCTCTGTTGTTGATTAAAGAGAGTCGCCACCTAATATTTAAAGGTATACTAGGGTGCCTATTTTATTACTAAAGTCATATTCTTTTTTGGTCTGCTAACTGATAAGATTATGGGTAAGGGTTCTTGTTCTTCCAAGGAGAAGGTGTTAGGCACTCCTCAAAATCTACCCGAGGTAGCTCCATAGGACTTACACTAGATTTAGAGGATTAGTTGTTTGTATTTTGTTTAACTAGTGTTTAAAGATGTGCGACTTACTATATATTAGGACATAATATTTACAAAGAGGGTCTTTTGTTTTACAAGGATATGAGTTTATAAAGGAGTATTAGAAAATAATATTGGTATATATACTTGAAAGAGTGTTTTGTTTTTTTAAACAACATATGTTGGTCAAAAACACTTTCTTTCCTCTCATGAAAACCCCTAAACTTGATGCTTAAACAACGCTCCTCTCATGGCCTCACCAGCCCCTAGCCAGTCTCCTCTGGAGGTTGGTCAGTCTTCTTCTTCACCCCCACAATCCCAAACACCCATTACAAACCCAAATCCAATCCCAAAGTACGTGCAATTACTACAACCAAAATGCTCCCATACAAACCCTATTTCACATCCCTATAAAACCTCTCGAGTATTTACATGGTAAACCGATTATTAAGTAGAAGAAGTCTGAAGTGAAGCAATCCATAATACAACATGGATTAAATCTCTTTGCAAATTCTCCTATGGCAAGCCAGTGATCAATGAACTTCGCAAAGCAATCCCAATTCAATGTGAACTGAAAAGAGCATGTACAGTAGGTCTTATTGAAGACAATCATGTTTTGATTCGATAGTCTTTTCTTGAGGATTATGTCCATCTAATGTCAAAGCCTGCATTCTACTTTGAGATGTGGCAGATGAAATGTACAAAATGGAATCCATGGTGGAAGACTGATGAAGAAACTCCAATTGCCATTGCGTGGATTAGTTTTCCAGAATTGCCTCCAAATTTCTTTGGTAAGGAGTTTGTATTTTTGCTAGCCACTGCTGTAGGGAAGCCTTTACATGTTGACCTAGCTACTCAAAATTGTGTTAGGCCTAGTTGTTCAAAGGTTAAAGTTGAAGTTAATTATTAGCTAAGTTCCCTTAAAGAATTAAAAGTGTTGAGGAGGAAGATGATTCTAGGCCCGAAGAATCAAAGTGGATCAAAATAAATTATGATTATATGTCAAAATATTGTAAAACTTGTAAAAATCAAGGACACAATGAGGTGGATTGCTGGGTAATTCATCCTGAGTTACACAAGAAGTTTGAGGCGGTTATTGATGATCAAATTAAAGAAAAGAAGGTGCTGGGAACAACTGTTGCTACTACTAAAGTGTTTTCCTAATAATGCAAGGCATGAATAGATGCAAAGGAGACAAAACAACTATCAAAGAGACAAAAGAGGCCATATTGTTGATGGTAAAAATGATAAGGAAGGTGGCAAGGGTAAGGAGAAGGCCAAGAAAGATGTTGTGGTTACTAAGAATTCGTTTGATGTGTCAAATGAGAAATAATAGGAGATGACAACATTGAAGATCATTGATGGTAAATAAGTTCAATCTCCTAAGGAATTGGAGAAGAAGACAATACAAACTTCAACTCCAAATCCTAATGAGAATAGGATTCATAATTATGCTTTATTAAATGAAGGAGAGGAAGAACCCAAACAGATTAAAAGGAAGTTGTCTTCAATGTTGAAAATAAGGAGAAACAATTGAGTCCTACATCATCTGGGAGAGGCAATCCCAAGAAGAATGGAATCCAAGGTTTGACAAAGGAACATGTTCCTAATCCTATTATTATAAGGATTGAGGAAGCTACAAGAAAGGAATATACTATTGAATGAGTACATAGGCGATTTGGTACTAGCAAGGAAGAACTTAGGGAGCTCAATGTCACAGTCAACCAATCGTATCAAGAAATTCCATCTCAAATGTATGAAGATTCTAGGCAAAAGGAGGAAATATTGAGGTTAACTCTGGGAAATCTTTATGGAGTGATGAAATTGATAATATGGAGGCACAAATAGACACAACAATCATCACAGGAGGTAGAGAAAAAAAGGATAACACGCAGGAGCAAATAGCAGACATAAGTAACCCTAGGGCTACAGTAAACCCTAGGAGAACATCTATGGTTGATGGTTAGCTTGAGTTCAAACAAGCAGCAATCAATCTCACCAGCTAGATTTTATAAAAAATCATCTAAGGAAGCTAGAACAACTAGAGTTTCAGTGGTTGAAGCCTCAGCTAAGAAGCAGGCAATGCAACAGTAAACCATATTGGAGCTGTTGAGATTTTGGATAATGTTGAAGGTGATCCGGTGGAGGTTTTGGGTGGGGTTCAGGTTGGGAATGTTCATGATAAGGTACTACATGATACAGTAAGGTCATAACACGAGACAACTGATGGGAAGGCATCTGATCTTAATGGAACAGTAATTCCAGGTTATTATGATGGTTTCAACAGCTTCATCTAGTGATTTTGGACTTAGGAGTATGCCCGAATTTGGATTTGGAGGTTCCTAGGTCATTTTGGCTTGAATTGGCGAAAGTTAAAAGGTTGAAGATTTGGGTCCCGCCCACCAGGTTTGGGTTGTCACGCCCCAAACCTGGGGGCAGGACCAGCACCCGATGCCTCACTTAACCTAGGGTTCCAACTTGAGACTGAGGGATTCGGAATATACAATGACATACCTTAGCCATAGGGCCACATTGCAAGATAATTTGTGAAACAAAATATAAAACTAAATGGAAACTAGCTCCGACTGAACATCAATATAAAGCTGGACCGACAAGGCTGTCATAACTACTACAACTGACAAACTAACAAAAATATGCATACAAGGCCTACAAGCCCAACATACTACATTGACTGACAGGATATGTCTACAAGCCTCTACTGATGGATGTACCGTGGTCGGAACAGGGCCCCGACCTACCCATAATACATATTCTTATATAAATAATAAGTACTCAAAACCCTACACCCGGCAACTATGAAGGACGTCGAGCTTACCGATCAAGCTGATCACGGACAACGCCTATAGAGGAGGTCTACTAGTCTGTCTATCCGAACCTGCATGCCTAAAATGCAGCGTCCCCAGGAATGGGATGTCAGTACGAAATAATGTACCGAGTATGTAAGGCAATAGAATAACTTAAAGCTGAAACTAAACTGATAATATAATAATTGAAAATAACCGGGAATCAAAGATGATTTATAGATATACTTACCGGCTAATACTAACTCAACTCTCTCAATATAGTAAGTAAAATAGACGTCCGACCCTATAAAGCTCGGAACATGTAACTGCTCTGCCGTAGTAGGCTCGTTCATAGGCGCTTGGCCATACTAGGCTCTATATCTCGGCCATTCTAGGCTCGCTCATAGGTGCTCGACTATAGTAGGCTCAGTATATAACTTACCATCTAATTAGAGGTTGCCTAATAGGGGCCTGCCCATCGATTATAGTTCGATGGTAGTGAAAATACTATAATATTGTGTATATATATACTTAACTGCATATAAAGTTCCGATAAGGGAGAATACTGTAACTTATGAGACTAGCATAATGTACATAAACTTCTATTTATGTCTCGTCATCCAACGCATGTAGTTACAAGATCATGGCAAAATGAAGGAAAGGTTTAGCCTTAATATACCTTATCATAATATTTTCAATAACCACATTACCTTAATCAACAACAATGATAATAATACTATCATTAAGTTACGAAAGGTACAACTATCGCATAACGAATGATAGACTTATTTTATATTAAAACGGGCACCATCTCCCCTTTAATCTTTACTTCCTCCAAATTCAATATAACACCAACAACACAAGAATAAAATAATAAAAACATATGTACATTATTTTCCAACCTTATATACATCACCAAATACTACAAAACATCCCAACATACCACAATCTCTTCATACACAAAACGATCACCGTAGTAGTGTCAAACAGCTCGAAAATGTTATGACGAACAACAAGCCCACAATAATACATTTATGTGGTTTTTCTCCACACCCTTTCTCCTCCAAAACTCCCTAAAATAGTAGCAAAATACACAATCCAATAGCATCCCACAAAACAGTCCACTACTAGTTGAATAACTCGAATTCACGACTTCCGATCACTGTCCGTGAGTTATTACAAATATAGAACGACTTCCCATACAATTCCAACAAAAAAATGGATAAAAGAGAGCAGTAAACCTACCTTATTTGTTGAATAACTCAGCTCCTATAATGGTTCTTCAAACTCTAGGTTTTTCCTCCAACTAAAATTTGAAAAGGAGAGAAAATCAATTAGGGTTTGTATGCAATTTTGGGAGGATTTTTGAAGGGGTTTATGTCTGGTTATTGTGCTATATAATGAGTCTTATATCACAGGGGATAATACCTTAAATGGTCTCTTTGGACGACCCTTAATAGACTCATTTGGGCATATTTAATCCTCTCATTTAAGCAAGTAGGTGACATACCTACTTGTCACCTAGCAGTCTATGCAGTCTTGCAAAAATACATATATATCTCTACTCCAATGTCGTATTGACAAACAGTTTAATGAGTTAAATAATAGACTCATAGATCTTCAATTTTATGGGTGGAACACCCCATAACTCTAAGTATATTGAGAGAAAATTGCAGTTATATTTGAGCCAAATTTCAGTAAAACTTATGAACGTAACATGTGATGGCTTTCATCGACTTTTTTTACACAACTCGCTTGAATTAAAAACTTAACACATGACTGATGTTTTATACTTCAATACCACACAAGAGGGGAGTGATTTGTGTGGTACCCAATTTTCGCTTAACTTGATTATAGAAGGACCTGGTTCTTCTATGTGTTCCAACTACTACTGTTGCGGACTAATAAATACAGAAAATAAAGAACATATAGATTTTACGTGAAAAACACCTGGCTCAAAAGGTGAAAAAACCACGACCTACCTTCCAGTAGGATTTTCCCAAACTCTCCACTACAAAACTCTTTTATAAACCCAAGATTAACTCTAATCCCGTTGTGGCACACAACCTCAACTGTTGCAACAACATCAAGTTAACTCTAACTTGAAAACTCTAAGTACCTAATACAATTGCTTCTATATAAGCTAAAAGGTACAATGTAAAATCACCTACTACAATTGAACTAGAATAAAAGATAGACACTTGGAACTGGTTCTTCTATCTGGTTGAATCACATATAAGTTGCTTGCAAAATTGTCTTGCTATTTTTCTCTCAATTCACGTTTAACTTCTGCTTATGTGCATTAACTGTAAAAGAGAACAACACTAATATTTAAGGAGTTAGTAATTAGAGATTGACTAGGATACAGATGCCACTCTTCCATGGTAGAAGAGTTCTAGTTGATCTCATACTCTAACTCTATCCTTTTCCTAAACTGTGTTCTATTTGTGTAAGGAGTCTTTCTCCTTATCCAATATGCAACATTTTCGATCACGATCAGGAGATATCACTTCTGATAAGTTAGGTTTATCTCCTTCACGTGCATCTCACATGTTTGAGTTGATCATAACTGTGTTTTTTTCTTATCCAATATACAACCTTTTCGATCACGATCAGGAGATATCATTTCTAATAAGTTACGTTTATCTCCTTCACGTGCATCTCACATGTTTGAGTTGATCATAACTGTGCTTCACAAGATGGACCTAGTCCATGTCTGAGTTCCTTTGTCAGTCTTCAAAACTTCACCTTTACATGGGCTAATAATAACCCTCTTATCATGTTAAGAACCATGGTCTCACCCCAAAGGTACGGGTTATAATGTTCTCAACTTGTCGACTTTCGACGAACCATTATTTTCTTCAATTATTTTAGCTTCTGAACCTTCTAACCCACTTTGTACTTGTTGTTCATGATCTTTAATATTTATAACCTCCTAGGTAACATGATAACTTACTTTATATACTTTTAAATATGATCTTATTTTTGGCCTTACATTAGTTTGCTTACAACGCAGTTTTATGTACGAAATTACAGGGTGTAACAGTTTGACTGAGCAGAGTACGTAAGTAATTGTGTGAACCAAGATGTTTTTTTTTGTTATTCATTGCTTGGTCATATTAATGTTAGGTACTTGTTGGATTTATAAACTGTACAAGTGATTAGCCAGTATCATTTATAATTCTTGCTTATATTACCTCACCAAGGTTAATTATGATATGTGCTGAGTACATGGCATCGGTTGTACTCGTACTATACTCTGCACTTAATTGTGAAGATCCAGGTGTTGCATCGAGCCACCTGTAGCTGAGGCTTGTTGTTGATTTATCTTTGGAGCTATGAGGTAGAGTTGCATCTCGATTGCAGCCTTCACGTCTCTTTTCATTTTGTAATGCTATATTTCATTCTGACAATATTGTTATTTGGTATTTCAGACTTGTATTTCAATTTTAGAGCTCATGATTCTATATTTACTAGTTCAGGATATGTATTATGTATCGACGCTATTATATTATGTTTATGGCTTTAGACTTGTATTATTTTCATCATTTCTATTATTATAATTCGTTATTGTTATTTTTGGCTTGCCTAGAAAGTGTGATAGGCGCCATTACGATCAGTTGTTGATTTTGGTTCGTGACACTAATTGAGTTATTATGTAAAATAATACATTTCTTATACATAAATTTGTATCATGAAGCTACTAACATGTTCATAGCATGAAGCATTCAATAGTTTTTAAACTACAATCCCAACATTTACACACAAGAACAATCCAATAGTTTCTTATCACAATATTTTCTTTTCATTCATTTTCTTTTCATCAATCTCTTGATTTAGGGAAGTAACTTTAACTTACCTCAAGTTACTATTTAGATTCTCTTCCAACAAATGTTCACATTCAACTGCTTGAATTCTAAAATTAGGTAGGTAAAAATTATTTGCTTAGCATTCAACATCCCATCAATCACTACTTTCAAATTCCAATTTCACCATTTAGGGTTTATAGCCACTTTTTCCCTTAATCTCTTCCAATCGTATGCCCAATAATTGTAAAACATTGAAAAGAATTTAACTTTAATGATGGAAAGTAATGGGAAATACCTTGAGTAATGTTATCAAAAACCCTAGGTTCGTGTAACGACCTAGCCTGTTGTTTTGTGTGTTGTAATTCCCTTCCCCCATTTACTTCTTGTTTTATGCTCAATTATCATTATGTGACGTTTCAAGGTATTTGGTTTGGTTCCAGGGATGTTTCGTATTGAGTCGAGACACGTAGTCTCAAAGTTGGAAGCTTAAGTTGAAAAGGTTGACCGGATGTTGACTTATGTGTAAACGACTCCGAAATGGAGTTTTGATAGTTCTAATATCTTTGTAGGGTGATTTTGGGCTTAGGAGTGTGTCTGGATAGTGATTTGGAAGTCCGTAGTCGATATTGGCTTGAAATGGCGAAAGTTGAAAAATTAGAAGTTTTGGAAATTGAGAAGTTTAACCGAGGGTTAACATTGTGTTTACTGGGTGAAAATTTTGGTTCTAGAGGTTGGTATAGGTTTGTTGTGTCATTTATGACTTGTGTGCAAAATTTGAGATCAATCGGACTTGATTTGATAGGTTTATCGAATGTAAAAATTAAAAATACATAAGTTTATTAGGCTTGAATCGATGTGTGATTCATTGTTTTAGCGTTGTTTGATATGATTTGATGCTTCGAGTGAGTTCGTATCATGTTTTAGGACTTGTTGGTATATTTGGTTGAGGTCTTGAGAACCTCGGATGGAATTCAGATAGTTAACACGTCGAAGTTTGGACTTGAGGAAAGGCTGGAGTTTCAGTTCATGTGCAATCGCACCTGCAATAGAATTGGTCCCAGTTGCGTGACCGCAGAAGTGACAGAATAAGTGCAGAAGTGGCTTGGAAGAAAGCTGGGCGTAATCACAGGTGCGATTTGTTCGCACCTGCGAGTTTGCAGATGCGGGATAAGGTCACAGGTACGAAGGGGGCATGTGGCAGCAGTCTCTGCAGAAGCGGATGTTGCATCGCAGAAGCGCACCTACAGATGCGGGGAATTTGCCGCAGGTGAGCATGGTCGGGGGCATCATTGAAGCAAAGTTTTGTTGCCCCTGCAAGAACACATGTGCGGGTAAATGGTCCGCAGAAGCGAAGACCTCTGGACAAAATATTAATTTGAGGGTTCAGAGGTTTTCAATCATTTTGGACATTTCAAGCTCAGAGTAAGGCAATTTTTGAGAGGGATTTCGAAGGGTTTCTTGAGGTAAGTCACTCATGATCATCTTTGCGCAATACTATTGTTTACCCATTAGTTTTCCCATCTAATTTGTGTGTTTTTGAGGTGGAATTTTGGGAGTTTTGGGCTAGGGATTGGAGAGTTAAATTTGGGGATTCCAGTGATAATTTGGTATCAGAATTTGGTAAATTTATTATGGATGGACTCGTAGTTGAATGGTGTTTGAATTTTGTAACTTTTATCGTATTTCGAGAGGTGGGCCCGGGGGTTGACTTTTGAGTTGACTTTTTGATTTTTGATTAATAACTTAGCATTTTCATATGGAATTGATTCCTATAGCTTAAGTTTATTGTATCGAATTGTTTGTGATTAGATTCAAGGCATTCTAAGGCCGATTCACGAGGCAACAACTTGTTGGAGTAGAGATTTACACGGTTTGAGGTAAGTAACATTTCTAAACTTGGTTCTGAGGGTATGAATCCCTGAATTATGTGTTATGTGGTCGATGTTGAGGTGACTCACATCCTAGGTGTTGGGCGTGCGAGCATGCACCGTAGGAATTGTGACTAGGTCGATTCCGTAGAACTATATAGTTGAATAATCTTGTTGTTATCTATATATGCTCTATGTGTTAGAGAAATTAAGCTACAATTTATGTTAGAAATCATGCTTAGGATATATGCTGGTACTGTTGGGACCCACAGAGGTCGTATTGCTATTAAATTACTTACTTAATTTGCAATCATGTACTCAGCCACATCTATCATCTACATATCATATCTTAGTCTCTGTTTCCATTTAGTGATACTTCATATCATCATTGTTTTGGTTGATTTACTTGACATTGTGAGCCTGAGAGACTGAAGAGATTAGTGACTGAGTGAGGCCGATGGCCTGATTGTAAGGAAATTTATAGGATCGGGTTGCATGTCGCAGCAGGCTTTATTGATTCATGCAATGATTGGCTTATTATAGTGCTTGGGCAGGATCCGCCCCTTCGAAGTCTAACTTCTAAGCAATGAGCGTAGGTACCTACTGAGTGCGAGTGCCAAAACTGAGTGCGGAGAGATTGGGAGGAGTGAGTGATTGTGGAGAATGAGTGACTGTGAGGATAGTAAATAGGATGACTGAGCGATTGATACTCTGAGAATATGCATATGATTTCATCACTGCTCTGTATTACATTTGGCATACATAACTAACATGTATATATCGAGATATATCATTCTTCATTTAAGTTACACTTGACAAATCTTACATGTTTGAGCTTTAACTGTTAAACTTGAAAGCATGTCTATATTTCTGTCCTATATTTCTGTAATTGTATTGTACCTGTAAAGCTCATCACTACTTTCAGCCCTAAGGTTTGACTTATTACTTATTGAGTTGGTTGTACTTACGCTACACCCTGCACTTTGTGTGCAGATCCAGGTATTTCTGGGTACAGTGGTTGCTGACTTTAGAGCTAGTATTTAGTTCAGAGATCCTTGAGGTAGCTACTTTGGCGTCTGCAGTCCTTGACTCTCCTCCTTTATCTCTTAGGTTTGTTTATACTATTATAATTTCTAGACAGTGCTTTATTTGTCAGACCGTGTTATTATATAGATGCTCATGTACTTCGTGACACCCGAATCTTTTGGGAAATTCTGTATTGAGTTGTGGCATTTTCATCCAGTTTTTATGAGATTTTCACTTACTTAAACTTGTTTTAGTAAATTTTGAATTTAAAAATGTTAGCATGTGTGAGTTGTCGGCTTGCCTAGTATCGTGATAGGCACCATCACGACATGTTGTGTTTTGGGTTGTGACAAGTTTGTATTAGAGCCTAGGTTGCATAGGTCTCACGAGTTATAAGCATGTTTAGTAGAGTCTTGCAAATCGGTACGGAGACGTCTGCACTTATCTTTGAGAGGCTGTTGAACCCTTAGGAAAACTTCAAATTCTTGTATTCTTATCGTGTGAATTTGTTGATTTCGAGAACTAAACTTCTATTATTTTATTCTCTCATAGATGGTGAGGACACGTGCTACTGGATCAGGCAGACGACCACCACTACCACCAGCTAAGGCCACGGTAGAGGCCGAGGTGCAGCTCGTACAGCAGCTAGAGAAGCACCTATAGACCCACCTGTTGCTCCAAATCAGGAGTAGGTTCTAGATATGGTTGAGCTAGTAGGGCTAGCTCAGGCACCAGCTGTGCTCGTTGTGATTCCAGGTCTTCAGGAGGCTTTGGCTCAGATATTGACTTCTTGCACTAGCCTTGCTCAAGCATTCTCTGTTCAGACCGCACCAACCACTTCTAAGGTCGAGGGAGATATTTAGACTCCCGCCGCTCGCACTCCAGAGTAGGCGGTATAGGGACTTCAGACACCAGGGTACTACCAGCCCAGCTGGTTGCAGTTGCTTAGGACTAGGTGGGTCCTATTATGAGTGATGAGTAGCAAAAGAGACTAGAGATGTTTGGGAGGCTCAAGCCTCCATCCTTCAGTGGGGCTGAGTCAGAGGATGCTTAGGATTTCTTAGATAGGTGCCAGCAAATTCTTTGCACGACGGGTATTTTGGAGACTACTGGGTCTCATTTACTACTTTTCAACTATCGAGGGCTTCCTTCAGATTGTGGGAGGCCTATGAGAGGAGCAGTCCAGTCGGTGCAGCACCACTTTTATAGCATGAGTTCTCCGTTATCTTATTGGAGAAGTTCGTGCCACATACCAACAGGGAAGAGCTGCGTAGGCAGTTCGAGAAGCTATGTTAGGAGGGAATGTATGTGACCCAATATGAGATGAGGTTTTCATATTTTCCTCATCACGTAGTTTGGTTGGTTACCACTAAGAGGGAGAGGATTAGGAGGTTCATAGATGGCCTCAACTATTAGTTGCATTTTGTTATGACTCTGGAGAATGTAGAAGGTTCTAGGTTTGACTAGGTGGTTGATATTGCTTGGCGGCTAGAGTTGGTCCGTAGTCAAGAGCGTGAGGAGAGGGAGGCCAAAAGGCCTCGTGGTTCGGGTGGTTTTAGCGGTGTTCCTTCTGGTGGCAGTCCTACCACAATAGGGGTCGTCCTTATAGGACCACTCAGATGGATCGTCCAGTTCATCGTGGTGCATCGGCCATGGTTGACACATTGCTCGTCCCAGCTCAAAGCTCATCCCGTGCACCATCGATTCAAGGTTCATCTGTGTCAGGTCCTTCTAGAAGTTATTCTGGTACTCGGGGTCCGATTCAATCCCTGCTATAACACTGGGGAGTTGATATGAGTGCATGGAGTTTGGACATGTATAGAGATAGTGTCCTGTTGCTTAGGAGGTCCAGTTCAGCAGAGGGGTCAGGCTATGAAATTCACACCAAATGTTTCACCACCCGCCCAACCAGCTCGGGGTGGGGCTCAAACAGCTAGAGGTCGCTCTAGGGAGGGTGGCCGGTCAGGTGGCAATAAGGCACGATTTTATGTTATTCCTACTAGGATAGAGGTCATTGCTTAAGGTGTTGTAATCGCATGTATTGTTTTTGTGTGCCACAAAGATGCATCCACATTATTTGACCATGTTTTTACTTATTCCTATGTATTATCCTATTTTTCTAATTATTTGGATATGCCTCGTAAGTCCTTAGTTTCACCTATTCATGTATCTACATCGGTGGGCGATACTATTGTTGTGGACCGTGTGTATCAGTCGTATGTAGTGACTATTTGGGGATTCGAGGCTAGAGTTGATCTCTTATTGCTTAGTATCATTGATTTTGGCGTGATTTTGGGTATGGATTGGTTGTCTCCATGTCATGCTATTCTGGATTATCACGCTAAGACCGTGAGTTAGCAATGCCAGGGTTGCCAAGAATCGAGTGGATAGGTTCTCTAGATTATGTTCCCAATAGGGTGATTTTTTATTTAAAGGCCCAACGGATGGTGTGAAAGGTGTGTCTATCATATTTGACCTTTGTGAGGGATGTTGGTGCTGATACTTCTACTATTGATTTTGTTCTAGTAGTGTGAGACTTCCCAGAAATGTTTCCTGCAAACCTGACAGGCATGCCACCTGACAAGAATATTGATTTTGGTATTGACTTAGTGTCGGGCACTCAGCCCATTTCTATTCCTCTGTATCGTATGCCACCAGTTAGTTGAAGGAATTGTAAGAGCAGCTTTATGAGCTTCTTAATAAGGAATTTATTAGGCCTAGTGACAGCCTTGGGGTGCACTGGTTCTGTTTGTGAAGAAGAAGGATGGTACTATACGGATGTGCATCGACAATAGGTAGTTGAACAAATATCCTTTGCCACGTATTGATAATCTATTTGACCAGCTTCAGGGAGTGAGGGTGTTCTCTAAGATTGATTTGAGGTCTGGGTATCACCAATTGAAGATTCGGGACTCGGATATTCTAAAGAAGACATTCAGAACCTGTTATGGTCACTATGAGTTCCTTGTGATGTCTTTTGGGCTGACCAACACCCAACAACTTTCATGCATCTAATGAATAGTGTATTTTAGCCATATCTTGATTTGTTTGTCATAGTATTCATTGAACATATGGTGGTGTACTCAAGTATCCAGGAGGAGTATGCACAATATTTGACGATTGTACTATAGAGGTTGAGAGAGGAGAAGCTTTATGTCAAGTTCTCCAAGTGTGAGTTTTGGCTTAGTTCAGTAGCGTTCTTGGGCCACGTGGTATATAGTGAGGGGATTAAGATGGATCCAAAGAAGATAGAGGCAATTCAGAGTTAGCCTAGAGCGTCTTCAACTACTGATATTTAGAGCTTTTTCGGTTTGGCCGGATATTATTGTCACTTTATGGAGGGTTTCTCATCTATTACAGCGCCTTTGACCAAATTGACGTAGAAGGGTGCTCCCTTCAGGTGGTCAGATGAGTGTGAGGAGAGTATTCAAAAGCCCAAGACTTCCTTAACCACAACTCCAGTTCTAGTTTTGCCTTCAGTGTCAGGCTCTTATACAATGTATTGTGATGCCTATCGAATTGGTATTGGGTGTGTCTTGGTGCAGGGGGTAGAGTGATTGCTTATGCTTTGCATCAGTTGGAGCCACATGAGAAGAACTACCATGTCCATGATTTGGGGTTGGCAGCCATTGCTCATGCATTGAAGATTTGGAGGCATTATCTCTATGGTGTGTCTTGTGAGGTATTTACAAATCAATGGAGTATCCAGCACTTGTTCAAGCAAAAAGATCTAAACTTGAGGCAGCGGAGATGGTTGGAGCTGCTAAAGGACTATGATATCACCATTTTATATCATCTTGTGAAGGTAAATATGGTGGCTGATGCTTTGAATAGGAAGGCGGTGAGTATGGGTAGTCTTGCTTTTATTCTTGTTGGTGAGAGACCACTTGAATCAGATGTTCAATCCTTGATCAATCAATTCGTGAGACTAGATGTTTCAAAGCCCGGTTGGATTCTAGCTGTGTAATTTCTCGATGTTCCCTATATGATCACATCAGAGAGAGTGTCAGTATGATAATCCTTATTTGTTTGTCCTTAAGGATACAGTTCAGCACGATGATTCCAAAGATGTTACTATTAGAGATAATGGGGTGTTGAGAATTTCGGGTCGGATTTGTGTGCCTAATATAGATGGGCTATGTGAGCTAATTCTTAAGGAGGCCCACAGTTCACGGTATTCCATTCATCTGGGTGCCGTGAAGATGTACCAAGACTTGAGGCAGCACAATTGGTGGAGGATGATGAAGAAGGATATAGTGGGGTTTGTAGCTTGGTGCCTAAATTGTCAGTAGGTGAAGTATGACCATTAGATACCGGGCAGATTGCTTCAAAGGTTTGATATTCCAGAGTGGAAATGGGAGCGTATCACCATAGATTTTGTAGTTGGGCTCCCACGGACATCGAGGAAGTTTGATGCTATTTCGGTGATTGTGGATTGGTTGACCAAGTCCATGCATTTCATTCCAGTTAGGACTGCTTATTCTTCTGAGCGGTTGACTGAGGTCTACATCCGCGAGATTGTTCGCCTTCACGGTGTGCCAGTGTCTATCATTTTAGATCAGGGAACACAATTTACATTGCAGTTTTGTAGAGTAATGCAATGAGAGTTGGGCACACAAGTTGATTTGAGTACAACAGTTCACCCTCATATGGATAAACATTATGAGTGCATATTCGGATATTAGAGGATATGTTACGCGCTTGTGTCATAGATTTTGGGGGTTCTTTAAATCAATTTCTGTCGCTCATAGAGTTTGGCTACAACAACAGCTACCAATCGAGCATTCAGATGGCTCTATATGAGGCTTTGTATGGGAGATGATGTCGGTCTCCAGTGGGATGGTTTGAGCCGGGTGAGGCTAGGCTATTGGGTACTGACTTGGTTCAGGATGCTTTGGACAAGGTTAAGTTGATTCAGGATCGTCTTTGCATGGCACAGTCTAGGAAGAAGAGCTACGCCGATAGAAAGGTTCGTGATGTTGCTTACATGGTGGGAGAGAAGGTACTGCTCAGAGTTTTACCCATGAAGGGTGTTATGAGGTTCGAGAAGAAGGGTGGGTTGAGCCCTTAGTATATTGGGCCTTTTGAGGTGCTGGAGAGTATTAGAGAGGTGGCTTACAAGCTTGCATTGCCGCTTAGATTGTCGAGTGTTCATCCAATGTTTCATGTTTCGATGCTTCGAAAGTATGTCGACAATCCGTCTCATGTTTAGACTTCAGCGCGGTTCAGTTGGATGGTGATTTGACTTATGATATGGATCTGGTGGCCGTTTTGGAGAAGCAGGTTCGAAAATTGAGGTCAAAGAACATAGCTTCAGTCAAGGTGCAGTGGAGAGTTCAGCCAGTTGAGGAGGCCACTTAGGAGACCGAGCGGGATATGCTGAGTAGATATCCACACCTATTTGAGACTTCAGGTATGTTTCTAGACCCATTCGAGGATGAACACTTATTTAAAAGGGGGAGGATGTAATGACTCGGCCGGTCGCTTTGAGTGGTGTAGCCCCCTTCCCCACTTACAACTTATTTTATGCTCAATTGTCGATCTGTGACTTAACGGGGTTGTTGATTTGGTTTCGGGGATGTTTCGGAATGAGTTGAGACACTTAGTCTCAAGGTTGGAAGCTTAAGTTGAAAAGGTTGACCGAATATTTACTTATGTGTAAATGACTCCGGAATGGAGTTTTGATAGTTCAAATAGCTCCGTAGGGTGATTTAGGACTTAGGAGTATGTCCGGATAGTGATTTGGAAGTCCGTAGTTGATTTTGGCTTGAAATGGCGAAAGTTGGAAAATTAGAAGTTTTGGAAATTGAGAAGTTTGACCGAAAGTTGACCTTGTGGTTACCGGACTCAGATTTTGGTTCTAGAAGTTTATATAAGTTCGTTGTGTCATTTATGAATTGTGTGCAAAATATGAGATCAATCGGACTTGATTTGATAGGTTTATCGAATACAGAAGTTAAAAATGCATAAGTTCATTAGGCTTGAATCGATGCGTGATTCGTGGTTTTAGCGTTGTTTGATGTGATTTGACACTTCGAGCGAGTTTGTATCATGTTTTAGGACTTGTTGGTATGTTTGGTTGAGGTACCGAGGACCTCGGGTGGAATTCGGATGGTTAGATCGAAGTTTGGACTTGAGGAAATGTTGGAATTTCAATTCTTGTGCGATCGCACCTGCGATGGAATTGGTCGCAGGTGCATGACCGCAGAAGCGACAAAATGAGCGCAGAAACGGCCTGGAAGAAAGCTAGGCAGTGATCGCAGGTGCGATGATTTTTTCCGCACCTACGAGATCACAGATGCAGATAAAGTTGATGGTTTGAAGGGGGCGTATGGCAGCAGTTGTATACGGTGGAAATTGACGGCTCGATTTCACGAGCATCAAGGCATCTCGAAGGCTTTCAGTGATCGACTTCAAGATAGATCGACTTCGATACAGTTCGACTTCGAGACAGTATAACTAATGACTGGTCCTGAGACATTATGAATTACCGGTCTTGGCGAATCAAGGTGGAGTTCCCAAGGCACGTGCATATGGAAGGTCAAGTCTAGTGGACTAGCCCAAAAGGCGAATCAGGGCATTTAATGGCTGTACCAGCCCCATATCTTTGTAATTAATGCATTTATACTATGTTGGGATTCCCCCTCTTATATAAAGGGGATCCTTGTCATTTTGTAAACATCTGTTGCTCTATACTAAATATACTAGAACATTCTTTCTGCTCTCTAACACATTCTATTGGTTTCGTTATCTTATTTATTGCTCATATTTATTGTGTTCTATTTATTATTCATCATTTATTGCTTATTATTGGCCATAAAGAGCCGCCTTTGATTTATTTATAACTGTTAGTCACCATCGACTGCCTTCGATAGCTCCCAGCCGAGCTTCAGATTCGACCCCGAGGCCCTCGAATAGGCAAGCTCAAGGGCCCGATTGACAGCGATTCAGTTTGATTAACATCTCGTTTCTAAGTCTTTCACATAGCATCAGCTGCCTAACAACTAGCATAAAAATATGTCACGTATTTTTAGAACCACTAAATCAAATTTAATTGTTATTACCATTTTCACGGTAAATAGTTTGGCACCCGCCGTGGGGCTAAAAATAATAGTGATTATTTTCTTGCTGGTTTAGCTACATAACGCAAGTTATCTTTAACACTCTTTCTTGCCCAAGATCTTTGATTTTAGGTCAAAATGTCTGACTCGGTGAACAACAACCTTGAGAACCACGGAGAGAATGGTGTAGATGTTCCAGGTGATGGTGTACCGCCAAGAAACCCTGAGAACGTACCAGAACCGATTCCCGTGGATGCGGTCTCACGCGATGCTCAACACATCGATGTAAGCTCCCACACTAATAGGAGCGTGCACCAAGGAGACCAACAAGATGCCCAGGAAACCCCGGCTAGGGAAGAACGAGAGGTTAGCCTTCATGTTATTCTTGAAATGTTGCAAGCACAACAGCTAGCGATTGCTCAGCTGCAAAGTCACCAGAAAACTCCCAGCACGGTAGCACCGGGTACGGCTCCTCCAACCAAACAGGTACCGAAGAGATCAAGCAACAACGGGTCGGTAGTCGGCCCTACCATCGTAACGATGCTCGAGGACCTCACGAGGAGGATCGAATCGGGCGAGAAGAAAATTGAAGCCAACGAAAAAATGGCCGAGACCTACAACTCCAAGGTCGATCAAATTCCGGGCGCACCCCCGATCATGAAAGGTGTGGATTCGAAGCAGTTCATACAAAGGCAGTTCCCAGAGGAAGTGGCTCCAAAGCCCATTCTAAAGAAGTTCAGAATTCCAGACCTTCCAAAATACAACGGAACCTCAGACCCCAATGAGCAGGTTACTGCCTATACTTGTGCAGTGAAGGAAAACGACCTAAAAGATGACGAGATCGAGTTTGTCTTACTAAAGAAGTTCGAAGAAACGCTTTCCAAAGGGGACATGATGTGGTATTACAACCTAGCTCCTAACTCTATAGATTTGTTTATCATGCTGGTAGATTCTTTCATAAAGGCGTATGTTGGTGCCATCAAGGTAGCAACAAGGAAATCCGACGTCTTCAAGATCAAACAGAGGGAGAATGAGATGTTACAAGACTTCGTATCTCGCTTTCAAATGGAACGAATGGAACTACCACCAGTCTCCGACGACTGGGCAGTGCAGGCCTTCACAGAAGGTCTGAATGAACAAATCTCGGTGTCTTCAAAGCAGCTGAAATAAAACCTAGTTGAATACCTTGTCGTGACCTGGTCGGACGTCCACAATCGATACCAGTCGAAGATCAGGGTCGAGGATGACCAATTAGGAGCCCCCTCGAGCTCGGTGTACCCAAGCAGGCTTCCGACAAAGGAGTCGAAACAGAACAAAGAAAGATACCAACCATACACCGAGGATAGAAGAAACACCCCGAGGCGCAACATACCCCGCAACGATCGAAGAATAGACCAAAGCCAGAATCCTTGGGGACTTATCAGCAAAGTCGGATTCGATAGGTACACAGGGACGACGGAGGCACATCGCTTGTCGGAATACAACTTCAATGTCGATGTATCAGACATCATGATCGCCATCAGTAAAATCAGAGATGCCAGGTGGCCCAGGCCTGTACAATCGGATCCTTCACAAAGGAACCATAACTTAGTGTGTGAATTCCACAACACACGCAGTCACAAGACCGAAGACTACCGACAACTCCGGGAAGAGGTAGCCCCGACTACTCAGTAAAGGTCATCTTCGGGAATTCCTCAGCGATCGAGCCAAAAATCAGTTCCGGGAAAGAGAGGAGACCAAAAAGAATGAAGCAAATGAGCTGAAACATGTCACCTATACGATCTTTTAAGGTGTCAATACCATGCAAGAACCCACGGTCAGAAGAGCGGAAACTTCCCTCACCAAGGAAAAGCAAACTTGATGCTCTATCTCAGCCCCCTAACGATGCACTGGTAACTTTTTTTCTTGCGAATACATTTCAAATTAAACTTGTGCTTGTGGATCCAAGTAGCTCGGCCAATATTATCTGGCCGAGGACAACAGAGCAGCTTGAACTGCTTGACCAAATTATGCCCGCCCCTCGAACCTTCAACGGATTCAACACGATGACCGCAAGACACACTCTCAGATACTCTCGGATATCCTCGACTAAACAAAGCATGGGACCATACCGCATCCTCATCACAAGAAACTAAAACGTATCAGGGCTCGAAACATCTCCGACACATTCTACACTGAGGTAAGACCGTCTCCTTTCTCTTTCAATCACATTCTACACTGACCTGAGTGCAGGTATCCGATCGAAAAGGCCAAAGTGCTCTCCAACTCGAAGGCCTTAGATTTCAAAAGCATGCATTGCACTCTTTTCCTTCGACTGGGTTTTTTATCCCAAAAAAGGGTTTTACCGGTGAGGTTTTTAACAAGGCAATACCCATATGCTACCTAAGGAAGATCCAACAAGTATTCAAGGCTTCTTTTTCAATCAACCTCAAATACCGGGGGGCATCCCCTCGAAAGGTCACCTACTCGGAGTAGCCAAGATACGCCAAACGGGGCTCAACGGGAAAATAATGTATCGGACCAAACGGTCGAATAAACCGTGTCTGTATAAAACAACTGGGCCCTTAACAGCAAAAACATGTATACTTGTACCAAGTAATTAAAGAATACTTCCCAAGAGTATTTTGCATTTCAAGGAAGCTCAATATTTTTGCAAAAAATGGCTCCTAAGCCGAAAGTCACCCTGAACACTCGGGGACTGGCGTCAACAACTTGAAACAACGCGACCCCCGGGTCGGAGCTCCTAACTCGTAAGCCCTCGATGAGGCAGCAACGAGATCACAAAACAACTTCAGAGCCAAAACATCCCGAACACTCAGGGACTGGCGTCGAAAACTCACGGCTACACGACCTCCGGGTCGGAAACTCCAAAATCATAAGCCCTCAATGAAGCAACACCAAGTTTACAAGTAATGGCTCCCGAGCCAAGAAACCCTCGATGACTCGGGGACTGTCGTCAATCGCCATCTCCACCGACTTATCAAAACCCGAGGCAGTACGGCCACATGTGAGCAGCCTCGGTCTCGTAAGACCTACATAAGGAAGAACAACATCTGTAAGACCTCAAGTAAGGCATGAACAATACTTGTACCAAGTATCCAAAACTGTAAGACCACAAAGGCATGAAAAACTTGTAAGACTTTACTAAAGGCATAAACCCGATCTCAAAGTTTCGGCTATATATCGAACTTGTAAGACCCCTAAAAAGGCATACCCTCGATATAGATGTCGAAACTACTTCACTCGGGACTTAAAGGCTCTAGACAAACACAAATGACTTAAGGTAGTACCAGCCAAACTAACGCGACTCAGGGATGCCCGACCATCGCTATAAATCACAGGCCTTCAATTACTTCGAATATACTTCGGAAAGAACTAATTAAACAAGCTACCCTCGATATAGGCAAAAGAGTTTCCACTATGTCATCTCCTAAACACTAGCTTTGAGATACTCAGCCTCCGAGCCAAAACCTCATGCGGTACTCGATCATCCCCATATAACGACTTGCAATCGAGGTTTTTTATTAAGCCGTCGAAGAGTCAGGAAAACACTATTTCGAAAAATCCTTATCGAGGGAAAAATAAAGCTTACATAAAAGGTCGCATCGACCTAAGGCGTAAGAGCCACTATCGCCATCCCACATAAAAGGTCGCATCAACCTAAGGCATAAGAGTCATTGTCGCTAGCCCACATAAAAGGTCGCATCGACCTAAGGCGTAACAGCCATTGTTGCTAGCCCACACAAAAGGTCGCACCGACCCAACGCGTAAGAGCCTAAGGGCCAGCTTGCAATTCAAAAACTTGAGGGTTGAATGAGCTCGAGTCGAACCCGATTCGGAGACTTAACCCAAAACAGTTAACTGAATATGCCTAAGAACAAACGCATAAGAGCCACTGTCGCCAGCACTAAAATTGAAGGTCGCATCGACCAAGTGCGTAAGAGCCTACGGGCCAGCCTAATGAGCCCTAGGACCGTACCACGAATCTAAGGATTCCTCTAAAACTCAAAGACCAGTTTATCTGGCCAAAACCAAGGCAAAAATAAATGCAAGAGAAACAAAACCGCGAGGTTTTCTCTTTATACATATATGCAAAAAAATACAAGCTCCATTTACAACATACTTCGAAAGTATTATGTACAGAATCAGAAAAGAAAATATACGTCCCCCTTGGGGACTATGGCTCGTCGGCCTCATCCTCGCTATCCTCGGCATCGGACAGAAGGAATTTAACATCATGTTCTTCCGCTTTCGCTTGCTTGATCTCTTTCGAGAGGTCGAAGCCCCTGGCATGAATTTCCTCGAGGGTTTCCCTTCGAGATTTACACTTCACGTACTTTTTACTATTGTTCTCACGATCAAGAGCTTCCCTCAGCTCAGCTCTAGCATAGGCAGTGCCCTTCAAATAGGCTGCCACTTTCTGGTCGGCCTTAGTGCGGCTCATTACGGCCTCAACCCGGGCATTCACCACCTTGGACTTTGCCTTCAAAATCTCAGACTCGAGCCTTGTAATCATATTCGTTTGGACAGAATCATTTGCATAAGCGTTCCGAATTTGCACCTCGAGGGTAGAAGCCTTAGCCAAAGCATTCTCCTTGGCCGCAACTTGGGCATCTACTCGAGCCTTCAACTCGTTAAGCTCATGCTCGGCCCGGCCAACTTCGCCCCAAAGACGTTCTAGCTCCTTTGTTTTGCTCTTTAACTGAAATATCGAAACATTAATCTCCGAAAATGAAAGAGGAGCATACATCAACCTGAAATACAGGTTACTTGTCTTTCAAGACGGTTTTCGCAGTTATGACTTCGATCCGCCTCACACCACAGGTATACCAGCTCACTTTCCTTTCTCTCACAAAGGAGCCTAATGGATCTCTCCCTATCCAAAGCTTTCCGCAGCCTAGCATCATGGTGAAGCAGCTCGGACTTAAGCTTGTCAAAGGCTTGCAAAGGAAAATTCAATAAGAAAGGAAGGGCGCGAAACCAAGATAAGCATATACCGGCTACCAAAGCTTACCATAAAGCCAAGCCTATGAGCCTCACCAAAGGCTGAGCCAATGTCTGATGGCCTAGTATCCCCCAAAGCGCCTTTGGCAAAAAAAGAGGAAGGCGCCACATGACCCTTGTTCCTCGAAGTACCTTCGACAGGAGTGGGAAATGATCTTTCGGAAATAGAGGCCTCTGAAGCCGGAAGGTCGGCCGAATCGCCTCTTTTGGACCTCAGAAAAGGACTCGCCCCACCGTGGGCATCCACACACCTCGGAGACTCTTTCCATTTATTATCAACCCTCAACCCCGAGGTTTCGGCAGTCTTTTCTCCTCCTCCAGGGGGCACGGTCTCATCTCGGAAAAATGTCCAACACCTGCGGTGACAGAGTTAGTATGCTAAAAAGAAAGGTACCTTTTTGAGGAAATAAGCCACTAAACGCCTACCGTGATGCTTTGCCTCCCATCTCCCCTTGGACAAGTCTTGCCACCTGTGCTTATCATAGGTCGAACAAACTCCCAGCTTGCGGGACCATTCAGCCAGATTAGGGACCTCATTCGGCAACTAAGGAATTGCTATAAAGAATAAAATAGAAAGATGCCCTTATGGAGTACGCCTCCGCTATGGACAAAGTGATAAAAATACAGGTACGCTACTTACGTGTGAAATTCCATTTCTCAGGAAATGGCAAGGACTCTCCAGGGATAATATAGATTGTCCGTGCTCGAACGAACTGGCTCATCCACCCTCGGTCCTCGTCCTCTTCGTCGTTAATGGCAGGGGACCGAGTGGATTGATGTCGTAGAGTACCTTATCATCAGCACTATTTTCCAGAGGGATGGGTGAGCCTGCGCCAGGGTAACCTGATATCTCCTATAGAACTCAATCACGACCCTATCAGGGGGACCTGGCGTAAAAGGATGCGTATACATGCTCAAAAACCCCTCGACATGGGTCATGATATTCTCCTCCTAGGAAGGTACATGTAGTACCACTCCTTCTTCCCATCCGCAATCTTTTCTAATCATCTCGAGGTGTTCCTCCCTTATTGAAGAGATTAACCTCGATATATGCTCCTGATGCCCTTGAACGTTGGGAGGTCTCTCCAACGTAAAGTCTCTCCTCGAGGCTCGCTCACCGGGTGCCGGTGGTGTACCACCGACCGGACATGGAACAGAGGTAGAACTCCCCTCTCCTTGATGGGCGGATGTCGATGTAGAATCCATGGCTACGATAAAACAGGAAGAGGAGGATGGAGGTTTAGGCAAAGGCTTTAAGTCGAAACTGCGAGAGAACTAGCACAAAGAACAAAGTTCTATGGAAGAAATAGTTACTCAGAATAGCAGAATCTCCATTTGAGAAGTAAGCGAGTGAATATATAAAGGCAGGCAACGACTGCTCGCCTACCCAGAAGATCAATTAATTCTGGCCATGACAACATCACCTTTTTTAGGGAATGTACTGGCAGGAGCACCCCGATGGTCCCACTATCAGGTCACATGAATGTTTCTATCGCACGAAGTTCGGGAGGTATCGAGACCACGAAGGTTTTCCTACTATCATAAGCATCGGCCCCTAAGGAGCTATCGACCTAATTTCAAGATAGAACCCGATTTCGGGAGCTCCGGTCACTCCAAGCACGAGATCCAAAGAGCCAACATCGAAATTCGAAGGCTAACTCCGCAAGAACGATGAAATATAACGAATGGAAAAACTTGAAGCAGAAAGATTCTCTTGCATTGCCAAAAAATATATTTACATGGGGCGTCTTTACAAGACTTGTTCCCCGGGAGTACATGCGCAAAAAAAGAAGAAAAGAAAAGGCGATGCAGGCCTACTCTTCTTTGCCACTACCCTCCAAACCATCTCCGGGACCTTCATCCAAGGTGACTAAGAGCTCCCAGTTTTCCTCCAATTCTTGGGCTTTCTCGATCTCAGTTAAGAGTTCAGCACCTTTGGCACTGGCTTCCTCTAAGCCTTGCCTCCTCACCTTTACACTAGCATGAGTGACATCTCGAATTAGTTTTTGCTCGGCCTTCTCCGATATACTTCGGGCTATTTGATTTGCGGTAGAGGCGTCCTTCAGATAAGTGGCGACTTTTGCTTCGACCTCAGATTTGGCCGTAGACAGCTTGGAAATCTCTTTTTGAGCATTTTTTAGAAGACCCTGGGTCGATGTCAATTCCGAGGTCACTACCTCGTTTTTCCTCCTCAGCTCGAGGATCTCCCCATTCTTCTAACAGATCTGCAAAAGAAAGGATAAGTCAGCCAACATTGAATTATGGGAACAATGATAGGATTTACGAATAACAGGCTACCTGCTCAGCAAGGCCAGCCCTTTCTATGAGCACTCCCTCCAAGCTCGCCCGAAGTTCGCTTAGCTCCTTCTCCTTTCGGGCAGAGGAGGCCTCCGAATCTTACAGGCCCGAGGCGAGTTTCTTGAGCTCCTTTCCACGGCACGAAAGCTCCTCTTGGAGCCTAGAGAGGGCATGATCATACATCTCCTTGGACTACGGCAAAACATAGGAGTCAAAAAAATGAAGAAAAATGCTTGAGACTAAAAAAGGTTTGCATGAACAAGCCATCACCTGTAGATGGAACTTCTCCGCTGCCTCAATGGCGCTAGGAGCATCGAGATCGATGCCCTCACTGGTATCGTCAATGTCATCAAAGAAGTTGGCAAACGCACCTCCTCCCTTGAGAGGGCCCTCCACGTTGGCAACATTCGGGTCCTAGGCATCCCTCAACTCCCCAGACGAGAATTGAGGGCCCAAACTGAAGCCACCCAATACTTCGATGTCACCAAAGGGCAAATCCTGCCCCCGAAAAGCAACCTTCAGCGACAGTCTTCTCGACGAGGGCTGCACCACAACTAGACGGAGGCTCAGGGGCCATGTCCACGCCCTCTTTGAGGCCCTCAGAGGCACGGGCTCGAGCCGATTCAGCTAACCCTAACTCAGCACCCTTTGGCACAGACATTTGGGGGGCTTCCGTGCCCGACTTTCTCCTTTGTACCAAAGAGGCATCATCTCCATCATCGTCCTCGTCGTCGGAGCCCACTCCAGAAGATAAGATCGAGACCTCGGCTTCGACTCGAGATCTATTGGGCTTAGCTTTCTTCGTCACCGGGGACTCAGCGGCCGATCATTTATTCCTCTTCTTTCCTTTGTTAGGCTTCGGAGCCTCCTCCTCACCATTAGGAGGCGGTCTCATCTGCAATCCATTGCCAAGGCGTACGCAAACACATTGGTCGAAATTTGTCAGGATAAAGGATATGGAAAAAGTATGCAAAAACATAGTAAAAGAGGTAAGAAGGATTTTACCATGGTTCTTGGCCACCCATCGCGTTTTGGCCAGGTTAGGCCAAGACTGGACGAGATACGGGAACGAGGTATCCAACCGCTTGATCCATCCCGGCAGATCCTGAACCACTTCGGGGTACCAAGCGGTAGCTGCAAAAACCAAGGGGGGGTCATTTTTCGGAAGAGAGGTAAGAAGATCACAAAGCATGTTCGAAGGAAAAGTACTTACGCTATATATTCCACTTCTTCGGGAATGGCATCCTCCCGGCCGAAATAATGTCTGAAGTCCTCACTCGGACAAACTTGTTCATCCACCCTCAGTCCTTGTCCTCATCAGTGCTCGAGAAAAATGGTTTTTTGGACCGATGGTGAAGCTTAATCAAACCTAGATAAAATCGAGGGCTAAACAATCTAATCAAATGGTCAAGGGTAAAGGTCTCGCCCTCGGCCCCATTGGAGCAGTGGCGGAGCATGTAGACTATCCTCCAAAAAGATGGATAGATTTGACCAAGCATCACTTAGTACTTGCCGCAGAAATCGAGAATAACCGAGTCTATCTCCGGGGAAGAAGGGTTGGAAGAGTCGATCGGACCCAAAGTGAACGGGTAAGTATATACATAAAGGAAACCAGCTTTGTGATCTGTTACGCTCTTGTTAGAGCAGGGGATCTCAACCAGCACTGCCTTCCCCCAACGGCAGTCTTTCTTCACTTTCTTTACATCGGTCACTACGCTAATATACCGGGACACATGTTCGCATCGGCCCGGTGTAGATGAAGGTTTGTCGATGGTGAAATCGTTCATCTTGTCGAACCTAATATGAGTGCACTACTCAACGGTGGATATCACTTTGGGTTTTCCTTTGGATGTTCGAGATGAAGAGGCAGCCTCGTCTTTTCGAGGAACTGTCTTGGAAGTTCTAGCCATGGTGATGGTAAAGCTTTTCTGAGAAAGTAGGCAAAGGGTCAAGAACAGAAGAAGAAAAAAAATGTGAAGGGAGATGGATCTGGACTTGAAAATTTGAAGATGTTGAGAAAGTATGAATTATCAAACGATTGATGCATTTATAGGAGTCGTGTGGGCAGCGGAAAGGACGAGCCAATAGCGGTTTGTGGGCTTCTCGATAGTTGTGTTTGACGGCAACCCTTGCACGGATTTTTGAAGTATGGCATTTAATGCTATGATAGGCTGAAATCATAGCGATGATGCTTATGGAGTAGGAGCTCAAAATCGTTTCCTATCACTTTGTTCTAGAAAACGCAGGGACTATCTGTATACAGTGGAAATCGACGGCTTGATTTCACGGGTATCAAGGCATCGTCGAAGGCTTCCAGTGATCGACTTCGAGACAGATCGACTTCAAGACAGTTCGACTTTGAGACAGTATAACTAATGACCAGTCCCGAGACATTGTGAATTACCGGTCTTGGCGGATCAAGGTAGAGTTCCCAAGGCACATGCATATGGCAGGTCACGTCTAGTGGACTAGCCCAAAAGGTGAATCAGGGCATTTAATGGTTGTATCAACCTCATATCTTTGTAATTAATGTATTTGTACTATGTTGGGATTCTCCCTCTTATATAAAAGCGACCTTTGTCATTTTGTAAACATCTGTTGCTCCATACTAAATATACTAGAATATTCTTTCTACTCTCTAACACATTCTCTTGGTTTCGTTATCTTATTTATTGCTCATATTTATTGTATTCTATTTATTGTTAATCATTTATTAATTTATGAACTTCAAACAAGTTCCAAATTAGTTATTGATATTACGTGGTATTACATGATATACTTTGGACAAGAATAGGGAGTAAACATTCGCCTAGAAATTTAAGTGTGAAATGGATATTCAGGACAAGTTTAAGGGGAAATTTGTATTTTTCCTTATAAGGAAAAACATTAAATTGTTTTAGATTCAAAACATATAAAGAAAAAGCTCACTTAATTTTACTTAATCTCCTCTTGATGCAATCTAAAGAAGGATATATTTTCTTAATGTTTTTAGAGATGTTTAAAGAAAAAGGAAAATTTGGATAAGCTCATAATGATAATCTGTTTATCTAAAGGATTGTATTTACCTCCATAGTCAAAGTCGAGAGGATTATATATACCTCCCAAAGTCAAAAATCATACGTCCAAAATATACAAAATGTTCTGGAAGAAAGGCAAGAGTAAAGTTGATAATGAGTTTCCTTTAGTGAAATGGCTGACGAAGGATTTTAGAGGTATAAGATTTAGTGAAAGTGATTTGGAATACCTTTTCAAGAACTTAGATCCTGTTGTGGCTGTGATTGTAAAGGAAGAAGACGAAGTCATGATTCCTATTTGGGATCAAGACACAGGAGCTAACCATATCTTCAAGTTGAAAAAGGACATCAATGGAGTTTTCGGATTTTATGAAGATTGGATAGAACGTGTTGCTCAACGACGAGGATTTGAAGGCAACGAGTTAATTGGTTTCTATGTCAACCGCCTGAATTTGGAACTAACATTTTCAGTGATTGATACAAGAGATAGTACCGCAGAATAGAAAACTTCAATATTTATTCTCGAGTGCATGTACAATAAGATTAGATATCAAGAATATAACTTGCAGAGATAGCCTTCATTGATATAATCTTTTATTTCTGCTAACTTTTCCGTTTTACGCTTAACTCCCGCCAAGGTACAAATATTATTCAAACCTCAATTTCAACTTTAAATATGTATTATTCTGGCCAGAAATCTTCTCACTTCCTTAAAAAAATTGATGAAGTGAAAATTTTCTCATGGTATATAGACCATCTGTTTGATAAGATATAAGATATCTTACTAGAATAATGTTAAATAAAACTATCCAATGAACCCATTCTTTAATCAAATATATCATATCAAATTTATGTTGCACCACTAAAAAAGGGGGTCAACGAAAAAAGACAAAAGTCGACATATATATAACTTATAACACGATGGTCGTGACCCGTGTGATATCAGCATCCAAAATAGTAAATATAAAATTGAGATTTTACTGAATTAGATTTCTTGTACCAAATGACGCATAGAAAACATATGGATACCATGTGGACACCTTGGGATATTTTTGTGGAAAAACAATTACTATATTACACTTTGTACATGTATCTTCTTTTTTTTAAGTTGTTATTGTGACATGCTTTTAACACGATATTATTCTTTTACTGATTTTGGATGTATTATGTTGTGGTATAATTTATTCCATAATTTTATATCCTTTGAATGTTTGCGGTTAAGTTACCAAATCAGGCTGATAGTTGATTTATGATGTTTAAGAAGCAGTTAAGGTGAAAAGAAGCAATTTAGATGAAAAGAAACAATTAGGATGATTTTGACTAAATTGAAAATCTGGGAAAGCAAAGTGGGAGATTCTTGAGGGTTCAAGAGGCTTCCCGCAACGCATGGCGATCGGGGGAACGTCTTACTGATGGTAGGCTATAATTATGTATTTTAATCGCTTATTACATTTTAATTTATTGTATTTTAATTGAGTTTGAGTTTTAATCGTTAGTGTTTTGCACTAAATGTATATTTTATGCCTTGTAGGAATGATTCCGATCTATGTAGATATTATGAAATGAATTCAAGTTATTCTGGAGCTTTGAAGTCTGAGTAAAAGCCCAAGGATTAAGTTGGGATCGTGTTCGGGGATCAACGGATGATAATGCACTTTAAGAACGAAACGAAGAATCAAGCAGGCATACTATGCATTGTCTAGTAAAATACACATAACTTTTCACTCAGAAATCCGTTTGGGCTCCACAATATATCGTTGGAAAGCTATTTAAAAGTTCTACAACTTTCATATTTTATATTTTTCCAAATTTCCACAGCCACGCCACATAGAGCGCCGTGGCTTTGTAAATTGATGTTGCTCTCAAATTGCATGCTCTCTGAAGTTTCCCACAAGCACACCGTGTGGCGCGTCGCCCAATGCAGCACGCCTATGCAAATTTTACAGAGCCAGAGTCCTATTTCATGCAGCAGAAGATGTTTTCATCTGGGCCCGACCCTACTTGGTATAAATACATGTAAAAACGTTATTTTTCTAACTTTTGACAAAATTTTGACCTAGGGAGAGCACAGAGCCGCCGTGGAGGCCGGGTTTCATCTTTTATTCCACCAAACTTAGTAATTCTTATGTTTCTTTGTATGATTTGTTGTTTGGCACTATGTCTATGTGGAGCTAAACTTCACGTTCTAGGGTTGTGGTTCTTTCATGACTATTGTTATTTGAACATTGATTTTGATTACTCGATTGTCATATTAGTTTATTTATTCAATCTTGCGCTTAATTATTTAATTGGTTGATCACCAATTGAATATTATCTACGAATCTAGAATTGAACTCGAAAGTGGGAATTCTAGATTGCACATAGGATTGAGTAGAGCAAGTTCTTGAACCTGGGCATCGGGGAATGGATACGCGGTTAGAAAAGACATATACTTAATTCCCTTGCTTGGTTGATGTACAGGAAATATAAATGCATTCTTGTTGATTCTAACTCCATAGACATATAGGCGCTAGGTTAGCTTGAATAGGCAAGTAAGAATTCAACAGATTCTTATGAGCAATATTAACTCTGTCAACCAAAATATTAGATAAATTATTTATTCAATTCAATTGAAGAATACAATAGGAATATTAGATAGCCCATGACCCTAGATCGTTTTCATTATATTGATAACATAAAAATTTGTTCTTCCTCTGTTCAAGGTTTATTATTTATATTTTTTTATTTAATTAGTTTAGAATCAAATATTTCTAGGTTTAATTCTTGTTTAGATATTTAGGATAGTCCAATATAGTTAATAGTTAATCACAAGTCCTCGTAGGTTCGATATCCGACTTTTTATTACTTGACGACCCTGTATACTTGTGTGTGCATTTGGCCCCAACACTTAGCCGATTGTATGAAAATGTAATACTCTCTCCGTTCAAGTTTACTTGTCCACTATACTAAAAATAAGGGTATATTTGGAAAGTCATCTTATAATTAGATTTGGGTGTAATAGAGTGTTATTACACAGTTTTGTCATGTGTGTATTGTAGGATTTAAACACATATACACAGAACCTACGCAGCGAAATATTAATAGGACGTACCTTCAGCCATTGTTGTTCGAGCGTTATAAAGAATCGTCTTTGAAACCTTTAGCAGAAAACCTAGGAAGCCTTCTAGCATGTGCCTATCGTGTGATGCTAGTCTGATGGAGTCACATGCGTATTATAGGTATGCTAGGGACTCTTAGGCAAATACTTTAGACCGAGGGACTTCTCCATAAATTATAATTGTCGTAGGGACTCCTAATAAAAATTATTTCTTTCCATCAAAGAAACTACCATATATGCATAACTACAGAATATTATCTGATATATTATCAACTTGGGATTTATTATCTTATATGTTGGTCACACTAAAAGTATCTAGAAGAGACGGTATTCTAACATTCTTCCATTTGGCCCACATATTAAAATCAGATAATCCTTTATAAGAGAAACATAATAATATGTTTGTAGATTTTATCACTCAACTAAAAGTTATGCAACAATCAGTTTAGCTAGAAGCCTAGAACATATCATTACATGAATCATCGCGGTCATGCTCTTAAATAAATAATCCTTCCATGTATTACAATGTACAATATGTTCTAATAAAGTGTCAACACCTTTATGAATGAACTTAATATAAGTCATTTAGAGTCCAATTTTATTAATCCAATGATCACAAAATAATACATGAAAAATCAAGTGTGCGCTGTCATGTATATTAAAATAAACATAATGTCTAGGCAAACTATTAGAGAGCAAAATAAGACTAAATTGAGCTACTAACTCCCATATGGGTTACGTGATCCTTGAATATATTAGTCGGCAGACTTTTAGTCATAGGATCAGCAATTATTCATCAAAGTAGTACTAACAGGCTCAAAACTCACATCCTGCCTCTTGACATAGTCTCTAACCATCAAGTACTTTATGTCGATGTGTTTGCTTCGACTGCCACGTTATTGTTCTTAGAAAAGAACGCTGTAGTTGAATTGTCACAGAATATTCTCAATAGCCTTGAAATGGAATCGACAATCCTAAGGCCGAAAATAAAGTTCTTCAACCATAACGCATGTGATATAGCTTCATAGCATGCTATAAATTCAGCTTCCATATTGGATGTTACAACAATTGTCTGCTTGACACTTCTCCAAGATATAACGACTCCAGCAAGAAGGAAAATATATTCTGAAGTAGATTTACTAGTGTCTTTGCATCCTCCCAAATCAGAGTCTGAATATCCAATCACCTCCAATAAGTCAGAGTATTTGTATGTGAGCTTAATTAAAATCCTTGGTTCTTTGCAAATATCTTAAAACCTTTTTACTAGCTTCCCCATGATCAAGATCAGGGTTACTTTGATATCTATCAAGCATTCCTACCGCAAAAATAATATCAGATCTAGCATAGACCAGTGCATATATAAGGCTCCATGAAAGTTACGGATACAATGATGTTATCAAAATCGTAAGGAATATTCAAAACAAAAAGAATATTTGTATTATTGTAAATCATAAGATGGTTAATTAGTGTTACGGAATCCAAAGGGAGGTCCGTAGACCATGTGAGTGAACCAGAAGGCAAGATCAGGGGCATAATGAACATAAAATGCCAAATGTTAAGGATCCAATTGAAGTTATCAAAACCCTAAGGACCAAGTTGACGATATACAAGCTTTGGGGGGGGGGAGGGGACCATTTATGCATTTTTCACTCTCTAATATCCCTAAGTCCTAACCTTCCCCTGCTTTGTTGACGATAACGTGTGCTCATTTCCCATCTTCTCTGTGTGAGAGACATCAGATATGGCTATATCTTCTCTTATTCCCAGCCCACCTCAATCCATTGGTAAGTTCCAGTTTCTTTATACTCTAATTTCAGTTCATTTGTATAAAAATAAATAAAACTTCAGTCTTTATTGATTGCTCTCTCTTTCTTTCCCTTTTAGGATACCCAGCTGCTTTGTTACACCCACATACGAATGGGACTCCATGTGACTATGTAAGTTCCTTCACTACCTCTTTCACTGTGTGTGTGTGTGTGTGTGTTTTGTTGGAAGGAAGGGCATTGCTGTATTATGTGAATGAGCTTATCTGATAGTCTATGTTTCTATGTTATTTGGCAGTTAATCTATTTACAAATTTTAGCAAGCAGAATAACTCATGCTTAGCGAGGGAAAATTCTATATTGAAAATACATGGCGTAATCTAAAAACTCCTTTCCTTTAAAAAAAAAAGAAGAAGAAGAAACTCTCCAAAGGAAATTTTGCTCCATTCCAGTCAAACTTTTCCAGTGCCAGCATAAACTGAGAAGAAGACGGCCAATTCTTCCAACACGGCTTTGAAAGAAATTGAGAATAACTCATGATCTATTCAACATAGCTGAGGATATTGATTTTATTCTAAGATGGAACAAAGAATAATATTGGTTTGCTTTTTGTTCTATATAAAAATAAATTTGTGATTTGTTTCTGCTTATAATAATTGCAAGATTTGATATTCCATAGCTTTTATAATCTTATGATAGATTTGAGGTTGTGAGAAGGCACGGGAGAAAATATGATGTATTGATATTGTGTGTTCAATACAATACAAAAGGTCCTTATTTATAGCTATACTATACAAGGACATACTACTCCTATTCCAATGTGAGACAAGACTACATTATGTACATATCTAACACTCCCCCTCAAGCCGGTGCATACACATCATATGTACCTAGCTTGTTACACATGTAACTAATACGAGAACCAGTAAGAGACTTAGTGAAAATATCTGCTAGTTGATCATTCGACTTTACAAACTTTGTAACAATATCTCCTGAAAGTATTTTTTCTCTGACAAAGTGACAGTCGATCTCAATGTGTTTAGTCCTCTCATGGAACACCAGATTTGACGCAATATGAAGAGCAGCTTGGTTATCACACACTAGTTCCATCCTACTGATTTCTCCGAACTTTAACTCCTTGAGCAATTGCTTGACCCAAACTAACTCACACGTTGCCATAGCCATGGCCCAATATTCGGCTTCTGCGCTAGATCGAGCAACTACATTCTGTTTCGTGCTCTTCCACGAGACCAAATTACCTCCTACTAGAACACAATATCCAGATGTAGATCGTCTATCAAAAGGTGATCCTGCCCAATCAGCATCTGTGTACCCAACAATCTGCTCGTGGCCTCGATCTTCGAATAGTAATCCTTTGTCTGGAGCTGACTTTATATACCGAAGAATACGAACAACTACATCCCAGTGACTATCACAGGGAAAATCCATAAACTGACTTACAACACTCATCGGAAAAGAAATGTCAGGTCTAGTCACTGTGAGGTAATTCAGTTTTTCAACCAACCTCCTATATCTCGTAGGGTCTCTAAGAGGCTCCCCCTGTCCAGGCAGAAGCTTAGCATTCGGATCCATAGGAGAGTCAATAGGTCTGCAACCCATCATTCTAGTCTTCTCAAGAATGTCTAAGGCATACTTCCGCTGTGAAATAACAATACCTGAGCTAGACTGAGCGACCTCAATACCTAGAAAATACTTCAGACTGCCCAGATCCTTAGTTTGGAAGTGCTCAAAGAGATGTTTCTTCAGATTAGTAATACCATCTTGATCGTTGCCAGTAATAACAATATCATCAACATAAACCACCAGATAAATACACAGATTCGGAGCAGAATGCCGATAAAATACAGAGTGATCAGCCTCACTACGAGTCATGCCGAACTCCTGAATAATTGTACTGAACTTACCAAACCAGGCTCGAGGGGACTGTTTCAAACCATATAGTGACCTGCGCAATCTGCATACACAACCACTAAACTCCCCCTGAGCAACAAAACCAAGTGGTTGCTCCATATAAACTTCCTCGTCAAGATCACCGTGGAGAAAAGCATTCTTAATGTCTAACTGATAAAGAGGCCAATGACGTACAACAGCCATGGACAAAAAAAGACGAACATATGCTACTTTAGCCACGGGAGAGAAAGTATTACTATAATCAAGACAAAAAATCTGAGTATATCCTTTTGCAACAAGACGAGTCTTAAGTCGATCAACCTGGCCATCTGGACCGACTTTGACTGCATAAACCCAACGACAACCAACAGTAGACTTACCTGCAGGAAGAGGAACAAGCTCCCAAGTGTCACTCGCATGTAAAGTAGACATCTCGTCAATCATAGCCTGTCGCCATCTAGGATGAGATAGTGTCTCACCTGTAGACTTAGGAATAGAAACAGTGGACAAAGAAGATATAAAAGCATAATGAGGTGACGACAGACGATGATAACTTAGACCAACATAGTGGGGATTAGGATTAAGTGTGGACTGTACACCTTTGCGGAGTGCAATTGGTTGACTAAGAGGAGACAAGTCCGCAGTAGGTGCAGAACCTGATGCAGGACGTGAATCACCTAGGCCTGATGCTGGATGTGGGCGACGATGATAAGTCAAGAGTGGCGGAGCTGCAGAAGGTTGAACTGGATTATGTGGAGGAACTGGACCTATAGGTGATGGAACTGGAGCTATAGATGGTGGAACGGGAGCTATAAATGGTGGAGCTGGAGATGTAGAGGAAGATGGATGGGAGATAGTGACTGAATCTCCAAAAGAAGAGACTGGTAGTACCTCAGAAATATCTAAATGATTACCTGGATCTGTGAAGTATGATTGGGTTTCAAAAAAGGTAACATCAGCGGACATAAGGTATCGCTGGAGGTCAGGAGAATAGCATCGATACCCCTTTTGCGTTCTCGAGAAACCAAGAAATACGCACTTAAGAGCACGGGGAGCTAACTTATTTGTTCCGGAGTAAGGTTATGGACAAAACAAGTGCTTCCAAAGACACGGGGTGGAAGAGAGAACAAAGGTAAGTGGAGAAACATGACAGAGAATGGAACTTGGTTCTGGATATCTGAAGATGACATACGATTAATAAGATAGCAAGATGTAAGAACTGCATCCCCAAAAACGCGACGGAGCATGAGATTGTATGAGTAGGGTACGAGCAGTTTCAATAAGATGTCTATTCTTTCTTTCAGCTACCCCATTTTGTTGAGATGTGTACGGACAAGATGTTTGATGAATAATCCCATGAGATTTCATAAACTGCTGAAATGGGGAAGACAAATACTTTCGGGCATTATCACTACGAAATGTGCGAATAGAAACCCCAAATTGATTTTGAATTTCAGCGTGAAAGGTCTAGAAAATAGAAAACAACTCAGATCGGTTTTTTATCAAAAATATCCAGGTGCACCTAGAATAGTCATCAATGAAGCTGACAAAGTAGCGGAATCCTAATGTAGAACTAACCCGACTAGGACCCCAAACATCTAAATGGACTAAAGTAAAAGGTGACTCTGCTCGATTATCAATACGTCGAGGGAAATGAGAGCGAGTATGCTTACCGAGCTGACATGACTCACACTCTAGAGCTGACAAGTGAGATAAACCAGGTACCATTTTCTGAAGTTTTGACAAACTGGGATGTCCTAACCGTTTATGTAATAAAGCTGGTGAATCAGTAACGGGACAAGTTGGTGATGGAAGACAAGATGTGAGTCCATGTGATTTAGCAAGGATAAGGTAATAAAGTCCATTTGGTTCACGCCCGATACCAATGATCCTCCCTGTACTGCGTTCTTGTATAAAAACATGATCATCAAGAAATAAAACGGCACATTTAAGTGATTTGGCTTGGCGACTAGCAGCTATGAGATTAAAAGGACTATTAGGGACATAAAGAACTGAATCTAAAGGTAAGGAAGGAATTGGGCTTGCTTGACCTATTGCAGTTGTCATGGTTTGAGACCCATTGGCCATTGTGACTCTTGGAAGAGATTGAGAATACGAAATAGTAGTGAAAAGAGATTTGTTACCAGAAATATGATCCGATGCACCTGAATCAATGACCCAAGACTCAGAGGATGAAGATTGAGAGACACAAGTCACGCTATTACCTGTTTGAACAACGGAAGCTATCTCAGAAGATGTCTGCTTACCTGCTTTCTACTGAAGAAACTCAAAATAATCCGCTAAAGAAACCATCCGACTATTCGAAGTATCGGTTCTCATGTCGCTACAATTAATAGTAGTAGGGTTAACTTGAAATAGTGGAAATTAGTAACTCCTTTGGGAAAACTGAAGAAATCGCTAAGAAAACACTGTTTCTGCGCCGGAAACTTAACACTGTTCTGCGTGGAAAACACTGTTACGCCAGAAATACTGTAGCAGCCGGAAAAAATTCAAAGTGGTCGGAATGAAATAAAAACAGTAGGGGTAGGATCGGAATTACCAAACGACCCAACTGCTCTGAAGAAACTTTTTCAAAAAATGGCCGGCAGTCCACTTCTTAATTCACTGTTCACGTCGGAAAAATATAAAAGTGGTCGGAATTTGGTATAACCTGAATGGGTAGGCTCGGAATTGCAAGGGGAACAATCTGTCATGAAGAGTCGTCGCCAAAAAATGGCCACCCACGCGACGTCGGAAATTCGCTGGAAAAGTTTCTTCCGACAGCTACAGTACAGCCGGAGATTTTCACTGGGGTTTGGTCGCCTGACAGTGACTACTCTTGTGGTAGTGTTGAATTTTGCACAACACTGACCGAGACAAAGCAGATGCAAAACAACTTTGAAAAATCGCCGGAAAAAAAGGGTTCCGATGACTGATTTCACTTCCCGGAATCGCTGGAATTTATGCACAGCGATAAATCTCTCACGATAGCTCTAATACCATGTGAGAAGGCACGGGAGAAAATATAATATATTGATATTGTGTGTTCAATACAATACAAGAGGTCCTTATTTATAGCTATACTATACAAGGACATACTACTCCTATTCCAATGTGGGACAAGACTACATTATGTACATATCTAACAGAGGTCTTTAGGCTTCTATCACCTCTCTGAGTTCCCTTTATTTTACTTTAGTACCTATTGTAGGTATGCTTTATGTGTTGATCATAGGAAATGACGCATATTTCATTCCATTTCTTCTCTTAACCATTGTTACACATAATGAGAGTTCGTAATTTTTAGTTAAAAAGGTATATTAGAAAACAATTTAGTTTCATTATAGCAGTACAGTCACCTAGTTGGTTAAACTTTAGAAAGTATAGATTGAATTCAAGCTTGTCTTTATAATGTCTAATGTAAGTATTTTCCAATGATGGGGGGAATTGCCTTTCATTACCATTGCCAGGATTATTAGGAAAAAATAACATGTTGGTTATAGAGGTTTACAATACTAGTCTATTGTTGCCTATTCAATTTTTTGAATATACAGCAGTATTTATATTAAAAAATCTACTAAATATCTACAAATATCTGACTGAGAACCCAGTGACAGTATATTAACTTGAGATCGTAGTAGGAACCCATAACTTCAAATCCTGGATCCACCTCTGACTGCTTGTCTCAATAACATCTGACTCATGGTTGCTCTAGATGCTCAGTAAATAACAATGATTGCATTAAGGACTTTATACATAAGCTTCAGATTTTTTGTTGTATCAGTCGGTTGAGCACTGATGGCTGCTCACAAGCAGAGGGAGGGAATTTTCTGTGAAAGATATTTTAGGCTCAGATGCTAAAACATAATGATGTTCTTGTAATATATCTAACATTTACTCCCTGTTTAGGTATTTCTACGTGTTAATGTTCAGAACTCTTGTCCTTTCTGTTGGCTGCGACTTGTAAACTTCAATTTTTGTTCCTAATTGATAGCTCTGTCATGGAATTATGAAACAGTATTATTTCTAGAAAATCATCAGTAACTGTCATTTTGGCTGAATATTTCATTCTTACGTCCTAGTAGTCTATAACTTACTACTTAGGAAGAACTTCCCACCTAGCACACAGGTTTTAGTCTAAAGTAAGCAAGACTTGATCACATGTAGTTTCAATTGTAGGTATGCGTCATTGTTCTCATATAGAAGAAGAAGAAGAAGAAGAAGAAGAAAGAGTGATATTAACTCTATTCAGTATATACCAATTAGCTTAGATCTCATTTTGTTTCTGTGACTGCCATTATTTTACTTTTCCACAGTTCATGAACTTCGGACCTTTATCTCTTGCAGGGAAACTTCCTAATACCCATGAGAAGAAAAAATATCCAAAGCTGTCGAGACACAAAATTCAGAGCATGTTCTTATCTGGACGGCTCAGTGTCTGCGACTATTGAATTGGTGCAGTCAAATGGAAATGTTCCGATTAGTCCTCTCAATTCAGAAGAGGTTGTTAAAGTACTGGCAAGCAGCGCAATTGAGACCTCAGATGCTTCATTGCCGCTGATGCAAAGATTGGTACTGTTAGATTTAGACCCTGCCACAGCAAAACTAGCAATCAGCTTTCTTGGCCCCTTCCTATCAGCATTTTCGTTTCTGTTCATTTTGAGAATAGTCATGTCCTGGTATCCTAAGCTTCCAGTAGGAGAATTCCCGTATGTCATAGCTTATGCACCCACAGAGCCCATTCTTGGTGCAACACGAAAATTGATTCCTCCTCTCGCTGGAGTCGACGTAACTCCTGTCGTTTGGTTTGGATTAGTCAGTTTCATTAATGAGATTTTACTAGGCCCTCAAGGTCTGCTTGTCCTCTTATCTCAAAAACAGGTTTAGCTCTTGTTGCAATTTGCAAATTTCTTTTCTCCTTCAGAATTTTCCATCACCAGTTCTTTACTGGAGAAAGGGAGTGATATAGAGAAATCCTTCTGTCTTGCAGTTGTACAATTTTATGTATGATCTTGTATCTAGTAGTTTTAAAATCCAGCTGAAAGTTAATAGGATCCACATTGTGTACAATCTGAGCCGGTGCAGCTAATTGTATATTATGGTTCATCCATGCACTTGTGTACATTCTTCTGAGCTCATAGAACATATTCTTTTAAAAGATCCTTTGTCTCTGTCAATGCCTTGTATCTTAGTGTTGTGTGCCAATTGTCCTCTCATTGATTGAAGAGAGAAATACTAAAGGGTTTACAGGCCGAATGGGCTCTCCCACCTAATAAAAGGCTATTTGCAGTCGTACTCTATATTTGTAACACCTTTTAACTTGTACCTTATTTGTAAAAATTATTGAATTGATAGCCAGTTGACAAAAAATATATAATAATATGACAATAATACCCTTAACCACTTGTCACGACCCCAAATTCTCACATTCGGATGTCGTGATGGCACCTAATCTCTAAGACTAGGTAAGCCTAACATATGCTGAATTATTATCATATCTAAATCATTTAACCATTAAATAGGAATCAACAACTGCCATACATAGCCAACAACCATAAATATATTTATAATATCTCAAAACCGGTAGTACAAAGTCATAAGCTTTTTTGAGAGTAGCTAAGAATATCAAATCCATCACTATTTCGAATAGAAGTAAACAGTAACAATGTGAAGCATCTAGAAGGTGACTCTGAGGCCTGCGAGTGTAGTGGCCGGTATACCTTGAAGTCTTTGTAGCAACTCCCAACATCTAGCCAATGATCGGTACGCTCAGAGGTACCTGGATCTGCATAAAGGATGTACAGAAGCGTAACATGAGTACACCACAACGGTACCTAAGTATCAAGACTAACCTCGGTGGAGTAGTGACGAGGTACAATCGAGATACCTACTAGATATCATAACATGTGCAAGTATTAATCTAAATTAACAGAGGAACGAATATCAATATAAAGCTAAACATGAAAAGAATAACAATATAGCGTTAGCAAACGAAAAGTAGAAGCAACCAATAACAAAGAGGAGTAAACAAGTGATAACGCCTCAAGGTAATCAGAACACAATTAAGGAAAACAAATGACAACCAAATAATCAACCGTTCTTTCGCAATGTTTACACAAGAATCAATTCCAAGTACTACACCTCATAATCACAAGTCACGGGTCCCAAATCACGAATCATAATCACCTGGCATTTCGTGCCCACATTATCAATCACAACAGCACAGACAACTCATGTGCTGCCCCGACCACTCACATGCCAATACCATTAATACCTCGATTATGCATGGACAACTCATGTGCCAATAATAACAATACCTCATATCCGCACAGGCAACTCAAGTGCCAACAATCCAATCCAAGCACAAAAGGCAGGTATACAAGAATACAAGTACATGATCAATAAACATCAAAATTCATACTCTTGGACTGATATATGGGACATGTTACGGTGTATGCTTGTGCAAGTGAACTATCAAAGTTCAAGTCAACAGGTAAAATCAGAGACAACGAGTAGCGCATTGGAAATAACACCACAAAACCCCCAATATGCATGACACACAAGAAGGTCACACCACTGCACAAATATCATCAATAACAATCCCCTCAGGCCATTATAATCATTCCTGATATAGCACACTTGTCTCGCCGTGTACGCAATAATAAAGTAAATATCCGCCTTATCTCATCACACGCGCATAGATAATTATCCCACCTTGTCTCATCACATGTGCAAACCCAACATATATGGCCCACCTTGTCATGCCGCATATGCAAATATCAATAATAATAATAGCATGGACAACTCACGTGCAAATACCACGACAATCCTCTCAACAATCCCACATGTGCCAAAAGATAACATAGCAACACAATATAACAACTCTCACATGTGCTCATATGCCACAACATTTTCATAACAATAATTTCAATACCACAACCACGCATGGCATGCGTCTCAACAACACTGAGTACAACAACAAAAACGATAACACGAGAGTAAGTCAAGTAAATCAACACAAGAATTACAACAACACAATAAAACAAAAGAGTAAGCTCAACAATGAAAGACATAACAAGTAATAGTGACTTCAAATAAGAATAACTCAACAATGAGAGAGATAACATGTAACAACGACTTCAAAAAAGAATAAATCAACAATGAGAGAGATAGCATGTAACAACGACTTTAAATAAGAATAACTCAACTATGAAAGAAATAACATGACAATAAAAGAGGCAACAACTTCAATTAAAGCATATAAGAGTATAGTCAGCAATAAACGATGGAACATGAACTAACGACTTCAAATAAAGCATGTAAGGGTAAATTTAACATTGGAGGATATAACATGATAGGGCAACTTAAATTAAATGTACATAAGAAGACTAAGGGTCTAAACCGATTGAGTTTCCACATATAAGGTCGTGTACACACTCATCGCCTCATGTACACGTCTTCCACGTATAAAATAGTGCAATCAAATCAATCCCTAAGGAATAGTTTCCCCCACACAAAGTTAGGCAAGATATTTACCTCAACTAGGTCAAATCATCACTCAAAGATAGTTTTTCCCTTAACATTCGCCTCTCACGGCTCAAATCTAACCAAAAATGACTTAATCATATCAACCAACGCAAGAGAAACTAATTACAATTAATAAAGTCATGATCTTTACACAATTCCCTAGAAGTCAACAAAAGTCAACCCTGGGCTTGCCTGGTCAAAATCCGGATTCAAAGGTAGATTCCGGCTACCAATAATACCACGAGTCTATATATGTGTTTTGTTTCAAAATCCGAGTACAATTTGACTCTCAAATCCCAAATTTTATTTTTCAAAACATAGAAAAAATTTTACTTTGTTTCTCACAAATTTGATGTTAAATCTCATATATAATCATGAAATATAGTTGGAAATTGATTAATACTACTTACACAATGATTGTAGGTGATCCCCTTTCAAAATTTCCTCCTATTGAGCTTAGGGTTCAAAGATATGAAAAATGAACCCAAAATCTTGTAAGTCAACCCTTATGTTCAGTTGCAGAAGTCGGATTTGCGACCCAGGATTCGCAAATGCGACCACTACAGAAGCGACCCATTGTTTGCAAAAGCGAACATTGCCAAGCCCACCTAGGCATCGCAAAAGCGACAAAATCTTCGCAAATGCGAAGCATGGCCCATCGATGATGCAGAAGAAAGCTCGCAAATACGAACTAGCCACTGCCCATCCATTATCGCAAATGCGACTAAAGCTTCGCAAAAGCTACATCGCAAATGCGAAGCCCTTATCGCAAATGCGAAAACAGCCAACATCCCAGACCTCGCAAAAGCGATGCCCCCTTGCAAATGCGAACCATATCTCGCATTTGTGAGACCTGCTACACCTGACCAGAAATCAGCAATTTGAAACTCTTTCTAACACCCTGAAACGCGTCCCAAACTCACCCGAGACCTCGGGGCTCCACACCAAACATCAACACAAGTATAAAAATATAATACTCGCTCACGCGATCAAAACACCAAAATAACATCTGAAACCACGAATCGCACCTCTAAAATACATGAAATTAACATTGAAACTCAAGAACTTCTAAAACCACAATCACGTGTCTGATTCCTATCAAATTTACTCGGAATGACGCCAAACTTTGCGAACAAGTTCCAAATAGCATAACGGACCCATTTCAAGTCCCAAAACCAAAATCCTAACCCAATAGCCATAAAGTCAAACCATAGTCAAACCTAAGAAATTTCTAAACCTTCAAATTACCAACTTTCGTCAAAACATTCCAAATCAACCTAGGAACCTCTGAATTCAATTTCGAGAGTACGCCCAAGTCCAAAATAACTCATCCAAATCAATCCCAAAATATTTGAAGATCGAATCCGACCATACACGCAAGTCATAAAACATAATATGAAGCCACTCAAGACCTCTAACCACTAAACGGAATGCTAAAGCTCAAAATAACCGGTCGGGTCGTTACGTCCTCTTAAAAAAATTTGTCCTCGAACGTGCCAAGAGTCTTTCCAAAGCCTTAAAATCACCATATAAACTCTCCATACACATACATGCAGGTGATCCTATGTCACCCCCAATCCACATAAGTTTGATAACATCATCCCAATCAAAGATTATTCCTTCCACTCATGTTGATAAGCCTTAGAATCAAATTTCCACATCCATCAAGGGACCTATTTTAACAAACACACTGTAAAATCCTCAACTAGTTGTAACGGCTCATCCATACATCCACAAGATATAACCACATGACATAACAAATCACTACATGGCCAAGCAATAACTATGACCATAATAGTTGCCCATTACCAAACCTGGTACTGGTAAATAATCTCATATTGACAAAACCATGTTCCAATCCTTCCCAACACTGATAATGATGCAAGAAACATGTGAAACTCATAAGTACTCACCTGACCAATAAGTCACGTCAAACGCCAGTTGGGCACATATATCGCAATCCAATCCCACAAGCACAACCCGAATTTGACTGAACATAGAAAAAGAAACATATGAGATAACTATCAAACAAGTCCAACAGGTATAAATCCCCATCGATATCATACTACGGATCCAATTCACAAAGAAGAAATAAGACACACGCAACAATCACAACAAATCTTACCCTAACATAACATTACCTCGGTATATAGCTCGGTACAAACATACCTATCCACAAAGAACACCAGGTCCATCCTCAACTCGGAATCACACGGAAGATAAACATCTCAACAACTAAAATAATCTACTAACTCAGTCCCGTATAACCAAAACCACAACATGTAACAGACTTCCCATACTTGTAAAGCACCAAAATCACAAGTCGTGGTCAAACCACCTAGAAATCACATCAAAACTCATTGTATTAACTAACAGGAAGTCCACCTCAAGCCTCATGACCCTCAATAGCAACCAAACCAAAATTATAGACATTAGCTATCATAATAGAATTGGCGTAAACACATTAACAAAGTACAAGAATCATAAAACGCAACCAGACATGAAGCAAGGTAGGAGGAATCTTACCAATAAATTGGGACTGAATAAAAATAATACTAATGCATATCCATAAACAAACTAAACCACCTATAATGACATCATCTGGTGTAGCAGCCTCAGTCTAACCAGGAATATCATAACAATGGGCTTGGCCTTCTCCTCTAGGACGACCTCTACCCGTTTGACCTCCACCCCTAGCTGGTGGTGCAGGTATAGCAGCAATTGGAGCGGAACCCATAGCATAAATACTTTGTTGTGGTATACCAACCTGAAGTCTGGGACAGTCCCTCATCATTTGCTTGATATCATCACACTCAAAGCAACCTTTCTACTGACGTAGTTGTGGAAGCTATCCGAAACGGGTACTTTGGGACCCATGGATATCTGAAGTGCCACGTGAAACCTGAAGTGTAGACTGAACTGGTTGACCCACAAAGCCTCTACCATGATGCATCATGCCTCTAAAAAGGGATCAATAGATCCTCCCAGACCACGAGGCCTCTTAGCATCCCTGTACTCCCTCTATTAGCCCCGCACCCCCTCCATCTTTCGAGCGATCTCTACAACCTATTGAAATGGAGTATCTATCTCCAACTATCGAGCCATGCTGAATCTAAGACCATAATTGAGCCCCTTAATAAATTTGTTGACTCTCTCTCTCGCTGTCACTGTAGGAACCAAGGTAGGTGCATGTCGAGACAACTCGCTGAATCCAATGGTGTCTATGACACTGTCATAGTGCCCTAGCACGCTACTCGATCTCTGTGAGCCATACATCTCAAAGGGTTTGAGGAATACAAACTTCCTCAAAAATTTCTCTATAAGCTGAGCTCAAGTGAGTGGGGATGCATCAGCTGGCCTATCCTCCTCGTAAGCCTGCCACCACCGATACGCTGCTCCTGAGTGTTAAAATATAGTAAAAGCAACTCCACTCACCTCCACAATACCCATGGTCCGGAGAATTCGATGGCACTTCTCTAGAAAACCTTGTGCATCAATGGTAGATGTTCCACTTAAAGTAGGAGGGTCATACTTCTTGAACCTCTCAAGCCTCTTCTGCTCCTCCTATGATGCCTCTAGCCTGACCTCAAGCTAAAGCAAAATAACAGGTTGTACCGGCATAACACCTTGAACCTGACCAATGTGAGCCCGCTGCTCTGGAGTACGAGCGACGGGAATCTGAGATCCTCCCCCAGCTTGTGACATAGCTAGCAACTGGGATCAATCCCGTCTGAGACAATGTACCAAACATGCTCAGGAACTGTGTGTAATGACCCGATCAGTTATTTTGAGAATTTGCATCCAGTTTGGCAGTTTAAGGTCATGGGTAACTTTGCCTGGTGTATTATGAATTGCATGTATTGTCGGCTTTGGTTTTTTGAGTGGTTTGGGATTGATTTAGAAGGATGACTCTCGCTTGAGAAGCTTGAAGTTGAAAGAGTTAACAAATTTTAACTTTTCTGTATTTGGCCTCGGATCGGAGTTTGGATGGTGATTTTTGGACTTGGTTGTATGTCTGGATCTTTATTTGGATATTTCTAGAAGGTTTTGGCAATATTTGGCGATATTAGCAATTTGAGGTTTAGAAATTTTCTTTGGTTTGACCATGGTTTGACTTTATGGATATCGGGTTCAAATTTTACTTTCGGGACTTGGAATAGATCTGTTTTGTCAATAAGAAATTGTCTGTAGAATTTGGTGTCATTCAGAGTTAGTTTGATAGAAATCGGACGCGTGGTTGTGTTTCTTGCAATTCTTGAAATTCATTGTGATTTTCATGTGTCTGATGTCCGATTTGTGGTTCTAGATGTTATTTTGGTGTTTTGATCATGCGAGCGAGTTTGTATGATATTTTTAGACTTGTATGGATGTTTGGTATGGAGCTCTGGGCGTTCAGGTGAGTTTCGGATTGGTTTTGTAGAATTTTGAGTGTTGGTGCTGGTTCCATCGCAATTGCAATATTTTGGTCGCAAATGTGACAACTGCATTTGTGAGGACATCCTTGCTTTTGCGAATCTGGGCTGCTGGGGAAGGGATCTCGAATTTTCAAGGATTCTATCGCAATGTTGGAGACTAGAGTTTCGCTTTTGCGGCACTAGAGTCGCATTTGCGACGAGCTGTTGGGGGAAACAACTTCGCATTTGCGAAGTTTATTGTTGCAAATGCGCCATTAGCAGGTCTGGCTGGGTTCTCCTTTGCGATCCCTTTTTCCGCAATTGCATTTGCTAACCCTAGGTTGCAAATGCGACATCTGTACCTGGTTATATATTTTGTATTTTGGGACTTCATTTCATTTTATCATATATTGAGTCCTAGACTCGGTGGGAGGTGATTTTGTGGAGAGATTTTTATACCAAACTATTGGATAAGTGATTTTAATCAATTTTCAATTATATTACATGACTATATACAAGATTTACATCAAATTCATGAGAATCTAAGAGAAATTTTGGGGATTTGTCTATGTTTTAAAAAATGAAATTTGAGATTTTGAGGGTAGAATTGGACTCGGATTTGAAAATAAAATAATATATATGGACTCGTAGGGCGATGGATAGTTGAGACCTACCCTTCGACTCGGATTTTGACTGTGCAGGCCCGGGGTTGACTTTTGTTGACTTTTGAGAAATTGTATAAAGATCATAGCTTTATTAATTGGAATTGGTTTCTTTTACATTGTTTGATATTAATAAGTCGTTTTTGGATATATTTGAGTCAAGCGTAGGTGAATTTTAAAGGGAAAAGCTATTTTGAGTATTGATTTGGCCTAATTGAGATAAGTATCTTACCTAACTTTATGTGGGAGAAGCTACACCTTACGTTTTGGGTTGATGGTACTATTTGAATTATGTGAAAGACGTGTACACGAGGTGACGAGTGTGTATACGGGCTTATATGTGATATTTGACCAGTTTAGACAATGAGGCTTCTTTCATGCATTTAATTGAAATTGTCATTTCATGTTATATCTTCTATTCTTAGGCTTGCTCTTACGTTCTTTACTTGAAGTTTTTAGTACATGTTCTATCTTTTATTGTCAAGTTTACTCTTATATGCTTTAATTATTAATTGCAATTACTTGTTGAATTCTCGCCTTATATATTACGTGCCTTAATTGTTAATTGATTCTTTGCAACCGTGCCTTTATTTATGAACTATCATTACTTGCTATTTGATTAGTGAGTTATCATGTAACTATTTTATTCGCTTTTGAATTTCTTTGTTTAGCTTCTTTATTGCATTTAATTTGTGTGATACGTCGTAGTTGGTTGTAGTTTGTTTGTTCAATTCATATTGTTTGGGGATCGGTTTGCATGCCGCAACTGTATTGAAATGATATGATATGAGATGACAAGATAAGGGCGGATGATATGATATAGGTTGGATCGGGTTGCATGCCTCAATGAATTGATATGTTGTAATTGTTGTGACAGAAAAGTTATCCTCGGGTTATGATTCTCATGGTACATTCTACGTTGGAATGGTTTATCGGTTGAACGGTTATTATTTTTTCTCAAATCATTTCACTTATATTTTGATCGCATTTGGTTGACTACTGTTATTCTAGTATTGGAACGATTGTGACTTCTTGTGTGAGCCATGCATTCTATGTGATTTGTTATGTTATTTTAATGTGCCAATTTGTGCCTCCATCATTACTTGGTGAATTGATTGCCAAGATGAATTTATTGCGGGGAGTCATCATCTCATAATCTGTTAAATATTGGTAACATAACGGCTTTAAATAAAGAAATAGTCAATATGCTTTACTTTATGTGACTCTTAAGACAAAACTCGTCATCTCACTCGGTACTTTACTATATTTAAATTGTTATCATGCCTACTTTAAATTATTCTATAATTACCATTACCCTATTTGATGCTTTACTTTACGTATATTTACTATAAATGATTCCACATTTAATTTGCCAACTTATCTGATGTTTTAATTTATTTAAAAATGTTATTTTACTTTACCTTATATGATTTTTAACTAAACTCATTTGATACTCTATTTTGTATAAACTGTATGAATACTATACGAAAGATGAAAGAATCGATGAATTTCGTGCTCCGTTTGTGTTTCTATGCCTTTGCCGCCTTCAAATTGACCAACCCTTCACTAATAACGGTTAGGGGTACTTATAGGCTAGAGTCGGAGTCCCCAAGCCCAAAACCAAGTGGGAAACGTTTAATGAAGTGACTAGGAAAGGTCCATGCCTCAGAGCTCCTGAGGTTTGGCTTGTAGCGCGCCCCAGAGCTCGCGAGGCTTGCTCTAACGTGCGATCTAGCTTGCCTAGCATGGTGCCTGGTTCCAGGACTTGTCCGACTTTTGCCTTTTCGTGTTCTTTTTGTGTATTTTTGACATCCTTGGATGTAATCTTCACTCGTTTTCATCCTTCAACAATCCTACACATAAAAACGATATAATTAAGCTCAAACGTCGCACATATTAATATTATAACATCAAAATGTAAGGCAAGTAATACACTACAAATATACATTATAGCCAAATATCAAGAACGAAAAAAGGAAATATAGTAAAAAGTGTATTAATATAGAGCGATTCCTTAATTAATGAAGTTACCTAAATGAAACTGCTAAAAATATAAATAAAAAAAATTATTATTTTTGGAATAAACAAAGATTACTACTTATTTATGAGAAGAGCTTTTAGAAAGGGAGAACCATGTAAAAAATCCCCATATTAGATTTCGGCTCTTGTGAAGTACGGTTAGACAAGTATATCATTGGTCCATCAGAAATAGTAACTTATTGAAGACAGAATTAGCAAATAATGCTGCTCGGTGGGCCGGGCCTGAACCGGACCGGACCGGGCCCGCGGTCCTAACGGGCCTGGTGGGCCTGGTGGGCCGGTCCTGGGTGGGCCGGTCTTGGTGGGCCTCCTGAGCCCGTCACGGGCTGGTCTCCATGGTTGAGCCCACGAGCCCGGGACCGACAGGCGGGCCTAGGCCGGTCCTGGCGGGCCTGGCGGGCCCAACGGCTATTTTTCAAAAAAAAAAAAAAAAAATTCAAACGGCCATATTTAAAATCTAGCCGTTTGGGCTGAAAATATGACCGTTTTTTAAGTTAAAAAAATGGCCATTTGGCCCCCAAACTTTATTTTAACCCCAAACTTTATATAATTACACTTTTCCCCATTTCTCAACTATAAATACCCCCTCATTCTTTCATTTTTATTCACCAATTCATCAATATCTCTCAATCTCTCTCAATCTCTCTACTACAATTACTTAATTTATTGTTGAAATTTCGTGAAAAATTGTGAAGTTGTTGAATTGAAGTTTTCAAGTGTTCAACGATTTTCAATTTTCAAGAAGTTGTTCGGCAATCCGGTAAACTCGTTTCAACTCTTACGTTTTTAGAATATATTTTTGTGTGGTTTAGTTTGCATAATTATAATTAATATGGCATTTACTTTGAAAAAAATGTTTGGTAAAGGAAAAGATAAAACCGGTGAAAGTAGTGGCCAACCAACTACCCTTCCCCCGGCTCCCCGACCTAGAAAAGATAAGCAAGTTGAAAGTAGTCGCCAACCTAGACGTCCTCCTCCTTCCGTAATTCTTGATAGTGATCACCCTTGTTTTCAATTTACCGATAGTGAATTTTATCATAATGTTGCACCAGGTGATAGATTAGATGATGAAATTATGAATGCTCTTTATCCTAATGAAACCATCTTAGAAAATAATGAGGAAAATGAGGATGATGATGAAACTCAAGCACCGGATTTAGATGATACACCTACTAGTCCTCTTAATAACCCAAGTGATGCACCGGTCGACCCACCTGTAGAAACTCCTACTTTTAATAGAGAACCTGCTAAACGCTTAGAAACATCATTAGTTTGGAATTTTTTTACTCAAGTAAGAGAAAAAAATAAGGCTAAGTGTAAAACTTGTGGGAAATTAATGTCGCATAAATATGTAGGAGACCGTAGCGGCACAGGTAGTTTGACTAGGCACATAAAAACACACCCTAGAGATAAGGCTAGATTTTTTCAAATGAAAGCGCATCTAGAGGGGACAAGTGTAGATTCTGCGATTAACCCTAGTACAGGTTCAAATCTAGTTCAACCAGGAATTAACACTGTCACTGGAGGTATTTTATATTACGATCCAAATAGAGATCGTGAAGAATTAGCAAAGATGATTACTGTTATGTGCTTACCTTATACTTTTGCTTCTAATCCTAATTGGGTTCATTATATTAGAAGAGTGTTTAATCCTACTTATAAAGGTTGGCCTCGCGCAACAGTTAAGAGTGATATTTATAAATTCAAACATGAATATGAACAATATTTGCGTTATTTATTTACTCATATACCTAATCGGATTTCTATTACTACTGATATTGGTAGAAGTGGTAATGATTGTGATTACCTAACTGTTACAAGTCATTGGATAGATGAAGAATGGATAATGCAAAAACGCATAATTGCATATAGAATAATTAATTCGCGTCACACAGGTAAATTTATAGCTAACACTGTTGCAGATATTTGTAGATATTTTTGCTTTAGCGATAAAATAATGGCAATTTCAATGGATAATGCTTCTAGTAACACCAGTGCTATAGGCATGCTTACAACAACACTAAATCCTGCATTTACTAATATTTTCCATGTTAGATGTATTTGTCATATTTATCATTTAATTGTCGGTGATGGTATGCGAATATTAAACATAGAAATTGAAAAGGTTAGAATGGCTCTTAATTGGCTTTTTTATTCAAACCGTAGAAGTAGACTTAGAGAGTATTTTAAAAAATGTGATGAATATGGCCTTAGAGAAAGAAAGGTTCCTAAACCTTGCCCGACTAGATGGAATTGTATGTACGAAAGTTTAGTAGTAGCATATGAATATAGAAACCCAATTAATGCAACGTTTAATTCTCGGGTAGGTGGTGAAGATGATGATGAAATGCTTACCACTCAAGATTGGACTAATGTTAAAATTCTTTTAGATTTTTTAGAACATTTTCAAATTGCAACAAATGCATTTTCTGGGCAATATTATCCTACTATTTCAAACTGTTTAGTTTATATTGCAGCACTATCTGATTTGTTTGTTGAATTTAGTGAGGGTGGGGATATTTATGAACTTGCTATAAATGAAATGAAACAAAAGTTTAAAAAATATTTTTTTCCTATCCCTCCTATTTATGGTCTTGCTGCAATGCTAAATCCTACAATGAAATTGGGAGGTCCTCATTTTTGGTATTCAAATATTTATAAGGCTTTAGATCTTTCAAATGAGGAAATTGCGACACTTGCAGATGCAAAAGCTTCAATTAAGATTAACGCTCAAACTGTTTATAATGCTTATCAACTTGCCTTAGAGCATGCTAGGCCAACTATTCCAACCCCTACTTCGTCTAGCTCACAATCCTCTAAAAGAGTTGCGGGCTTAAAAGCTCTTAAATCTTGGACGGAGTTCAGGGGGTCTCAAGGTGAAAATTATGATGAAACTTCACATCTAAATGAGCTTCAAGTTTATTTGTCTCAGGGACTTGAAAAGGAGAATCCAGACGGCTCTTTTGATCTTTTGGAATGGTGGAAGGCAAGGGAAAAACATTTTCCTGTTCTTGCAAGGATGGCTCGGGATATTTTATCAATTCAAGCTTCAACTGTTGCATCAGAGAGCGCTTTCAGTCAAGCAAGACTGCAAATAGGTGATCATAGAGCGTCTATGAGGGATAGCTTGGAAAAATCAGTATTGTTTAGAGATTGGATCCGCTCGGAAAGAAGAAACTTTGGAATTGCAGAAGCACAACCGGCGATAGATGAAGCTTATGAAGAAATGATAGCGGAACTTACGGAGGATTCGGCTTCGCCCGGAAGTGGTGATGAACAAGCTTCTTTTCCACCACCACCAACGCAACCTCCTCCGAACCTTGAAGGATTTATGAGATTTGTTAGAGATAATACATAGAATAATATGTAACTTGTATTTTGGCACATCTTCCTTAGTTTTTTTCCTTCTAATGGTGGTATTAGTACCTTGTTGTGCTCATTCCATTGGGGGAAGGATGACTAAGAAAGATATGTCATTTTTTGGTAATAAAATTTATTGCTTCTACCCATGAGCTTCTTTTCGCAATATTTCTTTGTCTATACTTAGAATTATTTATATGCTACAATATATACATAATATACAATATATATACTACAAGAAAATATATTTATAAGCTACAATATATACATAAGATACAATATATATACTACAAGAAAATATATAAGAGAATATATATACATAAGATACAATATAATATACTACAAGAAAATATATTATGCTACAATATATACATAATATACAATATATATACTACAAGAAAATATATTTATAAGCTACAATATATACATAAGATACAATATATATACTACAAGAAAATATATAAGAGAATATATATACATAAGATACAATATAATATACTACAAGAAAATATATTATGCTACAATATATACATAATATACAATATATATACTACAAGAAAATATATTTATAAGCTACAATATATACATAAGATACAATATATATACTACAAGAAAATATATAAGAGAATATATATACATAAGATACAATATAATATACTACAAGAAAATATATTATGCTACAATATATACATAAGATACAATATATATACTACAAGAAAATATATTATGCGAATATATATACATAAGATACAATATATATACTACAAGAAAATATATAAGAGAATATATATACATAAGATACAATATAATATACTACAAGAAAATATATTATGCTACAATATATACATAATATACAATATATATACTACAAGAAAATATATTATTATGCGAATATATATACATAAGATACAATACATATACTAAAAGAAAATATATAAGAGAATATATATACATAAGATACAATATAATATACTTCAAGAAGTGATATTTATGCATGACAATTTAGTGTTTTACTATTGTTTTGTTATTTTCTTTTTCGTCAAGCACTTTAATAATTAGATATACATATATACTACATATTAATATAGCCATGATACTACAAGAAATTGTCTTAAAAAAAAAAAAAACCCGCTAGGCCCGCGAAGCCCACGAGCCCGGCCCGTTAAGCACAGGACCATGTGGGCTTAGGCCCGTCACGGGCCGGTTCCACCCATTAGGCCCACGAAGACCGGGACCGCCAGGCCCGGGACCGCCAGAGCCCGGGACCACGAAGCCCGGCCCGTTAGGCCCACTAAGGCCCGGGCCCGGGACAAAATACAGCATTATTAGCAAATCATACTCAAAACTCAGAATAGTCATTCTTGGATCGATATTTTAAGAAGATACACGTGAACGTGAAACAGAAAATGAAGAAACAAAGCCCTCTCACAAGCACACTAATTTTCATAACTTTGTTACATTAGTTGAAAAAGAAGAAAAATTTTCTAGTCTAAGATCACTCTGCAATATTCTGCACACTCTCCATCACGAACCAACACAATCTGCTTAGCAACGGTTTTTGTCCTGTAATGCAACAATAGCTTATTACAATTTATAATAGGCTAAAAAAACAAAGAAATAATAAGGGAAAACATAAGTTTCATCAAATGTCAATTACCAAAAATTATTGATCTGATTTTCTCACAAGAACTTCAAGTAAACCACAACAGTTCATCCATGAAGTTTTAGTCTGAGGGGTCATTCCAATAAGTGACTGCAAAAGTGACAGTAAAAGGAAAATTTGTAAATTCGTTAGTATGCCCTGAATTATCAATTCACTAATTTCAAGATTGCACTGAATTTAAAGGTACGAAATTATATATTGAACCCATCAAAGATTAAATTTTGGATCTGCCTTTATCTTCAATTTTAACTAGTTAGACAGAAAGGTGGATTCAGAATTTAAACTTGATAGGTTCGACCTTTAAGGTTCTTATAATTGAATTTTTAAAATTATGAGTTCAAATCTACTAATATTTATTGAAATTTCGTGAGTTTTCACAATATATTGAAATATTTGGTTGGAATGAACCCGTTGTCAAAGAGCTAATGAACGCATTACCTGATTCTCAGTGCTTCTAGGAGTTTGCTCGTGATCCCCATTATTAGCATTATCATTCGGATAGATTTTGGGCTCTGGAAATTTGACATATTTCTCTGTGTCTGCTGCTGATGACTCTCCTACATGTCCATCTGAAGTAGGCAATGAATCAGTTTCCTCAGTCCCATTTGTCTGCTTCTTGTGTAGTAAAGAGGACCATGTCTCAATCTTGCCTTCTACTTTATTAACCAAACCCTTTGCAGAATGTGTGAAGCCTTGTGCCAATGATACCACAGGGTTAACTACTGCTGATTCAATGGTAGCCTTGGTTTCATCAGAATTCAGCTTTTCCACCACCATTTTTTCTAGACTGTCCAATTCTTTTTTCAACAAGTCTGAACTCTGTTCGCCACCGGCGGCAGTAGCATCAGCAGGAGTTTCCTCGTTCGTGGTGGTTTCCAAATTCTGGCTTTCCTCTTGGTTGGAGAGTTTCTCAGATTCATCCATGTTCTCGCAGAAATCTTTCCTTAAATATTCTTGTTTTTTTTTTCTCTTTGGCTTATGATTTTAGTTCCCAAGAAAGTTGTGAACAAAGTGTCTTGATATAGGATCATGACTTAGTGTAGACGCAGATATTACTAAAATATAAATAAAATTAGTAATAACTTTTTAGGTTTAGGTGGATGACCATAAACATGTTACTAACAGTGGTATTAGTTGTCGACAGAGTAATGAGCTAAACGTGATCATAAGTTAGTGATACACAGATTACCAAGATACAATAATAGTAGTAGGTAATAGTTGTTTAAAAAAAGGAGGATGAGAATGTCATGGAGGACCAAAATAAAAAAAGATGAATGCCAAGTCAAAAAATGAGGTCTGCACGTCTAATTATTTAAAGGTTAAATTAGTGCTGGTCGGAGAAACGCGGTCCTGGTCGTCTTGGGGCCAGTCTGGCTATTTAGAGGCGAAAAGTACATGTTAATGATGAACAGGATCAATAAGGATTCATACCGTCGACTTCAACATGATTGAGGCAAATAATATTATTGTTGTATGTAGACCTAGATGACAACCTGGACATGGGAGACGGCCTGGACTGTAACAGCTAGCAGTAGGATAATCCAGCCCTGCACACTGTGGCAAATCTTTCACTTGATCTCCTCCATAGGTGGGCATCGGTCGGTTCAGTTGTGAATATTATCGGTTTGGTATATTGGTTATCAATTTATAAATATGATAAACCGATAAAATATCGGTTATCGATCGCTATTGGTTCGGTTATCAGTTTACACGATAAAATAACTCAATCTAGATTCTAAAGGGAAGAAGTAATGAAGGATAATGTGTACTGTATAAAGAATATGATAAACTTTCTTTATTATTGTAACCCTCTCAAAGAATATGATAAATCTTACAACATTGTTTCTCTATGTGTTGAATGACACATTTGGGAGGGTTACAACAGTAGATAGAGAATTGTGAAAACGGAAAAATTTATATACCTAAGGATAAAATCGTATTTTGATAAAGTTTATTGGGTTATCGGTTAAACCGTTAATAAAATTAGGCAAATCGAGACCCGAACTGATAGCCCAATAGTAAAATAACACTAAACCGTTAGCAAATTGTTAACCTAATAACCCGGTACCGATAACCCAATAAACTTTTTTCGGTTCGGTCTATCGCGTTTACCCGATATATGCCAAGCCCTAATCTGCTCTGCATTCCGGAAGCACAAACTAATTACACCAAAGCAAGAGCAGCAGTTGCCTAATCATTGTTACCATGCACATCATGTCAACAGCGTCATTCCTAAGACCAAGGATAATGCAAAATTTTAATGCTTCAAGAGCATCTTAATTGCAGCATCCTCATCACAATTCACAAACACCAAGTGTTCTCTTTATTTGTAACCAAAAAATCCCTAAGGGCCCACTGGTGTAGTTCGTTAATCAGTGGATAATGGACTCGCCCCTCTACAGGCCAACTGGTGCAGTACGTAACCTGATGGATAATAACTCACCCCTCTACCCTATTTCACTTAAATACCAGGCTTTATTTATGGCAAACTCAAACTCGTGATGCGCACCTAGCCCACACACGACATGCACGCTCTTATCATTGAACCAAAGCCCTAGGGGCAAGCACCAAGTGATATACCGTCTACATTTTCCTCAAGTTATATGTTGCTCAACTGATTAAGCCTCAAACTCCTGCAAGCTATTTGGACAAAGAGAAAAAGGTACCAACTGGATTCAAACACTACTTGTAATGGAAGTTCCTTTCCCTTTTCGAGTGTCCTTTCAAAAATATTTCAAGCAGGATGCAAAATAGGCTCCAGAATGCAAAAATCACAAACGCGTACCAGGCTGTTTATACCAGGCCAATTCAATGTAGGCAAATTATAGGCCACCCACTTTTGAGTTGAAACCAGATGTAAAGATTTGATCTGAGAATGACCTACAGAGTGCAAATACCAATTCATTGACTTTTGCTTGCCAAAACAACTATCTACATACAAAGAATGCAAAGCTATATAGGTCGGCAATATGTAAAATAAAATCAGCCCAATAGAAATTGAGTTCAATAGATGCAGTCAGACATGAAGGAAGGATCTTTTGAGCAACTAATAGGCAGAGGAAAATATGTGCACGGGGAGAAGTTTCTGTCACTAAAAGAAAGAGATGGCAGAAGAAAATGCAGAAAAGGTTATTTTGTCTGAGAATCTTGTAGAGAATTCGCATGAGATTGACAACTTTTGGTCTACTGCTATTGTATATGGGATGCCCCCCTTCTACATCAATGGAATATTATCTTACAAGATGTATAGAGATATGTTTCAATCACTAAGAGAAGCATAATATCCATGAATCATGATAACAAATGAAGATTGAAGCAGAGAGAAAGGGTTAATGAAGCATCCACAAAGAGAAAAAGACATCAATATCTAAATGATATTTCTAGGTCTTTAGTGTACTGTTTGTGTAAGGGGATTTCCCCAACATATCAAAAATGATTCCATGATGATTTGGGAACTACTAATGGACTAGATACAGACGTTATTTCTTCGGTTTCTCAAACTTATCAACCCTAATGCTGTCAATACTTCATAGCCCACATTTCACCTACATTTAGAAAAGCAAACCCAGCATCGCTAAACTTGTCGAGGCAGGACCATGAGCAGAAATTTTTAATCCTATTTCTGCAGTTAATCATAACATGGCAGCATTATTCACAAAGTCTAATATTCTCTAGCACTCCCATGTTTGCTCCATATAGAACTACTATGCCTCAATTCCATGTTTGCTCCGTGTGGAGGAAATAATACAATAGTAAAATGTTAAAATCGGACAAAAAATTCATGCTAATAATGTACAAGTACATCACCAGTTATTTTGACATTTCATCAGGCAGGTCAAATGTCAATTTCCAACAGCCGCTCGAAATTAAATAGCATCCTCTTACAAGAACCAATGTAGAGTAGAATCTCCCTCTTTGCCATATAAAGTGAAATTTTTAACAGCATATGCTGAAGAGGGGACAATCTGTCTGCTACATGCCTCAACCGCTAAAGGTTGTAAAACTACTAACAAGCTAGTTTGAAAAAAGCAGTCAAAACGGATTACAGCTCTTCATCCCTACTTATGAAATTGAAAGTCATCATAAATATCAAAATTCAAGATTGACATGATACTCACATCAAGAAAGACAATTAAAACACAGAAAAGCATGCCACAGAATCTCTAAACATCATTAAAGACTACAAGTGAGAGCTTTAAATAAAATAACATATCTTTGATTAACATAGAAGAGCCAGCTACTCACAGCAGGTCAGTAGTTGAACTACGGATTCCTTCAAAATCAAAATTGATAACAAAATAAATAGGAAAAGTAAAACAGGAGACTTCCGAAAGAGTCTGAGGGCAATGCCTGCTGAAGACTTCAGGATAGAAAGAATCAGCTGAAGCTTAGGTGATGCCCCCTGTTGAATACTCCAGGATAGTAGGGGTGTGGTATCAGAAAAACTCCTAATCGATTATTCTTATGCTCTCATCTTGTTTCTCTTACTCTTTGCGGACCCATCTTTCAGTTTTTTCCCAACCTCACTAGTCTTCTTATTCTTCTTTCCATCTTTCAAAGACAACTTACTCTTCTTCTGTTTCTCAGCACTTTTCAACTTCTTGGCCTTCTTCTCACCATTCAACTCACTCAGAACATCACCACGCTTCTCAGCATTTTTCAATTTTTTGGCTTTCTTCTCAGTTTTCCTCTTCTTTGCTTTCTCAACTCCATCATCCTCGCTCTCCTCGATATCTTCATCACTGTTGTCCTCTTCTGCATCATTGCAAACATTATCTGCAATAATACCAACATCATCATCACTCTCGGATTCATCCACACCAGTGTCAAAGTCCATATACCTAACTTCATGAATCCTCCCTTTATTCTTCTTCCCCTTCTTATTCCCTGACTCCTCATCAGCTTTCTTTTCACTCTCCTTAACCTCAACCAAACCACCACTCACTTCTTCTTCGGCTTGTTTCTCCTTAAACCCCTCAATCTTGAGCTTGATATCAGGCAAAGCTTGATACAAAGGCAATGCAAGAGAATCAGAAAGCCTCAAGTGCAAGCTCCTCACACCGCCCCATTTCTTGGGAACCACCTGAACAACACCCTTTATTGCTTCCACCACATTCTCCACAATCTGCTCACTCTCCATTGAAACCTTACCAACCCTCATCACACAACAAGTCCCAGTCCTCAAGTAAAACAACCCGGACCCACAAGCCCTCTCCACTTGCTCCTTCCAATTCTTGTGTGTCAAATCCAATGGCAAAGGCAGCTTCTTTTTCTTGAAAAATTGCTTCCCTAAAAGCTTAGGAAGCAAATGAACAATCCTCCTATCGACCAAGAAAAGGTCGTAAGAATCACAAAGCTTTCTTTTTGCTTCAAAGGGTTTGTAGTTAGTTTTAAGCTTCGAGAGCTTAATGACTTTACTGATGGGTATGTTTTGGGATTTGATGATCTTTTTGGCGGCGTCCGAAGTGAGTTTGGAATTGGGTCTGTCGTCGATAATGAGGCAGAGCTCGGAGGAGGAAGGATCGTGAATAGGGTTAGGGAAAGGGATTCTGAAAGCGTTGGTACGAGGCTTTGGTGGGATTTTCTTGAGAGTGAGGTTGAGGTAGATGAAGTCGTCTTGTGGGAGCAGTTGGGCTTTCTGGAGTTTGGACTGGGATTCTTTCCATTTGAGGAGGGCGCTCACTGCCTTCTCTATGGTGGCACGGCCGACCTTGGAGGCGGAGGGTGGCGGAGACTCCATTGGGGTTTTTGGGGTGAGAATGGAGAGGACTGGAGAGGAGACGATGCTGGGTTTAGGGTTTTTAGGTCAAGGAGGTTCGGTGGGGTTTCGTATGAGATTTGTTAGAGATAATACATAGAATAATATGTAACTTGTATTTTGGCACATCTTCCTTAGTTTTTTTCCTTCTAATGGTGGTATTAGTACCTTGTTGTGCTCATTCCATTGGGGGAAGGATGACTAAGAAAGATATGTCATTTTTGGTAATAAAATTTATTGCTTCTACCCATGAGCTTCTTTTCGCAATATTTCTTTGTCTATACTTAGAATTATTTATATGCTACAATATATACATAATATACAATATATATACTACAAGAAAATATATTTATAAGATACAATATATACATAAGATACAATATATATACTACAAGAAAATATATTTATAAGCTACAATATATACATAAGATACAATATATATACTACAAGAAAATATATAAGAGAATATATATACATAAGATACAATATAATATACTACAAGCAAATATATAAGAGAATATATATACATAAGATACAATATAATATACTACAAGCAAATATATTATGCTACAATATATACATAATATACAATATATATACTACAAGAAAATATATTTATAAGCTACAATATATACATAATATACAATATATATACTACAAGAAAATATATAAGAGAATATATATACATAAGATACAATATAATATACTACAAGCAAATATATAAGAGAATATATATACATAAGATACAATATAATATACTACAAGCAAATATATTATGCTACAATATATACATAATATACAATATATATACTACAAGAAAATATATTTATAAGCTACAATATATACATAAGATACAATATATATACTACAAGAAAATATATAAGAGAATATATATACATAAGATACAATATAATATACTACAAGAAAATATATTATGCTACAATATATACATAAGATACAATATATATACTACAAGAAAATATATTATGCGAATATATATACATAAGATACAATATATATACTACAAGAAAATATATAAGAGAATATATATACATAAGATACAATATAATATACTACAAGAAAATATATTATGCTACAATATATACATAATATACAATATATATACTACAAGAAAATATATTTATAAGCTACAATATATACATAAGATACAATATATATACTACAAGAAAATATATAAGAGAATATATATACATAAGATACAATATAATATACTTCAAGAAGTGATATTTATGCATGACAATTTAGTGTTTTACTATTGTTTTGTTATTTTCTTTTTCGTCAAGCACTTTAATAATTAGATATACATATATACTACATATTAATATAGCCATGATACTACAAGAAATTGTCTTAAAAAAAAAAAAAAAAAACCCGCTAGGCCCGCGAAGCCCACGAGCCCGGCCCGTTAAGCACAGGACCATGTGGGCTTAGGCCCGTCACGGGCCGGTTCCACCCATTAGGCCCACGAAGACCGGGACCGCCAGGCCCGGGACCGCCAGAGCCCGGGACCACGAAGCCCGGGACCGCGAGACCCGGCCCGTTAGGCCCACTAAGGCCCGGGCCCGGGACAAAATACAGCATTAATAAAGACTATGTATATTGTTCATTTAAACGGAAAAGGGTTAAAAATGCTTTAAAAATATACTTCATTTACCTATTAGGCTAAAAATATCCCTTTATTTATTTTTTGGTCCACTTATTCCCTTTAATCGTTAGGTCAATGCTGAATTAAAAATAATAATTATTTAAACAAAAAAATGGTCAAATATATCCATTTACTACTAGAAAAGGTTTAAATGTAACCCCCGTTATACTTTGAGTCGAAATATACCCTTGTCGTTATACTATTGGTTCAAATATACCCCTTTTCCGTTAAGTTTGTCCTAAGTAGACATTCAATCTTACGTGGCACTAACATTTGATGAGGTGTATGTCACATGACTCGCCACTTCAGCGCGCCTAACCCATTTTATCCCTCTCTTCTATTTCTTTTCCACGCCTAAAATTTTCTTCCTCTCCACTTACTGCTACCATGAAAAATATATTTCAAATTTTAGTCTTTTATATATGGATTAGGGGCGCTGAGGTGGCATGCCATGTGGCATTCACCTCATCAAATATTAGTGTCATGTAGGATTGGATGTCCATTTTGGACAAACTTAACAGAATAGAGGTATATTTGAACCAACTAGCTTTATGGTACGCGCTTTGCGCGTGTACTTGTATCAATGAATGCTAAATTTAGAAGATATAAATATTACTTCCTCTATTTTAATTTGCATAATATATTTTTCTTATTAAAATAAGATAGACAGATAGATAGATCCGTGTACATTTCTGTTGTTGTGCACAATACATATAGTTAAAATTAAACAAAGATCTAATGTTAATTGTTTTTAGTCCTTTTATATTTAAAAAAATATAGTTTTCGATTGGCGACTTTAAATAATTTTGATACATGGTTTTAACTTTGTGAGTTATTTCAATGTTAAATAATTTTGATACATGATTTTAACTTTGTGAGTTATAATTTTTTTTTCTATTTTTTTTTTTATGTCAAATATAAATAAAATTTACTGTCTTCATCTTTTAGAAAATACAATTCCACCAACCAGAACTTAGTTAATTTTGCTAGTAAACTCATGAGTTTATTGATTAGTGCAACTTCAGTACTAACATCTGTAACGGTAATCGTTTCATTTACCAATTGATGTGATTTCTGACATTGATCAATTATTTGTTTGATTGGAGTTACGTTCTTGTTGTTAAAATAAATGTTTCATATAATTAATAAGTTCACCATTTTTTACCTATTTAAATGCTCTTGATTACTAATAAATATTTCCTTTGTCTTAAACTATTTATCGTATTTCTATTACAAACACCTAAAGAAAATTTTATTTCAAAGGATTTTTTTAACTATTTAACCCTTATTATGTCATAAATATAATATCTCTTCGTTGAACATTTACTTAATTTATGTGCCATCTCCATCTTCAAGAACAATTACTACTAAGAATATAATAAAAACAAATTAGTTTGAAACAATTACTTCTAAAATGACAAATAATTTGAAATATCTATTTTTAGAATTACGATAAATAACTTGAGATGGAGGGAGTAGAAATTAATTCCCTTATATTAATTATATATTGGCTTATTTTAACTCTAATTCTCATCTAGCTTGACTTTTAGAATATCGATAGTACTTAGAAATAAAAAGAAGAATTAATAATAGTAGTTTTTTCTTCAAATTAAAAAGTAGTAATAGTTCGTCTCATTTTTTTTGCATTTAATGTCTAGAATCCCAATTTAATGCTTAGTGGTGAGACATTAATACTTTGAAATTTGAATTCCTAAAACGTATTTCAATGTCAGAATTAGTTCTTATATTTGATCCTAAATATTAGGATTTTAAATTATAAAAGGAAAATTTTAGTTGATTTTAATATCTTAAATATTGGGATTTCCTATTATAATAACTAAAGTTTTAGTTGATTTTAAAATCCTAAATATTAAAAAATTAATAAAATGACTATTTTATTCATTGTAAACTCTATTTTTAAAGGGCAAAAAAGGCGAACGACATTTCGCTAAGGGTCTTCGTGCTTTTAATATAGTATAGAAAGTATTACGGCAGGGATATATTTAGACCCAAAGTATAACAAAGAGTATATTTAAACATTCTCTCATAGTGCAGGGTGGTATATTTGGCCCTTTGCAAATTCCACGTGGCAACTTATTATTGATCGAAATTAAGAAAGACTCACCCATATCTACCCGTTTTTAGGACTAACCGACCCCAAACACTAACCCATCCCAAATAAAAAGTTGAACTAGAAAAAGGACGCCCCACTTCTATCTAACTCCAACTTATAAAAGGCCAATTTATAGGAAGACCAATAGATTTTAAAGCAGGAACATCGTACTTCAGTTCATATAGTAGAGGGATCCTAGATCTTCTTTGGCTTTTCTACTACAACAGCAGGAACTGCCTTAGCAATAGCATCCCGACCAGCATTCTTACAATCATATGGGTAGTCGTGCTTGTCAGAATAACGATGAGCCGCACATAAAAGATTCCCACACTTGCAATTGAATCTTGTTAAACCTACATGCTTGCGACAAGTAGTGCACCTAGTTGGGCCCTCTTTTGGCTTCACATCTGAACTCTGACCTGAGGATAAATCTGAAGATGCTCTTTGTCATTACTGCTAGAGTTTCCATTTACAATGTTGCGATTGATGTAGCTGCAAATTTAGTTTGTCTTGCTTCAGTATCATGTCCTTGTTATACTTAGAACACATTCATGGTAGTTGCACTACCAAAGAATCCACAGTTGTTGATGCAAAGGATGGGACCTTCTGGCGCTTGGTAGCCTGTCTCTTTGGAAGACTTCATTTTTTTGCAGCAGTTAATCAGGAGTAAGTTCCAACTTTTTATTCGGGTCGGGTTAGTGTTTGGGGCGGAATAGTCCAAAACGGGTAGATATGGGTGGGTCTTTTTAATAGGTTAGATGTTTTAATTTCAATCCATAAAAAGTTTTCACGTGGAATTTAAATAATTATTATTTTTAATTCAACATTGACCTAACGGTCAAAGGGCATAAGTGAACCAAAAAGGTGGATGTAGGGGTATTTTTAACCTAATAGGTGAATGAAGGATATTTTTAAACCTTTTCCAATAGTTTAAGGGCATTTTTAACCCTTCTCCGTTCATTTTAAAAAAAAATTGCACATTATAATATCGCTTCACAAGTGGAAGTAAACTTTTTTTTCATCCCCACCCTACCCAAACCCCTATTTTTTTTCTTTTTTCCTCCATCATAGAAAAACTATTGAAATGTAAATCAAACGTTAGACTACTTAATTCAAAATAATCTAAAATTGACCGAAAATGGTAGTGTAAGTTCTAAAGTTAACCAAAAATAATAGCATAAATTCTCCTTTTCTTATGATTCAGAAGTGCATAAATCTATATTATATTAAAAAGAGAGTAGTGAAACATCTATATTATATTAAAAGGAGAGTAGTGAAGCATGTGGTTAAGCCAAGTGACAAACTAAAATGAAGCCACTTGGCAATTTTAAGACAACATTAATTATTAAAAATTATAAATAGAAATATAATTAATGGGAGTAATTTAATGACTCTTATACATAATCTAAATAGATCTTAGACAAATCTAATCTATATATCTATATTTATATGTATATTTGTATCTATATATATATATATATATATATTCATATCTATACTAGTTTTTGGCTATGTGCGTTGCGCGTGTACCTTGATAAATGAATATAAAAAAATCCTAAATATATAGAATAAAAAATATTTTTTTTATTGTAAAATTAGTTCTTAAAAAAGAAAAACTATGGACATATTAACTTAGTTTAATTTGCATGTTGGTTCTGAGCACTTAATTGTCTTAACCTAGATCATATGCTATAATATATATTAAGCCGGAGTAGTTTTTTCTTTTGGAGATTTTGTAGTTGTGTATATTGAAATTTGTTTCCTTATCAATCCTTAAATATATTGCTCATGTATCGAAAGTCTATCTTATCATGATACCCTGTTTTTCTTCAAGTTTTAGTATTCGCTATGTAAATAATTCTCTCGACATGCTTTAGTCATATCAAATTAGGTTTTTTCCCTCGCTTCAAGTTCGCGCAAGTTTGAATTCATCTTTCATAAGAGTCACTTCATAATTTTTATAATTTGTGAAAATTAAGATATTTAAATAAACTATATAAGGTAAATTTAAACTCCTAAGTGTTAGGACTCCGTATCTAGATCAATTAAGGAACGATTTAATAAGTAAAATTTTAGTTGATTTTAAAGTCCTAAAATTTAGGAAAGTTACTTAAATTACGATTTTATCCAGCAGAAAATATGTTTTGGAAGGGTAAAAAAGGCGAACGAAATTTTGCTAAGGGTCTTCGTGCTTTAATATAGTATAGATATATTGATCCACTCCTAGATTTTCTTCTATATTAGCTAGAAATATGGAAGTGAAAAATTAATTAAACATTAAAAAACTATAATAGAAAAAAATAAAAAAATACAGAAATACGTAAATTGAGATAATCTATGACTAATTATATTTTGGAGTATGTTAAAATATAAAATAAAATTAAAATTTATTTATGATATTAAAAATTTATTGAGTATAAAAATTAAATAAATTCAAGCAGCAAAATAAGATCTTACTCAATCTATCTATATTATATTAAAATGAGAGTAATGAAGCATGAGGTTAAGCCAAGTGGCGTATTGAGAAAAAGCCACTTGGCACTTTTATGAAATCTATCTGTTGGATTCTATTTGTATAACATTGAAAAAGTATTATTTGATATTCTTTTGTATCTAATTATTAATTGGATAAAAAAATCTGTTGGGAAAGAAAGATGAAATCGAGCTATCCGTGAACATATATTACCATATCTATATTATATTATATATAACTTCATGGTTTCCGTCAAAAAATTATTATTTGATGTTCTTTTGTATCTAATTAATAATTACTTTTTTTTGTGGGAATGAAATATGAAATAGAGCTGTCCGTGAACATATATAACCATATTCGGAGTAATATTACATATGACAAATATTCTGTTGAAATATGAAATTAATGCTTTGAGTTAATATGAGTAAGAGAAAAAGGTATGAAATATTCTGCTGACATAAAAATGGAAAGAAAAAATTCTTTCCATGTTATGGACCAAAGTCCAAAAATAAGTAAAAGAAAAAGATCATTGTGACATGACAATATATGATTACTCACACTTGCCATACAAAATTACAGGATCATCGATTTGTAATACTATTAAGGATTTCTTTTATGGTAGGCATCCTTTTTCGAGAAAGAATCAATTAAAATTTATTTTGTATCTTACACATTAATTTTAAGTTGAAATAATAACTCTATATTTAGTACAAGCTTTGTATCTGACCTTATTTGCGAATAATATACATTAATATAGGTATCATATACATTACTATAAGTATCTTTAATTAAATTTTATGTATAATTCAGTTATTGTACGTATTCTTTTTTAAGAAAGAATTAATTAAATAAATGTTTTGTCTTACATCTATATTATACTAAAGAAAATAGACTGAAAATTTTAAGAAAGAATTAATTAAACTAAAATATTCTTTTTTTAATGAACAAAGTAGAATCTTTTGGTCGTACACAACAAAAAGACGCAATTTCATCAAGCAGACCAATATATTATAATTATAGGTATTTTTTAGAGTGTTGGCTTGCCTAGCAAGTAGGTTAGACACCATCACAATCTTAAGAGAAATTATGGGTCGTGATAATATTGTGTTATTTAATGTTTAGCCCACTTTGTAAATATCATGCACCAATAATTAGTATATTATTCGAATGACCCTTTTTTCTTGCTTTGTTCTCTCTCTTTTCGCTATTATATCTCTTTTTCTATCATTCTAGTGATTCATCATATGAAATCATCTTTTTCTTTCTACTGAAAATGGCATTGAGATCAAAATAATAAGGTATTATGTGTAAGTTAATAATATATATATATATATATATATATATATATATATATATATAAACTAATATAAAAAGAAAATATAAAACTATTGAGATAATAATCTCCCCCAAAATAAGACTTTTAATAATAATATCATGGATGCTATTGTGTTGTGTAAAATGAGAAAAATGAATACTCAATTTATAGAAGCGTAAAATATTTTTCTCCAAAAAAAAAAGTTAAATATTGAAGAGACTTTTTTTTAACAATAAAACCATTTCTAATCATGGTAGAAATCCGGAACCTAACAAATGACTCCAAATTATATGTTCCCTTAAATCCTCAAACACTTGAAGAGAAATAAATTTATCTGGCTTGGTGAACACAAATTATTTATATATATATATATATATATATATATATTTCCCCTGTTTGAACCCTTAAAAATAGATTTCATACTAGGAAAAATAGTCATTTTAATTAATATTTAGGACTTTAAAAAATCGATTAAAATTTTGATTATTAGACTTTCCTTATATGAACTTAAAGAATATCCTAAAATTTATGACTTTAAAATCACTTAAAATTTTGCCTCATATCTATATTTATTATATATATATATATATATATTTCCCCTGTTTGAACCTTTAAAAATAGATTTCATACTAGGAAAAATAGTCATTTTAATTAATATTTAGGACTTTAAAAAATCGATTAAAATTTTGATTATTAGACTTTCCTTATTTGAACTTAAAGAATATCCTAAAATTTATGACTTTAAAATCACTTAAAATTTTGCCTCATATCTATATTTATTCTATACTATATTAAAAGCACGAAGGCCCTTAATGAAATATCGTTCGTCTTTTTACCCTTTTAAAATAGCGTTCACACTAGACAAAATGGTCATTTGATTATTTTTCTATTTTTTAGAAGTTTAAAATTAACTCAAATTTTACTTATTAAGTCTTTGCTTATTTGAAATAGTTAAGAAATCGTTATATTTTGGGAATTTAGATTTATTAAAATTTTGCCTTATATAAATCTTACAATAAAATTATACATGCACATAGAACAACTATATCTCTGTCCTCTTTAAGGTTTGGCCAAACTTTAGTTTTGATATTTCGACGTTCGAGTTCCTAAAATAACGAAATATAAATATAAATCAACAAAGATGCTAATAAACAAAATTAAAAATATAAGATATTTAAGAGAATTAGTGAAAAAAATACAATTCACATTAAAAAGTTATCTTGAATATTGCATAGAGTTAGGGTCATGTGATGCATGTGTATCCTGTATTAATGAGCATAAACTTACAAGAATATCAAACAAATAATATTAAAAATATTTTTGAGTTATAAAATAAAACCAAGAAAATAAGTCGTAAGTTTCTAAAAATAACAAATATTAAATTGATAATCATGTTTAGCCAACTCCTTACACAAAGAAACCATTCTTTACAAAATTATGCAGTATTTTTGGGTTGTCCAACTCTAGTCCTAAAAAGGATAAACGGTCGATGTAAATATAATCCGGTCTAAAAGTTGGGAATCAAATCCCACAGATAACTAAGGCTTAGCTATATCTGTTTAATACCACTAAAAATACAAGTTTGAACAATTTTCTAAATTAAAAAGATTGAGATTTATTTTTCTAACTAATTAACTAGCAAATACTAGAAAGCGGTAAAATTATCAACTAACGAGGCAAAAGGTTGGAGACTAAATTAAGGAGGTCTAGAGTTATGATTTTCCCAATTGTCGGAATCCTGCTAGCTATGTTCCCTACAAATTTGTCAATGTATTCTCTACTGATCGTGAGTACTTTAGGTGTCGTAATTCTCTCTCGAGCAACTACAATAATTTAATAGACATATTCTTTCGAACTACACTAGTTGACTTTATCTAACCGCTCATTATGACCACGTCAAGACTTTGTTATTTCTAAACCTACCTTTAAACCCGCTGTATTGATTTCTCACATACGTTAGGAGTGACGTTATTCAACAATCACCTAAATATGTATCCTTTCTCAAGCAACACATAGTAAATAGGCACAGTCAATCGATGATCATTCAATCAACAACAATAAAGTGCTCGTTATTGCCTTGTTGATGGCCAATTATACAGGAGATCTTTTCAAGGACTATTGGCTCAGTGTTTATGGACATCAGATGTTGACTATGCGATGAGAGAATTTCATAAAGGAGTGTGCGGGAACCACTCCGGTGCAAACTCATTGGTTCTCAAATTGATAAGGGAAAGTTACTATTGGCCTCAATAGAGCAAGATGTGAGGGTATTTGTTCGAAGATGTGATAAATGTTAGTGTCGTTCATAATAGTACATCAATCGGTAGAACTTTTGCATTTGGTGATGTCACCATGGCCATTCATAAAATGGGAGATGGATATAGTTGGTCCCTTACCACAAGGACCCGGTAAGGTAAAATTTCTTTTGGTTTTAACTGACTATTTTTCTAAATGGGTTAAAGCAAGTGCTTACCAAAAGATCGAAGAACGAGAGGTGATTGATTTAATATGGGATCAGATCATCTGTTAGTTTGTAATACCAAAAGAAATCGCTAGTAACCGTGGGCCACAATTTATAGGTTCCAAAATCACAAAGCTTTTGGAAGGATTGAATAACAATCAGATCACATTTTCACCATACCACCCAAGTGCTAACGAACAAGTGTAGTCAATGAATAAGATAATAATTCAAAACCTTAAAAATAAGTTAGAAAATGCTAAAAAGGCAAATGGCCGGATGAGCCACTAGGTGTGTTGTGGGCATATCGAACAATTATGAAATCGAGCATGAGTGAAACACCATTTTAGCTAGTGTACGGTGTTGAAGATTTGATCCAGATGGAGATTGGGGAACCAACCCTAAGGTATTATCGAGCTAACAAGGAGGCAAATAATGAAGCATTGCTGATTAAACTGGATTTGCTTGAAGAACATCAGAATTCGGTGTATATGAGGATGGTGGCACAGAAGCAAAGAGTGGAAAGATATTACAACCGCAGAGCAAATCTTCGATATTTCAAAGTCGGGGATTTGATTCTGAGAAAGGTAACTCAAGGTACTCGGGAGGTTAATGTCGTGAAGCTAGGAATAACGTGGGAAGGACCTTACCGGATTTCAGCTTTAACTGGTAAATGTTCATATCAGTTGAAAATTTTAGATAGAGTTAAATTTCCAAGAAATTAAAACGTGGCTCAACCCAAAAGGTATTACTGCTGAAGATCCTTGCTGATATTGAAAGTATGTGGTGCAGTTTTTACCCTTTGTCAAGTTTTTGTCCTAATTGGCTTTTTTTGGCAAGATTTTTAATGAGTTAGCAATGAAAAACATACAACGAGGAAATGGTCATTAGTAATAGCAAGATCTCCAGTGTTAGAATTCTCATACTTAACATCTGAACGCTGGGGGAACTGCTTCATATCAAGGCACTAAAAGTGTCATGAAGACCGAGGGCTGTTAGATCCGAGATCTATGTATTATCAAGCAAGACTGGGGACTGCATGATCCGCCCCGTATAAATAAATTTTACAAGTTAGCCACATGTATTGGTAACTTTAATTACTTAAGCAAATGAATGTTTACGTAAATGTACTTTTAACGATGGAAGGAATAAATCAAAGTTCTTTTATTTCTATCTTATTTCTTGTCCAAATGATATGTTAAATGATTTTCTGTTTGAAAGTTAGTTAAAATTTTAAATGCATGTGCCGGAATGAAGGGGATACATTCTCTTCAATAGCACCGTAAACATAAGGTCCATCTCTTATGAAACCCTCATAGTCAAAGGGTAGATTTCGGAAGTGTGAATGCCCGAGATCAAAAGCTATCAGATGTAAAAAGAATTCTCGAGCTTTGTTAGTTAAAAAAAAGAATATTTCTTGCACAATACTTAAGCAAAAAATTTCTTTAATTACTTAAAGTGCCAAACTCAATAAAGAAGTTTTGGCATAATTACAAAAGAAAAGAAAAATATATACATCAATTATTTTTACTGCCAGACCCCGAAGGGAGAGAAGAGTCTTCGTTTTCCTTTTTAGGAGAAGGCTGTTCCACTTCCAGTTCAAGGTCTTCATCCTTTTTTTCTTGTTTTTCGGCTTCCTCTTTGGTTTTCGAATACTCGGAGCTAGTTTTCAAAGTGTCGGAGGCAACGGGCCGAACATGGAGGTTCTCGAGAGCAGTTGTCTCTAATTTATGAGCCTTGGCAATGTAGTCATCTATGTTTGCAATGCCTTCTTTGTCCAAAGTTTTCCTCCTTATGTGATAAATGGCATAAGATTTTTCGAAGAGGGAAGAATCTTCTTGGTCTTGGATTTTAGCTCAGAGTTTCTCAATTTTTGATTGGAGCTTCTCATTTTCGGCTTTCACAATACTGATCTTGGAATCAAGTTTAGTATTGGTTGTCGCATGAAGCTGGTTCTACTCCATGACCCTTTTGAGTCTTTCTTCCATTTTGTCTCTCTTCTCCTCGACGGAATTAGCCTCTTCGGTTTTCAAGCTTGCTTCCAAGTTGTTGATTTGATCCATAAACGCAAACTCACGCTCGACTGTTGCAACTATGGCATCATGCAGTTCATCCCACTTGGCCTTCGCCTCCTTAAGATCTTCATACAATTGAGTGGCTTTTTGGCTGCGGGCCATTTTATCTTGCTCGGATTGCTCTAATCGGGCTTTAATCTAGCCTATTTAAGCAACTTTTTCTTCCAACACCGAGAGGCACTCGACAAGCTGGTTCTATTCGGTCAGAAGTTGATTTCGGTCCGAACTAAGTTCCTCTTTATCCAAAATCAACCTTTCCAGGCTCTCGGAAGCAATAAGGTTAGCCTAAAAGGGTTAAAGCACGGTTATAAAGATGAAGTTTACCAAACAAAAAGGATAGAAATGAATGATAGATTGATACCTCAGCCGAATAGTGCATGCTGTTATTTATAAGGTACTCAGCAGAAAGGGAGTCCATTTTTCTTTTATCTTTTTTGTGGCCAACAACTTCAGATAGTTGGCAATCTCCACCGCTTGGAAAGTATGTGGCACTCATTCAAAACTGTGAGAATGACACTCTATCTTCTATTAGGGTTTTGATTGGGTGCCGGGTAAGTGTTCCCTAAGTTCCCCAAGTTTCCATTTTACAAGGCTTCTGGAGACTCGGGGAGAAGGCACCCTCACTAGAAGCGAGAGTGGCTTTAAGATCTCTCTTCCGGTCGAGGACATTTTACAAGGCTTCCTCTGGGTCATCGAGAACCTTTGGGGGAGGGGGGGGGGAGGGCAAATGAAAGATCCTTTTGGAAGACCTATGTATTGCGAAAATGAGTCAGTAAATTGAGAAAAGTCATATTGAAAGACTGAAAAAAAGAAGGAAGAACTTTTACTTACCATGAATTTTGGTTTTTCAATTAGATCTGGGAACCATTTCTTTCCACCTTTGAGAGTCTAGTGTAAAAATGTCCAAAATTTTATGCACTCATTGAGCCAGGTTCTTAACATGTGGTGGTTCCCAATGAGTAGCTGAAAGTAGGAAAATAAGAAGTTAACGAAGGAGTAAAGTCTTTTCAAAACACGAAAAGAAAAAGATATCCAAAGACTTACGAAAAAAAGTTTCACGATTCAGGAATAACAGGTGCTGTTGTTGGGAGAATATCCCTGGTTGTGATGACAATGAACCATTTCATCCAGTCACGATCGTTGTCTTCATCAACACTAGTAAGGAGGGCGTGGTGGCCGCATTTTCTGAGCGTTAGCACATCGAAGATCTTCGGAGAGTAGAGGTTGATCATGTGTGCGAGAGTTAGGGTTTCTCCGGTCTTGGAGTACAATTTTCGGAGGCAACTCACCATATGCCATATTGATGGTCCTACTTGAGCTAAGAAGATTTGGTAATGATGATAGAATTCTAAAATTATAGGGTCAATTTCTTTACCCAATCCCAAAGTGAAGGGGTATGTATAGACATACATGAACTCTGATTTGGAGAAGGTGGCCCTTTCTACCTCGTTGGGGGTGAATATTTTGATGTATTTCCAATCACGATCTTTCTTCAAAACGGGAATGCTAGCAGGACATATGGAAGAAGGGTACCTGCGAACAGGCCAGTGTCTGTCGCTTTTGGGATTAATAAGTTCTTTTTGGACTTGAAGATCTAACTGGAGTCGAGTTGGAGAGGAATAATGGTATTAATGGTAGAAGGTTCAGATTCAACATCGACCTCCTTCGTTTTGTTCTTCTTAGGGCCTTCGCCAAAGAGAAAGCTAGAGTTTTCAAGGACATCGGTGTTAGAAGACATGTTGGTGGTAAGAAATTTGAGTAGTAAAATTGTATTGAGAAAGATGAATTTTGCAGTAGGCTTCCAAGGAGATGCAAAGAAGAAGAAGAGGATTTGTAAAAGTGAAGGATAAAAGTGATGGGTAGTGGATAAGTTTATAGACGGCAAAATTCGTAGTCATAATTACCTCAAAAACTGGCAGAAATATTTGCTGAATCACGGGATAACACGTGTTCGGGTCATCAAATTCGAGAAGATGCGTCCTTTCAAGTATCAAAAATTGTTCAGGAGCTTTCCCACCAAGAAAAAAGGTCTTATATACTTCCTGGTAACACTAAGTTATATCACCGAAAAGTAGGCGAACTATCTGTATGGGATAAAATTGATTAGTAACAATTGGACGAATGATGAGATGATACGTGGAACTGAAGACAGGTAAGATATGAGTCAATAAATAGTTGGCACCGGATACAGGCATGTGACTAGTGTTGGGTTAGTTCCGAAGGCATGAAAACCTATGACAAAGATTTAAAAGAAAGACAACGGTTGGGAAAGACAACATTCAGTGAACAACCGTTACAAAAAATCTCTGTATTAATAGCGAACTGTTATGCAACCATCAATGATGGTTTTATTTTCATTTAAGAGGAGTTTGATTTGGGATCTTATCTCCCAAAATAAGCTATAAATAGAAGAATTAGATCCATTATAGGACACAAAAAATCATCTGAACCCAAAGGCTACAATTTGCTCTCATTTTATAAAATTATTTGCTTTTGTCGTTCTTAAAATTGTTCTTATTACCGCTTCCGGAGAGGCTCATCATACAACCAGGCTTATATTTCATTTGAGTTATTTTCATAATCTTGATTTTATTCTTATCTATTTCATATTTTTGGATCAAGTTAATTCACGTGTCTATAAACCATGTTACAAATTCAACTATATTATTTTACGAGTAAATAATATCATTTTAGAAACTATAGTAGTTAATAAAATATTTTTCTACGTGAATTTGGGAGATAATTGTAATTTATCATCATCATATATTCATAAGTTGCAAAAAATTCTTGAATGCATCTTTTGTCATTCTAATTAGGGGTTTACATGGACTGGGTTGGTTCGGATTTTTTTGTTACATGAATATTATTTCAGTCTTACTTTGTTAAACTTTTTATAAGTAAATATATGTTTAGTAAAAATTGACAAACATATGATCTATTAAAATATTTTTATGGTAGAATTTTGTTAATAACACATAGTTATTTTTTTGGTCGTCTAACAATAATTTTTCATTGATGTATACTTTCAAGCTTAAACGAATTTAATAATTAAACATAAAAATTAATATGATACCTAATTAATGATAAATTCTACTTAATTTTACATTATCGAAATAGCACTTCAAATTCGAAAAAGATATAAGAATTTAATAAATCTTGACATATGAATATGGAAGAACAAAAAAATTGACGCATTTCAGTAACACTTGTCACACCTCCTTTTTCCGCCCCCGCGAGGGGCGTAGGGAGTTTTTCCCAATTAAAGGACAATCGAAACGGGATTTGTTTATTTATTTCAGAGTCCCCACTTGGGAGATTTAGGGTGTCCCAAGTCACCAATTTTAATCCCGAATCGAGGAAAAGAATGACTCCATATTACAGTCTGCGTATCAGAAATCTGGATAAGGAATTCTGTTAACCCGGGAGAAGGTGTTAGGCATTCCCGAGTTCCGTGGTTCTAGCACGGTCGCTCAACTGTCATATTCGGCTTGATTATCTGATTTAATACATATTGAACCTATGTGTGAATTTTAACTTTTAACCGCTTTTGTCATTTACTGTTATTTTTATCAAGGAATTGCAACGTTGTGAAAATGTATCTCAAACCGCGTCACAATCAATGTACCCGTGGTCGTTGACACACTTTGACTCCATTGAGATTTGGATTTGGGTCACATAAATGTGCACCCGAGTTTAAGAAAATTAAATTATTAGAGGCGCACCTAAAGCGACTAACGTATCATTTACTTTGGGTAGAGCCGTGAAATTTTGCTAAACGGTCCATCCCGAAGTCTAAACAATTTTTTTAAAAAACAAATATTTACTGAGGGCCCCGCAATTTTGTATTTTTATTCGGCGAGGCTCATCTCATTCTTATTTTTTAAAGGAATTTGCAACGTCATAGACACGCATCTCGAACCACGTCACAATCAATGTACCCGTGATTAGAGACACATTTCGACTCCGTTGAAATTTGGATTTGGGTCACATAAATGTGCACCCGAGTTTAAGAAGGTAAGATTTATTAAGGCGCGCCCTAAAGAGACTAACGTATTGTTATTTTAGGATGAGGCCGTGAAGGTTCATTAAACGGCCAAATCCAAAGTCTAGTCGATGGTTATGTATTTATTGAGGGCCCCAGCGATGTGTGATTTATTTGGCGAGGCTCGTCTCATTTTATTTTTTAAGGATAAACCTACAGTGACTACATTTCTTCTATTAAGTTTGTCTCTAAAATAAAAGAAAATCTCTTAATTAATTACATGCTGAAAAGTCGAACTTATTAGTTATTAGTTTACGGCTAATGCAAATGGAAAATTGCAATCGACTTTGTACAAAGAGAGATTGCTTCCGTTCTATATTCTATTATTTAATAATACTGGAACATGGGATTGACGCACAATAATATCAAAACAGATTAGCTATTCTTCGATTAATTTAAACTAATATTATTAGATGAAAAAGTTATACATATGCAACCTCATTACTCATTAATCAATCGACTACATTATTATACAAAGAAAGGAAAATTCTATTCAAACACAAATCTAAACAGGAGGAATTCAACAGGAACAAAGCCTGATTAATATTTCATTTCTCTTCAAGCCGAGAGTGTACAAATATGTACCTGGAAATGGCAGTACAAGAAGAAAAGAAGTAGGAGTCAGCAACAGTAATAACACAGCAACAGCAGGTTCAGCGACACCGGAAAACCAGTAACGACCAGTAGAATAACCCAGTAACGGATTGAAAAATCAGCAATACCAAAGTGCAATCGCAGTCAAAGCAGAAGAGAGACAGATACAAGATGCAGTAGTTTACTGATTTTGAATAACACTCAGGGAAAGACAAACGGAAATTATTCAAGTGAAAGTTCAAATTGCCTTTCTCTTTTCAAAACTCTACCACACTTCTTCAGATTTTCAGAATGTATTACTCTAAAAAATATTCTCCCCAAAAATCTCTCTAGAAAATAATCCTCTCTAATAATCTCTTCCGTCCTCTTTTATGTCAAGAATGACTCTATATATAGCAAGACTCTTGTCTTGAATTCCCAACCCGAAATTATTCCCCCAAGGATATGCTTTGTCCCCACTACTTAATGTTTTCTTTATTTTAAACCTTGTCCCCCATGCCTACATTAAATAAATATATCAACCCCAACCCATTACAATTTGTCCTCCATGCCTAACATAAACAAATACATCAACCCCAACCCATTACAATTTGTCTCCCATGCCTAACATAAACAAATACAATATTCCTCTCCACTACATTATGTCTTGTTCCCCATTATGTTAAACAATTATATCAAAACCCCACCCCATTATATTTTGTCCCCCATGCCTACATAAACAATTATAATAATGTTCAATTACCAAACTACCCCTCCGACCTTATTACAATTACCATTCTACCCCTGAATGTAATGCAATTTACCAAACTACCCCATCAGCTCTAAACAATCAATTAATCATAACTTAACCAAAATATAGCCAAGATGACCAATTTCTCAACAATCTTCAACAACAAATCATATGAACACGATGAACAACACAACTCAAAATTAATGGAAGTAAATTAACCATATCGGGAACCAATCCTGGTTAACTTAGACCAAAAATAAATGAGCAAAGAGACAACAATACAAACAACAAAATACATGATTCAAACTAAATCAACAAATCAAAAACATAAACTCACATTAAATTACTGGATTAAAAATGAACTTCAAACAAAGATGAACATGAACTAAATATATTGTTAAACAACAAACATGACGGATTCAAACGATTCAAACAACATTAATAATTTCTGGAAAATACATAACAACATGAAACAAATTGAAGAAATAATCAATTAAATTTCAATTTGAATCTAACAAACATTAAACTAACAAATTTTTACCTAAACAATAAAACAAACATGAAATAAACATGAAAAACAACTAATTAAATTTCCATTTGAAATCTGAAAATTAATTCAACAAAACACATGAACAAACTAAAAAATTATTTCAACGACGGACAAACAAAACAAGAATTGAATCATTTATCGATTTTGGATCCGAAAAACAACGAACAAAAATATGGACGAAATTTGAAACATAAACCAACTAACCGATTCAAAACAATGATGAAGAAACGAAGAAGATGGAGCAGCATGAAGCAGTAGGGGGGGGTCGACGGACAGTGGCGGACGCAGCTGAAGCAGCTATGGTCGTCGACATGTTGAAGGACAGTGGCGGACACAACAACAGCTAGTCGTTGGCAAGGCAGCTCGGGGCTTGAGGTTGAGACCGACGCAGCAGTAGCCTGCGATGAAGCTGCCATGGCAGCGATGGGAACAGTAGCAGCAGCAGTGGTTGAGCTTGGCCGTGACGAAGTAGCGGCGACGGGGGGCTTCGAACAACAGAAGGAGCAAGCAGTAGGCTGGTCGATGCAGCTAGCAGAAGCAACTGGTGGTGACGGGTTGGTCGATGGTTAGGTGGTCATGGTCGACGAGGCTGTTGTAGCGTCGTGGAGGAGGGTGACGGGATTTCGTGGTTGTTCATGGACGAAGAGGCAGCAAGTGGTCAACGAGGCTTGAAGAAGGAGAAGAACGCAGCGAAGGGGGGAGCTGCTTGGTTCGAATGTGGGGGGGGTTTGCTTGGAAGCTGGCCGGCGTGGTTGGTTTGTGAGGATGATGGTTCAGCTGGTTTCGAAGGGGGGGGTGCTGAGGGTGGCGGCTTAGAGAAGAAGAGAAGGAGTTGGGGTCTTTAGGGTTTTTCGTTTTTTTCTTTTTCTTTTGTGTTTTGAAAGAAAAAATGAAGAGGGGTGTTGGGTATTTGGGTCATGGGGAAGGTTGGACAATTGTTTGAGCCTGGGGTTGAAATTTGAAGAAGTGGCCCAATCCGATTTTTCTTTGTATTTTTGTTCTCTTTTCTTCTTTTACTTTTCTAAAACTAAATTATAAAAATACTTAAATTATTATTAAGAACTAAATCAAGTTATAAAAGCGCAAATTAACTCCCAATAATAATTAACGCACAATTAAGTAATAATTAAGCATAAAATTGTATATTTGGACATTAAATGCTAAAAATGCAAAAGATGCCTATTTTTGTAATTTTCATTTTTTGTAAACAAACATAATTACTAACAAATTGTTGAATTAAATCCTACATGCAAAATGCGACATATTTTTATATTTTTTATTAATTTAACAAATAAACATGCACAAACAAATACAAATAATTATCCAAAAATATCACAAAATCTCACAAAATTGCACACCAAGAAAAATCATTTTATTTTTGAATTTTTTGGGAGTAATTCTCATATAGGGTAAAAATCACGTTCTTACAGCTGCCCCTCTTTGCCCGAAGACACGAAGAGTTTTCGCGCAAAGATAAAGCGAGCGATTTTTGCCCATCCGAGTACTCCGTGTGAAGCATTTTTTGAAAAAGATTTAACCGAACCTTTGCTTCAAAGGTTTCCTACATATCCCTGGCTAAAGGGGAATCAGGTTAATGTAGTTCGGGAAGTTTGGTAGCTGGGACTACCGTGGGACTGCAATGTTACTGATGTTGCATGTTGTTATCACTGCTTACCGATCTCCTTATTACACCGTGCTTAAAGGAAAACAAGAAGCTAGGCTAGACTAAAATTTGTTCTTGTTGCCTTGCTTTCTTGTCGGCTTGTGTTTCCTCCGGTGCTTTTCTTCCGTGGATTTGGGAATGACACTGGCCCTTTGCTTTTCTGAATAGCAGTTTTCATCATTTTGCTTGGTCCGCTGGGGACATGGCTTTCTTCATTAAGCTTTTCGGCGGTTCCTCTGGGGGTACGGCTCTCTTCATTAGATTTGTTATGCTGGGCATGATTTAATGTTCACAAGCTTCTTCTTTCAAGACGCGTCTTTTCTTCCTTTTGACTCAGGCGCTTGAATTTGTGCTGGGACCTCTTGTTGCAACCTTCTACTTCCCGGTGCTGGGGATTCCTGTTGTAACCTTCTGCCTTCCGGTGGGGTTAATGATTTCAAAATCTGCAGTATAAGACTAAAAAGTATTCCTCTTGTTATACAGGTGGGCGCCTGAACGCAAAAATATGAAATGTATGCCCGCATTATATTGGCGGGCGACCTAGAACAGAAATAAAAAGACAGAAATGTATTCCCGCATTATACTGGTGGGCGACCTAGAACAGAAATGAAAAGACAGAAATGTATTCCCACATTATACTGGTGGGCGACCTAGAACAGAAATGTATTCCCGCATTATACTGGTGGGTGACCTAGAACAGAAATGAAAAGACAGAAATGTATTCCCGCATTATACTGGTGGGCGACCTAGAACAGAAATGTACTCCCGCATTATACTGGTGGGCGACCTAGAACAGAAATGAATTCCCGCATTATACTGGTGGGCGACCTAGAACAAAATGTATTCCCGCATTATACTGGTGGGCGACCTAGAACAGAAATGTATTCCCGCATTATACTGGTGGACGACTTAGAACAGATATGTATTCCCGCATTATACTGGTGGGCGACCTAGAATAGAAATGTATTCCCGCATTATACTGGTGGGCGACCTAGAACAGAAATGTATTCCCGCATTATACTGGGGGGCGACCTAGAACAGAAATGAAAAGATAGAGATGTATTCCCGTATTATACTGGTGGGCGACCTAGAACAGAAATGTATTCCCGCATTATACTGGTGGGCGACCTAGAACAGAAATGTATTCCCGCATTATACTGGTGGGCGACCTAGAACAGAAATAAAAAGACAGAAATGTATTCCCGCATTATACTAGTGGGCGACCTAGAACAGAAATGTATTCCCGCATTATACTGGTGGGCGACCTAGAACAGAAATGAATTCCCGCATTATACAGGTGGGCGACCTAGAACAGAAATGTACTCCCACATTATACTGGTGGGCGACCTAGAACAGAAATGAATTCCCGCATTATACTGGTGGGCGACCTAGAACAAAATGCATTCCCGCATTATACTGGTGGGCGACCTAGAACAGAAATGTATTCCCGCATTATATTGGTGGGCGACCTAGAACAGAAATGTATTCCTGCATTATACTGGTGGGTGACCTAGAACAGAAATAAAAAGACAGAAATGTATTCCCGCATTATACTGGTGGGCGACCTAGAACAGAAATGAAAAGACAGAAATGTATTCCCGCATTATACTGGTGGGTGACCTAGAACAGAAATGTATTCCCGCATTATACTGGTGGGCGACCTAGAACAGAAATGTATTCCCGCATTATACTGGTGGGCGACCTAGAACAGAAATGTATTCCCGCATTATACTGGTGGGCGACCTAGAAAAGAAATGTATTCCCGCATTATACTGGTGGGCGACCTAGAACAGAAATGAATTCCCGCATTATACTGGTGGGCGACCTAGAACAGAAATGTACTCTCGCATTATACTGGTGGGCGACCTAGAACAGAAATGAATTCCCGCATTATACTGGTGGGCGACCTAGAACAAAATATATTCCCGCATTATACTGGTGGGCGACCTAGAACAGAAATGTATTCCCGCATTATACTGGTGGGCGACCTAGAACAGAAATGTATTCCCGCATTATACTGGTGGGCGACCTAGAACAGAAATGTATTCCCGCATTATACTGGTGGGCGACCTAGAACAGAAATGAAAAGACAGAAATGTATTCCCGCATTATACTGGTGGGCGACCTAGAACAGAAATGTATTCCCGCATTATACTGGTGGGCGACCTAGAACAGAAATGTATTCCCGCATTATACTGGTGGGCGACCTAGAACAGAAATGTATTCCCACATTATACTGGTGGGCGACCTAGAACAGAAATGAAAAGACAGAAATGTATTCCCGCATTATACTGGTGGGCGCCTGATTTTAACAACAACTTAGGAGGAAATGCCTCTCCTATGGGTAAAACTAAACTTAGTAGGAAATGCCTCTCCTATGGGTGAAACTAAACTTAGAAGGAAATGTCTCTCCTATGGGTAAAACAAAATTAGGAGGAAATGCATCTCATATGGGTGAAACTAAACTTAGGAGGAAATGCATCTCCTATGAATGAAACTAAACTTAGGAGGAAATGCCTCTCCTATGGGTAAAAACAAACTTAGGAGGAAATGCATCTCCGATGGGTGGAACTAAACTTAGGAGAAAATGCCTCTCCTATGGGTAAAACAAACTTAGGAGGAAATGCATCTCCTATGGGTGAAACTATACTTCGGAGGAAATGTCTCTCCTATGGGTAAAAACAAACTTAGGATGAAATGCATCTCCTATGGGTGAAACTAAACTTAGGAGGAAATGCATCTCCTATGGGTGAAACTAAACTTAGGATGAAATGTCTCTTCTATGGGTAAAAACAAACTTAGGAGGAAATGCATCTCCTATGGGTGGAACTAAACTTAGGAGGAAATGCCTCTCCTATGGGTAAAACAAACTTAGGAGGAAATGCATCTCCTATGGGTGAAACTATACTTCGGAGGGGAAATGCCTCTCCTATGGGTAAAAACAAACTTAGGAGGAAATGCATCTCCTATGGGTGAAACTAAACTTAGGAGGAAATGCATCTCCTATGGGTGAAACTAAACTTAGGAGGAAATGCATTTCCTATGGGTGAAACTAAACTTAAGAGGAAATGCATCTCCTATGGGTGAAACTAAACTTAGGAGGAAATGCCTCTCCTATGGGTAAAAACAAACTTAGGAGGAAATGCATCTCCTATGGGTGGAACTAAACTTAGGAGGAAATGTCTCTCCTATGGGTAAAAACAAACTTAGGAGGAAATGCATCTCCTATGGGTAAAACTTTGATGATTTCAAACTAGGAAGTGCATCTCCTATTAATGAAATCTTCACTTAGGAAGTGCGTCTCCTATGCGTGAACCATTTCCTTCTTCCTGAATTATTTACTTATCTGTGTTGTCTTCCCTCGAAACTACTGGGGATTATTTTGATGGGGATGACTTTTCCTTTTTTTTTTCCTTACCCACTCTGGGTTGCTCGAAACTCTGTTGAGGATGCTTCTACATCTCGATGATCCGCTGGGGATAACACTGCTGAGGATAACTCTGCTGAGTAAATATGTTATCTTACTCCTTCCAAAATTACTTCCTTTTAAGTAGGATGTTTCATTCCTCTGCAAACTGTTTCCCCCTTTTTTTTTTCTTTTTTTTTTATTCTTTTTTTTTGTTTTGTTTTTTGCATAGCTTCTTCCTTCGAAGACTACCTTCCTTAAGACTTGTTTTGCCTTTCCCCGAAAGGAACCGCTGAGGATACCGATTTTCACCAAACTTGTGTTGGACTCCTCGAAACTGCTGGGGATAACACTGTTGGGGAATTATTTACTTACCTGTTGGGGGTAAAATGTTATCAGCTGGGGATAACGCTGTCGAAGATAACACTGCTGGGGGATTCTGATTCCTTCAAAACTAGTGCTTCACTCTTCGGAAGGCTGTTGAGAATGATACTGGCCTTTTGCTTTTCTGATCACAAGTGTCATCCCTTTGTTCTGTCTGCTGGGGAACAACTTCCTCCATTGAAACTTATTATGTTGGGGGCAACACTGGTTCAAAGACCACTTCCCTTGAGACTGGTGTTATTTTTATTCTTCCTCGAATGGGTACCTGACTTCCAGAAAATTTTCAAAATGAAAGGAAAATTTTCTGCCCCAGTTTGACAGTCTCCCTTATGGCATGCTTTTTTGTCATCAATGCCATTTCCTTTACCTGTTTCAAATCAAACGAAATTTGTTAGCTTAAAACGTGGTGGTTGGTTGTGGTACTCCTACTGGGATGGTTTTCCCTTTCTCCTTCCTTGATCTGTGTTCCACAACTTGTTGGGGATGATATTATTTGCTGGGGATAATCCCTTTCTGTTAGGGATATCCCTCTTCTTTTGTGGCATAGCTCAGAAATTGGCATTTCCCCGACCTTTTAGTCTCGCATGAATTTCCCAAATCATACTCATTGCTCTCCTTGATTTGTCCACGGGCCTTGGCATTGAGGTTTATAACCTTTGATTTCGGCAAGGGTATCCCTCTTGACACTCGTCAATCCTTTTGTCAATTCCCTTTTGCTGGGGATATCTTTTTTGACACTGGCCTCGCGCTTGTTCCTTGCTGACTATACCATTTGGATGTACTAGTCAGATCTCATCTTGCATGATTGGAAAGCTGATGGCCTATTTTGAAGTCAATTCTCACTTGTTCTGACCAAACAAACTCTACTGGGGATTTTTCTATGAAAGGAAAAGATAAACAAAAGGGGAACCGAATAAAAGACAAAGAAAAAAAACGACTCTTTAACAAAAGCAACTATAAATAAAAACCTATCAAAAGCAGATACCGACTCTAATGGTCATGACATGCATATGTCGCCTATCCTCTGGCGTTAATCGTCTTTCAAGACCTTCAATTGGCAATTCCCCATCCGATTCTCAATCTTATTCGACTTGTAGTGCCCAAAGGGTTTTCACTATCAAGCCTCTCTCATTTTCATTTTTCTCTCAGCTTTCATCGCCTTATGGTGTCCGTGAAGATTTTCACCGATAAGACTCTCTCATTTGTATCACTTTCCAGCTGGGGATTTGGAGTGTTGTCGGTATGACTCTCTCTGCTGGAGATTAGAGTGTTGGCATCTTTTGAAGACTGATCAGAAGGTCTTTCTTTGGACCGTAATGTGGGTTTTTGGATAGGGCTAGAAAGAAAGGGTATTTAAGGCTCAAAAACAAAATAAATTTGGGGTATAAAATTACAACCTTCGGAATCATATTTGTTTACAACAAACGCAACCCTTGCCCCAGTTTCTTGCTTGGGGATTATTTATTTATATATATATATATTTTTTAATTTTTTAACACCATGCACACCATGCACACTATGCACCCTATGCACCCTATGACCGAGCCGTGAAGCGCCTACGTATCCTCTTTGAGGAATCAGGTCAAACGTAGTTCTCAATTCCTCTGTTTTCTTCTGACTTTCTTTTGTTTTGTTTTTTGTTATCATTTTTCTTTTATTTTCTCTTTTTCTTTTCTTTTCTTATCTTTTATGTTTCTACTCTTTTCTACTGATTCCGAAAGAGGGGTATGAAAGAAAACAAATAAGGCTCAAAGGGTTAACGGAGGATAAAGTGTTTAGGTAGCAGAACAAAATGCCTTCGTCATTCCAATCTCCAAAACACGCCAAGTACAAACAACACAATTAAACAAACCACCGAAAACATTGGTAACATCTTTTGATTGCACCAGGGAACCATATCCACACATAACATCGTTGGATAACACTCTCATTTACTTGCTCCAATTTCTCATGGTTTGGGTTTCAAATGATCTCAAACCATTCTTATTTCCTTTAAACGTTCTGATCACCTTTCCGGGGTTTTATGATTAACTTTTAAGATTAGGCCCAAACTGTGTGCGCATGTCATGTCACGAGAATCAACGCTGAACAAAAATGATAAAAGGACTAAACAAAAAGATGACTGGAAATAATAAAAGACCGGATTTTCTTTAAACTACCGGTGGAATGGTTTGAATAACAAGACAAACAAAACAAACCAGAATAAAATCCTAAAACAAACTGGACAAAACTTAAACAAACCGCTATGACAAATGGAAAGATAAGAAAGTTTGACACAAGACAATATCCGGACTACAACCCTAAGAATAATTCGGTCAACAGAAATGACAACAAAATAAGCCACCACAAGCTTCTCTCTTGCTAACCAAGGAATGGAGCGTCCTCCCACTTTATCAAAACTGACATCTTAGCCACTGAGCTTCGCATCAATACTGCCAAGACCATTACCAGCTTCAATATCATCAACCTCTGTCAACAAGTCCCCAATAGGATTCGAGTGCTTCTGTTATCAGGTCTGATCCTCGCAGAGTGTGTATCATAAGGTGCAAGTAAAGGATTCTGCGCGATATTCTGGGTGTCATTGTCCGGCTTACCACAAACCAACCACCTTAACTTTCTTTGCGAAACAAAACAACAGGTTAAAATGGACTCAGTCGGTCCTCATTATTAACAACTTCTTTTCCTTTTTTTTTCATTTTCTTTTTTCATTTTTTTTTCTTTTCTTTTCTTTTTTTTTGATTTTTTTTTCATTTTTTTTCATATTTTTTGTTGTGGTCGAATCTTATGGAGATTGCCTACGTATCATGACCCCGCATGAATCAGACCTTGCGTAGTTCAGACCAATAAAGGATAAACAATAATAAACATTTTTTTTTAATTTTCATATTAAATAAAACCGGATTTCAAAGGTTTGAAGATGACCTACAAACTCGAGAATCAAACAACCCACATATTCTAATTAAAAGATTTACAAACTCCAAAAACAAATGGCCAGCTTCCGTTCTCTATTTGACAAATGCAACCGAACGGTTATTTTTGCAAACGTGACCCCTTCCAAATTTCACATGAATTTTGAGGCCGGGGAGGATTATTTTATGACGCTTTACAAACTTGTCTGTTCTTTTACGAAAATAGCCTTTCGACAACTGAAAGATACTCTAAAGCTATTTCGGCAAGAACGGTTTAAGACGCGGCCGAAGCTGGCTCGGCTTATTTTTGACTAAAAATTCAAACGGTATTCACCTGACCGCTGACCCTTTTTTTTTTTCTTTTTCTTTTTCTTTTCAAATTACAATAAAGACTTGGTGTTGCAAACACGACCCTTCAGCGCCTCGGGGACGAAGATTTTTAAGGCTGTGTGGGTCAACTGGACCAAAAATCCTAAACATGACCCAAAAGGTGGCTGTTTATACAAAGTCAGCCTTCCGGCGTCCCTTTCGGGAACATTCGGCTATTTTTGACAAAACAACATCACCCGACTTATTTATGACTCTTTTTATCGTTTTTTTTTTCAAAATAGAAAACTCAATATTGCAAACACGGCCTTTCAACGTCTCGGGGACGAAGATTTTTAAGGCTGTGTGGGTCAACTGGACCAAATCTTAAAAATGACCCAAAGGTGGCTGTTTATGCAATGTCAGCCTTCCGGCGTCCCTTTCGGGAACATTCGGCTATGTTTTGACAAAACAACGTCACCCGATTTCTTTATGACAAAATTAAAATTTTGACATTTTTTATTTATTTATTTGTTTTTGGCTATCTTAGCAAAAGGTGAGGTTGGACCCGATGAGGGTTGCCTACGTATCTCACATCCGGTGAAAATCAAACCCGCGTAGTTCGGGCCAATAAATAAAGTAAATAAACTAATCCTTATTTTTTATTTTTTTTTGGATTTCGAAAGAAAAACTTCTAAAGAACAAAGAAAATATTTTTGGAATTTTACTTTCAATGAAAGATATGCTTACAAAAATATTTTTGAATTTTGAATTTTCTTTTCAATTTTGAAAGACGAATGAAAATATTTTCGGATTTTTTGGAAGAAATTAAAAGAAAATATTTTATTTTTTTTATTTTTATTTTTTTTATTTTAAAAAAACAATTAAAAAGACTTTTTAAAGAAATCAATAATGGAAAATATTTTTGGATTTTATTTTTTGAAAATTGGGGGTCTAAAAAATATTTCTAGAAAGGAAATAAGAAAAATCCTTTTTGGATTTATATATATATATATATATATATATATATATATATATATATTTCAACAAATAATAAAACCATGTTCAACGCACGACTCTATTTATTATTTTTTTTTTTTGCATTTTCATAAACAAATAAATAAATAAAACAAACTATTTTAAAAACAAGACTCTTTTCATTTTAATTTTCATGGCGAGATAAACTATTTTCCTTTTCTATATATATATATATATTTTTTTTTTTGAAAAACAAGACGGAACAACGATTTTCTTCTTCTTCTATTTTTCCTTTGCTTTTAATAAAACAAACTAATAAGACATTTTTTTTTCAGTTTCTCAAAATTTCGGCAGAGTTTTGACAGTATTTGGGCATTGGTTTTTTTCAAAAATAAACAATCAATTCCCTAACCGCCATTTCTTTTTTTTTTTTTCTCTTTTTGTTTTTCCAATTTCACAATATTCCTGATATTCAAAATTGGTCAACACACAAGTCTGAATCAAATAAATGCGCAAGTAGCAGCAGGTAAGATGCGTCAGGATGGTCATTTTCATTTTTGGTACACCTGTCCTAGACAGACCCAACCCCTGTGTTGAGCCTCCAAAGTTAGATGCACGTGATGCAAACAAACGTTCCTACTAGGGATCCAGCATGAAGCTGAGTTATTCTAAGTCCATAACCTGGGTATTTGTTCTAGACTGTGTACCCAAGCGGACAACTCGAGTCGAGGAGGGGGCTACGTACCGGGGACCCGCGGGATCGTCCGGCTTTGTAACTTGTCCGGCCTCTTTCTTATTTCAGGTATTGACACTAACAGAATAGGGAGTCTCGACCAGCGAGCTTCTCCCCGGAGGTAAGAAGAGAAGGGTTTCGGCACAGTTTATATACAGTTCAAATAATATCAAAGCGGTAAAAACATCATTTAGCACATTGAGCCCAAACATGTAACAAAATCAGATAAAACCGAATATAACAATTTATCTGAGCTCGAATTTCTAACCCTGAACCAGTGGTTCTGGGTTAATCCCCAGCAGAGTCGCCAGAGCTGTCACACCTCCTTTTTCCGCCCCCGCGAGGGGCGTAGGGAGTTTTTCCCAATTAAAGGACAATCGAAACGGGATTTGTTTATTTATTTCAGAGTCGCCACTTGGGAATTTAGGGTGTCCCAAGTCACCAATTTTAATCCCGAATCGAGGAAAAGAATGACTCCATATTACAGTCTGCATACCAGAAATCTGGATAAGGAATTCTGTTAACCCGGGAGAAGGTGTTAGGCATTCCCGAGTTCCGTGGTTCTAGCACGGTCGCTCAACTGTCATATTCGGCTTGATTATCTGATTTAATACATATTGAACCTATGTGCGAATTTTAACTTTTAACAGCTTTTGTCATTTACTGTTATTTTTATCAAGGAATTGCAACGTTGTGAAAATGTATCTCAAACCGCGTCACAATCAATGTACCCGTGGTCGTTGACACACTTTGACTCCATTGAGATTTGGATTTGGGTCACATAAATGTGCACCCGAGTTTAAGAAAATTAAATTATTAGAGGCGCACCTAAAGCGACTAACGTATCATTTACTTTGGGTAGGGCCGTGGAATTTTGCTAAACGGTCCATCCCGAAGTCTAAACAATTTTAAAAAAAAACAAATATTTACTAAGGGCCCCGCAATTTTGTATTTTTATTCGGCGAGGCTCATCTCATTCTTATTTTTAAAGGAATTTGCAACGTCATAGACACGCATCTCGAACCACGTCACAATCAATGTACCCGTGATTAGAGACACATTTCGACTCCGTTGAGATTTGGATTCGGGTCACATAAATGTGCACCCGAGTTTAAGAAGGTAAGATTTATTAAGGCACGCCCTAAAGAGACTAACGTATTGTTATTTTAGGATGAGGCCGTGAAGGTTCATTAAACGGCCAAATCCAAAGTCTAGTTGATGGTTATGTATTTATTGAGGGCCCCAGCGATGTGTGATTTATTTGGCGAGACTCGTCTCATTTTTATTTTTTAAGGATAAACCTACAGTGACTACATTTCTTCTATTAAGTTTGTCTCTAAAATAAAAGAAAATCCCTCAATTAATTACATGCTGAAAAGTCGAACTTATTAGTTATTAGTTTACGGCTAATGCAAATGGAAAATTGCAATCGAGTTTGTACAAAGAGAGATTGCTTCCGTTCTATATTCTATTATTTAATAATACTGGAACATGGGATTGACGCACAATAATATCAAAACAGGTTAGCTATTCTTCGATTAATTTAAACTAATATTATTAGATGAAAAAGTTATATATATGCAACCTCATTACTCATTAATCAATCGACTACATTATTATACAAAGAAAGGAAAATTCTATTCAAACACAAATCTAAATAGGAGGAATTCAACAGGAACAAAGCCTGATTAATATTTCATTTCGCTTCAAGCCGAGAGTGTACAAATGTGTACCTGGAAATGGCAGTACAAGAAGAAAAGAAGTAGGAGTCAGCAACAGTAATAACACAGCAACAACATGTTCAACAACACCGCAAAACCAGTAACGACCAGTAGAATAACCCAGTAACGGATTGAAAAATCAGCAATACCAAAGTGCAATCGCAGTCAAAGCAGAAGAGAGACAGATACAAGATGCAGTAGTTTACTGATTTTGAATAACACTCAAGGAAAGGCAAACGGAAATTATTCAAGTGAAAGTTCAAATTGCCTTTCTCTTTTCAAAACTCTACCACACTTCTTCAGATTTTCAGAATGTATTACTCTCAAAAATATTCTCCCCAAAAATCTCTCTAGAAAATAATCCTCTCTAATAATCTCTTCCGTCCTCTTTTATGTCAAGAATGACTCTATATATAGCAAGACCCTTGTCTTGAATTCCCAACCCGAAATTATTCCCCCAAGGATATGCTTTGTCCCCACTACTTAATGTTTTCTTTATTTTAAACCTTGTCCCCCATGCCTACATTAAATAAATATATCAACCCCAACCCATTACAATTTGTCCTTCATGCCTAACATAAACAAATACATCAACCCCAACCCATTACAATTTGTCTCTCATGCCTAACATAAACAAATACAATATTCCTCTCCATTACATTATGTCTTGTCCCCCATTATGTTAAACAATTATATCAAAACCCCACCCCATTATATTTTGTCCCCCATGCCTACATAAACAATTATAATAATGTTCAATTACCAAACTACCCCTCCGACCTTATTGCAATTACCATTCTACCCCTGAATGTAATGCAATTTACCAAACTACCCCATCAGCTCTAAACAATCAATTAATCATAACTTAACCAAAATATAGCCAAGATGACCAATTTCTCAACAATCTTCAACAACAAATCATATGAACACGATGAACAACACAACTCAAAATTAATGGAAGTAAATTAACCATATCGGGAACCAATCCTGGTTAACTTAGACCAAAAATGAATGAGCAAAGAGACAACAATACAAACAACAAAATACATGATTCAACTAAATCAACAAATCAAAAACATAAACTCACATTAAATTACTGGATTAAAAATGAACTTCAAACAAAGATGAACATGAACTAAATCTATTTTTTAAACAACAAACATGACGGATTAAATGACTCAAACAACATTAATAATTTCTGGAAAATACATAACAACATGAAACAAATTGAAGAAATAATCAATTAAATTTCAATTTGAATCTAACAAACATTAAACTAACAAATTTTTACCTAAACAATAAAACAAACATGAAATAAACATGAAAAACAACTAATTAAATTTCCATTTGAAATCTGAAAATTAATTCAACAAAACATATGAACATGAACTAAAAAATTATTTCAACGACGGACAAACAAAACAAGAATTGAATCATTTATCGATTTTGGATCCGAAAAACAACGAACAAAAATATGGACGAAATTTGAAACATAAACCAACTAACCGATTCAAAACAACGACGAAGAAACGAAGAAGATGGAGCAGCATAAAGCAGTAGGGGGGGTCGACGGACAGTGGCGGATGCAACTGAAGCAGCTATGGTCGTCGACATGTTGAAGGACAGTGGCGGACACAACAACAGCTGGTCGTTGGCGAGGCAACTCGAGGCTTGAGGTTGAGACCGACGCAGCAGTAGCCTGCGATGAAGCTGCCATGGCAGCGATGGGAACAGTAGCAGCAGCAGTGGTTGAGCTTGGCCGTGACGAAGTAGCGGCGACGGGGGGCTTCGAACAACAGAAGGAGCAAGCAGTGGGCTGGTCGATGCAGCAAGCAGAAGCAACTGGTGGTGACGGGTTGGTCGATGGTTAGGTGGTCATGGTCGACGAGGCTGTTGTAGCGTCGTGGAGGAGGGTGACGGGATTTCGTGGTTGTTCATGGACGAAGAGGCAACAAGTGGTCAACTAGGCTTGAAGAAGGAGAAGAACGCAGCGAAGGGGGAGCTGCTTGGTTCGAACGTGGGGGGGTTTGCTTGGAAGCTGGCCGGCGTGGCTGGTTTGTGAGGATGATGGTTCAGCTGGTTTCGAAGGGGGGGGGGGTGCTGAAGGTGGCGGCTTAGATAAGAAGAGAAGGAGTTGGGGTCTTTAGGGTTTTTCGTTTTTTTGTTTTTCTTTTGTGTTTTGAAAGAAAAAATGAAGAGGGGTGTTGGGTATTTGGGTTAATGGGGCGGACCGGATCGACCCGGTTTGAAGTGGACCGGGTCATGGGGAAGGTTGGACAATTGTTTGGGCCTGGGGTTGAAATTTGAAGAAGTGGCCCAATCCGATTTTTCTTTGTATTTTTGTTCTCTTTTCTTCTTTTACTTTTCTAAAACTAAATTATAAAAATACTTAAATTATTATTAAGAACTAAATCAAGTTATAAAAGCGCAAATTAACTCCCAATAACAATTAACCCACAATTAAGTAATAATTAAGCATAAAATTGTATATTTGGACATTAAATGCTTAAAATGCAAAAGATGCTTATTTTTGTAATTTTCATTTTTTGTAAACAAACATAATTACTAACAAATTGTAGAATTAAATCCTACATGCAAAATGCGACATATTTTTATATTTTTTTATTAATTTAACAAATAAACATGCACAGAAAAATACAAATAATTATCCAAAAATATCACAAAATCTCACAAAATTGCACACCAAGAAAAATCATTTTATTTTTGAATTTTTTGGGAGTAATTCTCATATAGGATAAAAATCACGTGCTTACAACACTTGATAAGAAAGTGATCATATAACGCATTATTTAAGATTAAGAAAAATGGAGTACTTCATATTCTATTAAATATTACATTCCACAAGATAATCCCAAATATTTCTAGAATTTTTATAAAGTCTTATAAGTATATTGTTAAAATTATATATTTATATGTCGGTTTGGTTCAGGTTTTTTAACTCAATACCAAACCAAATCAAACCAAACCTAATCGGGGGTTTTAATCGTTTTGGTTTGACTTTTCAGTTTTGTGTTGTTTTCCGGTTCAGTTTGTACACCCCTAATTCTAATAAGTTATTATTCGACGATCCACATTCATCATTTACAGAAATTTGTGTTTTATTCTTCTAGATATATTTACTTACTCAAAGCCTTGTTTTAATAATGTTAATGTTATTTTAGAAAAAATATATATATTATATGGCTCGGCATACATGTGTCGCGAAACTAATCTATACTATATTAAAAGCATAAAGACCCTTAGCGAAATGTCGTTCGCCTTTTTACCCTTTAAAAATTAATTTTACATTAGATAAAATAGTCATTTCGTTATTTTCTTAATATTTAGGAATAAATATTTAATTATTTCTCTAATATTTAGGACTTCAAATCAACTTTATTTGGGATATTAAATTCTTCCTTATTTGAACTACATAATATAATAAATTTGAAAAAGAAAAATAACAACACATGAAAATTACATTAGTAACTTCGTCTACTTTCAATTCTTTTTAGATTTAGACGTTATTTTTTTGTTGGTAAATTAGCAAAACATTGGCTTTCTTTGTATCGTAAAACTTTAAGTTTGTGATAATTACCTATTCTTCAATATTATTTTAGTCTCCAAAAAGCAATTACAATACATATAATTAAGTAACTACTCGACTTATTATAATCTTAAGGTAATGTTTCTTTTAATAAAATATACTTTAAAAAAAAAGGAATAATTTCATAATAGAAAATTGAACATTTTAAAAAAAGGAATTACATACCCCCAAATCAACACACACAGAGAAATTTTCGAACAAATGCCATTTTAAAAAAATGATGATTTTTTTTTTATTTTTTTATTTTTTTTTTCAGTATTTGTATATTGATTGATATTTTTAATATATTGATAATTGAGAACTTGTATGTAGTAATTTCTCCCCTTAGTGAGTTTGGTATATAAGAATGATATTTTTTATTTTCAAAAACTTAGATATCTCTATGATCATTTGTGATAAAATTAGTAACTTAGTAGCGCAACACGCATATATTAAGACTAATTTTTAAAAAAGCTCACACTAATTAGTCATTACACATTGTTAGGCAATTTAATAGCCATAATAATTAACTAGAGCTCATACTAAGGGAATATAGTTAGGGGTTTTAGGAACCTAACACGAGTATAGTTCAAAGGGGTTTTGCCAAAACCCCAAATCCCCTAACAAAATTTTACCGCTATCACTCCATGTCCGACGATTTCGATTCTCATGCTGTTTCAGCTTCCACAGAGTCCCACTCTGTTTCTTCCAACATCAAAGGACACCAACTTCAAACCGACTCCCATTCTTTCACAGAGAAGACAAGCATTGATGATATCGGCTGTAATCTCAATTTGGGTGCCTCTGAAGTCAAAGACAATACCCTTGTGCCCAAAGTTACAGATTTTTTGACCCAATGTGGAATATTGGCTGATGAATCCATCAATAAAGAAGAAGACAAGGGGAGTATTGAAGAGAATTTGTTGGGGTCCAAAGATGACGGGACTGTGCGGTGTTCACTGAAGATTGAAGTAATTGATGATACATCAATGTTTGATATCTCTCAAGTTGGAAAAAGTTGCACTGTTGATCAAAGATTGAGGGGTTTTGATAGGAAATCAGCAAGAAATAGGAAGAAAAATAATGCAATTCATCAAGTGGAAAAAGAGAATGGAGAAAAAACGGTGGCAAGAAAAGCAAAACATAGTAATATGGAAGAAGCCAAAGAAAAGAATTTGAGGAAAGGAGGAGGAGAAGAGAAAAGGGTTTATTGTAGAAAGGAGTTGGAAATTTTGAGGTTTATTGGAATGGAAGAACAGAGGAAAAAGTGGGCTGAGGTGTACATTGGGCTTGATGATACTGTGCAAAAGGAGTACGATGGCCTCGTTGATTCTTATACTCAAAAGCACATCCGCCGGCCTCGTAGACACATTGGAAAAGAAAATACCCCTGCAATTTCTGGTAAGTTTTTTTACCCTTCTCTCAGCAACTTAGATTACATGATGCTTTGTGGAGACTAATAGAAATAATTATGTTGTGAAGTTTAGCTAGTAGTAATATAGTTGGAAGTTTTGATAGTTAAACCTCTCAGGGTCAGTTGGTTACCGGGATAAAGATATTAATCACGGTATAAAATTCGGATTATACTTATATCCCATGTTTGATTGTGTGTATTAGCTAATACAATATAGTATAGAAGGTGAGATAGATAATCCCATGGTTATGCCAGAATTATAATCTTATGGATATCCTAGACCTAAACTGAATAGGACCCTCATTCTTTGTTAAATAGTGTTCATTTCTAATCAGCATGGTGGTACTACGTTAAGAGATTGACAGGTTGGATTATTGAATCTCTGTGTTTCTTTCTAAGGTTATTCAAATGTAGAACAGGAGCTCATTCTATTTAAATCGATGTAGGAACATGCAGTCCAGCCAAATTTAATTTGTTTTGGTTTTTCTCTTCTCAATTTTGATCGGTAAATAAGAAAATTATGTAAAAGAAAAGCATCTACAAGATGTAAAATTACATATGATGATCCAGGAGTACTTGATTTCATCAGCAAACTGTAACAACACCACCAACAAACCCAATATAGTCCCACAAGTGCGGTCTGAAGAGGGTTGAAGAGGGTAGATAGTACGCAGATCTTACCCATACCGTGAATGTAGAGGGGTTGTTTCCAGTAGACCCTCGGCACGAGGAAAAATGTGAATAAAGCAGTAGCGACAAGCAATAACGAGAACAAAATAAAAGAAAACAAGGCGAAAGGAACAACATAAAGATAGAAATCTACAATATTAGAATACAAGACTGCCATTAATAACACTGGAAATGTTCGAAAACCCGCACAACTACCTATTAACCTACAACCTTAATCTTCAACCTCCACACCTTCCTATTAAGTATCATGTTCTTGGTCAGCTGAAGCAATTCCATATCTTGCCTAATCACCTCTCCCCAATATTTTTTGGCCTACCTCTGCCTTTTCTAAGACCCACCAAGAACAACCTCCACACCTTCCTATTAAGGGTCATGTCCTTGGTCAGCTGAAGCAAATCCATATCTTGCCTAATCACCTCTCCCCAATACTTTTTGGCCTACCTCTGCCTTTTCTAAGACCCACTAAGAACAACCTCCCACACCTCCTTATCGGGGCATCTGCCACCTCCTTATCGGGGCATCTCCGCTTCTCCTCTTCACATGCCCAAACCATCTAAGTCTCGCTTCCCGCATTTTGTCCTCCATGGGGGCCACTCTTACTTTGGCTCGAATATCCTCATTCTTAATCTTAGCAATCTTGGTATGCCTGCACATCCATCTCAACATCTTCATTTCTGCTACTTTCATTTTCTGGACATGAGAGTTCTTGACTGGCCAACACTCTGCCCCATACAACATAGTCGGTCTAACTACTACTCTGTAGAATTTACCTTTAAGTTTATGACGCACATTATTATCGCATAAGACACCGGATGCGAGCCTCTATTTCACCAATCCCTCACTAATATGATGTGTAACATCTTCATCAATCTTTCCATTACCTTGAATTATAGACCCAATGTACTTGAAACTATCTTTCTTGGGGATGAGTTGTGTATCAAGCCTCACGTCCACGTCCGCTCCACTGGTCCCATCACTGAACTTACACTCCAAGTATTCTATCTTGGTCCTACTTAACTTGAAACCTTTAGACTTTAGGGTCTGTCTCCAAACTTCCAGTCTCGCGTTACACCATTGTGCGTCTCGTCAATCAGTACAATATCATCCGCAAATAATATACACTACGACACCTCCCATTGAATGTGACGCGTCAGTGTATACAACGCCAAAACAAATAAAAATGGACTAAGAGCGGACCCCTGGTGCAATCCCATCACAACTGGAAAATGGTCCGAGTCCCCTCCCTCTGTCCTTACTCGAGTTTTAGGTCCTTCATACATGTCCTTAATCACCCTAGTATACGCTACAGGAACACCTCTAGCCTCCAAACATCTTTATAGGACCTCCGTTGAGACTTTATCGTATGCTTTCTCTAGATCAATGAATACCATGTGCTCTTCTTCCTCTCCCTATACTATTCCACCAACCTCCATACAAAATGAATTGTTTCTGTAGTCGAATGACCTGGCATGTATTCGAACTGGTTTTCGAAAATAGACACACTCCTCCTTACCCTTGCTTCCACCACCCTCTCCCAAATTTTCATATTGTGTCTCAACAGTTTGATACCCCTATAATTGTTGCAATTTTGGACATCAGCCTTGTACTTGTATGGCGGAATCATCGTACTCCACCTCCATTCTTCAAGCATCTTTGTCGTCCTAAAAATGATGTTAAATAACCCAGCGAGCCATTCCAAGCCTACCCTGCTCACGCTCTTCCAAAATTCCACTGGAATTTCGTCTAGCCCGGTCGCTTTCCCCCTGCTCATCTTACGCATAGCTCCCTCGACCTCCTCAATTTTAATACGCCTACAATAACCCCAATCTCGACAACTTTCGGAGTGCTCCAAATCACCCAACATGATGTCCCTGTCTCTCTCTCATTTAGGAGTTTATGGAAGTAAGTCTGTCACCTGCGCTTGATATGTGTCTCTTCCACCAATACTCTGTCATCCTTGTCTTTAATGCACTTCACTTGATCCAGGTCACGAGTCTTCCTTTCTCTCACCTTGGCTAGCCTGTACAGCTTCTTGTCCTCGCCTCTGTCCCTAAGTTCCTCATACAAACATCCAAACGCTGTAGTCTTAGCTGCCGTAACCGCTAACTTTACCTCCTTCTTGGTCTTCTTGTACCACTCCATATTCTTCCTTGTCTCCTCCTCGTCCTTGCTCTCCACCAGCTTCAGATACGCCGCTTTCTTGGTTTCATCAGCAAATTGAAATTCATGTAAATCCTTGGCTGTGTTTTCCACCAGCATTTTAAAAATGCTGGCTTTCATCAGTGAAACTCGGCTTATTCATTAGAAAAACCTAAAATTTTGCTTTTATGTTTCACTCTTCCTTTTTTTTTTTTATTTATTTCGTGGCCGAAGCTTGACTTCTTTATTCTTCACTGCATGATACTGACAACTCTCATGAATTCTTGATTTTTCGATCCATGGATTACCACAAAAACTTGAAAATGATTTTCTTTATACTTATTGGTGGCATATTCCAATAATGCATGTACATACACACATATATGTACACACATATGTACATACACACATATATGTACACACATATGTACACACATATATGTATATATACACACATATATGTATATATACACGCATATATGTATATATAGGTCTTGCTAACCTACTACATGAAAGTAGTAAGTTAGCATTATACCCATTTTCTAATTCACTAAATTAACCCTGCAACTTCATTAAAATATGGACTGTTAAGGGATTTCTAGTCTTTAGCCTAAATTTTCCTTCCCAAAATTCCCAAACCCATCTTCTCTGATTTCATCCGCCTATTTCACTCCTAAAAATTGGGAGAGGAGCCTTTAGAAGTGAAATAGGCGGATTTTCATTAGAGAAGATGAGTTTGGGAATTGTAAGGAGGGAAATTGGAGAGTTTAGGCTAAAGCCCCTGAAAGTCCCTATTTTAACGAGGTAGCAGGGGTTATTTTAGTGAATTCAAAAATGGGTACAATGCTAACCTACTACCTTCATGTAGTAGGTTAGCTATATATAATAAAATATGTATACCCAAAATTTGATCCTATGTTTTATGTCTATACATAGCCGTCATATATAATACTGCTAGTGTTTGTTGTGAATACGATACTTCAAACCGAATTTGCCTGTTAGGTTTTTTTAAATACGACATAGACCGAATTTGAAGGTTAGAATTAGATTTATTTATCCGAAACAGTTTTCCTTTTTCCGCAATGGCTTTCCTATTACTTTGAGATTTAAAAAAAAAAAATACTTTTTTGGTAAATTATGTTCTTTGGTTATTTTTTTGTGAAAAGATTTAGCTAATATTTAGGATCTTCAAAATGTATATATGTTTCATTTCTAAAGCTTATATAAAGGAGTTTCGTACATGTGTTTTCTTACGAGGATTTTTCATATGATTCAAGAAACATGACAATTAGGAATCTGAAAGACTTCGTGTTTTAACTAGCCATTAGGTCTTTACTAAATGTACCCAGTTTGAGATAAAGGGTTGAAGGGAAGAGCATTTCTAACCATTGTGCAATACCTCTGCTGTACAGAGAAGTGTTTGGGATGAACATTTATTCCTTATTTGCTCATATCTGACCACAGTGATGATTCTGAGTAGATAGCTAGCTCTTGTAATTGAAACGTTGATACTGTGGTAGATAGAATGCTGATGTGTTTATGTGTATCGTTTATGTAAGTAGAAAGTAGTACACTGGAAAATAGACTGCTGGTGTAAATGTGTGGTCTACTTGTTCCTTTACCTTATCAAAAAAAAAATGCGTGGTCTACTTGCAGTTGTAAAGTGAGTGAATTGATGAAATATCATTTGCATTTGAAGTGAATAATACTTGACATGAAATTTGTTTGAGGATGATCTATTAGTTGATTTTCTGGATTTAGTGAGTCCTGTAATAGAAGTAGCTGAATGTATGTAAGTAATTGTTTATGCCTTTCAGGTAATGACCATTCAGAGCACTTGCATGATCAAGAATGCAATGTTAATGAAGAAAGTGATGATAGCGATGATGATTATAGTAGCATTCAAAGACCTGCCTTTATAGTTACAGGAGAGCCGGACTTCGATTCTGGTCCTCCTGAAGATGGACTTGAGTATCTTCGGCGTGTCAGGTATCATCTTCTATCTGTCTTTAATAGGGTTGCTCTTAGCCTATGGTTGGTCAATGTTATGGTTGTTGCAGAAATTAAAAAGAATAAGGCTTAGATCTAGGATGACAAGTTGTGCTTGAAGTCGGTCTAGAGCTGGATGAACCTTTTCTGTTAGCTATTCCTTTAAATTTTTGAGTTAATTGCATTGCAATTATCTTATTTTATCCTTAAGATTTTTGTTCTAGAAAATGCAATTTCATATTTTGCATTCACTATAGTGCTTTCACTTGTTATCAGAGAGATGCAAGGTGCTTCCAACATCCCATATCGAATACCTGATTCCCTGGGATTATCCATCTATTCAACACCCACCTGTGCATGTCCAAACATATAGGCAATTCTTGGTTTTCTTCAAATGAACTACCAAGGCATCTGCTCAGAAAATCAGGCGACGGAATGATGTTGCCATGGACCTTAATTTTATCACCTAGGGCACCTTTGTTAATGTTTCTGTTGAAATCCGGATTGTTCTCTTTTTAGGAGCATCTGTTTTTTTTCACCACCTCTGGGAATGTAGTTGAGTCTAAATCTTTCTCATTTCTGAAGACCTCACCTTTCCCCATGAGAGACTCAATCTTTGTTGCCAAGTCATTCTACCCTGAACCGTGTACAACACTACAACTTCCAGTAGAATGATTACACTTCTGCTGCCTTGTACACAACTATGCTTCACGTCCCTCTGAAGCTTTGCGAAAATTCCATATGGCATATGGAGTTTTCTGTTCTTTCAACCCAATCGTATCATGCTTCACTGTCATAAGACTTGTTACCAGCTATGAAATAAATTCTTCTTTCCATCATTAATAACTCTGTTTTTAACCAATCACTTTAAGAGATGATTGGAGAAAACCAAAGAAAGGGTTTTCTGACAAAACTGGCATACTGGAATTCTAGAGAGAAGTTGGGCATTCTCTCAGTAGCTTTCCGTTCCACCTTCATATCCCCTTTCCTTACATGCTCAATCAGTCATATGCAACGGCATACGTCAAGTCGTCAATTGCTGTCCTGTGAACTCCACTTTTATGCTACGTTTGCTTCGGTAAGGAGCAGGGAGTAGGGGAGACACTGAATTTTCTCAAGAGCTTTCAGCTCTGCTGCCTAATTGACCGTGCCTTCTTTTCTCTGCCACAATAGGAATGCTAAGCATCTTTCGTGACTCTTATTGTCCCCCTCTAATTTTTCAGTCTTAAACTCTTGGTCAACAGTAATGTACCTGATGTATTTTACACTTATGCCCAGGCAGAGTGAAGCTCTTGATTCGAGTTAAAGCTAAAAGAGAGGCTTTGTTTGGCAATCTTATGAGTACTTTCAGTGAGCATTTGTTAGCTAAATTTTAAACACCTTTTGAGACTTGGTGGATATTTTTACAAGTTAGCTATATACTTTGTATTTCCAAATTTCCTCATTTTCTGTAACCTTTTTGGCTGGCCATGATGTTAAGTTGACTCTAAAATGATATATGTATGCTGAAATTGTCCTAGGTGGGAAGCATCACAGTTGCCCAAAGTGAAGGTTGCAAAGGTTGAAGGCAGTAGACCTAACAAAGAACATACGTATTACATGCCCCAAATTCCTGATATTGCAAGCTGTCTAGAGCACTTGTTACCGCTCAAGGAGTGGGAGGAAGCATTCCTTGCTGATTTTTCAGAGTTAAGACAGGTATTTTCTGCATAGTTGCTTGAAGTATTTTTAGAAATGGAAATGCAATAGTTGTTTTGAGTCATCCAAGTGTCAAAGTATCATATTACGAGCTCTGCTCGTTCCCCCTGAAAATATGATCAGAAATGCTTTGTTTTTATTGAGTTTTGGTGCTGGTAGGTGCTCCTGGCCTATGTTGCATGGACTCTCCAAAATGTAGCCGCACCCGTGTCGGATCCTTCAAAAATGTACTATTTTTGGAGGATCCGACACGTATCTTGCCATATTTTCGGAGAATCTGAGCAACATAGCTCCTGACACACTTTATATATATTTTTAATGGAAGGAACTTGTGGTTCGTTTCAGGATTTATCACGTTTGCCAGCTAATATTGGAACTTCCAGCCAGCTGCATTCTGCAACTTTTGTTGATCAAGAACACTCTTCAAATCAGCTTCCTGAGAGCATTATTCTGGATAAGTTTGATGCTTTAATGCCAGGTGAAGACGAGTCTTACCTATGTGATGCTGGTGATGATTCTGCCTTGGGAAATTCCATACCTATGTCATCTCTTGCCGAAAAATTTGTCAACGGCCCTACCGTATCTGTTATCTTACAAATGGATGCTGTAGCTCGCGTTACAATGTTAAGGAAGAGAATTACAGCTGTACAAAGCATGACCACTCTTTCAAGGGACGACTGCTTATGGTTGTTTGCTCTGTGCACTGCGGTTGATACTCCTCTTGATGCCGATACATGTGCAGCGCTGCGGTCATTACTCCGGAAATGTGCAACCTTGAGAGCTGACAAGTCCAAACTCGATGATGAAGTTATTATGCTAAATATGTTGATCACAATATCTGGCAGATATTTTGGACAGTCAGAACAATGAAAATCTTTGTACTTCATCAAAAAGCCCTGTTGGGGACTTGAACAAAATTCACTACTGCAATTTTTGATCACTTTCCAGAGTTTTCTTTGGTCATGGTGTTCCCATGATAATGTATACTCAAAAAGTAGAGTTCTGTATTATAGTTAATTTTCTCCAACTTCTGACAGAACTAGTTTTTTACAGCCTCGTTTAGTGATTCCATGCTTCCATTTTATGTACAGTACTAACGTGCGCGCATACAAGCATGGGATTCTTCAGAACCAGTGCCTCTGTAGTTCTCTAAAGCGTCCAATCTGTCTCATTGATATCAACTATTACGGGTTGTTTATGGTCGAGGTATGTGGGAATTATAATCCAGGAATTGTTAATGTGTTAATCTATATCTATCATAATCATAATCATATCATCATAATAATAATAATTTATATTATTATAAAAGTGGGAAGCCCTTAGTTAAAAAGTTAAATTACTTAAATACCCTTTTAAATATCCTAAATATTCTTACTTATAATTTTTTTTTTTAAAACCCCTCATCCGAAAAGGTGCCTTTTCCTTCCAAAACAGGCGTCATTTAAGAAATGACTGTGGCTTTTTAAAAATGAAACAAAGGAAAAAAATGGAAAAGGCTGAAAATTTGAGAAAACCCTTTCAGACAAAAATCTTCTTAATTTCCAGATTATAACTGTGGAAATATAACTGTGGTATATGGCCGAAGAGAGGACGTGCCACTTCACCTTCTTAATTTCCAGATTTTATATTTTTCAAAGTTTTTGAAACGGTACAAACATGCGGCTAAAAACCAATGATGAAGCCTAAATTCATTTGCAAGTCTGAGTATTATTCAAACCAAACAAATAATGGTCCTACGAGATTGTGGTATTCTTTGAGGCTTAGAAGTTTTGAAAATCATATTGCTTCCATACAATATGATAATAATAATAATAATAATAATAATAATAATAATAATAATAATAATAATAATAATATATTAAAAGCAGGAAGTTCTTAAGTTGAAATTCAAATTACAGATTTACCCTTATCATACTAATTTTTTTTTTAAAAAAGAAAATCCTACAATTACCCGCTACAACTCAAGCATCACCTCTGCTCGGTGACAGACGTGAAGAGAACTAATGATCATATCCCAACAATTAAGCCCCTATGGTATTCTCTATCAATCTCGCTCTTCTCTGGTAAACCAAGAGGTTTGGCATCAAATTCTCCTTCGCCAAATTGTTCAATTTGTTCATTAGTCATCTATTTCTCATAGTTTCCTAGAATCTACTTGCTTATCAGATTTTTGTCTGAAAGAGTTAAAATTTGGAGATGACTAGCGTTTAATTGAGTATTAATTTTCATGGCTTGAATACAGTTTATTTTAGTTCTAATTTTTACAGCCTAACTTTTCTATATTTCTCTTTTGCCTTTGTTTATTGTTGTGCAATTTGGTGATTGAAACTTTTACAAAATGCTTCATAATCTTCATGATTTAGTTGCAATATAAATGGTTAGCATGACAACTCTAAATCAATAAAACTTAGTAGGTATTTGGTGTGTTCACGGAGAACAAAAAGAAGGATTTGGAGTTAAAATTTGTTGTAATAGCCTTTCACTTGGTGCTATCTGCTATGGAAAAGCTCTATGCGACCATGTTCTGTACAAAATATCTTCCCTAAAATTAAAGCATAACAATGACAAAACATTCGTTGATGATGGTTTGTTTGACGTTGTATGGTCTGAATGCCTACAACCTTTTTTACAACAGCCCAGTGATCTTGCAACCTTTTCTCTTACAAGGAAAAATGCAGCCTATGATCTCGAATCTGTTTGAAAATTATTTTTAAACGGCCACGTTTGAAAGGATCTTATTTAAACTGAAGCACGTGACATGTTATAAAATTATTAAATTAGGCGCTTTTGCTCTATAAGTCTACTCATGTCCACTTTACAGAAAGTGCCTAAATTAAAGTATTCTATATTAATTCTACCCATATCCGTGTGTGTAGATATAAGTGTTGTAAGCAGTCAATCTTATTAAAGGAATCTGAATATTTTTTTATGCTCATGCTAATATAATGTGCTTTCATTAAGATTCTGCAAACTGGAAGTTAAATTTTGGAACCCACTATATACTCATGTTATTCTTCGGAACTATCTTTGGTAAATCTTTATAGGAATAAACAAATCAATTTTTTACATAAATACTTGATTCTTATCACTAATTTTAATCTCATGTTTTTAGATACAGGTCGCATATTAGTTACAATGAACCGCTTATGGGAGAAGGTTGCAGCAGGAGAAGAAAGATAATAGTTACAAATAAAAGACAAGCTAAAATCACGAATTTCAATGAAAAATGATCATTTCACATACTATATCTATATGGATAACAAACCACAGTTAATTTAATTGGAAATTTTAAAATATAGATTTAATTATACAGCTGTTACTTTATGGGGCAATTTTACTGAAAAAATCGATGAAATTCTTTAAAAGATGAAAGATGATAAACCAATCATTAGCTTTATATCTATTCTAATTTTTTTTCTTATTTAACTAGGGAATTTTGGAATATCAACTATTCATGTTAGTAATGTGCTAATCTATCAACAATTCAAAAAGCAACATAACTTTATCATATGACTTCTAAGTTTAGGTTATGTATGACAAACTTTGCTGTAAAAATTTGAAGAATATACTAGCATATGATAAGCATGCTCCTGTCTTAACTTTATTCCTTTTCATACCATTTGATTATCCGAATTTGATGGTGATTTTACCATTTGCAAAACTGTAGTCATTTTGGGTGGTCTTTAGATTTTTTTTTCTTTTCCAAAATATACTTTCTCCAATAGAATATGTGAATTTATATCATTCAATATTATAAATTTGGAGAGACTTTCAAGATGAAACTCGAGGTCTTATCCAACTGGACAAATTGAAGATAGTATTCTTCATGGTTAGACAATTTAAGCAGCAGCGATTTGTTTCGATCGTCCGTAATGTACAAATTTAGTAAATTAATTTGCTCTTTTAAACCTTCTTATTTTAAGTCAAAATTCATTGGAGGTTGATATGCCAATCCTCTCAAAGCATAGGGGAGAGCATTCTCCCGCAACAAATTTATTTTTTATTTTTTATTTTTTATCTACAATCATTAATATTGTGGTGGTTTGATTTAAAAAAGATAGAACTTCACCCATAAAAAGGCGAGATAAAACATAACTTGATCAGGTTTCAGTTTTCACAACTCACAACTTTTATTACATTCATTATATATATTCATACTTTATATATGTACACTCTTTATTGAGTACTATGCACTAACCAATATTCACTCTTTATACAATTAAATTTTTTAAATGAAAGTAAATACAAACCAGTATTCAATGTTTCAGGAAGTGAAACGGCACGCTATGGACTGCAATGCAACGGCTTGGTCATTTTGAAATGGCTGGTTAAAGTGATGAAATTGGATTTTTCAGAAGGTGATCTTAGTGTGAATCATGCTACAGTAATCTATTTCAAAGCAATGGCTAAACTTTGAAGGATTTCCCGGTAAATTGGCCAAATGATGCGGCTGATGATCATCCTTCTTTCTCATGGTTTATTTTGGCTATAACATAACGAGAGAATTTTGCTGAAAAAATAAAGGATAATCATGGATGACACAGGCAGCCCTTAGAAGAAAACATTGAAGATACAGAAAGTCAAGAAAGCAATTTTGCATGGACAATGCTATGAGAATTTTCTAAAGCAGAAGCAAAGTGGATAAAGTTCTTTGCCTTTCAAATTTTCCAACCGACGCTCCAGTATGTTTGTAGTGCCAATTACATTGCTTCAAAATCATTGTTCACTTGGTTCATGGCAATTAAAGATTGCAGTCGGTGATGAGTTATAAGTTGGCGATATAACCGAGTTCTACTTTCTTAACCCTATTATTTATTTATTTATTTTAGTTTCTACTCTTTTAATTTACTAAAATCCAACTTCTATGATTTATAGGGTGGAGTAATTTTTAAAGTGATAATTTGATGTTGCACAATTAAATATATATATATAAATTTGTTATTCTTTTTGCTGAACTAATAAATTTTTTTACATATAAATTAATTAGAAGCATCGAAGATCATTTGTAAAGTTACAAGACATTTATGAATCAGAACTTGCATTATTTTGAATATAATAATTTATATAAAAATGATATATATATATATATATATATATATATATATATATATATATATATATATATATATATATATATATATATTATATACACCATATTTATTGGCACAAAATACATATATATCTATATACTTGGTGAGAACATACGATCATATTTATATAGGTTAAAAAGTTAGCATTTATTGAAAACCATTGCACGAATTACCGCGCGCTGCCATATAAATGATTGACAAAGAAGATGCATAAGAAATGATTTTCTCTGTGTTGTTTGGGAAAGTATGAGATACATATTGTCTACATATTAGAGGTTGACTATTCCTATTTTCCGAGCCAGGGTAATATAATTAATTGATTTGATGAGAATGCGTATGTATCAGTTTGGTTTGAAATTTCATTAAATGGTATAATTAAAATCTTTGATTCAAAAGGCTCTCTTTGAAAATGGTCTAGCTCTCAATAAGCAAATATATCAATGTGAAAGTTGCAAATTAAACGTTCCTCCTAATTGAGTAAATGATACGGGTGGGTTTTACTGCTTTCGAGGTGCTATGTTAATTTATATTAATAATATGGATATTATTATACAAAAAAGTATATTATATGACTTGGCATACACGTGCAACGCACGTGCCGCAAAACTAGTAATAGTAAAAAGGGAAAGAAATTAAAAAATAGCCAGATTTACAAGTGATCATTTAAAATAGCCACAGTTTCAAAAGTAATCGAAATTTAGCCACTTTTCATGTAAAGATAAATTTACATGAAAATATTGTTCAAAATCCGGAAAATACTCCAGCATAATATACTGGAGTTCCAACATAAGTATACTGGAACTCCAACATATTATAATGGAGTTCCAGCATAAGTATACTGGAACTCCAGCATATTATACTGGAGTTCCAGTATAATATACCGATCTAGTATAATATGCTGGAAGTTCATACACAGGTGCTCCAATCTCCAGTATATTATGCCGAAACTTTCCGCGTGTTGGAGTTACAACATAATATGCTAGAAGTTCATACACAGGTGCACCGATCTCTAGTATATTATGCTAGACTGGTCCCTGTTGCAGTAAAATAGTGGCTATTTTTCAATGACTTTGCAAAACGCTGGCTATTTTGAATGACCAGTTTGAAAACTGACTAACCCGTGCTATTTTAGCTTAAAAAAAGACCATATTTGCATCTCTACTATCGAAAATAAGCTATATTTACCATCCGTTTCAGTTTCTTAGTATAACTACCCTTACCGTCCTACTTTTGCCCCCAACCCATTTCTAATTAAAACTCACCCGACTCATACTAATAACTCACCCATTCCTATAATTTAAGATTATGTTCTCAACAGGGTGATTTCTTATTTGAAGGCCCAACGTATGGTTGGGAAAGGGTGTCTGTCATATTTGGCCTTTATGAGAGATGTTGGAGCAGATACTCCTACTATTGATTCTGTTCCGGTGGTGCGAGACTATCCAAATGTATTTCCTGCAGACCTGCCGGGCATGCCACTTGGCAGGGACATTGACTTTGGTATTGACTTGGTGTCGGGAATTGAAAGAGCAGCTTTAGGAGCTTCTTTATAAGGGATTTATTAGGCCCAGTGTGTCGCCTTGGGGTGCACCAGTTCTATTTGTAAAGAATAAGGATGGTACTATGCGGATGTGCATCGACTATAGGCAGTTGAACAAAGTTACAATCAAGAACAAGTATCCTTTTCCGCGCATTGATGATCTATTTTACCAGCTTCAGGGAGCGAGGGTGTTCTCTAAGATTGATTTGAGGTTTGGGTATCACCAATTGAAGATTCAGGACTATGATATTCTGCGATGGCATTCAGGACCTGTTATGGTCACTATAAGTTCCTTGTGATGTCTTTTAGGCTCCAACGCCCCATCAACATTCATGCATCTAATAAACAGTGTATTTCAGCCATATCATGATTCATTTGTCATAGTATTCATTGATGATATCCTGGTGTACTCACGTAGCTAAGAGGAGCATGCCCAACATTTGAGGATTGTAATACAGTGACTAAGGGAGGAGAAGCTTTATGCCAAGTTCTCCAAGTGTGAGTTTTGGATCCGTTTAGTGGCGTTCTTGAGGCACGTGGTGTCCAGTGAGGGGATTAAGGTGGATCCAAAGAAGATAGAGGCAGTTCAAAGTTGGTCCAAACCATCTTTAGCTACTAATATTTGAAGCTTTCCCGACTTGGACGAATACTATCATTGTTTTGTGGAGGGTTTCTCGTCCATTGCAGCGCCTTTAAGCAAATTGACCTAGAAAGGTGCTCCATTTAGGTGGTCAGATTAGTACGAGGAGAGCTTTTAGAAGCTCAAGACTGCCTTAACCACAACTCCAGTTCAAGTTTTGCCTTCACCATCAGGCTCTTATATAGTGTATTATGATGCTTCTTAAATTGGTATTGGGTGTGTCTTGATGCAGGGGGTAGAGTGATTGCTTATGCTTCGCATAAGTTGAAGCCCCGTGAGAAGAACTACCATGTCCATGATTTGGAGTTGGCAGCCATCTTTCATGCATTGAAGATTTGGAGGCATTATCTCTATGGTGTATCTTGGGAGGTATTTACAGATCATCGGAGCCTCCAACACTTGTTCAAATACAAGGATTTAAATTTGAGGCATCAAAGATGGTTGGAGCTGCTAAAGGACTATGGTATCACCATTCTGTATCATCCCGGGAAGGCCAATGTGGTGGCCGATGCCTTAAGTAGAAAGGCGGTGATAATGGGAAGCCTTGCATTCATTCCTGTCGGTGAGAGATCACTTGCATAAGATGTTCAGGCCTTGGCCAATCAGTTCGTGAGATTAGATGTTTCGGAGCCTAGTTGGGTTCTAGCTTGTGGGTTTCTCGATCTTCCTTATAAGATTGCATCAGAGAGTGCCAGTATGATGATTCCCATTTGTTTGTCCTTAAGGACATGGTTAAACACGGTGATGCCAAGGAAGTTACTATTGGTGATGATGGGGTGTTGGGGATGCAAGGTCGGATTTGTGTACCTAATGTAGATGGGTTGCGTGAGTTAATTCTTGAGGAGCCTCACAGTTCGTGGTATTCCATTCATCTGTGTGCTGCGAAAATGTACTAGGACTTGAGGCAGCACCATTGGTAGAGGAGTATGAACAAAGATATAATGGGGTTTGTAGCTCGGTGCCTAAACTGTCAGCAGGTGAAGTGCGAACATCAGAGACCAGGAGGATTACTTCAGAGGCTTGAGATTAAATAGTGGAAATGGAAGCGTATCACCATGGATTTTGTAGTTGGACTCCCACGGATCTCGAGGAAGTTTGATGTTATTTAGGGTGATTGTAGATCGGTTGACCAAGTCCGCGCATTTTATTCCAGTTGGGACTACTTATTCTTCGGAGCAGTTGGCTGAGATTTACATCCGCGAGATTGTTTGCCTTCACAGTTTGCTAGTGTCCATCATTTGAGATTGGGGCATGCAGTTTACATTTCAATTTTGGAGAGCAGTGCAGCGAGAGTTGGGCACACAGGTTGAGTTGAGTATAACATTTTACCCTTAGACGGACGGGACAGTCCGAGCGCACTATTTAGATATTGGAGGATATGCTACGCGCTTGTGTCATAGATTTCGGGGGTTCTTGGGATCAGTTTCCACCGCTTGCAGAGTTTGCCTACAACAAAAACTACCAATCGAGCATTCGGATGGCTCCGTATGAGGCTTTGTATGGGACACGGTGTTGGTCTCTGGTGGGATGGTTTGAGCTGGATGAGGCTAGGCTATTGGGTACTGACTTAGTAGTTCAGGATGCTTTGGACAAGGTTAAGTTGATTCAGGATCAACTTCGCACAACGTAGTCTAAAAGAAAGAGTTATGCCGATCGGAAGGTTCATGATGTTGCTTATATGGTGGAGGAGAATGTATTACTCAGAGTTTTGCCATGAAGGGTGTTATGAGGTTCGGGAAGAAGGGAAAGTTGAACCATCGGTATATTGGGCCTTTTGAGGTGGTTTACAAGCTTGTATTGCCACCTATTCTGTCGAGTGTTCATCCAGTATTTCATATTTCGATGCTTCGGAATTATGTCGGCGATTCGTCTTATGTTTTGGATTTTAGCACAATTCAATTGGATGGTGATTTGACTTATGATGTGGAACCGGTGGCCATTTTCGATTGGCAGGTTCGAAAGTTGAGGTCAAAGAACATAGCTTCAGTGAAGGTGCAGTGGAGAGGTCAGCCAGTTCAAGAGGCTACTTGGGAGACCGAGCGGGAGATGCGGAGCAGATATCCATGCCTATTTGAGTCTCTAAGTATGTTTCTAGACCCGTTTAAGGACGACCATTTGTTTAAGAGGGGGAGGATGTAACGACCCGGTCGGTCATTTTGAGTGTTGTATCCCTATTCCCTCATTTACTGCTCGTTTTATGCTCAATTGTCGTTATGTGACTTTTCGGGGTAGTTGGTTTGGGTCCGGGGATATCTCGGAATGAGTTGAGACACTTAGTCTCAAGTTTGGAAGCTTAAGTTGAAAACGTTGACCGGATAGCTCCGTATGGTAATTTTGGACTTAGGAGTGTGTATGGATAGTGATTTGGAGGTCCTTAGTTGATTGTGACTTGAAATGGCGAAAGTTGGAAAATTAGAAGTTCTGGAAATTGAGAAATTTGACCAAGAGTTGACTTTGTTATTACCGGGCTTGGATTTTGGTTCCGAGAGTTGGAATAGGTCCGTTGTGTCATTTATGACTTGTGTGCAAAATTTGAGGTCAATCGGACGTGATTTGATAGGTTTCGGCATCGATTGAAGAAGATGGAATTTCTTAGTTTTCATTAGGCTTGAATTGAGGTGCGATTTGTATTTTTGATGTTGGTTGATGTGATTTGAGGCCTCGACTAAGTTCGTATTGTGATTTAGGACTTGTTGGTATACTTGGTTGAGATCCCGGGGGCTTCGGGTTTAATACGGATGGGAATCAGATGGAATTGTGGACTTAAAAATGCTGAAGCTGGGATTTACTGGTGTGACCGCACCTGCGAGGGATTGGTTGCATGTGCGAGCTTGTAGAAATGAGCCGGGGATCGCAGGTACAGGCCTGAAGAAGTTGGCTTGTGGTCGCAGGTGCGAAGGAAGTTCCGCATCTGCGAGCCCATCGATATGGTAGGGTCTCCGTAGATGCGGATCATTGGAGGCAAGGCTAAGTCCGCATAAGCAAAGTATTTCTCGTAGAAGCGCACCTGCAACTGCGGAAGATTGGCCGCAGGTTTGTGAGGTAGGGGTTGAGTGTTATCCATAGATGTGGAGCTTTGACCGCAAATACGGAACCGTAGAAGTGGCAAGGTCCACATAAGCGAAGTATATCTCGCAGAAGCGCACCCGCAAATGTGGAAGATTAGCCGCAGGTTCGTGAGGTCTGGGTTGAGTGTTATCCACAGATGCTGAGCTTTGACCGCAAATACAGAACTGCAGAAGTGGCTAAATTATCCGCAGAAGTGGAGAGCCTAGCAGTTTGTATTAATTCAAGGGTTCCGAGATCATTAATCATTTTGGACATTTCAAGCTCGGACTAAAGCGAATTTTGAGAGGGTTTTCGAGAGGTTTCTTGAGGTAAGTCACTCTTGATCATTTTTATTCAATAATATTGTTTCCCCATTGAATTTTCCACCTAGTTTGTGTGTTTTTGAGGTGGAATTTTGGGAGTTTTGGGCTAGGGATTGGAGAGTTAAATTTAGGGACTTGAGTGACGATTTGGTGTCGGATTTGAGTAATTTTGGTATGCCTGGACTCGTGGTTGAATGGGTGCTCGGATTTTACAACTTTTATCGGATTCTGAGATGTATGCTCGGGGGTTGACTTGTTGAATTTTAATTAAGAACTTAGCATTTTCATACGGAATTGATTCTATAGCTTGAGTTGATTGTATCGAATTGTTTGTGGCTAGATTTGAGGCATTCGGAGGCCGATTCGCGAGGCAAGGGCTTGTTAAAGTAGAGATTTTATGATTTGAAGTAAGTAACACTTCTAAAATTGGTCCTGAGTGTATGAATCCCTGAAATTATGTGCTATGTGATTGGTGTTGAGGTGACGCACATGCTGGGTGACGGGCGTGTGGGCGCGCACCGTAGTAATTATGATTCAGGCAATTTCGTGGAATTGCGTAGCCATCTTATCTGGATATTATTACTGTACCCTATGTGTTAGAGAACTTGAGATGTGATTAATGTTAGAAATCATGTTTAGGCTATGTGTTAGTGCTATTGGAACCCACGATGGTCGTTCCTTGTTGTTAAGTTATTTGATTAATTGCAGTTATGTACTCAGTCACATTCATCATTTCATATCATAACTCAGTCTTTGTTATCATACATTATCACATCACTTATCATTAATTTGGGATGCTTATCATGAGTGTTGTGAGCCCGAAAGACTGGAGAGATTGATGACTGAGTGAGGCCGAGGGCCTGTTTGTGAGTGATATTTATTGGATCGGGCTGCACGCCACAAAAGGCTTTATTGATCCATGCCATGATTGGCTCATTATAGCGCTTGGGCTGAATCTACCTTCCGGAGTCTGCACACCCACAGTGAGCGTAGCTGCTATTGATTCAAAATATTTGATTCGGTTTGATCTTCTCTGTATAGTGCAGAGTGATTGAGTGAGAATTGAGACAGTCAGGTTGAGAACTCTGTGAGTGTGAGTACACGGAGCTTTCATTGTATTGCATCATATATGACATGCATATTGGCATGTAGATATAGAGATGTCATATTCCTCATATCATTTCGATTTGATATATTTTACTTGTATTGAGCTTAACTGTTAAGCTTGGAAGCATGTCTAAATTCCTGTACTGTTACATGCAGATTATGAATTCTCTGAGATATTCTTGTCATAATTTCTGTAAATTTCGATAGTGTTAATTCTGTATGTGGACTGTACTGTGTGAGCTCGTCATAACTTTTAGCCATAGGTTAGACTTGTTACTTATTGAGTTGGTTGTACTCACGCTACACCCTGTACTTCGAGTGCAGATTCAGGTGTTTTCGGGCACGGAGGTTGCTGATCTTGGAGTTTCAGCTGTTTGGATATTGTCGAAGTAGCTGATTTGGCGTCCGCAGACCTTGACTCTCCTTCCCCTATCTTCCAGTTTTATTTATCCAGTTCTACTTTCTAGACAGTATATCAGACTATGTCATTATGTAGATGCTCATGCATGTACTCAGTGACACCTGGGTTTTGGGAAATTCTGTATTTAGTTGTGATGTTTTCATCTTATTTTATGAGATTTTCACTTATTTAAACCTGTTTTAGTATATTTTGAATTTAAAAGTGTTGGTATGTATGAGTTGTTGGCTTGCCTAGTATTATGATAGGCGCCACCATGACAGGTTGAGTTTTGGGTCGTGACATTGGTGCTTCAATTGATGCGACTGAAAAACTCTCTGATGATGCTGCATTGCATGAAGATAGAGTCGAGAAAATCCTTCCACATAATACTCCAAGGCTCGCCGATGATGTTGCACCATTGAATGAAGCTGGAGGTGCTAAGATCGACAAAGGTATGCAGTCTGGCAATAACGCAGTGGAAGGAAAATGTCAGGTATTCTATATACCACGAACTTATAACACTTGATCCAAGATTTTATTTTCAGTTTGAAATTTTACATACTTTCTTTTCTTTTTTGTGCTTTTTGATGATTATTCAGAAAGACTTGACGCAACTGAAAAAGAAATTGGTTAGCTCATTCGGCTATATGAAAAAGGAGAAATACATCTCTTCACACCTGTTGGCTCACAGGCAAGTGTAAAGTGTCTTTGTAGTATTTTTAAAATTTAGTCAGTATTATTTAATATTTTTGCCTTTTTTTGTATGAAGATATAGGCATATCTGAGGGGTAATGAAAGCGGATCTGTCGGTATGCAAACACCATCTGTGTCGCAACACTTAGACCAGGTAGTTATTTGCTGCAATTCAATTACAAGACGTTTTTTTACTAATATCTGTTTGTATTAGTTGTATTTATGCATATATTTTTTTTTGTTTTTACGGATCTCATCTCATACATCACAACTTTTTCCAAATCCCAAGAGAAGTATGTTGTCCAGTTCTCCTAACGTTTTGCGTGACACTAGTGATATCCCTAACTTCAATTTATGTTCATTTTCATTGGGTAGTACACAAGAGATTGGTTCAGAAAGTAATTCTGTTGCTGTTGTTGTTGGTGAAGAGAGACAAGAAGATCATGAATAGTCGGGAGCTGGAGAAGTATTTGTCCCTATGGCTATGGATTTTGCCCCTGCTGTTGAACCGTAATAGTTAGTTGAGACTGGGCAACAGGAGAAGCAAGCAAAAAGAAAACCAGCTAAAGTAGGAAAAAGGATTCATATGGAGAGTATTTGGTTGAAATCTCCTTACGTCATTCCTAAATAAAAGGCAAGGGGCAAGATTGGAAAGCAAAAAATACTACACGAAGATGTCCCTTCCGTTATGTCAAGCAAGGCAATGGATTAATGCAGAGATTCACAGACCGGTTGAAGATGGATGCTGAGGAATATGATTCCAAGCCATTTAGATTAGCTGGAATTGATATTCCAAAGTCATTATTTACCGAGCTTGTGGACCCTAACTTTGATCTTGCGGATAATGTAAGTTATTAAATTTGTTTTTGAATTGGTTTTTGAACTGTATTTTATAAATTTTCAGTTTTATGTTTTAAAGTTTTTGTATTGTAATTTGGTAAACTTCAGACTTATGCATATTTAAGTTTTTTAGTTCATTTGCTAAAAGATCATACTAAATATGCTGAAGTTTTGTCATGCGGTCTGTAGTTTTTTAATGAGTTTTTTTTCTAAACTTTAAATTTAACATACTAAAGTTTTTTAGTTCATTTCCTAATACTTCATACTAAACGTGCTTAAGTTTTTGTCCTGCAGTTTATAGTTCTGTAATGAGTTTTTTCTAAGCTTCATAGTTATGCATATTGAATTTTTTTGGTTCATTTCCTTGCATTTCATACTAAACATATTTAAGTTTTTGTCATGCAATCTGTAGTTTTGTAATGAGTTTTTTTCTAAACTTCAGACTTATACATGCTGAAGTCTTTTTGTTCATTACCTATCACTTCATACTAAATATGCTGATGTTTTTGTCATGCAGTCTCTAGTTTAGCAATGAGGGTTTTTCTAAACTTGAAACTAAACATGCTGAAGTTTTTTAGTTCATTTTCTAAACTAATTTTTTACTCTGAATTATATTGTGGTTAATACACATATTTGTTTTTATGTTGTTCATTTGCAGCATATTGAAGTGGTCGATATTTCTTACGCAAGCAATATTGCTATCACCTTTCAAGTTATCCAGAATCAAAATGTGCAGTAAAAAATTTACTTATTGATCACTATATGAATAAGTTGGCTCGTGTTCATCCTTCGGATGAACAGAAGGAGAAAATTAAAATAAGGAAGGAAAAGAGAATGGAGGAGAAAAGAAAAATGGAAGAGAAAATGGGTTGTCAAAAAATAGGTGATTGAGGAAGCTATAGATTCTGAAGAAGAAGTGGAGATTGAGGTACTTACGGAGTTTACCTGGATTATTGAATAATCAACTCGTGAAAAGGTGGCCAACTACGTAAGAGGCATTGACCTTTCATGTGGTATCTCATGCGCATCTGTCGAAAAAGTATTCTTTCCATTTTAACTTAATTCAAGACCTGGCTAGTTATCTACGCACTACTTTCTAGGAATTCTGCACTTCAAAACCAAAACTATATATGTGTACAATTACTTAGAGTGATTTACCATATGAAAGTGCGTTGGAATATGTCAAAAATTATGCCCGGTTGATTCCACACTTGCTCGACTGCTTACAATTTGGCACATAAAATAAAACTTATGGGAAAAAATGCTCCACTTTTTTTATGATTAAGTGGATGAACACACCCCTACAACCGAACAAGTACGTATTCGGCATATGTTTACCATGCATCTTATTTTTATGGTTTTTTATTTTATTTTTAGAGTTGTGTTATTGTGTTAATTAATCTCCAATTTTTTCATTTTTTGTAGTGTTAATTGTGGTATATTTGCTTTTAAGTTCCTTGAGATGCGGTTGAAGCAAGATGATATCTTCAAATTCGAACAAAGTGATGTGTTGACATTCAAGAGAGAATTGGCTGCAAATCTTTGGGCTCATGGAAAGTGGAAAGAAGAAAGCGGTTATGAAACTCCAGAAGAACAACTAGGACATGAATATGGAGAATATGAAGACACTCTATGTGAATTTTTTTGATGGAGAATGAATTGTAAATGAAAAATAATTTTTTCTTAATTATTTTTCAATAATGTAAGTGAAAACAAAAATGGGTTTGAGAATATAGATTATTTTTTGTGAATTATATGTTGTCTATCTTTTAAATTTTTGTCCTCCTCGCATTAATTGGTCTGAAGTTGTCTTGGATTGTATCAAATACCTTTGTCTCTTTTATCATGAACTTAAGCATGTTTTGTGAAACTTCAACATGTTTAGTGTGAAGTGTAAAGAAATGAACAAAATTTTTTTTAGCATGGATAAGTTGAAGTTTAGCAAAAACTCATTAGAAAATTACATATTGCAGGAGAAAACTCCAGCATGTTTAGTCTGAAGTTTTAGAAAATGAACTAAAAAACTTCAGCATGTTTAGTATGAAGTTTAGGAAAAAACTCATTACAAAACTATAGACTGCATCTTTAAGTATGAAGTTTTAGCAAATGAACTAAAAAATTTCAGCATACATAAGTCTGAAGTTATTTTGTGAAACTTCAGCATGTTTGGTATGAAGTGTTAGGAAATGAACAAAAAAAACTTTAGCATGGATAAGTCTGAAGTTTAGATAAAACGCATTAAAAAAAATTACATACTGCAGGAGAAAACTTCAACATGTTTAGTCTGAAATTTTAGCAAATGAACTAAAAAACTTCAGCATGTTCAGTCTGAAGTTTAGCAAAAAAACTCATTACAAAACTACAGACTACGGGACAAAACTTCAACATGTTTTAGTACGAAGTTTTAGCAAATGAACTAAAAAAACTTCACCATGCATAAGTTTGAAGTTTTGCAAAAACTCATTAGAAAATTACAGAATGCATAACAAAACTTCAGCATGTTTAGTATGAATTTTTCCAAATGAACATAAAAACTTCAGCATGTTTAGTCTGAAGTTTAGGAAAAAAACTCATTACAAAATTACCGAATGCAGGACAAAACTTCAGCATGTTTAGTATGAAGTTTCATGTTATATATCTTTAATGCTTCAGACTTTTTATGCTGTAGTTTTGAGTAAAACACTACCAGATATTTTTTTTGTAAATTTTTACAGTCTTAAGTTATTTTTTATATATGTGTGAAGTTCTCTTTCTATATCCTTGAAGCTTCAGATCTTTTGTGCTGAAGTTTTCTTGGAATACACTAATCATCTAATCTAAAGTTTCATGTGAGCCTATATCAATGTGAAACAACTTCATACCATATAAGCATGAAGTTTTAGCTTATATATCTTTTAAACTTCAGACTCTGAAGGTTACTCTAAGTCTATATCAACGTGAAACAACTTCATGCTAAATTACTCGAAGTTCATTATTTTCAATATACTTTGCATTCATATTTGGTAAAATGTATCAAATCAATTGTTGGTACATTAAAATATACATTTAATTGATTTGATCTATTAGACTAATTTTAGGTTAAATAGTATTGATGACATTGCAAAATAAGCCGCAACCCCAATTGCTTAATAAGAAACATGGAGTTGGAGAATGGATGGAATTGCAAAAAAGAATGAGAATTTATGAGTTGGGTTCTTCGCCACCATTTTTGCTTGTGTTTTCCAGAAATATAGCTCCTGTGGATCACAGATGGAATCAACAAGGACATGGTGGAGATAATTTTTGTATCAAGATCTGTATCCTGGTCTAGTGAGATTACATCCCATAACTAACTTATACACTATATTTATCATGAATAAATACACTTTAAAATAATTATAATTTCTAGCTACACTTTGGGTGTAACGTCTCGACCAGTCGTTTTGAGAATTTACGCCCCGATCTCCTATTAACTGCTTCCCTCATGTCTTTTTTAGCTATTGTGATTTGCCGGGTTGATTCATTTTGAATTTCGGAGTGTTTTGGGACACATAGTCCCTAAATGAAAGTTTAAGTCTTAGAATATGGACCGTAGTCAGACCAGTATAAAGACGTCTTCAAAATAGAATTTTGTCAATTCCGTTAGCTCCGTTGGGTGATTTTGGGCTTAGTGGTGTGTCCGGATTGTGTTTTTGAGGTCCGTAGCTCATTTAGGCTTGAAATGGCAAAAGTCGAATTTTTCGAGTTTCAGACCGATAGTGGAATTTTTGATATCAGGGTCGAAATCTGATTCCGCAATTTGAAATAGGTCCTTAGTGGTGAAAATGACTTGTGTGTAAAATTTGGGGTCAATCGGACATGGTTTGGTTGGTTTTGGCATCGGTTGCAGAATTTTGAAATTTCAACTTCATTAAGTTTGGATTGGAGGGTGATTCGTAGTTTTAGCGTTGTTTGATGTGATTTGAGGGCTCGATTAAGTTCGTATGATATTTTAGGATTGGTTGGTATGTTTGGTTGAGGTCCTGGGGGCCTCGGGTGAGTTTCGGGTGCTTAACGGATGAAAACTTGGACTTGAGTAAAATTTGAAGTTGGCTGGTTCTGGTGTTTTTGCACTTGCAATGGGAAGCCCGCAAGTGCGGCCCTGTAGAAGCGAGGCAGGGGTCGCATGTGTGATTTTAGGCATGAGGGCCAGTGGTCGCAGTTGCGGCTAAAGAGCCGCAGAAACGGATCCGCATCTGTCACGCCCCCTTTTTTCCCTCCGCGAAGAGGGAGAAGTCCTGGTTTCGACATTCATGGGATGTAATAACTCATTTCCTTTTGGGAATTGGGTATTTGAAGAGTCTCTACCTAACGGGTTATGGTGTGTTAGGGCACCTAGAGTGATTAGCTCTTTGATTGGTTTACGTTACCAGAGATTAGGGTAAGGGCTCGAAATGACCTCGAGGGGAAGATGTTAGGCACCCCTCTTGGTCCACAACTATGCATCCCAACCGAACTCTTATTCCCGAATTAGTCCATTGCAAATAAATAGTCGAATTAAATAGGTTGCAAGTAAAGCACGTTGGATAACTCAAATAATAAGACAAAGATTTAGAACAAGTTGTATAAAACAAAGTCTTAAACAAAAAGGAATTTTTGGGAAAGGGGGGAGTCCTAGGTTGGTTAGCCTATAGGATCACCCCATACAATCCAGTAAACAATCCTCAATTAGGGGCTACACGGGACATTAGCGCGTAGTCATCATATCCCATATCTACCCTTCCCATACCCTTAGTGGTCATTTAAAGCGAATGTTGGTCAGTGATCTCTATTGCGTACTGTTAGCCGTCCCTTCTTAATGGTCCTGGAGGGATTTAGGACCTCTACCTATAGATGGTTCTAGACAGACCCCTAAAGTTTTAAAGTGAAAATACTAAGGCGACAAGCAAGAACAATTAGGACTTTGGCACATAAGATAAAAGGGAGCAATTAGAGGCTCAAGTTTACCTCCTCAAACAATACACATATGCAACACGACTCAAGCATAAATAAGGGTCTTTTAAATAGTATCCTAAGGCATGATGTCTAAGTGAATATCAAGACACAAAAGACAGGTAGTTTATTTCATAAACTCAGAAGTAATGGCCATATCAGTTTGCCTACTGATTTATTAAGCCTGTTAAGAAGATCAGAATGACATTAAGTAACAGAAACAGTTTCACAATTGCAGGATTTTGAAAATACCCTATAGGCTTGCCTACGCGGAATACTGATAACTACATTTTGAAACAAGGCAAGTTTTTAAAACAGACTCTTGAATCCCTATAGGCATGTTGTCTAATGATAGATTAAGGCAGTTTTTGAAAGAACTCATTTCAAGGAAATATAAACCACTAATTAAACCAATTTCGAAATGAACTAACCGTGAACTGGATTGATTTATTTAAACTAAACTGGTTTGAATCTATAGGCATAATTTCTGGTGTTGTTCTTATAGGCATGATATCTATTTATTTAATACTGATTTTAGAAACTTGCAGGCATGATGACAAATGAAAAAACACATGTAAACACTTGTTATAACAAAAGTTGGATTGGATTATATCCTATAGGCATGACATCTACTTGTGAAGTTGGTTTTAAGACTTATAAACATGACTTCTATTAAGGAATCACTTGAGACCTATAGGCATGATTTCTAACATGATAAGGCAAACATAGTAAAAATATGAAGTCCTATAGGTATGGTTTCTACCTGCATTATCCCACAAACATGTAACTACCTACCCTTTTCACTAGTTGCCCCAATATTCGTTTACAAGTTATTACAGACCATATGATTGAATTACATAAGTAAATAAGAACATAAGAAGTTATTCTATAGGGAGCCTACAAATAGGCCCAGATTTCCAAAGCCTCCAATAGCTTCAAATGCCTAAATTCCATAGACAATATCATTGTCTAGGTGCATCAAAGTTCCCTAAGGATCTCAAGGATCCCGGGCAGTGCTTAGCATCAAAGTTCCCTAAGGATCTCAAGGATCCCAGGCAGTGCTTACACTGAGACTTGGTAACCAAATTGAGTAAGTGCAGTGTGGAATGGCCAGCCTTAGTATGCCAGAGTTCAGAGGGTTCTCAAGAGGATCCCAAGGCAGTACACATACTGGAGGGGGCAAAACATATTGACTTAGGAGTAGAGTGAGAGTGCTTGACACAGTTTGAAAGGTTTCAGTAGGAAAACAACATTAAAAGGAGGTTTGTTTGAAATAGTTTAGTAAAACAACATAGACAGTTTGCAAAGAGAGTGGAGTAGCAGTCCAAACACAATACCCTTAAGATAGGTACATACACAGCCAGAGATCATATAACCAAAGCATGTTTAGTAGTCACAAACAAGGGGCCAAGGGATTTGGGGACACATAGGTAAACACATAGTTATAAGAGCACTTAAGTACAGAATCAGTAGCATGCTAAAGGGCTAAGGAACCCCAGACTTAATGCAGAATCAGGTCACTTAAAGGTAGCCAACTACTTTGCATAGAACATGAGTAGGAGAGAGTCATATTGGGGTACACTAAACGGTTTAACATTTCATAAATATGCTGAGTCTAAGGGGTAGTATATAATTAACATAAAGAGATTAATTAGATGTTGAACAACAGAAACAGAGTAGAAACCAATCAAGAACATGCTGAACTGGAGGAGAAAAAGAAACATATTGTTTTTGAAACTTAAATTGAAATCAGGACATATCAGTAAAGTGACAATACACAGAAAAGTGAAGGAGCAGGAGAGCGTAATAGTTAGCCTTGGCTTGCAGCTGACTAACTCAGAATAATAGTAAGTAGCACAAAAGAGAGAGCAGAAAGTTTAAGTGTGTACGAGAGAGAGATTTTTGAACCACAGTGTTCGTGTGTTTGTGTTAATGAGGAAGGGTGTATATATAGTAGTTCGAAAATTAGGTAAAATAAGGCAAGAAACATAGCAACGCAGTAATTATGGAACCAAATACTAATCAGAATCAAATCAGTGCAAGTACCCCTTTAATTAAGGGGTAATCAACCAACGGTAATAGGTAGAAATGATTAAGGAAAGAAATCAAATAGAGCATAAAGTATAAAATAGATAACTAGGGGTAAGTACATAGGGGTTTAATTAAGGAAACCATTAATGAAGAATCATTAAAGTACTCGGTTAACAAAATAAGGTAATAAAACAAATAAAGTTGCAGAATATGGAAATAATCGAAAATCAACACATAGTAAGTCAGGGAATCAGGGATTCAAAATCACTGACTTAAGGAGAATAACAAGTAAACAAGTTAAAACAGGAAAATCGAAAGTCTGCAGGGAAGTTTTCAAATCAAACTAAGAAACAAGGAGTTCAGAGTCAATCTAAGAGAGAGTTTTAGCATATAAAAAGAGTGAAATAGGAATAACTAAACACAACAAGCAAAGAGGCAAGTATGACCAGTCAAGATGAACACAAACATACAGAGGTGATATAAGTTAGGCATAAGAAACACAGTAGAAACATATTTGAAGCGAGATAGTCACAGAAATTCAAACAAGAGCAGGCTAGTCACAAAATCAAAGAAGAAACCTAGAAAAAATTGGGGATTTCAACGTAGGCATGTTGAAGAGGTAGTAAACTCACAGAATCAGTCGAAGTATGCGAGAAAATAGAAGTTCAAACATACAAATCAGTTTAAATAAAGTTTTAGAAGAAGTTCCGAAAACCCTAATTTTAGAAGAAGGCGAAAAGACTTTGAAATCGATGATTCTTGTAAAAGAGTTCCAAGAACAGTGTAAAATACTAAGGAAACCAACTCGAATCATCCTAGATCTATACAGATCTAAGAGATATAGGAAGAAATTGGGGTTTTCAGAAGAAATCCATATAGAGATGAAAGAACCTGTCTAGAATCCCAAGGATCATGACAAATACAGCGTGATTTTGCTCGAAATCACACTGGAGTAGCCAAGAACAGGCAAGTGACGAACCCTAGGTGCAAGTCGGCGTGGCCCTGGGACCTTGAAGACTTTAGAGAAGGCAAGCATAACATTAGAGGAGCCATTAAAGGCTTAGGAGTTGATGGGATATCACTGGAGAAGGGAGGTCGACGGCTAAAGGGGCTAGGATTTGGTTGGGATGCTGAGAGAGGAGAGGAGATGAGAGAATACAGAGGCAACAGATTTGGAAAATGACTTAGGGTTAGGGGGTTGTTTAGGATAAAAAAGGAAGGGGTTAATACGGGCCATTGATCTCTCATATCACGGCCATGATCCAATTGATTTTGGGTCGGGTAGGCAGGTTTTGAGTCTGGTTCGGGTAGTTTGAATATGAAATTGGGCTAGGGTTGGGTTTAAATTAAGGCTAAAATTGAAATGCAAATCTGGCTATATTTTAAATAGCCAATTTTCATTATATAACTTATACTAAATAATAAAATAATTTCTGGAAGACAATTTTGTGTACTGAAATGATTTAAAATAGATATTTAATATTTTAAAAATTTAGAAGATCAATTTTATGCATATAAATATAATTATACATTAATAAGACTAATGTTGCAATTATATGCATTTTAGCTTTAAAAATAAAAAATGCAATTATAAAATGCACTAAAAATATTTTAACGATATTTTGGCATAAATATAGAATTTAAATGACTAAATCACAAAACAATAATTTGAGGAATAATTATTGGGGATTTTATGAGTAAAAGGGGAGGAAATAAATCAATTACAAAATATAGGAAAATTATAAAAACCTTATGCATGCTTATCTATGCATATACATGCTAGTTTGAAGGTATTTATGCTTATAAAAAATATAGGGAAATATTGGATATCAACAGCTGCCCCTCTTTACCCGGGAAGGATGAAAGAGTTTTTGGGTAAAGAAATGATGGCCAATTTTGACCGGATGGGATGTTTTGGAAGACAGAGGCCGGGCTCTGGTCTTCGAGCTACCTACATATCCTTGGTTTTACAGGAATCAGGCCATGTGTAGTTCTGGGTTCATCTGCGGAATATGCCGATGAAATTATTGCAAGAATGGACACGCAATGCCAGAGTGGCTACGGTGAGCGGTTAAAGCTCAGGGTAGTTTAATGAACTAGAGAGAGATCGCTCCTACTAGGATAGCGGTTGCTTACTGGTTACCTGCAGATAAAGGATACTACAAACGTATTTACGAAAATTTAAACATGATGCAGATTCCCTTTGGACCATGAAGGTTGTCTTTGGACGGTTAAAGATGACGTCCTTGGACCATGACGTCCTGGGCTATGAATTATTTAGTGAGGGATTCGTAGACCATGAAATGATATTCTCGGGCCATGACAATGGTGCCTCCGAACCATGACGCCTTTGAATAATGATATGCAAATTTGACAGATCCTCAGGCCATGGCATGGTGTCTTCTAGCTATGAGGATAATGCCTTTAGACTATGACGTCTTTGGATAGATTGACAATATTTCAGCCCATGATATGCAATAGTCATGATGTTATCAAGACAATGATTAGTCTTGTGAAATGGAGGGCAGAGCTTAACCTGATTGGAAAGCAAATAGATAGTAAAATAGAGCAATATCTGTGCAATAAGGGACAATTCTTAGTCCCATGCGAATGTGGAGACAAGGATTAGCCTCATGCAATTAGGGAGGCAAGGATTAGCCTCAGGCAGGTACAGAGTTAAGGATTAGACTCATGCAAATAGGGAGGCAAGGATTAGCCTCACGGAGTCAAGGATTTGACTCATGCAAATAGGGAGGCAAGGATTGACCTCATACAGGTATGAAGTCAAGGATTAGACTCATGCAAATAGGGAGGCAAGGATTAGCCTCATGCAAGTATGGAGTCAAGGATTAGACTCATGCAAGTATGGAGGCAAGGTTAGCCTCATGCAAATATGGAGGCAGGGATTAGCCCCATGCAGATATGAAGGCAAGGATTAGCCTCATGGAGTCAAGGATTAGACTCATGCAGATAGGAGGCATGGATTAGCCTCATGCAAGATGGAGGCAGGGATTAGCCTCACGGAGTCAAGGATTAGACTCATGCAGATAGGAGGCAGGGATTAGCCTCATGCAGGATGGAGTCAGGGATTAGCCTCACGGAGTCAAGGATTAGACTCATGCAAGTATGGAGGCAAGGATTAGCCTCATGCAAATGGGAAGGCAAGGATTAGCCTCATGCAAATATGGAGTCATGGATTCGACTCATGCAAATAGGGAGGCAAGGATTAGCCTCATACAAGTAAGGGGGACAAGGATTAGTCCCATGCAAAGAGCGAGCAACAAATAAGAGTAGTGTATGTCTTAGCTGGAGGTGTATTCGATATCTGATGGCCTGATTGATAGTGAATTATCTTTGTGTATACATGTTTCGCGGATGCTATTGTTACGTCAAATATGCATGCGTTCAAATAAAAATTATAAGTTTTGTGTGTGTGTGTGTGGGGGAGGGGGGGGAGGTTGGTTCGTGCTTCGTCTGCCGGCCTTGATTTGCTCTGTTCTGAAAGCCTTTCGAGTTCCCCTAGGTGACACCTGACTGTTATAGAAGTAGAGTTTTCGAAAATATGCAGTATTTCAAAAAATACAGTTGTTTTAGAAATGTATTGATATATCAAGTGATTTTGATGAACTAGTGACCGTGACACATCTCAAATACGTTGCAGCTCTCTTATGGAGTTTTGAGGGTCCTCCTCAAAATTCTGCCCCAGTTTGGTAGATGATCTTTGACTGTTTACTGATGACGTACCCTGCTGAACCTTCTCTAGAATTTTGAGAATCCTTCTCAAAATTCTGCACCAGTTCTTAACTGATTACTGACTTCCTGGCATGCGATGGAGTTGGCTGGACTTGCTCCAGAATATTGAGGATCCTCCTCAAAATTCTGCCCCAGTTTCTGCTGTTGGAGGAAATAAAAATTTTATTATGATATGACCGAACCCATAAGGCTGCCTACGTATCCCCTCTTAAATGGGAATCAGGTCAAGCGTAGTTCAATTACATCAGATGAGGAAATGTAAAGTAATCTAAGCATAGTATCTCTTGACTGCTTGTGAATTGATTAGTTTTGACCAGATTTCTCTATCCATTTCTGCAAGTATGAGTCCTCCTCCTGTTAGCACCCTATGGACCATGTACGGACCTTGCCATTTGGGATAGAATTTCCCTTTGGCTTCATCTTGATGTGGGAAGATTTTCCTAAATACCAGCTGCCCTAGTGCGAACTGTCTTGGTTTGACTCTTTTGTTGAAAGTTCTGGACATTCTGTTCTGATAAAGTTGTCCATGGAACCCTGCGTTCATTCTCTTTCCATAAATAAGGGCCAAATGTTCACAACGGATCCTTGTCCACTCTGCATCACTGAGTTCAGCTTCCTATATTATTCTTAAAGAAGGAATCTCTACCTCGGCTGGGATGACAGCCTCGGTACCATAAACCAACATGTAGGGAGTTGTCCCAGTTGATGTGCGAACCATGGTGCGGTACCCTAGCAGAGCAAAGGGTAACTTCTCATGCCACTGTTTGTGGTTCTTTACCATTTTCCTTAGTATCTTCTTAATGTTTTTGTTGGCGGCTTATACGACTCCATTCATCTGAGGTCTGTAGGCTATGGAATTCTTGTGCTTGATTTTGAAAGTTTCACACATATCTTTCATCGGATCACTGTTGAGGTTGGCGACATTATCAGTGACAATTGATTCGGGAACACCGAATTGGCAAACAATTCGATCATTGATAAAGTCTGTGATGACTTTCTTGGTTACAGCTTTGTAAGATACAACTACCCATTTTGTGAAGTAACCAATGGCTACCAGAATAAACATGTGTCCGTTTGAAGCAGTGGGCTCGATTGGACCAATAACATCCATTCCCCAGGCTGAGCTTGTTGCATCGAGCACATTTGGCGACACTTTTATCATGTCGGCATGAACTTTACATTGAAAGTATTTGCGGACATACTGAATGTAATCTGTCTCCATGGTCATCCAAAAGTAACCTGCCCTGAGTATCTTCTTAGCCAAGACGGAACCATCCATGTGTGGGCCACAGGCCCCAACCTGCATGTCCTCAAGTAGCTTAGAAGCTTCCTTTGCGTCAACACATCTTAGTAAACCCAAATAAGGAGTTTTTCTGTACAAGTTTCCTCCGTTGTGAAAGAAGTGATTTGACAATCTCCGGAGCGTGCATTTCTGAGTGTGATTTGCATGCTCCGAGTATTCTTCTTTCGATAAGTACTCCTTGATGTCATGAAACCAAGGCTTCCCATATGCTTCTTCCTCTATGTGAGCATAATATGTCGGCTGATTATGGATCCTCACCAGAATGGGGTCAATGTAATTCTTATCTAGATGTTGTATCATAGATGACAAAGTGGCCAATGCGTCGACAAACTCATTCTGAATTCTGGGCACATGCCGGAATTCTATATTTGTAAACCTCTTTCTCAATTCCTGCACATGGTGCAGATATGGCAATATCTTGGAATTCTTGGTGGCCCACTCTCCTTGTACCTGGTGCACAAGAAAATCTGAATCACCGATCACTAGCCACTCCTAAACGTTCATGTCGACTGCCATGTTGAGCCTTTGTATGTAGGCTTCATATTTCGCCATGTTATTGGTGCAAGGAAATCTGAGTTTAGCAGATACCAGATAGTGTTGACCCGTTTTTGATACCAAAACTGCTCCAATGCCCACTCCTTTAAAATTTGTGGCTCCATCAAAGAACATCCTTCAACCGTTAGATACTTCGGTAGTGTCTTCTCTTACGAATGATACTTATTCATCAGGAAAATATGTTTTCAAGGGTTCGTATCCTCCTCCCACCAGATTTTCAGCAAGGTGATCTGCCAATGCTTGTCCCTTGACCGCCTTCTGAGTTACATAGTCGATATCGAACTCACTTAGTAGTATCTGCCATTTAGTCAGCTTCCTAGTAGGTATGAGTTTCTGAAATATGTACTTTAGAGGATCCATCCTGGATATGAGGTAGGTAGTGTAAGCACTGAAGTAATGCCTCAATTTCTGGGCTGTCCAGGTCAAAGCACAGCAAGTGCATTCAAGTAGAGAATATCGTGCTTCATAAGGTGTGAACTTCTTACTCAAGTAATATATGGCTTGCTCCTTCCTTTATGTCTCGTCATGTTGTCCCAAAACACATTCGAAGACTCCATCTAATACAGATAAATAGAGTAGCAAAGGTTGTCCTGGCTCTGGCGGGACTAGAACCGGCGGTATGGACAAGTACTCTTTGATTTTGTCGAAAGCTTTCTGACAATCCTCGGTCCAGCTTGTTTCGGCATTCTTCCTTAGCATCTTGAAGATGGGTTCACATATGACGGTGGACTGTGCTATGAAGCGACTGATGTAGTTGACACGTCCTAGGAAGCTCATCACATCCTTTTTGCTCTTAGGTGGTGGTAACTCCTGAATATCTTTGACTTTAGATGGATCCAGCTCGATCACTAAACGATGAATCCCAGTAATTTTCCTACGGGAACCCCGAATGCACATTTTGCGGGGTTCAGTTTCAAGTTGTACCTCCTTAGCCTGTCAAAGAACTTCCTCAAGTCTGCTATGTGATCTGCGGCCCTCTTGGATTTGATAATGACATCGTCCACATACACCTCTCTTTCTTTGTGTATCATATCATAGAAGATGGTTGTCATGGCTCTCATGTAAGTGGCCCCAACATTCTTTAGACCGAGTGGCATCATCTTGTAACAATATACACCTCATGGTGTAATAAAAGCTGTTTTCTCTGCATCTTCTTCATTCATCCAAGTTTGATGATAACCCGCGAAGTAATCTACAAAAGATTGGAGTTCATGCTTGCCGCAATTACTGATTAGGATGTGTATATTTGGTAGTGGAAAGTCATCCTTGGGACTTGCTCTATTTAAATCCTGATAGTCAACACATACTCTGACCTTCCCGTCTTTCTTCAGAATTGGCACAATGTTAGCTAACTAGGTTGGGTATTCAACCACCTTGAGAAATTTGGCTTTGATCTTCTTGGTAACTTCCTCCTTGATTTTTAGGCTCATGTCTGGTTTGAACTTTCCGAGTTTCTGTTTTACTGGCGGATACATGGGATTAGTAGGCAACTTGTGAGCCACTTTGGACGTGCTCAATCTGGTCATGTCATCATATGACCATGCAAAAATGTCCTCGTATTCTTTTAGGAAACGAATGTACTTTTCCTTTCCTATTGGTGACAAGTGAATGCTGATGCGGGTCTCCTTGACTTTCTCAACGTCCCCCAAATTTACTGCTTCGGTCTTGTCCAGATTGGACTTAGGCTTATTTTCAAAATTTTCAACCTCTGACAATTTCCTCAGGTATCTCATCTTCTTCCTCCGAATCACTATTCTCATGTTGCGGTGCCTCATTACATGTCACAGTCAATGGTTCAACAGGAAAAGTAATAATAACGCTATGGAAAGAAAAAGTGTAAAGATAGTGGTGAATAATAAAGAGCAAATGTATTTGATTAAAACTTAAAAAATTAAGTAGACAAAGCACGACTCGATGAATCGAGCATTTATTTTGAAACAAGTAAAGATTAAAACGAAACTACAGGAAATTTTAAATGCCTAGAATGACTATAGAAGTAAATTCTGCCAAGCTACCCAGGGACTCAGCGGGCTCGGGATGGTGTGGCGGTCTAGTTTTTGAGAATAGCTCCATTTTCCACAGTTTGAATAGTGAGGCCTTCTTCCTCCTCTTCCTCCTCAATTACGGCACCGCAGTCCATGTCTTAATCCTCCAAAAATAAATTCTTCAACCCGGCTAGTGCTTCTTTCTCTGCAGTTCCCCATATTGTGTCAGTCTGATGAAAAGCCTGTTCCAAACGTGGCACCGGTTGCTCAAGAGGGTAATACGGTCCGCGCCATGGAGGCGACCAATTCCTATACTCTTGCCAGGTGTACTGGTATTTGTTGATACCCAATTTTTCCTGTATATTTTTATATGCAAAATACTTTCAAAACAGCATGTGTAGGCATATATAAGTATGTCCAATTGTGTTATTATTTTTTCATAATTTTTTAAAAAAATTTAAAACCAATTTATTCCCCTATTTTACTCATAAAAAAACCCAATAATATTTCCAAAATTATCATTTTTGGTGATTCATTTATTGGATTCTCATATTTATAATAAAACATAGCAAAGATATTTTTTGCATATTTTTTATAATTTATTTAGTATTTTTAAGGCTAAAATGCATATAATTGCAATTTTAGCCTCTTTTAGATTTAATTGTGTTTATATCTATAAAATTAAGTCCAGATTGTGTACCATAAATCATTTTAGTACCTTTAATTTATTTACAGATTTTTTTTTTATTTTTTATAAATCAAATAGGAAAATTGGCTATTTAAATGTTAGCCCCATTTTATTTCAATTATAGCATGATTTTGAAGCCCAATTACCCCGACCCAATTACTATCTGAACCAATCCAAACCCTATTTTTTAAACCTCCCACTTACCTGTTCAATCCAGGCCGTTGATCAAAATGATCAACGGTTACCAGACCCCCTTACCTTAATTAATCCCAAACGACCCCCTAAACCCTACCATTTTCCACCATACGACGCCTCTGAATCCTCTTCCTCTCTCAAATCCTCTTTACAACACCCTCAAACCCTAGCCGCCGCCACCCTAATCTTCCCTAATCCATTTTCCACCCTATTCTTTGTGCACTCTATTTATATGCTGAGTTTCCTTCTTTGATTGATATTCAAACTTGTGACTGATTTCAAACTTTTCCTTTGTGAAATTCTGATTTCACTGGCCTGTTAAGGTTAATTGATTTCTTTTCCTATTTTGCCTTACTGAATCCTTTCCGAAATTAGAATATTTCTGTACCTAGGCTCGATTGCTTACTTAATGTTTTACTACTCCTTTTATGGTAACTGTCAGCCTGCTTACAAATTGATTTCTTTCCTTATTTTGACCTTGTCCCTGCCCGTTAAGCAAGTGATCCCTTAATTAAAGGCAATCACTTGTATAATTGATTATGAATTGTGATTGTTTCCATGTTTGTAGCTTATTACTTCTCTCTTACTCGTTTTCAGAAAGCTATAAATACCCTGCACTTCTTTTCTTTCAAACACACGAATACAAGGCATAAAACACTTGAGTTCAGACACACACCCCACCAAATCTCGCTCTTTATCTGTTACTACTTGTATTGTTGCCTTACCTAGCCGGCTGAAAGCCAAGGCTAGGCTGTGGAAAACTTGCTTATTTTTCTCTGCATTCGCATGTCTTACTTGTATGTTCTAATTAAGCTTCTGCACCAACAACAACATGTTAATTAACTGTTTCTTGCATCCTTGTTTGTCTACTGTTTGTATTTAACTCAGTACCATTATTAAGCATGTTGTACATGCTGTAACTTTCCCTTTTCCTGTTCAGAATTAATGTATCATGACTTGTGAATCTTAAACCCCTACCCCAATGTGTTTAATAATTGTGGTTGGTTTGGGGCATGACAACATTGGACATTACTGTGCATGACCCAAACCTGATTCCTCTGGGATCATAACTTCCATGTTTCTCTTATATGTTGTATGTTTTGATTAGTTTACGAGCATGTCAGCACTTCCCATTGTTGTGCATGTCCAAAACTAACCCATGCCTAAGTATATAGGCTCCTTGCAATGTATTTCTAACCCCTGACCCCCTTGTATGAAGTTATTAACTCTGTGAGATGCTAGTGGCTGTCTCCCAATCACCCTTTCCCCTCTCCTTTATTCCCTCAGTTTCTAAAACTCTATTTCTGCACTTTCATTATCTTCTTAGAACTTGAGTTCTACCCCCTTATGTTAGCCCTGCCTTGGGACCCATGAGCTCCCTCTGAACTTGGACACATAAGGGCTGGCATTTTCACACTGCACTCATCTCTATTCTGGTTATGTAACTCGGGTGTGAGCACTGCCCGGGGTCCTCTTGAGATCTTTAGGGAACTTTGACACACTCAAGTCTGAGAAAGGCTTTGGATCAATGGCATTTGAGGTGGTATATTCCATAACTCAGAGAGGAAGTCAAGAATCAGGCTTCCTCTGGTTGTAACTTTTCTTTGTACTTTTCTGGTGTAACTCATTACTTCTGGTCTGTAATAATTTGTAATAAACACTTGGGGTTGGCTAGTGAAAATGGTTGGGTGATCATGTATGCTCAAGGGTAGAAAGCATGCCTGTAGGACTGTTTTTCCTAAATTTCTACATGTTTAATTCTGCATTTTTAGACACCATGTCTATAAGGTTTATCTTAATTTCTTCATGATCAACTTCACACTTAGATAACCTACCTATAAGACTTATTTAAATTATGCATGCCACTTAGATATCATGTTTTAAGTTCTAAATGGATATAAGTAAGTGTGATGCTCATAAGGTTGAAATCAGTATAACATATAGAAATCATGCCTATAGGGATTCCCAAGTAAAATTCTGGTTCGTTTTCTATTCACATTCAATGTTAGATATCATGCCTATAAGGATTAAAATCAGCAATATTAGATACCATCGCCTACATAATCTGAAACTAGTTCAATTTAAAATCAGTTTGATTTTGAACCAATTTTAAACAACTTTCCTTCTCTATTTAACGAGGTTTAGCAAGCATGCCTATACGATCTCAAACAATTCGCTTTAAGTTGTTACTATTTCGCCACATTCTGAATCAATTAGATCTCATGTCTATAGGACCTCACCTAAAACACTTAGGCAAGCCTTAGAGTAATAACCATAAAATTGAATCTGCTTTTGTTAATTGCTACAACCAACAAGCAGGCCTGATTCAGACTTCTTATATAAGTTATGTAATAAACAGATCTGCCTCAATAATCAAACTCCCCTCGTCTTTAGTATTTTTATCATACCTAAAAAAGTATGTGCATGTCATGCTATTTATGTGTTTGAGGAGGTGTACATGGGCGTTTACCTGTTTATTTGCTTCCCCAACATGCAGTATATGTGTTTTATATGTCGCCTTAGATTTTTACCCTTTGAAACCAAAAATCAGCCTAATATCCCTCCCCTTTAGGAATAGTAGTCCTAAGCTCCTCCGGGACTAATAGGAATGGGACGGGTAAATAGAATGCAATAGTAATCGAGACCAATCCATGCTTTAATACCTTAACGGGGTGGGAAGTGTAGATATGGATATGATGACTGGTGCGTTAATACCACGTGTATCCCCTCTTTTGAGGAGTGTCATACCGGGTATCACATTGATGTGATCCATATTAAATATAAACCTAGGACCTCCTTTCCCTTTATTTGCAAACTCTTTTTTAAAACTCTTCTTTTAATTGTTCTTTCTTTTATATGTTTAAATTTAAATCCCCTAATATCTGAGCCCATACTTGTCTATTTGCTAAATTCACAATAATTTGTCTGGCCGGGAACCACACTAGTGGATCCTGAGGGGTGCCTAACACCTTCCCCTTGGGATAATTTCAAGCCCTTACCCTATCTTTGGTTATTCTAACGAAACTTAGAATTGAACCCTATTGGTGTCCCAATGCATCTTAAATCATTAGGTGTCGACTCTTCAAAAAAATGCAAAATCCAGTTCCCAAATGGAACGAGCTATCCTATACCAAATGTCGTAGACCCGATTTCGCGAGAAAAAGGGAGCGCGACAGCATGGCAACTCTACTGGGGATATTTAGGCTTTTACCGTTTTAGACTATTATTGTGAATTCATACCTTTTTATATGCAATTACTTGTTTAATTCCTTTATACATTCAATTCCCTTTTCAAATGCAAAACTGACTTGTCTTTTTGTTTCTTTCCTTTATTACTGCTTTAAATTATGAAACTGCTGTATTTACTACTTTCGTAACGTGCAAATACGTGCCAACATGCTTTTAATTATTGCATAATCATGCTCAACATCATACTCCACTGGTGCCAACAAATACCATAGCAACGCTTATAATAAGTGGTTGCGCTCTTCCTATATTATTACCCCCTAAATTTGGAAAAGACATATTTGCGGTAAAACCAGTCGTTCAACGGTGTAGTCGACGGTTCCGTGCCTTTTTCCCTTGAGTTGTCTACTCAAGGGTACCAGTCTAAAACCCCATAGAAACTTTACTCTGTTTAAACTATGCATGCATCATGGTCAAACCTAGCCGAGTCAGTTATATTATCCGCATAATGACTCTTTAAGATAAGCCTTGTCCAAAGTCCATTGGGTTTCCCTAAACCCAAACGGGCATCACCACGTTCTGTGCATTTGTTTGGGGAACTAAATGCTTTACGCCAATTGTTGATATTAAATAGTCAAGTATGGTGGGGTTAAGGGCCTAACCTTATTTGTATTGCAGAAATATGAGGCACGAAGTCCCTAGATTTGGCATGGTCACCAACATCCACCCTAAATTGCTAAGCTGGTGGGAGGATCTTCACTCTAGTGATCAAACTCTTGTCTGGAAATATCTGGGCAATCTACCTTCTCTTCTGGATATTCAACCCAACAACAAAATCATTGAAGCTGGTACTTTGTTCTGGGACTGTGAGAGGGCTGTATTCCGCTTCGGGGACATTGAAATAACACCCTTGCTAGAAGAAATAGGAGGATTGGTCGGTATAGTATGGGAAACTCCGGGTTTGTTAATGCCTGAGAACCGCAAGGGAAGGGTCTTTCTCAAAATGATGGGTTTGAAGAAGAATCCAGAGCTGACATGTTTGAAAGAATCTTACATCCCTTTTGACTATTTATATGAGAGATATGGTCACAGCAAATCCTACCGTACCTATCCTGACGAGTTTGCCATTACATCACTAGGGCATGTTCACTGAAGGGTCTTTATATTCATGTTTTGTTTCCTCGGGTTGATCGTGTTTCCCATGATGAAAGCAAGAATCCACACCAGGTTGGCTATGGTAACTAAGACCCTAATAGAGGGGATTGGTGGGCAACCATTCAGCATTGTGCCCATGATCCTTGCAGACATATATCGAGCCTTGGAGAAGTGTCAACAAGGAGCCAAACACTTCGAAGGCTGTAATTTGCTACTTCAGCTTTGGCTCATGGAGCATCTCAAAAGGGGTGAATACCGACAAGAGATTCAGCGAAGAGACTGGGATGATCATATCACTTTCCATCATCCGAAGCGAATGAATTACATGCCCAACATGTTCGCCCAGCCAGAAGATGCTAAAGGATGGGTAGAATTATTCGATAATCTAACTGAGGACCAGGTACAGTGGATGCTCGAGTGGTTTCCAACCGAGGAATTCATCACCCGATCCAGAGATGCACCTTTCCTGATACTGATCGGTCTGCGAGGAACATACCCTTACGTCCCTCTCCGGGTTATGAGGCAAGCTCGTAGGAAACAGGTTATACCCAGGGTCAACAAGATTAGCCATTTCTGGGCTGACTTCCAGGCTGATGATAGTCCTTATAAGTGCCAAGCTTAGCATATGTGGCACTGCAAGATCGTCATGGGGAGAAATACCATCGAGCCATACAGATACCACGCTGGTTGCGCCCCCTACTATTCGGGCTAGTTGGAAGATAATCATGATGGTTTGGGCCATCCAGGGTTTGCTAGGGGCCACAGGATCATAGATGAAAGGGCCGAGGCACAGATCAAATACAACCAACTGCGCAAGAGGATCTGGGAGTGCGAAAGCGAGCACCGTGAGATGCAAGAAGCCAACCAGAAACTGATTGATGAATGGAAGGACATGGATATTAGTGCCAACAAGCGACTGGGATACTTGGAGCGAGGCATAGTTGAATTGGAAAGAAAGTTTCTCAAGAGGGTCGAAGACTGCCAAAATGCTGAAGGAAACGAAGGTAGACATCTAGCCAGATCCTACCTATTGCTGGGACTTCACGAGTTGGGAAAGTTGTTCGACGGAGTCAAGGATGCCGAATCTAGGAAGGTCCTTCTGGGACTAAATAGATAGGAGTTTGTCTTTTCGCTTTATAAAATGTAATGAGGCCAATGACCATTAGTGACATTTATTTCCTATTTGTCTAGTGTCGATTTGGGATTCATCTTATTTTCTATCAAATGAGGCATTTAGTATTCTAAGTTCTCCAAATTAATTTGTCGCTAGGCCTACCTCGGGCACAAATATGTTCCCAAATTAGGACACGTTTTACATTCCGCACTACGTGTTTAAATATTACAATATTGTTTATGATCCTCACTAACTTGTTATATTTTTGTTTTTACTTTTCATTTTATTATTACCCTTCCCCAAAGGTTAGTTCGTGCACTCTGGCAACATCATCCTATTCCACGAGATCCAGGGGCCCTCCACCCATTCCTCCTCTTAGTCCTATCAAAAACAAGAACAAAGGGAAGATGGAAGATTTGAATAACGTCAGAAAAGAGAACTCAACTGAATGGGTAGAGGTCACACATGGTCACGGTACTTAGGTTCCTAAGGAAAATGCATCCCAACTCGAACAAAAGCTGCTGAAATTCCAAGAAGAGCTTGATCAGGTTCGGAACTTGGCAAATCTGTCATTTTCCCTCACCACTCCAGATATCAATTTTCCAAACGCTTAGAACCCCACACCTCTGCCCAAAGCAACAGAACCATCCCGCTCCTCACCATCATTACAACACCTGCCATACCTCAAACAACACCCCGCTGCTCATCCCAGAACTCCAAAACTCCATAAATGACCACTTTCACACCCACCATAATATCCCCATCTACGTGGAGACTGTGCCACACTCCACCCAACCCATCTCAAGCACACCCAAGTCTGATGATAAAGACTTGCTCATCAGGAACCTGGCTGAAGAACTTAAGAAATTAACTAGTCGGATTCAAGGCGTTGAAGGAAACAAGGGAATTGAGGAGATGAACTATGAAGATCTTTGCATACATCCCGATATCGAGCTACCCGAGGGGTACAAACCTCCTAAGTTCGAGATGTTTGATGGTACAGGGGATCCAAGGGTCCATTTAAGAATGTACTATGACAAGCTGTTTGGAGTAGGGAAAACGAGAGAATCCGCATGAAGCTTTTCATGAGGAGCTTGAAAGGAGATGCTTTGTCCTAGTACATTAGCCAAGATTCAAAGAAATGGTCGAACTAGGTAGGCGTGGCATCCCACCTTATGGAAAGGTTCAGGTTCAACATAGAGAATGTGCCATATGTGTTCTATATTCAGAATCTAAAGAAGAAGCTTACGGAAACATTCTGCGAGTATGCCACTCGCTGGAGGTCTGAAGCTACTAAGGCCAAACCTGCCTTAGAGGAGGAACAAATGAACAAATTCTTTGTTCGGGCTCAAGACCCACAGTATTATGAATGACTAATGATGATCGAGAGCCACAAATTTTCGGACATTATCAGCTGGGAGAAAGGATTGAAGAGGGCATCAAAAGCAGTATGGTTACGAACTTCGAGGCCTTGCAAGCTACAAATAAGGCTTTACAGTCAGGTGGAGTGTCCAAGAAAAGGGACGTAGGAGCCATAATGGTTGCATAGAGAACCAAATCCCCTATCAAATACCAAACCTACCCAATGCCTCCACTCACATATCAGCCTACTCCAAACTACCAAACACCCTCACCCTCTTACCAAGCTCCACCGCCACCTTATCAATCACCTCTACCTCCCACATATCAGCCTACTTCGCCCAGATATTTCTAACCTGCACATGTCTACCAAACCTACAATGCTCAACCATCCCACTATCAATCACCTCCTGCATGCCAAAACTTCCCTAGACCTTGACCAAATATCGACTGCAAACCCCCGAACAATATACAACCATTGCTGAACCTATTGACCCGTTGTACGAGAGACTCAAAGCTGCTGGTTATGTTACCCCCATCCCTGCTGCAACACCTGAGAACCCTTCTCAGTGGGTTAACCTAAACAAATCTTGTGCAAACCATTCTGGCATGAAGGGACACACCATCGACGAATGTCATTCTCTGAAAGACAAAATCTAGACTTTAATTGATAACAAGATTATTGTGGCAAAGGAACATGCTCTAAATGTCTGCAACAACCCTTTGCCAGACCATAAGGGTAGAGGTATCCACATGATTAAAATAGAGGATGATTGGGATCCCAAGGGATCAATCGGGTTGATCGTAGAAGGTGATGACCCAAAGAAGCCAATAGTTACTCTTAATCCGATCGTAGTCCAGATTCAGCCATCTGGGGATGCTGAGGTAAACATGTCTGTGCCAGTTGAGTTTGAAGAAACGTCATCTGCAAAAACACCAATGCCAATTGAGGTCGAATTCATGTCTCCAGCAATGCACCTACACCGTTAGAAGTGGCAGTCTTATCACCCAAGGCACATGCTCCATTCAGAGTAAAGATAACCATGCCAATCCTAGTGGCGATGTCGACCATGACGCCATTCCATACGAAGGCTATACCATGGGACTATACAGCCGAGGTAAGGAGGAAAGGCAAGGTTAGGTTCGAGGAAACTATTGCGGCACATGGTATGACGAGAACAGGTAGGGTTTATACCCAGAATACTTAGTTGAGTCAAGCAAGCAGACCTCCAACCGGCCATCCATTATTGAGATAGGTCCAGATGATCTTTGGAGAAAGATACATGCCAAGGAGTACTCGGTCATCGACCAATTGAACAAAACACCGGTGCAAATCTCCATTCTTGCTTTGCTACAAAATTCTGAGGTGCACAAGAACGCTCTATTGAAGGTGCTGAGTGAAGCATACGTACCAAGAAACATCGCTGGTGGAGAAATGGCTAACATGGTAGGATAGGTATTGGAAAGTCATAAGATCACATTTCATGAGGACGAGCTACCACCTGAAGGTTTGGGACACAACAAAGCAATGCACATCACCGCAATGCGAGGACTATTTTATCACCAGAATCCTGATCGATGGAGGTTCCAGTCTCAACATTTGTCCACTGGTAACACTTAAGAAGTTGGGTAAGGGACTACACGAGATAAAAGATGGAGCTATCAATGTGAAGGCTTTTGATGGATCCCAGAGGTCCACTATTGGGGAGATTAGTCTATGTTTACAAATGTGACCCACTTGGTTCGATGTTGATTTCCAAGTGATAGACGTCCAAACATCTTACAATCTACTGTTGGGATGGTCATGGATCCATGCCGCTGGGGCCGTAGCATCGACACTGCATCAAGCAGTAAAATTCGAATGGAATCATCAAGAGGTGATCATTCACGGTGATGGTAGCAACCCTATATACAGTTGCCAGACCATTCCGCCAATCGAAGGAAGAAAGAAACTGGGTGGAGAGACCTACCATCACATTGAACTGGTAAATGCTGTTGACAAAGACAAATGGTGGGATAACAAGATCAAGAGTATACTGAATTGGAGTGGGTACGAACCTGGCAAGGGACTCGACAAGAACCTCCAAGGAATCACTAAGCCCATAAAGCTCAAGAAACATGGCACCACTTTTGGTCTGGGAGATGAGTACACTTGGGAAGAATTCAATGACTGGTCACCACCATGGTACGGTCCTTACTATCCACTGGAGCAGCCGATACCACATTTGGAGCAAACCTTCCAACCGGCCGATATTATTTATGGGTCAGATGAAGAAGAAGCACTGGCAGCGACGAAGAACTTGTTCTTAGAAGACAATGACATGGACTATTGTGTTGTTCTCGAGGAGGGCCCTTCCATACAGGCTGTAAGTAGAGGGGCACGCCTCAATAACTGGACCATCTGGACAACCAGAGCCCGACGAGCCTCGAGGTAGCAAGGCTAAAACTAGCATCATGCACTGTTTTATTTACTAAATGATTTTCTTTTGCATTTAATTCCCGCAATAAGATCTCCAATGTTCCAAAACAGTTATGCAATTTATTAAAGCATTTTAACTTTTCTTATGATTCGATGCTCATTGTTATTTTCCTCCTTACTTTACCTATACAACATTACTGTTATTTATCTTGATGAACCAATGACTGTGAGATGCGATGAGACAACACAACAAACGGACATAAATTTAGAGGACGATGACATACCAGAAGAGATTGTTAAGGAAGTTGAGAATTTTGAAAACAAATCGAAGTCCAACCTGGACGAGAATGAGATTATCAACCTAGGAGATGCAGAAAATGTCAAAGAAACACGAATCAACGTTCACTTATCACCGTTAGAAAAGAAGGAATACCCAGAATTTCTAAGAGAATATGAGGACATATTCTCCTGGTCGTATGATGACATTACTGGTCTGAGTACATATATTATGGCTCACAAACTGCCAACCGATCCAACATGTCCTCTGGTAAAGCAAAAGCTCAGAAAGTTCAAGCCTGATATAAGTCTGAAAATCAAGGAAGAAGTCACTAAGCAAGTCAAAGCTAAAGTTCTCAGGGTAGTAGAATACCTAATATGGTTAGCCAACATTGTACTGGTGCCAAAGAAGGATGGGAAGATTAGAGTCTGTGTCGACTACCGGGATCTCAACCGGGCCAGTCCAAAAGATGACTTTCCTTTGCCAATTATACACATCCTGATCAACAATTGCGCCAAGCATGAGTTGCAATCATTTGTAGATTGTTTCACTGGTTATCATCAAATCTGGATGGATGAAGAAGATGCTGAGAAAATAGCTTTTATTACGCCGTGGGGAATGTATTGTTACAAGATGATGCCGTTTGGGTTGAAGAATGCAGAGGCTACCTACATGAGGGCCATGACCACCATTTTCCACGATATGATACACAAGGAGATTGATGTATATGTAGATGATGTCATCATCAAGTACAAGAAAGCCACCGATCACATAGAAGATTTGAGGAAGTTCTTCAATGGACTGCGAAGGGACAATCGAAAACTGAATCCCACAAAGTGTGCATTTGGGGTTCCTGCTGGAAAATTACTTAGGTTTATTGTGAGTCGCCGAGGAATAGAACTGGATCCATCAAAAGTCAAAGCTATTCAAGAATTTCCACCGCCAAAGAACAAGAAGGATGTGATGAGTTTCTTGGGAAGGCTTAACTACATCAGCCGATTCATAGCTCAATCTATAGTTATTTGTGAACCGATCTTTAAGATGTTGAAGAAGGATGCCGCTACCAAATGGACTGATGACTACCAAAAAGCTTTCGATAGAATCAAGGAATACCTGTCAACACCACCAGTCTTAGTCCCGCCTGAGCCAGGTAGACCCTTATTACTCTACCTCATAGTGTTGGATGGAGCTTTCGATTGCGTTTTGGGGCAGCATGATGAAATAGGGAGGAAGGAGCAGGCCATTTATTATCTCAGTAAGAAGTTTTCCCCATACGAGACTCGGTACTCTCTGTTAGAGTGCACCTATTGTGCTTTTACCTGGGTAGCTCAGAAGCTGAGGCACTACTTCTGTGCCTATACTACATATCTCATATCAAGGATGGATCCTTTGAAATACATATTTCAGAAGCTCATGCCCACTAGCAAGCTAGCCAAGTGGAAAATCCTATTGAGTGAGTTTGACATTGTCTACGTAACTCAGAAAGCGATCAAGGGACAAGCACTGACAGACCACCTTGTTGAGAATACCATAGAGGGAGAATATGAGCCCCTGAAAATGTATATTCCTGATGAAGAGGTATCATTCATAGGAGAGGACATTGTAGAATCCTACGATGGTTGGAGATTGTTTTTCGATGGAGCAGCAAATTTAAAAGGAGTTGGCATAGGAGCAGTCCTGGTATCAGAAACCGGTCAGCATTATCCGATGTCCGCCAAATTCAGGTTCCTGTGCACCAACAACATGGCCGAGTATGAAGCTTGCTTCTTAGGGCTCAAAATGGCCATTGACATGAATGTTCAAGAGCTACTAGTACTTGGAGAATAAGACCTACTTATACATCAGGTGCGAGAAGAATGGGCAACCAAGAACTCCAATATACTCCCGTATTTGCATCATGTACAAGAATTGAGGAAAAGGTTCACGAAGACGGAGTTCCAACATATTCCTAAAGTCCAGAATGAGTTCGCCGATGCATTGGCTATCCTGTCATCTATGATACAACATCCAAAAGAATTTCATTGATCCCATTCCAGTAAAGATCCATGATCAGCCAGCTTATTGTGCCCATGTCGAAGAAGAAGTAGATGGAAAGCCTTGGTTTCATGATATCAAGGAATATTTGGCAAAAGGAGAGTACCCAAAGCTTGCAAACCCTACTTAGAAATGCACATTCCGGAGATTGTCCAACAACTTCTTTCACAGCGGAGGAATCCTATATAGGAGGACTCCTGATTTAGGATTACTAAGGTGTGTCGATGCAAAGGAAGTATCCAAGCTACTAGAGGAGATTCATGCTGGGACCTGCGGTCCGCATATGAATGGTTTTGTCTTAGCAAAGAAGATACTCCGAGCTGGTTACTTTTGGATGACTTTGGAAACGGACTACATCAAGTATGTCCAAAAATGCCACCGCTGTCAGATACATGTAGACATGATAAAGGTACCTCCAAATGAGCTTAATTCAACAAGCTCACCATGGCCGTTTGCCGCCTGAAGAATGGATGTTATTGGACCAATTGAGCATGCCGCTTCTAACGGGTATAGGTTTATCCTAGTAGCAATCGATTATTTCACCAAATGGGTCGAAGCAGCATCTTACAGAGCAGTAACTAAGAAAGTCATGGCAGACTTTGTCCGCGACCGCATTGTTTGTCGATTCGGGGTTCCAGAGTCTATCATTACTGATAATGGCTCCAACCTCAACAGTGACTTGATGAAAGTTATATGTGAAACCTTCAAGATCAAACACAAGAATTCCACAGCCTATACGCCGCAAATGAATGGAGTTGTAGAGGCCGCCAACAAGAATATCAAGAAGATATTGAGGAAAATGGTAGAGAAGCATAAATAGTGGCACGAGAAATTATCATTTGCTCTGTTGGGGTATCAAACCACAGTCCGCACATCAACCAGGGCAACCCCCTATATGTTGGTTTATGGTACAAAGACTGTTATTCCCGCTGAGGTAGAAATTCCTTCCCTAAGGGTCATACAAGAAGCTGAGCTTGACGACGTAGAATGGGTGAAAAGTCATTGTGAGCAACTAGCCCTTATCAACGGAAAGAGAATGAACGTAGTTTGCCATGGTCAACTCTATCAGAACAGAATGTCCAGAGCTTTCAACAAAAGAGTCAAGCCGAGACATTTCACACCAGGGTAGCTGGTGTTAAAGAAAATTTTCCTGTATCAAGATGAAGCCAAAGTGAAGTTCTCTCCCAACTGGCAGGGTCCATACATGGTCCACCGGATTCTGATAGGAGGAACCCTCATACTTGCAGAAATGGACGGAGAAGTCTGGCCAAAGCCGATCAACTCAGATGCAGTCAAGCATTACTATGTGTAATCTTATGCTTTACTTATATGATGAAAATTGAACTACGCCTGACCTGATTCACGTTTAAGAGGGGATACGTAGGCAGCCCTATGGGTTTGGTCACAATTCAATAAAATTTTCACTTCCCCCCACAATTGGAAACTAGGGCAAAATTTGAGGAGGACCCTCAAAATTCCAAAGCAATTCCAGCCAATTATCGCAAGCAACAGTCAGAAACATCAACCCATTAAATTGGGGCAGAATTTTGAGGAGGACCCTCAAAATTCCGTATCAAGAGAGGTTGCAATGTCTTGAACCATGTCACAGTCGTCGGTTCATCTAAAAGTTGTTTCTTAATTACATACTTATGTCATACTTTTTACGAAATCATGTATGTTTATTACCGAAATTTCCTTGTTTAGCAACACTACCCCAATGATACATATAGTATCACCCGATCAAAGCCGAGCAGGTCAAGCAGAGCCAGTGGGGATACGAACTAACCTTCCCCCTTTACAAAACTCACGATTTTTCTTTGGATGCAGGCACTTGGATTATGAAAGCATCAGACATACTATACACTCACGAGACAAACATCGTTCAGGAATACAACTCTCAGAATTGTCGCACTTACTCACATTTGCCATCCATACATACCGGTGACGTTCCGTGTGTCACGACGTCCCTAGCAGTCACAATATCGCAATCCACTATCAACTAAGAAATCTCTATTATCGTTTGCTATTTTATTTCTTGCATAAGGCTACCATTCTGCCTTCCGAGACTAAATATTGTCTCTATCTGCATTTTTTGCATTGTATAAGGCTACCATTCTACCTTCTGAGACTAAACACTGTCTCCATCTACATTTTCTGCATTGCATAAGGCTACTATTCTGCCTTCCAAGACTAAACACTGTCTCTATCTGCATTTTATGCATTGCATAAGGCTACCATTTTGCCTTCCGAGATTAAACGTTGTCTCCATCTGCATTTTCTGCATTGCATAAGGCTACCATTCTGTCTTCCGAGACTAAACGTTGTCTCCATCTGCATTGCATGGCTGAAAGATCGCCACCTTATTTACATTCGCATGGCTGAAACATCGCCACCTTATCTACATTTGCATGACTGAAAGATTGCCACCTACTACATTCGCATGGCTGAATGATCGCCACCTTATCTACATTCGCATGGCTGAAAGATCGCCACCTTATTTACATTCGCATGGCTGAAAGATCTCCACCTTATCTACATTTGCATGGCTAAAAAATCGCCACAAACTGCATTGCATAGGCTGAAAGATGGCCAAATACTGCATCTCATGGGCTGAAAGATCGCCAAATCATCCAAAGGCATAATTGTTCGAAGGCACGATTGTCATAGCTCGAGAACACCATGTCATGGACTGAGGAGCCCTTTTAATCTTTCGCATGTCATTATTCAAAGGCATCATGGTTCGGAGGCATCATCCTCATAGCCTGAGAGCATCATTTCATGGCCTGCGAATCCTTTATTATACGCTTCATGGCCCAGGACATCATGGTCTAAGGACGTGATCCTAACCGTCTAAAGACAACCTTCATGGTCCAATGGGGAATTGCATCATGTTTAAATTTACGCACAATATATGCTTGTATTACTTATTTGCAGGTAAACCGGCAAGCAACAACCATCTCGGTAGGAGTGATCCCACTCCAGTTCCCGCAGCCATATCAAACCTTAACCATTCCCCCGTCCTAGATATTGCGTCCGTTCTCGAAAGTCTCCATCGGCATACGCCGCCGATAGATCCCGAGCTACATATGGCCTGATTCTTGTAAAACCAGGGATATTTAGGCAGCCCAGAATCCAGGACGCAGCCTAAACCTCTTCGAATCGTTTCGCTCGGTCAAAATTGGCCATCATATCTTTACCCGACAACTCTTTCATCCTTCCCGGGTAAAGAGGGGCAGCTGTTGATACCCAATTTTTCCTGTATATTTTTTATATGTAAAATACTTTCAAAACAGCATGTGTAGGCATATATAAGTATGTCCAATTGTGTTATTATTTTTTCGTAATTTAAAAAAAAAATCAATTTATTCCCCTATTTTACTCATAAAAAAACGCAATAATATTTCCAAAATTATTATTTTTGATGATTCAATTATTTTATTCTCATATTTATACTAAAATATAGCTAAGATATTTTTTGCATATTTATTTATAATTGATTTAGTATTTATTTTAGCCTCTTTTAGATATAATTATGTTTATATCTATAAAAGTTAAGTCCAGTATTTTTAATTTGATAATTATGTACCATAAAGAATTTTAGTACCTTTAATTTATTTACAGAAATTATTTTATTATTTTTTATAAATCAAATAGGAAAATTGGCTATTTAAATGTTAGCCCCATTTTATTTCAATTATAGCCTGATTTTGAACCCTAATTGCACCCAATTTGAAACCCAAATACCCCAACCCAATTACAGTCTGAATTGACCCAAACCCTATTCTTTAAACCACCCACTTACCCGTTCAATCCAGGTCGTTGATCAAAATGATCAACGGCCACCAGACCCCCTTACCTTAATTAATCCCAAACGACCCCCTAAACCCTACCATTTTCCACCATACGCTGCCTCTGAATCCCCCTCATCTCTCAAATCCTCTCTATAACACCCTCAAACCCTAGCCGCCGCCACCTTAATCTGCCCTAATCCATGGCCTTCCAAGGTCATCGGAGACCTATATCATCCTCCAATGGCTTCTACGTGTTCGTTTCTATGGTCTCATGACCAGATCCTGAAGGGGTTTTTGTCCGGTTTTTGCTCGATGACTGTTCTCCGGTCGTCTCTGACCTTTCTCCGGTCAACCATGGCTATTCGAGTCAGTCTTTTGACTTTTCTGCTTAGATCGATGTTTTAAGGCCTTTCTCATCACTTGGGGTTCTTATGAAACCCTAATCTCTAAGGTTCTTTTGATTTCTTTTAGATATGCTTCAAATCTATGTTTGCTTTGAACTTCTAAGCATTTTTCTCGAAGTTTTTTTTTAAAACTGTGCTTACAAAACTCTTTATCTTTTCCGATTAGGGTTTTCTTGTCGAGTTATTTCAAAAGGTTTCTCTGATTTTTTTGACATGTTTTGCTATGTTTGCTCATGTCGTTTTTCTACCTAAGTTTGCATGTTAAAAGCCCTAATTTCTTTTGACTGTTTATTAGGCGAATGCTTGTTTTCTTGAGTTTTGTCCGATTTGTTTGTTTATCCTCTTTTGAAACTCTTCTATTATTGAAAATCCTATAGCTTTGAGTCTGAGACTCTTCCTTTAAGTACATGGCTCGATTTGAAGTTCTTTATTTCGAAACCTCTTATCCCTTTGTGTGATTTTTCTAATTCTGGGTTTCTATCTTCTCTAAAACTCGATTATGCTTGAAACTTAATTTTATAAAAAGGTGTTTTCCTCACCTGCTACTGTGAGATCTTCGCATGCTTTTGATATTCTATGTTTTCTTCACTAATGATTCAATGTGACTTGACCTACTGGACTATCATGCTTCGAATGTTGCCATCTACTGAATTTTGTGCTATTATTGCATGCTATTTCCTTTTGCCAATAGGCTTGGCCTCACATGTATAGTGTTTGTGCACTCTATTTATATGCCGAGTTTCCTTCTTTGATTGATCTTCAAACTTGTGACTGATTTCAAACTTTTCCTTTGTGAAATTCTGATTTCACTCGCCTGTTAAGGTTAATTGATTTCTTTTCCTATTTTGCCTTACTGAATCCTTTCCGAAATTAGAATATTTCTGTACCTAGACTCGATTGCTTACTTAATGTTTTACTACTCCTTTTATGGTAAATATCAGCCTGCTTACAAATTGATTTCTTTCCTTATTTTGAACATGTCACTGCCCGTTAAAGAAGTGATCCCTTAATTAAAGGCAATCACTTGTATAATTGATTCTGAATTGTGATTGTTTCCATGTTTGCAGCTTATTACTTCTCTCTTACTCGTTTTCAGAAAGCTATAAATACCCTGCACTTCTTTTCATTCAAACACATGAACACAAGGCATAAAACAGTTGAGTTCAGACACACACCCCACCAAATCTCTCTCTTTTCTCTGTTACTACTTGTATTGCTGCCTTACCTAGCCGGTTGAAAGCCAAGGCTAGGCTGTGGCAAACTTGCTTATTTTTCTCTGCATTCGCATTTCTTACTGGTATGTTCTAATTAAGCTTCTGCATCAACAACAACATGCTTATTTACTATTTCTTGTATCCTTGTTTGTCTATTGTTTGTATTTAATTCAGTACCATTATTAAGCATGTTGTAACTTCCCCTTTTCCTGTTCAGAATTAATGTATCATGACTTGTGAATCTTAAACCCTACCCCAATGTGTTTAATAATTGTGGTTGGTTTGGGGCATGCCAACATTGAACATTGCTGTGCCTGACCCAAACCTAATTCCCCGGGATCATAACCTCCATGTTTCTCTTATATGTTGTATGTTCTGATTAGTTTACGGGCATGTCAGCACTTCCCATTGCTGTGCATGCCCAAAGCTAACCCATGCCTAAGTATATAGGCTCATTGCAATGGATTTCCAACCCCTGACCCCCCTTGTATGAAGTTATTAACTCTGTGAGATGCTAGTGGCTGTCTCCCAATCACCCTTTCCCCTCTTCTTTATTCCCTCAATTTCTAAAACTCTGTTCCTGCACTTTCTTTATCTTCTTAGAACTTGAGTTCTGCCCCCCTTATGTTAGCCTTGCCTTGGGACCCATGAGCTCCCTCTAAACTTGGACACATAAGGGCTGGCATTTCCACACTGCACTCATCTCTATTCTGGTTATGTAACTCAGGTGTGAGCACTGCCCGGGGTCCTCTTGAGACCCTTAGGGAACTTTGACACACTCAAGTCTAAGAAAAGATTTGGATCAATGGTATTTGAGGTGGTTTATTCCATAACTCAGAGAGGAAGTCAAAAATCAGGCTTCCTCTAGTTGTAACTTTTCTATCTAATTTTCTGGTGTAACTCATTACTTCTGGTCTGTAATAATTTATAATAAACACTTGGGGTTGGCTAGTGAAAAGGGTTGGGTGATCATGTTTGCTCAAGGGTAGAAAGCATGCATGTAGGACTATTTTTCTTAAATTTCTGCATGTCTAATTCTGCATTTTTAGACACCATGTCTATAAGGTTTATCTTAATTTCTTCATGATCAACTTCACACTTAGATAACCTGCCTATAGGACTTATTTAAATTCTGCAAGCCACTTAGATATCATGTTTTAAGTTCTAAACAGATATAAGTAAGTGTCATGCTCATAAGGTTGAAATCAATATAACATATAGAAATCATGCCTATAGGGATTCCCAAGTAAATTTCTAGTTCGTTTTCTATTCACATTCAATGTTAGATATCATGCCTATAGGGATTAAAATCAGCAATATTAGATACCATCGCCTACAGAATCTGAAACTAGTTCAATTTAAAATTAGTTCGATTCTGAACCAATTTTAAACAACTTTCCTTCTATATTTAACGAGGTTTAGCAAGCATGCCTATAGGATCTCAAACAATTCGCTTTAAGTTATTACTGTTTCACCACATTCTGAATCAATTAGATATCATGTCTATAGGACCTCACCTAAAACACTTAGGCAAGCCTTAGAGTAATAATCATAAAATTGAATCCGCTTTTGTTAATTGCTACAACCAGCAGGCAGACCTGATTCGGACTTCTTAGGAATAGTAGTCCTAAGCTCAACCCCTTTAGGAATAGTAGTCCTAAGCTCCTCCGGGACTGATAGGAATGGGACGGGTAAATAGCATGCAATAGTAATCGAGACCAATCCGCGCTTTAATACTTTAACGGGGTGAGAAGGGTAGATATAGATATGATGACCGGTGCGCTAATACCACGTGTATCCCCTCTTTTGTGAAGTGTCATATCGGGTATCGCATTGATGTGATCCATATTAAATATAAACCTAGGACCCTATTTCCTTTTATTCGCAAACTCTTTTTTAAAACTCTTCTTTTAATTGTTCTTTCTTTTATATGTTTAAATTTAAATCCCCTAATATTTGAGCCCATACTTGTCTATTTGCTAAATTCACAATAAACTGTCTGGCCGGGAATCACACCAGTATATCCTGAGGGGTGCCTAACACCTTCCCCTTGGGATAATTTCAAGCCCTTACCCTATCTCTGGTTATTCCAACGAAACTTAAAATTGAACCCTATTGGTGTCCTAATGCACCTTAAACCATTAGGTGGCGACTCTTCAAAAAAATGCAAAACCCAGTTCCCAAAAGGAACGAGTTGTCCTATACCAAATTTCATAGACTCGATTTCGCGAGAAAAAGGGGGCATGACAGTATCCGAGCCCAAAGGTTGTACCATGATTTTTCAGCTGTATTAGTTTGGTGATGCCTTGGAGGTTCTTTCCCAACCCTTTGCTGGGTTCATATCCGGACCATGCTAGTATGCTTTCTATTTTGTTACTCTACCACTTATCCTTCTCGACGACATTGACCCATTCGATGTGATGATAGGTTTCCTCTACTAGCCTCCTTCTATGTCCAATGGCCGGGATGGTTTGACTAGTGTCTATGGGGTTACTCCCATATCTATGGATGACTACTTACTGGTGGTTCCATTGAAATTTCACGGCTTGATGTAGTGTGGAGAGCATGGCTCCAGCAGCATGGATCCACGGTCGGCCCAACAGAAGATTATATGAGGCTGGTATGTCAAGCACTTGGAATTCAATGTTGAACCAAGTTGGCCCCATCTGCAAGCAAAGGTTGATTTCCCTGATCGTGGCCCTCTAGGACCCATCGAAAGCCTTCACATTCATGCTTCCTACCCGTATCTCATGGAAACCTTTGTCCAACCTTTTCAGAGTGTCCAATGGACAAATATTTACGCTCGAACCTCCATCAACCAGGACCCTGGCAATGAACTTGTCTTCAAATTGTACCGTGATATGTAGTTCTCGATAGTGATTTAAACCCTTAGGCGGTAGCTCATCTTCGTGGAAGATAATCTTATGTCTCTCCAGTACTTTCCCAACCATGTTGGCCATTTCTCCACCAGTGATGTTATTGGGTACATAAGCCTCGCTGAGTACTTTCATCAAAGCTTTCTTATGTGCCTTTGAATTCTGTAATAGTGACACGATAGATATATGAGCAGGAACTTTGTTCAGATGGTCAACAATAGAATACTCCCTGGCCTGTACTTTCCCCCATAGGTCATCCAGCCCGATCTCAATGATAGGCTGCCTAGTGGTGGCCTCCTTACTTGAACCTCCTAGGTGTTTAGGTGTATAGACTCTTCCAGTTATAGTCATCCCTTATGCAGTGTTAGATTCCTCTACCTTGGCTTTCCCTTTCCGCCGAGCCTCAGCAACATAATCCTAGGGTATTGCTTTTGAGTTGAATAGGGGTGTAGTTGATACTGTCATAGTAAAAGGTATGACCACTTCTACTTTAAATGGAGCAAAGGTGACTGAGGACGGAGCCACTTCTACCTCGAATGGAACTGATGCAGTTACCTCAACATCAATTAGGGCCTGAGTCTGAACCACAATAGGAGTAAGTGTGACTGCAACCTTAAAGTCATCGCCTGCTCGAATGAGCCCGATCGACCCCTCGAGGTCCCATTCTTCATTTGTCTCTATCACATGTACACCATCACCTCTGTGATCAGGGAGGGTATTGTTGCGGACATTAGGTGCGGCTTACTTTGTTTGTATGACCTTGTTGTCAATTAGCGTCTGGATTTTATCCTTCAATGTTCGGCACTCATCAGTGGTGTGCCCTTTCATACCGGAATGGTACGCACAAGTTATTTTTGGATTGACCCATTGGGATGGATTTTCTAATGCCATAGCAGGAACATGAGTGACGTAACCTGTGGCTTTTAACCTTTCATATAGTTGGTCGATGGGCTCAACAATGGCGGTGTATTTTTTGGGTGGCTTGCGGTCAAAGTTGAGTCTTGGTCTTGGAAAGTTTTGGTGGCCTGGTGGTGATAAAGGAATGGGATGGTTGGGAGTTGTAGGTATGATGGACAGAGGCTGGTTGGGAATATCTGTGAGATGAAGGTTGATATATAGGTGGTGATGCTTGGTATGTGGGTGGAGGTGTTTGATATGTGGGTGGAGGTGTTTGATAGGTAAATGGAGGTGTTTGATAGGTTAGTGGAGATTTTGGGCCCTGGGCCACCATTACTGCCCCAACATCTCTCTTCTTCGATATGCCACCTGATTATAGTGCCTTATTCGTGGCTTGCAGTGCCTTGAAGTTCGTTACCATCCCACTTTTGATTCCTTCTTTTATTCTTTCTCCGAGTTTGATGATGTCAGAGAACGTTTAATTTTCGATAACCATCAACCTCTCATAATATTGTGGATCTTGTGCCCTGACGAAGAATTTATTCATCCGTTCTTCGTCCAAAGCAGGCCTGACCTTGGCTGCTTCCGACCTCCAACGAGTAGCGTACTCATGGAAAGTCTCAGTAGGTTTATTTTTAAGATTCTGAATGTAGAAGACATCCGGTGCATTCTCTGTGTTAAACCTAAACCGGTCCATCAAATTTGATGCCATGCTTACCTAATTGGACCGCTTCTTGGGATTTTGGCTAACATACCAAGACAAAGCATCCCAGTAAAGCTCCTCATAAAAAGCTTCATCCGGATCTTTTCATCTTTCCCGACCCCGAAAAGCTTGTCACAATAGGTGATGAACCCTGGGATCACCTGTACCATCGAGCATTTCGAACTTGGGAGGTTTGTACCTCTTTGGAAGTTCGACATCCGGCTGTATACATAGATATTCATAGTTCAAACCTTCTAGCCCCCTGTCGCCTTCAACACCTTGAATTCGGCTTGTTAACTTCTTGAGTTCTTCGGCCATGTTTTTAATGAGCGGGTCCTTCTTGAAGTATTTCGGTGTATAGGAGATTGGTTGGGCAGAATGAGATATAGTTTCCCCATATATGGGGTTGCTTTGATAGGTGCCAGGAACTTGGGTGTATTGGTGGTAATTGGTGGAGTTTTGTGGATCGGTAATAAGTTGTGGTGTGTTTTGGGGAGTGTGGTAAGTGGTGGTTGGTGGGTACTAATTTGGTTGATGATGATGCTGTGGTGGAGTTAGTATTGGCAGCAGATTGATATTTTGGGGTGGAGTTGTGTATTGATTTGGTGCGGGAGAATTTTGGTTTTGTGTTCTGAGGAGGTACCAGGTTCTTTGTGTTTTGTTGGTGGATGTCGAGGACATTGAGGGTGAGTGACAAGTTTGCCAAGTTTTGAACCTGCTCAAGTTCTCCTTGAAATTCCAACATCTTTTGTTCCAGTCTCAAAACCAGAGCATTTGGGGCCGGAGTACTACGACCATCTGAAGTCTCTGCATTCTCAATATTCTCCTTTCGGATTCCACTTAAGTCGTTTATTTTTGTCTTTCCTTTGCCTTTTGTGTTGCTTGGAGGAGGAGGAGGAGGTGTAAGGCCTCTAGATCTAGTATGATAAGCTGATGAGGCCAGTATAAGTGAACCAACCTAAGGGGATGGGAATAACAATAAAAATAAGCAAAAACAAAAAAGGTAACAAGTCAGTGAAGATTTTGAAACATTTGCAGTATCTAAACACATATTGCGGAAATTTAAATTCGCATCTTAATTTGGGAGCCTCGTTGTGCCCGAGGTAGGCCTAGCATCAAATAAACTTGGAGAACTTTTAATTCCAATAAATGCTTTATTTCATAATATAAAAATAGACGACTCCCAAAATGGCGCTAAGATAGTAATAAAATAAGTCACTACTTGGCACTCGACTTTATTACATTCGAAAAGCGAGTAAACCTAATCTACTTGGTCTCAGAAGGACCTTCCTCAGGTTGAATGTTCTCGTTGATCAAATCCTCTAGTTTGTGTAGGTTCATTAGTAAGAACGCCTTTGCTAAATGTCCTCCTTTGTTTCCCTCGACGTTCTGGCAGTGGGTGACTCTCTTCCTCACTTTCCCTTCCAATTCCAGCAGACTATATTCCAGATATTCCAGCTTTTCGCTAGATTTGACGACCCTCTCTTTCTATTCATTGATTTGGTCACTTGATGGAATATTCCTCCACCAATCCAACAAGAGTGAAGGTGTGCCAACCACACCGATGCTGGGGACCTAGTGCCTCATTTTCTGCAAAATAAAAGGGTTAGACCTTACCCCCACCAGATTCGACTATTTATACATTTATGATTAACATATCAACATTTAGTTCTCCAAATTAATACACAAAACGTGGTTGTATCCGTTGGGATTATGGAAAACCCGATGGACTTTGGATAAGGCTTATCTTAAAGCATCATTATGTGGACAACATAACTGATCCAACTAGGTTTGACCATGTTGCATGCATAATTTTAACCTGAGTAAGGTTTCTATGGAGTTTTAAACTGGTACCCTCAAGCAGACAACTCGAGGGGGAAGGCACGGAACCGTCGACTGCACCGAGATTGACTGGTTTTATCGCAAATAAGCCTTTCTGAATTTAAGGGTAGTAAATAGGAAGGGCACAACCACTCATTAAAGCGTTGCTATAGGATTTGATACGCATGAGTGGAATATGATACAGAGCATGATTTATGCAGCAATTAATAACAGATAGTCAAGTATATGCTCGTAGGAAAAATAAATACAGTATTTAAATAATTGAAAGACAGTTACAGGAAAAAGAAAACAAAGAGACAAGTCAGTTCAGGGATAAAGAATCATAAATGCTAAAAAAAATAGACAATTAAATTCAAATAAGGGAGGAGGGTATGGGATAAAGCATGCTTGGACTAATTTGTAACAGAAATTCATTATGGTAAGAGCCTAAAGGTAATCCCCAGCAGAGTCGCCATGATGTCGTTCCCCCTTTTTTTCCCTCCGCAGAGAGGGAGAAGTCTGGGTTTTGACATTCATGGGGTGTAATAACTCATTTCCTTTTGGGAACTAGGTATTTGAAGAGTCGCCACCTAACGGGTTATGGTGCGTTAGGGCACCTAGAGTGATTAACTCTTGGATTGGTTTGTGTTACCAGAGATTAGGGTAAGGGCTCAAAATGACCTCGAGGGGAAGGTGTTAGGCACCCCTTCTGGTCCACAACTGTGGGTCCTGGCCGAACTTATATTCATGAATTAGTCCATTGCAAATAAATAGTCGAATCAAATAGGATGCAAGTAAAGCACGTTGGATAACTCAAATAATAAGATAAAGATTTTGAACAAGTTGTATAAAACAAAGTCTTAAACAAAAAGGAATTTTTGGGAAAGGGGGGAGTCCTAGGTTGGTTAGCCTATAGGATCACCCCACACAATGTCCGGTAAATACTCCTCAATGAGGGGCTACACGTGACATTAACGCGTAGTCATCATATCCCATATATACCCTTCCCATCCCTTAGTGGTCATATAAAGCGAGTGTTGGTCAGCGATATCTATTACGTGCTGTTACCCGTCCCTTCTTAATGATCCTGGAGGGATTAGGACCTCTACCTATAGGTGGTTCTAGACAGACCCCGGATTAGGACCTCTACCTATAGGTGGTTCTAGACAGACCCCTAAGATTTTAATGGTGAAAATACTAAGGCGACAGGCAAGAACAATTAGCACTTTGGAACATAAGATAAAAGGGAGCAATTAGAGGCTCAAGTTTACCTCTTCAAACAATACACATAAGCCGCAGGACTCAAGCATAAATAAGGGTCTTTTAAATAGTATCCTAAGGCATGATGTCTAAGTGAATATCAAGACACAAAAGATAGGTAGTTTATTTCATAAACTCAGAAGTAATGGCCCTATCAGTTTGCCTACTGATTTATTAAGCCTATTAAGAAGATCAGAAGGACATTAAGTAACAGAAACAGTTTCAGAATTGCAGGATTTTGAAAACGCCCTATAGGCTTGCCTACGCGGAATACTGATAACTACATTTTGAAACAAGGCAGGTTTTAAAACAGACTCTTGAATCCCTATAGGCATGCAGTCTAATGATAGATTAAGGTAGTTTTTGAAAGAACTCATTTCAAGAAAATATAAACCACTAATTAAACAAATTTCGAAGTGAACTAACCGTGAACTGGATTGATTTATTTAAACTAAACTGGTTTGAATCTATAGGCTGAATTTCTGGTGTTGTTCCTATAGGCATGATATCTAGTTGTTTAATACTTATTTTAGAAACTTTCAGGCATGATGACAAATGAAAAAACACATGTAAACACTTGTTATAACAAAAGTTGGATTGGATTATATACTATAGGCATGGCATCTACTTGTGAAGTTGGTTTTAAGACTTATAAACATGACTTCTATTAAAGAATCACTTGAGACCTATAGGCATGATTTCTAACATGGTAAGTCAAACATTGTAAAAATATGAACTCCTATGGCATGGTTTCTACCCGCATTACCCCCACAAATATGTAACTACCCACCCTTTTCACTAGTTGCCCCAATATTCGTTTACAAGTTATTACAGACCATATGAATGAATTACTTAAGTAAATAAGAAAATAATAAGTTATTCTATAGGGAGCCTACAAATAGGCTTAGATTTCCAAAGCCTCCAATATCCTCAAATGCCCAAATTTCATAGACAATATCATTGTCTAGGTGCATCAAAGTTCCCTAAGGATCTCAAGGATCCCGTGTAATGCTTACACCTAGACTTGGTAACCAAATTGAGTAAGTGTAGTGTGGAATGGCCAGCCTTAGTATGCCAGAGTTCAAAGGGTTCTCAAGAGGATCCCAAGGCAATACACATACTAAAGGGGGCAAAACCTATTGACTTAGGAGTAGAGTGAGAGTGCTTGACATAGTTTGAAAAGTTTCAGTAGGAAAACATCATTAAAAGGAGGTTTGTTTGAAATAGTTTAGTAAAACAACAAAGACAGTTTGAAAAGAGAGTGGAGTAGTAAACAACAGTCCAAACACAACACCACTAAGACAGGTTCATACACAGCCAAAGATCATAGAACCAAAGCATGTTCAGTAGTCACAAACAGGTGGCTAAGGGATTTGGGGACACATAGGTAAACACATAGTTATAGGAGCACTTAAGTACAGAATCAACAACATGCTAAGGGGCTAAGGAACCCCAGACTTAATGCAAAATCAGGTCACTTAAAGGTAGTCAACTACTTTGCATAGAACATGAGTATGTGAGAGTCATATTAGGGTACACTAAAGGGTTTAACATTTCATAAATATGCTGAGTCTAAGGGGTAGTATATAATTAACATAAAGAGATTAATTACATGTTGAACAACAGAAACAGAGGTAGAAACTACTCAAGAACATGATGAACTGGAGGAGAAAAAGAAGCATATTGTTTTTGAAACTTAAATTGAAATCAGGACATACTAGTAAAGTGACAATACATAGAAAAGTGAAGGAGCAGGAGAGCACAATAGTTAGCCTTGGCTTGCAGCCAGCTAACTCAGAATAATAGTAAGTAGCACAAAAGAGAGAGCAGAAAGTTTAAGTGTGTGAGAGAGAGCTTTTTGAACCACAGTGTTTGTGTGTTTGTGTTAATGAGGAAGGATGTATATATAGTAGTTCGAAAATTAGGTAAAATAAGGCAAGAATCATAGCAGCGTAGTAATTATGGAACCAAATACTAATCAGAATCAAATCAGTGCAAGTACCCCTCTAATTAAGGGATAATCAACTAATGGTAATAGGCAGAAATGATTAAGGAAAGAAATCAAATAGAGCATAAAGTACAAAATAGACAATTATGGGTAAGTACCTAGGGGTTTAATTAAGGAAACCACTAATGAAGAATCAGTAAAGTACTCGGTTAACAAAATAAGGTAATAAAACAAATGAAGTTGTAGAATATGGAAATAATAAAAAATCAGCACATAGTAAGTCAGGGAATCAGGGATTTGAAATCACTGACTTAAGGAGAATAACAAGTAAACAAGTTAAAACAGGAAAATCGAAAGTCTGCAGGGAAGTTTTCAAATCAAGCCAAGAAACAAGGAGTTCAAAGTCAATCAAAGAGAGAGTTTTAGCATATAAAAAGAGTGAAATAGGAATAACCAAACACAGCAAGCAAATAGGCAAGTATTGACCAGTCAAGATGAATATAAACATACAGAGGTGATATAAGTTAGGCATAAGAAACTCAGTAGAAACACATTCAAAGCAAGATAGTCACAGAAATTCAAACAAGAGCAGGCTAGTCACAAATCAAACGAAGAAACCTAGAAAAAATTGGGGCTTTCAACATAGGCAAGTTGAAGAGGTAGTAAACTCACAGGATTAGTCGAAGTATACGAGAAAATATAAGTTTAAACATAAAAATCAGTTTAAATAAAGTTTTAGAAGAAGTTCCGAAAATCCTAATTTTAGAAGAAGGCGAAAACACTTTGAAATCGATGATTCTTGTAAAAAAGTTCCAAGAACAATGTAAAATACTGAGGAAACCAACTCGAATCGTCCTAGATCTGTACAGATCGAAGAGATATAGGAAGAAATTGGGGTTTTCAGAAGAAATCCATATAGAGATGAAAGAATCTATCTAGAATCCCAAGGATCATGACAAATACGGTGTGATTTTGCTCGAAATCACACTGGAGTAGCCAAGAACAGGCTAGTGACGAACCCTAGGTGCAAGTCGATGTGGCCCTGGGCCCTTGAAGACCTTAAAGAAGGCAAACATAACATTAGAGGAGCCATTGGAGGCTTAGGAGTTGATGGGAGATCACCGGAGAAGACCGGAGAATGGAGGTCGGCGGCTAAAGGGGCTAGGGTTTGGATGGGTTGCTGAGAGAGGAGAGGAGATGAGAGAATACAGAGGCGGCGGATTTGGAAAATGACTTAGGGTTAGGGGGTCGTTTGGATAAAAAAGGAAGGGGTTAATACGGGCCGTTGATCTCTCATATCAATGGCCATGATCCAATTGATTCTGGGTCGGGTAGGCGAGTTTAGGGTCAGGGTCAGGTAGTTTTGATACGAAATTGGGCTGGGATTGGGTTTAAATTAAGGCTAAAATTGAAATGCAAATCTGGTTATATTTTAAATAGCCAATTTTCCCTATATAATTTATACTAAATAATAAATAATTTCTAGAAGACAATTTTGTGTACTAAAATGATTTAAAATAGATATTTAACATTTTAAAAATATAGGTGATCAATTTTATGCATAGTAATGTAATTATACATTAATAAGGCTAATATTGCAATTATATACAATTTAGCTTTAAAAATACAAAATGCAATTATAAAATGCACTACAAATATTTTAACAATATTTTGGCATAAATGTAGAATTTAAATGACTAAATCATCCCAACAATAATTTGAGGGATAATTATTGGGGATTTTATGGATAAAAGGAGAGGAAATAAATCAGTTAAAAAATCTTTAAAAATTTAGGAAAATTTTAAAAAAAAACCTTATGCATGCTTATCTATGCATATTATGCTATTTTGAAGGTATTTAAGCATATAAAAAATATAGAAAAAAATTGGGTATCAACAACATCTGCAAAGAAATGAGCGCAGGTGCGGAGTTTGGGGAATTAATGAATTTCCTCAGATGTGGAGCTCTAGCCGTTGTAGCCATGTGATTTTTGACCCTCCCCAAGATTTTTTTATATTTTAGCATATAAATGTTTAGTTTAGGCTTAATATCGCTATTTCAATTAGTTTTGACTCTTTTACTTTATTTCGTCACAAAAAATGAAAATTGCAAAAATATTTTAGTTTACGTATCTTTCATAAATTTAAATAAAAAATATACAAAAATAGTACCTTTGTTTACCGTGAAAATGGTAACAACAATTAAATTTGTAAATAGGATTCTAAAAATACGTGATCTATTCCCGGCTAGTTGTTAGAGCAGTTGATACTAATAATATGAAGTTTAAAGATTAAATGCGAGTTGAAACAAGGTAGTAATCAAACCGAAGGGCCTGCTGCCAGGGTATAGGTCTGGTCAATGGGGGACCTCAGGGTCGACGTCTGGGTCGAGTTCGGGCTTTCGGAGATAGCCTGGGATGGTATAACAGTTGGAGATATAATTAAACAAGGCTCTTTACGGCCAATACTAAGCTATATGAAGAAGAACAAGTAAGAGAACGATGGATATTGAGATGACTTTGGGCCAACACCAAGTGATAAACAAAGAATAAACATGAATATAATAAGAGCTAAATGACTTTGAGTCAGTGAGGGCAAGCGAATTAGAGAGGAGAAAGAGAGAGAAGATATTATTGCACTTCTCTAGGATTACCCGAAATGTCGTGATTCTTTGATCTTCATTGCTATCGGTTCAGCTTCTATGAACGCATTGATTGCGCCTACTGTTACGCTTTTCGAGGGAAGTAATGGCGCCGTCAGTTACTTTGCTCTTCCTATAAATGGGACAATTCGTGGTTGGCTTTTTATCCAAATTTCCTGTGATACCCATCTTTTCTTCCTTTCCCGCAATCTTGAATTTCTGTCATCTTGCCATGCTTGGAGCCTGTGGCCTCAAGATATTATGCCGTGTGCACTGTGACCCAACCCTTGATCCTCTTTTGAATGGGCAAAGTTGTGCTACTATGATGTTGTTGTTGTTGTTGTTGTCATTGGCCCGGGGTGATAAGGCGGAGGACCGATTTCCTCTGACCCCGGGGATACTTTGGATTATGCACCGCTGCTCAAGAGGGGGCTCAGATTATACACCACTGCTCACCCTCCTCCCTCGGCTCGGCGTGTTGCACCCCTTTTGGATTCTAGGGGGGTGTGTCGGCGGTCCCTATCGGTTGTTGCCTTCCGGGCCGAGGCGACGTCTCAAGAAGTGGCTTCAAAACGACAGTACCGACGTAGTTCGTTCTAGCCAAATTTTTAACCCAGCCACTTCTTGTGTTCTTCCGGCTTCTCATTCGTCATTTTTCTTTTCTCCCCTGCCTTCCTTTTCCATACCCTCCTTTTGAAGGTGTCATTTTGAGAGGATTAGGATGTCATCCTTGAGGGGATCGGACTTGGAAGATATTGTCTTTGAGGTCATATGCCTGAGAGGATGATGACGGAGACACAACATGAATAGGTTAGGTCCTTAAGCTCCTGCTGTATGCATATCATTTGTATTTCTTTATTTTTTTGCAAGGATCTCCTGTGGGCTTTTGTAATCATATGTAATGTTACCATATGTAAGGACCCCCTGAGGGTCGTTGTAAGCGAACACTTGTATAAATATAAAGATATTTTCTTGATTCCTGCTGTTGACACCTGCTGTATCTCTTTATGTTTTGGTAGCTTCGAATGCATGATCCTGTTTCGTCGCCTGTGATACTAGCCTTGGGCACAAATATTCCCCCCGACTTTTGGTTGATAAAATGGCTTCACGTGGGGTCTTTTGTGACTTCTCGAACCGGACCCGAATTTAGGCCAATAACCTCGGGCTGTCAGGATCCTTTCTCTGTGTAAAAGCGTGGATTCTTTGGGCCTCATAATGGCTTTAGAGAAAAGACTTGCCTGAGGACTCGCGGTTCTAGGACACCGATGACTTCATGGAGGCAATCTTTGAATGGAGGCCTGGCCGCGCTCTGGGCCGCTCTGGTCATTACCTGGAACAGGTTTTGCACGGGCGTTTGTTAGGGATGCCTATTTCTTCGTAAGCTAGCTTTCTTTGGCGAAGGCTTTTTGAAGCTGTTTGCCAATTTGGTGAAGGCATTGTTGGCTTGCTAGGGCGCTGTTTTGCTATGGCGAAGGTCTTCAGGGTTGAGCATTACCTCGAAACTAGAGGCGGTGCCGGTGGTTGGTGTCTTTGGTTGATGTTGAATCGTTCCCGCCCTTTTTGTATGCAATCGTGAGGTTGCTTCTACTTCCCGGGGGTACTCGGGGTTTGCTGATTTCATGGTGCTGGTGGGTCATGCCCTTGGCGGCTACTTATTCGGGGCACGACAGAGGCTGGGCGCGGCGATAGATGAGATGTGTGTTTCATAATCATGAAGGAGCTTTTATCAGGGCGAGATGGGCCTATGCTTCTGAGGAGAGTGCATCATCCGAGCCTGGCATTCCCGGAGTCCTTGGTTCCGGAGCAACAGTTCCTTTGGGACAACAAGGGTTGGGCCATCAGGAAGGTGCTTGGTCGTTGAGTAGGTTTGTCGGCTTCACTTCGTGGTAAGTTTCAGCATGATTCCTCCGTGTCTCGGGTCTTCCCTTTCTTATAGGGTTTCCCTCCGTAAGTCTCCAACAGACCCAGGCTTTGAGCTATTCTATCAAGGGGCTATACTTTGGAGGGCCCTGGATAAGGGTAGGCCCCTTGGGCTTCTTGGTGAGGGAAAAGAAGAGTCGAGTCGGTACACTGGCGATTCGGGAAATATCGTAGCTCGCATTACAGAAACCTTTTGGTGAGGCATGAGTCTTCTTGTGGCAAGCGTTTCGCCTTCTCAACCTTAGGAGCAGAGCCGATCGAGCTAGGAATACCTGAAGTATCAAATGCAGGCTTGAAGCTTCGATCTGAGTAGATATGATTGTGAAGCTGTAGCTTGATTCCTCAAAAGTGAACAACTAGTGCGCGGATTGGTATAGTACTAAGTTGGTCCGAGGATGATGAAGGAGTGGCGATTGTCGCCGATGATCGAGCCGGGTTGGAACGATCCTTTGAGGGATGCGTTCACCGTAGATCTTCGGGGCAGGCACTTTGAAGAGACCCATGCCAGGGGTTCCGTCCTTCTGGCAGGATTTGTTCGAGCGAAGGTGGTCGGGCGCGATGCCCGGTTTGCTTATTGACGATTCCACGAAGAGCGAGGCTGGGTCCGGTAGGCTATAACCCTTTAGGGGTGGAGTGTAGATTTTGCCACTTTGTATTTTGTTGTTTATAGAGCATGTTTGTCGCGCATATATAAAATGAGAGAAATCTTGAAGTTTTACCTCTTTTGTATCTCTTCCCGTATAGCCTTTGATCCGGCGGGCTGGTTTCCGTGCTTTGGAAGGATCCTCGTGGGTTCCGAACCGATCAGGCAGGCCCAGGGGATTTCAAGGGCGGTTCTTGACGTGATCAGGTGTCGGGGCCTCTGTGTTTTTCCCAGCTATTTTTAGGCTCAGTCTCTGAGTCAGGCTTTTATTTGAGCTTGCCTGTCCTTCGGTCTTCTGTGCTTGTGCGGGCGGATGGCGATTGTTCTCCTTTCTTGCCTTTAAGTATTTCGCTGTTTCGGCCATTCTGGGTCCAGTCTCCTAGTCGCGCTGCAATTCGAGCTTTAATTGACCCTTGAGTTCTTTCCTGCCTGCATGGGCGGACAATGGGGCCTTTATTTCTCACCCTTAGGCGTTTTGTTGTTTTAACTATTTTGGGTCCAGTCTCTGAGTCGCGTTGCAATTCGAGCTTTAATTTAACCTTTAAGTTCTCTCTTGTCTGTATGGGCAGTCGCCGACAGCCTTTTGTGCTTTGGGTCGAAGTGACCTTACAGGCGCATGGCCCGGAGGCTCACTCGGCTGGTCGATAGTGGCATTTATGCTGTTCCTTTAGGCATGTTGTAGTTTAACTATTTTGGGTCCAGTCTCCGAGTCACATTGCGATTCGAGCTTCAATTGACCCTCAAGTTTTATCTTGCCTGCATGGGCGGGCGACGATGGCCTTTTGTGCTTCGGGTCAAAGTTTTCTTATAGGCGCGTGGCCCGAAGGCTCACTCGGCTGGTCGATAGTGGCATTTATGCCGTTCCCTTAGGCATATTGTAGTTTAACCATTTCGGGTCCAGTCTCTGAGTCGCATTGCGATTCGAGCTTCAATTGACCCTCAAGTTTTATCCTACCTGCATGGGCGGACGGTGATGGCCTTTTGTGCTTCGGGTCGAAGTGACCTTACAAGCGCGTGGCCTGGAGGCTCACTCAACTGGTCGACAGTGGCATTTATGCCGTGACCTTAGGCATATTGTAGTTTAACTATTGCGGGTCCAGTCTCCGAGTCACGTTGCGACTCAAGCTTTAATTGACCCTTAAATACCTTCGATTTTCAGATCGGTGGTAGTGCCTCTTATGCTATTTCGGCCGTTTGAGACCTTTTAATATGTGGCCCGGAGGCTTGCATAGTTAACTATTTTGGATCCGGTCTCCGAATCGGGTTACGATTCGAGCTCATTTTAATCCTCAAGTTATCAATTTTTTAGCTGGCGTCAATGGCTCTTACGCTGTTTGGTCGTAGAGACCTTTTAATATGTGGCCCGGAGGCTTGCTTAGCTGGCAAAAATGGCTCTTACGCTATTTTTTGCCGTAGGCTTTTTGTAGGCATTGTTTTCTGCTCGTTAAGGTCTTTTGAAATAGTTTTGCCTGACCCGTCGTCGGTTATGGAAGAACCTCGATTTCAAGTCGTTATCAGTGATGTTTTGAGCACCTCGGAAGGTTCATAGCTTGTAGGTTGAGTAGGTCGAAACCTTGTTATTTGGAGCTGACATGGTCGAAGCTCGTTTTTTCCTGTTAAGGGAAGCCTGTTTAACCAGTTCTTTCCAAAGTATATTCGAAGCAGTGGCCTACGATTTTTGTTTAGCGACGGTCGGGCGTCCCCGAGTCGCGTAAGTTTAGTTGTATCAGCCATTTTGACCGTAGTGATATGTGTTTGGACGGAGCCATTTTTTATCCCCGAGTGATAGTTTAGGCATCTACACCGAGGGTATGCCCTTTCGGGACTCTTACAAATGCGACGTATAGCCTAAACTTTGGGATTTTCATGCCTGTTGAGGTCTTACAGCTTGTCATGCCTGTTAAGGTCTTACAATTTTTGTAATGTAGAATAGATCTAGTTACGCCAAGTCTGCCCGCTAGGGGTCTTACAGTTTTGGGTTTTCTAGTGCATGGCGATTGGCGATGAATGATAGTCTCCGAGTCATCGAATTTGTTTAAGTGTGAAGACCGCTTTTTGTGAGCTCGGAGTTGCCTTGTAGGGGCTTTATGAGCCTGGAGTTCCGACACTGGGGTTGTGCGGGTGCTGAATTGTTGATGCTAAGTCTCCGAGTATCTCGGGACGTGTTTGGTGGAGAGGTTCTTGCCGGGAATACACTGTGATTTCCTCGCTTGGAGAATAGGATACTGAAAGACATTCTTCCATCCATTGCCGCAATATATATTGTCATGTTGAGTCGACCTATATCGGGTCGAAATCGCTTGGAGGTTTGTCTTGCCTGAAATGTTTTTGTGATTTTTGAGCCTCGACCCGAGGCCGTCGGGGTGTTTTGAACTTTTGGCGTCCGTTCCCAAGTTTTCGGGATGTTTCTGGTGAAAGAACTCATTACCCTACTCTGACAAGGAGTTCCCTCCCCCCTTTTTTTGACAAAAGGTATTTTTTGATTGCTCGGTACAATAGTACATGTTTTTACCGACGGGGCCTGATTATATCGGCCATTTGGACCGATACATCGTTTTCCTATATGAGACATCATTTGGCATTTTTCAAAACTCCTACGAGCGGCCAGCTTTCTGGGGGGAATGCACCTCACCTATTCAAAATTTGGCTTCAGGGATAGTCTTAAATATTTCTTGCGGAGTTCCCCCTTAAGTGGCTCGTAGACGTTGCCTCGTTAAAAACCTTACCGGTAAAAACCCTTCTTCTGGGATAAAAACTTGGTCGAAGGAAAAGAGCGCAACGGGTGCGCCTTTGGGGCCTCGAGGTCTCACAATAGCACCATCAACCCGGTAGCTCCGGTTGGGTGCCTGCATGAAGGTTAATTCCGAATTTGAAATAATAATAAAAAAAGAATGGTCGTACCTTGAAATGAGATATGCCGAAGATGCCTTGGGATTGGTCTATTATAACTGCCCGGGGGCGGAGATGCGGCGTGGATCTCTACTTTGTTTTGTCAAGTTCGATTGGGGGCAAGACCTGGTTTGCTCGTTATTTTATTCGAGGTGGAGGCAGGCGCGTTGGTACCACGTTGTGTATAGCGAACATTTCCCTTGCCGCATGTTGTTCCCCGTAGACGGTTTTGATCCCGTCCTTTGTCGGGAATTTTATCACCTGGTGGATGGTACTGCTCTCATGCAGTGTATCCAAGGCCGTCCAAATAAGGCGTTATACCTCATATCTCCTTCGATGACATGGAATCTGCTGTCTTGGGTTGTGCCGGCCACGGTAACCGGAAGGACGATTTCTCTTTTCGTCATTTCGCTTGCCATATTGAATCCATTGAGGACCCGAGTGGCGGGCATGATTTGTTCGAGCAGCCCGAGCTGTTCTATCACCTTCGACCTGATGATATTGGCTGAGCTACCTGGATCCACGAGTACACATTTTATCTGAAAAGAATTTACAAGAAAGGAGATTACCAGGGCGTCGTTGTGGGGTTGAGACAAGGCCTCAGTGTCCTCTTCGCTGAATGTGAGAATGTCTTCGGGGATATATCCACGAGTCCATTTTTCTCTGGTGATGGATATTTTTGTTCTTCTCATTACGGGTTCTTGCGGGGCATCGGTACCCCCCATGATCATGTGGATGATGTGTTGTGGCTCGTTTGCCGCGTTTTTCTTGGTTGCCTTCCTCTATTGGAATTGATTTTTGGCCCAATCGCTGAGGAATTCCCGAAGTTTCCCTTTGTTGAGAAGTCGAGCCACTTCCTCTCGTAGTTGATGGCAATCATCGATCCTATGACCGTGCGTGTTGTGGAACTCGCACACTAAGTTGTAATTTCTCTATGAAGGGTCTGACTATATTGGTTTGGGCCACTTGACGTCTATTATCTTGTTTATAGCGAACACGATGTTTGAAATATCGACGCAGAAGTTGTATTTCGATAAGTGGGGCACGTTTGTTGGCGCTATGTTTCGATCGGACCTGGTTCTGTTGACGAACCCTCGAGGGTTATGTCCTCGATCTATCCTCTGATCATTGCGAGGTAGGTTGTGCCTTGGGGAGTTCCTTCTGTCTTCGAGGCACGACTAGTACCTTTCTTTGTTTGGTTTTGATTCTTTTGCCAGGAGTCTGTTTGGGTACACTAAGCCCAAAGGGACTCCCAGTTGGTCGTCCTCGGCCCTGATCTTTGACTAGTACCGGTTATGGACGTCCGACCAGGTCACGACCGGATATTCGATCAGGTTCTGCTTCAGCTATTTCGAGGCCACCGAGATTCGTTCGTTCAAGCCTTGGGCAAAGGCCTGTACTGCCCAGTCGTCAGAGACTGGCGGTAGCTCCATCCGTTCCATCTGGAAGCGGTACACGAATTCCCGCAACATCTCATTCTCTCTTTGTTTAATTTTGAAAACGTCAGACATCCTTGTTGCCACCTTGATGGCTCCAGCATGTGCCTTTAAAAGGAGTCTGCTAACATGGCAAATGAATCTATGGAGTTGGGAGCCAAGTTGTTATACCACATCATGGCCCCCTTCGAAAGTGTTTCTCCAAATATTTTCAGCAATACAGACTCGATCTCATCATTCTTTATATCGTTGCCTTTTAATGCACAGGTATATGCAGTAACGTGTTCGTTGGGGTCGGTGGTACCGTTTTACTAAAGGAGTTCCGACATTCTGAACTTTTTAGGAATGGGCTTTGGGGCCGCTTCCTCGGGGAACAGCCTCTGTATGAACTTCTTCGAATCCAAACCTTTCAAGACCGAGGGTGCTCCCGAGATCTGATCCACCCTAGAGTTGTAGGTCTCGACCTTTTTATCATTGGATACGATCATCTTCTCACCTGCATCCATCCTTTTGGCGAGGTCCTCGAGCATCTTCACTATGGCGGGGTCAGCCACTGACCCGTTATTGTTTGATCTTTCGGGCACTTGCTCGGCAGGGGGAGCTGTCTCTGGTGCCGTTGTGCTGGGAGTTCTCGGATGACTTTGCAACTGAGAAATGGCCAGTTGTTGTGCCTGCAACATTTCAAAAATAACATAAAGACTAACTTTCTGTTCTTCCTGGGCCGAGGTTTTTTGAGCTTCATGTCAGTTGTTGTGCCGTATGCTCCTATCGGTGTGAAAAGTTTCGTCGACTTGTTGTGCGTCCTGTGCGTCCGCGTCTGCTAGAATTGATTCGGGCACATTATCGAGATTTTATAGTGGTGCTCCGGTGACCAGGACAGCCATGCCATTTTCCCCGTAGTTTTCGAGGTTGTCATTCTCGAGTCCGTTTACCAAGCCGGACATTTTGACCTGAAATCAAAGGATCTTGGACAAGAAAAAGTGTGAAGGATAATGTGTGTTTTTGCAATGAAATCAGCAATAAAATAATTACTATTATTTTTAGCCCCACGATGGGCGCCAAACTGTTTACCGTGAAAATGGTAACAATAATTAAATTTGTAAATGAGATTCTAAAAATACGTGATCTATTCCTGAGCTAGTTGTTGGAGCAGTTGATGCTAATAATATGAAGTTTAAAGATTAAATGCGAGTTGAAACAAGGTAGTAATCGAACCGAAGGGCCTACTGCTCGGGTATAGGTCTGGTCGATGGAGGACCTCGGGGTCGACGCCAGGGTCGAGTTCGGGCTATCGGGGATAGCATGGGATGGGATAACAGTTGAAGATATAATTAAGCAAGGCTCTTTACGGCCAATTCTAAGCTATATGAAGAAGAACAAGTAAGAGAACGATGGATATTGAGATGACTTTGGGCCAACACCAAGTGATAAACAAAGAATATACAAGAAGATAATAAAAGCTAAATGACGTCGAGTCAGTGAGGGCAAGCGAATTAGAGAGGAGAAAGAGAGAGAAGATATTATTGCACTTGAGTAGAATGGTTAGAGCTCTGCCTTTACAGGGTGTTAGTGACTCCCCTTTTATAGAAAGGGGGAAGTCCCAACTTCATACAAGATACGTTGTGTGATAAAAGAAATAAGATGGGGCGATCGGCTAACTTTGCGATGTACGCGTGAGCTGATGTTGAGCCGTTTGAATAGACCTAATCGACCCCGCGTGTATTCCTCAGGAGATCCCTACGTTCATCGGGGCTTTAGTCGACATTATCCTTGGCAGGATACCGACCGAACTTGAGGGGCGTGACAAGCTCGAGATCTCGGGCTTCCGGGATCACCCTTCGAGGTATTCAGTGGAGGAGAGATCGGCCTCCCAGATTTCACCGTGCACAATCTTACTTTTATTTTTATATAATCTTGAAAACACAAAAATAGTTTCATGTTTTAATATAGTTTAGTTCAATTAATTAAGATTAGTTTTATATTATAAATTGTATATTTAGAAGGAAGAGTTAGTTTTGGGTTAGTTTATCCTATTTTAATCTTGAAGTCCATTTTTTAGTCTTTGGCCCAATTTTAAGGCCCAATAATACCAAACCCATACCCCCTTAACCTAAAAATCCTTTCTATATAACCCAAAAAGAAGCCTAATTTCCTAGACCTAGATTCCTACACTCTATGGAATCAACCGAAAATAGATTCTAGAACCAAGAGCTGGAATCAGCCGCTAGAACACAAGGGACAAACCCCCCTCCCCCACATCGGATTTATCTTCCTCTTCACAAAAGAAAAAACCCTCTCCATGTCAGCCACAAAGATCTAGGACAGACAAACCCCCTGGACATCGTCTTCTTCAACACACCCTAACCTTCAACACCTTAACAACATACAAAAACCAACATAATAGACAAAAATCCCGATCGTTCCCTAACTGGAATTCAGAACCAATGACCCCTTTCTCCTTCAGTACACCCAACGACCTCATATCTTGAACCTCATGCCCACCACAGGAACGACCACCACAGCTGCTACCAGAGTCTGTCGAAAAGCAGCAACAACCAACGTCATTCTCAACCAGCTCCACCGGCACTGTTGCTGTACCTCTCCCTCATTACTATCGCACACCGCCCCATTCTTCTCACTCTCTTCTCCTTACATCCGCTGCTCTGTTTAAGCTTTCCGAGTTGGACCTGAGGTTTTTCCGGCGAGTTTCGAGTGCGACTTGGAGTCTAGTGGTTGCCATCGAGATTCGGAGTCGCCGTTTCAGATCTGGTCGGTCTCCATTTGTACGCCTCAGACAAAGGTGATTCGAGTTTTTCCGGTTCGAGGTTCGGATCAATAGCTCGTTTGTTTCGGTTTTCTATTTTTTTAGATCTTATCTCACTGTATATGGCAGAAAATATGCAGCACTAAAGGTCTAAATTCTTTTCCTATCCTTTGTTCCTCTTAGTCTTATGTGTACGTGAGGTTTGTTTGGCATGTTTTGTAGATAATCTGAATTTTGTTTGGCATGGCTGAAATAGATGCACTTGTCTTAGTAATTAATAATTATGTTATCAATTAATAATTAGTAATCTGAATTTGAATATAGATGCATATACCTTCGGTCAATTTTCCATTTTAGAAGGGTGAACGATTGATCTGTTCGGTCAAATTTTTAAAACAAAAAGGAAGAAGCTCGTTGAGAGTATACGTAGTTCAAGTTTCTTGGAACGGTTTAGTGTTTATTTGTCCAGATGTTTATTTTTGTGTGTTCGTTCAGATGGTTTGGAATGAATCATTTTGAATGATTGTTAGGTAAAGGCATATAAACTGCATCAGCAAAAGGGTCATTTAATAATTCAATATAATTTCCATAAAGTTTTATAGAATTTGATAATAAACTGTTCTTGATTGCAAAATTCTTGGCTTTTTCAATTGAACGACTTGCTATAGCGTAAAGGGTTGAATTTGGAGATAAATTTATGGCTCTTGACATTTTTCTTGCAATTTCTGCACATCTTATTATGCCAAAACGAACTGGGGTTTCTTTGTTTGCCATTTTTAGTTGTTGTTGCTGCTTCTAATTTTTTGATGAATTTTGATTAAAAAGTATATAGTGGAAATATAAATGTGAGTGAAATAGAGAAGAACTGATTATCAAAAATGATATTCGTAGTTTTCTTTAGGCACGTTTAATATACCATCGTGGCTGTGTACACGTTCGCATGACATAATTACGATTCTAAAAAATAAAATCGGAGTATGCGTTCGCGCAACTTCGACCAAATTTTCTTAATAATAATAAAGCATTATTGATTATGGATACGTTCGCGTGATATGATTTTTGACGCGCCAAACAAATAGGTACACGTACGCGTGACCTGTTTCAAGATAATTTTTAATTAAAAAGAGGAAAACGCACGTAGGTTCTAAAATAAGTAATTAGACAATCTGATTAAGCCATGTCTGATCAAAGCGACCGCGCTAGAACCATGAAACTCGGGAATGCCTAACACCTTCTCCCGGGTTAACAAAATTCCTTACCCGAATTTATGTGTTCGCAGACCGTAAATAGATTTAACTTTCCTCGATTCGGGATTTTAAACTTGTGACTTGGGACACCATAAAATATCCTAAGTGGCGACTCTAATTTTAATAATAATTAATCCCATTTCGATTATCACTTAAATTGGAAAAAAAAACTCCCTTATACTCCTTCCGGGTGTAGGAAAAAAGAGGTGTGATAGCTCTGGCGACTCTGCTGGGGATAAGAACCCAGAACTTCTAGTTCAGGGTTCAAGAATTCGAGCTTGTTTTTATGATTTTTTCTTGGCTTTATTTATTGTTCATATTATCGTATTTGTGGACCTAATGTGTTAAATGTTGTTTATTTACTGCTTTGATATTATTTGAATTGTATTAAATTATCTTCTTACTCCACCCCGTTGAGTTTTCTAAAAATGGTGCACACGCTCGCGTGACCCACTTTTTCTATAGAAGTTATACCAAATAGAACGAGACTGGGCCAGCAACAAGGCCGGGTAGACTTTCGTGCTCCCGGTACGTTGTGCCCTCTTCGGCTCGAGTAGTCCACTCGGGTAAGCCAGGTCAAGAACACAGCCCCAGGTTTAAACTTAGAATAGCATAACCTCATGTTGGATCCATAGTAGGCACGTTTGTTTGCATCATGTGCATTTGACTTTGGGAACTCAACACAGGGGTTAGGTCTGTCTAGGATAGTGTATCCAAAAATAAAAGACCATCCTGATGCATCCTATGTGCTACATGTTGCATTTCTTTAAGGGTAAAAGGGTCATTTGGCGGACCAATGATGACTAAGGGTAAATGAGAAAGAAAAGAGGGTGAAGTGTGAAAATAAAGCAAGTAGGGCCCAGTTATGTTTTTCTTTTATATTTTTTTTGAAGAAAAAAGAAAAAAATATATGAAAAATCCATAAAGATTTTGCACTTTTTCATCATTTTCCGAAAATCAAAAAATCAAAAAAGGGAAAAGAAAATCCAAAAAGAGTTTACATGTTTCATCATTTTTCAAAAAAAAAAATAGACAAAAAAAACATATTTTCTCTAAATTAGTTATTTTTAATTATCCCTTGTATCCAATCTGCCCGAACTACGCATACCTGATTCTCATCTTTCGGGGCGTGATACGTAGGCAACCCACATAGGGTCCGACCTTCGTAGTGAGTATAGGTTCTTGGCTTCATGGGGACTTAGCCAAATCTTGCATTTTTAGCTACTTTTAGCCACATGAGTTAATTTTAGAAAAATAGTCACAACTATGTCTTGCATGTGTCTAGTAGGGAATGTTATTGTCTCACATAGTGTTGGTTTCAGTTTTCTCATACAGGTGTGGATCTACTTGCCAGAGTTTGAGCATGACAGATACCCCAGGACCACTGCATTCAGGAGCTGCTTGAGGAGCCTTTTTATGTTTTTGAGTCTATTGTGCATGTTTTACTTTCTAGTCCTGTACAGTAGTATTCAGTCATTTAGTTGATACTAGAGTCTGTCATAGTCTAGTTAAGTTGGTCGAGTCTTGTGTTATTATTTTCTATTTTTTATTTGAAAAATATATTATAAATCAAAAATCCAAAAAAAGAAGATATTTTGCGTATTTATATTTCCGTTAGAATTTTCTTTAGAAATACTACTCCTAGAAATATTTTTTAAAAAAAGAAGAAATTTTGAGGTGGCTTTTCCATTAGAAAATTAATAGCTAGAACTTAAAATAAAAAATTGCTTTTATATTTTTTTTAGTACATTAAGACTAAAAATTCAAAAAAATAAAGAGAATTTTCTTTTAGTACCTCTTTAAAAGGTTTTCTTTAAGGTATTAATTTCAAAAATCCAAAAAAAAAATTCTTTTGAGGTTCTTCTTTGGGAAATTAATGAAAAATGGAAAAAAATTATTTTTATTTTCATTAGAACTTTAGGATATTGTACATAGAAGAAAAAAATATACTTTATCTTTTGTTTATCTTTAAAGTTTCGTCCTTAGGTAATCAAAAACTGAAATCCAAAAATAAATTTTTTATCTTGTTCATTTCTCGTTTCGAAATACTTCTTCAGGGATATCAAATGAAAATTCAAAATATTTTCTTTGGTTTATTCTTTAGATTTCTTTCCTAAAAAACGATCAAAAAAATATTTTTCTCTTCTAGAATTTTTTCCTTAATAATTTCCCATAGAGTATTTGTTTCAAAAAAAATATATGCCCATTAAGCTTGAGTTTAGAATAGGTTATAGAACATTATGTCTAGGAAATTCAAAAAAAATTGCTTCTTTTATTTCCCTTTTCTCGTCAGAGTAATCATTAAGGTAAAAAAAAGAAAAAGAAAAAAAAGGGAACGCTAGTTTGTTTGCTTTATTTTTGATCTTCCCGAACTACGCAAAGATCTGATTCATGCGGCGTTATGATATGTTGGCAACCTACATACGGTTCAATCGAATTATTTTTATTAAAAAAAAGAAAAAAAAGAGAAAACAGAAAAAAAAGATGAAGTTGTGGGACGTGAGAAATGAGAGGAAAGAAAAGAGCGATAATCAGAAAGAAAAAAAAAGGAAGGAAAATGAGCAAGCAAAGAAGTGTTAGATAAGAAAAAAAAAGAGAAGATTGAAATAAACAAAATTGGGATGATGCCAAGTGACCTTGTGACCCTCGAAGTCATTTTAGAACCGTTAATTGTTGGTAGGTGCATTGCACGCAATATGATATTTTTAGTTGTTAAATGCCCTAATGCTAACAGGATGACCCCATTTTGTTCCGTTTGTTAGCTTCATTGAGCAGAAGGGTGGTTGGTTTGTGGTTCTTAAGATAACTCATCCATACAATACAAGGTCAAAGAGCAAGGTAGTCATGGCTGGCAAAGAGTTGGATACAGGTGTTACTGATCCGTCTAAGGGTATTTTTGAATTAGAATCTGAGCTAAAAGAAGAGGTCCTAAGGTTGAAAGGACAGATGGCTGAAATATACCAAGCCTGGATTAGTGGACGTCCTCCATCATCAGTCCCCGCTAACTACACTGAAAGCTTTCTCACCATTCCGCCACTGTCACAAGTCTAGGATATCTCCCCACAACCTCTTCACACTCCACCCCCCAGAACCACCTCATATCCCGCTCCTTTGACCACTCATATTTTTGTAGCTCATCCTCCAACTACTCTTCCTTGATCCTCTAGTGAGACTGTGTTCAAAGTCCTCGATTTCCAACACTGTGCTCCAGAACTAACTTTCAAGGTCTCGGTTCCATACTCTCACGCTCCTCATTTTGAGCCTCCTGATGAAACTAAAAAGCCTGCTAAGACAGTGGAGCAAGATGAGATATCCAGAAAGCTGAAAAGGTTTAAGATGCCAAAGTTTAATTTATACGACGGGTGTGGAGATCTAGTAGCCCATCTGAGGGGCTATTGTAGTGAAATGAGAAGTGTTGGCGGAAAAGATGAGTTGTTGATGGCGTATTTCAGTGAGAGCCTGACTGGGGCAGCTTTGGAATGACATACTCGTCAAGATGTCGGTAAGTGGCATACATGGGATGACACGACTCAAGATTTTTTACGACACTTTCAGTACAATATAGACAGTGTCCCAGACCACTCCTCCCTATCTCAGATGGAAAAGAAATCCAAGGAAAGTTTTAGGAAATTTTTGTTCAGATGGAACAAAAAAGTTGCTCGGGACAGTTCTCCGATTGATCAAAAAGATGTTGTTGAGCCCCGCCAACGACAGGATACAGTGGGCATTCCTGCTAAATGCTTTCAGTCTCAATACCGACCCCATGAATATCCCCGAGCCCCACATAATCCACCCCAGTATTATCCTCCAAACAACGTCCGGCCATCTGTCCAACCATTGGGTCACTCCAAAAGGCGAGCGCCGCAGAATCCCCACCAGCCTCCACAAAATTTTCAAGTGCCCTATCACCCACATTCAAGCCAAGGGTGTAGAAGGGAACAAAGGCTAAAAGATAATTTTACACCAATAGGAGAGTCATATGCAAGCTTGTTTGAAAAATTAAAGCATTACGACATGATTGCACATATTCCTCTAAATTATATAGACCCACGTACGAGAAGCTTTGACCCTGCTAAAAGGTGTGAATACCATTTCAATGTATAGGGGAACAATGTTGAATATTGTCATGCTTTGAAAAGGGAAATAGAAAGAATGATTCAAGAAGAAATAATTGGGTCCAAGGCAGTAATACCCCAAGTGTCACACATAATCCTCTACAGGTACATGACAACGCACAAATTGTTGGGATGGTTTGTAATGATGAAGGGTTGGTCAAAGGAGTCAATGAGCCACTTGGTGAAGACAATGTGATTGAAGTTGGTGAAGGTCCTAGTAATGTTGATGCGGAACTCAGTGGCTAAGATGTCGAGCTTGGTGATTGGAAAGATGCTCTTTTCTTGGTTAGCCGGGGAGGAGTTCTGGTGGTTTATTTTGTTGTCATTTCTGTTGTCCGAGTTATTTCAGGGTTGTGATCTGGATATTGTCTTGTGACTCAAACCCTTCTATCCTTTTATTTTTGCCTAATTCGTTTAGTTGTAGTAACTCGTTTAGTGTTGTCTAGGTTTGTTCCAGGGTGGTAACCCTAGTTTAGTTTGCTTGTTTTGTTGTTCGGACCCCTTCACTATTTGTCTAATGCAATTTTCTGTTTTCTGTTATTTCTAGTCATTCTTTGTTTAGTTCCCATTTTTTTATAGTTCTTTTCTTGCTGACTCTAGTGACATGACGTACACGCGTAATTCTCAGCATGGTCTTAAAAGTTAGTTTAGTCATGAAGCAATTAAATAATTTTAAAGATGATAGGGACATTTTGAGATCATTTGAAGCCTGAACTGTGTGAAACTGGGGCAGATAATTTGGGAAGTTAATAGGGTGACAAGAATTGGTTACAAGAGAGTACATCCCGGACAATTTGAAGCAAACAACTTTGAGTTCAAGTGCATCTCAAGTTACAAGAAAAGATTTTCTCCGAATTGACAAAAGATATCCATTGTGAAGCGGGAATCACCCAACGAGGATTTTGTACTTGACAAGGCACTAAAAAAAGAGAGAAGCAGGTGGAAGGCTGTCAGTGATACCAATGCCGATGCTGCAAAAAAAATGCTATACATGATCTTCATTTTTCATTTTTCAAGTTGCATATGTTATACTTGGTGTTCTTAGAGGTAGGGAGGCCCTTTTTCAGCTATCCAAACACTTTATACCCTTTGGTACCCCTTTGAGTCTGTGCTGATTTCTTTGACTTCCCCTCTTTTGGAATCAAGCTAGAGTAAAAAAAAGAGTTCATGTCCCCATAGGTTTATTTTAGAAAGTTCATTCCAGAAGGAAAATTCAAAAAAAGTAGAGAAAAATAGAGACAAAAAAGAGGAAACAGAAAAAGAAAAAAAAGAAGGAATAAGAAAAAAGAAGAAAAAAGAAGGAAAAAAAGGGAAAGAAAAAGGAAAGTAGTAACAAGAAGGTAACTTTGTGAACTACGTTTGACCTGATTCTTGTCACCACAAGATACGTTGGCAGCCTTACGGTTCGGTCATACCAAATAAAATATTTCATAATCCCACGAAGTCGAGAATGAGGCAGTCTTTCTTAGTAACTCCATCAAAAAAAGGAGAATCAAATTCTCTTGTTTTAGTATTGGGGAAAAGTTTTTAAAATGGATTCCAAAAATTATAAATAAATTAACCCTGTTATCTTAGTTGTTTTGAGCCTTTGTGATATCCTTCCTTTCTAACCCTGTCCAAAAGTCACATTACAATCCAAAAAGACCTTTTAGATAATCTTTGAGAGTGCTGAGTTAGCCATGCCATGAGCGTATGATGTTTTTACTATGGTCAATGCCTTATCATCTACAGAATTAGAGGAAAGAAGAAGAAAAGAAAAAAATGAGAGAGTCTTATCGGTGAAAACATTCACAGGCACCATAATACGACGGTATGTTGAGAGAAAGAAAAATGAGAGAGGCTTGATGGTGAAAACCCTTCGGGCACTGCAAGTCAAATAAGGATTGTAAATCAGGTAGGATAATAGGAGCATTAAAGCCCAGTTTCATGGAGAAGAGGTACAACAAGAGTTGAACATTAGACTTGCTTGACAGATTAGGCCACTTAATCCAAAGGTGCATGTCATGGTCATTAGAGTTGGTATCCACATCTGATAAATTTCTACTTTGTAGTTTTCTTGTTAGGAATCATATCTTTCCATTGTCCTTTACTCTGTTCCTTTTGTCCTGTTTACTTCCCCTTCCTAAGTCTGTTTGGTCAGAAAAAGTGAGAAACGACTTCAAAATATGCTACTAGCTTTCCAATTGCACAAATCGGAGTCTGGCTAGTGCATCAAAGTGGTATAAGTCACGAAAGAGCAGTATACGCACTGAGTTGGTAACAATCAACGTGCTTTGGGGTTCATGTGAATACAAAGGTTCGGTATATGTCAATTCATGAACAACGCAACAGGTAGAGGGTGTTGGGTTTGAATGGATCAAGGGTATTTTCTGTGATAAGGTTGACAGAGAAAGTGGTTAACCAATAACAAGCAAGGTCTTCCAAGTGGAAATCAAAGTTATCATGGCAAGTAAATGAGCGATAGACCTCAAGGCCAAGGCCAGTGGTATACGTTAGGAAAGAAAATCGAGCGCACTGAGTGGGTGGCAATTGACGTGCTTTAGGATTCACGTGAAGCACAGAGGGTCGGTGTATGCCAATTTATGAGCACAATGCAACAGATAGAGGGCTTGGGTTTGAACGAATCAGAGGTATTTTCTGTGATAAGGGTGACAGAGAAAGTGGTCAGTCAATAAACAAGCAAGGTCTTTCGAGTTGAAATCAAAGTCATCATGGGAAGTAAAGGAGCAATCGCCCTCAAAGTCAAGGCCACAAACCAACCACTATTTTTAAACTCACAAATTTTCTTTGATTGAAACAGGGGCAGGAAATTTCATTTGTTCCGGAGGAACCCTCGTGAGGAAAGCAGGTGCCAGAAAGGCTCGGCAGTAAGTTTCTAGTACCCTCCTGGATAACGGGATTTAGTAAGTTTTGAGACCCTCGCAAGTGACAAGGTCTTACGAGAGTTTTACTTTTGGGAAGTATAATTTAGCATTTAAGTTTTTCACTTTTGAGATGAGACTTGGTTTGAAATTTTTCAGGATAAGGGAATTTAGCTTAGAACTTATTTTGATAACAAGAATTGGTTAACACTCACAGATGTTCCCAATATCAAACTGGGGCAGAAAATTTTCTTTTGTTTTGTCTGTTTTGTTATAATCAGGCGCCCACCTGGAGAACAAGGGAAGACAATTCAAGTTTCAAGGGAAAGCAGTTTCAAAGGAAAGCGGCTCAGGTTCAGCAATCAGGCGCCCACCTGCAGAACAAGGGAAAACAAATCAAGTTTCAAGGAAAAGCATGTCAAGTTCAGCAATCAGGCGCCCGCCTGGAGAGCAAGGGAAATCAGTTCAAGTTTCAGGGAAAGACAGGTCAAGTTCAGCAATCAGGCGCCCACCTGGAGAACAAGGGAAAGCAGTTCAAGTTTCAGGGGAAAGGAAAGCAGTTCAAGTTCAGCAATCAGGCGTCCACCTGGAGAACAAGGGAAAACCGTTCAAGTTTCAAGGAAAAATAATGCAAGTGTTGGAAATCAGGCGCCCACATGGAGAACAAGGGAAATCAGTTCAAGTTTCAGGGAAAGACATGTCAAGTTCAGCAATCAGGTGCCCACCTAGAGAACAAGGGAAAGCAGTTCAAGTTTTAGAGAAAGACAGGTCAAGTTCAGCAATCAAGCGCCCAACTGGAGAACAAGGGAAAGCAGTTCAAGTTTCAGGGAAAGACAGGTCAAGTTCAGCAATCAGGCGCCCACTTGGAGAACAAGGGGAGACAGTTCAAGTTTCAAGGGAAAGTAGTTTCAAAGGAAAGCGGTTCAAGTTCAATCATCAGGCGCCCACCTGGAGAACAAGGGAAAATATCTCAAGTTTCAAAGGAAGTGAATTCAAGTTCAACAATCAGGTTCCCACCTAAAGAACAAGGGAAAGCAGCTCAAGTTTTAGGGAAAAACGGTTCAAGTTCGGCAATCAGGCGCCTACCTGGAGAACAAAAAAAAACAACTCAAGCTTCAAGGAAAGCAGTTCGAGTTTCAACAATCGGGCGCCCACCTAGAGAACAAGGGAAGGTAGTCCAAGTTTCGAAGGAAGACAGTTCGAGTTCAGCAATTAGGCACCCACCTAGAGAATAAGGGGATTCACTTCAGAATACAGTTCAAGTTTTGGCAATCAGGATCCCACCTGGAAAACAAGGGAATTCACTTCAGAATGCAATTCAAGTCAGCAACAACAGAAGCTCGCGGTAAGAATGCAAGTCAATAGTCCGAGATGATCAATAGAAGTTAGTCACAATCCTGAATAAAAAAAAAGGCAAAAAGTGAATCCAAATGTAGAAGTTGATGAAAGATGTGAGCTGCTCAAGACATGACTGAAGTCACAAGCATGGTGTGGTGTCCAGTTTTGATCCGAAAAGCTGAAGAAGAATGAACTAACACCTGCGTCAAGGTTCAAATCCAAAGTCTGCATGAAGAATCATTCAAGACTCAAGATCAAGCTTCAGAAGACTTATAGATAGGAATCTTGTAACTTATAGTTGACAGGCTTAGTTATTCTTTTTCATTTTTTGATTTTGATGTAATAACAGGACCGCGGACCAGAACCTCGATGGAATGGCACCTCGATCGGCTCTCCACCTCGGTATACTCCATCATTTCACTCACTTCTGAACTACACGTGGTCTGATTCCTTTATAGCCAAGGATATGTAGGAAGCTTAGATACTAGGGCTCGGTCACATTCTCCTTTCTTTTAGCTTTTGTACTCTTTAAATAAGGGTCGGGTCAAAAAACCTGTCTAGTCATTCTTTGTCTGAAAATACTTCATATTTCCAGTCAAAGAGGGGCAGCTGTAGATATGTGATTTTTGACCCTCCCCAAGATTTTTCATATTTTAGCATGTAAATATTTAGTTTAGGCCTAATATCGCTATTTCAATTAGTTTTTACTCTTTTACTTTATTTCATCACAAAAAATGAAAATTACAAAAATATTTTAGTTTACGTATCTTTCATAAATTTAAATAAAAAATATACAAAAAATAGTACCTTATTTTTATTTTTATATAATCTTGAAAACACAAAAATAGTTTCATGTTTTAATATAGTTTAGTTCAATTAATTAAGATTCGTTTTTATATTTTTATATTATAAATTATATCTTTAGAAGGAAGAGTTAGTTTTGGTATAGTTTATCTCATTTTAATCTTGTAGTCCATTTTTTAGTCTTTGGCCCAATTTTAAGGCCAAATAATACCAAACTCATACCCCCTTAACCTAAAAACCCTTTTTATATAACCCAAAAAGAAGCCTAATTTCCTAGACCTAGATCCCTACACTCTATGGAATCAACCGAAAATAGACTCTAGAACCAAGAGATGGAATCAACCGCTAGAATACAAGGGACAGACCTTCCCCCCCCTCCATCGGATTTATCTTCCTCTTCACAAAAGAAGAAACCATAGCAAGGACTCATCTCCATGTCAGCCGCAAAGACCTAGGACAGACCCCCCCCCCCCATGAATATCGCCTTCTTCAACACACCCTAACCTTCAGCACCTTGACAACATACAAAAACTAACTTAATAGACAAAAATCCCGGTCGTTCCCGGACTGGAATTCAGAACCAATGACCCATTTCTCCTTCAGCACACCCGACAACCTCATCTCTTGAACCTCACGCCCACCACACGAACGACCACCACAACCGCTACCAGAGTCTTCCAGAAAGCAGCAGCAACCAACGTCATTCTCGACCAGCTCCACTGGCACTGCTACTATACCTCTCCCTCGTTTCTGTTGCACATTGCCCCCTTCTTCTCACTGCCTTCTCCTTATAGTCGCTGCGCTGTTTAAGCTTTCCGAGTTGGACATGAGGTTTTTCCGGCGAGTTTCGAGTGCGACTTGGAGTCTAGTGGTTGCCGTTGAGATTCGGAGTCGCTGTTTCAGATCTGGTCGGTCTCCATTTGTACGCCTCAGACAAAGGTGATTCGAGTTTTGCTGGTTCGAGGTTCAGATCAATAGCTCGTTTGTTTCGGTTTTCTATTTTTTGAGATCTTATCTCATTGTATATGGCAGAAAATATACAGCACTAAAGGTCCAAATTCTTTTCCTATCCTTTGTTCCTCTTAGTCTTATGTGTACGTGAGGTTTGTTTGGCATGTTTTGTAGATAATCTGAATTTTGTTTGGCATGGCTGAAATAGATACACTTGTCTTAGTAATTAATAATTATGTTGTCAATTAATAATTAGTAATCTGAATTTGAATATAGATGCATATACCTTCGGTCAATTTTCCATTTTAGAAGGGTGAACGATTGATCTGTTCGGTCAAATTTTTAAAACAAAAAGGAAGAAACTCGTTGAGAGTATACTTTGTTCATGTTTCTTGGAACGGTTTAGTAATTATTTGTCCAGATGTTTGTTTTTCTATGTTCTTTCGGATGGTTTGGAATGAATCGTTTTGAATGATTGTTAGGTAAAGGCATATAAACTGCATCAACAAAAGGGTCATTTAGTAATTCAATATAATTTCCATAAAGTTTTATAGAATTTGATAATAAACTGTTCTTGATTGCAAAATTCTTGGCTTTTTCAATTGAACGACTTGCTATAGCGTAAAGGGTTGAATTTGGAGATAAATTTATAGCGCTTGACATTTTTCTTGCAATTTCTGCACATCCTATTATGCCAAAACGAACTGGGGTTTCATTATTTGCCATTTTTAGTTGTTGCTGCTACTTCTAATTTTTTGATGAATTTTGATTAAAAAGTATATAGTGGAAATATAAATGTGAGTGAAATAGAGAAGAACTGATTGTCAAAAAGATATTCGTAGCTTGCTTTAGGCACGTTTAATATACAATCGTGGCTGTGTACACGTTCGCGTGACATAATTACGATTCTAAAAAACAAAATTGGAGTATGCGTTCGCACAACTTCGACCAAATTTTCTTAATAATAATAAAGCATTATTGATTATGGACACGTTCGCGTGACATGATTTTTGATGCACTAAACAAATAGGTACACGTACGCGTGACCTATTTCCTGATAATTTTTAATTAAAAATAGGCAAACGCAAATAGGTTCTAAAATAAGTAATTAGACAATCTGATTAAGCCAAGTATGATCAAAGCGACCGTGCTAGAACCACAGAACTCGGGAATGCCTACCACCTTCTCCCGGGTTAATAGAATTCCTTACCCAAATTTCTGTGTTAGCAGACCGTAAATAGAGTCAACTTTCCTCGATTCAGGATTTTAAACCGGTGACTTGGGACAGCATAAATTATCCCAAGTGGCGACTCTGATTTTAAAAATAATTAATCACGTTTCTATTGTCACTTAAATTGGAAAAAACTCCCTTATACTCCTTCCGGGTGTAGGAAAAAGGAGGTGTGATAGCCGCAGAAGCGGGACCACAGTTGCGGTCCCATGAGCGTAGAAGCGGAAAAATCACTAGGAAGAAAAGAGGATTTCGAGGGATTGAAATTTCATAACAAAAAATTCGATTTGGAGCTTGGTGGGAGGCGATTTCTCAAGGGATTTCAAAGGAGAGCTATTGGGTAACTAATCCCAACTCTGTTTTGATCATATTACATTAATCTATTGTTGTATTCCTCATCTAATTAAGGAATTTGAGGGTGGAAGTTTGGAAATGGGGGAAAAGATCCCCAATTGAAAATCTGAGGCTTGAATGGGAATTAGACGTTGGATTTGGATAATTTTTGTACGAGTGAACTCGTGAGTGAATGGGTGTTCATAATTTGTGACTTTTACCCGATTCCGAGATGTGGGCCCAGAGAGGATTTTTGGACGTTTTCCTATTTTCTTTCCTTAGCTTTAAATTCATTAGCTAAATTAGTTGTTTTTAGCTATATTTACGTTATGTGATTGATTTTATTAGATTTGAGCCACTCGGAGTTGGATAGTCGTGGCAAGAGCGTGATTTCGGATTGATTTGATCTTGGTTTGAGGTAAGTGGCTTGCCTAACCTTGTGGGGGGGGGGGGTAACTCCCCTTAGGATTTGGTACTGTTATTATATGAATGTCGTGTACGTAAGGTGATGAGTGCGTACACAGGCTATTTGTGGGAAAAAACCCGTTTTCATTAAGTAACTGTCTATATTTTTCTTTAATTGAGAAATACTAGTACATATAGGCATCCTGTTTAGCTAGGAAAGCACGCTTACGTGTCTTAACTGTCTTACTTGCTTTAACTACCTACCTGGACTCTGTGTAGCATATTTAGAGTAAGAACTACCTGTCTTCTTTGATATGAACTTGATTAGAAATGTAGATTTTCCTTGTTAAAACTGTTGTTTATATTGAATGAGTTGTGTATTTACTTTGGGGCTACGAAACGGATTTCCGGGAGATCCCTCTGCATGTTTATGTTCAGGACTATGGGACGGTATCTCGGGAGATCCCCTTATACTTGATATTTACTTTGGGACTACGGAACGGTATTCTGGGAGATCCACCTGCATATTTACTATTTCAACTATGGGACGGTATCCTTGGAGATCCTCTATACATTTACATTTGGGACTACGGGACGGTATCCCGGGAGATCCCCTGTTGCTATCTCTGTGTACTGAATTGATGTTTTTCTGTGATTTCATTTTTCATTGACTGTCAGCAATTATCTATACCGTGATATTTCATATTGTTTTATCTTTATATATATATATATATATATATATATATATATATATATATATATATATATATATATATATATGTTATGTATGTATATGTATATGTATGTATGTATGTATGTATATATATAAACCAGTAGGGCCCTAACCTGATCTCGTCCTACTCGACCGAGGTTAGGCTTGGCACTTACTGGGTACGGCTGTGGTGTACTCATGCCCTTTTCCTGCACATGTTTTTCGTGTGTAGATCCAGATACCTCTTCCCAGCCATATTTCTAGTGAGTCGAGGTGATCTTAGAGACTTTGAGGTATATCTGCGCGTCCGCAGACCTAGAAGTACCTCTCTACACTTCCTTAAGTTATAGATTTCCTGTATTATCATCGTTGATAGATTTCTGGAGTTTAGAAACATTATTTACTTCTATAGCTTGTGACTCATGATATTCCGGGTTTTGGGAGTACTTATGTTCAGTTCGAGAGTGTTTGTTGTATATGACAAGCGACATTTTAAACTTCTTTATTAGATTTGCATGTTAAGTTGTTAGTTTTCATGTCTTCGTTTATTTTTGCAAATTGTTAAGCTTACCTAGTCATAGAGACTAGGTGTTATCACGACAGTTCACGGAGGGAGAACTTGAGTTGTGACAAGTTGGTATCACAGCTCTAGATTCATAGGAGTTGTGAGTCACAAGCCGATTTATTAGAGTCTCGCGGATCGGTACAGAGACATCTGTACTTATCTTTGAGAGGCTATGGAACTGTTAGGAAAATTCCACTTCATTTGATTCCTTGTCGTGCAAGATTATTGACTTCGAAATTCTAAACTTCTATCTTCTATTCTCTCAGAGATGGTGAGGACACGTGCTACCAGAGATGACCAGGCACTCACGCCCTCTGCCAAAGCCGCCAAAGACCGAGGACACACATGTGGTACAGCCAGAGCACCCACGCGAGCTCCTATAGAGGAGCCGCCACCAGCTCCAACTAGAGCCTAGGCGCCTGACACGCCTACTGCTACTACTACTACAGCTTTCCAGGATACCGTTGCATAGTTCATGCACATGTACAATACTTTAGCTCAGGCATGGTAGATTCGCCTTGTTGCAGCCATATCTTAGGCCGGGGGGAGGAGCACATACTCCCACCACCCGCACTCCAGAGCAGCGGGTTAAGGTTGATTAGATCCCAAAGGTTATACCGGTACCACCTGTAGCCCCAGCTCAGCCCGAGGGTAGGGTAGCAATTTTAGAGAAGGAGAAATAGAGGCTTGAGAGGTACAAGAATTACGACCCTCCTACCTTCAGTGGTCTAGCATCAGAGGATGCTCAGGGATTTCTGGAGGAGTGCCACTGTATCCTTCGCACTATAGGTATAGCAGAGTCGAGTGAGGTCTCTTTCACTGCCTTCCAACTTCAAAGGGCAACCTATTAGTGATGGCGTACTTTTGAGTTGGATAGCCCAACTGAGGCAGATTCCCTTACATAGGCCCAGTTCTCGGATATGTTTTTGTTGGAGTATGTTCCCCAGAGCCTCAGAGACGCATGGTACGTGGAGTTTGAGCATTTATGCCAGGGTACTATGACTATTTCGGAGTATGCTATCCGTTTTAGTGACTTGGCTAGACATGCATCGGCCTTGGTTTCTACAGTTCGTGAGAGAGTTCGTCGGTTTATTGAGGGGCTCATTCCCAACATCAGGTCTAGCATGTCCCGGGAGTTAGAGAGATATCGCCTATCAGCAGGTGGTGAGTATTGCTAGGAGAATAGAGGGAATGCTTGCTCGGGATAGGAGGGAGAGAGAGGCCAAGAGGTCTTGAGAGTCAGGCCATTATTTTGGTGCCCATGCCCCAGCTGCAGTACGTCATGGTAGGGTTTATGCGAGTCATGATGTTCATTCAGCTCTTCTAGCAGCAGTGGTATTCCAGCTCCTCCTAGCCCTCAGGAGCCTTATTATGCACCTCCAGTATCTAGTGCGCCTCTTGCTCGGGGTACTTTCAGTGGTCAGTCCAGCAGACCTGGACCGAGCTAGTTATAGCTACCATGCCCTCCCAGAGCTTGTTTTGAGTATGGAGACACATTCCATATGGTGAGGGATTTCCCTAGACTTAAGAGGGGTGCACCTCCACAGACTTCTCGGTCACAACGTGCTCCGCGGAGTTCCCAGGCTATGATCACAGCACTAGTTGCAACCCCACCTACTCAGCCAGCTAGAGGTGGAGGTCGGGGAGGCATAGGTCACACTAGAGGGGGAGGCCAAGCCAGATACTATGCCCTTCCTGACCGTACAGAGGCTGTTGCTTCTAATTTTGTCATTACATGTATTGTTCCAGTCTGGCAAAGAGATGCATCTGTTCTATTCGATCTAGGCTCCACTTATTCCTATGTGTCCTTTTATTTTGCCCCGTATTTGGGCGTATCTCGGGATTCTTTGAGTTCCTTATTTATGTTTCTACTACTATAGGAGATTCTCTTGTTGTGGACTGTGTTTATTGGTCATGTTTGATTGATATTAGTGGTTTTAAGACCAGAGCCGATTTATTATTGCTCATCATGGTAGATTTTGATGTTATCTTGGGCATGAACTTGTTGTCATGCATTATGATATTCTTGATTGTCACGCACAGACCGTGATGCTGGCTATACAAGGTGTATCACAATTAGAGTGGATGGGTACTTTATATTACACTCCCAGTAGAGTTATTTCATTTCTTAAAGCTCAGCGAATGGTTGAGAAGGGGTGTGACGTGTACCTAGCCTATGTGAGAGATGTCAGTATTGATACCCCTACAGTTGATTGAGTCCCAGTAGTGCGGGATTTCCCTGACATGTTTCCAGCTGATCTTTTGGGCTTGCCGCCCGATAGAGATATTGATTTGTTGCCGGACACTCAGCCCATCTCTATTCCTCCTTATCAGATGGCTCCTCCTGAGTTGAAGGAGTTGATGTAACAATTATAGGAATTGCATGATAAGGGCTTTATTCGGCCCAATGTGTCACCTTGGGGTGCTCCTGTCTTGTTTTTGAAGAAAAAGGATGGTTCTATACATATATGCATTGATTATCGCTAGTTGAACAAAGATACAGTGAAGAACCGGTATCTGTTGCCTCGTATTGATGATCTGTTTGATCAGTTACAGGGTGCTCGAGTGTTTTCTAAGATTGACTTGCGTTCAGGGTATCATCAATTGAAGATTCGGGAGCTAGATATCCCGAAGACTGCTTTCAGGATTCAGTATGGCCATTACGAGTTCCTTGTTATGTCATTTGGGCTGACCAATGCCCCAGTAGCATTTATGCATTTGATGCACAGTGTATTCCAGCCATATCTTGACTCGTTCTACATTGTCTTTATTGATGGCATTCTCGTGTACTCCCTGAGTTGAGAAGATCATGAGCAGCACCTGAGGACAGTGCTTCATACCTTGAGAGAAAAGAAATTATATGCGAAGTTCTCGAAATGTGACTTCTGGTTGGATTCAGTGGCATTCTTGGGACATATAGTATCGAATAAGGGGATCAAGGTGGATCCAAAGAAAGTGTGAGTAGTTCAAATTGGACCAGACCATCCTCAACTACAGAGATCCATAGTTTCCTTGGTTTGGCGGGTTATTATTGCCGATTTTTTGAGGGATTCTCATCTATTGCAGCACCTATGACCAGGCTGACCTAGAAGGGTGCTCCGTTCAGGTGGACGGAAGAGTGTGAGGAGAGCTTTCAAAAATTCAAGACAGCCTTAATTACAGCCCCAGTATTGATATTGCCTACAAGTGTAGGGTCTTATACTGTGTATTGTGATGCCTCAAGGATTGGCCTTGGAGAGGTATTGATGCAGGATGGTAGGGTGATTGCCTACACGTCCAGACAGTTGAAGGTGAATGAAAAAAATTATCCTGTCCATGACCTTTAATTAGTTGTTATTGTTCATTCCTTGAAGATTTGGAGGCACTACTTGTACGGTGTCCCTTGTGAGATCTACACTGATCACCACAGTTTGCAGCATCTGTTCAAGCAGAAGGGCCTTAATTTGTATCAAATGAGGTGGTTAGAGATTTAAGGATTATGATATCACTATTTTGTACCACCCGAGAAAGGCCAATGTGGTGGCCGATGCTTTGAGTCATCGGGGGAGTTTGGCTTATCTACCAGAAGTAGAGAAACCCATGGCGATGGATGTTCAGGCCTTAGCCAGCCAGTTTGTGAGATTGGATTTCGGAGCCCGGTAGGGTCCTAGCTTGTATGGTTTCTCGGTCTTCCTTGTTTGATCGTATTAGAGAGCGCTTGTATGATGACCCCTATTTGCTTATCCTTAAGGACAAGGTTCTGCATGATGATGCCAGAGATGTAACCATTGGTGATGACGGTGTATTGAGGATGCAGGGCCAGATATATGTTCCCAATATTGATGGGCTTCGGGAATTGATTCTAGATAAGGCCCACAGTTTGCGGTATTCCATCCATCCGGGTGCCGTAAAGATGTACCAGGATTTGAGGCAGCACTATGTGGAGGAGGATGAAGAAAGATATAGTTGGGTTTATATCTCGGCGCCTCAATTGTCAGTAGGTGAAATATGAGAATCAGAGACCGAGTGGCTTGCTTCAGCAGATAGAGATTCTAGAGTGGAAGTGGGAGCGGATCACCATGGACTTCGTAGTTGAACTCCCACGGACTTTGAGGAAGTTTGATGCTATTTGGATGGTTGTGGATCAGCTGACCAAGTCCATGTGCTTCATTCCTGTGTGTACTACCTATTCGTCAGAGTGGTTGGTGGAGATCTATATCCGAGAGATTGTTTGTCTACATGTATTCCAGTTTCTATCATTTCAGATAGAGGCACTCAATTTACATCACGGTTCTGGATAGCCTTACAGCATGAGTTGGTTACTCGGGTGGAGTTGAGCACAACATTTCAACCCCAGATAGACGGACAATCCGAGCGCACTCTTCAGATTCTTGAGGATATGCCCCGTGCGTGCGTGATGGAGTTTGGAGGTTCTTAGGATCAATTCTTGCCACTTGCAGAATTTTCCTACAACAACTGTTATTAGTCTAGCATTCAGATGGCACCATATGAGGCTCTGTATGGTAGGCGGTGTAGATCCCCGGTGGGTTGGTTCGAGCCGGGTGAGGCTAGATTACTGGGCACAGACTTGGTTCAGGATGCTTTGGAGAAGGTTAAGGTGATTCAGGATAGACTTAACACAGCCCAGTCCAGAAAGAAAAGTTATGCAAACCGGAAGGTTCACGATGTTTCATTTATGGTAGGAGAGCGGGTCTTGCTTTGGGTTTCGCCTATGAAGGGCGTTATGAGATTTGGAAAGAGAGGCAAGTTAATCCCAAGGTTTGTTGGTCCTTTTGAGGTGTTGCGGCGTGTTGGGGAGGTTTCTTATGAGCTTGCCTTACCTCCCAACTTGGCAGGAGTTCATCCGATATTTCATGTTTCGATACTTCAGAGATATCACGACGATCCATCTCACATGTTGGATTTTAGTTCAGTCCAGTTGGACAAGGATCTATCTTATGTTGAGGAGCCAGTGGCTATATTGGACAAGCAGGTTTGAAAGCTGAGGTCAAAGAGCATTGTGTCAGTAAAGGTTTAGTGGTGGGGTCAGCCGGTCGAGGAGGCGACTTGGGAGACCGATCAGGATATGCACAGTTGTTATCCTTATCTTTTCACCACTTCAGGTATGTCTCTATGCTCGTTCGAGGACGAAGAATGTTTTAAGAGGGGGAGGATGTCACGACTCGGCCGGTCATTTTGAGAATTTATGCCCCGATCCCCTATTAACTTGCTTCCCCCATGTTTTTTTCTGCTATTGTGATTTGACGGGATGATTCATTTTGAATTTCAGAGTGTTTTGGGACACATAGTCCCTAAATGAGAGTTTAGCTCTTAGAATTTGGTCGTAGTCGGATCAGTGTGAAGACAGCTCTGGAATAAAATTTCATCAATTTCGTTAGCTCCGTTGGGTGATTTAGAGCTTTGAGGCGTGTCTGGATTGTGTTTTTGAGGTCCGTAGTTCATTTATGCTTGAAATGGCAAAAGTCGAATTTTTGGAGTTTCGGGCCGATAATGGATTTTTTGATATCATGGTCGGAATCTGATTCCGAAAGTTGGAATAGGTCTGTAGTGGTTAATATGACTTGTGTAAAATTTGGGGTCAATCGAACATGGTTTGGTTGGTTTCGGCATCAGTTGTAGAATTTTGAAATTTTAACTTCATTAAGTTTGTATTGGAGGGTGATTCGCGGTTTTAGTGTTGTTTGATGTAATTTGAGGGCTCGACTAAGTTCGTATGATGTTTTAGGATTGGTTGGTATGTTTGGTTGAAGACTAGGAGGCCTCGGGGTGAGTTTCGGGTGCTTAACGAATGAAAATTTGGACTTGAACAAAATCTGAAGTTGGTTGGTTCTGGTGTTTTTGCACCTGAGGTGGGAAGCCCACAGGTGTGGCCCCGCAGAAGTGAGGCAGGGGTCACAGGTGCAGTTTTAGGCATGAGGGCCAGTGCTCGCAGATGCGGCTAAAGAGTCGCAGAAGTGGAGCTACAACTGCGAAGAAATGAGCGCAGGTGCGAAGTTTGGGGAATTAATGAATTTCCGCAGGTGCGGAGCTCTAGCCACAGATGTGGTCCCATGAGCGCAGAAGCGGAAATAGCTACGCAGAAAAGAGGATTTCGAGGGTTTGAAATTTCATAACACAAAATTCAATTTGGAGCTTGGTGGGAGGCGATTTCTCGAGGGATTTCGAAGGAGAACTATTGGGTAACTAATCCCAACTCTATTTTGATCATATTACATTAATCTATTGTTTTATTCCTCATCTAATTAAGGAATTTGAGGGTGGAAGTTTGGAAAAGGGGGAAAAGTTCCCCAATTGAAAATCTGAGGTTTGAATGGGAATTAGACGTCGGATTTGGATGATTTTCATACCAGTGAACTCGTGAGTGAATGGGTGTTCATAATTTGTGACTTTTACCCGATTCCGAGACGTGGGCCCAGGGAGGATTTTTGGATGTTATCCTATTTTCTTGCCTTAGCTTTAAATTCATTAGCTAAATTAGTTGCTTTTAGCTATATTTACGTTATGTAATTGATTTGATTAGATTTGAGCCACTCGGAGTTGGATACTCGTGGCAAGAGCATGATTTCGGATTGATTTGATCTTGGTTTTAAAGTAAGTGGCTTGCCTAACCTTGTGGGGGGAGGACTCCCCTTAGGATTTGGTATTGTTGTTATATGAATGCCGTGTACGTGAGGTGACGAGTGCGTACACGGGCTATTTGTGGAAAAAAAAACCCCATTTTCATTAAGTAACTGTCTATATTTTCCTTAAATTGAGCAATACTAGTACATATAGTCATCCTGTTTAGCTAGGAAATCATGTTTACATGACTTAACTGTCTTACCTGCTTTAACTACCTACCTGGACTCTATGTAGCATGTTTAGAGTAAGAAATACATGTCTTCTTTGATACAAACTTGATTAGAACTATAGATTTCCTTGTTGAAATTGTTGTTTATATTGAATGAGTTGTGTATTTACTTTTGGGCTACGGAACGGTTTTCCGGGAGATCCCCCTGCAAGTTTATGTTTGGGACTATTGGACGATATTTCGGGAGATCCCCTTATACTGGATATTTACTTTGGGACTACAAAACGGTATTTCGGGAGATCCCCTACACATTTACGATTTGGACTATGGGACGGTATCCCGGAAGATCCTCTGCACATTTACGTTTGGGACTATGGGTCGGTATCCCGGGAGATCCCCTGTTGTTATCTCTGTGTACTGAATTGATATTTTTCTGTTATTTCAGTTTTCATTGACCATCAGGATTTATCTTTATTGCGATATTTCATACTATTATATATATATATATATATATATAGACCTGATCTCGTTACTAATCGGCCGAGGTTAGGCTTGAAACTTACTGGATACCGCTGTGGTGTACTCATGCCCTTTCCTGCACATATTTTTCATGTGCAGATCCAGGTACCTCTTCCCAGCCATATTTCTAGTGAGGCGAGGAAATTTAGAGACTTCCAGGTATATCTGCCCCATCCGCAGACCTAGAAGTCCTCTCTATTCTTACTTAAGTTATCGACTTTCTATATTTTCTTCGTTGATAGATTTCTGGAGTTTAGAAACACTATTTACTTCTGTAGCTTGTGACTCATGATATTCTGGGTTTTGGGAGTACTTATGTTTAGCTCGAGAGTGTTTATTTTATATGCCGAGCGGCATTTTAAACTTCTTTATTAGATTTACCTGTTAAATTGTTAGTTTTCATGTCTTCATTTCATTTCCGCAAATTTTTAGACTTACCTAGTCGTAGAGACTAGGTGTCGTCACGACAGTTCACGGGGGGAGAACTTGGGTCGTGACATTGGATTTTATAGAAAATACTCTCTCTAAGGGTTTCTAACCCTATCTTAGATACTCCCTCGTCTCTCTTCCTAAATTTGACTCCTTCTCCAACTTTGTTGAAACTGAGTCCACCAATGATCATGTATCCACCGCCGATGATTTTCCCATTTTTACTTACTCTAAACAGTCGATCCATATAAATTCTTTAGTTTCTCTTTTGAAGTTAATGGGACATCAGATGGACCAATTCGGTCGCCCCCAGTGGAGATGCAACCAGAAATGGAACAACTGGCGATAAAATTGCTGTTAAATTACTCAGCAAAATATTTTAGTTATTCTCTAGCAATTACTCTTGTTGGGACCATACTAGGTTTGTTGTTGTTGTTTCCAGCAATTACTCTCACAAATCTCTTCCAAATACTTCGGCATCGCAAATCAATTTATGTTCCTAGCAGATTCTCTTGCTTTGAAATTCCTCGCAGTGATCTGAGTCGTCTTTTCCATTTGAGATTCACTTCTTTTCTCAAATCCGAGTTGTCTTCTTCATTGATACAACTTTTTCATCAAAACTATATTTATTGATATAGTCAAATATGATACAACATCACAATTCTATTTTTGATGTCTTATCATATAGTGTATGCTTGAGAATGTAGTTGTATTTGACTGTATTTGTCTTTTTTTATCGATGTTGTTGATTTTTGATATAGTGTATGATTGAGTTTTTTTATAATTGTATTCTTTTTTTCACATATTAAATGTATTTTTCAAGCTTGTATTCGGCAGTATTGATTGTATCTAGCCTCTCGTGGCTCTCTCTCTCTCTCTCTCTCTCTCTCTCTATATATATATATATATATAGGTTTCAAATATGAAATGTATTTTTCATTATTTGTATCCTTGTATACACCCATGTAAATTCTGTATTTCGCCTTTGGTTGTATTCCTTGCACGAACGAAGACAGTTGATACAAGTTGTATTAATTGCGCGAACAAATATAGTTGATGCATGTTGTATTTGTTGCGCGAACAAATACAATGAATATACCCTTAAGTGCGCGCACGAATACAAAAAATACAAGCTACTGGCAACATATGTTTGGCTACGAATAGTAAAAATTTAAACAATTGTTGCGCCGCGTAAATAGCCTCTAAAGTATAGTGATTTTAGCGTGAAAATCCAGATAGCATGACATGGAGACAACCAATCCATACCCAAAATCACGTCGAAATCAACAATACTAAGAAATAAAATATCAACTCTAGTATCCAATCCCCCAATAGTCACCTCGCACGACCGATACACGTGGTCCACAATAATAGTATCACCCACCGGCGTAGATACATGAACAGATGAAACTTACGACTCACGGGGCATATCCAAATTACGAATAAAATAGGATGATACATAGGAATAAGTAGAGCCAGGGTCAAATAGTGTGGAATCATCTCTGTGGCACACTGAAACAATACATGTGATCACTGCATCTGAAGCAACGACCTCTGGTCTGGCAGGAATAGCATAAAATCGAGTCTGACCACTACCAGACTGGCCTCCCCCCTCTAAGGAAACCTCTAGCTGCCTGAGCCCCCACTCCGAGCTGGTGGAGCGGGTGGTGAAGTAACTGGTCACGAAAGTTGCTGATCTTGGAGTTTCAGTCGTTTGGAGATTGTCGAGGTAGCTGCCTTAGTGTCCGCAGACCTTGACTCTTCTTCCCCTATCTTTCAGTTTTATTTATTCAATTTTACTTTTTAGATAGTGTATCAGACTATGTCATTATATAGATGCTCATGTACTCGGTGACACCCGGGTTTTGGAAAATTATATATTGAGTTTTGACGTTTTCATCCAGTTTTTTGAGATTTAACTTATTTAAACCTGTTTTAGTATATTTTGAATTTAAAAGTGTTGGTATGCATGAGCTTTCGGCTTGCCTAGTATCATCATAGGCGCCATCACGACAGGTTGAGTTTTGGGTCGTGATAAGTTGATATCAGAACCGAGGTTACATAGGTCTCACGAGTCACGAGCAAATTTAGTAGAGTCTTGCGAATCGGTACAGAGGCATCAGTACTCTTCTTTGAGAGGCTGCCGAACCCTCAGGAAAACTTCACATTCTTGTATTCTTGTCGTGTAAATTTGTTGATTTCGGGAACTAAAATTCCGTTATTCTATTCTCTCATAGATGGTGAGGACACGTGCTACCGAATCAGGCAGACGACCACCAGTACCACCAGCTAGGGCCACGAGAGGAAGGGGCTACGGTAAAGGCCAAAGTGCAACTCGTACATCAGCTAGAGAAGCACCTGTAGACCTATCAGTTGCTCCAACTCAGGAGCAGGTTCCAGATGTGGTTGATCTAGTGGGGCCAACTCAGACACCAGTTGTGCCTATTGTGATTCCAGGCCTTCAGTAGGCTTTGACCCAGATATTGACTGTTTGCACTAGCCTTGCTTAGGCAGTTTCTGTTCAGGCTGCACCAGCCAGTTCTCAGGCCGGGGGAGGTACTCAGACTCCCGCCGCCCACACTCTAGAGCAAGTGGTACATGGACTTCAGACGCCAGGGGTACTACCATCCCATCCAGTTGTAGTTGCTTAGGCTTAGGTTGGTCCCGTTATGAGTGATGAGGAGCAAAAGATATTAGAGAGATTAAGAAGACTCCAGCCTCCACCATTTAGTGGGACTGAGTCAGAGGATGCTCTGGACTTCTTGGATAGGTGCCAATGGATTCTTCACACAGTGGTTATTTTGGAGACTAGTAGAGTCTCCTTTACTACTTTTCAGGTATCAGGGGCTGCCTTCAGATGGTGGGAGGCCTATGAGAGAAGAAGATTGTAAGCACGTGATTTTTGCCTTATATGAGAATTACTCCCAAAAAATTCAAAAATAAAATGATTTTTCTTTGGTGTGCAATTTTGTGATATTTTGAATAATTATTTGTATTTGTCTGTGCATGTTTATTTGTTAAATTAATAAAAAATACAAAAATATGTCGCATTTTGCATGTAGGATTTATTTCTATAATTGTTAGTAATTAAATTTGTTTTACAAAAATTAAAAATTACAAAAATAGGCATCGTTTGCAATTTTAGCATTTAATGTCCAAATATACAATTTTATGCTTAATTATTACTTAATTGTGCGTTAATTGTTATTTGGAGTTAATTTGCGCTTTTATAACTTAATTTAGTTCTTAATAATAGTTTAAGTATTTTTATAATTTAGTTTTAGAGAAATAAAAGAAGAAAAGAGAGCGAAAATATAAAGAAAGTCGGAATTGGGCCTCTTCTTCAATTTCAAGCCATAGGCCCAAAAAATGGCCCAATCTTCCCTACGACCCAGTCCATTTCGAACTGGGTCGACCCAGTCCATAACCCAAAAGACCCAAACCCCTTTTGTCTTACATTTTACAAAAAGAAAAACAAAACAAAACAAAATGAAGAAAACCCTAAAAATTGCAAAATCATCCGCCACCCTCCTATCTTCTTCTTCTTCCTCAAGTTCCAAGTTACCCTCCCATGTCCGCCCGTCGACCACCGTCCAACAGTTGACGCAGCAACAAAGCTGCTCTCCGACCACCCATGGCTACATCGTCTTCATCTTCTTCTTCTTCGTCCGAAATTCCTAGCCCTATCCGCCATTGACGAAGCTCGTCGAGCTCAAGCTTGAGCTCGACGCTCATGGATGACCATGCTGCTTCTGTGTCTCAACCAAACAACCAAACGAACACAGCCCTCGACGAGTCAGCTGTTGTTCGAAGCTCCCATCGCCGCTGCTCGTCACGGCCAAGCCCGTCGCTGCCCTCGTCGTCCAGCTCATTCCGCCATGGATGAGCTTGAGGCCAGCTGCTTCCGTCGAGTAGTTTGAGGCCAAAACAAGCCTCAGCTGCTGCTGTTCTTCTTCGTCTTCTTCAGCTTGAGCGTCGCCATGGAAGCCGTCTCCGCGCTGCTGCTTTTGCTTCACGTCCATGGCATCCAAACGTCGACCAGCTGCTTCCCGTTCCACCTTCTTCTTCACTTCCAGCTGCTTCCGTTCATCACTTCTCCTTCGTTTCAGCTGGGTTGAAGCTGCGGACTGCTGCTCCTTTTCCTCCATCTTCTTCGTTTTAGTCGAGGTCGTCGAGCGTCGTTTTGAGTTCGTCAAAGTTTACAAGGAAGGTGAGTTCGTCGTTGAGTTCGTCGTCGAATCCGGACAGATTCATTCCCATTCGAGGTTCGTCGAAACAGTCCGTACATATTTCATTTCGATCCGGTTAGTAGTTTTTGAGTTTTATTTTGTCCGTATTTTGCTTTGATATTTTCGAATCTAAAATCGGCAAATGTTTGTTTTGTTTATCGTTTGAATTAATTTTTAGTTCATGCTCATGTGTTGTTTGTTAAATTAATTTTTCAGATTTCAAACGAAAGATTAATTAGTTATGTTTCATGTTTATTTCATGTTTGTATTGTTGTTTAAGTGAATATTTGTTAGTTTAATGTTTGTTAGATACAAATTGAAGTTTAATTAATTGTTTCTTCAATTTGTTTCATGTGTTTATGTATTGTTAGAAATTGTTAATATTGTTAAGATCAAGCTTAAGTTCATAATTGTTTATTCGTCGATCTTGTTATTTGTCTAAAAAGAATTTAGTTGTGTTAAAGGAAATATATTGATTTAATCGTTTAATCCGTCATGTTTGTTGTGTTAAAATAGATTCATTCATGTTCATACTTTGTTTGGATGATCTTGAATCCGAATTTTGTATAGTTTGATTTCTTGTTTATCATTTATGATTATTTCGTGAATTTGTCTCATAATCTTGTTTAAGTTTGATATAGGAATTGTTAGTTGTAATGTTGTTATGGTTGATTTTAAGTTCAATATGATTGAAGTTAGAAATCTAAATATACTTGTTTGTTGTAGTTGTTGAATCCGAAAATAGGATTGTTTGTTGCTAAAATATTGTTCAAATCAAATTTTAGTTGTTCTTTGTTGTTCAATTTGTGTTCATGTGAGTTGTTGTTGAAATGTTGTTGAAATCATGTTCATGTGCTTTGTTGTTGAAATGTTGAAGAAATCATGTTCATGAAATTTGTTGTTTGAACATTGTTAGAAATTAATCATATTGTCTATATTTTGGTTAAGTTTGATTAAATGATGTGTTATAGCTGATGGGTAGTTTGGTAATTTGTAGTACGTTCAGGGGTAGTTTGGTAATTTCAGTAAGGTCGTGAGGGGTAGTTTAGGAATTGTACATTTTGTAATTGTTTATTTGAAGCATGGGGGACAAAATGAAATGGGGTGGGTTGTGATATAGTTGTTTAATATAAAGGGGGGACAAGATTTAATTTAAAGGGGAATCTTGCATTATTTTATGTTAGGCATGGGGGACAAAATATAATGTGGTGGTGTGATATGTTTATTTAATGTAATGGGGATGAGTGGGAAGATAATGGGTTGGGTAGAGAAAAAGTATGGATTTTAATTAATTGAAAGGTTTATGGGATGAGTTATAAGAAGAGGTCTTGACGAGAGATAGAAAAGACACAGATAGACAGAAAGAGAAAAAAAAAATGAGAGAGAGAAACAAATCTGAAAAATAAGAGAGAAAAGGGCTGAACATTTAAGAGGGAGAAAATTCCGAAAAATATTTAAACTTTCAAAAATAAAAACTAAAAAAAATATTCTGCTTTCTTTCATTGTTTGAAATCAGAATTAATTGTTGTTTCATCAAAGCTTGAAGCTTTTGTTTTTGGGATTACTGCTCTACTGGTTTGCAAACTCTTTTCCTGGGTTGGTACTGTTGCTGGGTTGTTGCTGCTGTGCTATACTGTTATTACTGTTGCTGATTCTCATCTTCATTTTTTTGCTTCCAATATCAGGTACACAACTGAAAAGCTGGTTATTGTAATCCGAAATATGAAGCATGAATACATATGAAGAATGAAAATTTGAAGTTTTAATTTCGTTTTTTTCTTTGTTCCTTTTGTTGATTGTATTTAAGCTATTTCATGAATTACTAAATAATAACTGGAATAAGAAAATAATATCATAAGTTAGTCTGTAATAAATCAGTTCGGCAAAATAGGTTAATTCACTAGTTATGAAGGCTTCAAGATTATAGGTTGATCATGAACAAGTAGCTAAATTTAGCTAAGACACGAATTTAAATTAAACATCGTAAATTAGGCATTAAGGCATGACTTGAGCTTAAGCAAGATTAGAAGAACGTTTAAGTCTAATAAACTTTCTAATAAGCTTTAGTAATTATGGTTAAATCTAGTTTCAAATGATTGTGAATAATTAATCTCAATAATATTTTAAAAAAAAATAACAATGCTGAGTTTTAATCCAGCTATATTTGTTTATTTTGAATATTAGTTGTTGAATTTTTATTTTATTTATAATTTCGAAATTAAGAGTAAAATTCCTTTTTCATCAATATTTGTATTAATCAAGCAATTAGCATGTCATGTTTTCTTAAAATAATAAAAAGCTAGTAATTAATTAGGATTTTCTTTCTTTATTTTAGAGACTAATTTTTATAGAAAAATGTAGTCGCTTTAAGATTTGTCCATTTAAAATAAATGAGATGAGCCTCGCTTAATGAAATGTATAGATTGCGGGGCCCTCAATAAATGTACATTTAATCGCTTAGAATTAGGGAGGAGCCGTTTTAGCAAATTTCACGGCCCTACCCAAAATAATGATACGCTAGTCGCTCTAGGCGCGTATTTAATAATGTTATTTTCTTAAATACGGGTGTGCATTTATGTAACCCAAATCTAAATCTCAACGGAGTCGAAATGTGTCGATAATCACGGGTGCATTGATTGCGACGTGATTTGAAATACGTTTTCACAATGTTGCAATTCTTCGTAAAATAGTAACAATAAATAAATAAATAAATAAAAAGAAATAATAATAATAATAATAAAAGCGGCTAAGGGATAAAATTTGCACATAAGTTTATAATACGTATTATATCAGATAATCAAGCCAAATATAACAGTTGAGCGACCGTGCTAGAACCACGGAACTCGGGAATGCCTAACACCTTCTCCCGGGTTAACAGAATTCCTTATCCGGATTTCTGGTTCGCGGACTGTAATACAGAGTCATTCTTTTCCTCGATTCGGGATTAAACTGGTGACTTGGGACACCCTAAATCTCCCAAGTGGCGACTCTGAAATAAATAAACAAATCCCGTTTCGACTGTCCTTTAATTGGAAAAAACTCCTTCGCCCTTCGCGGGGTCGGAAAAAGGAGGTGTGACAAAGACCAGTCAGTGCAGCATCACTTTGATGGCATGAATTCTCCGTTCTCTTCTCGAAGAAGTTTGTGCCACAGACCTGCAAGAGGAGCTACGCAGGCAGTTCAAGCAGCTACGTTAGGAGGTCATTTCTGTGACCCAGTATGAGATGAGGTTTTTAGAGTTGGCCCATCACGTAATTTGGTTGGTTCTCACTGAGAGGGAGAGGATTATGAGGTTCATTGATGGCCTCAACTATCAGTTGCGTTCTGTTTGACTCTGGAGAATGTAGTCGGTACTAGGTTCGACGAGGTGATTGATATTGCTCGGCATCTAGAGCTAGTCCGCAGTCAGGAGCATGAGGAGAGAGAAACTAAGAGGCCTCGTGGTTTGGGTGGTTTTAGTGATATTCCTTCTGGGGTCAGTCCTACCACAACATGGGTCGTCCTTATAAGCCCGCCCATATGGCTCGTCCAGTTCATCATGGCACATCAGCTATCCATGGTTCATATAGTGCTCGACTTGGTCAATCATCTCTCGGTGCACTCCCATCTCAGAGTTAATCTCATGCACATTCAGTTCAGGGTTCATCTGCACCAGGTTCCTCTTGTAGTTATTCTGGTTCTCGGGGTCCGCTTCAATACTTGCCGCCATTTTTCGAGAGGGGTTGTTTTGAGTGTGGAGAGTTGGGTCATGTGAAGAGGCAGTGACACCTGGGTTTTGGGAAATTCTGTATTGAGTTGTGATGTTTTCGTCCAGTTTTATGAGATTTTCGCTTATTTAAACCTATTTTAGTATATTTTGAATTTATAAGTGTTAATATGTATGAGTTGTCGGCTTGCCTAGTATTTGTCGCGCCCCCTTTTTCCCCTTCCAGCGGGGAGGAGTCCGGGTTTCGACATTTATGGGGTGAGATGACTCATTTCCTTTTGGGAATTGGGTATTTGAAGAGTCGTCACCTAACGATTTTAAGGTGCGTTAGGGCACCTATAAGGTTCAACTACAACTATGTTTGATAACCATAGATAGGGTAAGGGCTTGAAATTATCCTAAGGGGAAGGTGTTAGGCACCCCTCAGGATCCACTAGTGTGGTTCCCCTCCAGATAATTTTTGTGAATTTGTGCAATTAGAAAATAAACAAGTAAGGCTCAAGTAATAAGGGATTAAAGTTAAACACACAAGTGTTTGAAAACGATTATTGAAAGGTGAAATTTTGAAAAGAGTTATAATCTAAGGCATGCTTATGAATGTAAAGGGGGTGTCTTAGGTTTGTTTGTAATATGGATCACATCAATGCAATACCTGGTATGATACTCCTCAAAAGAGGGTATAGACGTGGTATTAGCGCACCGGTCATCATATCCATATCTACCCTTTCCCGCCCCGTTAAGGTAATTAAAGCGAGGGTTGGTCTCGACTCTTATTGCATGTTGTTACCCGTCCCTTCCTATTAGTCCCGGAGGAATTTAGGACTACTATTCCTATAAGGAGAGGGTTCTAGGCAGACCCTCAGGTTTAAAGGCAAAATACTAAGGCGACATACAAAAACATATATGACTGCAATTAGGGGGGAACATATAAGCAAGTAGAAGGCTCAGTTATACCTCCACAAAGAATGCACATAGATAGCATGACTTATACACAGTTAAGGTCTGAATTTAAAGTCCTAAGCAGGGTGTTTAAGTCAGAACCAGATTCATTATATAACTCAGAAAAGAAGTCTGAATTAGGCCTGCCTGCTGGTTGTAGCAGTTAATAATTAAACAAAGGCAGTTCCAGTTTTATTTAGGTTATTACCTAGGACTTGCCTAGGCATAAAACAATTCAGTAGTTGTTCCGAATCATTAAGACGGTTTTTATTACCTAAAAACATGTTGTTCTAGGTGTTCAGCAAATAAAACTATGCTAGTTGATTGTAAAAACTGAGTAAAATTGTTTTATTCCTTTTGTGCATTCATAGTTAGCCTAAGCGTGCTTAAGCGAATATAAATGAAATCCTAAAGACATGGTATCTAATGTACAGAGGTGCAGAATCCTAAGCAGGATTTCTATATGCACATATATTACAGCATTTAAACATGATTTCCAGAATATGCAGAAATGAGATGTTTGTTAGTGTTGTTTAGCCTAAAACAGGATCTCTAAGTGTGTATGGCAGTAGGAACATGATCGCAGAAACTCCGGTTATTAACATAATTAACGCAGGATCTTATAAGTGATATGATAATGAAATGGACATGCTGAAAACAGTAAGCGTAAATCCTAGGGAACATGATCTCTAATGCATGAAATGAGTCCTAAGCATGGTTTCTTGCGCAAGTAGGAAGATAAACCTAATAACATATTTTCTACCCTTTTTTATAACTAAAGCATGCATAGTCGCCCCTTCCCTTTTCAATATCCATCCCCAAAGTTGTTTACAAATTATTATAGACCATGTGATTGAATTACATAAGAATAAAATGCACAAATAAGAATTTACAACCATAGGAAGCCTGATCCTGACTTCCTCTCTGAGTTATGTAATTAACCACTTCAATGCCAATATTGTTCAAAAGCCTTTTTCATATCTGGGTGTGTCAGAGTTCCCTAAGGACCTCAAGGGATCCCAGGCAATGCGCACACCCAGATTGCATAACCAAGAGAGTTAGTGCAGTATGGAAGGGCCAACCCTTATGTGTCCAAGTTCAGAGGGAGCTTAAGGGTCCCAAAGTAAGGCTCATACAAGAGGGGCAAAACCTAATGATCCAAGAGTGCATGTGAGAGTGTTGGACGTAGACTCAAAGGAGTTGAGTTGGAAAATAGTTTTAGAATCAACATGTTTGAAGTGAGTTTGAAAACAACAGAATAATTGCCTAATAAAACAGTTTTTGAAAAGGGAAAGGGGGTATGAGCAACAACAAAACACACAGAACCAGTTCAGAGAGAATTACTTGCTTTAGCAGTTACAAACAGGGGAGTAGGGGTTGGGGACATAGAGGACCCAAATCAGAAACACACAATTACTCATGAATTAGGTACATTATAGACATGCTAGTTGAAGGACATAAATAGGAACAAGTAAATATGTTGATCACATTTGAACAGGGAAGGGAAGAATTTTAAGCATGGTGAGTAAGGCAATAAACAAGCAGTATAACTCAATAGCACGAGCCATTAAATTAGTGCAGAAAGAGACAATGATTGACAACAAGGGAACACATAGGTGTTGAGTTTCAGAATTTAAATTAAGAACATACTAGTTGAAGGAGCAAAGTGCAAAAAAGTAAAGCAATCAGAGCTCCAAAGTCTAGCCTTGGCTTTCAGCCGGCAAGACAAGGCAGTAGCACAAGTAATAGAGAAAGAAAGAGAGTTTGAATGTGTAAGTGTGTGTTTTTGAACTCAGTTGTTCGTGTCTTGTTAATGAAAGCATTAGGGTATTTATAACCTTTAAAATGAGCAGAAAAATAAGGTAACAAGTAATGGTTTGACACAAATATGGAAGCAATCACAGTTAGAATCAATTAATACAAGTACTCCCTTTAATCAAGGAATTACTGCTCAAACGGATACTAACAGGGGTAATTAAGGAAAGAAAATCAATTTGAGAAAGATTGATTTCTGACCATATAGGGGATAGTAAAAGTATATAGTAAATAATTGAGTCTAAGTACAAAATATACTTAATTTTGGGAAAGGATTCATCAGGGGTAAAACATCACAGTAAATGAAGAGAATCAATCAATTTAAACAAAACGAGTGAAACCAGTGGTTTATAAGAGAATATTTGCAATCAGTCGTAACTTGAGGAAATCAAGATCAATCAAGAAAGAGTCATGATTCTGCACTTCTCCATATAAATAGAGGAGAATGAACATGCAAGGCCAACTGTATTGACAAAAGAAACAACTAGATGTACACAAACATACAGCAGTAACAGGAGTAGGCTAGGGCTTAGCAGTAAAAGAACCTACTCGAAGCATAGTAGTAAGTAGTCACATAGAACCAAAAATGAAGGAAACAGTCTAACACATAGCAACAGGTAAAGGAGATCTTTTAAAAACTCTCAGTAACAAGTGAGGAAAATTTCAAGAAACTAGGGTTTTAACAGAGCTGAGTTAAAATGGTAAGAACTCAGAATCAGTCAAGTTAAACAAAGAAAAAGGTTTAAACACAAAGAACTCAGTCGAAACACGTATACAAAATAAAAGACGGTTTCAGAACCTTGGATAAAACCAAAGATATTTAGGGTTTTCAACCTGCTGAGTCAGATAGAAGAAAAGCATAAACAAATCGTTTGAACATAGTAAAATCATAAAACAACACTGAAAATCGGAGAAGAGATCTTTTAAAAGAGGTTAACAAAAACCCTAATCGTTGAAGACGAAAATGCGCTTTAAAAAATCGGAAAACCTTTAAGGAAAACACTTAAGAGGTTCATAACATACACAGATCTAAGACAAATCTGAAAGAAAATCGGAAAGCCTTTAAAGTTAGGGTTTCGGAGAACCCGGAAAAATGAGAAAGACTTTGAAAAGTTACCGATCTAGCCGGAAATGCCATAGATCCGACTCGAACGGCCATGGATGACCGGAGAAAGGCTATGGATAGAAGTTCGCAAGGTCTGGACTAGATGTCTTCGAGATCTTTCCATGAGATCACGAAAATAGGCAACCAGGAGACATAGGAGACCGGTATACATCTCAAACGGCCATGGGAGTCCATGGATTGAGTGGGGATTGAAGGAGTTTAGGATGGATTTGGGTGGCGGCGGCTAGAGTTAGCCTTAAGTTTCAGAGAGGGTTTGAGAGGAGAGGGATTCAAGGGCGTCGGGTTGGTAGAAATGAATTAGGTAAAGGGGTCGTTTAGGTTTATTTTAGGCAGGTGGAATGGTGGCCGTTGATCTGAATGATCAACGGCCTAGATTAAATAGGGTAGGTGGGGATCCAGGTTTGGGTAGGGTTAAAAAGGGTTAGGGTCGGGTTTAATTAGAAATTAGGCCGGGGAATTGGGTTTGATTTGGGTTAGATTTGAAAGCCAATTTGGGCTAAAATTTAAATAGCCACTTTTTCCTTTTTAATTTATAAAAATAGAAAATAGTCTCTGAAAACTAAATTAAAAGGGCTAAAATTATTTATAATACATAATTAATAATTTAAAAATACAGGACCCAATTTTATGAATATAAAACCTAATTAAACCTTAAAAGGGGCTAATATTGCAATTATATGCAATTTAGCTTTAAAAATACTAAATAAAATTATAAAAATATGTAAAAATTAAATTAGCCATATTTTGGAATAAATATAAAAATCCAATAGATGAATTATCAAAGTAATAATTTTAGAAATAATTATTGGGATTTTATGGATAAAAAGGGAGAAAATAAATCAATTTAAACCTTTAAAAATTATGGAAAACAATAAAACACTTGTACATGATTATATATGCTATTTTGAAGTTATTTTGCATATTAAAAATATATAGGGAAAAATTGGGTACCAACAGTATCATGATAGGCGTCATCGCAACAGGTTGAGTTTTGGGTCGTGACAACCATTGTTTACAACTTCCACTGCATATTCATAGGAGGAAAAAATCAATATATATATATATATATATATATATATATATATATATATATATATATATATATGTGTGTGTGTGTGTGTGTGTGTGTGTGTGTGTGTGTGTGTGTGTAATGATAACTTCATGTGTGTCTCCACCTATAATTTCTTGGTAAATAGCTCATGCTTCCGCAAACGCATTGCCTTTTCCAATATGAGTACACATATCAAAACTCGGTGTATGTTCTTCAGTACCGAGAGGTTCATCATTTGCACCCACGAACATGTTGCCTTTTGCAATATGAGTACCCACATAAAAACTCGGTACATGTTCTTTAGTATCGACAACTTCATCATCTGCACCTTTCTTGCTTCCTACATTCTCAGTTGATAACTATTCATCGTATCTGGCAACTTTGCTTAGTCTATCAACACTAGAACCTTTCACTTCAACTTGCCCTTCAACACCTTGAACTTGCTAGAATACTTGAACTTGGACTTCAACAGCTACTTGCTCACCTCTTACATTTTCAGTTGGGACTTTATGCAGTCCATCATGAGCAGCATTAATATTAGATTGGGGTTCGAAGGACTCGTTCATCCTATCATATTGTTGATAGTTCATGAATTTAAAATCTGCATCGCCATCATCGCTTCCTTTTGACTTGTCAACAATCTCAAACTACTTTTCAAACTTCATATCAAAATATTCCTATGAAAAATTACTAACAGTGATTATTCTGAATAAAAGAATTATATTAGCAGGATAAAAGACTTCTCTGTAAATAAGCCTACCTTGACTTTTTTCAACCTCGTCCACAATAACCGATGTCCCGTTGAAACTCTTGAACAATTTCTTTCGCGATCATGCACCTTTCTTCTGTTGCATGTTTTTAACATCCCTCATTAGACTCTAGTATAGAAATAAAAACAGCAGAACAATTTCAGAAATAGAAACACAAAACAAAACTTCAACTCTAAGAATGTTGAAATTCATCAAATACAGAACAAAAACTTCAGACAAAACATGTTGTAATTTTACAAATACAGAAAAACTCCAGCTCTAAGAATGCTGAAGTTCAGCAAATATAGAAAAAAAAAATTTCAAACAAAAAATGCTATAGTATGACAAACACAGAACACAACGTCAACTCCTAGAATGTTTAAGTTCATTACAAATAGAACAAAAACTGTAGACAAAAATATGTTGTAGTATTAATAACACAGACTAAAACTTTAGCTCCAAAAATGCTGAAGTTTAACAAATACAGAACAAAAACTACAGATAAAACATGTTGTAGTTTTACAAAAACACAGAACAAAAACTTCGGCTTAAAACAATGCTGAAGTTCAGCAAAATACAGAACAAAAAGAAAATGCTATAGTTAAGCAAAAAATAGTATGAAAAACTTCAGACTAAACACAAAAAATAAAATAAAAAACTTACACGGCATATGTTACTAATTCATCATTAAACGTCGTTGTAGAACATTTAGAACGACTCTGGATACAAGGAGATTCTCTATTTTGATCGACTTCGACTACGTGGTGATCACCAGTTAAAGGAACCGGACTCACTACATTCGAACGCCTGTAGTTGCATGGTAATTCTTCAATTAAAAGCATTGAATTCAATTCCTCTTAGATAGGAATTATCTCCAATACCCTAAATGTCTAATATTTCTATTTAATAGAAAAAAGTATATCAGGAAAAAAACACTGATATGTCAATATATTAACAAAACTACAGAAAAAAGGAAAAATAAAGAATATTAACTTACACCATGATTACTAAAGTAATTCGTATGAAGTTTCTTAAATTTAGGCTCTCCCAAACATGGATAATGTAACATCTTGGGAACATGAGGGATATTACTGTATTCGTCATCTTTTAAATACTTGTCCCGAATATCTAGGAAGCGCTCATAGAACCAAACACATAATGGATATGGAAATCCGCATATAGTATACTCAGTTGCATTGGTTTTGTCCTTGTTGTCCAAAGCATGTTTCATTGAGGTAATAAGCTTCTCATAAGACGCATTACCCCAAGGATAATTAACACAAGCCTCATCATTTTCAACAATAGCTGCATACTACTCCAACATAGTTGATTCATATTTTCTTCCGAACAAAATAGACTCCACGATAAGAATTTTTATAAGCTTCACAACATCTTCATCACTCTCGTATACGTGTTTGAAATTCACATCATCATTTTTAATTTGATTATGTATCATATACTCTCGAATGTCATTCAAGTGCACACCCTTAGACTTTCCAAAATAGTGCTTCAGAATTTTACTATCTAGTTTAATTTATTTTTCAATATTATGTGTTGTGGTCCTCAAAACACTCTGTGAAAGTCTTCAAGGCTGAACGATACATCACGGCCAAAAATCTTGAAACTAATGGGATCTCGGTCATTGGTGAATACGCGAGAAAAAATCAAATGATGAACCAACTTCATGCTGCAATATAAATTCTCCATAGCCATGAAATACCGAAATGTACCATTATTCAGTTTTTCTTGTTGTGCAGGAGTCAAGAAAGATGCAATTAAACCCTTCAAATTATGGTTCCCCTTCCAGTAAGCACGACTGTTAAACCAATCTTGAAACTCATAATTTCTCTCCCCTGATTTTGTAGGTACATCAACAGGGACCGGAGGAGCTTTACGTATTCTAGGTGCTTTAGGATCTTTAGGTACTTTGAATTTCCTAGATGCCATCTGTTGAAAAAAATTACAGGTGGAAAAAATAACTTCAAAACATTATGGCATAATTATATTTTACAGCTTTTATAACTTCAGACCTCAAAAGAATCATTAAAAAACTTCAAAATAATTTGGCTTAAGTTATATTTTAAAGCCTTCTAATTTCAGACTTTACATACTTAAATTGTGCTTGAAGTATTATAAACTTCAGATTTTAATAGCATCATCTATTTGAGTATCAAAATTATTAAAAATTTCAATGTCTCCAAAAACCAGTGAAGAATATATAGCATTCTCACCAAAAACACAAACACACTTTCAAAAAACCTAAAAACACTAATCGTAAAAATAAAACCTACAAAACTAATGCATTGATCAAAGCAAAGCCTAGGAAACTATTTTAGCACAAATAAAAAACGAAAAACGATTCAACTAAAATTACTATCAACAATAACAAAAAACCAGAAATTAAATCATAAAACTGATCCTAAATTAAAACCCCATACACAGTTAATGTAATGTACAAAAACAACCATTAAATCATTCATGTGATTATACTTAATTTTGTTGGAGAAGAAACAGTTGCAAAATCAAGCAGAATACGATGGCGAAAACTGTTTGATTTTAGAGAAGAATCAAAACCGCGAAGAAGAAGAAAGAGACAAAGACAAGGGACAATATATCGTATACTTCGAGAGAAAGTAGTCTTTTATTAAAGAAGAGCAAAATCGTATTTTTAAAATATTTTTAACAAAAAAAACGGGTACGGATGTAAATGAAAAATACAAAACGAGTACAAGTTAAAAAGGGGGACCAAATAGGGGAAAAAGATCCAATCAAGTATATAGTCTCAAGTAATGTTCAATAGCTATTTAGATTTATGCCTTGTGGATCATTAAATAATTAATGGCTAAGATTCATACATATATATATATATATATATACTAGCAGTAGCCGCCGTAATCTGTTCATGTTTATTACTTCAACTGCAAAATAAAGTAAAATGCAGTGCTCTCAATAAATGACTATATTGGAATGATATATCTTCTATTTTTTCAAAGCAATTTTACAAATAATACACTAAATTACATTTTGCATTTTAAAAGTAAGAAACATGATTAATCTTTACGACCGCGGTTAGTAATTGCCAATTTTAGTTATTTTGATAAGTATAGAAATTAAAATGAATCTTAGCCCTTAATTATTGTATGATCCACATAGCATCAATCTAAAAGTTCATTGAATATTACTTGACTGGATCTTTTTTCCTCAAATAGGGCGCCCCATGTAATTTTCACGCTCTAGTTGGTGTCGAGAGATTCGGGTGGCTTCTACTAGCTATAAGAGCGTTATCGGTGAGGCTAATAAGCTTTTTATGTTGTGTTTCTTTGTTAAAGATGTACTATTAACCAAGTTATGTTTGTTCAAAAGATGCTAATCATTGTGAGGCTTATGAACAAATTGGTTAATATTTTCATGCTCAAAATCATCGCTGGCCTAACCAAATAAAAAATATAGAACGAAAGTCGAAGAAAAAGTGTTAATTGGATACAACACTAGGGCAGGAAATACAGTATCTACAATGGTACATATAATGCACAGTACCAGTCAATGAGGTGATGTTGAAGTAGCAGCTGAATTCTCAAGATTCTAAAGACGTTGATTCGATTTTAACTCGTATGAATCCTACAATCCTCAAATACGTGATCTATTCAAAGATCACTTTGTCACAAATATCTCGATCTTACCTTCCAGAATCTACTCTTCTTGGTACACATAAGAATCAGGTATTGCATCTTAACAACTCAGCATAGCCACAACTAGTCAATGAATTCATCAAGATGAATTCGTCGGTTAGAGATAGGACCGATCTTAAAACGAAAAGACTTTGAAGAGCTTAATTGCTGAAAGCAGCAACTGCTACATGATACCAATTACTAAAACAAGCAGTTATACAGACATGAAAGCCTCGAGTTATAAACTACCAAAAATCAGCTGTGCAAAGATGACTGACGTCACGATCTGCTGCATTTGCTTTCTCGATCCTCCAAGAGTGCCACAAAATTACTCCGCCCTTTGCATGACACACACATCAAGTACATTATTATTGGCGCCACATTTCGAGCGAAACCCTTTACACTTGGGATCATGATGCACAGAAGTAATGGTGTTATCTATGTTCACCAGGTCTCTTATTTGCTTTAAAATGTAGATGACACTTTTCTTCTGGCTGAAAGGTAAACTGATCATCAACTGGTCTTTAGCATCTTTGTCCTCTTTTTTCACTTTGCTGTCTACCACACTTGCTGATTTTTCCTCCTAAAAAGTACACCAACGTCTGGGTTCTGGCATGATAGACATGAGAAGTTACCATAGACACTGATTACAGCTGGTTCCTATGTTCCCAACCTTGCATCATAAGTAAACAATTTTCTGTGAGAACGAAGATTATCCTGCTCAAGCTTGAGAGTGAAATGAAATGTAATTTGAGAGTAAATAACATAGAGAGAAGTGCTTTTCCAATGTGTATGCTCTAAAATGAAATATTATTTAAGATAACAATGATCTAAAGCACAAAGAGAAGCTAGACTTCCAATCACTTCCAAAACTTCCACAAATAGACTTTGAAAGCTATTCACTCAACTGTGGAACAACAGTTCCCAGCTGAGAACAAATCTAAATAAAATTAAAACTTTCCAGGAATGCCAAGTATTTACATTTTCATTTTTTGTAGATTTTGGATAGTCCTACGTATTCAAGCTTCTGCCGAAAGCCTTTCAGCTCAGTTTCTTCTTCTTCTACTTCTACCCCAATCCAAATCTACCCATGAAGGGGCATTGTTAGGTTCACGTCTGGTCGTGCCTTAGCTACTTTAGGTCTGGATTCCTGGCTAATTGCCTATTACTTGGTCTAAGGTGACAGGTTCCGGTTTGGTCTATGATTTGCTTCAAGGCTTCTAATCTGCTTAGGTGCTGTTGGAGTTTTAGAAGGAGTACCCAAACACATTTGGTCTTCTAATGCAAAATCAGACATCCACCTAAAGACCCACATGTCCATTTATCCTTATCATAAGGAAGAAAAAAAAAAGATCCACATATCTCCATATATCTCTTAAAATAGATTGTATTACAATCGGATATCCATGAAACACATAAACATATATCTCAAGTTGAAGAGGCCAATGCAAATCTGTCTTTGGCAATGAAATTCGATCCAATCTCTTCTATTTGAGGTCAGCCCGTCGAGAACTTTTCAACCAAGGTCCATTTACAATCCTCACAAAGAATTCCATAATATCATAGTCTTGGAGCCTGAGCTTAGCTCGGTTGAGTTGTGTGACTATTACTTTAAAAATACGAATTCATCCCCTAGGGTCAAGTATTAAGTAAATCAGAAATTAACTTAAGTTGATTATGTGCTTAAATATTAATTAATTTTTTTCACCGTGATACTTAATATAAAATGGGTCATATGACGGAACTTGGGGAAGAGTGAGACAGCATAGGCTTAGGGACACAACAAGAGTGATAGAGAACCAGTTTGGATTTATGCCTGGTAGATCCACAATAGAGGCCTATATATTTGCTAAGGAGATTGACATGAACTTCTTGGTATGAACACTATGTTGAAGTTCCATTGATTTCCAATGTAATAATAGCATAAAGACTGACAGATCATATTGAACTTTCCTCTCTTTCACTGTAACCTCTATGCCATACACAGGCCTATTATGATGATATCCATCACCAAACAACCACAGTTAGCTTTAGCTGCTGGAGAAGAATGGGGAAGACGAAGAAAGGTTAAGGACAAGTGGAGAAAGGTGAGACACTTGAGACGCCAAAACTCCACCTGATATTCTCTTTTCATCAAAAAGTTGTCTTCAAACAATGAAAAATTAAGATGTTTCATATCCGTATTTTTTTTTGGGGGGGGGGGGGGGTGATCAAGTAAAGTAGCTTCATAATCGTAATTATGCAGGAAGTAACTGAAAACTTACAATGGACCAGCACAAACATGTTGATCCAGTCATCAGGAGATCAATGTTCCGCGGTTATGTGCGTTCGGCCTTACAGACCCGAATTGGGGTTTTCGCTACTGCAGCTTCTTCATCTGTTAGTGATTTAAAAAAAAGATCATGTAAATAAGAGAGAGAGAGAGAGAGAGAGAGAGAGAGAGAGGAGCACACAAAAAAAATGTTGATTGTGATGTGGAGCACAAAGGGATCAAATAGAATATTGAAGAAATCAAATATGCAGGGGAGAAAATCAATCTGGGTATGAAGGTAATCTGGAGAGATGTTTTTAGTACTTCATTAATAAACTGGTCAGTCAAACTTGAAGAACACATAAACTTTTGAGTTCTTTCATTATTAGATACATGGTAAAAGAACTCAAAGCTTTAAATTTTATGTATGCATTTTCTATCAAAATATCTCTGGCTCTTTAGTTGATAAAAGAAAAAAAGATTAAACAAAGAAATAAAAATGAAACTAAAATAGGTCCAAAGGTATGATATTAAGGCCGGATCAGTGCATGGAGCAGTAGGAACAAGTGACAATGAGAACCTGTATAAACTGCAGATAGTGATCCGTTCTCTATATTGGGCACAGGGATCCATTCGTTTATGAGGTCAGCATCCTTGTCAGCCCCAATAATCATTTCATGACTTGGAAACTAGATATGCTTAGTTGAACTGGCTGCATTTTCCATTTTAGGTTTTCAAGGGCACCACGGTTTGCTACCAATCCCCTCGAAACTCGCAGTCCATGACAATGACCAGAGCCAGAGCCAGGATTTGAACTTTATGGGTTTCAAATTCTAGAATAGTGATGTCACGCTTTAGTAACTGGGTTCTGAATTTAATCTTTATACATATTTAGTAAATTTCTTCACACAAATACAGGGTTTGTACTAAAGCTAGTGAGTTTGGCCAAACCCGTATCTCTCTTTCTACCTCCACCCTTGACCATGAAGAAAGGAACATTTAAATACTAGCAGCCTGATTACTAGTCATCCAGAATTTCATTTTTGGGAGTTCGGAGACTTAATACACTTCCTTGACCCCATCCTTTCTGTACCCGCTTCAAATTTTTCAAGGCTGCTGCACTTCCATCGTCTCTGTCAAAACAGGATAGATTGTCAAGAAGATTTCATGAAACATGATAGACTATAAAAGGAGATTTATGAAACAAGCAGAAATAAAAAAAGAATAATCTATCAACTGACAATTTAGTCAAGGTACGACGTAATAATGGAAAAGATATGATTTTTAAGAGAACGACATTCTCTTGTAGGTTTTCCACTTTTTCTATACCGCTGGTATACCAGGGCTTCTCCACAATCAACAAATTATCACTTTATGCGAAAAATAATCGAAAAGGACAAAACATGAGAGTGAAAAAACGATCCATGAGCATGAGAGTGTCTAAACTTGGCTTGACCTTACCAAGTTAAGACTATACAGGTTGCACTAACTCATATTTGACGACCCTATTAACCAGAAGTTTGGCCGTTTTCCTTTTCATTTTCTTCTTCCACAAGACTCCACTTTTTCCTTTAAATAAATTGACATAGGACACGGTTTCTCATAGACTCGGAAGTTCCACAACCTAATAACTAGGTAATTATCTCGTAGAGCCAGACTAGATATCTAGTGAAACAGATGATCCCAGGTAAAGGGGCCAACCTAGCAAACTCAACGTATTCACTTTTGGGGGGAGGAAAGAGTAAGTTTCTCAAATAATAGAGGACCACCTGAATAAAAGGAAAACTAAGATAAAGCAGATGAACTTAAACTCCTTACCTGTGCACAATTGCCTGCCAACCATCTCCCCCATATTTGCTTCGCTTCACACGATTTAACTCCCTATAGTTTTGGTAAGCTTTGTTACCCACCTTACCTTCTGAAACCATCTCCAGCATCCTCTCCGCTAGTTCATCTGCCTCCTGCTTATTACCCAATTTACGTAAACCGTCAATGACTGGCATGAATGATGCAGGATTAAACGCATATCCTATGTCCATCATCCTGGTGAGAATATCATGAGCACTGTCTAAATTATCCTCCTTAGACAGCTTGTCAATAAGATCTTTGTAAAGGAAGCTTCCTAGATCAACGCGTTGCTCTAATGCAGTTTCCAGTAATTGCTTAGCTTCCAAGATTTCACCTCCAGCAAGATATTCATTGAACATCAGTGCGTAGAGTGCTTCCTTGTGACCACATATACTCAAGGCTATATCAAATACCTCCTGAGCTGGTCTGAACTCACCATTCCTGCAATATGACGTAATAAGCAACTCAAAGATATGCAGATTAGGAATTATTCCTTTCTGTAACATTTCATTCAAAAGAGAAATTGCTTCTTCAGTTCTCCCAGATTTGCATAGACAGCTAGTCATGATATTGTACGTGTAAACATTTGGAGAAATCCCTTTTTCTCTCATTTCATCCATCAGGCCACACATTTCGAATATTTGATTTTTGCTCCCCAATCCGAGTATCAAAGAATTATAAGTTCGTAAGCTCTTGTTACAACCTTTCTTCTCCATGTCCTTTAGAACCTGAAATGCAGATGATACCTTTCCTCTTTTACACAGATGATGTAAAATAGTATTATAAATAATTGAATCAGGGTACAACTTCTTTCCCATCATCTCAAGAAACTTCTTCTTAGCTTCATCAAGCTTCCCTTCTCTGAATAAACTGCTAATTATGGTTGAATAGGTGATCAAGTCGGGCAGGCATTTCCTCCCATGATCATCTTCATTCACCAAGCTCATAAACGACTTTCCAAGATCACCAAGCGCAGCACTTCCGTGGCTCCACATTTCACTCACAATCTCGACAGCTTTGTCCACTTCTCCAGTTCGGCAGAGACCATGAATCACTATGTTGCAACTCACAATATCCAGGCCATAACCTCTCTCATTCATCTTCTGCAGTAACTGCTGCGCCTCTGATATTTTCCCTTCTTTCCACATGCTATGAAGCAGAGTATTACAAGTGTACGTATTTGGAATGCAGCCTCTCTTCATCATCTCATGCAGAATATTCTTTGCCTCGGTCACTTTACTTTTCATGCAGTAGCCATGGAGTAGAGTGCTATAAGTAACTGTATCTGGAAATTTACCATCACTTACCATTAAGCTCATCAGCATTTTGGCATCACCAAGCATCCCATTCTTGCAAAGGCCATCAATCACAATGTTATAAGAATATATCGTGGGAGCTACTCCATTCTCCGACATCTCTTTCAGCACTGATTGAGCCTCCAACATCTTACTATTCTTCACCAACCCACACAACCAGATATTGTAGCTCTGCACATTGAAGAAAATACCATCTTTCTTCATAGACTCAGTCAGTGTCCTCGCATCTTCAAGCATCCCTCTCTCACAAAACCCCTGCAACATCAAATTGAAAGTTACAACATTCGGCCTTGGCAAGTCGAATACCTCATCTATTTGCATATCCCTGAAAATTCTGGAAGCCTCAAGAATCTTCCCCGAGTTGCAAAGAGCTGAAATTCTAGAATTGAAGGTAACAACATCAGGAACAAGCCCATCCTCCCTCATCCTCTCGACCAACCTCTCAGCCTCATCAACATCACCTTTCTTGCAGAAACTGGCAATCAAAGTATTGTATATTATCACGTTAGGACAAACGCCCATCATTTTCATCATATCCAGAAGTTTCAAACCTTCTAAAGGAAGCCCAAATTCACAATAGCCGCGAATCAAAATCCCAAAAGTGAACTCATTAGGCTGACACCCTTTGTCGCGCATAACATCAAACAGGTGGCGGGCATCTCCCAAACGATTCGAATTACACAACCCGTCAATGAGAAGGTTAAAAGTATAAGTAACAGGCGAAACGCAAGCAGAAATCATATCTTTATACAACCAAGACAAGAAATTCGGACCATCAAATTTCAGAGACTTGTGCATAAGCAAATTGTAGAGTGATACATTGGGTGGTGGTTGATGAGGTAAGTGAGAACGAGTAGATTTGAAGAGAGAAATGGCATCGTGAATATATCCGTAAGTTGCTACGAGCTTGACGAGGGTGTACTGAGAAGGAAGGGAGATTTGAGGGGATAGAGAAAGGAGGAAAGAGTGAAGAGTGTGGATTTCGGAAAGCATTTGGGAATGGAGGAGGATACGGGTTAGGGGAGGGATTGAATAGAGGGGAGGATTTGGAGTAGAGAGAGTGCGTTTGAAGAGTTGCCATGCCAGCTTGGGGTTGCTCGAGTTCTTGATTAATGCTTTGGTTAGCGTTTTCGTTTGCTGCTCCATTGTCGTGTAAGAGTTCAATAGTGCTGAAATAATTCTTCCTTCTTCCTTCTTCTTTCTTCCTTCTTCCTTCTTCCTTCTTCCTTGGCTGCTTTCTTGCTCCTATGTCATCTTTTCTCAAATACATTTGACTTTCTCACTTCAAACCAACTACAATTATTCCTAACTAGTTTTTAAATTTAAATATTAATTAATATGTTAAAATTCATAGCCTCGATAGGTAGCACGTTAGGTTAGGCAGTATATGGTGCAGTCGAGTTTCTATTTGTCTTGCTCAATTCACTCGCATTACTCTTTAGTATAATATTTTTTATCCATAGATGACTATTAATATTCAAAGTTGATTATATTATTGGATTCAATCTTATTTCATGTATTTCTACTTGTTGTAATTACTTTTTGTTTTTCGATCGTTCTCTAGCCAAGGGTCTATCAGAAACAGTAAAAATACGTACATTTTACCCTCTTCAGATCTCATTTGTGGGAAATTACTTGATTTTTTGTTGTCGTTGTTGTTGTGTTGAAATTAATCTTTTTAAATAATTTTTTCAGTCTCCAAATAATAATAGATTAGTGTATGCGATATTTTATTTTTATTATTTTGAAAAGGCATGTAAAGAAAATCTAACCGATAAATTTTGATCTATCTTGTCCTAAAAGCACAGTATTTACTTTGTAAGCATTATTAACTTTTTCTCCTTTCCTTCAAAGAACAATTATTATGCCTCAAATCCCAAACATCAGAGAATTAATTTTGAGTGGTTTTATAAACTTCTCTTAATTTAAATATATAAAAATCTATATTTACTTAAAAGGAAAAAAGTCAGCCCTAAATTTTGCCAAGTGGTAACGTAAGAGAATGTCATGTGTTCTTTTTTTGGACAAAACTTAGTTAATTTGTTATTAATTAGTTTTAAATTTTAAATTAAAATATTTAAATATCTATTATTTGAAGAAGGAGTAGTTATTTACTCAATTCAAATAAGTAATTAATCATTAGGAAGTTACTATTAGAAATAATAACCGGTTCCAATTTCTCATGAGTAAACCGTTCCAACTTCTTTTCAGTTTTCTTATTTTTAAATTTTTTTAAATTATTAAATCATTTTATTTGAAAACATGCATCGGCTTCCTCAAAAATAGGAGTAGCCTTCAAAACCCTTCAGTTCACCATTTTGAATATGCAGTTCTTTCTCTTATCATATACCCCCCACGTTTTCCCACTCCCACCCAACAGTCCTCACGTTTCAACCCTCTACTTCACATCTCCCTTCACAAATCATCCACACTGCCCCACTATAACCACTTCCCCACTATACTAATCACATGATATTATAAAAGGACATAATAAGGGAGGCGTTAAAACAAGAAAAGTTGAAAGAACAAAGAAAAATAGAGGAGACTCCGACAATATTACGTAACAAATTTTTCTGCAAAATCACGATAGCCTCAAGTCTTTAAATTTTCGCCCAATAACAACGGTATGAAGTTTAATCCACTGTTTGCAGATTTACGATTTACATAATTGTTGGTTAAAGATGCTCTTTTATTTTCCCAATTTTTTTCTTACAGAGTGTCTTTTTGGAATAACAGATTTGGAAAACTGTTTTTTCAATTTAATTATTGTTTTTTTTTTTTGTAATATAGGATAGTATCATGGACATGAATATACTAAATTTTATGTGATCTACTGGAATTTATTATGTACAACTGTATTTGTGTTGTCATCTTATTAGTATACTGACTTAAATTAGGCTGTGTAGCTAAATACTCATATTGGAATTTAGCATAATATGGTTTCTATTTTTAACTGAGTTGTTACATGTCCAGAATTGCTGAAACTTATAAAGTTTGTACTTTTCCTTTTAATTTTCAAAATTACAGAATTTGTCTCGCAATTTCTTCTCATCTCCTTTAATATTCGAAAGAGCTTCAGCAAACTTTTTTTTATTTTTATTGCCTGTCGATGCTCAACCAAGGAAGCTTTATATCCACTACTGATGTTTGTCCTTCATTCAGTTGACAATGTCTTTTAAAATAGTTGTATAAATCCATCAATATGTTCAAATAATATGCATGTCCTATGTTATCACAATGAGATGTTGTAGCGATTCTTATTGTTTCCTTAGTCCTATTTCAAATATGGCTGAACAAGGACACGTTCAAATTACTCCAACTACGAGTTCTCAAATTCAACGAATGGGACAACGTAGAAGGGTACGCCGTCGCAGCATTTATTCCTATAATGATTCTGACTCAAAGCCTGAAGTTATCAGGAATGTCCCAAGGGCGATCAAAAATAAGTTAAGAGATCGAAGGGCTGAACGAAGGGACAGAGAAAAATTTTTTTAGAGAGCTTAAGCCTTCAATAGATGAACATATTGCAGATTATCAGCTTACTCGAGATGCACTAATTGATGCTATAGAATAACGATCATCAATACAATTCATCTTTTTCTAAAGTCTTTCAAAAGGGCATACTAAATCCAGCTTCTCAGATCCTTCTCCGTGGAAAATCAAAAAATCCCACTTTCTATACCAAGCAAATACACCATACAGAATCAGAAAAGGCGTAAAAAAAACTTTGTTACCAAAGGTATGTTCTTTGATTAGCATAATCATATCTGAAATACTTTTTATATTTTTTTATTGCAAGCTTATAAGTAGTAAGATCAAATAGAGTAAAAAAAAATTATAATCTCTGATCAATTTGTAGATAAATGGGGTAAAAACATAATTTTGGTGATGATTATGGTATATAAAATTCTGGTTTAAGTTATGAAGTCTTTATAGTGAAACATCTACCGTAAAAGAGTAGATAGAAGTATTCATATAAATTTAGCTTCTAAAAGGACTTGACAACATGAAGTTGGTTGAAGAAGTTCAACAGTAATCGAGTTCTAACGTTTGCAATTCAATAGTTGCAAATTACAGAAGGGAGTGGAACTATAGTGTTAGGTTATTTCTACTCCATATTCATGTACTGAGACTAAATTTTAAGATAATTGATTTATTCTTGAATTTATATCCAAAATCATGCATTCCTTCGGACTCGTGTGCTAGATGCGCTAGCAATTTTTGCTGGTCTTTGAGGAAATCTTGATCATCTAAATATCTGCTTAAGTTTATTTTGTCGCCAAATTTCTTTTCCTATCATCTTCTACCTTGTGTAATTTATAATTGCTCTGAATTTTAGCATCTGTTGTTTTATGAGATTTATAGATTTTCTAATAATAATCTTTTGGTGCCTTCAATTTTTGTGCTTCATTCTGTTTTGATGTGAGAATACATAAAAATAATTTAGTCCGAAGGATGAAAAACATGTGGTTCAAAGGAAGAAAAGGGTTAGAGGTACCGGTTCAACAAGAACAGCTAAAAGGAACGAAAAATTTATATAGCTTATATTTTGTTAGTTCTCTGTTTCACTGATCATTAGGAAAGTTGTGCATATTATTGCCTCTGAAGTTTCCTCCTTCAAAATTCTGCATTTTATATTTTTATATTTTACTAAAATTTATTCTTATTTGAATGTTTGGTTTAGTTAATTATTAGTTATATAACTAATGATGCATATTAAATATTATTTTGTAGACATGAGAATACATCATATTGAACCTTCCAATAATACAAATTATTCTGTCGGAAGTGAAGAAAGAGTTCCTCCTTTGTCCGATATAACAAATGGTGAGTCAAAATATCATCTATTTAATATATTAGTTGTGTTGTTACAACTTACTTTATCATAATTTATTCTTACTATAATGTTTGGCCAAGTTGATTAATAGTTCTACAACTAATGATGCATATAAAACTCATTGTGCAGACATGCAAATAAATTATCTTCTCCCCGATTTAAATACAATTCCTATATGGCAAGGTTAGTTCCTCAATGGTGTTCTCTATTTAACACCGTTATTGTATACATATTTTGTTGACTTATTTTATTCTATCTGTATTACTTTTAAAATTATACGTTCTCATCATAGGTGCGTACAGTGACAACATATTGCCTAATTTAAATGGCACTCCAACTGAAAAAGGTATTAAAAGTTTGATTCTCATATTAATTTTTCGTCTAAAGTATATCAAAAGTTTAAAAAATTATTATTTAATAGGAACTCTTTCAATTAATACTAATAATCCTACTACATTGTAGATGTGCAAATGTATAATTCTCTGCCAGATTTAAATGAAACTCCAATAATGCAAGGTAAGCATTTGAAATTCATATTGTTATTAGTTAAAAGTAAAATACAATGTTAAGATTAATGAAAATTAAATACTGCAACTCTCTTACTAGCAATCAGGGCTGCAACAAACAACACTGTCATTCTGTATGTTTCTATGAGATATTGGTTTACCTTTAAATAATGACCTTATACTAGATGTGGCTATATGAATCTGAAGTTACTTAATTGACTATCTTCGAGAGAAATATTTTGGCATTGTTTCAAGTTCTAACACCCGAAATATAGGAACTATTTTTTTCAGAATGATAGTATTACTAAGAAGTGAACTGGCAACTAAAAGTTGTAAGTTTAGGAGTATATGTCAAAATACTGTACGTTAACGCACTGTATCATCTTGATGTAATATTGAGTTGTCTTTACCAATACTTGAATTCTGGATTCAACTTGCGCGTCTCGTCCTCTAATGTTTATGAATCGTAGTAAATTAAAAAGAATGGCAGTGTTCCATTGAAGTCTTAACTGACTAGACAACTTAGTATGTCCGTATAGACTACAAGTAGAGTGTGCAATAAAGGGAAGCTTCTCTAGGAGAGCCTATGGATGATCAGGGGAGTAGAAGTAGGAGTAGTAATAGTCTTAGATCAATATACACTTACAAATTATACATGTAACAGGGCAGTTTCCAAATAACATAGGATATGAAGATGATGAAGAGTATCCAGGTATGACAACCATATCTTTGCACTTTTCTGTTATTATTAAAGAAAGAATCTATATTCACAAACATAGATGTATATATTAATAATCCATCCCTATTAATTGATTTAACTAATACTTTTCTTAGATGTGGATGTTGAATGTGACGAAATTTACACTGAAGGTACTTATCAGATACTCCTTATTCACTCAATGTAGTTGGATAAAATAAATCAATAATCTCTGTCTTTGACTTTGTATATTATTGTAAGTATAGATTACTGGGACATAGGAGATGTTACATATGAATGCGAAAAGTGCGGTGCTCTTTTTTGGTATGAAGAAAGAATCCGCAAGCATTACAACTCAAAAAAACTATTTTCACAATGTGTTGTGATCGTGGAAAAATAAAGCTTCCAGATCTTAAGAAGCCTCCTGAAGTTTTGAAACAACTTTTATTTGGATCAGGTTAGAGGAATTATAACTTTTAATATCAACATGTTCATATCGTCTTATATTCACATTTATCATTTTGCAATGGTTTTAATATAGGTCCTAAAAGTAGCCATTTTCGAGAAAATATTAGGAGTTATAACTCTATCTTCTCATTTACGTCAATGGGGGTAAGGTTGATGTCTCTATCAACCAGAAAAGAGGGCCAAGAACGTTCAGATTATGTGGTTAAAACTATCATCAAATTGGGAGTTTACTACCTCCTAAAGGATCTACACCAAAATTTGCACAGTTATATATATATGACACAGAGAATGAAGTTACAAATAGAATCAATGCTTTCAGGTTAGTCTTATACCTTTATTATATAATACTATGCAAATAACATTTAATTTAAAAACCTTTATTGATATCATATATTTTTTCAGTCGTGGCCAAGATAATAATAAACTTCATGCTGAAATTGTTTCTGATCTAAAACAAATGCTTGATGACAATAATGTTTTGGCAAAGACATTTAGGATGGTCAGAGGTCGATTCCAGGAGAATATAGACTCCAATGTTAAGCTCAGATTAATAGGAAAAAGAGGTGCTGATGGTAGAAGATACAACTTACCAACAATACCAGAAGTAGCTGCTTTGGTGGTTGGTGATTTTAAAGTTTCTGGAAGTGATCGTGATATCATTATAGAAACACAATCTGGACAGCTACAAAGGATAAATGAACTAAATGCTGCATATTTAGGACTACAATATCCTTTGCTTTTTCCTTATGGTGAAGATGGATACAGAGAGGATATTCCTTTAAGTCATGGTGATGAATCATCGAGAGGAAGGCAATGTATTAGCATGCAAGAATTTTTCGCTTATAGAATTCAGGAAAGAAAAGATGAAGTTCCCACCATTGTGTCTTCAGGAAGATTATTTCAGCAATTTTTAGTTGATGGTTATACAATGATAGAATCTTCTCGGTTGAAGTTTATCAGGACTCATCAAAAGCAATTAAGAGTTGATTCTTATAAAGTCCTAGCAGATGCTATTTTGCATGGTGACATCGATCCTTCATCCCAAGGTAAAAGGATGATTCTACCTTCAAGCTTTACAGGGGGTGCACGATATATGGTTCAGAATTATCAAGATGCTATGGCAATATGTAAATGGGCCGTGTACCCTGATCTTTTTATCACATTTACTTGCAATCGTAAGTGGCCAGAGATTACTAGATTTGTGGAGAGCAGAAACTTGAATCCTGAAGATCGTCCAGACATTTTAAGTAGGGTGTTCAAAATCAAATTGAACCACTTAATAAAGGATTTGAGAGATAATCAAGTTTTTGGACAAGTAAAAGCAGGCACACAACATTTATAATTTATTTTAAATAAAGATGATAATTTATATGAATCAAATAATTGTTTTTTTAATAAACTTGCTTAATTTCCAATGCAGTGATTTATACCATTGAGTTCCAAAAACGAAGACTACCTCATGCTCATATCTTACTTTTTCTTCACGAGCATAATAAATTTCCATCTACGTCAGATATTGATAGAATAATTTCGACAGAAATACCAGATAAAGTGGATGATCCTAATTATTACAATGCCGTTAAAAATTTAATGATGCATGGCCCATGTGATTCTGCTAGGAAATCTTCTCCTTGCATGTTGAATGGTAGATGTACAAAGCACTTTCCTAAAAAGTTTGTTGTGGCCACAACGGTTGATGAAGAAGGGTATCCTGTTTATAGAAGAAGGGATAATGGTAGAACAATTATGAAAAATGGTATTAATTTGGATAACAGGTATGTGGTGCCACACAATCGCTTTTTATTATTAAAATATGGCGCTCATATCAATATTGAGTGGTGCAATCGAACAAGATCCATTAAATATTTATTTAAGTATGTCAATAAAGGTCATGATCGTGCAACTGCTGCTTTTTCTCAAAGTACTCATGACAATGGTTCATCAACCATTGATGAAATCAACATGTATTATGATTGTCGCTACATATCCCAATGTGAAGCTGCTTGGAGAATATTTAAGTTTCCTATTCACCATAGAGAACCATCAGTGGAAAGACTATCATTTAATCTTCCAAATGAACAAAATGTCATTTTTTCTGATGATGATCCAATTGATAATGTTGCCAATAGACCAACTGTGAAGGAATCAATATTTTTGGGATGGTTTGAGGAAAACAAAAAAAATTCGGAAGTAAGAGATTTGACTTACGCAGAATTCCCTCTTAAATTTTGGTGGAACCAAAAATTAAAAAAAATGGGAAAAGAGGAGAAAATCTGGATTTTCTATTGGGAGGATTTTCTTTGTTACTCCTGGAAATGGAGAGATATATTATCTTAGATTGTTGTTGAATGTAATCAAAGGTCCAACTTCATATGAACAACTTAGAAGAATTAACAATCATGACTATCTTACTTTTAGAGATGCATGTTATGCACTTGGGTTGTTGGATGACGACAAAGAGTATGTTGATGTTATAAAGGAGGCAAGTACTTGGGGCATGTCATCTTATCTAAGACAGTTATTTGTCATGTTATTGTTATCAAATTCAATGTCACGACCAGAAATTGTTTGGCAATAATCGTGGGAGTTATTGTCAGAAGATATTCTCCGTGAAGAAAGAACATTATTGAGTAATCCAGGTATTAAAAGATAAAATTATTAGATTAAATTTTTTTAGTGATATATGTTAAACAAGGAAGAAATATTAATACTTCATAACTTCTATAATATTCTACTTTGTTGAATTTGGTATTCATATAGATGAAGACCACTCTCTGTTTTTAACTATTGATAAAGTCAATTTCATTAATTTTATAATACCGATTTTTTCTCGCTACATTTTGTTTTTATATGTTCTAAACGACATCACAAATTTCAGCTCTTTCTTTTGAGTTATTGTAATACATGTAGTTAAAAGAACTAAAATAGTACTCCAGATTTATGCTTAGACATGTTATTCTATAACAAATTAATGATCTGTATGCAAAAGCAACAACCTATATATACATAAAACTACATGGTTGAGTTTTAAATATGAGTATATATTTTATTTTGAACTTTAACATTTTTATGTCATGCAGCGGCAGAGTTAACAGATGATGAATTGAAAAATCGTTGCTTGAAAAAGCTGGACAAGATTTTAAAAAGTTGTGGAAAAAGCTTTAACGATTTTCCGACAATGCCAAGACCATATTACAATGAGGAAGAATTTGATGGTGCTAACAGACTAATTAATGAGGAATTGCGCTATAATAGGCGCTCTTTGACACAAGAGCATGAACAATTAGTAATGAAATTAACAGTCGAGCAGAAGTCTGTTTATGATAAAATCATATCTGCAGTGAATGAAGACAAATGAGGGTTATTCTTTTTATATGGTCATGGAGGAACTGACAAAACTTTTATCTGGAAAACATTGTCTTCTGGCGTACGATCTAAAGGCGATATAGTGATAAATGTTGCTTCAAGTGGTATTGCTTCTCTTTTGTTACCAGGAGGTCAAACTGCACATTCAAGATTTGCGATCCCTCTAAATCCAACTGAAGATTCAACATGCAATATAAAACAAGGTAGTCCTTTAGCAAAGTTGATTGTGAAGGCAAAATTGATCATTTGGGATGAGGCATCAATGCATAAATACTGTTTTGAAGCTCTTGATCAAACTCTTAGAGATATTCTAAGATTTAAAGATCCGTCAAATTTAGATCGGCCATTTGGAGGTAAAACAATTGTTCTTGGAGGTGACTTTAGACAAATCTTGCTTGTAATTACAAAAAGGTACTAGGCAAGAGATTGTTACAACAACTCTAAATTCTTCATATTTGTGGCCCCACTGTCAGGTTTTAAAGCTAACAACAAATATGAGATTGCAAGAAAATAGATCTGATGCAGATTTGGATGATTTAAAATAATTTTCTAATTGGATCTTGGCAATAGGTGATGGAAAGATTGGATGTTCCATTGATGGCATTGAGAAAGTAGAAATACCCGACGATCTTCTCATACATAATTGTGATGATCCAATATCTGGAATTGTAAAAAGGACATATTCTGATTTCTTGAGACATTTCACAGATATAAAATACCTTCAAGAAAGAGCAATTCTTGCACCAACTCTTCAGATGGTGGAATCGGTGAATGATTACATGGTTTCTCTCAACAATAGCCAGGATAAATCATATTTAAGTTCGGATACAATTTGTATGTCTGATCATGCATTTACATCTTTGGAACATGTACATACACCTGAATTCCTAAATAGTATTAAATGTTCAGGTATTCCAAATCACTCTATCACTTTGAAGGTAGGTGTTCCTGTGATGTTGTTAAGAAATATAGATCAATCGTCGGGATTGTGTAATGGTACAAGATTGATCATCACAAGACTTGGAAATCGGGTAATTGAAGCCAAAGTATTATCAGGAAAAATGGCTGGAGACAAAGTTTTTATACCAAGAATGACACTTACTCCATCTGATGCAAGAATTCCTTTTAAGTTCCAAAGAAGGCAATTTCCAGTCATTCTATCTTTTGCCATGACCATCAATAAAAGTCAAGGTCAATCATTATGTAATGTGGGATTATTTTTGAAGAAGCCAGTGTTTACTCATGGACAACTATACGTTGCACTTTCAAGAGTAACAAGTAGAAAAGGGTTGAAGATCTTATGTTATGATGAAGATGGGAAAGTAACAAATGAAGCTACAAATGTAGTGTATAAAGAAGTTTTCCGAAATTTAGAGGATAGAAGTTTTGAATGAGTAAGTATCAAATGAGTAGCAACAATGACAAGTTCAGTGTACATACTCAGTATATAGTTGCTCATGCTACAGAGAAAGATAAAGTTGAATGAGGTAAACATTCTTCCAAATTTACTTTACATTGATATATCATGTTGCAGCTTAGTCACATGTACTTTATTTGTTAAATTGTCTATCTATATTTGCAGTCAATCAATTCAATTAAATTGTGGACTTGAAAGAATATGGATTACCAACCATCATTTCCATTCATTGACCGCTACTAGGTATGAAATATTACTTAGAAAGAATCTTATTAGAAAAATATATAATAGGAGTAATACTATCGCTTATCAATCACAGCTCCAAGCTCCTGGAGAACTAAATATTTTTCAATCTGGCATCAAATGTGGCACTGGTTATTTTTTGAAATCCAGTTCCAAGCATAATCGCTTCTATATCCATGTTAGTCACAATAGTTTTCAAGAATATTGAGAATTAATTATATTCTAAGTTTCTCGAGAAACATATGTTTGTTAAATGTTAAATATTTAATTGTGCATTTTTTTAACGCTGGAGATCTAATAAAAGATCATGAATGCTGGACAAGGACAGATAACATGAAAACACCACAAATTGTACTAATGATAGATCAAAATAAAAGATCATGAATGCTGGACAAGGCATGTTTGCCTCAGTTCGTTAGTATATTTATCAATATGATGGTAATATGACTGCTAGCAATTCATGAAACCTATGACTATTTCTCAGGTCCTTTTTAATTTGTGGAGTAATCTCTTGAATGTTGCTTAACTTTAGTGCACTGATATTTTTAGATTGTTTTAGATATCTGTTTGATAGAAAAACTTATCATCATTGTGAGCACGTGATTTTTATTTCACGCGATAATCGCTCCAAAAGAAATAAAAAAAAATAATGACAATTGGTCCTGCTGTATAATTTTCGGATTTTTACATGGCACTTTGTTAATTATTTATGATTTTTGCCCATTTTATTTTATTAAAAAAAAATAAAAAAAAAATGTGTAGTGTCATGCGTGATTTGAACCGTAATCCGGTTGTTAAATAGAAAATCATAAAATACGCATTTTTGTCCTGATTTGTTGCCTTGTTTAATTTTACCTACTTTTAACATTTTTTGTTTATATATGCGTGTAATAAATACATTAAGTGCTAATTAATGGTGTTTAGTTTTTATTTAATTAGTTTGTGTGTTTAAGAAAATTAGAAATAAAAAAAGGGGGGGTGAGAGTTGTTTTAATTTTGGGCCGAGTCCCATTTCAAAATCTGAGACCCAAACAAACAACCCAACCCAAAACCAGAATTACCCGGTCCAGTCCGTGTTCAGCCCCTAACTATCCAAACGACACCGTTTTAATCTGGTCTGATCTGGTCCGTTGATCTCAGATTGATCAACGCCAAGATCACATTTTCCCATACCCACAAACAAACCCGACCCGTTCCACCCGGACCAACCCAAACCCTTTACCCTTGAAACGACATTGTTTCCTTCGAGCTGAAGGATCCTGGCCCTTCATCGCATCTCATCCAATGGCCAGGATCCACCCACCCACTAACTATATAAGTCTGTAACCTTACCCTGCCCCCTATCCAATACCCCAGCTCCCGTCTTCACCTTCTTCCCCATCAAACCCTAGAGCCGCCCCTGTATCCTTCACCATGAAAACCGGCGGCATGAACGCCGGTGACCTTCACCTTAACACCCTAGAATCCCCTTGCCATCCGGAACACGGATATGTTAACCACGTAGTTCGAATCCCTTCCCACCTTCTCGAATCTTCATTTGAAGATTCGAGTCGGAACCCGATTTACACCAACCGACCTCAACTTCACACCAGACAGTCCCCAGACCCCCCTCGTGACCAAACCATGCTTGGTTTGGTCCGAATCTGATCAGGGAAGCATGAATCCCAGATCTGATTTTTGAAACTTTGTGGTTCTTCGTCACTGGTCCATACCCGTTCAAACCGAAGAGATTAAGGTCTAATGGACCTTAATCGAAGTGTTTCTCATCTGAGAAATACTTCGATTAAAGTCCGTTCAGTCTTAAGAAAGGTCTGTTCGAATCCAAGTAAGGTTTTGATTTTTCAAGGTTTAAGGTGAGTTCTTTCTTTTCTTTATCTATTTTAGTCTGTGTGATTGTTTTAAAAGCTGTTCATGATTGTTGAAATCTTTTGTTTTGAGTTTTTATTAACTATGTCCTGTCCACCTTGCCCGAACCTTTGTGTTTGATTATTTTCTTTCTTCTGCTTGTTCACTGATAATGGTATGTGTAAGTTGTGCAATCAAGTGAGTATTGAATTGGTTCATTCATTTAGCTCCTAGGGCCCTTCTGTTGTTAACATTGCAATATGAACCCCTTGTGTGATACTGTTAAATGTCTGATTTTTGGCTACGATTGTATGTGTTATAACTAATATAGTCGAGTCGACATGTGTCGTCAATTAGTTTCAGATGTTTGAACAACAAACAAATCGACCTGCTTCTGTTAAGCATTTGCCTGAATCGATTAAGAACTGAGTTTAGTTACTTATAATTGCTAATTTGATTTCAGAAATCTAAGGTGTAGGCTGTAATGGTAATCTGAACTGGAGGGCATGTGCACTTGTGCACAACATGGGCATAAAGGCCCTTTTGGATTGAAATAGTTTGACAGCACATATTGTCAGATTATATTCCTGCTGCCCATGTCTGCTTTTAGTTAATAAAATGGGAAAGTTAAGCCTGCCAAGGGAATGTCATGGGGGTTTAATATTTAAAGGGCTAAGTGGAACTGGAAAGGTACAGCACATGGGAGGGGTATCTGATTAATCTAAACAGGCTATTAAAGGGATGACTTTAGGTATATAAAAGAGGCAGAGCTGAAAGACATAAGGGGGAGAAGATAGACAGAGCATAGAGAGACGAGAAGAAATTGTTAAGAAAAAAAAAGGAAAAAGGAGAACTGGGAGGGAATCAAGAAAAAGATAGAAGACAATCAGATAGAGAATTGAGAGGGGAGAGCTGAAATACATACATATTAACACACACAGACAGACAGAGAGAACTGGAAAAGATTTCTTTTGATAACTTCAGTATAATTTCAAAACTGAAGATTGACATTAGATTTTGAAAAGAAGGGAGATAAGGAGAGGGATATCACAAAAATCAGAAGCTGCTTTCTTCCTACTGTTTGTTCGATTCTCAGTTTGTTCAAACTGTCCAAATCAGTTCTGTCTTCTTTCAAGTATCGACTAAGTCTATTGTTTGGGTTTGTATTGTTTATTTCTCCTGGAATTGGATTGCCTGGATCTCTGATTCCATACTGCTGGGAATTTGCTTTCATTCTGCCATTCCTCCATTGTCTTTAGTGGTTTCTTGCACTGGGATTTTGTTCTATTGCTGCCCGCTGTTACTGCTGCTGTTTGGTATTGCCCCTGTTGCTCTACTGACCCCTTGCTTCTTCTGTTGTATCCAATATCCAGGTACATACTAAGACTTGCATCTGGTGTAACAATGAAAGCATGAAATCAAAGATATGCAGGAGTTTAATCATTCTCTTGCTGCAATTACATTTGTTAGGAATATTATTAAGATCTGTGTAATTTGGTTTAGTTTGTAATTCAAAAAAGAAACACGTCAGGTAGCCTTGCACTTAATCGCAGCTTAGTCCATCCTAAATTGTGATTTCATTTGCTTAATGGGTTGTCTAATGGGGAATGTATGAGTGTTTTAACACACAGGTAATTAGATAACTTTTCAACTAGTATTCTGCATGTATAAAAAGAATGCCTTAAGCTTGCCAGATATGATGTTAGATGTTATTGAATCTTTGTAAGTAGTACACATGATCCTGTTCAAACTCTATTAGCAATAGTTTTTGATAGGATAATTCTATTGACTTGGTTTAAATAAGCAGTTTTCAACTCGGATCCGAAGGACATTTATTATAAGCTCTTAGTAGTTATATTGATCTTGCATATTAATTCCCCCTGACCAATTAACAACATATTCATCCATGAAATAAAGCGCAAAATAATTCACGCCTCATAAAATCAGATAGTCAAATAAGAATTCGAAGTTGGTCAAGTGTGTAATCCTCTTTCTTTCATTTTATTAGAGACAAACACAATAGAAATGTAGTCACTTTAGGATATCCCTTTCTAAAATAATGAGACGAGCCTCGCTAAATAAAAAATGCAAAATTGCGGGGCCCTCAATGATTAACCATAATAAATACTTAGAATTTGGGATGGATTGTTTAGTGAATTCCACTGCCTTCCCCAAAGACAATAACGCGTTAGACTTTTTAGGCGCGATTTAATTAAATCACATTCTTAAATTCGGGTGCGCATTTATGTGACCCAAATTCAAATCTCAACGGAGTCGAAATGTGTTAACAACTACGGGTACATTGATTGTGACGTAGTTCGAGATGCATTTTCGCGACGTTGCAATTCTATAAAAATAAATGATAATAATAAAAGCGGTTTTAAACTTAATAAAAGCACATAAGTCACAACATGTATTTAAATCATATATTTAGCCATTATAACAATTTAAGCGACCGTGCTAGAACCACGGGATTCGAGGGTGCCTAACACCTTCCCTCGGGTCAACAGAATTCCTTACTTAGAATTTCTGGTTCGCAGACTTCATTTGGAAAAGTCGAAAATTTCCTCGATTCGGGATTCAAGATAAACCGGTGACTTGGGACACCAAAAGCCAAACCTTTCCCAAGTGGCGACTCTGAATTAAATAAATAATCCCATTTCGAATATTGTCACTTAAATTGGAAAAACTCCACCCGCGCATTTAACCCTTCGGGGCGGGCGCGCAAAAAGGAGGTGTGACAGCTCTGGCGACTCCGCTGGGGAAATTTACCCAGAACCACTGGTTCAGGGTTCAAGAATTCGAGCTTAGAATAATTGTTATATTTGGCTTTATTTTCTGATCTTTATTACATGTTTTTGCATAACGTGCTAAATGTTGTCTTTTACCGCTTTGATATTATCTGAACTGTATATAAACTGTGTCGAAACCCTTCTCTTCTTACCTCCGGGGAGAAGCTCGCTGGTCGAGACTCCCTATTCTGTTAGTGTCGATACCTGAAATAAGAAAGAGGTCGGACAAGTTACAAAGCCGGACGATCTCGCGGGTCCCCGGTACGTAGCCCCCTCCTCGACTCGAGTTGTCCGCTCGGGTACACAGTCTAGAACAAATACCCAGGGTATAAACCTAGTATAACGAAACTTCATGCCGGATCCCTAGTAGGAACGTTTATTTGCATCATGTTGCATTTGACTTAGGGGGCTCAACACAGGGGTTGGGTCCGTCTAGGACAGGCAACCTGAAATGAAAAGACCACCCTGCTGCATCCTATTTGTTTTGCGCATTTATTTGCTTCGGTTCCGCATGCTGACCCGTTTCTAAAAAAAAAGAGGAAAAATAGCAGCGTAGGGAGATAATTACTTATTTTGAAAAATAGAACCAATGTCCGAGTAGTGTCGAAACCTCGCCGGAATTTCTTCTAAAATGTATATATAAAAAAAAGAGAGTGTCCTTCAGTTCGATTTTTTTTTTTTAAAAAAAATATATATAAAAAATTTCTTTTATCATTTTTCAAAATAAAAAAAAGGGTATTTATTTTTAAAATTAAAAAAAAATGTTGTTTCTTTTGTAGTACCCCTTTTATAAATTCAGACTAATAGTCCAAATATTTCCTAAAAAATAATTAGTAATAAATATTTTCTTTAATCTTTATCTCTTTTCAAAAAATAATAAAATACGTATTCTTGATTTTTAGGTTTATTTGATTTTCTCTATTCACGATAGCCCGAACTACGCCGGTTTGATTCTCACCGGATGTGAGATACGTAGGCAACCCTCGTCGGGTTCAATCCCATTTTTGCTAAAATAGCCAAAATCAATAAATAAATAAAAAATGCGTTTCAAACTTTTAAAAAAAAAGAGTCGTAAATAAATCGGGTGACGCTGTTTTGTCATAAATAGCCGAATGTTCCCGAAAGGGACGCCGGAAGGCTGACTTTGCATAAATAGCCACCTTTGGGTCTTGTTTAGCATTTTTATCCAGTAGACCCACACAGCCTTAAAATCTTCGTCCCCGAAGTGTTTAAAGGCCGTGTTCAAAACTTGATCCCCTCTGTTTAAAATATTTTGAGTCAAGTCGTTTTGTTAAAATCACCTTAATAAATGTGCAGGATGAGCACGATGCAAAATGAACATTTTTCAATAATGACCAAAATCCCTGTCAAGTTACGGCTATGGTGGAATGATCTAGGTGTTGAAGGACAAAATGAGGTTAAGAAATATCTGAAAGGTCTTGTGGGTTTATTGGAAATCCAGCCTCGGGGAGATATCATAAGGGCTTTGGTTACCTATTGGGACCCGGCGCACAATGTTTTCCATTTCTCTGATTTTGAACTCACCCCGACTTTGGAAGAAATGGCCGGATACATCGGGAATACTGAACTTCCCTTGAGGGAAAAATACTTGGTCGCCCCAAGAGTCGTCACGGTACATCGGTTCCTAGATTCATTGAAGATACCTAGAACAGTCCACAACCCGGATCTGGCAGCCGGATTTTGTACTCCATGCTTCATATATGATAGGTACGGTCATGAGGGGGGATTCAATAATCCAATCAACAAACTGTGCAGCAAAGGAGTTCGTCAGAAGTGGGACAAGCACAGACGGGTAGCGTTCATGATGATGTTCCTGGGCCTTCTGGTATTTCCAAGGAAAGACGGAAACATTTATTTGAAGATATCCGGGGTCGTCAGCACTTTACTCACGCAAAGTGACAGTACTCCCGCGCCTATGGTGGTATCTGACATCTTTCGAGCTCTTACAGCTTGTAAAGCTGGGGGAGATTTCTTCGAAGGTTGTAACTTGCTCCTACAGATATGGATGACCGAGCACCTCTGCCATCATTCCGAGATTTTGAGCCATGGTTCCCCGGAAAAGACCTGCATAGAAGAATCTTACACGAGAACCAAAGAGATCATTTTGCCCAAAGGAGTCTTGGCATGGACCTCGTTCTTTCAAGCTCTTACTGCCAGCCAAATACAATGGACGTTGGGATGGTTGCCTGTTGATGAGATCCTATATATGTCTGCAGCTAAAACTCATTTCTTACTGATGGGGCTTAAGAGCATTCAACCTTACGCACCCTGCCGAGTTTTGAGACAGTTCGGAAGATGCCAGACAGTACCTCATGAGGAAGATCTTAGCACTCAAGCAGTTGAAATAAGTCCTAACGGACAATTCCCAGAAGCGAAGATTCGCCAAATCTGGAGTGAGTGTCAATATTTGAAATCAGATACTTGCGTGCGGGATCGAGCCAAAGGAGAGACGGCACCAGGTTACCTTGCATGGTATAGAAGGGAATTTGAGCATGAAAGGCCAGCTAAGAGACCACACATCCGGAATTTCACCGAATCATCGCAAAGGTAGTGGGATTGGTTAGCAAAGGAAAGAGGTTATTGCGCCGAAATCAGCAGGTTAAAGCAACAAGTGGAAAGTTTGAAATATGAGCACAACATGCAAGATGCTACCAATCTGGGAGAGCGGAACAGGTTAATTCAGGACAACGAAAGACTCAGAGCCCAGATCAAATGGATAAGGGTGGATGCGGATAAACAGCCAAGGCATCGATCAGACGAGCAGCTGATAAAAAGGCTAAAAGGTGAAATCAGGGAATGGCAAGATAGTTTGGAGAAGTCTGAAAACGTCATAGCAGAGCTCAGGGCACAGTGGGATACAAGAGCAGATAAGCATCGCCGATACCTAAATCAATTGGAAGGCGACCACGAGAAAACTGTTGCTAAAATAAAGAAAGAGATGGCTACACTTGAGATGAAAGCAGCTAATCAGGCCAAGGGTTTCCAAATTGAGAGCAGATACTGGTACGACTCAATAGCCCAGATGAAGTTGGAAGTACGGCGACTGAAGCACCAGCATATACAGGATGCTCAAGTATTCAAGATATGTAGCGACCAGATAAAACGCCTACTCATAGAGAAGAAGCAAACCAGAGATAGGATCAAGGCCATTGCCCATGCCATCACCAGACGATGTCTACGATGCGAGAACATGTCCAGCGTTACCGTCCTCTCGGCAGTGATGGGTTATGTCAAGCAGACTATGCATGAGCTGGAGCAACTTGAGAGGAATCTCACACCTAGGACCGCGGTGAGGCCGAACGATGCCCCGCGGACACCAATTTTCAAAACCATAATGCACTCATAAGTCAAATATGTATCTTAGCATCTTCTGCTTGTTTTTCCCATTAGGGTGATTTTTAGTCTATTTTGAGTCTAGGTTTATTTTCAAAGTTTGCTCTTTCTTTTGCAAAATGTAGTTTGTAATAGACCATTTCAACAATAAAGAGGTTGTTTCTTTTACGCTCATTTGTGTTTTTCGAACTACGTAATGATCTGATTCACGTAGGCATCGTGATACGTAGGCAATCCTCATCGGATCCGGTCGCATTTCTTTTACTGCAAGATAAAAAAAATATAAAAAAATAAAAAAAATAATAATAAAAGAAAAACAAAAAAAAGGGAAAAAAAACTAATAAGAGGAAAAATGCCGGAATGACGCATGCTCTCATAGCAAACATATAGTAATCCACTTAACTGTATAGGTGCATCATGCCCAACGTGAGATTAACTATCTGTTTATTTGCTACAAATTAACCGTGCGTTTGTCATTGAGTATATCCAGGGTTTTTGAAAAGACGGTTGGTTTGGTGAAAGTCTGGCCTCGCACTCATACTTCACGAGGTCAAGGAGAAGTGTTCAACTACCTGTTGTTAGGACCAGAAGCAGTACTCACACTTACTTCACCAGGTCAAAAGGAAGTGTGGAAATGTCTTCAGAAATTCCATTGCAAACAATCCCTGTTTCCGAGGAGAGCTCGATCTCAGCCGTCCTCACACCTGAATCCGCAACTGCGGAGGAAAATAGAATCCTACGGCTCCGCATGTTGGAAATGCTGGACGATTGGAATAATGGGAAAGAGCCGCCAAGTGTCGTCCCCGGATTCCCTGAATTATTCTCCAGGTCAAGTGGGACTTCTAATGTCCCCATAAATTATCCTGCTACCCCATTCGGGTACCCAGCCACCTCAGCCTTCTCTGCTGGATCGCCTTCTGAGCCTCATCCCCGAATGTCGGCCACTGATGCAAGCATGAACATCTTTACTGCATCGCCTTGCCCGATCACGGCGCAGCCCGCCACGTACAAGCCAAGCTTTTACTCATCCTCTTTTACATTCCAAGCACCATCGTTTTCAATGGAACCAACTAGGTTCGCTACCAGTACTAACCCTCTACCGCCTCAGTGCGAGCCCGCACCTGGGCAGGATCAGAACCCCAAAACTGCAGAACAAAATGAGATTGCCAAGAGAATGAGAAGCCTTGAACAAAGTTTGAAGAATATGCAAGGATTGAGCGGACAAAAGAGCGTCTCTTACGCTGACCTGTGCATGTTCCCTCACGTGCACCTGCCAACGGGTTTCAAAACCCCAAAGTTCGAGAAATACGATGGGCACGGTGACCCCATTGCACATCTTAAGAAATACTGCAACCAACTACGGGGAGCCGGCGGAACAGAAGAACTGTTGATGGCGTATTTTGGGGAAAGTCTAGTAGCGATAGCTTCGGAATGGTATATGGATCAGGAAATGTCCCGATGGCATATATGGGATGATCTCGCCAGGGATTTTGTAAAACAATTCCAGTATAACATCGACATTGCGCCAGACCGAAACTCTCTGTCGAAATTGAAGAAGAAACCTTCAGAAAGCTTCAAAGAATATGCTATTAAATGGCGTGAACAAGCGTCGAGAGTGAAGCCTCCAATGGATGAAGTGGAAATGGTCACTACCTTTCTCCAGGCTCAAGAGTCTGACTATTTCCAAAACATGATGTCAGCCATGGGTAAGCCATTCGCGGAAGCGATCAAAATAGGAGAGATGGTAGAAAATGGGCTGAAAACAGGTAGGATTCTGAGTCAAGCAGCCATAAGGGCGACCTCCCAGGCCGTCCAAAGCGGGTCCGGAGAAACGACAAGGGGGAAGAAGAAGGAAGAAACGACTATGGCAGCCTCGGAAGCGAGGGAGTATCGTTATCCCAGGCCCCATTTTCCGGAAAGAGCCCCACAACACTACTACCCCCACTCAAATTTGGCATATGCTCATCAACCTTATATGGTCATGAATGCCCAGCCTTATGCCCATCCACCACAACAAGCCAACCGTGGCCCAGCTCCACCTCCCAGAAATCAGCCTCCTTACCGCAACCACTATAACCCACAACCCCCGCAGAATAACTTCCACCCTCAGGAGCCACCTCGACGGCGAACTTTCACGCCCATCGGTGAACAATACTCTACTTTGTTCCCGAAGCTAATCCAATTGGGTTTCTTGCAACCAATCTCAAACAAGGCAAAACCCGACGTCACCTTCTTACAAAGCTGGAGTCAGATGCGCCTTCATTCAGGAGCCGAGGGACATGACACAAATGACTGCTGGTCGTTGAAAAGAGTGGTCGAAAACTTGATAGAGCAAGGGAAAATAGTGCTAAGGGACGAGGAGATCCGGAATGTAACTAACAATCCACTACCCGCTCACAATAATGGGCCGTTGATCGGAATGATTTGTGAAGACAAAGAGTTCGACCCTGCACTGAAAGCCATAATTGCCATTGTCGACACGGGGAAGAGGCCTGAGATAGACCAGAAACCAGAAAAGGGGGAAGAGGTCAAAGCTATAAAGAAGGTGCCTGAAAAGAAGGTGGAGAAGAAAGTGATACCGGTAAAGGATGAAGTTCTTTACATACCACGAGGTCAAGCTGAGAAGACGCAGAACTTCGGAACCAAAAGGACAAAACCTATGTACGTGCCGAAAGGGGCCTATGTGGTCCGGGGGACGATTCAACCACCTCGGCTGAATGAGCCAGTGGTTATCGGACGCGTGCCACAAAAGCCAATGACCAACCCGTCCACAGTGCCGTGGAATTATCAAAAGACTTTGGTAATGTACAAAGGTAAAGAGGTCATGGGAGAACTTCCAGAAAATACTTTCATTGGAAGGTATTCAAATACCCAAGAACTGAACGACGCCACACAAAGGCGCTTTCCGCCAAAGAAACCCATAAGTGTTGAAGAAGCGGAAGTGTTCTTCCAACAAATGAAAATGCCGGATTACGAAGTGATAGATCAACTGTGCAAGTACCCCGAGCAAGTGTCCATGCTATCATTGTTAATGAGGTCGGCCAAGCATCAAAAGATCCTACTGAAGACTCTGAATGAAGCATATGTGCCAGTTGAAACCTCGGTAGAACAATTAGAGCGGATGACAGAAAGATTCTTCGCCGTCAACCAAATCTCGTTCAGCAAGAATGATTTACCCCCGGAAGGAGCAGCACACAACAAGGCTTTGCATTTAACAGTTAAATGCGAGGACTATTATGTCAAGCGGGTAATGTTGGATGGGGGATCAGGTGTTGACATTTGCCCGCTTTCCACGCTACAAAGGATGGAAATTGGGACCGGAAGAATCCGACCCAACAATGTCTGCGTAAGAGCTTTCGACGGCATCAAGAGAGATACCATGGGAGAAATAGACCTGTTGTTGGTCATAGGACCAGTCGAATTTCAAGTAACCTTCCAGGTAATCGACATGGATACATCCTACAATTTTCTCCTTGGCAGACCCTGGATCCATGCGGCAGGAGCCGTGCCTTCCACTCTTCACCAGATGGTGAAGTTCGAGTACGAAGACCGAGAGATCGTGGTCCATGGGGAAGACGAACATGCCATTTATCGGGACCCATCCATCCCGTATCTTGAACCGAGAGAAGGGAGCGAACATACGGTCTATCAAGCTTTCGAGATTGTACTGGCAGAGCAACACGAAGAGGGAATACCTTGCCCCCAGCCTTTCTTGTCTAACGCCTCGGTCATGGTGGCCAAAGAGATGATCCGGCATGGATTTAGGCCAGGGAAGGGACTTGGACGAACCCTTCAGGGAATAACAGAACTCATTACTTTGCCAGTCATCAAGAAACCTTTTGGACTAGGTTTCAAACCTACTCCAGCAGACGAAGAGTGGGCAAAGAAAAGGAAAAATGAGGATTGGAAGTTACCTCAACCACTGCCGGATTTATATGCAACTTTCATCAGGCCAAGGTACGTTGAGGAAGAAGATGATGAGGTCTTCGCAGCTGAGGAAATCGAGGAGATATGTGGGGCGATGAGAGAGATGCTCTATGAGGTCCACATGGTTCAACCAGGTGAAGGCACAAGCACTGCGGAGATGCTATACATGGGGCCGAACGCCCGACTTCAAAACTGGGAGGCTACGCCATTCCCGACTAGACGGAAGTCCGGGTAGACCTGTCCTGCCACCTTTCCTGTGTCACAAGTTATCTCCAGGACATAACTTGAGCGTTTTCTTCCTTTCAATTGTTGTTTTGAATTCCTAAGTTGTAAACATTGTTGTCTTCCAACTTTCCAAAGAAAAAAAAATCATCATCATTGCTTTCCCATTCTTTCTTTTGTTCTAATTTTTGTTATTTTTCCTTTTTATCTTTCTTTTCAGTCATAATAATGCGGCTTTAAATATGACATGCTTGCGGACTTCACGCCCAGATCACAATGAGTTATTTAACTGCGAATTAATGAACCCAGAACCAGAATATGATGCGGAAGAGGCTTTTAGGGAAATAAACCGAGAGTTGGAATATTTCGAGAATAAACCTAAGCCAAATCTGAATGACACTGAACCGGTAAATTTAGGAACCCCGGAAGAAATCCGGGAGACCAAGATAAGCATTCACACGGACAAGAAAACGTGAGAGGCGATAATTCAACTTCTTTTTGAATTTAAAGACGTGTTTGCTTGGTCATATGATGACATGCCGGGGCTAGGTGTTGACCTAGTGGTTCATAAATTGCCGATTCATCCTGATTGTCCTCCAGTTCAACAAAAGCAACGAAAATTCAAAACTGAGGTCAGTGACAAGATTAAAGAGGAGATCACCAAACAACTGAAAACGGGAGTGATTCGGGTAGTCCAATATACAACATGGTTGGCGAATGTGGTTCCAGTACCAAAGAAGGACGGGAAAACTCGAGTATGTGTAGATTACCGAGATTTGAACAGAGCAAGTCCTAAAGATAATTTCCCGCTGCCCAACATCCACATCCTCGTTGATAATTGCGCCAAACACGAGATACAGTCTTTTGTAGATTGTTATGCTGGGTATCATCAGGTATTGATGGATGAAGAGGACGCCGAGAAAACTGCCTTCACCACGCCTTGGGGCACCTACTGTTACCGGGTCATGCCATTTGGTTTGAAGAATGCTGGGGCTACTTACATGAGGGCCATGACTGCCATTTTCCATGACATGATGCATCAGGAAATAGAGGTGTACGTGGATGACGTGATAGTCAAGTCCAGGACGCAGGATAATCACATCCAAGACTTGAGGAAATTCTTCGAGAGGCTAAGGAAGTATGACTTGAAGCTAAACCCAGCCAAATGTGCTTTCGGAGTTCCGTCGGGCAAACTTTTGGGCTTCATCGTAAGCAGGAGAGGTATCGAGCTAGATCCAACTAAGATAAAATCCATCAGAGATCTGCCTCCCCCAAGAACAAAGAAAGACGTGATGAGTCTTTTGGGCAGGTTGAACTACATCAGTCGGTTTATTGCCCAGCTGACGAGCACGTGTGAGCCCATATTCAAGCTGTTAAGGAAAGATGCGGCGATTAAATGGACAACTGAGTGTCAAGAAGCCTTTGATAAAGTCAAAGAATACCTTTCGAATCCCCCGGTCTTGGTCCCTCCAGAACCGGGAAGGCCACTTTTCTTGTATCTAACAGTCTTGGAGAACTCTTTCGGCTGCGTTCTCGGGCAACACGACGTAACCGGAAAGAAGGAGCAAGCAATCTACTACTTGAGCAAGAAATTCACCGGCTACGAGGCCAAATACACACTGTTGGAAAGGACATGTTGCGCTCTCACATGGGTTGCTCAAAAGCTGAGACATTATCTCCAAGCCCACACTACGTTCCTCATAAGCAGGTTGGATCCTTTGAAGTATATATTTCAGAAACCAATGCCTACTGGGAGACTGGCTAAATGGCAAATCTTGCTTACGGAATTCGACATAGTTTATGTCACTCGCACGGCAATGAAAGCCCAGGCGTTAGCAGATCATTTGGCCGAAAATCCGGTCGATGAGGAATACCAGCCATTGGATACCTACTTTCCAGATGAAGAAGTAAACACCGTAGAAGTGATCTCGGAGGAAGCTCATGTTTGGAAGATGTTCTTTGACGGAGCCGTGAACGCCAAGGGTGTAGGGATTGGGGCAATTTTGATCTCGCCTTCTGGTCAGCATTATCCCGCCACAGCTAGACTTCGTTTCTTTTGCACAAATAATACAGCTGAGTATGAAGCTTGCATCATGGGCATGCATATGGCAATCGATCAGGATGTCGAAGACTTACTGATTATGGGAGATTCTGACCTGATCATCCGACAAGTCCAAGGTGAATGGGAAACTCGGGATGTCAAACTTATCCCATACCGACAACATGTGGAGGACCTCAGCAAGTGCTTTACATCAATAGAGTTCAGGTATATCCCGAGGTGTCACAATGAACTGGCAGATGCACTCGCTACTTTGGCTTCAATGCTACCTTACCCGGGCAATGCCCACGTCGATCCTTTGGAAATCCAAATCAAGGAAAGACACGGTTACTGCAATGTAATCGTGGCGGGATCAAATACGCAGCCTTGGTACTATGACATCAAGAGGTTCCTGAAGACACAAGAATACCCCGAGCACGCTACTGGAGATCAAAAGAGGACCATTAGGCGACACGCAAGTGGTTTCTTTCTGAGCGGTGAATTGTTGTATAAAAGGACCCCGGACCTCAATCTTCTAAGATGTGTCGATATCGAGGAGGCAAGAAAGATCATGCACGAAGTACACGCAGGTGTGTGCGGACCTCACATGAACAGTTATGTCCTAGCAAAGAAAATCCTTCGAGCAGGTTATTACTGGATGACCATGGAAAAGGATTGCTTTAGCTTCGTTCGGAAGTGTCGTCAATGTCAGGTGCACGGTGATTTGATTCACGCACCTCCCACGGAGCTGCATCCTATGTCTGCGCCTTGGCCATTTGTCGCCTGGGGCATGGACGTCATTGGACCAATCGAACCGAAGGCTTCGAATGGACACAGGTTTATACTGGTCGCCATCGATTACTTCACAAAATGGGTAGAAGCTGTCACTCTCAAGTCGGTCACTAAAAAAGCTGTAGTGGATTTTGTACACTCAAATCTTATCTGTCGTTTCGGTATTCCTGCGACTATCATTACAGATAATGCAGCAAACTTGAACAGTCACTTGATGGGAGATGTATGCGAGCAATTCAAGATAACGCATAGGAATTCTACTCCTTATCGGCCGAAAGCCAATGGTGCTGTGGAAGCGGCAAACAAAAACATCAAGAAGATTTTGAGGAAAACGATCCAAAGTTCCCGACAGTGGCATGAGCAGTTACCTTTTGCATTATTGGGGTATCACACTACGGTACGCACATCAGTAGGAGCGACTCCTTATCTTTTGGTTTATGGGACCGAGGCTGTAATACCGACAGAGGAAGAAATTCCTTCGCTTCGAACCATTGTCGAAGCAGAAATCGAGGACAGCGAGTGGGTCAAGACTCGGTTAGAGCAATTGACGTTGATTGATGAAAAGCGAATGGCCGCAGTTTGTCACGGACAGTTATACCAACGAAGGATGGCCCGTGCTTACAACAAGAAAGTCCGACCCCGGAATTTCGAAGTAGGTCAGCTGGTACTGAGGCGTATTCTGCCGCATCATGAAGAAGCAAAAGGAAAGTTTGCCCCAAATTGGAAAGGCCCATACATCGTAAGGAAGATATTGCCGAGAGGAGCCTTGTATTTAGGTGATATCGAAGGAAATGACCCCGACACAGCAGTAAATGCAGATGCAGTCAAGAGATACTATGTCTAGATCATACTCCCGTGATCCTGACACATTTGAAAATGGCGAAGGTTTTATCCCCCACTACTCCCAAACACTACCCAATCCTCTCTACAAAAAAAAGACAAAAAAAAAACAAAACAAAACATTGATTGAGGCCTGAACTACGTTTGACTTGATTCCGAAAGGATACGTAGGCAGCCTCTCCCTGAGGTTCAGTCACACCAACAATAAAATCCCATTCGCCCTGAAATTGAAACCGGGGCACGTCGAGCAGTTGAGAAGTTAGTATCGTCTACCTCTCTTTACCAAGTACAAGCCTTCAAATCAGTTACCAAATATGGTGGGGAACCAATAAGCGTCGCAAATGGAGACCAGCACACTCTGAATTGAGAGAGATAAAATGAGAGAGTCTCGTCGGTGAAAACCTTCGGGCACCACGAGGCGACGGGAGTAGAGAAACCAAAATGAGAGAGCTTGTTTTAGTAAAAACTCATAAAGAGTGCTATCAAGCGATGACAGGAAGAGAAATGAGAGAGGTCAGCCAGCGAAAACCCGCAAAGGGCGCTGTTGGCCGAAAAGAATGACTCCACCCTAAGGAGGTCTCGGCAAAGTTCCACCGGTTTGGAATCACAGGTCCGTTCTGGTTCGAAGAAACGCAAGTTCATGGAAGGTCAGGCGTCCAGTCCAAAGAGCATGTCATGTCATTTAAAGCCAGCGTTATCTTCCTCAGATAAGTCTTTCTCGTCCCGAAAGCGACACTCCCTTCCTGAAATTTGTTTTCTCTTTTCTTTGTTTCTCTTCGAATCCCTTTTTTATGTTTTAACCCCAAGTTCAGGATACACCAGAAAGGGCAGGTGGCAGGTTTGTTTGCACGGAATCCCGTTCATGAAGGAAAACGCCTCATTTCATTGTTACTATTGCCCGAGCCTGATGAATCATGATGTGTGATGGTGTTTAAAGTAAAGAGGAAAAGAGAAATTTCCTCCCCAGCAAGTCCACTTTCAGATAAATCCCCACAGAGTCTCCCTCTGTACAAACCCCCACAGAGTCTCCCTCTGTACAAATCCCCGCAGAGTCTCCCTCTGTACAAATCCCCACAGAGTCTCTCCTTTGGTACAATCTCCCACAGAGTCTCCCCAAAAAAAAAAAAAAATATCCCCGCTGGAATTTCCTCAGCACATCCCCAGCGAGTCCCTTTGTAAATATTCCCCGACAAGCTTACCCCAACAAATCCTAGAAAGCCCGCTTTGAAATAACTCACCAGCATGCCCCTTTGTACAAAAATCCACACAAAGAATCCACTTTGTAAATATTCCCCCACAGAGTTTCCCTTTGTACAAATCCCCACAGAGTATCCCCAATAAAATCCCCGTTGAGAATCTCAAAGCAAGATGGCACACATAAAAAAAAAAAAAAAGAGCCTTACGAGGCGAATCATCACAGAATCTGGAAATACAAAGCCTGGGCAGTTAAAGGGTTTCGCCATTCGAATCAAATCAATGGCGGGAATTCGCAACAGAAATAGAGACGCAACAAAGCAACTGGGAACGATCAAGGTCACCGAACCGACCGTCATTTCCGAACTAACAATTGTTCTTTGTCTGAAAAGTTGAAACATGTATAATCCAAGACAACCGTGCAAGAAGCAGGTGTCGCCCAAAGAGGAAGGTACACGGGTACAAGAAATACTTTGGCAATGATGAATTCACTCGAAAGGTAAGTTTCCACGAAACCCCCTTTTATCTTCTACTAAAACAAGAAAATTCAAAAAAAAAAGAGGTCGCTTAGTATTCTCGAACCTTTTTCCATTCAGCCAGCATTAGGGTTTTAAACCCTAAACTGAGCTTTTCCACGCAATCAACATTAGGGTTTTAAACCCTAAACTGAATTTTCCATTTCAGCCAGCATTAGGGTTTTAAACCCAAAACTGAACTTTTCCTTTCAGCCAGCATTAGGGTTCTAAACCCTAAATTGAGCTTTTCCATGCAATCAGCATTAGGGTTTTAAATCCTAAACTGAATTTTTTCCTTTTAGTCAGCATTAGGGTTTTAAACCCTAAACTGAACTTTTCCTTTCAGCCAGCATTAGGGTTTTAAACCCTAAACTGAGCTTTTCCATGCAATCAGCATTAGGGTTTTAAACCCTAAACTGAATTTTCCTTTTAGTCAGCATTAGGGTTTTAAACCCTAAACTGAACTTTTCCTTTCAGCCAGCATTAGGGTTTTAAACCCTAAACTGAGCTTTTCCATGCAATCAGCATTAGGGTTTTAAACCCTAAACTGAATTTTCCTTTTAGTTAGCATTAGGGTTTTAAACCCTAAACTGAACTTTTTCCATTTCAGCCAGCATTAGGGTTTTAAACCCTAAACTGAGCTTTTCCATTCAGTCAGCATTAGGGTTTTAAACCCTAAACTGACTTTTTCCTTTAATCAGCATTAGGGTTTTAAACCCTAAACTGAACTTTTTCCATTCAGCCAGCATTAGGGTTTTAAACCCTAAACTGAGTTTTTTCCCATGCAATCAGCATTAGGGTTTTAAACCCTAAACTGAACTTTTTCCATTTAGTTAGCATTAGGGTTTTAAACCCTAAACTGAACTTTTTCCATTCAGCCAGCATTAGGGTTTTAAACCCTAAACTGAGCTTTTCTATTCAGCCAGCATTAGGGTTTTAAACCCTAAACTGAGTTTTTTCCCATGCAATCAGCATTAGGGTTTTAAACCCTAAACTGAACTTTTTCCATTTAGTCAGCATTAGGGTTTTAAACCCTAAACTGAACTTTTTCCATTCAGCCAGCATTAGGGTTTTAAACCCTAAACTGAGCTCTTCTATTCAGCCAGCATTAGGGTTTTAAACCCTAAACTGAGTTTTTTCCATGCAATCAGCATTAGGGTTTTAAACCCTAAACTGAATTTTTCCTTCAGTCAGCATTAGGGTTTTAAACCCTAAACTGAACTTTTTCCATTTAGTCAGCATTAGGGTTTTAAACCCTAAACTGAATTTTTCCTTCAGCCAGCATTAGGGTTTTAAACCCTAAACTGAGCTTTTCCTGTAATCAGCATTAGGGTTTTAAACCCTAAACTGAACTTTTCCTGTAATCAGCATTACGGTTTTAAACCCTAAACTGAACTTTTTCCATTCAGCCAGCATTAGGGTTTTAAACCCTAAACTGAGCTTTTCTATTCAGCCAGCATTAGGGTTTTAAACCCTAAACTGAGTTTTTTCCATGCAATCAACATTAGGGTTTTAAACCCTAAACTGAATTTTTTCTTTAGTCAGCATTAGGGTTTTAAACCCTAAACTGAACTTTTTCCATTTAGTCAGCATTAGGGTTTTAAACCCTAAACTGAATTTTTCCTTCAGCCAGCATTAGGGTTTTAAACCCTAAACTGAGCTTTTCTTGTAATCAGCATTAGGGTTTTAAACCCTAAACTGAACTTTTCCTGTAATCAGCATTAGGGTTTTAAACCCTAAACTGAACTTTTCCTTCAGTCAGCATTAGGGTTTAAAACCCTAAGCTGAACTTTTCCCCAGTTGGTCAGTATTAGAGTTTCAACTCTAAAACTGAACTTCTCCCCCGCTAGTCGGTATTAGAGCTCCAATCCTGAACTAAGCATTGTTATCTTCCTTCATCAATTTTATGAACTTCCTGGCGAATAATTAACGAAATTTTCCTAGTGAAACTGGGGTAGAAAATTTCGTTCGTTTGTTTTCTCCTGCAGGTCTAACCTCGAGCCACACGATTCGAAATGACCCACGAGATGAGTCCCAGCTCGGAATCAAAGAAGAAAAAGAAAAAAAAGATGTCCCGAGATATCAGAGTAAATGGAAGGCAGATTGACTCCAACATTTGATTAAGGTCTTGAACCCTGCCGATCGCGTCTCACTCAGCATCCCAGAGATTAAACAAGTCGCAGCAACTCGCAAGCATCAAGATTCAGATCGGAGTCTACAAGCAGAATCAGCTAAGACCCAAGATCAAGTCACAAAAGAATCATAGATAGGAATCTTGTAACTAGCAGTTGACCTGCATATAAGTAGTTAGTTCAGTTTCCAATCTTCCTTTGGTTGTAATAAGGCAGTCAGTGGCGCAGCAGTGACAACCGCAACAGCAGTAACAGCAAGCATTGCAATCCCATGGTAGTCCCAGCTACCAAAGCTTCCCGAACTACATTGACCTGATTCCTGTTTAGCCCAGGATATGTAGGAAATCTTTGAAGCAAGATTCGGTCAGATCTTTCAAAAAAAAAAACATGCTTCACACGGAGTAGTCCATGGGCAAAAATCGCTCATACACGCTCACTTTATCTTTGCACGAAAACTCTTCGTGTTTCCGAACAAAGAGGGGCAGCTATGAGCACGTGATTTTTGTTTCACGCGACAATCACTCCAAAAGAAATAAAAAAAAAATAATGACAATTGGTCCTGCTGTACAATTTTCGGATTTTTACATGGCACTTTGTTAATTATTTATGATTTTTGCCCATTTTATTTTATTAAAACAAAATAAAATAAAAAATGTGTAGTGTCATGCGTGATTTGAACCGTAATCCGGTTGTTAAATAGAAAATCATAAAATACGCATTTTTGTCCTGATTTGTTGCCTTGTTTAATTTTACCTACTTTTAACATTTTTTGTTTATATATGCGTGTAATAAATACATTAAGTGCTAATTAATGGTGTTTAGTTTTTATTTAATTAGTTTGTGTGTTTAAGAAAATTAGAAATAAGAAAAGGGGGGGTGAGAGTTGTTTTAATTTTGGGCCGAGTCCCATTTCAAAAGCTGAGACCCAAACAAACAACCCAACCCAAAACCAGAATTACCCGGTCCAGTCCGTGTTCAGCCCCTAACTATCCAAACGACACCGTTTTAATCTGGTCTGATCTGGTCCGTTGATATCAGATTGATCAACGGCCAAGATCACATTTTCCCATACCCACGAACAAACCCGACCCGTTCCACCCGGACCAACCCAAACCCTTTACCCTTGAAACGACACCGTTTCCTTCGAGCTGAAGGATCCTGGCCCTTCATCGCATCTCATCCAACGGCCAGGATCCACCCACCCACTAACTATATAAGTCTGTAACCTTACCCTGCCCCCTATCCAATACCCCAGCTCCCGTCTTCACCTTCTTCCCCATCAAACCCTAGAGCCGCCCCCGTATCCTTCACCATGAAAACCGGCGGCATGAACGCCGGTGACCTTCACCTTAACACCCTAGAATCCCATTGCCATCCGGAACACGGATCTGTTAACCACGTAGTTCGAATCCCTTCCCACCTTCTCGAATCTTCATTTGAAGATTCGAGTCGGAACCCGATTTACACCAACCGACCTCAACTTCACACCAGAAAGTCCCCAGACCCCCTCGTGACCAAACCATGCTTGGTTTGGTCCGAATCTGATCAGGGAAGCATGAATCCCAAATCTGATTTTTGGAACTTTGTGGTTCTTCGTCACTGGTCCATATCCGTTCAAACCGAAGAGATTAAGGTCTAATGGACCTTAATCGAAGTGTTTCTCATCTGAGAAACACTTCGATTAAAGTCCGTTCAGCCTTAAGAAAGGTCTGTTCGAATCCAAGTAAGGTTTTGATTTTTCAAGGTTTAAGGTGAGTTCTTTCTTTTCTTTATCTATTTTAGTCCGTGTGATTGTTTTAAAAGCTGTTCATGATTGTTGAAATCTTTTGTTTTGAGTTTTTATTAACTATGTCCTGTCCACCTTGCCCGAACCTTTGTGTTTGATTATTTTCTTTCTTCTGCTTGTTCACTGATAATGGTATGTGTAAGCTGTGCAATCAAGTGAGTATTGAATTGGTTCATTCATTTAGCTCCTAGGGCCCTTCTGTTGTTAACATTGCAATATGAACCCCTTGTGTGATACTGTTAAATATCTGATTTTTTGCTACGATTGTATGTGTTATAACTAATATAGTCGAGTCGACATGTGTCGTCAATTAGTTTCAGATGTTTGAACAACAAACAAATCGACCTGCTTCTGTTAAGCATTTGCCTGAATCGATTAGGAACTGAGTTTAGTTACTTATAATTGCTAATTTGATTTCAGAAATCTAAGGTGTAGGCTGTAATGGTAATCTGAACTGGAGGGCATGTGCACTTGTGCACAACATGGGCATAAAGGCCCTTTTGGATTAAAATAGTTTGACAGCACATGTCAGATTATATTCCTGCTGCCCATGTCTGCTTTTAGTTAATAAAATGGGAAAGTTAAGCCTGCCAAGGGAATGTCATGGGGGTTTAATATTTAAAGGGCTAAGTGGAACTGGAAAGGTACAACATATGGGAGAGGTATCTGATTAATCTAAACAGGCTGTTAAAGGGATGACTTTAGGTATATAAAAGAGGCAGAGCTAAAAGACATAGGGGGGGAGAAGATAGACAGAGCATAGAGAGACGAGAAGAAATTGTTAAGAAAAAAAAGGTAAAGGGAGAACTGGGAGGGAATCAAGAAAAGATAGAAGACAATCAGATAGAGAATTGAGAGGGGAGAGCTGAAATACATACATATTAACACACACACAGACAGATAGAGAGAACTGGAAAAGATTTCTTTTGATAACTTCAGTATAATTTCAAAACTGAAGATTGACATTAGATTTTGAAAAGAAGGGAGATAAGGAGAGGGATATCACAAAAATCAGAAGCTGCTTTCTTCCTACTGTTTGTTCGATTCTCAGTTTGTTCAAACTGTCCAAATCAGTTCTGTCTTCTTTCAAGTATCGACTAAGTCTATTGTTTGGGTTTGTATTGTTTATTTCTCCTGGAATTGGATTGCCTGGATCTCTGATTCCATACTGCTGGGAATTTGCTTTCATTCTGCCATTCCTCCATTGGCTTTAGTGGTTTCTTGCACTGGGATTTTGTTCTATTGCTGCCCGCTGTTACTGCTGCTGTTTGGTATTGCCCATGTTGCTCTACTGACCCCTTGCTTCTTCTGTTGTATCCAATATCCAGGTACATACTAAGACTTGCATCTGGTGTAACAATGAAAGCATGAAATCAAAGATATGCAGGAGTTTAATCATTATCTTGCTGCAATTACATTTGTTATGAATATTATTAAGATCTGTGTAATTTGGTTTAGTTTGTAATTCAATAAGAAACACGTCAGGTAGCCTTGCACTTAATCGCAGCTTAGTCCATCCTAAATTGTGATTTCGTTTGCTTAATGGGTTGTCTAATGGGGAATGTATGAGTGTTTTAACACACAGGTAATTAGATAACTTTTCAACTAGTATTCTGCATGTATAAAAAGAATGCCTTAAGCTTGCCAGATATGATGTTAGATGTTATTGAATCTTTGTAAGTAGTACACATGATCCTGTTCAAACTCTATTAGCAATAGTTTTTGATAGGATAATTCTATTGACTTGGTTTAAATAAGCAGTTTTCAACTCGGATCCGAAGGACATTTATTATAAGCTCTTAGTAGTTATATTGATCTTGCATATTAATTCCCCCTGACCAATTAACAACATATTCATCCATGAAATAAAGCGCAAAATAATTCACGCCTCATAAATCAGATAGTCAAATAAGAATTCGAAGTTGGTCAAGTATGTAATCCTCTTTCTTTCATTTTATTAGAGACAAATACAATAGAAATGTAGTCACTTTAGGATATCCCTTTCTAAAATAATGAGACGAGCCTCGCTAAATAAAAAATGCAAAATTGCGGGGCCCTCAATGATTAACCATAATAAATACTTAGAATTTGGGATGGATTGTTTAGTGAATTCCACTGCCTTCCCCAAAGACAATAACGCGTTAGACTTTTTAGGCGCGATTTAATTAAATCACATTCTTAAATTCGGGTGCGCATTTATGTGACCCAAATTCAAATCTCAACGGAGTCGAAATGTGTTAACAACTACGGGTACATTGATTGTGACGTAGTTCGAGATGCATTTTCGCGACGTTGCAATTCTATAAAAATAAATGATAATAATAAAAGCGGTTTTAAACTTAATAAAAGCACATAAGTCACAACATGTATTTAAATCAGATATTTAGCCATTATAACAATTTAAGCGACCGTGCTAGAACCACGGGATTCGAGGGTGCCTAACACCTTCCCTCGGGTCAACAAAATTCCTTACTTAGAATTTCTGGTTCGCAGACTTCATTTGGAAAAGTCGAAAATTTCCTCGATTCGGGATTCAAGATAAACCGGTGACTTGGGACACCAAAAGCCAAACCTTCCCAAGTGGCGACTCTGAATTGAATAAATAATCCCATATCGAATATTGTCACTTAAATTGGAAAAACTCCACCCGCGCATTTCTAACCCTTCGGGGCGGGCGCGCAAAAAGGAGGTGTGACAATCATTATGCTTAATTGAGAAACCTGTTGTTATTTTCTCCAGATGTGTGAAACAGTACAAAAGAGAGTTGCTTTTTTCCTCTTTATTTTCTTTCTTTTTTCTTGTGATATGCAGAAGTACAAAAATTTTATATATAGTAGTCATTAGACAAAATTCTCCTAACTAACCTTTTAAAGGCAAAGTTGCATCATTCTTTCTCCTTCTCTTTATCTTCTTACAAACATATACAAGAATATCTTAGTTTGCAAAGTCACTTTACTACAAGCCAGCATGATATTTTATTGTAGCTACTTCGGAAATACTTATGTATAGTCCAATTCTTGATTTGTATAGGTACTAAAAGTATTACTTTTTATTCTAAAATTATGTTACTTTTAGGTGTTCTTTGTGAATCTCTTTTCTTTTTTGGCTTGCATCATTACTATTACTAAGTAAAACAGTACAAAAGAGGGTTGCCCTTTTTTTTTTTTTAATCAGTAGAAGCAGTACAAAAATATTATAGCATTCATTAGACATACTTCTCCTAATTAACTTTTTGAAGCAAATTTGTTGTGTTTTAACTCCTCTTTGATAATGGTTTTCCTTAGCTTAGCTTTTCATCTTGCAACTTAAGGACTGATAATAGAAATGAAATCTATACAGGGATTAAGATTGTACTGCTACTATTAAGAAACGTCTAGCCGTAAGAAAGGCGCGAAGTTCAAAGGTTTGAAGCTACATGGAAATATCATTATTCTTCAAACATTAAATACTTATAGGAGTTGTTTGACTTAAAATCTTCTATTGTTTTACGCCTCTTAATTTATCATTGTTCTAACTTCTAACATAAGTGTTCAATAATTAATAGTGAATGATAGTTGAAACAGAGTATTCGATCAATAACATTTAAGAATTTAACTTCCTGGTAAAAGCTTATGTTTACTTTTTTCTTTTGATTTTCTTTTTTCTCCTGCAAGAGGAATTGCTTATTATGATATACATTTGATCATGTAGGTTGTAACTATACATTCCTTATTTAAGATATTGTGGTTGTAGCAGTAATTGCTGACTTCTATTAAAGCAATTCATTTGCTTCATGTTTTTAGTATTTCAAATAGACGAGGGTGATGTAAATCTTATATTCTAGACTAGATTGCAAATGTAGTCTTATAGTATTTGTCCTTTAATCACGTTTTTTGCTTTCTACAAATTGCAAAGTATTTCTTCCAAACAAGTACTATTCTTTCATCGTTAGTCGATATCCTTGATGAAGAAATGATCGGAAAGACAATTGTCAATTTGGATAATTAACTAGAGATTCATCTTCTCCGGTAAATTACATCTATTCTTTGATATTGAATAGCCTCCATATGCCACTAGCAGCTTTTTTGGTTATAAGATTCAGAACATACTATATCTTTCAATACAACAGACTATAATTAAGTAGTTTTTATCCAATTTAACCTCCTGATAATTGAGGTTCTTGAAAACTCTATTGATGGCAATTCAAGTAAGTTGGTTGATTTATTGATCAACTAATGTAGAAGCATACTTTAACTCCTTATGGATTAGTAGGAGTATTTTTTTGGTCTCTGTTTTTTTTTTTTTGCCAGGTAGCTTATTAAAAGTTAGTGGCAAGTCGTTGGATAAATTAGCAAAGCTAAATAAGTTAGTTGATTTTTCGCGTTACCAAGAAATTAATTTTTTTTATCATTATTATTATTATTATTATTATTATTATTATTATTATTATTATTATTATTATTACTTATAACTCATAATGAGGAATAAATATTTTACCAATCAAAAAGAAAATCAAATATTTCATGCTCAGGCCTTCTTTTAAAGAGCCGCTTGGGATCGGTTGGTGGCCCTTGGTAATAATAAATATTTGTCTTTTATTTTAATTATTTTGGTCGCAATTGCTAAAATTAATTTGCAATATGCATATGTTTTTATTATCTCTCTTTGCTCTTTTTTTCTTTGAATCGATCCGCGCATCGCGCGGGTACGTACACTAATTTAAAATATTTAAAATAAAGAATAATGAAATAAGAAAAAAAAAAAAAAGGCAAAATCGAATTCATCTCCCCAAATTCACCAAATCAATTCCATGTATCGTATATTTGCCTTAATTTTTTTTTTCATCAGCTTTCTTGTCACATTCCGTATATAGCCAGCCACCGTTCTACTCATTCTTTTCATCATCAAAATCATTAAATTATTTAAAATTGAGCAAATCCCATAAAATATACTATTTCTTTTGAATGTTCAGATATTGAAGAAGAAGAAAAAAAGGCAATTGTTAGTGTTAATATACGTCTGAAGCATTACTAAATGACATTACAAACAATGAGATGATTCACAGTCCACATTAATGGTACTGGTAGTGGTATATGTAATCTGAAGATATGAGTAATCCTGGAACCAGAGAAAAACAAATTAAATAACAGTAAAGGAAAACATAATTTCTTCCATAAAGATTGTTAAAGTTCAAATTGTAACTACGGGCTAGCCTAAAAAGAAACTGATAAACTATTGAGCTTCCATTAGAAATAGTCACAAGCAGATGTGATTTTTGAGAATTGGAATAAAAGAAGTTAATCTGGGAAGGTGAAAAGATTTTTAACTGGTATGAACTTGTAATGTTTAATGAAGAATCGTGTTTTTGGGGGGATTTTCACATGAAGTTATAACTGATATTAAATGTGTGTAACTGATGATGCGAAAACGCTACAAGAAGCGACGGTTTTTGTTTGTAACCAAAAGAAGTGATTTGAATTATCTTTTAGGGAACATCCTTTTTTCCCCATCATTTTTAAAAAGTTAAAAGAGTAAAAAAATGACAAAAAAAAATACAAATAATGGTTTAAGAGAAATGCCACCTCATCTACTATTGGCCTTCTTTTATATAGATATAGATTATTTAGATCTTGAGAAAAACATGGTAAGATGTACTCCCTCACAGTGCCCAATTTGATCTCCAGTGGAACAATGTCATCTCACCCTCACAGAGAGCAAAGCAGTGTCATGACAGTCATGGTGAACAAGATCACATGAGAACCAGTATAGAAAACGGGGGAGAAGTATAACACACATTCAACATCCACGCAATTTCTAATCTTTTCGTATTATGGTTCTCTCAACTCTTCCAGAAGTTCTATCGGATTGATGAATTTTGTTGGCCCAAAAAAAAAAGCGTCAACAAGAAGTAAACAAGGAAAGGCCTTGCGTTTTCGCTTATAAAATACCAAAAAGCCACTATATTACACACAAAAAATGTCGGAATGATTAAAGATCATGTTTGTTGCATTTGCTTCTTCAGACCTCCAAGAGGACCATAACCTTTCTCCTCTACCTTTCCCATATGACAACTACAGCTACTGATGTTAAGATTAGAACCACATTTTAGGCATATACCTTTGCACTTGGAATCACAGACAGCATTAATGGTGATTTCTATGTGCACCAGATCTCTAATTTGTTTTGAAATGTCGATAACTTTTTCTTGAGGAGGAAAATACAGCTGGTCTTCTAAATCGATCCAAGCATCATCGTCCTCCATTTCCTCTTGGTCGTGTCCAAAACTTTTGAATTTGTCCTCCCCAAACATTATGCCCATATCCAATGTCTCTGGCTCCTTAATAGGTTCTTCACTGAGTAGGAGTGAAAAGTTTGAAAAGATACTTTCTGCAGCTGGTTCACCGCACCTTCACAAATACAATATTCACCGTGAGCAAAAAGACCAATATTTCTGCTTTGAAGTGAAAGGAAAGCGGAATTTGACAACAAAGAAATACTGAGCATTAGAATTAGAAGGTAAAGTTTTCAGGTTATGTATACGTGCAAGACAAGAATTTTTATTTTCTGAACCATTTTATAAGGCACGAAGATAATCTAAACGGTACCCAATCACTTTCAACGATAATAGGGAAGACCTGTTTTAAAGTGCACATTCCATTGAGTTACAGGACAAGTAAATGTCCTATGAAGAAAATCTTATATCCTCTTTGTCCCCTCTTGCGCAATCTTTTAGTTCTGGATTAAATGGGTCTGTTTCGTCCAATCTAGTCAGTAGTCACCACTTGACCACCTTATGCAGATGTAAAGCTAGGTACTAACTTCTTTTACAATCTCTAGGTAACACAAGTTATTTCATAATTTCCAGCCTAGTCATCATCAGAGACTCTTTTTTTATTCATTTTTTTGGATGACCGAGAAATTCCTGAGAGCCAGTGGCGGGTCCGTCCTTCAACCCGTCTCCACTTAAATACCTAGCATGCCTATGGCAGGGTTTGAACCAGATGTGCGCCGAACCTGCATATCACACATTGCTCTCTTACCACAAACCAAAGCCATGGGGGCTTCAAGGCTGATCGTCATCAGAGAATCTCATGAGGCATTTCTTCCAACTTGATGCAGTTCGGACCTTTTTGGCTTCCACCATGGCCAGTATTCTTAGAAATCCTATACTTTGAAAGTCATTCATCAAACCATTCATGTGTCCTTATGATTGGCAGAAGAAGTGTTAAATAAACTTAGGAAAAAGGAACCAAAAATCATGAATATATATTGATTTCCAGGCATTCACTTTAACTCAAGAAAAAGGAAAAAATCACATGAATTGTCATCAAAGCTACTAAAGTTACAGAACTCACCTTTTTGCTTTTTGTTACAATCATGTCGATGAAAATCGTTAAGCCTGTGTTTCATCCTCTATCTAAAGAAGGAAAAATTGATCCACTGATCACCAAGATTGGAACTCATGACCACCTTAACATCCTCAGATTATTATTATGATTTACTATTTTTGCCTATTATTGCCGGAAGTTCACCTATTAAAATTATGACCGTCCAGTAAACTTAGAAAATATTTCGCCTCCTAAAAATATTTCGCCTCCTACTGCTCCAAGCTTATTTCTGGTCCCAACTCTCTATTGTAACTTGACTTTAACTGCAAACTTCGGATAGTCCAGCAAAGCTTAAGAAACTAAGTTGAGAAGTATGAGACCTCCCACTCTATGTAAGTTACAACCATTTTATTTCAGAAAGCAATTTTGCACTATTCAACTTGTTATCAGTCCTTCTCAGAACTGGAACATTTATAACTACAGAAATGGTTTATTAGCAAAATATATAAGAAGATACTTGCATCAACAACTTTAGAAGCACATAAAATTTGTTAGGATGTTGATTTTACTGTGGCATGGAATACACCAAAAAGAAAAGGAGTTGTAAGAGTTCCAGGTGCAGATAGGAAATACCATATCTGGGTACTTGAATTTCAGAGAAGGGCATGAAGTTTAGTGAAATGAAATGTACGCTCGTTTAAAGAAACAAACTGAAGTTGCTCCTCTAATGATTTATGACATGGACTTGTGAAAAACTATAGCATGGTACACTGCTTCCGTCACCTAGTTCCTATAAGTGTTTTCACCTGAAACACGTGAGATAATTGGGCCCCTCCGTTATCCTATAGAAAGAAACTATTCCATCTATCCTTAACGGGACAATACAACTGCCTAAAATTAATTTCAAGGAAACATTAAAAATTCATAGGCCCATTTACAGGGAAGCCAAAATTCTATCATGTATTTATCATCTCCAGATTGTCAATCACACAATGATTGGAAAGGCAATGTTCAAATTTCTGTTAGCATTGGGAATGAGCATAGACCAGCAAATGCTTGAAAGATATCTCAAAGTAAATCATAGGGGGGACAAAAAAATTCATTAAGTAAAACAAAAGAACATAGAATCACTTAAAATCTACAAAGCTTTCTGTTTATTCGAGTTTCAATAAGAAATATGGGGCAGCTACAGGCTCAATATTGCAAGAACCCAACTTAGTAATTTCTAATTCATGTGAGAATTCCACCTACTATAGCTATGTTTTTTTTCTTTTTTCTTTCTTTTTGAATGAAGCAAGTGATTTCATTAAAGAGGCATCAAGAAGATGGAAAAGAATACAACGATGTAGCTTTTAAGATCACAAAAAGGGCTTAGTAGCTACCGTCTAGATTAAAGAGCTAACAAAATCCAGAAATTGCTTTAGCTATGTTTCTCTCTGTGACAGCTCTCTCAAACATAGAGAAAGACCACAGCACCATTAGGACTGATATATATTGTTAAGGTCCGCAAAGTGGACCATTCCCAGTAAAATTTTCAGCAGGAGAAAAGGCATCAAGTTTTGATAATCAAGAGGAAGTTCCACCATACAAGATGAAGTACAAAGCTTGGATACTACTAAAATACAGTGATCAAATTGAGGAGAAGTTTATTCTTGCAACCTTGAAAATTTCAGCACGAGCATCAAAGAGGAAGCAGACAGGAGATATATATTTACCTCCTTTGGATTTTTCTAAATCATATTCATCATATCGATAATAATTTTAGGAAACTTTGGAAGAGGAATACAAAAATAAACTTCAATTTATTCTCTTCGTGCGAACCAGAATTGTAAACCAAAGAGCAATTGTGTCGTTATTGAGTAATCAACCAATCTACACCCCAACAAAATTTGCTGGCTATATGAATCATCTATCCTCCATATTTATTCCGTTCTATTTAGCCCCATCTCATTCCACTACTAAATGATTTGAGCATTTTAACACAAAGTAAGGTACCTTGAGCTAGAGGTGCTTTAAATCTCATTGTATGCTGACATATAAGTCTCACATAGTATCGGAAACATTTGACCTTATATAAACTAATAACAACTGAGCCAAATTGCAACTAGTTGGTATTGCCTACATAGATTCTTTGTTTCGATAATGTCCTATTATGATCTAAGTAATGATTCTAAGAAATTTTACTATCTTTTGAGACAACTTATTGATCTGAACTTAGGTTCGTCTTTCCATTTTAGCAATTTCAATGATCAAAATATTGCATCCACAGACTAGTGCATATGGAGGTATGCGTAGTACATGGTGGTAAAACCATCTAGGTTTATCCTCTATGTATGGAACTTTTGTAAATGTTCATGGAACTATTCTATTTCTCATAAACTTTATGACCTTCCAATCACTAATGATGATGAGATACTCTTTGCAGAGAATCATGTTTTTTTGGTAGATTCTCTACTTTTTGTATATATGTAGAATGTGGCGTTTCTTCTCCAATAATTAATAAATCGTCGGAAAAATTTATCCTTATGAGTACTACTTGCTCCCTCTGTCAAATGTGACATTCATCGGATGAATTATTCTCGTATAATCGCACATCCATCGTCGTTTTATGCAAGTGATGCCTAGACCAATTTGTGCACACCTCGACTAATCAACAAGCAACTTGAATAAATGAACATAGGTGTTGGATAAGCCTGGCCACCAAGGCTAGAGTAGATAGGCTTCCACTCAGTGTTGTCATGGGAACTCGAACCTAGGATCTCCATGTTATTACTAAGCTTCAACCACTCAGCCATCTCATTGGGGACATGGCCATGCATCTATCTCAACATTTTTTTTTTTTGATTTGCACCGGGTGTCCGAGTCTCTTCGAGCCCCGACTATTCCCGAGGGTGCACAGGCCCTCGGCAAGGAGTTTCCCGCAAGTGCACCACGGTTAATTCAGGTTTTACCCAGTCCGATGGCCCTCAGAAATTGTTTGCACCCAGTGGGTTTCGAACTTGAGACCTTGAAAGGGAGCAAACCCCAAGGCTCAAGTCAATTGCCACCAAGCTCAACATTTGCACTTCTTAAACATTAATATGTTGGATCTTAGAAGTCCAATATTTACTCTCATACTAATATTCATATAAGGGCGGAGCCAGAACTTCATATAAGGGATTGAAAAAACACTAGAACGTTGCAGCTAGATTTGAACCTATGACCTAAAACAATTTTTGAACCCCCTTTTGCCACTGCACCAGAAACTTTGCTTATGTCAAGGGGACTAACAGTTTATATACAACCAAAACAGTTTGTTTTGCCCTATTTGTAAAGTATTTTTCTAGAAAAAGGGATTGCATTGAACCCCCTTGCCTGAAATTAGCTACGCCCCTGTCAGGTATAGAATAAACTCAAAAATTACATCAAACGCATTGAACTTCTGATTGATCTAGGTGTCCTTCTGGACATTTGTTTGGCGTTGATCGTGACAAATAACTGAAGCAACATGAAAGAGAATATGAAAGTTTACTACCTGAAAAAATAACTGTAAAACTACAGAAGCATAAACAAATACAGTACCTGTTGCAACCAAGTGAGAGGACTGTCCTGATGATTCCATCAAGCCTCAACTTTTGCTTCTTTCTTGTCACATCAAGGGAAATCAATACGGGAGTTCCATCAGGATAATCTTTGACATCTTTGGTCACCCGCAGTCCCATTACCGAAGCCCGAGACCTCGAAACCTTTGTGGAGAGCTTGCCCAAACCCAGCCTTTCTAAAGTGGTGCAATATTCCAAATGTGTTACTGAAGAATTTCTTTTATACACAACCGCCCCTTCCCATGGAGACCCCTCATCTTCTTGTATGTCACCTTGCTCCTCATCCACCCAATCAAAATCGGGATAGGTTTCCTCTAAAAGAAAATTACTTTTCTGGTTTCTAATTACAAACTTTGAGCTAGTAAGCGAGTACTTCCTAAATCTAACATTCCCTAGTCCACTAGCAGCAATATGACCGTACGAGATGTTGCAGTAACCCAAATGGACATTTGGGTTCAAATTGAGCTTCTTTATGTGGTATACATTTTGTAGTTTATATGGAATACCACATGAAGGGGAAACTGTGGAGGATGACGAACATACAAGAGGCATTTCCAACAAAGTAGAATAGAGAGTTCTTCAGAGATACAAGCTAACTAGGCAAAATCATCTGCAAGAGAACAAAAAATATAGAACAATTACATGAAAGCGGCAAAACAATTAACTACCTATTTATTGAGCTGAAAACTGTAAGATTGAGAAACTTAAAACTCAGTTGCTATTTGACAAGGAAGTAGAAAAAGATTAGGAAATTTGAAGCAAATACAAAAGGAAAAGGGAGGGGGAAAAAACAGAAAATCTTACAAAATTGTTTCAAAGGGAGAGCTTCGGAGCAGGATTTAAGGCAAGGAAAGCGAGTTTCTGAGCAGGAATTGGCGAGGAAAGCGATTGATTTGTTTGTGGCAGAGGGAATAGAGAGCTTGCTGCGGCTTCACATTCCTTATCCAAATGAAGTTGGGAACCTTTTGAGATTCAGCTGTGTCTGCCTATGTATGAAAAATGGAACGAAAAGTTGGACGCTGGGTGGCAGTTGTGGCTTAATACATATTTAATCCCCCACTTAGGGAAACGGGCCACAAAAATGCCCTCAACTATAAGATATAGAACAATTATGTCCCAAATATACTTTCTTTTTTTTGGGTTGAACCGAGATATATCCTGGTACTATATTAGACTTTTAGGTAAAATTATTTTACCAAAATATCTATCAAAAGCTAATTCACCAAATTACCTAAAGTCTTTCTCCTTAACTATCATTATTTATTCTTTAAATCACTTAATTTGTAGATCTACCTACCAAAATATAATTAATAATTTAGTTATGTAATCTGAATGTGACTACGTGACAAAAAAAATAAAGAGACTAATTAATTGCATTAATAGTTGTTCAATTAGTATTATTTTGAAGGGGGTGTATGTAAAGCGTATATGTTACTGATTATTTAACTTCTCATGTCCTAAAGCTTTATTGTTTAATTTCTTAGATTACTTTAGATGTGATTCTTGGCCTATAAATATATTTTTTTAGAGATAAATACCTTGGTAACTTGAAAAGTTCTGTCGTCGGTGGTTGAACATGTACACAGAGACAATAAGTGGCCATAGAGTTCTCCTCAACTATAATTAAAGATCAATCTACGTTTATATAGGCATCTCCAGTATAACAGATTTGTAGGGTATAAAACTTTTTATTTTTATCTTTCCTTTAAATTAACAACTTGCAGGCTTAAGTTTGGCAGCTTGCATTCAAATTGATCACTGTCGTTTTTTTCCTTTTTGTAATTGTTGCATTGTCATTTTAATTTTGAATTGCTCTCATGGTCTATTTTATTGTTGAAGCCTTATGCTATTATTTCTTTGTATAAGGTTTTAAAGGATTTTTTTCACATGTAGTCATGATGATTTTGAACGTGTGTGAATTTTCAGAATGCACCAGCAATTATTTTGCTTTTTTGTTGCAACCTGTTTATGTTACAAACTGAAATTCATTTGTTTTATCATCTCTATTTTCATATCATTACAAGAATTTCTAAAATTCTGAAGAATTCTAGCATTTATACACACGGTTATATTTCAAGAATATCACGCTCTAGCAGTTGGAGTCTAAGTTGTAATTGCAATGTGGATTCATCATTAATTGTGAGTATTTGGGGATCCATTACTCATCTCTACCATATTCCTTTATATATTGAGCTAAATAGGATCCATATTAATAGTGCTTATAATTTTTCCTCTAAAATTAAAGTTAGATTACTAAAATACTCATAGAAAAATTAAACAACTATTTTACCCTTCTTTTAAATCCTACTTCTATAATATTTTTGCACCAAAAAAATAAATTTATTTTCTAATAAATGATCAATAAATTTATACAACAGTCAATCAGCTAATAGAAAAGACAGTTGTTGGAAGATAACTATAATGAACAGAGTAAATAATAATTAAGTTGTATTGATATAGTTGATAAAGTTGTATTACTATAGCCTTTCAATTCCTTCGAATCACTTTTCTATTCTCTCCACCAAACTATTACAATGGAAAAAATCTCTTTTTATCTAAAATAACATTCTTCAGGGAGGTTATCAATGGTGAAAATCCACCTTATTTTCTTTGGAAGAACAAGAACCTCTTTGGTAACTTCGAACATCTATGAAGCAAATACATTATAGGAAATAAAAAGAGCAATGTTTTAGAATACCTAGAGAAGATGAAAATATTTTTTTCCTTCTTTGTTTCACAACTATTAACTAAAAAAATTTAGAATACCTAGCCGTACAAGTCATTAACAGCTAAGACTTGGAATTTACAACGTTGGTAATAAGAAATACGTCATCTGTTTGAATATACATAAATAGAAATAGAAATTTGTCACTACCCGGAATTCTCACCGTCGGGACCGTGATTGCACCTAATATTTTACTAGCTAGGCAAGCCAACGTTAGAATATATTATCTATTTTTAACAGTTGAATTGAATAACGAGAAATACTGAAATAACTGAAATATGAATGTGGAAGCTAAAACTGTCAAACACCTACTACAAAATCCCTGAACCTAGTGTTACAAGTGCACAAGCTACTAGAGTAATACATACAAGGATCTGAAATAAATACAAAGCTGTCTGAATGAAAATACACAGCTAAATATAAATAAAGAAGGGGACTTCAGGAGTTGCGGATGCCGAGCAGTCGTACCCCAAGTCTCCACTAAGTTGATCAATCCAAGCACTCTAATAACCGCCGCTGGGACCAACTCCAAAATCTGCACAGAAGTGCCGAGTGTAGTATTAGTACAACCGACCTCATGTACTGGTAAGTATCGAGCTTAACCTCGACGAAGTGGTAACGAGGCTAAAACGGGTCACCTATACTACAACATGTGCGCAGTATATATATTAGATTGTATGGATCCACCAAATCGTAGAGCACCTGGTCCTCTACAAAATTCTGCTGAAAGCACTAGGTAAAGAAGTAAGTAAATGAGGCAGAGGATTTTTACGTGGAAAAATCCCACACAAGGGAATCAAAAAATCACGACCTACCTTGTAGGCTTTTAACTTCACTAACTTGTAATCTTACCTATTACACCACACTTTACAATACTTCCTATTGCAAAGAATTTACTCAACTAACTTGTGGTACCTTTACCACAAGTCACTTTGTGACTATCCTAGCTACAAAGGTTTTTTCTAACTTGTGATGCTATCACCACAAGCCAGTTTGTAATTCTACAATTACAAAGACTTTTCCTTATGACTAAATCTAGTCACAACATAAACTCAACGAGTTTACGGATTTACATGAGGATTCTTAATCAGTATGCTTCTAGATAAGCGATTTAGGAGATATGGTAAGTACAATAACAAGGTTACAACTCAACTAGGACAGCAAGCATCAATCTTTTAGGAACTGGTCCGTAGTGGCGTTCAACCTTGTTCTTCAAGCTTGAGAGGATGATTTTTCTGTTTTTGCAAGAGGCTTGAATGAGAAACAGAAACCTTCCAGTGATGTTTTTGTATAAAGCACATTTGGTACATCTTGATCACATGACTTGAAATGATGTGATTACTTTGTTTGATTAGAGAGTGAGTGGACTGACAGTGTGGTGCAGTGTGGCAGAAATAGTGTCGTTGGTCACTTCATTTCCAACTGTGTCCAAATGACTTTGTACTGCTATGAGGAAACCACAAAAGCATCAAGTCCTTTGGTTCCTAGTTCCTGAAGCTGCAACAATTCATCTTTAACTGAAATCTGTTAACGCATGCAGTAATTCAAGTAGGTTAGGTTCCCTATCTGGTTCTTAACCATAAGTTTGTTAGATCATCAAAACATTAGGCAAGAGCATTTAAGATCTATAAATTTCCTCCTTTTTGATGATGACAAACTTCAACAATTATAAATCGGAATTGGGGCAGTAGAAACCAAACAACCAATTTCAAAGAGTTCCTCTTGAGACTATGCCTTGTCTTAAACAATAATAAAGCATAAGAACTAGTTCCCTAATGTGTTCCCCCTGAGTCCTATATAAGAACCAGTTCCCCAATGTGTAATTTCCCCCTTTTAGCATCATTAAAAAGAACAACAGCACAAAGAAGTCCAGCTAAGCTAACTCATGCCACATATATGCACACAATCATGAGAAAGAATAGAACACAGAGAGACAGTACGAGACATAAGAAAAAGAATTCATATTAGTAATTTTTAATATGCCTCGTCCTTTGAAAAAAGGAAGAGGCTACATTGGACTTGTTCACAGGAGCAGTATTAGTACATCCCAACCATAAAAAAGCAAAACAAACATCCACCAACCATCAACAAAGAGACAAAGAAGAAGAAACATATCCAGAAAACTGGTCACTAAAGGGGTTCTTAGGGGGCACTAGGAGGAAAAGGCTTGGAAGTTGTAGCAAGTATTTGGAGAACAAGGTCTATTCGGGCGTTTTCCGACTTTTGCTCGTTGAGCAGTTCAGCCTTCAGGTTCTCGACTTGCGCCCTGAGATCAGCATTTTCTTGGGTCAAATGAATCACCTCATCATTTGACATGGGAACCGCTCGGGCTTGCTGACCTTCCAAGATAGTATTCTTGGCCTTCAATCGACGTATTTCCTCAGCTGCACTATTCTGGACATTGATGAGCTGATACAGAGTTGAAGTACTTCCTACACCCCCATACTTCTCAATACACTCGCACTCTTCCAAGGTTGTCTGAGAGAATGTCTATTTATGGGTCCCCATTTTACTTGTTCCCAGTGGAACCTCAAAGAATTTGAACACCTGAGTGAGCTAGAATCCATAAGGAAGCCCGTGATTACCATCCTTGAAATTGGCCACCTTCTGCATATGTTCAATCATTATGGCAGGCAGACTCACAGGGTTGAAACCGTCTAGTTGCTCCATTAGGTATAGATCAGATTTTGAAGTTACAGACCTTCTTTCTGCTCGAGGCAACAGGACTTTGTTAACCAGCTCAAACGGCAGTTGGTAGACAGGAAGTAGTGCTTTCTTATGGATCTTGTCCCCTTTCTGATTAGAATTATCTTTTACCACTGCATTTTTGAAGTTGTACTGACAGACATCTCGTACACTCGACACCCCAACTATAGGAACTTGCAAAATTTCTCCAAGCAATTTCACGTCAAAGACAATGTCCACCCTATTGACCAACGCACAAACATGGTCAGTATCGATTGGAAAAAGACTGGCGAAGAAACTCTGTACCTCCTCCTCATACACTTTAGGGGCATCAATGTAGAATAGATACATCCATTGTTGAAACTCCACCATTTCCAGAATTTGGCGCATTCCGGCCATCTCCGAGATTATTGGGTCAAACGTACGACCTAGTAGAACTTTTTGATGCCTTAGGCGCTCAGAGCCAAGGTAGACCTCACTTCTTGCTTTCTTTCCAGAACTAGGTTCTTCAACTATTTCAGACATACATTTCCTATGCTTTTCTCCACTGACTTTGCCTTTCCCCTTGGACTTGACAAGAATATCCTCATCACTCACTGCCTCCTTCAACTTGGACTTAGAAGTAGACCCTTTCTCCATAGAAACAGACTCAGCCTTTTTCGAGGACCGCCTTACAAGGGAACCTGGTTCCTCAGGAGTTCCTTCTTCTACCTCCACTACAGGAATAGCTTCATCACTTACAGGTACACCATCCTTCACCAACTTTCTTCTTTTCTTGTTACTACTTTTCTTGCTCTTTTGGAGTGCAGAGTTGTAGGCCAGGTAGTAGGCCGCTTAATTTCAGACTCAGGGGTGGAGACAACCCTTCGCTTACTTATGAATGCATCAAGGGCCACGTTGTCCAGGTCTTCTTCATCACTAGATTGCATTTCTGGTGCTTGAATTCCCAAGGGCACAGTATCGAATGCAGGAACAGCACTGTCCTAGGGATGAGAGTCCTGGCCTAGGTCCTCTAGAGAGGGATCAGGTTCCCCATGTGATGCCCCAGTAGTGTATACTACTGCATCCCCTTCAACAGCCATAATGGCCCCTTCTATCGGCACGCTTTGTGACTCATGTTTCTGGGAAATAACTTCATGCAATACCCCATCAGCGGATACCACAAACACAGTCTTTTCTTCTTCAACCGGTGCTTCCACAACCATGGAGTGGATGGCAACGATGGCGGAGCCTTTTGTGAACTCAATATTTTGACCTTGTTCTCCACTTAGGGTTTGACTGGTGTGGGCAACAGACGACGGAGAGAACAGAACAGTAATTTCAAGGGTTTCTGAGTTGGGAAGAGGTTGGGAAACTAGGGAAGGTGTGATTGTAGCAGTAGGAGTGATAGAGGGTGACAAAGACTCAGTGAAGGCGAGAGGTTCCATATATGGGTCAGAGGTGGTTACAGTTGAGGCAGAGAGATCAGATGTTTTCTTAGCCATTGGTAGAGGTGGTGTGGTGATCCTTTCCTTTTTGAGTGAATCTAGAATAGGGCCTATGGTTAATAAGGATAGAAGAGAGGGGTTTTTAAATGGAGAGGATAATTATGAAGGGAGAAGAATAGGCATCGGTTCTAAAATGACGGTTGGGCATGGAGAATTGTGATATTTCAGAGGGAGATGGAACGTTTTGAATTGAAGGGACGTGACAACCGGATCTAAAAAGTTGATGATATGGCAATTGTATTTTGTACCTTTTAAGATGTGTATTAAAGGATGCACAGAACTACTAACCATTAGTACAAGAACCTGGTTCTTGAAAAAACATTTTCTTCAAGCCCTTTTTTGAAAAGAATTAATCCTCTTTTATCAGTCACGTACTGCATCTATTGCTTCTATGTTTATCATGTGTGTCTACCTGCAACGGTGTTGAAGTGAGTTAGATAGGGCCAAAAAACACTTTGAACTAATTATTTCTTAAGAATACGAGCCAGCTAAAGAGGAATCAGGTTCTTAATTTGGCTTCAACAGTCCCAGCTTTATTATGTTTCTTTCAAACTGTTCCCTACTCAATGCCTTGGTGAAAATGTCTGCAATTTGATCTTCTGTTCTGCAGAATTTCATGCATATCAACCCTTTTTCTATATTATCTCTCAGAAAATGATGCCTCATATCAATATGTTTGGTCCTTTTATGTTGAACTGGATTCTTTGCCATATTGAGTGCACCGGTGTTGTCACATAGGAGAGGCACACTCTCAGTGAGAACTCCAAAATCCTCCAACTGCTGCTTGATCTACAGAAGCTGAGCACAGCAGGATGCTGCAGCTACATATTCAGCTTCAGCTGTTGAAAGAGCCACTAAATTTTGTTTCCTTGTCCCCCAAGAGATAATACATGATCCTAAGAAGTGAGCCATCCCAGAAGTGCTTTTTCTATCCACAAGACAACCTGCATAGTCTGCGTCAGCATACCCAATCAGATTAAAACTGTCACCTGATGGATAATATAGCACCAGGTCCTGCGTGCCTTTGAGATATCTCAGTGATGGGTATAATTTATTCATATATTTTTATATGTTAAATATTAAAGATTTTAAATAAAACATGAATAAATATACCATGTTCTCCCATATTTTCTAACATATTTCGCAGAAGGAAGAGCGTATAAATATTAAAGAAAAGAAGCAAAAAAGAGTGAGAATTGAGTAGTCAACCAGGAATGAAGAAGCAAATATAGCACCATAGTTGCGACAATGGCAATTGAAAATCATGAAGCAAATTACATAGTTGCAACTAGCAAACTATAGTTGAAACTATGGTTCTTCCTCTGCAGAATGAAACTCAATTGGCAAAGTCATAGCTGCACCGACAATTTTCATAGTTGCAACTATGGAGAACCTTAGGCAAGAAAACTCTATAAACAGAGTGTGAATTTTGAAGAGAAGATATAGAGTTTTGACGGGAGAAAATTAATCTTTGGTCTCTCTCTTTGTCTTTTGTATTTGCTACTAGTTGTCTTTCTTTTAGAAGAAGAATATTCCTTCATAAGTTCTTTGTTCTAAATTTGTTTTTATTACTACATAATGGAGTAATTTCTCTTGTTGGGATAGTTGATGAAGCTTGATATATATATATATATATATATATATATATATATATATTATAATTATCTCAGTTTTAATACATTCTTGGTTTGAAACTTTCTATTTATATTTTATATTGTACTATAACAATAGTTTTTAACTAATTATTGTTATCACTTCTATATATTTTATCTTTAAGTTATTCTCATATTAATTTTGTAATTCTCACAGAGCAAAATTAATATATAATAACCATTGAATAAAATAGTAAAGTGAGAGTAATTATTAGTAAGCTATTATTAAAAGCCGGTAATCTTGATTGCCTCAATTTTAATTCTCACGGTGGAATTGTAGTCGCAAGAGTATTGATTTAGTAAAAATATTCTCACAAAGTTTTTACTATCTTTTAGCACAATTCAGACCAGAAAATATTTCGGTTTAACCGTCACTAGTTTTAACTCAATTAATTACATAACCTCACGGCGTGATATTAGTTGACTAATTCTTGGTGAGATAAGATATAATTGTATTAGCAATAAGCAATTATCCTTTAGAGAAATATATGTAAAATTGAGATTTTATTGTAATATGTTATCAAGTGAATTCAACAATTCCCAACTCTTTTAAATTATAAATCTTCCGAAAGTTCTTGGTTTTTATTTAAGTAATTAACAAGCTTTAAACCTCACTCACTTTTCATCAAATTGATTCTCTCAAATAGTAGTTGAAGTATTAAAAGTTTGTAGCATAGATGTTCCAATATCTGTGGGACGATATCATAAAGTATATTAGAATTTGACAAAGCACGAGTAGGAAAATCCTATACGCACTGGCCTCGTCAAATTTTTGGCGTCGTTGCCGGGGACTGGCATACATCTACTTCAGATTAAATATTTTGTTACTAATTTGAGAATTTATTACTGTTATTTTTGTTTCAGTTAATAGTTTCACTAATTAAGTGCTATAACTACTACTGTGATATTATCCTAATGTAATGTTTTTGTTCATAATAGTATTGTAAAAGTTTTTTTTTCTTTTGTATTATTTTTTCCTACTAGTTCCATCATTAACTGTTTTTTTAGTAAATTATACATATTGCTATTTGTACTCTCTCATTTATCATAATAATAGTGTTATAACTACTATTTACTATTTTTATAACGTGTATATTTATAACTGTTATACTATTGTTAATTCTTTCACATTGAAGTTTTTTTTACTACTGAAAAATATTCATATGACAATTCCAACTATATGTATTATCATTAATTACTTTTGTCCATATATAATAGTATTATAGTATTGTTTCTTGTCGTGGTTCACTGTTGCGTCATTTTGTTTTACTTTATGCCTATTTTATTATAAGTTTGAGTATAATATTATTATTATCTATAGATAATAAAATTATCGTATAATTATTTTTGCTTAGCACCTACTATTTTTATCATTTTTTGTAATTTTTATATACTTATATTTTTCTTGTACTTTCTTTACTTAAAAATTTTAAGTAGTTTATGACCCGCTCTTCTACAAAAGAGTTGATCAGTTACGATCCTGAAATTGAAAGATTTATTCAATTGCACAGGAAAGAACAAACATCGTCTTCCCAAGGAGCATCTTGTAAAGAAATGGAAAACTAGGAAGCAGAGGACATTAACCCACTTGGGATCCCACCACCGGTCCATGTAGAGGAGCAATTTGATGAAGTGGCGCCAAGGCCAGCAAACAGAATCCTTAGGGATTATGCTAGACCTGATCGCTTCAACTGTGAATCTAGTGTCAGGAAGTCCCCAGTGGCAGCCAACAACTTTGAAATCAGGACCGGCCTGATTCAGACAATTCAACAATCTTGTATCTTCACTGGTGATACAAGTGAAGACCCACATAGTCATTTAATTGATTTTCTAGAACTTGTAGAAACTGCTAATTATAATGGAGTACCTCCTGAAGCTATCAAGTTAAGGCTATTTCCTTTTTCTTTAAAAGGATATGCCAAGACTTGGTTGCCAAGTTTGCCTCAATGATCCATTACGACATGGGACCAGATGACTCAGAAGTTTTTAAACAAATATTTTTCCCCTGCTAAAACAACAAAGTTAAGACAAGACATATCTAATTTCTTGCAGATTGACACGGAGTCAGTTTATCAAGCTTGGGAAAGATTAAAAGCAATGTTAAGAAAATGCCCACACCATGACATTCCTGAACATATGCAATTGTACATTTTTTATCACGGGCTAAAACCCTCTGCTAGAAATGTAATAGATGCAGCTGCAGGAGGTTCTGTAATGGGGAAAACCACAGAGAAAGCATTGCAACTATTGAATGAAATTTCTGAGAACGCTATCCAATGGCCATCTGAGTGTGTAATCATTAAAAATGATGCTACAGTAAATCAGGTTGATGCTTTAAAACACTAACATAACAGATTGTTTATTTGAAACAAAAGTTTGAATCTTTTCAGGTGAATACACAACAATCAAACAATATGAGGCTTGTGATATGTGCGGAGGAAACCACCAGAACCATGAATGTCAAGCAACCAATCAAATGGATGAACAAGTTAATGTCATCGGTTACAAGCCATATCCTTTTGGGGAGTCCAATGGAACAGAAGCATCCATGATTTTAGTGGAGTAACCCAAATGGTGCAGAAAACTCTCAAAGCTTCCAGAAACAACAGGTACAAGGTCCGTCGGGATACCAGAGTCAAAATCGCGGGCAACTGAGTTACAGACCTTATCAGCAAGCAGGCCCATATCAACAAGCAGGGTCATACCAGTAGAGGCCCCAACAAGCTCATCCAAGTCTTGATGACCTTTTGTACAAGTATATTAAGGTCACTGATGAAAAGATGGAATGCCAAAATTCATCCCTCAAAAATCTGGAAATTCAATTAAGCCAATTGGCAGTTCTTGTGTCAGAAAAGATTTAGGGTCCCTTACCAAGCAATACAGAGAAAAATCCAAAGGAGAACCTTAAGGCCATCACTTTATGGTTAGGTAAGGAACTAGATGAACCTTATGCAGACAAACAAGAAAAGAACCAGATATAACAACAGGTGGACAAGGGTAAGAATATTAAAAAACCATCTGAACCATCAAAGGAAAAAGAAATAAAGAATAAGGAAGAAAAATTTTTTGGAAAAATGGCTACCCCACCTGTGACAATTCCTTTTCCACAAAAAATGAAATGAGAAAAGCTTGATGGTCAATTTGCAAAGTTTTGGGAAATCTTAAAATAGATTCATCTTAATATTTCTTTTACTGATGCTTTGTTGCAAATGTCTTCATATGCTAAATTTTTAAAAGAAATTTTGTCAAGTAAAAGGAAATTGGAAGAAGTTTTTGTGGTAATGCTTACTGAAAAATGCAGTGCTATACTTCAAAATAAACTACCACAAAAACTTGGTGATCCTGGCAGTATTACCATTCCATGCACTCTAGGAGGAGTATATTTTGAAAAAGCACTTTGTGATTCTGGAGCTTCAATAAATTTGATACCATTTTCTATCTTTAGAAAATTGGATCTTGGTGAAATGAAGGACATATGTGTTTGTCTTCAGTTTGCAGATCAAAGTACTAAGAAACCTAAGGAAATAATTGAAAATGTGCTTGTAAGAGTAGATAAGTTTTTGTTCCCTGTAAATTTTATAGTGCTTGAAATGAAAGAATGTCCTGATGAACCAATAATTTTGGGTAGACCATTTCTTGCTACAGGAAGAGCAATCATAGATGTTCATCAAGGGCAACTAATCTTGAGAGTTGATGAAGAAAGAACCATTTTTGATATGCAAAAGATACTAAGATTTTCAGGAGATGAGGCATCATCTTCATGCTTTTCTATTGACATGATTAGTGATCTTGCAGATGAATTCAAAGATGATCAATTAATTTCAGACTCAATGGAAAGATGTTTGACCAAATCAGGCACCGCACAAGATGATGATCCCATAATTAGGAGAGAAGCTGAAATACTGGAAAAGGATTCTAAGGATAAGGAGATGCAATCAGAAGAAGTTCAACCAAAACTTTAACTCAAAGTTCTTCCTTCTCATTTAAAATATGTTTATCTTGAGAAAGAATTATTTCCAGTAGTTATTTCATCTTATTTGACTGCAGAACAAGAAGAAAGACTAATTCAAGTCTTAAAATCACACAAAGGAGCCTTAGGGTGGACTGTAGAGGATATCAAAGGGATTAGTCCAGCAATTTGTATGCATAGAATCCTCATGGAAGATAGATACAAGCCAATAATCCAACCCCAAAGGAGATTGAATCATGTAGTGCAGGAAGTGGTGAAAAGGGAGATTGTTAAGCTTCTAGCGGCAGGTATTATTTAACCAATTTCAGATAGCCCTTGGGCAAGTCCAGTTCAGGTAGTACCAAAGAAAGAAAGTATGACAGTTATAAAGAATGAAAATAATGAACTAATACCTACGAGGACTGTTACAGGATGGAGAGTCTGTATTGATTATAGACATCTCAATGATGCTACCAGAAAAGATCATTTTCCTTTACCATTTATTGATCAAATGTTAGAAAGAATTGCATGATATGGTTTTTACTGTTTTCTTGATGGCTATTCAGGGTACAACCAAATACCAATTGCACCCGAAGATCAGGATAAGACAACTTTCACATGTCCTCATGGAACATATGCTTATAGGAGAATGCCATTTGGTCTGTGCAATGCCCCTGCTACATTCCAGCGTTGCATGTCAGCAATTTTTTCTGACATGACTGAAAAATTTCTTGAAATTTTTATGGATGATTTCACACTCTTTGGCAAAACATTTGAAGATTGTCTTTACTACTTGACTTTAGTTCTTAAGAGATGTGAGGAGACAAACTTGATTCTGAATTGGGAAAAATGTCATTTTATGGTTACAGAGGGAATTGTTTTAGGACATAAAATCACTACTAATGGGATAGAAGTTGATAAGGCTAAAATTAATCTTATAGCAGGATTACCCCCTCCCACAACTGTTAAAGGCATTAGAAGTTTTCTAGGTCATGTAGGTTTTTACAGACGGTTCATAAAGGATTTTTCAAAGATTTCAAAACCTCTGACTAACCTCTTGATGAAAGATGTTAAGTTTGATTTTTCAGGTGATTGTATGATAGCTTTTAACACCCTTAAGGAGAAATTACCAACTGCCCCTGTAGTTGTGTCCCCTGATTGGAGTCAACCTTTTGAGGTTATGTGTGATGCTAGTGATGCGGCAGTTGGAGCTATTTTAGGCCAAAGAAAGGATAAGATTTTTCGTCCTATTTACTATGCCAGTAGAATACTAAGTGAGGCTCAACTGAATTATGCCACAACAGAAAAAGAGTTACTGGCAGTAGTATTTGCACTTGATAAATTTCGTTATTATTTGATAGGAACAAAGGTGACTGTTTTTACTGACCATGCAACTTTAAAATACCTCTTAGCCAAAAAAGATGCTCGACCTAGGTTGTTAAGATGGATTTTACTTCTGCAAGAATTTGACCTTGAGATAAAAGATAAAAAAGGAACAGAGAATCAGGTAGCTGACCATTTGTCTAGACTAGAAGACTCTCCCCTTGAGTTCAGCGAGATAAAAGAAGAATTTCCTGATGAACACATTTTTTCAGTTGACTCTATTGTGACTCAACCACCCTGGTTCGCAGATATTACTAACTACTTGGTTGGAAGATGGACACCCCAAGATCTCTCTTACCAGTAAAGAAAAAATCTTATTTCTGATGCTAAGTATTATTTGTGGAATGAACCTTACTTGTTCAAAATTTGTGCAGATAATATCATCAAGAGGTGTGTACCTGAAGAAGAGATGACCAAAATTTTGTATCACTGCCATGATGGAGCAATTGGAGGTCATTATGCTGCAAACTGTACGACATTTAAAGTATTGGAGGCCGAATTTTTCTGACCAACACTCTTCAAAGATGCCCGAGCATATGTCACACAATGTGACAGGTGTTAGAAAACAGGTAATATTACTAAAAGAGATGAGATGTTATTTCAATCAATACAGGTATGTGAAATATTTGATATTTGGGGAATAGATTTCATGGGTCATTTTTCTTCTTCTCATTCATTTGAATATATCCTTGTGGCTGTGAATTATGTATCAAGATGGGTTGAGGCCATCCCCACAAAGAAGAATGATGCTCATACATTGTGTAATTTTCTTAGAAAAAATATTTTTACTAGATTTGGCACACCTCGAGTCATCATTAGTGATCAAGGAACTCATTTCATGAATAGGCAATTTTCTGCTTTGCTATCAAAATATGGTGTGACTCATAAAACTGGAACATCATATCATGCTCAAACACAGGGGCAAGTTGAAGTTTCCAATCGCGAGTTAAAAAGAATTCTTGAAAAGACGGTTGGAATTTCAAGAAACTGTTCTTTAAAATTAGATGATGCATTATGGGCATACCGAACGACGTTCAAAATGCCAATTGGAACATCCCCATATAAATTAGTCTTTGGAAAGTCTTGCCATTTGCCAGTTGAATTAGAACACAAAGTTTTTGGGGCACTGAAAGCATTAAACTTTGAATTAACCTCTGCTGGTAAAAAGAATTTTTTTTAGGTTAATGAATTGGAAGAACTGAGATTGGAAGCTTATGAAAATGCCAAAATATTCAAAGAAAAAACAAAAATATGGCATGACAATTTGATCCAACAAAAAAGTTTCAAAATTGGAGATCAAGTACTTCTTTACAATAGCAGGCTGAGGCTATTTCCAGGAAAATTAAAATCCAGGTGGACAAGTCCTTATAATGTACAGATGTTACTCCATATGGGGCAATTGAAATTCAACAAATCAATGGAGGAGACAAATTTAAGGTAAATGGTCACAGGTTAAAGTTGTATTTTGGAGGACATTTTGAGCAACAACCATCGGTAACCTTGATAGCCTAATACATTCTGTTGTTAATAAGTCGAGCTGACGACATTAAACTCAGAACTACAATTTTCTTACCCATAGCCATTAAGGGTGAAGCAATGGAGCTTCATGAGCCCAATATAATTTGTATGAATAAATGTTTAACCAATTGATCTAGTTAATATCCAGATTATTGTACAACCGGGACATCCCATGCAGGCCTCTACAAAAACAGAGTCATCTATATAGGATTAATTCCATGGTGGTCGGTATGCCTAAGTTACTGGTTAGTTAACCATCTAATTGTGTAAATTAATTATTGGCTCAGGTAAATTTTCTAGTTTATATCAAAACCCGGACCCCATGACTGATAAGGTCTAAAAGCTAGTCCAGTCTATTACACATAGAATATGTGTGGTCACAGTTTCTTTCAAGCTTTCTTCTGTGACTGTAAATTTGAAAGCTAAAAAGATTTTTAATTTATTTTTTCAAAAATTTCTTTAGTACTTCATGTATATATATACTTTTTTTCTATAATGTTATAATAAATTTTTTCTTCTTAACTAATTGTGTCGTTGTAGGTTTTTAATTAGTAAAATAAATTTTTTCTATTGTGCTCAAATATTAAGTCTTTTTTTCATTATCATATCAATTCCATGCCTATGACTTTAATTTTGTGAAGGCAAAAACTAGCGTCTCCAACTCGCGAGATCAAAGGAATTGAGAAAAGTTATTATCACAAGAAGGTATACTCAATAATATTTCTAGAACTTGCTCTAAATGCTCTTCTAGGCGAAATAATGGATGACACTAATTCTTGAAAGCTGAAATTAGGCTTTCTTTGATACACCTTTTAGCCTCTTTTAGTTTATTCTCTCCAAGAAATTTTTTTTACCTCTTAGAACCTATCTTTGAGCCTTTATCCTATTTTTTTAAAAAAATACCATGGTCTATAACCCCCCAAAAGAAAAAAAAAAGAAAAGAAAAAAGAGATGTGTCACGACCCGAATTTCCCACCCTCGGGAGTCGTGATGGCGCCTACTAATGAGAGCTAGGCAAGCCAATCCTTAACTACTTACTTCATTATCAAATTACTTCCTTTTAACAAATATAAGGCGATAATAGAAAAAACTGCGGAACTTTAAATAATAAGCGGAAGATAACAATTAAACATCTGAAATCTGCGTCTATTACAATTACTTAAGTCTCAACCACCCAAAACCTGGTGTCACAGTGTCATAGACTGTCTAAGAGATTACTACATATAAAGTCTAAAGAAAATGACAATACACTGTTTCTGAATAAAAGGAAAAGGAAACAGGAAATAAGAATAGAGGAGAAGCTAGGGCCGGCGGACGCCTGCAGGTCTACCTTGGGTCTCCGCGTGTACTGAAGGTAGCCTCCACACTACGGTCCAAAAGCTGCTCTGGGATCTGCACATTAGTGCAGAGTGTAGTATTAACACAACCAACCCCATGTGCTGGTAAGTGTCTAGCCTAACCTCGGCGAAGTAGTGACGAGGCTAGGACCAGACTACCAAATAAACCTGTGCAGTGATATAATATACAGCGGAAAGTAAAGCAGAATAAACAAATAAAGGTGGGAAGGGGAAACATGCTTCGGGAAAAATAGGTAAAACAGAATATCAAGAGAACTATAAAAGAATTAAAATCCAACCACTGACAAGAATAAGGAAAACAAAGGCAGATTTCACTTTCTTTTCACATCTTGTTGCAGGCGTTCAACCCGATCCCATTTCCATTATCTCGTGGCAGGCGTGCCACCCGCTCCCATTTCATTTATCTCATGGCAGGCGTGCCACCCGCTCGCATTTCATTTATCTCGTGGTAAGCATAGCACCCGCTCCCATTTCATTATATCTTGTAGTAGGCATACCACCCGCTTCCATTTCATTATATCTTGTGGTAGGCGTACCACCCGTTCCCATTTCATTATATCTTATGGTAGGCGTACCACCCGCTCCCATTTTATTATATCTTGTGATAGGCATACCACCCGCTCCCATTTCATTATATCTTGTGGTAGGCGTACCACCCGCTCCCATTTCATTATATCTTGTGGTAGGTGTACCACCCCTTCCATTTCATTATATCTTGTGGTAGGCATACCACCCGCTCCCATTTACAAGCCAACAATAATCACAAGGAATCCCGACATGGGAACAAGAGCAATATAACAACTTTCCGGCAAGGGAACAATGATATTTCAACAACATCCCGGCAAGGGAACAATACTATCAAAACAAACATCCCGACAAGGGAACAATAGTGATAATAACATATGAAGCGCAATAAACCACAACGAAGTCATAACAGTTATAATACAAGACTCACGGGCATGCTTGACACCAATGTATAGATACTCGTCACCATGCCTATATGTCGTACTCCACAATTAACATGTAACAAATAAGACACAACTCCTAATCCCTCAAGCTAAGGTTAGACCAAACACTTACCTCGATGCCACGAACACAATTCACGTTTCAATTATAGCTTTACCCCTTGATTCCACCACCAATTCGCTCGAATCTAGCCACAAGTTACTTAATTACGTCAATAAACGCTAAATGAATCAACCCCAATGCATGAAAACAAATTCTCTAAAGTTTTACCCAAAAAGTCAAAAATCGCCCACGGGCCCACATGGTCAAAACCCGAGGTTCGAACCAAAACCCGAGTACCCATTCCCCCACAAACCCAAATATAAGATTTGTTTTGAAATCGAACCTCAAATCAAGGTCCAAATCCCCAATTTTTGAAAAACCTAGGTTCTACCCAAAACACTCAATTTCCCCCATGAAAATCATTGATTTTGAGTTGAAATCATATGAGATTGAAGAAAATGAGTTAGAAATCATTTACCAATATTTTGGAGAAGAAAGGTTGTTTGAAAAATCGCCTCTTATGTTTTTGAATTTTGAAAAATGAAAAATAACTGAAAATCTCATCTTAATATACCCCTCTCAGACCCCCGTTGCGTACCGCACAAAATGGAGTGCGGCCGCACAGCTCACCAGGTTGACTGCAGTGACATATTTTAGTATTTTGGCCATAACTTTTTTTACAGATATCCAAATTGTGATTTCTTTAACTTTCTCGAAACTAGGCACGAAGGCTACAACTTTTGTTTTTGAATCATCTCAAAATTTCTTGTAGATCAAAAGATATAGGCTTCCGAATTCGGACTAGTGAAATGTTCTTCACCGCGAACCGCACAGAATGTAATGCGGCCGCAAAGCCCTCACCGCAGTCCGCACAAAATCCAGTGCGGCCGCACAAGCCCCTCAGCGACAGCATCTTTGTGCGGACCACACTGATCTTTTCAGAGGCCTTCCACCTCTCTGAACCTGCAACAACTATGTTTTTAAGCCTAAGACATCCCGGAACCTACCAAAACTCACCCGAGCCCTCGGAACTCCAAACCAAGTATGCATACTAACCCAAAAACATCATATGGACCTACTCGTGCGATCACATCATTAAAATAACATGTAAAATCATGAATTAAACCTCAAAACTCAACATTTTCATCAAGAACTCTCAAAGTTCATAACTCTTCAACCGGAAGTCCAACTCACGTCAAATAAACTCCGTGTTTCACCAAATTTCACAGTTATCTTTCAAATACTATAACAAGTTTGTATCGGGTTCCAGAACCAAAATATAGGCCCGATAACAATAGTTTCAAACATTAATTCTTTTCTTTATTTCCTAGATAATTCAGTAAAATAATTTCTTTCAAAAATTGATTTCTAAGGCTTGGTACCTCGGAATTCATTTTCGGGCATACGTCCAAGTCCCATATTTTACTGCAGACCTCCCGGGATCGTCGGAACATGGATTTGTGTCCGTTTTCTCAAAGTATTGACCAAAGTCAACCATAATCAAATTTTAACTCTAGAATTTCTATTTCTCTTATTTTCACATAGAAGGCTTTCCGGATATAAGTCCGGACCACGCGTGCAAATCAAGGTGGGGGTAAAAGGGAGGTGTTTAGGCCTTGGAACATTGAATGCACTTGCAACACAAGTGATGACCTTTTGGGTCATCGCAAGATGTATATTACTATTATAGTTATTACTTCTTCCAGCCATGATAAGTAATGTTTGTTAGAAAAAGAAAAGAAAGATTGTGCAAGGCACGAAACAGAAAAGAAAAAAAAGGAACAAGAGAGAGATATAATATATAAACGTGTGTATATTCTTATATCTCTTTATGTTGATGAAAGTATATATACAAAAAAAATATTGAAAAAAAATGGAATTAGTATCAAGGAACATTTGCTCCAAGCTGGAAGAAGAAAAGTCACTACAAAAATATCTTAATCCTACCAGCCTGAAGCCTGGCATTATAAGCCAAGAAAAAGTCCTAAATAGATTTCAAAAATCAGTGTTGAATCTACATTAGTGGAGATTAACATGAAAAGCAAGCCTATGGACGAACAATTGTGATATTCAAGACTTGTGATCATAAAGTTATCAATTCCAAAAGATTCAAGAGGAAAAGAATTCAAATTTTGTTTTTCAAAAGTAAAATCAGAAGCAAGGTAAAAGATTTGATGAAGCTTAAAAGATTAATCATTTGGCATGATGAAAGAAGTTATTTTGAATAAATTTCTATCCTACAAAAACCAACGTTTTGAAGAAAATGTTACAAAAAAAAAACTTTTATCAGTAGAAATGTTTTTTCGACGGACGAGCAAAGATTCAAGTGTGGGGGAATTTGATGGGTATAATTTATTCATATATTTTTATATGTTAAATATTAAAGATTTTAAATAAAACATAAATAAATATACCATGTTCTCCCATATTTTCTAACATATTTCGCAGGAGGAAGAGCGTATAAATATTAAAGAAAAGAAGCAAAAAAGAGTGAGAATTGAGTAGTCAACCGGGAATGAAGAAGCAAATATAGCACCATAGTTGCGACAATGGCAATTGGAAATCATGAAGTAAATTACATAGTTGCAACTAGCAAACTATAGTTGAAACTATGGTTCTTCCTCTGCAGAATGAAACTCAATTGGCAAAGTCATAGCTGCACCTACAATTTCCATAGTTGCAACTATGGAGAACCTTAGGCAAGAAAACTCTATAAATAGAGTGTGAATTTTGAAGAGAAGATATAGAGTTTTGACGGGAGAAAACTAATCTTTGGTCTCTCTCTTTGTCTTTTGTATTTGCTACTAGTTGTCTTTCTTTTAGAAGAATAATATTCCTTCATAAGTTCTTTGTTCTAAATTAGTTTTTATTACTTTATAATGGAGTAACTTCTCTTGTTGGGATAGTCAATGAAGCTTGATATATTTATATTATAATACTATCTCATTTTTAATATATTCTTGGTTTGAAACTTTCTATTTATATTTTCTATTGTGCTATAGCAATAGTTTTTAACTAATGATTGTTATCACTTCTATATATTTTATCTTTAAGTTATTCTCATATTAATTTTGTAATTCTCACGGAGCAAAATTAATATATAATAACTATTGAATAAAATAGTGACGTGAGAGTAATTATTAGTAAGCTATTGTTAAAAATCGGTAATCTTGCTTGCCACAATTTTAATTCTCAGGGAGGAATTGTAGTCGCAGGAGTATTGATTTAGTAAAAATATTCTCACGAAGTTTTTACTATCTTTTAGCACAATTCAGACCAGAAGATATTTCGGTTTAACCGTCACTAGTTTTAACTCAATTAATTACATAACCTCACGGAGTGATATTATTGGTGAGATAAGATATAATTGTATTAGCAATAAGCAATTATACTTTAGAGAAATATATGTAAAAATTGAGATTTTATTGTAATATGTTATCATGTGAATTCAACAATTCCCAACTCTTTTAAATTATAAATCTTCCGAATGTTCTTGGTTTTTATTTAAGTAATTAACAAGCTTTAAACCTCACTCACTTTTCATCAATTGATTCTCTCAAATAGTAGTTGAAGTATTAAAAGTCTGTAGCATAGATGTTCCAATCTCTGTGGGACGATATTATAAACTATACTAGAATTTGACAAAGCACGAGCAGAAAAATCCTATACACATTGGCCTTGTCACTCAGTATTCTTTTGGTAGCCTTCAAGTGAGATTCCTTGGGATTTGATTGAAATATCGCACGCAGACCCACGCTGAAGATAATATCAGGTCGACTGGCAGTGAGATAGAGGAGAGACCCAATGATGCCTCTATACATTGTTTGATTCACAGGAGATCCAGTTTCATCCATGTCCAGTCGAGTGGCAATTGCAATGGGAGTGTCTATCACTTTTGATGCTTCCATGTCAAACCTCTTTAAGAGTTTCCTGAACTGCATCAACCACTCTTTCTTCGGCTTCAGTGATTGTAATTGAAGTGCTTGATTTTGTTGATGATGAGGCAGCGTTATCTTCATTTGGCTCCTTCACTTGACACATCATGTCTGCCTTTCCGTTTGTCATGTTAATGACTTCACCAAGAACAAGTAAGGGTTCTCCATCTTGATCTTCCTCAGCACTCTTCTTAAATGATGGATGAGATTCATCAAAAATAACATGGACGCTTTCTTCAACACATTGGGTCCGCTTGTTATATATCTTGTAAGCCTTGCTTTGAGAAGAGTAGCTAAGAAATATCCCTTCGTCGCTTTTGGCATCGAACTTACTAAGCTGATCCTTTCCATTGTTGAGAACATAGCATTTGCATCCAAATGTTCTTAGGTGTCACGACCTTAACCCAGATCTGGTCGTGATGCGTCTCTCGTAAAGACAAGTCCAGCCGACACTTCCCATTTTCCAATTATTAATAGTTAAACATTTAAGAAATGGTCTAAACATGATAAAATAAATCCGAAATAATAATGATAAAATAAATACGCGGAAGAACACCCATACACAGCCCTAACTGGGGTATCACTAGTCATGAGCATCTATAAGTCATAATACAAATTTGGTAAGTCAATAAACTAGTACAACTGTCTGAAAAGAGATAGAAGTGATAAAGGAGTAGAGATACGGGGCTGCGGACGCCAACAGCTACCTCGTGAACTCCGAATATCTGGCTAAAGCTGGAGGGATAAGTACTCGGGAGCAGAACTAGCTACGTCTGAATCTGCACATAGGGTGCAGGGAGTAAAGTGAGTACTCCAACTCAGTGAGTAACAAATGTAAATAACGACTGAAAGTAAGAAAACACGCAAGGCACAAGACATTCTATAATGAAGCAGTAAAACCATTTAAAAGCAGTAAACTAGTGAAAAGTTAAGTAACAATCCTTTTTCAACAAGTAAACAGGTAATTGACAGGAAGTTAAGGTAAAGTAAACAAATAGAAGTTCGCCCCTCGGGCACAGTATCAACAAATCCTCCCATCGAGCAACATCTCAGAATAGTACCAGACCCTCTAGCAATCACATAGAACAATACCAGCCCCTCGGGCTCAATCTCACATCACAATGGGTACCCGCGCTCACTGGGGGTGTACAGACTCCTGTAGGGGCCCCTTACGGCCCAAACGCAATATCAAGCCACCTCATGACATCATCACTAGGCCCTCGACCTCATATCAATCAAGCCACCTCGTGGCGTATATATCTCAGGCCCTCGGCCTCATAATCAGTATCAAATGTTTCCTCACAATATAGGTCCTCGGCCTTACTCAGTCAAAAATCCTCACAAGCCACTCGGGCGATAGTAAAATAGTGTTTCTCAGCCCACACATGTCATTTAAGTATTAAAACTGAGTAAATATGGCTGAGTATGAAAACAGTGAAAAATAACATGACTGAGTTCAAGTGTAAAGTCAAAACAGTGAGGAAATATCAATAAAAAGCTGCGAAAGGTTCAAATAGTTGGCACTAGGCCCAAATATGGCATTTAACCCAAATAATGATGATAGCAAATAGTTTTCAATCAAATACGCGGTAAAATCATCAATCGGGACGGACCAAATCACAATCCCCAATAGTGCACAACACCACGCTCGTCCTCAAGCGTGTGCCTCACCTCAATATAACACTACGATGTGCAATTCGAGGTTTCAAACCCTCAGAACATCATTTACAATCATTACACACCTCGAACTGGCTAAATCTCTAGCTCGCGCGGCCTTTGCCCCTCGAATCGGCCTCCACTCGTGTCGAATCTATCCAAAATCAGAACGAGGATGTCAAAATATGTTAAGGGAACGAAGCTCAAGCAAAAACAATCAATAAAGGGCACAAATCCCGAAATTACCGAAACCCAACCCCCGGGCCCACACCTCGGAGTTCAATAATTTTTTTACATTAATAGATTCTTTATCTCCCCACGAGTTCATACATATCAAAAATGCTCAAATCCGACCCCAAATGGACCTTCAATTCCACAATTAGAGACCTAAGTTTCCAAGCCCTAGTTTCCCCAAATTTCACCCTTAATTTTCCTTAATTTCTAGCTCTAATCCATGGAATAATAGCATAGGAATGAGTTTTAGGTCCAAATTCCTTACCTCAATGAAGTTCTATTGAAATCCCTCTTTCAAATCGCCCAAAAAGCTCCAAAGCCGAAGTCAAAATTGGTGAAATAACTCAAATTCGCAAATGAAATAACTTATATGTTCTACCCAGACCTTTTCGCATCTACGGTTCTTCAACCGCATATGCGGTTATTCCTCTGCTTCTACGGAAATCACTAACCAGCCCAAAATCGCATCTCTGATAAGCCTTCCGCATCTGCGACTCCACAGATGCGGCCATCTTAACCACTTCTGCGATTCCTGACATTCTTCCAAAAATCCGCTTTTACGGCTCCTCTCTCGCATATGCGGCACCGCACCTGCGACCCCTAATCCGCAGGTGCAAAAATACCAGAAGCAGCAATTCAGCAGCTGCAATAACAACCCAAACTTCCCGTTAACCATCTGGAATCACCCCGAGTCCCCCGGGACCTCAACCAAAAACACAAACATACCCCAATGCCTTATTAAAACTTTTTCCAATCATCAAAACACCTCAAACAACATCAAATCACCCAAAACACATCGGATTTAAGCCAAACTTTCTAAAATCTTCCAAATTACGCTTTAAATCAAAAACCCAACCAAACCACGTCCGAATGACCTAAAATTTTGCACAGATATCCCAAATGACGCAACAGAACTACTACAACTCTCTAAATTCCATTCCGACCCCTATATCAAAATCTCGCCTACCAACCGGATATCGCCAAAATATCAACTTCGCCAATTCAAGCCTAAATCCACTTCGAACCTCCAACACGCATTCCGATCGCACTCCTAATACACAAATCACCTCCCAAATCTAACCGAACCATCAAAACTCACATCCGATCCCTCTAACACATAAGTCAATATACGGTTGACTTTTCCAACTTAAACTCACTCTAAAGAGACTACGTGTCTCAAACCTTACCAAATCTTTTTCGAACTTGATGCGACCAACCCGATACCACAAAACACGGATAAACAAAGCATAAAGAAGTAGAAATAGGGAAAATGGAGCGGTAACTCATGAGACGACTGGCCGAGTCGTCACATTAGGTAAGTTAGCTTGGGTTTTCTTCCATTCAACAATTCATACGGGGTTTTGTTCTGAATTGATCTGATCATGCACCTGTTCACTAAGTAGCAGGTAGTGTTGACTGTTTAGCCTAGAAGTTCTTTACAAGTCCACTGTCAATCAACATTGTTCTTGCCATTTCTTCTAGAGTTCTGTTCTTTCTTTCTACTACTCCATTTTGCTGTGGAGTTCTAGGAGCTTAGAAGTTGTGAGTGATGCTATTTTTATTGCCGAATTCATCAAATTTGACATTGTCAAATTCTGTCCCATGATCTGATCTAATGCATACAACTCTGGACTCCATCTTCACCTGAATTTTCTTTACAAAGGCCACAAAATACTTCAACAGTTTCATCTTTTGTTCTGAGAAACATAGCCCATGTGAATCTAGAATAGTCATCCACGATTACGAAAATATATCTCTTTCCTCCTCTTCTTTGCACCCTCATAGGTCCACACATATCCATATGCAGGAGCTCAAGCGGCTTTGAGGTGCTCACATCTCTTTTTGACTTAAAGGAGGACTTTACATGTTTTTCTCTAGCACAGGCATCACAGACTTCTTGAGTTTTGAATTGTGACATTGGCAAACCATGGACCAGGTCCTTCTGAATTAGTTTGTTCAGAAGGGAAAAGCTTGCATGGCCCAGTCTTCTGTGCCATAGTTCAGCATCATCGTCAACTGCCTTTAGATAACTTAGATCACCACTCTGTAAGGATTCAAAATCAGCAACATAGATGTTCTTGTATCTTTTGGCCACCAGAACTATTTCACCGGTCACAAGGTCAGTGATTGTACATATTTTGGACAAGAATTCAACCTTGTTTCCTTTATCGCAAATTTGAGAGACACTCAGGAGACTGTACTTAAGTCCATTGACATAGTACACATTTTCAATAGAGTGAGTGAGTGACTTCCCAACTTTTCCAACTCCAAGAATGTACCCCTTTTTGCCGTTGCCAAAGGATACACTCCCTCATTGGCTTTTAGTGAAAGAAAGTCTGTGGTGTTCCCAGTCATGTGTTTCGAACACCCACTATCCATGAACCATTGTTGACCACTTCCCTTCACTGTTCCCTGCACAAAAGATTAGGAGTTAGTTTTAGGAACTCAAATAAGTTTGGGTCCCTTGTAGTAACCAAGAGGATGAATAAGAGCTCTCTTAGTCCATGTAGGTAATGTGTGTTTCTTGTGAGTGGAACATGGTCCCTATTTTGTGGTCATAGTTTCAGCAACCACTTTATCTTTTGGTACTGATTGATTCTTGGCTTGGACATCTTCCTTGAAGTGCCCAGTGTTCCCACATTGGGTACGAGGCCAGTTATCAGATACAGTGGCGCTCTTACTGTGAGGGTTGTGAATAGTTTTCTGCCTTGGGAACCATGCTCCCCGCCTTTTTCACTGTCATTAGTGAGCAAGGTAATGGTAGCTTCTAAGGACCAGGTCCACTTTAGAGACATTTCAAGATCATTCATTACTTTTTCTAGATTGGCTTGGAGGAGCTCGTTTTTTCTCAATTTCAGCACACATCCTATATCGCAAGGCCTTCACCTCATCTTAAAGCCTAAAGTATTCCTCACTAACTATCCCCTTTCCTTTTTCAGAGCTTTCAGGTTTTGAATTAGTCAAAGGCTTTACTATTAGTTCCCTTTGGTTTGCAGTTTCTGCCAAGAGATCACTCTTTTCTTTTCTAAGAATTTCAATGGTTTTCTTTTGATCAGTAATTGCAGCCACTAAGTCTTCTCTAGTATGTTTAGATTCTTCTAGCTCTAAGAACAAGGAATCCCTATCCTCTGCAAGACTACAAAAGGCAGTAGTTAAAATATCAGCTAAACACATGAGTTTTTTTTGGAGAATAGGAGTTCAGGTTTTTCTGAACATCCCTGAAGTTTACCTCTTCGTTGCTATTGTCTTCATCATTATCTGATTGAGCCATCAAAGCAAGCATTAAGTCATATCCAATCTCCTCGCCTTCAACTGCCATCATGGAACTATCATTAGTATCAAATTTATCTTGTTTTACTTGTGTAGTTCACTCATAAGCTATTTGCAAAGCCTCCCATATTTCCTAAGCAGTGTCGCATGTAGAGATTCTGTCGTACTCTTTAGGTCCCAAACCATATACCAGAATTTTCTTGGCAAGAAAGTTCTTCTCCACCGCTTTCTTATCTGCTTCAGTGTATTCTTTGCTATTTTTTTTTATTGAAAATGGAAATTCATTTAGTACCTTGATTGGAACAAACGGACCATCGCAGGTGACATCCCAAAGCTCACAATCCTCAGCCATGATGAAATCATACATTCTAGCTTTCCACCACCAATAGCATTTTCCATCAAACTTGGGTGGGTGGTATATGGATTGACCTTCTTCAAAATTTAGTGGAGCCGCCATGAGGATCCTTCCTAGGTGTTAGCCTGATAGGAGGAACCTGCTCTGATACCAATTGTTAGATTGTATGGATCCACCAAATCGTAAAGTACCTAGTCCTCTACAAGATTATGCTGAGAGCACTTAGTAAAGCAGTAAGTAAATGAGGCAGAGGATTTTTACGTGGAAAAATCCCACACAAGGGGATCAAAAAACCACGACCTACCTTGTAGGCTTTTATCTTCACTAACTTGTAATCTTACCTATTACAAGTCACTTTACAATACTTCCTATTGCAAAGAATTTACTCAACTAACTTGTGGTACCTTTACCACAAGCCACTTTGTGACTATCCTAGTTACAAAGGCTTTTTCTAACTTGTGATGCTATTACCACAAGCCACTTTGTAATTTTACGATTACAAAGACTTTTCCTTATGACTAAATCTAGTCACAACATAAACTCAACGAGTTTACAGATTTACAAGAGGATTCCTAATCAGTATGCTTCTAGAGAAGTGATTTAGGAGATATGGTAAGTACAATAATAAGGTTACAACTCAACTAAGACAGCAAGCATCAATCTTTTAGGAACTGGTCCGTAGTGGCATTCAACCTTGTTCTTCAAGCTTGAGAGGATGATTTTTCTGTTTTTGCAAGAGGGTTGAATGAGAAACAGAAACCTTCCAGTGATGTTTTTGTATAAAGCACATTTGGTACATCTTGATCACATGACTTGAAATGATGTGAGTACTTTGTTTGGTTAGAGAGTGAGTGGGCTAACAGTGTGGTGCAGTGCGGCAGAAACAGTATCGTCGGTCACTTCATTTCCAGCTATGTCCAAATGACTTTGTACTGCTTTGAGGAAACCACAAAAGCATTAGGTCCTTGTTTGGTTCCTAGTTCCTGAAGCTGTAGCAATTCATCTTTAGCTGAAATCTATTAACGCTTGCAGTAATTCAAGTAGGTCAGGTTCCCTATCTGGTTCTTAGCCATAAGTTTGTTAGATCATCAAAACACCAGGCAAGAGCATTTAAAATCTATCAATATACAATAACGACATACAAATAGAAATAGTGAACATAATTAAATAGTCAACTAAGAATAATAACCACAGCCTCAAGAATAAACCAGTGTCGTCCAGAATTACCAATCTTTAACAGTCCAAATAATAATATCGAAAACCAACGCAACTCAAGAAATGGAAACATATAGGTTGTTGCGGCGCGCAACCCGATCCCCCCAGACAACACTGAATCCTGCCTTATTTCACCGTAGTAGCATCAATAACAAAGATAATATATATAAATATATCGCGACGCGCAACCCGATCCCACCACATGTCAATATTAGTATCATAGTTCACCCTTATTTCGCCATATCAATCTACCCTTATTCTACCTATTGCAATGTGAAACCCGATCCCACCGTATAGAACATATTCACCCTTATTCCAGCATATTAATGCATCCTTATTACACATGTTGCGGCGTGCAGCCCGATCCCACCATATCAGTACCAAATACTCAAAGCACAATCAAATCAATAGTTCAACCACAAAGTCTTTACGATCAATAAATACCAAATTGAACAAAAAGGGAACTTGTACAATAAAGAAATCTACACGAGTAATACTACACAGCGAGACCAATCCAGCAATTGACAATTAGAAGGTGCAAGTAAGTCAATTTAAGCAAATAGTAGGGAATCATGAAACTATGGAAAAACTAACATCGTTAAAAGGAGAAGATATTGATTAACAAGTAGCAATTAAGCATGGAAAGTATTTAGAGCATATAACAATTAGGACGGGAAGGAAATAATTAAGGAAAAGCGGAAAATCAGGAAAGACAGATAATTCGGCGGCGTATAAGCACTTGTCACCTCGCATATACGCCGCTCACATAAAATTCACATAGCACATAGTCTGAAGGTTCCTAATTCCCTCAAGTCAAGGTTAGACACAACACTTACCTCGCTCCAAAGACCACTCAAAGCTCAACAACAGTTTTGCCTTTCAAACAAGCCTCCGAACCAACAATATCTAGCAGATTACCAACCAAATAATTCAAAATAAGCCTTAAGAATCACCCACAATTGCAAAAGATTCGATTTAGGTCATTATTGAAAAAGTCAACTCCCGGGCTCGCTTGGTCCAAACCCGGCATTCAGACGAAAATCTGATTACCCATTCACCCCCGAGCCCGGTTATGTGATTTGTTTTGGAATCCGACCCCAATTTGAGGTCTAAATTCCAATTTCTCAAGAATTCCTAATTCTACCCAAACCCCCAAATTTCCACCATGAAAACACTAGATTTTAGGTTTAAAACTTGTGAAATGTGATGAAAGATTGAAAGAAAATGGGTTAGAATCACTTACCAATGATTGGGGAAGAAAGAGTCTTGGAAAAATCGCCCCTAGAGTTTTCTTGTTTTTTAAATTTGAAGAATGAGTGAAAATCCCATTTTTTAACTATTTGATCAGTTGCACGTATCGCATTTGCGACCTGGGGTTCGCAAATGCGAACCCCGCAAATGCGAACAAGTCTTTTCAAATGCGAAGAATGACTGAGCCTGGTGACCTCGCAAATGGGAACCAGTGTTCGCAATTGCGGACTGCCAGGATCACAAATATGATCAAAACTTCGCAAATGCGAAGGTCTCCCTCCCAGCCCACTTCTCGCCAATGCAATGGCCTCTTCACAAATGCGAAATCTGCAGATCAGTTGCAACAACTGCTATGTTTTCTAAGTTTAAAACACTCCGTAGCCTATCCGAAACTCGCCCGAGCCCTCGGGGCTCCAAACAAAACATGCACACAAGTCCTAAAACTTTATACAAACTTGCTCGCGCGACCAAATCTTCAAAATAACACTTAGAACTATGAGTTAAACACCAAATCAAATGAAATTTTCAAGAAAACTTTAAAATTTCTATTTTCACAACAGAACGTCTGAATCACGTCAAACTAACTCTGTTTCTCACCAAATTTTACAAACAAGTCATAAATATAATAATGGACATGTACCGGGGTCCGGAACCAAAATACAGACCCGGTATCAACAAGATCAAACATCAGTCAATTCTTAAAATCATTAAACTTTCAAACTTTTAATTTTTCATCAAAATTACATATCTCAAGCTAGGGACCTCAGAATTTGATTCTGGCCATACACCCAGGTCCCATATTTTGATACGGACCCACCAGGACCGTCAAAATACGGATTCGAATCCGTTTACTCAAAATGTTGGCCGAAATCAACTCAAATTAATTTTTAAGGCAAAAAATTTTATTTTTATCAGTTTTTAACATATAAGCCTTCTGGAAAAACACCCGGACCACGCACGCAAGTTGAGGAAGGCTAAAATGAGATATTTAAGGCTTCGAAACACATAATTGGGTTTTAAAACATGAGATGACCTATCGGATCATCACATTCTCCACCTCTAAAACAATCGTTCGTCCTTGAATGGACATAGAAAAGTGCCTGGGCTGGTGAAAAGGTGCGGATAGCTAATCTGCATGTCCAACTCGAACTCCCAAGTAGCTACCTTGGTAGGCTGATCTCTCCACTGCACTCGAACCGAAGGATAACTCTTTGATCTCAACTGGCGAACCTGCTGGGCTAGAATAGACAATGGCTCCTCCTCATAAGTCAAATCCTTGTCCAACTGAACAGAGCTGAAATCTAGCACATAAGACAAATCACTGTGATACTTCCGGAGCATGGACACATGGAATACCGAATGAACTGCTGACAAACTAGGTGGCAATGCGACCTTGTAAGACACCTCACCCACTCTCTGAAGAATCTCAAAAGGTCCGATGTACCTAGGGCTTAACTTGCCCTTCTTTCCAAACCTCATTACACCCTTTATGGGTGATACACGGAGAAACACTCTCTCTCTGACCATGAATGCAACACCAAGAACCTTACGGTCGGCATAACTCTGCTGCCTGGACTGAGCTGTGCGAAGTCTATCCTGAATAAACTTGACCTTATCCAAGGCATCCTGTACCAAATCCATACCCAATAACTGAGCCTTTCCTGGCTCGAACCATCCAATTGGCGATTGGCACCGCCATCTGAATGCTTGGCTGGTAATTGTTGTTGTAGGCAAACTCCGCAAGAGTCAAGAACTAATACCAAGAGCCTACGAAGTCTATAATACAAGCGTGGAGCATATCCTTCAATATCTGAATAGTGCACTTAGACTGTCCGTCCATCTGAGGATGAAATGTTGTGCTCAACCAACCTGCATGCCTAACTTTCGTTATACTGCCCTCCAGAAGTGTGAGGTAAAATGCGTACCTCGATCAAAAATGATAGACACGGGCACACTGTGAAGACGAACGATCTCGCGGCTGTAAATCTCAGCCAACCGCTCTGAAGAGTAGGTTATTGCCACAGGAATGAAATGCACTGACTTGGTCAGCTTGTCCATAATAACCCAAACTGCATCGAACTTCCTCTGAGTCCGTGGGAGTCCAACAACGAAATCCATAGTGATACGCTCCTACTTCCACTCAAGGATCTCTATCTTCTGAAGCAAACCACCAGGTTTCTGATGCTCATACTTTACATGTTGACAATTTAGACACCAAGCTAAATATGTAACTATATCTTTCTTTATCCTCATCCACCAATAATGTAGTAGCAAGTCCTGATACATTATGGCGGCACCCGGATGAATAGAATACAACTGTGGGCCTCCTCAAGAATCAACTCATGAAGTCCATCTACATTAGGCACACAGACGCGACCCTGCATCCTCAAAACTCCATCATCTCCAGCCGTAACCTGCTTGGCATATCTGTGCCGCACTGTGTCCCTAAGGACAAGCAAATGAGGGTCATCATACTGCCACTCCCTGATGCGCTCAAACAATGAAAATCGAGCGACGGTACAAGCTAGAATACGACTGGGCTCAGAAACATCCAACCTCATGAACTGATTGGCCAAAGCCTGAACATCTAATTCAAACGGTCTCTCATCGACTGGAATGAATGCAAGGCTGCCCATACTCACTGACTTTCTACTCAAAGCATCGGCCACCATATTGGCCTTCTTGGGATGATACAAGATGGTGATATCATAGTCTTTCAATAGTTCCAACCACCTCCTCTGCCTCAAATTGAGCTTCTTTTGCTTGAACAAATACTGCAAACTCCAATGATCCGTGAATACCTCACACGATACGCCATAAAGATAATGCCTCCAAATCTTCAACGCATGAACAATGGCTGCCAATTCTGAGTTATGAACAGGGTAATTCTTCTCGTGAACCTTCAGCTGCCGCGATGCTTATGCAATTACCTTGCCACCCTGCATCAATGCTGCACCAAATCCAATACGAGATGCATCACAATATACCGTATAAGATCCTGAACCTGTGGGCAACACCAACAGTGGCGCCGTAGTCAAAGCAGTCTTGAGCTTCTGAAAGTTCGCCTCACACTCATCCGACCATCTAAACGGAGCACCCTTCTAGGTCAACCTGGTTAGCGAGGCTGCTGTAGATGAAAACCCCTCCACAAAACAACGGTAATACCTCCCCAAACACAAAAAACTCTGGATATCTATAGCTGAAGTGGGTCTAGGACAGTTCTGAACTATCTTAATCTTCTTAGGATCTACCTGAATACCCTCTACCGAGACAACGTCCCCAAGAAAGCGATTGAGCTCAACCAAAACTCGCATTTGAAAACTTAGCATATAATTGGCTATCTATCAGAGTTTGAAGAACGATCAGAAGGTGTTGCTCATGCTCCTCTCGACTGTGGGAGTAGATGAAGATATCATCAATAAATACAATCACAAAGGAATCCAGATAAGGCTTGAACACCCGGTTCATCAAATATGAAAATGCAGAAGTCAATATCTCTATCGAGTGGCATCCCCGGCAGATCTGCAGGAAACACCTCTAGAAACTCACAAACAACTGGCACAGAATCCATTGCAGGAACCTCCGCACTAGAATCATGGACATAAGTCAAATGAGCTAGACACCCCTTCTCGACCATATGTCGAGCCTTCATATAAGAGATAACCCTTCTAGTAGAATGGCCAGGAGTCCCTCTCCATTCTACTCAAGGCAACCCCAGCAAGGCTAAGGTCACCGTCTTGGCGTGATAATCCAATATAGCATGATAAGGTGACAGCCAATCTATACCCAAAATGACATCAAAATCAATCATATCGAGAAGTAGAAGATCTACACTAGTCTCAAGACTCCCGATGGTAACCATATACGAACGATAAATACGACCTACCACAATAGCATTTCCCATAGGTGTGGACACATATATAGGAGCACTCAAAGAATCACGAGGCATAACCAAATATGAAGCAAAATAGGACGACACTTATGAATAAGCAAAATCCAGATCAAATAGAACTGAGGCATCTCTACTATAAACTGAAATCGAACCTGTGATAACCGCATCAGATGACAGCCTCAGACCTGGCTGGAAAGGTATAGCATCGAGGCTGGGCCTACCACTCTAAACTATATCTCTAGGACAACCTCCTACTGGATGGACTCTACCTCTAGCAGCCTGACCTTCACCTCTAACAGCCTGGCCTCTACCTCCAGCGGTCTGACCTCTACATTTGGCTCCCTGACCCCTACCTCTAGCTAGTTGAGCGGGCGATGATGCAACCGGTGCCGGAATCATGGTATGAGAACTCTATTATGACGTGCCGCCCAATAATCTCGGACAAGTCCTCATGTTGTGCCCAAAACCACCACACTCATAATATTCATCCTAGTGTTGTGGCTGCTGAAAATGAGACTGGCCCGAACGGGCCGGATGACCATGGTAGTAACTCTGAATAGGAGGTACACTAATAGGAGTTGATGGTGCACTGTAGGCTGCCTACCCAGAATAAGGCACATAAGGACCACGACTCCCTAAAGCACTGTGGGATGCCTGAAGTGCTAACTGATATGGCCTGGGAAGATGGCCCCTACCAAAAATACCCCTGCCTCCAAATGAGGCACCACTAAAACCAAAGGAATGACGAGGCCTCTTATCTTACTCCTGGCCTCTCTCCTGTGAAAGAACATCCTCGATCCGCCTGGCGACATTAGCGACCGTCTGAAAAGAAATCTCACTTCCGGTCCCCTTGGCCATTTGCAACTTGATAGGATTAGCGAGTCCCTCAATAAACCTCCTCACCCTCTCTCTCTCTCTCTCTCTCTCTCTCTCTCTCTCTCTCAGTAGGAAGCAGAAGAATAACATGACAGGCTAAGTCCACAAAGCGGGTCTCATACTGGATGATGGTCATACTGTCCTGCTGGAGGCGCTCGAACTGCCTACGGTAGCTCTCTCTCTAAGTGATTGGAAGGAACTTCTCAATAAATAGCTGAGAGAACTTGTCCCAAGTAAGAGCAGGCAACCCAGCTGGTCTGGTCAACACATAATCCCTCCACCATTTCTTGGCAAAATTCGACAATTGAAATGCATCAAGATTGACCCACTGGTCTCCACTATACACATGTTATGTAGCACCTCGTTGTTGACAACTGTCAAGATAATCCTGGGGGTCCTATGAAGATGCACCATTGAAGTGAACTGGAAAGAGCTTAGTAAACCTGTCCAATCTCTATAAAGCCTCAGAAGACATAGCTGATCCATCACTGGCATGTGTCGTAATACCTGGTTGAACTACCCAACTGGCTGGGCTGCTGAAGTCTGAAACTGGGGAGCCATCTGCTGAGTGTGAGTAGTAGGAGTCTGTGCTTCTCCCCCAACCTGAGAGATAGATGGTGCCACAGGAAATGTACTGGCCTGAGCCACACTCTCCATAAGGCCCACCAAACGGACCAAAGCATCCCAAAGCACTAGGGTGGCGATGAACCCCTCCGAGACCTGAACTGGTCCGACAGGCACATCCTAGGCTGGAACCTCCTCATCGAACTCCACTTGAGGCTCCGCTGCTAGTGCTGCTACCCGAGCTCTAGGCTGAACCTTGCCCCTGCCTCGACCTCTAGTATGTCCTCGGCCTTGACCTCTGCCCCTCATAGGAGCTGCCACTAGGGGCTCTGGTTGCTACTCAGCTTAAGATGCGATACACATTCTTGCCATCTACGAGAGAACAGAATAGAAGGGTCCAATTAGAAATGATAGATTAAAATTCGTACGACAGAGAAGAATAGAAGAGAAACTGTTCCTAACTCCATAGCCTCTAGAAGATAAGTACAAACATATCTGTACTGATCCTCCAACTCTACTAAGTTTGCTCATGACTCGTGAGACCTATGTAACCTAGTGCTCTAATACCAACTTGTCACGACCCGGAATTCCCACTGTTGGGACCGTGATGTCGCCTAATATTTCACTAGCTAGGCAAGCCAACGTTAGAACATATTATCCATTTTTAACAGTTTAATTGAATAACAAGAAATACTGAAATAACTGAAATATGAATGCGAAAGCTAAAACTGTCAAACACCTACCACAAAATCCCTGAACTTGGTGTCACAAGTGCACGAGTTACTAGAGTAATACATACAAGGGTCTGAAATAAATAAAAAGTTGTCTGAATGAAAATATACAACTAAATATAAACAAAGAAGGGGACTTCAGTCGCTACATTCGTACCTCAAGTCTCCACTAAGTTGATCGATCTAAGCACGTTAATAACTATAGCTGGGACCAACTCCAAAATCTGCACAGAAGTGCAGAGTGTAGTATCAGTACAACCGACCCCATGTACTGGTAAGTGTTGAGCCTAAGCTCGACGAAGTAGTGATGAGGCTAAGGCGGGTCACCGACTTCAACTTGTACGCAGTATATATAATAATGGCATAAAAATATAAATACTGAATAGAATTAAACAGTCAACTGAGAATAATAACCACAACCTCAAGAATAAACCAGTGTCATCCAAACTTTCCAATCTTTAATAATCCAAATAAAAATACCGAAAACCAACACAGCTCAAGAAATGGAAACATGTAGGTTGTTGCGGCGTACAACCCGATCCCACAAGACAACACTGAATCCTCCCTTATTTCACTGTATAGTATCAACAGTAAAGATAATATATATATATATATATATATATATGTTGCGGCGTGCCACCACATGTCAATATCAGTATCATAGTTCACCCTTATTTCGCCATCTCAATCCACCCTTATTCCACCTGTTGCGGTCTGTAACCCGATCCCACCGTATAAAACATATTCACCCTTATTCCATCATATCAATCCACCCTTATTACACCTGTTGCGATGTGCCCGATCCCATCATATCAATACCAAATACTCAAAGCACAATCAAATCAATAGTTCAACCACAAAGCCTTTACGATCAATAAATACCAAACTGAACCGAAAGGGAACTTGTACAATAAAGAATCTACATGGGTAATACTATACAGCGAGACCAATCTAGCAATTGACAATTAGAAGGTGCAAGTAAGTCAATTTAAGTAAATAGCAGGGAATCATGAAATTATGGAAGAACTAACATCGTTAACATGAGAAGATATTGATTAACAAGTAGACGTTAAGCATGGAAAGGATTTAGAGAATATAACAGTTAGGACGGAGAAGAAAATAATTAAAGAAAAGCAGAAAATCGGGGAAAACAGATAATTCGGCGGCGTATAAGCACTCGTCACCTCGCATATATGCCGCTCACATGAAATTCACATAGAACATAGTCCGTGGGTTCCTAATTCCGTCAATTTAAGGTTAGACACAACACTTACCTTACTCCAAAGACCACTCAAAGCTCAGGCATAGCTTTGCCTTTCAAACAAGCCTCCGAACCAACAATATCTAGCAGATTACCAACCAAACGATTCAAAATAAACCTTATGAATCACCTAGGATTGCAAAAGATTCGATTTAGGTCATTATTGAAAAAGTCAACAAAAGTCAACTCCCGGGCTCATTTGGTCCGAACCCGACATTCGGACCAAAACCCGATTACCCATTCACCCCCGAGCCCGGTTATGTGATTTGTTTTGGAATCCAACCCTAATTTGAGGTCTAAATCCCAATTTCTCAAGAATCCCGAGTTCTACCCAAACTCCCAAATTTTCACCATGAAAACACTAGATTTTAGGTTAAAAACTTGTGAAATCTGATGAAAGATTGATAGAAAATGGGTTAGAATCACTTGCTAATGATTTGGGAAAGAAAGAGTCTTCGAAAAATCGACCCTAGGGTTTTCTTGTTTTGAAAATTTGAAGAATGTGTGAAAATTTCATTTTTCTAACTATTTGATCAGTTACAGGTATCGCATTTGCAACCTGAGGTTTGCAAATGCAAACACCGCAAATGCGAACAAGTCTTCACAAATGCGAAGAATGGCTGAGCATGCTGACCTCGCAAATGCGAACCAGTGTTCGCAATTGTGGACTACCAGGATTGCAAATGTGATCAAAACTTCGCAAATTCAAAGGTCTCCCTCCCAGCCCACTGCTTGCAAATATGATGGCCTCTTTGCAAATGTGAGGCTCTCATTTGCGAGTCAGACCTCGCAAATGCAAAGTCTGCAGATCAGTTGCAGCAAGTGCTATATTATCTAAGTTCAAAACACTCTGTAGCCTATTCGAAACTCGCCCGAGCCCGCGGGGATCCAAACCAAACATGCACACAAGTCGTAAAACTTCATACGAACTTGCTCGCGTGATCAAATTGCCAAAATAACACCTAGAACTATGAGTTAAACACCAAATCAAATGAAATTTTCACAACCGAACGTCCGAATCACGTCAAACTAACTCTGTTTCTTACCAAATTTCACAGAGAAGTCATAAATATAATAATGGACTTGTACCGGGTTCTAGAACCAAAATATGGACCCGATATCAATAAAATCAAACATTTGTTAATTCTTAAAATCATTAAGCTTTCAAACTTTTAATTTTTCATCAAATTCCATATCTCGAGCTAGGGACCTCAGAATTCGATTCCGGGCATACGCCCAGGTCCCATATTTCAATATGGACCCACCGGGACCGTCAAAATACGGATCCAAGTCCGTTTACTCAAAATATTGATCGAAGTCAACTTAAATTAATTTTTAAGGCAAAAATTCTCATTTTTATCAATTTTTAATATATAAGCCTTCCGGAAAAACATCCGAACCAAGTACGCAAGTCAAGAAAGGCTAAAATAAGATATTTAAGGCTTTGGAACACAGGATTGGGTTTTAAATCATGAGTTGACCTATAGGGTCATCACAAAATTTTAAATAGTCATGAACAAGATGGCAGGTAATGAATGGAATACTGAGGTCGTCAATGCTCATCCTCGAGCTACACAGCTGCTTAGCTCCAAAATATGCACACACAGGGTGCAAAAGTATAGAATGAGTACTACCGACTCCATGTACTTATTAAATATATTAACTAACCTTATTGAAGTAGTGGCGAAGTTTTAATTATAAAGATACTCACTTAATATAATATGTCCAGCTCATAAGCATATACAACAAAAAAAAATATCCAAGAAACAGCCAAACAACATCGGATATCAATAATAAGGAACACAATTCAAGAAGAAGGTAATAAGTATGTTTTTCAAATAACCAGATCGAAGCATGTACATATGCACCAAATCCACATATCAAGGAAATTTATACCAAGTAGATTTAACTCAAATAATCTTATACGATCACTAGGGAACTATGCATGATAAAGATCTATTTTCTCGGTAATTTTCAAATAACACTTATATGAATACTCCAACATGAGTCTAAGTGTCAATACATGCCAAAGACTCCACATTTGCCTCAGCTATACTCTCCAAGTGTTTAGCATTTCACTAACAAGTACTATTGCATGAGAAGAATGCATGAATGTGCATATATCGATGACATGCATGAAATCAGCACAAGCCATCATATCTGTTGTGGCAAGCAACCCAATCCAATCATAATTCCATTGTAGCATGCAAATCCGATCCAATCATAACATCGCGTACAACCCGATCTAATGATAACACTGTTTCAGCGTGAAACCTGATCCAATGCATATTGTGCAGTGTGCAACCCGATCCCAATCATATCATTCCATACAAAATCACCCACCGTATAGGTAACAATAACAAACTAGGTAGGATACACCTAAATAATAGTAACAAACAAGGTAGGTTGTACAAAAGTAACAGTAACAAACAAGTTAGGATGTACATAAGTAACAGTAACAAATAATATAGGATGTGCACAAGTAATAGTAACAAACAAGATAAGATGTACATAAGTAAAAATGATAGAAAAGATAAGATGCATAAAAGTAACAGTAATAGACAAGGTAGAATGCATATAAGTAACAGTAACAATTATGGTAGAATACATGTAAGTAATTGTAACAGACAATATAGGATGCATATATGTGTGAATGAGGGAAGAATAAATATAATACAATACATAACTCTTATCCTCACCTACACCGAAACACCCATCGTGTTTGTGACAACCCGATAGGTTATTTTGGGTACTAGCTCCCTTTTATATGTTTCGAGACCTCCCGTAGCTTTATTTGATGATATAAGACTTGCGTGAGTGGCCCGCGTCATTTTCTGAAAAGCTTATAGGTGAAATTTTAAAAAAAATAATTTTTGGCTTTAAAAATAACTTGAGTTGACCACGGTCAATGTTTTTGGTAAACGATATCGAATCGGTATTTTTGACTTGTATGCATGTTTGGCTGGGGTCTTGGATGACTCGAGGTCGTTTCGGCGCATTATATAAAAAATTGAAAATTTGAGTTTTAAACTTAAAAATTTTGAGTTTTGATGATCTATTCTTGATATTTGATGTTATTTAATGATTTGAACTAGTGAGCGAGTTTGTGTGATATTATTACACTCGAATTGGAGCCCGAGGGACTCAGATGCATTCAGATGTGTTTTGGACTATTTTTGGACAGTTAAGGAAACCTGGGGCAATTGGCCTGCAGTGCGAGCTTCGCTTTTGCAAAGTCAGGATCGATTTGTGAAATTGGAGTGGGAACTGAATCGCTTTTGCGAAGGAGGAATCTCAATTGCGAGCTGGAGGGGCATCGCTTTTGCGATCTAGGCATCCCATTTGTGACCCTAGGTTTGGCTGGGCATTCTTCGCAAATGTGAAAGTTGAATCGCTTTTGCGATATAGGGAAGTCCGCAAATGTAAGATTCGTCACTTTTGCGAACATCGCAATTGCAAACAAAAGTTCGCAAATGCGACATCTGCAGCTGGGTAAAGGTTGGGAATTTCGGGACGTAGCTCATTTTATACCATTTTTCAGCCCTAAACTCCATAGAGGTGATTTTTTAAGAAGAATTTTTTTTCCCAAATTCATTGGTAAGCAACTTCAACTTATTTTCAATCAATTTCAATTACTTTTTCATGAATTTTATCATCAAATTTATGGATTTTAAAGTAAAATTGGAGATTTTGGAAAATTAGAAATTTTATGAAATTGAGATTTAGACCTCGAATTGAGGTTGGATTTCGAAAAAACCCACATATCAGGACTCCGGGGTGAATGCGTAATCGGAATTTGGTGCTAATATCGAATTTCGGCCAAGTGGGCCCGGGTTGATCTTTTGTTGACTTTTTAAATTATGTTAAAGGTTGAACCTTTTTCATTCGTGGGTAGTTTCTAAAGCTTGTTCAGAATTGTTTGAACGATATTTGGCTAGATTCGATTTGTTTGGAAGCTTGTTCTAAAGGAAAAGGTGTGGTTGATTGTTGATTGTTCTATGGAAAGAGGTAAGTGTCCTGGTTAAACTTGGCTTAAGGAAAATTGGACTTGATTGGTCTATTTACTACATGATTTATATGTAGGGACGACATATATGCAAGGTGACAAATATATATGTGTTATCATGGGTTCATACATGCGGGGTGCACTACTTAATTTCATGTCTTAAATTATTTATGCCTTCATTTATTTTGAGTTATTACTTCTCACTTACATTGATTGCCACATGTTTTTGCTTGTTAAATACATATCTTCTCTGTTACATGCTTCTCAGTATCCACGTCTTTATTTATTGTCCGCCTCTACTTGTTCTATGCTCTACTTATTATTACATGGATGCTATTACTTATTTTTCATTTCACTTTAATTTGTTATATTGGATTTGTTGATACCCAAATTTTTTCCTATGTATTTTTATATACAAAATACTTTCAAAATAGTATATATATGCATACATAAGCATACCCAAGTGTATTAGTATTTTTTCAATCTTTTGAAGAGTTTTAAAATCAATTTACTATCCATTTTAGCAATACAAAATCCGTAGTTATTCCCAAAATCATCAATTTTGGTAAATATTTTATTTTATTCCCATATTTATACCAAAATATAGTTAAAATAATTTTTGTACATTTTTACAAATTTATTTGGTATTTAAAGACTAAATTGCATATAATTGTAATTATTGCCTATTTTAAAATTAATAGCATTTCTATAATTGTAAAATTGGTTTCAATATTTTTTAAATCAATATTTATGTGTTATTAGTTGGGTCAGTATTTTTAATTTGTTTTTTAAGTCTTTTTCACTATTTTTATAAAATAAAAAAGTAAAAACTGGCTATTTAACATTTAGCCTATTTCTATTTCAATTACAGCCTCATTTCCTTTCAATTTTAACCCCAATTTAACCCCAATTCCGCCCAAATTAAAACCAACCCAATTCCAATTTTAACCCAACCCACGACCCGATTTTAAATAACCCAACTTGTTCCCCACCTACCACTTAAATCTGGACTGTTGATCACTCAAGATCAACGGCCAAGACTTGCCCTTCCATAATTAAACCTAAACGACTACCCTAATCCCCCTCATTCTCACCTAACCCGCCGCCTTGAAACCCTTCGTCTCTCAAAACACTCTCAAGCTCTGAAACCCTAGCCATATCCCACCTTATTCTACCATGTTTCCACCGAAATTCGTGGCTTCTCAGGCCATGGATGGTTGGCACTCACCCCCTCCACCATCAAACCTTGGATGTTCGATGTTTTAAGGCCCGAATCTGATGGCTCTCTTCAGATCCTGCTCATATCTGTAGATCTGTGGCTTTTTCGGCCATTATTCTGGCGTGTTCAAGTAGTATGAGTCTCTTCGACTCAGGATCGGATTTTCTTCCAAGCCTTTCTCATTTCTAGGGTTTCATCTCTGAAACCCTAAGCTATTCGAGGTTTTCTCTGGTTGTTTTCTTAGATATATGCTATATCTGTGTTCTACTGGAATTTTAAAAACGTTTTCCCCAATCTTCTCTTTCAAAATTTGTTTCTCTTCGATTTAGGGTTTCTGGAAAAAAAAGTTTTAAAATATTTTCTGACTCTTCCTCTTCTTTTCTTTGTATGAATCTGTCTATGCTATGCTTTTATGTTCTCTTTTCTACCTCGCATGTCCTTCTCCTGTGTTCTTAGGTTTGCCTTATTATGCATATTCTTCTACTGTGCTCTGTTCTTTCGTCTACTGGGTTCTATATCATGCTTTCACACGTTTATCTTATGTGTTCGTTTAACCCTGTGTTCCCTTACTATAATTTCTACTAAGCTCTTAGTTCTTATTTGCCTTCTTCTTAACTTTGTTTGAGTTCTTTCTAAACATGTTTCATCTACTACTTCCTTAAGTTTATGCTACCTCTTTGTCTTCTGAACTTGTTTAAGTTCCAAGCTTTTCTTAAAACATGTTCTTTATGCTTCAAATCAGCTTTTGCACTATGTTTGTTTCGAACCTGCTATCATGCATGTTGGTTTCTCATGAGTCTCTGAAAGAGACCTCTGAGCCTGTTATCTGTCTTCTCGTCTCTACTTCTGATTAAAGTTGAAAACCCTAGTCTTTGGGTTTTGGCAAGTTTTGTTTTGGACTAGGGCTACTTTGGAACCCTGGACCCTCAGACTCATTATGAGTCTGCCAAACTGAACTTGTATCCTTTTTGACTCTGAACTCTTTTCTATGCTAGACTCTTTCTAATTAGCATGACAGTTCTTTCTTGTTTGACATGCCTGTATGCTTTATATATGAGGAATTCTTCCTTCAAAAGAGATTTTGCCAATTTGTGATTGATTCATAATTCCTTTTAATAAGGTTCGATTGATTGTTACTTATTTTCTTTAAATTAAACCTTTCTTCACCTTTTCTGGTTGGATTTATTCATACCAAAACTCAATTTCTGATTTTTACTAGCTGATGATTGGTTTCCTTTCCTTATTTGCATAAACCGTGTTGCTATCAAACTCTTTCCTTAAATATTTTCTATGTATTTGCCCTTCTTATACTACTTTGGAAAAGATTTTAATCCAATTCTTTCCTTAATTGTCTTCTACCCGTTTGAAATCAGAATTCCTTAACTAAAAGGAGATTCTGTGTGATTGATTGCAAACTATTCCCTTACATTTTCTTACTTGTTTTCTGCACTATAAAAGGGGCACGACCCTTCTACACTTAGACACCTTGAACCTTCAGTTCAACACTTTGAATTCAACACTTTACACGCACACCTCTCAATTACAATACTCTACTTTACTCTCTTCTGAGATCTTTTTGTACTGTTTGCTTGCAATTTGGTTTACAAGACTTCAGCTTTCACTTATTTATTTCCCTGCAACTAGTATGCCTTAATTTCGATTTTAGCACCATCCCTATGTGTTTATTTTTACAGTTTCTACACTCCTGTCTACTCTGTTGTTCATGTTCTGTATTGGGTATGCTACTCTCTCTTTGCATCTGCTATTTGTTATGAACTCCCTATACCCTCTCTCCCTTCTATGGTTTGAGTTAAGGTTCATGGCATGACAGCATCCAAATTGCTGCTTAGGTCTGAACCTGATCCTCAATGGATCTCAACTCTCAAATGTGGCTAATAGTCTAGTTAGGGGTGTGCCAGCACTCCTGATTGTTGGGCATGACCACCAGCCTGCCATGGCTCTCCCTAATTCCCCCTCTATGAACTTACACTTACTCTTAGATTCTAAGTTTTGCCCCCCTCTGATGAGCCTTGCTTTGGGACCTTGAGTTCCCTCTGAACTTGGACATCTGAGGGCTGGCATTTCCACTGTACTATGCTCTTAATTCTGGAATATATTTGGGTTGTAAGCACTGCCCGGAGTCCATTTGAGGCTTTTGAGGAACTTTGACACATCCCAAATAAGAGAAGGCTTTGGAAACCTGATCTTGGAAGTTGGTTCACCTCATATTGTTGGACCTTGAGTCTGAATTAGGCTCCTTGGTTGTAGCTTAATTTCTGATGTAATTTTACTTTTCTTAATTCATTTTGGTCTGTAATATGTTGTAATAATTTATGGGGTTCTAGTGAAAGGGGAGGGTCACTTATGTATGCAAAGGGTAGACAACATGCTCATAGGTTACTATTTACAATTTCTGCACTTCCGCATTTTCATTAGAAATCCTGCCTATAGTTTCTGCACTTTCGCATTAGAAATCCTGCCTATAAGTTTTCTGCATTCATGCACGTCATATAGAAATCCGACCTATAAGTTTTCTACATTCATGCACGTCATATAGAAATCATGCCTATAAATTTTCTGCATCCATGCACGTTATATAGAAATCCTGCTTATAAGTTTTTGCATTCATGCACGTCACACAGAAATCCTGCCTATAGTTCTGCACTTCTGCATTTTTTATCTGTCATTAGGCAAATGGTTATAGGTTAAAACAATAATTAACTGCATTCTAGATACCATGTCTATAGGACTCCTGCACTTTTATAATCGTCTTAAAATCAACAACGCCTAGAAATCATGCATGTAGGAGTAACTATTTGAATCCAATTCGTTTATTTCATCTACAAGCCTTAAATCAGTAGTAATGTCGTCTAACATCTGTAGAACTTATGTGTTTTCCACAATCAGTAAGCCTTCTTTAAAATCGGAGTAAGCATTGTTAGATATCATGCCTATAAGTTTCACCTAGGCAAGCCAGTAGATATATGATTAACTGCATCAGTATTTGATAAATTACAACCAGGGAAGGCTAATCCGGACTCCTCATCTGAGAAATATGTGATGAATCAGCCTATCCTACGCTTTAATTTGATTTCAGACCATAACAAGTACTTGTAAGTCATGCTAGCCAATTTGTCTCTTTAAATGAGGAGGCCTGATTGAGCCCTTTAAACTGTTATGTGTTCTCCCCATACTGCCTTATATGTTTTGATTGTCGCCCTAGAATTTTGTCCTTTTAAAACTCTAAAAACCAAATCTCCCTTCCCTTTAGGACTAATAGTCCCAAATGCCTCCGGGACTGATCGGATTGGGGTGGGTACTAGCATGCAATAAGTAATGATACTATTCCGTGCTTAATACCTTAACGGGGTGGGAAAGGGTAGTTATGGATATGATGACCGGTGTGCTAATACCACGTGTAACCCCTCTTTTGAGGAGCGATTGTCGGGTATTGCATTGATGTGATCCATATTGTTTGTAAACCTAGGACCCCCCTTCCTTTTAACTTGTTTTATTGTCCGAACTATTTCTGCTTTCCTTATTCTCTCCAAACTTTCAATTTGCTTGCAATAATATGTGAAAATACCCTTCTATTTGAGGCCCTTAATTGTTTTCTTGATTATGTGAAGTCACAATTGTAACATGGCCGGGAACCACACTAGTGGATCTTGAGGGGTGCCTAACACCTTCCCTCGAGATAATTTCTAGCCCTTACCCAAACTCTGGTTCTTCAAACTGAAACCCTTCTTAGTGTCCTAATGCACTTAATCATTAGGTGGCGACTCTTCAAGTTCCAAAACCCAATTCCCAAGAGGGAACGAGTTGTCCTCTCAAATGTCACAAGCCCGATTTTGCGATAAAAAGGGGGCGCGACAACATGGCGACTCTGCTGGAGATATTTCTTTTAGGATTTTCCCTTTTCATGTTATTTGTGACTTTACTGCTTCTTTATTGCCTTTATTTAATGCCTTTATTTCTCTTCTATTACAAAACTGACTTGGCTCCTTGTTTCTTTTCTTTAATGCTTTCCTTTACTGCTTTCCTTTAATACTGTTGTAATTATGAGCAATTATTGTAATCATTACTTTATGAACGTGCAAATACATGACAACTTGTTTCATTCTTGTAACTGCATATTCAACATCATATTCCACTCGTGCCAAACAAAATACCATAGCAACGCTTATAATGAGTGGTTGCGCCCTTCCGATATCATTACCCCCTAAATTTGGCAAAGGCGTATTTGCGGTAAAACCAGTCGATCAACGGTGTAGTCGACGGTTCCATGCCTTTCCCTCTTGAGTTGTCCGCTCAAGGGGATCAGTCTAATACCTTATAGAAACCCTACTCTGTTCAATTGTGCATGCATCACTGTCAAAACCTAGCCGAGTCAGTTATGTTGTCCACATAATGACTCTTTAAGATAGCCTTGTCCAAAGTCCACTGGGTTTCGTGGGAACCCAAATGGACATTACCATATTCTGTGCATTTATTTGGAGAACTAAATGTTGCTTATGCTAATTATTGGTTTAAATCGTCGAGCCCGGTGGGGTAAGGGTCTAACACTTTGTTTTGCATAAATGAGGCAAGAAGTCCCCAAATTTGGCATGGTCACCAACATCCACCCAAGGTTGCTAATCCGGTGGGAGGATCTTCACTCCAGTGATCAGGCTCTTATCTGGAAATACCTAGGAAATTTGCCTTCTCTCCTCGAGGTCCAACCCAACAACAAAATCATAGAAGTTGCTACTCTGTTCTGGGACTGTGATAGGTCTGTGTTTCGCTTCGGGGAGATTGAGATGACACCTTTGCTCGAGGAAATAGGAGGACTAGTTGGTATTCCGTGGGAAACTCCGGGTTTGCTTATGCCGGAAAATCGCAAGGGTAGGGGTTTTCTCAAAATGATGGGACGAAAGAAAAACACAGACTTGACCTGTTTGAAGGATTCCTACATTCCTTTCGACTATCTGTACGAAAGGTACGGCCATAGTAAGTCCTACTGCACTTACCCAGATGAATTCGCCCTTACCTCATTAGGGCATATCCACAGAAGGGTCTTTGTCTTTATGTTCTGCTTCTTGGGGATGATAGTGTTTCCTATGAAGAAAGCAAGGATTCATACCAGGCTAGCTATGGTCACTAAAACCTTAATGGAGGGAATTGGTGGGCAACCCTTTAGCATAGTGCCCATGATCGTTGCAGAAATGTACCGAGCCTTGGAAAAGTGTCAACAAGGAGCCCCACACTTCGAAAGCTACAACTTGTTACTCCAGCTCTGGATCATGGATCATCTCCAAAGGGGTGAATATCAGCAAGAAATTCAGCAGAGAGATTGGGACGATCATATAGCCTTCCATCAACCAAGGCGAATGAACTACATGCCTGACATGTTTGCTCAGCCAGAAGATGCCAAAGGATGGGTGGAGCTGTTTGAAATTCTGACTGACGATCAAATACAATGGATGTTCGAATGGTTCCCTACTGACGATTTCATCGCCCGATCTAGGGACGCACTGTTTCTGATACTGATCGGTTTAAGAGGAACATACCTTTATGTCCCCCTCCGGGTCATGAGACAGGCTGGTAGGAAGCAAGTTATACCGAGGGTCGACAAGATGAGTCACTTTCAGGCTGATTTCCAAGCTGATGACAATCCTTATAAGTGCCAAGCTCAGTATATGTGGCATTGCAAGATCATCATGGAGAGAGATATTATCGAGCCAGACAGGTACCATGCTGGCTGCACCCCATACTATTCAGGATGGCTGAAGGATAATCACAATGGTCTGGGCCAACTTGGGTTTGTTCGAGATCACAGGATCATCGATGAAAAGGCTGAAGCACAGGTCAAGTACAACCAATTGCGCAATAGGATACGTGAATGCGAAAGTGAGCACCGGGAGATTCAAGAAGCCCATCAAAAGTTGATTGAAGAATGGAAAGATATGGTTGTCAGCGCCAACAAGCGACTAGGGTATTTGGAATGGGGTTTAGTGGAATTGGAAAGGAAGTTCATCCAGAGGATTGAAAACTGCCAGAACGCTGAGGGAAACGAAGGAGGACACTTGGCTAGAGCCTATTTACTGCTGGGACTGCATGAGCTGGTGAAGCTGTTCGATGGAGCTAAAGATGCAGAGTCTAGGGAAGGTCCTTCTGGGACCAAGTAGTTAGGAGTCTTTTCTTTTGCTTTTAAAATGTAATAAGGCCAACATCCATTGCTGACATTTTATTTTTCTGCTATTTTAGTGTCGTTTTAGGACTCGTCTTATTTTTATCAATAAAATGAGGCATTTAGCATTATAAATTCTCCAAATCATCTTGTCACTAGGCCTACCTCGGGCACAATGAGGCTCCCAAATTAGGACACGATTTATATTCTTGCATTATGTGTTTAAATATTGCAACATTTTCTTCTCATAATCCGCACTAACTTGCTACCTTTTTGTCTTTACCTTTTATTTATTCCCCTCCCCAAAAGGTTAGTTCGTGAACTCTGGCATCATCATCATACTCCACAAGATCTAAAGGCCCTCCACCTCTTCCTCCTCTGAGTCCTATCAGAAACAAGAACAAGGGAACGATGGAAGATTTGAGCAACATCAGAAAGGAGAACTCAGTTGAAAGGGTAGAGGTTCCTCAGGGTATTCAGGTTTCCAAGGAAAGTGCCTCCCAGCTCGAACAGAAGTTATTGAGGTTTCGGGAAGAACTGGACCAAGTTCAGAATTTGGCAAATTTGTCATTTTCCCTTACTACCCCAAATGTCAACTTTGCCAACACTCAAAACCCCACACCTCCACAAAGCATCCCGAAACCACAAAACTAACCCGCTCCTCATCACCACTGCAACACATGCCACACTTCAGACAACACCCCGCTGCTCATTACTGAACTACTAAACTCCACAAATGATCATCCCCACAACACCCCCATCTATGTGGAAACCATACCACACTATACTCAACTTATTTCAAGCACACCGAAGTCTAACTCTCTTATCAGGAATCTGGCCGCAGAACTCAAGAAGCTGACTAGCCGAGTTCAGGGTGTCGAAGGAAGCAAGGGGATTGAGGGACTAAATTACGAGGACCTTTGCATTCAGCCAGACGTCGAACTTCCTGAGGGGTACAAACCTCATAAGTTCGAGATGTTTGATGGCACAGAGGATCCCAGAGTCCATTTGAGGACGTACTGTGACAAGCTGGTCGGAGTAGGAAGGGATTAAAAGATTCGCATGAAACTCTTTATGAGAAGTATGAAAGGAGATGCTCTGTCTTGGTACATCAACCAAGACCCTAAGAAGTGGTCAAATTGGGTAAGTATGGTGTCCGATTTCATGGACAGGTTGAGGTTCAATGCGGAAAATGCACCAGACGTGTTCTACATCCAGAACTTAAAGAAGAAACCCTCAAAGACATTCCGCGAGTATGTACTCATTGGAGATCAGAAGCTGCTAATGTCAGACCGGCTTTAGAAGAAGAACAAATGAATAGGTTTTTCGTCCGAGCTCAAGACCCACAGTACTATGAAAGGTTAATGCTAATTGAAAGCCAGAAATTTTCTGACATCAACAAGCTGGGGGAAAGGATCGAGGAAGGTATCAAACGTGGTATGGTAACTAACTTTGAAGCTTTGCAGGCCACCAACAAGGCTCTGCAGTCTGGTGGCACGTCCAAGAAAAGGGACGTGAGCGCCGTGATGGTTGCACAAAGAACAAAATCCCCAATTGAATACCAAACCTACCCAATACCTCCACTCACATATCAACCTACCCAAATTACCAAGCATCATCGCCCTCTTACCAAACTCCACCACCTACTTACCAATCACCTCCACCTCCCACATATCAGCCCACTTCGCCCAGATATTCCCAACCCGTACATGTCTATCAAGCCTACAATACTCAACCCTCTCACTATCAACCACCTCCCACCCGCCAAAACTTTCCTAGACCCCGACCAAACTTCGACCGCAGACCCCCCAAATAGTATATCGCCATTGCCGAACCTATCGACCAGCTGTATGAAAGGCTCAAAGCTGTCGGTTACATCACCCCCATCCCTACCGTAAACCCTGAAAACCCCTCCCAATGGGTCAAACCAAACAAAACTTGTGCATACCATTCCAACATGAATGGGCATACCATTGATGAGTGTCGCTCTCTGAAGGATAAGATCCAAGCTTTGATTGACAACAAGATCATCATAGCAAAGGAACATACCATGGGTCATTCACATGATTGAGATAGAGGATGATTAGGATCCCAAAGGGTCGATCGGATTGATCACTGAAGGTGACGAGCCAAAGGAACCAACGGTTACACTTAATCTGATTGTGATCCAGATCCAGCCTTCTGAAAACGCTGAAGTAGACATGTCCATACCACTTGAGTTTGAAGCACCTTCTTCAGCAAAGATGCCAGAACCTATTAAGGTCGAGTTTGGGTCTCCAAAGACACTTGTACCATTCGAAGTGGATGTGTTACCATCCAAGGCAAAGGTACCCATCCCGGTAGCCATGACAGCCATAACACCGTTCCACCTAAAGGACATACCATGGGATTACACCACCGAGGCAAGAAGGAAAGGGAAACCAAATCTGGAGAAACAATTACAGTATAGGGTATGATAAGAACCGGCAGGGTTTATACCCCAGAACACCTAGCCGAGTCCAGTAAGCAGGCCCCTAGATGACTAACCATCACTGAAACTGGGCCCGATGATCTCTGGAGGAGGATACAAGCCAAAGAGTATTCGGTCAGTGATCAGTTGAACAAAACGCCAGCCCAGATCTCTATCTTGGCTCTGCTACAAAGCTTTGACGCACATAAGAATGCCTTATTGAAGGTGTTGAGCGAGGCATATGTACCCAGCAACATAACTGGAGGAGAAATGGCAAACATGGTGGGGCAAGTATTGGAGAGTCACAAGATCACTTTCCACAAAAATGAGCTGCCACCTGAAGGGCTAAGCCACAACAAGGCCTTACACATCGCTGCAAAGTGCGAAGATCATTTTATCACCAGAGTCCTGATTGATGGAGGGTCTAGCCTCAATATTTGTCTATTAGTGACTCTTAGAACATTGGGAAAGAGCCTGCATGAGATCAAGGATGGAGCCATCAATGTCAAAGTTTTCGATGGATCCTAAAGGTCCACTATTGGGGAAATCAGTTTGTGTCTGAAAATGGGACCGACTTGGTTCGACATTGATTTTCAAGTAATAGATGTCCCAACATCTTACAACTTGCTATTGGGACGGCCCTGGATCCATGTCGTTGGGGCTGTGGCATCAACCCTGCATCAAGCAGTGAAATTCAAGTGGAATCACTAAGAGGTAATTATTCATGGCGATGGTAGCAATCCCATATACAGTCACCAGATCATCCCAGTAATCGGAGGAAGAAGGAATCTAGGCGGAGAAACCTACCATCACATTGAGCGAGTCAACGCCGTGGACAAGGAAAAATGGTGGGATAGCAAAATTGAAAGTATACTAAATTGGTGTGGATACGAACCTGGTAAGGGACTTGGCAAGAATCTCCAAGGAATCACTAAGCCTATCAAGTTGAAGAAACACAATACCACTTTAGGTTTGGGATATGAATACACTTTGGAGGAATTCAACCACTGGTCGCCACCATGGCGCAGTCCCTACTACCCACTAGAGCATCCAATACCTCGCTTGGAATAGACTTTCCAGCCCGCCAATGTCATATATGGGTCGGGAGAAAAGGAAGAACTGGCGGCGATGAGGAATTTGGTTTTGGAAGATGATAATATGGACTATTGTGTCATTTTCGAGGAGGAGAGGGAGGAAAGCCCTTCAATACAAGCTGTGAGCCGAGGAGCACGCCTCAACAATTGGTCCATCAGAACCACCAGGGCCCGGAAAGCTTCGGGGTAGCAAGGCTGAATAAAGCACCATGCATTATCTTTATTTTTTCGCTAATTGACTTTCTTTACGCATTTTTAATATTGAAATAAGAGCTCCAATGTTCAAAACAATTATAAAAATTTATCAAAGCATTTCAGTTTCTTATAAATCTTGCCCTTATTACTTTTATCGTTTACTTTATTCACACAGCATTACTATATTTATCTTGATGAACTGATGATTGTGACGTGCGATGAGGCAACGCAACAAATGGATGTGGACTCAGAAGAAGATGATATACAAGAAGAGGTTGTTAAAGAGGTTGAGGATTTTGAGAACATACCTAAGTCTAACTTGGACGAAACTGAGATTGTCAACCTGGGAGATGCAGAAAATGTCAAAGAAACACGAATCAGCGTTCATCTGTCACCATCAGAAAGAAAGAGTATACACAATTTCTAAGGGAATATGAGGACATATTCGCCTGGTCTTATGATGACATGACTAGTCTCAATACATCTATTGTAGCTCACAAACTGCCAACCGATCCGACATGTCCACCAGTAAAACAGAAGCTCAGGAAGTTTAAACCTGACATGAGTTTGAAAATCAAGGAAGAAGTCACCAAGCAAGTCAAAGCCAAGGTTCTTAGGGTAGTAGAGTATCCAACATGGTTAGCCAATATTGTGCCAGTGCCGAAGAAGGACGGGAAGGTTAGAGTCTGTGTCGACTACCAGGATCTCAATCGGGCTAGTCCGAAAGACGACTTCTCCTTGCCGAACATACATATTCTAATTGACAACTGCGCCAAGCATGAACTGCAGTCGTTCGTTAATTGTTTTGCTGGGTACCATCAGATATGGATGGATGAGGAAGATGCGTAGAAAACAGCTTTCATTACACCGTGGGGGATGTATTATTACAAGATGATGTCGTTCGGGTTAAAGAATATTGGGGCCACCTACATGAGGGTCATGCCTGCTATTTTCCATGACATGATACACAAAGAGATTGAGGTATATGTAGATGGTGTCATCATCAAATCCAAGAGAGCCAATGACCACATGGAAGATCTGAGGAAGTTCTTCAACAGACTAAGAAGGTACAACTTGAAGCTGAATCCCGCCAATTGTGCATTCGGGGTTCCTACCAGAAACTACTTGGGTTCATTGTGAGTCGTCGAGAAATAGAACTGGATCCGTCAAAGGTCAAAGCCATCCAAGAATTGCCACCACTGAAGAACAAGAAAAAGGTTATGAGTTTCTTGGGAAGACTTAACTATATCAGCCGGTTCATAGCTAAATCCACTGTCATTTGTGAGCCAATCTTTAAGATGTTGAAGAAGGACGCCGCTACCAAATGGACTGATGATTGTCAGAAAGCCTTTGACAGAATCAAGAAATACCTGTCAACGCTGGCAGTTTTGGTCCCGTCCAAGCCGAGTAGGCCTCTATTACTCTACCTTGTAGTATTGGATGGAGCTTTCAGTTGTGTTCTGGGGCAGCATGATGAAACGAGAAGAAAGGAGCAGGCCATCTATTATCTCAGTAAGAAGTTCACCCCGTACGAGGCCCGATATTCTCTATTAGAACGCACCTGTTCTGCCCTGACTTGGGTAGCTCAGAAGTTGAGGCACTATTTCTTTGCCTGTACTACTTATCTCATATCAAGAATCGATCCTTTGAAGTACATTTTTCAGAAGCCCATGCCCACTGGCAAGCTAGCTAAATGGAAAATCCTGCTGAGTGAATTCGACATTGTTTACGTGACTTAGAAGGAAATCAAAGGACAAGCACTAGCAGATCATCTTGCTAAAAATCCCGTGGATGGAGAATACGAGCCTCTAAAGATATATTTTCCTAATGAAGAGTTATCTTTCATAGGAGAAGACATTGCAGAATCCTATAACGTTTGGAGAATATTTTTCGATGGAGCAGCAAATTTCAAAGAAGTTGGCATAGGAGAGGTCCTAGTATCAGAAACCGGTCAGCATTATCTAGTATCTGCCAAGCTCAGGTTCCCGTGCACCAACAACATGGCCGAGTACGAAGCCTGCATCTTAGGGCTCAAGATGGCCATTGACATGAACATTCAGGAATTGCTAGTGATCGGAGATTTAGACCTGCTTATACATCAGGTCCGAAAAGAATGGGCAACCAAGAACTCCAAGATACTCCCTTATCTGCATTATGTACAGGAATTGAGGAACAGGTTCACAAAGACAAAGTTCCAACATGTTCCCAAAGTTCAGAATGAGTTTGCCGATGCATTGGCTACCCTATCGTCCATGATACAGCATCCCGACAAGAATTTCATCAATCCTATTCCGGTAAAGATCTATGATCAGCCAGCTTACTGCACTCATGTAGAAAAAGAAGCAGACGGAAAACCTTGGTTTCATGATATCAAGGAATATTTGACGAAAGGAGAATATCCAGAACTCGCAAATCCTACTCAGAAACGCACACTTCGGAGACTATCTAACAACTTCTTTCATAGCGGAGGAATCCTATATAGGAGGACTCCTGATTTGGGGTTACTAAGGTGTGTCGACGCAAAGGAAGCATCCAGGCTATTGGAAGAAATTCATGCAGGGACCTGCGGTCCGCATATGAACGGCTTTGTCTTAGCCAAGAAAGTACTCCGAGCTGGTTATTTTTGGATGAATATGGAAACGGACTTCATCCAGTATGTCCGAAAATGTCATCGCTGTCAGATACATGCAGACATGATAAAGGTGCCTCCAAACGAGCTTACTGCAACAAACTCGCCATGGACATTCACCGCTTGGGGAATGGATGTTATCGGACCTATCGATCCTGCCACATCAAACGGGCACAGGTTCATTCTAGTGGCAATTGATTATTTCACCAAATGGGTTAAAGCAACATCGTACAAAGAAGTGACTAAGAAAGTGGTAGCAGATTTTGTCTGTGACCGCATTGTTTGTCGGTTCGGAATTTCGGAGTCAATCATCACTGATAACGGTTCCAATCTCAACAGCTACCTGATGAAAGCCATGTGTGAAACCTTCAAGATCAAACACAAGAATTCTACAGCTTACAGACCTCAGATGAATGGAGCTGTAGAAGCCGCCAATAAGAATATCAAGAAGATACTGAGGAAGATGATAGAAAAGCATAAGCAGTGGCATGAGAAGTTATCATTTGCCTTGTTGGGATACCGCACCACAGTCCGCACATCAACCGGGGCAACTCCCTATATGTTGGTTTATGATACAAAAGCAGTCATTCCCGCTGAGGTAGAAATTCCCTCCTTAAGAATCATACAGGAAGCCGAACTTGACAATGCAGAATGGGTAAAGAGTCGCTACGAGCAGCTAGCTCTTATAGATGGGAAAAGAATGAATGCAGTTTGCAATGGTCAACTTTATCAGAACAGAATGTCCAGAGCCTTCAACAAAAGAGTCAAGCCAAGATAGTTTACACCAGGGCAGCTGGTGTTAAAGAAGATTTTACTGCATCAAGATGAAGCCAAATGGAAGTTCTCTCCCAACTGGCAGGGTCCATACATGGTTCACCGGGTTCTAACCGGAGGAGCCCTCATACTTGCAGAAATGGATGGTGAAGTTTGGCCGAAGCCGATCAATTCAGATGCAGTGAAGCGATACTATGTGTAACTTTTATGCTTTCCTCATATGATGTAATTTGAACTACGCCTGACCTGATTCCCGTGTAAGAGGGGATACGTAGGCAGCCCTATGGGTTCGGTCATAATTTAATACAATTTTCATCTCCCCTCGCTATTGGAAACTGGGGTAGAATTTTGAGGAGGACCCTCAAAATTCCAAAGTGATTTCAGCCATTCGACGCAAGCAGCCGTTGGAAGCAGTATCCCGGTAAACTGGGGCAGAATTTTGAGGAGGACCCTTAAAATTCCGGAGTGAGAGAAGCTGCAGTATCTTGGACCACATCGCAGTCATCAGTTCATCTAAAGAAAACTATGCTTAATTATGTATTTATTGTCACATTTCTTTACTAAATCATGTATGTCTGTTACCAAAGTTGCTTCGTTTAGCAATGCTACCCCAATGGTATGCCCAATATCATCAGAACGGAGCTGAGCAGGTCAAGCAGAGCCAGCGGGAATACGAACTAACCTCCCCTCTTTACAAAACTCACGATTTTTCTTTGAATGCAGGCACTTGAGTTGCAAAATCATCAAATATACTATACACTCACGAGACTCACATTTCTCAAGAATATAACTCTCAGAACCGTTGCACTTACTCACAGCTGCTATCCGCACACAGTGCTCCCAGCAAACACAGTATCCCCAGCAGTCGCAATATCTCGAGCCGCTATCAGCTAGGAAAATTCTATCATCATTTTGCCCTTTTACTCCTTGCATAAGGCTACCTTTATGCCTTCCGAGACTAAGCATTATCTCCATCTGCATTTCCCTGCATTGCATAAGGCTACCTTTATGCCTTCCGAGGTTAAGCTCTACCTCCATCTGCATTTCCTACATTGCATAAGGCTACCTTTCTGCCTTCCGAGACTAAGCATTGTCGCCATCTGCATTTCCCTGCATTGCATAAGGCTACCTTTCTACCTTCCGAGGTTAAGCTCTACCTCCATCTGCATTTCCTGCATTGCATAAGGCTACCTTTCTACCTTCCGAGACTAAGCATTGTCTCCATCTGCATTGCATAAGGCTACCTTTCTGCCTTCTGAGGTTAAGCTCTACCTCCATCTGCATTTCCCTGCATTGCATAAGGCTACTTTCTGCCTTCCGAGACTAAGCATTGTCTCCATCTGCATTTCCCTACATTACATAAGGCTACCTTTCTGCCTTCCGAGGTTAAGCTCTACCTCCATCTGCATTTCCCTGCATTGCATAAGGCTACCTTTCTGCCTTTCGAGACTAAGCATTGTCTCAATCTACATTTCTCTGCATTGCATAAGGCTACCTTTCTGCCTTCCGAGGTTAAGCTCTACCTCCATCTGCATTTCCATGCATTGCATAAGGCTACCTTTTTGCCTTCCGAGGTTAAGCTCTACCTCCGTCTGCATTTCCTTGCATTGCATAAGGCTACCTTTCTGCCTTCCGAGGTTAAGCTCTACCTCCATTTGCGTTTCCTGCATTGCATAAGGCTACCTTTCTGCCTTCCAAGACTAAGCATTGTCTCCATCCCACATGGCTAAAGTATCGCCACTTTACCACTCTTGCATTGGCTGAAATATCGCCACCTTTTATTTACGTCTTGCATCAGCTGAAATATCGCCACCTTCTGCATTTCATGGGCTGAAAGACCACCAAATTGTCTGAAGGCGTCATTGTTCGGAGGCACCATTTGCATAGCCCGAGAACGCCATGCCATGGCTTGAGGACCTCATTTTATCTCTTGCATATCATTATTCAAAGGCATCATAGTTCAGAGGCATCATTCTCATAGCCCGAGAACATCATTTCATAGCCTGCGAATCCTTTATCATGCGCTTCATGGCCCAGGATGTCATAGTCCGAGGAATCATCCTAACCGTCTGAGGACAACATTCATGGTCCAATAGGAACTTGCATCACATTTAAATTTATGCACAATGTATGCTCACTTGTAGGTAAACCGGCTAGCAACGGCTGTCTCAGCAGGGGCGATCTCGCTCCATTTCCCGCAGCCTATCAGAGCCTGACCATCCTTCTCAACCTGAACATCGCGTCCTCTTTTCGAAGTCTCCATCGGCATATTCCGCCAATGGATCCTGAACTACATATGACCTGATTCCTGTAAGACCAGGGATATGTAGGTAGCTCCAGAACTAGAGCTCGGTCAAAATTCTTCAAATCGTTTCATTCGGTCAAAATTGGCCATCATATCTTTACCCGACAACTCTTTCATCCTTCCCACGTAAAGAGGGGCAGCTGTTGATACCCAATTTTTTCCTATGTATTTTTATATACAAAATACTTTCAAAATAGCATATATATACATACATAAGCATACCCAAGTGTTTTAGTATTTTTCCAATCTTTTAAAGAGTTTTAAAATCAATTTACTATCCATTTTAGCAGTACAAAATCCGTAATTATTCCCAAAATTATCAATTTTGGTGAATAATTTATTTTATTCCCATATTTATATCAAAATATAGTTAAAATAATTTTTGTACATTTTTACAAATTTATTTGGTATTTAAAAGACTAAATTGCATATAATTGCAATTATAGCCTATTTTAAAATTAATAGCATTTCTATAATTGTAAAATTGGTTTCAATATTTTTTAAATAAATATTTATGCATTATTAGTTGGGTTAGTATTTTTAATTTATTTTTAAAGTCTTTTTCACTATTGTTATAAAATAAAAAAGGAAAAACTAGCTATTTAACATTTAGCCTATTTCTATTTCAATTACAGCCTCATTTCCTTTCAATTTTAACCCCAATTTGACCCCAATTCCGCCCAAATTAAAACCAACCCAATTCCAATTTTAACCCAACCCACGACCCGATTTTAAATAACCCAACATGTTCCCACCTACCACTTAAATCTGGACCGTTGATCACTCAAGATCAACGGCCAAGACTCGCCCTTCCATAATTAAACCTAAACGACTACCCTAATCCCCCTCATTCTCACCTGACCCGCTGCCTTGAAACCCTTCGTCTCTTAAAACACTCTCAAGCTCTCTGAAACCCTAGCCATCTCTCACCTTATTCTACCATGTTTCCACCGGAATCCGTGGCTTCTCAAGCCATGGATGGTTGGTACTCACCCCCCTCCACCATCAAACCTTGGATGTTTGATGTTTTAAGGCCCGACTCCGATGGATCTCTTTAGATCCTGCTCAGATCTGTAGATCTATGGCTTCTCCGGCCATTATTCCGGCGTGTTCAAGCAATATGAGTCTCTTCAACTCATGATCGGATTTTCTTCCAAGCCTTTCTAATTTCTAGGGTTTCGGAGAAACCCTAAGCTATTCGATGTTTTCTCTGGTTGTTTTCTTAGATCTATGCTATATCTGTGTTCTACTAGAATTTTAAAAATGTTTTCCCCAATCTTCTCTTTAAAAATTTGTTTTTCTCCGATTTAGGGTTTTTGAAAAAAAAAAAGTTTTAAAATGTTTTCTGACTCCTCTTCTTCTTTTATTTGTGTGAATCTGTCTATGCTATATTTTTATGTTCTCTTTTCTACCTCGCATGTCCTTCTCTTGTGTTCTTAGGTTTACCTTATTATGCATATTCTTCTACTGTGCTCCGTTCTTTCTTCTACTGGGTTCTATATCATTCTTTCACACGTTTATCTTATGTGTTCGTTTAACCCTGTGTTCCCTTATTGTAATTTCTACTAAGCTCTTAGTTCTTATTTGCCTTCTTCTAGACTTTGTTTGAGTTCTTTCTAAACATGTTTCATCTACTGCTTCCTTAAGTTTATGCTACCTCTTTGTCTTCTGAACTTGTTTAAGTTCCAAGCTTTTCCTATAACATGTTCTTTATGCTTCAAATCAGCTTTTTCACTATGTTTGTTTTGAACCTGCTATTATGCATGTTGGTTTCTCATGAGTCTATGAAAGAGACCTCTGAGCCTGTTATCAGTCTTCTCGTCTCTGCTTTTGATTAAAGTTGAAAACCCTAGGCTTTGGGTTTTGGCAAGTTTTGTTTTGGACTAGGGCTACTTTGGAACCCTGGACTCTCAGACTCATTATGAGTATGCCAAACTGAACTTGTATCCCTTTTTACTCTGAAATATTTTCTATGCTAGATTCTTTCTAATTATCATGATAGTTCTTTCTTATTTGACATGTCTGTATGCTTTATATATGAGGAATTCTTCCTTCAAAAGAGATTTTGCCAATTTGTGATTAATTCAGAATTCCTTTTAATAAGGTTCGATTGATTGTTACTGATTTTCTTTAAATTAAACCTTTCTTCACCTTTTCTGGTTGGATTCATTCATACCAAAACTCAATTTCTGATTTTTACTGGCTGATGATTGATTGCCTTTCATTATTTGCACAAACCGTGTTGCTATCAAACTCTTTCCTTAAATATTTTCTATGTATTTGCCCTTCTTATACTACTTTGGAAAAGATTTTAATCCAATTCTTTCCTTAATTGTCTTCTACCCATTTGAAATCACAATCCCTTAACTGAAGGGAGATTCTGTGTGATTGATTGTAAACTATTCCCTTACCATTTCTTACTTGTTTTCTGCACTATAAAAGGGGCACGACCCTTTTGCACTTAGACACCTTGAACCTTCAGTTCAACACTTCAAATTCAACACTTTACACGCACACCTCTCAATTACAATACTCTACTCTACTCTCTTCTGAGATCTTTTTGTACTGTTTGCTTGCAATTTGGTTTACAAGACTTCAGCTTTCACTTATTTGTTTCCCTGAAACTGGTGTGCCTTAATATCGATTTCAGCACCATCCCTATGTGTTTATTTTTATAGTTGCTACACTCTTGTGTACTCTGTTGTTCATGTTCTATATTGAGTATGCTACTCTCTCTTTGCATCTGCTGTTTGTTATGAACTTCATATACCCCTACTCCCTTCTATGGTTTGAGTTAAGGTTCATGGCCTGATAATATCCAAATTGCTGCTTAGGTCTGAACCTGATCCTCAATGGATCCCAACTCTCAAATGTGGCTAATAGGCTAGTCAGGGGTGTGCCAGCACTCTTGATTGTTGGGCATGACCACCAGCCTGCCATGGCTCTCCCTAATTCCCCCTATATGCACTTACACTTACTCTTAGATTCTAAGTTATGACCCCCTCTTATGAGCCTTGCTTTGGGACCTTGAGTTCCCTCTGAACTTGGACATCTGAGGGCTGGCATTTCCACTGCACTATGCTCTTAATTCTGCAATATATTTGGGTTGTAAGCACTGCCTGGAGTCCATTTGAGGCTCTTGAGGAACTTTGACACATCCCAAATAAGAGAAGGCTTTGGACACCTGATCCTGGAAGTTAGTTCACCTCATATTGTTGGACCTTGAGTCTGAATTAGGCTCTTTGGTTGTAGCTTAATTTCTGATGTAATTTACTTTTCTTAATTCATTCTGGTCTGTAATATGTTGTAATAATTTATGGGGTTCTAGTGAAAGAGGAGGGTCACTTATGTATGCAAAGGGTAGACAGCATGCTCATAGGTTACTATTTACAATTTCTGCACTTCTGCACTTTCATTAGAAATCCTGCCTATAGTTTCTGCACTTCCGCATTAGAAATCAAGCCTATAAGTTTTCTGCATTCATGCACGTCATATAGAAATCCGACCTATAAGTTTTCTATATTCATGCACATCATATAGAAATTATGCCTATAAGTTTTCTGCATTCATGCACGTCATATAGAAATCCTGCCTATAAGTTTTTGCATTCATGCACGTCACACAGAAATCCTGCCTATAGTTCTGCACTTCTACATTTTTTATCTGTCATTAGGCAAACGGTTATAGGTTAAAACAATAATTAACTGAATTCTAGATACCATGTCTATAGGACTCCTGCACTTTTATAATCGTCTTAAAATCAACAACGCCTAGAAATCATGCCTATAGGAGTAACTATTTGAATCTGATTCGTTTATTTCATCTACAAGCCTAAAATCAATAGTAATGTCGTCTAACATCTGCAGAACTTATGCATTTTCCACAATCAGTAAGCCTTCTTTAAAATCGGAGTAAGCATTGTTAGATATCATGCTTATAAGTTTCACCTAGGCAAGCCAGTAGATATATGATTAATTGCATCAGTCTTTGATAAATTACAATCAGGGAAGGCTAATTCGGACTCCTCATCTGAGAAATATGTGAAGAATCAGCCTATCCTACGCTTTAATTTGATTTCAGACCATAACAAGTACTTGTAAGTCATGCTAGCCAATTTGTCTCTTTAATTGAGGAGGCCTGATTGAGCCCTTTAAACTGTTATGTGTTCTCCCCATACCTACCTTATATGTTTTGATTGTCGCCCTAGAATTTTGTCCTTTTAAAACTCTGAAAACCAAATCTCCCTTCCATTTAGGACTAGTAGTCCTAAGTGCCTCCGGGACTGATAGGATTGGGGCGGGTACTAGCATGTAATAAGTAACGAGACTATTCCGCGCTTAATACCTTAACGGGGTGGGAAAGGGTAGATATGAATATGATGACCGGTGCGCTAATACCACGTGTAACCCCTTTTTTGAGGAGCAATTTTCGGGTATTGCATTGATGTGATCCATATTGTTTGTAAACCTAGGACCCCCTTCCTTTTAACTTGTTTTATTGTCCGAACTATTTTTGCTTTCCTTATTCTCTCCAAATTTTCAATTTGCTTGCAATAATATGTGAAAATCCCCTTCTATTTGAGTCCCTTAATTGTTTACTTGATTATGTGAAGTCACAATTGTAACATGGCCGGGAACCACACTAGTGGATCTTGAGGGGTACCTAACACCTTCCCCTCGAGATAATTTCTAGCCCTTACCCAAACTCTGGTTCTTCAAACTCAAACCCTTCTTAGTGTCCTAATGCACTTAAAAATTAGATGGCGACTCTTCAAGTTCCAAAACCCAATTCCCAAGAGGGAACAAGTTGTCCTCCCAAATGTCACATGCCCGATTTCGCGAGAAAAAGGGGGCGCGACAGGATTGTCTTAGAGGACTTACGCATTTAGTTCCCTTTTTGTGTTATATTTTGAGATATATCGTAGTTGGTTGTAATGTTATGTATATCTATGTGGATCGGGTTACACACTATAATGATATATATATAAGGGCAGCCCAGTGCACTAAGCTCCTGCTATGCGCGAGGTCCGGGGAAAGGCCGGACCACAAGGGCCTACCGTACGCAACCTTACCCTGCATTTCTGTAAAAGGCTATTTTCACTGTGTGTGTGAGGATCGAATTGCACGTTGCAACAATGTTATTACTATATGTAAATCGTGTTGTATGCCACAACGGTATTATAAACATATGTGGATCGGGTTGCATTCCACAATAGTATTATTATTATATATGGATAAGGTTGTATGCCACAATGGTATTATATACATATGTGGATCAGATTGTACGCCACAACAGTATTAGTAATATATATGGATCGGGTTTCCCGCTGAAACGAAGAAGTAGTATTATGGTTATTCTTAGTTGTTGGTTTCCGTTACCGTATTGTATTGTAAAATTGAGTAGTGATGATATTCTAGAGCCCTGTGTTATGTATTCCCTATTTCGGTTATCATGTTAATTAGTTGTTTCTCTATTTCATTATTGTTTTCTGCTTATACTCGCACATATTTATAGTGAGTATATTGTCATAACCTCGTCACTACTTCGTCGAGGTTAGGCTCGGCACTTACGAAGTACATGGGGTCAGTTGTGCTCATACTACACTTTTGCACTTCTTGTACAGATCTCGATGTTGGTCCCAACGGCGCGTAGCTAAGGTTGCTCGGACCCGTCCTCTCAGAAGACTTGAGGTAGTGCTACACAATGTTCGCAGACCTTGAAGTCCCCTTCTTACCTGTATTATTGTTCATTTGTATCAGACAATTATATTTTATTTCAGACTCCATTTGTAGTATTGTAGCAGCTCATGTACTTGTGACACCTATTTCTGTGATTAGTTTAGACAACATAGTGTATGGATTTCATTATATATTTATTTTCTCAATTTTACTTTTTAATTATTAAATTGATTATTATTTAGCTAATTTTGGCTTGCCTAGAAAGCAGATGTTAGGCACCATCACGGCCTCGTGTTGGGATTTCGGGTAGTGACATGTTAGTATCAGAGCACTAGGTTGCCTACATCTTACAAGTCATGAGCAAGCTTAGTAGAATCTTGAGGAGCGGTATAGAGACATTTGTACTTATCTTCTAGAGAACATAAGACTTTAGGAAACTTCACTTTCTTTCTTTCTTTCTATATCGTGCGACTTTATTCTATCACTGAGTTTGAATCATTCTACTCTTATTCTTTTATAGATAGTGAGTACACATACGGTATCCATATCCGATTAGGAGTTAGAGCCCCCATACTGCAGCCACTACCAGGGGTTAGGTCAGAGTCGAGGTTGAGCCAGAGGTAGAGGCAGAGCTCAGACTAGAGCACGAGCAAAGACACCTGTTGTTGAGCCTCAGATAGAGCAGGATGAGGAGATCTTTGTTCCAACTTAGCTAGTAGGACCAACTCAGGTCCTAGAGGAGTTTATTGCTACACTAGTGCTCTAGGACGCCCTAATCTGCATGGTTGGCTTTATAGAGAGTATGGCATATGCCGGTGTATTTCCTGTGGAACCATCCACCTCTCAGGTCGGGTGTGGAGCCTAGAATCATGATACTCACACTCTAGAGTAGATGGCTCACGAGTATTAGACCTAGTAGTTCTACCAATTGGGGCAGTTCAACCTGTTGTTGCTACATAGTCCGGGAAAGGACCGCGATATCAACTGAGGGGCTGAAGAGGTTGGACGAGTTCACCAAGTAATTTCCCCCTCACTTTAACGGTGCACCTCTTGAGGACCCCCAGAATTTCTTGGACCTTTGCCATGAGATATTGTGCAACATGGGCATAGTGGAGTCCAACAGAGTTGATTTCATAGTGCTTTAGATGCATGATTCTACCAAGAGATTATGGCAGGTGTATGTTCAGGGCAGTCAAGAAGGTTCACCTCCTCTCACACGAGCTTAGTTCTCACAGTTATTCTTGCAGAAGTTCATTACTTCACTCACAGAGAGGAGTTCTGTAGTCAGTTCGAGCGCCTTTAGTAAGGTAGTATGACTGTTAGTCTGTATGAGACTAGATTTGTGGATCTATCACAGCATGAATCTATCCTAATATATGTTGAGAGGGAAAAAGTGCAGAGGTTCATAGACGACCCTACATATGGCATCAGGATGTAGATGGCCAGGGGACAGAGGATGATATTTCTTTCACTCCGGTAGTAGAGATCGCCAGGAGGATCGAGCACATCAGAGGTTAGGCTAGGGAGACAAACTCTGACAAGGCCTTGTTATTTTGGATGATTCAATGGTGCCTCACCCGGAGGCATGGGTTCTTTTTGTAGAGGCCATCTTATCAGGCTGGTTTACTCAGCTCTACAGGTTACACATGGTGCTTTGGGTGATCGTGTGGCTTGTGGGCCTTGTTCTGAGCAGCTAGCATTCAGTGCACCTTTAGCTCCCATTAGTGCACCTTTAGCTCCTGCCAGGCCAGGGGCAGTTTCTTCTGACACCATGATCACATGTATTGTTTCAGTGTGCCATATGGATGCTTTAATGCTATTTGACCCTGGATCCACTTACTCTTACGTGTCATCCTATTTTGCTCATTATTTGGATATGCCTCGTGATTCTTTAGATATGCATGTTCATGTATCTATACCGGTGGGTGATTCAATTATGGTGGATCGTGTATACAATCGTGTGTGGTTACTATTAGGGGTTATGAGACTAGAGTCAATCTATTATTTCTTAGTATAGTTGATTTTGAGGTGATTTTAGGGATGAGTTGGCTATGTCCGTACCATGTTCTTCTTAATTGTCATGCTAATATAGTGATATTGGCGGTGTCGGGATTGCCTAGGTTGGAATGAAGATTTTCCCTTGGTCACACTTCTAGTAGAGTGATTTCATATTGTTGAGTCAGTTGCAGTAGTGAGGGAGTTTCCAAATGTGTTTCCTATAGACTTGTCTGGCATGCCACCCGATAGGGATATTGACTTTGATATTGATTTGGTGTTGGGCACTCATCCCATCTTTATTCCACCGTATCGCATATTACTAGTAGAGTTGAATGAGCTGAAGAAACTGTTACAGAAGTTTTGATGAGGGTTTTACAGGCCTAGTGTATCACCTTGGGGTGCACCGGTATTATTTATGAAGAGGAAAGATGGTTCTATGAGGATGCCCACTAACTACAGGCAGTTGAACAAGGTTACTATTAAGAACAAGTACCCACTACCACGTATTGAAAATTTGTTTGATCAAATTCTGGGTGATAGGTTATTCTAAAATATTGATTTGAGATCAAGGTACTATCAGTTGAAGATCTGGGCTTCAGATATTCTAAAGATGGATTTCGGGGCCCGCTATGGTCACTATGAGTTTCTGGCGATGTCTTTTAGGCTGACCAATGCCCCCGCAGCTTTCATACGCTTGATGAATTGTGTATTTTAGACCTATCTTGATTCCTTCATCATAGTTTTCATTGATGACATATTGGTGTATTCTTGGAGCTAGGAGGATCATGAGCAATATCTAAGGATCGTGCTCTAGACCTTGAGGGAAAAGAAGCTATACGCTACATTATCCAAGTGCGAGTTTTGGTTAGACTCGGTGGCATTCTTGGGCCACGTGGTATCTAGTGAGGGGATTAAGGTGGATTTGAAGAATATTGAGGCAGTTCAGAGTTGGCCTAAAACTGTCTACTACTACTGAGATCCGGAGTTTCCTTGGGTTGACTAGGTATTATCGCCATTTTGTGAAGAGGTTTTCATCCATAGCATCCCCATTGACTAGATTCACATAGAATGGTGCCCTATTCAGGTGGTCTAATGAGTGTGAAGTGAGCTTTCAAAAACTCAAGACTGCCTTGACTACAGATCTAGTTTTGGTTTTGCCTTCGGGATCAGGTTCTTACACAATCTATTATGATTCTTCACGGATTGGCATTGGATGTATGTTGATGCAGGAGGGTAGGGTGATTGCTTATGCTTCACATCAATTGAAGCCTCATGAGCAGAACTACCAGTACATGATTTGGAGTTAGAAGCCATTATTCATGCGCTCAAGATTTGGAGGCATTATCTTTATGGCATGTCTTGTGAGGTGTTCATGGATCACAAGAGTCTACAACACTTATTCAAGCAAAAGGATCTAAACCTGAGGCAACAAAGGTGGTTAGAGCTACTAAAGGACTATGATATCACAATTCTTTATCATTTGGGAAAGGGCAATGCGGTGGTTGATACTTTGAGTAGTAAGGCTGAGAATGTGGGAAGTCTTGCTTATATTCCAGTTTGGGAGAGGCCGTTAGTATTGGATGTTCAGGCTTCGGCCAATCGGTTTGTGAGGTTGGATATTTCACAGTCCAGTATGGTTCTCACTTGTATTGTATCACAGTCTTCCTTGTTTGAGTGCATCAAGGCGCGTCAGTATAATGGTCCCCACTTGTTTTTCCTAAGGGACAAGGTGAATTATGGTGATGCTAAGGAATTTACTATTGGAGATGCTGGGGTATTGAGGCTACAGGGTCAGATCTGTGTCCAAAATGTGGATGGACTGCGAGAGTTGATTCTTAAGGAGGCCCATTGTTCGTGGTATTCTATTCATTAGGGGGTTGCGAAGATGTACCATGATTTGTGGCAGCACTATTGATAGCGAAGGATGAAGAAAGATATTGTTTAGTATGCTGCTTAATGTTTGAAATGTTAGGAGGTGAAGTACGAGCATCAGAAATTGGGTCGTTTGCTTCAGAGGCTTGATATTCCATAGTGGAAGTGAGAGCGGATCACTATGGATTTTGTAGTTTCACTTCCACGGTCCTTAATCAGATTCGATGCAAAGTGGGTCATTGTGGAAAGACTGACCAAGGCAGCATACTTCATTTTAGTCATGACTACCGATTCTTCAGAGCAGCTGGCTCAGATTTATATTTGGGAGATTGTTTGCCTTCATGGTGTGCCCGTGTCTATTATGTCGAATCGAGGCACGCAGTTAACATTGCATTTTTGAAAAGCAGTGTAGCGTGAATTGGGAACATAGGTCGAGCTGAGTACAACATTTCATCCCTAAACAGACGGGCAATTCGAGCGCACTATTCAAATTTTAGAGGACATGTTGTAAGCATGTGTCATTGATTTCGGAGGTTCATGGGATTAGTTTCTACTAATAATAGAGTTTGCCTACAAAAACAACTATCAGTCGAATATCTGCATGTCTCCTTAAGAGGCCTTATATAGAAGGCTATGTCGTTCTCTAGTTGGTTAGTTTGATCCTAAGGAGGCTTAGGTTGTTGGGAGTGATTTGGTTTGTGATGCTTTGGAGAAAGTGATGTTGATTCAGAAGCAGCTCGTACAACGCATCTAGACAGAAGAGTTAGGCTGATAGGAAGACTCGTGATATTGCATATATGATAGGTGAGAAGGTCCTACTTAGAGTTTCGCCCATGAAGGGTATGATGAGGTTCAGGAAAGGGGAAAGTTTATCCCTAGATATATTGGTCCTTTAAATTGTTAAATTGATTAATTGTATAGCTAACATTCGCTTGCCTAGAAAGAGGTGTTAGGCGCCATCACAGCCCCATGGTTGGAATTTTGGGTCGCGACAAGTTGGTATCAGAGCACTAGGTCGCCTAGGTTTCATGAGTCATGAGCAAGCTTAGTAGAGTCATGAGGATCGGTACGGAGACGTCTGTACTTATTTTCAAGAGGTTATAAGGCTTTAGGAAACTTCACTTTCTTTCTTTTTCTATCATGCGACTTTGTTCTATCGTTAAGTATGAATCATTCTTCTTTTATTCTCTCACAAATGGTGAGGACATGCACGGCATCCGCAGCTGATCAGGTGCTAGAGCCCCATGTTGTAGCAACTACCTGGGGTAGGGGCCGGGGCTGAGGTAGAGCTAGAGGTAGCGGCAGAGCTCAACCTAGAGCATGTGCATCGCCACCTGTTGTTGAGCCTAAAATAAAGCAGGATGATGAGATCCTTGTTCTGACTGAGCTAGTAGGACCAGCTCAGGTCCTAGAGGGGTTCATTACTACCTGGTGATTCAGGATGCCCTAGTCCGTATGGTTGGCTTGATGGAGAGTATGACCTAGGCCCGTGTGTTTCCTATGGAACCAACCATTTATTATTCCAGGGGAGGAGCCCAAACTCCCCCTACTCACACTCAAGAGTATATGTCTCATGGGTAACAAACCCCAGCAATTCTACCAATTAGGGCGGTTCAGCCTGTTGTTGCTACACTACCCAGGGAGAGACCCACGATGTTAGCTGAGGGGCTGAAGAGGTTGGAAAAGTTCACCAAGTTATTTCCCCTTCACTTTAATGGTGCACCTTCAAAGGACCCCCAAGATTTCCTGGACCATTGCCATGAGATTTTGCACAACATAGGTATAGTGGAGTCCAACGAAGTTGATTTCACAGTGCTTCAGATGTATGGTTCTGCCAAGAGATGGTGGCAGGTGTATGTACAAGGCAGGCCAACCAATTCACCTCCTCTTACATGGGCTCAATTCTCATAGTTGTTCTTAGAGAAGTTCATTCCCATCACTTAGAGAGAGGAGTTCTGCAATCAGTTTGAGCGCCTTTAGTAGGGTAGCATAATTGTTATTCAGTATGAAACTAGATTTGTGGATTTATCACGCCATGTAACTATCTTGAACCTATTGAGAGGGAGAAGGTGTGGAGGTTCATATATAGACTTACATATGGCATCAGGCTACATATGGCTAGAGACACTGAGGATGAGGTTTCTTTTACTCGGTGCTGGAGATCGTCGGGAGGATCGAGCGCATCAGAGACCAGGCTAGGGAGGCAACATCAGATAAGAGGCCCTGTCATTTTGGAGGATTTAGTGGTGTCTCATATGGAGGCAAGGGTTCGTTTGTTAGAGGCTATCTTGCCAGGCCGATTCAATAAGCTCTACATGTCACCCATGGTACTTCAAGCAGTTGTAGTGCTTACAGACCTCGACCCAAGCAACTAGCATTTACTACACCTTCAACTCTTATTAGTGCACCACCAATTCAAAGCATAGTGGTTATTCGAGTTGCAAGGTCAGTCTCAGATTCAGCAGTCACGCCCACCAAGTGGATGCTTTGAGTGTGGAGATGCGGGTCACGTTAGAATGTATTATCCCAGATTATAGAGCAGTATGCCACAGTAGGGTACTCGTGCCATGATTCTGGCACCAGTTTCTCCATCACATGCTTAGCTAGCTACATGCGGGGTCAGGTAGCCCAAGGTGGTGGTCAGACAGTTAGAGGTGGAGGCCAATAAGTGAGAGGTCGTTTGAGAGGTGGAGCTCAAGTTGGTGGGGCTCAGCCTCGCTATTATGCATTTCCAGCTAGACCTGAGACGGAGTCATTTGATGCAGTTATTACAAGTATTATCTCAATTTCTCATAGAGATGCTTAAGTGTTGTTTGATCCGAGTTCTGCATATTCTTATGTGTCTTTATATTTTACTTAGCATTTGAGATGCCTCATGATTCTCTTGGTGTTCTTGTTTCTGTGTCTATGCCAGTTGGAGATTCTATAGTAGTTGATCAGGTGTATCGGTCTTGTGTTGTTCTATTAATGGATTTGACACCGAGTTGATCTTTTGTTGTTGGATATGGTGGATTTTGAGGTCATTCTTTGGATGGATTGGTTTTACCCGTATCACGCTATCTTGGATTGTCATGCCAAGACTATGACTTTAGCCATGCCGGGGTTGCCTAGATTGGAGTGGAAATGGGCTCGTTGTCACTCCACTAGCAGGGTAGTTTCATATTTAAAGGCTTGGCATACGATCGAAAAGGGGTGTTTGGCATATTTGGCTTATATCCGTGATTCTAGTGCGGAGGTTCATTATATGGATTTGGTACCGGATGTGAGTGAGTTTCCTGAGGTGTTTCCTACAGGTTTGCTAGGTATACCACCCAACAGGGATATCGACTTTTGCATTGATTTGGTTCCGGGCATTCAGCCTATTTCTATTCCACCATACCGTATGGATCCAACTGAGTTGAATGAATTGAAGGATTAGTTGCAAGATTTGCTTAATGATCACGCCCAACTATGCCTTATAAAAAGGACTAAGTGGTCGTTGCAAATATAATCCGGTTTACAAGTCCGGAGTCGAATCCCACAGAGAACTAAGGCTTAGCTACAGTTGTTCAATATCGCTAAGAAACACAAGTCAAAACAATTTCCTAATTATAAATATTATAATGTTTATTTTTTTTATCTAATTAACTAACAAATCCTAGAAAGCAGTAAAACTATGAATTAACAAGGATAAGGATTGGAGACAAGATTAAGGAGATCCAGAGTTATTATTTCCCCTATTGTCAGAATCCTTTCCGCTACGTTTTCTATAAATTCGCCTAAGTAATCTCTACCAATCATGAGCTCTATGACTGTCGTAACTCTCTCTCGAGTAATTACCATAATTTACTAGATATATTCTCCCAAATTATGCTCGTTGTCATTAAGTACGGTTTACTCAGATCGCACCTAAGGTTTCGTTATCCCTAACTCCACCTTTAAACCCTTTATATATATCCCTCATATACGTTAGGAGTGATGTTGTTCAACAACTACCTAAATATGCACCCTCTCTCGAGTAATACATACTAAATAGGCACAGTCGGTTGAGAGCTCTTCAACCAACCACAATAATAACGTAGTTGAAAATTAGAGAAAAAACTACAACAAATCTATATTAACGTAACAGGAAAATCATCCTCCAATAGGTTCCATCAAAATCCTAGATAACAAATTAGTTATTCACAATAGTATGCATAACTATAATACTAGAATTCATAACTACTAATGGAAATAGGAAGAAGGAAGTGAAAAACTCGTAGAAGAATTCTCTGCCTTGCTCCTAGTGTGTTCTTGCCTCCTGAGGTCGAATCTTCGGTCTCCTTAGCCTCCTTAGGTCTAAAGTGTGTCAAAAAGTATGTACCCCTCCTTAAAATAGCGTTTTTACATGTATTTATATCAAGTAGGGTCGGGCCCAGATGAAAATACCTTCTCCCATGCGAAATAGGACTTTGGCTCTGTAAAATTTGCATAGGCGCACCACATGGGGCGACGCGCCACGCGGTGTGCTTGTGGGTAAGTTCAGAGAGTTGATTCTGATAGGCTGCAGGAAATTTCCACAGATGCAGCGCGTGCCACACCACACCATGTGATGTGGTAGTCTAAAACACAAAACATTAAATTGTAGCCCTTTCAAATAGCTTTACAACGATATATTGTGGAGCCCAAACGGAGCTCTGAGCGCAAAGTTATGTGCATTTTACTAGACAGTGCGCCGCATGCCCGCTCGATTCTTCGTTCGTTCTTAACTATCATCCATTGATCCCCGAATATGATCCCGGCTTAATTCCTTGGGCTTTTACTCAGACTTAAAAGCTCTAAATCACTTGAATTCATTCAATAACTTCTACATAGCTCGAAATCACTCCTACAAGACATAAAACACATAATTAGTGCAAAATACTAGCGATTAAAGCTCAAATTCAATTAAAGTGCAGTAAATTAGAGTGTAATAAACGACTAAAATACATAATTATATCTTATTATCAACACCCCACACTTAAACCATTGCTCGTCCTCGAGCAATTAAACTACATTTTATATAGACACGACCTTTTAAAGCAATTTTCCTAACTCATCACACCAAGAATATTTTAAATGGAATAAGCACAAAAGTGTAACATCTTCAGCTCAAGATTTGACTCACAAGTACCACGCATTATTCACAACTCACCTACATATGCTAACATAGAGGTCACTGAAATTACCTTTCTTTCATGAATCAAGTGTCCACACATAATAAAAGAGAATAGTTCCCCACAATAAAATTTAAGAACAATTAGGAACTCAAGATAGAAAGAATTCACTCACTCTCAAAAATAACATTCATATGCCACAAAAAATGCACCATAGGCTTGCCCGTAGCGTACTATTCTACTAATCGAGCTCATTCAGTCTAGGATCAAGTAGGACTTTATTTGGTTGTAATGTAGGCTACGGGGTGGTAATATATATATATATATATATATATATATATATATATATATATATATATATACATACATACATACATACATACATACATACATATAAGAGTGACTACACCTCCCTAAGCACTTTAATACATACATTTTACCTTTCAAAATTCCACACTTATGTCAAACCATAACTCTACCTTCACATCAATATACATCAACTCCCAAATTATTTAAGCACAATTACATCAAGAGCTACCACTTGTCAATGAATATCTGCATACAATACAACTTTTTTTTCTTTTTTTTCTTTTTCAATTCAAGTGGCTCTTGCTCTTTCAAATCAGTGCACTTTTCTCTTTAGTTCATTAGTTCCACTCAAAAGCCTAACCAACCACCCCGCACTTTAACTTTTACAAAGTTCATAACAATTCAAGTGCTCATGAGATGTAAAAAGGCTCAAATAGATGGTTAATTCAAACAAAGGGGTAAGGCTTGTAATGTGGTTGCCAAAGAAACAAGATTACAGGCTCAAAGGGTTTAACTACGATACATAATAATTAGGCGGGTAGAATATACATATCTGGCTCAACAAAGAAATGTCTATATCACTTCAAAAACTGAACAAAATTATATTTCACTTTGCAAACACACAAGACAAGTTCTAGACATCAAATGCGATGCACAGAATACAACAAACCTCACACGCACATGGCACATGACTCACTCAACATTGGATCATCAAGACACTCTATTCAAAGCAGTTAAGCAAAGTTAAGATCATACAATTTAAGGTACTTCTACAAGAGTCAAAAATTGAGCCTAAGCGTCACAACCAAAGTACTAATTATTCTCAAGGCATAACAAAGTTAAGAGATATCGCTGCAATTCAATTCATCTCACACTAGCTCCTACTCCTAAAAAAATAAAACTAACTACACCCGGCTCAAACAAAACCCTTGGAAAAGAACCACGACACAAATAAAAACCAAGGGAAAATTAAATTACTACACTACCTACCAAGAAAATCTTTTTATTTTTATTTTTTAAGAGACTTAAATTCCTCAAGAAAATTGTCTAATAGATTCATCGTCGGGCGAAGTCCAATCATTTTTTTAAAAAAAATTATTCAATTAGACTAACACAGCTAAAGTAAGAAAGTCACCCAGACAATCTCCTCACCCCACACTTAAAATTGTGCATTGTCCCCAATGCACATCATAACTAATAAGAGGGTAAAATAAACTCCCTGGTAGGCCAAAGGCCGAGCAGTAGCAGCTCATGGGGTACTCAGACTTCTCTCAGGCTTGGTCCTTCGTGCGGGTACCTCACACTTAGTTCCAACCATCTGGTTTGTTGTTGCATCCTTCCAATAGCTTTGCTTTCCATGCTCCTAGAAAATCAAAAATCGACACTACAAAAATAATACAATTAAAAATACTATTAATAAAAAAATAAAAGAAAGCAGTAAAGCCGGGTTGCCTCCCAACAAGCGCTTGATTTAATGTCGCGGCACGATGCGAATCACTTTCTGCCTCCACTTTAAAATTATAAATTAGACCCCAAGTTTTGATTATGCTCTATGATCATGCTCATGGGGTGATACAAATTGTTGCGAGCCAAAAATTAAATGATACTTTATGAACTTTCTGGATTTCAACCGAGGAGTGTCATTTTGAGGTCCAATGCGCTCAAATACATGAACTTCAAGATTTTTAACCTACTCAACACCAATCACACTAGAGTCAACTAAATTTGTATCTTCAACGTCCCTGGTTGACTCTAGTATTACTTCTTCAACATCGGTATCCTCATATTCTAGCTGGTTAGAGTGTTGGGGTTCTACTTTGGACCCCTCCATTGGCACCTCAATTTCTATCTAATGCACACTGCTCCTCGCTACTATCCATAATATTGGCATATTGAGCATTAAAAGTTTCAACTAGCTGACTCACTTGAGCCTCCAAGTTGCGAATAGTTGCATCTTGCCTTAGTACCCATAGTTGTATCTCGTCATATTGTTCTACAACATACTTTAGCATATCCTCGATCTTTTTCAGGTCATCATCCCTGGGTTCTTTGTTCCTATTAACTTCACAAGAAAAAGAAGAACCATCAAAGTAAGGGGTTGGGGGAGATAACAAATATAAGCACAACCATGAAAGTGACCATCTTGACCACCACATATATCACACACATTCTACACATAAGATTGAGTTGGTGCACATAACTCGCTCTCGGGAATATTTTGATAATTTTGTCGTGGGTGGTTTCTTCCACTAAATGCATAAGGAGGATCAAAAGTAGAATTACCAACATCAAAACTCTCATAATTCCAAGATGTCATGTCTCTCATATAAAAAAATTAAAAAACAAAAATCAAATACAAGAAAACAAAAATAAAAGTTCAAACTTGCAACCTAGAAATATGTACACCTACAGCTACACCGTTGGTTCCCCACCAACGACGCCAAAATTTGATCACGCCCAACTATACCTTATAAAATGGACTAAGCGGTCATTGCAAATATAATCCGGTTTATAAGTCCGGAGTCGAATCTCACATAGAAGTAAGGCTTAGCTACAGTTGTTCAATATCGCTAAAAAACACAAGTCCAAATAATTTCCTAATTATAAAGATTATAATGTTTATTTTTTATCTAATTAACTAACAATTACTAGAAAGAAGTAAAACTATGAATTAACAAGGATAAGGATTGGAGACAAGATTAAGGAGGTCTAGAGTTATGATTTCCCCTATTGTCAGAATCCTTTCCGCTACATTTTCAATAAATTCGCCTAAGTATTCTCTACCGATCATGAGCACTTTGATGGTCATAACTCTCTCCCGAGTATTTACCACAATTTACTAGACATATTCTTCCGAATTACGATAGCTGGTATTAAGCACAACTCACTCGGATCGCACCCAAGGTTTCGTTATCCATAATCCCACCTTTAAACCTTCTGTATTGATCCCTCATATATGTTAGGAGTGATGTTGTTCAACAACTACCTAAATATGCACTCTCTCTCGAGTAATACATACTAAATAGGCACAGTCGGTTGAGAGCTCTTCAGCCAACCACCATAATAACGTAGTTGAACAATTAGAGAAAAAACTATAACAAATCTGTGTTAACGTAACAGGAAAATCATCCTCCAATAGGTTCTATCAAAACCCTAGATAACATATTAGTTATTCATAATAGTATGCATAACTACAATACTAAAATTCATAACCAATAATGGAAATAGGAAGAAGGAAGTGAAAAACTCGTAGAAGAATTCTACACCTTGCTCCTAGCGTGTTCTTGTGTCCTTAGGTCGAATCTCCAATATCTTTAGCCTTCTTAGGTCTAAAGTGTGTCAAAAAGTATGTCCCCCTCCTTAAAATAGCATTTTTACATGTATTTATACCAAGCAGGGTCGGGCCCAGATGAAAATACCTTCTCCCGCACATAATAGGACTTTGGCTCTATAAAATTTGCACAGGCGCACCGCATGGGGCGACGCGCCATGCGGTGTCCTTGTAGGAAAGTTCAGAGAGCTATTCTGACAGGCTGCAGGAAATTTCCATAGGCGCGGCGCACAGCGTGCCGCACCATGGACCGTGATAGTGGGAATTCGCAAAAATGCAAAACATGAAAGTTGTAGCACTTTCAAATAGATTTCTAACGATATATTGTGGAGCCCAAATGGAGTTTTGAATGCAAAGTTATGTGCATTTTACTAGATAATGCACCGCAAGCCCGCTCGATTCTTCGTTCGTTTTTAACTATCAACCGTTGATCCTCGAACACGATCCCAGCTTAATTCTTTGGGCTTTTACTCAGACTTCAAAGCTCCAAATCACTTGAATTCATTCCATAACATCTACATAGCTCGGAATCACTCCTATAAGGCATAAAACACATAATTAGTGAAAAACACTAGCGATTAAAGCTCAAACTCAATTAAAGTGCAGTAAATTAGAGTGTAATAAACAACTAAAATACGTAATTATAGCCTTTTATCACTTAACAAGGGATTCATTAGACCGACTATCTCACCTTGGGGTGTACCGGTGTTATTTGTTAAGAAAAAGGATGTGATGAGGATGTGCATAGATTATCGGCATTTGAACAAGGTTTCTATCAAAACAAGCATCTGTTACCTAGAATTGATGATTTATTTTACCAGTTCCAGGGTGCCAAGGTATTTTCCAAGATTGATTTACGATCTGGCTACCATCAAGTGAAGATTAGGGCATTGGATGTCCCTAAGATAGTTTTCGGACTCGTTGTAGTCACTACGAGTTCTTTGTGATGTCATCTGGCTTGACTAACGCCCAAGCAGCCTTCATGGATTTGATGAACCGAGTGTTCAGGCCTTATTTGGATTCCCTTGTGATTGTATTCATTGATAATATTCTGGTTTACTCTCATAGTAGAGAGGAGCATGTACTTCAGACTTTGAAGGATCACCAACTATATGCCAAGTTTTCGAAGTATGAGTTCTGGTTAGACTCAGTTGCTTTTTTGGGTAATGTTGTATCTTCCGATGGTATCAAGGTGAATCCTAAGAAGATTGAGGCAGTTTAGAACTGGCCTAGACCTACTTCAGCTATAGAGATTCGGAGCTTCTTGGGTTTAACATGTTACTATCGTCGGTTCGTGGAAGTGTTTTCAACTATCTCAACCCCATTGACCAAGTTGACCCAGAAATACTCTTTTTAGATGGTCTGACGAGTGTGAGGTGATCTTTTAGAAGCTCAAGATTGCCTTGAATACATTCCTAGTGTTGGTGTTTCCTATAGGTTTAAGATCTTATATTGTGTATTGTGATGTATCGGATATTGGACTTGGCGCGGTATTGATGCAGGATGGTAAGTTGATTTCCTACATATATCGTCAGTTGAAGGTTCATGAGAAGAGTTACTCTGTGCATGATTTGGAGTTAGCGACCATTGTTCACGCGATCAAAATTTGGAGGCACTATTTCTGCGGCGATCCATGTGAGGTCTCTGCCGACCATCGAAGTCTCCAACACCTATTCAAGCAGAATGTCACGACCCCAAATGCCCGGTCGTGATGGCGCCTATCATATTACTAGGCAAGCCAACCCAAACCATTAACCACAACAAGTTCCTTTTATAAAACCATTTTCTAACACAGGTTTAGATACCAAATTTTCATAATAAGTGTTTAAAATACAATCACATACGCGGAAGTCATAGACATGAAAACTACACAGCCCCAAATATCTGGTGTCACGAGTTTAGATCCTCTATTACATAACTGACTGTCTGATACAACATAAGTCTAGAAAATGCGGAAAGAACAAGATAAGAAGGAGAAAATAAGACTACGGACGCCATGCAGCTACTTTGAAATCTTCGGCAACCTCTGGATTAGCTGAGGACCCTCACTCTGCCACTCGGGCACCTGGATCTACACACAAGGTGTAGGGAGTAACGTAAGTACGCCAACTCAGTAAGTAACTAAAGTAAATAAGATCTGAAAGCAGTGACGAGCAGTTAAAAATCATATAACTGAATAAATAATAGGATAACAGGTCAACTTCATAGTTTAAAACAAGTTTCGTCATAAAATCATCAAACTTCAGTTTAAACACTTGAAATCATATACTTAGCAATTTTTCCAATAGAGGCTTATTTTAAAAGAAGAGTGAAATCAGTAGAAATATCATAACTGGGCCCCTCGGGCAAGGTATCACCCAGAATATGGCCTCTCGGGCAGCCTCTCAGTCACTCATGACTCAACTCTCGTCACTCAATACTCACTCTCAGCACTCAGGCTCATTAATATCTCATAGTAATAGAAATCATAGTAACCTCTGCGGCGTGCAGCCCGATCCATAATTTATAGTCGACTACACTCACTGGGGGTGTACAGACTCCGGAGGGGCTCCTACAGCCCAAACGTCATATCGCTGTGACGCGCAGCCCGATCCAATATATATATATCGATGCGGTGTGCAACCCGATCCATATAAGTATCACTACGGCATGCAACCCGATCCATAATATATACATATAATATCCTCACTATTAGGTTCAACTTCTCTCAGTCATTAACCTCACAGTCTCTCGGGCACAACAATAGAAATCAGGGAACTCAGCCTAAATAGTCCTCACATTTAAAAGTAGGGTGATAAAACCAGTTTTAAACATTTAAACAGGTAAAACACGATTGAGGATATGCTTTCAACAAGTAGAGTGAGGAAAAATAGTAAAAATGCCCCTAAGGGTCTCAACAGGTCGGCACAAGGCCCCAAATATCGCATACAGCCCATAACATAGTAAAAATAGCTAAAGTACGGAATACCATAGGGTTCCAAATCAAATATGCGGCTTAATAGTCGTTACGGGACGGACCAAGTCATAATCCCTACCGGTGCACTCCCACACGCTCGTCACCTAGCATGTGCATCACTGCATTTATCAAAACAAGTCAAATACCGGGGTTTGTACCCTTAGTTCCAGATTTACAATGGTTACTTACCTCAAACTGGTGAAAATACTACTCTGCGACACCTTTGCCCCTCGAATCGGCCTCCACTTGCGTCGAATCTATCTAAAATCAGAATCACGGCATCAAAATATGCTAAGGGAGCGAAGCCCAAGCTAAAACAATCAAATAATACCAAAAATCCCGAAATTGGCCAAACCCGACCCCCGGGCCCACTATTGATACCCAATTTTTTCCTATATATTTTCAATATGCAAAATACCTTCAAAATAGCATATATATACATATGTAAGCATATCCAAGTGTTTTAGTATTTTTCCATAATTTTTAAAGGTTTTCATATCAATTTATTTCCCTCTTTTATCCATAAAAAATCCAATAATTATTTCCAAAAGTTATTATTTTGGTAATTCATTTATTGGACTTTTATATTTATGCTAAAATATAGCTAAGGTAATTTTTTGTATATGTGTACAAATTTATTTAGTATTTTTAAGCTAAATTGCATATAATTGCAATATTAGCCCTTTTAAGATTCAATTGTATTTTATATTCATAAAATTAAGTCCAGTATTTTTAAATTATTAATTATATATTATAAATCATTTTAGTGCTTTCAATTTATTTTCAGAAATTAATTTACTATTTTTTTATAATTTTAAAAAGGGAAAATTGGCTATTTAAATAATAGCCCAATTACATTTCAATTTAACCTAAATTCGACCCCAAATTAAACCCAATTTCCCCGGCCCAATTTCATTTAAACCCGACCCCTAACCCAATTAAATGACCCAACCCAGATTCTCCCCTTTTGAATCCAGGCCGTTGATCATTCAGATCAACGGCCACCATTCGCCCTTCCATTATTAAACCCAAAAGACCCCTAAACCTACCTCATTCTTCACCAAACACCACCCTTGAATCCCTCTTTTCTCAACTCTCTCTGAAACCCCTCAGAAACCCTAGTCGTCGCCATCTAATTTCACCCTAATCTACCTCAACCCCTGCCTAATCCATGGCCTTTTGTGGCCATTGGAGATGTGTATCAGCCTCATATGGCTCCTGGGTGTTTGTTTCTATGGTTTCAAGGCTAGACCTCGAAGAGATCTGGTCCATTCCTTGCTCGACTTCTGTTCATGGTCTTTTTCCGGCCATCCATGACCTTTCTCCGGCCATTCATGGCCTTTCAAGGCAAATCATTGACTCTCCTGGTTAGATCGATGACTTTCAAGGTCTTTCTCACCTTTTCTGGGTTTTCCGAAACCCTAATCTTTAAGATCTTTCATTTTTTTTGTAACTACCATAGATTTGTGCTTGCTATGAATTTCTTAAGTGTTTTCTCGAAGGTTCTTTAACTTTTCCTTCAAAATGACTCTTCATTTTCCGACGATTAAGGTTTTCCCTTAAGTTTTTCAAAAAGATCTCTTCTCTGATTTTAATGTTGTTTGTGATTTTGCTATGTTTAAAATGACTTGCTCATGTTGTTCTTCTATCTATTTCAGCATGTTAAAAACCCTAGTTCCCTCTTTGTCCTATCCGAGTTCTGAAATTGTTTGCCTAAATGTATGCTTATTTTAAGTTCTTTATTTCTGACTCTCTTCTCCTTGTTTGACTTATCTGATTTGAGTTCTTTTCATCTCTCAAACTCGACTACTATCGAAGCCCTAATTTCTTAAAAGGGGCTTTTCTCACCTATTACTACTGTGAGACCTTTACCTTTTCTGACTCTCTTTACCTGTTACTATGTTCTTCTTCACTGTTGATTCTATGTGACTACTTGACCTACTTGACTACTGTGCTTCGAATATTTTCCTTACTACTGAATCCTATTTTATTTCTGTCACTACTGTATGTTTGTGTTATCTCTTTTGCCAATGTGTTTGGTCTCGCATGTCTGATGCTTCTGCTCACTCTATTTATATACTGAAGTTTCTTCCTTGTTTGATCTTGATCTTGTGACTGATGACAAAAGCTTTTCTTTTATGAACCCTAATTTCACTCGCTTGTTTAAAATTAATTGATTCCTTTTCCTTTACTGTGATGTTTTACCTTATTGAATCTTTTCCCAAAATAAGCATATTTTGTACTTAGACTTGATTGTTTACTTCATGCTTTTACTGCCCCTTATATGGCAATAATCAATCTGTATCAAGCTGATTTCTTTCCTTAATTAATCACTGTTAGTATCCGTTAAGCAGTAATTTCTTAATTAAAGGGAATCACTTGTGTTAATTGATTCTGACTTGTGATTGTTTCCATGTTTGTGTTAAGACTTTACTTATTACCTTACTTTTCACTCGTTTTCAGAAGCTATAAATACCATGCAACCTTTTTCTTTCAAACACACGAACAATTGAGTTCAAGAACACACACTTACACTCAAAACTTTCTCTTTTTTCTCTACTACTACTTGTGTTACTTCTTTGTCTAGCCGGCTGAAAGCCAAAGCTAGACTGTGGAATCTTGCTTATTTCTTTCTTTCTGCACTTTGCTTCTCTACTGGTATGTCCTAGTTAATCTTCAAGCATCAACAACAACATGTTTCTTTAACTGTTTCTATTTTCCTTCCCTCTTGTCTGCTTCTGCTGATGTTTATGCAATCAAGTTACATTACTAAGCATGCTATAATCTGCTCCCCCCCCTTTCTAAATTAATGTTTTCCCTTATGTATGTACTCTGTCAGTCACTTGATATGTGATTTGCTGACTTATGAATCCAAAACCCCCATATCCCCCTATGTATTTGTGTTCTCTGGCTGGTTTGTGGGCATGCCAGCATTATCTATTGCTATACATGACCAAACCTGACCCTTTTTGGGGTCATATGCTTCATGCAATATAATCCCAAAACCCCTAATCCCTTTGTGTATCTGTTGATTCTGTGTAGTTTGAGTTTTATTACTACTGTTTTCAAATCACCCTTACCACTTACTATTCTCAACCCAATTTTAAATAAATCTCTATTTCTGCACTTCCACTATATTCTTAGAACCTAGGTTCTGCCCCTCTTGTGTGAGCCTTGCCTTGGGACCCTTGAGCTCCCTCTGAACTTGGATACAAAAGGGCTAGCCCTTCCACACTGTACTCATCTCTATCTGGTTATGAAAACCTAGGTGTAAGCATTGCTCGGGATCCCTTGAGACCCTTAGGGAACTTTGACACACCCAGGTCTGAGAAAGGCTTTGAAACAAGGGGCATCTGAGGTGGTTTATTCCATAACTCAGAAAAGAAGTCAGAATCAGGCTTCCTATGGTTGTAACTTCTTATTTTACACTTTTTTGATGTAGTTCAGTATTTGGTCTGTAATAATTTGTAAAAAATATTGGGGTTGGCTAGTGAAATGGGATGGGGGTAATTATGCATGTTTTAGTTATTAGAAGGGTATAGAACATGCCTATAGGATCTGTTCTGTTTTAATTCAAGTTCTGCATGTTTTACTTTCACGCAAAAATAGAGAAGATACCTATAGGATCTGCTCTGTTTTAACTCAAGTTCTGCATGCTTTACTTTCACACTAATAGAGATCATGCCCATAGGATTAAAATTCATTTTAATAGAAATCATGCCTATAGGAATTTCGCTTTAATCAAATAAATCCTACCTACTTCACTGCATGTTCAATTAGATACCATTCCTATAGGACCAAAATCAGCTTTTAATACGTAGATACCATGTCTATAGGAATTAAAATCAACTATAATAGAGATCATGCCTATAGGATCTAAATCAGTCTAGTTAAAATCAGTTTGACTCATGTCTGTCTGAATCAGATTAAATAGTTCACTCTCTTCGTGTTAATTAATACGGTTTAGAAAGCATGTCAATAGGATCCACATCGCCTTTTTAAAATTAACCACTGCTTTACTGCATTCCTAATCAGTAATAGACATCATGCTTATAGGACATCACCAATACACACTTAGGCAAGCCTTAGGTAGTAATGATAAAACTGAACTCGCCTTTGTTTCATTAGCACTGCTACAACCAGTATGCAGGCCTGATTCGGACTTCTTATCTGAGTTATGTAATAAATTTGGGTCTGCTTCAACAATTAAAACACCCTTGCCTTAGTACTTTAAATTCTGACCCTAATTGTGTTTAAGTCATGCTATTTATGTGCATTGTCTGTGGAGGTATACCTGAGCCTCTTATTTGTTTATATGTTTTCTCCTAATATGCAGTCCTACGTGTTTTGTATGTTGCCTTAGCCTTTTTACCTTTAAAACATAAGAGTCAGCCTAAAATCTTCCCTCTTATAGGAATAATAGTCCTAAATTCCTCCGGGACTAATAGGAATAGGACGGGTAATAGCATGTGATAGAGGTCGAGACCAATCCACGCTTTAATACCTTAACGGGGTGGGAAAGGTAGATATGTATATGATGACTGGTGCGCTAATACCACGTGTATACCCTCTTTTGAGGAGTGTCCTACCGGGTATCGCATTGATGTGATCCATATTATAAATAAACCTAGGACCCCCTCCTTTTATATTCTCAAGTATTTGTAGAATTATAACTCATTTTCAAAATTCACCTTTTAATTGTTTTCAAACTCATGTGTTCAAACTTAAATCCCCTACTATTTGAGCCTATATTTGTCTATCTGCTAATTGTACAAAAATTCACAAGAACTGTTTAGCCGGAAACCACACTAGTGGATCTTGAGGGGTGCCTAACACCTTCCCCTTAGGATAATTTCAAGTCCTTACCCTATCTCTGGTTATCAAATAAACTTAGAAATGAACCCTATAGGTGTCCTAATGCACCTTAAATCATTAGGTGGTGACTCTTCAAATGCAAACTCAGTTTCCAAAAGGAATGAGTTGTCCATACCCAAAATGTCATAAACCCGATTTTTCGATGCAATGAGGGGAAAAGGGGGCGTGACAGCATGGCGACTCTGCTGGGGATATTTAGGCTTTTACCATTTCAAACTTTTCTTGTAAATTTGTGCCTCCCTTATGTGCAATTACTTGTTTAAATTTCTTTTCGCATTTAATTTCTTTTTCAAGATGCGAAACTGACATGTCTTCTTTGTTTCCTTCATTATTGCTACTTTAAATTATGAAATTGCTGTATTTATCGCTTTCTTAACATGCAAATACATGTCAACATGTTTTTAATTATTGCATAATCATTCTCAACATCATACTCAACTCGTGCCAAACAAATATCATAGCAACACTTATAATGAGTGGTTGCGCTCTTCTTATATCATTACCCCCCAAATTCATAAAGTCATATTTGCGGTAAAATTAGTCGATCAGCGGTGCAGTCGATAGTTCTGTGCCTTCCCTCTTGAGTTGTCCGCTCAGGGGTCCCAGTCTAAAACCGCATAGAAACCTTACTCTGTTTAAATTGTGCATGCATCATGGTCAAACCTAGCTGGGTCAGTTATGTTGTCCACATAATAATCCTTTAAGATAGCCTTGTCCAAAGTCCACTGGGTTTCCCTAAACCCAAACGGACATCATCACGTTCTGTGCATTTATTTGAAGAACTAAATGCTTCATGCTAATTGTTGTTATTAAATAGTCGAGTCCAGTGGGGGTAAGGGCCTAACCTTATTTGTTTTGCAGAAATATGAGGCACGAAGTCCCTAGATTCGGCATGGTCACCAACATCCACCCAAGGTTGCTAAGCTGGTGGAAAGATCTTCACTCTAGTGATCAAACTCTCGTCTAAAAATATCTGGGAAATCTACCATCCCTTCTAGAGATCCAACCTAACAACAAGATCATAGAAGTTGCCACACTATTTTGGGATTATGAAAGGGTTGTATTCCGCTTTGGGGACATTGAAATGACACCCTTGCTAGAGGAGATAGGAGGATTGGCCGGTCTGGTGTGGGAAAATATGGGTTGCTTAATGCCTGAGAACCGCAAGGGCAGGGGTTTCCTCAAAATTATGGGTTTAAAGAAGAACCCAGAATTGACATGTCTGAAGGAATCATACATCCCTTTCGACTACTTGTATGAAAGGTACGGTCACAGCAAATCCTACCGTACCTACCCTGACGAATTCGCCATCACATCCTTGGGGCACATTCATCGTAGGGTTTTCGTCTTCATGTTTTGTTTCATGGGTCTGATCGTGTTTCCTATGAAGAAAGCAAGAATCCATACCAGGCTGGCTACTATAACTAAGACCTTAATGGAAGGAATTGGTGGGCAGCCATTTAGCATCGCGCCCATGATCATTGCGGACATATACCGAGCCTTGGAGAAGTGTCAACGAGGAGCAAAGCACTTTGAAGGCTGCAATTGATTACTTTAACTCTGGCTCATGGAGCATCTCCAAAGGGGCGAATACCGACAAGAAATTCAGCGAAGGGACTGGGATGATCACATCGCTTTCCATCATCCAAAGCGAATGAATTACGTCCCCAATATGTTCGCTCAACCGGAGGATGCTAAAGGATGGGTCGAGCTATTTGATAATCTGGCAGAAGAATAGGTTCAATGGATGTTTGAGTGGTTTCCGAGCGTGGAATTCATCGCCCGATCTAGAGATGCACCTTTTCTAATACTGATTGGTTTGAGGGGAACATATCCTTATGTCCCTCTCCGAGTTATGAGACAAGCTGGTAGGAAGCAGGTTATACCCAGGGTCGACAAGATGAGTCATTTCCGGGCTGACTTCTAGAATGATGATAGTCCTTACAAGTGCCAAGCTCAGCATATGTGGCACTACAAGATCATAATGGGGAGAGATACCATCGAGCCAGAGAGGTATCATGCTGGTTGCGCTCCTTTCTGCTCCGGTTGGTTGGAAGACAATCATGATGGTCTGGGCCAGCCAGGGTTTGCTCGAGGTCACAGGATTATAGATGAAAGGGCCGAGGCATAGGTCAAATACAACCAACTGCGCAAAAGGATCCGGGAGTACGAAAGCGAACACTGCAAGATACAAGAGTCCAACCAAAAGCTGATTAAGGAATGGAAGGACATGGCTGTCAGTGCCAACAAGCGACTAGGATAATTGGAGCAAGGCATAGTGGAATTGGAAAGAAAATTTCTCAAAAGGGTCGAAGATTGCCAAAATGCTGAAGGGACAGAAGGCGGACACCTAGCCAGAGCATACCTGTTGTTGGGACTTCACGAGTTGGGGAAGATGTTCGACGGAGCCAAGGATGCCGAATCTGAGGAAGGTCCTTCTGAGACCAAGTAGATAGGAGTTTATCTTTTCGCTTTATAAATTATAATAAGTCCAATGGCCATTAGTGACTTTTTATTTCCTGTTATTTAGTGTCAATTTGGGATTCGTCTATTTTTATCAATAAAATGAGGCATTTAGCATCCTAAGTTCTCCAAATCAATTTGTTGCTAGGCCTACCTCGGGTACAAAGAGGTCCCCAAATTAGGACGCGTTTTACATTCCCTCATTATGTGTTTAAATATTACAGTACTTTTTATGATCCTCACTAACTTGGTTACCTTTTTTGTTTTATTCTTTGTTTTTTCTTTTTATTATTCCCTTCCCTAGAGGTTAGTTTGTGCACCCTGGCATCATCATCCTATTCCACGAGATCCAGGGGCCCTCCACCCACTCCTCCTCTTAGTCTTGTCAAAAACAAGAACAAAGGCAAGATGGAAGATTTGAACAACGTCAGAAAGGAGAATCCAACTGAACGGGTAGAGGCCACTAATGGCCATGGTACTCACGTTCATGGGGAGAATGTATCCCAACTTGAACAAAAACTGTCGAAATTCCAAGAAGAGCTCGAGCAGGTTCAAAATCTGGCAAGCCTGTCATTTTCCCTCAGCACCCCAGATATCAATTTCCCCAATACTCAAAACCCTACACCGCCTCAAAACATACCAAAGCAACAAAATCATCTCACTCCTCACCATCACATTGTTCCACGAAAGACCCAATGCAACACCTGCCATACCCCAAACAATACTCCGCTACTCATCCCAGAACCCTAAAACTCCACAAAGGACCACTTTTACACCCACCATAACACCCCTATCTACGTGGAGACCATGCCACACTTCACCCAACCTATCTTAAGCACACCCGAGTCTGATGAAAAAGACCTGCTCATTAGAAACCTGGTTGAGGAACTTAAGAAATTGACTAGCCGGATTCAGGGTGTTGAAGGAAGTAAAGGAATCGGGGGGCTGAACTATGAAGATCTTTGCATACAGGCCGATGTCGAACTGCCCGAGGGGTACAAACCTCCGAAGTTCGAAATGTTTAATGGTACAGGGGGTCTAAGGGTCCATTTGAGAACGTACTATGACAAGTTAGTTGGAGTAGGGAAAGACGAGAGAATCCGCATAAAGCTGTTCATGAGGAGTTTGAAAGGCGATGTGTTGTCTTGGTACATCAGCCAAGATCCAAAAAAGTGGTCAAGTTGGGTAGGCATGGCGTCTGACTTTATGGACAGGTTCAGGTTTAACACAAAGAATATGCCGGATGTGTTCTATATTCAGAATCTAAAGAAGAATCCTACAGAAACGTTTCACGAGTATGCTACTCGCTGGAGGTTTGAAGCTGCTAAGGTCAGACCTGCCTTAGAAGAGGAACAAATGAACAAACTCTTTGTCCAGGATCAGGACCCGCAGTATTATGAACGACTGATGATGATCGAGAGCCACAAATTCTCCGACATTATCAAACTGGGTGAAAGAATTGAAGAGGGTATCAAAAGTGGAATGGTTACAAATTTCGAGGCCTTGCAAGCTACAAATAAGGCCTTATAGTCCAGTGGTGTGTCCAAGAAAAGGGACGTAGGGATGTGATGGTTGCACAAAGGACCAAATCTCCCCTCAAATACCAAACTTACCCAACACCTCCACTCATATATCAGCCAACTCCAAATTACCAAGAACCTTCACCCTCATACCAAGCTCCACCACCTACTTATCAATCGCCTCCACCTCCCACATATCAACCTACCTCACCCAGATACTCCCAACCTGCTCATTCTACCAAACCTGCAATGCTCAACCATCCCACTATCAATCACCTCCTGTATGCCAAAACTTCCCTAGACCCCGACCTAATTTTGACCGCAGACCTTCAAAACAATATATAGCCATTGCTGAACCCATTGACCAGTTGTACGAGAGACTCAAAGTTGCTGGTTATGTCACCCCAATCCCTGCTGCAACCCTTGAGAACCCTTCTCAGTGGGTTAACCTAAACAAATCCTGTGCATAGCACTCCGGCACGAAAGGGCACACCATCGATGAATGTCGTTCCTTGAAAGACAAGATCCAGTCTTTAATTGATAACAAGATTATTATGGCAAAGGAACCTGCTCTAAATGTCCACAACAACCCCCTGCCAGACCATAAGGGTGGAGGTATACACATGATTGAAATAGAGGATGATTGGGATCCCGAGGGATCAATCGGGTTAATCACGGAAGGTGATGACCCAAAGAAGTCGATAGTTACTCTCAATCCAATCATAGTCCAGATACAACCGTCTGATGATGCTGAGGTGAAATTGTCTGTACCACTTGAATTTGAAGCAACATTATCCGCAAAGACACAAGCACCAATTGAGGTTGAATTCGTGTCTCTGGCAGATGCACCCGCGCCATTTGAGGTTGCAGTTTTACCACCCAAGGTACATGCTCCATTTGGAGTGAGGTTAGCCATGCCAATCCCAGTGGCAATGTCGACCATGACACCATTCCATACAAAGGTTGTACCCTGGGATTATACAGCTGAGGCGAGGAGAAAAGGCAAGGTCAGGTTCGAAGAGACCGTTGCAACACAGGGTATGACAAGAACTGGTAGAGTCTATACCCCCGAACATCTAGTTGAGTCTAGCAAGCAGGCCTCCAACCGGCTGACCATCATTGAGACAGGACTAGATGACCTTTGGCGGAAAATACAGGCCAAGGAATACTCGGTCATCGACCAGTTGAACAAAAAACCAGCATAAATCTCCATCCTTGCTTTACTACAAAATTTTGAGGCACACAAGAATGCTCTACTAAAGGTGCTGAATGAAGTATACGTACCAAGCAACATCACTAGCGGGGAAATGGCTAACATGGTGGGACAAGTGTTGGAGAGCCATAATATCACCTTTCATTAGGACGAGTTGCCACCTGAAGGGTTGGGGCATAACAAGGCGTTGCACATCACCATGCAATGCGAAGACTATTTTATCACCAGGATCCTGATTGATGGAGGTTCCAGTCTTACTATTTGTCCACTGGTAACACTCAAGAAGTTGGGTAAGGGACTACACGAGATAAAAGATGGAGCAATCAATGTGAAAGCTTTCGATGGTTCTCAAAGGTCCATCATTAGTGAGATTAGTCTATGCCTGCAGATGGGCCAACATGGTTCGATGTCGATTTCCAAGTGATAGACGTGCCATCATCTTACAACCTACTGTTGGGATGGCCATGGATTTATGTTGCTGGGTCCGTAGCATCAACACTGCATCAGGCAGTAAAATTCGAATGGAATCACCAGGAAGTAATCATTCACGGTGATGGTAGCAACCCTATATATAGTTGTCAGACCATTCCGGCGATCGAAGGAAGAAGGAAGTTGGGTGGAGAGACTTACCACCACATTGAATGGGTAAATGCTGTTGACAAAGACAAATAGTGGGATAACAAAATCGAGAGTATACTGAATTGGAGTGGGTACGAACCTGGCAAGGGGCTCGACAAGAACCTCCAAGGAATCGCTAAGCCTATAAAACTCAAGAAGCATGGCACTACCTTCGCTTTGGGATATGACTATACCTGGGAAGAATTCAACAATGGTCGCTGCCATGGCGTGGTCCTTACTATCCCCTGGAGCAGTCAATACTGTATCTAGAGTAGACTTTCCAACAGGCCGACATTATTTATGGGTCAGACGAAGAAGAAGCACTTGCAGTGGTGAAGAATTTGTTCCTAGAAGACAATGACATGGACTGTTATGTTGTTCTCGAAGAGGAGGGGAGGAAAGACCTTCCATACAGGCTGTGAGCAGAGGGGCATGCCTCAATAACTGGACCATCAGGACAACCAGAACCCGACGAGCCTCGGGGTAGCAAGGCTAAAACAAGCATTATTCATTATTTTATATACTAAATGATTTTCTTTTCATATTTTTTAATACCCGCAATAAGATCTCCAATGTTCAAAACAGTTATGCAATTTATTAAAGCATTTTGACTTTTCTTATGAATCAACACTCATTATTAGTTTTCTATCATTACTTTACATATACAACATTACTATTACTTATCTTGATGAACCAATAACTGTGACATGCAATGAGACAATGCAACAAACAGACAATGATTCAGAGGAGGATGACATACCTGACGAGATTGTCAAAGAAGTTGAGAATTGACCTAAGTCCAACCTGGACGAGACCGAAATTGTTAACCTAGGAGATGTAGAAAACATCAAGGGAACACGAATCAGCATTCACCTATCGCCATCAGAAAATAGAGAATGACTGCCAACCGATCCAACGTGTCCGCCGGTAAAGCAAAAGCTCAGAAAGTTCGAGCTGGGTATGAGTTGGAAAATTAAGAAAGAAGTTACTAAGCAAGTCAAAGCTAAGGTTCTCAGGGTAGTAGAATACCCGAAATGGTTAGCCAACATCGTGTCAGTGCCAAAGAAGGACGGGAAGGTCAAAGTCTGTGTCGACTATCGGGATCTCAACCAGGACAGTCCGAAAGACAACTTCCTTTTGCCGAACATACACATCCTGATTGACAATTAAGAAAGAAGTTACTAAGCAAGTCAAAGCTAAGGTTCTCAGGGTAGTAGAATACCCGAAATGGTTAGCCAACATCGTGTCAGTGCCAAAGAAGGACGGGAAGGTCAAAGTCTGTGTCGACTATCGGGATCTCAACCAGGACAGTCCGAAAGACAACTTCCTTTTGCTGAACATACACATCCTAATTGACAATTGCGCTAAGCATGAGCTACACTCCTTTGTAGATTGCTTCGCTGGTTATCATCAGATCTGGTTGGATGAAGAAGATGCTGAGAAAACGGCTTTCATTACGCCGTGGGGAATGTACTATTACAAGATGATGTCGTTCGGCCTAAAGAATGTAGGGGCCACCTACATGAGGGCCATGACTACCATTTTCCATGATATGATACACAAGGAGATAGAGGTATATGTACATGACGTTATCATCAAGTCCAAGATGGCCACTGACCACATGGAATATTTGAGGAAGTTCTTCAATAAATTGCGGAGGTACAACCTGAAACTGAACCCCGCGAAGTGCGCATTTGGGGTTCCTGCTGGGAAATTGCTTGGGTTTATTGTGAGCTGCCAAGGGATTGAGGTGGATCCATCGAAAGTCAAAGCTATTCAAGAACTACCACCGCCAAAGAACAAGAAGGATGTGATGAGTTTCTTAGGGAGACTCAACTACATCAGCTGGTTCATAGCACAATCTACAGTTATTTGTGAGCCAATCTTTAAGATGTTGAAGAAGGACACCACTACCAAATGGACCGATGACTGCTAGAAGGCCTTCGACAGAATCAAGGAGTACCTGTCAACACCACCAGTTTTAGTCCCGCCCGAGCCAGGAAGACCTTTATTACTATACCTTGCAGTATTGGATGGAGCTTTCGGTTGCGTTCTGGGACAGCATGATGAAACAAGAAGGAAGGAGCAGTCCATTTATTACCTCAATCAGAAGTTCACTCCGTACGAGGCCTGGTATTCTCTATTAGAGCGCACCTGTTGTGCTTTGACTTGGGTAGCCCAGAAGCTAAGACATTACTTATGTGCCTATACTACATATCTCTTATCAAGGATGGATCCTTTGAAGTACATCTTTCAGAAGCCCATGCCCACTAGCAAGCTGGCCAAGTGGCAAATCCTGTTGAGTGAGTTTAACATTGTCTATGTAACTCAGAAAGCAATCAAGGGACAGGCACTAGCAGATCACCTAGCTGAAAATCCCATGGATGGAGAATACAAACCCCTGAAAATGTATTTTCCTGATGAAGAGGTATCATTCGAAGGAGAGGACATTGCAGAATCCTATGACGCTTGGAGAATGTTTTTCGATGGAACAGAAAATTTCAAAGGGGTTGGCATAGGAGTAGTCCTAGTATCAGCAATCGGTTAGCATTATCCGATGTCTGCCAAACTCAGATTCCCGTGCACCAACAACATGGCTGAGTATGAAGCTTGCATCCTAGGGCTCAAAATGGCCATTGACATGAACATTCAAAAGTTGCTAATGATTGGAGATTCGGACCTACTTATACATCGGGTGCGAGAAGAATGGGCAACCAAGAACTCCAAGATACTCCCGTATCTACATCATGTACAGGAACTGAGGAAAAGATTCACGAAGACAGAGTTCCAACATGTTCCTAGAGTCCAGAATGAGTTTGCCGATGCATTGGCTACTTTGTCATATATGATACAACATCCAGACAAAACTTTCATTAATCCCGTTCCAGTAAAGATCCATGATCAGCCAGCTTATTGTGCCCATGTTGAAGAAGAAGCAGACGAAAAGCCTCGGTTTCATGATATCAAGGAATATTTGGCAAAAGGAGAGTACCCAGAACTTGCAAATCCTACTCAGAAACGCACACTTCGGAGATTGTCCAACAATTTCTTTCACAGTGGAGGAATCTTGTATAGGAGGACTCCTGATTTAGGATTATTAAGGTGTGTCAACGCAAAGGAAGCATCTAGGCATAGAGGAAGTTCATGTTGGGACCTGCGGTCCGCATATGAACGGTTTTGTCTTAGCAAAGAAGGTACTCCGAGCTAGTTACTTTTGGATGGCTATGGAAACGGACTGCATCCAGTATGTCCGGAAATGCCACTAATGTCAGATATATGTAGACATTATAAAGGTACCTCCAAATAAGCTTAATGCAACAAGCTCACCATGACCTTTCGCCGCTTGGGGAATGGATGTTATTGGACCAATCGAGACTACCGCTTCCAACGGGCGCAGGTTTATCCTAGTAGCAATCAATTATTTCACCAAATGGGTCGAAGCAGCATCTTACAGAGTAGTAACTAAGAAAGTCGTGGCAGACTTTGCTCGCGACCGCATTTTTTGTCGATTCGGGATTCCAAAGTCGATCATTACTGATAATGGCTCCAACCTCAACAGTGACTTGATGAAAGTTATGTGTGAAACCTTCAAGATCAAACACAAGAATTCCACATCCTATAGACCTCAAATGAATGGAGATGTAGAAGCCGCCAACAAGAATATCAAGAAGATATTGAGGAAAATGATAGAAAAGCATAAACGGTGGCATGAAAAGTTATCATTTGCTCTATTAGGGTATCGCACCATAGTCTGCATGTCAACTGGGGCAACCCCCTATATGTTGGTTTACAATACGGAGGCTGTTATTCCCGCTGAGGTAGAAATTCTTTCCCTAAGGATCATACAGGAAGCTGAGCTCGATGACGCAGAGTGGGTAAAAAGTCATTATGAACAACTAGCCCTTATAGAAGGAAAGAGAATGAATGTAGTTTTCCATGGTCAACTCTATCAGAACAGAATATCTAGAGCCTTTAACAAAAGAGTAAAGCCAAGACAGTTCACACCAGAGCAGTGGTGTTAAAGAAAATTTTTCCGCATCAAGATGAAGCCAAGGGGAAATTCTCTCCCAACTGGCAGGGTCCATACATGGTCCACCGGTTTCTGATAGGAGGAGCCCTCATACTTGCAGAAATGGATGGAGAAGTCTGGCCGAAGCTGATTAACTCAGATGCAGTCAAGCGTTACTATGTGTGATTTTTATGCTTTCCTTATATGATGTAAATTGAACTACACTTGTTCTGATTCTTGTTTAAGAGGTGATATGTAGGCAGCCCTATGGTTTTGGTAACAATTCAATAAAAATTTTATTTCCCCCGCAATTGGAAACTGGGGTAGAATTTTGAGGAGGACCCTCAAAATTTCGAAGAAACTTCAGTCGATCGTCGCACAAGCAAAAGTCAGAAGCATCAACCCATTAAACTAGGGCAGAATTTTAAGGGGGACCCTCAAAATTCCGTAGCAAGAGAGGTTGCAATGTCTCGAACCGCGTCATAGTCGTCGGTTCATCTAAAAGCTATTTTTTTACTATACACTTATGTCATATCTTTACGAAATCATGCATATTTATTACTGAAATCGCTTTGTTTAGCAAAATAATACGTATAGTATCACCAGCTCCAAAGCCGAGCAGGTCAAGCAAAGCCAGCAGGGATATGAACTAACCTCCCCCCTCTACAAAACTCACAATTTTTCTTTGGATGCAGGCACTTGGATTGCAAAATCATCAAACATACTATACACTCGTGGGACGAACACTGTTCAAGGAATATGACTTTCCAAACCATTGCACTCGCCAGCATTTGCTGTCCACTAGTGATGTCCCGTATGTCACAATGATCCCAGCAATCGCAATACTGCAATTTGCTATCAGCTAAGAAAGCTCTACTACCATTTGCCATTTTATTTCTTGCATAAGGCTACTATTCTGCCTTCCGAGACTAAACGCTGTCTCCATCTGCATTCCTGCATAAGGCTACCATTCTGCCTTCCGAGGTTAAGCTCTACCTCCATCTGCATTTGCATTGCATAAAGCTATTATTCTGCCTTCCAACTTGCATAAGGCTACCATTCTGCCTTTCGAGACTAAACGTTGTCTCCATCTGCATTCTTGCATAAGGCTACCATTCTGCCTTCCGGGGTTAAGCTCTACCTCCATCTGCATTTGCATTGCATAAGGCTACTATTCTGCCTTCCAACTTACATAAGGCTACCATTCTGCCTTCCGAAACTAAATGTTGTCTCCATCTGCACTCCTGCATAAGGCTACTGTTCTGCCTTCTGAGACTAAACGTTGTCTCCATCTGCATTCCTGCATAAGGCTACCATTCTGCCTTCCGAGGTTAAGCTCTACCTCCATCTGCATTTGCATTGCATAAAGCTATTATTCTGCCTTCCAACTTGCATAAGGCTACCATTCTGCCTTTCGAGACTAAACGTTGTCTCCATCTGCATTCTTGCATAAGGCTACCATTCTGCCTTCCGGGGTTAAGCTCTACCTCCATCTGCATTTGTATTGCATAAGGCTACTATTCTGCCTTCCAACTTACATAAGGCTACCATTATGCCTTCCGAAACTAAATATTGTCTCCATCTGCACTCTTGCATAAGGCTACCGTTCTGCCTTCTGAGACTAAATGCTGTCTCCATCTGCATTCTTGCATAAGGCTACCATTCTGCCTTCCGAGGTTAAGCTCTACCTCTCTCCGTATTTGCATTTTTTCATAAGGCTATCATTCTGCCTTCCGAGGCTATGCTCTGCCGCCAATTTTCTTCGAAGCTAAGCACTATCTCAAGCATTATTTATTTCGTTTCTCTTACGGGTTAAGATCTGCCCCTCAATTCGCAAGACTAAGCTCTATCTTGTCCGCATCATGCTACTACATCTCATAGGCTAAAAAGATCGCCTCATACTACATCTCATGGGCTGAAAGATCGCCAAATTATCCAAAGGCACCATCGTTCAGAGACACCATCTTCATAGCCTGAGAACACCATGTCATGACCTGAGGATCCTTTTCAATCTTTTACATATTATTATTCAAAGGCACCATAGTTCGGAGGCACCATCCTCATAGCCCGAGAGCATCATTTCATGGCCTGTGAATCCTTTATCATACGCTTTATAGCCCAGGACGTCATGGTCTAAGGACGTCATCCTAACTGTCCGAAGACAACATTCATGGTCCGATGGGAATTTGCATCATGTTTAGATTTATGCGCGATATATGCTTGTATTGTTTCTAATTGCAGGTAAACCAGCGAGCAACGGCCATCCCAGCAGGAGCGGCCCCACTCCAGTTCCCATAGCCATATCAAACCTTAACCATTCTCGTAAACCTTTCACCCACCCGGCCCTAGATATTGTGTTCGTTCTTGAAAAGTCTCCATCGGCATACTCCGTCGACGGATCCTGAACTACATATGGCCTGATTCTTGTAAAATCAGGGATATGTAGGCAGCTCAAAAGCTAGGATATGGCCCAAACCTCTTCAAACTGTTTTGCTCGATCAAAATTGTCCATCATATCTTTACCCGACAACTCTTTCATCCTTCCCGAGTAAAGAGAGGCAGTTGTTGATACTCAATTTTTCCCTATATATTTTCAATATGAAAAATACTTTCAAGATAGCATATATATGAATATGTAAGCATATCCAAGTGTTTTATTATTTTTCCATAATTTTTAAAGGTTTTCAAATCAATTTATTTCCCTCTTTTATCCATAAAAAACTCAATAATTATTTCCAAAATTATTATTTTGGTAATTCATTTGTTGGACTTTTATATTTATGCTAAAATATAGCTAAGGTAATTTTTTGCATATTTTACAGATTTATTTAGTATTTTAAAGCTAAATTGCATATAATTGCAATATTAGCCCTTTTAAGATTCAATTGTATTTTATATCCATAAAATTAAGTTCACTATTTTTAAATTGTTAATTACATATTAAAAATCATTTTACTACTTTCAATTTATTTTCAGAAATTAATTTACTATTTTTTTTATAATTTTAAAGGGGAACATTGGCTATTTAAATAATAGCCCAACTAAATTTCAATTTTAGCCTAAATTCGACCCTAAATTAAACCCTATTTCCCCGGCCCAAATTCATTTAAACTCGACCCCTAACCCAATTAAACGACCCAACCCGGATTCCCCTACCTACCCTTTTGAATTCAGGTCGTTGATCATTTAGATCAACGGCCACCATTCGCCCTTCCATAATTAAACCCAAAAGACCCCTAACCTACCTCATTCTTCACCAAACGCCGACCTTGAATCCCTCTTCTCTCAACTCTCTCTAAAGCCCTCAGGAACCCTACCCACCGCCATCTAATTTCACCATAATCTACCTCAACCCCTGCTTAATCTATGGCCTCTCGTGGCCATTGGAGATGTGTATCAGCCTTCTATGACTCTTGGGTATTTGTTTATGTGGTTTCATGTCCAGACCTCGAAGGGATCTGGTCCAGTCCTTGCTCGACTTCTATTCATGGCCTTTCTCCGGCTATCGATGACCTTTCTCCGGCCATTCATGGCCTTTCAAAGCAGATCCTTGACTCTCCTGGTTAGATCGGTGGCTTTCAAGGTATTTCTCACCTTTTTTAGGTTTTCTGAAACTCTAATCTTTAAGATCTTTCATTTTTTTAGATCTACCATAGATCCGTACTTGCTATGAATTTCTTAAGTGTTTTCTCGAAGGTTCTTCAACTTATTTTCAAAACGACTCTTCATTTTCCGACGATTAAGGTTTTCCCTTAAGTTTTTCAAAAAGATTTCTTCTCTGATTTTAATGTTGTTTGTGATTTTGCTATGTTTAAAACGACTTGTTCATGTTGTTCTTCTATCTATTTCAACATGCTGAAAACCCTAGTTCCCTCTTTGTCCTATCCGAGTTCTGAAATTGTTTCCTAAACGTATGCTTATTTTAAGTTCTTTATTTCGGACTCTCTTCTCCTTGTTTGACTTATCTGATTTGAGTTCTTTTCATCTCTCAAACTCGACTACCGTCGAAGCCCTAATTTCTTAAAAGGGATTTTTCTCACTTATTACTAGTGTGAGACCTTTACCTTTTTCTGACTCTCTTTACCTGTTACTATATTCTTCTTCACTGTTGATTCTATGTGACTACTTGACCTACTTGACTACCGTGCTTCAAATATTTTCCTTACTACTGAATCCTAGCTTATTTCTGTCACTACTGTATGTTTGTGTTATCTCTTTTGTCAATGTGTTTAGCCTTGCATGTCTGATGCTTCTGTTCACTCTATTTATATACTGAAGTTTCTTCCTTGTTTGATCTTGATCTTGTGACTGATTACAAAAGCTTTTCTTTTATGAACCCTAATTTCACTCGACTGTTTAAAATTAATTAATTTCTTTCCCTTTACTGTGATGTTTTACCTTACTGAATCTTTTCCCAAAATAAGCATATTTTGTACTTAGACTTGATTGTTTACTTCATGCTTTTACTGCCCCTTATATGGCAATAATCAATTTGTATCAAGCTGATTTCTTTCCTTAATTAATCACTGTTAGTATCTGTTAAGCAGTGATTCCTTAATTAAAGGGAATCACTTGTGTTAATTGATTCTGACTTGTGATTGTTTCCATGTTTGTGTTAAGACTTTACTTATTACCTTACCTTTCACTTGTTTTCAGAAGCTATAAATACCCTGCAATCTTTTTCTTTCAAACACACGAACAATTGAGTTCAAGAACACACACTTACACTCAAAACTTTCTCTCTTTTCTCTACTACTACTTGTGCTACTACTTTGTCTAGCCGGCTGAAAGCCAAAGCTAGACTGTGGAATCTTGCTTATTCCTTTCTTTCTGCGCTTTGCTTCTCTACTGGTATGTCCTAGTTAATCTTCAAGCATCAACAACAACATGTTTTTTTAGATGTTTCAGTTTTCCTTCACTCTTGTCTGCTTCTACTTATGTTTATGTAGTCAAGTTACATTACTAAGCATGTTGTAATCCGCTCCCTCCCCTTCTAAATTAATGTTTTCCCATATGTATGTACTCTGTCAGTCACTTGTTATGTGATTTGCTGACTTATGAATCCCAAACCCCCATATCCCCCTATGTGTTTATGTTCTCTAACTGGTTTGTGGGCATGCCAACATCATCTATTGATGTACATGACCAAACGTGACCCTTTCTGGGGTCATATGCTTCATGCAATATAATCCCAAAACCCCTGAACCCTTTGTGTAACTGTTGATTCTTTGTAGTTTGACTTTTATTACTACTGTTTTCAAATCACCCTTACCACTTACTATTCTCAACCCAGTTTTAAATAAATCTCTGTTTCTGCATTTTCACTATATTCTTAGAATATAGGTTCTGCCCCTCTTGTGTGAGCCTTGCCTTGGGACCCTTGAGCTCCCTCTGAACTTAGATACATAAGGGCTGACCCTTCCACACTGCACTCATCTCTATCTGGTTATGCAAACCTGGGTGTAAGCACTGCCCGGGGTTCCTTGAGACCCTTAGGGAATTTTGACACACCCACATCTGAGAAAGGCTTTGAAACAAGTGGCATTTGAGGTGGTTTACTCAGAGAGGAAGTCAGAATCAGGCTTCTTATGGTTGTAACTTCTTATTTTACACTTTTATGATGTAATTCAGTATTTGGTCTGTAATAATTTGTAACAAATATTGGGGTTGGCTAGTGAAAAGGGATGTGGTAATTATGCATGTTTTAGCTATTAGAAGGGTAGAGAACATGCCTATCGGATCTGTTCTATTTTAATTCAAGTTCTGCATGCTTTACTTTCACGCGAAAATAGAGAACATGCCTATAGGATCTGCTCTGTTTTAACTCAAGTTCTGCATGCTTTACTTTCACACTAATAGAGATCATGCCCATATGATTAAAATTCATTTTAATAGAAATCATACCTATAGGAATTTCGCTTTAATCAAATAAATCTTGCCTACTTCACTGCATGTTCAATTAGATACCATGCCTATAGGACCAAAATCAGCTTTTAATACGTAGATACCATGTCTATAGGAATTAAAATCAGCTATAATAGAGATCATGCCTATAGGATCTAAATCAGTCTAGTTAAAATCATTTTGACTCATGCCTGTCTGAATCAGATTAAATAGTTCACTCTCTTCGTGTTAATTAATACGGTTTAGAAAGCATGCCTATATGATCCAAATCGCCTTTTTAAAATTAACCACTGCTTTACTGCATTCCTAATTAATAATAGACATCATGCTTATAGGACATCGCCAATACACACTTAGGCAAGCCTTAGATAGTTATGATAAAACTGAACTCGCCTTTGCTTAATTAGCACTGCTACAACCAGCAGGCAGGCCTGATTCGGACTTCTTATCTGAATTATGTAATAAATTTGGGTTTGCTTCAACAATTAAAACACCCCCTGCCTTAGTACTTTAAATTCTGACCCTAATTGTATTTAAGTCATGCTATTTATGTGCATTGTCTGCGGAGGCATATATGAGCTTCTTATTTGTTTATATGTTTTCCCCTAATATGTAGTCCTACGTATTTTATATGTCGCCTTAGACTTTTTACCTTTAAAACACAAGAGTCAACCTAAAATCCTCCCTCTTATAGGAATAGCAGTCCTAAATTCCTCCGGGATTGATAAGAATGGGACGGGTAATAGCATGTGATAGAGGTCGAGACCAATCCGCACTTTAATACCTTAACGGGGTGGGAACTTTAATACCTTAACGGGGTGGGAAGGGTAGATATGGATATGATGACCGGTGCACTAATACCACGTGTATCCCCTCTTCTGAGAAGTGTCATACCGGGTATCGCATTGATGTGATCTATATTATAAGTAAACCTAGGACCCCCCCTCCTTTTATATTCTCAAATATTTGTAGAACTATAACTCATTTTCAAAATTCGCCTTTTAATTGTTTTCAAACTCTTATGTGTTCAAACTTAAATCCCCTACTATTTGAGCCTATATTTGCCTGTCTGCTAATTGTACAAAATTCACAAGAACTGTTTGGCCGGGAACCACACTAGTGGATCCTGAGGGGTGCCTAACACCTTCCCCTTAGGATTCCACACTAGTGGATCCTGAGGGGTGCCTAACACCTTCTCCTTAGGATAATTTCAAGCCCTTACCCTATCTCTGGTTATGAAACAAACTTAGAAATGAACCCTATAGGTGTCTTAATGCACTTTAAATCATTAGGTGACGACTCTTCAAATGCAAACCCAGTTCCCAAAAGGAATGAGTTGTCCCACACCCAAAATGTCATAAACCCGATTTTCCGATGCAAAGAGGGAAAAAGGGGACGCGACACCCACACCTTGAAATTCGATAATTTTTACATCAATAGATTCCTCATTTCCCCACGAGTTCATACATATCAAAAGTTTTGAAATCCGACCTCAAATGGTCATTCAAATCCTCAAGCAATGGTCTAAGTTTCCAAGCCCTAGTTTTCCCAATTTTAGCCCTTAAATTCCATTAATCATCGCTCTAATCCGTAAAATAATAGCATAGGAACGAGTTTTAGGTCCAAATTCCTTACCTCAATGAAGTTCCCTTGAAATCCCTCTTTCAAATCGTCAAAAAAGCTCCAAAGCCGAGATAGAAATGGTGAAAATAGCTAAAAATCGCGAAGGGCACAATTTATACCTTATGCCCAGGAATTTTCGCATTTGCGGCCCTATTCACCGCTTTTGCGGTACCACATATGCGGCCAACTAACCGCTTCTGCGGTTCCTCACTTAACGGCCAAAACCGCTCATGCGATCAACATTCCGCACCTGCGCCTTCGTAGGTGCGGTCCATCAACCGCATCTGCGGTCCCTGCCTTCCCAGCCATTTCCGCTTCTGCGACCTCCCTTATTGCACCTGCGACATCGCACCTGCAGTCCCTAATTCACATGTGCGGAAATACCAGAAGCAGCAAATTCAGCAGCTGCAACAAAGTTTCAAACTCCCCGTCAACCATCCGAAATCACCCCGAGGCCCCCGGGACCTCAACCAAAGGCACCAACATATCCCAAAACCTTATTCAAACTTGTACCAATCTTCCAAACACCTCAAACAACATCAAATCAATCAAAACACATCGTATTCAAGCCTAAGTTTTCAAAATCTTCCGAATTCTGCTTTTGATCAAAAACCCAACCAAACCACTTCCGAATGACCTGAAATTTTTCACACACATCCCAAATGACACCAGCTTTCTAACTCTCTATGAGGAGTGAAAGCCACTTGACTGTAAGGAGAGGAGCTCCACCCCTACTTCAATTAAAGCTCGCCCCCCTTTTTCCCCTCTAAAGTCCCTCGCTCCACTCATTTTTTAACTTCTAATCAGACCTGGCTGAACTTTCCACTTAATAGATCAAAGGGTCGTTCATTAGCCCTACTAGTCAAATACAGGAAAAAGAGGGATGGATTTCGACCTTGCTTTTTTAGGTCTCAGGCTAGCTTTTGACTTATATGGCGCTTAGGCTTAGCTCATCAAACAAGTGCGCCAAAAGTGGGGGATGGTATCATATTCTCTTATAAGAGAGACACGCCTGCTTTTAGCTCGTAATTTCACTCTTGCTTTTGCCTTACCTTCTATTATATTAGTAAAGGGCGAATGGGGGGCGTGTGCAATAGTTTTCTTACTTTCTCTTGAAGCGAAACTACTGCAACTCTCGGAATTCCATTCTGACCCCTATATCAAAATCTCGCCTACCAACCGGAAATCGTCAAAATATCAACTTCGCCAATTCAAGCCTAAATCTACTCAGAACCTCAGAAACTCATTCTGATTACACTCCTAAGTCCCAAATCCCCCCGAAGATAACCGAACCATCGGAACTCATATCCGAGGCCTCTAACACATAAGTCAACATCCGGTTGATTTTCCAACTCAAACTTCCTCAAAAGGGACTAAGTGTCTCAAACCTTACCAAAATCATTTCGGATTCGATCCGACCAACCCGAGACCACATAACACGGATAAACAAAGCATATAGAAGTAGAAATGGGGGAAACGGAGCGGTAACTCATGAGACGACTGGCCGGGTCGTCACAGAGAACGACCTTAATTTGTGGCAATGGAGAGGTTAGAGTTACTGAAGGACTATGATATCACCATGTTATATTATCCAGGGAAGGCGAATGTGGTGGCATATCCCTTGCTTAGGAAGGCATAGAACATGGGCTGTTTGGCATATTTACCGACAGTGGAGAGGCCATTAGCCATGGATGTTCAGGTTTTGGCCAATCGGTTCGTGAGGTTGGATGTTTCAGAGCCTGGTAAGGTTCTTGCTTGTGTTTCGCACAATCATCGTTATTAGAGTGTATCAAGGCTTGTTTGTGTTGAAAGACAAGGTATAACAGGGTGGTGCCAAGGGGGTTAAGATTTGAGAAGATGGTGTTATGCAGCTTCAGGGCCATATTTGTGCTCCGAATGTTGATGGGTTGAGAGAGTTGTATCTTTAGGGAGGCTCACATATTACGGTATTCCATTCACCCACGTGTCACGAAGATGTATTGGTGGCGGAAGATGAATAAAGACATTGTTGGGCATGTCTCTTAGTGTTTAAATTGTCAACATGTGAAGTATGAGCATAAAAAATCAGGTGGGTTGACTCAGAAATTGGAGATATCGGAGTGGAAGTGAGAGAAGATCACCATAGACTTTGTGGTGGTCTTACCACGGACCTCGAGGAAATATGACGCTTTTTGGGTTAATGTGGACCGGTTGACTAAGTCAGCACACTTCATTCTTGTGATGACATCCTATCTTTAGAGAGGTTGGCTCAGATTTACATCCGAAAGATTATCTGCCTGCACAGTGTGCTTATTTCCTTCATTTATTATCGAGGCACGTAGTTCAATTCATATTTTTGGAGAACCGTGCAGTGGAAGTCAGGCATGCGGGTCGAGTTGAGTATCGAATTTCATCCTCAAACGGACGGACAGTCCGAGCGAATTATTCAGATTTTGGAGGACATGTTCCGAGCATGCTATATGGATTTCGGGGATTAGATGGACCAACTTTTACCTTTAGCGGAGTTTGCCTACAACAACAGCTATCAGTCGAGCATCCATATGGCTCTGTACGAGACCTTATATGGGAGGCCTTATTTATTTAATAGTTTATTTTAATTAATAATATATTTAAAAACACTTTATAAACTTTTAGTTTTAATATAATATAATATACTAGGACGGAATAAATGAAAGAAATCTATTCATATACATACAAAATTAGGATAATATATACACGCTTTAGCTGAGTTTTCTTATTTACAAAAAGTAACTAGAGTTTCCTTACAATATATATATATATATATATATATATATATATATATATATATATATATATAAATATATAATTTGTATACAACTTTTTGTTGTACAAAATTCTACTAAAACATACTACTCACAACTTGTATATAACTTTTTGTTATACAAATCCGGTCAAGCACATACAACTCACATGTAACTTACTTACAATTATGTTACTTTTATGTATTTTATATGTAGTTCGTACGTCCGATATATATAATTTTTATATCTTCCTCTTCGAGTTTTAGTCTGAAATTTCAAATAGAACTAACTCGAATCTTCGTCAAACTCCCTCAATATTGATATATAAACTCCAAAGGATATTACTAATCATTTGCAACAATCTCCAATCTAAAGAAATAATAATTTTGTAAAATTAAAATTTTGAATTCAAAGCTTGAAAGCTTTTTAATGACTGTCAACGAATTTATTAACGAAGTTTACGTACAGTCTAAGGTGTATAGATCTCTCTATTTAATAGCAATGGTAAGTTGTTAACTATTCCCTGCCGATTTCATCCTCTTGAACTTTTGCCGACAACACCCCAACTTCTGGAGCGCATCCAGTTCAGCATCTTGGACAATTAGTATTGTTATCTTTTGGAAGTAAACCTATTATGACAGATATTTTTACTTGAAATTTCGGTCCGTACTTTAAAATTAGATGATTCTTAAGGTTAGCGAGTCCAGGCATATGAAGTGTAACGTGAGTGGAAGAAAGAGAGAGATCACGAAGGAAGATCGGAATCTAATTTATTATTTTGTCTATAATTGATAAATATGTGTTTGTTAGGTAATTAAATGAAAACCTTACTAATAATGATAATATTTAGCTATAGGTAAAAAATTCTAAATGGGAAATGAGTTGTCCTCGGGTTCTATTCCCGCTAGAGTTAAAGGGTGTTAATAGTTTGGTTCAACCGACTATTTTATAAAATTTGTACCATATCAATTTTTTGATTATTTTATTATTTATAATATCGTCCCAATCATATTGGTTTTTTTCCGGTATTTCTTTAAATGTCATGTAAAATTCACTAGTAAAAGAAGAATGCAACAATATACATACTTTTATAGGACTTAGCAAAACTCTCTAAATAATTTTAGCGTTTAAATGATGATGAATTAAGAAAACATGAAAGATGTCTAGAGTATAGATCCATCAGCTATTCTACGATAACATAAAAGAAACTAAACAAAGACAAAAAAAAAAAAAATCACACGAGTAGAATGATATTAACCAAGCTGAGACTCAAGAATAAAATCTATAGAAGATTAAATATTAAAAAAGATAAATCTAAATAGCACGAAAGGAAATATATTCAATATATTGTAGTTTGCTACTCATAATCGCTAGAATACTTTGTGTCTTGCTAGTGAATATGCAGGAAATAATTTTGTTTCGGCAGGAGTAGCATAATAGGTTTGAGAATTAGAATTTTGATTTTAATTACTTGTTGGCTTGTAACCCTTTTTTATAATTCTAAGGCCGAAGGAAAAATTTAATGCTTTATTATTTTTAAACTTAATATATAAATATACTTTACATATGTAAATTTATTCGGTATGGTTCAATATTTTTTGGGTGTACTTTAATAAAATAAAAAAATTATTCTATTTATCGGTATGGTCCTAGAAACCTACGATTTTATTTTAAAAAACCTAAAAATCCATTTGGTGTCGTTTAGTAAGTTTTTAAATATTCATTGACCCTACGTAGACTAGAGTATTTTTTTTCCAATCCAGAGAATAGTCTCCTTAGGGTGATTTTAGGCGCCATTTCCTCTTCTCACCACTACTTCCTTCTGAAGAGAAACCCAAACAAAAATGGCGTCTTCCTCTTCCAAAACCCTAATGGATCTATTCAAGCAACCTGCAGCAAAGCGGCTAAAACGGGTCTCCTCGCCATCTTCCGCTGACAACTCCTTCTCATCTTCATTGTCGGGTGAAGACGGCGGCAACAAAGACCCCAAAAATACAATGCTCACGTCCGAGCAAAAGTCGAGAATGGAGTTCAATAAATCGCTTGCAAAGGCCAAAATGAACCTCAAACTATGCTCTGATAAAATCTCCAAGTTAAACGCAAATGGTCTGTTAAATATTGCTCCTTTCACTTTTCTTGAAAAATTATATTTGGTTCCATTAAGATTGTGTATTTACTAACTTGGTCCTTATTTTCACTTGAAAAAGCTTGTTCCACTTTCTATTTTGTGTTGTTTTTTCAGTTACTTGGTAGATTGTGATGCATTTTCAATGCCACGAAAGGTTTGAACGACCACATTTTAACTTCATCCACTATTTTACTCCTCTAGAAAAGCAATTTTCAAATAAGAATCTGACTTCTTTCTCAAGAAATATTGAATAGATTATATTTTCACGCTGCCTATTCTGGTTATAAATATTGAAGTGGGCAAGCAAACTGAGTGCGAAAGAGTAGCTGATTTAAAAGTTTTTGATGTTTGGACATATATTTGTGGTACATGTTCTTTTTTCTTTAATGTTTAGATGTTCATGTTGTTAGCAGAAAGAAAAACACATCATTGAATTGGATGAATTTCAAAATTACGACAGCAAACCAAGCCACAAGATAGTTTAGGCTCTTGTGCTGTAGCTTGACAAAAGAAAACATATTTTTTCTGCAGTATTTATTAACTACTTGTGAGATCAATGTACAAATTGAACATTTTCTTCTTATACTTGATATTTGATTTTTCTTGTGAAAGAGCAAAGTAGGCCTTCAGTATCAATAGTAAGATAGCTACTTGCAGACCAATTTGTTATATTCACTCTTTGTTTTAAGATGTCGCTCTATTTTCTGTTTCATATCCTTTGGTTAAACTGCTTATTCCTTGCTAGGCACTGAAAAGGCATCTCTTGTGTACCAACTGTTAGGTGATGGCGTAGGATATGTGAAGTTAGAGGAACTGTTGGTTGAGGAGACATGGTTGGAAGCACTGCCAGGGGAATTTCAGAAGCCCTATGCAAAACACTTGTGCAGATTTGTTGAAAAGGAAATTAGTGGTGGTGTCCCAATTTACCCCCCACAGCATCTGATTTTTAATGCTCTTAATACTACTTCATTCGACAGGGTAAAGGCTGTCATCATTGGACAGGTAGAGGTTCTAGTTTGAAGGTAGCATTCACATGTTACTAATAGTATGATCTCAAGGAATGACAACCTGTATAGACATTGGTTTGAATTGAATGCAAACTTTACAACCTTACCCAAAAAGAGACAGTAAACTATTACACAGCACAATGCACATGTGATAATTTGTTTTTAGTTTTTGAAATGCAACCATCTGAAATATCAAGATGTTATTAAGTTCCTCCATTTAATGCATTTGATCATTTAAAACACCAAAGTTCTCTTAACTAAAAATAAAATACAAAAGTTGCTTTGGTTCTCTTAGCAAATCTCCATTAGCGATTTGTTTTTTCATCTTCAAGAATTCGGTAATGAAGCTACACTGATATTTGGAGATATTTTAGCCTTCTAGAATCATTTTTCTAACTTACAGCAGCATGATCCTTTTTCAATGTGATTTCAGGATCCGTATCATGGGCCAGGTCAGGCAATGGGCCTCTCTTTCTCGGTGCCTAGAGGTGTGAAAGTCCCTTCAAGTCTGGTGAACATATATAAAGAACTTAAGCAAGATTTGGGTTGTTCAATACCACTCCATGGAAATTTGGAACAATGGGCTTTACAGGTGCTTCTGAACTTCTTGCTGGAACTTTTCATCTACTTTATGAGTATCATATTAATTTGGTTTTTTCTACTGTGCTTTACTTATCAGTTTGTTCGGTCAAAAGCAACGAGTTGTTACCAGTATGTTAAAAGGCGTTTTCTGGGCGAGCCCCGGGGCGAGGCAAACCAAAAATACCCCGAGGTGATTGTGGGGGGCGAAAGTCTCAAGAGGCGTACGCTTTGCAATTCGGGGCGTACGCCCTCGCGTTGAGGTGCGTTTTTGCATTGAGGCATAAGCCCAAGAGACTTTTTCAAATTAAAATAAAATTTGCTGAATAAATTCTTAATATAATACCCAAATTCTCAAAAGTCAGCTTGTAATTACTCAAAAGTTTTAAAAAGGAACTGAAACATTAAGTTTAAAAGTCAAGACCTTTTTTAAGTTGCCAGAAGCCCTAATTTATGGTTTTCCCAACTCTTTATCTTGTCCGCTAGTCTGCTACTATCTCCCAAAAGCAACAAACGGTCATTTTTTTTGCAAATACAAAGAAAACTCCGTTCTCCTCCATAGCAACAAGTTCAAAGTCCAAATTGCATATTAGTCATCCTTTTTGTTCCTCCATGTAGAAAACTTTATTCTTGTCAACTCAAATTACTTGTGCTTGTAAGTAGAATATAATGGATTATTTTGACTAGTTTTTTGTGGGGATGGTGCACCTCTATATATATTTTTCACTTATTTATTGCTTTCTTCAATTTTTATGCAATTTTACCTATTTAAAAACATTTATTGTCATTATATTATTTTATGAAATATTAAAAATTAAATGTTCATGGGGCTTACGCCTCGTGCCTCGGGGCTTACGCCTCACTGAGGCATATGTAGAACGCCTCGCCTTACGCCCACGCCTTTTAAAACACTGGTTGTTACCTTGACAGTTTTCACTATTAGTCCTTTGACATATTTTATACATGGTGTGATATTTGAAGCAACAACAACATACACAGTGTAATCTCAGAGTGGGGTCTCGGGAGGGTAGTGTGTAGAGGTAGAGAGGCAGGTGATAATTTATGAACCATGGTCATAATTCTACCACTATCCACTTCTGATCTCTTTCACTTTAACTCATGGAAATTTATCGTTGATATTTAAGCAAAAAAGTGACAGCATGATATTTACTCTGTTTTGTTTACTGAACCTAATATTGCCACTGATAAATGAGATCGTTACAATTCCTGGTTATTAACTGTGTAACAGTCTGCAAATGGTTTCAACTTTAACTTTCAAGATAAACTTATCAAAGATCCTCAATTTGTTCTGTATCAAGACCTCATCGTTTTTTAAGAGTTGGGGCCAACTATCGAGTACATGGTGATACTATCGTTTCTTTACATGATAGTGCTATAGTGGTGGTTCTTATCTCTAAGTTGATATTTATGTAAGCTTATTTGATAGAAATGACAATAAGTAGTTTAAAATTTGAAACTTGTGAGTTTTGGTAAACCAAGACAATACAGTACATGGTACACCCTGGGTTTACAAAGACTGGTGGCATATTCAGTGCTAAACTGTCACACAAAGCCGTATATCGTAGAAATCCTCAACTTACACCACTCCCGCGTAGCTCTGGTATTAGGAAGAGATGTTCCGGCTTACTTGCATACTTGAAAGCATGCTTGCTTCTTGTTAAGGTACCAAGATTTCTATTTAGAGCATACTTAGCCTAGATTAGTACTTAATTTAAGCAGGAAATTTGAGTTGTTCATGATTCATTATTAAATTTCTGTAAAATTAAACTGATGCTTCCTGCCTGTTTATTCTTCTCAGCAGCAATAAATTTATAAACCACTTTCATAGCCTTTTATGGCCCAAAAAATAAAAAACTGATGTCATAGCCTTCCATTTTTTTCTTCCTTTAAGTAATTCTCTGACATACACCATTTTGCTTTATAGGGTGTTCTGCTTCTTAATGCTGTTCTTACAGGTAAAACTTCCACCTCTTCAATGGTTTTATATATTGGTCCGCACGCATTCCTTTTGGATTTTTTTCTTCTCATTGCTTTTTGAGACTATATTTTATAACTATTGCCTATTGCCACAAATGTACTTGAGAAGATTAATTTCAAATGAAGTAAAAAAAAGATTAACTGAAGTAATATCTCTGTATTTCTCTCTGTCTCTTCCTCTCTAAATAAATCAGTTAGGGGTGATTATAAGATCTGAGAATTTGATTTGGGGAAAAAATAAGAAAGTCATCGTCAAGTAGGTAGAAGAGTGATTCAGAACTACTTTCAGCATAAATTTAGATGTTTGTACTAGGTTGAAACTTGAAACATCTGTGCCTACCGTATCAAATTCGCTGTATTTTGTAATCGTATTGTTAGACTATCTGTCATATTTCAGGCTTTATTTATGCTCAATTTTATTTCCTTCTTTTTAGATTGCATGCACATGACTGAAACATAAAGATTTACAGACGTGAAGCCTATGATAAAGAATTTGCATTATATTGTCATGAATTGCTTTCTGTCTTGTCCCATGATGCGTTGGCGGTGCTCCATAATACTGTTGGAAGTCCTTCAATTCCTTGTACTATGGGGCGCCTTGGTCTTAGCTGCACTAACTTACAAGCACTCTTGTGCCATCGGCCCACCTATTAGTGGCCGCCCATGTGCATGCCACAAACAAGCCTGTCGTACGCCTTCAACAACCAACTATCAATATTTAACGCCAGGACATGCCACAAGCAAGAGAACAAAAAGCAACGGGGCCTTGCTTCGCTTAAAGCGTGAAGTGTGAATGAAGCGCTCCGCAATTTTAAAGAAAAAAGAACAAAATAAACCTTGCACATGGACGATATATATAAGCAAATGTTTAATTTAAAAACTAAATAATAGACAACACAAATTCCTACAAAGGACAAACAAAATCAAAAAGTATAAAATGGATCATCATCTTATTTTTTTTACAAGATTGTCAAAATCTCTAAGTCCATATCATCATTATATTGCTCATCATCTTCTTCGTTTTCATCTTCATTTTCATCAATTAGGGATAGACTTGTAGCTACATCTTTTCCCCTCCTATTTAAGCTTGAAGTACTACCCTTAAACCATAAATGTTCTCCTTCGCTTGCCTCTGCAACATCACCCCAAGTGAAGTTAGAATCTCCGTCAAATACTTCTTCATGATTTTCAGAGACTCCTGTTAGCTCTTCATTAGTCTTATTAGTATTATCCAAACACATTGGATTTATTTTTTGCAAGCGTTGTAACAAACGCCTCAATATTCTATTGTATTTAGTGAACACTAGATCATGAGATTCTTTAGGGTTAGTCTAGTTCTCTTCGTAGTATGAATCTACGAATAAGTTATGACAAATAATTAGTAAGAGTTAGGACAATTGAGATACAATTTAGTTATTCAATATACTCAATCGTTCTTCGTACATATTCAAACATGCTCTAATTCCTTTCACATCCAGATGAGCTACAAGTTAGACCTAAAACTTTGACAACAAACTTTTTTAACTCTGGAGTGGGAGAACCATATTGCTTTCATAGTTCAACTGTCGAAGTAGAACAAATATTCAAAAGTTAATATAAAGAAATAACTTAAAATTTAAAGCTATAAAGAAACATAGAAGCACTCACTCACTTGGTGACCTCTTCTTTCTTTGTCTAACAACCATTAGATATCCAAAAAGTCCCTTAACATTCTTGTAAGTACTAATCTGCTCCGTTATCTTATGTTGCTCATATTCATCAAGACCAACTTACCAACAAAGTCGTAGAATCACTTTCACACTTCTGCATTTAGTAAATCCTTCTCACAGTTGTCATAAAAGAGTCTCGGGTTCTAAACATACCCAGCTGCATGCATAGGTCGATAAAGTTGCCCCGACACCTTATATCAATGATCTTAAAGACTTTTATATTTCTTTTCATCACTAAATGACGCTTGAATAACCTCCTTAGCCCTGTCCATAACTTCATAAAGGTAGCTCATTGATGATTTTTGCTCCTATCCACCAATCATAGTACTTTAAACAAAGGACCACCAATTTTTAAGCATGAATAATATTATTCCAAAAGGTAGGAGAAACAATAATGTTTCCAGCTTTCTTTCCAAATGCACTAGTTGTGTATTTTGATGAAGCGAACGACCTTCTCATAATGTTCTTTTGCAAGTGCATTCTACGGAAGATTAAGAAAGCTATAGCAAAACTTATCTTGGTAGGTATCAAACTTCTTTGTTGCGTGAATCTCCTCATTATATTCAATAAAAGCCTTTGACTAATATAAGAATGCACCCTAACAACCTGAACAAAAATTGTAATGGAGGGTCTTTCCTTGAAAATATCACGGGATATCAAACTATACAATGCGTTGCATACGGAGTCCACTAAAGGTGCGGGTACACCCTTTTCAACTATTACCCGCTTTAATATTTTCACTAGCATCATTCATAACAACTTGAACAACCTTAGTTGGTTCAATGTTCTCTATAATATTCCTAAACAAGGAGAATATTTTGATGGAATTAGTAGAAGAGTCGCTAGCATCAATGGATTCAAGAAACAAACTTACTTTTGGAGAATAAATTGATGAAATTAGAGGTCCTTATCTAATTAAAGAGGTGGAAGAGACAAAAACATTGTGGAGGATCATAAAGGAGAATGGAACAAGTATGGATGTTCCATTATGATGTATAAATGGACAACAAGAAATGGAAAAATGATCATCAATGTGTTGATGAATTCTCTGAAGGAAGCTTGTTTCTTGAATCCGTTCATACTAGTGATTCATCTACTGATTCCATCAAAATGTTCTCCTTGTTTGAGAACATTATAGAAAAAATTAGAGCAGATAAGGTTGTTCAAGTTGTTATGGACACTGTTAGTGAAAATATTAAAGCGAGTGATGAGTTGTAAGGAGTGTATCCGCACCTTGGACTCCATGTGCAGCGCATGGTATAAATTTGAGACATTTTCAAAGAAAGACCCTTCACTACAATTTTTGCTTAGGCAGTTACAATGCATTCTTAAGTTAGTAAACTTTTATTATTAAATATGATGAGGAGATTCACACAACAAAGAAGTTTCGTGATACCTGCCAAGACAAGATTTGCTACTGCTTTTTTGACCTTGCATATGATGCCCTTGCAAAAGAACAATTTGATAAGGTTGTTCACTTCATAAGAATACACCACTAGTAAATATGGAAAGAAACTGCAAACATTATTGTTTTTCCTAACTTTTGGAATAATGTTGTTCATGCTTTGAAAGTCGATGGTCCTTTGATTAAAGTACTTCGTTTGGTGGATGGGGAGCAAAAACCACGAATTGTCTACCTTTATGAAGCTATCTATAGGCTAAGGAGGCTATTCTAGCATCATTTAATGACGAGAAAAAATATAAAAAAGTCTTTGAGACCATCGATAAAAGGTGGTCTGATCAACTTCATCGACCTTTGCATGCAGTTGGGTATGTGTTAAAGCCGGAACATCTTTTATGATGTGAGAAGGATTTACTAGATGTATAAGTGTGAAAGGGATTCTATAATTGTAGTTGGTCGCTAATGAAAATGAACAACATAAGATAATTAAGTTAACTAGTAGTAGACTAACCCTAAAGTGTCTCAATGATCTAGTGTTCATTAAACACAATAGAAAATTGAGGCATTTGTACGATGCTCGCAATGTAATTGATCCAATTTGTTTGGACAATATTGATGAGGTTAATGAATGACTAATTGGAGTCTCAAAAAATCATAAAGAAGTATTTGATGGAGATTCTAATTTCACTTGGGGTGATGTTGCGGAGGCAAGTGGAGGTGAGGAGAACATTATGGTTTAAGGGAGAGTACTTCAAGCTTACGTAGGAGGGAAAATGAAGTAGCTACAAGTCTATCCCATAGTTGGTGAAGATGATGAGCAATACAATGATGATGATGGAATTAGAGATTTTGACAATCTTGTAGAATTTTATGTTGATCCATTTGTCCTTTAGTTTTGATTTTGCTTGTCCTATGGAGGATTTTGCCCAATCTACTTTGTAGTTTTTGAATTGAACATTTGCTTATTTATATTGTCTCTTTGCGAGGTTTATTTTGGTCTTTTAAAAAAAATTGTGCTTCACTTAAATGAAGCGAGGGCTTCACTTCACGCTTTAAGCGAAGCAAGGCCTTGTCACTTTTTTGCGCTTCAAAATCACTAGTAATGAGATAGGTTTCTATTTGTACATTTATACAGATGCTGGACATTATATGGACAGATCACTTACACCAGAGTTTGCTGTTCCACAAAAAAAAAAGAAGGAAAATCTTGCATCATAGTTTGATTCCAATCCAAATTTTCAACATTTTACATAGATAATATTTGTCTCCTTTGTTTTCCAATCTAATGTGGTTGTTATATCTACCTTAATTCACAAGTTAATGCTGTCAGCTACATTTTGATATTTTTAAAAATTAAGATTTCTGACACGTATTTCGGAAAGGAGAACTCCCTTTTTTCTCCCTTCATTCTCCTTCTCATTTGCTCTTGAATGCTTTATCATAATTATTATTTCTTTTGATCGGTATAGTTATTAATGCTTCTTTTCCATGGCTCCTCATTGTTGTTTCTGGCTGTTTTTTTTCATTACTGTTGTGCTTATGTTTCACCGAGCCGAGGGTCTATGGAAACAACCTCTCTATCTCAACGAGTAGGGGTAAGGTCCGCCTTACACACTATTCTCCCCAGACCCCACTATGTGAGATTGCACTAGGTATTTTGTTGTTGTTGTTTGTTGGTAAAGACTAGCATTTTATATATTCTAAAACCAGCAAGAAGAAGTTGCTGGATGAATGCTTTATCATGTTATTTACTTTTCTTTTTAAGTGAAGAGAAGTAGTGATACTGCTTCTTGTCTTCTACTAATCACTAGCATTTTGAGCCTTTTCTTTTTCCTGATATACTTTCAGTTAGGCATCACCAGGCAAATTCTCATGCAAATAAAGGCTGGGAGCAATTTACAGATGCTGTCATCAAAACAATTTCTCAAAAGAAAGAAGGAGTTGTTTTCATTCTGTGGGGAAACTATGCCCAAGCAAAAGTCAGGTAGTTCATCACAAGCCTGCTAATACTCTATTATGTATGTTAAAAATCTGATCGATAATCCCTACTTTATAATAGTTAGTCTCAAGATGACTTAGTTGTATTATGGGCATCACTTGTAGTCTTTGCCTTTGATGGAACTATATCTGCAACTTTAGATGTTCAGTGTGTTCAGTACAAGGATAGGGAAATGATCTGTAAACATTTTTGAATGTCTAATAGTAGACTTCAGGTTAAATTTTAGAATTTCCTGTGAATAAATCTCTTTGCTTTGCTTCCATCTTCAGCTTCTTGCTGGTACTTGAGGAGAGCCATTTGATTTAACCATTAGCATCTAGTTTAACTAAATATTATGTGCATTGATTCTTAACTGGTGGACCTTGAAGAGAAGTAGAAGTAGAGCATGTATTTATCATTTGCTTTCAGAAGTTTTATGACTGAAATTCTTCACTCAAGCTTAGATCTCCAAATCTTAAAATTACCCCCTGCCAAGGATTTTGTTTATAAGTTTTCCGTTAATTCTTCAGTATCATCAGAGTGGTTGCACCTTGGGTCAAACGTGTTATATATCCCTAAAGTGATGGCATCTTGAATATTTCACTGAATATTCTTCTTCTCACCAGTCTTACTCAAATTCGCAGTTTTAGATTAAATGTAGAATGCCATCATCCAAATCAGTGCTCTTATTGAAGGGTGCATGAGGAACTCTATAGAGAAGGTGCACCAGAATATCATCCGAACTGGTGCTCTTTTTGTTCAGGTCATACTTTTTGAAGAGAAAAACATATTGCACTTGTATAGTTTCTTCTAACCTGCTCGAAATTTCAGAAAAAATAGCTGGTCATTCTTATCCCCCAAACCCCACTTGTGGGTTACACTGAGCTTGTTGTTGTAGTTCATATTCTTCTTGAGTTGGAACAATTTTGTTATGTTATGTTTTTTCTTTTTTAAGAGAAACGGTTACACCATCAACACCGGATTAGTAGACCTATTTCACTCCCTATAATCCTTTCTGATTTTTCCTTTCCTTGTCTTAGAAATAACATGCTGCAGATTACCTGCAGCTAGTTGAGGTGACACCCCATTGAGTTATACCTGGTACAACTTTAGATGTTAGGTATTGATTTTCCATTTTTATTCTGAAAAGGTTAAAGTTTATGATTCAGGTAATTGATTTGGATGCTTAATGAAGATTTCTCAAAATGTCTTTTAGTTTCTATCAAAAGCTCAAATTTAAATTTAGAAGCACTGGAATGGAATTGGGCTGTTCGTTTCTACTTTCTTGAAATTGATTGGAAATTCTGCTGATGAGGTTCAAATGGGAAGTCACAAACCATTCCTTTTCCCTCCTAATTAATCATTTTCAAACCTTTTTACAGGTTAGTTGATGAAACAAGGCATCATGTTCTCAAATCAGCACACCCTTCTGGTTTGTCTGCAAACAGAGGCTTCTTTGGATGTCGGTGTGTTTCCTTGACAATAGAAACTCATTCCAACAGAAATCTCTAAGCATTTCATGCTTTTTGTAAATCCGAGTGCTGTAATCATGTTATATCGGTTTACTTGTTACTGTTGCATTAAATATTTACTTTCTAAACATTCCTCATTATGTAATAAAAAATATGCTCATGGAAGGGGGAGGGACGACAACATGAATGATGCATAAGAGCAACCAATCTGCCTTTTTATTTGTTTCAAGAGCCTGGTTTCCTCTGAAATCACAACTTCTTTTCTCTCCCACCCACAAAAAAGACAGGGAATTTATATCACGGCGATCAGTCAAAAAATAGGTTATTTTCTTCGTCATCCATGATTTCCTTCTCCTGTCTCCGCTCCTTCTGATTTATTCTTTATTTGTTGTGTAAGAAAAAAGAAAAAATTATGGATCAGCTTATCGTCAGAATCTTCCTCTGTAAAATGATATGATATTTTTTGCTCTTGTTTGCATGGGGCAGGCAGCTCACATGATGCCCAGAAATAGTAATGTGATTGGATGAATTTCTTTTGCTAGAGTGCAGTTGCATATGGTGTCACAGTGGCCAATATCCAGCCATTTACTCATTACTTGGGGAGATGCCATCTTCTAACATGAGATTTCTGCGGTTTTTCTGTAATGACATGCTTTAACGTTCCCAAGCGTGCCTTAGTTTTCTTTAATTGTTGACTGATACGTTGTGGTAACTAGAGTATGAATAAGGTCCTCTACAATCTCCCCCCCCCCCCCCCTTTTTTTTCCTTTTCAGCTGTTCATTTCGCAGATATGAAATATATCCAGATGTGCCTTGGAGCCTGGAGATGGTCTTGATGTGGCATGTTTAGTTCTCTGCTTACATTATGAAGTTTCGTGCTTAAATTGACTAGAAGCTAATATCAAAACTGTTTTTCATGCCTCCTATGGTAATTACTTCTGCAGGCATTTTTCACAGACAAACCAACTTTTGGAGAAGATGGGAATACCTCCCATTGAATGGCAACTATAAGCTGCTATGCAAACATCTCTTTCGGAATGCTACTGCCGCAAGAGTTTGCCACTAAGAAGTGATTCTTCTAGGTATGTATTAGTCATTGCTTGACCAGAACCGCTAAGAATAATTATTGTATGATATCCTCATGTATATAGTAGCTATGTCTGGTAACTTTGTTTGCGATCCACCTTTTGCCGTTTTTTTTGTTGGGTTTTTGTGTGTGTGTGTAGGGTGGGGATAAAGTAGCTAACTTCTTTCGTAATCGGCTTTCATTTAGTGCATGCTTTTGGTTGGCAACTGTTCAGCAATCTATTCGGAGAATGATGATCTTGTGTCTTTTCCTGAAAAATTATCCTGTGAAGTGGAATAACGATTTTGCAATACTTCCATGATGTATCTAATAACATGGGGAATGACTGTTGAAGATGTTTTGGAGGTAGGGTTGCTTCCATTTTTGTGAAGGTTGATCCTTAAGTTGAACAAATTATGCTTTATTGATTATGCTCTGTGTGGTTTACACTGATCTACACGAGTCATTTTCAGCATACGTTCAACACTGAGATCAAGGAAAATAGCGTGGATGTTCAGAATTTTGTTCTTAGATATAGTGATGAAATCTTTTTGAGGTTTCTGGACATACATTGATTAAAGTTTTCAAAGGTCTCTTTCTATTGTATCTGCTGCCTTATTAGGCTACTAAAATTGCTGACTAGCACGCATAATTCATTGCTGCAGGAAGCCTATCTTGGAACGTTCTTGCAGTAAATGGAAATTCGGATATGGTTTTGCTGCTTCTTCCTATTTTTCCATTCTCCTGTCAAGGTTTTTAATTTGGTTCCTGATATTTTGTTATACTATGTCGGCAGCATGTATATATACAACTGCTTTCTTGTTATCAAGACGATATACTTATAGTTGTTAAAAGGTTAACTAAATTGTGTTTTCTCATTCTATCGTATTAATTAATTTGATTTTGACTGTAATGGATCCACTTATTCTCCTTTTCAACACCTTGATCCTTGTAATTCGTAAAATCGAAAGAGCTTAAATGTACAATTTATCACTTTGAACCTTTTGTTTTTTGTTTACATTTATATTGTATCTGCATGTGCAAACAAATAGAGCAGAGCCTTTAAGAGCACGCAGCCGGCTCAATGGCATATGGTACAACATGCTTGAGTGCCTTTTACCTTTTTTGCTGTTAATATGTTGACGTCTTCATTTTCTCGCTTAAAAAAAGTATTACTTTATTTGCACACAATGTTTACTAATTTACCTTGGTTAAGCAATAAATTACACTGAGAATGAGTATAATTACCCAAGGTTTGGTGATAATAATGTGTAAAGACATGTATCATATTGGATTGATTTAAACATTAGGTGCAGATAAATATTTATTACTAATTTTTTTCTCTTTTGGGTAAGCGTTTTGAAATTTCTTTAAACATTTGCATCAAGGTGCTAGAGTACTCCAAAGGCTTAAATATAGTCAATTAAGGTAGTAAAACTCTTGCATAGCAAACAACATAGAACTCAGGAACCCTAGATATAGTCAAGATTTGAACAACAATAGCTAGACTCGTTGTATGATTGAACTAAATTTTTTAAAAGGTGTTTCTAGTGTGACTTTCGGGGCATAGTAAAAATGCAACTGGGTCGTACGCTTAGGTGTTGGGTGAGCTTTTGTCTTGGGGTGTAGCTAGCTAGATTGGTGACTCACCACCCAACATGTCACGACGTAAAATCCCAATTACTGGGCCGTGATGACACCTAACATATGCTTGCTAACAAACCAATATTAGCATAATAATTAAGCAGCTTAACAATTTAAAAACACAATAATAAGAAATTAAGATTGAAATATCCTGAAATGCGTAATAAATCCGAAACTCTCGTCGTCTAAGATTATTCCCAGAAATTGGTGTCGCAAGTACATGAGCAACTAGAATACTACATATAAGGTTTGAACTAAAATACAAAACTGTCTGATGCAAAGTAAACAACAATAAAGATAGGAAAGGGACTTCAGGGTCTACAAACGCCGTGCAACACTACCTCAAATCTTCTCGAAGGAAGAGTCTGAGGATCACCACTGAACGCCGCTGGGACCAATACTGGGATCTGCACAAGAAGTGCATATGTATAGTATGAGTACAACCGAAATCATGTATTTCGTAAGTACCGAGCCTAATCTCGACGTGCTAATGACAGACTATGATAAGATACTCACTAAAAACTTGTACGAGTAATAAGTAGGAAAACAATAACAAAATAGGGAAAAGAATACCAACACGATTGACAGAACAACAAATAAATGACAGAAGGCCCCAAAATATCATCTCAACCACAATCTCACACAATAACACGATAGCGGGATAAAACAACCAAGAATGACCATGATTCATTATTTCCGTTACGGCGCGCAGCCCGATCCCCCCCTCCCACACACACAGGTTCAGGTTTTAACAAATATACAGATACATAAACATAAATTTTTACAGGATAACATAAATATGAAAATCTTGACCAAAATAAAATAATCTCAAAAAAAAATAATCTGACCAAACAAAGTCTAAAAAATAAATGCCTACTAATTTATTCTAGGATTACTACGTCTAAATTCAGTAATATATATTCTAGGATGCCTACTATATATATAAACCTATTAAGACGAATCTCACAACGCAACATAAAAAAGGAACTAAACCCTAAACCCTAATACACATAAATCCTCTAAAACAATCCAATATAACATACTAGAATGAAATAGAAGGAAGTAAAGACGAATAAGCAAGTAAAAGCATGAGACATGTAAAAACAACTATCTAATAACATGTAAGAACATATAACAAGTAAATGCAAATAATAAATAAAGGCATGGTTAAGTGGGAGCATGTAACAATTAAAGACATGTAATAAGTGAAGGCATATATTTAACAAGTAAGAACATGTGACAAGTAAAGCACATAACAAGTAAAAATATAAAATTAATGAAGACATGGTATAATTGAAGACATGTAATTAAGAAGTACACCCCGCATGCTTGAACCCATGATAACGTATATACACCGGTCACCTTACATATATGACATCCCCACACATAAATCACGCAACACATAGACCAATCAAGTCCTAATTCTCTCAAATCAAGGTTAACTACGATGCTTACCTCTTTCCGGAACACAATCAACAACCCAACACAACTTTTCCTTTGGAACAAACTTCCAAACTACCTGAATCTAGTCAATTGTTGTTCAAACAAGTCAAAACAAGCTTTAGAAACTAATCCCATACGATAAAGGTTCAATCTTTAACATAATTAAAAATGTTAACAAAAAGTCAACCCGAGCCACGTGGTCGAAATATGAAATTAAGATCAAATTCCGATTCATTCACCTCCGAACCTGGATATGTAATTTATTTCGAAACTCGACCACAATTTGAGGTCTAAATTTTAATTTTATTAAATTCCTAAATTCTACAAACCCCCCCCCCCCCAAATTTTTACCCTAAAAATCTTAGATTTGATGATACAATTCATGAAAAAGTAATGAAAATTAAAAAAAATAAGTTAAAGTTACTAACCTATGATGTTGGGAAAAAATTTCTTTCCAAAAACTGCCTCCATGAAATCTACGTTTCAACAATGGTGTAAAATGAGTAAGTCTCGAAATCTCGAACTTTTACCAGTTGTAGATATCGCAATTGCGAACTCTTGATCGTATATGCGATGTTCGCAAACACGAACCACTGTTTGCAAAAGCAAACAATGTCTGAGCTCATAGATGTCGCAAATGCGACAACACCTTCGCTATTGCGAAGGTCCCTTGCCTCGCAAAAGCTAACCAAGTTTCGCATCTGCGAAGCTCTTCCTACTGCCCAATGTCGCACATGCGACACATTAGTCGCAAATGCGTGAACCCCACCTTCACAAAAGCAACTCTGTCATTACAAAAGTGAAGTTCCCAGTCCCAGTCCCACACTGCAAATGCGAGCCTGACTTCGCAAAAGCGAAGCTCGCATTTGTGAACAGGTCATCGCAAATGCGAGACCTACAGACCATGCACACCACAATTTCTCAGCAAAGCCAAAACTATCCGCGATGCATCCGAAACTTTCCCAAGCCCCTCAGTCTCTTATCCAAACATCCACTCAAGTGTAATAACATCATTCAAACTAGCTCGCTAGATCAAATAATCAAAACAACATCAAAATTCAAGAATCGATTATTAAAACTCAAGATTTTCAAGTTCAAAACTCCCTTTTCCAACATTTTACATAATGCACCGATATGACCTCGGATCGACCGGGACCCCAACCAAATATGCGTACAAGTCCAAAATCATCATACGAATCTACCAAAATTATCAAAACAGGCTGTTTACCAAATACATTAACCGTGGTCAACTCTAGTAATTTTTTAAAGTCAAAAACCATATTTTTTTCCTTCAAAATTCACATTTTTCGGAAATCGACACGGACCACACATGTGAGTCATAAATTGTCATATTGAGCTATGGAATTCTCAAAACATAGAAAAGGGAGCTAGTACTCAAAATGACCTATCAGGTCGTTACATTCTCCATCTCTAAAAGAAACGTTGGTCCTCGAATGAATATAGAAATATACCTGGACTAGTAAAAAGATATGGGTATCTACTCCTCATATAGGAATTGGAGTCCCATGTAGCCTCCTCAATCGGCTGACCTCTCCAATGCACTTTCATAGAAGGAATATCTTTGGATCTCAATTTCCGAACCTGCCAATATAGAATAACTACCAGCTCTTCCTCAAAGGTTAGATTCTCATCAAGCTGCACCTTGCTGAAGTCCAAAACATGTGACCTATCTTAATGGTACTTACAGAGCATGGAAACGTGAAATGTCGGATGTACCCCCGCTAGGCTAGGAGGCAATGCAAGCCTATAAGTAACCTCCCCAACTCTCTCCAAGATCTCAAATAGGCCAATAAACCTCGGGCTTAACTTGCCCTTCTTTCCAAATCGCATCACGCCCTTCATAGGCGAAACTCAGAGAGAACCTTCTCATTTTCCATGTAAGCCACATCTCGGACCTTTCGGTCTGCATAACTCTTTTGCCTGGACTGAGCTGTACGAAGCTGCTCCTGAATCACTTCACCTTTTTCAAAGAATCATGAGCCAAGTATGTGCCCAATAATCGAGCCTCACCGAGCTCAAACTAACCATTTGGAGAACGATATCGCCTCTCATATAAGGCCTCGTATAAAGCCATTTGGATACTCGACTTGTTGTTGTTGTTGTATGAAAACTCTGCTGCATACAGAAACTGGTCCCACTGACCCCTAAATTCCATAGAGCATGCTGTCAATATGCCTTTAGAATCTAAATGGTCCGCTCGGACTGCCCGTCCATCTGAGGATGAAATGCAATACTCAGCTCGACCAACGTGCCCAACTCACGCTGCACAGCTCTCCAAAAATGTGAAGTGATCTACATGCCCCAATATGAAATGATAGAAATGGGCTCACCGTCCAGGCGAATAATCTCCCGAATGTAAATCTGAGCCAACTGCTTTGAATAATACGATGTCATCACCGGAATGAAGTGTGCAGACTTAGTCAACCATTCCACAATGTCCCAAACATCATCATACTTCCTTAAGGTCCGTGATACGCCTACCACAAAGTCCATAGTGATGTGCTCCTATTTTTACTCCAGTATCACCAATTTCTGTGTCAACCCACCTGGTTTCTTAGGTTCACACTTCACCTGTTGACAATTCAAACACCGAGAGACATGTCCAATATTATATTTCTTCATATTCCCCACCAATAATGTTGCTTCAAGTCACATTAAATATTCGTGACACCTGGGTGAATGGAATACCGTGAACTTTGAGCCTCCTCAACGATAAACTTTCTTAACCCATCAACGTTCGGAACACAAACCCGACCTTGAATCCACATAACACCATTATCCCCAATGACCACCTTCTTAGCACCACCCTGCTGGATTGTCTCTTTCAATGCCAATAAGTGAGGATCATCAAACTGGCGAGCCTCGATGCGCTCCAACACAAGCAAGAATCCTACCAGGCTCCGAAATGTCCAACCTCATGAACCGGTTAACCAAAGCCTGAACATCCATGGCTAATTGCCTCTCCATAAATGGTAAAAATGCCAAATTACCCATGCTCTTCGCCTTCCTACTCAAGGCATCAGATACCATATTGGCCTTCCCCAGATGATATAATATGGTGATATCATAGTCTTTCAATAACTCTAACCATATCTGCTGCCTTAAATTAAGAACATTCTGCTTGAATAGATGCTGGAGACTCCATGGTATAGACATCACATGGCACACTGTAGAGATAGTGCCTCTAAATCTTGAGCGTGTGAACAATGGCTGCTAATTCCAAATCATACATAGGGTAATTCTTCTCATGGACCTTCAACTGACGATACATGTAGGCAATCACCCTACCATCCCTCATCAATACAACACTAATTCCAATATGTGATGCATCTACACAATGTAAGATCCCGAACCTGTGGGCAACACCAATACTGGGGCTGTAGTCAAGGCAGTCTTGAGCTTCTGAAAGCTCTCTTCACACTCATCAGACCATCTGAAAAGAGCACCCTTCTAGGTCAACTTGGTCAATAGGGCTGAGATAGATGAAACCCCTTCCACAAACCGACAATAGTAGCCCACCAAACCCAAGAAGCTCTGAATCTCTGTAGCTAAATTAGGTCTAGGCCAATGCTGAACTGCCTCTATCTTCTTAGGATCTACCTCGATACCCTCAGAAGACACAACATGACCCCTAAAAGGCAACTGAGTCTAACAAGAACTCACACTTCAAAAACATAACATAAAGCTGACGATCCTTCAAAGTCTGAAGTACAATCCATAGATGCTACTCATGCTTGTCCCTACTATGGGAGTAAACTAGAATATCATCAATAAAGACGATCACGAAGGAATACAAGTAAGGCTTGAACACTCGGTTCTTCAAATGACATCATTAAGAATTCGTAATGACCATATTGAGTCCTAAAAACCGTCTTAGGGATGTTTGATGCCCTAATCCTTACCTGATGATAGCCAGATCTCAAATCAATTTTGGAAAACACCTTAGCGTCCTGAAGCTGGTCAAATAAATACATCAATCCTGGGCAATGAATACTTGTTCTTGATAATGACCTTGTTCAACTGCCAATAATCAATGTACATCCTCATAGACCCGTCCTTATTTTTAACAAATAACACCAGTAGCCTAAGGTGAAAAATAGGTATAATGAATCCCTCCCTTGTCAAGCAAATCCTGCAACCGATCTTTCAATTCTTTCAACTCAATTAGAGCCATACGGTATGGTGAAATAGAGATAGACTGAGTGCCCGAAACCAAATCAATGCAAAAGTCAATATCCCTGTTGGGAGGCATACCCGATAAATCTGTAGGAAACATCTCCAGAAACTCCTTCACAACTGATACTGAATCTATAGAAGGAACCTTTACGCGAGAATCCCGTACATAAGCAAAATACGCCAAATACCCCTTCTCGACCATACACCGAGCCTTCAAATATAAAATCACTCTGCTAGTGGAGTGACTGAGAGTCCCTCCATCTAATCTAGGCAACCTCGACATGGCTAAAGTCACAATTTTAGCATGACAATCCAGGATAACATGATACGGGGACAACTAGGAGTGGCAAATGGGCGGGTCGGGTCGGATATGGTTCGGGTCGAAAATGGGTAATGAAAAAATGGATCAATTATCCCACCCGACCCATATTTAATACGGATAAAAAATGGGTTAACCGGCGGATAATATTAGTTACCCATATTATCCATGGCTTCTTGTATATGATTACTTTTGGGAGAATTCTTAGTCTCCCTAACTTGAGGAACCCCCAATTTGAGGCTTTACAAATATAAAAGTTAGACTCATTGATTATCCATTGATTACTCATTGGTTATCCATTTTCTAAATGGATAATATGGTTCTTATCCATATTTGACCCGTTTTTAAAAAGTTCATTATCCAACCCATTTTTTAGTAGATAATATGGGTGGTTAACTATTTTTTTAACCATTTTGCCACCCCTAGGGACAACCAATCCATACCAAGAATGACCTAAAAATCAACCATATTCAGCAACAGAAGATCAATTAAAATATAAAACCATTAATAGCGACAACGCAAGATCGGTATACATGATCAACTACTATAGAATCTTTAATTGGTGTAGACATAGAAATAGAAACATCAAGAGAATCACGAGGCATACTCAAATGTGAAGCAAAATATGAAGACACATAAGAATATGTAGAACACGGATCAAACAACACGGAAGTATATCTATAACAAACTGAGATAATACCAGTAATAATTGCATCAGACAACTCCGCCTTGGGTCTAGTCAGAAATGCATAACATCGGGGCTGAGCCCCACCGACCTGTCCTCCACCCCTAGGACGAACTCTAACTAGCTGGCCTCCACCTCTAACTGATTGGCCTCCACCTCGGGTTACCTAACCCCCGCCTCTAGCTAGCAGAGCGGTTGGTAAAGTAACTGGTTCCAGAATCATGGCACGGGTACCCTGCTGTGACATGTTGCCCTGAAACCTTGGACAATACTTCCTGAGATGACCTGCACACTCAAAACATCCTCTCAGCTGATGTGGTTGCTAAATCTGAGACCGACCCTGACGACTCGATCAATTATTGTAATAGCTCTGAATCGGCGGTGCACTAATGAGAGCTAAAGGTGAAATAAATGCTAGCTGCTCGGAATAAGGTCCATAAGTACTACGACTGCCAGAAGTACCATGTGTGACCTGCTGGGCTAACTGAACCGACCTAATAGGATGGCCTCTACCAAAGGAACCTCTGACTCTAGACGAGACACCACTGAATCCTCCAAAATGACGGGGCCTCTTGTTAGAGGTCGTCTTTTTTGCATGGCCTCTAATGCTCTCAATCCTCATGGTTATCTCCACTACCTGATTGAAAGAAATCTTAGACTCGGTCTCTTTGAATATCTAAAGTCTGATGCTATATTTAAGACCCTCGATGAACCTCCGCACCTTCTCCCTTTCATTTGGGATTAAGATAGCTGCATGGTGAGACAAATCCACAAATCTTGTATTATATTGAGTGACGGCCATGCTACCCTACTGTAGACGCTCCAACCGACTGCGCAACTCCTCTCTCTGAGCTAAAGGAATAAACTTCTCTAAGAACAACTGTGAGAACTGAGCCCATTTGAGAGGAGGTGTTCCCGTTGGCCTTCCCTACTCATACACCTGCCACCACCTTTGGCAGAACCATGCATTTGAAATACAGTGAAATCAACTCTGTTGGACCCCACTATCCCCATGTTGAACAAAATCTCATGGCGGTCCAAGAAGTCCTAGGGGTCCTCTAAATGTGCACCGCTAAAGTGAGGAGAATACAACTTGGTGAACCTATCCAACCTCTTCAACTCATTAGCCGACATCGCAGGTCTCATCCCGGGCTATGTAGCAACAATAGGTCAAACCACCCTAATTGGTAGCACTGCTGGGGTCTGATAATCAGGAGTCATCTGCTCTGGAGTATGAGTAGTGGGAGATTGAGCTCTTCCCTGTCCTTAGAAATGGCTAGTGCCACAAAAAACACACCGCCTTGAGCTATATTCTCCATGAGGCCAACCATGCGGACTAAGGTGTCCTGATGTACAGGGATAGCAATAAAACCCTCTTGGACCTAAGCTGGTCTTACTGACTCTATCGGAGCTGGGATCTCCTCATCCTACTCTGTCCGAGGCTCCACAATGGGTGCCGCTGCATGTGCTTTAGGCTGAGATCTACCCCTACCTCTAGCTCTGACCCCCTACCCCTACCCCTGGTAGTGGTTGCAATTTGGGATCCGACTCCTGATCCATTGCGGATGACATACACGTCCTCACTATATATGAGAGAATAAGAGAAGAAAACATTCATACTTATGATAGAACAAAGTCACACGATAGAGAAAGAAAGAAAGTGAAGTTTCCTAAAGCCTTATAGCCTCTAGAAGATAAGTACAGACGTTTGTGTACCGATCCTCAAGACTCTACTAAGCTTGCTCATGATTCATGAGACCTACGCAACCTAGAGCTCTAATACCAACTTATCACGATCCAAAATCTCAATCATGGGACCGTGATGGTGCCTAACATCTGCTTGCTAGCAAGCCAATATTAGCACAATAATTAAGAAGTTTAACAATTTAGAAACACGATAATAAGAAATTAAGACTAAAACATCCTGAATTGTGTCATAAATCTGAAACTATCGATGTCTAAGACTATTCCCAAAAACTGGTATCACAAGTACATGAGCAACTAGAATACTACAGATAAGGTCTGAAATGAAATACAAAAATGTCTGATACAAAGTAAATAGTAATAAAGATAGGAAAGGGGACTTAAGGATCTGCGAACGCCATGTAGTACTATCTCAAGTCTTCTGGAAGAAGAGTCCGAGCAATCACCATCGAACACCGCTGAGACCAACATCGGAATCTGCACTAAAAATGCAAAAGTATAGTATAAGTACAACTGACCCTATATACTTAATAAGTGCTGAGCCTAACCTCGATGAGGTAGTGATGAGGCTATGACAAGTCACTCACTAAAAACCTGTATGAATAATAAGCAGGAAAGCAATAATGAAATAGGGAAATGAATAACTACATGATAAACAAAATAAAAAATTAACGAAAAAGAGTCAAATATACCCTTATACTATTTAAAATAGTTTAAACATATCCTTTGTTTGAGTATGTGGTCAATTATATCCTTACCGTTATACTATTTGACTGATTTGCCCCTAATTTAGACGGAAGGATAGAGGTCGAAATCACGCCTGTATCCAAACACTTCCTTGATTAAGATTTGGAAAGTGAACATTAAGAAAGAAGTAAAATGGTACATCGGGAAGCGAATGGCAAACATTTACAAGGAAAAGATAAAAAAGAATAACTCACACACTATTAGTGCATTTGGGGTAAAGTTTGTAGGCTTCATGGAAACAGTGGCGTTTTTAAAGCCAATTTCAACTCCAATTTGCCTTTCATGTCCATGGGTGATTAGGAGCTAAAGTTGGGGGTTTTATGTACGCAAGCAACATATATGTAGCGCATAGAAAATTTTTAATTGCTTGATTATTTAATCCATTGGGCCGTTGCTGTTGGGAGTTTGCACCCAAAATTTGTACCCGTGATTGACAATATGGGAATCACACTTGAACTTGAAACTCATTTGGGTTTGAAATTGGAATTGTCTGCTTGAGCTACAATTTGGTTACTGTACTGATAAAATTGAAAGCGACTACTGATTTGAAAATTGAGAAAAGAAATTTTGGAGCTCTATCACTATAGCTCCTGAGATTCGAACTGGTGGAAGGAACTAGTTTGGGAGATTAATTGATTTGTGACTGAAAGTACTCAGGGTTTAACATCGATTGAAAGCATTGATTTGGAAGTGTAGAAGAAAGACAAGGATGTAAAGAAAAAAAAAGAAAGAAAAATTAAAGAGAATTTAGAGGAAAATGGGTCGGGTATGGTTCCAATTAAGGATGTGTTTGTAAAGAGAATCAGATATTCAAAATTGGGGGTGTGTTATTTATTTTTTAGGTTGTCACGTGTCTCTCCATCTAAATTAGGGGTAAATTAGTGCAATAGTATAACGGTAAGGATATAATTGACCAGATACTCAAACGAAGGGTATATTTAAATTATTTTCGATAGTACATGAATATATTTGACCCTTTTCCGAAAAATAAATGACAGAGGGCCCCAGAATATCATCCAAATCACAGTCTTACACAACAATACGGTAGCGGGATAAAACAACCAAGAATGATCATAATTCATCCTTATCGTTGCGGCACGCATCTCGATCCACATATCAATACCAATACCGTTGCAGCGTGTAACTCGATCCACATATATAATAATACTGTTATGATGTATCACCCGATCCACATATAAATAACACTGTTACGGCGTACAACTCCATTCACACACACACACATATAACAACCAACTACGACTAACATCACAACGTAACTTAAAAAGGGAACTAAAATGCATAAATCCTCTAAGATAATCCAATATAACATAGTAGAGTGAGTTGGAAGCAAGTGAAGACGAATAAGTAAACAAAAAAATGAGACAGGTAAAAACATCTATCTAATAACATATAAGAGCATATAACAAGAAAATACGGACAATAAATAAAGGCATGATTAAGTGGGAGCAAGTAACAATTGAAGACATGTAACTACGACACTTAACTCTTTTCGGAACTCAATCAACAATCAAACACGGATTTTCCTTTGGAAGAAGCCTTCAAACCACTCGAATCTAGTTAATTATTGTTCAAACAAGTCAAAACAAGATTTAGAAACTAACCTCGTACGATAAAGGTGCAATCTTTAACATAATTGAAAAAGTCAATAAGAAGTCAACCCGGGCCCACCTAATCGAAATCTGAAATTAAGGCCAAATCTCGATTACTCATTCATCCGCGAGCCCGGATATGTGATTTGTTTCAAAATTTGACATTAATTTTATAAAATCCCTAAATTCTATCTAAAAAAATTCAATTTCTACTCTTGACACCTTAGATTTGATAATAAAATTCATGAAAAAGTAATGAAAATTGAATGAAAATAAGTTAAAGTTACTAACCTATGAAGTTTGGAAGAAATTGGTTTCTAAAAACCGCCTCTATGAAGTCTAAGTTTAAAAAATGGTGTAAAATGAGCTAAGTTTCGAAATCCCCAACTTTTACTCAGCTACAGACATCGCAATTGCAATTTTTACAAAAGCGAACAATTTCTGAGCCAGCAGATGTTGCAAATGTGACAACACCTTCACAATTGCAAATGTCCCCTGCCTCAAAAAAGCGAACCAAGCTTCACATTTGCGAAGCTGCCTTCCTACATCCTAGTGTCGCAAATGCGACACATTAGTCGCAAATACGTGAACCCCACCTTCGCAAAAGTGAAGTTCCCAGTGCCAATCCCACATAAAAAATGCTAGTCTGACTTCGCAAAAGCGAAGCTCGCATTTGCGAACAGGTCATCGCAAATGCAAGACCTGCAGACCCTAAACACCATCAATTTCTCAACTAAGCCAAAACTATCTGCAACGTATCCGAAACTCACCCGAGCCCCTCGGGCTCCAATTCAAACATCTAAACAAGTGTAATAACATCATACAAACTTGCTCACTAGCTCAAATGATCAAAATAACATCAAAAGGCAAGAATCGATAATTAAAACTCAAGATTTTCAAGTTCAAAACCCATTTTTTCAATTTTTCACATAACACACTGAAATGACCTTAGATCACCCCGGGACCCCAACCAAACATGCGTACAAGTCAAAAATCATCATACGAACCTACCAGAATGTCAAAATATCAATTCGAGGTCGTTTACCAAAAATATTGACCGTGGTCAACTCTAGTCTTTTTTAAAGTCAAAAATCACATTTTATTCAAAATTCACAAATAAACTTTCCGAAAATCAATACTGACCATGCACGCAAGTCATAAATCATTAAATTGAGCTATGAAAAGTCTTGAAATACAGAAAATGGGGTTAGTACTCAAAACAACATATCTGGTAGTTACACAATACAACCCATTGGTGATCTAAGGCTACTATATATTAGCCTACACCACTGGCTGTTCCTTCCATGATAAGAACATTATGGAGAAATCTCCGCACTGCCATTATCCACCCTTCTTTATACCTCCTCAATAAAGCCTTCATATCTTCACAAACTTCATCACTGTGTAAAATCGTAAACCCTCCTACGTCCAATCGATGTGATCATATTACCCCTGTTTCCTACCTCTCCGTTGACTCTAATGGTGGGCAGTGGTGTATGCAAGATTTTTCGTAAGCGCTGTCACAATTTTAAATAGTGAGCAAATAACAATGCACTTGTAGCAACACCATATTAAAAAAAATATCATTCAAATCGTATAAATAGAACACAACTCATGTATATTACTACAACTCTTATCGATGAATTTTCATTTTTAATTAGAAATGTATTCAAACTAACCTCATTAAGAATAATATTAAATATTCTTTTCATAAAGAACCAGAAAATCACACAAAAAATTCATCATTCATTTGATTCCACAAATCATTCTTAATCAATTTTATGCCGAGAGATAAAATGAAAGGAGAAATAAAGAAGAAAAAATAGCCAAACAACTTGGAATATGATGCATTAAAAATTTTATGACATGAAGTGAAGCTGCCTAGTTTCGATCCCATGACATCTCTAAAAGAGGAAGCAGCGCTTGACCAAATGTGCCACATAGCTATTAGTGTCAAGTGGTGTCACTTTTACTATAGTTAACCAGTTTCTGTTTTTGCATTTTAATTATATATACATGCTTAGTAAAATTTTCCAGTTGGAAACAACCTCTCTTCCTTCGTAAGGTAGGGGTAAGGTCTGCGTACACATTACTCTCCCCAGACTCCACTGTGTGGGATTGTGCTGGGTTTCGTTAATTCTATAAATTGTTTTTCGAATGAAAAAAAGGAGCCAGAACGAATTTCCTAGACTCCAAGAAACTAAACTTTTCTTTATCCATGTTGTTACAAAGAACTTGGAAGCACTAGTTTTCACTTTCCAGCCACATTTCACAGTCTGGTTTAATAATCTTTTCCCTTCAAAAGTTGTTATCAACAATTCACAAGTTCTTTTCTAAAGTTTGGAATTCCTTTTGTAATTCTGAAAATAATATCTGGTAAACTTCTTCTCATTGAAAGATGGATAAGTCATATTATTTATGGACCAACAAAGACATCCACTCATGTCCAGTCTTATCTTTATTAAGGTTGTCTTTCAGCAGATAAATCCTTTCATGAAAAGTCACACAACCTTTCAAATTTCATGGAATAACATAACCTTCCCGAAGAGGTAGGGGACTAACTTGAATGTTTAGTATCAAGAAATCAGATGCAAAGTTAACTACAGCACTAACAGATTTCAAAATCAGGCAGGTCTGAGCGAAAAGGAAATATATAGATTTTTTCCTTGAGTGCAGAATAGACTAAAAAAGAACTTGTTCACATTTGACCATCTCTCTTGTGCTTTGTGCCAATCAGAGCAGGAGGTTTAGACATTACTTTTACTTGGGTGCTTCTTAATCCTTTCAAAATGGCAGCAACATATCCCTTTTGCAATTTTTATGAAAGAATCCTACAGACGATGGATTCCCCCCGTGAAACACTATACTGGACAAAGGACACATTGCTATTGGACACAAAATTCTTTATTAAGTTGACCAACCGGATGCTCTTGAGTAAATAACGCCTCTGGAAGCAAACAGTGATCTCCTATCTAGCATCCAACATTGTGATGCTTATTTCATTTACAGAACTTTCGCCTTGTGTGCTAGATGAACTGTAAGCTTTAGTAAAAAAACCTGGCTCTTTAGGTAAGGGCAATGGAATGTCACTAGACAACATCAGCAGAACTGATGCCATAGTAGGCCTATCTTCTGGACAGTGCTGCACGCACAATAGACCTACATGGAATGATCTTTGCACTTGAGACAGGTTGCTTGACTCCCTTAGATGTGCATTTATTAGTTCCAAACTCCTGCCTTCTCTGAAGAGGATCCACACCTGAACATTTGATATCATGCGGTTAGATGCTATAAGTTTTACCAACATGAGTTTTAAGATAGACAGGAAGAGTTTATACATGTCCCAAAAGATTATGGTGATGGTCTGGATGGAAGAACCCTCTATTTCTCTTCCCGCTTAAAATCTCCAGTACCAGAACTCCAAAGCTATATACATCTGATTTCACTGAAAATTTTCCTTCTGCTGCATACTCTGGAGACATGTAGCCACTGCAGGACAATATTAAACAAAAGAAAGTGAGTAGCTTTTTAGTGAAGAGGAATTTGCTCATTATTGGTCTAAAGATCTTTACTATGTTCCAACCACTCTGGTTGTCCTTGCTCCAGTCTCATTTCCTCCGAAACTTCTTGCCGTTCCAAAGTCAGATATCTTTGGGTTCATATCAATATCTAACAACACATTGCTAGGTTTAAGATCTCTGTGGATTATCCGCAATCTTGAGTCTTGATGAAGATAGAGAAGTCCTCGCACAATTCCATTAATAATATGGAAGCACTTAGGCCAATCAAGTAGTAAGCTCCGATCTCTATCTGCAGAAATCGAAAGCTTATGATTTTACTTCTTTACTAGATAATTCATGAAAGCTAAATGTGCTACAGGAATAAAAAAAAGTGAGAACCAACCAAAAAGGAACCAATCCAAACTACTGTTAGGCATGTATTCATAAATCAACATTGTTTCTTCTGCTTGAATACAGCAACCAAGAAGCTTAACAAGATTCCGATGCTGGAGTTTGGCAATGAAGATAACTTCATTCATGAACTCATCAGTCCCTTGGGTCGAGTATCTTGAAAGTCTCTTGACTGCAATTTCTGGTCCCTCTTTCAGCATACCCTAGATATCATCATGCAATTAGATGAAAGAGCTTCTCCAGAATGTTGGTTACTTAATATCACATTGTTGTTTAAGGGAATAGGAGAATTGGAGACAAATTTTCTAACCAAAACTTATGTTTTGAAGTTAAGATAGTCAATGTTCCATCATAAGATAATGTCCTGCAGTAGTTGGGCATTTTTTTGAAGGAAAAAGAAAGAATTGCCCCTAACTTTGTTACCTTATAAACAGGACCAAAACCACCCTCTCCAAGTTTGTTGTTCAATGAAAAGTTATCGGTAGCATCCAAGATGGTTGCAAAATCAAACAATGGTACATCTGGAACTTCATCTTTACTTTCATTGGTGTAGAACATTTCAGAGATCTTTCTTCCTTTTCCTGATGAAAATAAGGACTTAACTGGACGTAAACAGAAAATTCCTGAGACTAAATGAATCCAGAAATTAAAGCACATTTACTCAAGCCACATAACACAAATTTCGAAGTAGAAAAATGTCTGTACCTTCGCCAAAGCGTATCTGATCCTGATCCTGATCCTGATCCTTCTTCTTCTTCTTCTTCTTCTTCTTCTTCTTCTTCTTTTGCTTTATGTACAAGATCAAACATAATGCCAAGAGAAGAATCGATGCTGCCAACGGCAAGCTGATCCTCAATTTCTTTACTTTCTCTACGCTGGAGTTCTCTGAGGATTCAAATAAATTCATCTGAGTTTCATAAGTAGGAAATATTTATTGTTTTTTGTTAATTTTAAATGACGTTGAAAAACCTCAGGCCTCAGCTTGCACATTTTATGATATTTATGTAGCTTTCTTTACAGCCTTACATGCACAAGTAAAGTAGCAGAGACTTGTACCTGACTGGGAAGAGTCCAACTTTATATAGATATCTTGCCCACTAGCACCAAGATCTCTGATGTCGATCAGCTCATCAAACCAAAGCAAGCAGCCTTCATTTGTCCCTGTTATGTCTGGATTTGCATATGCGGCACACGAACAGTTTCTCAAGCACAATTCCTCGCATGTACTAAGATTCACTCCTTGATTGTACCAGGAAAAACGAGTGTCTGGCAATTTGATGCCTGGATACTTCAAGAATTTAACTTTCTTTTGACAATTCAATGTTGTCTTTCTAACACAGCCACTTGACCAATTTTCCCTTGCCCATTCTGTTGGGTTTTTGGGTTCAAACTGATCCAAACAGCTGCAGATTGAAGAGTTGCCATTATTGCACAAACTATATCCGTGACACCGACTGTAAATGTCACAGTCATCTGCTGGTGCGCTACCAAAGTAATTATCCCAATTCTGTGTTTGATTATTCCATAATGAAAGCTGTAGAACCCCATCTAGTTGCATTACTACCCTTGCAAAGATAGAGCTGTCTGTGAGCTCATACATGATAGATATTTTCTCAGGATTGGATACATATGTATATTTATAACCAGGACTTGGTAGCCGAGATGGTGCACTAGCAAATCCTAGACCATTCCATGGTCCAAACCTGTGGCGTTCAATGGAACCGTTCATGATAAATGGCTGTGGGAATCCATGAGGATCGAATGTCCAAGTAAACTCACCCCTGGAAGGGTCATTTGTGCTCTTCCATGACCAGAGGGAACGACGAAAACCAGTCTTAAGATCGATTCCAACCTCCATTCCAGGCAAAGATGTGTCAGTGGGATAATCAAAACTCTGCCACAAGTAATTCACAGTTGCATCTCGAACAACAAGATTACCTGAATCAAGAAGCTGCGCTGTTGAATTTTGCGCATACCTGGTAGCATTGGAGGACCAAATGACATGGCCAGAACCATTAAGAAGAGTAAGAATTCCTTGCCTAGTAAAATTCAGCATACCATTTCTGTCATTGAGTGGACTGTCTCCATTAGCAACCCATACCACTGTCTGTATAGAAACTTTGCTGAACCATATTCCGATGTACCTTTTCCTGGATGTGCCAGGGGAGAAAAATCCCAACTCAAACTTTCCACCTGATGAAATAATGGTGTTTCCATCTGTTAAAGGCTGATCTACTGGTATGGTATCTGCAGCACCATAAAGAATCAATATGAAAAACAAGAAGAAATGAATATTTATGGCTTCCATTGCTTCTTGTGCTTCTACTTTTCAGAATTCAATTAAAATCTAATCTTTGCCTTAGCTCATGGGGTTATTAGATGACTAAATGCAATTATTTTTCCGCTGAGACCAAGTTGTTGTCAAAGTGTGCGGACTTGAAAAAATAACAAGACTTGACTGGGGACGATTCTGACTTAAAAAATATGTAAGTCTCAGTACCCGGCACCAAGAATTTTCCTTGCTGCAACGTTGTTTTTTTAAAAGAGAAAAGTTGCTGTTATAAGGAAAAATTATGCAACAATCATTCTCCTTGTTTTCTTTTTTCAGTAATTCCATTTCATATGGTGAGATATTTCTTCAACCTTTGAAAAATGGCCAGGTCATACAAAGAAAAGGTCAAATGTAATATTCTTCTCTATGTATCAATAAAAGGTCAACTCTCTTAAATGAATGATGAAAGAGAATAGTTAAAAGTGGGTGGGATCCTTAGTTGTTGGAATGCTTCTTAATATTTAGCTCCAATTTGAAATGTAACTACTTTCTCGGCACAGCGTGTATCGCAACTCAATGAATGTATTTTTTTTTCTTCAAAAAAGGCATAAATATTACTATAGCTTTTAAAAATGTATTTGAGACAAGGAAAAAAAAAAGATAATGACAAATGTACAAGTAATGAAAATGATGGTTGTTAAATCTATTTAGCTAATTCAATAAATAAAGAACTTCGGTCCGCTCCTATATTTTGTTCCACCTATAAACATCTTCTTGTGCTTTATAATTACAAAAGTAAGAATTATTTGATAATTAGTAACGACACACACATACTATTAATCAAGGTGCTTGATCCGACCGTTACCTTAAAAATTATGAGAGTTGGACATGTCGTTCTAGAGTTTGTAACTTGTTCATATACTTTTTTTAAATTTTTTTTTTTTGTATATTTGCATTCCTTTACATATTTAATACTAATGATTATTTTGATATCTTTTTCTTTCACGTGAACAAATGCATGAAAATAATCATACAAAGATCATACATATATATTTTTTTAATCTTCAAAATAGACCAAGAAAATAAATTAATTAAACAAGAAACTTATGTGGATGTAATTATGGACGCTAACTAAATAAGCATATGCAAAGGAAAAACCAAAATTATACTTCCGCGGATACCAAATAATGTAAGTTACTTTCATTTAACACATAAAAAGTAGCTAATGCTCATAAATAAAATTAATTACAGACATGCACAAAAAAAGAAATACACTTGTATCTTTTTTAACCACATACAATGCCAAAATAATCCAACAAATCAATAAGCAACAACATATAGATAATATATGTGCCGAAGATAAAATAAGAAAGTCACGACAAGGCTGAATAAAAGAAAATAAATAGTGTTTCATTCATACTCACTATATGAATTGACAGTGTAGTAAAAAAAAAAATCAACGGGAATACGTAAAAAAGTCATGTGGCAGCATGAGCATGATTATGAAAATAATTAATTGCTTTTGTAAATCAGGTTGATTGTTGGAATCAAAATATTTAAATAATTTTGCCTTTCTTTTTAAAGCCAAATTAATAACCCAAGAAGTATATTATAGAATATTTATAGAATTCCTTTGTACTCCAAAATTATATTTCAACGAATCCGTACCGTATAACGATAAAAAAAATTCTTATATAAATAGATGGATAAAAATTAGAGTCGCTACTACCATGGTAATTATATGATTCTGTTGTATCAAAGACTCCAAGTAAGTATTTTTTCTAAAGAAATCTTAGATGACTTATGCTACACAAGGAAAAATGCCTTTACAGCAACTATAAATCATGTATATTTGGGCATCAACTTGTGATGGCTGATGCATGAATTAAAGTGATGAGAAAAGGAAAAGAAGATTATTCTTGGGTTAGAATGGACCACAAATAATGAAAATTTAAAATAGTGCAAGAAAATGTTGAAAGGGATACCAAATTAGCCATTACTTCTCTTCAACGTTAGTTATTGAGGTCACTTGGAAAGGTAGTAATTAAACAAAGACTACCAAAATGTTTTATCAAGAAGCATTATTGAAGATTTGCAATGCCAATGCCACCAATTAATTATTTGGAGTCAGGTAGGGAGGCCAAAAATATACTCTAGATTTCATTCCTTTTAAGTTTTACAAGAAGCGTACGAAGGGATAGTTCATGAAAGGTTAGTTACAAAAGAAGGGGTACAATATTGGGAGAAATTCAAAAATAGCCAGATTTACAACCGGTCGTTCAAAAATAGCCCAATTTTAAAAGTAATCGAAATTTAGCCACTTTTCATGTAAAGATAAATCTGAGCGAAAACACTGTTCAAAACCTGAAAAATACACTAGCATAATATGATGGAGTTCCAGCATAAGTACACTAGAACTCCAGCATAATATACTGGAGTTCCAGCAAGTATAATTGTCCAGTATAATATACTGGAGTTTGGAGCACCGGTGCTCCAGTCTCCAGTATATTATACTGGAGTCAGCAAAGTATACCGGTCCAGCATAATATGCTGGAGTTCATACACAGGTGCACCGAACTCCAGTATATTATGCTGGACCGGTCTCTGTTGCAGCAAAATAGTGGCTATTTTTCATTGACTTCGTAAACGCTGACTATTTTTGAATGACTAGTCCGAAAACTGGCTACACCGTGCTATTTTTACTACAATACTTGTAATCACCCTTTGAAAGAACACAACTTTTAAAGGAGGCACTTTATTAGATTTTTATTCTTTTATTTAAATGTTATTTAAATATTATTATTCCATACCTAAATATGTTATTTTGAAGGAAATTTTAGTAATTTAACTTTTAACTTTTGAGGTTCTCACTTTTATAATAACTAGTTTCTCGATACGTGCGTTGCACGTGAACCACTTACTTAGAGCCTATTTAGATTAGCTGATAATTGTACATAGATAAGCTTTAGATGCCTGAAATTTTTTTATGTGTTGAAATTCACTTATAATAAGTAGCTACTTGCTTGGATAGAAATATTAAAACGGGTAATACACAATTGATGTATTTAGTAAGATAATTACTTATAAGTTGTTCCTTTTATTAAAATAATTGAAATACTCTTAATATTTTTACGAAAATTATACATTTAAAAGTATATTAAGAAAAAAAAAGAATGATAAATATGGATCGGAGAGGAAGTTTTATTTGTTGAAAGGTAATTTGAGAATTTAAAAGAAATAAAAGGATAGCATAGTTTATTATTACTTTTGGCTGATATAAGGTTATAAAGACTTGGCTTATAAGCACTTTAGTTTTTTACCAAAGTGTAAATAAGTCAAAATCTGCTTATAAGACAGTTTGGCCAGCTTATAATTAAGTAAAGACGAATTCATGATTTAAACTATATAGCTTAACCTTTTAAGATTCTTCGCGTTGAGTCTATATATTAGATTTCTAAAATTGTGGGTTTAGATCTACTATTACAATTTTAAAATAAAAAATATATTCACTTACCTAAAGTGTGTAATCAAGTACTTATTTTCAAGAGTTCAAAAAGTATTTTCGATCTAGAAGGAGAAGTCAAAGTAAAATAGGTAATACAAATATGCTATCTCGCCAATCCAACATTACAATCCTCCCAAATATAAAGATAAATCTAATGATACCATTAAAATTGTGAAAAGTTATCCCCCATATTGATGTGCTCTAATCATCTAGATGCTTCTCAAATAAATTAATCATTTAATCAAAATAAAATGACCATGCATCTAATCATAATTCACCCAAAATATTTTTACAAAATTAAAATATTTAATGAGTAAATTCTTTGGATGGTCAGCCAACTTATGGGAACATCCTATCAAAGTTACTTTACTTTTTTTAGGACTACAAAACCAACTATTGCATTTTGGCTCAGAAAATAAAAACTATACATTTTGACATGTCGTGCCATATTAAAACTCAACTCACCCACCCCCACCCCACCCCCAAAGGTATATTGTCTGATTTACTGAATTAGTTATATAGATAACTTGAATATAAATTACTCATATAGATTTACAAAAAGAAGTCACTATATAAGTTTATTAGAAATTTGGGTTATGGATTAAATGAGTTGTATCAATAAAAATAAAATTTTAATATACATGGCATGTCAAAATATATAGTATTTATTTGCTGAGCCAAAATGCAATTGTTGAATGATTTTGTTGTTCTAAAAGAAACAAAACTGACTTTGATAGGGTGTTCTCATAAATTGAGTGACCATATAAGGAATAAAGATCTAAAAAATAATTTGTTCAAATTCCGTACCAAAACCTCAACAATAAATACAAAATAAAATATCAACATTAATTAAAAACTGATTAGAATTTTACGTGCGGTGTTCCTTACTCCATACTATCATCTAAGACTAAACAAAAAGAAAGTAATTGTACAATGTAAGTCGCACCTTTTGATTGAAAGATTCCCTCTTCAACTAATTAAGAAAAAATGATGAGGTTTAAAGTTATAACAAATATATTAAGACGGGCAACTCATGAGTAGAAGCATAATAATGTGTATTTGTTGGAAATAATAAACTTACCATATCCAACTTTACTTTAGAGGAAAAATAAAAGTTTTTTTAGGTCTTTTACAAAAGAAAGTATCAACTTTATAATATTATAGGTCCTTCTATAAAAGAGGAAAGCTTACTGGTGAAAATTACTTTGAATTGCAATGACTCATTGAGTGATTAAAGAGCAAGCAATTTTTGTAGCACGTTAATTTTTTACATAGTACACACTAAAGAATTGTGCTTAAATTCAAAGTAATACTAAAATATTTTAAGTTCCAATATGCGTAATAATTTTATGTATCAAAATATAAATGGTGATTAACATGAAATTAATTAAATAATAAACTTTACTTTAGAGGAAAATTAAGCTAAAATAAAAGTTGTAGGAGTATAATAGTGTGTGTGTTTGTGTTGTGTTTTAAAACTAATAGATGAGAGGAAAAATAATAAACTTTAGAGGATAATCTATCCTCCTGCAGAAGAAAAAATTTATTACATCGATGCCAATTTTTTTTGTGGACAAAGCATATCATTCTAGGTTTGAAAGTTAAAAGAGAAGGATATGTAACACAAGTGAGAAAAAATAAAAAATACATAAAAAAAGTTTTTTTTTTGGTTTCCCACCCGGTTTCCGATACTTGCATTGGAGTCAAACTATATCTGGATTCGCGCCGCGTAGGGCCTCATTCGGGAAGCGTTCCCTATCAAGGATTTTTTCATATATTACTAAAAAGGATGCATTATTGGTTAAGAGTACTCATGTTTTATCTATGGTATAACGACAAAAACTTTTGAAAGAAAAATCTATAAAGTCTCATATTGAAATATCTATATGAAAAGAAAAATAATTAAATTAAAATGATTACCTATTATATTCGAAACGGCGACCATTTGGAAGGTAGATTGATGATATTACGTAACCAAATTTTTGTCAATTCCTTTGGTTGCTTGAAAGTTTATGCCACTGACTCATTGCTCACGTTTTAATTTCACAATAGGATATCCAAGTTAGTCTTGCATTATTGAAGAGTTATCATCTGGCAGACATGATAATTAGTTTTCATATATTCAATGTTGAAGACACTCATTAAAAGATTATCTTTACGGAAGATGAAAGAATAGTGGAAGAAATTATAAAAAAATAATGGATGAATCAGAATTTTATGGTTGTGCTTTAAAAAGGATCTAAATTTGTAAGTAGTGAGGAAAAGTTGAAATCCTGTGAAGAGCCTCCATACGTGCTTCTTTTGAATGTGAAGCGTTGCGATTGTTCGGACAAGGCCTTAGGTTATTAATTGGGACTCTTAGGGTAAACAAAAAAATATTTTAACATTGCATTTAAAAGGGGTTATGCATCTAATAATTGTGGCTTGTGACCCTTCATGAAGGGGTACGTAGGCTATTTGCCCTTAGTTATTTTTAAATTTTTATTAATAGGGTATTTAAGTTAATTAGAAGGGTATCTTAGTAATTCAACTTTTGTCTTAAGGGCTTCCCACTTTTAATATATATATATATATATATATATATATTGAGAAATACCCACTTTGTTAATGCGAAAATAAAATTTGGACAAAAATATCTTTATCTAAAATACAGAAACACAGTTTGAAATGTGTCGTTCGAACTCTAGGAGAAATTCATGGAGTGTTCCCGGAGTTCTTAGTTGCAAATTAAAATTAATTTCTACTCCATGTGTTCATTTTTAGTTGTTTACTTTTGACTTTACAATTCCTTTAAGAAAAACAAATAAAATATATATTTTACAACTTTACACATAATAATGATATCATTTCAAAAAGTATTGAGAAATAACTTGGGAAATAAATAATTAATGACAAGGGTAAAATAAGAAAAAAAAATTCTATTGATTTGCTAAAATAGACAAGGAAAAATGAAAAATATATTTAGAAGCAGAGGTGGATGGAATGTGCGAATAACAGGTTGAATTAAACTCATAATTTTGGATGCGGAGTAAAAATTTATATGTGAAAATGCAAAAATAGCTATGAACTTATAATTTTAAAAAATATAATTGATTGAACGCTAAAATTTTAAAAGTTGAACCCAAATAATTTTATTCAAAGAATGGAGGAGGGAGAGAAAGTGTGTGTACGCTAATCGAATGATAAGGGCACAATTTTTGTTGGAGATCAGAGCGCCGAAATCTCGACTAGCTTTTTCAACTTCTTTTATATACTCGGTGTCGACAATTGGCTTCGCTATTGCTGGTGTGAAAGCAAGTTCTCATGTTATTTTTGTCTCGCAACTTTAGTTCTTTATTCAAACGGCAACTGCATCGTGAAAATCAAAACATTAGATGTTACTTAAACGATTATGGCTACGGCACTATCATTTCTTGTAGTAAACTTCAGACTAGGTGTCCCAATCTATTAAGATTATCCCGTAATTAATATGGGTATTATGATAAAATATTATTTTTAAGAAATATGCAAAGTCAATAGTAGACAAATAAAAATAGCGAAAAGAGTACTAAATTTAGCCACGCTTCACGCGGTATTGTATATGTAAAATGAATGTATAAATGATTTGTTTATAAATTTATTGAGTTGGATGAGATAAAAATTAACATATAAAGTTAATTATATTTATTGATGAAATCAAAATTATTAGATTTTCTTTAGAAATAAAAAAAAGTCAGTTTCAAATCACTTTACGTGTTTATGTATCCTAATATATCAGGAACACCATATATTTGTGAGACCAGTTCATACTCAAAGTACAACTATTATATCTGTTGCACCAATATAAGCACTATTAGTCTAATGATCCGGCCGGTCGTTTTGAGTATTTTTAGGCATGTTTTCCCTATTTAATGTTTTATATATGTGCAATTCTGGTTACGTGACTTGCCGGGATGGTTGATTTGGTTGCGAGGAAGTTTCGGAGTAAATTGGGACACATAGTCTGAAGGTTGGAAACTTAAGTTGAAAGAGTTGATCGGAGTTTGACTTTTATGTAGACAACTTCGAAATAAAGTTTTGATGGTTCCAATAGCTCGTATGGTGATTTTGACTTGGGCTTAAGTCCAATTGTGGATTTGGTGGTTCGTAGGTTGATTTAGTGCTTTTCGCGAAAGTTAGAAAGTTGAAGTTTTGGAAGTTTGTAGGTTTGACCAGGAGTTGACTTTATTGATATCAAGTTTGGATTGTGGTTCCGGGAGTTAGAATAGGTCCGTTGTGTCACTTGAGACTTGCATGTAAAATTTAAGGTCATTTCGGGTTGATTTGATATGGTTCGGCATGAGTTTTAGAAGTTGAAAATACATTAGTTCCTTAGGCTTGAATCGTAGTGCGATTCGTGATTTTGAAATTGTTTTATTTGATTTGAGGCTTTGAGTAGATTCATATTATGTCTTGGGATTGGTTGGAATGATTGGACGGGGTCCGGGGTGTGTTTTGGATAGTTTTCGGATTCATTTTCGGACTTAGTACATTATTGCTGTTTTTCTGATCTGTGGCGCTTTCGCACCTGCGAAGGGATGGCCGCATGTGTAGGTCCGCAAATGCTTACATGGAGCTGCAATAGCGAATCTAGGCAGGTTGTGCTCGGTTTGCAGATGTAGAGAATTTTTCGCAAAAGCAGAAGCGCTTCTGTGATGAGGTTTCTGCAGAGGCGGGTCCGCAGGTGCGAGGGTGAGGCCGTAAATGCGGAAGGTCGAAAGCTGAGTTGGAATTGGAGTTGGGGATGACAAGAAAATATGAAATTAGAGTCAACCGATGTAGTTGGAAAGATGGTCGAAAATGACTCTAGTTAGAGGGAAAAAGAGGATGTCAAAATCCGGAAAAAGTGGCCATTTGAAGGCTTGATTGCACATTCTAAGCATTTTTCAACTTTGAAATTTCATGGTGATATGGGAAGTAAGCTGTGTGAGTCCATATGGGAGTGTAAAGAATAAAGACAAGAGCCATACATCCTACAATTTGCATATTTACAAACGCAAAATGACATCCCTCCAAAGAGAGCCAAGAAATGCAAAGCGAAGAAAATGATGTTTGGCTTGAGCATTTACTTATCACCCCCCGTCGCTCGTGGTCACAAGCTTGATTCCAAGGTAGGTGCCCAATACATATCTTCCAAGTGGAGAGAAAAGTGGTAAAATTGATTCACGTCGTGTCGCAACGTTAAATCGGACGTTTGTTGGGAGGCAACCCAACTTTACTGCTTTTTTTTTTTTTTAATTTCTTTATATTTTTTAATTTATTATTCTTGTAATGTCATTTTGTTTTGTTTATTTATTTATTTTGTAGGTGTATGAACATGGAACATAAATCCATTGGAAGAAAGCAAAAACAAACAAAATGGTTTGAACTAAGTGTGAGGTACCCACATGAAGAATCAGGCTTGGGAGGAGTCTGAATATCCCATGAGTTGCTGATGCTTCGGCCTTTGGCCTACCAGGGAGTTTCTTTCACCCTCTTGTTATTTATGGTGTGCATTGGGGACAATGCATAATTTTAAGTGTGGGGTGAGGAGATTGTCTGAGTGATTTTCTAAGATATTTTAATATGTTATTTTAACAAAATAAAAAAATTAGACTTTTCCTGACGATTGATCTCTTGTACAGTTTTCTTGAGGGATTAAAGTACAATAAAAAAATAATTCCAAAAATAGTTTTTTTAGTTAGTCGTAGTAATAATCCCTCTTGATTTTTCTTTTGGCACCGGTTCTTTTCCAAGGGATGTAACTTGAATTAGGTAGTTTTTATTTTTTTCATGTTTTAGGAAACCGAGGGAAGAAAACTTGAGTGCTCTTATGTGCCTTTGACCTGTTTGATATCAGCATACTTAGGCCTTAGCATGCAAATTATCTTCCTAACATGTTTTGATGGAAATTGATGACGTGAAAGAATGAATAGCCTGTCTGTAACGCTTTCTCTCAGTTAGTTGACTCATTATTCATGTAGTGCTTTATTGCTTAATACTTTTTGACTTTGTGATTACTTTGCTTAAATTTGAGAGTTGGAATGAAACCGTCCCGACTGGAGTCATGTGCATCATGTGATGTGAGGTTTTGATCATATTCTGTGCTATCTTGTGTTTGTCTAGAACTTGTCATGTGTGTTAGTCGAAGCGACATAAGTAAGCTTTTGAGTCTAGGAGATGAGGTAGGCGTTTCTTTGATTGTCCATTGAGCTATTATTCCACCATAAATAAAATTATCCTTAGATAGCCTATTTGAGCCTATAAGCTTTTTCTTTGGCACCCACATTACAAGTTGATTCCCATTTTGTTCTTAATTAAATCTTTTCGAACCTTTACGTCCGAAAGCACTTAAGTCGCTAGAAGAGTAAGGTGAGAGTTGGGTAGCTTTTGAGTGGAAAGACCAAAAGGTGCATGGATGTTTGGAAGATCATTAGTCGGGCAACCTAAATTTATGGAGAGTGTTGAAAAAAAAGAGAAAAAAAATATATATAGAAAATACACCTCCTATTCATCGTGATCTGGGATAGTGAATGCATAGTTGTGCTTAAAGAAGAAGGGCCAAGTTGTATATGGTTTCGTGGCATTACTAGATTTGGTCATGAAAAGTCTGTATTTGAAAGTTAAGTGTAGTGTATTAAAGTGCTTAGGAGGGTTAGTCACTATACCTAAATATATCTTACACGTCCCTTAGCCTACATTACAACCCGTAAAGGCCTAATTGATCTTAGACTTTACGAGCTTAGATTAGTGAGGATATACACTACGGGCAAGCCTATGTACAACTATGGAATGCACATGAATTTCTTTGTTAGAGTGAGTGGTTCTTTATTCATATATGTGATGTCCTTAAATTATATTCGAATGCATATTTGAATGTGTGGACGAAATATCCTCTTATTCTTTGGTGAGGCACATGATTCCGTGCGGATAAGTGACATTATTAAACATCTTTGGTTGGGTGAGTGCATGAGTTGAGAGTGCTTATTGGCGATGAGTCGGTCTTTGAGGTTGGATGATTATGGGTAGATTGTTTGAGTATTTTTAATTTGTCATTTATATTCCGGCATGTGAAAGTTGGGAAAGGTATGAATGCGTATGCAAGGGCTTAATTGTTGATATCAACCCTAGTCATAAGTGTAGTGTGTTGAATTACCAAAGGTTCCTCCATTGTATGATGTCTTGCATGCATTGTTCGGTTAGCAAGGTTTTAGGTTGCTCGAGGACAAGCAAGAGCTTAAGTGTGGGGTGGTGATGTTAGGCTAAAGATCCATATTTTGCATGTAATTTGCCTTGCATTGTACCTCAATCTTGTTAACTTTGGTGTAAATATTTGTGACACGAGCTTAATAATGGTGTTTATATATGTAGGAGTCAATTTGAAGTGATTTGGTAAGCTTGCATGCAAAGTGAAGTAAAAACAGAAGCATTTGGAGGGAGTATAATTTTGGTACCCAGGTTGGCACCAGGCACCAACTAAAACGCCAATGGCAAAATATCACAGAAGTGGAAAAATTCAGTGTCCAGGTTGGCGCCAGGCGCCAAGCGAGATGGCTAACGGCGAATTTCATCCTAATTCAGCAAGGACATGGCAGTTTCGACCCTACACGCCCCCAACATGTATAAAAGGGGTTCTAAACCTATTTCTTGGGGGTTAGACATTATTGAAGAGACAAGAAGGCTACGACAATACTTGGAGGCGACGAATCACAAGAATTTTCTGTTTCGTTCTTCCTTAATCTGTATTTTAATGCCTTCAATTATTATCATGATTGTTAGTATGGTTATAAGTAGCTAAACTTTCTAATCGAAGGTTTGATGGAACCTATTGGAGGATGATTTTCCACTACGTTTAATATAAATTTGCCTTGATTTCTCTACTTGTTCAACTATATTTTCGTTGTTGTTGATTGAAGGGCCCACAATTGATTGTGCCTAATTAGTGTGTATTGCTTAAAAAAGGGTACCCATTTATGTAGTTGTTGACCAACATCACTCCTAACGTATATGAATAATCAATACGGAGGGTTTAAAGGTGAGATTAAGAATAACGAAACCTTGGTGCGATCTTAGTGAGTGGTAAACTAGTGCCAGCTAGCGTAGTTCGAAAGAATACGTCTAGTAAATTGTTGTATTTGCTCGAAAAAGAATTACGACACCTAAAGTGTTCACGATCGATAGAGAATATCTAGGCGAATTTATATGAGACGTGGCAGGGAGGATTCCGACGAGAGGGGAAATCGTAACCCTAGACCTTTCCAATCTTGTCTACAACATTTGCCTTGATAGTATTAAAATTACAGCTTTTTAATTACCTTGCCTTTAGTAAACACTCAAAACATTATTTACCATTTCTAAAGGTTGAGTACTTGAATTCTTGCGGAACTAGTGGTTAAGATTAGTAGGTTAATTCCCTATGGGATTCGACTCCGGACTTGTAAACCAGATTATATTTGTAAGGACCGCCAAACTTCTTAGGAGGCATTGTTGGACGTGATCACTTCTCCTCTCATCTTCTTAAAAGAAATGTTTAATATTCTTCAAGAATCAGTGAAAGGTGATGAGTGTTATTGGAGTTTAGAAGATCAGAAATGAAATTTCAATTCTTTTTATTAAGCAAAACAAATGTGATTGGTGGAAGAGCTTGTTCAAAGGCATACCAGAGAATGTTTTCACATTCGTATGAAAGATTAGAACTATTGTTGGAGTTTTTGGATTTCTTGGGGCTTTATTGTTTGGTCAATGCTTAAAATGAAAATTCGATTTCAAAGGTTCAAAACTTGTATTCAGATCACTATGAAAGAATTAGTAAACAACTGACAGATTTTCTAAAAATCAATGCATTTCAATAGAATTCTGGTGACATTGCTTTCCAAACCCTAGAAACTGACAGTAATTTATCAGCTCAAGTAATTGTGTACAGAGCAAGGCAAAAAGATTCTTACTAGTACTAAAAAACTTTTCCTAGAATAAAATTAGCAAAATATATATTAAGAAAATAAACAAAATCTCATCCAAGATGAGAAGGAAAAATGGATGCCATCTCTTCTCAACCTGAATCTACAAACTGTAGTACTGCCCGATCCAGTACATACCCCTATTTACTTTTTCTCCAAACCCTCTTCTTATTCCTCATGAAGAGGCAGAGCAAAAGATAAATAAAATAAAAAGAAAGAAAACATAAATGAACAAATAAAGAGATTAAAAAAAAAAACTAAAAAGGAGGGAAAAAAACATCTTACATTGATAAATGGCTAAAGAAATGCATGTGCTAAAATATCCAAATCAGACGGTGGACAACTGCAAGCATGAGCGTGCCAGAAGGTGATATGTGGCATTCCTATTTAATTTGCAGCTGTTAGAAATGCCATTGATGAAGCTTTCCCGTTTTCTTCGAGGAAATTATCTAGCACAGGCTGCACAGGTAAAAGCTTTCTGTAAATTTGGCATACAAAAGAGAAGGATTGGTTATAAGCAGCGAAATCATGCACATAGATGAAGGAAATTCCGAGCTGAAGTTTCTGAGACATCTAGATTGTGTACACCAAGCATAGAAAAGCTCTGTAGGTTAGTTTAGTTTTTCAATGGGTAGCTCAATTCTTGATCAGCTCACAGGTACTAAAGAAATTGTGCCTCAAGTGAAAAGAAGCAGAGAACATATCCATTAACAGACCAAACAGTCACAAATCTTCAGTATCTTGTGGCTCTCAAATGATGAGGCAACTCTCAACCTTCAGCTCATCCATTGGCCTTGAAATTTGTAGATGAACTGTTTAGCACTATTTTCTCATGCCTAACTCTACAGGTTCAGAACTTATCAATTATCATCAAGCACCAACTAATGCTTTGTGGTGGCCAATTATCTCAACTTAAATTCTCTCAGCTCCCACACTTGGGAAAGAAACAATGTACATGACCGTAAGTTTACGCTATAGTTTTCTTATAAGCTGAAGATAATTGGTATACAGAAAAGAGAAGCATAACTGCCAGCTGTCAGGTTAAAGCAGGAATGCTCTTCCAGCATGGTAATCCAAATTGCAAAAAGAACAAAATTTCAGCATTCTCCAAAAATAGGATAAGAAGTTATGGAGGAACCAGCAAAAGATATTCACCGAACACTGGAAGCCTTGCACAATACTTATCAAGAATATTTTTGGCAGTAACTTAGGCTTAGTGAGTAGAAGATTTGTCTTTTCTCTTTCAAGAAATTTTGCTTAACTTTGCAATCCACCATTGTTTGTTGTATGCAGATCAGAGATGTCTTTAAGCTCATTGTATATCACTATCTCTTATTGCGTTAACCTATAACATAGGATCTCAAACTAACTAGTATTACTGTCAAAGTGGGTGACCATCTCATCTAAAAGCTTAAGCTGTTACAGAGAACATACTTTTATTTACTTAATTATGTCTTCAACACACCTCCTCACGTGCAGGCTTGAATCTTTTTTACGAGCCAAACACGTAAAAATTCTTTTTGATATTTGGTGGTGGAGAGACTCGAACCCAGAAACTCTTCCTGGTTCTGATACCATGTTGAAGTGTGTGACCATCTCATCTAAAAGCTTAAGCCGTAAGGGAGAACACACTTTTATTTACTTAATTATGTCTTCAACAATTACTTTATTTCAATAGTGTCCTCTAGGTATTTTACATCAAAGCAAGCATCTGGATTGCTCAAGTATAATAGATGATATTTCTTCATTGAACTACTTCTCAGGTTTATTTAGTCCATTAATAGACATTTATTAGCAACTTAGTCAGAAATTAACCTAGCATCATTCAGCTGTTTCTTCAAGCATGTCTGATGGCAATTTCTCCACATTTATTTAGGAAATCTAGCCAGTCCAGGGAGTCTCTTTTTGTTTGTGGTTAGGTCAGCCCGAGGTTAACTCCGTGTAATCTCTATCACTTAAGCTCTTTTCAGTGTTTGGCAAGTTGTAAAAGTGCTTAAAACAAGCCAAAAGCCATAAGCTGGGCAACCCCAACGCTTTTTGGCTTAAAAGTTGTTTTTGTTTGACCAATGATTTTACCTTTTTTATTCCTTACACTTTTCCATAATTTCCAAAAGAACCCTACATAACGAAAGGCCCCAACTCTACTAGTTTCGTTTCTTCTTCATTCCTCCACAAGTTTTCATCTTTGACTTCCATGGCTATCTCTATGGCATAAACCAGTGGTGTGTGTAACCTATCTTCACACTGTTTTTGTTTTCTGTGCGTTAGTTAGAAAGCAACCATCATATAGAGTATTCGTCTTTTCGTTGATATTCTTGAAACTCTCAAAAAGTTAAAGCTTCTATAAGGATCTCATTTTATTTATGCAATCGAAAAAGATAATTGTGCTAGTTGAGATTTGGTGGAGCTTTTGAAATTACGATCGTTCAATGCAATTTCAGATGGTCTTCAAAGGGACACGGATTCAGGATTGAGTCCCTTTTTTTTAAAAAAAAAAAATCCTCCTTTGTTAGTAGCAAGTTTCACAAATAATTTTTCTTTTAGTTTTCTTGAAAATCTTTTTTTTTTTTTTTTTTTGGGAGTTAGAGACTCTATTTCCTTTTACCAAACAAAAAACAAACTTGTTAGTAGTAAAGAATAACAAACACTAATTATCAAAAAAAAAAAATCTAAACACAAACATTTCTAAAACTTTTAGAGAAAATTCTTTAAAAACAATATTTTTAATATTAACAGATTTAAGGACATTTCAGTAATTTTAACAGAAAAAGCGCTTAACGACACTTTTTCGCCAAACGCATCACTGCTTGTTTTCAGATTCAGTATTTTTATCCAAACACGTAACTACATATTCATAAAAACAGCTCCCGCACTTAAAAAGTGTTTTTAAGCCCTTGCTGCTCTTATTCAGCTAACCCAAACGGGCCCCAAATTTATACATCCCTTGTCCCATAGGATTGAGAATCAGTACCTCATTATTTGCTTTCGAAAGAAAGAATGGTTCTTTTTCACGCAGCCCATCACTGTCAGCAAGAATTCTCTCCAGATCCTGCAAGTTAAAGAAGAATAGTGACAATTAAAAGAAACATCACGTAGAGAAAGTCAGTAAACAAGAAATGAACACAAAATTGAGTAAAGTACTGAGGGTTGCTACTTGGTACAACTCCTCTCAGAATATATTGTAAAAGACCCTTGGGATAATCCTACCCTAGTTGATATTGGAAAAAAAATCATATGGAGAAAGTATACAGGGAGAAAACACGAATTATGAATAATGTATGAAGATATGTTGAGGACTTAGGGTTGGTACGACATCACTCAAAATGTCATAGTGAAAGGGCAATGTATTAATCCTACTCTCCAATAGCCACTGAAAATGGACGAAAGCTAGTACTCCTGTTAAACAATTGAGGCAAACTTGAAATATAGATACTTCCCAAGAATTTTTACACAATACTGAATTTCAATGGGGAAAGTCACAATTTTCAATGTGCTGCATTCTTACTTGACCAGAGCTTATAATTCATTATATATTTTAATATTGTTGCCTCTTTCTGGTAACCATTCCAATGGAACCACTCCTTTGTGTGAGTGATCGTAAGACGTTATTCTTCTGACGACTTCTCCAGGATCTTTTTGTGTTGATGCTCCGGAAACATTCTCGTTACGATTTACACACCAATGCAAACTACACTAATTATATTACCGTACCACTTTTTGGTGTCTCAGATTAATTCCCTTCTGTGTGTGCTACAAGAAACATTTTCCTTAACTATGCAATTACCAGCAATTTTGGAGGGGTAAAACATCAGCACCATTTTTCTTCCTGTGATTGCTCACTATTTCGTGAAACAATTTGGGCGACTCGTCAACAATTTGAAGGGGCATATTTAAAGTTAAGAGAATCAGTGAAAATTTGTATATTTGTATAGAATCGTTTTAGTGATTTTAACAGAATAATTTGGAATTCCAAATCAAAGCTCCTAGCTGAGGAGCCTCCTTGTATGCTGTTAACTACCAATGCAATAAGATATTTGTCTTCTCTTCTTCTATTTCTACAGCTTTATCCAGGAATTATAAGTTTAGGAATTTAAGCAGGTCTGGTTTTATTTAATCACTGAGGACTCACTTAGATTTTGTGATTTGCAAAGGGCAAAGCAAGATCACAAGAATTACAGAAAACCTTGTTCATGCAAAATAGAATGCCAAAGTGCTATCCCAACCAAAAACCTCAAACTATTAAGACCCAGAGGCACCATGAAGAACTAAGTTTAAAAAAGGAGGAATTTCAGATGATTTTATTTTAACTTAGTGTTTGCAATTTCAAACACATATATCTGCATCAACTTACCTTTCTTGTCAAGATTTCATACTTGAGCAGGTCCTCTACAATCTTCTCTAGCACTTCTCGATTTCTCTGTAGCATTTGTTTTGCTTTATCATAAGCCATATAGTATATCTGCGCCAAAAAATCAAGGCAGACAATTATTGAATTAAGGACCTTGTTATCGAACAAGGTATGGGAAAATAGTTTATGTCTTATTCCATGAAGTAATCAGTATATATACATGTACAGAATCCTAACTATGGAAAGAATCAAAAAAGGAAAATTTTACAGATATGCTATCAAATCCCTTAGTTATGCTATCATGTATATAACAACGAATATGACTACATTCAATCTTTAACACTCCCCCTCAAGCTGGAGCATAGATATTGATCATGCCGAGCTTGCTACAAAGGTAATCAATTCGAGTTCCACTCAACGCCTTGGTGAACAAATCAGCTAGTTGCTCCCCCGTCTTCACATAGCCGGTGGAAATCAAGTTTTCTTGAATCTTCTCACGAATGAAATGACAGTCAACCTCAAGGCGTTTAGTTTCTTTATGATACACCGGATTTGAGGCAATATGAAGAGCATCTTGATTATCACACCTGAATTTTGCTGGAGTATAATAGTTCAACCCAATTTCAGTTAAAAGGTGATGTATCCACATAATCTCAGACATAGACTGTAACATAGCTCTATACTCAGATTCTGCACTGGATCGAGATACACCATTTTGCTTCTTTCTCCTCCATGATATCAGATTACCGCCAACAAAAACACAACATCCTGTAGTAGATCTTCTATCAATTTTAGATCCAGCCCAAGCAGCATCAGCAAAACACTCAACACGAGTATGGCCGAGATTGCTAGTACAATATGCTTAAGTCCAGGAGCTCCTTTCAAATAACATAGAATATGTTCCAAAGCTTCCCAATGTTTGACCGTAGGCGCGGACATGAACTGGCTAACAACACTCACCGCAAAAGAAATATCTGGACAAGTCACCGTGAGGTAGTTTAACTTTCCAACTAACCTCCTATATCTCTCTGGATCATTAAAAGGATCACCATCATCTTTCATTAGATGCACATTGGGAACCATTGGAGTAGTGCACGGTTTGGCTGTCAACTTTCTAGTTTCTGAAAGTAGGTCAAGAATATACTTTCTTTGAGACAAAAAAATTCCCTTCTTTCTTCTATTTACTTCTACTCCTAAAAAGTATTTCAACTGGCCCAAATCCTTTGTACGAAACCTAGCATGTAGGATAAACTTAACGGAAGAGATTCCCGCATAATCACTTCCTGTGATGACAATGTCATCAACATATACAACGAGGCTAGTAGAAGACTGAATGATCACATTTGCTCAGTTTCATCCCAAACTCCTGAACTGCCTCACTGAACTTGCCAAACCAAGCCCGAGGACTCTACTTCAAGCCATATAAGGACTTCTTCAAATGATAGACTTTCCCACACTCCCCCTGGGCAACAAAACCTGGTGGTTGCTCCATATACACTTCCTCTTGAAGATCACCATGAAGGAAAGCATTATTGATATCCAACTGATGTAAAGGCCAATTTTGAGAAGCGACTAAAGAAATAAACAAGCAGACAGAAGTGAGTTTGGCAACTGGGAGAAAGTGTCTGAATAATCCACCCCATAAGTCTGAGCATACCCTTTAGCCACAAGTCTGGCCTCAAGTCTTGGCACAGAACCATCTGGATTCTTTAACTATAAAGACCCACTAACATCCCACTGGTTTCTTTCCCTTGGGTAAATTCACCAAATCCCACGTGTGATTATCCTCTAAGGCATGTATTTCCTCAAGCATTGTATCGACCATACAGGATGATTCAAAGCCTCATTCACTGTTTTGGGTATAGAGATGGAGTCTAGAGAAGCAATCACAGATCTAGACGTAGAGGATAAGTGGTCATAGGAAACAAAATTAGCAATGAAATATGTGGATTTGCAATTTCATGTATATTTGCTAAGAGCAATAGGAAGGTCAACGTTCTCTGAAGGTTCAGGCGAAGGGGGATCTGATGATGAAGGAACTGGTGCAGGACATGTATTATTGGTCTCGCCTCCTCGAGTAAACTTGAACAATTGGCGATCTTGCTAATGCAGACGGAGTAGGTGGTGACCGTATAATAGTCGATTGATGCTCAATAGAAGAACTAAGTGATGGAGGAACATCATCTGATTGTTGTGTCAAAGCATGGGTAACCTGATAGACTAGCCATTCATCTTTCTCCCTTGACTTGTACAAATTGGAGGTGCATAGAGCAATGGTGTAATCTCCGAAAATACCACATCAGTTGACACTAGATACTTGCCAAGTTCAGTAGAATAACACAAATATCCCTTCTGAAGGCGAGAATAGCCCAAGAAGACACATTTCAATGCCTTCGGATCCAATTTGGTAACAAATAGTTGAACATCTCGAACATAACATGTGCTTCCAAATACCATAGGTTCCGCTGGAAATAGTGACTTATTTAGAAAAAGAACATTGTAAGGCGTATTACCAACAAGCACTGTAGATGGCAGGTGATTAATCAGAAGACAAGCAGTAGAGATCGCATCGGCCCAAAACCGTTTAGGGACCTTCATTTGAGACAAAAGTAACCGAGCTGTCTCAAGTAGATGCCTATTCTTCCTCTCAGCATCTCCATTTTAAGACTGTGCATCAACACATGTAGACTGATGGAGAATAACATGTTGTCTCAGTAGGACTAAAATAGTTTTGACATGTATTCTTTAGCGTTATCACTCTAGAGAATCCGTACTGAAGCATTAAATTGAGTTGACTTCAGCATAAAAGGCAAAAAAGTGAGTAAACACTTCAGAGCGGCTCTTCATAAAATAAATGCAAGTCATTCGAGAGAAATCATTCACAAAGGTAACAAAATACTTATGCCAGTTTTGGAAATAACGAGACATTGTCCTCAAACATCAGGATGAACTAACTCAAAAGCTGACTCAATCCGCTTATTAACCCTTGGACATACCGAGCTACGATGGTGCTTTCCCCTGATTTCATATTTTGGTGAAAGAACTCCTTTGATTCATCGAAAATGTCGCTTGGATCAGATGCAAAAGACAAGGCATTCAAGATAGTGCAAAAGAACTCCTTTGATTTCATATAGTGCAAAAGACAAGGCATTCAAGATCACCTAATTAAACAAGCTATGTATATTGAAGAGAAAGTTCGAGCAGAATGGGAAATGATCGATGCTCAATTGTCTAGCCTCTTATGGAACACTATTGATTCTAAAATGATGCCTTTGTTTCATCCATCCTAGACCTGCTTTTTAGTTTGGGAAAAGGCTCGTGCCCTATACACAAATGACATCTCTTGCTTTTATAATGTGATTTCTAGTTGACTAAACCATTGAACCCCTTCCTTCTTTCTTTCTAATATAAATAACACAAAATAACCATTCTATAATTACTAGGGACAGTAATGTAAATACATAAACATAGTAATTACTCCCTTCTTTTCAATTTATGTGTCTTACTTTTCTTTTTTGAGTGTTTCAAAAAGAATGTCTCTTACTATATTTAGTAACTCTTTAACTCCAACTTTCTACGTGACATTATTAATACCACAAGATTCAAGGATATTTTGGTACATTATACACATCTTTAGTTTAAGATCACAAGGTTTAAAAGTATTCTTTACTTCCTTAAACTTCGTGCCTAGTTAAACTAAGACACATAAATTGAAACGAAAAGAGTAACAAACAAACACAATTACATTCAGGCTATAAATCATCCTTGCCTCTACGGTTGTACACCCTGGTAGCTTGAGCATGTCTAATAAACCAAGTAATACTCCAATATATTCAACTACTCGAAGAATAGAGATCCACGAAATACCCTGATAATTTCTTAGTGGTAATCAAGTTGCACTGCATATTTGCGACAAATGCTATATAAAGATGTTTTTAGAGAACCAAACATATCAAAATCAACTGTCATTTTGGTAGAGAAAAGAAAACATTGACCCTAGATTCATAAAACAAATGACCAACAATAACAAGTATGCCTCAATCCCAAACAAGTTAGGGTTGGCCATATGGATCCCCAAATATCATGTATCTCCATTTAAATTCATCTTAGGCCAACACTATACAAAATAAAATTGTAAAACCAAAAAACCAACTGGCTAAACCAAATGATCAACTGACAAAAATAATCAACAAGTCACTTATAAGCCACTGGATTAGCTGCATAAGCAACAAGCCTGATGCATATAACACGCATGCAACCAAACAAGGAATAGTGTTATGGGTGTACTTGGTTAAACTTCTACCTAGATAAACGTGCAAATACAATAGTGTGATATGAGTGTCCTATATATACATTTATCCAAATACCTGAACCTAACCTTTGTTTTCACACATTCTCCCAATCTTTTCTCTTATTTCTTATCAAAGATGTTAAACCCTTCTGATAATAAGCCCAAGCACACACTACGACTACTACATGTAGAGTTTAGCTGAAGTCAAGCCAGATGGTGGGAGCTGTAAGAAGAGGCCAAAAAGATAGCTCTTCAAAAAACTGACTCTGGATATTTGTATTTATTACAAAGATTAAGTACCATTTCTGGCCCACAGTTCCATTGAAGCAAGAAAAATTTGCACATAGAATTCTCAGATAACAAGAAAATAATGTTTCATATCATCAATCAAAACGATCAAGGAGAATACTCAATAGGTGGCTTTATACCTTTTCCACTTTTGCAGCCATCTCATATTCAAAATGGTTTCCCATACTCAAAGCTGTGACCTATTCAGAGCAGCAACACGAAAAAGAAGACAATGAGACAAAAATATATCAATGAAAAAAGAGCAAATTAGTCACGCACCAAGATATACAGCGTTAATCAGTTACTTATGTTTGACAAATATTTTAACATGCACACATATATATACATTTGGGCTCCCATTTCCATGTGAAAATCTTTTTGGCAAGATATTTTCGTGGCAGAGATGTGGTTCACCCATTAGCGTCGAGGTGAATTATCTTATGGTTTGGTTCCACCCCTAACTGTTTGCAGCCAAGGTCATTATAGCAAACAAAGTGATGTGGCTCACAAACTAACTTGTAACATTCAATTAATATGTTAATGTCTTAGGAAAGAGAAATGGTTCATGAAAACTATGGGATATCAAACTTTAGTGAAGATACAAAGGGGAAATATCTTTGAATGAAATAAAAGATCATGCAGTCAAGAATAAGATGGGGAAAACAAAGGTAAATACCGAATTGCCATGATGGTAAATCGTAAGACTATCATCGGGGCCCCAACCATATTGAATCACCATCCTTGTAGCTATCTGTCACAAAATACTATGAATTATTAGGTCCCAGTATCCACAGCAGAGTATATGAGAGAATTACAGTTCAAGAGGGCAAGAAGAGAATGTTACAACCTCTTGTGCCTGCTTCAGCTCTGATGAAGAAAGAATGTTTTCTTCCCCAAATGGAAGCAATAGCTGCGCCGCAACATAAGAACCAAAGCAAAAAACTAGTCTTTTTTCAAGATATGATCTTGATTCAACATTCCCACTGATAGAACCTTCATTTTTAGCTTTGGTGATCTTAGTACACCCAATTCCCTGAAATCAGCAGGCCCAAACTTTGTAAAAGTCAACATCTTCGGGACAGACCAAACACACATCCAATGAGGCAATCTTTCATGGGTTTAGGTAGGAACATTAGCTGTAAGCACACCTCTATGTGTCACTATGAGAAATCACCAAAAGGTATAGGGAAAAAATACATAAGGAGTTAATGGGAGTGTCAGCGTACAACTCACCCAACCTTATGGAAGACTGATCAAACCACAGGGGCAGCAAAGGAGATTTGTTACTTGAAAAAGCAGGGAGGATAATGCGGATAGATAAACCCCCAAAGAGGGTTTCAGTACTAAATATGCTCCAGTCTTACAAGGGTAAAAAGAAAGTACATAAGCATTACTGTTAGATATGTACATAATATAGTCCTGTCCCACATTAGAATAGGAGTAGCATGTCCTTGTATAGTATAGCTATAAATAAGGACCTCTTGTATTGTATTGAACACACAATATCAATATATCATATTTTTTCCCGTGCCTTCTCACATGGTATCAGAGCTATCGTGAGAGATTTATCGCTGTGCATAAATTCCAGCGATTCCTGGAAGTAAAATCAGTCACCGAAACCCTTTTTTCCGGCGACTTTTCAAAGTTATTTTGCGTCTGCTTTGTCTCGGTTAGTGTTGTGCAAAATCCAACACTACCACAAGAGTAGTCACAGTCTGGCGACCAAACCCCAGTGAAAATCTCCGGCGGTAGTGTAGCAGTCGGAAGAAAATTTTCCGGCGAAGTTCCGACGTCGCGTGGGCCACCTTGCGGCCATTTTTTGGTGACGATTCTTCAGGACAGATTGTTCCCCTTGCAATTCTGAGCCTACCCATCCAGGTTAAATCAAATTCCGACCACATTTATATTTTTCCGGCGTGAACAGTGATTTCAAAAGTGAACTTCCGGCCATTTTTTGAAAAAGTTTCTTCTGAACAATTGGGTCGTCTGGTAATTCCGATCCTACCCCATTGTTTTTATTTCATTCCGACCACTTTGAATTTTTTCCGGCTGCTACAGGAATATTCCGAGAGCTACAGTATTTCTGGCTGAACAGTGTTTTCCGGCACAGAACAGTGTTCTGTTTTCCTGCTGTAAAGAGTGTTTTCTTAGCGATTTCTTCAGTTTTCCCAAAGGAGTTACTAATTTTCACTATTTCAAGTTAACCCTACTACTATTAGTTGTAGCGACATGGGAACCGATACTTCGAATAGTCGGATGGTTTCTTTAGCGGATTATTTTGAGTTTCTTTAGTACAATAGCAGGTAAGCAGACATCTTCTGAGATAGCTTCCGTTGTTCAAACAGGTAATAGCATGACTTGTGTCTCTCAATCTTCATCCTCTGAGCCTTGGGTCATTGATTCAAGTGCATCAGATCATATTTCTGGTAACAAATCTCTTTTCACTACTATTTCGTATTCTCAATCTCTTCCAAGAGTCACAATGGCCAATGGGTCTCAAACTATGGCAACTGCAATAGGTCAAGCAAGCCCAATTCCTTCTTTACCTTTAAATTCAGTTCTTTATGTGCCTAATAGTCCTTTTAATCTCATAGTTGTTAGTCGCCTAGCCAAATCACTTAAATGTGCCGTTTTATTTCTTGATGACCATGTTTTTATACAGGAACGCAGTACAGGGCGGATCATTGGTACCGGGCGTGAATCAAATGGACTTTATTACCTTATTCTTGCTAAATCACATGGACTCACATCTTGTCTTCCTTCAACAACTTGTCCTGTTAATGATTCACCAGATTTATTACATAAACGGTTGGGACATCCTATTTTGTCAAAACTTCAGAAAATGGTACTTGGTTTATCTCACTTGTCAGCTCTAGAGTGTGAGTCTTGTCAGCTTGGTAAGCACACTCGCTCTCATTTCCCTCGACGTATTGATAATCGAGCAGTCACCTTTTACTTTAGTCCATTCAGATGTTTGGGGTCCTAGTCGGGTCAGTTCTACCTTAGGATTCCGCTACTTTGTTAATTTCATTCTAGGTGCACCTGGATATTTTTGATAAAAAATCGATCAGAGTTGTTTTCTATTTTCCAAACCTTTCACGCTGAAATTCAAAATCAATTTGGGGTTTCTATTCGCACATTTCGTAGTGATAATGCCCGAGAGCATTTGTCTTTCCCATTTCAGCAGTTTATGAAATCTCATGGGATTATTCATCAAACATCTTGTCCGTACACATCTCAACAAAATGGGGTAGCTGAAAGAAAGAATAGACATCTTATTGAAACTGCTCGTACCCTACTCATACAATCTCATGCTCCGTTGCGTTTTTGGGGATGCATTTCTTACATCCTGCTATCTTATTAATCGTATGCCATCTTCAGCTATCTAGAACCAAGTTCCATTCTCTGTTATGTTTCCCCATTTACCTTTGTTCTCTCTTCCATCCTGTGTCTTTAGAAGCACTTGTTTTGTCCATAACCTACTCCAGGAACAGATAAGTTAGCTCCTCGTGCTCTTAAGTGCGTATTTCTTGGTTTCTCGAGAACGCAAAAGGGGTATCGATGCTATTCTCCTGACCTCCAGCGGTACCTTATGTCCGTTGATGTTACCTTCTTTGAAACTCAATCATACTTCATAGGTCCAGGTAATCACTTAGATATTTCTGAGGTACTACCAATCTCTTCTTTTGGAGATTCAGTCACTATCTCCCATCCATCTTCCTCTACATCTCCAGCTCCACCACCTATATAGCTCCCGTTCCACCATCTATAGCTCCAGTTCCTCCACATAATCCAGTTCAACCTTCTGCAGCTCTGCCACTCTTGGCTTATCATCGCTGTCCACATCCAGCATCAGGCCTAGGTGATTCACGTCCTGCATCAGATTCTGCACCTACTGCAGACTTGTCTCCTCATAGTCAACCAATTGCACTCCGCAAAGGTGTACAGTTCATACTTAATCCTAATCCCCACTAATGTTGGTCTAAGTTATCATCGTCTGTCGTCACCTCATTATGCTTTTATATTTTCTTTATCCACTGTTTCTATTCCTAAGTCTACAGGTGAGGCACTATCTCATCCTGGATGGCGACAGGCTATGATTGACGAGATGTCTGCTTTACATGCGAGCGACACTTGGGAGCTTGTTCCTCTTCCTGTAGGTAAGTCTACTGTTGGTTGTCGTTGGGTTTATGAAGTCAAAGTCGGCCCAGATGGCCAGGCTGATCGGCTTAAGGCTCATCTTGTTCCAAAAGGATATACTCAGAATTTTTGGGCTTGATTATAGTGATACTTTCTCTCCCGTGGCTAAAGTAGCATTTGTTCGTCTTTTTTTGTCCATGGTTGTTGTACGTCATTGGCCTCTTTATCAGTTAGACATTAAGAATGCTTTTCTCCACGGTGATCTTGACGAGGAAGTTTATATGGAGCAACCACCTGGTTTTGTTGCTCAGGGGAGTTTAGTGGTTGTGTATGCAGATTGCGCAGGTCACTATATGGTTTGAAACAGTCTCCTCGAGCCTGGTTTGGTAAGTTCAGCACAATTATTCAGGAGTTCGGCATGACTAGTAGTGAGGCTAATCACTCTGTGCTTTATCAGCATTCTGCTCCGAATCTATGTATTTATCTGGTGGTTTATCTTGATGATATTGTTATTACTGGCAACGATCAGGATGGTATTACTAATCTAAAGCGAGATCTCTTTCAGTACTTCCAAACTAAGGATCTGGGCAAACTGAAGTATTTTCTAGGTATTGAGGTCGCTCAGTCTAGCTCAGGTACTGTTATTTCACAGCGGAAGTATGCCTTAGACATTCTTGAGGAGACTGGAATGATGGGTTGCAGACCTATTGACTCTCATATGGATCCGAATGCTATGCTTCTGCCTGGGTAGGGGGAGCCTCTTAGAGACCCTACGAGATATAGGAGGTTGGTTGGAAAATTGAATTACCTCTGTGACTAGACCTGACATTTCTTTTCCGGTGAGTGTTGTAAGTCAGTTTATGGATTCTCCCTATAATAGTCACTGGGATGCAGTTGTTCGTATTCTTTGGTATATAAAGTCAGAAGTCAGCTCCAGGCAAAGGATTACTATTCGAGGATCGAGGCCACGAGCAAATTATTGGGTACACAGATGCTGATTGGGCAAGATCACCTTCTGATAGACGATCTACATCTGGATATTGTGTTCTAGTAGGAAGTAATTTGTTCTCGTGGAAGAGCAAGAAACAAAATGTAGTTGCTCGATCTAGCGCCGAAGCAGAATATCGGGCCATGGCTATGGCAACGTGTGAGTTAGTTTGGGTCAAGCAGTTGCTCAAGGAGTTAAAGTTTGGAGAAATCAGCAGGATGGAACTAGTGTGTGATAACCAAGCTGCTCTTTAGATTACGTCAAATTCGGTGTTCCATGAGAGGACTAAACACATTGAGATCGACTGTCACTTTGTCAGAGAAAAAATACTTTCAGGAGATATTGTTACAAAGTTTGTAAAGTCGAATGATCAACTAGCAGATATTTTCACTAAGTCTCTTACTGGTTCTCGTATTAGTTACATGTGTAACAAGCTCGGTACATATGATGTGTATGCACCGGCTTGAGGAAGAGTGTTAGATATGTACATAATGTAGCCTTGTCCTACATTGGAATAGGAGTAGTATGTCCTTGTATAGTATAGCTATAAATAAGGACCTCTTGTATTGTATTGTACATACAATATCAATATATCATATTTTCTCCCGTGCCTTCTCACAATTACAACAACAACAACAACACCTCTGTCCCAAACAAAGTCGAGGTCGGCAATATGAATTCTCACTTCTTTCTTCAAGCTCAACTCGTATCATCATCATGCCAAAAATAAAATAATAATAGTGAAAATAAGTTTTATATAAAAGAAAAATAGTAACATTTAAAGCGTATCCCTAAGACCCTAACTAGTAAGCTTCACCTATATGGATCGTTATCTTCCATTATTCCTATTTTTAGCTAAGTCTACACTGGTTCCAAGAATTTGTAGGTCTAAACAACTTCTTTCCATGTAATTATAGGTCTACCTTGTCATGTGGTCCATATCTGCATCGGTGTCAACCTCACCTAATGTGTTTGTGGAAAAGAGACAGATCTTGGATGCAGCTTTGATGGCAAATGAAGTTGTGGACTCTAGAAGGAAAAAAGGAAAACTTGAGAAGGCTTTTGATCTTGTTAATTGGGAGTTTCTGGATCTTTTAATGGTGAAGATGGGATTCAGTGAAAGACGGAGAAGATGGATCAAGGTTTGCATTTCCACTGTCAGATTCTTTGTTCTTGTCAATGGTAGCCTGTGTGGCTTTTTGGTAGCTCGAGGGGCCTCAGACAAGGGGACCCCTTATCCTTTATGCTATTTATTCTGGTGATGGAAGCTCTAAGTAAGATAACGGATAGGGCAGTGGGTGGTGGTTATTTGAGGGGTTTCACGGCTTTGACTAGGGAGCATAGTACTGTAAGGGTTTCAAACTTGCTCTTTGTAGATGACACATTGGCTATTTTTTTGTGATGCAGATATTAACCGGCTGACATACTTGAAACAAGTTCCTAAGTGGTTTCAGATCGTGCCAGGTCTCAAAATCAACATCATCAAGTGTGAGATTTTCCTAGTAGGCGAGGTAGACAACATTGAAGAACTAGCACAAGTATTAATGGTAAGGTGGACTCTTCTTTACCTACTGGGCTACTACATACTTGGGCTTGCCTCTGTGTGCTTCAAATAAGGATCTCGCAGTGTGGAATCCTGTTATTGAAAGGGTTGAACGGAGATTAGCAGGGCCAAAACGATACTTGTTGAAGGAAAAGATGTACTCACTAAAAGCAATTTATCAAGTATTCCCACTTACTATTGTTCTTTGTTGCAAGCACCAGTGACTCTCACAGGAAAAATGAGAAGGCTTCAAATAAATTTTATATGGGATGCGGCAGATGGCACCGGAAACCGAAAAGATCCACCTGGTAAATTGGGAGGTTGTTACAACACCAAAGTGGGGTGGACTAGGGTGAAAGATCTTAGGGTGTTCAATAGAGCTCTATCGGAAAAATGATCATGGAGACTTGGGATGGAGGAGCTCGCCTTATGGAGGGAGGTAGTAGTTGAGAAGTATAATTTTATGGAAGGCGATGGAGAACTAGAACTATTACAGTTCCATTTGGGTGTAGCATGTGGAGGAGCATAATGAAGGGGTGGGAGGACATCAATGATCATCTTTAGGGTTGGGGATGGGAGAAGAATTAACTTTTGGAATCACAAATGGTGCGGGAAAGACTCCTTGGGGATTTCATTCCCTAATTTGTACAGAAGTTTCGAACCAAAAGGAGATGACATTCCATCAGATTCATAGGGAGTATGAAGGGGAAGTACTTTGGGATCTCACGTTTAGGAGAAATCTGCAAGACAGGGAGCTGGGAGAGTTTCAAAGGTTAGTGGAGTTACTTCACAAGCAAATCAGACCTCACTTTAACAATGACCCATGGAGATGGGCGCTAAGAAGTGATGGTTTGTTCACAGCCAAATCTTTCTACCAGAGTTTGCTGGTGTGAGAAGAGACGCGCTTTCCACATTTATCAATATGGATTGCTAGGGCACCTAGGAAGGTGTGCTTTTTTGCATGGTTGGCGGGAGCAATTCTAACAGCTGAGAATATATATAAGAGAAGCATTACCTATGTCATTTGGTGCTACGTGTGCAAACGTTCGGATAAAGAAGTTGATCATCTAGTGGTGCATTGTAGAGTGGTATCAGGTTTGTGGAGGTTGGTCCTGAATTATTTTGTTGCACAATGGGTGATGTCAGGTACTGTTAGAGATGTATTGCACATGTAGGCTGGTAGACATAGTAGAAGAAGACTAAAGGCGTGGAAGGTTGCCCCGTTAACTCTTATACAGGTTGTATGGAGAGAGAAATAAGAAAGCTTTGAGGGAATTGAAAATGATTTTGTACACTCGAGGAATAGCCTTTGTCTTTGATTGCTTTTTGGTGCTCCTTGAAATTCCCACTTGTATAGATGATTGAGTGTTTTCCGTAGAAAATCATACTTTGTTGTAGATTCTCTATTTTTTGGTATACCTTTTGTATACGGGAGCTTTCCCATTTTTTTTTAGTAATACCATTTACCTTATCAAAGAAAGATATGGCCAAACCATCTCAGCGACCTCTCTCATTTTATCCTCAATGCGTGCTACTTGAAGCTTCTGGCGAATGTGATCATTTTTAATCTTATCTAATCTTGTATAACCGGACATTCAAAAATACATAAACATTAAGTTGACAATTTATATTCATCCTTCTAAGTTCATTAATTTATCACAACTCTCTCTCCATATTCATCCAAACGAGTAAACCAATTATTGAAACTCACATGTATGGAAAATGTCCAAGAACGTAATCATCAAGTTACACTCTCTCAGTCCCATTTTATGTGACGGTATTTGACTATGCACGAAGTTCAAGAAATAAAGAAAGACTTATTAGAAAATCGTGTGTCACATAAAATGAGAGAAAGGGAGTATTATGTACCTTAAAGAAAAGCACAACATAACAACATATTCACCCAACTAGAACTCAAAGGCTCAAGGATTGCTTCTTGATGCGAAGGCGAAAATAAAAATAAACAGTAAATTAAGAAAAATGTAGAGAATAGTAGAAAATTTCTATTCCCTTTTCCTTCTATTTTTGGAGGCAGAAGTTAAGAGAATAAAATGCTCAGCTGATAGGAGTGTAGTTACTGAGTAGTGAGCAACTGAACGTACTCCCCTTTTTTTCTTTGATAAAGTAAATAACCTTGTTCTTTTAACAAGAAAAGTAAATGATTTCATTAAAGTTGGGAGAAGAAAACTCATGTATACAAGTATACCAAAAAGTAGAGAACCTATACCAAACAATTGAACATATTCTTGTAAGAGCTTAGCACTAATTCTGATGAAACAAACCACATCTTCAGGCAATGAACAGATATTGCAGTAAATATTACATATGTAGATGACATTTTTCTAATCACTAGAATCACCAGGTATTGATAATTGATAACAAATCTGCATATGATGCTTTGATCCATAATGGCCAGCAAGCTAATTGGTGGTCATAGAAACATGTCTGGAAAACTAAAATTCCATATAAGGTGGCCTGTTATGTGTGGCCTGGTAGCAAAAGAAGCTTGCCTGACACAGGAAATTTAAAGAGAAGGGGGATTAATCTATGTTCAAAATGTAATTTGTGTGGGAAGAAACTAGAGACGGCAGCCATTTGTTTTTGCATTGTGGAATAACTGATCAACTTAGGCAGCTTTTCCTAAACGTGATAGGCATTACATGGATAATGCCAAGATCAACGAGGGAGTTGTCGGCATGTTAGAACAGTGTCAGACACAAGACAGATGGAAATTAATCCATGCATGCACATGGTGGACTATCTGGGAGGAAAGAAACCCAACATGTTTTGAAGATAGATATAGTTCTACCCAGAAGAACAAGATGAATTGCATTTTACTTTTTCATTTTTGGTGTAATGAAACTTATACAGCTGATTCAGTCTCTATTTTAGAAGCTTTAGAATTCTTGTAAGAAGAATCAATGATGAACTGGAGCTGTCCTTTGTTTTGTAAATTTAGCCTCCAGCACTACATTTGTGCTGAAGTTTATAACTTCTGTTACCTTTTTGTCAAACAAACAAAAAAAAAAAGCTCTCCTAATTAATCTGTGATCTCCGATCTGGTTCCAAAGTAAAATTTGTGTAGAACAAACAAAAAAAAAGGTTGGCCACCATAATTCAAGTGCTGACTGATAACTTATTTTCTTTTTGTGACACTTAGTGCGACTCTTACAGTCTTACTCTGTAGAACCATCACTTCTCTCATAGATCAATAACATCAGTCCGATAAGTTTCTCTTGCTTTCTCTTTTAAGAAAAATGACAAAGATATAACTACAATCATACTTTAAAAAAGCTACTTCTAACGAAGAAACAGAATATGGTACCTCCCACGAGAAAGGCTCGAGCCACAGATTATCCACAATATCGAAGTTTGGTAGAAGAAGAGCAATTAAACTCCGACCGGCAGCCCAAACAGCATGCGGAAACTTTGTTTCCATTGTCCACTACAAAAAATCAAATGAACAGTCAATTTCATGTTGTATCTCACATGAAGAGACAATAAAGATGCTTTCAGTATAGGCAGTTTTAGTTAATCACTATTAACTAAAGATAACTCAGCTCTACAAATTATAGAGCTGGTTAATCTTTTTTGCCAGTAGTTCACAAAGTTACTGAACTACTAACAACGAGACTGAAGCATGCACTTGAAATCCCTGGCGCTTGAAATGCTTTTATTGATGAGAGGCAGATTCTTGATGTAGTTTTAATTGCTACTGAACTAACTGGTTCGAGAGAATTGAATGAAAGTGCTGGTAATAGACTTGGAAAAAGGGTAATGTGTCACACAAACGGAGTTCATTGATCGAAAGATGGGTTCCAAGAAAAATGGAGAAGCTGGATTAGTACTGCATATCTATTGTCAGATTCTCAATCTCCATTAATAGTCTACTCTTTTTCTTTGAAAACTCTAGGGGTTTTAGTGATGATGAAATATCACTTATGCCTCTGTCTTTGTGATGGGAAACATAACCCTAGATAAAGCAGCAGAAGGTGAATATCTGAAGGGCCTCCAACCAGGACATGGGCAGGCTAAGTCTAGCAAAAGCTCACCTCCTCAAATATGATACCTTACTTGTTGTGTGATGCTGTTGAAAATGAACAGATAAGAGTATACTGCTAGTAGCAAACAGTCTTGAGGCTGGTTAATCTAAAATGAATGTGACATCATCCAAGTTGGGAAGTGCAGTTTAACCACTTAAACAATCCATGGGTTCAAGCTGAGTTAAATCCCACCCATCTATTTTGATCTTCCTTTGCTGCCTCAAAGATGTTCAGGTGTGAAATCCATTACTTCATAAACTTAAGAATAAATGGACTTCTGGCAGAAAAAATATAAGTCCAAAGGAGGTAAAGCTGTCACTATTTTACAAGCACCTTAACTTGTTTACCTACCTACTATGTCCCTTTCTGTATTCTTGCTTCACTGGCAAAAGAATTTATCTGCTCTAGAATTTCAGAAGGGTTGGAACCTAGAGGTTCAAAAAAGTAGCATTTGGTTGGTATAAAGGTGATTGACTTAGAAGGTTAATATCATTTCTCAAATCTTTCTAAGTTTTACTATTCAGTATACCCCTGCAAAGTGCCAAAGGAATTCATCAAAGGATGATGCCAAGGGGTGTTCAACAACCATTTTGTGATTGTCATAATTCTATTGATGTTATGGGAAACCGCATATACAAAACAATAGAGGACCTAGAGAAAATATGATTATCTTCTATAGAGATGGAGGAGAAATGTGAATCAAAGAGCATAGAGTTTGGTCCCTCAAGTAACGTCGTCCATTAAAAGGACTTACTTGGTGTTTGAAGGAAAAGAGAATTCTGCATTTCTTAACGAAGTGATTAATGTTTATACATATAGCACACACGATATTCCATCATGTAGAGATGATTCACTAGCTTTTTTAGAGCTCCAATAAAATCACCTATGATAAAGAGTGTCTTTTGATGTTCACAAATCAATAAGACAAGATCATGTGCATCATAAAGAGAACAGAAAATTGACAATTTTGTAATATCAAGGTGGAGAGTAGATGCAAGATCAAGAAAGCGCAGAATCCAAGAAATTCAAGAAGTCCAAGAATCCAATTAAGATTAGGATTTCTTATTTCCTCTTTTAGTATGATTATATTTGTAGTTCTAGTCAAACTAGGATTATTAGTTGGTATTCTATTCCTACTAAAATTCCTTTTCCTATTTTAGTTAGAATAGGCTTTTCTTAACTTTATTCTTATTCTAGTTTAGTTAGGATAAGTTTTTCATCTTATCAATTTTACTCATTGTAAGACCTATTTATAGGACTTAATATGCTGAAAATAAACATGGGTGATTAGTTTTTTTAAGCTCTTACTTCAAAAATGTGATTTGCTTTTATTTCGTTGTTCTTCCTTTATTCAACGCTTCTTGCAATCTTGCGGGATTGAAGAACGTGTGTGTGAGGTTTCTTTTCATCTTATATTCTTCTAACGTGAGTTTGAAGAACGCTTCCGCTAGTTTTGTGAAAAACTTTAGGGGGGTGCTTTTGTTTTTCTCTCTTCTTTGTGCTTGAGAGGTGCAAAACCTTGAAAGTACATCAAGAGTTCTCAAAATCACATGTACCAGCACAGAAAACTCGGTTTTATATGCCGTTGAATCACTTTTTGGATAGTGCTGCTGGCTGCAGCAAAACAGCTGCTCCAGTTTTGGAAAGTGAAGGGAGTGGCAACCAAGGGGGCAGCACCAGGAAAATAGCCCAACATGTACTCATGCATGGGCATTAAGGAGCAATTGGAAGGCTTCCCTTCCACCTTGCGAAACTTTGCTCTTCCTTTCCTTGTTTGCCCTAACTTTCATGGATTTCCCATGATACAGCAGCCTTGTACAGACGATTCATTAAACTTTACGTATATGATCGTTGTTAGAGGCTTCTCTACTTGTTACATTCTTATAATCAGCTTACGTGATCAGACGGAAACTGAGAATCCAACAAAAATAATTCCAGGAGAAATGCCCTAATGATCTAGAAAAGACGAAACGGTAATGACAAAAAAGGTTGTGCAATTCCAATATAGTGGAAGGATATTATGATCTAGGGAAAGGTTTCATTTCCTAGTATATCAAGAGGAACAATCATCACTCGAACAAAAAATATATGATATAAAAACTGAACTTATAAATGAAAAGACAATAAACAGGAAGCATAAGTATAGCTTTACACCTAACTGGGGTCAAGGAAATACAGTAGCAGCGTACAGGATGTCTAATCATTCATCAAAAAATGCATACTGATAAAGGAAATAAAAATGGGAATGCTTACATCAAGAGGTGGATTTAGCAATTCGATTCCATTGCTTATTTGACCATAAGGCTCCATCAGATCAACAACATTTTCTAGATCCTCTTTCGTTAATGTCAATCCAAGATGATTCACCAGCATTCTGCTTAATTGCTTTACAGCTTTGGTCTTCCTTAACCATTTCGGGACAAGGCTGCTGAAGGTCTGCAGAACAGCAAACCCAATTATCCAGTTGAGAAAAATGGCTAGTGAAGAGGACAAAAGTAAAAAATTCTTCTTTTTTGTATGCGGAGAATCTCAGTGATGAAGCATTTGAGAGATGTTATGCAGTATATACATAACAATTGAAGAAAACAAGTGTATTGAAAATCAGCCCATGGTAACTGAACATGGTGAAACTCTATATTTTACAGAGAAACTTCATCAAGTTCAGCTTCCCAATCCTTTGTAAATCGCTCAATGTAGCAGTGATTGATTTTTTCATCATAAGATTGGTTTTTACGAAATTGATTTTAAGAGATTTGTTCTCATGAAGTTCGGGATTTTAGATGTATATCATCACCAGAATGACGATGTCATGGATGTGCCCTTTGACCATGTTCTTGAAATTCTCAGAATCTTCAAATACACGTCTAGTCTAGAAAAGAGCAACGAGATCCATGGTAATCTCATCTTTCCCCTTTTCTATTTCTCTCAGTAGACGCGGATATCATCGTTTCTTATTTGCCTTTAATTATGAGCTTTCAGTTCTAACATAATGTCATGAGACTCCTAGGCAGCTGGAGCCAATTCTGATGCAGCAGGCTTTATACGTTAGATAAGCGAGAATGTTACTACCACAACCTTTATAGACACCATCAGATTTCATTTCAAGATGTAAAAAGCCCAATTAGTCACCAGCTTTTAGAATAATTATTCACTGGAGATAATGTGTTAACAAGAAGTTCAAGCCCTATATTTGCAACATTATTCAAAGTATTACCATGACCACTATGTGCAAAGAGCTGAGCTGCTCAGGAAAGTGAACAATGGACAACAAATAGATGAATGAATAAAGTATCTCATATTATAGGGAGTGAACATTAGATCAAAAATCAGTCTTGTCTAACGGAATGTGCGTTAGAATATGGAGGCGAAGCTAATTGACATCCTTTTATAGATGCTTTTTATAGTTTTCTCCATACCATACACTGGATGTCGTGGTTATCAAAAACCTTTAGGCTAGATTGCATATTTTCATAAATCAGTCCAATAGCTGCAAAATTTGAAATTTTAGCCAGTCAAAATTATTCAAGAGTACACATAATGTCGTGATTTAGAAACAATAGGCAACAACCTATGCAATTCACACCCCCGAAGCAAGAAGATGGGAGAAATTACTTTTTCAAGCAATGACCCAAAGCATAATGTGTTTCTATCCAGACTCAGATATACTGGTCCTCTAAACTATGTATTTCATGGTTATTAGGATAGAAAACAGATGCTCATAATTTGCCAAGTTTATTCTCTTTTACTGGGTAGTCTTGGACAACAAATAAGAGTATGCATTTTGTTCAGGAGCTCCAATCAAATGAAATATTTGCATGATTCCAACAATCATATCCCATGACTTAACTACCATACCTGGAATATACTCTCACAGCCTATTTCAGGATACTGTTAGCGGTCTCTCCTTTTTTTTGGACAAGGTAAGTGAAATGTCATTAAAAGGCATCACTAAGATGCACAGATTACAAAAGAGGGAAAATGTCAGCTCTAATACCAAAAAAACTATCATATGGCTAAGGAGCTGACAAAATCCAGTAACATATTAGAGTTATTTACAGGGGAAAGTTTCACCCAACTAAAAAGGTTAACCAAACATTTAGCTTTCAGGTGACTTCTAGGAGTTGAAATACCATCAAAACAACTGCTATTTCTTTCAATCCAAATACACCAACTGTTAGCTGTCTCATATTAGAAAGTTCTTTCACTAAGCAGTGCTGTTTTTATTTCATGTTTAAGTACTTTACTTCCTCAAAATGGAAAATCGTGTTCTCTCTACTTCTGGATCCCTTCACATTCAAGTATAGAAAGCTTAATTATCTGAAGATCCAATGAAAATGGCTGAATTAATACTGATATAATAAAAATGGCTTTAGTAATACTTCTCGATGCAGGCGTTTCACTAATAAAAACGGGTCATACTGCTAACAACTATAAAAACTGACTGGCAAAACACTTTAAACTGAAGGGGAATGAGAAAGGACAGGCAACAGGATTTGAACGCTGAAACCACCAGAAAACTCCATGAGAGAGCTGCCTGAAGCTCGAGAAAGCAGGAAACTTCTAAAAAACACGAATGAAAAGGGAACAACGGGGAGCAAACCCCTAGAGGAAGGACGAACAACCCGTGCTTTTCTGAAGCCACAGAATTTCACAAGTTGCCTGAAGCTTGAGATAAAACTTCGAATAAACAAGATATGAAAGCGAAAGAAGGGCAGCGAACCCCTAGGGGAAGGTTGTAAGACCTGGGTTCTTCTTCCTTCAGGCCACAACCTAGGCAGCAAGCTCCTAATGTGTTTGCTAGCAATCTTAATAGGGAGGTGTGCCTTATGGGGTCACAAAATCAGGTAAATACAAGGAGAAAGAAGGTATTAGGATTGTAGAAACTAGAAAGGGAGGGATGAAGAAGGAGCTTCGAGGACAGCCTTTAAGGGCAATAACTGGGGGCAGTTGTCAAACTCCATGTTGGAGTTAGAAACTAGAAAGAGATGCTTCAGTTGGACTTAGCTGGGGGTAATGAGGTGGGTATAGGGGGTTGCAGGGGAAAAGGGATGGAGTTAGGGTAGCAACATGACCACAATGCCTTTCGACCTGCGGCGAGCAAACCCCAACAAACCACTTCAGGATACTCACCTCCATGTGTTGTCAAGTAGCCTCCCAAAGTTCCAACGCCGTCGATGCATCAGATCCACATGTCGGATGTGTGAAGCCTTGTCTGTCCATCTTCCAAAGCAGATCTCTTCTCCTTGGAGGTTGGCCAGTGATTCCTTGTCACCACATCCAAATTCCGACTGCCGAAGCCCTAGTCCAGTGACCCCAATCAACCATATCTTTTCATTATATTCTATTTTACTTTTTGGTATAATCTTTTATATGGGTGTTTCCCCATCATTAATAAAATTATTTTATCTATCAAAAAAAAAAAATTCCAATTACATTCTTGATTAAAAAAAATGATTCAATTGCATTTCAGCTTTTTCCCTTGATGCCTACCCATCGTTAAAGTGCACATAATACGCCCTATTTTACATAAGGAGTAATTAGTGCACTTAATGTACCCTTGTTACATAAGGAGTAATTTATAAACTGTATTGGCATGCAAAGCAAAAACAAAATGCCATGGAGGCAGTACTAGGCAAGTTATAGTAAAACATGCAGTGGACTAACATTTGACTCCCCAAAGTGAAAAAGATAAATCCTAATTACAGAAGCATAACAACCAATAGTGGAAGAGGAAGTGTGCACAGATAAATATGCAGGAAAGGAGCTTGAAGTACATGCTGATACAGTGCAGTAAATTAGCTGGTATTGGCAGTAATTACCGCAAACCAGCTGCAGTAGGTCATAAGCTCATCTATGTCCAGGAATTTGCTTCGAAAGGCACTACCTTCCAAGGCCACGGGAACAAGTTTTAGTTCACTTGGACGCAAAAGAGCTGTTTTCTCTGCGACCTGTTAGGCAAAGTAGCAGTTTTATAAAATATCAGTACTAAATTTGACAAAGCTCTTCTGCTCTGCATTTAACATATAACAACAATAACTTCTAAACAAGTTGAGAACAGCAGAAGAAAGCAAAGCATAATCAACATAAGATTTGCAAATTATCACTGTTAATTTTAGGAGTTATCAGTCTAGCTCAGGTATTGTGATCTCACAGCGGAAGTATGCCTTATACATTCTTGAGGAGACAGGAATCACAGGCGGTAGACCTGTTGACACTCCGATGGATCCGAATTCTATACTTCTGCCAGGACAGGGGGAGCCGCTTAGCGACCCTACAAGATATAGGCGGCTGGTTGGTAAATTAAATTATCTCACAGTGACTAGACCTGACATTTCCTTTCCTGTGAGTGTTGTAAGTCAGTTTATGGATTCTCACTGTGATAGTCATTGGGATGCAGTTGTCTGCATCCTTCGGGTATATAAAACCGGCTCCAGGCAAAGGGTTATTGTTTGAGGATCGAGGTCATGAGCAGATCGTTGGATACTCAGATGTTGATCGGGCAGGATCACCTTATGATAGACGTTCTACGTCTGGATTTGTGTTTTAGTAGGAGACAATTTGGTGTCTTGGAAGAGCAAGAAACAGAATGTAGTTGCTTGGTCTAGTGCAGAAGCAGAATATCGAGCAATGGCTATGGCAACTTGTGAGGTAATTTGGATCAAACAATTGCTCAAGGAGTTGAAATTTGGTGAAATCAGTCAGATGGAACTTGTGTGCGATAACCAAGCTGCCCTTCATATTGCATCAAATCTGGTGTTCCATGAAAGGACTAAACACATTGAGACTGACTGTCACTTTGTCAGAGAAAAAATACTCACAGGAGATATTGCTACAAAATTTGTGAAGTAGAGTGATCAGCTTGTTGATATTTTCACCAAGTCCCTCACTGGTTCTCGTATTAGTTATATATGTAACAAGCTCGGTACATATGATTTATATGCATCGGCTTGAGGGGAGTGTAGTTTGTTAGTTCAATATGTAAATAACCTTAATCCCATATGCAGTAGAATATGTATTATATGTATTATTGTCAATATATCAATAATATAATTTTCGGAGTTATTAATTCTCACAATCACTAAGTTGTGACACTGAAATTTTTAATACAAATCACGCAAAACTACCAAACTAGGTTTAAATTATCGTTGTTGACAGACTTCCACAAAATTGAAATCATTTCTAGTTCAGATAATCAGGTATCCAAGTCAACAGAATTTAGAATACACATCATTCATCCCCATACATGATCTAGGTTGATTCTCATGCCCCATATGATCAAGAAACTTTTCAAATTAGTAAGGAGCTGTCTAATAGCCGGTTTAGCCAAACTTATCCAAAGCCAAAAGCACTTTTTTTTATAAAAAGAAGTGCGTTTTTTTCAAAGTTGAAGTGTTTGCCAAGCTTTTAGAAGACAAAAAAAGTGTTTTTTAAGTAGAAGCAGAAAAAAGTAGGTTCTCTCCAAAAACACTTTTTTGAAAAGCACTTGATAAATGAACCTTGAGCCTAACTCAACCCCAAAAGCCAGCTTATGAGATGAGGATTACCCAAGACCATCTAAGGAGACCAAGAACTTCAAATCCCACCGATGTGGGACAACTCAACACCCCTCCCCCTCACGCTCAGGCCTGCAAACTGGAGCGTGGACAACATAAATGGGGGCTCAACATCGGTAACATAATTGGGATGAACCTGATAAATGAACCTTGGGCCTAACTCAATCCCAAAACTAGCTTATGAGGTGAGGATTATCCAAGACCATATAAGGAGACCAAGGACCTCAAATCCCATCGATGTCGGACAATTCAATAGCACTTTTGAGAAAAATACACTTAGAAGCAATTTTTAAAAGCTTGGCCAAACCTTAGTTGTTGCTCAGAATTGATTTTCAAATTAATTAGCCAAACACAAACTGCTTCTCACCAAAAGTACTTTTGAAAAAAGCATTTTTGAGAAAAAACGCTTCTCAAAATAAGCTAATTTTTCCAGCTTGGCCAAACAAGCTACTCCCTCCATTCCAATTTATGTGGAACCTGTTTAAACGGGCACGGAGTTTAAGAAAAAATAAAGACTTTTGGAATTTGTGGTCCTAAACAAGTCAAAAAGTGGCCCAGAGTATTTATGTGGTTATAAAAGCTTCTCATTAAGGGTAGAATTGTAAGTTTAAGCTAAATTATTTTCAAATTTAGAAAGGGGTCATTCTTTTTTGAACGAACCAAAAAGGAAATAGGTTCACATAAACTGGAACGGAGGAGTATAAGAATTGCTTCTAGAGTTTACTTATCAAAAAAAAGAAAAAACTGCTTTCAGAGTTTGAAGTAGCCTGAGCTTCTCTTTAATTCAATAAACTTGAAGGGCAGGCCTATATGATTCTCTGACAAAAATGATAATTGATGAGCTCTACAAGAGTAGAGTCTGCAGACCAAATAAGTGCACCTTTCTCCAATCTACAAAATCTATAAGTTCTTCATCCATAGTTCCTTTTGCAGCTATCGTAAGTATCTTTTCTCTTTCTGCTTGAGTAGGCCGCTGAAGACGGAATATCCTATCCATCCGACCAGGGCGTTGCAACGCCTCATCGATTTGCTTGAGATTTCTAGTAGTAGCCATCAAGACCACACCATCCTGTTTTTCAAACCTGCAACATAAGATGGTATGAGAGAACAGTAAGAAACTAAACATGAAGATGCATTTATTATTTATTTCAATCAACTTAGATTATGCTTTGACCAATTACAAGGTAACAATGACCTGAAGTATGTCCTAGTTACAATTTACAATATGTGAGAATCCTAGAAGAACAAAATAAACCACAAAACTTATGTCCTTGCTTGCAGCATAAACGTTTTGGATATATTATTTAAAAACTATTACTACAACAAATAAGGAGATCAAAATTTGTTTGTCCTAAGCAAGATCAAGTGTGACAAGTTTATTTCCTGCTGGTATTTCCTTAAATCATAGTGGCACCACTTACAGGCCTGCAAGTTTTGCAGACAATTGAATAGAATTTTTTTTAAAATCCTCTGAGCACCAACAGGGCCATGAATTTACTAATATGAGTGTGGATTAGCCTGATATTCCAAAATATCAAGGAAGCCACAGAATGCATTTCACCGGCACAGAGAAAACAAGGAAGACACAGAATGTATTTTCCAACTAGCTCATGAGGTGAGGGACCACAGACAACACCATTAATCCACGTGAGACTCGACCTGAGTATAAACTGCATTATTATATCTAAAAGTGATGAAGAATGCATTTCACCGGCACAGAGAAAACAAGGAAGACACTAAAGCAGGATGATGATGAAAAAAGAAAAAGAACATTATGTCTTAATATGATGTAATGATAAGAAGACTAGAAAAGGGAGTAATGACCAATGTAAGAACACTCGTTATATGAATTAGAATGTTTACTTCTTATTACAATTTGTTTTAAGGAAATTCAATGGAGAACTTCACATAGCTAGATGAATATTAAAGTTACTTTTACAAGGGCAAGGCATTGTTTCGCTCATCATTGTAGGTTGCTTACTTGGAATACAAAATCTGAACTCCATCTAACTTTTTGGCATGAAATTGGCGAAGATAATCACCCAAGAGAATGGACATACCTCATTGTAGGTGTATGCTGCAAACCTAAACCAAATAGGTTGTCATGTTCCTTCTGTAATGGTTTAAACTTTAAATTATATGGTAGCCACAATTCAATTGGTATCAAAGTGGCAGAGGCCCTACGTTCGAGTCTCACCAGGGCTCAAGAAAAAGAATTAGGTTTGTCGATTAGCATAATTCAAGGAGATTTGATTATCTTTAGGAGATTGTTGATTAACATGATTTCAGGAGAATTAGGTTTGTTACTTTCATTGATTGCTGCACTAAGATGACTTGGGTACATTTGTTAAAAGCCAAAAATGAAGTTTTCTCTTGTTTTTAATCATTTCATAAAACTCAGTAAGATGCCAAAATAAAAATCTTCAGAACTGACAATGGCAACGAATATATGGATAAAAGATTTGGTGCTCATTTGGAATCCAATGGGATCATTCATCAGACTAGTTGTCCTCATACTAGTGCACAAAATGGAGTCACGGAAAGAAAAAATAGGCATTTATTAGAAGTAGCAAGATCTCTTATGTTCACCATGCATCAACCAAAATCTAACTAGGAGGATGCTATTCTGGTGGTTGCCTATCTTATTAACAGAATGCCACTTAAAACCCTCGACTTTCAAAATTCTCTGGAAGCTTTAAAGAGTAAGAATGAATATATTTTTCCTCCAAAGGTGTTTGGGTGTGTTTGCTTTGTCCACACTAGGAATTCTATGAAACTTGATCCTAGAGCTATAAAGTGTTTTTATTGGGTACACTCCCAACACACAAATGTTATCATCCTCTCTCTAGGAGACCTTTCGTTAGCATGGATACAACTTTCGAAAATCTGAGCCCTATTTAAGTATTACATCATCACCTCTTCAGGGGGAGAGCAGCAAGGAGGAAGAGGTGATTCTACCTAGTACCATTATTGGATCTCTTGATGACATTGTCACATGGGAAAGAGAAATTGGAGAAAGAATTCAGGCAGAGACTATTGGGTGTTTGGATAGGCCTGATTTGAAAACTTACTCAAGGAGAAATAAAACCGAATAAGCCATCATGCAATCTACCGAAGCTGAACCTTGTTCTACTGGTGAGCTTGTTGATTAGCATGATTCAAGGAGACTTGATTTAGGAGTGTTGATTAGCATGATTTCAGGAGATTTGATTATATTTAGGAGAACTAATTTTATTCTGATTTTATTTGATTTGATTTGATAGCTGGATTGATTGTATATTAATTAGCATTAGGAGCTTTGTACAAATTACCTTGCTCATGGGATGTAAACATACACATAAATACAATAAGCCTTTTCTTCTTCTCAAAATCTTCAGAGTTATTTACATTTTCTAATGAGTTAGATGTGCCTATTGCTCACAAAAAAGGAGTCGGATATTGCACCACCAAACACCCTTTATCTAATTTTGTCTCCTATAATTCTTTGTCTCCCTTCTATAGAGATTTTGCCTTGTCTATTTCTTCTGTGTCTATTCCCCAGAATTTGAGGGAAGTTTTTGCAGATCCTAAATGGAAGCAAGCAATTACTGAAATAATGAAGGCCTTCTCAAAAAATAAGACTTGGAACTTGTCACTTCACCACCAGACAAGAAGTTGGTTTGCTGCAAATGGGTCTTCATTGTGAAACCCAAAGCCGATGGCTCAATTGAAAGATTTAAAGCAAGATTGGTGGCTAAGGGATTTACTCAGACTTATGGAGGGGAATACCAAGAGACATTTGCTCCTGTTGCTAAGATCAACATTATTAGAATTCTTTTGTCTTGTGCAGCTAATGTTGATTGGGACTTGCAACAGTTTGATGTAAAAAATGCATTTCTTCATGAAGACTTAGCAGAAGAAGTGTATATGGAGATTCCTCCTGGATTTGATATTGCCCAAAGTCAAGGAAAGGTATGCAGATTGAAGAAAGTCTTATACGGACTGAAGCAATCCCCCATCGCTTGGTTTGACAGATTCAGCAAAGCAATGATCTCTTTCGGGGTGATAGGGAAGCTAGTTTCAGGACATCAAAATGCTTTCATCAAATCAAGGAAGATCACTAATGCAGCTCTAATAGCCAATGAAATATTAGGTTGGAAGATGAAGTTTGGGCAACCTGGTCTACTTTTCAAACTTGACATTGAAAAGGCATTTGACCAACTCAATTGGGCGTACTTGATTAATATATCAGGAAGATGAGATTTGGAGAACGCTGGATTAGATGGATTAAATTTTGTATTACCACAGTGAAGTACTCAATTCTAATCAATGGTGGACCTGTTGGGTTTTTCTCTCCCCAAAAAGGCCTCAGACAGGGAGATCCACTGTCACCTTTTTTGTTCATTCTTGCTATGGAAGGCCTAAGCAAAATGTTAGACAAAGCTAACCAGCTCCATTGGCTAGAGGGTTTTAAGGTGGGCAATGAAGAGGGCAATTCTGTGATACTGTCGCATCTGCTATATGCAGACGACACTCTGATTTTTTGCGGAGCTGAAAAATCACAAGTTCTATATCATAATCTCACGCTGATGATCTTTGAAGCTATTTCAGGCCTACACATGAACATGCTGAAAAGCACCATCTATCCGGTTAATACAGTCCCAAATCCGGATGAGCTTGCAGAGGTTATGTACTGTAAAGTAGGATCTTTCCCTACATCATATCTGGGGCTCCCATTGGGAGCTAGATACAAGTCTCAAGGTATCTGGAATGGAGTGATTGAAAATTTGAAAGGAAACTGCCTTCCTGGAAAATGCAATACCTATCATTTGGAGGCAGACTTACACTCATCAATAATGTGCTAGATAGTATACCAACATATTTCATGTCCTTATTCCCAATCCCAGCTAAGGTACAAAGGAAACTTGATCAATTAAGAAGAGATATTTTATAGGAAGGCAACAGTAACACTCACAAGTTCCATCTAGTTAAATGGTCAAGAGTTATTCTTCCTAAGAACCATGGAGGGCTAGGAATAAAGGATCTTGCGTTGCATAATAAGAGTTTATTGATGAAATGGCATTGGAGGTACAACATGGAAAGTTCGGGGCTATGGAAAACAGTAATTCAAGCAAAGTATGGGGTGGCAAACAACTGGTGCACTAGGCAGGGGAGAGCTCCACATGGTTCAGGCCCCGGAAACACATTTCAAAGCTTTGGGGAGAATTCAAGCCAAGTCATCACTCAAGCTAGGGAACGAGGCTCATATATCTTTCTGGAAAGATAAATGGCTAGGAACAGAGACCTTGAAAGATGAATTTCCAGCTTTATTTTTACTTGCTAGTAATAAAGATGCAACTATCTCACATGTTTGGCAAAATAGTGCTTGGGCTCCACATTTCAAAAGGGACATCCAAGATTGGGAGTTGGATGATCTGTTGGGTTTGCTCAATAAATTATCAGGTGCTAATGTCAATTCCCAGGTGCAGGATAGGTTGGAATGGGGTGAATCAAAAGAGAGAACCTATACTGTCAAAAGAGGATATGACAATCTATGCTCTAACTAGGAATTGATCAACAAATGGCCTTGGAAGCTTATATGGAAAACCAAACTACCTACAAAAGTAGGTGGCTTTATGTGGACAACATTGTATGAAGCTTGTCTTACTCAAGACAATCTTAGCAGAAGGAGTATACCGATTGTGAATAGATGTTATATGTGCCAGATGGAATCTGAGAGTGTGAGGCATCTTTTTTTGCATTGTTCAGTAGCAACTGATATTTGGAGTATGTTTTTATCAGTTTTTGGACTTGCGTGGGTTATGCCAAATAGTGTCAAGGAAGCTTATAAGAGTTGGTGTTCTTGGAGAGTTGGGAAATCCATCAAAAAGACTTGGTCCATGGTACTTGGTGCTATTTTGTGGAGTATTTGGAATGAAAGGAACCGTAGATGTTTTGATGGGATTTCAACTCCCAACCACACTCTTAAAGCCACTTGTTTAATTAACTTATTTAGTTGATTCAATTAGGCCCCTGTAACTAGTGTTGAACTATTTCTGGATTTTGTCTGCTCCTTAGTTGTCCTGTAAGTTTTTGTAAGTTTTTTTGTATATGAGCAGACATTACCTTTATGTTGTAATTTTTGCTATGCATCTCCTTGATGCCATTTAATGAAATTCCCTTACTTCATCAAAAAAAAATGATCTCTTTCGGTTACCAACAAAGCAATATTGATCACTTCATCAAACGGGTAAACTCACTCTTCTCATATTTTATGTTGATAGCATAATAATGACAGAAAATGACAAAGAGGAAATGGACCAATTGAAGAAATTTTTGGCATGAATTTGAGATCAAGGGTTAAGGAAATTGTAGTCTTTCTTGGGAATTGAGGTTGCTAGATCAAAAAGAGGAATCTTTATTTCCCAAATGGAAGTATATTCTGGATCTCTTGAAAGAAACTGCTATGACAAGTTGCAGATCCGCGGAATCGCCCATCGAAAGCAATCACAAGTTACAAAGCGGAGCTAGAGAGTCAGTTGATAAGGAAAGATATTAGAGGTTGGTTGGAAGACTCATTTATCTCTCTCACACTAGACCAGACATAACATATTCAGTTAGCCTGGTGAGTCACTTCAAGCATGATCCCTGAGATCCTCACATGCAAGTTGTCTTTTACATTTTGCAGTATCTGAAGTCGGCTCCCGGGAAAGGTCTACTTTTCTCCAGACATGATCACCTCCAAATAGAAACCTTTACAGACGTGGATTGGGCTGGATCTCTAGATGACAGAAGATTTAAATCTGGTTATTGTATGCTTGTAGGAGGAAACTTGGTTACTTGGAGAAGTAAGAAGCAAAATGTAGTTGCTAGATCAAGTGCAGAGGCAGAATACAGAGCAATGGCCTAGGGTGTTTGAGAACTGCTTTGGCTACAAAAGCTATTAGAGGAATTGAGACTGTCTGAAAAAGGAAAACATTCCTTGTAATCTAACAATAAGGCTGCCATCAGCTCATAACCTAGTCCAGTATGACCGAACAAAGCATGTGAAAATTGACTGACACTTCATCAAAGAAAAAGTTATAACTGGTGTCTTGAGTTTGTTTCATGTGTCATCGGAAAAACAGTACCAAAGGTCTCAACAAGCGAACTTTCCATACATTGAGTTGCAAGTTGGGCATGTGCGACATATTTGGACTGATGTACTTTCAAGGTTTTGCACCTCTCAAGTACAAAGAAGAGAGAAAAACAAAAGCACCCCGCTAAAGTTTTTCACAAAACTAGCGAAAGCGTTCTTCAAACTCACGTTAGAAGAATGTAAGATGGAAATAAACCTCACCCACACGTTCCCCAATCCCGCAAGATTGCAAGAAGCGTTGAATAAAGGAAGAACAATGAAATAAAAAGTAAATCACGTTTTTGAAGCAATAGCTTAGAAAAACTAATCACCAATGTTTATTTTCAGCATATTAAGCCCTTTAAATAGGCCTTACAATGAGTAAAATTGGTAAGGTTAAGGAAAACTAATCCTAATTAGACTAGAATAAGAATAAGGCTAAGAAAATCTATCCTAACTAAAATAGGAAAAAGAATTCTAGTAAGAATGGGATACCAACTAACAATTCTAGTTTGACTAGAACTACAAATATAATCCTACTAAAACAAGAATTAAATTACTAGGAAATAAGAAATAACAAATCTTAATCTTTAAGGAAAAGAAATCCTAATCTTGGATGGATTCTTCGCTTCTTGAATTTCATGAATTTTTAGCATTCTTGATCTTGCATCATTCTCCCCTGGTTGAAAAAGACTCGTCCTCGAGTCTAACAGCTTCCATAGATGGCGCAAGATTTGCTATAGTAAGAACGGAGACCCAAGGGGAAAAAATGGGGACCCAATGCTCACCAGGTTTTAAGTTACATTTTGCTAGTTTATCATAGAGCTTCTTCACGTTATAAGCAAATTTGGCATATGGTCGAACTAAACCCCACTTTCTATGTTTCAACTTTCTACCAAGTCTTCTCCATGTAATCTTTCAATATGGACTCTCAAACTTCAACTTACGATATGAAGTTATTGGTATAGACTTAACTAACTCCATGTCTAGCTTTGAGTTAAGCATGGAGATCAACGCTCTTCTTGGGAATGCATCAATTGCATCGCTCATACACCAACAGACACTTTGATGATAGTCATATATACTTATGACGTTAAGACATCTTGTCTCTCCAATATCTGGTCTCAAACTCTCCATTACCCACTCCTTTATAGGTAATTTTTCCTCTTGTTCTAGCATATTTCTATGAACTTTAGAATTAACGCAATATGTTGCCTTGTTTGGATTGATTGAGTCAACAATCAAGTCAATATTGTGTTGAGCATCTCTGGACGGTGAAAAGTCAACAACACATATGGCTGGATAATCCAATGGATCGTCATAAAACTTTGGTGGTAATTCCTCAAGTTTTGGATCTAATGCATATTCCTCGTCTCTTTGATATTGGTCTTTATCAGCTTTGTCTTCTTCACGCCCCTGATTATCTGAATATTTATCATAATGGGCATAGTGCCTTGGTTCTCTTGTGCCTTGGTCAGCTTCAACCTCTTCAGTTGTTTGTGAATGAATTGGTGGATATAGAAGTGGTAGATGTGGCGGTTGTAGGCGTTGTGGCGGAGTTGGTAGTTGATATTGAAACACCAAACCTTCAACTAATTTAGTCAGATTCTCCATTGATTCCTTCAAGTTATTTAGCTGCACTTTAATTTCTTCGTTGTCTCGTTCAAGGATTCTAATTCTTAATTTATGAACTTGTAATTGAAGATCCATTGAAGAGGATCTTGAAAAGGATCCTGAACTTGGTATTTTCTTGTTTGGTGACACGATGAATAAAGTAGCAAATCAAGAATTCGGACCTGGAACATGAGCTCTGATACCAAATTGATGTACTTTCAAGGTTTTGCACCTCTCAAGTACAAAGAAAAGAGAAAAACAAAAGCACCCCGCTAAAGTTTTTCACAAAACTAGCGAAAGCGTTCTTCAAACTCACGTTAGAAGAATGTAAGATGGAAATAAACCTCACCCACACGTTCCCCAATCCCGCAAGATTGCAAGAAGCGTTGAATAAAGGAAGAACAATGAAATAAAAAGTAAATCACGTTTTTGAAGCTATAGCTTAGAAAAACTAATCACCAATGTTTATTTTCAGCATATTAAGCCCTTTAAATAGGCCTTACAATGAGTAAAATTGGTAAGGTTAAGGAAAACTAATCCTAATTAGACTAGTATAAGAATAAGGCTAAGAAAATCTATCCTAACTAAAATAGGAAAAAGAATTCTAGTAAGAATGGGATACCAACTAACAATTCTAGTTTGACTAGAACTACAACTATAATCCTACTAAAACAAGAATTAAATTACTAGGAAATAAGAAATAACAAATCTTAATCTTTAAGGAAAAGAAATCCTAATCTTGGATGGATTCTTCGCTTCTTGAATTTCATGAATTTTTAGCATTCTTGATCTTGCATCATGGACCAACTTGAGGGAGAGTGTTAATTAGCATGATTCAAGAAGATTTAATTATATTTCGAAGATTGTTGATTAGCATGATTTCAGGAGATTTGATTTGATAGCTGCATTGATTGTATAGATTTATTTTATTTCCTTAATAAGCATTAGGAGCTTTGTATAAATTCACTTGCTCATGTGATATAAACACATACAGAAATACAAGAAACATTTTCTTATTCTCAAAATCTACAAGGTTCGCACATGAGAAACCGTATGGCAAGCCTAATATAAACAAATTAATTTTTTTAATATTTTAAAATGTTATATGAGATGGTAGATACAACTCAACAATGTAAAAGAAGATAAAGTTGAAAATTTAGAACAATTACAAAATAATAAAAGCTCTTCCTAGAAGAATTGACAGCTAGTAAATCATATCCACCCCTATTTTCCGTATGACGGCCGAGAAATCTCCTATGGACGGCTACCCCAACATCAGTTGACCCACAAGTTTAAAACTCGAGGAAGTATGGCTCCCCTTACCCTGCTCCCACTTGAATGTTAGGCTCCTCGTGAAGATAACGTGTGCTCTATCCACACATACAATATTGCGTCTTACCACTGAATCAAAGCCCTGGGTGCTCATATTAGCCCTACCTTCTCCCCTCCACAAGACCACAACAAAAGTAGACATAACTATTATATAAGAAGAGCTGGGTAACTCAACAATAGCTATATGATGCCATTTGCCTGAGGTATGATTTACATCAACATGATGCTTGTCTGTTGCTGCAATATCTAAACTTTTTAAAAACATGAGAATACACTTACCCATCAAGTTCCACCAAGAGTTGATTGATGAAGGCTTCATGGTCCTGCTTTTTAGTGTGGATAAACTTCCCTCTGACTCCAGCAAAGAGGTCAAAATCCTCCACAAATATGATTACAGGGGCCTGAACAGGATAATGAAGTAAGCAGATATCACCACAGAAAAACAGCTCTGAAGAATGCACCAGATGTGTTCCTTGAAATCATACTCTATATTACTCCTCCAGCAGTGTTGGCTTTTCACTCAGTCAGTCAAGTAAAAATCATAAGATTAAGCCACAAAAAGGTTCCACCCCGGTAAGCTTTTGCAAACTTTCTTATTATCTCTTGCATAATATTAATAATGAGTTGCAGTTCAAGATAAGCCATGTTTTACTTGATTTCCGTTCAATGAAAACATGCACACAAACAAAATCAATCAGCTTTTGTCAGTTCGTGCAAAGAGAGATGTGTCTTTATTCATTATCCGTGCTATATCAGCAGCCAATTTCAACAAGACCCTTTTCTTTTTCTTTTTTAGAATAACGGCAAGAAGTTGCAGATGGACACCATAACCAGGTATTTGGAAATTGTTAGGAGAGGCAATACACAAAGAAACCAGACTGACCAGATCACGTGCTGTTTGAAACAGCTCTCTAACATTTGATGCACTTTGGCCAACCCATAAACCAGCCTCTAACTGCTGGGCTTTAACTTCAACAAGAGGCACCTTAGCTTCTGCTGCAATTGCTAGTGCTAGGGATGTCTTTCCAGTTCCTCTCTCCCCTACAATAAGAACTCCCTGTCATATCACACATGAAATAGAACTTAGTGCAAGCATAAAGCATCGTTTTAGCTTTAACATGTGTTGTGGATACGCATCCATATTCACCCACGCATACACAAACAATGCTACAGTGGTTTTTTGTGATTGGGATGATGTGCTGGTAATTATATCAATACATCCCACAACATGATATGGTGGTAACCTTTTACAAGAACCATTGTTAATCGTACAGAAGATTGGCCATATATTACTCATTATGGTACAATATAGCAATAACATGACGTTCATCGACGTAATTAGATCACTTTGACAAACTCTGCAAGTTCTTTCGTTCTTTTTACTTTATTAAAAATGAGGATTGCCAAAAGAATGTCCTGTAAAATTGGTGCACAATAACCAAATTCAATTCTGAAATTAGATGCTTTTTGTTCTCTCCTTTTTCTGTTTGTCCTAGAAGTAGCAAAAGTTACCAAATGTCAACAATTTTATGACAACTGTAACATGGCCAAGCTTATGGAGGCTTACAAGATCTTGCCAAGAAGACTTGAAGGCTCACAATAGGCTAAATTAGAGATTCAAGTGGTGGATTTGCAAGAAATGGCTCAATTGCTTGCTCTAGCCGGCTTAATTACACACTTTAGTCATAATTTAGTTAAGTAGTGGCTAATTTTATAATTAGGAGCTAGCTATTATAAGGAGTAGCTCAGCCCTCATTTCTCCTTAGATTGGATGATGAAAGAAATGATGTCTCTTTATTTCCTTTTCCGTATTTATGCTTATCTTAATTTCTTTCTTTAATTTGAGGATATTAAGTTTTAGCTTGTGAGCGATTAGTTTTGTGAGAGATTTATGGTGATTGGTGAAAACCCCAATGTTGCCTTTTGACTTGCCCTTGGATTTGCAAGAGGAAGCATTTTTCTTCAGGATCCAAATTGCCTAGGTGTTTGTTCTTGATTCTGATAGAAAATAATTAGGAATCTTCTCATCTAATCATTGTCTGTTACTTCATTGCTTGCTTGTGTCGATCTTGTATCCTTATTTTCTTTCCTGTTTTTCATATCCATGTTCTTGACATAGATTCATATCATCTTGATACCAAGATGATAACAAACAAGGACGGAAACATGGATAAGGAAATTCAACAAGGAATCAAATATAGAAGTTAATTAGGATCTAGAATTAATTAGACGAAAGAAAGCCTAATCAACTCAAAGAACAATTAATGAAGCACCTAAACTATGGAAATCCTCAAGAGATCAGGACTCTTGCAAATTCCTGGACAAAGTTAATCAAGCAGTGCATTAATTCACTACTAAACACTCACAATCTACACATTAATTAAGCTCAAATTGAAGGAAACAATTAAGATAAATATAAATGCATAAATACAGAAATACATAAAAGGAAATAAAGAGACATCATGTCTCTCATCATCAAAGTCTAAAGGAGAAATGATGGCTATGCTACTATGATAGTAGCTAGCTCCTAATTATAAAATTAGCCACTACATAACTAAACAATGGCTAGAGTGTGCAATAAGCTGGCTAGAGCATGCAATTGGGCCATTTCTCGCAACTCCTGCAATTGAGAACTTTAGCCTATTTTGAGCCTTAAAGTCTCGGCAAAAAACAAAACAAAACCAAAAAAGATCATCACTTCATTTGATTGGACAGAAAATTGAATCTGGATGCATTGTCACAAGGTTTGTCAACAAAAGACTAGTTGGCAGATGTTTTCACAAAATCACTCTGAGGGTCCAGAATTAACATCATTTGTGGCAACCTAGGAGTATACGATATGTAAGCCCCAGCTTGAGAGAGTGTTAAATATGTCAAATACAGATACAATGTAAATATGGAAAGAATCCCAAATCCCTGTAATTAAGTTATTAGGAGATTTTGTAGGAAATAATTATTTTCTTTGCTTTTTCTGTTTCTTGTAAAGATTATTTAAACCCAATAGTTTGAGTGAATAATCAAGCAATCTATTTCCCAAATTCTCTTCTCTTCTTGTTTCACAGTGTCATTCTTTTCGGGACGGAGTAAAAAGGAAATACCATCACATAAATTAGGACAGAGAGACTATGCATTGTTACTCTTAAAATCGGAATTACTCTTTTCCAGTATGTGATTACACTACTAACGTAAGAGAGCCTGAGATAGCCACACCAGTCAGGAACAACCAAAACCAACAACTGGGCCAAGGAAGAATTTTACCTATCCATCTTCTTGTTTCGTCTTTGATGTCACTTATGAGCCTATTGCATTAGTTGTAACATAATACATCAAGACTTAAAGGATGAATTGGAGTCAAAAAGTGATATATCGGAGATCTACACCAATTTGCAGTTAACTTGATGTCAAGTTAACACGTGACTTTGACTCTGCACATAGAAAGCCACTGAACTTAACTGAATACACAAATTGACTTCAAAATACAGCAAGAACCATTCTTGTAGGACCAGAGAGATTATGATTATTGTTGAGAGAACCATAACATCTATAATATATTAAAACCACGAAGCCCTTAGCGAAATGTCATTCGCATTTTTTACCCCTTGAAAATAGACTTTACATTAGACAAAATTGTAATGTAACTATTTTCCTAGTATTTAGGACTTTGAAATCTACTAAAATTTTGGCTATAAAAACTCTTATTTAGAAATTTAAAATAAAATAAATTTTTTACTTATAAAACTTTTCCTTATTTAGATTGTATAAAGTAACTAACCTTTTTCCTATATGTATGTGATAAAGTGTATATAAAAAGAACATGCAAAAGCTTTGTATTCTGCTTTCTTCCTCGAACTTAATTTTCATGAAGAGAGCATATAAACTTACTGTGGATATATGGAGGTGTATGTAGGATATCGCAAAACCATCTTAAACAACATTCTCTTATCTTCTTATCAGCTATGTGTACTACTTACAATATAACTGAGTAGTTATGATCTGAAGGGTTTCGAACTTCCCAACTCTAACACTGCTACAACAGATGATGGACTTCCCAACCCTCTTCTTCTTCCTAAGACTCCACCACCCCCACCAAGATATGCTTCCCGCGTCCAAACCCCAGTAAAGTCTGTCGGCATCTGACATCTCACGCGCCCTCACACGCCGTTAACGCGCCGGATTTTCCGGCGAGATCTAGCCACGCGCCGGCGCGTGTGGCATCTTCCAGTGACTTTTTCAATTTTCTTTCTTCTGACAACCTCTTCTCGAGGCTTTTCCGAGCCTTCCCGTCTCAGCTTCACCAAAATCTGAAGACTTTTTCTTTTTTCCGGCCATTAAACACCAGAATCCGGCGTCTGTTTCCGTTGTTCAGTACCAGAAAAGCTCTTCCCTTCCTATGTTCTGTTTTCCACCCACTGTGACTATTGATTTTTCTAACCTTTGAGGTTTTTCCGGTCGTTTCTCACCTCATTTTTTGGGACAGTCACATCTAGAATATGATGGATTCTACAGAGAGAAACTCTTACTTCTCTCTAGAATCTAGAAAATTGTAAAACATGTCCTTCATCAAAGCTGTCTCTTGGCCAACCCTAGAACTTGGGGGAAGATGCCATCAAAAGCTTGACGTAGGGCAAGAGCCGCATTTCTCGCTATCTGAGGAGCACACTCTCATGCGCAAGGGCTTCTTGAGATCTTGTCTGATTGGGTCTTTCTCCAAATGGGTTGGTTCTCCAGAGGCTGTTAGGAACTGGGCAGCAGGGGCATGGAACGTCAAGGACGGGCTGAAAATATCGCAACTGGGGGACACACAATATCTCTTTCGCTTTGTCGACGAGTCTCAAGCTTCCGAAATTCTTGTAAGAGGAAATAGGTGGTTCGATGGGAACTTCTTAAAGCTAGACAGATGGGTGGAGCACGATGGGTGTCTAAACCCTCGTTTCACCGGCGAATCATTGGTGGTCAACATGGTGGGTCTCCCGGTGCATCTTTGGTGTCTTGAATTATTCAAGAAGATTGGGGATATCTGTGGGGTTTTATTGATGTCGCTTGCAGCTTACACGATCTCTCGCGAGTGAGTATTGTGGTGAGGAAAGGGGGCAAAATCCCTGTCTCCACTGTGGTGGAAGATGGCTACTTGAGTTACAGGGTTTGGTTGAGTCCTGAATTTCGCTCTATCTTTATGCCTGAGATAGTGGCGGAAGAAAAGGGAAGGTCAAATAGAATGGAGGGGTGGGGAAACTAGTCTCTGAGGAGAGGGGAGGGCTCACCGGATCAATGGACTAAGCCGGAGTCAGACATTAGATCGAGAAGAGACGGGAGGTTTGATTTTGGGAGAAGAAGACAAAATTTCAACAGGAGGAAAAGACGTGAATGGGTTATTGATGCGGGCTGGAAAGACAGAATGGGCCGGTCCTCTTCTAATTATCCTAGGGCCAGGCAAGATTTCAGCAAGTATAGGCCTGGCCTCCTCACATGGGCCCAGTAACTTTTCCCAATTCTATTAGAATTGATCCTAAGGGGCCCAGATTGTTTCAAGTTGCGTCTGATAAGGCTCCTAAGTATATGGGAACAGTCGTTCTTCCTTCTTCTTCTGTCAATGGTGCTACACACAGTGGTATTTCTTCACCGAGCTCTAGTGCCCTGCGCCCCTCTTCGATGGCCGCTGCTTCAGGGGCAGCACCGGCTATAGATGGTGATGTTATTCCACGGCCTCCTGCCTCTGATGGGCCCAACTCGATCGCTCCCTCAGTTGCTCCTGGGCTTAGTTGTATTGAGGCTACACTTCAAGCTTCTTCTTCTTCTGGGAAGATTGTTGAGCATGCACCAACTGATGTTAGTGTCGGACCAGTACTCCCAGTTAAGATGCCGCCAAGAGTTCCATGTTTTCCTCCTTCAGGCTACCCTACTGGTGTTTCTGGTCATTCCTATAACAGCGGGGTGCTTAATTCAGAGGTTGATACCCCTCAAGGAAATGGTGAGATCCTTTCGGTACCTAAAGTTCCTATTGCTAGCAATGATATGGTCATGTATTCCTCCGGAAGGAGCAAGGAAAGGGTTCATATATAAGACGCCTGTCCAATTTCGTCACGGATGGGAGGAGGGGATATGTCTTTCTGGATAGAGGATAAACTATGGGTGTTAATCGGGCCGCGCTGACCCGTTTTTCAGCCCGCTTCAACCTGGATCAGCCCGCTACTCTTCATCAATGGACGGGTTGGGACAGGTTGTTTAGGGGGACGGGTTGTGGACGTTCACGTTTAGCTTAACAGTCGCCCTAACCCGTTGAACCCGAAATGTCTTAACGGGCTGAACACGGGTTGCAGCACGTTAGCAACCCAGTTACCGTTGGAATTTTATTTTTTTTAATTTAATTGGACCGTGGAACGACCAGAAATTGCAAAAGTGGCCAATTTCGCCCCCCCCCCCCACAATTAAAAATATAGCCCTCCCACCCTAATAATTGCAAAATTACTTTTTTAACCTTTTAAAATCTATAGATAGCCCCTTCTTCTTCATTTTTTCTCACAATTCACTCTCTTACTACTCTAATTCTCTCTCAAGTCTCAAGTCTCTCTTGATATTATAGTTCTTAAATTCTCAAATCTCAAATTCCCAATTATTTATTATTTCAAGTTTCATCAATTATTTAGTTTAGCCATTACAAAATTATTATTATCAAATATCAATTATTCAAGTGAAGTGTGGTATCAATTATCAAGTATTCAAGTATTATCAACTATCAAGTTTCGGTCTATCAATTGAAGTTTGAATTTTGATATCAAAAATTCAAAATTAGTGCGGCATAAGGAATCCCGGTACACTCGTTCCATCTCTTTCTCTTATTTGGTGTACACTTATTTTATTATTTAGAATTATTAATTTAGTTTCTTAATTTAATTTCTTACTTTAATTTATATAATGGATTTACTTAGAGCGGCCAAAAAAGCGTGCACTAGTAGAGGTGGTAGTAAGAAAACTTCAAAAAGAACAAGAGGTGGTGTTGGTTCTTCTAGTAGCTTTACACATATTTCTGAAAGTTCACCTGAAAATTTAAATGTAGATTATGAGCGAATGCAAGAAAATTATGGTGTAGATGATGATTTAGATGCTTTGTTAGATGATATTCAATCACCCGATAATCTTGAAACACCACCACCTACACCTGGTAATGCTAGTCAAACTCAAAATGTTAGGAGTGCAACAAGTAGGCCTCCTCTCCCTATTAAGAAGAATCGACGATTAAGAAGCAAGTGTTGGATGTTTTTTGAAAGACTAGAAGATCAAAAATATTATGTAAAATGTAAAATTTGTAGTGAACATTATAAACATGAGCCCGGTAAAGGAGCAGGAACGGGTCAACTTCGTAGGCATATGGAAGAGAAACACCCTCTTGATTGGGGAGTAGATGAGTTATCTGGGCAACAAAGACTTAACCTGAGTACTGGTGGGTTATTTGGGAAATACGATATTAAGAAAGATCGGGAAGAATTAGTAAAATGATTGTTTTAGGTTGTTTACCTTTTAGTTTTGCTTCTTCACCGTATTTTGTTACTTATATTCAAAGAATTTATAACCCTATGTTTAAAAGTATTCCTAGAAGTACTTATAGAGCTGATATCTTTAGGCTTTTTGGACAATATCAGACATATATACGTTATTTGTTCGCAAGTCTTCCTTGTAAAGTTTCTCTTACTTCTGATATTGGTCGTGCTGTGAATGGAAATGATTATTTGACTGTTACATGTCATTGGATAGATGATAATTTTTGTATGAAAAACGTATTATTGCTTTTAAATATGATGAAGATCAAAGTCATATTGGTGCATTTATAAGTAATACTATACATGAAGTTGCTATATTTTATAATCTTGCAGAAAAAGTTGTGTATGACATTTGATAATGCTTCAAACAACACTGCTGCTATTACAATATTAAAATTGCATCTACACCCACCAATTCCTGAAATATTTCATATTAGATGTGCATGTCATATTTATAACTTGATTGTGAAGAGTGGCCTTGAATTATTTAGAGATGAAATTACTTTAGTTAGGAGAGCTGTTGGTGTAATTCAAGGAAATAATAGAAGTGCTAGATTAAATGCATTTAAGGAAAAATGTGTACACTATGGACTAAAACCAAAGACTCATGCCTGAAGAAATAGTTACTAGGTGGAATTATACTTATTTGTTCTTAAGATGTTATAAATATAGAATGCCTATAACTGAAGTTGCTAATTCTCATTGTACTGATCCTAACCGTTTGTTAACATCTAGAACTTGGGAAGTCATTCATGATGTTATACAATTTTTACAAAAATTTTATGTGGCTACACTTGAGTTTTCTGGAGCTTATTATCCTACCATTTCAAATGGTTTAGTTCATATTGCTGAAATTTCTCTTTTACTACATAATTTGAAGCAGAAAGAAGGATATGCTACTGTTGTTGAATCTATGCTAGATAAGTTTAAAAAGTATTTCTACCCAATTCCCTATATTTACCTAATTGGTGCTATTTTAAACCCTACTGTCAAAATGATAAAGTGTCGCCAATTAATTAGAGCTTTATATACTTATATGGATATTGGCCCAACTGAAACTCCTGATATTGACACTTGTATTTCTGAGCTACACACACATTTACAAACTTTATATAATTATTATGCTAACATTGTTGATGCTTCTTCGGTTGTAGATGCAAATATTCCTTCAACTAATCCTTCAACATCTGGAACAACTATGGATGATGATGATTGTGTTCAAGATTATCAGATTTGGTCTACACTAGGAGAGCATCAACAAACCAGTAGCAGGAATATTGATGAACTACAATTCTACTTGCAAAAGTCACCAGGGGCCCTCACAAAGGATTTTCTACCGCTGGGTTGGTGGAGGAGCAACTCAAATCAATTTCCTGTTCTTTCGGCCATGGCTCGAGACGTGCTAAATGTGCCGATTTCAACAGTCGCATCAGAGAGCGCATTTAGCCAAGCAAGGCAGCAGCTAGGAGATACCCGTCATTCATTGGGCAGCAACGCTTTGGAAATTCTAGTGTGCTTCAGAGATTGGATAAGATCAGAACGGCGAAATCAAGGGCGTGACGAGGTAGACGGAGAGGATGACCAAGAAATTGGAGATATAATGGTTTATGGTTCCAATTCAACCAATGCCGGAAACCAAGAACCTCATGTTGACATGGAAGAACTTATAAAAATGATGCAAAGCATGTGATGTACTATTTCTTATTTTTTATAAATTATTGTAAACTTTTAAGTTTTAATTTGCAAGTTCAAAAATTCAAAAATAAAAAAATAAAAAAAGAACTTGCAAATTAATTTGAAGTATTAAAAATATAAATGAAAGCCTTCGGAGTTTGTTCCTTACATTGCCTATTCTTATACTCTTATTAAATAATTTTTTGTAGCCACTTACTTTCTAATTTCAATTTTATAATTTTAAAATACAAATTTCAAATTTAAAACTTTAAACTTCAAAGTTTAATTCTAAACCTTAAAAGTTTGCAAATACTTAACTATCAATAACATTGAATAAGAAAAAGAAAATTTAAATTAAAAAAGAAAAAAGAAAAAAACTAGAGCCCCGCCCGCCCCGAGCCCGTTTGAGCCATAACTAGTACGGCCCCACAAAACCCCGAAAAAACAAAGCCCACTAAGAGCCCGTATCCCCAACCCGCTAACAGCCCGCCCGCTAACCGAACGGGCTGGGGTTTTCCCGTTCAGCCCGTCCCAGCCCGCCCGATAAACACCCATAGGATAAACTACTAAACTTTGGGAAGTTTCTAGGTGTTTCTTTTGAAGGGAAGGAAGATGGGGTGTTAGAACTGTTGAGGGAGATTAAGCAACAATCTTTTAATGATGGTGCAGGGAGAGAGTTGGGCCAAGGTGTTAAGCAAAATAATTTAGGGGATGTAGCGGTGTACCAGAGAAGGGGTCGGGTGTGTGACAGGGAGGAAGTGAGCTCGATTAGAGGGGGTGGGGAGAAGGGGGATATTGTTTCTTATGGAACTTAAGATTCTTTCATGGAATGTGAGGGGGATGAATGACCCAAACAAAAGGGCCATCATCAAAGTGGGAGTTAGAGAGTGGGGTGCTAACCTAGTTTGCTTTCAGGAGACAAAAATAGAAGTTGTGTCGGATGTGATTGTGAGGAGTGTCTGGAGAGGTAGTTGGGTAAAATATGACTGGGTTTCAGCAGCGGAAAGTGCCGAGGGCATTCTTCTAATGTGGGATGATAGAAGCTTGGAGGTAAAGGAAATTAAGAAGGGAGTTTTTTCTTTAGCAACTCTTGTCAAAGATAGAGTTAGTGGGGTGGAGTGGGGATTTGGGGGAGTGTACGGACCGGTAGGAGAAGGGTCCAAGGTATTCTTCTGGGAGGAACTGGCCAATATGATGGGGGAATGGGACATTCCATGGGTTCTAGGGGGAAACTTTAACACTATTAAATTCCTGAAGGAGAAATTAGGGTGTAGTCTGATTTCGAGGGCCATGGAGGACTTGTCTGACTTCATCAATGATCACTTTCTCATTGATCTTCCTCTGTCAGGGGAAAGGTTTACTTGGGTCAGAGCGGAGGATTCCAACTCAAGGTCTAGACTTGATAGATTTCTGATATCGCCCTCCTGGGATGAGCCGGTGCCGAATGTGCTGCAGATTCCTTTACCTAGGCTGACTTCGGATCATTTGCCTATCTTGCTAGATGGATGCAGAGGGAGGGGGGTGTGTGGTACCTTCCGATTCGAGAACATGTGGTTGAAGGTGCCAGGATTTGGTGACAAGGTGAAAGAATGGTGGACAAGTTACGGGGTATCAGGGACACCTTCATTCCGTCTTTCGCAGAAACTTAAATTGCTCAAGGAAGATATTATTAGGTGGAATAAGGAGGTTTTTGGGAGGTTAGAGGTTAAAATGAGGGAGCTTATGCATGAATTGGGGGAACTAGAGAGAGGGGAAGGGGCGAGGGAGTTAGATGAATCTGAGAAAGAGAGATTGGGGGGGGTTAAGAAGGAAATAGTCGAGTTAGTAATAGCTCAGGAGACTAGTTGGCGGCAAAAATTGAGGACGATATAGTTAAAGGAGGGGGATTCGAATACCAAATTTTTCCATAGAGTGGCGGTTGCAAGTCGAAGGAGAAACTTCATAGAGTCCTTAGTTGTGGATAGGGTGAGGATTGAGGGAGAAGAGGAGGTAAAAGGGGCGATAGTGGGGTTTTATGAGAACTTATACAAAGAGGAAGTTAGTTGGAGGTCGACTTTGGGGGGAATAGAGTTCAACCACATAGAGGGGAGGGAGACAGTGAGTGGCTAGAAAGGGCTTTCGAGGAGGAGGAGGTGCACGAGGCTGTGTCGAGTTGTGCTGGTGATAAGGCCCCCGGCCCTGATGGTTTCTCCTTAGCCTTCTTCCAACTCTGTTGGGACACCATCAAGGGGGAGTTGATGGAAACCATTGAATACTTCTATGTGAATGGTGTTTTCGAGAGAAGTATCAATGCTACTTTTATTACTATTGTGCCTAAGAAAGAAGGTGCATCTTGTATCAGAGACTACAGGCCTATTAGTCTCGTGGGAAGCATTTACAAGATTTTTTTTTTTTGATTTGCACCGGGTGTCCGAGTCTCTAAGAGACCCGACTAATCCCGGGGGTGCACAGGCCCTCGGCAAGGAGTTTCCCGCAAGTGCACCACGGTTAATTCAAGTTTTACCCAGTCCGATGGCCCGCAGAAATTGTTTGCACCCAGTGGGTTTCGAACTTGAGACCTGAAAGGGGAGCAAACCCCAAGGCTCAAGTCAATTGCCACCAGGCCAACCCCTGAGGGTTTTTAAAAGATTATTTCTAAAGTGCTTTCCAACAGACTCAAGAAGGTTCTTGACGTGTCCGTTTCGTCCTCCCAGAATGCGTTTGTGGAAGGTAGGCAGATCCTGGATGCCGCTTTGGTGGCAAATGAACTTGTAGACACTAGAAGGAAAAATAGAGATCCCGACTTACTATGCAAGTTGGACCTTGAGAAGGCTTTCGACCATGTCAATTGGGAGTTCCTGGATTTCATTATAATGCGGATAGGGTTTGGGGCAAGATGGAGGGGATGGATCAAGTTCTGTATTTCCTTAGTCAGATTCACTGTCCTGGTTAATGGTAGTCCGTGTGGTTTCTTTGGCAGCTCCAGGGGTCTCAGGCAAGGAGACCCCCTATCCCCCATGCTATTTATTCTAGTGATGGATGCTCTGAGTAAAATGATGGATCGTGCGGCGGCCGGAGGCTTCTTGAGAGGATTCTCAGCTCCGATCGGGGTGCCTAGTGCCCAGTGCCCGAAGAGTCTCTAATTTGCTTTTTGCGGATGACACCCTGGTTTTCTGTGTTACCGATATGGATAAGTTGACCTACCTGAAGCAGGTCCTGCAGTGGTTTCAGATAGTATCAGGTCTCAAAATCAACCTCGGCAAGTGTGAAATTTTCGCGGTGGGTGAGGTTGCTAACATTGATGTTTTGCCTTATGTTCTTAGATGTAAGGTGGGCTCCTTTCCCACTACTTACCTGGGTCTCCCATTGAGCGCTTCGCATAAGGATACTATGGTTTGGAATCCAGTGATCGAAAGGGTTGAAAAAAGATTAGCAAGCTGGCAGAAACGGTAGTTGTCAAAAGGCGGAAAGGAAGTGCTTATCAAAAGCACTTTATCGAGTATGCGCACCTATTACCTGTCCCTGTTGCAAGCTCCTGTGAGCATCACGGAAAAACTGGAGCGGCTTCAAAGGAATTTTCTTTGGGATGCGGCAGATGGAACTAGAAAGTATCATCTAGTGAATTGGCAGACAGTCACTTCCCCAAAGAAGTGGGGTGGACTTAGAGTAAAAGATCTTAGGGTATTCAACGGAGCTTTGTTGGGGAAATGGCTGTGGAGATTCGGGGTAGAAGAACATGCTCTATGGAGGGAGGTCATAGTAGAAAAGTACGATTCCACGGGAGGGGGTTGGAGGACCAAGGCAATCACAACACCTTTCGGGTGTGGCATGTGGAGGAGTATCATGAATCCTTCAGTGGTAACATCACTTACAGGATGGGAGATGGAAGGAGAATCAGCTTTTGGAATCATAGGTGGTGTGGAGAGGAAACTCTGAGGGTCTCCTTCCCCCACGTCTTCAGGGTTCCAAACCAGAAGGAATTGATGGTCCAACAGATTCGTAAGGAGCATGAAGGGGGGGTAGTATGGGACCTCTCATTTAGAAAGAACATGCAAGATTGGGAGATTGCGGAGCTCCAAGATTTATTGACACTGCTATATGGGCAAGACATGCCCCAGCCATCTTGTGATTCTTGGAGATGGGGTTTGCGTGGCGATGGTTTGTTCACCGTAAAGTCCTTTTACCAGAGTATGTTGGTGAGAGAGGAGGCCTCTTTTCCACACTCCTCGATCTGGATTCCTAAGGCGCCCACGAAGATGTGCTTTTTTGCATGGCTAGCAGCGAGAGGAGTAATTTTGACTGCTGAGAATCTGCGAAAGAGAGGAATTACACTTGTTAGATGGTGCTATATGTGTAAAAGCTCAGGGGAAGAAGTTGATCATCTTTTGTTGCATTGCCCTGTGTCCTCAGCTTTGTGGAGGGCGATTCTGAACCTTTTTGGTGTTCAATGGGTGATGCCAAGCACCGTAAAAGAAATGTTATATAGTTGGGTAGGTTTCCGTAGAAGAAGAAAGCAAAAGGCGTGGAAGTTCGCCCCGTTAGCTCTTATGTGGATAGTTTGGGGGGAGAAAAATAGGAAAGCTTTTGAGGGGATTAAATCTATTTTTTCACATCTTAAGAATAGTTTTTTATCTTTAATCGCTTTTTGGTGCACTCATATAGCCCCTACTTGTATAGAAGATTGGGCGTCTTTTGTAGAGAATCATGTTCTGAGGTAAATTCTCTACTTTTTGGTATACTTCCTGTATATGGGAGTTCTATCCCTTTTGATTAATACAATTTACCTTATCAAAAAAAAAAGTGTACATAAACATACATTACAAAATTACTAATGAAAATTTAGATCTAATTTTATACTTTCAAAATTGAAGATTACTATACAATGTAAAACCAAACTAATACACATATTAGGACGAGTAAGAAAATATCTGTAAACAAGATTACTATGACATGCCAATGTTTTGAAAATAATAGTAATACTTATATTTAAAGTAATAATAAATACTCACATTATATACTGAAATTAGTATAAATAAATGGTAATTGTATATACAAGTAATTGTATTCTATCATTTATTTGTGACTTTTAGCACAATAACATATTTCAGTTGGTAATTAAGATATTGGGAATTTAATATTTTGTGTTATTAGACAGCTTTCTCTGCCGTGAAGATTTAAAAAACACAAAATATAGAATTAATTGCCCACCCCAACCAAACACTTTGGACAAATATCCTTTTTATAAATGATCTTTTGATTTTCTTTAAACCTTCCCCAGTATTTGTATTTTGTCTGTTCATTTTTTAATTATCTTTTGATGATTGAGGACTATGGCAGTTTCATTCCTTATTGAGTTGACTATATCGAACCAATATTCCTTATTCCACATGAATTTATATTTTTATTTTATAACTCAAACATAATATTTTTATATAAATTCTAAAAACTTTTTACTCCTTTACCTATGTTACAACGCGCGTATCATAAGACTAGTTCATTTTAAACACCAGAAAATAGTTCCTCCATCAACATCATTCTTTCACACAGGTTTATCGTTTATTGGTGCATAAGATATTTAAACAACCATATGACTGAATTCTTCATAGGAAAGCGAAGGCCCTTAAATTATTAGTATATGCATGTATAACTGTCAAGTAGTAGGCACATAGTGGAAGTGCCTTTTTAATCAGTCACATTGATCTAAACAAAAATGCACCAGTAAGGAATCAAACCTCTTAAAGAAAAACATATTCACACCTATCTTAAACTAAGAAATTCTGCTTCAATCAAACAGAGTTGCAGTAACATACCCGAGGGGCGCGAGCTCCCATTTCTTGAAAAGCACGAGGGTTTTGCAAAAATGCTACGACTTCATTAATTTCTTCTCTCATAGAATCAATGCTTGCAAAGTCATTCAAACGTATAGGGGGATTCTTCACCCTCTGGGAAACAGAGAAAAGGAGAATTGATCACCGAAAGTAAGTATACCAAGGCATTGTCTTGGTTAAAGAACAAAAGTGCAAACCTTCATCTGATCAAAAGCAGTACTGATTGGATCAACACCTGCCTTCTTCTTTAGCTTTATTCTCCTCGTCCTAAATCTAAAATATGCTTTCTGCAGCAAAGTATAACAATTATTATGCATAAACTTGACTTATACGAAATTATTGCAAGAAGTAACAATTACTTGTAAGCTGTTATCTAGCAATGATTCATGCAGAAACATATAAGTTGACCACATACAATCCTTCAAGGAAATTATCCTTGGACCAAGAATATCCTGAATCGTAAAACCTTTAGCAGCAAAAAGAAAGATCTGAGCTAGTCTACAAATATACAAACATCATACCAAAAATCAATTTTTAGAGCTAATAACAAAAAATTACTTCAATCAAGCTACTTTGTTTTTCTTAAAGTCAGGTTCATCTTATTCAAAATTTGCACCAAGAAAGTGCAGTTTACAAATATACAAAAGTATTTTCACAATAAGCTGTATAGGGAGCTAACAAAATCCAGAATACTTTCTGTCATTTACAACTTTTAGTTTCGTTAAAAGTAACAAAACTAATTATCTTAACCAAATTCTCTAAAGATCAATTTTAATATTCAGAAACGATTTTGATAAGCCAAACAAAAAGAAAGGCCCTTAGAATCAAAATTCTAGAGTATTTGCTGCATTGCTTCTCATCAAAAACTCAATGTCACATCTATTTCGCCCTTAATCACATGAACAAAACACTGTATGGAAACCTTTTATCAAAATCCCTATTTGTCCCACCACATTTCATGCATCCATAATACATTCTTATATTTCAATTATTTGACTATAATAGGCTCTTATCCTATCATTGAAACAAAAGACCCCAAACAACTTGTCTACCGTCTTTCTTTTCTTTTAGCACTCTATGAGCCCGTTTGGATGGGCTTGTTTTAAGTGACTTTTAAGCCAAAATAGCTTTTAAGCCATAAGTTAGGAATTCTAACTTCTTGCTTTTGACTTGTTTTTGTCATTTTAGCTTAAAACCAAGTGCTTAAAAGCACTTTTTTACTTTATCCAAACACTACAATGACTTAAAAGCTATTTTAGCTTAAAAGCACTTAAAACAAGCCAATCCAAACGGGCTCTATATATCAGCAGCACGTCATTTACACAAACTAGGTTTTTCTCCACATTGGAGCCCGAAATTTGGAACTAACATATTTTACAATTCAATTCAGGCTTCAACAACATCCAAGTAACATCTAATGAAGAAAGATCAAACAAAATCCCTTGATAAAAGCACTGTAAACATGTATATAAACATGTGTGTGTATATATATACAGCAACAACAACAACAACCCAGTGAAATTTCACAAGTGGGGTATGGGGAAGGTAGTGTGTACGCAGACCTTACCCCTACCTATGAAGGTAGAGAGGTTGTTTCCGAAAGACCCTCCATTCAAGAACGTAAAAAATGGAGCAATAGAGAAAAAATAGCAACAACAGTGAAATAAGAGAGTGTAAGCAAATAATACAACGAATAATGATAGAGATCTAGGGATATGAAACTACAAGAATAGTACCAATCCTACTGCTAATACTGACATACCGTATAGAAACAAGGGACTAGGAATAGGAAGGTACCCAACTAGTACTACTACTACTGGTAAGACAAGGCAAAACTCTAGACTGTCTATCAACCCACCACCCTAATTTTCGATCTCCACACCTTCCTATCGAGGGTCAAATCCTCGACAAGCTGGAGCAGAACTATGTCCTGCCTAATCACCTCACCTCAGTTCTTCTTAGGCCTCCCTCTACCCCTCCTCTGACTCGCCACGGGCAACCTCTCGCACCTCCTAACCGGGGCATCAGCGTCCCTTCTCTTCACATGACCAAACCATCTCAGCCTTAATTCCCACGGGAGCCACACCCACTTTGTCCCTAATATATTCATTCCTAATCTTATCTTTTGTGGTACGCCCACACATCCATCGCAACATCCTCATTTATGCTACTTTCATCTTCTGGGCATGAGATTTCTTGACTGGCCAACACTCGGCTCCATACAACATGGCCGGTCTAACTACCACTTTGTAGAACTTGCCCTTAAGTCTAGGTGGCACATTCCTATCACACAAAACACTAGAAGCAAGCCTCCATTTCAACCATCCCGCTCTTATACAGTGTGTGACATCCTCGTCAACCTCCCCGTTACTCTGTAATATAGACCCAAGATATTTGAAAATATCTCTCTTGGGGATGACTTAGGTATCAAGCTTCACGTCCACTTCTGCTTCATGCGTCCTGTGAGAAGGCACGGGAGAAAATATGATATATGTTGATATATTGTATGTGATGCAATACAAGAGGTGTTATTTATAGCTACTCTATACAAAGGGGATACTACTCCTATTCCGGTGTGGGACAATTACATAGCTATCTCTAACACTCCCGCTCAAGCCGGAGCATATAAATCATATGTACCGAGCTTGTTACATATATAATCAATGCGAGGACTAGTGAGGGACTTGGTGAAAATATCTGCAAGTTGATCATTCGATCTCACAAACTTCGTAGTAATATCTCCTGAGAGTATCTTTTCTCTGACGAAGTGACAATCAATTTCAATGTGTTTAGTTCTCTCATGAAACACCGGATTTGATGCAATATGAAGTGCAGCTTGATTATCGCACACAAGTTCCATCCGACTGATTTCACCAAATTTCAACTCCTTGAGCAATTGTTTGGTCCAGACTAGTTCACATGTTGCCATAGCCATTGCTCGGTATTCTGCTTCTGCACTAGACCGAGCAACTACATTTTGTTTCTTACTTTTCCAGGACACCAAATTTCCTCCTACTAAAACACAATATCCAGACGTAGAACGTCTATCAGAAGGTGATCCTGCCCAATCAGCATCCGAGTACCCAACGATCTGCTCATGACCTCGATCCTCAAACAGTAATCCTTTACCTGGAGCCGATTTTATATACCGGATAATGCGGACAACTGCATCCCAATGACTATCACAGGGAGAATTCATAAACTGACTTACAACACTCACAGGATAAGAAATGTCGGGCCTAGTCACTGTGAGATAATTTAATTTACCAACCAGCCGCCTATAGCTTGCAGGATCGCTAAGCGGCTCCCCCTGTCCAGGCAGAAGTTTAGAATTCGGATCCATCGGCGTGTCAACAGGTCTGCAACCTGTCATCCCTGTTTCCTCAAGAATGTCTAACACATATTTCCTTTGAGAAATAACAATACCTGAGCTAGATTGAGCAACCTCAATACCTAGAAAGTACTTCAATCTGCCTAGATCCTTAGTTTGAAAGTGCTGGAAGAGATGCTGCTTCAGATTAGTAATACCATCCTGATCATTGCCCGTAATAACAATATCATCAACATAGACTACCAGATAAATACATAGACTTGAAGCAGAGTGGCAATAAAACACAGAGTGATCAGCTTCACTACGAGTCATGCCAAACTCCTGGATAACCGTGCTGAACTTACCAAACCAGGCTCGAGGAGACTGCTTTAGACCATAAAGTGACCGACGCAAGCGACATACAAGGCCACGAGACTCCCCCTGAGCAATAAAACCAGGTGGTTGCTCCATATAAACCTCATCCTCAAGATCACCATGAAGAAAGGCATTCTTAATGTCCAACTGATAGAGGGGCCAATGACGAACTGCAGCCATGGATAGAAAAAGGCGAACTGATGCCACTTTAGCCACTGGAGAGAAGGTATCACTGTAATCTAGCCCAAATATTTGAGTGTATCCTTTGGCAACAAGACGTGCCTTAAGTCGATCAATCTGGCCATCGGGACCAACTTTGACTGCATAAACCCAACGACAACCAACGGTAGATTTACCTGAAGGAAGAGGAACAAGCTCCCATGTACCACTTGTATGTAAAGCAGACATCTCGTCACTCATAGCCTGTCGCCATCCTGGATGAGACAATGCTTCACCTGTAGACTTAGGGATGGAAACCGAGGACAATGAAGATATAAAAGCATAATGGGGAGATGACAGACGATGATAACTCAAACCAACATAATGAGGATTAGGGTTTAGTGTGGTCCGTATACCTTTTCGAAGTGCAATCGGTGTACTAGGAGCAGGATCCGCAGTAGGAGCCGTGTCAGGTGCAGGACGAGAACCAGATGGGCCTGATGTAGGGCGCAAACGACGATGATAAGTCAAGAGTGGTGTTCCTGTGGCTGGGGAACTAGGAGGGATAACACTGGACTCCTCAAAAGTTGGTATGGGTGAAACCTCTGTGGTTGAAGGTGGAGGAGGATTACTAAACTCCTCAAAGGTCGGTATAGGTAAGACCTCATATATGTCATGGCGGTCAGCAGAAGTGACATCAGTTGTGAAGAAAGGTTTAGACTCGAAAAATGTGACGTCAGCTGACATAAGGTACCTATGAAGATCAGGTGAATAACAACGATATCCCTTCTGAACACGAGAATAACCAAGGAAGACACACTTGAGAGCACGAGGAGCTAACTTATCTTTCCCCGGGGCTAAGTTATGAACAAAACATGTGCTCCCAAAAACCCGAGGTGGAAGAGGGTATAAGGCTGACTGGGGAAACAATATTGAATGTGGAATCTGACCCTTGATGGGAGATGAAGGCATCCTATTAATCAAATAACAAGCTGTGAGAACTGCATCGCCCCAAAAACGCAGCGGAACACGAGACTCAATTAGAAGTGTGCGAGCAGTCTCAATAAGGTGCCTATTCTTTCTTTCTGCAACCCCATTTTGCTGAGGGGTATAAGGACAAGATGTCTGATGAATAATTCCATGAGAAGACATAAACTGCTGAAACTGAGAAGATACATATTCTAAGGCATTATCACTGCGAAAAATGCGGATAGAGACACCAAATTGGTTTTTGATTTCAGCACAAAAACTCTGGAATATAGAGAATAACTCAGAACGATCTTTCATTAAGAAAAGCCAAGTACATCTTGAGTAATCATCAATAAAGCTAACAAAATAACGAAATCCCAAGGTTGAACTGACTCTACTAGGACCCCATATATCAGAATGAACCAAGGAGAAAACAGACTCTGCATGACTCTCAACACTACGCGTAAAGGAAGCTCGGGTATGTTTCCCAAGCTGACACGACTCACAATCTAATCTAGACAAACTGGATAAACTAGGCACCATCTTTTGAAGTTTGGATAAACTCGGATGTCCTAAACGTCTGTGGATTAGATCTGGAGGATCTGTAACTAGACATGTTGTGGAAGGACTGAGCGAGTTAAGGTAGTAAAGACCTTCTGATTCACGACCTGTACCAATTGTCCGTCCCGTACTGCGGTCCTGCATAATAAAAGAATCATCAATAAAATATATACCACAATTGAGGGCACGAGTCAAACGACTAACAGATGCAAGACTAAAAGGACAACCAGGAACATAAAGAACGGAATCTAGGGTGATAGAAGACAATGGGTTGGCTTGTCCAACTCCTTGTGCCTTAGTTTGACATCCATTGGCTAAAGTAACAGTAGGAAGAGACTGTGAATATACAATATTCGACAAAAGTGATTTATTACCAGAGATATGATCAGAAGCGCCTGAGTCCATGACCCATGGTCCAAGAGTACTAGACTGGGAAACACAAGCAAAAGAATTACCAGCAATAGGAGTGTCAGTCTGGGCAACTGAGGCTACTTGTGGAGATGTTTGCTTACTTGCTCGATACTGAAGGAGCTCATTATATTCTTCTTTAGATACAGAAAAGCCCTGGTTACCTGTAGTCTCGCTCTGAGCAACGTAGGCATTTTTGGGTGGACGGCCATTTAAGGAATAACACATTTCGCGAGTGTGTCCAAGTTTGTGACAATAAGAACACTTGGGTCTAGATCTCCCAAAACGACCGCCTCCTCGTCTATTCTCCATAGCTTGAGATGCCCGAACATCCACTGTCTGGGATGCAAGAACAGAGGAATCAAGTATCTGTGATGAAATCACTGGGTGACTTGGTGCTGCAGCAAGGCGAAGTAATCGAGAGAATAATTCATCAACTGTAGGGACAGTCGGACTCGCCAAAATCTGGTCTCGTACTGAATCAAGATCATGAGGAAGTCCAGCGAGTGTAAGAACTAGAAACATTTTCTGTCGCTGCTCTTGTTGTTTTGACACACTAGCAGAAACTGGCATCAATGTCTCAAATTCCTCCATGACTGCCTGTACCTGACCCAAGTAAGTAGACATATCTAATTCTTGCTTCTTTAAGTTTGTCATCCGTGATATCACATCATAGAAGCGAGATATATCATTAGTGTATAACGTACGAGCCTTTGCCCAAACCAAATAACATGTCTGGAATGGCCGAAACAAAGGCATCAACTTAGAATCAATAGAACGCCACAAGATGCTACATAATTGAGCATCAATTTTTGCCCAAAGCGCTATCGCCTTTTCATCTCCTTCGCTAGACTGTTTAATCAGATGATCTTGCACACCTTGACCTTTACACCACAACTCGACAGATGAAGCCCAAGCTAAGTAGTTTGAACCTCCCATTAAAGGTTCCGAGGTAATCATAACATTAGAGTTTCCAGAACTCATGCTTTTAGACCCAAAAACATCAATTCCCAAAGACATCTTGTAAATTATTACCAAATAAGAGAAATAATCAACTGTAATCCACTGAAAATAGAGTAAGGAACACTGAACCAGAATAGTAAACTACTGTAGCAGTTGGAAAGTTACTGTTGCAGCCGGAAAATATTCAAAGTGGTCGGAATGAAATAAAAACAGTAGGGGTAGGATCGGAATTACCAGAAGACCCAACTGTTCTGAAGGAACTTTTTCAAAAAATGGTCGGAAGTCCATTTTTTTTTTTGAAATCACTATTCACGCCGAAAAATAAAAAAGTGGTCGGAATTTGGTGTAACCTGGATGGGTAGGCTCGGAATTGCAAGGGAAATAATCTGTCCTGAAGAGTCGTCGCCAAAAAATGGCCGGAAGGTGGCCCACGCAACGTTGGAACTTCGCCGGAAAATTTTCTTTGGACAGCTACAGTACCGCCGGAGATTTTCACTGGGACTTGGTCGCCGGACAGTGACTACTCTTGTGGTAGTGTTGGATTTTGTGCACAACACTGACCGAGACAAAGCAGACGCAAAACAACTTTGAAAGTCGCCGGAAAAAAGGGTTCTGGTGACTGATTTTACTTCCCGGAATCGCTGGAATTTATGCACAGCGATAAATCTCTCACGATAGCTCTGATACCGTATGAGAAGGCACGGGAGAAAATATGATATATGTTGATATATTGTATGTGATGCAATACAAGAGGTGCTATTTATAGCTACTCTATACAAAGAGGATACTACTATTCCAATGTGGGACAATTACATAGCTATCTCTAACACGTCCTGACACGGAACTTACACTCCAAGTATTCTGTTTTTGTCCTGCTCAACTTGAAACATTTAGACTCCAGGGTCTGTCGCCACAACACCAGCTTAGCATTAACCCCGTCGCGCGTCTCGTCAATAAGCACTATATCATATGCAAATAACATACACATGGCATTCCCCCCCGGATGTTACACGTCAGCACATCCATCGCTAGGGCAAATAAAATTGGGCTACTTTGATCAAGATGCAATCCCTCCACTTGAAAATAATCTGAATCACCACCCACGGTCCTCACCCGAGTCTTAGCTCTATCGTACATGTCCTCAATCACCCTAATGAACATTATTGGAACGTCGCTAACCTCCAAACATCTCCATAGAACCTCCTTAGGGACTTTGTCGCATGCTTTTTCTAACTCAATGAACACCATATGCAAGTCCTTCTTCCTCTCCCTATATTGTTCCACCAACCTCCTCACAAGATGGATGGCTTCTGTAGTCGACCGCCCCAGCATGAATCCGAACTGATTCTCCGAAATAGACACACTCCTTCTCACCCTCCTCTCCACTACCCTCTCCCAAATTGTCATGGTGTGACTCAGCAGCTTGATACCCCTATAGTTGGTGCAATTCTGGACAACACCCTTGTTCTTGTACAATGAGACCATCACACTCCACCTCCATTCTTCAGGCATTCGCTTTGTCCTAAAAATGACATTAAACAATCCAGTAAGCCACTAAGCCACTCCAAGCCTGCCCGGCCTACGTCCTTCCAAAATTCCACCAAAATCCCGTCTGGTCCGGTCGTCCAACCCCTACTCATCTTCCGCATGGCCTCCTCAACTTCTCCAATCTTAATACGCCTACAAAACCTTAAATCTCGCTGGCTTTCTGAGTTCTCCAACTCCCCGAGCACAATGCTCTTGTCCCCATCCTCGTTCAGGAGTCTATGGAAGTATGTCCGTCACCTGCGCCTAATACATGCCTCTTCCACCAACATATATACACATATACATATACATATACATATATATAAAATAATAAAGTAAAGTTCATTGCCTATAAGTTTTTGCAAAGCACCACTAAAATAGAACAGAAAGGCATTGACAGCATGATGTTTGGAGAGGGTACTAAGCAGCACAGAAATGACAGTTTTTGCAGTAAAGATACTACTCCTTCTGTTTCATTTTATGACCCTAATTGATTGGGCACGGGGTTTAAGAAAGAAATGAAGACTTTTAAAACTTGTTGTATTAAACATGCCAAAACATTTGTGCGGCTATAAGGCTTTTGAAACTTGTGGTTTTAAACATGCCATAACATTTGTGTGGCTATAAAAGATTCTCGTTACGGGTAAAATGAGAAAATTAAAAGTGGACATGTTCTTTAAACAGACTAAAGAGAAATAGGGTCACATAAACTGGAGAGATCAATGGGGGAGTAATAACTAAGATAAACATAGCAAAGAAGTTGTACTATGCATAAACAGAAACATACATTTGTCTAGACACTAGATATATAAATGAGTAGAGGAGGTAATTATACCACTCTCTGCAGCTTCCGTAAGTTGGGGTTTCTCCTTAAAGGTCCATAACCAAGAAGCTGCGGAATTTTCCTCTTCATAAAGCGTATCACCCAATACAATACATAGCCATATATTGCAGTTCTAATCAAGAACCAGAGATACCACTGCAATTCATCTGTTTTTCTTGATCTGAAACTCATTTCAGCCTCAGATTGCCATTTCAAGTACCAAGTTGAGGCAACAGATTGATCGACATACTCTGGCCAAGCCATACCCAGCCGCATCCTCACCTACACCACAACAGCAAGAGACTGCTTTGAAAACACGGTTAATAAACAAGAAGGAAGATTAAACAATCAACAGGGTCAAGTTGAAAGCTATATAAATACCCGATAAGGGATGACAAATTCCACAGTAGGGAAAACAATCATCATCATGATGTCATCATTTATGTTTCTAACTTTCTCCACAATCCAGTCTCTTCCGCGAGAAACAATTCTCAGAGTCCACAATCCATTTAGACATTGAAGACAGAGTCTTGTGACCAAGAGAAATTGTTGGCGGAAGTCCAGTTCTGAGAAAGGAATCCACATCAGCTGAACCACAGTTGGGATACCTGAAGCAAGCATTCTCAGGTACAAGGCATCAAAACCTCCAAAATCTTCATAAATCATATCATATTCCTGGAATAAAAATGATGAGGTTAAAAACCAATGACAGATATTTACATCAGAAAGAGAAATCACTGCAGATAGAGCATCATACCTTGATATCAACATAATACTCTTTGTCATCTCCCTTCAACATAACATACATGGCAGCCCAGTCATGTCTGATTCTAGCACTCTCAAGAAGCTTCTTGGACACAGCATAGGGAACAGCCACAGGATCCATCTCCCACCTATTTCTTTCTTCATTGTACCATGATTTTGCCACCACTCTATCCCGATCCAGGAGGATCCTTTCCTATAATAAGCATTTGAAAATAATTATTAAAAAAATTCCACCTTACGAGAGGGCATGGTATCTTGCACTAAGACAAGCAATGAGCAACAACAACAACAAAAAACAAACAAACCCAGTGAAATCCCACAAGTGGGATCTGGGAAGGGTAGAGTGCATGCAGACCTTACATCTACCTTTGTGAGGGTAAAGAGGTTGTTTCCGATAGATCCTCCGCACGAGAAAATATGAGAAAAAAGCAATATCAGCAAGCAATACCAACAACATGATAATAGATAAATCGAAGCGAAAGAGGCAAGACTAGGGATAGTATTAAAAAACCAGAACATGTGGTAATAGAAAACTAAGCATAAGGGAATACAAGATCAATAATGCTAATGGTATGGCAAAGAAAAACGCTCAACTATCTACTAACCTTCTGCCCTAATCCTCGACCTTTACACCCTCCTACCAAGGGTCATGTCCTCGGTTAACTGAAGTTGCGCCAAGTCCTACCTAATCACCTCCTCCCACAACTTATTTGGCCTACCTCTACCTCTGCTTATACCCACCACGACCAACTTCTCGCATCTACTAACTAGGGCAGTTGTGTCCCCTCTGTTCACATGCCTGAACTATCTCAACCTCACTTCCCGCATCTTGTCCTCCATGGAGACCACTCACATCTTGTCCTCAATATCTTCTTTCCTAATTTTATCTCTCCTAGTATGCCCACACATCCATCTCACCATTCTCATTTCTACCACTTTCATCTTCTAGAAGTGGAATTTCTTTACACGCCAACACTCTACCCCATACAACATAGTCGATCTAATCATTGTACTGCAGAACTTACATTTGTCTCAGAGGTAAATTCTTGTCACACAAAACACCGAATGCGAGCCTCCATTCCATCCACCTCGCTCCAATATGATATGTGACGTCATCATCAGTCTCCTCATTATCTTAGATTACTGAAGGTACATAAAACTAGCTTTCATGGGGATGACGTGTGAGTCAAGCTTCACGTCCACATTCGCCTCATGAGTCACGTCGTTGAACTTGCACTCCAAGTATTCCATCTTGATCCTGCTCAACTTGAAACCTTTTGACTCTAGGGTTTGTCTCTAAACCTCCAACCTTGCGTTAACCCCACCTCGCGTCTCGTCAATCAGTAATATATCATCAGCAAACAACATCCACCATAGCACCTCCCCTTGAATGTGATGTGTCAAAACGTCCATCGCCAAAGCAAATAAAAAGGACTAAGAGTTGATTCATGATGTAACCCCATCTCAACTTGGAAGTGTTCTCAGTCCCCACCCACCGTTCTTACCTGAGTCTTGGCTTCATCATACATGTCCTTAATCACCCTAATGTAAGTAACAGGAACACGTCTGGAGGCCAGACATCTCTATAAGACCTCCCCGGGACTTTGTCATATGTTTTTTCTAGGTCGATGAACATCATATGAAGGTCCCTCTTCCTCTCTCTATACTGCTCCACCAATCTCCTAACGAGGTGAATTGCTTCCATAGTCGAACTCCCAGTCATAAATCTAAACTGGTTCTCGAAAATAGACACATTCATCCTCACCCTCGCTTCCACCATCCTCTCCCAAACTTTCATAGTATGGTTTAGCAGCTTGTTATCCCTATAGTTATTGCAATTTTGGATATCGCCCTTGTTCTGTAGAAGGGAAATATCATACTCCACCTCTATTCTTCAGACATCTTCTTCGTCCTAAAAATGACATTAAACAACCTAGTAAGTCACTCCACACCTTCCTTGCCCGCGTACTTCCAAAACTCCACTGAAATTCGTCTGCTCTACCCCTGCTCATCTTGCGTATAGCCCCCACAACCTCCTCAACTTTAATACGCCTACAATATCCAAAATCTCGATGACTCTCAAAGTGCTCCAAATCACCTAACACAATGTTCCTACAAGAGCTTATGGAAGTATGCCTGCTATCTTCGTCTTATAAGTGTCTCTTCCACCAATACTTTGCCGTCCTCATCTTTGATGCACTTCACTTGGTCCAGGTCGCGGAATTTGCTTTCTCTCACCTTAGCAACCTGTACAACTTCCTATCCCCACCTTTGGCCTCCAGTTCTTCATACAAAGTTTTAAAAGTATCAAATAGAACCAAAAGATTACGGCAACAAACTTCCATTATATAAGTCATGAAATAATTGATGACACCAATTACTAGATGCAAAAACCCAATAAGGATCTCGAGGCTCAAAAGCTCCCCAAATATCCTGAAATTCAATTTTCTTTCTCCATTAAGTAAATAGAACATGGCTTTTCCTGACCTCTTTAAAATAGCTCCCCCATCCCTTCTCGGAGAAATTTTAAAATGGAGCATCTTCAATTAATAGGATGAAGTTGCATGGCTAATCTGGCAATGGTATTTATTGGGACAAAGATGATAGGAGCCAACAACTTGTAATAGCCTGTATGGGACCTAGACAACCTTCTAGCTCAACATATCTATTAATTAACTACTACCTCTTTCTATACCCACCAGCACTAAGAATATCACAAGCAGGTCATTCAAAATGCTTGAAATGTAATGGCAAGTAGTTTGTTAAATCTTACCAACTATTCATTCGAATAAGAAATTGCCAAACTGGAACATTAATATCTTTCATTGGGAGGTAACTTAGTTCTCATTTACCGTGTGTCAGATACTATACCCATATATATTATGGTAGTATCACGGATTTATTTCTTATGCCTCAAAAGGCCTCTAGGGAGTTAGATATAATACAGAGAAATTTCCTATGGCCAGATTATCGAGAAAAGAAGGCTTACAATTTGGCTGAGTGGAAGACCGTCACAAAAAGCAAGAAACTAGGAAGGTTGGGGGTTAGAGAATTGAAGGCACTTAACAACGCAACAGTTTGATCTGCAAGTGGATTTAGAGGTACAATCAAGAAGAAAATGCTCTTTAGAGAGTCGTAATATGCACTAATTATGGACTTCTCAATCCCTGAATATCCAAATATGTTCCTCCCCCTCCCCCACTTGGTATGGGGAAACAAAAATTAGAGCCAAATGGGAATTTTCCTTTGTGAACTTTATTCTAAATGTAAGCGATGGTAGGAGCACAAGATTTTGGCATGATATTTGGCAATGGCTGGTTTGTCGAAAGGAATCTAAATAATTGGGAATTATACAGGTACCTATCCTTATTAGACATTCTAAGTTTAAGCATATATCCTCTGGTTTCTTTCAACTCTGATTATCTTTAATGGGCATCCAAAAAGCAACTTCTCTATTAGTTCTTGTACTCTATATCTACTCATACATCCCCTCAGAATGTCATATGGCCTTAGAAGATCATTTGGAAAGGTTTAGCCTTTCAAGGTGAAGTGCCTCTCTTGGTTGGTGGCCAAAGAGGCTTGTCTCATGCAAAGCAACCAGCAGAAAAGGGCTGCAGCTTTGTACCAGATGTCTCTTATGTGAAGAGCATATTGAACACCCATCTCTTCCTCCATTACAAATTACCAAAAAAAATTGGGATTTTATTCTTAACATCTTGGGAATTGATTGGTGTATGCCCAAAAAAGTCGTATCATTTTTGCCGTGATGGCACGGGAAAGGTACACAATGCTCTTCGAACAACAAATGGAAGACTATTCCAGCTATGGTGCATCTAGAAAGCAAGAAATAGAAGGTTGTTTGACGACAAAAAGAAAACTATTATACATGTCAAACACATTTTTTGGGGGCTTAATTTTTGGTGTAACATGGCTGATATAAATGTCTCTGACCCTACCACCATGTTTAACTTCATTTGCTCGTTGCATAATTTGTAAAGAGCTCATTTTGCCTTGTTTTTATGTTTCCTAGTAGTACCCGTATGACAATGTTGGTTCTTAATATACTCCATTTGTCCCAATTTATGTGGTGGTGTTTGATTGGACACGAAGTTTAAGAAAGAAGTGAAAATTTTTTAAACTTGTGGTTTAAAATAAGCCATAGGCACTCTTATAGCCCCTATTTGTATAGAAGATTGGGCGTCTTTTGTAGAGAATCATGATCTAATGTAAATTCTCTACTTTTTGGTATACTTCTTGTATACGGGAGTTCTCTCCCTTTTGATTAATACAATTTACCTTATCAAAAAACCATAGATATATGTACAGCTATAAATCATCTCATTAAGGGTAAATAAAAACTTTAAAGTCAAATTATTTCTAAATAAGGAAGTATGACATTCTTTTCGGCACAGACTAAAACAGAAAGTATGACACATAAATTGGGACAGAGAAAATAGAAGTTATCTTTACCGATTTAAAAACTAAAAAATAAACAGTTCAAAGTCTATTGCAAGTTAAATAGTAATCATAAACACTTAATAGTCGTCATAACAAAAGAGCAAAGTTTCTTTTCCCCTTCTTGAGCTACGTTCATTTTTTCCATATAAGGCAAATAAAATAACTAGGGAAACCCTATAGGCAAGCTGTACACCGAATTGCAGCGAATCCACAAAATAATATGGTTCTCTACAAAGAGGGTTCTTGATGCAAAAATTTGTAAGTACCTTTTAGCGCACAACAACGGATTCTTCAATGGTTTAGAGGGTGAACTTAGTCAAAATGAAGAAACCTGGTTTGTAGAGTTATCTAAGTGAAATATCAAAGGAACAAAAGCCCCAAAAATCCTGTAACAAAATGAAAAAAAAAATGAACTATTGTCGTCGGCAATTCTAGTTCTGTCAATTGGTGTTTTGCAGGAGCATCATTTATCTTTAAAAAGGACTAGAAAATTCCTATAGATTGATCCTCAGCATGTACCAGTCACACTCTGAGCACATTTATATGATCTCATAGAATGCAGTCCCCACCCTCAGCCCAACAAACAGGAAAATTAAAAACAGAAGGATCTCATGCTAAGACAAATGTAACCTGTAAGCATTCCTAATGAGCTAGGTTTTATTTCTCCTCTGGGGAGAGGGCCGGATGGCATAGGCATAGGTTAGTATCCATATATTCAGCTAATTCTACCACTGAAACCTGATTATAAGTTGCTCCAGAGCATAAAAATAACTGGTGATGTGATTCTCTTCTGCCTATCCTTATTTTTTTTAGACTGCTCTTCTGTCTATCCTCATTGGGGCACATAATGGAGCATTCAAGATTAGACCATGAAATCGGTTAATACAAGTTCTAAAGGTGCAGTATTTCATGTTCTCTCCTGATTGCTGATACCCAATACAGCAGTTTTGGCAGGAAAAACAGCTATCCCTAGAGTAGAAGTGAACTTTATTAGGGAAAATCATCCAACCTAACAGGCACCTATTTAGACATGAGACCACAACCCCACAATCTATAATGTACCAACCCCTCACTTATGTAGAGTCTCACACTTCAAGATCACAAAATCGAAGCCAAGATATGAGACAAACAGTTACTGAGAAACACTAGCTAATTAGATACAAAGTAACTCTTACTACAGAGGAAAAGATAAGCTATGGATTGCGATGAGCCACAAGAGGAATTCCAAGATGATCAATTTAATGATAAATTATCAAACTGATAGTAATAGAAAGGCAAAAGTAGAAGCGGATGATTGCACTACCTAACATAAGCAGGCATATCTAAGCATTTCAGCAAAACTTACCTGTTTTTCAGCCATGTACTTTTTACCATGCTCAACATTCTCCAGCAAATCCCTCTTGAGCTCTACTTTAACATCCTCACGCCATTTCTTCCAACCATGATGCAAATGGAGGCTAACGGCCTTTGGAACTACGACCTCCCTGTTTCCAAACATCCACTTTAATTCAATCTCAGGGAAACCCTTAACAACTTCATCCACTGGCGTGTTTACAACAAAACGTTTTTCATCACCATATCTGTTCAATTTTTTCTTAATACGACTGTCGAGACTCTGTTGCATCTCTCTGGAGTTCTTAAGTGTTTGTTCTATTCGCTGAGCAAATACCATAGAGTCTTGATCAAAAAGGAGTACATTCTCTTCATTTTCCAAAACACTGGGTAGAGTTATCTGCTCTAATAATTGTCTTTGGGCAGTTTGCAGCTCTTCTTTTATCTCAGATCTAGAAAGCTTGGTGAGAGAGTTTTTAGGCACACTGCAAACACATAGAACACAAGTATATTAAATGATTGGAACAATATAGTTCACAAACAATATCAGATAGCAAGTTTTGTTACAAATAGTATTAGACAAAACTAACCTCTTCTAAAGAACAAAAGGATATCTACAGCCTACAAGAATAACGTGCTAAATGTCAACTATTTAGTCACCAGCATAAAGTAGAATAGCTGACCAGGGAACAAGTAAAATTGGAGATGGACTTAAATTCTAGCTAATATAATAGCAAACTAAGCAATAAAATGTCTAGATGAGGTATTCCAGGAAAACACCAGAACAATTTACAAGGTTAAATCCTCAAAAGAAAGAAAAAACAATCAGTTCACAACAGAGCTATATGTTTTAGGTGCCAACTAAATTAGTACGTGCACAGGGGCAGTTGCATCCCAGATTTTCCCTGAACCTGAGTGCACAGATAAAACAAAAGAGCTCCATGCCAAATTCATGCCAATATCAGGTGTTAGATTAAAAGAAGCACAGCTGCTTTGCTATCATTACTTGTAGCAAAGACCTAAAATTTCAATATTGTCTTACCTCGTGATACTTTCCAGCCTCATTTTCCTTAGAAACTCCTTGACCAAGATTTCACACTCCCTCTCAATAGATGCAAGCTCCCTCGCAGCAATGCTCAATGCAAGTGTTTCTCTCCTCATAATCTCATCATCTATCTCAGCAATCCTTTCCCACAATCCATTATATTCCTCCTCACTCTGTCTCACGTCCTCATCCAATATCGCAGCTTTTCCCTTTACTACTGCATCTTCATTGCCCTTAGCCTTCTTCAATAAACTTTCCTCCTCCCTCTTAATCTTCAGCACTACATCAATAATCTCCTCTGAACGCTTGACCAACACGCCTTTTTCTCCATTTAATAATCTCAGTTCCACATAGAGACCGTTCATGATCTCCTCTTGCAACTCCTTCCTCTTCATCTTCACATCTTTTAGCTTTCCCTCCACACATTTTACATCCTCTTTACCGGACTTCACCTTCTCTATCACTTTAAGCAAACCCGAGACCGTCTCTAACAATCTCTTAGTACAATGTGAATATACATGTCTAGTGCCATCCTTCTCTTCCCCTTTACTACTACCTTTCTTTTTTGTTTTGTTAATCAGCTCAGCTGCGGCGGGCGGAGCAGCGATAGCAGGAGGCAATTGAAATCCTAGAATGGGGCAGAATGCAAAAGCAATAGAGAATAATGTGTAGACTAAAGGCTTTACAATGGGTTTCAGAGGATTTTGGTCATCATTATACCTATCTGGTATAATTGTGTCTTTTTTGGTGATAGAACACTCTAGAAGAAGTCTAGCTGGAGCTGAAGTTATAGGAAGTGGAAGAGAATTTTTGGGTTTATCTCCTTCACAGGAAGATTTAATAGGAAATTTTTTCAAGCGGATTCGGTTATTAGGGCGATAGAAGAATGGATTTTGAGGAGTAGGGGAAGTGAAGAATGGAGTAGTAGTAGCAGTAGTATACATAATAGGGCGGTGATGAAGGCTAAGACGTTGGTGTTATAGCGCATGAAATTGGGAGAGTAGTACCATTTCTGAGAAAGTTGAAGAAGAAGGATAAGACCGCTGGGGTTTTAACCAGAGAAAGAGCCGGCGAGCAAAGTTAATTGGGGATTACAGCAAAAGGGTGCTCATATTTTTTCTTCCCCCTCCATTCTTCTCCTCTTTTTTGCAAATTATCCTTCTTTTTTTCCTCTTTTTCTTTCCCTTTTTGAACTTTTTCTATTTACTTTAATGAGTATACAATTATTAAAAAAACGGAAAAGGGCTAAATATACCCACTCTACTTTCAAATATTATTTACTTGTACCCTTCGTTATACTATTGGGTTATCCATACCTCTACCGTCATACTTTGGAACAAAAATACCCCTATTGTCATACTTTGAAACAAAAATACCCCTGTTTTGGATGGAGTGTCACGTGGCAACACCAGATTAAAACGACCCATTTTTTTACCCGATCCATTTTTAAAAAACCCACAACCCGACCCCTATTTTCATTTTTTTCTAGTTTTTTTTTTTTAAATTTCAGTGTTTAAAAAACGAAAATATTTTGTTAAGAAACAAAACAAAAAAATCTGTTTTTACAAATTTGTTTTTCCAGTTTTTACAATACAAAATTCTTTTAAAAAACTGAAAAAATAATGTTTTCAGTTTTTAAAAAACGAAAATATTTTGTTATAAAACGAAAATATTTTTTTTTGTTTTATCTCTTTTTATCCCCATATTTATACACATTAATTTTGCTATATTACCCAAAATAACCCCCCCCCCCACACACACACACACCACTCTCTACCTTCTTTTTCATTTCATATGTTAAATAAAATTTCATATACCTTATAAAAAAATCCTTTATTTATAACAAAATATTTTCGTTTTTTAAAAACTGAAAACATTATTTTCAACAAAATATTTTCGTTTTTGAATTTTTTTTTCATTTTTTCAGTTTTTTTAAAGAATTTTGTATTGTAAAAACTGGAAAAACAAATTTGTAAAAACAGAATTTATTTTGTTTTGTTTTTTAACAAAATATTTTCGTTTTTAAAAAAATGAAATTTAAAAAAAAAAAAATGGAAAAAAATGAAAATAGGGGTTGGGTTGTGGGTTTTTTTAAAAACGGATCGGGTAAAAAAAAGAAATGGGTCGTTTTAATCTAGTGTTGTCACGTGGCACTCCATCCAAAATAGGGGTATTTTTGTTTCAAAGTATGACAATATGGGGTATTTTTGTTTCAAAGTATGACAATAGAGGTATTTTTGTTCCAAAGTATGATGGTAGGGGTATGGATAACCCAGTAGTATAACGAAGGGTACAAACAAACAATATTTGAAAGTAAAGGGATATATTTAGCCCTTTGCCGTTAAAAAAATCACATAATTGTTATGCATTGAAACAATGTGTTTGGGTTTTAATATAAATTTAAAAAAAATAAGTTTCCAAAAACGATCAATATTAATCCCATTTTGCTAGTTCAACAAAGAAAGAAATCATGCCCCATAGATCCTTATAACCTAATACTAAAAATAAATAAAACATAACACCAAATACTTTTATTACGATTTGTTAAATAACACAAATTTAAGATTTTAATATTTTGATTTTTTAGATATTTGGTAATGAAGTGATTGGCCTTATAGCTCCTACCAAAAAAAATGGTAAGGGACAATATAAAGTTGTCACGACTCGAAATTCTATCGGAGTCGCGATGGCGCCTAACACTGCTTGCTAGACAAACCAACAACCAATACGTATAAATAAATTTCAATAACAGTATTAAGTAGTCTCAACTACAGATTAATGTAAATAAATGAAGTCAAAATAGCGATATAACTGAAAATCGTCCCAAAATCTGGGTCACCAAGTACATGAGCTCTATAGAATAAGTAAATACAAAGTCTGAGTCAAATATAACATTGTCCGAAAAGACTAAACAGTGATAACATGAAATAAAGAAAGGAACTTCAAGGCCTGCGAACGAAATAGAAGTGCTACCTCGAAATCTCCAACTAGTCCGGATCCGGTTCACGGGCAACTACCACGATCAATGATCTACATATGAAGTGTAGAGTATAGTATAAGTACAAGCGACCCCATGCATTCAATAAGCAGCAAACCTAACATCGGGATGAAAGTAGTGACAATCCTGCCAAGGTCCGTTGCTTACTTTCCACAGCCAACAACAACAATAACAGCAGAATAAAAGCATATAAGGGAGAAGTAGCTCAGATAATAACATCTTCAACTCTAAAACAATAAAAGAGAAATAGACATGCTTTTCAGGAATATCAGTTAAGGCATCAGCTTTTTCCATATAAAACACTCAGACAGAGATTTATCAAGATAAACTATGGTTTTCAAGCTTAAACATCAAGTGGAGACATCAAACACCAAATAGCATGAGAAAAACATAACTTTATACCTGCATATCAAATATACATGCCAAATCAATAATTCCACGGTTAAATCATCACATAGACACAAACTCAGCACATTCATAGTGTCTAACACAAGTATCCCTTAATCATACTCTTAGCACTCTCACGATGCCTGGCAAATTGCCCTTGGATTGTATCATACACACACACACACAATCAGCACTGTACGAGGCATAAGCCCTTCACTAAGCACATATTACTCCGGGGGCAAAGTAACATGGGTTATCACCTGACTCTAGAGAGGCAGATCCTAGTCCAAGTATTGATCAGATCTAAGTCAACGGTCAATATCACTCAGCCCAATATGGGGCCTAGTATACGCGTCACCTCTTATGGGGACTAGCGTACATGTCACCTCACTATCAATATCAACACGACTTTATTACTCAAGATCAGTTATCAATCTGCTCAAGTCTCGGTATGCCAACATCTCACAGAAATATAATTCAATATACCACACGAAATATACCAACGTGTTACCTTTCAACTCAAACTCGTGTCCCGCACAAGGATACCAACAACATGTGAGATAATATATAAAAACTATATAGAGATAGAGATATAACACATGGATATAATATCATGACTGAAAAGTATGACTATGGCTAAGGCAAATAGCTCAACATAGCAAAAATAGCCCTATCACGCCTCAACAAATAAGCAAATAGCCTAGATATGATCTCTAGCATGAATAACAACTCACGTAGTCATACAAATTGAGAAAATGCGATATCAAAGAAGCACGATAGCTAAAGAAGGCATATAATAACCTGAGATCTACTGGGATCATAAATAACCACGGTGCACACATATACGCTCGTCACCTCGCATATATATTACCCCCAATATAAGACTTGGACTAGGTAAGCCAACATGAAATAAAGATGCAAAACAGCGAAACAAGATATAACATGGCCAAAATAACATAAATAGCGAAATAAATCTTCAACAATAGCTAATACACAAATACCATAATATCAAATTCTCAAAACCAGGTAGTATAGAGTCATGAGCTTTACAACCGAATATAAGGAGATGTCTCAATAGTAAAATATTGTCTAAATATATGAATAATAGTATGAAGATAAAGGAAGGTGACTCTAAGGGTTTGCAATGATCATGCAACACTACCTTAAATCCTCTCTATTAGCAAACAATGCTCACTCCTAAGATCCGCTACTGCCAACGTCCGAATCTACACAAAATGTGCAGAAGCGTAATATGAGTACGGGATAACGTGTACTTAGTAAGTATCAAGACCAACTTTGGTGGAGTAGTGACGAGGTTAAAATCACGTTATACTCACTAATCAAGAATCTGTGCAATTATAATACTCACAACAAGAATATAACAAGATGTAATAGCATCACTACCAAACCAAGAGATATCAACTCATTATAGATAAATCAACCTTGACAATCGAGTCATCTACAAATAATAGAGGCATATAGTAGCATGTTAAAATTCAACATAAAAGCTCACAAAATGCCTAATAAGGCATAAAGGATTCACTTGCATGGTCAAAGCTTCCACATTTATGCTTAAAATTCTCCATCATCGGATTCTATATTAGAATCCACCAACATTAGTCAATTTACCATAATCTTCGTGTACGCCATTAAGAAAGAAACATAAGAGGGCAAACCTAGGGGTGGATCCAAATCCACACGTTGCACAATATAATATACTCATGCAAAACAGTAACACTATCATTATAGTTGCACGGCAAAGACCTTGTGCCACAACACCACAATATGTGCATGGAAGAGACCTCGTGCCAACACCAAACTAATCCGCTCAATATGTTCATATGTGCTATAATCATAACAATATAAGATACCAATTTATCATAAAGAGACCTATGCTGACAATTCATCAATAAGGTGCACAAGGACATAATAATAATAATAACAATAATAAAGTGTGGATATGTGCTCAAGATGTGAGATATGACTACGGCTAAATCAGTTATACCAATAATTTCATAATTGCCCATCTTGGCTAATTAGGAGATAATAATCCTAAACATGATCTCTAGTATGAAAGGATAAGTTTACGTAGTCATACAAACAATTAAACATATATCATAGAGCACACAATCAAAATAAGGCATAATAGAAGATCAAAGTCTAATCGGGTCATAAATCACACATAGCACACGCATATACACTTGTCACTCGCATACACGTTGCTTTTCACACATTACAATTAGACAAATAGGGTCAAATCCTAAGGGTTATTCCCTCACACAAGATTAGACAAGAAACTTACCTTAGCAAGCCCAAATCAACCTTCAAAAATCACCTTTCCCTTAGAAACCACCTCTAACTGTCTCGAATCTAGTCAAATACAACTAAAAAACATCAAACAAGGTCATAAGAATCAATTTCAAACAATAAAGTTTCAATCTTTGATCAACCCCCCAAAAGTCAATAAAAGTTAACTCGGGTTTATATGATAAAAATCGAGTCAAGGAGTAGATCCCAACTACCCATAACCCTACGAGTCCAAATATGTATTTCGTTTTCAAATCCAAGTCCAAATTTTAGCTCAAATCCTTAATTTTTCCTCTTTTAAGTTGTGAGAAACCCCCCTAAATTTACCTCAAAATCCATGTTTTAGGTGTTATTAATGCATGTAGATTTTAAAAATAATATTAAAAATAAGTAAAAATCACTTACCCCAAAGTCTTGTGTGAAAATCTCCAAGCAAAATCGCCCATCTCCAAGTCTACGGTTCAAAATACGAGAATGGACTAATATCCCGAAATACAAAACTTAGATATTCTGTTCATGAGTACTCTTCCCAAGAGCGGTCCATACCTTGCATGCACAAAACAAAAAAATGCTTCTGCTTGAAATTCCTCTTCCCGGACGCAAAGCCCGTCTCATTAATGCAACCCTTCCCTATTAGTGTCACGCCCCAACCTCGGGAGGCGCGACCGGCGCTCAATCGAGTGAACCCAACTGAGCAAGCCTTATCGAACACTTTCTACCCAACTCAATATGATTAAGAAAACCATGCTTTCGTTTATTTAGACAATAGGAAAGGTTGTACATTCAACATTGTTGGTTCATCTTATACCACAACGTTAAACCGTAGTTAAGTTCCAAGATTCCATACAGTTACAATTTAGAGAAACAAGAGTTTAGAACTAAAACATAGTTCATAGACCCATCCAACACTCGTACATAACCCACACAAACATCTACGGAGCCTCTAAGGATACAAAAGACAATGATGACAACGCCGACAATAAGGCCCCGGCTATACCTCAAAAGTGGAAGTCTACAACAAAAGATGTACAACATAACCCCTTGAAGGAAAAAGGGGCTCACCAAGACTTTGAGAGGAGGGTACTCCGCTACGCGCGATCGGCACTATCTGATATGGAGCCACCTACATTCATTCAAAAATGTAGCACCCCCGGTAAAAGGGACGTTAGTACCATAGAATAGTACTAGTATGTATAACTAAACACCATCTCATTAGAAAGAACTATTATACAAGAACAAGGAAATCACAAGGGACAATCGAAAGCTTTAACCGAACACCACATCATTGAATAAAAGAATCATATAACTTTCACATAATTTCTATAGCTTTAGTTTGGGGCATTTCATACTGTTCATCATCAATCATAATACCACCGCTTTCTTGAGCGGAGTCCGATCACGACCCGATCGGCTATATTTCCTCAATTGAGACATGTACCTCAAATCACAATCTCATTCTCCTTTTCCAAAATTCAATGCGGCATGGCGTCCGATCATGGTCCGATCGGGTAGGCCGCCTTACTGAGGCGTTGTTCCTTTCTCATTAATCATCTCGTTTCAATCTTTATTTCATATATATGAATTTATAGGCACTTAGGGCCACAATTATTACATCGTTTCTATTTTCAATGTTAACCTTGCAATTTGGGATCATAAACACATACAAAAGCAATTCAAATTGTAAGCATAAGTAAGACTTCACATAGTTGGCATGACAATCTCAATTTTAATCTTGGCTTGTAGCCTAAGCATTTCAACATATGGTTCATATTCTTGGCACATCTCTAAATATCAGGAGTAGTACATTGCACACATTGAGTCACACCCTTCATGTATATCTATATATATAATTGCAAACCAATTCATGTGAAATAACAATCAATACATCAACCAATTATAGTCTTACCACATTTGCGTAAACACCAACGGAGCTCAATTTCTAATAAGAGGGGGTTTTAGCCATACATACCTCAATAGAGCTTTCCTTAAACTCTTACAAAATCCCGGGACTCTTAGCAACTTTAATCTATTTTATGAAAATTACAAATTGAACCAAGAATTAGAGACATGATTAATATTCTAGCTCATTTAAGCATATTATCAAGCACTGAGTGTGCATTGTGATTTTATGACCCTTTTGTGAGAGATTTTCATCACCTTACACCCCAATTGCTATCTTTTTAACTCACAATCTTCCCATACCCCAGTATCACTCATGCATGCAAGAAAATCCATTTTTATACCTATGAACCCACTTGCTATTTACATATTTTAGTGTGAATTTCGAACCCAAAGGTTAGGGCTCAAGTTCTTACCTCTTGTGGTGAAGGCCTAGCAGCTGTTCTTGATAATCTTCAAGGGCTTAGGCAAGGATTGAGTGGGGAATTGTTGAAGATCACCCTCTCTCTTTAGAACTTCCTCTCTCACTCTTTTTGCAGTAGAATATCTTAAAAGGGGTATAATGGGATGGGGTCGGGTTTTAAAAGTTAGAAAATAGGAGCCCCGACACACTCTGCGATTGCATAATGGACATGTGGCCCGCAGAATGGACCGCAAAAATAGTCCCAAAAACCTGAACAAACTGTCTGGGTAAGCGGCAAGAATGCGGTCCGCATACTTGTTCTGCGGTCGCATAATGCACCGTAGAACTGCCCCTCGCAAAAATTCCAAGGGGATTATGCGATGACTATGCAACCCGAATATTGATTATGCAATCGCATAGTTGACCTCAAAATTAACCATCAAACTGTCTGACTCTGCGGCGACTATGCGGTCTGCATAGCTATTATGCGACAGCATAATGGACCGCGGAAACACACTTTTCTGGAAAGCATTATTCCTTAACTTTTTAATGCACAGATCAGTCCAAAGGGTCTGAAAGAATTTTACCAATTTCTAACACATATTCCTAACTTGGCACTACGAATTTTTGGGTTTTGGGTAGAAATTTTCACGAGGCCTTACAGTTAGCCTCTTATCGAACCCGACTAAGCCCTTGCAAATGCGGAGGCAAAAGCCCCCAACTCCCAACTCCTCTTCACGAATGTGACCCTCCAAACGCAAAAGCAAAGAACAAAGCCACAAGCCATCGCGAACACGATGGCGGCACAAATGCGAATAATCCTTCTCAGCTCCAAATCCTTCATCCCGAACACGAAACTCCACTTGTGAACGCGATCAACATCAGAACCAGCACATTAGCCAACTCCAAACATACTCTGGGTGGTCCGAAACTCGCCCTAGCCACCCGAGACCCCGTCCAATTATACCAATAAGTCCATAAATACTACCCGGACCTATCTAAATCCTCCAAACACATACTATAAACATCACATCAACAAATCAAAGATCAAACCACAAGTTGAACCTCTCTTAAGCTTAATAACTTTCAAACTTCCAAACACCTGTCCGATTCAAGCCTAACCACTGGATTATGTCTAAACTTTACACACAAGTTCGAAAACAAACAAATAAACCCGTTCCAACTTTTAGAACAACATTCAAAACCGAATATCACCAGAGTCAACTACGAGTCAAACTTAAAAATTCTCTTATTCTTCAAATTGCTAGCATTCGGAAAATAAGCTCAAAACTTTCTAGGGTTGTAGCGACCCGAGCGGTCGTTCTAAGCTTTAGTGTTTTATTCAGTAGTTTGAGACTTTGATTAGCTTCATATTATGACTTGCGTGTATGGTTAGTTTCAGTTTTTAAGTGGTTTGGGGATTGATTTGAAAGAATGATTGTCATTTTAGAAGCTTTAAGTTGGAAGAGTTGATCAAGGTTTGACTTTTGAGTAAACGGACTCGAAATCAAACTTTAATTATTCCATCTACCCCCCAGCAGCGGATGGGGATCAATTCCCGTTATACATGATGTGGCAAAAAAGACTGATAAGCTTGTATGATGACTTTGGACATGTCCACAAAGTTTGGTTAAATTCTGATGAGTTTTGGATAAGTTTGGGTTGCATGGTGATTGTTTTCGATTTCAACGTCGATTTGAGCATAAAGGTTACCAATTTAGAAAATGGCCTTTGATTCGTGTTTCGACTAAACTATTATATCTGTATCATAATTTTGGAATCATAACAACTGAAATCATCAAGTTTCGACATCGTATGAGGAATTATGGCCATTTTATTAAGAATTGGGTTGCCATATTTTTTCCAGATTAATTACGAAATTGCCAATGAATTCGTATTTAAAAATCTGTACTATTTGCAAATATTGAAACCAACATATCTCCTTTATTATAAGGTCAAATATAGTGATTCAAAAGCCTAACTTGAATGGAATTTCATGAGGAATCTATTGAAGGCATCAAAAATGAGTTTCAGGATCATTTGACATAAGAAACGAGGCAGAATAGCATGATGTTTTTGGCTATTAATGTTGTTGGAGTTTTTTTCATCTTGAAAGTTTGGGATTGGGAGAATTCAAGGATGTTCTTCATGTTTCTTCCATGGGGTAAGGTCTAAACCATAATCTAAGTATTTTTGTTTGATTCATTCACTTGGTTTAAGCTTTAATCCATGATTTTAATTGAAAACTCATTTAATTCTTTAAATCAAGACCTAGGATTATGTTCTAAATTTTAAAAAATTGAAAATGAGTTAGAGGCATTTATTTTTCGATTCATTTTGGGGTCCTGTTCTCCTATATTAGGAGAACAACATACTCGAATTTGGCGAGTTTTGAAAGAGTATTTTGGGCGATATGGGACCCAACTAGTGTGGGTTGGACTCTTGGGTTATGAACACCCAAGAGTGAAATATTGGCGAATTGGTTGAGCTATCGGACTCCGATTGAGTCAGTTTTTATTCGTGTGAGCTTGTACTGGTTAGGGTTTTGCTCGGGTAAGCTTGGATTCAAAATCCAAGGCGGGACCGGCATTGACTTTTAGGGGAAAATGTAAAGATCATAATTTTATTTATTTGTCACGACCCCGGTTCGCCCTCCGTGAACCATCGTGATGGCACCTAGTCTCTACGACTAGGTAAGTCTAAATTTGCAGAAGATAACCAAACTAGCGGAAGTAAAACAATTTAAATATAGAATAAAGCAATAACAGTGTGTAAATGTGCCGCTTGGCATATTCCATGCTTAACTCTCAACACCAAACATAAATTCAAGACTCGAAAACCCATGAATCACAAGCTACGAAAGAAAAACTATATAGCTCTAACTCCGGAATTTCTAATAAAGAACAGAAAAGTGTAGAAGGGCTAAATACTAAAGGCAGGAATAGAAAGGGACTTCTTGGTTTGCGGACACGGCAGATGTACCTCGTAGTCTCTACGCAGTCGCCTCCCTCAACAATAGTAGGCCTGATCAGCGGTACCTGGATCTGCACATGAAAAACATGCGTAGAAGGGGCATGAGTACACCACAGCGGTACTCAGTAAGTGCCAAGCCTAACCTCGGTTGGGTTGTGACGAGGAAAGTCAGGGCCCTACTGAGGTGAAATACAATATGAGGGTTAACAGTATGGAATAAAACCGTATAAATAAGTGCAACAGTACGAAATAACATAGAATTGACAGAATAACAACAACTAGATCAAAGACAAAACAAGCCACGGAAAGAAATACAACTCAACATAGAGATAACAACCGGGGTGCCTTCCAGGATACCGTCTTGTGGTCCCAATTACAACTGTCCAGTGGATATCCCGGGATACCGTCCAGTAGTCCATCATATACAACTCTACGCAGTCGCCTCCCTCAACAATAGTAGGCCTGATCAGCGGTACCTGGATCTGCACATGAAAAACATGCGTAGAAGGGGCATGAGTACACCACAGCGGTACTCAGTAAGTGCCAAGCCTAACCTCGGTTGGGTTGTGACGAGGAAAGTCAGGGCCCTACTGAGGTGAAATACAATATGAGGGTTAACAGTATGGAATAAAACCGTATAAATAAGTGCAACAGTACGAAATAACATAGAATTGACAGAATAACAACAACTAGATCAAAGACAAAACAAGCCACGGAAAGAAATACAACTCAACATAGAGATAACAACCGGGGTGCCTTCCAGGATACCGTTTTGTGGTCCCAATTACAACTGTCCAGTGGATATCCCGGGATACCGTCCAGTAGTCCATCATATATATGTCCGAAGGATCTCTCGGGATCTCATCCCGTAGTCTAACTATCAATGCGCGGGGATATACCGGAATCCCGATCCGTACCCAGTACTGGGGGAATCTACTTGGTGCATTCCCGTAGTTCCATATAACTGTGCAGGGGGATCTACAGGGAATCTACCCCGTAGTCTCAAAGTAAATGTGCAGGGGGATATATCGGGAATCTAACCCGTAGTCCCAAAGTAAGCAGACAAGGGAGAGCTACCGAATCCCACATCCGTAGTCCCAAAATAAATACACAACAACAACAGGAAGATATCCAGAAATGACAAAATTTCATATTAAGGCAACAAGTGATTCTAGCCTAGCATGCTGCACAGAATTTAAGTAAGGCAGGTTGAATCAAATAAAGCAAATTAAGTCACTTAGACATGCTTTCCTAAGCTAACAACAAGCTTAATAGTGCAAGAAGTAGAAACAAGAAAGGAAACATACTAGTAATTACTTAAGAAAACCCGATTTCCAACAATTAGCACAAGTACACACTCGTCACCTTACGCACAAGGCATTTCAATTACCAAATATACCAATCCTAAGGGGAAGGTCCCCCACACAAGGTTAGACAAGTTACTTACCTCGAACCGGCTCAAAATCAACCCAACACTGCGTCTTTGCCACGAGTACTCGACTCCAAATGGCCCAAATCTATTCAATTCAATTGCATAATGTATATAACACTTCAAGTAACTGATTCTACAATTAAATTCTAAGATAATACGCGAAATTATGTAAAATAACCAAAATGCCCCTCAATCCAACGTCTCAGAATCAGGTGAAATTTATGTTTTCAGAAACCTCGTACTCTCACGAGTTTGTACATAACAAGAACACTGAAATCGAAGTCCAAATGACCCCTCAAATCCTCAATCAAAGGTCTCTTAAACTCAAGCCCTAATTACCCCTTTTCCCAAATTTTTCACCATTAATTAGGTCTTTAATCACATAAAAATGAGTTATGAAGTCAAGGACATTACCTCCAATCGATTTCCCTTTGTTTTCCTCAAAAATCCCTCTCAAAAGCTCCAAACCCGGATGAAAATGGTGGAAGAATAGCCAAATTTCGCAAAGGCAACTATTTATATGTTCTGGACAGCGATTTCCACATTTGCAGACTGCGGTCCCGCTTCTGCGGAACAAGTGTCACATCTGCGAGTTTCATTAAATGGCCAATTTTTCGCACCTGCGGTCTCCCACTTGCAGTTGCGGTTCCGCTTCTGTGGAATATCCACCGTATCTGCGGAACTTGCTGAACAAACCAAAATCTGCTTATGCGGTCTCCTTAGCCGTATCTGCGGCGCCGCATCTGCGGTCCCCAAGCTGCAGATGCGAAAATATCAGAAGCAACAATGCTACAGCTGCTGCAACACTTCTTCAACCTTCCCGTCAACCATCCGAAATCATCCCGAGGCCCTCAGGACCTCAACCAAAAGCGCCAACATCATCTAATACCTTATTCAAACTTGTACCAATCCATAAAACACCTAAAACAACATCAGGAACTCGAATTAATCAAGGATTTAAGCCTAAGAACTCCAATTTCCTCCAAATACGCTTTCGATCAAACACCTAACTAAACCACATCCGAATGACCTGAAACTTTGCACACACATCCCAAATGACATGACGGAACTACTGCAACTTCTGGAATTCCATTCCGACCCTCGTATCAAAATCTCACTATCGAATTGGAAACTTCAAAAATTCAACCTTCGGCATTTCAAGCCTAAATGAGTTACGGACCTCCAAAACACTATTCGAACACGCTCCCAACCCCAAAATCACCCAACGGAGCTAACGGAACCATCAGATTTCCATTCCGAGGCTGTCTTCACACTATTCCGACTACGGTCAATTTTCCAACACTTAAGCTCTCATTTAGGGACTAAGTGTCTCAAAACTCTCCGAAACTCACTACCGAACATCCCGGCGAATCAAATTAGCAGAATTAAACTTAGGGAAAGCAGTTAATAGGGGATCAGGGCATTAATTCTTAAGACGGCCGACCGGGTCGTCACATTATTGCAATTGGTTTCTCTTGCATTGTTTGATGTTATTAAGTCATTTTTGGTTAGATTTGAGCCGTGTGGAGGCGAATTTTAGGGGAAAAGCTATTTTGAAGGGTTGAGTTGGCCAAGTTGAGGTAAATATCTTGCCAAAAATTTGTAGGATTGGTATTGATTAATTCATTTGTGCTATGTGAAAGCCGCGTACGCAAGGTGACGAGTGGGTACATAGGTTATATGTGGTATTTGACCAGTTTAGGCTACTTAAACTATTTCCATGCCTTAATTGAAATGCCATATCATGTTCTAAATTCTCATAGTTAATCTATTCTTATTTGTGTTAGTCTATCCTTACATGCCTTGAATGATTTCGTTAACACTCATTCTACATTTTAATTGATAAATTGCTCTTATGCTTTAGTTGAACTTGTTGCCTCTTTTATTGTTACATGCTATCTCGTTCATTGTTGATTATCATTATTTGAAGTTATTGTTCATGTTACCTCTTTCATTGTTGATTACCATTATTTTTAGTTATTGTTCATGTTACCTCTTTCATTGTCGATTACCATTATTTGAAGTTATTGTTTATGTTATCTCTTTCATTGTTGATTTCCATTCTTTGAAGTTATTGCTCTATCTTATCTCTTCCATTGTGAGTTATTCTTGTCTAATATTGTGGTTATACATTATCTCTCTCATTGTTGAGTTATTAGTGTTGAAGTTGTGAAAGTCGTTTTCACGTTGAGGCAAAATTGTTATTGTGAAACCTCTTCCTTGTTGAGCATTTTACATTCATTATTATTGTTGATATCCTTGTACCCGTTCTGGTGTAGCCATGGGCTATCGTTGTGGAAATATTGATATTGTTGATTGTTGGCAAGTTGTGATATATGGGCACTTATGGTGTGAGTTATTATTGTGATGTGTTATTGACGCGCAAGAGGCGGTATGAGACTTGGGGTTAATGTGCATGTGGTGGTATAAGATATGACTTATGTGCGTGTTGCTTGTAAGGGAATTACGTGAAGCCACGCGTCATCATAATGTGGGCTAAAGTGCGTGTAGCTATTTCGGAAAAACTATTTTCAAAACCTATTTCAAATGTAAGGCTCACGTGGCAGTATAAGAAAAGATTATGATTGAAATTGTAAAATATGAATACGAGGGGAACCTCGGTTGTGATTTTCATTATACATTCCATGTTGGAACAACTTGTTGATTTGAACGGTCGTCGTTCTTCCTTCACTCATTCATCCGCATTTTGATTGTGTTTGGTTATTCATTGTTATCTTGGTGTTGGAACGACTGTGGTTTCTTCTGTGAGTCTTGCATTCTACGTGATTTGTTGTGTTGTTTTAACATGCCAATCTATGCCTCCATTATAACTTGGTGAATTGATTGTCAATGTGCATTTAATTGTATGGAGTCACTATATCATATTCTGTTGAGTTGTTGGTAACATAATGGTTTAAACAAAATGATTATTAACATGCTTTATTATGTGTGCCTCTTAAGATAGAACTCGTTATCTCACTCGATGCCTTATTATTCTAAACGGTTATCGCACTTTCACTATAATTGGATTTTTAAATTATAGTTAATTGTCACTCTGTTAGATATTTACTTTACTTAAAATTATTATCACATTTTTTCTTAACAAATTCTATATTTAATTCGTTAATTTATCTTTTGTTTTGTTTAAAAATGACACTTCTACTCAATTTTGTTGATTTCTAAACTAAACCATCTTATACTTTGTTTCATACAAATTGTATAATTTTTTTACTTTTCTTGATTTCTAAAATAAATTCATTATTTTATTTGACACCTTATTTTATTCAAGATTGTTATTATATTTTATGGTGTTTAAATATATCTTTTGTTCATCTAAATTGATATTTATAATGGTTGCAAAATACATGGTAGCACGTGGGCTTTGCCATACGAATATGATTGTTATTGTGGGCACGAGGTGCCATATGTGTAGGATTTAAAAATTGTGGTCCATGACTTGTGGTTTATGATGTGTGGTGCCTCGGAGTAATTCTTTTTGTAAGCTCACACATGGGAACCGATTTGATTATTTGAGTTGTCGTCCGTTTTTCCTTATTTGAGTTCATTTACATGTCATCGGTGTTCGGATTATGTTGTTTCTTTATTACTTGTTTACTACTTGCTGCCATTTATGTTTCTAGTACTTCATTATTGGTTGTAAATCAATAATTTTTCTACCATTGGTTTTACATTGATTTTCTTTCCATTGTTAGCTTATGTATATCTTGAAGAGGTTTCTATGTCTAGTAGGTGTCTTGACTTGGCCTCGTCACTACTCTACCGATGTTAGGCTTGGTAGTTACTGGGTACCATTGTGGTGTACTCATGCTATGCTTCTGCATATTTTTGTGCAGATCCAGGTATTTTGATTGTGTTGTCGAGAGTTGCGTCTTCACAACGAGAGACTTCAAGTTATACCTACTTGTTGTTCGCAGGCCTCAGAGTCAACTACTATTTAATTGTAATTCAAAACATTATTGTGTTTAGAAATTTTAGTATGTTTTAGTAGTGCTTATGATTCTGTACTACCGATTTGGGAAATGTATAACTATTGGCCTCCTTTGGCTATATGTGTCATTTAATGGTTTGTGATTAATGATTAATTAGTTCAATTCTGTTATTAAATCAGCATGTGTTAGGCTTACCTAGTCTTAGAGAGTAGGTGCCATCACGACATCCTAAGATTGGAAATTTGGGTTGTGACAAGTTGGTATCCGAGCTCTAGGTTCATAGGTGCTATGAGTCATAAACAAGTTTAGTAGAGTCTTGCAAATCGGTACGGAGACATTTGTACTTATCTTTGAGAGGCTACGAAACTATTAGGAACCACTTGTAATGACCCGACCGGTCGTTTTGAGCATTTACACTTCGCTCGGTAGTTTGGGGGCACGAGTAGCTCCGTATGATGTATTAGGACTTGTGTGCAAAATTTGGGTTCATCCGAGTTGATTTGATATGTTTTGGCGTGAGTTTTTTGAAGTCAAAAGTTCGAAAGTTCATTAAGTTTGATTTGAGGTGCATTTCGTCGTTTCGATATTGTTATGTGTGTTTTGAGGCCTCGAGTAGGTCCTTATTATGATATGGAACTTTTTGGTATGTTTAGACGGGGTCCCGAGGGGTTCAGGTGAGTTTCAGATAGGTTTGGATTGTGTTGCGCTTGTTTTTCTTATGTTTCGACGTCGTTTCTTCAAGCATAAATGGTACCATATTGAATAAATGAGCTCTGATTTCTATTTTTATTGAAACATTAGATTTGTATCGTAATTACGGAGCCATAGTAAAAAGAATCGTCAAATTTGGACATCGTATGAGGATTTTATGGTCATTTTACTTAGAATCGGGTTGCCATATTTTTCAGATTAATTACGAAATTGCCACTGTTGCGTATTTAAAAATCTGCACTATTTTCAAATATTGAAACTAATATATCTCCTTCAATATAAGGTCAAATGGAGTGATTCAAGAGCCTAACTTGACTATAATTTTACAAGAAATCCATTGAGGGTATCAAAAGTGAGTTCGAGATCTTTTGGCACAAGAAACGAGGCAAAACAATGATAAAATGAGGGTTTTATGCATTTAACATATTTTGAGTTGGGGAGCTCCAAATTGGGCAATTTTTCTAGGCGCTTTTCAGCATATGAATTGGGGTAAGTGTTCTCTACTCGGTTTTGGTTATATTTCATGAATCTATCTTCGATTTTAGCTTTTGATTTATGGATTTTAAAGAAGAAATTGGGGATTTTGGCTTAAAGTTTCATAATATGAATTTTTGAGTTTTGAACACCAATTCGGAGTCGGATTTAATTGAAACTAGTATGGTTGAACTCGTAATTGAATGAGTTGACGGATTTTGTGAGTTTTGTCAGGTGCGGTCCTGGGTTGGGCTTTTTGGCCGATTTTGGACTTTTGATTAAAGATTTGACCTTTTTCGATTGGGATTGGTTCCTTTAGCATTGTTTGATGTATTTGAGTTGTTTTTGATTTGTTTCGATCCATTCGGAGGTCGGAACGCGCGTGATGGGATTTTTGGAGCATCACTTGGCTTGCTCGGTGTCGAAATTGGCTTGTTTAAGATAAGTAACTCTTCTAAACTTAGTGCTGAGGGTATGAAACCCCGAACTATGTATTATATGATTGGTATTGAGGTAACACACATGCTAGGTGACGGGCGTGTGGGCATGCACCCTGTGAAATGGGACTCTGTTGTTCCCATGGCCCTGTATAGTGGCCCTATTTTGTTGATATTTGTATTTTCATCATGTGATAAAGTAATTGATATGTAAATCATGCTAAATATCATGTTTAGACTTTATGCTGATATTGTTTGTACCCAAAGTGGTTATTTTTTGCTGTCATCTCACTGATTTCTATTGATATTTTGTACTCAGTCATATTCATGCATTCATATCGTATCTTAGTCTCAATTTTTGTTGTTGATGCATCATATCATTGTTGTCTGACTAGTCATGACATTTTGAGCCCGTGAGCGAGACTTGAGAGAGTGATGACTGAGTGAGACCGAGGGCCTCATTGTGAGGATATAAATATATATATGGATCGGGCTGCATGCCGCAACAATATATACCTCACTCAGTCATCACTCTCTATATATCTAGGATCAGGATGCACACCACAATAGTTATTATACAGCGCTGAGCGATTTAGTGTGCTGAGTATTGAGCTTAGTAAGAGAGGATGCAAGGTAATGAGATTGAGTACTCTGAGAGTGTGAGTACATGTTTCATCTCTGAGATACATAGCATTCACATGCATACATGAAAGCCAGGCATAGAGATGCATTCTTCCTCATGCTATATAGTATCACGTCATTCATGAGTTATTATATATATTGATATGTGGGTATGGAGAGGTACTTTATACTTGTTATTTGGAAAGAAAATGAAACATTTTATTTATTGTGGAAAGGATATTTGGAAAATTACAGCTTTCAAACTTACTCATACTTTTGGCATTTTTGGTAAGAGATCTAGGATTTTCTTTCACTGAGATATTTGAAAAGCATGACCATTTTCTGGAACTGTGAACGAGATGAGTATTTTAATTTTGAGATATCTCTTTTATACTTGCATTTATGTTGTTATGAACTGTTGTGGAAATATTGGCTTTGGACCCGATCTTGTGTTAGCTCATCACCGCTTTCAACTTGATGTTAGGTTTGTTACTTTTTGAGTTCATGGGATCGGTTGTACTCATACTGCACTTCCTGCACAATACGTGCAGATCCCGGATGCCGATGTTGCTACGTTCGATGGTTGCTGGATTTGAAGGCGTACCCGCGTTCCTGCTGTAGCTGCCTCTTGTTCACGGTAGCCTTAGACTATAAAATTCTATTTATGTACTTTTCAAACATACTATGTAATTGTTCCATTGTTGCTTTGTAAACTCCATTCATAGAAGCTCATGATTTGTACTACCAGTCCTTAGGAAATGATAAGATTTAGATAATTCTCTTATTTAATTATTTTATTAAGTTAAATAAACTGGAAAATTGTTAATTGGCTTAACTAGTAGGTTGGGTTAGGTGCCATCACGACTGGTGGATTTTGGGTCGTGACAAGTTGGTATCAGAGCTCTAGGTTCATAGGTTCTACAAGTCATGAACAAGTGTCTAGTAGAGTCTTGCAGATCGGTATGATGACGTCCATATCTATCTTCGAGAGGCTACAGAACATTTAGGATATACTTCCCATCTTTCTTTTCTTATCGTGCGGCATTTATTCAGCTTGAATCGTGACTCTTTGAATTCCTTTCATGCATTCGTATGCGCCTGTGAGCGTTCAGTATCAGTTGTACATCGACGACTTGTGATTCCATGGAAGAGGTGCGAGATGTAATTTTGGTATGCTGCTGATGGGCCAGTCTGGAGGACTTGAGGCTGGGTTTCGACTGTAGTTTGGGCACAGAGGTGTTGATTGTATGAGCACGCGCTTTTGGATTTATATGTCCGGTAGTGGCCCTATTTGTAGTATTTATGGCTAGATGGCTACGTGATGAGTATGATGTGATTGCGAGATGTGTTCATATGGTTGAATGTGACGAGAAGGGTCTACGTAGAGTGTAGAAAGAACTACTTGGTGCTTGATTTCCATATTGATTTAATGTATAGACCCGAGTTATGGGTATGTTGAAGGGTCTTTTCATGTTGATTAGTTGAGGAGTGAAGTAGATTTCATGTTGCTATATGAGTTCAGACTCAGGAAGATTAAGTGATTGTGTAATGTTTATGACCGTGGAAGGGTATAGAGAGAGGTCGGTTTGAGGCAAAGCAGGTGGGATTTCTCCTGCGGGATATCCTGAGGTTTGTGTGATCCCTATGATTGTTTGTTGGGAGTTCTATTTTACCAGTGAAATATGTGTTGCAATTTGAGTTTAGATCGCTTATGAGGGTGGGCTTGACTGTTACGAGGATGAATACGAGATTTGCAAATGATTTGAGGTATTATATGGTTTGTGTTGCATGAATTTATGGAGGATTTGGTTGAATCTCACTGCGATATTATGGCATAATAAAGTATGTGCATTGGGAGTTATGGTATATTTTGATCTATGGCTTTGAGCCAAGTGAGGGAGTCCGCTATTGATAAGTTGATTTCACGGTTATATGTTGTATTGGTTTCGATTTGAGGTATACTTGTGAATGAGTTATGTTCTGCAGAGGGTGAGATCAAGGATGACTTGAGTAAAGGAAATTCTGGGTAAAATTTATGACTATATGAGAATCACAGAACGATTTGAGTTATTATTGGTGAAGGATGTAATGTGTATGGAGCAGGAATATATTTGGTTGCATTAAGGTGGAGTTACTTCCTTATGTATTGGAGTGCTAATGGGGCACCGGTCGTTCAGTCTATTTGGTCAGTCTAATTGAGATTTGAGCAGATTGTAAGACACTTGAGAATGGTTCAAATGAATTCAAGATTTGAGCATGGCAATTGGGAATCTTCAGGATGTGCATTTAGCTAGAAACTGAGATTCATATTGGAGGATGTCAGGACTTGTGGTGTTTCTATATTATGGATTCTACATATCAGTATCAGGAAGGCGAAAGTAATGACTTTAGATTCGCAGAAAGTCTCTTTAGAGTGGGTAACTCGGTTGTGGTGGGGTGATTAAGAGATCATTCAACGGCTTATGAGCCTTAGGGCGGTGTGGTTTATGCTAGGATATAGTGTGGTGAGTCTTGGTTGAGGATTGTGGTATTATGGCAATGAGAAGTATCAATTTGAAGATAATTAAGAAGGAACTAGGATAAATAGGATAGCTTGGTAGTAGGTTGGATCGGCATGGTAATGGATGCAATTGGCTCTTTTGGTCCATATGAGGTAGTGAGTTTCTACAAGTGTTTTGTGGCAGTATTCTTGGGTTTTGGTGGCATGCGTGGCTTGGTTGAGTTAGAGAGATTCAGTTTTGATGGTTTGGTTATATGCAAATGGGTTTTAGAGAGTTCTCGATGGTTTCACTACTAAAAAAACCAGGGTTTAGCGACGGACAAAATCTGTAGCTAAACAGAAAAATCCTTCGCTAATCTCATTTAGCGACGGATTATCAAAAGATTCTTCTAACAACGAGCATTTTAGCGACAGATTAGCGATGACGTTCGTAGCTAAATCCAGTTTTTTTTGTAGTGTTTCTACCACGATTTGAGATGTATATTTTCTACTGGCGTGAGGAGCATGTGATGTATAGTGATTTTCTCCAGATGAAATCAAATGAAAAGTTCTTGGCTAATTGAGTGAGTAGTTGCTTGTGACTCGGAGTGGATTATGAAGTTCTCGTATTTTTCGTATGATGGCATAGTATATGCGGTGTGTTGTGTAGGATTGAGATTTGCATGTATAAGATCACAGTTCAGTTTTGAAGGGGAGGTCATGAGTCCTTAGGCAACATGGACAATTTCAGATGACTAGGTAAATAACATTACTATTTGGTATTGCTTGATGAGAGTATACATTTCAGAAGGGGGTATGTATTTTGATTTATGGATACTTTATTGGTATTGCAGCACTCTCCTAGTTGATCGACTGTTGGTGTTCAAATTTTGCTTTGTGGCACAGAAGAATTATAGAAGTATTCCTCGTGTGATGATCATGTATGAGAGATGTGTTAGACATTCAACGGTGGAGTTGGGATTAGATATGGTGATTCATGTGTTCTATGGATTTAGAGACTGGGAGCTCTCAGGAGCAGATTGTTGCAGGTTGTGGACTATGAAGTGTGGTCGAAGCTAGCCAGGTGATAATATGTGTTTGTTGCTACCCAATTTTTTTCTATATTTTTTTAAAAATGCAAAATACCTTCAAAATAGCATGTATATGTATATATAAGCATGTCCAAGGGTTTTATTATTTTTCCGTTGTTTTAAAGGTTTTAAATTGACTTATTTTCTCCATTTTTTTCCATAAAATCCCCAATAATTATTTCCAAAATTATTATATTGATAATTCACCTATTGGATTTCTATATTTATGCCAAAATATGACTAAGGTAATTTTTATATATTTTTTATAATTACATATAGTATTTTTAAAGCTAAATTGCACATAATTGCAATATTAGCCCTTTTAAGATTTAATTATGTTTTATACGCATAAAATTGAATCCTGTATTTTTAAATTGCTAATTATGTATTGTAAATCATTTAGCACTTTAAATTTATTTTTTCAGAAGCTATTTACTATTTTATATAAATTAAAAGGGGAAAAACTGGCTATTTAAATAACAACCCATTTGTATTTCAATTGTATCCTAAATCAAACCCCAATTCCCAACCCAATTAAAAAATCCACCGGACCCAAGCCCAAACCCAAGCCATACCCGACCCACCTACCTCATTCAATCTTGACCGTTGATCATTTAGATCAACGATCCCCATTCCCCCCTTCCTAAATTAAACCCAAAATACTACCCCCATCTCTCATTTCCTCCTCTCATTCTTTCTCAACCGGTCTCTCATTTCTCTCTCTCTATCTCTGGTTCTCTCTAGAACCTTCTCCTCCCCCCTCCTCTCCGATGAATCTTATCCACCCTCTCCAACCATTTTCTTGCCTGAATCCATGGTGGTTTCACCACATACTAGCCTTATGGCTCCCTCTTAAATATGTGTCATCGTTTTGAGGCCTTCAAGTGAACCAGAGGTGGTTCACTCGCCTCCCATGGTTTCTCATGCCATTTTCCGGCCATCCATGGCCATTCGAGTAAGATCTATGACTTTTCCGATCAAAACTGGTAATATTTTAAGGTTTTCTCGCCTTCTCTGGGTTCTCCGAAACCCTAACCCTAAAGATTTTCGATTTCTCTTAGATCTGTGTATATTGTGAGTTTTTGATGTTTTCCTCAAAGGTTTTTCCCGATTTTTTCCAAAATGACTCTTCGTCTTCAAGATTAGGGTTTCTCAACCCTTTTAAAATCACTCCTCCTTTGTTTTTCAGTATTATCATTTGATTTTACTATGTTTAAATGGTTTGTTTATGTTTTTTCTTCTACCTGATTCATCATGTAGAAAACCCTAATTATTTTGGTTTTATCCGGGGTTCTGAAACTGTCTTTGTTTATTTGATTTGTATGTATACCTATCTCGATTTCTTTATGATTGGACCCTTTTCTTTGTTTATCTTGACTGATTCTAAGTTCTTATCTCTTTTAACTCAACTTTGTTAAAAACCCTAATTTCTTACAGATTTTCTTCACTTGTTACTATGAGTTTTAAAGACTTTCTTTACTTGTCTCTGCATGTTGGCCTGATCTTCTTTACTTGTTGCTGTGTGTCAGATTGGTTTCTTCACTCTGGTTCTATGTGTTAGCCATGACTACTTGACTCTGCTAAGTTTCTGTTGATTACCATGCTTCGAGTGGGTTCTTTTTACCACTGAGTCCTTAGCCTACTCGTGTCACTTCTGTATGATTGTGTTCACCTAGTTTGTTCATCTCTTGCTTTTTTTTTTGTCGATATGGCTGACCTTGCATGTCTGATATGCCTATTCATTCTTCTCTATTTATATGTCGAAGTGCAGAATCATGACTCCCTCTTGATTGATCCTGATTCCCTTATGTTATGGTTTGATTGCAAGGTTTTCTTATAAACCCTTAAAATTTTACTCGTTTGTTTAAGTTGATTGATTCCATTCTCTTACTTGCTGTGGTGCTTCATTCTTGCTGAATCCTTTCCTCAAATTAGTATATTCTGTACTTGGACTCAATCATATACTCTATACTTTTACTATCCATTATATGGTAAAAACCAACCTTTCTCAACTGATTTTCTTTCCTTAGTTATCCCTGTTAGTATCTGTTTAAGCTGTAAGTCCTTGATTGAAGGGGAGTACTTGTATTAATTGGATTCTAATTGTGATTACTTCCATATTTGTGCTAAACCTTTACTTGTTACCTTATTTTCTACCTATTTTCAAAGCTATAAATACCCTCAGTCTTTCATTAACAAGACACGAACAACAGTTCAGAACACACACATACACACTCAAACTCTCTCTTCTTTCTCTACTACTTGTGCTACTGCTTGTCTAGCCTGCTGAAAGCCAAAGCTAGGCTGTGGAACTCTACTTGCTTTACTTCTTTGCACTTTGCTTCCTCAACTGGTATATTTCTAATTCAATTCTGAAACTCAACTCTATGTGCTTCATTGTTTGTCAATCCCTGTCTCTTTCTGCACTGACTTAATGGCTCATGTTGTTTAATTGCATTTCTTGTTTATTGCTTACTCCACATGCTTAAAGTTCTGCCCCCTCTTGTTCAAATGTAATCAGCATGTCTACTTGTTCTTGTTTATGTCTCTCAACTAGTATGTCTCCTAATGTATTTGATTAACACTAAATCATGACTGATTATGTGCAATAAGCCCCTGCATAGCTACTCCCATACCCTGTCCCTATGTCTTATTACTCTTCTAATTTTAAGCATGATTCCCTTATTAACTCTTTGAAGTAATTGTTTGTATTCTAAAATCAGTCCCTATTTGTTCTTCTGTCTGTTTTCTGTGTTTTCCCCTTTAAATGACGTCCTATGTATTCTTATATGCCGCTTAGTATTTAGCCTTTAAACCTGAGGGTCTGCCTAGAACCTCCTTCTTATAAGATAGGAGTCCTAAATTCCTCCGGGTCTGATAGGAAGGGACTAGTAACATCATGCAATAGGGGTCAAGACCAACCTACGCTTTAATTACCTTCACGGGACGGGAAAGGGTAGATATGGATATGATGACCGGTGTATTAATGCCACGTGTAGCCCCTCTTTGAGGAGTGTCATACCGGTTATTGCATTGACGTTATCCATATTATGAACAAACGTAGGACCCCCTCCCCTTTTATGCTTAGATTGTAATTCCTTTTTTTTTAAAGTCTTGTTTTTCATTAATTGTTTTCTCAAATACTTGTGTATTTAAACTTAAATTCCTTGGTATTTGAGCCAATACTTGCTTGTTTGCTAATGGTACAAATTCACAAAAACTGTATGGCTGGGAACCACACTAGTGGATCCTGAGAGGTGCCTAACATCTTCCCCTTGGGATAATTTCAAGCCCTTACCCAATCTCTGGTTATCAAACATAGTTAGAAACAAACCATATAGGTGTCCTAATGCACCTTAAATCATTAGGTGGCGACTCTTCAAAATTGCAAAACCTTTTTCCAAAAGGAAAGAGTTGTCCCATATCCAAAAATGTCCTAAACCCGATTTCCGATTGAGGAAAAAGGGGGTGCGATAGCATGGAGACTCTGCTGGGGATATTTAGGCTTTTACCATTTTATACCGTTTTTGTAAATATGTGCAATTATTTAATTCCTTTAAGCATTTAATCTCTTCTTCAAAAGCAAAACTGCCATATCTTTTTGTTTCCTTCCTTTATAACTGCTTTAAATTATGAAATTGTTGTATTTATCGCTTTCTTAACGTGCAAATACATGTCAACGTACTTTTAATTATTGCATAATCATGCTCAACATCATTCTCCACTCATGCCAAATAAATACTATAGTAACGCTTGATGAGCGGTTGTGCTCTTCCTATATCATTACCCCCTAAATTCGGAAAGACATATTTGCGGTAAAACTAGTCGATCAGCGGTGCAATCGACAGTTCCGTGCCTTCCCCCTTGAGTTGTCCGCTCAAGGGTACCAGTCTAAAACCCTATAGAAACCTTACTCTGTTTAAATTGTGCATGCATCATGGTCAAACCTAGACGGATCAGTTATGTTGTCCACATAATGATTTTTTAAGATAGCATTGTCCAAAAGTCCACTAAATTTCTCTAAACCCAAACGGACATCATCACGTTCTGTGCATTTATTTGGAGAACTAAATGCTTCATGCTAATTGTTGATGTTAAATAGTCGAGTCTGGTGGGGGTATGGTCTTAACCTTTTTGTTTTGCAGAAATGAAGAACGAGGTCCCCAACTTCGGTATGGTTAGCATACCCCCACACGTTCTGTGCATTTATTTGGAGAACTAAATGCTTCATGCTAATTGTTGATGTTAAATAGTCGAGTCTGGTGGGGGTATGGTCTTAACTTTTTTGTTTTGCAGAAATGAAGAACGAGGTCCCAGCTTCTGTATGGTTAGCACACCCCCACTCTTGCTAGACTGGTGGAGGAGTCTTCCATCGAATGACCAAATCAATGAGTGGAAAGAGAGGTCCGCCAAAGCTAGCAAAAAATTGGAATATCTAGAATGCAGTCTGTTGGAATTGGAGGGAAAGGTGAGGAAGAAAGTCATCGACTGCCAGAACGCTGAGGGAAATGAAGGAGAACATTTGGCAAAGGCATTTTTACTGGTGAGCCTACGCGAACTGGAGGATTTGATCAATGAGAGCATTCAACCTGAGGAAGGTCCTTCTGGGACCAAATAGATAGGAATTTACTTTTTCGCTTTATGAATGTAATAAGGCCAATGGCCATTAGTGACTTTTATTTCTTGTTTATTTAGTGTCATTTTGGGATTCGTCTATTTTTATCAATAAAATGAGGCATTTAGCATTCTAAGTTCTCCAAATCAATTTGTCGCTAGGCCTACCTCGGGCACAAAGAAGTTCCCAAATTAGGACACGCTTTACATTCCCGCACTATGTGTTTAAATACTATAATATTTTTTTATAATCCTCACTGACTTGATTACCGTTGTTTTATTTTTGTTTTTATTATTCCCCTCCCCAAAGGTTAGTTCGTTCACTCTGGCATCATCATCTTATTTCACAAGATCCAGGGGCCCTCCACCCACTCCTCTTCTTAGTCCCATTAAAGGCAAGAATAAAATGGAAGGTTTCTAGAGGACAATGATATGGATTGTTGCGTTATTCTCAAGGAGGAGGGGGAGGAAGGCCCTTCCATACAGGCTGTGAGCAGAGGGGCACATCTCAAGAATTGGACCATCAGAACAACCAAAGCCCGACGAGCCTCGGGGTACCAAGGCTAAAACAAGCATTATTTCCTGTTTTATTTACTAAATGATTTTCTTTTTGCATTCTTCAACTTCCGCAATAAGATCTTCGATGTTCAAAACCATTATTCAATCTATCAAAAGAATTTTTGATTTTTCTTATGAATTAATATTTATTGCTGTTATTTTCTCTCTTTACTCTACCTATACAACATTACTATTACTTGTCTTGATGAACTAATGACTGTGACATGCAATGAGACAACGCAACAAACGAACATTAATTTAGAGAAAGATGACATACCTAACGAGATTGTCAAAGAAGTTGAGAACTTTGAGAACAGACCTAAGCCCAACCTGGACGAGACACAAATTGTCAACCTGGGAGATGCAGAAAGCGTCAAGGAAACACGAATCAACGTTCACCTATCGCCACCAAAGAAGAAAGAATATACAGAATTTTTAAAGGAGTATAAGGACATATTCGCCTGGTCGTATGATGACATGACTGGTCTGAGTACGAACTGCCAACCGATCCAATGTGTCCACCAGTAAAGCAGAAGCTCAGAAAGTTCAAGCTTGATATGAGTTTGAAAATCAAGGAAGAAGTCAACAAGCACATCAAAGCTAAAGTTCTCAAGGTACTAGAATACCCAACATGGTTAGCCAACATTGTGCCAGTACCAAAGAAGGATGGGAAGGTTAGAGTCTGTGTCGACTACCGGGATCTCAACCGGGCCAGTCCAAAAGATGACTTCCCTTTTCCAAATATACACATCCTGATTGACAATTGCGCCAAGCATGAGTTACAATCATTCGTAGATTGCTTCGCTGGTTATCATCAGATCTGGATGGATGAAGAAGACGCTGAGAAAACGACTTTCATTATGCCGTGGGGAGTTTACTGTTACAAGATGATGCCATTCGGCCTGAAGAATGCAGGGGCCACCTACATGAGGGCTATGACTACTATCTTCCATGATATGATACACAAGGAGATAGAGGTATATTTGGACGATGCTATTATCAAATCCAAGAAGTCCACTGACCACATGAAAGATCTAAAGAAGTTCTTCAATAGACTGCGGAGGTACAACCTGAAACTGAACCCCGTCAAAGTGTGCATTTGGGGTTCCTGCTGGGAAATTGCTGGGGTTTATTGTGAGTCGTCGAGGAATAGAACTGGATCCATCAAAAGTCAAATCCATTCAAGAACTACCACCGCCAAAGAACAAGAAGGATGTGATGAGTTTCTTGGGGAGGCTTAACTACAACAGCCGATTCATAGCACAGTCTACAGTTATCTGTGAGCCAATCTTTAAGATGTTGAAGAAGGACGCCGCCACCAAATGTACTGATGACTGCCAAAAGGCCTTCGACAAAATCAAGGAGTACCTATCAACACCACTAGTCCTAGTCCTGCCCGATCCAGGTAGACCCTTATTACACTACCTTGCAGTGTTAGATAGAGCTTTCGGCTGCGTTCTGGGGCAGCATAATGAAATAGGGAGGAAGGATCAAGCAATTTATTATCTCAGTAAGAAGTTCACCCCGTACGAGGCTCGATATTTTCTATTGGAATGCACCTGCTGTGCTTTGACTTGGGTAGCTCAGAAGCTGAGACATTACTTCTGCGCCTATACTACATATCTCATATCGAGGATGGATCCCTTGAAGTATATATTTCAGAAGCCCATGCCCACTGGCAAGCTAGCCAAGTGGCAAATCCTGTTGAGTGAGTTCGACATTGTTTACGTAACTCAGAAAGCAGTCAAGGGGACATGCACTAGTGGACCACCTTGCTGAAAACCCCGTGGATGGAGGATACGAACCCTTGAAAACGTATTTTCCTGATGAAGAGGTATCATTCATAGGAGAAGACATTGTGGAATCCTATGACGGTAGGAGAATGTTCTTCGATAGAGCAACAAACTTCAAAGGAGTTGGCATAGGAACAGTCCTAATATCAGAAATCGGTCAGCATTATATGGTGTCTGCCAAACTCAGGTTCCCCTGCACCAACAATATGGCCGAGTATGAAGCCTGCATCTTAGGACTCAAAATGTCCATTGACATGAACGTTCAAGAGCTACCGGTGATTGGAGATTCAGACTTACTTATACATCAGGTACGAGGAGAATGGACAACCAAGAACTCCAAGATACTCCCGTATCTGTATCATGTACAAGAATTGAGAAAGAGGTACACAAAGACAGAATTCCAGCATGTTCCCAGAGTCCAGAATGAGTTCACCGATGCATTGGATACCCTATCATCTATGATACAACATCCAGACAAGAATTTTATTGATCCCATTCTAGTGAAAATCCATCATCAGCCAGCTTACTGTGCCCATGTCGAAGAGGAAGCAGATGAAAAGCCTTGGTTTTATGATATCAAGGAATATTTAGCAAAACGAGAGTACCTAGAACTTGCAAATCCTACTCAGAAACGCACACTTCAGAGATTATCCAACAATTTCTTTCATAGCAGAGGAATCCTAGTAGGACTCCCGATTTAGGATTATTAAGATGTGTCGACGCAAATGAAGCATCCAGGCTACTAGAGGAAATTCATACCGGGACCTGTGGTCCACATATAAACAGTTTTGTCTTAGCAAAGAAGATACTCCGGACTGGTTACTTTTGGATGACTATGGAAACGGACTGCATCCAGCATGTCCGGAAATGCCACCACTGTAAGATACATGTAGACATGATAAAGGTACCTCCAAGCGAGCTTCACACAACAAGCCCACCATGGCCGTTCACCGCCTCAGGAATGGATGTTATTGGACCAGTCGAGCCTGCTACTTCCAACGGACACAGATTTATCCTAGTGGCCATCGACTACTTCACCAAATGGGTCGAAGCAACATCTTATAGAGAAGTGACTAAGAAAGTCATGACAGACTTTGTTCGCGACCGCATTGTTTGTCGATTTGGGATTCCATAGTCAATCATTACTGATAATGGCTCCAACCTCAATAGCGACTTGATGAAAGCTATGTGCGAAACTTTCAAGATCAAACACAAGAATTCCACAGCCTACAAGTCTTAGATGAATGGAGCTGTAGAAGCCGCCAACAATAATATCAAGAAGATATTGAGGAAAATGATAGAGAAGCATAAACAATGGCATAAGAAGTTATCATTTTCTCTTCTGGGGTATCGCACCACAGTTCGCACATCAACCAGGGCAACCCTCTATATGCTGGTTTACAGTACAGAGACTGTCATTCCCGCTAAGGTAGAGATTCCTTCCCTAAGGATCATACAAGAAGCTGAGCTCGACGACACAGAGTGGGTAAAAAGTCGCTATGAGCAACTAGCCCTTATAGACGGAAAGAGAATGAACGTAGTTTGCCATGGTCAACTCTACCAGAACAGAATGTCCAGAGCCTTCAACAAAAAAGTCAAGCCAAGACAATTCACACTGGGGCAGCTGGTGTTAAAGAAAATTCTTCCGTATCAAGATAAAGCCAAAGGGAAGTTCTCTCCCAACTGGCAGGGTCCATACATAGTTCACCGAGTTTTGACAGGAGGAGCCCTCATACTTGCAGAAATGGACGGAGAAGTTTGGCCAAAGCCGATCAATTCAGATGTAGTCAAGCGTTACTATGTGTAATCTCTATGCTTTCCTTATATGATGTAAATTGAACTACACATGACCTAATTCCTGTTTAAGAGGGGATACATAGGCAGCCTTATGGGTTCGGTCACAATGCAATAAAAATTTTATTTCCCCCTGCAATTAGAAACTGGGGCAGAATTTTGATGAGGACCCTCAAAATTTTGAAGTAATTTTAGCCGATCACCGTACGAGCAGCAGTCAGAAACGTCAACCCATCAAACTGGGGTAGAATTTTGAGGAGGATCCTCAAAATTCCACAGCGGGAGAGGTCGCCATGTCCCAAGCTACGTCACAGTTGTCGGTTCATCTAAAAGCTATTTTTTATTATACACTTATGTCATACTTTACAAAATCATTCATGATTATTATTGAAAGTGCTTTGTTTAGCAATGATACCCCAATGATACAAACGATATCACCAGATCAAAGCCGAACGAGTCAAGCAAAAGCCAGCGGGGATACGAGCTAACCTTCCCCCCCTTACAACTCATGATTTTTCTTTGGATGCAGGTACTAGGATCGCGAAATCATTAAACATACTGTATGCCCATGGGACAAACATTGTTCAAGAATACGATTCTCAAAACCGTTGCAATTGCCAACATTTTCTATCAGCACACACCAGTGATGTCCCGTATGTCACAATGCTCCCAATAATCATGACGCCACAATCTGCTATCAGCTAAGAAAAGCTCTACTGTCATTTGTTATTTTATTTCTTGCATAAGGCTACCATTTTGCCTTCCGAGACTAAATGTTGTCTCCATCTACATTTTGCATTGCATAAGGCTATCATTCTGCCTTCTGAGGTTAAGCTCTACCTCCATCTGCATCTGTATTGCATAAGGCTACTATTCTACCTTCCAACTTGCATAAGGCTACCATTCTGCCTTCCGAGACTAAACGTTGCCTTCATCTGCATCCTGCATTGCATAAGGCTACTATTCTGCCTTCCAATCTGCATAAGGCTACCATTCTGCCTTCCGAGGTTAAGCTCTACCTCCATCTGCATCTACATTGCATAAGGCTACTATTCTGCCCTCAAATTTGCATTAGACTACCATTCTGCCTTCCGAGACTAAATGCTGTCTCCATCTGCATTTCCGCATAAGGCTACCATTCTGCCTTCCGAGGTTAAGCTCTACCTCTATCTGCATTCGCATCTTTGCATAAGGCTACCATTCTGCCTTCCGAGACTAAACGTTGTCTCCATCTGCATCTGCATTGTATAAGGTTATCATTCTACCTTCCGAGGCTAAGCTCTACCTCTAATTTTCTTCGAAACTGAGCGCTATCTCAAGAACTCTTTATCTCGCTTTTCTTACGGGCTAAGCTCTGCCCTTCAATTTGCAAGACTAAGCTCTGTCTTGTCCACATCATACTACTGCATCCTTCATGGGCTGAAATATCGCCAACTCATTCAAAGGCATCATCGTTCGGAGGCACCATATTCATAGCCCGAGAACACCATGTCATGGCCTGAGGATCTCTTTCAATCTCTTGCATATCATTATTCAAAGGCATCATGGTTCGGAGTCACCATCCTCATAGCCCGAGAACATCATTTCATGGCCTGCGAATCCTGCATCATCCGCTTCATGGCCCAAGACATCATGGTCTAAGGACATCATCCTCATCGTTCGAAGACAACTTTCATGGTCCGACGGGAATTTGCATCATGTTTAAATTTATGCAAAGTATACGCTTGTATTATTTCTATTTGCAGGTAAGCCGGCGAGCAACGGCTACCCCAGTAGGAGTTATCCTACTCTAGTTCCCTCAGCCATATCAAACCCAACCATTCCCGTAAATCGCTCACTCACTCGGCCATAGACGTTGCGTCCGTTCTTGGAATCACTTTATTGGTATACTCCGCCGATGGATCCTGACTACATACAACCTGATTCCTGTGAAACCAGGGATATGTAGACAGCTCAGAAGCCAGGGTGTGGCCTGACCTCTTCAAACCATTTCGCTCGGTCAAAATTGGCCATCATTTCTTTATCCTAAAACTCTTTCATCCTTCCCGGGTAAAGAGGGGCAGATGTCGATACCCAATTTTTCCCTATATTTTTTTCAAAATGAATAACACCTTCAAAATAGCATGTACATGTATATATAAGCATGTCCAAGGGTTTTATTTTTTTTCCGTAGTTCTAAAGGTTTTAAATTGACTTATTTTCTCCCCTTTTATCCATAAAATCCCCAATAATTATTCCCAAAATTATTATATTGATATTCACCTATCGGATTTTTATATTTATACCAAAATATGGCTAAGATAATTTTTATATATTTTTTATAATTACATATAGTATTTTTAAAGCTAAATTGCACATAATTGCAATATTAGCCCTTTTAAGATTTAATTATGTTTTATATGCATAAAATTGGATCCTATATTTTTAAATTGCTAATTATGTATTGTAAATCATTTTAGCACTTAAATTTATTTTTTTAGAAACTATTTACTATTTTTTACAAATTAAAAGTGGAAAACTGGCTATTTAAATAACAACCCATTTGTATTTTCAATTGTAGCCTAAATCAAACCCCAATTCCCAACCCAATTAAAAACCCCACCGGACCAAAGCCCAAACCCAAGCCATACCCGACCCACCTACCTCATTCAATCTTGACCATTGATCATTCAGATCAACGGTCCCCATTCCTCCTTCCTAAATTAAACCCTAAAGACTACCCCCATCTCTCATTTCCCCCTCTTATTCTTTCTCAACCGGTCTCTTATATCTCTCTCTCTATCTATGGTTCTCTCTAGAACCTTATCCTCTCCCCTCCTCTCCGATGAACCTTATCCACCCTCTTCGGCCATTTCCCTGCCTGAATCCACGGTGGTCTCACCACCTACCAGCCTTATGCTCCCTCTTGAACATGTGTCATCGTTTTGAGGCCTTAAAGTGAACCAGAGGCGGTTCACACGCCTCCCATGGTTTCTCATGCCATTTTCCGACCATCCATGGCCATTCGAGTAAGATCTATGACTTTTCCGGTTAAAACCGGTAATATTTTAAGGTTTTCTCACCTTCTCTGGGTTCTTCGAAACCCTAACCCTAAATATTTTTTGATTTCTCTTAGATCTGTGTATATTGTGAGTTTTGATGTTTTTCTCAAAGGTTTTTCCCGATTTTTTCCAAAATGACTCTTCGTCTTCAAGATTAGGGTTTCTCAACCCTTTTAAAATCACTTCTCCTCTGTTTTTAGTATTATCATTTGATTTTACTATGTTTAAACGGTTTGTTTATATTTTTTCTTCTACTTGATTCATCGTGTAGAAAATCCTAATTATTTTGGTTTTATCTAGGATTCTGGAACTGTCTTTGTTTATTTGATTTGTATGTATACCTGTCTCGATTTCTTTATGATTAGACCCTTTTCTTTGTTTATCTTGATCGATTCTAAGTTCTTACCGCTTTTAACTCAACTTTGTTAAAAACCCTAATTTCTTAAAAGATTTTCTTCACTTGTTACTGTGAGTTTTAAAGACTTTCTTTACTCGTCTCTGTGTGTTAGCCTGATATTCTTTACCTGTTGCTGTGTGTCAGATTGGTTTCTTCACTCTGGTTCTAAGTGTTATCCATGACTACTTGACTCTGCTAAGTTTCTATTGATTACCATGCTTCGAGTTGGTTCATTTTACCACTAAGTCCTTAGCCTCCTCGTGTCACTTCTGTATGATTGTGTTCATCTAGTTTGTTCATCTTTTACTTCTTTTTGTCGATATGGCTGACCTTGCATGTCTGATATGCCTATTCATTCTTCTCTATTTATATGTCGAAGTGCATAATCATGAATCCCTCTTGATTGATCCTAATTCCCTTAATTTATGGTTTGATTGCAAGGTTTTCTTATAAACCCCTAAAATTTTACTTGTTTGTTTAAGTTGATTGATTCCATTCTCTTACTTGCTGTGGTGCTTCATTCTTGCTGAATCCTTTCCTCAAATTAGTATGTTCTGTACTTGGACTTAATCATATACTCTATACTTTTACTACCCCTTATATGTCAAAAACCAACCTTTCTCAACTAATTTTCTTTCCTTAGTTATCCCTGTTAGTATCTGTTTAAGCTGTAAGTCCTTGATTGAAGGGGAGTACTTGTACTAAATTGGATTCTAATTGTGATTACTTCCATATTTGTGCTAAACCTTTACTTTTTACCTTATTTTCTACCTATTTTCAAAGCTATAAATACCCTCAGCCTTTCATTAACAAGATACGAACAACAGTTTAGAACACACACATACACACTGAAACTCTCTCTTCTTTCTCTACTACTTGTGCTACTGCTTGTCTAGCCGGCTGAAAGCCAAGGCTAGGCTGTGGAACTCTACTTGCTTTAATTTTCTGCACTTTACTTCCTCAACTGGTATATTTCTAGTTCAATTTTGAAACTCAACTCTATGTGCTTCATTGTTTGTCAATCCCTGTATCTTTTTGCACTGACTTAATGGCTCATATTGTTTAATTGCATTTCTTGTTTATTTCTTTACTCCGCATGCTTAAAGTTCTGCCCCCTCTTGTTCAAATGTAATCAACATGTCTACTTGTTCTTGTTTATATCTCTCAACTAGTATGTCTCCTAATGTATTTTATTAACACTAAGTCATGACTGATTTTGTGCAATAAGCCCCTGCATGACTACTCCCATACCCTATCCCTATATCTTATTACTCTTCTAATTTTAAGCATGATTCCCTTATTAACTCTTTGAAGTAATTGTTTGTGTTCAAAAATTAGTCCCTATTTGTTCTTTGTGCATGTTGGTCAATATGCTTCTCTTCTTATCCATGTTCATGTGTTTCTGACTTGGGTCCTCTATGTCCCCAACCCCTTACTTCCCTGCCTTTGAATGTTGGAATGATACTATTCTTTGGATTTGTTCTGTGTGTGCTGGTCTATTCCAAGTTGTTGCTGCCCCTATTCCCTTCTCCTTTCAAAACTATTTTTTTCCCTAAGCAACTCTTCGGTTGTTTTGCAAACTTATTTCAAACATCCTATTTAAAACTGTTTTCCAACTTAACCCTTTTAAATCTATGTCAAGCACTCTCACATATACTCTTAGACTACTAGGTCCTACCCTTTTTATGTGAGCCTTGCCTTGGGACCCTTGTCATAGCCCGAGAACATTGGACACATAAAAGCTGGCCTTTCCACACTGCACTTATTCTGTCTTAGTTATACAATTTGGGTATGAGCACTACTCAGGATCCCTTGAGGTCCTTAGGGAACTCTGACACACTTATATATGAGAAAGGCCATGGGACAACATTGGCACTTGAGGTGGTTTTTTACATAACTCAGAGAGGAAGTCCTAATCAGGCTTCCTATAGTGTAACTTCTTATTTTCATTATGTAATTCATTTCAATGTTGGTCTATAATAATTTGTTATAAACAAGTATTGGGGTTGGCTAGGGAAAAGGGATGGGGTAAATATGCATGCTATAGTTGTTAAGGGGTAGAAAACATGTTATTAGGTTTACATTCCTAGTTGCTCAATAGAAACCATGCTTAGGGTTCATACATGCATTAGAAATCATGCTCTTAGGTCTCATGTTTATTGTTTCAGCATGTGCACCCTTACAAAATCATGTGTTAAAATCTGCTAATAATTAGTACTTTATTGTTATGTTCTATGTTGCCATGTGCATTTAGAAATCCTGCTCTTAGGAAATTCTGCAATCCTGCCATGTGCATTTAGAAACCCTGCTCTAGGAATTCTGCATTATACATGCATCTTAGATACCATGTTTTAGGATATCATTCGTACTTGCATTCACATTTAGTGTAAACTACTAATTATAAAAGAGGTAAAAACAGTTTCACACTTGATTATCCTATTTAAAATAACTGGTAATAATCTCTGCATTCGTATCAACTAGAACAACATGCTCCTAGGTTAAAATAATTTCTAAACTGTCTTTTAATAATTCGTAATAACTGCTGCACATTACTTTACGCCTAGACAAGCCTTAGGTAATTGCTTAAATAAAAATAGAATTGTCCTTGTTTAACTGACAGTATGTTAAAATCAGTAGGCAAGCTTGATTTAGACTTCTTTTCTAAGTCATGTAATAAATCTGGTTCTGCTGTTATCACTTAGATGCCATGCGGATTTAAATTCAGACTTTAATTATGTATGAGTCATGCTGTCTATGTGCATTATTTGTGGAGGTATACCTGAGCCTTCTATCGGTTTTTCTGTGTTTTCCCCTTTAAATGCCGTCCTATGTGTTCTTGTATGCCGCTTAGTATTTTGTCTTTAAACCTGAGGGTCTACCTAGAACCTTCTTCTTATAGGATAGGAGTCCTGAATTCCTCCGGGACTGATAGGAAGGGACAGGTAACAACATGCAATAGGGGTCGAGACCAACCTACGCTTTAATTACCTTTACAGGGCGAGAAAGGGTAGATATGGATATGATGATTGGTGCATTAATGCCACGTGTAACCCCTCTTTGAGGAGTATCATACCGGGTATTGCATTGACGTGATCCATATTATGAACTAACCTAGGACCCCCTCCCCTTATATGCTTAGATTTTAATTCCTTTTTTAAAGTCTTGTTTTTCATTAATTGTTTTCTCAAACACTTGTGTATTTAAACATAAATTCCCTGCTATTTGAGCCAATACTTGCTTGTTTGCTAATGGTATAAATTCACAAAAACTGTTTGGCTGGGAACCATACTAGTGGATCCTGAGGGGTGCCTAACACCTTTCTATTGGGATAATTTTAAGCCCTTACCCAATCTCTGGTTATCAAACATAGTTAGAAATGAACCCTATAGGTGTTCTAATGCACCCTAAATCATTAGGTGGAGACTCTTCAAAATTGCAAAACCCTTTTCTAAAATAAAAGAGTTGTCCCATATCCAAAATGTCCTAAACCCGATTTCCGATTGAGGAAAAAAGGGGGCGCGACAGTGTTATGATTCAATCATTGTGGACTTTCGGAGGATTATTTATCTATTTGTGGGTGACCAGATTTGATTTGGCGGTCCATTGGTAGGCCTAATTAGGATGTGTATTCTACACTGAGTCGGATTGGTTGGCGCCATACTACTATTGCTGATTGATGTGTCATTTGGGTATTGTTGAGCTTATTCGTGTTCTGAAATGATCTATGAGTTACTCTTCTATGCCATGAGGAGTTGTGATTCATTGGTTATATGCACATATAGTGCGGTTCTATTTGAGCTTTACAACGGAATTTGAGGGAGATGAGTATTTGTGTATTGCATGATTGATTGCACGTTGGCTATGTTCTTTCCTGATTGTGGTATTGCGTTATTTGCTCTCCGAGGTTATGGTAATGCACTTCGGGTGCTTGATGTCGAATTTTGTGTGGTTATTGATTTTGAGCAGGGTGGCTCGAGGTACATAATATGGACCAACGTTTGGATGGGTCACACATTGTAGCGGAGTTTTGTTGAGACATGATCCTTTTTGTTAGATTCGTGTGTTTTGGTTATACGGTGTGTGTTAGGTTCTTAGCATTGCCTTGGTGCGGTACTTGCTGAGCTTGCGAGATAGTTCCTTTGTCTAAGTCATTTTCCATGATTGAGTACATTTGGAATGTTGCTTATTGGTGCATGGATTGCACGAGTTGCGGCTTTAGACTGTATTAATGTTTCATGTCACTAGAGTGATTATGTTTGATGGGATGAGGTCATCGTACCTAGAATGGGTGCTATCGGATCAGACTGCGGTATATTTGGAAGGATATTGATGTTGATCGGCTTAGAAATTTGCTATAGTTCCTATCAAAAGAGAGGAAGTTCCACAACTTGTTGGTCTGACGAATGGTTATGAGTTTATGTGTGTTTCTTTCATCATTGGCAGTATATGAAGGTGTTAGAACGAGACTCTATTTGATAAGAGGTTTATTACTGGTATTGGGTTGTTTTGAGCAGCTACTGTGATTAGAAGTTATCGTTATGAGTGTTTGAGTTATATGGTATATCATGCCCTTTCATCTTGAGTTATGTCTATGGCTTGATACAGCTTGTTCCGACTTATACATTGTGTAGATGCGAGATTCTAATCTTATAGAAAATTTTGGATGTGAAAATTGGATTCAAAGGCTTATGGGCTACGTTGGATTAAGAAATTTCAATCATGTTGTGTTGTCAGATCTATATGGGATAGGGTGACGTGGGATCATCACTAGGAATGTGCATAGTGAGGTTACACTGCAATTTGATGGCTTTTGAAACAACTCTGGGTACGTTCGAGGATGAACGTATGTTTAAGTAAGGGAGAATATAATGACCCGATTGGTCATTTTGAGCATTTGCACTTTGCTCAGTAGTTTAGGAGCACGAGTAGCTCCGTATGATGTATTAGGACTTATGTGCAAAATTTGGGTTCATTCCGAGTTGATTTGATATGTTTCGGCGTGAGTTTTTGGAAGTCGAAAGTTCGAAAGTTCATTAAGTTTGATTTGAGGTGCATTTCGTCATTTCGATATTGTTATGTGTGTTTTGAGGCCTCGAGTAGGTCCTTATTCTGATATGGAACTTTTCGGTATGTTTAGATGGGGTCCCGAGGGGCTCAGGTGAGTTTCAGATAGGTTTGAGTTGTGTTGCGCTCGTTTTTCTTATGTTTCGATGTCGTTTCTTCAAGCATAAATGGTACCACGTTGAACAAATGAGCTCCGATTTCTATTTTTATTGAAGCATTAGATCCGTATCGTAATTACGGAGCCATAGCAAAAAGAATCATCAAATTTGAACATCGTATGAGGATTTTATGGTCATTTTACTAAGATTTGAGTTGCTATATTTTTCAGATTAATTACGAAATTGCCACTGTTGTGTATTTAAAAATTTGCACAATTTTGAAATATTGAAACCAACATTTCTCCTTCAATATAAGGTCAAATGGAGTGATTCAAGAGCCTAACTTGACTAGAATTTCACAAGGAATCCGTTGGAGGTATCAAAAGTGAGTTTCGAGATCTTTTGGCATAAGAAACGTGGTAGAACAATGTTAAAACGAGGGTTTTATATATTTAACATATTTTGAGTTGGGGAGCTCGGAATTGGGAAATTTTTCGAGGCTCTTTTCATCATATGAATTGGGGTAAGTGTTCTTTACTCGGTTTGGTTATAGTTCATGAATCTATCTTCAATTTTAGCTTTTGGTTGATGAATTTTAAAGAAGAAATTGAGGTTTTTGGCCTAAAGTTTCATAATATGAAATTTTGAGTTTTGAACACCAATTCGGAGTTGGATTTGATTGAAACTAGTATGGTTGAATTCGTAATTGAATGGGTTGACGAACTTTGTGAGTTTTGTCAGGTTCCGAGGTACGGGTCCAGGTTGGGCTTTTTGGCTGATTTTGGACTTTTAATTAAAGATTCGACCTTTTTCGATTGGGATTGGTTCCTTTAGCATTGTTTGATGTATTTGAGTTGTTTTTGATTAGTTTCGAGCCATTCGGAGGTCGGAACGTGCGTGATGAGATTTTTGGAGCCAACGGTTTATGGATTTTCGGACAACATGGTTTGTGCTAGGGTTTTCCGTAACGAGATTTGACTTAGGATCATTGTGTACAGACAAGAGAAAGTGTTTACATGAAAACAAGTCAAGGAGGATTCGAAGAAATGGGTCAGCTCGGTGGTGTTGGGTCAGCATAACAACAAAGGTAACTGGTTCTTTTGGTGTGGTAATGCTTCACCAGCATTCTGTGGCAATACTCTTGGGTTTGATGGTTTGCGTGACTTGGTTGAGTTGGGGAAGTTCAGGTTTGATGGCTTGGTGGTGCGCAGACTGGCCTCGAAGAGTTCTTGAAATTTCAGTCAAGAAGATTAAAAAGTTCACCAAGGCACAAAGAAATATATCATCTACCCCGAGCATGGATAACCTGGTACACATATACACACACACACACACTATATATATATATATATATATATATATATATATATATGTATATGTATATGTATATGTATATGTATATACATATACATATGCATATGTATATGTATATGTATATGCATATGTATATGTATGTGTATATGTATATGTATATGTATGTGTATATGTATATGTATGTGTATATGTATATGTATGTGTATATGTATATGTGTGTATATGTATTATCACCTCGGATATGCATCAACCTCGCATGTAGCAAATAATATTATTTATTAGGAAAAATTTCCTCAATAAAGCTAGGCAAGATACTTACCTCATTCCGAAACAAGTTCAACAGTCCATAAGTGCTTTTCCTAGAAATACTCCTTAAAACGATCAAAACCTAGCCAAATATCATCTATGAAAGTCAAATAATGCTAAAGAAAACATCTCCAATCAATAAAGGTTCAATCTTTGAAAAAATTTCAAAAGTCAACAAAAAGTCAACCCCAGCCCACATGGTCTAAATCTGAAATTGAGACCAAATTCCGATGAACCATAACCCCCACTTCGAATATATAATTAGTTTCAAGATCTTACCTCAAATCGAGGTAATCTCCAAAATACATAATCTTAAGTTACTGCCCCCAAACCATATCTTTACTCTTTTAAATCCTAGATTTAGGGATGAAAATCTATGGGGAATAATGAAAATTAACCAAAGCAAGTTAAATTTACTAACCTTAGAAGTTGGGAAGAAAATCCTCTAAAGAATCACCTCTTAACAAAGTCTATGTCTCAAGAATGGAATTAAATGAGCTAATCTCGGAACCCTTCCCTTATAACCGATCTGCAGATATCGTAATTGCGAACTCTTGTTCACAATTGCGTAGCTTTCAAATGCGAACAAGTGTTAGCAATTGCAAAGGACCTCCTAAGTCAAAGATATCGTAAATGTGATAGGTAGACCGCAAGGTGAAATTCACAAATGCGAACCTTGCATTTGCTGACTATTATTTGCAATTGCGGCAACAGTAGTACCAACAATGGATAACTTTCCAAAATTGTTTAAAACTATCACGAAAATCACTCGATCCCCTTGGGACCCCATCCAAACATCCAAACAAGTATATAAACATAACACAGACTTTCTCATTATCTCAAAACATCAAAACAACATCAAAATTAGGAATCAAGCATCAAAACTCAAGAATTTCAAATGTTCCTAACTCAAATAACTAACTTTCGATTTGAAGTGCCGAATTTACCTAGGGTTACTCGAGACCCAAACCCAATATGTGTATAAGTCCAAAATTATCATATAAAGCTAATAGAACCATCAAATCACCAATTTAGAGCGTTTACGCAAAAGTTAAATATTGGTGAACTCCAACAACTTAAAGCTTCCAAATTAAAATTTTTTCTTCCATAACTCTCTCGAACCCCTCAGAAATAAAAAAAACTACGTGCGCCAGTCATAAAACATCAAATGAACTTACTTGAAGTCTGGAATCGCAAAACGAAATGTTGAAAGACAAAATGGCCGATCAGGTCATTACAGTCTCCCCCACGTAAACATACATTCGTCCTCAAACGTGCCATTCCAAAATCGTCATCTTAATAAATTAATCATACACACTCCCACGAGTAATCTCATGTCACCCCATATTGTACCCTATTTTGCACTAGTCAAAATAAGATTCAACTTGTGATTTCTCCATTATTATGAAAGAGAAGCCACCTAATATTTAAATGTATACTAGGGTACCTATTTAAATACTAAAGTAATATTATCTATTGGTCAACTAACAAGTGAGATTTTGTGTAAGGACTCTTGTTCTTCTAAGGGGAAGGTGTTAGGCATCTCTTAAAATCTACCTGAGGTAGCTCCTGTCACGACCCCAAACCACCCCGGTCGTGATGACGCCTATCACAGTACTAAGCAAGCCGAATCAATACAAATAACATAATGGTCTTTTGTGAATTCATTTCCAAATCAGTTATGAACATAAGTTTTGCATTTAATTTAACAAAATACGCGGAAGAAAACATGTACGTAAATATATCCACACCGCCCGATCATGGTGTCACTAGTCATGAGCTACTATGATACTGTCCAATACTGTTTACTCAATACAAGAAGAAAAGACTGAAATAAATAACACTAAGGATAGGAAGGATAAAGGCAGGGATGCGAACGCCGTGCAACTACCTTGCTATCTCCGAAAATACTCAAAAGGTGTTGGAAGCTCTCACTCTGATGCTCTGGCACCTGAATCTGCACACAAGGTGCAGGGAGTAACGTGAGTATGCCAGCTCAGTAAGTAACCAAAGTAAATAAAGTCTGGGTGCAGTGACCAGCATTAATATCATTTACATAATCTAACATAAAATCTCAAAGGAAATATCAGAGTCAAATTCGTAGTTCAATTTTCAAACAACTCGTAAAACTTCAGATTCAATGAAAGTTATTTAAAACATTTGCTCAACACATTTTCAATAGAGGATCCATATAAAGGAGAGTGAACTAGAAATTTCATAAACAAGCCCCTCAGACTAAGCATCACTCATATATACATATATATATATATATATATAGCCCCTCAGGCAGCCACTTAGCCACTCGTGACTCAACTCTCGACAATCAGTACTCCTACTCAGTACTCCCACTCAATACATATCTCATAATAATAACCACTACGGCGTGCAACCCTATTCGTAATATAAAGTCGACTGCGCTCACTAGGGGTGCGCAGACTCCGGAGGGGCTCCTACAGCCCAAGCGCTATATCGCTGCGGTGTGCACCCCGATCCAACATATCACTGTGGAGTGCAGCCCGATCCATATATATATTTATATATATATATATATCTCGTTGCGGCGTGTAACTAGATCCATAAATATATATAATCCTCACCATCAGATCCTCGACCTCTCTCAGTTATCAACCTCACAGCCACTCGGGAATTTTTGTGAAAAATCACGGACCTCAGGCCAAACAGTGTTCATATAATTAAAACAGAGTAACGAAACTGAATAAAAAATAAACAGGTAAAAATCATGACTGATGATATGCTTTCGAATCAAAACAGTGTGAGGATAGAAGTAAAATACCTCTGAGGGTTCAAACAGTTGGGCACAAGGCCCCAAACATGGCATTCAGCCCAAGTTAACAGATTCATTTTTAAAACACATAGATATCATATAGACTTTATAAAAATATGCAACACTACAGCTGCCATAGAACGGACCAAGTCCCAATCCCTACGGTTGCACATCCACACGCCCATCACCTCATTTATTAAAATAGTACGAATTTTCTGGGTTTCATACCCTCAGGTCTAGATTTACAATCGTTACTTACCTGAATCTATCCAAAATCAGAATCATATCATCAATACTGCCAAAGGAACAAAGCCCATGCAAAAATTATCAAATTAAACTCAAAATCCCGAAATTGGCCAAACCCGACCACCGGGAACACATTTGAGAATCCGATAAAAATTACAACACTATAATCCTTAACCTCTCACGAGTCTATACATACCAAAATCATCAAAATCGGACAACAAATGACCCCTTAAATCCCCAATTTAAACTCTTCAATTTCAAGCCCTAACTTCCCAATTTTTCACCCCTAATCTCTCCCATTTCCATGTTTAATCAACTGAAATTCACCATAGATATGAATATTAAGTTCAAAAATCTTACCTCAACAAGTTTCCCCTTGAATCCCTCTTCAAAAACCCTCCAAAAGCTCTAATCCCGTCTAAAAATGGTGGAAATGGGCAAAATTCGCGAAGAGTTTAATTTATTCCTTTTGCCCAGGCATTTCCGCACCTGCGGACCAAATCACGCTTCTGCAGACCGCATCTACGGTCAAAACAACCGTATCTGCGGTTTTTCATTAATTCCTCAGGGCCGCATCTGCGCCCAGGCACCGCACCTGCGGTCCCGCAGATGCGCCCAACACACCGCACCTGCGGTTCTTCTTCTGATAGCCAACTTCCACATCTACGGTCTCCTTCACGCACCTGCGACCTCGCACCTACGGCCCCCAATCCATAGGTGCGGATATGATAGAAGCAGCAGCTGAAGCTGCTCAATTTCAAGTCCAATCTTTCCGACAACCTTCCGAATTCATCCCGAGGCCCCCGGGACATCAACTAAAAATACGAAAAAGTCACATATCATCATTCAAACTCATACCAACCCTCGGAACACTCAAAACAACGTCAAAACACCAAATCACCCTCGGATTCAAGCCTAAGGATTTCCAAACTTCCAAATTCCGCAACCGATCCAAAAACCTATTAAACCTCATCCGAATGACTTGAAATTTTGCACACACGTTACAAATGACACAATGAACCTACTCCAATTTTCACAATTCCATTCCGACCCCGATATCAAGATTTCCACTGCCGACCCGAAAATGTCAAATTTCTAATTTCGCCAATTCAAGCCTAAATCTACCACGAACCTCCAAATTACATTCCGAACATGCTCCTAAGTCCAAAATCACCTAGCGAAGCTATCCGAACTGTCAGAATTCACATTCGAGAACTTCTACACATAAGTCAACATCCGGTTGACTTTTCCAACTTAAGCTTTCAAATATGAAACTAAGTGTCTCATTTCACTCCATGACCATTATGAACAGAACAATCAACACGATATGATGAAATATAGCTGAACAATATATAAAGAAGCAGAAATAGGGAGAACGGGATTGAAACTCATGAAACGACCGGCCGGGTCGTTACATCCTCCCCTCTTAAACAAACGTTTTCCCTCAAACAAGTAAAGCAACATACTGAAGCCTCAAATAGGTAAGGATATCTGCTCCGCATCTCCCGCTCGGTCTCCCAAGTAGCCTCCTCCACGGGCTGACCTCTCCACTGCACTTTCACTATAGCTATATCCTTTGATCTCAACTTTCGAACCTGACGCTCCAAAATAGCCACTGGCTCCACATCATAAGTCAAATCACCGTCTAACTGAACCGTGCTAAAATCCAAAACATGAGACAGATCGCCAATATACTTCAGGAGCATAGAAACATGAAATACCCGGTGCACACTCACCAAAATAGGTGGCAAAGCCAGCTCATAAGCCACATCCCCAATCCTCCAAAGCACCTCAAAAGGCTCAATGAACTGATGACTCAATTTACGCTTCTTCCCAAATCTCATAGCATCCTTCATAGGTGAAACCTTTAGTAGAACCTTCTCCCCAACCATATAAGATACATCACGAACCTTCCTATCAACATAACTCTTTTGTCTTGACTGTGCTGTACGAAGCCGCTCCTGAATCACTTTCACTTTGTCCAAAGCATCCTGTACCAAGTCTGTACCCAAAAGTCTAGTCTCTCCTGGCTCAAACCAAACTACTAGAGATCTGCACCGTCTCCCATACAAAGCCTCATATGGAGCCGTCTGAATACTCGACTAATAACTGTTGTTATATGCAAACTCTGCGAGCTGTAGAAACTGATCCCATGAACCCCCAAAATCAATGACACAAGCGCACAACATGTCCTCCAATATCTAAATAGTGTGCTCGGATTGCCTGTCCATCTAAAGGTGAAAAACTGTGCTCATCTCAACCTGAGTACCCAAATCTCACTGCACGGCCCTCCAAAACTGTGATGTAAACTGAGTACCTCTATCTGAAATGATAGAAATTGGGAGACCATGCATGGGAACAATCTCTTGGATATAAATCTCTGCTAACCGCTCTGAAGAATAGGTAGCACACACAGGAATGAAGTGCGCAGACTTGGTCAGCCGATCCATAATCACCCAAATAATATCGAACTTCCTCAAATTCCATGGGAGCCCAACTACGAAATCCATGGTGATCCGCTCCCACTTCCACTCTAGAATATATAACCGCTGAAGCAAGCCATCCGGTCTCTGACGATCATAGTTCACCTGCTGACAATTGAGACACCGGGCTACAAATCCCACAATATCCTTCTTCATTCTCCTCTACCAATAGTGTTGTCTCAAATCCTGATACATCTTTGTGACACCCAGATGGATGGAATACCGCGAGCTATGGGCCTCCTCTAGAATCAACTCCCGAAGCCCATCCACATTGGGCACATATATCCGGCCCTGCATCCTTAATACTCCGTCATCACCAATAGTCACATCTCTGACATCGTCTTGCTGAACTCTATCCTTGAGGACAAGGAAATGAGGATCATCATACTGGCTCTCTCTGATGCGATCAAACAAGGAAGACCAAGAAACCACACAAGCTAAGACCCGACTGGGATCCGAATTATCCAACCTCTCAAACCGATTGTCCAGGGCCTGAACATCAACTGCAAGAGGTCTCTACCCAACATGAATATATGCTAAATTGCCCATACTCACCACTTTCCTACTCAAGGCAATAGCCGCTACATTGGCCTTCTCCGGATGGTACAAGATAGTGATATCATAATCCTTTAGCATCTCCAACCACCTCCGCTGCCTCAAATTGAGATCCTTCTGCTTGAACAAATGCTGGAGGCTACGATGATCAGTAAACACCTCACAAGACACACCATAGAGATAATGCCTCCAAATCTTCAATGCGTGAACAATGACAACTAACTCCAAGTCATGAACATGGTAGTTCTTCTCATGTGGCTTCAACTGACGAAAAGCATAAGCAATCACTCTACCCCCTGCATCAACACACATCCAATACTAACTCTAGAAGTATCGCAATATACTGTATATGAACCTGAAGCTAATGGCAAAAGTAATACTATAAATGTGGTCAAGGTAGTCTTGGGATTCTGAAAACTCTACTCACACTCATCCGACCACCTAAATGGAGCACCCTTTTGTGTCAATTTGGTTAAGGGTGATGCAATATATAAAAATCCCTGAACGAACCGACGGTAATAACCCGCCAAACTAAGAAAGCTGCGAATCTCTATGGCTGAGGACGGTCTGGGCCAACTCTGAACTATCTCTATCTTCTTCGGATAGACCTGAATACCCTTACTGGACACCACGTACCCCAAGAAAGCTACTGAACTGAGCCAAAACTCACACTTGGAGAACTTTGTATAAAGCTTCTCCTACCTCAACCGCTGCAATACAACTCTCAAATGCTCAACGTGCTCCTCCTAACTACACGAGTACACCAGAATATCATCAATGAATACAATAACAGAAGTTTATTACCAGAATCAACAGATTTGCACCAATGAGTGGTACTGGTGGTCATCCATCCTGACCGGTAGCACGTGTCCTCACCATCTATGGGAGAATAGAATAACAGAAGTTTAGTACCAGAATCAACAGATTTGCACGACAGGAATTTCAAGAATGTGAAGCTTTTCCTAAAGGTTCTACAGCCTCCTGAGGATAAGTACAGACATCTCCGTACCAATTCGCGAGACTCTACTAAACCGGCTCATGACCCGTGAGACCTATAAAACCTAGGCTCTGATACCAACTTGTCACGACCCCAAACTACCCTGGTTGTGATGAACACAAGTCTTGCATTTAATTTAACAAAATACGTGGAAGAAAATAGCTACATAAATACATCCACACCGCTCGATCATGGTGTCACTAGTCATGAGCCACTAAGATACTGTCCAATATTGTCTACTCAATACAAGAAGAAAAGACTGAAATAAATAACACTAAGGATAAGAAGGAGAAAAGCAGGGATGTGAACGCCGTACAACTACCTTGCTATCTCTGGAAATACTCAGAAGCTGCTGAAAGATCTCACTCTGATGCTCTGGTACCTTGATCTGCACACAAGGTATAGGGAGTAACGTGAGTACGCCAGCTCAGTAAGTAACCAAAGTAAATAAAGCTTGAGTGCAGTGATGAGAATTAAAATCATATACATAATCTAACATAAAATCTCAATGGAAATATCAAAGTCAAATCCGTAGTTCAATTTCCAAACAACTCGTAAAATTTCAGTTTCAATGAAAGTTATTTAAAACATTTTCTCAACACATTTTCAATAGAGGCTCCATATAAAGGAGAGTGAACCAGAAATTTCATAAACAAGCCCCTCGGACTAAGCATCGCTCATATATATATATTTATATAGCCCCTCGAGCAGCCTCTCAGTCATTCGTGACTCAACTCTCGGCAATCAGTACTCCCACTCAGCACTCCTGCTCAATAGATATCTCATAATAATAACCACTGCGACGTGCAACCCGATCCATATTATATAGTCAACTGTGCTCACTGGGGGTGTGCAAACTTCGGAGGAGCTCCTACAACCTAAGCACTATATCGCTTCGGCGTGTAGCCCGATCTAACATATCGCTGCAGCGTGCATCCTGATCCATATATATATATATATATAATCCTCACCATCATGTCCTCGACCTCTCTTAGTCTTCAACCTCACAGCCACTCGGGCATTTTAGTGAAAAATCAGGGAACTTAGCCTAAACAGTGTTCATATATTTAAAACAGAGGAACAAAACTGAATAAAAAATAAACAGGTAAAAATCATGACTGAGGATATGCTTTCGAATCAAAACAGTGTGAGGATAGTAGTAAAATACTCCCGAGAGTCCAAACAGTTCGACACAAGGCCCCAAACATGGCATTCAATCCAAGCTAATGGATTTATTTCTAAAACACATATATAATATAGAGTTTACCAAAATATGCAACTCTACAGTTTCCATAGGACGTACCAAGTCCCAATCCCTATGGGTGCACACCCACACGCCCGTCACTAGCATGTGCGTCACCTCATTTATCAAAATTGTACGAATTTTCAGGGTTTCAGACCCTCAGGTCTAGATTTACAATCATTACTTACCTCGAACCGGACGAAAATCTACTCCACAATACCCTTGCCTCGACCTCAAATCACCCTGAATCTATCCAAAATTAGAATCATATCATCAATACATGCCAAAGGGACAAAGCCCACGCGAAAATTATCAAATTAAACTCAAAATCCCGAAATTGGTCAAATCCGACCTCGGGCCCACGTCTTAGAATCCAATAAAAATCACAACACTATAATCCTTAAACTCTCACGAGTCTATACATACCAAAATCATCAAAATCGGACCTCAAATGGCCCCTCAAATTCCCAATTTAAACTCTCCAATTTCAAGACCTAACTTCCCAATTTTTCACCCCTAATCTCTTCAATTTCCATGTGATTCAACTGAAATTCACCATAGATACGAATATTAAGTTCAAAAATCTTACCTCAACAAGTTTTCCCTTGAATCCCTCTTTAAAAACCCTCCAAAAGCTCTAATCACGTCTAAAAAATGGTGGAAATGGGCAAAATTCATGAAGGGTTTAATTTATACCTTCTGCCCAGGCATTTCCGCACTTGCGACCCAAATCACGCTTCTGCAAACCGCATTTGCGGTTTTCATTAATTCCTCAAGGCCGCATCTGCGCCCAGGCATCGCACCTGCGGTCCCGTAGATGCTCCCAACACACCGTACCTGCGGTTCTTCTTCTGATGGCCAACTTCCGCATCTGCGGTCTCCTTCACGCACCTGCGACTTTGCACCTACGGTTCCCAATCCGCACGTGCGGATATGACAGAAGCAACAACTAAAGCCGCTCAATTTCAAGTCCAATCTTTCCGACAACCTTCCGAATTCATCTCGAGGCCCCTGGACCTCAACTAAAAATACGAACAAGTCACATATCATCATTCAAACTCATACCAACCCTCGGAACACTCAAAACAACGATGAAACACCAAATCATCCTCTGGTTCAAGCCTAAGGATTTCCAAACTTCCGAATTTCGCAACCGATCCAAAAACCTATCAAACTTCATCCGAATGACCTGAAATTTTGCACACACGTCACAAATGACACAACGGACCTACTCCATTTTTCGGAATTCCATTCTTACCATGATATCAAGATTTCCACTACCGGTCGGAAAATGCCAAATTTTAAATTTCGCCAATTCAAGCCTAAATCTACCACAGACCTCTAAATTACATTCCGAACACGCTCCAAAATCACCTAACGAAGCTATTCGAACCGTCATAATTCACATCTGAGAACTCCTACACATAAGTCAACATACGGTTGACTTGTCCAACTTAAACTTCCAAATAAGAGACTAAGTGTCTCATTTCACTTCATGACCATTCCGAACACAGAACAACCAACACGATATGATGAAATATAGCTGAACAACATATAAAGAAGCATAAATGGGGAGAACGAGACTAAAACTCATGAAACGACCGGCCGAGTCGTTACAGCTCCATAGGACTTAGACTAGGTTTAAAAGGTTAGTTGTTTATACTCCACTTAATTAGTGTTAGAGATGCGTCATACAATATATCTATTTAAAACTTATTACTTGAAAAGAGGGTGCGAGGTTTTTAAAGGACATAAATTTAGAAAAGTTTTGAGACAATGTTTGTATATATATATATATATATATATATATATATATATATATATATATATATATATATATATATAATTGAGAAGAGTTTAGGATATTGCACATAATGTTTGTGTTTATAAAACATATGAGATAGGGTTAAGTTGTAAACACTTTGTATTTAAATGATCATGGCTATTTGTGTAACTCTAGTGAAGTAAAACATTGTGATAAATAAGGTTTAAGATATACCTTGGTTCTCAAACTTCATTTTTGAAAGAAATCGTTGGAAGCCCCTTTTAACTAGGTGACGACATTTATTTAATTTTGTATAAAGGCGCAGTTTAGAAGACTAATTTTAGATTCCACTTTTGATATTTGAAAAGAGAGGATAATCGCCTTTTGCTAAAGCTGTTTTGATCCAAAAGACTTCATAAAAATCGATAGTAGATATTAGTATAAATAATGTGTAATTAACGAATTAAGACTATCTATTACTAAGTCTAACACTTTTTAATCACTAGCAGAGATACAAAGTAACTATAATTAGGACTTCTCAAAGATATTAACAAAGTTTACAGATTCATAACTCAGATTTAACCTCTAAAAGAGTATTAACATAATCTTAAGCTAACAGTCATGTTTTACTCTAAAGTCCATGACACGATTAATTCTTTCTAAGAGTTTTCAACTTCATATTAATCTTTTTGGAGAATAAAGCATGACGTTATACTCAAACAGTGGCAATAGAAGGTTTATTTAACTTTCACAAGTTAGGCCTGGTTTATCCATGTAAGCTCAATGAAGTTCTAAGGACAACATAGACATGTACATGGCTATGAGGGGCAAGCAAAAGTATTGAAGAATCAAGATGAGTGCAAGATCACAAGAACATATTCAGGGGACATTCAACAGGGAGTCATATTATTTCAAAATGAAAGTGTTATAATCATCAAGCTAAAAGTGTAACTGTATAAGCTTTAGGAAAGGGGTAGGGGTATCATCACCGTAACTACATGATTGGTCATTTTGAGCTCTAGTACATCGTTCGGCAGTTTGAGGCCTTAGGTAGCTTCACTTCATGTTTTATGACTTGTACGCTAGTCGAAATTAGATTTCGGGAAGTTCGAAGATGATTCAGAAGGAAAATCCTCAATTTGGAAGCTTTGAGTTGGAAGAGTTAACGAAGGTTTGAATTTTAAGTAAATGACCTTGGAATTGATATTTGAGGGTACCAATAGATTCATATGATGATCTCGGACTTGGGCGCATGTTCGGATAGAGTATCAGATAGTCCGGGAGCATTTCGGCACTTATTATGAAAAGTTGGCATTTTAAAAGTTTAAGAATTTCTTAAGTTTGATTTGAAGTAAATTTTGGTGATATCGATGTCCGTTTGGGGTGATGACGTCCAAATTCACTACTAAAAAGTAAATGGACACGGTCGCATGTAATACAATTTACCCAACTATGAGTCAGGGTCGAATCCCACAGAGAACAATATGTAGGTGATTAGGAATGTAAGAGAATTATCACTTGTTATGCAAAGCCAAACACTTAGAATTGGTTTTTGAAATATTTATGTCTAAATGCGAAAATGTAAACTGGTGTCAGCAACGATGCCAATTTTGATGACTTACAAATCCACTACTAAAAAGTAAATGGACACGGTCGCATGCAATATAATTTACCCAACTATGAGTCGGGGTCGAATCCCACAGAGAACAATATGTAGGCGATTAGGAATGTAGGAGAATTATCACTTGTTATGCAATGCCAAACACTTAGAATTGGTTTTTAAAAATATTTATGTCTAAATGTGAAAATTTAAACTAACGTATAAAGCAAGTAAAATGATCAATGGCTACATGTATGGATACACGGGGAATTACACTCAAGTAGCGATCCAATGTATTTCACGATTTAACAAATATGAACGAGTTTATGTTAATTAGCCTCCAGTAATAATTCTATATTAGCTTCTTCCGAAGACTAACAAGACTTTCTAATTGACTTATCCCTAAGACAAAATTAAGAGATTAAGCACAACCGAATATGGTAGTTCAATCCTATCCCTAGGTAGAATCTATAAAATGAGGGTTAAAGCCTCAAGTTCTTGTTAATTAATCTTTCCCAACCCCAAATAATCTTTCCCAAAATTAATTCGAAGTTAATGGGCGAGTCCTAGGGTTAGCTAATCCCTTTGGAAAAAGAACAAGGATAATTAAAGAAACAATAACTCACTTCATAATAGATAAAAATCATTCAATACATAAGCACAACAAGATATTTAATCCACACTTTAAATATGAATATTTCCATAAACAAGATTCAAGTATTGGAATAAATACTACACACTTAGATATACTATACAAAGCAAGAAAATAAAGAAATGAGCATAAATGAGTAAGAAATTCTCAATCAAAAGCTTGAAATCTTCAAGACCCAAGTATGTGTGCAAGAACCCCAGATCCAAAACTTGTGTTCTTCTCTCCAAATAGGTCAAAGACTGCCTAAAGATGTCCAAAGATCCTTTACAAATGAGCTAAACCATGTATTGAAGGGTTTGGGGCCAAAAAATGTGAAATGACATAATTGCCCAGAATTGAAGCACGATTTTTGCAATTGCAAATATTAGTTCACAATTACGAACAGTGATATTCCTGTTGATCATCGCATTTGCGATAAAACTTCGCATTTGCAAAGTTTGTCTGTCTGGTTTGATTTTGCATTTGCGAAGTTCTTTGCCGCATTTGCGAAGACTGCTGGCCTGGGTTGACTTCGCATTTGCGAAGCCTTTTTTGGCATTTGCGATCACTACTTTCTTCACATTTCTCATATGTGTGTCATAATTGCGACACCTGAGGCCATTTTCTAGATTTTCTTCTTTTTAGCTTCTTTTTGACTCGTTTTCACTTGGTTTCTTCAATATCACTTCTAAATCATATAGAACCTGTAATATAGAAGTAAACGACATTAAATACATGATTTTATCACTCAAACATAGCAAAAATCTAAGCTTAAAGACGAGATATGTTGGTAAAATACCAACTTATCATAGGATTCCGAGCCTTGGAATAGATTCGTATCATGATTTGTGACTTGCACGTTAAGTTTGGCATCATTCCGGTGCGTTTAAGTGTAATTCAAACGCGTTCGGCGAAGTTTGAATGTTGGAATGTTGAAGGAAGGATTTTATCATCGATCGTAGTTTTTATATTATTTTATGTGATTTGAGGCTTCGACTAAGTTCTTACTATATTTTAGGATGTGATGGTATGTTGGGATGGGGCCTCGGGGGCCTCCGGGGCCTCGGGTTTGATTTGGATTGAATCGGAGTGAGAATTAGACTTATGCAATTCCTAGTGGTAATAGGTCTGGTGTAACTGCACTTGCGAGGATTTGGCCGAAGGTGCGGAGTCGCAAAAGCGGACAAGAGGGTTGTAGGTGCAACCTTAAAGGAGTTGGGAAGTGGTCGCAGGTGTGAGGATGTTTTCTGCATCTGCGAGCCTGCAGATGCGACGAGGCTCCGCAGATGCGAACTTGTGTAGGAGTGGCTGGCTTCGCAGAAGTGGATGGGTTCATGCGGCAGAAGTGCAAAAGCAAGGGGCAGACCGCAGAAGCGGCCTCGTAGGTGTGTGCTTTGGTCCGTAGGTGCGGCTGGTCAGGGGCTTAAGTGACTTCCGCAGGAGCAGACATATCCGTAGAAGCATAGCTGCAAGTGCGGATGGGGTGCTCGCAGGAGGGAAATGCCTTGGTAGACTTGTCTTTATGTTAGGAGTTAGCTCTCATTTCTCTCATTTTGCACTTTGATGGCCGAATTTGGGGAGCTATTTTGAGGAGATTTTCATCGAGCAACACGAGGTAAGTGAATCCCACTCATTGTAAGCTAAATACTTATATTATATATAGATTTTAATATGGAATTTGATAGAAATATTTGGATTTTTTGGAAGAAAACCTAGAATTTGTATTTTTGGATTTTGACCATGATTTTGGGCATGGAATTTAGAATAAATCATATATTTGAGTTCGTGGCATGATGGGTAAAATTTGTCTTCAAAAATATTTGGAATCCGGGAACGTGGGTCTGAGGGTTGACTTTGTTGAACTTTCGAGCAGAGTTAAAAATTGTTATAAATTAATTAATTATGATGTTGGGGTATATTTTTTGTAAGGCCCCGTAAAATTTCACCTAGAACCCGAGGTTTCGTAGTGCCGAGGTAGGGTAATGTGTTTGAGGATTTTAGAAGCGGTACAAAATTTTTGGGTTATGCAATGAATTTGAGAGTTAGAAGAACAATTATTGCAGAACATGGTGTTTCTGCGGTCAATTATGCGAGTACAAAACTACTTCGCGGACTGCAGATCCGCCGTAGAGCAGAAAAATGGCCAGTTTTTGAGGTCGTTTTGGTCAAATATGTGATCGCATAATTGTTTTATGGGTTGCATTTTTGTTGCAGAGTTAGCACGAAGAATTTTGTTGGGTGATTCTGCAGTCCATTCTATGGTCTCATATCTGGTATGCAGGTCGCAGACCTGGACCAAGCCAACCCAGTTTTTGGGATCATTTCTACGGTCCATTTTGTGGGTTGTAGACCTGATCTATGGTGCACTCTGCGACCATAGAGTTGAGTTCGGAGGGTCCATTTTATGATTTTATAACTTGACCTCATTTTGATTAAAAGCCATTGGGGCTTGTTTAGAAGGCAAAAATCTGGTATTTAGAGAGAAGGGAAGGGAACTAGAGAGAGAGAGAGGAGGAAGGGCACCTAATGTCTCCATACATCAAATCCTCGCTCAAGCCTTGAAATTCAACAAGGAAAGTTCACAAGGTCTTCATCTAGGAGGTAAAATTCTACTCCCTAACCCTCAATTTCGGGATTGGACTGAAAGTAGGTAATGGGAAGAGTGATTCTTGGGTGTAGGAGTTTTTACTTTTGCATGCATGTACCACCATGGGTTGTGGGGAGGTTGTTGAAATCAAGTGGGTGAACATTGGGTTGTAGGATGAAGAAATCCACCATAGGAGAACCTTGAAATCCTAATGCATACCTCGTGCATGTTTAAATGAGTTGAAACCATGAATATCTTCCTAGTTATGGTTCAATTGCCTTATTTCTCTAAATAGATTAAAGTTGCTAGGATTTTTGGAACATTGTAATAAGTTAAGGAAAGCTCAAGTGAGGTATGTTGGCTAAACTTCTCTCTTAGAATTGAATCCCACGATATTCTCATTAGTCTCAAGTATGATGGGACAATTTCTTATTTCTCATGTCCCGAGTTATTCATTATAAATTTGCCTATTCCTAATAAACTTTGTGTCAAAAGATATATGTTCAACATGTGTTTTGAATACTCTTATCATATTGTGTTATCCTTCAAGAATGTATTCAAATATGACCAATGTGTCAAAATATTATGAATTCAATCATGTTTTAATTGAAATTTATTATGCCAAATTGTGGAAAAAAACTCAATGTACTTAAGACTCTTCATTGCTTATATGTGTACTTAAAGTCTTGCATTAAAATACCTCGTTGTTGATAATCCATGATGATGCTTGAAAGTGACAGGGGTGAGTATGAAATATGAAATACGGCCAACGTGCCAAGAATGATATTACATTTGTGGCTACTAGTGCCAATGAAATGGAAAGACGTGTGAAAAATTATGAAATGAGCTGAAAATTCTTTATATAATTAATGTTTTGGGAGTACCATTTATTCACCGAGGAAGGGCAGGTTGAAGTAGCCTAACCCCGAAACTACACATGCCGGTGTAGGAGAGGTTGAGGGGTAAAATCTCCGCATTGATGTGATAAGATTATTCCCCTTAGATGGGATAAGAATAATGTGTTGAGATTATTCCCCTTAATTTGGATGAGATGATTGCTAGCGAAAAGTGATGTCGACCCACACGACATTGTGGTGAGATGGCTTAGACGATCGGGATAAGATCGGACGCCGTGCCGCGCACATAGTGGTGTTGTGATTGGATGTCTTTGGATGAGATGTCTTAGCCGATCAGGCCGTGATCGGACTCTGTGCTAAAAACACGGTGGTATACCAGTACTAAAGATATCCCAAATTAAAAGTATTGAAATTTACTTAAAAATTTGTCTTTTTCTTAACTTGACATTGTTATATTGTTTGAGGCTCCTATTGGTTTCACGTTCGTTCTCATTGTACTGATACTCGTTCAATTGAGAGGGTGTTTAGTCTTACATACCAGTACTATACCATATATACTAGCGTCCCTTTTTCCAGGGGCGCTGCATCTTTGATGGATGCAGGTGGTTCCACCGCAAGCGACAACGATCAGTGATAGCAGTACATCCTTTTTCCGCTGACTTGGTGAGCCCCGCTTCATCTTGGGGTCATGTATTTTTTGTGCCTTATGTATAATATTTTGAGGTATAATCGGGGCCTTATTGCCAACACCATAATATCACTCTTTTGTATCCGTTAGAGGCTCCATAGACATAATGTGGGTTGTATATTGGTGTTGGGAAAGTAAAACTAGTAATGTTTTTATTTGTATCACATGTTCCACTTAAAACTATCAATGTGTAATGTATTTTAAGGATTATAAATGAAGTAACTAATGGTAATGAAATTGTGCTGTTCACATGATCTTTTTATTATCTAATTAATGGAAACACACCTTCACTTTATTCATGGGTAAGTTTGGGTAAAAGGAATTTAATAGGCTTACTGGACTGGGGTATCTTAGTTGAGCGCCAGTCACACTCTCGAGGTTGGGGCATGACATTTTTATTGGTTTACCTAATTGTTTGACTAGTTTCGGATTGATGGGCATCAATGTGAGGTGTTAGAGAGGTGTTAGAGCCGGTTATGGAAATTCAGAGCGAGGTATGTCTCCTGTCTAACCTTGTGATGGGGGGAATTACCCCGTAGGTGTTACATTTATAACATGCTACATGTTGTGGGAGATACGCACGTACGAGATGACGAGTGCGTATGCTTGAATTCCTTATTGTGTTCGAGTAGACTAGGATTCACGCCATGCTTTAATTATACAATTTGAGTTACTCTTGCCTGTTTCATTACTTTAATTCGCACTATGACCTGAGACTAGACTTGAGCAGTGTAATGGAGTTGCTTTTTTAGATATTCGACGAGATACTTGATTAGCCGCAGAAAAATTATGCTTCCCCTTCAAATTTCACCCGCGTTGTGCGTATTCATCGAAAATTTTCCTTAAAATTCATAACTCACACGTATATTCGTGAGTGAGGTCAAGGAACCATTAATGCTTCTTTAATGGGATCGGGTCGTTCACCTCGGTAGGATATTGTAATACACTCTTTTTGGGGTCGAGCCGTTTGCCTCGGCAGGATATTAGTGTAACACACTCTTATGGGATCAGGCCGTTTGCCTCGGCAGTATGGCGTATCATATTTTTATGGGATCAGGCCATTCACTTCCGCAGTATCATGTATCATATTCTTATGGAATTGGGCCGTTCGCCTTGGCATTTCTATAAAACACTCTTATTGGATTGGGCCGTTCGCCTCGGCGAGATATTATAACACACTCCTATGGTATTGGGCCACTCGACTCGGCAACTTCATGAAATACTCTTATAGGATCTGGTTGTTCGCCTCGGCAAAATCATGCATAATATTTGACAAGAAGCCAGTGTATCTTTGAGTTTTCTTGACTTGAGTTGTGATGACCTATCTGGTAGGGCAATATTATATACTCCATTTGAGGAGGTAACCAATATTTGAGGACTTGTGTTTACTGTTCATATAAGGATCGTATCATGTACCTATATTTGTTTTTACTATTAATTACCATGCTTCATACTTGTTTACTTTATACTCTATTTGATTTGCTGGACCTCTAGTAAGTGTTAATGTCGACCCCTCGTCACTACCTCTTCGGGGTTAGACTAGATACTTACTGGGTACGTGATGATTTACATACTCATGCTGCACTTCTACACTAAATGTGTATGATTTGATATGTTCATTTGGTGGTCATTTGGGCGCATAGGCGCAACTGCTGAGGGGACTCTATGGTGAGTTGTATTTTATGCTACGATTCGCAACACACAAAGTTTCCATCATAATTATTTACTTTATCTTTTCTACCTTGTATTCCAGACAAATGATGTATTGTTATTGTACTTCCTAGTAGATTCTCATGCACTTGCGATACCAGGTTTTAGGGTGTTTGAAAAATTGTGTACAATTTCTTTACATTGTCACACTCTTACTTTATATTTCATTTAAAATGTACATACCTACTATCCTTAATGTGTTGCTCTCTCTCTCTCTCTATCTAATAATATTTATGATTTCAAAAAAATAATAAAATAAATATTTAAGCCGATAGTTCACTGTTGGCTTGCCTAACGACGGCATTGGGCGCCATCACGACCTATACTAGATTTTGGGTCGGACAATCACATTGGGGAAATCTGTCAAGCATGTTAAGTGTAGCGACCCGACCAGTCATTTTGAGAGTTGTAGCCCAATTCCCCCATTTACTACTCATTTTATAGTTGATAACTGCTATGTGACTTGCCAGGGTAGTTGGTTTGAGTCCGGAGAGATTTTGGAATGAATTGAGACACTTAGTCTCAAGGTTGAAAGCTTAAGTTGAAATGGTTGACCGTTGACTTATGTGTAAACACTCTGGAATAGAGTTTCAATGGTTTCGTTAGCTCTGTTGGGTGATTTTGGACTTAGGAGTGTGTCCGAATTGTGATTTGGAGCTCTGTAGTTTAATTAGGCTTGAAATGGCAGAAGTTGAAAATTTGGAAGTTTGGCCGAGAGTGGACATTGTGGATACTGGGCTCATATTGGGGTTCCTGGAGTTGGAGTAGGTATGTGGTGTCATTTGTGACTTATGTGCAAAATTTGAGGTCAATCAGACGTGATTTGATAGGTTTCGACATTGTTTGTAAAAGGTTGAATTCCTTAGTTTTCATTAGGCTTGAATTGGGGTTCGATTCATGTTTTTGATGCTGTTGATGTGGTTTGAGGGCTCGACTAAGTTTGTATCGTGTTTTAGGACTTGTTGATATATTTGGTAGAGGTCCCGGGGGCCTCGAGTGGAGTTCAGATGGTTAACAGATCAAATTTAAAGTTTTAAAAATTGCTAAAACTGGGAGTCTTCTGGTGCAATCGCACCTGCGGAGCTTTGGTCGCAGGTGCGAGATGGGGAGCGCAGATGCAGTCAGGAGTTAGGAAGGCTATGGTCGCAGGTGTGAAGGATTTTCCGCACCTGCGTGGTCACATATATGAAGAGTTTGAGTGTAGAAGCTGAGGCCAACGTAGGAGCGGGAAAGAGGGCCACACCTACGTTTGTGCAGGAGCAGAGCATGGTCCACATGTGTGAAGGCCCAATTCTAGTGGTTCACCGCAGAAGCAGATAGATTGTCGCTTATGCGACGCCGCAAATGCAGTTAAGTTTGTGTATGAGCAAAAAGGCTAGATAGAACCTTAAATTCGAGGGTTCCGTGATTGTCTTTATTTTGAACATTCCAAGCTCTGGATTAGGCAATTTTTGAGAGAGGTTTCGATAGGATTCTTGAGGTAAGTCACTTGTGGTTAAATTTCAATATTATGTTTCCCCACCTAATTTATGTGTTTTTAGGTGGAATTTGGGAGTTTGAGGCTAGGGATTAGGAGAGCTTAATTTGGGGATTTGAGTGGAGATTTGATGTCAGATTTTGATAAATTTTATATGGTTAGACTCATGGTGGAGGCTTCCAGATTTTATGACTTTTACTGGATTTCGAGATGTAGGGGGGCTAAGTTGACTTTTTGACTTTTGATTAATAATTTAGTATTTTCTTATGGAATTGATTCCTTTAGCTTGTGTTGATTGTATCGAATTGTTTGTGGCTAGATTCGAGACGTTCAGAGGTCGACTCGTGAGGTAAGGGTGTGTTGGGGGTAGGGATTTGCACGGTTTGAGGTAAGTAACAGTTCTAAACTTGGTTCTGAGGGTATGAAATCCTGAATTATATGTCATGTAATATGGTGTTGAGGTGACACACATGATAGGTGACAGGCGTGTGGGCGTGAACCATAGTAATTATGACATGGTCAATTCCATGGAATTGTATAGTTGAATAATCTGTTGTTATCCGTATATTCTCCATGTATTATAGAAATTGAACTACAAATCATGTTAGAAATCACGTTTAGGCTATGTGTTGATACTGTAGGGACCCATAGAGGTCGTATTACATGTTGAATTATCTACTAAATTGCCACTTTGTACTCCGTCACAATTTTTACTTGCATATTATATCTCAGTCTCTGTTGTTCTTATAGATACATTATATCATTGCTGTTTGGGTTGATTATCATGATTATTGAGAGCCCGAGAGATTGGTGAGATTGATGACTGAGTGAGGCCGATGGCATGCTTGTGTGGAAATCTATTGGGATCGGGCTACACGCCGCAACATGGTTAATTGATTAATTCCACAATTGGCTTATTATAGCGCTTACAAGCGACTGAGAGAATTGAGAGACTGTGAGGAATGAGTGACTGTGAGGTTGGAGTGAATGGGAGGACTGAGTGACTGTTACTCTGAGAATATGCACTTGATTTCATTAATTGTTGTACTTCAGCTGGAATATATCACTGTCATTTAGTCTCTGCGAGATACTACATCCTGTTTTAATTTAACTTACCATGAATTAACTATTTTGGCTTTAGATGTCGAACTTGAAAGCGTGCCTATTTTCCTGTATTATATTTTCTGTAATAGAACTGTATCCGTGAAGCTCGTCACTACTTTCACTCCAATAGTTAGTCTTGTTACTTACTGAGTTGGTTGTACTCACACTACAGCCTACACTTCGTGTGTAGATCCAGGTGTTTCTGGACACGGTGGGTGCTGATTATCTGAGCAGCTTGATCATTAGAGATTTCAAGGTAGCTGCCCGGCGTTCGCAGACCTTGACTCTCCCTCCCTATTTTTCAGCTTTATGTATTTAGTTTCAATTTTTCATAGACAGTATTTTCATACTTGTGTTGTATAGATGCTCATGTACTCAATGAGACCCTGGTTTTGGGAACTTCCGTATTGAGTTTTGACTATCTATCCAATTTATGTGAGCTTTATTTATTTAAACATGTGTTACTTCATTTTTTATTTTTGAAAGTGTTGGAAATGTTTTGAGGAGTCAGATTGCCTAGTACCACGTTAGGCGCCATCACGACAGGCTATGTTTTGGGTCGTGACATCAAGTACAGGATTTTAGGTATAGTGGAGCTTGGTCTTAGCATCTTATCTTAACAAATAGAATAGACGAACCTGCACAAACCTCATGACTTAGGCCAAGTATGTGGTAAACTTCAAAATACACACAAAGATGGTACAAGAATCTAGTCTACTCAAATCATGTTTATATAGGACGATCAGACAACCATAAGCTCATCAAAGAGTCAATGACCTCTAAAGAGTTCACAAAATTACAGAAGCATGCTAGAAAAAGAGGATAATTTAAGATATCATAAACTGGCATCCCCAAGCCAAGATGACAGTCAATAGATTCATATTTGTTTAAGTCTAATTTGTCAAGTGAGCTACTACAAATATAAGTAATACTTAAGGCAGGTTTGTATCATGACAGTACTTAACATGACATCAAGGAAATCCAAAAGAAACCAAATGTTAGGATAGTTTAAGAGTTATTAGGCTGTTCTTAAGACTTAACAATAGAGATAGTCATCAAATGATTACTGGAATCATTATATAACTATAATATCAGTAACTAAAGGAAATTCATGATCTCAAAACCTATTTAACAATCATATGTCATAAACAAACATATAAAACAGTCAACCATTAACATCATCATTCAATAACAGAATAGTTCATACTTAATAATTAAATGGACAAAGAAGAAATAAGGTTGAGGTTTTACTAACCCCTTTTAGGGAAGAAAATCAAGAGTGTTCAAATTATCCGTTTAGGAAGCCAAAAGCTCAAGCTTTCAATTAGTAACAAACTCAGGGCCAGAAAGAAAGAGAAAAACAACGATTGAGTAGAACTCGAACTTCAAACGAAAATTACTAAACAATACTCTATTGTTTCTTAATTTCTCAGAATATTAGGTGTAGTTGGTGTCTTTTTAGAGCATTTAAGACTGCTATTTATAGTGGCTATTAATCCTTAGGGTTTCAGCAAATTCAAACTTGTGAGTGGAGGGTGACGATGAATTGATGATGTGAGCATAGTCTTGTAAAATCCGTAAGAACAGAGGGGGAATTGTTGAAGATTTTTACCTGTGCATGGGAAGATCAGGCACGACCGTTGAAGAGCCAAATCCATCGGCTAAGACTCCAATATTGAGAGGTCACTGCGTTTGACCTTTGGACATTGAATAACATGATGAAACTCTGAGAAAACCTCATGAATGCCCTGATTTGATGGAGCATAAGAGAAATCAGGGGATTTAAGGTTTCATTCTTTGGTCTAGGGTTCAGATTTGGGGACTTTTGAATTCTATCGGTGAAACAGGAAAGGTTTAGTGAGAATCGCGAACATAGGAGACAAGAGGGATGATTTCTTGATGGATTCATGACCTTGCACGAATTTGTGCAAGGTCTTTGATTGATTTGAGCCGGTGAGGTTGAGAGAAAAGAGAGAGAAAGGGGAAAGGGCGCCGGGCTTGTGGGGGAAATGACTAGGGTTTGGGAGATATGGGTGGTCATATCTAGGTTTAAGATAGGCGAATAGTATCTGGGCCGTTGATATTTTAGATCAACAGTCCTAATATTTTAGGGTTAAAACATTTTTAATAAGGAAATATGAGGGGCATCAGATCTTTGTGTTTTAATGGTAGAGATTTGATCTGGCCAGCGTTAAAATTAAAGAAAAAATAAGATCAAATATGGGTCGTTGAGTAAATAGATTAACATCTCAGATATATGTGTGCTTCTTGTGTGAGCGCTTTGAGAGCGTTGACATGGCGAAGTTTGATTGGTTCTCAGAGGTTTGGGCAAATTTCCAATAGGGATTAAAGGCGTTTTTTGGAATTGGTATTACAGATTGGGCTCTTGTATTTGGACAAAATAGGCTTAGAAAATGACCTATTTGTGTTTAGGAGTGCAATTGCTATTATAGCCATTTAGTCTTTAACCTCTTTGAAAATAATTTAAATAAACTTAATTATTTTCAATAAAATATAGTAAAATTATGATTATCAAGTATACTACTAATTATTGTAATTAATCATTTGTAAAATTCTTTGGTTTCTAATTTATGACACTAATATTGAATTATTAACATAGTAGTCTAATTAACTAGAATTAAGAAGTAATTCGTTAAATTAATTATAAAGCCTATGTGACGTATGTAAAAGTTACTTTAATAAACTTATATAGTAACTATATTTGTAATTACATAATACTAAGACTAAATTATTAATTTCAAAACTAATACTTAGATTATTTTGTAAAATAGGTATTATTGATTGAAAATATTTTCAAAATATTCATTGTAAATTATTAAGTATAAATAAATTAATTATAAAAGGGAGGGTCAAAATAAGCCGTCAACACTCCATGCATACCAATCCACTAATACATCTCAGTTGATGATCTCCTCTCTCAACTGTCGCTTGTAAGCATTCAACTCAACTTCCATGTCCGGAATTTCCTTCCAAAACCTGATTCGCACAAGTTCCTCTACTATATCAACTTCATAACCGCTATCAACGAACTATCAAAACACAACCACCTAATATATCACACGTCATTTATTTCTTTGGCTACTTCACGTGTAATGACCCGACCGGTCATTTTGAGTGTTGTAGACCCGTTCCCCCATTTACTACTTATTCTATGATTACTTGTTGTTATGTAACTTTTTGGGGTAGTTGGTTTGGTTCCGGGATATTTCGAAATGAATTGGGACACTTAATCGCATGGTTGGAAGACTAAGTTGAAGTTGTTGACCAGATGTTGACTTATGTGTATATGAATTCGGAATGGAGTTTTGATGGTTTTGATAGCTCCGTATGGTGATTTTGAACTTAGGAGCGTGTCTGGATATTTATTTGGAGGTCCGTAAGTGAATTTGGCTTGAAATGGGAATAGTTGGAAAATTAGAATTTTGGAGAGTTGAGAAGTTTGACCGATAGTTGACCTTGTGGTTACCAGGATTAAATTTTGGTTCTGGAAGTTGGAATAGGTCCGTTGTGTCATTTATGACTTGTGTGCAAAATTTGAGGTCAATTGGAGTTGATTTGACAGGTTTCGGTATCGATTGTAGAAGTTAGAAGTTCATAAGTTTATTAGGCCTGAACCGATGCGCGATTTGTTGTTTTAGTGTTGTTTGATGTGATTTGACGCTTTAAGCGAGTTCATATGATATTTTTGGACTTGTTGGTGTATTTGGTTTAGGTCCTGAGGGCCTCGGGTGTGATTCAGACCATGTTCGGTGCATTTCAGAACTTCAAGACTGTTGATTTTTGCTAATGGTGGTTTCCTTATACACGATCGCGAGAGGAGGACCGCGATCGCAAAGAGTATTAGCTGGATATGTGTTCGCATGAAATTTTTCGTGATCGCGTAGTTTAGGAAGGCAGTACTATGCGATTGCGTGGTAGGAGGCGCGTTCGTGAAGGAGGAAAGAGAGAAACTGGGGTTCCACACGTCGTTCTTTGCGATCGCGTGAGGCTGTCCACGATCGTGTAAGTTAGATATGTTTGGTCATCGCATTCACAACCTAGTTCGTGCGTCCGTGTAGAAGGATTTGGGCTATTAAAGATTTTGTCCTTCGTGATCGTGAAGGAAATTCAGCGATCGCGGTATGTAATCCCTGGGCAGAATATATGTTTTCCAAAAAATGAGGGTTTGAGTTATATTTCATAATTTGATTTTGGGAGCTCGAATTGTGGCGATTATTGGAGGGATGTTCAAGGAAGTGATTGGGATAAGTGATTCTAACTCGAATTTGGTTAAATTACATGAATATATCATTGTTTTTATCATTTAATTAGTGTTTTCGGTTGGCAAAATTGGGAAAAATTGTAGAAACTTCATAGGCTTTAATTTGAGGATTTGAAGGTCGAGTTATGATCGGATTCGAGTATTTTTGGTATGGTTGGAATCGTGGTTGAATGCGTGTTCGGATTTTGTTAATTTTGTCGGATTCTGAGATGTGGGCCCCGAGTTGACTTTTACTTAACAATTTAGCTTTATCATATGGAATTGATTCCTATAGCTCGTATTGAGTGTATCAAGTTGTTCGTGTCTAGATTCGAGTCGTTCAGAGGCCAATTCACAAGGCAAGGGCTTGTTGTAGTTGAGATTTGTGTGGTTTGAGGTAAGTAACACTTCTAAACTTGGTTATGAGGGTACTAATCCCTGAATTACATATGATGTGGTTGGTGGAGGTGACACACATACTGGGTGACGAGCGTGTGGGCATGCACTGTGAGAAGTATGACTCGGTCGATTCTGTGGAACTGTATAGTCAAATAATCTTGTCATTTTCCATATATTGTCCATGTGTTAGAGAAATTGAGTTGTGACTCAAGTTAGAAATCATGCTTAGGCTATATGCTGGTTTTGTTGGGACCTAAAGAGGTCGTGTTGCTGGTGAATTACTTGCTCATTTGCATAACATATCTCAGTCTTTGTTACCATATATTGATACATCATATCATCATTGTTAGGGCTGATTTTCATGATATTCGTGAGCCCGAGACACTTGAGAGATTGATGACTAAGTGAGGCCGAGGGACTGATTGTAAGGATATTTATGGGATCAGGCTGCACGCCGCAGCATGCTTTATTAATTCATGCCATGATTGGATTATTTTAGCGCTTGGTCAGGATCCGCCCCTCCGGAGTTTGACTTACCAGTAGTGAGTGTAGGTACCTACTGACTGCGAGTGTGAGTGCCGAAAGATTGGGAGGATTGATTGCCTGTGAGGACTGAGTGACTGTGAGGAATGTGTGACAGTGAGGATTGAGTGAATGTGAGGACTGAGTGAATTGATACTCCGAGAGTATGCAAATGATTTTTATCACTGTGTTGTATTACAGTTGGCATGCATAATTGACATGTAGATAAAGAGATGTATCATTATTCATTTCAGTCAGACTTGGCATATTTTATCAGTTTTGAGCTTAAATTGTTGAACTTGAAAGCACGTCTACATTTCTGTACCGTTAAATTCTATATTTGGATTGTACCTGTGGAGCTCGTCACTACTTTCAGCCCAAGGTTAGTCTTATTACTTATTGAGTACATTGGGTCTGTTGTACTCATACTACAATCTACACTTCTTGTGCAGATCCAGGTACTTCTGGGTACGACAGCTGCTAGCTTTTGGAGCTTTATCTGTTGGAGACTACCGAGGTAGCTGCCTTGGCGTCCACAAACCTTGAATCTCCTTCATTTCATTTACTTGTATTGTTCTATCTTCCTAGACAATTTTTTTAGTAGTCAGGCTATGTTGTCATTTATATGCTCATCTACTTAGTGTCACCCTGATTTTGGGGTAATATTGTATTGAATCGCGGTATTTTCGTATCAGTATTTATGAGATTTTACTCTTAAGCTTATTTTATTATGTTTTCAAACTTAAAGATGCGTGGTTTATTGTGATTGTCGGCTTGCCTAGTTTGCAATAGGCGCCATCATGGCATGTGAGATTTGGGTCATGAAAAGTTGGTATCAGAGCCTAGGTTACATAGGTCTCACGATTCATGAGCATGTTTAGTAGATTCTTGCGGATCGGTATTGAACATCTATACTTATCTTCGAGAGGCAGCTGAACCAATATGAAAACCTTTCTTGTATTCTTGTTGGCAAATTTGTTGATTCTAGAAACTAAACCTTTGTTATTTTATTCTCTCACATATGGTGAGGACACGTGATACTGGACCGGGCGAACGACTACTAGTACCACAAGCTAGGTCCACGAGAGGCCAGTGCCGCGGTAGAGGCTGAGGTGCAGCTTGTACAGTAGCTAGAGCAATACCTATAGACCACCAGTTGCTCCAGCTTAGGAGCAAATTCCAGATGTGGTTGAGCCGGTGGGACCAACTCAGGCACCAACTGTGCCCATTGTGATTCCAGGCCTTTCGGAGGCTTTGGCCCAAATATTAACTATTTGCACTAGCCTTGCTCAGGTGGTTTCAGTTTCGGGCCATACCAACCACTTCTCAGGCCGGGGAAGGTACTTAGACTCTCGATGCCCGTACTCCAGAGCAGGTGATGTAGGGATTTCAGATACTGGAGGTACTACTAGCCTAGCCGGTTGCAATTTCTCAGGACCAGGTGGGTCCCATTATGAGTGATGGAAGTAGAAGAGACTAGAGAGGTTTGGGATGCTCAATCCTCCAACCTCCAGTGGGGCTGAGTTAGAGGATGATCAGGACTTCTTGGATAGGTGCCATTGGATTCTTCACACGACGGGTATTTTGGAGACTAGTGGGGTCTCATTTACTACTTTTCAACTGAAAAGGGCCACCTTTAAATGGTGGGAGGCCTATGAGCAGAGTAGGTCAGCTGATGCTGCACCACTTTCATGGCACGAGTTGTCCGTTATTATTAGAGAAGTTTGTGCCACCGACCCGTAGAGAGGAGTTGCGTAGGCAGTTTGAGCAGGTACCCTAGGAGGGTATGTCCATGACCCAATATGAGATGAGATTTTCAGATTTGGCTCGTCACGCGATCTGGTTGGTTCCTATAGAGAGAGAGAGAGAGAGATGGGGGGGGGGAGAGGATTAGGAGGCTCGTTGATGCCCTCAACTATGGATTACGTTTTGTTATGACTCGGGAGAATACATTAGGTGCTAGGTTCAATGAGGTGGCTGATATTGCTAGACGGCTAGAGGTTGTCCATAGTCAGGAGCATGAGGAGAAGGAGGCCAAGAGGCCTCATGGTTTGGGTGGTTTCAGCGGTGTTCCTTCTGGGGATAGTCTTACCACAGCAGGGGTCGTCCTTATAGGCCCGCTTAGATGACTCCTCCGGTTCATCGTGGCATATCAGCTAGCTATAGTTCATACAATGCTTGTCTGGGTCAGTCATCTCTTAGTTCTCTCCCAGCTCAGAGTTCATCCCGTGCTCTGTTAGCTCGGGGTTCATCCGTGTCAAGTCCTCTCAGTAGTTATTTTGGTTCTCGGGGCCCATTTTAGTCCCCACCACCAGTAGGGAGTTACTTCGAGTGCGGGGAATTTTGGGCATGTGTGGAAACAGTGTCCCCGTCACTTTGGAGGTCCAGTTTAGTAGAGGGGTCGGGTAGTGACTTCCACATTAGTTATATCACCACCTGCCCAGCCAGTTTAGGGTGGGGCTCAGGCACCTAAAGGTTTCCCTAGAAGGGGAGGCCGATCATGTGGTGGTCAAGCTCGATTCTATGCTATTCCTACTAGTCCAGAGGCTGTTGCTCAAGATGTAGTGATCACAGGTATTGTTTCAGTGTGACACAAAGATGCTTCCACATTATTTGCCACTGGTTCTACTTATTCCTATGTATCATTATATTTTACTCGTTATTTGGATATGCCCTGTGAGTGCTTAGTTTTACCGGTTCATGTATCTATGCCGGTAGGCGATACTACTATTGTGGACCGTATGTATAGGTCGTGTGTGGTGACCATTGGAGGATTGGAGACTAGAGTTGATCTCTTATTACTTAGTACGATTGATTTCGACGTGATTTTTAATATAGATTTATTATCTTCATGTCATGCTATTCTGGATTATCACGCTAAGATCGTGACGTTGGCGATGCCGGGATTTCCAAGAATCGAGTGGAGAGGTTCTTTAGATTATGTTCCCAGTATGGTGATTTCTTATCTAAAGATCCAACGGATGGTTGGGAAGGGGTGTTTGTCATATTTGGATTTAGTAAGGTATGTTGGTGCTGATACTCCTACTATTGATTCTGTTCCAGTAATGCGAGACCTTCTAGATGTTTTTCCTACACACCTACCGGTATGCCACTCGACAGGAATATTAATTTTGGTATTGACTTGGTGCCGGACAATCAGTCCATTTCTATTCCTCTATATCGTATGGCGCCAGCAGAGCTGAAAGAATTGAAAGAGCACCCTCCGGAGCTTCTTGATAAGGGGTTTATTAGGCCTAGTGTATCGTCTTGGGGTGCACCAGTTGTGTTTATGAAGAAGAAGGATGGTACTCTGCATATGTGCATCACCTATATGTAGTTGAACAAAGTTATAATTAAGAACAAGTATTCTTTGCCGCGCATTGACGATTTGTTTGACCAGCTTCAGGGAGCGAGGGTGTTCTCTAAGATCGATTTGAGGTATGGGTATTGATAAGTAGGGATTTTAACGAGTTTCACGCTCCTTCTTGCCTATGCTTTGATTATAAATCGTTACAAAATAGTCCCAAAAGTCTCATAAGTTGTGCTTGATTGCAAGTTTGATCGACCAAGTGACGAAAGGTCAAAGATCGGCTCCAAAGGAGTGAAACCTGCTTAAGTATCAAAGACAAAGTAAACTGAGGGCAAACAAGCCTAGTGCGGACCGCACAAAATGGAATGTGGCCACACTAGGTGCTTCAGAGAGATGGAAAGATTAGGCTTCAAGCAACGCGACCGCAGTCCACACTGCACAGCCCGCGGTGAAGGTTCCGCGACCGCACTGACTTTTTGTGTGGTCCGCAGAAGAGAAATTCAAAGAGATGACTAAAACCAGGCTTCAGGCAACGCGTCCACATTACACATTGTGCGGTCCGCGGTGAAGGTTCCGTGACCGCACTACCTTTTTGTGCGGTCCGTGGAAGAGATATGCAGAGCAAGAAAATTCCAATGCAGTCCGCGGTCATGGTTGTGCGGACCGCGACAGCTGCCTCCGCGGCCGCGGTCCATTCTACGCGGTCCGCGAAGCCCAAGTCAGAGAGCCCAAAATTGAAGTCCAAGAGCCTAGCACGACAACAGTCCATTTTATGCGGCCCGCGTTGACCCCGCAGGGGTATCCAGTTTTTCCAGCCTAGTATAAATAGAACATTTTATCATTTTTAGGTCATCAGATATATCCAGAACTTAGCTGCACTCGTGGGAACTTCATCTGTAGCCATTTTTTGGCATCTTAGCTTTAAATTAATGATAGATTCTTGTATTTTAATTTAGCATTTAATTAATATGTCTTGTTCTTCATCTATTTCTCTATTTTCTCCTTCAAGCATGATTAGCTAAACCCATTAGCTAGGGTTGTGGCTCAACCCTAATGTGGGTAATTGATGGGTATTTCCATCTATTGTTAGATTGACTATGGGTGCTTGTTATTTGGGTCAATTTTATGGTTTAATCTATGAATTGGTGGTTGTAAATACTGATTTGTGCTAAGTTGATTTGGCTCTTCTTGAGAAAGAGAGCCTAAGTCTCCAAAATTGACTCAACAAGGAATTAGGATGGACTCAAGAGAATTGATAGTCCCAATTAAAGGGTTAAACCTCGAGAGAGTAATTACTCAACTTGAACCCTAGTTGCTTGAGCTAATTTGCCTACCCATTTGGTCTCGAGAGAGTCAATTGGACAAAATCACTCTCTCTACCGAGAGGTGTGAGAGTGGGTAAAATTGTGCAACGGTTATAGCATAAGCCCCAAGTATGTCAATCGAACCTTAGTAACATCTACCCGTCAATTAACTACCTAGGTAATGTTATGACCCTAGTGCCCTTCTTCCCATTAGATACAACTAAGCAATTATCTCGTAGCATAATCTAGTTTCAATTAATAGTTTGATAATAGTAGTTTATAATCTAAAACCCAAAAATGTATGGAAGTGACATTTGGAACAAATACACACTTCTAGTCTAGATAGATACTTGACTCCATTCCTAGCCCCCTGTGGAAATCGATCCCGACCCTCATATCGGGTAAAAGCTATTGTGACCCTCTCTTCCTACTTTTTAGTAGTGTAGAGTTGGAAGTGATCACTTTTTGGCACCGTTGCTGGGGAGCTAACGGTTTTGGCTATCTATTTAGTTAGTTTTGTGTATTGTTTTTCTTTCCTTCCTTGTTACTTACTTGTTTGTGTCATTACTCAGGTACCAACATGGCTTTAAACAACACTAATGATCCTCTTGGAAACGTGATAGCGGGGGAGGAGGTAGATGATCTTGAGAAAGATGAGGTGCCTCTTGCGGCTCAAGGTCAACGGAGAGGCCGAAATGCAAATGCTATTCCAAATGACAATATTCCAGACCCTCCCCCGGTTCCTCCAAGAGTGGCTCCCAGAGTATTACCGAACTATGGCTACGCAAGTGCTATTGTCCCACCCCGAATCCGGGCGGGCAACTTTCAGATAACCAATGTGATGTTGACCTTACTTGAGCAGCGTGGGTACTTCACGGGCGATGCAAATCAAAATGCCTACAAACATCTCAATGGGTTCGTAAATACATGCTGGGGGAGAAAACAGACGAGTGTGTCCGAGGATGCGTTGAGATTAAGACTTTTCCCGTTCTCACTTCGGGGAAAGGCATTAGATTGGTTCAAGAGACTCCCCAACCATTCCATCACAACTTGGGATGAGTTGGCGGATAAGTTTATTGCAAATTCTTCTCTCCTAGTCATATGGCGTCACTTCGAAATGAAATATTAGCCTTCAAGCAAGAGCCAACAGAACCTTTGTATGAGATTTGGGAACGTTATAGAACGATGGTGAAGGAGTGCCCAAATAATGATATGATCGAGGCCATGATCTAACAAACCTTCTACCGAGGCATAAATACTACAAATCAATGCATTGTTAACCAATTTGCCGGGGGCAATTTTATGAAACTTTCTTATGAGGAGGAATGTGATGTACTTGATGAAATGACAAACACTTCTTCAGCATGGCAGAGTAGAGCAAATGTGCCTCAAGGTGACCCTACGGTTATCCATTTGTACAAGGAATTACATGATCACGGGTAAGCAATAGCTGAGCTTACCACCACGATGAATCAATTGGCTATGGCATAGTTGCAACAAGTTCAGAATCCTCGCCAAGTGAATGACATGGAGGGTGTTAGTATGCTTGTCAACAAGAGAAGGCAAATAAGGCAACAAAATCAAGGAAATCCTAAGCAATTTGTTGATGAATATGATGGGTGTCAAAATGATGGTTATGATGACCAAAGTGAAGAGGCACAATATGTCAACAACTATCAAGGCAATAGAGGCAACTCTTCAAACCAACAATGGCGACCCCAAGGAAATTGGGGCAATCAACAACAAAGTGGTGGCAATTGGAACAACAACAAAAACAACAATTGGGGTAATCAGAACAACAACCAAGGCAACTGGAATGGAAATAACAACAATTGGGGCAACAACAACAATCAAGGCGGGTGGAACAACAATGGAAACCAAGGCAACAGGGGGCAAGGCTTTCAAAGGCCCCAAATGTACCAACAACCGAACAATCCACCACCTTTCTCTTATCAGGGTCCTAGTTCATCTGGTAATGATATGTGTAGAATTGAAATGATGTTCAAGCAGATGATGAAGAGGAATGCGAATTCAGATGCACATTTATCTTCTCACAACACCTCTATCCGAAACTTGGAGCTGTAATTAGGCCAAATCTCTCAGTCATTGGATACTCGCCCGAAGGGTGCTCTACCAAGTGATACGGTAGTGAACCCGAAGGGTGGAAATAACAATCATGTGATGGCGGTTACAACAAGAAGTGGGAGAGGCGGTGATGTGAATGCCTCAAAGCAAAAGCAAGTTGTGGTTGAAGATGTTGAGTTGTGGGATGATGATGTACCTTTGATTGTTAAAGATGTGGTTGAAGAAAATGTGAACAATGATGTGAGGATTGATATTGGTGAGGCCGAGGTAGAAACCCAAGATGTCGTGAACCCGTCTAGGGAATACATGATTGACATGCCCAAACCGGTTGTCCCAAAAGCCAATGCTCCTTTACCAAGGCCACATCCACCTTATCCTCAGAGGCTCGCGAAGTAGAAGAATGATAATTAGTTTAAAAAGTTCATTGATATGATGAAGAGCTTATCTATTAATGTGCCATTGGTGGAGGCACTTGAACAAATGCTGGGCTATGAAAAATTCATGAAAGACTTGGTCACAAAGAAGCGTTCTATGGATTGTGAAACTATAAAGATGACTCACCAAGTTAGTGCTATAGTGCATTCAATGGCCCCGAAGCTTGAAGATCCCGGTGCTTTCACTATTCCTTGTACTATTGGGAGTGCAGACTTTGCAAAGGCTCTTTGTGACTTGGGATCTAGTATCAATTTGATGCCCTACTCGGTTTTCAAAACTTTGGGTATTGGGCAACCTAGGCCAACTTCAATGAGACTTCAAATGGCGTATCGATCGATGAAGCAACCTTTGGGCATTATTGATGATGTGCTTGTCCGGGTGGACAAATTCATATTGCCGGCCAACTTTGTGATTTTGGATTGTGAGGTGGACTATGAGGTTCCTATTATCTTGGGCAGACCTTTCCTTGCAACGGGGAAGGCATTGGTTGATGTTGAAGCGGGTGAGTTCACTTTTCGAGTGGGAGATGAAAAGGTCGTTTTCCACATTTGCAAATCTATGAAGCAGCCCAATAGCACCGAGGTGTGCTCATTTGTAGACCTTGTCACAGTTGTGATTGTGGATGATACCAGTGCTATGATCAACGTGGAAGATTCTCTTGAAGCAATGCTCTTGAACATGGATGTCAATGATGATGCTAGTAGAGTGGAGTGCGTGAATGCCCTATATGGTATGAGTTTTTATTCTTACGAGCCGAGGAAGCTATCTTTGGATCTTGAAAACCGAAAAACTCCACCAACAAAGCGATCAATTGAGGAGCCACTGGTGTTGGAGTTGAAGCCACTTCCTTCACACCTCAGGTATGAATTCTTGGGTTCAAATTCTACTTTGCCAGTTATTCTTTCTTCTTGCCTTACTAACATGCAGGTTGAGGCCACTTTGGCGGTGCTTCAAAAGCGAAAAAGGGCAATTGGATGGACTCTAGCTGACATTCGGGGAATAAGCCCCGCATTTTGCATGCACAAAATCATCTTGGAGAAGGATGCTAAGCCTTCCTTGGAGCATCAAAGAAGATTAAATGAGGTGATGCAGGAAGTGGTAAAGAAAGAGGTTATCAAGTGGTTAGACGCCGATGTGATGTGGTATATCCTATTTCTGACAGTTCTTGGACTTCTCCGGTGCAATGTGTGCCGAAGAAGGGTGGTATGAATGTGGTGACCAATGACAACAATGAACTCATTCCTACTCGCACGATCACCAGGTGGAGACTATGTATGGACTACCGGAAGCTAAACAAGGTGACCCAAAAAGATCATTTTCCATTGCCATTCCTTGACCAAATGCTAGATTGTCTTGCGGGGCGTGCTTTCTATTTCTTTTTGGATGGTTACTCGGGGTACAATCAAATTTTAATTGCCCCGGAGGACCAAGAGAATACAACTTTTACATGTCCTTATGGCACATTTGCTTTCTCTCGAATGCCGTTCGGATTGTGTAATGTTCCGGCGACCTTCCAACGTTGCGTGATGGCTATTTTCACCGACATTGTGGAAGATATCTTGGAGGTTTTCATGGATGATTTCAGCGTAGTTGGGGATTCTTTTGATGAGTGTCTGAAAAATTTGGATAGAGTATTGGCCCAGTGTGAAGACACCAACCTTGTTCTCAATTGGGAAAAGTGCCATTTCATGGTAGAAGAGGGTATAGTGTTGGGTCACAAAATCTCAAAGGGAGGAATTGAAGTAGATAAAGCCAAGATAGAGGTGATTTCAAGGCTTCCCCCTACTTCTGTCAAAGGGGTGAGGAGTTTCCTTAGGCACGCGGGTTTTTACCGGAGGTTCATAAGAGATTTTTCTAAAGTGGTACACGCTTTGTGCAAGTTGCTCGAGAAAGATCCAAAGTTCTTGTTTGACGAGAGTTGTATGCAACCATTCGAGCTTCTCAAGCTCAAGTTGACTTCTACCCCCATCATTACCGCACCAAATTGGAGCTTGCCTTTCAAGCTCATGTGCGATGCTACTGACGTTGCGGTTGGGGTTGTTTTGGGACAAAGGTTCAACAAGATATTTCATCCGGTGTACTACACAAGCAAGACCATGGATGAGGATCAAAGGAACTACACAGTCACCGAGAAAGAATTATTGGCTATTGTATTTGCTATGGAAAAATTCCGACCTTACCTTATGAGGGCCAAAGTTATAGTGCACACCGATCATGCTGCCTTAGGTATTTGATGACCAAGAAAGACTCCAAGGCGAGATTGATGATATGGGTGTTACTTCTTTAAGAGTTTGATCTAGAAATTATTGACCGGAAAGGTAGTGAGAATCAAGTGGCGGACCACTTGTCCCGTTTGGAGGAGGAGGGGAGCCCTTGTGAAGGACTTGAGATAAATGATTCATTTCCCGACGAGCAACTCCTTGCGGTGTCAATGAATGGAATGCCATGGTTTTCCGATGTTGCCAATTATCTCGTTACCGGAATAATCCCGTGTGAGCTCTCTTCTAACCAAAGGAAGAAGCTCAAGCAGGATAGTTTGGATTTCTACTGGGATGATCCATACTTGTTCAAGATTTGCACGGATGGTGTGATTCATAGATGTGTCCCGGAGGAAGAACAATTGAGTATCTTAAAGGCTTACCATTCTTCACCCTATGGTGGTCATCATGGTGGGGTGAGGACCGCCTCGAAAGTTCTTAGTTGTGGATTCTATTGGCCCACCTTTTTCAAAGATGCAGGTGATTTGGTGAAGAGGTGTGATGAGTGCCAAGAGCGGGCAAAATTTCAAAAAGGGATGAGATGCCTCTCAATACGATTCTTGAATTGGATATCTTTAATGTTTGGGGCATCGATTTCATGGGTCCGTTTGTTAGCTCTTGTGGGAATACTTACATTCTCATGGCAGTTGACTATGTCTCAAAATGGGTTGAAGCCGTGGCTTTGCCTAACAATGAAGCCTGAAGTGTTGTTGCGTTTCTTAAAAAGAGAATCTTCACAAAGTTTGGCACTCCTCGTGCGATTATTAGTGATGGGGGGTCTCACCTTTGTAACAAGGCTTTCGACACGTTGCTTTTCAAGTACGGTGTCAATCATAAGGTTTATACCTCCTATCATCCTCAAGCTAGTGGTCAAGTGGAAGTCTCCAACAGAGAAATTAAGAGCATCTTGTCAAAAATTGTCAATGCTAATAGGACCGATTGGTCGAAAAAGTTGGATGACGCTCTATGGGCTTATCGGATAGCTTACAAAACTCCGATTGGTATGTATTCGTATCGGTTGGTGTTTGGAAAAGCTTGTCATCTGCCGGTCAAGTTAGAGCGCAAGGCCATGTGGGCTTTGAGGAAGTTGAATTTGGAATGGGATGTTGCGGCAAATCTTCGTGTTGAACAACTCAATGAGCTCGATGAGTTTAGATTCCATGCCTACTCAAGTTCATCCTTGTATAAGGACAAAATGAAGTACCTTCACGACAAATATGCTCGAGGTAAGGAGTTCAAGGTTGGAGATATGGTTCTCTTGTTCAATTCCCGGTTACATCTGTTTTCGGGTAAGCTCAAGTCAAAGTAGAGTGGGCCATTTGAAGTTGTGTTTGTGACCCCATTTGGTGCTCCTGATCTAAGGAACAAAAATGGTAAAATTTTCAGAGTTAATGTACACCGGGTCAAGCATTATCTTGGAAAATTTGATGACAGCCACGTGGTGGCACTTCTTCATCTAAAGTGATGTGATGGTAACATGCGTCGTGCCGCAACGTTAAATCAGGCGCTTCTTGAGAGGCAACCCATGTCTTTTTCTTCTTGTTTTCTTTCATTTTCTTTGTAGTGTAGGATTGATTTTTGAGCTAATTGGTTGTGAGATGTTGCCGGGACTGTGTTGATACAGTGCAAAGCATTTTGGAAAAATTGAACAGTCTCTGAAGTTGCCAGTGCGGCCGCATTGCACTTTGTGCGGTCCGCACAGGTGAAGGCCAAGTGAGGTACTCTCTGAAGTTTGCCACCGCGACCGCATTCCATTTAGTGCGGACCGCGATGGACCTCCGCGGCCGCGGTCTATTTTGTGCGGTCCGCGGATGATGCCTTCTCAAACTTATTCTGAACAAACCCAACGCGGACCACATTTCGTTTTGTGCGGCCACACTGATAGGTGAGGCTGGCTCCCACGTGCTTTTCTATAAATAGACCTCAGAGGTAACCAGTTACCCTTTTCAAAAAATTGATTCTCAGAGACCTAAAAATCACTGTTCATCTTCCCTCTTCTTCGTACTAGCTTGTTTGCATTGTGTTTCTTCACTTCTTCTCAATATCTGGTAACAATTCAACCACTTCTTGTTATTTTAATTATTTAATTTCATTTTATGTCATTTTCTATTTACTGTGTAGGCTTCTTTCCCCCCCGTAATTCTTCAATTTTGATGTTAGTTTAGTTTAACTGTTAAGTTTTGTGTGCCTGAGGAGTATTATTAACTGGGTAAGTTGAGTAGGGACAAAGTTAGGTGAAAATTTGAACAAAAATGCAAGACCAATAACCCTAACTCAGTGCTTTGACCAAGCACACAACGCGGACCGCGGTCATTTTTATGCGGTCCGCGGTGCTTCGACGCGGTCCACGGTACCACTTTGTGCAGACCGCGGTGAGGATTTTTCAGGAATTGACCTCTTTCCCAACACGGCCGCATCTTATTCTGTACGGTCTGCGCTGGCCCACCGTGGCCGCAATGCTACTTTGTGCGGACCACAGTGGTTAGATTCAGAGAGGTGGTGTTATAGACCTTACCTCAATGCGGACCGCGGTCACCTTTATGCGGTCCGCTGTGCCCCCAGTGCGGCCGCACTCCTTTTTGTGCGGGCCGCGGTGCACTGTTTCTGCAACATGTTCTGTAGCTTGTGGCTTCTGTTCTGCAATTCATTTTCCACATCTCTTTCACTGTCTGTGTTGATACTAACAAAGCTAGATGTTTGTGCTTGCAGGCAATGGTCAAACAAAGACCTTCTACCCCTACACCCCAATATACATAGATAGTTTTGAGCTCGAGTGGGTTGGGAGCACTTCAAAGATAATTGTGTGAAGGCGAATGGGCACATGGTCAAGGAGTTTTATAGCAATGTGGCCCACATCTTGAAGGGCACTAAAGTGACCAAAGTGCGAAACAAAAATGTGGTATTTACTGGGAAGACACTAAATGAATACCTGGGGTTCAATGAAGAAGATGAGTTCCTTTACAATGAAAAGTTGGTAATGGGCGAGGAGGTTCGTCCGTGGTTAGCTTCATACCTAGAAATCCCGGGTACGGTTCTAGAGTGGTTGCAAGTAGGGGCCAAAAGACTTCGGAGAACCTTTAACTTTGAGGCTAGAGGGTGGTTGACTTTTGTGTGCAGTCGGCTCGACCCCACTACCCATGATCAGACTATTCCACTTGCCCAGGCTATTCTTGTTGCATCTATTATGGCGGGATACCCTATCAACGTGGGAAATGTCATGTCCCACGTCATTTCTGCAGTGGGGGTTGAGCATGACCGGAACTACTTTTTTCCCAATACCCTCACTATGTATTTCTGGGGCCTGGAGGTGGAGAAGAGATATTTTGACATCAAGGTCAAACCTGTGGCTCCGTTTTTGTGGTATAGTTTGAAGGGGTCAGACAACCCCAAGGACAAGAATTACAAGCCGCTTGCTTCTGTCCTAACTAGCCAGTCTGAAGAGCCGGTTGCGGTAGAGCCCTCCACTGAGCCTGCCTCCACAGTTGCTTACATGCCTCCCAGACCTTCCACTACTGTTGATCCCTCTACTTTAGCTGACCCGGGGATTCCATCTTCCCGTCCCATCCTATCACCGCACACCAGCTGAGCCAGACACTTCATAGCTTGAACAACTGGATGGTGAATGCTTCGTCCAAGTTGTCTACATTGACCTCCACCATTGCGACTCAGTCGGCACCACAACCAGTGCAGGTGCCCCAGTCTATCGAGGATTCACTTAAGGAGATTCTTGCCAACCAACAAAAGATCCTTGATTCTCAGGCTGACTTGGCTAAGGCAGTGGATTCACATGGCAAGGCCCTGAAGGAGCTTGCTAGGGAGCACAAGAAGCTGCGCAAAACACGGGCTTCCAAGGAGTCTGTGAAGGAGCTTAAAGCGGATGTGGACAGACTGAAGGCAAACCAGCTGCCTTTAGATTTGATATTTGAGGATCCAGCTCCAACGGCAGTACCAGCAGCAGAGCCACAGCAGGAGCAGACACAGAGGCTTCCTAAGAAGAAGAGGAAGCTCCCCAGTGCAGATGAGGCGATCATCCAGTTGGCGGACCCACCGGAGTCTTCCTCTAGTCAGCCACAGGATGTTCCTGATATTCAGCCCGTCCAGGTCCATGCCCCAGTCTCAGCAGCTTAGCAACAGGAGACCGGGAACCAATCTGAGGTTTCCGCACATACAGAGGACCCGGGGACCACTGATGATCCTATGCAGACGGACACAACTTAGGGAGTTCCCATATCCTTTCCATATATTTTTTGTGTTTTTTTGGTGCTTATTTGTTTAGTTGGCATTGGGGACAATGCCAACTTTTATTTGAGGGGGTGCGCCCTACATTTTTGGATGACTGTATATATTGTTACATTTTATGTCTTTTTGATTTTCATCTTTGGTCTGTATATAATTTTACGTTTCGTTACTTTTATCGCACTTTTTATCTTTCATTTGGTTTGTATATAAAGATACATTATTGTATATATTCATCCCCCGTTGTATATTCAAATCCCCTATTGTACATATTCATTTTATTTTCTGTTTTCGTAATTATTTTTTCATTTTTAGCTTCTTAGATAGGCTCATAGCTTTTTGTTTCGTTTTTGGCGCTTCAATAAGCCTTTGGTTTTCTTAATGCCATGGTTCTTTCTAAATGTAGAATATTGTGTGAACCGGGTGGCTCTTCCTAATGATGGATGGCATGATAACCTTCTTAAGGGTTGAGTCCGTTTTTGTTTTTATTTTTGGTAGCTTATAGTTAAGGGTACCTCAAGCAAATCTTCACTTGGGCCTAACACATTTGCCTTTGAGCCCATGATCAAAGACAGGTTGTTGTGTTTAGGATGGTGAAAGTTGTGACCTTGAAACTCTTGTATTGACCAAACAATCATCATATGGTCTTTCGGGACTACTGTGGGCTCAATCGTGTCTAAGGTTGTTGTGGGCCCTCGACTCTGTCTTTAGCAATCCTTGAGCTTGTGTGATGAGAAATTGAATTGTGAGTCCAAGTTCCGAGCCAAGGGTCTAGAACTTGCCTTGAATGTCTGGTGAGGCGAAATCTTGAGTGAAATTTGGCTTGAGAAGTGATTATAGGTTCTCCTTGATCCAAATGATAGTTGAACAATTCCATAGCCCACCAATGATATAATCCCTAGTTAACCCTTTTGAGCTTTAAACCTTTTTCTTTCAAGAACCAATACTATAAGTTTATATCCGTTCTAAAATGTACCCTCTTTTGGAACCCGATCTTCCCTTGAGAAATGGCAAAAGTCTAAGTTTGGGGGGAGAGACGAGAGAGGGAACAAAGTGGTAAAAGGTACTAAAATGAAGAAAAATAAGGCAATGAAAAAGAAAAGAAAAGAAAAAAACAAAAAGAAAGCCCAATGTGAAAAAGAATAAAAAGGGATTCAAAAAAAAAAGAAGAGAAAAAGGTGTGGAAAAAGTTGAAAAAGGAGAAACACTTTGAAGTGCAATAAAAAGAGTGACATTACGTCTCTCTAACCCCTTAAAAAGAAGTGAGATACTCAAAGAGTCAAGAGAATTGTGCCAAATGAATCAAAAGAAGTGCTTAAGGGATGATGGAACCCATTTAGACCAAACTTTTCCTACCCTGAACCAAAAGCCTTCACATTGACTCCTCAAAAGCCTTATATGATCTTGAGTTGAAGGACGCTTACATTAGTGGATACTTACATGAGGGGCAAGCATATGGTACTTAGAGCCGGACTGGTGACCTTTCCTTGAGAGAAATGAGTGAATTCCCATGAACATCGGTTTGTGTGCTAATACTCTAAAAGGTGAGGTTTGCTTAGGGAGAGTTGAGGATGTGTGAGTTTGAGTTCCACAATAGCCAAAGTAAATTGAGAGAGTTCTTTGATGTAATGAGTCAACTCTTGATGCTCTTGTGTCACACTTGATCCATAGTTTTTCAAAGTTTAAATGTTGTTAATGATTCATTCATATTGAGGGAAATTGCTAGTCCCAATTGATGCTTGTTGAGGTTACTTTAGGATAGTTGGAAATACTTGGATTTTCCCTTAAGGGGTGGGTCTTATTTTGTTTGCTTGAGGACAAGCAAAGGGTTAAGTTTGGGGGAGTTGATAAGTAGGGATTTTAACGAGTTTCATGCTCCTTCTTGCCTATGCTTTGATTATAAATCGTTACAAAATAGTCCCAAAAGGCTCATAAGTTGTGCTTGATTGCAGGTTTGATCGACAAAGTGACGAAAGGTCAAATATCGTCTCAAAGGAGTGAAACCTGCTCAAGTAATAAAGACAAAGTAAACTGAGGGCAAACAAGCCTAGTGCGGACCGCACAAAATGGAATGCGGCCGCACTAGGTGATTCAGAGAGATGGCAAGATTAGGCTTCAAGCAATGTCGCTGCAGTCCACACTGTACGGCTCGCGGTGAAGGTTCCGCAGCCGCACTGCCTTTTTTGTGCGGTCCGCGGAAGAGAGATTCAGAGAGATGACAAAAACCAAGCTTCAGGCAACGCGGCCGCATTACACATTGTGCGGTCCGCGGTGAAGGTTCCGCGACCGCACTACCTTTTTGTGCGGTCCGCGGAAGAGATATGCAGAGAGAGAAAATGCCAATGCGGTCCGCGTTCATGGTTGTGCGGACCGCGATAGCTGCCTCCGCGGCCGCGATCCATTCTACGCGGTCCGCGGAGCACAAGTCAGAGAGCCCAGAATTGAAGTCCAAGAGCCTAGCGCGGCAGCGGTCCATTTTATGCGGCCCGCGCTGACCCCGTAGGGATATTTTTGTCCAGTTTTTCTAGCCTAGTATAAATACAATATTTTACCATTTTTAGATCATCAGATATATCCAGAACTTAGCTGCGCTTGTGGGAACTTCATCTGTAGCCATTTTTTGGCATCTTAGCTTCAAATTAACGATAGATTCTTGTATTTTAATTTAGCATTTAATTAATATGTCTTGTTCTTCATCTATTTCTCTATTTTCTCCTTCAAGCATGAGTAGCTAAACCCATTAGCTAGGGTTGTGGCTCAACCCTAGTGTGGGTAATTGATGGGTGTTGCAATTTATTGTTAGATTGACTATGGGTGTTTGTTATTTGGGTCAATTTTATGGTTTAATCTATGAATTGGTGGTTGCAAACACTGATTTGTGCTAAGTTGATTTGGCTCTTCTTGAGAAAGAGAGCCTAAGTCTCCAAAATTGATCCAACAAGGAATTGGGATGGACTCAAGAGAATTGATAGTCCCAATTAAAGGGTTAAACCTCGAGAGAGTAATTACCCAACTTGAACCTTAGTTACTTGAGCTAATTTGCCTACCCATTTGGTCTCGAGAGAGTCAGTTGGGCAAAATCACTCTCTCTACCGAGAGGTGTGAGAGTGGGTAAAATTGTGCAACGGTTATAGCATAAGCCCCAAGTATGTCAATTGAACCTTAGTAACATCTATCCGTCAATTAACCACCTAGGTAATGTCACGACCCTAGTGCCCTTCTTCCCATTAGATACAACTAAGAAATTATCTCATAGCATAATCTAGTTTCAATTAATAGTTTGATAATAGTAGTTTATAATCTAAAACCCAAAAATGTATGGAAGTGACATTTTGAACAATACACACTTCTAGTCTAGATAGATACTCGACTCCATTCCTAGCTCCCTGTGGAAATCGATCCGACCCTCATATTAGGTAAAAGCTATATGACCCTATCTTCCTGCTTTTTAGTAGTGTGGAGTTGGAAGTGATCAGGTATCACCAGTTGAAGATTCGGGACTTGGATATTCTGAAGACGACATTGATGACCCGCTATGGTCACTATGAGTTCCTTATGATGTCTTTTGGGCTGACCAACGTCCTAACGACATTCATGCATATGACGAACATTGTATTCTAGCCATATCTTGATTTGTTTGTCATAGTATTTATTGATTATATCCTAATGTATTCACGTAGTCAGGAGGAACATGCCCAACATTTGAGGATTGTACTACGGAGGTTGAGGTAGGAGAAACTTTATGCCAAGTTCTCCAAGTGTGAGTTTTGGCTTAGTTTAGTGGCGTTCTTGGGGCACGTTGTGTCCATTGAGGGGATTAAGGTGGATCCAAAGAAGATAGAGGCGGTTCAGAGTTGGCCCAGATCATCAGCTACTAAGATTCACAGTTTTCTCGGCTTGGCCGAATATTATCATCGCTTCATGGTGGGTTTCTCGTCAATTGCAACACCTTTGACCAGATTGACCCAGAAGGGTGCTCCATTTAGGTGGTCAGATGAGTGTGAGGAGAGCTTTCAAAAGCTTAAGACTGCCTTAACCACAACTCCAGTTCTAGTTTGCCTTCAGCGTCAGGTTCTTATACAGTGTATTGTTATGCTTCTCGGATTGGTATTGGGTGTGGCTTGATGCAAGAGGGTCGAGTGATTGCTTATGCTTCGCGCCAGTTGAATCCCTATGAGAAGAACTACCCATTCATGATTTGGAGTTGGTAGCCATCGTTCATGCATTGATGATTTGGAGGCATTATCTCTACGGTGTATCTTGTGAGGTATCTACAGATCATTGGAGTCTCCAGCACCTGTTCAAACAAAAGGATCTAAATTTGAGGCAATGGAGATTGTTGGAGCTGCTAAAGGACTATGATATTACCATTTTGTATCATCCCGGGAAGGCCAATATGGTGGCCGATGCCTTGAGTAGAAAGGTGGCGAGTATGGGTAACCTTGCATTTATTCCTGTTGGTGAAAGACCGCTTGCATAAGATGTTCAGGTCTTTGCCAATTAGTTCATGAGGTTAGATATTTTGGAGCCTAGTTGAGTTCTAGCTTGTGTGGTTTCTCGGTCTTCCTTATATGATCACATCAAATAGCGTCAGTATGATAATTTGCTTATCCTTAAGGAAACGGTTCAGCACGGTAATGCCAAGGAGGTTACTATTGGGGGTGATGGGGTGTTGAGGATGCAGGGTCGGATTTGTGTGCCCAATGTAGAGAGTCTACATGCGTTGATTTTGGAGGAGGCCCATTCCATTAATCTGGGGTGCCGCAAAGATGTATTAGGACTTTAGGCAACACTATTGGTGGAGGAGGATGAAGTAGGATATAGTGAGGTTGTAGCTTGGTGCCTAAATTTTCAGCAGGTGAAGTACGAGCATTAGAGACCGCGCGGCTTGCTTTAGAGGCTTGAGATTCCGAAGTAGAAATGGGAGCGTATCACCATGGATTTTGTTGTTGGGCTCCCACGGACTTCGAGGAGGTTTGATGCTATTTGGGTGATTGTGGATTGGTTGACCAAATCTATGACAGAAGCGCGTAGCATATCCTCTAATATCTGAATAGTGCGCTCGGACTAACCGTCTAGCCAACAACTCCGAAGAATAAGCATTCCCAACGAGAATGAAATGCGCGGACTTGGTCAACCGATCTACAATTACCCAAATAACATCAAACCTCCTCGAAGTCCGTAGGAGCTCCCATTTCCACTCCGAAATCTCAATCCTCTGAAGCAAGCTGACCAATGCTCGTACTTCACTTGCTGATAATTTAGGCACCGAGCTACAACCCAACTATATCCTACTTTTACCCCCCTCCACCAATAGTGTTGCCTTAAGTCCTGATACATCTTAGCGGCACCCAGATGATTGGAGTACCGTGAACTGTGGGCCTCCTAAAGAATCAACTCACGCAAACCATCCACATTGGACACACATAAACGACCCTACATCCGGAATAAACTGTCATCTCCGATAGTAATCTCCTTGGCATCGCCGTGCTGAACCATGTCCTTAAGGACAATCAAATAGGGGGCGACACACTGACGCTCTCTGATACGATCATATAGAGAAGATCGAGAATCCATGCAGGCAAGAACCCGACTAGGCTCTGAAACATCCAATCTAAAAAACTGGTTGTCTAAGGCTTGAAAATCCAATGCTAATGGCCTCTCCACTGTCGGTAGATATGCTAAACTACCCAAACTCTTCGCCTTTGGACTCAAGGTATCAGCCACCACATTGGCATTTCTGGGATGATATGGAATGGTGATATCATAGTTCTTAATCAACTCTAACCACCTTCGCTGCCGCAAGTTAAGATCTTTCTGTTTGAACATATGTTATAGACTCTGATGGTTGGTAAAGACTTCACAAGTGACACCATACAACTAATGCCGCCAGATCTTCAATGCATGAACAATGGCTACCAACTCCAAGTCCTGGACTGGATAATTCTTCTCATGGGTCTTCAAATGTCGAGATGCATAGGCAATCACCCTACCGTCTTGCATCAACACCGCACCAAGGCCAACACGTGACGCATCACAATACATAAGTATAAGACCCCGATCATGTTACACCTCCTTTTTACTATCCCCGAAAGGGGGTGTAAGGGAGTTTTTTCCAATTTAAGTGACAATCGAAACGGGATTTATTTATTTATTCAGAGTCGCCACTTGGGATAATTTATGGTATCCCAAGTCATCGGTTTAGAATGTCGAATCAAGGAAAATTTGACTCTAATTATGGTCCGCGAACACAGAAATCCGGGTAAAGGATTTTGTTAACCAGGGAGAAGGTGTTAGGCATTCTCGGGTTCCGTGGTTTTAGCACGGTAGCTCAATTATTATTATTGGCCTAATTATATGATTAATCACACTTTAAACCTATGTGCATTTTAAACTTTATAACCGCTTTTATTTATTTAAAGAATTAATCAAGGTTATTTAAAATATATCGCAAGCCAAGCTACATGAAATGCACCCGTGATTCACGACACGTTCTATTTAACCTTGTTGAAAATTAGAACCGGGTCACATGAAATGTACACCCGAATTTTAGTATTAGCCGTGATAATTATATAATTAATGCGCCTAAAGCAAACTACAAGATTTATTTTAGTATCTATGTTATAAAAGATGAGGGCCATAGGTTGTATGATTCAAATGTATGAATGGCACGCCTCAGAACTATTCAACCAAATGAACTACGAATATTCATATTAAAACTAACTTGAAATTAAGTGTCATAACTACGTCACGGGAGCCGTAACTGTAGTTGTGATGTTTTAATTACGTAACTAAATTAAACTACGAGATTCATAATTCTTAAAACTAATTCGAGATTTAATGACAAGATATGGATTACAGCTAAGGTATTAGAAATTGATACGTGCTTTTAAACCCTCTGAATCATTGGGCCAAGGAAACCTATCACTTTATTTGGGAGGGACCAAACACTGAAGGCAGTTAGGCTCGAATTCCAGCCCAAGAACGACAGAACCAAAGAAGGCACTTCCTTAAGTCTGATTTGGACCAGGTTACCCCATTTAAATTAGATTGGGCCTAAATAGCTCCCTGCTGGCCCGCAACAAAAGAAATTCTCGTTATTCCCATGGCTCATTTATTTTATTAGAGCATTATTCTGTTTCAAGCCCAATGACAACAAAATGCTACTTTTACCCAGCTAATTAATAAACAACCAATTTACAACAAACAATTCCAAAAGGCAACGAGTCAGTAAAAAAAATCTTAAACAACTGAAGTATGTCAAAACAAACCAGTGAAACATTGGACTAAATTTATAATATCTCCTTTCATATAACAACAACCATTAATCAATGAATTTCTATTCAACCTAATTTGCATCCACATAATCATTTGATATCATACTACTTAAGTCTCAACAAATGAGTACCATCACAGCTAAAGTAAGGTAAGCAAATTATCTCCTAACTAACAGAACATCAACCTAGATAGGAGCTTCAAATCAAATCTTCGAGCAATAAAACTCATATACTGTGTAACCTCCCAGAATACCACGTACAGTCCATATTTGGACATCACCTTTTAACAGTCATGTAATCAAGCTAAATTTCAAAAACTCTTATAGAATTTAATTATACATAAAATGGGATAAATACTACATACAATTAAAGCTAAATTCTAGCTTGCTAAAGGGGATAGAAAATAAAACAAAACAAAACAAATAATAAAAATCCAGAATTCAATCCAAGTATTCGCATGATATTTAAGAATGGGGCAGCAAATGATTCCAAAGCTTCAAGTATATGATTCAATGGCCAAGAACATGTTCAGCATACATACCTGTTTATAGCAAAATTAACCAAAAAGTAGAAGTAAATCTCGAAAAAAGGAGCAGATGCAGTAGCCAAGACAGAAGCAACAATGAAACAGTGATAATCAACCAACAACTTTAATGGCCAGCCATATTTCAGCTTAGAAAATCAGAGAATACCAAGAAAGACCAACTCTAAACCCTTTTTATCCCCAGGAAGGAAACCCAAGCTCCAAGCTATAATAGTTTTCTTCAGAAAGGGTTTTCAGCCGTTTTCTATTTTCAGGTGTTCTAATCTCTGCCTAGAAAATGAAGAAAATGAGCTTTTATAGTCAGATTTTAGGGCAACAGACTTGATCTTAAACTTTTACTATTACCCCTTCCCCATTTTTTTTTCATTTTAGACCCTAAATTTTAAACCTGTTTGTTAAACCACCCTCCTCCCACCTTCCTAGAAATTTCCCAGCTAGTTAGGAAAGATTCTTTCTAATCAAATCTCCTAACTATCCTTTGCAATCTTTTCTAATTACTTTAGCCCTGCGAGACATTTGAACCAAAATGCCCAAAATGCCTTCGGGCTTCTGTACCAACAGCCCTCAACATTCTCTTTGGGCTTCCTGCACTAGCAAATCAATTCCAAATCCAGACAAATAACTCACAAAAAATCCAGACCAACGAAGTTCTGTACCTTTTTTCCAAAGAAGCAAAAACAAAAGAAAAGGCGCGAAATGGAAAGGAAAAAAGAAAAATCAAAATGTACTAACAAAAAGAATAACTGTACCGTTTAAGCTATTATTACCAAATTAGTCAATAGAAACTCATATACTTTAAACCTAACTGAGATGAAGAATAGAAATAAAGAGAAAAAGAATTATACCAAATAGACGATGACCCAGAGATGATGACATCCGGCAAAAGAGCTTCCGCTAATGGTGGGAACTATAACATGAGCACTGGCCGGAATTTCTTCCACGGCTAGTGCTATTTGTCACCGTCCTCAACATGAGCCAAGACGAAGAAGAAGCAGAAGCTTGAAATAATGGTTCATCGGAAATTGCTGCCTAGAACTCGACTACTATGCACAACACGAAACCTCAGCCAATTGGCTCCTCATATCGATACTAGTCGATTCACACATGTTCAACATCAAGAAGAGGCCATATTGGGAGGAAATCAAAAGAAAAAGATTTTATTGTTATCTTAGATTTCTGATTTGGAGAGGAAGAGTGGTTTGTGGAAAGAAATAATGGTGGATTTGGAGTGAGGGAACAATGGGGATTATGTGGTTACGATTTGAGGGAATTTGGAGACCAAACCGCCGGCCGGTGGGGGTAAGGGTTCAAGGGCGGCTAGGGTTTAGATATGGGGGAAGGAGATGAAGACCAGTAATGGTCTCTAGGGTTAGACGGAGTTTAGACATATATGTAAGGGGATATGAATCAGTTCCCAGCCGTTGGATCACACAAGATCAACGGCTGGGATTCACTTGAAAGAAACGACGTCATTTGGTGTTAGGGGGGGCTGGATCGGGTAGAAGAAATTGGGCTAGGGCGGAACATGGGGCTTTTGGGCTAATTTTGAACTCTGGCCCAGTTTTAAAACCAAACTAAGACCGTGTTCAAATTCTTTTCTCTTTCTTTTTCTTTTTATTTCTTTAACTAATTAAAAACATAAATTAAATCCTAAATTGATCTAATTTGTAAAATTAAACTAATTACCTAATTACAATAATTATAAAATTACTTAGTCCTAAATTAAAAGGAAAAAATCAATAAACCAAAAATGAAAAGGTGTAAAATAAGCTATTTTTGTGATTTTCATTTCTAATAAAAAAATAATTACTAATTAATTCCAAAAATGTAAAAACAAACCTAGACGCAATGCATGGTATTTTTTATATTTTTCTTCATAATTTTAATAAAATAAACATGCACAGAAAAATGCAAACATTTAACAAAAATCCTACGAAAATCTACAAAATTGCAAATAATGGGAAAAAATTATTTTCTTATATTTTATGAGAGTAATTCCTATAGGGCAAAAATCACGTACTCACAGCTGCCCCTCTTTGCTCGGAAGCACAACGAGTTTTCGTGTAAAGATAAAGTGAGCGGATACGAGCGATTTTTGCCCGTTTGAATTCTCTGTGGGAAGCATTTTTGAAAGATTTGACCGCACCTTGCTTCCGAGGTTGCCTACATATCCTTGGCTATAAAGGAATCAGGTCAGTGTAGTTCGAAATGTTTCGGTAACTGAGACTACCAGGAAGCTGTGATTTCACTGTTGCTACTGCTGCTATTGCTTGCTGAACTCCTTATTACACCAAGACAAAATAAAATAAGCTAGACTAAACTATGATCTATGAATTACAAGAATCCTATTTATATCTTCAAACTTGATCTCGCAGTTTCCGCCGCTCTGCTGACTTGTACTCTCTAGGTGAGCTTCCTTTGTTGCTGACTGGAATTGCATTTTGAAGTGAATCCCCTTATTCTCCAGGTGGCGCCTGATTGCCATTTTGAACTGTATTTCCTTGTTCTCCATGTGGGTGCCTGATTGCCAAAACTTGAACTGTATTCCCTTGTCCTTCAGGTGGGCGCCTGATTGTCAAAACTTTAACTGTGTTCCCTTACTCTCTAGGTGGGCGCCTGATTGCCAAAAGTTTAACTGTATTCCCTTGCTCTCCAGATGGGCGCCTAATTGCCAAAACTTTAACTGTATTCCCTTGCTCTCTAGGTGGGCGCCTAATTGCCAAAAATTTAACTGTATTCCCTTACTCTCCAGGTGGGCGCCTGATTGCCAAAAGTTTAATTGTATTCCCTTGCTCTCCAGGTGGGCTCCTGATTTCCAAAACTTTAACTGTATTCACTTGCTCTCTAGGTGGGCACCTAATTGCCAAAACTTTAACTGTATTCCCTTGCTCTCCAAGTGGGCGCCTGATTGTCAAAACTTTAACTGTATTCCCTTGCTCTCCAGGTGGGCGCCTGATTGCCAAAAGTTTAACTGTATTCCCTTGCTCTCTAGGTGGGAACCTAATTGCCAAAAGTTTAATTGTATTCCCTTTCTCTCCAGGTGGGCACCTAATTGCCAAAACTTTAACTGTATTCCCTTGCTCTCCAGGTGGGCGCCTGATTGGCAAAAGTTTAATTGTATTCCCTTGCTCTCCAGGTGGGCTCCTGATTTCCAAAACTTTAACTGTATTCCCTTGCTCTCCAGGTGGGCACCTAATTTCCAAAACTTTAACTGTATTCCCTTGCTCTCCAAGTGGGCCCCTGATTGCCAAAACTTTAACTGTATTCCCTTGCTCTCCAGGTGGGCGCCTGACTGCCAAAACTTTAACTGTATTCCCTTGCTCTCCAGGTGGGCACCTGATTGACAAAACTTTAACTATATTCCCTGGCTCTCCAGGTGGGCACCTGATTGCCAAAACTTTAACTGTATTCCCTTGCTCTCCAGGTGGGCGCCTGATTGCCAAAACTTGAATTGATTTTCCTCGAAAACTTAACCTGTCTTCCCTTGTTCTCCAGGTGGGTGCCTGATTTCCAATACTTGCACTGCTTTTCTTTGAAACTTGACTTGCTTTCCCTTGAAACTTGAGCTGTCTCCCCTTATTCTCCAAGTGGGCGCCTGATCGCTGAACTTTAACTGCTTTCTTTTGAAACTGCTTTTCTTTGAACTATCTTTCCCTTGTTCTTCAGGTGGGTGCCTGATTGCTGAACTCGAACTGACTCCTCTTGAAACTTGAGTTGCTTCCCCTTGTTCTCCAGGTGGGCACCTGACTGCTGAACTTGACCCGCTTTCCCTTGAAACTTGAGTTATTTTCCCTTGTTCTCTAGGTGGGCTCCTGATTACTGACACTCGAACTGCTTTCCCTTAAAACTTGAACTGCTTTCCTTGTTCTCTAGGTGGGCGGCTGACTGCAGACACTCGAACCATCTTCTCGTTCTACTTGAAACTATTTTCCCTTGTTCTCCAGGTGGGCGCCTGATTACAACAAAACAGACAAAACAAAAGGAATTTTTCTGCCCCAGTTTGATATTGGGAATATCTGTGAGTATTAACCAATTCTTGTTATCAAAATAAGTTCTAAGCTAAATTCCTTTATCCTAAAAATTTCAAACCAAGTCTCATCTTAAAAGTGAAAAACTTAAATGCCAAATTATACTTCCCAAAGGTAAACCCCTCGTTAGACTTTGTCATTTGCGAGGGTCTCAAAACTTACTAAATCCTGTTATTCAGGAAGGTACTGGAACTTACTGCCGAACCTGTTCGGCACCTGCTTTCCTCACAGAGGGTTTCTCTAGAACAAACAAAATTTCCTGCCCTTGTTTCAGTCAAAGAAAAATCTTGTCAGTTTGAACATATGGTGGTTAGTTTGCGGCATTCTTGTTGAGGGTGGCCTCTCCACTGCCATGCTTTGTTCTACTCAGCTGCATCTGACTGGCAAAGAGTTATTTCACCTTCTGATTAATCCTTAACCACAAAACCTTGAATGACCTGAGTGCCCTATAATCAGCCTGCTGTTTTAACATGTCTGTCTCTCCCATCTGACACTCTGTATTTCTCCCCACAATTCGCGAAAACTCTTGATCACTTGAACCCCGGCTAACACCTTATTTTTCATTTTGCATCATGGTATTTCTGGCGTGCTGTGGCCGCACTTTGCTTTTGCAATTTGGAAGTTGGTAATAAACTTTGCAATCCATTCTTTTGCTTAGCAAGGCTAACATTGAAAAAGCCTTAGAGGAGTAGACCCAAAAGGAAATGAAATGCAATGACTTCGAGAGTTATGAATAGAGAAGAAAATCAAAATAGAAGGACTGTTTGAGGAAGTAAAGGAAAAGGAACTTATCTGAGTGAGGCTGCTGGTATCAATAATCATGACATGTACTTTGGATTAAATAGCCTAGTCCATTCAGTCAATCCTTTTCAGTCTTCACACTCTATGCCCAGGGTTCCCATAATTCGATTCTTTTGCAAAGTCAACAACCTTATTCGGCTTGCGGTGCCCTGAAGGGTTTTCACCAACAAACCTCTCTCATTTATTCATCTCTCAACTCATCGTCGCCTTATGGTGCCCATGAGGGTTTTCACCAATAAGACTTTCTCATTTTTAATTTCTCTCAGCTTTCAATTGCCTTACGGTGCCCGTAAGGGTTTTCAGCAATAAGACTCGCTCATTTTTTTCATTTTTCCTGTTTACACCGGAGTGTTGCCCCTGATATGAATCACACCTCTACTTGCTTGACTTGGCATCTCTCGAAGACTGATCAAAAGATCTTTTTTTGGACCGTAATTTGGGCTTTTGGATAGGATTAGAAAAAGAGGATATCACGAAGGCTCAAAACAACTTTAATGGGTTCAAAATTACAATTTTTGTAATCAGATCTCTTACAACAACAACAACTTTCTGCCCCAGTTTCTTTGCTTGGGGATTTTTGAATTTTTAGTTTGATAGGACCGAATCGTGAGGCTGCCTATGCATCCTTAAAGGAATAAGGTCGAACGTAGTTCATAGCATAGGAATTGCTTTGTTTTTTTTACTTCTCTCTTTTGTACTTTTCTCTCTGATGGTAAGCAACCTCCACTTCCAACCAAGAGGTTGTGAGTTCGAGTCTCCCCAAGAGCAAGATGGGAAGTTCTTGGAGGGAAGGATGTCGGGGGTCTATTTGGAAACAGCCTCTCTACCCCAGAGTAGGGGTAAGGTCTGCGTACACACTACCCTCCCCAGACCTCGGTAAGTGGGATTATACTGGGTTGTTGTTGTCTCTTTTTTTCTTTTCATTTCTTTTCTTTACTATTTTTTTTTGTCTTTTTTTTCTTTTCTTTTTCTTTTCTTTTTCTTTTCTCTTTCTTTTTTTCCCACTCTTTTCCATTCTTTTCTTTCTCTCTTCTCTTCTCTTTTCTCTTTTTCTTCTTTACTTACCTTTTACGTTTGTGTTTCTGAATTTTGCTACTGATTCCAAAAGAGGGGTATGAAAGGAAATAAATAAGGCTCAAATGGGTATCAAAGGATAAGGTGTTTATATAGCAGAATAAAATGCCTTTGTCATTCCAATCTTCAAAATATGCCAAGTACAAACAACAATTTAGACAAACCAAAGAAATCATACATAATATCTTTTGGCTGCATCAGAATTTATAGCCATATCTACACATATGCCTTCTATATCTATTAAATATAAAGCACCATTGAACAACACTCTTGTTACAATGAACAGCCCCTGCCAATTTGGGACGAACTTGCCTTTCGCTTCAGCCTGATGTGGGAGGATGCATTTCAATACTTGCTGACCCACTTCAAATTTCCGCAGACGCACCTTCTTATTGTATGCTCTTGCCATTCTCTTTTGATACAACTAGCCATGACACACGGCTGCCAATCTTTTCTCATCAATCAAACTTAATTACTCCAGATGGGTTTTTGACCCACTCATCATCATCAATTTCAGCTTCAGCAACAATCCGAAGGAATGGAATTTCAACTTCCGCGGGTATTACCGCTTCAGTGCCATATACCAGCAAATAAGGAGTTGCACCTACCAAAGTGCAAATAGTAGTGTGATAACCCAACAAAGCAAAGGGCAACTTCTCATGCCATTGCATGGAACCTTGCACCATTTTTCGAAGTATCTTCTTTATGTTCTTGTTGGCTGCCTCGACTGCTCCATTCGCCTTGGGGCGGTATGGGGTAGAATTTTGATGCGTAATCTTAAACTGTTGACAAACTTCTTTCATCAGATGACTGTTAAGATTGGCACCATTATCTGTGATGATCACCTTTGGAATTCCGAACTGACAAATGATATTTGAATGAACAAAATCTACCACTGCCTTCTTGGTCATAGATTTGGAAGTTTTAGCTTCAACCCATTTAGTGAAGTAGTCAATGGCCACCAGAATGAACCTGTGTCCATTAGATGCTGCTGGCTCAATTGGTCCGATGACATCCATACCCCAAGCAACAAAGGGCCATGGTGCGGACATTGTGTGCAATTCAGATAGCGGAGAATGAATCAAATCTCTGTGTACTTGGCATTGATGACACTTGCGCACAAAACTGATGCAATCTCTCTCCATGGTGAGCCAATAATAACCTGCTAGAAGAATTTTCCTTGCCAAAACATACCCACTCATATGCAGCCTGCAGACTCCGGAATGCACTTCGGTCATGATAGTCGTGGCTTGTCTAGCATCTATGCATCTTAACAATCCAAGATCAGGAGTTCTTTTGTACAAAACTCCTCCACTGAAGAAAAATCCACTTGCCAAATGTCCAATTGTTCTCTTTTGATCCCCCATGGCTTGTACCGGATATGCCCCCGACCTGATGTATTCCCTAATATCGTGGAACCAAGGTTCCCCGTCAAGTTCTTCTTCCACTATGTTACAGTAAGCATGTTGATCGCAGACTTGAATATGCAAAGGGTTAATATAAGCCTTATCTGGATTATGTAACATCGACGCCAGAGTAGCCAATGCGTCAGCAACCTCATTGTGGATCCTAGGGATATGCCTGAACTCCACTGATCTGAATAGCTGATAAAGATCATGCAGACATTGTCGATACGGTATGAGCTTCAAGTCTCGGGTCTCCCATTCTCCCTGAATCTAGTGCATTAACAGATTTGAATCTCCCAGAACCAACACTTCTTGGACTCCCATGTCCACAACTAACCTAAAACCTAGAATGCACGCTTCGTACTCGGTCATGTTGTTAGTACAGTAGAAATGGAGCTGAGCAGTGACAGGGTAGTGATGCCCTGTTTCAGAAATGAGTACAGCTCCTATTCAAACACCTTTCATATTAGCAGCCCCATCAAAGAAGAGTGTCACGACCCAAACTGGAGGGCCATGACTAGCACCCGACCATACTTGCCGAGCACCAACGTACATTTTATCTAACTTTTTTATTATCTTTTAGGGTTGACGAGATCAATATAAATGGTAGACCTGGATCATGGACAACCAGCAATAAAATATGACGGCATGAACATACATAGCAAGGGATGACCAGACAATCAAGAAACTACATATAAGGTATGAGCTACCACGCTACCATGAAAGACTATACAACAAAAACCAGCCGACAAGGCATACCAAACTATACATGAGTCGACATTTGTCTATGAGCCTCTAAATGAACATAAGTGCTGCAACATAGCCGGAACAGGGCCCCGACATACCCATAATATCTATTACAGAAATGCATACCAAGACCACGGCAAGTCCTGAGAAGGGATCTCACCAATCACTGCTGAACTAGACAACCTACTGTGGTGGGGGAGCTGCACCTGCCTGTCTATTAGGTCCTGCAGCACGACATGCAGTGTCCACAAATAAAAGGACGTCAGTATGAATAAAGTACTGAGTATGTAAGGCAGGGAACCATAAATACGAACAGTAATGTAAGCAGGGATAGAGAATATACAACCTGGAACATCTGAGTACCTTTGAGGGCTACTGACATGAAATGCATGATACATATGTATGTATACATAAACTTTTAAAACATATGCCTCTGTGGGCATCATCATCATCATTATATCGTACCCAACCATAATAGGCTTGGTAAAAATGTACCCGGCCATCATAAGGCTCGGTAGAATCGTACCCGGCCACGTGGAGCTCGGTAAAACCCAACTAATTAGTGCTTGCACAATATGTGCCGTACCCGGCCGACTATAGCGCAGCTCAGTAGAGTAAAATAGATACATATATATAATGCATGCTCGACTCATGGAATCACATTCTAAACCTTTCGAAGTGATGTAAGGTCGGTATCCTCTGTACACGTTATTAAGACCAACTCTTCATTACGAACCTTATAAGAATCAGGAAGTACCAACAATATTAATAACATAAGAATAAGAGAAGCAACATTAACATCAATCGTTCTATAAGAGGGAAAGCAATGTAAGTACTGCTAGCTTCTAAGAGTAGAGTATCTTTGGAAGCTCGTTCATTACATTATGTACAATCGGAGTCGTGCAAAAGAAGAAAAAGGATAGCCTCACATACCTTGTATATACTGACCCAATCACAAGCTATGCAATTGTCACAACTCCTTAGTCTACAATAAGAGAAACGATACTATCGTTTTCATTTAAGCATCATAACTATTATGTATCGACCACAACCTATTTTATGTTGAAACGGACAGCACCTCCCCTATATATATGAATTCACACCATTCCAAAAAATCACCAAACATCCCAAACAACATCAATAATAAACATATTGAGCCTCCCAAAACAGTCCACGCACAACCTAATTACATCATACATACGACGACCACCGTAGTCGTGTCAAACGACCCGGAAATGCTATGAATCACTATCAGCCCACAACCCTACATATATATGGTGTTCCTCCACACCCTTCCACCTCAAAAACTCCACAAAATATAAGTAAAACACGCAGCCCAAGAGCAACACAAAACAGTCCACAAAACAGTCCGCTACAAGTGAATAACCCGAACTCACGGCTTCCGATCACCGTCCCATGAGTTCTTACATGTATAGAACGAATTACCATGAATTCAGAGCAGAGAAAAATGTATGAAAGATGGCAGTAACTTACCTTACTTGTTGGATAACTCTTCCCTTCCCTTGGTTCTTCAAACTCTAGGTTTTACCTTCAAATAGAACTTGAAAAAGAGGGAAAATCGATTAGGGTTTGTGTGGGATTTTTGGGGAGGAGTTGCAGGTGTTAACTTTGGTTTTGAGGGTATGAAATATGGATGAAATAAATGAGTTCATAACCCCTTAAAAGTCCTCTCTTGGCCGACTTAAGTCTTTTAATTTTGTCCTATCATTTTGGCAAGTAGGTGATGCACCTACTTGTCATCTACCAATCTGCGCAGGCTTGCGAAAATATGAATATCTCTATACTCCAAGATTGTATTGACAAATGGTTTAATGTTGGAAACTAGACTCGTAGATCTTTAATTTAATGGGTAGATCACCCCGTAATTCCTTGTAAATAAGGAGAAAAGCTTAGAAACATTTAACTTAATGTTTAAGTAAAATTATGAACCTAAGTTGCGACAACGTTTGTCGACTTTTGTTTCATAACTCGTTTGACTTCAAGACTTATGATACGGATATTATATGATTCAAACACCTTAATACATGACCTTGAGTGTATTAAGAACCTCTAGGTTTACCTGAAAATACGAGTTACCACATCCTTGATTCGTTTAACTTCTGATACTTGTTAATCACCCTTATACACCCTTATATCACTTAAGACCAATAGGATTTACTTCTTATCATCTCAAAGGTAATTCCTTCTTGAATTTATGTTAACTAATATATGGCATGAACTAACGCGTGTGGATATAGGTTGTAACAAAGAGTTTCCAACCGGGCTTTTCATCCTTATCGACCTTGTCGATATGCATTACCTCTTCATCAGGGAAGTAGGTCTTCAAAGGTTCATATTCCTCATCCACTGGGTTCTCGGCCAAAGCTTGGGCTTTCATCACCGTCCGAGTCACATATACGATGTCAAACTCTGTGAGCGGAATCTGCCACTTTGCGAGCCTTCCTGTGGGCATGGGCTTCTGAAAGATATACTTTAAAGGATCCAGGCGAGAAATGAGGTAAGTGGTGTAAGATGACAAATATTGATTCAACTTCTGTTTTACCCAAGTTAGCGCGCAACATGTCCTTTCAAGGGGAGTATACTTAATCTCATAAGATGTGAACTTCTTGCTGAGATAATAGATGGCTTGCTCTTTCCTGCCGTTGATGTCATGCTGGCCCAACACACAACCAAATGAGTTATCCAGGACTGTCAAATAAAGAATCAAAGCTCTCCCGGGTTCCGGGGGGACCAAACAGGGGGCAAATACTCTTTGATCTTATCGAATGCTTCCTGACACTCATCAGTCCATTTGACCGCAACATCCTTCTTTAACAACTTAAAGATAGGCTCACAAGTTGTCGTGAGCTGAGCAATAAACCTGTTGATGTAGTTCAGCCTCCCTAGCAGACTCATCACCTCAGTCTTGTTCTTTGGAGATGGTAACTCCTGGATAGCTTTGATCTTTGACGGATCCAACTCAATGCCCCGCCGACTAACTATGAACCCCCACAGTTTCCCAGATGGAACACTAAATGCACACTTTGCAGGGTTGAGCTTAAGATTGTATCTGGGGAGCCTCTGGAAAAACTTTCTCAAGTCTCTAACGTGGTTAGACTACTTCTTGGACTTTATGATCACATCATCCACGTAAACCTCAATTTCCTTGTGTATCATATCATGGAATATAGTCGTCATTTCCCTCATGTAAGTTGCTCCCGCATTTTTCAAACCAAAAGGTATGACCCGGTAGCAATATGTTCCCCATGACATGATGAATGCCATCTTTTCCGCATCTTCCTCATCCATTAAAATCTGATAATACCCTGCATAACAGTCCACATAAGACATAATCTCATGCTTGGCACAATTATCAATCAAAATGTGGATATTTGGCAGTGGGAGATTGTCCTTTGGACTTGCTTTGTTGAGGTCACAGTAATCAACACACACTCTGGTCTTTCCATCTTTCTTTGGCACAAGCACGACATTGGCTAACCACGTGGGATACCGCGTGACTCGAATGACTTTTGCATCAAATTGTTTGGTGACTTCTTCTTTGATCTTCACACTCATGTCGATCTTAAACTTCCTTAATTTCTGCTTGACGTGAGGGAATGCGGGATCAATTGGCAATTTGTGGACCACCAGATCGGTACTCTAACCTAGCATGTCATCATATGACCATGCAAAAATATCCTTATACTCAAACAATGCTTTGATTATTTCTTCCCTGATTTGCGGTTCAAGATGCACACTTATCTTAGTTTCTATGACATTATTTGGGTCCCCTAGATTGATTGCTTCCGTATCATTCAGATTAGGCTTGGGTTTTTCTTCAAAATGATTTAGTTCCTTACTAATCTCTTCAAAGGCCTCATCCTCATCATATTCTGATTCATCATCACACTCTATTTCTTGGATTATTATTTCAGAATTAGATTGACTTTTAAGACTGGGCTGAAGATTCCTCATGCATGTCATGTCATTGAAACCAGCATAAAAAGAACTATACAAAGAAGAAAAGAAAACAAAAATAAGAGCTATCAGGAATGATGGAAAAGGGAAATTGCATTTCATTGAAAAAATAAAGGATAATAGGGTTTGTACATCAACAAGCGAAAAAAAAAAATCTGGGTCACAACCCTGGAATGACCCAGATAGAAAGGAAAACAAAACAAACTACCAAGAATCCTTCTGAGTAGGGAGAGGAGTAGCCTTCCAATTGTTAAGCTTTACATTCGGCCCAACGAACTGCAGGTCTGCTTTGCTAGAACCTTCTCCAACTTCTACCATGTTCACATCATCAAACAACCTTTGGAACCTTTCAATTAACTCTTCTTCAATGTCAACCAAAGAACTTGGAACTATCGTCACTGGGCGCTTCCTGTCACCGAGCTTGACAAAAGACCTGGAGAGACACAGGATAGGCTTCGGAAGTGTCCACACCTTCTATTTCAATCTTTTAGCCCTTTTCACATCTGTTGCTGTGGGTTTGAATCCGAGACCGAACGTATCCAAGTTTTTAGGGAGGGACACTAGCTGTATGATACCCTGCAAGGACACACCCAGACCTTTACCTAGCACAAAGCAATTTTTCAGCATTTCAGAGGCCACCATGACGGATGCAGAGGCTATCTTTGGAGTTGGAATACATTTCCCTTTTGGAGCCTTCTCGACCGGCACTATTTCAAAAACTTTATAGACCCAAGGCCCTTTGTCATCTTCAGCCTCAATGAACGGGACAAAGGCATCACTATGAGCACACAAATTCTCCTCACCATGCACGACGATCTCCTGTCTATCCCACTCGAACTTGACCATCTGGTGCAAAGTGGACGGGACTGCTTTGGCGGCATGTATCTAGGGCCAACCTAATAGCAAATTGTAAGAGACAGCTACGTCTAGTACCTGGAACTCCATGGTGAATTCCACCGGTAATATTGTCAATTCAAGCACTATATTACCAACCGAGTCTTTTTCTCCACTGTCAAAACCTCGGATGCATATGCTGTTCTTATGAATCCTCTCATCATCAACTTTCAACTTGTTCAGAGTAGAGAGAGGGCAGATGTTTGCACTGGAATCATTGTCTACTAACACCCTGGTGACCACAGAATCTTCATATTTTACCGTAAGATAGAGAGCTTTGTTGTGTTCAGTACATTCCACAGGCAATTCATCATTAGAGAAGGTGACCCCGTTTACCTCGAATATTTTGTTGGCGATCTTCTCCAGATGGTTTACCGAAATTTTGACATGATCTTTATTCAGAATTTTCATCAAGGCCCGACGATGCTCATCCGAGTGGATCAATAATGATAGCAAGGAAATTTGAGCGGGCGTCTTTCTCAGCTGCTCCACGATGGAGTAATCTTGTACCTTCATTTTCCTCAAGAACTCCTCCGCCTCTTCTTCAGTGACTACATTTTTTACTAGAACTGGATTATCTTTGGATGTTTTAGCTTTCCTTAACTCTTCTGGGGCAAAACATCTCCCTGAACGAGTTAATCCCTGGGCCTCATTGACTTCTTCTTTCACTTCCTTTCCCTTATAGGTCACTATCACCCCTTCATAGTTCCATGGGATAGCCTTGGTGTTGATTACCAACAACTGGGTTACAGGCTTGATGATGACAGGGTATGTACGGGCACCCTCTACAATTATGATAGGCTTATTTTCCAACCATGGTACGACCACTTTTGACCTTTCTTGCTTTGCTACAACATCACTTGGGGTTCTTTTCTCAACTACCATAGATGGCTCACTGTTTGTCATGCTCAACCTGTTCACCGATCCTTCGACCATTGGTTTCTTTGACCGGCTTGACCTCACTAGACCGAATCATCATAACGGATTGGGAAGGCTTCGTGGGCTCCCCCCTTATGTACTATCTCGATCATGTTTGTTTCCTCATGGGTTGGGAATAGGTTCTGATTGATGTTGGGTGCCTCTGGAGTTTGAACTTCAATCCGGTTTGTGTCGATGAGCTCCTGAATGGCATTTTTCAAGTGCTAGCACTTCTCCGTATCATGCCCCGGAGTACCAGAACAATATGCACAGCTCAAGGAGTAATCAAGATTCTTTGGAGGAGGGTTTGGCAATTTCGACTCAATTGACCTCAGCATATCCAACTACTTTAATCTCTGGAATAAACTAGTATAAGACTCCCCCAATGGGGTGGAAGTTTCCTTCCGCTGCAACCTCTCATTTTTGAACGCTGAATTGGGCCGAAAACTTGGGCCGGCAGGGTTTCGGTAGGCTCGTGGGGGTGGGTAAGCATTTTGTGAAGCTGGGTAGGTGTTTTGTGGGGCTGAGGCATGCCATTGTACGTAGAAAGGGGGTTGAGTATATGACTGGGTATGGTGGACAGAAATCTGAGGGTCTGGTGATGGGAAGTAATGTTGGGGTAGATTATATGGGGTTTGGGTGTAGGTTTGGTGATGGATCGAGGCTGGGTATAATGGTGTGATGGGCCCCTCAGTCCAAACCATGATCCTAAATCAACTGTTTCCATATCTTCTTTCTTCTTCTTTCGATCACTCCTCCGGTACCATTCTGAATGGCTTGGGTAGTTGCTTTGATGTCCGAGTAGCTCATGATTTTGCTTGATTTAAGCCTTTCTTCCACCATGCCACCCATCTTCACTACCTCGTTTAAAGACTTGCCTATGGCCGATATCAGATGGCCAAAGTAAGTAGGCTCCAGAGCCTACAGAAAGTACTCCACCATTTTGCTCTCCTCCATCGGAGGGTTAACTCTTCCCGCTTGTTCTCTCCAGCAAAAATCGTATTCCCTGAAACATTCACTCAGCTTCTTCTCAATCTTAGTCAGAGACAAACGATCTAGAACAATCTCGATGTTGTATTGGAAATGACGAGCGAATTCTTGGGCCAAATCATCCCATGTATACCATCTGATATGATCCTGATGAGTGTACCACTCCAGTGCCGCACCACTCACACTCTGGATAAAGTATGCCATCAACAACTCATCTTTCCTATCGGCTCATCTCATTTTACTGCAGAATCCCCTCAAGTGGGTCACCGGGTCTCCATGCCCGTCATATAGGTCGAATTTAAGCATATTAAATCCCACAGGCAACTGAACATCGGTAAATAAACACAAATCTTTGTAGGCTACGCTCACCTGGCCTCCTAATCCCTGCATGTTTCTGAACGATTGTTCCAGGATTCTTACCTTCCTGAACATCTCCTCCTGGTCTGGGTTTTTAGGTGGTTTCTCAGTTTCAACTGGGAGGTCGAAACGAGGAGTATAGGAGTAATGATCTGGGGCCTTGAAAGTAGGCTCCGGAGGATAGTACTAATTATCTTGAGTCTAATAATGGCTCACTGGAGGATCGATGGAGTGTAGCGGGCAGGGGTGCTACGAAAATAGGGGTGGCTGGTGGAGGGGCTATGGGATTGGTTTGGGTGGTGGTGCTTGTGGGGTTTGGGAAGTGGTGCCTTGATAGTGGTGGTAATGTTGCGGAGATGAATCAATAGTGGGAGGTTCTTGGGATTGAGCTAGTGGCGGTATGAAAGCAGGGTTGGCGGGGTATGATGGTGGTGGATGCCCTTTCATCCATGCCTGGTACATCTTTGCCATTTGGTGTTTCAACTTATGTAACTCCTCTTTCAGATTAACATCAGGCTCTTCCCCCTCCCTTGACGGATCAATAACACTTGCATCCAATTCTTGGCCAGCCATGATCAACTTGTCTTTGGACATGGTATTGTACGGGTAAGTTGCCAGAATGCCAAATAAACTAACCATCTGCCTGGACTTGATGACAACAAGCAAACTTGTTAGCGATTAAGAGCTTAACATATAGGCAACCGCACGTTGGGGATGCAATGCACCTAAGCAGTTAACTATTTCTATTATGCATTTGAACGACTACTTGCGTTATCTCGGCTTTCACTAGTTTCCATTTTGCAATTTCTTTCTCTCTTTATTTTTCATTCCTGTTTTTCTTTGCTTGATTCTTGTTTCTATTCTTTTATTCCCTCATTTCTCCTCTCTTGTTTTGCCATTATTTCTTTCCCACAGTTTTTCTTGTTTTCTCTCCTTTTTTTTTCCTTTCATTTCACGGTTATGATCGAATCCTATAGGGATTGCCTACGTATCATGAAGCCTCATGAATCAGACCAAGCATAGTTCTGGGGATAAGTGTAAATAAAAGAAAGATACATTTTTCTTGGGTTTTCAATTTTTCGTAAAGTAAAAGCAAAACATCGTAGTTACAATGACTTCTCCTACAGAATTTAATCATAAAAACTAACAGACTCCAACAGAGAAATAAAAATACAGACTCGAAAATGGACTAACAGACTTTGAAAGAAAGATGAAAATACAGACTCGAATAAAACTTATGAATACATAAGTGCCTCAATTACTGCTCCAGAGGCCCGCGGGACATCAGTCAGTCTCGTCGGGGGCTTACGCGCCATATCTTCTTGAAGGCGAAATAGGTCATCCATGATATGTCTGACAAAAATCATAATGGAAGCGAAGAACATGGACCTGTTCATGCTTCACATTCGTTGCACTTCATCACAATGTAGTCCGCAATGCTCCTAACCCTTTCTCTGATAATACCCTTCTCTTGTAGCAACCGTCCGATCTGCTGAGACCTAGCCCCCAAAACTTGTTCGTCTATATGATTTTGCTCTTGAAGCTGCTGCAAGTCTTTTTCTAGCTGTGACATTAGGGCATAGTAGTCTTCTCTTTCTGCTCCAAGATTGGATTTCATATTCGAATAAACCTCGTAATTGTAAGAAAGTGGGCTTTTTAGTTATGGACCTAGTAAAAGAAAAATTGGGATAGGATTCTATAGGATCTCCCCCTTCAAAATCGGACGTGAAAGTTTCCTTTCATCCGGCTCAAGTAGGTACACCAAATAAGGAAAGGAGTTCTCATTTTCAAACTCTAGAAAATCCCAAAATAAAAAGGTCTACTCCTTACTCAAGTTCCCAGTGAAGACAAAACAAGATTTCAGTGATTCCGTCTTCCGTATCGGTTAGAGAACTAATTCCTATAATTATGAAACCCATATGAGAGACAGAGTAATAGGCTATTCTCGCAAATATGAGTCAGAGATATATGGATATATCCATTTCATGTCAAAACAGATTCTTTATTTTTACATCAGCGCTTTTTGGGGGTGGAAGTTATTCTTGTGATAGACCTTATCCCTGGTCAAAAATATAGTGAAATAACCTTCCCTATTCTTTCCCCGGACCCTGCTACTAAGAAGGATGTTCACTTCTTAAAATATCCTATATACGTAGGCGGGAACAGGGGAAGGGGTCAGATTTATCCCGACGGCAGCAAGTTTTGAAAAACATTCTTGGACAATGAAAAAAAGAAGACTTTTTTTCTTATTTTAACTCTTAGGTTAAGTAAAAATAATGAAATTGAACTACATATGGTAGAAACCGTGTGAAACGCTGGGTAGCCAAGTGCGGAGTGGATAACTGCTGAAAGCATCTAAGTAGTAAGCCCACCCCAAGATGAGTGTTCTCCTATTTCGACTTCCCTAGAGCCTACGGTAGCATAGTCGAGATAGCAACGGGTTCTCTGCCCCTGCGGGGACAGAGAGATAAAAGTTTTTTTGAGAATTCAAGAGAAGGTCACGGCAGCAATCCGAACTGAGGACGGGTTTTTGGGGTTAGCTCACCCTCATGGGATCGTGGCCCTTTGTCCCGGCCATTGTAGCACGTGTGTCGCCCAGGGCATAAGGGGCATGATGAATTTATGTCATACTCACCTTCCTCTGGCTTATCACCACCAGTCTATTCAGGGTTCCAAACTCAACGATGACAACTAAACATGAGGGTTGCGCTCGTTGCGGCCATAATATCTATTTAGATAGGCCCGAATGGCCCCTTCTCATAATGAGAATGTATATAACCCTAATAGACCAATTAAATGAAACAAAAAAAAAGAGATGATAGAGAATTCCCCCTTTATATAATGCTAAATCGACGACCTATTCTAAGTATGAAGAGCTTTTTGGGGGCGTGGACATAAGGGTCTTTATGACACAATCAATAATTCGCTTCATTTTCAATAAGGCCTTGCTCTAGCTTCTTTAGGGGTTATTCTTGCTCCCAATGGACCATTTTTATCTATATGCATCAGGATCCCGTTTTAGGGATCTCTCGGTTCGAGAAATCAAAATAAGAGGCTCGAACCATTTCTTCTGGAGCTCTTTGTTTGCTTGGCCATCTCGTTCTCGAGGGTAGTTAGTTTTTTCTTCAACTTGGTGGCTTCTCCCTCATATTTCCTTTTTAATTGCCTGACAAACTCTGCTCGTCTCTCTATGTTCTTCGCTAATTGTGCCCGGTCTCTTACCAGATTACCCTCGGATTTTTCCAAATCATCCTCGCACTCAGCTATTTTCCTCCTAAGACCATTTATGGGTCTTTCATCCTTCCGGCTCCTTTCCTGATTCTCAGCAGCTAACTTCATTTTTTGGATTTGGGCTCGAAAGGCCTTGTTTTCTTGGGCCAATTTCTTCTTCTCCCCTTCATCAGCAGCGGCTTGTACACTTTTGTCAAATTTAAGATCTCGGATTTACCCCTCCAATTTGCTTATTGTGGCTCTGTAGCTTGCCTCTTTTGCCAACCAATCCCACTGCTCTTGTGCTCCATCAGTGAATTGTTGGACATGGGGCCTTTTGGCGGGCCATTCGGGCTCTTGATGGACTTGAGACCTTTTACCATACCAAGTTGTGTAACTAGGCTCCAACTCACCTCTGGACAGATCCCGTACCTGAGTCTTTGGCTCTAGGAACCTACGTTGATGCCAAATTCGACGCACTTTTTCTTCCAGGAAAGCAGCTTTTGGCCCCAGTTCGATGACCTGCTGACTCAAATCTTCATCATACGGGATAGTCTGGTACCTGCCTAGCTGGCGTAGAACTCTGTGTGGGGCATAAGGCTGAATGCTCCGGAGACCCATCAATAGAAGAAAACATACTTCGGTGGACATTTAAATGACTTCACTGACCGAGAGCCACCCGAATGTCCACTCAATTTTGCTCGCAGTCAGGGAGCTCAAATGTGTGAACCATGCTTCCGTACCTTTCGGAAACTCATGGCCCTCCACCCGGTTTTCATGTTCTTCAATACATTTAAGACCGGTCATACCGAAGTTCATGTACCCCGGATAGTGGCAAAGGTGTTCCTCCATCCAGAGTTGTAGAAGCATATTGCATCCCTCAAAAAACTTTCCTCCTTCTCGGCAAACAGTTAGAGCTCGATAAATCTCCGCTAGGATCATTAGTACAATGGTGCCATTAGCCCTTTTAGTCATGAAGTTGGTTATTCCCACAAGCCCTAACTCTATGTTTCCATCCTTTTTCGGGCAAATTAAAACACCCAGGAATGCCACTATAAAAGCAAGTCCCCACCGAGCTTCCCATTGATCTTTGTTGCCTGAATGAGTTAGGCTGTTATCTGGAGTCTCAAAATCGCTGGGATTCCCGTAATGTCGGTACAAGAAGTAGAATGTGCAGAATACCTCAGCCAAATTTCCGTATTTAACTTCCCGACTGATGCTTAGAATATCCAGAAACTTATAAGGAGTCACCGTTCTAGGTGCCACTGGGTATTGATTTCTGAGATTCCCACTAAAACCAACGTAGCCCGCTATTTCCTCAAGCGTAGGGATTAGCTCAAAATCAGCAAAATGGAACACATTATGCACTGGGTCCCAAAAAGGGTATCAAAGCCTCAATTATATCCGTCCTCGACTTAATCTTCAGAAGGCCAACAAGACCGTCCAAAGCTTTTATCATAGTATCTCTGGTGACTTCCCCTAAATCATTCCACCACATATGGAGTTCTAACGTGATTTCCTCGAGGAATATGAAAGGTTCATTTTCAATCGTGCTCATCCTGCACATTTATTTAAAGTGATCAGTTAAAAGACCATGATTTACTTTGACTCAAGAGAAAAATACCAGTTTTCAAAAATTGCAATTTAAAACAAAACACTTTTGCGAATACAACCCTTCAGCACTCAAGAAAGAAAATTTTAGGGTTGTGTTTGCTAATCAACCAAAATTTGAAAGATGACCTTAGGTGGCTATTCTTGGAAAAGCAGCCTTTCGGTGCCCTTTTGGGGCATTTGGATATTTTTGACAAGAATGACATTACCTAATTTATTTATGACAAAATAGAGACACTTCATATTTTTGGGGTTATTTTGCAAAATGGAGTTGGACCCGATGAGGGATGCCTACGTATCGCACATCCGGTGAGAATCAAACTTGTGTAGTTCGGTCAATTTTGACTCAACAAAAACATAAACATTTTGAAAATGCTTTTCATTTTTTTTTCAAAAAATTCGGCAGAGTTTTGGGATATTTTGGACACCAGATTTTTCTTCACAGGCGGGTAATTTCCTCTCTCTCACCTCAATTTGTTTTTTCTCAATTTTTCTCCGCTATTCTAGAAGCCGATCGACATGCAATCCGAGTCAAATAAATGTGCGAGTAGCAGGTAAAATGGATCAGGATGGTCTTTTGATTTCGGTTACACCTGTCCTAGACGGACCCAACCCTGTGTTGAGTCCCCAAAGTCAAATGCACGTGATGCAAACAAGAGTTCCTACTAGGGATCCGATATGAGGCTATATTATACTAGGTTTGAAAACCTTGGTTTATTTGTTCTAGACCTGGCTTACCCGAGCGGACAGCTCGAGCCGGGGGGGGGGGGGCAGTGTACCAGGAATACAAAAGCTGTGCTGGCTTTGCAACTTGTCCGATGATTTAGAAGACTCAGAGAGAGGAGGGTTTCGCCACAATTTATGTACAATTCAACAATATCATAGCGGTAAAAAGCAACATTTAGCACATTAGGCTCAAACACGTAAAAATCAGATAATAAATAAAGACAACTATAACAGATATTCTAAGCTCGAATTCTGAACCCTGAACCAGAAATTCCGGGTTCTGTTCCTATCAGAGTCGCCAGAGCTGTCACACCTCCTTTTTACTACCCCCGGAAAGGGGTATAAGAGAGTTTTTTCCAATTTAAATGACAATCGAAATAGGATTTATTTATTAAATCAGAGTCTCCACTTGGGATGATTTATGGTGTCCCAAGTCACTGGTTTAGAATCCCGAATCGAGGAAAATTTGACTCTAATTATGGTCCGCGAACACAGAAATCCGAGTAAGGAATTCTGTTAACTCAGGAGAAGGTGTTAGGCATTCCCGGGTTCCGTGGTTTTAGCATGGTCATTCAACTATTATTATTGGCCTAATTATCTGATTAATCACACTTTTAAACCTATGTGCATTTTAAACTTTATAACCGCTTTTATTTATTTAAAGAATTAATTCAAGGTTATTTAAACATATCGCAAGCTACGCTACATGAAATGCATCTGTGATTCACGACACGTTCTATTTAACCTTGTTGGAAATTAGAACCGGATCACATGAAATGTACACCCAAATTTTAGTATTAGCCGTGATAATTATATAATTAACGTGCCTAAAGCAAACTACGAGATTTATTTTAGTATCTAAGTTATAAAAGATGAGGGCCATAGGTCGTATGATTCAAATGTATGAATGGCACGTCTCAAAACTATTCAACCAAATGAACTAAGAATATTCATATTAAAACTAACTTGAAATTAAGTGTCACAACTATGTCACAGGAGCCGTACCCGTAGTTGTGATGTTTTAATTATGTAACTAACTTAAACTACGAGATTCATAATTCTTAAAACTAATTCGAGATTTAATGACAGGCTATGGATTACAGCAAAGGTATTAGAAATTGATACGTGCTTTTAAACTCTCTGAATCATTGGGCCAAGGAAACCTATCACTTTTTTTGGGAGGGACTAATCACTGAAGGCTGTTGGGCTCGAAATCCAGCCCAAGAACGACAGAACCAAAGCAGGCACTTCCTCAAGCCTGATTTGGACCAGATTACCCCATTTAAATTGGATTGGGCCTAAATAATTCCCTGCTGGCCCGCAACAAAGAAAATCCTCTGTTATTCCCATGGCTCATTTATTTTACTAGAGCATTGTTCTGTTCCAAGCCCAATGACAGCAAAATGCTACTTTTACCCAGCTAATTAATAAACAACCAATTTACAACAAACAATTCCAAAAGGCAACGAGTCAGTAAAAATAAAATCTTAAACAACTGAAGTATGGCAAAACAAACAAGTGAAACATTGGACTGAATTTATAACATCTCCTTTCATATAGCAGCACCCATTAATCAATGAATTCCTATTCCACCTGATTTGCATCCACGTAGTCATTTGATATCATACTACTTAAGTCTCAACAAATGAGCACCATCACAGCTAAAGCAAGGTAAGAAAATGATCTCCTAACTAACAGAACATCAACCTAAATAGGAGCTTTAAATCAAATCTTCGAGCAATAAAAATCATATACTGTGTAACCTCCCAGAGTACCACGTACAGTCCATATTTGGACATCACCTTTTAACAGTCATGTAATCAAGCTAAATTTCAAAAACTCTTACAGAATTTAATTATAAAAAAAATGGGATAAGTGCTACATACAATTAAAGCTAAATTCTAGCTTGCTAAAAGGGATAGAAAAAACAAAACAAAACAAATAATCAAAATCTAGAATTCAATCCAAGTATTCGCATGATATTTGAAAAAGGGGCAGCAATGATTCCAAAGCTTCAAGTATATGATTCAATGGGAAAAAACATGTTTAGCATACATACCTGTTTACAGCAAAATCAACCAAAAAGTAGAAGTAAATCTTTGAAAAAGGAGCAGATGCAGTAACCAAGACAGAAGCAGCAATGAAATAGTGATAATCAACCAACAACTTTAATGGCCAGCCATATTTCAGCTTAGAAAATCAGAGAATACCAAGAAAGACCAACTCTAAACCCTTTTTAGCCCCAGAAAGGAAACCTAAGCTCCAAGCTATAATAGTTTTCTTCAGAAAGGGTTTTCAGCCATTCCTATTTTCAGGTGTTCTAATCTCAGCATAGAAAATGAAGGAAATGAGCTTTTATAGCCAGATTTTAGGGCAGCAGACTTGATCTTAAACTTTTACTATTACCCCTTTCCCAATTTTTTTTCATTTCAGACCCTAAATTTTAGACCTGCTTGTTAAACCACCCACCTCCCACCTTCCTAGAAACTTCCCAACTAGTTAGGAACGATTCTTTCTAATCAAATCTCCTAACTACCCTTTGCAATCTTTTCTAATTACTTTAGCCCTGCGAGACATTTGGCCCAAAATGCCCAAAATGCCTCTGGGCTTCTGCACCAACAGCCCTCAACATTCTCTTTGGGCTTCTTGTACTAGCAAACCAATTCCAAATCTAGAAACAACTCGCAAGAAATCCAGACCAACAAAGTTCTGGACCTTTTTTGCTAAGAAGCAAAAATGAAAGAAAAGGAGCGAAACGAAAAGGGAAAAAGAAAAATCAAAATGTACTAACAAAGAGAATAACTGTACCTTTTAAGCTATTATTACCAAATTAGTCAACCGAAAGCTCATATTCTTTAAACATAACTGAGATGAAGAATAGAAATAAAGAGAAAAAGAATTATACCAAATAGACCGATGACCCAGAGATGATGACATCCGGCGAAAGGGCTTCCACTAATAGTGGGAACTGTAACATGAGCACTGGCCGGAATTTCTTCCACGACTAGTGCTCTTAGTCACAATCCTAAACATGAGCCAAGGTGAAGAAGAAGCAGAAGCTTGAAATAATGGCTCATCGAAAATTGCTGCCCAGAACTCGGCCACCATGTACAAAACGAAACCTCAGCCAATTGGCGCCTCACATCGATACTAGTTGAGTCACACATGTTCAACATCAAGAAGAGGCAAGATTGGGAGGAAATCAAAAGAAAAAGATTTTATTATTATCTTAGATTTCTGATTTAGAGAGGATGAGTGGTTTGTGGAAAGAAATAATGGTGGATTTGGAGTGAGGGAACAATGGGGATTATGTGGTTAAGATTTGAGGGAATTTAGAGACCAAACTGCCGGGCGGTGGGGGTAAGTGTTCAAGGGCGACTAGGATTTAGAGATGGGGGAAGGAGATAAAGACCAGTAATGGTCTCTAGGGTTAGACAGAGTTCGGACATATATGTAAGGGGATACGAATCAGTTCCCAGCCGTTGGATCACACAAGATCAACGGCTGGGATTCACTTGAAAGAAACGGCGTCGTTTGGGGTTAAAGGGGGGATGGACTGGATAAAAGGAATTGGGCTGGGGCGGAACATAGGGCTTTTGGGCTAATTTTAAACTCTGGCCCAATTTTAAAACCAAACTAAGCCCTTGTTCAAATTCTTTTCTCTTTGTTTTTCTTTTTATTTCTGTAATTAATTAAAAACCTAAATTAAATCTTAAATTCATCTAATTTGTAAAATTAAACTAATTACCTAATCACAATAATTATAAAAATTATTTAGTCCTAAATTAAAAGGGAAAAATCAATAAACCAAAAATGAAAAGGTGTAAAATGAGCTATGTTTGTGATTTTCATTTCTAATAAAAGAAATAATTACTAATTAATTCCAAAATTGTAAAAACAAACCAAAACACAATGCATGGTATTTTTCTTTATAATTTTAATAAAATAAACATGCACAGAAAAATACAAATAATTAACAAAAATCCTACGAAAATCTATAAAATTGCAAATAAAGGAAAAAATTTATTTTCTTAGATTTTATGGGAGTAATTCTATAGGGCAAAAATCACGTGCTTACAAAGCCCGTAGGAAACACCAACACTGGGGCTGTAGTCAATGCAGTCTTGAGCTTTCTAAAGCTCAACTCACACTCCTCGGACCATCTGAAAGGAGCACACTTCTGGGTCAATCTGGTCATAGGTGCAGCAATAGATGAGAAACCCTCTACGAAACATCGATAATACCTGGCCAAACCAAGGAAACTCCGGATCTAAGTAGCTGAAGATGGTCTGGACCAATTCTACACTTCTTCAATCTTCTTTGGATATACCTTGATCCCCTTACTCGACACCACATGACCCAAAAATGCCATAGAATCAAGCCATAATTCACACTTTGAGAATTTTGCATACAACTTCGTGCTTCTCATGATCTTCCCGACTATGAGAGTATACCTAGATGTCGTCAATCCTCAAGTGCTTCTCATGATCTTCCCGACTGCGAGAGTACACCTACATGTCATCAATAAACACAATGATGAATGAATCAAGATAAGGCTGGAACTCACTGTTCATCAGGTGCATAAATGCGTCTGGGGCGTCGGTCAGCCCAAATGACATCACAAAGAACTCGTAGTGACCATACCGAGTCCTGAGGCAGTCTTCAGAATATCCGGATCCCGAATCTTCAATTGATAATAATCGGACTGCAAGTCAATCTTTGAGAACACTCTGGCACCCTGTGGCTAATCAAATAAGTCATCAATGCGTGGCGATGGATACCTTTTCTTCAATGTAACCTTGTTCAACTACCAATAATCAATACACATGTGCATATAACTGTCACAACCCAAACCGATAGGCTGCGACGAGTGCCCGAGTCCTACATATTGAACACCCATAAGCATGCGACAAAGATATAAACATGAATAATATTTGCTGAATTACGAGAATAATGTGCGTGAGGAAAACCTGTCCAAAAGACATATATACATATATGTGTGGAATACGTAGGGTGAGCCGACAAGGCTGCTATCGACAATTACATATCCAAAATTGGAAGCCAACAAGGCCATATACCACCCAATTATACATAAATATCTACAGACCTCTAATAAAAATACAATTGTACAAAGACGGGACTGAGTCATGTCATACCCATATATGTATACAAGCATATCGCACCAAAATCAAAAACAGCTCCGGATCAAGTGGAGCACGCCAACTCTCGCTGATTAAGGATCCTAAAAAGAGGGACCGTCAGCTTGCCTACCTGCACTTGCGGGCATGAAATGTAGGCCCCGAGATATAGAGAGTTAGTACGAATAATGCAATGAGTATGTAGGGCATGAAAATTAGTACATAAAAGACATAGATGAAACATGGAATAAAGAAATCTACATGTAAGTCTGAATAACTTTGTAAATTCTGCAACATTTATAGTGTCATGCACGCGCATATAAATGTCATGTCATGCATAGGTATAGATGTACATAACATCATCAAGCCTCTAAGGACATCCCATAATATCGTCTCGGCTACTGTGGGCAACATCATCAACATATACTAACTGATCTGTTAGTGGTACGTATATAACGCCGTAACCTTTTTCCCATATCCCATATACATATATATAAATACGCGTATATAACACCATCTGGTCATGGGTCAATGTACATGTATAAATGTATGAAAATATGTTAATAATCTCAATATTTCTTTTGGATAAACTTTTGTCAACTGCGTATTATTCTGAGACCCATGAACAGAAGATATAATAATATGTCACATGGGGAATCAAGAACACAAAGACACCGAGTATTTCTATGAATAGAGTTGTTTATAAAAACTGTACTTTTGCTCGTTCCTTTTGTATAAATTGGATCATGCAAAAAATAAAGAAGGGATAACCTTAACATACCTAGAGTAAGGAAAAATCCGTATGACGTTCTTGGAAAAGGTTGCACCACACTCCTTTAGAACCGCAAAATTTTACGTTGCAAGGAACTAATAATTCTTGTTGGAATTATTTTGTTGCAAGAAATTTGTTGAAAACTTGGAGGAATTTCTAACGCCTGATTGTAAGGTTTTTGGTATTTGAAGATGTTAGAGATAAAGTGCTTTGTTACTAAGAAATTTTTGTTGAAAAACTTTGAGGGATTTCTAACGCCTAATTGTAAGGCTTTTGGTATTTAAAGATTAGAGATGAAGTGCTTTGTTACAAACTTTGCCAAAGCTTCATATCTGATTGGTATTGAAATGTTGCAAATGTTACCACTTTGTCGAAGCTCCACATTTGATTAGTATTGAAATGTTAGTGTTTGAGAATGACATGTGGTTTTGTATTCAAAATCCTAGAATGAAGTGTCTTGAAATCACTATATTATGTTGCCACCTAACTACAAATGACCAATAGTCATTTGTTTGGTTAGTGTCTTGCTACCACGTGGTGGTGGGGAGGATTTTAATCTTATCCCATAACCAATTAATTAATTAGGTAATGTCCCATTACCCGATAACTAACAAATTACCCACATAATTAAGAATTATCTCAATTTACTTAAAATTCTACTCATTTTTAATATACTTTATACATTGTATTATCATGGTCATACTAGTCCATAAATAACGGATATTATAGTTCGGACCGTATTTTATCCCAAATCGACAACCTCCAATGAAACTCATTTTCTTTAATTAGTGTACCCTTTATCCTTCATGGCACTTACTTATCGCTTGTTATAAATAGCATAAATACGTTAACCTCAAGATAATCTCATCCCCGAGTCTATGCCAATTAACTGAAGACGAAATTTTAACGTACGAGAAATGCGAGATGTAACATGAACCATCATTTTTCTTTACAAACAAGACCGGAGCACCCCAAGGTGACACACTAGGTCGAATGAAACCCTTATCGAGCAACTCTTGCAACTGCTACTTTAAATCCTTTAGCTTTGCTAAGGCAATACGATATGGTGGAATTGAAATGGGCTGAGTGCCCAGTAACAAGTCAATACCAAAATTGATATCCCTATTGGGCGGCTCGGGAGATCCACTGGAAATACATTTGGAAAGTCTTTCACTACCGGAATTGACTTAACGATAGGAGTATCAACACTGACATCTCTCACAAAGGCTAGGTAAGTATCAAACCCGTTCTCAACCATACGTTGAGCCTTTAGAAATGATACAACCCTGCTAGGAACATAATATAACTCTCCACTCTAACCGTGGTAAACCTAGCATAGACAACGTCAAAGTCTTGGCATGACAATCCAGAATAGCATGATAGGTCGAAAACTAGTCCATTCCCAAGATAACATCAAAGTCTACCATACTAAGCAACATTAGATCAACTCTAGTCTCAAAACTACAAATAACAACTAAGCACGACCGATACACACGGTCCACAACAATAGAATCTCCCACAGACGTGGACACATAAATAGGAGAACTCAAAGAATCACGAGATATATCCAAATATGGAGCAAAGTAAGATGACACATATGAATAGGTAGATCCCGGATCAAATAAGACTGATGCATCTGTATGAAAAATCAGAAGCATACCTGTAATGACCGAGTCTGAAGTAACTACCTCTGTCCTAGATGAAAAAGCAAGCATCTGGCCTGGCCTCCCCTACCTCTACCCGCCCGTCCCCCACCCCTAGCTGCCTATGCGGGTGGAGCAACAACTGGGGCAGCAACCATGGCCTGAGAAGTTTGTGGACCTGACTGAATTTGTAGAGCCTGAGTAGCCTGGGGAGGTGCACCCCTCCTAAGTATGGGGAAGTCTCTAACCATGTGATAAGTATCACCACACTCAAAGCAAGCTCTCGGTGGGCGTGTTTGCTGGGACTGGCTCGTAACTAGTCAGTTGGACTGACCACTGAAGGCACGCCGTACAGGAGGTGTACTAGAGAGTGGCTCAACAAAGTGTACAACTTGAGATCTCGGAACAATCGGAGCACCACTAGAAGCTGGAAGTGCTGAATGAACTAGACGACTAACATAGCCTCTACCATTATGGGTCGTATCTGCAACGTGACCACCGCTAAATCCTCTCGTACCTCGAGGCCTCTTAGCCTCTCTGTCCTCCCTCTCACAGCCCTGTATACCCTCCAACCTCTATGCAATCTCAAACCACCTACTGATATGGAGTATTTGTCTCCAACTCTCTAGCCATGCTGAATCAAATACCATAGTTGAGCCTCTCGATAAATCAACAGACCCGCTCTCTGATTGTAGAAACCAAGGTAGGTGCATGTCTGGACAAATCAATGATCAAACAACATACTCTAACACTATCATAGTATCCTAGTGCAGCTGCTCAAAATCTACGCGCCATGCATCCCGAAGGGTCTGAAGGACAAACTCCCTCAAGAATAACTCTGAAAACCGAGTCCATGTAAGTGAAGCTGGATCAGCTAGGCTACCCTCCTCATACACTTGCCACCACTTATATGCTGCTCCGGACAGAAGGTAGTAAAAACAACCTCACTCACCTCCACAATACCCATGATCCAGATAATTCGATGGCACTCCTAAAGAAAACCATGTGCATTCTCTGAAGCCAAACCACTGAAAGTGGGAAGGTGATACTTCTTGAACCTCTTAAGTCTAAGCTCCTCCTCTTATAATGTTTCTACCCTAACCTCGAGCTAAACTGGAGCAACAGGTTGTACTGTTATAACCTTTGGGACTTGATCAACCTGTTCCCGTTGCTCTGGGGTACGGGCCACGATAGTCTAAGCTCCTTCCCCAACCTGAGATGTCGTTGGCGCAAGTGGAATCAACCCCGCCTGAGCTAAGGTACCAAACATGCTCAAGAAATGTGCAAGGGTCTCCTAAAGTGTTGGGGTGACAACAGGCACCTCGGGTACCTGTCCCCCAATTGGAGCTACTACTGGCTCCTCTGTTACAGCTCGGGCAGGTGCTCTAACTACACTATGTGCCCCTTCTCTGCCTCCACCTCTCGCGGCTTTAGTAGGGGTGTGGGTGTCTGATCGTAGGATCCAGTAGTACGTGTCCTGACCATATGTAAGATAATAGAAAGTCAAAGATTTAGTTTTCGAAGTTAACTAATTCGCACGATAAGGAATCAAAAAAGTGAGGTTTTCCTAACAGTTCTATAGCGTCTTCAAGATAAGTACAGACGTCTCCATACCGATCCGCAAGACTCTATTAAACCTTCTTATGACGCGTAACAACTACGAACCTAGTGCTCTGATACCAACTTATCACGACCCCAATTTTTACCTTCGTAGAATATCGTGATGGAACCTAGTCTCTACGACTAGGTAAGCCTAATATTTGATAATAAATGAACAGATATAATTAGCAAAACACTAAAAATCAGTCTGATAAACTTATATAAACTTTCGGAAAACAAAATCTCAACCGTACACTCCCCAAGAACAGTGGAACCGAGTCATAAGCTCCACAGAGTAAGCTAAAGTGTCTAGTACATCATTGCCTGAAAGAAAATACAACATTAAATAAGAACAAGGGAAGGTGACTCTGAGGCCTGTGTACGTGGAGCAGGTAGACATTAAAGTCTCCAAAGCAGCAACTCAAATCAACTTTAGCATCTGGCACAGGCAGCCGTACCTAGATTTGCACAAAATTGTGCAAAAGCGTAGTATGAGTACACCACAATGGTACTCAGTAAGTATCAAGCCTAACCTCGGTAGAATAGTGATGATGCCATGTCAAGATACCTAATAGGATATTAATAAACAGAATGAAAAGGTAATAAGGATAACTAATGGAAAATGAAGATAATAACTGATACGTAACAATTACCAATATGAACTAATACCAGAATCAAACATGGAAATAACATAAAGAAGCAACTAAAGAGAACCAAAATGGTCACATACGGACAACAACTGAAAAAAACAAGGAAGAACACAACTTCAAGAATCACAACGAGGTACCGCCTTGTGTACAATAAGATTCACCATCGAGGTACCGCCTCGTGTATATATATCAAGAATCAAAACCGAGGTACCGCCTCGTATTCACAATCGCAATCACAATCTTTCCTTACACAGCCACGTGAGCCTTATATTTGAAAGGTTTTAAAAATAGTTTTCCCTAAATAGCTACACGCACTTTATCCCACTTTATGATGTCGCGTGGATTCACGTAATTTTTCTACAAGAAACACACACATATGCCCCAGCTTATAGCGCCGCATGCGCGTCAATATCACATTACAATAACAACGTGTACCACAAGTGCCCATATATCACAACTTGCCAATAATTAACAATATCAATATTTCCAAAATAATAGCTCATGGCTCCACCACAATGGATACAAGAATATCAACAACAATAATGAATGTAAAATGCTAAACAAGGAAAATGTTTCAACAATAACAATTTCGTCTCAACGTGATAACGACTTTCACAACTTCAACATCAATAACTCAACAATGATGAACAATATGTAACCATGATATTAAATAAGAATAACTCACAATGGAAGAGATAACGTGTAGCAATGACTTTAAATAATGGAAATCAACAAGGGAAAGGATAACATGAACAATAACTCCAAATAATGACAATCAATAAAGGAGAGATAACATGTAATATTAATAGACTCAACAAGTTCAACTAAGCATGAGAACAATTTATATATTAGAATGTAGAACAAGTAATTACGAAATCATTTAAGGCATGTAATGATAGACTAACACTAGTAAGAATAGATTGATTAAGAGAATTTAGAACATGATACTACAATTCAGTTAAAGCACGAAAAGAGTCTAAGTAGCCTAAACCGATCAATTACCACATACAACCAGTATATCCACTCGTCACCTTACGTATACAGTTTTCACATAGCACAAATGAATCAATCAATACCAATCATTAGAAGTAGTTCCCCCACATAATGTTAGACAAGACACATACCTCAACAAGTCCAATTTAACACTCGAAAATAGCTTTTCCTTAAAATTAGTCTCTACACGGGTCAAATCTAACCAAAATCGACTTAATATCATCAAACACTGTTAAGGAATTCAATTGCAATAGATAAAACTAAGATTTTTACACTTTTTCCAAAAGTCAACCTGGGGCTAGCCCGGTCAAAACTTGGGTCCAATGGTAGATTCCGACTACTCATGACCCCACAAGTTTATATATGTGATTAGTTTCAAAATCCGAGTCCAAATCGACTCTTAAAACCCAATTTCTTATTTTTCAAAAACTTAACAAAGTTTCACAAATTTTTACTTTGATTCACATGATATTGATGTTAAAATCTAAGATATATTGATGGAATATGATTAGAAATAGATTAGAATCATTTACTCAAGGTTTGTAGGTGAAAATCCCCTCTCCGTATTGCCTTCTACCGAATCTAGGGTTAAAATATGAGAGAATATGTTCAAAAATCCTGTCTCCCATCCCTTTAACCAGTTGTAGATGTCGCATCTGCGACACAGGGTTTGCATTGCGAACCCTCACAATTGCGGATCATGGCTCGCATTTGCGACCTTGACAGCCTTATGCATTATCACAATTACGAGAAAAGGCATCGCGATTGCAAATTGGCAATCATCGCAAAAAGGTACAATTATTCACAATTGCAAACCAAGCAAAATCTTGATGCCTTCGCAAATGCGAAGGGGGAGTCGCATTTGCAACAACTGCCCCCTATTGTTACCTTCGCAATTGCGAGGCTGGTGCTCGCAATTGCGAACTGAGCACCAGCACACCAACAATTCATCTTGAGTCCAAAACCATTCTGATACATGTTCGGGACTCATCCGAACCCTCAGGGATCCAAACCAAATATCCACACAAGTCTAAAAATATCACACGAACTCGCTCGTGCGATCAAAACATAAAATAACATCTAAAACGCATGAATTTCAAAGTAAAGTTCAAGAATTTCTAATGTTACAACTAAACGTCTGAATCCTATCAAATCAACTCTAAACGATACCAAATTTTACATATAAGTTCCAAATACCATAACGGACCTATTCCAAGTTCCAAAATCAAATTCTGAGCTCGATAGCTAAAAGTCAACCTACGGTCAACTTTTCAACTTTAAATTGTCAAATTTCGGCAAATCAACACAAATCAACCTACAGACTTCCAAAATCAATTCCAGGCATACGCCAAGTCCGAAATCACAATACGAAGCTATCGGAGCCATCAAAACACAGTTTCGGGTTTGTTTCCACAAAAGTCAAAATTTGGTCAACATGTTCTAATTCAATTTCTAAGTCAAGAATAAAAGGGTCTAAATTAACCCGAAAGCTTCCCGGAACGAAACTAACCAACCCCACAAGTTATAAAATCATAAACACACATGTGTGAAGCATCAAAAGGGGGAACGGGATGCAATACACAAAATAACCAATCGGGTTGTCAGAAATACTACAATTTATAATTTTTCTCATATCAATATGATAAAAAAATTTAAAATATTAGTCAAACTTCACATAGTTTGACTTTCGATAAGCGAAATGTATTATCTAAATTGAAAGGGAGGGTGTACTGTTGTATAGATCCACATATAACTTCTTAATTACTTGATGGATGGCTTAATTACTTGCAGATACACATATAACTTCTTAAAGATATTTTCACAATATACATGTTTTTTTGTGCATCAAGTATAATATAATAAATAGGTTTTTATCGTGTACTACATATATATACACCTGCAATTAAAACTCAAACACCAAAGCCAAATAATTGAATTACCTAAATATCCTTTTAAAATTTCTACTTATTTAAAAAAAACTGATGCCAGCAGCCATAACCGTTCTTTAGAAGGAGTCAGTTTACATGTGCCATTGTGTATACAGTAGGTTTCTTCTTCGACTCTTTTTTTATTTGTTATTTTCGTGTTTATGTTTAGGCGAGACTGTTATTGTTTCTTTGATTCATCCAACGATATTGTTATTGTTGGGCTTTTGTTATGTATGGTATGAACAGGAAATGGAGTGAAATGAAATATATGAAAAAGATTTATTTGACAAAGGAAATTTGTCACTAGTTGGAAAAAGAGAAGAAAACTATTATGCTTATATTAAAAAGCAATTCTACTAGCTCTAAACAATTTGAGAAGACGGCAAGACTCGTGTAACGACCCGATCGGTCATTTTGAGCTTTTACACTTTGCTCGCCAGTTTTCGAGCATGGCTAGTCCCGTATGATGTATTATGACTTATGTAAATCGTCGGTTTTGGTTTTCAGGGTAATCAGAATGAATTTGGAAGAACAGTTCTTAGTTTGAAGCTTAAAATTTGAAAGGTTTGACTTTTTAGTAGATGACCTCGGATTGGAATTTTTATAATTTGGTTAGCTCCGTTAGGTGATTTGGGACTTAGGAGCGTGGTTGTAATGTGTTTTGAAGGTCCGGAATAGAGTTAGGCTTGAATTGGCGAAATTGGAATTTTGGCATTTTCCGGTTGATAGATGAGATTTTGATATAGGTGTTGGAATGGAATTCCGGAAGTTTGAGTAGGTCCGTTGTATTACTTGTGAAGTGTGTACAAAATTTCAGGTCATTCGGACAAAGTTTGGTAGACTTTTTGATCCAAAGCGGAATTTGGAAGTTCTTGGAATTCTTAGGCTTGAATCCGATATGTTTTTGGTGTTTTCATTCCAAAGGTTGGAACAAGTTTGAATGAGATTATGGGATATGTTGGAATATTTGGTTGAGGTCCCGAGGGCCTCGGGTGAGTTTCGGGTGGTTAACAGATCAAATTTTGGACTTTGGACTTGGCAGATTTTCTGGTGTTGTTGCAGAAAATTCTTGTTCATCGCGTTCGCGGTGGGGTCCCTCGTTTGCGAAAAGTAAATGGGGAAGCTGAGGAATTTTTTCTATGCATTCGCGAGGAGGAGGACGCGAGCGCAAAAGTTGAGTAAAGTGTTTTATGCGTTCACGCTCAATGAGCCGCGTTCGCGAAGGGTAGTGGCAGTTGGGGACCCCAGGTCCCTTTGGTCTATGCGTTCGCGTGTCAGGGAACGCGTTCGCGAAGGAGTGAGTTGGTAAAGCTTCGCGTTCGCGAAGCTGTGGATGCGTTCGTGAGGAGCATTTTTGGAGGCAGGCAAGATTAGCCTACGGGAACGCGAGAGGACCACCGCGTTCGCGTAGAAGGAAAATCTGGGCAAACAGTTTATATTTAAAAATCGAGGGTTTAAATCCAATATCATAAAAGCCATTGGAGAGCTCGGGAGAAGGTGAAATTTGAGGGGATTTTCAGTGGAGCAATTGGGGTAAGTATTCTTCACTCATATTTGGTTTAATTCCATGATTTATTCTTGAATTTCATCATTTAATTTGAGAAATTAGGGTGGAAATTGGGGAAAATGGAAGAAAAGTTTGAGGATTCTTTTGGAGATTTGAATGGGAATTTGATGTCCGATTTGGATGTTCTTGGTATGTATGAACTCGTGAGAGAGTAAAAATTCTAGTTTTGTGATTTTTATCGGAATCTGAGACGTGGGTCCGGGAGCTGGATTTGAGCAATTTCGAGATTTTTGATGTAAATTAAATATTTTCGAGTGGGCCTTGTTCCCTTAGCATATTTTAACGGCCATGTACTGATTTTGGTTAGCCTTGGAGCATCCGGAGGTCGATTCGAGAGGGCAAAGGCATCGCGGGCTAGAGTTTGGACCGGATCGAGGTGAGTAATGATTGTAAATGTTGTCCTGAGGGTATGAAACCCCGAATTTCACATCGTTGTACTATATTGAGGTGACCCACATGCTAGATGACGAGCGTGGGGTCGTGCACCGTTGGGGATTGTAACTTAGTCCACCCCGAATGACTGTTTTACCACGTATTTGATTGAAAATTGTTTGCTATCATCATGTTTTGGGCTGAATTCCATATTTGGGCCTCGTGCCAACTATTTGGACCCTTAAGGGACTTTTACCGCTATTTCCTCACTGTTTTGATTTTATATCTGTACTCAGTCATGCTATATTATACTGTTTTCATAACTCAACCATGTTTACTCTGTTTTAACACTTTAAATGATATTTTGGGCTGAGCATCATATTTTGTTATGCCCGAGTGGCTTTTAGAAATTTCTGACTGAGTAAGGCCGAGGGCCTGTGTTGTGAGGTTTATTAGGGAATCGGGTTGCATGCCGCAGTAGTGTTGTACTGATTATGATTATGAGGTCGGGGGCCTAAGTTGTATGCCACAAGGTGGCTTGATATGAGGTCGAGAGCCTATTGATTATGCCACGAGATGACTTGATATTGCGCTTGGGCCGTAAGGGGCCCCTCCCAGAGTCTGTACACCCCCAGTGAGCGCGGGTACCTATTATGATATGAGATATAGCCCGAGGGGTTGGTGTTGTTCCATGTTGTTGCCCGAGGGGCTGGTGTTGTTCCATGTTGTTACCCGAGGGGCTGATTCTATTGGTATTGTGCCCGAGGGGCGATTTTTATGTGTTTATCTTTTCTAGCTGCCTGCCATTTACTTGTTTAGCTACTAAAAAGGTATTTTAAAGAAGCTCATACTGAACTAAGGTGTTTTATGAGATTTCACTGTTTTATTGCACTTTACTGGTTTTACTCTGCCTCTTTATAGCATGTTGTTGTGTTTTTACGTAATTTTTTATCGCTCAGTCTTCATTTATTATTATTATTACTCACAGAGTTAGAGTACTCACTTTACTCCCTGCACCCTGTGTGCAGATTCAGGAGCTTTAGATCCTGCTAGCGAGGGTTGATAGCTTCCAGCAGATTTTCGGAGTCCACTAAGTAGTTGTCCGGCGTTCGCAGCCCAGTATTTCTCCCTCTTATCATTATTTCTTTCTCTTGTACTGGATTTTGTAATAGACGGTGTAGTCCCTATTTCCATATTCCTAGACCTTTGTTAGATGCTCATGACTGGTGATACCCCGATGTCGGGCTGTGATATTTTTTCCCGAAATTCTACTATCTCACTATTTATTTGGGATTTAATCATGTTAAAGACTTAAATTGTGTATTTTAATTGCTTAAAATGAATTGAGTGTTGTGTCGGTTGGCCTTGTCTTCACGAGAGGCGTCATCACGACCAGGTCTGGGTTTAGGGTCGTGACAACTCGCATCGTTATCCTCGTTCTTTAAGTTTCGGCTTTGGTCAAATGATCAGATTGACATTCATTTTTTCAGAAATAGGCACATAGATTGACGTTCCGAAAATATTTTTTCGAAAAGACACCTTCACACCTTTTATGTTCACCCAACCTAGCCTATAAATACAGAGTCCTTGCCTCAGATTATGTACACTAAAATGTCTTTGAAACTCTCGTACATTGAAATGTCTTTGAATTTGAAACTCTCTCACTTCTCTGCATTTGTTTTCAAACCAAATAAGTGTGAAGTGTGAATCGCTCTGGTATTTGAGTTTGCCAAAATTTTATAATTTGGAGGGTAGTTATTACAGAATTATTTATTTTGTTCTACTTAAGAGAAACTAATACAATAACCTTAAGCATCAGTGATGAAATTAAATTCCTTAAAAATATACAATAAAGTCTGTGAGCTAGGATTAATTTTTCGTTTCTGTTTACATTACTTCCTTTGATAATAATTTCGAACGCAGATAATAATATTTATTCTTCCTTTGATTCATCCAGTGATGTTTAAATGTTTATTTTGATTTGCTGCAATTAATGGGTGTTAGTACCAAATGCACGCAGAATGTTTTGTTTTTTTGTTAGGTGCTTACGATCCGATTTCATTGTGCATGCACAACTTAGTTGATGGGAATGGATCTAATTTAGACTTTAAAAAGACATATGCATTATTTGTTAAGTAAGATGATAAAAACAATTTAGGTTTGGTAGACGAGCACTACTAGAAAACTACCAAAAAGCGTCCAGAAAAATCGATCGAAGTCGGTTGAAATCCAATGAAAACCGTCTGATTTTCGACCGATTTTAATTCATCAAAAAAGCAATGATCACTAACGTTTGGCGACCGTAGATGGTCGATATTTCCGATCGAATTCGGTCGGTAATTTCAATACACATTTGACCAAATAATCCGACACAAAATAAATGTACCGACCGAATTTGGTCGGTATTCTAGAAAATAATTTTTAATTATTTTTTAAAGTAGTGATCGATATCGGTCGATATCTTAATTATTTATATTTTTTAAAATTGTACGATTCCGACGGAAATCGATCGGTATTATTAAAATATTTGAAATTTAAAACCAAAATTCCGATCGATTTCGGTCGGTAATTTTAAAACTTGAAAAATAATTATTGCTGATACCGAGCAAAGTTGGTCGGTAATTTTAAATTTATGGGAATTTTATTTTAACATTTCCAACCGACTTCGGTCAGTATGCGGTCGGTTTTCTAGGTAAAATTTTGGCAGAGTATAGTTGTTTTACAGCTGCACCTCCTACCAACAACCAATAACAACCTATAATGACAACATTAGATTGTTGTCATTCAACCAATAACAACAATAATAACAATAACAATAATAACAACTATCAAAACTATATTAACAATATTTATAGAGTTTCAAAAAATCCAACAACAAAACATTTCATAAGTTAAAACTTCAAACATCATTCAGTGAGTGTTTTGTACTACATCATCTCCATCTCCACTGCTAGAAACTTCAACGTCGGCATGGTTTGAAGGATCACGACGAGAAGGATTAGCATTTGGGGAAGACTCACGAGACCTAAGAATAGTGAAAGCACCACTAGCAAGAAGATTGGCCAGCTGACCTTGAAGGCTCTCAAATTATTTGTCTCTTTTTTCTTCTCTAGACTTTTCCTCTTCAAGCTCTAGCGACAACTTTGCAATCTTCTATCTCCATAGCCGAGAAGTCAGCCTATCAAGTGTTTCGCCTTGGGCGAAAGTCCCTATACCTTGCAATCCAGCCCTGTAGCGCCGAAATGATCTCTATGGAAGACCGTATACTATCCACTTTTTAGGACCACGGACAACATCCAACAATATCTTCTGCGCTTCTTCGTCTGAAATGGAAGGTCACTCACCTTGCTCATTCGATGGCAAGCTCTTACCGTACTATTCTACAATAGTCTTGCAGTGACCTTTTATTTATAATATAGAAAATATTATTAACTATATAATAATATAAACATGAATTTTAAATTATAGTAGTTATGAAACTTACATATATAGTCTATGCCCGGTCCTCGACCTATCTAGTTGGATTTGTTGGTGCCTTCTTCTTCCGGATGTGAGTCTCCGTGAAAAACTCATCCTGAGTCATCTTCCTCCCATATTTGTTTCCTACAAATATAATAAAACATGTTAACTAAATCAAAATATATAAATATAGTTCGATAAAAATAGATTTAAATATTTTAAGGAATTACTAGTAGTTTCCTTGTAGTGTCCACGCTCCTTGCACCCACACAGTGCAAGGAGCCACCCTTCTAAGATGCTCGGGCTTTCTTTCCACTTTCACTCCTCTTTTCGAATTTTCAGTGGCCCACTCCCTCAATAGATCCTCCCATAAATGCGATAGAACTCATGAAGGCTTTTTGTTCTTCTTCCGAGCAAAATAGAAGGAATCAGATAGTCTCTTACAGCATTTGAACTCAAAATTTGCAAGAATGACATTGTTATGCTGGTCCTCCCAGGCACACTTAGTTTGCAAATGAAGTGTGTAATGTCAGATAAAAATATTATTAATATAATGCTTAAATATATAAGAATTGTATTAAAACCATAAATTAGTTGAAAATTTGCTCCATGAGCTCCGGTGAAAAATCACTCCAAGTCGCATAGTGTGCATCATACAACCGGTCAAGAGCTTCTGTGATTATCTTTGTAGTCTGATGACTAGATATGAACCTGCAACATAGCAATTACATTAAATAAACAAGACTAACTATTATAATTCAGCAAAAACAAAGAAGTAATAAATAAATCTTAGCCCTCAAGCCTGATGATCATCCTATGATAATGATCATACCGCACTTCCTCTGGATCATCATCCTCTGGTGTATCTGAAGCATGCGCAGAAAGGGAGGCATCTGTCTCAGCACTACTATCCCGAAGGAAAAGTTTAGAAATGCTAGGAGACGAACTCCGTGGAGAGGGAGATGGGGTCACTAATGAAGATGGATGCGATCTAGACCCCTACTGAGATCTGGGTGTTTGTAATCTAGATAGATGCGATCCAGTTGGTGGTGAAGCAAATAGAGCAGATGACGGGTGTATCACCATATGGCCCTATGACTGCTGACTCGGTGTACCCATGTGTAACGACCCAGCAGGTCATTTTGAGAGTTGTAGCCCCTTCCCCCATGTACTGCTCATTCTATGCTTTATAGCTACTATGTGACTTGTCGGGGTAGTTGGTTCAGGTCCGGAGAGGTTTCAGAATGAGTTGAGACACTCAGCCTCAAGGTTGGAAACTTAAGTTGAAAAGGTTGTCCGGATGCTGACTTGTGTATAAATGGATCTGGAACGAAGTTTTAATAGTTCTGTTAGCTCTGTTGGGTGGTTTTGGACTTAGGAGAGTGTAGTACTTTGGAGGTCCGTAGTTGAATTAGGCTTGAAATGGCAAAAATTTAAAAATTAGAATTTTGACCGAGAGTGGACTTTGGGGTTATCAGGCTTGGATTGGGGTTCCGGAAGCTGGAGTAGGTTCGTGGTGTCAATTGTGACTTGTGTGCAAAATTTGAGGTCAATCGGACGTGATTTGATAGGTTTCAGCATTGAATGTTGAAGTTAGAGGTTCAAAAGTTCATTTGGCTTGAATTGATGCGCGATTCATGATTTTAGCATTATTTGTTGTGATTTGAAGGCTCGACTCCTATTTTAGGACTTGCTGGTATATTTGGTTGAGGTCCTAGGGGCCTCGGGTGGATTTCGGGTGGTTAACGGATGGAAATAGGACTTAGAGCATTGCTGAAGCTATGAGCCTTCTAGTGTGATCGCACCTACAAGGGTTTTGGCCACAGGTGCGGTTGATGTTGTACAGGTGTGGAGCTAGGCTAGCCTGGGGTAGGACGCAGGTTCAAGGGGTCTTCCGCATCTGTGAGCCCGCAGGTGCGAGCAAGGCTCCGCAAATGCGGAGAAGGGGGCATAGGCTGTCTTCGCAGAAGCGGATCGAGGGTCGCAGATGCGCTTTTGCAAGTGCAGAAACTGGAGCACAAGTGTGGACCCTGTGGACTTAAGTGACTTCCACAGAAGCGGAAATTCTATCGCAAAAGCGATTCCGCATGTGCAAATATTTGGCCCACAGGTGCGAAAGCACTATACTGTGATTAAATTTGAGGGTTTTCGAGTTTTTCTTCATTTTGGAAATTTCAAGCTCTGGCTTAAGCAATTTTCAGAGAGATTTCGAAAGGATTCTTGAGGTAAGTCACTTATGGTTAAATTTATTCAATAAATATTTTCCCCATTGAATTTACCACCAAGATTATGTGGTTTTGAGATGTAATTTTGGAGTTTGAGGCTAGAGATTTGGAGAGTTTAATTTGGGGATTTGAATGACGATTTGGTATCGGATTTTGGTAAATTTTGTAATGTTAGACTAGTGGAGGAATGTGCTTCCAGATTTTGTGACTTTTATTGGATCCCTACACGTGGGCCAGGGGCCGACTTTTGAGTTGACTTTTTTTATTTTGAATAAGAACTTAGTATTTTCTTATAGAATTGATTCATTTAGCTCGTGTTGATTGTATCGAATTGTTTATGGCTAGATTCGAGACGTTCAAAGGCTGATTCGCGAGGCAAAGTCTTACTAGCGGAGTGATTCGAGTTGCTTGAGGTAAGTATCATATTTTAAACTTGGTTGAGGCACCAGTTGCCAAAATTGTTGTGATAACCACGTGCTTCTGGGTGCGCACATGCATGGGGATGATCCCATGTGCGGGCATCAGGATTGTATATTCATATCTGGGTTGTGTTCGGGCTTCTATAAGCCGAGAAATGACTGTTAAGCTTCGAGCTTCGATATCTAACATGTGTTAACAATTCATGTGATCTAATTGAGCTATGATAAGTCTACTTAGAGGTTTAATCCCTGAACGAACTTGATAAATTCTTTCCATTGATGAAATTTCCGGATTGAGCTACGTTAGTTCACTTTGCACAAGCCTACACTTCAGCATGCTATTTACCCTGTCCAAAGATAGGTGTAAATACCTGTATATACCTTCATTATATACATGTATTTAATGAATCTTATTTCCTTCACTATATACTTTTATACTTGCTTTATTGCTTCTGTATGATATTTTGTACTGGGACCCACGGTGCTATGCTGGGCGGATTATGTTATTGGCATATGAGTTGTCCGTGCGGATTCACGTATTGACATTATTAGCACGTGAGTTGTCCATGAAAAACGTGAGTTGTCCGTGCGGATCCATATATTGATATTATTGACATATGAGTTGTCTGTGTCGCACGTGAGTTGTCCGTGCAGATTCTATTGTTAGCACGTGAGTTGTTCGTGTAGCATGTGAGTTGTTCGTGCAGTGTGTGGAACTCATATTTTCTTGATCACTTATCTGATTTACGTGTTTCTTTCCTCTACATGCTATAATACTGTTGGGTGGGGTATTTGAGAACCAATGCGCATGCACACATGAATATTCATATTATGAAGCCTTATGAGCTAGCTTTAAATTTTAAACCTTATTAATAAAAAGGACAGAATTGCACTAATTTAACTAGAGACCTCAACAAACTAAGGTTCTCTTACCTTACCTTGTTTATTTGCGATACTTATTGAGTTTGTTGTACTCACACTACACCCTGATGCCTCATGTGCAGATCTAGACATTTCTGAGCACAGCGGTTGCTAATTCCTAACATTTCATTAGTTCGAAGATCATCTAGGTAGCTGCCTTGGCATCTGCAGACCTTGGCTCTCTTATATCTTTAGTCTTGAATTTATTGTTCTACTTTCCTAGGCAGTGTTATATTAGTTTGACTGTGTTTGTTATGTAGATGGTCATGCACTCCGTGACACCCAGATCTTTTAGGAGAATTTTGTACTAAGTTTCGATGTTTATATCCATTTTTACAAGATTCTTAATTATTTAAATCTATTTTCGTATAATTGGGTTTAAAAAATGTTGGTATGTGTGAGATGTCGGCTTGCCTAGTACCATGATAGGCTCCATCACGACAGGTCGAGTTTTGGGTCGTGACACCATGTAACTATATGCAAGATTATATAGAGGAGACGGGGTATAACCCTGTAGTGGAGAATGGTAATAATACTACTGGGAAGGCGAATGGTAGGTAGTCTGACGAGTATATGGATGTGGTGAAAAAGATGTGTGCCTAAAAGATTGCTACCAGCCATCAGCAGCGGAGGGATGTAAGTGTTGAATGGAAGGAAGCAAGGTTGTAGCACTATCCTCATGATCAATAAGCCTCTTATCCTTCCTAGATCTACCTTGACCCCTACCGTTCATCTACATCAATTAAAGAAAATGTTAGAATTGAAAATGTAAATCTATATAAGTTTAGAGCGCTTGAAAAACTAACATGCTAGTCGTCTTTGAAATATCCTTTCTCGTCTGAAAATTCTTCCTATTCACTCATTTCATTTTCATCAGGTGATTCTTCATCCTCATTTTATATGATTGTTATTTCCTCCATATCAACTTCTTCTAATATACGTTGAGGATGTTTCGCGTCATTTTCTAACTGATCATCCACCATTTGGTTAACACTTGAGATATCGTTTTGGTAAGCAATATTTAGCACATTCTCAACTTCCACCCTACCAATAGGCTTAGTTTTGATTACAACCAACCAACAAGCCTTATCCGTCTGCAATAGATATGGAGCATAATACACTTGCCTAATATTTTCTGCAATTATAAAAGGATCATAGCGATCATACTCCCTCAATTATGTCGTACTGTGAGTGTACATTTGTACCTCTTCTAGGTGTTGGATCAAACCACTTGAATCGGAAAAGTATGATCTTCTTATTTGATCAACATGAATATGATAATTCTAGAATATCTTTGATCACACCATAATAATCATTTTCCCCATCCTGGTTGCCTTCACCACCTTTAACATACACCTCACTGTTATTGCTTTTTTATACTTGGAGCATTCCTCAGTGTGAAATTTATAACCATTCACAAAATACTTAGACATAGTTGTAACCGTAGGTGCATGTCCCCAACATATATCTTTCAAAAATTGATTAACATCGTTATTTGGATTATTGACCTACATGTAGTGTTCAAAAAATCATAAGTGAGCAAGTATATTCACAAGTGACCAATTATGTATATTCACATGTGAGAAGGTATGTAAGCTGCACTTACACACTCTTTAAACCATGCATCAAACTTATCTCTGTGATGGGTTTGCAAATATTTTTAGGCAAACCACAAAATGCAATATAGATTAAGGTTTTCATGATGATATGATAGTCATGACTTTTCATATGAGTTATCTTTCCTTCAACCATATCGGCACGTTTTCCCAGGTTCAAAGCATAGCCCTCAGGCATTTTTAGGTTTGTAACTTACTCACAAATCTGTCGTCTTTGTTCCAAAGTGAATTTGTAGATAGCCTTGGGCTTGAACACCTTACCATTGTTCGCAGACTGTAAATGTAATTCAGGTCGCCTGCAGTATTCTTGTAAGTCCAGTCTAGCCTTTGGATTATATTTTGTCTTATTCTTATCATCCATCACTATGTTGAACAAATTATCAAAATAGTTCTTCTCAATATGCATGACATCAAGATTGTATCGGAGAAGATTATCTTTCCAATATGGCAACTCCAAAAATATGCTCTGTTTTGTCCAGTTATGAGTAACACCATATCCAGGAAATATAGAAGGTGGGGCCTCGGTAACTTCAGTGAAGTTCTGAACCCTTTCCCAAATTTCCTCACCTGACAAAATTGGAGGTGGCAAATCATGTTCAGCTGTGTTCTTTTTGAATGCATTCTTCATCCTTCTGAACTCATGATCAACTGGCAAGAATTGATGATGACAATCAAACTATGACTGCTTTCGGCCATGTATTAAAGTGAAAGCTTTACCATTTTTCATGTAGTAAGGGCATGCTAACTTTCTAGCAGTCATCCACCCAGACAACATTCCATACACAAGAAAATCATTAATGGTCCACATAAAATTAGCACGCAAGTTGAAATTTTTCTTAGTTGATATGTCATATGTCTCAACTCCATCATACCACAACTGTTTTAGCTCATCAATTAGAGGTTTCAAAAACACATCAATCAAACTCTTTGGATTGCGGATATCGAGAATTATAATTTAATATATATATATATAGACTAGTCATACACATTTTAGGTAAAAGATTATATGGTGTAATAAATACTGGCCAACATGAATATGGTGTTGCAGAAACAGAAAATGGCATGAAACCATCTATCATGACCCAAAACTAATCTGTCGTGATGGCGCCTATCATAGTACTAGGCAAGCCGACTACTCAGACATTTCCAATACTTTAAATCTTTGAAAGATATAGAAATAGTTAATTAAAGAAACGGAAAAGGGCTAAAACTACCCCTATCCTTTGTTAAATGGTTTATAAATACCCTTTGTCCATCTATCCGTCCAAAAAAAATACGACATTAATTCTATTAACAAAATTACCCCCGCAACTAACAGCAGAACTGGTGGGCCTACATTTAATGACGTGTCATTTTTCTATTGGGCCACGCGACAATCTCTACCTGAAACAAAAATGGATACCATTTCGACCCACTTAGTTGACCCGACCCAATGGCTTCCCCATTTTTTCTAATCTTCTTCTCGATTTTTCGGATCTAACTGGAACAAAAATTCTGCCTATGAAATTCCGAAACCTCTTCGAGTAAAGTTTTGGATCTACAACTGAGATTGAGGTTGGGTCAGCTTGCAAGGATTTGTAAGCATGGTCGAGCTTCTTGCTAATATCATAATCCTGCAAGATGTCAATGAGTCCAAAGTACAAGACTACTTCGTAGACTTCCCCACGTGAAGGAGGCAAATTACAGAACCCACCGGGAGTATACTGCTCAAAATCACTCCTTCGTGCCACCTGCTCTGCTCTTGCAGGCATGTTAGCACCCAACTTAATTAAGGGCTTCCTGTAAAGATACAATTAACTTCAAAATCAGGAATGGTTTGAGAAACAAAACAATCTTAAGCACCCACAAGTATTAAGGCAACATGGACAAAGCAATGTAAATTAACAATCTTTTTACTCTATTAGAAAATAGTGTTGTCATGGCTGAAAATCTATTATTGTGGTATCACAAGTGGTTCTCAAGAAATTGCTTTCCACATTAAAGTCAGTAGCGAGGTTTTGAAAATCAAGACGACACTGTTTTCTGATAGACGACATTGTAATCAAGAAGAAGATCGGAAAAAATGGGGAAGCCATTGGGTCGGGTCAGCTAAGTGGGTCGAAATGGTATCCATTTTTGTTCCAGTTAGAAATTGCCATGTGGCCCAGTAGAAAAATGACACGTCATTAAATGCAGACCCACCATTTCTACCGTTAGTCGCGGGGGTAATTTTGTTAATAGAATTAATGTCGTGTATTTTTTTGGACGGATAGATGGACGAAGGGTATTTATAAACCATTTAACAAATGATAGGGGTAGTTTTGACCATTTTACGTTAAAGAAAAAATCTTTTAAAATAGGATAGGTAGTCATAATTCATAATCTCTCCCAAACCTCACTGAGTACATGAGCATCTATATAAAGATATAGTTTGGTACATCGTCAATAAAATTAAACTACAAAATAAAATGAAAGATAAGGGAGGATAGTCAAGGTCTACGAATGACAAGCAGCTACCTCGATGATCTCCAGAGGTTCAGACTCCGCAACTCAGCAACCGCCATGACCGAAAGCACCTAGATCTGCACACGAGGTGCAGGGTGTAGCATGAGTACAACCAACTCAATAAGTAACAAATCTAATCTTTGCACTGAAAGTAGTGACGAACTCAGCAGTTACAGTTCAATATAGAGTTAATAGTACAAAAATGTAGGCATGGTTTCAAATTCATCAGATAAAAACTCAGTACAAGAAAAGCAGATCAACTCTGAATGATATGAGGGATATTACATCTCTATATCTACATGCCACTATGCAAGTTGTATGCAATGCACTTCAATGGAAGTCTCGTGTACTCACACTCTCAGAGTACTCAATCACTCAGTAATGTATATGGCTAATCCAACCCAAGGAAAATCCATCCCAAGTATATATATATCAACTGACAGTCAGTCACTCAGTACTGTATAAGGCCAATCCAGCTTAGGAAAAATCTATCCCCAAATATAAATGATTCGGGCAAGATCCATGCCCAGGGAAGATCCATCCCTTATTATAAATCAACTGCGTTCACTGTTAGTATGCAAACTCCGGAGGGGCTCCTTTAGCCCAAGCGCTAGAATAAGCCAGATTCAGGCATAAATAGACAAAACATGTTGCGGCGTGCAACCCGATTCCATAAATATCACTCACAATCATGCCCTTGGCCTCACTCAGCCATCAATCTCTCCAGTCCCTCGGGCTCATAACATTAGTACTAAGTAGCCCTAATCAATAATAGAGACGTGACAATATACGATAATAGAGACTGAGATGTGATATGAAAGGATGAATAAGGCTAAGTACATAATTACAATTTAATCAATAAGTCAACAGCAAAGAACAACCACTATGGGTCCCAACAGTACCAACATATACCCTAAACATGATTCCTAGGATGAATCAAGCTCAAGTGTTCTAACACATAGAATACAACAAGAATGTTCTGATAAAATGGATACACAAGTCCAGGGAAATGACAATATCACAATTTCAATAATGCACGCCCACATGCCCGTCACTTAGCATGAGCTTCACCTCAACATCTATCACATGACACGTAATTTGGGGTATTCCAGAACCAAGTTTAAAAGTGTGACTTACCTCAAATCGTACAAATCGCTGCTCCAATATGCCCTTGCCTCATGAAACAGCCTCTGAATGCTGCGAATCTAGTCACAAATAGTTCGATACAATCAACACGGGAAAAATGAATCAATTATGTAAGAAAACACTAAGTTCTGGATCGAATTCAAAAATTGGCCGGGCCCATGCATTAGAATCTAATAAAATTCACAAAATTCTGAAACCCATTCAACCACGAGTCTAACCATACCAAATTCACCAAAATCCAACACCAAATCGACACCCAAATCCCCAATTTAAACTCTTCAAATCCCTAGCCTCAAACCACCAAATTACACCTTAAACCCACACAGTCTAGGTGGGAAAATCAATTGGGAAACACAATTATTGAATAAATTAGACCACAAGTGACTTAACTTAAGAAATCCTCCGAAAATCATCTCCAAAACCGCCAAATCCCGAGCTTGAAATGTTTAAAATGGTGAAAATCTCAAAACCCTCATCTTTAAATAATCTATCCAGGCTTTCCGCACCTGCGCTCCAAAAATCTGCTTCTGAGGTACCGATTTTTTAGTCACTAATCCGTTTCTGCGGAAAACGATCCACTCCCAACCTCATGCACTTACGGCCAAGCTTCTGCATCTGTTGGTGTGCTCCTACGAGCCCTCTCCCACTTCTGCTACTCCAACTCAGCCTACCCCTTTTCGCTTCTGCGAAAGACCCTACACAGATGCACCTTCGCATCTACGGAAACAATACACTGTATAAGATCCTGAAACTGAAGGCAGAACTAGAACTAGAGTTGTGGTCAAGGTAGTCTTGAACTTCTGAAAGCTCTCTTCACACTCCTCCGACCACATGAAAGTAGCACCCTTTTGGGTTAATTTGGTCAAAGGCGATGCAATAGACAAGAAACTCTCCGAATCTCCATGGCTGAGGACGGTCTGGGCCGACTTTGAACCGCTTCTATCTTCTTTGGATCCACCTAAATCCCCTCACTGGACATCACGTGCCCCAAGAACTCCACTGAACTAAGCCAAAACGCACACTTGGAGAACTTGGCATAAAGTTTCTCCTCCCTCAACCACTACAACACAATCGTCAAATGCTGGGCATGCTCCTCTTGGCTACGAGAGTACACTAGGATATCATCAATGAATACTATGAAGAACGAGTCGAGATAATGTTGAAATACAATGTTCATCAGATGCATGAATGTTGATGGGACGTTGGTCAGCCCAAAAGACATCACAAGGAACTCATAATAACCATAACGGGTCCTGAATGTTGTCTTTAGAATATCCAAGTCCCGAATCTTCAACTGGTGATACCCGAACCTCAAATCAATCTTAGAGAACACCCTTGCTCCCTGAAACTAGTCAAATAGATCATCAATGCGCGACAAAGGAAAATTGTTCTTGATTGTAACTTTTTTCAACTGCCTATAGTCGATGCACATCTACATAGTACCATTCTTCTTCTTCTTCATAAATAGAACGAGTGCACCCCAAGGCGATACACTAGGTCTAATAAACCCCTTATCAAGAAGTTCCTGAAGCTGCTCTTTCAATTCCTTCAACTCAATCGGTGCCATACGATACAGAGGAATAGTAATGGGCTGAGTGCCCGACACCAAGTCAATACCAAAGTCAATATCCATATCGGGCGGCATGCCCAACAGTCTACAAGAAACATATCCGGAAAGTCTTGCACCACCAGAACAGAATCATTAGTATGGGTATCAGCAGCAACATCCCTCACAAAGGCCAAATAAGATAAACAACCCTTCCTAACCATTTAATGAGCCTTCAAATATGAAATCACATTGCTGGGAACATAATCTAGAGAACCTCTCCATTCAATCATTGGCAATCCCGGCTTCTCCAATGTCACGGTCTTAGCGTGATAATCCATCATAGCATGACATGGAGACAACCAATTCATGAACAAGATCACGTCGAAATCAACCATACTAAGCAGTAAGAGATCAGCGCTAGTCTCTAATCCCCCAATAGTCATTACACACGACCAATATACATAGTCCACAACAATAGTATCACCCACTGACGTAGATACATGAATATATGAGACTAAGGACTCACAGGGCATATCAAGATAACGAGCAAAATATGATGATACATACAAATAAGTGGAACCAAGGTCAACTAATATAGAAGCATCTCTATGGCATACTAAGACAATACATGTGATCACTGTATCTGAAGCAACAACATCTGGTCTGACATGAAGAGCATAGAATCGGGCCTCATCGCCACCTGATCGGCCTGCCCCTCTAAGGCGACCCCTAGCTGTTTGAGCCCCACCCTGAGCTGGCTGGGCAGGTTGGGAAGTAACTAGTGCTGAAGTCGTAGTCTAACTCCTTTGCTGAGCTGGACCTCCCAAAAGGCGGGGACAATGCCTCTTTATATGACCCAAATCTCTACACTCGAAACAACCTCTATCTAAAAATGGTGGCAAGTACTGAGGCGAACCTTAAGAACAAAAATACTGCTAGAAGAATCCGGTGCAGATGAAACCTGAACTGAAGGAGCACAAGATGAACTCTGAGCTGGAAGGACACTAAGAAATGACTGACCCGGACGGGCACTATATGAACCATGGCCAGATGATTCACCATGCTAAGCTGGACCTTAGTAACACCATAGCTAGTTATGAGTAACACCATAGCCAGGAAATCTAGAAGGTGGGGCCTCGGTAACTTTAGTGAAGTTCTGAACCCTCTCCCGAATTTCCTCACCTGAAAAAATTGGAGGAAACAAATCACGTTCAACTGTGTTCTTTTTGAATGCATTCTTCATCCTTCTAAACTCATGATCAACTGGCAAGAATTGATGATGACAATCAAACTATGACTGCTTTCGGCCATGTATTAAAGTGAAAACTTTACCATTTTTCATGCAGTAAGCGCATGCTAACTTTCCAGCAATCATCCACCCAGACAACATTCCATACGCAACATGTAAAATTAGCATGCAAGTTGAAATTTTGCTTAGTCGAATTCGAAAAGTCAATTCAAAAAAACTGGCCCCCGGGCCCACGTCTCGAAATTCAATAAAGTCATATAATCCGGAAGCCCATTCAACCATGAGTCCAACCATACCAAATTTACCAAAATCTAACACCAAATCGACACCCAAATCCCCAATTCAAACTCTCCAAATGCCTAGTCTCAAACCCCAAAATTACACCTTAAAACCACACAATATAGGTGGGAAAATCAATGGGGAAACACAATTATTGAATAAATTAGACCACAAGTGACTTACCTCAAGAAATCCCCCAAAAATCCTCTCAAACATCGCCAAATCTCGAGCTTGAAATGTTTAAAATGGTGAAAAGCTTGGAATCCTCGTCTTTAAATAATCTGCCCAGGCTTTCCGCACCTGCGCTCCAAAAATCCTCTTTTGCAGTCACTAATCTGCTTCTGCGGAAAACACTCCACTCCCAACTTCATGCACATACGGCCAAGCTGCAGCATCTGCATGCGCTCCTGTGAGCCCTCGCCCGCTTCTGCGACTCCAACTCAGCATACCCCATTCTGCTTCTGCGAAAGACCCCGTCTTCACATCTACGGAAACATTTCTGCTTCTGCGACCACTGTCCATTCCATTCCAGGTCACACTTGCACTAGCCAGCCCGCACCTGCGACCAATGTTCCGCAGGTGCGATTGCACCAGAAGACTTTAGCTACAACAATCTTTCAAACCCAAATTTTGATACGAAAACTATATAAACTCCACCCGAGGCCCCCGGGACCTCATCCAAATATTCCAACAAGTCCTAAACACAATACGAACTTAGTCAAGTCCTCTAATCACCTCAAATAACATCAAAAACACAAATCGCACCCCCAATTCAAGCCTATTGAAACTAAGGAATTCCAACTTCTACAAACGACACCGAAACCTATCAAATCATGTCCAATTCACCCCAAATTTTGCACACAAGTCAAAAATGACACCTCAAACCTACTCCAACTCTCGGACTCCAATCCGATCCCGGTAACTAGAAAGTCCACTCTCGGACAAACTTCCAAATTTTTAACTTTCGCCATTTCAAGCCTAATTCAACTATGGACCTCCAAATCAAAATCCGGACACGCTCCTAAATCCAAAATCACCCAATGGAGCTAACAGAACCATCAAAACTCTAGTCCAGAGTTGTTTACATATAAGTCAATATCCGGTCAACCTTTACAACTTAAGCTTCCAACCTTGAGACTAAGTGTCTCAATTCATTTTGAAACCTCTCCGGACCTGAACCAACTACCCTGACAAGTCATATATCCATAGTAAAGCATAAAATGAGTAGTAAATAGGGTAACGAGGCTACAACTCTCAAGACGACCAGCCGGGTCGTCACACCATCAGCACACAAACCCAACCATATTCCTTGGTTCACAAGCATAATCCGGATACGTCCTATAAAAATGATTTCAAGCTTTACCATTTGAAGGATGACATATAACACCGGGCGAAAGTCTAGTTTCATACTGCCATGTCATATGAGGAGCGGAACTTATCGATGCGTACAACCTTTTTAATCTAGGAATAAGAGGTAAATAATACATCGACTTCACAACAACCTTCTTCCTGCTGGAAACCCACTTAAAACGAGGTTTTTCATAAAATTTACAACTTTCTAAATCTGCATCACCCTTATAATACAACATGCAACCATCTGCACAACAGTTGATTCTTATAGACGAGAATCCTAACTTAGAAACCAATCTTTTAGCCATATGAAATCTTCAAGTATGTTGAAAGTTAAGTCAACTAGTTCATTCATAAGGCCAATAAAAGAATCCATCCCCATTTGAGAAATATTAGTATTTGATTTGATACTTAATAATCTACCTACAACAAACAACTGAGAGTGCATACTCCCTTCACTTAGTGGACAACTAGCGGCGTCTAACTGTTCATAAAAATATTTTGCATCTTCGTTAGGAGCTTGTTCAATACTTTCATGGGGTTCAAACTCGAAATGCATCCCAAAAATATTCACAACCATTTCATGGTATCTTGGTTGTTGAACGTTATTCCCCACCAACCTACTACTTTCACCAACAACTATGTTATAAAATACACAATCAGTACCATCAACCTCTTCATGACTAGTCTACAAAAAATAATTGTAATGATCCGGTCGGTCGTTTCATGACTTACAACCCTGTGTCCCCCATTTCTACTCATTTATATGGTATTCAGTGGTATTTTATCATATCGTTTTGGTTGCGTTGTGTTCGGGGTAGTTTTAGAGTGGAATGAGACACTTAGTCTCTTAATTGGAAGCTTAGGTTGAAAAAGTCAACCGGATATTGACTTATAAGTAGAAGGTCTCGGATGTAAATTCAGATGATTTGGATAGCTTCGTTAGGTAATTTTGGACATAGAAGTGTGTTCGGAATGTAATGTAGAGATTCGTGGTAGATTTAGGCTTGAATTGGCAAAATTGAAATTTTGGCATTTTTCAATCGATAGTGGAAATCTTGATATCGGGGTCGGATTGGAAATTTAGAAATTGGAGTAGGTCTGTTGTATCATTTTTGATGTGTGTGCAAAAATTTAGGTCATTCGGATGAGGTTTGATAGGTTTCTACATCATTTGCGGAATTCGAAAGTTTTGGGATCCTTAGGCTTGAATTCGATGGTGATTTGATGTTTTGATGTTGTTTTGAGTATTTCGAAGGTTGGAACAAGTTTGAATAGTGATATGTGACTTGTTGGCATGTTTGGTTGAGGTTCCGAGGGCCTCAAATGAGATTTGGGTGGTTAACGGACCAATTCTTGGTTTTGGGAGATGGCAGATTTTGCTGGTATTTTGTTGTAGAAGGTTTGTTCTTCGCACTCGTGAGCAGGGTCTTGCGTTCGCAAAGAGTATTCTCTGGTATGGTGAATTCTTGTTCTACGTGTTCACAAAGGAGAGGACGCGAACACGAAGGGTAAGGCAGTGTGTGCATTGCAAACGCGTGAGTGGTGTCGCGTTCGCGAAGAGGAGTGAGGCAGTTGGGGACCCTAGGTCCTTGGTCTACAAGTTCGCGAGGTGAGGGTCACGTTCGTGAAGGTTTGAGATGGTGAAGCATCGCGTTCACAAAGTAGTTGTCACGTTCGCGAAGAGTAAAGCAGAGAGGCAGTCTAAATTGGTCTACGCGAACGTGAGAGGACGGTCGCATTCACGAAGAAGGAAATGTCTGGGCAGAATGTTTTAAGTTCAAAAGCGAGGGTTTTAGTCCATATTCTCAAAATTCATTAGAGAGCTCGGGAGAAGGCGAATTTAGAGGGTATTTTCAGAGGAGTGATTGGGATAAGTGTTCTTCACTTATTTTTGGTTAAATTCCATGATTATGCCTTGATTCTTATCATTTAATTTGGGAATTTTTGGTTAAAAAGGGGAGAATGATGTTACGCCCTGCAATATTATGTCCCGCGGTATTATATTACAATCATGTTAAGCCTTGCAGTACTACATTAGGACGATGTTACACTTCGTAGTATTAAATTACGATGATATTGTACCATGTAGTATTGTACTTTAAATTTGTCGTAAGGTAATTGACATCAGTTCAAGGAAAAGATTATTTAGAGATTATAAGGATTATGCTATTTCAAACAAGTGATGAATAAATTTGTAAAGGTGAAAGAGGAAGCAAGTCAAAGAAAATAAATTTTCATCCAAGTTTGGCATGTTGGGATAAAATTCGGGCCGAGCTAAAATACCTGATATTTATGGACTAGTACCATACAAGGTACCACATGTCCATGATAGTAAGGTGTATAAGGTGTGTTAAAAATAAGTAGAATTTTAAGTAATTTGAGATAATTTTTAATTATGCGGGTAATTGATTAATTATCGGATAACGGGACATTACCTAATTACTAATAAGGGGATAAAAAATAATATTTTCCCCCCAAAAACATGTGGCAGCAAAAAAGCTTACCAAATATATGACTAAGTAGTCATATTAATGGCTACCTAGCATCTACGTGTAAAACACTTAAACACTAAGGGGTCATTTGGTATGAGGTATAAGAAGGTATAAGGGTAGTATAAAAATTTAATACCACATTAATACTCTGTTTAATAAGCAAATCTGGTATACATTATCTCGGTGTTAATTTTAACACTAGGATAACTTATACCTTATAGAAGGTGGGGAAATTAGCACCGGTATAACTTATACCTTCTTCTTAGAAATTATGCAATTGTCATTTTTAATACAACATACCAAATAATGAATAAACAACAATCCCAGCATAACTAATCTCACCATAACTTATCCCAATATAACTTATAACGGCATAACTTATACTGGTATAAATCGTATTCCAACCAAACGACCCCTAAAGGTGTATATACAAATTTGGACTCTTTTAAAAATTGCATCTCTTTTAAAGGTTTGATTCATTCTTGGGAAGAGATTCCAATATCCTTTTTACATATAATTACAAAAACAGGAAAAATAGAAGAAAGGTGGTGTAAAGTTTTGAGCTTTTTTTATTGTATTGAGTAATTATGGAGGATGGGCATGTATCAGGTTCAAGAAATGAGAACGGTTTTTCACCGACGAACGAAGAACTCATATCATATTACTTGAAAAAGAAACTTGAGGGATCTGATAAGTATGTTGAAGTTATTTCTAAGGTTGAGATTTGGAAACATGAACCTTAGGATATACCAAAGTAGAACAACACTGAAATATAAGTCTTGCCTCCTCTTTCTCAATATTCAATAGCAGAATGCTATGCTCATCCGAAAAGAAAAGGCTTCCAACGAAATTTTGCAAACAATTCCAACGAGAATTGTTAGAACCGTAGCAACATAAAAAAATTACGGCTCTGAAGGAGTACGGTACAATCTTTTCCAAGAATATTATACGAATTTTTCTCTACTCCAGGTATGTTAAGGCTATCCCTCCTTTCTTTTTGGCATGATCCATACGAAATAAACGAAACGAGCAAATGCACAACTTTCATAAATAACTCTATTCCTAAAAATCCTAGGGGTGTCTATATTCTTGATTCCCCATGTGAATTATTATTATATCTTCTATTCATGGGTCTCAGAAAAATATGTATTTGATAAAGTTTATCCAAAAGGCATATTGATTTTTATGGCAATCCGAAAAAATCTTATTAATGTATTTCTTATGCATCTCATGCATTTTATACATGTACATTGACCCATGACTAGATGGCGTTATATACGCGTATATATGTATATTATATGTATATGGGATATGGAAAAAGGTTACGGCGTTATATACGCACCACCACCTGATCAGCTGGTATACGTTGATGATTTGCCCACAGTGGCCGAGATGATATAATCGGATGCCTTTAGAGGCTTGATGATGTTATTAACACATGTACCTATGCACGACACAAAATTCATATGCATATGCATGACACTATAAGTATTTCATGATTTACAGGGTTATCCAAACTTACAGGTTGAGTCATTTGCTCTATATTTCTTCCATGTCCGTTATGTACTTATTTATGTGCCTTACATACTCGGTACATTATTCGTAGTGTCATTCCTTTTGCCTGGGGATGTTGTATTTCATGCCCACATGTCCCGATAGACAGGTCGAGAGCCCTCCAAGTAGGCAATCAGCTCAGCGGAAGATGTTGGTGCACTCCATTTGCTTCGGAGTTGCTTGTTTGGTTGTATGATTTAGACATGTATTGTTTGGTATGGTGGGACTCTGTCCCGACCTTTATGAAAATTATGTATTCTTAGAGGCTTTTAGACGGATGTCATGTACATAAAAGATTGTATGGCCTTTTCGGTCTATGTTGAGTATACGAGTGGTTATTTCGGCCTTATAGGCACGTACGTCATATATATAAGTTTGGATTACATGTTGAATCGTCCAATGTCAAGCATTTCTCCATGTTTTATTGTACTATCTCACGACAACATCTTTGGATCATTTCCCTATGATAGTATGATACGAAAGATACGTTACGTAGGTACTCGGCTGAGTAAGGTACCGGGTGCCCGTTGCGGCCCATCGGTTTGGGTCGTGACAAAAGTGGTATCAGAGCAGTTCTATCCTAGGGAGTCTACAAGCCATGTCTAGTAGAGTCTTGTTTATGGGTGTGTAGTGCACCACACTTATAAGTAGGAGGCTACATGGCATTTAGGACTGTCACTCTTTCTTCTTACTCTAGATCGTGTGGTAGAGCTCAATTGTAAGAACTCAATTTCCTAAACTCTATCTTATTCGTAAGACAACGATGCGTATGTTGATACCCAATTTTTCCTGTATATTTTTTATAATGCAAAATACCTTAAAAACAACATGTTTAGTCATATATAAGTATGTCCAATTGTGTTATTATTTTTTCGTAATTTTATTAAAACCAATTTATTCCCCTATTTTACTCATAAAAAAACCCAATAATATTTCCAAAATTATTATTTTTGGTGATTCATTTATTGGATTCTCATATTTATACTAAAATATAGCTAAGATATTTTTTTCATATTTTTTATAATTTATTTAGTATTTTTAAGGCTAAATTGCATATAATTGCAATTTTAGCCTCTTTTAGATTTAATTGTGTTTATATCTATAAAAATTAAGTCCAGTATTTTTAATTTGATAATTATGTACCATAAATCATTTTAGTACCTTTAATTTATTTACAAAAATTATTTTATTATTTTTTATAAATCAAATAGGAAAATTGGCTATTTAAATGTTAGCACCATTTTATTTCAATTATAGCCTGATTTTGAACCCCAATTGAACCCAATTGGAAGCCCAATTACCCCGATCCAATTACAATTTGAATTGACCCAAACCCTATTCTTTAAACCGCCCTACTTACCCGTTCAATCCAGGCCGTTGATCAAAATGATCAGCGGCCACCAGACCCCCTTACCTTAATTAATACCAAACGACCCCCTAAACCCTACCATTCTCCACCATACGCCGCCTCCAAATCCCCCTCCTCTCTCAAATCCTCTCTACAACACCCTCAAACCCAAGCTGCCGCCACCCTAATCCGCCCTAATCCATGGCCTTCCAAGGTCATCGGAGACTTGTATCATCCTCTCATGGCTTCTACGTGTTGGTTTATGTGGTCTCATGACCAGATCCTGAAGGGATTTTGTCCGGTTTTTGCTCGATGACTGTTCTTCGGTCGTCTCTGACCTTTCTCCGGCCAGCCATGGCTATTCGAGTTAGACTTTTAACTTTTCTACTTGGATCGATGGTTTTCAAGGCATTTCTCATCAATTGGGGTTCTTCTGAAACCCTAATCTCTAAGATTCTTTCGATTTCTTTTAGATCTACTTCAGATCTATGTTTTCTTTGAGCTTCTAAGCGTTTTTCTTGAAGTTTCTTTTAAAACTCTGCTTTCAAAACTCTTTATCTTTTCCGATTAGGGTTTTCTTGTTGAGTTATTTCAAAAATTTTCTCTGATTTTTTTGACATGTTTTGCTATGTTTGCTCATATGTTTCTTCTACTTAAGTTTTCATGTTAAAAGCCCTAATTTGTTTGACTGTTTATTAGGCGAATGCTTGTTTGCTTGAGTTTTGTCTGATTTGTTTGATTATCCTCTTTTGAAACTCTTCTATAGTTGAAAATCCTATGGTTTTGGGTCTGAGACTGTTCGTTTAAGTACATGGCTCGATTTGAAGTTCTTTATTTCGAAACCTCTTATCCCTTTGTGTGATTTTTCTGATTCTGGGTTTCTATCTTCTCTAAAACTCGATTATGCTCGAAACCCTAATTTTTAAAAAAAGGGTTTTCCTCACCTGCTACTGTGAGATCTTCGCATGCTTTTGATATTCTATGTTTTCTTCACTACTGATTCAATGTGACTTGACCTACTGGACTATCATGCTTCGAATGTTGCCATCTACTAAATTTTGTGATTGATCTTTAAACTTGTGACTGATTTCAAACTTTTCCTTTGCGAAATTCTAATTTCACTCGCCTGTTAAGGTTAATTTATTTCTTTTCCTGTTTTGCCTTACTGAATCCCTTCCGAAATTAGAATATTTCTGTACCTAGACTCGATTGCTTACTTAGTGTTTTACTACTCCTTTTACGACAATTGTCAACCTGCTTAAAAATTGATTTCTTTCCTTATTTTGATGTCACTGCCCGTTAAGCAAGTGATCCCTTAATTAAAGGCAATCACTTGTTTAATTGATTCTGAATTGTGATTGTTTTCATGTTTGCAGCTTATTGCTTTTCTCTTACTCGTTTTCACAAAGCTATAAATACCCTACACTTCTTTTCTTTCAACACACGAATACAAGGCATAAAACACTTGAGTTCAGACACACACCCCACCAAATCTCTCACTTTTCTCTGTTACTACTTGTATTACTGCCTTACCTAGCCGGCTGAAAGCCAAGGCTAGGCTGTGGAAAACTTGCTTATTTTTCTATGCATTCGCATTTCTTACTAGTATGTTCTAATTAAGCTTTTGCACCAACAACAACATGCTTATTTACTGTTTTTTGCATCCTTGTTTGTCTACTATTTGTATTTAACTTAGTACCATTATTAAGCATGTTGTAACTTCCCCTTTTTCTGTTCAGAATTAATGTATCATGACTTGTGAATCTTAAACCCCTACCCCAATGTGTTTAATAATTGTGGTTAGTTTGGGGCATGACAACATTGGACATTGTTGTGCATGACCCAAACCTGATTCCCCCTGGGATCATAACCTCCATGTTTCTCTTATATGTTGTATGTTATGATTAGTTTACGGGCATGTCAGCACTTTCCATTGATGTGCATGCCCAAAGCTAACCCATGCCTAAGTATATAGGCTCCTTGCAATGGATTTCCATCCCCTGACCCCCTTGTATGAAGTTATTAACTCTATGAGATGCTAGTGGTTGTCTCCCAATCACCCTTTCCCCTCTCCATTATTCCATCAGTTTCTAAATCTGTTCCTGCACTTTCATTATCTTCTTAGAACTTGAGTTCTTCCCCCCTTATGTAAGACCTTCTTTAGGACCCATGAGCTCCCTCTGAACTTGGACACATAAGGGCTAGCATTTCCACACTGTACATATCTCTATTCTGGTTATGTAACTCGGGTGTGAGCACTGCCCAGGGTCCTCTTGAGACCCTTAGGGAACTTTGACACACTCAAGTCTGAGTAAGGATTTGGATCAATGGCATTTGAGGTGGTTTATTCCATAACTCAGAGAGGAAGTCAAGAATCAGGCTTCCTCTGGCTGTAACTTTTCTTTGTATTTTTCTGGTGTAGCTCATTACTTCTGGTCTGTAATAATTTGTAATAAATACTTGGGGTTGGCTAGTGAAAAGGGTTGGGTGATCATGTATGCTCAAGGGTAGAAAACATGCCTGTAGGACTATTTTTCTTAAATTTCTACATGTCCAATTCTGCTTTTTTAGACACCATGTCTATAGGGTTTATCTTAATTTCTTCATAATCAACTTCACACTTAGATAACCTGCCTATAGGACTTATTTAAAATCTGTATGCCACTTAGATATCATGTTTTAAGTTCTAAACGGATATAAGTAAGTGTCATGCTCATAAGGTTGAAATCAGTATAACATATAGAAATCATGCCTATAGGGATTCCTAAGTAAAATTATAGTTCGTTTTCTATTCACATTCAATGTTAGATATCATGCCTACAGGGATTAAAATCAGCAATATTAGATACCATCGCCTACAAAATCTGAAACTAGTTCAATTTAAAATCAGTTCGATTTTGAACCAGTTTTAAACAACTTTCCTTCTCTATTTAACGAGGTTTAGCAAGCATGCCTATAGGATCTCAAACAATTCGCTTTAAGTTGTTACTGTTTCGCCACTTCTGAATCAATTAAATATCATGTCTATAGGACCTCACCTAAAACATTTAGGCAAGCCTTAGAGTAATAACCATAAAATTGAATCCACTTTTGTTAATTGCTACAATCAGCAGGCAGGCCTGATTCGGACTTCTTATCTGAGTTATGTAATAAACAAATCTACCTCAATAATCAAACTCCCCTCGTCTTTACTATTTTAATCAGACCTAAAAAAGTATGTGCAAGTCATGTTATTTATGTGTTTTGTTTGAGGAGGTGTACATGGGTCTTTACCTGTTTATATGCTTCCCCAACATGCAGTATATGTGTTTTATATGTCGCCTTAGATTTTTACCCTTTGAAACCAAAAATCAGCCTAATATCCCTCCTTAGGAATAATAGTCCTAATCTCCTCCGGGACTGATAGGAATGGGACGGGTAAATAGCATGCAATAGTAATCGAGACCAATCCGCGCTTTAATACCTTAACAGGGTGGGAAGGGTAGATATGGATATGATGATCGGGGCGCTAATACCACGTGTATCCCCTCTTTTGAGGAGTGTCATACCGGGTATCGCGTTGATGTGATCCATATTAAATATAAACCTAGGACCACCTTTCTCTTTATTTGCAAACTCTTTTTTAAAACTCTTCTTTTAATTGTTCTTTATTTTATATGTTTAAATTTAAATCCCCTAATATTTGAGCTCATACTTGTCTATTTGCTAAATTCACAATAAACTATCTGGCCGGGAACCACACTAGTGGATCCTGAAGGGTGCCTAACACCTTCCCCTTGGGATAATTTCAAGCCCTTACCCTATCTCTAGTTATTCCAACGAAACTTAGAATTGAACCCAATTGGTGTCCTAATGTACCTTAAATCATTATGTGGCGACTCTTCAAAAAAATGCAAACCCAGTTCCCGAAAGGAATGAGTTGTCCTATACCAAATGTCGTAGACACGATTTCGCGAGAAAAAGGGGGCGCGACAGCATGGCGACTCTACTGGGGATATTTAGGCTTTTACCATTTTAGACTATTATTGTGAATACATACCTCTTTATCTGCAATTACTTGTTTTATTCCTTTAAGCATTCAATTCCCTTTTCAATTGCAAAACTGACTTGTCTTTTTGTTTCTTTCCTTTATTACTACTTTAAATTATGAAACTGATGTATTTACTGCTTTTTTAACGTGCAAATACGTGCCAACATGCTTTTAATTATTGCATAATCATGCTCAACATCATACTCCACTCGTGCCAAACAAATACCATAACAATGCTTATAATGAGTGGTTGTGCTCTTCCTATATTATTACCCCCTAAATTCGGAAAAGGAATATTTGCGGTAAAATCAGTCGATCAATGGTGTAGTCGACGGTTCCATGCCTTTTCCCCTTGAGTTGTCCGCTCAAGGGTACCAGTCTAAAACCCCATAGAAACCTTACTCTATTTAAACTGTGCATGTATCATGGTCATACCTAGCCGAGTCAGGTATGTTGTCCGCATAATGATTCTTTAAGATAAGCCTTGTCCAAAGTCCACTGGGTTTCCCTAAACCCAAATGGACATCACCACGTTCTGTGCATTTGTTTGGGGAACTAAATGCTTTATGCCAATTATTGATATTAAATACTCGAGTCTGGTGGGAGTAAGGGTCTAACCTTATTTGTCTTGCAGAAATATGAGTCACGAAGTACCCAGATTTGGCATGGTCACCAACATCCACCCAAAATTGCTAAGCTGGTGGGAGGATCTTCACTCTAGTGATCAAACTCTTGTCTGGAAATATCTGGCAATCTACCTTCTCTTATGGAGATTCAACCCAACAACAAGATCATAGAAGCTGCTACTTTGTTCTGGGACTGTGAGAGGGTTGTATTCCACTTCGAGGACATTGAAATGACACCCTTGCTAGAAGAAATAGGATGATTGGCCGGTATAGCATGGGAAACTCCGAGTTTGTTAATGCCTGAGAACTGCAAGGGCAGGGGCTTTCTCAAAATGATGGGTCTGAAGAAGAATCCAGAGATGACATGTTTGAAAGAATCCTACATCCCTTTTGACTATTTGTATGAGAGATACGGTCACAGCAAATCCTATCATACCTATCCTGATGAGTTTGCCATCACATCACTAGGGCATGTTCACTGAAGGGTCTTTGTATTCATGTTTTGTTTCCTCGGGCTGATCATGTTTACCATGAAGAAAGCAAGAATCCACACCAGGTTGATTATGGTAACTAAGACCCTAATTGAGGGGATTGGTGGGCAGCCATTCAGCATCGTGCCCATGATCCTTGCACACATATATCGAGCCTTGGAGAAGTGTCAACAAGGAGCCAAACACTTCGAAGGCTGCAATTTGCTACTTCAGCTCTGGCTCATGGAGCATCTCCAAAGGGGTGAATACCGATAAGAGATTCAGCAAAGAGACTAGGATGATCATATCGCTTTCCATCATCCGAAGCAAATGAATTACATGCCCAACATGTTCGCCCAGCCAGAAGATGCCAAAGGATGGGTAGAATTATTCGATAATCTAACTGAGGACCAGGTATAGTGGATGCTCGAGTGGTTTCCGACCGAGGACTTCATCGCCCGATCCAGAGATGCACCTTTACTGATATTGATCGGTCTGCGAGGAACATACCCTTACGCCCCTCTCCAGGTTATGAGGCAAGCTCGTAGGAAACAGGTTATACCCAGGGTCGACAAGATGAGCCATTTCCGGGTTGACTTCCAGGCTGATGATAGTCCTTATAAGTGCCAAGCTCAGCATATGTGGCACTGCAAGATCGTCATGGGGAAAAATACCATCGAGCCAAACAGATACCATGCTGGTTGTGCTCCCTACTATTTGGGCTAGTTGGAAGATAATCACGATGGTCTGGGCCAGCCAGGGTTTGCTAGGGGCCACAGGATTATAGATGAAAGGGCCGAGGCACAGGTCAAATACAACCAACTGCGCAAGAGGATCCGGGAATGCAAAAGCGAGCACCGTGAGATACAAGAAACCAACCAAAAACTGATTGAGGAATGGAAGGACATGGCTGTCAGTGCCAACAAACGATTGGGATACTTGGAGCGAGGCATAGTGGACTTGGAAAGAAAGTTTCTCAAGAGGGTCAAAGACTGCCAAAATGCTGAAGGAAACGAAGGCGGACATCTAGTCAGAGCCTACCTATTGCTGGGACTTTGCGAGTTGGGAAAGCTGTTCGACGGAGCCAAGGATGCCGAATCTGGGGAAGGTCCTTCTGTGACCAAATAGATAGGAGTTTGTCTTTTCGCTTTATAAAATGTAATGAGGTCAATGGCCATTAGTGACATTTATTTCCTGTTTGTCTAGTGTCGATTTGGGATTCGTCTTATTTTCTATCAAATGAGGAATTTAACATTCTAAGTTCTTCATATTAATTTGTTGCTAGGCCTACCTCGGGCACAAAGAGGTTCCCAAATTAGGACACGTTTTATATTCCGCACTACGTGTTTAAATATTGCAACATTTTTTTACAATCCTCACTAACTTGTTATTTTTTTTGTTTTTACTTTTTGTTTTATTATTCCCCTTCCTCAAAGGTTAGTTCGTGCACTCTGGCAACATCATCCTATTCCACGAGATCCAAGGGCCCTCCAGCCATTCCTCCTCTTAGTCCTATCAAAAACAAGAACAAAGGGAAGATGGAAGATTTGAATAACGTCAGAAAAGAGAACTCAACTGAATGGGTAGAGGTCACTCATGGTCACGGTACTCAGGTTCCTAAGGAAAATGCATCCCAACTCGAACAAAAGCTGCTAAAATTCCAAGAAGAGCTTGATCAGGTTCGGAACATGGCAATTCTGTCATTTTCCCTCACCACTCCAGATATCAATTTTCCAAACACTCAGAACCTCACACCTCCGCAGAATATCCCAAAGCAACAGAACCATCCCGCTCCTCACCATCACTGCAACACCTGCCATACCTCAAACAACACCCCATTGTTCATCCCAGAACTCCAAAACTCCACAAATGACCACTTTCACACCCACCATAATACCACCATCTACATAGAGACTGTGCCACACTCCACCCAACCCATCTCAAGCACACCCAAGTCTTATGATAAAGACTTGCTCATCAGGAACCTGGCTGAAGAACTTAAGAAATTAACTAGCCGGATTCAAGGCGTTGAAGGAAGAAATTGAATTGAGGGGCTGAACTACGAAGATCTTTGCATACAGCCCAATGTCGAGCTGCCTGAAGGGTACAAACCTCCTAAGTTCGAGATGTTTGATGGTACAGGAGATCCAATGGTCCATTTGAGAACGTACTGTGACAAGCTGGTTGGAGTAGGGAAAGACGAGAGAATCCGCATAAAGCTTTTCATGAGGATCTTGAGAGGAGATGCTTTGTCCTGGTACATTAGCCAAGATCCAAAGAAATGGTCGAACTGGGTAGGCATGGCATCCGACTTTATGGAATGTTCAGGTTCAACATAGAGAATGCGCCAGATGTGTTCTATATTCAGAATCTAAAGAAGAAGCATACGGAAACATTCCACGAGTATGCCATTCGCTGGAGGTCCAAAGCTGCTAAGGTCAGACCTGCCTTAGAGGAGGAACAAATGAACAAATTCTTTGTACGGGCTCAAGACCCGCAGTATTATGAACGACTAAGGGTGATCGAGAGCCACAAATTTTCGGACATTATCAAGCTGGAAGAAAGGATTGAAGAGGGCATCAAAAGCGGTATGGTTACGAACTTCGAGGCCTTGCAAGCTACAAATAAGGCTTTACAGTCAGGTGGAGTGTCTAAGAAAAGGGACATAGGAGCCATAATGGTTGCACAGAGAACCAAATATCCCATCAAATACCAAACCTACCCAATGCCTCCACTCACATATCAGCCTACTCCGAACTACCAAGCAACCTCACCTCTTACCAAGATCCACCGCCACCTTATCAATCACTTCCACCTCCCACATATCAGCCTACTTCGCCCAGATATTCCTAACCCTCACATGTCTACCAACCTACAATGCTCAACCATCCTACTATCAATCATGTCCTGTACGCCAACACTTCCCTAGACCTCAACCAAATGTCGACCGCAGACCCCCAAAACAATATACAGCCATTGCTGAATCTATTGACTAGTTGTACGAGAGACTCAAAGCTGCTGGTTATGTTACCCCCATCCTGCTGCAACTCCTGAGAACCCTTCTCAGTGGGTTAACCCAAACAAATCCTGTGCATGCCATTCCGGCATGAAGGTACGCATCATCGACGAATGTCATTCTCTGAAAGACAAGATCCAGACTTTAATTGATAACAAGATTATTGTGGCAAAGGAACCTGCTCCAAATGTCTGCAACAACCCTTTGCCAGACCATAAGGGTGGAGGTATCCACATGATTGAAATAGAGTATGATTGGGATCCCGAGGGATCAATCGGGTTGATCGCAGAAGGTGATGACCCAAAGAAGCCAATAGTTACTCTCAATCCGATCATACTCTAGATTCAGCCCTCTAGAGACGCTGAGGTAAACATGTCTGTGCCACTTGAGTTTGAAGCAACGTCATCTACAAAAACACCAGCACCAATTGAGGTCGAATTCGTGTCTCCAGCAAATGCACCTACACCGTTTAAAGTAGCAGTCTTACCACCCAAGGAACATGTTCCGTTCGGAGTAAAGATAGCCACGCCAATCCCAGTGGAAATGTCGACCATGACTCCATTCCATACGAAGGCTATACAATGAGACTATACAGCCGAGGCAAGGAGGAAAGGCAAGGTTAGGTTCGAGGAAACTATTGCGGCACAGGTTATAACGAGAACTGGTAGGGTTTATACCCCAGAACACTTAGTTGAGTCAAGCAAGCAGGCCTCCAACTGGCCACCCATTATTGAGACAGGTCCAGATGATATTTGGAGAAAGATACAGGCCAAGGAGTACTCGGTCATTGACTAGTTGAACAAAACACCGATGCAAATATCCATTCTTGCTTTGCTACAAAATTCTGAGGCGCACAAAAACACTCTATTGAAGGTGCTGAGTGAAGCATACGTACCAAGCAACATTACTGGCGGAGAAATGGCTAACATGGTAGAAGAGGTATTGGAAAGTCATAAGATCACATTTCACGAGGACGAGCTACCACCTGAAGGTTTGGGACACAACAAAGCACTGCACGTCACTGTGCAATGCGAGGACTATTTTATCACCAGAATCCCGATCGATGGAGGTTCCAGTCTCAACATTTGTCCACTGGTAACACTTAAGAAGTTGGGTAAGGGACTGCACGAGATAAAAGATGGAGCTATCAATGTGAAGGCTTTCGATGGCTCCCAGAGGTCCACTATTGGGGAGATTAGTCTGTGTTTGCAAATGGGACCGTTTGATGTTGATTTCCAAGTGATAGACGTGCCAGTATCTTACAATCTGCTGTTGGGACGGCCATGGATACATGCCGTTGGGGCCGTAGCATCAACACTGCATCAAGCAGTAAAATTCGAATGGAATCATCAAGAGGTGATCATTCACGGCGATGGTAGCAACCCTATATACAGTCGCCAAACCATTCCGTCAATCGAAGGAAGAAAGAAGTTGGGTGGAGAGCCTACCATAACATTGAACTGGTAAATGTTGTTGACAAAGACAAATGGTGGGATAATAAGATCGAAAGTAAACTGAATTGGAGTGGGCGAACCTGGCAAAGGGCTCGGCAAGAACCTCCAAGGAATCACTAAGCCCATAAAGCTCAAGAAACATGGCACCACTTTTGGTCTAGGATACGAGTACACCTGGGAAGAATTCAACAACTGGTCGCCACCATGGCGCGGACCTTACTACCCAATGGAGAAACCGATACCACATTTGGAGCAAACCTTCCAATCGACCGATATTATTTATGGGTCAGATGAAGAAGAAGCACTAGCAGCGGTGAAGAACTTGTTCTTAGAAGATAATAACATGGACTGTTGTGTTGTTCTCGAGGAGGAGGGGGAGGAAGGCCCTTCCATACAGGCTGTAAGCAGAGGGGCACACCTCAATAACTGGACCATCCAGACAACCAGAGCCCGACGAGCCTCAGGGTAGCAAGGCTAAAACAAGCATCATTCACTGTTTTATTTACTAAATGATTTTCTTTTGCATTTTAATTCCCGCAATAAGATCTCCAATGTTCCAAAAACAGTTATGCAATTTATTAAAGCATTTTAACTTTTCTTATGATTCGATGCTCATTATTATTTTCCTCCTTACTTTACTTATACAGCATTATTGTTATTTATCTTGATGAACCAATGACTGTGACATTCGATGAGACAACGCAACAAACGGTCATAGATTTAGAGGAATATGACATACCATAAGAGATTGTTAAAGAAGTTGAGAATTTTGAAAACAGACCGAAGTCCAACCTGGACGAGACTAAGATTATCAACCTGGGAGATGCAGAAAATGTCAAAGAAACATGAATCAGCGTTCACTTATCCCCGTTAGAAAAGAAGGAATACACAGAATTTCTAAGAGAATATGAGGACATATTCACCTAGTCGTATGATGACATGACTGGTCTGAGTACATCTATTGTAGCTCACAAACTGCCAACCGATCCACATGTCCTCCGGTAAAGCAAAAGCTCAGAAAGTTCAAGCCTGATATGAGTCTGAAAATCAAGAAAGAAGTCACTAAGTAGGTCAAAGCTAAAGTTCTCAGGGTAGTAGAATACCCGACATGGTTAGCCAACATTGTATCGGTGCCAAAGAAGGATGGGAAGATTAGAGTTTGTGTCGACTACCGTGATCTCAACCGGGCCAGTCCAAAAGATGAATTCCCTTTGCCAAACATACACATCCTGATCGACAATTGCGCCAAGCATGAGTTGCAATCATTTGTAGATTGTTTCGCTGGTTATCATCAGATCTAGATGGATGAAGAAGATGCTAAGAAAATGGCTTTTATTACGCCGTGGGGAATGTATTGTTACAAGAGGATGCCGTTTGTTAAAGAATGCAGGGACCACCTACATGAGGGCCATGACCACCATTTTCCACGATATGATACACAAGGAGATTGAGGTATATGTAGATGATGTCATCATCAAGTCCAAGAAAGTCACCGATCACATGGAAGATTTGAGGAAGTTCTTCAATGGACTGCGAAGGTACAACCTAAAACCGAATCCCGCAAAGTGTGCATTTGAGGTTCTTGCTGGAAAATTACTTGGGTTTATTGTGAGTCACCGAGGAATAGAACTGGATCCATCAAAAGTCAAAGCTATTCAAGAACTACCACCGCCAAAGAACAAGAAGGATGTGATGAGTTTCTTGGAAAGACTTAATTACATCAGCCGGTTCATAGCACAGTCCACGGTTATCTGTGAGCCAATCTTTAAGATGTTGAAGAAGGACGCCGCCACAAAATGGACCGATGACTGCCAAAAGCCTTCGAAAGAATCAAGGAGTACTTGTCACGACCACGAGTCTTGGTCCCGCCTGAGCCAGGTAGACCCTTGTTACTCTACCTCGCAGTATTGGATAGAGATTTCGGTTGCATTCTGGGGTAGCATGATGAAACAGGGAGGAAGGAGCATGCCATTTATTACCTCAGTAAGAAGTTCACCCCGTACGAGGCCCGGTATTCTCTGTTAGAGCGCACCTGTTGTGCTTTGACTTGGGTAGCTTAGAAGCTGAGGCATTACGGTTGTGCCTATACTACATATCTCATATCAAGGATGGATCCTTTGAAGTACATCTTTCAGAAGCTCATGTCCACTGACAAGCTAGCCAAGTGGCAAATCCTGTTGAGCGAGTTCGACATTGTTTACGTAACTCAAAAAGCGATCAAGGTACAGGCATTGGCAGATCACCTTGCTGAAAATCCCGTGGATGGAGAATATGAACCCCTGAAAACATATTTTTCTGATGAAGAGGTATCGTTCATAGGATAGGACATTGCAGAATCCTACGATGGTTGGAGATTGTTTTTCGATGGAGCAGTAAATTTCAAAGGAGTTGGCATAGGATCAGTCCTAGTATCAGAAACTGATCAGCATTATCCGGTGTCTGCAAAACTCAAGTTCCCGTGCACCAACAACATGGTTGAATACGAAGCTTGCATCCTAGGGCTCATGATGGCCATTGACATGAACATTCAAGAGTTGTTAGTGATAGAAGATTCAGACCTACTCATACATCAGGTCCGAGAAGAATGGGTGACCAAGAACTCCAAGATACTCCCGTATCTGCATCATGTACAGGAATTAAGGAAGAGGTTCACGAAAACAGAGTTCCAACATGTTCCTAAAGTCCAGAATGAGCTCGTTGATGCATTGGCTACCTTGTTATCTATGATACATCATCCAGACAAAAACTTCGTTGATCCCATTCCAGTAAAGATCTACGATCAGCCAGCTTACTGTACCCACGTCGAAGAAGAAGCAGATGGAAAGCCTTGGTTTCATGATATCAAAGAACATTTGGCAAAAGGTGAATACCTAGAACTTGCAAATCCTACTCAGAAACGCACACTTCGGAGGTTGTCCAACAATTTCTTTCACAGCAGAGGAATCCTATACAGGAGGACTCCTGATTTGGGATTACTAAGGTGTGTCGACGCAAAAGAAGCATCCAAGCTACTAGAGGAAATCCACGCTGAGACCTGCGGTCCACATATGAACGGTTTTGTCTTAGCAAAGAAGATACTTCGAGCTGGTTACTTTGGGATGACTATGGAGACGAACTGCATACAGTATATCTGAAAGTGCCACCGCTGTCAGATACATGCAGACATGATAAAGGTACCTCCAAACGAGCTTAATATATCACCATGGTCGTTCGACGCCTGGGGAATGGATGTTATCGGACCAATTGAGCCTGCCGCTTCCAACGGGTACAGGTTTATCATAGTAGCAATTGATTTTTTCACCAAATGGGTCGAAGCAGCATCTTACAGAGCAGTAACTAAGAAAGTCGTGGCAGACTTTGTTCGCGACTGCATTGTTTGTCGATTCGGGGTTCCAGAGTTGATCATTACTGATAATGGCTCCAACCTCAATAGTGACTTAATGAAAGCTATGTGTGAAACATTCAACATTAAACACAAGAATTCCACAGCATATAGGCCGCAAATTAATGGAGCTGTAGAAGCCACCAACAAGAATATCAAGAAGATATTGAGGAAAATGGTAGAGAAGCATAAACAGTGGAACGAGAAGTTATCATTTGCTCTATTGGGGTATCGCACCACAGTCCGCACATCAACCAGGGTAACCCCCTCTATGTTGGTTTATGGTACAGAGGTTGTTATTCCCGCTGAGGTAGAAATTCCTTCCCTAAGGGTCATACAAGAAGTTGAGCTCGATGACGTAGAATGGATGAAAAGTCATTGTGAGCAACTAGCCCTTATCGATGGAAAGAGAATGAACACAGTTTTCCATGGTCAACTCTATCAGAACAGAATGTCCAGAGCCTTCAACAAAAGAGTCAAGCCGAGACAGTTCACACCAGGGCAGCTTGTGTTAAAGAAAATTTTCCCGCATCAAGATGAAGCCAAAAGGAAGTTCTCTCCCAACTGGCAGGGTCCATACATGGTCCACCGGATTCTGACAGGAGGAGCCCTCATACTTGCAGAAATGGACAGAGAAGTCTGGCCAAAGTCGATCAACTCAGATGCAGTCAAGCGTTACTATGTGTAATCTTATGCTTTCCTTATATGATGAAAATTGAACTATGCCTGACCTGATTCCCGTTTAAGAGGGGATACGTAGCTAGCCCTATGGGTTCGGTCACAATTCAATAAAATTTTCACTTCCCCCCGCAATTGGAAGCTGGGGAAGAATTTTGAGGAGCACCCTCAAAATTCCAAAGCAATTCCAGCCAATCATCGCAAGCAACAGCCAGAAACATCAACCCATTAAACTGTGGCAGAATTTTGACGAGGACCCTCAAAATTCCGTAGCAAGAGAGGTTGTAATGTCTTGAACCACGTCACAGTCGTCAGTTCATCTAAAAGTTGTTTCTTAATTACATACTTATGTCATACTTTTTACGAAATCATGCATGTTTATTACTGAAATTTCCTTGTTTAGCAACACTACCCCAATGATACATATAGTATCACCAGATCAAAGTCGAGCAAGTCAAGCAGAGCTAGTGGGGATACGAACTAACCTTCCCCCTTTACAAAACTCACGATTTTTCTTTGGATGCAGGCACTTGGATTACGAAAGCATCAAACATATTATACACTCACGAGACAAACATTGTTCAGGAATAAAACTCTCAGAACTGTCGCACTTACTCACATTTGCCATCATACATACCGGTGACGTTCCATGTGTCACGATGTCCCCAGCAGTCACAATATCGTAGTCCACTATCAGCTAAGAAAGCTTTGTTACCGTTTGCTATTTTATTTCTTGCATAAGGCTACCATTCTGCCTTCTGAGACTAAACATTGTCTCCATCTGCATTCCCGCATTGCATAAGGCTATCATTCTGTCTTCCGAGACTAAACACTGTCTCCATCTGCATTTCTACATTGCATAAGGCTACTATTCTGCCTTCCGAGACTAAACGTTGTCTCCCTGCATTGCATGGCTGAAAGATCGCCACCTTATTTACATTCGCATGGCTGAAAGATTGCCACTTTATCTACATTTGCAAGGCTGAAAGATCGCCATCTACTATATTTGCATGGATGAAAGATCGCCACCTAATCTACATTCGCATGGCTAAAAGATCGCCACCTTATTTACATTCGCATAGCTGAAAGATTGCCACCTTATCTACATTTGCATGGCTGAAAGATCGCCACCTACTGCATTGCATAGGCTAAAAGATCGCCAAATACTGCATCTCATGGGCTGAAAGATCGCCAAATCATCCAAAGGCGTCATTGTTCAGAGGCACCATTTCTATAGCCCGAGAACACCATGTCATGGCCTGAGGACCCCTTTTAATCTTTCGCATATCATTATTCAAAGGCATCATGGTTCGGAGGCATCATCCTCATAGCCCGAGAGCATCATTTCATGGTCTGCGAATCCTTATTATGCGCTTCATGGCCCAGGACATCATGGTCTAAGGACGTCATCTTAACCGTCCAAAGACAACCTTCATGCTTCGACGGGAAATTGCATCATGTTTAAATTTACACACAATATATGCTTGTATTGCTTATTTGCAGGTAAACCGGCAAGCAACGACCATCTCGGCAGGAGCGATCCCGCTCTAGTTCCCACAGCCATATCAAACCTTAACCATTCCCCCGTCCTAGATATTGCGTCCGTTCTCGAAAGTCTCCATCGGCATATGCCGCCGCCGGATCCCGAACTACATATGGCCTGATTCTTGTAAAACCAGGGATATGTAGGCATCCCAGAAGCCCGGTCGTGGCCTAAACCTGTTCGAACCATTTCGCTCGGTTAAAATTGGCCATCATATCTTTACCCGACAACTCTTTCATCGTTCCCAGGTAAAGAGGGGCAGTTGTTGATACCCAATTTTTCTTGTATATTTTTTATATAAAAAATACTTTCAAAACAACATGTGTAGGCATATATAAGTATGTCCAATTGTGTTATTATTTTTTCGTAATTTTTTTAAAAAAAATTAAAACCAATTTATTCCCCTATTTTACTCATAAAAAAAATCCCAATAATATTTCTAAAATTCTCATTTTTGGTGATTCATTTATTGGATTCTCATATTTATACTAAAATATAGCTAATATATTTTTTGCATATTTTTTATAATTGATTTAGTATTTTTAAGGCTAAATTGCATATAATTGCAATTTTAGCCTCTTTTAGATTTAATTGTGTTTCTATCTTTAAATATTAAGTCCAAAATTTTTAATTTGATAATTATGTACCATAAATCATTTTAGTACCTTTAATTTATTTACATAAATTATTCTATTATTTTTTATAAATCAAATAGGAAAATTGGCTATTTAAATGTTAGCCCCATTTTATTTCAATTATAGCCTGATTTTGAACCCTAATTTGAAGCCGAATTACCCCGACCCAATTACAATCTGAACCGACCCAAACCTTATTCTTTAAACCGCCCCACTTACCCGTTTAATCCAGGCTGTTGATCAAAATGATCAACGACCACCAGACCCTCTTACCTTAATTAATCCCAAAGGACCCCCTAAACCCTACCATTCTCCACCATATGCCGCCTTTGAATCCTCCTCCTCTCTCAAATCCTCTCTACAACACCCTCAAACCCTAGTCATTGCCACCCTAATCCATGGCCTTCCAAGGTAATCAGAGACATGTATCATCCTCTCATGGCTTCTACGTGTTCGTTTATGTGGTATCATGACCAGATCTTGAAGGGATTTTTGTTCGATTTTTGCTCAATGACTATTCTCCGGTCGTCTCTAACCTTTCTCCAGCCAGCCATGGCTATTCGAGTCAGACTTTTGACTTTTCTGCTTAGATCGATGGTTTTCAAGGCCTTTCTCATCACTTGGGGTTCTTCTGAAACCTTAATCTCTAAGGTTCTTTCGATTTCTTTTAGATTTGCTTTAGATCTATGTTTGCTTTGAACTTCTAAGCATTTTTCTCGAAGTTTCTTTTAAAACTCTGCTATCAAGACTCTTTATCTTTTCCGATTAGGGTTTTCTTGTTGAGTTATTTCAAAATGTTTCTCTGATTTTTTTTTTGACATGTTTTGCTCTGTTTGCTCATATCGTTCTTCTACCTAAGTTTTCATGTTAAAAGCCCTAATTTCTTTTGACTGTTTATTAGGCAAATGCTTGTTTGCTTGAGTTTTGTCCGATTTTTTTGTTTATCCTCTTTTGAAACTCTTCTATTGTTGAAAATCCTATGGTTTTGGGTTTGAGATTGTTCGTTTAAGTACATGGCTCGATTTGACGTTCTTTATTTCGAAACCTCTTATCCCTTTGTGTGATTTTTCTGATTCTGGGTTTCTATCTTCTCTAAAACTCGATTATGCTCGAAACCCTAATTTTTTTAAAAAGGGGTTTTCCTCACCTTCTACTGTGAGATCTTCGCATGCTTTTGATATTCTATGTTTTCTTCACTACTGATTCAATGTGACTTGACCTAGTGGACTATCATGCTTTGAATGTTGCCATCTACTAAATTTTGTGCTACTATTGCATGCTATTTCCTTTTGCCAATAGGCTTGGCCTCGCATGTATAGTGTTTGTACACTCTATTTATATGTTGAGTTTCCTCATTTGACTGATCTTCAAACTTGTGACTAATTTCAAACTTTTCCTTTGTGAAATTCTGATTTCACTCGCCTGTTAAAGTTAATTGATTTCTTTTCCTGTTTTGCCTTACCGAATCCTTTCCGAAATTAGAATATTTTTGTACCTAGACTCGATTGCTTACTTAATGTTTTACTACTCCTTTTATGGCAACTGTCAACCTGCTTACAAATTGATTTCTTTCCTTATTTTGAACCTTTCACTGCCCGTTAAGCAAGTGATCCCTTAATTAAAGGCAATCACTTATTTAATTGATTCTGAATTGTGATTGTTTCCATGTTTGCAGCTTACTACTTCTCTCTTACTCGTTTTCACAAAGCTATAAATACCCTACACTTCTTTTCTTTCAAACACACGAACACAAGGCATAAAACACTTGAGTTCAGACATACACCCCACCAAATCTCTCTCTTTTCTCTGTTACTACTTGTATTACTGCCTTACCTAGCCGGTTGAAAGCCAAGGCTAGGCTGTGGGAAACTTGCTTATTTTTCTCTGCATTCGCATTTCTTACTGGTATGTTCTAAGTAAGCTTCTGCACCAACAACAACATGATTATTTATTGTTTCTCGCATCCTTGTTTTTCTACTGTTTGTATTTAACTCAGTACCATTATAAAGCATGATGTAACTTTCTCTTTTCCTGTTCAGAATTAATGTATCATGACTTGTGAATCTTAAACCCCTACCCCAATGTGTTTAATAATTGTGGTTGGTTTGGGGCATTACAGCATTGGACATTCTTGTGCATGACCCAAACCAGATTCCCCTGGGATTATAACCTCCATGTTTCTCTTATATGTTGTATGTTCTGATTAGTTTACGGGCATGTCAGTATTTCCCAATGTTGTGCATGCCCAAAGCTAACCCATGCCTAAGTATATAGGCTCCTTGCAATGGATTTCCAAACCCTGACCCTCTTGTATGAAGTTATTAACTCTATGAGATGCTAGTGGTTGTCTCCCAATCGCCCTTTCCCCTCTCTTTTATTCCCTCAGTTTCTAAAACACTATTCCTGCACTTTCATTATCTTCTTAGAACTTGAGTTCTGCCCCCCTTATGTTAGCCCTGCCTTGAGACCCATGAGCTCCCTCTAAACTTGGACACATAAGGGTTGGCATTCCACACTGTACCCATCTCTATCCTGGTTATGTAACTTGGGTGTGAGCACTGCTCGGGGTCCTCTTGAGACCTTTAGGGAACTTTGACACACTCAAATCTGAGAAAGGCTTTGGATTAATGGCATTTAAGGTGGTTTATTCCATAACTCAGAGAGGAAGTCAAGAATCAGGCTTCCTCTGGTTGTAACTTTTCTTTGTACTTTTCTGGTGTAACTCATTACTTTTGGTCTGTAATAATTTATAATAAATACTTGGGGTTGGCTAGTGAAAAGGGTTGGGTGATCATGTATGCTCAGGGGTAAAAAGCATGCATGTAGGACTGTTTTTCTTAAATTTCTACATGTCCAATTCTGCATTTTTAGACACCATGTCTATAAGGTTTATCTTAATTTCTTCATGATAAACTTCACACTTAGATAACCTACCTATAGGACTTATTTAAATTTTGCATGCCACTTAGATATCATGTTTTAAGTTCTAAACGGATATAAGTAAGTGTCATGCTCATAAAGTGAAATCAGTATAACATATAGAAATCATGCCTATAGGGATTCCCAAGTAAAATTCTGGTTCGTTTTGTATTCACATTCAATGTTAGATATCATGCCAATAGGGATTAAAATCAGCAATATTAGATATCATCGCCTATAGAATCTGAAACTAGTTCAATTTAAAATCTATTCGATTCTGAACCAGTTTTAAACAACTTTCCTTCTCTATTTAACGAGGTTTAGCAAGCATGCCTATAGGATCTCAAACAATTCGCTTTAAGTTGTTACTGTTTCGCCACATTCTAAATCAATTAGATATCATGTTTATAGGACCTCACCTAAAATACTTAGGCAAGCCTTAGAGTAATAACCATAAAATTGAATCCGCTTTTGTTAATTGCTACAACCAGCAAGCAGGCCTGATTCAGAATTCTTATCTGAGTTATGTAATAAACAGATCTACCTCAATAATCAAACTCCCCTCGTCTTCACTATTTTAATCAGACCTAAAAAGGTATGTGCAAGTCATGCTATTTTTATGTGTTTTGTTTGAGGAGGTGTACATGGGCCTTTAGCTGTTTATATGCTTCCCCAACATGCAGTATATGTGTTTTGTATGTCGCTTTAGATTTTTACCCTTTGAAACCAAAAATTAGCTTAATATCCCTCCCCTTTAGGAATAGTAGCCCTAAGCTCCTCCAGGACTGATAGGAATGAGACGGGTAAATAGCATGCAATAGTAATCAAGACCAATCCGCACTTTAATACCTTAACAGGGTGGGAAGGGTAGATCCATATGATGACCGGTGCACTAATACCACGCGTATCCCCTCTTTTGAGGAGTGTCATACCGGGTATCGCATTGATGTGATCCATATTAAATATAAACCTACGACCCCCTTTCCCTTTATTTGCAAACTCTTTTTTAAAACTCTTCTTTTAATTGTTCTTTCTTTTATATGTTTAAATTTAAATCCCCTAATATTTGAGCACATACTTGTCTATTTGCTGAATTCACAATAAACTGTCTGGCCAGGAACCACACTAGTGGATCCTGAGGGGTGCGTAACACCTTCCCCTTGGGATAATTTCAAGCCCTTACCTATCTCTGGTTATTCCAATGAAACTTGGAATTGAACCCTATTGGTGTCCTAATGCACCTTAAATCATTAGGTGGCGATTTTTCAGAAAAATGCAAACCCAGTTCCCAAAAGGAACGAGTTGTCCTATACCAAATGTCATAGACCCGATTTTGCGAGAAAAAGGGGGTGCGACAGCGTACATCCAGAAAGACGGTTGGTAAGAGATATAGCTGTGGAAGAGTTAAGTTAGAGGAACTCGAGTTTGCATCATTCCTATGATGGATAAATGTGAGGTCATCAGCAGAACATGTGTGTACCTTTCATGTAAGCTTCTTGATAAGGAGCCTTAAGGCAAAAATATCTATCCACCTCTATAGTGAAAGCAATAAGAGATTCAGAAGATAGATACAAGCTTCAACAAGTAAAAGGAGCAAGATGAGAAGGGTACGAAGTACCCAGTTAATGAAGATTATCGGTATTTTCAACTCCGGCAGAAAAGTATAAGCATTGTGGTTTACCTTCAACAGTAATAGATGTATGTAGAATTGGCCACACCCATCTTAGTTATACTTTATTGGGGGCTAACATGTGTAGTTTAAGAAAAGGATAGGATATTAGGATCCGGCTGGGGTTAGGGTAACCCAAAATGGTAAATGGATTGTTTGTCGTTCGTTGAAATTTCAGAAGGATATTGCAAATGTGCTAATAAGTCTTCTTGTGAGACACCCATATGGTGCACTCTAAAATATTACAGCTAGATATGGGTACTACAAAGATAGGCATTGGAGGCCTAAAAGGGATAAATACTACCTTAGTGTGGCTCTCGTCCCTAGTAGAGAGAGAATGTTAGGCAACCCAAAGAGCCAGTGGATGGAGCAAGGGAAGCTAAAAGAAAGACAATGTCTTGTTAAAGTTTTCATAATAAAGTGATGGACAAAAATGTTAGCAGGGAAATAAGAAGAGAGTTAATGTGGTAGCATTACGAATAAGATATAATACATGGATGACAACAGTAGATAAAAAAATGGCAGGATTACAGAGTCTACAGTCAAGGAAGGAAAAGACGAGAGGTGACAGGCCTTGAGACAACAAAAGAGTATAGGCCATAAAGTCATATCCTTTAGAGAGCATGGATTGGTGAACAAGATAAACTAAACATGAATTAGGGACTGAGTGTATTGATAATGGTCGACATCATGAGAATTTCATATTGTATTCCGGCGATAATAGAATGGACAGCAGAAGAAGATTCATGAGAAATTTAGAGAATGGTCATTCAGGAAGACGTTTTCCTAAAGCAAACAATGCGAGTAAAGTTAAGCTTAAAAGACTATGCGTGCCAGCTACACTAAGTGTCACCCTCGTAGGTATGGGAATTTTTGTTACACTTGGTATAGAAGGATTACCACAAGGCAAGTAAGGGTCATTGATGATGTGAAAAGACTACAACGATGAAGAGGTAAAATATCTATAGGTATCCTCATGGCTCCAACTCTTAGTACTCCCCTAAAGGGGGGAATATGGGGTGATGTGGCATTAAGTCAGAATTAAGTGGTTCTAGAGTATATGAAATGGTAAAGGAAGAATGCGATAAAAATGAAAAAGGAATGAGACTACACTTATTCAAATCCTACAGATATGCTATGATTATAGAATATTATGCAAGAACGACATTAAGGAAAGGAAGTAAGGGTTCCTGTCTGGGATGTTATTGATAAGGGAGGAGCCAGTGCGAGAGGTAAGTTAAGAGAAAGGAAATAACCCAAGAAAGATTACGCGGAATATTGATATGAGAATGGGACAACGAGTAGTTAATAGTTGATGCAAGAAGAGCCTAGTTATGGCCAGACAAGGGGATACAGACAAATCAACAGATCGTGCAAGATAAACATAGTGAATCCCAACATGGGGAATTTAGTCTTGTAGATATGACTTGAGATATATTCAGATAGGAGTTGGGGTAGTCAAAGGTACCGTATGAGTATCACGAAAATAAAAGAGAGTTCCACTGGGAAGACAGTCAAAATATTAGTTCAGAAGCAACCCAGCAAGCAGAAGGGTGTGGAGATAAGTAACTACGGGTAATTATAGGCAAAGAAGAACATCAAAAATTCTGTCGAGTATACGATATAATAAGCTCATAGCTTTACAAGAATCAAAGGGTCCTCCCTAAGTACTACAATGAAAGACTAGCTGCGAAAATAAGGAAGAAAGCTTCAACCTAAGCATAGTAACTTGATGAAGAGATGGTCATGTGAAAACGGACTCACTACAACATTGTATACACTCTATAAGAAAGTGGCACCTACTGTGGCTAATAAACGTGAAGTAAAAGCAAAAGTAAGATTCGAGATGATATGAGTTGCCCGAAAATTCCGGCATGAGTGGGAACTAAGATAAGCTAAGTATGCACCCAACAAGGGGGAAGAAATATTAGGAAAGGTAATGGCTTACGTTTAAAGAAAACTGAGAAGGAACAAAAGAATCATTCGATCAAGTATCTAGAGTTGGTTTGTTATGAACGCACTTAAGAGTTCAGAGTATTATCCATGCAGCATATATGTTGACAATTATACAGCCGTAGAAGACTCTGGTATAAGTTAAAAGAAAGAATTGAGCCCAAGTCATAGATAAAGGAATGAATTATTAGAAGATTATATCATGGATATTCCATAGCGTCCATAGAGGGATAAAGTAATAACTAATACCATGAGGTGCATATTGGATGATAGCTTAAGCCAACATAAAGGCTGATCAGAAGAAGGAAGAAACTAAAGAGTTACATCAACGAAGTAAATCAGGAATCTGATTAATGGACCCAAAAAAATTATTGAAATCGTGATTGAGAACATTGCAGGACCAACCTTAATATCATAGGTACAAGAGAGATAGTACTACAACCATAGTCTTAAAAGACTCTACGATAAAGCCAGTTAGAAAAGTACCAGCCTTATAAAAAGTCGGTATGAAGCTCTTACCGAATTGTGTACGCACTAGAGGTGTAAGTATTATAATAGAGCTTCAAGTCGTGGATGTAAATTATACTTATGTGGAAGGGAGGTTATGAAAGAGATAGAAGACGTGATACAAGACTTTAAGGTAGTAAGGTAAAGGTAAACAACGTACGAAACACTCAAACATAGAAGTTTGTGAATAGTCCACACTTTGGATAGAATGCTAGAAGCGCTGGAATTCAGTATCCAGGAATGATAGCGGCATCATCAGTGGCATATATTCCATCTTATGGTTCTAGGTATCGAGAGGCCTAGTCAAGAGAGTAAGGAAGAGTTTGAGACGATGTGATATCCCGTTTGATGTTCCAGAATGACACAAGGAAATCTATGGTGCAAGTAAGTTGAAGGAAGGTTGCGAGTAGTATAAATGGTTATGTATAAATCACAAACTAAAGTATGGTAGAGCGACAAGGTTTTAGAAAGACAATAGTAAGGATAAGAAAAGGGCAAGTGAGAAGGTGACGAAAATGGGTAAGTCCTTAGGATTAAGCTCATGAAAACAAGGAGAGCTGATGATTTCTCTAAGTTGTAGAAAGCTCAGTATAGCCTGAGTAAACTCAAAGGAATCTAAGACTAGTAACATTTAGAAGAGATGGAATGTTGCCTTGGTAATAGAATAAGGGTGTAATTGTGGTAAATAAAGGATGATGTTTGGGCCTTCAATTGAGTAATGATCTGATAAAGAAAAGGAAGGGATATCATGAATTGGACAGGATTAAAATACCCACGCAAGGTGAATTACATTGGGATGCTGTGAGATATGGTTATGAAAGCATGGTATCGCCCCAGGTGGATCAATCTAATCATTTCAAGTGTTCCCCGATAAAACGTGAACCCTAGCGGCAGTATTACATAAAAGGTTAAGTTATCACGGGTAGATTATGGATCAAAATTGAGGTGAATCAACAATGGATGGATAAAGGTTATAAAGTATGAGAGGAGATTAGGTCATCATTCTTAAGAGGAACAGTAATGTGGAAGCATAGAGGACATAGATTTATACGTATGAGATAAGCAACGAAAGTAACCTGGAGTTTGGTAGCAGACCTCAGCAACAAGAAATCGATGTAAGAGTTATGATATAGTATGACCTACGTAGATGCAGTAAAGTCATATGAATGGATAACCAGATCTATGAAATAAGATATAGCAATATTTGTAAGTTTGACAAAATACCAAGCGAAGAACTTCAGGATTGGCTAAAAGCTAGAGGAAAAAGGAGAGGAGAGTCGCATAGACAAACTTACAAGGTCAGTATCATTGAAGCTGCATGATGGAAGGTAGCAACAATTACGAGATTGGAAGGAATTAGATCACAAGTCATGGCGTGGGAAAGAGGCCTAAAGGGGGAATGTCCTGGCCTTTGGATTTATTCACAGAACAACTGCCTAAATGTAAAGGAGAGTATTAAGGTATTTACAAGAGCTATAAGTTATGAAAATGATAAGAGCATTAGTCAATATTCGAGGACGAATGTTCCAAAGGGGGGATGATGTTATGCCCTGCAATATTACGTCGATATTACGTCCAACAGTATTATATTACGATCATGTTACGCCTTGCAGTACTACATTACGATGATATTATGCTTCACAATATTAAATTACAACGATGTTGTACCCTGTAGTATTGTATGTTGAATTTGTCGTAAGGTAATTGACATCAATCCAAGGAAAAGATTATTTAGAGATTATAAGTATTATGGTATTTCAAATAAGTAATGAGTAAATTTGTGAAGGTGAGAGGGGAAGCAAGTCAAAGAAAATGAATTTTCGTCCAAGTTTGGCATGTTGGGATAAAATTCGGGCTGAGGTAAAATACCTGGTATTTATGGACTAGTATCATACAAGGTACCACATGGCTATGATAGTAAGGTGTATAAGGTGTGTTAAAAATAAGTAGAATTTTAAGTAATTTGAGATAATTTTTAATTATGTGGGTAATTGGTTAATTACCGGGTAACATAACATTACCTAATTAACTAATAAGGGGATAAAGATTAATAATTTTCCCAAAAAAAGCGTGGTAGTAAGAAATCTTACCAAACATATGACTAGGTAGTCATATAAGATTAATGGCTACCTAGCATCTAGGTGTAAAACACTTAAACACTAAAGGTGTATATACAAATTTGGTCTCTTTTAAAAATTACATCTCTTTTAAAGGTTTGATTATTTTTGGGCAGAGATTCCAACACCTCTTTTACGTATAATTACAAAGAGAGGAAAAATAGAAGAAAGGTGGTGTAAAGTTTTGAGCTTTTTTTATTGTATTGAGTAATTATGGAAGATGGGCATGTATCAGGTTCAAGAAATGAGAATGGTTTTTCACCGACGGGCAAAGAACTCATATCATATTACTTGAAAAAGAAACTTGAGGGGTCTGATAAGTGTGTTGAAGTTATTTTTGAGGTTGAGATTTGGAAACATGAACCTTGGGATTTACCAGAGAACAACAACACTGAAATATAAGTCTTGCCTCCTCATTCTCAATATTCAATAGTAGAATGCTAAGCTCGTCCGAAAAGAAAAGGCTTCCAACGAAATTTTGCAAACAATTCCAACGAGAATTGTTAGAACCGTAGCAATGTAAAAATTTTGCGGTTCTGAAGGAGTACGGTACAATCTTTTTCAAGAATATTATACGGATTTTTCCCTACTCCGGGTATGTTAAGTCTATCCCTCCTTTCTTTTTGGCATGATCCATACGAAATAAACGAAACGAGCAAATGCACAACTTTCATAAATGGCTCTATTCATAAAAATCCTAGGGGTGTCTATATTCTTGATTCCCCATGTGAATTATTATTATATATTCTGTTCATGGGTCTCAGAAAAATATGTATTTGATAAAGTTTATCCGAAAGGCATATTAATTTTTATGGCAATATGAAAAAATCTTATTAATGTATTTCTTATGCATCTCATGCATTTATACATGTACATTGACCCATGATCAAATGGCATTATATACGCGTATATATGTATATTATATGTATATGGGATATGGGAAAATGTTACGGCGTTAAATACGCGCCACTACCTGATCAGCTGGTATACGTTGATGATTTGCCTATAGTGGCCGAGATGATATGATGGGATGCCCTCAGAGGCTTGATGATGTTATGAACATATGTACCTATGCACGACATGACATTCATACGCATATGCATGACACTATAAGTATTTCATGATTTACAGAGTTATCCAGACTTACAGGTTGAGTCATTTGCTCTATATTTCTTCCATGTCTGTTAAGTACTTATTTATGTGGCCTACATACTCGGTACATTATTCGTAGTGTCGTTCCTTTTGCCTGGGGACACTGTATTTCATGCCCGTAGGTCCCGATAGACAGGTCGAGAGCCCTCCAAGTAGTCAATCAGCTCAGTAGAAGATGTTGGTGCGCTCCATTTGCTTCAGAGTTACTTGTTTGGTTAGTATGATTTAGACGTGTATTGTTTGGTATGGTGGGACTCTGTCCCGACCTTTATGAAAATTATGTATTCTTAGAGGCTTGTAGACGGATGTCATGTACGTAAAAGATTGTATGGCCTTGTCGGCCTATGTTAAGTATACGAGTGGTTATTTCGGCCTTATAGGCCCGTGCGTCATATATATAAGTTTGGATTACATGTTGAATCGTCCAATGTCGAGCATTTCTTCATGTTTTATTGTACTTATCTCATGACAACATCTTTGGCTCATTTACCTATGATAGTATGATACGAAAGATACGTTACGTAGGTACTCGGTTGAGTAAGGTACCGGGTGCCCGTTGCGGCCCATCGGTTTGGGTCGTGACAGAAGTGGAAGAAAATTTAAAGAGTGGACTTTTGGGATTTGGATGGCCAATCGATGTCGTATTTTGGTGAATTTGATATGGGTAGACTCGTGGGAGGATAAGGATTCTAGTGATGTAATTTTTATCGGATTCCGAGACATGGGCCCGGGGGTTGGGTTTGTCAAATTTCGGGAATTTTGATTAAATTTGATAATTTTCATGTGGGATTTGTTCCTTTGGCATGTATTGATGTTATGATTCTGGTTTTGGATTCGGGGCGATTTGAGGCCAAGTCGAGAGGCAAGGGCATTGTGGAGTAAATTTTCATCTAGTTCGAGGTAAGTAATTATTGTAAATCTAGACCTGAGGGTATGAAACCCCGGGATTTCATACTATTTTGATAAATGAGGTGACGCACATGCTAGGTGACGGGCATATGGGCGTGCACCCATAGGGATTGTGTCTTGGTCCGTCCCGTGGCAACTATAGAGTTGCATATTTTGATAAACCCTATATGATGTTTATGTGTTTTAGAAATAATTCTATTAACTTGGACTGAATGCCATGTTTGGGGCCTTGTGCCGTACTGTTGGACCCTCAGGGGCATTTTACCGTTATCTTCACATTATTTTCTTTATAGAAAGTATTATCCTCAGTAATGGTTTATACCTGTTTATTGTTAAATCTTGTTCCTCACTCTATTTTTAATATTCATGGAAGTGTTTGGGCTGAGTTCCCTGAGTTTGCACTTATATGCCCGAGTGGCTTGTGAGGCTGATGAGTGAGTGAGGCCGAGGACTGGATTGTGAGGATAGTTATGGATCGGGTTGCACGCCGTAGTGTTATATATATGTGTGTATATGGATCGGGTTGCACACCACAGCGATATAGCACTTGGGCTGTAGGAGTCCCTCCGGAGTCTGCACACCCCCAGTAAGTGCAGTCGACTATATATCTATGGATCGGGCTGCATGCTGCAGCAGTTGTTATGAGATACCTATGGAGCGTGAGTGCTGAGTGTAGAAGTTGAGTACGAGTGACTGAGAGGCTTGCTCGATGGGCTATATATATACATATGAGTGATACTTCGCCCGAGGGGCTTGTGTTATGAAAATACTGGTTTTCACACTTCTTTATACTGAGCCTCTATTGAACATGTTGAATAAATGTTTTAACAACTTTTCATTAGAACTGGAGTTTTAACTAGTTGTTCAGAATTTATCTACCGATTTTATCCGACTATTTTCTCTGAGATTTTTATGTTATAATATACTTATGTTTTTAAATGCTCATCACTGCATTCAGCCTTTATTTATAATTGTTACTTACTAAGTTGGCGTACTCACGTTATTCCCTGCAACTTGTGTGCAAATCCAGGTGCCAAAGCATCCGAGTGAGAGTTGTCTCTTGCCTTCATAGCATTTCGGAGATTGCAAGGTAGTTGCATGGCATCCGCATCCCTGCCTTTCTCCTTCCTATCTTCAGTATTACACATTTCAGTCTTATTTGGTACTAAGTAGACAGTATCAAACTGTAATGTAGTGGCTTATGACTTGTGACACCGAGATCGGGCAGTGTTGATGTTTTTGTTTACTTGTTTCCGCTTATTTTGATACATTAAAACGAAATATTTGTGATCAAATATGATTAGTTAATGAATTAAGAAGAAGACCTTTGGATTGAACAGTGCATTAAAAAGTCAAGAAATAATGTTTTCCAGAGAAGTGCGATTTTGCGGTCGAGAATGCGGTCGCATATCTGGTATGCGGACCGCATAGGGGGCATAGTCACCGTAAAGTGAGTCAGTGTGTTAGTAAAATTTGAGGTTAAATATGCGGTCCATTATGCGATCGCATAACCGATATGCGGACCGCATAGTCGTCGCATAATTTCCTTGGGATTTTGTAAGGAGCAGTTTTGCGGTGCATTATGCGACCGCAGAATGGGTATGCAGACCGCATTTCTGCTGCATGCCCAGACAGAATGTTCAGATTTTGGGAGCACTTTTGCGGTCCATTCTGCGGGCCGCATTTCCACTTTGCGATCGCAAATGTGATCACAGACCTGACTCGGGGCTCCAATTTTCTAAATTTTAAACCCGACCCCTTATCGATATATTCGGTGTTATAGCTCATTTTGAGCATATTTCCTGATGCTTTTAGAGAGAGAGAGGGTCTTAGAGAGGGAAGTGCTTCCCATCAAATTACTCCATGAAACCTTGCCAAATCTTTGAAGATAATCAAGTGAGGGCACCTAAATCTTCATCCCAAGAGGTAAGATTTCATTACCTCAGCTCTTATTCCTATGCTTAGCAATAAGGGATCACTAGTGAAGTAATTCATGGGTATAAGAATGAATTTCTTGCATGCATATCACACCATAGAATATTGGGAGGTAGTGAACTAAAAAGAAAGCATTTGGGGTATAAAATGATAGAAATTTCTCTCAAAAGGGCCTAAGATCACAATGCACCTTTAGTGTTTGATAGTATGCTCAAAACAAGCTAGAATCTCAATCTCGTCTCTAATTCTCGGTTTAATTTGTAATTCTTACACAATAGATCGAAGTGCTAAAAGTTCCGAAATTTTGTAAGGAATAAGGAAAGCTTTATTGAGGTATGTATGGCTAAAACCCCGTCTTTTAGAAATTGAGCTTCATCGTTGGTTGTGTGAGTACGGTAAGATTAAATTAAATTGTTGTATTGATTGTTATTTCACTTGACTTAGTGTTGCAACCTTATATGCGTGGAAACTGTGTCTCAAATTGATCAACGTGTTATTCTTGATAATTTGAAAAGGTGCAAGGACTATGAATCATGTATCAAAATGCTTAGACCTTAGATTGAAATTGAAGTGCGTTGTTGTGCCATTTACATGAAGTCTCATCTACGCCTACAACCTTATTTGCTCTTGTGTGTCATACTCTCTTGAATTACAAACCTAATGTTGAAAATGGGAACAATGTGAAACGTGAACTGTGGAATGTGAAAATTGTGGCCCCAAGTGTCGGTAAACTAATACATGTGTAATCAAAGATTGGAGTGAGATGAATAATAAAAAATGGTAACGCCTCGGTAAGGCGGCCTAGCCGATCGGGCCGTGATCGGACGCCATGACATATACACATGGCGGTTATGCATTGATGATTGAAACTGGAAAGTGTGAATAAAATATTGGTAACGTCTCCGGGAGACGGCCTAGCCGATCGGGTCGAGATCGGACTCTGCTCAAGATAGCGGTGGTAATATGAACGATGTGGAACAGTATGAAATGCCCAACTAAAGGCTATGGAAACATGATGTGAAGGTTGTGTAATTCTTTCATGTTGATAATGTTGTGATCGTTTAAAGCTTTGGAGTGATACTTGTGATTTCCTTATTTGTATATGAAAGTTCTTTCTAATTTGATAGTGTTTAGTTATACATACTAGTACTATTCCATGGTACTAACGTCCCTTTTACCGGGGGCGCTACATTTTTTTAAATGAATGTAGGTGGCTCCATAGTGGATAGTGCCGGTCGTGTGTAGCGAAGCATCCCTCTTCTCAAGATCTTGGTGAGTCCCTTTCTCCTTCAAGGGGCTATATTATATATCTTTGTATTGTGGACTTTCACTTTTGAGGTATAACCGGGGCCTTGTTGCCGGCGTTGTCAAACTCATCTTTTGTATCCTAGAGGCTCCGTAGACATATGTGTGGATTAAAAATACTATGTGACCCAATAAAAATAATTTTGAAATATTTGTCTCGTCCAAGTGGCGCTAGTTACTATTTTAGATTAATTACTCTTTTCATTCAAATATTATAGCCTTTTTCTACTTTTAAAGGATTTACAATCTAATTATCTTTGTCTTAAGTCATGCATATAACTTTGTTCTTAAAAAAAATTAAAAATTTAAATATTTAACGAAATCTATCATAAGTTGTAACCCTAGCATAATCATAATCTTCTAATATAGAAAATGCAAGCATAAATATAATCAATAGGAGTAAACCCTAAATTTAATGAAACACTAACTAAACCCTAATTTATACAATTGAAATAATTAAAATTACTTAAATTAATAAATGTAGATTAACTAACCTTGAAAGAGAAGAGAGGGAGTTTGATTTTGGGTGGCGGAGGATGAGCAGTGGTTAGTGGTGCCGCTAAAACAGTGGTGGCGGAGGAAGCGGTGGTGGCAGAGAAGGGGAAGGTGGCGTTGGGGCGAGGAATAATGGCGGGATAGGGGAGGGAGACTTCTAGGTGCTTTGTTTTTAGGTGAGGAGGGAGATAGGAGTTAATTTTGGAAATGGGGAAGAATCTCGTCTCTGGCAGGTCTAATTTAGAAATTTCCGATCTGTCGGAAATTTTGGTCCCTAAGTTTAAGTGGCCTTTGTCCGTTTGACCACGAACATTTCGACCGAAATCGGTCGGTAATATAATTTTAAATTTTAAAAAAATTATTTAATTTAAAAAGCAACCGAAGTCTGTCGGTTTTAGCCAAAACAAATTAATTATAGGTACTATATAATATCCATCTAATCTATATACTATATTAAAAGCATGAAGGCCCTGAACGAAATGTCGTTCGCCTTTTTTTCCCTTTAAAAAAAGATTTCACACTAGATAAAATTGTCATTTACCCTTAAAATCAAATAAAACTGTATTTATTAAAACTTCCCATATTTGAATTATTATGTAGGAAGCCCTAATATTTAAGACCTTAAAATCAACTAAATTATATAAAGTAAAGTTCTAATTTAGGACCAAATATATTAATTAACTTACGTTGAAATACATTGGAAACTCAAAATCTTTAATATCTCACCAGATTCCATTAGACTTAAGATTCAAAGCCTTAACGGAAAAAATTGAACAACTACTGAAACCTTTTTTTATTTGAAGAAAAGAGGTACGAATTTTTATGTTATGAATTTTTGGAGTTGGAAACAACTTAATTCTATCTTGAAAAGGTATTTTTCTCTTTTAGTTACACTATATTTTAAGAATTACATATAATTTAATATTTTTTGAAAAAAGTTTTTGTTTATTTTACTTCTCGCCTAAATCAGCGATATCAATATTCATTATTTCAATAACTTATATATTTTTAAAATTTTTATTTTATAACTTAAATATGTTATTTAATAATATTTTTATATTTTTAAATAATTATATAGTTGTTGATATAGGTATACGCACAAAACGTGTATCTTAAGTACTAAGGTCATTAGCCCCTTTAAAAATATATTTTATATTGAACAAAGTAATAATTTTAGCTATTTTTCTAATATTTAGGAATAATCATTAATTATTTTTCTCATAGGAAAAATCATTTAATTAGTTGTCTACTATTTAAGACTTTGACATGGAAAATCATATAATTATCTTTTTGTTATAAAAATATTTGTTTAAGAGTCCTTGACGAGCACTTTTGTTTTGGTTAAAAAGTTTTAGTTATAGTATTATTTATTTTTCTTTTCTTTTTCAGAACTCCTTTTTTCGTATAATTATGTAATTTGATTATACAATGAGCTACAGTAATTTATTCTTTTTCTAATCTGTTGAAAATAATTCATATAATATTTATTATTAATTAAATTAAATAATCTACATTTTGATCTTGAAAAAAATTGTTATTTTCTATCAATTTGTTAATCCTGTTTGAGTCTTCTAAAATGAAGTAGTGAATAACTTTTTTTAAAAAAAAATTAAAAAATTCTTAAGTTTTCAAGGATTATATGTGATTGCCGAAATTGAAAAAGAAGCATGATAATTTATGAATTTAAAGCGAGTGAATTAAAAAATTAAAATAAAGTTTTAGGTCAATACATTGACCGATGATTGAAAAATCGTATGAAGATTCATCATTTTAGAGAATATTAACTTTTATTTTATTATTCAAACATAATTTTTTGATTATTATTTATATAATATTTTAAAATTCTTTCTTATTGAGATAGTGTACACGCGCAAAGCGCGTACTCTAAGACTAGTTATATTAAAAGCACGAAGTCCTTTAGCGAAATGTCGTTCACTTTTTTTACCATTTAAAAATAGAGTTCACACTGGACAAAATAGTCAAATTAAATTATTTGACTTTGATTTCACTAAATTTTTTGTTAATAATTTTTTCCTTATTTAAACTAGGTAGGAAGTCCTAATATTTAGGAATTCAAAATCAATGTATTTCTATTTATAAACATGGTACTATATTTTGCATCGGATAAAATTTAATATTTCACAATCTAGACATGTACTTTCAAAGTCGTATTTTGATATTGAAAGTTTCACTAAACCAAGACAAAAAAGTAGATAATTAACTTATCAATTTTTAATTCAAACAAGGATAACAAAATTATTCATTGGTTTGATATTAACGTCTTTTATTACTAGATAAGACTTTTTCTCGAGAATTTAAGTTAGAGAATAAGTAAAAAGTAATTTTTATTTGTTGTAGGTTTAAATTACTTTTTGTCATAGAAATATAAGCAATTAAGTCTATCTTAATAAAAAAAAATAGCAAAACACTTTTTTAGGGAAAAAATATTTTTGGTTTTTCAGAGCATATAATAGTATGTTCATTACTCTTGTACTCCTATAAATTTTATGCAGTAAAATGTAAATACACATTTTATTAAATACTATAATTAGATTTAAACTATGATACTCTTTAAATACTATAATTAATCCAGCATCTGTAACTATGATACTCTTTAGCTCAATATTAAATTAAAAAATACTTTCAACATGACACATAAGAATTGAATGTCAAATATTGGTAGACACGCAAAGCGTGTACTTTAAAAGGCGTCTTTCGCGAAGGATTGATCGACATTTTTACCCTTCAAAAATAAATTTCATATTAGAAAATAAAGCTAATTGGGATCAATATTCTATCATTTTTTGAAATTTATATTTTATAATATAATTTTATTTTATAACTCAAATGCATTTATTCAAAAATATTGTTGTAAGTCTTTACATTATATATTCATTAATATAGATACACACGCAAATCGCGTACCCTAAAACTAGTTTAATTTATTGTGTTTGCATATATTCACACACATATATACACGTCACACACACACATACTTTGTTTTGTGATGCAATTATTTTTATAAAATTTTTCTTTAATAATATAAATATTATTTTACAAACACGCAAAGGTTTGTTGAGTTGGTTAGGTGGGTGGTTTCCCACATGAGAGACCTATGATCGATTTCCCTCACCAGCAGCTTCCTCAGTCAGACCTGGTCGCACCGGGCACTTGGTGGGTTTGCATCTATTGTGTGGTTTGCGAGTTATTGCACAGTGAGCAGGCTATCCAGTGCGCACTCGAAGGGTAGTGGCTGCGACTTTTCCGGAAATTTTCCAAAAAAAAGAATTATCCCACAATAATTTATGACATGACTCGACATACATGTGCAACGCACCTACCGATGAACTGGCTACTTAAAAGATAAGAAATTCGTTAAAAATTTTACATATTTCAAAGCTAAAAACATCTAACATTATGGAAGATAATGCAGGACTAAGATTTTCATTACTACATCAAACAAGATATATTAGAAACTACACAGTACATTGACATTACTAACTAAAATCACATACCAACGAGATTTAAAACACCGAAAATATATCTAGAAAGTCGAAAACGACAAGAACAGAAACACAACCTGTCTTAATGCTACTAAATAATGGAGTAAAATACACATCTTAAGAACATGTTACGCTGGGACTAAAATAACCAAATTTTGACTGCTGAAAACAATCACAGACTAAATTTGTACAATGACAGAAGGGGGAATTATATAATCAAGCACCACCGTGACGAACTTTCATGCAAAATGGAGCTTTGACACCAGCCAGAGCAAGAACAGATGCTGGAATTCCCCACAAGGACTCACCACATATGAGACCAGAAGCCAATGCAGGTCCAAAATCCTTTGCTTGCTGCTTGTTCACCATTTGCCAAATGAATAGGATCAATGACCCTACACACATGTCAATGGCAAAGTACCCTCCAAGGTAAAATGGTATAGCCATGCACATTGGACTCGGAACGAATCGATAAATTCCATACTTGGTCTCGAATTTTTTCAGCAGCTGAGTCACTAGGTTGATCACAATAGCAGCCACAAAGAACCAAACAGATAGCCTGAGGCAATGCTTGGGGAGACTTCCAAAACCTTCAACGCCAAGCAGCGCGATTCCACGATACATCGCTGCATATGGTGCAGGGTATGCACCTTCCGGATCACCCAAACGATAGGCAGTGTTGAAAATCCAGAAGACTAGAGGGGTTATCACACAGCCCATGGCAGTTCCAATAGCTTGGCTAAAGAACATGGAACGAGGCGATGTAAGAGTTAAATAACCAGTCTTAAAATCTCCCATTAAGCCAGCAGCTGTATCTAGTATACTCATCATCAAACCACAAGAAGCGAGACCAGCAATCACTCCTCCATTTTGCAAACCAACCCAATAACTAAATGTAAGAATTGCAATTTTTCCGTAATTTGAGGCCAGGGACCAATCAGTGAGGCCACTTCCATAAGAGTTGCAAAAGGCCAAAATCGGAGCAATTAAATAGGCAACCAGAATGTGATACCATTTCAGTGAGTGAAAGATAATTGGTACGACAATGATAGATATGATTGCAATACCAACGTATCCGCCAATGGCTACCCAGTTGGGGATCTGGTCTTTCAAGAAGTACTCGTTTTGTCTCTTCTTGTCATAGTCTTCTGAGGACTCTTCACCTGAAGAATCTTCCTGTCCTGATTTCCTATTTCTGAAGCTTAAGACTGTGACCGCCAACATGTAGGCAAAATGGAATAGACCATCTCCAAGCATCATGGAAATTGCAATAAATACCTGTTTAGAATATCACACCCTATTTGAACAAAACATTGAAATAACAACCAACACTAACAATAACTATTTGAACAAAAGAGTTGACATAGCTATAACCAAGCAGAATATATGAAGTGAGAATCATATTAATCAAGTTAGGATACCATCTTAAATTTCTGATTTAGATAAAAAGACATACTTCAGAGCTAGTTTTCTTTTACTATTTCTTATTCCTAAATCCCAATAACTAAAAAGTTAATTCATAACAGTAAAATTGGAAAAACTATATATGAAGAATGTTAAATTTACCCGATATCCTTGGATACCATGAAGACTTGCTGCGGTTAACTGAGCAGAGTACCAATCGCCTTTCTTTGCTTCAATCATTGGCCACATGATAGCCCATGAAACTATGGCACCAATTAGCAATGAAACATTAACCATGTAGGGGCAAAGCATACCAACTCCAACATATGTTGAGGAAAAATCAAAATAGAACTTTTTGGCATAGGCTTGGAAACCAAATGTAGGCAAGCTACCAAATCCGCAACCATCTTCACGTGCAAATATCCACTGAACAGCCCCAAATATAAAGCTGAAGCTAAAGGATTTGAATAAGGAACCAACTTGTTTCTTGGCCAACTTAGCTCCTTTAGGAGTGTGGAAACAGTTGATAAGGTATGCAGTAGCAGTTCCACTTGGATATGTCAACTTGTACTTCATTATCATCATCTTCCTTAGCGCGACAATTGAGAAGAGACCAGCAAAGCTGACAACAAGAAGATAAGAAAGCATCCAACTAATAGCAAGCTTCTTAGTATTATTTGGGGTATTTCCTGCATCTGCCTGAGCTGCTATTAATGGACTCATTCCTAACATATAACTTGCTGTCCCACCTGAAATTCACCAAATAATATAACGCTATTGTCAAAATATTTAAAAACAAATACTCCCTAGTACATATGATCCAAAACAGAGTTCATTTGACTTCAATAAATATTGGAAATGATGGACCAACAGTGTTACATAGCATAGCTGCAGGGGTAACAGTTTTCTAACTCCATGCACAGAGGAATATTACATGTTTGAAATTTTTATAAACTTGGAAATGACGCTTCGTTAATTACAGATTTCCTTCTTTTTCCCTGATTATAATAGGAACATACTATTACTATCAGAAATGAAAGACAAAGACACGAATATATGAAGGTGACTCACATCATAGACTTAATTCTTATTTTCTTTAATTTTTCCCCTTTAGATTATGAATATATATACTGTTGCTATGTTTATTTAACTTTTCATGCAGATCTCATTCATGTCTCATCAAGACTGAAGCATATACTAATACAGGTCTTCAATGAATAAAACATTAGAATATAACTAATGAGAGAAAATAAAAAGCGAAAAAAAAATAAGAGAGAGAGAGGGAAATTAAACATACTGCTAAAAGCAATGCCAGAAGAAGCAACAACGCAGGTCTGAATGACGGTATTCTCTTGCCTAGTAAAAGGCTGCTTCAATTTCCCAAACTTCTCAATAACAGCAGTCCACGACCTAATCATGGCGAATCCCAAGAGCCCCGCCGCCACGTTAAGAGAAGGGATAACACCTGTCGTGAGATTCAGTTTGCAAACAATGAAGTTGAACACGACGCTCAGAATCAGGCCAGTCACCATTGCCCTCAACGTTATTTGCTTCTTCCATGGCGGTACCTCTTTGTCCTTAAACGCATATTCTGTTGAAAGAAGCTCGTTATCTGCAGCCTCCACCATTCTATTGTATATTCACACACACACACACAGAGACTACTCTGTTTTTCTTCCTTTCAAATACTCTAATTGAATTGAAAGGAAGAAATGAAAGATCCCAAAGAAAGAAACTGATCAAGGATCGTGGGTTTGTACGTGGGGGGCTGTTGATTATATTTATAAGTAGTGGTGTAGAGAGGAGAGGAAGAGAGAATCACGGAAGAATTTGAAGTCTTCCTAGGATTCAGCTAATCCCACTCAAAACTAAACTATAATTAGAAAACGGTTTTAAGGTTTTGTTTACTCCTTTCTACTAGTCTTTTTGTTTGCTCAAAATATTATGTAAACTTAACACTTTGTTTGGATCATTGTTACCCGTTTTATGGATTGTATCGTTTGAGACCCCATGGACACACATTAATATTATGTAAACTTACCGATTACTATTATTATTCATCGTTTTTTATTGTATTGTATTGTATTGTATTGTATTGTACCGTTTTATGAATATAATGTTATAGATTGTACCGTTTGCTGTTGTTAAATAATATTTTTGTTGTTTTATTTGATTGTATCATACTATACTGTATAAGTTCACTAAAACGTCCGCAATTGTTTTAAATAAAATTTATCAAGAATTACACATAAAAATAATTTAAGAAAATCTTTTTCTACTAATTTACCATTAATTACGTTGCTTGGAAATAAGAGCAAAAACCTGGAAAAAAAAGGTTAACTAATATTAGCAACAACAAAAAAAAAAAAATTAAAACGATGGAAAGAGACGAAGAATCGAACAGAGACTTGGATAAAAAGAACGGGGCAAACCGACTCTAGAAAAGATGGAAGAAGACAACGTAGATCAATGGGTTCGAGATTTGGAGTTAAAATAAAAAAAATGATAATAGAATTATGGAGTAATAAGTAAAGATATAATTGTAAAAGAAAATAGGAAACGATCGCACGACACCAATCGGTTGTTTCATAAAATGGGGCTTTTAGTTATTCCGGAATAATATATTTAACAATACGATACAATCAATTTTAAATAAACAATCAAAGCAAACATTATTTTAGGATAACAATACAACACGATACAATGAGTAACAACCATCCAAACAAGCCGTAACTTAACTTGAGGACAAATGGGAAAAAGAACATGTGTAACTTTATAAAGATCGTGTTAGGTGATAATTGTTAGGAAATATTGGTTTTATCTTATTAATTAATAATATTTTGAATTGTACAAAATCACTATATAGAACTATGTGTAACCTTGTCAATGCTCTCGAGTTTGCCTGATCGTTTGGAAATTTTTGTTCAAGGTAATTAGCTTCATTGAAGAAGTAATGTTAATTATCAGCTGTAAAAACAATAGCATAACATGCATTGTGATTTGTCATTATTTAGTTAGAAACTAATTTAGTAAAAAATATTAATTCAATAATTCAACTGATATTCATACTGTTAAGGTAATTTATTTTTGTCGTTCATTATTTTATTTTTTTTCACCATTTTGTCGTCTATTATCCGCAACTTTTTAATACCATAATCAAATCAAATTATGATTAGCAAAATGATTTTTTTTAACAAAAAAGATTTAGTTCAAATTTCCATACACAACCAACTATAATTATGATTAGGACAGTGATTCAATCTAAAAAATTAATACAAAACCAAACAAAGCCTTCCTAACCAGGAAAGGGTTTTAATTTGGATCTGGACAGATTTTGAAATTACATTCTGATCTTTTGCACAACTATTTTCCTAATTGAATTCGTGCATCTTATTTATTTCTATTCCATTTAGGACAAGGAAATAAATTAATGAGGGACTTTAAGATTTTTGGTGAATGTATTACCATGTATGAAACAAAAGACAACTATTATTACACTGTCACTGCATTTATAAACAGCATTAGCAACATTACATTTTTTCGATGTGAAAGCAATTAAGCAGCTGTATTTCACAAAATAAAGATGGAAAAATTAAAAGTGCTTAGCTTGCCTTTTCTTAAAATTAAAACACTTTCTTTAACCAGTCAGATTCGGTATGAATGTAACTTTGACCTACAAATTTAGAGTATGAATGTGCAACAGCCAACTAATTACTGCTCCCTCTGCTCCAAAATAAGTGATTTTTTGGATGTTTTCACACAGATTAAGAAATTCACCTTTTAGCATTAATTAGCAATGGAATTGATAATATTAACCTTTATTATCTCACATAAATACTCCTAACACATATTCCAACACTATTTACTCAAGGACAATATAGGAAAAAATAATTAATTCATTCTTGAAATTTGGAAAAATCACGTATTTTGGACCACAAGAAAAAGACCAAAAAATCATTTATTTTGGACCGAAGAGAGTAATTTACTGTTTGTATCTCTATTTATTGTGAGAGATGTATAATATTCCATATTGGTAATAAAAGTACGCATTGGCAGATGGATTTATAATGATCCTAATTCCTAAGTACACCTCAACTTATGATTTTAGTTTGATACTGAAATAGCTAGAAATATTATGTCTCCCTGGCGTTGTATAGCATCAAAATTTATTGGATTTAAGTCATATAAATTGGGATCTTTACATAAATAACCGGCTGAATATTTGAATAATTTTTTCTAGCTGGTATATCTAAATTATTGTTACGATCCCAATTTTCCTTCGTAAGATGTCTTAATGTCATCTTGTCTCTACGACTAGGTAAGCCTAATATTTGATAACAATTGAACAAATATAATTAACAAAATACTTAAAACCAGTCTGATAAACTCATATAACTTCTAAAAAGCAAAACAACAACCATACAATCCCCAGAACTATGGAACGGAGTTATAAGCTTTATTGAATAAACTAAAATATCTAATACATCACTGTTTGAAAGAAAATACGACAGTAAATGAGAGTAAGGGAAGGTGACTCCGAGGCATGCGAACGCTGAGCAGCCATACCTTGAAGTCTCTGATAAAGGCAGCTAGCAGGTAATCTCTAACGACTAACACGAGCAGACGTACCTGGATCTGCACAAAAATATGCAGAAGTGTAGTATGAGTACATCATAATGGTACCCAGTAAGTATCAAGCTTAACCAGCAGAGTAGTGATGAGGCCAGGTTATGACACATACTAGGATATAAATAAATAAAAAGTATGATAATGTAATACAGATATATAATGGAAAGTGAAGAAACAATTGATACGAAACAAGATAATAGCATGAACCAGTATTGAAAATCAACAATGGAAATAGCCTAAAAGAAGCAACTAAAAGGGCTACAATGATCAAGTACGGACAGCAACAGCTAGAACAATAAAGAATGAAACAACAAGAAATATTTTCACCAAAACACTTTGCAACATGAAATAAGCAGAAAGAATCACAACGAGGTACCGCCTCGTGTATAATGAAATCAAAACTGAGATACCGCCTCGTATAATCAAGAATCATAACCGAGGTACCGCCTTGTATTCACATTTCTCAATTTCAATTACAATCTTTTCTTATACCGCCGCGTGAGCCTTACATTTGAAATAGGTTTTAAAAACAGTTTTTTCGAAATAGCTACACGCACTTTAGCATGCCTTATGATGTTGCGTGGCTTCACGTAGTTTCCCTACAAGCAACACACACACACATAAGTCCCACCTTATACCGCCGCATGCATATTAACCCCAAGCCTTATATCGCCACATGTGCGTCAATATCATATCACAATAACAATTTGCATCACAAGTGCCCATATATCACAACTGGCCAACAACAATAACAATACCAATATTTTCACAACATTAGCCCATGGCTCTACAACAACAACAACAACAACAACAACAACAACAACAACAACAACAACAACAAATGTAAAATACTCAATAAGATAGAAATCTCAATAATAACTAACTTCACCTCAGCGTGTTAACGACTTTTACAACTTCAATACCAATTAACTCAACAATGAGAGAAATAATATATAACCACGATATTAGATAAAACTAACTCGCAATAAAAGAAATAACATTTAACAACGAGTTTCAAATAATAAAAATCAACAAAGAAAGGGATAGCATGAACAATTACTTCAAGTAAATGATAATCAATAAGGAAAGAGATAATACGATCAACAACTTCAAATAATGATAATTAACAATGAAAAGATAGCATGTAAAAAGAGGCAACAAGTTCAACTAAAGTATGAGCGCAAATGATCAATTAGGAGGTAGAACAAGTATTAACGAAATCATTTAAGGCATGTAAGGATAGACTAACACAATTATGAATATATTGACTAAGAGAATTAGAACATGATATGGCATTCAATTAAAGCATGGAAATAGTCTAAGTAGCCTAAAGTGGTAAAATACCACATACAACCGATGTACCCACTCATCACCTTGCGTATACAAATTTCACTTAGCACAATGGAATCAAACGAAACCAATCCCAAGGGGTAGTTCCCCCACACTAAGTTATGCAAGACACTTACCTCAATTAAGCAAATTCAACACTTGAAAATAGCTTTTCCATTTAAATACACCCCCACATCGCTCAAATCTAACCAAAATTGACTCAATATTATCAAACAACACTAGGGAATTCAATTACAACAGATAAAGCTAAGATCTTTACACTTTTCCCAAAAGGTCAATAAAATTCAATCTAGAGCCCGTCCGGTCAAAACTTGGGTCCAATGGTAGATTCCATCTACCCATGACTCCATGAGTTTATATATGTGATTAGTTTCAAAATTCGAGTCCAAATCGACTCTCAAAACTCAATTTCTTATCAAAAATTTGACAAAGTTTTACAAATTTTCACTTTGATTCACCTGGTTTTGATGTTAAAATCTAAGATATATGTGATTAGAAATATATTAGAATCCCTTACTTAAGGATTGTAGGTGAAAATCCTCTAAGCATCCGAAACTCACCTAAGCCCTCGGGGAACCAAAACAAACATCCACACAAGTTTAAAAATATCATATGAACTCGCTCGCGCGATCAAAACACAAAAATAACATCTAAAACTACGAATTGAACTCTAAAATGCATGAAATTCAAGGAAATTTTCAAGAACTTCTAGAATTACAATTAAGCGTCTAAATCCTATCAAATCAACTCCAAACGACACCAATTTTATAGACAAGTTCTAAATACCATAACAGACCTATTCCAAGTCCCAAAATTAAATTCCGAGCTCGATAGCTAAAAGTCAACCTACAGTCAAACTTTTCAACTTCAAATTGCCACATTTTGATAAATCAACCTACGGACTTCCAAAATTAACTCCGTACATACACCCAAGTCCAAAATCACGATACGAAGTTATCGGAGTCATAAAAATACAGTTCCGGAGTCGTTTTCACAAAAGTCATGGTTTGGTCAACATTTTCACATTTAAACTTCTAAGTCAAAATCAAGGGTCCAAATCAACCCGAAAGCTTCCCAGAACGAAACTAACCAGCCCTACAAGTTATAAAATGGTAAACATACAAGTGTGAAGCAATAAAAAGGAATAACATGGCGTAATCACACAAACGACTGATCGGGTCATTACATTCTCCCCCTCTTAAAACAAACGTTCACCCTCGAGCGTGCATAAGGACATACTTGAAGTGGTGAATAGATGAGGATAACGACTCCGCATGTCATGCTCGGTCTCCCAGATCGCCTCCTCGACCGGATGACCCCTCCATTGAACCTTCACTGAAGAAATATCCTTTGATCTCAACTTTCGGATCTTTCGGTTCAAAATACCCACAGGCTCCTCAATATAGGTCAAATCCTTGTCCAATTGGACTGTGCTGAAGTCTAGAACATGACATGGATCACCATAATACTTTCAGAGCATAGAGACATGGAACACTGGATGAACCGCAGATAAACCAGGTGGCAAGATAAGCTTGTAGGTCATCTCTCCAATCCTCTCAAGGATCTCAAATGGTCTGATATACCTAGGGATAAACTTTCCCTTCTTTATAAACCTTATCACACCCTTCATGGATGAAACCCGGAGCAAGACACGCTCTCCTAACATGAATGCAACATCGCAAACCTTCCGAACCACATAACTCTTCTGTCTAGATTAAGTTGTACGAATCCGATCCTGGATCATCTTGACCTTCTCCAAAGCATCTCGAACTAGATCCATGCCTAATAGCTTAGCTTCTCTTGGCTCGACTTGTCCATAATCACCCATACCGTATCAAATTTCTTCTAGTCTATGGGCGCCCGACAACGAAATCCATGGTGACACACTCCTATTTTCACTCAGGAATCTCAAGTCACTGAAGCAAACCACTCGGTCGTTGATGCTCATATTTCACCTGCTGAAAATTTAGGCACCGAGCTACATACTCCACTATGTCCTTCTTCATCTTTCTCTACCAATAGTACTGCCTCAAGTTTTGATACATTTTAGCGACACCCGAATGAATGGAGTACCTCGAACTATGGGCCTCTTGAAGAATCAACTCGCACAAACCATCCACATTGGGCACACATAATCGGCCATGCATCAGTAACACACCGTCATCCCGAATAGTAACCTCCTTGGCATCGCCGTGTTGAACCATGTCCTTGAGGGCAAGAAAATGGGGGCCATCATACTGACGCTCTCTGATACGGTCATATAGAGAAGACCGAGAAACCATGCTGGCAAGAACTCGACTGGGCTCCGAGATATCCAATCTAACAAACTGGTTGGCTAAGGCTTGAACATCCAATGTTAATGGCCTCTCTGTTGCTGGTAGAACAACTATGCCTTATAAAAGGACAATGCGGACGTTGCAAATATAACCTGAGTATTTATGCCCAGAGTCGAATCCACATAGAATTAACCTATCAATTACTTTCGTTGGACTTACTAAATTCTTTAGAATCAACTTCCCCAATGTTGTGAATAACAGTTGATGGTATATTTAATAACTAAGATTGAAAGTCAATAAACAGTTGTAAACTAAATATGCTTAAGTTATGAACAATAATGAGAAAGTTTTAAGGTAGTAATTTTCCCTATTGATGGAATCCCTTCTGTTTATATTTTATATAGATTTATACATCTCTATCAACCATGAACACTCTTTTTACAGTGAATCTCTCCCGAGTAATCACGATAATTTACTAGACGCACTCTCCCGAGATACGCTAGCTGGCTTTGTTTATTACAGTTCACTTTAGATTGCACCCAAGACTTCGTTATCCCTAATCCCGCCTTTAAACCCGCAGTTATAGATCTCTCTTATACTTTGGGAGTGATGTTGTTCAACAATTACCTAAATATGCACTCTCTCCCGATTACGCTGGGACCGCGATAGACTTCTTTCAGAGAAGGTCCTTGACCGCGGTCCGACTGCGGTTATGTTGGGACCGCGTTCTGGGCGTGTTCTTGCTACTTTTTTTATGCATTACACTTACAACACATTCGTGGGTTGCCTCCCACGCAGCGCCTGATTTAACGTCGCGGCACGACAATGATGAGAGCATTTAAGGCTTGCTCGACCTCTGTGGTTCAGTCAGCTGTAGCTCAGACACTTCCTTTCATTCGTTCATGCCCACATATAGTTTCAATCTCTGCCCATTGACTCTAAATGTACGAGAGTTTTTCTCTGTGGCAATCTCGATAGCACCTAAAGGGATAACTTCGACCACTCTAAATGGTCCAGACCATCGTGACCTGAGTTTACCCGGAAATAGCCTTAATCGTGAGTTATAAAGCAACACCATATCTCCAGGATTGAAATTTTGCTCCACAATGTTCTTGTCGTGCAACCTCTTCATTCTTTCCTTGTACAACCTTGTGCTCTCAAAAGCAAGATGTCTGAACTCATCGAGCTCATGCAATTCTGTGATTCTCGTTGTGCTTGCAGCCTCGATGTCTAGATTCAGCTGTTTCAGTGCCCACCACGCTCTATGCTCAAGTTCCACTGGCATATGGCAGGCCTTCCCGAACACCAACTTATATGGTGACATACCAATCGGTGTTTTAAAAGCAGTTCTATAGGCCCAGAGTGCATCATCTAACTTTTTCGCCCAATCAGTTCTTGTGGTGTTCATAGTCTTGGTTAGCACACTCTTTATCTCTCTATTGGACACTTCAACCTGCCCACTAGTTTGCGGGTGATAAGGGGTAGCCACCTTGTGGCGTACATCATACTTTGCAAGCAACTTCTCGAAAGCTCTATTACAGAAGTGAGTACCTCCGTCACTGATAATCGCTCTTGGTGTCCCAAATCTGGTGAATATGTTCTTCTTCAAAAACCCCACCACCACTCTTGTATCATTAGTGGGCAACGCTGCAGCTTCTACCCATTTGGACACGTAATCCACAACAACTAATATGTACTTATTGCCATAGGAGCTGACGAAGGGACCCATGAAGTCAATCCCCCGGACATCAAATACTTCCACCTCTTGAATTGGGTTCATGGGCATCTCATGGCGACGGGAAATGTTCTCGGGCCGCTGATATTCATTGCAGCCCTTCACCCATTGGTGCGCATCTTTAAGCACTGTTGGCCAAAAGAATCCGACCTCAAGCACTTTCGCAGCTGTCCTGACCCCTCCAAAATGTCCTTCATAAGCCGATGCGTGACAAGCCTGCAAAACAGAAGATTGTTCTATCTCGGGGACACACCTCCGGATCATATTGTCAACACAAATTCTAAACAGGTAAGGCTCATCCCAATAATACATGCGGTAGTCACGATAAAACTTTTTCTTTTGTACAGATGAAAGGTCATAGGAAATTATACCGTAGGCCAGATAATTTGCAAAGTCTGCATACATGGCGCTTCCTCAAGATTAGTAGCGAGCAGCTGCTCGTCTGGAAAGGTTTTCAAAATATCTTCAACCTCAACTGCATTTTCAGCTCCCTCAAGTCGTGATAGATGATCAGCGACTTGGTTCTCTGTGCCCTTACGGTCACGAATTTCAAGGTCGAATTCTTGCAACAGCAACATCCAACGAATCAGGCGCGGCTTAGACTCCTTCTTCTCAATCAAGTACCTGAGAGTTGCATGATCAGTGTATACAATTACCTTAGAACCAATCAGATATGATCTGAACTTGTCGAAAGCAAACACCATAGCCAACATCTCCTTTTCAGTCACAGTATAGTTCAGTTTGCTCCACTTAGTGTTCTACTAGCATAGTAGATTGGATGCATCAGCTTGTCCTTCCGCTGTCCCAGCACTGCCCCCACTGCGTAGTCACTGGCATCACACATGAGTTCGAATGGTTGCTCCCAGTTGGGGGCAACAATGATAGGTGATGTGACTAGTCTCTTTTTCAGCTCCTCGAATGCTACCCTGCAATCATCAAAAAATAAGAAAGGGTGATCTTTTTCTAACAACTTACAGAGAGGGTTGGTAATTTTTGAGAAGTCTTTTATGAATCTCCGGTAGAAACCGGCATGCCCAAGGAAGCTTCTGATTGCTTTGACTGAAGTTGGAGGAGGTAGCTTTGCTATTACATCCACTTTAGCACGATCCACCTCAATTCCTTTGCTTGACACCGGGTGCCCCAAGACTATGCCTTCTTGTACCATGAAGTGGCACTTCTCCCAGTTCAGAACCAAGTTAGTCTTGATACACCATTTCAGCACACGTGTCAGATTTATCAGGCACTCATCAAATGAATTCTCCACCACTGAGAAGTCATCCATGAACACCTCTATTATGTCCTCTACCATGTCAATGAATATGGCCATCATGCACCGTTGGAATGTGGCGGGTGCGTTGCATAGGCAAAAGGGCATCCTCCGAAAGGCATAAATGCCATAAGGGCAAGTGAAAGAGGTCTTCTCTCTGTCCTCCGGTGCAATGGAGATTTGGTTGTATCCTGAGTACCCGTCCAGAAAACAGAAGTGTGACCTCCCTACCAGTCTGTCTAACATCTGATCAATGAAAGGAAGTGGGAAGTGGTCTTTCCGGGTGGCTAGATTTAGCTTTCTATAATCCATGCAAATTCTCCAGCCCGTGACTGTTCTTGTAGAGATCAATTCATTGTTATCATTCTTAACTACCGTCATGCCACCCTTTTTAGGTACACATTGAACTGGGATAACCCAGCTGCTGTCAAAGATTGGGAAGATAATTCTCGCATCTAACCACTTTATTACTTCCTTCTTCACCACTTCCTTCATGTTAGGGTTCAGCCTTCTTTGGTGTTCCCTGGAAGGTTTGTGTCCCTCTTCCAGTAGAATTTTGTGTATACAGTAGGCGGGGTTAATCCCCTTTATGTCTGCCATGGTCCACCCAATGGCAGTCTTGCACTCCTTAAGTACCTGCAAGAGTTGTTGCGCCTGCACATCTAACAAACTAGATGAGATAATAACAGGTAATGTGGAGTTAGGTCCAAGGAATTCATACCTGAGATGGTTGGGCAATGGCTTTAACTCCAGCTTTGGTGTTTCTTCGATAGATGGCTTGGCTGGAGGAGTCTCTCGATTTTCCAAGTGCAAGGGCTCAAATTCTAGAGTTCTATCCCAGAACCCTCTACCCTCTAATGCCAACACCCATTCCGCCAGTTCCTCTCCATTCACCTCATCCAAATTCATTAAACATGCAGCAAGGGGTTCCTCAATGGTTAGTACCTCATCATCAGTCTCTACGATTACATCCACGACATCAATAAGAGAACAATTGGCGAATTCACTTGGTCGCCTCATAGATTTCTGCACATTGAATGTTATCTCCTCATCGTTCAATCTCATCTTGAGCTCCCTGGTTTCACAATTAATGAGAGCTCTCCTGTGGCCAAGAATGGTCTTCCCAAAATTATGGGAATCTCTTCATCCACTCTGCAGTCTAAGATCACAAAATCTGCAGGGAACACAAATTTCCCTACCTGAATTAGCACATCATCCAGTATACCAGAGGGTCGTTTCACTGTCCTGTCAGCCAGCTGCAACAATATAGAGGTGGGTCTAGCTCTTCCAATGCCCAGCCTCTTGTAAATCACCAGGGGCATAAGATTGATGCTGGCCCCTAGATCACACAGTGCTTTAGCAAAAGCAAAATTACCAATAGTGCATGGAATTGTAAAGCTCCCTGGGTCAGACAGCTTTTCTGCAATTGGTCTAGTCACCACTGCACTACATGTCTGAGTAAGAGTAACTGTGGCCAAGTCTTGGAAATCAAACTTTCGGGACATCAAGTCCTTCATCATTTTTGCATACCCAGGCATCTCCTTCAAAGCTTCAATCAATGGTATGTTTACCTGGATTTGTTTCAGCATTTCGAAGAACTTCTTGTATTGCTCCTCCTTTTGGTACTTTGCCAACCTCTGAGGGAAAGGTGCAGGAGGTCTCTTCTTCCCAATCAACTGGGATTGATCCTTATCAGCTGCTACATCAACTACTGGTTCCTGGACTGTCTCAGCTTCTTTCTCGGTCTCATTCTAAATGCTATTATCTTCCTGGGCAGGCTGGACTGGCACCTCTGTCAGTTTCGTTGACTCATCCAGCTCAATGGGCACTGGTATAAGTGTCTCAGCTTGTCTAGTTTCTTGATTCCTCTCTTGCTCTACATCCAGATCTCTGTCATTACGTAGACTTACCGCCATCAGCTGCTTTGGGCCTTAATCTTTTGGATTTATCTGGGTGTCTGTAGGTAGTGTCCCATGAGGACGACTGTTCAGAGACAGAAATTTGGCCCACCTGCACTTCAATATTCTTGATTGTTGCATCATATGCATCCACTCTCTCATTAATCTTTGCATTAGACCCAATAACCTACTGTATCATTGCCTCAAGTCTAGCTAACCCATCTTCCTGCCTTCCACCATGCTGCTGCTGAGGAGGGTGATACCCCTGCTGTTGATTCTGATTATTATATCCATATGGCCTTGGGTAAGGTGCCATATTGTTCGGGGGTCTCATACCTCCCATGTTTCCATTGTTGAACTGTGGATGGACTGGCCTGTATTGCTGATTTTGCTGGCCCCAATTCTGACTACCCTATCTCTGGCCTCCATAATTAGACACATAATTCATGTCTTCAGGGTAGTGGTGATGATCATGTTCTGTATTCCATTGGTTACCGATTGGCTGACTAATGCAAGATGCGCACAAGCCCCCATTGGTAGTATTTACGATGTGTACCTGCTGCTTCTGCCCTGACTCTTCCACCTTTTTGGTGAGTATACTCATTTGTGTCAATAAGGTGGCCATATTTTCAGCCATAGAGTTGGATGGATCTAAGGGCACTGAGTGAACCACTGGAGTGATAGGTGCATTCCTAGTTGTCCATCCCGAATTTTGTGTCATCTTGTCAAGCAGACTCTGGCCTTCTCTCCATGTTTTGCTCAAAAATGCTCCACCAGCTGAAGCATCAACAATGTTCTTCACGCTATCTGACAATCCTATGTAAAACCGTTGCCCCAACATCAGATCTGGAATACCATGGTGCGGGCATATAACCAGCATCCCTTTAAAGCGCTCCCATATTTTATGCAGTGTCTCCATTGGTCTCTGTTTAAAACTCAAAATTTCATCAATTTGTTGAGCAGTCTTATTGGGTGGGTGGAACTTGTTATGGAATTACCTGACTAACTCATCCCAAGTTGTTATAGAATTTATGGGAAGTGAGTTTAGCCAAGTCTGGGCAGCTCCTGTCACTGAGAATGGAAACAATAACAGCTTGATTGCTTCAGGAGTTACGTTGGGCTGCCTTTGGGTTTTGCAGATAGAGATGAAGTTCTTCAAGTGCTGCTGAGGATCTTCGACTTGCGACCCCGAAAATAGTCCCTTGTTCTGAAACAAGTGCAGCATGTTATTCATAATTTGGAATGACTCAGCCTGTATCTGCGGAACTACAATGGCTGTGGACAGATTTTCAGCTGTGGGTTGTGCCCAGTCATAGAGAGCAGCATCTGGCACTATTGGTACCGTTGGGTTTTCCTCGTGATCCCCCATGATTGTTTCGAATTGTGCAGTTGTTTGTTGTTGTTTGTTTTTCTGATTAGCCCGATTCAAGGCCTTGAAAACTTTCTCGGGATCTGATAATGCTTCAAATACTTCACCAGATCTCGATGAGATTCTAGGCATGCACTTCTTTCAATTGTAATTGATAAAACCGTTAATTCCCCGACAACAGCGTCAAAATTTGATCACGCCCAACTATGCCTTATAAAAGGACAATGCGGACGTTGCAAATATAACTTGAGTATTTATGCCCAGAGTCGAATCCGCAGAGAATTAACCTATCAATTACTTTCGTTGGACTTACTAAATTCTTTAGAATCAACTTCCCCAAACGTTGTGAATAACAGTTGATGGTATATTTAATAACTAAGATTGAAAGTCAATAAACAGTTGTAAACTAAATATGCTTAAGTTGTGAACAATAATGAGAAGGTTCTAAGGTAGTGATTTCCCCTATTGATGGAATCCCTTCTGTTTATGTTTCATATAGATTTACCAACACATCTCTATCAACCATGAACACTCTTTTTACCGTGAATCTCTCCCGAGTAATCACGGTAATTTACTAGACGCACTCTCCCGAGATACGCTAGCTGGCTTTGTTTATTACAGTTCACTTTTGATTGCAACCATGACTTCGTTATCCCTAATCCCGCCTTTAAACCCGCAGTTATAGATTCCTCTTATGCTTTGGGAGTGATGTTGTTTAACAATTACCTAAATATGCACTCTCTCCGGAGTTATGCATACTAAATAAGCACAGCTAATTGAGGATCCTGTCAATTAACTACAACAAATACGTAGTTGAACAAATAGAGATTAAACTGGCAAACTATATGAAACATAATCAAGAAGTTCATCATTCAATAGGTTCCATCAAAACCATAGATAAAGGATTTAGCAACTCATGACAATGGGTAAATAAACTATGAAAATATTCATGATCAAAAAATTTCCAGAAAAATAAAGAGAAGAAGAAAATATGATGTTTTGAGTGATCTCTCACACTTGTTTCTCTTGCCAAAGTACTCTCTAAAACATTACATGCCTCCCTTGGGCGAGTTCTATTGTTTAATATAGGGTTTTGGGCTAAAAATCCCGTGTTTTGCACTTCAGTCCCTCAATTTTTCGCTTCCTATCGCGGTCCTACCGCGGTTACGCCAGGACCGCGGCCAACTAGCCTCTCAGAATCCGCAACAACCTTTTGCCGCGGTCCGACCGCGGTTACGCCGGGACTGCTGCCTTCGCGTGGTGCACTTAGCGGATATTGTAAGATTGACCTTTTTTTCTCCGTAATTGATCCCAAAAGTACTCCATAGACTTCTTTTATTGTATATAGCCTGCAAAGCATGAAAAGCACTAATCAGAACATTTTGTTATCACTTTTTACCATAAAAACTATACAAGAAGGTGGTTCTTTAGGGCCTAATTATAATCCAATTCACCTATTATCACCTTACCAATTACAAAATTTCACATTTTTCATATAAAATCCTCACTGAAGAATTGCTCCCTGAACTAACAACAAAGATCACCAATGTACAGTTATCACTAAAAGTATAATATTTGTAAAACTAAAAAATTAACGGTTATCAACAAAAGCATGATATTTGTGAAACTATAAGCTTATCCATACCGAGCGTTTGTTCCAAGCCAATGAATATCAGACATATGTCTTTTAATAATTAACGATAGTTAAGTGATATGTATTTTTACTTGAATATGTTGATTCTTAAGATTACTAAATATTTATTCCTTAAGAAGGACAATGATATTAAGAAATGTGGAACAACGAATCAATGGAAGAAAAAACTCTCTATACTTAGAGTCATGACCAACCGTCGACTAAGAATACTTCAACAAATACTGCTAATGACAAACAATTTAGAAACTATACGAAAATCATTATATAATACCAAATTTGGATTAGTTATAGAGATATGCTCAAATGAACCAAGCGAAGATGCCAATATAGTCGAATTATGTTAGATTTGCACAATAATTCACAATAGAAAACAATGGCAAAAGAATAAAAAGGAGGAAAGATATTGAATTAAATCGTTATGTTATCTTTCTCCTAGTTTCGACGTCTTGATACTGGATCCCTTACTCCGCCCATAACGCAAGTCTCATTTGCTATAATTGAAGAAACCTTGTGCAAATTACTGCCATATCTCATAACCTCACAACTTTTTGTTTTTGATTAACAAAGGATAGTATATTAAAGATAGGGAATTAAAAAAGATAATATGTAAGTTAAATAATAAAGATGGAATTCAAGAAACACCAATTCTGTTTTCTTAATGAGAAAGAAAAGGAAAGGACGTCATTTTTTATTTTTAAAGAAGTGACTGTTGAATATTTTAAAATAGCAGATAAATAGAAAAAGAGAAATTTTCATAAAGCACTATATTTTGGTAGTAATTAGCCATTTATAGATATCATTTGCTATATTACGGATTATAGATACCTTTTGTGTGGTTATAAGATGTATTTGATGTATTTAAGTTATTGTATTCATGAATACAGTAGCAAAAATAGGCATGAATCAGGGAAGTCCAGCTAATTAGTTGTTGTATTCGAGTGTTTCGACTGTATTCATGGAGTGAAACATGGGATTACAGCTGGACAGATTATTGTATTCGACTGTATTCACGGCGTGAAAAAGGGGATTACACTATTTTTAAAATGGAAAGTGAATCCATTAACATAATAGACTCCTAATATAACTCAACAAATTCAATTATAACACACAAATTTTGTATTTTCAGTTATAAAAAAGATTCTCAACCGAAAAATACCCCAAATACATAGCAATCTTCAGAGAAATTATATAATACATCTTAATACATAAATTATATTAATTAAAAAAAATATATGAATACATTCATGGCATATAGCGAGACAGTGAATATAATGAAATACATATAATATAGCGGGATACATTGAAATACAATGAAAAAAAAGACAGTGAATACAATGAAATACATGGAATACAACGAGAAACATTGAATTACAATGAAAAAAACGACAATGAATACGATGAAATACATGAAAATACAGCGTGATACATTGAAATATATTAACAGAAAATCAAGTTGCTCATCCCCAAACTCCGTCGTCTTTGCTCAAGAACAAACCCTAATTTCCGGCGAATACGTCGTCGAGCAACGAAATAATCCACCTAGTATCTGGTCTACTATATCATCTTCCGAGGGTATTATCAGAGGGTGCTGCCTCTCTTTCATCGGAATTAGAAAATGCACAGCAGATGTTTGAGGACCTTGCAGCGTCACTCACAGACCGCATTCGCGAAAGAAACAATTCGCAAGTTTTACCAATTAGTCACGTTGCAGCTGATGAAGATAATTCTTTGAGAAGAGATGCTGCTATCATACGATCAGAACGTCAGACTCTGGAATCAATTGTGGAGACAAGCTCTGCTACGTCATCTGTTCCTTCCTCTGGGATGTATCTAAGTAGAGAGAGAAAGAAAATGTGTAACTGATTAGCATATTTAGTGACATAAGGCTAGGAGGTAACCAAAATTAAATATTTTGCTATAAACCTTAAAAGGTATCTATAGAATATAATTTTTTTAAATATTATTTATTTAACATAAATAAGGTGTTAACCTTTGCTATAAGAGGTAAAAATTCCATAGAAAAATAGAGAAAGCCCCAAATATTGGAGAAAAAAGCGAAAAGCAAATCCTGATAACTCTTCATATTCTTAATTAATGTCCTTACATTTATTAGACTTAAATAAGTGTTGTGATGACCCAAAAGGTCATCACTTGATTTACGAGTGAATTCTGCGTTCCGAGGCCTTAGAAGTCTCCTTTTTCCTCAGTTCAATTTGCGTGCGTGGTTCGGGCACATATCCTGAACGTTTTTATGGGGAAATGTGATGAAAATATTAATTTGGCCTTAAAAATTGAATTTAAGTTGACTTCGGTCAACATTTTGGGTAAACGGACTCGGACCTGTGATTTGACGGTCCCGGAGGGTCCGTAGGAAAATATGGGACTTGGGCGTATGCCCGGAATCGAATTCGAGGTCCCAAGCCCGAGAAATGAATTTTTAAAAGAAATTGTCCTACTGCAAATATAAGAGTTTTTGGAAATTTGATTATATTTGAAATTTATGGTATCGGGCTCGTATTTTGGTTCCAGAGCTCGGTATAGGTTCAATATGACATTTATGCGTCTGTGAAATTTGGTAAGAAACGAAAGTCATTTGATGTGATTCGGACCCGTAGTTGTGAAATTTGATACTTTGAAAGTTTTGAGATTTTTCTTAGATTTCTATGCTAAATTCGTTGTTTAAGATGTTATTTTGGCGATTTGAACGCACGAGCAAATCCGTATGATATTTTTAGACTTGCGTGCATGTTTGGTTTAAAGTCCCGAGGGCTCGGGTGAGTTTCGGATAGGCGTCGGGGTGATTCGAACTTAGAAAATCTGGTGTTTTTGTTGTCTGCTGTTTGCTGGTGTCCAGGTTTTTGTTCTATGTGATCACATAGGTAGGTCCACGATAGCATAGAGTTAATTCTAGGGGTCATCATTTGTTCTATGCGATTGCATAGGTAGGTTCGTGATAGCATAGAGTTAATTTTGGGGGTCTGCAATAGCATAGAGTTAATTCTGGGGGTCATCATTTGTTCTATGCGATTGCATAGGTAGATCTACGATAACATAGAGTTAATTCTGGGGGTCACCATTTGTTCTATGCGATTGCTTAGGTAGGTCCGCGATAGCATAGAGTTAATTCTGGGGGTCACCATTTGTTCTATGCGAACGCATCCAATCGTGTGCGTACGCATAGGTTCCCTGCCCAATTATTTTAAAACAGTAGCAAAACGGGATTTCTTCAAAACTTCATAGTGTTTTCACTTAAACTCGAACTTGGGCGATTTTTGAAGAGGGACTTCACCACAAAGCCATAGGTATGTGTTCTTAGACTTGTTTTCTTCAATTTTCATTAACACTCATTAGATTTCTAGGCATAAATCATAAATCTTTATGGTAGAAATTGGGGATTTGGGTAGAGTTAGGGCTTTTTGAATAATTGGAATTTAGACCTCTTTTTGGGGTCGGATTCCAAAACTAATTGCGTATTCGTGCTCGTGGGTGAATGGGTGATCGGGTTTTGGTCCAAACCTCGTGTTTTGACCAAGCGGGCCTGATAACTATAATTTCTACATGTTTTATACCATTCTTACCTAAGCTTTGTGCATTAACTGCCATAAATTAGTCCCAAAATGCTTACAAGTTGCGCTTGATTGCAGGTTTGAGCGACAAGATGACAAATACCAAAGATCGGCTCAAAAAGGAGTGAAATCTGCCAAGTGTCAAAAGACAACTGAAGTGGGGAACAAAATGACCTGTGCGGTCCGCACTGATGTGTCACGCGGCCGCACAGGAGAGTTCAGAGGCTGGGTTATTTCAAGGTTTCCCTGCGCGGTCCGTACTGCTTTGCCACGCGGCCGCGCAGGATAGTTCAGAGACCATGCAATTTCCAAGTCAAGATGCGCGGTCCGCGCTCCTTTCCACGCGGTTCGCGCCCAAGAGTGTCAGAGACTTAGTCATTCAAGGCAAAGGCTCACGCGGCCGCACACCTAATCAGTGCGGTCCGCATGGATGAAGTTCAGAGAGGGTAGATTTGGACCAAAACACCCTACGCGGCCGCGCGTCACATTTGTGTGGTCCGCGTCCCCAGTGTCAGAAGCAAGATATGAAGACCCAAACCCCTACGTGGTCGCACGTCATTTGTGCGCGGTCCACGCCAGACCCTCAGGGGTATTTTTGTCCAGTTTTTTCCTGTGTAGTATAAATAGGACATTTTACTTTTTAGAGGAGGAGTTTTTTTTTTTGGTTTTTATCAGATAGCAGCTGAACTCGAGACTTCATAGTTTTAGCCTATTTTGGGCAATTTCTTCTAGTATTAACGTGGATTTGAGTAGATTAACATTGTAGTTAATTATTATGTCAATTTCATCTACTATTTCTTCAATTTTTGTTTCTATTATGGCTAGCTAAACCCATTAGCTAGGGTTGTGGCTCAACCCTAGTGTGGGTAATTAATGGATGTGATTGTTTAGTGCATGAATGATGTTGGGTATTTGTTATTTGGATTAATCTTATGTTTCATTAAGATTTGGTGGTTGCAAACACTAAGTCTAGCTTAGTGAGTCTTGACTCTTCTTGAGAAAGAGAGTCTATGACCCCAAGATTAATTCCAACAAGGAATTGGGATGGACCCATGAGAATGGTAGTCCCAATTAACGGGTTAAACCTCGAGAGAGTAATTACCCAACTTGAACCATAAGTTGCTTGGGCAAATTGGCCTACCCAATTGGTCTCGAGAGAGTCAATTGGGCAAAATCACTCTCTCTACCGAGAGGTGTGAGAGTGGGTGCAAAAGTGCAACGGTTATAGCATAAGTCCCATATTCATCATTCTTGCATTAGGAATCTCTACCCGTTAGTTGACCACCTAGGTACATGCCACGACCCTAGTGCCTTTCTCTATATTGCATACAACTTAGAATCTATATCTTAGCCTAACTTAGCTTTAAACTTGTAGTTGATAATCAAAAGAAAACAAAAAATGTTGGAAGATCAATTAGGAGCTAAAACATAGTCCTAGACCATACAAACACTCAACTCCAAATTGAAGCTCCCTGTGGAAAATTGACCCCGATACCACTATTGGGTAAAAGTATTAGCGCCCACTCTTCCTTAGGTTGAGTCCGCTGCGATCACTTTTTGGCGCCGTTGCCGGGGACCTTTACGGTGTTTGACTATTTGTTAGCTAGTTTTGTGTTTTGCTTCTTTTTCCTTCTTTCTACTTACTCTATTTGTGTTAATTCACTCAGGTACCAATGGCTTTAAACGCACAATATGCTATTAGTGTGGGAGTGGAGGAGGTGGAAGACGTAGAACAAGAGGAGGTTTTACCCCAAGCACAAAGACGGGGTAGAAATGCTAATGCAAATGTTAATGCTAATGACAACATACCAGACCCTCCTCCACCTCCACCAAGAGTGGCACCAAGAGTTCTACCCAATCAAGGGTACGCAAGTGCAATAGTTCCTCCCCGAATCCGGGCGGGGAACTTCCAAATCACCAATGTCATGCACACCTTGCTCGAACAACGAGGGTACTTCACAAGCGCCTCGGACCAAAACGCATACAAGCATTTGAAAGGGTTTGTGGATACTTGTTTGGGGAGCAAGCAGACAAATGTTTCGGAAAATGCACTGAGGTTAAGGCTTTTTCCCTTCTCACTTCGGGGGAAGGCATTGGATTGGTTGGAGAGACTCCCAAATCATTCCATAATTACTTGGGATGAGTTAGCCGATAAATTTATTTCCAAGTTCTTTTCTCCTAGTCATATGGCGGCTCTTCGAGATGAGATTCTAGCCTTCAAGCAAGAGCCGACGGAGCCTCTACATAAGATATGGGAGAGGTTTCGGACGATGGTAAAAGAGTTCCCCCAATAACGATATAAATGATGTTATGATCCAACAGACGTTCTATCCGGGTATAAACACAACAAACCAGTGCATTGTCAGTCAGTTGGCCGGTGGTAATTTTATGAAGCTTCCATACAACGAAGCTTGTGATGTTCTTGATGAAATGGCCGATACTTCTTCGGCATGGCAAAGCCGGGCTAATGTTCCTCAAGGTGATCCTAATGTTATACACTTGCATAAGGAGTTGCATGATCACGGCCAAGCCATTGCCGAACTCACAACAACAATGAACCAATTGGCTAAAGCGCAACTTCAACAAGTTCAAAATCCGCGCCAAGTCAATGCCGTGGAGGGAGTGAATATGATGAAAAGAAGGCAAAGAGGGCAACAACAACCTCAAGAAAATTTTGACAACTATGATGATGGTGGTGGATATTTGAATGAAGGTTTTGATGACCAAAGTGAGGAAGTCCAATATGTCAACAACTACCAAGGGAATAGAGGTAGTCAAGGGAATCAACAATGGAGACCCCAAGGTAATTGAGGCAATCAACAAGGTGGCAATTGGAATTACAATAGCAATCAAGGAGTCAATTGGGGGAACAATAATTCGGGGAATCAAGGTAATTGGAACGGGAACAACAATTGGAACAACAACAATGGTGGTCAAGGTGGTTGGAACAACAATGGTGGTCAAGGTGGTTGGAACAACAATGGTGGACAAGGTAATAGGGGGCAAGGCTTTCAAAGGCCCCCAATGTATCAACAACCCAATAACTCGCCTCCGTTTCAATCTCAAGGGTCGAGTTCGTCGGGAAATGACATGGGTCGAATAGAGAACATGTTTGAGCAAATGATGAAGAAGAATCATGACTCCGATGCTCAATTGGCCTCCCATAACACTTCAATCCATATTTTGGAAGTACAACTCGGGCAAATTTCGCAATCTCTCAACACTCGCCCAAAGGGTGCTCTACCAAGTGATACGGTAGTAAACCCCAAGGGTGGGCATAATAATCATGTGATGGCGGTGACCACGAGAAGCGGAAGAGGCGGTGATGTGCAAGCCTCAAGAGGTAATCGAGTTGTGGTTGATGAAGAAGAGTTGCAAAATGATGAGATCCCGTTGGTAGTTGAGGATGTTGTTGAACAAAGTGCAAGTGATGATGTGAGAATTGAAATTGATGAGGGTGAGGAGGAGACTCAAGAGGCCGTAAACCCGTCTAGGGAACACGTTATTGATATGCCCGAACCGGTGGTGCCAAAAGCCAAGGCACCCTTGCCTAGACCTCCTCCGCCATATCCTCAAAGGTTGGCCAAGCAAAAAAGTGACAACCAGTTTAAAAAATTCATTGAGATGATGAAGAGTTTGACTATAAATGTGCCCTTGGTGGAAGCACTTGAACAAATGTCGGGATATGAAAAGTACATGAAGGACTTGGTTACTAAAAAGAGATCGATGGAGTGTGAGACAATCAAGATGACGCACCAAGTGAGTTCCATTGTACATTCCATGGCTCCAAAGCTAGAGGATCCCGGAGCATTCACAATACCATGTACCATTGGAAGTGCCGATTTTGCAAAAGCCCTATGTGACTTGGGGGCAAGTATCAATCTCATGTCATATTCGGTCTTCAAGACCTTGGGTATTGGACAACCTCGTCCAACTTCTATGAGGCTTCAAATGGCGGACCGGTCAATGAAGCGGCCTTTGGGGATTATTGATGATGTCCTTGTTCATGTTGATAAGTTCATATTGTCGGCCGATTTCGTGATCTTGGATTGCGAAGTGGATTTCAAGGTGCCTATGATTCTTGGAAGGCCCTTCCTAGCTACGAGGAAGGCCTTGGTTGATGTGGAAGCGGGAGAATTGACCTTCCGTGTTGGAGATGAAAAGGTGGTGTTCCACGTGTGCAAATCAATGAGGCAACCAAATAGCACCGAGGTATGCTCGTTTGTTGACATTGTCACGGCGGTGATAGTGGATGACACAAGCGCAATGGCAAATGTTGAGGACCCACTTGAGGCCGTGTTATTGAACATGGATGTTGATGATGATGCTGGAAGGGTGGAGTGTGTGAACTAGGGATGTGTACGAATCGGATCGGATCGAATTTAGCATATTTCGGATTCGAATTTCGGATTTCGGATTCTAGAAAATGCAATCCGAATCCGATCCGAATTATATCTGATCGGATCGGATTTTAAATTTTTGGATCGGATCGGATATCGGATCGTATTATTATGTCTCAAAGTTAAACTAATATGTATATTTTCTTTGTAAAAGAGGCAATACATTAAGAAAAATTCATTTTTATGCAATTATGAGAGTATTATGGTGTCAATATAGCTAAATCTAGCAATTGTAAAGATAATAACTTGGAGGTTGATGTAAATTAAAGTGTAGTATTTATACATGTCCTAATAATTTTGAATTTCGGATTGGATTAGATTAAAATATACCAATCTGAAATCCGATCCGAAATTCGAAATTTTAATAAACATAATCCGAAATCCGATCCAATCCAAAATCCAAAATTCAAAATTGAATGGATCGGTTCGGATTTCGGATATCCGATCCGAATGAACAGCCCTAGTGTGAATGCATTACATGGCATGGGCTCGTATTCTTATGAACCGAGGAAGTTATCTCTTGATCTTGAAAATCGCAAAACTCCACCCACCAAGCCATCTATGGAGGAGCCACCGGTGTTGGAGTTGAAACCATTTCCTCCTCACCTTAGGTATGAATTTCTTGGTCCTAATTTCACTTTGCCGGTTATTCTTTCTTCTTGCTTGACTAATGTGCAGGTTGACGCCACTTTGGCGGTTCTTCAAAAGCGCAAGCGGGCGATCGGATGGACCTTGGCGGATATTCGGGGTATTAGCCCCCGTTTTGCATGCACAAGATAATATTGGAGGAGGATGCTAGGTCGACTCTTGAACATCAAAGGAGACTCAATGAGGCCATGTAAGAGGTGGTCAAAAAGGAAGTCATCAAGTGGCTTGACGCCGGTGTGGTGTATCCAATTTCTGACAGTTCGTGGACTTCTTCGGTACAATGTGTGCCAAAGAAGGGAAGAATGACGGTGGTGACCAATGACAACAATGAACTTATTCCAACTCATACTGTGACGGGTTGGAGGGTATGCATGGACTACCGGAAGTTGAACAAGGTGACTAGAAAGGACCATTTCCCATTGTCGTTCTTGGACCAAATGCTTGATCGTCTTGCGGGCCGGGCTTTCTATTGTTTTCTGGATGGGTATTCAGGCTATAACCAAATTCTCATTGCCCCAGAATACCAAGAAAAGACAACCTTCACATGTCCTTATGGCACATTCGCCTTCTCTCGAATGCCATTTGGATTATGTAATGCACCGGCGACCTTCCAACGATGTATGATGGCAATCTTCACCGACATGGTGGAGGACATATTGGAGGTCTTCATGGATGATTTTAGTGTGGTTGGGGACTCATTTGTTGAATGCTTGCAAAACTTGGATCGTGTGTTGGCCCGATGCGAAGACACAAACTTGGTTCTCAATTGGGAGAAATGTCATTTTATGGTAGAAGAAGGAATTATGTTGGGTAACAAAATTTCAAAAAGAGGGATTGAGGCTGATAAGGCAAAAATTGAGGTTATCTCAAGGCTCCCTCCCCCTACTTCTGTCAAAGGGGTAAGGAGTTTTCTTGGACATGCAGGTTTCTACCGAAGATTCATCAAAGACTTCTCTAAGGTAGTTAACCCGTTGTGTAAATTGCTAGAGAAAGATGCCAAATATGTGTTCGATGAGAGATGTATGGAGGCTTTCGAGCTTCTAAAGCAAAATTTGACGACTACCCCCATCATTACCGCACCAAATTGGAGCTTGCCCTTTGAGCTCATATGCGACGCTAGTGATGTTGCGGTGGGGGTGGTCTTGGGCCAAAGAATCAACAAAATGTTCCATCTGGTGTACTACTCAAGTAAGACAATGAATGAAGCTCAAAGGAACTACACGGTCACCGAGAAGGAATTGCTTGCCATTGTTTTTGCCATGGAGAAGTTTCGCCCATACCTTATGGGGGCCAAAGTGATTATTCATACCGATCACGCTGCCCTTAGGTACTTGATGATGAAGAAAGATTCAAAAGCGAGGTTAATGAGATGGGTGCTTCTTCTTCAAGAATTTGATTTGGAGATTGTTGATAGAAAGGGTAGTAAAAATCAAGTGGCGGACCACTTGTCTCGATTGGAGGAGGAAGGGAGGCCTTTGGACGGCCTTGAGATAAATGATGTTTTTTCGGATGAACAACTCCTCTCGGTTTCAATGCTAGACATGCCATGGTTTGCCGACATTGCCAATTATCTTGTTACCGGTGTGGTTCCGTATGATCTCTCTTCAAACCAAAGGAAGAAGCTCAAGCGGGATTGTTTGGACTACTATTAGGATGAGCCTTATCTTTTCAAAATTTGCACTGATGGTGTAATTCGCCGGTGTGTGCCCGAAGAAGAGCAATTGAGTATTGTGAAAGCTTGTCACTCTTCGTCCTATGGTGGCCATCATGGCGGGGCAAGGACGACGTCTAAAGTGTTGAGTTGTGGTTTCTATTGGCCTTCTTTGTTCAAGTATACCGGTGACTTTGTGAAAATATGTGATGAATGCCAACGTGCCGGAGGGATTTCGAAGAAAGATGAGATGCCCCTTAACACGATTCTAGAGGTTGACATTTTTTATGTTTGGGGGATAGACTTTATGGGACCATTCGTAAGTTCTTGTGGCAACACCTACATCTTGGTAGCGGTTGATTATGTGTCGAAATGGGTTGAGGCCATAGCTTTGCCGAATAATGAAGCTCGAAATGTGGTGGCGTTCTTGAAAAAGAGTATCTTCATGAGGTTTGGCACTCCACGTGCTATCATCAGTGATGGGGGTTCTCATTTTTGCAACCGGGCTTTTGACTCTTTGCTAGCCAAGTATGGGGTAAATCACAAGGTAACCACTCCTTATCATCCTCAAGCGAGTGGCCAAGTTGAGGTGTCCAACCGTGAGATCAAGAGTATTTTGTCCAAGACTGTTAATGAAAATAGGACCGACTGGTCGAAGAAATTGGATGATGCTCTTTGGGTTTATCGTACAGCTTTCAAGACTCCGATTGGTATGTCGCCGTATCGGTTGGTGTTTGGGAAGGCTTGTCATCTTCCGATAGAATTGGAACATAAGGCTGTGTGGGCCCTGAAAAAGTTGAACTTAGAATGGGATGTCGCTGCAATCTCCAGGTTGAGAAATTGAATGAACTTGATGAGTTTAGGTTTCATGCTTACTCCAGCTCGTCCTTGTATAAGGACAATATGAAGTACCTTCATGACAAGTATGCCCGAGGGAAGGAATTTAAAGTTGGTGACATGGTTCTTCTTTTCAACTCCCGGTTAAGGTTATTTCCGGGCAAGCTGAAGTCTAAGTGGAACGGCCAATTTGAAGTGGTTGGTGTAACTCCTTTTGGTGCCATTGATCTCAAAAATAAGAATGGTGAAGTTTTCTGGGTCAATGGCCATCGTGTCAAGCACTATTTGGGCAAGATTGATGACAACCATGTGGTGGCACTCATTCATTTGAAATGACTGTGATGGTAACATGCGTCGTGCCGCGACGTTAAATCAGGCGCTTCTTGGGAGGAAACCCATGTCTTTTTCTTTTTCTTTGTTTTTCTGTTGTAAAGTAGGATTTTTGAGCTGATAGTTTGTGAAGTGTTGTAGGGATAATGTTGAACCAGTGCAGGGCAAAAGTGCAAAATGGTCAGTCTCTGAATATTGCCTATGCGGCCGCGCAGCAAAACAGTGCGGTCCGCGTAGGTTTGAGCAGCTGATGGGTTAAGGCCTAGAAGACCCAGCGCGGCCGCGTGACATTTCTGTGCGGTCCACGCTGGAGGACCCAGAATTACATGCTCTCTAACAAAGTTCCCACGCGGTCTCACACCAAAGCAGTGCGGTCCGCGCTGGGATGGCTGAAAGTACCAAGTCTCTGAAGACTTCCACGCGGTCGTGCATCAAAACAGTGCGGTTCGCGTGGATTGAACAGCTAATGTGTAGGATGCAAAATCCAGCGCGGTCCGCGTCCCTTTTTGTGCGACCGCGCTGGTAGGTAGGTACTGGGTCCCATGGCTTTTCTATAAATAGAGGCCTTGGGCCTCATTTTAACCTTTTCGCCAAATTTACACCTAAGCTATTGTTTTCACTGTTCATCAAGACTAATTGTGCACATCCCTGGTAACAACTCTCATTCATTTCAATGATAGTCTAATTTTTGTTTTGTTTAATTGCTTTCTCTACTAGTGTAACTTCTTACTTTCGTCTTTTCCTTCTTAGTTTAACTGTTAGCTTAGATTTTTGTGTGTTTTAGTTTAATCATGGGTATAGAATCTTGTTAAATAACTGAGTAGGGACACTTAGGACCCAAAAAGGTGAACAAAAATTGGATTTAATTGAACAAACACCCGGCTCAGCTAAATTAGCCCTACGCGGTCGCGCAACATTTGTGCGAGGTCCGCGTGCCATTTGTGTGTGGTCCGCGTGATCCCAGCACGGCCGCGGTCCAAAACAGTGCGGACCGCGTGTGAAGAGTTCAGAGAGGTCAACATTTGGATATTTCACCTGCGCGGACCGCGTACCATTTCTGTGCGGTCCACGCTGAACCAACGCGGCCGTGGTCCAAATCAGTGTGGACCGCGTCGGTTTATTCAGAAAGGTATGTGTGGGTGTCAGTATACTGCACGGACCACGTGCCTTTTGGTGCGGTCCGCGCCCCTCTGTCTGTGTCACTGTATCTGCACTCTTTGCATTCAACTGAACTGTCTACTTCACCTTATGTGCTTCTATTAACAATGTTAGACATGTATTCCTTGTAGACAATGGTTCAAAAACGAGCGGGAAAAGAAAAACAACCCGGGAGAGGTGGTTCCTCCCGAGGGGGGAAAAGCAAGAGGATTGTGAAACTCACTCCTAAAACTAGGGAATTGATAAAGAAAACCTGGAAGATAATTCGGGAACCTGATAGAGCTGCATCTCATTCCACGGGGAGTGAGTATGCACCTTCACGGAGCATTACCTCGGAGTCTGCCCCCACCCACATGTCCACTTCATTTCAGCTCCGTGATTCCCCTTCCCCGGATCATGGTAATGTAGCCTCCTCCAAGAAGCCGGTTAATGTCATCTCGGACTCGTCTGATGAGTCTGTAGCAAGAGAAGAAGAGCAATACTCCACATCTCCCACAGCTTCATTATCAGGGTAGAGTGGAGGGTATGCTGAGGGAGGTGAGCCACAGGTCGGAGGGATAGAGTGTACTAGAAAACCGGAGGCATGGGCAGACAGGTTTGTTAGTGAGGTTGCTTTCCACAAATTCCGGGAGTGGTGGCCCAAAAGGAAACTGATTCCGGAGAGGCAGTTCATAGATGCTGATCTTGTCCCTCTCAACCCCCATATGAAAGCACAATTCCGCACTAGAGAGGGTTGGGGCTTCTTCAAAGAACGCGTTGAGATGGCGAATGATCATATGGTGAAGGAGTTCTATAGTAATGTTCACCATATAGTTCGGGACTCAAAAGCAACTAAAGTGAGGGACAAGACAGTTGTGTTTGATGGCAAATCATTGAATGAATTCCTGGGGTTCGAAGAAGAGGATGAATCGCAATATTTAGAAAAACTAGCAATGAAAGAGGAGGTTCGTCCTTGGTTGGCCGAGCACTTGGTAGCCCCGGGTACAGTCCCAGTCTGGTTGAAAGCACAAGAAAAGATCTTTAGGAACACCCTGAACTTTGAAGCCAAAGGGTGGTTGACTTTCGTGTGTAGTCGACTTGACTCGTCTACACATGATCACTCCATTCCCCTTCCTCGTGCTATCTTAGTAGCATCTATCATGGAGGGTTTCCCTCTGAATGTGGGTAATATTATGTTGAGAGTGATTTCTACAGTTGGTCAGGAGACCCAAACAAACTACCCCTTCCCAAACACACTCTCTTTGTACTTCAAAGAATTGAAAGTGAAGAAAAATAAATATGATGTCAAGGTACCTCCGGTGGCCGGTACTCATGGTATAGTCAGTTGGGTCCAGACAACCCGAAGAGGGGCAAGAAGAATGTGGCATCCACTTCCACCGCACCTGGCCAGTCTGAGGAGCCAGTGGTCATTGAGCAGCCTAGTGAGCCTTCCACCATTCCTGCTACTGACGAGGCATTGCCTCCAGGTCCGTCGTCAGCAGCTGGTCCTTCTATTGTAGCTGACCCGGTAGTCCCTTCATCAAAGACTCACCGGTTCACCGCAAACCAGCTCACCCATTCCCTTGCCAGTTTGAACAACTGGATGTCAGCTGCAACATCCAAGTTGCCTACATTGACCACTGCTGTACAGGCATAGGGAGCACCAGTTACTGTTGATATTCCTTCCTCCATTGAGGATTCACTGAAGAAGATCCTGGCTAACCAGGAAAAGATGATGGCGACGCAGGATGCCTTGACTAAGGCGGTTGGGGCACATGGCAAAGCGTTGGAGAAATTGGCTCGGGAGCACAAGAAGCTGAGAAAGCAGAAGGCTTCCAAGGAGTTAGTGACATAGTTGAGAGTGGATGTGGACAAGCTCATGGCGGATCAGTTGCCAATTGACCTACTATTTGGGGATCCGGCTGTAGAGCCAGCAGTAGCACAGGTACAGGAGAAGGAGCAGAGGCCGAGGAAAAAGAGGAAACTCCCTAGCACTAAGGGAGTTGTGATTGAGGTAGCACTGGTTCAGGAGAGTCCCTCCACTGCCCCACCAGTTGATGAGCCAGTTCTTGAGCAGGCACCTGTCCCAGCAGCACAGCAGCAGCAGGCCGGGGACCAGTTTGAGGTCCCCACCAGTATAGAGGACTTAGGAGCCACTGACCAGCACAGGGTGACGGATGAGGCTTGAGGGGCATTTCTATATCCTTTCTTTCATGTTGGTGCTTATTTTGATAGTTAGCATTGGGGACAATGCTAGCTTTTATTCGTGGGGGTGTGGCCCTACTATTTTGATTGACTGTTGGATTACTGTATATATTATTTTACTTTCAGCACATTCGTAGTTGTAGAATGGCTTGTATATAACTGTTCATTCTAGATGCTCTTAAACTCTATGTATATATTCATTTCCCCTAGTTGTATATTCTACTCCCCTTTTGTACATATTCATTCAGTTTTCATTTTGGCTTTCTATTTTTCGTTAAAAAAATTTCATTTTAGTTGTAAAGTTAGGCTCGTAGCCTTTTTGTTTTGTTTTGGCATTTGCAATAAGCCCTTGGTTTTCTTAATGCCACGGTTCTTTCCAAGGGTAGAGTGTTGTGCGAACCGGGTGGCTCTTCCCAATGATAGATGGCGTGACAACCTTCTTAAGGGTTTGAGTCCGTTTTTGATTTTCAAGTTTTTGTAGTTAAGGGTACCTCAGGCAAAGCTTCACTTGGGCCTAGCACATTTGCCTTTGATCCTATGGTCAAAGACATTATGTTGTGTTTAGGATGGTGAAAGTTGTGGCCTTGAGACTCTTGTGTTGACCAAACAATCATCATGTGGTCATTTTGGGCCATTGTGCGCTTGAATCATATCTAAGGTCGTTGTGGGCCCTCGACTCCGTCTTTGGCAATCCTTGAGTGTGTGTAGTGAGAATTCGAATCGTGAGCCCAAGTACCGAGCCGATGGCCTAGAACTTGCCCTGAATGTTTGTTGAGGCGAAATCATAGGTGGAACTTGACTTGAGACGTGATTATAGGCTCTCCTTAATTCAAAATGCAAAATTTGAACAATTTCCATGACCTACCAATGAAATAATCCCTAGTTTACCCCTTTTGAGCCTTAAACCTTTTTCTTTCATGAACCAAGCTACAAGCCGATACCCATTCTTAATGAGACCCTCTCTTGGCACCCAAATCTTCCCTTGAGTAAATGGAAAATATCTAAGTTTGAGGGGGAGAGACAAGAAAGGCATCATGTGGTAAAAAGGCGCAAAAGCAAAAGAAAAGGAAGGCAATGAAAAAGAGAAAAAGACAAAAAGAAAGACAAAAATGAAAAAGAACCAAAAAGGGAATCCAAGGACAACAAAAAAGTGAAAAAGGTGTGGAAAAGTGGTAAAAGGGAGAAAGGGTTTGAATTGCAAAAGAAAGAGTGATAATGTGTCTCTCTAACCCCTTAAAAGAAGTATATTACTCAATTGAGTCAAGAAAGTGTGCCAAAATAAATCAAAAGAAGTGTTTAAGGGAAGATTGAACCCATTTGAACAAAAACATGTCCTACCTTTACCCAAAGCCTTCACAATGACTCCTCAAAAGTCCTATATGATCTTGAGTTGAGGGAAGCCTACATTAGTGGATACTTACATAAGGGGCAAGCATATGGTACTTAGAGTCGGACTTAGGGCCTTTTCTTTGTGAGAGATGAGAGAGAAGTCCATTCACCTCGATTTGTGTGCAAATACTCTAAAAAGGTGAGGTTCACTTAGGGAAAGTCGAGGATGTGTGAGTTTGGGTTCCACAATGACCAAAGAAATTGAGAAAGGTTCCTTGATGAAATGTGTCAACTCTTGATGCTCTTGTGTCACACTTGATCCACAAGTTTTCAAAGTTTAAATGTGTTAATGATGCATTCGCATTGAGGGCAATTGTTAGTCCCAATTGATGCTTGTTGAGGTTACTTTAGGATAAACAGGAATTACTTGGGTGTTTTCCATTGAGGGGTAGGTCTCATTTTATTTACTTGAGGACAAGCAAAGGTTTAAGTTTGGGGGAGTTGATAACTGTGATTTCTCCATGTTTTATACCCATTCTTACCTAAGCTTTGTGCATTAACTGCTATAAATTAGTCCCAAAATGCTTACAAGTTGTGCTTAATTGCAGGTTTGAGCGACAAGATGACAAATACCAAAGATCGGCTCAAAAAGGAGTGAAATCTGCCAAGTGTCAAAAGACAACTGAAGTGGGAAACAAAATGACTTGTGCGGTCCGCACTGATGTGTCACGCGGCCGCACAGGAAAGTTCAGAGGCTGGGTTATTTCAAGGTCAACCTGCGCGGTCCGCACTGCTTTGCCACGCGGCCGCGCAGGATAGTTCAGAGACCATGCAATTTCCAAGTCAAGATGCACGGTCCGCGCTCCTTTCCACGCGGTCCGCGCCCAAGAGTGTTAGAGACTTAGTCATTCAAGGCAAAAGCACACGCGGCCGCACACCTAATCAGTGCGGTCCGCGCGGATGAAGTTCAGAGAGGGTGGATTTGGACCAAAACACCCTACGCGGCCGCCCGTCACATTTGTGCGGTCCACGTCCCCAGTGTCAGAAGCAAGATATGAAGACCCAAACCCCTACGCGGTCGCGCGTCATTTGTGCGCAGTCCGCACCAGACCCTCAGGGGTATTTTTGTCCAGTTTTTCCTGTGTAGTATAAATAGGACATTTTACTTTTTAGAGGAGGAGTTTTTTTTTGGTTTTTATCAGATAGCAGCTGAACTCGAGACTTCATAGTTTTAGCCTATTTTGGGCAATTTCTTCTAGTATTAATGTGGATTTGAGTAGATTAACATTGTAGTTAATTATTATGTCAATTTCATCTACTATTTCTTCAATTTATGTTTCTATTATGGCTAGCTAAACCCATTAGCTAGGGTTGTGGCTCAACCCTAGTGTGGGTAATTAATGGATGTGATTGTTTAGTGCATGAATGATGTTGGGTATTTGTTATTTGGATTAATCTTATGTTTTCATTAAGATTTGGTGGTTGCAAACACTAAGTCTAGCGTAGTGAGTCTTGACTCTTCTTGAGAAAGAGAGTCTATGACCCCAAGATTAATTCCAACAAGGAATTGGGATGGACCCATGAGAATGGTAGTCCCAATTAACGGGTTAAACCTCGAGAGAGTAATTACCCAACTTGAACCATAAGTTGCTTGGGCAAATTGGCCTACCCAATTGGTCTCGAGAGAGTCAATTGGGCAAAATCACTCTCTCTACCGAGAGGTGTGAGAGTGGGTGCAAAAGTGCAATGGTTATAGCATAAGTCCCATATTCATCATTCTTGCATTAGGAATCTCTACCCGTTAGTTGACCACCTAGGTACATGCCACGACCCTAGTGCCTTTCTCTATATTTCATACAACTTAGAATCAATATCTTAGCCTAACTTAGCTTTAAACTTGTAGTTGATAAATTGTAGTTGATAATCAAAAGAAAACAAAAAATGTTGGAAGATCAATTAGGAGCTAAAACATAGTCCTAGACCATACAAGCACTCAACTCCAAATTGAAGCTCCCTGTGGAAAATTGACCCCAATACTACTATTGGGTAAAAGTATTAGCGCCCACTCTTCCTTAGGTTGAGTCTGTTGCGATCAGGGCTCGGGGTCAATTTTTGACTTTTTGGGGAAAATGATAGAAAACCTATTATTAAGCGTTGGATATGAATTCTTTAGTATATATTAATGTTGTTAAATTAATTTGGACTAGATACAAGTAATTTGGAGGCGAATTCTAAAGGAAAAGCGGTGTTTGAGGCTTGAGTTGGCCGTGGAAGTTTGAGGTAAGTGTTTGGTCTTACCTTAGCTTGAGGGATTAAGAGTTGTGTCTTATTAGCTTTGTGTTAATTGTGGAGTACGATGTATAGACATGGTGACGAGTATCTATACGCTGGTATCAAGCATGTTTGTGAGTCTTGTATTGTAATTTTATGACTCCGTTGTGGTTCATTCGTGCTTCATATGAGAATTATATTATTGTCCCTTGCCGGGATGTTGTTGTGATATTATTGTTCCCTTGCCGGGATGTTGTTGTGATATTATTGTTCCTTTGTCGAGATGTTGTTATTATGTTATTATTCCCTTGCCGGGATCTTTTATGATTAGTGTTGATAAATGAAATGGGAGGGGGTTGCACGCATATAATGGTAATACATGAAATAGGAGCAGGTTTCACGCCTACAACAGTAATATATGAAATAGGAACGGGTTGCACGTCTGCAACGGTAATATATAAAATGGGAGCGGGTTGCACACCTGCAACTGTATTATATGAAATGGGAGCGGGTTGCACTCCTGCAACGGTACTATATGAAATGGGATTAGATTGCGCGCCTGCAACAGTAATATATGAAATGGGAGCGGGTTGCATGCCTGCAATGGTACTATATGAAATGGGAGCGGGTTGCACGCCTGCAACGGTAATATATGAAATAAGAGCGGGTTGCACGCCTGCAACAGTACTATATGAAATGGGAGCGGATTGCACGCCTGCAATAGTAATATATGAAATGGGAGCGGGTTGCACGTCTGTAATGGTACTATATGAAATGGGAGCGGGTTGCATGCCTGCAACGTTAATGTATGAAATGGGAGCGTGTTGCACGCCTGAAACGGTAATATATGAAATGGGAGCGGGTTGCACGACTGCAACGGTACTATATGAAATGGGAGTGGGTTGCACGCCTGCAATGGTAATGTATGAGATGGGAGTGGATTGCACGCCTGCAATGGTAATATATGAAATGGGAGCGGGTTGTACGCCTGCAACGGTACTATATAAAATGGGATCGGGTGGCACGCCTGCAACGGTATTACATGTGTACTTGTTTCTTATTTCCTTATCTTTTGCTGGTAATTGATTTATGGCGTTCCTTACATTTCTCCTACTATTATTCTGTTGTTATTTGTTACTCCCCGCAGCATGTTTCCCCCGCCCAACTTTAACTGTAATTATCTACTTTTATTTCCATTGTATATGATTTAACTACACAGTTTTATTTGGTAGCCTGGTCCTAGTCTCGTCACTACTTCGCTGAAGTTAGGCTAGGCACTTACCAGCACATGGGGTCGGTTGTGCTGATACTACACTCTGTATTGTCTGCAGATACTGATACCGAAGCGTTTGGACCGCAGTGAGGGTGCTGTCTTTAGTCCACTCAGGCGACCCGAGGTAGTCCTGCAGACGTCCGCAGGCCTTGGCATCTCTGATCATGCCCAACTATGCCTCATAAAAAGGACAAAGCGGTCGTTGCAAATATAATCCGGTTTACAAGTCCGGAGTCGAATCCCACAGAGAACTAAAGCTTAGCTACAGTTGTTCACTATCACCAAGAATACAAGCTTGAACAATTCCTAACTTATAGATATTTAGATTCTTGTGTTTAACTAACTAACTAACAAATTAAAATAATAAATTAACACTAAAGATACTACAGGTTGGAGAAAAGATTAAGGAGGTCTAGAGTTATGATTTCCCCAATTATAGGAATCCTTCCCGCTATGTCTTCTAAAATTTCGCCTAAGTATTCTCTACCGATCATGAGCGCTCTACATGTTGTAATTCTCTCCCGAGTAATTACGACAATTTACTAGACATACTCTCCCGAGTTACGCTAGCTGGCTTTAATTATAGCTCACTTAGATCGCACCCAAGATTTCGTTATCCCTAATCCCACCTTTAAACCCTTGGTTATTGATTCCTCACATACGTCGGGAGTGATGTTATTCAACAACGCACTCTCTATCGAGTAATACATACTAAATAGGCACATCTAATTGAGGGCCCTTCAATCAACCACAAGAATAATATAGTTGAACAAATAGAGAAAATACTACGGCTCAATTTTATAAAAACATAACAAGAATTTATCCTACAAAAGGTTCCATCAAAACCCTAGATAACAAATTAGCTATTCATAATAGTATGTAAAACTAAAATACTAAAAGTCATAATCAACAATGAAAAATAGGAAGAGGAAGGAAAAACTCGTAGAAGAATTCCTCGCCTTTCTCCTATTGTGTCTCTGCCTCCTTAGGTCGAATCTCTAACAAAAATTGGTCTCCTCCCCTCAAAATACTATTTTTCCATGTATATATACCAAATAGGGTCGGTCCCAAATAATTATACCATCTCCTACACGAAAACGGACAAGTTTCCAGGCCTGGACGTCCACAGCCATGGTCCGGGCGCGGTACTTTCCTAGTGTACTGCCACAGTCCGCGGTCGCGGCTTCGACCGCGTTTTCCACCCTATTTCATTTGGAATTTGGAAAACTGTAAGACATTTAAGTTGTATCCCTTTGAGTTAGATTTCCAATCATATATTGTGGAGCCCAAATGGAGTTCTGAGTGAAAAGTTATGTACATTTTACTAGACAGCGCAATATGCCTACTCGATTCTTTGTTTTGTTGCTCTATCCTCGGTTGATCCCCGAATACGATCCCGGCTTAATTCTTTGGGCTTTTACTCGGACTTCAAAGCTCCAAATCACTTAAATTCATTCCATAACTTCTACATAGCTCGGAATCACTCCTACAAAGCATAAAACACACAATTAGTGCAAGACACTAGCGATTAAAGCTCAAACTCAATTAAAGTGCAGTAAATTTGAGTGTAATAAATGACTAAAATACGTAATTATAGCCTATCATCAATACCCCACACTTAAACTATTTCTCATCCTCGAGCAATTAAACTACACTTTTTTATAGATACGACCTTTTTAAATAATTCTCCTAACTCATCACACCAAGATTATTTAAAATAAACTAAGCACAAAAGCGTAACATCTTCACCTCAAGATTTGACTCACAAGTACCATGCATTATTCACAACTCACTCACTTAATCTAACATAGAGGTCACTGACATTACCTTTCCTTCATGAATCAAGTGCCCTCACACAACAAAAGAGAGTAGTTCCACACAAAAAAATTTAGGAACACTTAGGAACTCAAGATAGAAAGAATTCACTCACTCTCAGAAATAACATTCATATGCCACAAAAGATGCACCATAAGCTTGCTCGTAGTATACTACTCCATTAATCGAGCTCATTCAATCTAGGATCAATTAGGACTTTATTTGGTTGTAATGTAGGCTACGGGACGGGTAGGATACATTTAGATATAAGAGTAACTACACCTCCCTAAGCAATTTAATACATATACTTTAACATTCAAACCCTATACTTATGTCAAACCAAACTCCATCTTCACATCAATGTATATTACCACATACTTCTTTAAGCACAATAACATCAAGAGTCACCATTTATTAAAGGAATACTTTTTTTTCACAGCAATACAACTATTTTTTTCAATTCAAGTGGCTCTTGCTTGATCAAAACAGTGCACCTTTCTCCTGATTTCATTAGTTCCACTCAAAAGCCAAACCAACCACCCTACACTTTAACTTTTACATAAATCATCACAATTCAAGTGCTCATGAGAGGTTAGAAGGTTCAAATAGATGGTTAATTCAAACAAATGGGTAAGACTTGTAATGTGGTTGCCAAAGAAACATGATTACAGGCTCAAATGTGTTAACTATGATACATAACAATTAGGTGGGTAAAACATACATATCTGGCTCAACAAAGAAACGCCTATATCACTTCCTAGACTAAACAAAACTACTATTTTGCTTTGTAAATACACAGGGCAAGTTCTATGCATCAAATGCAATGCACAGAATATAACAAATCCTTACACACACATGACACATAACTCACTCAGGATTAGTTCCATCAAGACACTCTAGTCAAAACAGTTAAGTAAAGTTAAGATCATAAAATTTAAGGTACTTATACAAGAGTAAAAAACTGAGCCTAAGCGTCACAAACAAAGTACTCACTATTCTCAAGGTATAACAAAGTCAAGAGATATTTCTTCAATTCAAAACACAATACAATGGCTCCTACTCCCAAAAAAAATTAACTACACTCGGTTCAAACAAAACCCTTGGAAAAGAACCGTGGTTTAAAGAAAAATCAAGGGGTAATTGCTACACTACCTAACAAAAGAAAATCTTTTTGTTTTTTTCTTTAGACTTAAATCCCTCAAGAAAATTATCTAATGGATCCATCATTGGGAGAAGTCCAATCTTTTAAAAAAATAATTTAATTAAACTAACAGAACTAAAGTAGCATGAAAAGTCACCCAGACAATCTCTTCACTCCACACTTAAAATTGTGCATTGTCCCCAATGCACAACATAACCATAAAAGGGTAAGAGAAACTCCCTGGTAGGCCAAAGGCCGAAGCACTAGCAGTTCATGGGGTACTCAGACTTCTCCGAGGCTTCGTCCTTTGTGCGGGTACCTCACACTTAGTTCCAACCATCTGCTTAGATGTTGCATACTTCCAATAGCATTGCTTTTCATGCTCCTAGAAAATTAAAAATCGGCACTACAAAAATAATACAATAAAAAAATTATCAAAAAAATAAAATAAAGCAGTAAAGCTGGGTTGTCTCCCAACAAGCGCTTGATTTAACGTCGCGGCACGACGCGAATCACTTTTTGCCTCCACTTCGAACTTATAAATTGGATCCCAAGTTTTGATTCTGCTCTATGATCATGCTCCTAGGGTGGTGGAATGAATCTGACTGGCCCACTAAAATAATGTAGTGTTCTACACTTCTTGGCCTTTAGATGAAGTGTGTAATTCTGACTTTCTGGCAAGAAGAACTCCAGAATGTAAGCACCTTGTTCCTCATTCCTTGACTCCTCAAGTAGCTCGGATGACTCTATTTCTATATCATCATCCAAACACAATATTGAAAAATGCTTGAAGTGTGGACCAATGCGCTCAACTACATGAACATGGGACTGTCTACATTCTCAACACTAATGACAATAGAGTCAACTAAATATGTAACCTCAATATCCTTGGTTGACTCTAGTATCTCTTCTACGACATCGGCATCCTCAAAATCTAGTTCGATTGATTGTTGGTGTTCTACTATGGCCTTCTTCTCTAGCTCATCCTCGTATTTTTTAAATCCTCCAGTATAATGGCAATTTTTACAGCCAATTCATGCTCATATTGGCTACTATCCACAATATCAACTTGTTGCGCTTTACAAAGTTCAATTAATTTATTTGTTTGAGCCTCCAAGTTGTGAAGTTGTCGCTTGCCTTTGTATCAGTCGTGGTATCTTATTATATAGTTCCATGCAATACTTTAACATATCTTTGATCTCTTTCCAGTTATCATCCCTGGGTTCTTTGTTACTATTAACTTCACAAGAAAAAGAAGAACCATCAAAGTAAGGGGTTGGGGGAAGATAAGAACTATAAGCACAATCATGAAAGTGACCATCTTGACCACCACACATATCACACACATTCCACATACAAGATTGAGTTGGTGCACAAAACTCGCTCTCGGGAATATTTTGATAATTTTGCCCTGGGTAGTTTCCTTCACAATATGCATAAAGAGGATTAAAAGCAGAATTACCAACATCAAAATTCTCATAATTCCATGATGCCATGTCACTCATATCAAAAATAAAAAAGAAAAAAATTAAAAATAAATAAATAATCAAATACATGAAAACAAAAATCACATTTCAAACCTGCAACCTAGAAATATGTACACCTACAGCTACACCGTTAGTTCCCCGGCAACGGTGCCAAAATTTGATCACGCCCAACTATGCCTTATAAAAAGAACAAAGCGGTCGTTGCAAATATAATCCGCTTTACAAGTCCAGAGTCGAATCCCATAGAGAACTAAGGCTTAGCTACAGTTGTTCACTATCACCAATAATACAAACTTGAACAATTTCTAACTCATAGATATTAAGATTCTTGTGTTTAACTAACTAACTAACAAATTAAAATAATAAATTAACACTAAAGATACTACAGGTTGGAGAAAAGATTAAGGAGGTCTAGAGTTATGATTTTTCCAATTGTTGGAATCATTCCCGCTATGTCTTCTATAATTTCTCCTAAGTATTCTCTACCGATCATGAGCGCTCTGCATGTTGTAATTCTCTCCCGAGTAATTACGACAATTTACTAGACATACTCTCCCGTGTTACGCTAGCTGGCTTTAATTATAGCTCACTTAGATCGCACTCAAGGTTTCGTTATCCCTAATCCCACCTTTAAACCCTTGGTTATTGATTCCTCACATACGTCGGGAGTGATATTGTTCAACAACTACCTAAATATGCACTCTCTCCCGAGTAATACATACTAAATAGGCACAGCTAATTGTGGGACCTTCAATCAACTACAAGAATAATATAGTTGAACTAATAGAGAAAATACTATGGCTCAATTTTATAAAAATATAACAAGAATTTATCCTACAAAAGGTTCCATCAAAATCCTAGATAACAAATTAGCTATTCACAATAGTATGTAAAACTACAATACTAAAAGTCATAATCAACAATGCAAAATAGGAAGAGGAAGGAAAAACTCGTAGAAGAATTCCTCGCCTTGCTCCTATTGTGTCCCTGCCTCCTTAGGTCGAATCTCTGTCAAAAATTGGTCTCCTCCCCTCAAAATACCATTTTTCCATGTATATATACCAAGTAGGGTCGGGCCCAAACAATTATACCTTCTCCTACGCGAAAAAGGACAAGTTTCCAGGCCTGGACATCCGTGGATGCGATCCGGGCGCGGTACTTTCCTAGTATACTGCCTCAGTCCGCGTCAGGTCCGCAGTTGCATTTTTGACCGCGCTTTTCACCCTGTTCCGTTTAGAATTTGGTAAAACATAAAACATGTAAGTTGTAGTCCTTTGAGTTATGTTTCCAACCATATATTGTGTCACCCAAATGGAGTTATGAGCGAAATATTATGTATATTTTACTAGACAGTGCACAATACGTCTACTCGATTCTTCGTTTTATTGCTCTATCATCTGTTGATCCTCGAATACAATCTGGACTTAATTACATGGACTTTTACTCAGACTTCAAAGCTCCAAATCACGTGAATTCATTCCATAACTTCTACATAGCTCGGAATCACTCCTACATGGCAGAAAACACACAATTAGTGCAATACACTAGCGATTAAAGCTCAAACTCAATTAAAGTGCAGTAAATTTGAGCGTAATAAGCGACTAAAATACGTAATTATAGCCTATCATCAGTCTCCTTCTATCATTTCTCTTTCTGTTTTTACTTATTCAGAGACAGGCTTATTTATTTCCATTCAGACCTTATTTGTAGTATTCTTAGATAGTCCGTGACTTGTGACACCAAATTCTAGGTAGTACTGTACTTCAAATTATGTAGCAATGTTTGGTTGAATATTAAGTTTTCGTCTTATGTATTTTCGATTATTTAAATTATTTCGTTGTTTAATCACTTATTATTTAAAATTGTTGAACATGTTTAATAAAAAGGGTAATGATTTTATAATATTCGGCTTACTAGCTTCCACGAGTAGGCGCCATCACAACTCCTGACGGTGGGAAATCCGGGTCGTGATAAGTTGGTATTAGAGATATAGGTTACTTAGGTCTCACAATCCACGTACAAGCTTAGTAGAGTCTGAGGGATCGGTACAGAGACGTCTGTATTTATCCCTAGAGGCTACAGAGTTAGGAAAAACTTCACATCTATTCTTCTCTATCGTGCGATTTTGTTCTCTCACCGCTAAATTAAACCCTCTACTATTGTTCTTCCGCGAATGGCGAGGTCATGTACCGCTTCTTCAGCCGAGCGGAAGCTCATACCAGCGATGGATCAACTACATCTTTAGATGCCTTGTGGAGATTGGACAGGTACACCAAGCTCTTCACTACTACTTTTAGCGGTGCATCTTCTGAGGATCCCCAGGATTATTTAGACAGCTGTCATGAGGTTCTCAGGAACATGGGCATAATGGAGACCAATGTGGTAGACTTTGCTACTTTCCGCTTATATGGATCTGCCAAGACTTGGTAGAGAGATTATTGTTTGGTTAGACCAGTTGGGTCACCAATTTTGACTTGGGATCAGTTCCCTCAGCTATTTCTGGAGAAGTTTCTTCCTATCACTGAGAGAGAGAGTGTGAGGAGGTTCATTGAGGGACTCATTTAGCCTATTCGATTGCAGATGGCTAGGGAGACAGGGAGTGAGATTTCTTTTCAGGAGGCGGCCAATGTGGCCAGGAGAGTCGAGATGGTTCTATCACAGGGGGTGGTCAAGGGTCTGATAAGAGGCCTCGTCATTTGGGTAAATTCAGTGGTGCCTCATCTGGAGGCAGGGATTCTTTTGGTAGAGGCCATCCTCCTAGGCCTTTTCAGTCAGCACTTCAGGCTTCTCATAGTGCCCCAGATGGTCGTGGTTCTCACATGCAGTATTTCGATCAGTAGTCATATAGTGCATCACCAGCTCCTATTAGTGCACCTCTGCTTCAGTGTTTTCAAGGTCGTCAACCCCAGCAGACGAGAGCTTGTTTTACTTGTGGTTACACGAGGCACATTGCTAGATATTTCCCTCGAGCATCGAGTAGTTCTCAGCACCAGGGTTCCCGTACCATGGTTCAGGCACCGAGTGTTCCACCGCCCGCCCGCCCTGCCAGCTAGAGGTGGAGGTAGAGATGCTAGAGGTGGAGGTAGAGGTATTAGAGGTGGAGCTCAGGCCACTAGAGGTGGAGGCCAGCTGGTAGCAGGCCATCCTAGAGATGTAGTTCAAAGTGGTGGGGCCCAGCCCCGATGTTATGCTCTTCCAGCCAGACCTGAGGCTATGGTTTTCGATGCAGTTATCACATGTACTGTTTTGGTTTATAGTAGAGAGGCTTCTGTTTTATTTGATCCAGGATCTACGTACTCCTATGTGTCATCTTATTTTGCATCGTATCCGGTCATGCCTAGTGATTCCTTGAGTGCTCCTGTATATGTGTCTACACTAGTGGGTGATTCTATTGTGGTAGATCATGTCCATCATTCATGTATAGTTGTGATTGGGGGTCTGAGGACTCGTGTAGATTTGTTACTTTTGGACATGGTTGATTTTGATGTCATATTGGGGATGGATTGGTTATCACCTTACCATGCGATCTTGGATTGTCATGCCAAGATTGTGACCTTAGCCTTGCTGGGGTTGCCTCGTTTAGAGTGGAGAGGGACTTCTGATCATTCTACCCATAGTGTTATCTCATATATGAAGGCTCGACGCATGGTCAAGAAGGGGTGTTTGGCCTATTTGGCATATGTTCGTGATTCTAGTGCCGAGGTTCCTTCTATTGATTATGTGCCTGTTGTTCGTGAGTTTCCTAAGGTATTTCCTTTAGACCTATCGGGTATGCTACCCGATAGGGATATTGACTTCTGTATTGATTTGGCTCCGGGCACTCAGCCCATTTCTATCCCGATGTATCGTATGGCCCCGCCTGAGTTGAAAAAGTTGAAGGAGTAATTGCAAGACTTGCTCGAGAAAGGCTTCATTAAACCTAGTGTCTCGCTTTGGGGGTGGGCTGGTGTTGTTTGTTAAGAAAAAGGACAGATCGATGTGAATATGTATAGATTAGCGGTAGTTGAACAAGGTTACAATCAAGATTAAGTATCCATTACCGAGGATTGATGATTTGTTTGATCAGTTCCAGGGTGCCAAGGTATTTTCGAAGATTGACTTGAGATCTGGCTACCATCAGTTGAGGATTAGGGCATTCGATGTCCCTAAGATAACTTTCCGTACTCGGTACGGGCATTATGAGTTCTTGGTGATGTTATTTGGGTTGACCAATGCCCAGCATCTTTTATGGATTTGATGAACCGAGTGTTCAGGCCTTACTTGGATTCATTCGTGATAGTCTTCATTGATGATATTTTGATTTATTCTCGCAGTCGGTAGGAGCATGAGCAGCATTTAAGAGTTGTTCTTCATACTTTGAGAGATAGTCAGTTGTATGCTAAGTTTTCGAAGTGCGAGTTTTGGTTGGGTTAGTTGCTTTCTTGGGTCATGTTGTTTCAGCAGAGGGTATTCAGGTAGATCCAAAGAAGATAGAGGAAGTCAAGGACTGGCCTAGACATACATCAGCTACAGAGATCCGGAGTTTCTTAGGTTTGGTAGGCTATTATTGTCGGTTTGTGGAGGGGTTTTCATCTATTGCAGCCCCAATGACTAGGTTGACCCAGAAGGATGCCCAAATTAGGTTGTCAAACGAGTGCGATGCGAGCTTTCAGAAGCTCAATACAGCTTTGACGACGGCACCTGTGTTGGTTTTGCCCACAGGTTCAGGGCCATATACAGCTTATTTTGATGTATCTCTTATTGGACTTGGTACGGTTTTGATGCAGGATGGCAAGGTCATTGCTTATGTTTCACGTCAGTTGAAGATTCATGAGAAGAACTATCCGGTCCATGATTTAGAGTTAGCAGCCATTGTTCACGCATTGAAGATTTGGAGGCATTATCTGTATGGCATGGCATGTGAGGTGTTCACGGATCACAAGAGTTTGCAATACTTGTTCAAGCAGAAGGAGTTGAATTTGAGGCAGAAGAGGTGGTTGGAGCTATTGAAAGACTATGATATTACCATCTTATATCATCCGGGGAAGTCCAATGTGGTGGTCGATGCTTTGAGTAGGAAGTTAGCCAGTATGGGCAGTCTTGCATATATTCCGGTTGGTGAGAGGTCGTTTGCTTTGGATGTTCAGGCTTTGGCCAATCAGTTCGTGAGATTGGATGTTTCTGAGCCCAGCCGTGTATTAGCTTGCAAAGTCGCTCGTTCTTCTTTATTGGAGCATATCCGAGATCGGCAGTATAATGATCCTCATTTATGTGTCCTCAGAGACATGGTGCAGCACGGTGGTGCCAAGCAGGTTACATTAGGAGATGATGGAGTTTTGAGGCTTCAGGGTCGAGTTTGTGTGCCTAATATGGATGGATTCCGAGAGTTGATTTTAGAAGAGGCCTATAGTTCCCGGTACTCTATTCATCCGGGCGCCGCTAAAATGTATCAGGATTTGCGGCAGCACTATTGGTGGAGGAGGATGAAGAAGGATATTGTTGCGTATGTGGCACGGTGTTTGAATTGTCAGCAGGTAAAGTACGAGCATCAGAGACCTGGTGGTTTGTTTTAGAGGATTGAGATTCCCGAGTGGAAGTGAGAGCGTATCACTATTGACTTTATTGTTGGACTCCCACGGACGCAGAGGAAGTTTGATGCAATGTGGGTTATTGTTGATAGGTTGACTAAGTCAGCGCATTTCATTCTTGTGGCAGTCTCCTATTCTTCCTAGAGGTTAGCTGAGATCTATATCCGAGAGATTATTCGTCTTCATAGTGTGCCCGTGTCTATCATTTCTGATCGAGGTACGTAGTTTACCTCGCATTTCTGGAGAGCAGTTCAACGAGAGTTGGGCACACGGGTCGAGTTGAGCACAACATTTCATTCTCAGACGGACGGGCAGTCCGAGCATACTATTCAGATTATAATGGATATGCTCCGAGCTTGTGTCATTGACTTTGGAGGCTCGTGGGATCAATTTTTGCCTTTAGCGGAGTTTTCCTACAACAATAGTTACCAGTCGAGTATCCAGATGGCTCCTTATGAGGCTTTGTATGGTAGGCAGTGTCGGTCGCCAGTTGGATGGTTTGAGCCGGGAGAGGCTCGGTTGTTGGGTACGGATCTAGTTCAGGATGCCATGAACAAGGTCAGGATCATTCAGGATAGGCTTCGTACAGCTCAGTCCAGGCAAAAGAGTTATGCCGACCGTAAGGTTCGTGATGTGGCATTCATGGGAGTGTCGCCTATGAAGGGCGTGATGAGATTTGGAAAGAAGAGCAAGCTTAGCCCTAGGTTCATTGGCACGTTTGAGATTCTTGATCGAGTGGGAGAGGTGGCTTACAGACTTGCGTTACCGCCGAGTTTATTAGCCGTGCATCCAGTGTTTCATGTGTCTATGCTTCGGAAGTATCACGATGATCCATCCCACGTGTTAGACTTCAGCACTATCCAGTTGGACAAGGACTTGTCATATGAGAAGGAGCCGGTAGCTATTCTAGACCGGCAGGTTCGTCAGTTGAGATCGAAGAGTTTCCCTTATATTTGTGTTCAGTGGAGAGGTCAGCCTGCTAAGCCATCAACCTGGGAGTCCGAGTCCGATATGCGGAGCCGTTATCCCCATCTTTTCCCCGACTCAGGTACTTCCTTCTTATGTCCGTTCGAGGACGAACGATTGTTTTAGAGGTGGAGGATGTGATGACCCAAAAGGTCATCACTTGATTTACGAGTAAATTCTCTGTTCTGAGGCCTTAGAAGCCGCCTTTTTCCTCACCTCAATTTGCGTGCACGGTCCTGGCGCATATCAGGAACGCTTTTATGTGGAAATGTGATGAAAATGTTAATTTGGCCTTAAAAATTTAATTTAAGTTGACTTCGGTCAACATTTTGGGTAAACGGACTCGGACCTGTGATTTGACGGTCCCAGAGGGTCCGTAGGAAAATATGGGACTTGGGCATATGCCCAGAATCGAATTACGAAGTACCAAGCCCGAGAAATAAATTTTTGAAAGAAATTATTTTACTGAAAATATAAGGGTATTTGGAAATTTGATTATATTTGAAATTTATGGTATCGGGCTCGTATTTTGGTTCCGGAGCTCGGTACAGGTTCAATATGACATTTAAGATGCGTATGTGAAATTTGGTAAGAAACGGAAGTCGTTTGATGTGATTCGGATCCGTAGTTGTAAAATTTGATACTTTGAAAGTTTTGAGATTTTTCTTAGATTTCTATGCTAAATTCGTTGTTTAAGATGTTATTTTGGAAATTTGAACACACGAGCAAGTCCGTATGATATTTTTAGAGTTGCGTGCATGTTTGGTTTAGAGCTCCGAGGGCTCGGGTGAGTTTCGGATAGGCGTCGGGGTGATTTGAACTTAGAAAATCTAGTGTTTTTGCTGTTTGCTTGTGTCCAGGTTTTTGTTCTATGCGATCGTATAGGTAGGTCCGCGATAGCATAGAGTTAATTCTGGAGGTCATCATTTGTTCTATGTGATTGCATAGGTAGATCCGCGATAGCATAGAGTTAATTCTGGGGGTCATCATTTGTTCTATGCGATTGCATAGGTAGGTCCGCGATAACATAGAATTAATTCTAGGGGTCATCATTTATTCTATGTGAACGCATCCAACCGTGTGCGAACGCATAGGTTCCCTGCCCAGTTATTTTAAAACAGTAGAAAAACAGGATTTTTTCAAAACTTCATAACTTTTTCACTTAAACTCGAACTTGGGCGATTTTTGAAGAGGGATTTCACCACAAAGCCATAGGTATGTGTTTTTAGATTTGTTTTCTTTAATTTACATTAACACCCATTAGATTTTTAGGCCTAAATCATGATTCTTTATGGTAGAAATTGGGGATTTTGGTAGAGTTAGGCCTTTTTGAATAATTGGAATTTAGACCTTTTTTTGGGGTCGGATTCCGAAACTAATTGCGTATTCGGGCTCGTGAGTGAATGGGTGATCGGGTTTTGGTCCGAACCTCGTGTTTTGACCAAGCGGGCCCGGGGTCAATTTTTGACTTTTTAGGGAAAATGATAGAAAATATATAATTAAGCGTTGGGTATGAATTCTTTAGTATATATTGATGTTGTTAAATTATTTTGGACTAGATACAAGTAATTTGGAGGCGAATTTTAAAGGAAAAGCGGTGTTTGAGGCTTGAGTTGGCCGTGAAAGTTTAAGATAAGTGTTTGGTCTTACCTTAGTTTGAGGGATTAAGAGTTATATCTTATTTGCTATGTGTTAATTGTGGAGTACGACGTATAGGCATGATGACGAGTATCTACATGCCGGTGTCAAGCATGCCCGTGAGTCTTGTATTGTAATTTTTATGACTCTGTTGTGGTTTATTCATGCTTCATATGAGAATTATATTATTGTTCCCTTGCCGGGATGTTGTTGTGATATTATTGTTCCCTTGCTGGTAGGGGTGTACATAGGTCGGGTTGGTTCGGATTTTACAATTACCAAACCAAACCAATTATGTCGGTTTATTAAATTTAAAGACTAAACCAACCAATAAAACTCGGGTTTTTCACTTTCGAGTTTTCTCGGGTTTTCTCGGATTTTCGGGTTATTCGGATTTTTTCTGATTTTTTTTTCCGGTAAAATCTTCGTAGAACAAAACATATAAATTGTGCTCAAAATATTTCTTTAGTCCTAGTAAGATACAACTATATAAAGTATTTTCCAAGAAAATAATACAAAATATGAGATATGTCATGGCATTATCCTAAAATATTCAATAATAAAGACAATAAAATTATGTAATATAAATATTGCTAATTAAAAAGTCATAATAAAAATAAACATAATCTAAAAGTACTAAGTCATGCTAAAATAAGTAAACTAATAAGGGAGTATTAATTATATGACTAAACGCTAAAGAAAAAATAAAAATAGGTTAAGCATTTTTATTTAAATTATTGCAAAACAAAAGTAGATATTTAATACATTCACGTTCGTAGTATTGAATTGAATATATTTTGTTAGCATTAGTATTGATTTGATTTTGGTTTGGACTTTTGTTAGTACTATTTAATTTACTAATGTTAATGGCTATAAAACTTATTGGAACATTCAAAAGTTCTAAGTCCAACCTTAAAATAATACCTCAAAAGATAAAATTATGAAATCTTTTAAGAAATATTTATAAATAACATCACAATAAGTATATTTATACATAAAATATATCTAAATTTTTTATATATGTAATGTCAGGTTGGTTTGGTTTCGGTTTGACTTTCTTTAGTTAAAACCAAACCAAACCAATTATGGTCGGGTTTTTTTTCCATCACCAAACTAAATCAAACCAAACAATAATCGGGTGTTTTTTCTCGATTTGACTCGGATTATCGGGTTGGTGCGGTTTGTCGGTTTCCTTTGTATACCCCTACTTGCTGGAATGTTGTTGTAATATTATTGTTCCCTTGCCAGGATGTTGTTATTATGCTATTGTTCTCTTGCCGGGATTTTTTTTATGATTGATGTTGATAAATGAAATGGAAGCGGGTTGCACGCCTGCAACGATAATACATGAAATGGGAGCGGGTTGCACGCCTGCAATGGTAATACATGAAATGGGAGCGGGTTGCACGCCTGCAATGGTACTATATGAAATGAGAGTGGGTTGCACACCTGCAATGGTAATATATGAAATGGGAGCGGGTTGCACGCCTGCAACGGTACTATATGAAATGGGATCGGGTTGCACGCCTGCAACGATATTACATGTGTACTTGTTTCTTATTTCCTTATCTTTTGCTGGTAATTGATTTATGGCGTTCCTTACATTTCTCCTACTATTATTCTGTTGTTATTTGTTACTCCCCGCAGCATGTTTCCCCCGCCCAACTTTAACCGTAACTATCTACTTTTATTTCTGTTGTATATGATTTAACTGCACAGTTTTATTTGGTAGTCTGGTCCTAGTCTCGTCACTACTTCGCCAAAGTTAGGCTAGACAATTACCAGCATATGGGGTCGGTTGTGCTGATACTACACTCTGCACTATGTGCAGATACTGATACCGGAGCGTTTGGACCGCAATGAGGGTGCTGTCTTCAGTCCACTCAGGCGACCCGAGATAGTCTGCAGACGTCCGCGGGCCTTGGCGTCTCCTTCTATCATTTCTCTTTCTGTTTTTACTTATTCAGAGACAGACTTATGTATTTCCATTCAGACCTTATTTGTAGTATTCTTAGATAGTCCGTGACTTGTGACACCAAATTCTGGGTAGTACTAGACTTCAAATTATGTATCAGAGTTTGATTGAATTATTAAGTTTTCGTCTTCCTCATTTCTGGTTATTTAAATTATTCCGTTGTTTAATCACTTATTATTTAAAATTATTGAATATGTTTAACAAAAAAGGTAATGATTTTATAATATTTGGCTTGCCTAGCTTTCACGAGTAGGCGTCATGACGACTCCCGAGGGTGGAAAATCCGAGTCGTGACAAGTGTATTTGTTCCGGATGTTACTTTTACAATTTCAATGCTTTTAATTTTAAGTGATAGCATCAAAAGTAATTCTAAATTGCTATATACTGGAAAGTGGGATAAAGCATTACCCTCTAAAATATCATCATATAACACTATCAGAAGAATATTGAAGTTGAAGATTATCATCCGAAAGCAAGTATGTATAATTTGCTCCTTCACTTTTCATAGATAATATACTCGCTTGCCTTATACGCACCTTCACGATATTTATATTTATATTTTATTTTTTCCAATATTTACCTTTGAAAATTTTATCCTCATGTTTCTTGGTATTGTTATGTACTTTTTGGTGTGTTTGGTTATCATATGGATCCACTCAGACTTAATTATTTTAACTTCATCTTTTGGGAAGAAATAGTGATTATTAACTTATTGACAAATTGGAAATCATAAGACTATTATCTTGTAGGAAAGTCAATTAAAGATGTCTGACAATAATGTGAATGGACTTGAAAAACATATGCACAAGCTAAAGCTTTATAGAAAAATTAGCAAAGTGCCCCGTTGAAGAAAATCTCTAAAAAAAGAAATGTGTGTTCAGTCCACTATCAGTTTATTTAGGTAGACGAATTACTTTAACTTTTTATAGATATATTAATTTATTTTGCAAGGTAGATACTTAATGCAATAATACTTTTGACAAATGACCTAGATTATTGTGTTGGTGTATATGCAGTCTTGTCAGTAAGTCTCATGATTGCAAAATATTGTTTTCAATCACATTATATTTGGAGAAATTCAAAAATAGTCAGATTTATAAGCGGTCATTCAAAAATAGTCACAGTTTCACGAGTAATCGAAATTTAGCCACTTTTCATGTAAAGATAAATTTGAACGAAAGCACTGTCCAAAATCCGAAAAAATACTCCAATATAATATAATGGAATTTCAGTACAATATACTGAAACTCCAGTATAATATACTATAGTTCCAATATAATATATCGGTCCAGCACAATATACTGGAACTTTTCGCGTGTTGGAGTTCCAGCATAATATGCTGGAGGTTCATACACGGGTGCACCGGTCTCCAGTATATTATGATGGAACTTTCCGCGTTGAAGCAAAATAATGACTATTTTTTAATGACTTTGCAAACACTGGCTAATTTTGAATGAACAGTCCGAAAACTAACTAGCCCGTACTATTTTTACCATTATATTAGATGATAAAATAATTATACATTATTTCAAAAAAAATATAACTTTTGTTATTTCTTTGCAGCTACTACCAGCAGTAAAATTTTAAATTTATTGTTATATGTTATCATACATGTGATGTTCCTCGGGGTGTGTCTTATCGTATTATGGCGTGCCCTATCACCCTAAATCTAGATGGAAGCCTCACTATTTTTGTATGCTTTCATCAGCTGTTATTATTAAAATTGTGATTAGGATTTTCAGATTTACTATCTTCTTATGAGTCAGCTAAATATGATTGGCATTCATTATTTCAGTATCTTACCCTTTTTATTTACATATTTTCTATATTATATCCCAGACATATTTTTAATATATGTATATAATTTTGTTAAACTTTTATGTACTAATATAGGATACGTAACGAAAAACTAGTACTCCCTCTTTTTCAATTTAAATGACACATTTTTCTTATTAGTCATTCTATAAAGAATTATATATATATTTTAATTGTAATTAATTCAACTTTAAATTCTTTATTTTACCCTCAATTAGAAGTTTTTATAATCACTCAAACATCATGATCCCACAAAGCTTTTGACCCTTAAAGCTTTTAACACCACAAGTTTCAAAGGAAAAAATAATTCTTAGAACCCCATGCGGAGCAAACAACCGTAAAAATTGCACTGGGCGCCCTATTTGGTCGCCCCCATTTAACCTATACCTATTTTTTTTAAAAAGTTTTAACTTGTACCCACTTTTTAAACAACTTCAGCCTCCTTTCTCCGACTTCTTCTTCTTCTTCTTCTTCTTCTTCTTCTTCTTCTTCTTCTTCTTCTTCTTCTTCTTCTTCTTCTTCTTCTTCTTCTTCTTCTTCTTCTTCTTCTTCTTCTTTCTTCTGCTGTTGTTGGTGCTGCTATGAAACTTCAGTTCATGGGATGATTGCCATAAATATGTTTATCAGATTATTTAAAAATAAATTATAAATAATTACGTAAGTTAGTAGATAATAATTTGTGAATATTTCCACGTACGTAACTTAGTAGACAATGATAAGTCTGTTCTTTTCACGTTTATTGTTTTCAAAATTTATGATTTAGATACTGTTGGCAATCTGATTATTTATCTAGTATGTTAGAAAGCTTTTTCAAAAACTTCAACTTATATAATGCTGAAGTTTTTACAAATGAACTAAATTACTTTAGCATTTTCTGCTGAAGTTTTTGAAAAAGCTTTATGACAAAACTAATGAATCCAGGACAAAAAAAATTCAGCTTTTAGTGATGAAATTTTTACAAATGAACTAAATAACTTCAGCATCTTCTGGTGAAGTTTTTGAAAAAGCTTATCCAGGACAAAAAAAAACTTCAGCTTATTTAGTGCTGAACTTTTTATAAATGAACTAAATAAGTTTGCATCTTATGCTGAAATTTTTGAAAAAGCTTAATGGCAAAACTAATGAGTCCAGGACAAAAAAAAAACTTCAGCTTATTTAGTGCAATTACAAACAAAAACTTCAGCAAATAGAGAACAAAACTTCAGCTACTATGCTTAAGTTCAGCAAGTACAAACAAAAACTTCAGGACACTTGGTTCAACACACTTGCTACTTTAGGCCCGTCTACTAGAATGATGAAGTTTTGTGTGATTGACTTTGCTACTTCAGCCCCGTATGTTGAAGTTACGCGAAAAAGTGGGTACGCTTGTAAATTTTATTATAAAGCGGGCACAAGTTAAAACGTGATCCCAAAAACGGGTAGAGACATAAATGCGCACCCAGCCTCGTTTAAATTGAAATGGAAGTAGTATATATATAAATAGACTAGCGTTATTACCCGTCATTGGCGTGGCCACGGAGCGACTCCATGCCCTTCCTGAGCGCCAACGCTCTTGGATCGCTGATTGAATCAGCCGTATCAACTCAATCCCTTCTTCTTGGGCGAGCAGCTCATGCCCATATAATCAGAACTCTTGAACCCCCTTTTCAACCTTTCCTCTCCAACCATCTCATCAACCTCTACTCCAAACTCGACGCACTCGACTCAGCTCAACTCCTCCTCTCGCTCACCCCGACTCGTTACCGTTCTGTTGTCACCTGGACCGCTCTCATTGCCGGCTCCGTCCAAACTGGTCATTTTACCTCCGCGCTGTTACATTTCTCTAACATGCGCCGTGAGTGTGTTCAACCCAATGACTTCACTTTCCCTTGCCTTTTTAAAGCTTCTGCGTTTTTGCATTCCCCCGTTACTGGTCAACAGCTTCATGCACTGGCATTGAAAACTAGCTTGATTGAGGATGTTTTTGTTGGGTGTAGCGCATTTGACATGTACGGTAAAACGGGTCTACGGGAATATGCGCGGAAGATGTTTGATGAAATGCCGCATAGGAATATAGCCACGTGGAATGCACGTATTTCTAATTCCGTGCTTGACGGGAAGTCTTACGATGCTGCTTTGAAGTTTATTGAGCTCTTGCGAGTGGGCGAAGAGCCACCAAACTCGATTACTTTTTGTGTGTTTTTGAATGCTTGCTCGGATGGTTTGTATTTGAAGCTTGGGCGGCAGTTGCATGGTTATGTGATTCGGCTTGGGTTTCGATCTGATGTCTCTGTTCTGAATGGATTGATTGATTTTTATGGCAAATGTCACGAGGTGAAGTATTCGGAGCTGGTTTTCGATGAGATAAATGAGCGAAATGGTGTATCATGGTGCACCATGTTGGCGGTGTATGAACAGAACGATATATGGGAGAAGGCTTTTATGGTGTTCCTTAAGGCAAGGAAGGAAGATATTAAGCCAACTGAATTTATGATTTCAAGTGCGCTTAGTGCTTGTGCAGGAATGGCAGTGCTTGAGCTTGGGAGGTCTATTCATGGTCTTGCAGTAAAGGCTTGTATCGAGAGTAACATATTTGTTGGCAGTGCACTTGTTGACATGTATGGGAAGTGTGGTAACATAGAAGATTGTGAGAGCGTGTTTTATGAAATGCCTGAGAGGAATTTGATAACTTGGAATGCAGTAATGGGTGGTTATGCTCATCAAGGGTATGCGGACATGGCATTGAGTTTGTTTGAGGAGATGACAAGTGAAAGCCATGACGTGGTGCCTAATTATGTGACATTAGTTTGTGTATTGACAGCTTGTAGTAGGGCTGGAACTGTTAAAATAGGCATGGATATCTTTGAATCTATGAGGAAAAAGTATGGGATTCAACCAGGGCCAGAGCATTATGCATGTGTAGTGGATATGCTTGCAAGGGCTGGTTTGGTGGAGCGTGCATACGAGTTTATCAAGAAAATGCCTGTTCCACCAACAGTTTCAGTCTGGGGGGCTCTTTTAGGGGCTTGTAGAGTTTATGGAAAACCTGAACTAGGGAAGGTTGCAGCTGACAATTTGTTTCAACTTGATCCAAAGGACTCTGGAAACCATGTTATTCTTTCAAATATGTTTGCAGCTGCTGGAAGGTGACATTTAGTTCTTTGTTTCCCTAAGATAGTTCTTGAACATCTTATTGCCTGCAAAAAGTTCACCAAATCGCAGTCTGTGTCCTTTCTTTTTTACTAACTTAATGTGTATAGAAACTGACATTCGAAGCTCCTCCACAGTGTGTTGTTAGTTTATTCTGTTTTCGACCATCTATGTTCTTGTTTTTTTTTTTTGGGATAAGGGACCATCTATGTTCTTGTTATCTTGTCATACAACTGTGAAGCTATCCTAGGAGAACAGAGGGCCTGTTAATCTATATTTAACTTTGTTTTTGAAACATTGCATGAAATTTTACTGTTAAGTCCAAACCTGTTAACCCTTTGAAGGACCAATAAAGTTCTTTATCTGTGTTACTACGACAGCTGGATTCAGGAAATATCTCTTCCTCTATTCTCATTTATGACACTCTTTCTGTTTTGGGAACCCAAAGTATTTACACATTTTCATCAATACTATTATACTATTAACTTTGGCTTGGAAGGAGAGGGTGTGGGGGGGGGGGGGTTGTCATGCTTGACTATTGCTTGTCCCTTTTTATAAATTGGTACTTCTATCTGCAGAATTCAAGTTGAATGTTTGTCCATGGTCATTGGTATATAAGCTTGGTGTTCTCCAATACCTATTTATCATAAGAGGTAACTGCAGGTGGGAGGAGGCTAATCTCGTCAGGAAGGAGATGAAGGATGTGGGCATCAACAAAGGGGCCGGATTCAGTTGGATATCTGTAAGGAATTCTGTCCATATTTTCCAAGCAAAGGATACAATTCATGAGAGATACCCAGAGATTCAAGCAATGCTGGCCAAGTTAAAGAGAGATATGAAAGCAGCAGGTTATACTGCTGACACGAACTTTGCTCTGTATGACTTAGAGGAAGAAGAAAAGGAATCAGAAGTTTGGTACCATAGTGAGAAGATTGCACTTGCATTTGGTCTCATTGTTATCCCTCCTGGAGTCCCTATAAGGATAACAAAAAATCTGAGGGTTTGTGTGGATTGCCATAGTGCAATAAAGTTCATATCGGGCATTACTGGTAGAGAAATTATAGTAAGAGATAACAACCGCTTTCATTGTTTCAAGGACTACCAGTGCTCGTGCAGAGATTATTGGTGAATCTAGTTTAGGTATACCAGAGAATTCTGGTGGCTTCCTTGCCATTCTGCCACTGATCCAGGCACTAATTTACACTCATGATGTTGAAGTTGAGGGTCTGAACTGGAAGATTTCACCTCCATAAGTTTTCTTCACTTCCAAGGCGAAGCTGGAATTGCATACAAGGTCCACCATCCCCTGCTAGAGGCACGTTAAGGGCTTCACAAATCTGAAACTCAAAACTACGTGTAAACTGGCATTGCAGAAAAAAGCAGCTATGCTAACAGGTTTTTTAGCGCCTCAAGCATGAACAATATGAATTCTTCCAGTTCTATGGCATGTCATGTTATTATATCTTCACGCCGATGACAAAATAATTGAATGCAGGAAGAAGCTCCTGGTGCTGCCAGAGTACAAGTTTACGACTATTTCAACATGAAAACTTGTATGGTACTCCTTGCTTGCAGTTGTGTTGTAGATCCATATTCCTAGTACATATGCACAAACACACAGAAAGACAAAGACACAAAATAATAAAAAAACGATTGATATATTCACAAACAACAACTATGCCTCAATCCAAAAAAGTTGGTGTCAGCTATATGAATCCTGACTGGCGCTCCATTTAAGTGAGGGCATTTGGTCTGGTGGTATGATATATTTACTGACAAATCTAGATAAGTTAGTATGATATTTTAGTTGTAAAGCTCTTATGAAAAGATCATGAATTGTTCCATTGTTATTACTGATGAGCTGTTGTTCTCAACAAATATTTTGACCACAAAGATACCCTAGGAAGCTTTTTGGGTTAGTAAAATATGTACATAATTCAAGTTGTTGGTTCAGATACATGATAACTAATATTTAGTTTTCGCCATCATGACTTGGACACACCTCCCGTGATACCACTTTATCCATATTTTTGAAACCCCCAGTATCCAGAACTGAATATAAAAATTTTGAAGAAAGATGTAGGCAGAAGGAAGTCTTTTGTTGCTTATGGATTGAAAGAAATTGAATGTCCCACAGTAATAAGAATGATGTGGAAATCATGAAAAGATCTTTCTTATTTCACTTATCATTTTGATGTAAACAGAAAATATGGTGTTGTATAGACTACTGATAAAAATATGATAAATGTCAATGTTTGCCTCATGTTGAGTCATATAGACAACTCGTAAATACTTTCGACAGAGACTTGGTGTTAGTAATGAAAACTTGTCCAACGAAAAAGGTAGAGAGAAGGGAGAGAAGCTTATATTTGAATCTTTTGTTCATCTATCTTTGATTTCATTGGAGACCAAGTCGAGTCAAAGTTACAGAGAGTTCCAATAGGAGATTACTTGCATAGTTTCTCATTTAACAAATAATCAGGGATGTTTTTGGTATTTTGAACCTTGGTTCTGTGTTTTGAACTTGAAGCACTCACTTGCTAGTTAATTGCTGTTTATTAAATGTTTTTCTTCACTTCTCTAGTATGCAATCAAGGTGCCATGGAGAACTGTACGAAGAGAACACCGCTGGACAGGAAAATCTAGCAATTCTATTATTTAACAGTGACTCTAAGTTTGTTGAACAATTTTTTCCAGTGCCTCATTCTTTTCCCCCATCTCATATTAGTGTGACACTAAGGTAATTAGTGATTGAGCAAATTTTTGCTCTAAATTTAAGGTTGTATGCTGTTGCAACCTTGGAAATTTATAAGAAGTAAATTGCCTGCTTTCAAAGTTATTGGGCAGGACTTCGTAATTCTAGTTATACATTTCAGTTTAAATTGCACACACCTTCCAAAGAAAAGATTCTTCTATCTGGATTTTTAAGTTTTTATTTTTTAATTTTTTTAGGTGATGATTTGTTCTATTTTTTAGCTGAGTTCAAGAAACATTTCTCAGAAAAACACACTGGATGGCAGAGTTCAGTGAGTGGACATGCTAAGCTCAATTTGCTAGTTTGGAGGGTACACGGATTTCCTTGTTTGCTCTTGATTCGTGATGAAAGTTTAAACCATTTTGCATCAACACTTGTAGCTGCAAGAGATCAAGAAATGAGTTGAGTGATAATCAAAATGCTGTTACATTTGGCATATATAGGGAGAGAATAACACCTTTGCCCTACCTCTTGTGCTAGATTTATGCAATCCATTAGAGATAAACAAAGCATGCCCTCCTGTTTCAATTAAATCTGCAAAATTTCCAATTATCTCTTGCAACTCTCTTGCAAACTTTTTGCAAGATGAATATAGATGCCAGGTACTCAGAGTTCCATTGTGATTGAGGGTCATATCAGAAGCGAAGATGGTCCTAAGTGAAGATGTAAGAGACAAGCTAGGGCAATGCTCAATTTTGTGGGCATAACAGCCGTCTTCATAGGAGTTAGATTGTTGTATAACGAACTCTAGCAGGGGCATTGTTATGAGATTGCCGTGCACTAATCGATGGAGAATTGCAATGTGATATAAAACATGGAGGCAAAGAAAAGGCAGCAGACTATCTAGCAAAGGAGGGACAAGATGCAAATGGGGATGATGAGCTGATGGTTATCAACGATCCACCACAGTGCATGATGCAGTTACTTAGGGAAGATGCTATGGGAGGAACTACCACTAGGTAGTTGGCATTTTGGCGTGCAATGTAATTAAAAAGGGATGATTTTTTGTGGCATAACTTAACGAATTATTCCGTGCCACTTTTGAATGAGTTTAGTGAAGGTACTTAGAAGTTAGCGGTATCTTGGTAGCGTACACTAGGATGATTAAGGATATGTACGATGGTGCTAATACTCAGGTGAGGACTGTGGGAGGAAACTCGAAACATTTTTCAGTTATGATGGGGTGCACCAGGGATCAACTCTTAGCCCGTTCTTATTTGCCATGGCAATGGACGGGCTGACGCGGCACGTCCAAGGGAGGTGCCATGATGCATGTTATTTGCAGATGATATTGTGTTGATAGACGAGACACGAAGCGGGGTTAACGCGAGGTTAGAGGTTTAGAGACAGACTTTGGAGTCTAAATTTTTCAAGTTGAGCAGGACCAAAACAGAGTACTTGGCGTGCAAATTTAGTGACGAGACCTTGAAGCAGACGTGGATGTGAAACTCTATACTCAAGTCATTCCCAAGAGAATTAGTTTCAAGTATCTCAGATCGATTATACATGGTAACGGGGAGATCAACGAGGATGTCACACATCGTATTGGAGCGGGATGGATGAAGTGGAAGCTTGCATCCGGTGTTCTATGTGATAAGAATGTGCAGCCAAAACTTAAGGTAAATTTTACAGAGTGGTGGTTCGACCAATCATGCTGTATCGGGCGGAGTGTTGGCCAGTCAAGGGCTCCTATGTGCAGAAGATGAAAGTAGCAGAAATGGGGATGTTATGATAGATGTGTGAGTGTACTAGGAGGGATACGATTAGGAATGAAGCTATTCGGAACATAGTGGGAGTGGCATCTGTGGAGGACAAGATGCGGGAGTCGAGGTTGAGATGGTTCGGGCATGTTAACAGGAGAAGTATTGATGCTCCTGTTAGGAGGTGTGAGAGGTTGACCATGACGGGTTTGAGAAGGGGTCGAGGAAGACCTAAGAAGTACCGGGGAGAGGTGAATAAGTAGGACATGACGTGGCTTCAGCTCATTGAGGACATAACCCTTGATAGGAGAGTGTGAAGGTCGAGGATTATGGTAGAAGGCTAGGAGGTAGTTTGAGAGTTTCCCCCCTTTCTTACCGGTAGTATTAGTAGCACGCATGTACTTTCTTATTTCTCGGATTTATATTACATCATGTTGTTTAGTTTGTTTCAGTTATCGTATTCTCCTGTTGTTACTATTTTGATACTGCTTATTCCCCCCCCCCCCTCTTTCTTTCTTTTTCTTCTCCTTCTGCTTCTTTTCTTCTCCCTCTTCTTCTTCTTCTTCTTCTTCTTCTTCTTCTTCTTCTTTTTCTCCTCCCTACTTTCTGAGCCGAGGGTCTATTGTAAACCTCTCTACCTTCACTAGGTAAGGCCTGCGTAGACACTATCCTCTCCGGATCCTTTATGTGAAAATATACTGGGTATATTATTGTTGTTGTTTTGAATGAGTTTGGTTTAGAAATTGTGTTATTTTAACTCAATAGTCCATACGCACTTGATCTGCTTTACCATTGGTGAGAAAAATATCTTTAGGTAAACTGTGAAAGAATTAAGAAATTTCAAAAGAAAAAGCATTTACTTTCATCATATACAATTTGATTAACGAAAATTGAAAACAAGATTTCTTGTTACGCTCCATAAATATTCTTATGATTTTTGTGAATTTTGAGTTGTTTTTCCATGCTCCTCGGAATATCTTTATATCTGATATGGAACTCGATAAAAAAAATTGCAGATTCCACACGAAATTGTAAAGTTAGCCTAGGGTTGTCTAAGGGGGAGGATTACTCGGAACCGGTCTGGTTCATATCGATACCGCTGCCTCTCCGTCCAAGTTCAGTTGGAGGGTAGGGTAAGGGATTGGGGCTAAGAGGAAGGGGTGTGGGAGGGGACTGGTCAAAGTACTGTTAGAACCGATTTGGTTGGTATCCTTAAGGTACCGAACTGGTATCGGTTCGGTACCAAACTGGTACCCTTAACTTTTTCTTTAATCTAGCCATTTTTTGTCGTTAGTCGACGATTACTTTTTGACCCCTAATTTTGTTAAATTATATTTTGACCCTATTTTAAAACTATGAATACCTCATTTTATTCTTTTATTTATCATATAAAACTCTTCTATTTCTCTAATTCTCTTTCTCTCTATATCTCTAATTGCAATTTACGTTCTAGCACTTTAGTATTAGTAAAAAATTTCAAGCATCAACGTATACGGTTTCTTGGCACTACACTACTAGTTGGAGTAATTTTCTTTCAACAACATCAATCATACTTCAGCTTCTGGTACATTCGTTCTAACTTTTATTAATTTTCACATTTATTTTTTGTTATACTTGTGTTGCTATTTATTTTTTATTTTTTATTTTTTTATTTATTATTAGAAATGGCTCCTAAAGTGATAAAAAATATATGTACTAAATTGATTATGGATAATGCTAGATCTAGTAATTCTAACCTTATTGATGACTTCAATCACGTAGATGAAACACTTGTCTATCACGATATTGGTGTTAGCTATCAATCTCTAGATCATGAAGCACTAGCACAATATGGTGATTATGAAAATTTGAGTGAGGATGAAGGAGAAGAGAATGATAACTTAGATCAAACACCAACTAATTTTACTGTTGCATCTCCAACTCAGGATCGATCTTAGTTTAGAGCTCTGTTACCTCCCACTAGACAACCAATTGAACGTTAAAAAAAAAATCAACTTTTTGGCAATAGTTTGCGCAGGATAAGGTTAATAGAAAAGTTGTTTTTAAAATTTGTCAACAACGGTTATCTTCTAAAATTAAATCTAATCATGATAGAACAAGAGGTTTAAAGAAGCATATGGAAATTCATCGCAAAGTTGTTTGGCTTGCAAGGGAGGGGGTTCCCATTATGAAACAAATCCTACACAATTCGGGCATGGTTCTTATACTTTACAACCACAAATTAATCCTGTGGCGGGAGGTCTTCTCTGTTATGACACAAAAATGGATAGGAAAATATACAAAATATGGTTGTTGTAGAGGGTTTGCCTTTTAATTTTTCTTCTTCTAGCGAGTTTATTCGTTACATACAAGAAACATATAATCCTATTTTTCAAGGTTTCCTAGAACAATTGTTAGAAATAATATTTTTAAATTCGGTGATTATTAACAATATTTATGTTGTTTATTTTTCTACTTAGACTATAGAGTTTCTATCGCTTCAGACAGGTCGTAGTATTAATGGTTATGGTTACTTAACAGTTACATGTCATCGGATAGATAACAACTAGCCTACGCAAAAAATCATTATTGGTTATAAATTGGTTGATTACCGACACATAAATATTTTTATTTCTAAACAAATTTAAAAAATATGATTTTTATGAAATTTCTAACAAAATCATTATAGTTACTTTAGATAATGCTTCTAGTAACAATTCTGTTGTAGGAGTTTTGATAAATAGATTAACTCCACCTTTCGCGAAATTATTTCATATTAAATGTCCATGTCATATTTATAATTTGGTTGTTCAAGATGGACTTTTTTGTTTGCCACTACTCTCGACAAAATTTGATTTGCATTTGGTTATGTTTTTTAGTCTCAAATACCTCTAAACGCAAAGAATTAGGATGCATTGTTAATCTTACGAATTACCCTTTAGAAAATTTGCTGAAGAGGATGCAACTAGATGGAATTCAGTATACGATATTATGTTTGTTGCTGCAACTAGATGGAATTCAGTATATGATATCTTATCTGTTGAACATTGATTGTCTACTACCAACATAGTTTCTTCTATTTAAGATATGATAACATATGATGATTGGGATACCGATTTTCATCTTATTCAATTTTTAGAAAAAAATTTCTATGCTACTAAAAAAATGTTGGGGTATATTATCCAACTATTTCTAGCATGTTAATTTATATAGCTGGAATTTCAATGTTATAATATAAACAAAAAAAATTAATATAAAGATGCTTAAATAATAGTTAAAAAATTTTAAAAATATTTTTTCTCTATTCCTATTATTTACGTTATTGTTGATTTCTTGGTGCACATAACTTAATGAAACGATTTACGTTACTTTAGAAATTGAAGCAACATAAAGACCATCTCTTGCTACTTATTTGCTTAGTGTTCATTCAAATACTAAAGTAGTATATGACCATTACCAAAGACTTGATAAACTCTGTTGCACCAACTAGAGGTGCCTTTCCTTCTTTATCATCGCAAATTCTTAAAAAGACTGCTACACAAACTTTTTGGTGCTATTCAGCAAATAATTAGCCAATCACAATCTTCACAAATTAACGAGCTTTATGTTTATTTACTTGCAGGAATACTATTGATGAAGGAAATAAAAACTTACTGAAATATTGGAGAATGAATGAACAAATATTTTCGAAACGATTTAAATTAATTTAAAAATTGAAGCAACACAAAGACCATCACTTGCTACTTGTTTGCTTAATGTTCAATCAAACAATGAAGTTGTGTATTTCAATTACCAAATATTGATGAACTCTTGTTGCACCAGCTAGTGGCGCCTTTTAAGAATATGCCTTGGATTTCTTGTTTGGGCTCATCATATATTTATTGTGGGCTTAGACGTTAATACCCATGCCTATTTCACCACAGCTACCATGATCATAGTTGTCCCCACTGGAATCAAAATCTTTGGTCAGACATACCCTGAAGCTTTAGGTCAAATCCATTTTTGAATATGATCTTAAAAGGTTTGCTCAACTTGGTATTCCCTATTTATTTGATACATTTCCAAGATTCATCTAGCAAACTCAGAACTGCTGTTTCTTAAAATTCTAAAGCAGAAAAAAATCATTTACGACCTTTGGCATTTGAATTTTCCCCCTTATAATAGAGGAAGAATTACAAAATTGAACTTTTTGTTAATACACATTGGCATTCTAAAGCCTGTATCTTCTATGGCTCTGTTCCTATCCTATCTCTGCCTGCTTTGGTACTACATTACTAAACCAACCTTATGCAGCAAAAGCCACTCATTGGAATTTGCCGTAACCAAAAAAAAAAAAAAAAGATAGACCTGCTAAAAGAATTACACATTCATGGTTCTACCTAAATAAACAATTGTAACGACAACGTAATCTGTTGATTCAGAGTGACGGGCCAAATTGTGGACATTCCAACTACCTCCTCCGTCTGTTATATAAGATTCAAAAGCCAAATGGAGACTTTCTTCTGCTTCCACCTTCACCATACTGATCATTCCATTTTCTCAGCTCATTCATGCTTGCTGCATCATATGCGACTGATGGCCCCACCTGAGTATTGAGAACATGAAACAGTTATAGAAAACTTAACAGAGAGCTTCATGATCTTGTCGTCACTTTACAAACCATTGGTTAAGATCCATGATGGGAACGGAGAGCTAATAAATAAGATCAGCAGATACACAATGTTTGCAGCATGTATTGCGCTAAGCAATATCTGCTGATAACACTTTGCACACAACATTGATATCCTCCTGCTTTATAATAGAGAGAACATACCCGACATCTACCTTAACATAGATTTCAGGCCCTTCAATTAGAATTTCCAGTTAAGATAATTTACCTTTGCTTTTGACTCAATAAAATCGTCTACACTAAGCGGTCTTAACACTGGAACTCCATCTTTTCTACCTCCCAGTGATTCAACCTGAGAAAAGAAATAAAGGTATTAACAACAATTTTTCATCATTGATTGACAAAGTAAATGGCTGAATAAATCTCCGTAGAAAACTTCCATTTAGAAAAAGAAATTCTTTGACTCAACTCATATAAAAAAGCCATGTGGGATAGCCACATGGAAGAAAGGGGTTGATCACAATATTGCTGCTAGACTGGATAGATTCCTAGTATCAGAAGAATGGGAAGTAAGGTTTAGAAAAATTAACCAGTCAATCCTACAGAGAGTTACATCAGATCATTGAGAACCAGTTAAGTCCTATTTCAAGTTTGAAAACTGGTGGTTGTTGACTGAAGGATTCAATGAAAGAATTAAAGTATAGTGGGAGTCTTTCTCCTGTGAAGGTAGACCTGACTATATCCTAGCCTTCAAGCTGAAAGCTCTGAAGGGGAAACTCAAAGAGTGGAGCAAATCAACTCAAGGCAATTTGAATATGCAGAGACTGAATTTGCTGGGCCAACTAGCTGAACTGGAAGAGACACAAGAATTGCGGATGCTGAATGAAGAAGAGAAATTCAAAAAAGCTACCTTATTGATAAAATTTGAGGAAAATGCTAGGAAGGAAGAGATACCATGGAGGCAAAGGTCTAGAGCAGTTTGGTTGAAGGAAGGGGACAGAAACACCAAGTTCTTTCACAGAACTGCCAATTCACACAAGAGGTACAACAACATTGACAAGCTACAAGTGAATGGAGAAACAGTGGAGAACCCTGCAGATATTAAAAGAGAGATAGTTGCCTTTTACCAACACCTTTACACAGAGGCTGAGGAGTGGCAACCACAGTGCAACTTAAGGGACTGCCCCACCATCAACACAGAAGAGAACCAGATGCTACTGAGTCCAATTGAACCACAGGAAGTATGGGAGAGTGTTAAAGCATGTGCAGGGGACAAAAGAAATTCTTTGACTCAACTCATGTGGAATAGCCACCAAAAATATGCTGGCCCAAACTTAATCATCCATTTTAAAACAAAGTCAATGTTGAACCTTTTTTACTTCAAGGTAATTCTTTCAAGTCCACGCAGGATGAGAACACTAAACTGCATCAGTAGCTACGTGGTCTGGAAAAACATAACAATGTACTCTCTATACATAATATTTGGAGAAAACTTTTTGAAACCACTATGAGAGACCATAGTTGAAGGTTTGAAAAAGGAGGAAATAATAAACAACAATCTAAGACCAACCACAACTACAGTACCTTTCGTGCCGCATCATAAGATTCGTACTTGGGTATATTACTATGGGCCAACTTACCCAAGACAAAGGACATGTCAGTCCTTGAAAATTGCTAGATATAATCACAGCAATGACCAATTACAAATGGGACTCACCTCCTTCTCCTCTTCTAGTATTTCTTGAACAGGTCGATAAGCTGCCGCAATGCACAGGTTCTGCAGATGGTGCCAGAGTAAAGAAAAAATTGGTGATGAACAAGTCACAAATAAAAAACATGCCAGCATATAAAAATTTGACATGATAATCGATTACCTTCAAATCACTACCAGAATAACCTTCAGTTGCATTTGCAAGATTCTCATACGGGAAATCCGGCTCCAAATTTTCTCGAGAAAGAATTATCTTTAGTATCTTTGTGCGATTTGCTGCATCTGGTAGGTCCACATATATCCTAAAAAATAACCACATACTTATCAGCAGCTTTTTACATCTAGGCCGAAACATGTTTTTATCCTGTTTATATTTAACATGAGTCCCATTCTGAGAAACGGAACCATACTATATGCATCTGGTATTAGTGATGCACCAGATTAATGAGGAAGCATATAAAGTCGGGTTAGGAATTATAGAGTACCATTTAGTAAAAAATAACAGAATGATACCTCCTAGGTAAACGGCGAATAACAGCATCATCAAGGTCAAAGGGACGATTTGTTGCACCAAGTATAAGGATCTTCTGGTTCTCCTTTGATCTCAAGCCATCCCATGCAGCCATAAACTCATTCCGCATTCTTCTAGTTGCCTCGTGCTCAAACGAACCACCACGAGCACCAAGTAAGCTGTCAACCTGTTTTGATGCAACACAATAATAACAGATGAAGAAAACACACCTAAAACATCTTATGCTAAGAAACATGATCTCAGTTTTCAGACAGGAAGAAGCATGCTGACTAACTACTTCAGATGGGCATTAATTCTATGCAAAGATTAAAATTTCTCGCCATGTACTTACTGTGAGAAAGCACGGAAAAATATATTATTGATATTACTTTACAATATAATACAAGAAGTCCTATTTATAGCTATACTCTACATGTACATATTACTCCTATTCCAACGTGGAACTAGACTCCTTATATACATAATACACAACTATCTAACACTTACAACAACAACAACATACCCAGTATATTCTCACAGCGTGGGGTCTAAGAAGGGTAATGTGTACACATACATTACCCCTACCTCGCAGAGATAGAGAGGACGTATCCGATAGATCCTTGGCTCAAATTCTCAAGTAACTTGCTCCTCCATAATTATATCACTATTAGACCTAGCTCTTTGAGCCTTGCAAAGGAAGAAGAATCCTCTGCCCGTGATGAGTTACGCCTCAGGAAAAGGAAGGTGGCAATAAATGTGAATTATCATCCTAATCACCCATCGACAGGACTCCAGCAACATCCCTGAAATAGTAAACTTCTGTAAACCCATTTTCTTATTCGCCAACAGGGTTACTGGGATATGAAAATATTGCTAATAGGAGAAGTATCACTGTGATCTTGTTAAAGGAGCCTCAGATTTCTAATTTTCCATCAATTTCACGCATAAATTATCAAGCCCACACGGCCACACCTGCTTTCGTACATCATGACAATTCATGCCTAGGTTCCAGCTTAACTATTGATTTTTTTTAAAGATGTGTTTTATATGTGTTTTTTTTAACAAAGAATAGATTAAAAGGGTAAAATAGTCAGATCATGATTCTTTTACATTGATGATAAATAGGTTAAAAGAAGTATTACTAGAAAATCAGAATAAGGGAAGTCAGTGTTATGAAGCCATAAGCGTAACATTGTAAACCATAAGGGAACCTATCTCGCCACGTACTTGCTTTATTTAAAGTACTTCTATCTCACATTTCAAGAGGTATATATGAATGGAAACTGTTTCATTAACTAACATCTCCACAATCACATGACAGTGTTCTAAAGTGAAATAGAATTTATTAGAAGGATGTATATTAAGTTTTATCCTTAACAAGATAATCAAGGTACCTACAGCTCTACTTTCCAGAAGGAATCACTTAAGCAACTACATAGTTTATCTGAATGCCAGTATGCATCCAAAGTTTGATATTACAGTTCTTCCGCAACGGGTAACAAAATCATGGCCTTGAGTGTCTAAACAGTTTGGAGTTCTGATCCTGGTAGATACTAAAGTTGAATGTATACAAAGGGAAAGGGCCTTTTTAGGTTCTTTTGTGGTGGTGGGGAGGGGAACTGTTGCTAAACAAGGGACCCACGGAAGATAGTACATATGTGAATGACATGGATTGAATAATGATTTCAAGGAGATTAACAAAGATGAGATTCTCAATCACAATCTTACAAAATTTAAATGTAAACAAATTGACTGACATCTTCAAATTTCCTTAAGTTGTTTTGTCCACAGTTAACAACTTGTGGGCATCAAAGCATCACAATTTAAGGCTACATGTCGTCAAAAGAAAACAATCTACTGAATGTGGAGATGTGGAGTGTTGGCTAATATAGGTAAAATTATTAGCAGATACCTACTGGTAGGCGTGACAAAACTAGCCCACAATTAACAACTTGTGGGCATCAAAACATCACAATTTAAGGCTACATGTCAAAACACAAACAAACTATGGAATGTGGAGATGTGGAGTGTTGGCTAATACAAAAACAACAACAAACCCAGTGTAATCCAACAAGTGGGATCTCGGGAGGGTAGTGTGTACGCAGACTTTAACCCTACCTTTTAAGAAGGCAGAGAGGTTGTTTTCGGTAGACCCTCGGCTCAGGAAAGAAAAAAGGAAGGAGCGGCCAAAAGCAAACCAATCAAAAAACCGAAGTGAACGTACAAGACTAACATTAAGTACTGCAATCAAAAACTGAAGCGAAAAAAACAAGTAATAACAAAAATACAATAACAAGAAAATACAAGACTAACACTAAGTAATGCACTACAACTACTGAAACGAGCAAGGACAACGCTTGGCTACCTAACTCTCTACCTTAATTCTCAACATTTACACCTTACTATCCAGGGTCATGTCCTCGGGAAGCTGGAGCATCGTCATGTCTTGCCTAATTACCTTTGCTCAATACTTCTCCGGCCTACTTCTACCTCTCCTTCAGCCCTCCAAGACCAACCTCTCACACCTCCCCTTCAGCCCTCCAAGACCAACCTCTCACACCTCCTCACTGGGCAATATGTGCCTCTCCTCTTCACATGTTCTTAATTCTATCTAATCTCGTATACCCGCACATCCATCTCAACATCCTCATTTCTACCACCTTCATCTTCTAGACATGGGAGTTCTTGATTGACCGGAGTGTTGGCAAATATTGGTAAAATATTAGCAGATACCTACTCGTAGGCGTGGCAAAACGAGCCAATGAAAAAATTACCTGCCATTCTGCTAAGTTTGGGCGAGTTAATGACCCTCACATTTATTTACTTAGCCTCTTTTGACCCGCCTAATCAACCCATTTAAAAGTTGGGCTGATTTGAGCTAAATATAGCAATATTTATGGCACAATACCCCCTAGCTATCTAGTTTGCCAATTTTGGCCCAATTGCTACTTTATTACCCGTTTTAGTCCACTTAGCCAGGTTTTTGTATAACCCTAGTCCCTACTTCTCCCACGTGACTATCCTCATGCCCTATTCCCTTCTTTCCTCTCATTTTAGTTGTTAGCTCATTTACTACTTTTCTCTCCCTTGTGCAGGAGCCGGGAATAGCCGCCGCCACAGACCACCACGTAACAACCGTCTGTCGCCCTATCTCCGCTAGCCGGAAATTGCCGCCGCCGGCCGACAATCTCTGTTCACCTTCAAATTATACGAATTGAGTCATCTCTTTCTCCTCTACCAAGATCCATAACCCAAAACCTTCAAAACTCACTCCATCTCGACGAATTTCAGAATATCCAAAATCCCTAGTTTCTTTCTTCTCAAAGTCGTTAAGCTACACTCATCTCTACAAAAACAAAACCTACATAAATGGATAGATCTTAGACGTATCTATCATTTGGCATCGGTTTCAGTATGACACTCCGGCAATCAGTTTTTTCGACGAGTCATTGGCAGCCACCTTAAAGCTCCAGCCTCGTTACTTTACTATCTCAAGCAATTGAACATGAAGAGCCGAATTTCAACATAGTGACTGAGCGAAGTCCAAAGTCTAGTGGTTGTCTTAGATAATTCTGTTGGTTATTTGACATCGGGGTTCACGCTCTGTGGTTTACGAACCTCATTTGGTTATTGTTAAACCCTAATATTTGTTAGCTGAATAGTTGATAATTCAAGTGCTTTGTGTTGATTGCCATGCTCCTTAGTTTAGTTCAATTTTGTCTTGATTAGTTATTGATTTATCGAAGAAGAGTAGTTGAATGATCTAACTAGTTGTTAACTGAGCCACATGTTTAATACAGTGAATATTTTAAAGGGAGTAAAACAAGCGTATTATGATGTGTATATACTTTGTATATATGTATATGATTTCTATATAAATGTATATGCATATGCTTTGTAGATATGTGTATAATTTACACGGTTATGTTGTGTATAAAGGTAGAGAAGAGCTTGGCTTTTTGCCTTCAAGGGTGTATATTTACTGCATAACAATGTATACTTATGGTATATACTTGTATAATTAATGTACATACATATGTATAACAGTGTATATAAGGTGGTGTAAAAAATAAAAATTGCGTACATGCGTAATAGGTATACAGCGTGGAGGTTTGAACCCTTGACCTGATTTGCTCCTCCTTCTCTCTTCTTTCTCTCTCTAGCTGCGATGAACAGTAGCGACGCAACAGTTCACCGGCCATAACTCCATATTCCGGCAGTGAAAATTCACCAAATTGGTCTCAAAAGAAGCGTCTTCTCATTGCGCACAATCCCCAATCGTTTTCATCCTCAAATCCATAGCCATCTACTACAGATTTGAAGATAAACGTAGTAGGTACTGTAGCGCAAAAGCTTCAGTTCTCGTTTTCTCTTTACCGACAACAATGGGCAGTTAAGCAGCTATGAACGTGCATCTATCTCCCACACATTTAGCTGTGGGCGAACCACCTCCAGCAGCTGTAAAGAGTGACCAACCCAATAACATACAACATACGTATGCTGCTCAATTGTCCCAACAAAAGGCAGCCGCTACTTTGAATCAAAAATTGTTGAAACCAATTGAAATTATTCATGGCGTCCCAACAATCAAGTTTCCAATGGAGGAAAGGATGGAATTCGCAAAAGAAGAAGGTTTACACCAAGCTATTGTAGTGAAGCTCTCTCCAAATGCACCAGATCTAATAGCATTAAGAAATGTACTGATGAAACTGTTCGGAATCAAAGGACCATCTTTGATTGGTCAACTCGCACCTCGACAATTGCTTATCAGGGTGGATCAACATGAAGACTTCGTTAATTCACTTGCGAGGTCAGTTAACTACTTCAAATACAATGGTAAGGAGCATCAAATCCGAATATTTCCATGGTCCCTTGATTTTAAGGTAAATGAAGAAACGACGAAAGCAGTGGTCTGGATTTCATTGCCTAATCTGCCAACAGAGCTTTTTGCAATGAAGGCTTTGTTGTCAATAGCTTCAGTTGTTAGAAAGCCTATAGCCATAGACAAAGCTACCCAGACTAAGTCGCGTCCTAGTGCTGCAAGAGTTAAAGTGATTCTTGATTTAATGGACAAATTACCTGAGAAGTTGCGTTTGCAATTTGTGGATAAACAAACGGGCAAGATTGTTGAATTCTTTCAAGATTTTGTTTATGATAACTTACCATTGTATTGTAACTGTTGCAAACATCAAGGACATGATGAAAAAACATGTCGCAGATTAAATAAAAATACAACAAGGAACGTGCAAGGTCATGAAGAAACTGTTGATATTGATCGTGTAATGCCTGCTGAAGTTTTGGCTTTGGCTGAGGAGATGAGTAAGGTGGAAAAATTACAAGGGGATGCCAGGGATTATTTAATTGCTAAGTCGCAGCAAAAAACTAATGCATCACTTCATGCCGATATTCCAGTTGATCGATCTCTAGCTAGAGTTTCCAATGCAGTGAATTTGGTTAGGGAAACAATGCTGATGAAGGAGACTGGTCAGGTTGTTAGTGCTGGAAATGTTGATGAAGGAGCAGTATTTAATGGTGGTGTAATAGCTCCAGTTGAAGCAGCCTTATACAAGATTTCTGAGGAGTTGCAAGTAGATGCGCATGCTGTTAAAGATCCCAAGAATAATCGTGTTGCACCTGGGCAATTTCTACAGGAATTAACAAAACCTACTGCTGCAATTTCTACAAGGGTCCCTAATACTAAAGCTGCTGCTCTTGAAGCAGCTGTCCAAACACCTAGTATAGATGTTGCTGGTGTTAAGAGGATCTGGTGTTAAAGAGGTTGGGCAATCTTGTAAGGGCCAACGGCAAGAAAAGGATCAACAAGTAACACAAGCAAAAATGAAAAAAAATGAAGCTAATAAAGGAGGAGAGACAACTGATCGTGGAGCTTTGAAACCTACTGTTGTTCTGAAACATATTGTTGATCCAGCAGTAACTGATCCCAAGTTTAAAAGTGTTGGGCAGTTGGAGGTAGTTGCTGCACAAAAATCTGATGCTCAGGGTGTGCAAAATGCAAAAGCTGGAGATTGGTCTGTGGTGCATCGATCACATCCATCTCCAAACAAAGCTACAACTGATCTTGTTCAGAATAATGCAGTAGCAGGGGTTGAGGTTCCTGTCATAGCTGGGGATTCTATAAGGTCTGGCTCAGAGCAACTTCATGGTAAAACTGGGCACCAAACACTGAATGCAAATGCAAGGCAGGTATTTCTTTCATCAAGCACGACTGATGCACCTAATACTCAACAGCAATTTTCATCAAATCAAAACAATTGGACAGTGGTGAGTAAATCACCTAGCAAGAAGCAAACTCCAGCTCTTCAAAATCAGATTATACCATCAACAGTCATTGGAGTCGCGAACTCTTTTGATGCATTGGTCAATGAGGGTGATGAGACACAATCAGTTGGTGGAAAAACAAGAGTTACATGCAATGTAATTCAGCAGAAAAATGCAAAGGACTTAGCTGCTAGACTTGGGACTGCAACAGATAAATATCACTTTGATGAGCAAAGTCAAGTACCTGATGATCCTACAACAACAATGCACATTTCCAATAAAGAGCTAGATAAAATGGTAGAGAATGCCCATGCAGCTATGATGATCAACACAACTCCAAAATATGGGCAGCCACAAGCTCGAGGCAGTAACACACAACAGCAAAAGTCCAAGAACACAGGTGAACGACTCATTAGTTCGAAGGACATTGTTCCTGTTGATGCGCAAAATGCAGAGGTACACAGCTCCAATGCACCTACATTGCACTTCTCCAATCCACAGGTTGAACAAATCATTAAAGATGTTCAAAAAGACATGATGATGAACAATCCCATGGTCAAACAACCTTTGGTCACCTTAAACAAATCTGTTTTTGAGGTTCCTTCGCAGTCAATGGAATCTTGTGGAGGGGTTGAAGGTGAAACTGGGCTACTTATGTTATCAACGGGGAATAACAATGGAGTTACACAAGGAAATTTGAGGTTGATGGCTATCAAGTCCAAACTTTGGCTAGATCAACGGGATGATGATGATGAAGAGGATTGGGGAGATGGTTTTGCTGGTTATTCATCAGAAGAAGCTGATCGTGAGGCTAATCATGATAGTGCAGGTGAGGAGATTGATTCCTTAGCGATGGTAAAATCTGAAAGAATGCCAGCAGCAAGTCCAATGAGCAATTTGAACTCCAATGCTCCTGCTTTCATTCCTAGAAGTCCTTCATCTCCAGCTATTCAAAATGCAGCAGCTGGAACACCTACAACTACTGTGCAGCAGCAGCAAGTTATTCCCAACACTTCAAATGTTACTCATACTGCTGTTACTCATCTACGTGATCGAGAAGTCACAACAACAAATTCTGGACAGAACCAAATTGTTACAACCATCACAGATATTTCAGAGGAGGAAAGAAGACTCTTGGATGCAATGGTGAGTTCTAATCCCTTAAATCCTGTAAATCCTACTGCTTCTAGCACTGGAATGTTGAGTAAGAGCAGGAACAAATTGCAAAAAATAGAACAACATCAACGCAAGGCAATGGTGACAAATACACAAGGTCAATCTGCATTGGAGACAATTGTTATCGACCAAAATGTTCCACAACTTGTGCACCTGGGGAGAGACTTGTATGAAGATAGAGAGGAAGAAGCAATGTTACAACAGTGTAGAGCAGAGGCAGCAAGAAAAGGGGATCTATCACCAATGCATAGCGGTAAAGGTAAGAGGACTCATACAAGGAAATTTAATTGGGACGACAAGGTTAGTGATTTTTTAAATGTTAGGCGACCTCCAATGAGAGTTTCCAAACAAAAGAAGGCCGCCCCAACTACATCTACAAAGTCCAATCGTTCAAAAAAGAAATCATGAATTTTGAATACATCTTGAAGAATTGGGATTGTGATGAAAAAGAGTTACAAATTGAAGAAATTACAAGTTCGGACAAGAAGGGACAACATTTTAATTCCTTCATCATTTTATTCTACCATTATATTAGTATTCTCATTTGTAATATCATCACAGAGTATGTTATAAACTCTGTGATGATCATTGAATATTTGGTACTTTCCAGTTCTTATTTTTTACATGCATGTTAGTAGGCGAGGCTATTTAAAGCCTCAATAGGATTAGTAAGGTAAGGTTTAGCCCGGTTTGAGTTGCCTTGGTCCTATGCCTTTGGAAAAATATCCACACGGCTATGAGATTATACGCCCTCGTGAGACTTTGCCGGCAGCTACACCATGAATCCTCTACATGAGGCTGCCATCATAAGGCAATGTGAGGCGCAGAGGAGTGATTATATAGCCAAGTCATATGGTTAACAATACCGGTGCTATTGTCCCCCTTATTTGTACTTTTCTGAATTGTTGTATTTTTTTCTTTTTCTTTTATTAATAAAAAACTAGCCCTAGGCGCTTGCCTAGCGGATTGCCAAAAAAAAAAAAAAGGTATACAGCATTGAGAAATGGAAAAGTAAAATTGGAAAAAGTTAAAAAGTAAAATTAAAAGAGAGAACACTTATTAAAAGCAATTTGGCTATTCTTAATGTAAAACTTATTGTGCTATACTCGTTTTAAATTATTTGTTTGGGCTGTATATATGGGTAAGCTCAAAGTGGCCCATGAGAGAAAACTTATCAAAATACTAAAAAATAATTTTTTTGTTTGATTTGTTACATTAAGCCATAATAAAGAAAAAAAGGTTTTATTAGTTGTGTCTGGCAATTAAAGAAACAAAATAAATAAAGAAATTAAAACTTTGTAAGAGTTGGGTTATTTGGACTACGACCCATTGTTTAGTTCATCTTGACCTAGATCGTCTCCGCCCAAGTAACCTTTAGGCAGGGTCAGGCATGATCCATATATTGATTCAACGTATTATGACTAGCCAAGATTCAGCCCAAAAAACCCATTTGCACCCCTACCTACTCGTGGTGCAATGAGAAACAGTTGATGTTTTTTGAAATGGTAAGTAATCCATGAGCGACAGTCGATTGCACATTCGACATGGAGTGATCCATTTTTCCATTCGAAGACTTCTCTAGAAGACATACAGAAAGGTTGAAGACCAATTTCGCTTATTATGTCGCACCTAAAGGAATAGTCTAGTGGACCATGAAGTGGTGTAAAAATCTTGGAGACCAAGATTCAATCCCAATAAGACAAACACCAGGTAATTTCTCCCTATTTAACTAAGCCTTGGTAGGAAATTTTCGGTACTTCTGTTGGTGAGAGCTAGCAGGTACCCTGCGGAATAGAAGATGTACGTGCAAGCTGATTCAATTACCATCGTTATCACAAAAAAAGAAAATTGACTATCTAAGATGTTACACATTCTCCAACTTGTTGACATCTCATCCTTTCCCCTTCAAAGTTATGATGACATTTGATCCATATAATTAATGCCTCAAAAGGTAATTCTTATTTTTAGATATAAAAATGTTGCATTATTTAAGACTTCAATGCATGTTATCAAATATGAATCCATGATAAAGAGTTAGATCATGTTTTTGAATATCTAAATTCTCCCCGGAGACAACTTGAATATCAGATTTTACTCGAAGGATGTGATGCGCTAAGCTCCTGCTATGCGCGGGGTCCGAGTAATATCAGATTTTACTCGGAGGACGCCTTCACAAAAATGTAAATTGACAAAGCTAAAATGAAAAGTATATCAAACCAATTAATCAACTATGCCTTCATCTAAACTAGTCGGGATAGGCTACACGTATCTTCTATATCCATTCTCCTCTATCAGGCCCCCATCTCATACACAATGAAAACTGAAAAGTAAATTGCAATATTTTAATTCAAACCTATATTACATGGATTCGTTTAGGGGTATGTATCTGGTTCAGGTGTCTGTAAGTATCCTATAAAAGTACGCCAAGTTTTTCCCTAATTTTGAGTGTATTTTGAAGAGTACCGATACGAAGTATCCACATGATTAACCCACCTATTCGACATGGATATGTTAAGGTAAAATGGAGGATCCATACGATCCAAACACACCGTAAACCTTGAAAAAGATCAACACTTAAACAAGGTGGGTGAAGTCTCCAAACCTTCTTATTACATCTTTAGAGTGCTCTCAAAAAAAAAAAACAGTGCATACAAATCATCATTGGGGTTCCTCTGATGCACGAAACAATAGATTCTTATAGAAAGACCAACAATAGTTATTACTAATAAGTTATTTTAGCTCTTGTTTCAGATTTAGGAAGAACAAAAGTCAATAGGCTACTATCTGGTGAAGACGCTGAGACAATTCAATCATCTTTTTCTGCGTTGGACGATTACTGAGCAAATATGGAGGATTTTCATTAATCTGACAATGTGGGTAATGCCTAGGGATATAATTGATGTTCTAAGATATTGGAGCAAATATAGTACCTTCCCCCGCCAGAAAGAGAGACGGAAGATTGTCCCAATTTGTATTTGGTGGACACTTTGGTAAAAGAGAAACTAAAGATGTTTTGAAGACAGAAGAAGCTCCATCTAGAAACTAAAAACGTAATGTTTAGTCCTTTTCCATTTTTGGTGTAAACAAGAGTATTTGGAAGATCCAGAATCCATTGTTGAAGACTTAGGGGCCTTGTAGTAGAATAGAAATTATCAGATGTTGATGTAAAAATTCATTGTTGATGTATTTTATTTCCTGGATTTACTAGGAGGGCTGAAGGAGATGGCTGTTTCTGGGGTGCTCTTTGTAACATTTTGTACCACATTTGGTGCCTCATTAATAAAACTTTTACCTTATCACAAAAAGAAATTATCAGATCTTCCTATATTTGTTTTGTAAATATGGGTGACCTTACTCCCTTTGGTACAGCCAATATAAAACAACAATAATAACAACAACGACGACGACCAAGTAAAATCCCACTAATGGGGTCTGGGGAGAGTAGTGTGCACGCAGACCTTGAGAGGTTGTTTCCGATAGACACTTGACTCAAGAAGACGAAAAGAGGCAATATATCAGTACCAACAATAAAAATCATAGAAAAAAATAACACCATTACCAAAACCAAAAAATAGATGAAAAGAAAAACAATAACCAATAGATAAAGCCCGGCACTAGGAGGACCTTTGGTAAAGTCAATATATACATAAAAAATGTTACCTTCTCACAGTGTTTTGAATAGCGAGAGGCGACAAAAAGCGACGAGTGCCCGCTTCACTGAGGCGAGAAGCGAAGCGCTCGCATTTTTGCATTGAAGCGCCAATTAATACAAAAAAATTAAAATTTTAATTTTGCATATATAAATAACCAAAAACTCAATAATAATAATAGATTAGCAAATATTTCATTGAATATACTGTTTAAGAGAGAAATTAATTGTAATCAAAGAGAGAAAAGAACAATTAATTGTAATTATAATTATAGAGAGAAGTTAATATGCAATTACTTGTATACAAAAACTGAAAAAATAGAATAAAAGAGAAACAGAAGAAGAAAGACGAGTAGAAAAGAGAGAAAACATAGGTGAAAGAAAAGAAAGAAAGAATTGTTACGCCGGAAATCAGTTGCTACTGCAAAGAAGAACAAAGAAGAATTACTGTCGGAAGAAAAAAAATAAGAAAGAAGAAGAAAGAAGAGAGGACTTGCTGCCGGAAAACAGAGGACTTACTGACGGAAAAAGAAAAAGAAAGAAGAAGAGAAATCAGTACCTGAAACTCGAAGAAGAGGTGCGCCTGTGCTGACTGCTGAAAGAGGAAGAAGTGGTTTGAAGAGAAGAAAACCCTAATGTTTTATTTAAGTCACTTGTTATTTTTGTTAGTTTAAAAAAGCGACGCTTTTGTCGCCTTCACGCCTCGTCGCCTCGCTGTTCAGAAAACGCTACTCCTCAGATGAAAATAGCGTTAAGCCTCCGCTTCGCATCGCCTCACACTATTAGCGCTGAGGCGAGCGCTATTTACAACACTGCCTTCTCAAAAAAAGTGTTTTTGGCTTTGGAGAAGCTAGGCCTTTTTTCAAAGTTAGTGTTTGGCCAAGCTTTTAGAAGAAAAAAAGTGCTTTTGAGTAAAAGCATAAGCAGTTTTGGAAAAGCAGAAGAAAGGACATGGAACAAAGGAATTACAGGTTTAATCGAGGAGATATTGGGACCAAGAAAAAGAGATTAAAGACTCTCAACAGAACCAAACGTCGCACCCAAGGGTGTGGCCTAGTGGTCAATTAAGTGGGTAAGAACCATGAGGTAATCCCAGCGGACGCAAAAAGCACAAGCGAATCTATCCAACCCTTGGTTGATAGAGTTATCTGCTACTTGTTGTTGGTAGGAGGTGGCAGGTACCCTGTAAAACTGGTTAAGGTACGCGCGAGTTGCCCAGACACCACGATTATAAAAAACAAAAATCAGAAAAGAAAAAAACCACAAACGTCCGCCCACAAGATCTCATTGAAATACAAGGTAATTCTACAAAGCCTAACTCGCTTTACTCCTTGTTTATTTAGACCTTCACCTTCCGATTACCAAATGTAAAAGGGTAAGAAAAGTCACCAAGCATCCCATGTCAAATTTTAGGTCATATAGAAACTTGTCCCTTTTCCTATATAGCGTTTCTTTCTTAGTTATCACGAATGGACATACCGAGAAATGTGTCGGATGCTTTGAATGTTCCCTAGTGGAAGGAGGCAATTCAAGAGGAGATGAACGCTCTTGAGAGAAATGAAACCTAGGAAATGGTAGAACTACCACGTGGAAGAAAATAGTGGGCTGCAAGTGGGGTAGCAAAAGAGTTCACTCAAACCTTACGGGATTGACAATCTCGAGACATTGGCAGCTAAGCTGAATTCAATCAGGGTCCTAACCGTTGCTGCCAACCTTGATGGGCCCCTTCAACAACTAGAAGTGAAGAATGCATTCTTGAACGGAAAACTCGAAGAAGAAGTCATGGATCCTCCTCCGGGTTTTGAAGAAAGTTATGGAACTAGAGTGTGCAAACTAAAGAAATCTCTCTACTGGCTCAAGCAATCTCCAAAGCTTGGTTTGAGAGGTTTGTGAGAAAACAAGGGTACACTCAAGGGCAAGCAGATCATACTATATTCATTCAACATTCACTTGAGGGAAAGACAACCTAAGTTGCTTGGACACTTCACTTTCAGTGTCGCACCCGTATCGACACGACATGGGTGTGGATATGGGATCACGACCACACCTAGTCAACCGATTTTGGGTACTTTGACCAAAATCGACGGAGAAATTCGGGACAGATACAATGATTTTTGAAAACAAAACAAAAGATAGGGTGATATTGAAGAAAATGGAATACCTTGTAAATAAAAATTTCTGTAGTCCTTTTCCTTTTATCTCCTTCTCGGTTTCTCCTCTTGTTCAATTTCTCTTCTCGGAATACCTTGTGAGTTTTTCACATAATGTCTCATAATTTAGACATATTTTTATAACTCTATTTTTAAATATTTAAATTATTTAAGCCGAACCCCGCACATGTATCCATACCTGGATCCGCACACCCGAATCTTAAATTTTATATCACGAAGGATCTGACTTCTAGATCCGCACCCGTGTTGGACACCAGTGGCGGAGCCAGAATTTTCGTTAAGGGGTATCAAAATATATAAAATAAACATGCAAGAAATTAAGGGGAGTCAATATATATATATATATATATTTCTTTTTTCCTACCTGCACAATGTATTTTTTTGGTGAAGGGGTGTCATTTGACACCCCTTCCTATAAGGTGGCTCCGCCATTGTTGGACACCTGCACTCGAGTCCGAGCAACTTAGAAGACAACTATCCTAATAAGTGTACATCGATGATATCATACTTACAGGAAATGACTTGTCGAAAATGAAGAATGCTGGCATCAGAGTTCGAGATCAAAGATTTGGTCCAGTTGAAATATTATCTTGGCATGGAAGTAGCGAGATCAAAAGACGGTATTATGGTCTCACAAAGGAAGTATGTGCTAAATCTTCTAAAAGAGACAGGAATGAGTGGTTGTTGTCCAGCTGTGACACCTATTGATCCAAAAATATAATTCGGAAATAAAGAAGGAAATTCAATTGACAGAAGTCAATATCAGAGACTAGTGGGGAAGTTGATTTACTTGTCACACACTCGGCCTGATATAGCTTTTGCAGTAAGCTTAGTCAGTCAATTTATGCACTCTCCGACGGAAGGGCATCAAGAAGCAGTCTACAGGATTCCAAGATATCTGAAAAGTTAGGGTTGCTTTTCAGGAAAAATCAACAAAGGGGCATAGAAAGCTTTACAGATGCGGACTGGGCAGGTTCTACTACTGAGGAGGTCTCCTCCTGGATATTGTAAATTCATCTGGGGAAATTTTGTGAATTGGAGGAGTAAAAAGCAGAATCCCGTAGCACCGCAGAAGCTGAATATCGATCTATAGCCCAGGGGATATATGAGATGATTTGGCTCAAGAAGATGATGGAAGAACTAAAAAAGGCAATTGTTCTACCAATGAAGTTATACTGTGACAACAAGGCCGCAATAAGCATTGCTCACAATCCAGTTCAACATGATAGAACAAAGTATGTTGAAGTGGATAGGCACTTCATAAAAGAAGAGACTGAAGAAGGAAGTATCTGCATGCCTTTCTCCCCAACAAATCAGCAAATTGTGGATATTTTCACAAAAGGCTTGTTCACAAATTTTGAATTCTTGTAAGCAAGTTAGGCATGACAGATATTTACATGCCAACTTGAAGAGGAGTATTGATTTGTGAATATTTGATTATGATTTGTAGGATCTAAATAAAATCCAATCTGCTACGTTGTTAAGTATTTTTAGGAATCTGTTAAGCTGAAATAATGCCTTGATTGTTTCCTAGTTGTTTCTTTTTCTGTGCTATAAAATTGTACCTCTACAGATGATATATTGAGGTAATTTGGTACCAAAACTAACAGAAGGGAAAGTTGACCAAGTGATATTTATATTGATCTAACTGGTCTCACCATATCCAAATAAGAAATGTTCACCATTAAACCTTCATGTAGTTTATGAACTATAAATAATCAAATGTGAGTCCATTGCTCCCATAATTAGAGGCAGTTAGCGGGTAATTACCGTTCCAAATGCATTAGACACTTAATGCTGACACATGGAACTAATATGGATTAAGCACAGTAGAATTTTGTCAAGAAGGTGAGACAAACACAAGGAGTTTATGATAACGATGTTTAAGCATAATGAGAAAGTGGCATCTCATGAACTGGGAGTTTTACCTCATCAACAAAAATTATTACAGGAGCCAGCTTACTGGCAAATGAGAAGAGTGCCTTGGTAAGCTTTTCAGCGTCTCCAAACCACTGCAAAAGGAGAAAGGAGGTAAAATATAAAATAGTTTAATAAAGTTTAAGAGGAAGCAATCAAGCTTTCCAGAAATAAGACAATGAAAACATCGAAAAGAGACGCAAAACACAGCCTTGAGAGGCAGAAGAGGTAGATTGACAACATGAATACTGTTTTATTTTGTTTTAATAGTCGGTAACAAGAACTTTTCTGATGTCAACATGATTAAAAACACAGCTCCGCTCACAACAGCATTCTATCATAAAAAATGCAAAGTAAGACTAATTGTTCCTGCAAACAACATTTAAGTTCCCATTAAGAATCCTTTCAGCCTTTTTAGAATAAAACTACAGGAAGAAAGATGAAATACTGATGAATCTAGAAAATTTAAACAAGACTCATTCCTTTGTGCAATACAAACTAATTTCATGCCAGTCAATACAAAAGGACGAGAATTATGCCAAATATAAAATAAATAGGTTACTGAATACAGTAGTACTTGCAACTCTGGATTTTCCTTTAATAAAAGTCTTAACTAATAACGTAATATACCAACTATGATAGGATAAGGAATTAATAACAATTAGTTGAATTAATGAACAACCAACTGCCTCCTCCACATCCCCATTCCCCATAGAGAACTTCAAAAAGGTAGGCAAATCCCAAAAAAATTGCTAAACAGACACATTCATGGTACACATTGGTAATCAGGACAAAAGGAGCTTCTTGTTTCCTTATCATTAAGAAGGCTAACTTTCCCTTGTAGCTGATACTCTTACATGGTATTCAGTTCAGGAAGCTTGGCCGTTAACTTGGTATTACATAATGCTGACTTGACAAGACGAGTTGTCAGATTGCGTAGCAAACAGGGCACATCGGCATTCATTTTACACTTCTTAGTTCCAGCAGTGAATCATGCATAATAAAAATTGAAGCTCGTTAATGACTGTCATATTTTTTGAATTTTCCAGCAACACTAGTAACTGTAAGGCTCCAGTCTGTCATGACAAATATTTGCCTTCAGCAGAGATTTTCCTTTATTAATTTATCACATTAACCAGAGACTTTATTACCCATAAATTTTCTTTTTTCGATAACCGAGAAATCCCCGAGGGCCAGTGACGCACGGTTTGAAACTCGATGGATACTGAACGGCCCCTCTACCCTTCTCCACTTCACTACCAAGCTTTTGTCTGCGGCAGGGTTCACCCATGACGTATTACCCATATTTTGTTTCTTTTTAGTATAAAAACATGTCAATATATGAGTTATGCTCTGGTCTAATTAATAATTTTAATCTTTTCAGATGATGATGATGATAACATAAATTAAAAGATAAAGTACATAACTGGACATTGTCCCAGCAAGACAAAAAAGAAATGAAAATAAAGAGATAGCATTTGCTTAACTTACCTTTGATGTAAGGGTTGAACCAGTAATACTAATGAAATTAGCTCCTGCTTCTGTTGCAAGCGCCTTAGCAACAAGAGTTTTTCCAGTTCCAGGAGGCCCAAAAAGTAAGATCCCCTTGCAAGGCTGATCAAAAGAAAAAGGTAACTAAACAGTACCTAAAACGTTCTCTTTTGTTTCTTTTTCAGGAGGATTACTAGCAAGACGGATAAAATACCCGCAACAGATTTCCACGGGAGAAAAGCTCTGGTCGCCGCATTGGTAGGATTACAAGTTCATTCAGTGCCTTCTTTACTTCTTCAAGAGCACCAATATCATCAAATTTGACTCCAATTTCACCTGGTGGAACGACTGCTGAGACAAAGTTGTTCTCATACTCATCCTTGGCAAGATTCTGCAAATTTGAAAGTGGTCCATGGTAATAAACTAGAACTCTTAATATATTTTTTTTAGCATTAAAGCAGGGGATAATACCTTAAGATTCTGGGACGGCTTTTTTGACATTGTTTCCTGCTCCTTTAACCTCAAAATTGCGGTTTCAAGGCTTCGCATGATAAACAGCAGAAATGAACTTCAAACTCGTGCAAAACGTAAGTCCATTTACACATACAGAAAAGCAAAAAAGAATTACCTTTCACGAGGCAGATACAATCTATCCCCTTTAATAGATGGTTGGAGGCACGTGTACAAGTAATGATTTTTTGCCCAACCAATAACTTTTTCAGCTTCTGTAGATGTAAGAGAAACCGAAGATCAGACCAATAATGCAAAAGCTTTTAGCTTTCCCTTAAAATTTATGAAAGTATGATTTACCTTCCCATATAAACTAACAGCATTCTTTATTTTAATGCAGGTTTCTCCTTAAACTGCATCCCATTTTATATAACACTACTACTATTTGGGAAATCAGACAGTTTTTTCTTCAATGATACTTTTTCAATTATTTCTTAAATATTTTATTTTGATTTAATCATTTCTTAAATGCTTTCAATTATAATGATTGAACTTCACAGTACTGTTTACCAATGTTTTTATAGACGAAAAGCAAAAAAATGACAGGGTTCATGGCCTTGAAATGAAAAGTGAGAATTTAAGTGCACACTTCTTTGAAGTTAAGTCTAGAATTCGTGACTTTAAAGAATACCAAACGTATATGGATTTAGTACTACAGCAATCAAATTACCATTAATTCAAGTATACAATATGATATTAATCCAACTCCTCAAATTTAGATTCAAAGGACCAACAACTTCTCATTGGGATCACTTTGCGTATCATAGTTTGAAGCACATGGCTTCACCCATAAAGCGATAACCTGTCGCTTTGCATCACAATGGTTCTTAATAACACTACTTTATACATATTTTACAAATATGTAAATTTTTACTTTTAAAAAAATTAGGAATCAATATCCTAATTCGATCAGTGTTGTCAAACGCTCATTTAGGGCGAGCTTAAGCCCTGAAGCTCAAAAAAGCTCAAGGAGGGTACTTCGCCTTGCTTAAGCTGCGGTCAAGGTAGGCAAGGCACTAAGGCGTGCACCTCAGTGCCAATGATTTATATCTTGGATTGAGTGGTAATAAACAACAAATATAATCAGCAAAGAAGTGCATTAGTTGTTAAGGAAAATATTATGAATGAATTTGTTACTTTTTTCTTGAATTACATGTATATTTTTATCTTTGTCCTTCATTGCGCTTTTTTAACTAAAACTCGCACTTTAATTGCGCTTTGCGCTTAAAGCCTCAGTAGACCTAGAGCGCTTGTTAGAGCTTTTCGCCTTAGACAACACTGAATTCAATGAAGTTTAGATACTTTGACACAACGTACTTTAAACCCGTCATTCTTTACTGGATAGAGGGAGTATTATTTAAGAGATAACTCCAAGAAACCATAATATAATCTCAATAACCTATACTTCCTAGATCTCCATTCTTGATAAAACTGGAGAAAGACACAAAAGTTGAATTCGGATATTAGTATATCTATGACCAAGTGAGAGCTGAACATTCCCATTCTGATTTGTTCAATTAAAAGAAACAATATATTCTGATTTCACACAAAACACTTACTCTGCTTTGTCAGAATTACACCATCAGTATTTACATGCAACAAATCAATGCATGAAAGCTCATGCTCTTCCAGAACCTGAAATATATATATTTATAGTGAAAATTCCACCAATCAAAAAGAACCACCAATACAGAGACGATAAAGATGTGCAACTAAATGAACATATAGAGGTACCCAACCATCTGTTTAGAAGATCTTAAATAGAATAAAATTCAAATGAATACATCCAAAAGCACATATCTTTCTCCATACCTTGTACAATTCATTTAGGTTACTACGAGCTATTACAATTCTCCTGTCTTCTTCAATCTGTTTATTAAATGTGCTAAGGAGATCTTCCTCCTGTAAATAGAAAAACCATGGCAGGATGAGAAACCACCAAACTGAATACAATGCTTAAGAAGACAAATGTACGAAAGGAATAACTTGAAAAAACTATTTTCACCAATGAGGCATCAAACAACAAAACAAAGAAAGTGCTGTGACAAAGAAAATCATATGTTGTTAACCTATTAGCGTTCGGAATGTCGAGCGTACGGAAGCAAGAAGTGTTTGTGCGCTACTTGCACTCATGTGGACCATTTCAAGAGAGAGAAAAAGGAGAGCTTTGATGGAACAGAGAAGAACTTGTACATTTGAGGATTAGCCTCTTTTCCCATATTAGGTTTTAGTGCACCCATGAGAGATCTTTAAGCATAGAAGATCGGGTGTCTTTCGTAGAGAACCGTATTTCTTTGTGAGGTTTCTCTATTTTTTGGTATACTTCTGGTATACGGGTATTTATGCCCTTCATTGATGAAATCTTATCACCTTATAAAAAATGAGAACCAAATGACATGATATAACGCAACACTAAAACTGCTAAAATTAGGAAAAGAAGTACTTAATTGCATTTCCTGTAGTTAGAAACTACACAAAATGTATACTTTAAAGAGAAATTCAAGTTTCACTGGAACAAAAATGACTTTAAACAAATGGATCTTCAAACCAAAATCATAAAAATCGGCATAATAAACAGCTTTAGGTGACAAAATCATTCCATCTTTCATGGCTTAATGATTCATTTGGCTTAATGCATAGTTTCAACAACAACAACAACAACAACAACAACAACATACCCAGTATTATCCCACACCGTGGAGTCTTGGGGAAAAAAATCTTCGATTAATATGAGGAACAAGTAAATTAGGAATTATGAGTCCTTTCCTTAAAGTATAGCAAAACAGTACAACAATTATGAGAAACTATAAGCACTACTATTGTTTCTGGTAACACACCACAGAAATATAAGCAATTACAGCTCCCTATTATCAAAAAAACAAAAACTACTACAACAACAGTAAGAAATTTTTAGTAGTTAACCATCTAAATAGTACATGCCATGTCAAGCGCCTATTTGTAGGTATGGGTTCATCAACATATTTCAGTATCTGACAAGAAATTTTCGCATTCCACTACAACGAACTACAAATGTTAGTCTACTATGAATCAAATAGATGCAGGGAGTGAGCAGAATCCTGCTTCTTAAAAAGTAGTGGATGGAGTCAAACATTTGCTTGTACTGCGACTTCAACAACAGATTGTGGACAGCTGTTTGGAACTTCTCCAGATAGAGTGGGTGATATATGGTAATGTTAAGAATATGTTATTGAGCTGGACGTATTAGGGAAAGAAATTGCTTTTTAGATGAGTCACACATGTTAGTCTCCTATGAATCAACTGTAGGGAGTGAGCGAAGCTTGCATCTTAAAAATCAGGGGAGGGCATAAATCACTTGGTTTTGCACTGTTTGCCAACAGAATGAGGAGATGTTTGGAATTTTTCCAGATAGAATGGGTGATGTTTGGTAATCTTAAGGTTATGCTATTGAGCTGGATGTATGACGGAACAAATTCAATATGGAAAATCTCATACTATTAAGAAAGAATTCTTTTCCGGACTCCAGGTATGGAGTATATATATCTTTTGTTCAGTGACTTCCCTATTGTCTTATCATTAAACACTAACCAAAGACAACCGACATGTATCCTACGGAACCGTTTTATAATTTGAAACACCAGCAGACCTTTCTGGTTCGCGTAAAATGAATTTAGAGAAAGGGCAGCCTTGTGCACTAAGCTCCTACTCTGCGGGGAAATTTCTGAGTAGAAGGAAATTTATACTCAGAAAAATAGCTCCCTGATATATGGATCACATATGGGGAAATTTACAAATTGCACAAAATATTGTTTCCAAATTACACAGAAAAAGACAATAAATCATCTGATCACCTAGCACGATCGCAGAGAGTTTTCGGTTATAATGCTACTAAGATTAAGTGGCACGAAATTAGTACATAATAAGACACGGCGATGCGGTTTCTAAACCACCCCCCCCCCCTTCTTCCGGCTATAGCAGCAGCCAATACATTTCAAATTAGTATAAAAATCTAAGTAAAGCAATAAAGCACAAAAAACTAACCTTTGGAGGATGAATACTCATAACATTAGAGAAGAGCTTATGTATATCATCATCTACAGAACGTTTTGTTGCTCTTAATCCCTCTGTTAGTCGCTTCAGAGAAAGAGGCTGCAAAAATAAATATTGAAAAAAACCAGTGCATCAAATATTGGGAAAATATATCAACAAAATGTAACAAATATAAGGGGGAAAAAACAATTCACAAGGAAATCATAGATGAAGCCGCCTATAAATGATAGAGTAAAAGCCAGTGCACTTGAAATGAGATATCAAGAACAAACTAGATATGATTTTACAGCAAGACCAACTAGTAAGAAAATGAATTCAGCCCCGAGTCACTGAAATATCATCTGTTAGGAAGGTCATCATTCCATACCCAAGTCATAGCAGCTAAAGCCAATATTTAGATGCCACAATGATTTGTATCATGATGTACCCATAAAAACAAATCGTAGGAGCTTAAAAAGATCAAACAACCATATAATTTGATTAAAGATCACGAGAATTACCAACTTCGCAAGGCGGCCCAAGTTGGGAAGAATCATGGTCTGTTGACAGAAAAAAAAAAGTGAAGACGCAAAATAAAAAAACGTAAAAAGTCAAGGAATAAGACAGGTCGAATAATGGACTTACAAATTTCTCTTTTTCTTTTGACCCTGTTTCAACCTTGTTTCGACCGCAGATCAGGACAACAGGTCCTGATAATTGGTCGAACATTTCTTGCACTTTGTGGACAAATTCTTTCCTATTTGCCTTGGAAACAGCTCTAGACAGCCATAAAGAAGAATCCGGAAAGTATACAATAATAGGTTGTGCAGACTTCAAGACCTGCACACAATTAAATGAAGTCTCAAAAAAGTTGGACAAACTTGAAATCAAAGTGGTAAACGAACATAAGACTCTTGATCAATTAAGTATCACACCTCACATAGTGCCTCCATGGCAATGTAGCAGTCTTCAGCCTGAGCATCGAGATCGTGTTCAATCTCATTGGCTGTGAACAGAGGAGACAGTTAAAATCTTAATATTTTTAATTATGCATATACGTTCAGACATTAAATACCACGGTACTACTCAATATACAGACTATGGTTGAAATTTGGAAACTCAATATAAATAATCTCTTTATCACCAAACAAATTTCATGTTGAATAGCCTATCCGGAAACAAATACTTTAACAAGTTATACAAGAAGTCAAATAAAAGTCTCCCCCAATAATATTTATGGCAATTGCTTGTCGTCTATTGAGACTGATAGTCATCCAGTGTGAAGTCAAAGTCAGTTTTTAGACCATCCAGTCTGAAGTCACAATCAGCAGCCGAATAGGCCACTCATTCTGTACTGAAGAAACAACGTATTGAGACTTAAACAACTTTTCAATGATAAACTGCAGAGTCCCGTCTAGCCCCTTTGTCATCCACCCTCTCCTAAAAAGTATCAGGGGCATACCACGTTGAAGCATAAAACCTTTGGAAATCAGTAGAATTTATCACAGAAAACCTAGTTGAAAGGACATATGAGAGCAAATCCAAATGCATTTAGTAGACCCATAGAAACAACGCCTCTGGCATTATAGATAAATATTCTTTTGTTTGTATTTTCTTTTTTGAGGGGGGAGGGAGGTTGGCCTCAAATGGGAATCCAAATCTTTTGAGAAAACTTAGTCATGGAAACCAGCCCAGTTAGTTTTCCTTTCCTTTGAATACATTCTTATGTGTCTATGCAACTAACTTCTCTCCCAAGATCAGACCTTGCTCGAAAATCTAATATGTCTGATATAGCCCTAGTTTATCTTGGATTTAACCTACGCTAAAGCAGTGTTGTCAAAAGCTCATTTAAGGCGCTTTTAAGTCCTAAAGCTCAGGGAAGGTGCTTCGCCTCGCTTAAGTTGTGCTTCAGTGTAAGCAAGCACTAAGGTGTGCACCTCATTGCCCATGAGTTCTATCTTGAATCGAGTGGTACTAAACGATAAATGTTATGGCAAATAAGTGTATTAGTTGTTGTTGAAGACAGTAGGAATGATTTTGTTTCTTTTTTCTTGAATTGCATTTGTATTTTTATTTTCTCCCTTAGTTGTGCCTTTTTTTAACTAAAGCCCGCACTTTAGTTATAAAGCCCCAATCGACCTAAAGCGCTTTTTAGAGCTTTTTGCTTCTGTCAACACTGCGCTAATGCCCCCTATGCTGCCACCACAACCTTCTCATATTACCAGCAAAGCTCACCTCCATCTGAAATTCACTCTTGTATCTGCCGCATGCTTGTCCATATACCAAATTTTCACATGCTTGTCTTCCTAGGAACCTGTATTAAGATGTAGTGTCGAAGGATAATGCACTTCTTCCATGCTTGAACTTGCCAGGACCATGGTACCCTTACTTCAAGCTTTGCTCTGGGCGAATGGCTCCATCCAATGTGATCGACATTGCATCTCGACCTTTTCATGCTGCGGAGCGAACCCTACTTTGAGGAGAAAGAAATACTTTCCTAAAGTTAAAGTGAATTCAAGCCGGTCTTCAACATGCAGAATAATTGTCCGGAGAAAGCAAAAGGTTCTTGGAAGGGGGTGTGTGTGTGTGTGTGTATAGTATCAAAACTTCAACATCATCAGTTCACGGATACTTCTGTGACTGCTGCTAGTTGAGGAGCATACATACCACTATGTGTTCTCAACAGTCGAGGGGCATAGAAGGCATATTTCTACAATGCTGCTAATTGTACAATAATTATTTGAATCATTTACCCCTCCCCTGGGGGAGGTAGCTCTTTGAGACACTTTCCTACTGAAAGATTCCCCCTGTCCTCCAGCCACCCCCCACCCCCCAAAAGAAAACCAAAAAAAGTAGGTAAATGAATAAGATTTTTTTAAATATAATCACTCAGTGACTGATAATAAAAATATATGAATGCAGCGCAATTCTACAAAAGGCCACTCAAATAACATTCAGAAATATATAATTTAAAGGAATTGTTACTATAGAGAATGATGCAGTAACAGAGAGGGTAAAATTACGGTTCAACACACTATCGTTCGTTCAACAGTGATCTGATTTATAGTTTTTTTTTCCAGGTACATTTCAAGTCTATTAGAACGCAGCTTCTTCTTGTTACCTCACGGTCTATTGATCCACAGGAGTGTCTGTTCCCTAGTTGTCTTAGGACGTAACTTATTTTCATTTCTTTTAACATACCCTCTGTCCCACAAAGAATGGCAGTGTAGGGAGTATGAGGGTCAACATTCATATAATTTTCGGCGTGAGCTCAGATATTGATGTCTTAGAATTTTTTTTAAAATAAAATATATATATATATATTTAGAAACTACACTAGATAAATACTACAAATAACAATTTTTGTTGTTTCTGTATCAGTAACAATTTTCTTAGTGTTTAAAAAGGAGATCTTTACAGAAATAATCAGCCGGATTCACTATTTACTTTTCCTATCATACACTGATTATATACGGTTATACACATATTATACATGAATTATACATATATTATACCTCCACCGGCTATTTTTAGCTTAAGCAGTTGGATGGACAGCTATTTAGGTTAATTCTTCTAAAAAAGTCAAAGGTTTTAAGAAATTTTAGTGAAAGAAAAAATTGGTTGTTTTCCAAATAGTAATAGTACAATTCTTTTTAGGACAGGGAGAACAGTTACTTAATTGACAAGAATTAGGAATCCTAGATTGATTTGCATAGAATTCTTAGAGTCCTTTTTCTTATAAATATGACTAGATTTCAATTATTTGGGATTCGGGGCATACTCGATCAATCGATTGACATAACTGGATTCCAATTTCTCAACAAACAAATAAATATCAACCTATATTAATAACAACTTTTTTGGCCTTTTGGCTTTTAGCATTCTCTTTAAAGACCACAAGGATTTGCTCAAAGTTAACCCCTAAGCCAAGCTCTTTTTCCTTGGTTTCCCTCTAACATACAAACTACAGATTCGACCTGAGTTGAAGAAAACCACTTCCTACCTAATCCCCCTTCGTCCCAGACACATGAGATGAAACCCTCTTTGAATTTAACCCAGTATGCTTAAAGATGTAACATGGAAAAAAGGAAAATTCTGAAACTACAAGAGAAAGAAGATGGATTTATCTTTCTTTTTTCCAAGGAAAAAAGAAGATGATTTATCACAAATTTACTGCAATCTCAGATGACAAATACATACCAGGAATCCAGTATATTGATGGTTTCACATCTTGTGATTTGGGTTTCTCATCTTTCTCTTCTTCCGTTGTTTTCTTTTCAATAACATCAAAAATTACAGCAATCTGATCACCATTCACCTCATACACCTCACCACGTTGACCACTGGACATGGACCTGCAAAGGCATATTGGTTGTAACAACTTATATGCATGTGTCTGTTAAAATGACATTTAAGCAACTCTTTACTTAAATACCTTTTAGGCAGATACATTTGTAAAACACATTAACTGCTAAATAGATGCTTCAAAACTAAATAACAAATTCGCATCTTAAACATCTAAAAGAGCTAGGTGCATAGATGTTGGCTTTAATATTGAGAATAACAAACAAATAAACAAAAATGATCAGGACAATGACAGTGATGGCAAATAATGATACGACAACTTATTTCACTGCAGATGCCTAGATCAAATGCAGAACCTTCATACTTGCTTTCATTATCTTAGATATAAAGCCGAGCGCTTGCACTAGCACAAGAGCATTGCAGTATATCACTATGAGCATCAAAAAGGACATTTTTTAAGACAGAAGCCACAAGGAATCCTGGTGGATGATGAGCAAAAAAGCCCAACTACCATCCCAATTATTTTATATCTTTCCAGTGAGAAGGAACGTCAAAGATACAATCATGCGTCCAAGCACCAAATGGAGAAAAAAATTTCTCTATAGCACTTGCGACGACTTACCAACCCACCTTCCATGAATAACAGTGAAAGCATTTGTTGGACCACCAGAAGTAGGTATCTTCCCCAATACAATCCTGTGATGAATTGGATTATGTCAATTACTAAATGCTGCTTAATCCATAGTTCACATGGGTTATACTAATGGTAAGACCTCCACTTCGCAACAAAACTCTCAGCTCTCTAAACAAGCAAAGCACGAACATGAAAGCAAAAAATAAAGCTGCATGGCTCGCTCTGAGAGTAACAATTTCTTAATAAAGCAATAACACACCCCCAAAACTGTTTTTAGTACAGCAAAGAAATGTAAACAAGAATAGAATGCTTCTAACTCCTAAGCTTTAAACATGATGCACCTCTTAATTCTTTGAGACTTTCCTTTTTCCTCTCTTTTCAGTTTCCTACAAAAGCAAATCTACCAAATACAAAGAAATTCAGATATCCATTTAAAAGTTACCCAACTCCAACAACTCCAAATAATATGCAACAACCCACTTTATGTTGTTTTGGCCTTGCTATGATATACCACATTTATCCATTCAAATATACGTGTCCTAATTGCCACTAGTATATAGGGTCATCTGAAGTCTGAAACACAAAGTTTGACAGATATTTCAACATAATCTGCTCTTAGGATCAAAACTGAACTGGCAGTTTATTTTGTTGTCAATCATATTATAGCAGGGCATTACTAAGCACTACAACTCATATTGGAAGAAAAGGAAGCTGATATTTCATCTACTTAACATGGATTCCTCCACATACAACACTACTGCACGGTGTAAGCAGAAGGATCGTTTGCCGGGATAACCTTTTACCGACCTATAAAGGGCCTTCACGCACTTATTGTTTAGAGCTTTTACTTTCTTTTTTCTATATCTTCTTTACTAGTGAATTTAGGAACTTACTCCTCCATGTTTTTCATCATCTTTTGGGTGAATCACTTCTTTCAAGCAATCGATTGAACATCTCAGCTATTGACAGGAATTTAGCTTGCATTGACTAAGGCCTCATTTAATTGCACTTAATGAAGGTCTGCATTCTGATCATCCAAACCTCAGTTATTAAGTGTGTTTAGTCACTAAGTGCAATTTTTTTTATGTCTGAATCTTAATCATTCAGATTTCAATCATTAAGTGCGTTTACAGCCATTTAGTGGGTTTGAACATATAACAAAGCCTTAATATCATTAAGATGCTATCATCCACCTTCACAACTAACCATCAATATTGCTCACCATTAACAACCACCACCCACAACCATCATCCTCAACCACAATCGCCACTGCTACCAACCACCACCGCTACCCACCATTTACAATCATCACCACCAATTACCATTATCACACAACCACCAATCACCACCGACCATCACCAACATTAGCCACCGCTAATAGTTACCACCACCATCAACTATCACTATCATCCACCACAATTATTAGCCGTCACCACCAACTACCACTATCAACCATCACCTTTAACATTTATTGTCAGCCACCGTCACCACTACTTACCACCCACAACCACCACCATCAACCAACACCACCACTCTCAATCGGCACTAATAACAATCATGGTTAGCCATCATCACCACAAATTATTATATTAATTTAAAGATAGTTTATTAATATAATATTTTATTTGAATTTTGTATTTATTAATTTTTAAATAAAGGCAAATTTTACACATTCAGATGTTGAAAAGACGAATTATTTTTTTTATTCAGTATTCAGGTCTGAATACACATCTTAAAATTCACATGTGTATTCAATTTACACGTCTTAATCTTAACACATCTTAATATTCAGATATGCATATAGATTCAGACATCTTAATCTTAATAAATAAATGAAGCCCAAGAGAAGCAAGGACTTCTAGAAGAAGATGCCATCATGTGATGAGAAATAAAAAGGAAAATAATAAAAAGTTCAAGTGGATGAAACTGATGCAGCTACTTTCGAAGTAACAGAAACAATAGCAACAAGTTGGTAAAATTTGATAGCCAGATCTAAATTTGTGGAAAGCCTTGTAATTTGCTAAACTTGCTTGCGCCTATCCGCTGATTCTGTTGCCCATCAGTTAGCAGAACTTTTTCAGTAGTACAAATCACTACACTTCACCTCTTTCTATATGATATGGAATTTCGTTTTTACAAAGGTACCCTTCAGCTAAGTTGCTCAAACTCTTCACTTTGGTGCCGCACCCGTGTTGACACGACGTGAGTGTGGGTGTGGGTATGGGATCCCCACCGGATATGGTCAACCGATTTTGGGTACTTTGACCAAAAATGACGGAAAATTTTAGGACAGGTAAAACGAGTTATGAAATCAAAATAAAAGCTAGGGTGAAATTGAAGAAAATGGAATACCTTATGTATAGAAATTTCTATGTCAGTCCTTAAACTTCTATCTCCAACTCGGATTATCCTCTTAACTAATATTTTCTCCTTCTTGGAATACCTTGTAAGTTTTCCAAATAATGTCTCATAATTTAGACATATTTTAATGACTCTATTTTAAATATTTGAATTACTTTTAGCCGAATTCATGCACCCGTATCCATACCTGGATACGTACTACCGAATCTTAAAATTTAGATCATGAAGGATCTGACCTCTTGATCTGCACCTGCATCGAACACCCGCAACCGAGTCCGAGCAACTTAGCCCTCCAGCCAGACAACATAGTAGTCTTTGGGATCAAAAGATGTTAACCAACGATACAAACCCAATAGATAGGTCATAGGTAGGTCATCCAGTTTGAATAGGTTAAACTTAAAAGCAAATCCTAACCTTATCTATCTAAACTCTAGTGGACAGAGTTACCCAATAATTGTGTTGGTGGGGAGGTAGCAAGTACCCGGTGGATTTAGTCGAGGTGCGAGCCAGCCGGCCAAACACCATCGCTATTAAAAAGAAAAAGCAGATTCTACCTCTTGTTCTTACCTTCGAAAATCCCATTGTGGTGGTGTATTCAAGAATGAGCACTCATGTGTAAGACTCTGACAGGGAGTTCTTAAGAATTACTACAATGTTGCTCATGTGAGCAACATGTGCAATATTGATTAAGCCCAACTAATTTAGTACTAGAGGAATAGTAGTCTTATAAAAAATTGATTGTTTAGTAGTCTTACAAAAAGTTCAGAATACAGGGTATTTAGATTCTTCCTAGCAAAACCATATGTTCTCAAGGTTTAACAATCAATGTCCTAGTCTAAGATATGACGCGACAGTGAATTCCTAATTTTAATTTTGATAATGGACAGTGAATCCGAACATAACCCGCTCTAATGCCATTTTAACAATCGGTCAAGACAGCTTATTGGGTTATTGGTTGCTCATTAAAAGCTTAAGTCTAAGCTTTTTGGGAAGCAGCTACCTCAAAAGCCTAACAGATTATGCAATGATGTGTAACTACCCAAAGTGAGGAGGGGTATTACAGGCACTTTTTCTTTCTATTGAAAATATTTCAACTCATAAAGGTTGCAACAAAAGTTGGAGGGCTACATGAAAGCAAATGGTACGTGCGATGGTAATCGTGAAAATATAGATGAACTGGTAAGAAAAATGGAAAGAAAGGTTACTCATGTAGATCAGCAAGTATAAATAAAATTTGCCAGCTAATTTGCAGAAAGTTAAAGACTCTAGAAGCAGGACGATTTTGATTATTTAAGATATCTAAGAAGACAAATACTAGAGAGATGTGCCCCATAGAAGAACTAACCTGTTATCGGCTTTAACAACACCAGAAGGTCCAGTGTATTTTACTCGATCCCCTGTATGTAGATAAAAATGTAAATATAACAGAGGAAAACTACCATGACAAAGTAAAAGCAGATACTCCTCAAAAGATAGTAAATATGATTATTGCAGTTATCAAAATTGAACATCACGTTACCATTTTAAGTGTCAAACTTAAATATATTGTACTGAAGCTCCCAAATTAAGTTGTAATGAATTTCAAAGTAGAATAACTGCATTTGGTCATAACATTATACAGTTGCTACATCTGCATGCTTTATTTAATTTAATAAAATAAATCAAGCATCTCCAAATTGAGTTACAATTGGGAAATATGTACTTTTAGTCCCTCAAATATCAACAAATTTGGGTTTTGGTCCTTGTGATTTGTGTATTAAAAAGTGTGGGCGTGAGGTAAGGCTTTTTATCTAGCGCTTGGCGAGGCATAAGCCCCGGGCGCAGGGCTTAACCTCATGGATCATTAATTTTAATATTTTGTAAATTAATAAAATAAATATATAAATAAAAAAGTAAAAATTACATTTAAAATGTAGAAAATTATAAAATTAGTAGGAACATGTATATATCTATTTAAACATGCTAACATGTGCATAAACATTATAAAAGAATTTTTTTTCTTATTTGAAAAAGTGAAAGACGTTGAGATGCAATGATGCATTACACCTGTAACATGACTATGATGGAACATACCTAGGCCTCATTTGTTTTTTTAAGATTAAGACGTCTGAATCTGAATACACATCTGAATATCAAGATGTGTATTAAGATTAAGACAACTGAATCTGAATATATTAAGATGTGTATTAAGATCTAAATACTAAAAATTAAAAATTAAGACTGTTTGATTTTTAACATCTGAATGCAGAAAATTTATTTTTATTTGAAAAATAATAAACATAAAATTCAAATGAAATACTAACTAATCTAATATTCTATCAATAATATATATATATATATATATATTTTAAATATGACAGTTGTTGGTGGTGATGGCTAACGGGTGAATGCCGACTAGAGGCGGTGGTTGGTGGTAGTTTTGGTTGATGATGGTAGTTCATGCTAGTAGCTAGTAGTGATTGGTAGTGGTGGTGATTATGATTGAGGATGGTGGTGGTGAGTGGTGATAGTTAATAATGGCGGGTGGTGATTTGTGATTGAAGAAGGTCGTGGTAGGTTATAATGATGGGTGGTGCCGGCTGTGGTTGTTAATGGTGATGGAGTGGTTGGTTGTGGTAGTTGAGGTGGATAAGTGTTAACTGTTGGTGAGAATGATGGTGGTCGGAGTGGTGGGGATGGTGGATGGTGGATGGTGATGGTGATGGTCAATAATGGTGGTGACTATGATTGAGGATGGTGGTGGTGGTGGTGGTTGACTATGGTGGTGGTGGTGGTGGTTGACTATGGTGGTGGTGGTGGCATGGTGGTAGTTGATAATGGTAGGCGGTAGCGGCAGTTAATAATGAATATGTGATAGCATCTTAATGAAATTAAGTCTCTGTTATAGATCTTAATCATACAGACCTATTCAGACCCATTAAGTGGTTGTGAAGTAAAAAAAACAAACACACTTAATGATTAAGAGCTGAATAATTAAGATTCAGACTTTAAAAACAAACGCACTTAATGTCTGAGATCTAAATGATTAAGATTCAGACCCCATTAAATGCAAACAAATGAGGCCTTAGAGTTGTAAAAATGATACTAGTTCCTAATAATTCAAAAAATACAAAAGACAAGAATATAAAATTATTGTTAGAAAGCCTAAAACTAAAAAAAAAAAAATCACAAATACTCATTATAATAAAAAACGAGCATTTTTTAAGAGTCTCCAGAACGATATCTAAACTAGAGTGATACCAAAAGAAATTCTAAAACCAAAAACTAACTTGAAAATTATAGAAAGCAAAAACAAAACTTGAAGAAAATGAAGCAAAGAAAGGAAGTTGCAAGTGCAGAAGCAGAGCAAGCTTCAGAGGACCAAACGTTTGCTTTGTAGTTTGCACTTTGAAAACAAAGGGGAAGAATATTCGTTACTCAATAAACGAAAAAAAGACTATTATGAATTAGGATAAACAATTAGTAAAGATCTATGAATTTTGAGTTTTTCAGTTTAAGAATTTACTATGAGTTAATTTATGAGCACGTAAGTATTAAAAAAGAATTTATTAAGCAATTTTGGCTCCAACTTGACAAAGTTCTCTTGCCCAATATGAATGCCCAGAATGTTGGGACTTACGCCTAAGGGAACGGGCAGAAGGTTAGGACTTACGGCTGCGATACTTGCACCCTGCCAATACGCCTCAATGCGTTTTTAGTGCACTTGCTCGTGGCTCGCCCGACTTTTAAAACACTGCTTGTAATTTCTGGTTAAGCATATTTAACCTTCAATCAAATTGATAGGAGCACTTTCGATCCCTATGACTTGTGATTCTTCACAAAGATAACGATTATTAAGTGCTAAACCATTTACTTATTGTTGTGATATGTTAAAGTTGTATTGTTACTATATATTTGAGGGTAATACAGTTCTATAAATAGTCTAAATCACATATTTCCTATATAACTGACCAAAATAACACTTTCATTTAATTGAAGGTTAAGCATGCTTAGCCGAATATTTAGAGGACCAAAATAAGAATTTATCAATAACTAAAGGACTAAAAGTGCAATTATCTGGTTACAGTTTTCCTAAATGGAAAGGTCAAATAACATGAATATATAGCTATATACCAAACCAACTAATAAACTGCCACAATCACGAATTATTGATCTCTTACTACTACTATAACAATGTTTTAGAAGAAAAAAGTGTGAGCAAGGTGATTTTCTTGTGGTAAAGCAAGTTATATGCCTCAATGTGTAAGGCGGACCTTTTTTTCTTAATATCTTTTAGAAGTAAACAACTTTCAATGTAGTAACAGCAGAAACATGGGGGATTAAGAAACAGGGAAAAAGGAGAAAATAGTAGGCAGTAAGGAGCACTACCAGTGGATAATCCTTTGGGGGGGGGGGGGTGTTGTGAATGAAAGAGAGAGAGGAGGCACAGATTCATCGACTTTAACCTTTCTTGACAATAAATAAATAGGTCTAAATTGACATAACCACCCCTTGTCAATCAAAACTTTGAAGAAAACAACTCCAGCGAGACATAAAATTTACGTTTTTCCTATTTAGACTTTTGGTGCAACAAGAGAATCCAATATTGTATAGATAGTTGTATAGATCTGTAAAAAAGACGGATCTAGAAAGTATTAAAAATCATTTATTCTATGTATACTTTTGATGCAAAGAAAGAATACAATATTGTAAAGATAGTTGGCCGGATAAAAATGAATGATTGAAATGCATCACTAATTTGTCCTTAATTTTGACATACTCAAGTGCGTCATTAATGAAAGATTTATGAAATATCATAAGAATACAACTCAAGTATTGCATACACATCATCTTGAGAAGTGCTAGTAGGCAAATACAGCACCATTGACAAGGTTCAGAACCACCCAAATTCCTTAATCTTCTCATGTTGCAATATATGAGATACTCCATAGCCTTTTCTTTCTTTTTTTCAGTTTAATACTTTCTACATATCTATCCACCACCTGAAATGAATTGTTAGGTGTCCATTCTCTATTGCCGAATCCTAACCATTATCACTACTTCAAGAACCAATCAAGCAATTTACTACCTCTTTAGTGACGAGGCTCTGAATTTTTTCCTCACACCATCCTAATCAATACCATATCTTTGTGTTCACCCATCTAAAAGGGCTAACGAACTCACCTTCCTTCTGATATATATAAACATACTAGTGGCGCCGGATACCGACATCCTCCCACCATTATAAGAATGGGTAACTCAATTCACCAAAGAAGGGCAAATGGGACTGAGCTTTTTCGCATATGCTAGGACTTGAATCCTAGTCTCTCATGGTCTTCATCCCTCTTCATCAATTTCTAGACGACACCAGTGATTGCGCACTTTCTTATCAAATATAATATTGGAAGAACTAAAGGTTTATTTTGTGATATCAGAACTGAAGGATTATTTGTTCACTTACACTAATCTATTAGATTTTCTGTTGACCTATGACCTAATTTTAATGCGGAAAGAAAAGAGGACCAAATTAGTGTATGTGCTGCTTGGAACAAGCCTTACTCATTCTTGACTGTAAATCAAATGTAACAAAGGAACTTCTTTGTCAGAATGACACGTTAGGGATAGTTAAGTGGAGAAATGATACTGAGACTAAGAGCGACAATCATTTCCATTGGCAGCAAACTAAAATGTCCCCCCCCCCCCCCCCGCATAAGAGTTTCAAGTACCACAATTTTACACTTTCAAATACTCTTGTTCTACTATTGTTCTCCTAAAAATGGAGACGTAACCAACAACTCCACATGTTCTCTCACCAAATATTGAAAATATACATCTTCAACTCTCCTTAATATTTTCTCAACCCAAAACACGAAGTATCAATTCGTGACCGAGGGAGCATGAAAACTACTTTTTTCTTTGGGAATAATTGGGAGTAAGACCAAACACTATGTCATTAATTATACCCCTTCATGAACTAATTGGTAATTTGCCTTGGGTAACATGTAAGGATGCCCAGTCAACTCTTTCAAGTGCAAAACATTTACTAATCTCATGTTGCGACTACAAAAGTGTGCACAACAACCACCACTAAGTGCCCAAATCAGTTGGTTAAATAACAAAAAATTGCCCCAGGGCTTTGATCTAGTGATAAGGGTGCAGACTTGTGATATGTAGGTTAGGTGTATGCCATGGGTTCGGCCCATGCCGCACACAAAAGCCTGATAGATAAGTGGAGAAGGGTATAGGGATGGGACCATCACCCACCGAGTTTTACGCCATTAACCCTTGGGATTCCTCAAATAAAATAAAATTAAAAAAGCAAATTCAAAAAAGTTGTTAACAAATATCTCCTTTAAGAAACTCCTAAACACAAAATGGGGGACCACAAAGAGACTTTGATTAAAAAGGGAAGCCATAAAATAAATACTCCTTCTAACGGGCAACTGGATGAAGTGGCAGGAAGATGAACTTACTAAGTCGTTCCTAGAAAATTGATAAGAGAAAGACTTTTTTTACACCCGAAGGTGTAGCCTAACAGTCAATGAAGTGGGTAAAACTTCAAAGACCAAGGTTCAATTCCCAACGAAAACAAAAATACTAGGTGATTTCTTCTCATCTATCTAACCTTGGTGGGCAAAGTTATCCAGTACTTATACTGTTGCGAAGTAGCAGGTTCGCGGCAAAATAGTAAAGGTGCACGCAATCTAGCCCAAACACCACCTTTACATATAAAAAAGATGATTGAGACTTTTTTTATGCCGCAAGTACATATAAATTTTTTTCGATCACCATCTTCTAGAATCTACCCTACAAAGACTACAGCACATGGCTGATTTCACGAAAAACGATAAACCAAACAAAACAAAAGATGTTAGCACAGCCTATGAGGAATCCTGCTGCAAAATGGCACTTCATACCTTTTCTGAAGGGCCGTTGAGTTTTCTCTGATTGATCAACAGACTCCGAGGTTGATTCTGAGGAACTTTCAAGTTCTCCGGACACTCTCTAAAATCCATGCAATGTTTAAAATCAAAACCATGAGAAATGCATATAACATCTATAATGATGGATTTCTAATTAGTGACATTTTGAAGAAATTGGTAACACTCAAAAAGATATGGATGTAAACTCAACTAGGGCATAATACTTACATTATAATAATAAACCATGAAGGTTCTCTTTCAAAAATAGTTACATGATATTCGAAGGAAATAGAGAAAAGCAAATATTATATTTAAAATCCAATTCTCCAACCTCCTACGAACCTCCGCCTATTGTTGACTCTTATGAAGACTATTCAAGGAAAGATATCATTTTCCCTTTTCATGGATCATTTTATATATACATTTTGGCTTAATATTCCTAATCCCAACTGAACCAACTGAATTACCAAGTTCCTATATTTGATATGTGTGTGCCCATGAACAGTTTACAGCCAACAAAGTACCAGATTTCAGATTGTTTACAGCTAACTCAAAATTTACCTTCTCAAAGTCGTCAAGGTTGAATGGAATAAGTTTTTCTAATGCTTCCACAGATGCCTCAACATCAACGTCTTCCTCACTAGCTTCTGACTTTGTCTCAGCACTGCTTGTCCATTCTTCCTCATTACTTGCATCATTTGCATCTTCCATTTCAGAATCCGACGTACACTCTTCACCTGATTCTACATCTGATTCGCTTTCAGATGAGCAATCTTCACCAAAATCCTGTGCATAAGTAACTTTATGAAGATATTCGATAAAAAGCAAAATAATGGTGTTTAGTCAAAAGGAACCAATGATATATGTATGTGTGTGTGTATATATATATATATGAATAACTTACATATGGAGCTAGAATGCTGCTATCAAGCACCAGCAATGGTACTTTTAAATCTCGAGCAAGGGTTCGAACTAGTCTTTCTCGATAAAGCTCAGTCCCTGCAACATCATCAAGAATTCAGCATTTATTTCTAACAAGCAATAATAAAAAGCTATATTGTCATAGGAATCTCATACCAGTCTAGAAAACTCTACCTGGTATACTTTGAAGCAGGATTCTCCCACTTGAAGAACTCAAGCGGCCACCGTAAGCCACAGTAACCTTCTTATGCTTTAAATGGGAAGCAACACACTCCACCAAAACGTTCTTTGTATGTTCGCTGCAAGTTTTGTTGACATAAATTAACCCAAATAGCAACTTGGCAGCAAGAGAAATAGATCTGAAAGGCAGGAACTCACTGGATATAATAAGGAAATGTGTCCCATGATAGAGCTATTTTCTCCCACGGAACAACCCTCCTTGAGAACTCGTTTTTAAATCTTTCTCGTCTACTTAGGAAAGGTGATTCTTTCTTCTTACTCTCGATCGACAGCTTTTCATTCCGGAGCCACTCCTTCTGCTCTTGATCACCAAGCTGAGCATGTGCATCACAATATCTCACATCTTCACCGCCTTTTTCCTGCCGAACTGTTCCTTTATCAGAGCTCCCACTATCTCTCGTGTGTACATGTTTATCCTCACTCGCATCCCTACCATCACCTTTAGAACTAAAATACCTTAAATGTGTTGCAGGTAAAATCCTCAACAATCTTATATTCCCTCGTTGGGAAGCAGTCTGTATTGACTTAGATGTATCTAACAAAGCTCGTCCTATCACACTGCCTAGAGAAATGCAGTCTGAAGGTATATAGGTAACGCTTGAGGTTTGTATAGGGGAGTAAGTTCTGTAGCCAGAACTAACATAGTGGTTAAAACGCTGAAATGCTAGATTCCACCTTTGGTTGTTGCTTCTTATTCTCCTCACATACATTGCAAATTATTAAAGGTATAATAGATACCTAATAACAAGCAAAGTTTATACGGTTAGTCCACAATTGTCCGAAAGCAAAATGAAAACTTGCTATTTTTCCTGAGAAAACTAAAATCATAATAAGCTTCATACTGCTTTTAGCTGCAAAAGAAATCACATTTCTTAACCTTACAAAGTTTTTGTTATCATATGAAATAATCACACAATAAGCTTTATTGACAGAGAAAAAGAATCGTGAACACAACACAAAATAGTCAAGAAGACAAACAGAAATTCACAATAACAGTGATTCACAAACACAATATAACATTGACACACAAGCATATGTCAGCAGTCCTCAAATTTTGAATTTTCTATTTTCTCAAAAGTTGGGCGAAAAGAGAAATGGGGCGTCCCAAAAAAATCAATAACAACGAGCAAAAGCAATTAGAATCAATCAAAAAGAATCGTTATTTAGCATGCCCAAGATAAAAATTCAATCTTCTATTTTATGTAAAAGGGGGTGCATACTATCTTAGCTAATTACAATGTAAAATAAAGAACAGACCTTTCTTTGGTTATAATTAATAATCCTTATAATAATGTAAACTCAGAAGCCAGAAACAGCAGTGGCCATATGGGTTATAAACAGAGGGTCATGTATACCAGTGGAAATAGGGATGACCCGTGAAAAGGGGGAGGTGACAGAAGGGGAGAGATTACCGTTTGGGAGAAGAGAGATAAGAGCTATTTTGTGTTAAAGAGGTAACCTAGGAGGAAGTGACTGCTAACTGAGTTAGGAGACACGAGAACTGTCCAAAAACAAGCATCCGCACATGTTAACTCAGTTAGGCTTATGGCCCAATAGGTTTAAGGAGGAAGATTTCACCGTTCTGGCCCAACAGGTTTTTTTTTTTTTTTTTTTAGATATTTACATTCCTATACATTATATGAAACCATATTATCATCTCTATTCAAGTTTTAGTAAAATTACATTTTATATACTCAATTACCATTTATATACATTTTAAGTGAATTAATGATAATAATTAGTGTCCTAAAATCACTCTAACGTATTGTGAGCACGTGATTTTTGTTTTACGCGACAATCACTCCAAAAGAAATAAAAATAATAGCAAATGGTCCTGCTGTACAATTTTTTGAATTTACGTGGCATTTTTGGTAGTTATTTGTGATCTTGTCCATTTTTTATTTTTTATCAAACAAAAATATAAAAATATATGTCGTGTGAACCGCAATCCGGTTATTAAAAGGAAAATCACAAAAAAAATGCATCTTTCATTCTATTTTGTCATTAAGTGATGTTAGTGTAATTAAATGTTAATTGTGTGATAATTGTTGTTTAATGTTTTTATAGTATTATTTGGCAATTTAATTTAAGAGATTAAAAAAAAAAAAAAAAGGATTTTCGGATTGGGCCAGTCCAAATTAAAACAAACAGGCCCAAACCAAAACAACCCAACCCAGCATCCCTGTTTGCCCGATCTAGTTGAGCCGCTTTTAATCTGGACCGTTGATCTCAGGACGATCAACGGCCAAGATCACATCCCCCATACCCACATACGAACCCGACCCATTCAACCCCGGACCAACCCAACCCCTGGCATGTGAAACGACATCGTTCCCCACCAGCTGAAAGATCCTGGCCTTTCATCTCACCTCATCCAACGGCCAGGATCTATCCACTCACTAACTATATAAACCTAAAACCTTACCCCACGCCCCATCCAAACACCCCCCCTCGAGTCGTCTCCTTCATGGACCCAAACCCTCGGAACCCTAGAGCCACCCCTCTTTCCCCTCACCAAAAACCCGGCGGCAAGGACGCCGGTGACCACCACCTTAACACCATAGGACCGCCTCACCACCCTGAACATGGATCTGTTGTCCCTTTGCCTCGAATCAACCCCTAGGTTCTCGAATCTTCATTTGAAGATTCGAGCAAAACTCGATCTACACCAAACCACCCCAGGTTCATACCGGGCACTCCCCTGACCTCCCTCGTGACCAAACCATGCTTGGTTTGGTCCGAATCTAACCAGGGAAACACAAATCCCAAATCTTCCCTTAGGAACCCTAGAAACCCTGAGCCCGATCTGTGTCCGTTTGAACCATGAAGATTAGGGTCTAATGGACCTTAATCGAAGTGTTCTCAGTTGGGAACACTTCGATTAAAGTCCGTTCAACCCCAAGAAAGGTCGATTCAAATCCGAGCTAGGGTTTGTTGATTTTTCAAGATTTTAAGGTATTTTTGCTTTCCTTTTCTTATCAGTTCATGTGTTTGTTGTAATTGAATGTCTATTCATTGCCCCAAATGTTTAGTTGATTTTATTTTGAATTGTTTGTCGACTGTTCCTGTCCACCTTGCCCGGACCTTTGTATTTGGACAAATCTTTCTTCATTTGCTGATAATGTGTGTATGTGTAAACTGTACAACCAACTGAAATTGAAATGGGTCGATTAATTAGTTCCCAGGGCCAATTTTGTTTTGGTCAATACAACTTGAACCCCCTGCTAATACTGTTGGATTCTGATCATTGAGCTTCGATTGTATGTGTTGTGATTCGCATAGTCGATTCAATATATGTCGTCAATTAGTTCAGCTTTGAATGGTAATAATTTGATCCATGTTATTGGCTTTCCTGCTGATATTTTATTTGAATTCAATTAGGAACTGAGTATGTTGCCTGTGATTTGTTCAATTTGAATCAGAAAACATTTAAGGGTGGTGTCATAGTTGTAGTTCAGACCTTGGTTTTAAAATGGATAGCATGTTCACTTGGTTTAGATTTTGGGCAGCATGTGTATGGTCAGCTGTTAAGGATTTAAAATAATTGGACAGCATGTGCTGTTAGATTATATTCTTGCTGCCCATGTCTGGTTTTAGTTTAATAAGGTGATAAAAAGGCTGTCAGGGAATCTCATGGGAGGGTTTCTACTTTTAAATGTTTGAGTGGAACAACTGCAGAAAAGGAGGGGTTTCTGATTGTTTTAACAGGCTGTAAATTGGCCTGATGTTAGATATAAAGGAGGAGGACAATTGAGATATACCAGGGAACATTTTTCAGCAGATAGAGATAGAAAAATAGAGAGGCATATATAGAGATTGGATAGGCATAGAGGGCACACACACAGACAAAAATTAGAAACTATCTTTCCATTGTTGTCTTGATTTCACTTATTTCGACCTGTCTATTCAACACTGATTTTTCCAAGTCCCAACTGAGTTTACTGGTTGTTTATTTCGTTGGTTTGTTCCTGGATTTGGTCTATCTGGGATTTTGACTTTACTCCACTATTCGCTGCTATCATCTTGCTACTGTTTTCCATTGGTCATAGTTGCACCCTTGCACTGGGTTTGTTCTGCTGTCATTTGTTGCTACTGCTGCTGCTCGTTGCTTTTACTTGTGATCACTATTGTCATCTGAGTTTGTTGCTGACTTGCTGCTTCCATTTTCTTCTTTGCATTTCAGCATCCAGGTACACATTTTTGAATCTCACATTGATGTAACAATAGCAATGAGTTGAAATGAAAGACGCGAAGAATTTTTAGTCCTTCGGTACTGCACCTATAGTCTTATAAAGTGTTAGTAAATTCGCGCAAATCTTTAGATTGTAACTCGATAGGAAGATACAGCAGGTAGTTTTGTATTTGATTGAAAACTGGGTCTGTTTAATTATCTTAACTTACAATGGTTTATCTTGTTTAATTATGTGTGTGATGTGATTACGCAATTCGTGGAATGTACGAGTAATTGGTACATCAAAAACTAGACTTCATTCTTAGTTATATTCTGCATGTATAAAATGGATTGCTATTAACCTGGACAGAGGCAACATTAGTTTTTAAACTATTCAATTTAACTCCGTTACATCCGAATTTCATTAGGCAGTTTTGAATCTAATTAGTAGCAGTTTTCTAATAAATAGCCGATTTCATTAATCAAGCCCAAAAAAGCTAGTTTAATTTCAAACTTGAAGGCCGTTCAGTGTAAGTTTAGTATATGTTATTAGTCTTGCTTGCAATCTCCCTTAGCAAATTAACAAGCGTATTCACTCGTTAAAGTAAGGCATGAGGCGATTCCCACCTCATAAACAACCAATCAGATAATTAAACAAGAATCCGGAAATCGGCCAAGCATGCAATTTACTTAGAACGTAATCCTTTTCTTTAAAGATAAATGTAGTAAAGACGTAGTCATTGTAGGGTACCCTTCTAAAATAATGAGACGAGCCTCGCCGAATAAAAAGGCAAATTGCGGGGCCCTCAATAATTGGTCATAATAAATACTTAGAATTTGGGATGGACTGTTTAGTGAATTCCACTGCCTTCCCCAAAGATAATAACGCGTTAGACTTTTTAGGCGCGACTTAATTAAATTACATTCTTAAATTCGGGTGCGCATTTATGTGACCCAAATTCAAATCTCAACGGAGTCGAAATGTGTTAACAACTACGGGTGCATTGATTGTGACGTGGTTCGAGATGCATTTTCACGACGTTGCAATTCTATAAAAATAAATGATAATAATAAAAGCGGTTTTAAATTCAATAAAAGCACATAAGTCACAACATGTATTTAAATCAGATATTTAGCCATTATAACAATTTAAGCGATCGTGCTAGAACCACGGGATTCGAGGGTGCCTAACACCTTCCCTCGGGTCAACAGAATTCCTTACTTAGAATTTCTGGTTCGCAGACTTCATTTGGAAAGTCGAAAATTTCCTCGATTTGGGATTCAAGATAAACCGGTGACTTGGGACACCAAAAGCCAAACCTTTCCCAAGTGGCGACTCTGAATTAAATAAATAATCCCATTTCGAATATTGTTACTTAAATTGGAAAAACTCCCTCGCGCATTCACCCTTCGAGGCGGGCGCGCAAAAAGGAGGTGTGACAGCTCTGGAGACTCTGGTGGGGATCTTTTAACCCAGAACCACTGGTTCAGGGTTCAAGAATTCGAGCTTAGAATAATTGTTATATTTGGCTTTATTATCTGATATTTATTACATGTTTTGACATAACGTGCTAAAATGTTGTCTTTTACCGCTTTGATATTATCTGAAATGTATATAAACTGTGCCGAAACCCTTCTCTCTTCACCTCCGGGGATGTGCTTACTGGTTGAGACTCCCTATTCTGTTAGTGTCAATACCTGAAATAAGAAAGAGGCCGGACAAGTTACGAAGTCGGATGGCCTTTTGGTTTCCGGTAAGTTGCCCCCTCCTCGACTCGAGTTGTCCGCTCGAGTACACAATCTAAAACATATATCCAGGTTATAAACCTAGTATAACGAAACCTCATGCCGGATCCCTAGTAGGAACGTTTATTTGCATCATGTTGCATTCGACCTAGGGGACTCAACACAGGGGTTGGGTCCGTCTAGGACAGGCAACCTGAAATGAAAAGACCATCCTGCTGCATCCCGTTTGTTTTGCGCATCTATTTGCTTCGGATCTGCATGCTGACCGGTTTCCAAAAGTTTCAAAAAAAAAAAAAGAATAGCAGCGTAGGGAGATAATTACTTATTTTTGGAAAAATAAAACCAATGCCCAAGTAATGTTAAAACCTCGCCGGAATTTTCTTAAAAAAAAGAGTGAAAAAGAAGTTTAAAATTTATAAATATTTCCTTAGTCTCTTTTCAAAAAAAAAATATATAAAAAATATATATATAAAATTCCAGAAAAATAGTTATTCCTCTTTTTCTTAAAAGATTTTGTTTGTTTCCCTATTTCTGATCCGACCGAACTACGCCGGTTTGATTCTCACAGGGTGTGAGATACGTAAGCAACTCTCATCGGGGTCCAACCTCCCATTTTGCAAAAAAAAAAATAAAAAAAATGACAAAATGTTGCCACTTTTATAAAGAGTCGGGTGACGCCGTTTTTTGTAAAAACAGCCGAATGTTCCCAAACGGGACGCCGGAAGGCTGACGTTGCATAAACGACCATCTTTGGTCATCATTTTTGATCGGTTGATCCTCGCAGCCTTAAAGTCTTCATTCTCGAAGTGCTAAAAGGCCGCATTTGAAAATCAAGTTAGTCGCTTTGAAAAAAAAAATATATAAAAAAAAATCTTGAAAAAAATCTAGATAGTTTTATTTTAAGTCTAATAAAAGTCTTTTCATTAGCATAATCACCCTAATAAATGTGCAGGATGAGCACGATACAAAACGAACCCTTTTCAATAATGACCAAGATCCCTTTTGAGTTGCGATTATGGTGGAACGACTTAGGCAAGGAGCGGCAAGACAAAGTAAGGAAATATCTGAAAGATCTCCCGGATTTACTAGACGTTCAGCCTCGGGGTGATATTATCAGATCATTGGTCATTTGCTGGGATTCAGCACACAATGTATTTCATTTCTCAGACTTTGAGCTCACCCCGACATTGGAAGAAATAGCGGGATACATCGGAGGTGATGAAGCTCCGTTAAGGTTCAAATACTTGATTGCACCTAGGGCCGTCACGGTACACCGGTTTCTGGATTTCCTAAAAATACCCCGAACATTTCACCATCCAGATCTTGCCAAAGGTTTCTGCAGTCTCCACCTCATATATGCTAGATACGGCCACGTGGGCGGGTTCAATAAGCCGGATTTCAAACTATGTAGTAGAGGCAACCGACAAAAGTGGGACGAACACAGGCTGGTAGCTTTTATGACAACCTTTTTGGGTCTTATAGTGTTCCCAAGGAAAGACGGAAACATCGATCTAAAAATAACTGGGGTCGTCAGTACTTTGCTCACCCAAGATAGAAGTACTCTGGCGCCTATGATTATAGCTGACATTTTCTGAGCTCTCACTGCTTGCCGAGCCAGGGGCGACTTTTTCGAAGGATGTAACCTACTGTTGCAAATGTGGATGACCAATCATTTATGCCACCGTTCCTCGCTCTTGGGTTATGGTTCACCCGAGAAAACTTGTATTGGAGAATTCTACACAAGAATCAAAGGGTTCAGTCTACCCGAGGGAGTCACAGCATGGACCTCATTTTTCCGAACTCTCACTGCCAACCAAATCCAGTGGATGCCCGGATGGTTGCCCGTTGAGGAAATCATATACATGCCGGCAACCAGGCCCCACTTTATGTCAATGGGACTTAAAAGCATCCAACCCTATGCACCGTATCGGGTTTTGAGGCAACTTGGGAGGTATCAAGTAGTACCAAAAGATGAAGATTTGAGTACCCAAGTGATTGAAATCAGCCCGGACGGTCATTTCCCCGAAGAGGAAGTTCGCCAAATCTGGAGTGAGTGCCAACATCTGACAGCAAACACTTGTGTGATGGATACAACAAAAGGGGAAGTTGCCCCGGGGTATCACGCTTGGTTTAGAGGTGACTTGTCCTGCGAGAGACCAGTTAAGAGACCTCATCTCAAGGATTTCGTTGAGTCGTCCCAAGAGCAATGGAACTGGTTAGCAAAAGAAAAGGGGTATCAGGCAGAGATCGGTGATTTGAAGCTACAAATTGACAGTCTGAAATTCAATAACAGCATAAAAATCACTGCGGATCGAAGCGAAAAGAATAGATTGATCCAAGAGAATGAAGAACTTAAGGCCCAAATCCAAAAATTGAGATTGGCTCTTGATGAACAGCCCAGAAGTCGATCAGACGAGCAGTTGATAAAAGGGTTGAAAAGAGAAGTGAGGGAATGGCGAGATGGTTTAGAAGAGTCTGAAAATGTCATGGCAGAGCTCAAAGCACAGTGGGGTACAAGAACAGATAAGCATCATCGATACTTGAACCAACTGAAATGCGACCACGAGAAAACTGTTGCTAAAATGAAGAGAGAGATGGCTACACTTGAGGTTAAAGCAGCTAAACGGGCCGAGGATTTCCAATTTGAGAGCAGATACTGTTACGACCTGTTGGCCCAAATGAAGACAAAAGTGCGGCAACTGAAGAATCAGCATATACAAGATTCTCACGTTTTAGAAACGTGTAGTGATCAGATAAAACGCCTGCTCATAGAGAAGAAACAAACCAGAGATAGGATCAGGACCGTTGCCCACGCCATCATAAGACGATGTCTACGGTGTGAGAACATGACTAGCATTACCGTTCTCTCGGCAGTGATGGGTTATGTCAAGCAGACTATGCATGAGTTGGAACAACTTGAAAGGGATCTCACACCCAAGACCGCGGCGAGGCCGAACGATGCCCCGCGGGCACCAATTTTCAAAACCATTATGTATTCATAGGTCGAGTCTGTATCTTAACATCTTCTGTCTATCTTTTCGCATCAGAGTGTTTTTAGTCTGTTTGAGTCTATGTTTATTTTTTTAAGTTTGCTCTTCCTTTTTCAAAAATGTTGGTTGTAATAGATCGTCTCAGTAATAAAAGGCGTGCTTCTTTTTACACTCATTTGTGTTTGAACTACGTAATGGTCTGATTCACGTGGCATCGTGATAGTAGGCAATCCTCATCGGATTCGGTCGCATTTTAACCACAAAAATTGAAAACAGTAACAAAAGGAGAAAGAAAGAAAAATAAAAACATAACAAAAAATAATAATAAAAAAAAAAAGAAAAAGAAAAGGGAATCCTAAAAAGGAAGCTGGAATGACGCATGCTTTCGTTGCAAACATGTAGGAATCCACTTAACTGTATAGGTTCATCATGCCCCAACGTGAGATTGCCTATCTGTTATTCGTTTCGAATTAACCGTTCGTTTGTTGTTGAGTTCCTCCAGGTTTTTGGAAAAGGCGGTTGGTTTGGTGAAAGTCTGGCCTCGCACTCATACTTCACGAGGTCGAAAGGGAGTGTTCAATTACATGTTATTAAGTCAGGAGGCGGTGCTCACACTTATTTCACAAGGTCAAAAGAAAGCATAGAAATGTCTTCAGAAATTCCTTTGCCGACAGTTCCTGTTTCCGAGGAGAGTTCGATCTCGGCCGTCCTCACACCCGAGTCCGCAACCGCGGAAGAGAATAGAATCCTACGGCTCCGCATGTTGGAAATGCTGGACGACTGGAATAACGGAAAAGAGCCACCAAGTGTCATCCCTGGGTTCCCTGAGTTGTTCTCCAGGACAAGCGGGACTTCTAACGTCCCCATAAGCTATCCGGTTGCCCAGTTCGGATACCCAGCCATTTCGGCCTTCTCTACTGGATCGCCCTCTGATTCTTATCCCCGGGTGTCAACAACAGATGCAAATACAAACATCTTTACTGCACCTCCCTATCCAATCACGGCACAACCTGCTACACATAAGCCAAATTTCGACTCATCCTCGTTTACATTCCAAGCGCCATCCTTCTCAATGGAGCCAACTCGGTTCGCCACCAGCGCTCATCCTCCACAACCTCAATGCGAGTTCTCGCCTGGGCAGGATCAGAACCCCAAAATTGCTGAACAAGATGAGATGGCCAAAAGAATGAGAAGCCTTGAACAGAGTTTGAAAAACATGCAAGGTTTGAGCAGACAGAAGAGCGTCTCCTACACCGACCTATGCATGTTCCCTCACGTGCACCTACCAGTGGGTTTCAAGACCCCAAAGTTTGAGAAGTACGACGGGCACGGTGATTCCATTGCTCACCTCAAGAAATATTGCAACCAATTGCGGGGAGCCGGCGGAAAAGAGGAGTTGCTAATGGCATATTTCGGGGAAAGTCTTGTGGGAATAGCCTCGGAATGGTATATGGACCAGGAGATATCCCGATGGCATATATGGGATGATCTCGCCAGAGATTTTGTGAGATAATTCCAGTATAACATCGACATTGCACCAGACCGAAATTCTCTGTCAAACTTGAAGAAGAAACCTTCAGAAAGCTTCAGAGAATATGCTATTAAGTGGCGCGAGCAGGCGTCGAGGGTGAAGCCTCCCATGGATGAGATAGAAATGGTCACTACTTTTCTCCAGGCTCAAGAGTCCGACTATTTCCAAAACATGATGTCAGCCATGGGAAAGTCTTTCGCAGAAGCAATTAAGATTGGGGAGATGGTGGAAAATGGTCTGAAAACGGGTAGAATTTTGAGTCAGGCAACCATAAGGGCAACTTCCCAAGCTGTCCAAAGCGGGTCCGGAGGAATGGCAAGAGGAAAGAAAAAGGAAAAAACGACCATGGCAGCATCAGAAGCAAGGGGATATCGTAATCCCAGGCCCCGTTTTCCAGAAAGGACCCCATAACACTACTACCCCCACCAAAATGTGGCATATGCTCCTCAACCCTACATGGTCATGAACACCCAGCCTTATGTCTATCCTCTGCAGCAAGCCAATCGAGGCCAAGCTCCACCTCCCAGAAATCATCCTCCATACCGCAACCACTACAACCCACAGCCTCCTCAAAATAACTTCCGCCCTCAGGAACCACTTAGAAGGCGGACTTTCACACCCATCGGTGAACCATACTCTACTTTGTTCCCGAAGATAGTCCAGTTGGGTTTCCTGCAGCCGGTCCCTCAGACAAGGCACAATCCGACATCACCTTCTTACAAAGCCGGTGTTAGGTGCGCCTATCATTCAGGAGCAGAAGGGCACGATACAAACGACTGCTGGGCTTTGAGAAGAGTGGTCGAGAATTTGATAGAGCAGGGGAAAATAGTGCTAAGGGACGAAGAGGTCCAAATGTGACTAACAATCCATTACCTGCCCACAACAATGGGCCGTTGATCGGAATGATTTGCGAAGACAAAGAATTTGACCCTGCTTTGAAAGCTATAATCGCCATCGTCGACGCAGGGAAAAAGCTTGAAACAACCCAGAAACCAGAAAAAGGGGAAAAGGCCAGTACTGTAAAGTGCGAGCCCGAAAAGAAGGTGGAGAAGAAGATGGTGCCTGTGAAGAATGGAGTTCTTTACATCCCACGAGGTCGAGCAGAGAAACCACAGGGTTTTGAAGTCAAAAGGGCAAAACCTATGTACGTACCAAAGGGGGCCTATGTGGTCCGGGGGACGATTCAACCACCTCGGCTGAATGAGCCAGTGGTTATCGGACGCGTGCCACAAAAGCCGATGACAAACCCGTCCACAGTACCGTTGAACTATCAGAGGACGTTGGTTACGTACAAAGGTAAAGAAGTCACGGGAGAACTTCCGGAAAATACTTTCATTGGAAGGTATTCGAACACTCAAGAGCTAAAAAACGCCACACGGAGACGCTTCCCACCAAAGAAGCCTGTAAGCATTGAAGAAGCGGAAGTTTTCTTCCAACAAATGAAAATGCCAGACTACGAAGTAGTAGATCAACTACGCAAGTACCCTGAGCAAGTGTCCATGCTATCTCTGCTGATGAGGTCAACCGAGCATCAAAAGATCTTACTCAAGACCCTGAACGAAGCATACGTACCAGTCGAAACCTCAGTTGAACAACTGGAACGGATGACGGAGAGGTTCTTCACCGTTAACCAGGTCTCTTTCAGCAAGAACGATTTACCCCCAGAGGGAGCGGCACACAACAAGGCCTTGCATCTAACGGTTAAATGCAAAGACTACTACGTCAAGCGGGTGATGTTGGATAGAGGTTCAGGTGTTGACATTTGTCCGCTCTCCACGCTACAGAGAATGGAAATTGGGACCGGAAGAATCCGCCCCAATAATGTCAGCGTAAGGGCTTTTGACGGCATCAAAAGAGACACCCTTGGGGAAATAGACTTGGTTTTGACCATAGGACCGGTGGAGTTTGAAATAACTTTCCAGGTGCTTGACATGGATACGTCCTACAATTTCCTCCTCGGCAGACCTTGGATTCATGCGGCAGGAGCTGTGCCTTCCACTCTTCACCAGATGGTGAAGTTTGAGTACGAAGACCGAGAGATTGTGGTCCATGGAGAAGACGAGTAGGCTATTGTATTTTGCCTAGACCACTGAATTGACAAAACTGTGGTACTGGGTCCGGGATAAATGTATCCCAAACAAACTCCCATACAGTCACATTAAGAGTCTGGCTATGAATGCCAGTTCTCCTGTCAGTTTATTCGTTCCAATGCAGGTTCGATACTGGGTTTCGGTATAGATTCTTTTGATGATTGTTGAGAAAAACTAATAATCCTTTTTGAGTTCAATTAGTAGTAATTTTCATAATAAAACAGCCGATTTCTTTTATCAATTTCAAATAGTTTAGAGTGTTAAGAATAGAACTTGGAGGTCGTTAAACATAACTCAATATATGTTGTTAGTTTGTTTGCAATCTCACTTAGCGAATTAATAAGCATATTCACTTGTTGAAGACAAAGCATGCGGTAACCCTCACCTCATGAACAATCAATCAGGTAATCAAACAAGTTTAGGTTCGGCAAACATAATAAGGATTCAGTCCGTATTTGTCCAAACCAGCAAAATTCGGCATCATCCTTTTCTTTAAAGATAAATGTAGTAAAGACGTAGTCATTGTAGGGTACCCTTCTAAAATAATGAGACGAGCCTCGCCGAATAAAAAGGCAAATTGCGGGGCCCTCAATAATTGGTCATAATAAATACTTAGAATTTGGGATGGACTGTTTAGTGAATTCCACTGCCTTCCCCAAAGATAATAACGCGTTAGACTTTTTAGGCGCGACTTAATTAAATTACATTCTTAAATTCGGGTGCGCATTTATGTGACCCAAATTCAAATCTCAACGGAGTCGAAATGTGTTAACAACTACGGGTGCATTGATTGTGACGTGGTTCGAGATGCATTTTCACGACGTTGCAATTCTATAAAAATAAATGATAATAATAAAAGCGGTTTAAACTTAATAAAAGCACATAAGTCACAACATGTATTTAAATCAGATATTTAGCCATTATAACAATTTAAGCGACCGTGCTAGAACCACGGGATTCGAGGGTGCCTAACACCTTCCCTCGGGTCAACAAAATTCCTTACTTAGAATTTCTGGTTCGCAGACTTCATTTGGAAAGTCGAAAATTTCCTCGATTTGGGATTCAAGATAAACCGGTGACTTGGGACACCAAAAGCCAAACCTTTTCCAAGTGGCGACTCTGAATTAAATAAATAATCTCATTTCGTATATTGTCACTTAAATTGGAAAAACTCCCTCGCGCATTTTACCCTTCGGGGTCGGGCGCGCAAAAAGGAGTTGTGACACGTATCTTCCACTCCCCCCACGTTTCTCTCTCTCCACATCCCCACTTCCCACGTATCTTGCACAAGAGAACAACAATTACACCATTGACAACTATTAAAAAGCTTTTGAAGCTTTGAATTCAAATTTGTGTTTTCAAAAAATATTATTTGTTTGAATTGGGTGTTGTTGCAAAGAATTGGGAATTCTCTACGTCTCTCTCTATCTCTCAATCCCTAATTTCAGTAATGTAAAGCAAATGAAAAGAGAGCAGTAATTTCACCATTGACAACCATTAAAAAGCTTTGAAGCTTTGAATTCGAATTTAGGTTTTCAAAAACCATTATTTGTTTGGATTGGGTGTTGCTGCAAACAATTGGGAATATGGTTTGGAGTTTATATCTCAATTTTAAGGGTATTTTGGTGAAGATTAGACTTGATTTTGGATGAATTTTAGATTGAAACTCGACGAAGAAGAAGAAGACATGACATACATTATATTTACGAAATTGTAGAAAAATTGTATTCTGTTATTTTTATATATATTTTTTTATTTAACTATTATATGAAAGTTGAACAATATTGTATAAAAATTATATTTAAGTTGTATGATATTGTAGTTGTATTTAACTGTGTAGAAATAATGTATAAAATTTGTAGATAAGTTTTAGATTAGTTGTAAATAAGTGTATATTATAAGTATTGAGTATGATCCAACAGAAAATAACTGGGAAAATCTCCAGATCATAGAAAAAATATACCTAGAAAAGAGATAAAGGCTAGTTTAAACAAATACTTTTAAAATTAAGGCTATCCTACGTCATTCTTAAGAAGTATATTAAACTCTTTTTGATATTAAACAAATATTGAGATATATTTTGGTGTGAAGAGGAGCAATGTGAAAAGGTCAAATCATGCTACAGTCTGCGAGACATTTCAAGAAGGGGAAACGAATAACCTGAAATTTGAAACTTGGAGTAACATAGAAAGCTCAATATTTTCTATTCTACTAAATTATCATGTTGTCTTTCGCTGTCCCAACATTTTCGATACTGGGGGAAAGAAAAGACGAGGGTTGGTGTGAAGAGGAGCAATGCTAGCGGTGGGATGAAAGCACATGTTGGCTAGGAGAAAAAAAAGGTGTAATTAAATCTCTTGATTGAAGGCACAAATAATGAATTTGGGAGTCTTTTAAGGTGAATTGTATATATTTTATAAACAAAACTTATTTATGTTGGATAATTAACTATACATGAACATTAAGGATAATAAAGTTTCAAATAGTGTATAAGAATAAAAAATCCCTTTTTTTAATTGAACCACCTTGGTTTGGAATCTCTACAACTTATTTGTGAGGGGTTTCAAAGACAAATCTAGAATCTAATTTTTTAAGATACACCTTGATTTTGATTTTCCAAGTAAATTTATAAAATATCCCAATGCTCATAGATGGCTAGGGGACAATTGATTTTTTGGCTCTTTACAAATTTGTTTCTAGTTTTATGACCCTGCCTCTTTTTTTACACATAAAAAATTTGTTTTTACACATAAAAGATCTGTCTTTTATACATAAGAGATCTAAAAAGACCATTTCCTTAAATTCAAAATTGTAAAGGGTCATGATGTACAAATAGCACGATGGCTAGGGAAGGGAGCACGGGCTCGTGCACCCAAACCCTCCATGTAGATATGCTATTGAGAAATTCAATTTTCCAACTTATGATCATCCCTTTGATTTTCCTTGTTCCTCCCCCAATGTATAACTAAAAGAATTTAAGAAAAATACGGATACCTTGTTTTATTATAAGATTCTTACACCTTGTAATTACTGAGAAATAATTTTCTCAATTTGGTCAAGTTTTTCACTATTTACCTGCTTTAGCTAATTTATAAAAATATTTACATCTTATGCCACGAATCTTTTCCTATCCCAAAGCTACATCTTTTTTCTTATCAACACCATTATTTTTCACACACCACGTCTCCCTTTATTTCTCTATTTTATTTGCTAAATCTTTTTTTTTTCTCTTTTCAACACATCTTCTTTATTTTTTTCACACTCATACGTTATTTTTTTATATCCAACAATACCTCGTCTTATTCCTTCTTTTACCAACAGTCCTCCACCTGAAAAACTCATATGATAAGTAGTTACTGCCATCATACTTGGATTGATTTCTTCATCATTTTTTCACATATTTTCTTTATTGCCAACACTAGCAGATCAATGATCTCCTCGTCCCCCGATAAAGCAAACCGTTATCTTCAGAGCAAGCGGCAGAGAATCATCACGCCTCTATTGTCTCCTTCATCATCCCAATCAATAAGTAAAAATCCCAAAAAATGAGGGACTTCAAAAAAAATGGAGAAATAATGGACTAGAGAGATTGTCGTGAATAAATTTTTTGGACTTATCTGACTCGGTGAATCTAATTAGGCATTTCCGAGGTAGTAAAAGATAAATAAGAGTGAAAAATAAATAGTCAGTAGTTTGAGAGACGAAAGATTTGGTCTTGAGGTAGTGTGTGTATATATATATACACACAACTGTATACAAATAAATATTATTGTTATATCCAGCATTTTCGTACGATAAAGTTTCATCGTAAGTTAATCGACGTAAATTCGGGAATGAGAAGTATTATGTTATTTCAAACAAGTGATGAGTAAATTCGTGAAGGTGAGAGGGTAAGCAAATCGAAGATAATGAATTTCGTCGAAATTTGGCATTTTGGGATAAAATACGGTCCGAGCTATAATACCCGATATTTATGGACTAGTATCATACAAGGTACCACCTGGTCATGATAGTAAGGTGTGTTAAAAGTGAGTAGTATTGTATAAGGTGTGTTAAAAGTGAGTAGTATTTTAAGTAATTTGAGATAATTCTTAATTATGTGGGTAATTGGTTAATTATTGGGTAACGAGACATTACTTAATTAATTAATAAAATCATAAGATAAGATCAATCCCCTGCCCAAAAAAAAAAATGAGGCAGCAAGTCATGTATTAAAAGAATGACTCTTAGTCATTTTTGGTTAAGTGACAACTTAGTAGATTAATTACAAGGTACGTCACTTCCAAGATTTTCAATACAAACAACTTGATTTTTTACAACCAACTTGATTTTACTACAATCATACGTGATTTTCTTGCAAAATTCCTACAATTCCTACAAGAACACTACAACGTGATTTCTTCAACCAACGAAATTTCTTAGCACATTAGCAACGTAAGATTTTATGATTCTAAGGGAGTACGGTGCAATCTTTTTCAAAAATATCATACAGATTTTTCCCTACTCTAGGTATGTTAAGGCTATCCTTTTTTTTTGTCATGATCTATACGACATAAGCGAAACGAACAAATGCACAACTTTCATAAATTACTCTATTCGTAGAAATGCTAGAGATGTGTATATTCTTATTCTCCCATAAGTCTTATTATTCTATCGTTTGTTCATGGGCCTCAGAAAATACGTAAGTTGATAAAGTCTATTTCATGATATTAATCAGAGGTAAAATGGTCTTATGACACTCCGAAAGATTTTATTGACGTACTTATCATGCATTGCATTCATTTACATTGACCCATGACCAGATTGTGTTATATATGCGTATATACGTAAATATATGTATATGGAATATGGGAAAAGGTTACAACATTATATACGCATCACAACATGATCAGCTGGTATACGTTGGTGATTTTGCCCATAGTGGCCGAGATGATATGATGGGATGCCCTCAGAGGCCTGATGATGTTATGAAACATGTACCTATGTACGACATGACATTTATATGCATATGCATGACACTATAATTATTTCATGAATTACAGAGTTATCCAAACTTACAGGTTGAGTCATTTATCCTATATTTCTTCCATGTATGTTATGTACTTATTTATGTGCCTTGCATACTCGATACATTATTCGTACTAACGCCCCTTTTCCTTGGGGACGCTATGTTTCATGCTCGCATATCCCGATAGACAGGTTGAGAGCCCTCCAAGTAGGCTATCAGCTCAGCGGAAGATGTTGGTGCGCTCCATTTACTTCGGAGTTGCTTGTTGGGTTAGTATAATTTAGACGTGTATTGTTTCGTATAGCGGGACTCTGTCTCGACCTTTATGAAAATTATGTATTCTTAGAGGTTTGTAGACAGATGTCATGTGCGTAAAAGATTGTATAGCCTTGCCGGCCTATGTTCAGTATACGAGTGGTTATTTTGGTCTTATAGGCCCGTGTGTCTTATGTATAAGTTGGTATCATATGTTATATTTTACTTATCCCACAGCAGCCTTACGGCTCAGTTATCTATGAAAGTATGACATGAAAAGATACGTTATGATGGTACTCGATTGAGTAAGGTACCAGGTGCCCATCATGGCCCATCGGTTTGGGTCGTGACAAAATTGGTATCAGAGAAGTTCTGTCCTAGGGAGTCTACAAGCTGTGTCTAGTAGGGTCTTGTTTATGGGTGTGTCGTGTACCACACTTATACGTAGGAGGCTACAGGACATTTAGGAATGTCTCTCTTTCTTCTTACTCTAGATCGTGTGATAGAGCTCAATTGTAAGAACTCAATTTCCTAACTCTATCTTATTCATAATACGATGATGCCTACATCCAGAAAGATAGTTGGTAAATGATATAGCTGTGAAAAAGTTGAGTTAGAGGAACTCGATTTTTTGCATCGTGCTTATGATGGATAAATTTGAGGTATTCAACAGATCATGTGTATACTAAGACGTGTAAGTTTCTTGATAAGGATCCCTAGGGCAAGAATGTCTATCCACTCTTACGGTAAAAAGGAATAAGAGAATCGGAAGGTAGACACAAGTTTCATCAAGTAAAAGAAGCAAGGTGAAGAAGGGTACGAGGTACCCATTTAATGAAGATTAACAGTATTTACAATTCAAGCAGAGAAATATAAGCATTTTGAGATACCTTCAATGGTAACAGAGGTATGTACAATTAGTCACACCCATCTTAATTATGCTTAATGAGAGCTAACAAAAATAGTTAAGAGAAGGATGAATATCAGGAATCGGCTGGAGTTAGAGTAACCCAAAATAATGGTTGGATTGCTTGCGTTAGTTGATATTTCCGAAGGATATTGTAATTATGCTAAAAAAATCTCCTTGCAAGACCCCTAGATGGTACACTCCGAAATAATACAACTAGATATGAGTAATATAAAGATAGGCACTAGAAGTCTTGAAAGGATAAATGTTACCTTAGTATGGTGTCACGACCCAAACCGATGGGCCGCGACGGGCACCCAGTACCTTACTCAATCGAGTACCAACATAACATATCTTTTCATGTCATACTATCATAAATAACTGAGCCGGAGAGGCTGCCATAAAATAGGTAGAATATAATGGGTAATGCCAAATTATACATGAGACATACGGGCCTCTAATATCAAAATAACCACTTGAACACTGAACATAGGCCGACAAGGCCATACAATCTTATACGTACATGACATCTGTCTACAAGCCTCTAAGAATACATAGTTTTCATAAAGGTCGGGACATAGTCCCGCCATACCAAACAATACACATTTAACCCATACTAAACAAATAAGCAACTCCGAAGCAAATGGAGCGTACCAACATTTTTTGCTGAGCTGATAGCCTACTTGGAGGGCTCTTGACCTGTCTATCGGGACCTGTGGGCATGAAACACAGCATCCCCAAGCAAAAAGGGACATCGGTACGAATAATGTACTGAGTATGTAAGGCACATAAATAAGTGCATAGCAGACATGGAGGAAATATAGAGTAAATGACTCCACCTGTAAGTCTGAGTAACTTTGTAAATCATGAAATAATTATAGTATCATGCATATGCGTATAAATGTCATGTTGTACATAGGTACATATTTCATAACATCATCTACCTCTGAGGGCATCCCATCATATCATCTTGGCTAATGTAAGCAAAGTCATTAACGTATACCAGCTGATCAGGTGGTGGTATATATAACGCCATAACCTTTCCCATATCCCATATATATATATATATATATATATATATATATATATATACACACACATACATATATATATATACGTATATAACACCATCTGGTCATGTGTCAATGTACATGAATGCAATGCATGAAAAGTACGTTAATAAAATCTTTCAGAATGTCATAACACCATTTTGCCTTTGAGTAATATCACAAAGTAAACTCTTTTCAACTTTCGTATATTTTTCGGAGACCCATGAACAGATGATAGAATAATATGACACATGTGGAATCAAGAATATAGGCATCTCTAATATTTCTATGAATAAAGTCATGTATGGAAATTGTGCATTGCACGTTTCATTTGTATTGTATGGATCATGCCAAAAGAAAGAAGGAATAGCCTTAACATACCTGAGCCGGTTCTCCGAACAATCCCTCTAACACACGACAAAACACGTAATGGCGAATCGGAGTAAGGAAAAATCCATATGATATCCTTTTACCACATAATCTGTGCTATCTTTGCCACCAATTTTCACACTATTTGGGTCAAAGTGGAACATCACGTGGAGGGCAAGAGAACCAGTAGAGACGACAAAGATTAAAGAAGCAATCCATGAATTATCTGAAGGTGTTTTTCTTGAGCAAATTACAGGCTCTTAAGGCTAGAAGATCGAATTTGGGGCCTCTGGAAAATTGAAGTGCAAGAAAACAGTATGTAAATTGACTCATACCTTACTAAACACTTAACAATCAACCTTAATAAGTTAAAGAAACCTTTTTTTAAATTATTGGCTTATATGGTGCCCACTTAGGATGACTGGTCCTCAAAATATGACACTTATCAAATGAATCTAAGAGTCATGTTCATTTTAAGTCCTTGACTGCCATGTTTTTGTGGGGGGAGGGGGGGAGAGGAAGGGATTAATCTTATTCAAATATATCCCCAATTAATTAGGTAATGTCCCGTTACTCAATAATTAATTAATTATCCGCAAAATTGAGAATTATTTCCATTTGCTTAAAATATTACTCATTTTTTACATACAGTATACACCTTATCTATTATGGACATGTGGTACATTTTACGGTACTAGTCCATAAATATCGAGTATTTTAGCTCGAGCCGTATTTTATCCCAACATGCTAAACTTAGACGGAAATTCGTTTTCTTTGACTTGTTTCCCCTTTCACCTTTATGAATTTACTTATTACTTGTTTGAAATAGCATAATCCTTATAATCTCCAAATAATCTTTTCCTTGGACTGATGTCAGTTACCTTATGACAAATTCAACGTATAACACTACAGGTTGCAACATCGTCGTAATGTAGTATTGCGGGACGTGACATCTCACTTCTGGGATCTCATTAATTTATTTATGGCATATTTTCATGTACTAAAATATGGGGTGTAATATCATTCCCTCCTTTGGAACATTCGTCCTTGAATGTTGACTGATGCGCTTATCTTTCTCATATCACATAGCTCTTGCGAATACTTTAGTACTCCTTTTGCCATCTAGGCAACCGTTTTGTGAATAAGTCCAAAGGCCAGGGCATTCCCCCCTTTAGGCCTCTTTCCCACGCCATGACTTGTGATCGAATTTCTTCCAATCTCATAACTGTTGCTACCTTCCATTATGCAGCTTCTACGATACTGACCTTGTAAGTGTGCCTATGCGACTCTCCTCTCCTTTTTCCTCCAGCTTTTAGCCAATCCTGAAGTTCCTCGCGGTATTTGTCGAACTTACGAATATTTCTATATCTTATTTTATAGACCCGGTTATCCATTCGTATGACTTTACTGCATCTACATAGGTCATACTATACCATAACTCTTACCTCGATTTCTCGTTACTGAGGTTTGCTACCAAATCTCAGATTACTTTGTTGCTTATCTCATACGTATAAATCTATGTCCTTTAATGCCTCCACATTACTGTTCATCTTTAAGAAGGACGACCTAATCTCATCTCATACTTTACAACTTTATCCCTCAATTGTTGATTCACCTCAATTTCAATCCATAATCCACCCCTGATAATTTAACCTTTTATGTAATATTGCTACTAGGATTCACATTTTATCGGGGAACATCTGAAATGATTAGATTGATCCACTGGGGCGATACCTTGCTTTCATTAACCGTATCTCATGGCATCCCAATGTGATTCACCTTGTGTGGGTATTTTAATCTTGTCCAATTCATGAGATCCCTTTCTTTTATTCGTCAGATCATTACTTAATCGAAGGCCCAAACGTCATTTTTTTGTCTATAATAATTACCCCTCATTCTATTAACAGGGCATCATTCCATCTCTTCTGAATGTTATTAGTCTTAGACTCCTTTGAGTTAATTCAGGCTATACTGAACTTTCTATAACTTAGAGAAACCATTAGCTTTTTTGTTTTCATGGGTTTAATCCCGATAACTTATCCGTTCTCGTCACCTTCTCACTCGCCCTTTCTCGTTCTTACATCATGTCATAAAACTTTGTCTCTTTACTATACTTTAGCTCGGGACCTATGCATATCTATTTTTACTATTTACGGCCTTCCTTCAACTTGCTTGCACCATAGATTTTCTTATGTTGTTCTGGAACATCAAGCGAGACATCATTTCGTCTCTAACTATTCTTTACTCTCATAATCAGACTTTTCGATACCTAGACCATAGGTTGGAAGATATGCTACTGACACCGCTGCTATCGTTCCTGGATATTGAATCCCCGCGCTTCTAGCCTTCTATCCCAAGTATAGAATGTTCTCAACCTTCTGCTTCTGAGTATCTCGTACATTGTTCACCCTTACATTACTTTCCTTAAAGCCTCACATCACATCTTCTATCTCTTTCATAACCTTCCCGCCACATAGGTATAATTCATATTCACAACTTGAAGTTCTATTATAAGACTTGCACCTCTGATGTATATACAATTTAGTGAGAGCTTCATACTGACTTCTTATAAGGCTGGTACTTCTTCTAACCAGCTTTCTTGTAGAGCCATTATAGATTATAGTTGTTGTACTATCACTCTCGTACCTCTGATTTTATGGGAGATCCTGCAATGTTCTCGATCATGATGTTTCTATTTTTTTGGGTCCAATAATCAAACTCCTGATTTACTTGGGTGGTGTAACTCTTTAGTTTCCTCCTCCTTCTGATCGACCTTTACGTTGGCTTAAGCTATCTTGCGATCTGTGGTTCTTGGTATTATTTATTCTGTTTAGCCTTTCATGGGTGCTATGGAATATCCACTATACAATCTTCTAACAATTCATTCCTTTATCTATGATTTGGGCTCAATTCTTTCTTTTAACTTATACCGGAATCTTTTACGGCTGTATGATTGTCAACATATATGCTGCATAGATAATGCTCCAAAATCTTGAGTGTATCCATAATGTACTAACTCTGGATAATTGATCGAATAATTCATTTCGTTCCATTTTAGCTTTCTTTCAACGTAAGCTATTACTTTTCCTGGTCTTTCTGCCCCCTTGTTGCGTCCATACTTAGCTTTTCTTAGTGCCCACACATGCTAGAGTTTTCATGCAACTCATATGATCTCGAATATTACTTTTAATTTTATTTCCCGTTCATTAGTCACGGTAGGTGCCACTTTCCTTTGGAGTGCTATAATGTTGTTGTGAGACTTTTGTTACATGACCATTTCCTCTTTAGGTCGTTGTGCTTAAGTTGAAGCCTTCTTCCTTATTTTCTCAGCTAGTCTTTCATTGTAGTACTTAGGGAGAACCCTTGACCCTCGTAAAGATGTGAGCTTATTACGGACCTTTTGATGTCCTTCGTTGCCTATAATTATCCGTAGTTGCTTACCTTCGTGCCCTTGTGCTTGTAGGGTTGCTTCTGAACTGATATTTTGATTGTCTTCCCAGTGACACTATATTTCATTCCCACAATACTCATATGGTACCTTTAACAACCCCAACTCCTATCTGAATACTTCTTATGTATTACAATGACGTTACTGCGAGGTTGAGTTCACTATATTGGGTTCTACTATGTTTATCTTGCACGATCTGCTGACTCATCTGTAACCTCCTGTTTGGCCATAACTAGGCTCTTCCTTAATCAACTACCAACTACTCGTTGGCCCATTCTCATATCAATTTTTTGCGTAATCTTTCTTGGGTTATTTCCTTTGTTTTAACTTATCGCTCGTACCGGCTCCTTATCTATTATTAACATTTCGGGCAGGAACCTTTACTTCCTCTCCTTGACATCGTATTTGCATAATGTTCTGGAATCGTAACATATACGTAGGCTTCGAATAATTTCAATCACATCCCTTTTCATTTTTTTTGCATTATTCCTTTACCATGCCATAATTACTAGAACCACTTAGTTTTGGCTTAACGCCACATCATTCTATATTCCCCCCTTTTGGGGAGTACTAAAAATTGGAGCTACGATGACCTACCTATAGATATTTTAACTCTTTATCTTTGGCATCCTTTCACATCATTGATGACCCTTACTCGCCTTGCCGTAATCCTTCCGTACCAAGGATAGCAAAATTCCTTACTCACGAGGGTGAAACTTAGTATTACTAGCACATACAGTCCCATATTCATGTTTAGTTTATCTTGTTCACCAATCCATATTGGTTCTATTACTCTGGGGTCTAACTTTTCCTCTTGGTAATCGCGCTAGAGTTGCGAATTTATTTCTCGAAATGAGGACATGACTGTATGGCATATACTCTTTTGTTGTCCTAAGGCTTGTCACCTCTCGTCTCTTCCTTCACTTGACTATAGATTTTGTAATGTTGTCATCTTTTGATCTACCGTTGTCATCCATGTACCACATCTTACTCATAATGCTTCATTAACTCTTTTCTTATTTCCCGCTAACATTTATGCCTATCACTTTATTCTGAAAACTCGAACAAGACATTATTTTGCTTTTAGCTTCCCTTTGCTCCATCCAGTGGCTCTTCAAGTTGCTTAACGTTCTCGCTTTACTAGGGACGCGAGCCACACTAAGGTAATATGTATCCCTTCAAGGCTTATAGTGCATGTCTTTGTAGTAATCATATCTGGCTGCACTATTTTAGAGTGTACCATTTGGGTATCTCACAAGGAGATCTACTAGCACACTTGCAATATCCTTCGGAAATGTCAACTAACACAAACAATCTATTCACCATTTTGGTTTACTCTAACCCCAGTCAGATCCTGATATTATGTCCTTTTCTTAAACTACACCTGTTAGCCCCCATAGGGCATAATTGAGATGGGTACAACCAATTGTACATACCTCTATTACTGTTGAGGGTAACTCTTAATGCTAATATTTTTCTGCCGGAACTGTAATACTGATAATCTTCATTAACTGGGCGCCTCGTACCCTTCTTCACCTAGCTTCTTTTACTTCTTGAAAGCATTGTCTTTCACCATAAAGGTGCATAAATATTCTTGCTTTAAGGTTCCTTATCAAGAGACTTACACTTTTCAGTACGCACATGATCTGCTGAAGACCTCACAGTTACTCATCATAAACATGATGCAAAGTCGAGTTCCTCTGACTCTAACTCTTCCATAGCCATGTCTTTTACGAACCGTCTTTGTGGATGTAGGTATCGTCTTATTACGAGTAAAATAGAAGTTAGGAATTTGAATTCTTACAATTGAGCTCTATCACACGATCTAGAGTAAGAAGAAAGAGTGGCTGTCCTAAATGCCCTGTAGCCTCCTACTTATAAGTGTGGTGCACCACATACCCATAAACAAGACTCTACTAGACACAGCTTGTAGACTCCCTAGGACAAAACTACTCTGATACCACTTTTGTCACGACCCAAACCGATGGGCTGCGACGGGCACCCACTACCTTACTCAACCGAGTACCAACATAACGTATTTTTTCATGTCATACTATCATAATATAACTGAGCTGGAGAGGCTGCCATAACATAGGTAGAATACAATGGGTAACGCCAACTTATACATGAGACATACGGGCCTCTAAGATCAAAATAACCACTTGAACACTGAACATAGGCCGACAAGGCCATACAATCTTTTACGTACATGACATCTGTCTACAAGCCTCTAAGAATACATAGTTTTTATAAAGGTCGGGACAGAGTCCCGCCATATCAAACAATACACATTTAACTCATACTAACCAAACAAGCAACTCTGAGGCAAATGGAGCGCTCCAACATCTTTCGCTGAGCTGATAGCCTACTTGGAGGGCTCTCGACTTGTCTATCGGGACCTGCGGGCATGAAACGCAGCGTCCCCAAGCAAAAAGGGACGTCGGTATGAATAATGTACCGAGTATGTAAGGCACATAAATAAGTGCATAACAGACATGGAGGAAATATAGAGTAATTGAATCCACCTGTAAGTCTGAGTAACTTTGTAAATCATGAAATAATTATAGTATCATGCATATGCATATGATGTCATGTTATGCATAGGTACATATTTCATAACATCATCCGCCTCTGAGGGCAACCCATTATATTATCTTGACCACTGTGGACAAAATCATCAACGTATACCAGCTGATCTGGCGATGGTACGTATATAACGTCATAACCTTTCCCATATCCCATATATATATATACACACATACATATATACGCGTATATAACGCTCTCTGGTCATGGGTCAATGTACATGAATGCAATGCATGAAAAGTACGTTAATAAAATCTTTCGGAATGTCATAAGACCATTTTGCCTTTGAGTAATATCATAAAGTAAACTCTTTTCAACTTTCATATATTTTTCGGAAACCCATGAACAAATGATAGAATAATATGACACATGGGGAATCAAGAATATAAGCATCTCTAATATTTCTATGAATAGAGTCATGTATGGAAATTGTGCATTTGCACGTTTCATTTGTATCGTATGGATCATGCCAAAAGAAAGAAAGAATAGCCTTAACATACATGAGCCGGTTCTCCGAACAATCCCTCTAACACATGACAATCGCGACAAAACACGTAATGGCGGATCGGAGTAAGGAAAAATCCATATGATATCCTTTTACCGCATAATCTGTGCTATCTTTGCCACCAATTTTCACACTATTTGTGTCAAAGTGGAACATCACGTGGAGGTCAAGAGAACCAGCAGAGACGACAAAGATTAAAGAAGCAATCCATGAATTATCTGAAGGTGTTTTTCTTGAGCAAATTACAGGCTCTTAAGGCTAGAAGATCGAATTTGGGGCCTCTGGAAAATTGAAGTGCAAGAAAACAGTATGTAAGTGACTCATACCTTACTAAACACTTAACAACCAACCTTAATAAGTTAAAGAAACCTTTTTAAAATTATTGGCTTATATGGGCCCCACTTTAGGATGACTAATCCTCAAAATATGACACTTATCAAATGAATCTAAGAGTCATATTCATTTTAAGTCCTTGACTGCCACGTTTTTGTGGGGGGGGGGGAGGGATTAATCTTATCCAAATATATTTCCAATTAATTAGGTAATGTCCTATTACCCGGTAATTAATCAATTACCCGCAAAATTGAGAATTATTCCCACTTACTTAAAATATTACTCACTTTTCACATACCTTATACACATTACTCTTATGGTCATGTGGCACCTTTTATGGTATTAGTCTATAAATATCGAGTATTTTAGCTCGAACCGTATTTTATCCCAACATGTCAAACTCTGACGAAAATTCATTTTTTTTGACTTGCTTCCCCTTTCACCTTTACGAATTTACTTATTACTTGTTTGAAATAGCATAATCCTTATAATCTCCAAATAATCTTTTCCTTGGACTGATGTCAGTTACCTTATGACAAATTCAACGTACAACACTACAGGGTGCAACATCGTCGTAATGTAGTACTGCGGGACGTGACATCTCACTTTCGGTCTCTCATTAATTTATTTATGGCGTATTTTCATGTACGAAAATATGGGGTGTAACATATGGCTCTTGTCCCTCATAAAGAAAAAATGTTAGGCAACCCGAAAAGCCAGTAGATGGAGCAAGGGGATCTAAAATCAAAGGAATGTCCTGTTGAAATTTTCAAAATAAAGTGTTAGACATAAATGTTAGCTGGAAATGAGAAGAGAGTTAATAAAGCGTTATGAGTAAGATGTGATGCATGGATGACAACGGTAGAAAAAAATGACAGTATTATAGGATATATAGTCAAGTGAAGGAAAGGACGAGAGGAGACAAGCCTTGAGACAACAAACTAATATCGGCCATAAAGTTATATCCTCATTTCGAGAAATAAGTTCGTGCTCCAACGCGACTACTAGAAGGGAGAGTTAATCCCAGAGTAATAGAAATCAGTATGGGCTGGTGAACAAGATAGACTAAACATGAATAAGGGGCTAAGTGATTTGATAATATTCAGCACCATGAGAATTTTAGATTGCGTTTCGGCGATAATAGAATGGACCACAGAAGAAGATTAATGAGAAATTCAGAGAATGGTCATTCAGGCAGACGCTTCCCTAAAGCAAGCAATGTGAGTAAAGTTAAACTTAAAGAACTGTGTGTGCCAATTACACTAGGTGTCACCGTCATGAGTAAGGAATTTTGTTATCCTTGGTACAGAAGGTTAGCCGCAAGGCAAGTAAGGGTCATCGATGATGTGAAAGACGCCAAACATAAAGAGGTAACACATCTATAGGTGGATCCGCATGGCTTCAACTCTTAGTACTCCCCTAAAGGGGGAATATGGAGTGATGTGGTACTAAGTCAGAATTAAGTGGTTCTAGTAGCTATGAAACGGTAAAGGAAGAATGCAATAAAAATAAGAAAGGGATGATATTGCGCTTATTCAAAGCCTATAGATAGGCTACGATCCCAGAACATTATGCAAGTACAACATCAAGGAAAGGAGGTTAGGGTTCCTGCCCGAGATGTTATTGATAGATAAGGAGCCAGTACGAGACATAAGTTAAGACAAAGGTAATAACTCAAGAAAGATTACACGGAATATTGATATGAGAATGGGCCAACGAGTAGTTAGTAGTTGATTCAGGAAGAGCCTAGTTATGGCTAGACAAGAGGATACAGACAAATCAACAGATCGTGCAAGTAAACATAGGGAACACCAATATGGGGAAGTCAGCCTCGTAGTTATGACATCGTGATCCTTGAGAAATATTCAGATAAGAGTTGGGGTAGTTAAAGGTACCGTATAAGTGTTAGGGAAATAAAGGAGAGTGCCATTGGGAAAACAGTTAAAATATCAGTTCATGAGAAACCCTACAAGCATAAGGGCATAAAGGTAAGAACTACAGATAATTATAGGCGAGGAAGAACATCAAAAATTTCGTCGAGTGTTCGATGTAATAAGCTCGCGGCTTTATAAGTGTCAGAAGGTCCTTAAGTACTATAATGAAAGACTAGCTAAGGATACAAGAAAGAAGGTTTCAACCTAAGCACAGTGATCTAAAAGAGGAAATGGTCTTGTAGCAACAGTCTCACAACAACATTGTATGCATTTCATAAGAAAGTGGCACCTATCGTGGTTAATGAGTGGGAAATGAACCAAAAGCAATATTCGAGACCATATGAATTGCACAAAATTCTGGCATGCATGAGAACTAAGATAAGCTAAGTATGTACACAACAAGGGGGCAGAAAGCTGAGAATGAACGAAAGGAATTATTCGATCAATGATCCAAAATTAGTTATGTTATGAATGCATATAATATTTCGGAGCATTATCTATGTAGCATATATGTTGACAATCATACAGTCGTAGAAGACTCTAGTATAAGTTAAAAGAAAGAATTGAGTCCAGATCATAGACAAAGGATTGAATTGTTAGATGAAGGTATCATGGATATTCTATTGCACCCATGAAAGGCCAAAGTAATAACTAAATGTCATGAGCCACAGGTCGGAAAATAGCTTAAGCCTACATAAAGGCTTATCAGAAAAAGGAGGAAACTAAGGAGATACATCAACGAAGTAAATCAAGAATCTGATTATTGGACCCAGAAATTATAGAAATCGTGATTGAGAACATTATAGGATCACTCTTAATATGAGAGGTACCAAAGGGATAATACAACAACCATATTCTATAACGGTTCTACGATAAAGCCAGTTAGAAAAATACCAGCCTCATAAGAATTCAGTATGAAGCTCCCACCGGATTGTATAGGCACCAAAGGTGCAAGTATTATAATAGAGCTTCAAGTTATGGACATGAATTATACCTATGTGGAAGGGAGTTCATGAAAGAGATAAAAGATACGATGCGAGATTTTAAGGTAAGTAAGGTAAATATGAACAACGTATAAGATACTCAAAGACAGAAAATCGTGAATAGTCCATGCTTCAGATAGAAGGCTAGAAGCACTAGGATTCAGTATCCAGGAAGGATAGCGGTTTCATTAGTGGCATATCTTCCAGCATATGGTTTCTAGGTATCAATAGGTCTAGTTAAAAGAGTAAAAAAGAGTTTGAGACGATGTGATGTCTCGCTTAACATTCCAAAATAACATAAGAAAATATAGTGTGCAAGCAAGTTAAAGGAATGATGCGGGCAGTATAAATGGATATGTATGGGTTGCAAACTAAAGTATGGTAGAGCGGCAAGATTGTAGGAAGACAGGAGTAAGGATAACAAAGGGCGAGCGAGAAGGTGACGATAATGGATAAGCCCTGGGGATTAAGCCCACAAAAATGAGAGAACTGATGGGTTCTCTAAATTATATAAAGCTCAGTATAGCCTGAATAAGCTCAAAGGAGTCTATGACTAGTAGCATTTAGAAGAAATAAAATACTGACCTGGTGATAAAATGAGGATGTAATTGTGATAGATAAAGGATGACGTTTGGGCCTTTGATTGAATAGTGATTTGAAGATAAAAAAAGGAGGAGAAAAGATTTTGCGGACAACACGAGATTAGAATACCCCCATAAGGTGAATCATATTGAGATACTATGAAATACGATTATGGGAATCACTTCAAATATTTCTCGATGCAACATAAGCCCTAGTGGCAAGGTATTACGTAAGAAGTTTCAAGTTATCAATGGAAGATTGTAGATCAACATTGAGGTGAATCGACAATGGATGGATAAAAGATACAAAGTACGAGATAAGATTAGACCAACATTCTTAAGATGAGCAGTAACGAAGAAGCGTTAAAAGACTTAGCTTTATGCACATAGGATAAGCAACAAGAGTAACCTGGAGTTTGGTTGCAGACCTCAGTAACAATAAATCGAAGTAAAAAATGTGGTATTGTATGGCATACTTAGATGTAGTAAAGCTATTGGCGCCCAGAGGGACAACTTGACATAATTTTGTATATGTTTACAAAATGAGGCCTAGAGATTGGCTAAGAGCTGGAGGAAAGGGGAGAGAAGCGTCGCATAGGCGCACATACAAAGTTAGAATCGTACATGCTGCATGATAGAAGGTAGCAATAGTTACGAGATTAAAAGAATTCCGACTACAAGTCGTGGTGTGAGAAAAAGACTTAAAGGAGGAATGCCCTGGCCTTCGAATTTATTCAAAGAACAATTGTCTGAATGGAAAGGAGAATAATAGAGTATTCGCAAGAACTATGGGTTATGGGAATGATAAGTGCATTAGTCAACATTCGGGGACGAATTTTCCAAAGGGAGAATGATGTTATACCCCATGTTTTCATAGCGTGAAAGTGCGCCATAAATAAATTAATGGAAGCTCGAAAATGAGATGTTACTCCCGCATTTTCGTACGATAAGGTTTCTTCGTAAGTTAATCGACGTAAGTTCGGGAATGAGATTATTGTAAGATTATAAGTATTATATTATTTCAAACAAGTGATGAGTAAATTCGTGAAGGTGAGAGGGTAAGCAAATCGAAGAAAATGAATTTCTTCGAAATTTGGCATTTTGAGATAAAATACGGCCCGAGCTATAATACCCGGTATTTATGGACTAGTGTCATACAAGGTACCACATGATCATGATAGTAAGATGTATAAGGTGTATTAAAAATGAATAGTATTTTAAGTAGTTTGAGATAATTCATAATTATGTGGGTAATTAGTTAATTATCGGGTAACGGGACACTACTTAATTAATTAATAAAATCATAATATAAGATCAACCCCCTCCCAAAAAAAGGTGGCAGCAAGCCATATATTAAAAGAATGACTCTTAGTCATTTTTGGTTAAGTGACAACTTAGAAGATTAATTACAAGGCACGTCACTTCCAAGATTTTCAATACAAACAACTTGATTTCTTACAAACAACTTGATTTCTTACAACCAACTTGATTTTACTATAATCAGACGTGATTTTCTTGCAAAATTCCTACAATTCCTACAAGAACACTGCAACGTAATTTCTTCAAGCAACGAAATTTCTTAGCACATTAGCAACGTGAGATTTTGTGATTCTAAGGGAGTACGGTGCAACCTTTTCTAAGAATATCATACAGATTTTTCCCTACTCCAGGTATGTTAAGGCTATCCCTTATTTATTTTTGTCATGATCTATACGACACAAGCGAAACGAACAAATGCACAACTTCCATAAATTACTCTATTCGTAGAAATACTAAAGATGTGTATATTCTTATTCTCCCATAAGTCTTATTATTCTATCGTCTGTTCATGGGCCTCAGAAAATACGTAAATTGATAAAGTCTATTTCATTATATTAATCAGAGGCAAAATGGTCTTATGACACTCCGACAGATTTTATTGACGTAATTATTATGCATTGTATTCATTTACACTGACCCATGAACAGATGACATTATATATGCGTATATATATAAATATATGTATATGGAATATTGGAAAAGGTTACGACGTTATATACGCACCACAACATGATCAGCTGGTATACGTTGATGATTTTGCCCGCAGTGGCCGAGATGATATGATGGGATGCCCTCAGAGGCCTGATGATGTTATGAAACATGTACCTATGCACGACATGACATTTATACGCATATGAATGACACTATAATTATTTCATGAATTACAAAGTTATCCAGACTTACAGGTGAGTCATTTATTCTATATTTCTTCCATGTTTATTATGTACTTATTTATGTGCCTTACGTACTCGATATATTATTCGTACTGACGTCCCTTTTGCCTGGGGACGCTGCGTTTCATGCCCGCAGGTCCCGATAGACAGGTCGAGAGCCCTCCAAGTAGGCTATCAACTCAGCGGAAGATGTTGGTGCGCTCCATTTACTTCGGAGTTGCTTGTTGGGTTAGTATGATTTAGACGTATATTATTTCGTATGGCGGGACTCTGTCCCAACCTTTATGAAAATTATGTATTCTTAGAGGCTTGTAGACAGATGTTATGTATGTAAAAGATATTATGATGGCCTTGTCGGCCTATAATCAGTATACGAGTGGTTATTTTGGTCTTATAGGCCCGTATGTCTTATGTATAAGTTGGTATCACATGTTGTATTTTACTTATCCCATGACAGTCTTCCGACTCAGTTATCTATGAAAGTATGACATGAAAAGATACGTTATGATAGTACTCGATTGAGTAAGGTACCGGGTGCCCATCACAGCCCATCGGTTTGGGTCGTGACATATCGTAGACAGATTATAACACCTATACAATGTGTATATACATTATGTACACCTTATACACTATTTTTAGTTATTTGAGGTTAAAAGTGGTGGTTCTTTTAGGCGTTTTGGAGGTAGTAAATAAGAAAGGAGAGCGTATGGACAATATCGCCGGTTAAGTTTTTACATAGTCAAGATTTTTCGATTATGGCTTCGATTTTCCGATCTTCTCTTTTCAAGTCCTTTATTTTAAATATGTGGCCCTCTTTTTTTCTTATGTATGTGAAGGTGACATTAATAGTAAAGTGTTTGGTATGTTTTAAAAATTTATCCATTATAGGAGAAAGAAAAAATATATATTATTTCATAGAAAAGTTAAAGATTTCTCATCAAAAATAAAAATTTATTGAAGGTATAGAGAGAGAGTTTAGTGTATTATTCAATAAAATAAGGGGAAAAAAAAGAAAGAGATGGAAAGTATAAAAACAAGATATGGGAAAGGACGTGGGAAAGAGTAGAAGCCTTTGGAATGAATATTTTATTTCCACGAAAAGAGCCACAATTTTCTTTTTACTATAAAAAATAAGGTACATCTATCTTCTGTTTCAACTTTTTAGTATAACTAATGCTATGGTTATACTACTTGATCATATTTGCCGTCTACCTATTAAATGACTTGGTATCACGACCCAAATCTTATAGGAATTGTGATGGCGCCTAACCCAAACTGTTAGGCAAGCCAACCAACATAAGATACTATTCAACTAAAGATCATCAAATATATAATGAAATCTATGGGTCTACTGGAGCTATCCATTTCGATCAATTAGCCAAGATTTTGACCGACCACTTCAATACAAAATTTATTACAAGGTACTCAAAGGACTTGTGGTACAAGTCATGAGCAACTATAAGAATAGGATACAGTGCTTACATAAAGAAGAATAAATCATCTATTTGAATATACACAAACATAAATATAAGATCCTAGGCTACCAAGAACATATGATATCTATTAACTGGAACGCTAATGTCTTTAATGTTCGTCCTCGAACTCTGCAGCCACTTAGCTCGAAAATCTGCACGCAAGATGTAAAAGTGTAATATGAGTACAACCGACCCCGTGTACTTAGTAAGTATCAAGACTAAGCTCAACGAAGTAGTTGCGAGGTTTAGTTAAAAGATACACACTTATATAACTTATGCAACTCATAAGTATATACAATTACAGAAAAATAGCCAAGAAATAACCAATGAACAACAGATGAAAATAACAAGGTGCACAATTAAAGATGAAGGTAATAAGCATGCTTTTACAAATAATTATATCAAAATCATATACATATTCACCAAATCCGCATACAAAGGAGATTTGCACCAAGTAGCTTTCCTTCAAATCCTTCTACGTGAATGTAAGGGTGCCTATGCACGATAAAGACTCAATTTCACATTAATCACAACAATCAATCACAGCTCTTGAACCAATAATCAATTCAGCAAACCTCAAGAACCTTATTGTTCAAGTATCTCGACAAAACTTAAATATGTTTTTCAACATTAGTATGGAACCCAAGTACCTAAGAATTTCGGTTATAGACATGTATTCATGATTAGGTATAGTGATGACCGAATTTAGTACATAAACAATTTCGCAAAGAGGCCACCAAATTTAATGTAGTTATGACAAGTTAAATCACGATTTCTAGCATTAATATTCATATTCATGTTATTATAGAAGTCAAGTAAAACATGAGGCAAGAAAATCACATAGTCCAATAAGGCACAAAGAATCGAATAATATACCACGATCATGGATAATCCTGGAACATGCATATACGCTCATCACCTCGCATATACAATACCCCCCGCACATGGCAAACAATAGCATTTTGTTAGGAAAAATTCTCCCAATAAGGTTAGGCAAGACACTTACCTCAAACAAGCCAAGTTGATACACTAGAAGTGTCATCCTTCACGAATCGACCTCTAAACAGCTCGAAAACTAGCCAAAATTAACTTTAAAATATCAAATAATGCCATAGGAAACGAATCCAAATAGTAAAGGTCGAATCTTTAATGAAATGCTCAGAGTCAACCAAAACATCAACCCGAGCTTGCACATCTGAATTCAACAAAACTCACAAATTTTGACAACACATTCGAATACGAATCCAACCATATTAATTTCACTACAATCCGACTCTGAATCGATGTTCAAAACTCAATTATTCACTTTTGAAAAGTTTGAAAAAAAACACCCCAATTTCTCTTTTAGATTCATCAAATTAAAAGCCAAAATCAAAGATGGAATCATGTAAAATAATCAAATCTGAGTAAAAAATACTTACCCAATCCATGTGGTGAAAATCCACTCTAAAATCGCCCGAATCCAACCTCCCCAACACAAAATGTGATAAAATAACTCAAAGTCCGAAAATAGAGTACTTTATAACACTACCCAAGTAAACCCTTCACGAACGCGGAAGAAGCCTCGCGTTCACGAAGCACAAAACTGCCTCCAACCAAAAACCTTCACCATGAATGCGACAATTGGATCTCGAACGCGATGAACGGAACGCCCAAATATTGCGAACACGAATGCTCCCCACACGGCGCACCACAATCATCATGCTAATTGCGAAAATATGAAAATCGTATAATCAACTCTGAATCACAAACATGATGATCATCTCATCGACCAACAACCTTCTATTTAACTCTATCCGGGAGGACATCGCCACATGCATACACCTTCTATACTCGGAGAAGACATCAACTCCGAACTATGGCCATAACCGTCGTGAACTCTTCGAAACCCACTAACACATAATCAAGTCATTAGAACTGATTTCCTCTAAATGAACTGAGTCACGCAGATTGTCAAACCCAAAAGTAACTCAATCCAAATGCTCCCTATAAAGGGACCTTCTGCGAATCCGAAACATTTTCTTGCATCTCTCTAATATTGTTAGGTATAGTCATTATTGATATAGAAGTACCACAAATCCAGACACCATCCTCTACCGATCTCAAGCCTAACCATATACAAATATGAAAATCCTTAAATACCACATGTGAATCTTGAACTCATCAGGACCACCTCAAAAGCCATTCACCTTGTTCTAATCTTCGTTACATAGCCAATACACACCGAACAGTCCATGCTTCACCAGCACATGAATATCCAAAGAAACAACTAAGCAATTCCTTTTCCTTGCACACCACAACCAAATCGAATATCAAGCTCAAAATATTCTCGAAGTTACTCTTTTCAAGTTATAACTAATCCACAAGCGTTCCTCAGTCTCAAAATTGATGTGACACATGACCCTACAATCAGATCGTCGATAGAAGACTCCCCACTTGGCTCGAAGCCATGGAACACATTGTCGGTAACCCACAATACCCTTCCTTTATAGTTGCCCCAATTCCAAACTGCTAATCAACTGAATACTTCATAAACTCATGTAATACTAGTCATTGAACACTCAAAAGACTCTGCCAAGAACATAGTCATCCTTGCGATAGTCAAGCGAACTTTCCCAAATGCTCTGAAATGATAACATATGCATTCCACTGAATAGAAACTTCATATGAAATATGCGACCTCAAATCTTCACACAGGAGATAGCCCACCGGCCAGCCTCGAATCAACACCTTCCTACAAACCCGCACAATAACTAGGTAACCAATTAATCCTCCCGAGTCTGTACTCATCAATTAAATACAAGAATATGCTTCGCCCCACAAATGAACAACCGAAAGATCTATCAATGTATCTATTTCCAAGACCAGGCAACACATCGCGATGATATTCAAGCATCCACAACCATTCACAACCCATCCATAACGTCACAAGTCGTTGGTGTATAATAACATTCTTGATCAATGTCATATCAGACGAATTAGAAGAATCAAAATTACAGGTTTTAAACTGAAACAAGATCGCACGATAAGGAAAGAAAGATGGGAAGTTTCCCAAATTCCATGCAGTCTCTCGAAGATAGGTATGGACTTCATCACACCGATCTACAAGACTTTACTATACACTTGCCCATGACTCGCAGAACCTATGAACCTATAGCTCTAATACCAACTTGTCACGACCCAAAATCCAACTAATCGTGATGACACCTAACCCAGCTCTCTAGTTAATACAAATAACAGTAACCACAATTCTAATAAACATTTCTAGAAACCAATAAGTGAAACAACTGAATTTCTATACAATGACCCAGGGATTGGTAGTACAGGTCACGGGTGACTATGAATAGATTACAATTTTAGTTTGGGAAAAGATATATCATCTATTTGAAATTTACATAAACAGAAATATAAATACTAAACTATCACGAACAATTGGTAGCTTGTATCTGGAAAGCGAATACGTCTTCAATTCAAGGCTTTGTCTTCCACAACTCCAAGATCTACACGCAAGATGCAGAAGTGTAGTGTGAGCACAACCGACCCCATGTACTCAGTAAGTATCTTGAATAACCTCAGTGAAGTAGTGGCGAGATTTTTAAGTCAAAAATACTCATTAATATAGCATGTGCAGAAGATTTGCAATAGAAACAATACAAGAAATAGCGGAGAAGAGTTCAAGAGAAAATATACGAAGCAATAAATGATTACTAAAAGGAATCACGATAAGTTTCCTTAATATCGCAGCCAACCCTCTTCTTAAAGCGATAACCACCCAACAACATAGTAAAACCCACGAATCTGCATAGAATGAGGAATGTGTTCAAGATTTCAAATTAAACGGCATGGCAACGCCCTTCGTGCATTTATCTCATCCTTACCTAAATATATAATGTATGTTAAATCAATTGTCACGGCAACACCCTTCGTGCATTTATCCCATCCTCACCAAATATTTGTATAATAGTACCAACCATGTAAAAGAAATGCCAATAACAGTAACAACAAAGTGAGTAGTACATAGATAGCAAGAACGAACCAGGCGGAGCAGATGAACAATAGTAGCAGACAAGGTAGGAGGCACAAAAGTAATGTTAGCAATTAAGGTAGAAGAACATAAATTTCACTAATTAGCATGGTAAAGGGTTTAGATGAAAGCACAACAAACGAGAAAAGGCATAGATGTAAATATAACAAACAAAAAGGTAAACATGACCTTGACAAGATAAACATATAGAAGGCGTGGATAGAACAACAACAATTAAGGTAGAGGGAAAAGATAGAACAACAACAATAAGTCACATAGAAAGTAAATGTGCAGTAATGACAACCTAAAACAAAGACTTAAATATATATGCAATGGTACGACATCATCTTTCGTGTTTTATTATATTCCTTACATGATAATGTATATGCAATGGCACAACATCACCCTTCGTGCTTTACACTCTTCATTATATGATAATATAAAATAATGGCACGATATTATCCTCCATGCGTAATAATGTATATAAAATGGCACATTATCACCCTTCGTGCTTTACAATATTCTGTGTATGAAATGACACGACATCACCCTTTGTGCTTTACACTCTTTTTCACGTGATATTGTTATGCAATGACACGTTATGGCCCTTTGTGCTATACACTATTCCTCGCATGATAAGGTATATGCAATGGCACGACATTACCTTTTGTGCTTTATACTTTTACTCACCAAGAACATGTATATCAATGTCAAGAAAAGTAGGAAGGCATAATTAACATGAATAAGAGTGGTTAGGCAAACACACCATGTGAACATCAATCACAACTCTTGAGCCAATAAACAATTCAACAAACCTCAAGAACACTATTGTTCAAGTATCTCGACAAAACTCAAACATGCTTTTCAACGTTAGTATGAAACCCAAGTACCTAAGAATTTCGGTCATAGGCATGTATTTGTGATTAGGTATAGTGATGACCGAATTTAGCTCATAAATAGTTTCACTAAGAGGCCGCCAAATTTAATCAAGTTATGACAAGCTATATCATGATTTATAGCATTGAAATTCATATTCATATTATTATAGAAGTCAAGTAAAACATGAGGCAAGAAAATCATATAGTACAACAAGGCACAAAGAATCGAATAATATACCCTGATCATGGTGTTACACCCCATGTTTTCGTACGTAAAAGTATGTCGCAAGTCAACTGATGTAAGCTATGAAATGAGATCATCTGTGAAAGTACATCAAGTAAGTTAATCATGTTAACTTAGAAGTTAAAAATATTTAAGATCATGAATATCAAGTACCAAGAGGGTTTGAAGGCTTAGAAGCTAAACGAATTGAAGAAAATAAGTTTTGTCAAAAGTCGACAAGTTGGGAATGTTATAACATGTACTTTTAGGGTGAGACTAGGGTGCTCAAAATAATAAGGAGGTTATGTTATGAGTTATTTTAGTCTTATGATAGTCGTGTGTTATGTTTTGAAGTCAAGCGAGTTGTGGAACAAAAGTTGGCAAAGATCATCACAAGTTATATTCATAAATATGTTGAAAATTAGGTCAAATGTAGCTGAGCATTTCTCTCAATGTACATGGAATTATGGGATGATCTACCTACCAAATTGAATATCTACGAGTCAAGTTTTCAAAAAATTAAACGGTTCATTGATACAATATTATAGTAGAGAGATATTTGCATTTTCGCAAGACTGCGCAGAATGGTAGGTGACAAGTAGGTGCATCACCTACTTGCCAAAAGGAGAGGCCTCAATTAAAAGATCCTAAATTCGTCCAAGAGGGGACTTTTAAGGGCTTATAAACTCATTTAATTCACTCATATTTCAGTCCAAGAAAACCAGATTTAACCTTTGCAACTCCTTCCCAAAAATCCCACATAAACCCTAGGATGTTATGATATGATTCTAGTGCGGAAAACCCCAGACAACTTGCTAGTTTCTCTTTCTCCTTCTTGTAGTTGCATTGGGAAACTGATTTTGATGAAGAAGGACTAGGTTTCATGGGTTCTACTTAGTACAAGGTAAGGTTATGCTTCTCCTTCCATTATCTATGCGTTTACGAGTTGTAACTCGATTGTAAAGACTAGACCTGACGAGTTTCGAAAGAGTGGTATGTTGTTTGTTGTTGCGTCACGGTTGGATGGTTGTGAACTTATTTTTAAGTTGAATTCATGGCTGGTATATAGGGTAAGTTTTGCTTAATTATATACTGTTGTTTGTGTTGCTCAATTTGAAAGAAAAGACAAGTCGAAACGTGTTTTAGTAAACTAAAAAAATCAGTTTTGAGTTGCTGAACTTGTGGGACTGTTTTGTGGACTATTTTTTTGTTGTTGTTGGGTTGTATCTGTTGATACTATTTTATGGAGTTTGGGAGGATAAAGGGTTTGGAGAAACACCACATAATGGCAGGGTGGTTGGTTGGTTGTTCATCGTACATTTTCGGGTTGTTTGACACTACTAGGGTTGTCATTTTGTGTATGAACTGATTGAGGTATGTGGGCTGTTTTGTGGTATTTTATGGTGGGTATAAGGTTGTAAAATAATGTATATATGTTGTTATTGTTGTGTTCTTGTGTTGTTGGTATTATCTTGAATTTTGAGGAAGTATGGATTATAGGGGAGATGTTGCCCGTTTTAATACAAAATAAGCTTGTCGTTCGTTGTGCGATAGTTGTACCTTCCATAACTTGATGATAGTATTGTTATTGTTGTTGTAGATTAAGGTGAAATGAGACGAGTTTAACGTGGTTATTGGACAGATTGTGATAAGGTATGTTAAGGCTAAACCTTTCCTTCATTTTGGCATGACCCCGAAACTACATGCTTTTGATAACGAGACATAAAGAGATGTTCATATTCCTGACTTATGTACATTATCCTAATCTTATAAGTTACAGTATTCTCCCTTAGAGGGACTTTATATTCAGTTTATTATTATCTTCTTTCAGCCATGAGAGCAGAGAGTCTATATATACAGTATTACAGTATTTTCACCACTACCGAGATATGATCGGTTGGTAAGCTCCTATTGGGCAACCTCTGATTAGATGGTAAGTTATATAGCGAGCCTACTGTGGCCGAGCGCCTATGAGCAAGCCCAAAATGGCTGAGATATAGATCCTAGTATAGCCGAGCGCCTATGAACAAACCTACTATGGCAAAGCAGTTACACATACGAGCCTTATAGGGACGAACATCTATTTTACATACTATATTGAGAGAGTTAATTCAGTATCAACAGGTAAGTATATCTTCAGATTATCTTTGACTTTCGGTTACTTTCAGCTATTATATTATCAGTTCTGTTTCAGATTTCAGTTATTCAGTTGCCTTAATAGCTCGGTACATTATTTCGTACTGGCATCTCTTTTGCTGAGGATGTTGCATTTCATGCATGCAGGCCCTAATAGATAGCTGGATAGACCTTCCCATTAGACAGAGTCAAACTTTAGCTTGGTTGGTAAGCTCCACTTCCTCGGGGTCACCAGGTCTAGACCTTGGAGTCCATTTTATATATTCATGTTTGATGGGTAGATCGAGGCCCTGTCCCGACCATGATACAGTTTAGCTATCGCTAGAGGCTTGTAGACGAGTCATATACATTTTGTCTATCAGTAGATGTTCATGGCGGCCTTATCAGATGAGAGAGATGATATTTTAAGATGATTCAGAGTATGGCCTCGTCGGCCTAAGTTGAGGGTTACCCCTCCAGAGTTCACAGTTAAAGAGTGGTACGCTCGGGCCAAATATGACACCGGGTGTCGGCCACGCCTCCCCAAGTTTGGAGCGTGACACATGGATAATCCTGGAATATGCATATACACTTATCACCTCGCATGTACATCACAGCCGTATGTGGAAAACAACATAATTTTATTATGAAAAATTCTTCCAATAAGGCTAGGAAAGACACTTACCTCAAACAAGCCAAATAGATACACTAGAAGCGCCATCCCTCACGAATCGACCTCCAAACAGCTTGAAACTAACCAAAAGCAACTCAAAAATATCAAATAATGCCATAGGAAACAAACCCAAATGGTAAAGGTCTAATATTTAATGAAATGCTCGTAGTCTAGCAAAACATCAACCCGGGCCCGGGCCCCGAAATCCCACAAAACTCATAAATTTCAACAACTCTTTCGAATACGAGTCCAATCATATTAATTTCACTACAATTCGACTCTGAATCGATGTTCAAAACTCAATTATTCACTTTTGGAAGGTTTTGACCAAAAAAACCCCAATTTTTCTTTTAGATTCATAAAATTAAATGCCAAAATTGAAGATGTAATCGTGTAAAATAATAAAATCTGAGTAAAAAATACTTACCCAATCCATGTGGTAAAAATTCACTCCAAAATTCTCAAATCCGAGCTCCCCAACTCAAAGTGTGATAAAATAACTCAAAGTTCGAAAATAGAGTACTTTATAACACTGCCTAGGTAAATCCTTCGCGAATGCGAAAGAAGCCTCCATTTGTGAAGCACAATGCCTCCAACCAGAAACCTTCACCGTGAATGCGACAAATAGTCGCGAACGCGATGAACGTTACACCTAAAGATCTCAAACATGAACGCTCATCGCAAACGCGACACAAAGATCCCAGCTCCCAATCGCTCTTCGCATCAGCGATTCAACCTTCAGGAAAGCATAGACCCTCCGCAATCGCGACCCTCTAACCGTGAATGCTTAGAACAAATCTCCCCATTTCATCTGCCTCATCGCGAACGCGATCTCATGCTCGCGATCGTGATGCATTACCTGACTGTGACGACCCAAAGGGATCATCACCGGTTTTCTCTCTTTTTCCGTGCTTCCGAGGCCTTGAAAATCTCACCTTTAGTTGCCTCAATTTGCGTGCACAGTTCGGTCACGTAGCCGGAAAAGCTTATGTGTTAAATTATGTGAAATTTGATAAATTGTGGCTTTAAAATGGTTAAAGTTGACTTTATTCAATATTTTGGGTAAACGGACCCGGAACCGTGAAGTGACGGTCCTGCAGGGTCCGTATAAAAATATGGGACTCGAGCGTATGCCCGAAATCAAAATTCGAGGCTCCGAGCCCGAGAAATGAATTTTTAAAAGAAATTATTTTTCTGAAATTTATTTGGAAATTTGAAATGAAGATGGATTAGAAAGCGTTGGTATCGCGATCGCATAGGGCATTTTTGCCCAATGATTTTAAATACCCAAAACAGAACAGTGACGAGATTTAGTCCATATTTCACACGAGTTCTTCTTCTCCACAGCTCTTGAGTAAAGTTTTGAGCACTTCTTCACCAAAGTTTCTTGGGTAAGTAAATTCCCACTCATTTCCTTCATCTTCCTTCATTAATTAATGAGTTTCTAAACCTAAATCATGAAATCAAAGTAGAAATTAGGGGTTTTGGGTAGAGTTAGATTTTTGGGAATTTTGCATGATTCAACCTCAATTTGGGGTCAGATCTTAAAATAAATTATATATTTGAACTCGTGGGGTTATGGGTAATCGGGTTTTGGTCCGAGCCTCGTGTTTGGACCATGTGGGTCCGGGGTCAAATTTTGGTGTTTTTGGAAGAATGCTAGGAACTTCATATCTAAGCTATGGGATTTTGTTATCGAGTCTTTATTGATATTATTGAATTAATTATGCCTAGATATCGTTGTTTCGGAGTCGGATTATAAAGGAAAGGCGGTATTTGAGGGTTGATTGCTATTCTTTGGACCGAGGTAAGTGTTTGTTCTAACTTTGGCTTGAGGGAATAGGATTAGAGTGTTGTTTGCTATTTGCTAATTGTTGAGTACGGTGTATAGGCATGGTAACGAGTATCTATACACCAGAGTCTAGCATGACCGTGAGTCTTATTTGTGCTTATTCGGATTTTGTGATATCTCTTCCTTTGTTAAATTGATAAATTTCATATAATGTGAAGAGTTTGAGGAAGAATTATGATTTGTACATTCTTGGAGCATTAGCTCGAGTATATCATAAAGCGTGAAAGTATATGAAATGATTGAACCACTTTGGAGCGTTGGCTTAGGTGGTAAAGTGAGATAAGAGGTAAAAGTGAAAGAAAGAGAAAGAATTAGTGAATTGCTCCCTTGCCGGGATGCTTGTTGCTTTGTTGACTATCTTCCTTGCCGGGATGCTGAGATTATTGATATTGTCCCCTTGCCAGATTATTAACTGCTTAATTGTGCTCCCTTGCCGGGAGTTAGCTGTTTATTTGTATTCCCTTGTCGGGATTTCTATCATTATCTGTCTACTCCCTTGCCCCTTGTTTGTGATTGTTGCTTGGGTAAGGAAGAGTGATAAAACACGAAGGGTGATGCCGTGCACTGTTTGCTATTGTGAGGAAAGAGTGTAAAGCACGAAGGGTGATGTCATGCCGCACGATGTACCATTCCGTGCCGATTTTATTGATTATATGGTGAGGAAAGAGAGTAAAAGCACGAAGGGTGATGCCGTGCATATTTCATTTATATGATTACTTTGGTGAGGACGAGAGTAAAAGCACGAAAGGTGATGCCGTGCATTTGTTGCTTCTGATTCTTTGTTGATATCCGAGTTATGTTGTTTCTTTCATTACTTGTTCTTATTTGATTTACTTCGAGGTTATAGATTTCCTTACCTTGTTTGCCTTGTGATTGTTGTTTGGGTGAGGAAGAGCGTAAATCACGAAGGGTGATGCCGTGTATTATTTTGGTGAGGACGAGAGTAAAAACACGAAGGGTGATGCCGTGTAAATTGTTGACTTTTGATTCTTGTTGACATTCTGGCTTTGTTATTTCTTTCTGTTATTGAGGATTTCTATTTGAAACTATTAGCTCCCCATAGCATGCTTCCCCCCCTCTTAGTTGTTTAAATTATGTATATTTCTTTTTATTGCATATATCTGTACAGGTTGTTTTTGGTAGGTCCTGTCTAGCCTCGTCACTACTTCGCTGGGGTTAGGCCAGACACTTACCAGCACATGGGGTCGGTTGTGTTGATGCTACACTCTGTGCATCTTTTTGCACAGATCTAGGAGCATCTTTTGGACCTCAGCAGTAAGATTTGATCGGGAGCTGACTTCAGTCCAGAGACACCGAGGTAGCCTAGCTGACGTCCGCAGGCCCGGAGTCTCTCTCTCTCTCTTTATTCTGTTTGTTATCTTTTGTACCGAAACAGACAGTTTATAATTTTCTTTCAGATGATTGTATTTAGTAAATCTTAGAAGTTCGTGAGCATTGTGACACCAATCTTGGGTAGAGGACTATGTTAAACTTCCGCATTTAGTTTCAGTTATCTAAGTTTAAAGACTTCCGCTTTTATTTAATTGTCTTGTTTGTTTATATTGTTGCGAATGTTATCAGAAATGTTTTAATACTTGGTTGGCCTAGCTCCAATAGTAGGCGCCATCACGACTCCCGATGGTGGGAAATCCGGTTTGTGACAAGTTGGTATCAGAGCACTAGGTTACTTAGGTCTCACAACTCACGAACAAGCTTGTTAGAGTCTGAGGGATCGGTACGGAGACGTCTGTATTTATCCCGCAGAGGCTATTGAGTTAGGAAAACTTCACATTTGTTCTTTCTTGTCGTGCGGTTTTGGTTCCCCAATACTGATTGAATTTCTACTTCGTTCTTTCGCAGTTGGCGAGGACACGCACTTCCTCATCGACCGCACAGCAGCCCGAGCCCCCAGCAGCAGCTCCTATTAGGGGCAAAGGGCGAGCCATGCCAGAGGCCGAGGCAGGGGCAGAGCTCAGCCCCGAGCATCAGTTCTAGAGGTGGAGCCTCATGTTGATTATGATGACGAGGTTCCAGCTCCAACAGCTCCAATGGGCCCAGCTCAGGTCCTAGAGGGTTTCATTGCCACTCCAGTTCTTCAGGACGCCTTGGTTCGATTGGTGGGCCTTATGGAGAGAGTCACCCGAACAGGTTTGCTTCCTGTAACACTAGCCACTTCTCAGGTTGGAGGAGGGGCTTAGACTCCTGCTACACGCACTCTGGAGCAGGTAGCTCCCCAGATGCAGACTCCAGCTGTTCAGCCAGTTGGGGTAGTTCAGCCGGGTGCCATAGCTCAGACCGGCGATGGACCGACTATGTCTACCGATGCTTTGTGGAGACTGGAAAGGTTCACCAAGCTCTTCACTTCTACTTTTGCCGGTGCATCTACTGAGGATCCCCAGGATTTTCTAGACAGCTGCCACGAGGTTCTCAGAAACATGGGTATTGTTGAGACTAATGGGGTTGATTTTGCTACATTTTGCTTGCCTGGATCCGCCAAGACTTGATGGAGGGATTATTGCTTAGCGAGACCAGCCGGATCGCCATCTTTGACTTGGGAGCAGTTTACAGTGTTGTTTCTAGAAAAGTTTCTCCCCGTTACTCAGAGAGAGGCCTATCGGAGGCAGTTTGAGTGCCTCCAGCAGGGTTCCATGACTGTTACCCAGTATGAGACCAGGTTCATCGATTTAGCTCGCCATGCTCTTATCATACTTCCCACCGAGAGAGAGAGAGAGTGAGGAGGTTTATTGATGGTCTTATTCTGCCGATTCGTCTTTAGATGGCCAAAGAGGCCGGGAGCGAGATCACATTTCAGGAGGCGTCCAATGTGGCCCGCAGAGTTGAGATGGTTCTGTCATAGGGAGGTGGTCATGGGTCAGATAAGAGGACCCGTCATTCAGGCAGATTCAGTGGTACCTCGTTTGGAGGTAGAGATTCATATAGTAGAGGCCATCCTCCTAGGCCCTTTCAGTCAACTCTCCAGGTGTCACATGGTATCTCAGGTGGTTGTGGTTCTCAGACGCATTATTTGGATCAACAGTCCTTCAGTGCACCACCAGCTCCCATTAGTGCACTGCCGCTTCAGAGTTTCCGAGGTGGTCATTCAGGGCGACAGGGTCAGCAGTCTTAGTAGCCGAGGGCTTGTTACACTTGTGGTGATATGGGTCACATTGCCAGGTTTTGCCCTCGAGCTTCGGGTAGTTCTCAGCAGCAGGGTCCTCGTCCTATGATTCAGGCACCAGTTGCTCCACAGCCTGCCCAGCCAGCTAGAAGCGGGGGTAGAGGACATAGAGGTGGAGGTAGAGGTCATAGAGGTGGAGCTCAGACCACCAGAGGTAGGGGTCAGCCAGCAGCCGATCGTCCCAAGGATGTGATTTAGAGAGGTGGGGCCCAACCCCGATGTTATGCTTTGCCAGCCAGGCCAGAGGCTGAGTCATCCGATATTGTTATTACAGGTACTATTTTGGTCTGTGATAGAGATGCTTCAGTGCTATTTGACCCTGGATCTACGTATTCATATGTGTCGTCCTATTTTGCACCCTTCCTAGTTATGCCTAGTGAGGCCTTAAGTATTCCTGTGTATGTATCTATACCAGTGGGTGATTCTATAGTGGTTGATCGGGTTCATTATTCCTGTGTTGTGGTGTTTAGGGGACTTGAGACCCGTGTTGATTTGTTGCTCTTAGATATGGTGGATTTCGACATTATATTAGGGATGGATTGGTTGTCCCCGTATCATGCGATCTTGGATTGTCATGCCAAGACTGTGACTTTAGCCTTATCGGATTTGCCCCGTTTAGAGTGGAGAGGGACTCCTAGTCATTCTACCTGCAGTGTTATTTTGTATGTGAAGGCTCGGCGTATGGTCGAGAAGGGGTGTTTGGCCTACTTGGCTTATGTTCGCGATTCCAGCGCAAAGGTCCCTTCTACTGATTCTGTACCTATTGTTCGATAGTTCCCCGAGGTTTTCCCTTCAGACCTGCCTGGTATGCCTCCCGACAGGGATATCGACTTTTGTATTGATCTGGCTCCGGGCACTCAGCCCATTTCTATTCCAGTATATCGCATGACCCCGCCAGAGTTGAAAGAGTTGAAGGAGCAGTTACAAGACTTGCTTGGGAAGGGTTTCATTAGACCTAGTGTGTCGCCTTGGGATGCGCCGATTCTGTTTGTAAAGAAAAAGGATCGCTCGATGAGAATGAGCATTGATTACCGGCAATTGAACAAGGTTACAATTAAGAATAAGTATCCACTGCCGATGATTGATGATTTGTTCGATCAGCTTCAGGGTGCTAAGGTATTTTCAAAGATTGACTTGAGATCTGGCTACAATCAGTTGAGGATTAGTGTATCCGATATCCCTAAGACAGCATTCTGCACTCGATACGGGCATTATGAGTTCTTGGTTATGTCATTTGGGTTGACCAATGCCCTAGCAGCCTTTATGGATTTGATGAACCGAGTGTTCAGGCCTTATTTGGACTCGTTTGTGATAGTCTTCATTGATGATATTTTGATATATTCCCGCAGCCGGGAGAAGCACGAGCAGCATCTTAGAGTGGTTCTTCAGACCTTGAGGGATAGTCAGTTATATGCTAAATTCTTGAAGTGCGAGTTCTGGTTGAGTTCAATTGCATTTCTGGGTCATGTTGTATCAGCAGAGGGTATTCAGGTTGATCCAAAGAAGATTGAGGCAGTCAAGAACTGGCCTAGACCAGTATTAGCCACAGAGATTCGGAGTTTCTTGGGGTTAGCAGGTTACTATCGTCGGTTCGTGGAGGGGTACTCATCTATTGCAGCCCCAATGACCAGGTTGACCCAGAAGGGAGCCCAGTTCAGATGGTCGGACGAGTGTGAGGCGAGCTTTCAGAAGCTCAAGACAGCTCTGACTATGGCACCGGTATTGGTTTTGCCCACAGGTTCAGGGCCTTACACAGTCTATTATGATGCATCTCGTATTGGACTTGGTGCAGTGTTGATGCAGGATGGCAAGGTCATTGTCTATGCTTCGAGGCAGTTGAAGGTTCATGAGAAGAACTATCCAGTGCATGATTTGGAGTTGGCAGCAATTGTTCACGCATTGAAGATTTGGAGGCACTATCTGTATGGCATGGTGTATGAGGTGTTCACGGATCATAAGAGTCTTCAATATTTGTTCAAGCAAAAGGAGTTGAATTTGAGGCAGAGGAGGTGGTTGGAGTTGTTGAAAGATTATGACATCACTAACCTATATCACCCGGGAAAGGCCAATGTGGTGGCCGATGCCTTGAGTAGGAAGTCAGTCAGTGTGGGCAGTCTTGCTTATATTCTGGTCGGCGAGAGACCGCTTGCTTTGGACGTTCAGGCTTTGGCCAATCAGTTAGTGAGGTTGGATATTTCTGAGCCTAGTAGGGTATTAGCTAGCACGGTCGTCCGTTCTTCGTTATTAGAGCGTATCCGTGATCGGCAGTTTGATGATCCCCATTTGTGTGTCCTTAGGGACATGGTACAGCGTGGAGGTGCCAAGCAGGTTACCTTAGATGCTGATGGAGTTTTGAGATTGCAGGGTCGAGTTTGTGTGCCTAATGTGGATGGGCTTCGAGAGTTGATTTTAGAGGAGGCCCATAGCTCCCGGTACTCTATTCATCCGGGCGTCGCGAAGATGTATCAGGACTTGCGACAGCATTATTGGTGGCGTAGAATGAAGAAGGATGTCGTTGCCTATGTGGCTCGGTGTTTGAATTGTCAGCAAGTTAAGTATGAGCATCAGAGGCCTGGTGGTTTATTTCATAGGATTGAGCTTCCCGAGTGGAAGTGGGAGCGGATCACTATGGACTTCGTTGTTAGGCTCCCGTAGACTCGGAGGAAGTTCGACGCAGTTTGGGTCATTGTTGATAGGCTGACCAAGTCAGTGCATATCATTCCTATGGTAGTCTCCTATTCATCCAAGAGGTTAGCTGAGATCTATATCCGGAAGATTGTTTGCCTTCATGGTGTGCCAGTATCTATCATTTTGGACCGAGGTACGTAGTTTGCCTCACGTTTCTGGAAAGCAGTCCAGCGAGAGTTAGGCACCCAGGTTGAGTTGAGTACAACATTTCATCCTCAGATGGACGGGTAGTCCGAGCGGACTATTCAGATATTGGAGGATATGCTCTGAGCTTGTGTCATTGACTTTGGAGGTTTGTGGGATCAGTTCTTGCCTTTAGCAGAGTTTGCCTACAACAACAACTACCAGTCGAGTATCCAGATGGCTCCTTATGAGGCTTTGTATGGTAGGCGATGTCGATCTCCGGTTGGATGGTTTGAGCCGGGAGAGGCTCGGTTGTTGGGTACAGATTTGGTTCAGGAGGCTTTGGACAAGGTCAAGATCATTTAGGATAGACTTCGTACAGCTCAGTCTAGGCAAAAGAGCTATGCAGATCGAAGGGTTCGAGATGTGGCTTTCATGGTTGGTGAGTGGGTATTGCTCCGAGTATCGCCTATGAAGGGCGTGATGAGATTTGGGAAGAAGGGCAAGCTTAGCCCTAGGTTCATTGGTCCATTTGAGATTCTTGATTGAATAGGAGAGGTGGCTTATAGACTTGCGTTTCTGCCGAGCTTATCAGTCGTGCATCCAGTGTTTCATGTGTCCATGCTTTGTAAATATCACGACGATCCATCCCACGTGTTAGATTTCAGCACTGTCCAGTTGGACAAGGACTTGTCTTACGAGGAGGGGCCGGTAGCTATTCTAGATTGGTAGGTTCGTCAATTGAGATCGAAGAGTTTTCCTTCTGTTCGTATTCAGTGGAGAGGTCAGTCTCCTGAGGCATCGACCTGGGAGTCCAAGTCTGATATGCAGAGCCGTTATCCCCATCTTTTTCTCGACTCAGGTACTTCCTTCTTATGTTCGTTCGAGGACGAACGGTTGTTTTAGAGGTGGAGAATATGACGACCCAAAGGGGTCATCACCGATTTTCTCCCTTTTTCCATGCTTTCAAGGAATTGAAACCTCACCTTTAGTTGCCTCGATTTGTGTGCGTAGTCCGGGCACGTAGCTGGAAAAGCTTATGTGTTAAATTATGTGAAATTTGATAAATTGTGGCTTTAAAATGGTTAAAGTTGACTTTGGTCAACATTTTGGGTAAACGGACCCGAACTCGTGATGTGACGGTCTTGGAGGGTCCGTAGAAAAATATGGGACTCGGGATTATGCCCGAAATCGAAATCCGAGGCCCCGAGACTGAGAAATGAATTTTTAAAAGAAATTGTTTTTCTGAAATTTATTTGGAAATTTGAAATGAAAATGGATTAGAAAGCATTGGTATCGAGCCTGTATTTTGGTTCCGGCGCCCGGTACAGGTCTTATATGTGGTTTAAGCGCTTTTTGTGAAATTTGGTTGAAATCGGACGTCATTTAACGTGATTCGGACTTGAATTCCTAAATTTGAAAGTTTATGAAGTTTGATAATAAATGATGATTTTGAGGCTTGATTCATTGATTTTGATGTTATTTTGGCGATTTGATCGCATGGTTAAGTTCGTAGGATGTTGTTGAGTTAGTGTGTGTGTTTGGTTAGGAACCCTGAGGGCTCGGGAGTGTTTCAGAAGTGTTTCGGAGTGGTTTTGGCCTAAGAAAAGTTGCAGAAGTTTAAGTTCTGGTGTTCTGGTATCCAGTTCTATGCGATCGCATAGGTAGCATTGCGATTGCATAGAGTAATCCTTCAGGTGCCCCACATTTGTTCTATGCGATCGCATAGATTCATCCGTGATAGCATAGCTTAGCCAGATCCTTCAATGCGAACGCAACGTTTAATCCGCGTTCACGTTTCATTAAGTCCAAACATGGAATGCACAACCTTTTTTTCTATGTGTTCGTAGCAGCCCTTCCGCGATCGCAATGACCAGCTTCCCCTTACCCTATGCGATCGCATTACCTTCTTCGCGATCGCATAGGGCATTTTTGCCCAGTGATTTTAAATACCCAAAACAGAACAGTGACGAGATTTAGTCCATATTTCACACGAGTTCTTCTTCTCCACAGCTCTTGAGTAAATTTTTGAGCACTTCTTCACCAAAGCTTCTTGGGTAAGTAAATTCCCACTCATTTCCTTCATCTTCCTTCATTAATTAATGAGTTTATAAACCTAAATCGTGAAATCAAAGTAGAAATTAAGGGTTTTGGGTAGAGTTAGGTTTTTGGGAATTTTGAGTGATTCAACCTCAATTTGGGGTCGGATCTTAAAATAAATTATATATTTGAACTCGTGGGGTTATGGGTAATCGGGTTTTGGTCCGAGCCTCGTGTTTGGACCATGTGGACCCGGGGTCGAATTTTGGTATTTTTGGAAGAATGCTAGGAACTTCATATCTAAGCTATGGGATTTTGTTATCGAGTCTTTATTGATATTATTGAATTAATTATGCCTAGATATCGTTGTTTCGGAGTCGGATTATAAAAGAAAGGCGGTATTTGAGGGTTGATTGCTATTCTTTGGACCGAGGTAAGTGTTTTTTCTAACTTTGGCTTGAGGGAATATAATTAGAGTGTTGTTTGCTATTTACTAATTGTTGAGTACGGTGTATAGGCATGGTGAAGAGTATCTATACACCGGAGTCTAGCATGACCGTGAGTCTTATTTGTGCTTATTCGGATTTTGTGATACCTCTTCCTTGTTAAATTGATAAATTTCATATAATGTGAAGAGTTTGAGGAAGAATTATGACTTGTACATTCATGGAGCATTGGCTCGAGTATATCATAAAATGTGAAAGTATATGAAATGATTGAACCCCTTTGGAGCGTTGGCTTAGGTGTTAAAGTGAGATAAGAGGTAAAAGTGAAAGAAAGAGAAAGAATTATTGAATTGCTCCCTTGCCGTGATGCTTGTTGCTTTGTTGACTATCTCCCTTGCCGGGATGCTGAGATTATTGATATTGTTCCCTTGCCGGGTTATTAACTGCTTAATTGTGCTCCCTTGCCGGGAGTTAGATGTTTATTTGTATTCCCTTACCGGGATTCTATTATTATCTGTCTACTCCCTTGCCCCTTGTTTGTGATTGTTGCTTGGGTGAGGAAGAGTGATAAAGCACGAAGGGTGATGCCGTGCATTGTTTGCTACTGTGAGGAAAGAGTGTAAAGCACGAAGGGTGATGCCGTGCTGCACGATGTACCATTCTGTGCCGATTTTATTGATTATATGGTGAGGAAAGAGAGTAAAAGCAAGAAGGGTGATGCCGTGCATATTTCATTTATATGATTACTTTGGTGAGGACGAGAGTAAAAGCACGAAGGGTGATGTCGTGCATTTGTTGCTTTCTGATTCTTTGTTGATATCCGAGTTATGTTGTTTCTTTCATTACTTGTTCTTATTTGATTTACTTCGAGGTTATAGATTTCCTTACCCTGTTTGCCTTGTGATTATTGTTTGGGTGAGGAAGAGCGTAAAGCACGAAGGGTGATGCCGTATATTATTTTGGTGAGGACGAGAGTAAAAGCACGAAGGGTGATGCCATGCAAATTGTTGACTTTTGATTCTTGTTGACATTCTGGCTTTGTTATTTCTTTCTGTTATTGAGGATTTCTATTTGAAACTGTTAGCTCCCCATAGCATCTTTCCCCCCTCTTAGTTGTTTAAATTCTGTATATTTCCTTTTATTGCATATATCTGCACAGGTTGTTTTTGGTAGGTCATGTCTAGCCTCGTCACTACTTCGCCGGGGTTAGGCCAGACACTTACCAGCACATGGGGTCGGTTGTGTTGATGCTACACTCTGTGCATCTTTTTGCACAGATCTAGGAGCAGCTTTTGGACCTCAGCAGTAAGATTTGATCGGGAGCTGACTTCAGTCCAGAGACACCGAGGTAGCCTAGCTGACGTCCGCAGGCCCGGAGTCTCTCTCTCTCTCTTTATTCTGTTTGTTATCTTTTGTACCGAAACAGACAGTTTATAATTTTCTTTCAGATGATTGTATTTAGTAAATCTTAGAAGTTTGTGAGCATTGTGACACCAATTTTGGGTAGAGGACTATGTTAAACTTCCGCATTTAGTTTCAGTTATCTAAGTTTAAAGACTTCCGCTTTTATTTAATTGTCTTGTTTGTTTATATTGTTGCGAATGTTATCAGAAATGTTTTAATACTTAGCTGGCCTAGCTCCAATAGTAGGCGCCATCACGACTCCCGATGGTGGTAAATCCGGGTCGTGACACTGACACCAGTAAATCAGCAACACAATACCCATCCAAAATCATCCAAAACTCACCCGAGCCCCTTGGGACCCCATCTGAACAAACCAACAAGTCCTAAAACATAACACAGACCTAATCGAGGCCTCAAATCACCCTTAACAACATCAAAATCACAAATCGCACCTCAAATCAAGCTTAACGGACCATTCAAAATTTCCAAATTCCAAACTTACGCCGAACACGTCTTAACAACTCGGAATCAGCTCATATTTTGCACACAAGTTCCAAACGATATAAAAACCTATTCTAACTCCAGGAACAAAAATTCGTACACGATAACATTGAAGTCAACTCCTGGTCAAACCTACAAACTTTCCAAACCTTCAATTTGCCAAATTTCGCCATTTAGAGCCAAAACCTACTAAAATTATCTAAATACGAATCTGGGCATACGCCCAAGTCCAAAATCACCATCCGATCCTAGAAGAACCATCAAAATCTCGATCCCATGTCAAATACACAAAAGTCAAACTTGGTCAGCTCTTCTAACTTAAACCTTCCTTGTTGAGGTTTATTTTTCCAAATCAATCCCGAAACATTTGATAATCAAAACTGACGATACATGCAAGTCACAATACACCATATGAAGCTACTCATGATCTCAAACCACTAAACTAAGCACAAATGCTCAATACGATCGATCGGGTCGCTACACATCATTAGAGAACTAAAGAGTGAGTTAACAAACATGACAAACAAAGACATAACTTTACTAATCGTTTCAACTAAGGAAGATAATGTATATGAAATACGCATGAGGAATCATATCCAAATCTCAATAACAACATTGTTGCAGCGTACAACCTAACCCCAATCTCAACTATAGATACTGTTACAACGTGCAACCCGATCCCCACATCATTATTAATATAATGTTACATCATGCAACCCGATCCCTATATAAATAATAATATATTGTTGCAGCATTTATCCCGGTCTCAATATCAATAATAATATACAATCGTAGCGTGCAATCAGATCTCAATATACTAGTTCATATGAAACCTTCCAACAACAACCAAGCACAAAAAAAAATCACAACATAGCACAAAAAGAACGAACACACATGATTCAACAAGGAAATATGAACTCGAACGAAGTAAAATAGGCAACCCAATATCCAAGAGATAGCTTCACACATTTAGTGGAAAGGCTACAACAAATCATAAATATGAGAACAATCTAATAGTCATCCAATCTGACATAGCATAGAAGAATAAGATATGAAACAGGTAAAGGCATGTATCAAGTAAAGGCAGGTAACAGATAAATGCATATAATAAGAAAAAACTTGTAACAAGTAAGGCCATGTATCAAGTAAAGACAGATAACAAGTAAAAGCATATAATAAGTAAAATCATGTAATAGTAGTAGATCAATTAGAAAGTGTAGATGTAATAGTAACAAACAGGGTAGGGACATAGATGTGATAGTAACAGACCAAATAGGAAACATAAAGGTAAACTAAAAAGGAAACATCGATGTGAAAGTAACATACAAGGTAGAAGAAATACATATGTAAACCAAGGTACAATGTATGTATGTGTCTAAGGAACGAATAACCATAACATAAAGTCCAACTCCCACCCTCTCTACATAGTGACAACCAACATGCCAGTCTTATATCAAAGTGTAACGACCTGACTGTTTGTTTTTAGTATTTTAGACTTTTTCCCCTTATTTAATGCTTTAAATATGTGTTTTTATGGTTTACATAACTTGTTGGGGTGGTTAGTTTGGTTTCGAGAGAGTTTTGGATCAATTTGGGACACTTAGTCCCTTGGTTGGAGGTTTAAATTCTAAGAGTTGACCAGAGTTTGATTTTTTTGTAGACGACTCTAGAATGGTATTTTGATGGTTTTAATAGCTTCATGTGGTTATTTTGGACTTAGGTGTTTGTCTGGATTTGGAGGTTTCTAAGTTGTTTTGGCGTGAATTGGCGAAAGTTGGAATGTTGAAGGTCGATAGGTTTGTCTGAGGGTTCACTTTGTTGATATCAGGTTCAGATTGTGGTTTCAGGAGTTGGTATAGGTTCTTTGTGTCATTTGAGACTTGCATGCAAAATTTGAGGTCATTCCGAGTCGATTTGATATAGTTCGGCATGAGTTTGGAAGTTGAAAGTTCATTAGTTCATTAGGCTTGAATTGAGGTGTGATTCGTAGTTTTGACGTTGTTTGGTGCAATTTGAGGTCTAAAGTAGGTATGTGTTATATTTTGGGATTGGTTTGTGTGATTGGAGAGGGTCTCAGGGGCCTCGAGGTGTGTTTCTGAACATTTCCACCATGTTTTAGATTGTATTATCAGTTCTAGTTTCTTTTATCATGATCGCGACTAAGGAGTCACATTCGCAGAGGGCTTTTTGGGAGCATGTCGCGACCCAAATCCCGGTCGTGATGGTGCCCAGCACACTACTAGGCAAACCCGACCCTTATTCAACACTTAACCCAATTTATCAAAAATAGCGAAAAGAAATATCAATTAAGCAAGATTAAAGTACTGAAGATTTTAACAAAATACACAATATAATCTCACTAGGACCCGGTGTCACGAATCTGAGCCTCTAGAATACAGAATATCATCCTAATACACTGTAAGCACGTGATTTTTGCCCTATATGAGAATTACTCCCAAAAAATTCAAAAAAATAAAATGATTTTTCTTGGTGTGCAATTTTGTGATATTTTTGAATAATTTGTCTGTGCATATTTATTTGTTAAATTAATAAAAAATACAAAAATATGTCGCATTTTTGCATTTAGGATTTAATCCTACAATTGTTAGTAATTATGTTTGTTTTACAAAAAATAAAAATTACAAAAATAGGCATCTTTTGCATTTTTAGCATTTAATTTCCAAATATACAATTTTATGCTTAATTATTACTTAATTGTGCGTTAATTGTTATTGAGAGTTAATCTGCGCTTTTATAACTTAATTTAGTTCTTAATAATAATTCAAGTATTTTTTATAATTTAGTTTTAGAAAAATAAAAGAAGAAAAGAGAGCAAAAATACAAAGAAAAATCGGATTGGGCCACTTCTTCAATTGTAAGCCACAGGCCCAAAAAATTGTCCAACCTTCCCCACGACCCGGTCCATTTCAAACCGGGTCGACCCAATCCATACCCAAATACCCAACACCCCCTATCTTGCATTTCAAAAAACAAAACAAAAGAAAAACCCTAAAGAAACTATCCGCCCCCACCTTTTCTTCTTCTTCTCCAAACTCTAAAACACACACAGCCATGGCCATGCCGCTTCTGCCTTCTGCTGCGTCTTCATCGTCTCCATGTCGATCTCAAAAAGCTCGTCCATGGCTGCCCTCTTCTTCGTCAAGTTCCAGCAGCGACGTGAACGACCACTATCGCCATTGTTTCATCGAAGCCAAACCCCATCGCTGCCTACTTCTGCTTTCTTCTTCCTCCACATTCACGCTCAAACGACCCCTCAGAACTGCTTCGTCTTCTTCTTCATGCTGCTGCTACAGCTTCGCCATGGCTGCCCCACCCCGTCACCACCTGCTGCTGCCTGCTAGCTGCTGCTGCGTCCTTTCCTCTTCGCCGCTGCTGCTGCTTCTTTTCCTCCATTTTTATGCTGCCACTTCTTCGTTATCTTCTCCAACTCCTCCGGGCTGCTGCTTCTGCTCACGTTTCTGCTTCTGCTCCTCGCTGCTTTTGCTTTCTCCTTTATCTTCTTCGTTTCATCGAGCTCGAGTTGAGTAGTCGAGCTCCCGAGCTCTAACCATGGACGTGGGGCTTCGCTTCACTTGTCTCCATCCAAATGACCAGCTGCTACTGCTTCTTCTTCACTAACCCGTTTGATGTTGCTTCACATTTGCTTCATCGCTGCTTCAGTTGCTTCTTAGATTCGTCTTCGTCGTCGTTTGTTCGAGTTTTGGTTGGGGTCGTCAAAACAGTCCATTAGAGTTCGTCGTTGGTCAGTCATTGTTCGTCATTTCGATCCGGTTAGTGGATTGTTTTTAAGTTTCATTTTGTCCATATTTTTGTTTGATATTTTTCGGATCCAAAATCGATAAATGATTCAATTCTTGTTTTGTTTGTTCATCTTTGAAATAATTTTTTAGTTTATTCATATGTTTTGTTGATTTAATTTTCAGATTCAAATGGAACTTTGATTAATTAGTTTTTCAGTTTATTTTATGTGCTTTTATTTTGTATTTTTGTAGAAGAAATTGTTAGTTTAATTTTAATATTGTTAGATTTAGTTTAAATCATTTGAATCCTACATTTTTATATAATATGGATCTAATGCATGTTTATTCTTTGTTTGAAGTTCATCCAGTAATTTAATGTGAGTTTATGTTTTGGTTTTTGATTTGTTGATTTAGTTTGAATCATGTATTGTGTTGTTAATATTGTTGTTTCCTTGCTCATCAATTTTTGGTCTAAGTTAACCAGGATTGGTTCCCAATATGGTTAATTTATGCACATTAATTTGATGTTGTTCAATTTGTGTTCATGTGATTTGTTGTTGAATTGGTTCAGAAATTGTGTTCATGTGATTTGTTGTTTGAATTTGTGTAGAAATTGGTCATATTGGCTATATTTTGGTTGAGTTTGATTAATTGATTTGTTATAGCTGATGGGGGTAGTTTGGTAAATTGTAGTACGTTCAAAGGTAAGATGGTAATTGCAATAAGGTCGGAGGGATAGTTTGGTAATTAAACATTTTTTGTAATTCTTTATGTTAAGCATGTGGGACAAAATGTAATGGGGTGTGGGTGATATAATTGTTTATGTTAGGCATGAGGGACAAGATGTAGTGGAGGGGAATATGATAATTGTTTATGGTAGGCATAAGGGACAAGATATAATGGGTTGGATTGATATATTTGTTTAATGTAATGGGGGATGAGTGGGAAGATAGTGGGTTTGGTAGGAGAAAGTGGTGGTTTTATTAATTGATTTAAGTGTTTGGGATGGGAAATAAATAGAGAGACTTGAATCAGAAGAGGGAAAGACAGAAGAAAATTTTAACAGAGAGGAAATTCCGAAAAATACTAGGACTTTAGAAAATAAAAAGAAAACATTCTGGAAATTCAAAAGAAGAAGAGTATACACCTGATATACAATCCAAATATTCTGATATACGGATTCAGAAATTAAGGGTTAAACACTAACTAATCTTTCAAAATCTGAAAAGATTCCCTTTGCTTCTGTCCGTTGATTGTTGTTGTTGTTTCTGGATTTTTGTCTTAATTTTAAAATCTGTCACTAAGTTTCTCGTTGCTGGTTGTTACTGGTTTCTGGGGTTGCTGTTGTTGTATGCTACTGAATTTCTGTTGATCTCCCTTTTCTTTTGCTTCCAATATCAGGTACACAACTGACACGCTGATTATTGTAAACTGAAACAAGAAGCATGAATACGAAAAAATGAAGAGTTGAAGTTCTAAATTTATTTTAATTATATTCTGAATTTTATTTGTATATATAAATTATTTAGCTTACAAAAAATCAGAATCATGTAGCTATTTAATATATATAATGGAACATCTGACGATAGCTTAACGGATGAACTATCTATATATATATATTGCCTAAAAATAAATGAATGGTGTAGCAACTCCGTCTAGTTAAAAATCAAACGAATAGGCCATTTCGGAACTTGTAGGAATATTGTTTAGTTAAATAATATTGGTTAATTTCAGCATGTAAATGGTTTAGGATTAAAATTAGATTGCTAAGTTTTTTTTTAATTTGACAAACTGAGAACATGCCTAGTATAATGTAACTAGGTAGTAACATGTGAATAAGACGGCCCAGGTCTAGTTTTATGTCATACACGTTGGGCCTGGGCCCGCATTGGCAACGGACTGCCCTGCTTGCATCATTTTCAGAATTTATGAATCATATTCGAAACCCAACTATAACAACTCAAGCATGTAAATAAATTAAGACCTTTTCTCTTTCATTTTATAGAGACATAATAGAAAAATGTAGTCATTGTAGGTTTATCCTTTCATAAAATGAGATGAGCCTCACCAAATAAAACAATGCAAATTGCGGGGCCCTCAATAACTGGTCACAATAAAATATTTAGAATTTGGGATGGACTGTTTAGTGAATTTCACTGCCTTCCCCAAAGACAATAAACGCGTTAGACTCTTTAGGCGCGACTTAATTAAATTACATTCTTAAACTCGGGTGCGCATTTATGTGACCCAAATTCAAATCTCAACGAAGTCGGAATGTATTAACAACCATGGGTGCATTGACTGTGACGTGGTTCGAGACGCATTTTCACGACGTTGCAATTCTATAAAAATGATAATAATAAAAGCGGTTTAAACTTAATGAAAGCACATAAGTAATAACATGTATTAAATCAGATATCTAGCCATTATAACAATTTAAGCGACTGTGCTAGAACCACGGGATTCGAGGGTGCCTAACACCTTCCCTCGGGTCAACAGAATTCCTTACTAAAGAATTTCTGGTTCGCAGACTTCATTTGGAAAGTCGAATATTTTCCTCGATTTGGGATTCAGGATAAATCGGTGACTTGGGACACAAAAAGCCAAACCTTTCCCAAGTGGCGACTCTGAATTAAATAAATAATCTCATTTCGAATATTGTCACTTAAATTGAAAAAACTCCCTCGCGCATTTTATCCCTTCGGGGCGGGCGCGCAAAAAGGAGGTGTGACAGCTCTGGCGACTCTGCTGGGGAAATAGTAACCCAGAACCACTGGTTCAGGGTTCAAGAATTCGAGCTTAGAATAATTGTTATATTTGGCTTTATTATCTGATCAAATTACATGTTTTGGCATAACGTGCTAAATGTTGTCTTTTACCGCTTTGATATTATCTGAACTGTATATAAACTATGCCGAAACCCTTCTCTCTTCACCCCCGGGGATGTGCTTACTGGTTGAGACTCCCTATTCTGTTAGTGTCATACCTTGAAATAAAAAAGAGGCTCGGACAAGTTACGAAGCCGGATGGCCTTTTGGTTCCCGGTAAGTTGCCCCCTCCTCGACTCGAGTTGTCCGCTCGAGTATACAGTCTAGAACATATACCCAGGTTATAAACCTAGTATAACGAAACCTCATGCCGAATCCCTAGTAGGAACGCTTATTTGCATCATGTTGCATTTGACATAGGGGACTCAACACACGAGGGTTGAGTCCGTCTAGGACAGGTAACCTGAAATGAAAAGACCATCCTGCTGCATCCCGTTTGTTTTGCGCATTTATTTGCTTCAGATCTGCATGCTGACCGACTTCTAAAAAAAAAATTTTAAAAAAAAAGGGAAAGAAAATTAGCAGCGTAGGGAGATAATTACCTATTTTTGGAAAATAAAACCAATGTCCAAGTATTCTAAAAAAAATGAAAACAAAAATTTGTCTTTTAGTTGATTTATAAAAATTTCCTTTAATCACTTTCAAAATCAAAAAAAAAAATTTATTTTTTAAAAAAAAGAGGAAAAATTCAAAAAAAATGTTGTTTCTGTTGTAGTGTCTCTTTTATAAATTCAGACTAATAGTCCAAATGCTTTCCTAAAAAGATTTTCTTTAGTCTTTATCTCTTTTCAAAAAAATAAAAAAAAAAAAATATATAAAAATCCAGAAAATATTTTTTTTCTTTCTAAAAAAGAGTGTATTCAGGAGGGGTTTAGTTTATTTACTCTGCGCTTGATCAATCCCGAACTACGCCGGTTTGATTCTCACAGGGTGTGAGATACGTAGGCAACCCTCATCGGGTCCAACTTTCCCTTTTTCAAAAATAGCCAAACTGTCAGAATTTTAATTTATGAGTCGGGTGATGCCGTTTTGTAAAGAATAGCCAAATGTTCCCGAAAGGGACGCCGGAAGGCTGACTTTGCATAAACAGCCATTTTGGTCATTTTTTTTAATTTTGACCAGGTTGCCCAATGGCCTTAGGATCCTCGTCCCCGAGGATCTGCGAGGCCATGTTCCCAATATCGGGTCACCATTCTAAAAATAAATAAATAAATCAAGTGATGTTTTTTTGTCAAAAACAGCCGAATGTTCCCGAAAGGGACGGCGGAAGGCTGACATTGCATAAACGGTCATCTTTGGTCATCGTTTTTGATTTTTGACCGGTTGATCCTCGCAGCCTTAAAATCTTCATTCTCGAAGTGCTAAAAGACCGCATTTGAAAACCGAGTCCATCATTTCGAAAACAAAATCTTGAAAAAAAACATAGATAATTTTATTTTTTGAGTCTAATAAAAGTTTTTCGTTGGCATAATCACCTTAATAAATGTGCAGGATGAGCACAATACAAAACAAACCCTTTTCAATAATGACCAAGATCCCTTTTGAGTTGCGATTATGGTGGAATGACCTAGGCAAGGAAGGGCAAGACAAAGTAAAGAAGTATCTGAAAGATCTCCCGGATTTACTAGACATCCAGCCTCGGGGTGATATTATCAGATCATTGGTCACTTGCTGGGATTCAGCACACAATGTATTTCATTTCTCGGACTTTGAGCTCACCCCGACATTGGAAGAAATAGATACATCGGAAGTGATGAAGCTCCGTTAAGGTTCAAGTACTTGATTGCTCCTAGGGACGTCACTGTACATCGATTTCTGGATTTCCTAAAAATACCCCGAACATTTCACCATCCAGATCTCGCCAAAGGTTTCTGCAGTCTCCGCCTCATATATGCTAGATACGGCCACGTGGGCGGGTTCAATAAGCCAGACTTCAAACTATGCAGTAGAGGTAACCGACAAAAGTGGGATGAACACAGGCTGGTAGCTTTTATGATAGCTTTTTTGGGCCTTATAGTGTTCCCAAGGAAAGACGGAAACATCGATCTAAAAGTAGTTGGGGTCGTCAGTACCTTGCTCACCCATGATAAGAGTACTCTGGCGCCTATGATTATGGCTGACATCTTCCGGGATCTCACTATTTGTCGAGCCGGGGGAAACTTTTTCGAAGGATGTAACCTATTGTTGCAAATGTGGATGACCGATCATTTGTGCCACCGCTCCCTACTCTTGGGTTACGGTTTGCCCGCGAAGACTTGTATTGGAGAATTCTACACAAGAATCGAAAGGGTTAGTCTGCCCGAGGGAGTCACAGCTTGGACGTCATTTTTCCGAACTCTCACTGCCGACCAAATTCAGTGGACGCTCGGATGGCTGCCTATTGAGGAAATCATATACATGCCGGCAACCAGGCCCCACTTTCTGTTGATGGGACTTAAAAGCATCCAACCCTATGCACCGTATCGGGTTTTGAGGCAACTTGGGAGGTATCAAGTAGTGCCAAAAGATGAAGACTTGAGTACCCAAGTGGTTGAAATCAGTCCGGACGGTCGGTTCCCCGAAGAAGAAGTTCGCCAGATCTGGAGTGAGTGTCAACATCTGACGGCAAACACTTGTGTGTTGGATACAGCTAAAGGAGAAGTCTCCCGGGGGTATCACGCCTGGTTTAGGGGTGACATGTCCTGCGAGAGACCAGCTAAAAGACCTCATCTCAGAGATTTTGCTGAGTCATCTCAGGAGCAATGGAACTGGTTAGCAAAGGAGAAAGATTATCGGACAGAGATCGGTGAGTTGAAACAACAGGTTGAAAGTCTGAAATTCAATAACAGTATGCAGGTTGCTGCAGATCGAGGCAAAAAGAATAGATTGGCCCAAGAAAATGAAGAACTTGGGGCCCAAATCCAGAAATTGAGAATGGCTCTTGATAAACAACCAAGGAGTCGATCAGACGAGCAATTGATAAAAGGGTTGAGAAGTGAAGTCAGGGAATGGCGAGATGGTTTAGAAGAGTCTGAAAACGTCATGGCAGAGCTCAAAGTACAGTGGGGAACAAGAGCAGATAAGCATTGCCGATACTCGAATCAATTGAAACGCGACCACGAGAAAACTGTTGCCAACATGAAGAGAAAGATGGCTACACTTGAGGTTAAAGCAGTTAAGCAGGCCGAGGATTTCCAAATTGAAAGCGGACACTGTTACGACTTGTTGGCCCAAATGGAAGTAGAAGTGCGGCAACTGAAGAATCAGCATATGCAGGATTCTCAGGCGTTAAAAACATACAGTGATCAGATAAAATGCTTGCTTATAGAAATGAGGCGAACCAGAGATAAGATTAGGACCATTGCCCATGCCATCATCAGAAGGTGTCTATGGTGTGAAAACATGACCAGCATTACCGTTATCTCGGCAGTAATGGTTTATGTTAATCAGACCATGCATGAGCTGGAACAACTTGAAAGGGATCTCACACCTAAGACCGCGGCGAGGCCGAACGATGCCCCGCGGGCGCCAATTCTCGAAACCTTAATGTATTCATAGGTCAAGTTTGCATCTTAGCATCTTCTATCCGTCTTTTCGCTTCAGGGTGCATTAGTCTGTTTGAGTCTGTACTTATTTTCAAGGTTTGTTTATTTTCCCTTTTTCAAATGTTGGTTGTAATGGATTGCTTCAGTAATAAAATGTGTGCTTCTTTTACACTCCTCTATCCCGAACTACGCAAGATCTGATTCACGCGGCATCGTGATATGTAGACAATCCTCATCGGATCCGTTCACATTTTTAACTGCAAATAATGAAAACAATAATAATAGAAAAAAAACAAAGAAAGAAAAATGGTGATAAATAAAAGGAAAGCCTAAGGAGAAGCCGGAATGACGCATGTTTTTGTTGCAAGCATGTAGAAACTCACCTAACTGTATAGGTGCATCACACCCCAATGTGAGATACCTGTCTGTTATTTGTTTCAAACCAACCGTTTGTTTGCTGATAAGTTCAGGTTCCTAGAAAAGTGGTTTGGTTTTGTGGTAATCTGGCCTCACATTCGTACTTCACGAGGTCAAAAGGAAGCGTTCAGCCACCCGTCGCTAAATCAAGAGGAAGTGTTCATACATACTTCACAAGGTCGAAAGGAAGTGTCGAAATGTCTTCAGAAGTTCCTCTGCCAACGATTCCTATTTCGGAGGAAAGTTCAATCTCAGCCATCCCAACTTCTGAGTCAGCAATGGTCGAGGAAAATAGAATTCTACGTCTCTGCATGATGGAAATGTGGGACGCCTGGGCCAATGGAAAAGAGCCACCAAGTGCGATCCCTGAATTCCCTGAGCTTTTTCCTAGGGCAAGTGGGACCTCCAACATCCCCATAAGTTATCCAAATACCCCACTGGGATTTCCTACCATCTCAACCTACTTTACTTGAACACTTTCTGAGTCTCGCCCCCAGGTGTTAGCTGCTGGTGCGGTTTCAAACATATTCACTGCTCCACCTTGTTCAGCCACGGCACAACCTGTTTTACCCAGGCCTAACTTCAATTCATCATCCTTCACATTTCAAGCACCACCTCTTCCATTGGAACCTAGCCAGTTCACTACCAACGCTTACCCTCAGCCGTCTCGGTACGAGTTTATCGCAGGACAGGAGAAAGCCGAGAAAACGCCGGAACAAGAGGAAATGACCAGAAAAATGAGAAGCATGGAGCAAACTCTCAAAAATATACAGGGTCTGAGCGGGCAAAAGAGCGTATCTTACGTTGACCTATGCATGTTCCCATACGTACATCTACCCTTGGGTTTCAAAACCCCAAAGTTTGAGAAATATGACGGGCATGAGGACCCCATAGCCCACCTCAAAAGGTACTGCAACCAGTTGCGAGGAGCGGGCGGAAAAGAAGAGCTTTTTATGGCTTACTTTGGAGAAACTTTGATCGGCATTGCTTCTGAATGGTATACGGATCAAGAAGTATCTCATTGGCACATTTGGGATGACCAAGCTCGGAATTTTGTTAGGCAGTTTCAATATAACATCGACATTGCCCCCGACAGGAATTCATTGTCGAATCTAAAGAAGAAGCCTTCGGAGAGCTTCCGAGAATATGCTGTCAAATGGCGCGAACAAGCGGCCAGAGTCAAACCTCTGATGGATGAAACGGAAATGGTCAGTGTTTTCCTTGAAGCCCAAGAGGCTGATTATTATCAAAACATGATGTCTGCATTGGGAAAGCCGTTTGCTGAAGCCATCAAAATCGGTGAAATGGTGGAGAATGGGTTAAAAATAGGGCGAATCTTGAGTCAGTCTGCTATAAGGGCCACTCCCAAGCAATCCAAGGCGGGTCTGGAGGAGGAGCAAACCGAAAGAAGAAGGAAGAAGCGACAATGGCAACTTCGAGTGTAAGAAAACCCCATCCGTCCAGATTTCATTTCTCTGAAAGAGCCCCGCAACACTACTACCCCCATCAAGATGCGGCCTATGCTATGAACCTTCAGCCCTACACAGTAATGAATGCACAACCATATATTAGGCCACAACAACAATTTCACCAAAAGCGAGCTCAATTTCCAAGAAATCAACCTCCTCACCAAGCTCAGTATAATCCCCGACCTCCACAAAATAATCTCCCCTACAACGCCCGCACTCGAGAGCCGCCCAGGAAAACGGACTTCATACCTATTGGTGAGTCATATTCCAACCTTTTCCCTAAATTGGTCCAAATGGGTTTGTTACAACCCGTACCCCCAAATAGGCAAAACCCGAGTCACCCTCTTACCAACCTGGTGCCCAATGTGCCTATCATTATGGAGTGGAAGGGCATGACACTGAGAGCTGTTGGACTTTGAAAAGGGTTGTTGAAAACCTCATAGAACAAAAGCGGATAGTGTTAAAGGACGAAGACATACCTAATGTGACCAACAACCCGTTATCGGCTCACAACAATGGACCAATTATTGGGATGATCTGCGAAGATAAAGAGTTTGATCCTGTCTTGAAAGCCATCATTGCAATCGCCGACATTGAGAAAAATCCCAAGACGTATGCAAAGCAAGAAAAGGGGGACAAGAAGAGTAAATCCCCCCTCAAAACACAGAAAAAGCAGTGGAAACCAAAACTGAGGTAGTACCCTCGAAAGATGCCATCCTTTATGTCCCCCGAGGTTCGAAGAAAGGACAAGTGACATTGAGCCCTCCAAGAAGGTTTGAGCTGAACAAAGGATCTAAAATGTATGTTCCCAAAGGGACCTATGCGGAACGGGGGCCAATAATTTCACCAAGGCTGAATGAGCCCGTGATTATTGGACGCGCGCCGCAGAGGCCCATGACAGATCCTACTACCGTCCCGTAGAATTATAACAAGGCGGTAGTAACCTACAAAGGAAAAGAAATCCTGGGAGAAGTAAATGAAACTAACCCAACTGAGAAATACCTCAACCTAGAGGAGTTGAATGATTTTACAAAGAGGCGTTTCCCACTCAAGAAACCAGTTAGTGCCGAGGAAGCGGAAGAGTTTTTCAGGAAAATAAAAACTGCGGACTACGAGATAATTGACCAACTCCGAAAGTCTCCCGCTCAGGTCTCGTTGTTGTCTCTATTAATGAATTCAACTGAGCATCAGAAAGTGTTGATCAAGACCCTCGACGAAGCTTACGTCCCAATTGAAACTACCGTGGAACAGCTAGAGAGGATGGCAGAAAGATTCTTCATGATCAATAAGATTTCCTTCAGCAAAAATGATCTGCCCCCGGAAGGGGCAACTCACAACAAGGCCCTCCACCTAACAGTTAAATGTGAAGGGTACTATGTGAATAGGGTCATGCTGGATGGCGGGTCCGGAGTAAATATATGTCCCTTTTCGACTCTGCAAAGAATGGAGATCGAGATAGGGAGAATCAGGCCCAATAGCGTATGTGTTCGTGCCTTTGACGGCATCAAAAGGGACACCCTAGGTGAGATCGATTTGATTTTGACTATTGGACCTGTGGATTTTGAGGTGACCTTTCAGGTCCTAGATATGGATACTTCTTACAATTTCCTTCTAGGAAGGCCTTGGATTCATGCGACGGAAGCCATACCTTCTACTCTCCACCAGATGGTAAAATTTGTATATGAAAATCAAGAAATTATAGTCCACGGAGAGGATGAGCATTCAATTTATCGAGACCCGTCGGTTCCATGCCTCGAAGCTAAGGAGGGTAGTGAACACATAGTCTATCAAGTTTTCGAGGTTGTGGTCGTAGACCAATGCGAAGAAGGAAGCCCTTACCCTCAACCTTTTCTCTCAAAAGTGTCAGTTATGGTTGCCAAGGAAATGATCAGGCATGGTTATAAACCGGAGAAGGGACTCGGGGCATCATTGCAAGGTATCACCGAACCTATCACCTTACCTGCCACCGAAAAGTTCTTCGGTGTTGGTTTTTACGCCGAAGAAGCTGACGTAATGTGGGCAAACCAACGGAAGATCAATGGTTGGGTTTTATCTCAGCCAATTCCGCATCTTTACAGAACATTCGTTAGACCCAAGTACATTGAAGAAAGAGAGGATGAGACCTTCACGACCAAGGAAATTGAAGAGATTTGTGGGGTTATGAGGCAAATGTTGTATGAAACCCATATGGTTCAGCCGGGAGAAGGCTCGAGCACCGCTGAGGTGCTTTACATGGGGCCTGGTGCCAAATTGCAAAACTGGAAGGCTACTCCGTTTCCGATCAAGCGGGAATCCTGGTAGACCAGTCTTGCCACCTTTTCTGCATCACGAGTTATTTTGGGGTGTAACTCGAATGATTTCCTTTTAGTTTCCTGTCCTTAAATTCTGATGTAAACCCTATTATCTTCAAAATTCAATGAAATGAAATTAATATTTCATCTTTCATCTTATTTATTCTCTCTGATTTTTTTTGTTATTTCTTTCAGTTCTAATAATGCGGTTTTAAATAACATGACATGCTTGCGGACTTCATGCCCAGATCCAAACATGCAGTCTAGCTGCGAAATAATGAACCAAGAAATGGAATACGATGAAGAAGAGGCTTTTAAGGAAATAAATCGAGAATTGGAACACTTTGAGAACAAACCTAAGCCGAATCTGAATGACACCGAACCGGTTAATTTGGGAACTCCTGAGGAAATCCGAGAGACCAAAATAAGCATTCACACGGACGAGAGAATGCGAGACGCGATAGTTCAACTCCTTTTTGAATTTAAAGATGTGTTTGCTTGGTCATACGATGACATGCCAGGATTAGGCGTTGATCTAGTGGTGCATAAATTGCCAATTCACCCTGATTGTCCTCCAGTTCAACAAAAGCAAAGAAAGTTCAAAACTGATGTCAGTGACAAGATTAAAGAAGAAATCACCAAGCAGCTGAAAACGGGAGTAATTCGGGTAGTCCAGTACACCACGTGGTTGGTGAATGTAGTTCCAGTGCCGAAAAAAGATGGGAAGACTCGGGTATGTGTGGATTATCGAGATTTGAACAGAGCGAGTCCCAAAGACAATTTCCCATTGCCCAACATCCACATCCTTGTCGATAATTGCGCCAAACATGAGATCCAGTCTTTCGTAGATTGTTACGCTGGATATCATCAGGTGTTGATGGATGAAGAAGACGCCGAGAAAACTGCCTTCACGACACCATGGGGCACTTATTGTTATTGGGTTATGCCATTCGGTCTGAAGAATGCTGGGGCAACTTACATGAGAGCCATGACTGCTATTTTTCATGACATGATGCATCAAGAAATAGAGGTGTATGTGGATGACGTGATAGTCAAGTCCAGGACTCGGGACAATCATATCCAAGACTTGAGGAAATTCTTCGAGAGACTGAGAAAGTACGACTTGAAGCTAAACCCGGCCAAATGCGCATTCGGAGTCCCGTCAGGTAAGTTTTTGGGTTTCATAGTAAGTAGGAGAGGTATAGAGTTAGATCCAACAAAGATAAAATCTATCAGAGATATACCTCCCCCAAGAACGAAGAAAGACGTGATGAGTCTGTTGGGCAGGTTAAACTATATCAGTCGATTCATTGCCCAGCTGACTAGCACGTGTGAGCCCATATTTAAGCTATTAAGGAAGGATGCAGCGATCAAATGGACGGCTGAGTGTCAAGAAGCTTTTGACAAGATCAAAGAATATCTTTTAAATCCCCCAGTTTTGGTCCCGCCAGAGCCAGAGAGACCCCTGTTCTTGTATCTGACAGTCTTGGAAAATTCTTTCGGTTGCGTCCTCGGGCAACATAACATAACCGGAAAGAAGGAGCAGGCGATCTACTACTTGAGCAAGAAATTCACCGGTTACGGGGCCAAGTACACTCTGCTGGAAAGGACGTGTTGTGCTTTGACGTGGGTTGCTCAAAAATTGAGACATTATCTCCAAGCTCACACTACTTACCTCATAAGCAGGCTGGATCCTTTGAAGTATATATTTCAGAAACCAATGCCTACTGGAAGACTGGCCAAGTGGCAAATCTTGCTTACTGAATTTGACATAGTCTATGTCACCCGCACGGCAATGAAAGCCCAGGCATTAGCAGATCATTTGGCCGAAAATCCGGTTGATGAGGAATACCAGCCATTGAGTACTTATTTTCCAGATGAAGAAATAAATACCATAGAAGTGGTCTCGGAAAACACTCACGTTTGGAAGATGTTCTTTGATGGGGCCGTAAACGCCAAAGGTGTAGGAATAGGGGCAATCTTGATCTCACCTGCTGGTCAACATTATCCGGCTACAGCTAGGCTTCGTTTCTTTTGCACGAACAATACAGCTGAATATGAAGCCTGCATCATGGGCATGAATATGGCGATCGATCAAGATGTTGGGGATTTGTTGATTATGGGGGATTCTGATTTGATAATCCGGCAAGCCCAGGGTGAATGGGAAACTCGAGATGTCAAGCTTATTCCTTACCGGCAGCACGTAGAGGATCTCAACAAGCGGTTCAGATAAGTAGAGTTCAGGTATATCCTGCGATGTCACAATGAATTAGCCGATACACTTGCCACTTTAGCTTCAATGTTACCTTATCCAGGCAACGCCTACATCGATCCCTTGGAAATCCAAATCAGGGAAAGGCATGGTTACTGCAATGCCATCGAGGCAGGACCAAGTATCCAACCATGGTACCAGGATGTTAAGAGGTTCTTGAAAACACAAGAATACCCCGAACATGCTATTGGAGATCAGAAGAGAACTATTAGGTGGCAGGCAAGTGGATTCTTTTTGAGCGGTGAGATATTGTATAAAAGAACCCCTGATCTCAACTTATTAAGATGTGTTGACGCCGAGGAAGCAGGCAGAATCATGCATGAAGTACACGCAGGAGTGTGAGGACCTCATATGAACGGGTATGTTTTGGCAAAGAAAATCCTTCGGGCCGGGTATTACTGGATAACCATGGAAAAAGACTGTTTCAGCTTCGTTAAAGTGTCATCAGTGTCATGGAGATCTAATTCACGCACCTCCCACAGAACTGCATCCCATGTCTGCACCTTGGCCATTTGTTGCCTGGGGTATGGATGTCATTGGTCCGATTGAGCCCAAAGCTTCAAATGGGCACAGATTCATATTGGTCGCTATCGACTACTTCACAAAATGGGTCGAGGCTGTCACTCTCAAATCAGTCACTAAGAAAGCCGTGGTGGATTTCATACATTCAAATCTTATCTGTCGTTTCGGTATTCCTGCAACTATAATCACAGATAATGCAGCAAACCTGAATAGTCATTTGATGGAGGATGTGTGTGAACAATTCAAAATAACGCATAGGAATTCCACTCCTTATCGGCCCAAAGCCAACGGCGCTGTTGAAGCAGCGAACAAAAACATCAAAAAGATTTTGAGGAAGACAACCCAGAGTTCCAGACAATGGCATAAGTAGTTACCTTTCGCCCTACTGGGATATCTCACTATAGTACGCACATCAGTAGGGGCAACCCCATACTTGTTGGTTTACGGGACCGAGGCTGTAATACTGGCAGAGGTAGAAATCCCTTCTCTCCGGATCATTGTTGAAGCTGAAATTGAAGACAGTGAGTGGGTCAAAACCCGTTTGGAACAGTTAACGCTGATCGATGAAAAGCGAATGGCTGCGGTCTGTCACGGGCAGTTGTACCAACAAAGAATGGCCCGTGCTTACAACAAGAAAGTGCGACCCAGGAATTTTGAAGTAGGTCAACTGGTGTTAAGGCGCATTCTTCCACATCACCAGGAAGCGAAAGGAAAATTTGCTCCTAATTGGAAAGGTCCATACATCATCAGGAAGATATTGCCCAGGGGAGCATTATATCTAGGTGATATTGAAGGAAAAGATCCCGACACAGCCGTGAATGCAGATGCAGTAAAAAGATATTATGTCTGAACTTGCTCTGACGATGTTTTTGCATATTTGAGAGGACGAAGGCTTTCATTCCCGCTACCCAAACACTCAAATCCTTTGCTAACCCTTTGAGTCGTTTACCTTTCTTTCATTACTCTCTTTGGAACCCGGAAGTGCTAGTTAAAAATAAATAAATAAACAAATAATAAATAAATAAATAAAAAATAAAAATGAAAGTTGCCTGAACTACGTTTGACTTGATTCCGAAAGGATACGTAGGCAGCCTCTCTATGGGGTTCAGTCACACTAAAACAAAAATCCAGTTTTTCCCCAAAAGTTAAACTGGGGCAGACGTTATAATAATTCGTCGATAATCCCGCCTGGACGGTTCCAAAGTTATAATTCGATCCAAGTTCTTTTGACCCCAAACCTGTTGCAAGTCCTTCCGATCAATCGGCAAAAGTTTCTTCAAAATCAAAGGACGCAGTTGCTCGGATCCGACGCAGTCAGGATGAGAGAAATAAAATGAGAGAGTCTTATTGGTGAAAACCTACAGGCACCATAAGGCGATGACGAGCAGAGAAATCAAAATGAGAGAGTCTTGTTAGTGAAAACTCATGACGAGCACTATAAGGCGACGGTAAGAAGAGAAATGAGAGAGGTCGGCTAGCGAAAACTCGCAAAGGGCGTTGTCGGCCGAAAAGAGGATTTCACCACAGAAGGTTCTGGCAAGGTTCCCTGGTTTGGAAACATAGATCCATTTGGTTCGTGAGAAAATGTAGGTTCGTGAGAGTCGGGCATCCAGTCCAAAAAGCAGGTTATGTCAATTTAAAGCCAGCATGCACCTCAGATAAGTCTTTCTTCTCACCGAAAAGGACGCTTCTCTTTTTAAATTCATTTTCTCGCTCTTTGTTTACCTTTCTTTGGATTCCTTTTCGGTTTAACCCTAAGCCCCAAAACATGCTAGAAAGAAAAGGTGGCAGGACCGGTTTCACAGGGCTCTGTCTGGAAAGAGGTGGAGAACATACCCGGCCTCAGTGATGCGTCAGTCCAATCCCGACTGATCGTGACGTTTGATTACCTCAAAATCCCTAAGCGGAGTGAGACGGAAGAAACAGAGCCGTACACGCGCAAATCATCGTGAAATCCTGAAATATTGAGTCTTATCAGTTTGAAAGGAGGTCGCCTTGGAAGCCAATCAATGGCGAATTTTCTCAACAGAAATGAGGCTTGGGACCAAGAAAAACAATGAAGGCCACAAAACCGACCACAATTTCAAACTAACAATTTTCCTTTGTTTGAAGTTGAAGCAGTTGCAATATAAAATAAACTAAGTAGGAAGCAGGTACAACCCTGCGAGAGGCAGGTGCAGCCAAAAGGAAATGCGCAAGGGTTAGAAATAGCTATGCTGCAATAATCAACCCAGAAGGGAAGTCTCCTCCCGATTCTTTCCTGCATTTTTTCTAACCCGATGACTTCCCCGGCATAACCCGGGGACTCTTTCCCTTTCCCGGCATAACCCGTGGACCTCCCTGGCATAACCCAGGGACCTCTTTCCCTTTTTCGGCATAACCCGATGACTTCTCCGGCATAACCCGGTGAATCTTCCCGGCATAACTCGATGATTTCCCCGGCATAACCCGAGAACTCTCTCCCTTTTTCCGGCATAACCCGATGACTTCCCCGACATAACCCGAGGACTCTTTCCCTTTCCCGGCTTAACCCGTGGACCTCCCTGTCATAACCCATGGACCTCTTTCCCTTTTCCGGCATAACCCGATGACTTCCCCGGCATAACCCGAGGACTCTTTTCCTTTTCTGGCATAACCCGATGACTTCCCCAGCATAACCCGTGGACCTCCCTGGCATAACCCAGGGACCTCTTTCCCTTTCCGGCATAACCCGATGACTCTTTCCCTTTCCCAGCATAACCCGATGACTTCCCCGGCATAACCCGATGAATCTTCCCGGCATAACCCGTGGACCCTTTCCAGCATAACCTGGCAATCCTCCCAATTTAGGGCTCTGATCCCTAAGTTGAGCAAGTTTCTATTTAGCCAGCATTAGGGCTCCAATCCCTGAACTGAGCATTTTTTATTTAGCCAGCATTAGGGCTCCAATCCCTGAACTGAGCGTTTTTTCTGTTAGCCAGCATTAGAGCTCCAATCCCTGAACTGAGCATTTTTTCTGTTAGCCGACATTAGGGCTCCAATCCCTGAGTTGAGCAACCTTCCTTTAGCCGACATTAGGGCTCCAATCCCTGAGTTGTGCATTTTTACCTTTTGCGACATTAGGGCTCCAATCCCTGAGTTGCGCTTTGTAGACTAGGGTTTTTTCCAATCCCCTCATCAGTGCTGTAAATTTTCATAACAATTAACTCACGAAATTTTCCTAGTGAAACTGGGGCAAAAAATTTCATTCGATTGTTTTGTTGTCTCAGCAGGTCTGACCCTGAGGTGCATGGATCGAGACGACCTACGGGATGAGTCTCAATCCAGAATAAAGAAAAGAAGAAAAGAACAAAAGAAAAAAAGAAGATGTTCCCACATATTGGAACAAACAAAGGGCAGGTCGCTCAAAAATTGGATCAAATTCCCGAGCTCCGCCAATCCCGTTTCATTCAATACTGCAGAAATAAACAAGTGCCTACAACTTGCAAGCATCAAGATTCGGATCGAAGTCTACAAGCAGAATCAGCTAAGACCCAAGATCAAGTTGCAAAAGAATTATAGATAGGAATCTTGTAACTAGCGGTTGACAGGCATAAGTAGTTAGTTCAGTTTCAATTTCCTTTGGTTATAATAAGGAGGTCAGTAAAGCGGTAGTAGCAACAGCAGTAACAGCAAGCATTGCAATCCCATGGTAGTCCCAGCTACAAAAATTTCTCGAACTACATTAACCTGATTCCCCTTTAGCCAGGGATATGTAGGAAACCTTTGAAGCAAAGGTTCGGTTAAATCTTTTTCAAAAAATGTTTCACACGGAGTACTCGGATGGGCAAAAATCGCTCACTTTATCTTTGCACGAAAACCCTTCGTGTCTTCGGGCAAAGAGGGGCAGCTGTAAGCACATGATTTTTGCCCTATATGAGAATTACTCCCAAAAAATTCAAAAAAATAAAATGATTTTGTCTTGGTGTGCAATTTTGTGATATTTTGTGATATTTTTGAATAATTTGTCTGTGCATGTTTATTTGTTAAATTAATAAAAAATACAAAAATATGTCGCAATTTTGCATTTAGGATTTAATCCTACAATTGTTAGTAATTAAGTTTGTTTTACAAAAGATGAAAATTACAAAAATGGGCATCTTTTGCATTTTTAGCATTTAATTTCCAAATATACAATTTTATGCTTAATTATTACTTAATTGTGCATTAATTGTTATTGGGAGTTAATTTGCGCTTTTATAACTTAATTTAGTTCTTAATAATAATTCAAGTATTTTTTATAATTTAGTTTTAGAAAAATAAAAGAAGAAAAGAGAGCAAAAATACAAAGAAAAATCGGATTGAGCCACTTCTTCAATTGTAAGCCACAGGCCCAAAAAATTGTCCAACTTTCAGCACGACCCGGTCCATTTCAAACCGGGTCGACCCAATCCATACCCAAATACCCAACACCCCCCTATCTTGAATTTCAAATAACAAAACAAAAGAAAAACCCTAAAGAAACTATCCGCCCCCCAACCTTTTCTTCTTCTTCTCCAAACTCTAAAACACACACAGCCATGGCCATGACGCTTCTGCCTTCTGCTGCGTCTTCATTTTCTCCATGTCGAGCTCAAAAAGCTCGTCCATGGCTTCCCTCTTCTTCGTCAAGTTCCAGCAGCGACGTGAACGACCACTATTGCCATTGTTTCATCGAAGCCAAACCCCATCGCTGCCTGCTCTGCTTTCTTCTTCCTCCACCTTCACGCTCAAACGACCCCTCAGAACTGCTTCGTCTTCTTCTTCATGCTGCTTCTACAGCTTCGCCATGGCTGCCCCACCCCGTCACCACCTGCTGCTGCCTGCTAGCTGCTGCTGCGTCCTTTCCTCTTCGCCGCTGCTGCTGCTTCTTTTCCTCCATTTTTGATGCTGCCACTGCTTCGTTATCTTCTCCAACTCCTCCGGGCTGCTGCTGCTGCTCACGTTTCTGCTTCTGCTCCCCGTTGCTTTTGCTTTCTCCTTCATGTTCTTCATTTCGTCGAGCTCGAGTTGAGTGGTCGAGCTCTCGAGCTTTAACCATGGACGTGGGGCTTCGCTTCACTTGTCTCCATCCAAATGACCAGCTGCTACTACTTCTTCTTCACTGACCCGTTTGCTGCTGCTTCACATTTGCTTCATCGCTGCTTCAGTTGCTTCTTAGATTCGTCTTCGTCGTCGTTTGTTCGAGTTTTGGTTGGGGTCGTCAAAACAGTCCATACGAGTTCGTCATTGGTCAGTCATTGTTCGTCATTTCGATCCGGTTAGTGGATTGTTTTTAAGTTTCATTTTGTCCATATTTTTGTTTGATATTTTTCGGATCCAAAATCGATAAATGATTCAATTCTTGTTTTGTTTGTTCATCGTTGAAATAATTTTTTAATTTGTTCATATGTTTTGTTGATTTAATTTTCAGATTCAAATGGAACTTTAATTAATTAGTTTTTCAGTTTATTTTATGTGCTTTTATTTTGTATTTTTGTAGAAGAAATTGTTAGTTTAATTTTAATATTGTTAGATTTAGTTTAAATCATTTGAATCCTACATTTTTATATAATATGGATCTAATGCATGTTTATTCTTTGTTTGAAGTTCATCCAGTAATTTAATGTGAGTTTATGTTTTGGTTTTTGATTTGTTGATTTAGTTTGAATCATGTATTGTGTTGTTAATATTGTTGTTTCCTTGCTCATCAATTTTTGGTCTAAGTTAACCAGGATTGGTTCCCAATATGGTTAATGTATGCACATTAATTTGATGTTGTTCAATTTATGTTCATGTGATTTGTTGTTGAATTGGTTCAGAAATTGTGTTCATGTGATTTGTTGTTTGAATTTGTGTAGAAATTGGTCATATTGGCTATATTTTGGTTGAGTTTGATTAATTGATTTGTTATAGCTGATGGGGGTAGTTTGGTAAATTGCAGTACGTTCAGGGGTAAGATGATAATTGCAATAAGGTCGGAGGGGTAGTTTGGTAATTAAACATTTTTTGTAATTCTTTATGTTAAGCATGGGGGACAAAATGTAATGGGGTGTGGGTGATATAATTGTTTATGTTAGGAATGGGGGACAAGATGTAGTGGAGGGAAATATGGTAATTGTTTATGGTAGGCATGGGGGACAAGATATAATGGGTTGGATTGATATATTTGTTTAATGTAATGGGGGATGAGTGGGAAGATAGTGGGTTTGGTAGGAGAAAGTGGTGGTTTTATTAATTGATTTAAGTGTTTGGGATGGGAAATAAATAGAGAGACTTGAATCAGAAGAGGGAAAGACAGAAGAAAATTTTAAGAGAGAGGAAATTCCGAAAAATACTAGGACTTTAGAAAATAAAAAGAAAAACATTCTGGAAATTCAAAAGAAGAAGAGTATACACCTGATATACAATCCAATTATTCTGATATACGGATTCAGAAATTAAGGGTTAAACACTAACTAATCTTTCAAAATCTGAAAAGATTTCCTTTGCTTCTGTCCGTTGATTGTTGTTGTTGTTTCTGGATTTTTGTCTTAATTTTAAAATCTGTCACTAAGTTTCTTGTTGCTGGTTGTTACTGGTTGCTGGGGTTGCTGTTGTTGTATGCTACTGAATTTCTGCTGATCTCCCTTTTCTTTTGCTTCCAATATCAGGTACACAACTGACACGCTGATTATTGTAAACTGAAACAGGAAGCATGAATACGAAAAAATGAAGAGTTGAAGTTCTAAATTTATTTTAATTATATTCTGAATTTTATTTGTATATATAAATTATTTAGCTTACAAAAATCAGAATCATGTAGCTATTTAATATATATAGTGGAACATCTGACGATAGCTTAACGGATGAACTATCTATATATATTGCCTAAAAATAAATGAATGGTGTAGCAACTCCGTCTAGTTAAAAATCAAACGAATAGGCCATTTCGAACTTGTAGGAATATTGTTTAGTTAAATAATATTGGTTAATTTCAGCATGTAAATGGTTTAGGATTAAAATTAGATTGCTAAGTTTTTTTTTTAATTTGACAAACTGAGAACATGCCTAGTATAATGTAACTAGGTAGTAACATGTGAATAAGACGGCCCAGGTCTAGTTTTATGTCATACACGTTGGGCCTGGGCCCGCATTGGCAACGGACTGCCCTGCTTGCATCATTTTCAGAATTTATGAATCATATTCGAAACCCAACTATAACAACTCAAGCATGTAAATAAATTAAGACTTTTTCTCTTTCATTTTATAGAGACATAATAGAAAAATGTAGCCATTGTAGGTTTATCCTTTCATAAAATGAGACGAGCCTCACCAAATAAAACAATGCAAATTGCGGGGCCCTCAATAACTGGTCACAATAAAATATTTAGAATTTGGGATGGACTGTTTAGTGAATTTCACTGCCTTCCCCAAAGACAATAAATGCGTTAGACTCTTTAGGCGCGACTTAATTAAATTACATTCTTAAACTCGGGTGCGCATTTATGTAACCCAAATTCAAATCTCAACGGAGTCAGAATGTATTAACAACCATGGGTGCATTGACTGTGACGTGGTTCGAGACGCATTTTCACGACGTTGCAATTCTATAAAAATGATAATAATAAAAGCGGTTTAAACTTAATGAAAGCACATAAGTAATAACATGTATTAAATCAGATATCTAGCCATTATAACAATTTAAGCGACCGTGCTAGAACCACGGGATTCGAGGGTGCCTAACACCTTCCCTCGGGTCAACAGAATTCCTTACTTAGAATTTCTGGTTCGCAGACTTCATTTGGAAAGTCGAAAATTTCCTCGATTTGGGATTCAAGATAAACCGGTGACTTGGGACACCAAAATCCAAACCTTTCCCAAGTGGCGACTCTGAATTAAATAAATAATCCCATTTCGAATATTGTCACTTAAATTGGAAAAACTCCCTCGCGCATTTTATCCCTTCGGGGCGGGCGCGCAAAAAGGAGGTGTGACATACACGGTATATCCAAAGTCCAATAATGCGGAAATAAAGAGATAGGATAGGAGGGAGAAGATCAATGGCTGCGAACGCCGTGCAGCTACCTCGATACTCCCAGAGGCTGGATCTGCTGATCAACTGGATCTACTGAGCCTGAGACTGCCCTGGATCTGCACACAAGGTGCAGGGAGTAAAGTGAGTACTCCGACCCAGTGAGTAATAAAAGTAACTACAGTCCGAAGATAAGAAAATCCAGTAAATACACAAAGTAAGCTACAATCCGAATATACAGCAACATATGGAACTGAGCAGCTAAACACCAGTATAAATACAAATACATGAATGCAATGCAATGCATATGATGGTACATTCCAGTACCCACTGCGGCGTGCAGCCCGAGCCATCCATATTTATTTATCGTCGACGGCGCTCACTGGGGGTGTGTACAGACTCCGGAGGGGCTCCTACAGCCCAAGCACAATATCTTGGTCAGTCATTGTTACCTGACCGGTCAGCCATTGTTACCTGACCAATTTATATCATACAGTGCCATTATTACCACTGTTCAAGTATATCATCCAGTGTCATTGTTACCACTATTTCAAGTATATCACACAGTGTCATTGTTACCACTGTTTCAAGTATATCACACAGTGTCATTGTTACCACTGTTTCAAGTCACTTTATAATCAGTCTAGAAAATAATATAATAAGCCCCTTGGGCATTTACAAAACAGAAGTTCCCAGCCCGGAATACATTTAAAAATATCATTTAAGTTTTCAACACTTAGAATTATGGCTGAGTTTGCAAAACAACATTTAAAACCTTGGACTGAAATTAAATGATATGCAAATCATGCTAAGCAGTAATATCAATCCTCGAAGGATTTTACAAATCGGCACAAGGCCCCAAACATGGCATCAAGCCCAGTAATATCAATGAAGTATGTGTATCAATCACCAGTATAGTATAAACATCACACGGGATGGACCAAGTCACAATTCCCAATAGTATCCGACCCCGCACTCGCCATGGAGTACGTGTCATGCCTCAATATAGCGTTACAATGTGAAAGTCCGGGGTTTCAAACCCTCAGAACAGCATTTACATCTATTACTCACCTCAAGATGGCCAAAAATCTACTCCGCAATGCCCTTTCCTTTCGAATCGACCTCCTCGCGCGTCGAATCTTGCCAAAACCACAAAAAATATATTACAATAGGCTAAGGGAATATAACCCAATCGAAAAGACTCGAAAAATATCGAAAATCACGAAATTTACAAAACTCGAGCCCCGGGCCCACTTCTCGAAAAATTACGACATCACCGGATTCCTCGTCTCGCCACGAGTCCGTACATATAAAATTTACCAAAATCGGAGTTCATTTGACCCCTCAAATCACCAAATCTTATTTTCAAATCCCTAGGCCTAAATCCTCAATTTTTCTACAATTTTCATGCTCAAATCCATACATAATTGATGTACTTAACTCAAAATAGGTGGGGATAACTTACCTTCACATTGATGATGAAAATCCCCTCTTGAAGCTCCCCAAAAATCGTCCATACTTTGAAGAAATGAAGAAAAGTGAGCTAAATCCGTGTATAAAAGAATCTGCCTGTGCTTCGTCGAGTTGTACCTTGCACTTGTGCTATACAAGTTGTACATCCTATTAAAATTGTTCCTTGTCGGACACCTTCTGTTTAAACACCCATAACGTCTTGTATAAATATCCAAATGACAAACGGTTTGAAGATTTAGAAACTAGACTCAAAGATCTTTAATTTGATAGGTTGTACACCATATAACTCTTTATATATCCCGAGATATGAGCTTCTAAAGTGCATCGTAAATTCTGCCGAAATTGCTCCAGCAGCCCTTTTCGATCCATCGTAACTTTCTGAGATGATATCCAAATCGCGAATAGTTTAACTTTCCGAAAACTAGAAAGTATGGGCTACAACTTTCGTGTTTTGCACTTTTTCTGATTTCTTATACATTACAAGATATGAGCTTCCAAACTGGACTACTCGCACCTAAAATTTTCTGGGCACAGCAGAATTTTCTGCAATTTTTCCCAAGTCCGAAATCACTCCGAGACACCTCCGAAACACTCCCGAGCCCTCGGGGCTCCAAACCAAATATGAACACTGACTCTAAAACATCACACGAACTTGCTCGAGCGATCAAATCGCCAAAATAACATCAAAATCAATGATTTGAGTCTTAAATCCAAGAATTCTTTCAAATTTCATAAACTTTCAAATTTTCCAATTTAAGGCCGAAATCCGTCAAACAACGTCCGTTTGTAACCAAACTTTACAGGAAGTGCTTAACCAACATATATGACCTGTACCAGGCATCGGAACCAAAATACGAGCCCGATACCATTACTTTCTCATCAAATTTCATTTTCATTTTCCTTAAACATTTTCAGAAAACAATTTCACGAAAAAATTCATTTCTCGGGCCTGGGACCTTGGAATTCGATTCCGAAAACACGTTCAACTCCCATATTTTTCTATGGACCTTTCGAGACCAAAAAATCATGGGTCCGGGTCCGTTTACCAAAAATGTTGACCAAAGTCAACTTTAACAATATTAAATATCAAAATTTTTCAAATTTTTCCCATAATTCATATATTTCAACATAAAGATATTCCGGACACACTCCTAAGTCCCAAATAACCTAACGAAGCTATCCAAACCATAAAATTCTCATTTCGGATCCGATATCAAAATTTCCACTTCCGACCAAATTTTCTCAAAAACCTTCAATTTTCCATCTTTAGCCGAACGACTCCAAAATGACCTACGGACCTCCGAATTCACTTCTGATCGTGCTCCCAAATCCAGAATCACCATACGGAGCTACTCCCAGTCTCGGAATCCCAAATGGGCATCAATAACACTGAAATGCATTTTAAACCAAACTGATGCAATTTCTTCTAAAATGCTATCTTCCACAATAGGCACCAAAACGCTCTCGGGTTATCCAAAACCCGATCCGGGCGTACGCCCAAGTCCGAAATCATCATACAAACCTGCTGAAACCTTCGGATCCTAATTTCGAGGTCGTTTACTCAAAATTCCAATCCTAGTTCATTTCTTCAATTTTAAGCTTTCAAAATGAGAATTTCCATTTAGATTTGACTCCAAACTTCCTGAATTTTAATTCTGACCATACACACAAGTCAATATACCTGAGATGAAGCCGCTCATAGCCTTAAACTGCTGAATGATGCGCCGGAGCTCAAAACGATCGGTCGGGTCGTTACAGCATGAGAATTTGTTCGTCACGTTCACGGAGCTTTAGGGAGGTAGTGCTTTGCGTTCGCAGGTGATGGAGCGCGTTCGCGTAGGCATAGTTGAGTTGGGCATCACGTTCGCGAAGAAGGGTTCAACAGTCAGTGAGTTTTTTCTTAGCGGTCGCAAAAAGGTTTTTTGCGATCTCGATTTATATAACTGGGCAGTCCATTTAAGTACTCTATTTCGAGGGTTTTTGTTATTTTATCACACTTTGAGTCAGAGAGCTTGAATTTGGACAATGTTGGAGGGGATTTTCACGATTTGGATGGGGGTAAATAATTTTTATTCGGATTTGCTTATATTTCATGATTCCAAACTTGAATCTAACGATTGTTTGATGAATCAAATTGAAGAAATTGGGGATCTAAATAAAAACTTTTCTAAAACATAAATTGATGATTTGAAGGCCCATTGAGGTCGGAATTAGATGAAATTGGTGTAGTTGGACTCGTATCGGAATGGGAATTCGAAATTTATGAGTTTTGTCGGGGTCCAGGGTGCATGCCTTGGGTTGACTTTTTGATTTTAGTTAATGATCAAAACTTAATTATTCGAAATCGTTTATCTGGTTATTTTGGCTAGATTCCCCATCTGGATGTTGATTCACGCTGGAAGGGCTTATTAGAGGATTGATTTAGCTTGATTGATGTAAGTATCTTGCATAACTTTGTGTGAGGGAAATTACCCTAAGAATTTGCTCTTATTTGCAATATTTGCGCTATGTGAAACAACGTGTACATAAAGTGACGAGTGTATACACCAGCGTATGTGTTGGTTGTGGCTGAATTAGACCTTAGGCTATTAATATGCCTTGTTTTGGAGTTGTTTGTTATATGAATCGTGCTTTTATTTTGTTGTTCACTCCCCACACCCTTATATTATTTTGATGATTCTTGTACACATTGTTATTGAGTCGCGGGCTATATCGTGTTGTGGCATTGGTATTGTTATTGTGGTGATGGTCACGACCCAAATTCCATTAAAGGTCGTGATGGCGCCGGACACCACTGCCAGGCAAGCCAACACTAAATAATGAATTTAGTTCTCGTTTTAGTATTTTTGAAATCAATATTTTCCTTCAATTTAATAGTAAAAGATGGACTTTACATAATAAATAATAATGTTTTACCAATTTCAATACTGAATAACCCATAATCATCCCAGAACCCGGTGTCACAAGTGCATGAACGTTTACCAAGGAATAAAATAAAATATAATAACTGTCCGAAATACAATTTGGACAGAAAGAAAATACAATACTCTAAGGAGACTTTGTTGGCTGCGGGTCGTCTCGAGAGATGCAGCTCACCTAAGTCTCCGTGTCAACCATGCTGTTGCACCCACTTGGTCACTAGACATGCATATGCTTGTGCAACAAAAATGCGTAGCAAGAGTAGTATGGGTAAGAAAACAACGCGTACCCAGTAAGTATCCAGTCTAACCTCGAAGAAGTAGTGACGAGAGATCGACTTCGATACTTACTAGTGGTCCAACAATATCGAGTACAGTAAGGAAGTGAATAAATATGAAACAGAGTAAATATATGAAATAAACATGTATAAGATACATGGTACAATTTCCCTCTTTACAATTTTACTCAAACTCTCAACTAGCAAGTTCCCTCCGTAACCGGAGTATATATATGTAGATATAGTGGATGTCATCAAGAGGTTGTCATAATTCAAATCAGGGAAAAACCCTCAAATACATTGGCTTCTAGCCAAATGTTACGCACGATTCCGTAAGAAATAAAATATAAATATATATAGGAAATGTCGAGGCGTGCAGCCCGATCCAACATAAAAGTAAATTGTGCACTGCCAGAGGGTCGAATGGCACGAACTATAGATGCATCTATTAACCTGCCGACGCGATCGGCCTGCTCCCATGAGAGTAGTAGAAGGAAATACCTCGCTCGCGAATCATACGTGCAACGCGGTCAAATATAAATTTAAGGAGTTACCTCGCTCGCGAATCATACATGCAACGCGGTATAACATAGGTTTAAAGAATTACACCGCTCGTGGATCATACGTGCGACGCGGTTACACATAAATTTCTTAATTTATTAAGGTATTCCTCCATTCTCTTTAAATTACGAATTTCAAATGAAAGCTTTCTAGTTCCCAACCTTTCCTAAATTTCAATTCCTTTCAAAACATTTAATAAGTTAACTCAATCTCGGTTCTTCTCAAGACAATAAATAAACATAATTTAACAACAATATCAACAAGGCATGATGTAAGCCTAAAACTATCCGGACATAGGCATAGCTAGTAGCTACATACGGACTCTCGTCACCTAGTGCGTACGTAGCCCCCACAAATAGAAGCACATAATAATTTAGTTCACCTATGGGGTTAGTCCCTCTTACAAGGTTAGGAAGGAGACTTACCTTGCTCCGAAGTTCCATAACCGGCTCCCAAGCCCTTCCGACGATTCAAACTGACGCCCAACGTTCCAAAACTAGTCGATAATGATGCAAACTCATTAATATATGCTCAAATACTCATTAAAATCCAATTTACAACAATTCCCAACTTTTCTTGAAAAGTTGATAAAATCACTCTCGGGCCCACGCGCCCGTATTCTGAAAATGTTTGAAGATAAACTTTGCCCATGATATCGCGAACTCAAAAATATAATTTATTTTCAATTCCATGTCCAAAATTCTTGGTCAAAATCCGAATATACAAGATTTTAGGTTTTTCTACCAAAACCCCAATTTCTACTAGCTTCCATGTTCAAATCTATGTAAACTCATGTATTTAACTCAAAATTTGAAGAAAGCACTTACCCCATTATGATTGATGAAGATGGCACTCCAATGTGCTCTAAAAGCAGCGCCCATGGGCGAAAATAAAATGAAATAGAGCCAAACTCTCGTTTTTAAAAAAGACACTGCCAGCCCCGACTTTCAAACATGTTGTCACTTGACCGCTTCTGCGGTTCCGCAGGTGCGGCCCAACTACCGCTTCTGCGGTCTATACCCCAGCTGCCCACTTCCGCTTTTGCACCTTCCTTTCCGAATGTGCGGTCTCGCTTATGCGGCGAGATGACCGCATCTATGGTCTCAACACTTCCCCACTAAACCGCAGTTGCGCCCCTTTGGCCGCTTCTGCGGCTCCCACACCTGCGGCCAAAATCTCGCATGTGCGGTTACACCAGATGACAACAGGCTTAGAAATTTTTATAAGGTCGAATTCAATCCGTTAACCACCCGAAATCCACCCGAGTCCCCCGGGACTCCGTCTAATCACACCGGCTAGTTTCAAAACATAATGCAGACCCGCGTGAGGATTCAAATCACCTCAAACAATGCTAAACCATGAATCGCACTCCAACTCAAGCTTAATAAACTTTAGAACTTCAAACTTCTACATTTGATGCCGAAACCTATCAAAAACGTCCGATTGACATCAAATTTTGCACACAAGTCACACTTGACATTATGGACCTAGTCCAACTTTCGAAATCGAAATCCGACCCCGATATCAAAAAGTCCACTTTCGGTCAAACTTCTCAAAAACCTTCAAATTTCTAACTTTCGCCAAACGATCCAAAATGACCTAAGTCCTCCAAATCCACTTCCGGACGCGCTCCCAATACCGAAATCAACATACGGAGCTATTTTCAGACTCGAAATTTAGACATCGATAACATTGAAATTCACTTCAACCCATATTTATGAAATTCTTCCAAAATGCTAACTTCCAAAATAGGGGCCGAAACTCTCCCGGGTCATCCAAAACCCGATCCGAACATATGCCCAAGTCCGAAATTATTGTAACTGCTGGAACCTTCAAATCCCGATTCCGAGGCTGTTTACTCTAAAATCTAATCTTAGTCAATTCTTCTAACTTAAAGCTTTCGAAATGAGAATTTTCTTTCCAATTCAACTCCAAACTTCCCAAAATTCAATCCCGATCACGCGTACAAGTCATTATACCTGAAGTGAAGTTGCTCGTGGCCTCAAACCGCCGAACGACATGCTAGAGCTCAAAATGACCGGTCGGGTCGTTACATTCTCTCCCACTTAAACATATGTTCGTCCTCAAATGTGCTAAGAACTCCGTCGGAGTTGTCTGAAATCACTGTTTAAAACCTCGTGCACCTACCCGTGCTACCACAACTTAGTGGAGCACACGGGCTCGAGTAAATCTAAAGATTCCCTTTTGTTTGGTCAAATTAGCCTTAGAACCAATTTCTAACATCCAGAATCTTCTGCCAGACCTATTTCCAACATACGAACACCGTATCAATCACCACACGATGTACTAAAACATGACTATATACCTTTGCTAAATTTACACCATGCATTGCATAATCACATGACCACAATAACATCCTCTAATAATAATCACCGACATTCCACAGATCTGATGCTCCCAACACACCCCGTGACTCACATAAGTCATTTGTAAAGATTCTTTTTGATTTGGAATATGTCCTGTTAATCCGAACCATCTAAAGAATTCAATATCACATCTATGTCTTTTTAAGTCCTTAATCCATTTATTTCTAAAAGTTTTTCTTTGGTCAAAAGAATAGGTATATACATACCATTCTCTTTTAACATTATTATCAGGGTGTTCTCACTGAACATTTAGACTTTTCCAGTCTATTTTGAAATTATTTTCTTTTTTAAGGGTTCCGAGTCTATCAATTGTTTCAGCGAATGGACTTTTATGAATGAAAGGACCCTTTTGATAGATTACTTTAGGAACGATTTTGTTAAAATCTACTCCTTTTATTTTTCTATCAAGTTCTTCGATTAACTCCTCATCGCTTTTATCACTTTTACAACTTTTATTATTTCCCTCAGGGGGTTTGAAAGAAGAAGGTCTGCTGAAGGACATTCTTCTACTGGAAGAGGCTTCGCTTAAAGAGTTAGATCTTAAAAATTTTAAGTCTACTGCTCCTGTAGGATGTTGAATAACTTGTTCGATGTATGAACTTTCTGGTTCATATTTTGGTTGAGTTATGGCTTCAAAACGCCAAAATTTACAAAGTAACTTAGCCCAAGGTCCAGTTTACTTTAATTGTTATCCAAATTATTTAGTTGACATAAATGATCAGAATATTTTAGATACTCTAACTCTTAATATTAAAACAAAAAATATGAATAGTAAAATTAATACAAGAGAGATAGCTGTAATATATAGAGTGTATTATAGACTCATGAAAATTACTTTAGCCCCAAAAGCTAAAATTGAAAGTAGTAAAGGAGTTACTATGCTCAAGGAAGCAAACCAAGAACATAGCAACACCTTCATCCCTAGAATGGTTCGATGGGATGAGATATTATCAAAAGATTAATGGCGTTTTGAAGCCATAACTCAACCAAAATATGAACCAGAAAGTTCATACATCGAACAAGTTATTCAACATCCTACAGGAGCAGTAGACTTAAAATTTTTAAGATCTAACTCTTTAAGCGAAGCCTCTTCCATTAGAAGAATGTCCTTCAGCAGACCTTCTTCTTTCAAACCCCCTGAGGGAAATAATAAAAGTTGTAAAAGCGATAAAAGCGACGAAGAGTTAATCGAAGAACTTGATATAAAAATAAAAGGTGTAGATTTTAACAAAACCGTTCCTAAAGTAATCTATCAAAAGGGTCCTTTCATTCATAAAAGTCCATCCGCTGAAACAATTGATAGACTCGGAACCCTTAAAGAAGAAAATAATTTCAAAATAGACTGGAAAAGTCTAAATGCTCAGTGGGAACACCCTGATAATAACATTAAAAGAAAATGGTATGTATATACCTATTCTTTTGACCAAAGAAAAACTTTTAGAAATAAATGGATTAAGGACTTAAAAAGACTTAGATGTGATATTGAATTCTTTAGATGGTTCGAATTAATAGGACAGATTCCAAATCAAAAGGAATCTTTACAAATGATTATCAATAAATGGTATACCAAAAATAAAGGTATAATAGAGGCCACCATTCCACCATTAGATGAAATCATAATACCCGTTCAAAATGAGGTAGTCACAGCTTCCCCTTTTAAAAGAGAAAGTACCTACCTTGACAAAGAACTAACAAACAAAGATCTAAACAAAATAATTGTCCAAAATAACTACACGAATAACCTTTTACATGTTGTATCTAATCAGCTAAAAGATACTAACAAGATAGCAACCCCTACTAGAACGATGGTAGCATCTACTATTGAAACACATCCTACTATCAAAATCCCTGAATTTTCTAAAGAAAAATTCCCTCAATTAAGAGAAAAGTTCGATTTTACAAATGAACTTCTAGAAAAGATAGAAGAACAACTTAAAACAAAACTAAGTATCTCAAAGCCTAATACAGAACAAGCTAGTACTAGCAAAGATAAAACCGTTGAACTCCATAAACTGCAAACACAATTAACTTCATTAAATAACAAATATGAAATTCTGTTAAAGGAAGAAACCATCCCTGACAGGGAAACTAAACTAAAGATGATAGAAATAGCTTCTAAAGAGCTAGTAGATTCTATAAATAAATTAAAACCTTCACTTACTCTAAAAACTATCTCTACCACTACTCCTGAAGTAAGTAGATTAACGAATGATCCTCGACACCCTAATAAAAAGAATTATTACAAAAGAGCGTCATTTCCAGACGTTCAATTCAAAGAAGATATCTATCTATCCCACTTCAGTCGCGATGGAACTGGAATTTCCGAATGGAATATTGATGGTTTAGCTGAAAGCCAAATCTACAAAAAGCTCCACGAAATAGGAATTTCCGTAACAGCATACAAAATGAAAAATGCGTTAGATAAACACGCAACAACCTTAATAGTATCAGGCTTTACTAGTACACTAAAAAATTGGTGGGATAATTACCTTTCCGATGAAAATAGGAATCAAATCCTGAATGCCAAAGCAGTAATAACTGTTGTAAAAACTGAAAATAATACTCAAATAGCAGAGCAAGAATCTAAAGAAGACGCTACTGCAACTTTAATCTACTGTATAGCCAAACATTTTATTGGTGAACCAAAACTATTTCAGGATAGAAGTCTTGAACTTCTAAATAATCTTAGCTGCCCAAAATTAACAGACTTTAGGTGGTATAAAGATATGTCCATAGAAAAGGTAATGGTCAGAGAAGACTGCAATAAACCTTTCTGGAAGGAAAGATTTATTAGTGGATTACCCAGATTATTTGCCGAAAAGGTAAGAAGTAAAATTAGAGATAGGTTTAATGGTCAAATTCCATATGACAATCTTACGTATGGAGACTTAATAAGTTTTATCAATGTTACCGGTTTAGACTTATGTACAGACCTAAAACTTAAAAGTCTTATTAAAAAGGATAGACTACAATCCAAAGCTGAGCTTGGTAGTTTTTGCCAAGACTTCGGCTACAAATCAATAGCCGCTCCATCAAAAAGAGTGTCAAAGAAACACAGATCTTCAGATAAACCTAAAGGACGCCACAGGCGTAAAGAAAAGAAAGAAGGAGAAACATCTAAAAAGAAAAGGTTTAAAAGAAAATCTAAAAAGGATTATGGTGACAAATGTTGGTCTTGTGGAAAAACGGGACATAGAGCCAATGAGTGCAAAGTTACAAAAAAGAAAAAGAGTAAAGTAAATACTCTTGAAATTGATGACAAAACTAAAGAAAAACTTTACGCAATTCTAGAAGATAATGATAACAGTTCATCATCTTCATCCACTGATAGCTATTCTAATAGTGATAATGAATTGATTAATGTTGCATATGACTCAGACAACAACAGCTCAGTAGAAGACAGTTGTAACTATACTGGCGCAATTTGCGTATGTAGTCAAAATTCTCTTAGAGTAATCACAGAAGACTCCAAAGAAGTCTTATTCGACATCATCGAACATATAGATAATGATGAATTAAGAAGAAAATATTTAACTGAGTTAAAAAATATTATCATTAAACAAAAGGAAAATCGACCACAAATAGAACCTTTTGATATGAAAAAGGTAATGAATAGATTCTTTGTAAAAACAGAAGAGCCTACTACTATCCAACATCTTCAAACTGAACTTAAATCAGTAAAAGAAGAACTAAAAGATATTTAGCTTCGACTTAATAAAATTGAGATGGAAAGTATTACTGATAAAATACTATCTCAAGTAGATAAAGGGAAAGCTATTGACAAAGAATTCTTCTTAAAAGAAGACGATGAAGACTTATGTACAGACCTATGTACAGACCTAAAACTTAAAAGTCTTATTAAAAAGGACAGACTACAGTCCAAAGCTGAGCTTGGTAGTTTTTGCCAAGACTTCGGCTACAAATCAATACCCGCTCCATCAAAAAGAGTGTCAAAGAAACACAGATCTTCAGATAAACCTAAAGGACGCCACAGGCGTAAAGAAAAGAAAGAAGGAGAAACTTCTAAAAAGAAAAGGTTTAAAAGAAAATCTAACAAGGATTATGGTGACAAATGTTGGTCTTGTGGAAAAACGGGACATAGAGCCAATGAGTGCAAAGTTACAAAAAAGAAAAAGAGTAAAGTAAATACTCTTGAAATTGATGACAACACTAAAGAAAAACTTTACGCAATTCTAGAAGATAATAATAAGAGTTCATCATCTTCATCCACTGATAGTTATTCTAATAGTGATAATGAATTGATTAATGTCGCATATGACTCAGACAACAACAGCTCAGTAGAAGACTGTTGTAACTGTACTGGCACAATTTGCGTATGTAGTCAAAATTCTCTTAGAGTAATCACAGAAGACTCCAAAGAAGTCTTATTCGACATCATCGAACACATAGATAATGATGAATTAAGAAGAAAATATTTAACTGAGTTAAAAAACATTATCATTAAACAAAAGGAAAATCGACCACAGATAGAACCTTTTGATATGAAAAAGGTAATGAATAGATTCTTTGTAAAAACAGAAGAGCCTACTACTATCCAACATCTTCAAACTGAACTTAAATCAGTAAAAGAAGAACTAAAAGATATTTAGCTTGGACTTAATAAAATTGAGATGGAAAGTATTACTGATAAAATACTATTTCAAGTAGATAAAGGGAAAGCTATTGACAAAGAATTCTTCTCAAAAGAAGAAGACGATGAAGACTTATGTACAGACCTATGTACATACCTAAAACTTAAAAGTCTTATTAAAAAGGATAGACTACAGTCCAAAGCTGAGCGTGGTAGTTTTTGCCAAGACTTCGGCTACAAATCAATAGCCGCTCCATCAAAAAGAGTGTCAAATAAACACAGATCTTCAGATAAACCTAAAGGACGCCACAGGCATAAAGAAAAGAAAGAAGGAGAAACTTCTAAAAAGAAAAGGTTTAAAAGAAAATCTAAAAAGGATTATGGTGACAAATGTTGGTCTTGTGGAAAAACGGGACATAGAGCCAATGAGAGCAAAGTTACAAAAAAGAAAAAGAGTAAAGTAAATACTCTTGAAATTGATGACAACACTAAAGAAAAACTTTATGCAATTCTAGAAGATAATGATAACAGTTCATCATCTTCATCCACTGATAGCTATTCTAATAGTGATAATGAATTGATTAATGTCGCATATGACTCAGACAACAACAGCTCAGTAGAAGACAGTTGTAACTGTACTGGCGCAATTTGCGTATGTAGTCAAAATTCTCTTAGAGTAATCACAGAAGACTCCAAAGAAGTCTTATTCGACATCATCGAACACATAGATAATGATGAGTTAAGAAGAAAATATTTAACTGAGTTAAAAAACATTATCATTAAACAAAAGGAAAATCGACCACAGATAGAACCTTTTGATATGAAAAAGGTAATGAATAGATTCTTTGTAAAAACAGAAAAGCCTACTACTATCCAACATCTTCAAACTGAACTTAAATCAGTAAAAGAAGAACTAAAAGATATTTAGCTTCGACTTAATAAAATTGAGATGGAAAGTATTTACTGGTAAAATACTATCTCAAGTAGATAAAGGGAAAGCTATTGACAAAGAATTCTTCTCAAAGGAAGAAGACGATGAAGACTTATGTACAGACCTATGTACAGACCTAAAACTTAAAAGTCTTATTAAAAAGGATAGACTACAGTCCAAAGCTGAGCTTGGTAGTTTTTGCCAAGACTTCGGCTACAAATCAATAGCTGCTCCATCAAAAAGAGTGTCAAAGAAACACAGATCTTCAGATAAACCTAAAGGACGCCACAGGCGTAAAGAAAAGAAAGAAGGAGAAACTTCTAAAAAGAAAAGGTTTAAAAGAAAATCTAAAAAGGATTATGGTGACAAATGTTGGTCTTGTGGAAAAACGGGACATAGAGCCAATGAGTGCAAAGTTACAGAAAAGAAAAAGAGTAAAGTAAATACTCTTGAAATTGATGACAACACTAAAGAAAAACTTTACGCAATTCTAGAAGATAATGATAACAGTTCATCATCTTCATCCACTGATAGCTATTCTAATAGTGATAATGAATTGATTAATGTCGCATATGACTTAGACAACAACAGCTCAGTAGAAGACAGTTGTAACTGTACTGGCGCAATTTGCGTATGTAGTCAAAATTCTCTTAGACTAATCACAGAAGACTCCAAAGAAGTCTTATTCGACATCATCGAACACATAGATAATGATGAATTAAGAAGAAAATATTTAACTGAGTTAAAAAACATTATCATTAAACAAAAGGAAAATCGACCACAGATAGAACCTTTTGATATGAAAAAGGTAATGAATAGATTCTTTGTAAAAACAGAAGAGCCTACTACAATCCAACATCTTCAAACTAAACTTAAATCAGTAAAAGAAGAACTAAAAGATATTTAGCTTCGACTTAATAAAATTGAGATGGAAAGTATTACTGATAAAATACTATCTCAAGTAGATAAAGGGAAATCTATTGACAAAGAATTCTTCTCAAAGGAAGAAGACGATGAAGACTTATGTACAGACCTATGTACAGACCTAAAACTTAAAAGTCTTTTTAAAAAGGATAGACTACAGTCCAAAGCTGAGCTTGGTAGTTTTTGCCAAGACTTCGGCTACAAATCAATAGCCGCTCCATCAAAAAGAGTGTCAAAGAAACACAGATCTTCAGATAAACCTAAAGGACGCCACAGGCGTAAAGAAAAGAAAGAAGGAAAAACTTCTAAAAAGAAAAGGTTTAACAGAAAATCTAAAAAGGATTATGGTGACAAATGTTGGTCTTGTGGAAAAACGGGACATAGAGCCAATGAGTGCAAAGTTACAGAAAAGAAAAAGAGTAAAGTAAATACTCTTGAAATTGATGACAACACTAAAGAATAACTTTACGCAATTCTAGAAGATAATGATAACAGTTCATCATCTTCATCCACTGATAGCTATTCTAATAGTGATAATGAATTGATTAATGTCGCATATGACTCAGACATCAACAGCTCAGTAGAAGACAGTTGTAACTGTACTAGCGCAATTTGCGTATGTAGTCAAAATTCTCTTAGAGTAATCACAGAAGACTCCAAAGAAGTCTTATTCGACATCATCGAACACATAGATAATGATGAATTAAGAAGAAAATATTTAACTGAGTTAAAAAATATTATCATTAAACAAAAGGAAAATCGACCACAGATAGAACCTTTTGATATGAAAAAGGTAATGAATAGATTCTTTGTAAAAACAGAAGAGCCTACTACTATCCAACATCTTCAAACTGAACTTAAATTAGTAAAAGAAGAACTAAAAGATATTTAGCTTCGACTTAATAAAATTGAGATGGAAAGTATTACTGATAAAATACTATCTCAAATAGATAAAGGGAAAGCTATTGACAAAGAATTCTTCTCAAAAGAAGAAGACGATGAAGACTTATGTACAGACCTATGTACAGACCTAAAACTTAAAAGTCTTATTAAAAAGGATAGACTATAGTCCAAAGCTGGTCTTGGTAGTTTTTGCCAAGACTTCGGCTACAAATCAATAGCCGCTCCATCAAAAAGAGTGTCAAAGAAACACAGATCTTCAGATAAACCTAAAGGACGCCACAGGCGTAAAGAAAAGAAAGAAGGAGAAACTTCTAAAAAGAAAAGGTTTAAAAGAAAATCTAAAAAGGATTATGGTGACAAATGTTGGTCTTGTGGAAAAACGGGACATAGAGCCAATGAGTGCAAAGTTACAAAAAAGAAAAAGAGTAAAGTAAATACTCTTGAAATTGATGACAACACTAAAGAAAAACTTTACGCAATTCTAGAAGATAATGATAACAGTTCATCATCTTCATCCACTGATAGCTATTCTAATAGTGATAATGAATTGATTAATGTCGCATATGACTCAGACAACAACAGCTCAGTAGAAGACAGTTGTAACTGTACTGGCGCAATTTGCGTATGTAGTCAAAATTCTCTTAGAGTAATCACAGAAGACTCCAAAGAAGTCTTATTCGACATCATCGAACACATAGATAATGTTGAATTAAGAAGAAAATATTTAACTGAGTTAAAAAACATTATCATTAAACAAAAGGAAAATCGACCGCAGATAGAACCTTTTGATATGAAAAAGGTAATAAATAGATTCTTTGTAAAAACAGAAGAGCCTACTACTATCCAACATCTTCAAACTGAACTTAAATCAGTAAAAGAAGAACTAAAAGATATTAAGCTTCGACTTAATAAAATTAAGATGGAAAGTATTACTGATAAAATACTATCTCAAGTAGATAAACGGAAAGCTATTGACAAAGAATTCTTCTCAAAAGAAGAAGACAATGAAGAAGAAGATACTAGCCCTTCACGATTAAAGGACACTGATTCTATTATCGAAGAATCTGAAGGAGGTTCAGCTGCCTTAGTCAAACTTACTAAAGTAAAGGCTGAAAGCTATCATCTTCCTATAACATTGAAGGTTCATGATATGACCCTTACTAAGTTAGCATTATTAGATTCAGGTGTAGATAAGAATTGCATAATGGAAGGAATAATACCAATAAAATATTTAGAAAAAAGTACACAAAAATTGTACTCTGCTACAGGAGAATTATTAAAAATAAATTACAAATTATCAAAAGCACATATTTGTAATGATGGAATATGCTTTATTAATGACTTTGTAGTAACAAGAGACATTAATGAAGAAATAATTATAGGAATTCCTTTCCTGACTCAAATAAAACCATATTACGACGACTTAAGTGTACTTTGCACCACAATGTTAGGCAAAGAAATAAGATTTCCTTATGTAAATTTCATCTCTAAAGAAGAAAGTGATTATATTAAATCACAAATAATTTTTAAAATAAATTTGTTAACTCAACAAGTTAATTATTTAAAGAATGACATCAAAGTTCACAAAATAGAACAAACTTTAAAAAACCCCGAGATAGAAGATAAGATTAAACAGTTTCAACAAAAACTTGAACTAGAAGTTTGTTCCGATTTGCCTACTGCCTTTTGGGAACGGAAAAGGCATATAGTCAACCTACCTTATATTAAAGAATTTAGCGAACAGGCTATACCTACTAAGGCAAGACCTATTCAAATGAATTATGATTTAATGAAAGTCTGTAAAAAAGAAATAAATGATCTTCTCCAAAAGAAGATTATTAGACCTTCTAAGTCACATTGGAGCTGTGCAGCCTTCTACGTTAACAATAACGCAGAAAAGGAAAGAGGAACTCCCAGATTAGTTATTAATTATAAACCGTTAAATAAAGTATTACAATATATTAGGTATCTGATACCTAATAAAAGAGATTTATTAAAAAAAACATACAAAGCTAATATTTATAGTAAATTTGATATGAAATCAGGTTTCTGGCAAATTCAAATTACTGAAGAAGATAAATATAAAACCGCTTTCAATGTTCCATTTGGACAATATGTATGGAATGTAATGCCTTTCGGATTAAAGAATGCCCCATCTGAATTTCAGAATATTATGAATAATATATTCAACCCTTACAGTAATATGTCAATAGTTTATATTGACGATGTATTAATATTTTCAGAAGATATAGATTCTGACTTTAAACATCTCAATACTTTCTTTAAGATAGTAAAACACAATGGCCTAGTCGTCAGTGCTAAAAAGATTAAGTTGTTCCAAACTACTACTAGATTTTTAGGACATGACCTTTATCAAGGTACTTACAAACCAATCTGTAGAGCCATTGAGTTCTCGTCCAAATTTCTCGATAAAATCACAGACAAAACACAACTACAAAGGTTTTTAGGTAGTCTCAATTATGTAGCAGATTTTATTCCTAACATCAGAAAAATCTATGAACCCCTTTATAAATGCCTTAGGAAGAATCCAGTCCCTTGGGGTCTAGAACAAACTGACACAGTCAAAAGGGTCAAGTCCATTGTTCAAAAACTCATGTCCAGGCATTCCAAATCCTGAAGCATTTATGATAGTAGAAATTGACGCTTCAGAAGAAGGGTACGGTGGAATCCTTAAACAACGAATTTCTCCAGAGTCTCCCGAACAGTTAGTTCATTTCACTTCTGGTATCTGGAATTCGGCTCAGAAAAATTATAATACAGTCAAAAAACATATTTTGTCTATAGTACTATGTATTACAAAATTTCAAGACAATTTAATAAACAAAGAATTTTTATTAAGAGTTGATTGTAAATCAGCTAAAGAGATTTTGCAAAAGGATGTTAAAAATCTTATTTCAAAACAGATTTTTGCCAGATGGCAGGCATTTTTATCTAGCTTCGATTTTAGAATCGAATTTATAAAAGGTGAAAATAACTCTCTACCCGATTTTCTAACTAGAGAATTTTTACAGGGAAAAAATGAGAACAAACCAGAAAGGCCCGTTCAGGGCCTCCCCCAAAAGAGAGAATAGGTATTCTGCCCTTGCAGAATTCCCCTTGTTACCACTCGTGAGACCACCTTTTATGATTACCCCTCTGAGAGTACCCACTATAAACAATCCCTTTACCATGACAATACTCGGATCCATTCCGAAAAAAGATAGCCCATTTCAACAGGTTTCCTCAAAAGCCTCAATAAGCCAAATAGGAAAGGTACTAACTAGTTCTGACTATGCAATGAAGGTCCCAGAGTCCTTCGCTCAAGCAGTTAACCCACACACACCGGTTAGAAAAGAGACCTGTTTCCTCAGAAAAGGAAACATTTGAATTAATTGCAAAAGAACCAGTCAAGGTTCTAGCCCTAGACAAAGGCTACGAAAATTATGACCTTGCAGATCTTATCAGACCTTGCTACACAGACAGAAATTATGTTGAAACCAGTGAACCTCTGAAAACAAGGAGGTACTACGAGTTAATCCTAACAGATACAAAGTCAGTTACATTCGAGCATACTCTTTACGATGAGAGAGACCCAACTAGTATAAGAATCTCGAAATTCACCATCAATAAGGTATTAAGCCCGTTTGAATGGGGAATGGATCATCTACACACTCCAATTGTGTTATCAGTTCAATATAGACCTCAAACCTATAATTTTAAAGATTATAAGGATGTTTGGTTTAACTTTCTATACGTCCAAAAGCACACACTTGGTTTGTCAAGTAGAGCGAACAAGCCTAGAAATCAATTCTACCCAGATGGTTTTACGACTGGTGGAAAGTATTTGGAGGAATAGAGCAAACGATGCCCCGAAGCTTTCAAATACACTATGAGAGATTCCAAATTGAAAACGAAATCTCCTCTCTTCCAGACCACATAAAATTATGCAAATATTACTTTGCAAAAAGAATATCTTTTATTATTAGTTGGTCATTTGATATAGAACAAATTGATAAAATCAAATATTTAGTTAAAACGCTTAAAATCAAAGGTTGGATTCCTGAAGTCAAAGAGACCAAGAAATCCAGACCAATTAGGACAGAATCAAACAACTCTCAGAAAGAGTTAAAGAAAAAACTGCTGGTATGCTAGCCAATATTGAGTCAGCAGATCCGACTCAAGTACAGACCATGTTAGAAGTAGTTTCAAGTTCATCCTCTGCAGAAAGCGGAAAAAACGGAGATATGGAAGATCTAGACGGAATATCCCAAGCCTATGCCCAGTCTAGCAGGTGATCAATTACCTCTTCAAAGAAAGGACAAAGGCACTGACTCTTCAGAAAAGAAGAAAATGACCTCTGCCCCTTCAAAAAAGAAGAAAGCAACGTTTGACCTTTCAGAAAAGCAAGGGACAGCCTTTTAGAAAAGCAAAGGACAAATGACTTTTCTAAAAAGTAATATCGGGCCATTCAGCATGAACGATGGAGATGAATTCAATCTTTTCTTCGAGGTCTATATAAGACTCTCAAATTGAAATATTCAGGGCAGACCGAAAATTGCCCATTTTCTTTCTTTTGTTTTCCCTCCCTTTGCTGTAAAAATCCTCTTGTTCTGCATGTTCTTGATGTTCAAATAAAAGTAAGTTTCTTAAACTTGTCATTAATTTACTTTCATTTCCGCATTTTCAGTTATATACTTCAGATCCGCTTATTGGTATCAGAGCCAAAACATGAGAGGCTAAAACTCTCAATTGTCTTTAAGGTTCGTTGAAATTTTGTTATCAGTTTTATACTATAGATCTTAATTGGTCTATACTGTTCATTCCAGTATATGTTTATTGTTCATCTTCTTTATATCTTCATGATCCTATTCTCTAGTGTGAGGTTATTGTTCTCAGTGTGAGGGTCTCTGAGTGAGAGTTATTGAACCCTATTAAGCTGCCGTCAGTTGCCGTCGTCGTTATAGGCCAGGAGAGCCGCTGTTAGACAGGACACAACAGGACACAGTGAACACGTTCAACTCCCAACCCCCAAGATAACTTAGAACTAAAAACACTTCTAAGATAACTTAAGAACCAGATCATATTTATAAGAAAGAAGATAAATAGTAAACGATATACTTTTAAGAACAATAGAAGAGTTATTACGATAAATAGTTTTGAATTAGATAACAAAGACAGTAAACATAGAAATCTTAAGGACAATATACCTCTCCCTGAAACTTTTAAAGTCTTTAAAATCTATTTATAAATGAAACATAAAACTTTTCATTATATAGGATTCTATAATAGTCAGAAATGGAGATCTCTTAAACATCTCCGAAACACAAATAGAAAAATAGATTGTGCTGAAAACAATATTAGAATCTGCAAAAATATAATCAGATATAATAATCTGCGAAATGAAGTTTTATTAACTATAGAAAGAGAAATTGAATTTTATAAAGATAATCTTGAAAGTTATCAACATAGAAAAAGAATAATTCTAAAAAATATAAAAACAATGAATATCTGTATCAACAGATATACATCTTAGTATTAAAATGAATAATTCCGAGAATATTAAAATTCTTAATAGTGCTAATATCTCGGCGGTAATTAATATTGCCAAAATAGAGAATGATTTACAAAATTGGAGTATTCCTAGAGAATCTTTTAATACGATATATCATGCTGGCAAGTTTGATTTTATTAAAAGCTATAACATCAAAACTTGTGAATCAACAATTGCTATTAATAACTCTATTGAAACAATTAAGTTATTAGCAACACATGATATACAACAGTATAAGAAAAAAATACAATTTTCTCCATATAGGACTTGTTCAAATAGTTGTCAAACCTTTATATAGACTAGGTTTAGACACTCCCCTCTGTCTATTACTAAGAGATGATAGACTATTAAATTTTGACGATTCATTATTAAGACAGTATATAATTGAAAATGCAGAAATGAAAGTAAATTAATGACAAGTTTTAAGAAACTTACTTTTATTTGAACATCAAGAACATGCAGAACAAGAGGATTTTTACAGCAAAGGGAGGGAAAACAAAAGAAAGAAAATGGGCAATTTTTGGTCTGCCCTGAATATTAAAATTTGAGAGTCTTATATAGAACTCGAAGAAAAGATTGAATTCATCTCCATCGTTCATGTTGAATGGCCCGATATTACTTTTTAGAAAAGTCATTTGTCCTTTTGCTTTTCTGAAAGGTTGTCCCTTGCTTTTCTGAAAGATCAAACATTGCTTTCTTCTTTTTTGAAAGGGCAGAGGTCATTTTCTTCTTTTATGAAGAGTCAGTGCCTTTGTCCTTTCTTTGAAGAGGTAATTGATCACCTGCTAGACTGGGCATAGGCTTGGGATATTCCGTCTAGATCTTCCATATCTCCGTTTTTTCCGCTTTCTGCAGAGGATGAACTTGAAACTGCTTCTAACATGGCCTGTACTTGAGTCGGATCTGCTGACTCAATATTGGCTAGCATACCAGCAGTTTTTTCTTTAACTCTTTCTGAGAGTTGTTTGATTTTGTCCTAATTGGTCTGGATTTCTTGGTCTCTTTGACTTCAGGAATCCAACCTTTGATTTTAGGCGTTTTAATTAAATATTTGATTTTATCAATTTGTTCTATATCAAATGACCAACTAATAATAAAAGATATTCTTTTTGCAAAGTAATATTTGCATAATTTTATGTGGTCTGGAAGAGTGGAGATTTCGTTTTCAATTTGGAATCTCTCATAATGTATTTGAAAGCTTCGGGGCATCGTTTGCTCTATTCCTCCAAATACTTTCCACCAGTCGTAAAACCATCTGGGTAGAATTGATTTCTGGGCTTGTTCGCTATACTTGACAAACCAGGTGTGTGTTTTTGGACGTAGGTATAGAAAGTTAAACCAAACGTCCATATAATCTTTAAAATTATAGGTTTGAGGTCTATATTGAACTGATAACACAATTGGAGTGTGTAGATGATCCATTCCCCATTCAAACGGGCTTAATACCTTATTGATGGTGAATTTCGAGATTCTGATACTAGTTGGGTCTCTCTCATCGTAAAGAGTATGCTCGAATGTAACCGACTTTGTATCTGTTAGGATTAATTCGTAGTACCTCCTTGTTTTCAGAGGTTCACTGGTTTCAACATAATTTCTGTCTGTGTAGCAAGGTCTGATAAGATCTGCAAGGTCATAATTTTCGTAACCTTTGTCTAGGGCTAGAACCTTGACTGGTTCTTTTGCAATTAATTCAAATGTTTCCTTTTCTGAGGAAACATGTCTCTTTTCTTCTATTTTAACCGGTGTGTGGGTGTTAACTGCTTGAGCGAAGGACTCTGGGACCTTCATTGCATAGTCAGAACTAGTTAGTACCTTTCCTGTTTGGCTTATTGAGGCTTTTGAGGAAACCTGTTGAAATGGGCTGTCTTTTTTCGGAATGGATCCGAGTATTGTCATGGTAGAGGGTTTGTTTATAGTGGGTACTCTCAGAGGGGTAATCATAAAAGGTGGTCTCACGGGTGGTAACAAGGGGAATTCTGCAAGGGCAGAATACATATTCTCTCTTTTGGGGGAGGCCCTGAACGGACCTTTCTGGTTTGGTCTCATTTTTTCCCTATAGAAACTCTCTAGTTAGAAAATCGGGTAGAGAGTTATTTCACCTTTTATAAATTCGATTCTAAAATTGAAGCTAGATAATAATGTCTGCCATCTGGCAAAAATCTGTTTTGAAATAAGATTTTTAACATCCTTTTGCAAAATCTCTTTAGCTGATTTACAATCAACTCTTAATAAAAATTCTTTGTTTATTAAATTGTCTTGAAATTTTGTAATACATAGTACTATAGACAAAATCTGTTTTTTGACTGTACTATAATTTTTCTAAGCCGAATTCCAGATACCAGAAGTGAAACGAACTAACTGTTCGGGAGACTCTAGAGAAATTCGTTGTTTAAGGATTCCAGCGTACCCTTCTTCTGAAGCGTCAGTTTCTACTATCATAAATGCTTCAGGATTTGGAATGCCTGGACATGAGAATTTTTGAACAATGGACTTTACCCTTTTGACTGTGTCAGTTTGTTCTAGACCCCAAGGGACTGGATTCTTCCTAAGGCGTTTATAAAGGGGTTCATAGATTTTTCTGATGTTAGGAATAAAATCTGCTACATAATTGAGACTACCTAAAACCTTTGTAGTTGTGTTTTGTCTGTGATTTTATCGGAAAATTTGGACGAGAACTCAATGGCTCTACAGATTGGTTTGTAAGTACTTTGATAAAGGTCATGTCCTAAAAATCTAGTAGTAGTTTGGAACAACTTAATTATTTTAGCACTGACTACTAGGCCATTATTTTTTACTATCTTAAATAAAGTATTGAGATATTTAAAGTGAGAATCTATATCTTATGAAAATATTAATACATCGTCAATATAAACTATTGACATATTACTGTAAGGGTTGAATATATTATTCATAATATTCTGAAATTCAGATGGGGCATTCTTTAATCTGAAAGGCATTACATTCCATTCATATTGTCCAAATGGAACATTGAAAGTGGTTTTATATTTATCTTCTTCAGTAATTTGAAATTGCCAGAAACCTGATTTCATATCAAATTTACTGTAAATATTAGCTTTGTAAGCTCTTTTTAATAAATCTCTTTTATTAGGTATCGGATACCTAATCCATTGTAATACTTTATTTAACGATTTATAATTAATAACTAATCTGGGAGCTCCTCTTTCCTTTTCTGCGTTATTGTTAACGTAGAAGGCTGCACAACTCCAAGGTGACTTAGAAGGTCTAATAATCTTCTTTTGGAGAAGATCATTTATTTCTTTTTTACAGACTTCCATTAAATCATAATTCATTTGAATAGGTCTTGCCTTAGTAGGTATAGCTTGTTCGCTAAATTCTTTAATATAAGGTAGGTTGACTATATGACTTTTCCGTTCCCAAAAGGCAGTAGGCAAATCGGAACAAACTTCTAGTTCGAGTTTTTGTTGAAACTGTTTAATCTTATCTTCTACCTCGGGGGTTTTTAAAGTTTGTTCTATTTTGTGAACTTTGATGTCATTCTTTAAATAATTAACTTGCTGAGTTAACAAATTTATTTTAAAAATTGTTTGTGATTTAATATAATCACTTTCTTCTTTAGAGATGGGATTTAGATAAGGAAATCTTATTTCTTTGCCTAACACTGTGGTGCAAAGTGCACTTAAGTCGTCGTAATGTGGTTTTATTTAGGTCAGGAAAGGAATTCCTATAATTATTTCTTCATTAATGTCTCTTGTTACTACAAAGTCATTAATAAAGCATATTCCATCGTTACAGATATGTTCTTTTGATAATTTGTAATTTATTTTTAATAATTCTCCTGTAGCAGAGTATAATTTTTGTGTACTTTTTTCTAAATATTTTAATGGTATTAGTCCTTCCATTATGCAATTCTTATCTGCACCTGAATCTAATAATTCCAACTTAGTAAGGGTCATATCATGAACCTTCAATGTTATAGGAAGATGATAGCTTTTAGCCTTTACTTTAGTAAGTTTAACTAAGGTAGCTAAACCTCCTTCAGATTCTTCGATGATAGAATCAGTGTCCTTTAATCGTGAAGGGCTAGTATCTTCTTCTTCATCGTATTCTTCTTTTGAGAAGAATTCTTTGTCAATAGCTTTCCCTTTATCTACTTGAGATAGTATTTTATCAGTAATACTTTCCATCTCAATTTTATTAAGTCGAAGCTTAATTGTCACGACCCAAACTCCGCTCCGGTCGTGATGGCGCCTCTCATGAAGACAAGGTCAATCAACCCTTTTAAACAGCCTTTTTCAACAATATATAAACATGAATTAAATAGTTTCAAGATAATTAGATAACGTGATTTCACGAAATATAACCCAATTCGACCCAAACCGGGGTGTCACAAGTCATGAGCATCTAAAGAGTTTAAATATGACTAAAAATCTAGTAATATACAGGATGGAATTTAGAATCCAAGGAATAGGTATGGTGCCACGAACGCAGGCGGTCACCTTGCTCAGCTATGATAGCAAAACCTCCAATCAGCTAATATCCCGCTACCGGGTGATCAGTACCTGCAGCTGCACGCGAGGTGCAGGGAGTAAAGTGAGTACTTCCAACTCAGTGGTAATAAGAGTAAATAATAACTGAGCGATAAGAAATCACGTAAGAACACTTCATCATGCTATCTAAGACGGTACAACCCTTTTTGAAAATAGTAATTCCATGAAAATCCTTTATAAAATATCTGACTCAGTTTTAAACCTCTTTTGAAAATAATCTTTTTAACAGTTGCAAAATAATTCCAGCCATCAGTGTCACTATGCACAGAAACCCGCCCCTCGGGCAATATCTTCTTTCCTGGTCAGCCACTCGGGCCCCAACACTCAAGGATCAGATAGCACCAGCAAAAGCAGATAAATATCTTCAGAAATATCACAACAATAAATAATGAACAAATGCATGAATGCAATGCAATGCATATGATGGTACATTCCAGTACCCACTGCGGCGTGCAGCCCGAGCCATCCATATTTATTTATCATCGACGGCACTCACTGGGGGTGTGTATAGACTCCGGAGGGGCTCCTACAACCCAAGCGCAATATCTTGGTCAGTCATTGTTACCTGACCGGTCAGCCATTGTTACCTGACCAATTTACATCATAAAGTGCCATTGTTACCACTGTTTCAAGTCACATCATAAAGTGTCGTTGTTACCACTGTTCAAGTTACATCACACAGTGTCATTGTTATCACTGTTTCAAGTTACATCATACAGTGTCATTGTTACCACTGTTCAAGTTACATCACACAGTGTCATTGTTATCACTGTTTCAAATTTCTGCTCTGTCCAGAAAAACAATATAAGCCCCTTGGGCATTTATAAAACAGTAGTCCTCAGCCCGAAACAACACTTAAAATATCTTTTGAGTTTTCAAAACTTAGAGATATGGCTGAGTTCGCAAAACAGTATTCAAAACCTTGGTCTGAGACCGTATGATATGCAAATTACGCTAAAACAGTAATATCAATCCCCGAAGGATTCTACAAGTCGGCACAAGGACCCAAACATGGCAATCAGCCCAAATTATGATGATAACAAGTAATTTCTGTTAAATACGCAGTAAAATCAACAACCGAGACGGACCAAGTCACAATCCCCAATGGTGCTCTACCCCACGCTCATATCCGGCGTGCAAGTCACCTCAATACAACACTATGATGTACAAATCCGGGGTTTCAAACCCTCATGATATCATTTACAAGTATTACTCACCTCTAGCTCGCTATGCCCTTGCCTCTCAAATTGGCCTCCTCGTGTGATGAATCTGCCAAAAATACACAAACATCGATGAAGTTCGATTTCTAAAAGACGGGGTTTTTAACCCTACATATCTGAAATTCGCCCCTTAATGATACTATAATGATCCCATACAGTTATGTAACTTCAATCTACAATACAACACTCAATAGGGCCAATATTAGTACTAGATCCCATAAATTATGCCATTTAGGCATATTATCAAACATCTTGTAAGCATAAATATTTACACCTCTTAACTATAGCATTGGTTCCTCCAACTATCACCATTAGCCAACAATTCATCCCACTATTATTCTTTAACAATTTATACTCCTAACATCACATGTGTGATCAACCATTCACCCCAAACCAACAAAAATTCCATCCAATAAACACCTTTAAATCCCTACCATGTTCATGTATTTAAATTGGGAATTTATGGCTTCCAACCACCATACAATAAGTTGTAATACTTGATTCATACTCATATTCCCATAATATATCCATATATGTGAGTCTAAGGTGTAGGATTTACTTTTTGAAAGAAATCTTGCAAAACCCTTCTCTGAGTTCTTGAAGGATTTTCAAGATCAATCCATGTTTAGGAGTAGTAATCAACTCAAAGTACTCCAAAAATCTTACCTTGGATCATAGAAATGAAGAGTGGGACGAAATCCCCTTGAGAGAGCAAGCCCTTGCTCCAAAAATGGCTTGGGAACTCTCTATTCCCAGTCTTGGGGTATTTAGGGGCCTGCTACTAGCGCGGCCGCGCATCTGGGCGTGCTAGTTTGCCCAGTGTTCTGTCTTGGGCGCGCATATTTTAGCGTGGGCGCGCATCTGGGCGCACTAGTGACACATGCCCAGTAAAATGGTCATAATTTTCTGTCTACACCTCCAAATGACAAACGGTTTGTTGAGTTGGAAACTATACTCAAATGGCTTTAATTTGATAGGTTGTGGGTCATACAACTCCTTATATAACGGGAGATATGATCGTCCAAAGTTAGGTCTTACGTGCACTCATTTACAACTTTCGTCTATTATGAAATTTTTCCAACTTCAAAAGTTTCCATTAGCCATCCGAAATCACTCCGAAGCCCCCCGGGACCTCAATCAAACACGCCAACATATCCCATACATTATTCGAACTTGTTCCAATCAACAAAACACCTAAAACAACATCAAAACCATCAATTCACATCGAATTCAAGCCTAAGGTTTTTCCAAAAACTTTCGAAACACGCATTGGATCAAAAACTCAACCAAACCACCTCCAAATGAAATGAAATTTTGCACACACATCCCAAATCACATAACGAAGCTACAGCAACTCTCGGAATTCCATTCCAACTCTCGGATCAAAATGTCACCTATCAATCGGAAATCGCCAAAATACTAACTTTGTCAATTCAAGCCTAATTCTACACCGGACCTCCAAAACCACTTCCAATCACGCTCCTAGTCACAATTCGTCTCCCGGAGCTAACGGAGCCATCAAAATTTACATCCGAACCCTCTAACTCATAAGTCAATGCCCGGTTGAGTTTTCCAACTTAAGTCTTCTTAAAAGAGACTAAATGTCTCATTTCTTATCAAAATTGCTCCAAATAAATTCTAATGCATCCAATACCAATAATGAAACATGAGGAAGCAGAAAATGGGAAGAACGGGGCAGTAACTCACGAGATGACGGGTCGAGTCATTACATTCTCCCCAACTTAAACAAACGCTCGTCCTCGAGCGTACCTAGAGTTGTCCTAGAAGCCAACCAAAAGCTGAATGACCTTATCAAGAATAAACCAAGGGATGATCCCACGTCACCCTATCTCACATGGGTCCGATAACGCGTTGTAACTAATATCACACAATCTAGTCTAACCCATAAATCATAGAGCCACATTTCACCTTTTCGAAATTATACACAAGATCAGAACCTCAAACCTATATTCAGGATAAGTCTGAACCAGCTGTAATAGACCATGCCTGCAACCTTAGGTGCAATTATATGATATATCAATAACTCAAACACATGCAGCGATAACTTCCATTCACAGCAGCTGCCCACAACAACTAAATCCCGATAGAAATCTCTTATTAGCCAATGTCTCAATCCAACACTCTCATATACTGCCAATGATAATTGAAATATGCAATAAATCATAACCATTGCTCATATCAACCATTCATGAGGCTATTTCTCCTCTAGCAATTATCGTAATATTTTTTTTTTAACCGAACCTCGATATTTACCCATCAAACATGCTGAAATCAAATCTATTCGTATTCATCAATGACCCCATTGATCACCTCGAATCAAACACACCACTCTGGTGATATGTCACCTCAATACAGACCTAAGCCACAACTTTCATAATACGCGCACCAATAAGAAACGGCCTGAACATACTCAAGTCATGAAAAAAAATGACTCAAACGAAAGAGCCGCACCTCAAGCTCATCAGTACCATCAGCGGACCCAACAAGAACATGCCGCAATACTACCGAAATATCATTAATTTTATAACATTACCTTTATGAGACATACACTCTGGTCAAATCACTTTCAATTAGCAATACTATTTCCCCAATCATCCGAAGATCATTCGCCCTAATCATCTGAAGCTCTTTTCTCTAATCACCTAGAAGAAAATCGTTACACATCCCATGTTCTGTATGATGTACATAGGTATTGTTCTAACTCTTACAATATTGACATGACGGACAAGATCTGTATAAATTCATAACACTGTCGAATCAATAATTCATTGGGTCTATACTTCTGGCAAAAATTATCACCTCATTCTGAACCAAACAATAGTCTTAGCCCCTTAATTTACTTCATATACTCAGATTGCACTGATCTCGAATTCAATGATCTTGTCTCACTCATTACGAACTGCCCAGGCAATAAGCCACCTCAGATATAATCAAAAGCTGCATATGATGGCCCAATATGCAAATAGGATACTAATTCAAACGTGTCACAAAAGGAAAACGAACTCTGGAAGGAATTACCAATCCCACGCACTAATACGGACTTTCCTTAGAAAATAGGAAGCAAGGCATACAAAATAGCATATAGAAAACTATACTCAGTATCACACTGTTGCGGCGTGCAACCCGATCCAGATAACATACCCATGGCGGCGTGCCACCCGATCCATACATAGATCTCACATAAGGAGATGCACATCGAGCCAAATTTGCTCATTACAACAAAATATCGGGTATCGGTCATAAGCATGCTAAGTGCATAATAATATCTCTGAGGGACATATAGCGTTATAAGCTACAAAACTCAAGCACAACTGAGGTGCGATGTACAATCTGGATTTCAAGAGCCAAGATGATCATATAACGTCATTCCTACACAGATTCTCAACACATAGCAATTTCTCAAGTCGTCTCACAACTCACACGGCGCAATGCATCACTACGCCAAATATCTGACAATGAAACATCAACCTAACTACTCTTCAATGAGGACTGCGTTACTAAAATGCACACATCAGGCCTGATATAGAGCCATTATTCACATTAAATCTATCCATCGACTTCAAGCCGATTCTGATCACACTGAACTAGCCTGATAACCTTTCAAAGGTCCATACTAACTCCCATTTGATAACACATAAGAACAACCATCACAAATTTCCTACTTGCTTTACATCTTTAATCAATCAAGTGATCACATGCCACACTTATATAATCTTCCCGTGGGACACACTCCCACAACCTACCACAACAATATCTGGAGCGTACCTCCAAACCATCGATCACACTAACGCTGAAGAGCAATCAAGAGTCATTAACCAGGACGCAAAACCCCTTTACAAAACACCGATCTTAGGTGACGCTGAAGACAATGCCAACTTACCGTAAACATCGAAACTTATCTTCTACTCATCCGAGCTCATGACATCTTGTCAAAAAATTTCCTTCACTCGTGCCATTCTCGACTCAATTTCCACAACCAGAATGGATTCATCTGCATACATCAATCAGAACTAACATAGTATATAACCGCACAATCTGCTAACCAATAGCAAGCTCCCCAACTTGGCTCAAAGCCATATATCACAACACACTATACTCATAACGTATATACTCCATTGCTATCATAATACCATAGTGAGATTAAACTCACTCCTTCATAAGCTTGTGGAAACACAATCCATCTAAAATTTTAACTCTTCCGCGTTTTCTTGCATTCACTCACATAATAGTTAAGCCTACTCTTTAGGCGACCAAATTTTTTACTAAGTCCCAAATTTTTCAAAAATTTCGGCAGAGTCTCCTTTGTAATTGGGCCTATCCACCTGCCAGAGAATCACCAAAACCATCCTAACAACACATCCACAACTTAACAAAGCATCACAACGTATATCAATTACATTAATATCAATATTACCTGTATTATACTATCAAAATTGATACATGGACATGTGTTGCACCTATTTGAATCATAACACATAGAAAATAACTTTCAATCCTCCATTATTGGGCTATTCAACCGAGTAAGAACATATTCTTTCTTTAATGTTTTAGACCTTCAAGGTGGTCTCCTTGACTTAACGATTTCGTCATAATACATTTACAGAAGCGATCTCAGCTCCCAGACTTATCTAACTAGTATGACAAATAGCTTCCCCTCATAAGCCAATTACCCACTAGCTTTACCTTTAGTTAATATTTTTGTATACCTTCCACTGCCATACACATTACACCATCACTTAATCTTCTTGAGTCTAAACTCATACCGTAATATGAAATTTACTTCACTTCAAATAGGAGACATAAAAAGATCCTTCACGCACGCATTACTTGGGACTACACATCCTATCACAATGGAAATCATACATTCAATAGTTCATCTATCATCCAGTAGACCTTCCTCGTCACTTCCAAGTCATATAGATACATATCGCAGTACTATCATACTCCTCACATAGCTATCCAGCCATGATTCCCACTAATAGAGGCAATACCGAACATATAAGTTCAAAATACTTGCTCACACAATAAGCACATCGGTGCTAAAGCCATTGGCAAAGATCTGGCCTCAGGTGGCCTAACATCAAACTCAAAACGACCACGTCTCGCCCTTCGATCGGGGAATTACAAGCCATCAAGGCACATCTAATACTGAGCATTCGTTCGCGCATACGAATACATGGAAGGAATTGTAAAAGTTATTTTTTTCAAGCTGAATCAAGGACGCACGATAAGAATTCAAGAATATGAAGTTTTTCCTAAAGGTTCTACAGCCTCTCGAGGATAAATACAGACGTCTCCGTACCGATCCGCGAGACTCTACTAAACCTGCTCATGACTTGTGAGACCTATGTAACCTAGGCTCTAATACCAACTTGTCACGACCCAAACCCCGCTCCGGTCGTGATGGCGCCTCTCATGAAGACAAGGCCAGCCAACCCTTTTAAACAGCCTTTTTCAACAAAATATAAACATGAATTAAACAGTTTCAAGATAATTAGATAACGTGATTTCATGAAATATAACCCAATTCGACCCAAACCGGGGTGTCACAAGTCATGAGCATCTAAAGAGTTTAAATATGACTAAAAATCTAGTAATATACAGGATGGAATTTAGAATCCAAGGAATAGGTATGGTGCCACGAACGCAGGCGGTCACCTTGCTCAGCTATGTAGCAAAACCTCCAATCAGCTAATATCCCGCTACAGGGTGATCAGTACATGCAGCTGCACGCGAGGTGCAGGGAGTAAAGTGAGTACTTCCAACTCAGTGGTAATAAGAGTAAATAATAACTGAGCGATAAGAAATCACGTAAGAACACTTCATCATGCTATCTAAGACGGTACAACCCTTTTTGAAAACAGTAATTCCATGAAAATCCTTTATAAAATATTTGACTCAGTTTTAAACCTCTTTTGAAAATAATCTTTTTAACAGTTGCAAAATAATTCCAGCCATCAGTGTCACTATGCACAGAAACCCGCCCCTCGGGCAATATCTTCTTTCCTGGTCAGCCACTCGGGCCCCAACACTCAAGGATCAGATAGCACCAGCAAAAGCAGATAAATATCTCCAGAAATATCACAACAACAAATAATGAACAAATGCATGAATGCAATGCAATGCATATGATGGTACATTCCAGTACCCACTGCGGCGTGCAGCCCGAGCCATCCATATTTATTTATCGTCGACGGCGCTCACTGGGGGTGTGTACAGACTCCGGAGGGGCTCCTACAGCCCAAGCGCAATATCTTGGTCAGTCATTGTTACCTGACCGGTCAGCCATTGTTACCTGACCAATTTATATCATACAGTGCCATTGTTACCACTGTTCAAGTATATCATCCAGTGTCATTGTTACCACTATTTCAAGTATATCACACAGTGTCATTGTTACCACTGTTTCAAGTATATCACACAGTGTCATTGTTACCACTGTTTCAAGTCACTTTATAATCAGTCCAGAAAATAATATAATAAGCCCCTTGGGCATTTACAAAACAGAAGTTCCCAGCCCGGAATACATTTAAAAATATCATTTAAGTTTTCAACACTTAGAATTATGGCTGAGTTTGCAAAACAGCATTTAAAACCTTGGACTGAAATTAAATGATATGCAAATCATGCTAAGCAGTAATATCAATCCTCGAAGGATTTTACAAATCGGCACAAGGCCCCAAACATGGCATCAGCCCAAATTATGATGATAACAAGTAATTTCAGTTAAATACGCAGTAAAATCAACAACCGAGACGGACCAAGTCACAATCCCCAATGGTGCTCTACCCCACACTCATATCCGGCGTGCAAGTCACCTCAATACAGCACTATGATGTGCAAATCCGGGGTTTCAAACCCTCAGGATATCATTTACAAGTATTACTCACCTCTAGCTCGCTATGCCCTTGCCTCTCAAATTGGCCTCCTCGTGTGACGAATCTGCCAAAAATACACAAACATCAATGAAGTTCGATTTCTAAAAGACGGGATTTTTAACCCTACATATCTGAAATTCGCCCCTTAATGATACTATAATGATCTCATACAGTTATGTAACTTCAATCTACAATACAACACTCAATAGGGCTAATATTAGTACTAGATCCCATAAATTATGCCATTTAGGCATATTATCAAACATCTTGTAAGCATAAATATTTACACCTCTTAACTATAGCATTGGTTCCTCCAACTATCACCATTAACCAACAATTCATCCCACTATTATTCTTTAACAATTTATACTCCTAACATCACATGTGTGATCAACCATTCACACCCAAACCAACAAAAATTCCATCCAATAAACACCTTTAAATCCCTACCATGTTCATGTATTTAAATTGGGAATTTATGGCTTCCAACCACCATACAATAAGTTGTAATACTTGATTCATACTCATATTCCCATAATATATCCATATATGTGAGTCTAAGGTGTAGGATTTACCTTTTGGAAGAAATCTTGCAAAACCCTTCTTTGAGTTCTTGAAGGAATTTCTTGAAAATCTAAGGATTTTCAAGATCAATCCATGTTTAGGAGTAGTAATCAACTCAAAGTACTCCAAAAATCTTACCTTGGATCATAGAAATGAAGAGTGGGACGAAATCCCCTTGAGAGAGCAAGCCCTTGCTCCAAAAATGGCTTGGGAACTCTCTATTCCCGGTCTTGGGGTATTTAGGGGCCTGCTACTAGCGCGGCCGCGCATCTAGGCGCGCTAGTTTGCCCAGTGTTCTGTCTTGGGCGCGCATATTTTAGCGCGGGCGCGCATCTGGGCGCGCTAGTGACACATGCCCAGTAAAATGGTCATAATTTTCTGTATACACTTCCAAATGATGAACGGTTTGTTGCGTTGGAAACTAGACTCAAAGGGATTTAATTTGATAGGTTGTGAGTCATACAACTCCATATATAACGGGAGATATGATCATCCAAAGTGAGGTCTTACGTGCACTCATTTACAACTTTCGTCTATTATGAAATTTTTCCAACTTCAAAAGTTTCCATTAGCCATCCGAAATCACTCCGAAGCCCCTGAGACCTCAATCAAACACGCCAACATATCCCATACATTATTCGAACTTGTTCCAATCAACAAAACACCTAAAACAACATCAAAACCATCAATTCACATCGAATTCAAGCCTAAGGTTTTTCCAAAAACTTTCGAAACACGCATTGGATAAAAAACTCAACCAAACCACCTCTGAATGAAATGAAATTTTGCACACACATCCCAAATCATATAACGAAGCTACAGCAACTCTCGGAATTCCATTCCGACTCCCCGATCAAAATGTCACCTATCAACCGGAAATCGCCAAAATACTAACTTTGTCAATTCAAGCCTAATTCTACACCGGACCTCCAAAACCACTTCCAATCACGCTCCTAAGTCACAATTCATCTTCCGGAGCTAACGGAGCCATCAAAATTTACATCCGAACCCTCTAACTCATAAGTCAATGCCCGGTTGAGTTTTCCAACTTAAGTCTTCTTAAAAGAGAGTAAATGTCTCATTTCTTATCAAAATTGCTCCAAATAAATTCTAATGCATCCAATACCAATAATGAAACATGAGGAAGCAGAAAATGGGAAGAACAGGGCAGTAACTCACGAGACGACGGGTCGGGTCATTACATTAATATCTTTTAGTTCTTCTTTTACTGATTTAAGTTCAGTTTGAAGATGTTGGATAGTAGTAGGCTCTTCTGTTTTACAAAGAATCTATTCATTACCTTTTTCATATCAAAAGGTTCTATCTGTGGTCGATTTTCCTTTTGTTTAATGATAATGTTTTTTAACTCAGTTAAATATTTTCTTCTTATTCATCATTATCTATGTGTTCGATGATGTCGAATAAGACATCTTTGGAGTCTTCTGTGATTACTCTAAGAGAATTTCTGACTACATACGCAAATTGCGCCAGTACAGTTACAACTATTTTCTACTGAGCTGTTGTTGTCTGAGTCATATGCGACATTAATCAATTCATTATCGCTATTAGAATAGCTATCAGTGGATGAAGATGATGAACTGTTATCATTATCTTCTAGAATTGCGTAAAGTTTTTCTTTAGTGTTGTCATCAATTTCAAGAGTATTTACTTTACTCTTTTTCTTTTTTGTAACTTTGCACTCATTGGCTCTATGTCCCGTTTTTCCACAAGACCAACATTTGTCACCATAATCCTTTTTAGATTTTCTTTTAAACCTTTTCTTTTTAGAAGTTTCTCCTTCTTTCTTTTCTTTACGCCTGTGGCGTCCTTTAGGTTTATCTGAAGATCTGTGTTTCTTTGACACTCTTTTTGATGGAGCGGCTATTGATTTGTAGCCGAAGTCTTGGCAAAAACTACCAAGCTCGGCTTTGGACTGTAGTCTATCCTTTTTAATAAGACTTTTAAGTTTTAGGTCTGTACATAGGTCTGTACATAAGTCTTCATCGTCTTCTTTTGAGAAGAATTCTTTGTCAATAGCTTTCCCTTTATCTACTTGAGATAGTATTTTATCAGTAATACTTTCCATCTCAATTTTATTAAGTCGAAGCTAAATATCTTTTAGTTCTTCTTTTACTGATTTAAGTTCAGTTTGAAGATGTTGGATAGTAGTAGGCTCTTCTGTTTTTACAAAGAATCTATTCATTACCTTTTTCATATCAAAAGGTTCTATCTGTGGTCGATTTTCCTTTTGTTTAATGATAATGTTTTTTAACTCAGTTAAATATTTTCTTCTTAATTCATCATTATCTATGTGTTCGATGATGTCGAATAAGACTTCTTTGGAGTCTTCTGTGATTACTCTAAGAGAATTTTGACTACATACGCAAATTGCGCCAGTACAGTTACAACTGTCTTCTACTGAGCTGTTGTTGTCTGAGTCATATGCGACATTAATCAATTCATTATCACTATTAGAATAGCTATCAGTGGATGAAGATGATGAACTGTTATCTTTATCTTCTAGAATTGCGTAAAGTTTTTCTTTAGTGTTGTCATTAATTTCAAGAGTATTTACTTTACTCTTTTTCTTTTTTCTAACTTTGTACTCATTGGCTCTATGTCCCGTTTATCCACAAGACCAACATTTGTCACCATAATCCTTTTTAGATTTTCTTTTAAACCTTTTCTTTTTAGATGTTTCTCCTTCTTTCTTTTCTTTACGCTTGTGGCGTCCTTTAGGTTTATCTGAAGATCTGTGTTTCTTTGACACTCTTTTTGATGGAGCGGCTATTGATTTGTAGCCGAAGTCTTAGCAAAATCAAACAAGCTCAGCTTTGGACTGTAGTCTATCCTTTTTAATAAGACTTTTAAGTTTTAGGTCTGTACATAAGTCTAAACTGGTAACATTGATAAAACTTATTAAGTCTCCGTACGTAAGATTGTCATATGGAATTTGACCGTTAAACCTATCCCTAATTTTAGTTCTTACCTTTTCGGTAAATAATCTGGGTAATCCACTAATAAATCTTTCCTTCCAGAAAGGTTTATTGCAGTCTTCTCTGACCATTACTTTTTCTATGAACATATCTTTATACCACCTAAAGTCTGTTAATTTTGGGCAGCTAAGATTATTTAGAAGTTCAAGACTTCTATCCTGAAATAATTTTGATTCACCAATAAAATGTTTGGCTATACAGTAGATTAAAGTTGCAGTAACGTTTTCTTTAGATTCTTGCTCTGCTATTTGAGTATTATTTCCAGTTTTTACAACAGTTATTACTGCTTTGGCATTCAGGATTTGATTCCTTTTTTCGTCGGAAAGGTAATTATCCCACCAATTTTTTAATGTACCAGTAAAGCCTGATACTATTAAGGTTGCTGCGTGTTTATCTGACGCATTTTTCATTTTGTATGCTGTTACGGAAATTCCTATTTCGTGGAGCTTTTTATAAATTTGGCTTTCAGCTAAATCATCAATATCCATTCGGAAATTCCAGTTCCATCGTGACTGGAGTGGGATAGATAGATATCTTCTTCGAATTGAACGTCTGGAAATGACGCTCTTTTATAATAATTCTTTTTATTAGGGTTTCGAGGATCATTCGTTAATCTACTTACTTCAGGAGTAGTGGTAGAGATAGTTTTTAGAGTAAGTGAAGGTTTTAATTTATTTATAGAATCTACTAGCTCTTTAGAAGCTCTTTCTATCATCTTTAGTTTAGTTTCCCTGTCAGGGATGGTTTCTTCCTTTAACAGAATTTCATATTTGTTATTTAATGAAGTTAACTGTGTTTGCAGTTTATGGAGTTCAACGGTTTTATCTTTGCTAGTACTAGTTTGTTCTATATTAGGCTTTGAGATACTTAGTTTTGTTTTAAGTTGTTCTTCTATCTTTTCTAGAAGTTCATTTGTAAAATCAAACTTTTCTCTTAATTGAGGGAATTTTTCTTTAGAAAATTCAGGGATTTTGATAGTAGGATGTGTTTCAATAGTAGATGCTACCATCGTTCCAGTAAGGGTTGCTATCTTGTTGGTATCTTTTAGTTGATTAGATACAACATGTAAAAGGTTATTCGTGTAGTTATTTTGGATAATTATTTTGTTTAGATCTTTGTTTGTTGGTTCTTTGTCAAGGTAGGTACTTTCTCTTTTAAAAGGGGAAGCTGTGACTACCTCATTTTGAACGGGTATTATGATTTCATCTAATGGTGGAATGGTGGCCTCTATTATACCTTTATTTTTGGTATACCATTTATTGATAATCATTTGTAAAGATTCCTTTTGATTTGGAATCTGTCCTGTTAATTCGAACCATCTAAGGAATTCAATATCACATCTAAGTCTTTTTAAGTCCTTAATCTATTTATTTCTAAAGGTTTTTCTTTGGTCAAAAGAATAGGTATATACATACCATTCTCTTTTAATGTTATTATTAGGGTGTTCCCACTGAGCATTTAGACTTTTCCAGTCTATTTTGAAATTATTTTCTTCTTTAAGGGTTCCGAGTCTATCAATTGTTTCAGTGGATGGACTTTTATGAATAAAAAGACTCTTTTGATAGATTACTTTAGGAACGGTTTTGTTAAAATCTACTCCTTTTATTTTTCTATCAAGTTCTTCGATTAACTCTTCGTCGCTTTTATCGCTTTTACAACTTTTATTATTTCCCTCAGGGGGTTTGAAAGAAGAAGGTCTACTGAAGGATATTCTTCTACGGGAAGAGGCTTCGCTTAAAGAGTTAGATCTTAAAAATTTTAAGTCTACTGCTCCTGTAGGATGTTGAATAACTTGTTCGATGTATGAACTTTCTGGTTCATATTTTGGTTGAGTTATGGCTTCAAAACGCCATTCATCTTTTGATAATATCTCATCTCATCGAATCATTCTAGGGACGAAGGTGTTGCTATGTTCTTGGTTTGCTTCCATGAGCATAGTAACTCTTTTACTACTTTCAATTTTAGCTTTTGGGGCTAAAGTAGTTTTCATGAGTCTATAATACACTCTGTATATTACAGTTATCTCTCTTGTATTAATTTTACTACTCATATTTTTTGTTTTAATATTAAGAGTTAGAGTATCTAAAATATTCTGATCATTTATGTCAACCGAATAATTTGGATAACAATTAAAGTAAACTGGACCTTGGGCTAAGTTACTTTGTAAGACTCCTAATAATGAATCGTCAAAATTTAATAGTCTATCATCTCTTAGTAATAGATAGAGGGGAGTGTCTAAACCTAGTCTATATAAAGGTTTGACAGCTATTTGAACAAGTCCTATATGGAGAAAATTGTTTTTTTTCTTATACTGTTGTATATCATGTGTTGCTAATAACTTAATTGTTTCAATACAGTTATTAATAGCAATTGTTGATTCACAAGTTTTGATGTTATAGCTTTTAATAAAATCAAACTTGTCAGTATGATATATCGTATTAAAAGATTCTCTAGGAATACTCCAATTTTGTAAATCATTATCTATTTTGGCAATATTAGTTACCACCGAGATATTAGCACTATTAAGAATTTTATTATTCTCGGAATTATTCATTTTAATACTGAGATGTATACATGTTGATACAGATATTCATTGTTTTTATATTTTTTAGAATTATTCTTTTTCTATGTTGATAACTTTCAAGATTATCTTTATAAAATTCAATTTCTCTTTCTATAGTTAATAAAGCTTTATTTCGCAGATTATTATATCTGATTATATTTTTGCAGATTCTAATATTGTTTTCAGCACAATTTATTTTTCTATTTGTGTTTTGGAGATGTTTAAGAGATCTCCATTTCTGACTATTATAGAATCCTATATAATGAAAAGTTTTATGTTTCATTTATAAATAGATTTTAAAGACTTTAAAAGTTTCAGGGAGAGGTATATTGTCCTTAAGGTTTCTATGTTTACTCTCTTTGTTATCTAATTCAGAACTATTTATCGTAATAACTCTTCTACTGTTCTTAAAAGTATATCGTTTACTATTTATCTTCTTTCTTATCAATATGATCTGGTTCTTAAGTTATCTTAGAAGTGTTTTTAGTTCTAAGTTATCTTGGGGGTTAGGAGTTGAACGTGTTCACTGTGTCCTGTTGTGTCCTGTCTAACAGCGGCTCTCCTGGCCTATATTGACGACGGCAACTGACGGCAGCTTAATAGGGTTCAACTAACTCTCTCGTAGAGACCCTCACTGAGAACAATAACCTCACACTAGAGAATAGGATCATGAAGATATAAAGAAGATGAACAATAAACATATACTGGAATGAATAGTATAGAGCAATTAAGATCTATAGTATGAAACTGATAACAAGATGTGACGACCCAACCAGTCGTCTCATGAGTACCGCTCCATTTCCCCCATTTCAGCTTCTTTACATTTCGGTATCCGTGTTTTATATGATCGGGTTGATAAGTTCGAGTTCGGAGAGGATTTGGTAAGAAATGAGACACTTAGTCTCTTTTAAGAAGGCTTAAGTTGGAAAAGTTAACCGGATGTTAACTTATGTGTTATAAGGCTCGGAAGTGAGTTTCGATGGTTCGGTTAGCTTCGGGAGGTGATTTGTGACTTAGGAGCGCGATCAGAATGAGTTTTGGAGTTGTAGAGAAGATTTAGGCTTGAATTGGCGAAATTGTTATTTTGGCAAATTCCGGTTGATAGGTGAGATTTTGATATAGGGGTCGGAATGGAATTCCGAGAGTTGCAGTAGCTTCGTTGTGTCATTTGGGATGTGTGTGAAAAATTTCAGGTCATTCGGACAAGATTTGATAGACCTTTTGATCGAAAGCATAATTTAAGAGTTCTTGGAGTTCTTAGGCTTGAATCCTATGTTAAATTGGTGATTTGATGTTGTTGGAAGTGTTCCGAAATGTTGAACAAGTTTGAACGATGTCATGGGATGTGTTGGTACAATTAGTTTGAAGTTTCGGGGATCCCGGGATGTTTTAGGCCGAACATCATAGTTGCAACAGGTCCAGGAGGGTTGCAGGCCCCAAAACTCACCCACGCGGTCCGCAAAAAAATGAGTGCGCCCACGGTGAGTGCTGTGCGGACCGCACAAAAGCGGGTGCAGCCGCGGTAGGCGTCGCGCGGACCGCACAAAAGTGGGCGCGGCCGCGGTGAAGAACCTTCCCGCTGGTCCAACTTCGAAAGCTCATATATTTTGATATACAAGGAATTTTGAGGTGATTAAAAAACGAAAGTTGTAGCCCTTCGTGTCTAGTTTCCAGAAAGGTAAAGATATCGCAACTTGGATATTTGTAGCAAACGTTATGACCAAAATACTAAAGCCTATCACTACAGTAGAAGGCATGTGCGGCCGCGGTTGTGTTTGCGCGGACCGCACTGGCTTGCGCTGACCGTGGTCGTTTTGGTGCGGCCCGCGGTAGCTGAAATCTGAGGGGGTACCTATAAATACGAAGTTTTGGGTTTTATTTAATATTTTGACTTAGAGAGCTCGGATTTTAGCGATTTTTCGAAGGTTTTTCAAGAAATTCATCGGGGTAAGTAATTTTAACTCAGATTTAGCTAAAATACATGAATCTATCACTGAATTCATCATTTAATTCGTGATTTGGGATGGAATTTGGGAAGAAAATTGTGAAATCTTTCAAAAATGTAAAATGATGATTTGAAGGACCAAATGGTATCGGAATTGGATAATTTTGGTATGGTTAGACTCGTGAGGGTATGAGGATTCTGAAAATGTAAATTTTACCCTATTCCGAGACGTGGGCCCAGGGCTCGGGTTTTGCTAATTTCGGGATTTTTGATATTTTTCAAATGTTTTCGCTTGGGCTTTGTTCCCTTAGCATATTGTGACGTATTCGTTCTGATTTTGGATAGATTCGATGCGCGTGGAGGCCAATTTGAGAGGTAAGGGCATAGCGAGCTAGAGTTTTGGCCAGTTTGAGGTGAGTAATGATTTTAAATGGTGTCCTGAGGGTTTGAAACCCCGGATTTGCACAACGTAGTGCTATACTAAGTTGAGATACACGTTGTGTGACGAGCATGAGGTTCAATGCTATGGGGATTGTGACTTGGTCCATCCCGAATGATATTTTACTATATTTTTTATTGAGACATATACTTTATTATTGTGAATTGGGCTTGTTGCCATGCTTGGGGCCTTGTGCCGACCTGTAGAACCCTTAGGGGATTTTTGACTGGTTTTCCTCACTTATTTTGTTAAAGAATTTATATCCTCAGTCATGTTTCCAATTGTTTAAGAATGATATGAACCAGATTTTTGAAATGTTAATCATAAATAGGAAGAGATATGAGGGCTGAGATCCCGACCGTACATTATGCCTGAGAGGCTGTGATTTTTAAATGACTGAGAGGGGTCGAGGACCCAATAGTGAGGATATTTTACATATTATGGATCAGGCTGCACGCCGCAACAATTACATATTATGGATCGGGCTGCACGCCGCAGCAGATATATATATTATACATATTATGGATTGGGTTGCACGCCGCAACAATTACATATTATGGATCGAGCTGCATGCCGCAGCAATTACTTATATGGATTGGGCTGCACGCCGCAGCAATTATATAGCGCTTGGGCTGAAGGAGCCCCTCCGGAGTCTGCACACCCCCAGTGAGCGCAGTCGACTATTATTTTTATGGATCGGGCTGTACGCCACAGCGATATACGGATCGAGCTACACGCCACATCGGTATATATATATTTATTGATTCGGTTATCGTGAGAAGTATATGAATTAAGAACTGAGGATAAGAATGAATAAATGAACTGAAATGCTTGGGGAGCTGATTTATACTGATTATATCTGTTTTAACTGGTTTAAAGAATTTCACATGATTTCCTCATTCACTACTACTTAAACAATTTTACTGTTGTGGTATAGAACTGCTTAGTGCCTTTACGTGATTTCATACTGTCAGCCATTATTTATTGTTATTACTCACTGGGTCGGAGTACTCACATTACTCCCTGCACTATGTGTGCAGGTACAGGTATTCCTGAGGCATAGAGCGAGCTTTCATGCCGTTCTGTTTTCATCGGAGTTATCGAGGTAGCTACATGGCATTCGCAGACCCGATTTCTCCTTCTATCTCCACTTATTATTCCACATTTTAGACATATTTCTGTATTAGATTGTTGGAACCTTGTATTAGAGGCTCAGACTTGTGACACCGGATCAATAGGCTGTTTTACAGAGATTTTTTCGTGATTATGGTTTCCACACATTTCATCTATTAAAATTTATACTTCTATTTATATTAAATTGGTATTGAATTATAAAGAAAAAGATTGTGAGATGTTAATTGGTCGGGCTTGCCTAGCATTGTGTTGGGCGCCATCACGGCCGGGGTTGGGGTCGTGACACAAGATTTCAACGAACCATACCAATAAGCGGATCTGAAGTATATATAATTGAAAATGTGGAAATGAAAGTAAATTAATGACAAGTTTTAAGAAACTTACTTTTATTTGAACATCAAGAACATGCAGAACAAGAGGAATTTTACAGCAAAGGGAGGGAAAACATAAGAAAGAAAATGGGCGATTTTCGGTCTGCCCTGAATATTACAATTTGAGAGTCTTATTGTGACGACCCGACCCGTAGTCTCATGAGTTACCGCCCCGTTTTCCCCATTTCATATTTCTTTATGCTTCATTATCAGTGTTGGGTGTGAACGAGTTGATTTGGATTGGTTTTAGTAGGAAATGAGACACTTAGTCTCTTTAAGGAAGGTTTGTTTTGGAAAAGTCAATCGGACGTTGACTTATGTGTTAGAGGCCTCGGATTTGAATCACGATGATTTGGTTAGCTTCGGGGATGATTTGTGACTTAGGAGTGTGATTGGAAGTAATTTTGGAGGTCCGGTGTAGAATTAGGCTTGAATTGGTGAAGTTAGTATTTTGGCGAATTCCGGTTGATAGGTGAGATTTTGATCCGAGAGTCGGAATGGAATTCCGAGAGTTGTTGTAGCTTCGTTAGGTGATTTGGGATATGTGTGCAAAATTTCAGGTCATTCGGACGTGGTTTGATTGGGTTTTTGACGCGAAACATGAGTTAATTGTTTAACGAGCGAAATAGGTATTGAACTGAGCAAATGAGATCCGAATTGAGTTTCTAATGATGGGCTATATTCGTATTATTATTTGTGACTCATAGGAACAAGAATCATCAAATTCCGAGGTCCCAGGCCCGAGAAATGAATTTTTGAGTAAAATTGCTTTCTGAAAATATTTAAGGAAAATGGAAATGAAATTTGATTAGAAAGTGATGGTATCCGACCCGTATTTTGGTTCCGGTGCCCAGTACATGTCCTATATATGGTTTAAGCAATTTCTGTAAAGTTTGATTGAAAATGGACGTCGTTTGACGTGTTTCGAACTCAAAATGGAAAATTTGATGTTTTATGAAATTTGAAGGAATTCTTGGATTTTAAAGCTTAATTCGTGGTATATAACGTTATTTTGACTATTTGATCGCACGGTTAAGTTTGTATTGTATTTTGGAACATGTTGGTATAATTATTTAAGGTCCCGAGGGCCTCGGGTGGATTTTGGAAGGTTAACGGAATGGAAATCGGATAAAAGGACTGCTGGAATTTTCTGCTGCATAAGCTGTCTTGGACAGCAATTGTGCAATCGTGGAGCCTATTTCGGAAGCTTATATCTCAAAATACATAAGGAATCTGTAAATTTACAAAAACATAAATGTTGTAGCCCTTGCATCCTAGTTTTCAGAAAGCTAAACCATTAATTATTTCGACATTTATACAGAAAGTTATGATTGATTGAATAAGGGTTGGTAAAGCTGTTTTGAAATTTTCCAAAAATGTTTGATGCGAGGGGGCTACTTTGGAAGCTTATACCTCGAAATCCATAAGGAATCTGAAAATTTACAAAACATTTAAGTTGTAGCGCTTGTATTCTAGTTTCTAGAAAGTTAAATCATTTATCATTCCGATATTTTTACAGAAAGTTATGACAGACTTAGTGAAGGCTGGGACTGCTTTTTGTTTTGGCTGGAAATAAGTGCAAGTCGCATTTCATAGATGCGACTTGCCTCGAAAACAGCTTATATTCGGGAATTAGCCATTTTTATTCATTTGTGACGATTGTAGAGCTTGGGAAAAGCGATTTTCAACAGATTTTTTAAGGGAAACATTTGGGGTAAGTGTTCTATATCCAAAAGTGGTTATATTTTATAAATACATGGTTATATTAATCGTTTAATTCAGATTTAAATGGAAGAAATTGGAATTTTTGCAAAACTTTTCAAAAATAAAAAATTAAGATTTGGAGGTCGAGTTGTTGTCGGAATTTGATAATTTTGGTATGGTTGAACTCGTATCGGAATGGGTTGTCGGATTTTATGAGTTTCGCCGGATTCCAAGACGTGGGCCCCACGGGCGAATTTTGAGTGTAATTTCGGATTTTTTATGGAAAATGTAGAATTCCATATGGAATTAATTCCTATAATTTTTATTAACTGAATCGAATCGTTATGGGTAGATTCGAGGCATTCAGAGGTCAATAAGGGGCAAAGGCATCGCGAGCTAGAGAATTAATCGGTTCGAGGTGAGTAATTGATGTAAATGATGTCCTGAGGGTTTGAAATCCCAGAATTTCACATCGTAACGCTATATTGAGGTGACTTGCATGCCGGATAACGGACGTGGGGTAGAACACCATTGGGGATTGTGACTTGGTCCGTCTCGAGAGATGTTTGTACCGTGTTTTCTACTTGAACTAAATTGAGAATCATCTTTACTTAGATTTAATTGTTACATTTGGGCTTCTTGCTAATTATTTGAATCCTTCAGGGATTGATATCACTGCTTTCACATATTTTGCATATCATTTGACCTCAGTCCAAGGTTTTAAATACTGTTTTGCAAACTCAGCCATCTTTCTAAGATTTAAAAACTTAAATGATATTTCTAAATGATATTCCGGGCTGAGAACTACTGTTTTACAAATGCCCAAGGGGCTTATGATGGTTTCTGGACTGAGCATGGATCGGGCTGCGCGCCGCAGTAGTATTACATTGATATTGAGGCTGAGAGCCTGGTTGAGTACAATGATATTGAGGCCGAGAGCTTGGTTGATTATACTGAGATTGATATGAGGCCGAGAGCCTAGATTTGATGTCACGAGATGACTTGATATTGCGCTTGGGCTGTAGGAGCCCCTCCGGAGTCTGCACACACACCCAGTGAGCGCCGTCGACGATAAATAAATGGATGGCCCGGGTTGCACGCCGTAGTGGGTACTAGAGTGTACCATCATATGCATTGCATTGCACTCATGCATTTGTTTATATCGATTATACCTGTCTCAGTATTTGGTACTCTAATTTAATTGACTTGTTGCTTCACTATTTGTTGTTCTAAACTGCCAGTTATAGTTTACTTTGTATTTTTCCATGATTTCTTATTCTCAACCTTTATTTATGTTTATTAATCACTGGGTCGGAGTACTCACATTACTCCCTACACCTTGCGTGCAGATCCAGGTACACCACAAGCTGAGTGAGGATTTGTTTAGCTGAACAACAGTATCCGGGAGTATTGAGGTAGCTGCATGGCATTCGCAGCCTTGATCTCTCCCCTCTATCTCTATCTTTTATTCCGCATTTTTCCTAGACTGACTTGTAATAGGGGGATATTCTGTATTAGAGGCTCATATTCGTGACACCAGATTCTATTGGGCTATAGTGTGATATTTTAATTGAACTTCCGTAGATTTTATTATTAATTATACACTTGAATGTAAGGACTTAGTAAATTCTCTGTGATATTTATTTATAATCTGAATAAGAATTTGGGATAATGTTGTTGAATGGTCGGGCTTGCCTAGCAGTGTGTTGGGCGCCATCATGACTGGGGTTAGGGTCGTAACAAGTTGGTATCAGGGCCTAGGTTAATTGGTCTCGCGAGTCATGAGCCGGTTTAGTAGAGTCTTGCGGATCGGTATGGAGACGTCTGTATTGATCCTCGAGAGGCTGCAGAACCTTTAGGAAAACTTCATATTCTTGAAATTCTTGTCGTGCGACTTTGTTGATCCGAACACTAAAAATTTCTATCATTCTATTCTCTCGCAGATGGCGAGGACTCGTGCTACTGGACGAGGCGGACAACCACCAGTGCCACCCACTGATGCCACCAGAGGCCATGGACGCGGTCGTGGGCGTGGTAGAGGTAGAGTAGTACGGGCAGCACCTGTTAATCCACCAGCTGCCCCAGTTCCAGATCAGGCTCCAGCAGCTGTACCAGTTCAAGCACCAGCTATGCCTATTGTGATTTCGGGTCTTCAGGAGACCTTGGCTCAGATTTTGACAGTTTGCACTGGCCTAGCTCAGGCGATCTTAGCCACTACAGCCGCAGCTACTTCACAGGCCAGGGAAGGCACCCAGATTCCTGTTAATCGCACAGCTGATCAGGTTGTGCAGGGATTGCATACACCGGAAGCTGTTCCAGCTCAGCCGGTTGCACCAGTTAAGAACCTTGTGGTCCCAGCTATGCCAGACGATGAGCAACGTCATCTCGAGAGATTTGGTAGGCTCCAGCCTCCGACATTCAGTGGTGCAGAGGGCGAGGATGCCCAGGGTTTTCTCGACAAGTGTCAGCGTATGCTTCGCACCGCAGGGATTTTGGAGTCGAGTGGTGTATCTTTTACTACATTTCAGTTCCAAGGAGCTGCATTTACCTGGTGGGAAGATTTTAAGAGGCGTAGACCTGTTGGTGCAGCGCCCCTTACTTGGCAACAGTTCTCCACTCTATTTCTGGAGAAGTATGTACCTCAATCCCGCAGAGACTCATGATCTCAAACCACTAAACTGAGCACAAATGCTCAATACGATCGATCGGGTCGCTACACATCATTAGAGAACTAAAGAGTGAGTTAACAAACATGTCAAACAAAGACATAACTTTACTAACTGTTTCAACTAAGGAAGATAATGTACATGAAATACGCATGAGGAATCATATCCAAATCTCAATAACAACATTGTTGCAGCGTGCAACCTAACCCCAATCTCAACTATAGATACTGTTACAACGTGTAACCCGATCTCCACATCATTATTAATATAATGTTACATCATGCAACCCGATCCCTATATTAATAATCATATATTGTTGCAGCATTTATCCCGGTCTCAATATCAATAATAATATACAATCGTAGCGTGCAATCAGATCTCAATATACTAGTTCATATGAAACCTTCCAATAACAACCAAGCACAAAAAAAAATCACAACATAGCACAAAAAGAACGAATACACATGATTCAACAAGGAAATATGAACTCGAACGAAGTAAAATAGGCAACCCAATATCCAAGAGATAGCTTCACACATTTAATGGAAAGGCTACAACAAATCATAAATATGAGAACAATCTAATAGTCATCCAATCTGACATAGCATAGAAGAATAAGATATGAAACAGGTAAATGCATGTATCAAGTAAAGGCAGGTAACAGATAAATGCATATAATAAGAAAAAACTTGTAACAAGTAAAGCCATGTATCAAGTAAAGACAGATAACAAGTAAAAGCATATAATAAGTAAAATCATGTAATAGTAGTAGATCAATTAGAAAGTGTAGATGTAATAGTAACAAACAGGGTAGGGACATAGATGTGATAGTAACAGACCAAATAAGAAACATAAAGGTAAACTAAAAAGGAAACATCGATGTGAAAGTAACATACAAGGTAGAAGAAATACATATGTAAACCAAGGTAGAGTGTATGTATGTGTCTAAGGAACGAATAACCATAACATAAAGTCCAACTCCCACCCTCTCTGCATAGTGACAACCAACGTGCCAGTCTTATATCAAAGTGTAACGACCTGACCGATTATTTTCAGTATTTTAGCCCCTTTCCCCTTATTTAATGCTTTAAATATGTGTTTTTATGGTTTACATAACTTGTTGGGGTGGTTAGTTTGGTTTCGAGAGAGTTTTGGATCAATTTGGGACACTTAGTCCCTTGGTTGGAGGCTTAAATTCTAAGAGTTGACCAGAGTTTGATTTTTTTTGTAGACGACTCTAGAATGGTATTTTGATGGTTTTAATAGCTTCATGTGGTTATTTGGGACTTAGGTGTTTGTCTGGATTTGGAGGTTCCTAAGTTGTTTTGGCGTGAATTGGCGAAAGTTGGAAAGTTGAAGGTTGATAGGTTTGTCAGAGGGTTCACTTTGTTGATATCGGGTTCGGATTGTGGTTTCAGGAGTTAGTATAGGTTCTTTGTGTCATTTGAGACTTGCATGAAAAATTTGAGGTCATTCCGAGTCGATTTGATATAGTTCGGCATGAGTTTGGAAGTTGAAAGTCCACTAGTTCATTAGGCTTGAATTGAGGTGTGATTCGTAGTTTTGACGTTGTTTGGTGCAATTTGAGGTCTGAAGTAGGTGCGTGTTATATTTTGGAATTGGTTTGTGTGATTGGGGAGGGTCTCGGGGTCCTCGAGGTGTGTTTCTGAACATTTCCACCATGTTTTAGATTGTATTATCAATTCTAGTTTCTTTTATCATGATCGCGACTAAGGAGTCACATTCGCAGAGGGCTTTTTGGGAGGCATGAGAATTTGTTCGTCACGTTCGCGGAGCTTTAGAGAGGTAGTGCTTTGCGTTCGCGGGTGATGGAGCGCGTTCGCGTAGGCATAGTTGAGTTGGGCATCGCGTTCGCGAAGAAGGGTTCAACAACCAGTGAGTTTTTTCTTAGCGGTCGCAAAAAGGTTTTTTGCGATCTCGATTTATATAACTGGGCAGTCCATTTAAGTACTCTATTTCGAGGGTTTTTGTTATTTTATCACACTTTGAGTCAGAGAGCTCGAATTTGGACAATGTTGGAGGGGATTTTCACGATTTGGATGGGGGTAAATAATTTTTATTCGGATTTGCTTATATTTCATGATTCCAAACTTAAATCTAGCGGTTGTTTGATGAATCAAATTGAAGAAATCGGGGATCTAAATAAAAACTTTTCTAAAACATAAATTGATGATTTAAAGGCCCATTGAGGTCGGAATTAGATGAAATTGGTGTAGTTGGACTCGTATCGGAATGGGAATTCGGAATTTATGAGTTTTGTCGGGGTCCAGGGTGCATGCCTTGGGTTGAATTTTTGGTTTTAGTTAATGATCAAAGCTTAATTATTCGAAATTGTTTATCTGGTTATTTTGGCTAGATTCCCGATCTGGATGTTGACTCACGTTGGAAGGGCTTATTAGAGGACTGATTTAGCTTGATTGATGTAAGTATCTTGCATAACTTTGTGTGAGGGAAATTACCCTAAGAATTTGCTCTTATTTGCAATATTTTCTCTATGTGAAACAACGTATACATAAAGTGACGAGTGTATACACCAGCGTATGTGTTGGTTGTGACCGAATTAGACCTTAGGCTATTAATATGCCTTGTTTTGGAGTTGTTTGTTATATGAATCGTGCTTTTATTTTGTTGTTCACTCCCCACGCCCTTATATTATTTTGATGATTCTTGTACACATTGTTATTGAGTCGCGAGCTATATCGTGTTGTGGCATTGGTATTGTTATTGTGGTGATGGTCACGACCCAAATTCCATTAAAGGTCGTAATGGCGCCGGACACCACTGTCAGGCAAGCCAACACTAAATAATGAATTTAGTTCTCGTTTTAGTATTTTTGAAATCAATATTTTCCTTCAATTTAATAGTAAAAGATGGACTTTACATAATAAATAATAATGTTTTAACAATTTCAATACTAAATAACCCATAATCATCCCAGAACCCGGTGTCACAAGTACATGAATGTTTACCAAGGAATAAAATAAAATACAATAACTGTCCGAAATACAATTTGGACAGAAAGAAAAAATACAATACTCTGAAGGAGACTTTGCTGGCTGCGGGTCGTCTCGAGAGATGCAGCTCACCTAAGTCTTTGTGTCAACCATGTTGTTGCGCCCACTAGGTCACTAGACATGCATGTGCTTGTGCAACAAAAATGCGTAGCAATAGTAGTATGGGTAAGAAAATAACGCGTACCCAGTAAGTATTCAGTCTAACCTCGAAGAAGTAGTGACGAGAGATCGACTTCGATAGTTACTAGTGGTCCAACAATATCGGGTACAGTAAGGAAATGAATAAATATGAAACAGAGTAAATATATGAAATAAACATGTATAAGATACGTGGTACAATTTCCCTCTTTACAATTTTACTCAAACTCTTAACTAGCAAGTTCCCTCCGTAACCGAAGCATATATATGTAGATATAGTGGATGTCATCAAGAGGTTGTCATAATTCAAATCAGGGAAAAACCCTCAGATACATTGGCTTCTAGCCAAATGTTACGCACGATTCCGTGAGAAATAAAATATATATATATAGGAAATGCCGAGGCGTGCGGCCCGATCCAACATAAAAGTAAATTGTGCACTTCCAGAGGGTCGAATGGCACGAACCATAGATGCATCTATTAACCTACCAACGCGATCGGCCCGCTCCCATGAGAGTAGTAGAAGGAAATACCTCGCTCGCGAATCTTACGTGCAACACGGTCAAATATAAATTTAAGGAGTTACCTCGCTCGCGAATCATACATGCAATGCGGTAGAACATAGGTTTAAATAATTACCCCGCTCGTGGATCATACGTGCGACGCGGTTACACATAAATTTCTTAATTTATTAAGGTATTCCTCGATTCTCTTTAAATTACGAATTTCAAATGAAAGCTTTTTAGTTCCCAACCTTTCCTAAATTTCAATTCCTTTCAAAACATTTAATAAGTTAACTCAATCTCGGTTCTTCTCAAGATAATAAATAAACATAATTTAACAACAATATCAACAAGGCATGATGTAAGCCTAAAACTATCCGGACATAGGCATAGCTAGTAGCTACATACGGACTCTCGTCACCTAGTGCGTACGTAGCTCCCACAAATAGAAGCACATAATAATTTAGTTCACCTATGGGGTTAGTCCCTCTTACAAGGTTAGAAAGGAGACTTACCTTGCTCCGAAGTTCCATAACCGGCTCCCAAGCCCTTCCGACTATTCAAACCGACGCCCAATGTTCCAAAACTAGTCAATAATGATGCAAACTCATTAATATATGCTCAAATACTCATTAAAATCCTATTTACAACAATTCCCAACTTTGCTTGAAAAGTTGATAAAATCACCCTCGGGCCCACGCGCCCGTATTCTGAAAATTTTTGAAGATAAACTTTGCCCATGATATCACGAACTCAAAAATATAATTTATTTTCAATTCCATGTCCAAAATTCTTGGCCAAAATCCGAATATACAAGATTTTAGGTTTTTCTACCAAAACCCCAATTTCTACTAGTTTCCATGTTCAAATCTATGTAAACTCATGTATTTTAACTCAAAATTTGAAGAAAGCACTTACCTCATTATGATTGATGAAGATGGCACTCCAATGTGCTCTAAAATCAGCGCCCATGGGCGAAAATAAAATGAAATAGAGCCAAACCCTCGTTTTTAAAGAAGACATTGCCAGCCCCGACTTTCGAACATGCTGTCACTTGACCGCTTCTGCGGTTCCGCAGGTGCGGCCCAACTACCGCTTCTGCGGTCTATACCCCAGCTGCCCACTTCCGCTTTTGCGCCTTCCTTTCCGAATGTGTGGTCTCGCTTATGCGGCGAGATGACCGCATATATGGTCTCAACACTTCCCTACTAAACCGCAGTTGCGCCCATTTGGCCGCTTCTGCGGCTTCCACACCTGCGGCCAAAATCTCGCATGTGCGGTCACACCAGATGACAGCAGGCTTAGAAATTTTCATACGGCCGAATTCAATCCGTTAACCACCCAAAATCCACCCGAGTCCCCCGGGACCCCGTCTAATCACACCGACCAGTTTCAAAACATAATGCAGACCCGCTTGAGGTTTCAAATCACCTCAAACAATGCTAAACCATGAATCGCACTCCAACTCAAGCTTAATAAATTTTAGAACTTCAAACTTCTACATTCGATGTCGAAACCTATTAAACATGTCCGATTGACCTCAAATTTTGCACACAAGTCACACTTGACATTACGGACCTACTCCAACTTCCGAAATCAGAATCCGACCCCGATATCAAAAAGTCCACTTTCGGTCAAACTTCTCAAAAACCTTCAAATTTTTAACATTCGCCAAACGATCCAAAATGACCTAAGGACCTCCAAATCCACTTCCGGACGCGCTCCCAATACCGAAATCAACATACGGAGCTATTTTCAGACTCGGAATTCCAAACAGACATCGATAACATTGAAATGCACTCCAACCCATATTTATGAAATTCTTCCAAAATGCTAACTTCCAAAATAGGGGCCGAAACGCTCCCGGGTCATCCAAAACCCAATCCGAACATATGCCCAAGTCCGAAATCATTGTAACTGCTGGAACCTTCAAATCCTGATTCCGAGGCTGTTTACTCTAAAATCTAATATTAGTCAATTCTTCTAACTTAAAGCTTTCGAAATGAGAATTTTTTTTCCAATTCAACTCCGAACTTCCTAAAATTCAATCCCGACCACGCGTACAAGTCATTATACCTAAAGTGAAGTTGCTCGTGGCCTCAAACCGCCGAACGACACGCTAGAGCTCAAAACGACCGGTCGGGTCGTTACATTCTCTCCCACTTAAACATACGTTCGTCCTCGAATGTGCTAAGAACTATGTCGGAGTTGTCTGAAATCACTGTTTAAAACCTCATGCACTTACACGTGCTACCACAACTCAGTGGAGCACACAGGCTCGAGTAAATCTAAAGATTCCCTTTTTGTTTGGTCAAATTAGCCTTAGAACCAAATTCTAACATCCGAATCTTCTGTCAGACCTATTTCCAACATACGAACACCGTATCAATCACCGCACAATATACTAAAACATGACTGCATACCTTTGCTAAATTTATACCATGCATTGCATAATCACATGACCACAATAACATTCTCTGATAATAATCACCGACATTCCACAGATCTGATGCTCCCAACACACCCCGTGACTCACATAAGTCCTGTTCCAACTCTTGCGACACCGCCACGATGGAAGAGATGTGTAGAAATTCATAACCGACTGTCGAGTCAATAATTCGTTGAGTCTCTCCTCCTAACAAGAACCCTTGCCTCATTATGAACCAAATAACTATACTTGCTCTTTAATGTACTTTATATAAATCTAACCGCACTGATGTTAGGTCCAATAATCTCGTCTCACCCAAAATAAGCTACTCAGGCAATAAGCCACTTCAGACACGACCAAAAGTCCCATATGATGCCACAATGTGCCAACAAGCTACCAACTCGAATGTGATACATAAGGAAAACGAACTCTGGAAAGGACTACTCAACCCATGCAACTAACTAGACATCAAAAAGGCATTATGAACCTTCCTCAGAAAATGAAAAACAAAACACACAAAAATGGTTATAGGGGACTGTACTCAACACCATACTATTGCGGTGTGCAAAACCCGATCTGTACAACATATCTGTGGCGGCATGACACCTAATTCACATATAATAATCTATAAGGAATTACTTACCGAGCTAAAATGCTCATACCTGTGAAATACCCGAACATCGGCCACAAGCTCGCCAAGTGCATAATACCATCCCTAAGGAGACAGATAGCGCCATACACCACAAAAATCAAGCACAACTATAGTGTGATATATAATTTGAACCTCGAGAGCCATCCTGCTCACATAACACCATCGCTACGCGGAACCTCACTACATATGAAATCATCGAGCCTTTTCACAACTCACTCGGCACAATATAGTATTACATGAAATAGCCGGCGGCAAAATAACATCCAAGTCCAAATACCCCTCCACAAGGAGCGCTATGTTGAAATGAACACATTCGGCCCGATATAGATCCCACATTCATATCTAGATCCATCCACAGACCTCAAGCCAATTCTGACCGTAGCGCACTGGCTAATAACCTTTCAAGGATCCAGGGTAACCCTTTTTCCCATGACGTACCAGAATAGCCGCCAAATCCGGAACAAATATCTTCAGTTCACAACCAAATGAACCGAGCGCCCTTCAGGCGTAAATTCTCACATCAACGATAATACAACAACCCCCATACTTGGTTTCGGTCTTTAATCATTTAGGTGACTACATGTCACGCTTATACCATCTTTTCGTGGGACATGCCCCCTACCTTCCGCACCAGACAATGAGTCTGCACATACATACTATCGGACACACCAACACTGTAAAGCAATTCAAGAATCCGCAATCAGTATGCAAAAGCCTCTTTACACCAGACACCGATCCTAGGTGATGCCAAAAACAATGTCAGCTAACTCTAACCATTTGAGTCCTTTCTCGCTCATCCGAGCTCGATATTCTTGTCAACACCGAACTGCAACCTTGATCCTCAACTTCCAAATCCCATGCTACTCACTGCACTTAATCATGCCAATGCGCAAGAGCACAATAATTTCATCATAACTATGGAACCACTAATAGGGTAAACACTTCATCATATAGAAACCTTTTACTTAGCTCATTTCAAGAGAACCATTGCAACACGTGACTGAATTCCCACAACTACAGAAAATATAACCCTCTAGTAGTGGCCTAAACCACCATAACTCTCCCAAGATCCATCTATACTAAACAAGCCATAATACTCAAGCGCCTCCAAATAAAATCAATTTCGGCGGTCATCGAGCCTCGCACGTATTGCCACAAATCATATGCATAACTTAACACGCTGAAGGAACTGTTCATTGCTACCATCATGCCTATTCAACCATTTCTAGCTTATTCGACTTCTACTAATTTACTCTGGACTTGCATCAGGAATAATAATAGCTCCATTCAAAACATAACAAACTCAAATCTGCACTCATCCTGAGCGACCTTATTTCACGAGACCACGTTATCTCAAAACCCACGAACCATCTCATACCCTCTTTGTGCGCATATTCGCGTCTTCAACTAGTACACCCATTCTGATAATTTCTTCATGCATCCAAAGCCATTTTCCCTCATTCCTTCAAATGCTACACTGCAAGCCGAAGAAAACATAGAATTCTCCAAGCCCCTTTTTCATAATCCCAGCAAAAGCTCGATACTCAACCAGTACTATGGGCTTGAAATCACTAGGCGTCACACTTTAACCTTTCGATCCACTAGAACTATTATTGAGAGTCACTCACTCTGACTTAGTCCTTAATAATAATCAACTCCAAGGCTTTTCTAGCACATGAACACTTTCTCGATGAAGTACCTGACTGAATCACTTCCCTTGTAGATCACCTTCATAAGAAGCATAAATTTTGAATCTTCCCAAAGCCTAAACATGAGTCAATAAGGCCAGTTATAGTGCACATTTATCAAGTCCTTTGCTCAAGTTACCACTTATGTTCTCTTCCCTTAGCCGTAATAATCCACCAATACGCCGATAACCAGAAACTTCACCAATAGATAAACATGCAACCCAAATTGTAGGCGGTGGGACTCTCCCACTTTTCTTGGAGCCACCCATTACATAACTCTGGAACCCTCCAAGATTCTTTCTTCATCGTCGACCTGATCTTGCACAACCAACTCGCCAAACTCCTCGAAATACTTCTAGTTGACCTCTCATGAACAATCTGAATCACTAACCACATTCGACCTCTTACCGGATAGCCAGTAAAATTCTTCGTATCAAGCAAGCTCATTTCTGTCGCATCTGGTCGCTGGCCGTATAATAGCCAATATTCCATGTTAAGCCCGTATACCTAGTCACTGTCCACCATAAATCCCAAATCACTCTAAACTCTTCTCATGGCGTGTAGTCATCCTACTATAGATACCATGTGTTACTCTGCCACTCTCCCACTTTGGTCAAACTCACTCCTTTAAGCAACTATTCGACTCTCGTTCCTCACTCTTGACCTTATAGAAAATTTAACCACAGCAAGACACCTCCACATGTACTTCCTTATAGGGGTGTTCAAAACCGAACCGAAACCGAACCGAAACCAAAGCTTAATGGATTATTGGTATCGGGTTAACGATTTAACGGATGAGGATTATATTGAAATTTTTTCATTAATGGCTTATCGGTTTAGGGGTCGATTATTTAATTTTCTTAACGGATAATCCATTAACCCGTTAAGAAATATATATATATAAATCCAATCCAAACGCCACTGGTGATATCATATCTCTATGTTCCACATCCAGTCCAAATGCCACCATTATCATAATCGTCCAAGCGTTACCATTGACCTTAAGTTTCGCTTAACTTACCAACTACTATTTTATTTTAGTACCTTCTACTTCTCCAGTAGCGCAAATTTGTCCTTCCTCCTTCGATGATCATCATTCTCTCTCTCTCTCCTTCTCTCTCTTCTGTTTCTCCACCTGGGGCTTTTCGTTCCCTCAGTAACTAAGTTGTCTTTCCTGAAAAAATCCAATGAAGTTTCTTGGACTGGTAAGCCTTCTGACATTTCTGCTCTAGCAGTTTCAACATTTTGTTCACTATGAGCATATGAATGTGTCAAGCTTCAATTAGTTGGGCGCTCTATTTTAATCTCTTGAACACTATCTGTTTTCTAAAATCTTTACAAGAAACTTGTGTTGCATGCAAACTTTTAGCTGAATAGATTAATTTCTAATGTTGAAAACTCTTACTATTGTCTATAGCATAAGTTACTCTAATATTAAGATGTCTATTAACTTAATTATTCTAGGCCGATTCTTCTTCCTTCTACTATCGTAGAATCAACAGTGTAAGAAGAATTTCTAGGTCTTATCATAATTTTCCTACTAATCTGTCCAAACCTCAAAAGGCTCATGTACGAGAAAAAATTTCTTACTCATCTGAGATTTTGACAGGAAACATGAATGTTAAGAACTTCTGAGTACCATTAGCATTCTTTTTTCTATGATGAAATATCAATTGCAAGAAGCATGAAATGTACTGCGTAAGCCGAGGCAAAATCTCAGATGAGTAAGAAATTAGGCCGATAAATCACTCGATAAGGCCTAAACCGATACAAATCCGCCCAATATCTTATCGGGTGGTTAGCAGATTAATACATTTAAAAGCCGATAACCGATAAGCCAAACTGTTAAGAGTAAATAGCCGCCCAATCCGCCCGATAAGCAACCCTACTTCCTCATCCATCACTGCCCATTTGTTGTCTAAAGGGAAAATCTATTTCTGTAGCACTTGAACCAATAGATCGCTACTAATTTTAAACCCCTTCAAAGGTCATCTTTCTCGAGTCATCAATACCAGGAACACCGATTCACTCCTGAACAACCGCACACCGCGATCTCTGATGGCCGCTTCTCCGGCATTATTCACAATACTCTGCCCCAAAGACGAATTGAAGAAAACCATAACAGCGACGAACTTAACGTATTCAATAGGGACAATGACACCACATCACAGATGAAAATTCCACCACGCTTAAAAATACCAAGTCTCGTTACTCCATCAAACCAAACTTGAACATTTATAGCCCGATTGCCCCTCCTCCGCCGGGAAATAAAATTCTGAATCTTGCATTGAGTAAACATCCTTCCAAGTCATTCACTACTCCAACGTATAGACAAACACTCTACCACTACACCAATACTGTGCGATAACAATGCACGAATCGTCATAACAATTAATGCCAAATCTCAAAACCTTAGGTAATACTGATACTGAGCTGAAACGACAGAACGACCTTCCGCAAGGCGATGACAATAGCCTGATCAAATACGCATGGAGCAATATCCCGCACCACATCTGTAGTACCATTACATTTTCTCAATTCCCAATTTATAATAAGCGTTTCACGTCGCATAAGATTGAGTAGGAAAGAAATAAAGGCAAAAGCCACAAAGGAATAAAACCGCACGATGAGGAATCAAGAAGCGAAGTACTCCTAACAGCCCTGTAGCCTTTCAAAAATAAGTACAAACATCTCCATACTGATTCGCAAGACTCTACTAGACTTAAGTGAACCTAGTGCTCTGATACCATGTTGTCACGACCCAAATTTCATTAAAGGTTGTGATGGCGCCGGACACCACTCTCAGGCAAGCCAACACTAAATAATCAATTTAGTTCCCGTTTTAATAAATTTGGTTCCTTTAATTTAATAGTAAAGATGGACTTTACAAAATAAATAATAATATTTTAACAATTTCAATACTGAATAACCCATAATCATCCCAGAACCCGGTGTCACAAGTGCATGAGTGTTTACTAAGGAATAAAATAAAATACAATAACTGTCCGAAATACAATTTGGACAGAAAGAAAATACAAAACTCTAAAGGAGACTCTGCTGGTTACGGGTCATCTTGAGAGATGCAGCTCACCTAAGTCTTCGTGTCAACCATGCCACTACACCCAATAGGTCACTAGACATGCATGTGCCTGTGCAACAAAAATGCACAGCAAGAGTAGTATGAGTACGAAAACAACGCGTACCCAGTAAGTATCCAGTCTCACCTCAAAGAAGTAGTGACGAGAGGTCAACTTTGACACTTACTAGTGGTCCAACAATATCGGGTACAATAAGGAAGTGAATAAATATGAAACAGAGTAAATATATGAAATAAACATGTATAAGATACGTGGTACAATTCCCCTCTTTACAATTTTACTCAAGCTCTCAACTAGCAAGTTCCATCCATAACCGGAGCATATATATGTAGATATAGTGGATGTCATCAAGAGGTTGTCATAATTTAAATCAGGCAAAAACCCTCAGATACACTGGCTTCTAGCCAAATGTTACGCATGATTCCATGAGAAATAATATATATACATATATATATATATATATATATATAGGAAATACCGAGGCGTGCGGCTCGATCCAACATAAAAGTAAATGGTGCACTGTTAGGGGGTCGAATGGCACGAATAATAGATGTATCTATTAACCTGCCGAGGCGATCGGCCCGCTCCCATGAGAGTAGTGGAAGGAAATACCCCGCTCACGAATCATACGTGCGACACGGTCAAATATAAATTAAAGGAGTTACATCGCTCACGAATCATACATGCAACGCAGTAGAACATAGGTTTAAAGAATTACCCCGCTCGTGGATCATACATGTGACACGGTTACACATAGATTTCTTAAGTTATTAAGGTATTCCTCGATTCTCTTTAAACTACGAATTTCAAATGAAAGCTTTTTAAGTTCCCAACCTTTCCTAAATTTCAACTCCTTTCAAAACATTTAATAAGTTAATTCAATCTTGCTTCTTCTCTAGATAAGCAATAAACATAATTTAACAACAATATCAACAAGGCATGATGTAAGCCTAAAACTATCGGACATAGGCATAGCTAGTAGCTACGTACAGACTCTCGTCACCTCGTGCGTAGGCAGTCCCCACAAATAGAAGCACATAATAATTTAGCTCACCTATGGGGTTAATTCCCTCTTACAAGGTTAGAAAGGAGACTTACCTTGCTCCGAAAGTCCATAACCGGCTCACAAGCCCTTCCGACGACTCAAACGACGCCCGACTCTCCAAAACTAGTCAATAATGATGCAAACTCATTAATATATACTCAAATACTCATTAAAATCCTATTTACAACAATTTCCAACTTCGCTTGAAAAGTCGATAAAATCACCCTCGGGCCCACATGCCCGGTTTCCGAAAATTTTCGAAGATAAACTTTGCCCATGATATCACGAACTCAAATATATAATTTATTCTTAATTTCATGTCCAAAATTCGTGGTCAAATTCCGAATAAACAAGATTTTAGGTTTTTCCACCAAAAACCCAATTTCTACTAGTTTCCATGTTCAAATCTACATAAACTCAAGTATTTAACTCAAAATTGTGAAGAAAGAACTTACCCCATTATGATTGATGAAGATGGCACTCCAATGTGCTCCAAAGTCGTCACTCATGGGCGAAAATGAAATGAAATAGAGTCAAACCCTCGTTTTTAAATAAGACACTACCAACCCCGACTTTCGCACATGTGGTCACTTGATTGCTTCTGCGGTTCTACAGGTGCGACCCAACTACTACTTCTGCGGTCTATCCCCCAGCTGCCCACTTCCACTTCTGTGTCTTCCTTTCTGCAGGTGCGATCTTGCTTCTGCGGCGAGATGACTGCATCTGCAGTCTCAACACTTCCCCACCAAACCATATTTGCGCCCTTTTGGCCGCTTCTGTGGCTCCGCACCTGCGGCCAAAATCTCGCAGGTGCGGTTACACTAGATGACAACAGGCTTAGAAATCTTTATAAGGCCGAATTCAATCTGTTAACCACCCGGAATCCACCAGAGTCCCCCTGGGACCCCATCCAATTACACCGACCAGTTCCAAAACATAATGCGGACCTACTTGAGGCTTCAAATCACCTCAAACAATGCTAAAACCATGAATCGCACTCCAATTCAACTTTAGAACTTCAAACTTCTACATTCGATGTCGAAACCTATCAAATCATGTCCGATTAACCTCAAATTTTGCACACAAGTCACATTTGACATTATGGACCTACTCCAACATCGGGAATTGGAATCCGACCCCGATATCAAAAACTCCACTTCAGGTCAAACCTCTCAAAAACCTTCAAATTTCTAACTTTCGCCAAACAACTCCAAAATGACCTACGGACCTCCAAATCCACTTCCGGATGCGCTCCCAATACCAAAATCACCATACGGAGCTATTCTTAGACTAAAAATTGCAAACAAACATTGATAATATTGAAATGCACTTCAACCCAAATTTATGAAATTCTTCCAAAATGCTAACTTCCACAATACGCGCTGAAACGCTCACGGGTCATCCGAAACTCGATCCGAGCATACGCCCAAGTCCTAAATCATTTTACGAACCTGCTGGAACCTTCAAATCCTGATTCTGAGGCCATTTACTCTAAAATCCAATCGTAGTCAATTCTTCTAACTTAAAACTTTGAAATAAGAATTTTCTTTCCAATTCAACTCCGAACTTCCCAAAATTCAATCCCGACCATGCGTACAAGTCATAATACCTGAAGTGAAGCTGCTCATGGACTCAAACTGCTGAACAATGTGCTAGAGTTCAAAATGATCGGTTGGGTTGTACAGTGATGTTGTGGCACATGTGTACGTGAGGTGGGAGTGATTGTTATGGTCGTGTTATGAATAAGATGTGCATGCATCGAAATAAGGGTGGTGTATATATTGATGAGCATGCGGCGAGATAAGGGGTTATGCGTGTATTGCTAGTACGAAAAATACTTCATTGTGAAGCACACGTGTGAGATAAGGGGGCTTATGCATGCAAGCTATTTTGGGAAAATGTTTTAAAATGTGAAGCTCATGCGGCGTCATAAGGGTGACTTTTGATTTGTGATTATGAGGTGTGATACCTTGGGGTGATTCTTGTTGTAAATCTTGTGTTGGGATGGCTTGAGGATTTGAACTGTCATTATTTTCCTTAATTGATTCACTTGTGTAATTTAACTATGTTTGGGTTAATTTGTTGTGTTATCTCATGATACATCTTTATTTCCATTTATTGATTTTTGCTTTCCGGTGTTAGCATTATATTTATAATTTGCAGGGGTTTTATGTCTAGTGAGTGTCTTGACTTGAACCTCGTCACTACTCCATCAAGGTTAGTCTTGATACTTGTTATCGATTGTGGTGTACTTATACTACACTTCTGCACATTTTTTGTGCATATACATATACTTCAAAGTGTGCCGGGTGTTAGCGAGTTCATTTCGAGTTGTTGAGGAGACTTTAAGGTATACCTATTGTCCCGCTCGCAGGCCTCTGGGTCACCTTCTACTGTTTCCATATTACTATTTATCATATTCCAAATAGTTCTGTATTGGAGACTCATTATGTACTTCTTATAGAGCTTATGACTTAGTATTACTAGGTTTTCTGGATTTATGATATTGCTTTCCGATGTTCGTTATATTATGACATTCCTCAGTTTTCATTGCTATTTTAGTTGATATTTCAGTTGATTGCGTTATTTGTTAGTCTTACCTAGTCTTAGGAACTAGGTGTCATCACGATCCTTAAGATGGGATGTTGGGTCATGACAAATTGATATTAGAGCTTTAGGTTCATAGGTTCTACGAGTCATAAGCAAGTTCAGTAGAGTCTTGCAGATCTGCACGGGGACAGTTGTACTTATCCTCGAGAATCTACAAAACTATTAGGAAATTCTACTTTTTTCATTCCTTATCATGCAGATTTATTGATTTTGAAATCTGAGCCTATACCTTTCTATTCTCTCATGGATGGTGAGGACACGAGCTTCAGTTTCCAATGATGTTGCCCTAGTGTTGGTGTTGCTAGAGGCTGAGGTTGAGGAGGAGCACGTGATATGGTGAGGGGTCGTGCTAGAGCCGCGACCAAGGATTCACTAGTAGCTCAGGTTGAGGAGCAGTCACCTGTTGTTACCCATAGACTTTAGGAGACTTTTGCTCATTTTCTGAGCATGTTTGGTACCTTGGCTCGGGCGGGATTGATCCTAGTTGCACCAGCTACTTTTCAGGCTTAGGGAGAAACTAAAACTCCTACCGTCTGTAATCTAGAGCAACGATCCCATGTTGATCAAGTTCCAGGTAATATACCGGTATAACCTGTTATCGTAGTTAAGCTTGAGGTCAGGCCAGTGGCATAGAGGACGAGCAGAAGAGGCTTGAGAGGTTCAAGATGTATTTTCCTCCTACTTTTAGTGGCGTAGTTTTTGAGGATGCACATGGTTTTCTAGATCAGTACCACTGTATTCTATGTATTATGGACATAGTAGAGGTAAGCGGGGTTGACCTTATGACATGCATAAAACACACACTAGAATATGCTTGTTGGCTAAATATAGTAAATTAAAATATCATATCCACATTGATTGGAGTTAAACAGTATTATTGTAGTTTGTAGCTAGATTGCTATCCAAGATGATCAACAATTAAGACTTTTGTGATTTAAACTAAATTTAACTAAGAGTGTAAACTATCGACTAATGACAATCAACGCAAATATTAAGCAAAGGAAGTTATCAATTGGGAGAAGATAGGAATGATAGGATAGGTGCAAGACAAATGTTTGGGATTTAAGTCTAGATAATTCACTTCTAATGTTCAAGTGAGTCTCTCGAATTCACTTGGTTATTAGTTCAATTGATTAGTAGAAACTCCTCTCTCGATTAAGTCTCAACCTCACAAGATGAAGCAATTCTAAGTACGTGAAGATATACAAGAATTTGTAATGGATTGGTCTTTAGGAGAACCTCCTTCGGTTATCCTCCTAACTTAGTTTAATCAACAATTCAACTAGCCTCTTTCGATTACTAAGAAGAATTAATGATTTCAACCAATAAAATATAAAGCAACAATATCAAAAGTTATTCCTCTCTCGATTACACGAACTAGTGAATATAGAAGCAATGATTAAAACATCCAAAACGATTAAATACATAAAAACTAGATTTAATTATCCACAAACAAGTATCACTACACCAAATCCATCAAACCCTAAAGAGAACTACTCCATGGATATAGATTAACTCATCATAACAATGTTTAAGTAAAAGGAAAACATAAATAATCCAAACCCTTGTCTTGGGTTGAGATTGAATGATGGATTCCTTGAGCTCTTGCTTCTATACCCTTTCCTTGGCTTCCTTAGGTTTAAGATACGTCCAAAGTCCCAAAAATACAATTTTTCCATCTATATATACCAAGTAGGGTCGGGCCCAAATGAAAACACCATCTCCTACGCAAAATAGGACACTTTTCCGGAGCTAGACGTGCGCGTCCGCGCACCTGGAAGTGTGCTCGCGTACTTGGCCGTGCACTTTTCACACTGTTCTGCCCCATATGCGTGCCCAATGTACGTCCAGTGTGCGGCCGTGCACTTTTCACCCTATTATGTTAGGAATTTAGGAAAACATAAAACATGAAAGTTGTAGCTCTTTTAAATATATTTCCAATGATATATTGTGGAGCCCAAACAGATTTCTGAGTGAAAATATATGTGCATTTTACTAGACATTGTACAGTATGCCTGCTTGATTCTTCGTTCGTTCTTAACTATCATCCGTTGATCCCCGAACACGATCCCGACTTGATTCCTTGGGCTTTTAATCAGACTTCAAAGCTCCAAATCACTTGAATTCATTCCATAACATCTATGTAGCTCGGAATCACTCTTACAAGGCATAAAACACACAATTAGTGCAAAACAATAGCGATTAAAGCTCAAACTCAACTAAAGTGCAATAAATTAGAATGTAATAATCGACTAAAATAAGGGATTATAGCCTACCATCACCTTACTGCTTTCTAGTTGAAGGGGTCGATGTATTGATGGTGGCAAGCTTATAAGGGGAGTAGGTCAGTTGGTGCAGCTCCACTTACTTGGGCTCAGTTCACTGATCTATTTTTGAGAGAGTTCATTCCATAGACCCTCATGGATGAGTTGCGCACCGAGTTCGAGCAGTTGCGCTAGGGGACTATGACAGTGTCCGAGTATGCCATGAGGTTTAGTGAGTTATCTCATTATGAACCTGCTTTGGTTTCTACAGTTAGAGAGAGAATCCACAGATTTATCGAGAGGCTTAGTTATGGTCTCAAATTTAGGATGGCATAGGAGTTGGAGACTGATACTCCATTTAAGAAGGTTGTGGAGATCGCTAGGAGGTTGGAGCATATCTACGGCCAAGAGAGAAGGGATATGGAGGACAAGAGACCTCGATATTTTTGAGGATTTAGTGGTTCACGTTCCGCAGTTTCAACTCGTCATGCTAAAGGTTATGTCAGTCGACCAGTTCATTCTGCACTTTAGGTCACACACAGTGCTCTAGCTATTCAGGGACCTCAAAGCACTCATTTTGGACATCAATCTTCTTGTGCACCATCTGCACGAGGTTCCTATAGCGACTATTCCAGCCGATCGGGTCATACTCAATTCCAGCAGCCATGTCTATAGAGAGGTTGTTTCAAGTTTGGTGATACTAGGCACATGGTGAGGAACTGTCCCAGACTTAGGAGATGTGGTCCTCCACAGGGTACACAGGCCATGGTTGCTGCTCCACTTGCTAATCCACCTGCAGAGCTAGCTAGAGGCGGAAGATAGGCTAGTAAGGTCGTCCTAAGGTGGGAAGTCAGGCCCGTTGTTATGTTTTTCCTATTAGGACTAAGATTGTTGCATCAGACGTTGTTATCATAGGTATTGTTCCGGTCTGTCATAGGGATGCATCAGTTTTATTTGATCTGATTCCACTTATTCGTATATGTCATCCTATTTTACTTCATATTTTGATATGTCTCGTGATTCTTTGGATACCCATGTTTACGTGTCTATGCATGTTGGGGATTATATTGTGGTAGACCGTGTCTATAGGTCGTGTTTAATCACTATCAGGGGGTTATGAGACTAGGGTTGACCTTCTGCTACTCAATATGGTGGACTTGGATGTGATCTTGGCCATGGGCTGATTGTCACCATATCACGCTATTCTAGATTATCACGCTAAGACCGTGACAATTAGCCATGCAGGATTACCGAGGTTAGAGTGGAGAGGATGTTCATAGTAGGGTGGTGTCCTTTCTGAAGGCACAACAAATGGTTGAGAAGGGGTGCTTGGCATATTTAGCCTTTGTGAGAGATGTCAGTGTTGATACTCCTACCATTGAGTTAGTCCAGTAGTGAAAGAGTTTCCAGACGTGCTTCCAGTTGTTTGACCAAAAAGTATAACACTCCTTCTTAAGCTAATTAAATGATAACTGAGATAAAAGGTGAATCCAAGTCAAGCATAATAATTCTTAGATCTATCTTAGAGTTTGGGTGATACCGTTTACCTAGTGCTCAAAGTCGTGTATTCAGTCATTAAATGTGCACTTTAGAGAATACATGAAGAATGAGTAATGAGCACTAAATATAAGAAATGGCAATAAATGTAAATAAGAAGAACAATTCACCCAAATATCAAATGATGTGGAAGATTTTTCCTTATAACAACGAAATATGGTAGTAAATAAGAATACGAGCAATGCTTTCTTGGATCATGTGAGGGAAAAAGGAAGAATAATCGATAAAATCAATCACTACGGAAAGATGAACTTTGTATTTTATCTCAAGAGTCAACTTCTTACAATAGTTTTCTCAGATTCAATCTCACGTGCCCCTTTTTTCTCTCTCTATCTTTCTATTTACATGGGATATTCTCTAGAAACCCTAAAAAGTGCAAAAGGGGAATATCTAGGAAAATATTCTTATCACTAGTTCCAAGACTACACTAGCCGTTATTCCTACTCTTCGTTACTCGACCTTGACCTCTACGACTCACTCAACGACTTCTTGTTATTGGCTTTGGTAGACCTCGGCCTATCCGCCCAAATTGGAACACAGTCTTTTCACCTTATGATCTTCCCACGCCCAACTTCCTTAGCAAGATTTTGACCCATACAGTTAGTCCCTCCGCTTGTTAGGGTCGCCTTTGGTCGGTCCCGATGAGCGAACCTTTTCAGTCGACGATTTGTGAAGAAATTTTTGGCGTGGTGATCGAGTGGAGGTGTCCGTTACCAAAGTAATGACGTGTCACTTTGAGATTCGTGCATCATGGGGTTGGTGTAGGATGTCGTTACAACACATGCATTATTTTTATGCATCTCCCCAATGCATTGCCTCGTTCCTTGAGTCCCTATCGTTTCGATTCTAGGGCCACTGGAGGTTGCTTGCATCGATTTGAATGCCCATGAGGTCTATAAATAAAGAGGGGAAAACTTCTCAAAGAAACTTTTGCACTCTTCTAGTTTCTTCAGCCCTGCACTTGCTTCCTTTTCTCCTTCTTGTGTTTTGGCTTCCTGTAACCGCTGCCATTGCCACCCTTATTCTTTTTCTGTCCCCTCGTATACATATCATCGGAAAATGGCTACCGTGACCCCCAACGCCAAGATAATTTCTGACCCTACTCCTTTATCAGTGGCCATGTCTTCTGGTGGTGGAGAATCATTGGTGGTAGATGATAAAAGCTTTTCCACTGCGTAGGAGATCATTCCTCGTAACACTACTTCTAGGTCTGACTTCTCCAAGGAACCCACCCTTGAACCAGAGTCTACAAAGTCGGAGATGGAGGCGAAACACCTTGCCGTCCTAAGGGCCAAATACGACATTCCAGCCTAAGTTGACCTGGTTCCGGCCGGAGACGATATGATTCAAGTTCACATGCCCGAATATTGTGTGTTTTATGCTTACCCATTCCATATAGGCTATTCTCTTCCTCTTCCTCGTTTGGTGGAGGAGTTCTGCCACTACTACTGTATCTGCCCGACATAACTCTCTCCCTACCTTTACAAGATTTTCCTTATGTTGGCAAAGTTTGTGGAGCTTGTCGGCTATGAAGTCTCTATCCGCCATCTTCTGCATCTTTTCGGGCTGAGCTTTCATAAAGGCACGATGATTCACCTTCGCCACCGTGGAACTAAAGAGTTGGTGGCGAGGATGGACGACAGGATGAACCTCCGATTTTGGACCCATTATTTCTTCGTTAAAACCAGCACGTGGTGGCAAACCCTAGCGACTTTCCTGAACAATGGAATTTGCTCGTAAGTATCGTTATTTGGAGTACGTTCTTCTCTTCTCTTCGTGATTTATAACTTGTTACGGCATTTCCCCTTTGCAGCTGAGAGACATCCCCCATCTTTGGTCGCCGATATTAGTGATTGGGTGGCCCGCATTTAGCCTACACCGTAGGCATTCGTGACTGGGCATCCTTTAACAAGAGATTCGGGCTCAAGCCCTCGACCGGTAAGTCGGGTTTAGCCCTTATATCTATTTCGCTTTTGCTGTGGTGTATGTCTTTTTGTCGTTTTACGATTTTCCTTTGATGCTAGGTCGAAAAACTTCTAAGAAGATGAAGGCACCTATCCCCGCATTTTGTCAGGCGATTGCTTCGGCTGGGATGTAGTTTGTATTGGCCAAGTCTATGCGAAATATTTCTTCCCAGACTCTAGTTTTAAGCGAGCCTAATTGTTAGACGGCCACTCCATCAGTGGAGATCCCAGCTTGCCCGTTGGTTCACTTAGTGGATGAATCTTCCCCTGGAGAGGAGGAAACGATGCCATTAAAGAGGCAACGAGTGGAGGCCATGGTCACACCCGAATGGGCCATGATCGTGGATATGTAGGCGATGTGTACTTCAGCCACGGGGATTGCTCCCCCACTGGAGATTGTCGTGGAAGCTAGGTCATTAAAGACGGCGGAGGCAACTACGGAAATGGAAATACCGGGGGCAGTCGAGGTTGGCTCATCGTCTACTGGTGGTAGAGGAAAAACGATCGTCGTGGAGGATGACGGGTCTGGTTCTGATACTGACCCCGAGGAGGTAAGGACTTTCGAGGAGAGATTTACTCGAGTGGAGGTGAGGACCGAGGGGTCCACTCGAAATATTGTCATCCCCGTAGATTTTTACTTGTTGGTCAACTCGGAGAGCGTGGTTCCAGCTTTGGCCTATCTATGCGTGGAGCCCGAGAACAGGACCTTGCAGACGTTGAAGGATGCAGACTAGTCGTTAGGCATTTCTGAAATGGCCCTGCAAGTAAGTCCCCTTTTAGCGTTTCTATTTCTTCTTCCTTTTACGTTATTTGTCTTCGTTGAGCCTTCTTTATCTATTTATCAGACCCTCGTCTTGGAAATTGAGAGCGCCCGTCAGGAGGAGAAGAGGACGAGACTCTACAAGAAGATAGAGTCAAAATACAGAGAGTATCGTACCAAGCACAAAGCCCTAGTCCGTATGCTTGGTGAGGACGCGTTGTTCCCAACCCTCCATGACGATCTAAGGCAGAAAAATGAGTAGTTGAAGGCGAAGGATGACGAGTTGAAGGAGAAAGATGACGAGCTCATGAGGATTATTGGCAGGTGCAGTGAGCTTGAAGAGACGTTAAGGACCAAGAACGATGAGTTCGAGGTGAGCAAGGGGGTCATGGCTGGGTGCGTCGACCTCCAAGCTTAATTGATGTCTTTACAGGCCGAGCTTGAGCAGAGCGCAACTGTAGTTAATGGCTTAAGGGATGAGCTGGCTGCCAAAGCTACGGAGTTGGATCGAGTTGAGAGAGATAGGTCGACTGCTGTGGCGGAGGCGACAACGTTAGCGGGCACACTCCGCGTCTTCAGATCAAAGCGGGCTAGTGAGGTAGAGACCTTTGCTCTTAAAAAGGCGAGGCTCGAAGAGTGGATAGGCAGACTGGAAGGATATGTTCAGGATTTGAACGAGCAGATAGTTGTCCTTAAGGCCGAGAACGCGCAACAGCAGGCTCAACCGTTTACCTATCATGCTTCCACTTATCCCAATGTCCCACAAGACTTGTACGAGAAGTGGGTCCATGCTGAGGCTCATCTTGACATATACAAGGGTTTGATGGTGGCCGAGAAAACCTTTGAAGTGGAGTTTGAGGATGCTCGTGTTAAGGCACGTGCAGCTCGTGCCGTTTGAGGCTGTGATCCCGGCATGCCCGAGATGGACGATAACGAAGAAGATTTGGACGAGATTGAGCCAGATACTTGGTATGAAGACGAGTACTTAAATGGCGAGGGTGGAGATGGTGATGCTGGGCCAGGTGGTGAAGGTGGCGATGGCGCAAGCGGAGATGATGCAGTGTGATTTTCTTGTTCTTAGTTTTTTTTTGCTCTTTTCTCTTTTTCTTTTTTGGAGGGGGGGTCTTTTTGGCCCTTTGTAAGATATTATCTATTTTGGAATGAAATGACTATTGTCTTTTTGCTGTATGTTTTTGGCTCTTTTCGTCTTTCTTCGTATGCTTTTTACTTTGTAAGAGTTCCTGACTTAGTTGATGCGACCGAGGTTGAATGTCAATTAATTTGAGCGAGGTCAAATGTTGGTCGATTCGAACAAGGTCGAATGTTAATAAATTCTAACAAAGTGGAATGTTAATGAATTCGAATGGAGTCAAATGTGAGTCGATTCGAGTGAGGTTGAATGTGAATGTAAGTAATTCGAATGAGGTCGAATGTGAATAACTTCGAGCGAGGTTGAATGTTAATAAATTCGAGCGAAGTCAAATGTAAATAAATTTGAGCGAGGTCGAATGTTAATAAATTCGAGAGAGGTCGGATGTGAGTCGATTCGAGCGAGGTCAAATGTGAGTCAATTCGAGCGAGATCGAATGTTTGACTCCTGGCGTGATATAGGAACTTGGTGGAGATGAAAAACTCATGTGTTTGTATATTTCGCTTTGTTTATACATTCATTGGAGAAGTATACATACATTGGAAAAGATTGCATGTTTTTCTGAAGTCCCAGTCTATCTAGTCCCTTCATTGGTCGACCTGGAAAAGCAGTTGATAGGTCGAACGATGAACTTATACTTAAACTTCGAGACGCTCTCTTCATCACCACGTTAAAAACCTCCCCGAGAAAACCCAGTTGGGTCAAAATTCGGGTAAGGGAAAAAAGAGTACGACTCGGAAGACGTCTATCCTTAGAAATTGAAGTATTTGAGGTGGACGACATTCCAATTATTTGGTAGTAATTTTCCTTCCATTGTTTCCAGCTGGAATGACCCTTTGCTCGCTGCCGCCGTGATTTTGTATGAGCTATCCCAATTGGTTCCCATTTTGCCTTCTCGCATGTCTTTTCTTGCTTGTGTTTTGGCTTTGAGTACGTAGTCCCCCACATTGAGTGGCCTGATTTTGGCTTTTTTGTTGTAGAACCGCTCTGCCTGTTGTTTTTGAGCTATCATTCTTATGTAGGCCATGTCTCTTCGCTCTTCGGCTTTATCGAGGTCTTGCCTTCTGTTCTGGTCGTTGCTTGGCCCGCTTTCATTTGAGTATCTCAGACTGGGTTCCCCGACCTCAACTAGTATCATTGCATCAGTCCCATAGACTAGTGAGTGTGGTGTTTCACCTGTGCTAGTCTTTGGCGAGGTGCGATATGCCCATAACATTTCTGGTAGCACTTCCGGCCACAGTCCCTTGGCATTTTGGAGTTTCTTTTTCATGATATTCAATATTGTTTTGTTGGAGGATTCCGCTTGACCGTTGCCTGTGGGGTGATATGGCGTAGAGAGTATTCTTTTGATGTGCCATTTTTCGAAGAACTCGGCGGTATTTTTTCTAGTGAACTGGGAACCGTTGTCGCAGCTGATTTCTTTGGGGATGCCGAAGCGACATATGATGTTTCTCCATATGAACATGATTACTTCTTGTTCGCGTATTTGGGCACAGAACTCGGTGTACTTGAGATCAGGGTACCATTAGTTGAAGATTCGGGCTTCAAATATTCCAAAGACGGCTTTCAAGACTCGCTATGGTCACTATGAGTTTTTGGTGATGTCTTTTGGGTTGACCAATGCCACAACAGCCTTTATGCACTTGATGAACAACGTGTTCCAGCCATATCTTGATTCCTTCCTTCATCATGTTCATATATGATATATTGGTGTACTCTCGCAGCTAGAAGGATCTGAGAGGCTCTTGAGGATCGTGCTCCAGGCTTTGAGAGAGAAGAAGTAATATTTTAAATTCTCCAAGAGCGAGGATCATGAGCAAAGTAAAGGCATGTATCAAGTGAAGCAATAAAGATGAAATAGTTGATAAGAAAATTTATTATAAAATAGTTGTATTTAATATGTTTCATTAATTTCAACGGACAACAACTTTCTATATTTTTTATATATTAAATTTATTTGTTATAAAATATTAATTCAATATTAGTTATTTTTAGACTTTATGTTGTCATTTATTAATTTCTTTCTAAGGGCAATACATACAATCATTTTATTTTTAAATCTCTAAAAGATCAACTATTCATTTTTTTTTAATTTTTGTGTTACTTGTTTATTTTAATCATAAAGTCATGCAACTAACAACAAATTTTATAACATAATCCCACAAAAAACTACAGAAATCACAATAAGGTATTTGAAATTTTTTTTTGACGCATGATTACTCTTTATTGAGCTAGCTAAATGGGATCAACATTAATCACTTTTATGAATTTATATTTTTAATTTAATTATTATTTTATAACTTAAATGTATTATTTATAATATTTATATAATTTTCAAATTAATAATATACATTAATATAGGATACACACCCAAAACAACTACGTGGAGATTATTGATAAAAATAAAACCAAGCAAAATATCGTGTCAAGTGTCAACATAACAATCTTCTATTGAGAAAAATATCAGTATGCAAAACCCTAATTATAACTTATGAAATTGTCGCCGTTACACAAGTAGGGCTTACTTTTGCACTATAAAACCAAGGCTAAAGAAAATATCTCCTTCCCATTCTCTCTTTCGTTAAACCCTAAACTTCTCCTTAGGGTTTTGCAGTCTCCTTTTGCTGCTTTCCCCTTAATAAACCCTTTCCGTTCCTTTTTTGCACAATCAAAGGCTCGAAATGGGTAAATCTGCTAAGAAGTCCGCCACCAAGGTGACACTTGCATGCAATTTTTTTGCCTTTTTGTATTTATCTGTATAATTTTTGTTGATTTTTTTGGCGTTTCTTTTTTGGAGGTTGATGCTGCTGTAGTTGCTCCCACCAAACCCTTGAAGAAAGGTTTGATCTTTTTGCTTTTTTGTTTGTTTGTGGGTTTTAAGGTCTGAATGTTTTTGGTTCTTTTTGTTTGTGGGTTTTGAGGTTTGAGCTTGCTGGCTCTTGTTCTCTGTGGATTTAAGGTTTTCGTGAGGCTGTTTTTGGACATGACTTGGTTAATATTTGAAAAAAGTAATATTTGATGTTAAATTCAAAAAGGTTATTTGGAACAGTTGTGTTTGGACATGGAAACAAGTTGAAGTTTTGATAGCGAACATTTCTGAGCAAACTTGAATAACACCTAAAAACCTGTTTTTCTGACCTAAAATTCTGTATTTCAAGTTTGATGTTGAAATATAATGGGCCAGTTTGATAAACAAACACTTATCTGTGTTGTGTGAGCATAAGAATGTTTTTTTTCCTGTTTCTTGGTAGAGGAGGAAATATTTGGTTGGTGGCTTGACTAATTTGTGTATGTGTTTACAGTGAAGAGGGAAGCTGAGGATGAAATTGAGAAGATAGTGAGTGCAAAGAAGCAGAAGAAAAATGTGGCTGTAGCACAAACTCTTGAGAAAAAAAAGAGTGATCCAAAGACTCAAAAGAAAAAGAAACAAGAAAGCAGCTCCTCTGACGATAGTTCTGAGTCAGAAGATGAGAAGGTAATACACACACATGATTGATTTTTTACCTGTAATTGTAAAGTCTGTCTAAATGGCAAGTGGATTTTATGTAGTGGTAGTTCATGACTTGGGTCTTTTGTTAGCTTGCAGCGTCTAGCAGAATTTTGATTTACATAATATATCTGTTGATGCCATCTACATATGCAATAATTATTGATTCTATTTTCTTATTTTGTTATGCAGCCTACTAAAGCAGTGGCGCCTCCTAAGAAAGTGGCTCCTGCCAAAAATGGGGAATTAGCCAGCAGTTCAGATGATTCAGATTCTTCCGAGGATGAAGTAAGTTACCCTCTTAGCAGTAATTCTCAATAATATTTTGGCTAATGTTTTAACTGTTCTTCTGTTGGTGTTGTTGTGTATAGGCTCCTCCTCCTAAGAAGGTTGTTGCAGCTTCAGCTAAGAATGGTGTAGCTGCTAAGAAGAAAGATGAGTCAAGTGATGATTCTAGTTCAGAGGATGATAGCAGCTCTGAGGAAGATGTACCTGCAGCCAAGAAACCTGCTGCTAATGGCTCTGCTGCAGTTTCTAAGAAAGATGAGTCAAGTGATGAGTCTAGTTCTGAGGATGATAGCAGCTCTGAGGATGATGCTGTTGCTAAGAAGGCTGCACCTAAAAAGGGTCTTGCTACTGCCGCCAAGAAGGAAGAATCCAGTGATGACTCCAGTTCAGATGATGATGTAAGGGCATTGTTAAGTGGCTTATGCAAATATTGCTTTGTTGTTTTAATAGTATTACTCCTTGTTGATATAATTGATTTTCTTTTTGACAGGAACCTGCCTCTAAGGTAGCTGCTGCTCAACCAGCAAAAGCTCCTCAAGCTGCGAAGAAGACTGGTGACAGCTCCGAAGAAACCGACTCTGATGAAGATGATTCTGATTCTGATGCAGACAAGGTTTGACCACTTGATATTTGTTTTTTGTTTTTGTTATTTTTGTCCTCTAGCCATTTCATTAAATCCATCATTACATAAGTGAGCATCTTGCTTGCTTGTTGATTATGTTATCTGTTTTTGCTTGCTTTTGCAAGGTTGTCTGATATTATTTTCTTTCTTTAGGGAAAGGCTGCTGCTGTATCTAAAAAGAAGGTTGAGTCTAGCAGCGACAGCTCTGATGACGAATCTGAAGAAAGTGATGAAGAAGAGTCGCAAAAAAAAAGGATCAAGGTCTTGATATGTTTCTTTTGTAATATTCCAACTTATTTCATCTTAGTTCATCGTCTAACAATTGTGTTTCACAGCCCTCTAGCACTCCAGCTGTCTCCAAGAAGGAGAGTAGTTCTGAGGAATCTTCTGAGGAAGACGAGTCTGAAGAAGAAGAGGATGAGAAACCATCCAAAACTCCCAAGAAGGTAAAATATGTTCTTATCTTTAGTTGATCAGCATATTCCTTTTGGCATAAGTAGATGAATTACATCTTTTCCTGCAGCTTTCAAATTAGTCACAACATGGTTCTTCCACTTGGATTAGCTGTATTATTTCCCCCCTTTGTTGTACTGCTGTTTACCCTAACTTGGCAGTTATCATCATGTTATTGAAGATTTTAATTTATAATTAATCAAGTTAATTCATGCCATAATGAGAGGATTTTCTTGCTAAAGCAGGATGCTGATGTAGAAATGGTTGATGCTGATTCCTCTAAAGCTGTAAGTGAAGCTTTAAAAAATTATATTTCTTGATTGTTAGCATTAGAAAATTATATTTGCGTTTTGTACAATTCTTGAACTGCTGTCTGTTCAAAATGCAGCAAAAGACCCCTATTACCCCTAAAGCTCAGACTCCAGGGACAAAAACATTGTTTGTTGGAAATCTATCCTATTCTGTTGAACAGGCCGATGTGTAAGTTACTATTTAACTTTTTCCGGTGCTTTGTTTGTGTGATAATATCTCGAGTTATAAGAAGGCATTTGCAGGGAGAATTTCTTCAAAGATGCTGGGGAAGTTCAGGAAGTGCGCTTTTCTACACATGAAGATGGTTCTTTTAAGGGCTATGGTCATGTTGAATTTGTAACTGCTGAAGCTGCACATAAGGTAGCATTTTTTTTTATTTTTATCTTGTCAAAAAGAAAAAAAGAGAAATTTAAAGGTTGCTTCTTTTCAATCCTTAAACATGAATCTTTTCTACAGTTACAATAGATGCATGCAATATAAATCCTACTTCAAACATATTGTAGAGCAATGTCTTTCATATATAAGGTAGTCAATTAAGGTAGTCATGCAGCCTGAGGCATTAATTGCGGCAATTTCCTAGTTTCTTCTGAGCTCTGCACACAGTATGTTTACTGTATACAAAAGTAGACACTGTCTATTACAAACATTGACCTGGTTAGTTTTCTTTAGTCCCCTGGATGGAATGCTATAATCTGTTGTATCCATTTTAGGCACTTGAACTAAATGGACAAGACCTCTTGGGCCGTGCTGTGAGATTAGACCTGGCTCGAGAGAGGGGAGAATATACACCACGAACTGGGTATGCAATCTCTCTCACCTTATTGTTTCCATTTATGATGAAAGTAGACACATCATTTCAAGTACGTGTTATCTTATGGTTTGTAGGAGAGAAGAAAACTCATTCCAGAGGCAAGGTAGAAGTGAAGGAACAACAATTTTTGTTAGGGGTTTTGACAAAAATGAGGCCGAAGACCAGGTCTTTGTCCTATATATATTTTTTTCTCTCCATTATTTTTGACACTTCACTTTGATGTCTTAAGATGGTCTAAATATTTCAAATACAATTTCAGATTAGGAGTTCACTTGAGGAGCATTTTGCATCTTGTGGGAAGATCTTTAAAACAAGAATTCCTACAGACCCAGAAGGCTATATTAAAGGGTGAATATTTCTCATTTTTATGTTCTTGTTTTCTCAATTTTGCGTTGTCTGAAATAATTTGTAGGTTAAGAGGCATTTGTTCTGTTTTGTACTGACGACTTTGTAAATTTGGCCTTCTCTTGCAGGATGGCTTATATTGAGTTTGCAAATGGTGATGGTGATACTTTGAACAAAGCTCTGGAACTAGATGGATCAGAAGTTGGAGGTTATAACTTGACAGTGCAAGAGGCAAAGCCAAGGGGTGACAGTTCTGGTGGAGGCAGAGGTTTTGGTGGTAGAAGTGGTGGTAGGGGAGGTGGTAGAGATAGTGGTGGCCGCTTTGGTGGCCGCGGTGGTGGACGCTTTGGTAGTGGTGGCCGTAGTGGTGGTGGCGGCGGCCGTTTCGGTGGTGGTGGCCGTTTTGGTGGTGGAGGCAGAGGACGGGGAACTCCCAACAGGCCAAGCTTCACTCCATCTGGTAATGTCATACTTAATATAAATTTTACTGTCTCAATTAAGTGTTAACAAAATGCCAGACCTCTCCCCCTCACCCTGTAGTAGAACATTTTGGTACACTACTGCACTAAATCTCAAACAATTGTTGGTTGGCTATAGGAATTCTCTTCATTTAATCTTATTAGGCCCTAAAAGAACAGAATAATGGCTCCAAAAATCTCTGTTGGGTCAAAATGTGTTTTGTTTTTCAAGTCAATTTCTCTTTTAATCCTCCAGTCTCATTGTTTTCTTGGCTAATTCTTTTTTACATTCTGGTAATTGCAGGTAAGAAGACAACCTTTAATGATGAGTAATTTCAAGTTCGGACTCTGGGGCCGACTTATCAACTTATCTCTCCTTAATATCGTCGACTTAGTTGGTTTTGAATATTATAAATTTGGGAGTTAAGCAAGAACTTCGGAATGTAGTAGTTAGTATAAGATTCAGTATAATTTTGTTTCCTTAAATTATTGCGTCATTTAAACCATTCTTTTTTGGGTGGAAAGTGAGTTCTTCATTGTTCATATTCAGTGGTTGGTACCAGACATCAGACCAAACAACCTTATATTCTGCTACCTATATTTGCTGTGAGAAGTTACTTTTATTCAGTTGGCCTTTTTAATTCCTTACCCCTTATTGACAAGAGAATTGAATACAAAAATGATGCGTACGCGGATAATAATGCTGATGATTATGTAGATGATTTCGTATGAAGTCGGGTGAGATTGTAATACCGAACTAAGCAAAAACGGGATTGATCCCCGTATGATTCTGATCTAATTTTTTTAAATTGCATCTGTTAAACTCTAATTATTAATATAACTAATCATATTTCAATTGTTAGATATTGATTCTTTTTCTGTGAGTAATTATTAAACAGTAATTTTAAATTTTTCTAACTACTTTTGCCCTAATCAATTCATGTCACATAACATGCAATCAAACATTCGACTGTCAACACAATGCCCAAATTGATGCCCAGTACTGGCAGACCTAAACGACACCAAAATACAAACTAGAACGAAGCAATACGAAGGTCTTAAGAGCATACACAATTAGCAAAAAAAAAAAAAAAAAAAACTAATACACAAGCATCTTATGAGTATTTTTAATGAGAAGCGTTTATTTGGAAAATCATTTCCTTGAACTCCTTTTCACAAAATTATTTCACAAATGGTAATTGTACAATGTGGAGTATCGGCTATGGCCTATGAGTATGCAAGGTTTCCAACCACTCAAACAACTAGCAAATGATATGGAGTAGGAGATATTTGTGTAAGAAAATAACTTTTGTCTACGTGTTGGAAATAATTTACCCTTTTAGTTTAAAATTTTCTTTAAGGGAGTATGTTTAACACATTCAATGTTCTGAAAGCTGATTTCACCTAGAAAAATAATATTTTTAACAACAATTATTTCTACCTAGAGAGAATGTTTCTGGTAGATTCTCGTCTCAGATGAAGCATAGTCACATCACTTTTAGAAAAGAAAACAATAATGCACAAATTATGGAAAGGCTATAGTAACATGACGTATTACCAACACTAGCAGGATAATAAAAAAACTGAAGTAAAAGAAATACTGGTAATAATACAGGTCTAGGTATATAAAAAATATGAGAATACTATTAATCCTACAAGTAAGAGAAGGATACGCTCACAACTACCTATTAGCCTTCTACCTTTAATTTTCGATCTCCATACCTTCCTATCAAGGGCATTCTCTGTAAGCGGAAGATGTTTCATAACTTACCTTATCACCTCTCCCTAATATTTTTTAGGCATGCCTTTTCCCCTCCTCAGACCCACCATGACTAACCTCTCACACCTACTCACTAGGGCATCTGGGCATCTCCTTTTTAAATACCCGAGCCATCTCAGCCTCGCATTCCGCAACTTTTATACCACGGGGGCCACTCCCACATTATCACGAATATCTTCGTTCCTGATCTTATCTTTCTTAGTATGTCTACACATCCATCTCAACATCCTCATCTTCGTTACCTGCAACTTCTGGACAGGAGAGTTTTTGACTGGCGAACACTCCGCTTCATACATCATATTTGACCTAACAACCACTCTATAAAAATTACCTTTAAGTCTCGATGGCATGTTCTTATCACATAGAACACCGGAAGCGAGCCTTCATTTCATCCATCTCACCCCAATACAATGAATGACAACCTCGTCAATCTCCATATTACCTTGGATTATAGACCTAAGATACATGAAACTCTCTCTTCAAAATGACTTGTGTATCAAGCCGCACTTCCACGTCTGTTTCATGAGTTACACCACTGAAACTGCACTCCAGGTACTCTGTCTTTGTCATGCTTAGCCTGAAACCCTTAGACTCCCAGGTTTGTCTCCAGACCTCCATCCTAGTGTTAATATCGCTCTTCGTCTCGTCAATTCATCCATTACCAAGAATGGACCCTACAACATGTACCTCGAGAGCAGGTAACCCTACACTGGTTCAAAGAATGAACCCTACAACATGTACCTAGAGAGCAGAACAGTGAGACCGATGCCCTTGCAAATTTGGGGTCATCAGTCAAAAATGATAAAATTAGCTCCGGGACTGTCATACAACTTTCAAAGTCGGTAGTCGAAGAAGGCCATGCCGAAATAAATTCCATAAGCCTAACTTAGGATTGGAGGAACAAATATATCGATTATCTAAAGAATGGGAAGCTTCCGTCGGACCCTAAGGAATCGAGGACTCTGCTAACGAAAGCTGCACGATTCACATTGGCCGGAGATAGAACATTGCACAAAAGGATGTTCGATGGGCCGTTGGCAACATGTTTAGGTTTGGGAGACACCAACTACGTCCTACGAGAAATTCACGAGGGTACTTGCGGGAACCATTCCGGTGCCGAATCACTGGTTCACAAAGTCATCAGAGCAGGGTACTATTGGGAGAATATGGAAAAAGATACTAAGGAGTTCGTACAAAAATGCGACGAATGCCAAAGACATGCACCGATGATCCACCAGCCCGGGGAGCAACTTCATTCAGTCCTATCCCCATGGCCGTTCATGAAATTGGGAATGGATATCGTCGGTCCTCTGCTATCGGCCCCAGGTAAAGCTAAGTTCATTTTATTTATGACTGATTATTTCTCTAAGTGGGTCGAAGCCCAGGCTTTCGAGAAAGTCAGAGAGAAAGAAATTATAGACTTCATCTAGGATCACATCATATGCCGATTCGGGATACCTGATATGCTCAAATTGCACTTTAATTAAATAGTGTAAGGCGGTTAGTGTCGAATATAGCAACCCAACAAGGTTGGGGTCGAATCCCACATGAAATAGGCGTGAAAAGGTTATTCGAGTAGTGTGTTACTTGACTTAGGTTGTTGTTCTATTCCGTTAGTCATAACAAGAGAATGATACGATTATGAATTAAAAAGATAACTAATTGTAACTTTGAGAGTGTAAATGATTTGATTAAAGAGACTAAGGTTGCGTTCCCATTAACGGAATGTAATGCTATCGATGTTAATATGATATATTTCTAATGGAAGGTCCTTTGATATGCAAATGATTTCTAAATGACTACCCAATACTTTCCAATAGTTGAGTAGTATTTTCCCTTTATGATTTTTCCAAATATAAAAGAGTTGCAAATTAAGAACAACCAATTTATGCCAAATAGAACCCATTTATTCCTAAGCGATTCTATTAAACAAGAATTAACGTCTTGAGTTCTTGATATTCAATCCTACCAAACCCTAACACACTTTTCCAAGTAAAGAAAGAGTAAAATGGAATAGATTAATGTTTGCAACTACCAACCATAAATAAAGAACAAGAATTGAATAAATATCAACCAACCATTATATATATATATATATATATTCAATGTTAAACACCCATTAACATTACACCCATCTAGGGTCCAAAACCTTAGTATTTAAAACTAGCTACTCATACTAAAATACAAGAACAAAGTATTTAATAAATCCATAAAGCTTACAAAAGTGCAAGATTCCTTCTTCACAAACCTCCAAATAAATGGAGTATTCAATGCTCTCTAAGTAGGACCTTGTTTCAGACTTCAATACCCCACAAAACCCCAGTTATTCTCTTTATAGTGGACCAAAAGTTGTAGTCAAAATTGGACAAAAATACCCCTTCAGATGACTTATGCGATCGCATACTGGTCGCAGACCAGTTATGTGGACCGCATATTGAACATTCCATCGCATCCTTGCTGAGTTCTAGATCTAGCTTCCATCGCATAGCAGTTATGTGGACCGCATACATCTTATGCGATTGCATATCCCGCCGTATATCATGTTGAGGTCTGTCTTCTTCTTGAGTTCTGCGACCATTATGCGGCTCACATAGGTGTTATGCGACCGCATAATGGACCGCATATTTGCTTCTTCAGTTGGCCCAAAAGACTGTCTTTGTTTGCAATCAACAGGGCAATTATGCGGCCCGTATGTGAGTTATGCGACCACATACTTGTAGCATATCCGTCTTTTTGTGACTTTTGACTTATTTTCCATGTTTTCGGGTATTCAAGCTCATGCACTATAAAACAACCAAACTTGATCAGAATTAACTACAAATGCATTAAAAGAAAAGTTAAAATCTAAGTAATTGGTATCAATTTTGCTGAAATTCCACGACACATCAACACCTCCAACTTAGACTCTTGATTGCCCTCAAGCAACTAAAACAAAACTATCCTATTCTATACTACTTTTATTTTTGAAAATCCACAAAACAGTAGTAACTATTTTGACTGACAGCTAACAAGCATGTGAACCCATTTATTTACCCTTCCTGAAAAACAACTTATCATTCAATCATTCAACTAATCAATTCGTGACCTTAGAGACCAAAATAACAAAATGCTATTCACAGTGAAGTGCACTTGTGTTCTACTTCAAGAACCTATCTTTTGCTAAGTCTTACAATTCATGTGCACTCACAACAAAGAAAATCCCCACTCACTCACACACACACACACATACACACACACACACACACACACACACACATACACATACACACACATATATATATATATATATAGGGGATGCAATCAAAACACTCTAACACTCGGAACGAAAGCTACATGCTACAAGTATCAGTCCATATGCTTGCCCTTATTTTGACTTTGCCGCTATCTCAGGAATGATTGACCATAGATCACTAAGGACTTTTCACGGGTTATAATGTAGGCTTTGGGACGGGTTGGATGACTATTTAGGAATGTAGTAGTTATACCCTCCTTGAACTCTACATATATTATGCTCTTTTACTACATAGCCTTTATTTCCTCGGGTTACCGACCTAGAACCACCTCAAAGTATTTCTTCAAGTTTTGACAAGACTCCTCTCTTTTTCTCTTCTTTTATTTTTCTTTTCTTTTTGGAGCTTGCATTTCATTTTGTACACAACTTTGAGGTTATTGCTTCTTTTTATTTTATTTTATATACACACAGTAGCAAACCTTTCCAATTTTCACTTTATAATGGCACCCCCAACTTAGGCTTTAAGCCTCAATCTCATACATTCAAGGAGGTATGGGTTCAAAAGAAGGAATTACTTCATAGAAAGGGTAAAGGTTTGTAACGTGGTAGCCAATGAAAGGTTAAAGGCTCAAAGGGGGTAACTAGGGTAATTAATGTACTAGGGAGGTCAATTTAGGCAAAACTGGCTAGTAATCACAAGGAGAGCCTAAGATCATTTCAATATCAAATCATTATCCTGAGAGTCGCACTAAGAAACCAACCGGGCAAGTTCTAGACATCACAAGTTAGACATGTGCATTATTCATACAAATCCTCACTCACTCACAACGCATGAACTGTTCAACTCAACATAGTTTCAGCCCTCAAGTGACACAAAGCAACTCAACACTTTCATCTTCAACATATGTAAGATTCTGAATAAGCACAAAGTCAAAGAGCAAGCCTCAAATTCACAAGAATGACTGACTAGCACATTTTTTTAGATTCAAAAGAAGGAAGGGTATCATATATTTACAACACTTGGCACATGCTTGGAGCTACACAATCAACACCAGATAAGTCAAAACATTTCATGCTACTGCCATGGTTCTACTATTACACCTTTGGAAAAGAACCCAGCGAAGAAAAACCAAAGGGAATTTATTACTAAACTACAAGAGTTTTATATACAAACATGGGTACAAGAGTTTTATATACAAACATGGGGTACAACAAAATATTTCTACAAAACATGGATACAAGATTATGATCATAACTATCCCACCCCCAACCAAAGATCATGCATTGTCCCCAATGTATCTATAAAGCAAAAAGAAATTTCAAGGACTCCCTGGGGTGCACTAGCCTCTCGGGGAAGCCGAAGGATCTAGGACATCCGTGGGAGCAGCTGTTGGTAGTGAAACTGCAGCTGATAGAGCCTCGGACTGAGCAATATCTGCCATGCTGGAGCAAGAGGCTCCAACTGCTGTGAAGGTAGAGCAGGAAGCTCCACCTGCTGTGAAACTGGAGCTGGGGCCTGGGAGCTGCTAGCCTCACCCTGTGATGGATGAGTGGTCGATGGATGTGCCTTGCCGACCATATATGCTAGCGAATATTTAATGGCTATATACACAACTACTTCTTCTTCATCTTCTGCCCATGTAGAGACAACAACCTCTTTACCTTTGTCTTGCTGAGCCTTAGTGTCCTCACCCAGTGCCTCTTCATCCATCTCCTCATCTCCTGATTCCCCCTCATCGGACTCCTCAGTATCTCCAAATTCCTTATCGGAAGGGATATCAATATGAGCAGGAAGAGTTTGAGCTCTGGAGGTCTCAACATGCTGTGCCTCAGGGGCTGTCATCAATGTAGTGAAATCAATATCTAGGCCTGAGACGGAAGTGTCAGCACCCCGCTCTCCATCATTCGGGAGGAAGGCTGTCAAATCAAACTCTAAACTCTGCATCTTCTGCAGCTCAGCCTTGAGGTCACTCACATCTTTCTGGAGCTGTGGCATACCTCCAACTTCACCCTGCTCAACCTTCTCAAGACGCGCTTCAACGCTCTTGAGGCGATCCTCATAAGTCTAGTGTTGCTGCTGAAGAACAATCACAAAGGATTGGACATGAGTCAAAGCCTGTCAGATGAGGTTGGGAATCTCCTTGATAAGCCTGTCTACCTTAGCATTAGCATGCTGAGTAAGTAGACCCAGCTTGGACAGAGCTGGTTGTGAGCACGTGATTTTTGCCCTACAAGAACTACTCCCACAAAAATTTAAAATAAAATAGTTGTGTATTGCTTGTGATTTATTAGTATTTGTCTGTGCATGTTTATTCTATTTTTACTACTAAAAAATACAAAAATATATGTGTTGCATTTACATTTACAATTTAGGATTAATTAACCAGTGATTTATTTTACGAAAATGAAAATCATAAAAAAATAATGTACTTTGCATTTTTAGCATTTAATGTTGAATTGTGTGATTTTCAAATTAATTGGCATTTAATTATATGTGATAATTGTTATTAGAATATAATTAGTATTTTTAACTTGGTTTATAATTTTAGAAAAATAATTTAGAAAGAAAATAAAAAGAAAAGAAAACAAAAAAGAAAATGGAATAGAAATCGGACTGGGCCATGTTAAATTTGACCAAATCCAGCCCAAACTTTGTGTCTAACCCGGTCCAATTGATTAGCCCACTCAGACGTCCCAAACGACGTCGTCTATGCCACTTTCAATCAGTGCAGTTGGATTGAATCAATCCAACGGCCAATACCATCTCTTATCCAAATCCAACCCAACCCCGTCCCATAACCCGGTCTCTTAATGAGACCAAACGACACCGTTTTATTTAAGTGAATTGATCCGGGCCCTCGATCTCTCTTGATCGAACGACCAAGATCAAACCAACCCCCCCACTATATAAGTTCAATCTCGTACCTAGCCCTCCCCAAGCCAACCCCCCCACCTTTTCGTCTCTGAGCTTCAGAGACCAAACAGACCCTCCGCCTCTTACCACCGTGCTCCGCCCACCGGAAATTGCCTCACGGCGGTTCCGGTGGTCCAAACGACCCCATCTTTTCACCACTGATTCCCCTCGACCTCCCCATTCCGAATCCCTAACTCTTATCCCTCGAATCCCAGCCGTGTGCTTCGAATATTAGATCGAAAATCAGGCCGGAACCCTATCTCATCCAATGGCCTCCAATTTCACACCACAGCTTCCCCAAGACTTCCTCGTTCCAGTCCCATACTCATTTCCCTTCGAATCATCCCCCAGCTTCTCGAATTTTCAATTGAAGATTCGAGCAAACCACGAACCAAAACCAATCCACCCCAAATTCATACCCTGGCACCCCCTGACCTCCCTCTTGCCCAAACCACCTTTGGTTTGGGTCGAATTTGGCTAGAAACACTCGAACTCCAAATCGAAACGTAAGAACCCTAGAAAACCAAAACTGGTTTCTGTCCAAAATTGAAGGGAATTTGGGTGTTTAACTGACCTTAGTCGAAGTGTTCTCAGTTGAGAACACTCGATTAAGGTCCGTTTGACCTCAAAAAGTTCAAGTCCGAGTCAATTCAAGTCCATTTGTTCTCTGTTCCATTTGAGGTATTTTTCTTTCTTTCCATTTATTCTATTTTTGATGTTTTAAATGTCTGTTTATTTGTTTAGTATTGTTATATTAATTTTTCTATTTTTTGTCGATTGTTCTATTCTTCTCCTTCAGATATTTTATTTGGTCGAATTTGTTTCTGCTCGTTGTTGAGTATAATTATAGGTTGTGTAATCGATTCGAATAAGTTTCGTCGATTAGTTAAGTCTTACTATAAATCCTTGTTCTTGTCAATGCCGCTTGAATTGACTGATTATCTATTTCTGATTGATTGTTGTCAATTGTTATAGGCAATCGGTTAATTAGTTATCGTCGATTATATCAGTTTTATTAGTAGTTTTCGTCAAATGGTTTGAGGTCGAATGTTGTATGTACTGATCTTTAGGCAATTAGCTTCAGGGCATTGTCAATATGCTGACAATGATCCTGCATTCTTGTATAGGTTTGACTTAGAATTGTGTTAGTTTAATCCTTGCATTCATGTGATTTTGATTCAGTTTCAGCTTCAGCTTTAATGATTCTGTTGAGTTCTGTGTTGTGTTAGTTTGTTTTTGATTTAAATTCAGTTCATTGGTTTCAATTGGAATTCAACCTTAGTCATTCAGCTGTCAGGAGGATTGGTTATAGCTGTTAATCAGAATTAGTTTTAGATAATTGTTAGCTTGAACAGATTTTAGAGTTAAAGGTTTTAATGCAGATGAATAAATTGTATTAGGGCAGTAATATTAAGGGGTTCCAGGGGTGATTTGGGAATGGAATAGTTAGGAAAATATTTTAATGTTAGTGTCTTGTTAGTGGGGTATTAAATGTCTTTAAATTAATAAGTTAATGGGGAACAAGAGGGAATTGGGGCTGAAAATAAGGAAAAGCATTCCTTAGTGGGGTTTAAGTGGAAATATGCAGATTTTGGTTGCTGGGGGTCGGGTAGTTAAGTTTTAAAGAGGGGGCAGGTCTAGAATGGCTATAAATAGAAGGCATTTGGACTAATTTTAAAAAAAAGGGGACAGGAGAGGAGATTCTGGAAATCTTAAGGGTGTTGAACATTCTGAAAAACTGGAAGAGAGTTTTAAGAGTTAGTCTAGTTCAACTAGTGCTATCCCATTGAAACTGAAAAGAGCTTCAGCTTTAACTGTGGAGTTGTATTTTCGAGTTTTTTCTTGATTACTGAATTCTAGGGGTGTTTCTGCTTGTGTTTTGATTGATATTTGGTTGCTATCAAGCTGTTTTGGGGTCATTTACTAGGTGTTTGTGTTGCTGTTGGTATTGCAGGGAATTTTTAACTGGTTTTCCTGAGTTGCTGCTGGATATCTGTTTGTGTTGCTGTTGTGCTGTGCTATCTGTTGTGCTGATCATTCCTTCTTCTTCTCCATTGTATTCCATTTCCAGGTACACATTCTAAAAACCTGTGTTGATGTAAGCTCGAATTTGAAGTTGAAGTTGAGATGAAATGGAAATGCAGTTGTTAGTTCTATTTGACATGACTGTATAAATAAACTGAAACTGTTTCTTTATTAGATAGATTATCACTCGATATGTCTTGAAGTATATAAGCCTGTGATCTCGAGCAGTGTTTGTATTTAGTTTTATGTTAGGTTAATAAGATAGTTAGATTAATTTCAGTTTTGGTAATTTGTTTCGTGAAGTCATTTGAAAGCGATTCACATTGCAATAAACCTTTAGTAATGGTCGTCATGTGCTTTGTACTAAAATAGGACTGTTTATTTACTACATCACGACATGTTAAAATTGGCCCATAAAGAGTGTTGTGATTATTTTGTTCAAGTTGTTCCAAGTATAACGACGTATTGCTTTCACTATAAAATCAGGATGCTTACCTAACGACATATAAATGAATAAGTAAATGCTTGACTTCAGGGGCTCGATCCCTCGATCTCTCCTACGCATCTTGGCACGCCCCATTCGGTTTTGGGCTTGCCTCAAGGCCCACCTGTTGTTGTTCGTTCACAAGTAGAATTAGTGGGCCCATTTAATTTGGGCCTGATTTAAAGGTTTCAGTATATAGTTAACACAATATAAGTTTGGGGCTTTGAGTTAGGTAGCGGGTTCAAATTAAAAGGCCCGTCCTTTTGTTTGGACTTGAACTTGAACTCGAACTCGAAGCCCGCTTTTATAATATTAACTAATTAGGACATTTTCTTTTTCTTTAGAGAAAAAAAGAAAAAATAGAAAAATCTTAGTCGCTTTAGGATATCCTTTAAATAAAATAAGTGAGGCGTGCCTCGCCGAATAAATTACAAATTGCGGGGCCCTAAACGGATAGTTATTCCAAATGCTTAGATTTCGAGACAGGCCGCATAGCAAACTTTACGGCTTTTTCTCAAAATAACAATGCGTTAGTATCTTTAGGCGCGTATTTAATAATGTTATCTTCCTAAACTCGGGTGCACATTTATGTGACCCAAATCCAAATCTCAACGAAGTTGGAATGTATCGAAAGTTGCAGGTACATTTATGTGGCGCAATTCGAGGTGCATTCTCACGACGTTGCAATTCTTTAAATAATAAATGATAAAAGCGGTTCAAGGATAAAATTGGTACATAGGTTCAAAATGTATTAAAATCAGATAAATAAGCCAAATATGATAGTTGAGCGACCGTGCTAGAACCACGGAACTCCGGAATGCCTAACACCTTCTCTCGGGTTAACAGAATTCCTTATCCGGATTTCTGGTACGCAGAATGTAATACATAGTCAATCTTTTCCTCGATTCGGGATTCAACCGGTGATTTGGGACACCATAAATCTCCCAAGTGGCGACTCTGAATTAAATAATAAATCCCGTTTCGATTGTCCTTTAATTGGAAAAACTCCCTTTACGCCCCTTTGCGGGGTGAAGGCCAAAAGGAGGTGTGACATCTCTGGCGACTCTGCTGGGGACCAAACCCAGAATCTCTGGTTTAGGGTTCAAAATTCGAGCTTAGATAATTATTGTGTTTGGCTTTATCTGATTTTGTTACATGATCTGTGCCTAATGTGCTAATTGACTGCTTTTACTGCTTTGATATTATGTGAACTATATATAAACCGTGCCAAAACCCATCTCCTCTCTGAGTCTTCTAAATCATGAAGAAGGGTGCACTTCGTGTGACTTCTTTTCTGTATAGTGTCTAATTCCCAATTTAGAATGAGGTTTGGATAAGTTGCAAAGTCGGCGAAGCTTCTGTATTCCCGGTACGCTGCCTCCCCCTCGGCTCGAGCTGTCTGCTCGGGTAAGCCAGGTCTAGAACAAACACCTAGGTTTTGAACCTAGAATAACTCAACCTCATGCCGGATCCTTAGTAGGAACATTTATTTGCATTTTGACTTAGGGGACGCAACACAGGGGTTGGGTCCGTCTAGGACAAGCAACCTGAAGTGAAAACACCATCCTACTACATCTTGTTTGATTTATGCATTTGCTTGTTCAAGATTTGCATGCGGACCGGCTTACAAAAATTAGGGAATACTAGAAAATCGTGAAAAAGAGAAAATAACAGTGTAGAGAAATAACTACTTATTTTCAGAAAAAACCAATGTCCAAGTAGTGTCGAAACTCTGCCGAAATTTTGAAAAAAAAGAAGAAGAAGTGTATTTTTGAAAAGAAAGGAGTCTTGTTTTTCTAGTTTGTTTTCCTTGCCCGAACTACGTCGGTTTGATTCTCATCGGATGTGAGATACGTAGGCAACCCTCATCGGGTCCAACTTCCCCTTTTTGCAAAAATACCCAGAAAATATCAAAAATTTTATTATAAGTCGGGCGGTGCCATTGTTGTCAAAAATACCAAATGTTCCTGAAAGGGACGTAGGAGAGCTGACTTTGCATAAACGGCCACTTTTGGTCATTTTTTTTTGAATTTTTACCAATTAGCCCACACAGCCTTAGAATCCTCGTCCCCGAGGCTCTGTAAGGCCGTGTTCTCAATGTCGGGTTACTATTTTGGAAAAACAAGAAAAGAGTCTTAAATAAATCAAGTGATGCTGTTTTTAGCCAAATGTTCCCGAAAGGGACACCGGAAGGCTGACTTTGCATAAACGGCCACTTTTGATCATCCTTTAGAGTTTTGATCGGTTGACCCTCACAGCCTTAAAATCTTCATCCCCGAAGTGCTGAAAGGCCGTGTTCAGAAAATCGGATCTTTCTTTCTGAAAATATAGTCAAATCATATTTTGAGTCAAATAATTTTTTGGTTTTGTTTAAATCACCTTAATAAATGTGCAGGATGGGCACAAGTGAAAACAAACCCTTCACCATCTTTAGCGAGGCCCCTCTCCAGCTACATATGTGGTGGGACGATTTGGGAAAAAGCAGCAAAGAAATAGTGGTCAGAGTCTTGGGGGGGAGGGGGGTTTCATCAGTCTACTAAATGTCAAGGCAAGAACGGATGTCATCGAGGTTTTGATACCATTTTAGGACCCGACCTGAAATGTATTTCGCTTTGCGAATTTTGAGCTTACACCCACACTGGAGGAAGTAGCAGGTTATGCGGGTATGAATGAGAATCTGAGAAGTCAGTATCTGTTATCACCAAGGCCGGTATCGCCACACCAATTTCTGGACTTGTTAAATATCAGCCGGACTGTGCAAAATAATGATTTATCAAAAGGATGTCGCGCTCTTCAGTTCTTATATCAGCGTAATGGTAATCCGCGGGGTTTTGACGAGCCAAATTTGGGACTGACTCACGCCAGAATCAGAGGTAAATGGGAAGCAAGACGAACCTTGGCATTCATAACGACATTCTTGGGAATCATGGTTTGCCCACGAGATGACAAAAAAATAGAGATAGGTCTCGTGGGGATGGTTGATGTCGCAATGAAAAGGGCTGACAACACTATAGTTCCCCTGATTTATCAGAAATATACCGAGCATTGACCGTGTGTAAGGAGGGAGGAAGTTTTTTCTAAGGTTGCAATCTATTACTTCAGTTGTGGATACAAGAACATCTCTGCCATCCAGTGGGGTATATGAACTTCGGGCTGACTGGTTTAAACTGCATTGAAAAGTTTGAGAAGCGGGTAACGGGTGTTGCGTTCCCCGAGGGTACTGGAGATTGGTTTATACGACTGAAATCACTAACAACGGACCAAATTGAATGGGCGTGTGGGTGGTTGCCCTCTACTGAAGCAATATACATGTCTGCCAAAAAATGTTATGTTCTTCTGATGGGTGTCCGTAGTATCCAACCATATGCTCCCCATCGGGTATTGCGTCAATTGGGAAGGTTCCAGATTATCCCTCATGATGAAGATTTGAGCAAGCATACCATCGAGCTAAGACTGAATGCCATAGTCCCGGAAGATACAATTCGCAAATTGTGGCATGAATGCAGATTCCTTGAGCCCAAAACTATGGTGCGAGATTTAGCCAAAGGCGAGGTGGACCCGAAGTATGATGCATGGTTTGGGAAAAGGTTCTGGATTCGTCAAAGGCCTGCTTAAAGAGCCCATGTCCAGCAATTCATGAATGACTCGCAATAACAATGGGGCTGGCTGGCAAGAGAAGAAGGCTATCGGGTTGAAATTGGCAAGCTGAAACAGCAAATTGAGGATCTGAAATATGAAAATAGCGTGCAAGTCGATGCTGACACAGGAAAAAAGAACAGATTGACTCAAGCAAATAAGGCCTTGAAAGCCCAAATCCAACGAGTCAGAATGGATGCCGACAACCAACAAAGGAGCATGTCCGACGAAGGTCTGATAACTAGGTTGAGAAACCAAGTCATTGAAAGCCGAGAGGGTTTGGTAAGATCAGAGGCCTGCATAGCGAGAATTCAGGCCAGATGGGCAAAAGGTACAACAGCGTGAGCAAAGCACTTACGACAAGTGAGAAGGGATTATGAAGCGAGCATTGAAATATTAAGAGAAACAAATTCCACTCTCAAAGATCGGGTCTTTAAACAAGCCCGAGATGCCAGAACAGACAGGAAACGCTGCTATGATTTAATGGCCCGAATGGAAGAACAAATGGAGATGTTCCAAGATCAACTCGCTGACAACGCTCAAGTACTGGGAGCAAAGAATCAACGAATAGAGCAACTGTTCATGGAAAGGGATAGAATCAGGGGTAGAATTGAGGAGATTGGGCATTACATCACCATGAGGTGCCTAGCATGTGAGGAAATACCCCGTGATACCCTTTTTGCTTCAGTCATGGGTTACGTCCACCGAATCATGGAAGAATTGAAAATCTTGCAAAGGGGCCTTGCACCAAAGCCCGCAGAAAGGCCGAACGATGCCCCGTGGGCACCAAAATTCAAAGCGTTAATGTACTCCTAGTTCAAATCTGTATTTTTTCTATTTTTAAAAGTCTGTTGTCTGTACGTGTGTTTCCTTTTGGCATCAAATTATGTTAGTACTTCGGAGTCTGTATTTTGTTTTCCTTTTCCAAATGGGTAGTTTGTAATAAAAGTTTTAGTAATGAAATAAATTTTCCACAAAATTGGAGTCTTTATTTGTGGTAGAACTACGCACGGTCTGATTCATGCGGAGACATGATACGTAGGCAATCCACATAAGATTCGACCACCGCTAAAAGAAAAAGTGAATAAAAGAAAGGAAAAGAAAGAAATAAAAAGAGAGAAAGAGAAAGCAAATAAAGGAAAGTTTCAGAAACACCTAAAGGGCATAAGTAAAATAAGTCGGGATGATGTATACGGAGCAAAGACATGTTAGAAATGGTTAAACTGCCTAGGAACATTGCATCCCCCAACGTGCAATTGAAATATGTGTTAAACTCTAACGCTAACAAGTTTGTTGATTTCCAAAGATTTCAAACCAGTTAGCTCGTTAGAACGTTCTGGCAGACTACCATTACCACACAAGATCTAAAGGGCCCATTCCGAAAAACATGTCTGGTTCGGACAAAAGTGTTGAGGAGGAAAAGACAGAGATGCAAATGATGAAAGAGGAAGTAGATAGGTTGAGACAAGAGATAGCTGGGATGCACCTAGCATGGGCTAGGGGACAAACATCACCAATCCCCCCCCTACTCCTACCCTCTCACCGGCTCGGACTACGGAACACCCTCCCACTGGTCCATCAACGAGCTTCCCCATTTCCCAATACTATAAGGGGGAAACTTCCTATAATCCCCAAGCCACCACCCAAACAAAACACTCCTCCACCAACTGTTCCTGTTTTCGTGGCACCTCCACCCGCCATATTGCAAAAATCATCCGATGAACTAGTGTTTCAGGTTCATGACAACCAATACTATCCTCCCAAACTCACCTTCAAAGCACCCGAGCCATACACTTACACCCCTCCCCTCCAGCTCCTAGCGGAAACTGAGAGGTCGGCTAAGAATTCGGAGCAGGACAAAGTGCTTCGCAAAGTGAAAATCCTGGAGCAGTCCTTCAGGAATATGCATGGATTGGACAACCAAGTTAGTATGGCCTACAAAGATCTGTGTCCCTTCCCTGATGTTCAATTACCGGCAGGGTTCAAGATGCCAAAGTTTGATCTATACGAGGGGCGCAGTGATCCAATGGCACATCTGTGAGGGTTTTGCAGCAAGATGAGAGGAGAAGGTGGTAAAGATGAGATGCTAATAGCTTACTTTGGTCAAAGTCTAAGTGAGTCTGCCATGGAATGGTACACAAGACAGGATCCGAGCAGGTGGTACACCTAGGACGATCTAGCACAAGCATTCGCAGGTCACTTCCAGTACAACCTTGAGATCGTCCTTGACCGTCTCACATTGCTGAAACTTGAGAAGAAGCCGGGAGAGAGCTTTAGATAATTTGGGTTTCGGTAGAAAGAACAGGCAGCAAGAGTTGATCCTCCGATGAGAGAGGGGGAAATGGTGGACTACTTTCTGCAGACTCTAGAGCCAACTTACTTTGGTCACTTGGTGACGTCAGTTGGCAAATCTTTCAACGAGGTGGTGAAAATGGGCGGTATGATTGAAGAGGGACTTAAGTCCAACAAAATCCTGAGCTATTCGGCAATCAAAGCAACAACTCAGGCCATTCAGAGCAGCACGAGAGGTGCGCTCGGGAAGAAGAAAAGAAAAGAGGTCGCAACAATAAAGGCAGGTAATTGGTCCAGATCGAGAGGTCCTTTCCCCCGCTACCAAGCCAGACCCCATCACCCAAATTACCCACACACTCAAAATTACCCTCCACAGCCCTACTACCCACCACAAGAACCACATTTCTCCGTCCATCAAGCCCAGACATATACCCAGCCTCCGGCTCGCCCACAGTGGCGCGCGCCGACTCCCCAAAATACCTATCCACCTCCACAGAATACATATCCACATCCACAAAACACATATCCACCGCCAAGGGCCTACAGGAATCCCTCAGGGCTAGGTTTCTGGGGGAATCAGGCTTTCAGAAATGAAAGGGTGCAGAGACAAAGAACATTCACTATGTTGGGAGAAACCTATACTGCTTTGTTCCACAAATTAAGGCCGTTAGGTTTGTTGAGTCCTGTTGAGCCCAGATTGCCGAATCCCCTTCCCCAAAATATGGACCACTCGGTAAGCTGTGAGTATTGTTCGGGGGCTCCCGGACATGATACCAAGAAGTGCTGGAAGTTGAAACGTGCAGTGCAAGATCTTATTGACACCAACAAGATCAAGGTTCAGACACCGGAGGCACCCAACATCAATTAGAACCTGTTGCTAGCACACCACGAAACCCACATGATCGAGCTTATCCACGAAGGAGGGGAGCTAAAGAAACCCTCACAGACGGTGATGATGATCCGTGCCAGTCCAAAAGAAAATTCGACAGGTGGAGAAGAGGTGGTACAGTTGGAAAAGGTAGACGTCAAGCCAGTAGTGGTGATGGGGAAGAGTTCGCCTGTCGTTACAAAGAATCCAGAGCCAGTCAAAGTAACGGTACAGGGGGTACCAAGCAAGCCAGCATGCATAGGTCCAGTTGTCATCAGGCCAGTAATGCAGATGCCGATAACCAGCGAGAAAGCCGTGCCATGGAGCTACAGTAAAGCGATGGTAATGTACAAAGGGAAGGAGGTTATGGAAGAAGTATGTGAGACCCAGGGCTTAACTCGTTCGGGAAGGTGTTTTGCTCCCGTAGAGTTAAGAAGGTCTAACCCAGCAGTGGTAAAGAAGCCAGTGACGGAAGAAGAGGCTGAGGAGTTAAGAAAGACCCCAACATAGATTTCGTTACTATCACTGCTGATCCATTCCAGCGATCATTGCCAGGCACTGATGAAAATCCTGAACGAGGCCCATGTTCTGGATAAAATCTCTGTAAATCACTTGGAGAGGATAGTGCACAAAATCTTTGAGGTAAACTGAGTGACATTTTCTGATGATGAATTGTCAGCAGAGGGTACAGAACATAACAATGCCCTATACTTGACCGTGAAATGCGAAGACTCGGTGGTCACCCGAGTATTGATTGATAATGGATCAAGCGCCAACATCTGTACTTTGACTACTCTGAACAAGCTGAAAGTTGATCATGACCGGATTTACAGGAACAACATCTGCGTCCGAGGTTTCGATGGAGGTGGTACCGACACGGTGGGTGATATCATACTGGGATTGACCATTGGTCCAGTGGAATTCACCATGGAATTCCAAGTGGTAGACGTGGCAGTATCATACAATCTTCTATTGGGGCGACCCTGGATCCATGCCGCCAAAGCAGTGCCTTCTACATTGCACCAGATGGTGAAATTTGAATGGGACAGGCAGGAGATAGTGGTGCACGGGGATGACGGTACATGCATTGTGAGTGATGCCGTTGTGCCATTCATAAAAACTGATGACGATAGAGGTCCATGGGTGTACCAGGTTTTCGATGCGGTTTCAGTGGATAAAATTTCTGAAGGCGAGGACCTTCCACTTCCCAGGATCGCAGCTGAGACCTTCATGGTAGCCTCGGAAATGCTAAACAGCGGGTTTGTACCAGGAAAAGGTTTGGGGGTTGATCTGCAAGGTATGGTCCAGCCAGTTTCTTTGCCCAAGAACCTGGACACTTTTGGGCTAGGATTCAAGCCTACGACAGTAGATGTAAGGCGGGCCCGAAAGTTGAAGAAGAAAGTTTGGGTTCTTCCCAAGCCAGTTTCACGTCTTTCAAGATCCTTTGTCAGATCAGGTATCAGAAGGTTGTCAGTCCCCAAAATTCTCGGACCTCTGATTGGGTCAGATGGAGATTTGAATCAGGGTTTTGAAAGGCTGTTCATCGACGTCAACGTGATAGAAGCTGGAGAAAGTTCTAGTAGGGCAGATATACAGTTTGTGGGGCCTAGGGCCAATATCAACAATTGGACAGCTACTCCTCTTCCTACCCGGAGGGAGTCTTGGTAGTAGGCTCTGGATTTTCTTTCTTGTTTTCTGGATTATTCCAGAGTTGTAATCCAGTTTTGTTTTATTTTTGTATTCGACAAAAGCGTGAAACGCTGTTATCTCGCATTTTAATAAAGTGAAAGTTTTCTCTCTTTATTTTGTTTTAATTCTGTTTTCTTCTTTTCTCTTTCTGAACAGTTCTCTTTATACTGGTTCTAATGACATGGCATGCACAACGGATCTTCAACCTAGTCTAAAAAATCAATCTGATTTCGAACTAATTGTACAAGAGGTCGATTATGATGATGAATCAGAATACGATGAGGATGAAGCCTTTGAAGAGATAAACAGAGAATTAAGCCAGTTTGAAGAGAAACCCAAGCCCAATTTGAACGACACTGAAGCTGTCAATTTAGGGGATGTGGACGATGTCAGGGAAACCAAAAGAAGCATCCACATTGAGCCGAACATCAGGGAGGAACTAATCAAAGCACTCATTGAATTCAAATATGTTTTTGCATGGTCGTTAAGCACAGATCTAGTGGTTCACAAATTGCCCACTGACCCGGCGTGCCCTCCCATCAAGCAGAAATTGAGGAAGTTCAAGAGAGATATGAGTGTGAAGATTAAAGAAGAAGTAACCAAACAGCTGCAGGCAAAGGTTATTCGGGTCACTCGATATCCTGATTGGTTGGCTAATATGGTGCCAGTGCTGAAGAAAGATGGGAAGATTAGAGTGTGTGTCGATTACCGCAATTTGAACAGGGCAAGCCCCAAGGACAACTTTCCATTACCCAACATCCATATCTTGATCGATAATTGTGCATGACGTGAGATCGGGTCTTTTGTAGATTGCTATGCTGGGTATCATCAGATTCTGATAGATGAAGAAGATGCGGAAAAGACGACATTCATTACACCGTGGGGGACCTATTGCTACCGGGTAATGCCTTTTGGCTTGAAGAATGCTGGGGCAACATACACGAGAGCAATGACTACGGTGTTTCATGACATGATACACAAAGAGATTGAGGTGTACATAGATGATGTGATCATAAAATCTAAGCGTCAGGAAGACCACGCGGCAGACCTAAGGAAATTTTTCCAAAGACTTCGAAGGTACGACATTAAGCTCAACCCGGACAAATGTGCATTTGGTGTTCCATCTGGAAAGCTGTTGGGATTCATCGTCAGTCAGCGAGGCATTGAGTTGGACCCGTCAAAAATCAAATCCATCCAGGAATTGCCACTGCCAAAGAACAAAACAGAAGTAATGAGTCTGTTGGGAAGGTTGAATTATATCAGCAGGTTCATCACTCAACTCACGGCAACTTATGAACCCATTTTTCAGCTACTGAAGAAAGATGCTACAGTAGAATGGACGACAGAATGTCAGGAAGCCTTCGACCAAATCAAGGGGTATCTATCAAACCCCACCTATGTTGGTCCCACCTGAACCAGGAAGACCGTTGATTCTCTATCTAATGGTACTGGAGAATTCATTTGGTTGCATACTAGGGCAACATGATATCATAGGAAGGAAGGAGCAAGCCATCTATTATCTCAGTAAGAAGTTTACGGTCTATGAGGTTAAGTACACTCAACTTGAGAAGACGTGTTGCGCCCTAACTTGGGTGGCACAGAAGTTTAAACATTATCTGTCATCATATACTACTTATCTCATTTCACGCTTGGATCCACTGAAGTATATTTTCCAGAAGCCTATGCCCACAGGGAGGTTAGCGAAATGGCAAATATTACTCACGGAGTTTGACATCGTCTATGTGATGAGGACGGCCATGAAAGCCCAAGCATTGGCCGATCACTTGGCTGAGAATCCTGTTGATGAAGAATACGAGCCATTGAGGACGTATTTTCCTGATGAAGAAGTGATGCATATAGATGAGTTGGAATTATCTGAGGAACCAGGTTGGAAGCTCTTCTTTGATGGAGCCGCAAATGCGAAAGGAGTTGGAATAGGAGCGGTACTTATTTCTGAAACAGGAAATCATTATCCTGTTACGGCACAACTACGTTTCTATTGTACCAATAACATGGCTGAATATAAGGCATGCATTTTGGGCTTACGGTTAGCTACAGACATGGATGTCTAGGACGTCTTGGTCTTGGGAGACTCGGACCTCCTGGTGCATCAAATCCAGGGTGAATGGGAAATACGAGATTTGAAGCTTATACCTATCGACAATGTTTGCACGATTTGAGCAAGCGATTTCGATCAGTGGAGTTCAGACACATCCCAAGAGTTCACAATGAGGTTGCCGATGCTTTGGCCACTTTAGCATCGATGTTGCACCACCCAGACAAAATTCATGTTGACCCATTGCATATCTAGGTTCGTGATCAGCATGCTTATTGCAACATGATAGAGGAAGAAATGGATGGCGAGCCATGGTTTTATGATGTCAAGGAATACCTCAGGATGGGGATATACCCAGAGCAGGCTATCGGAGATAAAAAGAGAGACATTCGGCAATTGGCAAATGGATTTTTCCTCAGTGGAGGAGTGTTATACAAAAGAACACCAGATTTGGGATTGCTGAGATGTATAGATGCTGGTCAAGCCACGACAGTGATGACAGAGGTACATACAGGAGTTTGTGGGCCACATATGAGAGGATATGTATTGGCGAAGAAGATTCTTCGAGCAGGGTATTATTGGCTCACTATGGAGCATGATTGTATCAATTTCGTGCGAAAATGCCATCAGTGTCAGATACACAGAGATTTGATTTATTCTTCACCAACAGAATTGCATACAATGTCAGTACCATGGCCATTTGTTGCATGGGGCATGGATGTCATTGGACCGATTGAGCCGGCAGCTTCTAACGGTCATAGGTTCATTCTGGTCACCATCAATTATTTCACCAAGTGGGTTGAGGCTAAAACTTTCAAGTCGGTAACCAAGAAGGCAGTGGTGGATTTCATTCATTCCCATATCATCTGTAGATTTGGGATCCCCAAAGTGATCATCACGGACAATGGCGCTAATCTTAACAGCAGTTTGATGAAATAAATATGTCAACAGTTCAAGATTACACACCGTAATTCCACCCCGTATCGTCCCAAGGCGAATGGCGCGGTTGGGGCAGCCAACAAGAACATAAAGAAGATATTGAGGAAGATGGTAGAAGGGTCCAGGCAATGGCATGAAAAGTTGCCATTTGCATTGTTGGGATATCGCACTACTGTCCGCACTTCAGTAGGTGCAACTCCTTATTTGTTGGTATACGGAACTGAAGTAGTGATACCAGCAGAAGTAGAAATTCCGTCCCTCCGGATTATCGCTGAGGCTGGGATTGATGATGATGAATGGGTCAAAGCCCGATTGGAGCAATTGAGCTTGATTGATGAAAAGAGATTGGTAGCAGTATGTCATGGCCAGTTATATCAAAAGAGAATGGCAAGAGCATACAACAAAAAGGTACATCCCCGGAAGTTTGAAGTGGGCCAGCAAGTGCTGAAACGCATCCTCCTACATCAGGCTGAGGCAAAGGGCAAGTTCGCCCCGAATTGGCAAGGGCCATTCATTATAACCAGAGTGTTGTCCAATGGCACTTTATGTTTAACAGATATCGAAGGGAAATGCGTCGACATGGCTATCAATTCTGACGTAGTTAAGAGATATTATATATGATTTCTTTAATTGTAATTGTTGTTTGTTTACATTTGGCATGGTATCGGATAATGAAATGACGGAGGCAATTTGTTCTTCCATCCAAACACTTCAACTTTTGCTTCCCCTTTTGAGCCTTATTTGTTCTTTCATACCCCTCTTTTGGAATCAGTAATGAAAATGAAAGAAAAAGAGAAGAGAAAAATAATAATAATAAAGACAAAAGAAAAGTCACAAGAAAAACAAAGGAATTGGGAACTACATTTGACCTGATTCCTCAAAAAGGATACGTAGGCGCCTCATGGCTCGGTCATAGTGTAACAAAAAAATAAAAATCCCCAAGCAAGAAACTAGGGCAGAAGTTGTGTTTGTAATTTTGGAAAGGAAGTTTGATTCCAAGAGTTGTAATGTTTTACCCATCAAAATTATTTTGAACCTTTTGATACCCCTTTTCTTTTAGCCATACACAAAAACCCATATTGGTGTCCAAAAAAGACCTCCCGATCAGTATCCGAGAAGTGCCAAGTCATGCAAATGGAAGTCGGGAATAACACTCTGATCCCAGCAGAGAAGAGGATCATAAGCTGGAAATGAATTGATAGCCAAAGGAATCCCCAGTAGAGAGAATCCTATCGGCAACAGTCCAATCCCTAGCTGAGAAAGAGAAAATAAAATGAGAGAGTCTTATGGTGAAAACCTTCATAGGCACCGTAAGGCGACAAAAGCTGAGAGAAACAAAATGAGAGAGTCTTATGGCGAAAACCTTCATAGGCACCAGAAGGCGACGGGAGTTGAGAGAAATGAGAGAGTCTTATTAGTGAAAACCCCTCGAAGGGCACTATGAGGCGACAAGATAAGATTGGCGGAAAGGATCCGTCGAGGCATCAAACAAGGCAAAAGTGTTGAGTTGGCAAAAGAGTTGGGCGCCTGCATATCCCCCAGCGAAATGAGGCCTCTAGAAAGATTGATTGATACAAATAGACTGGGTTGATTAATCCGGAATGCACGACATGATCGTTGGGATCGGTTATATCATTCAGATAAGTCCTTTTCCTTTTCTTCTCCCCAGCATTTGTTCGGAAAGACTACTTCCTTTTCCATCTTTTGAAATCATCACTTTTCATTTCTTTTTTTTAAGAATTTTTCCTCCAGCAGTTTGTTTTGAGAAAGATTTTTCAGAGCTTACTATTAGTTGCCAAAACGGTGCAAAGCACAATGGGACCAAATTTCCAGGGGAAGTTGGAGAAAAACAGAAAATTAGGAAGTTGAAAAGTTATGGATCAAATTCCAAGAGGATCCCCAGCAGATTTGCGAGATACAGGAACAACTCCGACAGATTATCGACCAAGTTCCGTGATGGTCGTACAACACAGAGCGGAGAAGGAAGAGAAAAGAAATACCATCCCCAGCAGGAATATCATCCCCAGCAAATAATATCATCCCCAGCAAGTTTTGTAATAAAACGCAAAGCAGGGAAGGGAAAGAGGGAAAAACCATCCCCCGCAGGAGTGGCGCGACCACTCACCACGTTTTAAACTAACAAATTTTTCTTTGATTTGAAGCAGGGGAACGGAAATGTTATTGACCATGGGAAGACATGGCCACAAAGAAGATTATCAAACAGGGGCAGAAAATTTTCTCTCATTGCGAAAATTTTCTTGAAATCAGATACCCACTTGGGAAAGATGAAAGATAACACAAGTTTTGAAGGAAGTGGAATCCCCAGCAGTTTACGGGAGAAGGCAATACAAGTTTTAAATAAAGCAATCTTGGAAGAAGCAAGATAACCCAAGTTTTAAGGGTAGTGGTCTTTGAATCAGTATCATCCCCATCATTGTTAAAAGGAGGAAAGTAACTAGTCTTAAAGAAGGAAGATAATTCCCCAGCGGTGTTATCACCGACAGATTTCAGAGAAGTGAAAACACCAGTATGAGGGAAGTAATTGCTGAAGAAGTCAGGAGCCCGCCTGTAGAATGGAGGTTGTTAAATTTTAAGTCGATGAAGTCAGGAGTCCGCCTGTAGAATGGAGGTTGTTAATGTTTAAGTCGATGAAATCAGGAGCCCGCCTGGAGAATGGAGGTGCTATATTTTAAGTCATAATAGAAATCAGGAGCCCGCCTGGAGAATAAAGGTATTATATTTTTTTTAAGAAGTTGATGAATTCAGGAGCCCGCATGGAGAATGGAGGTGTTATATTTTTAAGTCATTGTTGAAGTTAGGAGCCCGCCTAGAGAATGAAGGTGTTATATTTTTAAGTTGTGTTGGAAGTCAGGAGCCCACCTGAAGAATGGAGGTTGTTATCATTGCAAGTTTCAGACGAAGTCAGGAGCCCGCCTGGAGAATGAAGGTATTATATTTTTAAGAAGTAGCTGAAGTCAGGAGCCCGCCTGTAGAACGGAGGTTGTTATATTTTAAGTTAAAGGATTCAGGAGCCCTCCTGTAGAACGGAGGTTGTTAAATTATAAGTTGGAGTCAGGAGCCTACTTGTAGAACAGAGGTTGTTTATTTTAAAAGTTGAAGAAGTCAGGAGCCTACCTGTAGAACGGAGGTTGTTAAATTTTAAGTTGGAGTCAGGAGCCCGCCTGTAGAATGGAGGTTGTTAAATTTTAAGTTGGAGTCAGGAGCCCGCCTGTAGAACAGAGGTTGTTTATTTTAAAAGTTGAAGAAGTTAGGAGCCCGCCTGTAGAATGGAGGTTGTTAAATTTAAAGTTGAAGGAGTCAGGAGCCCGCCTGGAGAATAGAGGTTGTTAAATTATAAGTTGGAGTCAGGAGCCCGCCTGTAGAACATAAGTTGTTTATTTTAAAAGTTGAAGAAGTCAGGAGCCCGCCTGGAGAATGGAGGTTGTTATCTTTAAGTTGAAATTAAAGTCAGGAGACCGCCTGTAGAACGGAGGTTGTCTATTCTAAAAGTTGAAGAAGTCAGGAGCCCGCCTGGAGAATGGAGGCTGCATTATCTTTAAATTGCTGTTGAAGTCAGGAGCCCGCCTGGAGAATGGAGGCCGTATTATCTTTTAAAGTCAAGTTGGAGTCAGGAGCCCGCCTGTAGAACAGAGGAGTACATTTCAAAATGAAGTCAGGAGCCTGCCTGCAGAACAGAGGAATACATTTCAAGATCAAATCAGAGGTCTGTAATGCGGAGGGTTACAACAAAATACCCCCAGCATGAATCCCATCGCAAAAATCAGAAAGAAGACTACAAGAACAAGTCGGAGATAGATAAGAGTTTATAATTCCTAGTTTAAGTCTAGCTTCTTGTTTTCTTTTGGCACGGTGTAATAAGGAGATCGAAAAGCAGTAGCAATAGCACGCAGCAGCAGTAACAAAATGCAGTCCCATGGTAGTCCCAGCTACCAAAACTTCCCGAACTACATTAACCTGATTCCCTTTTAGCTAGGGATATGTAGGAAACCTTAGAAGCAAAGGTTCAGTTAAATCTTTTCAAAAATGCTTCACACGGAGTATTCCAACGGGCAAAAATCGCTCGTATCCACTCACTTTATCTTTGCACGAAAACTCTTTGTGTTTTCGGACAAAGAGGGGCAGCTGTGAGCACGTGATTTTTGCCCTACAAGAACTACTCCCACAAAAATTCAAAATAAAATAGTTGTGTATTGCTTGTGATTTATTTGTATTTGTCTGTGCATGTTTATTCTATTTTTACTACTGAAAAATACAAAAATATATGTGTTGCATTTACATTTACAATTTAGGATTAATTAACCAGTGATTTATTTTATGAAAATGAAAATCATAAAAAAATAATGTACTTTGCATTTTTAGCATTTAATGTTGAATTGTGTGATTTCCAAATTAATTGGCATTTAATTATACGTGATAATTATTATTAGAAGATAATTAGTATTTTTAACTTGGTTTATAATTTTAGAAAAATAATTTAGGAAGAAAATAAAAAGAAAAGAAAACAAAAATGAAAATGGAAGAGAAATCGGACTGGGCCATGTTAATTTTGACCAAATCCAGCCCGAACTTTGTGTCTAACCCGGTCCAATTGATCAGCCCACTCAGACGTCCCAAACGACGTCGTCTATGCCACTTTAAATAATTGTTGTTGGATTGAATCAATCCAACAGCCAGGATCATCTCTTACCCAAATCCAACCCAACCCCGTCCCATAACCCGGTCTCTTAATGAGACCAAACGACACCGCTTTATTTAAGTGAATTGATCCGGGCCCTCGATCTCTCTTGATCGAACGACCAAGATCAAACCAACCCCCCCACTATATAAATTCAATCTCATACCTAGCCCCCCCAAGCCAAACCCCACACCTCTTCGTCTCTGAGCTTCAGAGACCAAACAGACCCTCCGCCTCTTACCACCATGCTTCGCCCACAGGAAATCGCCTCACGGCCGTTCCGGTGGTCCAAACGACCCTATATTTTCACCACTGATTCCCCTCGACCTTCCCATTTCGAATCCCTAACTCTTATCCCTCAAATCCCAGCCGTGTGCTTTAAATATTAGATCAAAAATCAGGCCGGAACCCTATCTCGTCCAATGGCCTCCAATTTCACACCACAGCTTCCGCAAGACTTCCTCGTTCTAGTCCCATACTCATTTCCCTTCGAATCATCCCCCAGCTTCTCGAATCTTCAATTGAAGATTCGAGCAAACCACGAACCAAAACCAATCCACCCCAAATTCATACCCTGGCACCCCCTGACCTCCCTCGTGCCCAAACCATCTTTGGTTTGGGTCGAATCTGGGTAGAAACACTCGAACCCAAATCGAAACGTAAGAACCCTAGAAAACCAAAACTGGTTTCTGTCCGAAATTGAAGGGAATTTGGGTGTTTAACTGACCTTAGTCGAAGTGTTCTCGGTTGAGAACACTCGATTACGGTCCGTTTGACCTCAAAAAGTTCAAGTCCGAGTCAATTCAAGTCCGTCTGTTCTTTGTTCCATTTGAGGTATTTTTCTTTCTTTCCTTTTATTCTATTTTTGATGTTTTAAATGTCTATTTATTTGTTTAGTATTGTTATATTAATTTTTCAATTTTTTGTCGATTGTTCTATTCTTCTCCTTCAGACCTTTTATTTGGTCGAATTTGTTTCTGCTCGTTGTTGTGTATAATTATAGGCTGTGTAATCGATTCGAATAAGTTTTGTCGATTAGTTAAGTCTTATTATAAATCTCTGTTCTTATCAATGCCGCGTGAATTGACTGATTATCTATTTCTGATTGATTGTTGTCAATTGTTATAGGCAATCGGTTAATTAGTTATCGTCAATTAATTCAGTTTTATTAGTAGTTTTCATCAAATGGTTTGATGTCAAATGTTGTATGTACTGATCTTTAGGCAATTAGCTTCAGAGCATTGTCAATATGCTGACAATGATCCTGCATTCTTGTATAGGTTTGACTTAGAATTGTGTTAGTTTAATCCCTGCATTCATGTGATTTTGATTCAGTTTCAGCTTCAGCTTTAATGATTCTGTTGAGTTCTGTGTTGTGTTAGTTTGTTTTTGATTTCAATTCAGTTCATTGGTTTCAATTGGAATTCAACCTTAGTCATTCAGCTGTCAGGATGATTGGTTATAGCTGTTAATCAGAATTAGTTTTAGATAATTGTTAGCTTGAACAGATTTTAGAGTTAAAAGGTTTTAATGCAGATGAATAGATTGTATTAGGGCAGTAATATTAAGGGGTTTCAGGGGTGATTTGGGAATGGAACAGTTAGGAAAATATTTTAATGTTAGTGTCTTGTTAGTGGGGTATTAAATGTCTTTAAATTAATAAGTTAATGGGGAACAAGAGGGAATTGGGGCTGAAAATAAGGAAAAGCATTCCTTAGTGGGTTTTAAGTGGAAATATGCAGATTTTGGTTGCTGGGGGTCGGGTAGTTAAGTTTTAAAGAGGGGGTAGGTCTAGAATGGCTATAAATAGAAGGCATTTGGACTGATTAAAAAAAAGGGGACAGGAGAGGAGATTCTGGAAATCTTAAGGGTGTTGAACATTCTGAAAAACTGGAAGAGAGTTTTAAGAGTTAGTCTAGTTCAACTAGTGCTATCCCATTGAAACTGAAAAGAGTTTAGCTTTAACTGTGGAGTTGTATTTTCGAGTTTTTCATGATTACTGAATTCTAGGGGTGTTTCTGCTTGTGTTTTGATTGATATTTGGTTGCTATCAAGCTGTTTTGGGGTCATTTACTAGGTGTTTGTGTTGCTGTTGGTATTGCAGGGAATTTTTAACTGGTTTTCCTGAGTTGCTGCTGGATATCTGTTTGTGTTGCTGTTGTGCTGTGCTATCTGTTGTGCTGATCATTCCTTCTTCTTCTCCATTGTATTCCATTTCCAGGTACACATTCTAAAAACCTGTGTTGATGTAAGCTCGAATTTGAAGTTGAAGTTGAGATGAAATGGAAATGTAGCTGTTAGTTCTATTTGACATGACTGTATAAATAAACTGAAACTGTTTCTTTATTAGCTAGATTATCACTCGATATGTCTTGAATGTATATAAGCCTGTGATCTCGAGCAGTGTTTGTATTTAGTTTTATGTTAGGTTAATAGGATAGTTAGATTAATTTCAGTTTTGGTAATTTGTTTTGTGAAGTCATTTGAAAGCGATTCACATTGCAATAAACCTTTAGTAATGGTTGTCATGTGCTTTGTACTAAAATAGGACTGTTTATTTACTACATCATGGCATGTTAAAATTGGCCCATAAAGAGTGTTGTGGTTATTTTGTTCAAGTTGTTCCAAGTATAACGACGTACTGCTTTCACTATAAAATCAGGATGCTTACCTAACGACATGTAAATGAATAAGTAAATGCTTGACTTCAGGGGCTCGATACCTCGATCTCTCCTACGCAGCTTGGCACGCCCCATTCGGTTTTGGGCTTGCCTCAAGGCCCACCTGTTGTTGTTCGTTCACAAGTAGAATTAGTGGGCCCATTTAATTTGGGCCTGATTTAAAGGTTTCAGTATATAGTTAACACAATATAAGTTTGGGCTTTGAGTTAGGTAGCGAGTTCAAATTAAAAGGCCCGTCCTTTTGTTTGGACTTGAACTTGAACTCGAAGCCCGCTTTTATAATATTAACTAATTAGGACCTTTTCTTTTTCTTTGGAGAAAAAAAGAAAAAATAGAAAAATCATAGTCGCTTTAGGATATCCTTTAAATAAAATAAGTGAGGCATGCCTCGCCGAATAAATTACAAATTGTGGGGCCCTCAACGGATAGTTATTCCAAATGCTTAGATTTCGAGACAGGCCACATAGCAAACTTTACGACTTTTTCTCAAAATAACAACGCGTTAGTATCTTTAGGCGCGTATTTAATAATGTTATCTTCCTAAACTCGGATGCACATTTATGTGACCCAAATCCAAATCTCAACGAAGTTGGAATGTATCGAAAGTTGCGGGTACATTTATGTGGCGCAATTCGAGGTGCATTCTCACGACATTGCAATTCTTTAAATAATAAATGATAAAAGCGGTTCAAGGATAAAATTGGTACATGGGTTCAAAATGTATTAAAATCAGATAAATAAGCCAAATATGACAGTTGAGCGACCGTGCTAGAACCACGGAACTCGGGAATGCCTAACACCTTCTCTCGGGTTAACAGAATTCCTTATCCGGATTTCTGGTACGCAGATTGTAATACAGAGTCAATCTTTTCCTCGATTCGGGATTTAACCGGTGACTTGGGACACCATAAATCTCCCAAGTGGCGACTCTGAACTAAAAAATAAATCCCGTTCCGATTGTCCTTTAATTGGAAAAACTCCCTTTACGCCCTTTGCAGGGTGTAGGACAAAAGGAGGTGTGACACTGGTAATGGAACCTGAGACTGTGCAGCAGAGGGCTGTGGAGTAGCTATGGAGGTAGCTAGGGCCTGAGAGGTGTCTGGCAGTCCTGGACCCTCTGATACTGCTGTATCTGCTGGAGGAGGAATGAGAGTCTCAGGCTGAGTTGCAGTTTCCTTTGCTACTGCGTCACTGATTCTCATGATGTCAATGTCTTTGGTATCATTCTCCATTTTGTTGTGCCCAGGCAGGACATGCACCTTTGCAGCTCGGCAAAGAGTAGTGATCAGGCAGGGGAACAAAAGTGATGTTTGTTTCTGATTGGCTATGATTCCTATCTTTTGGAATATTATCTTCCCCACATAAATCTTAATCCCTGTCATAATGCACGGAATGAGAATTTATTTCTCAATGTTTATGTCGGTTTCATTTCGGGACAACATCAAACGGGATGTAACAAAGCTAAGCCAGTAGCGTCCCTCCCTTGTAAGATCCTCCTTGAAAATTTTGTGTTGCGGGTCAATCCAGGCTAGTGTCCCCTTTGCTATTACTGAGGACAACCGAGGAATGCTCATTGTGCTTATTGGCTACCTTGGCATTATATTCAGCTGTGCCTGGTCACCAATCCTTGAAAAACTGTTCATTCTCGGACATACTTGGAAAAGATCCTGTTGCGCTTCTGTGAAGGAGTCCTCGAGGCACCGTAGGAAGCATAAAACTCCCTCACAATTGTCTCGTTGTAGTCATCCAGGACCTCAGTGAACAACTCTCACTTCCTCTGTTTGATGTTTTCAAGGATGTGAGGGTAGTGCTCCGATATCCCATTCAAGCTCAGTTGCTTTTCCTCCAGAATGTTCCTCTTTGAGAGTGCTGCTTTGTACAAATCTATGGAGCCCTTGACCGCAAACTGGAGGTTAAGGTCCCCCCCAGCTTCCTGCGTGCCTCAGCCTGTAGATCAACTGGAGCTCTGAGGTCACTCTATGACTCCTCCTCATCAGACTGGGAGGATCTCTCAGTAGTAATGTGGAGTGCCTGAGATTGCTGCCTTTTTGCTTGTTGTGCTTGTTGGCTAGGATTGGCAGCCCATTTCTGTCGACCATCGGGAGGTGTTCATATTGGATTAGACCTCTTTGGTACCATGCATGTGGATGAAACATTGTAGGAGTTAGTGAAAGAGCTTAGGAAAAGACATCAGATATAAAAGAAAAAGAACAAAACAAAATATTTGTTTTTGTTATGAGATGGGTTATGCGATTGCATATCAAGTGTGCGGACAGCAGAACCATCGTACATGTGCTGAAACAAAATGGTATTAACAATTATGTGATCAAAACCACCACTAAGTGGTCATGCGATCGCAAAGAGACCGCAGAATGTACACTAAGAAAACCTGAGGGACTGCCTCAGTATGCGACACCTATGACGTCCGCATAATAGGTATATGATCGCTGAAGCAATCGCATAACCTATCTAACCTAGGGCAATATTGAGGGGTCATTTGCGATGATTATGCGGACCGCAAAGCCATTATGCGGCCCGCAAAACTCGTCTCTATGAAAATTAAACCCTACCCCACATTGTCACCATGTTTTTTTTGTTTTTGTTTTTATTTTATTTTCAAAAGCTTCAAACAAGATAGAGAGAGAGGGGTACTCAGACTTCCCCTTCTTTGGTTCGTGGCCAAAGATCACAACCAACCCTCAATTTATTCCTCACCAAATCAAATCAAAACTCTGCTTTCTACTATCATGACATTCACCTCTTTAACCCAGAATCAATTCACAATGATGACCCAATTTGGCCAGTCACAAGCACAAAAGGTTCATGGCAGTTGAATTAAAGACGAATGAGAGTGAAGAACAGAGAAACATAACCAGAAATCATACCTCAAGATTGACGATTTTACAGTGGAAATGAGAGAGCTCGTGAATGGTTTGAATCCTTTCTTTGATCCGCAGAATTGGTCGTTATGCTGTGCTTATTTTTCTCTTTTTTTTACTTGTTTTTGTTTCGTTCAAATGTGATGTGTGCATAGAGATAGTACTTTTATACCTAACAAGTATGCGGTGTGCAAGTCCATATAATAACACACTATGCGATCGCATAGGTGTTATGCGGTGGGCTGATGACTTGGTCAGGTAGGTGCGATATGCGATGCACTATGCGATCACATACTTGATATGCGGGCTGCATAAATGAGAATCAATTGTGGAGTTGACAACGAAATTAGCCCAACACTCTGCCTAGGTCTGCGATGACTATGCAGTTTGCATAGTCATTATGCGACCGCATAGCTGTCGCTTAATTTGGACCTCTTTTTCCTTCAGTTTCTTCAGCACTAAGACCCTGTTCATGAAATTTTACCTGCACTCTAGAACACACGTCAACTTGCTCAATCTAATCTACATAAATAATAAAAAACTACAAAAGAGTGTTACCACACATGGGTTGCCTCCCAAGAAGCGCTTGATCATGGCACAACGCTGTTTACTCCTTTTGGATTAATGTTTGGTGGAAGCAGCTGCTGGATCATCTGGTAGGGCAATTTATTCTATCACATGCCTTTCTCCGGTGGTTTCAAGGTAATGTTTGACTCGTTGTCCATTTACCTTGAAGGTCCGAGTCCCATCTTCTGACTTAAGTTCAATAGAACCATAGGGAGACACACGCACAACTTTGAATGGTCCAGACCATTTGGACTTGAGTTTGCCCAGAAATAACTTGAGTCTTGAGTTGAAAAGTAAGACCAAGTCACCCAAATTAAACTCCCGTTTCAGTTTTTCCTTGTTGTGGACAAACTTCATCCATTCTTTGTACATGACTGCACTCTCATAAGCATGAAGGCGGAATTCTTCCATCTCATTGAGTTGTGTCATCCTTAGGTTAGCAGCCTCAGCCTAATCAAGATTTAGCTTCTTTAAAGCCCACATAACTTTGTGCTCAAGTTCTACTGGTAAGTGACAAGCTTTGCCAAAAACCAACCTGTATGGTGAAGTGCCAATGGGGGTCTTGAATGCTGTGCGATAGGCCCACAATGCATCATCTAGCTTCCTTGACCAGTCGGTCCTGTTTGCATTAACAATTTTCGCTAGGATATTCTTTATTTCTCTGTTCGAAACTTCAACTTGACCCCTTGACTAAGAATGATAAGGTGTGGCCACCTTGTGCTTTACATCATATTTTTCAAGTAGCCCAGTAAAAGCCTTGTTACAGAAATGAGACCTACCATCACTCAGGATGGCCCTTGGAGTGCCAAACCATGTGAATATGTTTTTCTTCAAAAATGCGGTCACTCTCCTTGCTTCATTGTTCGTTAAGGAGATTGCTTCAACCCATTTAGAGACATAGTCCACAGCCACCAAGATGTAGGTCATGCCATGCGAGCTCACAAAGGGGCCCATAAAGTCTATTCCCCACACATCAAAGATCTTAACCTCGAGTACAAAGTTCATTGGCATCTCATGTCTCTTAGATATTGACCCTTGTCTTTGACATTGGCCACATGCCTTGACCATTTGGTTTGCATCTTGGTAGATTGTTGGCCAATAATAGCCGCATTCAAGCACTTTTGTTGCAGTCCGATTCTCTCCATGATGACTGTCACACCTCCTTTTTTTACCACCCGAGGGGGTATATGAGAGTTTTTCCAATTTAAGTGATATTATTTGATATGAGATTATTTATTTAATTTTATCAGAGTCGCCACTTGGAATAGTTTAATTGGTGTCCCAAGTCACCGGTTTATTTTAAAATCCCAAATCGAGGAAATTTTGACTTTATTTTAAAAGCCTGCGAACCAGAAATTATAAGTAAGGAATTTTGTTAACCCGGGAGAAGGTGTTAGGCATTCCCGGGTTCCGTGGTTCTAACACGGTCGCTTAAACAATTAATAATTGGCCTATTATCTGATTTACTACACATTTTAAACATGTTGTACATTTTTAACTTTGTAACTGCTTTTTAATTATTATAAACCGCTTTTTAGGATTTATGGAGTTATCTTTTGAACAAGCTACGGTTGTCGTACACTTGCCGTTTTGGGACACACCGCAAACCACGCTACATGAATTGCACCAGTGATTCACAACATGTGTATTTTATTAACATTAGAAGTTGTTATGAGCTGGTTACATGAAATACACCCCCAAATTTGGAAATTAGGTATCATGACGATGCCACGGGAATCTTACCCATAGTCACGATGGTTTATTATAAAATGCACCTAAAGCAAACTACGAATGTTCAAATTGTTTTTTAGACTAGTTGTGATATTAATGTGAGGGCCATGGGTTATGTATTTTATCGGTGGATGACGCGCCTCAATTTATTTTTAAAGAACTATACTTAATTAGAACGGTCTAAGGATATTCTTATCTAAAATGATTTGAACTTAGTAGGCAGTATTAGTTGTAAAAGGGTTCGGGGTACATGTACTGGGCCATCAAATCCTCGATTTAAAAGCAAATTTGCTTGGATTCTACTCTCTTTCTCGATGACAAGAAGCGGAAATTAAAGAAAATGAGTAAAGACTCCCAAAGCTAGTAACAGATTCCAAAATTTTGTTGAACAATAGTTAATCCAAAGTTTAACATTTTCGTCAAAATGAAGTGCTCACATTTACACTTGCAATGTTAAATTAACGTGGAAGATCCGAACAATAGCATAAGCTTAATAAAGAAATTCATATTAGGTGAATAGTGAAATATCAATAATTACACATTGCTAATTATAATCTTAGCTACAAAATGAGTCTAATCCTACATGCTGAAACCTCATATTCGAAAAAAACAAATTTTCTAAATTTGGTGCATTGTTCCTCATAGTTAAACAAACGAAGTAGCTAGATGAGATTCAAAATTGCTTATCTTCCAAACTCACTTACAAATGAATACTTAGCACATGATGCTCTAGATACTTCATTTGAAGCAAAACTGTTCAGCAGTACATCCAATTAATCAATACACAGCTCCAGACTTAGTTTTAGCTCAAGTCAAACAAACAGGATCAGTTATTGGCAAACGAAACAAACAAGAGCAGATTTGATGTTAAAAATAATTGAAGTTATGCGATTAAACATAGCCATAATATGAACAATTCAAAATCTCCATTTATAAGTCCGTTAGCTAATTACAAACGAGCACGACATACCTAGCAGCAAAAAACGCAATAGGAAAAGCTGACCAAATAAAGGTCGGAGGGTAGAAGATGAAGTTCAGATCCACAGCAGAAAGAAACAGCAGCAAAACTCTTAAGCAAACCAAGAGTTAACACCAAAACAAGAGGAATTTCAAGCTTGCTTTTCAAATTCTAGCTTTCTCTTCCTAATTTGAGACCTTTGCCCATTTTTTTTGGAATTCCTCGGATCTGGAATCCAATTTCAATTCCAGAATTTGTTTTTAGCTAATTTTGAGTGCCTTTCGGGTGGTGAGTGTATGAGGGAGAAATGTTTATGGCTGGAATCCTTTGGAGAGGAGAAGGTCTGCTGGTTTTGTTCTTGTGTGTGAGAGACGAGAGATCCCTTTTTTGGGGTAAATCTCGCTGAAGCTTAGGAAAAGGGAGGTGGGTGCACCATTTCTTGTTCAACAGAAGAGGGTCGTTCTCATCTGATTAGGTCTGTGTGTGGTCGCTGATCTTAAACAGCCATTGATGGGTTTGAAGAAGGGTGGTTCAAGGTCGTTTGTTGTGAGGGAAACGACGGATTTTTGGTCTAAGGGTCTTAGGAGTTAGCTCTAGGTTGTAGGTCTAAAATCTGATCTTATTTTGTTAGGTCTAGGTTTTTATTAAAGGGTAAGGGGTTTGGGTAGGTTAGAGAGGTGGGCTGGGCATTTTTGAGGGAATTGGGCCATGCAAGTTGGCCCATATCCAAAATTAGACCCAAAAATAGCTTAATCGCCCTTTTCTTTTCTTTAATTAAAAATCATAAATTATCTAAAAATATGAAATTAAACTAATTAACTAATTATAAAAATTATAAACATCACTTAATTCTAAATTAAAAGAGAAAAAATCAATAAACTAAAAATTAAAAGACAAAAATGTAAAAATGAGCTATTTTTGTGATTTTTAAATTTCTATAAAACAAATAATCATTGATTAATCCTGAAAATGTAAAAATAAAGCCTGAATATAATGCAAGATATTTTTCATGATTTAATAAAATTAAACATGCACGAAAATGCAAACAATTAAATAAAAATTCTTCAAAATTCCTAAAATGACAAATAATTAACAGGAAACCTATATTCTTGGGATTTTATTGGAGTATTTCATATAGGGCAAAAATCACATGCTCACAGCTACTCCTTTTTGCTCGGAAACACGGAGGATTTTCGGGCAAAGATAAAATGAACAATTATGAGGGATTTTTGCCCGTTTGAAACTCCATGAGAAGCATTTTTTGAAAGAGTCTCACTGAACCTTGCTTCAGAGGTTGCCTACATATCCTTGGCTATAAAGGAATCATGTCAGTGTAGTTCTGGAAGTTTTGGTAGCTGAGACTACCGGAAAACTGTGATTTCACTACTGTTGCTGCTGTTTCTGCTTACTGAACTCCTTATTACACCATAATGAAAAAATAAAAGCTAAACTAGTAAAGCCTATCAACTACGAGTTACAAGATTCCTATCTATAAACCTTCTAAAGCTTGATCTCGAGTCTTGGACGGTTCTTTCTGTAGAATCTGATCTGAATCTTGTTGCTCGTTAGCTGCAACTGCTGGTTCATTCTTCTTCAGCTTTTCGGATCAAGGCGGGACATGCGAAACTTGTGACTTCAATCAAATTTTGAGTAGTCCGCATCTTTTCTCCGCTTTTACACTTAGAGTTCAATTTTTTTTGTTTCTTCTTTTCTTTTATTTGGGTTTAGACTTCTTCTTTTGGTCATCTCAAACCTTGTGCCTCATGGTGAAAACCTGTTCTGGCACCAAAGCAAACAAACGAATGAAATTTTCTGCCTCAGAGGAATATTTCATGAGTTATTGTAACAAAAATCTAAACTATTTCTTTATTGAAATCAATTAAAATAAGGATTGTGTATCCTTGGGAAAAAGAGATTAAGGAGTGGAGCCCTATATTTATACTAAAATCAACCAGGGAATGGAGATCCTATGTTGGAAAGGCGACTAGGGAGTGGAGAGCCTATGTTTAAAATAAACTCAACTAGGTAGTGGAGACCCTATGTTGGAAAGGCGACTAGGGAGTGGAGACCCTATGTTTAAAATAAACTCAACTAGGGAGTGGAGACCCAATGTTGGAAAGGCGACTAGCGAGTGGCGACCCTATGTCTAAAAATAAACTCAACTAGGGAGTAGAGACCCTATGTTGGAAAGGCGACTAGGGAGTGAAGACCCTATGTCTAAAAATAAACTCAACTAGGGAGTGGAGACCCTATGTTGGAAAGTCGACTAGGGAGTGGAGACCCTATGTCTAAAAATAAACTCAACTAGGGAATGAAGACCCTATGTTGGAAAGGCGACTAGGGAGTGGAGACCCTATGTCTAAAATAAACTCAATTAGGGAGTGGAGACCCTATGTTAGAAAGGCGACTAGGGAGTCGAGACCCTATGTCTAAAATAAAATCAACTAGGGAGTGGAGACACTATGTTGGAAAAGCCGACTAGGGAGTGGAGACCCTATGTCTAAAATAAAATCAACTAGGGAGTGGAGACCCAATGTTAGAAAAACGACTAGGGAGTGGAGACCCTATGTCTAAAATAACTTCAACTAGGTAGTGGAGATCCTATGTTGGAAAGGCGACTAGGGAGTGGAGACCCTATGTGTAAAATAAAATCAACTAGGGAGTGGAGACCCTATGTTGGAAAAGCCGACTAGGGAGTGGAGACCCTATGTCTAAAATACGACTAGGGAGTGGAGACCCTATGTCTAAAATAACTTCAACTAGGGAGTGGAGACCCTATGTTGGAAAAACGACTAGGGAGTGGAGACCCTATGTATAAAATAAACTAAACTAGGGAGTGGAGACCCTATGTTGGAAAGAATGGAACTAGAGTTTTGGGACCCTAGGCTACCATTTTTTTTCCAGCAATCCGCTAGGCAAGCACCTAGGGCTATTTTTTTATTAATAAAAAAAAGAACAGAAAATACAACAATTAGGAATAGTACAAATAAGGGGGACAATAGCACCGGTATTGTTACCTATATGCCTTGGCTATATAATCACTCCTCTGCGCTTCACATTACATTATGATGGCAGCCTCATGAAGAGGATTCATGGTGTAGCTGCCGGCAAAGTCTCACGAGGGCATATAATCTCATAGCCGTGTGGATATTTTTCCAAAGGCATAGGACCAAGACAACTCAAACCGGGCTAAACCTTACCTTACTAATCCTATTGAGGCAATGAAAAGGCCTCACCTACTAGCACGCATGTAAAAAATAAGAACTGGAGAGGACCAAATATTTTTCCTCTCATCTCTTTTTTTTTATTTTTTATTTATTTCATAGAGTGAATGAATGCGGGAAAGAATTTTGGAGGGGACTTCCCTTTATGGATTGTCGCTGTAAAGCTGTTTCTAGCCCTTGCGCAGTTTCTTTTGGTTGCACCTGCTTCTTGCAAGGTTGCTTTGGATTGCACCTGATTCATGCTTTCAAACAAAGAACAATTGTCAGTTTGAAACGGTAGTTGGTTTTGTGGCCTTGATTGTTTCAATCACTTGATCTCAGCCCGACTTCTTTGATGAAGATCTTAATTGCAACTGCTCATTTCCTGGGGACCGATTTTATTTCAGGCCCTGAGAACCTCTGGTTTTTTCTAGATTTTTCCATGACGGTTGGTTGGTGGAACTCAACCTTTTCAACTTTATTTTGCCTTCGTAGGCCTTTCACTTTTGACTTGTTGCTTTTTTTCTTTTTTTTCTTTTTTGTTTTTAACCATTCAGAGCATTGGGGAATGTTTTGGCTCCTCAAACTTGCTGCAACGGCTAATCGCGTGGGACTTAACCTTTTCCAACTTTATTTTTGCCTTTATAGGCCTTTCATTTCTAGTTTCTTTCTTCCAACTTCAATTTCAAAGCATTTGGGGTACCTTGGATTTTCAAATTTTTGTTGAGACGGTTAGCCACGCGAGACGTAACCTTTTCCAACTTTATTTTGCCTTTCTGGGCATTTGACTTTGATTTCCTTTCTTTTCAAGAGTTTCTTTTTATTTCAAAGCATCGACCATCATGGCCAGTCGAGGTCAACTTAATGCACCTGCCGAGGCTGGGTATCTTCTTGAATATTGGCTCGTATCAAAGAAAAACCCAGTAAATCAATCTTGCCATCCTTTCTTTGTCTTTGTTTCGGAATAGAGTTAGACCAAAAGAGATTCAAAGAAAAACAAACAATGAAATGGACAATGAATTTAGACGAAAGGTATCCCTTTTGGGGAGAAGAAAGAAGGACTTATCTGGAGTGCATGTGGACTTCAATGATCATGACATGCCTTTTGGACTGGATGCCTGATCTGTGTAAACCGTCCGACTCTCAAAAATTCATCACAACTTTTGCCTCAAAATCGAGAAACCTTGCCAGGACTCTGTCGATGCCAATGGCTGTGAGGATCTTCTTTTTGATCAGGGGCGCCCTTTGCGGGTTTTCACTAGCTGAACACTCTTATTTCTCTTCACACCATCGCCTTATAGTGCTCTTTGCGAGTTTTCACTAACAAGACTCTCTCATTTCAATTTCTCTGCTTACTGTCGCCTTATGGTGCCCGCGTGGGTTTTCAACAATAAGATTCTCTCATTTCATTTCTCTGCTTACCATCTCCTTATGGTGCCTATGTGGGTTTTCACCAATAAGACTCTCTCATTTTGTTGTATCAGATCCAAGTAACTCTATCCTCCCATTTTGATCCTTTTTGCCGATTGATCAGAAGGACTTGAACAGGGTTTTGGGGTAAAAAGGATTTGGGATTGAGTTACAACTTTGGAACCTTTCGGGCGAAACCATCGCCAAACCATTATAACGTTTGCCCCGGTTTCACTTTTGGGGGGATTTGGATTTTTATTTTGGTGTGACTGAACCTAGAGAGGCTACCTACGTATCCTTTCGGAATCAAGTTGAATGTTGTTCAGGGAATTTTTTTTTGATTTTTTTCTGTTTTATTTTGTTTTCTCTTTCTTTTTCCTCTCTTTTCATTTTTTTTTTCATTTCATTTTTTTTAATTTCATTTTCAATAACACTTTCAAGTTCCAAAAAGGGTAATCAAAGAAGAGTAACCGGCTCAAAAAGGTTTGCAAAGGGTTAAGTGTTTGGATAGTGAGAAAGAAAGCCTTCTTCATTCTAACCGGAGAACATTAATGCTATATAGAAGATCCAACATAATACCTTTTGACTGCATTTGCATTGGCAGTTGTTTCAAGGACATTTCCTTCGATGTGTTCCAAGTACAACACACTCTTTTGGCAGTACTCTTGTTGCAATGTATGGACCTTTACAATCTGAAACCAATTTTCCTTCAGCTATTCCAAATCTTTGTTTTATTTCCTCAAACTTATCCTCATTGAGATCTAGTTCTTGATTCATTACTTCGAGGTCTGACAACTTTTCAGGATCTGGGCATGAAGTCCGTAAGCATGTCATGTTATTGAAATCTGCATTTAGTAAAATTGAAACGAAAAATAAGAAAAGAGATATTCCTGGACAATGAAATATTAATTTCATTTGATTTTTTGATTTTTGATTTTTTTTTTCAATTTTTGAAGATAGAAGGGTTTACATCGGAAAGTAAGACAACAAAGGAAAACATCCGGATAACACCCTGAGATAATCCGGACGCAGAAAGGATAGCAAGACTGGCCACCGAGACTCCCGTCTGATGGGGAACTTTCAGGCTTGGCGACCGTTTTTTGGCTTTTCTTCTGTTTCGGCAATGACTGCAATGGCCTTCAGTGCAAGATCAAATTTCTCAGCTTCACAAATCATTATGACCATGGGCAGGCAACAGATTTTTCATCACATCAGGAGCTTCTTCATCCCGAAAAATGATTCTTTCAGCTTCAATCAAATCTTCAACTGCCCTTTTGAGGGTCCAACTATCATCTGTACTGTGTCCCACTGCTCCAGAGTGGTATTCATATATAGCATCAACTCGGTGTGAGGGGGACTCGGGTTTCGGCCGGTTCAGGGGCAATGGCTATAATAGATCTAGCTTGATTAGCTTTTGAAACAAGCTTGAATACGATTCACCAATAGGGGTGAACTGATTCTTCCTGAAAGTCTCTCTTGGGCGCGGATTGTACTGGGGAACATTCGGTTGGGGATTATATGAAGCTTGGTAAGGATGGGAATTTATAGGAGGTGGAGCTAGGTTCCTGTGTATGATATTGTGGCCACAGGTAGGGTTGCGCGTTCATTACCGCATAGGGAGGCGGTGCCATAGCATAAGCAACATCTTGAAGGGGATAATAGTATGGTGGGACCATAGGAGGCACATATGATTGGCTGAATGACCTGTGGGCCCCCCTCGAGCTTGAAACCATCATGGTTCCCTCTTCAACCCCATTTTTGTTCATCAAACCCTCCAAACCATTCTAAACATATGGTGATGTAGCTTTAAAAGCAGCATGACTCAAGATTCCACCCGTTTTTAGCCCACTTTCTACCATCTCCCCAATTTTGATAGCCTCAGCGAACGACTTACCCATAGCGGACATCATGTTCTGGAAGTAGTCCGCCTCTTGGGTCTGTAGAAAGATCATGACCATTTCAATTTCATCCATTGGAGGCTTTACCCTGGCAGCTTGCTCATGCCATTTGACAACATATTCGCGGAAGCTTTCCGCAGTTTTCTTTTTCAAATTGGACAAAGAGTTTCTGTCGGGAGCGATGTCCACATTATACTGGAACTGGCAGACAAAATCTCTGGCCATATCGTCCATACATGCCAATGAGTAATTTCCTGATCCATATACCATTCAGAAGAGATTCCGGTAAGTCTTTACCCAAAATAGGCCATTAACAACTCCTCTTTTCCACCAGCGCCTCTCAACTAGTTATAGTATCGTTTCAAGTGAGCAACCAGGTCACTGTGCCCATCGTACTTTTCAAATTTTGGCATCTTGAAGCCAGCTGGCAAGTGGACATGGGGAAACATACAGAGGTTAGAGTATGAGACACTCTTTTGACCGTTCAGACCTTGCATGTTTTTCAGGCTTTGTTCCAGGATCTTCATCTTCCAAGCCATTTCCTCTTGCTCAGGATTTTAACAACCTTTTCTTACTCCACTGAGAGATCATATTGCGGAGGTTGAGTGAAAGAGTATGGGGTCACATATGTTATTTCTGATTGAAGCCGTGGACCCTGAAAGGTGAACATTGAAGGCTCAATATACAGCCGTGGTAAAGTTGGTTGTGCTCCGGTGCAGACTAGTGCTACAGAGAACAACACTGGAGGTGCTCTAGAAACTGGCGCCTGGGGACGAAACACAGAAGGCATGCCAGGAACATTGGACGACATTGGAGTGTGCCCGCATGGGATGAGAGGGTTGGGCACATGGGCGTTGGTAAACTCACCTGACCTGGGGATCAACTCAGGGAACCCAGGGATTGCACTTAGAGGTTCCCTACCATTAGACCAGGCGTCCCACATTTCTAATATGAGGTGACACAACATCTTATTCTCTTCAACATCAGCTTATTCTAGCTGCAGAATAGCCGATGTCGGGCTATCCTCAGGACCGATGATTGGTAGATTGCTTGCGGAGGCCATCTGTGCCTTTGGATCTTATGAAGGAGGAGAGGCTAGACTACAAACAAAACCAACCACCAAACCTGGCTATTTTGCACATCGAACAACCTTGTTAGTTTTGAGATGCTTAACAGATAGGAAATCGCACGTTTGGATGCAATGCACCTAAACAGTTAAACGTTTATACCATGTGTTTTAACAGTCGCATGTTTCATTCCGGCCTTAATTAACCCTTTCAGTACGTACCCATTTTCTTTTATTTCTGCCTCTCTTAATCACTCTTGATTTTTTTTCATGTCGTTTTTGTCGTTTTTTTTATTTTTTGGCACTCTCTTTTCTTCTCTTTTTTTGTTTTTGTTTTTGTCACTCTTTTTTTTTTGTCACTCTCTCTCTTTTTTTTTCACTCTTTTTTTCCCTCAATTTTTCTTTCTTTTTTTTAGTTTATTTTTCACTCAGTTAATTTTATGGCTATGATCGAATCGATGAGGAGTGCCTACGTATCATGACGCCGCATGAATCAGATCTTGCGTAGTTCACGAAGATCGAAAATGGAGTAGATAAACTAACTTTTTTTTTGGTTGGAATTTTTGAAAGAAATGCTTTAAAAGAAGAAAGGAAACATTTTTTGATTTTTGTTTTGTTTTTGAAAGAAAGACTTCTAAAAAATTTATTTGCTTTTGATTTGAACTTTGGGAATTTTAAAAGTAAAAAGAAAATATTTTTGTTTGAATTTTCATTTGTATTCTCTTTTTCTAAAGAAGAAAGAATTTATTTTTTGATTTTGGATGTTGCCTCTTAATTTTCGAAAGAGAGATTTTTAAGAAATATTTTGGATTTTTGAGTTTTTATTTATTTACGAAAGTACTTCTAAAGAAAGCGAAAATATTTTTGGACTTCAATTTTTCTACAATTCTTTTTGACATTTACAAAAGAAAGACTTTTATACAAGGAAAAGAATTTTTTTATTCTTTTTTTTGATTTTTTTTGAATTTTAGAAAAATAAATATTTCAAAATAAAGGAAACTCGTATTTTGGATTTTGATTTTGATTGATTTTTGTCTTCTTATTTTTTTTTTCCGTATGAAAGACTTCAGAAAGAAAGAAACTATTTTTTTTTGAGTTTTAAAAACTTCTTTGAATTTTCCAAAGAAAGATTTCTAAAGAAGGATTTAAAAGAAAATATTTTTGGATTTTTGAAAATTGGGGTCGGAACCGATGAGGTTTGCCTACGTATCTCACATCCGGTGAGAATCAGACCCGCGTAGTTCGGTCGGTTTTGACGGAACAAGGGAAACAACACCAAATTTATTTTTTTTGAAATAATTTTTCTTTTTTCTCTTTTTCTTTCTCTTTTTTCTTTTTCAAAATTTCGGCAGAGTTTCGGTACTAAAAAAAAAACTAGTTTTTTTTTGAGTTTTAAAAAATTCTTTGAATTTTCCAAAGAAAGATTTCTAAAGAAGGAGCTAAAAGAAAATATTTTGGATTTTTGAAAATTGAGGTCGGAACCGATGAGGTTTGCCTACGTATCTCACATCCGGTGAGAATCAGACCCGCGTAGTTCGGTCAGTTTTGACGGAACAAGGGACACAACACCAAATTTATTTTTTTTGATATAATTTTCCTTTTTTCTCTTTTTCTTTCTCTTTTTTATTTTTTCTTTTTCAAAATTTCGGCAGTGTTTCGGTACTTTTGGACACTGGATTTTCCAAAGACATGTAATTTTCTCTCTCATACCTCAATTTGATTTTTCCAATTTTTCTCTCTTATTTTAGAAGCCGGTCAACATGCAATCCGAAGCAAATAAATGTACAGGTAGCAAGTAAAATGTATCAGAATGGTCTTTTTGACTTCGGGTACACCTGTCCTAGACGGACCCAACCCCTGTGTTAAGTCCTGAAAGTCAAATGCACATGATGCAAACAAACGTTCCTACTAGAGATCCGGCATGAGGCTGAGTTATTTTAGGTTTAAAACCTGGGTGGATTGTTCTAGACTTGGTTACCCGAGCGGACAACTCGAGCTGGGAGAGGGGGGGCTACGTACCGGGAGCCAAAAGGCCATCCGACTTTGTAACTTGTCCGAGCCTCTTTCTACTTTAAGATATGACACTAACAGAAGAGGAGTCACGCCAGCGTGCACATCCCCGAAGACGAGAAGAGAAGGGATTTGTAACAGTTTATATACAGTTCAAATAATATCAAAGCGGTAAAAAGTGACATTTAGCACATTAGGCCTAAATATGTAAAAATCAGATAATAAATAAAGCCAAGGGTTTTGTAACAGTTTATATACAGTTCAAATAATATCAAAGCGGTAAAAAGCGACATTTAGCACATTTGGCCTAAATATGTAAAAATCAGATAATAAATAAAGCCAACTATTCTAAGCTCGAATTACACCTCCTTTTTACCACTCGAGGGGGTATATGAGAGTTTTTTCAATTTAAGTGATATTATTCGATATGAGATTATTTATTTAATTTTATCGAGTCGCCACTTGGAAATAGTTTATTTGGTGTCCCAAATCACCGATTTATTTTAAAATTCCAAATCGAGGAAATTTCGACTTTATTTTAAAAGCCTGCGAACCAGAAATTCTAAGTAAGGAATTCTGTTAACCCGGGAGAAGGTGTTAGGCATTCTCGGGTTCCGTGGTTCTAGCACGATCGCTTAAACTATTAATAATTGACTTATTATCTGATTTACTACACATTGTAAACCTGTTGTGCATTTTTAACTTTGTAACTGCTTTTTAATTATTATAAACCGCTTTTTAGGATTTATGGAGTTATATCTTGAACAAGCTACGATTGTTGTACGCTTGCCGTTTTGGGACATACCGCAAACCACGCTACATGAAATGCACCTGCGATTCACGACATGTGTATTTTATTAACATTCGAAGTTGTTATGATCGGGCTACATGAAATGCACCCTCGAATTTGGGAATTAGGTATCATGACTATGCCACGGGAACCGTACCCATAGTCACGATGGTTTATTATAAAATGCGCCTAAAGCAAACTACAAATATTCAAAGTGTTTTCTAGACTAGTTATGATATTAATGTGAGGGCCATGGGTTATGAATTTTATCGGTGGATAGCACGCCTCAATTTATTTTTATAGAACTATAATTAATTAGAACGGTCTAAGGATATTCTTATCTAAAATGATTTGAACTTAGTAGGCAGCTATTAGTTGTAAAAGGGTTCAGGGGACATGTACCGGACCATCAAGTCCTCGATTTAAAAGCAAATTAGCTTGGATTCTACTCTCTTTCTCGATGACAAGAAGTGGGAATTAAAGAAAATGAGTAAAGACTCCTAAAGCTAGTAACAAATTCCAAAATTTTGTTGAACAGTAGCTAATCCAAAGTTTAACATTTTCGTCAAAATGAAGTGCTCACATTTACACTTGCAGTGTTAAATTAACGGGGAAGATCCGAACAATAGCATAAGCTTAATCAAGAAATTCATATTAGGTGAATAGTTACAAATCAATAATTACACATTGCTAATTATAATCTTAGCTACAAAATGAGTCTAATCCTACCTGCTCAAACCTCATCTTCAAAAAAAAAAAAAAACAAATTTTCTAAATTTGGTGCATTGTTCCTCACAGTTAAACAAACGAAGTAGCTAGATAAGATTCAAAATTTCTTATCTTCCAAACTCACTTACAAATGACTACTTAGCACATGATGATCTAGATACTTCATTTGAAACAAAATTGTTCAGCAGTACATCCAATTAATCAATACACAGCTCCAGACTTAGTTTTAGCTCAAGTCAAACAAACAGGATCAGTTGTTGGCAAACGAAACAAATAAGAGCAGATTTGATGTTAAAAATAATTGAAGTTATGCGATTAAACATAGCCATAATATGAACAATTCAAAATCTCCATTTATAAGTCCGTTAGCTAATTACAAACGAGCACGACATACCTAGCATCAAAACACGCAATAGGAAAAGCTGACCAAGTAAAGGTCGGAGGGTAGGAGATGAATTTCAGATCCACAGCAGAAAGAAACAGCAGCAAAACTCTTAAGCAAACCAAGAGTTGACACCAAAACAAGAGGAATTTCAAGCTTGCTTTTCAAATTCTAGCTTTCTCTTCCTAATTTGAGACCTTTGCCCATTTTTTTGGAATTCCTCAGATTTGGAATCCAATTTCAATTCCAGAATTTGTTTTTTAGCTAATTTTGAGTGCCTTTCGGGTGGTGAGTGTATGAGGGAGAAATGTTTGCGTCTGAAATCCTTTGGAGAGGAGAACGTCTGCTGGTTTTGTTCTTGTGTGTGAGATACGAGAGATCCCCTTTTTGGGGTAAATCTCGCTGAAGCTTAGGAGAAGGGAGGTGGGTGCGCCATTTATTGTTCAACAGAAGAGGGTCATTCTCATCTGATTAGGTCTGTGTATGTTCACTGATCTTAAGCAGCCATTGATGGCTTTGAAGAAGGGTGGTTCAAGGTCCTTTGTTGTGAGGGAAACGATGGATTTTTGGTCTAAGGGTCTTAGGTGTTAGCTCTAGGTTGTAGGTCTAAAATCTGATCTTATTTTCTTAGGTCTAGGTTTTTATTAAAGGGTAAGGGGTTTGGGTAGGTTAGAGAGGTAGGCTGGGCATTTTTGAGGGAATTGGGCCATGCAAATTGGCCCATATCCGAAATTAGACCAAAAATAGCTTAATCACCCTTTTCTTTTCTTTGTTTTCTTTTTTTTCCTTTAATTAAAAATCCTAAATTATCTAAAAATGTGAAATTAAACCAATTAACTAATTATAAAAATTATAAACATCACTTAATTCTAAATTAAAAGATAAAAAATCAATAAATTAAAAATTAAAAGACAAAAATGTAAAAATGAGCTATTTTTGTGATTTTCAAATTTCTATAAAACAAATAATCATTTATAATCTTAAAAATGTAAAAATAAAGCTTGAATGCAATGCATGGTATTTTTGAATAAAATTAAACATGCACGAAAATGCAAACAATTAAATAAAAATTCTACAAAAATTCCTAAAATGGAAAATAATTAACAGGAAACCTATTTTCTTGGGATTTTGTAGGAGTATTTCGTATAGGGAAAAAATCACATGCTCACAATGACCCCAACCGACGAATCATGGCATGCCTTGAGTATTGGCATTACCTCATCTTCTGGAAAACATCGCTGGGTGATGTTGTCGGTACAATTACGGAACAAGAAGGGTTCTTCCCAATAGTAATGCCTACACTCTCGCAAAAACATTTTCTTTTGATAAGTTTCCAAACCTTCGGGAATAAGGTCACCAACCAAGAAGTTAGCGATGTCGGCATACCAAGGAGCAAAAGTGTTAGATAATGCCAATATGTGTTCATCTGGGAAAGCATAATTGATTTCAAGATTTTCCTTTGGTCTTCCTGCCTCTTCAAGCCTTGATAGGTGGTCCGCCACTTGATTTTCCGTTCCTTTTCGATCTTTGACTTCGAAGTCAAAATCTTGCAACAACAAGACCCACCGAATCAACCTAGGTTTTGCATCCTTCTTTGCCATAAGATAGTGAAGAGTAGCATGGTCTGTGTACACTATCAGCTTGGATCCCAACAAATAAGCCCGAAATTTCTCAAAGGCATAGGCAATGGCAAGAAATTCTTGCTCAGTCACCGTATAATTCATTTTCACACCATTGAGTGTCTTGCTTGCATAATAGACCGGGTGAAGAACCTTGTTATGATGTTGGCCAAGCACTGCTCCACTGGCGTCACACATGAGTTTGAATGGAAGAGACCAATCGGATGTGACAATAATAGGTGATGTGGTGAGCTTTTGTTTCAATTCCTCTAAGGTTTTGAGGCACTTCTCGTCAAATACAAATTTTGCATCTTTCTCAAGAAGTTTGCACATGGGATTTGCAATTTTAGAAAAGTCCTTGATGAAATGCCTATAGAAGCCGGCATACCCCAAAAAACTTCGGACACCTTTAACTGAGGTAGGTGGAGGGAGCTTGGAAATGATCTCTATCTTTGCCCGGTCAACCTCTATGCCTTGTTTGGAAATTTTGTGGCCTAAAACAATGCCCTCGTACACCATGAAGTGGCATTTCTCCCAATTTAGCACTAGGTTCGTTTCTTCACATCTCTTAAGCACTTGTATAAGGTTGTCTAGACAATGCTCAAAAGAATCACCTACGACCGAGAAATCGTCCATGAATACCTCTAAGAAATCCTCCACTATATCGGAGAATATTGACATCATACACCTTTGGAAAGTAGCCGGAGCGTTGCATAGCCCAAATGGCATCCGGCTAAATGCAAACGTCCCATAGAGATAAGTGAATGTTGTCTTTTCCTGATCTTCCAATGCAATATTGATTTGGTTGTAGCCGGAGTATCCATCCAAGAAGCAGTAGAATGACCTTCCTGCTAGCCAATCAAGCATTTGATCAATAAAAGACATAGGGAAATGGTCCTTGCACGTAGCACTGTTTAGCTTCTGGTAATCCATACATACCCTCCATACGGTCACCATTCTTGTTGGGATGAGCTTATTTTTATCATTTTCAATCACGGTCATGCCTCCCTTCTTCGGCACACATTGTACCAGACTCACCCAAGAACTATCAGCAATGGGGTAGACTACCCCGACATCCAACCACTTAATGATCTCTTTCTTTACCACCTCCTACATGGAAGGGTTGAACCTTCGTTGATGCTCCACACTTGGTTTACTCTCATTCTCCAATTGGATCTTGTGTTCACAAACTCCGGCGGGAATCCTTCGGATGTCCGCAATTGTCCACCCAATAGCTTGCCTATGCTCCTTCAAGACATTCAACAACTGTTCTACCTACACTTCATTTAACAAAGAAGACACGATTACCGGTAGAGTATCATTTGAGCTCAGAAATTTATACCTCAAGTGCGGTGGAAGTGGTTTGAGCTCTAGTTGCGATGGCTCAATAATTGAAGGCTTTGCGGGAGGCGTGGCTCTATTCTCCAAGTCAAGAGAGAGCTTATTCGGAGCATAAATGTAGGACCCAAGCCCTTCCAATGCATTGACTGATTCCATATACCCTTCCATATCTTCACCGTCGAAGTTCACCAAAATAGCCGCCAACGCCTCACCGACGCATTGTTCTTCCATCTTCATTTCAACTTCATCTTCCACTTTATCAACAACATCAATCACCGAGATGCTTTCATATTCATGTGGTAGTTTCATACCCTTGCTTGCTTGGAATGTAACCTCTTCATCATTCATACGAAATTTGATCTTATTCCGTTCTGAATCCATTAGTGCTCTTCCTATGGCAAGGAATGGTCTCCCTAAGATGATATGGATCTCTTTGTCAATTGCACAATCAAGGATTACGAAATCGGCGGGTAAATGAAACTTGCCCACTTTTATAAGCACATCATCGATAATTCCCATCGATCTCTTTATGGAACGATCGACCATTTGCAATCTCATACTTGTGGGCATTGGCATACCTAACCATGCTTTCTTGTAAATTGCAAGAGGCATTAAGTTGATGCTAGCCCCATTATCATAAAGGGCTCTTGCAAAATCATGTGCCCTAATAGTACATGGAATGGTGAAAGCTCCCGGGTCTTCTTTCTTTTGAACAGTGGATGTTGCAATGATGGAACTAACCCAGTGAGTCACGTTCACCACTTAATTCTTGGTGGTTCTCTTCTTGGTGATTAAGTCTTTCAAATATTTAGCAAAACCTAGCATCTCTTGAAATGCTTTCACAAATGGAATATTTACCGATAACTACTTGAGAATGTCATAGAACGTTTCGAGTTTGCTACCATCAACCTTCCTAGCAAGTCTTTGAGGGAATAAAGGAGGAGGTCTAGGAATAGATGGTAGATCTTTTGGTGTCTCTTTTACCTTTTCCTTTACCTCTTCCCGATTCACTTCTTGAACTTTCAACTCTCCTGTAACCTTCTCAGTTTCAACAACACTTGGCTCTTCAACCTCAACCTCTTGTTCGGACTCTTCTACTTCAACCACTTGTTCAATCTCTCCTTGTAGTACCTTCCCACTCCTAGTAGTAATTGCCATGATATGAGAATTTGGACCACTCCCACTATCCTTTGGGTTTGCAATTGTATCACTAGGAAGTGTTCCCTTTTGCTTTGGATTTTGTTCCCTAGAGAGATCTCTCATTTGCATGTGCAATTTTTGAATGGATGCGGTATAAGAACCAACAAGCTCGGTCATATTCCTCATAGAAGTATCAGACCTCTCTTGATTTTGCAATACCCGTTCAAGCATGCTTTCCAACTTGGAATCACTTGAGGAACCTTGATTTGAATATTGACCCTTTGGTGGAACATAAGGGTTTGAACTCCGATTTGAGAAGTTGTTGTTATTGTAATTTCCTTGATTTGAGCTACCTTGGTCATTTCCCCACTGTTGGTTTCCTTGCCCTTGCAGGTTAGGCCTCCATTGATTTTGTTGTTCTTGACCTTGGTATTGTTTCCTTTGATAGCCTCCTTGAGAGTTGTTGACATAGTTGGCTTCCTCATAATCTTCACTTGATGATGGTTGAACATCTTCCACCACATTTACCTTATTTGTTTGGCTTTCAGTGAACATTTTCGTCAACACACTGAATTGGTGGCAAACCCTGCAATTACTTGATCTCTTCCTTGATTCTCCTTAATCATGTTGGTCAAAGAGGGAGAACTGTATGCAATTCCACCTGTGGTGTCCTCAGAGTGCCAAACTTGATTATGTTTTGCCATTTTGTCAAGGATTTGTATGATCCTTGCGAATGTCTTATCCATGAAAGATCCATCAGCTGCATTCTTGGCTATAGATTGGTTCATAGCATCTAAACCCATGTAGAATTTATCCAACAAGATAGAATCCGGAAAACCATGATTGGGAGACCTCACCAAATATCACTTGAATCAATCCCATGCCTCATGTAGATGTTTTCCCGATACTTGCTTGAAAAAGAACATTTTATCCAGGAGCTCAGATTTCTTGCTTTGCGGGAACCATTTAGCTAAGAATGCTCGGACAAGTTCAGGCCAAGAATGAATGGAATTTGGTGGCATATTTTGAAGCCATCTCCTTGCGTCTCCAACTAGTGAGTACTTGAACACCCTCAACCTTAGGGCATCATCGGAGACATTGTTCTGCTTATGCATCGCACACACACCCAAGAAGTTTTTAAGATGTTGTGTCAGATCATCATCATTTGAATTCCTAAAAAACCCCTCCGCTTTTAGCATTAGGATTAAACCATGTTCCACCTTGAAAGTTGTAGCGCCAACTATCGGAGGTATAATAGCATTTGTATCCTCGATGTACTCATCTATGTCTGCAAAAGGATTTTCTTCCATTTCTACTTCATATTCAGCCAGTTTTCCTATCAACACCAAGCAAAACAAACAAAGTGTGATGGAATAGAAGAAGACGTAAAGTAAAGCAAACACTAATTAGTAATTTAAAAATTGTATTCCCCGGCAACGACGCCAAAATTTGATACACTCAAATTACACTTTAATTAAATAGTGTAAGGCGGTCAGTGTCCAATATAGTAACCCAACAAGGTTGGGTCGAATCCCACATGGAATAGGCGTGAAAAGGTTACTCGAGTAGTGTGCTACTTGACTTAGGTCGTAATTCTATTCCGTTAATTGTAACAAGAGAATGATATGATTGTGAATTGAAGAGATACCTAATTGTAACTTTGAGAGTGTAAATGATTTGATTAAAGAGACCAAGGTTGCGTTCCCATTAATGGAATGTAATGCTATCAGTGTTAATATGATATATTTCTAATGGAAGGTCCTTTGATATGAAAATGATTTCTAAATGACTACCCAATACTTTCCAATAGTTGAGTAGTATTTTTCCTTTATGACTTTTTCAAATATAAAAGAGTTTCAAATCAAGAACAACCAATTTATGCCAACTAGAACCCACTTATTCCTAAGCGATTCTATTAAACAAGAGTTAACATCTTGAGTTCTTGATATTCAATCCTACCGAAACGTAACTCACTTTTCCAAGTAAAGAAAGAGTAAAATGGAATAGATTAATGTTTGCAACCACCAACCATAAATAAAGAACAAGAATTGAATAAATATCAACCAACCATTATATATATATTCAATGTTAAACACCTATTAACATTACATCCATCTAGGGTCCACAACCTTAGTATTTAAAACTAACTCATATTAAAATACAAGAACAAAGTACTTAATAAAGCCATAAATCTTACAAAAGTGCAAGATTTCTTCTTCACAAACCTCCAAATAAATGGAGTATTCAATTCTCTCTAAGTAGGACCTTGTTTCAAACTTCAATACCCCACAAAACCTTAGTTATTCTCTTTATAGTTGACCAAAATTCGTAGTCAAAAGCGGACAAAAATACCCCTTTAGATGACTTATGCGATCGCATACTGGTCGCAGACCAGTTATGCGGACCGCATATTGAACATTCCATGACATCCTTGCTGAGTTCAAGATCTGGCTTCCATCACATAATAGTTATGCGGAACGCATACATGTTATGCGATCGCATATCCCGCCGCATATCATGCTGTGGTCTGTCTTCTTCTTGAGTTATGCGACCATTATGCAGCTCGCATATGTGTTATGCAACTGCATAATGGACCGCATATTTGCTTCTGCAGTTGGCCCAATAGACTGTCTCTATTTGCGATCAACAGGGCAATTATGCGGCCCACATGTGAGTTATGCGACCGCATACTTGCAGCATATCCGTCTTTTTGTGACTTTTTGACTTCTTTTCCATGTTTTCTGGTATTCAAGCTCATGCACTACAAAACAACCAAACTTGATTAGAATTAACTACAAATGCATTAAAAGACAAGTTAAAATCTAAGTAATTGGTATAAATTGTGCCAAAATTCCACGGCACATCAATACCTGCCGAGATAGTATGCGACAATGGAAAATAATTTATCGGTAGCAAAATAACAAAGTTCCTCGAGGATCACAAAATAAAAAGGACATTATCGATGCCGTTCATCCTAGTGGGAACAGACATGCCGAATCAACAAACAAGACCATTATTTAGAATCTAAAGAAAAGATTGAACGACGCTAAGTACGGGGAAACACCATTCTCTTTAGTATATGGCGCCAGAGCCCTGATCCCCATCGAGGTCGAGGAACCCACTGCCAGGTTTTGATACACAACAGAAGAATTGAATCACGAGGTTATTAACACAAGCCTCAAATTGCTAGATGAGAAACCGGAAGCCGCCCTCGTAAGAATGGCAGCACAGAAACAGCGCATCGAAAGATACACAACCGAAGAGCCAATCTTTGCCACTTTCGAATCGGGGACTGAGTTCTAATAAAAGTCACCTTCAACATTCGAGATCCAAACGAGGGAAAACTCGGCCCAAATTGGGAAGGGCCATATCAAGTCCTCGGTGTCATCGGAAAGGGATCTTACTAACTTGGCACGATGAATGGCGAACAATTTCCAAATAATTGGAACATATCACTCCTCAAACGATACTATTGCTAAGGTATGGCTCTTTTCTTTTTTCATTTATATTTGATACTAACTTATTGCAGGTGTTCGATCGAAGACATCGGGAAATTCTTCAACACGAAGACCTCAGGTTTTAAAGCATGCATTGCACTCTTTTTCCCTTAGATCGATTTTTTCCTAACTGGGTTTTTTCGGCGTGGTTTTTAACGAGGAAACAATTATTTGTACTACCTTGGGACAATTCAATAGTATCTGAGGCTTCTTTACAATCAACCTCGAATACGTGGGGGCATCACCCTCGAATGTTATGTTCTAAAGGAAAATACGCCGTATCAACAAGTCTCGATAGGTAAAATTTTGTAAAAGGGAAAAACGGTCAAATGAATCGTGTCCTTATAGATTACTCAAGCCCGATGGCAAAACATGTACGCATAAATGATTTATGGAAAGAAGTATTTTTCCTTACTAGATGTTCCATGCCTTAGTGAAATTTCTACTTTACTTATGATCTATTGCGGAAGCTGGCTCAAGTGTTGATCACAACTAAAGCTCGATCTATCAATCTTGTATTCAAATTATTAAACTTCGAGACCATAAGACCTTGAAAAGGCAATCCTCGGTTTATAGGCCATGACCACCCCACTGGGGGACTAACACTTCGAACAAGTTCGAAGTGCAATCGAGAAACAAGCCCAAAGGCAGATCTCAAGTTAAAGGCTATGACCAAACTAACGTGGTTCGAAGACGTCCAAATTCCGTAATAAAATAGGCCTTCAACTATTTTCATAAACCCGGTTTAAAAAAAGGGCTACCCTCGGCAAAGTTACAAAGGGTTTTGATAATGTCAACCCTAAAAAACCTTAAGGGGTACCGAATTGTTTCAAGAATAGAGTTGAATTCAAAGGTAAAATGGTCTAGGGTTATTGATTTTCCCAATTGTCGGATTAATTCCTGGCACGCTAGCTATAATCTCGCCGTAATACTCTATAAGAATATGAGTTCTGGGTTACCGCAATTATCTCTCGATCAATTACGATAATTTACTAGCAGCATTCTCTTGAACTGCTCTAGTTGACAATTTATGCAACTCAGAATTATCCCATCAAAGCTTCGTTATCTCTAACCCCGCTTTTAAATTCAAGTAATTAATTTCTTAACTTACCCAAAAGTGGCTGTGTTCAATAACAATCTAACCTAGTGTTCTTTCTCAAGCAACACAAGGTAACTAGACACGATTAATCAAGGGCCCTTTTAATTAATCACAGGAAAACACATAGTTGGACAAATATAGAATAAGAAACGGCTTAATTATATCAAAATGTAATAAAGATTTCATCCAACAATTGGTTCCATGAACCCTAGATTAAATGTTTAGCTACTCATGGTAAAACAAGATAAAACCATAAAATCATTCATAATTCACAAAATAATGATAACAAGAAGAAGAAGAATGAGAAACTCTAATGGTGTCTTGATCTTCTCACACTTGTTCTTGACTCCAATTGAGTCTAAAAACAAGCTTAACCTTCACTTGGTTGAGTTTGTTGAGTTTATATAGGGTTATGATAATTTTCCTATGCTTTACACTTTAGCCCTTAAACTTTCTTGGCCTTCTCTAGATCGACCGCGGTCGCGGGCCGATCACGGTCATTTTAGACTTTCTGTTTTTCGCCTTTCTTTCACCGCGTTCCAGCCGCGGCCCTACCGGGGTCGCAGTGGACTGTTGCCTAGTTTTTCTTCGCCTTTTCTTGCTCGTTTTCATTCAGCCTCTTCTCGATTGGTCTTGTATCTACATATTTGACCCCAAAACACTCTATATCCTCCTCCTAACTCGGAGTAGCTCCTGCAAAGCATAAAAACGTTAATTAGAGCATTTTGTTATCATTTAGCACTTAAAACATCAATAAAGTATGGTTAATGTAGAGCATAAATAGCATCTACATCGCATAATATAGGCTACTATCAACACTCCACACTTAAGACATTGCTAGTCCTTTAGAAACAAAACCACACTCTATGGCCTAATCATCACTGGGTCACTTTCTATTCCTTATACCAAGAATACTTCACATAGGTAGACTACCTTAGCGTAACATCCTAACCTCAAGAGTGGACTCTCTCTAGCCACATAATGTCCCTAACCGGCTTTCGTACTCTCAGTCAGAGGTCCAGACTTACCTTTCCTTCATGAATCACGTGCCTACTCACCACAAAAGAGACTTGTGTCATGGTCATGATAATTCACACACCGAGGAGTTCAAATATGTAAAATTTCACTCACCCTCAAAAATAAATTCTTATGCCACAAACAACACACCACAGGCTTGCCCATAGTGTAATACTCGACTAATCGAGCCCATTTGGTCTAGAATAATGTAGGACTTTATTAGGTTGTAATGTTGGATGCGGGACAGGTAGGATACATATGGGTATAGTGACTACACCTCCCTAAGAACTTCAATACATTTTTCTCTTTTAAGCCCATACCTTTGTCAAACCTTCATTCCACCTTTACATCATTGAGTTAAACCTCCTACTTCTTTAAGCACACTTTCTCTTTTAAGAGCCACCACCATTTTGAGACTTATTCTTTTATAAATTGTTCAACTCAGTCTCTTTTTTTTTACTTCTTAGTTCCACTCAGAAGCCCAATCAACCACCCCACTCTTTAACTTTTCCATATTCATTACAATTCAAGTGCTTCTAAGAGGTGATAGGGTAAAAAAATAGACAATTCAAAACTTGGGTAAGGCTTGTACTGTGGTTGCCAAAGAAACAAGATTACAGGCTCAAAGGGGTTAACTAGGATATATACAATCAGATGGTTGAAAACATATATAGATAGGTTCAACAAGGAAATGCCTGTATCACTTTCCAGACCAATTAAGACTACCATTTTGCTTCGTACACACACAGGGCAAGTTCTAGGAATTGAGTGTTAGCATAGAATACACAAAGCCTCACTCACACATGGCACATGACTCAATTCAGTTAGGACCATCAGACACTCTGCTCAAGGTGCTTAAGCCAACTCAAGAACACACAATTTAAGTCTTTATTGCTAGAGTAAACTAATGAGCCTAAGTGTCACACCAAAGCAATCTCTACTCAAGGTACCATGGAGTTAAGGGATCCTATTTCTATTCTTTCCTCGCCCAAAAATTCCTAAACTAAAAAAGTAAAAACAAACTAACTCCACTCGGTTCAAATGGAAACCCTTGGAAAAGAACCATGATTTAAAGAAAAACTAAGGGGGAGTTGATATACTACCTAAGAAGAATTTTTTTTGTTCAACTTAAGTCCCTCAAGAGACCCGTCGAGAGGTGTCCGTCTTTGGGCCAAGTCGAAGTTAATTAATAGCAACCAAAAACACCAAAAAAATTTATACAATTGTACAACAACAACAACAACAACAACCGTCCCCCACCCCACACTTAAAGATTCGACATGTCCCCATGTCAAGAAAATTAAAGCAGAGTAAGGTAAGGGGACTTCCCTGGTGCTCAGTCTTGACCGGAGACAGTGCCAGTATCGAGGTGACACGCTCGTCCTAGCGCAGCTAGCCCATGATCTTTTTCTCTGACCTAGCACTTTGAGTAGCCAAAGTGTCAACTCTAGCACTCAGGTCATTGAGCGAAGTGCATAGGCCAGCCATACCCTATTCCAAGGCAGTCATCTGGGTACTCCGACGAGTCTGTGATGGGCCTGCCTCATCAGCAATCTGCCTCGGTGGGGCGGTAGCATGCATAGCTCCCTCATAATCATCATCGACATTATCATCATCCGCCACAACCTGCTCTTTCACAACTGTGATTTTGCTAGCCTTGAATGCATTTTTAATAGAAACTTCCCATCTACCATGGGATTTTTAGGAACTCGTGAAGCACGACATGGCTTGGTGACTAGGGAAGGGAAGTAGAACCCTTTGAGTATTTCTGGGGAGCGAATGAACATTTCATCCTGAATGAGCCAGGCCACATCAAAATTGTGGTGGGTTACAAAACAATAAATCGCCGTTGCTCTTGGCCCATTAACATATGTAGTGTTGCTGGATGGAAACAAACGGCTGTTGATGATTGTTAGCCAACACTTAGCTTCCCAAGTGAGAGATTGGGAGTTCAGGGTCATTCTCGACTTGTCTATATTGGATCCCGGCCAACCACACAGATTGTTTCAATAATTGGTTGCCACCAGACAGGTGGGCATTGATAATCTTGGTAATAATCCGTCTCTCCAGTGAAGACCGACAACCTGTACACTCAGCGGATGGCCTCAAGAGAAGCATCCATCGGGGTATTTCGTACCGTGACAACACTATCAACATGGTCCGGGCAATTCACATAAAATTCCCTTACCATCAATACATTGCCCTCTTCCGGTTCATTAAAGAAGATGTCCAGCTGACGCCTCCTCAATTCCTCATAGATACTTGGGCATTCAACTCGCATGACATGTCTGTCAATGTGTACTTCAGGCACCAGCTTCTTGGATGTCTTTGCATTAAACCTATCTTGAGCCGTTTTGGAGACAAACCGAGTGCGGTCAAACTGGCTCGAACTAGCCTGAGCTCGAGCTCTGGATGAACCTCCTGGCCCACTAGAGGAGGAACCTGTGACACATCTTTTCCTTGGTTGATGCATTGTACCTGACAAAACAAGGGCTACTATTAGTGAGGGTTTGAGTTGTGTGAATCCTGGGTGGTTACTCAGACTTCACTACCACCATGGTCACATTAGCCATTACAGCTCAATTGGGGTAATTTCACAAGCACTTGGTGTGAATGGAAATATGATTTAACACACTTATCCCATGGAAGTAAAAACTCTCCCCCCAAATCAACCACAATCACTTCACAACTCCACCACACCACAATTAACTTCACACAACAACACCATACCCTTCTCTACTACATTCTACACATTACCCACTAAAAAGAATAAAAGAAAACCAAAAATTTAACTATAGATACTACGACAACTCAAATATTAAAATTGCAAAAGATAAGGGGAGAAAAAGAGAGAAGGAAATCATGACATACCTGGTTCTTGTAGAGTTAGAGTGTAATGGAGGTTAGGGAGGAGGTAGTCGGAAGTGTGTGTGTGTGTGTGGGAGAGAAATGGGTTTGTGAGAGATGCGAAAAAGAAGAAGAAGGGGAGTGGGGTTAGGGATTTAGAGTAAGAAGGAGGAGTGGGGAAAGTGGGGGATGGGGGTGGGGGTGGGAGTGGGGGTGGGGGGTTAGGTTTAGAAGCGAAAAAGAAGAAAGAAAAAAATAAAAATAAAATAACAAAATTAATTAGAACTTACCTGGGCGGGCAGAATAGTTGTAATTCACCGCGCCCGGCCCGCGTCCCGACCTCAATCGCGGTGAAAAAAGAAAAACTAAACAGAATAGTCGTGATTCACCGTGCCCGAGCCGCGGTCCCACCGCAGTCGCGGTGGTCCGGAAATGGAATATGTATAAAATGCCGCACCTGGGCTGTGGTCCCACCGTGGTCGGGTCACGGGCTTACGAAAATATTTACCTTTACGGAGTTGGTTCTTGACCTTGACTTCTCCCAATATGCACCAATCTTGACCTGTACACTACTAATAAAAGGGTTAGTATCATACACATCAAGTACAACATCAAAACAAAAAGAAAAACAAAAGAAAACATGGTTTGCCTCCCACGCAATGCCTAATTTAATGTCGCGGCACGACACAAGCTTTGATTATCACTCCTTATTCGCATACTAGGGTTCATCCAAAGTTATTACCACTCTATCCCTTTTTTTGTCGGCCATTCCAAGGTAATGTTTTAGCCTTTGCCAATTTACCGTGATCTTATTTGTTCCATCTTCTGATTCAATCTCCACGGCTCCACTCTGAAGGGTCCTGACCATTGGGACTTCAACTTACCCGGAAACAATCTCAATCTCGAGTTGTATAACAACACTAGATCTCCAGGTTTGAAGTTTTGATCCAAGATGTGATTATCATGCATTAGTTTCATCCTTTCCTTGTATAGTCTAGCACTCTCAAATGCCTAGAACCTAAATTCCTCGAGCTCATGTAGCCCAGTGATTCTGCTAGTGCATGTGGTTTCCATATCCAAATTCAACTGTTGTAATGACCAAAGTGCTTTATGTTCGAGCTCTATGGAAAGGTGGCATGCCTTTCCAAATACCAACTTGTACGGTGACATACCAATTAGTGTTTTGAATGCTATGCGGTACGTCCACAATGCATCATCCAACTTCTTCGCCCAATCAGTCCTAGTTGCATTAACTGTTTTTGTAAGGGCACTTTTAATCTCCCTATTTGACACTTCAGCTTGCCCGCTCGACTGTGGGTGATAAGGTGAGGCTACTTTGTGGTGAACTCCATACTTTTCCAACAGGCGTGTGAAAGCTCTAATACAAAAATGGGTTCCACCATCATTGATTATAGCTCTCGAGGTGCCAAAACGTGTGAAGATGTTTTTATTTAGGAAACTTGTCACCCCTTATGAATCATTGGTTGGGAGAGCCACCGCTTCGACCCACTTGGAGACATAGTCAACAACTACCAATATGTATTTGTTACCGTACGAGCTGACGAACGGCCCCATAAAGTTGATCCCCCACATGTCAAAGACCTCCACCTCTTGAATTGTAGTTATTGGCATCTCGTGAAGACGAGAAATGTTGCCTGTCCTTGGGAATTCATCGTAGCTTTTGACCCAAACGTAAGCATCCTTGAATAGAGTTGGCCAATATAAACCCGATTCCAACACCTTAGCTGCTGTCCAAATTCCTCCAAAGTGTCCACCATATAGTGAAGCATGGCAAGCTTGAAAAATAGAATGTTGATCTTTCTCGGGGATACACCTCCAGATCATGTTATCTACACATATTTTGAATAGTAAAGGTTCATCCCAATAGTAATATCGACAAACGCAAAAGAACTTTTTCTTTTGAATTGAAGAGAGTTCATAGGGTACAATACCGCTTGCTAAATAATTAGCAATATCAGCATACCATGGCGCCTCCTCCATTGTCACAACAAGTAACTGTTCATCCGAGAATGTCTCTATTATATCTTAAATCTCCATTATCTTTTCTGCTCCTTCCAACCTCGAGAGGTGGTCTGCCACTTGATTATCTATCCCCTTTCTGTCACGGATTTCTAGATCAAATTCTTGTAGCAATAGAACCCAACGAATCAAGTATGGCTTTGACTCCTTCTTTGCTATCAAGTACCTGAATTTGTCGAAGGCAAACACTACATCGAGCATTTCCTTTCCGTGATAGTGTCATTAAGTTGTACACCACTGAGCGTCCTACTTGTATAGTAAATCGGGTGCATCATCTTGTCTTTTCGTTGCCCTAAGACTGCTCATATAGCATAATTATTGGCGTCGCACATGAGCTCGAACGGTTGCTCCCAGTTGGGAGCAATAATGATGGGTGCAGTCACCTGTCTCTTTTTTAGCTCCTCAAAGGGCAACCTGCAATCATCAGAAAATACAAAGGGCTGGTCTTTTTCAAGCAGCTTACATAAGGGGTTAGCACTCTTGGAAAAATCCCTAATGAACCGCCTATAGAACCCTGCATGCCCCAGGAAACTTCTCACTGCCTTTACCGAAGTGGGTGGTGGAATCTTCTCAATAACATCAACCTTGGCTTGGTCAATTTCAATTCCCTTTTTGGACACTCGATGCCCCAACACTATTCCTTATTGTACCATAAAATGCCACTTCTCCCAATTCAGCAATTGATTTATCTCCACACATATTTTGAGCACTCTTCTTAGGTTGTGAAGACAATCTTCGAATGAATCCCCCATCACGGAGAAATCATCCATAAACACCTCCATAATATCCTCAACCATGTTAGTCAAAATGGCTAACATGCACCGCTGGAATGTAGCCGATGCATTGCAAGGCCCAAAGGTCATTCTACGAAAGGCAAATATGCCATACGGACAAGTGAAAGATGTTTTCTCTCTGTCTTCCGGGGCTATTGAGATCTGATTATTCGAGTATTCATCCAAGAAACATAAGTGGGACCGCCCAACTAACTTGTCCAACATCTAGTCAATGAAGGGCAAAGGGAAATGGTCCTTCCAGGTGGTTGTGTTCAATTTCTGATAGTCCATGCAAATTTTCCATCCCATGACTGTACGAGTTGAGATTAACTCATTCTTCTCATTCTGGATTACCGTCATTGCTCCCTTCTTCGATACACATTGGATAGGACTGACCCAATTGCTGTTAGAGATGGGGAAGATGATACCCGCATCTAACCATTTGATCACTTCATTATTCACCACCTCTTTCATATTCGGTTTCAGCCTTCGTTGATGTTCTCTGAAAGGTTTGTGCCCTTCTTCCAGGAGAATCTTGTGCATGCAAAAAGCTAGGCTGATACCCTTTATGTCTGCCATGGTCCAACCAATGGTAGTTTTACATTCCTGTAACACCTGCAGGAGTTGCTCTACCTACACAACTAGAAAACCAGATGATATAATAACAGGTAAAGTAGAATTAGGCCCTAAGAAAGCATACCTGAGGTGAGCTAGAAGCGGTTTTAGGTCCAACCACGGTGGCTCCTCTATCGATGGTTTCGCAGGTGGCATTGTTCTTTCTTCTAAGTGTAAGGGCTCGAACTGGGGTTCCCTTGTCCAGAACCCTTGACATTCGAGAGCCATGACCCACTCTGCCAACTCCTCACCATCCACATGTTCCAAATTCATCAAGCAAGCTTCTAACGGATCCCTGACATTAATAGTCTCATCCTCCTCTTGTAATATCACATCTACGACCTTCACTAGTGAGCAATTTGCAAATTCGCTGGGTCTCTTCATAGATTGTTAAACATTGAATATGATTTCTTCATTGTTCAACCTCGTTTTCAATTCCCAGTCTCACAATCAATCAATGCTCTCCCAGTGGCTAAAAACGACTTGCCCAGAATGATTGGTATCTCTTCATCCACTTGTCAGTCAAGAATGATGAAATCTGCAGGGAATACAAATTTCCCCACTTGAATAAGCACATCATCAAGAATTCCGGTCGGTCTCTTCATTGTGCGATTAGCCAGTTGCAGCAACATTGAGGTCGGTCTAGCTCTGCCAATGCCCAGTTTTGTATAAATAGCCAAGGGCATTAAGTTTATACTGGCTCCCAAATCACATAATGCTTTAGCAAAAGCATAACTCCCAATGGTGCATGGGATAGTGAAACTACCTGGATCATACACCTTTTGAGCCATAGATCTTGTCACAACCGCGCTGCAGCTCTATGTCAGAGTTACTGTGGACAGGTACTGGAAGTCAAATTTTCTCGACATCAGGTCCTTCATTTTTGCATACCCTGGCATTTCCCTCAAAGCATCCATCAATGGAATATTCAATTGAATTTGCCTGAGCATTTCTATGAATTTCCTGTATTGATCATCTTTCTTTTGCTTTGCCAACCTCAGAGGGAATGATGTAGGAATCAACCTCTGCCTACTGCTTTGCTCCTTTTCTTTGCTGGGAGATTTTTCTATTACCTGTTCTGGGAGTTGTTCACCTTCCTTCTCTTTACCCTTGTCAACCTGTGCTTGCTCGATTGCAACCTCGGTGAGCTCTGCTGACTCATCGATCTCTAATGTAACTGGGGCAGCTAGAGTAGTTGGCATTGTCTCTCTCCTGGATTGAGTAACTTCTTGCCTCCTATATAAATCTCTCCCATTTCTGAGACTCACTGCTATGAGCGAATTCGCGTTCTGCTCCTTTGGATTAACGACTGTATCTGCAGGCAATGTTCCTTGTGGGAGATTGTTTAAGGCCATAGATAGCTGTCCCAATTGAGTTTCAATGCCTTTTATTGCTGAGTCATGTGCAGATAACTTCTCTTGCATCTTTCCATTTGTGCCAATGAGTTATTGAAGCATACCTTTGATTTCGATCATGTTACTATCCTGTTGCTGCTGAGGTGGTTGGTAGGTCAACTGTTGCTGGTGTTGCTGATTATAGCCATGTTGCCTTTGATAAGGTATGATTTGGCCTTGTGGTCGTGCTCCTCCTGGATTGGGGTTATGCTATGGCTGGTTCGGTCTGTACTGCTGGTTTACTGTTAGTCCCCATTATTGTCCACCTTGCCTCTGACCTCCAAAATTATTTACATAATTCATATCTTCTGTGAATCTCTGGTTCTCATTCTCTCCACTTCACGAGCGTACATATGTCTGGTTAATGCAAGGAGTGCACAAGCCTCCATTTGTGGTATCCACGATGTGCACCTGTTTCGTACCCATCTCATCTATTTTCTTTGTCAGCAAACTCATCTGGGTCGTAAGAGTGGCTATGTTTTCTGCATGTGTGTTGTTTGGGTCAAGAGCAATAGAATGAACTATTGGAGTGAGTGTTATGTCCCTCGTAATCCAGCCTGAATTTTGAGACATCTTGTCAAGAAGAATCTTGCACTCTGTGAAAGTTTTGCTCAAGAATGCACTCCCGGCAGAAGCATCTACATTGGCCTTCAGACTGTCAGCCAAACCCATATAGAATCTCTGTCCCAGCATTTGATCCGGAATGCCACGGTAAGGGCACTTTACCAACATGCCCTTAAGCCTCTCCCAGGTCTCTTGCAAAGTCTCGGTCGGTTTCTGCTTGAATTGCAATATCTCATCAATCTGCCTCGCAGTTTTGTTGGGTGGATAAAACTTGTTTAAGAACTGCTTGACCAGTTCCTCCCAAGTAGCAATGGAGTTTATAGGGAGCAGATTCAGCCAAGTTTGAGCCTCCCCAGTCACTGAGAATGGGAACAATAATAATTTGATTGCCTCAAGAGTCATATTCGGTTGTCTCTAAGTGACACACATTGATAAGAAGTTCTTCAGATGTTGTTGTGGGTTTTCGATGTATGACCCGGAGAACAGTCTTTTATTCTGTAATAGGTGCATCATATTGTTGGATACCTGGAATGTCTCCGCTTGTATCTGAGGAACCGCAGTTGCTGTGGCCAGGTTGTCCGCAATTGGTTGCGTCCAATCATAAAGAGCAGCTTCCGACACAAGAGGTGCTACCACTATGATGTTTGGATTATCTACGTCACCCATTTCAATTTGTTCGTTTTCTTTCGGCTAGTTGCTCTTTCTGTTAGCCTGGTTCAATATTCGGAATGCTTTCTCGGGATCTGAGAGTCCTTTAAAGAGTTCACCAATTCTCGAATAGCTTCTAGGCATGCACCTAAGTTACATAAGAGTTCAACCGTGAGAATTTCAATGGAAATATTTGTAACACCACAGAAATTTGATCTAAACTAATAATCCTAGAAATTCTTCAAAGTTGCAATAAATAACACCGTTAGTTCCCCGACAACAGAGCCAAAGTTTGATCATGCCCAACTACGCCTTATAAAAATGACTAAGCGATCACTGCAAATATATAATCCGGTTTAGTCTGGAGTTGAATCCCACATGGAACTAACCTATTTACTACAACTTTTAACACTGCTAATGAATAGCCCAAACAATTTCCGGATTGAAAAGGCAATCCTCGGTTTATAGGCCACGACCACCCTACTCGAGGACTAACACTTCGAACAAGTTCGAAGTGCAATCAAGAAACAAGCCCAAAGGCAAATCTAAAGTTAAAGGCTACGGCCAAACTAACACGGTTTGAAGACATCCGAATTCCGTAATAAAACAATCCTTCAAATATTTTCATAAACTCGGTTTAAAAAAAAGGGCTACCCTCGGCAAAGTTACAAAGGGTTTCGATAACGTCAACCCTAAAAAACCTTAAGGTGTGCCAAATTGTTCGAACTCTCAAACAAACTTATGCTAAGGCATAACAAAAGTAAAAGGTTTTCAATAACACTGAATCCTAATGGATACAGATTTATCTTGTGCTAAGGCATAACAAGTTTTTATATGATTAAACTTTTAAGACGAAAAGGGAAAGAGCCACTCTTTTAAGGCCATATCGGCCTGATTCAAGAGCGTAAGTGACATTATATTGTTGAGTTCGAGGATTGATCACGCCCAACTACGCCTTATAAAAAGGATTAAGAGGTCACTGCAAATATATAATTCGATTCAGTCCAGAGTCGAATCCCACAGGGAACTAACCTATTTACTACAACTTTTGACACTGCTAATGAATAGCCCATACAATCCCCGGATGCAAGATTTTTAATAGATAATGATTAGAATTGAGTTAACTAATGAGAAACAATAATAAAACTAGCAATAATCAAGAATAGAGTTGAATTCAAAGGTAAAATGGTCTAGGGTTATTGATTTCCCAATTGTCGGATTAATTCCTGACACGTTCGCTATAATCTCACTGTAATACTCTATAAGAATATGAGTTCTGGGTTACCGCAATTATCTCTTGATCAATTACGATAGTTTACTAGCAGTATTCTCTTGAACTACTCTAGTTGACAATTTATGCAGCTCAGAATTATCCTATCAAAGCTTCGTTATCTCTAACCCCGCTTTTAAATTCAAGTAATTAATTTCTTAACTTACCCGAAAGTGGTGTTGTTCAACAACAATCTAACCTAGTGTTCTTTTTCAAGCAACATAAGGTAACTAGACGGGATTAATCAAGGGCCCTTTCAATTAATCACAGGAAAACACATAGTTGAACAATTATAGAATAAGAAACGACTTAATTATATCAAAATGTAATCAAGATTTATCCAACAATTGGTTACATGAACCCTAGATTAAATGTTTAGCTACTCATGGTAAAACAAGATAAAACCATAAAATCATTCATAATTCACAAAATAATGATAACAAGAAGAAGAAGAATGAAAAACTCTAATGGTGTCTTGATCTTCTCACACTTATTCTTGCCTCCAATTGAGTCTAAAAACAAGCTTAACCTTCACTTGGGCGAGTTTGTTGAGTTTATATAGGGTTAGGATAAGTTTTCCATGCTTTATACTTTAGCCCTTAAACTTTCTTGGCCTTCTCCAGATCGACCGCGGTTGCGGTCCAACCGTGGTCCGACCGCGGTCATTTTAGACTTTCTTCTTTCACTGCTTTCCAGCAGTGGCCCTACTGCGGTCGCGGTGGACTGTTGCCTAAGTTTTTTTTTTTGGCAATCCGCTAGGTAAGCGCCTAGGGCTAATTTTTTATTAATGAAAGAAAAGAAAAATACAACAATTAAGAACAGTACAAATAAGAGGGACAATAGCACCAGTATTGTTACCCATATGCCTTGGCTATATAATCACTCATCTGCACCTCACATTGCCTTATGATGGCAACCTCATGTAGAGGATTCATGGTGTAGCTGCCGGCAAAGTCTCACGAGGGCATATAATCTCATAGCCATGTGGATATTTTTCCAAAGACATAGTACCAAGGCAACTCAAACCGGGCTAAACCTTACCCTACTAATCCTATTGAGGCAGAGAAAAGGCCTCATCTACTAGCACACATGTAAAAAATAAGAACTGGAGAGTACCAAATATTCAATGATCATCATAGAGTTTATAACATACTCTATGACGATATTACAAATGAGAATACTAATAAAGTGGTATAATAGAATGAAGTACCAATTTGGTTCATGTCCCTTCTTTTGCAAACTTGTAAAATCTTCAATTTGTAATTCTTTGTTGTTTTCCTCAACCGTGTTCAAAATGTATTCAAAAATCATCCTTTCTTTTTTGAACGGTTCGACCTCGTTGATGTAGTTGGGGCAGCCTGCTTTTATTTGGCAACTCTCATTGGAGGTCGCCTAACATTTAAAAAATCACTAACCTTGTTGTCCCAACTACTTTTCCTTGTATTAGATTTCCTATTTTTTCCGCTATGCATAGGTGATAAATCACCTTTTCTTGTTGCATGTGCGCGACATTCTTTCAAAACTGCATCTTCTTCTCCTTCCTCATACATATCTCTACCCACAGATACTGGATCTGGCATGTCTTGTAAAAATTCTTGTGCCATCAAACCATTTCCATCTTGTCTGTTAACCATAGTTGCCTTGTTTTGACTTTGTTTTGTGCCTTTCACCTGGTTGCTGGTCCAATCCCCACACCCATTGCTACTAACTTGATTTGTATTTAGAGAATTTAGGGGCTTAGAACTTACCATTTCATCAAGTAGCTTTCTGTCCTCCATCATGATAACATGTGCCCTTATAGATAACTGTTGCTGTCCAGCAGTTGAAGAAGTTACTGCTGCTCCTGCATTGTTTTCATTCTGCTGCTGCAATGCATCAAGCAACTTTCCATCCTGCAAAGTGATAGCTAGTGGTGTTGTATCATGCTGCTGCTGTCCACCAGTTGGAAGTGTGACTATAGCTCCTGAGGTGTTTGCATTCAGCTGCTGCTGCCCATACTTTCGACCAGCTGGATCAATCTGGTTACTAGGTGTGGCTGCATTTTGAACTATGTTTCCAGCTACTACATCCTTGACTTTTAGAGCAGCAACTGGAGAGTACCTGGGAATGAAAGCTGGAGCGTTGAGATTCAACATGCTTTTATGGCTTGCGTTTGGTATACCATCTGGTTTAGGCAGTGTTATTGAATCAAGTTCTTCACCTGCACTCTCCTGATCAACCTCATGATCTGCCTCTTCAGATGAGTATCCAGGAAAATCAACACCACAATCTTCTTCATCATCATACTCACGCTGGTCATCCCAAAGCTTGGATTTAATTGCCATCGCCTTTTGCGCATCAACAGGAACAATGTCCTTTGACACAATAAGTCGACCACCTATATTCTTGGCAAGTTGTTGTTTGCTACTACCTGGATATTGTAGTTGGCAAATTTTTGGGGTTGTGTTCATCATCATAGCTGCCACGGCAACGTTTACCATTTTATCAAGCTCCGAATTGGAAATATATAGCGTTGGCGTATCTGCAACATGAATTTGACTTGTCTCACTATTGTGATTACCACCAGATGCGATCTCAAGGAGAACACTGTCCGCTTCATTTTTCTGCTCCTTTTCACTACCTGTAAAATTAGTTTTTCCAGCATCTGGTCATATCTCGTACCCCATCTATTGTTCCTCATTAACATGCTCACCCTCATTCACCAAAGCATCGAAAGAGTTTGAAACTCCAATAGCCTTTGATGGTATAATATGATTTTGAAGCATTGGAGTTTGCTTCTTGCTAGGTGATTTGTTCACCACTTTCCATTTGTTACTCTTTGTAGTACCTACTGCCCCTACACCTACTTTATCTTGCCCCGCAAAAATTTGATGACCATGTGCCAAAACATTTTTTCCTCGATCAACATCGGCATGCATTGCACCAGCAGTAACTAGGTGCATTCTTGTAGAGATAGTGGAGGCATGAACATATTTGGATTGTTTAGGCAGCCCCTTGTCCAATTTTAACACCTCATCTAGTGGCACGATAGGAGCTGAAGCATGTGTTGTATTTGAATTGTCAATAACCCCAGCAATAGAAGTCATAACCCCTTCATTAAAGAGCCCAGCACCTGCCTTCAAACTTGTAGCATCTGCACTTCTCACAACATCAACATCTTCAAGTTCCTGCTCCTCATCTTGCACTGCAGTATCTATTAACTGAGCTGTTTTTTTCAGTTAGATCAACATGTGCAGCAGTAGCTTTAATAACCCCAGCAGTAGGACGATTACCAGTTGCATTCAATGCAACATTAGCCTCCAATTGTGAACCTACAGTAGCTGATCGTCTTTCAGCTTTGTCAACTTGTCCTATCAATGTTACTGCTGCATTATTCTTGGCAAACATTGTTCGAACAGCTGTAGCTAAAGCACTATCATTCATCATCCCAGGTACAAACGCTGAACCTTTAGAAGTTCCAGGTAAAGCTTTATCAACCACAGTATTTTTTGCAGCCTTCAAGTCCTGAGCAACTCTAGCAAGGGCTTCAGCAACTGGGACAATTGCACTAGAAACAGGATTACGCCTCATATGCCTTGTAGATACAGCTGTTACATGTGCTGTCTTGATCAAATTTTCAGCGTGTTCATGAGCCCTTTGAAGAGCTCTTAACACCTTTGTAGCATCTGTATGGTTAATATGATCTCAAGCAGTTCGATCACCATCATTTAAGGCCCTCCTCTCATTCAAAAAATGACGCAAATCTCCCTTGTATTTCGCACTACCAATTTGTTCTTGACGAGGTTGCTGTTCATCAATCTGAGCATCCTCATCACGATTTTTTTTCTGAAGTCTTCGACACGTAGTTTCATCATGGCCTTGATGCTTACAACAATTACAATACAGTGGCAAATTATCGTAAACGATTTCTTGAAAAACCTCCAATACTTTTCCAGAAATTTTATCCACACTTTGCAACCTTACGCGATTAGGATGTTTGTCAAGCAAGTCTAAGATCACCTTCACCCTAGCAATGCTAGGTCTGGACTTAGTTTGTGTTGCCTTATCAATGGAAATTGGTTTTCCTACAGCAGATGCTATAGACAACAATGAAGGCATCGCAAACAAATCTGGTGACAGATTCGGCAACGATATCCAAACCACTGCTTTTGTGGTTTCCTCTTTTGGGTTATAACCAATCGTCCATGGAAATACACGATATTGAAGCTGAACACCCTTATACAATAGATAATTAACAGAGCGAGCTAAAGCACTTACATAATCATCATAACGATCAAACCTTAGCAGTAATTGTCTTGGTGCGAGTAAACCGATGATACATCGACCTTTAACACCTAAGTGTTTGGGCAGTAAATCTCGTTGCTCATTGAGTTATGGTGCTCCTGGAGATACTTTCATCACTACTGATTGATGCAAGCCTTCCTCCACCGCAAACTGTTGTCGTTCTTCTAAGGAAAACATTACAGTTGGCTCTCCATGGATGAACTGAACTGGTTTGAGTTTTGGAGTTGTGCGAGGTATGGGGTCTATTTTTGTTGCGATTTGCTAAGCATATGTGGGTTTTATTGGTGGCTCTCCCACAACCAAAGGCTGGGGAGAGACGACATCATCCATGGCTACTCAAAACGTCACCATATCATTGACGTGAAGAACTGAAAATAACAACAAAATCTGGAAAATTCTGCTTGCTACAGTAAATCGCGAAATAGAATTTAAGATCTAGAAAAATAGGTCATGAATTTGAGGATGAAACCAGTTAGGGATTGTTCTCTAAGAGAAGGGGGTTCTTTTAAGACCAATCTTGTGATATTACCTTGCCGGATGCCGGAGTTATGGCCCGGTGAATAGTGACAAAATTACTATTCACCTTCTTCCTAGAGAGAAGGAGGAGGATTTTAGAGAGATTGTTGCGTAGTTTTTCTCCGCCTTTTCTAGATCGTTTTCATCCGGCCTCTTCTAGATTGGTCTTTTATCTACATATTTGACCCAAAAACACTCTATATCCTCCTCCTAACTCGGAGTAGCTCCTGCAAAGCATAAAAACCTCAATTAGAGCATTTTGTTATCATTTAGCACTTAAAACATCAATAAAGTATGGTTAATTTATAGCATAAATAGCATCTACATCGCATAATATAGGCTACTATCAAGGATTCACCCTCGCTCAACTGAAACCTAAGGGTTTTTCTAATCCGAGTTCGAGAAAGCACTCACTCGATTATAGAGACTATTCTAATCTGACTTCGACAAAATTTTCGCAAGGCAACAAAGTGAGTCAAAATTATCACAAGATATAAAGTATATCAAAATTATCATTAGGCGAAAATCAAAGCCTAGTTTTTACAAAACCGAAATGGGAGACGAGCCATAAAGAAAAAAGGATCTTTCATATATGCAAAAATATTTACAAAGACCACTCAGGGTCTTACACAAAAAAACCAAAAAAGAAAAAAGTTCTTAGTGCCTAATCCTCCCGAGGGGCCTCCTCTTCTCCACTCTCAAATCCACTTGCACTCCCGGAGTCATTGTCATCAGAAGAAAGCAGCGCTCTAGCTTCAGATTTGAGTACTTTTGCACTCTCGATCTCGACGGCAAGGTCAAAGCCACGAGCACAAATCTTCTCAAGAGTCTCTCTCCGAGAATGGCATTTGGCATGCTCGGCAATGCAAAATGCTCGAGCCTGAGTAGCTTCAGCATAGGCTTGGTAGACGGCCATGACCGCCTTCGTGTCAGCCTTTACTTTTTCTTCCTCAGATGTGGCCTTCGCAAATTCGGCGTCCAATCGAGCCTCGAGCTACTCAATTCTCTTGGTTCGGGCCAAGTTCTCCTCCTTAATGCTTTGGAGTTGACGTTCAACCGATAACAGTTGGGCTCGAGCGGCCTCTTTCTTCGAGGCAAGGCGATCCATATTTTGTTTCCACCCTAAAGTCTTCGCCTCCTTCATCTTGGCCTCCTCGCGAAACTGCTCGATCTTTTCGGCCTTCTGCTGAACCTGCAGGATCAAAGTGTTAGTTGTCGTTCCCGAATCAATATATCAAGCTTCCAAAAAGTTTTTATTACCTGCTCAATCAGGTCGGTTTGTCCTTTATGAGCTGTTGCCAATTCAGCTCGAAGGTTCTTGATCTCCTCTTGTTTTTGCCCAATGAGAAGTTTTAGGCCATATCTCTCCTCCGTAAGCCTTTTGAGATCGTCCTCATACCGGCTCAGCTCTGCCCGGGATTTAGAAACGCTTCTTGATGAAGCGCCAAGGTTTATGAAGAAAGAAAGGAAATCAGACAAGAGGGAATAAAAGACGAAAGTGATATTGATAAAGGGAGCTAAGACTTGCCTGACTCAAGAGTCGATGAGCCTCACGAAAATACTCGATGCATCGACCATATCAGAGGAATCTTCGACCCCCGTGAAGTAGCCACAGAAAAGGTATTCCCCTTCGTGGGCCGTTCCCACATCGGGGGTCCCCAAGGCCTGGGATTCCTGAATTTTCCCCTCAGAAAATGTGGAGAGGGGCGAGACACTAATGTCTATTTCCCCAAGAAAGTCACTTGGGGCGTTCTCTTTATTTTGAAGGGCCTCAGATTTGTCCCCTTCAGGTACTATCACCGGTTGCCCATCACAACGGGAGGTATCTTCGGCCTCCGATGACTCGAGGACTCTGCTCGGACCATCTTCTGAGATCCCCTCGATCCGAGGGTGAACCTCTTCGGTCATCACCGGCTCAGCGGTCTTTGGGACCTAGACGCTCCTCTTTCGAGCCACCAGTTCAAAGGCGACATCTTCATTCTCCTCTTTTTCATCTCATAGCTGCTGAACTACATTTGCAGGTAGGGCGGCAATATCTTTCTTCGACTTGCAAGCCTTGCTCTTCTTGGGCTTTGGAGTATCGGAGGGCGAGACCCTTTTTCTCTTCTTATCCTTGCCGGCTTCGGGGCCTCTTCCCCCTCCCTAGACATGGGACTCATGATAGTGTTGTCTCCAAGACCTAAATAAAAGGGAATCAAGTAGAAATAAAAAAGAGACATTTCAAAAAAGAGCATCAAACACACGAAAAGAAACTTACCATGATTTTTTGCCTCCCATCGGTCCCTTGCCAAATCACGCCACGGGCGCTCGGTATATGAAGAAGTCGATGCCAGTTTCTAAACCCAGACCTCAAGGTTCGAAATTGCATTAGGAACGTTGTATAATAGGAGGAAACATCAATGAGAAAAAACAAAAGGAACAAAACAGTAAATGGGGGTGAAGGGCGGGGTGTGTACTTACGTTTCATGTTCCACTCTTTGGGGAATGGCATCTTCTCGGCCGAAATTATGTCAGAAGTCCTCACTCGGACAAACCAGCCCATCCATCCTCGGTCCTTATCCTCATCTATGCTCGATAACAGCACCTTGGTGGCCCGACGCTGAAGCCTTATTAATCTGCCTCTATAGAGACAGGGTATGTACAATCTAATAAGATGGTCGAGGGTAAAAGGCATGCCCTCGACTTTGCCACGAAAAATTGAAGCAAAATGATGATGCGCCAGAAAGAAGGATGGATCTGGCCTAGGGTTATTTGGTATTGGCGGCAGAAATCAAGGATAACAGGGTCGACGGGATCCAGTGTAAAAGGGTAAGTGTAAACACATAAGAACCCTTTCACGTAAGTGGTGATGTCCTCTTCGGGGGTCGGAGTCACCACCTCTTTCCCCTCCCAATGGCAATCTTTCTTCACTTGTTTAAGGTCGCCTTCAGTTATCGAGCATATATATCTCGACATAGGCTCACATCGGCCAGAGACCAATGAGGGTTTCTCAACCTTGAAATCAGAAGTGAGATCGCACACCCCGGGAACACACTCCTCGATGCGTGGCTCCACCAGCGTCTTATCACCGACCGACCGCGATGAAGAAGCTTTCTTCTTTTGAGAAACGGTTTTTGATGTTTTTGCCATCTTTATATGGATTCAGGGAAAGTAAAAGATGATATTTGTAGTTTGAAAAAGTGTTGGTAACGAAGCCTAGAAACTGTGCAAGGACGGAAAGGCTTGATAAGATGTGAAGAATTTTGAAGATTTGCAGAAAGTTTTGAAAAACTCAGAAGGATTTGAAGATTAGTGCATGAAAGATTCAAAGTAAAGTTTTAAAAAGTGAGAAGAAGACCGATTTAAGGATTCACGATGATGGTTCAAAGGTACTAGTGGTCGACCATCAATTGACGCTCATTAATGATCTTGGGAACCATACCGACGCGATGCTTCAGTCGCGTCTGTCGCTTACGTCACAAGGGTGACATCATAACTGGTCGAGGTATAAATCGAAGGTTCAGTTCGTTTCTTCTCATTACACTCTAAGAAACGAGGGACTATCTGTATATGGATAAAATTGACACTTGCCCGATTTTGCCATTTATCGAAGACCAGGGGCATCGCGTCGAGGGTCAGTCTTGTAATGGGTCAAGTCATAGCACGAAGATAAAGTATCAAGGTCGAGAAATGAGGTGCTCGTCGAGATCAAGGCCAGTAACGATCGAGACCATATATGACAGACTTCGAGCGAAGCGCAATAACGGAAACGTGAGATATCCGCAACTGGTTGAAGATCACGGTGAAAATCCCGGAACAGATCAGATCAAGGGCAGTTGTTTTGGGCTAATCATGAGATTTACTTCTGTAATTAGAGTTATACCATAATTAGGATTCCTCTACTATATAAAGAGGAGTCCTTATCACTTGTAGAGCACACATTCACACAGATAAAAGCAATAAAATATTTTCTCTTTAGTTTACGCTCTCTTGTTCATCACCTCGTTGCATTTTAACTGTACTTACATAACTAGCTCGAGGGTATCCGATCTCGAGGGCTCTGTCCAAATGCTGGTTTGCTTTATATTATTGTCAATTTGCATCTATTATCTTTACGTTTATCAATTGGTATTAGGTGAAATCACTTGTCCTTAAAACCACATTATAAGTTTAATTGTTATCCAATTTTTAGGGTAAACAAACTTAAATTTAATTTTTGTACAAATTTTATATACTATAACTTTTGTATGTATTTTGTATATGATTTGTATATATCTTGTATGTGGTGTGTTCTACTTTCTCTCTGAAATTCCAATCAAAACTTCCTCTCATAATACAATTTGATACATATCAACAACTTTATTTAAAAAAAAATAGTATTTATAACTTAAATATAGATTTCATACAGCCATTCATACAGTATAAACTACTTTCCAACTTTCATACAACATTCAAATAAAAAATTGTTGCTACAACATAATACAACTTAAATTACAATTTACATACAACTATAATACAACTTTAATATAATTTTAATGTATGTATATTGTATGTCATGTCTTCTTCTTCTTCTTCTTCTTCTTCTTCTTCTTCTTCTTCTTCTTCTTCTTCTTCTCCTGCTCCTGCTCCTCCTCCCCCCCTCCTCCTCCTCCTCCTCCTTCTTCTCCTTCTTCTTCGCCCTCAAAATTAAGATATAAACTCCAAAGAATATTCTCAATCATTTGCAATATTTTTTTAAAACCCGAATTGATATTCAAAGCTTCGAAACCTTATAATGGTTGTAATTGTAGAGAGTCAAACACCTTCAGAATTTATTGATTGACAATTTTAATTCGAACACCAATGGTACAATATAAAAGAAAATTGCTAAGTTAAAATTTTATAGTAAAATAATTGAAATCCGTGGAAAAAATGATAAAGTAGATGAGAAAATAGAGATAACTGAAGGAAGAAAAATACGGTTGGGGAAAGAACAAAGAGAGAGAGAGTCGAAGAAATACTTATTTAATACAAAGGGATACTATTTAATTCCTAATACAAAGGAATACTTATTTAATACTAATTTGTATATAATTGGTAAATTATATATCAACTTGTAGTTAAGTTAAAACTTCAATAGTGAGGACAAATAAATTTCAAAAGTAGTATAGATAAGTAAAAACCAGTTTATAAAAGACTAAAAAATCAATTGAGTGGTCTCGCTGTATCTATGAACTCAATCCCACGAATGAGAAATGACGTTGCGCTGTTCCACTGTGTACTCCTTGTATATCATTTTACATGGCTGTGTTTAACTGCTCGTATTACAACTTACTATCCTAAATTTACTGTGACATTTTCAGATTATTAAGGATAAAGTAGAAAGTTTACAGATAAAAAGTTTCTAAATATAAAAAGGTAACTTTCTTTTATGAACGAACTAAAAGAGAAAGAATCATATAAAATAATATAGATAAAGTGTTTAATTTCCTCTCGAATGAAGTACATAAGTATGTACAGTGAAGAAATGGCTGAAAGAAGCCAAGACAAACTAAGTAAGCAGTCTGGTGGAAGAAGCTATAAATAGACAGAAAAAAGCCAAAGAGAGTGTGAGTGGCTATTTCAATTATTTTCAAGAATGCATGATCTAAGAAGCAAAAGTAGAGAGTTGTGACTTAGTGGTAAGGAGGAAAGAAGGAGAATATTTCTCAGACATGAGAAGCACGTCGCTAAGGCAAAATGAGAATATATATTTTCCAATTTGGTGATGCCTGGCACGTACTCCCGCGGTTTGCCCTTAAAGAAATATTCATTTTTCAAATGTCATGATCTTTGTATAAATAAGAACCAAATTTGTACTTCACCAACAGGCAATTCATAACCATCAAAAAGAAGCAAATACTAAATTTGCATCAAATTCTTGATCGTAACCATGACATCTCTTAATCCATGGGGAAAGCTCGACGAAATTCAGCATGATAGGCTCATGGCTCGTCGAAAGACAATGAAGAGAATCGCCATTATCGCCATATCTTCCATTGTTCTTCTGTCCATCATTATTGGTGCAGTGGTTGGTGGTGTTTCTCACAACAAAAACAAGGCTTCCCGAGATGACAATGGGTCGTCAATTGCCTCGAGCATTAAAGCAGTATGCAGTTTAACCCTGTATCCAGACTCTTGTATCTCCAGCCTTTCACCATATGCTGCAAAAGGCAATAATCTCAAACCTCAAGACATCTACAAGATGTCCGTCCTAGTCGCCCTCAACGAGCTCTCTGGTGCCTCGGACAAGTTCTTCCAGAGTGAGGCATTCAAGAACATTAATGATCCAGCAGCCGCCAAAGCTCTTGAGAGTTGCCACGAGCTTTTATCCCTTGCATTGGATCACCTGAACGACACATTGTCAGTTGCTGAGAACTCGTTACTCGATGGCTTTGATGATCTAAGAACATGGTTGAGTTCTGCAGGGACATATCAGCAAACCTGCATTGATAGTTTTGAAAATGTCACTTCAATTGCCTTAAGCAAAGCTGCAGGGCAGAATTTGAAGAACTCCACCGAGTACACCAGCAACAGCTTAGCACTTGTAACCTCATTGGAACAATCCGTTTCAAGTTTAGGCGCCATTGGGAGGAGGCGTTTGATGGAATTTAGTGGCGGCGATGAGTACCCGAGCTGGTTATCCTCAAATGACAGGTATTAAATTGTGTTACCATCTCATCAGTGATTACTTAATTATATTGTAATATCAATTACATAATTATACTATGTCTCTTGACAACAGGAAATTGCTTCAGAAATCAGCACCAAAGATAAAGGTGAATGCAGTGGTGGCTAAAGATGGTTCAGGGAAGTACAAGAGCATTAAGGCTGCACTCAAGGCTGCACCAGAGAAGAGCAAGAAGAGATATGTGATCTATGTGAAAAAGGGTATTTACAAAGAGAATGTGAGAATTGAGAAGACTAAATGGAACATTATGATTATTGGTGATGGAAAAGATGCTACCATCGTTTCTGGTAACCGTAACTTCATTGATGGAACTCCTACATTCCAAAGTGCCACATTCGGTAAGTACCTCAACGCGACTCTTTTCAATCATCTTCGGTACAAAACGTGATCATTCCTACCATTCTGATTTGTTTGTGCAGCCGTGTTTGGTAAGGGATTCATGGCACGCGATATGGGATTTGTTAACACAGCTGGTGCAGCCAAGCATCAAGCAGTTGCCTTGATGTCAACCGCAGATGAATCCGTCTTCTACCGCTGCAAAATGGACGCCTTCCAAGACACTCTTTACTCTCATTCCAACAGACAATTCTACAGAGACTGCAATGTCTATGGAACAGTCGACTTCATTTTCGGAAACTCAGCCGTTGTCCTTCAGAACTGCAACATTTTTCCAAGAAAACCAATGACTGGCCAACAGAACACCATCACAGCTCAAGGCAAACTTGATCCAAACCAAAACACTGGAATTTCTATCCAAAACTGTACCGTTATGCCCTGGGGAAACCTTACTGGCATCAACACTTTCTTGGGAAGGCCATGGAAGAATTACTCAACAACTGTTTTCATGCAATCAAATTTGGGAGATTTCATTCATCCAACTGGATGGATGCCATGGGTTGGAACCACTGCTCCAAATACTATCTTTTATGCTGAGTATAACAACGTTGGACCTGGGGCTAATACCAAGAACAGGGTCAATTGGAAAGGCTTGAAATTGAGCCTTACAAGCAAAATTGTAAGCAAGTTTACAGTTAAGCCTTTCATTCAGGGAGACAAATGGCTTCCAGCAGCCGGCGTTCCATTTAAAGCTATTTGACTTTTCTATTTTTTTTTTATGCTTTCATTTGATTTTGTTTTGAAGTATATCTTCTGCTGATGTGCTCTTTTTGTGAGGCTTTTGTTACACAAGAATTATTTGTCAAATTGATTCAATTTTAAATGAGAATTTACAAAATTTCAAATGGAATGATGAGGAATGAGCTTCTTGATCTTTAATCTTTCTGATCAATAATCTTGAGTCAACAAGTTTAGTTATTGTAACGACCCGACTGGTCGTTTTGAGTATCTGCACATTGCTCGGTATTTTGAGGGCTCGAGTATCTCTGTATGATGTATTATGACTTGCGTAAATCATCGATATTGGTTTTCAAGTTATCCGGAATCGATTTGGAAGAATGAACTTCAAGATTTAAGCTCTAAGTTGGAAGAGTTGACCAAGTTTGACTTTTTAGCATTTGACCTCAGAATGGAGTTTTGTTAGTTCTGTTAGCCCCGTTGGGTGATTTTGGACTTAGGAGCACGTCCGGATTGTAATTGGGAGGTCCGTAGTTGAATTAGTCTTGAAATGGCAAAAGTCGGATTTTTGGGAAGTTTGACTGGGAGTAGACTTTTTGATATCGGGGTCAGATTCCGATTCCGGAAGTTGGAAAGGTCCGTAATGAAAAATGTGACTTGTGTGCACTTTTTGATGTCAATTGAAAGTGATTTGATAGGTTTCAGCATCAGATGTAGGAGTTGAAGTTTCAAAGGTCATTGATTTTGACTTGAGGTGTGATCCGACGTTTCGAGGTTGTTATGCATGATTTAAAGCTTCGAGTAAGTTTATATTGTTGTATAGAACTTGCCTGAAAAGTTTGGCGCCATTCGAAATTGATTTGATATGGTTCGGATGCTCGGTTGCGATTCTCGAAGTTCTTGAAGTTTAAGTTGATCTTCATGCGTTTTGGCGTCCGATTCGTGGTTTTAGAGGTAATTTTGACGTTTTGATCGCACGAGCGAGTTTGTAAGATATTTTTAGACTTGTGTGCATATTTGGTTTAGAGATCCGAGAGCTCGGGTGAGTTTCGGATTGGTTTCAGATTGATTTTTCATAAACTTTGATTGCTGGTACTGGTATCATCGCATTTACGATGTTTTGGTCGCAAATGCGACAGTCGCAATTGCGAAGATTGGGCTACTGGGTTAGATTCGCATTTGTGAAGAAACCCATCGCATTTGCGATGTGGGGTTATCCGCAATTAAGATGACCCTGCCGCTTTTGTGAGACTATGGGCTTCGCATACCTTAGCAGAAAAGCCTCCAGTTCGCGCGATTATGTGTTCACATTTGCGAACCCCATGTTGCAGATGCGACATCTGCAACCTGTTAATAGCTGAGAATTCCGAGACTTAGCTTCTTTTTGTTATATTTTGAACCCTAGCTTCGATGAGAGGCGATTTTGTGAAGGGATTTTCATACCAAATCATTGAGTAAGTATCTTTAATCATTTTTCAACTATATTTCATGATTTTATATGAGATTTAACATCAAATTCATGAGAAATCTATGGAAAAATTTGGGGATTTTGTCAAAGTTTTGAAAAATGAAAATTTGAAATTTGAGAGTCGAATAGGACTCGGATTTGAAAATAAAACATATATTTGGACTCGTGAGGCTATGGGTAGTCAAGACCTACCCTTGGACCCGAGTTTTGATCAGGCGAGCCTGGGGTTTGACTTTTGTTGACTTTTTAGAAATCTAATAAAAATCACAGCTTTATTAATTGAAATTATTTTCTCTTGCATTGTGTGATGTATTCAAGTCGTCGTTGGCTAGATTGAGCCGGGCGGAGACGAATTTGTAAAGGAAAAAGGCTATATTGAGTGTTGAGTTACCCGAGTTGAGGTAAGTGTTTTGCATAACTTTGTTGAAGGAATTTTTCCTCCTATTTGTCATTGTTTGGTACATGCGGGGGTGATACCATCAACCTTCACTTTCTTCGAATTCGACATACCATCATCAACAACAACAAGAACAAAAACAATAACAATAATAACAACATATATACATCATTTTTCAACCTTATATCCATTACAAAATATCAAAATATTGCCCAACACACACCAATCACTTCATACACAAAATGACAACCATACTAGTGTCAAACAACCTAAAAATACGCCGAACGACTATCCCACTATCCCGCAATTATGTGATTTGATCCACACCTTTCTCCTCCCAAACTCCATAAAAATAATAGCAAAAGAGACGACCAAATAACAATACAAAACAACCCATTAAACATTCCAAGACAGCCCATTACAAGTTGAACCACTCGTACTCACAACTTTCGATCACCGTCTTGTGAGTTCTTACTATTATGAGACGAATTTGTACCTTTCTATTAGAATAAAAGGATGAACGAGGACATTATACTTGTCTTATTTGGTGAAGAGATAAGCTCCTGATTTTGGGTTTTCAACTATTTGAATTTCCTCCAACTAGAACTTGCAACGAAGAGAAAATAACTTAGGGTTTGGGGGAGCTTTTGGACAGAGCTATTATGGCTGTCTTCGGGAGTGAAATTGCTGAACCAAAGTGAGAGATAAAAGAGGATAATCATCCCCTTTATGGGGCCCATTTGGCCGACCCTCTTGGCCGAAATTGTGGCCTTTCCTTTTAAGCAAGTAGGTGATGCACCTACTTGTCACCTACTCGCTTAATAGGTGATACATGTTGGTTCCTATTCAATTTTTAAACACACGTCTCAACCTCGTTTAATAGTTAAGACATGTGCCAAGTAGGTAAAACAAGTAGGAAGAGTAAGCAAGTAGCTCATTTTATTTGCTCAAAATCCCATTTATCACGTTTAAGCGCATTCATCAACCTCAACTTAGTCGCACATATATTGAATTAAAGTACGGAATGTAACAGTTCTGTTAGATTCTTTTTCAATAGTCTTTTAGAGGCCCATGACTTAGGATTACTGAGGACATGGCCCTTGATAGGGAATTATGGAGGTCGAGCATTAAGGTTGTTGGTTAGGGGAGAGTGTGAATATTTCTACAGCACAATAGAGTGAGACTATCCAGTTAGGAGTTAGACTAGGAATGTCATTGGTCGTCTATTGATGCAGGGCTTTACCTTCTAGTTGTGCTATACTAGCCATCTATTTCGTATTTCGTATTCTGTATTTCATATCTCTTATATATTGTTATTATTTTTATTATGCATTTTTATGGTACTAATATATTATCTCCTATTGCTTTTTTGAGCCGAGGGTCTCCTGGAAACAGCCTCTCTACCCTTCGGGGTAGGGGTAAGGTCTGCGTACATATTACCCTCCCCAGACCCCACTTGTGGGATTATACTGGGTCGTTGTTGTTGTTGTTGTGTTGTTGTTTTAGAGGCCCATGACTTAGCCTAGTGGGTGATATTTAGTTTTCAGATTATTGTCGTTATATTTTGTGGGTTCTTCATGTTTCATATTTTGATACTAAATGCAGATTCAACCCTCTTAATACCTTAATAAATGGTTGTTTTTCAATTAATTCAGTAAGTGTTGTAACCAAACAACTAATTAGTTCAGGTTTGCTCAACGAGTAGCTTAGGTCAACTGTCAATCAAGTTTTACTCCCGGTTTGAGATGTGACATTATTCCTTCATAGGTCAATACTATTTTATTAGTTTATAGCACGAAACCATAAAAACTATATTTAATAGCTATATATAATAGGATTATTTAGTAATATTATTATAAAATAAATAAAAAGTTGTTTCCTTTCAATAAAGCAACTAATCCTTTGAAAAGATCTCTCCTATTGGCCAAATAGTTTCATGAAAATGCTAGTTACTAACGAAAGAACACAGCTATTTAGAGAAGAATATAAAATTAATATTTTTAAATTTTTATTTAAGTATTGTAATAATAATAATAATAATTATAATTAAAACTATGAATTTATTAAAGTGAATTTTGGTATCTAATTAATTTTCTAATTTAGAACTTTTCACTTTTATAATAGTATAGATTAACGAGAATACTTGCATAAGAAAATACTTGTATTTTAAAACAAATGTGACTAAAAAAATAATATTTACTTGTGATATGCCTAGGAGTGTGCATTCAATTTGTCCGTTCGATTCTGCATTATTCAATTTTGGTTTTTCGATTTTAGGTCATGAAACTATTCTACGATAGAACCATAATTTATTTGATTAGGTTCGATTTTTCTTTTCAGTTTCATTTCTTCAGTTTGGCTTTTCAGACATGTTATATAAGATAGTTAGATAAGATAATAAGGATCTAATATAATTGAAGAACTAATTTGAACGACGAAAAAAAGAATAACTATTAAAAAAAAGAATAGTGGTAGTATCAAATCTCTTAAATACTTTTCTAAATTCAATTCATATGAGTAACACATATCTGTCGAACACTCTTGATTTCCTATAAAAGTCTAATGTCACAAGTAAACAAGATTAAGCTTGCACGCCTAATATCTGTAACAACCTGACGGATCTTTTTGAGAATTTACTTTCCGATCCCCTATTAACTGCTTCCTCCGTGTTTACTTTCTGCTATTGTGGGTTGCCGGGAAGATTCGTTTTGAGTTTCGTAGTGTTTTGGGATACTTAGTCCCTAATTGAGAGCTTAAGCTTTAGAATTTGGACCGTAGTCTGAGCAGTGTGAAGACGACCTCAGAATGGAATTCCGTCAATTCTGTTAGCTCCGCTGGATGAGTTCGGTCTTAGGGGCATGTTCGGATTGTGTTTTGGAGCTCCATAACTTATTTAGGCTTGAAGTGCCGAAAGTTGAATTTTTGAAGTTTCCGGATCGATAGTGAGATTTTGATATCGGGGTCGGAATTCGATTCCGAAAGTTGGAATAGTTCCGTAGTGTTGAATGTGACTTGTGTGCAAAATTTGGGCTCAATCAAACTTGGTTTGATTGTTTTTGTCATCTGTTGTAGAATTCTTGAGATTTCAAGTTCATTAGGCTTGGATTGGGGGGTGAATCGTTGTTTTAACGTTATTTGATGTGATTTGACGGTTAGAATAAGTTTGTATGATGTTTTAGGATTGGTTGGCATATTTGGTTGAGGTCCTAGGTGCCTCGGGTGTGTTTCGGATGCCCAACGGGTCATTTTTGTACTTAGAGAAGTGACAGATTTTTCTGGTGATTTGTTGCAGAGAAATCCTTCATCGCGTTTGCGAGAGGGGTCTCGCATTCGCGAAGAGCATCTGGGAAAGGCAAGTGAGTTATGCTTGACGTTCGCGATGATGCTCCCGCGTTCACGAAGGTGTGGACCCTTTAGCCTACGCGTACGCGACAAGAACCTCGCGTTCACGAAGGGCCCTCCAGTGCAAGCTACGCGTTAGCGAGTGAACCCTCACGTTTTCGAAAGAGGAAAATTGGCCAGTGGGATTTTGTTCATCGCGTTCGCGAAGAAGAACGCACCTCGGCAGAATTTAAATTCCAAAATCGAGGGTTTGAGTTCATAACTCAAAAATTAGATTGAGAGCTCGGTAGGAGGCGAAATTTGGAGAAATTTTCGGAGGAAGTTTGTGGTTAATGATTCCTAACTCCTTTTTGATTCCCATTAATCTAAACATGAATTTATCATCTAATTTCGGATTTGGGGTAAAAAATTGCGAAACGTTTTTAGGCCTAATTTTAGAGTTTTGATTGAGATTTTGGTATTGGATTTGAGTGAAATTAGAATGGTTAGACTCGTGTGTGAATGAGTGTTTTTAATCTATAATTTTTATCCGATTCCGAGATGTGGGCCCGTGGAGAATTTTTGGGCGTTCTTCTAATTTCTCGTCGTAGCTTAAATTCATTAGTTAAATTAGTTGCTTGTAGTTTTGTTTACGTTATGTAATTGATTTGATTAGATTTGGGCCACTCGGAGTTGGATACTCGTGGCAAGAGCGTGATATCAGATTGATTTTGAGCTGGTTCGAGGTAAGTGGCTTGCCTAACCTTGTGTGGGGGAACCCCCCTTAGGATTTTGGTACTGTTGCTGTATGAATGCCGTGTACGTGAGGTGACGAATGCGTACACGTGCTAATTATTGAAAAACCTCATTTTCATTAAATAAATATCTGTGTTTTCTTTTAATTGAGCAATACTTGGACTTGAAGTTCCTTGTTTAGCTTAGCAAAACATGAATATGTGACTTAACTGCTTTATCTGCTTTAACTGCTTACTTGGATTTTGTGTAGCATGTTTAGAGTAGAAATTCCCTGTTTTCCTGATTTGAACTTGAATAGAATTGTTGGATTCTTTCTTGAACTGTTGTATGTTTACTTTGGAACTACGGATCGGTATTCCGGGAGATCCCCCTCCACATTTATAATTGGGACTACATGACGATAACCCGAGAGATCCCCCTGTACTGGATAAATTACTTTGGGACTACGAGTCAGTATTCCGGGAGATTCCCCTGCATATTTATGATTCGTACTACGGGACGATATCCCGGGAGATCCTCTGCACATTTACGTTTGGGAGTACGGGATATCCTGGGAGATCCCTTGTTGCCATCTTTGTGAATTGAATTATATTCCTTCTATGATTTTATTCTTTATCGACTTTTAGTATTTTAATTATACTGTCACATTTCGTACTATTTTACCTTATTTTATATATATAACCAGTAGGGCCTGACCTTCCTCATCACTACTCGACCAAGGTTAGGCTTGACACTTACTGGGTACCACTGTGGTGTACACATGCCCTTTCTTGCACATGTTTTTCGTGTGCAGATCTAGGTTCCTCTGCTCAGCCATACTATCAGTGAGGTGAGGCGATCTCATAGACTTCAAGGTATATCTGCCGCGTCCGCAGACCTAGAAGTCCCTCTCTACTCTACCTACTGTTATAGACTTTTCCCTGATTTTCCCTTGTCATTAGATTTTTGGAGTTAGAAACCTTATGTAATTTCTTTAGCTTATGATTCATGAGATTCTGGGTTTTAAGAGTGTTATTATTGGTCGAGAGTGGCATTTTAAACACTTTATCTATAGTTAGTTGTTAGATGGCTAGTTGTACTTTTAAATTGTTATTTCTGCGATTTTATTAGACTTCCCTAGTCGTAGAGACTAGGTACCATCACGACAGTTTACGGAGGGAGAACTTGGGCCGTGACAAGTTGGTATCAGAGTTCTAAGTTCATGTGAGTCATGAATCACAAGCCAGTTTATTAGAGTCTCGCGGATCGGTACGGAGACATCTATACTTACCTACAAGATGCTATGTAACTGTTAGGAAAATTCCACTTCATTTGATTTCCTTGTCGTGCGAGATTTTGATATCAAAATTCTATACCTGTGTCTTCTATTCTCTCAAAGATGGTGAGGACACGTGCTACCAGAGATGACCAGGCACCCGCGCCCCATGCTAGAGCTGTCAGAGGTCGAGGCCAGGGTAGAGGCCGAGGAAGCGCACGTGGTGAAGCTAGAGCACCCGCACGAGCTGCTATAGAGGAGGCACCAGCAGCTCCAATTGGAGCCCAAGCACCTGATACCCCTACTGCTGCTACTACTCCAGCTCTCCGGGAGACTCTTGCACAGTTCATGAGTATGTACACCACTCTAGCTTAGGCATGGTTAATTCCCCTTGTTGCATCCATATCTCACGCTGGGGGAGGAGCACAGACTCCCGCCGCCCGCATTCCTGAATAACGAGTGCATGTTGATCAGGTCCCAGAGATTATACCGGTACCGCCCGTAACCCAGTTCAGCCCAAAGATAGGGTTGTAGCTTCATAGGAGGAGCATAAGAGGCTTGAGAGGTTCAAGAAGTACCAGCCTCCTACATTCAGTAGTCTAGCATCAGATGATGCCCTGGGATTTATGGAGGAGTACTACTGTATCTTCCGTACTATGGGTATATCAGGATCAAGTGTGGTTTCTTTCACTGCCTTCCAGCTTCGAGGAGCAGCCTATCAGTGGTGGAGTACTTATGAGTTGGACAGCCCAGCTGAGGCAGCTTCCCTTACGTGGACCCAGTTTTCAGACATGTTTTTGAGGGAGTATGTTCCTTAGAGCCTCAGGGATGCATGACGCGTAGAGTTTGAGCATTTGCGCCAGGGTACTATGAATGTTTTGGAGTATGCTATCCGTTTCACTGACTTGCCTAGGCATGCATCGGCCTTGGTTTATACAGTTCGTGAGAGAGTTCGCCGGTTTGTTGAGGGGCTCATTCCCAGCATCAGGTCTAGCATGGACCGAGAGTTGGAGATGGATATTTCTTATCAGCAGGTGGTGAGCATTGTTAGGAGAGTAGAGGGCATGCTTGCTCAGGATAGAGAGGAGAGGGAGGCCAAGAGGTCTCGAGAGTCGGGCCATTACTCTGGTGCCCATTCCCCAGCTGCAGTTCGTCATGTTAGGGGTTATATGAGTTGTCCGGTTCACTCAGCTCTTCCAGGAGCTAGTGGTATTCCAGTTCCTCTTAGATCTCAGGAGCCTTATTATACACCTCCAGTATCTAGTATGCCTCCTACATGGGTTGCTTTTAGTGGTTAGTCCAGCAGACCTAGCCCGAGCCAGTCACATCCACCACGTCCTCCTAGAGCTTGTTTTGAGTGTGGCAACACATACCATATGGTGAGTGAGTGCCCCAGACTTAGGAGGGGTGTACGTCCATAGACATCTCAGCCACAACGTGCTCCGCAGAGTTCCCAAGCTATGATTTCAGCACCAGCTGCCACCCCACCTGCCCAGCCAGCTAGAAGTGGAGGTCGGGGAGGTAGAGGTTGCCCTAGAGGGGGAGTCCATGCCAGATATTATGCTCTTCCTGCCCGTACCGAGACTGTTGCCTCCGATTTTGTCATCACAGGTATTGTTCCGGTCTGTTATAGAGATGCCTCAGTTCTATTCGATCCAGGCTCCACTTATTCTTATGTGTCGTCTAATTTTGCCCCGCATTTAGGTGTATCTCGGGATTCTTTGAGTTCTCCTATTTATGTTTCTACTCTGGTAGGAGATTATCTTGTTGTGGACCGCATTTATCAGTCGTGTTTGATTGCTCTTAGTGGTTTTGAGACCAGAGCCGATTTATTACTGCTCAGCATGGTAGATTTTGATGTTATCTTAGGCATGGACTGGTTGTCGCCCCATTATGCTATTCTTGATTGTCACACCAAAATCGTGAAGCTGACTATGCTAGGTATACTGCGATTAGAGTGGATGGGTACTTTAGATCACACTACCAGTAGAGTTATTTCGATTCTTAAATCTCAACGAATGGTTGAGAAGGGGTGTGACGCGTATCTAGATTATGTGAGTGATATCAGTATTGATACCCATACAGTTGATTCAGTCCCCGTAGTACGGGATTTCTCTGATGTGTTTCCAGCTGATCTTCCAAGCATGTCGCCCGATAGAGATATTGATTTTGGCATTGATCTGTTGCCAGGCACTCAGCCCATTCTATTCTTCCTTACCGTATGGCTCCTCATGAGTTGAAGGAGCAGTTATAGGAATTGCTTGATAAGCATTTTATTCGGTCCAGTGTATCACCTTGGGGTGCTCCTGTCTTGTTTGTAAAGAAAAAGGATGGTTCTATGCATATGTGCATTGATTATCACCAATTGAACAAAGCTACAGTGAAGAACCGATATCCTTTGCCTCGTATTGACGAACTGCTTGATCAGTTACAGGGCGATCAAGTATTTTCTAATATTGACTTGTGGTCAGGATATCATTAGTTGAAGATTTGGGAGCTAGAATCCCGAAGACTACTTTCAGGACTCGGTATGGTCATTTTGAGTTCCTTGTTATGTCATTTGGGCTGACCAATACCCCAGCAGTATTTATGCATTTGATGCACAGTGTATTCCTGCCATATCTTGACTCGTTCGTCATTGTCTTTATTGATGACATTCTGGTATACTCCCGGAGTACGGGAAGATCATGAGCAGCACCTAAGGACATTGCTCCAGACTTTGAGAGAAAAGAAGTTATATGCAAAGTTATCAGAATGCGAGTTCTGGTTAGATTCCGTGGCATTCTTGGGTAACGTGGTATCGAGTGAAGGGATCAAGGTTGATCCGAAGAAAGTAGACGAGTGCAGATTTGGCCCAGACCATCCTCAGCTACAAAGATCCGTAGTTTTCTTGGCTTGGCGGGTTACTACCGTCAATTTGTTGAGGGATTTTCATCTATTGCAGCACCTATGACCAGACTGACCCAGAAGGGATGAATGAGTATGAGGAGAGCTTTCAGAATCTCAAGATAGCTCTGACTACAGCCCTAGTATTGATATTGCCCACAGGCTCGGGGTCTTATACTATCTATTGTGATGCCTCGAGGATTGGCCTTGGAGTGGTATTGATGCAGGATGGTAGGGTGATTGCCTACGCATCCCGATAGGTAAAAGTGCATGAGAAGAATTATCCTGTTCATGGTGATGACCCTCATTTTCTTGTCCTCAAGGACAAGGTTCTGCATGGCGACGGTAGAGATGTGACTATTGGTGATGACATGGTTGAGGATGCAAGGTTGGGTATGTGTACCCAATGTTGATGGGCTTCGAGAGTTGATTCTAGATGAGGCCCACAGTTCGCGGTATTTCCATCCATCCGGGTGCCGCGAAAGTGTACTAGGATTTGAGGCAGCACTATTGGTGGAGGCGGATGAAGAAAGAAATAGTTGGGTTTGTAGCTCGGTGCCTCAATTGTCATAAGGTGAAGTATGAGCACTAGAGATCGGGTGGCTTGCTTCAACAGATAGAGATTTCGGAGTGAAAGTGGGAGCGTATAACCATGGACTTTGTAGTTGGGCTCCCACGAGCTTTGAGGAAGTTCGATACCATTTGGGTGATTGTGGATCAGCTGACCAAGTCCGCGCACTTCATTCCTGTGTGTACTACCTATTATTTGGAGCGATTGGCGGAGATTTATATCCATGAGATTGTTCGTCTACATGGTATTCCAGTTTCCATCATTTCAGATAGAGGTAATCAGTTCACATCACGGTTCTGGAGGGCTGTATAGCATGAGTTGGGTACTCAGGTGGAGTTGAGAACATCATTTCACCCATAGACGGACGAACAGTCTAGGCGCACTATTCAGATTCTTGAGGATATGCTCCGTGCGTGTGTAATGGAGTTTGGAGGTTCTTGGGATTAGTTCTTTCCACTGGTGGAGTTTGCCTATAACAACAGTTATTAGTCCAGCATTCAGATGGCACTGTACGAGGCATTGTATGGTAGGCGGTGTAGATTCTGGTGGATTGGTTTGAGCCGAGTGAGGCTAGATTATTGGGCACAGACTTAGTTCAGGACACCTTGGAGAAGGTTAAGGTGATTTAGGATAGACACCGCACAGCCCAGTCTAGACAGAAGAATTATGCGGATTGGAAGGTTTGTGATGTTTCCTATATTGTTGAAGAGCGGGTCTTGCTTCGGGTTTCGCCTATGAAGGGCGTTATGAGATTTAGGAAGAAGGGAAATTGAGTCCGAGGTTTATTGGTCCTTTTAAAGTATTGCGACATGTTGGGGAGGTTGCTTATGAGCTTGCCTTACCTCCCAGCTTGGCAGGAGTTCATCCGGTATTTTATGTTTCGATGGTCCGGAGGTATCACGGTGATCTGTCGCATGTGTTGGATTTCAGTTCAGTCCAGTTGGACAAGGATCTATCTTATGTTGAGGATCCAATGGCTATATTGGACAGGCAAGTCCGAAAGTTGCGGTTAAAGAGCATTGCATCAGTAAAGGTGTAGTGGCGGGGTCAGCCTGTCGAGGAGTGACTTGGGAGATTGAGCAGGATATGCGCAGCTATCATGACCCCAAACTAGACCCGGTCGTGATGGCACCTCTCGTGAAGACAAGTCCAGCCGACACAATTCCCCAAGTAAACCATTTTCCATTAAAAGTTGTTTTCATACCATTTATAAACCGTTAATCTCATAATGAACATTTAAAAGAAAATGCAGAATAGTTACACAAGCCCGACATTGGGGAGTCACTAGTCATGAGCATCTATCAAGGCCTGAATATAACAAAAAAAAGAGTAAAATGTACTAAGTATAGAAATGAAAATGAGAGGAAGGAAACGATGTTGCGAACGTCATGCAACCACCTTGCTAACTCTGATGACTCTGCGTTTGAGCAACCAACACCCGCTACCGGGTTCCGAAATACCTGAATCTGCACACGAGGTGCAGGAAGTAATGTGACTACTCCAACCCAGTAAGTAATAAGAGTAAATAAAGACTGAGCAGTAGAAAATAATGAATCCACATTTATGTTAAACTCAATAAGTACACAGGCTACTAAATCAGAATACGAGTCAATCGCCTCTTTTAAAATCCAACTTTTGGTAAAAATCATTTAAAATGCCTCCCGACAGATTTAGTAGGGGTTCAGTACCATTTTTAATAAAAGAGCAAAAAATCATAATCGGCCCCTCGGGAAAAATATAGTTCGTAAACTGCCCCTCGGGCAAAACATGAGTCATAAACACCTTCTAGCAAGAAAATCTCAGTGGAAATAACAAAAGCCAAATCAGTGATTAAGTTCTGAACATCTCATAAATCCCAGCTTAAATGAAAGTTGTTTAAAAACATTTATCGAACATTTTCGACAAAGGCTCAGTATAAAGATGAGTGAAAACATTCATTAAATCAACATATTCGATAGAAACTTACTCTAAAGAGAGGTGAAAATCAATAAGTTCATAATCAGGCCTCTCAGGCAACATCAATCATGTGCATGTATATATCTATCACCCCTCGGGCTAGCCTCTCAGTCACTCGTGACTCAACTCCTACCATTCAGCGCTCACACTCAGCATTCACGCTCAATAGGTACCATATAGTAACCGCTGCGGCGAGCAACCCGATCCATATATATAGTCGACTGCGCTCACTGGGGGTGTGCAGACTCCGGAGGGGCTCCTACAGCCCAAGGGCTATATCACTGCGGCTTGCAGGCCGATCCAACATATCGCTGCGGCATGCATCCCGATCCACACACACACACACACACACACACATATATATATATATATATATATATATATATATATATATATATATATATATATATATATATATATATATATATTGCTGCGGCATGCAGCCCGATCCATAGATATATAATCCTCACGACCAGGCTCTCGGCCTCTCTAAGTCATTAACCTCACAATCAGACTCTCAGTCTATCTCAGTCATCAACCTTACAATCAGACCCTTGGTCTATCTCAGTCATCAACCTCACAATCATACCCTCGGACCATCAGTAAAACAGGGAACCCAGCTCAAACAGTTTTCACATTTTTAAGAAATATAGTGATAAAACTAGATTTAAACAATAACCAGGTAAAAACATGACTGAGGATATGCTTTCAAAACAAATAGAGTGAAGAAAAATAGTAAAAGTGCCCTTAAGGGTCTCAACAGGTAGGCACAAGGCCCCAAACATGGCATATAACCCACAATATTACATCAATCTCTAGAACATGGAATATCATAAGGTTTCAAATCAAATACACGACTTAACAATCGTACGGGACGGACCAAGTCACAATCCCCAACAGTGCACAACTCCACGCTCGTCATCTAGCGTGTACGTCACCTCAAAATAACACAACGATGTGTAATTCGGGGTTTCAAACCCTCAGGACAGTATTTACAATCATTACTTACCTCGATCCGGCTAAATCTCTAGCTCGTGACACCTTTGCCCCTCAAATCGGCCTCCACGCTCGTCGAGTCTATCCAAAATCAGAACGATAACATCAAAATATGCTAAGGAAACGAAGCCCACGCAAAAACAATCAATAAAGGGCACAAATCCCGAAATTAGCAAAACCCGAGCCCCGAGCCCACTTCTAAAAACTCAAAAATTTCCACATCAATAGATTCCTCATCTCCCCACGAGTCTATGTATATCAACAATACCAAAATTAGAGTTAAAATGACCCCTTAAATCCCCAATTTAAGGCCTCTTATTCTCAAGTCCATTTTTAGCCCTTTAATTCCTTTAATTACAGCCTTAATCTATGAAATACTACCATAGAAATGTGTTTTTAAGTCCAAAAATCCTTACCTTAACGAAGTCTCTTGATTTCTCTCTTCAGAATCACCCAAAAAGTTCCAAGGTTGAAGTCAACAATGGTGGAATAACTCAAACTCGTGAAATGAAATAACATATATGGTCTGCCCAGGCGTTTCCGCATCTGCGTTCAGAGATCCGCTTCTGCAGTACTGCATTTGTGGTCTAAACCTCCGCTTCTGCGGAATTCACTTACTCAGCCCACGCCGCTTTTATGACAAAACTTCCGCATCTGCGACATCGCAGATGCGGTCACCATACCGCTTCTGCGGTTGCCGCACATCTGACCCCTTTTCGCCACTCGAATATACAACACATCTCCAATACTCAATCATCCCACGAGAGGTATACCCATAATTCTTCTGTGCCACCTAGCAAACTCGAATATCATCAGTCGATAAGACACGATAGTGCTGCAATGCTACCGAAGTACCATCAACTTAATCACATTGCCTTTTTCTGAAACATATACCCTCGTCAAATCATCTCAATTAGCATTACCATTTCCTTAATCATCCGAAGATCATTTCCCAAATCATCTGAATCTGCCCGTGCTGCCTAAAAATTGTGACCTTCCTTTCAGAACTGATCTGACCTTACACATGCAAATATAAGTCTTGCACAACACACCGCCTATACCATACCGTCCGAAGGTAAATATGAGAACTTCATATCCATTCTGAGCCACACGCAACTACGTACTCAACTAGCCAATAACTTTTCTATTAGACCTCAGTTGGGAGAAAATCACTATACATTCCATGCTCTTCATGACCGTGGTAAAATACACACCTCTAACCGTGGTAGAATCATCGAGAACTTTTTTAATTCCATTCGCACAAAAAAAACCGTCAAAACTGAATCCTTCTAACTCAACCAAGCTACGCATGCCACTAAAACCCAAGAGCATTGTCGCTAAACACCTGTATAAATTAATTACCTCATAAGCGTCCAAAAGAACTAATCATGTCATTACCACACCAATCCAGGCCACTACCAAACTATCCCATCTATCCGAGTTCCCTTATGAATTACCTTCAACTTGATACTCATTCTTGCTATAACATCACAATTTCTCAACCCAGACTTACCACACGAGAACCAAGAATAAAGCCACACCGTTTGAGACCCATAATCCGCTGAATACTCTCTTAACTATTCCCAAAAGCACCACATTCAAAATACTTTACTTTGAGGAAACTTCCTACGAATCTAAATCCATTACCTTTACTTCCCTGATACTGATACATAGAATTCCATAATTAGTATTGAAAATACCACAAGTCTTGACATCTTCCAATGAAAACTCAGTTTCTAACCACATATGTAACCTTAAAATACCCAATTGTTATATGCAGAATCTTGAACACATTAGAACCATTCTCGCAAGTCATCCACTCTACTCACACCGCAATTAGTCCGATCAAAAGAACCGAACAACCTGTGCCTCATTAGCACTTCAGACACTACAGAATGCAACCTCATCCCAATACAACCAAGCAACTTCCTGCTCTATGCACCAAGCATCTTTTACCAACAACAACTCAAGACATTCTGAGATTCTCTTACACCTATGAAGCATGACATAACCTTTGTCAAAATTTCCCTTTACACGAGCCATCTTCGGTCTCAATTTCCGTAAGCCATAACTGATTCACCCACACACCTCGAACTGGAACCAACATAGCACATAACCGTGCAATCAACCAATCAATAGTGGACTCCCCCACTTGACTCGAAGTCATAGACCAACCACACACAATAACTCGTAACACATATACTCTATTGCTGCTAATATACCATGTGAGATTCAAACTCAATCCTTCATAAGCTCGTGAAACACATACCATCTGGTACTTTGAATCTTCTGCAATTTCGCATTTATCCTTATAACAGTCAAGACCACTCTCTTAAGTGTCCCAAATTTAAATTTTCAACACTTATATTTCACTTGTAAATGAGATCTTCTAACAGACAACATGAGGATCACACAACCTCAGAACACTCCGCAGGAGATAACCCCACCTGCTTGGCCTCAAAATAATATTTCTGTATAGCTTCCACTATCATAAACATTACACAATCACTTAATCTTCCCGAGTCTGAACTCACACCGTAACATGAAATTTATTTTACTCCCAACTAGAACCCATGAAAAGATTCTTCACACACTCATAACTCGGGGCTATATCTCAAATCGAGATGAAAATCAAGCACCTAATAGTTCTTCTATCCTCCAGCAGGCCCTTCTCGTCGCTTCCAAATCATATGAATACATCTCACAGTCACATCACCTCATCACGTAACTATCCAGCCATTACTGCTACCAATAGGGAACTACCGAACGTATAAGTTCAAAACACTTGCTCACACAATCAGCACCTCGGTGCTCAAGCTATAGGCAAAAATCCGGCCTCGAGTCCTCCAAACTAGCCCAACACCAACACACAGAGATCATATCTCGCCCCTCGATCAGGGAATCACAAGCCATTGATGCACATCTGATACTGAGCGCTCATGCGCGCATACAAACGCGTGGAAGGAATTTTAAGAGTTACTTTTCAAGCTGAATCAAGGACGCACGACAAGAATTCAAGAATGTGAAGTTTTCCTAAAGGTTCTGCAGCCCCTCGGGGATAAATACAGACGTCTCCGTACCGATCCGCGAGACTCTACTAAACCTGCTCATGACTCGTGAGACCTATGTAACCTAGGCTATGATACCAACTTGTCACGACCCCAAACTGGACCGGTCGTGATGGTGCCTCTCGTGAAGACAAGGCCAACAAACACAATTCCCAAGTCAACCATTTTCCAAGCGCTATATCGCTGCGGCGTGCAGCCCGATCCAACATATAGTTGCGGCGTGCATACCGATCCATATACATATATATATTGCTGTGGCGTGAAGCCCGATCCATAGATATATAATCCTAACAACCAGGACCTCGGCCTCTCTCAGTCATTAACCTCACAATCAGATTCTCAGTCTATCTCAATCATCAACCTCACAATCAGACAAAACTTCCGCATCTGCGACATCGTAGATGCGGTCACCGCACATCTGACCCCTTTTCGCTTCTGCAATAAATCACCCGCATCTGCGGTACCCAATCCGCAGATGCGAAAATACCAGAAGCAACAATATCAGCTGTTGCAACAAAATTCCAACCTCTCCGATAACCATCCGAAATCACCCCGAGGCCCCCGGGACCTCAACCAAAAGCACAAACATATCCTAATACCTTATTCAAACTTTTTCCAATCCTCAAAACACTTCAAACAACATTAAATCAACCAAAACACCTCGGATTCAAGCCTAAGTTTCCAAAAATTTCCGAAACACGCTTTTGATCAAAAACCCAACCAAATCACGTCCGAATGACATGAAATTTTGCACACACGTCACAAATGACACAACAGAGCTACTGCAACTTTTGAAATTTCATTCCGACCTCTATATCAAAATCTCACCTATCAACCGGAAAATGTTAAAATCTCAATTTCGCCAATTCAAGCCTAAACCTTCCACGGACTTCCAAAATGCATTCCGATCATGCTCCTAAGTCCCAAATCACCTAACAGATCTAACCAAATCCTAAAAAGTCCGATCCGAGATCATATGCAAACAAATCAAATATTGGTCAAACCTTTCAAATTTTGAGCTTCAAACTTGGAACTGTTCTTTCAAGTTCATTCCGATTTCCCTGAAAATAAAAACCAATGAATTACATAGGTCATAATACATCACACGGGGCAAGTCATGCCCGAGAACTGGCGAGCAAAGTGCAAAAGCTCAAAACGACCGGTCGGGTCGTTACAACAACCCTCACCCTCATCTTTTCACCACTTCAGGTATGTCTCTATGCTCATTCGAGGACGAACGAATGTTTTAAGAGAGGGTAGATGTAACGACTAGGCCGGTAGTTTTGAGAATTACGCTCCGATCCCCTATTAACTTCTTCCCCCGTGTTTATTTTTTGCTATTGTGGGTTGCCGGAAAGATTCGTTTTGAGTTTCGTAGTGTTATGGGACACTAAGTCCCTAATTGAGAGATTAAGCTTTAGAATTTGGACCGTAGTTGGAGCAATGTGAAGACGGCCTCGAAATGAAATTCTGTCGATTTCGTTATCTCCATTGGGTGATTTCAAGTTAGGGGCATGATCGAATTGTGTTTTGGAGGTCTGTAGCTTATTTAGGCTTGGAATGCCGAAAGTTGAATTTTTGAAGTTTTCAGATCGATAGTGAGATTTTAATATCGGGATTAGAATCCGATTTCGAAAGTTGGAATAGTTCCATAGTGTTGAATGTGACTTGTGTGCAAAATTTAGGGTCAATCGGACTTGGTTTGGTTGGTTTTGTCATCTGATGTAGAATTCTTGAGATTTCAAGTTCATTAGGCTTGGATTGGAGGGTAAATCGTAGTTTTAGCATTGTTTGATGTGATTTGAGGGTTGGAATAAGTTCGTATGATGTTTTAGGATTGGTTGACATGTTTGGTTGAGGTCCCGGGGGCGTCGGGTGTGTTTTGGATTCTCAACGGGTCATTTTTGGACTTAGAGAAGTGGCAAATTTTTCTGGTGTTTTGTTGCAGAGAAATCCTTCTTTGCATTCGCGAGAGGGGTCTCGCGTTCGCGAAGAGCATCTGGGAAAGGCAACTGAGTTGTGCTTCGCGTTCACGTTGATGCTCCCGCGTTCGCGAAGGTGTGGATCCTTTAGCCTACGCGTTCGCGACAAAGACCTCACATTCACGAAGGGCTCTCCAATGCAAGCTACGCGTTCCCGAGTGGACTCTCACGTTTGCGAAAGAGGAAATTTGACCGGTTGGATTTTGTTCATCGCGTTCGCGATAGTGACCTCGTGTTTGCAAAGAAGAACGCACCTGGCAGAATTTAAATTCCAAAATCGAGGGTTTGAGGGTATTGATTCTTAACTCCTTTTTGATTATATCCCATTAATCTAAACATGAATTCATCATCTATTTTCGGATTTGGGGTGGAAAATTGGGAAAAATTGAGAAAGGTTCTTAGGCCTAATTTTGAGGTTTTGATCGAGATTTTGGTATCGAATTTGAGTGAATTTGGTATGGTTAGACTCGTGAGTGAATGACTGTTCTTAATCTATAATTTTTACCCGATTCCGAGACGTGGGCCCGAGAAGGATTTTTGGGCGTTTTTCTAATTTCTCACCGTAGCTTTAAATTCATTAGTTAAATTAGTTGCTTGTAGTTTTATTTACGTTATGTAATTGATTTGATTAGATTTGGGCCACTCAGAGTTGGATACTCGTGGCAAGAGCGTGATATCAGATTGATTTTGAGCTGGTTCGAGGTAGGTGGCTTGCCTAACCTTGTGTGGGGGAACTCCCCTTAGGCTTTTGGTACTGTTGCTATATGAATGCCGTGTACGTAAGGTGACGAGTGCGTCCACGTGCTTATTGTTGAAAACCCCCATTTAATTAAATAAATATCTGTGTTTTCATTTAATTGAGCAATACTTGTACTTGAAGTTCCCTGTTTAGCTTAGGAAAGCATGACTCTGTGACTTAACTGCCTTGTTTGCTTTAACTGCTTACTTTGATTTTGTGTAGCATGTTTAGAGTAGAAATCCCCTATTTTCCTGATTCGAACTTGAATAGAATTGTAGGATTCTTTCTTGAACTGTTGTATTTTTACTTTGGGACTACGGATCGGTATTCCGAGAGATCCCCCTCCACATTTATAACTAGGACTATGGGACGATATCCTGGGAAATCCCCCTGTACTGGATAAATTACTTTGGGACTATGAATCAGTATTCTGGGAGATCCCCTGCATATTTATGATTCAGACTACAGAACGATATCTCGGGAGATCCTCTGGACATTTACGTTTGGGACTACGGAACAATATCCTGGGAGATCCCCTGTTGCCTCCTTTGTGAACTGAATTATATTCCTTCTGTGATTTATTCTTTATTGACTGTTAGTATTTTAATTATACTGTCACATTTCGTACTATTTTACTTTATTTTATATATATAACCAGTAGGGCCCTGACCTTCCTCATCACTCCTCTACCGAGGTTAGGCTTGGCACTTACTGGGTACCGCCGTGGTGTACTCATACCCTTTCCTGCACATATTTTTTAGGTGTAGATCCAGGTTCCTCTGCTCAGCCATACTATCAGTGAGGTGATGCGATCTCAGAGACTTCAAGGTATATATGCCGCGTCCGCAGACCTAGAAGTCTCTCTCTACTCTACCTACTATTATAGACTTTTCCCTGTTTTCCATTGTCATTAGATTTCTGGAGTTAGAAACCTTATGTAATTTCTTTAGCTTGTGATTCATGAGATTCCGGATTTTGGGAGTGTTATTATTGGCCAAGAGTGTTATTATTGTATATGCCGAGCGACATTTTAAACACTTTATCTATAATTAGCTGTTAGATGGCTAGTTGTACTTTTAAATTGTAATTTCCGCGAATTTGTTAACCTTACCTAGCCGCAGAGACTAGGTGCCGTCACGACAGTTCACAGAGGGAGAATTTGGGTCATGACAATATCATAATCAAAACGGAAAGGGCCAAAATCGTCCTTGAAGTATCGAAATTTGTACAAAAATACCCTCCGTCCACCTATTTGAATAAAAATGCCCCTGCCGTTATTTTCTTGGCTCAACATTACCCTTATTACTAACAGAAAATTCTGGAAAAAAAAGAAAATTTAATTAATATTCATGTTTTACTGTCCCATTGCCTTACTTAAAATTCACCCCAAATATAATTAAACCCACCCGTGACCCATCTGAATATTGTCCCGCTCCGATTTTAAAATACATCTCTCTTTCTCTCTCACACACAGTATGCCTTCTTAGGCGGAATCCACCGGAGATAGCAACAAACACAACAGTCTCATCTCAATTGCGAATAATGAATAGAATTTTTTTTTACTAGGCTTGGCTGAGTAATCTAATCTGGAAAATGGAATCCATGATAACAAAAAAGAATTCAAAAGAAGAAAATAAATACTAGTGAAGAAGTTATCTAAAATATTGCCAACTATTATTAATACAACATATAAACCTAGTGTGTATGAAATGTGACAATTGCACAATACCCATTACACAGAGGAGAAAAGCTTACATATTAATAGAACAAATAGCGAAATAAATCTAAAATAAAAATGCACATTACATATACAGTAAAATTTGGAAATAATCCTCGGATTTTCATAAAGGAATGACAAAAATAGTGAAGAAAACCCCTAGAAATTTCTAATAAAAAATTTACACAATAAGGATACCCATTACAAAAACAAAAAAGAATCTAAACTTTTTGGCATAAAGAAGAATATGACACTTCCTTCCATCTTACATATAAATGATTCTAATATAGAACTCAATTTTTGGCATTGCCTCATGAACAATAATAGACAAACAATTCGTAAAAAAGCAGGCATAAAAACGAAAATAACAAAGTGGCAGAGGGGTGAGTGTGTGTGAAAGAAAGAGAGAGAGTTATGTTTTAAAATTGGGGAGTTGGGTGGATTTAATTATAATTTGTCTTTTACGTTAGGCCAATGGAACGGTGACACGTGGATATTAATTAAATTTTCTTTTTCTTCAGTATTTTCTGTTAGTAATAAGGATAATGTTGTGCCCAAAATATAACGATAGGGACATTTTTATTCAAATAGGTGGACGAAGGTCATTTTTGTACCAATTCCGATACTTCAAGGGCAGTTTTGACCCTTTTCCGTAATCAAAACGAAATATAGGTATTATTTAATGCTATTCTATCCTTGTACTAATCATATATCAATAATCAAATGTGTAATATACAAACAAATGTGTATGTGTATATATATAATTTTTTTTAATTCTTTAAAATCCGAGAACAAATCAAGAGAGACCAAGACTTTTTAATATTTTATCCCAAACCAAACCAATAACAAAACAAAAATACAGAAATCAATAACAAAAACGAATTTGTTCGATTTAGTTTTACAAAGCTCAAAATTGTTGGGCAAAAAATTCAAATTAAATAGTGGCTACATCCACATGCCTATTAAAACATTCGCACTAAGAAAGAATCCCTGCAGTTCAAAATATAGCTTTAAATTCTCGCTCCACTTCTCCGACCATGAGATGGCACGTTCCCTATGCGGCAGCGATTGATAGCCTCACACCCGCGGTAATAGGAATTTACTGGTCGTCCTAGACGGCAATTTTTCAAGCTATTTCCCCTGCGGCTGCATGGGATGCCATTGCGTAAGATTGCACCATAATCAATTCTCTTTCCCTCAGAATTTTCTGCTAAGAATGTGACTGCGATGATTGCAATGACAATAGCCAGACAAACTGTTCTGGACGTGGCCATATTTAATTTCTTAATTAATCGAAATGAACAAATTAGATGGAGACTACTAGAAGATGTGACTGGTTTTGCTATTTTATAGCTCTAACGTACAAGTTTCGACAGAGTAATGATATCACAATAAACTGAAAACCAACAAAATGATAAGAGATGATGTTTAATTTATTTATGTTAAAGCTACATTATATTATAGAGCTTCAATGTTAATATAAATATTACTACGGGATTAACAATCCAGATAGGGCTAAGAATAAATTGCACGAGACAAAAGTTAGTAATAGTAGCTAAAGAAAAAATGATTTAACAATTCCCAATTATGGTTGTCGAGTTCAATTATTTCAACTTCTAAAGTAGAGCTATCAAGTACCTATTACAAATTGTAAGGAAAGTATGTCCTGAAACTGCAAACAAATTCTTGAAAATCTTGTTAAACGTATCCAAGCATAGAGGAAACACACTTTGTGATCGATCTACGATATTAAAATATCTTTGATCTAAATTGTAAGGATCCCCTTGCACTAGATGTAGAACATCTATGGTATTTTACATTCCATTAAATTTTTGTGACGCTAACGAGATGGTAATGTAAGACATTTATACAACCAAAAAATGTCTAACACAGTTATAGAGCAAATCGTAATGCAATAGGAAGATCGACTTACCTTCCGCCATGCTAGACCTGATGCTGGGAATAAGGACCTCAATAAACCGGCGAACCCTCTTGCGAACAGTAGAAACCAAGGCTAGTGCATGTCTAGCCAAATTAGTGTAATGGACAACATACTCTGAGACAATCATAGCACCCTGACACAAATGCTCAAACTCTGCGCGCCATCCCTGAGGCTCTGAGGAACATACTCTCTCAGGAACAGATATGAAAACTGAGTCCAAGTCAGTGAAGCAGCCTCATCCGGACTGTCTAACTCATAGGTGCACCACCACTCAGAGGTGGCTCTTCGAAGTTAGAAAGTAGTGAAGGAAACCCCGCTCGACCCTGATATACCCATGGTACGAAGAATGCGGTAACACTCATCTAGAAATCCTAGAGCATCATCTGATGCTAGACCATTGAATATAGGAGGTTTGTACTTCTTGAACCTCTCAAGCCTCAGCTGCTCATCCTTGGAAGCCGCTGCCCTATCCTCGAGCTGATCTCGGACTGCAGGCTGTACAAGAATAATCTCAGGGACCTGCTCAACATGCACTCGCTGCTCAAGAGTGCGGGCGGCGGGAATCTTTGATCCTCCCTCAGCCTGAGATGTAGCTGCAGCAAGGGGAAACAACCCTGCCTGAGCCAAAGTGGTGAACATGCTCATGAACTATGTCAGAGTCTCCTGAAGTGCTGGAGTAGTAGTAGCAGTAAGCGTATCAGGTGCCTGGACTCCGCCTGGAACTGCTGTTGGTACCTCGGTGGTAGCTCACGCAGGTGCCCTGGCTACACCACGTGCGCATTCTCGGCCTCTACCCCGGCCCCGGCCTCTGACGGCTGTAGTAGGGGTGCGAGTGCCTGATTATCTCGGGTAGCACATGTCCTCACCATCTATAAGAGAATAGAAGACATAAGTTTAGAATTGTGATGTCAAAATCTCGCACGACAAGAAAATCAAATGAAGTGGAATTTTCTTAATAGTTACATAACCTCTCGTAGATAAGTACAGACGTCTCCGTACCGATCAGCGAGACTCTAATAAACTGGCTTGTGATTCATGACTCCTATGAACCTAGAGCTCTGATACCAACTTGTCACGACCCCGGTTAGACCTCCGTGAACCATCGTGACGACACCTAGTCTCTACGACTAAGTATGCCTAACAATGTGGAAAAATAAACCAATTTGCGGAAGAAATAAATTAAAACTGAAATAGTGAAATAAAATAGTAATTTTAAGTGCCGCTTCTCTCGAAAGCTAAACACATTTTCCAAAATCCGGAATCTCATGATCACAAGCCTTTGAAAGTCTACAACGTCTACCTCCAGAATATCTAACAAGGATATAAAGTACGGAAGGGCTAATACAAAAGGGAGAGTAGAAAAGGGACTCTTCGGTCTGCAGACGCGACAGATATACCTCGGAGTCTCTACGAACACCTTGTCTCAAGCGTGGAAAGTTTACGTGGAGGTACCTGGATCTGCACATGCAAAACATGCACAGAAAGGGCATGAGTACACCACAACGGTACTCAGTAAGTGCCAAGCCTAACCTCGGTCGGGTAGTGACGAGGAAGGTCAGGGCCCTACTGAGATTAAATAAAATATAAGGGATGACAGAATAAAATAAACATTACAGTTGAAAGTTGACAGTAAGAATTTAATACAGGATAATAAGGAATACATTTACTGGAACAGAGATAAAAACAATCACAAGGAAATACCACTCTTCACAAGGATAATAACCAGGGATCTTTCAGTATCCCGAGGATCTCTTAGTACCCTCAATATATGCCAGAGATCTCTTGGTATCCCGAGGATCTCTTAGTATCCTCAAAATATGCTAGGGATCTCTTGGTATCGCGATGATTTCTTGGTATCCTCAATATATGCTAGGGATTTCTTGGTATCTCGAGGATGTCTTGGTATCCTCAATATACATGCCAGGAATCTCTCGGTATCCCGCACCTCAGCTCAAATCATAAATACGTACAAGGGATCTCCCGGTATGCCATCCCGTAGTCCCAAAGTAAAACACACAGCATCAACACAATGAATACTCAATTAAGCTCGATTTCGTACCAAGTAAAATAGGTAATTCTAACCTAATATGCTTCACATAATACAATTAAGGAAGTTTAAGCAAATAAGCAATTAAGTCAATTAAACATATTTTTCCTAAGCTAACAACAGACTTAAATTTCAAGTAGTATAAAATAGAAAAAAGGAACACAATTGAAATTACTTAAAGAAAACTGAATTTTCAACAATTAGCTCAAGTACGCACTCGTCACCTCAGATACAAGGCATTTCAATTATCAAATATACCAAATCCTAAGGGGAAGATCCCCCACACAAGGTTAGGCAAGCCACTTACCTCGAACCAGCTCAAATCAACCCGAAACCACGCTCTTGCCACGAGTCATCGACTCCAAATGGCACAAATCAATTCAATTCAATTCAATTTTATAATGTAAATAACACTTCAAGTAACTGATTCTACAAAGAAATTCTAAGCTAATATGCGAAATTAGGTAAACTGACCAAAATGCCCCTCGGGCCATCATCTCGGAATCAGGTAAAATTTACATTTCCAAAATCCTCACACTCTCACGAGTTCAGTCATACCAAAAGTACCAAAATCGAACCTCAAATCATCACTCAAAGGCCTCTAATTAGTCAAGCCCGAACCCCCAAATTACCACTGATTTTCCTTAAATTTTCATGTTTATAATGATAAAAATCACCCCAATAACGAGTTTAGGTACCAAAGACCTTACCTCAATGAATTCCTCTGAAAATCTCCCTTGAAAATGCTCCCCAAGGCTTCTTCCCGTTTGAAAAGAGGTGAAAATAACTCAAATTCGTGAAGGCACGTAATATATGTTCTGCCCTGTTAAACCACATCTGCGGCCCTAGGACCGCACCTGCGATCCCGTTTCTGCGGATCCAAGGTCGCATCTGTGACTTCTCATTAAATCAACTTTCCTCTTCCACGACAGACTTTCCGCACCTACGGGCTCGCAGGTGCGTTACCCTTCTCGTACCTGCGGCTCCTGGATCTGGATCAAATTTTTTCTACTGCGGTCTAATAGCTGCTTCTGTGGCACCGCACCTGCAGTCCCACACACGCAGATGCGATTATGACAGGTTTAGTAATGCAAAATTTTACTAAGTCCAAATTCAACTTCCGCCAAGCACCCAAAACTCACTCGAGGCCCCCGGGACCTAAACCAAACATGCCAACCAATTCTAAAACATCATTCAAACTTGTTCCAACCTTCGAAACTCTCAAAATGACATCAAAACACCAATTTAACATCAGATTCAAGCCTAAGAACTTCAAAACTCATAAATTTATGCTTTCGATCAAAAAGTCTATCAAACCTCGTTCGAATGACTTGAAATTTTCACACACGTCACATTCAACACTACAAAGCTACTCCAACTTCCAGAATCCAATTCTGACCCTCGGATCAAAATCTCACTATCGAACCGGAAACTTCAAAATTCGACTTTCGACATTTCAAGCCTAAATTAGCTACGGACCTCCAAAACACAATTCGAACATGCCCCTAAGCCCGAAATAACCCAACGGAGCCAACGGAACCATCAGAATTCCATTCCGAGGCCGTCTTCACACTATTCCGACTACGGTCAAATTTTTCAAACTTAAGCTCTCATTTAGGGACTAAGTGTCCCAAAACTCTCCGAAACTCAAAACCGAACATCCTGGCAAATAAAAATAGCAGAAATAAACACGGGGAAAGCAGTTAATAGGGGATCAGTGCATTAATTCTTAAGACGACCGGCCGGGTCGTCACATCCTCCTACACATAAACATTCGTTCGTCCTCGAACGAGCATAGAGACATACCTGAAGTAGAGAAAATATGAGGGTAATGGCTACGTATATCCTGCTCGGTCTCCTAGGACGCCTCCTCGACCGGCTGTCCCCGCCACTGAACCTTAACTGACGCAATGTTCTTTGACCTCAGCTTTCTAACCTACCTGTCCAATATTTCCACTGGCTCCTCAACGTAGGATAGATCCTTGTCCAACTGGACTGAACTAAAATTAAACACATGTGACGGATCACCGTGATACATCCGGAGCATCGAAACATGAAATACCGGATGAACTCCTGCCAAACTGGGAGGTAGGGAAAGCTCATAAGCAACCTCCCCAACATGCCGCAATATCTAAAAAGGATCAATAAACCTCGGACTCAACTTTAATTTCTTCCCGAATCTCATATCGCCCTTCATAGGCGATACCCGAAGCAGAACCCGCTCTCCAATCATATAGGAAACATCACGAACCTTCCGGTCTGCATAACTCTTCTGTCTAGACTGGGTTGTATGGAGTCTATCCTGTATCACCTTAACCTTATCCAAAGCATCCTGAACCAAGTCTAAGCCCAATAATCTGGCCTTACCCGGCTCAAACCAACCCACCGGGGATCTACACTGCCTACCATATAAAGCCTTATACGGCGCCATTTGAACACTGGACTGATAGCTGTTGTTGTAGACAAACTCCTCCAATGGCAAGATCTGATCCCAAGACCCTCCAAACTCATTACACACGCACAAAGCATATCCTCAAGAATCTGAATAGTGCGCTCGAACTGTCCATCCGTCTGAGGGTGAAATGCTGTACTCAACTCCACCCGAGTACCCAACTCATGCTGAACTGCCCTTCAGAATCGTGATGTGAACTGAGTACCTCTATCTGAAATGATGGAAACCGGGATACCATGCAGACGAACAATCTCCCGGATATAAATCTCCGCTAGACGCTCCAAATAATAGGTAGTGCACACAGAAATAAAGTGCGCGGACTTGGTCAGCCGATCCACAATCACCCAAATAGCATTGAACTTTCTCAAAGTCCGTGGGAGCCCAACTACAAAGTCCATGGTGATCCACTCCCACTTCCACTCCGGAATCTCTATCTGCTGAAGCAACCCACCCGGTCTCTGGTGCTTATACTTCACTTGCTGACAGTTGAGGCACCGAGCTACAAATCCAACTATGTCTTTCTTCATTCGCCTCCACCAATAGTGCTGCCTCAAATCCTGATACATCTTCGCGACACCCAGATGAATGGAATACCACGAACTATGGGCCTCATCCAGAATCAACTCCCGAAGCCCATCAACATTGGGTACACAAATCCTACCCTGCATCCTCAATACCCCGTCAACACCAATAGTCACATCTCTGGCATCACCATGCTGAACCTTGTCCTTGAGGACAAGCAAATGAGGGTCATTATACTGACTCTCCCTGATACAATCAAATAAAGAAGACCGAGAAACCACACAAGCTAGAACCCGACTAGGTTCCGAAAGATCCAATCTCACAAACTGGCTGGCTAAGGCCTGAACATCCATTGCTATAGGCCTCTCCGATACTGGTAAATAAGCCAAACTTCCCAAACTCTCTGCTTGGCGACTCAAGGCATCGGCCACCACATTGGTCTTGCCTAGGTGATACAAAATAGTGATATCATAGTCCTTCAGCAACTCTAACCACCTCCTCTGGCGCAAATTTAGATCCTTTTACTTGAACAAGTGCTGTAAGCTCCGATGATCAGTATAAATCTCACAAAGAACCCCGTATAAGTAATGACACCAGATCTTCAGGGCGTGGACAATGGCAGCTAACTCATGGTCGTGGACCGGATAATTCTTCTCGTGAACCTTCAACTGTCTGGAGGCATAGGCAATCACACTACCGTCCTGCATCAAAACCGCTCCAAGGACAATCCTCGAGGCATCACAATAGATAGTGTAAGACCCCGAACCTACAGGTAATATCAAAATTGGGGATGTAGTAAAAGCTGCCTTGAGCTTCTGAAAGCTTGCCTCACACTCTTTCGTCCACTAGAACGAAGCACCCTTCTGGGTTAGTCTGGTCATAATGGCTGCAATCGATGAAAACCTCTCCACAAAACGACGGTAATAACCTGCCAAGCCAAGAAAACTACGGATCTTTGTAGCTGAGGATGGTCTGGGCCAACTCTGCATGGCCTCTACTTTCTTCGGATCCACATGAATACCCTCACTCGACACCACGTGGCCTAAGAATGCCACGGAATCTAACCAAATCTCACATTTCGAGAACTTAGCATATAACTTCTTTTCTCTCAAGGTCTGAAGCACTGTACTCAAGTGCTGATCATGATCTTCCTGACTCAGGGACTACACCAGAATATCATCAATAAAGACAAAGATGAACGAGTCAAGATACGACCGGAACACACTGTGCATCAAATGCATAAAGGCTGCTGGGGCACTGGTCCGCCCAAATGACATAACAAGGAACTTGTAATGACTATACCGAGTCCTGAAAGCAGACTTCGGGATATCTGGCTCTCAAATCTTCAACTGATAGTAACTTGAGCGCAAGTCAATCTTAGAAAACACCCGTGCGCCCCGAAATTGATCGAACAGATCATCAATACAAGGCAAAGGATAATGGTTCTTCATTGTAACCTTGTTCAACTGTCAATAATCAATACACATACGCATAGAACCATCTTTCTTCTTCACAAACAAGATAGGAGCATCCCAATGTGATACACTGGGCTAAATAAAACCCTTATCAAGCAATTCGTGTAACTGATCCTTCAACTCCTTCAACCCAGGAGGAGCCATATGATATGGAGGAATAGAAATGGGCTGAGTGCCCGGCAACAGATCAATGCCAAAATCAATATCTCTATCAGGCGACATGCTTGGAAGATCAGCTGGAAACACATCAGGGAAATCCCACTGGGACTGAATCAACTGAAGGGGTATCAATACTGACATCTCTCACATAAGCTAAATACGCATCACACCCCTTCCCAACCATTCGTTGAGCCTTAAGGAAAGAAATAACTCTACTGGGAGTGTGATCTAAAGCCCCTCCACTCAACACGCGGTACACCTGGCATAACCAGCGTTATGGTTTTGGCGTGACAATCAAGAATAGCATAATGGGGCGACAACTAGTCCATGCCCAAGATAATATAAAAATCTACCATGCTGAGTAACAATAAATCGGCTCTGGTCTCAAAACTACTAAGGGCAACAAAACACGACCGATAAACGCGGTTCACAATAACAGAATCTCCCACAGTAGTAGAAACATAAATGGGGGAACTCAAAGAATCCAAAGATACACCCAAATGCGGAGCAAAATTAGAAGACACATAAGAATACGTGGAGCCTAGATCGAATAGAACCGATGCATCTCTATGACAAACCAGTATAATATCTGTAATGACAGAATCATAGGCAACAACCTCAGTATGAGCAGGAAGGGCATAGTATCAGGCTTGGCCTCCTCCTCTAGGGTGACCTCGACCTCCCCAACCTCCACCTCTGACTGGTTGAGCTGATGGGGTAGCAACTGGAGCTGTAACCATAGCCTGAGAACTCTGCGGGGCGCGTTGTGGCTGAGAAGTTTGTGGAGGCGCACTCCTCCCAAGTCTAGGGCAGTCCCTCACCATCTGGCGTGTATTACCACACTCAAAACAAGCTTTGGGAGGACGTGGCGGCTATGACTAGCTTGGGCCAGGTTTGCTAGACTGACCTTTGAAAGCACCTTGCATAGGAGGCGTGCTAGAAACTGGAGGTGCATAATAAGGCTCCTGAGGCCTAGGAGGAGCTGGAATACCACTGGCTGCTGGAAGAGCTAAATGAACGAGGCGACTCATATAACCCCTACCATGACAACCTACAATTGGGGCACAGGCACCAGAATAATGGCCCGACTCTCGAGACCTTTTGGCCTCCCTCTCCTCTCTCTCCCTAGCATGCATACCATCAATCCTCCTAGCAATTCTCACCACCTGCTGATAAAAAATATCCATATCCAACTCATGAGCCATGCTAGACCTAATGCTGGGAATAAGGCCCTCAATAAACCAGCGAACCCTCTCGCGAACAGTAGAAACCAAGGGTGGTGCATGTCTAGCCAAACTAGTGTAATTGACAACATACTCTGAGACAATCATAGCACCCTGGCGCAAATGCTCAAACTCTGCGCGCCATGCGTCCCTGAGGCTCTGAGGAACACACTCTCACAGGAACAGATCTGAAAACTGAGTCCAAGTCAGTGAAGCAGCCTCATCCGGACTGTCTAACTCATAGGTGCGCCACCACTCATAGGCAGCTCCTCGAATGTGGAAAGTAGTAAAGGAAACCATGCTCGACCCTGATATACCCATGGTATGGAGAATGCGGTAACACTCATCTAGAAATCCCAGATCATCATCCGATGCTAGACCAATGAATATAGGAGGCTTGTACTTCTTGAACCTTCCAAGCCTCAACTGCTCATCCTCGGAAACCGCTGCCCTGTCCTCAGGCTGCTCAGGAGTGCGGGCGGCGGGAGTCTGTGCTCCTCCCCTAGCCTGAGATGTAGCTGCAGCAAGGGGAAGCAACCCTGCCTGAGCCAAAGTGGTGTACATGCTCATGAACTATGCCAGAGTCTACTGAAGTGCTGGAGTAGTAGTAGCATTAGGCGTATCAGGTGCTTGGACTCCGCCTGGAACTGCTGGTGGTACCTCGGAGGTAGCTTGCGTAGGTGCCCTGGCTGCACCACGTGCACGTTCTCGGCCTCTACCCCGGCCCCGGCCTCTGACGGCTGTAGTAGGGGGCACGAGTGCCTGATCATCTCGGGTAGCACGTGTCTTCACCATCTGTGAGAGAATAAAAGACAGAAGTTTAGAATTGTGATGTCAAAATCTCGCACGACAATGAAATCAATTGAAGTGGAATTTTCCTAACAGTTACATAACCTCTCGTAGATAAGTACAAACATCTCCGTACCGATCAGCGAGACTCTAATAAACCGGCTTGTGATTCATGACTCCTATGAACCTAGAGCTCTGGTACAAACTTGTCACGACCCCGATTCGCCCTTCGTGAACCATCGTGACGGCACCTAGTCTCTACGACTAGGTAAGCCTAACAATGCGGAAATATAAACCAATTTACAGAAGAAATAAATTAAAACCAAAGTAGTGAAATAAAATAGTAATTTTAAGTGCCGCTCGGCATACACAATAATAACTCTCGAAAGCTAAACACATTTCCCAAAACCCAGAGTCTCATGATCACAAGACTTTGAAAGTCTACAACGTCTAACTCCAGAATATCTAACAAGGATACAAAGTATGGAAAGGCTAATATAAAAGGGAAAGTAGAAAAGGGACTCTTCGGTCTGCGGACGCGGCAAATATACCTCGGAGTCTCTACGAACACCTCGTCGCAAGCGTGGAAAGTCTGCGTGGAGGTTCCTGGATCTGCACATGAAAAACATGCACATAAAGGGCATGAGTACACCACAACGGTACTCAGTAAGTGCCAAGCCTAACCTCGGTCAGGTAGTGACGAGGAAGGTCAGGGCCCTACTAAGATTAAATAAAATATAAGGGATGACAAAATAAGATAAGCAGTATAGTTGAAAGATGACAATAAGAATTTAATACAGGATATTAAGGAATGCATTAACTGGAACAGAGATAAAAAGAATCACAAGGAAATACCACTCTTCACAAGGATAATAACCGGGGATCTCCCAGTATCCCGAGGATCTCTTAGTACCCTCAATATATGCCAGGGATCTTTTGGTATCCTCAAAATATGCTAGGGATCTCTTTGTATCCCGAGGATGTCTTGGTATCCTCAATATACGTGTCAGGGATCTCTCGGGATGCCGTCCCGTAGTCCCAAAGTAAAACACATAGCAGCGACACAAAGAATACACAATTAAGCTCAATTTCCTACCAAGTAAAATAGGTAATTCTTACCTAACATGCTTCACATAATACAATTAAGACAGTTTAAGCAAATAAGCAATTAATTCAATTAAACATGTTTTTCCTAAGCTAACAGCAGGCTTAAATTGCAAGTAGTATATAACAGGAAAAAGGAACACAACTGAAATTACTTAAAGAAAACCGAATTTTCAACAATTAGCTCAAGTACGCACTCATCACCTCACATACAAGGCATTTCAATTATCAAATATACCAAATCCTAAGGGGAAGATCCCCCACACAAGGTTAGGCAAGCCACTAACCTAGAACCAGCTCAAATCAACCCAAAACTACGCTCTTTCCATGAGTACTCAACTCCAAATGGCCCAAATCTATTAAATTAAATTTCATAATGTAAATAACATTTCAAGTAACTGATTCTACAAAGAAATTCTAAGCAAATATGTGAAATTAGGTAAACTGACCATAACGCCCCTCGGGCCATCGTCTCAAAATCTGGTAAAATTTACATTTCTAGAATTCTCACACTCTCACGAGTTCAGTCATACAAAAAGTACCATCACTCAAAGGCCTCTAATTAGTCAAGCCCTAACCCCTAAATTACCACTGATTTTCCTTAAATTTTCTTGTTTATAATGATAAAAATCACCCCAATAACGAGTTTAGGTACCAAAGACCTTACCCCAATGAATTCCTCTAATAATCTCCCTTGAAAATACTCCCAAGGCTTCTTTCCGTTTGAAAAGAGGTGAAAATAACTCAAATTCGTGAAGGCAAGTATTTATATGTTCTGCCCAGTTAAAGCGCATCTGCGGCCCTGGGACCGCATCTGCGATCCCGCTTATGCGGAGCCAAGGTCGCATCTACGACTTCTTATTAAATCAACTTTTCGCTTCTACGACAGACTTTCCGCATCTACAGTCTCGCATGTGCGTTACCCTTCTTGCACCTGCGACTCCGGATCTAGACCGAATTTTCGCTTCTGCAGTCCAATAGCCGCTTTTGCGGCGCTGCACATGCGGTCCCACACACGCAGATGCGGATATGACAGGTTCAGCAATGCAAAATCTTCCTAAGTCCAAATTCAACTTCCGTCAAGGACCCGAAACTCACCCGAGGCCCCCCGGACCTAAACCAAACATGGCAACCAATTCTAAAACATCATTCAAACTTGTTCCAACCTTCGAAACGCTCAAAACGACATCAAAACACCAATTTAACATCGGATTCAAGCCTAAGAACTTTAAAACTCATAAATTTACGCTTTCGATCAAAAAGTCTATCAAACCTCGTTCGAATGACTTGAAGTTTTGCACACACGTCATATTCAACACTATGGAGCTACTCCAACTTCCGGAATCCCATTTTGACCCTCGGATCAAAATCTCACTATCGAACCGGAAACTTCAAAATTCTACTTTCAACATTTCAAGACTAAATTAGCTACGGACCTCCAAAATACAATCCGAACACGCCCCTAAGCCTGAAATCACCCAATAGAGCCAACGGAACATCAGAATTCTATTCCGAGGCCGTCTTAACACTGTTCCTACTATGGTTTTTCCAAACTTAAGCTCTCAATTAGGAACTAAGTGTCCCAAAACTCTCTGAAACTCAAAACCGAACATCGCGGCAAATAAAAATAGCAGAAATAAACACGGGGAAAGAAGTTAATAGGGGATCGGTGCATTAATTCTTAAGATGACCGGCCGGGTCGTCACATCCTCCTACACATAAACATTTGTTCGTCCTCGAACGAGCATAGAGACATACCTGAAGTAGAGAAAATATGAGGGTAATGGCTACGTATATCCTGCTCGGTCTCCTAGGACGCCTCCTCGACCGGCTGTCCCCGCCACTGAACCTTAACTGACGCAATGTTCTTTGACCTCAGCTTTCTAACCTACCTGTCCAATATTGCCACTGGCTCCTCAACGTAGGATAGATCCTTGTCCAACTGGACTGAACTAAAATCCAACACGTGCTACAGATCACCGTGATACCTCCGAAGCATCGAAACATGAAATACCGGATGAACTCCTACAAAACTAGGAGGTAGGGAAAGCTCATAAGCAACCTCCCCAACATGCCGCAATATCTCAAAAGGACCAATAAACCTTGAACTAAACTTTCCTTTCTTCCCGAATCTCATAATGCCCTTCATAGGCGATACCCGAAGTAGAACCCGCTCTCCAACTATATAGGAAACATCACGAACCTTTCGGTCTGCATAACGCTTCTATCTGGACTGGGCTGTACGGAGTCTATCCTGAATCACCTTAACCTTCTCCAAAGCATCCTGAACCAAGTCTAAGACCAATAATCTGGCCTCACCCGGCTCAAACCAACCCACCGGGGATCTACACCGCCTACCATATAAAGCCTCATATGGTGCCATCTGAATGCTGGACTGATAGCTATTGTTGTAGACAAACTCCGCCAATGGCAAGAACTTATCCCAAGACCCTCTAAACTCAATCACACATGCACGAAGCATATCTTCAAGAATCTGAATAGTGCGCTCGGACTATCCGTCCGTCAGAGGGTGAAATGTTGTACTCAACTCCACCCGAGTACCCAACTCATACTGAACGACCCTCCAGAATCGTGATGTGAACTGAGTAACTCTATCTGAATGATGGAAACCAGGATACCATGATGACGAACAATCTCTCGGATATAAATCTCCGCTAGACGCTCCGAAGAATAGGTAGTGCACACAGGAATGAAGTGCGCAGACTTGGTCAGCCGATCCACAATCACCCAAATAGCATCGAACTTTCTCAAAGTATGTGGGAGCCCAACTACAAAGTCTATGGTGATCCACTCCCACTTCCACTCCAGAATCTCTATCTGCTGAAGCAACCCACCCGGTCTCTGGTGCTCATACTTCACTTACTGACAGTTGAGGCACCAAGCTACAAATCCAACTATCTCTTTCTTTATCCGCCTCCACCAATAGTGCTGCCTCAAATCCTGATACATCTTTGTGGCACCCGGATGAATGGAATACCACAAACTATGGGCCTTATCCTGAATCAACTCTCGAAGCCCATCAACATTGGTTACACAAATCCGACCCTGCATCCTCAATACCCCGTCATTACCAATAGTCACATCTTTGGCATCACCATGCTGAACCTTGTCCTTGAGGACAAGCAAATGAGGGTCATCATACTGACGCTCCCTGATACGATCAAATAAGGAAGACCGAGATACCCCGCAAGGTAGAACCCGACTAGGCTCCGAAAGATCCAATCTCACAAACTGGCTGGCTAAGGCCTGAACATCCATCGCCATAGGCCTCTCCGATGCTGGTAAATAAGCCAAACTTCCCAAACTCTCTGCTCGGCGACTCAAGGCATCGACCAACACATTGGCCTTGCCTGGGTGATACAAAATAGTGATATCATAGTCCTTCAGCAACTCTAACCACCTCCTCTGGCACAAATTTAGATCTTTTTGCTTGAACAAGTGCTGTAAGCTCCGATGATCGATATAAATCTCACAAGGAACCCCGTATAAGTAATGACGCTAGATCTTCAGGGCGTGGGTAATGACAGCTAACTCAAGGTCATGGACCAGATAATTTTTCTTGTAAACCTTCAACTGTCTGGAGGCATAGGCAATCACCCTACCGTCCTACATCAAAACCGCTCCAAGGCCAATCCCCGAGGCATTACAATAGATAGTGTAAGACCCCGAACCTGCATGCAGTATCAAAATTGGGGCTATAGTCAAAGCTGTCTTGAGCTTCTAAATGCTCGCCTCACACTTTTTCATCCACTGGAATGAAGCACCCTTCTGGGTCAGTCTAGTCATAGGGGCTGCAATCAATGAAAAATCTTCCACAAAACGACGGTAATAACCTGCCAAGCAAAGAAAACTGCGGATCCCTATAGCTGAGGATGGTTTGGGCCAACTCTACATAGCCTCTACTTTCTTCGGATCCACCTGAATACCCTCACTCGACACCAAGTGGCCTAAGAATGCCATGGAATCCAACCAAAACTCATATTTCGAGAACTTAGCATATAAATTCTTTTCTCTCAAGGTCTGAAGCACTATCCTCAGGTGCTGCTCATGATCTTCCCGACTCCAGGAATACACCAGAATATCATCAATAAAAACAATGACGAACGAGTCAAGATACGGCCGGAACATACTGTGCATCAAATACATAAAGGCTATTGGGGCATTGGTCAGCCCAAATGACATAACAAGGAACTCGTAATGACTATACCGAGTCCTGAAAGCAGTCTTCACGATATCTGGCTCCCGAATCTTCAAGTGATGGTAACCTGAGCGCAAGTCAATCTTAGAAAACACCAGTGCGCCTTGAAGCTGGTCAAACAGATCATCAATACAACACAAAGGATAATGGTTCTTCTCTGTAACCTTGTTTAACTGGCAATAATCAATACACATACGCATAGAACCATCCTTCTTCTTCGCAAACAAGATAGGAGCATCCCAAGGTGATATACTAGGCCAAATAAAACCCTTATCAAGCAATTCCTGTAACTGATCCTTTAACTCCTTCAACTTAGGAGGAGCCATACGATACGGAGGAATATAAATGGGCTGAGTGCCCGGCAACAGATCAATGCCAAAATCAATATCTCTGTCAGGTGGCATGCCCGGAAGATCAGCTGGAAACGCATCGGGGAAATCCCCTTCTCAACCATTCACTAAGCCTTAAGGAAAGAAATAACTCTACTAGGAGTGTGATCTAAAGTACCTCTCCACTCAACACGTGGTACACCTGACATAGCCTGCGTCATGGTTTTGGCGTGACAATCAAGAATAGCATAATGGGGCGACAACCAGTCCATGCCCAAGATAATATAAAAATCTACCATGCTGAGTAACAATAAATCAGCTCTAGTCTCAAAACTACTAAGGGCAACCAAACACGACCGATAAACGCGGTCCACAACAACAGAATCTCCCACAAGAGTAGAAACATAAATGGGGGAACTCAAAGAATCCCAAGATACACCCAAATGCGGAGCAAAATAAGAAGACACATAAGAATAAGTGGAGCTTGGATCAAATAGAACCGATGCATCTCTGTGACAAACCAGTATAATACATGTGATGATAGAATTTGAGGCAACAACCTCGGTACGAGCAGGAAGGGTATAGTATTGGGCTTGTCCTCCTCCTCTAGGGTGATCTCTACCTCCCCAACCTCCACCTCTGGCTGGTTGAGTAGATGAGGTAGCAAATGGAGCTGTAACCATAGCTTGAGAACTCTACAGGGTGCGCTGTGGCTGAGAAGTCTATGGAGGCACACTCCTCCCAAGTCTAGGGCAATCCCTCACCATGTGGCATGTGTAACCACACTCAAAACAACTTATGGGAGGACGTGGCGACTATGACTAGACCGGGCCAGGTCTGCTAGGCTGACCTCAGAAAGCACCCTGAGTAGGAGGCGCACTAGATACCGTAGGTGCATAATAAGGCTCCTGAGGCCTAGGAGGAGTTGGAATACCATTGGTTGCTGAAAGAGCTGAATGAACGGGGTGACTCATATAACCCCTACCATGACGACCGACAGCTGGGCCACAGGCACCAGAATAATGGCTCGACTCTTGAGACCTCTTGGCCTCCCTCTCCTTTGTCTCCCTAGAATGCATACCCTCAATCCTCCTAGCAATGTTCACCACCTACTAATAAGAAATATCCATCTCCAACTCACAATCCATGCTAGACCTGATGCTGGGAATAAGGCCCTCAATAAACCGGTGAACCCTCTATCGAACAATAGAAACCAAGGCTAGTGCATGTCTAGACAAACTAGTCTAGTGAACAACATAATTTGAGACAATCATAGCACTCTGGTGCAAATGCTCAAACTCTGGGCACCATGCGTCCCTGAGGCTCTAAGGAACATACTCTCTCAGGAACAGATCTGAAAATTGAGTCCAAGTTAGTGAAGCAGCCTCATCCAGACTGTCTAACTCGTAGGTACGCCACCACTCATAGGCGGCTCCTCGAAGCTGGAAAGTAGTGAAGGAAACCCCGCTTGACCCTGATATATCCATGGTACAGAGAATGCGGTAACAATCATCTAGAAATCCCAAAGCATCATCCGATGCTAGACTACTGAATACATGAGGCTTGTACTTCTTGAATCTCTCAAGCCTCAACTGCTCATCCTTGAAAACCGCTGCCCTATCCTTAGGCTGATCTCGGACTGCAGGCTGTACAGAAATAATCTCAGGGACCTGCTCAATATGCACTCGCTACTAAGGAGTGTAGGCAGCGAGAGTCTGTGCTCCTCCCCTAGCCTGAGATGTAGCTGCAACAAGTGGAAGCAACCCTGTTTGAGCCAAAGTGGTCTACATGCTCATGAACTGCCAGAGTCTCCTGAAGTGCTGGAGTAGTAGTCTCTAATAAACCGGCTTGTGATTCATGACTCTTATGAACCTAGAGCTCTGATACTAACTTGTTACGACCCCGATTCGCCCTCCGTGAACCATCGTGACGGCACCTAGTCTCTATGACTTGGTAAGCCTAACAATGCGAAAAAATAAACCAATTTGCGGAAGAAATAAATTAAAACTGAAGTAGTGAAATAAAATAGTAATTTTAAGTGCCGCTTGGCATACACAATAATAATTCTCAGAAGCTAAACAAATTTCCCAAAACCCAGAATCTCATGATCACAAGCCTTTGAAAGTCTACAACATCTAACTCCAGAATATCTAACAAGGATACAAAGTACGGAAGGGCTAATATAAAAGGGAGAGTAGAAAAGGGACTCTTCGATCTACGGGTGCAGCAGATATACCTTGGAGTCTCTACGAACGCCTCATCTCAAGAGTGGAAAGTCTGCGTGGAGGTACCTAGATCTGCACATGAAAAACATGCACAGAAAGGGCATGAGTACACCACAGCAGTACTCAGTAAGTGCCAAGCCTAGCCTCGGTCAGGTAGTGATGAGGAAGGTCAAGGCCCTACTGAGATTAAATAAAATATAAGAGATGACAGAATAAGATAAGCAGTATAGTTGAAAGCTGAAAGTAAGAATTTAATACAGGATAATAAGGAATATATTAACTGGAATAGCGATAAAAACAATCACAAGGAAATACCACTCTTCACAAGGATAATAACGGGGGATCTCCCAGTATCCCAAGGATCTCTTAGTACCCTCAATATATTCCAGGGATCTCTTTGTATCTCGAGGATCTCTTGGTATCCTCAAAATATGCTAGCAATCTCTTAGTATCCCGAGGATCTCTTGGTATCCTCAATATATGCTAGGGATCTCTTGGTATCTCAAGGATATCTTGGTATCCTCAATATACGTGCCAGGGATCTCTCGGTATCCCGCACCTCAGCTCAAATCATAAATACGTACAAGGGATCTCCCGGGATGTCGTCCCGTAGTCCCAAAGTAAAACACACAGCAGCGACATAAAGAATACTCAATTAAGCTCAATTTCGTACCAAGTAAAACAGGTAATTCTAACCTAACATGCTTCACATAATATAATTAAGGCAGTTTATGCAACTACGCAATTAAGTCAATTAAACATGTTTTTCCTAAGCTAACAACAGGCTTAAATTGCATGTAGTATAAAACAGAAAAAGGAACACAATTGAAATTACTTAAAGAAAACTGAATTTTCAACAATTAGCTCAAGTACGTACTCGTCACCTCACTTACAAGGCATTTTAATTATCAAATGTACAATATCCTAAGGGGAAGATCCGCCACAGAAGGTTAGGCAAGCCACTTACCTCGAACCAGCTCAAATCAACCCGAAACCACGCTCTTGCCATGAGTACTCGACTCCAAATGGCCCAAATCTATTCAATTACATTTCATAATGTAAATAACACTTTAAGTAACTGATTCTACAAAGAAATTCTAAGCTAATACGCGAAATTAGGTAAAATTACCAAAACGCCCCTTAGGCCCTCGTCTCAGAATCAGGTAACATTTACATTTCCAGAATCCTCACACTCTCACGAGTTCAGTCATACCAAAAGTACCAAAATCGGACCTCAAATGGTTTCTTAAATCATCACTCAAAGGTCTCTAATTTGTCAAGCCCTAACCCCCAAATTACCACTTATTTTTCTTAAATTTTCATGTTTATAATGATAAAAATCACCCCAATAATGAGTTTAGGGACCAAAGACCTTACCCCAATGAATTCCTCTAAAAGTCACCTTTGAAAATGCTCCCCAAGGCTTCTTCCCGTTTGAAAAGATGTAAAAATAACTCAAATTCGCGAAGGCAAGTATTTTTATGTTCTACCCAGTTAAACCGCATCTGCGGCCCTGGGACCGCACCTGCGATCCCTCTTCTGTGAAGACAAGGTCGTATCTATGACTTTTCAATAAATCAACTTTCCGCAACTGCGGTCTCGCAGGTGCATTACCCTTATCGCACATGCGGCTCCTAGAGCTTGTTACGACCCAAACCGATGGGCCGCGACGGGCACCCGGTGCTTTACTTAACCGATTACCAACGTATTATATCTTTCCTATTACATCATCATATACACGTGACATACAAGCCTAATAGGCCAACAGAATCATTTATAAACTCAAAACATAGGCCGACAAGGCCGTACAATCTTCACGTACATGACATATGTCAACAAGCCTCTAAGAGTACATAAATATCATAAAGGTCGGGACAGAGTCCCGCCATATCAAACAATACATGTCTAAATCATACTAACCAAACAAGCAACTCCGAAGCAATTGGAGCGCACCAACATCTTTCGATGAGCGGATAACCTCTATGGAGGGCTCTCGACCTTTCTATCGGGGCCTGCAGGCATGAAACGTAGCGTCCCCAGGCAAAAGGGACGTCAGTACAAATAATATACCGAGTATGTAAAACACATAAATAAATACCTAAAAGACATGGAAGACATATAGAGTACATGACTCAACCTGTAAGATTGAATAACTTTGCAAATCATAACTTACTTTTAATGTCATGCATATGCATATGAATATCATGTCATGCATAGGTACATGTTTCATAACATCATCAGCCTCTGAGGGCATCCCATCATATCATATCGGCCACTGTGGGCAAAATCATCCTCGGAAACCAGCTGATCAGGTGGTGCTGCGTATATAACGCCATAACCTTTCCCATATCCCATATATATACGCGTATATAATGCCGTTTGGATCATATTTACATATATACGCGTATATAACGCCGTTTGAATCATATTTCAGCCATTGTGGGCAATATCATTATCATATACCAGCTGATCAGGTGGTGGTGCATATATAACACCGTAACCTTTTCCCATGTCCCATATATATATATTTACATATATACACGTATATAATGCCATCTGGTCATAGGTCAATGCACATGAATGCAATGCATGAAAAGTACGTCAATAAAATCATTCGGAATGTCATAAGACCATTTTGCCTCTAAGTAATATCATAAAGTAAACTCTTTTCAATTTTCATATTTTTCTGAGACCCATGAACAAATGATAAGATATTATAACACATAGAAATTCAAGAACACATATATCCCTAATACTTCTATGAATAGAGTCATTCATGGAATTTGTGCATTTGCACGTTCCGTTCATATCGTATGGATCATGCCAAAAGAAAGACCTTCCAACACACGTCAATTGCGACAAAACGCAATGGCGGATCGAAGTAGGGGAAAATCCGAATGATGTTCAAAATCCGCTACTTTACTAAATGTTAATTCACGTTCCTTTGTGAATTATAAGTCTTGTAGTGAATAAGGTGATTCTTTAAAATTCTTGAGCTTTACCCGTAAGCTTCACCCCTCATGCTATTGCAATCTCATCCACAAAAGACCTTATTACTTTCATATGACAGAGCAAATGAGAGGTTCTTAATCAACTAAAGAACTAATTTGGTTATAGGAAATACTAATATAAATGATTGATTGATTACCTTAAATTGCAGCAGCCAACATTTGGTAGTCTTAATTTTTATAGAATAATAAATCATAGTTAATGGCAACTGACTCCAATAAACGTAATTCATAGTATTTGCTTAACCCAATCCCTAAATTATAGGATTGCTTTGTCCATTTTTAAGACCAAACATATCTTTAAGTCATAGAATTTTATATGGATTATTTCTAATGCTTTAACCAAGGAGTCTTCAAACTTTGCCACATTAGCAAATGACATTATGAGTCATATATTAGGGGCGGGTTTGCTGCCACATTAGGGAGGGGGTGTGATTTTAATTTATCCACTTATTAGTTAACCGGATAATGTTTCGTTACACGGTAATTAATTTATTACCTGGATAATTTAAAAATTATCCTAAATTACTAAAAATATTACTCACTTTTCACATACCTTATACATCTTTCTATCATGGCCATGTAGTACCTTGTATGACACTAGTCCATAAATACCGGGTAATTTAGCTCGGGCCGTATTTTATCCCAACATGCAAAACTTTGACAAAATTCATTTTATTTGATATTACTTACCCTCTTAACTTCACAAATTTACTCATCACTTATAATCCTCAAATTATCTTTTCCTTGGACTGATGTCAATTACTTTATGACAAATTCAACGTACATTACTGCAGGGTGCAACATCGTCGTAACTTATTAGTGCGAAGCATAACATCACCGTAATATAATACTGCTGGGCATAACATTGTCGTAATATAATACTGCCGAACGTAATATAGACGTAATATTGCGGGGCGTAACATCATTCCCCCCTTTGGAACATTCGTCCTTGAATGTTGACTGGTGCTCTTATCATTTTTGTAACTTATAGCTTTTGTGAATACCTTAATACTCTTCTTGTCATTTAAGCAATCGCTCTGTGAATAAATCCAAAGTCTAGGGTATTCCCCCCTTTTGACTTTATTGCTCATATCATGACCTGTGGTCGAAATCTTCCTAATCTTACAACTTCTATTATCTCCTGTCATGCAGCCTGTATTCCCTTGGCCTTGTAAGTGCACTTATGTGATTCATCTTTTCTTTTTCCTGTTATCTTTTAGTCAATTTGTAGACCTTACTTTGTATATACAAGGCTCAATAAGATGCCTCTCTGGGCCTTTATAGGTATACCGAAGTCCTTTGCTCGATACTTTATAGAACTTGCAAATATGGCCATATCTTATTTTATGGATCTGGTTACCCATTCACATGACTTTACTGTATTTACATGGGTTATACTATACCATAATTTTTTCTTCAACCTACCTTTACTGAGGTATGCTTACCAAGTTCCTAGTTACTTTTGTTGCCTACCCTTTAGGTATAAATCTCAGTCCTTCAATACCTCTTCTTTACCGTTCGCCTTAAGAATCATGGCCTAGCGTCATGTCATACTTTGTAACTTATATCTGACCATTGTTAATTCGCCTCAACGTTGATCTATAATCCTTTACTTGAAGACTTGAAACTTTTTTACGTAATACATTACCGCTAGGACTTACGTTGTATTGAGGAATATTTGAAGTAATTTCCATAATCATATTTCATTGTGTCTCAATGTGATTCGCCTTATGTGAGTATTTTAATCTCGTACTATCCATGAAATTCTCTTCAAATCATTACTCACTCGAAGGCCTAAATGTCATCCTTTATCCCTCACAATTACACCGTCATTGTACTATCAAGGCAGCATTCCATCTTTTCTAAATAGTACTAGTCTTAAGACTCCTTTTGAGTTCATTCAAGCTATACTGAACTTTCTATCACTTTAGAGAAACCATCAACTCTTCTTGTTTTCATGGGCTTAATCCCGAGGACTTATCCATTATCGTCACCTTCTCACTCGCCTTTTCTTATCCTTACTCCTATCTTCCTAAAACCTTGTCGCTCTACCATACTTTATCTTGTAACCTACACATATTCATTTATACTACTTGCAATCTTTCTTCAACTTGCTTGCACCATAGACTTCCTTATGTTATTCTGGAATATCAAGCGAGACGTCATATCGTATCTAACTCTTCTATACTCTTTTAACTACACCTCTCGATACGTAGAAACCATAGGCTGGAAGATATATCACTAACGATACCACTATCATTCCTGGATATTGAATTCCCATTCTTATAACCTTCTATCCGAAGTATGGATTATTCACGATCTTCTGCCTTTGAGTATCTCGTACGTTGTTCGCCTTTAACTTACTTACCTTAAAATTTTGCATCGTATCTTCTATCTCTTTCGTGACATTCCCTCCACATAGGTATAATTCACGTCTATAATTTGAAGCTTTATTATAATACTCGCACCTCTGGTACATACACAATCCGGTGGGAGCTTCGTACTAACTTCTTATGAGGTTGGTACTTCTTCTAACTGTCTTCCTTGTAGAGCCATTATATATTATGGTCGTTGTATTATTTCTCTTGAACGTCTGATATTAAGAGCGATTCTGTCATGTTCTCAAGCACAACTTCTATAATTTTTTAGGTCCAATAATCAGAATCCTAATTTACTTAGGTGATACAATCCTTTAGTTTCCTCTTCCTTCTGATCAGCCTTTACATAGGCTTAAGCTATCTTCCGATCTGTGGCTCATGGTATCAGTTATTACCTTAGCCTTTCATGGGCATTATGGAATATCCATGATACAATCTTCTAATAATTCAATCCTTTGTCTATGCCCTGGGCTTAATTCTTTCTTTTAACTTATACTGGAATCTTCTATGGCAGTATGATTATCAACAAATATGCTGCCTAGATAATGTTCCAAATCTTGAGTGTATCCATAACGTACTAACTCTAGACCATTGATCAAATAATTCTTTCATTCCGTCTTAGCTTTCTTTCAACGTAAGCTATTACTTTTCCTGGTCTTTTTGCCCCCTTGTTGCGTCCATACTTAGCTTATCATAGTGCCCACACTTGCCAGAGTTCTCATACAATTCATATGATCTCGAATATTACTTTTAGTTATTACTTCCCATTCATTAGCCACGGTAGGTGCCATTTTCCTTTGGAATGCTTACAATGTTGTTACGAGATTGTTGTTACACGACCATTTCCTGTTTAGGTCTTTGTGCTTAGGTTGAAGCCTTCTTTCTTATCTCCTCAGCTAGTCTTTCTTTGTAGTATTTAGGGAGAACCCTTGACTCTCGTAAAGCTGTAAGCTTATTACGGATTTTTTTTGATGTCCTTACTTGCCTATAACCATCAGTAGTTGCTTACTTCCATGCCCTTGTGCTTGTATGGTTGCTTCTGAACTGATATTTTGACTGCCTTCCCAGTGGCACTTTCTTTTATCCCCGTAAAACTCATATGGTACCTTTAACTACCCCGACACTTGTCTGAATATATCTCAAGTATTATAATGATATTCTTCGAGGCTAAACTCTCCATGTTGGGTTCTACTATGTTTATCTCACACGATCTGATGATTCGTCTGTAACTTCCTGTTTAGCCATAACTGGGATCTTCCTGACCAACTACTAACTACTCGTTGGCCCATTCTCATATTAATATTCCTCGTAATCTTTCTTGGGTTATTTCCATGGTCTTAACTTACGTCTTGCACTGGCTCCTTAATTGTCAATAACATATCGGGCAGAAACCCTTACTTCTTTTCCTTGACGTCGTGCTTGCATAATGTTCTGGAATCATAGCATATCTATAGCATTTGGTTAAGTGCAATCTTATCCCTTTCTCTTTTTTTTATCGCATTCTTCCTTTTATTATTCCATATTCCCCCCTTTTAGGGGAGTACTAAGATTTGGAGCTACGACGACCTTCCTATAGATGTTTCACCTTTTCATCTTTGGCATCCTTTCACATCATCGATGACCCTTACTCGCTTTGCGGTAATCCTTCTGTACCAAGGATGCTGAAATTCCTTACTCATGAGGGTGAAGCTTAGTACAACTGGCACATACAGCCCCTTAAGCTGAACGTTGCTCACATTGCTTGTTGTAGGGAAGCGTCTTCCTGAATGACCATTCTCTGAATTTCTCACGAATCGTCCTTTGTCTTCCATTCTATTATTGACGGAACAAAATATGAAATTCTTATTATGGGGACTATTATCAGTCACTCAGTCCCTAATTCATATTTACTTTATTGTGTTCACCAATCCATACTGGTTCTATTACTCTAGGGTCTAACTTTTCCTTATGGTAGTCGCGTTGGAGTCACGAACTTATTTCTCGAAATGAGGATATAACCTTGTGGCCTATACTCTTTCGTCATCTTAAGGCCCATCACCTTTCGTATCTTCCTTAATTTGACTATAGGTTCTGTAACTCTCTACCATTTTCATCCATGTATCACACCTTATTCATAATGCTTCATTATCTCTCTTCTCATTACTCTGCTAATATTTCTGCATATCCCCTTTCTCATGAAAACTTCAATATGACATTCTTTCCGTTTTAGCCTTCCTTTGCTCCATCTAGTAGCTCTTCAAGTTGCTTAACGTTCTTGCTTTACTAGTGACGCGAGCCACACTAAGGTAATATTTATCTCTTCAAGGCTTATAGTGCATGTCTTGTAGTACTCATATCTGGCTACACTATTTTAGAGTGCACCATCTAGGTGTCTCATAAAGAGATATATTAGCATATTTGCAATATCCTTCGGAAATGTCAACTGACGCAATCAATTCATCCATCATATCTTCTTATACTACTTCTGTTAATCCCCATAGGGAATATTTGGAATGGGTGCGACCAATTGTATATACCTCTGTTACTATTGAATATAACTCAAAAAGCTAATGTTCCTCTGCCTCAATTATAAACGCCGTTAGCCTTCATTAATTGGGTTCCTCGTACCTTTTTTCACCTTGCTCATTTTACTTGCTGAAACTTGTACTTATCTTCTTAATCTATCATTGTCCTTCACCATAAAGATGGATAGGCATTCTTGCCTTAAGGCTTCTTATCAGGAGGCTTACACCTTTCAGTACACCCATGATCTGATAAAGACTACATATTTACTTATCGTAAGCATGATACAAAGTCAAGTTCCTCTAATTCAACACTTCCACAACAATCTCTCTTTCCAACCTTCTTTCTGGATATGGGTACTGTCTTATTACGAATAGAAGTTCGGGACTTGAATTCTTATAAATGAGCTCTACCACATGATATAGAGTAAGAAGAAAGAGTGACAGTCCTAAATGCCTTGTAGCCTCCTGCTTATAAGTGTGGTGTACGACACACCCATAAACAAGACTCTACTAGACACGGCTTGTAGACTCTCTAGGACAGAAATGCTCTGATACCACTTTTGTTACGACCCAAACCGATGGGCCACGACGGGCACCCGGTACCTTACTCAACCGATTACCAATGTAACGTATCTTTCCTATTACATCATCATATACACATGACATACGGGCCTAATGGTCCAACAAAATCATTTAAAAACTCAAAACATAGGCTGACAAGGCCGTACAATCTTTCACGTACATGACATATGTCTACAAGCCTCTAAGAGTACATAAATATCATAAAAGTCGGGACAGAGTCCCGCCATATCAAACAATACATGTCTAAATCATACTAACCAAACAAGTAAATCTGAAGCAATTGGAGCACACCAACATCTTCCGATGAACGGATAGCCTATTTGGAGGGCTCTCGACCTGTCTATCGGGACCTGCGGGCATGAAACGCAGCGTCCCCAGGCAAAAGGGACATCAGTACGAATAATGTACCGAGTATGTAAGGTACATAAATAAATACGTAAGAGACATGGAAGACATATAGAGTACATGACTCAACCTGTAAGTCTGAATAAATTTGCAAATCATAAATTACTTTTAATGTCATGCATATGCGTATGAATGTCATGTCGTGCATAGGTACATGTTTCATAACATCATCAGCTTCTGAGGGCATCCCATCATATAATATCGGCCACTGTGGGCAAAATCATCATCGTATACCAGCTGATCAGGTGGTGGTGCGTATATAACGCCATAACCTTTCCCCTATCCCATGTACATATATATATATACACGCATATGTAACGCCGTTTGGATCATATTTACATATATACGCGTATATAACGCCGTTTGGATCATATTTATATATACGCGTATATAACGCCGTTTGAATCATATTTCAGCCACTGTGGACAATATCATCATCATATATCAACTGATCAGGTGGTGGTTCGTATATAATGCCGTAACCTTTTCCCATATCCCATATACATATATTTACATATATACGCGTATATAACGCCATCTGGTCATGAGTCAATGCACATGAATGCAATGCATGAAAAGTACGTCAATAAAATCATTCGGAATGTCATAAGACCATTTTGCCTCTGAGTAATATCATAAAGTAAACTCTTTTCAACTTTCATATTTTTCTAAGACCCATGAACAGATGATAAGATATTATAACACACGGAAATTCAAGAACACAGATATCTCTAATACTTCTATGAATAGAGTCATTCATGGAATTTGTGCATTTGCACATTCCGTTCATATCGTATGGATCATGCCAAAAGAAAGACCTTCCAACACACGTCAATTGCGACAACACACAATGGTGAATCGAAGTAGGGAAAAATCCGAATGATGTTCGTGAGAAAGATTGTACCGTGCTCTCTTAGAAAATCCCGTTGCTATTACGCAGTGTAACTTCGTAACAAATTTTTGTTCAAAATCCGCTACTTTGCTAAATGTTAATTCACGTTCCTTTGTGAATTATAAGTCCTGTAGTGAATAAGGTGATTCTTTAAAATTCTTGAGCTTTACCCGTAAGCTTCACCCCTCATGCTATTGCAATCTCATCCACAAAAAACCTTGTTACTTTCATATGACAGAGCAAATGAGAGGTTCTTAATCAACTAAAGAACTAATTTGGTTATAGGAAATACTAATAGAAATGATTGGTTGATTACCTTAAATTGCAGCAGCCAACATTTGGTAGTTTCCATTTTTATAAAAGAATAAATCATAGTTAATGGCAACTAACTCCAATAAACGTAATTCATAGTAGTTGCTTAACCCAATCCCTAAATTATAGGATTGCTTTGTCCATTTTTAAGACCAAACATATCTTTAAGTCATAGTATTTTATATGGATTATTTCTAATGCTTTAACCAAGGAGTCTTCAAACTTTGTCACATTAGCAAATGACATTATGAGTCATATATTAGGGGCGGGTTTGTTTCCACGTTAGGGAGGGGGTATGATTTTAATTTATCCACTTATTAGTTAACCGAGTAATATTTCGTTACCTGGTTATTAATTTATTACCCGCATAATTTAAAAATTATCCTAAATTACTAAAAATATTACTCACTTTTCACATACCTTATACATCTTTCTATCATGGCCATGTAGTACCTTGTATAATACTAGTCCATAAATACCGGGTAATTTAGCTCGGGCCGTATTTTACCCCAACATACCAATTTACAAATTTACTCATCACTTATAATCCTCAAATTATCTTTTCCTTGGACTGATGTCAATTACTTTACGACAAATTCAACGTACATTACTGCAGGGTGCAAACATCGTCGTAACTTATTAGTGCGAAGCATAACATCACCGTAATGTAATACTGCTGGGCATAACATTGTCGTAATATAATACTGCCGAACGTAATATAGACGTAATAATTCAGGGCGTAACAGAGATGGACCAAATTTTTGCTTCTGCGGTCCAATAGCCGCTTCTGCGGCGCCGCAGCTGCGGTCCCACACACGCAGGTGCGGTTATGACATGTTCAACAATGCAAAATCTTCCTAAGTCCAAATTCAACTTTCGCTAAGCACTTGAAACTCACTCGAGGCCCCCGGGACCTAAACCAAACATGCCAACCAATTTTAAAATATCATTCAAACTTGTTCCAACCTTCGGAATGTTCAAAACAACATCAAAACACCAATTTAACATCGAATTCAAGCCTAAGAACTTCAAAACTTATAAATTTACGCTTTCGATCAAAACATCTATCAAACCTCGTCCGAATGACCTAATATTTTGCACACACATCACATTCAACACTAAGTAGCTACTCCAACTTTCGGAATCCCATTCCAACCCTTGGATCAAAATATCACTATCGAACCGAAAATTTCAAAATTCGACTTTCGACATTTCAAGCCTAAATTAGCTACGGACCTCCAAAATACAATCCGAACATGCCCCTAAGCCTGAGATCACCTAACAGAACCAACAGAACAATCAGAATTCCATTCCGAGGCCGTCTTCATACTATTACGACTATGGTCAAATTTTCCAAACTTGAGCTTTCATTTAGGGACTAAGTGAATCAAAACTCTCTGAAACTCAAAACCGAACATCCTAGAAAATCAAAATAGCAGAAATAAACACGATAAAAGTAGTTAATAGGGTATCGGGGCGTTAATTCTTAAGCCGGCTGACCGGGTCGTCACAAGATATATCTTCAATGCCAGCCCGCCGTACACAACAACACCAGCTCCACAATCTGCATGCTAGGTGCAGAAGTACTGTATGAGTATAACCGACCCTATGTACTCACTAAGTAACAAACCTAAACTTATATTGAAAGCAGTGAAGAGCTCGAAAGATGGTCAGTGTCCAACACCAATAGCCAATATTAACTCATAAGAATATAATGGAGGTAGTAAAAGTAATAGCTCAAAAGTATTGTTATCATCTCATTTACAGTTATAGAAAAGTAGACATGCTTTCCAGGTATAGCAGTAAAGTCCAGATATTACAACTGAAAATCAACTAAACATGAGTTTATCAATAGATCTGTATTTCCAATTCACAATACAAGATAAGGATTTCCGTTTACCAATTTAGCATGAGGAAGGTACGTCTCTATGCCTACGTGTCAATATACATGTCAAGTCATTAATTATCATATACTGTGTAGCATGAGGAATATACATCTCTATGCCTACATATCAAATGTACATGTCAAATCATAAATGTCACAGTACCGTCTAGCATGAGGAATGCATCTCTATGCCTACATTCCAAGTATGTATGCCAAATGAATGATTTCACAGTGATATTCCCAGGTACTCTCACCCTCAACATACTCTAGCTTACTGTCTCAAATGAGCACTTCATCACACACACATACACAAAGAATCACTCAGTACTGTACCGGTGCTTGGCTCATAAGACCCTCACCATAGCTATAAATATATATATATATATATCTCCATACCTGCGCTCACTGCTGGTATGCTAGAGTCCGGAAGGGTGGATCCTGCCCAAGCACTAATTAAAAGTTAATAAAGCCTGTTGTGGCGTGCAACCCGATCAATAATAATAAATAAGCCAATAAGGCCTGCTATAGTGTGCAATCCGACACACAATAATAATAATAATAATAATAATAATAATAATAATAATAATAATAACAATAATAATAATAATAACAATAAAAATAACAACAACAATAATAATAATAATAATAATAATAATAATAATAATAATATGTAATGACCCGGTCGGTCGTTTCATGAGTCACCGCTCTGTTTCCCCCATTTCTTCTTCTTATTGTCGTGTTCAACTATATTATGTGTTATCGGGTTGGTTGGCTCAGGTTCGGAGAGGTTTTGGTAAGGTTTGTGACACTTAGTCTCTTTTGAGTAAGCTTAAGTTTGAAAAGTCAACCGGATGTCGACTTATGTGAAAAAGGGCTCAGATGCGAATTCCAATGGTTCGAATAGTTTCGGGAGGTGATTTGGGACTCAAGAGCGTGATCAAAATGTATTTTGGAGGCCCGAAGCAGATTTAGGCTTGAATTGGCAAAATTGGAATTTTGGCATTTTCCGGTTAATAGGTAAGATTTTGATATAAGGGTCGAAATAGAATTCCGAAAGTTGGAGTAAGTCCGTTGTGTCATTTGTGATATGTGTGCGAAATTTCAGGTCATTCGAAGGAGATTTGATAGACTTTTTGATCAAAAGAGGAATTCGGGAAATTTTGGAACCTTAGGCTTGAATCCGATGCTATTTGGTTGATTCGATGTTGTTTGAGGTATTTTGGAGATTGGTATATGTTTGGATAGTGGTATGTGACTAGTTCGTGCTTTTGGTTGAGGTCCCGGGGGCCTCGGGGTGATTTCTAATGGTTGACACAAAAGTTGGAGTTGGGGAGTTGCAGCTGAAGCTGTTGAAGTCTATCATAATCGCACCTGCGACTTGGGGACCACAGGTGTGGGCTCGCAGAAGCGCCCAGTGGGTCGCAAATGCGGAAATGGCCATGGGGAGCTAGAACCGCAGAAGTGGCTGTTTGAGCGTTCCTGCGGTATCGCATGTGCGGAATTGGGATTTTAAGTGAAAACCGCAGATGCGGTGCTTTGGCTGCAGATGCGGTATCATAGGGACGGTTAAGGGACCGCATGTGCGAAAAGCCTAGATCAGAACATATATAGAGAAGACCTCGGGGTCGACATATATATATATTTCACCCTTCGTGATTTTGAGTGGATTTTCACCATATTTCATTGGGGAAGAAGGTTTGGAGAGCTAATTGAAGGAAGAATTCAAGAGGGTTTCTTAGAGGTAGGGTCCTTGGTCCCTAAACTCGTTTTTATGTTGATTTTTAAGGTTGTAAGCTTGAAATCTATGGGAAAATCAGTAGCAATTGGAAGTTAGGGCTTAGAAAATTGGAGACCTATAATTAGGGATTTGAGGGGTCGTTTGTGGGCGGATTTTGGTACTTTTAATATGAATGAACTCGTGGGGGAATAAGGAGTTTGTTGATGTAATTTTTATCGGATTCCGAGATGTGGGCCCAGGGGTCGGGTTTGATCAATTTCTGGATTTGTGTTGTAATTTGATTATTTTTTAGTGGGTGTTGTTCCCTTAGCATATTTTGATGATTATATACTGATTTTGGTTATATTTAGAGCACCCAGAGGCCGATTCGAGAGATAAGAGCATCACAGACTAGAGTTTGGACCGGATAGAGGTAAGTAATGATTGTAAATGTTGTCCTGATGGTATGAAACCCCGAATTTCACATTGTTGTGCTACTTTGAGGTGACACACACGCTAGATAACAAGCGTGGGGTCCATTGGGGATTGTGACCTAGTCCGTCCCGTATGACTGTTTAACTGCGTATTTGATTGAAAACTGTTTGCTATCATCATGTTTTGGCTGAATGCCATATTTGGGCCTCGTGCCAACTGTTTGGACCCTTAGGGGATTTTTACTACTATTCCTCACCATTTTGACTTCGTATTTGCACTCAGTCATGCTATATTCTACTGTTTTCACAACTCAGCCATCTTTACTCGTTATTGATATTTTAAATGATATTTTGGGCTGAGCATCATGTTTTACTATTGCCCGAGTGGCTTGCGAGATTTTTACTGAGTAAGGCCGAGGGACTGTGTTGTGAGGATACTATGGGATCAGGCTACGCGCCGCAACAGTATTATACTGATTCATGATCATGAGGCCGAGGGCCTGAGTTGTTACGCCACAAGGTGTCTTGATATGAGGCCGAGAGCCTGTTAGATTATGCCACGAGATGGTTTGTTATTGCGCTTGGGCCGTATGGGGCCCCTCATGGAGTCTGTACACCCCCAGTGAGCGCAGGTACCCAGTGTGAGATGTGCTATAGCTCGAGGGGCTGATGTTGTTCCATGTTATTGCTTGAGGGGCTGATACGAGTGATTGTTGTCGACGCCCCCTTTTTCTATACGTGGGTCAAAATCAGGTATACGACATTGGGAGGACAACTCTATTCCCTTTCGAGAATTGGGTCTTAGAAGTTGAAGAGTCGCCACCTAATGATTATAGTGCATTAGGACACTTTTTAGAGGAGTTTGAGATGAAGAGACCAGAGATTAGGGTAAGGGCTAGAAATTATCCCGAGGGGAAGGTGTTAGGCACCCTCAGGATCCACAAGTGTGGTTCCCGGCCATTCTACAATTGTGACTTTAAGAAGACAAGTAGAAAATAAAGCAAAGGGCTTCACATAGTTTTGCAAACAAGTTTAAGAGTTGAAGAAGTAGAGAGTTTAGAAAATTAGTTTTAAAAGAAAACTTAAAAATTAACAAGTAAAGGGGAAAGGGGTCCTAGGTTTACCGATAATATGGATCACATCAATGCAATATCCAGCAATCACTCCTCAGAAGAGGGGTCACACGTGATATTAGCGCACCGGTCATCATATTCATATTCTACCCTTCCCACCCCGTTAAGGTATTAAAGTGCGGAAAGTTTCATTACTTATTGCATGCTAGTACCCGTCCCAATCCTATCAGTCCCGGAGGCATTTAGGACTACTAATCCTAAAAGGAAAGGGATTTGTGGACTTTTGAGAGTTTCAAAGGACAAAATACTAAGGCGTCAATCAAAACACATAATACAAGTAAAAGTGGAGGCAGATAAGCAAGTAAGGCTCAAGTAAACCTCCTTAAATCAGATAAGCCATAGAGTTTAGCATGTCTTACATGTACTGGTTCGGTCTTAAAAAATTAAAGCGATAAGCGGACTGATTCAACACATACTTTTAGACAGGAAGTCCGCATTAGGCTCACTCGAATGCAGTTGTCAAAGACTGAGCCACTTTAATTAGTCAAGTTTACCTTAAGTGTGGGACAGAACTACTGATTGTAAAGGAGTTGCAGAATAAGATATGTTTCAGAAAAGATTGCAGACTTAATACAAAGAAAATGGTTTAAAACGAGTTTCAGAAAACATACTTGTTTAAGAAAAAGAGTTGTCGAGTTTTAATAAAAGAACTGAATTGCAGACTGATTCAAAAAGTTTATCAGATAAGTATAAAGAAGTGAATTCAGATTGATTTGAAAAAATGTTTGTCAAATTATCAGGAAAGCAGTAAGTTTTCAGAAAATATGTACTGACTTGAGAATATTTATCAAGAAGGAAAAAGATGCACTGATTTGGTTGCAAGAAAAGTTTTAAGGGTTCAGAAAACGTGCAGAAAGTCGCTTGTTTTAGCAAAAAGGGTTTGTACTGTTTTAGACGAGTGAAACAATTCTGATTTGAAGTTCCTTTGGGCATGATCTCTATGAGTTACTTATTTTAATAACTTTCAAACGTTAACAGCCTTATAAACATGATATCTATATGCTGATTTATCATTAAACCTAACGGTTTGCCTAATGTCATTATAAATGCAGAAATGTAAATCCCTATAGGCATGGTATCTATATGCATAGTTGCAGAAATCAGAAAGTTAGATCCTATAGGCATGGTTTCTACTTGTGAGATTGCATAGATTAACAGTAAAAGTCCTATAGGCATGGTTTCTACCCTTTTGTGCAAAAAAGTAAATCCCCCCCTTTTCACTAGATCCCCGAGTTTATACAAATTATTACAGACCAGAAAAATAAGACAAAAATAAAAATACATCAGAAACTACAGCTACATTCGAGCAGCCTAATTCAGACTTAGTATCTAACAATATGAGATTGAACCACTTTCGAGATCCAGATTTCCAAAACCTTCTCTTATCTAGAGTGTTTCAGAGATCCAAGGAGTTTCAAGAACTCGAGGCAGTGCTTACACCCAAGATATTAATTAGAAAGAGTTATAGTGCAGTGTGAAAGGGCCAGCCCTCAGGTGTCCAAGTTCAGAGGGAGCTCAGGGGGTCCCAAGGCAAGGATCACAAGAGAGGGGCAGAACTTAGTTTCTAAGAATGAGTGGGGGTTAGGGAGTACCATGGCAGGCTGGTGGTCATGCCTAGCCACAAGGTAGGCTGGCACACCCCTGACCAAGCCTGTTCAGCCAATAAATAAGAGCACAGACCTATTGAAGGTCATACTATGGTCTAGACAGTGATTAGGACACTGCCAGACCAAAGTCTCAGGCTCAGAATACACATAAAGGGAAAGGGGAATGAGAATTGAAAGAGTTTAGGACTCAGGGGGTCTAGTCCATATACATGAACAACAATATCAAGTGTCGTCATGTTTTCTGAACCATAACTCAACATACAAAGGGTTTAGGGATGGGGATTCATATAGGAGTAGGAATAAACAAACTTGCAAAAAGCAGTAAAATAAACAAAGAGAAGACTGAAGCATAAACACATAAGAGAGAGGCAGAATTTAAACAAGAAGAGACATACCAGTTGCAGAAAAGTAAGCAGGAAGAAAAGCAGAATACTTGCAGCCAAAGCACAATCAGAGAAGAGGACTCTAGCTTATGAGTTCAGAGAAAAACTCGAATTCTTTTAAGAAAAACTAAGAGTATTTGAGAGAAGAAGTAGTGACTTATGCTGTATGTGTTCGTTTCTTTGAAAGAGAAGAGTATAGGTATTTATAGTTTTGAAAACGAGTAAAGAATAAGGTAACAAGTATAGCTTTAACAAAAATATGGGCATGATCACAATCAGAATCAATTAACACAAGACTTCGCTTTAATCAAGGGATTATTATTCAAACGGATACTAACAGGATCAAAAATAAGGAAAGAAAATCAGTCTTTAAGCAGAATGGTTGTTGCTATAAGAGGAGCAGTAAAATCATACAATAGGTATTTAAGTCCAAGTACAGGATTGTACTTATTTTTGGAAAGGGTTTAGTAAGGCCAAACCAAGAAAGAGAATCAATTAACCCTTAACAGGCGAGTAAGAGGGAAAAGTTTTGAAATCAGTTATGAGTTGGAAAATCAATCACAGAAGGGACTCAGTATATAAAGGAATGCACAAGTAATAGACATGTAAGGCCAAGCTATGGCAAAAGAAACAACATACAATAGTAGCATAGAGCAAGCATTAGAAGCATGATAGTCAGGTTTCAGTGGTTTAGTAATAGAGAAAAGGATCAAAGGCATGCAAAGAGTCGAGTGAAAATCATAGTCGAGTTTGATAGGTAGCAAGAACTCAGAACCAAAAGAGTCACGTAAAGAAAAAAGAGAGTTGAAGTAAAGGAATCACATTGAGCAATTTCAACAGACGAAGAACTTCAGGAACTCAAATAGACCCCAAAAGAACTAGGGTTTTCAAAATCAGTCAGGTTTAGAGGCGATAAACAAGTGAAACAGGCAAACAAATTCAGAATCTCGAATAAACCCCAAAAATTAGGGGTTTCAACATGCTAACTCAGATAGAAAAACAAGGTAAACGAATGTTAACAAACAGACTAAGAAACTCAAACAAAATCTCAAGAATTAGGGTTTTAAACATGCTAACTCAAATAGAAAACAACAAAAGCAAAACACAGTAAAACATATCGAGAATCAGAGAAGAGATTCGAAATACCTTAACATAAAACCCTAATTAAAGAATAAAGAGTTTTGAAAGCAAAATATTAAAGAAACTTTAAGAAAGATGCTTAGAAAGTTCATACACATATAGATCTGGGGCAGATAAAATCGAAGGAACCTTAGAAATTAGGATTTCGTAAGAAACCCAGGCGATGAGAAAGGCTTTGAAAACCATCGATCTAAGCAGGAAAGTCGAAGATCGAACTCGAATAGCCATGGCTGGCCTGGACAAAGGTTGAATACGACTAGAGAACAGTCATCAAGCAAAGGCTTGGTCGAAACCCCTTCAAGATCTGGTCATAGGACCTCAAAGACGAGCACGTAGAGGCCATGAGAGGCTGGTACAGGTCTCCGATGAGCCTGGGAAGCCATGGATTAGGGTTTCAGTGAGAGGCGGTGGCTACGGTTTGAGGTGGGTTGAGAGAGAGTCGAGAGAAAGAAGGGATTCAAAGGCAGCGTCTCTGAAGGAATGGGGTAGGTTTAGGGGTCGTTTGAAATTAAAAAGGAAAGAATCAATGGTGGTCGTTGATCTAAGTGATCAACGACCGAGATTGAACGGGGTTATGGGCTGGGTCGGTTGAGTAGGTGCTGGGTCGGGTTAGAGTGGTAATTGGGCTGGTCCGAATTTCAGTGTTAAGATTGGGTTAATTTGAGGGCTAAAATTGAAATGTAAATAGGCTGTAATTGAAATGAAATGAGGCTAAATGTTAAATAGCTAGTTTTTCCTTTTTATTTTATAAAAATAATAATAAATAATTTTAAAAGCAAATTAAAAGTACTGACCCAATTAATAATATATAAATATTAATTTAAAACATTGGGACCAATTTTACAATTATAAAATGCTATTAAATCTTAAAGTAGGCTAAAATTGCAATTATATGCAATTTAACTTAAAAAGTACCAAATAAATTTGTAAAAATATAAAAAAATCACCTTAATTATATTTTGGTGTAAATATGAGGATAAAATAAGTTATTCACCAAAATTGATGATTTTGGGAATAATTATGGATTTTGTACTGCTAAAATAGACAATAAATTGATTTTAAAAATCTTTAAGAATTAGGAAAAATACCAAAACTCTTGGGGCATGCTTATATATGTATGTACATGCTATTTTAAAAGTATTTTGTATAGAAATACATAGGGAAAAAATTGGGTATCAACAATTGTGAGATAGCCCGAGGGGCTGATTCTGCTGGTATTTTGCCAGAGGGGCTGATTTATGTATCTATCTTTTCTCACTGACTCCATTCATTTGTTTAATATGCTAAAAGATGTTTTAAAGAGGTTTTACTAAACTAAGATGTTTTTACGAGCTTTTACTATTTTATTACATTGCCTTGGTTTTATACTGCCTCTTTGTAGAATTTTGCTATGTTTTACGTGTTTTCTTATCGCTCAACTGCCTTTACTTTTATTACATACTGAGTTGGCGTACTCACATTAATCCTGCACCCTATGTGAAGATCCAAGAGTTTTGGGTCACGCTAGCAAGGGCTGATTGCTCTCCAGTAGGCTCTTTGGAGTTGACTAGGTAGCTACTAGTCGTTCGTAGCCCAGTGCTTCTCTTTCCTATCCTTATTTTTCCTTTGTATTAGCTTTGCACTAGACCATTTAGTCTTTTCATACTCTTAGATGGATTTTTAGATGCTCGTAACTAGTGACACCTCGATGTCGGGCTGTGTTGTTTCCGTAATTGTTCTATTTCGCACTTTATTTTGCGGTTTATAGTTTATTTATGACTTAAAAATCAATTATTATAACTGTCTTAAATGGTTTGAGGGTTTGTGTCGGCCGTTCTTGTTTCATGAGAGGCGCCATCATGATCGGGTCCGGTTTGGGGTCGTGACAAGTTGGCATCAGAGCCTAGGTTACATAGGTCTCACGAGTCATGAGCAGGTTTAGTAGAGTCTTGTGGATCGGTACAGAGACATCTGTATCTATCCTCGCGAGGTTGTAGAACCTTTGGGAAAACTTCATATTCTTGAAATTCTTATCGTTCGAATCTGTTGATCCGAGTACTAAACTTCTGTTATTCTATTCTCCCACAGATGGTGAGGACATGTGCTACCGGTCAGGATGGACAGCCACCAGTACCACCAGCTGGAGCCAGTAGAGGACAAGAACATGGTCGAGGCTGGGGTAGGGGTAGAGGTGTAGCCCACACAACAGCTAGGGCAGCACCTGCAGATCCACCGACCGCCCAGTTTATGATCAGGTCCCAGTTGTGGACGCTCCAGCAGCACCAGCTCAGGCACCAGCTGTGCCCATTATGATTCCAGGTCTTTAGGAGGCCTTGGCCCAGATTCTATCAGTATACACTACCCTAGCTCAGGCAGTCTCAGTTACTACAGTCGCAACTACTTCTTAGGCCGGGGGAGGCACTCAGACTCCCGTCGCTCGCAAAATTGAGCAGGTCGTGCAGGGACTTCAGACACCGGGGGCACCTCTAACCCAGCCGGTTGCAGCTATTAAGGACTATGTAGCTCATGCTATGCCAGAGGATGGGCAGCGCAAGTTGGAGAGGTTTGGTAGTCTTTAGCCTCCGACTTTCAGTGGTATAGAGGGCGAGGATGCCCAGGGTTTCTTGGACAAGTGTTAGATGATTTTTTGTACAACGGGTATTCTAGAGACCAGCGGGGTCGCATTTACTAGTTTTCAGTTTTCGGGAGCTGCCTTCACTTGGTGGAGGCTTATGAGAGGCGTAGGCCTGTTGGTGCAACACCCCTTACTTGGCAACAGTTCTCCGTTCTCTTTTTGGAGAAGTATGTGCCACGGTCTCGTAGAGAGGAGTTGTGCAGGCAGTTCGAGTGGTTGTCTCAGGGAGATATGAATGTGATGTAGTATGAGATAAGGTTCTCGAAGTTAGCTCATCATGCTATTTGGTTGGTTCCTACGGAGAGAGAGAGAGGATTAAAAGGTTCGTTGATGGCCTCACATATCAGCTTAGTATTCTCATGACCAGGGAGAGGGTGTTTGGCGCTATTTTTGAGGGGGTTGTTGACATTGCTCACGATATTGAGTCAGTTCGTTACCAGGAGCGAGATGAGAGGGAGGCCAAGAGGCCTCGGGGATCTGGTAGTTATAGTGGTGCTCCTTCGAGGGGCCAGTTTCAGCACGACAAAGGCCATCCATTTAGACATGCTCAGTTAGCTCGCCTAGGTTATCGTGGGGCGTCATGGGGTCATGGTTCTCACAGTTCTCATCAAGGCCAGTCATCACTCGGTGCCCTTCCAACCTAGAGTTCATCCCGTGCTCCATCAGTTCAAGGCTCTTCTGTGCCAGGTGCATCTCGTAGTCATTCCGATGCTAGGGGTTCCCTTCAGTCCCAGTCTCCAGCACCAGGGAGTTGTTATGAGTGTGGAGAATTGGGCCATATATGGAGGCAGTGTCCTCGTCGACTTGGGGGGTTCATCTCAATAGAGGAGTCAACCATCGGTTTCAACGCTAGTACTTCACCACCCACCCACCTAGCTTGGGGTGGAGGTTGGTCAGCTAGGGTTCACCCTAGAGGGGGATGTCGATCAGGTGGCGATCATGCCCATTTCTATGCCCTCCCAGCTAGACCAGATGTTATTGCTTCAGATGCTGTGATTACAGGTATTGTCTCAGTCTGCCACATAGATGCCTCTGTGTTATTTGATCCCGGTTCCACTTTTTCATATGTGTCATCATATTTTGCTCGTTATTTGGATACACCCCTTGAGTCTCTTGTATCATCTGTTCGTGTATTTACTCTGGTGGGCGATACTATTGTTGTGGATCGTGTGTACCGGTCATGTATGGTGACTATTGGTGGTATCGAGACCCGAGTGGACCTATTATTGGTTTGTATGGTGGACTTTGATGTGATATTGGGCATGGATTGGCTATCTCCGTGTCACACTATTTTGGATTATCATGCTTAAACAGTGACATTAGCTATGCCGGGTGTGCCACAGATTGCGTGGCGAGGTTCGACTGATTTTGTCCCCAGTAGGGTGATTTCGTTCTTGAAGGCCTAGCGGATAGTTGAGAAAGGTTGTCTTTCATACTTAGCCTTTGTGAGAGATGTTGGTGCAGAGACTCCTAATATTGATTCTGTTGCTATTATGAGAGATTTTCCCGATATATTTCTTGTAGACCTGCCGGGCATGCCACTGGATAGGGATATTGATTTTGGTATTGATCTGGTGCTATGCACTCAGTCCATTTCTATTCCACAGTATCGTATGGCACCAACGGAGTTGAAGGATCAGCTTCAGGAACTCCTTGATAAAGGGTTTATTCGGCCTAGTGTGTCACCTTGGGGTGCGCCTGTTTTATTTGTGAAGAAGAAGGATGGCACGATGAGGATGTGAATTGATTACAAGTAGTTGAACAAAGTAACAATCAAGAACAAGTATCCTTTGCCTCGTATCGATGATTTGTTTGACCATCTTCAGGGAGCGAGAGTGTTCTCCAAGATTGATCTCCGTTGAGGTTATCACCAATTGAAGATCAGGGACTCGGATATTCTTAAGACAACTTTCAGGACCCGAAATGGTCATTATGAGTTCCTAGTAATGTCTTTTGGGCTGACTAATGCCCCAGCAACATTCATACATTTGATGAGCAGCGTGTTTCGGCCTAATCTTGACTCGTTTGCCATAGTTTTCATTGATGATATTATGGTGTACTCACGTAGTCAGGAGGAGCACACGGAGCCTTTGAGAGTTGTGTTGCAGAGATTGAGGTAGGAGAAGCTTTATGCAAAGTTCTCCAAGTGTGAGTTTTAGCGTAGTTCAGTGGTATTCTTGGGCCACGTGGTGTCCGGTGAGGGTATTCAGGTTGATCCAAAGAAGATAGAGGCGGGTCAGAGTTGGCCCAGACCATCCTCAGCCATAGAGATTCGCAGCTTTCTTGGTTTAAGGGGATACTACCGCTGGTTTGTTCAGAGATTTTCATCTATCGCATCACCCTTGACCAGGTTGACTTAAAAGGGTGCTCCATTCAGGTGGTCGGATGAGTGTGAAGAGAGCTTTCAGAAGCTCAAGACTGCCTTGACCATATCTCCAGTGTTAGTTTTACCATCAGCTTCAGGTTCATATACCGTGTACTGTGATGCTTCAAGAGTTGGTATTGGGTGTGTGTTGATGTAGGATGGTAGAGTTATTGTTTATGCTTCTCGTTAGTTGAAGCCCCATGAGAAGAACTACCCTGTTCATGATTTGGAGTTGGCTGCCATTGTTTACGCACTAAAGATTTGGAGGCATTATTTGTATGGTGTATCTTGTGAGGTGTTTACTGATCATCGTAGCCTCCAACACTTATGCAAGTAGATGGATCTCAACTTGAGGCAGCTGAGATGGTTGGAGTTGTTAAAGGACTATGATATCACTATTTTGTACCATCCGGGGAAGGCCAATGTGGTGGCCGACACTTTGAGTAGGAAGGCGGTGAGTATGGGAAGTTTGGCGTACATTCTAGTTGGAGAGAAACCTCTTGCAATTATTTTTTAGGCCTTGGCCAATCAGTTTGTAAGGTTAGATATTTTGAAGCCCAGTTGGGTATTGGCTTGTGTGATTTCTTGGTCTTCCTTATTTGATCGCATCAGAGAGCGCCAGTATGATGATCCTCATTTGCTTGTCCTTAAGGACATGGTTCAGTACGACAATGACAGAGACATGACTATTGGTGATGATGTGGTGTTGAGGTTGCAGGGCCGAATATGTGTGCCCAATGTAGATGGACTTCGGGAGTTGATTCTGGAGGAGGCCCATAGCTCGCGGTATTCCATTCATCTGGGTGCCGCGAAGATGTATTAGGATCTTAGAACGCATTATTGGTGGAGGAGAATGAAGAAGGACATTGTGGGATTTATAGCTCGGTGTCTCAATTGTCAGCAGGTGAAATATGAGCATCAGAGACGGGGTGGCTTGCTTCAGCAGATGGATATTCCAGAGTGGAAGTGGGAGAGGATCACCATGGACTTTGTAGTTGGGCTCCCACAGACTTTGAATAAGTTCGATGCTATTTGGGCGATTGTGGATCGGCTGACTAAGTCCGCGCACTTCATTCCTGTGCGTACTACCTATTCTTCAGAGCGGTTGGCAGAGATCTATATCCGGGAGATTGTTCGTTTGCATGGTGTCCCAGTTTCCATCATTTCAGATAGGGCACTCATTTTACTTCACAATTTTGGAGGTCTATACAGTGAGAGTTGGGTACTCAGGTTGAGTTGAGCACAACTTTTCACCCTGAGACGGACGGGCAGTCTAAGCGCACCATTGAGATATTGGAGGACATGTTACGCGTTTGAGTCATTGATTTTGGATGGTCATGGGATCAGTTTCTACCATTCGTAGAGTTTGCTTATAACAACAGTTACCAGTTGAGTATTCAGATGGCTCTATATGAGGCTTTGTATTTGAGGCAGTGTAGATCTCCAGTTGGTTGGTTTGAGCCGGGTGAGGCCAAACTATTGGGTACAAATTTGGTACAGGATGCTTTAGACAAGGTGAAGGTGATTCAGGAGAGGCTTCTATAGCGCAATCAAGACAAAAGAGTTATGCCGATAGGAAGGTTTAGGATGTGTCCTAATGGTTGGTCAGAAGGTGTTGTTGAAGGTTTCACCCATGAAGGGTGTTATGAGATTTGAGAATAAGGGTAAATTGAGTCCTCGGTTCATTGGGCCTTTTGAGGTGCTTCGGAGGATTGGGGAGGTGGCTTATGAGCTTGCTTTGCCCCCCAGTTTGTCGAGTGTGCATCCGGTATTTCATGTTTCTATGCTCTGGAAGTATATTAGCGATCCGTCTCATGTTTTGGATTTTAGCACGGTTCAGTTAGAAGATGATTTGACTTATGATGTAGAGCCAGTATATTGGAGCGTCAATTTCGAAAGTTGAGGTCAAAGGATATAGCTTTAGTGAAAGTGCGGTGGAGAGGTCGGCCCGTGAAGGAGGCTACCTAGGAGACTGAGCGGGAGGTGCGGAGCAAATATCTTCACCTGTTTGAGGCTTCAGGTATGTTTCTTGACTCGCTCGAGGACGAACGTTTACTTAAGAGGGGGACAATGTAATGACCAGGCCGGTCGGTTCATGAGTTACCACTTCGTTTCCCCCATTTTTTCTTCTTAGTGTCGTGTTCAGCTGTATTATGTGTTATCGGGTTGGTTGGCTCGGGTTCGGAGAGGTTTTGGTAAGGTTTGAGACACTTAGTCTCTTTTGAGTAAGCTAAGTTGGAAAAGTCAACCTGATGTCGACTTATGTGAAAAAGGCTCCGATGTGAATTTTGATGGTTCAGATAGCTTCGGGAGGTAATTTAGGACTTAGGAGCGTGATCAGAATGTGTTTTGGAGGTCCGGAATAGATTTAGGCTTGAATTGGCAAAATTGGAATTTTGGCGTTTTCCAGTTGATAGGTGAGATTTTGATATAGGGGTCAAAATGGATTTCCGGAAGTTGGAGCAGGTCTATTGTGTTATTTGTGACGTGTGTGCGAAATTTCAAGTCATTCAGACGAGGTTTGATAGACTTTTTGATCAAAAGCAGAATTCGGGAGATTTTGGAACCTTAGTCTTGAATCCGATGTTGTTTGGTTGATTCGATATTGTTTGAGGTGTTTTGGAGATTGGTATAAGTTTGGATAGTGGTATGCGACTGGTTCGTGCTTTTGGTTGAGGTCCCGGGGGCCTCGGGGTGATTTCGGATGGTCGACGGAAGAGTTTGAGTTGGGGAGTTGTAGCTGAAGCTGCTGAAGTCTGTCATAATCGCACCTGCGGCTTGGGAATCACAAGTGCAGGCTCGTAGAAGCGCCCAGTGGGTCGCTGATGCAGAAATGGCCATCGGGAACTGGAACCGCAGAAGCGACTGTTTGAGCGCACTTGCGGTATCGCAGGTGCGGAATTGGGATTTTAAGTGAAAACCGCAGATGCGGTGCTTTGGCCACAGATGCGGTATCGCAGGGGCGGTGAAGGGACCGCATGTGCCAAAAGCCTATGTCAAAACATATATATATATATATTTCACCCTTCACGATTTTGAGTGGATTTTCACCATATTTCATTCGAGAAGAAGCTTTGGAGAGATAATTGAAGGGAGAATTCAAGAGGGTTTCTTAGAGGTAAGGTCCTTGGTCCCTAAACACATTTTTATGATGATTTTTAAGGTTGTAAGCTAGAAATCTATGGGAAAATCAGTAGCAAATTGGAAGTTAGGGCTTGGAAAATTAGAGACCTAAAATTAGGTATTTGAGGGGTCATTTGTGGGCGGATTTTGGTACTTTTGCTATGAATGAACTCGTGGGGGAATAAGAAGTTTGTTGATGTAATTTTATCGTATTCTAAGACGTGGGCCCGGGGGTCGGGTTTTGTCAATTTCGGGATTTGTGTTGTAATTTGATTATTTTCGAGTGGGCGTTGTTCCCTTAGCATATTTTGATGATTATATACTGATTTTGGTTAGATTTGGAGCATCCAGAGGCCGATTCGAGAGGCAAGGGCATCACGGGCTAGAGTTTTGACCGGATAGAGGTAAGTAATGATTGTAAATGTTATCCTGAGGGTATGAAACCCCATATTTCACATTGTTGTGCTACTTTGAGGTGACACACATGCTAGATGACGAGCGTGGGGTCATGCACCGTTGGGGATTGTGACTTAGTCCGTCCCGTATGACTGTTTAACTGCGTATTTGATTGAAAACTGTTTGCTATCATTATGTTTTGGCTGAATGCCATATTTGGGCCTCGTGCCAACTGTTTGGAACCTTAGGGGATTTTTACTACTATTCCTCACTATTTGACTTCGTATCTGCACTCAGTCATGCTATATTCTACTGTTTTCACAACTCAGCCATCTTTAATCGTTATTGATATTTTGAATGATATTTTGAGTTGAGCATCATGTTTTACTGTTGCCCTAGTGTCTTGCGAGATTCTGACTGGGTAAGGCCAAAGGCCTATATTGTGAGGATACTATAGGATCTGACTGCGCGCCGCAACAACATTATACTGATTCATGATCATGAGGCGGCCACAAGGTGGCTTGATATGAGGCCGAGAGCTTGTTAGATTATGCCACGAGATGGCTTGTTATTGCGCTTGGGCCGTAAGGGCCCCCTCCTGGAGTCTGTACACCCCCAGTGAGCGCGATTACCTAGTGTGAGATGTGCTATAGCCCGAGGGGTTGATGTTGTTCCATGTTATTGCCCGAGGGGCTGATACGAGTGATTGTGAGATAGCCCAAGGAGCTGATTCTGTTGGTATTTTGCCCGAGGGGCTGATTTATGTATCTATCTTTTCTCCCTGATTCCATTCACTTGTTTAAACTGCTAAAAGATGTTTGAAAGAGGTTTTTACTGAACTTAGATGTTTCTACGAGCTTTTACTGTTTTATTACATTGTTCTGGTTTTATACTATCTCTTTGTAGCATTTTGCTGTGTTTTATGTGTTTTCTTATCGCTCAGCTGCCTTTACTTTTATTATTTACTAAGTTGGCATACTCACATTACTCCCTACACCCTGTGTGCAGATCCAGGAGTCTCGGGTCACACTAGCGAGGGCTCATTGCTTTCTAGCAGGCTCTTCGGAGTTGACTAGGTAGTTGCTCGGCGTTCGCAGCCTAGTTTTTCTCCTTCCTATCGTTATTTTTCCTTTGTATTAAATTTGCACTAGACCATGTAGTCTTTTTATACTCTTACACGGATTTTTTGATGCTCATGACTGGTGACACCGTGATGTCGGGCTGTGTTGTTTCCGCAATTATTCTATTTCGCACTTTATTTTGGGATTTATAGTTTATTTATGACTTAAAATCAATTATTATAACTGTCTTAAATGGTTTGAGGGTTTATGTCGGCTGGCCTTGTTTCACGAGAGGCGCCATCACGACCGAGTCCGGTTTGGGGTCATGACATAATAATAATAATAAAGAAGCTAATATGGCCTGCTATAGCGTGCATCCCGATCTATAATAACACTCACAATAGAGCTCTCAGGCCCAACTGAGTCATCAATCTCTCAAGTCTCAAGGGCTCATAATCTCGCACCACTCACCCTAGACAATGCTAACATGTGATATAATAGTGAATGGTGAACAAAACTGAGATATGATATACAAATGAAGAATCATGACTGAGTATATAATTACAGTTAGAGCAGATAACTCAAAAGAATAGAAATAGACTCATTAGGTTTCAACCGAATAATCACATAGCCTAAACATGATTTCTAACATGAATAACAACTTAATTGCTCTAACAAGTAAGAATTACACGGATAGAACAAGATATAACAACAAAACAAGTCCGGTCATAGTCTAATAGTCAACTTGAATTATGATTACCCCGGTGCACGCCCACATGCTCGTCACCTAGCATATGCGTCACCCCAATACATCCCTATAACATAGTTCCTAGGGTTAAATACCCTCAAATCCAAGTTTAGATATATTACTACCTCGAACAAGCCTAATCCAATACCGATCAAGCCAAACAATACTCTAGAAATGCCATCTCGCGTGTATCAACTTTCGAAAGGTTAAAAAATATCCAAAAGCAACTGAAAATATCAAATAATGCCTAAGAAAATAATTCCAAATGATAAAGATCGAATCTTTACACATTTACTCAAAGTCAACCAAAAAGTAAAACCCGTGCTAGCATCCCAGAACCTGACAAAACTCATAAATCCGACAACCCATTCAATTAAGAGTCCAACCATACTAATTTCACTCAATTCTGACTCCGATCAATGTTCAAAACTCAAAAATTCACTGTAGAAAATTTTAGACAAAATCCCCAATTTTTCCTTTAAAATCATCAATCAAATGCAAAAAATAAAGATTAAATCATGGAATATAGTCAAAATCGAGTAGAAAAAATACTTACCTAATCCATGTGATAAAAATCTCCTGCAAATATCGCTCAAGTTCGAGCTCCAAATCTCAAATTGTGATAAAATGAACCAATACCTCAAAATATAAGCTTCTGCACAGGGGTTCCCGCTTCTGTGGAACAAATGTCGCTTCTGCAACACCGCACCTAAGGTGAGTTCATCGCAGATGCAAAGCCCACTCAATCCATGCCTTCCGCTCTTGCGCACCCAAATGGGCATCTGCGACTCCGCAGGTGCGCTCCACATATGCATCTGCACTTCTCGCTCCTGCGCAAAATTTCCGCATCTACGCACATGCATAACCTCGTCCGAAATGCGCTTCTACGCTAATAGCGCCGCTTTTGCTGCTCCGCATGTGCGCATAAAATCCCGCATCTGCGTAGACAGCCCAACTCCAACCTCCTCGTAGGTGCGTCCATAAAATCTGCTTATTTGACCATCACACCTGCACAATTCCAACCGCAGGTGTGCAACACCAGAACCAGCTAAGACCGGCAACAACAAACATGATCCCAAATGATCCGAACCACCTGCGAAACTCACCCGAGACACTCAAGACTCCATCCGAATATACCAGCATGTAAGGGCGACAAGTGAGCCGGTACGGGTCCTAAACGGGCCAAGTAGGTAAGTCCAAAACGGTTCTGGTCCCAGTCTCAAATTATACAGTGCCGGTCCAAATGATCGTTTTGTAGGAACCGGCCTAGGACAGAGCCCACGAACTCATGGCCCCGGGCAGAACAGTCCCAACATGCGGGCTAAGTGGGCCCAACACATAATTCTTTTTAAATTAAATAGAAAGTAGAGACGAAAAGATGTTAAAAAAATATCTAAGACAATGCCTTGTAAATTTTATTATAGAATTTTAACCTAAATTTTTTAATTCAAATTTAAAGTCTAAAGACAATAATATTATAAAGAGATATTCAAAGCAATGCTTTATAATTTTATTATAGCATTAAAAAAATATGGCAATATCTTTCTTAATCTTTTTCTTCCCTATGGAATGAGCACAACAAGGTGCTAATACCACCATTGAGAAGAAAAAGAAACTAATCAAGATGCGCCAAAATACAAGTTACACAATAAAGACTAATATTTGTTCATACAAGTTACATGGTATCTCTTACAAAATTCATAAATCCATCAAGGTCCGGAGGAATTTTCGTTGGTGGTAGCGGAAAAGTAGCTTGGTCATCGCTGCATCTGGGCAAAGCAGATCCTCCGCAAGTTCAGCTAGTATTTCTACGTAAGCTTCGTCTTCCTCTAGTTGTGTTCAGCAAGTCCAAAATTTTTTCTTTCCGAACGAATCCAATTTCTGAAAAGTACTGATTTTTCCAAGCTCTCTCTCATAGACGCTCTATAATCACTGAGTTGAAGTCTTGCTTGACTAAAAGTGCTCTCCAATGCTACTGTTGAAGCTTGAATAATTAAAATATCTCGGACCATCCTTAAATGAACAGGAAAGTGCTTTTCTTTGTCCTTCCATATAAGGCTCCAGAAAATTTCACTGTGTAGTTTAAGGTTTATTGGTGCCGAGGTAGGCTCATGTGTTTGAAAATTATAGAAAACGAGCCACGGTGAGAAATTTTTGGGTTGTATAATTGTCACGACCCAAAATCCCTCCAAAGGAGTCGTGATGGCACCTAGTCTCTAAACTAGGTAAGTCTAGCTTAACAGAAATAACATTGATATTCACTAACTTCAAATTAGATAACTCTGAATACTTACAATTCCAAAAACCGGTAGTACAAGTCATAAGCCTTTCTAGGAGTAGTTATACATAATAAATACATCACTGTTCCAGAACAAAAGGAACCAATGGAAATAAGTACAAATGAAGGTGACTCCGAGGCTTGCGAACGCAATAGCAGGTTTACCTTGAATCTCCACTACAACGATCCGCGCAGCTACTATCGATCAAATACCTGGATCTGTACAAAAATGTACAGAAATGTAGTATGAGCACACCACAGCGGTACCCAGTAAGTATCAAGACTAACCTCGGTGGAGTAGTGACGAGGAACCGCCAAGACACCTACTGGTCAAATAAATTGAACAGGATATGATAATAAACTATCAAGATTAAGATAACAAAGTAATATCAATAACAAGGAGAAATCAAACTACAAACAGTAGAAACAATAAAGTAAAACATGGATGGAAATAAAAGATAGCCAAGTAAATTAACACCAACATAGCTAGGACACAGACAAGTAAAAATGTGCTCGAATAAAGAAGGCGATGTTTACCCAATCAATCACATCATTTCTGATACACAATTCCGAATCCTCGATGTTACATATCATAACCTCAATTTCCAAACCTTTAGCACACATGGCACCTTGTGCCCACATATTTCTATCTCACTTTGCACAACAACATCCCCGTGCTACCCAGTACATAATGTCCGTAACAAATGCAATTAAGATATTCAATGGGTCTCATTTATACAACATAAGGTAAACTATATTTTCCAAAACCAATTAGGAAATCAGCGAGAAGGATGAAGTTATTTTTAGAAATCATTTGAGGGAAGAAAATACCCTTTTCAAATAAAAATACAACATCGAATAAATTATCGCCTTTAATATAGGTTTATTGAATTAACACGTAATAGAAATTCCATTTAAAATAAAATACAACCTCAAATGGTTTAAGGAAATTTAATTAAGAAACTAATTGAAATAGAAATATAATAATTATTGGAATTTGAAGTATTGAAATGTATATATAAATACGACGAGTTCAAATTTTAAAGTCATACAAAGTAGTGTAATATTCATTTCTTTATTTTAAATCACTATATTACTAACAACTTAGCAGGGCAGGAGGAAATCATTCAACATAGTAAATTTACTTTGAAAATTAATTCACCAGAGTTATAGTTTCAAGATAAGAATTCAAGGAACAACGACAAGTCAATAACTCAATGTCAATAACCCGATCCTCAAAACTCAGTGGAACCCAAAATACAAATTATCAAAGTCTTGAACAAATGAACTAGGGTCTTATCAGTATCAAGCTATAACCAATCCCTAAGTAAAATGTAAAATTCCTGAATAACTTGCACAGTCAGAGAGGAATACATAAGCACATATATTGATGCGGCGCACATCCCGATCCCACCAATCCTCCCTTATTCCTCCGTAATAATTACAATAAGAGTAAATAGTATATATATGTTGCAGCGCACAACCTGATCCCACCAATCCTCCTTTATTCCTCCGTAATAATTACAATAAAAATAAATTATATATATATATATATATATATATATATATATATATATATATATATATATATTGCGGCATGCAACCCGATCCCACCAGTCCACCCTTATTGCTCCTCAATATATCACCCTTATTTCTCCTGTTGCAACGTGCAACCCGATTCCACCTGTCCACCCTTATTACTCCTGTTGCGGCGTGCAACCCGATCTACTAGACAATATTAATTCTCCCTTATTCCTCCTCAATATATCACCCTTATTCCTCCTATTACGGCGTGCAACCCGATCCCACCTGACAAAAGCTTAAAGCAACAACAATAGCAACTCAACAACTCAATTACAAGAATTTCTAATACCAAGAGTATGAGTACACGACAACAAGATAATCACGTAAAAATCAAAGGAATACAACAACTTTTACAAAAAAAAACAAGACATGTAAGGCACGTGATAACTACACAGGTAATCACAACAATTTAGACAAGTAGCATATATGCACAGAGTCATAGAGGAACTCACAATTAAAAATAACAAAACAACAAGAAAGGCAATAACTTCAACTAAGGCAAAAAAGGCCAAACAACGAACAAGAGATAAGTAAATGCTAACAACATCATATAGAGCATTTAAGTATAGCCTAACAATAAGATACCATATATTATGACAATTTGATCAAAGGCATGAAAAAAAATTAGACAATCTAATCGGTCAACACCACATATAAACTGTGTACCCACTCGTCACCTTGCGTACACAACTTTCACATATCAAGATAGCACAATTGACTCAATTCCTAAAGGGTGGTTTCCCCCACACAAGGTTAGGCAAGATACTTACCTTAATTCAGCCAACTCAACACTCAATTTAGCTTTTTATTTACTAATTCACCATTGCTCGGCCCGTCTAGCCAAAAAAAAGACTTAAATACATCAAACAATGCAAGAAAAAATAATTTCAATTAACAAAGCTATGATCCTTATACAATTTACAAAAAGTCAGCAAAAGTCAACTCCCCGGGCCCGCACTTCGGAACCCGACAAAATTTACAAAATCCGAGCACTTTTTCAATTACAAGTCCAACCATAATAGTTTCACTCAAATCTGACTCCGAATCAATACTCAAAACTCAAAAATTTACTTTATGAAATTTTAGACAAAACCCCCAAATTTCACTTTGAAATCATCAATCAAATGCCTTAAACGAAGATGGATTTATGAAATATATCCAAAATCAAGGATAGAACACTTACCCCAATCCATATAGTGAAAATCACCTCGAAACATTGTCCAAATCCGAGCTACCCAACTCAAAATATGATCAAATGAACAAACTTTTGATATTAAGTATTTTTGCCCAGATATTCTGCCTCGTTTTGTGTGCCAAATGATCTCAAAACTCGCTTTTAATGCGTCCAATGGATTCCTTGTGAGATTTCGGTCAAGTTAGGCTTTTGAATCACTCCATTTGACCTTATAATGAAGGAGATATGTTGGTTTCAATATTTGAAAATAGTGCAAATTTTTAAATACGAAGTCAGTCACAATTTCATAATTAATCTGAAAAATCTTGCAGCCCAATTCTTAGCAAAATGACCATAAAATCCTCATACGATATCCAAATTTGTCGATTCATTTTGATATGGCTCCTTAATTACAATACGTATCTAATGCTTCAATCAAAACAGAAATCGGAGCTCATTTGTTTAATGTGGTACCATTTATGCTTGAAGAAACGACGTCGAAATATAAGAAAAACGAGCGCAACACAACCCAAACATATTCGAAACTCACCCGAGCCCCTCAGGACCTCGTACGAACATACCAAAAAGTCCCATAACAACACACAGACCTACTCGAGGCCTTAAATCACGCATAACAACATCAAAACAACGAAACACACCTCAAATCAAACTTAATGAACTTTCAAACTTTTGACTTCCAAAAAACTCAAGCCGAAACATATCAAATCAACTCGGAATGAACTCAAATTTTGCACAAAAGTCCTAATACATCATACAGAGATACTTGTGCCCCCAAACTATCGAGCGAAGTGTAAATTCTCAAATCGACCGGTCGGGTCGTTACATTCTCCTCCACTTAAACATACGTTCTACCTCGAACATGCTCGGAGTTATTCCAAAGCCATCAAGCACTGCATGAGTCCACCATACATACACCCGTGGGTGATTCCCCATCACCCAAACCTATGTAGTACTGACAATGCAACTTAACTGAAGGTCTCACCTCATCCTTAGTCCATAACCTTAGGATAGAACCCAAATCTCAACATCTAAAATTCATCATAGGACCTGAATCTCACATCATCTCACAGTTTAAACCTACACAAGCCTAATCGAGCCATAATTCCAACCCAGGGCACAATTACACGATGTTCCACACAACTCAAATGCCCGTAGCAATAACTTCTGACTACCATAGCTGCCCAAATAACATTCTGGATGTCGGCAATACACTTCACATTGAATAGAACCTTGTTCCGGACCTCCACAATGCTGCCCATAATAAAGAAATATTCGGGGACTCATAGCCGCCCATGAAGTCAACAAATCAAGAAGCTCTCTTGTCCGTCAAGGGCTATTACCCAAATCTTAGCAGAAACAACCTCATAATTCCAAACACTCCTCACCTCCAATACGATAGTGCGAATCCCAGGTCTAAGAACCTCATCTCAGCCAATACAAGCAGCCCAACTAACAACTCATCACGGAACCATAGGGATTCTCATGCCACACAGCTCGTAACCAACTCAGTTATTACTTAGTTTTGCAGTACAAATAGAAGGAAAGCAAGGTATAAGGATTATCTAACAAGTACAACATGTGTAATGACAAAAGTATAGTTTTATTAAATCATCCTATAGAGGGAAAACAAAACACCAAATAAACACAAGGAAAGGGTATCCCACATAACATCCGATGCGGCGTGCAACCCACTCCCAGATACTCATCAAGCCAAAGTGATTGGGTTCACTGATCACATGAATACTGATATCAAACACAGTAGAGTGCACAAGTATAACTGTGGGAAAAATGAATATAATTAACAAAACATGGAAGAAAGCAAGCACAACTACGGTACAACGAACCAATCAACATCATGAGGGCCATTTTGCCCACATTGCCATAAGGCCTGAACGAAATTACAACATGCATGCAGAATAATCACACAATATCACATCCCATCATAACATAAAAGAGTAGCACATAATATAGGCAAGGGGCACAAATAATATCCATTCTGCCTGGTAACATATCTGTGATAACAATCTTACAAGAACACACAAACTTAACCAGATATAAAATACATATTCTCGTTGAGCTTTCAAATAACCCCCAACTGAATACTGATCCTTCCCAATTAGGTAAATATCCTTCCAAAAGTCCATAACAACTTATCGATAATGTATGTTATCAGTTATCCCATTCTCACATGCCTTCACAATCCGCAAACAAGAAATAGCTTGCATATGGGGACATGCAGCCCCCCAAAACCTTAGGAATACCAAAATTTCCATACTCAAACTCAACTACGCAAATCAAATGGTTGATACATCACTCACACCCTATCATCTTACTGAAGCACCCATATAGATTTTCCGGCTGTGTAACAAAACCTGAACCTCAAAAGCTTCAAGACCCAGTAATCACCATGCCACTAGACACACATCTACAACCCAAACTCATGGTCCTTTCTAAAATGAACGCTCTTCACATATGCTATACAATAAAGCCAAAATTCTATTAAATTCTGATATCCATCTAGGAGAAAATCATAATGTACAACATTTTCCTTGTACCTATAGCAGACAACCAACTCAAGCCGTGGCCAACACCATCGAGAACTCTCTGAGATTCGCCTGCATGAAACTAAGCCATCAGGACTGCACCTCCCCACTCAACCGAGTCACACAAACCATCCAATCCAAGAGTACTGCCATAAATGGCGGTAGAGAATTCCCATTAAAAAGGACCAATTAGCTCCATTGCTATGCTGACCCAACACCACAGAGCTGACCCATTTCTTTGGATACTTGTCTTTTCGCTAGGGTAATACTTCTCCCCGTTGATGTGTAATGGTTCCAATCAAAACCCAAGTTCAGATAATCCTAGTACGAACCATGTAGCCTATAAGCTCATAAACTACCGCATTTCCTTTGAAGCACCCCGTTCTGCCGCAAATATGATTGCCCACGCTAAATAGACCTTTTGTAAATCTGGAGTTGTTTCTTCGACTCCCATTGATACTGAAATGTAGATTCATTAATGACGCAGAAACACCATAAGCCCCAATATCATCCCATGCAAGATCTCAGGCCTCAGTCATATACAAATTTCGGAAACCTTCCAATACCATATATATATATATATATATATATACACACCTCAGGCCATAACTGATGTAAATCTGACTCTATAATCTGAATGTCGCTAGTGGACTCCTCCACTTGGCGTGAAGCCATAGAAAAATAACATCTGATGATCCGCAAAACTAACCTTCATAGCTCGCACAACACAAATCACAAGGTACTCTTATACCACCAACTATCCTCAATCAACGTCCACCTTGTGACCTTGCCATAATCTCGATGACTAGTCAACAAATTAAACCTTCTCAAGCTCGTACTCATCAACCGGATGCCGGAACCTGGTGCACCTCCGTATGAACAACTGAATAGCATCTCAAGACCTATGTATCTTCAGTATGGATGACACATTGAGACAATGTCTAAGCTTCCCTGACTCTATCGTAGCTCGTCTGTAGCATCAAGAACCACCGGTTCATGGCGAACACTGAGAGTGCAATATAATACACGAGTGAATGTAAAGGAACATAATTTATATGCTTCGAGTTGAATCAATATCGCACAATAAGGAATGGAAGAAGTGAGATTATCCTAATAGTTTTGTAGCCTCTCGAAGATAAGTACAGACATCTCCATACCGATCCGCAAGACTCTACTAAACCTGCTTATGACTCGTAGCACCTATGAACCTAGAGCTCTAATACTAACTTATCACAACCCAAAATCCCTCCGAAGTAGTCGTGATGGCACCCAGTCTCTAAACTAGGTAAGTCTAGCATTAACAGAAATAACATTGATATTCACTAACTTCAAATTAGATAACTCTAAACACTTACAATTCCCAAAACCAGTAGTAGAAGTCATATGCCTTTCTAGGAGTAGTTATACATAATAAATACATCTCTGTTCCGGAACAAAAGGAACCAATGGAAATAAGTACAAATGAAGGTGACTCCGAGGCCTGTAAACGCAACAGCAGGTTTACCTTGAGTCTCCACCGCGACAATCCGCGCAGCTACTATCAATCAAATACCTGGATCTGTAAAAAAATATACAGAAGTATAGTATGAGCACACCACATCAGTGCCTAGTAAGTATCAACGCTAACCTAAATGGAGTAGTGATGAGGAACAGTCAAGACACCTACTGGTCAAATAAATTGAACAGGATATGATAATAAACTATCAAGATAATGATAACAAAGTAATATCAACAACATGGAGAAATCAAACTACAAACAGTAGAGACAATAAAGGAAAATATGGATGGAAACGAAAGATAGCCAAGTAAATTAACACCAACATAGTTGGGACACAAACAAGTAAAAATGTGCTCGAATAAAGAAGGTGATGTTAACCCAATCAATCACATCCTTTCTGATACACAATTCCGAATCCTCGATGTTACATATCATAACCTCAATTTCCAAACCTTTAGCACACATGGCACCTTGTGTCCACATATTTCTATCTCACTTTGCACAACAACATCCCTGTGCTACCCAGTACATAATGTCCGTAACAAATGCAATTAAGATATTCAATGGGTCTCATTTATACAACATAAGGTAAACTACATTTTCCAAAACCAATTAGGAAATTAGCGTGAAGGATGAAGTTATTTTTAGAAATCGTTTGAGTGAAGAAAATACTCTTTTCAAATAAAAATACAACATTGAACAAATTATCGCCTTTAATATATGTTTTATTAAATTAACACTTAATAGAAATTCCTTTTAAAATAAAATACAACCTCAGACGGTTTAAGGAAATTTAATTGAGAAACTAATTAAAATAAAAATATAACAATTATTGGAATTTGAAGTATTGAAATGTATATATAAATACGACGAGTTCAAATTTAAAAGTCATACAAAGTAGTGTAATATTAATTCCTTTATTTTAAATCACTATATTACTAACAACTTAGCAAGACAGGAGGAAATGATTCAACGTAGTAAATTTACTTTGAAAATTAATTCACCAGAGTTATAATTTCAAGATAAGAATTCAAGGAACAACGACAAGTCAATAACTCAATGTCAATAACCCGATCCTCAAAACTCAGTGAAACCCAAAATACAAATTATCAAAGTCTTGAACAAATGAACTAGGGTCTTATCAGTATCCAGCTATAACCAATCCCTAAGTGAAATGTAAAACTACCAAATGACTTGCACAATCAGAGAGGAATACATAAGCATATATATTGATGCAGCGCGCATCCCGATCCCACCAATCCTTCCTTATTCCTCCATAATAATTACAATAAGAGTAAATAGTATATATATGTTGCGGCGCGCAACGCGATCCCACCAATCCTCCCTTATTCCCCGTAACAATTACAATAAAAATAAATAATATATATATATATATATATATATGTTGCGGTCCCAATATATCACCCTTATTTCTCCTGTTGCGGTATGCAACCTGATCCCACCTGTCCACCCTTATTACTCCTATTGCGGAGTGCAACCCGATCCCACCAAACAATATCAATTTTCCCTTATTCCTCCTCAATATATCACCCTTATTCCTCCTATTACGGTGTGCAACTCGATCCCACCAGAAAAAAGCTTAATTCAACAACAACAACTCAATAACTCAATTACAAGAATTTCTAATACCAAGAGTATGAGTATACGACAACAAGAGAATCACGTAAAAATCAAAGGAATACAACAACCTTTACAAAAACAACAAGGCATGTAAGGCACGTGATAACTACACAGGTAATCACAACAATTTAAACAAGTAGCATATATACACAGAGTCATAGAGGAACTCACAATTAAAAACAAAACAACAAGAAAGGCAATAAATTCAACTAAGGCAAATAAGGTCAAACAACGAGCAAGAGATAAATAAATTCTAACAACATCATATAGAGCATTTAAGTGTAGCCTAACAACAAGATACCACATAGTATGACAATTTGATCAAAGGCGTGAAAAAAAGAAGAGACAATCTAACCGGTCAACACCACATATAGACTGTGTACCCACTCGTCACCTTGCGTATACAAATTTCACATATCAAGATAGCACAATTGACTCAATTCCTAATGGGTGGTTTCCCCCATACAAGGTTAGACAAGATACTTACCTTAATTCAGCTAACTCAATACTCAATTTAGCTTTTCCTTTACCAATTCACCATCGCTCGGCCCAATCTAGCCAAAGAAGACTTAAATACATCAAACAATGCTAGAGAAAACAATTTCAATTAACAAAGCTATGATCCTTATACAATTTGCAAAAAGTCAACTCCCCGGGCCCGTACCTCGGAACTGACAAAATTTAGAAAAGACGAGCACCCATTCAGTTACGAGTTCAACCATACTAGTTTCACTCAAATCCAACTCTGAATCGATATTCAAAACTAAAAAATTCACTTTATGAAATTTTAGACAAAACCCCCAAATTTCACTGTGAAATCATCAATCAAATGCCTTAAACGAAGATGGATTTATGAAATATATCAAAAATAGAGTATAGAACACATACCCCAATCCATATAGTGAAAATCACCTCCAAATATTGTCCAAATCCAAGCTCCCCAACTCAAACTATGACCAAATGAACAAGCTTTTGATATTAAGTATTTTTTGCCCAGCTGTTCTACCTTGTTTTGTGTGAAAATAGTCTCGAAACTCACTTTTGACGCCTCTAATGGATTTCTTGTGAAATTTCAGTCAAGTTAGGCTTTTGAATCACCATTTGACCTTATAATGTAAGATATATGTTGGTTTCAATATTTAAAAATAGTTCAGATTTTTAAATACGAAGTCAGTGTCAATTTCATAATTAATCTGAAAAATCTGACAGCCCAATTCTTAGCAAAATGACTATAAAATCCTCATACGATGTCCAAATTTGATGATTCTTTTTGCTATGACTCCTTAATTACAATACGGTTCTAATGCTTCAATCAAAACAGAAATCAGAGCTCATTTGTTTAATTTGGTACCATTTGTGCTTGAAGAAACGACGTCGAAACATATGAAAAACGAGCACAACACAACCCAAACCTATTCGAAACTCACCCGATCCCTCGGGACCCCGTAAGAACATACCAACAAGTCCCATAACAAAACACGGACCTACTCGACGCCTTAAATCACGCATAACAACATCGAAACGATGAAACGCACCTCAAATCAAACTTAATGAACTTTCAAATTTTTGACTTCCAAAAAACTCACGCCGAAACATATCAAATCAACTTGGAATGAACTCAAATTTTGCACATAAGTGCTAATACATCATACCGAGCTACTTTTACCCCCAAACTATCGAGCGAAGTGCAAATTCTCAAAACAGTCGGTCGGGTCGTTACAATAATGCATTGGCGGGTTAGAGGTAAATTGTTGCAGAAAATGGCCTTTCTGCGGTTCATTTTGCTACCGCAAAATCACTCCACGGACCGCATATCCATCGCATAGTGAAGGAGAGAATTGTAAATCTTAAAACACCATTCTGCGGCCGCAAAATGATTTTGATACCGCAAAAGTGATTATGCTATCGCACAAATGGTCGTAGAATGATTTTGCTATAGCAAAATGGTCGCAGAAAAATTCTGCTACCACATAATCAATTCTGCTGCCCAAAAAATGATTCTGCTATAGCGGAATCACACCACATAATTGACTTCGAGGGTCTTTTTTGGAAATTTCCAATCTGATCCAATTTGGATATAAGGCCTTGGGGGTTCATTTTAGAAGGTAAAATTTGACTTTTTAGAGAGAGGTAAGATCATTTTAGAGAGAGAAGGAGGAAACATAATATTCTAATCCTCTAATCTTGCACCAATCTGCAAGAATCAAGGAATCCAATCACTAGATTATCATCTACCCGGGTAAGTCCTACTTCTAAGATTTCATGCAAGAGGTTATGAGTTTAAGTATATGTGGGGTTGGAAATATGCCATGCATGTGACATTAGATTGTAGTATGTGGTGTTAATGAACCATTTTGGGTAGTTTCTTGTTGAAATTGGTTGAGGGAGGAATATTACCATTTAAGAGCCTTGTGGTCTATTTCGCATGCTAGGCGTTTGTCAAAATTCCTAAGAGAGTTACACCATGGAAATCCTTATAACTATTAATCGATTTTCGCTATCTTCCTATAGATTGTTATTGCTAGAAGTGTTGGGGCATTGTAGTAACTTAAGAAAAGCTCAAGCGAGTTATATTGGCTAAACATTCTCTCTCGAAATTGAATTCCATAATGATTTCCGTAAGTTCAAAGTATGGTTTGCTTATTAAAATAGTATGGCTTTGAACCGTATTTTAGATGAAAACTAGTATACCAATTGGGTGAGGAAAACTCGATATACTTAATACTCCTAATTGCTCCTATGTATACCTAATGTCTTGATTGAGTATGTCTTGTTATTGATAATATATAAATAACAACAACAACAACAACAACAACAACCTAGTGTAATCCCACAAGTGGGAAATAGAGTGTGGCCAACGTGCCAAGAACTTAAGTTACAAGTGTGATTAGTGATGCCATTTAAATGAAAGAATGTGTGAAAGACTATGAAATGAGTTTTGACCCCTTTATATGATAAATGTTATTAATGTCCTATGATCACCCATGGAAAGTACAAGTAATAATGGTATGAACTTCAAATGTAGTCGTATTGCCAAAATGAGGATTATGAGGCATTGTATGTTCCAATAGGTTTCAATCATAGTAGGTATGCTTCTAAACTAATAAAGTTAAATGACTGTGATGTTAGGTCCCCAAGAATCATGAACTTAGCTAATGACCTTAAGATTACAAGTGAGCGAATAATGAGATGAAAGTGAGATGTCCTATGCTAATTGATGACGAATCTCATGGAAAACGAATTTGGGCCATGTGCCATTGAAATCAACTTATTTGTTCACCATGCACATGTTAATGTAATGTTAATCATGTCACTTAAGTTTATATATGGTATCGTGCATAATGACGTGTTTTGTGATCCTATGGATGGACTATGAAACACATAGGTGCATTGTATATGTGATCCTATAGACGGTCTATGAAACACATATGTGTATTATATATGTGATCCTATGGATGGGCTATGAAACGCATAGGTGTATAATATAATATGTGAACCCTATGGATGGGCTATGAAACGCATAGGTGTATAATATAATATGTGAACCCTATGAAAGGTCTAGGAAACGTGTATGTGTATAATATAACATGTGAACTCTATGGACGGGCTATGAAACACATAGGTGTATAATATAACATGTGAACCCTATGGGCGGGCTATGAAATACATAGGTGTATAATATAATATGTGAATCCAATGGATAGTCCGTGAAACGCATATCCAGTATGAACAATAGATGCCACTTCCATTGTCGTTGTTTGCACATGTTGTTACATTTACATTATACTTTGTGTCTCACGCATAGTTCATATGGCACACTTGATCTGTCACGACCAAACTTTCGCTCCGTTTGGGAATCGTGATGACACCTAGTCTTAGGGACTAGGTAAGACTAACTCGTACTGAAATACAACGATAATAAATGAAATTAAACAGTCACGAAGCAGAAATCTCTACAAAATTTATGATTCCCAAAACCCGATAGTACAAGTCATAAGCTCTATAGAGTTCGCTACAACTTCTAAATATAACTGTTTAGAAATAAATACAATAATATGAACACAAAATAGGAAGGTGACTCCGAGGCCTGCGAACGCAGCAATAGGGTTACCTTGAGTCTCCTCGGCAAGAATCCGCACTAACGATCAATACCAGGATCTGTATAAAAGAATGTACAGAAGTGTAGTATGAGCACACCACAGTGGTGCCCAGTAAGTATCAAGGCTAACCTCGGTGGAGTAGTGACTAGGAACAGTCAAAACACCTACTGGTCTAATAAACTGAACAAGTATAAGTATAGAAACAACAGAACGTGATATCTATATAAAGACTACGCGGTATGGCTAACAATACAGTAACTGCAATAAGGAAGGAAACAACAAGTAACAGTGGAACACCGTAATAAGGACACATAAGAGTGAACGAGAACACAACCCAAATACGAAATCACAAATACAGTAAAGATAAGTAAAAACTCAGCAACTATGATAGTTTTCACATCAGGTCTTAGCCAACAAACTCCAATCAATTAGTCAAAACCTTCATGTATAAATGTTTCACCCATAAGTTTTGATAGAAATATTTAGAATATAATCCTTCCCAATAAGGACATTTCGAAATATACTTCCTTCAAATAAATATCCTTCAAACATAGTTTTTTCAAGATAAATACTTTTCGAATATAAACTTTTCAAATAAATATTCTTCGGATATAAGTCACCCTATGACACCTCATCTCATAATCATACGATACGGGTCTCAATACCTGAACCCTAACACTTGGCATCCTGTGCCCTCATCACACCTCATAACCGTACTGACGACTCACATGCCAAATAGAGCCATTCTCACATGGAAGGCAAGTAAATAAGGGTGTGTGTCTATACTCAGCAATATCAAGAAAAATCTCTTATCCGAAAAAGGGTGCTTAGCTACGTGTATGCTTGTTCAAGTATCCTAATATAGTTCGTACTAGCTAGTAAGTATAAGGAAAAGAACGGATATCACATACAATGTTTAAAATAATGTAAGCATAGAAGATTAGTAGCTCAGAATACAGATAAAACAACAGGGGATCTCTTAGGATACTGTCTCATAGTCCCAAATGTAAATGTGCAGGGGGATCTACCGGAATACAGTTCTATAGTCCTAAAGTAAATATGCAGAATAGTGGGATCTACCGAAATACCGTTCCATAGTCCCAAAGTAAATATGCAGAACAGGGGATCTACCGGAATATCGTTCTGTAGTCCCAAAGTAAATGTGCAGAACATGGGGATTTACCGGAATACCGTTCCGTAGTCCCAAAGTAAATGTGCATAACAAGGGGATCTACCAAAATACCGTTCCGTAGTCCCAAAGTAAATATGCAGCGCAACTAATAGATATAACAGTTACAACATGGTAGAAACCTCATGCATCACCACAACAAGTACTATAGTAACAACGATAAGTAAATCAACTCAAGAGCTTTAAGTCACAAAGAAATGGTGGAACTCATTCACAAAGAATAACCACAATAAAGAATGCTAGGCATAAAGAGAGCAACTCAACAAGGAGGGAAACAATATGCCACAATGATTCCACAATGTACAATTCAGCAACAAGGAAAAACTAACACGAGTCAAATAGTTTTAAATAAGGGCAAGTCAAATAAAACATGGGATATCTAGACTTCTTTTAAGGTTGGGCAATAACAAAGAATATTCAACAATTCAATTAAAGATAGACAGTGGAAGGGTAATCATAACCTCAATTAAGACTAAACAATTCATAGGAGGAGATGATGATAATTTCAAATAAAGATAAGCAGTTGTGAAGAGATAACATGACAATAGGACATGTAGAATCTTCAGTTAAGTCAAATAGGAAATAAGAGTGAATCCTAAAGCAATTAATACTAATTTAAGCATACAGAGGTGAAACTAGTAAATAGAAACTCAGTCATATTAAGAACAACTTCATACACAGTGAATATAAGGACTTAAGAACCCTAAAAGGACAATTTTCCACAAATAAGTCCGAGCACACACTCATCACCTCGCGTGCACGAAGTACAATCAACATAGAAGACTCAAATCCTAAGGGAAAATCCCCCACAAAAGGTTAAGCAAAATACTTACCTGAAAGACGACAAACCGATACTCTAAAATAAACTTCTCGGGTGAAAAGACCTCCGGACGACTCAAATCTAACCAAAATAACTTCAAAGCATAAATAAAACTCATAAGAGGTTATTCCGGATCATAAGACCCCTGGGACAATACCCTGGAACCCGATAAATTTTACAAAAACCAAATACCCATTCAGATACAAGTTCAGCCATACAAAAATTATCAAATTCCGATACCATTTCGCCCTTCAAATCATGATTTTTCATTTTCAGAACTTTCTTCAAAAACCACCATTTTCCTTGACTCAAAACACAAATCAATTGATAAAAACAAAGGTAAAATCATGTAATAAATTAAATTCTAGGCGAAGGACACTTACACAATCGATTTGTTTGAAAAACCCAAAAAGAGGCTCCCAAAACCGATGTCTAAAACTCAAAATATGAAGAAAATGGCCAAACTCTCGTCTTAAATGTTTTTGTCAGAACTTCCGCATCTGCGGACAAGGAACCGCATTTGTGAACATAGCTAACTGGACTGGTACCGCAACTGCAGATATACAATCGCACCAGTGGCACCGCATAAGCGAAAGGGGAAGCCGCAGAAGTGAAATAAATTGCAGGTATGATCACTGGACCATAAAAGTGGCCTCCGCACCTGCGCGCCAGCCTCTGCAGAAGCGAGCAATCAACCAGTCTTTCATGACCGCAGAAGCGACTAGGTTCACGTAGAAGCAGAGCCGCACCTGCACTTCATGGTCGTAGGTGCAAAAACACCAGAACAAGACCTGTTCAAAACTATGCAAAACATTCGAAACTCGTCTGAAACATGCCCGGGGCCCCTAGGACCCTGTCCAAGCATACCAACAAGTGAAATACCCTAACATGAACCCGCTCGAGTTCTCAAATCACATCCAACAATGCCGAAATTACGAATTGCGCCATGAATCAAACTATGAACTTCCAAATCTTCCAACTTCAAAAACTCGTACCGAAACCAATCAAACCAATCCGGAATAATGCCAAATTTTGCAGACAAGTCTCAAATGACATGACATAGCTGCTCCAACTCTCAGAATCACATTTCGACCTCGATATCACAAAAGTTAACTGTGAGTCAAACTTCTCCATTTTCCAAACTTCAACTTTTTCAACTTTCGCTGAAATGCCTCAAATTACCCTATGGACCTCCGAATCCGAATCCGAATGCACGCCTAAGTCCAAAATCACCATACGAAGTTGCTAACATCATCCAAAACTCATTCTGGATCCGTTTACACAAAAGTCACATTTCGGTCAAATTCTCCCCGCTTAAGCATCCAAAACTAGATTCCTTCTTCCAATTTGACTCAGAATCATTCGGTAACTGAATTCAACCAAGCACGTAGGTCGATGCACATAATATGAAGCTGTTCAAGACATTACGCCATTGAACCGAGCTTAAATTCTCAAAATGACTGGTTGGGTCATTACATCCTCCCCCTCTTAAACAAATATTCATCCTCGAACATGCTAAGATTCGTCTCGAAGTCATCAAATTACTGAATGCACACTTCTCTCCCACGTCACCCCAATCCACATAAACCTGACGACACCATCTCAACTGTAATTTAGCCTTTCTACCAACATCAATAAGCCTTATAGCCAAAATTCTCACCTTCAATCAATTTCCAAAAGACCCGATTCGAAATCCATATCCGGTATTAGTCTTAACCAGCTGCATCAAATCATGCCTACTCCTAATAGAGAACAGCCACACAACATGACCCATCACACATAGGCCCGCAATAACATTTCTGATCACAATATCTGCCCAAAATAAAATCCAGCACCGACCACAAGCCTCATATCTGTTAGAACTCTGTTTCAAACCTTCATAACACTGACAATGATTCAAGGAACATGAAGACCTCATAACTAAACACCTGAATAACCAAGTCATAACTAACACCATCGGGAACACACTCCGCAAGTTAAGATTTAAGAAGCATAGAACGAAGATGACTGAATATGTAAAGAGAAACACATAAGAGAACTACCAAACTAGCCTGACAGGCAAAACTCTCTATCGGTACTATACTATGAATCAATATAACAAGAAAAGAATTAAAGCATATGAACAATTACAAGGATCTCATCCTGATATAACTCTCCATCGCGGCATGCAGCCCCACTCAACATAGCAAATCACATGAAATAACGAGGGTCTCGTTCTCAACTCTAAATCACAGGTCGAATATACATCATACCATTTGAAATCTTCCACTAACTCAGTTCTGCCAATAAAATCACAACGCTCATTGAACTCCCACTCCGGTAGACTACCAAATCACAAGTCGTAACCAAGAATACTCATGATTCACATCAAGACCTACCATAATGGATGACAGGAATTCACTACTAGTCTCGTAACTCTCAATAATGAATAGAAACAGATGATAGACATGGGCTATCACTCATAGAACCTCCCAACAAGGCAATACATAAACATAGTGCAAATCATTAAACGCACCCATAAGTGGAGCAATAGATAGGGGAACTCACCCCGATAAGCAGAATTGAAATAAAATGTGGAAGGTGCTGCTCTATAACAAACCGAAAGCATACATGTATGACACCATCTGCCACAACGGCCTCAAGCCTAACATATGAAACACATCAACGGGCCAGGCCTCCCTCTCTTGGGCGCCTTCTACTCACCTGAATACCTCACTGTGACACATCTGTTCGAAGTCTGGGACAATCTCTCACCATGTGGCTAGTATCTCCACACTCAAAGCAACCCCTCTGCTGATGTGGCTATGGTAACTATGCAGTACAGGCACTATAAGAAATGTGACTTTTAACAACCAGTGTCTAACGAAGGGATATGAATCCGGTCGTTATAAGTGTATTTATAGCGACCCACATTTTTTTCCAGTCGTTAAAATCAATTTTTAGGTTAAAATTGGTGAGAGGAAAAAATTCAATCTTTAAATATATAAACTCCGATCAGGAAAAAAAAGGAGCGCTCATTTTTTCCCTCAATTTTTCCTAATCCTACCACCCCGCACTCAGGAAACTAAAAGACCCTCGAGACAAAAATGCAGAATGAAAACTGTCAGGCCACAATAAGAACGACTGGGACTCCTTTCGTCACCTCGATTCTGCTTTCTCAGTTTGCCTCTCAATGAATTATTCTTAGGGTTCTGTTGTCCTTCTTAGCAAGGTATGTATAATTTTCTGTTCTCCTTCTCGTCAAAGTATGTTTCAGCCGAATCAATATATTCTTGTAGCAGACAATTTTTAGGAGTATTAACTAGTATGTTATCTTTTTCAATGTTCCCCCATTTGGAGATTTTCTATTTTCTTCAACATATTTCAATTTCTACAGACATAAATCTGATTTTAAGGATTTTTAACTAGTATTGAAGAGTTGTACCACAATACCCTAAATAGAGTAGAATTATGCTTTTTAGATATTGAGATGGACAGTTCACCCCTGTACTTATAGTATTTTAAGAAAAGGGAGATGGTGAGATTCAGATTATTCCTTTGCACTTACCTCCCGGTGATACATCACAAAAGAGGACCGTACAAATTGATGGGCCAAGTGATCAGATTGAGGGTGCAAAGCAGTTGGTGTATGAAGTGATTAGTGAGGTATGTGTAACTGGATTAATATTCTTCACTTTCTATTCTTTCCAATTATTATAGTGAGAATATGATAGGTAGATGAATTTGGCGTCGAGATGATACATAACATCCTTTTGAATGTTAGAAGTATTTATGTTTGTGTGTTATTTGGTGACATATATCTGTAGTTTGTTAATGTGTATGTGGATTTTGCATTGTGGAAGACACTGCACTTGATTTATTTAGTCTTCTAAGAGCTGGTTTTGTAGCTCTCTTGATTCTGAGTTTTAACATTGTTCTATCAACATCTGGAAAAGGCAATATGATATTAATCTTTTCAGCAGTGGTGGATTGCCTAACACATCAAAATTACAGATGGCATTTGTTTCTAGAGAAAGAATAACCAATTGAGTAATCCTAAATCCGAATTTATCAGGATGGTCATTATTTATGTCTAAAAGCTTCATGTATGTATATTTTTGTTAAATACCTGTAAGCACGTGATTTTTGCCCAATATGAGAATTACTCCCAAAAAATTCAAAAATAAAATGATTTTTCTTTGGTGTGCAATTTTGTGATATTTTGAATAATTATTTGTATTTGTCTGTGCATGTTTATTTGCTAAATTAATAAAAAATACAAAAATATGTCGCATTTTGCATGTAGGATTTAATTCTACAATTGTTAGTAATTAAATTTGTTTTACAAAAATTAAAAATTACAAAAATAGGCATCGTTTGCATTTTTAGCATTTAATGTCCAAATATACAATTTTATGCTTAATTATTACTTAATTGTGCGTTAATTGTTATTGGGAGTTAATTTGCGCTTTTATAACTTAATTTAATTCTTAATAATAGTTTAAGTATTTTTTATAATTTAGTTTTATAGAAATAAAAGAAGAAAAGAGAGCGAAAATATAAAGAAAGTCGGAATTGGGTCTCTTCTTCGATTTCAAGCCATAGGCCCAAAAAATGACCCAATCTTCCCTACGACCCAGTCCATTTCAAACTGGGTCGACCCAGTCCATAACCCAACATCCTATTATTTTACAAACAAAAAAAAAACAAAAAAAAAGAAGAAGAAAAAACCCTAAAAATGACCTAAGTCATCCGCCCCCCCCCCCCCCCCCCCTTTTGCTTCTTTCTTCTCTAAACTCTAAAACACACATCCATGGCTGCCATGGCTAAGCTCCAGCAGCTTCGTCTCCTTCGACACAAGCGCACACACCACCAAGAAGCCCATCTTCTCCATGTCGAGCTCAAAAGGCTCGTCCATGGCTGCGTCTTCGTCATCGACCCATCGCCATGGCCATAACGCCATGTTTGTTGCTTCTTCTTGCTGCCTCTGCGTCGTCCGCGTCCAGCTCGAACTGCTGCTCCATTTTTCCATAGCTGCTGAACGCAGTAGCAGTAGGCGACTAGCTGCTTCCTCCGCCATGGTTGCCATTGCTGCTGCTCGAGCTTGCTTCAGCTGCGCAAGGCTACGGCTCCAGCTCCCCGTCACTGCTGCTGCCGCTCCAGCTCCCCGCCGTTGCTGCTTCACTGCCGCTTCAGCTCGTACATCAGTCCGTCGACCATACTGCCATGGTCCGGCATGGACGAGCAAACGTCGTGCTGCTGCCATGATAACGCCGCTGCTCGGCCATCTGCGGGCTGCTTCTACTTCTTCTTCGTCTTCGTCGTCATTTGTTCGAGCTTTGGTCGAGGCTCGGACAGATTTGTTTACAATCAAAGTTCGTCGTTGATTCATCTCCGATTAGTTGTTTTTTTTTGAGTTTTATTTTTGTCCATATTTTTGTTTGATATTTTCCGGATCCAAAATCGTTAAAGAATTCAATTCTTGTTTTGTTCGTTGTTCATCGTTGAAATCATTTTTCTAGTTTGTTCATGTTCATGTGCTTTGTTAAATTAATTTTCAGATTTCAAAATAGAAGTTTAATTAGTTGTTTTCATATTCATTTCATGTTTGTATTATTGTTTAAGTGAATATTTGTTAGTTTGATGTTTGTTAGATTCAAATTGAAATTTAATTAACTATTTCTTCAATTTGTTTCATGTGTTTATGTATTGTTAGAAATTGTTAATATTGTTAAGTTCAAGCTTAAGTTCATAATTGTTTATTCGTCGATCTTGTTATTTGTCTAAAAAGAATTTAGTTGTGTTAAAGGAAATATATTGATTTAATCGTTTTAATCCGTCATGTTTGTTGTGTTAAAATAGATTCATTCATGTTCATACTTTGTTTGGATGATCTTGAATCCGAATTTTGTATAGTTTGATTTCTTGTTTATCATTTATGATTATTTCTTGAATTTGTCTCATAATCTTGTTTAAGTTTAATATAGGAATTGTTTGTTGTAATGTTGTTAGAGTAGTTGATTTTAAGTTCAATATTATTGAATTTAGAAATCTAAATATACTTGTTTGTTGTTGTTGTTGAATCCGAAAATAGGATTGTTTGTTGCTAAAATATTGTTCAATCAAATTTTAGTTGTTCTTTGTTGTTCAATTTGTGTTCATGTGATTTGTTGTTGAAATGTTGAAGAAATCATGTTCATGAAATTTGTTGTTTGAACATTGTTAGAAATTAATCATATTGTCTATATTTTGGTTAAGTTTGATTAATTGATGTGTTATAGCTGATGGGTAGTTTGGTAATTTATAGTACTTTCGGGGGTAAAATAGTAATTTGCAATAGGGTCGGAGGGGTAGTTTAGGAATTGTACATTTTGTAATTGTTTATATGAAGCATGAGGGACAAAATGAAATGAGGTGGGTTGTGATATGGTTATTTAAATATAAAGGGGGGACAAGACAAAATTTAGTGGGGGGAATCTTGTATTATTTTATGTTAGGCATGGGGGACAAAATATAATGGGGTGGTGTGATATGTTTATTTAATGTAATGGGGATGAGTGGGAAGATAATGGGTTGGGTAGAGAAAAAGTATTGATTTTAATTAATTGAAAGATTTATGGGATGAGTTATAAGAAGTCTTGAAATCAGAATAAGAGGGAGAGAAAAATACACAGATAGAGAGAAAAAACGGACAGAGAATAGAAGAGAGAAAAAAAGGGCTGAACATTTAAGAGAAAGAAAAATTCCGAAAAATATTTAAGCTTTCAAAATAAAAATAAAAACTAAAAAATCTTCTGCTTTCTTTCTTTGTTTGAAATTAGTATTAATGGTTGTTGTTTCATTCAAAGCTTAAAGCTTTTGTTTTTGGGATTACTACTCCACCGGTCTGTTACTGGGTTGTTACTGTTGCTGGGCAGTTGTTGCTGTTGTACTGTTATTACTGCTGCTGATTCTCATCTTCATTTTCTTTTGCTTCCAATATCAGGTATATATTTTAGACTCATGTTGTGGAAAGCTTCAACATTGCCAAATAAATGAAGTTCGGAATTATAATTATGTCTTTTACTCGTTTAAATCTATTAGTTTAAATTTCAGTTTTGTTTCAGCTGGTTAATATAGTAGCTTACATTTGATGTGAGAACTGTTAGTTAATCATCCTTTGAAATTCGCATAAGCTTTGTAATAATGTTATTTATTTCAGAATTTCATTAAGTATAGCTATATTCAAATTATAAGATAGGGAACATGGCAGAAAGCTAGCCATTAATTAAATCTTATGATATTGTTGGCTAAATATGGAATAGTATGGAAGTATCAAGAAACTACATTACTAGCATATTTTGTCACAAAAGTCCGAATTTATTTAAAGCTAGATTGATGAAATTTGTATGTTGTGTTCGTACATGGCGTGATAACAGTTACATGTATAACCATAAGTGAAAGGTGAGTTGATATAATTCGTTACGAGTTTAGAATATTAGGAATGGTTCAAACGTACAACTATATTGCATGTGATTCAATTTTATTGAATCAATTTGTATAATAGTTCTCTTTCTTAGCAACTTGATTCTTATCTACCATTGTAAATAAATTAACCAAACAATTATAACTTTGGACTAAAAACAAGTATATGAGAAGGATATGAGATTTATAAGCACGAATTGCAACATTTTATGTCAAGGATATGTAGAAATAGAGTTCGCATTAAATATAACAATAAAATTTCTTCAAAAACTATTAATTTGTTTATCAAATTAATTCTTTTTCCAGTTTTATATGCGATTCGATTTTTGGATATATTAATGTTGTATCCACGATAAAAATGGTAGTATTTTTAGTTACATGTTGTTTGTTTCTTTTTCATATCATTAATTCTTTAAAATTTGAATAGTTTTGAGGTATATAATTCATACGCGTAAAATAAGACTTGTAGCAACGCCTAATAAATTTTGAATTCTTTGTCAAGAAATTTGGTGGCATCCCAATCGGTGATTCTCCATGACTCTTACATTTAAAAATAGATGGATGCAATAAACATTTGTAGAGAATTTATATTACTGTCAAGAATATTTGCATAATTAAGGATGCGTTCGCGTGACTTGATTATACTTCTAAAGGCAATTCGGATTATGCGTTCGCGCAACTTCGAGCAAATTTTTAATAAAAAGAGATTCGTCGGAGGATCTTAAATTAATTTCATAAAACCCGAGATGTGCGGTTCACTACTTAATCATACAAAAAGTGCGAATGTTCTTGATTTTATTTAAAACACAATTTCGAAAAAATAATTATTTTATAATAAATATATTATCAATATCATTGTGTACACGTACGCGTGACACGATTTTTCACGTTAAAAAATATATAACATATAAAACGGATACACGTATGCGTGATTCGATTCGAAGAAGGGTCTTTAATTATAAACAATCTAAACAGAAGCGATAACAAAATCATGCAATAAAAAATGTAAAATCGAGATAATTAAGCCAAGAATAAAAACAGTTAAGCGACCGTGCTAGAACCACGGAATTCGGAAATGCCTAACACCTTCTTCTGGATTAACAGAATTCCTTACTCAGGATTTCTGGTTCGCAGAATAATAAGCAGAGTCATATTCTCCTCGATTCAGGGATTAAAATTGGTGACTTGGGATGCCTTAAAATTCCTAAGTGGCGACTCTGAAACAAACAAATAAATCCCGTTTCGACTGTCCTTTAATTGGAGAAAACTCCCACGCACCCTCGCGGGGGCGGAAAAAGGAGGTTCGACAATACCTATCCCTCCTTGTCTCGCTGAAAATAATAGTGTTTGCAGATATCATTTTGCCAATCCTATTTTTGGACTAAACCTTTCGTTAATGGGAATTGTACTCCAAGACCCATGAACACTTGAATCACTATGCGAAGCTTAAAGCGCAAACTGAACTGGCTGACCCATTAAACCTCTACCATGTCGCACCCTACCTCCAAAATAAGGACCAACAGATCTCTCCGGTCTACAAGGCCTCCTCGCCTCCCTGTACTCTCTCTTATGATCTCGTCTGGCCTCTCGCTCCCAGTCCCACATGCCCTCAAACCGGCGAGCAATCACTACCACCTACTAAAAGAAAACATCTGATTCCAACTCCCGAGCCATGCTGAATCGAATACAATTCCTGAGCCCCTCAACGAATCTACGGACTCGCTTTCTAAATTTAGTGACCAAGGCAGGTGTATGTCTGGCCAAATCACTGAATCTGATAGTATATTCTATTACTGACATAGTGCCCTAGCACAACTGCTCAAACTCTGCGCACCATGCATCACGAAGGGACTGAGGTACAAACTCTCTCAAAAACATCTCTAAAAACTGAACCCATGTAGGTGAAGCTGCATCGGTCGGGCTACCCAACTCATATTCCTGCCACCACTGATAACCCGCTCCCTTAAGTTGGAACGTAGTAAAAGCTACCCCACTTATCTCAACAATACCCATAGTGAGTAGAATGCGATGGCACTCCTCTACAATACCCCGTGCACTCTCTGAAGCCAGACCACTGAATGCATGAGGGTCATATTTTCTTGAACCTTGCAAATCTAAGTTGCCCTTCCTCAGATGCTGTTGACCTGACCATGGGCTGAACAAGAACCATAGGCTTTGTCGCCATGACACCTAGAACCTGACCAATGTGAACTCGTTGCTTTGGAGTGTGGGCGGCGGGAGTCTTAGTCACTCCCCCAGTCTGTGAAGTAGCTGCTGCAACCAGAATAAACCCCTCCTAAGCTGATGTACCAAACATGCTCAGGAACTATGCTAAAGTCTTCTGATATCCGGTGGTAACAGTAGGCGCCTCCAGTACCTACCCCCAACTGGAGCTACTGGCAACTCTTCAACTGCTGCTCTAGTAGGTGTTCTGGTTGCGGCACAGACTCCTCGTCGACCTTTGCCTCTACCTCTGGAGACACCTACTCCGGGAGTAGCGCCATCGATAATTGCATCTCATGTCCTCACCATCGGTGAAAGAATGGATTGATAAATGTTCAAACTCCGAGATCAATAAGCTCGCATGATAGGAATGAAGGAAATAAGATTGTCCTAATAGTTCCATAGCCTCACGAAGATAAGTACAGATGATTAGTTCCAACCCTACACCACTATATAATAGCAAGGAGTGGTCGATGTAGCTTTTACCCGAAGGGTCGGGATCGATTTCCACAAAGAGTTAATATTGGTTGGGAGTTGGGTTCAGTCTAATCTAGCTATGTGTGTTGCTTTTAATTGCATTTCTAACCATGCTTGGATTTGTTTCTATACTATTTTTAATGCTACTGATTGCTGAAAATAATCTAAGTACAATATTTTTGTAAGAGTTTTCTCAATTGATAAAAGGCACCAGGGAAGTGACTTACACCTAGGCGAGTATCTAATGAGATCTAAAATTTAGGACAAGATTGTTATATTTGGGGCCGTGATATAATAATTACAAATAGTTACTCACTCTATACCTCTCGATAGTTTGAGTGAGTTTTCCCTAATTGGCTTTCTCAAGCCCAATTGGGTGTTCAAACAATATAAGTAAAATTGGCTCAAGTCGGGTATTACTATCTCTAGGTTTAACCCTTAAATTGGGGCTATCAATCTCTTGAATGTACCCCAACTCCTTGTTAGCCTAATTTTCCTAGACTTAGTCCGTTTTTCTCAAGAAGAGTTTAAGTCATAAAGGCATGAATCAGTGTTTGCAACCACTAATTCTACAATTAAAGCATAAATCAAGCTAAATATCAATAACCATAAACAATTAAGCCCTAAAATTGAAGACCCATTAAATACCCACACAGTTGGGTCACAACCCTTGCTAATGGGTTTAGCTACTCATAATCAAGGTATAAATCAAAGATGAAAGATACCATAAAAGTTGATTACAATAATAAAATCTAAGAATATAAGCTAAAACTACTCTAAAATTACTGTTCATGAGCTCTCTGATACAAAAGATACCCTAAAATGTGAATAATATCTATTTATACACAACTAAAATTACTAGACAAAAATACCCCTATGGAGGTTCCGCTGTCAGCGAAATAATGGGCGCCTCAACGCAAGGTCTTTCGCAGCCGTGCAAAGGCAGGCACGGACAGCGTTTCTTCTCTTTTGTGCTTGGTCTGGACTTGATTTCACGGGGAGCATAAAGAGTACGACCTCAACGTTCACATCAATCACGGCCGTGCAATTTGGATACGGACCACGCTTCTCAGTGAGGCTTGACTTGCAGAGTCTCTTAACTTTGATCGACGCTCTCAGCGGAATTTGCACCATGGTCGCATCAGGTATTCCACTGCCGTGTAATTTTACCACGGTCAGTGGTCTCTATTGTACCCAAAAATACCTTCTATGAATCTCAATTCCGCAGACAGCGTAATTGTGGCCGCCTCAGCAGTGGACCTTCCGCAACTACTCTTTTCCTTTGTTGTCAGCACTTTTATCTCAGCTTTGAACTTGTGCAGTTTTAACTCCTTTATGAGCTGGTTATGACTTTCTTGTCTCATTTTGACCAAACCCTGTAGAAAAGCACAATAAGTCAGTTTTTGGGAATACTTTCACACATTTTTGATCTAAAACCTAAGCAAAAGAGAGCATAAGATAGGCTAGAATCCATAGTTATCAACTCCCCAAAACATAATCTTTTGCTTCTCTTTAAGCAAACATAGAAATTCCCACCTCCACAAGATAAAAAAGGAGAATTTTAGTTGTTCTAAGGTGACCTCATCAAGCATCTATTGGAACTAACAATTACCGTCAACACAAATGTATTATCAACAACACACAACCATTTTAGCACCATGGCTCTAGTGCGACACAAGAGCATCAAGAGTTGGCTTAACTTATCAAGGAAGCTCGCTCTACTACGTAGGTCATTGTGGAACCCAAACTCTTTCTCCTCTACTCTCCATAATCAGATCTCACTTTAGATTATAGCACTCAGAAGAAGGATTGCGAAAAAATACACCCATCTCTCTCAAAGAAAGGTCACAAGTTCGGCTCTAAGTACCATAAGCTTGCCGCTTATGTGAATCACCACTGATGTAAGCTCACTCAACTTGAAATCATATATGACTTTGCGAGAATGTAATGAATGCTTTTGGTTCAAGGTAGGATATATCGGTCTATGAAGGTTTCATTTTTCCTTAAGCACTTTATTTTCTCATTTCGGCTCACACTTTCTTGACTCTTTGAGTCATTTTCTTCTTCCTTAGGGGACTAGAGAGACACACTGTCACTCTTTCTTGTTCATGACAATCATTTTTCTCCTTTCTAATCATTCCAAGCCTTTCATCATTGCTTTTATCGAATCCCTTCATTTTTCTATCTTATTCACTTTTTTGACTTTTTGGTTTTTTTTGCCTTCCCTTTCCTTCATTTGTACCTTTTATCATTTTTGCATTCCTCGTCTCTCCCCCCAAACTTATTCTTTTGCCAATTGTGCTAAGGAAAGATCGAGAGCCAAGAGAGGGTCATTTTAGAACGAATCAAGGCTTGTGTCATGGTTATTGAAAGAACAAGGGCTTCGTCTCAACGGGGCTAACTAGGGATATCATATTTGGTGTGCTATGGATGCTTTCAAGTTTCAATTTGGATCAAGGAGAGCCTATAATCATTTCTCAAGTCGAGCTACACTTAGAATTTTGCCTAGACAAATATTCAGGGCAAGTTCTATACTTATTGGCACGGGACTTGGACTTGCAAATCAATACCTCACCTCACAAGCTATTGGATTGCTAAAGAGAACAGAGTCGAGGGCCCACAATAGCCTTACTTAAGATTGAGCAACACAAATGGCTCCTAAAAACCACTTGATGATTGTTTAGTCAACACAAGAGTCTAAAGGTCACAACTAAGACCATTCTTTGCAAATCAATTTGTTTCTAACCATAAGTTCAAAGGTAAATGTGCTAGGCCCAAGCGAAGCTTTGTCTGAGACACTTTTATTTATTACTACTATTTACACAAAAACATAAAGAAAACAGACTCAAACCCTTAAGAAGGTTGTCATGCCATCCATCATCGGGAAGAGCCTTTCCGGTTCACACAAATTCCACCTTTGGAATGAACCGTGACATTAAGAAAATCAAAGGCTTATTGATCACGAAAACTTGTAAAAGTAAGAAGCTACAAATTGAAAAAGAAATTACTGAATGAAATAAGAAGCTATGCTATTAAGGAAAATTTCAAAAGAAGTTATAAAGTAAAATACGAAAAGTACACTGAATATGTATAATAGGGGATTGAAACGAATACACATAAAAGGGGAATGAATATATACATAGAAAGGTAACTTTATATACATACCGAAATTGAAAAATAATGAAAGTGAAAAATAAATTGTAAAGTTATATACATACCAAAAGTGAAAAATAACGACAAAGAGAAATAAGTATCATAATTACATTCCAGTCATCAAATCAAAATAGGACCATCCCCCAAATAAAAACTAGCATTGTCCTCAATGCTAAAAGCAAAAATAAGATCAAAGAGGGGTTACAGAGTAAAGAAAACTCCCTATGTTTCCTCTGTCTGCATGGGGCACTGGCTGGGTCCTATGGCTGGTCGTGAGTCACCTCCCTCGGGGTCCTCCAACTCAATCTCCAAACATCAGTCTGGGGGATCACCCCTCTCCTCATGGGCTCTCTGTCAGCCTCCTGCTCTGGTGCCTTCCCTGCTGAGCTGCTAGAACTGGCTCCTACAAGAGTAGGTCCAATGGGATGTCTCCAGTTGATCTTATCTTTTCAACCTCCTTCCTCAGCAGCTTGAATGACTCATTTGACGCTCGAGTCTTCTTCATTTTATTTGTTTGTTTTCTCAGGTCATTGATAGTTTTTCCTTGTGCTTCCAAAGTGGCCATGATCAGCTTCTGGTTGTCCAAGAGTTCTTCTGGTTGTCCAGAAGCTCCTTTAGTGATTCCTCCATTGAAGCAGGCACCTGAGGCTATGCCGGAGCTTACTGAGCTGCCACTGTGCTGGATAGGACAGACAACTTTGATGTAGCTGCCTACATCCAGTTATTGATACAGGAAAGAGTCTGGTTAACCATCAGTGCAGTCAGAGGGTATGCTAATGAAGAAGGCACCGAAGAAGGCATAGAAATAGATGGTTCGGAGGGAGGATGTGGCATGGCAGTGGAAGGCTCGGAACCAGTGGCCACCACCCCTAGCTCTTCAGACTTGCCAGTGGAAGTAGAGGCTTTGCCCTTGGACCTAGGGTTGTGTGAACCATGAAGTCTATACCAGGAGAATGGCCTCTTTGGTTTCACCTTAGTGTCAAAGTCCCTTCCTTCGACTTCCTGATCCTCCAGGTACATGGAGAGGATGTTCAGGAAAGGGTATGAGCTCTCATTCTTGTTAACCACTCTAGTAATCACCCTGGCCATAATATTCCCGACGTTGATCGGGTACCCCACCATGATAGACCCCACAATAATATCTTAGGAGACCGCCATATCACTGTCATGCGTAGTAGGGTCTAACTGGCTGCAAACAAAGGTTTCCCACCCCTTCGCCTCGAAGCTCTAATTGTTCCTATAGATCAGGACCCCAGGTGTCAGCCAAGCTGGAGTAGTCCCCGGAAGAGCAATTACCGATGCAAGCCACGGGCGGGCTAACTCATCCATAGACACCTTATCCAGATACAAGGACTCATCCTCGTCATTGAACCCATCATAATCATTCAAAGTCTTGAAATCAAACTTAATCTTCTTGTTCCATACTTTGGTAAAAAATGTGCCCTTTTTGATGTGGGCGACATTAGCGTAAAACCCTTTGACCAAGTGTTCATTGGCATCTTGTAGGTTGCTGGTGAAGAACTACCACCCAACTCTCTCATTGAATTGCCTCTTAATATTAGGGTTGTGCGATAGCAGATCTCGCTCAATGAAAACCCTCTCATGTGTAAGTGACCTCTGAGGCCACCACTCCCGAAACTTATGGTAGTCTTTCTCACTCACAAATCATTCTTGCCATACCACATGGTTTCTTGATCTCTCCAACCCTCCTGTCTGGGTGTCACCACCCCTCCCGTTATCAGGGATCTCAACATCTACATCAATAGGGTTTGCTGGTGAGTCCAAAGGTCTATTAGGAGGGGAAGTTGATGCTGATGCTGAAGACTCACTACTTTCCTCTGAGCCATTACACGATTCAGAAGAAGCAGGAGAAGAAGGGGGTTAAGGCTCGTCTCTCTTTTGGTATTTCCCTTGGAAGTCTACGAGAATATGGGTTGGCACTGAGTCTCCTTTCGAAACTTCCCAGGAAGGGACATATTCACTACCCACAGAATGGGATCCGACTATGTCCGTATTTTTGATGGTTTTTTGCAACTTCCCTATTGATTTCTGGACCGCTAGTGGTAGTTTGGTCCTTCCTTGTCCTCCTCTTCCCCTGCCTCGGGAGGATTCGGCCCTCCCTTTTTGTGTATCACCGGCACCTCTAGATCGGACCATTGTCTGCAGAAAATAAGCCATGAAACAAATTCAGAACTATGTATCAATCATATGGTTAAGCATTGCAGTTGAAGCTAAAACATTGCACATGGAAATAAAGTATAGCAGAGGACTTGCATACACTGCCTCTAAGAATCAGGATCCGCTGACCGTAGAAAAAGAGGTGCGGACGCATAAAGGCAACCACAGACTGCAGAAAAAGCACCGCGTCCACGAAATGTTGGGGATTAGACTACCCAATCTCTAAATCTGAGGTACTGTTGAGAGCGAAAAAATGGGCACGGCCGTGAAAGCTGCACCGTTGTCCGCGAAAAACGAACGCGGCAGCAGACCCATCTTGGAAGTTCTCTGAATTAAACATTTGTGGTTCGCGAAAATTGAAGCGCGACCGCATAAAGCAGGCTGCTGATAGCGTAATTTACACTATTGACCGAGGAAAACCAACCATGTTTTACTCAGTATTTTAGATAATCGCTGATCGCAGAATTATGGCCACGACCACGGAATTCAAAATGAACGGGTACTCTAGGGTTTTCACTTAGCATACAAATTAGGCAATTTAGGTGCTAAAACGAACAAACCCACCCCCTATTAGACATACACAATAAGTACACACATGAATTTATAACATCAATGCCTAGATTATGGGGATTACACAAACCCTAGTTTAAAAAAAAAGAAGTTAAACTAAAAGAAAACAAAAGCACAAATTTAAAAACAATGTGATGATTTGAGCATACTAGTTGTTTGATGAGTGTTGGAAATGAACTTTTGATTAGTGTTATGCAGATTAGGGCTAAGATTATAGGAGATGAACAGTGGGCTATTTCTGGTGAGAGTAAAAAGTGCGAAAAGGGTAAAAGGAGGAGGGCCTTCCTATTTTTACTAAAACACTAAGGGCCCACACCGACCTACCTGGCGCGGCCGCGGAATTTTTGCTGTTTTGAAGAGTTGCAGAATCAACACTACCGCTGAGAGTGGAAAAGTGGTCGCGGTTATGGTGGCGGAATAAGGTCCGCTGACCGTGAAAAAGCCACCGAGGACGCAGTTGAAACTTAAGAGAGGTCACATTTTGGACCTTTCAAGTCCGCGTCCACTACCAAATCACGCCCCCGTGAAAAAGTTTTCGCTGACCGCGGAATCGTGAGCGCAGTCAGCAGTCCAAATGCATACTTAGCCAAATTTTCCAGTATTAGTCCTGTACTGCACCAAAAATTCCTACACAAATCTCATAACCAGTTAGTCCAGAACAAATCCTACACTAAGAAGAAAATCAAAAAGGAAGAAAAAAACATGGGTTTCCTCCCATAAAGCGCCTGATTTAACATCGCAGCACGACACATGTTATCATCCTCATTTGAAATTGATCAAGGTCACAACATGGCTGTCATCAACTTTTCCCAGATAATGTTTGACTCGGTGCCCATTAACTCTCAAAACTTTACCTTTTTTATTCTTCAAATAAAGAGCACCAAATGGAGTTACATGTACCCCTTCAAAAGGGCTACTCCATTTTGACTTGAGCTTTCCCAGAAATAGTCGTAACCGAGAGTTGAATAAGAGAACCAAGTCACCCTCCTTGAATTCTTTACTCCGGGCATACTTGTCATGTAAGTAATTGAGTTGCTCTACCCGGAGATTTGCTACAACATCCCACTCAAGATTCAACCTCTTCAGCGCCCACATGGCCTTGTGCTCTAACTCAACCAGAAGATGGCATGCTTTCCAAAATACCAACCGGTACAGAGACATACCAATTGGAGTCTTATAAGCAGTCATGTAATCCTACAAAGCATCATCCAGTTTCCTTGACTAGTTAGTCCTATTTGCATTAACAGTTTTTGACAATATGCTCTTTATCTTACTGTTGGAGACCTCAACTTGTCCATTAGCCTGAGGATGACAAGGGGTTGATACCTTGTGATTGACACCATACATTGCAAATAGAGTGTCAAATGCCTTATTGCAGAAATGAGAACCCCCACTGATGATTGCCCGAGGAGTGCTAAACTGTGTGAAGAAATTTTTCTTGAGAAATGCCACCACACTCCGAGTTTCATTGTTGGGCAAAGCCACGGCCTCTACCCACTTGGAACATAATCAACGACCACCGGAATGTAAGTGTTGCCACATGAACTCACAAAAGGCCCCATGAAGTCTATACCCCACACGTCAAAAATGTCAACCTCAAGAATAATAGTGAGTGACATTTCATCCTTCTTGGAAATTCTACCGGCTCTCTGACACTCATCACATCCCTTTACAAGCTCACCAACATATTTATACAGATTAGGCCAATAAAAACCACAGCTAAGAACCTTTGAAGCAGTTCTCGCCCCACCATGATGACCACCGTAGGGCTAGAATGGCAAGCATCAAGAATACTCATTTGCTCCTCTTCTGGAATACATCTCTGGATCATACCATCATTACAAATCTTGAAAAAATAAGGTTCATCCCAGTAATATTCCGAGCTGTCCTGTTTAAGCTTCTTCCTTTGGTTAGAAGAGAGCTCACTCGGGATAATGCCGGTCACAAAAAAATTAGCCACATCGGCGAACCAAGGCATACTATTCAAAGATACTGAGAGGAGTTGTTCATCCGGGAATGCATCATTAATTTTGAGACCATCTTTGGGTCTCCCCTCATCTTCCAAGCGGGACAAGTGGTCCGCCACTTGTTTTTTACTTCCCTTTCCGATCAATAATCTCTAGGCCAAATTCTCGAAGAAACAAAACCCATCTCATCAATCTAGCTTTAGAATCCTTTATGGTCATCAAGTAACGGAGTGTCTCATGATCAATATGAACAATCACTTCGACACCCGTGAGATAAGGCCTAATCTTTTTCATTGCAATCACAATTCCTAGCAACTCTTTCTCCGTCACTATATAATTGACCTGGGCATCATTCATAGTTTTGCTTGCATAGTACACCAGATGAAACATCTTGTTTACCCTTTTCCCCAAGACCGCTCCAACCGCAACGTCACTAGCATCACACATGATCTCAAATGGAAAGCTCCAATTGGGTGCGGTGATGATGTGAGTGGTAGTCAATTTATACTTGAGAAGCTCAAAAGCTTTCATGCACTCATCATTAAACACAAACTTTGCACCCTTTTCCAACAATTTACACAAGGGATTAACCACCTTGGAGAAGTCCTTGATGAACCTTCGGTAGAACCTCGCATGCCCAAGAAAGCTCCTCACTCCTTTGACGGAAGTAGGAGGAGGGAATTTTAAAATCACTTCAATCTTCGCTTTTTCCACTTCGATACCGTTCTTTGAGATCTTATGGTCGAGGACAATGCCCTTCTCGACCATAAAGTGGCACTTTTCCCAATTAAGCATTAGATTTGTCTCTTCACATCGGGCCAACACTTTGTCAAGATTACCCAAGCATTCTTCAAAAGAGTCACCCATAAGACTGAAATCATCCATGAACACTTCCAAGAAGTCCTCCACAATGTTCGTAAATATAGCCATCATGCACCGCTAAAAAGTAGGCGATGCATTACACAAACCAAATGGCATTCGTAAAAATGCAAAGGTGCCATACGGACATGTGAAGGTGATTTTCTCCTGGTCCTTCGGTGCAATCATAATCTGGTTGTAGCCTGAGTACCCATCCAAAAAGCAATAGTAGGAACATCCAGCAAGTCTATCCACCATTTGGTCAAGAAATGGCAATGGAAAATGATCTTTGTGGGTCACTTTGTTCAGCTTCCGGTAGTCCATGCATACCCTCCATCCGGTGACAGTTCTAGTAGGGATAAACTCATTTTGCTCATTTGTGACCACAGTCACCCCGTCCCTTTTCTGCACACATTGTACCGATGAAGTCCATGAACTATCTGAGATGGGGTACACAACCCCTGCATCTAGCCACTTGATAATTTCCTTCTTGACGACCTTTACATACCTTCATTCAACCTCCTTTGATGTTCCATGAAGGGTTTGGCATCATCCTCAAGTATAATCTTGTGCATGCAAAAGGCGAGGCTTATCCCCCCGAATATCAGCTAGAGTTCTTCCAATTGCCCTCTTCCTTCTTTGAAGCACCTCAAGGGTGGCATCTACCTACACGTTAGTAAGGCATGAAGAAAGAATAACACGTAAAGTTGAACAAGGACCTAAAAGGTCATACCTGAGGTGGGGAGGCAAAGGCTTCAACTCCAATACTGGAGGTTCCTCGATGGAGGGCTTTGTTGGTGGAGTCTTTCTATTCTCAAGATCCAAGGAAAGTTTACGAGGATCATGGGAGTAAGAACCCATTCCTTGCAAGGCATTGACATACTCTACCAAGCCTTCATCCTCAGTCACATCATAGTTTAACAATACAGCTTCCAAAGGATCATCCAAATTGATCATGGCACTCGTTTCATCAACTATCACCTCCGCCACCCGATCCACAAAAGAACAAACCTCAGTACTATTTGGCTACCTCATTGATTTGCACATGTGGAAAACTTTTTCATCACCCACCCGGAAGGTGAGCTCCCTGCTTCCACACCAACCAATACCTTCCCTATTTCTAGGAAAGGCCTTTTCAATATTATCGGCACCTCATAGTCAACTTCACAATCGATAATCATAAAATCCGCAAGCAAAATAAACTTGTCAACTCGGACAAGAACATCATCAATAATACCAAGCGGCCACTTCATTGTTCTATACGCCATTTGCAATCTCATTGAAGTAGCTCTTGGTTGACCAATACCCAAAATTTTGAATATAGAGTAAGGCATCAAGTTTATACTCGCTCCCAAATCACACAAGGCCTTTGCAAAATCTGCACTCCCAATGGTACATGGAACGGTAAATGCGTCGGGATCTTCAAGCTTTGGAGCCATCGAGTGCACAATGGCACTCACTTGATAAGTCATTTTGATGGTCTCACAATCCATAGATCTCTTTTTAGTTACCAAGTCTTTGATAAACTTGGTATATCCCGGCATTTGCTCAAGATCTTCCACCAAGGGCACATTGATTGACAAACTTTTCATCATCACAATAAACTTCTTGAACTGGTTTTCATTTTTCTGCTTTGCAGGTTTTTGAGGGTAGGGTGGAGGAGGCCTTGGCAAAGGAGCCTTTGCTTTAGGCATTACCATTTTCGGTATGTCTATCACGTGTTCCCTAGATGGGTTCACGTCATTTTGAGTCTCCCCCTCATTGTCATGAATATCAATTCCCACCTCACCATTCACATTCTCTTCACTCATTTGCTTATCAACTGTTGGATCATCATCATTATGCACGTCAACAACATCACTCACAACTTCCTTTTGCTTGGAGGTACTTGCTTCACCACCTCTACCGCTCCTTGTGGTCATCACCATCGTATGGCCAATATTGTTCCCACCCTTCGGGTTTACTACCATGTCACTAGGTAGTTCCTCTTAGGGTGAGTGTTCAAATCATGTGAAATCTGGCTAAGTTGGACCTCCAGATTGCAGGTAGAAGTATTATGGGATGCCAATTGAGCATCGGAGTCGGCGTTCTTCTTCATCATTTACTCAAACATTGACTCAATCCGACCCATCTCATTGTTGGACGAGCTAGGACCTTGGGACGAAAATAGAGGTAGATTGTTTGGTTGTTGAAACATTGGAAGCCTTTGAAAACCAGACCCCTGATTACCTTGATTACTGTTATTCCAACCCCCTTAGTTGTTGTTGCCGCCCCAATTGCTATTGTTACCCCAATTATGATTATTCCCTTGCGATCTCCACTGTTTATTTGGAGCATTGCCTCATTGTCCTTGATAGTTGTTGGCATACAACACCTCTTAACTTTGCTCACCATAACCATCATCATGGTTGTGACCACTACTACCTTGCTCAAATTGATCTTGATTGCTTTACATTTGTTGACCAGGCTGTCTCCTCTTGTTTACCAATAGATTAACTCCTTCTATTGCGTTTACTTGCTTTGGTCCCTGAATCCGCTGAAACTGTGCTTTGGCTAACTAGTTCATTATTGTGGTCAACTCAGTTATAGCTTGTCCGTGGTCCTAAATTTCCTTGTGAATATTTATGACATGAGGGTCCCCCTAAGGAACATTCGCCCGACTCTGTCAGGCTGAGGAAGTATTAGCCATCTCATCAAGAATGTCACAGGCATCGGTAGATGACGACTTCATAAAATTACCCCCTTCTAGCTAGTTTACCACACATTGATTGGTCGTGTTTATACCCCGATAAAACATCTGTTGGATCATTGGTTCAGTCATATCATTGTTGGGGAATTCCTTGACCATATTTCTATATCTATCCCATATTTCATGAAGGGGTTCATTTGGTTCTGCTTAAATGCTAAGATCTCATCCCTTAATGCAGCCATATATCCCGGTGAGAAAAAATTGTCTATAAACTTGTCTGCCAACTCATCCCTCGTAGTGATGGAATGGTTCAGGAGTCTTTTGAACCATTCCAGAGCTTTCCCTCTAAGTGAAAAAGTGAACAATCTCAGTCTCAATGCACCCTCCAAAACATTTGTTTGTTTGCTTCCCTAGCAGGTATCCACAAAGCCCTTTAAATGTTTATATGCATGATGGGGAGCGCCTGTGAAGTACCCTCTTTACTCCAATAATGTCAACATGACATTTGTAATCTGGAAATTGCTCGCCCAGATCCAAGGTGAAACAATTGCACTTGCGTAACCTTCATTTGGAAGCACCCGATAAGCTGCTTGTGGAGGCGCTGGGGAAGGGTCTGAAATGTTTTCATTGGCCTTGTGGCCTCTTCTTTGAGCTTGAGGTACTAGAGGCACCTCATCTTCACCATTATCATCTACCTCCTCCCCCAGGAGAACATTTGCGATAGGAACATTATTTGCCATTTTTTAGCTGAATCGATTAACTCACACAAGTTAGTAAAACAGAAGGAAAGAAAAACAAGACACATAACTAGTCAGATAGATAGTCAAAATCATTTATCTCCCCGGCAACGATGCCAAAAAGTGATCATCTCTAATACTACACCACTATATAATGGCAAGGAGTGGTCGATGTAGCTTTTACCCGAAGGGTCGGGATCGATTACCATAAAGAGTAAATATTGGTTGGGAGTTGGGTTTCTATCTAATCTAGATATGCATGTTGCTTTTAATTGCACTTCTAACCATGATTGGAATTGTTTCTATACTACTTTTAATGCTACTGATTGCTGAAAATAATCTAAGTACAATGTTTTTGTAAGAGTTTTCTCAACTGATAAAAGGCATTAGGGAAGTGACTTATACCTAGGAAAGTATCTAATGTGGTCTAAATTTAGGACAAGCTTGTTATATTTGGGGTCGTGATATAACTGTTACACATAGTTACTCACTCTATACCTCTCGGTAGTTTGAGTGACTTTGCCCTAATTGGCTTTCTCAAGCCCAATTGAGTGTTCAAATAATACAAGTAAAATGGCTCAAGTCGGGTATTACTATCTCTAGGTTTATCCCTTTAATTGGGGCTATCAATATCTTGAATGCACCCAACTCTTTGTTAGCCTAATTTTCCTAGACTTAGTCCCTCTTTCTCAAGAAGAGTCTAACTCATAAAGGCATGAATCAGCATTGGCAACCACTAATTCTACAATAAAAGCATGAATCAAGCTAAATATCACTAACCCATAAACATTTAAGCCATAAAATTGAAGACCTATTAAATACCCACACTAGGGTTGGGTCACAACCCTAGCTAATGGGTTTTAAATATAGAGTAAGGCATAAAATTTATACTCTCTCCCAAATCACACAAGGCCTTTGCAAAATCTGCACTCCATATGGTACATGGAATGGTAAAATGCGTCGGGATTTTCAAGCTTTGGATCCATCGAGTGCACAATGGCACTCACTTGATGAATCATTTTGATGGTCTCACAATCCATAGATCTCTTTTTAGTTACCAAGTCTTTCATAAACTTGGCATATCCCAGCATTTGCTCAAGAGCTTCCACCAAGGGCACATTGATCGACAAATTTTTGATCATCTCAATAAACTTCTTGAACTGGTTTTCATTCTTCTGCTTTGCAAGTCTTTGTATAGTGGTAAGTATTCTCGTCTGTCACGGGGGTGACCCGGGTTTGATCCCCGGCAAAGGCACCAAAAAGTGATCAGCTCCAACCTTATACCACTATATAATGGTAAGGAGTGGTCGATGCAGCATTTACCCAAAGGGTCGGGATCGAATACCACAAAGAGTAAATATTGGTTGGGAGTTGGGTTTCTATCTAATCTAGCTATGCGTGTTACTTTTAATTGCACTTCTAACCATGCTTGGATTTGTTTCTATACTACTTTTAATGCTAATGATTGCTGAAAATAATCTAAGTACAATGTTTTTGTAAGAGTTTTCTCAAATGTTAAAAAGCACTAGGGAAGTGACTTACACCTAGACGAGTATCTAATGGGGGTCTAAATTTAGGACAAGCTTGTTATATTTGGGGCCGTGATATAACTGTTACACATAGTTACTCACTCTATACCTCTCTGTAGTTTGAGTGACTTTGCCCTAATTGGCTTTCTCAAGCCCAATTGGGTGTTCAAACAATATAAGTAAAATTGGCTGAAGTCGGGTATTACTATCTCTAGGTTTAGCCCTTTAATTGTGGCTATCAATCTCTTGAATGCATCCCAACTCCTTGTTAGCCTAATTTTTCTAGACTTAGTCCCTCTTTCTCAAGAAAAGTCTAAGTCATAAAGGCATGAATCAGTGTTTGCAACCACTAATTCTACAATTAAAGCATGAATCAAGCTAAATATCACTAACCCATAAACAATTAAGACTTAAAATTGAAGACCCATTAAAGACCCACACTAGGCTTGGGTCACAACCCTAGCTAATGGGTTTATCTACTCATAATCAAGGTAGAAATCAAAGATGAAGATGAAATATAAGCCATAAAGGTTGATTACAAGAATAAAATCTAAGAATATAAGCTAAAGCTACTCTAAAATCACTTAAAGTGGTAAAGTACAGCTGTTCACGAGCTCCCTGATACCAAAGATACCCTAAAATGTGAAAAAGATCTATTTATACACAGCTCAAATTATTGGACAAAATAACCCTACGAAGATTCCATTGTCAGCGAAATAATGGGCGCCTCAGCGCATGGACTTTCGCGGCCGTGCAAAAGCGGGCGCGGAACACTTTTCTTCTCTTTTGTGCTTGGTCTGGACTTGATTTCACGGGGAGCTTAAAAAGTACAACCTTAGCATTTGCATCAAGCGCTGCCGTGCAATTTGGATGTGGACCGTGCTTCTTAGTTAGGCTTGACTTGCAGGGTCTCTGAACTTTGATCGACACTCTTAGCGAAATTTGCACTGTGGCTGCATCAGGTATTTAGCTGCCACGCAATTTTACCGCGGTCAGCTATCTCTATTGTACCCAAAAATACCTTCTGTGAATCTCAATTCCACGGACAACGTAATTGTGGCCGCCTCAGCGGTGAACCTTCCGCGACTGCTCTTTTTCTTCGCTGTCAGCGTTTCTATCTCAGCTTTGAACTTGTGCAGTTTTAACTCCTTTATGAGCTGGTTATGACTTTCTTGCCTCATTTTGACCAAACTCTGCAGACAAGCACAATAAGACAGTTGTCGGGAATACTTTCACATATTTTTGATCTAAAACCTAAGCAGAAGAGAGCGTAATATAAGCTAGAATCCATAGTTATCAACAGATGTCTCCGTATCAATCCGCAAGACATTACTAAACTCGCTTATGACTCGTAGCACCTATAAACCTATAGCTCTGATACCAACTTGTCACGACCCAACTTTCCCTCCGTTTGGGTATCGTGATGGCACCTAGTCTTAGGGACTAGGTAAGCCTAACTTGTACTGAAATGCAACGATATTAAATGAAATTTAACAGTCTTGAAGTAGAAATCTCTACAAAATTTATGATTCCCAAAACCCGGTAGTACAAGTCACAAGCTCTACAGAGTTCGCTACAACTTCTAAATACAACTGTTTGGAAATAAATACAACAGTGTGATCACGAAATAGGAAGGTCACTCTGAAGCCTGTGAACGCAGCAACAGGGTTACCTTGACTTCTCGGTAAGAGTCCGCACAACTGCTAATGATCAATACTAGGATCTGCACAAAAGAATGTGTAGAAGTGCAGTATGAGTACACCACAATAGTGCCCAGTAAGTATCAAGACTAATCTCGGTAGAGTAGTGACGAGGAGCAGCCAAGACACATACTGGTCTAATAAACTGAACAAGTATAAGTATAGGAACAACAGAACATGATATCTATATAAAGACTACATAGTATGGCTAACAATACAGTGACTGCAATAAGGAAGGAAATATCAAGTAACAGCGGAACACCGCAACAAGGACACAGAAGAGTGAACGGGAACACAACCCAAATCCGAAATCACAAATACAGTAAAGATAAGTAATAACTCAACAACTACAATAGTTTTCACATCAGGTCTTAACCAACAAACTCCAATCAATTAGTCAAAACCTTCAAGTATAAATGTTTCCCCCATAAGTTTTTGAATAAAAATCTTTAGGATATAATCCTTCCCAATAAGGACATTCCGAAATATACTTCCTTCAAATAAATATCCTTCAAACATAGTTCTTTCAAGATAAATACTTTTTGAATATAAACTTTTCAAATAAATATTCTTCGGATATAAGTCACCCTATGACACCTCATCTCATAATCATACGATACGAGTCTCAATACGTGAACCCTAACACTTGGCGTCTTGTGCCCTCATCACACCTCATAACCGTACTGACGACTCACATGCCAAATAGAGCCATTCTCACATGGAAGGCAAGTAAATAAGGGTGTGTGTCTATACTCAGCAAAATCAAGAAAAACCTCTTATCCGAAAAGGGTAAGGGTGCTTACCTACGTGTATGCTTGTTCAAGTGTCCTAATATACTTCGTACTATCTAGTAAGTATAAGGAAAATAACGGATAACAAGTAGAATGTTTAAAGGAATGTAAGCATAGAAGAATAGCAGCTCAGAACACAGATATAACCACAGGGGATCTCACAGGATACCGTCCCGTAGTCCCAAACACAAATGTGCAGGGCGATCTACTGGAATACCGTTCCATAGTGCTAAAGTAAATGTGCAGAATAGGGAGATCTACCAGGATAATGTTCCATAGTCCCAAAGTAAATATGCAGAATAGGGGGATCTACCGGAATATCGTTCCGTAATCCCAAAGTAAATATGCAGCGCAACTAACAGAGATAACAGTTACAGCATGGCAAAAACCTTGTGCATCAGCACAGCATGTACTACAACAACAATGACAATAATACCAAGTACGACAAGTAAATCAACTCAAGAACTTTAAGTCACAAAGAAATGTAGAACTCATTCACAAGGAATAACCACATTAAAAAAAACTAGGCGTAAAGAGAGCGGCTCAACAAGGAGGGAAACAATATGCCACAACAGTTCTACAATATACAGTTAATCAACAAGGAAAAACTAATACAAGTCAAATGGTTCCAAATAAGGGCAAGTCAACTAAAACATGTGATATCTAGACTTCTTTTAAGGTTGGGCAATTACGAAAAATATTCAACAATTCAGTTAAAGATAGACAGAGGAAGGGTAATCTTACTCTTAATTAAGACTAAACAATTCATAGGAGGAGATAATGATAATTTCAAATAAAGATAAGCAGTTGTGAAGAGATATCATGACAATAGGAGAGGTAGAATCATCAATTAAGTCAAATAAGAGTCAAATAGGCAATAAGAGTGAATCCTAAAGTAATTAATTCTAAATTAAGCATGTAGAGGTGAAACTAGTAAATAGGATCTCAGTCATATCAAGAACAACTTTATACACAGTGAATATAAGGACCTAAGAACCCTAAAAGGCCAATTTTCTACAAATAAGTCTAAGCACGCACTCGTCACCTCACGTGCACGAACTACAATCAACATAGAAGACTCAAATACTAAGGGAAAATCCCCCACACAAGGTTAGGCAAAATACTTACCTCAAAGACAACAAACCGATACTCTAAAATGAACTTCTCGGGTGAAAAGTCCTCCAAACAGCTCAAATCTAACCAAAATAATTTCAAAGCACAAAAAAACTCATAAAAGGCTATTCCGGATCATAGAGTCTAAATCTTTAACAAAATCCAAAAATCAGTCCAAAAGTCGACCCCCGGCTCATACCTCAAAACCCGAAATTTTTACAAAAACTGAATACCCATTCCATTACGAGTTCATCCATACAAAAATTATCTAATTCCGATACCATTTCACCCTTCAAATCATGATTTTTCATTTTGAAAACTTTCTTCAAAAACCACCATTTTCCTTAACTCAAAACACAAATAAATTGATAAAAACAAAGATAAATAATGGAATATATTAAATTCTAGGTGAAGGACACTTACCCAATCAATTTGTTTGAAAAACCCAAAAAGAAGCTCCCAAAACCGAAGTCTAAAACTCAAAATATAAAGAAAATGGCCAAACCTTCATCTTAAATATTTCTGCCAGAACTTCCTCTTCTGTAGACAAGGAACCGCATCGAGAAAAAGTCCGCATCTGCAAACTTTGCTAATAGGCCTGGGACCGCATCGGCGGATATATAACAGCACTAGCGGCACCGCAGAAGCGAAAAAGGAAGTCGCATGAGCGAAATAAATCGCAGGTGCGATCGCTGGACCGCAAAAGCGGCCTCCACACCTGCGCCCCAGCCTTCGCAGAAGCGAGCAATCACCCAGGCCTTCATGGCCGTAGAAGCAGCTAGGCTCACGCAGAAGTGGAGCTGCACCTGTGCTCAAGGTCGCAGGTGCGAAAACACCAGAACTAGACCTGTTCAAAACTATGCAAAACATCTGAAAGTCGTCCGAAACACGCCCGGGGCCACTGAGACCCCGTCCAAGCATACCAACAAGTGCCATACCCTAACATGGACCCGCTCGAGATCTCAAATCACATCTAATAACGCCGAAATCACGAATCGCGCCATGAATCGAACTATGAACTTCCAAATCTTCCAACTTTGAAAACTCGTGCCGAAACAAATCAAACCAACCTGGAATGACACCAAATTTTGCAGACAAGTCTCAAATGACATAATGGAGCTGCTCCAACTCTTGGAATTGCATTCCAACCCCAATATCACTAAAGTCAATTGTGGGTCAAGCTTCTCCATTTTCCAAACTTCAACTTTTCCAACTTTCGCCAAAATGCCTCAAATTACCCTACGGACTTCCAAATCCGAATCCAAATGCACGCCTAAGTCCAAAATTACCATACGAAGCTACTGACATCATCCAAAACTCATTCTGGAGCTGTTTACACAAAAGTCACATTCCGGTCAAATTCTCACCGCTTAAGCTTCCAAAACTAGATTCCTTCTTCCAATTTGACTCTGAATCATCTGGTAACTGAATTCAGCCACTCACACTAGTCGACACATAATATCAAGATGTTCAATACCTTACGCTGCCGAACAGAGCTTAAATTCTCAAAATGACCAGCCGGGTCGTTACATCCTCCCCCTCTTAAATAAACGTTCGCCTTCGAAAGTTCCAAGATTCTCCTCAAAGTCATCACATCACTGAATGCACACTTCCAACACACACCCGCGGGTGATCCCACATCACCCCATTCCATATAAACCTGACGAAACCATCAACAACTATAATTTAGCCTTTCTACCAATATCGATAAGCCTTATAGCCAAAATTTTCACCTTCCATAAATTTCCAAAAGACCCGATTCGAAATCTATATCCAGTATCAGTCTCAACCAACTGCATCAACTCATGCCTACACCTTATACAGTACAACCACACAATATGACCCATTACATATAGGCCCACAATGACATTTTTTATCACAATATCTACCCGAAAACAAATCCAGCACCGGCCACAAGCTTCATATTCGTTAGAACTCTGTTTCAAACCTCCATAAGGCTGACAATGATGCAAGGAACATGAAAACCTCATAACTAAACACCTGAATCACCAAGTCACAACTAACACCACCGAGCACGCACCCCGTAAGCTAAGATTTAAAAAGCACAAAATAAAAATGACTGAATATGTAAAGAGAAAGACATAAGAGAACTACCAGTCTTGCCCGACAGGCACAACTCTCTATCAGTACTATACTATGAATCAATATAATAAGAAAAGAATCAAAGAATATGAATAATTCACAAGGATCTCATCCTGATATAACTCTCCACCGCGACATGCAGCCTGACTCAACATATCAAATCACATGAAATTACGAGGGTCTTGCCCTCAACTCTAAATCACCGGTCAAATATACATCATACCATTTGAAATCATCCACTAACTTAGTTCTGCCAATAAAATCACAACGCTCACTGAACTACCACCCCGGTAGAGTACCAAATCACAAGTCGTAACATAGAATACTCATGAGTCACATCAAGATCTACCATAATGGATGACAAGAATTCACTACTAGTCTATAACTCATAATAATGAATAGAAACAGACGATAAACATGGGCTATCACTCATAGAACCTCCCAACAAGGCAACACATAAATAGAGTGCAAATCATTAAACACATCCAAGCATAACTAAAATAAAATATGGAAGGTATTGCTCTATAAAAAATCAAAAGCATACATGTATGACACCATCTGGCGCAACAACCTCAAGCCTACCATATGAAACACATCAACGGGCCGGGCCTCCCCTCTTTGGCGCCCTATACTCACCTGAATACCTCGCTGTGACACATTTGTCCGAAGTCGGACAATCTCTCACCATGTTGCTAGTATCCTCACACTCAAAGCAACCCCTTCTACTGAACACCTGAATCACAAACTGAACTGGCTGACACATGAAACCTCTACCATGTCGCACCTTGCCTCCAAAATAAGGACTAGCAGATCTATCCGATCTACGAGGCCTCCTCGCCTCCCTGTAATCTCTCTCATGATATCATCTATCCTCTTGCTCCTGGTCCCACATGCCCTCTAACTAGCGAGTGATCCCTACCACGTGCTGAAATGAAACATCTAACTCTAACTCCCGAACCATGCTGAACCGAATATCATGCTTGAACCTCTCAACAAATCTACAGACTCTCTCTCTAACTGTAGCGACCAAGGAAGTGCATGTCTGACCAAATCACTGAAACTGACGGCATACTCTAATACTGACATAGTGCCCTGGCACAACTGCTCAAACTTCGTGCGCCATGTATCCCGAAGGGACTAAGGTACAAGCTTTCTCAAAAACATCTCTGAAAACCCATGTAAGTGAAGCTGCATCGGCCGGGCTACCCAAATCATATGCCCGCCACTACTGATTAGCCGCTCCCTTATGTTGGAACGTAGTAGAAGAAGCCCCCAATCGTATCAAAAATACCCATAATGCGGAGAATTTGATGACATTCCTCTACGAAACCCCGTGCGCTCTCTGAAGCCAAATCACTGAATGTAGGAGGGTATATTTTCTTGAACCTTGCAAATCTAAGATGCCCTTCCTCGAATGCTATTGCACTAACCATGGGCTAGAACCACAGTCTGTGTCGCCATGAAACCTAGAACCTGACCAACGTGAACTCGCTGCTTTGGAGCGTGGGCGGCGAGAGTGAGTCCCTCCCCCGGTCTGTGAAGTAGCTGGTGCAACCGGAATAAACCCCTCCTAAGATGATGTACCAAACATGCTCAGGAATTGTGCAAAAGTCCCCTGAAGTACGGGGGTAACAACAGGCGCCTCCAGTACCTGCCCCTAACTAGAGCTACTAGAGGCTCCTCAACCGCTGCTCTAGTAGGTGTTCTGGCTGTGGCACGAACTCCTCATCGGCCTCTGCCTCTCCCTCTGGCAACACCTACTCTGGGAGCAGCACCATCGATAACTACAACTCGTGTCCTCACTATCGGTGAGAGAATGGATTGATAAAAGTTCAAATTCGAGATCAATAATCTCGCACAATAGGAATGAAGGAAATGAGATTATCTTAATAGTTCCGTAGCCTCTTGAAGATAAGTACACACGTCTCCGTACCGATCCGTAAGACTCTACTAAACTTGCTTATGACTCGTAGCACCTATGAACCTAGAGCTCTGATACCAACTTGTCACGACCCAACTTTCCCTATGTTTGCGTATCGTGATGGCACCTAGTCTTAGGGACTAGGTAAGCCTAACTCGTACTGAAATACAATGATAATAAATGAAATTTAACAGTCTCAAAGTAGAAATCTCTATAAAAATTATGATTCCCAAAACCCAATAGTACAAGTCATAAGCTCTATAGAGTTCGCTACAACTTTTAAATACAATTGTTTGGAAATAAATACAACAGTGTGAACATAAAATAGGAAGGTGAGTCCGAAGCCTGCGAACAAAGCAACAGGGTTACCTTGAGTCTCCTCCGCAAGAATCCGCACAACTACTAATGATCAATACCAGGATCTGTACAAAAAATGTACAGAAGTGTAGTATGAGCACACCACAGCGGTGCCCAGTAAGTATCAAAACTAACCTCGATGGAGTATGGATGAGGAACAGTCAAGACACTTACTAGTCTAATAAACTGAACAAGTATAAGTATAGGAACAACAGAACATGATAGCTATATATACACAGTTGTTTGTCATAGCGGTGGGAACATCTTAATGATGAGAATATGTCCCGATCAAAGTACTCCTTATCGACAACTTGTTTGACATATTCTTGGACATTTTTATTTGGTGCCGAATCCATTTTAGAGCTCAAAGTACCTAAAAAAGGAGTAAACATGTTAAATACCTGTATGGACACTTACAACATTTTATTCGGAGGTATTTAGGCCAAAGAAAGAGATCAAAAGTCCTTAGGATTAGAAATGGTGAAGCTACTATTTTGCTGTCTAGGCTTCAATGAATCACGATCGCGGAATCTGAGACACGATCACGAAGAACAATTGGGTTTCCAGCTATGGTAAAGCTACACGATCACAAAAGGATATACGCGATCGCGAAGTGCTATTTTGGTTTTCAACAGAATTAGACCTACGCGGTCGTGGAATGGGGTATCACAATCGTGAAGGTCTTCTTCCTCGCCCAATAACAACTCATTTGGGTATTTCATCAAACAGTTCGTGTGCCCCAATTTTCTTAGAAAGTTCATACCATCAACCCATGGATTTTTACCCCGAAACTTCATAGAATATCACTCAAACTCTCAACCAATCTCTCACAGCAAGCACGTAAAGCACACAACATTTTCATTTGACAAAGAAAATAAAACTCAAGCCCTAAAACCTTGAAAATATGGATGCCCTTCTACTATTTCACAGTAAGAATTGGAAAAGTGAGAGTTAAGGGAGAAATATACTTACCTTGAGGATGATAAGTGAGTGAAGCAATGGAATTGAAGCAAGAGGAGGACTGGAGATAGTTTCAGGGTTTAGAGGAGTAGGAATAGCCATTACTATGTTTTGGGGCAAAGTCGACGTCCTTTGTTATATCCAATGTTTTAAGGTTTAGAACTTACCTGTTAACTGCGATAGCGTGAAAACACTTGCGTTCGCGTAAAACAAAATTACCAAAAAGACGTGATTGCATTTCTGCGATCGCGTAGGGATAGAAAAATCTTGTTCTATGCGAACACGTGGCTTTTTATGCAATCGCGATTATGTGCAATTTTTCTGTAGCTACTGCTTTGTACTGCCCGGACCATGCAACTTGCTCAAAACAACTCCAAAAAATGTGAAACTTGGGAGATAGTGAAAAATAATATACTAAGCTATTCTAAAAAAGAAAATTTCAAAAACGACTAAAAATATTGAAAATGATGGGTTGCCTCTCACCAAGCTCCGCATTTAACGTCGTGGCACGATGCGAATTAACTTTACCACTTTTATTGCCACTTGGACGATATAAAATGGGCACCTAACTTGGAATCAAGCTTGTGACCACAAGCAACGGGGGGTGGTAAGTAGATGATCAATCCCTCACATTAATTTCTTCATTTTGTATTTCTTGGCTTTCTTGTAAGGAATGTCATTTTGCCTTCTTGAATATGCAAATTGCAAACTGTATGTCTCTTGTTTTTCTTTTTTGCACTTCCATATGGATTCGCACGGCTCAATTCTCGTATCCCCATGCAATTCCAAAGTTAAAAAATGCTTGGAACGCAACCTCAAGCCTTCAAAATGCAATTTTCCCGGATCTTGACATCCTCTTTTTCCCCCGAACTAGAGTCAATCTCAACCATATTTTCAATTAGGCCGGTTGACTCTAATTCTATATTTTTATTAGCATCACCAGCAAGCATGTAGTCGGTTGGAAGACGTTCAATTCTTGATTCCTTACAGTAAAGCTCACTTTCTTCCTCGAAGTCAGACTCTTCTTGACCTCTTTCCACACTCTCAAGTTGGTGGGCATAGTGAGCGTCAACCAATATTTTCATTTGACCTTCCAAAGTGTGGATATTCCCATCATTTTGAGTCAAGACTTGCTTCAAGTCCTCGAGTGCAAAGTTGTGCTTCTCCTTATTTTCAAGAATGACCTCCAACATGAGCATCATCCTCTTATTTTGAGCATTTGAGAGTTATTCTTGGTTTTGATCAAGTACCAAAGAAGGATTTTTGGCTTCAACCTCTAAGGAAGGTTCTTAGATATCATTCACTTTCGAGGCTTTTTGGACCTCTAAGTCTTCTAGCATTTCTCCTATTTGTGAGTGAAACCTTTCAAGCGCCAAATCATTTTGGAGGCTATTTTCTTAAAGCTCCTCCATGGCATTTTGCTCTTTGTTTCCTCCTTCAAGTAGACATTCTAATATGAGCTTGAACTCTCCATTTTGACCATGCTCAATTTCTTCCACTTCCATATACCTATACTTGTCATCACAAAAAGTAGAATCATCATAGCAGGGGATTTGGGAAGGGAAGGACAAATAAGCACAATAATCCCAATGACCATTTTGACGACAACACCTCTCACAAATTCTCCACTCATGGGTTTGAGTTTGTGAGCACAATTCGCCCCCGGGAGAATTTAAACAATTTTGCCATGAGTGTGGACCTCCACAATAAGGACAAGGGTCATCAAAGTATGTACAACTACCATCCGACCAATTTTCATTATGCAATGCCATTTTTCATAAACTAAGAAAATAATCAAGAAACAAACAAGAAAATAAACTAAAATAAGAAATATTAATTACACAAATATTCAAAATTTGGACCAAAGCACTTATGCTTACTTCTCAAACAACCTAAATATGCCAAATTGTTTCCCGACAACGGTGCCAATTTTGATGACGTCCAAATCCACTACTAAAAAGTAAATGGACACGATCACATGCAATATAATTTACCCAACTGTGAGTCGGGGTCAAATTCCACAGAGAACAATATGTAGGCGATTAGGCGTGTAAGAGAATTATCACTTATTATGCTAAGCCAAACACTTAGAATGGTTTTTGAAAATATTTATAACTAATTGCAAAAATGTAAACTAACCTAGAAAGCAAGTAAAATGATCAATGGCTACAAGTATGGATGCATTAGGAATTACACTCAAGTAACAATCCAATGTATTTCATGATTTAACAAATATGGGCGAGTTTATGTTAATTAGCCTCGGGTAATAATTCTATATTAGCTTCTTCCGAAGACTAACAAGACTTGTTAATTGAATTATCCCTAATACAATTAAGAGATTAAGCACACCCGAATATGGCGACAAGTTATTCAATCATATCCCTAGGTAGAATCTATAAAATGAGGGTTAAAGCCTCAAGTTCTTGTTAATTAATCTTTCCCAAAATTAATTCGAAGCAAATGGGCGAGATCTAGGGTTAGCTAATTCCTTTGGAAATATTAATGAACAAAAATAGTTAAAGAAACAATAACTCACTTCATAATAAATAAAAATTGTTCAATACATATGCATAACAAGATACTTAATCCACATTTTAAATATGAATACTCCCATAAACAAGATTCAGGTATTGGAATAAATACTACACACTTAGATATACAATACAAAGCAAGGAAATTAAGAAATGAACATAAATATGTAAGAAATTCTCAACCAAAAGCTTCAAATCTTCAAGACCCAAGTATGTGTGCAAGAACCCTAGCTCCAAAACTTGTGTTCTCTTCTCAAGATGTGTAAAGACTGACCAAAGATGCCAAAGATATTTTACAAATAAGCTAGGTCATGTGTTAAATGGTTTGGGGTTAAAAATGTGAAATTCCAGAACTATCCAAATTTTTGCGCAGATTTGTAAATCGCATTCACGAAAATAGGCTTGCGATTGCGAAGAGCAATGCTGTAAAGCACGACAATCACAGACCAGATCACGCGTTCGCGTAGAGCACTCTAGAGCAGTTGACCAACTTTTTCTTCGCATTCGCAGAAATTACCCTGCGTTCGTGATGTGTAGTTTTCTGGCCTTCTGTGATCGCATGACAGTGTTCGCGATCGCGAAGAGCATTATCTGGCAGCAGTTATTTTTCCTTAATTTCACACATTTTGACTTGGTTTCTTCCCTATCTTCTCTAAATCACTTGATACCTGAAATATGCCAATCAGCCTCAATAAATGCCTTAGTTTCTCAACAAAATCATGCAAAAGCCTAAGTATCATGAAGAGATACGTTGGTTAAATACCAACTTATCAGGTAACCCTCTCTACCAGGGATAACTGAATTCCTTACACACGAGGGTGACGCCTAGTGTAACTAGCACACTTAGTCTCTTAAGCTTAATTCTGCTCACATTGCTTTCTTTAGGGAAGCATTTTCCTGAAAGATTTTTAAAGGTTATTCTTCTGTTGTCTATTTTATTATTGCTGGAATCCGATTTTTGAAATTCTCTTGATGTTAACTATTATCACATTATTCAATCCCTAATTGATGTTCAGTTTATCTTGTTCACTAGTCTATGCTGATTTCTCTTACTCCGAGGGTCTAAATTTTTGTTCTGGTAATCACGTTGGACTCACCAACTCATTTCTCGAAATGAGGATATGACTTTTGACCTATACTCTTTTATTGTCTCAAGGCCTATCACCTCTTGTCTTTTCCTTCACTTGACTATAGACTCTATCATCATATTATATTTTGATTTACCGTTATCACCCATTTATCACATCTTACTCATAATACTTTACTTACTCACTTCTTATTCTCCTGCTATTATTTTCATCTATTACCTTATTCTGAAAACTTCAACAAAATATTCTTTCACTTTAAGCTCCCCTTGCTCTATCCACTAGCTCTTCGGGTCGCCTAGAATTCTCTCTTTATTATGGATGGGAGCCATACAAAGGTAAATATTTATCCCTTCTAAGATTCCACTACTTATCTTCTGAATTTTTTCTGGACATTCTAGTATTCATATCTAAATGTACTATTCTAGAGTGCTCCATCAGAGTGTCTCACATAGAGTACTATTACCACGTTTGCAATATCCTTTGGAAATGTCAGCTAATGCTAACAATCCATCCACCATTTTGAGTTACTCTAAGCCTAGCTGGATCATTATATCCCATCCTTCTCTTAAACAATATCTGTTAGCTCCCACAGGGCATAAACAAGATGGGTGAGGCCAATGGTATATATCTCTATTACTGTTGATGGTAACTAAATTACTTATATTTCTCTGCCTAAATTTTAAATACTGATAATCTTCACTAACTAGGTACCTCGTACCCTTCTCCACCTTGCTTCTTTTACTTATTAAAACTTATATCTTCCTTTTTATTCTCTCATTCTTTTTACCATATAGGTGGATAAATATTCATGCCATAGGGATCCTTACCAATAATCTTACATGTCTTAGTACTCACATGATCTGCTGAAGACCTCACATTTACTCATCATAAGCATGCTGCAAAATCGAGTTCTTCCAACTCAACTCTTCTGTAGCCACATTCAATCTCTTACCAATTGTCTTTCTGGATATAGGTATTGTTGTATTACGAATAAAATAAAAGTTAGGAGTTTGAATCTTATAATTGAGCTCTACCATACGATATAGAGTAAGAAGAAAGAGTGACAGTCCTAAATGCCCGTAGCCTCCTGATTATAAGTGTGGTGCACAACACATCCACAAACAAGACTCTACTAGACACGGCCTGTAGACTCCCTAGGATAGAACTGCTCTGATACCAAGTTCGTCACGCCTCAAAACTAAAGAGGCATGGCTGGCACCCAGTTCCATACTCGGCCCGAGCATACCATTCTGTAACTATGAACTCTGGAGGGGTAACCCTCAACTTAGGCCGATGAGGCCATATTCTGAATCGTCTGAAAATAATGTCTCTCTTATTTGTGGGGTAAACAGATCCAAAAGCTGATATATATATATAACTGTGTAGGCCAACGAAGCTGCCATAGACAACTACTGATATACAAAATATATAGGACTCGTCTTCAAGCCTCTAGGGATAACTGAACTGTATCATGGTCAGGATAGGGCTTCGACCTACCCATCAAACCTGTATATATATATATATAAAATAGACTCCAAGGAATATACCAAGTAACTCCGAGGAAATGGAGCTTACCAACCAACCGATGTTTGACTTTGTCTACTTGGAAGGTCTATCTAGCTATCTATCAGGACCAGCAGGCATGGAATGCAGCATCCCCAACAAAAGAGACGTCAGTATGAAATAATGTATCGAGTATTTAAGGCAACATAATAATAGAAAGATGAAATCGAACTGATAATATAATAATTGAAAGTACCTGAGAGTCAAATGTGATTTGAAAATATGCTTACCTACTAATACTGACTCATCTCTCTCAGTATAGTAAGTAACATTGCTGTCCGGTCCTATAAGTCTCTGTATATGTAACTGCTCTATCATAGTAGGCTACTCATAGGCTCTCAGCCATACTAGGCTCTGTATGTCGGCCATTCTAGGCTCGCTCATAGGCGCTCGGCTACAGTAGGCTCAATATATAACTCACCATCTAATCAGAGGTTGTCCAATAGGGTCCTGCCCATCCATTATAGCTCGATGGTGGTGAAAATACTATAATACTGTATATACATAGACTCTCTACTCTCTTGGCTGAAAAAAGACAAACCTAAACTGAATATGAAGTCCCAATAAGGGAGAATACTGTAGCTTATGAGATTAGAATAATGTACATAAATTCAGGAATATGAACTTCTCTTTATGCCTAGTTATCAAATGCATGTGGTTACGGGATCATGCCAAAATGAAGGAAAGGTTTAGCCTTAACATACCTTAACTCCTCTGAGTCCTTAATACCTTCCAAGAAATTCTTCAAACAACTCAACTCAATCTACCACAACATAAGGAGATTCAAAATCAGTGTGGAGTAAAGACTAAGTCCGCAACTTAAACTAGTAGCTCATTTACGTAAATTTGGGCAGCATATCCCCCAATAACAAGGCCCTTATGCAATACCATATACCAAAAACAATAAGAACACAACAATAACAACACGTATGCCTCATTTTCCAACCTTATCACCATCACAACATACCACAAATAGCCAATATACCCTAATCACTTCATACATAAAATGACAATCAAAGCAGTGCCAAACAACCTAAAAAATGTAACGACGAATGACCAGCCCACTATTTCGTCAATATGTGGTTTTTCTCCATACCTTTTACCCTCCAAAATCCATAAAACATCAGCACAATAGTCCAACACGAGGGAACTACAAAACAGTGCACTAAAAGTGAAATAAATCGAGCTCACGGCTTTCGATCATCGTCCCGTGAGTTTTAACTATTAGAAAACAAATTTATAAACCTTAATTGACATTTAAAAGAATAAATAAAGATTGGCGTTTTATTAATGATTAAGTACCTTCCAAAACTCAAACTACAAAGAAAAAGAGAGGCGATATAGCGATACTTACTTCGTAGGGATCGTTCTAATGTTATCGCTTCTGGATTTCGTACCCGGGATGTTAATATTCTATAGAACCCTCGTAGAGAGCTTAAGGGTAAGTTTTTGGGGGTTCTCTATTAAAAATGAGGAGAAAGACGATTTAAAACCCTATATATATCAACTTTTGAAAAGTCAAAGAGGTGCTAACTTGGCACCCTAGCATTGGCCCTTCTTTAGATATATCTTTTATCAGGATGTTGTATGAAAGAACGGTTAAAAGAGTTAGAAACTACATTACATAACCTTAAATTTGGTATATAATATATCCCAAAAAATACCTCATATAACACACAAAATTTATTGCTCAATGAGCATTAGTGACACACCTACTTGTCACATATGCAGTATGCGCAGTCTCGCAAAACTACAAATATCTCTCTACGCCTGTGTCGTATGGACAAACGATTTAATGAGTTAGAAAATAGACTCATAGATCTTCATTTTGGTAGGTAGATAATCCGCTAATTCAACACATTTATGAATGTAACTTGTGATGACCTTTTCCAACATTTGTTTCCCTTGATTTTAAAACATAACACACGTCTATCATACGACTAAAATAACTAATTACATAATCTCCTTATAATTTTAAGTACCCTAATGTCACCCCAAAAGTACATGTTATAATATTCCCAACTTGTCGACTTTCGACAAAACTTATTTTCTTCTATTCGTTTAGCTTCTAAGCCTTCCAACACATTTGGTACTTGGTATTCATGATCTTGAATATTTGTAACCTCCATGGTAACATGATTAACTTACTTTATGTACTTTCAAAGATGATCTCTTTTCTGAGTACATCAATTGACTTAAGACGTACTTTTACGTACGAAAACATGGGGTGTAACAGTTTATTTTGCAAGCATGTACTATCAAGGGTTGTAGGAAGATTGTTGAGCTAAAAATGGTAAAGAATGGGTTGTGGGATGATGGAATAATCCATAAAGGACCTTTAAACTTTAATGCACACCTAGTGTTTGATAAAATGCTCAAATGAGCTAGAACCATGATCATCTTCCTAATTTTGGTTCAATTTTGTTATATTTCTAAAATAGATTCAAGTTGCTAAGAATTCCGGAACATTTTAGAGTTTAAGGAAGCTCAAGTGAGGTATGTTGTCTATACTCTTCTCTTATAATTGAACCCCACAATATCCTTGTAAGTCCCGAGTTCCTCATTATTAATTAATTACTCCGGATAAGTTGTGTCAAAAGACGTATGTGTTCAACATGTATTTCAAATGCTCTTGTTATGTTGTACTACTAGTTGAGGATGTGTTCAAAGTATGTATTGCATATCTAAATGCCATGACTTCAAGTTGTGATTCAAATGAAAGCTAATGCCAATTGTGTAAGAAATATTAATTCGCTGATAACTCTTATTTGCTCCTATGTGTGCTTAAATGTATTGAATAGAAATTTTGTGTTGTTGAAAAGTCCATGATTATGGTTGAAAGTCAAAAGGTATGCATGAAATAAGAAACATGAAATACGAAATATGAAACATGAAACACAAAACATGAAATGCAAAGTGAGAAATATGAAATGTGAAATATGAAACACGGCCAACGTGGCAAGAGAAATAATACAATTGTGACCACTAGTGCCCGTAAAAATGAAGAGATATGAAATAAGTGGGCAATGGGATGATTGATAGAAAAGGATGATGTCTCGAATATGACGGCCTAGTCGATTGGGTTGTGATCATATGCCATGCCGCATATATGGTGGTGATTGTGTTGAAACTTGTACCTGAAATTGTGATTGTGGTTGATGTCTCGGATGAGACAACCTAGCCGATCGGGTCGTGATCGGACGCCATGCCGCACACATGTGGTGATTGTGCTGGAAATTATAATTTAAATCGAAATTGTGATTGTGATTGTGGTTGATGTCTCAAATGAGACGGCCTAGCTTATCGGGCCGTGATCGGACTCTATACCAAAAGTATAGTAGTATTGTGGATGGTGACATATCGGTGCTAAGATCTCTCAACCTGTAATACGAAGGTTTACTTGACAAACATATCTTTCTCCTAACTTGATAATTGATATAGCTTGAGGGTTTTAATTGATATTATGATTGTTTCTTCTTGCATTATTACTCATTCTATTGAGATGGTGTTTAGTTACTCAAATCTCATATTTTGGTTGGGAAACCTTTCCCCCAATTTTCCAACATGCTCACTCAAATTCATTAATTTAATGAAGAAAACAACTATGAATTAATGAAATATGATCAGAATAGGATTAGGAATGATTACCCAATGATTTCCTCTGAAAAACTCTCAAAAATTGCCTTCCTGCCAGACAATCTACACATGCGGACCCTTCTTCACACCTGCAGCGCTGCACCTGTGGGAGTTCCATCACAGGTGCGAAATTCACTTAAGTGGGCTGGGACCGCATCTGCGAGCACTGGGCCGCACCTACGAGCCCGCTCCTACAGTCCCCAACCGCTTCTGCGCCTCCGCTTATGTGGATTCCTTACCGCATCTACTGACCATGCTGGTCTAGGCGAAATTCCTCTTCTGCGGTTCCTTAGCCGCTTCTGCAGTCCAAAATGCGCAGGTGCGATAACACTAGGTGCAGCAACTTCAGCAATTTGCATAAGTCTTAAACCAATTTGTTAAGCACCCGAAACTCACCCGAGGCCTCCGGGACCTCAACCAAACATACCAACCAATCCTAAAATATTATAGGAACTTAGTCGAGCCCTCAAATCACATCCAACAATACTAAAATTACAAATCACCCTCCAATCCAAACTTAATGAAGTTGAAACTTCCAAATTCGGCAACCGATGCCGAAATGAACTAAACCACGTCCGTTTGACCCCAAATTTTGCACACAAGTCATATTCAATATTACGGACCTAGTCCAACTTTCGGAATTGGATTCCGACTCCAATATCAAAAATTTCACTACTGATCGAAAACTCCAAAAATTTGATTTTTGCCATTTCAAGCCTAAATAAACTACGGACCTCCAAAACAGAATCCGAACATACCCCGAAGCCCAAAATCACCCAACGAAGCTAACGGAATCGACGAAACTCCATTTTGTAGCCGTCTTCATACTGTTTTGACTACGGTTATAATCTTAATACTTAAGCTCCCATTTAGGGACTATGTGTCCCAAAACACTCCGAAACTCAAAATGAATCATCCCGACAAGTCACAATAGCAGAATTAGATACGGGAAAAGCAGTTAATAGAGGATAAGGACGTCAATTCTCAAAACGATCAGCCGGGTCGTTACAGAAGCATGTCTAAATACCATCTTACTATGCCTTTACTTTAGTTGTAACTTGATGATAGCATGCCTAATTCATTGTGCAATTCATCCTTTTGTTTGATTATTGAACTTTAGTATGTGTCAGCGTCGATCCCTCACAATCAACTTGCATCGAAATTCTTTTTTTTGGAGAGAAACATGTGTACAATTCATCTTTTTGATGTACCATAATTGTATAGGTCGTATTGGAGAGGATAATATTATACCTCTCAATATAAGTAGAACAACCTTTTTGAGAGCTTATTCAGAAATCCTACTATATATGTAGAATGGAGTCTTGTCCATTCTTGGTAGGTACAGGGAGATAACAATCCTCTGTTTCTTTGTATTTTGAATTAATCAATAAAATTAATATTTAGATGGAAAAAAAAGTGTCAATCCCTCGTTACTACTTTTTCGAGGCTAGACTTGATATTTATTGAGTATTGTGATTTTATACTCATACTATACTACTGCATATTATTGTGCAGATTCTAAGGCAAGTATTAGTCGTACCCATACAACTAGCTAGGAGGTTGTATTGGAAAATTCGTAGTGAGTTGCCCTATTTGTTCGATATGTAGAATATGGAGCCTCCCTCCCTTATTTTATCTGTTCTCTGCCTATTTACTTATTTCCAGATAGATATGTTATTGTTAGTTGAGACCATTTACTTTTGTTAGATGCTCGTGATGTTGTGACACTGGGTTTTAGGCGTATCGTGAAATACTTGTGGTCACGTTTAGATCCTGTCTTGGTTTATGTATTAATTATGCTATTTTGAGACTTTTTCTCTTTCATATTCATTTCATAACTCAGTTAATGACTTAATAATTTTATTTTTGTTGTTGTTATTGAATGTTGGCTTGCCTAGCAAGCAGGTTACGCGTTATCACGACCTTGAGCATTTATTCTTTTGTTTGAATTCACAATTGATTTTAATATAACTTCCAAGAAGATATTGCATAACCTTTTTTTCTCCGTGATCTCCAAAGAAAGCAATTTGAGGTAATATTTAGAGCAAAGCAAATGAGAGGGAAGATAAAGAATCAAAGAAACTATTTTGATCCCAATAATATTAAGATGTAATTTTACAACTGACTATGTTAGGAAGGTGGCAATATCGACCAGATAAAGTAAAACATCACATGCATCCATGAATTAGCCATACGACTCTGTGTTTTTTATTTTAATTGTTACTCATCAATCTAGCAGCACATCTTTAGCATGTGGTGGGTCTGCTATCAACTCAGCTTCAGCAGGTGGTAGATCATGTCGGCAGCGATTGATAGCTTCACAGCCACGGCTATATGGCTGTGCTGGTTTTCCTAGATGGCAGTTGCGCCCGGAACTTCCCCTGCGGGAGCATGGGATTTTATCACCTTCTCTTATTGGACCATAACCAATGTACTTTGCCTCAGAAATTTCTGCAAAGAATGTTAGTGCAATGAATGAAATGAGAAGCACCAGGACAAATACTGATCTAGACTTGATGGCCATCTTCCTTATTTGAGATTTCAAATTGATGGATCTTAATTTCTTATTTTGAATGATGATCAAATGGATAGAGACTTCAAGGTTTATATAGAAAGATGTTAATGTATTTCTTTGATTGTTTGGAGTAGTATTGCTAATTTTTAGCTCCATCTTACAATTTTTGATGGAGTACGGTGATATGACATCACAACCAAAAGAACTAAACCGAAGGACTCTCTGGACTAATTAATTTAAATTCTAAATCATAGCCTCCCCCCCCCCCCACCCCAACAAACAAACCATTTAAAAGTGTTTACAAGTAATACTATAAAAATGAAAACAAAGACAGTTTTCTCCGAATAACATCTAAATCTTTCCCATATTTATAGGGAGACTTCCATAGTAACAATTTCTTTTCCTTTATCTATAAGGAATTTATTGATTCGAATGTTAAGTTCGTGACCATGTAACTACGCGTGCCGGTGTAAAAATATATTCTAAGCATAAGCTGAGGTTTTTGGGATAAAGTTCCCCATTGTGAGGACAAATGATCATTACTTAAAGCAATAAGATTAAGTCGACTCGTACGACACTAAGACAAGCCGCCTGAACATGTAAGATCAAATATTTGTTGCTAGGTTAATCACCAATTAGTTGTTTATCATGTCAGTATCAATATACTACTCCTGGTGAAAGGTAAGAGAGGGCTTTCAATGACTTAGTGCAATTGAATGGATTTATATGATTTATATTAAAATTTTGGATTGACATAAATGTTCTAGATATTTATATTATGACTTACATTTTACTTGTCTTTTCATTTAAAATGATCAAGAGCATGATTTATGTAACTATTTATTACTTTAATACAAAATATTGGTTGCATAGTATTTTTTTGTAAAATCTTATCTCAAGAACTTAAGTTAGAGATAGTCTATGACACTTATCGAGTACGGTGGTGGTGTAATTAGCCCTTAGAGGCCCCTCTTGTCACGATCCCAAAATTCCACCTAGTCGCTAAGACTAGGTAAACCTATTACACATTGAGAATTTAGCGAAGATAACAACTAAGACGTTAAATTAAACCAACACATCTCAAATTAAAACCAAACGAGACGACAATCATATAATTCCTAAAGCCGGTGGTACATAATCATAAGCTCTAAAGAAGTACACTATGAATTTCTATATACAACACTATTTTATATGAAAATAAATAGTAGCAGAGACAATAGCAGAAGGTGACTCCGAGGCGAGCGGGCTTCAAGCAGGTAAACCTTGAAGTCTCCGAAATGTCTGATCAACTCACTGGTGTCCAGCACGAGTAGAAGTATCTGGATCTGCACAAAAATGTACAAACACATAGCATCAACGCACCACAAACAATACCCAAAGTATCAAGCCCAACCTCGATAGAGTAATAATGAGATCAGGTCAAGATACCTGCTAGACATAGAAAGTATGTGCATAATATTAATTTAATATAACAACGGGGAAGTAAAGGAAAATAAATGACAATAAATTAATTTATCAATACTAGGATAATAACGGGAATTAATGCAACAAATGACAACAAAGAGTGAACATATGATAAAAGTAAAAAATGATAAAATGCAGTAATACAAGAGAAATTAAATTAAGGAAAATAAAACAATAATCATTCAAATCAACAAGTCTTTCCGATATAGAATATACAACAAGAATCATAATGAGGTACCACACCTCAAATTCACATTTCACATTTCACATGTCACAATCACAATCTTCCTTATATCCCCGCACGAGCCTTGAATTTAGTTTTAAAAAATATTTTTTCAGAAATAGCTTCATGCTCTTCAGCCCCCTTATCTCGCCGCGTGGCTCCAAGTAATTCTTTTACTAGTAGGACCCGAATAAACCTCACATTATCTCGCTGTATGCGCATCAATACACCACCCTTATACCGTCGCATGCACATCAATATCAACCACCAAATAATCAACTTGCACCACACGTGCCCATATGCCACAACACTGTCAAAATTAACAATACTAATATCACCACAATACGTAGCCCACGTCTCAACCACAATGTACACAAGAATCTCAATAACAAGAAAATACATTGGAAAATAACTCAACAAGGAAAGATATTCTAATAATCAACAACTTCAACCACAAAATATGTTATTAGCTCTTAATAACTACAACTTTATTAAACCCAACAATGAAAGATATTTCCATGAAATGACAATTCCGATTCAAATGCATAACATAAGTTCAACAATAAGAGTGGTAGTATGAAATAACAAATACTACTACATGTATGAGAATAACTCAACAATAAAAGAAATAGCATGTAATAATAACTACTATTTGACATAGCAAATACTACAAAATGTATGAGAATAACTCAACAATAAAAGAAATAGCATGTAATAATAACTACTATTAAATGCATATGAGAGTAACCTCGAAAATTAAAAATAGAACGTGTAATAACAACTTCAATTAAAGAATGTAAGAATAAACTTAACACATGAAAGATAGAACAAATAACAACAACTTCAATTAAATTTTTATAAGTAACGTAAGAATAAAAACCGGTCAAATGTCACACATAAGTTCGTGTACAGACTCATCACCTCATGTACACCCCTTTCACATAGTTCAAATAGTACAATCAAACCCAATCCTAAGGGGTAGTTTGTCACGACCCAAAATTCACTAGTCGTGATGGCACCTAACCCAACCCGCTAGGTAAGCCAACTAATCACTATCCAATTTCATTAAAGTCAACCAAAAAATTAAGTAGAGAAGTTAACTGAATTTTATACATTCCCCAAGGACTGATAGTACAAATCATGAGCTTCTAACAATAGAGTTTACAAAGTTGATATAAAGAAAAATACATCTTCTATTTGAAAGTATATAAATAGAGTTTTATAATTCTAAGGCTACTATGAACAAGAGACAACTACAACAGAGATGCAGGTACGCCTTCAAATCCAGCAACCATCGAACGTAACAGCATCGACATCCGGGATCTGCACGCAATGTGCAGGAAGTGTAGTATGAGTACAACCGATCCAATGTACTCAAAAAGTAACAAACCTAACCTCGGGTTGAAAAAAGTGACGAGCTGGAACATAGGTAGGGTCCAACACAAATAACTAACAGCATTTCATACAACGTAGAACACATAAAAAGGAAAACAATTTCAGAGATAAAAATTTCAGGTTTTGCACAGTTTCCTAAAAATAGTTCTGCATTCAAGAATATCAACAAGACTCCAAATCCGTTATCGAAACATTCGAAAATTTTTGAGGTAGTTTGAAAACTGTAATTTTTCTAAAAATCGTTTTCACAAAAAATAAGATGTTTTATTTTCTTTCTAGATAACAAGTGTGAAATTCCTCTCTATGCCACATATCAATGTGTGGAAAAGTCATGAATGACATGATACCGTACAACATGAGGAGAAATGTATCTCTATGCTTGTATGTCATGTATGCTTGCCAGTGCCATATATCTCAAAGATGAATCATGTACTCACACTCTCCGAGTACTCAATCTTATTGTCTCACATTTTCCACTCATCATGCCTAACCACTCGGTTTTGTATATGGCCCAATTGGCCCAGAGAAGATCCATCCCAAAATATATACATCATTGACCATCAGTCACTCAGTACCGAGGAAGGACAATCCGGCCGCATGGAGAAGATCCATCTCTAGGTATATAAATGTTTCGGACAAGATCCATATCCAGGGAAGATCCATCCCTCAATATAATATCATCCGCGCTCACTGGGGGTGTGTTACAAACTCCAGAGGGGCTCTTTCAGCCCAAGTGCTATCACAAGCCAGATCCAGGCATAAATCAATATAACATGTTGTGGCGTGCAGCCCGATCCCATAACTGTCACGCATAATTAGGCTCTCGGCCTCACTCCGTCATCAATCTCTCTAGTCTCACCCACGGGCTCATGATGTCATGAAGATTAACCCGGAACAATGATATGATGTGCCAATGAAGAGACTGAGATATGATATAAATGCATGAATATGATTGAGTACGAAATATCAATGAAATCAATGAGATGACAGCAAGAAACGACTAGTATGGGTCTCAAAAATATCAACATAAAGTATAAATATGATATCTAGCATGATGTACAACTCAATTACTTTATCACATGGTGAAAAAAATAAATATCAACAAAGTGGGCCATTGAACAGTGCTCTGGAAACAACAAAGTCACAACTCATAGGGTGCACGCCCAAACACTCGTCACCTAGCATGTATGTCACCTCAACACCAATCACATAACACATAATTCGGGGTTTCATACCCTCGACACTAAATTTTGAAGAGTTACTTATCTTAAACAAGCCAAATTCCAATGCCGAGCAAGCCAATTGATGCTCTACGAATGCCAACACACGCATTTCGACCTCCGAACGGCTCGAAACTAATCAAAAACAAATCAAATACATAAAACAATTCTAAAGGAACCAATCCCAATGGAAAAAAGGTCGAATCTTTAATCAAAAGCCCAAAATTGACCAAAAGCCCAACGTGGGCCCACACCTTGGAACCCAACAAAACTCACAAAATCCGTCAACCCATTTAATTACGAGTTCTACCATACTAGTTTCACTCAAATCCGACTCTGAATCGATGTTCAAAACTCAAAAATTTATATTATGAAACTTTAGACCAAAACCCGCAATTTCTTCTTTAAAATTCATCAACCAAAAGCTAAAATCGAAGATAGATTCATGAAATATAACCAAAATTGAGTAGTGAAAACTTACCCCAATTCATATGCTGAAATCACCTCGAAAGTTGCCCAATTCCGAGCTTCCCAACTCAAAATATATTAAATGAATAAAACCCTCATTTTAACACTTTTCTACCTCGTTTCTTGTGCCAAAAGATCTTGAAACTCAATTTGACGCCTTTAATGGATTCATTGTGAAATTTTATTCACGTTAGACTCTTGAATCACTCCATTTGACCTTATATTGAAGGAGATATGTTTGTTTCAATATTTTGGAAATAATGATCATAAAATCCTCATACGATGTCCAAATTTGACGATTCTTTTTGCTATGACTCCGTAAGTACGATACAGATCTAATGATTCAATGAAAAATGAAATCGGAGCTTATTTGTTCTATGTTGTACCATTTATGCTTGAAGAAACGACGTCAAAACATAAGAAAAACAAGCACAACACAACCCAAACCTATCCCAAACTTACCTAAGCCCCTCGGGACCCCGTTGAAACATACCAACAAATTATATATCATAATAAGGACCTACTCGAGACCTTAAAACACACATAACAATATCGAAACAACAAAATGTACCTCAAATCAAACTTAATGAACTTTGTACTTTAAAAAACTCTTGCCGAAACATATCAAACACTCGCAATGAACTCAAATTTTGCACACAAGTCCTAATACATCATACGGAGCTACTCGTGCCCCCAGACTACCGAGCGAGTGTAAATGCTGAAAACGACTGGTCGGGTCATTACATTCTCCTCCACTTAAACATACGTTCGTCCTCGAACGTGCCCAGAGTTGTTCCAAAAGCCATCAAATTGCATGTAACCTCACTATGCACATTCCCGGGGATGATCCCACATCATCCTATCCCATATAGATCTGATAACGCAACATAACTGAAATTTCTTAATCCAACCTTGCCCATAAGCCTTAGAATCCACTGTCCACATCCGAAATTTTCTATAAGATCAGAATCTCGCATCTACACACTGTATAAGTATGAACAAGCTGTATCAAGCCATATCCATAACTCAAGATGAAATCACATTATATACCATATAACTCAAACATTCATAGCGATAACTTCTAATTACAGTAGTTGCTCAAAACAACCCAATACCGGTAATTAACCTCTTATCAAATAGAGCCTCGTTCTAACACCTTCATATACTACCAACGATTAAAGAAACACACATAAACTCATAACCATTCACAGACCAACAAGTTGTAGAACTCCCTCTCATTTGATAGAAACTATAGCAAATTTCTAAGCGAATCAACATCAATATCCTTCCAAATATACCGCAATCTGATCCGAGAGCACCCATTCTAGGTACGATGACCTCATCCCATCTAACATAATCACTCTAGTGATAGGACACATTAATACAACTTAAAGCCACAACCCGTGCAACTGGTGCACCAAATAGAAACATTCCAAATGTACTCAATCCTGAAAATGCCTCAAACGAAAGGACTGTCTCGCCAGCTTAACAAGTACCATCACAACACTATGCTAAGAGCCTAGCACACACCGTAGAACCAAAAACACATGAATCCCACACAAAGGATCATATCTCAACATAACTTTGCTGCAATGCGTGACCCCATCCAAACACAGGTCCAATTTATATTTCTCGAGCCGCCTTGCTCAAAATCAATAACCACACGAAATTTGACATCAAGTACCCAAAGTGCATTACCATAACCACAGAGAGCAAATAACACAATACCACGACTCAGAATGGACATAGCCAACGCGCAATCAGTCATGCAATACCCAAATACTCATCCTGCTCACATCCCGATACGAAGCCCAAATAGAACCGCACCATGTGTGCATATAACCAACGAATCACTACCCTCAGTAGCATAGAAGAGTAACTCACAGATCATCTTAGAACACGAATAAGCTTAACAACAACCGAATGGAAGATCCCTCAACAATAATAGTATGGAGCCAACCAATCCACTCAATGGAGATAACACATCCATATCAGGCCTACCAATGAACCCCAAATATACTCTCGTCACCCACAATAGATAAATACCCTCAGAAAGTCCACAATGACTAAATCACAACACATATTATCCTCTGACTAGCTTTGACCATATTTTCACAGTCCACAACCACAAAACAATCTACTCCTGAGAACTCTTAGTCTCCTAATCCGTAGAACACACGAATCACCATATACGATATCAACTGCACCGCCTGAATGTCTAAAACATCTCTCATACACGATCATCTCGCGAGGAATACTTCTATAACTCTTCTGTGCCACATAGCAAAATTTGAACCCCAACAATCGATCAACTAGGAGAGTGTCGCAATACCAATGAAGTATCCATATATCAAACATATTGCTTTCTTGAAATGTATACTCTCATCAAGCCATAATAGATAGTAATGTCATTTACCTTGTCATCTAAAATCGTCTATGCTGCCTAAGGACTCATGACCTTCCCATCAAAATTGAGCAGTGACCTTACACATGCAAATCTCAATCTTATACAACACACCGCGTATACGATACATCATATGAAAAATACGAGAACTTTGTAATCCACTTAGAGTCACAAGCAACTACTCACTCAATTAGCCAAGAACTTTCCATTTGATTTCATCCGGAAAAAATCACTAAACATCACATGCTCCTCACGCTAGTAGAAAATATACTCCTCGAATCGTGGTAGAAACTATTGAGATCTCTTCGAAACCCATTTTTACATAATTAAGCTATCAGAACGAAATCTCTCTAACTCAACCAAGTCACACAGGTCACCAAAGACTCAAGAGTGCATGAAACACCTATGGAAACCCACCACATCATAAGCACCCAAAGAACCGATCACATCCATTGCCAGGCCGATCCAACCTACTACTAAACTGTCCTATTTCTCCAAGTCCCTTCTGAATTACCTTCAAATTGATACTTCTCCTCGCCATAATACCACAATCCTCAACCAAGACTCATCACACGAGACCCTAGCATAAAACCACACCACCCTAAGGCTCATAAACTGTTGAATTCTCTTTTAAGCGCCCCAAAAGTACCACAACCAAGATACCCACTCTGAAAATACCTTCTGCGAACTTAAAGCTATTCATTTTAACCTTCCTAATACTGAATGTAAAATCCAAAATGATATAGAAATTCTGTGAGTCTCGACACCATCAAATGTAAGTCTCAGCTTCTAGCCATATACAAATCCGTAACATTCTAAATTGCCACGTATAAATCTTGAATTCATTAGAACCAATCTCGAGAGTCATCCACTCAGCTCAAATATCAATTAAACTGATCAAATAGATCAAACGACCTCCTATCCATTATCACACCAATACCCAAGAAAGTAATCCACACTTCTAAGCAGCCAAGTGAATCACTACTCCATGCACGCTACCTCCTTTACAATTAACAGCTCGATCATCCAATGTTTCACATACACTCCAAGTGCGTAATGCAGCCCGTATCTAGAAATTTACTTCACTTGAGTCATCCTCGATCTCAACCTCTGCAAGCCATAACTGATTCACCAGTATGCCTCAAACTGAAACCAATACAACATATAATCGCGCAATCAACTGATCAATAGCAGACTCCCCCACTTGGCTCAAAGCCATAGATCAAAACATACAATAACCCACAATGCCCATACTCTATTACTACCATAATGCTAAAGTGAGATTCAACTAAATCCTTCATAAGCTCATGCAACACAAACCATCTACTATTTCAAATCATCTATAAATATCGCATTCACCCTTGTAACAGTCAAGCCTACTTTCATAAGCGATACAAACTCAAATTACAACACATATATTTCACTGGTAAAAGAGAACTCCCAACAAATACCATAGGGATCACACAAACCTCAGGACACCCGCAGGATATAACCCACCTTCTTTGCGTCAAGCTGACCTCTCTCTATACCCTTCGACGATCATAAACATTATGCAATCACTTAATCTTCCTGAGTCTGAACTCATATCACAACATGAAAATGTGATCCACTCCTCAACCAACAACATGAAAAGATCCTTCAACATACCCATAACTCGAGACTATACGTCAAAGCAAGATGGAAATCAATCATCCCAATAGTTCTTTCTACACCTCTAGCAAAACCTTCTCATCACATTTATATCACACGAACACATCTCGTACTCACATCAAACTCATCGCGTAGCCATCCAGCCACAAATTCTACTAATAGAGACACTACCGGACATATAAATCCAAAAACATGTGCTCACACAATCAACACCTCTGTGCTCAAGCTATAGCCAAAACCCGGCCTCAAATCCTCCATACTGGCCTATCATCGACACACAGAAATCACATCTTGCACCTCATCCAGGGAATCACAAGCCGGCGATGCACAACTGATATCGAGCGCTCACACGCGCATACGAATACGTGCAAAGAATTCAAAGAATTACATTTCAAGCTAAATTAATGCCTCACCATAAGGAAGGAAAGATGGTAGCATATCCTAAATGTTATGTAGCCTCTCAAAGATAGGAATGCACGTCATCATACCGATCCGCAAGACTCTACTAGACACTTGCTCATGACTTGTAGAACCTATGAACCTAGAGCTCTGATACAAATCTATCACGACCCAAAATCGACTAGTCGTGATGGCACCTAACCCAACACGCTAGGTAAGACAACTAATAACTATCCAATTCCATTAAAGTCAACCAAAAAAATTAAATAGAGAAGTTAACTGAATTTTATATATTTCCAAAAACATGTAGTACAAATCATGAGCTTCTAAGAATAGAGTTTACAAAGCTGATATGAAGAAAAATAAATCTTCTATTTGAAAAGTACATAAGCAGAGTTTTATAATTCTAAGGCTACCATGAACAAGAGGCAGCTACAACAGGGACGCATGTACGCATTCAAATCAAGCAACCATCGAATGCAACAACATCAACATCCAAGATCTGCACATAATGTGCAGGAAGTGCAGTGTGAGTACAACCAACCCCATATACTCAACAAGTAACAAACCTAACCTCAAGTTAAAAGCAGTGACGAGTTGGAACATAGGTCGGGTCCAATAAAAATAACCAACAACAGTTCATACAACGTAGATGTTTACCGTGAAAATGGTAATGACAATTAAATTTGATTTAGTGGTTCTAAAAATACGTGATCTATTTTTATGCTAGTAGTTAGGCAGTTGATTCTATGTGAAAGACATAGAAACGAGATAAGAGCTTAAAAATGAGATGTTAATCAAACCAGATTGTTGTCAATTGGGGCCTCGAGCTTGCCTATTCGAGGGCCTCGAGGTTGAGTTTGAAGCTCGGCTAGGAGCTATCGAGGGTGGTCGATGGATACTAACAGTTATAAATAAATCAATGACGGCTCTTTATGGTCAATAATAAGCAATAAATGATGAAATTTAAGTAGAACAAAGTAAATACGAGCAATAAATGAATCAATGACATCAAGAGAATATGTTAGAGAGCAGAGAGAATGTTTGAGCAACAGATGTTTACAAAATGACAAGGATCCCCTTTATATGAGGGGGAATCCCAACATAGTACAAGTGCATTTATTACAAAGATATGGTGATGGGACAACTAGTTGACGCCATGATTCGGGTTTGAACTTAGCTCACTATACTTTGTCAGCCCTAGTTGTGTGCCTTGGGAACTCCCCGCTTTCTCTCTGTATTCGTCGATCTCATATTGCCTCGAGGTGGAGCATCGATGGACCCCGAGGAATGAAACTCAACCATGGTCTCGAGCCTTCGAGGCATGCCTACGAAGCATCATAATAATGGAAAATTGGACCCTTCGATTTTACCGTATACAGATAGTCCCCGCATTTCTTAGAGTAGAACTATAAGACACAACCTTGATAACCATCTTTCCCAATTTCCCACGATGATGTCATACTGATGATGTAAGCCTCCGTGTTAATCGAGACATCCCGTCGTTTCGTCTTTCCAGAATCATTCAATGCACTACCAATTCTTATTTATCAAAGCAATAATCTCGCCACCGGTTCAGCTCCTGAAAATGCATTGATTATGCTTGCTGGTACGTCTTTCAAAGGCATTGATGGAACTGTCTATTACGCTGCCACCCTCTCTATAAATGGGGGTTTCCTTGAATCAATTCTTCATTCTAATGTTCTTCAATTAGCCTTTCTCCCATTTCTTCTCTCCATCCTCATCCACTGTCATTTCCCATGTCTGAGGCCCGTGGCCTCAAATTTTCCTGGTGGCGTTCTCATTAGATATGCCATGGATTTTTCCCGGGGCTCTTCCTTACCGAGCGAGATTACACCAACTTGTTGTTGTTATTGTTGTTGTTGTTACTGCTATCGTCGTTGGCTCGAGACGAGGAGATAGGGGATTAATTTCTTTCGACTAAGGAAAATGTTTAGACTCTACACCGCTGCTCATGAGGGACTTCAGACTATACACCACTACTCACCTCCCCCGACTACGCAGTGCAGCACCTCACTCCTTTTGCTTTCCATGGAGTGAGGTGGTACTATCTACTAACGGTTGCATCTTTCACCGGTGTAACGTCTCAAGAAGTGGCTTTATAGTAGTAATGCTGGTGAAATCCATATTAGCCAGATTTTTCACCCAGCCACTTCTTCATCCCTTTCTGTTTCTTCTGCGTCACTTTCCTCTTCTTCATCTTCGCCCTCAAAGATATCATTCTGGGGGACCGAGATGAGACCCCCGAGGAGGTGGTGCTTGAAGATACTACCGCCGAGGGTGTACCCCCGAAGAGATGGTGCTTGAAGATACTGCCGCCGAGGATGTACCCCGGAGAATAAATTAGGCTCTTGGCTTTTACTATATGTATACTTTTGCTTCTTTGTTTATGTGTAAGGACCCCTCGTGGACATTTGTAATCAAGTATTTATGAATATAAAGATGTTTCTTCAATTTATCTCTAATGTATGATATATTTCCTTTATTTATGCTTGTGAAAAATCTGAGTGCATGACTCCATCGATTGGTGCAAATATCAAGCCCGGATGTGAATATTTTTTCTGACCTTTGATTGATTAATATGGCTCCCTACAGAACCTTTTACCGTTCCTTGGATCGACTTGGAGTTGGATTGATAAACTCGGGTCGTCGGGACCCTGACTTCGAGTTGAATAAGAGTAGGGCTTCGAACCCTAAAACTGAGACTTAGCCTTTGGACCTTGCAATAATCTTCGGCGGGAGGATTCACTCAGAAGCCCGAGAATAGAGACTGCCTTTAGGCTTTCAAGAATAGTCCCCGAGTGGGGGTTCTCTCAAACTCGGGCCATCTGGGAACTTGTTTTGAACTTAGCGTAGATAGCCTTAAGGCATTGTAGATAGATCCCGGATGAGGGCCTATCTGGATTTAGATGATACCCCGAGGCCAAGCCTATATGAGTGGAGTCTAAGTGCTTATTTTCTTCTTGAGAGAAGCCCTTGTGATCGGGTACCATCTCGAGTCTTGTAATGATATCAATGGCCCCTTTGAGTATATCTTCTTCTTGGTGGAGGTCCTCGAGATCGGGCACCATCTCGGGACGTATAGTGAGGGCATTGGTCTCATGGAGCCTGTTTTCTTTTCGATGGAGGCCGTCGAGATTGGTTACCATCTCGGGACTTGTAATGATGCCAATGGCTTCCTGGAGCCTTACTTCTTTTTGATGGAGGTCCTCAAGATCGGGTATCATCTCGGGGCTTGTAGTGGTACCAATGGCTTCTTGGAGCCTAACTTCTTTTCGATGGAGATCCTCGAGATCGGGTACCATCCCAGGACTTGTTTGGTGTGGGGGTCTCCGACCCTAAAACGTCACACGACGTTCGTCAAACGGACGATATGGCTGTAAAGTGACCGAGGCAATCCCACCAGCACATCTTCCCAAAGTGATTTCGGCCAGCATTTTAATCGGCCTCTAAGGTAGGCGGATCATCCCTGCTTTTTCCATATATAGGGTTGTTTTCGCCCTTTTGGAGATTCCACCATTTTGAGTAGTTACCCTTTTTCCTTGAAGATTACTTCTTTGATAGGAGAGGGACACGTTGAGTTGGTGAGGAAAGACTGCGGATGGGGGAAAAAGGTAGTACTGCAGTTATCTGCCCTAGATGAGAGTATTACGGACTATGCCGAGGGTTTTTTGAATATGAACACGTATCCTTTCATGTTGAGCCCCGTTGATGGGGTCGTGCTCGACTTATGTCGAAAGCACCAGGTTAACATGGCGCAGATTCACGCATTATTTTGGCAGATAGTATTAATGATGAGGTTCCTTGTGGAAGAAGTAGGTCTTGAATTCACTCTTAATCACCTCATCAGGCTATATCGGCCCTTTCATCATCGAGGCCTGCTGACCCTGCGATGCCGATCCACTACGCCTTTTGTTGTTGACGACGAAGAAGACAGAGATCGGGGGTGGATGAGCCGATTCATCTAGATACGGACTATCGATATTATTCCAATGGAGTTTCTGCCATTTCCTGAGAAATGGTACGCTCGTACCTTCTTAGTTTTGTTTATGGTGAAGGTTGGCTTCGTAAATACGCCTTCCTTTCTTTTTCTGTAGCGATTTCGTAGATGCCGGGCGAGCTTCCCGATCTGCTGGATTGGGTTAGGAAGTTGGCGACCCACTCGACTTATAATGAGCGTAAGTGGCGAGCTTTATCCAAGGATAGGTGAGAGGCAAAACACCACGGTACGTGCTATGTGATTCGCTCCCCCCTTTTTTTCCCCTCGGAAGGACGCCTTTTCTTTCTGCATACTAACTCTGTTATTGTAGGCATCGGGGAGCCTTCTGAGGCGAGGTTGTGCCCCTTTGGAGACGGAGAAGGATTGCTAGATTCTGGCCTAAAGAATGATAACAATAAGCAAGAGATACCTTTGCAGGGCGACAGTGCTCAAATCAAGGCGAACTTGGACCGAGGGCCTGTAGTGGAAGTATTGACTGAGCCTTCCGCACCTGTGATTTCTGGTTTTGGAAAGGCGGTTTCTCCTCCGCTGTCGTCTTCTTTTTCCATCGGAGGTACTTCGAGGGATACTCGAAACTCGGGATCATATGCACCGAGCGATCGTACCCCGATCAGGGTCCATTCTTTCGGAGCTGAGGGAGCTATGCTAGAAGATGTGTGCTTGACCTTCGAGGAAGACCAGTGGCTCTACTTTGCGGTGAGTTTTGGCACATGCCTTTCGAGTTTCACACCTTCTCTTCCTTATTGAGTTTTCTTTTGCAGGCTTTCAATAGGCTTAAGTTCGAGCTGCTTCACCGTGAGGCCAGACTGCGAAAAGCTCTGGATGAGGAGAAATCTCTTAGGCTCATTGCGATGAAAGGTATTCGAGTTGGAATGCTTACGGTATGAGGTGAGTCAGAGATTGAATTATGAGAGCTACTTGAAGAAGCAGGTAGTTTTTGTTCCAAGTGAGGGTGTTCCTCCTTCTAGCTCCTAAGGCTAATATTTTGTTTATTTTAGTTGCAAAAAAAGACGGAGGACTTGGAGCACCTTCGGGACGAAATTGGCCAAGCCAAGCGCGAGTGTGATGAGTTAAAGGCTCAGGCGGATGTTCAGGCTTTGACGGAGAAGGGTGCTCTGGATAAAGATTCCCCTCTTGAGGTTTCAACTTTGCTTAGCTGGTGATAATAGCTATGTTCGAACAGATATGATTACGAAGCTCGAGTCTTGAGCTTTTGAAGATAAAGGACGAGGTTGTGGATTCTTGGGCTGAAGCTGTAATGAGCCGAACTAAGGCTGACCAGAAAGTGTCGGTCTATTTAAAGGATGCTGCTGATGCTCAAGCTGAGCTGAGAAGGACTATCGACCGCGAGGTCAGGATTAAGGAATATGCTCGGTGTAAGTCTCGAAGGGAAACCTTCGAGGATATCCATGCTAGGGGCTTTGACCTTTCGGAAGAGGTGAAGCGAGCGAAGGCGGACGAAAGTGGTGCTAAATCACTTCTGTCCGACGCCGAGGATAGCGAGATGAGGATGACGGGCCATAGTCCCCAAGGGGGACATAGATTTCCTTTTCTGATTCTGTACATAGTACTTTTGAAGTATGTTGTAAATGGAGCTTGTATTTTCCCGCATGTATGTATAAAAGAAAGCCCTCGCGATTTCATTTTTTCTGCATTTCTTTTTGCCTTGATTTTAGCCAAATGAACTGGTTTATGAGTTAGAAGGAATCCTTAGATTCGTGGTATGGCCCTGAGGCTCATTAAGCTGGCCCGTAGGCTCTTATGCGCTTGGTCAATATGACCTTTGGTTTTAGTGCTGGCGATAGTGGCTCTTACTTGTTTTCTCTTCGGCATATTCAGTTAACTATTTAGCGTTCAGTTTCCGCATCGGGTTTTGACTCGAGATCATTTGACCCTCAAGTTTTTGAATTATAAGTTGGCCATTAGGCTCTTACGTGTTGAGTCGGTGCGACCTTTTGTGAGTGCTGGCGACAATGGCTCTTACGCCTTAGGTCGATGCGACCTTTTATATGGGCTGACGACAATGGCTCTTAACCCTTGGGTCAATGCGACCTCTGATATAGGCTTTATTTTTCCCTCGTTAAGGACTTTTTGAAATAGTGTTTGCTTGACTCTTCGACAGTTAAATAAAAAACCTCGATTGTGAGTCGTTATGTGGCGATGATCGAGCACCTCGGGAGGTTTAGCTCGGAGGCTGAGTATCTTGAAGCCAGTGTTTAGGAGTTGAAATGGTCAAAGATCTTTTGCCTATTTCGAGGGTAGCCTATTTAACCGGTTCTTTCCAAAGTATATTCGAAGTAATTGAAGGCCTGTGATTTTATAGTGACTGTCGGGCGTCCTTGAGTCGCGTTAGTTTGGCTAGTACAGCCTTGTGACCAGAGTCATTTGTGTTTGGCTGGAGCCTTTAAGTCCCGAGTGAAGTAGTTTCAGCATCTATATCGAGGGTATGCCTTTTTAGGGGTCTTGCAAGTTTGATATATAACTTAAACTTTGAGATCGGGTTTATGCCTTTAACAAGGTCTTACAAGTTTTACATGCCTTTGAGGTCTTACAATTTTGGATACTTGGTACAAGTATGGTTCATGACTTGCTTGAGGTCTTATAAGTTTTACACACCTTTGAGGTCTTACGAGATCGAGGTTGTCCGCATATGGCCTTACGGCCTCAGGTTTTGATGTTGATGAAGATGGCGATTGACGGCAGTCCCCGAGTCATTGGGGACTCCTTGACTTGGGAGCCATTACTTGTGAACTTTGTATTGCCTCATCGAGGGCTTACGATTTCAGAATTTCCAACCCAGAGGTCATGTGGCCTTGAGTTTTCGATGCCAGTCCCCGAGTGTTCGGGACATTTTTGGTTCTGGAGTTGTTTTGTGATCTCGATGTTGCCTCGTTGAGGGCTTATGAGTTTGAAGCTCCGACCTAGGGGTCATACTGTTACGAGTTGTTGACGCCAGTCCCCGAGTATTCAGGACGTTTTTTTGGCTTTGCGGCCGTATTTGCAAAAAGTGTCAAGGTTCCTTGACACGAAAAATGCTTTTGGGAAGTATTTTTTGATTACTTGGTACAAGTATACATGTTTTTGCAGTTGCGGGCTCGGTTGTTCTATGCTGACACGGTTCATTCGACCGTTTGGCCTGGTACATTATTATCCTACCGAGAGCCCACTTAGCGCATCTTGTCTTCTCCGAGTAGGTGACCTTCTAGGAGGATGCCCCCTAGTGTTCGAGGTTGATTGAAAAATTAGCCTTGAATACTTGTTACGTTTTCCTTAGGTAGCATATGGATGTTGCCTCATTAAAAACCTTTCCGATAAAACCCTTTTTGGGATAAAAACCCGGTTGAAGGAAAAGAGTGTAACACATGCTTTTTGAAACCTAAGGCCTTCGAGTTAGAGAGTGCTTTGCCCATTTTGATCGAATACCTGAACTCAAATCAGCGTAGAATTTAATTAAAAGAGAAAGGAGATGGTCATACCTTAGTGTAGAATGTCGACGATGTTTTGAGCCCTAGTATGTTTCAGTCGCTTGTAATGAGGATGCGGTATGGTCCCCTGCTTTGTTTAGTCGGGGATAATCGAGAGTTTAGCTTGTTATCACTATTTTACTGTTTGTTTATCCTTTGACTCCTTCGAAGGTGGAGGTACCGGTGTCAGTGCCACATCGTGCACCGTGAATATTTCTCTTGCTGCATGCTATTCCCCATAGATGTTCTTAATCCCATCCTTCGTAGGGAATTTCATCATTTGATGGAGGGTGGATGGTATTGCTCTCATGCAGTGTATCCATGGCCTTTCGAGCAAGGCGTTGTACCTCATATCTCCCTCGATGATATGGAATTTGGCATTTTGGGTTGTGTTGGCCCCGTTGATTGGGAGGGTGATTTCCTCTTTTTGTTTTGCTTGCCATGTTGAATCCGTTGAGGACTCGAGAGGCGGGTACGATTTGGTCAAGCAGTCTGAGCTGCTCTACCACCCTCGACCTGATAATATTGATCGAGCTACCTAGATCCACAAGTACACGTTTAATTTGAAATGTATTTACAAGAAAAAAGATTACCAGTGCGTCGCTGTGATGCTGAGAAAAGGTCTCGATATCCTCATCGCTGAATGTGAGGGCATCCTCGGGTATGTATCCCGAGTTTGCTTTTCTATGGTGGTGGATATTTTTGTTCTTCTCATCATGGCTCTTATGGGGCATCGATGCCTCCCAAGATCATGTGCATGACATGTTGTGGCTCATTCAATTCGTTCTTCTTGGCTGCTTCTCTCTCTCGGAACTGATTTTTGGCCCTGTCGCTGAGGAACTCTCGGAGGTGACCTTTATTGAGTAGCCTGGCTACTTCCTCTAGAAGCTGGTGGCAATCCTCAGTCCTGTGACACATACTAAGTTAAGATTTCTTTGCCAAGTATCTGATTGTAAAGGCCTGGGCCACCTGTTGTCTCTGATTTTACAGATGGCGAACATGATGTCTGATACATCTACGTTGAAGTTGTACTCCAACAAGCGAGGTCCCTCCGTTGGCCCTGTGTTCCTGTTGAATCCGGCTCTATTGACGAGTCCCCGAGGGTTCTGGCCTTGGTCCATCCTTTGATCATTGAGGGGTATGTTGCGCCTCAGGGTATTTCTCATATCTTCGATATATGGCCGGTATCTTTCTTTGTTCGATTTTGACTCCTTCGCCAGAAGCCCGCTTGGGTATATCGAGCTCAAGCCCCCCCCCCCCTAGTTGGTCGTCCTCAACCCTGATTTTATTTTTGATTGATATCGATGATGAACATCCGACCAGGTCACGATGAGATATTCAACCAGATTCTGTTTTAGCTGCTTCGAAGCCACCGAGCTTCGTTCATTCAGACCTTGAGTGAAGGTTTGCACTGCCCAGTCATCTAACACTAGTGGTAACTCCATTCTTTCCATTTGAAAATGAGATACGAACTCTCGCAGCATCTCGTTCTCCCTCTGCTTTATCTTAAAGACGTCAGACTTCCTTGTTTCCACTTTGATGTCACCGGCATGTGCCTTTATGAAAGAATCTTCTAGCATGGCAAATGAATCTATGGAGTTAGGAGCTAGGTTGTGATACCACATCATGGCCCCTTTCGGGAGTGTTTTCACGAACTTCTTTAGCAAGACGGACTTGATCTCGTCGTCCTTTAGGTCGTTGCCCTTCACTGCACAAGTGTAAGAAGTAACGTGCTTACTAGGGTCTGAGGTTCTATTGTATTTCAGAAGGTATGACATTCTGAACTTATTTGGAATGGGTTTTGGAGCCGCTTCCTTTGGGAACGGGCTTTGTGTGAACTTCTTCGAATCCACACCTTTCAGGATCGGGGGTGCGCCCGGAATTTGGTCGACCCTGGAGTTGTAGGTCTCGACCCTTTTGTCGTTGGCTTCCATCTTCTTCTCACCCGATTTGATCCTCTTTGTGAGGTCCTCGAGCTTCTTTACGATGGCGGGGTCGGCCACCGACCCGTTGTTGCTTGATCTCTTCGGTACTTGCTCGGCTGGGGGAGCTGTCCCCGGTGCCACCGTGCTGGGAGTTTTCTGGTGACTTTGCAGCTGAGCAATAGCTAGCTGTTGTGCCTGCAACATTTCAAAAATAACGTGAAGGCTAACCTCCCGTTCTTTCCTAGCTGGGGTTTTCTAAGCTTCTTATTGGTCTCCTTGGTGCACGCTCCTGTTAGTGTGGGAGCTTACATAGACATTTGAGCATCGCGTGAGACCATGTCCATAAGAATCAGTTCTAGTGCGTTCTCAGGGTTTTGTGGTGGTACACCAACACCTGGAACATCCACATCATTTTCTCCGTTGTTCTCAAGATTGTTATTCACTGAGTCAGACATTTTGACCTGAAATCAAAGATCTTGGGAAAAAAAAAGTGTGAAAGATAACTTGCGTTATGTAGTTAAACCAGCAAGAAAATAAGCACTATTATTTTTAGCCCCACGGTGGGCGCCAAACTATTTACTGTGAAAATGGTAATGACAATTATATTAGATTTAGTGGTTCTAAAAATATATGATCTATTTTTATGCTAGTGGTTAGGTAGTTGATGCTATGTGAAAGACGTAGAAACGAGATAAGAGCTTAAAAATGAGATGTTAATCAAATCGGATCGCTGTCAATCGGGGCCTCGAGCTTGCCTATTCGAGAGCCTTAGGGTCAAGTCTGAAGCTCGGTTGGGAGCTATCGAGGATGGTCGATGGAAACTAATAGTTATAAATAAATCAATGATGTCTGTTTATGGTCAATAATAAGCAATAAATGATGAACTTTAAGTAGAACACAATAAATACTAGCAATAAATGAAGTAATGAGATCAAGAGAATATGTTAGAGAGCAGAGAGAATGTTCTTGTGTCTGTTGTATTGAGCAGCAGATGTTTACAAAATGACAAGGATCCCCTTTATATATGAGGGTGAATCCCAACATAGAACAAGTTTATTTATTACAAACATATGGGGATGGGACAACTAGTTTACGCCATGATTCGGGTATGAACTTAGCTCACTAGACTTTGTCAGCCCTAGTTGTGCACCTTGGGAACTCCCTACTTTTTCTCTGTATCCGTCGATCTCATATTGCTCCGAGGTCGAGCGTTGATGGACCCCGAGGGATGAAACTCAATCATGGTCTCGAGCCTTCGAGGCGTCGTAACAATGGAAAATTGGATCCTCCGATTTTACCGTATACAGTAGAGCACATAACAAGGAAAATAATCTCAAAGATATAAATGTTCAGCTTTTGCACAGTTTCCCGAAAATAGTTCCGCTTTCCAGAATATCAACAAAATTCCAAATCATTTACCGAAATCATTGAAATTTTTTGAGGTTGTTTGAAAACTGTAATTTTTCTAAAAATCCTTTTCATAATAAATAAGATGTTTCATTTTCTTTCTAGATAACAAGTGTGAAATTTCTTTCTATGTCATATATCAATGTGTGTAAAAGTCATGAATGACGTGACACCGTACAATATGAGGAAAAATGCATCTCTATGCATGTATGTCATGTATGCATGCCAATGCGATGTATCTTAGAGATAAAGCATGTACTCACACCGAGTACTCAATCTCATTGTGTCACACTTTCCAATCATCATGCTCAACCAATCGGTACTATATATGGCCCATTTTGCCCAGGCAAGATCCAACCCGAAATATATACAGCACTGATCATCAGTCACTCAATACCGAGGAAGGCCAATCTGGCCCCATGGAGAAGATCCATCTCTAGGTATATAAATGCTTTGGACAAGATCCATGTCTAGGGAAGATCCATCCCTCAATATAATATCATCTGCGATCACTGAGGGTGTGTTATAGACTCTAGAGGGTCTCCTTCAGCCCAAGCACTATCACAAGCCAGATCCAGGCATAAATCAATATAATATGTTGCGACGTGCAGCCTGATCACATAACTGTCACTCATAATCAGGCTCTCGGCCTCACTCAGTCATCAATCTCTCTAGTGTCATCCACGTGCTCATAATGTCATGAAGATTAACCCGGAACAATGATATGATGCGCCAATGAATAATAACTGAGAGTGAGATATGATATAAATGCATGAATATGACTGAGTACGGAATATCAATAAAATCAATGAGATGACAGCAAGAAACGACCACTATGGGTCCCAACAATATCAGCATAAAGCATAACATGATATCTAGCATGATTTACAACTCAATTACTTTATCACATGGTGAAAACACAAATATCAACAAAGTGGGCCACTAAACAGTGCCCTGTAAATAACAGAGTCACAACTCACAGGTCGCACGCCCACACGCCCGTCACCTAGCATGTGTGTCACCTCAACACCAATCACATAACACATAATTCGGGGTTTCATACCCTCAGCACTAAGTTTAGAAGAGTTACTTATCTTAAACAAGTCAAATTCCGACGTCGAGCAAGCCAAGCGATGCTCCAAGAATGCCAACACACGCATTCCGACCTTCGGACGACTCGAAACTAATAAAAAACAACTCAAATACATCAAACTATGCTAAGGGAAACAATCCCAATCGTAAAAGGTTGAATCTTTAATTAAAAGCCCAAAATCGGCCAAAAAGCCCAACCCCGACCCGCACCTCAGAACCCGACAAAACCTACAAAATCCGTCAACATATTCAATTACATGTTCAACCATACTAGTTTCCCTCAAATCTGACTTTGAATCGGTTCAAAACTCAAAAAATTTATATTATCAAACTTTAGGCCAAAACCCCCAATTTCTTCTTTAAAATTCATCAACCAAAATCTAAAATCGAACATAGATTTACGAAATATAACCAAAACCGAGTAGAGAGCACTTACTCCAATTCATATTCTGAAAATCGCATAAAGAGTTGCCCAATTCCGAGCTTCCCAACTTAAAATATGTTAAATGAACAAAACCCTCATTTTAACACTGTTCTGCCTCATTTCTTGTGCCAAAAGATCTCGAAACTAACTTTCGATGCCTCCAATGTATTGCTTGTGAAATTTAAGTCAACTTAGGCTCTTGAATCACTCCCTTTGACCTTATATTGAAGGAGATATATTGGTTTCAATATTTGAAAATAGTGCAGATTTTTAAATATGCAGTCAGTGGCAATTTCGTAATTAATTTGAAAAATCTTGCAACTCAATTCTTAGTAAAATGATCATAAAAAACCTCATACGATGTCCAAATTTGATGAATCTTTTTGCTATGGCTCCGTAATTATGATACGAATCTAACGCTTCAATTAAAACTGAAATAAGAGCTTATTTGTTCAATGTGGTACCATTTATGCTTGAAGAAATGACGTCGAAACATAAGAAAAATGAGTGCTACACAACCCAAACCTATCCGAAACATACCTGAACCCCGCGAGACCCCGTCGAAACATAGAAACATGTTCTATATCATAATAAGAACCTACTCGAGGCCTCAAGACACACATAACAATATCGAAATGATGAAACGCACTTCAAATCAAACTTAATGAACTTCTGAACTTTCGACTTCCAAAAACTCACGCCGAAACATATCAAATCAACTCGGAATGAACTCAATTTTTGCACACAAGTCCTAATACATCATACAGAGCTACTCGTACCCCTAAACTACCGAGCGAGTGCAAATGCTTAAAACGACCAGTCGAGTTGTTACATAGTCCCCCCCCCCCACAAAGTTATGCAATATACTTACCTCAAATAATCCAAATCAACACTCAAAATTAGCTTTTCCCTTAAAATTTGTTTCCGCACGGCTCAAATCTAACAAAAAATGACTTAATATCATCAAACAATGCAAGATAAATCAATTTCGATTAATAAAGCTATGATCTTTACACAATTATCCAAAAGTCAACAAGAGCCAACCTCGGGCTCGCCGGATCAAAACCAGAGTCTAAGGGTAGATATCGATTACCCATTGCCCTACGAGTCTATATATGTGTGTTGTTTTCAAATTTGAGTCCAATTTGACTCTCAAATCTCAAGTTTTAAGAGTCTGTTTTGACTCGAATTTGAAAAGTAATCACATATATGGACTCGTGGGGTTATGGGTAGTTGAAATCTACCATTGGACCCAGGTTTTGACCGTGCGAGCCAGGGGTTGACCTTTGTTGACTTTTTGGAAAAATTGTAAAGATCATAGTTTTATCTATTGTAATTGGTTTATATTGTATTATTTGATGTTATTAAGTCATTGTTGGTTAGATTTGAGCCATGTGGAAGTGCATTTTGGGGGAACGGAGTCTATTTTCGAGGGTTGAGTTAGCCTAGTTGAGGTAAGTGTCTTGCCTATCTTTGTATGGGGAAACTACCCCTTAGGATTTGGGTTGAATGTGCTATTTGTGCTATGTGGAAGATGTATACGCAAGGTGACGAGTGTGTACACGAGCTATATGTGGTATTCGATCAGTTTAGGTTACTTAGACTCTTTCCATGCCTTTAATTGAATTATCACAACATGTTTTGTATTTCTTTGTTAATCTTCTCGTACATGTATTGATCTACTCTTACTTGCTTTATTTAACATTATTGGTACTTGTTCTACCTCTTACTTGTTATATTTTCTCTCATATGCTTTAGTTGAAGTATTTCTTTCCTTATTGTCTTGTTACCACTTTATTGTTGCATTACTCTTACTTGAAGTTGTTATGTCGTGGGAATTATTTTCCTGTTGGTTTATTGACGTTGAAGTTGTGAAAGCTATTATTACATTGAGGTTGAAATTGTTGAATTTGAAAGAACATTCCCCTGTTGAGCATTTCTTATTTATCATGTCATTTTTGAGATTCTTCTACACATTCTGATTGATCCGTTGGCTAACTGTTGTCGAAACATTGGTATTATTTATTTGGCAAGTTGTGGCATATGGGCACTTGTAGTGCGAGCTATTATTGTGTTGTGATATTGATACGTAGTATAAGGATATGGGTTGATACACATGAAGTAAAATAAAGTAGGCTTGATATGCGCGTTGCTAGTAAAGGAATTACTTGAAGCCACATTGTGAGATAAGGTGGGCTAAAACACATGTAGCTATTTCGGAAAAAAATGATTTTTAAAACTAAATGTAAGGTTCACGTGGTAATATATGGAAAGATTGTGATTGAAATTGTGAAATGTAAATATGAGGTTGTACCTCGGTTGTGATTCTTGTTGTACATTTCATGTGGAAAAGGTTTATTTGTTGAATAGTTCTTGTTGTTTTTCCTCCTTGTCTTACCTTTTCTTGTCTGTATTTAATTACTTGAGGTTCTCATTATGTGTCTCCTTCTTGTTGCCTTCTTGCTTTAAATTCTGTCATTAGCTTACACTGTTAAACTACTTTGTTATTATTTATTTCATCGTTTTCCGTTAATTGTCTTTATTATACTTTTTTCGTCTATCTTATACTTTAGGTGTCTTGACCTAGCCTCGTCACTACTCTATCGAGGTTAGGCTTGATACTTACTAGGTACTATTGTGGTGTACTCATACTATGTTTCACCACATTTTTGTGTATATCCATGTACATCTACCAGTGTTGGATGCCAGTGATTGATTAGATACTTTTAGAGACTTCAAGGTATACCTGCTCGACGTTCTCGTGTCGCGAAGTCACATTCTGCTTTTAGATATTCTACTATTTATTTCTTATTCCAATACAATATTGTATTTCGAGACTATTAGTACATTCTTGTAGAGCTTATTACATTAGTACATTATTTAAGTCTTGTTATTATTTCTGTCATTTGTCAATGCTTGTTAGGATTACCTAGTCTTAAAGAATAGGTATCATCACAACATCCTATGGTGGGAAGTTGGGGTCATGGGAAGCTAGTATCAGAGCTCTAGGTTCATATGTATCATGAGTGATAAGCAAGTTCAGTAGAGTCTTGCAGATTGGTACGGAGACGTCTGTACTTATCTTCGAGAGGCTATAGAATTGTTGGGAAATTCCACTTCTTTGATTCCTTATTGTACAAATTGGTTGACCTCAAAATCTAAATCTTTGCCTTCTATTCTCTCAACTATAGTGAGGACACACACTATTGGATTTAATGATCAGATACCAGTGCCCCCTACTGGAGCTATGCGAGGCTAGGGTCAGGGCATAGGTAGAGAAGGGGCATGTCCTACAGCAAGAGCACATGCCCGAGCAGCGATGAAGGAGCCACTAGTAGCTCCAGTTGAGGGAGAAGCACCCGAGATGCATGTTGTTTCCATTGGACTTCAGGAGACCTTAACATAGGGCTTGAGCATAGTTCGCACTCAAGCTCAGGCGAGGTTGCTTCCACTTGAACCAGCCACATCTCAACTAGTGGAGGAGCACAAACTCCCTCAGCCTGCACTCAAGAGTAGCTGGTCCACATTAATCAGGTCCCGTGTATAATTCCAGCATATCCAGTTATTCATGTTCTACATGAGGTTAGGCCAGCGGGATCTGAGGAGGAAACAGAATGCTTGAGAGGTTAAAGAAGTATGATCCTCCTACTTTCATTGGCTAAACTACCGAGGATACGTAAGGTTTTCAAGAGAAGGGCCACGGTATTCTTCGAACCATGGGTATTGTGGAGGTGAGTGAAGTCGCTTTTACCATATTCCAGCTGTCAAAAGTAGTGTATCAGTTGTGGCAGGCTTACGTGGAGGCTAGACCATTTGATGCAGCCCTACTCACTTGGGATCGGCTTTTTGTGATGTTTTTGAGATAGTTTGTTCCCCAGACCCTTCTGGATGTATGGTGAACAGAGTTTGAGTAGTTGCGTTAGGGTACTATGGCAGTGTCAGAGTATGCTATCAGATTCAGTAAGTTTTCCCGACATACACCTACCTTGGTTTCTATAGTTAGAGAGCGAGTCTGCAAATTTATAGAGGGGCTCAACTGTTGTATTAGATTCAGCATGGCTTCAGAGTTTGAGACAGATACTCCATATCAGCAGGTGGTAGAGATTGCACGAAGGTTGGAGGGGATGCGGGGCTATGCGAGAGAGGACAAGGAGGCGAAGAGGCCTCGAGACTCAGGAGGATATAATGGTGCCCGTGCCTTAATTGCAGCTCATTATGGTATAGGCTTTGTGAGCGGTCCAGTTCATTCAGTACTTCCAGCTACTAGCGATGCTCCTACTATTCTGAGGTCACCGGTTGCCGATTTTGGTCAGCCACTTTCTAGTGCACTTCCTGTATGGGGTGCCTTCTGCGGTTAGTCTATCCAACCAGGCCAGGGTCAGTTTTAGCAACCATGGCCACCGAGAACTTGTTTTGAGGGTGGGGATACCATACATATGGTGAGGGACTGCCTCGTACTCATGAAGGGTGCTCCTCCACAGACTTTGATACAAAAGTTAATCTATTGTTACTCAATATTATAGAATTTGATGTGATTTTAGGCATGGACTAGTTGTTGCCCCATCATGCTATTCAAGATTATCATGCCAAGATTATTATTTTGGCTATGCCAGGTTTGCCGCAGTTGGAGTTGAGAGGTAAATTGGAATCCATTCCTAGTAGAGTTGTGTCTTTTCTAAAGGTGCATCAGATGGTTAAGAAAGGGTGTGATGCATATATAGTCTTTGTGAGGGATGTTAGTGCCGATACTCCTACCATTGAGTCAGTTTCGATAGTGAGAGACTTCCTAAATTTATTCCTAACAGATCTTTTGGGTGTGCCGCCCGATAGAGATATCAATTTTTGTATTGACTTGTTGCTGGGACGTCGGCCCATTTCTCTTCCACCATTTCATATGAAACTAGCAGAGTTAAGGGAGTTAAAAGAACATCTTCACGAGTTGCTTTATAAGGGTTTCATCCGGTCGAGTGTTTCACCGTAGGGTGCTCTGGTTCTATTTGTAAGGAAGAAGGATGGCTTGATGAGGATGTGTGTTGATTATTGATTATCGGCAAATGAACAAGGTTATAGTAAAGAAAAAGTACGCACTACCGCGTATTCACGACTTATTTGACCAGTTTCAGGGTGCTAGAGTATTCTCGAAGATTGATTTGCAGTCAGGGTATTATCAGCGGAAGTTTCAGGATCTGAATATCTGAAGACTTCTTTTAGGACTCGATATGGTCACTACGAGTTCCTCGTGATGTCATTTGGGCTGACCAATGCCCCTGCAACATTCATGCACTTGATGAACAGTGTATTCAATCCATATCTTAACCCATTCATTATTGTGTTTATTGATGACATCTTGGCATATTCTCGCAGTCAAGAGGACCACGAGAAACATTTGAGGATCATTCTCCAGACCATGAGGGAGAAGAAGTTATATGCAAAATTTTCCAAATGTGAATTCTTGCTTTATTCAGTGGCATTCTTGGATCATGTGGTGTCAAGTGAAGGGATTAAGGTAGATTCAAAAAAGATTAAGGTTATTCAAAGTTGGCCTAGACCATCTTCAACTATTGATATTCCGAGTTTCCTTGGTTTGGGCGGGTAATATCGCTGTTTCGTAGAGGGTTTCTCATCCACTGCTTCACCTTTTGACTAGATTGACCCAGACGAGTGATCCTTTGATGGTCCGAGGAGTGTGAGACGAGCTCTTAAAAGCTCAAGGTTGATTTAACTACGGCCCTAGTGTTGGTACTACCTACGGTCTCAAGGTCTTACATTGTATATTGTGATGCATAGCATATTGAGCTTGGTGCGGTGTTGATGTAAGATGGTAGTGTGATTTCCTACTCATCTTGGCTACCGAAAGTTTATGAGAAGAATTACCCGTTCCACGACTTGGAATTGGCAGCTATTGTTCATACAATGAATATTTGGAGGCACTATATGTACGGTGTTCCATGTGAGGTCTATACCAATCAATGGAGTCTCCAACATCTGTTCAAGCATAAAGATCTCACTTTGCAGTAGCTGAGGTTGTTAGAGTTTCTGAAAGACTATGATGTCACTATTCTATATCATCTTGGGAAGTCTAATATGGTAGCTAATGACTTGAGTAGAAATACAGAGTGTATGGGTAGCTTGGTATATCTACTGACAACAGAGAGGCAACTAGCCATGGATGTTCAAGATTTGTTCAAACAACTTGTTAGATAGGATTATTCAGAGCCCAGTTGGGTCCTTGCTTGTGTGGTTTTTCGATCTTCTTTATATGAGAATATTAGAGAGTGTCAATATGACGACCCCCATTTGCTTTTTCTTAAGGACACGATACAACACGACGATGCCAAGAAGGTTTCTATTGGAGATGACGAGGTGTTATGGATGCATGGCTAGTTATGTGTGCCCGATGTGGATGGGTTGCGTGAGATGATCCTTGAGGAGGCCCACAGTTCGTGTTACTCTATTCATCCGGGTGTCGTTAAGATGTATCAGGATTTGAGGAAACATAATTGGTGGAAGAGAATGAAGAAATATACAGTGGAGTATGTGTCTTGGTGCTTAAACTTCTAGCAGGTGAAATAGGAGCATCAGAAGCTGGACAGTTTGTTTCAGAGACCTAAGATTCCTTAGTGGAAGTAGGATCATGTTAAAATGGACTGCGTTGTCAGGCGCTCGTGGACTTTGAAGAAATTTGGCGCAGTATGGGTTTTTGTAAATAGACTGACAAAATCGGCACATTTCATCCCGGTGGTGACTACCTATTTTTAGAGCAACTGGCTTAGATCTATATTGTTACACCCCAAGTTTTCATACATGAGAGTACGTCGTAAGACATTGATGTAAGCTCGAAAATGAGATTATATTTGGAAGAAAATAAAGTAAGTTAATCATGTTACCTTGGAGGTTACAAATATTTAAGATCATGAATAATGAGTACCAAGAGGGTTGGAAATCTTAGAAGCTAAACCAATTGAAGAAAATAAGTTCGTCAAAAGTCGACAAGTTTAAAATGTTATAACATGTACTTTGGGGTGAGACTATGGTTCTTAATATGATAAGGAGGTTATTATATGAGTTATTTTAGTCGTATGATATTAATTTTCTACATTTTGAAGGCAAGCAAGTTGTGGAACAAGAGTAGGCAAAGGTCATCACAAGTTACATACATAAATTTGCTGAAATTTAGGTCAAATGTATCTAAGCATTTCTCCAAACTACAAAATTGAAGGTTTACGAGTCTAGTTTATAACGCATTAAACCATTCATCAATACGACATCGGAGTAGAGAGATATTCGTGTTTTTGCGAGACCGCGCAAGCAGCTCCATATGGGACCCACTTAGGCGGTAGTTGACCTACTTCAATTTATAAACGATTTGTACACCTATTTTTGCTCATTTTTCAACTAAAATTTGTCACCAAACTTCTCCTAACCCTCCTAAACATATACCAAAAGGGTTTGAAGTGATTCCAAAGTGATTACACTATATTTCAACATCAAAACTTAGTTCTAGTGAAGAACAACACCTCTTTGAGGTTGTGTTATCATTGAGGATTGTTGTGGGCTGTATTTGGATGAAATTCCAAGTTGTTGCTGCTTTATAAGGTGAGTTTAACAGCCTACTAAATGTGCTTAAGCTTTCTTGTATGTTGGTTAAATTGTTAGGATGATAAACTACAAGATAATACTTGGATTAGCTTAAGTCACTTCTATGGTGTTGTATTGCTATTGAGGGTTGTTGTAAACTGAATATAACTTGGATTTTGACTTGAAGTTACTGTAGAAGGTATGTATATTGTGTTGTTACTTGTGCCTAAGGTTATCTTTATGTTGATTAAGTTAAATGGATGGGCTAGACATGAACTAGTGAATAAAGTTGCTAATTGAGGATAGTTGAAGTTGTGGATTATTTTCGTTGTTATAAATATATGGTATAAGGCTGGAATCATTGATTAATGACTTCATTATCATGTTAATGATACTTTTATGTTGAAGTAAGAAGTCTATAAGGATTGATAAGGGGTATACGGATTCCAATCGGAGCTTGCCGCTCGTCGTAATGTAGTTGTGACTTGTTGTTGTTATATGGTGTCTTGATATTGATAATTATGTATTGATGGATTGCTCTGGTAATTGTTGTTGGTATATGGTATTGGAGGAGGCCCTTGTTACAAGGGAGATGCTGCCCAAATTTACGTAAACGAGCTACTAGCTTAAGTTATAGACTTAGCCTTTGCTCAGCACTGATTTTGAATCTCCTTATACTATGATAGATTGAGTTGACTTGTTTGAAGAGTTGCTTGGAAGGGATTAAGGACTCAACGGGTTTAAGGTATGTTAAGGCACTTTCTTCTTTCTTTTGGCATGGTCTAAAATGAAATGAACATAAACGATACGCTATTTCATAATGACTCTACTCCTAGCAACTAAGGTTGTCCATGTTGTTCTTTCCTTATAAAATTATTCTAAACAAGTGTGTATGATCCTTAAATCCTACTAAGGTTCATATTGATGGTAGGGATGTCCATAATGTTCTTAAGTCACTCCAAAAGGTTTAGAAGATGATTCCATGAGTCTAGCATGCATTATATATAGTATCTATTTTACTCTACCGAGCCGCGCTATAGTCGGCCGGGTACGGCACCTATTGTGCAACCACTGATCAGTTGGGTTTACCGAGCTCCACGTGGCCGGGTACGATTCTACCGAACCTTATGATGGTCGGGTACGCTTTTACCGAGTCCTCTTTGAGGCCGGGTACGATATGATGATGATGATGCCCACAGAGGCGAATGTTTTAAAAAGTTTATGTATATATATGTATTATGCATTTCATATCAGTAACCCCCAGAGGCACTCTGATGTTACAGGTTGTATCTCCTCTATCTCTCTCTTTACATTACTGTTCTTGTTTATGCTTTCCTGCCTAACATACTCGGTACTTTATTCGTACTGACGTCCCTTTTGCCTGGGGACGCTGCATTTCATGCCCGCAGGTCCCGATTGATAGGTTGACAGTCCTCCTAGTAGGCTATCAGCTCAGCGAAGGTGTTGGTGCACTCCACTTGCTCCGGAGTTGCCTATTTGGTCAGTATGCTTTGGATATGTATTGATTGATATGGCGGGGCCCTGTCCCGACCTTTATGATTTTATGTACTCTTAGAGGCTTGTAGACATATGTCAGGTGTATGGATACTTGTATGGCCTTGTCGGCCTATGTATTGAGTTTACAGATGGTCATGTCAGCCTTATTGGCCCGTATGTCACATATATATGTTTGTATATCATGTTGGGTCTTCATATGTTGAGTATTCCCTTATATTTTATTCTTGTTATCTCATGACGGGTTTTCTAGCTCATTTACTCATGATAGTATGATAAGAAAGATATGTTGCGTTGGTACTCGGTTGAGTAAGGCGCCGGGTGCCCATCGCGGCCCTTCGGTTTGGGTCATGACAGAAGTGGTATTAGAGCAGTTTTGTTTCAGGGAGTCTACAAGCCGTGTCTAGTAGAGCTTTGTTTATGGGTGTGTTGTGCACCACACTTATAAGTAGTAGGTTACAGGGCATTTAGGTTTGTCAACTCCTAAATTCGACTTTAGTCGTAATACAATGATACCTACATCCACAAAGACAGTTGGTAAGAGATTGCATGTGGATGTGGAAGAGTTGAGTCAGAGGAACTCGATTTCACATCATACTTATGATGACTAAATGTGAGATCTTCAACAGATCATGTGTGTACTAAGATGTGTATGCTTCTTAATAAAGAGCCTTAAGGCAAGGATATCTATTCACGAATATGGTGAACATCTATGAGGGATTCAGAAGCTAGATACAAGTTTCAATAAGTAAAAGAAGTAAGGTGAATATGGGTACGAGGCACCCAGATAATGAAGATTATCAATATTTTCAAATCAGGTAGAGAAATATAAGCATTTAGGAGAAAGATGGGATATCAAGATCCAGTTGGAGTTAGAGTTACCCAAAAATTGTGGATAGGTTGTTATCATTAACTAACGTTTCCGAAAGATGGTGCAAATGTGGTAATAGATCTCCTTCTAAGACACCCAGATGGTGAACTCTAGAGTAGTACAATTAGATACGAATAGTGGAATATTCAGAAATTTCAGAAGATAGGCAATGGGATCCTAGAAGGGACAAATATTTACCTTAGTATGACTCTAGCCCCGAGTAAAAAAAGAATGTTAGACATTCCAGAGAGCCAGTGAGATGAAGCTAGGGGAGCTTAAAGGGAAAGAACTTTTTGTTGAAGTTTTCAGAATAAAGTGATAGACAAAAAAATATTATCCAGAGAATAAGAAGAAAATAAATGAAGTATCATGAGTAAGATGTGATATATGGGTGATAACAGCAAATCAAAATATGACACGATGATAGAGTCTATAGTCAAGTGAAGGAAAATACAAGAGGTGACAAGCCTTAAGGCAATAAAAGAGTATAAGCCATAAAGTCATATCCTTATTTCGAGAAATGAGTTGGTGACTTCAACGTGATTACCTGGAGGAAAGGTTAGACCCTAGAGTAATAAAAATCAGTATGGGCTGGTGAACAAGATAAAATCGAACATGAATTAGGGACCGGAGGATTTGCTAATGGTCGACATTGTGAGAATTTCAAAGATCGTGCTCCAACAATAATAGAATAGACAACAGATGAATAACCTTTAAAGGCCATTTAGGAAGTCGCTTACCTAAAGCAAGCACTCTGAGCAGAGTTAATCTTAAGGGACTAAGTGTGCCAGTTACATTAAGGTGTCATCTTCGTGCGTAAGAAATTTAGTTATCCTTGGTACAGAAGGTTACCATAAGGTGATTAAGGTTCATTGATAATGTGAAAAGATGCCAAAGATGAAGAGGTAAAACAACTATAGGTAGATTATCGTAGTACTAAATCTTAGTACTCCCCTAAAGGGGGGAATATGGTGTGATATGGTATTAAGTCTAAGTTAAGCGGTTCAGTTAACTATGGAATGGTAAAGGAAGAATATGGTAAAAAGGAGAAAGGGATGATGTTGCATTTATTTAGTTCCTGCAGATATATTGCGACTCCAGAACATTCTACAAGCACGACACCGAGGAGAGGCGGTAAAATTTTCCGGCCAGGATGTTATTGATAAATAAGTGTGAATGGACACTTGATACATCAGGAGCTAGTGGCGAGAGATAAGTTAAGACAAAGTATATATCCCAAGAGGGATTATGCAGAATATATATATATATATATATATATATATATATATATATATATATGGACCAACTAGTAATTAGTAGTTGATTCAGGAAGAGCCCAGTTATGGCTAGACAAGAGGTCACAGATAAATCAATAGATCATGAAAGATTAATGTAGTGAACCGCAGCATAGTGAATTCAGTCTCGCAGATACGAGATCACAACCATTTGAAAAAAAATTCAGATAGGAGTTGAGGCAGGTAAAAGTACTGTTTTTAAGGTTTATGAAAATAGACGAGAGTGCCACTAAGGAGACAATATAAATTTGAGCTTAGAAGTAACCCTACGAGCATAAAGGCATAAATTTATGTAACTAAGGATTATTATAGGCGAGTAAGAATAACGAAAATTACCTTCGGGTGTACGATATATCAAGCTCACAACTTTACAAGAGCCAGAAGGTCTCCCTAAGTACTACAATGAAAGACTAGCTGAGAAAATAAGGAAGAAGGTTTCCACCTAAGTATAGTGAGCTAAAGAGTAAATGATCCTGTAACAACAGTCTCACTACAATATTGTATACACTCCATAAGAAAGTGGCACCTATCATGGCTAATGAATGGTAAAAAAAAGCCATCAAAGGTGATGTTTGAGATCATATGAGGTACATGAAATTATAGTATTTGTGGGCAAAAAGACAAGCCAAGTATTCATGCAACAAGTGATAGAACGACCAACAAAAGTAATTGCTTACATTTAAGGACAACTGAGAAGGCACGAAAGGAAATTTATGGTGCTAGCAAGTTAAAGGAAGGTTGCGAGTAGTATAAATAGATCGGTGTAGGTCCTAAGGTAAAGTATTGTAGAGCAACAAGGTTTTAGGTAGATAGGAGTAAGGATATGAAAAGGTGAGTGAGAAGGTGACGAGAATATGTATGTCCTCGGGATTAAACCCATCAAAACAAGGGAGCTGATGATTTCCATATGTAATAAAAAGCTCGGTACAGCCTGAATGAACACAGAGGAGTCTGAGACTAGGTGCATTTAGAAGAGATGGAATGCTGCCCTGGCAGTAGAATAAGGGTGTAATTGTGATAGATAAGAGGATGATGCTTAGGCCTTTGATTGAGTAATGATTTAACAAGAAAGGGATTTCATTAATTGCACGGGATTAGAATACCCCCATAAGATGAATCACTTTGGGATGCAATGAAATACGGTTATTGAAGTATAGTATTATTCCTAGGTGGATCAGGAAAATCACTTCAGATGTTCCCCAATAAGATGTGAGCCCTAGTGACAGTGTATTACGTAAGAGGTTGCAAGTTATCCGTGATAGATTATAGATCAACATTAAGGTGAATAAACAATAGATGGGTACAAGTCCAAAGTATGAAATGAGATTTATTTGTTATTCTTAAGATGAATAATAATGAGAAAGCACTAAAGGACTTATATTTATACATATAGGATAAGCAACGAGAGAGTAACCTCGAGTTGGGTAGCAAACCTCGGTAATAATAAACCGAAGTATGTTTTATGGTATAGTATAACCTACCTAGATGTAGTAAATCCATACGGATAGATATACAAGGCTATGAAACAAGAGATAGAAATAGTCTTAAGTTCAATAAAGTACCAAGCGAAAGACATCAGTACACCTATAGATGCCTAGAGGGACAACTTGTCATAATTCTATATATGTTCATAAAGTGAGGCTTAGAGATTGGCTAAAAGATGGAGGAAAAAGAAAAGACGAGTCCCTAGGCGCTCATACAAGGACACAGTCATACATACTGCATGACATAAGGTAGCAAATGTTACGATGTTGGAAGAATTCCGACCACATGTCATGGCGTGACAAAGAGGCCTAAAAGGGGGGAATGCCCAAGCGTTTGGATTTATTCACAAAACAGGTGCTTAGATGTAAAGATGAGCATTAAAGTATTCATAAGATCCATAGTTTATGAAACTGATAAGCGCATCAGTAAACATTCAAGGATGAATGTTCCAAAGGAGGGAATGATGTTACACCCCAAGTTTTCATACGTGAGAGTACGTCGTAAGTCATTGATGTAAGCTCGGAAATGAGATTATATTTGGAAGAAAATAAAGTAAGTTAATCATGTTACCTTGGAGGTTACAAATATTTAAGATCATGAATAACGAGTACCAAGAGGGTTGGAAATCTTAGAAGCTAAACCAATTGAAGAAAATAAGTTTCGTCAAAAGTCGACAAGTTTGGAATGTTATAACATGTACTTTGGGGTGAGACTAGGGTTCTTAACATGATAAGGAGGTTATTCTATGAGTTATTTTAGTCGTATGATATTCATTTTCTACATTTTGAAGGCAAGCAAGTTGTGGAACAAGAGTTGGCAAAGGTCATCACAAGTTACATTCATAAATTTGCTGAAATTTAGGTCAAATGTATCTGAGAATTTCTCCAAATATACTTGGAATAATGGGGTGTTCTACCTAATAAATTGAAGGTCTACGAGTCTAGTTTATAACGCATTAAACTTTTTGTCAATACGACATCGGAGTAGAGAGATATTCGTGTTTTTACTAGACCGCGCAAGCAGCTCCCAATGGGACTCACTTAGGCGGTGGTTGACCTACTTCAATTTATAAACGATTTGGACGCCTATTTTTGCTCATTTTTCAACTAAAATTCGTCTCCAAACTTCTCCTAACCCTCCTAAACATATACCACAAGGGTTTGAAGTGATTCCAAAGTGATTACACCATATTTCAACATCAAAACTTAGTTCTAGTGAAGAACAACACCTCTTTGAGGTTGTGTTGTCATTGAGGATTGTTGTGGGCTGTATTTGGATGAAATTCCAAGTTGTTGCTGCTGTATAAGGTGAGTATAACAACCTACTAATTGTGCTTAAGCTTGCTTGTATGTTGGTTAAGTTGTTAGGATGATAAACTATAAGATAATACTTGGACTAGCTTAAGTCACTTATATAGTGTTGTATTGCTATTGAGGGTTTTTGTAAGCCGAATATAACTTGGATTTTGACTTGAAGTTACTATACGAGGTATGTATATTGTATTCTTGCTTGTGCCTAAGGTTATCTTGATGTTGATTAAGTTAAATGGATGGGCTAGACATGAACTAGTGAATAAAGTTGCTAATTGAGGATAGTTGAAGTTGTGGATTATTTTCATTGTTATAAATATATGGTATAAGGCTGGAATCATTGATTAATGACTTCATTATCATGTTAATGATACTTTTATGTTGAAGTAAGAAGTCTATAAGGATTGATAAGGGGTATACAGATTCTAATCGGAGCTTGTCGCTCGTCGTAATGTAGTTGTGACTTGTTGTTGTTATATGGTGTCTTGATATTGATAATTATGTATTGATGGATTTCTCTGGTCATTTTTGTTGTTATATGGTATTGGAGGAGGCCCTTGTTACAAGGGAGATGCTGCCCAAATTTTCGTAAACGAGCTACTAGCTTAAGTTATAGACTTAGCCTTTGCTCAACACTGATTTTGAATTTCCTTATACTATGATAGATTGAGTTGACTTGTTTGAAGAGGTTCTTGGTAGGGATTAAGGACTCAACGGGTTTAAGGTATGTTAAGGCACTTTCTTCTTTCTTTTGGCATGATCTAAAGTGAAATGAATACGCTACTTCATAACAGATCTACTCCTTGCAACTAAGGTTATCCATGTTGTTCATTCCTTATAAAATTATTCTAAGCAAGTGTGTATGATCCTTGAATCCTACTAAGATTCATATTAAGTATGGATGTCCATAATGTTCTTAAGTCACTTCGAAAGGTTTAGAAGGTGATTCCACGAGTCTAGCATGCATTATATATAGTATCTATTTTACTCTACTGAGCCGCGCTATAGTCGGCCGGTACGACACCTATTGTGCAACCACTGATCAGTTGGGTTTACCGAGCTCCACGTGGCCGAGTACGGTTATACTGAGCCTTATGATGGTCGGGTATGCTTTTACCGAGTCCTCTTTGAGACCGTGTATGATATGATGATGATGATGCCCAAAGAGGCGAATGTTTTAAAAAGTTTATGTATATATATGTTTTATGCATTTCATATCAGTAGCCCCTATAGGCACTCAGATATTACAGGTTGTATCTCCTCTATCTCTATCTTTACATTACTATTCTTGTTTATGCTTTCCTGCCTTACATACTTGGTACTTTATTTGTACTGACGTCCCTTTTGCCTGGGGATGTTGTGTTTCATGCCGCAAGTCCCGATTGATAGGTTGACATTCCTCCTAGTAGGCTATCAGCTCAGCAAAGGTGTTGGTGCACTCCACTTGCTCCAGAGTTGCCTATTTGGTCAGTATGCTTTGGATATGTATTGATTGGTATGGCAGGGACCTGTCCCAACCTTTATAATTTTATGTACTCTTAGAGTCTTGTAGATAGATGTCAGGTGTATGGACACTTGTATGGCTTTGTCGGCCTATGTTTTGAGTTTACAGATGGTCATGTCGGCCTTATAGGCCCGTATGTCACATATATAAGTTTGTATATCATGTTGGGTCTTCATATGTTGAGTATTCCCTTATATTTTATTCTTGTTATCTCATGACGGGTTTTCTGGCTCATTTACTCATGATAGTATGATAAGAAAAATATGTTGTGTTGGTACTCGGTTGAGTAAGGCACTGGGTGCCCGTCGCGGCCCTTCGGTTTGGGTCGTGACATATATCAATGAGATTGTTCGCTCCACAAGTGTCGATGCCTATATCTCCAACCGAGGCACGCAATTCACAATGCATTCTGGGGAGCTGTGCAACGTGACTTAGGCACACAATTTGAGTTGAGTAAATCATTTTAGCCCTAGAAGGACAATCAATCCAAAAGCACCATTTATATCTTAGAGGATATACTACGTGCCTATGTTCTGGATTTTGGGGGTTCTTGGTATTAGTTCTTGTCGCTTGAAGAGTTCATCTACAATAATAGCTGTCATTCTCTAGTAGGTTGGTTTGAGCCGGGAAGGCTAGGTTGTTGGGCATGGATTTTTTTGGGATGCCTTGGAGAAAGTCAAGTTCATTTAGGATCGGCTTTATACAACACAGTCAAGACAGAAAAGTTAGCTGACCGGAAGGCTTGTGATGTAGAATTTATGGTGGGAGAGAGTGTTTAGCTCTGGATTTCACCCATGAAGGGTGTGATAAGGTCAGGGAAGAAGGGAAAGTTGATCCCTAGGTACATCAGTCCTTTTGAGATCTTTTAGTGAGTTGGTCAAGTGGCCTACAAGCTTGCATTTCCACCCAGACTATCGGTAGTCCACCTGGTGTTCCAAGTTTACATGATCCAAAAGTATTATGGTGATCCATATCTTGGATTAAATTTTAGTTCAGTCCAATTGGACAAGGATTTGATTTATGTTGATGACCCAGTGACCATCTTGGATAGCCAGGTCTGAAAGTTGAGGTCAAAGAGAATTGCTTTAGTAAAGGTTCAGTGGAGGGTTCATCCAGTCGAGAAGGCGACCTAGGAGACCGAGCATGACATGCATAGTCTGTTACACCCCATGTTTTCGTACGTGAGAGTACGTCGTAAGTCAATTTATGTAAGCTCATAAATGAGATCGTCTTTGAAAGTACATAAAGCAAGTTAATCATGTTACCTTGGAAGTTACTAATCTTTAATATCATGGATAACAAATACCAATAGGGTTGGAAAGCTTAGAAGTTAAACAAATTGAAGAAAATAAGTTTCCTCGAATGTCTACAAGTTGGGAATGTTATAACATGTACTTTTAGGGTGATACTAGCATTCTTAACATGATAAGGAGGCTATGTTATGAGTTATTTCAGGCTTATGATAGTCGTACGTTACATTTTGAATTCAAGCGAGTTGTGGAACAAAAGTTGGCAAAGGTCATCACAAGTTACATTCATAAATGTGCTAAAAATTAGGTCAAATATAGCAGAGCTATTCTCTCAATATACTTGAATTCTGTGATGATCCACATGTTAAAATGAATATCTATGAGTTTAGTTTCTAACGCGTTAATCCGTTCATCAATATGACATTGGAGTAGAGAGATATTTGTAGTTTCGCGAGACTGCACAGACTACATAGGTCATAAGTAGGTATGTCACTGAAGCTTTTTGAGCAATAAATTTTGGGTGTTATATGAGGTCTTTTTGGGACATATTATATACAAAATGGAAGGACTTGGAATTCAGTTTCCAAATATCTTAACCATTCGTTCATACGACATTCAGATAAAAAGATGTAAGCGTCGGAAGATCGGCCAATACTAAGGTGCCAAGCTAGCACCTCTTTGACTATTCCAAAGTTGATATACATTGGTCTTAGGCCGTCTTTATCCTCATATTTCCACAGAACACGACCTAAGAACATCCCTTAACATATCCATAAGCTCTCTTCTAGGGTTTCAAAGAAGATTAACATCCCAGGTACGAATTCAAGAAGAAATAACATTAGAATGATAGATACGACGTAAGTATCGCTATATCGCCTCTCTTTCTCTTTGTAGATTGAGTTTTGGAAGGTACTTCATAGTTAAGAAAATGTCTAATTTCTGTGTTTAAGCTTTACATATTAAGGAAGGTTGATAATTTGTTTCCTAATAGTTAGAACTCATGGGACGGTGATCAGAAGTCGTGAGTTCAATTTATTTTACTTTTAGTGGAATGTTTCGTAGTCTAGTCGTGTTGTCCTATTTTGCTGATGATTTATGGAGTTTGGAAGCATAAAGGGTGTGGAAAAATGCCACATGTGGTAGGGTAGTAGACTGGTCGCTCATCGTTGCAATTTCAAGCTAATTGATAACTTGTTGATTGGGTGTGTTATGGTATATTTGGGGTTTTTGTTGTATTAAAGGTCCCAAATTGTAGTTGGGTTGTTTTTGAGTTGCTGATTGTATTGTGTTAGTATCTCGCCTATAGTTGGCTTGAGAGAACAGTAAAATCAAGGGAAATGCTACTCATTTTGATAGGTTACAAGTACTTTGGTCATAAGTACGTCGCTTTATGTTTTTATGATCTAACAAACTTACTATCTAGAACCAGATAAGGAACCTGTTACACATTTACAAGACCTTAAGATCACAAGGTTCCAGGTTGGGATCCAACTTGCTTGATGATTCAACTCTTCAGAGTGAAAGGAACAGCTGAGGGAATAGGTCCCTACCAGTTCCCGAGGAGACTTTGCGAAGTCAGCTCTCAAGTTGGAAAGTTGCTGCCTGCAAATGCTACAGTGCAGGAACAGTGCAACAGTCAACTTTCTAGGGAAGACGTTTTACCTACCTTGCTTACATCATTGTAAGTGATGTCACACATGTATATATACAATCAAGGGAGGTAAAATACATTTTACTTGAACATTTGACACACTCACTCACGTGACCATTCAACAAGCAAGTTTTAAGTACTTCAATAACAAAGAACAAAGCTATTATGGACCAGTTCCCACATCGAGTCATTGTATGTCGTTAGTTGAGTTGTAACTTTGTAATAATTCTTCAATTGTAATTCCTATCTAGCTTGTTTAGAAGAATTCTATAGGAACCCCTTTGTAAACCTTAAACCTGTGTGTTTGAATCTTGGCTAGAGTTAGACATGTTGTAAAGTCTTTGTAATAGGTTTATTACAAAGTGGATTGTAATAGGTGTGTTACACGTTAGTGAGGGATTAAGAGGTTAATTCCTAGGTTAGAATGTTGTAATCTAAAAGTTTCTTAGTAGTGACGTTGAAATCCTACAAGAGTAGGTCGTGGTTTTTTAATCTCGTTGAGCTGGGAATTTTCCACATAAAATTCCTCTTGCCATTTAATTAGTGTTGTGTGTGTGTGTGCTGGTTGAATCTGATAGAGAATCTGGTTTTCTATCAATTTTGGTGGACCCTTATATTCTATCAATTAGTATCAGAGTGGGTTCTTTCTATCAAGTTAACACCTAGAAAGGATCCTCATGGCTGCTCCACCAAACTTCGAAGAAGGCCAGTCTACTTACAGACCACCTAGGTTCAATGGACAGTATTACAGATGGTGAAAACTAGAATGCATGACTTCATCATGGCTGAAGATTCTGAGCTATGCGATGTCATATGTGATGGACACTTTGTTCCTACCAAAAACCTTGGCGACCCACTAGTAGCCATTCCCAAGAAAAGGAAAGAATTCAATGATGCGGATAAAAAGGCCATAGAGAAGAACTTTCGTGCTAAGAAAATTCTAGTGTGTGGTATTGGTCCTGATGAATACAACAGGATATCAGCATGTCAGTCAGCCAAAGAAATCTAGGAAGCCCTTCAGATAGCTCACGAAGGAACAACACAGGTCAAGCAATACAAAATCGACATGCTCACAACGGAATACGAGCTTTAAATGATGCAAGACAATGAATCTATCCAATAAATGCATACCCGATTCACCTCCATCAATGAGGTTCACTCCCTTGGCGAAACTATTCCAAGAAACAAGTTGGTTAGAAAAATCCTAAATATGCTGCCCAGTTCATGGGAAAGCAAACTGAACGCCATTACAGAGGCAAAGGATTTGCAGGAGCTAACTATTGATGAGCTTGTTGGCAATATAAAAACATGTGAAATAAAGAAGAAGGACAGTGAAAGAAGAGAGCCCAAGAGGGAGAAGAACCTGGTCCTCAAGACGGAAAACAATAACTCAAGTGGTGAGGATGGTGATATGGCATACCTAACAAGAAGATTCCAGAAGATGGTTCGTAGGAATGGAGGCATTCCAAAAAAAGGGAAGTTCTAGCAAGCCAAAAAATTATCACCTCTGTCATAAATGTGGCAAGTCAAGACATTTCATCAAGGATTGCCCTCTCCTAAAGCAGGATCAGTATAAGAACAACTCTAACAAAGCATCTAAAAGGAACATGGTTCCTGACAGACACTTTAATAGAAAAAATGTCGCTGATAATGTCGTGAGACAAGCTTTTGCTGCATGGGGAGATTCATCAAGCGAATTTGGAGAAGATGATGAACCAAGCAACAGCTCTATTATGGATTTAGAAAGTGAAGAAACCGAGTATGATTCAATTTTTGCTTTGATAGCTCAGTCTGATTACGAAGATGACAATGATGATGAGGTAAATTTTCTGGATGTTCAGAGAAATCTGAAATCTTATTCTCCTAAGAAACTCATGTCTTTGGCAAATGTGCTAATCGACGCTTATCATAGTCTTAAAAATGACAGACATGTCTTCTTAGTTGAGCTAGGAGAAGCAGAACAGTCTAGAGATGACCTAGAAATAGTTGTAGTTGATTTAAAAGAGTCAATTGAGAACCTGAAGAAAGAAAGAACGTCCTTAGAAAAAAGGATTGAAAATATAGATCAATAAAAAGACTACCTTCTAGTGGTAGTAATGGATTTGAAGGAAACCATTGGGAAACCTAAAATGGAAAGTAGGGCTAAAAACTATCAAAAAGGAAAGGAAGTTGCAAGAAAGGCATACATTAAGCTTGAAAGTGAGTTAAATTCAGTGAAGATTAGCCAGTGTGCTGAGCTTGAGAAAAACAAACAACTTCAGGAAGAACTAGGAATAGTGAAGAGTGATCTTGAAAAATCACTCAAGTGTGCCTGGTCCTCTAATTCTATCACTGTCATGTACACCAACAATGGGGGAAACCGACAGAGGATTGGGTTTCAAAAGGAAAAGATTCCTTACAACCCTCATAGCAAGTACGTTACTGTTCCTAACAATTGGCTTTGCACCCACTACGGTAAAAATGGACACCTTAAAGAAAATTGTAAGGCCGGATTTCAGTCACAACAAAAAAACAAATCCTATGCTGAAAAAGTAACTACTAGTAGAGAACCTAGTCCCTCATTTAAAAAAATACATAATGCCTGCATGGACCAAAAAATCCCTTAACACCCTTTTCCTCATTACAAGGTACCCAAATTAGTTTGGGTTCCTAAAGCTAACTTCTAATTCTTCTTGTGCAGGGAATAGTGAAAGGAAGCACCCTCCAATGGTACATGGACACTGCTGCTCAAAGCATATGACTGGCAGTACAAATGATTTTCTTTCACTTAAGGCCATGCAAGGAGGGAGTGTATCCTTTGGAAATTGCAAAAATGGATACATTCTGGGAGTTGGTAGTATTGGGAAGTCTCTTTCTCACTCAATCGAAAATGTGTACTACGTGAACGGGTTGAAGTACAACTTGCTAAGTGTTTCCCAAATTTGTGACAAGGGAAACAAGGTGGAATTTGTGTCAAAAACTTGTATAGTCACAAACCTAGTGACTGGTGAGGTGATACTAGTGGCAAAAGATACAAGAATATCTATGTAGTTGATATTGAGTCTATAAAGAATGGTGATCTAAGTTGTCTATGTGTCGTTGATGATGATGCTGAATTATAGCACAGGAGGCTGGGTCATGCAAGTTTCACATTGTTGAACAAACTAGTCAGGAAGGACCTGGTCCGTGGTCTGCCCAAGTCAAGCTTCAAGGATCATAAAGTATGTGACGCATGTGTAAAAGGGAAGCAAGTCAGACCCTAATTCAAGTCCAAAAAGGAAGTTAACACCACAAGGCCACTCGATCTCCTTCACATGGATCTATGTGGACCTATGAGGGTGCCAAGCAGAGGAGGAAATAATTACATCTTTGTGATAGTTGATGATTACTCCAGATTCACCTGGACCTTGTTCTTCGGGACCAAAGATGAAACCTTTGAGTGTTTGTTACCTTTGTCAAGAAAATCCAAGTGAATATGGGTAATAAAGTAGCTTGCATTAGGTCTTATCATGGGACAGAGTTTGATAATATCAAATTCGATGAGTTCTGCTCTGAAAATGGCATCACTCACTTAGCTCCAAGAACACCTCAATAAAATGGTGTTGTGGAAAGGAAGAATAGAACTCTTGAATGGCAAAAACCATGCCAATTGACAGTGGGATAACAAAGTATTTCTGGGTAGAAGCTGTCAATATTGTGTGCTACTTGGTCAACAAGTGTATGATCATGTCCCTTCTGAACAAAACTCCATATTAACTGCTGAATTGAAGGAAGCCCAAGCTGGCACATCTAAGAACTTTTGGGTGTAAATCTTTTGTTCATAAAAATGGAAAGGAAGCTCTTGGAAAGTTCGATGCCAAAAGTGATGAAGGAATGTTTCCGGGATACTCATCTCAAAGCAAAGCTTACAAGGTATACAACAAAAGGACTCAATGTGTCGAAGAAAGCATACATGTGATCTTTGATGAAGCTCACCTTTCCTGTGAGAAATACAGACATGTTGATCAAGATAGAGGGCCCTTATCTGTTCCAGGTAAAGTAATTGACATGGAAAATGGCAAGGCAGATATGATGAGACATGTCAAGAAATCCAGTGAAGAAGATGCAAATACATCTCCATCTTCTAGAGAGGACTCTGGTCCCCCAATTACAACAACTGAAGCTGAAAATAGAGTTGTTGATGCAGTCCAAGGAACTCTACTCTGTGAAGTAAGAAATGCCCAAAAACCTCAGTCAGGTATACCTGGTTCCTCTACCAATGAGACTCAAGCACCAATTGGAGGTACAAAAGATCACATCCACTTGACAACATAATCACTCCTCTTGACTTAGGAGTTCAAACCAAATCGAAAGTAAAAAACTCACTTGCCTTCTCAGCCTTTCTTTTGCAAATAGAGCCCAAAAATATAAAGGAAGCACTGAATGATGCAGACTGGATCACAGCCATGCAAGAGGAGTTGCATCAATTTGAAAGGAAAAAGGTATGGCACTTGGTTCCTCGACCTGCGGATTGGAACATTATAGGAACCAGGTGGGTATTCAGAAACAAACTTGATGAATTTGGGAATACAACAAGAAAAAAGGCAAGGCTTGTAGTTCAAGGCTACAATCAAGAATAAGGTATTGATTATGATGAAACATTCGCTCCCGTAGCTCAAATAGAAGCCATTAGAATTCTGATTGCCTTTTCATCTCATATGGAGTTCACACTATTCCAAATGGATGTCAAAAATGCAATTCTAAATGGCTATATGAAAGAAGAAGTCTATGTCAAGCAGACTCCTAGTTTTGAGTATCACGAGCACCATGATCATGTGTTTAAACTGGATACAACATTGCATGGGTTAAAACATGATCCAAGGGCTTGGTATGAAAGGGCGTCAAAATTTCTTCTAGAAAATAGGTTTGCAAAAGGGAAGATTGACAACACTCTTTTTCTGAAGAAACAAGGAAGGAACCTACTCATTGTTCAAGTGTATGTAGATGAGATCATCTTTGGGGCTACAACTGACTCTCTCTGCGAAGAATTTGCAAAACTCATGGGGAATGAATTCGAGATGAGTATGATGGGAGAACTGAATTTCTTCCTAGGACTTCAAGTGAAGCAATATAAGAAGGGAACATTGATAAGTCAGTAGAAGTACATCAAGGAGTTACTGAAAAGGTTTGATATGGAAAAATAAAAAGTAATCGACACACCTATTGCCACAGCTACTCATATAAACATGGATGAACCTGGTTCATATGTAAATCAGACCATGTATAGATGGATCATAGGGTCACTCTTGTATCTTACTGTAAGTAGACCAGATATTTTTTTTAGCATGGGCCTCTGTGCAAGGTTTGAATCCAATCTAAAGGAATCTCATCTGAAGGCTGCCAAGAGAACTAAGATATAGCAAGGGAACGCAGGACATGGTCCTCTACTATACCTCAGGATATAGCTTTGATCTTATTGGGTATGCTGACACTGATTATGCAGGATATCCGGTGGATAGGAAAAGCACGTCTAGAATGGCACATTTCCTGGGTTCCTGCTTAATCTCATGTGCTACAAGGAAGAAGAACTTTGTGGCACTTTCAACTGCAGAAACTGAATATGTAGTAGTTGCCTCTTGTTGTGCCCAAGTTCTGTGGGTCATGCAACAATCGGAAGATTTTGGAGTATTCTCAGACTGTGTGCCTCTCTTATGTGATAATACTAGTGCACTCAACATGGCAAAACGTCCAATTCAATATAAGAGGACCAAGCACATTGATGTACGTCATCACTTCCTCAGAGACAATGGTAAGAAAGGGCTTATATGCATGAAATTCTGCAGTACTGAAGATCAAATTGCAGATATTTTTACCAAAGCTCTGAGTAGAGAACATGAGTAAAATCGTCTGGCATTGGGTTTGATAAAACCCAACCTGGTACCTCAATGGTTGGCTATGAAAGAAAAGTTCAGTTAAACATAGCTAAAAGGTGTTTTCTGGAAAGGTCTAACTCATCTCTATACCGTTACAGGTAGAAACGCTTGATGATTATAGAGCAAATAAGCATTTGAGGCTGTATAAACTGGTAATAAGGGCAAAGCTTACAAACAAGTGATCAGTTAGGGAACCTGGTTCTCCTGTTACAGGATGGTAGTTTCTATGTTCTCTCATGCAGAATTCTCAACAACTAAAACAAGTGCCATATCATCAGCATGTCAGTTTTTAGTTTTGTGTCTTTTGAACCTAAATGCCTCACCAGTTATTAATCGACCCATCTCCCGATAACCTGCCGCATTTTTTCTAACTGATGCCTCTGTCATCATAAATACATCTATCTCTGTCACCGCACTACACACATCAACACTTCCAAACCTGTTTCTCATTATTTATCTCTTCAGTTCACGAAATCTTCTCTCATATTCCCACCATGGCTGAAGATCAAATGATCTCTAGTATTATTGAGTCCTCACCAATTGCAACACTATTGCTAGACTCTACTCCTCACACTACTGATAACCAAAACCCTAGAATAGAGTCACCCCCACACTCCGTCTTCTCTCCTACCTATTCGAGTTTCTGCTCTCACAAGAGTCACCAAGCATCAACTCTCACAGGAGGTATTTCCCAGAGCTCTTCTCTTACCTCGCCATAAAAGAGGGATGACACGAGTATTGCTATGAATGAAGAAAATCGGAAAATCTCAAGTTCTCCCATAGAAAAAAAGTCAAAGGCAGACTAGGTGAAGGGAAATAAAATCATCGACTCAACAAAGACTACTCCTAAACCCCCGTCCACAAGTACCTCTCCTACTTCCGCTGAGCTTCTCATGAATCTTCAAGAAAAGGAAGCAATAAAAAATATGCTTTCCATCGCCAATGAAGGGGTTTGTGGCGGATGAAGTGAGGATAGTCTTAAGACTCAGGGGGAAGAATCTGAGCTTGTTGGAGAGGATAATGAGCTTGTGCCTATTGAACCTTCAGCACGGGAAGGTGCTACTAGGGAACCTAATTGAGGACTTGATCCACCTTGGAAGGATCCAACTGTCCTACTCAGGAACCCCAGGTCAGTACTAACCCTGGTCCCTCTCCTCATTCAGATGTTGAGCCTCTAAGTGTAATTATGCCTGAGATAAGCCCTGTGTTTAAAAATCAAAAGGAGGATAGTGAATAAGATTCTAATGACTTACCAATTGCCAGTCTACCTAGGTGTATAGGAGCTATTGGTAGAGAGCCCACTCCTAAACGACCCACAACAAGGTTGCAAAAGAAGGAGGCTCTTGAGTTTGCTCTTAAGAACAGTCAAACTAAGTCAAGGAGAAGGAAATTAGTGAAAGATGGCAAAGTTGTAAATGAGAAGATAGTGCCGATTGTGAGTGTGGATGAAGAAGAAGCAGAGGAACCTAGTACGTTGACTAGGAAGTTATCACAAAATCATGGTCTTCTCAGACCAAAAGAAGGATCTTCTGTGTCTACTAAACATTTGACTAGGTATGCTGATGTTGTTGCTACTGAGAATGTGGAGAAAGAGTCAGGTGAAAAATCTATGAATTCTGATAAAAATGAGAAATGTGTTCGCAAGATTTCTAAGAGAAAGGTTGATACTGATGAGGAACATGGTTCCTCAAAGAAAGCCAAAGCTTATAACCTGGGGAGTGCTAGGAAAGAGAGATTGAGAAGTCAAAAGGTACTATGGGGGCGCACATTTGCCTCTAATGTCTTGGAGGAGGCTAACATGAGATAGTTAGTTGAGATCTGTGATTTCCAATAATGGACATACTTTCTCACAAGCGACGCTGCTAGGGTATGTGAGGAGGAAGTTCAAAGCTTTTATGACGACATGTACAAGGTTGAGGATGGTCACATTTGTGCATTGGTGAATGGGATTGATATAGTAATAGGCTTTGCCTTGCTGGTATCTATTCTTGGTGTCCCTACTGAAGGGATGTCTAGTGTTTAGGGAGCTTGTACTTAGAACTTCACAAATGCAATCTTGAAGGACAAAGCAGTTCAGTAGGGGCAACGGGTGCAGAATAAGACCCTCCTTCCTGTTTACCAACTTATATTTAAGATGGCAAACAAATTGTTTCTGCCTCAAGCTGAGCGCAGATCCATCACCTCTCATGTAGACATATTCCTCATGGAAGCACTGGACGACTTCATTATCATCAATCTGCGTGGGATCATGATAGAGCACATGAATAACGTGGCAGGCTTTAAAGATGGTAATAATGGGATGCCATACGGGTTCCTTATTACCAAGGTCTTTGAGTACTTCAAGGTTCCTCTCGCATCAGTTATAGTGGGTGCCAAGAAGCAAACTTTTTCGAAAAGCTTTCTTGAAGAATGTGTGTATAGAAAAAATTGGAGGGGCTGGTCTATCATTTCTCAGTTAATAAATGCTCAAAAAAGTGCTACTACTGAGATACGACAATTGAAAGCAAGGAATGCTATCCTTCAGATTCAGATAAGTCAGTTGCAATAGGCACCTAGTTCCACCTGCTCTCAAAGAGAAGAGGTTGCTTGCCTGAAAAAAGAGAACGTTGAGCTCAGGAAACAAGTGGAGGACCTGAAAGAAAGAATTCTCAATGAGCAAATGTCAGAAAATGCTCATGTGGATTTATTCCTCCAAACAATTTCCTCTACCTCCAAACCATCTCCTCCTCGTGCTTCTTAAAGTTTGTCCCCTCAGTGTCCAGTCTATAACCCAGCTTGTATTCCTGTCTCTTCGCATCAGTTCTTATGATGATAACTTGTGGTGTTTTTGTTAATTGTTCTATTGTATGGATGTGGAAGTACCATTGACTTTGCTCTTGCTGTAAAATCCAAAACTATGTTAATGCAAGCTTTTTCCTTATTGTTGTTTATGCCATGCTCTTATGCTTTGTTCTTAATCATACTGTGCACACACAAGTGGAGTGAGTTAACTTAAATTGGACTTCCTTATTGCTTAAATTACCTATTTCTGCTCTTTTTATGATGCCAAAAGGGGGAAAAATAATTGGGGAATCCAGAAATTCAGGGCGAACATAAGGTATTCTTGGTTCAAAATCTGGTTCTATGTGGTTTTTCTGGTTTTTTCAATTACGGGTTTTTCATCATCCAAAAGGGGAAATTGATAGGTTGCAAGTACTTTGATTATAAGTACTTCTCTTTATGTTTTGATGATCTACCAAACTTACTGTCCAGAACCAGATAAGAACATGTTACACATTTACAAGACCTTGAAATCACAAGGTTCCAGGTTGGGATCCAACTTTCGTGATGATTCAACTCTTTAGAGTGAAAGGAATAGTTGAGGGAACAGGTCCCTACCAGTTCTCGAGGAGACTATGCGAAGTCAACTCTCCAGCTGGAAAGTTGCTGCCTGCAAACGCTATAGTGCAGGAACCGTGCAACAGTCAACTTTCCAGGGAAGACTTTTTACCTACCTTACCTACATCATTGTAAGTGATGTTACATATGTATATATACAATCAAGGGAGGTAATATACATTTTACTTGAGCATTTGACAAACTTACTCACGTGACCATTTAACAAGCAAGTTTCAAGTGCTTCAAGAACAAAGAACAAAGAAACTACGAACCAGTTCCCACATCGAGTCATTGTATGTCTTTAGTTGAGTTGTAACTTTGTAATAGTTATGCAATTTTAATTCCTATCTAGCTTGTTTAGAAGCATTCTATAACAACTCCTTTGTAAACATTAAACCAGTGTGTTTGAGTCTGGGCTAGAGTTAGCCATGTTGTAAAGTCTTTGTAATAGAGTTATTACAAAGTGGCTTGTAATAGGTGTGTTACAAGTTACTGAGGGATTAAGAGGTTAATTCCTAGGTTACATAGGATGCAATCTAAAAGTTTCTCAGTAGTGAAGTTAAAATCCTACAAGGGTAGGTCATGGTTTTTAATCCCGTTGAGCTAGGAATTTTTCACATAAAATTCCTCTTGTACTATTGTGTGTGTGTACTGATTGAATCTGATAGAGAACATGGTTCTCTATAGAGTTTGGTGGACCCTTATATTCTATCATGTTTTATTTTAGAATCGAGTTATCATTTGAGATACGTGATATATTAGCGCCATCTAAGTTGTACATGTTGTAGACGTGATTTTTGACCCTCCCTAAGATTTTACCCATTTTAGTAACTCCTTTAGGGTTGTCTAGTTTTGTTCTAGGATTGTAACCCCAATTTATTTTGCTTGTTTTGTTATTCAAACCCTGTCACCGTCTGTCTAGTGCAATTTTCTGTTTTCTGTTATTTCTAGCCATTTTTTGTTTAGTTCTCCTTTCCTTTTATATTTCTTTTCATGCTGGCTCAAGTGACATGACATGCACACATAATTCTAGGCATGGCCTTAAAAGTTAGTTCAGTCATGAAGCAATAAAGCAATTTTGAAGATGATAGGGACACTTGAGGGAAATAAGTACAGATTTGGACATTTTGAGATCATTTAAATCCCGAACTGTGTGAAACTGTGGTAGATAATTTGGGAAGTTAATAGGATGACGAGAATTCGTTAAAGAAGAGTGGATCCCTGACAATTTAAAGAGACCAACTTTGATTTCAGGTGCATCTCAAGTAACAAAATAAAGCCAAGGGATCTTACTCCAAACAGACTGCGGGTACCCATCGTGAAGAAGAAATCACCCAATGAGAGTTATGTACTTGACAAGACACTAAAACAAAATGAAAAGCGTATCAGTGATATCAATGCCGAAGTTGTAAAAGAAATATTGTGTGTGTGTTTTTCAGTTGCATATGTTGTACTTGGCATTTTCAAGGATTAGGGGGGCCCTCTTTCATCTACCAAAACACTTATACCATTCGATACATTTTTGAGCATGCACTAATTTCTTTGACCTCCCCTCTTTTGGAATCAAGTTAGAGTCATTTGAAATATAAAAAAAGGGTTCATATCCCTATAGGTTTATTTTAGAAAGTTCTTTCCAAAAGGAAATTTTTTTTTAAAAAAAAAGAGAAAACAATAGAGTTAAAGGAAAAAAAAGAGAAAAAGAAAAAAAGGAAGGAAAAAGAAAAAAAGGAAAAAAGAAAAAAAGAAAAAGGAAAATAGTAACAAAAAGTAGTCTTGTGAACTACGTTTGACCTGATTCTTATCACCACAAGATACGTAGGCAATCTTACGGTTCGGTCATACCATATAAAATGTTTCATAATCCCACGAAGTCGAGAGTGGGAAATTCCATTTAAAAAAAAGAATCAAATTCCCTTATTTTAGAAATTGGGGTAAAGTTTTAGAATGGATTCTAAAAGTTATAAATAAATTAACCCTGTTCTCTTAGTTATTTTGAGCCTTTATGATATCCTTTCTTTCTAACCTTGTCCAAAAGCCATATTACAGTCCAAAAATGACCTCCCAGATAATTTTTGAGCGTGTCGGGTCAGACATGCTAGGAGCAAATGATATTTCTATCGTGGTTAATGCCTTGCCATCTGCAGAATCAAAGGAATGAAGAAGAAAAGGAAAAATGAGAGAGTCTTATTGGTGAAAACCTTCACATGCACCATAAGGCGATGGTGAGTTGAGAGAAAGAACAAAATGAGAGAGGCTTGATGGTGAAAACCCTTCGGGCACTACAAGTCGAATAAAGATCGTGAATTAGATTGGATAATCGGAGCATTGAAGCCCAGTTTCACGGTTTAGGGGTATAACACGAGTTGAAAAACAGACTTACTTGATAGATCAGGCCACTTAATCCGAAGGTGCACGTCATGGTCATTAGATTTGGTATCCACATCTGACAAGTTCCTACTTTGTAGTTTTCCTGTTAGGAATCATCTCTTTCCATTGTCCTTACTCTGTTCTTTTTGTCTTGTTTACTTCCTCTTCCTAAGTCTGTTTGGTCAGAACAAGTGAGAAATGACTTCAAAATTTTCCACCAGCTTTCCAATTGCACAAAATGGGATATGGCTAGTACTTCAAAGTGGCATAAATCAGGAAAGAACAACATGTGAACTGAGTTGGTAACAATTAACGTGCTTTGGGATTCATGCGAAATACAAAGGTTCGCTATATGTCAATTCATGAACAATGCACCAGTTAGAGGGTGCTGGGTTTGAATGGCTCAAAAGTATTTTATGTGATAAGGTTGACAGAGAAAGTGGTTAACCAATAGCATGCAAGGTCTTCCCTGTGGAAATCAAAGTTCTCATGGCAAGTAAAGGAGCAACAGACCTCAAGGCCAAGGACAGTGACATACGTCAGGAAAGAATAACAAGCGCTCTGAGTTGGTAACAATCAACGTGCTTTAGGATTCATGTGAAACAGAAAGGTTCGGTATATGTCAATTCATGAGCGCAATGCAATAGATAGAGAGCTTGGGTTAGAACAAATCAGAGGTATTTTCTATGATAAGGGTAATAGAGAAAGTGGTTAGTCAATAAACAAGCAAGGTCTTTCGAGTTGAAATCAAAGTTATCATGGGAAGTTAAGGAGCAATCTCCCTCAAAGTCAAGGCCACAAACCAAACACCATGTTTAAACTCACAAGTTTTCTTTGTTTGAAACAGGGATGAAGACTATGTCCAAATCAAAGCTTGGAAGCTTGAATTTTTCAATTGTCGTGCCCAAATTTTGTTAGCACAAAGGAAGTTTGAGAAGGGGAAAGGAAATTTGTTCGATCCGTAGGAACCCTCCATGAGGAAAAGCATGGTTCAAGGGCAAGGAATTTTATTCGTTCTGCAGAGATCCTCCAGGAAGAGAGCATGGCTCAGGTAAGTTCATTCTCGGCTTTTCAGGACCCTCCTGGATAATGGGATTTAATTTAAAATTTTCAGGGCCCTCCTGAATAATGGAATTTATTTTTTTAAAGGTTCTCAGAACCCTCCTGGATAATGGGACCTAGTCAAATTCCAAGACCTTCATAGATAACAAGATTTAGCGTAAGTTCTTCTTTTAGGAAATATAATTTAGCTTTAAAGTTGTCACTCTTAAGATGAGATTTAATTTGAAACTTTCAGGGCCCTTCTGGATAATGGGATTTAGCTTTTAAATTCTTAGAGCTCTTTCGGGTAACATGATTCGACTAACACTCATAGATGTGCCCAGATACCAAACTGGGGGAGAAAAGTTTCTTTTATTTTGTCTGTTTTGTTGTAATCAGGCGCCCACTTAGAGAACAAGGGAATACACTTCAAGTTTTGGAAATCAAGCACCCACCCGGAGAACAAGGGAATACAGTTTGAGTTGTGGAAATCAGGCGCCCACCCGGATAACAAGGGAATACAGTTCGAGTTATGGAAATCAGGCGCCCACCCGGAGAACAAGCAAATACAGTTTAAGTTTCGGAAAGCAGGCACCCACCTAGAGAAAAAGGTAATACAATTCAAGTTGTGGCAATCAGTCGCCCACCTGGAGAACAAGGGAGTACAGTTCAAGTTTTGGCAATCAGTCGCCCACCTGGAGAATAAGGGAATACCGTTTAAGTTTTGGCAATTAGGCGCCCACCTAGAGAACAAGGGAATACAGTTCAAGTTTTGGCAATCAGGCGCCCACCTAGAGAACAAGGGAATACAGTTCAAGTTTTGGTAATTAGGCGCCCACCTGGAGAACAAGGGAATACAATTTAAGTTTTGGTAATCAGGCGCCCACCTGGAGAACAAGTGAATATAGTTTAATGTTTTGGCAATCAGGCGCCCACCTGGAGAACAAAGGAATACAGTTGAAGTTTTGGAAATCAGGCGCCCACCTGGAGAACAAGGGAATACAGTTCAAGTTTTGGCAATCAATCACCCACCTGGAGAACAAGGGAATTTAGTTCAAGTTTTGGCAATCAGGCGCCCACATGGAGAACAAGGGAATACAGTTTCAAGTTTTGGCAATCAGGAGCCCACCTGGAGAACAAGGGAATATAGTTAATGTTTTCTCAATCAGGCACCCACCAGGAGAACAAGGGAATACAGTTAAAGTTTTGGCAATCAGGGGCCCACCTAGAGAACAAGGGAATACAGTTTCAAGTTTTGGCAATCTGGCGCCCACCTGGAGAACTAGGGAATACAGTTCAAGTTTCGGCAATCAGGCACCCAGCTGGAGAACAAGGGAATATAGTATAAGTTTCGGAAATAAGGCGCCCACCTAAAGAACAAGGGAATATAGTTCGAGTTGGGGAAATGAGGTGCCCACCCGGAGAACAAGGGAATACAGTTTAAGTTTCGACAATTAGGCACCCACCTGGAGAACAAGGGAATATAGTTTAAGTTTCGGCAATCAGGCGCCCACCTGGAGAACAAGGGAATACAGTTTATGTTTCGGCAACCAAGTGCCACATGGAGAACAAGGAAATACAGTTCGGGTTGTGGCAATCAGGCGCCCACCTGGAGAACAAGGGAATACAGTTCAAGTTTTGGAAATCAGGTGCCCACCTAGAGAATAAGAGAATACAGTTAAAGTTTTGGCAATCAGGCACCCACCTGGAGAACAAGGGAATACAATTTATGTTTTGGCAATAAGGTGCCTACCGGGAGAACAAGGGAATACAGTTCAAATTTTGGCAATCAGGTGCCCACCTGGAGAATAAGGTAATACATTTCATGTTTTGGCAATCAGGCGCCCACTTGGAAAACAAGGAATACAGTTTCAAGTTTTGGCAATCAGGCGCCCTCTTATAGAACAAGGGAATACAGTTAATGTTTTGGCATTCAGGTTCCCACCTGGAGAACAAGGGAATATAGCTTAAGTTTCGACAATCAGGCGCCTACCTAGAGAACAAGGAAATACAATTTAACTTTCAGCAATCAGGCGCCGACTCGGAAAACAAAGGAATACAGTTTGAGTTATGGAAATCAGGCGCCCACCTGGGGAACAAGGGAATACAGCTCGAGTTGTGGCAATCAAGCGCCCACCTGGAGAACAAGGGAATACAGTTTGAGTTGTGGCAATCAGGCGCCCGCCTGGAGAACAAGGGAATACAGTTCGTGTTTGACAATCAAGCGCCCACTTGGAGAACAAGGGCATATAGTTCAAGTTTCAGAAATAAGGCGTCCACCTGGAGAATAAGGGAATACAATTTAAGTTTCGGCAATCAGGTGCCTACCTGGAGAACAAGGGAATACAGTTCGAGTTGTGCCTATCATGCACCCACCTGAAGAACAAGGGAATACAGTTCAAGTTTCGGCAATCAGGCGCCCACCTGGAGAACAAGGGAATAAAGTTCGAGTTGTGGCAATCAGGCGCCCACCTAGAGAACAAGGGAATACAGTTCAAGTTTTTGTAATCAGGCGCATACCTGGGGAACAAGGGAATATAATTTGAGTTGTGGAAATCAGGCGCCCATCTGGAGAGCAAGGGATTACAGTTTATGTTTTGGCAATCAGGCGCCCACCCGGAGAACAAAGGAATATAGTTCAAGTTTTGGTAATTAGGCGCCCACCTGGAGAACAAGGGAATACAATTTAAGTTTTGGTAATCAGGCGCCCACCTGGAGAACAAGTGAATATAGTTAAATGTTTTGGCAATCAGGCGCCCACCTGGAGAACAAAGGAATACAGTAGAAGTTTTGGAAATCAGGCGCCCACCTGGAGAACAAGGGAATACAGTTCAAGTTTTGGCAATCAGGCACCCACCTGGAGAACAAGGGAATTTAGTTCAAGTTTTGGCAATCAGGCGCCCACATGGAGAACAAGGGAATACAGTTTCAAGTTTTGGCAATCAGGAGTCCACCTGGAGAACAAGGGAATATAGTTAATGTTTTCTCAATCAGGCACCCACCAGGAGAATAAGGGAATACAGTTAAAGTTTTGGCAATCAGGCGCCCACCTAGAGAACAAGGGAATACAGTTTCAAGTTTTGGCAATCTGGCGCCCACCTAGAGAACTAAGGAATACAGTTCAAGTTTCGGCAATCAGGCACCCAGCTGGAGAACAAGGGAATATAGTATAAGTTTCGGCAATCAAGCGCCCACCTAAAGAACAAGGGAATATAGTTCGAGTTGTGGAAATGAGGTGCCCACCCGGAGAACAAGGGAATACAGTTTAAGTTTCGACAATTAGGCACCCACCTGGAGAATAAGGGAATATAGTTTAATTTTCGGCAATCAAGTGCCCACCTGGAGAACAAGAGGATACATTTCGAGTTGTAGCAATCAGTCGCCCACCTGTAGAACAAGGGAATACAGTTTATGTTTCGGCAACTAGGCGCCCACCTGGAGTACACGGGAATACAATTCGATTTGTGGCAATCAGGCACCCACCTAGAGAACAAGGGAATGCAGTTCAAGTTTTGGCAATCAGGAGCCCACCTAGAGAACAAGGGAATATAGTTAAAGTTTTGGCAATCAGGTGCCCACCTAGAAAATAAGGGAATAAAGTTAAAGTATTGGCAATCAGGCGCCAACCTAGAGAACAAGGGAATACTGTTCAAGTTTTGGCAATCAGGCGCCCACCTGGAGAACAAGGGAATACAGTTTTAAGTTTTGTCAATAAGGCGCCCACCTGGAGAACAAGGGAATACAGTTTCAACTTTTGGCAATCAGGCGCCCACCTAGAGAACCAGGGAATACAGTTCATGTTTCGGCAATCTGGCGCCCACTGGAGAACAAGGGAATATATTTCGAGTTGTGGAAATCAGGCGCCCACCTAGAGAACAAGGGAATATAGTTTAAGTTTCGGCAATCAGGCGTCAACCTGGAGAACAAGGGAATACAGTTTATGTTTCGGCAACCAGGTGCCCACATGGAGAACAAGGAAATACAGTTCGGGTTGTGGCAATCAGGCACCCACCTGGAGAACAAGGGAATACAGTTCAAGTTTTGGAAATCAGGTGCCCACCTAGAGAATAAGAGAATACAGTTAAAGTTTTGGCAATCAGGCACCCACCTGGATAACAAGGGAATACAATTTAAGTTTTGGCAATAAGGTGCCTACCGGGAGAACAAGGGAATACAGTTCAAATTTTGGCAATCAGGTGCCCACCTGGAGAACAAGGGAATACATTTCATGTTTTGGCAATCAGGCGCCCACTTGGAGAACAAGGAATACAGTTTCAAGTTTTGGCAATCAGGCGCCCTATTATAGAACAAGGGAATACAGTTAATGTTTTGGCATTCAGGTGCCCACCTGGAGAACAAGGGAATATAGCTTAAGTTTCGACAATCAGGCGCCCACCTAGAGAACAAGGAAATACAGTTTAACTTTCAGCAATCAGGCGCCGACTCGGAAAACAAAGGAATACAGTTTGAGCTATGGAAATCAGGCGCCCACCTGGGGAACAAGGGAATACAGTTCGAGTTGTGGCAATCAAGCGCCCACCTGGAGAACAAGGGAATACAGTTCGAGTTGTGGCAATCAGGCGCCCGCCTGGAGAACAAGGGAATACAGTTCAAGTTTGACAATCAGGTGCCCACTTGGAGAACAAGGGCATATAGTTCAAGTTTCAGAAATAAGGCGTCCACCTGGAGAATAAGGGAATACAATTTAAGTTTCGGCAATCAGGTGCCTACCTGGAGAACAAGGGAATACAGTTCGAGTTGTGCCTATCATGCACCCACTTGGAGAACAAGGGAATACAGTTCAAGTTTCGGCAATCAGGCGCCCACCTGGAGAACAAGGGAATAAAGTTCGAGTTGTGGCAATCAGGCGCCCACCTAGAGAACAAGGGAATACAGTTCAAGTTTTTGTAATCAGGCCCCTACCTGGGGAACAAGGGAATATAATTTGAGTTGTGGCAATCAGGCGCCCATCTGGAGAGCAAGGGAATACAGTTTATGTTTTGGCAATCAGGCGCCCACCTGGAGAACAAAGGAATATAGTTTCATGTTTTGGCAATTAGGCTCCCACCTGGAGAATAAGGGAATACAGTTAAAGTTTTAGCAATCAGGCGCCCACATGGAGAATAAGGGAATACAGTTAATGTTTTGGCAATCAGGCGCCCAATTGAAGAACAAGGGAATACAGTTCAAGTGTTTGGCAATTAGGTGCCCACCTAGAGAATAAGGGAATACATTAAATGTTTTGGCAATCAGGCGCCCACCTGGAGTACAAGGGAATACAGTCCAAGTTTTGGCAATCAGGCATCCACTTGGAGAATAAGGGAATACAGTTTCATGTTTTGGCAATCAGGCGCCCACTTGGAGAACAAGGGAATACAGTTAAAGTTTTGGCAATTAGGCGTCCACCTGGAGAACAAGGGAATACAGTTTCAAGTTTTGGCAATCAGGCGCCCACCTGGAGAACTAGGGAATACAGTTCAAGTTTCGGCAATAAGGCATCCACCTAGAGAACAAGGGAATACAATTTATGTTTCGGCAATCAGGCGCCCACCTGGAGAATAAGGGAATATAGTTCGAGTTGTGCCAATCAGGTGCCCACCTAGAGAACAAGGGAATACAGTTCGAGGCAATCAAGCGCCCACCTGGAGAACAAGGGAATACAGTTCGAGTTGTGGCAATCAGGCGCCCGCCTGGAGAACAAGGGAATACAGTTCAAGTTTGACAATCAGGCGCCCACTTGGAGAACAAGGGCATATAGTTCAAGTTTCAGAAATAAGGCATCCACCTGGAGAATAAGGGAATACAATTTAAGTTTCGGCAATCAGGTGCCTACCTGGAGAACAAGGGAATACAGTTCGAGTTGTGCCTATCATGCACCCACCTGGAGAACAAGGGAATACAGTTCAAGTTTCGGCAATCAGGCGCCCACCTGGAGAACAAGGGAATAAAGTTTGAGTTGTGGCAATCAGGCGCCCACCTAGAGAACAAGGGAATACAGTTCAAGTTTTTGTAATCAGGCGCCTACCTGGGGAACAAGGGAATATAATTTGAGTTGTGGCGATCAGGCGCCCATCTGGAGAGCAAGGGAATACAGTTTATGTTTTGGCAATCAGGCGCCCACCTGGATAACAAAGGAATATATTTTGATGTTTTGGCAATTAGGCGCCCACCTGGAGAATAAGGGAATACAGTTAAAGTTTTAGCAATCAGGCGCCCACATGGAGAATAAGGGAATACAGTTAATGTTTTGGCAATCAGGCGCCCAATTGAAGAACAAGGGAATACAATTCAAGTGTTTGGCAATTAGGTGCCCACCTAGAGAATAAGGGAATACATTAAATGTTTTGGCAATCAGGCGCCCACCTGGAGTACAAGGGAATATAGTCCAAGTTTTGGCAATCAGGCACCCACTTGGAGAATAAGGGAATACGGTTTCATGTTTTGGCAATCAGGCGCCCACTTGGAGAACAAGGGAATACAGTTAAAGTTTTGGCAATTAGGCGCCCACCTGGAGAACAAGGGAATACAGTTTCAGGTTTTGGCAATCAGGCGCCCACCTGGAGAACTAGGGAATACAGTTCAAGTTTCGGCAATAAGGCATCCACCTGGAGAACAAGGGAATACAATTTAAGTTTCGGCAATCAGGCGCCCACCTGGAGAATAAGGGAATACAGTTCGAGTTGTGCCAATCAGGCCCCCACCTGGAGAACAAGGGAATACAGTTCGAGTTGTGCCAATCAGGCGCCCACCTGGGGAACAAGGGAATACAGTTCGAGTTGTGGCAATCAAGCGCCCACCTGGAGAACAAGGGAATACAGTTCGAGTTGTGGCAATCAGGCGCCCGCCTGGAGAACAAGGGAATACAGTTCAAGTTTGACAATCAGGCGTCCACTTGGAGAACAAGGGCATATACTTCAAGTTTCAGAAATAAGGCGTCCACCTGGAGAATAAGGGAATACAATTTAAGTTTCGGCAATTAGGTGCCTACCTGGAGAACAAGGGAATACAGTTCGAGTTGTGCCTATCATGCACCCACCTGGAGAACAAGGGAATACAGTTCAAGTTTCGGCAATCAGGCGCCCACCTGGAGAACAAAGGAATAAAGTTCGAGTTGTGGCAATCAGGCGCCCACCTAGAGAACAAGGGAATACAGTTCAAGTTTTTGTAATCAGGCGCCTACTTGGGGAACAAGGGAATATAATTTGAGTTGTGGCAATCAGGCGCCCATCTGGAGAGCAAGGGATTACAGTTTATGTTTTGGCAATCAGGCGCCCACCTGGAGAACAAAGGAATACAGTTCAAGTTTTGGTAATTAGGCGCCCACCTGGAGAACAAGTGAATATAGTTCAATGTTTTGGCAATCAGGCGCCCACCTGGAGAACAAAGGAATACAGTTGAAGTTTTGGAAATCAGGCGCCCACCTGGAGAACAAGGGAATACAGTTCAAGTTTTGGCAATCAGGCACCCACCTGGAGAACAAGGGAATTTAGTTCAAGTTTTGGCAATCAGGCGCCCACATGGAGAACAAGGGAATACAGTTTCAAGTTTTGGCAATCAGGAGCCCACCTGGAGAACAAGGGAATATAGTTAATGTTTTCTCAATCAGGCACCCACCAGGAGAACAAGGGAATACAGTTAAAGTTTTGGCAATCAGGCGCCCACATGGAGAACAAGGGAATACAGTTTCAAGTTTTGGCAATCTGGCGCCCACCTGGAGAACTAGGGAATACAGTTCAAGTTTCGGCAATCAGGCACCCAGCTGGAGAACAAGGGAATATAGTATAAGTTTCGGCAATCAGGCGCCCACCTAAAGAACAAGGGAATATAGTTCGAGTTGTGGAAATGAGGTGCCCACCCGGAGAACAAGGGAATACAGTTTAAGTTTCGGCAATCAAATGCCCACCTGGAGAACAAGAGGATACATTTCGAGTTGTAGCAATCAGTCGCCCACCTGTAGAACAAGGGAATACAGTTTATGTTTCGGCAACTAGGCGCCCACTTGGAGTACACGGGAATACAGTTCGATTTGTGGCAATCAGGCACCCGCCTGGAGAACAAGGGAATGCAGTTCAAGTTTTGGCAATCAGGCGCCCACCTAGAGAACAAGGGAATATAGTTAAAGTTTTGGCAATCAGGTGCCCACCTAGAAAATAAGGGAATAAAGTTAAAGTATTGGCAATCAGGCGCCAACCTAGAGAACAAGGGAATACTGTTCAAGTTTTGGCAATCAGGCGCCCACCTGGAGAACAAGGGAATACAGTTTTAAGTTTTGTCAATCAGGCGCCCACCTGGAGAACAAGGGAATAAAGTTTCAACTTTTAGCAATCAGGCGCCCACCTAGAGAACCAGGGAATACAGTTCATGTTTCGGCAATCTGGCGCCCACTGGAGAACAAGGGAATATATTTCGAGTTGTGGAAATCAGGCGCCCACCTAGAGAACAAGGGAATATAGTTTAAGTTTCGGCAATCAGGCGTCAACCTGGAGAACAAGGGAATACAGTTTATGTTTCGGCAACTAGGTGCCCACATGGAGAACAAGGAAATACAGTTCGGGTTGTGGCAATCAGGCGCCCACCTGGAGAACAAGGGAATACAGTTCAAGTTTTGGAAATCAGGTGCCCACCTAGAGAATAAGTGAATACAGTTAAAGTTTTGGCAATCAGGCACCCACCTGGAGATCAAGGGAATACAGTTCAAGTTTTTGTAATCAGGCGCCTACCTGGGGAACAAGGGAATATAATTTGAGTTGTGGCGATCAGGCGCCCATCTGGAGAGCAAGGGAATACAGTTTATGTTTTGGCAATCAGGCGCCCACCTGGATAACAAAGGAATATATTTTGATGTTTTGGCAATTAGGCGCCCACCTGGAGAATAAGGGAATACAGTTAAAGTTTTAGCAATCAGGCGCCCACATGGAGAATAAGGGAATACAGTTAATGTTTTGGCAATCAGGCGCCCAATTGAAGAACAAGGGAATACAATTCAAGTGTTTGGCAATTAGGTGCCCACCTAGAGAATAAGGGAATACATTAAATGTTTTGGCAATCAGGCGCCCACCTGGAGTACAAGGGAATATAGTCCAAGTTTTGGCAATCAGGCACCCACTTGGAGAATAAGGGAATACGGTTTCATGTTTTGGCAATCAGGCGCCCACTTGGAGAACAAGGGAATACAGTTAAAGTTTTGGCAATTAGGCGCCCACCTGGAGAACAAGGGAATACAGTTTCAGGTTTTGGCAATCAGGCGCCCACCTGGAGAACTAGGGAATACAGTTCAAGTTTCGGCAATAAGGCATCCACCTGGAGAACAAGGGAATACAATTTAAGTTTCGGCAATCAGGCGCCCACCTGGAGAATAAGGGAATACAGTTCGAGTTGTGCCAATCAGGCCCCCACCTGGAGAACAAGGGAATACAGTTCGAGTTGTGCCAATCAGGCGCCCACCTGGGGAACAAGGGAATACAGTTCGAGTTGTGGCAATCAAGCGCCCACCTGGAGAACAAGGGAATACAGTTCGAGTTGTGGCAATCAGGCGCCCGCCTGGAGAACAAGGGAATACAGTTCAAGTTTGACAATCAGGCGTCCACTTGGAGAACAAGGGCATATACTTCAAGTTTCAGAAATAAGGCGTCCACCTGGAGAATAAGGGAATACAATTTAAGTTTCGGCAATTAGGTGCCTACCTGGAGAACAAGGGAATACAGTTCGAGTTGTGCCTATCATGCACCCACCTGGAGAACAAGGGAATACAGTTCAAGTTTCGGCAATCAGGCGCCCACCTGGAGAACAAAGGAATAAAGTTCGAGTTGTGGCAATCAGGCGCCCACCTAGAGAACAAGGGAATACAGTTCAAGTTTTTGTAATCAGGCGCCTACTTGGGGAACAAGGGAATATAATTTGAGTTGTGGCAATCAGGCGCCCATCTGGAGAGCAAGGGATTACAGTTTATGTTTTGGCAATCAGGCGCCCACCTGGAGAACAAAGGAATACAGTTCAAGTTTTGGTAATTAGGCGCCCACCTGGAGAACAAGTGAATATAGTTCAATGTTTTGGCAATCAGGCGCCCACCTGGAGAACAAAGGAATACAGTTGAAGTTTTGGAAATCAGGCGCCCACCTGGAGAACAAGGGAATACAGTTCAAGTTTTGGCAATCAGGCACCCACCTGGAGAACAAGGGAATTTAGTTCAAGTTTTGGCAATCAGGCGCCCACATGGAGAACAAGGGAATACAGTTTCAAGTTTTGGCAATCAGGAGCCCACCTGGAGAACAAGGGAATATAGTTAATGTTTTCTCAATCAGGCACCCACCAGGAGAACAAGGGAATACAGTTAAAGTTTTGGCAATCAGGCGCCCACATGGAGAACAAGGGAATACAGTTTCAAGTTTTGGCAATCTGGCGCCCACCTGGAGAACTAGGGAATACAGTTCAAGTTTCGGCAATCAGGCACCCAGCTGGAGAACAAGGGAATATAGTATAAGTTTCGGCAATCAGGCGCCCACCTAAAGAACAAGGGAATATAGTTCGAGTTGTGGAAATGAGGTGCCCACCCGGAGAACAAGGGAATACAGTTTAAGTTTCGGCAATCAAATGCCCACCTGGAGAACAAGAGGATACATTTCGAGTTGTAGCAATCAGTCGCCCACCTGTAGAACAAGGGAATACAGTTTATGTTTCGGCAACTAGGCGCCCACTTGGAGTACACGGGAATACAGTTCGATTTGTGGCAATCAGGCACCCGCCTGGAGAACAAGGGAATGCAGTTCAAGTTTTGGCAATCAGGCGCCCACCTAGAGAACAAGGGAATATAGTTAAAGTTTTGGCAATCAGGTGCCCACCTAGAAAATAAGGGAATAAAGTTAAAGTATTGGCAATCAGGCGCCAACCTAGAGAACAAGGGAATACTGTTCAAGTTTTGGCAATCAGGCGCCCACCTGGAGAACAAGGGAATACAGTTTTAAGTTTTGTCAATCAGGCGCCCACCTGGAGAACAAGGGAATAAAGTTTCAACTTTTAGCAATCAGGCGCCCACCTAGAGAACCAGGGAATACAGTTCATGTTTCGGCAATCTGGCGCCCACTGGAGAACAAGGGAATATATTTCGAGTTGTGGAAATCAGGCGCCCACCTAGAGAACAAGGGAATATAGTTTAAGTTTCGGCAATCAGGCGTCAACCTGGAGAACAAGGGAATACAGTTTATGTTTCGGCAACTAGGTGCCCACATGGAGAACAAGGAAATACAGTTCGGGTTGTGGCAATCAGGCGCCCACCTGGAGAACAAGGGAATACAGTTCAAGTTTTGGAAATCAGGTGCCCACCTAGAGAATAAGTGAATACAGTTAAAGTTTTGGCAATCAGGCACCCACCTGGAGATCAAGGGAATACAATTTAAGTTTTGGCAATAAGGTGCCTACCGGGAGAACAAGGGAATACAGTTCAAATTTTGGCAATCAGGTGCCCACCTAGAGAACAAGGGAATACATTTCATGTTTTGGCAATCAGGCGCCCACTTGGAGAACAAGGAATACAGTTTCAAGTTTTGGCAATCAGGCGCCCTCTTATAGAACAAGGGAATACAGTTAATGTTTTGGCATTCAGGTGCCCACCTGGAGAACAAGGGAATATAGCTTAAGTTTCGACAATCAGGCGCCCACCTAGAGAACAAGGAAATACAGTTTAACTTTCAGCAATCAGGCACCGACTCGGAAAACAAAGGAATACAGTTTGAGTTATGGAAATCAGGCGCCCACCTGGGGAACAAGGGAATATAGTTCGAGTTGTGGCAATCAAGCGCCCACCTGGAGAACAAGGGAATACAGTTCGAGTTATGGAAATCAGGCGCCCGCCTGGAGAACAAGGGAATACAGTTCAAGTTTGACAATCAGGCGTCCACTTGGAGAACAAGGGCATATAGTTCAAGTTTCAGAAATAAGGCGTCCACCTGGAGAATAAGGGAATACAATTTAAGTTTCGGCAATTAGGTGCCTACCTGGAGAACAAGGGAATACAGTTCGAGTTGTGCCTATCATGCACCCACCTGGAGAACAAGGGAATACAGTTCAAGTTTCGGCAATCAGGCGCCCACCTGCAGAACAAGGGAATAAAGTTCGAGTTGTGGCAATCAGGCGCCCACCTAGAGAACAAGGGAATACAGTTCAAGTTTTTGTATTCAGGCGCCTACCTGGGGAACAAGGGAATATAATTTGAGTTGTGGCAATCAGGCGCCCATCTGGAGAGCAAGGGAATGCAGTTTATGTTTTGGCAATCAGGCACCCACCTGGAGAACAAAGGAATATAGTTTCATGTTTTGGCAATTAGGCTCCCACCTGGAGAATAAGGTAATACAGTTAAAGTTTTAGCAATCAGACGCCCACATGGAGAATAAGGGAATACAGTTAATGTTTTGGCAATCAGGCGCCCAATTGAAGAACAAGGGAATATAGTTCAAGTGTTTGGCAATTAGGTGCCCACCTAGAGAATAAGGGAATACATTAAATGTTTTGGCAATCAGGCGCCCACCTGGAGTACAAGGGAGTACAGTCCAAGTTTTGGCAATCAGGCACCCACTTGGAGAATAAGGGAATACAGTTTCATGTTTTGGCAATCAGGCGCCCACTTGGAGAACAAGGGAATACAGTTAAAGTTTTGGCAATTAGGCGTCCACCTGGAGAACAAGGGAATACAGTTTCAAGTTTTGGCAATCAGGCGCCCACCTGGAGAACTAGGGAATACAGTTCAAGTTTCGGCAAAAAGGCATCCACCTGGAGAACAAGGGAATACAATTTAAGTTTCAGCAATCAGGCGCCCACCTGGAGAATAAGGGAATACAGTTCGAGTTGTGCCAATCAGGCGCCCACCTAGAGAACAAGGGAATACAGTTCGAGTTGTGGCAATCAAGCGCCCACCTGGAGAACAAGGGAATACAGTTCGAGTTGTGGCAATCAGGCGCCCGCCTGGAGAACAAGGGAATACAGTTTAAGTTTGACAATCAGGCGCCCACTTGGAGAACAAGGGCATATAGTTCAAGTTTCAGAAATAAGGCGTCCACCTGGAGAATAAGGGAATACAATTTAAGTTTCGGCAATCAGGTGCCTACCTGGAGAACAAGGGAATACAGTTCGAGTTGTGCCTATCATGCACCCACCTGGAGAACAAGGGAATACAGTTCAAGTTTCGGCAATCAGGCGCCCACCTGGAGAACAAGGGAATAAAGTTCGAGTTGTGGCAATCAGGCGCCCACCTAGAGAACAAGGAAATACAGTTCAAGTTTTTGTAATCAGGCGCCTACCTGGGGAACAAGGGAATATAATTTGAGTTGTGGCAATCAGGCGCCCATCTGGAAAGCAAGGGAATACAGTTTATGTTTTGGCAATCAGGCGCCCACCTGGAGAACAAAGGAATATAGTTTCATGTTTTGGCAATTAGGCGCCCATTTGGAGAATAAGGGAATACAGTTAAAGTTTTAGCAATCAGGCGCCCACATGGAGAATAAGGGAATACAGTTAATGTTTTGGCAATCAGGCGCCCAATTGAAGAACAAGGGAATCCAATTCAAGTGTTTGGCAATTAGGTGCCCACCTAGAGAATAAGGGAATACATTAAATGTTTTGGCAATCAGGCGCCCGCCTGGAGTACAAGGGAATACAGTCCAAGTTTTGGCAATCAGGCACCCACTTGGAGAATAAGGGAATACAGTTTCATGTTTTGGCAATAAGGCGCCCACTTGGAGAACAAGGGAATACAGTTAAAGTTTTGGCAATTAGGCGCCCACCTGGAGAACAAGGGAATACAGTTTCAAGTTTTGGCAATCAGGCGCCCACCTGGAGAACTAGGGAATACAGTTCAAGTTTCGGCAATAAGGCATCCACCTGGAGAACAAGGGAATACAATTTAAGTTTCGGCAATCAGGCGCCCACCTGGAGAATAAGGGAATACAGTTCGAGTTGTGCCAATCAGGCGCCCACCTGGAGAACAAGGGAATACAGTTCGAATTGTGGTAATCAGTCGCCCACGTGGAGAACAAGGGAATACAGTTCAAGTTTTGGCAATCAGGCGCCCACCTGGAGAACAAGGGAATGCAGTTCAAGTTTTGGCAATCAGGCACCCACCTGGAGAACAAGGGAATATAGTTCAAGTTTTGGTAATCAGGTGCCCACCTAGAGAACAAGGGAATATAGTTAATGTTTTGGAAATCAGACGCCCACCTGGTGAATAAGGGAATAAAGTTTCAAGTTTTGGCAATCCGGCACCCACCTGAAGAACAAGGGAATACAGCTCAAGTTTCGGCAATCAGGCGCCCACCTGGAGAACAAGGGAATACAGTTTAAGTTTCGACAATCAGACGCCCACCTGGAAAACAAGGGAGTACAGTTTAAGTTTCGACAATCAGGCGCCCACCTGGAAAAACAGGGAATACAGTTAAAGTTTTGGCAATCAGGCACCCAATTGAAGAACAAGGGAATATAGTTCAAGTGTTTGGCAATCAGGTGCCCACCTAGAGAATAAGGGAATACATTTAATGTTTTCGCAATCAGGCGCCCACCTGGAGTACAAGGGAATTTAGTTCAAGTTTTGGCAATCAGGCACCCACTTGGAGAATAAGGGAATACAATTTCATGTTTTGGCAATCAGGCACCCACCTGGAGAGCAAGGAAATACAGTTAAAGTTTTGGCAATTAGGCACCCACCTGGAGAATAAGGGAATACAGTTTCAAGTTTTGGCAATCAAGCGCCCACCTTTTGAACCAGAGAATACAGTTCAAGTTTCGGCAATAAGGCATCCACCTGGAGAACAATGGAATACAATTTAAGTTTCGGCAATCAGGCGCCCACCTGGAGAATAAGGGAATACAGTTCGAGTTGTGCCAATCAGGCTCCCACCTGGAGAACAAGGGAATACAGTTCGAGTTGTGGTAATCAGTCGCCCACCTGGAGAACAAGGGAATACAGTTAGAGTTTTAGCAATCAGGCGCCTACCTGGAGAATAAGGGAATACCGTTTAAGTTTTGGCAATCAGGCGCCCACCTGGAGAACAAGGGAATACAGTTCAAGTTTTGGCAATCAGGCACCCACCTGGAGAATAAGGGAATATAGTTCAAGTTTTGGTAATCAGGTGCCCACCTAGAGAACAAGGGAATATAGTTAATGTTTTGGAAATCAGACGCCCACCTGGTGAATAAGGGAATAAAGTTTCAAGTTTTGGCAATCCGGCACCCATCTGGAGAACAAGGGAATACAGCTCAAGTTTCGGCAATCAGGCGCCCACCTGGAGAACAAGGAATACAGTTTAAGTTTTGGCAACCAGGGGCCCACCTAGAGAACAAGGGAATACAGTTCGAGTTGTGGAAATCAAGTGCCAACCTGCAGAACAGGGGAATACACAGTTCAAGTTTTGACAATTAGGCGCCCACCTGGAGAACAAGGGAATATAGTTCATGTTTTTGGCAATCAGGTGCCCACCTAGAGAACAAGGGAATACAGTTAATGTTTTGGCAATCAGGTGCCCACCAGGAGAACAAGGGAATACAGTTTAAGTTTTTGCAATCAGTCTCCCATCTGGAGAACAAGGGAATACAGTTTAAGTTTTGGCAATCAGGCGCCCACCTGGAGAACAAGGGAATACAGTTCATGTTTTTGGCAATAAGGTGCCCACATAGAGAATAAGGTTTGGCAATTAGGCGCCCACAAGGAGAACAAGGGAATACAGTTTCATGTTTTGGTATTCAGGTGCCCACCTGGAGAATAAGGGAATACAATTAAAGTTTTAACAATCAAGTACCCACAAGGAGAACAAGGGAATACAGTTAAAGTTTTGGCAATCAGGCGCCCACCTGGAGAACAAGGGAATAAAGTTCGAGTTGTGGCAATCAGGCGCTCACCTAGAGAACACGGGAATACAGTTCAAGTTTTAGTAATCAGATGCCTACCTGGGGAACAAGGAAATATAATTTGAGTTGTGGCAATCAGGCGCCCATCTGGAGAGCAAGGGAATACAGTTAATGTTTTGGCAATCAGGCGCCCACCTGGAGAACAAAGGAATATAGTTTCATGTTTTGGCAATTAGGCGCCCACCTGGAGAATAAGGGAATACAGTTAATGTTTTAGCAATCAGGCGCCCACATAGAGAATAAGGGAATACAGTTAAAGTGTTTGGCAATCAGGTGCCCACCTAGAGAATAAGGGAATACATTTAATGTTTTGGCAATCAGGCGCCCACCTGGAGTACAAGGGAATACAGTTCAAGTTTTGGCAATCAGGCACCCACTTAGAGAACAAGGGAATACAGTTTCATGTTTTGGAAATTAGGCGCCCACCTGGAGAACAAGGGAATACAGTTAAAGTTTTGGCAATTAGGCGCCCACCTGGAGAACAAGGGAATACAGTTCGAGTTGTGCCAATCAGGCGCCCACCTGGAGAACCAGGGAATACAGTGCAAGTTTCGGCAATAAGGCATCCACCTGGAGAACAAGGGAATACAATTTAAGTTTCGGCAATCAGGCGCCCACCTGGAGAATAAGGGAATACAGTTCGAGTTGTGCCAATCAGGCGCCCACATGGAGAACAAGGGAATACAGTTCGAGTTGTGGCAATCAGGCGCCCACCTGGAGAACAAGGGAATATAGTTCGAGTTGTGGAGATCAGTTGCCCACCTGAAAAACAAGGGAATACAGTTCATGTTTTTGGCAATCAGGTGCCCACGTAGAGAATAAGGTTTGGCAATCAGGCGCCCACAAGGAGAACAAGGGAATACAGTTTCAAGTTTTGGCAATCAGGTGCCCACCTGGAGAATAAGGGAATACCATTTAAGTTTTGGCAATCGGGTGCCCACCTGGAGAACAAGGCAATACAGTTCAAGTTTTGGCAATCAGGCACCTACCTGGAGAATAAGGGAATACCGTTTAAGTTTTGTCAATCGGGCGCCCACCTGGAGAACAAGGGAATACAGTTCAAGTTTTGGAAATCAGGCACCCACCTTGAGAACAAGGGAATATAGTTCATGTTTTGGTAATCAAGTGCCAACCTAGAAAACAAGGGAATATAGTTCAAGTTTTGGTAATCAGGTGCCCACCAAGAGAACAAGGGAATACAGTTCGAGTTGTGGAAATCAAGTGCCAACCTGGAGAATAGGGGATTACACAGTTCAAGTTTTGACAATCAGGCGCCCATCTGGAGAACAAGGTAATATAGTTCATGTTTTTGGCAATCAGGCGCCCACCTAGAGAACAAGGGAATACATTTAAAGTTTTGGCAATCAGGTTCCCACCGGGAGAACAAGGGAATACAGTTTAAGTTTTTGCAATCATGCGCCCACCTGGAGAACAAGGGAATACAATTTAAATTTTGGCAATCAGGCGCCCACCTGGAGAATAAGGGAATAGAGTTCATGTTTTTGGCAACCAGGTGCCCACGTAGAGAATAAGGTTTGGCAATCAGGCGCCCACCTAGAGAACAAGGAATACAATTTCAAATTTCGGCAATCAGGCGCCCACCTGGAGAAAAAGGGAATACAGTTTAAGTTTCGACAATCAGACGCCCACCTAGAAAACAAGGGAATACAGTTTAAGTTTCGAAAATCAGGCGCCCACCTGGAAAAATAGGGAATACAGTTAAAGTTTTGGCAATCAGGCGCCCAATTGAAGAACAAGGGAATATAGTTCAAGTGTTTGGCAATCAGGTGCCCACCTAGAGAATAAGGGAATACATTTAATGTTTTGGCAATCAGGCGCCCACCTGGAGTACAAGGGAATATAGTTCAAGTTTTGGCAATTAGGCACCCACTTGGAGAATAAGGGAATACAGTTTCATGTTTTGGCAATCAGGCGCCCACCTGGAGAACAAGGGAATACAGTTAAAGTTTTGGCAATTAGGCACCCACATGGAGAATAAGGGAATACAGTTTCAAGTTTTGGCAATCAAGCGCCCACCTTTAGAACCAGAGAAAGCAGTTCAAGTTACGGCAATAAGGCATCCACCTGGAGAACAAGGGAATACAATTTAAGTTTCGGCAATCAGGCGCCTACCTGGAGAATAAGGGAATACAGTTCGAGTTGTGCCAATCAGGTGCCCACCTGGAGAAAAAGGGAATACAGTTCGAGTTGTGGTAATCAGTCGCCCACCTAGAGAACAAGGGAATACAGTTCAAGTTTTAGCAATCAGGCGCCTACCTGGAGAATAAGGGAATATCGTTTAAGTTTTGGCAATCAGGCGCCAACCTGGAGAACAAGGGAATACAGTTCAAGCTTTGGCAATCAGGCACCTACCTAGAGAACAAGGTAATATAGTTCAAGTTTTGGTAATCAGGTGCCCACCTAGAGAACAAAGGAATATAGTTAATGTTTTGGAAATCAGACGCCCACATGGAGAATAAGGGAATAAAGTTTTAAGTTTTGGCAATCCGGCACCCACCTGGAGAACAAGGGAATACAGCTCAAGTTTCGGCAATCAGGCGCCCACCTGGAGAATAAGGAAATACAGTTTAAGTTTTGGCAACCAGGGGCCCACCTAGAGAACAAGGGAATACAGTTCGAGTTGTGGAAATCAAGTGCCAACCTGGAGAACAGGGGAATACACAGTTCAAGTTTTCACAATTAGGCGCCCACCTGGAGAACAAGGGAATATAGTTCATGTTTTTGGCAATCAGGTGCCCACCTAGAGAACAAGGGAATACATTTAAAGTTTTGGCAATCAGGTGCCCACCAGGAGAACAAGGGAATACTGTTTAAGTTTTTGAAATCAGTCGCCCACCTGGAGAACAAGGGAATACAGTTTAAGTTTTGGCAATCAGGTGCCCACCTGGAGAACAAGGGAATACAGTTCATGTTTTTGGCAATCAGGTGCCCACGTAGAGATTAAGGTTTGGCAATCAGGCACCCACAAGGAGAACAAGGGAATACAGTTAAAGTTTTGGCAATCAGGCTCCCACCTAGAAAACAAGGGAATACAAGTTCAAATTTCGGCAATCAGGCGCCCACCTGGAGAACAAGGGAATACAGTTTAAGTTTTGACAATCAAACGCCCACTTGGAAAACAAGGGAATACAGTTTAAGTTTCGACAATCAGGCGCCCACCTGGAAAAACAGGGAATACAGTTAAAGTTTTGGCAATCAGGCGCCCAATTGAAGAACAAGGGAATATAGTTCAAGTGTTTGGCAATCAGGTGCCCACCTAGAGAATAAGGGAATACATTTAATGTTTTCGCAATCAGGCGCCTACCTGGAGTACAAGGGAATATAGTTCAAGTTTTGGCAATCAGGCACCCACTTGGAGAATAAGGGAATACAGTTTCATGTTTTGGCAATCAGGCGCCCACCTGGAGAGCAAGGAAATACAGTTAAAGTTTTGGCAATTAGGCGCCCACCTGGAGAACAAGGGAATACAATTTCAAGTTTTGGCAATCAAGCGCCCACCTTTAGAACCAGAGAATACAGTTCAAGTTTCGGCAATAAGGCATCCACCTGGAGAACAATGGAATACAATTTAAGTTTCGGCAATCAGGCGCCCACCTGGAGAATAAGGGAATACAGTTCGAGTTGTGCCAATCAGACTCCCATATGGAGAACAAGGGAATACAGTTCGAGTTGTGGTAATCAGTCGCCCACCTGGAGAACAAGGGAATACAGTTAGAGTTTTAGCAATCAGGCGCCTACCTGGAGAATAAGGGAATACCGTTTAAGTTTTGGCAATCAGGCGCCCACCTGGAGAACAAGGGAATACAGTTCAAGTTTTGGCAATCAGGCACCCACCTGGAGAACAAGGGAATATAGTTCAAGTTTTGGTAATCAGGTGCCCACCTAGAGAACAAGGGAATATAGTTAATGTTTTGGAAATCAGACGCCCACCTGGTGAATAAGGGAATAAAGTTTCAAGTTTTGGCAATCCGGCACCCACCTGGAGAACAAGGGAATACAGCTCAAGTTTCGGCAATCAGGCGCCCACCTGGAGAACAAGGAATACAGTTTAAGTTTTGGCAACCAGGGGCCCACCTAGAGAACAAGGGAATACAGTTCGAGTTGTGGAAATCAAGTGCCAACCTGGAGAACAGGGGAATACACAGTTCAAGTTTTGACAATTAGGCGCCCACCTGGAGAACAAAGGAATATAGTTCATGTTTTTGGCAATCAGGTGCCCACCTAGAGAACAAGGGAATACAGTTAATGTTTTGGCAATCAGGTGCCCACCAGGAGAACAAGGGAATACAGTTTAAGTTTTTGCAATCAGTCTCCCATCTGGAGAACAAGGGAATACAGTTTATGTTTTGGCAATCAGGCGCCCACCTGGAGAACAAGGGAATACAGTTCATGTTTTTGGCAATAAGGTGCCCACATAGAGAATAAGGTTTGGCAATCAGGTGCCCACAAGGAGAACAGGGGAATACAGTTTCAAGTTTTGGCAATCAGGTGCCCACCTGGAGAATAAGGGAATACAATTAAAGTTTTAACAATCAAGTACCCACAAGGAGAACAAGGGAATACAGTTAAAGTTTTGGCAATCAGGCGCCCACCTGGAGAACAAGGGAATAAAGTTCGAGTTGTGGCAATCAGGCGCCCACCTAGAGAACACGGGAATACAGTTCAAGTTTTAGTAATCAGTTACCTACCTGGGGAACAAGGAAATATAATTTGAGTTGTGGCAATCAGGCGCCCATCTGGAGAGCAAGGGAATATAGTTTCATGTTTTGGCAATTAGGCGCCCACTTGGAGAATAAGGGAATACAGTTAATGTTTTAGCAATCAGGCGCCCACATAGAGAATAAGGGAATACAGTTAAAGTGTTTGGCAATCAGGTGCCCACCTAGAGAATAAGGGAATACATTTAATGTTTTGGCAATCAGGCGCCCACTTGGAGTACAAGGGAATACAGTTCAAGTTTTGGCAATCAGGCACCCACTTAGAGAACAAGGGAATACAGTTTCATGTTTTGGAAATTAGGCGCCCACCTGGAGAACAAGGGAATACAGTTAAAGTTTTGGCAATTAGGCGCCCACCTGGAGAACAAGGGAATACAGTTTCAAGTTTTGGCAATCAGGCGCCCACCTGGAGAACCAGGGAATACAGTTCAAGTTTCGGCAATAAGGCATCCACCTGGAGAACAAGGGAATACAATTTAAGTTTCGGCAATCAGGCGCCCACCTGGAGAATAAGGGAATACAGTTCGAGTTGTGCCAATCAGGCGCCCACCTGGAGAACAAGGGAATACAGTTCGAGTTGTGGTAATCAGGCGCCCACCTGGAGAACAAGGGAATATAGTTCGAGTTGTGGAGATCAGTCGCCCACCTGAAAAACAAAGGAATACAGTTCATGTTTTTGGCAATCAGGTGCCCACGTAGAGAATAAGATTTGGCAATCAGGCGCCCACAAGGAGAACAAGGGAATACAGTTTCAAGTTTTTGCAATCAGGTGCCCACCTGGAGAATAAGGGAATACCATTTAAGTTTTGGCAATCGGGCGCCCACCTGGAGAACAAGGGAATACAGTTCAAGTTTTGGCAATCAGGCACCTACCTGGAGAATAAGGGAATACCGTTTAAGTTTTGTCAATCGGGCGCCCACCTGGAGAACAAGGGAATACAGTTCAAGTTTTTGAAATCAGGCACCCACCTTGAGAACAAGGGAATATAGTTCATGTTTTGGTAATCAAGTGCCCACCTAGAAAACAAGGGAATATAGTTCAAGTTTTGGTAATCAGGTGCCCACCTAGAGAACAAGGGAATAAAGTTCGAGTTGTGGAAATCAATTGCCAACCTGGAGAATAGGGGATTACACAGTTCAAGTTTTGACAATCAGGCGCCCACCTGGAGAACAAGGGAATATAGTTCATGTTTTTGGCAATCAGGCGCCCACCTAGAGAACAAGGGAATACATTTAAAGTTTTGGCAATCAGGTGCCCACCGGGAGAACAATGGAATACAGTTTAAGTTTTTGCAATCATGCGCCCACCTGTAGAATAAGGGAATACAATTTAAATTTTGGCAATCAGGCGCCCACCTGGAGAATAAGGGAATACAGTTCATGTTTTTGGCAACCAGGTGCCCATGTAGAGAATAAGGTTTGGCAATCAGGCGCCCACCTAGAGAACAAGGGAATACAATTTCAAATTTCGGCAATCAGGCGCCCACCTGGAGAACAAGGGAATATAGTTTAAGTTTCGACAATCAGACGCCCACCTAGAAAACAAGGGAATACAGTTTAAGTTTCGAAAATCAGGCGCCCACCTGGAAAAATAGGGAATACAGTTAAAGTTTTGGCAATCAGGCGCCCAATTGAAGAACAAGGGAATATAGTTCAAGTGTTTGGCAATCAGGTGCCCACCTAGAGAATAAGGGAATACATTTAATGTTTTGGCAATCAGGCGCCCACCTGGAGTACAAGGGAATATAGTTCAAGTTTTGGCAATTAGGCACCTACTTGGAGAATAAGGGAATACAGTTTCATGTTTTGGCAATCAGGCGCCCACCTGGAGAACAAGGGAATACAGTTAAAGTTTTGGCAATTAGGCACCCACCTGGAGAATAAGGGAATACAGTTTCAAGTTTTGGCAATCAAGCGCCCACCTTTAGAACCAGAGAAAGCAGTTCAAGTTACGGCAATAAGGCATCCACCTGGAGAACAAGGGAATACAATTTAAGTTTCGGCAATCAGGCGCCTACCTGGAGAATAAGGGAATACAGTTCGAGTTGTGCCAATCAGGTGCCCACCTGGAGAAAAAGGGAATACAGTTCGAGTTGTGGTAATCAGTCGCTCACCTAGAGAACAAGGGAATACAGTTCAAGTTTTAGCAATCAGGCGCCTACCTGGAGAATAAGGGAATACCGTTTAAGTTTTGGCAATCATGCGCCCACCTGGAGAACAAGGGAATACAGTTCAAGCTTTGGCAATCAGGCACCTACCTAGAGAACAAGGTAATATAGTTCAAGTTTTGGTAATCAGGTGCCCACCTAGAGAACAAAGGAATATAGTTAATGTTTTGGAAATCAGACGCCCACATGGAGAATAAGGGAATAAAGTTTCAAGTTTTGGCAATCCGGCACCCACCTGGAGAACAAGGGAATACAGCTCAAGTTTCGGCAACCAGGTGCCTACCTGGAGAACAAGGAAATACAGTTTAAGTTTTGGCAACCAGGGGCCCACCTAGAGAACAAGGGAATACAGTTCGAGTTGTGGAAATCAAGTGCCAACCTGGAGAACAGGGGAATACACAGTTCAAGTTTTGACAATTAGGCGCCCACCTGGAGAACAAGGGAATATAGTTGATGTTTTTGGCAATCAGGTGCCCACCTAGAGAACAAGGGAATACATTTAAAGTTTTTGCAATCAGGTGCCCACCAGGAGAACAAGGGAATACAGTTTAAGTTTTGGCAATGAGGTGCCCACCTGGAGAACAAGGGAATACAGTTCATGTTTTTGGCAATCAGGTGCCCACGTAGAGATTAAGGTTTGGCAATCAGGCACCCACAAGGAGAACAAGGGAATACAGTTTCAAGTTTTGGCAATCAGGTGCCCACCTGGAGAATAAGAGAATACAATTAAAGTTTTAGAAATCAAGTACCCACAAGGAGAACAAGGGAATATAGTTAAAGTTTTGGCAATCAGGCGCCCACCTGGAGAACAAGGGAATAAAGTTCGAGTTGTGGCAATCAGGCGCCCACCTAGAGAACAAGGGAATACAGTTCAAGTTTTTGTAATCAGGTGCCTACCTGGGGAACAAGGGAATATAATTTGAGTTGTGGCAATCAGGCGCCCATCTGGAGAGCAAGGGAATACAGTTCATGTTTTGGCAATCAGGCGCCCACCTGGAGAACAAAGGAATATAGTTTCAACTTTTGGCAATTAGGCGCCCACCTGGAGAATATGGGAATACAGTTAAAGTTTTAGCAATCAGGAGCCCACATGGAGAATAAGGGAATACAGTTAAAGCGTTTGGCAGTCAGGTGCCCACCTAGAGAATAAGGGAATACATTAAATGTTTTGGTAATCAGGCGCCCACCTGGAGTACAACAGAATACAGTTCAAGTTTTGGCAATCAGGCACCCACTTGGAGAACAAGGGAATACAGTTTCATGTTTTGGCAATCAGGCGCCCACCTAGAGAATAAGGGAATACAGTTAAAGTTTTGGCAATTAGGCGCCCACCTGGAGAAGAAGGGAATACAGTTTAAAGTTTTGGCAATCAGGCGCCCACCTGGAGAGCCAGGGAATACAGTTCAAGTTTCGGCAATAAGGCATCCACCTGGAGAACAAGGGAATACAATTTAACTTTCGGCAATCAGGCGCCCACCTGGAGAATAAGGGAATATAGTTCGAGTTGTGCCAATCAGGCGCCCACCTGGAGAACAAGGGAATACAGTTCGAGTCGTGGCAATCAGGCACCCACCTGGAGAACAAGGGAATACAGTTCGAGTTGTGGCAATCAGTCGCCCACCTGGAAAACAAGAGAATACAATTCAAGTTTTAGCAATCAGGCGCCTACCTGGAGAATAAGGGAATACCGTTTAAGTTTTGGCAATCAGGCGCCCACCTGGAGAACAAGGGAATACAGTTCAAGTTTTGGCAATCAGACACCCACCTGGAGAACAAGGTAATATAGTTCATGTTTTGGTAATCAAGTGCCCACCTAGAGAACAAGGGAATATAGTTAATGTTTTGGAAATCAGACGCCCACCTGGAGAACAAGGGAATATAGCTCAAGTTTCGGCAATAAGGCATCCACCTGGAGAACAAGGGAATACAATTTAAGTTTCGGCAATCAGGCGCCTACCTGGAGAACAAGGGAATACAGTTCGAGTTGTGCTTCTCATGCACCCACCTGGAGAACAAGGGAATATAGTTAATGTTTTGGAAATCAGACGCCCACCTGGAGAAAAGGGGAATAAAGTTTCAAGTTTTGGCAATCCGACACCCACCTGGAGAACAAGGGAATATAGCTCAAGTTTCGGCAATCAGGCGCCCACCTGGAGAACAAGGAAATACAGTTTAAGTTTTGGCAACCAGGAGCCCACCTAGAGAACAAGGGAATACAGTTCGAGTTGTGGAAATCCAGTGCCAACCTGGAGAACAGGAGAATACACAGTTCAAGTTTTGACAATCAGGCACCCACCTGGTGAACAAGGGAATATAGTTCATGTTTTTGGCAATCAGGTGCCCACCTAGAGAACAAGGGAATACATTTAATGTTTTGGCAATCAGGTGCCCATCAGGAGAACTAGGGAATACAGTTTAAGTTTTTGCAATCAGGCGCCCACCTGGAGAACAAGGAAATACAGTTTAAGTTTTGGCAATCAGGCGCCCACCTGGAGAACAAGGGAATACAGTTCATGTTTCTGGCAATCAGGTGCCCACGTAGAGAATAAGGTATGGCAATCAGGCGCCCACAAGGAGAACAAGGGAATACAGTTTAAGTTTTTGCAATCAGGCACCCACCTGGAGAACAAGGAAATACAGTTAAAGCGTTTGGCAATCAGGCGCCCACCTGGAGAACAAGGGAATACATTAAATGTTTTGGTAATCAGGCGCCCACCTGGAGTACAACAGAATACAGTTCAAGTTTTGGCAATCAGGCACCCACTTGGAGAACAAGGGAATACAGTTTCATGTTTTGGCAATCAGGCGCCCACCTAGAGAATAAGGGAATACAGTTAAAGTTTTGGCAATTAGGCGCCCACCTGGAGAAGAAGGGAATACAGTTTAAAGTTTTGGCAATCAGGCGCCCACCTGGAGAGCCAGGGAATACAGTTCAAGTTTCGGCAATAAGGCATCCACCTGGAGAACAAGGGAATACAATTTAACTTTCGGCAATCAGGCGCCCACCTGGAGAATAAGGGAATATAGTTCGAGTTGTGCCAATCAGGCGCCCACCTGGAGAACAAGGGAATACAGTTCGAGTCGTGGCAATCAGGCACCCACCTGGAGAACAAGGGAATACAGTTCGAGTTGTGGCAATCAGTCGCCCACCTGGAAAACAAGAGAATACAATTCAAGTTTTAGCAATCAGGCGCCTACCTGGAGAATAAGGGAATACCGTTTAAGTTTTGGCAATCAGGCGCCCACCTGGAGAACAAGGGAATACAGTTCAAGTTTTGGCAATCAGACACCCACCTGGAGAACAAGGTAATATAGTTCATGTTTTGGTAATCAAGTGCCCACCTAGAGAACAAGGGAATATAGTTAATGTTTTGGAAATCAGACGCCCACCTGGAGAACAAGGGAATATAGCTCAAGTTTCGGCAATAAGGCATCCACCTGGAGAACAAGGGAATACAATTTAAGTTTCGGCAATCAGGCGCCTACCTGGAGAACAAGGGAATACAGTTCGAGTTGTGCTTCTCATGCACCCACCTGGAGAACAAGGGAATATAGTTAATGTTTTGGAAATCAGACGCCCACCTGGAGAAAAGGGGAATAAAGTTTCAAGTTTTGGCAATCCGACACCCACCTGGAGAACAAGGGAATATAGCTCAAGTTTCGGCAATCAGGCGCCCACCTGGAGAACAAGGAAATACAGTTTAAGTTTTGGCAACCAGGAGCCCACCTAGAGAACAAGGGAATACAGTTCGAGTTGTGGAAATCCAGTGCCAACCTGGAGAACAGGAGAATACACAGTTCAAGTTTTGACAATCAGGCACCCACCTGGTGAACAAGGGAATATAGTTCATGTTTTTGGCAATCAGGTGCCCACCTAGAGAACAAGGGAATACATTTAATGTTTTGGCAATCAGGTGCCCATCAGGAGAACTAGGGAATACAGTTTAAGTTTTTGCAATCAGGCGCCCACCTGGAGAACAAGGAAATACAGTTTAAGTTTTGGCAATCAGGCGCCCACCTGGAGAACAAGGGAATACAGTTCATGTTTCTGGCAATCAGGTGCCCACGTAGAGAATAAGGTATGGCAATCAGGCGCCCACAAGGAGAACAAGGGAATACAGTTTAAGTTTTTGCAATCAGGCACCCACCTGGAGAACAAGGAAATACAGTTTAAGTTTTGGCAATCAGGCGCCCACCTGGAGAACAAGGGAATACAGTTCATGTTTCTGGCAATCAGGTGCCCACGTAGAGAATAAGGTATGGCAATCAGGCGCCCACAAGGAGAACAAGGGAATACAGTTTCATGTTTTGGCAATCAGGTGCCCACCTGGAGAATAAGAGAATACAATTAAAGTTTTAGAAATCAAGTGCCCACAAGGAGAACAAGGGAATACAGTTAAAATTTTGGCAATCAGGCTCCCACCTAGTTAACAAGGGAATACAATTTCAAGTTTCGGCAATCAGGCGCCCACCTGGAGAATAAGGGAATACAGTTTAAGTTTCGACAATCAGACGCCCACCTGGAAAACAAGGGAATATAGTTTAAGTTTTGACAATCAGGCGCCCACCTGGAAAAACAGGGAATACAGTTAAAGTTTTGGAAATCAGGCGCCCAATTGAAGAACAAGGGAATATAGTTCAAGTGTTTGGCAATCAGGTGCCCACCTAGAGAATAAGGGAATACATTTAATGTTTTGGCAATCAGGCGCCCACCTGGAGTACAAGGGAATACAGTTCAATTTTTGGCAATTAGGCACCCACTTGGAGAATAAGGGAATACAGTTTCATGTTTTGGCAATCTGGCGCCCACCTGGAGAACAAGGGAATACAGTTAAAGTTTTGGCAATTAGGCGCCCACCTGGAGAACAAGGAAATACAGTTTCAAGTTTTGGCAATCAGGCGCCCACCTGGAGAACCAGGGAATACAGTTCAAGATTCGGCAATAAGGCATCCACCTGGAGAACAAGGGAATACAATTTAAGTTTCGACAATCAGGCACCCACCTGGAGAACAAGGGAATATAGTTCATGCTTTGGTAATCAGGTGCCCACCTAGAGAACAAGGGAATATAGTTAATGTTTTGGAAATCAGACGCCCACCTGGAGAATAAGGGAATAAAGTTTCAAGTTTTGGCAATCCGGCTCCCACCTGGAGAACAAGGGAATACAGCTCAAGTTTCGGCAATCGAGCGCCCACCTGGAGAACAAGGAAATACAGTTTAAGTTTTGGCAACCAGGGGCCCACCTAGAGAACAAGGGAATACAGTTCGAGTTGTGGAAATCAAGTGCCAACCTAAAGAACAGGGGAATACACAGTTCAAGTTTTGACAATCAGGCGCCCACCTGGAGAACAAGGGAATATAGTTCATGTTTTTGGCAATCAGGCGCCCACCTAGAGAACAAGGGAATACATTTAATGTTTTGGTAATCAGGTGCCACCAGGAGAACAAGGGAATACAGTTTAAGTTTTTGCAATCAGGCACCCACATGGAGAACAAGGGAATACAGTTTAAATTTTGGCAATTAGGCGCCCACCTGGAGAACAAGGGAATACAGTTCATGTTTTTGGCAATCAGGTGCCCACGTAGAGAATAAGGTTTGGCAATCAGGCGCCCACAAGGAGAACAAGGGAATACAGTTTCAAGTTTTGGCAATCAGGTGCCCACCTGGAGAATAAGAGAATACAATTAAAGTTTTAGAAATCAAGTGCCCACAAGGAGAACAAGGGAATACAGTTAAAGTTTTGGCAATCACGCTCCCACCTAGTGAACAAGGGAATACAATTTCAAGTTTCGGCAATCAGGCGCCCACCTGGAGAACAAGGGAATACAGTTTAAGTTTCGACAATCAGGCGCCCACCTGGAGTACAAAGGAATATAGTTCAAGTTTTGGCAATCAGGCACCCACTTGGAGAATAAGGGAATACAGTATCATGTTTTGGCAATCTGGCGCCCACCTGGAGATCAAGGGAATACTGTTAAAGTTTTGGCAATTAGGCGCCCACCTGGAGAACAAGGAAATACAATTTCAAGTTTTGGCAATCAGGCGCCCACCTGGAGAATCAGGGAATACAGTTCAAGTTTCGGCAATAAGGCATCCACCTGGAGAACAAGGGAATACAATTTAAGTTTCGACAATCAGGCACCCACCTGGAGAACAAGGGAATATAGTTGTTGTTTTGGTAATCAGGTGCCCACCTAGAGAACAAGGGAATATAGTTAATGTTTTGGAAATCAGACGCCCACCTGGAGAATTAGGGAATAAAGTTTCAAGTTTTGGCAATCCGGCACCCACCTAGAGAACAAGGGAATACAGCTCAAGTTTCGGCAATCGGGTGCCCACCTGGAGAAAAAGGAAATACAGTTTAAGTTTTGGCAACCAGGGGCCTACCTAGAGAACAAGGGAATACAATTCGAGTTGTGGAAATCAAGTGCCAACCTGGAAAACAGGGGAATACACAGTTCAAGTTTTGACAATCAGGCGCCCACCTGGAGAACAAGGGAATATAGTTCATGTTTTTGGCAATCAGGCGCCCACCTAGAGAACAAGGGAATACATTTAATGTTTTGGCAATCAGGTGCCCATCAGGAGAACTAGGGAATACAGTTTAAGTTTTTGCAATCAGGCGCCCACCTGGAGAACAAGGGAATACAATTTAAATTTTAGCAATCAGGCAACCACCTGGAGAACAAGGGAATACAGTTCATGTTATTGGCAATCAGGTGCCCACGTAGAGAATAAAGTTTGGCAATCAGGCGCCTACAAGGAGAACAAGGGAATACTGTTTCAAGTTTTGGCAATCAGGTGCCCACCTGGAGAATAAGAGAATACAATTAAAGTTTTAGCAATCAAGTGCCCACAAGGAGAACAAGGGAATACAGTTAAAGTTTTGGCAATCAGGCTCCCACCTAGAGAACAAGGGAATACAATTTCATGTTTCGGCAATCAGGCGCCCACCTGGAGAACAAGGGAATACAGTTTAAGTTTCGACAATCTGACGCCCAGCTGGAAACCAAGGGAATACAGTTTAAGTTTCGACAATCAGGCGCCCACCTGGAAAAACATTGAATACAGCTAAAGTTTTGGCAATCAGGCGCCCAATTGAAGAACAAGGGAATATAGTTCAAGTGTTTGGCAATCAGGTGCCCACCTAGAGAATAAGGGAATACATTTAATGTTTTGGCAATAAGGCGCCCACCTGGAGTACAAGGGAATACAGTTCAAGTTTTGGCAATCAGGCACCCACTTGGAGAATAAGGGAATACAGTATCATGTTTTGGCAATCTGGCTCCCACCTGGAGATCAAGGGAATACAGTTAATGTTTTGGAAATTAGGCGCCCACCTGGAGAACAAGGGAATACAGTTTCATGTTTTGGCAATCAGGCGCGCACCTGGAGAACCAGGGAATACAGTTCAAGTTTCGGCAATAAGGCATCCACCTAGAGAACAAGGGAATACAATTTAAGTTTCGACAATCAGGCACCCACCTGGAGAACAAGGGAATATAGTTCATGTTTTGGTAATCAGGTGCCCACCTAGAGAACCAGGGAATATAGTTAATGTTTTGGAAATCAGACGCCCACCTGGAGAATAAGGGAATAAAGTTTCAAGTTTTGGCAATCCGACACCCACCTGGAGAACAAGGGAATACAGCTCAAGTTTCGGCAATCAGGCGCCCACCTGGAGAACAAGGAAATACAGTTTAAGTTTTGGCAACCAGGGGCCCACCTAGAGAACAAGGGAATACAGTTCGAGTTGTGGAAATCAAGTGCCAACCTGGAGAACAGGGGAATACACAGTTCAAGTTTTGACAATCAGGCGCCCACCTGGAGAACAAGGGAATATAGTTCATGTTTTTGGTAATCAGGCGCCCACCTAGAGAACAAGGGAATACATTTAAAGTTTTGGCAATTAGGTTCCCACCAGGAGAACAAGGGAATACAGTTTAAGATTTTGCAATCAGGCGCCCACCTGGAGAACAAGGGAATACAGTTCATGTTTTTGGCAATCAGGTGCCCACGTAGAGAATAAGGTTTGGCAATCAGGCGCCCACAAGGAGAAAAAGGGAATACAGTTTCAAGTTATGACAATCAGGTGCCCACCTGGAGAATAAGAGAATACAATTAAAGTTTTAGAAATCAAGTGCCCACAAGGAGAACAAGGGAATACAGTTAAAGTTTTGGCAATCAGGCTCCCACCTAGAGAACAAGGGAATACAATTTAAAGTTTCGGCAATCAGGCGCCCACCTGGAGAACAAGGGAATACAGTTTAAGTTTCGACAATCAGACGCCCACCTGGAAAACAAGGGAATACAGTTTAAGTTTCGACAATCAGGCGCCCACCTGGAAAAACATGGAATACAATTAAAGTTTTGGCAATCAGGCGCCCAATTGAAGAACAAGGGAATATAGTTAAAGTGTTTGGCAATCAGGTGCCCACCTAGAGAATAAGGGAATACATTTAATGTTTTGGCAATCAGGCGCCCACCTGGAGTACAAAGGAATACAATTCAAGTTTTGGCAATCATGCACCCACTTGGAGAATAAGGGAATATAGTATCATGTTTTGGCAATCTGGCGCCCACCTGGAGATCAAGGGAATACTGTTAAAGTTTTGGCAATTAGGCGCCCACTTGGAGAACAAGGGAATACAGTTTCAAGTTTTGGCAATCAGGCGCCCACTTGGAGAACCAGGGAATACAGTTCAAGTTTCGGCAATAAGGCATCCACCTGGAGAACAAGGGAATACAATTTAAGTTTCGGCAATCAGGCGCCCACCTGGAGAATAAGGGAATACAATTCGAGTTGTGCCAATCAGGCACCCACCTGGAGAACAAGGGAATACAGTTCGAGTTGTAGCAATCAGTCGCCCACCTTTAGAACAAGGGAATACAATTCAAGTATTAGCAATCAGGCGCCTACCTGGAGAATAAGGGAATACCGTTTAAGTTTTGGCAATCAGGCGCCCACCTGGAGAACAAGGGAATACAGTTCAAGTTTTGGCAATCAGACACCCACCTGGAGAACAAGGGAATACAATTTAAGTTTCGGCAATCAGGCGCCCACCTGGAGAATAAGGGAATACAGTTCGAGTTGTGCCAATCAGGCGCCCACCTGGAGAACAAGGGAATACAGTTCATGTTTTGGCAATCAGGTGCCCACGTAGAGAATAAGGTTCGGCAATCAGGCGCCCACAAGGAGAACAAGGTAATACAGTTTCAAGTTTTGTCAATCAGGTGCCCAATTGGAGAATAAGGAAATACAATTAAAGTTTTAGAAATCAAGTGCCCACAAGGAGAACAAGGGAATACAGTTAAAGTTTTGGCAATCAGGCTCCCACCTAGAGAACAAGGGATTACAATTTCAAGTTTTGGCAATCAGGCGCCCACCTGGAGAACAAGGGAATACTGTGTAAGTTTCGACAATCAGACGCCCACCTGGAAAACAAGGGAATATGGTTTAAGTTTCGACAATCAGGCGCCCACCTAGAAAAACATGGAATACAGTTAAAGTTTTGGCAATCAGGCGCCCAATTGAAGAACAAGGGAATATAGTTCAAGTGTTTGGCAATCAGGTGCCCACCTAGAGAATAAGGGAATACATTTAATGTTTTGGCAATCAGGCGCCCACCTGGAGTACAAGGGAATACAGTTCAAGTTTTGGCAATCAGGCACCCACTTGGAGAATAAGGGAATACAGTATCATGTTTTGGCAATCTGGCGCCCACCTGGAGATCAAGGGAATACTGTTAAAGTTTTGGTAATTAGGCGCCCACCTGGAGAACAGGGGAATACAGTTTCAAGTTTTGGCAATCAGGCGCCCACCTTTAGAACCAGAGAATACAGTTCAAGTTTCGGCAATAAGGCATCCACCTGGAGAACAAGGGAATACAATTTAAGTTTCGGCAATCAGGCGCCCACCTGGAGAATAAGGGAATACAGTGCCAATTTGGTGCCCACCTGGAGAACAAGGGAATACAGTTCGAGTTGTGGCAATCAGTCGCCCACCTGGAGAACAATGGAATACAGTTCAAGTTTTAGCAATCAGGCGCCTACCTGGAGAATAAGGGAATACCGTTTAAGTTTTGGAAATCAGGCGCCCACCTGGAGAACAAGGGAATACAGTTCAAGTTTTTGCAATCAGGCACCCACCTAGAGAACAAGGGAATACAATTTAAGTTTCGGCAATCAGGTGCCCACCTGGAGAATAAGGGAATACAGTTCGAGTTGTGCCAATCAGGCGCCCACCTGGAGAACAAGGGAATACAGTTCATTTTTTGGCAATCAGGTGCCCACGTAGAGAACAATCAGGCAACCACCTGGAGAACAAGGGAATACAGTTCATGTTATTGGCAATCAGGTGCCCACGTAGAGAATAAAGTTTGGCAATCAGGCGCCCACAAGGAGAACAAGGGAATACAGTTTCAAGTTTTGGCAATCAGGTGCCCAACTGGAGAATAAGGAAATACAATTAAAGTTTTAGCAATCAAGTGACCACAAGGAGAACAAGGGAATACAGTTAAAATTTTGGCAATCAGGCTCCCACCTAGAGAACAAGGGAATACAATTTCAAGTTTCGGCAATCAGGCGCCCACCTGGAGATCAAGGGAATACAATTTAAGTTTCGACAATCAGACGCCCACCTGGAAAACAAGGGAAAACAGTTTAAGTTTAGACAATCAGGTACCCACCTGGAGAACAAGGGAATACAATTTAAGTTTTGGCAATCAGGTGTCTACCGGGAGAACAAGGGAATACAGTTCAAGTTTTGGCAATCAGTCGCCCACCAGGAGAACAAGGGAATACATTTAATGTTTTGGCAATCAGGCGCCAACCTGGAGGATAAGTAATACAGTTTCATGTTTTGGCAATCAGGCACCCACCTAGAGAACAAGGGAATACAGTTAATGTTTTGGCATTCAGGCGCCCACCTGGAGAACAAGGAAATACAGTTTCAAGTTTTGGCAATCAGGCGCCCACCTGGAGAACAAGGGAATGTAGCTTAAGTTTCGGCAACCGGGCGCCCACCTGGAGAACAAGGGAATACAGTTTAACTTTCAGCAATCAAGCGCCCACTTGAAAAACAAGGGAATACAGTTTGAGTTATGACAATCAGGCGCCCACCTGGGAACAAGGGAATACAGTTCGAGTTTTGACAATCAAGCGCCCACCTGGAGAACAAGGGAATACAACTCGAGTTGTGGCAATCAGGCGCCCACCTGGAGAACAAGAGAATAAAGTTCAAGTTTCGGCAATCAGGCGCCCACCTGGAGAACAAGGGAATATAGTTCAAGTTTGACAATCAGGCGCCCACTTGGAGAACAAGGGAATACAGTTCAAGTTTCGTCAATAAGGCGCCCACCTGGAGAACAAGGGAATACAATTTATGTTTCGGCAATCAGGCGCCCACCTGGAGAACAAGGGAATACAGTTCGAGTTGTGCCAATCAGGCGCCCACCTGGAGAACAAAGGAATATAGTTCAAGTTTCGACAATCAGGCGCCCACCTGGAGAACAAGGGAATAAAGTTCGAGTTATGGCAATCAGGCGCCCACCTGCAGATCAAGGGAATACAGTTCAAGTTTTGGAAATCAGGCACCTACCTGTGGAACAAGGGAATACAATTCCAGTTGTGGCAATGAGGAGCCCATATGGAGAACAAGGGAATATAGTTCAAGTGTTGGCAATCAGGCGCCCAATGGGAGAATGAGGGAAGTCATTTCAGAATTCAATTCGAGTTAGAAGTAGCAGAAGTAGATGAAAGATGTGAGCTGCTCAAGACATGGCTAAGGTCATAAGCACTACATGTCTGGTCTTGATCCGAAAAGCTGAAGAAGAATGAGCTAGCACCTGCAGCTAACAAGCGTCAAGGTTTAAATCTAAAGTCTGCATGAAGAACCATTCAAGACTCAAGATCAAGCTTTAGAAGACTTATAGATAGGAATCTTGTAACTCGTAGTTGACAGGCTTAGTTAGTCTTTTTCATTTTTATTTTGATTTAATAACAGGACTGCGAACCGGAACCTCGATGGAACGGCACCTCGACCGGCTCTCCACCTCGGTAAAGTCCATCACTCTTCCCACTTCTGAACTACATGTGGCCTGATTCCTTTATAGCCAAGGATATGTAGGCAGCTCAAATACCAGGGCTCGGTCACATTCTCCTTTCTCTTAGTTTTTGGTCTCCCTAAATAAGGGTCGGGTCAAAAAACATGTCTAGTCATTCTTTGTCAGAAAAAACTTCGTGTTTCCAGTCAAAGAGGGGCAGCTGTAGACATGTGATTTTGACCCTCCCCGAGATTTCACCCATTTTAGCGTAAAATATTTAGTTTAGGCCTAATATCGATATTTCAATTAGTTTTGACTCTTTTAGTTTATTTTTTCAAAAAAATAAAAATGACAAAAATATTTCTTCTTTTATTTGCTTTTGGTTTATATACTTTTCGTAAAACTAAAATAATACAAAAATAATACCTTATTTTTATTTTAATATGATATTTGAAAATACCAAAAAACAATAGGTTTGTTTTAACGATTAGTCTTATATTAATAGTAATTTTACTTAAGTAGGACTAATTGATAAATGAGGTCATATTTTTAGCCTAGTTCACAGAGAAAGAATAAAATTTGGGCTCAAACAACCCATTTTTAAGCTTAATTTTCGGACCTAGCCCATAATTCCTAGGTACATACCCCCTAACCTAAATATAACCCTAAAACTCTAAACCTTTAAAAAAAGAAGCTAACGCTAGAGTAAAGGAGATCAGCCGTTTTGGACCTAAGAAAAGGGGGTAACACTTAAAACAATTTAGCCGTTTTGGAAAAGGAAACTCTTCTTCTTCACTAAGATGAGACCTAGACTTTGATACCTCTGAGATCCGCCGGTGGAACACAAAAGAAACGACCCCCACCCCGGACCTCGTCGTCTTCGGCACCTCTCATAAGCTTCTTCTTCTTGGACAAAAATGAATAGCTAACCATGAAGACCCTGAAGTTTTCAGTTGTTTTGGACGCATGGTGATCTCATAATAGGACTTTTTTCTTCTTCTCCTATAGGCAAACAACAACCTAACAGAACCCTAGAACCTACGATCTCTGCCGCCGCCATCTCCGACGAAAACTCCAGTCGGCCTTCTCCTTCATCTTCCTTAAACAGAACCCTAGAAAACACCCCTGAACAGAAACTCATTTCTTCCAGAACGTCAGCGACCACCCATCACAGCTGCTTCTTCTTCACACTATCACAGCTATTGCAGCCATCAACAACCTTCACATACACGACACAGCCGCACTTCACCCCCTTTTCTCACTGCTATCACCACACACACACACACACATAGTTAGAGGGTGATATAGTGAGAGGGAAACCGGGAAAATAGAATGAAGTAGGATTCGACTAGGAGAAATTTTCCAGCGATATACATGTGTTTTGGTGACTGATATACTTGGTTTTTTTGGGATTTCGACCACATTTGTTAGGAGGAAATGGTGCCTGTTGGTTCTTTATTTTGCTAGATGGAAAAGCGAGTTCAGTCCACTCCTAGTTCGAGTTTTCTAGTGTCGATTCGAAGTCGCCGATTTGAGGTTTCATCCGAGCTTCTGTCTGATTCGAGTTCCCACTATAGCCACGGTTTAGTTTTTTGCTCGTATAACTGCCGAACACCTTAAGAAATTGAAACATCCATTTCAGGTGCATTATTTCCCCTGTTGTTTTCTCTCATGTGCTGGTCTAAATTTGTTTGCTTACCATGCATTAGTTAATGCTTCATGACTGGTTTTGATTCTTCTTTTAGATATGTTTGAGCTGAATATTTGATTGAGTTTTTAAGCACAAGTAATTTGTGAATTCTTGTCTTATGAATACATATGGATACATAAGTCAAATGCAGACAATAAAAGCTCGTAGGGAACAAATGGGATTTAATGGTATGGGTTTGTCTTTGCTTACTTTGATTGAATCTATTGTGGTATGTTTATTGATATAAAGGGATTAATCTAGTTATTGTTTTTATTAAATTAGTTGTTGAGTTTTATTTTCAGTGCTAGCATGCTAAACTAAAATGAGGCTACTACACTTCGATTTTATTGACTTTGGAATAGTAAGTTGGGCCGTATGAAATCTAAGCTTCGATCATAGTTTAGGCATAGAATTGGGCTCAAACTAAGTTTAATTATATTTCATTTGTTTGGATCACTAGGAGCATGCTTAGGCCATTAATTAACAATATCGTAGTTTGCTTTAGGCGCGATAATTAAATAAATCCTCGTAGCTACGGGTACGGTTCCCGTAACGTAGTTGCGATATATAATTTCCAAATCCGGGTGTACATTCATGTGATCCCACTTCAATTTCCAATATTGTTAAATAAAAATAAATATGTAGTGAACCATGGGTGAATTTCATGTAGCACGGTTTACTATGTGTTTTCAAGAACAAACCAGTATATGGCGATCATGAATTTTCCTAAAAAATATTAAAAGCGGTTAGAAAGTTAAAAATGCACGTAGGTTTAAAATGTGTAATTAATCAAATAATTAGGCCAATATTAGTAGTTAAGCAACTATGCTAATATCACGGAATACAGGAATGCCTAACACCTTCTCCCGGGTTAACATAATTTCTTACCCGGATTTCTATGTACGCAGACCATAAATAAGAGTCATCTTTCCTCGATTCGGGATTTAAACTGGTGACTTGGGACACCATAAACTATCCCAAGTGGCGAATCTGAATCTAATAATTAATCCCATTTTGATTGTCACTTAAATTGGAAAAAACTCCCTTATACTCATGTCAGGGGTGATAAAAAGGAGGTGTGACACACGTATTTCTTTGTTATAGGGTTGGTGTGCCAGTTGTCATGATCTTGTTATTAATGTATTTATTATTTTGTTACTCTGGTTGTTGTTGTTGGTATCTGGTATTGGATGAGGACTTGTTACAGAGGGAGATGCTGCCCAAATCTACATAAAAGAGCTACTAGTTTGAGTTGCAGACTTAGCCTTTACTCATCACAGATTTTGAATCTCCTTATGCTACGGTAGATTGAGTTGAGTTGTTTGAAGAATTGCTTGGACGGTATTAAGGGCGACTTATGGTATTTTAAGGCTATCCATTCTTTCATTTGGCATGATCCATATGATACAAACAAAATGAGCAAACACGAAACTTTCACAAATGACTCTATTCTTAGAATTACTAGGGATGTCTATGTTCTTGATTCCTCATGTGTCTTGTTTTTATATCGTCTATTCATGGGTCTCAGAAAATACGTAAGTTGATAAATTTTATTTCATGATATTAACCGAAGGCATGTTGATCGTATGATAGCCCCAGAGATGTTATTGACTTACTTCATTATGCATTGTATTTGTGACGACCCCGCCGGTCGTCTTAATAATTAATGCCCCAATCCTCTATTAACTACTTTTCCCGTGTTTATTTCAGCTATTTTGATTTTCAGGAATGTTCGGTTTTGAGTTTCGGAGAGTTTTTGGACACTTAGTCTCTAAATGAGAGCGTAAGTGTTGGAAATTTGACCGTAGTCAGAACAGTATGAAGTCGGCCTCAAAATGGAATTCTGATGGTTCCGATAGCTCCGTTGGGTGATTTTAGGCTTAGGGACGTGTTCGGATTGTATTTTGGAGGTCTGTAGCTAATTTAGGCTTGAAAGGCTGAAAGCCAAATTTTAAAGCTTCTGGTTCGATAGTGAGATTTTGATCTGAGGGTCAAAATGAATTCCGGGAGATGGAGTAGCTCCGTAGTGTTGAATTTGACGTGTGTGCAAAATTCCATGTCATTCGGACAAGGTTTGATAGACTTTTTGATCGAAAGCGTATTTTTAGAGTTTTTGAGTTCTTAGGCTTGAATCCACGGTTGATTCGTCATTTCGATGTTGTTTTAGGTGTTTTAAGGATTGGTATAAGTTTGGACAGTGGTATTGGACTTGTTGGTGCCTTTGGTTGAGGTCCCGGGGGCTCGGGATGGTTTCAGGAGGTTGTCGGAAGAATTTGGAATTGTTTGAGCAGCTTCAGCTGCTGGTCTTCTGTCATAACCGCACCTGCGGTTGGGTCCCGCAGTTGAGCAGCCACAGATGCAGCATTGTCATCGCAGAAGCGGAAATGAGGAGGAATAACAGGAGCCACAGAAGTGGGTGATTTACCGCAGAAGCGGTACCACATCTGCGCATGGGGAGTCGCAGGTGCGGAAGGCTGGGTTTAGTGAATTGTCGTAGATGCGATCCTTGTTCTGCAAAAGGGGACCGTAGGTGCGGTCCCATGACCGCAAAAGAGGATTAGCTGGGCAGAAACATATAAATTCTTGCCTTCGCGAATTGAGCTATTTTCACCTCTTTTCAAACGGGAAGAAGTCTTGGGAGCATTTTCAAGAGAGATTTTTAGAGAAATTTATTGGGTTAAGGTCTTTGGTCCCTAAACTCATTATTGGGGTGATTTTTATCATTATAAACATGAAAATTTAAGAAAAAACGATGGTAATTTGGGGGTTAAGGCTTGACTAATTAGAGACCTTTGAGTGATGATTTGAGGGACCATTTGAGGTCCGATTTTGGTACTTTTGGTATGACTGAACTCGTGAGAGTGTGAGGATTCGAGAAATGTAAATTTTACCTGATTCAGAGATGTGGGCCCGAGGGGCATTTTGGTCATTTTACCTAATTTCCTATATTAACATAGAATTTCTTTGTAGAATCAGTTACTTGAAGTGTTATTTACAATTTGAAATTGAATTCAATAGATTTAGGCCATTTGAAGTTGAGTACTCATAGCAAGAGCTTGATTTCGGATTGATTTGAGTTGGTTCGAGGTAAGTGGCTTGCCTAACCTTGTATGGGGGACCTTCCCCTTAGGATTTGGTATATTTGATAATTGAAATACCTTGTGCGTGAGGTGACGAGTGCGTACTTGAGCTAATTGTTGAAAATCTGGTTTTCTTTAAGTAATTTCAATTGTATTCCTTTTTCCTGTTTTATACTATTTGCAATTTAAGCCTGTTGTTAGCTTAGAAATGCATGTTTAACTGACTTAATTGCTTACTTGCTTAAACTGCCTTAATTGCATTATGTGACATGTTAGGTTAGAATTACCTGTTTACTTGGTACGAAATTGAGCTTAATTGAGTATTCCTTGTGTTGTTGCTGCGTGTTTTACTTTGGGACTACGGGACGGCATCCCGGGAGATCCCCTGCACGTATTTATGATTTGAGCTGAGGTGCGGGATACCAAGAGATCTATAGAATGTATATTGAGGATACCAAGAGATCCATGGGATACCAAGAGATCCCTAGCATATATATTGAGGATACCAAGAGATCCTCGGGATACCAAGAGATCCCTAGCATATATTGAGGATACCAAAAGATCATCGAGATACAAAGAGATACCTGGCATATATTGAGGGTACTAAAAGATGCTCGGGATACTGAGAGATCCCCGGTTATTATCCTTGTGAAGAGTGGTATTTCCTTGTGATTGTTTTTGCCTCTGTTTCAGTTATAGAGTTCCTTATTTTCCTGCATTAAATTCTTATTGTTAGCTTTGAACTGTACTGCTTATCTTATTCTATCATACCTTATATCTTTATTTTATCTCAGTAGGGCTCTGACCTTCCTCATCACTACCCGACCGAGGTTAGGCTTGGCACTTACTGAGTACCGCTGTGGTGTACTCATGCCCTTTCTGCATATGTTTTTCTTGTGCAAATCCAGGTACTTCGACTCAGTCCTATCACCCTTGAGGCGAGGTGACTGCTCCAGAGACTTCGAGGTATATCTGTCGCATCCGCAAACCGAGGAGTCCCTTTCCATTCTATCTTATAGTGATAGCCCTTCTATCTTTTCTGTTTATATAGACATTCCGGAGTTAGAACATTTTTATTATATTCGTAGCTTGTGATTCATGGGTGGTTTTGGGAAAATGTATTAGTTTTTGAGAGTTAATATTATGTATGCCGAGCGGCACTTTTAAACGCTGTTTATTTACTCTATTTCTGTTTTAAATTGTTTTCTTCTGCAAATTGGTTTATCTTCCGCATTTTAGGCTTACTTAGTTGTAGAGACTAGGTGCCGTCATGAGGGTTCATGGAGGGCGAATCGGGGTCGTGACAAGTTGGTATCATAGCTCTAGGTTCATAGGAGTCATGAGTCACAAGCTGGTTTATTAGAGTCTCGTTGATCGGTACGGAGACGTCTGTACTTATCTACGAGAGGCTATGTAACCATTAGGAAAACTCCACTTCATTAGATTTCCTTGTCGTGCAAGATTTTGATATCATAATTCTAACTTATGTCTTCTATTATCTTATAGATGGTGAGGACACACGCTACCCGAGATGATCAGGCACCCGTACCCCCTATTGCAACTGTCAGAGGCCGGGGTAGAGGCCGAGGACGTGCACGTGGTGCAACCAAGGAACCTCTGTGAGCTGCCACCGAGGTACCACCAGCAGTTCCAGCTAGAGTCCAGGCACCTAATACGCCTACTACTACTACTACTACTCCAGCACTTCAGGAGACTCTGGCACAGTTCATGAGCATGTACACCACTTTGGCTCTGGGTTGTTTCCCCTTGCTGCAGCTATATCCTAGCCCGGGGGAAAAGCACAGACTCCCGTCGCCCGCACTCCTGAGCAACAAGTGCATGTTGAGCAGGTCCCTGATATTATTCCTGTACAGCCTGCAGTTCGAGATCAGCCCGAGGACAGGGCAACGGTTTCCGAGGATGAGCAGCTGAGGCTTGAGAGGTTTAAGAATTACAAGCTTCCGGTATTCAGTGGTCGAGCATCGGATGATGCCCTGGGATTTCTAGATAAGTGTTACCGCATTCTCCGTACCATGGTCATATCAGGGTCGAGCGGGGTTTCCTTCACTACTTTCCAGCTTTGAGGAGTTGCCTATGAGTGGTGGCGCACCTATGAGTTAGACAGTTCGGATGAGGCTGCTTCACTGTCTTGGACTCAGTTTTCAGATCTATTCCTAAGAGAGTATGTTCCTTAGAGCCTCAGGGATGCATGGCGCACAGAGTACGAGCATTTGCACCAGGGTTCTATGACTGTCTCAGAGTATGTTGTCCATTACACTAGTTTGGCTAGACATGCACCAGCCTTGGTTTCTACTGTTCGTGAGAGGGTTCGCCGGTTTATTGAGGGCCTTATTCCCAGCATGAGGTCTAGCATGGCTCGTGAGTTAAAGATGGATATTTCTTATCAGCAGGTGGTGAGCATTGCTAGGAGGATTGAGGGTATGCATGCTAGGGAGAGAGATGAGAGGAAGGCCAAGAGGTCTCGAGAGTCGGTCCATTATTCTGGTGCCCGTGCCCCAGCTGCAGGTCGTCATGGTAGGGGTTATATGAGTCGCCCTGTTCATTCAGCTCTTCCAGCAGCCAGTGGTATTCCAGGTCCTGCTAGACCTCAGGAGCCTTATTATGCACCTCCGGTCTCTAGCGCGCCTCCTATGCGGGGTGCTTTCAGAGGTCGGTCCAGCAGACCTGGCCCGAGCCAGTTACAACCACCATATCCTCAGAGAGCTTGTTTTGAGTATGGTGAGACACTCCATATGGTGAGGGATTACCCTAGACTTGGGAGGAGTGCACCTCCACAGACTTCTCAGTCCCAACGCGCCCCGTAGAGCTCTCAAGCTATGGTTACATCTCTAGGTGCTACCCCACCTGCTCATCGAGCTAGAGGTGGAGGTCGGGGAGGTAAATGTCATCCTAGAGGGGGAAGCCAGGGCCGATACTATGCCCTTCCTACCCATACCGAGGCTGTTGCATCCGATTATGTCATCACAGTTATTATACTTGTTTGTCACAAAGATGCATCAGTTCTATTCGATCTAGGACCCACTTACTCTTATGTGTCTTCTTATTTTGCTCTGTATTTGGGTGTACCTCAGGATTCTTTGAGTTCCCCTATTTATGTTTCTACTCTTGTGGGAGATTCTGTTATTGTGGACCAAATTTATCGGTCGTGTTTGGTTGCTCTTAGTGGTTTTGAGACCAGAGCCGATTTATTGTTGCTCAGCATGGTAGATTTTTATATTATCTTAGGGATGGACCGGTTGTCATCCCATTATGCTATTCTTGATTGTCACACCAATACCGTGACGCTGGCTATGCCAGGTATACCGCGTGTTGAGTGGAGGGGTACTTTAGATCACACTCCCAGTAGAGTTATTTCATTTCTTAAAGCTCAGTGTATGGTTGAGAAGTGGTGTGATATGTATTTAGCTTATGAGAGAGATGTCAGTATCGATACCCCTTCAGTTGATTCAGTCTTAGTAGTATGGGATTTTCCCCATGTGTTTCCAACTGATATTTCGGGCATGCCGCCTGATAGAGATATTGATTTTGGCATTGATCTGTTGCCGGGCACTCAGCCCATTTTTATTCCTCCGTATCATATGGTTGCTCCTGAGTTGAAGGAGTTGACGGATCAGCTACAGGAATTGCTTGATAAGGGTTTTATTCGGCCCAGTGTATCACCTTGGGGTGCTCCTGTCTTGTTTGTGAAGAAAAAAGATGGTTCTATGCATATGTGTATTGATTATCGGCAGTTGAACAAGTTTACAGTGAATAACGTTATCCTTCGCCTCGTATTGATGATCTATTTGACCAGTTTTAGGGCGCACGAGTTTTTTCTAAGATTGAATTGCGCTCAGGTTACCATCAATTGAAGATTCGGGAGCCAGATATCCCAAAGACTGCTTTCAGGACTCGGTATGGTCAGTACGAGTTCCTTGTTATGTCATTTGGGCTGATCAATGCCCCAGCAGCCTTTATGCATTTGATGCACAGTGTGTTTCGGCCATATCTTGACTCGTTCGTCATTGTCTTTATTGATGATATTCTGGTGTGTACCTGGAGTCGGGAAGATCATGAGTAGAACCTGATGACAGTGCTTCAGACCTTGAGAGAAAAGAAGTTATATGCTAAGTTCTCAAAATGTGAGTTTTGGTTGGATTCCATGGGATTCTTAGGCCACGTGGTGTCGAGTGAGGGTATTCAGGTGGATCTGAAGAAAGTATAGGTCGTGTAGAGTTGGCCCAGACAATCCTCAGCTATAGATATCCGCAGTTTCCTTAGCTTGGCGGGTTATTACCGTCATTTTGTTGAGGGGTTTTTATCGATTGTAATCCATATGACCAGACTGACCTAGAAGGGTGATCCGTTCCAGTGGACGGAAGAGTGTGAGGCGAACTTTCGGAACTCAAGACAGCTTTGACTACAACCCTAATTTTGACACTGCCTACAGGTTCGGGGTCTTACACTATCTATTGTGATGCCTCAAGGATTGGCCTTGGAGCGGTTTTGATGTAAGATGGTCGGGTGATTGCCTACGCGTCCAAACAGTTGAAGGTTCATGAGAAGAATTACCATGTCCATGATCTTGAGTTAGTTGCCATTGTTCACACCTTAAAGATCTAGCGTCATTATTTGTACGGGGTTCCTTGTGAGATTTATACCGATCATCGGAGCTTGCAGCACCTGTTCAAGCAAAATGATCTAAATTTGCGCCAAAGGAGATGGTTAGAGTTGGTGAAGGACCATGATATCACTATTTTTTACCGCCCAGACAAGGCCAATGTGGTAGCCGATGCCTTGAGTCGCCGAACAGAGAGTATAGGGAGTTTGGTTTATTTACCAGCATCGGAGAGGCCTATGGAAATGGATGTTCAGGCCTTAGCCAACCAGTTTATGAGATTGGATCTTTCGGAGCCAAGTCGGGTTCTAGCTTGTGTGGTTCTCGGTCTTCCGTATTTGATCGTATCAAGGGGCGTCAGTATGATGACCCTCATATGTTTGTCCTCAAGGTTCAGCCTGGTGATGCCAGAGATGTGACCATTGGTGATGACGGGGTATTGAGGATGAGGGTCGAATTTGTGTACCCAATACTGATAGTCTTCGGGAGTTGATTCTGGAGGAGGCCCATAGTTCGCGGTATTCCATTCCTCCGGGTGCCATGAAGACGTATCGGGATTTAAGACAACACTACTGGTGGAGGTGGATGAGGAAAGATATAGTTGGATTTGTAGCTCGGTGCCGCAACTGTCAGCAGGTGAAGTATGAGCACCAGAGACCGGATGGGTTGCTTCAGTAGATAGAGATTCCGGAGGAAGTGGGAGCGGATCACCGTGGACTTTGTAGTTAGGCTCCCACGGACTTTGAGAAAGTTTGATGCTATTTGGGTTATTGTGGATCGGCTTACCAAGTCCACGCACTTCATTCCTATGTGTACTACCTATTTTTCGGAGATCCAGGCACTTACTAAGTACTGCTGTGGTGTACTCATGCCTTTTCTGCGCATGTTTTTCATGTGCAGAACTAGGTACTTCGACTCTGTCCTATCACCCTTGAGGCGAGGTGACTGCTCCAGAGACTTCGAGGTATATCTACCGCGTCCGCAGACCGAGGAGTCCCTTTCCATTCTATCTTATAGTGATAGCCCTTCTATCTTTTCTGTTGATGTAAACATTCCGGAGTTAGAGCATTTTTATTATATTCGTAGTTTGTGATTCATGGATTTCCGGGTTTTGGGAAAATGTATTAGTTTTTGAGAGTTAATATTGTGTATGCCGAGCGGCAATTTTAAACGCTGTTTATTTACTTTATTTCAGTTTTAAATTATTTCTTCCAAAATTGGTTTATCTTCCGCATTTTAGGCTTACCTAGTCGTAGAGACTAGGTGCCATCACAATGGTTCATGTAGCGCGAATCGGGGTCGTGACAGTATTTATCTATACATGTACATTAACCCATAACCATATGGCGTTATATGAGTGTATATTATATGTATATGGGTTATGAGGAAAGTTTATCGCGTTATATACACACCACAACCTGATCAGCTGGTATACGTTGATGATTTCGCCCATAGAGGCCGAGATGATATGATGGGATGCCCTCAGAGGCTGGATGATATTATGTAGGCATATACCTATGCATGATATGACATTTATACACATATGCATGACATTATAAACGTTTCATTACTCTTAGAGCTATTAAGACTTACAAGTTGAGTTCTTTACTCCATGTTTCTTTCATGTCTTTTATATAGCACTTTCATACCTTACATACTCGGTACTTTATTTGTACTAACATCCCTTTTGCTTGGGGACACTGTGTTTCATGTCGCAGGTCCCAATAGACAGGTTGACATTCCTCCTAGTAGGCTATCAGCTCAACAGAAGGTGTTGGTGCACTCCACTTGCTCCGGAGTTGCCTATTTGGTCAGTATGATTTGGATATGTATTGATTGGTATGGCGGGGCCGTATCCCGACCTTTATGACGTTTGTGTACTTTTAGAGGCTTGTAGACATATGTCATGTATATGGATACTTATATGTCCTTGTCGGTTTATGTTTTAAGTATAAAAATGTTCATGTCAGCCTTATAGCCCCGTATGTCACATGTGTAAGTCTCTATATCATGTTGAGTTGTCTTATGTCTTGTATTCCTTTATATATTATCTTATGACGGCTTTTCTGGCATATTTACCTATGATGGTGTAATAAGAAAGATATGTTACGTTGGTACTCCGTTAAGTAAGGCATTAGGTGCCCGTCGCGACCCTTCGATTTGTATCGTGACAAACTTGGTATCATAATAGTTCTGTCCTAGGGAGTCTATGAGCCGTGTCTAGTAGAGTTTTGTTTATTTGTGTCTTGTGCACCACACTCATATGCAGGAGGCTATAGGGAATTTAGGACTGTCACTCTTTCTTCTTACTCTAGATCGTGTGGTAGAGCTCGGTTGTAAGAATTCAAACTCCTAAATTCTACTTTATTTGAAATACAATGATACTTACATCCACAAGGATAGTTGGTAAGAGATTGAATGTGGCTGTGGAAGAGTTGAGTCAGAGGAACTTGATTTTGCATCATGCTTATGATGAGTAAATGTGAGGTCTTCAGCAGATCATGTGTGTACTAAAGACATGTAAGCTTCTTGATAAGGAGTCGTAAGGCATGAATATCTATACACCCATATGGTAAAAAGCAATAAGAGAATCAGAAGGTAGATATAAGTTTCAAAAAGTAAAAAAAGCAAGTTAAAGAAGGGTACGAGGTATCAAGTTAGGGAAGATTATCAGTATTTACAATTCATGTGGAGAAATATAAGCATTCTGAGTTACTTTCAACTGTAACAGAGATATATACAATTGTCCACACCCATCTCAGTTATGCCCTATGGGAGCTAACATATATTGTTTAAGAGAAGAACGGGGAAATGAATATCCATAGTTTAAGAGAATAATTGAAAATCAAGATCCATAGTTTAAGAGAAGAATTGAAAATCAAGATCCAGTTGGGGTTAGAGTAACCCAAAGTGGTGGATGGATTGTTATCATTAGCTAATATTTCTGAAGGATAGTGCAAACGTGGGAATAAATATCCTTGTAAGATAGCCAGATGGTGCACTCTAGTATAGTACAGTCAGATATGAATACTAGAATTTTCAAAATTTCAGAAGAAAGGTAGTGGAATCCTAGAAGTGTCATGCCACAAACTCGGGGAACACGACCGACGCTCAACCGAGTGAACCTGGCCAAGCAAGCCCGTTAGACACTTTCTACCCAACTCACTTACGATCAAGAGAATGCGTGTTTTCATTAATTAGACAATAGGAGATCATACATATACATTACTAAGCCATTTCATTAGTTACATAATTGTTAGGTTTTCAAAATACATACACCTTACGATCTATTGGGACAAGAGTCCAAAACACAACATTATCCGTTGATCTTTCCAACACACATATACAACCCACATAGTGTCTACGGAGCTCTAAATAAATTATAAAAAAGTAGTACAAAAGTGTGGGTAACAAGGGCTCAGCTATACCTCAACTATAATGCATAAGGAACCAAAAAATGTATGACCCCGAAATAAAATCGGGATCACCAAGACTGCTAGGGGGGGTGGGTGTAACACTAATGCTTATCAGAACTAACTGTTATGGAACCACCTGCATCCATTTAAGACGCAACACCCCCAGCAAAATTGACGTTAGCACAGTTGAATGGTATTAGTATGTATAACTAAATACCATCTCATTGTAAAGAACAATAATACAAGAAGAATTAATCATGAAATCAATGAAAACCTTAAACAACACCACATCATCAAATTAAGGATCACATAAGCTTTCAAGTAGTTTTCATAGCTTTAGATTGAGATATCTTAAATGTTGATACACTATTATCCACAATACCCCCGCATTCTTACATGGAGTCCGATCACGACTCGATCAGCTAGGTCGTCTCATTTAATACATCAACCACAATCACGATTTCATTCTCAAATTCCAGTTTCAATTTCCCGCACAAGTACAACCATGTGTGCGGCATGGTGTCTGATCACGGCCCGATCTGCTAGGCTGTCTCTCCCGAGACATTACCATTTTCTATCAATTATCTCATTTCATATTTCTTTCACATCCTTCAGTTCATCGGCACTAGTAGCCACAATTGTTATATCATGCCTTGGCCCTTGTCCATAATTCATAGTTCATACTCACTTCAATCAATCCTAAGCATTATCATCATTCTCAACAACAAACCTTTCAATTCAAGATACTAGGTACACACTTGAGTGATTGTAAGTCTTAGGCATATAGAGATTTTCTCCAACTTTGGCATAACATTCTTTTTCTAAACTCAACTTGAGGTGTAGGCATTTTTAGCACATATTCTATACCTTTAACACATACTCGAATGACCAGATAACATAATGAAAGCATTGAAACATGTATTGCATATATATTTTGCAACCCAAACACATTTGGAATAGCAATTTCTATAACGATCCATTTGGGACTTACACCGAGATGGACACCATAGGGTTTCATTCTAAGAAGAGGGGGTTTAAGCCAAACATACCTCAACTCCTTAATTTTCACAAAAATTCCGAAACCCTTAGCACCATCAATCTATATTATGAGTATAATAAGCTGGATCAAAAATTAGAAGGTTGATCAAGATTCTAGCTCATTTGAGCACATTATCAAATACTAAATGTGCATTATATTCTTAAGACTTTTTTGTGAAATACTCCATCATCCCATGCCCCATTCTTCACCATTTTTAGCTCACAATCTCCCTACACTCTTTTTGTAACACAAGCATGCAAGATAATCACTCCCATCCCCATCAATTACCTTTCTAGTGGCCCATTCTAGTTGCATTTTCATATTAAGAATTTTGCTGATAGAATCTTACCTCTTAGGAAGAAGACCTAGGTGCCTCTCTTGACAATCTTCAAGGTTTAAACAAGAATTGAGGAGTATTTTTGATGAGAAACATTTTCTCTCTCGAAGAATCCCTTTCTCACTCTAAGAGTACCAGAAAATAGGCTCAAAATGAAGTATGGGATGACATATATCTACATAGGATCGGGCCTAAAAATTAGAAATTTGGAGCCCCGATACGAATCTACGGTCGCAATAACGGTTATGCGGTCCGCAAAATGACCGCGAAAAGTGGCCCTCAAGGACCCGAATTTTCGGCTTCGGTCTCCGAACATTATGCTATCCGCAGACCTGTTCTACGGTCACATAATGCGCTGCAGAACCTCCCTTCGCAAAAGTCCAAGGACGTTTATGCGACCAAAGCGTGACCGGCAAAATGGTTATACGATCGCATAATTTGCCGCGAAACTGACCTTCAATTTTGCACAAAAGACTACCTCACTCTACGACCATTCTACGGCTTGCAAAGAGATTATGTGGCCGCATAATGAGCCATAGAAATGCACACTTCTGCAAACATTTTCCTTTAACTCTGAAGTGCACTATTCATTCAAAAGGTTCGACAGAATAAAGTGATAGACAGAAATATTAGCAAGAGAATAAGAAAAGAGTAAATGAAGCATTATGAGCAAGATGTGCTAAATGGATAATAATGGTAAATCAAAATATGACAAGATGACATACACTATAGTCAAATGAAGGAAAAGACAAGAGGTGACAGGCCTTCCGATAATAAAAGAATATAAGACATAAAGTCATATTCTCATTTCAAGAAATAAGTTGGCGACTCCAAAATAATTACCAAAAGGAAAAGCTAGACCCCAGAGTAATAGTAATCAGTATGGGTTGGTGAACAAGATAAATTGAACATGAATTAGGGACCAAATGATTTTATAATAGCCGGCATCCTGATAATTTTAGAGATCGCGTTCCGGCGATAATAGAATAGACAATAGAAGAATAGCCTTTAAAGAGAATTCAGGAAGACGCTTTTCTAAAGTGAGCACTGTGAGGAGAGTTAAGCTTAAGGGACTAAGTGTGCCAGTTACACTAGGTGTCACACTTGTGAGTAAAAAATTTTGTTATATCTGGTACAGAAGGGTTACCGCAAGGTGAATAAGAGTAAGTGAAGATGTGAAAGATGCAAAAGATGAAGAGAGGGGGGACGATGGTGTAATATGGTATTAAGTCAGAGTTATGTGGTTCAGGTAATTATGGAATAGTAAAGGAAGAATATGGTAAAAAGGCGAAAGTAATGAGATTGCATTTATATAGACTCTACAAATATGTTAGACCCCAGAACATTATGCAAGCACGATGCTGGGGAGAGGCAGTAAGGGTTCCCGCCCAGGATGTATTGATAAATAAGTGTGAATAAACACTTCATATATAAGGAGCCAATACGAGAGGTAAGTTAAGACAAAGAAAATTACCCAAGAAAGATTACGTGAAATATAGATATGAGAATGAACCAACCAGTAGTTAGTAGTTAATTCAGGATGAATCTAGTTATGGCGAGACAAGAGGATACAGATAAATTAACATATCATGCAAGATAAACGTAGTGAACTCCAACATAGTGAATTCAGTCTCACAGATATGACATCACGATCCTTTAGAAATATTTGGATAGGAATTAGGGTAATTAAAGGTATCGTATAAGTGTTACAGAAATAAAAGAGTGTGCTATTGGGAAGACAGTAAAAAGTTTAAGTTCAAAAGCAACCCTACAACACAAGGGTGCAAAAGTTAGTAACTAAGTATAATTATAGGCGAGTAAGAGCGTCGAAAGTTCTGTTGGGTATACGATGTAGTAAGCTCGTAGTTGTACAAGAGTCAGAGGGCCTCACCTAAGTACTACCACAAAAGACTAGCTAAGGAACTAAGGAAGAAGGCTTCAACCTAATCATAGTAACCTAAAGAAGAAATGATTTTGTAAAAACAGTCTTGCTACAACATCCTATGCACTCTATAAGAAAGTGACACATATTGTGACTAATTAACGGGAAGTAAAAAAAATCAAAAGTGATAATTGAGATTATATGTGTTACATGAAATTGCAGTATATGTGGGTAATAAGATAAGCCAAGAATTCATGCAACAGGTTGCAGTAAGACCAGGAAAAGTAATTACTTACATTTAAAGACAACTGAGAAGGCACGCAAGGAAATCTATAGTGCAAGAAAGTTACAGGAAGGTTGCGAGTAGTATAAATAGATAGGTGTAAGTCGCAAGTTAAAGTATGGTAGAGAGACAAGGTTTTAGGTAGCTAGGAGTAAGGATAAGAAAAGGTGAGTGAGAAGGTGACGAGAATAGGTAAGTCATCCGGATTAAACCCATCAAAATAAGAGAGCTGATGGTTTTCATAAGTTATAGAAAGCTCAGTACAGTCTGAATAACTCAGAGAAGTCTAAGACTAGGAGCAATTTGAAGAGACGAAATGTTGCTCTTGTAGTAAAATAAGGATGTAGTGGTGATAGATAAGAGGATGACGTTTAGGCCTTTGATTGAGTAATGATTTAACGAGAAATGAATTTCATTAATTGCACTGTTACATCCCGTACTTTAATATTTGGATGAGTCGTAGTAATCCATATGAGTTCGAAGCGATTATGTCTATTAGGAGGTTATAGAGGGTTTAAGACATTATTCTTATAAGACCCAATAAGTTTACAACCTTGATATCATTAGATATTATGTTAGTGTGGTATTTTCTTTTAAGTGATGTATTTTAGTAAAAGTTTTATCTGTATAATTTTGGATAGTTACCATTATTACTATTTTTGAATATGGTAAATCATACATATAATACAAGAAAATTTATGAGATTTTCTTTATTGTAAAGATAGAAATTATTTTCTCACAAAAGAAGGTTATGTTTTTACTATTTTTAGAATTTAAGCGTACGAAAAATGTACTCTTTATATGAGATTAGGAAAAATTAGAAGTTGAGAAAATATATATATCGATTTTATATGGTACCAGGATCTATTATTTTAATATTCTAATAGTAGTACTTTAAGATGAGGACAAGACTATTTTTGAGTTTATAAGTATTTATGATATTTATAACAAGTGATAAGTAAAGTCGTAAATGTGAGAGGGTAAACAAGTTGAAGAAAATGAGGTTGGTCGAAATTTCTCATTTGGGATAAAATATAGTCCGAGCTATAATACCCGATATCTACGGACTAGTACCATACAAGGTATCATATGACCATGATAGTATGATGTATGAAGTATATTAAAAATGAGTAGTATTTTAAGTAATTTGAGATAATTATTAATTATATGGGTAATTGATTAATTATCGAATAACGAGACATTACCTAATTAATTAATGATTTAATAGATAATATTAAAGACCCCACCCTCTCGTGGCAGTAAGCCACTATTAATACATATGACTAAGTAGTCGTATGAGCTTAGGTGGCTATGGACTTTAACGTGTAAGCCATCTAAACTAAGGTACATTCTCTATGCTTCCCTTGCTTTTCTTTTGGTTCTATCACCAACTTTGTTAAAGTACCTTCATTTAGACAGTGGAAGTATTTTTATAATCAAACAATTTTATTTTCTTTGGGTCATTATAATTATGAGAAGCAAGAGAGTCGATTCAGTAAGTGGAGGATTGCATCTCTTCTCAACTAGGGAACTTAACATTGCATCTAGAAGGAACTTTGGATGAGCATGTAACAGGACGCAAATTTCTTATATATGAGGAAGGAACACTGACAATTCATTAGCGCCTGACAACTTAAGCATTTAACATTTCCTTTTGAGTTTTCTTGAGAAAGCTTCCAGCAAAATTTCTTGCGACCAAATTAATTTCAGCGAGAATTATTAACCCCTTAGCAACCCGTAAAATTTTACGGTTATAAAGGAGTACGATACAACATTTTTCAAAAATATCATGCAGAATTTCTCTATTCCAGGTATGTTAAGACTATCACTTCTTTCTTTTAGCATAATCTAAGTAACGATACGTGAACATAATAATATTCTATAAATGGTTCTACTCTTATCAATTAAGGATGTCTATGTTATACATTCCCGTAAAGTGACTGATATATTACCATGATAACTAGTGTTGACTTTGTATTTCCATGAAAACTCGTGCTTGGTAATGAAAACGTTCAACGGGAATAACCGTGGGTTAATTTTTACGAGGGAAAACATGATATGGGTAGATTTACTAATTTGAGGTATCTTTTTCTTTCACCTTCACTTATGTTGGTGTTGCAAAGGGGACAGAACGTCTGAGGAGTGATTGCGCGAAATGTCTTTTTATAATAATTATTAATGCTCGCACTAATTTTGGTTGATGTAGGTAAATGTGAATATTATATGCTTTTTAGGAGTAAATAAGGATTTTATATATAATGTAGAGATGCATCAAGTCAGTGTAGGATTAACAAAAAGGGTTAGCCCCCGTATATAACAGATTACTGTTGAAATGAGCTAATGGTTTCTATTGTTGTTTGTTTCAATATATTCATATGTCAAATTGCAGCAAAGAGCTAACTGAATTAAGAACCTATACTTCCACATATAACAGGTGTAGCTTTACCCTCAATGCATCTCTGGTCCCATAATATCATGAAACAAACACAAGCTGGAATCGATCTCGATATCTGCGTTATTACTTTACACAGTACTTAAATCCTTAAATACTACTAGTACTTTTCTTTACCTTTTCATCAGAAAAATAAATTCCTTCATACCACCTGTTGGCTCATGGAAAGGTTAGCAATTTCAAGAATACCCACTATATTAAGTAAGTGTAACTTGTTCCAGGTAATACATGCATCTTCATGCATATGCATTTACCATCGAACTACGGTCGGTCGGGCAGTTATACATTTACCATCCTGCTACGGCCGGTCGGGCAGTCATGCATTTACCATCGAGCTACGGCCGGTTGGGCAGTTATGTATTATTATTTACCACCGGTTGGGCAGTCATACATTTACCACCATGTGACGGCCGATCGGGTAGTTACCACTGATCAGTTGGGCAGTCATACGTTGTACGATATGGACAATAGTTTCAAAGAGAAGCATTGTTTATATGTAAGTATAATAAGTATGCATATACGGTGGCACTTCACAGATTCAGGTTGATTCATATATATCTTTAATTAATGTTGACATATTATTATGCTTCAGTTCTACCTTACATACTCAGTACATTATTCATACTAACGTTTTTTGTTGGGGACGCTGCATTCATGCCTGCATGTATAGATAATCAGTTTGACGAGCCCTCATAGTAGATGAGATTGGCATTCAGCGAAGGATCGGTAAGACTCCACCTCATTCGGAGTGCAGCCAAGGTTATGAGTCATCGTGTCAGAGTTTTCCTATAAACTTATGTGTAGGCCGGTACCCTGTCCCATTTGATGTTAATTAATCGTAGAGGCTTTGTAGACAAAGTTCAGTTTGTACAGTATGTCAGAGGCCTTAACGACACATATGTATTCATGTTTTAAGAATAATAGTTTATTGATACAGTGTTGATGTAACGACCCCAATCCCGGTCGTGATGGCGCCCAACACACTTCTAGGCAAGCCTGACCAACTAACAACCCTTTCTGTTTTCTTATGAAAATCATTATCAGTTAACACAGTTAAATTGCTAAATTACTCCAATAAAAGTTTAAGACAACGAGTTAAATATGCGGAAAGTCAGATGATAATACCGCTACATAGCCCATACAGATCGGGTGTCACAAGTCTCGAGCCTCTAGTACAAGTTTAACAACCTAATACATGTCCATCTAGGAAATACTAATTAATAACAAGGATAGAAGGGAGAGATCAGGGCTGCGGACGCCATGCAGCTACCTCGATGCTCCCGGATATGCGCTGCTCAACTGAAATAATCCTCACTCAGCCTCAGATGTACCTGGATCTGCACGCAAGGTGCAGGAAGTAATGTGAGTACTCCGACTTAGTGAGTAATAAGCATAAATAATGACTGAGAATAAGAAATCACGGAAAACACAGAGTAATCTACACTGCGGCAATTTAAAAACAAGTAATATGATAGTAATAAACCAATGGAAGCGAAATGTAGAAATACTACGATAAATAAGCAGTTAAGTGACAGACATATAAAGAGAAATCAACAAATAGAACGGTACCCTATAGTACTCGATGCGGCGAGCAACCCGCTCCATTTATTTATCATCGACGACGCTCACTGGGGGTGTGCAGACTCCGGGAGGGGCCCCTTGCAGCCCAAGCGCAATATCAAGCCATCTCGTGGCATCAAATCTAGGCCCTCAGCCTCATGTCAATATCAATATAACACTGCTGTGGCGTGCAGCCCGATCCCATAGTATCCTCACATCTGGCCATTGGCCGTACTCAGTCCAGAAATCATATAAGCTCCTCGGGCAATAGTAAAATAGTAGTTCTCAGCCCAAAACATCATTTAATATATCTTTTAGTTTCAAAAATCGAGTAAAAGTGGCAGAGTTGTAAGACAGTAGAAAACGGTATGACTGAGTTCAAGTAGTAAGTCAAACAGTGAGAAAATAATAAATAAACTCCCCGGAGGGTTCAAAGAAGTGGAAAGAAGCCTAAATATGACAATCAGTCCAAATAATGATGATAACAAATAAGCTTTAATGAAATACGCAGTAGAAGCATCACTCCGGACGGACCAAGTCACAATCCCCAATAGTAAACGACCCACGCTCATCATCAAGCGCGTGTCTCACCTCAATATAGCACTACGATGTGCAAATCCGGGGTTTCAAACCCTCAGGACATCATTTACATTCATTACTCACCTCGAACCGGTGAAATCTCTAGCTCGCGACGCCTTTGCCCCTTAAATCGGCCTCCACGCGCGTCGAATCTAACCAAAATCAGAGCGAATACATCAAAATATGCAAGGAAAAAATACCCAATCAAAAACAATCGAAAAATATCAAGAACCTTGAAATTAGCAAAACCCGAGCCCCGGGCCCACTTCTCGAAAATCAAAAAATTTAACATCAATGGATTCCTCATCTTCCCACGAGTTCATACATACTAAGAACCCTCAAATCCGAGATTAAATGCTCCCTCAAATCCATATTTGAAATATTAAAACTCAAACCCTAGTTCTTCCTCTTTTGCTAAATTTCCATGGATTCCAAGATCAATTTCACAATAAAAACGTGTTTTTAGTTCATAGGACTTACCCCCAATCACTTCCCGTTGGAACCCCCATCAATCCCCGTCCAAAAGCTCTCAAGGTTGCTCAAAAATGGAGGAAAACGGGTTTGGGTTCGCAGATGAAATGTTTTTAACATTCTACCCGGATCACTGTAGCTAACTCTATGCGATCGCGGCCCAATACTCTGCGATCGCATAGCATAAAAATCTTCAGCTCCAGAATTAAACCTATGCGATCGCATCCTATCCTCTGTGATCACATAGCACAATGACCTTAGCCTATGCGATCGCACACCTGCTCCTGCGATCACATTGAACAAATTTCCACGAAAATCCCGGATTAACTTTACATTGTGCGATCGCATGCCTCCCTATGCAATCGCATTGGAAAACCAAACAACCCTAAAAAATGCTTCTATGTGATCACAATGCCACTCCTGCGATCGCATAGATCATAACCCTGCAGCACTGATCTTCAGATTTCTTCAACATCCTAAGTCCCAAAAATCATCCGTTAGCCATCCAAAATCACCCCGAGGCCCCCAGGACCTCAACCAAAAGCACCAAAACATCTTAAAACTTTATTCAAATTTGCTCCAATCATCAACACACCACAAACAACACCAAAATCACCAAATTACATCGGATTCAAGCTTAAATTTCTTAAAAACTTCTGAAATACGCATTTGATCAAAAACCCGAACAAAACACCTCCGAATGATCTGAAATTTTGCACACACATCCAAAATCACCTAACGAAGCTATGAAAACTCTCGAAATTCCATTCCGACTCCCGTATCAAAATTTCACCTACCAACCGAAATTCAGCCAAAATATTAACTTCGCCAATTCGAGCCTGATTCCACTCCGGGCCTCCAAAATCAATTCCGATCACACTCCTAAGCCATATATCAACCTATGAAGCTAACCGAATCACCGGAAATTACATCCTAGCCCTCTAACTCAATAGTCAACATCCGGTTGACTTTTCCAAAATAAGCCTTCCTTAAAGAGACTAAGTGTCTCATTTCCTATCAAAACCAATCCGATTTAACTCTACACGCCGAATACCGATAACGAAACATGAAGAAGCCTAAAATGGGGGGGGGGGAACGGGGTAGTATCTCACGTGACGACGGGCCGGATCGTCACAGTTGACCACTTACAATTGTACATTACGAGTTGTGACCATGTTGACCCATGATAGTTGCAAAGAAAAAAAGTTGCATAGTAGTTCGCTCGAGCCAGCGCGACACCGGGTGCCAGCCACGCCTTCCCAGGTTTGGGGTGTGACATACACTAGATTAGAATACCCCAAAAGATGATTCATATTGAGATGCTATAAAATACGGTTATTGAAGGATAATATTGTTACTAGGTGGATCACGCGAGTAACTTTAGATGTTTGCAGATGCAACGTGATCCCTAATGACAATGTATTATGTAAGAGGTTTCAAGTTATCAGTGGTAGATTAAGGATCAAGATTAAGGTGAATAAAAATGGATAGATAAAACTTACAAAGTATGAGATGAGATTGGGCCATTATTATTAAGATGAACAGTAATGAGTGTTATGCCCCGCAATATTACGTCGATATTACGTCCCGCAGTATTATATTACGACGATGTTATGCTTTGTAGTAATATATTATGATGATGTTACGTCATGCAGTAATATATTACGATGATGTTATGCCTTGCAGTATTACATTACGGTGATGTTACGCTTCGCAGTATTAAGTTACGACAGTATTGTACCCAGCAGTATTACATTACGGTGATGTTACGCTTCGCAGTATTAAGTTACGATGATGTTGCACCCTGTAGTATTATACATTGAATTTGTCGTAAGGTAATTGACATCAGTACAAGGAAAAGATTAATTGGAGATTATAGGAATTGTAAGTGATGAATAAATTCGTGAAGGTGAGAGGGGAAGCAAGTCAAAGAAAATGAATTTCGTTGAAAATTGATATTTTAGGATAAAATACGACCCGAACTAAAATACTCGGTATTTATGGACTAGTACCATACGAGGTACCACATGACCATGATAGTAAGGTGTATAAAGTATGTGAAAAGTGAGTAGTATTTTAAGTAAGTGAAAATAATTCTTAATTTTGCGGGTAATATATTAATTACCGGGTAACGAGACATTATCTAATTATTTGTGAATATATTTGGGTAAGATTTGAACCCCATTAACATGGCATCCAGAGAGTTTATATACATATGACTCTTGTAATCACATGAAATGTGGTAAAATGTCCATGATGAGTCAAAATACAACTTGATTACACGTTCTCCTTTATTAAAATAAATGGAACATAAGTGCCTTGGTTGGTTTTTACATGGAAATACAATTTAACGTTCCAATTGAAGACATCCAGAATCTGATACCCAATTACCCCTCCTTTTAGGCATCCATCAACTTCCATTTTTGAAGATCCATTTGACAATAGTAAGAATTCATATTTAAGGGTTTTAAGCTTTAAAGCTACAAATACAGAAAGAGTATTATGGAGAAATGACACAGCCGAGTAAAGAGCCATGTAGGAAACAAGCTTGCCTTTCCAAGAATAATTTTCTTAGCACCATAGCAACGTGAGATTTTGCGATTCTAAAGTAGTACAGTGCAATATTTTTCAAGAATATCATACGGATATTTACCTACACCAGGTATGATAAAGCTATCCCTTCTTTGTTTTGGCATGATCCATACGATATGAACGAAACGTGCAAATGCACAAATTCCATGAATGACACTATTCATAGAAGTATTAGAGATATCTATGTTCTTGAATTTTCATGTGTCATAATAATTTATCATCTGTTCATGGGTCTCAGAAAAATACCAAAGTTGAAAAGAGTTTACTTTATGATATTACTCAAAGGCAAAATGGTATTATAAAATTTCGAAAGATTTTATTAACGTACTTTTCATGCATTGCATTCATGTACATTGACCCATGACCAGATGACATTCTATACGTGTATATATGTATGTACATATATGTATATGGGATATGGAAAAGGTTATGGCGTTATATACGCACACCACCTGATCAACTGGTATACGATGATGATTTTGCCCACAGTGGCCGATATTATATGATGGGATGCCCTCAGAGGCTGATGATTTTATGAAATATGTAACTATGCACGACATGACATTCATACGCATATGCATGACACTAAAAGTATTTCATGATTTATAGAGCTATCCAGACTTACAGATTGAGTCAATTACTCTATCTTTCTTCTATGTATGTTATGTACTTATTTATCTTCCTTACATACTTGGTACATTATTCGTACCGACGTCCTTTTATCTGGGGACGCTGTGTTTCATGCCCGCTGGTCCTGATAGACAGGTCGAGAGCCCTCCAAGTAGGCTATCAGCTCAGCGGAAGATGTTGATGCGCTCCATTTGCTTCAGAGTTGTTGTTTGGTTGGTATGATTAGACGTGTATTATTTTGTATGGCGAGACTCTGTCCCGACCTTTATGAAAATTTCATATTCTTAGAGGCTTGTAGGCAAATGTCATGTACGTAAGATATTGTATGGCCTTGTCGGCCAATATTTAGGGTACGCATGGTTATTTTGGTAATATAGGCCCGTATGTCTTATGTATAGATTGGTATTACATGTTGTATCCTACCTATTTCACGGAAGCCTCTCTGGATCAGTTATTTATGATATTATGACATGAAAAGATACATTATGTTTGTACTCGGTTGAGTAAGGTATCGGGTGACCGTTGCGGTCTACCAATTTTGGTTGTGACAAAAGTGGCATCAGAGCAGTTCTGTCCTAGGGACTCTACAAGTCGTGTCTAGTATAGTCTTATTTATGGGTGTGTAGTGCACCATACTTATAAGCAGAAGGCTATAGGGCATTTATGATTTTCACTCTTTCTTCTTACTCTAGATTGTGTGGTAGAGCTCACTTATAAGAATTCATGTTCCAAAATTCTATTTTATTCGTAATACGACGATACCTACATCCGGAAAGAAGGTTGGAAAGAGAGATAGTTTTGGAAGAGTTGAGTCAGAGGAATTGGATTTTTGTATGATGCCTGCGATAATTAAATATGAGGTCTTTAGCAGATTATGGGTGTACTGAAAGGTGTAAATTTCCTGATAAGAAGCCTTAAGGCAAGAATGCCTATCCACCTTTATGGTGAAAGACAATGAGAGATTAATAATATAAATACAAGTTTCAACAAGCAAAAGAAGCAAGATGAAGAAGGGTACGAGGCGCCCAGTTAATGAAGGTTAACAATGTTTATAATTCAGGCAGGGGAACATAAGCTTTTTGAGTTATATTCAGCAGTAACAGAGGTTTTTATAATTGGTCACACCCATTCTAGTTATGCCCTGTGGGGGCTAACATGTATAGTTAAGAGAAGGAAGAGATATAAAGATCCAACTGGGTTTAGGGTAACCCAAATTGGTAAATGGATTGCTTGTGTTAGTTGACATTGCCGAAGGATATTGCAAATGTGCTAATAGATCTCCTTGCGAGATACCCAGATGGTATACTCTAGAATATTACAATTAGATGTGAATACTAGAATGATAAAACAAAAATTCACATGATAGGCACTGAAAGCCAGGAAGGGATAAATATTACCTAATTGTGACTCTCGTCCCTAGTAGAGTGAGGACGTTGAGCAACCCGAAGAGTCGATGAATGAATCAAGGAGAGCTAAAAGCAAAAGAATGTCGTTTTGAAGTTTTCACAAGAAAAGGGATATGCAGAAATAATAGCAGAGTAATGAGAAGAGAGATAAGGAAGCATTATGAATAAGATGTGATATATGGATGATAACGGTAGAGTATTACAGAACCTATAGTCAAACGAATAAAGAGATGAAAGGTGATGGGCCTTAAGACAACAAAAGTGTATAGGCCATATAGTCACATTATCATTTCGAGAAATAAGTTCGCGACTCTAACGTGATTAACAGAAGGAAAAGTTAGACCCTAGAGTAATAGAAATCAATATGGACTAGTGAATAAGATAAGCTAAACATGAATTAGGGAGTGAGTGATTTGATAACGGTCGGCATCATGAGAATTTCAGATTACTTTCCGGCGATAATAGAAGAAGATCCATGATGAATTCAGAGAATGGTCATTCAGGGAGACGCTTCCCTAAAGAAAGCATTGTGAGCAAAGTTAATCTTAAGAGATTGTATGTGTCAGTTGCACTAAGTGTCACCATCGCGAGCGAGGGATTTTTTTATCCTTGGTACAGAAAGATTACCGAAAGGCAAGTAAGGGTCATTAATAATGTGAAAGGACGCCAAAGATGAAGAAAAAAACATCTATAAGCAGGTCATCATAGCTCGAAGTCTTAGTACTCACTTAAAGGGGGAATATGGAATAATAAAGGAAGAATGTGATAAAAAATGAGAAAGGGATGAGGTTGCACTTATCCAAAAGTAAGTAAGGGTTCCTGCACGGGATGTTATTGATATATAAGGAGCCACTAAGTAAGGTAAGTTAAGACAAGGAAATACTTAAAAAAATAAAAAATAAAAGATTACGCGAAATATGGATATGGGAATAGGCCAACGAATAGTTAGTAGTTGATTCAGGAAGAGCCTAATCATTACTAGACAAGAGGTTACAGACAAATCAATAGATAATGCAAGATAAATAGAGTGAACCCCAACATGGAGAATTTAGCCTCACAGTATGACATTATAATACTTGAGATATATTCATATGGGGAAGTTAAAAAGGTATCGTACGAGTGCTACGGAAATAAAAGAGAGTGCCACTGGGAAGATAGTAAAAATATCAGTTCAGAAGCAACTCACAAGCTCCAAGGCATGGAGGTAAGTAACTACGGATAAGTATAGGCAAGGAAAGACATCATGAGGGTTGTCGAGTATATAATGTAATTAGCCTACAGCTTTACAAGAGTCAAAGAGTCCTCCCAAAGTACTACAATGGAAGACTAGTTGTGGAAATGAGGAAGAAGGTTCAACCTATGCACAATGGCCTAAAGAGGAAATGGTCTTGTAATAACAGTTTCACAACAACATTGTACGTCCTCCATAAGAAAGAGGAACCTACCGTGGCTAATGAACGAGGAGAAAGATCGAAAGTAATATTCGAGACTATATGAGTTGCACAAAAATTCTAGCATGTATGGGAATTATGATGAGTTAAATATGCACGCAACAAGGGGCAGAAAGACCAGGAAAAGTAATTGCACACATTTAAAGACAGCTGAGATGGAACGAAAGGAATTATTCGATAAATTATCCAAAGTTAGTACGTTATGGATACAGTCAAGATTTTAGAGCATTATCTAGGCAGCATATTTGTTGACAATCATACAGCCATAGAAGACTCCGGTATAAGTTAAAAGAAAGAATTGAGCCCAGAGCATAGACAAAGGATTGAATTGTTAAAAGATTGTGTCATGGATATTCCATAACGCCCATGAAAGGCTAAGGTAATAACTGATACCATGAGCCACAGATCGGAAGATAGCTTAAGCCTACGTAAAGGCTCAGAAGGAAGAGGAAATTAAAGAATTACATCAACTAAGTAATCAAGAGTTTGATTATTGGACCCAGAAAATTTGAAACATCATGATCGAGAACATTGCAGGATCTCCCTTAAAAATCAGAGGCACGAGAGAGATAGTACAACAACCATAGTCTATAACGGCTCTACGATAAAGCCAGTAATAAGAAGTCAGTATGAAGCTCCCACCAGATTATAGTATTATAATAAACCTTCAAGTGGTGGTGTGAATCATACCTATGTGAAAGGGAGGTTATGAAAAAGATAAAACATATGATACGAGATTTTAAGTAAGTAAGGTAAAGGTGAACAACATACGAGATACTCAAATGCAGAAAATTGTGAATAGTCCATACTTCGTATAGAAGGCAATAAGCATAGGGATCCAATAACCGGGGATGATAACGGCATCGCCAATGGCATGTCTTCCAGCCTATGGTTTCTAAGTAATGAGAGATCTATTTAAGAGAGTAGAGAAGAGTTGAAGATGATGTGATGTCTCGCTTGACGTTCCAAAATAACATAAGGAAATCTATGGTGCAAGCAAGCTGAAGGAAAGTTGTGAGTAGTATAAATAGATATGTATAGGTCGCACGTTAAAGTATGGCAGAGCGACAAAATTTTAAGGAAACATGAGTAAGGATGAGGAAAGGCAAGTTAAAAGGTGACGAGAATGGAAAAGTTCTTAGGATTAAGTCCATGGAAACAAGAGAGATAATGGTTTCTCTAAGTTTCACTATATCCTGAATGAACTTAAAGGAGTCTAAGACTAATAACACTTAGAAGAGATGGAATGTTGCTCTGATAATAAAATGAGGGTGAAATTGTGACAGATAAAGAATGATGTTTGGGCCTTCGTTTGAATAATGATTTGAAAAAAAGAAGAGAAGGAGAAAAGATTTCGTTAACGGAACGAGATTAGGATACTCCCATAAGGTGAACCACATTGAGACACTATGAAATACGATTATGGAATCACTTCAAATATTCTTCAATGCAATGTAAGCCCTAGTGGCAATGTATTACATGAGAAGTTTCAAGCCTTCAAGTGGAGGATTGTAGATCAACATTGAGGTGAATCAATAATGGACAAATACAAGTTACAAAGAATGACATGGGATTAGGCCATGATTTTTAAGACGAACGATAATGAAGGAGCATTAAAGGAATGAGATTTATACCTACAGGATAGGCAACAAAAGTAACTTGGAGTTTGGTAAGCATACCTCAATAATGATATATTGAAGTAAAACAATTATGGTATAACATTACCCATGTAGATGCAGTAAAGCCATACGAATGGATGACCAAATCTATGAAATAAGATATGGCCATATTCGTAAGTTCTACAAAGTATCGAGCGAAGAACATCAGTACACCTATAGATGCCCAGAGAGGCATCCTATTGAGCCTTGTATATGTTTACAAAGTAGGCCTAGAGATTGACTAAAAGCTAAAAGGAAAAAGGAAAGGTGAATTCCATAAGCGCATTTACAAAGCCAGGGTCATACAAGCTGCATGACAGGAGGTAGCAGCAGTTGCAAGATTAGAAAAATTTCGACCACAAGTCATGATATGAGCAAAAAGACTGGGGGGGGGAATACACTAGACTTCGGATTTATTTACAGAACAATTGCCTAAATGGCAAGGAGAACATTAAGGCATTCACAAGAGCTATAAGTTATGGAAATAATAAGAGCATCAATCATCATTAGAGGACGAATGTTCCAAAGGGGGGAATGATGTTACGCCCCAAAATATTACGTCGATATTACGTCCCATAGTATTTTATTACGATGATGTTATGCCATGCAGTAATATATTACGATGATGTTGCGTCCTGCAGTAATATATTATGATGATGTTATGCCTTACATTATTACATTACGGTGATCTTACGCTTCGCAGTATCAAGTTACAATAGTATTGCACCCAACAGTATTACATTACGGTGATATTACAATTTGCAGTATTAAGTTACGACGATGTTGCACCCTGTAATATTGTACATTGAATTTTTCATAAGGTAATTGACATCAGTCCAAGGAAAAGAATATTTGGAGATTATAAGGATTGTAAGTGATGAATAAATTCGTGAAGGTGAGCGGGGAAGCAAGTCGAAGAAAATGAATTTCGTTGAAATTTAGTATTTTGGGATAAAATACGGCCCGAGCTAAAATACCCAGTATTTATGGACTAGTACCATATGAGGTACCACATGACCATGATAATAAGGTGTATAAGTTATATGAAAAGTGAGTAGTATATTAAGTAAGTGGAAATAATTCTTAATTTTACGGGTAATATATTAATTTTTGGGTAACAGGATATTACCTAATTAATTGGGGATATATTTGGATAAGATTTGAACACCATTAACATTGGCATCCAAAGAGTTTATATACACATGACTCTTGTAATCACATGAAATGTGGCAAAATGTCCATGATGAGTCAAAATACAACTTGATTACACGTTCTCCTTTATTAAAAGAAATGGGACATAAGCGCTTTGGTTGGTTTTTACTTGGAAATACAATTTAACGTTCCAATTGAAGACATCAAGAATCTGATACCCAATTACCCCTCCTTTTTGGAATCCGTCAACTTCTATTTTTGAAGATCCATTTGATAGTTGTAAGAATTCATATTTAAGGGTTTTAAGCTTTAAAGCTACAAATACAGAAAAAGTATTATAGAGAAATGACACAGCCGAGTAAAGAGCCATGTAGGAAACAAGCTTGCCTTTCCAAAAATAATTTTCTTAGCACCGTAGTAATGTGAGATTTTGCGATTCTAAAGTAGTATGGTGCAACATTTTCCAAGAATATCATACGGATTATTCCCTGCACTAGGTATGTAAAGTTATCCCTTCTTTCGTTTGGCATGATCCATACGATACGAACGAAACGTGCCAATGCACAAATTCCATGAATGACTCTATTCATAGAAGTATTAGAGATATCTATATTCTTGAATTTTCATGGGTCGTAATATTTTATCATTTGTTCATGGGTCTTAGAAAAATATGAAAGTTGAAAAGAGTTTACTTTATGTTATTACTCAAAGACAAAATGGTCTTATGAAATTCCGAAAGATTTTATTAACGTACTTTTCATGCATCACATTCATGTACATTGACCCATGACCAGATGACATTCTATACGTGTATATATGTATGTACATATATGTATATGGGATATGGGAAAGGTTATGGCGTTATATACGCACACCACCTGATCAGCTGGTATACGATGATGACTTTGCCTATATTGGTCGATATGATATGATGGGATACCCTCAGAGGCTGATGATGTTATGAAACATGTACCTGTACACGAAATGACATTCATACGCATATGCATGATGCTAAAAGTATTTCATGATTTATAGAGTTATCCAGACTTATAGGTTGAGTCAATTACTCTATATTTCTTCTATGCCTGTTATGTAATTATTTATGTGCCTCACATACTCGGTACATTATTCGTATTGATGTCCCTTTTACCTGGGGACACTGCGTTTCATGCCCATAGGTCCTGATAGACAGGTCGAGGGCCCTCCAAGTAGGCTATCAGCTCAGTGGAAGATGTTGGTGCACTCCATTTGCTTCGGAGTTGCATGTTTGGTTGGTATGATTTAGACGTGTATTGTTTGGTATGACGGAACTCTATCCCGACCTTTATGAAAAATGCATATTCTTAGAGGCTTGTAGACATATGTCATGTACGTAAGATAATGTATGGCCTTGTCGGCCTATATTCTGGGTACACATGGTTATTTTGGGCTTGTCGGCCCGTATGTCTTATGTATAGATTGGTATTACATGTTGTATCCTACCTATTCTATGGTAGCCTCCCCGACTCAGTTATTTATGATATTATCATATGAAACGATATGTTATGTTGGTAATCGGTTGAGTAAGGTACCGGATGCCCGTCGCGGTCCATCGATTTGGGTCGTGACAATGAGGAAGCATTAAAGGACTAAGATTTATAGATATAGGATAAGCAGCGAGAGAGTAACCTGGAGTTGGGTAGCAAACCTCGGTAATAACAAATCGAAGTAAGCGTTATAGTATAATATGACCTAGCTAGTTGTAGTAAAGCCAAAAACATAGATAACCGAGGCTATGAAACAATATTTAGCAATAGTCATAAGCTCGACAAAAGTACCGAGCGAAGAATTTCAGTACACCTATAGATGCCCAAGGGACAACTTGTCATAGTTTTTTATATATTCACAAAGTAAGGCCTAGGGATTAGCTAAAGGCTAGAGGAAAAAGGAGAGAAGAGTCGCATAGGTTCACATACAATGTTCGAGTCGTACAGGCTTCACGACAGTAGGTAGAAATAGTTATGATATTGGAGGAATTCCAATGACAAATCGTGGTGTGAGAAACAGGCCTAAAGGGGGGAATTCCCTGGCATTTGAATTTATTCACCAAACAGTTTCCTAGATGGAAATGACAATATTAAAGTATTTGTAAGCGTTATTTCTTAAGAGACGGATAAATGCATCAGTAAACATTCGACAACGAATGTTCCAAAGGGGGAAATGATGTTACACCCCATGTTTTCGTGCGTGAGAGTACGTCGTAAGTCAATTGATGTAAGCTAAGAAATGAAATCATCTATAAAAGTACATAAAGTAAGTTAATCATGTTACCTTGGAAGTTTCAAATCTTTAAGATCGTGGATAACAAGTACCAAGAGGGTTTAAAGGCTTAGAAGCTAAACATATTGAAGAAAATAAGTTTCATCGAATGTCGACAAGTTGGGAATGTTATAACATGTACTTTTGGGGTGAGACTAGCATTCTTAATGTGATAAGGAGGTTATGTTATGAGTTATTTTAGGCTTATGATAGTCGTGTGTTACATTTTGAATTCAAGCGAGCTGTGGAACAAATGTCGGCAAAGGTCATCACAAGTTACATTCATAAATGTGCTAAAAATTAGGTCAAATGTAGCGGATCTTTTCTCCCAATATAAATGGAATTACGAGATGATCCACATGTCAAAATAAAGATCTATGAGTATAGTTTCTAACTAATTAACTCATTCATCGAAATGACATTGTAGTAGAGATATATTTGCAGTTGCGTGAGACTGCGCAGATTGCATAGGTGACAAGTAGGTGTGTCACTGAAGCTTTTTGAGCAATACGATTAGTGTGTTATATGAGGTCTTTTTGGGACATATTATATAACAAATTGAAGGTTTTGGAATTTGGTTTCCAACTCTCTTAACTGTCCATTCATCTAACATCTGGATAAAAGATATAAGCATCGCAAGATCAGCCAATGCTAGGGTGCCAAGCTAGCAGCTCTTTGACTTTTCCAAAGTTGATATATATTGGTCTTTGGCCATCTTTATCTTAATCTATCCATAGAACACGACCAGAGAACATCCCTAAAATTATCCATAAGCTCTCTTCTAGGGTTTCAAAGAATATTAACATCTCGGGTTCGAAATCAAGAAGAGATAACATTAGAACGATCCATATGACGTAAGTATCGCTATATCGCCTCTCTTTCTCTTTGTAGTTTTAGTCTTGGAAGGTACTTTGTTGTGACCAAAACACTCACGCAAGTGTACGCGATCGACAAGTAATATAGTAGTAAGTAAAGTATCGTTCCCACGAGGAATTGTGATCAACTTATCGACTGATGTAGACTCAAACAATTATCAATTCAAGCTAAATTATCACAAAATATATAAAGAACCAATTTACAACTTACTTAATAATTGCACAATAATTCAACACAAAATTACTACACCAATTTCACAATATATTTATAACAATTTGGATAAATATATTCCCGGGTCATGGACTTGCTAGAAATTATGCTACTATTTTAGCTTAAAATTGATTTATTGAATTATCCGGGTTATTGATTATATGGTTAATAATACTCATAAGAATCTGTCGAGTCCTTATGCATCTATTCAAGTTAAACTAATACCTATATGTCTATGGTATTAATATTAGCAAGAATGCCTTTACAACTCCTATTTTTCAACCTGTCACGACCCGGATTTCCCACCATCGGGTGTCGTGATGGCGCCTACTATCGGAGCTAGGCAAGCCAAATATTTAAGACACCATTCCTGCTTTCTTTCAAACAAAATAATAAACGAGACAAAATTTAATCGGAAGACTTTAAATCTAAAGCAACTGAAAACCAAAGGTGCGGAAGTTTAATACACATCACTACCCAAGGTCTGGTGTCACTAGCTCACGGACTACTATAGAATACTACAAACAATGTCTGAAAGAAAATACATCATGTTTGTCTGAAAGAAATATATATAAGTGGACGGCGTGCCACACGATCCCACAATATTGTATTTAAGTGGACGGCGTGTCACACGATCCCATAATATCATATATAAGTGGACGGCGTGCCACACGATCCCGTAATATCATATATAAGTGGACGGCGTACCATACGATCCCATAATATCATATATAAGTGGACGACGTGCCACACGATCCCATAATATCATATATAAGTGGACGGCGTGCCACACGATCCCATAATATCATATATAAGTGGACGGCGTGCCACACGATCCCATAATATCATATATAAGTGGACGGCGTGCCACACGATCCCATAATATAGTTCATAATATCTGACTTCATATAGTAGACCCCTTCAGGGGAGAATAACAACTCAATACCTTTAACCCGGCAAGGGTACAGCTAACAGCCCAAAATATCCCGACAAGGGAGAATATATATATCAGTCTACACATCCCGGCAAGGGAGTATTCACAACATATTCTCCTTTTTAAATCCATTCTTCCTCAACTAACACATTCATGTTCGAGATAACGCTCACAACACATTCTCCTTTTAAATCATTCTTCCTCAACCGTTCACATTATATGAAACTTATCAAATAAACAAGGAGCTTGTGTCACATTATTCGAATTAAAAGCAATCAAGACTCACGGTCATGCTAGACTCCGGTGCATAGATAACCGTCACCATGCCTATACACCGTACTCCACATTAGCAAGTAGCAAATATCATCCTAATCCTATTCCCTCAAGCCAAAGTTAGAACAAACACTTACCTCGAATGCTCCAAACTCAACTCACGCTTCTAGTATAGCTTTACCTCTTGATTCCACCACCAATCCGCTCGAATCTAGTCATAAGTTACTTAATCACATTAATAATTACTAAATGAATCATCCCCAATGCATGAAAATAGATTTTTCAAGGTTTTTCCCAAAAAGGTCAAAAATACCCCCGGACCCACGTGGTCGAAACTCGAGGTTCGTACCAAAACCCAGTTACTCAATCCCCCATGAATCCAAATATATGATTTATTTTTAAATCGGGCCCCAAATTGAGGTCCAACTTCTCAATTTGTAGAAAACCTAGGTTCTACCCAAAACACCCAATTTTCCCCATGAAAATCTTTGATTTGAAGTTGAAATTATGTTAAAAGATATTAAGGAATAAAGAAATTAAAGTTAGAAATCACTTACCAATCGTTTTGAAGAAGAAAAGTTGTTTGGAAAATCGCCTCTTAGGTTTTGGGTTTTTGAAAAGTGGAAAAATGAATAAAAATCCCGAATTTATACATTTTTCTAGGGGCTGGCGCGGACCGCAAAGAAATGCACCGCGGCCGCGCCGAGGGAGGGGAGAAATGGGCTCTCTCTGAACCCACCCAGCGCGGACCGCACTGATTTGGTACGCGGCCGCGCTGGTCGACCCTCTGAACCCCACCACGCGGACTGCACAGAAAAGCACCGCGGCCGCGTGGCTGCCAGCGCGGACCGCGCGGAAATGCCCGCGGCCTCGCTGGGCCTGCAACATCTGAACCTGTATATTTTTTTCTAAGTCTAAGACCTCCCGGGCCCCATTCAAAACTCACCCGAGCCCTCGGGGCTCCAAACCAAACATGCACACAACCTTAAAAACATCTTACGGACTTAATCGTGCGATCAAAGCGCCAAAATAACATCATATACATAGGATCAAGCCTCAAACACATGATTTTCTTTCTTCAACTTTCATAACTCAAATTCTCCACTTTTAGTCCGAAACAAATCATATGACGTCCGTTTTTAGCCAAACTTTACAGATAGTGCTTAACACATATTTAAGACTTGTACCGGGCGTCGGAACCAAAATACGAGCCCGATACCTATATTTTCTAACCCCTTTTTCATTTCAAATTTTCATATCAAATTTCAGAAAAACAATTTCTTTCAAAAATTCATTTCTCGGGCTTGGGACCTCAGAATTTGATTCCGGGCACACGCCCAAGTCCCATATTTTTCTACGGACCCTCCGGGACCGTCGAATCACAGGTTCGGGTCCGTTTACCCAAAATGTTGACCGAAGTCAACATTATGCATATTATTACCAAAATTCATCAAATGTTTCACATAATTCACATGTTCTAACATAAAAACTTTCCGGCTACGCGCCCGAACTGCGCACGCCAATCGAGGCAACTAAAAGCGAGGTTTTCAAGGCCTCGAAAGCGCGGAACAAGGAAGAACTACGGTGATGACCCTTCGGGCCATCACATTCTCCACCTCTAAAACAATCGTTCGTTCTCGAACGGACAAAAAAAAGAAGTACCTGAGTCGGGAAAAAATGAGGATAACGGCTCCGCATATCAGACTCGGACTCCCAGGTCGATACCTCAGGAGACTAACCTCTCCACTGAACACGCACCGAAGGAAAACTCTTCGACCTCAACTGTCGAACCTGCCGGTCTAGAATAGCCACCGGCTCCTCCTCATATGACAGATCCTTATCCAATTGGACAGTGCTGAAATCCAACACGTGCGATGGATCTTCGCGATACTTCCGGAGCATAGATACATGAAACACGGGATGCACAGCTGACAAGCTAGGTGGCAAGGCAAGTCTATAAGCCACCTCTCCCACACGATCAAGAATCTCAAATGGACCGATGAACCTAGGGCTGAGCTTGCCCTTCTTCCCAAATCTCATCACGCCCTTCATAGGCGATACACGGAGCAATACCCGCTCACCAACCATGAAAGCAACATCTCTGACCTTGCGGTCTGCATAACTCTTCTGTCTGGACTGAGCTGTACGAAGTCTATCCTGAATAATCCTGACCTTGTCCAAGGCTTCCTGAACCAGATCCGTACCCAATAATCGAGCCTCTCCCGGCTCAAACCATCCAACTGGAGACCGACATCGCCTACCATACAACGCCTCATACGGAGCCATCTGAATGCTGGACTGGTAAGCTGTTGTTGTAGGCGAACTCTGCTAAAGGCAAAAACTGGTCCCACGAGCCTCCAAAATCAATGACACAGGCTCGGAGCATGTCCTCAAGAATCTGAATAGTCCTCTCGGACTGACCGTCCGTCTGGGGATGAAATGTTGTACTCAACTCAACCTCGGTGCCCAACTCTCGCTGAACCGCTCTCCAGAAATGCGAGGTAAACTGCGTACCCCGATCAGAAATGATAGATAGCGGCACCCCATGAAGGCGAACAATCTCCCTAATATAAATCTCGGCTAACCTTTCGGACGAATAGGTGGCTGCAACAGGAACAAAATGGGCTGACTTGGTCAGCCTATCAACAATGACCCAAACTGTATCAAACTTTTTCCGAGTCATCGGAAGTCCAGTAACGAAATCCATCGTAATCCTCTCCCACTTCCACTCGGGAAGTGCAATCCTCTGAAATAGACCACCGGGTCTTTGATGCTCGTACTTAACCTGCTGACAATTCAAACACCGAGCCACGTGTGCAACGATGTCTTTCTTCATCTTACGCCACCAATAATGCTGCCTCAGATCCTGATACATCTTCGCGGCGCCCGGGTGAATAGAATACCGAGAACTGTGAGCCTCCGCTAAGATCAACTCTCGAATCCCATCAACATTGGGCACACAAACTCACCCCTACAATCTCAATACACCATCATCATCTAAGGTTACTTTCTTGTCACCTCCACGCTGCACCGTATTTCTCAAGACACACAAATGGGGATCCTCAAATTGCCGCTCGCGGATACGCTCTAATAGTGAGGAACGAGCAACCGTGCAAGCTAACACTCTGCTAGGCTCAGAAATATCCAACCTCACAAGACGATTGGCCAAGGCCTGAACTTCCAAAACAAGCGATCTCTGGCTGACTGGAATATAAGCAAGACTACCCATGCTGGCGGACTTCCTGCTCAATGCATCGGCCACCACATTGGCCTTCCCCGGGTGGTATAAGATAGTAACATCATAATCCTTTAGCAACTCTAACCACCTCCTCTGCCTCAAATTCAACTCTTTCTGCTTGAACAGATACTGAAGACTCTTGTGATCAGTGTAAACCTCACACGTCACGCCATATAAGTAATGCCTCCAGATCTTCAAGGCATGAACAATGGCTGCCAACTCGAGATCATGAAACCGGATAATTCTTCTCGTGGATCTTCAACTGCCTCGAAGCATAAGCAATGACTTTGCCTTCCTGCATCAACACTGCACCAAGCCCAATACGAGACGCATCACAATAGACCGTATATGGCCCTGAACCTGTGGGCAAAACCAATACCGGTGCCGTAGTCAGAGCCGTCTTGAGCTTCTGAAAGCTCGCCTCACACTCGTCCGACCACATGAACTGGACACCCTTCTGGGTCAATCTTGTCATAGGGGCTACAATGGATGAAAACCCCTCCACGAACCGATGGTAGTAATCTGCTAACCCTAGGAAACTCCGAATATCCGTAGCTGAAACTGGTCGAGGCCAGTTCTTGACTGCCTCTATCTTCTTCGGGTCTACCTAAATACCTGCTGCTAATACGACATGACCTAGGAATGCGACCGAACTCAACCAAAACTCGCACTTTGAGAACTTAGCATACAACTGACTATCCTTTAGGGTCTAAAGGACCACTCTGAGGTGCTGCTCATGCTCCTCCTGACTGCGGGAGTATATAAGAATATCGTCAATGAAGACTATCACGAACAAATCCAAATAAGGTCTGAACACTCGGTTCATCAACTCCATGAACGCTGTTGGGGCATTAGTCAATCCAAATGACATGACCAAAAACTCATACTGCCTATACCTAGTGCTAAATGCTGTCTTGGAGACATCAGACGCCCTAATCCTCAGTTGATGATAACCAGATCTCAAATCTATCTTCGAGAACACCCTCGCACCCTGATGCTGGTCGAATAAATCATCAATCCTCGGCAGTGGATACTTATTCTTAATTGTAACCTTGTTTAATTGCCGGTAATCGATGCACATTCTTATCGAACCATCCTATTTCTTAACAAATAACACCGGCGCACCCCAAGGTGAAACACTAGGTCTAATGAAACCTTTCTCAAGCAAATCATGTAGTTGTTCCTTTAACTCTTTCAACTCCAGCGGGGCCATACGATATGGCGGGATAGAAATGGGCTGAGTGCCCGGGGCCAAATAAATACAAAAGTCGATATCCCTGTCGGGCGGCATACCCGGCAAGTCTAAAGGGAAAACCTCAGGAAACTCCCGAACAATGGGCATAGAATCAATAGAAGGGGCCTCCGCGCTAGAATCGCGAACATACGCCAAGTAGGCCAAATATCCCTTCTCGACCATACGCCGAGCTTTCACATACGAGATAACACTGCAGGTACAATGACCAGAAGTCCCTCTCCACTCTAAACGGGGTAAATCCGGTAAGGCTAAGGTCACGGTCTTGGCATGGCAATCCAAGATAGCATGGTACGGGGATAACCAATTCATCCCCAATATAACATCAAAGTCGACCATGTCCAAAAGCAACAAATCAACACGGGTCTCAAGACCCCCAAACACTACGATACAAGAACGATGAACTTGGTCGACCATAATAGAATCACCCACCGGTGTTGACACATAAACAGGAATACTCAACGAGTCACTAGGCATAACCAAATAGGGTGCAAAATAGGACGACACATATGAATACGTAGATCCGGGATCAAATAGCACAGAAGCATCCCTATCACAGACCAGAATAGTACCTGTAATCACAGCATCTGATGACTCAGCCTCTGGCCTGGCTGGCAAAGCATAACAACGGGGCTGGGCCCCACCTCCCTGAATCATATCCCTGGGACGATCTGCTATTAGTTGACCCCTACCTCTAGCGGTCTGAGCTCCACATCTAAGACCTCTACCTCCACCTCTAAGTCCTCTACCCCCGCCTCTAGCTGGCTGGGCAGGCTGTGGGGCAACTGGTGCCTGGATCATCGAGCGAGGACCCTACTGCTGCGAGCTACTGGAAGCTCGAGGGCAATATCTGGCAATATGACTCACATCGCCGCAAGTATAACAAGCCCTCGGTTGCTGAGAATAACGAAGTGGTGGTGCACTGATAGGTACTGATGGTGAACTGAAGACCTGCTGGTCAGAATACTGCGGCTGAGAACCACGACCACCTGGTGTACCATGAGAAGCCTAGAGAGCTGACTGAAAGGGCCTCGAAGGATGGCCTCTACCATAAGAATCCCTACCTCCAGACGAGGTACCACTGAATCTACCCGAATGACGGGGCCTCCTATCAGACCCATGACCACCTCCCTGAACAAGTGCCATCTGCCGCCTCCTGAAATGAAATCTCACTACCAGCACTCATGGCCATCTGAACACGGATCGGCTGGGCCAACCCATCAATAAACCTCCGCACCCTCTCTCTATCGGTGGGGAGTATCACAATGGCATGACGAGCAAGATTAATGAACCGGGTCTCATACTGGGTGACCGTCATAGGACCCTGCTGGAGACGCTCAAACTGCCTGCGAAGAGCATCTCGCTGAGTAACTGGGAGAAACTTCCCCAGAAATAACTCTAAAAACTGATCCCAGGTCAATGATGGCGACCCTGCTGGCCTGGCTAAACAGAAATCCCTCCACCAAGTCCTGGCGGATCCTGCCAGGCGAAAAGTGGCGAAGTCGACCCCATTGGTCTCTACAATGCCCATAGTACGAAGAACCTCATGACAGCTGAATATGAAATCCTGAGCATCCTCTAAGGGGGTGCCACTATATGTGGTTGTGAAGAGCTTGGTGAAACGATCAAGCCTCCACAAAGCATCTGCGGACATAGCCGCACCATCGCTGGACTGAGCCTCAATACCTGGCTGGGCTGCCACAGCTGGCTGAACTGCCACGGTTGGCTGAACCGCTGGAACCTGAGCCTGAGGAGCTACCGGCTCTGGAGTACGTGTATCGGGAGTCTAAACTCCTCCCCTAGCCTGAGATGTGGCTGGAGCTACGGGAAGCAAACCCGCTCTAGTAATGCCCTCCATAAAGCCTACCAGTCGGACCAAAGCATCCTGAAGCACTGGAGTGGCTATGCAACCCCCTGGGACCTGAGCTGGTCCCACTGGAACAGCTGGGGCTGAACCTCCTCCTCAAAATCGACCTGAGGCTCCATCACTGGAAATGCTGCTCGGGGCTGAGCTCTGCCCCAATCTCGGCCTCTGCCACGGCCTCGCCCTCGCCCTCTGCCCCTAATAGGGGCTGCTGCTGGGGGCTTAGGTTGTTGCGCAGTAGAAGAGGAAGCACGTGTCCTCGCCATCTGCAAAAGAACAGAGTGGAAAGACAATCAGTACTTGAGAAACAGAATCGCACGACAAGAATGAACAAGGTGAAGTTTTCCTAACTCAGTAGCCTCTGCGGGATAAATACAGACGTCTCCGTACCGATCCCTCAGACTCTACTGAGCTTGTCCATGAGTTGTGAGACCTAAGTAACCTAGTGCTCTGATACCAACTTGTCACGACCCGGATTTCCCACCATCGGGTGTCGTGATGGCGCCTACTATCGGAGCTAGGCAAGCCAAATATTTAAAACACCTTTCCTGCTTTCTTTCAAACAATATAATAAACGAGACAAAATTTAAGCGGAAGACTTTAAATCTAAAGCAACTGAAAACCAAAAGTGCGGAAGTTTAATACACATCACTACCCAAGGTCTGGTGTCACTAGCTCACGGACTACTACAGAATACTACAAACAATGTCTGAAAGGAAATACATCATGTTTGTCTGATACAAGATGAACAAACGAAAAACATGGAAAGGGACTTCGGCCTGCGAACGCCAGCTAGGCTACCTCGAGAGTCCCTGGACTGAAGACAGCTCCCAGAAATCCTACTGCTATGGTCCGTAAGCTACTCCCTGATCTGTGCACAAAACTTTGCACAGAGTGTAGCATCAGCACAACCGACCCCATGTGCTGGTAAGTGCCTGGCCTAACCCCGGCGAAGTAGTGACGAGGCTAGACAGTACCTACCACAATTAACCTGTACAGATATATATACAACAAGTGCAAGAAAACAATAACAAGATAATACAAAGTAAAACTGGGAGGGGACATGCTATCGGGGAGTAACAGATAAAAATGAAATATCGGAAATAAGCAGAAGAGACTCCGGTTCCCATGATATAGATATATATATATATATATATATATATATATATAAATGGACGGCGTGCCACACTATCCCATAATATCGTATTTAAGTGGACGGCGTGCCACACGATCCCATAATATCATATATAAGTGGACGGCATGCCACACGATCCCATAATATCATATATAAGTGGACGGCGTGCCACACGATCCCATAATATCATATATAAGTGGACGGCGTGCCACACGATCCCATAATATCATATATAAGTGGACGGCGTGCCACACGATCCCATAATATCATATATAAGTGGACGGCGTGCCACACGATCCCATAATATAGTTCATAATATCTGACTTCATATAGTAGACCCCTTCAGGGGAGAATAACAACTCAATACCTTTAACCCGGCAAGGGTACAGCTAACAGCCCAAAATATCCCGACAAGGGAGAATATATATATCAGTCTACACATCCCGGCAAGGGAGTATTCACAACACATTCTCCTTTTTAAATCCATTCTTCCTCAACTAACACATTCATGTTCGAGCTAACGCTCCAAAAGTACACCAATCACAATTTTACCTCAACCGTTCACATTATATGAAACTCATCAAATAAACAAGGAGCTTGTGTCACATTATTCGAATTAAAAGCAATCAAGACTCACGGTCATGCTAGACTCCGGTGCATAGATAACCGTCACCATGCCTATACACCGTACTCCACATTAGCAAGTAGCAAATATCATCCTAATCCTATTCCCTCAAGCCAAAGTTAGAACAAACACTTACCTCGAATGCTCCAAACTCAACTCACGCTTCTAGTATAGCTTTACCTCTTGATTCCACCACCAATCCGCTCGAATCTAGTCATAAGTTACTTAATCACATTAATAATTACTAAATGAATCATCCCCAATGCATGAAAATAGATTTTTCAAGGTTTTTCCCAAAAAGGTCAAAAATACCCCCGGACCCACGTGGTCGAAACTCGAGGTTCGGACCAAAACCCGGTTACTCATTCCCCCATGAATCCAAATATATGATTTGTTTTTAAATCGGGCCCCAAATTGAGGTCCAACTTCTCAATTTGTAGAAAACCTAGGTTCTACCCAAAACACCCAATTTTCCCCATGAAAATCTTTGATTTGAAGTTGAAATTATGTTAAAAGATATTAAGGAATAAAGAAAATAAGTTAGAAATCACTTACCAATCGTTTTGAAGAAGAAAAGTTGTTTGGAAAATCGCCTCTTAGGTTTTGGGTTTTTGAAAAGTGGAAAAATGACTAAAAATCCCGAATTTATACATTTTTCTAGGGGCTGGCGCGAACCGCACAGAAATGCACTGCGGCCGCGCCGAGGGAGGGGAGAAGTGGGCTCTCTCTGAACCCACCCAGCGCGGACCGCACTGATTTGTTGCGCGGCCGCGCTGGTCGACCCTCTGAACCCCACCACGCGGACCGCACAAAAAAGCACCGCGGCCGCGTGGCTGCCAGCGCGGACCGCGTGGAAATGGCCGCGGCCGCGCTGGGCCTACAACATCTGAACCTGTATATTTTTTTCTAAGTCTAAGACCTCCCGGGCCCCATCAAAACTCACCCGAGCCCACGGAGCTTCAAACCAAACATGCACAAAATCTTAAAAATATCTTACGAATTTACTCGTGCGATCAAATCGCCAAAATAACATCATATACATAGGATCAAGCCTCAAACACATGATTTTCTTTCTTCAACTTTCATAACTCAAATTCTCCATTTTTAGTCCAAAACACGTTATATGATGTCCATTTTAGCCAAACTTTACAGATAGTGCTTAACACATATTTAAGACTTGTACCGGGCGTCGGAACCAAAATACAAACCCGATACCTATATTTTCTAATCCCTTTTTCATTTCAAATTTTCATATCAAATTTCAGAAAAACAATTTCTTTCAAAAATTCATTTCTCGGGCTTGGGACCTCAGAATTTGATTCCGGGCACACGCCCAAGTCCCATATTTTTCTACGGACTCTCCGGGACCGTCGAATCATAGGTCCGGGTCCGTTTACCCAAAATGTTGACCGAAGTCAACATTATGCATATTAATACCAAAATTCATCAAATGTTTCATATAATTCACATATTCTAACATCAAAACTTTTCGGCTACGCGCCCGAACTGCGCACGCCAATCGAGGCAACTAAAAGCGAGGTTTTTAACGCCTCGAAAGCGCGGAACAAGGAAGAACTACGGTGATGACCCTTCGGGTCGTCACACAACCAAACAAGGCAATTAAGTATATGACTATCTTAATTGCAAATTCTTCACCCGATGCCCGAGATTCAAAACTTGTTCTATTTGATTTTATATGCAACCAAGAATTTCCTTTGTCAAGTTTAATTCAAGATTCATAAATAATATTTCACTGTTAGCTACGCAGTAAAATAATTAGAAGCATAATCAAATAAACAACCCATAACAATAAATTCAAGATCTTCAATCTAAGCTTCAAATAACATAATTATCTAACATCGATGACCCAAGGATACTAGAGTTTTTAGCTACTCATAATCATACAAAAATCAACAATAAAAGTCTTAAACATAATATTAACAAACAAATAGAAGAAAGTTTAGAAGAACTCTTTGAATCCTTGCTCCAAGATGTTGTTCTTCTTCTCCTTTCTTAGCTCCAAGATGAAGCTCTACCTTCTTCTATGGCTTTTTCTCCCTTAAAATTTGATCTTTTTATTTATCAATAATGGAGCTTTACTTTGTGTAAGTTGAGTGGATCCCCTCAGATTTTCCATTTTGCCCCCAAATAATTAATTTCCCGGACTGGACTAGAGCGGGAGCGCATGACCAGTGCTTGACCCGCGCTAGTGGGGTTTCTTTCTGTCCAAATCACTGAACTAGCGCGGGAGCGCATGACCAGCGCTAGTGGGGTTTTCTCTTGTTAAGATGTTGCTGCTCAACTTTTCGTCATTTGACTCCATTCTTCACTTGATTACCATCATAAATCCTCATTTGTTTATTGAACTCCTGTGAGACATTAAAGTCATGATTAGAGCCAATTTTTGCATTATTTGAACATTTACAATAGTAAACCATCCTTAAGTTGAGCTAAAACATAGGCTATATTAAACAATTTAGCCTATTATCAACACCCCACACTTAGCTTATTGCTAGTCCTCGAGCAATTAACATATACTTCACATAAGGACGATCTTTTTATCAAACAATTTCTTGTAATAACACATGTTGACACTTAGGTACCAATTCATAATAATTCAACCTCAAGACATGACTCACAAGTGCCACGCATTTTCATAACTTGCTTACTTGCTCTAACACAAAGTTCAAAAATTCTCCTTGCCTTTAAAAATCATGTGCCCTCCCACAAATAATATAGACCAGTTCCTCTCAAAATAATAATCAAGAATATTCAGGAACTCAAAATAGGAAGAATTAACTCACTCACAAAATAGAAATTCATGTGCAACAGATGACATACCATATGCTTGCCCCTAGTGTAATACTCTACTAATTGAACTTATTCAGTCAAGGATCTAGTAGGACTTTTATTGGTTGTAATGTAGGCTAGAAAAAAAAGTGTGAAAAATATAGAATGTAGTAACTACACCTCTTTGAACACTTCCATACATACAACATATTTCAAAATTTCAGCATCATTCCTATGTTAAACCATCTCCAACTTTTTTGAGATTTTACATACTAACAACAAATTCCATTCTCTTCAAGCACCTTAGGTTAGGGAATGTTACTACTGAAAATTCATCCCCAATATATATACATATATGCATATATGAATTATTCTTCACTCTTTTTTGATTTTTTTTTCAAATAAACCAACCAATCTCTTCTCAACTTCTTCAACATTAAAACAACATTAAGTGTTCTTGAGCGATAGAGGTGCAAACAACTAATATATTACATAAATTGGTAAGGTTTATAACGTGGGTGCCAAAGAAATAGGATTAACGGCTCAAAATGTTTGACTAAGATATATACAATTAGGTGGAAATAATTATCAAACTGGTTCAACAAAGAAATGCCTATATCATCTCCTAAACTGAATAATGCTACTATTTCGCTTTGCAAAACACTTGGGGGCAAGTTCTAAACATCAACTATTATACACAGAATATTCCAGCAATCCTTACTCACACATTGGCACACAATTCACTCAAGCTTGGATCTTTCTCGACTCTCTAGTCAAAGCAGTTAAGCATAGTCATAATTATACAATTTAAGGCACTTACTTTAGAATCAAGAATTGAGATTTGAACATCACAAATAAGGCATATATCACTTTTCAAGCATGTGCATTTGAGAAGAATTAACTCTGTAATTTAGGAAATTTTTTTTCAATTGACATAAAGGAGAAAAAAAAATTACTATACCCGGTTCAAATACACCATTGGAAAAGAACCATGGCATAAAGAAAAACCAAGGGGAATTATTTAAATTAAACCAAAACTAGGGTACATTAAACTGAAAAATAAAATAAACAAAAATATATTATTTTTTGTTTTTTTTCGAATTAATTCTGATTTTTTTTTCGTTTTTTTTCTGACTAAATCGAGAAAATATAGTAGCAATATTTCGAAATTAGGACTACTATCTATCAATACTGTAATTTAACAAAACAAACTAAAAGCAACTTTAACACACTAAATAAAATAAATAAATAAATAAATAATTAAACTCAATCAAACAAAGAGCAATTTGACAAAGTAAATACATTATAATAGGGGCAAACCACCCCACACTTAAAAACTTGCATTGTCCCTAATGCAAAATAAAAACAAAATAGATCAGAAAAAATACTCCCTGAGGCCATTGGCCTAAGCATCTTCTTCTTCAAATGTGCGCAGATATTCCTCGTCTTCTGAGGGAACATTGTCCCCATCCCCATCCTTGTCGGCTACTGGATGCAACCTCAGGTAGTCCAATGTTTGATCTTTTGCTTGGGCGCCTAGACATTTTATCTGCACAACATGATATATTAGCTAAAAAATCATTTTAAGAGCAGGTGGAGTAAATACCCTACACTTTTGTTAATATCATGTTGACACTTAGTATGTATAACAGGGATTCAGACAACCCTGTTCTTCAATTAGAATGATATAATGTTTATCGGTCTACCTAATATTAGAGATACTTACTACAATTGTACATAAAAATAAAAAATATAAACTAAGCTGATAATATAAACAATAAACATAAAAAGAAATTAGTCTATTTTACAAAATTCAAAATTATTATACAAAATATACTACATAGGCGTATATACAAATCCTACATAGACAATATACAATGTGAACTACTTTTTGCTTCCACCTTGAACTTATGAATTGTACCCCTAACAAGGCATCAAGTCTGTTGCTATGCTTCTTTGGTGGGGCTACAAAGATAACCAGGCCAAGTAATAAAATTTCCACTCGACACTTCTCGGCCTTTGGATGAGGAATGTAATTTTTGCTTTTTGGCACAATAAATTCAAGAATATAGTCACTTTCATCCTCACTCTTTGACTTCCCCATAGGGTCAGGTGGCTCGATTACTATCTTACTATCTAAACACAATGTGGAAAAATAATTGGAATGAGGTCTAATGCGCCATAACTCATGAATTTTACTAGTATTTACATCCCCATTTATACAAACACTCAATTCTTCTAAAGTAATGTTAACTACTCCCTCACATGACTCTGGAGCACTCTTCTTAACATGGACATCCTCAAGAAAAATATGATCTAATGATTGGTATTCTTGTTTTAGCTCCTCTATTTGGTATAGAAGATTTTTTTCAGCTTCATACAACTCATCATTAAATTGTTGGGCGTTACACGCATCAACCTTTGCCCTCAAATCTGAAATCCAAGTTATGCACAACCAAGCCAAAATTATCACTTTTTTGTGCAAGCTCATCTCTCTCCTTAGACCAATCTTTCATCACCGTTGTTAGTAAACAACGTCGTTTCGCAGAATCCACTAATCGAGAATATCCGTCCCAATACCAACCCTTACTCCCATATTCAAATTCAGATGTCCAAGAGGTGAGGTCATGACTAGCAAAAAAATACGGGCCATAAAAATCTTTGATTAACCAAGCGTCTTCATCATTAACCTTACCTCTGTATATTTCATCCTCAGATGTCATCCTGAGAGAACTAGAAACATACTAAGAGAAAAATCAAATAGTTATAAAAATAACGTATTTTCAAAAAGAAAAGAAAATAAACTTTTAAAGATAATAATAAAAGTCTAACCCAGAAGAATAGTTAATGTCTAATTCCCCGACAACGGCGCCAAAAACTTGGTGCGACCAAAACACTCACGCAAGTGTACGCGATCGACAAGTAATATAGTAGTAAATAAAGTATCATTCCCAGGAGGAATTGTGATCAACTTATCGACTGATGTAGACTCAAACAATTATCAATTCAAGCTAAATTATCACAAAATATATAAAGAACCAATTTACAACTTACTTAATAATTGCACAATAATTCAACACAAAATTACTACACCAATTTCACAATATGTTTATAACAATTTGGATAAATATATTCCCGGGTCATGGACTTGCTAGAAATTATGCTACTATTTTAGCTTAAAATGGATTTATTGAATTATCCGGGTTATTGATTATAGGGTTAATAATATTCATAAGAATCTTTCGAGTTCTTATGCATCTATTCAAGTTAAACTAATACCTATATGTCTATGGTATTAATATTAGCAAGAATGCATTTACAACTCCTATTTTTCAACCAAACAAGGCAATTAAGTATATGTCTATCTTAATTGCGAATTCTTCACCCGATGCCCGAGATTCAAAACTTGTTCTATTTGATTTTATATGCAACCAAGAATTTCCTTTGTCAAGTTTAATTCAAGATTCATAAATAATATTTCACTGTTAGCTACGCAGTAAAATAATTAGAAGCAGAATCAAATAAACAACCCATAACAATAAATTCAAGATCTTCAATCTAAGCTTCAAATAACATAATTATCTAACATCCATGACCCAAGGATACTAGAGTTTTTAGCTACTCATAATCATACAAAAATCAACAATAAAAGTCTTAAACATAATATTAACAAACAAATAGAAGAAAGTTTAGAAGAACTCTTTGAATCCTTGCTCCAAGATGTTGTTCTTCTTCTCCTTTCTTAGCTCCAAGATGAAGCTCTACCTTCTTCTATGGCTTTTTCTCCCTTAAAATCTGATCTTTTTCTTTCTCAATAATGGATCTTTACTTTATGTAAGTTGAGTAGATCCCCTCAGTTTCCCATTTTCCCCCAACATCCATGACCCAAGAATACTAGAGTTTTTAGCTACTCATAATCATACAAAAATCAACAATAAAAGTCTTAAACATAATATTAACAAACAAATAGAAGAAAGTTTAGAAGAACTCTTTGAATCCTTGCTCCAAGATGTTGTTCTTCTTCTCCTTTCTTAGCTCCAAGATGAAGCTCTACCTTCTTCTATGGCTTTTTCTCCCTTAAAATCTGATCTTTTTCTTTCTCAATAATGGAGCTTTACTTTATGTAAGTTGAGTGGATCCCCTCAGTTTCCCATTTTGCCCATAAATAATTGATTTCCCGTACTGGACTAGAGCGGAAGCGCATGACCAGTGCATGACCCGCGCTAGTGGGGTTTCTTTCTGTCCAAATCATTGAACTAGCGCGGGAGCACATGACCAGCGCTAGTGGGGTTTTCTCTTGTTAAGATGTTGCTGCTCAACTTTTTGCCATTTGACTCCATTCTTCACTTGATTACCATCATAAATCCTCATTTGTTTATTGAACTCCTGTGAGACATTAAAGTCATGATTAGAGCCAATTTTTGCATTATTTGAACATTTACAATAGTAAACCATCCTTAAGTTGAGCTAAAACATAGGCTATATTAAACAATTTAGCCTATTATCAACACCCCACACTTAGCTTATTGCTAGTCCTCGAGCAATTAACATACACTTCATATAAGGACGATCTTTTTATCAAACAATTTCTTGTAATAACACATGTTGACACTTAGGTACCAATTCATAATAATTCAACCTCAAGACATGACTCACAAGTGCCACGCATTTTCATAACTTGCTTACTTGCTCTAACACAAAGGTCAAAAATTCTCCTTGCCTTTAAAAATTCATGTGCCCTCCCACAAATAATATAGACTAGTTCCTCTCAAAATAATAATCAAGAATATTCAGGAACTCAAAATAGGAAGAATTAACTCACTCTCAGAATAGAAATTCATGTGCAACAGGTGACATACTATATGCTTGCCCCTAGTGTAATACTCTACTAATTGAACTTATTCAGTCAAGGATCTAGTAAGACTTTTATTGGTTGTAATGTAGGCTAGAAAAAAAAAAGTGTGAAAAATATAGAATGTAGTAACTATACCTCTTTGAACACTTCCATACATACAACATATTTCAAAATTCCAGCATCATTCCTATGTTAAACAATCTCCAACCTTTTTGAGATTTTACATACTAACAACAAATTCCATTCTCTTCAAGCACCTTAGGTTAGGGAATGTTACTACTGAAAATTCATCCCCTATATATATACATATATACATATATGAATTATTCTTCACTCTTTTTTTGATTTTTTTTCAAATAAACCAACCAATCTCTTCTCTACTTCTTCAACATTAAAACAACATTAAGTGCTCATGAGAGATAGAGGTGCAAACAACTAATATATTACATAAATTGGTAAGGTTTATAACGTGGGTGCCAAAGAAATAGGATTAACGGCTCAAAAGGTTTGACTAAGATATATACAATTAGGTGGAAATAATTATCAAACTGGTTCAACAAAGAAATGCCTATATCATCTCCTAAACTGAATAATGCTACTATTTCGCTTTGCAAAACACTTGGGGGCAAGTTCTAGACATCAACTATTATATACAGAATATTCCAGCAATCCTCACTCACACATTGGCACACAATTCACTCAAGCTTGGATCTTTCTCGACTCTCTAGTCAAAGCAGTTAAGCATAGTCATAATTGTACAATTTATGGCACTTACTTTAGAATCAAGAATTGAGATTTGAACATCACAAATAAGGCATATATCACTTTTCAAGCATGTGCATTTGAGAAAAATTAATTCTTTAATTTAGGAACTTTTTATTCAATTGACATAAAGGAGAAAAAAAAAATTACTATACCCGGTTCAAATACACCCTTGGAAAAGAACCATGGCATAAAGAAAAACCAAGGGGAATTATTTAAATTAAACCAAAACTAGCGTACATTAAACTGAAAAATAAAATAAACAAAAATATATTGTTTTTTGTTTTTTTCGAATTAATTAAGATTTTTTTTTCGTTTTTTTTTTCAACTAAATCGAGAAAATCTAGTAGCAATATTTCGAAATTAGGACTAATATCTATCAATACTGTAATTTAACAAAACAAACTAAAAGCAACTTTAACACACTAAATAAAATCAAAATAAAATCAAATAATTAAACTCAATCAAACAAAGAGCAATTTGACAAAGTAAATACATTATAATAGGGGCAAACCACCCCACACTTAAAAACTTGCATTGTCCCTAATGCAAAATAAAAACAAAATAGATCAGAAAAAATACTCCCTGAGGCCATTGGCCTAAGCATCTTCTTCTTCAAATGTGCGCAGATATTCCTCGTCTTCTGAGGGAACATTGTCCCCATCCCCATCCTTGTCGGCTACAAGATGCAACCTCAGGTAGTCCAATGTTTGATCTTTTTCTTGGGCACCTAGACATTTTATCTGCACAACATGATATATTAGCTAAAAAAATCATTTTAAGAGCAGGTGGAGTAAATACCCCACACTTTTGTTAATATCATGTTGACACTTAGTATGTATAACAGGGATTCAGACTACCCTGTTCTTCAATTAGAATGATATAATGTTTATCAGTCTACCTAATATTAGAGATACTTACTACAATTGTACATAAAATAAAAATTACAAACTAAGCTGAAAATATAAACAATAAACATAAAAAGAAATTAGTCTATATTACAAAATTCAAAATTATTATACAAAATATACTACATAGGCGTATATACAAATCCTACATAGACAATATACAATGTGAACTACTTTTTGCTTCCACCTTGAACTTATGAATTGTACCCCTAACAAGGCATCAAGTCTGTCGCTATGCTTCTTTGGTGGGGCTACAAAGATAACCAGGCCAAGTAATAAATTTTTCACTCGACACTTCTCGGCCTTTGGATGAGGAATGTAATTTTTGCTTTTTGGCACAATAAATTCAAGAATATAGTCACTTTCATCCTCACTCTTTGAATTCCCCATAGGGTCAGGTGGCTCGATTACTATCTTACTATCTAAACACAATGTGGAAAAATGATTGGAATGAGGTCTAATGCGCCATAACTCATGAATTTTACTACTATTTACATCCCCATTTATACAAACACTCAATTCTTCTAAAGTAATGTTATCTACTCCCTCACATGACTCTAGAGCACTCTTCTTAACATGGACATCCTCAAGAAAAATATGATCTAATGATTGGTATTCTTGTTTTAGCTCCTCTATTTGGTCTAGAAGATTTTTTTCAGCTTCATACAACTCATCATTAAATTGTTGGGCATTACACGCATCAACCTTTGCCCTCAAATCTGAATCCAAGTTATGCACAACCAAGCCAAAATTATCACTTTTTTGTGCAAGCTCATCTCTCTCCTTAGACCAATCTTTCATCACCGTTGTTAGTAAACAACGTCGTTTCGCAGAATCCACTAATCGAGAATATCCGTCCCAATACCAACCCTTACTCCCATATTCAAATTCAGATGTCCAAGAGGTGAGGTCATGACTAGCAAAAAAATACGGGCCATAAAAATCTTTGATTAACCAAGCGTCTTCATCATTAACCTTACCTCTGTATATTTCATCCTCAGATGTCATCCTGAGAGAACTAGAAACATACTAAGAGAAAAATCAAATAGTTATAAAAATAACGTATTTACAAAAAGAAAAGAAAATAAACTTGTAAAGATAATAATAAAAGTCTAACCTAGAAGAATAGTTAATGTCTAATTCCCCGACAACGGCACCAAAAACTTGGTGCGACCAAAACACTCACGCAAGTGTACGCGATCGACAAGTAATATAGTAGTAAATAAAGTATCATTCCCAGGAGGAATTGTGATCAACTTATCGACTGATGTAGACTCAAACAATTATCAATTCAAGCTAAATTATCACAAAATATATAAAGAACCAATTTACAACTTACTTAATAATTGCACAATAATTCAACACAAAATTACTACACCAATTTCACAATATGTTTATAACAATTTGGATAAATATATTCCCGGGTCATGGACTTGCTAGAAATTATGCTACTATTTTAGCTTAAAATGGATTTATTGAATTATCCGGGTTATTGATTATAGGGTTAATAATATTCATAAGAATCTTTCGAGTTCTTATGCATCTATTCAAGTTAAACTAATACCTATATGTCTATGGTATTAATATTAGCAAGAATGCATTTACAACTCCTATTTTTCAACCAAACAAGGCAATTAAGTATATGTCTATCTTAATTGCGAATTCTTCACCCGATGCCCGAGATTCAAAACTTGTTCTATTTGATTCTATATGCAACCAAGAATTTCCTTTGTCAAGTTTAATTCAAGATTCGTAAATAATATTTCACTGTTAGCTACGTAGTAAAATAATTAGAAGCAGAATCAAATAAACAACCCATAACAATAAATTCAAGATCTTCAATCTAAGCTTCAAATAACATAATTATCTAACATCCATGACCCAAGAATACTAGAGTTTTTAGCTACTCATAATCATACAAAAATCAACAATAAAAGTCTTAAACATAATATTAACAAACAAATAGAAGAAAGTTTCGAAGAACTCTTCGAATCCTTGCTCCAAGATGTTGTTCTTCTTCTCCTTTCTTAGCTCCAAGATGAAGCTCTACCTTCTTCTATGGCTTTTTCTCCCTTGATATCTGATCTTTTTCTTTCTCAATAATGGAGTTTTACTTTATGTAAGTTGAGTGGATCCCCTCAGATTTTCCATTTTGCCCCCAAATAATTGATTTCCCGGACTGGACTAGCGCGGGAGCGCATGACCCGCACTAGTGGGGTTTCTTTCTATCCAAATCACTGAACTAGCGCGGGAGCGCATGGCCAGCGCATGACCAGCGCATGACCAGTGCATGACCAATGCTAGTGGGGTTTTCTCTTGTTAAGATGTTGCTGCTCAACTTTTCATCATTTGACTCCATTCTTCTCTTGATTACCATCATAAATACTCATTTGTTTATTGAACTCCTATGAGACATTAAAGTCATGATTAGAGCCAATTTTTGCATTATTTGAACATTTACAATAGTAAACCATCCTTAAGTTGAGCTAAAACATAGGCTATATTAAACAATCTAGCCTATTATCATACTTCATAGTCAATAAAAACCTCTAATTTCGGTATTTAAGCTTTACATATCAAGTAAGGTTGATAAATTCATTTCCTATTTGTTAGAACTCACTGGACGGTGATCGGAAGCCATGAGTTCAATTTATTTCTCTTTTAGTGGACTGTTTTGTAGTCCACTCGTGTTGGCCTATTGTGCTGCTAATTTATGGGGTTTGGAAGGATGAAGGGTGTGGAGAAACGCCACATATGGTAGGGTAGTAGGCTGATTGCTCGTCTTTTCAATTTCAGGCTAATTGATAATTTGTTTATTGGGTGTGTTATGGTATATTTGGGATTTTTGTTGTATTAAAGGTCCCATTGTAGTTGTTTTTTTTTTTTGAGTTGCTGATTGTATTTTATTTGTATCTCACCTATACTAGGCTTGAGGGAGCAGTAAAGTCAAGGGAAATGCTGCCCGTTTGATTTTAGAATCGAGTTATCATTTGAGATACATGATATACTAGCACCATCTAAGTTGTACATGTATTTCTTTGTTATAGGGTTGGCACGCTAGTTGTCATGAGCTTGTTGTTGATGTTTTTCTTATTTTATTGCTCTATTTTTTTTTTGGTATCTGGTATTGGATGAGGACCTTGTTACAGGGGAGATGCTGCCAAAATTTACATAAACCTACTAGTTTGAGTTGCGGACTTAGCCTTTACTCATCACTGAGTTTGAATCTCCTTATGCCATGGTATATTGAGTTGAGTTGTTTGAGGAATTTCTTGGAAGGTATTAAGGACTAGTTAAGGTATGTTAAGGCTATCCATTCTTTCCTTTTGGCATGATCCATATGATACAAACGAAATGAGCGAACGCGAAACTTTCACAAATGACTCTATTCTTAGAATTACTAGGGATGCCTATGTTCTTGATTCCCCATGTGTCCTATTATTATATTGTCTGTTCATGGGTCTCAGAAAATACGTAAGTTGATAAAGTTTATTTAATGATATTAACCAAAGGCATTTGATCGTATGACATCCCGAGAGATCTTATTGACTTCCTTCACTATGCATTGTATTCATTTATACATGTATATTGACCCATGACCAGATGGCATTATATGTGTGTATATTATATGTATATGGGGTACAGAGAAAAGTTATGGCATTATATACTTACCACCACCTGATCAGCTAGTATACGTTGATAATTTTGCCCACAAAGGGCGAGATGATATGATGGGATGCCCTCAGAGGCTTGATGATGTTATGTACGCATATACCTATGCATGATATGACATTTATATGCATATGAATGACATTATAAATATTTCATGACTCTTAGAGCTATTTATACATATAGGTTGAGTTCTTTACTCCATGTTTCTTTCATGTCTTGTATATACTACTTACATACCTTATATACTTGGTACTTTATTTGTACTGATGTCGCTTTTGCCTGGGGATGCTGTGTTTCATGCCCGCAGGTCCCGATAGACAGGTTGACTTTCCTCCTAGTAGGCTATCAGCTCAGCGAAAGGTGTTTGTGTACTCCACTTGCTCCAGAGTTGCCTATTTGGTCAGTATGATTTGGACATGTATTGATTGGTATGGAGGGGCCCTGTCCTGACCTTTATGACGTTTATGTACTCTTAGAGGCTTGTAGAGAGATGTCACGTATATGGATACTTGTATGGGCTAATCGGCCTATGTTTTAAGTGTACAAATGATCATGTCGTCCTCATAGGATCGTATGTCATATGTGTAAGTCTTTCTATCATGTTAGGTCGTCCTATGTCTTGCATTCCCTTATATTTTATTCTGGTTATCTCATGACGACTCTTCTGGACCATTTATCCATGAGGGTGTGATAAGAAAGATATGTTATGTTGGTACTCAGTTGGCACTGCATAGCCGTCGTGGCCCTTCAGTTTGGGTCGTGACATAGTCGTTATCCTCACCTATTTTCCACTTTAGGTATGTCTCTATGCACATTTGAGGACGAATATTTTTTTAATAAGGGAGATTGTAACGACCCCTTCAGTCATTTTTGTGTAATTTAACCCCATTTTCCCTTTTGATGTTTCACACATGTGTATTTGTGATTTTATGACTAGCGGGTTGGTTAGTTTTTTTCCAAAAAGGTTTTGGGTTGATTTTACCCTTTGGTTCTTGGCTTAGAAGCATATGTTAAAACTGTTGACCAAACTTTTACCTTTGTGATAATGATCCCGGAATGGTGATTAGATGGCTCAAATAGTTTTGTATTGTTATTTTTGACTTGTGCATGTTGCTGGAATCAAATTCGGAAGTTCATAGGTTGATTTGTGTTATTTTGTCGAATATTGGCAATTTGAGGTTTCAAAGTTTGACTGTAGGTTGAATTTTTGATATAGGGTTTGGGATTTTGTTTTGGGACTTGGAATAGGTCCATTATGCTATTTAGAACTTGTCTTCAAAATTTGATGTCATTTGGAGTTGATTTGATAGGATCTGGACGCTTGATTGCAATTCTAAAGATCCTTGAACTTTTCTTTGAAGTTCATGCATTTTGGTGTCCGGTTCATGGTTCTAGATTTTATTTTGTATTTTGATCACACGAGCGAGTTTTGTATGATCTTTTTAGACATGTGTGGATGTTTGGGTTGTAGTTTTAAGGGCTCAGATAAGTTTCACATGTGTTTCAGAGAGGTATGGACTGAATTAGGATTTTATGGTGTGCTGGTTCTTTGATGTAGCAGTTGCGAGCACTAGCCTCGCAATTGTGAACTATGTGTCATTCTGGGTAGGTTCGCATTTGCAACATTATAGTCGCATTTGCGAAGGGAACATGCTTCCCAATTGCGAAGCCTATGTCGCATTTGCGACTTCCCATTTCAGCTGACATCTACATCTAAACAAAAGATTAGAAAGTTGGGATTTCATATTATTTTATCATATTTTTGAACCCTAGGCTCGGTAAGAGGTGATTTGTAGAGGGGATATTCATCTACAACATTGGATAAGTCATTTTAATCAATTTCCAATTTTATTTCATGATTATATCTTATATTTAACATCAAATTTATGATAATCAAAGAGGAAATTGGGTATCTTTGACAATATTTTGAAAAATAATGATTTGAGTTTTGAGAGTTGATTTGGACTCGAATTTGAAAACTAATCACACATATGGACTCGTGGGGTTATGATTAGTTGGAATTTGCCCTTGGACCAAAGTTTTGACCGGGCGAGTTCGAAATTGACTTTTGTTGATTTTTTGGAAAATGTATAAAGATCATAGCTTTATCTGTTGTAATTGATTTCTCTTGCATTGTTTGATGCTATTAAGTCATTTTTGGTTAGATTTGAGCTATGTGGAGGCAATTTTTAGGGGAAAAGCTATTTTTGAGGGTTGAGTTGCCCTAGTTGAGGTAATTATGTTGCCTAACTTTGTGTGGGAGAACTACCCCATAAGATTTGGGTTAAATGTGTTATTTGTGCTATGTGAAGACGTGTACGCAAGGTGACGAGTGTGTACATGTGCTATATATGGTATTTGACCGGTTTAGATTACTTAAACTCTTTGCATGTCTTTAATTGAATTGTCACAACATGTTATATTTTTCTTTGTTAATCTACTCTTACATGCTTTATTCGACGTTGTTGACACTTGTTCTACCTCTTACTTGTTATATTTTCTCTTATATGCTTTAGTTGAAGTGCTACCTTTCTAATTGTCTTGTTACTCTTTATTGTTGCATTACTCTTACTTGAAGTTGTTATGTCGTGGGGATTATCTTCTTGTTGGTGTATTGACATTGAACTTATGAAAGCTACTATCATATTGAGGTTGAAGTTGTTGATTTTGAGTTATCTTTCCTTTGTTGAGCATTTATCATTTATCTTGTCATTTTTGAGATTCTTGTACACATTGTGATTGAGCGGTGGGCTAATTGTTGTGGAAACAATTGTATTGTTGATTTGGCAAGTTGTGGCATATAGGCACTTGTAGTGTGAGTTGGTATTGTGTTGTGAATTGATATGCATGCGGTGGTATAATGATTGTGGTTGATATGTATGCGGTGAGATAAGATGGGCTTGATACGCGTGTTGCTAGTAAGAAAATTACTTGAAGCCACGCAGTGAGCTAAGGTGGGATAAAACACGTGTAGCTATTTCGGGAAAAATAATTTTCAACACTAAATGTAAGGCTCACGCGGTGATATAAGGAAAGATTGTGATTGGTATTGTGAACTGTGTATACGAGGCAGTGTTGTGATTCTTGTTGTACATTCCATGTGGAAAGGTTAATTGGTTGAACAGTTCTTGTTGTTTTTCTTCCTTGTCTTACATGTTCTTGTCTGTATTTAATTATTCCAAATAGTATGAGTACATTCATGTAGAGCTTAAGACTTTGTTCCACCAGGTTTTGGGAAGTTGCTGACAGTTGTATTATGATAGTTTAAATGCTTTAATTTGATGTTTTATTATTATTTCTATTGTTTCTCATTGCTTGTTAGGCTTACCTAGTCTTAGAGACTAGGTACCATCACCGCATCCTAAGGTAGGAAGTAGCGGACGTGACACAATGCAAGTCTGTAGGCCACCTCACCAACTCTCTCAATGATCTCAAAAGGACCAATGTTGCGAGTGATCAACTCGCATTCTTCCCGAACCTCATCACACCCTTCATGGGTTAAACTCTGAGCAAAACTCCCCCACCCTCCATGAATGCTACATCATGAGCCCTCCGACCAACAAAACTCTTATTCCCGGACTAGGCTGTAAAAAGTTGATCCTGAATCAACTTGACTTTCTCAAAGGCATCCAAAACCAAATTAGTTTCCAACAATGTAGCCTACCCACGTTCAAACCATCCAACCAAAGAATGACATAGCCTCTTATATAAGTCCTCGTAAAGAGCCATTTGGATGCTTGCCTTATAGCTGTTGTTGTAGGTGAACTCCGCGAGTGGTAGAAACGGATCCCATAAACCTGCGAAATCAATAATATAGACACATAGAATGTCCTCCAATATATGAATTTGAACTCAGACTATCCATCTATCTGGGAATGAAACACTATACTGAACTCAAGACGCATGCGCAACTCACACTGCACGGCTCATAAAAAATGCGATGTGAACCGCTTGCCACGGTCAAAAATGATGGAAATAGGCACGCCATGCAGACGAATTATCTCCCGAATGTAAATCTAAGCCAACTGCTCCGAAGAATAGGAAGTCATCACCGGAATAAAGTGCGGACTTAGTCAACTAGTCCACAAGAAGCCAGACTGCGTCATGTTTCTTCAAGGTCCTTGGTAAGACTACCACAAAGTCCATAATTATGCACTCCCACTTCTACTCCGATATCTCAAATCTCTGAATTAACCCTTCCATTTTCTGATGCTCATACTTCACATGTTGACAATTGAAACACCAAGTGACATAAGCAACAATGTATTTCTTCATTCGCCACCACCAATGGTGCAGTTTCAAGTCACGTTATATTTTTGTGACACCTAGGTAAATGGAATAGTGCGAGCTGTGAACCACCTCAAGGATTAAAACTCTCAACCCATCAACATTTGGAATACAAATCCCGCATTGGAACCGCATAACACATTCATCACCAATCACAACCTCCTTAGCACCACCCTGCTGCACAGTGTCCCTCAACACCACCAAGTGAGGTCATCAAATTGGCTAGCCTTAATACGCTCCAACAACATAAATGTACCACAACACAAGCAAGAACCCGGCTAGGATCCGAAACATGCAATCTCATAAACCGATTGGCAAAAGCCTGAACGTCCATGGCTAGTGGCCTCTACTACTGGTAAATATGCCGAGTTGCCCATGCTCTTAGCCTTCATAGTCAATGCATCAGCCTCCATATTGGCCTTCCTCGCATGATATAATATAGTTATATATTAGTCTTTGAGCAACTCTAACCATCTCTGCAGCCACAAATTAAGGTCATTCTGCTACAACAGGTTATGGAGACATCGATGGTCGGTATAGATGTTACAATGAATGCCATATAATAGAGACCCTAAATCTTCAGCAGGTGAACAATGGATGCCAACTCTAACTGCCGAGATATGTAGGACATCATCCTATCGTCCTGCATCAACACTATGCCAAGCCCAATACGCAATGCATCACAATACACAGTATAAGATCCCAAACCTGTAGGCAACACCAACACCAGGGTTGTAGTCAATGCAGTCTTGAGCTTCTGAAAGCTCGCCTCACACTCGTTGGACCATCTGAAAAGAGCACCTTTCTAGGTCAATCTAGTTAAAAGAGTTGTGATGGATGAAAAACCCTCAAGAAATGGTGATGATAACCTACCAAACTCAAAAAAATCTCTAATTCTTTGTAGTTGAAGGTGATCTGTGCAAACTCTAAACTACCTTAATCTTCTTCGGATCCACCTTGATCCCCTCACTAGACACAACATGGCCCAAAAAATGCCACTGAATTAAGCCAAAACTCACACTAGGAGAATTTCACATATAATTTCTTCTCCCTTAATGTCTAGAGCACGATCCTCAAGTGCTGCTCATAATCCTCCCGATTGTGACAATATAACAATAGATCGTCAATGAAAAAGATAATAAAAGAATCACGATATGGATGGAACACACAGTTAATCAAGTGCCTGAATGTTGCTGCGGGAATGGTCAGTCCGATGACATCACCAAAAACTCATAGTTACCATAACGAGTCTAGAATGTCATCTTCAGGATATCTAAATCTCGGATCTTTAGCTGATGATACCCTGACCTTAAGTAAATCTTTGAGAATACCTGAGCACCTTGAAGCTGGTCGCACAATTCATCAATACGTGTTAGTGAGTACTTGTTCTTGATTGTCACTTTGTTTAGTTGTATGTAATCAATACACATTATGGGGAAGACCCATTCCCTTATCTCCAACCATGCGAAAATCCTCTCTACACTCGCTTCTTCTCCAAGAAACCCTAGCTGCCACTGCTTAGTTCCTCTCTGATTCAAACCTAGAGATGGAATCTGCCTATGATATACTAACATTATTAATCTTCTCTCATCATTGGTCGCCCGTTTATGGTGTTGCTTAGGTATTTGCCTATGTTTGGCAAGTATCACTTCCGAGATCGATCTAGAATGGCTCGAATCTTTGATTTTGGGTATTATTCAATCTATAAACGCTCAACAAAGAGCGATTTACACTCTTGGATTGATTTTCAAACGATTGAACGCTTATTAGGTTTTGAGACTCTCTATATCCTTTACTGATTTTGATTTGCATGTTATATTTTCTTTCCTTATTTGCACTTAATTGAATGTTTTCCATGTTTGTCCTTTCAATTTCTGCTACTATATTAACCCTTCCCCAAATCCCCAAAGAGAGACCAAAATCACTATTATTCTCTCACCCTCATTTATTCTATACTGTTTTCAGACTTGAGATTTTGGGCAGCTAAAAGCCAAGCCCACTGGAATACTCTCTGCCCCTCTAGTGCGAGCACTACTCGGTGCTCATTCGAAGTTTATGTAAACTCTGATGTACTAGAGTTTGGATTTCCTGTTGTTGTTCTTACATTGCTACTGACTCCCCAATTTGTTGTTAAATTGGCAAATTGTTAAGTGATCAATCCCTCAAAATTATGTTTCTTCCCTGTTTGTGTTCATGCTTTTGAACATCATATTATATGGACCTTTCTAAGTTAGTATGATACTACGTCGACCTCGCTTTGAATTTCTTCTGCAATCCTTCATCAAAACTTGTATAAGTTTGCTTATGATCATTTAGTGTAGCCAATTTGGGATGAATCCTAGGTTGTTATGCTTGTTCGAGGCTGTCATGTTTATGTATGCTTAAATTCCTACATTGACTATCTAATATTAAGTCTTTTCTCATGTTTCACTTTGAACACTTGCACTTAAACTCTTTTGGAATTAATGTCTGCCTAGAATTTGCTTTTATGAGTCCCTTTATGTTGAATCCTTATGTGTAATCTGTTGCTACCCTGCAAATTGATCCCTGATCATCCCATATTGCAACATTGTTTTAGTATCTAGCCAAACATGTTTCTCTGCTAATTTAACTCTGACGATTGTATTCCTCGACTTGTTAATCTCGTACCCTCCAGTATTGCCTAAATGTCTAGTTGAATCTCAATGAATTTATCTCCTTCTATTACACATGGTCAATTGGTATATGTCTTGAAATCTGCCTTTTTTATTAACCTTAAATTGTTATGTCTACTTACTCTAAGTTCTTCGATTTTGAATCTTTATATTACACCCAGAATGTTATGTTGTTGTCGACAATTGTAAGACCATGCCTACCAGTCTGTTTGTTAGGTTGTTTAGGTTCTCAGGATAGAAACCTTCATGTGAAATTACTATTCTCTTGACTATCACTCTGTCTGTTTTCTATGATAAAAATTCCTAAGTCCAAAGTCCCTTTGACTAATTCTAGACATTACCTTAAGCTTGATTCCTGAAGTTTCGCATTTTATGTGTTCACTCTATTAATTAAATAGACCTGCCTCTTAAGCCTTCCTACTGTGTGACTACATTTAGTATGTTACACCCTTCCCCTTTATCAAATTATTTCTCACGCATGGACTTATGTTGTTTTCAGTGTAAAATTTGCCCCAAGCCCTACTTATTCTCCTAATTATCACGTTCTTGACTTAATCAATCCTGCCACTTTTATTTCTAAAATGCCAGTGTGTTTCATGTGAATCATACTAGCTGTTGTATAATTATTTCTCTACGAAGTATTGTTTCAGGGTTGTTTAGTTGATTTCATGTGTGCTCCATTAACTTATTTAGTAAGTGGTCAATTTGTATATTGGGCTTGGTATGAATTCATGTATGGCATTGGGCTGTGCTAGTGGACACACTCTCCTGTTTGAGAAACGTTTGGATCTGGGCCTGCTATTTGTGTTGAAGAAAGCCTATTGAAGACCCAGGAAATACGTGGTTACATTAGTTTAGGCTTTCTCCTAGGCTTGCATTTGTTCCTTATGTAATATTTGTACTTGTACTCATTATCTGGGCCTGTAATAATTTGTAAACAAACATTTTTGATATTAATGAAATTGGGGGAAATGGGTATACTCTATTCTCTCACGAAAGGGTAAAAAACATGCCTATAGGGTATAAATGTTTTGTTTTCCATCTCGTTTTACATGCTCTGTTTCTGTACAAAGATAGAAAGCATGTCTATATGATGGTAGGCTATAATCTTGTATTTTAGTCGCTTATTGCACTATAATTCACTGCACTTTTATTGCATTTATACTTTAATCTCTAGTGTTTTGTATTTATTGTGTGTTTTATGCCTTGTAGGAGTGATTCCGAGTAATGCAGATGTTACAGAGCTAATTTGAGCTATTTGGAGCTTTGAAGTCTGAGTAAAATCCCAAAGGATTAAGTCGAGATCGTGTTTGAGGGTCGAGGACCAAGCCTGGATATTAAAAGGCAAGGAAAAATCCGTACTCTGAGAAATCTCCAAAGCCGTGGAGCGTGGAGCGACGTGTGCGGTGCCGCGGCTGCCCAATTTTTCTACCTTGTAAAAAGTGTTAGCTTCCTAATAAACCCCACTAGTGCCCCGCGTGGCGCGTCGCCCCATGCTGAGCTCCTGCGCAATTTTTACAAAGCCAGTGTCCTACTTTGACTAGGAGAAGGGGGTTTTATCTCGGCCCGACCCTATTAAGTATAAATACATGGGAAAATATTATTTTTGGGACTTTTGACAGATAATCGACCTAAGGAGGCTAAGGAAGAGTTGGAGGAGCAAAAGAACAAGGATTTCATCATTCCTTCCTCTCTTAAGTCAAGAGTTTGGATTGAATTTATGTCTTCCTATCTTTTTATCATATTTGTGATTAATTACTCTATGTCTATGGAATCACTTTAGGGTTTGATGGATTTGGTGTATTGATATTTGTTTGTGGATTATAATTCTAGTTTTATGTATTGAAGCTTTTTATTAGATGTTTTATTTGTTGCATATATATTCACTTGTTCATGTAATCGAGAGAGGCATAACTTGTGATATCTTTGGATTATATTGTTGGTTGAATTCATTAATTCTTCTTAGTAATTGGAAGAGGCTAAGAACCTAGTTAGGAGGATAATCGAGAAAGGTTCTCCTAAAGACCGATCCACTACGAAATTCTTGAATATCTTCACAGAGCTTAAATTGGTTCATCTCGTGAGCTAAAATTCATGTTTTCTTCAATTTTTCACATAAAAACTTTACAAAAAAGACATGGATTGCGCACAAAAATCAAGAGTCACTAAACGGGGCTAATCGAGGTCTTGAAATACTAAAATAAGTGCTAGAGCTCAAAATGACCTATCAGGTCATCACATTCTCCTACTCTAACACAAACGTTCATCCTCTAACGGACATAGAAAGGTATATGGGCTGGCGAAAAGGTATGGGTATCTACTCCACATATCGAACTCGCACTACCACGTAGCTGCCTTAATCGGCTGACCTCTCTACTGCACTCCAACATAAGGATAACTCTTAGACCTCAACTTCCGAACCTGTCATGCTAGAATGACCAACAGCTCCTCCTCGTAAGTTAAATCCTTGTCCAATTGAACTGAGCTAAAATTTAATACATGGCATGTATCACTGTGATATTTTCGTAGCATGGAGACATGGAACATTGGGTGAACTGCTGATAAGCTAGGTTGCAATGAAAGAATGTAGGCCACCTTACCAACTCTCTCATAGATCTCAAAGGGTCCCACATAGCTAAGTCTCAACTTGCCTTTCTTCATGAACCTCATGGCACCCTTCATGGGTGAAACCCGGATCAAAGCCCTCTCTCCAACCATGAATGAAACATCACAAACTCTCTGATCGGAACAACTCTTCTGCCTAGACTGTTTTGTGCGAAGTCGGTCCTGAATTATCTTGACCTTTTCCAAGGCATCCTGAACCAAATTGGTACCAAACTACTTAGTCTCTCCCAGCTTAAACCAACCATCTGGGGAATGACACCGCCTAGCATATAAAGCCTCATAAGAATCCATCTGAATAAGTAGCCTCATATCATCCAATATATGAATGGTGTGCTCGGACTGTCCATCCATCTGGGGTGAAATATTGTGCTCAACTCAACTCGTGTGCCTATCTCACATTTTACGGCCTTCCAGAAATTTGATGTGAATTATGTACCCCCATCAGGAATAATGGACATTGGCACACCGTGAAGATGAACAATCTCGCGGATATAGATCTCAGCTAACTATTCTGAAAAATAAGTAGATGCTACCGAAATGAAATACGTAGACTTAGTTAACATATCCTTAATGACCCATACTGCATCAAATTTCTTCAATATCTGTGGTACCCCTGCAACAAAATCCATAGTAATACGCTCCCACTTCTACTTGGGAATCTCAAGTATCTGAAGCAAACTAACATGCCTCTGATGCTCGTACTTCATTTGCTTGCAATTCAAACGCCGAGCCATATACGCAACTATATCTTTCTTCATTATTCTCCACCAATAATGTGGCCTAAAATCTTGATACATCTTGGCGGCACCCGGATGAATGGAATACATCAAACTGCACCCCTTCAAGAATCAACTCACGAAGCCCATCCACAGTTGACACACAAATCTGACACTACATCTGCAACACCCCGTCATATTTAACAGAAACATATTTGGTATCACCGTGCTGCACAGTGACCTTAAGGACAAGAAAATGGGGGTCATCATACTAACAATCTCTGATGTGCTCATACAATGAAGACCAAGAGACCGTTGAAGAAGGAACCCAACTAGGCTCCAAAACTGATGTGTTAGAGAATTTTGGCACATTTAATACAAATTACTTAGATTTTATCTTGTTTTAAATGCAATTATATTTTATACTTATGTAATTTTAATGTTTTTTAGTGTATGAGGCTTAAGGACCCAAGAACATGTAAATGAAATCAAAAAGCCGCAAAAGGACAAGAAAAAGGCAAAATGTGATCGCAGATGTGAATATGCGGACCGCAAATCCAACATGTGGACCTCATAATGCTCGAAGGAATCTCAAAGCCCAACAATCTATTGGCCAAATTCAAGCGCAAGAAATGCGGTCCATTATGCGACTGTATAACAGTTTTGCAGGTGGCAGAATGGATCGCAAACTCTTTATAGAAGTTGCTGAAGGCGGAAAATGCATTGACAAATGCGATCGCAAATCAACAATGCAGACCGCATAACCCAAATGCAACGACTACCTGGGAACTAGGGTTTTGAAGATGCGACGGCTATGATGAGAATGCGGACCGCAAATCTGTTATGCGACAGAAATGCGGTCCATAATTAACCTGGAAGGGCATTTTTGTCCGAAATTGGTCCCGAGTTTTAGCCCACTATAAATAGATTTATTGGGGTTTTGTGGGGGCATCTTGTCTGGTTTTTGAGATACATTCCAACCTTTGAATATTCCACTCTTTTGGAAGCTTTAGGAGTGAAGAATTTTGCACTTTGTAAGCTTTATGGCATTTAATATTCTCATCTTTTTGTATTTTAGCATAAGTAGCTAGCTTTAAATACTAAGGTTGTAGACCCTAAATGGGTGTTATATTAATGGGTGTTTAACATTGAATATATATATATATAATGGTTGGTTGATATATATTTATTTCTCATTCTTCATTTATTGTTGGTGGTTGCAAACATTAACAAGAGCCATTAAACTCTTTCTTTACTTGGAAAAGTGAGTTAGAGTTTGGTAGAAGTAATTATCATAGACTCAAGGCTTTAAACCTTGTTTAATAGAATCGCTTAGGAATAAGTGGGTCTTATTTGGCATAAATTGATTTCTCTTAATTGCAACTCTTTTATATTTGGAAAAATCATAAAGTGGAAATACTACCCAACTATTGCAAAATATTAGGTAGTCATTTAGAAATCATTTGCATATCTAAAGAACTTTCCATTAGAAATATATCATATTAACACTGATAGCATTACATTTCATTGAAGGGGACACAACCTTGGTATCCTTAATCAAATTATTTACATTCTCAACGTTACAATTAGTTATCTCTTCAAATCACAATTATATCATATTCTTGTTACAATTAACTAAATAGAATTATGACCTAAGTCTAGTAACACACTACTCGAGTAACCTTTTCATGCCTATTCCATGTGGGATTCAACCCCAACCTTATTGGGTTATTATATGTGATACTGACCACCTTACACTATTTAATTAAAGTGTAATTTGAGTGTATCAAATTTTGGTGCTGTTGCCGGGGAATACGGTTTTCAAATTACTGATTAGTTTGTGCTTTACTTTACGTCTTATTCTATTCTATCATACTTTGCTTGTTTTGCTTTGTGTTGATAGGAAGACATGGCCAAATATGAGGAAGAAATGGAAGAAAATCCTTTTGCGGACATAGATAAGTACATAGAGGATACAAATGCTATTGTACCTCCAGTTGTTGGTGCTGCAACTTTCAAAGTGGAACATGGTTTAATCCTAATGCTCAAAGCGGAGGGGGTTTTCAGGAATTCCACTGACGATGATCTGACACAACATCTTAGAAACTTCTTGGGTGTGTGTGCGATGCATAAGCAGAACAACGTGTCAGATGATGCCCTGAGGTTGAGGGTGTTCAAATACTCACTAATTAGGGACACAAGGAAATGGCTTTAAAATATGCCACCAAATTCCATTCATTCTTAGCCTGAACTTGTCCAAGCATTCTTAGCTAAATGGTTCCCGCAAAGTAAGAAAATTTGAGCTCTGGGATAAAATTTTCTTTTTGAAGCAAGTACCGGGAGAACATCTACATGAGGCATGGGATCGATTCAAGTTATATTTGGTGAGGTTCCCAATCATGGTTTTCCGGATTCTATCTTGTTGGAGAAATTCTACATGGGTTTAGATCCTATGAACCAATTTATAGGCAAGAATGCACCTGATGGATCTTTTATGGACAAGACAGTCGCAAGGGTCACACAAATTCGTGACAAAATGGTACAACATAATTAAGCTTGGAACTCAGAGGTCACCACAGGTGGAATTGTATATGGTTCTCCTTCCTTGACCAACATGATCAAGGAATATCAAGAGAGAGATTAAGTAATCGCAGGGCTTTCCACCAATGTCAATGTGTTGACAAAGATGTTCACTGAAAGCCAAACGAAGAAGGTAAATGTGGTGGAGGATGTGAAACCCATATCAAATGAAGACTTTGAGGAGGAAAACTATGTCAACAACTCTCAAGGAGGATATCAAAGGCAACAATACCCAGGTCAAGGACAACAAAATCAATGAAGGCCTAACCCGCAAGGGCAAGGCAACCAACAGTGGTGAAATGACCAAGGTGGATCAAATCATAGAAATTGGAATAACAACAACAACTTCTCAAATCAGAGTTCAAACCCTTATGTTCCTCCAAAGGGTCAATATTCAAATCAAGGTTCCTCAAGTGATTCCAAGTTGGAAAGCGTGCTTGAATGGGTATTGCAAAATCAAGAGAAGTCTGACACTTCTATGAGAAATATGATCGATATTGTTGGCTCTCATACCGCATCCATTCAAAAATTGGATCTGCAAATGAGATATCTCTCTAGGGAACTAAATTTGAAGCAAAAAGGGACACTTCCAAGTGACACAATTGCGAACCCAAAGGGTAGTGGGAGTGGTCCAACTTCTCATATCATGGCAATTACTACTCAGAGTAGGAAGGTAATACAAGGAGAAAGTGAGCAAGTGGTTGAAGGAGAAGAGTACGAACAAGAGTTTGAGGTTGAAGAGCCAAGTGTTGTTGAAGTTGAAAAGGTTCCAAAAGAGTTGAAAGTGCAAGAAGTAAATCGGGAAGAGGTAAAGGAAAAGGTAAAAGAGACACCAAAAACTCTACCACCTATTCTTAGACCTCCTCCTCCATTCCCTCAAAGACTTGCTAGGAAGGTTTATGGTAGCAAACTCGAAACGTTCTATGACATTCTCAAGTAGTTATCGGCAAATATTCCATTTGTGAAAGCATTTCAAGAGATGCCAGGTTTCCTAAATATTTGAAAGACTTGATCGCCAAGAAGAGAACCACCAAGAATGAAGTGGTGAACGTGACTCACTGGGTTAGTTCTATCATTGCAACATCCACTGTTCAAAAGAAAGAAGACCCGGGAGCTTTCACCATTCCATGTACTATTAGGGCACATGATTTTGCAAGAGCCCTTTATGATAATGGGTCTAGCATCAACTTAATGCCTCTTTCCTTTACAAGAAAGCATGGTTAGGTATTCCAATGCCCACAAGTATGAGATTGCAAATGGTCGATCGTTCCATAAAGAGACCGGTGGGAATTGTCGATGATGTGCTTGTAAAAGTGGGCAAGTTTCATTTACCTGCTGATTTCGTAATCCTTGATTGTGCAGTTGACAAAGAGATCCCTATCATTTTGGGGAGACCATTACTTGCCACAGAAAGAGCACTAATGGATTTGGAATGGAATGAGATCAAATTTCGTGTGAATGATGAAGAGGTTACATTCCAAGCAAGCAAAGGTATGAAACTACCACATGAATATGAAAGCATCTCGGTGATTGATGTTGTTGATGAAGGGGAAGATGAAGCTGAAATGAATATAGAAGAACAATGCCTCGGTGAGGCGTTGGCGACTATTTTGGTAAACTTTGATGGTGAAGATATGAAGGGGTATATGGAATCAGTCAATGCATTTGAGGGGCTTGGGTCCTACACTTATGCTCCGAATAAGCTCTCTCTCGACTTGGAGAATAGAGCCACTCCTCCCGTAAGGTTTCTATTATTGAGCCACTACAACTAGATCTCAAACCACTTCCACCACACTTGAGGTATAAATTTTTGGGCTCAAATGATACTTTACCGGTAATCGTGTCTTCTTTGTTGAATGATGTGCAGGTAGAACAATTGTTTGTTTTCTTAAAAGAGCATAGGCAAGCTATTGGGTGGACAATTGCGGACATCCGAGGGATTCCCGCCGGAATTTGCGAACACAAGATCCAATTGCAGAATGAGACTAAACCAAGTGTGGAGCATCAACGATGGTTGAACCCATCCATGAAGGACGTGGTAAAGAAAGAAATCATCAAGTGATCGGATGCCGAGGTAGTCTACCCCATTGCCGATAGTTCTTGGGTGAGCCCGGTGCAATGTGTGCCGAAAAACGGAGGCATAACCGTGATTGAAAATGAAAAAATGAGCTCATCCCAACAAGAACGGTGACCGGATGGAGGGTGTGTATGGACTATCGGAAGCTCAATAGTGCCACGTGCAAAGACAATTTCCCTATGCCTTTTATTGATCAAATGCTTGATCGGCTAGCGGGAAGGTCATTCTATTGCTTTCTTGATGGATATTCCGATTACAACCAAATCAACATAGCATTGGAGGACCAAGAGAAGACAACATTCACTTGCCCTTATGGAACTTTTGCCTTTAGCCGGATGCCATTTGGTTTGTGCAACGCTCCGGCTACTTTTCAAAGAAGCATAATGTCCATCTTCTGAGACATGGTGGAGGATTTTCTAGAGGGTTTCATGGATGAATTTTCAGTAGTAGGTGACTCTTTTTAGAATTGTCTTAACAATCTTAGACAAGTGATCAAGAGATGTGAGGAGACCAACCTTGTGCTTAACTGGGAGAAATGCCAGTTCATGGTGGATGAAGGAATTGTCTTGGGGCATAAAATTTCAAAACATGGCATAGAGGTTGGGGCATGCCAGATTCTATAGGCGTTTCATCAAGGATTTTTCCAATATTGCAAATCCCATGTGCAAACTCCATTAGAAAGATGCAAAATTTGTGTTTGACGAGAAGTGCCTCAAAGCCTTTGAGGAATTGAAACAAAAGTCACCACGACACCTATTATTGTTACATCCATTTGGTCTCTTCCATTCGAACTTATGTGTGACGCCATTGGTGTAGCTATTGGGGCAGTGCTTGGCCAATATCATAACAAGGTTCTCCACCCGGTCTATTATGCAAGCAAGATGCTCAATGGTGTAGAAATGAACTATACGGTGACTGAGCAAGGACTTCTTGCCATTGTCCATGCCTTTGAGAAATTATGGGCGTATTTGTTAAGATCTAAGGTGATAGTGTACACAGACCATGCGGCTCTTCGCTATCTTATAGAAAAGAAGGATGCAAAGCCTAGGATGATGCGGTGGGTCCTGTTGTTGCAAGAATTTGACTTCGAAGTCAAAGATAGAAAAGGGACGGAAAATCAAGTGGTGGATCATTTATCAAGGCTTGAAGAGGCAGGGAGACCAAAGGAAGATCTTGAAATCAACAATGCTTTCCCGGATGAACACATATTGGCATTATCTAACACTTTTGATCCTTGGTACACCAATATTGCTAACTACTTGGTTAGCAACCTTATTCCGGATGGATTGGAAACTTATCAGAAGAAGAAGTTTTTGAGAGATTGTCGGCAATACTATTGGGAAGAACCATTCTTGTTCCGTTTTTGTGCTGACAACATCATCAGAAGGTGTGTTCCAGAAGAGGAAATTATGCCAATTCTAAAGGCATGCCACGACTCACTGGTCGGGGGTCAATATGGGGGCAATCAAACGACAGCAAAGGTTCTTGAATGTGGTTATTATTGGCCATCAATTTATCATGATGTCAATCAAATGGTCAAGGCTTGTGACCAATGTCAAAGGAAAGGATCAATTCCCAAGAGGCATGAAATGCCAATGCACTTTGCGAAGGAGATAGAGATCTTTGATGTGTGGGGAATTGATTTTATGGGCCCCTTTGTAAGCTCTTATGGTATAAAATATATCTTGGTGGTTGTGGACTATATGTCCAAATGGGTTGAAGTAATTGCCTTACCAAACAACGAGGAAAGAAGTGTGACCACATTCTTAAAGAAAAATATATTCACGCAGTTTGGAACTCCTAGAGCCATTCTTAGTGATGGTGGCTCTCATTTCTATAACAAGGCTTTCACGGGGCTACTAGAGAAATATGGTTCCAAACATAGGTGGCCACACCTTATCATCCCCAATAAAGTGTCCAAGTTGAAGTTTCCGACCGGGAGATAAAGAATATTCTAGCAAAGACTGTTAATACAAATAGGACCGACTTGTCAATGAAGCTAGATGACGTGTTGTGGGCATACCACATGCGTACAAAACCCCTATTGGCACTTCTCCTTATCGGTTAGTTTTCGGCAAGGCTTGTCATCTACACATACAACTGTAGCACAAAGCCATGTGGGCATTAAAAAGGTTGAACATGGACTGGGCTGAAGCTACAAATTTGAGGTTAACAAAACTCAATGAAATGAAGGAATTCCGTTTCCATGCATATGAAAGTGCAGTTGTGTACAAATAAAGGATGAAGTTCGTCCACGACAAAAATATCTTGAAAAGGGAGTTCAAGTCGGGTGACTTGGTTTTGCTCTCCAACTCAAGGCTCAAATTGTTTTCGGGCAAGCTCAAAACGAAATGGTCCGGTCCGTTCAAGGTGGTAGATGTATCCCCTTTTGGATATGTGGAATTAGAAATGGAGGATAGGCTCCGAACCTTCAAAGTAAATGGCCAGCGGGTCAAGAACTATTTGTCCACAGATGGAGAAAAACACTTGGTGGAATAGTTGGCTCTCAAAGATGGTCCACGCCCGACCAATGTGTGAAAAGGCCAACTTCGTTGTGCCGCGACTTTAAATCAAGCTCTTCATGGGAGGCAACCTATGTATGGTAATATCTTTTTTGTCCTTTGAATTTTAACTTTTGTTAGATAGATTTAATTGAGCAATTTAAAGTGTATGTTAGAGATCAGGTGATTCAAAAGATCATAACACAAGGTAAAATTGTGTGTGAAAGGGAAGAAAAGTCACCATGGGAAGTCTGCTACACATATGCGGTCGCATTTTAACTATGCGGACCACATAGTAGTCGCTGACCTAGACAGTTTGTTTGGCAAAAATTGGTAGTAGAAATGCAGCGAGGACGTGCACTTCACGGACCGCATTTTAGTTATGCGATTGCACAAGTGCACCGCATTGTGTCCATGAGCAACTCCAGTTGAAACCACTGCATAACACTTATGAGGTTGCATAAGGTGTTATGTGGTGACTTATCAACCGCAAACTTCACAGTTAAGTACCACCTACCCCTTCGCACATAAACACACACCAGCACTCACATTTTTCTTCTTAAACAAAACCAAAAAACAAAAAAAATGAAACAAAAAAAAGGAGAAAGAAAAACAGCTAGTGAACAGAATAACCAACGATCCCACTTTGTGCATTCATCTTCGAAGGGTTCGAAATTCTCCGTTCATGGTATGTTCTCCTTTCTGAATTTCATCGCTATAAATTTTAGGTTAAATTTTGTTGTGTGTTGTCCCATTTTTGTTTCCTTTAGTTTTTGCTTTTGTTTTCTTCTTTGTTATTTGGATATCTGCTCGTAATGGGGGGTTCTGGGATAATTAGTTAGTCTTGGGGTGCTGGGTAGTGAAATTGGGTTCGCCATTGTAGAGGGTAGAGTTTTAAATGTTGAGGACGGCGATTTTTGCAGACCGCATAGTTGATTTGTGATCCGTATTGTTGCCGCATATCAAACACTAGGTGACTTGAGGAAGATGACAATGTGGGGAGGCTTTGCGATTGCATAAGTGATGTGCGGACCGCAAAGCCACCGCATACTTAAACAGTTTATAGTTTTTTGTAACATATTGTTTGTGGCTAATTTGCGATCACAAATTCATCTTTGCGGTGGATTTTGTTATCGCATAGTGTGATGACCTTTCCAAGCAAATAGTTTTGCGATGGGTATGCGAACCGCATAATAGATATGCGAACACAAAACCCATCACATAATTACATTCCTTCAGCAGGAAAAAGTTTTGCGACAGGTTTGCGGACCGCATAGTGGTTATGCGACCGCATATTGTCGCATACTTGACTTTCTCTGTGCTTTTTCTTCTAATGTCTGCTATTTTGCTCACACTTCATTTCTTTGCAGATATGGCTCCCAAGAAACATATATCTTCTTCTAAGAAAAGGGCCTCCACCAGTCGTCAAGCACAACAAGCCAAACGTTCACGACCGGACCCTACTGCTGCACATCCCTCCTAGTCTGATGAGGAGGAGACCTTGCCATCAGTTGACCTATAAGCTGAGGCAAGATGAAAAAGAGGAGATGATTTCTAACTCAGGTTTGGGGTCGAAGGCTATAGGGAGCTGTATAGAGAAAGGCTCACAAAATGGAAAATCGTTGCCAAGAAACAACTGAGTCTGAACGAGCTACAGGAGCAGTACCCTCACATACTGGAGAATATCAAGGCTAGAAACTGGGAGTGCTTCACTGAGCTGCCTGATGATTACAATGAAAAGTGGTGCATAAATTTTATGCATCTTATGGAGCCTCAAGGACACCTCACCACAAGTGCAACAATGTTTTCTGTGATACTGTCTTGGTTCGGGGTAAGCAGGTGTTTTGTAGTAGTGACATTGTAAATGAGTTCTATTTTCCAAATTGGAGATTGCGCACAACTGAGTATGACACCAAATGGACTAACAAAGATAATGAGCGTAGTTGGATAGCCTCAGTGATAGCCAATGGGACCCTTGCTTGGATTGACCCGCTGCATAAAATATTCAAGGAAGATCTCGCACGAGAGGGTAGATTCTGGCTCAGTTTTGTCACCTCTCGATTGATATTGTCCCGAAATGAGACTGATATAAGCATTGAGAAAGCTCTTCTCATTGCATGCATTATTACTGGGATAAAAATTGATATGAGTGCCATTATCTTCCGAGATTTAGGGATCCGGGCCAACCAGACAGCAACGTCACTTCCATTCCTGTGCTTGATCATAACCCTCTATAAGGTCGTGGAAGTCCCTTCTATACCGCACACTGACAAGATGGGGAAAGTGCTGAAGGATATTGATATCACGTGCATTAATGACATGGTAGTTATTTCTCCCCCAGAGGTTCAAACCCTGATTCCTACTGATATAGAGATCTCAGACTCCCAGACTCCTACTTCTCCACAGGCCACAGTGGCCTCCACATCCACTCCACAGCCCACCTCTCATGCTACCATTGCACATCCTTCTGCCCCACTGCCAGCTGTTTTGAGGCTCAGTATCTTAGCTCAACATGCAAATGCTAAGGTAGACCAGCTTCTGAAGAACCTCTTCACACTCATCACGCAAGCATTGACCCCTATCCAGTCCTCAGTGACGACCCTCCAACATCAACAACATCTTTAAGGGATCGCCTGAAGCAGCTTGAGGTGCGGATTGAAAAGATAGAGGGGTGAGGTTGGAGACTTGCCAAAGCTTAGTGATGATGTTGCCACACTGAAGACTGAGCTCCACAAAATGCAAACTCTGGAGTTTAATCTATCCTCCTTTATGGCCAAGGAAGGAGAGCAGGGAGCGGGCACTTCCGTGGCTGGATTCAATTTTGATTTCTCCACCTTGATGACAGCTCCTGCACCTTAGACTATCGGGGCTTCCCAGCCTCCAGCTTCCCCTACACATATTGACATCCCTTCTGAGGAAGATTCCAGACACTCTACAGAGTCCGAAGGTGGGGAGACAGATGAGGGAGAGACTGATGAGGAGTCATGGTCCGAGGATGATGAGGGCCTGCAGGAGAAAGGTAAGCAAGTTGTTGTCCCTACAATTGCTGAGGAAGAACAAGCAGCTATTCAGAAGGCAATAGATCATTCGCTAGCAGAAATGGTCGCCCAAGCCTATCCATCGACCACTCAACTATCAGCAGGAGAGGCTAGCAGCCCATAGGCCCCAGCTCCAGTGTCGGGCCAGTTGGAGATCCCTCCTCCATCAGTGTAGGTCACTCATTAGGCCGAGATCTCATCGGTCCCATCTTTAGCATCAGAGGGTGACCCCACCATCATTCAGCCGACTTCCGACTCCCATAGCGCTTAGTGTGCCTGAGGGAGCCCCTAAACTCTGTCTTACATTCTTATGCATTAGGGACAATACATGATTTTCAGTTGGGGGTAGGATAGCCGGGTACAAACTTTTGTGAATTGTTGTACATGTTTTTGTGTTATATAAGCAAAGTTCTGTAACTTTTGTGTATACTTGTGTTGTTTTGTACATATGTTAGCTTTTCGTAACTTTTTTATATACTTGTGTTGTTGCACATATGTTATCTTTGTATAGAAAAAAACCAAAAACAAGCAGATAGTTGGATGCATGTTCATCTTTAGTAATTAGCAATGAATTTCCCTTGGTTTTTCTTCGCCGGGTTCTTTTCCAAGGGTGTAATAGTATAACTATGGCAGTAGGATGAAACATTTTGACCGGTTTGGTGTAATTGTCTAGTTTCAAGCATGTATCCCTGTAAATAGCCTATACCCTTCCATTAATATATATAAAAAAAGAAATCAACTGTGTGAACTTGAGGCTCACTCTTTGACTTTATGTTTACCTAGAGTTATACTTGTAAATATGATGAAAGCTTCGAGTTGTCAAGTGTTGACTCGAGGGCTACAACTATGTTGAGTCAAACAGTTTGTGTGCCATGTGTGTGAATCTTTGTATAAATAATTCTTGTGTTTACTTCTGCCATCTAGAACTTGACCGGTTGGTCTTTTGATGCTAATGATAATTACATTTGGTTGGAGAAATGACCTTAGGCAGTCTTTGTGATTTTGGAAAACTAGTTAATCTTTCAAGCTACCCATTGTATAGATAATATCACTAGTTACCCCATTTGAGCCTTTAACCTTTTCTTTGGCCACCTCATTACAAACCTTTCCCCTTTTGTAAAATAATTCCCTCTTTTGAACCCTCCTTCCATGAACATTGAGAATGAGGCTAAAATCCTAAGTTGAGGGTGTGGTGTCAAGACAGAAATTGGCAAGGTTGTACAGTGAGTGTAGGAAAGTATACCTCAAGATATTCATATGAAACTATTCACGCTCCAAAAGAAAAAAAATGCAAGAGAAAATAAGAAAAAGAAAAGAAAAAGAGATGTATGTATATACATAAATATGGAGCCTTGAAGAAAATTAGAGAGGTATTTAAGGTGGTTTAATGTTGAAAATTAGGAGCTAATGAGGGCTATATGGTTTTAAAAGAAGCAAAGAGCAACAAGAAAGAAAAATGTGAGTAGTGTTCAAGGAGGGTGTATTCACTGGTACCCAAATGCTTATCCGACCCTTCCCTAAACCTACATTACAAGCTTAAAAAAGTCCTTATGGGATCTCCAACCGAACGTTCTTAGAATAAAGCGATGAATTAAAATAAGGGCAAGCCTATGGTATGGCATGTTGTAACACTTGAAAATCTTTTTGAGAGTGAGTGTCTCTGTGAATCCATCCCTTTTGTTGTCATTGTAAATATTGTGAGTTTGGGACTTTCTTTCTAGTGAGGGAACATGAATTGTGAGATTGGATAGAAGTTGAGTTCTTGAAGTTGAATGCAAGTGCACTCAGCTAAGAGTAACATTTTGTCAAATTGGTCGAGGCTCAAAGTTTCACAAGTTGATTAGTTTTTTTTTTAAATAACAATGATGGTTCAGGAAAGGTAAATAAAAGAAAGTACATGCTTGTAGTGCTGACAACTAACATCGTCCACGGTCACTATTGTTCCATATCGTTTAGATGGTGTCTAGAATAGGATAGTGTTATTTTAGTTGCTTGAGGACAAGCAAGAGTTTAAGTTGGGGGTGTTGATGTGCCAGAGAATTTTGGCACATTTAATACAAATTGCTTAGATTTTAGCTTGTTTTAAATGCAATTATCTTTTATACTTATGTAATTTTAATGTTTTGCATTGTATGAGGCTTAAGGACCCAAGAACATGAAAATGAAATTAAAAAGCCACAAAAGGACAAGAAAAAGGCAAAATGCGATCACAGATGTGAATATGCGGACCACAAATCCAACATGTGGACCACATAATGCTCAAAGGAATCACAAAGCCTAACAGTCTATTGGCCAAATTCAAGTGCAAGAAATGCAGTCCATTATGCGACCGCATAACAGGTTTGCGGCCTGCAAAATGGATCGCAAACTCCCTGTAGAAGTTGCTGAAGGAGGAAAATGCGATGACAAATGCGATCGCATAACCCAAATGCGACGACTACCTGGGAACTGGGGTTTCGAAGATGTGACGGCTGTGACGAGAATGCGGACCGCAAATCTGTTATGCGACAAAATTGCGGTGGCATAATTGACCTGGAAGGGCATTTTTATCCGAAATTGGTCCCGAGTTTTAGCTAAATAGATTTATTGTAGTTTTGTGGGGGCATCTTGTCTGGTTTTTGAGCTACATTCCAACCTTTAAATATTCCTCTCTTTTGGAAGCTTTAGGAGTGAAGAATCTTGCAGTTTGTAAGCTTTATGGCATTTAATAATCTCATCTTTTTGTATTTTAGCATGAGTAGCTAACTTTAAATACTAAGGTTGTGGACCCTAAATGGGTGTTTAACATTGAATATATATATATAATGGTTGTTTGATATATATTTATTTCTCATTCTTCATTTATTGTTGGTGGTTGCAAACATTAACTGGAGCCATTAAACTCTTTCTTTACTTGGAAAAGTGAGTTAGAGTTTGGTAAAAGTAAATATCAAAGACTCAAGGCTTAAACATTGTTTAATAAAATCGCCTAGAAAAATATTGGGTAGTCATTTAGAAATCATGTGCATATCTAAAGAATCTTCCATTAGAAATATAGCATATTAACACTGATAGCATTACATTTCATTGAAGGGGACACAACCTTGGTTTCCTTAATCAAATTATTTACATTCTCAATATTACAATTAGTTATCTTTTCAAATCACAATCATATCATACTCTTGTTACAATTAACTGAATAGAATTACGACCTAAGTCAAGTAACATACTACTCGAGTAACCTTTTCACACCTATTCCCTGTGGGATTCGACCCCAACCTTGTTGGGTTATTATATTTGACACCGACCGCCTTACACTATTTAATTAATGTGTAATTTGAGCGTATCAGAAACATCTGACCTCACAAACTAATTGCCAAAGGCCTGAACATTTGATGCTAGAGGTCTCTCACAAATTGGAATATATGCACGGCTAACCATATTCATAACCTTTATACTCAATGCATCAGCCACCATATTGGCCATCTCGGGATGATACAAAATGGTAATATCATAGTCTTTCAATAGGTCTAACGACATCCGCTGCCTCAAGTTGAGATGTTTTTGCTTAAACATATACTGTAGACTTTGATGATCTGTTAATACCTCACCAGATATGCCGTAGAGGTAATGCCTCCAAATCCTTAATGCATGAACAATCACTACCAGCTCTAAGTTATGAATTGGGTAATTCTTCTTATGAACCTTAAAAATCAGACACATGTAGGCAATCACCCTGCATCAATACTGCACCAAGCCCAATACGTGATGCATCACAATACCCAGTGTAGGATCCTAAATCTATGGGAAACACCAACACTGAGGTTGTAGTCCATGGACTCTTGAGCTTCTGCAAGCTCAACTCACACTCATCGAACCACCTAAATGGGGCACCCTTCTAGGTCAATCTAGTTAGTGGGGTTGTGATGGATGAAACCCCCTCCACGAGCCAGTAATAATTACCGGCCAAACCCAAGAAGCTCCGAATCTCAGTAGTTGAAGTAGGTCTAGGCCAGTTATGAACATCCTCAATCTTCTTAGGATCCACTTTAATGCCCTCAACTGATACAACATGTTCTTAAAAAGGAAACAAAATCCAAATAAAAATCACAGCTTGAAAATCTGGCATACAACTGACTAACTCACAGAGTATGAAGTACAATCTGAAGATGTTGCTCATGCTCCTCTCGACTGCGAGAGTAGATCAAAATATAGTCAATGAAGATGATCACAAAAGAATCCAAATAGGGCTTAAATACCTAATTCATAAAATCCATAAATGTTGTTGGGGCATTTTTTAAGCAAAATGACATCACAGAAACTCATAATGCTCGTAAAGAGTCTGCAAATTTGTCTTAGGGACATCCGATGCCCTAATCTTCAACTGATGGTAGCCAGATCTCAAATCAATCTTCGAAAACACTTTTTCACCCTAAATCTAATCGAATAAGTTATCAATCCTTGGCAACCGATAATCTATACAGATCCTCATCGAACCATCCTTCTTCTTCATTAACAACACTATTGCACCCTAGGGCAAGACACTAACTCTAATGAATCCCTTATCAAGCAAATTTTGCAACTGCTTCTTCCATTCATTTAACTCAGGTGGGCTCATATGATATGGTAGGATAAAAATTAGTTGAGTACCCAGAGCCAAGTCAATACAGAAGTCGATATCTCTTTTGGGTGACATCCTCGGTAGATCTGCATGAAATACCTCAGGAAACTCATGCACAACTGGTATTGAATCCATAGAAGGAACCTCTGCACTAGAATCATGAATATAAGCCAAATATGCTAGACATCCCTTCTCGGCCATACGCCAATCCTTCACATAAGAAATAACCATGTTGGTAGAATGGCCAGTGATAAGTTGGTATTTAACCAACGTATCTTGTCTTTAAGCCTATATTTTTTCTATGTTTGTGTGATAAAATCATGTGTTTAATGATATATACTTCTATATTACAGGTTCTATGTGATTTAGAAGTGATCTTGAAGAAACCAAGTGAAAACAGTCAAAAAGAAAATGAAAAGAAGAAAATCTGGAAAATGCCCTCAGTTGTCGCAAATGCGACACATTTCTGGGAAATGCGAACAAAATAGTCATGGGAATTGCTAGTGGACCATAGCAATTGCGAAGGAAGACCAATCAAATAGTCTTCACAAATTTGAAAAAGACTTCGCAAATACGAAGTCAACCCAGGCAGTCAACCTTCACAAATGCGAAGTCTTGATCGCAAATGCAAAAATCGTGCTTCAGTTTTGGGCAATTATGTCATTATACATTTTTTGGTCCCAAACCCTTTAATACCCAAACCAACTCATTTGTAAAATATCTTTGATTTATTTTCTGTTCTAAAGACTAGAGAGAACAAGTTTTGGAAGCTAGGGTTTGCACACACACTTTGGTCTTGAAGATTTGAAGCTTTTTGTTGAGAATTTCTTACCCATTTATGTTCATTTCTTCATATCCTTGCTTTGTATTGTATATCTAAGTGTTTAGTATTTTATCCAACACTTGAATCTTGTTTATGGAAATATTCCTTTTTAAAGTGTGGATTAAATATCTTGTTGTGCTTATGTATTCAATGATTTTTATCTTCTTATGAAGTGAGTTATTATTTCTTTAATTATTCTTGTTCTTTAATGTTTCTAAAGGGATTAGCTAACCCTAGCACTCGCCTATTAACTTCGAATTAATTTTGGAAAAGATTATTCGGGGTTGGAACAGATTAATTAACAAGAACTTGAGGCTTTAACCCTCATTTTATAGATTCAACCTATGGATAGGATTGAACTACTTGTAACCATATCCGGGTTTGCTTAATCTCTTAATTGTTTTAGGGATAATTGAATTAGAAAGTCTTGTTAGTCTTTGGAAGAAGAAAATATAGAATTATTACCCCTGGCTAATTAACATAAACTCGCTCATATTTGTAAAATCATGAAATACATTGGATCGTCTTGAGTGTAATTCCCGATGCATCCATACTTGTAACCATTGATCATTTTACTTGCTTTATAGGTTAGTTTACATTTCTGCATTTAGGTTTAAATATTTTCTCAAATCTATTCTTAGTGTTTGACATTGCATAATAAGTGATAATTCTCTTACATTCCTAATCGCCTACATATTGTTCTATGTGGGATTCGACCCTGACTCATAGTTGGGTATATTATATTGCATGCGACAGTGTCCATTTACTCTTTAGTAGTGGATTTGGACGTCATCAGCCAGGAGTCCGTCTACATTATAATTGAGGCAACCCCGACATGGCTAAGGTCAGCATCTTGGCATGACAATCCAATATAGTGTGATAAGTTGACAACCAATCTATGCCCAAAATAACATCAGTCCACCATATCGAGAAGAAGGAGATATGCAATAGTCTCAAGATCCCAAAAGTAATCACACACAAGTGATAAACACAATCTACAACAATAGAATCTCCCACGAGCGTGGACACATATATAGGAGCAATCAAAAAATCACGAGGCAAAACCAGATATGAAGCAAAATAGGATGACATGTAGGAATAGGTGGAGACTGGATCAAAAAAAATCGAAGAATCTCTATGGAAGACTGGAACAATACCTGTGATGACGGCGTCAGATGACTCGGCTTTAGCTCTAGCTAGAAATGTATAAACATGGGGTTGGGCCCGCCACTCTAACCTTTACCTCTCAGACGGCCTCTAGCTGGTTGGCCTCCACCTCTAATGGCCTGAACTCCGCCTCTAATGCCTTGACCTCCACCTCTGGCAGCCTGACCCCCACCTCTAGCTCGATGAGTGATTGCTGAAGCAACTAGTGCCAGAATCATGGCACGAGAACTCTTTTGTGGCATGCCGCCCTGTGACCCTAACCAAAATCTAGAAAGGTGCTTCGGATCTTCGCAAGTATAACAAGCTCTCGGGTGATGTGACTGCTGAACCTAGAAATGGCCTTGTCCATATGGAGAATCACCTTGATTACTCAAGACTGGAGGTGCACTAATAGGAGTTAATGGTGCACCATAAGCTAGCTTCTCAAGATGAGATACATAAGGATCACGACTGTCCGAAACACCATGGGATGCTTGAAGAGCTGACTGAAATGGTTTGGGAGGATGGCCTCTACCAAAAGTACCTCTGCCTCTAGATGGGGCATCACTGAAACCACCAAAATTATGAGGCCTATTATAAGATAATGCCCCCTTCTCTTGACCGCGAACAATCTCGGTTTGTCTAGCAATCACTATGACCCTCTAAAAAAATGTCATCTCTAGTCTCCTTGGCCATCTGTAGCCTTGTACTGAGAGTAAGTCCGTCAATGAATTTCCTCACTCTCTCCCTCTTAGTAGGGAGTAAGATAACTTCATGGTGAGCTAGGTCCATAAATCAGGTCTCATTCTGGGTAACAGTCATGCTTCTTGGATGCAGGCACTGAAACTACATGCAGTACTCCTCTCTAAGAGTGAAAGCAATACATTTCCCTAGAAATAACTGCGAAAACTAATCCCAGGTAAGTGAAGGTGGACCAGTTGGTCTGGTCAACACATAATGTCTCCACCATATCTTGGTAGAACTGGTCATTTGGACCACTGCAAAGTCGACCCCATTCATCTCAACAATACCCTTGTTATACAACACCTCATGGTAATGGTCCAAATAATATTGTGGGTCCTCAAAAGGTGCACCACTTAAGTGAATAGGGAAGAGCTTCGTCAACTTGTCTAATCTCATCAATCCCTTAGTAGACATCACGAGCCTCTCTCTGGTTTATGCAGCAACAACCGGCTGAACTACCTCAACTAGTTGGACTGCTAGAGTCTAATATATGGGAGCCATCTACTCTGGAGTGTGATTAGAAGGAATTTGTGCTCCTACCCCAGCCTGAGTGATGGCTGGTGCCACCGAAAATGTACCAGTCTGGGCCACAGTATTTATGAGGCCCACTAATTTGACTAGTGCATCCTGAAGCACTAGAGTGGTGATAAATCCCTCTAGGGCCCGAGCATGTCCAATTGTAATGATTAGATCTTGAATCTGCTGCTCATGCTCAATTTGAGGCTCCACTGTGGGTGCTGCTGCTCGAGCTCTAGGCTGAGCACTACCCCTGCATTGGCCTCTGGCTCGACCTCGGCCTTGGCCTCTACCCTGGTAGGAGCTACAACAGGGGGCTCCGGCTCCTGCTCGGCTATAGATATTGTACGTGTTCTCACCATCTATGAGAGAACATGATGGAATGATTCAAACATTAATGATAGAATAAATTCACTCGATAGGGAAAGAAAGAAGTGAAATTTTTCCTAAAACTCCATTGCCTCTAGAAGATAAGTACATACGTCTCCGTACTGATCCTCGAGACTCTACTAAGCTTTATCATGACTCATGAAACCTAAGCATCCTAGGGCTCTGATACCAACTTGTCACGGCCTGGAATTCCCACCCTCGAGATCGTGATGGCGCCTAATATTTCACTTGCTAGGCAAGACAACATTAGTTTTTTGTATTAACCATTTTATCAATCAATATCAAATGATAACAATAAGATCGAGTAGTCTAAATTAAAGTGATAAACTAATAAATGACGTAATCCAAATACAATCCCGAAACTGGAGTAACTAATACACGAGGATCTAGAGTACTACAAATAAGGCCTAAATAAAGTACAACTGGTTTGAAACACAAAAAAAATAGTAATGATAGAAGGGAAGGAAACTTTAGGGGACGTTGTGTCGCTATACCTCAAGTCTCCACCTGTGATTGGATCCGAGCAAAAAGCTAGTAAGCTCCACTATGATCAGCATCGACCCAATGTACTTCGTAAGTGTCGAACCTAACCTCGATGAAGTAGTGACGAGGCTATGACAAGGCACCTACGTAAAATAAACCTATGCAAGTGTATATAAATCAACAAAATAATAGTAGAATGACAAATACTAATTGGGAGGGAACATGAGAAAAGGGGAAGATATGATAGATACGACAAGTATGAAGACACAAAATAATCAGTAAATCGCCAAAACTGAAAATTAGTCAAATTACTATTATGAAAATTGCACAACAACACCCTTCATGTTTTACTCTTGTCCTCACCATGTAGTAATAATATGAATGAAATTGCACGGCATCACCCTTCGTGCATTTACTCTCATTCTCACCATATAATAATATGAATGAAATAGCACAGCATCACCCTTCATGGTTTTACTCTCGTCATCAGCATGCGATAATATGAATATAATTGCATGGCATCAACCTTCATGCTTTTACTCTCATCCTCACCATGTAATTATATGAATGAAATAATAAACAATGCAGGGAATATTTTAACTCGAAATTTGATTCCATGATATCAAACATCAACCTACAAAATTGTTAACACCTTTAATATAAGAAATAATACAAAAACAAATAATTAACGAAGTAATAATCAAACCTAAACATGGATAACATAATTAACGAAAAAAAATAATACGAAGAAACAAGTTCCACCCCCATTCTTTAACCGACTGACAACACATAAGTACTCGTCACTTCACATATGTGTTGTCCCCACACATAAAATACGCAGAAAATATATCAACAAGTCCTAATCCCTCAAGTTAAGGTTATCCACGACACAACCTCACTCCCGCAATCAAATTAACTCTAAACTGTGGATTTTACTCAAGAATTAGCCTCCAAACAAATCAAATCTAACCCAAATATAGTTTTAATATTTAAAAATAAGCTTTAGAAACTACCCACGAGTGAAAGATTCATTCTTTAAAATTTTGGAAAAAGTAAACAAAAGTCAACCCCGGGCTTGCTTGGTCAATACCTCATATTCAGACCAAAACCAATTACCCCACCCCGAGTCCCGTTATATGATTAGTTTCGAAATTCAATCTCAATTTGAGGTCTAAATCTCAATTTTCTCAAAATCCTCAATTTATACCTAAATCCCTAATTTCTACCACGGAAAAGCATTGATTAAGTGATAAAATAACTGGGTGTTTATGGAAGTGTAAGAAAACAAGTTAAAAACCTATGAAGTTGGGATGAAAAACCTCTTCAAAATCGCCTCTAGGGCGAGCTCAAACTTGAAAATGGTGAGAAATAAGATAAATCCCTATTTTTAGAAGTTTTAGTTAAAGACTTGGCATTAAGTGTTCATCGCGTTCGCAAGACACCCGAGGCAATCATGAAACATCAAGGTTAACTAGCTTTCCCAAGATGCTTTACGTTTTCGTGATGGCATTTCCCTCTGGCCATCGCGTTCGAGAGCCTAGGCTCACTTTCGCGTAGAACAACAGACCAGCTCCCCTAGGTCCCTCCAAACACTACGCATTCATGAGGAGACGGTAGCCTTCCCGAAGGGTAAACCCTCCACTACTTCGCGTTCATGACAAGCCACTCGCATTTGTGATGAATGAATTCATCTCAATCCTAGATTCCCGTTTGCGATCACGAGAAAGTCTTCGTGATCCCAAAGCACATTGCACCAGACATCAGAAAACCAGCTGAAACCTGCATCTCTAATTCTAAAAATGACCTGTAGCCTATCCAAAACTCATCCGAGCCCGTCGGGCTCCAAACCAAACATGCACACAAGTCTAACAACATCATACAAACTCAATCGCGTGATCAAAATACAAAAATAACACCTAGATCACGATACGGACCCACCGGGATGGTCAAAATACTAATCGGGTTCCATTTTTACAAAATTTTGATTGTAGTCAACTCAAAATGTTTTTAAGCTAAAATTCATATTTTCTTCAATTTTTCGCATAAAACCTTTTTAGAAAAAGACACATACTGCGCATGCAAATCAAGAATTACTAAACAGATCTAATCAAGGTCTTGGAACACTAGAATAATAGCTAGAACTCAGAATGATATATCGGGTCATCACACTGATAGCAGAAATGTAATAAAGGCGACTCAGGTCACCTCCACAATGCCCATGGGTGTCACTTATCTAGAAATCCTTGCGCATCCTCTAGCGTGACCTCAAACTGAACCTGAATAATGGGCTTTGCGATTATAACTCCTAGAACCTAATCAACATAGGCCCAATGCTCTAGAGTACAGGCTGCGAGAGTCTGAGCTCCTATCCTAGCCTAGGATGTAGCTGGTGCAACTGCGATCAATCCCTCTCGAACTAAAATGCTGAACATATAGTCCAGTGATAGCAATAGGTGCCTCAAGTGCCTATACCCTAAACAGAGCTATTGGTGTCTCCTCCATCGCTGCTCGAGCAGGTGATCTAGCTATAGCATGTGCCCCTCATCGGTTGAGTAATTATGAGGTTAGGTCAAGACACCTACAAGACATAGAAAGCCTATCCAGAATATTAATATAATCTAACATGGGGAGGTAAAGAAATTTCTCAATACCAGGCTAACAACAGAAATTAAAGCAACAAATAACAACAAATAGTGAATGTTTACTGTGAAAATAGTAATAACAATTAAATTTGTTAATAGGACTCAAAAATATGTGATCAATTTTTATCCTAGTTGTTAAAGTAGTTGATGCTATAAGTGTGAAGTTTAATGGCGAAATACGAACTAGAGCAGAGTTGTAATCAAACAGAGGGGTTAGCTATTCGGGCCTCGGACTGACCAATGAGGGGCCTCGAGGTCGATGCCTAGGCTCGGGCTCGAGTTATCGGGGGTAATGGGGTAAGGGCTAACAGTTAGGATATAATCAAGGGGGGCTATATATTGCTAATAACAAGCAATAAGTGAAGAAAAAATATGAGAATAATAAGCAATAATGTCGGGAAAATATGTTACAGAGAAGAGAGAGAGTTGTTATATTTCGTGTAGAATAGTTGGAGCAAAAGTAGCCTCTTACAAAGTAATGAGGATCCCCTTTATATATGAGGGGAATCCAACATAGTACAAAATTCATTAATTTTAAAGGTATGGAGATGGGACGGCTAGATGCGACACCTTGATACAGACCCCGGATAGACCGTCTTTGTCAAACTTAGCTGTGTGCCTATGGAATCCCCTGTTTACTCTAGCCTCGATCAATATTCCCTTTGGGTCTGACCTTGACGAGCTTCTAAGGAGGGAACTCGGTCACAGCTTCGCGTCCTCGGGGCTTCGAGGCGTTCTTCTAAAGTGACTTAATAGCAAGAAATTAGAGCATCTAATTTTGCCGCATACAGATAGTCTTCGCGTTTCCTAGAACAAAGTGATGGAAAACGATTCTGATACCCGACTCTCCGGGCTTCCCGTAACGATATCATGCCGATGACGCAACCTATGACATGAGTTTTCATGATAAACAGGACATCCTATGGACTTGTCTTTTCGACGCCATTCAATGCGTTGTCGATTCTCGTTCTCCACAGTGACAGTACCGCTGTCGATTCGGTTCTTCAAGAATGCATTAATTGTACCTATTGATCAGTCTTCCAAAAGCATTGATGGTCGTGTCATTGTCCCCTATAAATGGGGGTATTGTGGTGTTATATCTCTACCCAAGTGCCTTCCTTTATTTACTCATCCCTTTCTTCTCGCCATCTTTCTATATTGTTGATCACCATGTTTGGGGTTCACGGCCTCAAGGTTGTTTGGCAGCATTCCCATTGGCCATGTGGCGACCTTTTGCCTAAGATTCCCTTTGTTGAGCGAGACCATGCCGTCTCGTTGTTGCCGTTGTTGCTGTTACGCCTGCTACTGCTGTACTTATTGGCTCAAGATGATAATACGGGGCGATTGGCATCCTCCGATCTAAAAGGGTGTTTGGACTCTACACCGTTGCTCGGGAGAGTATTCGGACTATATACCCCTACTCACTCTCCTACCGTGGCTTGGTGTGGCACTTGATCCCTTGGGTTTTTTCTCCCAAGGGATAAAATGGCCCAACTGCCTGTTGAGGCTGGGGCCCGCCGAATCTTCAACCTTTGGGTTCGGCGTGGCTATGTCTCTTTCTTCTGCCTCTTCTGCATCCATCTCCTTTTCTCTTCTTCATATTCTCCCTCGGTGATGTTATTCCGAGGGATCGAGCTGGGAACCTAGATGAGGTGGCTATCGAAGGAGTTGCCTTTGAAGATGCGAGCTCGTTGAGGCAGCGCTCGAAGATGCTGATACCGGAAATGAACCTTCGAGGATAGACTAGGTCCTTCGGCTTTCACTATAGGCGCGCACCTCTTTGCTTCTTTGTTTCTTGTATAGACTCTTTACGAGCTTTTTTAGTCATATGTAAGGACCCCTCGAGGGCCGTTGTAAATAAATGTTTATAAATACAGAGATGTTTTCTTGACTTCTGCCTTTGATACTTGCCATATTCTTGTATACTTTTGTGCACTTGGGGGGATTCTGAATGTTTACTTCTGTTCACGATCATCAATATCCAATTCGGGTGTGAGCGTTCTTTTCGGTCTTTGGCTGATAAAAATGGCTCCTTTCCGAGCCCACCATTATTCCTCGGGCCAAGCCTAAAATGGTCTAATAGACTCGGGTCGTTGGGACCCTCGAGTCATTGAGGATAGCGTATCAAACCTTGAGATTTTTTAGAGCGGCTTCTGAGTGAAAGTCAGCTTCAGGCACTTGGAGATTTATTTTGAACTTGATATAGATAACCTTTTAAGGCGTTGTAGGTAGATCCCTAAGGAGGTATTACCCATATTTAGGTGATTTCCTGAGGTCGATCCCTCATCGACGGAGCTCGAAGTGCTTAGTTTTCTTCTTGAGAGGGAACATCTAAGTCGGGCACCACATCGGGACTGGATACGACGTGGATGGCTTATGGAAGCCTTCTTTTCGATGGAGGTCCTCGAGGTCGAGTACCACCTCTGAACCCGTATCGAGGTCGTTGGCCTCCCGGGGCCTAGCTTGGGTAGGCGGATCGTTTTTGTTTCCCCATATATATATATATATGGGGTTGCTCCCGCTTCTTGGGAGATCTCCTTATTTTAAGTAGCTATATTTCCGTTTCGACATCGAGTACTTCGTTACCTTAGCGCCAAAGCGTTCGTGTAGGTTCCCAATTCAGTTTGCTAGTTCCACCATAGCCATGAATGCTACTTTAGGGTCTGCCTGATAGAGAGGGGAGAATTCCACTCCCAGTGTTCATCATCCACAAGAGTTTACTTTGAAGACTATGTCTTTGATAAGAGAGGAGCACCTAGAACTAGTGGGGAGAGACTGCAGATGGGGCGAGGAGGTAGCGTTGCACGCGCTTCCCCTGGATGAGGGAATCACAGACCTTGCCGATGGATTCCTGAATGTGTACTTGTACCCTTTCGCCTTAGGACCCCTTGATAGGGTCGTGCTCATTTCTGTTTAATGTATCAGGTTACTTTGGTATAGATACATCCGTTATTTTGGCGAATAGTGCTGATGATGAGGTTCTTTGCAGAGAAGGCGGGGCTTGCATTCACTCTCGATCATCTTGTCAGGCTGTACCGGCCCTTTCATCATCGAGGTCTGCTAACCTTACGATGCCATTCATCCACGCCTTTTGTTGTTGACGATGAGGAAGATGGATATTAAGAGTAGGTTAGTCGATTCGTCCAGGTCCAGATGACTGACGTTATCCCCGTAGAACTCATGCTATTCCCCGAGGAATGGAATTATACACGTGAGCGGAGCGCCTCGTGCTTTCTCAAACTTGCTCATGGCGGAAGCTAGTTTAGTAATCGTGTTTCCTTCTTTTTTGCAGCAATTTTGTGGGCGTCGAGCGAAGTTCCTAATCTGCCAAGCTGGGTTCGGAAGCTGGCGACCCATTCAACTTGTGACGAGCGTAGGTGGCGAGCCGTATCCCGGGGTAGATGGGAAGGAAAATATCATGGTATGTGTATACGATGCTTTTATCTTGTCTCTCGTACATTTGGGAGGGTCTTTTCTCTTTTTCATGTATTAATATTGCCGTCGTAGGTATCAGAAGGTTTGTACGGGAGAGGCTGTGCTTCTCCGGATAAGGGTAGGGGTTGCCAGCTTTCGAGCTAAAGGATGACGATAATAGACGGGATATGCATTTGCAGTGTGATGACTCTCACAGTAGGGCGAAACGGGGCCAAGTCTTTTAGTAGAAAACATCGTTCGAGCCTGTTGTACTCGAAGTCTCCGGTCCTGGAGAGGAGATCCCCTCGAGCGATCATGCCCGACCAGGATTGATTCTTTCAGGGCAGAGGGGACTATATTGACAGAGGTGTGCTCTGTCTTCGAGGAAGTCCACCGACTTCACTTCGCGGTGAGCTTTGGCACATGCCTTCTAAATATTGCGTCTTCCCTTCCTTATCGAGTTTTTCTTTTGTAGGCTTTTGGTAGGCTTAGGTCCGAGCTACTCGGTCATGGTGCTAGGCGCCAAAGAGCTCTGGATGAGGGTAAGTCCCTTGGGCTCCTCTGGTAGGTATGTGTTTTGCTTCATAAACTCTCGGGTTAACTCTTCGCCTATCCCAGCTGCAAAAAAGACGGAGGCCCTGGAATGCCTCATGGGTGAAGCCGACTGAATCAGGAATGATTGCATCGAGCTAAGAGCCCAGGCGCAGGTTCAAGCTTCAGAGGAGAAGGGTGCCTTGGCTAAAGTTCTTTCCTTTTAGGTCAAACTTTTCTTAGCTTGTGACAACGCTTTAGTCCAAGCAGATATGATCACGACGCTTGAAACTAAAGTTTCAAAGGTCAGGGTTGATTTCGTTGATGCTCAGACCAAAGCCGGACTAAGGCTGATCAGGAGATGGTGATTTATTTGAAGGATGCAATCGATGCCCAAGCCGAGTTGAAGAGGGTCCTTGATCGTGAAGAGAGGATCAAAGAATATGCTCATTGCAGATCCCTATGAAAGGTTCTCAAGGAGATAGGTATCAGATGTTTTATTCTCCTGGAAGAGTTGGCTCGAGCAAGGGCGGATGAGCGTGACGCTCAGTCACTTCTGTCCGATGCTGAGAAGAGAGAAGATGAGGTTGGTAGGCCGTAGCCCTTGGGGGCGGGGTGCAGACTTTGCCGTCTTGTATGTGATATTTTCAGAGCACGTTTGTAGATGAAGGATGCACTTTTTTACGTATGTAAATAAAAGAAAACTTGAAGCTTTATTTCATATGTACCCCTTTCTGTTGTGCTTTTGACCAGGTGGACTGGTTTCGGAGTTGGTAAGAATCTTCAGATTCATGATGTGGCTCCGGAGCTCATCAGGCAGGCCTGGGGGTTCTTACGCGTTCGGTCGATGCGGCCTTTAGAGTAAGCTAGTGTTAGAGCTCTTACTCCTTTGCTCAACTGTTTTGGGTTTAGTCTCCAAGTCGGGCTTCGACTCGAGTTCGTTCGACCCTCAAAGTTTTGTGTCTACAGGGGCGGGCAACAATGGCTCTTACGCCTTGGGTCGAAATGTCCTTTTGTGTGTGTGGCCCTGAGGCTCATGAAGTTGGCGACGGTGGCTCTTAAGCTTTGCCATTAGGCATGTATAGTTAACTATTTTGGATCCGGTCTCTGAATCGGGTCATGACTCGAGCTCATTTTGACCCTCAAGCTTTCAAATTTTAAGCTGGCGACAGTGGCTCTTACACTTTTGGTCGTTCCGACCTTTTAGTGAGTGGCCCTGAGGCTTGTTAGGCTGGCGATAATGGCTCTTACACTTTGCCCTTAGGCATATGTAGGCTTTGTTTGCCTCTCATTAAGGACTTCTTGAAATGATTTTGCCTAACCCGCTTCGGTTTAGGAAGAACCTTGATTTCAAGTCGTTTGCGGCGATATTCGAGCACCTCGGAAGGTTTAGCTCATAGGTTGAGTAGCTCGAAGCCTTATGATTTGGGCTGACATGGTCGAAACTCTTTTGCTTGTCGAGGGTAGCCTGTTTAATCAGTTCTTTTCGAAGTAGATTCGAAGTAATGGCCTATGATTTTGTAGCGACGGTCGGGCATCCCCGAGTCGCGTTAATTTTGTTGGTACAGCCGTATGACCGTCGTCATTTATGTTTAGCCGAAGCCATTTTTGATCCTGAGTGTAGTAGTTTAGGCGTCTACATCGAGGGTATGCCCTTTTGGGAGTCTTACAAATGCGACGTATAGCCTAAACTTCAGGACTGATTTTACCCCTATAGTAAGGACTTACAAAATTTTCATGTCTTTTGAGGTCTTACAGTTTTGTTGATACTTTGTACAAGTATGATTCATGCCTTGGTTTTGGTCTTACAGTTTAGTTGATACTTGGTACAAGTATGATTCATGTCTTGCTTGATTTCTTACAGTTTTTCATGCCTATTGAGGTCTTACAGTTTTGTTGATACTTGGTACAAGTATGATTCATGCCTTGCTTGAGGTCTTACAGTTTAGTTGATACTTGGTATATCACGACCCCGGTTTGCCATCTGTGAACCATCGTGACAAACCTAGTCTCTACGACTAGGAAAGCCTAAAATGCGGAAGATAAACCAAATTTGCAGAAGAAAACAATTTAAAACAGAAATACAGTAATAAAACAACGTTTAAAAGTGTCGCTCGGTATACACAATATTAACTCTTAAAGCCAATACATTTTCCCAAAACCCAGAAACCCATGAATCCACAAGCCTTGGAATGTCTAACTCCAGAATATCTAACAAGGAAAAGAAATACAAAAGGGCTAATACAATAGGGAGAGTAGAAAGGGACTCCTCGATCTGCGGACGCGACAGATATACCTCGAAGTCTCTGCAACAGTTGCCTCACCTCAAGGGTGATAAGACTGAGTCAAGGTACCTAGATATGCACATGAAAAACTTGCACAGAAAAGGCATGAGTACACCACAACGGTACTCAGTAAGTGCCAAGCCTAACCTCGGTCGGGTAGTGACGAGGAAGGTCAGGGCCCTACTGAGGTGAAATGAAATATAAAGTTTGATAGTGTAGAATAAGACAGTATAATTAAGTGCAACAATAAGAAATAACATAGGATAGAAAGAACAACAACAACTAGAACAGAGACAGGATAATCACAGAAAGGAAATACAACTCAACACAGAGGTAACAACTAGAGTACCTTCTAGGATACCGTCTTGTAGTCCCAATTACATCTATCCAGTGGATCATCTGGGATCCCGTCACGTAGTCCAACTATCAGTGTGCGGGGATCTACCGGAATCCCGATCCGTAGTCCCAAATATAAATACCCAGTACTGGGGGAATCTACCGGTCTCGTAGTTCCATATAACTATGCAGGGGGATCTACCATAATCCCACATCTGTAGTCCCAAATAAACAAATAAGGGGATCTACAGGAATCCCACATCCGTAGTCCAAATGTAAATACACAGCAGCAACAGGAAAATATTCAAGAAATGTCAATTTCATATTAAGGTAAACAAGTAATTCTAGTCTAGCATGCTGCACAGAATTCAGGTAAAATAGTTTGAACAAATAAAACAATTAAATCACTTATACATGTTTTCCTACGCTAACAAGAGGCTTAAAGTGCAAATAATATAACAGGAAATGAGACATACTAGTAATTACTTAATGAAAACTGAATTTTCAACAATTAGCACAAGTATGCACTCGTCACCTCACGTACAAGTCATTTCAATTAACAGTAATACCAAATCCTAAGGGGAAGTTCCCCCACACAAGGTTAGACAAGCCACTTACCTCGAACTGGCTCAAAATCAACTCTAAACCGCGTTCTTGCGACAAGTACTCGACTCCAAATGGCCCAAATCTATTCAATTCAAATGTATAATGTAAATAACACTTCAAGTAACTAATTCTACAATTAAATTCTAAGCTAATACACGAATTTAGGTAAAATTACCAAAATGCCCTCGGGCCCACGTCTCGGAATCAGGTAAAATATATATTTTCAGAATTCTCACACTCTCACGAGTTCATGCATACCAAAATTAACCAAATCTAAGGTCAAATTCCAAATCACAATTTCAATTCTAGGTCTAAGAACTTTCTTTCAACTTTTCCCCAATTTTCATCTCCAATTCGAAATTAAATGATGCAACTAAGTATAGATTGATGGAGTATAACTATAAAGGGTTAAAGAATTGTTACCCAATGATTTCCTCTTCAATTTCCTCCCAAATTCGCCCTCTCCCGAGCTCCAATTTGATTTTCCAAGTTTTGAACCAAACCCTCGAAATTTCATATTTCTGCCCAGTGATTACCGTATCTGCGATCAAGAGAGCGCACCTACGGTCCTACACCTGCAGAAGAATGCATCGCAGGTGCAAAAAGTCACTTAACGGGTTGGGTCCGCATCTACGGTCGCTTGGCCGCATCTGCGGTACCGCATCTGCGAAAACCCAGCCACACCTGCGGATTCTGGAGCTTCGGCCAAATCTCACTTCTGCGGACACATAGCCGCTTCTGTGGCACCACATTTGTGGTCCAACACTTGCAGGTGCGGTTATGACAGGTTCAACAATTCCAAGTTCTTCCTAAGTCCAATTTCACTTCCGTTAAGCACCCGAAACTCACCCGAGGCCCATGTTGATACCCAATTTTTCCCCTCCCCCCCCCTTTATTCATAAAATCCTAAATAATTATTTTCAAAATTACCGTTATGATAATTTATTTATTTGATTTTTGTACTTATGCCAAAATAAGGCTAATATAATTTTTTTGCATTTTTATAATTACATTTAGTATTTTTAAGCTAAATTGCATATAATTGCAATGTTAGCCCATTTTAAGGTATAATTATATTTTTATGTGTAAAATAGGTCCCTATATTTTTAAAATGATAATTATATATTTCAAATTATCTTGTAACATTAAATTATTTTCCAGAAATTGCCTATTATTTATTATAAATTAAAATAGTGAAAACGGCTATTTAATTAATAGCCAGATTTGGCTTTCAATTGTGGCCCAAATCGGACCCCTCCCCAGCCCAATTTCATACCCAATTAACCCAATCCAAACCCCATAAAAACCTACCCGAACCCGAAACCCACCTACCCAGTTGAATCATGACTGTTGATCTCCCAGATCAACTGTCCATACACGCCCTTTCCTTTTTAATTCCTAAAAGACCCCCTAACCCTACTCATTTCCAAACCCCCTCCTCCTTCAGATGCTCTCGTATCTATTCTCTTTCAATCTAACCCTAATCATTCTTCCACCGCCACCTCCTTCTCCAGTCATCTCCGGCGACCATCTTTCAACCCCAAGCCTCCAATGGGTCTTCCATCGCCTTGCTCATCATCTCTAAGGCCTTCAAGGGTCCTGGGCCATGCCGATTTGGATCTAGGGTTTCTATTTCTGTTGTTCATGGCTTCTCCGATGTGATTTTGGGCAAAATCACACCATATATATTACGATCTGTGAAGTTTACAATAGGTTCTTTCGTTTCTATTTGGGTTTCCTTTGAAACACTCACTCTCGTTTGAATCTCTTAGATCCGTGCAATTTTTAACGCTTTAAGTCTGTTTCTTCCTATGTTTGGCACTATTCTCGATCTTCTTCTAAAAGATCCTCAACTTTAAACCGTTTTACTTTCTTTAAAAATTAGGATTTCTCGGAGTTTCTTCTACACTTGTTTTAACCGATTTTTCTTTATATTAAACCTCTTTCCTTGCTTACCTTGACTGATTTCATGTTCTTAATACTTTTTGAACTTGACTCTGTTAAAAGCCTTAATTTCTTAGATCCTCTTTGTTTTGTTCTGTGCTTTAGCATGACTACTTGATCTTGTTAAAGTTTCTGTCGGTTACCACGTTTCGAATGGGTTTTCTACTGAGTCTTTAGCCTATTTGTATCACCACTGTGTGATTGTTATTCATCTTGATTTGTTCATCTCTTGCTTCTTTTTGTCGATATGGCTGACCTTACCTGTTTTCTATGTCTGTTCGTTCTTCTCAATTTATATGTTGCAATATAGAATCATGACCCTCTCTTGATTTAATTTTGATTCCCTTATTTGATGGTTTGATTGAAAGGTTTTCTTTAAAAACCCTAAAATTCTACTCGTCTGTTTAAATTGACTAATTTCATTACCTTATTTGTTGTGGTACTTGGTTCTTGCTGAATCATTCCTTAATTGCGGTTTTTCTGAACCTACTCCTAATTGACTACCCTATGCTTACTAAATCTTGATTCTTTCCTTAATTAGTCCCGTACTTATTTTCTTTTCTTGCCTTATATGTTGTTATTTCTTACTGTTTCAATTAGCTCACTTAACTTAAGGGAGTACATCCTTGATTTTCTAATTGATTGATTCTGAGTTCCTCAATTTATGATACTATGATTATTACCTTATTTTACTACCTATTTTCAACTATAAATACCCTAAGTCTTTCACTTCCTCTTCCCCCGTCAAAAAGGGGAGGGAAAAGGGGGGCGCGATAGCATGGTGACTCTGCTGGAGATATTTTTAGGCTCTTACCATAACGCACTTGTCTTGTAGAAATTAGTCCAAGCATGCTTATCTCGTACCCTTCTCCCTTATTTGAGTTTAACAGTCTTTTTTTACAAGAATTTATAATTTCTTTATTACCCTGAAAACTGACTTGTCTCTTTATTTTCCTTTTTCTGTAACTGTGTTTTCAATTATTTAAATGCTGTATTTTTTTCCTATATGAAAATACATGCCTACATGTTATTAATTGTTGCATAAATCATGCTCCACATCATATTCCACTCGTGCATATCAAATCCCATAGCAACGGTTTAATGAGTAGTTGCGCTCTTCCTATTTGTTACCCCTAAATTCGGAAAGGCTTATTTGCAGTAAAACCAGTCGATCAGCGGTGCAGTCAATGTTCTGTGCCTTCCCCCTCAAGTTCTCCGCTTGAGGGTACCAGTCTAAAACCCTATAGTCGGGTCAAACCTAGTCGGGTCAGTTATGTTGTCCACATAATGATCCTTTAAGATAAGCCTTATCCAAAGTGCATCGAGTTTTCCATAATCCCAATGGACGCAACCACGTCATATGCATTAATTTGGAGGACTAAATGTCGTTATGCTGATCATAAATGTATAAATAGTTGAGTCTGGTGGGGGTAAGGCCTAAACCTTTTGTTTTGTAGAAAATGAGGCACGAGGTCCCCAGATTCGGTATGGTTAGCAATATCCCTCCATTGTTACTAGATTGGTGGGAAGATCTTTCCTCAAGTGACAAAAAGCATGTGAAAAAAGTACTTGGATAACTTGCCATCTCTGCTAAATATTGAACCAAACAACAATTGATCGAGGCTAGTACCCTATTCTGGGACAGTGAAAGATTTGTGTTTCGTTTCGGTGACATAGAAATGACACCGCTTCTAGAGGAAATAGGAGGACTTGCAGGGTTGACTTGGGACAGTCCTGGGCTTTTGGTGCTAGAAAACCATACGGGCAGGGAATTTTTGAAGATGATGGGGCTGAAAAAGAATGTCGACCTAGTGTGCCTGAAGGATTCCTATATACCTTTCGAATATCACTACGAGAGGTATGGCCATAGAAAGTCTTTCTGCACTTATCATGATGAGATCGCCCTTATTTCACTGGCTCACATCCATCGCAGAGTGTTCGTGTTCGTTGTGTGCTTTCTAGGGCTGATAGTGTTCCTAACAAAAAAGGAAAGAATCCACACTAGGTTGGCCATGGTCGCCAAAACTCTGATAGACGGGATTAATGGACAAACATATACCATAGTCCCCATGCTCATAGCTGACATCTACAGGCCTTGGAGCGCTGTCAGAGAGGGGTCAAGCATTTCAAGGGTTGCAACTTATTGTTGTTGGAGCATCTCCAAAAGGGTCACTATCGCTAACAATTTCCGCGAAGGGCTTGGAATGACCACATTGCTTTCCATAACCCTAAGCAAATGACTTATATTCTGGACAGATTTGCTCAACCGAAAAGTGCTAGTGAATGGGTAGAGTTCTTCGACAATCTGACCGAGGGACAGATATAGTGGATGGTTGAATGGCTTCCAACGGACGAGTTCATTACCAGGTCCAGGGATGCTCCGCATTTGGTGTTGATCAGTTAAGAGGAATATATCCATATGTCCCTATGTGAGTTATGAGCCAAGCAGGCAGAACATAGGTTGTATCACGGTTCGTCAAGATGAGTCACTTCAGAGCACATTTCCAAGACGATGACATACCTTACAAGTTCCAAGCTCAGCACATGTGGCACTGCAAAATCATTGTGGAGAAAAGCAATGTTGAGCCAGACAGATATCACGCGGGGTGCGAGCCTCTCTACTCTACATGGTTGGAAGACAATCTGAAAGGAATGGTGACACTGGGGACTAGTCGAGGGAACAGAATCATAGACGAGAAAGTTGATGCCCAAATCAAATACAACAGGCTGCGCAAGAGAGTCCACGATTTTGAGAATGAGCATCGAGAGATACATGAGAGGAACGTGAGGTTGATTGAGGAATGGAAAGAGATAGATGTCAATTCCAATAGGAAATTGGAATACCTGGAGCGAGGAATAGTGGAGCTGGAGGGCAAAGTCATAAAAAGGATTGAAAACTGTCAGAATGCTGAAGGAGCCGAGGGAGGACATCTGACCCGAGCCTACTTGCTGCTGGGACTGTGCGAGCTGGGAGATCTGTTTGATTGAGTCCGAAAGATCGAATCTAGGGAAGGTCTTTCTAGGACCAAATAGATTAGATTTACTTATTTTCTTAAAATGTAATAAGGCCAAGTGTCAGTAGTGACTTGTTTTATTATTATTATGTTATTGTCGTTTTTGGATTCGTCTACTCTTATATTATGAAATGAAGCATTTATTGGCATTTGAAGTTCTCCAAATTTATTTGTCGCTAGGTCTACCTCGGGCACAACGAGGCTCACAAATTAGGATACGAGTTTATATTTTGCAATATGTGTTTAAATATTGCAAACATTTCAGGATCCCCACTAACTTGTTACCTTTTTATTTTGTTTATTTTTTATTATTATTCTCATCCCTATAGGTTAGTTCATCCATACTGGCCTCGTCAGCATATCATACCAGATCTAGAGGCCCTCTGCCAAGCAATACAAAAAGTAGAGGGAAATCAAAGATGGACGACTTAAGTGGAATCTGAAAGGAAAACATTGAGAACGCAGAGACTTCCGATGGCCGTAGTACTCCAGCCCCAAATGACCTGGTTTTGAGACTTGAACAAAAGATACTAGAACTGCAAGGAGAACTTGAGCAGGTCCGCAATTTGGCAAACTTGTCCCTCACCGTCAATGTCCCTAATATCCACCAACAAAACACATAGAATCCAATGCCTCCTCAGAATATACAAAACCAACAGCCACAAAATCCTACCGTACCAAGTCAATACGTAACTCCACCTCAAAATATCAATCCATTGCCAGTACCAACTCCACCACCACAACATCATTAGCTAATTCCATACCCACCAACCACCACTTACCACACTCCTCAAAATACACCGCCACTCATTCCCGATCCACAAAACTCCACCTATAACCATCACTACACCCAAGTCCCTGGCACCCATCAGAGCAACCCCATATACGTGGAAACTATACCACATTCTACCTTGCCTATATCCTGTGCACTGGAATCCTTCGAAAAGGACCTGCTCATTAAGAACATGGCCAAAGAACTCAAGAAGTTAACAAGCCGAGTTCAAGGTGTTGAAGGAGATAGAGGAATAGAAGGTTTGAACTATGAAGATCTGTGCATACAGCCCGATGTGGAATTACCGGAGGGATACAAACCTCCCAAGTTTTAAATGTTCGATGGAATAGGTGATCCCAAGGTTCACCTAAGGACCTACTTCATAAGCTAGTCGGGGTTGGAAAATATGAAAAGATTTGAATGAAGCTCTTTATGAGGTGCCTTACCGGGGATGCTTTGTCTTGGTATATAACCAGAATCCCAAGAAATGGTCCAATTGGGTGAGCATGGTGTCGGATTTCATGGACCGGTTCAGGTTCAACACAGAGAATGCACTGGATATCTTTTACATTCAGAATCTCAAGAAGAAACCTATTGAGACTTTCCGCGAGTATGCTACTCGTTGGAGGTCGAAAGCTGTCAAGGTCAGGCCCGCTTTGGACGAAGAACAGATGAATAAATTCTTTGTCTGAGCACAGTATCCACAATATTACGAGAGGCTGATGGTCATCAAAACTCACAAATTCTCGAAAATCATCAAGCTCGGGGAAAGGATTGAGGAAGGAATCAAGAAGAGAGATGTTGGGGCAGTAATGGTGTCCCAAGGCCCAAAAACTCCACTCACAAACCAAACACCCCTACCCACATACCAAACACCTCCTCCCACCCATCAAACACCTCCAACTACATACCAAGCATCACCACCTACATATCAACCTTCATCTCCTAGATATTCCCAACTAGCCACTATCTATCATACCTACAATTCCCAACCATCCCACTTCTAATCGCCACCAACTTACCAAAATTATCCAAGATCGAGACCCAACTTCGACCGCAAGCCACCCAGACAATACACCGCCATTGCTGAGCCCATCAACCAATTATATGAAAGGTTAAAAACCGCAGGTCACGTCACTCATATTCCTGCTGTGGTGCTAGAAAATCAATCCCAATGGGTCAATCCGAACAAAACATGTGCATACCACTCTAGTATGAAAGGGCACACCACTGCTGAGTGCCGAACATTGAAGGATAAGATCCAGACACTCATTGACAACAAGGTCATACAAGCGAAGGAAGCCGCACCTAATGTCCGCAACAATCCCCTCCCTGATCATAGAGGTGACGGTGTACATGTTATAGAAACAAATGAGGAATGGGACCCTGAGGGGTCAATCGGGCTTACCCGAGAAAGCGATGACTTTAAGGTTGCAGTTACACTCACTCCTATTGTGTTTTAGACTTAGGCATCTATTGACGTTGAGGTAACTACATCAGTTCCATTCGAGGTGGAAGTAGCTCCGCCCGCAGCCACCTCCGCTCCATTTGAAGTAGAAGTGGTTACACCTTTTACTGTGACGGTGTCAACCATACCCCCATTAAACTCAAAAGCGATACCTTGGAATTATGTCGCCGAGGCTTGGCGAAAGAGGAATACTAAGATAGAAGAATCTGACGCCACACAAGGGATGACTAGAACTAGAAAAGTCTACACGCCTGAACAATTGGGAGGTTCAAGTAAGGATACCACTACTAGGCAACCTGTCATTGCGACCGGGCAGAATGATCTATGGTAAAAAGTACAGGTGAAAGAGTATTCGGTTGTTGATCACCTGAACAAAGTCCCTTCTTAGATATCTACCCTATCGCTATTACATAATTCATAGCCACACAAGAGTGCCTTGATGAAAGTACTGAGCGAGGCTTATATACCCAATAATATCACCAGTGGAGAAATGGCCAACATGGTCGGTCAGGTGCTGGAGAGCCATAAGATTATCTTCCACGAAGATGAGCTGCTGCCCGAAGGTTTGAATCACAATCGAGCATTTGCACATTACAATACAATTTGAAGATAAGTTCATTGCTAGGGTCCTGGTTGATGGAGGTTCGAGTCTAAACATTTGTCCGTTGGACACCCTAAAAAGGTTGGATAAAGGTTTCCATGAAATATAGACCGAAAACATGAATGTGAAAGCTTTTAATGGGTCCTATAGGGCCACGATCGGGGAGGTCAACCTTTGCTTGCAGATGGGTCCAACCTAGTTTGATGTTGAATTCCAAGTGCTTAATATACCAGCCTCATATAATCTTTTGTTGGGCCGCCCATGGATCCATACTGCTGGGGCCGTTCCCTCCACACTACATCAAGTCGTAAAATTCAAATGGAAACGTCAGGAGGTAATCATTCATAGAGATGGTAGTAACCCCATCTACACTAGTCAAACTATTCCGGCCATTGGACACAGAAGAAGGCCAGAGGGGAAACCTATCATCACATTGAACGGGTCAATGCCGTCGAGCAGATTAAGTGATGGGGTAACAAAATAGAAAGCATACTATCATGATCCGGATATGAACCTAACAAAGGGTTGGGAAAGAACCTCCAGGGTATCACCAAGTCAATACAGCGGAAAAACCATAGTACCACCTTTGGGCTCGGATATCAGTATACATGGAAAGAGTATAGGGAGTGGTTGCCTCCATGGCGTGGACCGTATTACCCTCTTGAGCAACTGGTACCACGTCTGGAACAAGCTTTTCATTAGACTAACACAATATGGAGAACTGCTAAAGAAGAAGCACTATCTGGGCTGAAGGACCTGTTCTTGGAAGATGAGGATATGGAATGCCATGCCATAATTGAGGAGGAAGAGGAAGAAGGCCTCTCCATTCAAACTGTAGCAAAGGGAGATGTTCTCAGAAATTGGACCGCCGCATCATCCCGAGCCCGCTGAGTCTTTGGGTAGCTTGGCAGAACTTATAGTCGTTCTAGGAATTTTAAATTTTCAGTAATTTTGTTTTAAGATTTCTTTGTTTCAAAATAAATGCTCGATCCACCGGGCCAAGTTTTGTTTGAACAGTTTTCTCAGTTTTAATCAAATGCATTTGTCCTTTATCATTATTCATTAATATTTTTATACTTTTCCCTTCTATAGTTGTTATTATTACTTTTCTCGATGAACCAGTGAATGTGACATGTAATGAGGCAACACAACATGAGAATAATGACTCAAAGGAATAAGATGAGATACCCGAGGAAATTGTCAGGGAAGTTGAGAATTTTGACAACAAGCCTAAATCCAACTTGGACAAAATAGAAGCAGTAAATTTGGGAAACACTGAAACCATCAAAGAGACCCGCATCAGCATTCATTTGTCACCAACAGAAAAGGAAGAGTACATCCATTTTCTAAAGGAATATGAGGATATCTTCGCATGGTCGTATGATAATATGATCGGTTTGAGCACATCTATAGTAGCTCAAAAGTTGCCTACCAATCCCATGTGCCCGCCAGTCAAGCAGAAACTCAGAAAATTCAAACCAAACATGAGTTTGAAGATTAAGGAGGATGTTACCAAACAAATCAAAGCCAAAGTTCAAAGGGTGGTTAAAAACCCAACCTGGTTAGCTAACATCGTGCCTGTTTCGAAGAAGGATAGGAAGGTCAGGGTATGTGTTGATTACCGAGATTTAAACAGAGCAAGTCCCAAAGACGACTTCCCACTGCCAAATATACACATCCTGATCGATAACTGCGCCAAGCATGAACTCCAATCCTTTGTATATTTCTTCGCAGTTTATCATCAGATCTAGATGGATGAAGAAGATGCCGAGAAGACAACTTTTATTATGCCTTGGGTTGTATACTGTTACAAGATGATGTCGTTCGGTTTAAAGAATGTTGGGGCCACTTATATGAGGGCCTTGACAACCATCTGTCATGATATGATACACAAGGAGATAGAGGTATATGTGGACGACGTCATTATCAAATCCAAGAGCGCCGCTAATCAAATAGCAGACTTGAGGAAATTGTTCGATAGGCTCAGGAGGTACAATTTGAAGTTGAACCCCACAAAGTGTTCATTCGGGGTTCCTGTAGGAAAGTTATTGGGATTCATTGTCAGTCGTCGAGGGATCGAGCTAGATCCGACTAAAGTCAAAGCTGTTCAGGAGTTACCACCACCCAAAAGCAAAAAGGATGTAATGAGCTTTCTGGGACGGCTCAACTACATCAGTCAATTCATAGCACAGTCCACCGTAATATGTGAACCCATCTTCAAGATGCTGAGGAAAGATGCCGAGACAAGTTGGACCGACGATTGTCAGAAAGCTTTTGACAAGATCAAGGAATACCTGTCCACAGCGCCAGTTCTGGTACCACCAGAACTAGGACAACCTTTACTACTTTATCTATTCGTGTTAGATGGAGCCTTAGGATGTGTTTTGGGACAACATGATGATATAGGAAGAAAGGAGCAAGCCATATATTACCTGAGTAAGAAATTCACACCTTATGAACCATGGTATTCTTTGCTTAATGCACTTGCTGCGCTTCGACCAGGACAGCCCAGAAGTTGAGGCATTATTTATATGCCTACACTACATACCTCATATCCAGGATGGATCCTCTGAAGTACATATTTCAGAAGTCCATGCCTACTGGGAAGTTGGCTAAATGGCAGATACTACTGAGTGAGTTTGACGTCATCTATGTAACTCAAAAGGCAGTCAAGTGACAAACATTGGCAGATCACCTCGCTAAAAATCCGGTGGGAGGAGAATACAAACACTTGGAAATGTATTTTCCTGATAAAGAGGTATCATTCATAGTAGAATACATTACGGAAGCATATGACGGTTGGAGGATATTCTTTGACGAAGCCGCAAATTTCAAAGGACTAGGCATTGGAGCAGTTTTGGTATCAGAAATGGGTCACCATTATCCGGTATCTGCTAAACTCAGATTTCCCTGCACCAATAACATGGCAGAATATGAGGCATGCATACTAGGTCTCAACATGGCAGTCGACATGAACATTTAGGAGTTGTTGGTGATCGTCGATTCAGATTTGCTTGTGCACCATGTGCAAGGAGAATGGGCCACCAAGAATTCCAAGATATTTCCATATCCACACCATGTGTAGGAATTGAAAATGAGGTTCACAAAGATAGAATTCCGACATGTGCCCAGAATTCAGAATGAGTTCGCCGACGTATTAGAAACCTTGTCAACAATGATACAGTATCCAGATAAGAACTATATTGATCTCATTCCGGTGAGGAGCCATAATTAGCTGGCATATTGTACTCATTTCGAGGAAGAAGTAGACGGAAAGACTTGGTTCCATGACATCGAGGAGTACTTATCCAAAGGAGAATAATCGAAGCATGCAAATCACACTCAGTAACGCACGCTCCGAAGATTGTCAAATCATTTCTTCCACAGCAAAGGGAACTTGTATAGGAGAACTCCGGATTTGGGTTTACTAAGGTGTGTCGACGCAAAGGAATCTTCTAAGCTACTTGAGGATGTGCATGCTGGGACCTGTGGTCCGCACATGAATGGCTTTGTTCTGGCCAAGAAAATACTCAGGGCAGGTTACTTTTGGATGACCATGGAGACGGATTGTATTCAGTATGTCCACAAATGCTTTTAATGCCAAGTGCATGCCGACATGATAAAAGTGCCACCAAACGAGCTCAATGCAACAAGCTCACCTTGGCCATTCGCCGCCTGTGGAATGTATGGTATTGGTCCAATTGAGCCCACAGCTTCAAACAGTCATAGGTTTATCTGTTAGCCATTGATTACTTCACAAAATGGGTAGAAGTTGCATCTTACAAGGCTGTAACCAAGAAAGTCATCGTAGATTTTGTTAAGGATCGCATTGTCTACTGATTCGGAGTTCCTGAGTCTATTATTACTGACAACGCCGCCAACCTCAACAGTGATCTGATGAAGGCTATATGTGAAACTTTCAAAATCAAGCACAAGAATTCCACTGCCTACAGACCTCAGATGAATGGAGTCGTAGAAGCCGCCAACTAAAATATTAAGAAGATACTAAGGAAAATGGTAGAGAATCACAAGTAGTGGCATGAGAAATTACCCTTTGCTCTGCTAGGGTACCGCACCACAATTCTCACGTCAATTGGGAAACCCCCTACATGGTGGTTTATGGTACCGAGGCTATTATCCCAGCCGAGGTAGATATTCTTTCTTTAAGAGTCATACAGGAAGCTGAAATCAGCAATGCGAAATGGATAAGAACTCACTATGAGCAATTGGCCCTTGTCGATGGAAAGAGAATGAACGCAGTATGTCACGGCCAACTGTATCAGAACAGAATGTCTAGAGCTTTCAACAAAAGGGTCAAACTAAGACAGTTCGCACCAGGGCAATTGGTATTGAAGAAGATCATCCCACACCAAGATGAAGCCAAAGGGAAATTCTCTCCCAACTAGTAAGGTTGGTATACGGTTCATAGGGCACTAACAGGAGGACCACTTATACTTGTAGAGATAGATGGAGAGATCTGGCCAAAACCAATCAATTCAAATGCAGTCAAAAGATACTATGCCTAGATTATTTCACATTTTCTTTTCTGATGTAATTGAACTACGCTTGACTTGATTCCCATTTAAGTGGGGATACGTAGGCAGCCTTATGGGTTCGGTCATATCTTAATAAATTTTTCATTTTCCTCCATAATCAGAAACTGGGGCAGAATTTTGAGGAGGGTCCTCAAAATTCCGGGACAAGTCCAGCTAGCGCCATCACATGCCAAGAAGTCAGTCATCAGTCAAGAACTGGGGAAGAATTTTGAGAAGGATTCTCAAAATTCCGAAGAAGATTCAGCAAGGTCAGCCATACGCAATCAGTTAAAAATCATCTACCAAATTGGGGAAGAATTTTTAGGAGGACCCTCAAAATTCCAACATAAGAGAGCTGCAATGCCTTTGAAATTTGTCACAGTCGCTAGTTCGTCAAAAGTTGCTCAATATATTAATACGCTTCCAAAACAATCCTATTTTATCAATGAATGCATATTTTTCGAAAATTCTATTTTTCATAACAGTTAGGTGCTACCTAGGGGAACTCGAAGGGGGCTTCCATATCAGAGCAATGCAAGGCCGGCAGACGAAGCAAGAACCAACCTCCCCTCATGAAACTTACGATTTTTCTTTGAACGCAGGCACATTTGACGATAGCATTTGTACAAAAAGCAAATTCACCATCCATCTGGACGTTAGACGCTGAACATATCCTAGCTAAGTTATACTCTACCCTTATCTGCTATCTTCTCTTTGCATGAGTCTAATCTCTGACTCCATATTTGCATGAGTCTAATCTCTGACTCCATATTTGCATAAGTCTAATCTCTAACTCCACATTTGCATGAGTCTAACCCTTGACTCCACATTTGCATGAGTCTAACCCTTGACTCCACATTTGCATGAGTCTAACCCTTGACTCCACATTTGCATGAGTCTAATCTTTGACTCCACATTTTCCAGAGTCTAATCCTTGACTCCACATTTGCATGAGTCTAATCCCTGACTCCACATTTGCATGAGTCTAATCCTTGACTCCACATTTGCATGAGTGAAGCCCTGACTCCATATTTGCATGAGTCTAATCTCTGACTCCACATTTGCATGGGTCTAATCTTTGACTCCACATTTGCATGAGTCTAACCTCTGACTCCCCATTTATATGAGTCTAATCACGGACTCCATATTTGCATAAGGCTAAGCATTGCCTTCTCTCTGCATGAGACTAAGCCCTGTCTCCAATCTTGCATGAGTCTAATCCCTGACTCCATATATGCATAAGGCTGATCCTTGCCTTCATACCTGCATGAATCTAAGCCCTGACTCCATATTTGCATGAGGCTGATCCTTGCCTCCATACGTGCGTGAGTCTAAGCCCTGACTCCATATTTGCATAAGGGTAATCCTTGCCTCCCCGTTTGCATAAGGCTAATCCATGCCTCTCCACTTGCACGGGACTAATCATTGTCCCTCTTTGCACCAAAATTGCTCTATTTTCTACTACTATCTACCTATTTTTCAATCAGGCTAAGCCTTTCCCTCTACCTCGCAAGACTAAGCCTTATCTTGTCGCATCATATTATTGCATATCATGGGCTGAAATATTGGGAATATGTCCAAAGGCGTCATAGTCTAAAGGCACCATCCTCATAGCTGGAAGACACCATGCCATGGCCTGAGGATCTCTCAAATTTGCATATTATTATTCAAAGTTGTCATGGTTCGGAGGCACCATTTTCATGTCCCGAGAACATCATTTCATGGCCTGCAAATCCCTACTAAACAATTCATGTCCCAGGACATCATGGTCCAAGGACGTCATCTTTAACCGTCTGAAGACAACCTTCATGGTCCAAAGGGAATCTGCATCATGTTTAAATTTTCGCAAATAAGTTTGTAGCATTTTTTATCTGCAGGTAATTAGAAAACAACCGCTATCCTTGCAGGAGCGATCTCGCTCCAGTTCCCTCTAACCATCCCGAGCCTTAACCGCTCATCATAGCCTCTTCCACATCTCGTGTCCATTCTTACAATAATTTCATCGGCATACTCTACAGGTGAATCCAGAACTACACATGGTATGATTCCTAAAAACCAAAGATATGTAGGCAACTTGAAAACTAGAGCTCGGCCTCTGTCTTTCAAAGCATCCCATCCGGTCAAAATTGGCCATCATTTCTTTACCCGAAAACGTTTTCATCCTTCCCGGATAAAGAGGGGCAGCTGTTGATACCCAATTTTTCCTATATATTTTAAATATGCATAAATACCTTCAAAATAGCATATATATGCATATATAAGCATGCACAAGGTTTTTATAATTTTCCCATAATTTTAAGGGTTTAAATAGATTTATTTTTTCCCCTTTTATTCATAAAATCCCCAATAATTATTTCCAAAATTATTTTTATGATAATTTATTTATTTTATTTATATACTTATGCCAACATATGGCTAATATAATTTTTATGTATTTTTATAATTACATTTAGTATTTTTAAGCTAAATTGCATATAATTACAATGTTAGCCCATTTGAAGGTATAATAATATTTTTATGCGTAACATTTGTCTCTATATTTTTAAAATGGTAATTATGTATTTTAAATCATTTTGGAACATTAAATTATTTTCCAGAAATTACCTACTATTTATTATAAATTAAAATATGGAAAGCAGCTATTTAAATAATAGCCAGATTTGTCTTTCAATTGTATCCCAAATCGGACCCCTCCCCAGCCCAATCTCCTACCCAATTAACCCGATCCAAACCCCATAAACACCTACCCAAACCCGGAACCCACCTACCCAGTTGAATCCTGACTATTGATCTCCCAGATCAACGGTCCACACATGCCCTTTCTTTTTTAATTCCTAAACGACCCCTTAACCCTACTCATTTCCAAACCCCCACCGCTTTCAGATGCTCTCATCTCTCTTCTATCTCAACCTAACCCTAATCATTCTTCAACCGCCGCCTCCTTCTCCGGTCATCTCCGATGACCACCTTTCAACCCCAAGCCTCCAATAGGTTTTCCATCGCCTTGCTCATCATATCTAAGGCCTTCAAGGGCCTGGGCCATGCCGATTTGGATCTAGGATTTCTATTTATCTTGTTCATGGCTTCTCCAATGTGATTTTGTGTTACGATATGTGAAGTTTACAACAGGTTCTTTCGTTTCTATTTGGGTTTCCTTTGAAACCCTAACACTCGTTTGAATCTCTTATATTCGTGCTATTTTTAACGCTTTAAGTCTGTTTCTTCCTATGTTTTGCACTATTCTCGAACTTCTTCTGAAAGATCCTCAACTTTAAATCGTTTTACTTTCTTTAAAAATTAGGATTTCTCGGAGTTTCTTCTACACTTGGTTTAACCGATTTTTCTTTATGATTAAACCTCTTTCCTTGCTTACCTTGACTAATTTCATGTTCTTAATGCTTTTTCAACTAGACTCTATTAAAAGCCGTAATTTCTTAAATCCTCTTTGTTTTGTTCTGTGTGTTAGCATGACCACTTGATCTTGTTAAAGTTTCTATCGATTACCATGCTTCGAATGGGTTTTCTACTAAGTCTTTAGCCTATTTGTATCACCTCTGTGTGATTGTTATTCATCTTGATTTGTTCATCTCTTGCTTCTTTCTGTTGATATGGCTGACCTTACTTGTTTGCTATGTCTGTTCGTTCTTCTCAATTTATATGTTGCAATATAGAATCATGACCCTCTCTTGATTTGATTCTGATTCCCTTATTTGATGGTTTGATTGAAAGGTTTTCTTTAAAAACCCTAAAATTCTACTCGTCTGTTTAAATTGACTAATTTCATTACCTTATTTGATGTGGTACTTGGTTCTTGCTGAATCATTCCTTAATTGCGGTTTTTCTGAACCTACTCCTAATTGACTACCCTATGCTTACTAAATCTTGATTCTTTCCTTAATTAGTCCCGTACTTATTTTCTTTTCTTGCCTTATATGTTGTTGTTTCTTACAGTTTCAATTAACTCCCTTAACTTAAGGGAGTACATCCTTGATTTCTAATTGATTGATTCTGAGTTCCTCAATTTATAATACTATGATTATTACCTTATTTTACTACCTATTTTCAACTATAAATACCTAAGTCTTTCATTAACACACATGAACACTTAGGTTCAAAAACTACCTCTTCCCCCGTCAAAAAGGGGGCGCGACAGCCCCCGGGACCTCAACCAAATATACCAACCAGTCCTAAGAAAACAAACGAACTTATTCTAACCCTCGAATCACATCAAACAACGCTAAACCACAAATCACTCTTCAATCCAAGCTTAAGGATTTCCAAAACTTCCAAATTACGCTTTCGATCAAAAAGTCTATCAAATCTCGTCCTAATGACATGAAATTTTGCACATACGTCACATTCAACCCTACAGAGCTACTCCAACTTCCAAAATTCCACTACGACCCTCAAATCAAAATCTCACTATCGAACCAGAAACTTCAAAAATTTGACTTTCGGCATTTCAAGCCTAAATTAGCTACGGACCTCCAAAACACAATCTGATCACACCCTAAGCCCGAAATCACTCAACAGAGCTAACGGAACCGACGAAATTCCATTCCGAGGCAGTCTTCACACTACTTCGACTACGGTCCAATTTTTAGAACTTAAACTCTCATTTAGGGACTAAGTGTCCGAAAACTCTCCGAAACTCAAAACCGAACATCCCGGCAAATCAAAATAGCAGAAATAAACACGGGCAAAGCAGGTTAATAGGGGATTGGGCATAAATTCTTAAAATGACTGCTCGGGTCGTTACATCCTCCCACACTTAAATATTCGTTCGTCCTCGAACTAGCATAGAGACATACCAGAAGTAGTGAAAAGATAAGGGTAACGACTACGCATATCCTACTCGGTCTCCCAGGTCGCCTCCTCGACCGGCTGACCCCGCCACTGAACCTTCACTGATGCAATGTTCTTTGACCTCAGCTTTCTAACCTGTATGTCCAATATTGCCACTGGCTCCTCAACATAGGATAGATCCTTGTCCAACTGGACTGAACTGAAATCTAACACGTACGACGGATCACCGTGATACCTCCAGAGCATCGAAACATGAAATACTATATGGACTCCTGCTAAGCTGAGAGGTAAGGCAAGCTCATAAGTAACCTCCCCAACATGCCCCAATATCTCAAAAGGGCCAATAAACCTTGGACTCAACTTATCTTTCTTCCCAAATCTCATAACGCCCTTCATAGGCGAAAGCCAAAGCAGAACCCGCTCTCCAACCGTATAGGAAACATCATGAACCTTCTGATCCGCGTAGCTCTTTTGTCTGGACTGGGCCGTACGGATTCTATTATGAATCACCTTAACCTTCTCCAAAGCATCATAAACCGAGTTTGTGCCCAACAATCTAGCCTTGCCCGGCTTGAAAAAACCCACCGGGGATCTACACCGCCTACCATACAAAGCCTAATACGGTGCCATCTAAATGCTAGACTGATAGTTGTTGTTGTAGGCAAACTCCGCCAATGGCAAGAACTGATCCCAAGACCCTCCAAACTCAATCACACACGCACGGAGCATATTCTCAAGAATCTGAATAGTGCGCTCGGATTATTCGTACGTCTGAGGGGGAAATGTTGTACTCAACTCTACCCGAGTACCCAACTCATGCTGAACGGCCCTCCAGAACCATGATGTGAACTGAGTACCTCTATCTAAAATGATGGAAACTGGAATACCATGCAGACGAACAATCTCCCGGATATAAATCTTCGCTAGACGCTCTGAAGAATAGGTAGTACACATAGGAATGAAGTGCGCAGACTTGGTCAGCCAATCCACAATCACCCAAATAGCATCAAATTTTCTCAAAGTCCGTGGGAGCCCAACTACAAAGTTATTCGCTCCCGCTTCCACTCTGGAATCTCTATATGCTAAAGCAACCCACTCGGTCACTGGTGCTCAAACTTCACCTATTGCAGTTGAGGCACCGAGCTACAAATCCAACTATGTATTTCTTCACCCGTCTCCACCAATAGTGCTGCCTCAAATCTTGATACATCTTCGTGGTACCCGGATGAACCAAATACCGCGAACTATGGGCCTCCTCCAGAATCAACTCCTGAAGTTCATCAACATTGGGTACACAAATTCGACCCTGCATCCTCAATACCCCATCACCACCAATAGTCACATCTCTGGCATCACCATACTGAACCTTGTCCTTGAGGACAAGCAAATGGGGGTCACCCTGATACGATCAAATAAGGAAGACCGAGAAACCATGCAAGCTAGAACCTGACTGGGCTCCGAAAGATCCAATCTCACAAACTGGCTGGCTAAGGCCTGGACATCCATCGCCATAGGTCTCTCCGATGCTGGTAAATAAGCTAAACTCCCCAAACTCTCTGTCGGGTGACTCATTAGCCTTGCTTGGGTGATACAAAATAGTGATATCATAGTCCTTCAGCAACTCCAACCACCTCCTCTAGCGCAAATTTAGATCATTTTACTTGAACAGGTGCTGCAAGCTCGGATGATCGGTATAAATCTCACAAGGAACCTCGTACAAATAATGACGCCAGATCTTCAGGGCATGAACAATGGCAGCTAACTCAAGGTTGTAGACAAGATAATTCTTCTCGTGAACCTTCAATTGTCTGGACGTGTATGCAATCACCCTGCCGTCCTACATCAAAACCGCTCAAAGGCTAATCCTCGAGGCATCACAATAGACAGTGTAAGACCCCGAACTTGTAGGCAATATCAAAACTGGGGCTGTAGTTAAAGCTATCTTGATCTTTTGAAAGCCTGCCTCACAATCTTCCGTCCACTGGAACCGAGCACCCTTCTGGGTCAGTCTGGTCATAGTGGCTGCAATCGATGAAAACCCCTACAGAAAACGACGATAGTAACCTACCAAGCCGAGAAAACTCCGGATATCTGTAGCTGTGGATGGTCTAGGCCAACTCTACACTGCCTCTCCTTTCTTTAGATCCACCTGAATACCCTCACTCAATACCACGTGGCTTAAGAATGCCACGGAATCCAAACAAAACTCACATTTTGAGAACTTAGCATATAACTTCTTTTCTCTCAAGGTCCGAAGCACTATCCTTAGGTGCTGCTCATGATCTTCCCGACTCTAGGAATACACCCGAATATCATCAATAAAGACAATGACGAACGAGTCAAGACATGGTCGGAACATACTATGCTTCAAATGCATAAAGGCTGTTGGGGCATTTGTCAGCCCAAATGACATAACAAGGAACTCGTAATGACCATACCGAGTCATGAAAGCAGTCTTCATGATATCTGTCTCTCGAATCTTCAACTGATGGTAACCTGAGCACAAGTCAATCTTAGAAAACACTCGTGCACCCTGAAGCTGGTCAAATAGATCATCAATACGAGGCAAAGGATAACAGTTCTTTACTGTAACATTGTTCAATTGGCGATAACCAATACACATACGCTTAGAACCATCCTTTTTCTTCACAAACAAGACAGGAGCACCCCAAGGTGATACATTGGATTGAATAAAACCCTTATCAAGCAATTCCTGTAATTGATCCTTCAAATCAAGAGAAGCCATACGATACGGAGGAATAGAAATGGGCTGAGTGCCCGGCAATAGATCAATGCCAAAATCAATATCTCTATCAGGTGGCATGCTTAGAAGATCAGCAGGAAACACATTGGGAAAATCTCGTACTACTGGGACTGAATCAAGTGAAGGGGTATCAATACTGCCATCTCTCACATAAGCTAAATACGTGTCACACCCCTTCTCAACCATACACTGAACTTTAAGAAAAGAAATGACTCTACTAGGAGTGTGATCTAAAGTACCCCTCCACTCAACACGTAGTACACCTGGCATAGCCAGCATCATTGTTTTGGCGTGACAACCAAGAATAGCATAATGGGGCAACAACCAGTCCATGCCCAAGATAATATCAAAATCTACCATGCTGAGCAACAATAAATCGGCTCTGGTCACAAAACCACTAAGAGAAACCAAACACGATCGATAAATTCAGTCCACAACAAGAGAATCTACCATAAAAGTAAAGATATAAACAGAGGAACTCAAAGAATCCCGTTGTACAGCCAAATGCGGAGCAAAATATGAAAATACATAAGAGTAAGTGGAGCCTGGATCGAATAGAATCGATGCATCTCTGTGACAAACCAGTATAATACCCGTGATGACAGAATCGAAGGAAGCAGCCTCGGTATAGGCAGGAAGGACATAGTATCTGGCCTGGCCTTCCCCTCTAGGGAAACCTCTACCTCCCCGACCTCCACATCTAGCTGGCCGAGTAGGTGGGGTAGCAACTAGAGATGTAATCATAGCCCGAGAACTCTGCGGGGAACGCTGTGGCTGAGAAGTCTGTGCAGGTGCACCCCTCCCAAATTTGAGGCAATCTCTCACCATATGGCATGTGTAACCACACTCAAAACAAGCTCTAGGAGGGCATGGAGGCTGTGACTGGCTCGGGCCAGGTTTTCTGGACTGACCTCTGAAAGCACCCCGCACAGGAGGCGCGCTAGAAATCGGAGGTGCATAATAAGGCTCCTAAGGTCTAAGAGGAGCTGGAATACCACTAGCTGCTAGAAGAGCTGAATGAATAGGGAAACTCATATAACCCCTACCATGATGACCTACAGCTGGGGCCCGGGCACCAGAATAATAGCCTGACTCTCGAGACTTTTTGGCCTCCCTCTTCTCTCTCTCCCTAGCATGCATACCCTCAATCCTCCTAGCAATGCTCACCACCTGCTGATAGGAAATATCCATCTCCATCTCATGAGCCATGCTAGACCTGATGTTGGTAATGAGGCCCTCAATAAACCAGCGAACCCTCTCGCGAACAATAGAAAACAAGGCTGGTGCATGTCTAACCAAACTAGTGTAACGGATAGCATACTCTGAGATAGTCATAGCACCCTGGCACAAATGCTCAAACTCTGCGCGCCATGCGTCCCTGAGGCTCTGAGGAACATACTCTCTTAGGAACAGATCTGAAAATTGAGTCCAAGTCAGTGAAGCAGCCTCATCCGGATTATATAAGTCATAGGTGCGCCACCACTCATAGGCGGCTCCTCGAAGCTGGAAAGTAGTCTCGACCTTGATATACCCATGGTACGGAGAATGCGGTAACACTCATCTAGAAATCCCAGAGCATCATCCGATGCTAGAACACTGAATACAAGAGGCTTGTACTTATGGAACCTCAAGCCTCATCTGCTCGTCCTCCAAAACTGCTGCCCTATCCTCGGACTGATCTCGGACTGTAAGCTGTACAGGAATAATCTCAGGGACCTGTTCAACATGCACCCGCTTCTCAGGAGTGTGGGTGGCGGGAGTTTGTGCTCCTCCCCTGGCCTGAGACATAGCTGCAACAAGGGGAAGCAACCCTGCCTGAGCCAAAGTGGTGTTACATGCTCATGAACTGTGCCAGAGTCTCCTGAAGTGCTGGAGTAGTAGCAGCAGTAGGCGTATCAGGTGCCTGGACTCCGGCTGGAACTACTAGTGGTACCTCGGTGGTAGCACGCGCGAGTGCTCTGGATGCACCACGTGCGCATCCTCGGCCTCTACCCCGGCCCCGTCCTCTAACGGCTGTAGTAGGGGGTGCGGGTGCATGATCATCTCAGGTAGCGTATGTCCTCACCATCTGTGAGAGAATAGAAGACAGAAGTTTAGAATTGTGACATCAAATCTCGCACGACAAGGAAATCAAATGAAGTGGAAATTTTTCTAATAGTTACATAGCCTCTCGTAGATAAGTACAGACATCTCCGTACCGATCAACGAGACTCTAATAAATCGGCTTGTGATTTATGACCCCTATGAACCTAGAGCTATGATACCAACTTGTCACGACCCTGATTCGCGCTCCGTGAACCATCGTGATGGCACATAGTCTCTACGACTAGGTAAGCCTAAAATGCGGAAGATAAACCAAATTTGAGGAAGAAAACAATTTAAAACAGAAATAAAGTAATAAAACAGCATTTAAAAGTGTCGTTCGGCATACACAGTATTAACTCTTAAAGACAATACATTTTCCCAAAACACGAAAACCCATGAATCCACAAGCCTTGGAATGTCTACCAGTGTCTAATTCCAGAATATCTGACAAGGAAAAAAATACAGAAAGGTTAATACAATAGGGAGAGCAGAAAGAGACTCCTCGGTCTGCGGACGTGGCAGATATACCTCGAAGTCTCTGGAATAGTCGCATCGCCTCAAGGGTGATAGGACTGAGTCAAGGTACCTAGATCTGCACATGAAAAACATGCACAGAAAGGGCATAGGTACACCACAGTGGTACTCAGTAAGTGCCAAGCCTAACCTCGGTCGGGTAGTGACGAGGAAGGTCAGGGCCCTACTGAAGTGAAATAAAATATAATGTTTGACAGTGTAGAATAATACAGTATAATTAAGTGCAACAGTAAGAAAGAACATAGGATATAAAGAACAACAACAACTAGAACAAAGACAAGATAATCACGAAAAGGAAATACAACTCGACACAGAGCTAACAACCGGGGTACCTTCTAGGATACCGTCCTGTAGTCCCAATTATATCTATCCAGTGGATCTTCCGGCATCCCGTCTCGTAGTCTAACTATCAGTGTGCGGGGATCTACCAGAATCCCGATCCGTAGTCCCAAATATAAATACCAGTATTGGGGGAATCTACGGGGTGGAGTCTCATAGTTCCATATAACTGTGCAGGGGGGTATACTGGAATCCCACATCTATAGTCCCAAATAAATAGACAAGGGGGATCTACCGGAATCCCACATCCGTAGTCCCAATGTAAATACACAGCAGCAACAGGAAAAAATTCAGCAAAAGTTAATTTCATATTAAGGTAAACAAGTAATTCTAGTCTAGCATGCTGCACAGAATTCAGGTAAAACAGTTTGAACAAATAAAGCAATTAAATTACTTAGACATATTTTCCTACGCTAACAACAAGCTTAAAGTGCAAGTAATATAATAGGGAAGGAGACATACTAGTAATTACTTAAGGAAAACCGGATTTTCAACAATTAGCACAAGTACGCACTGATCACCTCATGTACAAAGGCATTTCAATTAACAGTAATACCAAATCCTAAAGGGAAGGTCCCCCACACAAGGTTACGCAAGACACTTACCTCGAACCGGCTCAAAATCAACTCGAAACCACGTTCTTGCCATGAATACTCGACTCCAAATGGCCCAAATCTATTCAATTTAATTGCATAATGTAAATAACACTTCAAGTAACTAATTCTACAATTAAATTCTAAGCTAATACGCAAATTTAGGTAAAATGACCAAAACGCCCCTCAGGCCACATCTCGTAATCGGGTAAAATTTATATTTTTAGAATCCTCAAACTCTCACGAGTTCATACATACCAAAATTATCCAAATCTAAGGTCAAATTCCCAATCAAAATTCGAATTCTAGCTCTAAGAACTTTCTTCCAACTTTTCCCCAATTTTCATCACCAATCCGAAATTATATGATGAAACTAACTATAGATTGATGGAATATAACTAGAAAGGTTTAAAGAATTGTTACCTAGTGATTTCCTCTTCAATTTCCTCCCAAAACTGCCCTCTCCCGAGCTCCAATTTGATTTTTCCAAGTTTTGAACCAAACCTTCGAAATTTCATATTCCTGCCCAGCGATTACCGCATATGCGGTCAAGGGAGTGCACATGCGGTCCCTCACCTGCGGAAGAATGCATCGTAGGTGCAAAAAGTCACTTAACGGGCTGGATCTGCATCTGTGGTCACTTGGCCGCATCTGCGAAAACCCAGCCGCACATGCAGATTCTGGAGCTTTGGCCAAATCTCGCTCTTGCGGCCACACAGCCACTTCTACGGCGCTGCACCTGCGGTCCCACACTCGCAGGTGCGGTTATGACAGGTTCAGCAATTCCAAGTTCTTCCTAAGTCCAATTCCACTTCCGTTAAGCACCCGAAACTCACCCGAGGCCCCCAGGACCTCAACCAAATATACCAACCAGTCCTAAAACATCAACGGAACTTATTCCAACCCTCGAATCAGATCAATCAATGCTAAAACCACAAATCACTCTTCAATCCAAGCCTAAGGATTTTCAAAACATCCAAATTACGCTTTCGATCAAAAAGTCTATCAAACCTCGTCTAAATGACCTTAAATTTTGCACACATGTCACATTTAGCCCTACGGAGCTACTCTAACTTCCAAAATTCCATTCTGCCCCTCAGATCAAAATCTCACTATCGAACCGGAAACTTCAAAAATTTGACTTTCGGCATTTCAAGCCTAAATTAGCTACGGACCTCCAAAACACAATACGTTCATGCCCCGAAGTCCGAAATCACTCAACGGAGCTAACGGAACTAACAGAATTCCATCCTGAGACCGTCTTCATACTGCTCTAACTACTGTCCAATTTGTAGAACATAAACTCTCATTTAGGGACTAAGTATCTCAAAACTCTCCGAAACACAAAATCGAACATCCCGGTAAATTAAAATAGCATAAATAAATATGGGGAAATCAGTTAATAGGAGATCAGGGCGTAAATTCTTAAAATGACCGGCCGGGTCGTTACATGGTACAAGTATGATTCATGCCTTGCTTGAGGTTTTACAGTTTTTTCATGCCTATTGAGGTATTACAGTCTATTCATACCGTTGAGGTCTTATAGTTTTTCCATGCCTATTAAGGTCTTACAGTCTTTTCATGCCATTGAGGTATTATAATTTTTTCATGTCGTTGAGGTCTTATAGGTTATCCATGTCTGTTGAGGTCTTAAAGCTTCGTTGATACATGGCACAAGTGTTTTGAGATCGAGTCTGCTCGCTTGGGGTCTTACAGCCTCGGGTTTTTTAACGAATGGCGATTGGTGACAGTCTCTATGTTACCGAGTTTGCTTTGGCTCGGGAGCTATTACTCGAGAGCATGGAATTGCCTCATCGAGGGCTTATGATTTCAGATATTCCAAACTTGAGGTCGTGCAAGCGCCGAGTTATTAACACCAGTCTTTGAGTACTCGTGGCGCTTTTGGTGGAGGAATCTTTGTTGAGAAAACATTTATTTTTCATTGGAGAATGAGGTGCTTTGGCAGAAGACATTCTCTGATTGCTTGGAATAAGTACATGTCATTTTGTTGCCGTGGATCTGGCTCAAACGGGCACGATTCATTCGACCATTTGGCCCGGTACATCATTTTCTTAGATCAACCCTATTTGGTCTTAATTGAACCCTGTTTGGCGCTCCTCGGTTCTTCCGAGTGGGTGACCTTTCAAGGGATGCCCTCCGGTGTTAAGGGTTGATTGGAAGGAAGCCTCAAACACTTGTTGTATTTCCCTTAGATGGCATGTAGGTGTTGCCTCATTAAAAACCCTGCCGGTGAAACCCTATCCGGGACAAAAGCTCGGCCTAAGGAAAATTGTGCAATGGATGCCATTAAGGCCTTGAGATCTCCGGGGTGGGTTAGAATTTTCAACCACCCTGACTAGGCGCCTGTATATGGGTTAGTGTAAAATAATGAAAGAGGTAGGTGATCGTACCTTATCGTGGGGTGCGCCGGTGATGTTCCAAGGTCTGACGTGTCCCTATTATTTGGATCAAGGACTCGGTACGGTCCTCCGCTGTGTTTAATCAGGCTTAGCCGAGGACATAGTTCAATTGTCCTTTGCTTCTTTCGAGAATAAAGATATTGGTGTTGGCGTTACGTTACATAACGCGAATGTTTCCCTTGTCGCGTGTTGTTCCTCATAGACGGTTTTAACCCCATCCTCCGTCGAAAATTTCATTGTTTGGTGGAGGGTGGATGGTGCCGTCCTCATGCAGTGTATTCTTGGTCGTCCGGATAAGGCGTAGTGTTTCACGTCTCCTTCAACGACATGGAGTTTTTGGCATTTTGGGTCGCGTCGACCACGCCGAATAGGAGAGTGGTTTCCCCCTTTCATTGTTTTGATCGTCATGTTGAATCTGTTAAGGATTCAAGAGGCGGGCACGATTTAGTCTTGCAGTCCGAGATACTCTATTACTCTCGACCTGATAACGTTGGTCGAGCTACCTGGATTAACAAGCACATGTTTTATTCAAAATGAATAAATGAAAAAAGAGGTTACCAGTGTGTTGTTATGAGGTTGGGGCGAGGTCTCGGAGTCTTTCTCGCTGGATGCGAGGGCATCTTCGGGTACGTATCCCCGGGTTCGTCTTTCTCTAGTGATGGATATTTTGTCCTCCTCGTTGCGGGTTCCTGGGGAGTGTTGACGACCTTCTAATATCACGTGGATAACATGCCATGATTCATTTTCTTTGTTCTTTTTGGCCACCTCTCTTTCTCAGAACTGGATTTTAGCCTTATCGCTAAAAATTCTCGGCGGTGACTTTTATCGAGTAGCCTGGCTATTTCTTTTCGGAGCGGGTGGCAATTTTTGGCCTTATGGCCATGCGTATTATGATGTGCACATACTAAGTTGTGGTTCCTCTGGGAAGGACCCGACTGAATAGGCATGGGCCATTCGGTGTCCCTGGTTTTGCTAAAGATGAACATGATGTCTGGTTTGCCTGATAGGCGAGGTGCCCTCGTTGGTCTCGTGTCCCCATCGAATTCGCCTTTGTTGATGAGTCCCCGAGGGTTCTGTCCTCGGTTTACCAATCAATCATTGCGAGGAAGGTTGCGTCTTGGGGAGTTCCTCCTATCTTTGGGGTACGGCTGATACCTCTCCTTGTTCGGTTTCGACTCCTTCGCCAGGAGTCTACTCGGATACACTAAGCCCAAGGGTGCTCCCAGCTGGTCACCCTCGACCCTGATCTTTGACTGGTACCAGTCGTAGACGTCCGACCAGGTTACAGCGGGATACTCAGTCAGATTCTCTTTCAGCTGCCTTGAGGCCACTGAGCTTTGTTTGTTCAGGCCTTGAGCGAAAGCTTGCACTGCCCAATCGTCGGAGACCGGGGGTAGTTTCATTCGTTCCATTTGGAAGCTAGATACGAATTCTCGTAGCATTTCATTCTCCCCCTACTCCATCTCGAGTACGTCAGACTTCCTTGTTGTTACTTTGATGGCACCGGCGTGTGCCTTTATGGAGGAGTCTGCTAGCGTGGCGAATGAATATATGGAATTGGGAGGTAGGTTGTGATACCACATCATGGCCCCCTTTGAGAGAGTTTCCCCGAACTTCTTTACTAAGACGGACTCGATCTCGTTGTCTTTTATGTCGTTGCCCTTTACTGCGCACGTATAGACAGTGACATGTTCGTTGGGATCTGAAGTCCTGTTATATTTTGGGAATTCTGGCATTCTGAACTTCTTTGGAATGGGCTTCGGAGCCGCTTCTTCTGGGAACGACCATTGTACGAACTTCTTTGAATCCACACCCTTTAGGACCGGGGGTGCGCCCAGGGTTTGGTCGACCCTGAAGTTATAGGGTTAGACCTTCTTGTCGTTGGCTGCTATCATTTTCTCGCCCGACTCAACCTTTTTGGTAAGGGTCATGTTGTATGCTCCTGTCGGTGTGTGAGGTTTCAACAACCTGCTGTGCATCTTGCGAACCCGCGTCCGCTGGAATTGGTCCAAGCGCGTTGTCGGGGTTCTGTGATGGTGCGCCAATAATTGGAACAGCCACACCATTTTCTCCGTGGTTTTCAAGGTTGTCATTCTCAACTCTGTTCACTGAGCCAGACATTTTGACCTGAAGTCAAAGATCTTGGACAAGAAAAAGTGTGAAAGATTACTTGCGTTGTGTGACAAAACCAGCAAGAAAATAATAACTATTATTTTTAGCACCACGATGGACGCCAAACTGTTTACCGTGAAAATGGTAATAAAAATTAAATTTGTTAATGGGACTCTAAAAATACGTGATCTATTTTTATGCTAGTTGTTAAAGCAGTTGATGCTAGATATGTGAAGTTTAACGGCGAAATATGAACTAGAGCAGAGTTGTAATCAAACCGAAGGGTTAGCTATTCGGGCCTCGGACTGACCAATGAGGGGCCTCGAGGTCGATGCCTAGGCTCGGGCTCGAGCTTTCGGGGGTAATCGGGGAAGGGCTAACAGTTAGGATATAATCAAGGGAGGCTCTATATGGCCAATAACAAGCAATAAGTGAAGAACAAATATGAGAATAACAAGCAATAGCGTCGGGAAAATATGTCAGAGAGAAGAGAGAGAGTTGTTATATTTCATGTAGAATAGTTGGAACAACAGCAGCCTCTTACATAGTAATGAGGATCCCCTTTATATAGGAGGGGAATCCAACATAGTACAAAATGCATTAATTGTAAAGGTATGGAGATGGGACGGCTAGATACGACACCTTGATACATACATCGGGCAGACCGGCTTTGTCAGACTTAGCCGCATGCCTATGGAATCCCCTATTTTACTCTAGCCTCAATCAATATTCCCTTCGGGTCGGACCTTGATGAGCTTCAAAGGAGGGAACTCAGTCACAGCTTCGCATCCTCGAGGCCTCGAGGCATTCTTCCGAAGTGACTTAACAGCAAGAAATTAGACCCTCTAATTTCGCCGCATACAATGAACATATGGAGAAAACAACTAATGATAAAATACAGTCAAAATACAAGAGAAATGAATTTAAGGAAAAAAAATCAATAACCGTTCAAATCAAAAAGTCTTTCTTACATAGAATGTACAATAAGAACCACACAGAGGTACCATACCTCATATTCACATTTCACAAGTCACAATCACAATCTTCCTTATATCGCTGCATGAGCATAAATTGCACCTTATCTCATTGCATGCACATCAATATACCACCCACACACTGCCTCATGCACATCAATATCACAATACAATAATCAACTCGCACCACACATGCCCATATGCCACAACATTACAAAAATTAACAACACTAATGTCACTAAAACACATAGCGACTCAACCACAATGTGCACAAGAATCTAAATAACAACAAAATTCATTGGAAAAAAAAGGAAAGATATTCAAGTATTCAACAACTTCAAGCATAAAAGCATAACTACTACTAAATACATATGAGAGTAACCTCGAAAATGGAAAATAGAACATGTAATAACAACTTCAATTAAAGCATGTAAGAATAATCTCGACAACGAAAGATAGAATGAATAACAACAACTTCAATTAAATGCTTATAAGTAACCTAAAAATCTAAAGCAGTCAAATGCCAAATATAAGCTCATGCACACACTCGTCACCTCATGTACACGTCTTCCACATAATTCAAATAGTATAATCAAACCCAATCCTAAGAGGTAGTTTCTCCACACAAACCTAGGCAAGATACCTCAACTAGGCCAAATCAATACTAAAAATGGATTTCCCTTAAACTTCGCCTCCGCACAGCTCAAATCTAAACAAAAATGACTTAACATCATCAAATAATGCAAGAGAAACCAATTTCCATTGATAAGGCTAAGATCTTTACACAATTCCCCAAGAGTCAATAAAAGTCAACCCGGGATCGCCCAATCAAACCCCGAGTCCAAGGGTAGATTACGACTGCTCATAGCCCTACGAGTCCATATATGTGGGTTTTTTTCGAATCCGAGTACAATTCGACTCTCAAATCTCAAATCTTCATAGATAAAATTTTCTTAAAATTCTCTAAGATTCTAATGAATTGGATGTTAAAGCTCATAAATAATCATGTAATATAATTGAAAATTGATCAAAATCTCTTACCCAATAGTTGTATGCGAAAATCAATTCTCAAAATCGTCTCCTACTCAGTCTAGGGTTCAAAATATAAAAATGAGACTAAGCATCATTTCTTCCAGCCTTTAAAGTCGCAATTACGACCATGGGTTCGCAATTGCAAACCCTCGCAAATTCTAACAACACCTCGCAAATATGGTTCCTGACAGCCAAGGGAAAATATCGCAAATGCGACACTGACTTTGTAAATGCGAAGTCCGCCTCTTTCGCAAATGCGACCAAATGGTCGCAAATGTGATTAAGGTGTCACAGATGCAATATCTGATACCCATCTACCATCTCAATTGCGATGTTGGTGCTCGCAATTGCGATAACTGGAGAACCAGTACACCGACAACCTGGAATGAGTTCAAACCAATTCGAAACACATCTGAAACTCACCCGAGCCCTCCGAGTTATACACAAAACATCCACACAAGTCTAAAAGGATCATACAAACTTGCTCAAATGATAAAAACATCTAAATGACATCTGAAACTTTGAATCGAACATCAAAATACATGCAATTCAAAGGAAAACTTAAGAATCTCTAGAATCATAACCATGCGTCTGATTCCCATCAAACCAACTCGGAATAACACCAAATTTTGCAGAGAAGTTTCAAATAGCAAAATGGACGTATTCCAAGTTCCAAAACCAAAATACAAACCTAATATACATAAAGTCAACCCACGGACAAACCTAAGAAAATTTATAAACCACAAATTGCCAACTTTTGGCAAAACAAGCCAAATGAACCTAGGAATACCCGAATTCAATTCCAAGAATATGCCCAAGTCCAAAATCACGATACAAACCTATCGGAGCCATCAAAATACCGTTCCAACGTCGTTTTCACAAAATTCAAACCTAGGTTAACATTCTCAATATAAGTTTCTAAACCAAGAACCAAATGGTCCAAATCATTCCAAAACTTCTCCAAATCAAAACTAACCATCCTCGCAAGTCATAAAACTATAAATACACATACAGGAAGCTTCTAAAGGGGAAATAGGACTGTAATACACAAAATAATTGATCGAGTCATTACACCTCTCAGCGCTACACTTACTTTACATGTTTCAGGATGAGGTATGCATGTGATATTTGGACAGGGCTAGGATGACTCTCTTCCCGAAGTATATAGTGAGGCACCACTCCTATTCGTTGGTATCTATCATGTAGTTTTTCTTAATTATTTAGTCAAAGTTGTCTTAAGAATTTTGTTCTATTATTTGGTGGATGCTCCATATATAGTTGTGATGAGTTATAGTAATGGGATAGTACATGACATACATAAAAAGTCATTTGTTGTATTTTATCTCATTATTTTTATGAAAGGTTTCTTGTATGATTTTGAATTGAAAAAAACGTTGCATCATGTAACATAAAAATATATATGATTTTGAAAGAGTTTCTGCAATGTCACGACCCAAAGTCCCACCATAGGGGTCGTGATAGGACCTAGTCTCTAAGAGTAGATAAGCCTATCACACATTGATATCAATCAAAATTTAATAACAACAAATTTAATAAAAATTGCAAAATATGACAATACTACCAAACATGGATACAATAAATAACTTCCCAAAACCCGGTAATACTGAGTCACAAGCTCTATATGGAATACATAATAAATCTCGAGGCGCACAATACTGTTTAGAATACATAAATAGTAGAAAATAATGTTAAAAAGGTGACTTCGATGCCTGTGAATAAAACTGCAGGGATACCTTGAAGTCTTCAACAAGCTCTAGCACGCCTCCTAATGATCAGCTCAATCCAAAGTACCTGGACCTGCACAAAAAATGTGCAAGAGTGTAGTATGAGTACACCACAGTTGGTACCTAGTAAGTATCAAGACTAACATCGGTAGAGTAATGACGAGGTTCATATTGTGATACTCCCTAGTCACATAATTTGTACAAGATATCGAAAGAAAACTAACAATAAAGCACATAACAAAACAAATATCGACAACCTCGTAGAGAGCGTAAAAAAACTTAATGTAGAATAACCCATCCTTCCGAACAAGATATCAATTAGGGGTGGGCATGTAATAGCATATCAAAATTTAACCAACAAATCATAAAGCACAAGACAGAAATATTTAAGAAACAAGTATGTGATCATAAATCAACCCCGTTCCAACACATGAACTAAATCAAAGGAACACCCCCAAAATGTAACATAACATCACCAACAAAGCCACCATTATGTCGTTGCATGCACATAATCAATGGAATGTCACACTTATGTTGTCGCATGCATATATAGTCACCCTTATCTCGCATGCACAATATAATGAAGCGCCTCTCTTATGTTGTTCCATGCGTATCTCGCCACTCTTATACTCTACAAAGCAAAAATATACCCGCACAACGTATCACAATATCACAAACTAATAATATCTAAATTCACATCAAGATATAGGCTCACAACTGAATAACAAGAGGCACAAGGGCATGGGAACAACATAAGAGTACGGAGAGTATTCATCAATAAAGCATGTTTTATTTAGCAAAAAATCCCAATTCAAGGCATGCTAATAGCATATGGTTTAGTACAATCATAAACAACACATACACCCATGTACACACTCGTCTCCTCATGGACACGTCATTTTACGTAACACAAATATACAATTTAGACCAAATTCTAAGGGGTATTTTTCTCACACAAGGTTAGGCAATATACTTATCTCAATTAGGCTAAATCAATACTCTAAAAATGCTTTTCCCTTAAAATTCTCCTCCTCCGACTCAAATCTAGCTAAAAATGACTCAATAACATTAAACAGTGCAAAAGAGATTAGCTTCAATTAATAAAGTTTCAATCATTACCAATTCCCAAAAAGTCAACAAAAGTCAACTCCGTGCTCGCCGGTCAAAACTCGACTGGAGGGTAGATCTCGACTACCCATAACTCCACGAGTTCAAATATATGAGTATTCTCAAAATCGAGTCCAAATCGACTCTCAAATCTCAAATTTTTATTTTTAGAAAAGTTTTGTCAAATCTCCAATTTTCACTTACCCAATATAAGTGGGTAAAAAATGTCTCAAAATATCTTCAAACCATGCTCTCAATAACAATATATAAAATAATGAATCAAAGCCATGAAATCCCGACTAAAAACCAGTTGTAGATATCGCATTTACAACTAGAGGTTCGAAAATACGCCCTCCGCAAATGCGACCAAATGATCACAAATGCGAAGACTGACCAGCCCAGCTAATGTTGCAAATGTGACCTATACTTCGCAAATGCGAAGCCAGCTAGGGTCACAAAAGCGACCAAGTGATAGGAAATGCAACCAGACCCTACCTAGACCCACCTTCACAATTGCGAGTCAAACTTCGCAAATGCGATGCCTGTCACCCCCATCCCACTTCTGCAATTGCGATAGGTACCTTACAAATATGATGTTCACATACACGAACAAGTTCTCATATTTGCGAGACCTTCAGTACTAGCAAAACCACCAACAATGAATCAAGTCTAAAACACCACGAAACACATTCGAAACTCACCTGAGCCCTCGCGGCTCCACACCAAACTCCCACACAAGTCTACAAATAACATATGAACTAGCTTGTGAGCTCAAAATAACAAAATATCGTCCGAAACCACAAATTAAACACCGATATCGAATTCACAATGAAACTCAAGAACTTCTAAGATCACATCTAAGCGTCTGATTCCTATCAAACCAACTTGGAATACCAAACTTTGAACACAAGTTTCAAATGATAAAATGGACCTATTCTAGGTTCCAAAACTAAAATCCAAACCCGATATCTACAAAAGTCAACTGATAAGTTAGTATTTTACCAACTTAACTCTTCTTGTTACTTAAATTTTTGTTTGAATTTATGAGAAAAATAGTGTACTTATTGTGGTTTTATAGCATTTTACAGATTTTATTTATTTGGAAAGATACTTGAAAGGAAGCAAGTAAATAATAAAAGGAAAGAAGAATCCAAATTGAAGAAAAGAAGAATATTCTGGATATATCTCAAAGTGGTTAAAAGTGGCTGATTTTGCAATTTCAGACATAAAGTCGCAAGAAACACAAAGCAGCTGGTTGGGCGCAAATGTAAAGGATTTTCTTGTCATTTTTAACTTGGAAAAATTGTGGGACTTATAAAAAGAAGACTTGGGTAAAATTATTAGTATCTTTGGCTATTTAACAAGCTTTGGGAGCAAGGATCCATAAAACTAACCTTGGGGATTGAAGATTTGGAGCCAATCTTATGAGAATTTCTTACTCCTTTATTTAATTCCTTGTCTTGAATTGCTATATTTGGTTTAGTTGATGTAATTTCAGGTTTGGATTTTGTAATGGGGATATTTCAATATTAGGGTTTTGATTTTAATGTTTTGTTGCTTTTGTATTAATTCAATCTTGCTTATTTATGAAATAGGTCTTTAGCTTATTTGATTAATCTTGTGCTTTATTGCTTCCAAAGAAAGTAGCTAACTCTAGCACATCCCCAATTGACGTGATTCACCTTGGGAAAGGGAATTAGGTTTGGGCTTAGATTAATTGACGAGATTCTACATTAATTGAGGAATTGATTAATCCTAGTCTAGTAATTGAGGTTAGGGATAATCATTCACGCTCGTAGCCTAAAATTGGATCGCACTTAATGCAACTTGGTTAGATTAGGGATAATCAACCGGGTTAAACTCGTTATTTGTTGAGAAACGGTAGTGGGTAATCAAGTTTCAAAGCTAATGACCTAGACCTATGATTAATTAGCAAGAGTTGATTAAATACATTAGATTAATCTTGACATTAAAGTCTTCCATGTTATCCATATTCTCTTATTTTCGTTGCTTGTGTGAATGCCATTGATCACTTTATTTGCTTTCTTAGATTAGATTTTTTTTCATAGGTTTTAGTCCACATCAACCTTTTATAAAGTGTTTGACTTAGCTAAATTGTTGACAATTCCTCACTAGCTTGACCACCCTTATATTGTTCTATGTGGATTCGACCCCGACTCATAGTTGGGTAAATTATATTCCATACGACCATATCATATCTCTTATCGAGGTTTGTTGTGCACGTCATCAATTCTGGCGCCATTCCCAAAGAATATTAGGTTAGTCTAAGAAGTAAACCAATTGGCTTTGGTCCAAACATTGTGATTATTTGTCCAAGTGTTTGAGTTTTGTGAATACGTGTTTTGTGATTTTTAATGTTTCTTTTGTGTTTGTTTAGTTTTGTTTTTATTTCTTGTCTTTTTTTATGACATCTTGGAATGAAAATGGGTTGGATGGTTGCAATTTTTATTTTGATGACTCATGTCCTCATTGTGGAGGACCCCACTATTGGAAAACTTGTTAAAGTGTTCCTAGGAGAGAGATGTGTGCACCATCTCAATCCTACGGGGAAATGGTCGTTATTTGTGTGGTAGTGTAGATGGTCATTTGGACTATTGTCCAAAGTATTTTGCCCCTCCCCCAAGTTATTCCTATTGAGTTGCTAATTATTCTAGAAATTTTGATAGGGATAATGAAGTGGCAAATGAGGGATATGGTGTGAGTTTCAAGGAATTCAAGAAATTTTCCAGTTCTATATGGAGCGGGAGGCCAAAACGGACAAAATGCAAGAGGTATTCAACAAAAGATTTTGGCCAGTAACACTATGTTGGAAAACGTGAAAAAGAAGGTTGAAGAAATCAATGCCTCAAAAGCTATGGATTTGTCTAGTTCTCAAGAGGTTGTAATTGAAAAAGAGATTTCAAGCCTAATGAAAGAGTCCACTTTGGTTGATGAGCATGAAGAAATTTGTGAAAATGAGAATGTGGTTCAATTTATGAAAGTACAAGGTAAAGAAGAAGGAATCTCCAATGCTCAAAAGGAGGAAATTGAGGAAATGTTGAGAGGCATAATGTGGAGAGACAAAAGATGCGGATAAATCTTGCAAAGTTGGTGGGCGAAATTCCAACAAGGTAATGAAGTCATACAAGGCATGAATTTTACAATGGAAGCACTTATACAAACCTTGATCGAGTTTGAAGAAAAAGCTAAAAAAGTTAAGATTTTGAGCAAAGAATGGCTAATGAATCAAGATCAACAACTTGGAGTTTATAGGGATCATCGTGAAGGCATTTCAAGGATGTTGGAGGAATATTTGGAAAGAAATATTGAGCAAGGACAAGAATTGGAGCAACTTGGAATTGCAATTCGCGACTTGAGGGCTATTTTGCATGCAAAAGTTAAGGCATGTAATGCTCAACATCTAGTGGGTGTGGATAGTGGTTTTGAGTTATGCGACATTGACAATGAGGTCGAAATTCAAGTTGAAGAGCAAACTGTAGAATTTCAATCTTTCGACCCAAAGATAGTTGGTGATGCCGAGATTAAAAAATTGATACTAGAGTTGAGGGAGAAAGATGTGACGACCCGGCTAGTCGTCTTAAGAATTAATGCCCCAATCCCCTATTAACTTCTTTCCCCAAGTTTAATTCTGCTATTTTGATTTGTCGGGATGTTCGATTTTGAGTTTCGGAGAGTTTTGGGACACTTAGTCCCTAACTGAGAGCTTAAGTGTTGGAAAGCTGACCGTAGTCAGAACAGTGTGAAGACGGCCTCGGAATGGAAATTTGATGGTTTTGTTAGCTCCTTTGGGTGATTTCGGGATTAGGAGCGTGTTTGGAATGTGTTTTGGAGGTCCGTAGCTAATTTAGGCTTGAAATGTCGAAGGTTGAATTTTTGAAGTTTCCGGTTCGATAGCGAGATTTTGATCCGAGGGTTGGAATGGAATTCCGAGAGTTGCAGTAGTTCTGTTATGTCATTTGGGATGTGTGTGCAAAATTTTAAGTCATTCGGAGGTGGCTTGGTTGAGTTTTTTATCAGAAACATAATTCGGAAGATTTTGGAAAGCTTAGGCTTGAATCCGATATGTTTTGGTTGATTTGATGTTGTTTGAGGTGTTTGAAGATTTGTACAAGTTTGAATAAGATTTTAGGATATGTTGGTGCCTTTGATTGAGGTCCCGGGCGCCTCGGGTGTGTTTCAGATGCTCAACGGATCATTTTTAGTTGTTAAAAAGTTGCAGATTTTGTTCAGCTAATGCAGAGGAATTTTACCCTTCGCGTTCGCGAGTGGACCCTCGCGTTCACGAAGAGTCAGTTGAGGAAGGCAAATGTTAAACCTTTGCGTTCGCAAAGGGAGCTCCGCGTTCACGAAGGGCTGGATATTTGTGAAGCGCGTTCGCGACTAGGATTCGCGTTCGCGAATGAGGAAATTTGGCCTAGTAGAATTTACTCATCGCGTTCTCGATGAGAGGAACGTGTTCGCGATGAGAGGAACGTGTTCACGGAGGTTAGCCGGGTAAAGCATCGCGATCGCGAGGGCCTTGTCGCGTTCGCGTAAGAGGACTTTTGGTCAACATCATTTTTGTGCTTCGCAAACGCGAGGGTTTGACCGCGTTCGCGAAGAAGGAATTAAATGTCTGGGCAGAATGTTTTAAAAGGTTTATTTCGCGAATTTTAGCCTAGGTTCCTCCATTGTTAGGAGATTTTGAAGCTTTTTGAAGAGGGTTGAAGAGGGATTCAAGGGGAATCACTTGGAGGTAATATTTTTGACTTCATAACTCGTTTCTATGTGATTAAGGACCTAATTAGTAGTGAAAGATTTGGGAAAAAATGGGTAATTAGTGCTTGAGTTTAACAGACCTTTAAATGAGGATTTGAGGGGCTATTTGGACTCCGATTTCAGTGTTCTTGTTATGAATAGACTCGTGAGAGTACGAGGCTTCTGAAAAAGTAAATTTCGCCTCATTCTAAGGCGTGGGCCCGAGGGGTGTTTTGGTCATTTTACCTAATTTCGCGTATTAGCTTAGAATTAAATTGTAGAATCAGTTGCTTGAAGTGTTATTTATATTATGAAATTTAATTGAATAAATTTGGGTCATTTGGAGTCGAGTACTTGTAGCAAGAACATGGTCTCGGGTTGATTTTGAGCCGGTTCGAGGTAAGTGGCTTGTCTAACCTTGTGTGGGGGACCTTCCCCTTAGGATTGGTATATTTGGTAACTGAAATGCCTTGTACGTAAGGTGACTAGTGCGTACTTGTGCAAATTATTGAGAAATCTGTTTTTCATTAAGTATTCACTAGTATGTTCCTTTTCCCGCTATCATTACTTGTGCAATTAAACCGGTTATTAGCTTAGAAAAGCATGTCTAAATGATTTCATTGCCTTATTTGTTCAACCTGCTTTACCTGAACTCCGTGCAGCATGCTAGGCTAGAATTACTTGTCGCCTTGATATGAAATTTCTATTTCTGAATATCTTCTGGCTGCTGCTATGTATTTACATTCGGACTACGGATGTAGGATTCCGGTAGCTACCCCTTGTCTGTTTACTTTGGGACTACGGGTTAGATTCCCGGTAGATCCCCCTGCACAGATATATGGAACTACGAGAATGCACCCAGTAGATTCCCCCAGTATTAGGTATTTACATTAGGACTACGGATCGGGATTTCCGGTAGATCCCCGCGCATTGATAGTTGGACTATGGGACGGGATCCCAGAAGATCCACTGGATAGTTCTAATAGGGACTACAGGACGGTATCCTAGGAGATCCCCGATTTGTTACTATTAGTGTTGAGCTGTAGTTCCTTCCGTGTTTATCTCGTTTCTGTATAGTTGTTGTTGTCCTGTATATTTTGTTTTCTTTTCACTACTGTGCTTATTTATATTGTTCTATCTTATACTGTTGAAATTTATTATTTTGTTTAACCTCAGTAGGGCCCTGACCTTCCTCGTCACTACCCGACCGAGTTTAGGCTTGGCACTTACTGAGTACCACTGTAATGCACTCATGCCCCTTTCTGTGCATGTTTTTCATGTGCAGATCCAAGTACCTCTACTTAGGCTTACCATTCTTGAGGTGAGGCGATTCTACGAGACTTCGAAGTATATTTGTTGTATCTGCAGACTGAGGAGTCTTTCTCTATTCCTGCATTTAGTATTTAGCCCTTCCATACTTTTTGTTCTTGTTAGACGTTCCGGAGATTAGAACTATGTAGTGTTTTCTCAACTTGTGTTCCAGTGAGTTTCCGGGTTTTGGGATAGTGTATCATATTTTGAGAAGTTATGTGTATATGCGGGAGCGGCATTTAAATATTTTTTCCTTCAGTTATTTTCGGTTTTTGATTATTTATTTCGCAAGTTAGTTTATTTTCCGCATTTGTTGCGCTTACCTAGTCGTAGAGACTAGGTGCCGTCACGATAGTTCATGGAGGGCGAATTGGGGTCGTGACAAGTGCACACAATGCTTTTTGAAAATTCTAGTACATGTGCAAAAAAGGATATCAACTATCGTGAAAGTTTGAAGTTTGAGCGCATTGACCTCATTCTAACCGTTTTCCAACATTATATGTGGTTGGTGATATGAAAATTGAGTTAACCGAGCCTATGGAGGAATTTGGAGATGAAGAACAAGTTGCTTATATTATGAAGTTTGCCATGCCTAGAAGACCAAAAGACATCCCTCATTTGAAGGCTAAAAAGTGGAAGATGCGACAACAGGTAGTTGGCCTCTTTGATTTTGTACCACCGCCGCAAGAGCATAGCCGTAAACTTGATTTGAAATTGGGGACCCAATTCATATCCTGAAAGTGGAAAAAAGTGGTTAAGTTGGTTCATGTCGTGCCACGACCTTAAATGCGGCGCTTCATGGGAGGCAACCCATATTTTCTTTCATTTTTAACTGAGTAATCTGATTTTAGTTTTTTGTTATGTTTCTCTTAGTATTTTAAGTCACTCTACTGAATTTCATCTCATTTGGAATTGCATTGCCCAGTTTATGAGGTGGGCTTGTTTTTAGAAGAAAAAAAAAGTGCAGAAAACTGCCTAGAGTTCCAGATGCAGGCATTTAAAAGACAAAAAACTGAAGCACTTTTCATTTGGTCAAATATCTTCAAACATTGGAGTTCTAGAATTACGAGATTGATTTGGTAGTCTCCTTCTTTCTCATTTTAATTTTCGATCTCCTAGTTTCAGGTACTTCTTGACATTAAATGGCCTCTAGTGCATTCAAAATAGCTCAAGGAGCAGAAACAAGACAATTTCTCAGACACACATCTTTTCAGGGAGTCCCTCTACTTTGCTTTTATTGTTAGATGCATCGAGGGCAATACAACATTTTCACTTGGGGGGATGAGCTTAATTGTCTTTGGGGGAGGCTATTTATGCTAAATTGACTTGATTTGACTTTTTGTGAGATGACTTGGTTATTTAATTTTATTGATAGTTATTAATATTTTTTTCTTTATTTTTTTTAAAGTCAACTTCTTTTGTTATCTTATTAGTAACTAGTAATGAATAAATGGTGTTGGTTGTAATATTTGCCTCTTAACTAACTTGTGGATTGTTTGGTACCAACATACTTGAACTTTGGCATGTGAATTGTGTTTTGAAAATGAAAGAAAATCAAAGTGATGATGTTTGTTGTGATCTTTAGGCTCAATTTTTGGCTCTTTGTTCACTAAATAATCTCTTTAGACTATAAGTAGTTTTTTGAGTTTAATTGTTCTTAATTGGGATTTGAAGACATATATCCTACTTGCTTTCCATGTGCCCATGTGTGGTGAGAATGTTGTTAGTTCTTTGCTTTACTTGTGATCTAGAACTTTCCCCAATTGTGCTTTGAAGCAAAATCATAGGCTTTACATGGCTTGAAAAAGGATTTTAGGCCTTCTTTCGACCATTTGTGCCTTAATGTTCCTACTTTTGCATGTGTTCCCTAGTCAAACCCTTTTGAGTCTTTGAACCTTTTTGTTGGCATCCTCATTACAAGCTTTATACCTTTATGCTTAATTGATCTATCTTTTGGTACCTTACCTCCTTGAGCATTATAAATTGCAATTTAGACTAAAAACCTAAGTTGGAGGAAGTGATTGGTGAAGTTGTGAACGGGAAGTTGATGGAAAGGTAAAAGAGAAAAGTAAGAAAAAAAGTGAAAGGAAAAGAGAAGATAAGCGAAAGAGTTTTTGAAGAAAAAGAAAAAAAAGGTAGAAAATAAAAAGAATGAAAATGAGTACAAAATAAAGTGATGACTTGTTGAAAAATTGGAAGAAGCAAAGGGTGAAAAAGATATGCAAGGAAGCGTATTCTTGAACTGTCACAATTGTAGTGTTTAGGGAGGTTGTAGTCACATTTATCCATATTTAGGTCTTACCCTACCCTCATCCAAAGTATACATTATAACCCACTAAGTCCTAATTGATTTTGAGCTCGGTGAGCTTAAATTAATAGAGATTTATATGAAGGGCAAGCTTATGGTATCACTTGTGGGCATTCAAATTTCTTTGTGAGAGAGAGTGTTACTTCTTCCTATTTGACTTTCCACCTTTTGTTGAAATGTTCATATTGTGTGTGACATTCTCTCTTGATAGTAAGGGCACATGCGAGTTTGAGTTATGGACAATGTTTCATTTTCTAGTTGGGACTAAAGGACAAGAAAAGTAATTTGTGCGATAAAGTGGTAATTTTTGAATCTTTAGTGTCATGGTTTGGTAACACTTTGATTTGTTTGGTGACATGACACTTGTAATTCAAGCTTGAATTTTAAAAGTTGTGGAAGATTCATATGTTTTAGGTTAATTGTTTGTACCAACCAAAGTCATGGTAATGTGCTTAAATTGTACTTTTTGACTTGGTGTTTTTGATAAACGTAGATGCTTGAATGAGAGTCATATTGGAGAACTTGATTGGTGTTTGATTTGCTTAAGGACAAGCAAAAGCTTAAGTTGTGGAGAGTTGATAAGTTGGTATTTTACCAACTTGTCTCTTCTTGTTACTTAGATTTTTGTTTGGATTTTTGAGAAAAAATAGTGTATTTATTGTGGTTTTATTGCATTTTACAGATTTTATTTGTTTGAAAAGATACTTGGAAGGAAGCAAGTAAATAATAAAAGGAAAGAAGAATCCAAATTAGAGAAAAGAAGAATATTCTGGTTATATCTCAAAGTGGTTAAAAGTGGCTGATTTTGCAATTTCAGACATAAAGTCGCAAGAAATGCAAAACAGTTGGTTGGGCGCAAATCTAAAGGATTTTCTTGTCATTTTTAACTTGGAAAAATTGTGGGACTTATAAAAAGAAGACTTGAGTAAAATTATTAGTATCTTTGGCTATGTAACAAGCTTTGGGAGCAAGGATCCATAAAACTAACCTTGGGGATTGAAGATTTGGAGCCAATCTTATGAGAATTTCTTACTCCTTTCTTTAATTCCTTGTCTTGGATTGCTATATTTGGTTTAGTTGATGTAATTTCAAGTTTGTATTTTGTAATAGGGATATTTCAATATTAGGGTTTTGATTTTAATGCTTTGTTGCTTTTGTATTAATTCAATCTTGCTTATTTATGAAATAGGTCTTTAGCTTATTTGATTAATCTTGTGATTTATTGCTTCCAACGGGAGTAGCTAACTCTAGCGCATCCCCAATTGACATGATTCACCTTGGGAAAGGGAATTAGGTTTGGGCTTAGATTAATTGATGAGGTTCTAGGTTAATTGAGGAATTGATTAATCCTAGTTTAGTGATTGAAGTTAGGAATAATCCTTCATGCTCGTAGCCTAAAATTGGATCGCACTTAATGCAACTTAGTTAGATTAGGGATAATCAATCGGGTTAAACTCGTTATTTTTTGAGAAACGGTAGTGGGTAATCGAGTTTCAAGGCTAATGACCTCGGCTTATGATTAATTAGCAAGAGTTGATTAAATCCATTAGATTAATCCTGACATTAAAGTTTTCCCTGTTATCCAGATTCTCTTATTTTCCTTTCTTGTGTGAATGCCATTGATCACTTTATTTGCTTTCTTAAGTTAGATTTTATTTTTCTTAGGTTTTACTCCACATCAACATTTTATAAAGTGTTTGGCTTAGCTAAATTGGTGACAATTCCTCACTGGCTTGACCGCCCTTATATTGTTCTCTGTGGATTCGACCCCGACTCATAGTTGGGTAAATTATATTGCATACGACCGTATCATATCTCTTATCGAGGTGTGTTGTGGACGTCATTATCAACTCATGGTCAAACTTATGAAAATTCTGAACCTTTAAATTGCCAATTTCGGCAAAAAGAGCCAGTTCATCGTAGGAGCTCCTAATTTGATTCTCGAATATGCCTAAATCCAAAATCACCATACTATCCTATTGAGACCATCAGAATACTATTCCGGAGTCATTTTCACAAAAGTCAAACCTTGTTTTCACACTTCAAACTTAAACTTCCAAACAAGAAACAAAGTATTCTAAATCAACCTAAAACCTCCTCAAAAATAAACCAACCATCCCCTCAAGTTACGTAACACATATACACATAGAAGAAGCTTAAAAAGGGGAAACATGGCTGAAATACAAAAAATGACTGATTGGGTCGTCACACACATTTAAATTAATTTTCTTTCTTATGGTTTGGATTAAGGTTGAGAACAAATTTACAATTGATAAACTCAAGATGTAAAATTGCGGTGAAAGAATCATAAGTCGAATTATAATACATCATAGAAAAGAAAATGAGGTGATTATGTCAGTTGGCACTATTAGGCCCTAAATAGGAATAAAAATTATAGATCAAATTATTGGGATGACCATCTGCTATGAAAATTATTATTTACTAGTACAACAAAGGTATAAAAAAAGGAACGTTCCAAGTTAATGGGAAGGTTGTACCTCAAATTAACGTGAGTCGAGAAATGACGAAAATTGAACTGGTAAGAGAATGTGAATCAACCAAGTTCCTACCGAGCACCTTTTAACTTCTAAGAATTAGGACCTATAGGGATACGTCAAGAGTGGCCAAAAGTATCTTTTAGAAAAGAGGATGTAAGAAAACCTTCGTGATTTTCAGAAAAGTGAACATGGCAAAACGTAAGAGTTAACCCTTAGTATCACTAGAGATTAGGAGACTCTTGGCTCGACATGGCCTTTGCCATAGTAGTTGATGTTGTAAGGCCCCGTAAAATTTTACCTAAAACCTGGAATTTCGTAGTGCCGAAGTAAACTAATGCGTTTGATGGTATGGGATTTATGGGTTGTACAGTACATCGGGAGTTGAAGAAATAATTTTGCAGACCACGGTACTTCTGCAGTCCACTATGCGGCTGTAAAATAACTTTGCGGGCCACAGATTGGCCGTAGAGTGCAACAAGACTTGAGCCAATTTTGAAGACCATTATGCGGCCATATAACCATTTCACGGACCGCACAATCCATTGTAGAACTAACATGAATATTTCTGGAGGGAGATTTTGTCGCGCATTATATGACCGCATAACTAATCTACGGACCGTAGATCTGTCGAAAACTGGACCAGGCTCGCCAAATTTTGGAGGACCATTTTGCGGTCCACTTTGCATGCTGCAAACCTGAACTGCAGTGCACTCTGCGACCACAGAGTTGAGTTCGAAGGGTCCATTTTTTGATTTTATAACCCGATCCCATTTTTATAAAACAACATTGGAGATTATTTTAGAAGGTTCTGTAACGACTCAGCCGGTCATTTCATGAGTTACCGCCCTATTTTCCCAATTTCTACTTCTTATTGCCTTGTTCAGCTGTATTATGTGTTATCGGGTTGGTTGGCTCGGGTTCGAAGAGGTTTTGGTAAGTTTGAGACACTTAGTCTCTTTTGAGTAAGCTTAAGTTGAAAAAATCAACCGGATGTTGACTTATGTGAAAAAAGGCTCGGATGTGAATTTCGATAGTTCGGATAGTTTCGGGAAGTGTTTTGGGACTTAGGAACGTGATCGGAATGTGTTTTGGAGGTACGGAGTAGAGTTAGGCTTGAATTGGCGAAATATGAATTTTGGCTTTTTCTAGTTGTTAGGTGAGATTTTGATAAAGGGGTCCGAATAAAATTCCGGGAGTTGCAATAGGTCCGTTGTATCATTTGGGATGTGTATGCAAAATTTCAGGCTATTTGGACGTGGTTTGATAGACTTTTTGATCGAAAGCGGAATTTGAAGTTTTTGGAATTCTTAAGCTTGAATCCGATACAAATTTAGTGTTTTGATGTTGTCTTGAGCGTTCCGAAGGTTGGAACAAGTTTGAATAATGTTATGGGATATGTTGGCATATTGGTTGAGTCCCGAGGGCCTCGGGTGAGTTTCAAGTGGTTAAACGGATCATTCTAAGTTGAAAAAGATTGCAAAAAATCTTCTGTGTGTGTTGTAGACATTTGGCCTTCGTGTTTGCAATGGGAGTCCCGCGTTTGCGAAGGGTTGGGGTCAGGGAGATTTGCATTCGCGAGAGGGCAGACGCATTTGCGATGGTTTATGAGGCTGCGTCTTCGCGTTCGCGTGAAGGGCATCGCGTTCACGATGAAGGAAAAGTGGTCAACTCAAATTTGTGCTTCGCGAACGTGAGGCATTGACCGTGTTTGCGATGACGATTTTTAAATGTTGGGCAGAATGATTTAAAAGTCCAATTCCGCGATTTTGGGTCTAAATTCCTCCATTTTGGGGCGATTTTAGAGCTTTTTGAAGAGGATTGAAGAGGGAATCAAGGGGGAACAATTGGAGGTAAGATTTATGGACTTAATACTCAATCCTAATGTATTTTCTACCTAATTAATCATGGAATTTATAGAATTTAAGCCTAAATATTGAAGAACTAGGGCTTGTAATTGGATACCTAAAATTAGGGATTTGAGGGGTCATTTGTGGTTGGATTTTGGTACTTTTGATATGAATGAACTCGGGGAGTGATAATGAGTCTATTGATGTAATTTTTATCGTATTCTGAGATGTGGGCCCGGGGGTCGGGTTTGGCCAATTTCGGGATTTGTATTGTAATTTGATTACTTTCGGGTGGGCTTTGTTCTTTTAGCATATTTTGATGGTTGTGCACTGATTTTGGTTAGATTTGGAGCATCCGGAGGCCGATTCGAGAGTCAAAGGAATTGCGGGCTAGTGTTTGGACCAGATAGAGGTGAGTAATGATTGTAAATGTTGTCCTGAGGGTATGAAACCCCAGATTTCACATTGTTGTGCTATATTGAGTTGACGCACACGCTAGATGACGAGTGTGGGGTCGTGCACCGTTGGGAATTGTGACTTAGTCCATCCCATATGACTGTTTAACTGCATATTTGATTGAAAACTATTTGCTATCATCATGTCTAGGGCGGAATGCCATATTTGGGCCTCGTGACAACTGTTTTGAACCCTTAGGGAATTTTTACTACTATTCTTCATTGTTTTGACTTTATACTTGTACTCAGTCATGCTATATTCTACAATTTTTCATAACTCATCCATGTTACTCTGTTTTGACATCTTAAATGATATTTGAGCTGAGCATTATATTTTACTATTCCCGAGTGGCTTTTAGAGATTTTTGACTGAGTAGGGCCGAGGGCCTGTGTTGTGAGGTTAATATGGGATCGGGCTGCGCGCCGCAGCGATATTGTGCTGATTCATAATTATGAGGCCGTGGGCCTGAGTTGTACACCACAAGGTGGCTTGATATGAGGCCGAAAGCCTGTATGATTATGCCACAAGATGGGTTGTTATTGCATTTGGGCCGTAAGGGGCCCCTCCTAGAGTCTGTACACCCCCCAATGAGCGCGGGTACCCAGTGTGAGATGTGATATAGCCCGAGAGGCTGATTTTGTTCCAGGTTATTGCCTAAGGGGATGGTTCTATTGGTATTTTGCCCGAGGGGCTGATTCGTGTTTCTATCTTTTTCTCCCTATTTTCATTTACTCGTTTAAACTATTTAAAGAGGTTTTTCCTGAACTAAGGTGTTTTATAAGTTTTCACTATTTTATTGCATTGTATTGGCTTTATACTGCCTATTTGTAGAATGTTGCTGTGTTTTACGTGTTTTCTTATCGCTCAGCTGCTTTTACTTTTATTACTCACTGAGTTAGCATACTCACATTACTCCCTGCATCCTGTGTGCAGATTCAGGAGCCTTGGGTCCTGCTAGCGAGGGTTGATTCCTTCCAGCAGCCTGTCCGGAGTTCACTAGGTAACTTCTCGGTGTTCGCAACCCAGTGCTTCTCCTTCATATCTTTATTTTCATTTGTATTGGATTTGTAGTAGACTATGTAGACTTTTACTACTTTTAGATGGTTGTTTAGATGCTCATGACTGGTGACACCCTGATGTCGGGCTGTATCTATTTCCGCACTTGTTCTATTTCACTTAAATTATAGGATTTATTACTTATTAATGACTTCGGTGACCAGTAGGGTTGCTTTCACTACTTTTTAGTTTTCTGGAGCTACCTTTACTTGGTGGGAGGCTTATGAGAGGCGTAAGCTTATTAGTGCAACACCCCTTACCTGACAGCAATTCTCTATTCTCTTTTTGGAGAAGTATGTACCACAGTCTCGCAGAGAGGAGATGCGCAGGAAGTTTGAGTGGTTGCGTTAGGGAGAGATGACTATGACGTAGTATGAGATGAGGTTCTCGGAGTTAGCTCGTCATGCTGTTTGGTTGGTTCCTACAGAGAGAGAGAGAGAGAGAGGATTGGGAGGTTCGTTAATGGCCTCACGTATCAGCTCCGTATTCTTATGACCATGGAGAGGGTGTCTGGTGCTACTTTTGAGGAGGTTGTAGATATTGCTCGTGAGATTGAGTTAATTCATTGCTAGGAGCGAGATAAGAGGGAGGCCAAGAGACCTCGGGGATCTGGTAGTTATGGTGGTGCTCCTTCGAGAGGTTAGTTTCAGCACGGCAGAGGCTATCCATTCAGACATGCTCAGTCCGCTTGCCCAGGTTATCGTGGGGCGTCATTGAGTCATGGTTCACACAGTTCTCATCAGGGCCAGTCATCACTCAGTGCCTTTCTAGCCTAGAGATCGTCACGTGCTCCATAAGTTCAGGGCTCTTCTATGTCAGGTGCATATACTAGTCATTCTGGTGCTAGGGGTTCCCTTAAGTCCCCGTCTCCAGCACCCGAGAGTTGTTATGAGTGTGGAGAGATGAGTCATATGTGGAGGCAGTGTCCTCGTCGTCTTGGGGGTTCATCTCAGTAAAGGAGTCAGCCATTGGCTTCAACGCCAATTACTTCGCCACCACCCACCCACCCATCTAGGGGTGGAGGTCAGTCAACTAGGGGTCGCCCTAGAGGGGGAGTTCAATCAGGTGGTGGTTAGGCCCGTTTTTATGCACTCCCAGCTAGACTCGACGCTATTGCTTTAGATGCTGGGATCACAGGTATTGTCTCAGTCTGCCACCGAGATGCCTCTGTATTATTTGATCCCGTTTCCACTTATTTTTATGTGTCATCATACTTTGCTCATTATTTTGGATACACCCCGTGAGTCTCTTGTTTCATTTGTTCAAGTATCTACTCTGGTGGGCGATACTGTTGTTGTAAACCGTGTGTACCGGTCATGTGTGGTGACTATTGGGGGTTTGGAGACCCGAGTGGATCTTTGGTTGTTATGTATGGTAGACTCCGACGTTATATTGGGCATGGATTGGCTATATCCGTGTCACGCTATTTTGGACTGTCATGCTAAGACAATGACATTGGCTATGCAGGGAGTGCCACGGATTGAGTGGCGAGGTTCGACTGATTATGTTTCCAGTAGGGTAATTTCATTCTTGAAGGCCCAGCGTATGGTTGGGAAGGGTTGTCTTTCATATTTAGCCTTTGTGAGGGATGTCGGCGTAGAGACTCCTAGTATTGATTATGTTCATGTTGTGAGGGATTTTCCCGATGTGTTTCCTGCAGACCTGCCGGGGAGGCGACCAGACAGGGATACTGATTTTTGTATTGATCTGTTGCTGGGCACTCAGCCCATTTCTATTCCATTGTATCGTATGGCAAAAACAGAGTTGAAGGAGTTAAAGGAGCAACTTCAGAAACTTCTTGAAAAAGGGTTTATTCAGCCTAGTGTGTCGCTTTGGGGTGCGCCTATTCTATTTGTAAAGAAGAAAGATGGCTCGATGAGGATGTGCATTGATTATAGGCAGTTGAACAAAGTAACAATCAAGAACAAATATCCTTTGCCTCGTATCGATGATTTGTTTGACTAGCTTCAGGGAGCGAGAGTGTTCTCCAAGATTGATCTCTGCTCATGTTATCTCCAGTTGAAGATCAGGGACTCAGATATTCTTAAGATGACCTTCAGGACCCGTTATGGTCATTATGAGTTCTTGGTGATGTCTTTTGGGCTGACCAATGCCCCAACAATGTTCATGCATTTGATTAACATCGTGTTTCGGCCTTATCTCGACTCGTTTGTCATAATTTTCATTGATGATATTCTGGTGTATTTGCATAGTCAAGAGGAGCACGTGGAGCATTTGAGAGTTGTGTTGTAAAGATTGAGGGAGGAGAAGATTTATGCAAAGTTCTCCAAGTGTGAGTTTTGGCTTAGTTCAATGGCTTTCTTGGGACACGTGGTGTCCAGCAAGGGTATTCAGGTTAATCAAAAGAAGATAGAGGCGGTTCAGAGTTGGCCCTGACCATCCTCAGCCACATAGCTTCGTAGCTTTCTTGGTTTGGCGGGTTATTACCGCCGGTTTCTTCAGGGATTCTCATCTATTGCATCGCCCTTGACCAAGTTGACTCAAAAGGATGCTCTATTCAGGTGGTCGGACGAGTGTGAAGAGAGCTTTCAGAAGCTCAAGACTGCCTTGACCATAGCTCCAGTGTTAGTTTTTCCATCAGCTTCAGGTTCATATACTGTGTATTGTGATGCTTCGAGAGTTGGTATTGGGTGTATGTTGATGTAGGAGGGTAGAGTTATTTCTTATGCTTCTCGTCAGTTGAAGCCCCATGAGAAGAACTACCCTGTTCATGATTTGGAGTTGGTTGTCATTGTTCACGCGTTGAAGATTTGGAGGCATTATTTGTATGGTGTGTCTTGTGAGGTGTTTACTAATCATCGTAGCCTCCAGCACTTGTTCAAGCAGAAGGATCTCAATTTGAGTTAGCGGAGATGATTGGTGTTGCTAAAGGATTATAATATTACTATTTTGTACCATCTGGGAAAGGCCAATGTGGTGGCCGATGCCTTGAGTAGGAAGGCGGTGAGTATGGGGAATTTGGCATATATTCCAGTTGGGGAGAGACCTCTTGCAGTTGATGTTAAGGCCTTGGCCAATCGGTTCGTGAGGTTGGATATTTCGGAGCCTAGTCGGGTATTGGCTTGTGTGATTTCTTGGTCTTCCTTATTTGATAGCATCAGAGAGCGCCATTATGATGATCCTCATTTGCTTGTCCTTAAGGATATAGTTCAGCACGATAATGCCAGAGATGTGACTATTGGTGATAATGGGGTGTTGAGGATGCAGGGACGGATATGTGTGCCCAATGTAGATGGGCTTCAGGAGTTGATTCTGGAGGAGGCCCATAGCATGCGATATTGTATTCATCCGGGTGTCGCAAAGATGTATCAGGATCTAAGACAACATTATTGGTTGAGGAGAATGAAGAAGGACATTGTGGTATTTGTAGCTCGATATCTCAATTGTCAACAGGTGAAATATGAGCATCAGAGACCGGGTGGCTTGCTTCAGCAGATGGATATTCCAGAGTGGAAGTGAGAGCGGATCACCATGGACTTTGTAGTTGGGCTCCCACGGACTTTAAAGAAGTTCGATGCTATTTGGGTGATTGTGGATAGGCTGACCATGTCCACGCACTTCATTCCTATGTGTACTACCTATTCTTCAGAGCGGTTGGCAGAGATCTATATCTGGGAGATTGTTCATTTGCATGGTGTCCTAGTTTTCATCATTTCAGATAGGGGCACTCAGTTTACTTTGCAGTTTTGGAGGTCTGTGCAGTGAGAGTTGGGTACTCAGGTTGAGTTGAGCACAAATTTTCACCCTCAAATGGACAGACAGTCCGAGTGCACTATTCAGATATTGGAGGATATGTTGTGTGCTTGTGTCATTGATATCGGAGGGTCATGGCATCAGTTTCTACCGCCCGCAGAGTTTGCTTATAACAACAATTACCAGTCAAGTATTCAATTAGCTCCATATGAGGCTTTGTATGGGAGACCAATTGGTTAGTTTGAGCCGGGTGAGGCTAGGCTATTGGGTACAGATTTTGTGCAGGATGCTTTAGACAAGGTGAAGGTGATTCAGGAGAGGCTTCGTACAGAGCAGTCGAGACAAAAGAATTATGTTGACAGGAAGGTTCGGGATGTGTCCTACATGGTTGGTAAGAAGGTTTTATTGAAGGTTTCTCCCATGAAGGGTGTTATGAGGTTTGGGAAGAAGGGTAAATTAAGCTCTTGGTTCATTGGGCCTTTTGAGGTGCTTCGGAGGATTGGGGAGGTGGCTTATGAGCTTGCTTTGCCATCCAGCTTTTCGAGTGTGCATCCGGTATGTCACGCCCCAAAACCGAGGGGCGCGACCGGCGCTCAACCGAGCAAGCCCAACTGAGCAATCCTATTAGGTTTCTTTCTACTCAAAATTAATTTATGAATAACAAGGAGATGGACATCATAAATCCTACTTTATGAGCATTACATTGACAATTTTTATCTTTGTCTTTCATTAACAGTTCAACCATACTAACCAAGTTATTACAATTAATAGATACGAAGGAAACATTCTGCCAAATAACAACATATCTAGTTCAAATTATCAATACCCGACACCACCCACAACCTATCTACGGAGCTTCTAAATACAACTGAAGAGTAACATGGAAATGCCGGCAACAAGGCTCCGGCTATACCTAAAAATACAAAGTACATGATAAACAACGATACAGGACCCCGAAATAAAGTGGTGCTCACCAAGTCAATGTTGATACCCAATTTTTTCCTGTATATTTTATATATGCAAAATACTTTCAAAATAACATATATATATATATATATATATATATATATATATATATATATATATATATATATATATATATATATATATATATATATATATATATATATACATATATAAGTATGCCCAAGCATTCTAGTATTTTTCCTAATTTTTAAAGATTTTTAAATCAATTTATTGCCCTATTTTAACAGTACAAAAACCAATAATTGTTCCTCAAATTATCATTTTGGTGATTACTGTATTTTATTCTCATATTTATACCAAAATATAGCTAATGTAATTTTTGCACATTTTTACAAATTTATTTAGTATTTTTAAGGCTAAATTGCATAAAATTGCAATTTTAGCCCATTTTAAGATTTAATTGCATTTTATACTTATGAAATTGGTTCAAGTATTTTTTTTAATATTTATATATTATTAATTAAGTTAGTACCTTTAATTTTTTTTCCAGAAATTATTTTACTATTTTTTATAAAATAAAAGGGAGAAAGTGGTTATTTAAATGCTGGCCCTATTTCATTTCAATTATAGCCTGAATCAACCCCCCAATTAACCCAATTTCAAATCCCAAATTGACCGGCCCAATTTCAATTTAACCCTCCCCTGACCCAACTAATCTAACCCGCCCGGCCTCCCCTTTTGATCAAGGCCGTTGATCATTTTGATCAAGGGCCACAATCATTCCATTCCTTTTTTAATTCTCAAACTCTCTCGAACATTCCCTAACCCTAGCCCCTCTCACCGTCTTCAAACCATTAAACCACCAGAATCCATGGCCTCTCAGCCCATGAGAGTCTTAAACTCACCTCCCTTTGCTCTTATACTTGAAGATTCGAGGTCTGACCTTGAAGGTTTTCGCTCAGATATCCGCTGATTCAAGGTTCTACGACCATCTCCGACCTTGCTCCGACGTACAATGGTGTTTCAAGCCTGGTTCTGACTTCTACGACTCAGATCAGACCTTTTCCCAAACATTTCTCATTTCTAGGGCTCTTCTGAAACCCTAACTCTTCGAGGTTTTCTCCGATCTTTTTTTTCTATTTGTTATGTATCTATGCTCTACTTGAGTTTTTAAATGATTTTCCCAACTTTTCTTTCAAAAATTACTTTCAAAATCACTTCTTTCCGATTTAGGGTTTTCTGAAAATGCTTAAAGTGTTTCTCTGACCTTTTCTTTTCCTTTTCCTTTGTGTATGTGTGTCTCTACTGTGTTCTTATTTTCTTTTTTTATCACGCGTGTTCTTCTGCTGTGTTTCTACACTATATGCCTATATGCCTTTTACTATGCTCTGCTATTTTCTTCCACTACGATCTGATATGCTTCGCCTATTGCTTTCTTCTACCATGTTATTAAGTGTTCTTACTATTTTACCTTGTTTAAGTTTTTCTAAAAAACCTACTTAAGCATGTTTTGCTTCTTTTGTTTCTTCTACTACCAGTTGTTCTTTCATTATGCCTCAAATTAGTCTCTTCACTCTATTTGCTTGGACCTTTTTAGTTGTTTGCATGTTTTCTCATGAGTTTTTGAAAGAAACCTCTGAGTATGCTTCGACTACTTGCTTCCTCATCTCTGTATCTGATTTAAGGTGGAAACCCTAGAATTTGATGATTCCGCCGAGGTTTGATTATGTGAACTAGGGTTTTATTTTTTGGAACCCTTAACTCTTTTAGACTGATTTTTGAATCTCTGAACTAAGTTTGAACGCCTTTGTTTTCATACAATATTGAACCTTTTTGCTAAACTCTTCTACACTGGATTCTTTCTAATGATTTTGCAAGGGCATGACAAATTTCTTTCATGTTTAAACGTGTCTGTATGATTTTATATATGTTGATTCTTTCTTCAAAGAAGTTTTCAAACTAGTGATTGATTCAGAATCCTTTTTTAATAGGTCGAATCGATTGTTACTGATTTTCCTTAAGCTAAAACCTTTTCCACCTTTCTAACTTGGTTCATTCATACCAAATCTGTAATCTCTGATTTCCTGGCTGCTAACTGATCCCCTTGCCTTATTTGCACAAACCATGTACTGTCAAAACCATGTCCTTAAATAACCTTTATGTATTTGCCTCTAATTTACTACTTTGCACAAAGTGTTTGACTACTTTCTTTCCTTAATTAGTTTTACCCGTTTGAATCTGAATCCCTTAATTAATGGAAACCTTGTGTAATTGATTGACAATCAGTCTTTAAACTATTTTCTTACCTTATTTCTGCTTGCTTTCTACACTATAAAAGGCACGACCCCTTTTCACCACTACAGACTTCAAACTTCAGAAGCTCATAACCTCTTCTGAATTCATACTTAGAGTGTTCTTGCTTCTTGTCTGCACTTTGGCTTTTACAAGATTACTGCTTTCTTCTTTACTTGTCCCTTTGAAACTGGTATGCCCTAACTTAATTTTCAGCATCACCCCAATGTGTTTACTTATAGTCTTTGTATCCATTTCTACTTTATTATTTTCTTTAAAGTTTAGCATTAAACTTAATATGCCTATGTGCTAATGCTTGCCTCTTTCTGTGAACACTTGCTCCCTATCCCATTACCCCTATGTGTTTGTAAGTCGAGACTTAGGGCATGGTAACAAGGACTGTTGTCTATGAACTGAGTTTTGAACCCTTGAGGTCTTAACCTCTAAGTAGGCTGGAGGGTGTGCCAGTATGTCTCATTGCTGGGTATGCCCCTTTGCCTGCTCTTCCTGCAAATTCCCCACTCCCCTATACCCCTATGTGCACTGGTTTTAAGTTACTTCCTTCTCCTTTCCCCCTCTCAGAACTCTGCACTTGCACTCACTCTTAGCTTCTAAGTTCTGCCCCCTCCTGTGAGCCTTGCCTTGGGACCTTGAGTTCCCTCTAAACTTGGACACTTGAGGGCTGGCCCTTCCACACTGCACTATGACTTAATCCCGCAATGTATTTGGATTTGAGCATTGCCCGGAGTCCATATGAGGCTCTTAGGGAACTCTGACACATCCAAATGAGAGAAAGGCTTTGGGTTTTGATCTTGGGAGTTGGTTTACTTCATACTTCAGACAGGAAGTCTGAATCAGGCTCTCCTTGGTTATTTTCAATTTTCTAATGTATTTTCTCTATTTTATTTTTGAATTGTAATAACTTTATAATAAACTTTTGTGGTGATTAGTGAAAAGGGAGGGGTAACCATGCATGTAAGGGGTAGACATCCTGCTCATAGGGTTTTCTGCACTTCTGCATTCATACAGATACCCTGCCTATAATTTCTGCACTTCTGCATTCATGTAGATATCCTGCTCATAGAAATTTCTGATTTCTGCATTCACATAGATGATTTGCCTACAAGCTTATTAGTTTCTCCATTCACATAGATAACTTGTCTATAGGAATTTCTGCATTTCTGCATTCATGAAGATAACCTGTCTTTATGAATTTATGCATTCATGTAGATAACTTGAGTATAAGAAATCTCTGCATTCGTATATAGATACCATGTCTATAGGATGCACATGCATGTAGATAATATGCGTATAAGTCCTTTATGATTCCTGCATACTCGCCTCTCATTAGGCAAACATGTTATAGGTTTTAACAACCAGTGAAATCAGATATCGCATTCATATTAAAATGCAGCACCTAGATAACATGTTTTAAGTTAACAAACACATAGAAAGCATTCCTATAGGGGTTCTAATCAAATCTGAATCGCTTCACTCGCTTGTAAGTTTAAACTGTCAATAGTAACGCAATATCGATTGCAGAACTTGTATTATTCTATTAAAACTGGTAACCTATCTGTAATCCGTTTACCTCTTCATTTCTAAAATTAGTAGATAGCATGCCTATAGGTCTTCGTCTAACACTTATGTAAGCCATAAGGTAAACTTGTCAGTTTTTTACAACCAGCAGGCAGGCCTGATTCAGATTTCTTATCTGAAATATGTAATAAATCAGTCTGCCTCAACCTTTTAAGTTTTAATCAGACCCTAAGTAGTATGTGAAAGACATGCAAAACTATGTGTTTTTCTTTGGTTTTAAGGAGGTCTACTGAGCCTTATTTGTTTATGTGTTTTCTCCCCAAACTTGCAACATGTGTTTTTTGTTTGTCGCCTTAGAATTCTGCCTTTGAAACCACAAATAAACCAACTTTTCCGCCCTTTTAGGATTAGTAGTCCCAAGTACCTCCGGGGCTGATAGAATTGGGGCGGTAATAGCATGCAATAAGTAAACGAGACTATTCCGCACTTTAATACCTTAACGGGGTGGGAAAGGGTAGATATGGATATGATGACCACGCGATAACATCTCCTATAGCCCCTCATTGAGGAGTGATTACCGGATGTTGTGTGGGGTGATCCATATTATTTGTAAACCTAGGATCCCCTTTCCTTTACTTGTTTATTTTATTGTTTACTTTCAAATTTCAAACTATTTTTCTCAAAATTCAGCTTTTCTTTTGTTTTCTTTTTAATTTCACATATTGGTAACCCTTATGTGCAAATCCCTCTTATTTGAAGTCGTACTCGCCTTCATGTTATTTGTACTTAAAGTCACAACCATAGCCTGGCCGGGAACCACAGTAGTGGATCCTGAGGGGTGCCTAACACCTTCCCCTAGGGATAGTTTTACGCCCTTACCCAATCTCTGGTTTCCTAAATCAAATTCTTCTTAGTGTCCTAATTCACTCAAATCATTAGGTGGCGACTCTTCAATTCAAACCCAATTCCCGAAAGGGAACGAGTTGTCCTCCCAAATGTCATGAACCCTCTTCCGCGAGGAAAAAGGCGCATGATAGCATGGCGACTCTGTTGGGGATTTTTAGACTTTTACCATTTCAAGCTATTATTGTGACTTTACATTTCTTATGTGCCTTATTTGTTTAATACCTTTAAGTAGTTAATTACCTCTTCTACCGCAAAAACTGACTCATCTCTTATTTCTTTCCCTTGTTTCTTTCATTGCTTTCCTTTACTGCACTCCTTTATTACTGTTTTAAATTATTGTAATTATTACTTTATGAACGTGCAAATACGTGACAACTTGTTTTAATTATTGCATAAGCATGTTTACAACATCATATTCTACTCGTGCCAAACAAATACCATAGCAACGCTTATAATGAGTGGTTGCGCTCTTCTGATATTATCACCCTTTAAATCCGACAAAGGCATATTTGCGATAAAACCAGTCGATTAACGGTGTAGTCGACGGTTCCGTGCCTTTCCCTCTTGAGTTGTCCGCTCAAGGGTACTAGTCTAAAACCCCCATAGAAACCTTACTCTGTTTATGCATCATGGTCAAACCTAGTCGAGTCAGTTATGTTGTCTGCATAATGACTTTTTAAGATAGCCTTATCCAAAGTCCACTAGGTTTCCCAAAAACCCAAATGGACACTATCACGTTTTGTGCATTTATTTGGAGAACTAAATGCTTTTATGGCAATTATTGGTATTTCATAGTCGAGTCTAGTGGGGGTAAGGGCCTAACCCTTTTGTCTTATAGAAACATGAGGCACGCAGTCCCCAGATTCGGGATGGTCACATACATCCACCCAAGGTTGCTAACTTGGTGGGAGGATCTTCATTCAAGTGATCAGACTCTTGTCCGGAAATACCTAGGAAATCTACCTTCCCTCCTGGAGGTCCAACCCAACAACAAAATCATAGAAGCTGCTACTCTGTTCTGGGATTGTGATAGGTCTGTGTTTCGCTTCGGAGAGATTGAGATGACACCCCTGCTAGAGGAAATAGGAGGATTGGCTGGTATACCATGGGAGACCCCAGGTTTGTTAATGCCGGAAAATCGCAAGGGTAGAGGTTTTCTCAAAATGATGGGCCTAAAGAAGAATCCAGACTTGATATGTTTGAAGGAGTCCTACATTCCCTTTGATTATTTGTACGAGAGGTACGGTCACAGCAAATCCTACCGTACATATCCAGATGAGTTCGCCCTTACATCGTTGGGGCATATTCACCGAAGGGTCTTTGTCTTCATGTTCTGCTTGTTGGGGATGATAGTGTTTCCAATGAAGAAAACAAGGATCCACACTAGGCTATCCATGGTAACCAAAACTTGGATGAAGGGAATTGGTGGATAACCATTTAGCATAGTGCCCATGATTATCGCAGAAATATACCGAGCCCTAGAAAAATGTCAACAAGGATCCCCACACTTTGAGGGCTGCAACTTGCCACACTTTGAGCGTCTTCAAAGGGGTGAATATCGGCAAGAGATTCAGCGTAGAGACCGGGATGATCATATAGCCTTCCATCAACCAAGGCGAATGAACTACATGCCCAACAAGTTTACTCAGCCAGAAGATGCCAAGGGGTGGGTGAAGCTGTTTGAAAATCTAACTGAGGATCAAATACAATGGATGTTCGAGTGGTTCCCTACTGAAGAGTTCATCACCCGATCCAGGGATGCACCATTTCTGATACTGATCGGTTTGAGAGGAACCTACCCTTATGTCCCTCTCCGAGTTATGAGATAGGCTTGTAGGAAGCAGGTTATACCAAGGGTCAATAAGATGAGTCACTTCTGGGCTAACTTCCAAGCTGATGACAGTCCTTATAAATGCCAAGCTCAGCATATGTGGCATTGCAAGATCATCATGGGAAGAGATACTATTGAACTAGAGAGATATCATGCTGGCTGCACCCCATACTATTCAGGCTGGCTGGAGGATAATCATAATGGTCTGGGCCAACCCGGGTTTGTTCAAGGTCACAGAATTATCGATGGAAAGGCTGAAGCACAGGTTAAATACAACCAACTGTGCAAGAGGATTCGGGAATGTGAAAGCGAGCACTGTGAGATTCAATAAGCCCACCAAAAATTGATTGAAGAATGGAAAGACATGGCTGTCTGTGCCAACAAGTGATTAGGATACCTGGATCGAAGTTTAGTGGAGCTGGAAAAGAAGTTTCTCAAGAGGATCGAGGACTACTAGAATGCTGAAGGAAACAAGGCTGGACACCTGGCCAGAGCCTACCTGCTACTGGGACTTCGCAAGTTGGTGAAGCTGTTCGAAGGAGCCAAAGATGCTGAGTCTGGGGAAGGTCCTTCTGGGACCAAATTTATAGGAGTTTTCTTTTATTTTATGAAATGTAATAAGGACAATGACCATTAGTGACATTTTATTCCTTGTTATTTAGTGTCGTTTTGGGATTCGTTTACTTTTTATCAATAAAATGAGGCATTTAGCATTCTAGTTCTCCAAATCAAGTAGTCTCTAGGCCTACCTCGGGCACAACGAGGCTCCTAAATTAGGACGCGATTTATATTTTTGCACTGTGTGTTTAAATATCGCAACACTTTCTTATAATCCCCTATGACTTGTTACCTTTTTGTTTCTACTTTTTGTTTATTTGCTCCCCTCCCCATAGGTTAGTTCGTGCACTCTAGCATCGTCATCATATTCTACAAGATCAAAGGGCCCTCCATCCACTCCTCCTCCTAGTCCTATCAGAAACAGGAACAAAGGAAAGATGGAAGATTTGAACAACACCAGAAAGGAGAACTCAACTGAACGAGTAGAGGTCACTCATGGTGCTTAGGTCTCCAAAGAAAGTGCGTCCCAACTCGAGCAGAAACTGGTGAGATTTCAGGAGGAACTTGATCAAGTTCGGAATCTGGCAAACTTGTCATTTTCCCTCACCACTCCAGATATCAATTTTCCAAACGCTCAGAACCCACGCCTAAAACATCCCAAAACCACAAAACCATCCCGCTCTTCACCACCACTGTAATACTTGCCACACTCCACTGCTCATCCCAGAATCTCTAAATTCCACAAATGACCATTTCCACGGCCACCATAATACCCCCATCCATGTGGAAACCATTCCACCCTCCACCCAACCTGTTTCAAGCACACCCAAGTCTGATGATAAAGACTCACTCATCAGGAACTTGTGGTATAACTCAAGAGATTGACTAGTCGAATTCAGGGTGTCGAAGGAAGTAAGGGGATTGAAGGTTTGAACTACGAAGATCTTTGCATACAACCGGATGCCGAACTGCCCGAGGGGTACAAACCTCCTAAGTTCGAGATGTTTGATGGTACAGGGGATCCAAGAGTCCATTTGAGAACATACTGTGACAAGCTGGTCGGAGTAGGGAAAGACAAAAGGATTTGCATGAAGCTTTTCATGAGGAGTCTGAAGGGAGATGCTCTGTCTTGGTACATTAGCCAAGACCCGAAGAAATGGTCGAACTGGGTGAGTATGGCGTTCAACTTTATGGACAGGTTCAGGTTAACCACAGAAAATGCACCAGATGTGTTCTATATTCAGAACATAAAGAAGAAGCCCACAGAAACATTCCATGAGTATGCCACTCGCTGGAGATCAGAAGTTGCTAAGGTCAGACCTGCTTTAGAAGAAGAAAAAATGAACAAATTTTTCTTCCAGGCTTAAGACGCGCAGTACTATGAAAGGCTGATGTTGATTGAGAGCCAAAAAATTTCCGACATCATCAAGCTAGGGGAAAGGATCGAGGAAGGCATCAAAAGTGTACCAATCACCCCCACCTCCAACATATCAACCTACTTCACCCAGATATTCCCAACCTGCACATGTCTACCAAGCCTACAATGCTCAGCCATCCCACTATCAATCACCTCCCACACGTCAAAACTTTCCTAGACCTTGACCAAATTTCGACCGCAGACCCCCAAAATAGTATACCGCCATTACTGAATCAATTGACCAGCTATATGAAAGGCTCAAAGCTGCCGGTTGCACCACCCTTATCCCTGCTATAACCCTTGAAAACCCTTCTCAGTGGGTTAATCCGAATAAATCCTATGCATACTATTCCAGCATGAAAGGGCATACTATTGATGTATTCCGCTCTCTGAAAGACAAGATCCAGACTCTGATTGATAACAAGATCATTGTGGCAAAGGAGCCTACTCCGAATGTCCCCAACAACCCTCTGTCGGACCATAATAGTGGAGGTGTTCACATGATTGAAATAGAGGATAATAGGGATCCTAAAGGATCGATCGATTTAATCACAGAATGTGACGAACCAAAAAAAACAATAGTCACCCTTAATCTGATTATAGTCCAGACTCAGCCTTCTAGGGATGCCGAGGTAAACATGTTTGTACCACTTGAGTTTGAAGCACCACCCCCTACAGAGACACCAACACCAATTGAGGTCGAGTTTGGGTCTCCAGCAAACACACCCGCACCGTTTGAAGTTGCGGTTTTACCCTCTAAAATACATGCTCCGTTCAGAGTAAAGGTGCCCATTCTAGTAGCAATGTCGGCCGTAACACCGTTCCATACAAATGCCATACCTTGGTATTACACAGCCGAGGCGAGAAGAAAAGGGAAGGTAAGGTTTGGGGAAGCCGTTGCGGCACAGGGTATGACAAGAACTGACAGGATTTATACTCCGGAGCATTTAGCTAAGTCGAGTAAGTAGGCCTCTGGTCGGCCGACCATCACTACAACCGGGCCCGACGTTCTCTAGAGAAATATACAAGCCAAGGAATACTCAGTCATTGATCAACTGAACAAAACACCAGCACAGATTTCTATCCTAGCTTTGCTGTAAAGTTCCGACGTACATAAGAATGCCTTGTTGAAGGTGCTGAGCGAGGAATATGTACCAAGCAACATCACCGGAGGAGAAATGGCAAACATGGTAGGGCAGGTATTGGAAAGTCACAAGATCACTTTTCATGAAGATGAGCTGCCACCAGAAGGGTTGAGTCACAACAAAGCGTTGCACATCACCGTGCAATACAAAGATTATTTTATCACTAGGGTCCTAATTGATGGAGGGTCCAGCCTCAATATTTGTCCGTTGGTAACACTCAGAACATTGGGAAAGGGTCTGCATGAGATCAAGGATGGGGCCATCAACGTCAAAGCTTTCGACGGTTCCCAATGATCCACCATTGGGGAAATCAGTTTATGCTTGCAAATGGGGCCTACTTGGTTTGATGTCGATTTCCAAGTAATAGATATGCCGGCATCTTACAATCTACTATTGGGACGGCCGCGGATTCATGCCACTGGGGCCGTAGCATCAACACTGCATCAAGCGGTGAAATTTTAATGGAACCACCAAGAGGTGATCATTCATGGTGATGGTAGCAATCCTATATACAGTCGCCAAACTGTCCCAGTGATCGGAGGAAGGATAAAGATAGGCGGGGAAACCTATCACCACATCGAGCGAGTCAACACCGTTGACAATGACAAATGGTGGGACAACAAAAATGAAAGCATATTGAACTGGAGCGGATATAAGCCTGGCAAGGGACTTGGCAAGAACCTCCAAGGAATCGTCAAGCCGATCAAACTGAAGAAACATGGCACCACTTTTGGTCTAGGATATGAGTATACTTGGAAGGAATTCAACAATTGGTCTCCACCATGGTGCGGTCCATACTACCCACTGGAGCAGCCAATACTTCATTTGGAGCAGACTTTCCAGCCGGCCGATGTTATCTATGGGTCGGAAGAAGAGGAAGCACTAAAAGCAGTGAGAAATTTGTTCCTAGAAGAAGATGACATGGATTGTTGTATCATTTTCGAGGAGGAGGGGGAGGAAGGCCCTTCCATACAGGCCGTAAGCCGAGGAGCACGCCTCAACAATTGGACCATCAGAACCACCAGAGCTCAGAAAGCCTCGGGGTAGCAAGGCTGAACAAAGCATCATGCACTATCTTTTATTTTTACTAGTTGATTTTCCTTTCACATTTTTGAATTTTCGTAATAAGATCTTCCAATGTTCAAAATAGTTATGAAATTTACCAAAGCATTTCGGTTTCCTTACAAATCTTACTCTTATTATTTTCTCTCATTACTTTACTTATACAACATTACTATTACCTATCTTGATGAACCAATGGATGTGACATGCAACGAGACAACGCAACAAACGGACATAGATTCAGAGGAAGATGATATACCGGAAGAGATTATTAAAGAGGTTGAAAATTTTGAGAACAGACTTAAGTCCAACCTGGACAAGACCGAGATTGTTAACCTGGGAGATGCAGAAAATATCAAAGAAACTCAGATCAGCGTTCATTTGTCACCGTCAAAAAAGGAAGAATACACAGAATTTCTAAAGGAATATGAGGACATATTCGCTTGGTCATATGATGACATGATTGGTTTGAGCATATATATTGTGGCCTACAAACTGCCAACTGATCCGACATGTCCACAGGTAAAACAGAAGATCAGAAAGTTTAAACCCGACATGAGTCTGAAAATCAAGGAAGAAGTCACTAAGTAGGTCAAAGCTAAGGTCCTCAGGGTAGTAGAATATCCGACATGGTTAGCCAATATTGTGTCGGTGCCCAAGAAGGATGGGAAGTTCAGATTCTGTGTCGACTATCGGGATCTCAATCGGGCGAGTCTGAAGGACGACTTCCCCTTGCCGAACATACACATCCTGATCGACAATTGTGCCAAGCATGAGTTGCAATCATTTGTAGATTTCTTCGCTGGATATCATCAAATTTGGATGGACGAAGAAGATGCTGAGAAAATGGCTTTCATTACGCCGTGGGGGATGTACTACTACAAGATGATGCCATTCGGGTTAAAGAATGTAGGGGCCACCTACATGAGGGCCATGACTATTATCTTCCACGATATGATACACAAGGAGATTGAGGTGTATGTAGATGATGTCATCATAAAGTCCAAGAAAGCCACTGCCCACATGGAAGATTTGAGGAAATTCTTCAATAGACTGCGAAGGTACAATCTAAAACTAAATCCCGCAAAATGTGCATTTGAGGTTCCTGCTGCAAAAGGCTACTTAAGTTTATTGTGAGTCACCGAGGCATAGAACTGGATCCATCAAAGGTCAAAGCTATTCAAGAACTACCACCGCCAAAAAACAAGAAAGGCGTGATGAGTTTCTTGGGGAGACTTAACTACATCAGTCGATTCATAGCATAGTCTACAGTTATCTGTGAGCCGATCTTTAAGATGTTGAAGAACGACTCCACTACCAAATAGACTGATGATTGCCAAAAAGCTTTAGACAAAATCAAGGAATACCTATCAACACCACCAGTCCTAGTTCCACCTGAGCCAGGTAGACCTTTATTACTCTACCTCGCAGTATTGGATAGAGCGTTCAGTTGTGTTCTGGGGCAGCATGATGAAACAGGGAGGAAGGAGCAGTCCATCTATTACCTCAGTAAGAAGTTCACCCCGTATGAGGCCCGGTATTCACTATTGGAGCGCACCTGTTGTGCTTTGACTTGTGTAGCTCAGAAGTTGAGGCACTATTTCTGTGTCTATGCCACGTATCTCATATCGAGGATGGATCGATTGAAGTACATCTTTCAGAAGCCCATGCCCACTGGCAAGCTAGCCAAGTGGCAAATCATGCTGAGTGAATTCGACATTGTCAATGTAACTCAAAAAACAATCAAGGGACAGGTATTGGCCGATCATCTCGCCGAGAATCCCGTGGATGGAGAATACGAACCCCTAGAGACGTATTTTCCTAACAAGGAGGTATAATTTATAGGAGAAGACATTGCAGATTCCTATGATGGTTGGAGAATGTTTTTCAACGGAGTAGCAAATTTCAAAGGAGTTGGCATATGAGCAGTCCTAGTTTCAGAAACTGGCCAAGACTATCTAGTGTCTGCTAAACTCTGGTTCCTGTGCACCAACAACATGGACGAGTACGAATCCTGCATCTTAGGGCTCAAGATGACCATTGACATGAATATCCAAGAGTTGCTAGTAATTGGGGATTCAGACTTGCTTATACATCAGGTCTGAGAAGAATGGGCGACCAAGAACTCCAAGATACTCCCTTATCTGCATCATGTACAGGAGTTGAGAAAGTGGTTCACAAAGACAGAGTTCCAGCATGTTCCCAGAGTCCAGAATGAGTTTGCCGAAGCATTGGCTACCCTATCATCCATGATACAACATCCAAATAAGAACTTTATTGATCCCATTCCGATAAAGATCCATGATTAGCCAGCTTATTGTGTTCATGTTGAGGAAGAAGCAGATGGAAAACCTTGGTTTCATGATATCAAGGAATACTTGGCGAAAGGAGAATACCAGAGCTTGCAAACGCTACTCAAAAGCACACACTTTGGAGGTTATCTAATAATTTCTTCCACAATGGAGGAATCTTGTATAGGAGGACTCCTGATTTGGGATTGCTAAGGTGTGTCGACGCAAAGGAAGCATCCAAGCTACTAGAGGAAATTCATGCTAGGACCTGTGGTCCACATATGAACAATTTTGTCTTAGCAAAGAAGATACTCCGAGCTGGTTACTTTTAGATGACTATGGAGACGGACTGCATCCAGTATGTCCGAAATGCCACCAGTGCCAAATACATGCAGACATGATAAAGGTACCTCCAAATTAGCTTAATGCAACAAGTTCGTCGTGGTCGTTCGCCGCATGGGGGATGGATGTTATCGAACCAATCGAACCTGCCGCATCAAACAGGCACATGTTTATCCTAGTAGAAATTGATTATTTCACCAAATGGGTTGAAGCAGCATCTTACAGAGCAGTGACTAAGAAAGTCGTGGAAGACTTCGTCCGCGACCGTATCGTGTGTCGGTTCGAAATTCCAGAGTCAATCATTACTGATAATGGCTCTAACCTCCACAGTGATTTGATGAAATCCATGCGTGAAACCTTCAAGATCAAACACAAAAATTCTACAGTTTACAGTTTACAGATCTCAGATGAACAGAGCCGTTGAGGCTGCCAACAAGAATATCAAGAAGATACTAAGGAAAATGATAGAGAAGCATAAGTAGTGGCAAGAGAAGCTCTCATTTGCTTTATTGGGATACCGTACCACAGTTCGCATGTCAACCGGGGCAACCCCCTATATGCTAGTTTACGGTACAGAGGTTGTTATTCCCGCTGAGGTAGAAATTCCTTCCCTAAGGATCATACATGAAGCTGAACTCGACAATGCAGAATGGGTGAAGAGTCGTTACGAGCAACTAGCTCTTATAGACGGAAAGAGAATGAATACAGTTTGCCACGGTCAACTTTATCAGAACAGAATGTCCAGAGCCTTCAACAAAAGAGTCAAGCCAAGACAATTCACATCGGGGCAGCTGGTGCTAAAGAAAATCTTTCCACATCAAGATGAAGCCAAAGGAAAATTCTCTACCAACTGGCAGGGTTCGTACATGGTTTATCGGGTTCTGACAGGAGGAGCCCTCATACATGCAGAAATGGACGGAGAAGTCTGGCCAAAGACAATTAATTCAGACGCAGCCAAGCGATACTATGTGTAACATCTATGATTTCCTTATGTAATTTGAACTACGCCTGACCTGATTCCCGTTTACGAAGGGATACGTAGGCAGCCCTATGGGTTCAGTCACAATTCAATAAAATTTTCATTCCCCCCCCCCGCTATTGGAAACTGGGGCAGAATTTTGAGGAGGACCCTCAAAATTCTGAAGTTGATTTCAGGCATTTATCATTAGCAGCTGTCAGAAGCAGCAGCTCAGTAAACTGGGGCAGAATTTTGAGGAGGACCCTCAAAATTCCGGAGCAAGAAAAGTTACAATGTCTTGAACCACGTCGCAGTCGTCGGTTCATATAAAGAAAACAATTCTTAATTACGCATTTATATTATGCTTTTACTAAATCATGCATGTCTATTATCAAAATTGCTTTGTCCAGCAATGCTACCCCAATGAACCCCAACGATACGAACAATATCACTAGATCTGAAACGAGCAGGTCAAGTAGAGTCAGCGGGGATACGAACTAACTTTCCCCCTTTTACAAAACTCACAATTTTTGTTTGGATGCAGGTACTTGATTTGAAAAATCATCAAATATACTATACACTCACGAGACTTACATTTCTCAGAAATACAACTCTCAGAACTGTTGCACTTACTCATAGCTGCTATCCACACGTAGTGTCCCCAGCAGACACAGTATCCCCAGTAGTCGCAGTATCGCAATCCGCTATAAGCTAAGAAAATTCTATTATCATTTTCCCTTTTAATTCTTGCATAAGGCTACCATTTTGCCTTATGAGACTAAGCTCTGTCTCCATCTCTATTTCTGCATTGCATAAGGCTACCATTCTGCCTTCCGAGACTAAGCTCTGTCTCCATCTGCATTTCTTGCATTGTATAAGGCTACCATTCTGCCTTCTGAGACTAAGCTCTGTCTCCATCTGCATTTTCTGTATTGCATAAGGCTACTATTCTTCCTTCCGAGACTAAACTCTGTCTCCATCTGTATTTCCGGTACTGCATAAGGCTAGCATTCTGCCTTCCGAGGTTAAGCTCTACCTCCATTGCATAAGGCTACCATTCTGCCTTCCGAGACTAAGCTATGTCTCCATCTGCATTTCCTACATTGCATAAGGCTACTATTCTGCCTTCCGAAACTAAGCCCTGTCTCCATCTGCATTTTTTGCATTGCATAAGGCTACCATTCTGCCTTCCGATACTAAGCTCTGTCTCCATCTGCATTTCCTGCATTGCATAAGGCTACCATTTTTCCTTCCGAGACTAAGCCTTATCTCCATCTGTATTTCCTGCATTGCATAAGGCTACCATTTTTCCTTCCGAGACTAAGCCTTATCTCCATCTGCATGGCTGAAATATCGCCGCTTTATTTACATCTGCATGGCTGAAATATCGCCACTTTATTTATGTCTTGCATTGGCTGAAATATCACTACATTATTTTCACCTTACATTGGCTGAAATATCGCCACTTCATTTAAATCCTGCATCGGCTGAAAGATCGCCACCTTATTGCATTTCATGGGCTAAAAGATCGCCACCTTCTGCATCTCATGGGCTGAAAGATCGACAAATTGTCCAAAGGCACCATTTTCATAGCCCGAGAACACCATGCCATAGCCTGAGGACCCCCTTTTCATCTTTTGCATATGATTATTCAAAGGCATCATCGTTCGGAGGCATCATTCTCATAGCCTGAGAACATCATTACATAGCATGCGAATCCCTTATTATACGCTGCATGGCCCATGATGTCATGGTCTAAGGACATCATCCTAACCGTCCAAAGACAGCATTCATGGTCCGATGGGAAATTGCATCATGTTTAATTTTTCGCACAATATACACTTGTATTGCTTATTTGCAGGTAAACTGGCTAGCAACGGCCGCCTCAACAAGAGCGATCTCACTCCAGTTCCCACAGCCCTACTAGACTTTAACCATCCATCCCAACCCGAATATATCTTGTTCGTTCTTGAAAAAATCTCCATCGGCATATTCTGCCGACGAATCCTGAACTACATATGGCCTGATTCCTGTAATACCAGGGATATGTAGGCAACTCAGGAATCAGAGCACGTTCAACCTCTTCAAACCATTTCGTTCGGTCAAATTGACCATCATATCTTTACCCGACAACTCTTTCATCCTTCCCGAGTAAAGAGGGGCAGCTGCTGATACCCAATTTTTTCCTGTATATTTTATATATGCAAAATACTTTCAAAATAGCATGTATATACATATATAAGTATGCCCAAGTGTTTCAGTATTATTCCTAATTTTTAAAGATTTTTAAATCAATTTATTGCCCTATTTTAACAGTACAAAAACCAATAATTGTTCCTCAAATTATTATTTTGGTGATTAATGTATTTTATTCTCATATTTATGCCAAAATATATCTAAGGTAATTTTTGCACATTTTTACAAATTTATTTAGTATTTTTAAGGCTAAATTGCATATAATTGCAATTTTATCCTATTTTAAGATTTAATTGCATTTTATACTTATGAAATTGGTTCCTGTATTTTTAGTTTAATATTTATATATTATTAATTAAGTTAGTACCTTTAATTTATTTTTAGAAATCATTTTACTATTTTTTATAAAATAAAAGGGAGAAAGTGGTTATTTAAATGTTAGCCCTATTTCATTTCAATTATAGCCTGAATCAACCCCCCAATTAACCCAATTTCAAATCCCAAATTGACCGGCCCAATTTCAATTTAACCCTCCCCTGACCCAACTAATCTAATCCGCCTGGCCTCCCCTTTTGATCCAGGCCGTTGATCATTTTGATCAACGACCACAATCATTCCTTTCCTTATTTAATTCACATACACCCAACCCTGAAATCATTTTCCCCTAACCAGCCGCCTCTGAAATTCTCTCCTCTCTCAGACTCTCTCGAATATTCCCTAACCCTAGCCCATCTCACTGTCTTCAAACCTTGAAACCACCGGAATCCATGGCCTCTCAGGCTTTGGGAGTCTTAAACTCACCTCCCTTTGCTCTTATACTTGAAGATTCGAGGTCTGACCTCGAAGGTTTTCGCTCAGATTTCTGCCGATTCAAGGTTCGATGGACATCTCCGGCCTTGCTCCGGCGTACAATGGTGTTTCGATCCTGGTTCTGACTTCTTCGACTCAGATCGGACCTTTTCCCAAGCCTTTCTCATTTCTAGGGCTCATCTGAAACCCTAAATCTTCGAGGTTTTCTTCGATCTTTTTAGATCTGTTATGTATCTATGCTCTACTTGAGTTTTCAAACGATTTTCCCAACTTTTCTTTCAAAAATTAATTTCAAAATCACTTCTTTCCGATTTAGGGTTTTCTGAAAATGCTTAAAGTGTTTCTCTGACGTTTTCTTTTCCTTTGTGTATGTGTGTCTCTACTGTGTTATTATGTTCTTCTTTTACCACGCGTGTTCTTCTACTGTGTTTCTACACTATGTGCCTGTATGCTTTTCACTATGCTCTGCTATTTTCTTCCACTACGATCTGATATGCTTCACCTATTGCTTCCTTCTACCATGTTCTTAAGTGCTCTTACTATTTTACCTTGTTTAAGTTTTTCTAAAAAACCTGCTTAAGCATGTTTTGCTTCTACTGTTTCTTCTACTATTAGTTGTTCTTTCGTTATTCCTTAAATTAGTCTCTTCACTCTGTTTGCTTGGACCTTTTTACTTGTTTGCATGTTTTCTCATGAGTTTCTGAAAGAAACCTCTGAGTATGCTTCGACTACTTGCCTCCTCATCTCTGTATCTGATTCAAGGTGGAAACCCTAGAATTTGTGGATTCCACTGAGGTTTGATTATTTGAACTAGGTTTTTATTTTTTAGAACCCTTAACTCTTTTAGACTGATTTTTGAATCTCTGCTAAGTTTGGACGCCTTTGTTTTCATACAATGTTGAACCTCTTTGCTAAACTCTTCTACACTGGATTCTTTCTAATGATTTTGCAAGGGCATGACAAATTTCTTTCATGTTTAAATGTGTCTGTATGCTTTTTATATATGTTGATTTTTTCTTCAAAGAGGTTTTCAAACTAGTGATTGATTCAGAATGCTTTTTTAATAGGTCTAATCGATTGTTACTGATTTTTCCTTAAGCTAAAACCTTTTCCACATTTCTGATTTGGTTCATTCATACCAAATCTGTGATCTCTGATTTCCTGGCTGTTAACTGATTCCCTTGCCTTATTTGCACAAACCGTGTACTATCAAGACCCTATCCTTAAATAAACTTTATATATTTGCCTCTAATTTACTACTTTGCACAAAGTGTTTGACTACTTTCTTTCCTTAATTAGTTTTACCCGTTTGAATCTGAATCCCTTAATTAAGGGAAACCTTGTGTAATTGATTGACAATTAGTCTTCAAAGTATTTTCTTACCTTATTTCTACTTGCTTTCTACACTATAAAAGGCACGACCCCTTTTCACCACTACAGACTTCAGACTTCACAAGCTCACAACCTCTTCTGAATTCATACTTAGAGTGTTCTTGCTTTTTGTCTGCACTTTGGCTTTTACAAGACTATTGCTTTCTTCTTTACTTGTCCCTTTGAAACTGGTATGTCCTAACTTCATTTTCAGCATCACCCCAATGTGTTTACTTACAGTCTTTGTATCCAAGTCTAATTTATTATTTTCTATAAAGTTTAGCATCTAACTTAATATGCATATGTGCTACTGCTTGCCTCTTTCTGTGAACACTTGCTCCCTATCCCATTACCCCTATGTGTTTGTAAGTCGAGACTTAGGGCATGGCAATAAGGATTGTTGTCTATGAACTGTGTTTTGAACCTCTGAGTCTTAACCTCTAAGTAGGTTGGAGGGTGTGCCAGTATGTCTCATTGTTGGGTATGCCCCTTTGCCTGCTCTTCCTGCAAATTCCCCACTCCCCTATACCCCTATGTGCACTGGTTTTAAGTTACTTCCTTATCCTTTTCCCCTCTCAGAACTCTGCACTTTCACTCACTCTTAACTTCTAAATTCTGCCCCCTCTTGTGAGCCTTGCCTTGGGACCATGAGTTCCCTATGAACTTGGACACTTGAGGGTTAGCCTTTCCACACTGCACTATGACTTAATCCCGCAATGTATTTGGATGTGAGCACTACCCGGAGTCCATATGAGGCTCTTAGGGAACTCTGACACATCAAATGAGAGAAAGGCTTTGGGTCTTGATCTTGTGAGTTGGTTTACTTCATACTTCAGACAGGAAGTCTGAATCAGGCTCTCCTTAGTTGTAATTTTCAATTTTCTAATGTATTTTCTCTATTTTATTTTTGAATTGTAATAACTTCGTAATAAACTTTTGGGGTGATTAGTGAAAAGGGAGGAGTAACCATGCATGCAAGGGGTAGACGTCCTGCTCATAGGGTTTTCTGCACTTCTGTATTCATACAGATACCCTGCCTATACTTTCTGCACTTCTGCATTCATGTAGATATCCTGCTCATAGAAATTTCTGATTTCTGCATTCACATAGATAACTTGCCTACAAGCTTATTAATTTCTGCATTTACATAGATAACTTGTCTATAGGAATTTCTGCATTTCTGCATTCATGAAGATAACCTGTCTTTATGAATTTCTGCATTCATGTAGATAACTTGACTATAAGAATCTATGCATTCGTATATAGATACCATGTAAATAGGATGCACATGCATGTAGATAATATGCCTATAAGTCATTTTTGATTCTTGCATACTCGCCTCTCATTAGGCAAACATGTTATAGGTTTTAACAACCAGTGAAATCAGATATCGCGTTTGTAATAAAATGCAGCACCTAGATAACATGTTTTAAGTTAACAAACACATAAAAAGCATGCCTATAGGGGTTCTAATCAAATCTGAATCGCTTCACTCGCTTGTAAGTTTAAACTGTCAGTAGTAACGCATTATCGATTGCAGAACTTGTCTAATTTTTTTAAAACTGGTAACGTATCTGTAATCTGTTTACCTCTTCATTTCTGAAATCAGTAGATAGCATGCTTATAGGTCTTCGTCTAACACTTAGGCAAGCCATAAGATAAACTTGTCAGGTTTTTTATAACCAGCAGGCAGGCCTGATTCAGATTTCTTATCTAAAATATGTAATAAATCAGTCTGCCTCAACCTTTTAAGTTTTAATCAGACCCTAAGAAATATGTGAAAGACATGCTAAATTATGTGCTTTTTTGTGTTTTAAGGAGGTCTGTTAAGCCTTATATGTTTATGTGCTTTCTCCCCAAACTTGCTACATGTGTTTTTTGTTTGTCGCCTTAGAATTTTGCCTTTGAAACCACAAATAAACCAACTTTTCCGCCCTTTTAGGATTAGTAGTCCCAAGTACCTCTGGGGCTGATAGGATTGGGGCGGGTAATAGCATGTAATAAGTAAACGATACTATTTCGCGCTTTAATACCTTAACGGGATGGGAAAGGGTAGATATGGATATGATCACCACGCGATAACATCTCGTGTAGCCCCTCATTGATGAGTGATTACCAGATGTTGTGTGGGGTTATCCATATTATTTGTAAACCTAGGACCCCCTTTCCTTTACTTGTTTATTTCATTTTTTACTTTCAAATTTCAAACTATTTCTCTCAAAATTCAGCTTTTCTTTTGTTTTATTTTAATTTCACCTATTTGTAACCCTTATTTGCAAATCCCCTCTTATTTGAAGTCTTACTCGCCTTCATGTTATTTGTACTTAAAGTCACAACTATAGCCTGGTCAGGAACTACATTAGTGGATCCTGAAGGGTGCCTAACACCTTCCCCTAGGGATAATTTCAAGCCCTTACCCAATCTCAGGTTTCCTAAATCAAATTCTTTTAGTGTCCTAATACACTCAAATCATTAGGTGGCGACTCTTCAATTCAACCCCAATTCCCGAAAGGGAACGAGTTGTCCTCCCAAATATCATGAACCCGCTTTTGCGAGGAAAAAGGGGCACGACAGTCAGCTGAAAGGAAGATGCGTCACTAGTTGCGACCAACACTGTCTGCTATGCAACGACCTACATCCATATAAAGATGTAGCGCCCTTGCAAAATGGACGTTAGTGTCGTTGAATAGCACTAGTATGTATAAATAAACCCCATCTTATTAGAAAGAACAACCATACAAGAATAAAGAAATCATAAGGATCAACAAAGCTTTAAACAATCACCACATCATCAAATACAAAAAAAGGATCACATAGCTTTCACACAATTTCCATAACTTTAGGTTGGGGCATTCCATATTGTTGCATCATCATTCACAATACCACCGCTTTCTTGAGCGGAGTCCAATCACGACCCGATCAGCTAGGTTGCCTCATTTAAGACATGTACCTCAATCACAATCTCATTCTCACTTTTCAAAATTCAATATCAGCACAATACACCATGTGTGTGGCATGACGTCTGATCACGGCCTGATCGGCTAGGCCGCCATACCAAGACGTTGTTCCTTTCTCATTAATCATTTCATTTCAGTCTTTATTTCACATATATCAATTCATAGGCACTTATGGACAAAATTATCACATCATTTACACTTTCAATATTAACCTTGCAATTTAGGATCATTGGCACATACAAAAGCAATTGAAGTTGTAAGCATACGTAAGATTTCACATAGTTGGCATGTCAATCTCAGTTTTATCTTGACGTGAAATCTAGGCATTTCAACACATGGTTCATATGCTTCGCATATCTTTAAATATCTAGAATAGTACATTTCACACATTGAGGCACACCTTTCATGTATATAAATATAATTTCAAAACCAATTCATGTGAAATAAAAATTAATACATCAATCAAATTTTAGTCTTACCACATTTGCATAGACACCAACGGAGCTCAATTTCTAAGGAGAGGGGGTTTTACCCATACATACATCAAAGAGCTTTCCTTAAGTTTCTACAATCCACCAACACCTCTAGCAGTAACAATCTATAAGGAGATAGCGGGAATCGATTAATAATTAGGAAGATTACCCATGGTGTAACTCTCTTACGAATTTCATCAAACACCTAACCTGTGAAGTAGTCTACAAGGTCTGAAAATGGAAATTCGTTCTTCCCTCAACCAATTTTAACAGGAACTACCCAAATTAGTTCTTTAATATCACAAACTACAACTTAGTCCCACATCCATGGCCTATTTCTAATCCCAACAACATATTTGAACCCTTAACCTCTTGCATGAAATCTTTGAAGAAAGACTTACCCGGATGAAGGACAATCAGGTGGTTATCTTCCTTGATTCTTGAAAACTTGAGCAAGATTTGGATGATTATGAAGCTAGGATCCTTCTTTATCTCTCTATATGCTCTAAACTCTTTCTAAAATCAGTAGAAAAATGACCCCAAATGAAGCCCCAAAGCCTATATATTAAAATGGGGTCGAGTTATAAAAATAGAAAAAATAAGCCTCCGAAATCGGGTCTGCGGTCGCATAATGGACCGCAAAATAGGAATGTGGATCGCAAAATGCATCGCGGAACTGGTGCCCAAAATTGGACTACACTGGTCTAGTTTGCAACCAGATTTGCGGTCGCAGATCAATTATGCGAACCACTAAATGATTTTGCGATCGCAGAACTGACACAAGATCGTATTTTTCCAACCTTTGGTAATTCGATCATAACTTTGTGTAGGAATGTCCAAATGATGAACGATTTGAAGAATTGGAAACCATACTTGAAGACCTTTCATATGATATTCATCAAATAAAACCTTATATATATTTAGATATGCTCGTTCAAAGTGTGGTCTTATACAAACTCATTTGGAATTTTAGCCCATTATAAAATTTTCCGATTTTTCTTAGACATAGGCCCCTCCTTGGACCCCACATTACCTATTATAAGACTTATACACTTATTTACCAAATCCAATTGATGCCCATCATGTTTATAGCACATAAAATATACTAATTAGCCTACATGGAACCACGAAATCCTAAGTTACTTAGCGAAATTTTCCGGGGCCTTACATTCTCCCCCGCTTAGAATCATTCGTCCTAGAATGAGAGGTAAAGCCCATCCCAAACACTTAACATAACATATCTATTTTCTAACCTACCTCAAGTCCCTAAATTTTTTACTAACTCCCAAATTTTTCAGAAATATTTGTAGTATCTCCTTTGTAACTAGGTCTATCCACCTGCCAGAGAACCACCAAAACATCCTAACAACTCATCCACAACTCGACAAAGCACCAAAATGTATATTTCCATAACACTAATCTTACCATTACAAGTGCTACATTATCATAATGATACCTGAACATGGACTGCACATTTTTAAATCATAACACCTATAAGGTAACTTTCAAATCGAAACTAATTGTTACACAATCAAGCAAAAATATTTTCTTTCCACGACACTCTCGGCCTTCAAGGTGGCGTCCTCGACTTACAGGCTTGCTATAACACGTTCACGGAAACAATCCCAACCCACAAACTTACCTAACAAGGATGACAGCTACATACCTCGCATAAGCTAACTATCCATTAACTTCACCTTCAATAATTTCCACCGGGATGACACACAAAGGATATCCAACTACCTTCTTAGACATAGACATATGAAAACATAAAATACGTGAGAAAAAACTATGGGGAAACGTCATACTCCTAGTGCAGCCTAATGGGAAATGCGCTTATGTACACTCCATTATCAATTCACATAACATCTTCAGGGGAAAACATTGAGAATAACCTACACACCCTCCTAAATTTTAAATCTCTACGCGAACACCCAAACTAAACTTGTGGTGACCTTTAACAATTACTCTAAGATGTGCAATCATAAATTGACCATAACATTAACTATTGAATATATTTGATCACAGGGTGACTTTGACACGTTTGAACCTTCAATACTTAATAGATCTAATACAATGAGGAGCAACAGAGTTCAAGATTGGGCTGGAATTATTCAGGAATCCATTAAGGTGCTGAGCAGAGTACTTCCTGAGGTTATATGCTACGGGACATGAAAATTACTACTAACAATGCTGACAGGGTGAATCATTATGATGGTATTAATTATTAGACAAATGAGTCATATGGGTAACTAGTACATTGGCAATAGGAATCATTAAGGAGGAATATTCAAGTACGTGACCCAGTTGTCTCCTGGAGTGTAGGGAAATTCCGTTTATCAAGAATGAGAATACTCTGGAACCTTGAATGCGATATGGGTTTCAAAATACATGAAGTTGAATTACACTCCTAACGTTAACTGACACAAAGAATCTATGCCACAAGCCCATGAGGATGAAAAGAAGTTGAACACTTATGAGATTATCATATTTCAAACAGCTTAAGCCTTTCTGATAATTGATCTTATATGAGAGAACTAAAGATACGACAACTTGTCTCCAAATCAATATGCTTATGATATGCATAGAAATCTAAAGGCATCTAATCTCAACCTTTCATGAGTGAAACCACATTGCTAGGACATCCTACCGTAGGGGTGAAATCATGTATTGGTTAGAGGGGTTCTAATGGTTGACGTAACACTCCGGGAGGAAAGACAATTAAAACTCCTATCCTCCTTAAGGAGGTAGAATGCTAGGGGTAGTAAAATTTCCCGCACATAACAATGACGTTGTCAATAATCCTAGAAGCCGAGTGAGTAGAAGGCCACGTAACCCATCCAATCCGACCCATTTAAGACTTTTGAAAAGGGGACACACTTTTGTTTTGAAATCATGGCAATATAAGCTTGAACTTAGGGGAAATCATTACTTTTGGAACCCATGAGACAAGCCCACGTAGCCCTAGAAAATCGTTAACATTGGTGAGAAAGTACTTCAAACCATTATGAGTTAGTATAGAACAAGGCCTCAAAGTGACCACATGGATAAGGTTGAAAGAATGAGACCTCTTAATGCATTTATCGGGGAAAAGTAACCTAGGTTATCTAGTCACAGGGACAAGCAGAGCAGGTAAATGGTTGTTAGAAGAACATTTACAAGGAATACCAACAATATTTATTTATTCTAACAAAAAGGAATATGTCCCCATCCTTGATGCTATAAGACTGCCTCTTTGATGCCATAAAACATAAATGAATTTTACAATAACAGTTATCAGATGAATAGATAGTAGGGTAGCAAAACTAATGAGCACCATTTGGAACCAACAAGCTAAAACTGAGTTGAAGACATTAGAAGTCTATAGTAAAAGGGGAATTTACTCACTTCTAGTGTCTTTTTTATTAGAAAATGGGGCTTGTAGAGTACATAAAAGTGAGGTGAATTGAATCGAATCAAATAGTTGGATAGCTAGTCGAGAGAATGAGATAAGATCGTATTGGAAAATATGGAGAAACAACACATGATGCAAGGTAAATGAAAAGAAAGTAAGAGAGCCTATAGAAGTAAGCTTTACATTGTAACCACTAGGAATGGTGGTAATATAAGGAATTACGAGAAGCTAAATTTTTGAAAGAAGATCTCTGTATGTAGTCACGTAATGTATAGCTCTAGAATTCTAAAATCCAATAATGTTTAGCAACTCTACTTCACAATGAAACACTACAACACACTTCTACATGACCAGATATTACCAGCCAAATTGGGAGATGCTATAAGACTTGACTGAGAGAAAGGCTTTGACATATAAATGTGGTACTAGGTGTATTGCTCCTTGGTCAACCCAAAACCACAATGCAAGAGTTAGACTGATAAGCAAATCGTTGGACTAGCACATGTGTAGATAATCCATTATCAAAAGAAGATAATTCAATCTCAGCAATTGCGGCATGCTATCAACCCTTGATAAACTTGAAGTGAGGTGGGAACCCAATGAGATAGTATAAAATAATCATGGAAGGTTTGCAGATGTTCATAATGAGTTCTCCATAGATTTTGACTTGAGAAATACCCAGATGCTAACGAAAGACAGAAAAATATGATAAACAGGTGTAGTGCTATGATAACCCCCAAAGGTGCGCTGGGTCTTGACGGAGAGCCTAGTAAGGGTCCTTATGTGAAAGTAAGTGTTACAACGACACATAGAAGGATATGTTCTCTCATGGTTATCGAACAAGTGTTGGGAAACTAGCACAACGAATTCACTAAGGAACACAATTAACACATGTTGTGGAGGTGTAAAGAGAAAATAAATATTTGTTATGAGCTGGACATGCTTATGCTATATTAAATCCCAACTGCAATACACAACCATGCCACGGGCAACCACAATACTAGGAACAAAGTGAGCTACTTACTACGGGATGTCCTAAGTGGACACGAAAGTTATACTAAGATGGCAACAAAAGATCTTCCTATGATGGGGATGCGAGGAACTCAATTTTTAGAGAGACTTTATGCACACGTTGACCATTTCTATGGCATGCACTCATGTAATAGGTGTTAAGGTATGATCTTATGTTACTAGACAGTGAGAAACTTTCATGATGATACTTGCAAGAGAGTAGAGTTACTGTTCAAACCATATAAGCCATATACACAAGTGAGTAAAAGAGTGACTCAAGAAGGACCACAACACTAGGATGCTTTACATGAAACTTGACACCACATAGGTAAATTTTACGACAATACATGCATAGGCAGAAATGAGCAGACGTTGTCCATAAAAAGATTTTGTAACAAATTCATCGGATGTAGTCCTCTGTTGAGAATTTAGGAAAGAAAGTGGGAATTATTAATCCTAGAGTTATAACTTCATTCAAGGACGTATTTATAGAACTTAATTCCACACGAGGATGTAAATAAGAGAATTTATGATAGAGTGGATTCACGAACAATACATCTCCTTCAAGGAGTAGGTACACAAGTTTTTGTGAATCACATCTTATTAAGACCATGTTACTATTCAATATGGATGTAGACATGCAATGAGTAAAATTTTTGTGTTGTTCATAATGATGTACTAGGGAGTGACTTGGTGACTTTAGGTTGATAGGGAAATAACTTAATCGATGCCCCTCGACTCCACTTCCCTAATGCACGCTGGTAACATACTAATATACTACATTATCTGGTGGTGCAGTGACATTAATAGGAACAAGGGTACTCCCCTTAGCAACAAGTTCTACCAATCCTTCCATGGATCGATACATTCTCCTAACAAACGCTTGGGCAATCTCCCTCAGATTCAATGGTGGGGTCATTCCCTCATTAATGTTTCAAACTCGTAGATTATGGTATCGATATTACTCATCTGGAGAATAAGACATAGTGAGGAATTAGCTCCCTATCTTGGGTTCTACCGCACGATCTGGAGAATCAAAGAAGGGTAAAATTCCTAAATGTCCGAATAGCCTCCAACTTATAGATGTGGTCGACAACACACGGATAAGAAGGACTCTACTAGACACGGCTTCGAGACATCCTAGGACACTTTAAAACCTTAGGCTCGGATACCAAGTTTGTCACGCCCCAAAACCGAGGGGCAGGACCAGTGCTCAACCGAGCAAGCCCGACTGAGCAAGCTTATTAGGTTTCATTATACCCAAAATGAATTTATGAATAACAAGGAGATGAACTCCATAAATCCTACTTTATGAGCATCACGTTGATAATTTCTATCTTTGTCTTTCATTAACAGTTCAACAATACTAACCAAATTATTACAATCAATAGATACGAAGGAAACATTCTGCCAAATAACAACATATCTCGTTCAAATTTTGAATACTCGATACCACCCACAACCTATCTACGGAGCCTCTAAATACAACTAAACCGTAATATGGAAATGCCGGCAACAAGGCTCCGGCTATACCTCAAAATACAAAGTATATGATAAACAATAGTACAAGACCCCGAAATGAAGTGGGGCACACCAAGTCAGCTGTAAGGAAGATGCGTCACTAGCTGCGACCAACACTGCCTGCTATGGAACCTCCTACATCCATTTAAAGACGTAGCGCCCACGGCAAAAGGGAAGTTAGTGCCATCGAATAACACTAGTATGGATAATTAAACACCATCCCATTAGAAAGAACAACCATACAAGAATAAAGAAATCACAAAGATAAACAAAGCTTTAAACAATCACCACATCATCAAATACAAATTAGGGATCACATAGCTTTCACACAATTTCCATAACTTTAGGTTGGGGCATTCCATATTGTTGCATCATCATTCACAATACCACCGCTTTCTTGAGCGGAGTCCGATCACGACCCGATCTACTAGGTTGCCTCATTTGAGACATGTACCTCAATCACAATCTCATTCTCACTTTTCGGTTTTCAATATCAGCACAATACACTATGTGTGTGGCATGGCGTCTAATCACGGCCCGATCGGCTAGGCCGCCTTACCAAGACGTTGTTCCTTTCTCATTAATCATCTTATTTCAGTCTTTACTTCACATATATCAATTCATAGGCACTTATGGACACAATTATCACATCATTTCCACTTTCAATGTTAACCTTGAAATTTATGATCATAGGCACATACAAAAGCAATTCAAGTTGTAAGCATAGGTAAGATTTCACATAGTTGGCATGCCAATCTCAGTTTTATCTTGACGTGAAATCTAGGCATTTCAACACATGGTTCATATTCTTCGCACATCTTTAAATATCTAGAATAGTACATTGCACACATTGAGGCACACCTTTCATGTATATAAATATAATTTCAAAACCAATTCATGTGAAATAACAATTAATACATCAATCAAATTTTAGTCTTACCACATTTGCATAGACACCAACGGAGCTCAATTTCTAAGAAGAGGGGGTTTTAGCCATACATACCTCAAAGAGCTTTCCTTAAGTTTCTACAATCCATCAACACCTCTAGCAATAACAATATATAAGGAGATAGCGGGAATCGATTAATAATTAGGATGATTACCCATGGTGTAACTCTCTTACGAATTTCATCAAACACATAACATGTGAAGTAGTCTACAAGGTCTGAAAATGGAAATTCCTTCTTCCCTCAACCAATTTTAACAGGAACTACCCAAATTAGTTCTTTAATATCACATACTACAACTTAGTCCCACATACATGGCCTATTTCTAATCCCAACAACATATTTGAACCCTTACCCTCTTGCATGAAATCTTGGAAGAAGGACTTACCTGGATGGAGGACAATAAAGTGGTTATCTTCCTTGATTCTTGAAAACTTGAGCAAGATTTGGGTGATTATGAAGCTAGGATCCTTCTTTATCTGTCTATATGCTCTTAACTCTCCCTAAAATCAGTAGAAAAATGACCTCAAATGAAGCCCGAGTGCCTATATATTAAAATGGGGTCGGGTTATAAAAATAAAAAAATAAGCCTCCTAAATTGGGTCTGCGGTCGCATAATGGACCGCAACCGCAAAACGGGAATGTGGGTCTCAAAATGCATCGCAGAACTGGTGCTCAAAACTAGGCCACACTGGTCCAGTTTGCTACCAGATTTGCGGTCACAGATTGATTATGCGGACCGCATAATGGTTTTGCGATCGCAGAACTGGCACATGATCATATTTTTTCAGCCTTTGGTAATTTGATCATAACTTTGGGTAGGAATGTCCAAATGATGAATGGTTTGAAGTGTTGGAAACTAGACTCGAATACCTTTCATATGATAGATTGTTCATCATATAAAACCTTATATATATTTATATATGCTCGTTCAAATTGTAGACTTGTGCAAACTCTTTTGGAATTTTAGCCCATGATGAAATTTTCTGATTTGTCTTAGAAGTAGGCCCCTCATTTGACCCCACATTACCTATTATAAGACTTATACACTTATTTACCAAATACAATTGATGCCCATCATGTTAATAGCACATAAAATATTATAATTAGCTTACATGGCATCACGAAATCCTAAGTTACTTAGTGAAATTTTTCGGGGCCTTACACGGTATTTCATGTTTCTATGCTCCAGAAGTATATTGGGGATCCTTCTCATGTTTTGGACTTCAACACGGTTCTGTTAGATGATGATTTGACTTATGATGTGGAGCCGTGGCTATTTTAGAGCGTCAGGTTTGAAAGTTGAGGTCAAAGGATATAGCTTCAGTGAAATTGCAGTGGAGAGGTCCGCCCATGGAGGAGGCTACCTGGAAGACTTAGCGGGAGATGCAAAGAAGATAACATCACTTGTTTGAGGCTTCAGTTATGTTTCTTGACCCGTTCGAGGACGAACATTTGTTTAAGAGGAGGAGGATGTAACGACTCGGCCGGTCATTTCATGAGTTACCGCCCCGTTTCCCCTATTTCTACTTCTTATTTCCTTGTTCAACGGTATTATGTATTATCGAATTGGTTGGCTCGGGTTCGGAGAGGTTTTGGTAAGGTTTGAGACACTTGGTCTCTTTTGAGTAAGCTTAAGTTGAAAAAGTCAATTAGATATTGACTTATGTGAAAAAGGGATCGGATGTGAGTTTTGATGGTTTGGATAGCTTCGGGAAGTGATTTGTGACTTAGAAGCATGATCGGAATGTGTTTTGGAGGTAAAGTAGAGTTAAGCTTGAATTGGCAAAATTGGAATTATAGCGTTTTCCGGTTGATGGTGTGATTTTGATATAGGGGTCAGAATGGAATTCCAGGAGTTGCAGTAGGTCTGTTGTGTCATTTGGGATGTGTGTGCAAACTTTCAGGCCATTCAAACATGGTTTGATAGACTTTTTGATCGAAAGCGGAATTTGGAAGTTTTTGGAATTCTTAGGCTTGAATCCAATGCAAATTTGGTGTTTTGATGTTGTTTTGAGAATTTCGAAGGTTGGAACAAGTTTGAATTATGCTATGGGATATTTTGGCATGTTTGGTTGAGGTCCCAAGGGCCTCGGGTGAGTTTCAAGTGGTTAAACGGATCATTTTCAGTTTAAAAAAGATTGTAAAAAATCTGCTGTGAGTGTTGCAGCCTTTAGGCTTTCACGTTCGCGATGGGAGTCCCGCGTTCGCGAAGGTTTGGGGTCAGGGATCTTCGCATTTGCGAGAGGGAAAACACATTCACGATGGTTTGTGAGGCTAAGTCTTCGCGTTCGCGTGAAGGGCATTGCGTTCGCGATGAAGGAAAAGTGGTCAACTCAAATTTGTGCTTCGCGAATGCGAGGCGTTGACCGCGTTCACGATGAAGGATTTTTAAGTGCTGGGCAGAAAGTTTTAAAAGACCAATTCCGCGATTTTGTGTCTAAGTTCCTCCATTTTTGGGAAATTTTAGAGCTTTTTGAAGAGGATTGAAGAGGGAATCAAGGGGGAACACTTGGAGGTAAGATTTATGGACTTAATACTCAATCCTAATGTGTTTTCTACCTAATTAATCATGGAATTTATAGAATTTAAGCCTAAATATTGAAGAACTAGGGCTTGTAATTGGAGACCTAAAATTAGGGATTTGAGGGGTCATTTGTGGTTGGATTTGGGTACTTTTGATGTGAATGAACTCAGGGAGTGATAAGGAGTCTATTAATGTAATTTTTATCAGATTCTGAGATGTGGGGCCGGGGGTCGGGTTTTGCTAATTTCGGGATTTGTGTTGTAATTTGATTACTTTCGAGTTGGCTTTGTTCCCTTAGCATATTTTGATGGTTGTGCACTAATTTTGGTTAGAATTGGAGCATCCGGAGGCCGATTCGAGAGGCAAAGGCATCGCGGGCTAGAGTTTGGACCGGATAGAGGTGAGTAATGATTGTAATGTTGTCCTGAGGGTATAAAACCCCGGATTTCACATTATTGTGCTATATTGAGTTGACGCACACGCTAGATGACGAGCGTGGGGTCGTGCACCGTTGGGAATTGTGACTTAGTCCATCCCGTATGACTATTTAACTACGTATTTGATTGAAAACTGTTTGCTATCATCATGTCTTGTGCTGAATGCCATATTTGGGCCTCGTGCCAACTATTTTGAACCCTTAGGGGATTTTTACTACTATTCCTCACAATTTCGATTTTATACTTGTACTTAGTCATGCTATATTATACTTGACAAGAGGGGTTGCTCTGATGGTAATCAACCTCCACTTCCAACCAAGAGGTTGTGAGTTTGAGTCTCCTCAAGAGCAAGGCGGGAAGTTCTTGGAGGGAAGGATGTCGGGGGTCTATTTGGAAACAGCCTCTCTACCCTAGGGTAGGGGTAAGGTCTGCGTACACACTACCCTTCCCAGACCCCACTAAGTGGGATTATACTGGGTTGTTGTTGTTGTTGTACTCAGTCATGCTATAATCTACTGTTTTTCATAACTCAGCCATGTTACTCTATTTTGACATCTTAAATGATATTTGAGCTGAGCATTATATTTTATTGTGCCCTAGTGGCTTTTAGAGATTTCTGACTGAGTAGGGCCGAGGGCCTGTGTTGTGAGGTTAATATGGGATCGGGTTACGCGCCGCAGCGATATTGTGTTGATTCATGATTATGAGCCCGAGAGCCTGAGTTGTATGCCACAAGGTGGCTTGGTATGAGGCCAAGAGCCTGTATGAGTATGCCACGAGATGACTTCTTATTGTGCTTGGACCGTAAGGGGCCCCTCTTGGAGTCTGCACACCCCTAGTGAGTGCGGGTACCCAGTGTGAGATATGATATTGCCCGAAGGGCTAATGTTGTTCTAGGTTATTGCCCGAGGGGCTGATTCTATTGGTATTTTGCCCGAGGGGCTGATTCATATTTCTATCTTTTTCTCCCGATTTTCATTTACTTGTTTAAACTATTAAAAGATGTTTTAAAGAGGTTTTTGCTGAACTAAGGTGTTTTATAAGTTTTCACTATTTTATTGCGTTGTATTGGTTTTATACTGCCTCTTTGTAGCATGTTGCTGTGTTTTACGCGTTTTCTTATCGCCCAGCTGCCTTTACTTTTATTACTCACTGAGTTGGAATACTAACATTACTCCGTGCACCCTATGTGTAGATCCAGGAGCCTCGGGTCCTGCTAGCGAGGGTTGATTACTTCCAGCAGCCTGTCCGGAGTTCACTAGGTAGTTGCTCGATGTTCGCAACCCAGTGCTTCTCTGTCCTATCTTTATTTTTCATTTATACTGGATTTGTAGTAGACTCTGTAGACTCTTCCTAATTTTAGACGGTTGTTTAGATGCTCATGACTGGTGACACCCCGATGTCGGGTTGTATCTATTTTCGCACATGTTCTATTTCACTTAAATTTTGGAATTTATTACTTATTAATGACTTAAATTGAATTATTATAACTACTTAAATGGATTAGGGATTTGTGTAGGCTGGCCTTTTTTCACGATAGGTGCCATCACGACCGGGTCTGGGTTTAGGGTCGTGACAGGTTTAAACCGCTATTTTAGAGAGAGGAAGTGCTTTAGATTGAGAGGAGGAATACCTAAGTTATTTTTTCATCAATCTTTGCTCAAGTCTTAGAGAATTCACAAGGAAAACTAGCTAATTGTCTTCTAAAGAGATAATGTTCTAGCCATAGCTTTTCATTTCGAATTTAGGGTAGAAGATGGGTAATGGTGAGTGTGATTCTTGGGTGTGAGAGTGTTATTTATGCTTGCATTTACCATCAAGGTTTGTGGGAAGGTTGTTGAGCTCGAATGGGTAAACATTGGGTTGTGAGATGAAGGAATCCACCATGGGAGAACTTTGAAGACATAATGTCCACCCAGTGTTTGATAAAATGCTGAAAATGAGATGAACTCACAAATATCTCTTAATTGTGGTTAAATTTTGTTATGTGTCTAAATTGATTGAAGTTGCTAGGATTTCCGAAATATTGTAGTAGTTTAAGGAATGCTCAAAGCAAATTATGTTGTCGAAACTTCTCTCTTAGAATTGAATACCATGATACTCTCGTAAGTCTCAAGTATGATGGGCCAATATCTTACTTCTCATATCCTGACTTATTCATTGTAAATTTGTCTATTCCAAATAAACTTTGTGTCAAAAGATATATGTTCAAAATGTATTTTGAATACTATTATCATATTCTGTTATCCTTCAGGAATGAATTTAAATGTGAACAATGTGTCGAAATATCATGAATTCAATTATATTTCAATTGTGAGTTATTATGTCAAATTGTGGAAGAAAACTAGTGGTGCCTAAGACTTTTAATTGCTGATATGTGTACTCAAAGTGTTGATTAGAAATGCCTTGTTGTTTCTAATCCATGATGATGGTTGAAAGTGAAAGAGAAGAGTATGAAATATGAAATACGGCCAACGTGCCAAGAATAAGATTATATTTGTGGCCACCAGTGCCAATGAAATGAAAAGATGTGTAAAAGGTTATGTAATGAGCTGAAAATCTTTTTTATAATAAATATTTTAGGAGTATCGTTAGTCACTGAGGATGTAAGATCCCGTTTCGCTAAGGAATTTAAGGTTTTGTGGTGTCAAGTTAGGTTAAAGTGTTAAGAAGTAGTAAGACATTTTGTGTTGAAGAATGTACTGAGGAGCGGATGAAAATATTTGGTAGAAGAAGGCAATTCTGCGGTCTGTTTCGCGACCGCGTAACCATTTCGCGGGCCACATAATTATCACGGATTGAGTAGAAAGATTGTTTAATTTTGAGGGTTGTTTCGCGGTACATTGTGCGATCGCATACTTGTTTCGCGGTACGCACTTTTGTCGCAGAGTTAGGATGAGGAAATTTCATTGCGCGATTCTGCGGCCCATTCTATAGTCGCATAAGTGGTCTGAGGACCGCAAACCTGTGGTAGGCCGATCTAGTGCAGCCCAGTTCCTGACATCATTTTCGCGGCCCATTTTGCAGGCCACATACCAGTTATGTGGTCCATTTTGCAATCTTAGACCTGAGTCGGAGGGTTCATTTTTCTATATTTTTAACTCGACCCCATTTTGATAAATAGCGTTTGGGGCTTAATTTGGGACGAATTTTTGGAGAGTTTAGAGAGTGGTCAGAGCATTTTAGAGAGAGAAAGGGGAAACCTAACATTCTGATCATCCAATCTTCTACAAATCTTCAAGAATCAAGGAAGCTAGTAACTAGATTATCATCCATCCGGGTAAGTCCTACTTCTATGCTTTCATTCATGAGGTCATGAGTCCAAATATAGTGTTGAATTGGAAATAAGTCATGCATGTGGCACTAGGTTGTGGCATGTGGGATTAATGAACTATTTTGGGCAGTTTCTTGTTGAACTTGGTTGAGGGAAGAAGGGATTACCATTTTAGAGCTTTGTAGATTATTTTAGATGCTAGGTGTTTGACAAAATTCCTAAGAGAGCTACACCATGGGAATCCTTCTAATTATTAACCGATTTTCGTTATCTTCCTATAGATTGTTATTGCTAGAAGTGTTGGTGCGTTGTAGTAACTTAAGGAAAACTCAAACAATATATGTTGGCTAAACATTCTCTCTTAAAATAGAATTACATAATGTTCCCCAAAGCTCAAGTATGGTTGGCTCAAGATTCCTAATTTTCATATTCCGGGTTATCTTCTATAAACTTGACTATTCCGAATGAGCCTTATGTCGAAAGATATATGTTCAGTGTGCTTTGCGTATTCAAAAGTTATAGCTTTGACCGTGTTTCAAATGAAAGCTAGTATACCAAATTGTGTGAGAAAAACTCAATATGTTTGAGACTCTTAATTGTTCATAAGTGTGCCTAAAGTCTTGATTGAAAATGTCTTGTTGTTGATCTGTTAGGATGCTTGAAAATAAAATAAGGAGACATATTTCCCTCCTACATGAAGATGTAAAGAGGTTATTGGCAGCTTGGAGAAAAAAGACATTAGGAGACATATTTAAACATATTTCAGCTCTGGAAGATGTTATAAAGGTGCATGAAATTGAGTTTGAGCTTCATCCAACAGCTCAAAATAGAACTAAATTGCATAAGGTGGAGGAAGATCTAACTAGATATTATCATCTAGAAGAAGAATTCTGGAGGCAAAAGTCTTGTTTGCAGTGGTTCAAGGATGATGACAGAAATACCAAATTCTTCCATGCTCATGTTAGAGGAAAAAGAAAGAAGTTGCAGGTATCTAGAATATTGGACAATAATGACAACCAGATTGATTCATAGGAGGAGATGGCTAAGGAAGTTGTTGAGTTCTTTCAAGCTCAATTCACTGAGGAAAGGACACCAACAAACTTTGACATAATAACTCATGTACCAAAAATGATCTCTGAGGAGAAAAATGATCGATTATGGGAAGAACCAACAATGGAGGAGGTCAATGCTACAATATTTCGTCTAAATGGGGATATTGCAAGTGGTCTAGTTGGATTCACAAGGCAGTTTAACCAAACAACATGGGAGATCATTAGTGAAGATGTGTTGAACATGGTGAGGGCATTCTTTTGTGGTGTTGAGCTTCCAAAATTTATCACACACACACAAATCTTGTACTGCTGCCGAAGAAGAAGAATGTAACAACCTTCTTAGACATGAGGCCAATCAGTTTGAGTAATTTCTTAGACAAGATTATATCAAGGGTGATTCATGGAAAGGTTAGTTGATATATTTTATACTCACATATCTCCTATTAAAGCTGCTTTGTAAAGGGAATGAGTATAGTGAGAACATTCTCTTAACTCAAGAGATAGTGACTGATATAAGGATGAGAGGCAAACCATCCAATATGCTAATCAAATTGGATATGGAAAAGGCTAAAGATAGGGTCTCATGGTTGTTTTTGATTGAAGTATTAACGTAGATGGGATTTAGTGAGGTGTTTATTGACATGATCTTCATATTAGTGTCAAATAACCGGTATTTAATATTGCTAAATGGACATGCAAATGACTTATTTAAATCATCAAGGGGTGTAAAGAAAATGGATCCTTTATGTCCCACATTGTTTATACTGGATGCAAAAGTGCTTGTTAGAGCTTCGGATGCATTGTTTGAGAATGCCAACTTTACAGGGTTTAGAATACCAAAATGGAGTTAGAATATCAACTATATCTCTTATATTAATATGTATGCGGCGAAATAAGAGGGCCTAATTTCTTGCTATCAAGTAACTTCAGAGGAAAGTATCGAGACCCCGAGGACGTGGAGTTGCGGCCGAGTTCCCTCCCTCAGGGCTTGTTGAGGCCCAGCTTAAAGAAGACGAAGATCGAGGCTGGAGCAAAACGAGGAATTCTCAAGGCACGCGATTAAGTCTGACTGAGCCAGCCTACCCAGAGCCTGTATCGAGGCGTTGCGTCTAGCCGTCCAATCTCCATGGTTTTATAGTTAATGTACGTTGTAATATAGCAGGATTCCCCTCCTATATAAAGGGAATTCTCACCACTTTGTAAGGGGCTGCTGTTGCTCCAATCGTTCAACACAAAATCAATAATATCTCTTTCTCTCTCTTTTCTCTCTAACTCACTCTCTCGAGGCTACTCTTTCTATTTATTGCTTTCATACTTGTACTTAATTTATTGCTTGATATTGGCCATAAAGAGCCTTCTTTAATTATATCTTAACTGTTATCCACTTCTCGGTTTCTCCTGATAGCTCGAGCTCGAGCTGGATATTGACGTCGAGGCCTTTCATCGATCAGTCCGAAGCCCGGGTAGCAAGCCCCTCGGTTTGATTATTGCCTTATTTTAACTTGTATTTCGTCATTAAACTTCATACGCCTAACATCAACTTCTCTAACAACTAGCATAAAAATAGATCACGTATTTTTAGAGTCCCATTTACAAATTTAATTGTTATTACCATTTTCACGGTAAACAGTTTGGCGACCACCGTGGGGCTAAAAATAATAGTGATTATTTTCTTGATGGTTTCATTACAAAAATGCAAGTTATCTTTCACACTTTTTTTGTCCAAGATCTTTTGATTTCAGGACAAAATGTCTGGCTCATTAAACAAAATCGAGAACGACAACATCAAAAACCACGGGAAAAACAGTGTGGCTATTCTAGTTGTCAGCGCACCACCGCAGAATCCCAACAATGTGCCCTTACCGATTTTAGCGGATGCAGATTCGCAAGATGCACATCAGGTCAACGAAACCTCACACATCGACGGGAGCACATAGCATGACGACCAACAAGAAGCCCAAAAAACCCATGCTCGAGAGGAACAAAAAGTTAGTTTTCATGTTATTTTTGAAATGTTACAGGCACAACAGTTCGCTATCGCTCAGTTACAAAGCCATCCGAAGACTCCCAACACAGTAGCGCCGGAAACAGCTCCCCAAGCCGAACAGGTACCCGAGAGATCAAGCAATAATGGATCGATAGCCAACCCGACCATAGTAAACATGCTTGAGGATCTCACCAAAAGGATCGAATTGGGCGAGAAAATGATAGTAGCCAAAGATAGGAAGGTCGATACCTACAACTCTAGGGTCGACCAAATCCCGGGTGCGCCCCCGATCCTTAAGGTCGTGGATTCGAAGAAGTTCATAAAAAGGCCGTTTCCCGAGGAGGCGGCCCCGAAACCCATTCTAAAGAAGTTCAGAATACCGGAACTCCCTAAGTACAATGAGACCACTTACCCTAATGAGCACATTACGGTCTACACCTATGCGGTAAAAGGCAACGATATAAAGAATGACGAGATCGAGTCCGTATTGTTGAAAAAAATCAGGGAAACACTCTCGAAGGGGGCCATGATGTGGTATCACAACTTGGCTTCTAACTCCATAGATTCGTTCATCATGCTAGCAGACTCCTTCATAAAGGCACATGCCGGTGCCATCAAAGTAGCGACGACGAAGTCCGACGTTTTCAAAATCAAGCAAAGGGAGAACGAGATGCTGCAGGAATTCGTGTCTCGCTTTTAGATGGAGTGGATGGAGATAGCACCAGTCTCCGACGACTAGGCAGTTCAGGCCTTTACTCAAGGTCTGAACGAACTAAGCTCGGTGGCTTCGAAATAACTGAAACAGAACCTGATCGAGTACCCAGTTGTGACGTGGTCAGATATCCACAACCGATACCAGTCGAAGATCAGGGCTGAGGATGACCAACTGGGAGCCCCTTCGGGCTCAGTATACCTGAGTACTCCTGACAAAGGAACCAAAACTAAACAAAGAAAGGTATCAGCCATACCTCGAAGATAGGAGAAGCGCCCCAAGGCGCAACCTACCTCGCAATAATCGGAGAGTGGATCGAGGACAGGATCCTAGAGGGCTCATCAAAAGAGCTAGGTTCGATTGGAACGTAGTGACAACGAGTGCGCCCCACTTGTCAGAATACAACTTCAGCATCGATGTGTCGGATATCGTGTTTGCTATCAGTAAAATCAGAGATGCCAAGTGGCCCAAACCTATACAATCGGACGATTCACAAAGGAATTACAACTTGGTATGCGAATTTCACAACACGCACGGCCACAGGACCGAGGATTGTCATGAGCTACGAGAAGAGGTAGCTTGACTGCTTAACAAAGGACATCTCTCGGAATTCCTTAGCGATCGAGCTAAAAATCATTTCCGGGAAAGGGAGGCAACCAAGAAGAATGAGACAAATGAGCCACAACATGTCATCCATATGATCATGAGGGGCGCCGATGCCCCACAAGAACCCGTAATGAGGAGAACAAAAATATCCATCACTAGAGAAAAGCGGACTCGGGGATATTTTCCCAAGGACGCCCTCACATTCAACAAAGAAGACACCGAGACCTTGTCTCCACCCCACAATGACACATTGGTAATCTTTTTCCTTGTAAATTCTTTTCAAATAAAACGTGTACTCATGGATCCAAGTAGCTCGGCTAATATTGCTAGGTCGAGGGTAATAGAGAAACCTGGATTGCTCAACCAAATTTTGCCCGCCACTTGAGTCCTCAACGGATTCAACATGGCAAGTGAAACAATGAAAAGAGAAATCATCTTTCAGATCACCGTGGCCGGCACGACCCAAGACACCAAATTCCATATTATCGAAGGAGACATGAGATATAACGCCTTATTCGGGCGGTCGTGGATATACTGCATGAGAGCAGTGCTATCCACCCTTCACCAGATGATAAAATTTCCAAAAAAAAGATGGAATTAAAACTGTCTACGGGGAACAACATGCGGTGAGGGAAATGTTCGCGATACACGATGTGGTACCAACATTCGTACTTCCACCCCCGAGTAAACAAAAGGGCGAATCGGGCCTCACCCTCGATCGAACATGGTAGAACAAAGTAAAGAACCATACCGCGTCTTCACCTAGGGCAATTGAAAATATCAGCCCTCACAATTGTAGCGAATCAATCCCGAGGCATCGCCAGCATATCTCACTTCAAGGTACGACCATCTACCTTTTTGTTTCAAATTATAGGACTAACCCTTATCCAGACACTCGATCGGAGCATTCAGAACGCTAACCCTGCCCAAATACCTTAAGTCAACTTTGAACAATGAGGGGCATCACCCCAGAAAAACGCCCGCTCGGAAAAGTTATGAAACGCCAAATGGGATTCTTGTAGAAAATTAATGTACCGGGCCAAACGGTCGAACAAACCGTGTCCATATAGCCAGGTTCCCGTCGGCGAATACATGTACTATTGTACTGGACGATCAAAGAATACCTTTTGTCAAAAACACCTGCACAAAATAAGGTAACAATTCCTCCGTTGGAAATGTCCCAAACACTCAGGGACTGACGTCGATAACTCGACACCTAGATGACCTCCGGGTCAAAACTCTGAAATCATAAAACCTTCAGGTAAGGCAATGCGAAAATCGCCAAGCACCACCAACATAGAAGGTACCTTGAGTACTCAGAGACTGACTTCAAAAGCTCAGAAGATAAACGCACAGCCTTAAGGGACGGAACCCCATGCTCGTAAGCCATTAATGAGGCAACTCCGAACTCACGAGCAATGGCCTTCGAGCCTAAGCAAACTCGACGACTCGAAGACTGGCACCAGTCGCCACTCACTTAAAAACCCGAGGCCGTAAGACCCCAAGCGGGAAAACTCGGTCTAGCAAGATCTATTCAACATAGCAACAAAAATTGTAAGACCTCAATAGGCATGAAAAAATTGTAAGACCTCAACGGCATGACAAAACTGTAAGACCTCAATAGGCATGAAAAAACTATAAGACCTCAACGGCATGACAAAACTGTAAGACCTCAATGGCATGACAAAACTGTAAGACCTCAACAGGCATGAAAAATAATAAGACCTTAACGGCATGACAAAATTGTAAGACCTCAACGGCATGACAAAACTGTAAGGCCTCAATAGGCATGAAAAAACTGTAAGACCTCAACAGGCATGAAAATTTTGTAAGACCTTACTACATGCATAAAACTCAAATCCTGAAGTTTAGGTTATGTGTCGTATTTGTAAGACTCCCGAAAGGGCATACCCTCGATGCAGACTCCTGAACTATCACACTCGGGGATAAAAAACGACTCCAGCCAAATACATATGACTACGGTCAAAACGACTGCACCAACCAAATTAACACGACTCGGGGACGCCCGACCGTCGCTAACAAAATCACAGGCCATTACTTCGAATCTACTTCAGAAAGGACCGGTTAAGATAGTCTACCCTCAATAGGCAAACGAGTTTCGACCATGTCAGCTCAAAATCACAAGGCTTTGAGCTACTCAGCCTACGAGCTAAACCTTCCGAGGTGCTCGAACATTACCGCTAACGACTTGAAATTGAGGTTCTTCCCAAACAAACAACGAGTCAGGCAAAATTATTTCAAAAAAGACCTTAACGAGGGAAAAACAAAGCCTACATATGCCTAAGGAAAAAAGTGTAAGAGCTATAATCGCCAGCCAAATGAGCCTCAGGGACACATACTAAAAGGTCGCAACGACCAAAAGCGTAAGAGCCATTGTCACCAGCTTAAAAATTGAAAACTTGACGATTAAAATGAGCTCGAGTCGTAATCCAATTCGGAGACCAGATCCAAAATAGTTAACTATACATACCTAAGGGCACAACGTAAGAGCCATCATCGCCAGCTTCACGACCCTCCGAGCCACATACCTAAAAGGTCACTTCGACCCAAGGCATAAGATCCATAGTCGATAGCACATAAAAAAAGTTGAGGGTCAATTATGCTCGAGCCGCAACCCGACTTGGAGACTAAACCCAAATAGTTAAAATACAAATGCCCAAGGGCAAGGCGTAAGAGCCATTGTCGCCCACCTATGCAGATGCAAAAGCTTGAGGGTCGAATAGGCTCGAGTCGAAAGCTGACTCGGAGACTAAACCCTAAACAGTTGAACAAAGCATAATAGCTCTAACAGTAGCTTGCACTAAAGGCCGCATCAACCAAGCGTATAAGAGCTTCTAGGCCTGCCTGATGAGCTCCGGAATCGTGTTACGAATCTAAGGATTCTCTCCAACTACGAAACTAGCCGCCCTGGTCAAAAGCGAAGCAAAAAGGGATATATAAGAGATAAAGCTTCAGATTTTCTTCTATGTACATATGCAAAAAGGTGCGTTCTCCATCTACAAACGTGCTCTGTGAATATAATATACAGAATGGCAAAATATATGCCCCGCTTCAGAAGGCTACGGCCTACCAGCCTCATCTTCACTCTCCGCAATGTCGGAAAGAAGTGACCGAGCTTCATGCTCTTCTGCACTCACTCGAGCCAAATCTTCTAAGAGAACAAAACCCTTGGCGCCGATCTCTTCAAGTACCTCTCTTCGAGATCGGCAACGAACATATTCCTCGATCCTCTTTTCATGATCGAGGGCCCTCTTCAGCTCGTCTTGGGCATCAGTAGCATCCTTCAAATGAATCGCCATCACCTGATCAGCCTTAGTCCGACTCAATGCTGCTTCATTCCGATCATCAACGATTTCAGCCCTGATCTTCGAAAGTTTGGACTCGATCTTCGCGATCATATCCTCTTGAACTGAAGCGTTGTCATGAGCCAAGCGAAGTTGGGCCTCGAAGATGGGAACTTTAGCCAATGCACCCTTCTCCTCTGAAGCTTGAGCCTGCACCTGAGCTCTTAGTTCGCCACAGTCATTCCTAACTCGGTCAGCTTCACCGCTAAGGTACTCCAAAGCCTCCGTCGTTTTCTGCAACTGAGATAGGCAAAAAGATTAACCTTAAGGGTTAAAAAAGCGAAACATGTACTACAAGAGGTTACCTGCTCCATCAAATAACTTTCGTAATTCGAGCTCCAGTATGCCTCATATCGCCAGTGCATCAACTCAACCTCCTTCTCCTCGTAGAGGAGCCTATGGGACCTACCCTCATCTAGAGCTTTTCGAAGGCTAGCCCCATGACGGAGCAGCTCTGACCTGAGCCTATTAAAGGCCTGTAGAAGAAAAACTCGATAAGGAAGGGAAGACACGAGATGTGGAAGGACTATGCCGAAACTCACCGCGAAGTGAAGCTGGCAGATTTCCTCGAAGGCCATGCACACTCCTGTTGGTCCAGCCCCCTCGGCCCTGGAAGAGCCAACCTCGGTCTAAGCATGATCACTCGGAGGAACCACCGCTCCGGAACTAAAAACTTTAGGAACAACAGGCTCGGGTGATGTTTTCTCCTTGAAGACATAGACTCGTTTAGCCCCGCTAAAAGCTCCATCGCATTGCGAATGCATATCCCATTTATCGCCATTGTCCCTTGGCTGGGAAGCCGACAACTCCTCCCCCTCTACGGAGGAGCACAGTCTCGCCCCTAGGGACCTTCCGATACCTACGATAGCAAAGCTAGTAAAAAATAAAGAGGAAAATGTCATCTGAAATTTACGAAGACCAAGGTAAAAGCAGCATACGCACATACCTTGGTATTTCGCTTCCCATCTGCCCCGGTACACAGCTCGCCACCTACGCTCGTCGCAAGTCGAATGGGTCGCCAACCTCTGGACCCAGCCGGTCAAATCGAGAACTTTTCCTGGTGCCCACGAAGTTGCTGTAGGAAAGGAGGAAACACAATTAGTCAAATGGTTTTCGCTACAAGCAAATCTAAGAAAGCACGATACACTCAACTCATGGGCATAATTCCACCCCTCAGGAAATGGCATGAGCTCTACGGGGATAATGTCAGTCATCCAGACCCGGACGAATCGACTAACCCACTCTCGATCCCCATCTTCCTCATCATCAACAACAAAGGGCGTGGACGAACGGCACCGCAAGGTTAGCAGGCCTCGATGATGAAAGGGCCGGTATAGCCTGACGAGGTGACTAAGCATGAATTCAAGCCCAGCCTTCTCCGCAAAGAATCTCATCATTAGTACTACTCGCCAAAACGACGGATGTATCTGTGCCAAAGTAACCTGATATTTCAGGCAGAAATCAAGCACGACCCTATCAAGGGGACCTAGTACGAAAGGGTATAAGTATACATTTAGGAATCCATCAGCAAGGTCTGTAATATTCTCATCCAGGGAAAGAGCCCGCAACGCTACCTCCTCACCCCATCCACAGTCTCTCCTCACTATCTCCAGATGTTCCTCTCTTATCGAAGACATAGTCTTCAGATTGAACTCCCGCGGATCCTGAGCACTGGGAGTGGAACTCTCCCTTCCCTGCCAGGTAGGCCCTGAAGTAGCAGTCATAGCTATGGTAGAATTGGCAAATTGAAACAAGGACCTACACCAACATTTTTGTGCTTAAGGTAACGAATGACTCGATGCCAAGGCAGAAGGATAGCTATCTAAAATGGGATCTTCCAAAGAAGCAAGAGCTGCCCTATGTTTATATGGGAAACAACAATGATTCGCCTACCCAGGATAAGCCCTGGGAGGCCAACGACCTCGGTGTGGATCCCGAGGTAGTACCTGACCCCAGAGATCTCCGTCAACAAGAAGTTAGGCCCCAAAGGGTCAGCGATTTCTTCTCCAATTCCGAGGTGGTACCCGACCTTGAAGTTTTCCCTCGAGAAGAAAAATAAGCGCTTCGAGCTCCATCCACGAGGGCTCGACCTCAGGAAGTCGCCTAAGTACGAATGGCCCTTTCCTCAGAAACCTGCCTACAAACACCTTACAAAGTTATCTACGTCAAAGCTCAAAGTAAAAGCTCCAAGCACCCGAAGTCGACTTTCACTTCGGTGCTCTATCTCCACGAGGATCGGGGGCCCTGATGATCCAAGATTACCAGACTTATTCAGGATTGATTCTGAGAACAATGATGAGTTCGGAAAGGAGCCATCTCTGCCGACCAAAGGCCGGAAAGAATGTTGATGATTGTCAACAAAGGCATACATTCAAAATTCCCGCAAACGCACTAGAGTATGCAAGAACACAGCAAAAATCAAAAGCAGAAGTAAAGAAGTTGTCTTCATATTCCATAAATGTTGGCTTACAACGGCCCTCGGAGGGTCCTTACATACAATTACAAAAGCCTTCAAGGGGATCCTTATACAAAAACAAATAAGCAAAAGGGTGTGCATACAACAAAGTCTAAGAATCTAGCATATTCTTGAAAATGCATACTCAATAGCGGCATCTTCGACATCATCTCCTCAGGCGGGCGACCTCAAAGACAATATCTTCCAAGCCCAATCCCCTCAGGAATCTCATATCGACCCTCCCGGAATGGCATTTTCAAAAGGGAGGACATAGAAGAGGAAAGCGATGGAGAAGAGCAAAGTGACGAAGGAGAAGCCGAAAGGAGACAAGAAGTGGTGGGGTGAAAATTCTGGGTGATATAAACTCCACCAGTATTACTATTATAAAGCCACTTCTTGAGATGTTGCCCCGGCCTAGGAGGCGACAGCCAGTAGAAAGTGCTGCCATACCCCAAGGAATCCAAAGGGGGTGTAATAAGTCAAGCCAAAGAAGGAGGGTGAGTAGCGGTGTATAATCCGAGCCCCCTCTTAAGCAGTGGTGTATAATCCAAATACTTCCTCGGGTCGGAGGAAATCGGTCCTCTACTTCATCGCCCCTAGCCAACCTAAACAGTAACAACAACAACAATAACATCGAGGCAGCACAACTTTGTCCGACTAAAGAAGGTCCGGGAGATAGGCCATAGCACGCATGATGTCCACGTAAAATCTTGAGGCCATGGTCCTCAAACATGGCGAAACAACAAAGAATAAAGATAGCAAGAAAGGAGGAAAAGATAGATATCAGAGGATGCTTGGATGAAAAACTGATCACAAGGCACCCCATTTATGGAGAAGAAGGGCAAGGTAACCGATGGCGCCATTATTGCCCTCAAAAATCACAGCGATAGGTGCATTCGATGCGTTCGTGGGAGCTGAATCAACTACAACATTATGACCCCAAAGAGCGAGGAATCACAACACGTTGAACGACCCTAAACAAGCAAAACGGTGAAATGTTTTGGCACTCATGAGGGGTTGCGTCATCAACACGATGTCATTATGGGAGCCCATAGAGTCAGGTGTTAGAGTCATTCCCCATCGCATCGTTCTGAGAAACGCAGAAACTATATGTATGTGCCAAAATCAGAGGGCCTAATTTCTTGATATCAAGTCACTTCAGAGGAATGTCTCGAGACCCCGAGGACGTGAAGTTGTGGCCGAGTTCCCTTCCTCAGGGCTCGTCGAGGCTCGACTCAAAGAAGACGAAGATCGAGGATGGAGCAAAACGGGAAATTCCCAAGGCACGCGGTTAAGTCTGACAGAGCCGACCTACCTAGAGCCTGTATCGAGGCATCGCATCTAGCTGTCCTATCTTAATGCTTTTATAATTAATGTATGTTGTACTATAGCAGGATTCCCCTCCTATATAAAGGGAATCCTCACCACTTTATAAGGGGTTGCTGTTGCTCCAACCGTTCTACACAAAATTAGTAATATCTCCATCTCTCACTATTCTCTCTAACTCACTCTCTTGAGGCTACTATTTCCATTTATTGCTTTCATACTTGTTCTTCATTTATGCTTGATATTGGCCATAAAGAGCCTTCTTTAATTATATCTTAACTGTTCCCCTTCTCGGTTTCTCCCGATAGCTCGAGCTCGAGCCGGATATCGACCTCTAGGCATTTCATCGATCAGTCTGAAACCCAGGTAGCAAGCCCCTCAGTTTGATTATTTTCCCGTTTTAACTTGTATTTCGTCATTAAACTTCATACGCCTAGCATCAACTGTTCTAACAACTAGCATAAAAATAGATCATGTATTTTAGAGTTCCATTTACAAATTTAATTGTTATTGCCATTTTCATGATAAACATGATGATACAATCATCTTTGGCTCTCCACATTATGAGTCAATCCAGTTGATTATGAATGTATTGGAGGAGTATGAAGCAGCCTCATGTCAGAAGGTTAACAAGGAGAAATTAGCATTTTATATGTATGGAAGGCTCTTTCAGATGAAGTCAACACTGTACATCTTATCACTGAATTTCAGAGGAAATAGTAGAAGGCAGAAGGGGTTCTATAAGGATATAATTTTCAAAGTGCAACGAAGACAACAATCCTGGAAAGACAAATTATTATCCATAGGGCGAATGGTAGTTTTTATCTCACGTGTACTAGAAAGCCTTCCTATTCACTTATTGTCAGTTGTGAATCCACCTTCATATATAAATGTTGATCTACATGGGATGTTTTCTAGGTTCTACTGGAGTAATTCAGGAAATGCTCGGGTAAAACATTGGGCTTCATGGGAGTCTTTATGTATTCATAAACATGAGGGAGCTGTTGGATTCAGATCCCTTCACAATGTGTCTAAACCCCTATTTGCAAATCTATGGTGGAACTACAGAGCTGAAGATATATTATGAACTACATTCATGAAAAACAAGTAATATAAGAAGATAAATCAAATATTGGTTCCTAGGAATGCTGGATCACATGTATGTAAGAAAATGCTTCAAATGAGGGATCTAATAGAGCATAAGATTTGGTGGAAATTCTTACTTCTAGTATGACAACTGGATTGGACTTGGAGCTCTTTATCATGCTTCAGGTCAGATCATTGGTGTTATGAATCAATAATACATGTAGATGGAGTTGTGGAGAATGGGGTATGGAATGAAGATATGTTGAGAGATTTGTTACTAGATGAGTTAGTGCTTCAGCATGGATTAATATAGAAGGGAAAAAGCTTGTACAAGTTGTCAATGAATGGTGGAGAAGACTAGTGAATACCAATTTGCAGCAAGTGTACCATGCCATGCCTAGTTTGATTGTATGGCACTCGTGAAAGAGGAGGAACTCGGGATTGCATAGGAAAAGTGTGTCCATCAACAGGTTTATTTGTTAAATCTCAATATCCAATCAAATGATGTTAAGAATAAGAAGGCCAAACCATACAAGAGTTACAACTAACTGGCCAGATTTACATGAAAAACTATGGCACCATATTCCTAAATTGAAATATACTAGAGTGGTGAGGCACTTGCCACCGGTAGGTTGGATCAAATATAATACAGATGGGGCATTTAGAGGGGACAATGGGGGAGCTTCATGTGCTTTTTGTATAAAAGATGGAATTGGTGATCTCTTATGTGCATAAGTAGATTTAATTAAGGATGCTACAAATAATAAAGTTGAAGCACAAGCAATTCTAGAGGCTCTAAAGTTCATGATCCAATTACAGTTTCCTCCATGCTTAATCGAAACTGATTCATTGCTAATGAAAAAGGTGCCGGAGGAGGTTTGGGAGCCACCTTGGAGCATAGTCCAGTAGGTGGAGGAGATTAAGGCTTTAATGACTAGGGGTGTGTTGCAGGTTGAACATGTACTACGTGAAGTAATAAGCTAGCTGATCATCTAGCTAACTTAACATTGGAGCAACAGGCTATGGTACAGGTCTACTCTTTTGAGGAGATGGACACGCAATGAAGGAAGATTTTAAACAGTGACAAACTTCAAATACCCTATATTAGGGTAAGAACAACCAAGCCAAACTCTAAATGATGAAGTATTGTAAGAACATGAGAATGATGGGGAGGATTTCTATTAGAATTGGAAGTTTTGACAAAGGGAAACTAACTGGAGGAGTAGATCACATGATACTTCCTACTCGAATCCATATGGAGGAGAGTAAGACGATGTGTTATTCTAATATAGTTTGCTTTTATGCAGGTACTATGTTTGGAGCTGAAGTTTATGTTGTGGACAAATCTTTTTGGGTGTTATTAGCATCTTTGGTGCTTATTACTAGAAAGTGCTACCACTACATAGACCAGGTCAAAAATATAAAAATCAAGCAATCGAGGGAGCCTTTCACAAATATACCGCACTGGAATTGCAATGTGTGCCAGTTAGGTACCGACGGGAAGCAACTCACTAAAAGGCCTGAATGCCTTAGCATTTTCTATTCCTTGGAGGCTGTACAAAATTGGTACAACAAGGTTCATGAAAGACCATTGATTGCTGGAACACGCAAGAGGCTCATACTACCTAGAAGTGTCTATTTGGGACAGGGGAATTTGATTCATTTTGCGGGTTGTTTGGAAATTGATGATAGGTTATAATTGCGTAATTATGTTGCTTATTACACTTTAATTTACTACACTTTAATTGAGTTTGAGCTTTAATCGCTAGTGTCTTGCACTAATTGTGTGTTTTATGCCTTATAGGAGTGATTCCGAGCTATGTAGATGTTATGGAATGAATTCAAGTGATTTGGAGCTTTTAAGTCTGAGTAAAATCTCAAGGAATTAAGTCGGGATCGTGTTCGGGAGTCAACGGATGATAGTTAGAACAAACGAAGAATCGAGTAAGCATGTTATGCATTGTCTAGTAAAATGCACATAACCTTTTGCTCAGAACTCCATTTGGGCTCCAAAGTATATGGTTGGACAGCTAACTCAAAGGACTACAACTTTCATGTTTTATGTTTTTCCAAATTCCAAACAGAACAGGATGAAAAGTGCACGTCAAGAGCACGGCCGCGCTCAGGCCGTGCTCCTCAGGCAGAATCAAAGTGGATATGCGCGGTCTGAGCGCGGTCCAAGCGCGGCCGCGCACGTCCTGACCGAAAAGTGTGTCCTTTTCCGCGTAGGACAAGGTGTAATTGTTTGGGCCCAACCCTACTTGGTATATATACATGGAAAAACGGTATTTTCAAGACCTTTGGCATACTTTTGACATAATTTAGACCTAAGGAGGCTAAGGAAAACCGAGGATTCGACCTAAGGAGGCAAGAACACATGAGAAGCAAGGCGGTGAATTCTTCTACAAGTTTCTCACTTCCTTCTTCCTATTTCCATTATTGGTTATGACTTTTAGTATTGTATTTAATTTTGCATACTATTATGAATAGCTAATTTGTTATCTAGGGTTTTGATGGAACCTTTTGTAGGATAAATTTTTGTTATGTTTTTATATAATTGAGCCATAGTATTTTCTATATTTATTCAACTATATTATTCTTGTGGTTGATTGAAGGGCCCTTAATTAGTTGTGCCTATTTAGTATGTATTACTTGGGAGAGAGTGCATATTTAGGTAGTTGTTGAACAACATCCCTCCCGATGTATGTGAGGAATCAATAACCAAGAGTTTAAAGATGAGATTAGGGATAACGAAGCCTTAAGAGTGATCTAAGTGGGCTGTAATTAAAGCCAACTAGCGTAACTCGTCATATGGTACAGGAAGGCAGGCCCAAGAGGATCCAGATTCTAAACACTATGAATAGTCACGCATCGATTACTCAAATTCACAAGAAGAGTAGTATCTCAAGAAGATGGACACAATTCATATGCATATATGCGGGTGTCCTAGCAATGATTTTAACTCTACAAAGTAGTAATGCTACTCCGATGAGTAATGTGAAGTAGTTAATCCCCTTGGATTTGCAACGCTCAAGTTCCTTATCATGTATGCAATATTCAAACATATGGGGCAATTTTTGGATGATCAGTCCTAAGACAAACATTTGGTTAAGTTTGATCATTCATATGCAAGTTGGGTTAGCTCATTATGTACTACTAAGGCTGAATGTAATGTTCAACTTTGATAATAGGATTGATGTAATGCCATGCTTTAGTTTTCTTCACTTTGTAAGACCTCCAGACAATTTTTTGTATTTGTTATTATTATTAATAAAACCATCACTAAGCACACAACTTAGTGGTATATATGCTAAGAAAAGGGAAAATCTTTGGTAGGATTCATGATGAAAGAGTAAAATTACTATAAAGTGTTGGTACGGGGATCACATACTTATCACGAGCAGTGTTCAACATTGGAGTTATTAAAAGGTACTGCCTAATAGTGAAAGATTCAACGGGGTTCTTGAATAAATTCTTACAACTTGGGAACATGTGTCACTTGATTTAAATTCAATCATTTACGGAAAATAAGGAAGTACTTTGGTAATAATTTAGACATAGGAGAACAAAATGAGGGTTGATGTGCTCAAATTACACCTACAACACCTCCTGTTTCTACGACCCTGCTGATAATGTATAGATTCCACCTCCAACTCATATTTCAGTTCCACCTCCAGCTTCAACTTTCAGTCCTAATGTTTCTGATGGGAACATCTAGTTGTTGACTCATATAGGGTGTGTTTGTATGGAGGAATTTCCAATTTTTTCATATTTGGTTGGCTTAAAGGTCTTTGAAAATATTTTCCTCATGAACTCATTTTTCTCCAATTGGAGGAAAATATTTTCCCTTTCAAAAAAAAGGAAACATATCTTTCAAAATACTTTTTCAACCTTGTCCATCCCATTCCCCATCCCCACAATGTTGAAAAAGTAATTTCTTTCATTTCAACAAATAAAGTACTTTTTTTTCATGATGTAGAACAAATAGTTTCTTTCATTCAACAAAATGAGTAATTTTTTTGAAACAACCTCTTTACCTCTTCAGGTAGGGGTAAGGTCTGCATACACATTACCCTCCCTAGGCCCCACAAGTGGGATTATACTGGGTATGATAATGATGATGATGAAATGAGTAATTTATTTTCATGTTGTAGAAAGGATAATTTCTTTTTCAGCAAAAAAATATTTTCTTTTTAGTTATCGAGCTCAAATTTCAATGTTGTTCTTCTGTGAAAGCGTAAAGTAGCATATTAGTTCCATTGGGTTCGTGTGAATATAAAAAGGAATAATTAAAAATACTTAAAAAAAATAGAGTCGAGTCTAAGGAAGAGGGGGGGGAGAGTACATGAAACATGAGAATTTTCTGGAAGATGGGTTGATGAGAGTAGCATAATAAAATTTTTTACTAATAATATTTCATTCTCTCTAACCAAACACTAGAAAATATTTTCCGAAAAATATTTTTCACTCACCAACTAAACAAGAGAAAATAAGTGATAAAACCACTCATTTTCCAGGAACCAAACAGACCCATAGTGGCTTCTCAAGCCTAGAGATTGAATGCCACGTCTACTTCCTCTAGTCAGCAAGGAGATTCAGTTAGTTCAAGGGTGAACAGATTCCTTCAGTTGGATCCTCCGGTGTTTACATGTACTAAGCCCGAAAAGGACCCAAAGGAAGTTTTTATGAGATACACAAGACTCTCCGTGTGATACTTGCCAGTGAGATAGAAATAGTGGAATTGGCCTCCTATCACCAGAAAGAAGTGGCGTATTCATGTTTTGAATTGTAGGAGGAGTCATGTGAGAAGGATTGCCCTCCGGCAAAGTGGAACGAGATTGCGGATTCTTTTACGGAACATTTCTTGCCTGCCGAGACTAGGAAAGCCCGTGATGTTGAGTTTAAGAACTTGAAGCAAAGGTAGTATGAGTGTGTGGGGCTACAATCTAAAATTTGCGGATCTTTCCCTGTATGCTATTTGCATATGCCCAATATAAAGGCTAGGGTGTACCAGTTTGTGCAATGCCTTGGCCCTTTGGTTATCAACAAGGCCACTATGGCCACCTTTAAGTATGATATCAAATATGGAAAGAGGGTGCCATTATCTCAAGCCACGAAGACCCAGAAACTGAAAAAGATTTGGGCGAGATGGTAACAAGAAGGTCTGGTCCACGGGAAACTTTTATGGTTCTTTCAGCGGCGGTAGTGGTTGAAAGGTGATGAGTTAGGGAGGGTCATCTGGGCTATCATAATCTTTTTCTCATCTTCATCCAGTGGAGTTGTTTAGGCCTAGTTAGGGCAACAAGAGATCTTATCAGGAGGTTTAGTTAGGCTAGAGATTCCAGTCGCAACAACGGCCCGCATGCCCTAGGTATTGGAAGATGTACTTAGGAGGCGGTCGAATGAACTTTCTTATATGCTATGGGTGTGGTCTTAAGGGCCATATTCAGAGATAGGAATTTTGATGTGAACGGGGATGGACTGGCTCTACTCATGTTATGCCAAGCTTGATTGCCAAACCAGAACTGTTTGATTTGAGTTTCCAAGTGAGCCAGTCATTGAGTGGAAGGGGGATGGTCGTTCCAAAGGGTAAGTTTATTTCTTACCTTAAGGCAGCAAGGATGATCAGCAAGGGATGTATCTACCATTTGGTCTGAGTCACGGACACCGATGCTGAGGCTCTAACACTTAAGTTTGTCCGGGATATGAATGAATTTTAGAAGTCTTTCTTAATTAGCTTCTTGGAGTCCACCAGACATGGAAATGACTTTGGTATTGAACTATTGTTGGGCACATAGTCTATATTAATTCCTCCCTATAGAATGGCTTCAGTAGAATTAAAGGAATTAAAAGTGTAGTTGAAGGATATGCTAGAGAATGGTTTCATCCGACTAAGTGTGCTGCCTTGAGGTGCACGGGTTCTCTTTGTAATGAAGAATGTTGGGTCATTGAGGATGTGTATCGACTATTGGCAACTCAACAAGGTCACAATCAAGAATAAGTACCCGTTGTCAAGGATCGATGACCTGTTTGATCAGTTACAGGGTGCCAAGTATTTCTCAAAGATTGATTTAAGATTGTGGTATCACCAATTGAAGATCAGGGAGCAGGACTTTCCAAAAACAGATTTTAGGATTTGGCATGGGCACTTCGAATATCTGGTGATAAAGTTTGGACGAATGAATGCTCCTGCAACTTTCATGGATCTTATGAACCAAGTTTTCAAGCTTTTCCACGATTCTTCTATAATAGTTTTCATTGACGACATCCTTGTTTATTCAGGAAATCAAGAGGACCATGTCAATCATCTCAAGGTGATTTTTTCAAACTCTATGTCAGCACAAGTTGTATGTGTAGTTTTTTAAAATGTGAGTTTTGGCTCCAGTTCGTTATATTATTGGATTGTGTTGTCTCTAGTGAGGGAATCAAGGTTGATCCTCGAAAGATTGCAGTTGTGAGTAATTGGCCTAGACCTATAACTCCAACAAAGATTCACAACTTCTTAGGGTTATCTGGATATTACATAAGGTTTGTAGTGGGGTTATCTTCTCTTGATTCTCCATCGATTAAGTTAACACGAAAGGCAGTTAAATTCCAGTGGTCAAATGCTTTTGAGAAGAGATTTCAAGAATTAAAAGCAAGGTTGACCACGACACTGGTGTTGACCTTGCTAGAAGGTATGGAAGGGTTTGTCGTATATTTTGATGCTTCAAAGGTTGGACTTGGGTGTGTGTTAATGCAACATATCAACGTGATTGCTTATGCTTCTAGGCAACTCAAGAACCATGAAAACAATTACCAAACATATGAATTAGAGCTTGCGGTAGTGGTGTTTGCATTGAAGATTTGGCGTCGTTATTATGGTTTCAATGTGGACATATTAACGGACCATAAGTCTTCAATATATCTTCAAGCAGAAGGAGTTGAATCTAAGACAAAGGACATGGCTTGAGTTTCTCAAAGGCTACAACATCGGTATTCTCTATCATCCCGAAAAGCTAATGTTGTGGAGGATGCTCTTATCCAGAAATCTATGGGTAGTTTGGCTGACTTGGAGGCACACCAAAGGCCGATGGCCAAGGAAGTTCACCAGCTGGCTAGTTTGGTAATGTGACTTGCGGACTCTAGCGAAGGCAGAGTGATTATGTAAGATAGGGCCGAGTCATCACCCGTAATGGAAGTCAAGTAGAAACAATATGATGATTCATTTTAGATGCAATTGAAGGAGCAAATTCATAAACACAAGATCATGGCTTTTCTCTTAGCACGAATGATGGTACTCTAAGGTACCAAGGGTGATTGTGTGTTCTAAATGTGGATGATCTCTGGGGAAAAATCATGACCAAGGCTCACGGTTCCAAGTATTCCGTGCACCTAGGATCTACGAACATTTACGATGATCTCAAGGAAGTCTACTGGTGGAATGACACGAACAGGGGTGTAGAGAACTTTGTGGCTAAATGTCCAAACTTTCACCAAGTGAAGGTCGAGAACCAGAGAACTTGTGGTTTGGCTCTGAATATAGAAATTTCAATGTGGAAGTGGGAGATGATCAACATGGACTTTGTGGTAGGTCTACCTCGCACACCTCGTAAGTTTGAATCAATTTGGGTGATTGTGGATCGACTCACGAAATCAACACACTTCTTTCTTGTTAAGGCTATAGACATAGCAGAATATTATGCTCAGTTGTATATTAAGAAAATAGTCAGATTGCATGGCACTCCAGTTTCCATCATCTCATATCGAAGAGAAAGGTTCACCACTAAATTTTTGGAAAACATTTCAGTAAGGTTTGGGTACTAAAGTGAATCTTAGTACAATTTTCCATCTATAGAATGACGGGTAAGCAGAGCCTAAGGTTTTAAAGTGTCCTAAGATATCTTAGATTCATGTGTAGTAGAGTTCTTCATATCGCTTTGAAGTCGACAACATCTATAATTTGGAGGGTACTTGGGTATTTATGAATGTCACCCTTCATTGATATTTTAAATCATGCGATAGAGCAAAAATATAAGACTATCACCTTTTAACTCGTGTGTTATTATGATTTTCAATATATGGCGCCTAGGAAGAAGGCGAGGAGTGGCCAAAAGGCTAATGCCACCTCAGGAGTGGCATTTAATGAAGTGCCCAATATTGTGGATGAGCACTCAAAGGGTGAAGACATTCCCCCAACTACAACACCTTATGTTTATACTATCCCTACTAAAAACAACAACAACATACCTAGTATTATCCCACACCATGGAGTCTGGGGAGGGTAATGTGTATGCAGACCTTACCCCTACCTTCATAGTAGGTTGTTTATGCTATACTTACTAAAAATGTACAAATTCTTCCTTTGACTAATATTCCAGTTTCACCTCTAGCTTAAACTTCTAGTCCTAGTGTTTCTGATGGGGACCTTAGGGGAGCTATCAAGTTGTTGACTCGGATAGTGGCGTCTCAATCCTAGAGATTGAATGCCACATCTACTTCCTCTAGTCACCAAGGAGATTCAACTAGTTCCAAGGTGAACAAATTCCTTCATTTGGATCCTCCTATGTTCACGGGTACTAAGCCCGAGGAGGACCCATAGGAATTTATTGACGAGATGCACAAGACTCTTCATGTGATACATGCCAGTGCGATAGAAGAAATGGAATCGTCCTCCTATCTCCCAAAAGAAGTGGCATACTCATGGTTTGAATTATGGGAGGAGTCCCGTGAGAAGGGTCTCCAGCAAAGTGTAAGGCCCTGTGAAATTTCTACTCAAAAACCCGAAACCTCGTAGTGCCAAGTTAAGAATATATTTTAGAAATATATAAAATTATTCGCGGAGAGCAAGGACCTTTTGGACTGATCTGTGCATTAAAAGTTAAGGAAGAATATTTTTCAATATAGCGTGTTTCTACGGCCCATTATGCGACCGCATAATAACAATGTAGGCCGCATATCTACCGCAATGTGAGTCAGTGTGCTGGCTAATTTTGATGTCAACTGTGCGGCCAATTATGCAATCGCATAATCGATATGCGGGCTGCATAGTAGTCGCATACCCTCCTTGGGGTTTTTGTAAAGGGCCATTCTGCGGTGCATTATGCGACCGCAGAACAGGTATGCGAACCGCATATTGGTTGCATACTCGGGAAGTACATTCAAGTCTGAAGACTACTTTTGCGGTCCCTTTTGCGGGCCGCATATCAGTTATGCGATTGCATATGCGACCGCAGATTAAGTCGGGACTCCTATTTTCTAACTTTTAAAACTCGACCCCATTCCGTTAAAAATACCCCATTAGACTCTCTTGTGCCATTTTCTACTACATTTAGAGTGAGATAAAGAGTTCTAGAGGGTGAAAATGATCCTCACTAAGTCACTATTAAATCCTTTCCCAAAACTTTGAAGATTATCAAGTAAAGTTGCTAAGCCTTCATCCTAAGAGGTAAGAACTTGTACCCAACCTTTGATTTCGAAATCCATGCTAGAATAGGTAATTAACAAGTGGGTTCATGGGTATAAGGATGGAATTTCTTGCATGCATGTGTGATAAAAAGGGTATGAGGAGACTATGATCTAAAAATGTAACGATGGGGTGTAGGATGATAGAATCTCTCACAAAAAGGTCTTAAAATCATAATGCACACTTAGTGCTTGATAATGTGCCTAAATGAGCTAGAATCTTGATTATCCCTCTAATTATTTGCTCAACTTGTAATTCTCATAAAATAGATCGAAGTTGCTAGGAGTTCCGAAATTATTTTAAGAATTTAAGGAAAGCTCTATTGAGGTATGTATGGCTAAAATCCCATCTTCTTAGAAATTGAGCTCCCATGGCGTCCATATAAATGTTGTAAGTCTGAAAATTTATAAATGTAGTACTTGTTATTTTAAGTGAAATGATGTTTCAAGATTATATGTGGAAGGTGTGTTTCAATGTGCACAATATGCTATTTTTGGTAAATTGAGAATGTCTGAAGAATGTGAACTGTATGCTAAAATGTCTAGATTCGAAGTCAAGTTTAAATTGAGATTGTTATGCCGAACTATGTGAAATCCTCTCTATGCTTATAACTTGAATTGCTATTGTATGTGTCTATTATCTCAAATTACAATGGTTAATGTTGAAAGTGGAAATGATGTGAAACGTGGGGGAAAAAAGTTTGAATAATGAAATGTGGCCTAGTGCCAGGTATGATGTGATAATTGTGTCCCCAAGTACCTATGAGCTGATATATGTGAAATAAAGATTGAAATGAGATGATTGATAGAAAAGGGAAAATGTCTTGGTAAGACGTCCTAGCTGATCGGGCCGTGATCGGACGCCATGCTACACACATGATGGTATTGTGCTAATATTGAAACCAAGAAAGTGAGAATGAAATTGTGACTGAGGTACATGTCTCAAATGAGGCAACCTAGCCTATCGGGTCGTGATCGGACTCCGTGCAAGAAAGCAGTGGTATTGTGAATAATGATGCAACAGTATAAAATGTCCTAACCTAAAGCTAAGAAAAAAATATGTGAAAGCTGTGTGATTCCTTTTACTTGATGACGTGGTGATTGTTTAATGCTCATGTTAGTCCTTATGATTTCTCTGTTCTTGTATGGTAGTTCTTTCTAATAAAATGGTGTTTAGTTATACATACTAGTACTATTCCATTGTACTAACGTCCCTTTTGCTGGGGACGCTACATCTTTTGAATGGATATAAGTGGTACCATAGTAGACAGTGCTGATCGCAGGTAGCAGAGCAGCCTCCTCTCATAAGTCTTGGTGAGCCCTTTTTCCTTTAGAGGTTATGTTGTACATCTTTTGTTAGAATTTCCACTTTTGAGGTTTAGCCGGGGCCTTGTTGCTGGTATTATCATAAATGTCCTTTGTATCCTTAGAGGTTCTGTAGACGTTTGTGTGGGTTATGTATGGTCATTGGATGGGTCACTAGACTACATTGTAATTCTAAACTCTTGTTTCCTCTAAACGGTAAATGAATGAAATTTGGTAATTTAACTATGGTTTAATGACTCTAATATAAAATGAACTAGCAATGTGTCATGTACGATCTTTCTACTGTGTAATTTAAATGAAACCCTGGTTTCTTGATCATAGTGAGTTGGGTAGAAGGTGTCTAAAAGGCTTGCTCAGTTAGGTTCACTCGATTGAGCGCTGGTCGAGCCTCCAGAGGTTGGGGTGTGAAAACATGGTATTAGAGCCTAAGGTTTTAGAGTGTCCTAGGATGTCTCGCAACCATGCCGAGTAGAGTCCTTCTTATCAGTGTGTAGTCGACCACATCTATAAGTTGGAGGCTACTTGGGCATTTAGGAATAACACCCTTCTTTGATATTCTTGATCGTGCAACAAACCTTGTTATGAAACTATTACCCCTATAACTAGTGCATTCCTTCAACTTTCAGTACATGGCACCAAAGAAAAAATCCAAAACTGGACAAGGAGCCAATGCTACCCAAGGGGCGGCAATCGATTCTGTAACTGATGATGCGGGTGAGAACCCGAGGGGTAAGGACATTTCCCCGAATACTACACTGCCTAATTCTATTGCACAAGTTCCTACATCGGCTGAGGATGCTACTATCCCTCCCATTGATATTCATGTTCCGCTTGCAGCCTCAGCTTATGGTTCTGGTATCTTTGATGGGGATCTTAGGGGAGCTATCCATATGCTGACTCAGCTAGTGGCTTCTCAGGTCCAGAGGTCAAATGTTGCACCCAGTTCATCTAGCCAGCAAGGGGATTCTACCGGTTCTAGGTTGAACAGATTTCTTCAATTAGACCCTCTAGTGTTTACAGGTGCAAATCAAGAAGAGGACCCACAAGATTTTATTGATGAGATGCACAATACCCTCAAGGTTATGTGTGCAACTGAAACAGAGGGAGTATAGTTGGATGCCTACCATCTGAAAGGGGTTGCCTATTCGTGGTTTGAGTAGTGGGAAGATTCCCGTGAGAAGTGGAGCCCTCCAGCGAGGTGGAGCAAGTTTGTCGACACCTTTGTAGATCATTCCCTGCCTGCTGAGACAAGGGCAGCCTGTACAACAGAGTTTGAGAATCTGAAGCAAGGTAGTAGAAGTGTGTGGAAGTACCACATGGAGTTTGCTTGCCTGTCCAAGTATGCTATGCACATGTTTCCCACAATGGAGGCCAAGGTGCGCCGGTTTGTTCAGGGCCTTAATCCTTTGACTATTAATGAGGCTTCTACAGCTGCCTTGAATTCTGACATGAATTATGGGAAGATGGTGGCATTTCAGGCCACAGAGAACCGTAAACTGAAGAACAGGATGGAGAGAGAGGGTAACAACAAGGCCCGATCTACAGGAAACATAGGAGAGTCACTAGGTAGGGGAGATCAGCTTTCAGGGGAGGATCATCAGGGCCGTCTCAGTATGTTGCATAGTCTTCAGTCAGTGCACTGCCATTAGGACCCAGCCAGTAGCAGTAATGGATTCATTTCAGGCCTAGTCAAGATAGCAAGAGACCCCACCAGCAGGGTCGGTCAGGAGGGAGATCCCAGTAGCAACAGAGGTCCCCGTGCCCCAGGTGCGGAAACTTGCACTTAGGGATTTGCTACATGGATTTACCTGTATGATATGGATGTGGGATGAGTGGCCACATTCAGAGACAATATCGTGTATCCCGCCAAGGTGTGGGTAGGGGAACAACACAGTCATCCAGTCCAGCAGCTGCTACATCTTCAGCATCCTATCCAGCTCGAGTTACTCCAGCACCTGCGGGGCGTGGTGCAGCTAGGGGTAGTGTGCAGAGTTCAGGAGGACCCAGCCAGTTCTATGCTATGAGTGGTTGCCAGACTGTAGAGACTTCTCCAGATGTTGTTACAGGTATTCTGACTGTCCAATCTCATGACGTGTATGCACTTATTGATCCCGATTCCACCTTGTCCTATGTTACCCCTTTTGTTGCTATAGAATTTGGGATAGAACCGGATCAGCTTCATGAGCCATTCTTGGTGTCTACTCTGGTTGGTGAGTCTATTATGGTTGCTCGAGTTAGTAGAGATTGTGTTGTTATGGTGCGTGGTAGGGATACCATGGCCGATCTTATTGAATTGGGGATGGTCGATTTTGATGTAATAATGAGAATGGATTGTCTTTATTCATGTTTTGCCAAACTTGATAGTCGGACTAGAACTATAAGGCTTGAATTTCCTAATGATCCTATTATTGAATGGAAGGGAGATAAGGTAGTTCCAAAAGGTCGGCTTATTTCATACTTTAAGGCCGCAAAGATGATCAAGAAGGGGTGTATCTATCATTTAGTTCAGGTTATGGACACCGATGCCGAGGCGCCTAGCCTTGAGTCCGTGCCAGTTGTGAGTGAATTTCCATATGAGCTCCCTAGGATCCCACCAGGCAGGAAGATTGATTTTGGGATCGACATGATGCCAGGCATGTAGCCTATATCAATTCCACCTTATAGAATGGCACTGGCAGAATTGAAGGAATTGAAGGAGCAGTTGAGGGTTTTTTTCGGAGAAGGGTTTCATCTGGCCAAGTGTGTCGTCGTGCGGTGCACCGATCTTTTTTGTAAGAAAGAAAGATCGGTCACTACAGATGTGTATTGACTACCGACAACTCAACAAAGTCACAATCAAGAATAAGTACCCTCTACCGAGGATAGATGATTTATTTGATCAATTGCAAGGTGCTAAGTGTTTCTCAAAAATTGACTTGCGGTCCAGGTATCGTCAATTAAAGATAAGGGAGCAGGATATTCCAAAAACAGCTTTCAGGACCTGGTATGGGCATATTGAATTTCTGGTGATGTCCTTCGGTCTAACAAATGCCCCGGTAGCTTTCATGGATCTTATGAATCCAGTCTTCAAACCTTTTCTAGACTCCTTTGTGACAGTGTCCATCGACAATATTCTTTTATATTCCTGAAGTTGGGAGGACCATGCTGACCATCTCAAGGTAGTTTTGTAGACTCTTTAGCAACATCAACTGTATGCAAAATTTTTGAAATGTGAATTTTGGCTTCAATCTGTCACATTGTTAGGTCATGTCGTCTCTAGGGAAGGGATTATGGTTGATCCTCAAAAGATTGCAGCAGTAAAGAATTGGCCTAGACCTACCACCCAAATAGAGATTCGTAGTTTCTTGGGTTTGGCCGGGTACTACAAAAGATTAGTGGAGGGATTTTCTACACTTGCCTCTCCGTTGACTAAATTGATGTAGAAAGCAGTTAAGTTCCAGTGGTCCGATGTTTGTGAAAGGAGCTTCCAGGAAGTGAAATCAAGATTGACTACCGTGCTGGTATTGACCCTGCCAAAGGGTACAGAGGGTTTTTGTGTATTGCGATGCTTCAAGGATCGGTCTTGGGTGTGTGTTAATGCAACACGACAAGGTTATAGCTTACACTTCTATGCAACTCAAGAATCATGAAAAGAACTATCCAACCCATGACTTAGAGCTTGCGGCAGTGATGTTTGCACTAAAGATTTGGCGACATTATTTGTATGGGGTCCATGTGGATGTATTTACGGACCACAAGAGATTTTAATATATTATCAAACAAAAGGAGTTGAATCTGAGATAGAGAAGATGGCTAGAGTTACTCAAGGACTATGATATCGATATTCTCTATCACCCGGGAAAGACCAATTTTGTGGCGGATGCTCTTAGCCGGAAATCTATGGGAAGTTTGGCTCATTTGGAGGCATATCAAAGGCCGTTGGCCTAGGAGGTTCACCAGTTGGCTAGTTTGGGAGTTCGCCTTGCGGACTCTAATGGAGGAGGAGTAATTGTTCAGAATAGGGCTGAATCATCGCTTGTAGGTCAAAGAAAATCAATACAATAATCCATTATTAGCATAGCTGAAGGAGGGGATTTATAAACACAAGACCGCAGATTTTTCCTTTGGCATGGATGATGTTACCCTATGTTACCAAGGGCACCTATGTGTTCCAGATGTCGACGATATTCGAAAAAGGATCATGGCATAAGCTCACATTTCCAGGTATTCCGTACACCTAGGTTCTACAAAAATGTATCATGATCTCAAGGAAGTTTATTGGTGGAACAACATGAAAAAGGATGTGGCGGACTTTGTGGAAAAATGTCCGAACTGTCAGCAAGTGAAAGCCGAACATCAAAGGCCCGGTGGATTGGCTTAAAGCATAGAAATTCCAATATGGAAATGGGAAATGATCAACATGGATTTTGTGGTAGGGTTACCGCGTACTCCGCGCAAGTTCGACTCAATTTGGGTAATCGTGGATCGACTCCAAAATCAATGCACTTATTGCCAGTCAAATCTACCAACACAGCGGAACAGTACGCTCAATTGTCTATCAAAAAAATAGTCAGGTTGCATGGCACTCCAGTCTCAATCATTTCAGATCGAGGGGCTCATTTCACGGACCACTTTTGGAAGAAATTTTTGCAAGGTTTGGGTGCACAGGTAAATCTTAGTACAACTTTTTATCCTCAGACCGATAGGCAAGCGGAGCGGACTATTCAGATGCTTGAGGACATGTTGCGTGCTTGTGTTATTGATTTGAGAGGTAGTTGGGATGATCATTTTCCACTCATAGAGTTTGCGTGCTTGTATGGTAGGAGATATAGGTCTCCCATTAGGTGGTTTGAGGTTGGAGAAGCTGAGTTAATAGGGCCAGACCTTGCGCATCAGGCTATGAAGAAAGTCAAGATTATTAAGGAGAGGTTGAAACCTACTCAGATTCGCCAAAAGTCTTATTCGGACGTTCGTTGCAGAGATTTGGAGTTCAAATAGATGAATGGGTATTTTTGAAGGTTTCCCCCATGAAGGGTATCATGCGGTTGGAAAGAAAGGAAAATTGAGTCGGAGGTATGTCGGACCGTACTGAATCATTCAGAGGATCGGTTAGGTGGCATAAAAGCTTGAGCTACCACTCGAGATGTCAATGGTACAAACAGTCTTCCACGTGTCTATGTTGAAGAAGGTAGTGGGAGATTCGTCCACTATTGTTCCAATTGAAACGATTTAGGTTAATGATGAACTATCATATGAAGAAATTCCAGTTGCCATTCTTGACAGGCAGGTCCGGAAGTTAAGAAACAAAGAAATTACCTCCGTGAAAGTGTTATGGCAAAACTAGAAGGTTGAAGAAGCCACTTGGGAAGCCGAGGAAGAAATGGAAAGAAAGTACCCACATTTGTTTGTATAGACATGTAATAGTTTCTATGAATTTGGTCCTAATGAGCTTTGTATCACTTGATCAGTCTATGTAAAACTGTTCTGTTTTGATTATATATTGCCCATGGGGCTGTGGTTAGTATGGTTATGAATTATGTCATGTCAATAGATCGTGTATATACTATTCGGATATGTTTCTGGGGCTCTCTGGTAGGTGGATAGGCCTAGATACAAAGGAAACTCTAGCAAAAATTTTGGAAATTTAGGAAGTTAGCCAAATTTGGGTGCTGTTGGTATATGGTGTGAAGCTGAAATTGCCTAAGTTGCTGATAAGTGAATCTTGTTCCTCATTCGAGGAAGAATGATCTTAAGTGGGGGAGGATGTAAGGCCCCGTGAAATTTCTACTCAAAAACCCGAAACCTCGTAGTGCCAAGTTAAGAATATGTGTTAGAAATTTATAAAATTATTCACGGTGAGCAAGGACCTTTTGGACTGACCTGTGCATTTAAAGTTAAGGAAGAATGTTTTTCAAAAGACCACGTGTCACGACCCAAACTGATGGGCCGCGACGGGTGCCTGAGTCCTATCTGTCAAACACCCCTAAGCATGCGTCTAAGATATGAACCTGTATAACATCTGCCGCATTACGAAAATAACATACGTGAAGGAAACTTACCATCAAGGCATATGTATGTATATAGGCAGAATGCAGTAGGCGAGTCGGCAAGGCTGCAATAGACAACTATACATCAAAAAATGAAAGCCGTCAAGGCCACATACAACCCAACTAGACATACTATCTATAGACCTCTAACAGAAACATATCTGTACAAAGACAGGACTAAGCCACGTCAAACCCATATATATATATACAAACGTATCGTTCCAAGATCAAAAGCACCTCCGAATAAAATGGAGCACGCCAACTCTCGATGATTAGGGATCTTAAAAAGGGGGACTTTAAGCTCGCCTACCTATACCTGCGAGCATAAAATGCAAGCCCCGTGAAATACGGCGTCAGTACGAAAAATGTACTGAGTATGTAAGGCATGAAAATAAGTACGTAAAAGACATAGATAAAACATGGAATATAGAAATACCTTTAAATGTCGTGCCATGCATAGGTATGGGTGTACATAATATCATCAAGCCACTGAGGGCATCCCATCATATCGTCTCGTCCATTGTGGGAAACATCATCAACATATACCAGCTGATCAGGTGGTGGTGCGTATATAATGCCATAACCTCTTCCCATATCCCATATACATATACATACATAGATATGTGTATATAACGTTGTTTGAATCATATTTCAGCCACTGTGGGCAACATCATCATCATATACCAGCTAATCAGGTGGTGGTGTGTATATAACACCGTAACCTTTTCCCATATCCCATATACATATATTTACATATATACGCATATATAACGCCATATGGTCATGGGTCAATGCACATGTATAAATGAGTGAAATGCATGAAAAATACAGAATAATCTCGATATTCCTTCCGGATAAACTTTTCCAACTGCATATTATTCTGAGACCCATGAACAGAAGATAATAATAATTCTTATGGGGAATCAAGAATATTGACACCCCTACTATTTCTATGAATAGAGTAAGCTATAGAAAACTATGTATTTGCTCGTCTCTTCAGTATAACTTGGACCATGCCAAAAGAAATAAGGGAGGGCCTTAACATACCTGTCCCTGAAATTATTTGAACGAATCTGCTTCTGCGAAATACGAACGAAATTACAGTTGAATTCCTTGACGAATTTGTTCTGCTTTGAACGTTTTTGAACTAGGATAGAAATGGGTTTAATCTATTTGTTGAACTTTGAAATTTTAATTAAAAGGTTGGCTAAATATTTTGGATGAAAACGTTTTCTGTTCCAAGGATTCTTGGCTTCAAGCCAAAGACATGAAATGATTTTCGAAGTTCTTGGTTTTGGTTCAAGAGAGAACATAAGTCTTGATTTTGAATGAATTGTATTGCTTTCTTTGATTTGATAAAGCTCACCAAAGGATAAGATTTTGAAATTTAAGCCCTTGACACATGTAAAGTTAATTAATGACTCACCTTATCCTAAGGAATGGCTGCCACGTTACTCTTTGGGGTATGATTTTTTAAATTTTTATCCACTTATTAGTTAATCGGGTAATGTTATGTTATCCGGTAATTAATCAATTACCCGCAAAATTTAAAAATTACCACAAATTACTTAAAATTCTATTTATTTTCAAAATACTTCATGTATACTTTATATATTATACTACCGTGGTCATATGGTACCTCGCATGGTACTAGTTTATATTTATCGGGTATTATCGCTCGACCCGTATTTTATTCCAAATTGTCCACTTTCAACGAAACTCGTTTTATTTAATGTGTGTACCCCTTTATCCTTCATGGCACTAATTTATCGCTTGTTACAAATAGCGTAAGTACGTTAACGTCAAGATGATCTCATCCCCGAGTCTACGTCGGTTAACTGAAAATGAAATTTTAACGTACGAAAACGCAAGATGTAACATCCTTCCCCCCTTAGAAACATTCGTCCTCGAACGTTTAACGCCTCGTGATCTATATAACTTCGGCAAGGTCGTCTCTGTAACAACACCACTACACACAGGAACTCTCCCCGTAGAAGCTTAATAACCCAACGACACACAGGACCATGATTATGAATAACGACAATGGCCTCACATGACCAACGATGATAACAAACACAAGGATTTATACTCGTACCTTATGATTATGATGTCTCAGTCGGATACTTCTCTTGAGGAGGAAATAAATAGGAATATCTAGACTTCATGTCTCCCGCGGCCTCCTAAGTCACTTCTTCCACATTGTTGTTTCTTCAAAGTACTTTCACCGAAGATACGTCTTTAGTTCTCGATCTCCGAATTTGTCCATCTAATATAGCAATGGGAGTTTATTTATATGATAGCTGCTCTATGACCTGAACATCGTCAACTAACACAATTTTGGAAGGATCTCTGATATATTTATGGAGCATAGACACATGAAAGACTGGATGTACAGACTCCAAGTCCGAAGGCAAGTCTAATTCATATGCTACCTAGCTTACTTTGTGTATAGAACTTTATGGTCCCATGTATCGAGGGCTAAGTTTTCTTTTCTTTCCGAACCTCATAACACATTTCATCAGTGATACCTTTTTGGAATACACAATCGTCCACCTAAAATTCCAAGTCTCGTCATCGATTATCCGAATAAGCCTTCTGATGGTCTTGAGCTGCCAATAGACTTTCCTGTATAAGCTTAATTTTCTTGATTTCCTGTTGTACCAGTTCTGGTCCTACTAACATAGTTTCCCCAACATCGAACCACCATATAAGAAACCTACACTTTCGTCCTTAAAGAGCTTTATATGGAGCCATCTGAATACTAGAATGGTAACTATTATTATATGCGAACTCAATAAGCGGCAGATGATCATCCTAGCTACCTTTGAAGTCTATTACACAAGCTCATCACATATCCTCCAGTATTTGAATAGTACGCTCCACCTGTCCATCTGTCTGGGGACTATCTCCTTAATATAAAGCCTTGCATAATCCTTTGAGGAATATGTAGTTCTAACAGGTAGAAAATGGGCTTATTTTGTAAGCCTATCAATAGTTACCCATATTGAATTGAACTTACGCTGGGTACGAGGTAAGCCTACGATGAAGTCCATATTAATTACTTCCCATTTTCAAGTCGGAACCTCCATAGCCGGCAATAATCCACCAGGTTTCTGATGCTCAATTTTAACCTGATGACAATTAGGACACTGAGCAACGAACTCTGATATATCCTTTTTCATTCCGTCCCACAAATACACTTCCCTGATATCATGATACATCTTTGTTGTTCCTGGAAGGATAGAATAACAAGAATAGTGAGTTTCTCCCATAACCTGCTGATGCAGCCCTGCAATAATAGGCACACATAATCGCCCTTAATATCTGAGGACTCCATCTTCTATAATTTTGTGTATGGCAAAATCAAGAGAATCCATCTCCCGCCATTAAGGCCTACTCGGAATATCGAGACGGCACCTCGAGGCTGTGGGAACAGGATCGGGCTCTCTATCTCGAGGATCATCCGTGGTCCTGCAGTGGCCCCAAAGTTCAGCGGTCCGCCCACGACCCAGCAAAATTATGAAGATGGGGGACTCCCGAGACGAGAAGCTAGAGTCAATAGGCTCTGGCACCATGCCATGCCTAGTCGTCCCATCCCCGTGTCTTTACATTTAATGCATCTTGTACTATGTCGTGTTCCCCCGCCTATATAAGGGGAACCCATACCAGTTTGTAAGGGGCTGATGTTGCTCCATTTCTCCACAAGTGCAATAATATCTTTCTCCCTCTCTCTTTCTTCTAAGTCATTTGTTCTCATTGGCCCGAGGCCACTTCTCATTTATCTTTTTCCTACTTGTTCTTCGCCCGTCTAGTTGTGCAATGGCCATAAAGAGACCTACTTAATCGTATCTCTATTTGTTATCCTTCCCTGACTGTCCCCGATACCTCGATCCAGGCCCAAGCCTCGGTCTCAAGGCCTCCATTGACCTGCTCCGCGCTCGAGCAACAGGCCCCTTCGGTTTGCTTACTGCTTCGTCTAGCTCGTATCTTATTTTTACACTTACCATTTTTAGCATCAACTGTCCAAAAAACTATCTCGGGAATAGATCACGTATTTTTAGAATCCCATTTATAAATTTAATTGTTGTTACCATTTTTACAGTAAACAGTTTGGCGCCCACCGTGGGCCTAAAAATATTAGTGATTATTTCTTGTTGGTTTCATCACACAAACATACGTTATCTTTTCACACTTTTCTTGCCCAAGATCTTTTGATTTCAGGTTAATGTCTAGCTCGGTAAGCAAAATCGAGAACGACTACCTCGAGAACCATGGCGGAAGCAGTATGGCTATTCCAACGGTATACACGACACCACAGGACCCTGATGACGATCTAGGTCGATTCAAGTGGACGCGGGCTTGCGAGGCACGCAACAAATCGATGAAGCCTTGCGCACCGATGATAGCATACAACTCGCTGACCAACAAAAAGCTCAAAAAATCCCAGTCCGGGAAGAATAAGAAGTCAATCTTCATGTTATCTTTGAAATATTGTAGGTACGACAATCGGCTATCACTCAACTACAAAGTCTCTCGAGGACTCCCAGTGCAATAGCAATGGAGACACCTCCTTACGATGAGCCGATACCCGAGAGGTCAAGTAGAGACGAGTCGGTGACTGACCCCGGCGCATCGAAGATGCTGGGGAATCTCCTTAATGAGATCGAATTAGGATCGTGGAAGCTTCTACAACAACCAACTTCCGGGGGAACAACCCTAGAACTTGCTTCGCAGAAACCCGAAACGCCAGAACTCCCTAGGTGCGACAGGACCTTGGATCCCTACGGGCACACCACCGCTCGCGCATGCCCGTTCGGAGACAGTGACGCTCAAGACGATGGTTCGAGCCCGCCTTGGACCGGTCGAATACCCACACCCGGCATCGATCCCAAAATGGGACCACGGACAACCCCCCAGGAACCCTCTCGGGTTCGGTATACCCAAGCGGACCCCCGACAAAGAAGCTGGTACAAAGTAGATGAAGGTATCATCCATGCGCGATGAATGAAAAGAGTGACTCAAGATGCAGGCAGCCTTACAACAGTAGGAAGATAGACCAGGGACAACATCCTCGAGAAACCTCCGATGGAACCGGATTCAATAAGGCACACCTGGTAAGGAAATCCCGCCCATCCGGATGCAATTTCGGCATTGCTATGCCGAACGTCGTGATCACAATAAGCGTGTCCGGAAGCGCCAGGCGGCTCAGACCTATTTGACCAAGACCCTTGCAAAAGAAATATGGCTCGGCACAGGAACTGCAGGGCGCATGAGGTCGCCAACTCGAAAGAACGACAATCGCGCTAATCAACAAAGATCGCCACCAAGTATCATCAAGCGGTCAAGCTGGAATCTGGCTCCAAAGGAGGAAGGATATCGGGAAAAACAAGGCTGACAAGCCACTGCGTATTGCCGCGACAGCAGAAGGGCAGCGACACCCTTCAAAAACCCACAGAATTCAAAGAGAAAGTGCTCATCGCTAGGAAAAAGCGTATCGGGGGAATATACCTAAAGGGTACCCTTACAACCAGGGAAAGGGATGTCGAGACTTCGCCTCGACCTCGTATTCACACGCTGGTAACCCCTTCCCTCATTTAACCTATTCCAAGTAAAGCATGTGTTCATAAGTGCAGATGTTTCGACCAATTACACCAACGGCGTCGGCCCAAGGCCAATAGGGTAGTTCGGACAAACGAACCAAATCACTCCCACCCTTCAAACCTTTGATGAACTCCAGACGCCGGGCACCACAACAAATCAGGACAGCAACTCCCTCTATACAACTCGGTTGAGCTCGAACTAGAGCGCTGAGCCCGCGAAGTGCAGACATGTTATTCGAATGATAACGGGTACACCGCCTAGAGGCAATTTCGACCCCTCCCCTCTAAAAGGGTTGGAACCCCCCGACAAGGGTGGAACTTAGGCATTCAAACCTCAAAATGTCGCCAAACCTCAAAATGTCGCCTACGTATTCCGCAACAAGGAAGAACTACTCCACTCCTTCGATTGTCTTTTCTCCTTTTACTAACCTACATGCAGGAAATCATCCAAGACATTCATAAATCCCGAACTCCACTCGGAAATCTGAGGCCCCTACAGGATCCGTTGAGCACTCTTTCCTCGACTGGGTTTTTCAACCTAAAGGTCTCGCCAGCAAGATTATTAGCAGAGCAGCATACCCCCTAGAAAGGGCTACAACGAGATCGCTGGCTTTCCTTCTATAGTTGGGCTACGTGCGACAGCTTTCTCTTAAAGAGCACTATCTCCTCAGAAGGGCCAATAAATGGCGGGCTAGGCCTCGAAACAGAACCATACAAGTAGATCAGACAATCAGAGGAGCCGAGCCCATACGAGCCGAGCTCGTGACAACGAGACAACATGTACTCACAGCCTATATCTACGCCGAGCAGTAAAGAATATATTTTCAGCATTTCATTACAGCCTATATCTATTCCAAGCAATAAAGAATATCTTTTCGGCATTTCATGTTTAGAGAAAGATTATTTCGACATATTCGCGGAAAATGCTTCTCCATCAAATAGGTCCCGATACACTCACAGACTTAATATAAGCAATTCGACAACTTGCACGACCCAAGGTCGGAACTCCGGGATCATCAAGCCCCTAGAAGGCAACTTCGAGCTCACAACAAGCTGTCTTCAAGCTTAAACTAACTCGATGACTCAGAGACTGCTATCAATCGCCATACAACTGGAAAAATCCGAAACTGTAAGACCCTAATGGGCAGCCTCGGCATAACCAGATCTACTCTACAAAACTGTAAGACCTCAACAGGCATGACAAAACTATAAGACCTTAACAGGCATGACAAAACTATAAGACCTCAACAGGCATGACAAAAACTGTAAGACATTAACAGGTATGAAAATCCTGATATTTAGGCTATACATCGCATTTGTAAGAATCCTTAAAGAGCATACCCTCGATATAGACGCCTAAACTATCACTAGGGATCGAAAATGGTTACGGCCAAACACATATGACTACAGTCGAAATGGCTGATACAACCAAAATAAATGCAACTCGGGGATGCCCGACTGTTGCTAAAAAATCACAGGCTATTACTCCGATATACTTCGGAAAGAACCGGTTAAAACAGGCTTCCCTCCACAGGCAAAAAACGAGCTCCGACAATGTCGGCTCCAAAATGTAAGAGCGTCGATCTACTCGACCTATGAGCTATGAACCTTATAAGGTGCTCGAAACACCGTCGACAACAACTTGAAATCGAGGTTCCTCTAGAACCGACGACGGGTCAGGCAAAACACTACAAAAAGACCTTAATGAGCGGATATAAAGCCTACACAAACAAGCCTATGGGCAAAAATAGCATAAGAGCCATTGTCACCAGCTAAGCAAGCCAATGGGCAAAAAACAGCATAAGAGCCATCGTCACCCGCTAAAAAATCTTGATAACTTGAGGATTAAAATGAGCTCGAATTGTAACCCGATTCGGAGACCGGATCCAAAATAGTTAACTATGCAAGCCTACGGGCCACATATTAAAGGTCTCTATGACCAAACGGCATAAGTGCTACTGTCACCAAGATCTCTATGAAATTTAAAGGTCGATTACAGCTCGAATCGCAATGCGACTCGGAGACTGGACCCGAAAAATGCAACGTGCCTAAGGGCACAACACAAGTGCCATTGTCATCGTCCGTAGATTCAATAAAATCTAAGGGTCGATTACAGCTCGAATCGCAACACGATTTGGAGACTGGACCCGAGAAGTGCAACATGCCTAAGGGCACGACGTAAGTACCACCATCGTCGGAAACTTAGTAAAATCTAAGGTTTCATTACAACTCGAATCGCAACGCGACTCGGAGACTGGGCCCGAAGTTTTCTATACGCCTACGAGCACGGCACAAGTACTATTGTCGCTAGGATCTCTATGAAATGTAAAGGCTAATTATAGCTCGAATCGCAATGCAACTCAGAGACTGAGCCCATAGATAGTTGAAGCGCACGAGCCCAAGGGCAAATCCGGGATCAAATCGACCCGGTAGGAACACCAACAAGCGAAAAAATAAAAGATATAAGTTGCGGGGTTCCCCCTCTTATTATTACATATCGATGGCAAGGCAAAATCTCGGCCCGCGTGTTATAACGAAAGCTACATATACACAATAAAGAAGGCAGGGAATATTCTTTCCCCTTTTTTCTGACAGCTACGGCCCGGCGGTCTCCTTCTCAGTATCCTCATCATCAGATATTAGGAACTTAGCATCGAACTCCTCTCCTTTAGCTTGTTCGATCTCATCCGAAAGATCAAAGCCACTGGCATGAATCTCCTCGAGGGTCTCCCTCCGGGACCTGCACCTCTTATACTCCCTGCTATTGTTTGCACGATCCAAGGCTTTCTTCAGCTCAGCCCTAGCGGCAGCAACACTTCTTGAATGAGCCACCATATCCTGCCCTGCCCTGGTATTATTTATTACAACCTCGGCCCGGACGTTTACCACCTCGATTTTCCCTTGATAGCTCGGACGAGAGCCTCGCGATCATCTTCACCCGAGCAGAATCACTCAAACGAGCAGCCTAAATTTGCGCCTCGAGAGGAGATATCACTGGCCTGAGCCCCTCTTTAGCCTCAGAATAGGCACTAACACGCGCGTGCAGCTCAACAAAGTCACGTTTGGCCGTGCCGACCTCGCCCCAGAGTTGTTCTAGCTCATCCACCTTGTCCTTTAACTGAAATAGCAACACGTCAGAGACGGCAAGACAAAAAAGGGGAATGCAGGCCAACGCGGAATGCATAATACCTATTTCTCCAAAAGGGCCTCCCGGGCACGGCTTCGGTCCGCCCCATGCCGTAAAGATACGAGCTCATCTTCCTTTGCCGTACAAAGAAATTTGAGGGATATTTCCCTTTCTCGAGCGTCCCACAACAAAGCCTCGCAATGAAGCAGTGCAGTTTTGAGCCTATCAAAAGCCTGAAGAAGAAGAGCTGGGTGAATAAAGGGAAGAGAAAGGAGCATGGGGCCAGAACATCCCTACCACGATCGAAAACTCACTACAAGGCCAAGACGATGAGCCTCACCGAGGGCCAAAGCGACCCCGAATGATGCATCAATCCCAAAATCTTGTCGGCCAACCTAATCACTTCCCCTCAGTCGTTGCGGAGAGGGCTCCTCACTGCAAGACTTCTCACACCGAGGAACATCTTTCCTTTTGCCACCGCTCCTTAAGACTTGGGACAGTAATCTCTCCTCCTCCTTCGGGGAATCTAGTCTCGCTTCGAATGAACTCCCAGCACATGCGACAAAGAAATCAAGCGAGTCAACAGAGCGGAAACCATTCCCAAAAAAGAAGAGGAACACCGGGCACATACCATAGTGCTTCGCCTCCCATCTCCCTTTTGAAAGATCTCGCCACTGGCGCTTATCATGAGCCCAACTAGCTGCCAGCCTACGAGACCATTCAGCTATATCAGGAACCTCGTCGGGCAACCAATGAGTTGTTGTAAGCATAGGACAGGAAGACATCATTATGGGGCCAACCTCATATGAAGAGAAAGACAGTTCGAACAAAGTACTTACATGCGGAGTTCCATTTCTCGGGGAATGGTAAAAATTCTCCGGGGATAATGTCGGTCATCCGGACTCAGACGAACTGATTCTCCGGGTACTTACGTCCGTTCCTTTACTTCAGTTACTAAAGAGGATGTTGTCGTGTCCTGAAGAGTAATTCTAACATCACTTGAGTCCAGTAACTGAACTCCAAGACTAGCTAACTGATGATCCTTATGGGCTATTCCCCTCTTTTCTGGCCGTAAATGCGATAGACTACCCATAGATCTACGGTTGAGGGCATCGGCTACTACGTTCGCCTTCCTCGTATGGTATAAAATATCCATGTCATAGTCTTTATGTAGCTCCAACCATATCCTTTGACGTAGATTCAATTCCTTTTGCTTGAAGATGTACTGGAGGCTCTTATGATCCGTATAGATATCAACATGAATATTCTACAAGTAGTGCCTCCATATATTTAGTGCTTGAATCACTGCGGCTAACTCTAGATCATGGGTCGAGTAATTCTTCTCATGCTTTCTTAGTTGTCTATAAGCTACAACCTTACCATGCTGCATCAATACACAACCCAATCCAATGCCGGAAGTGTCACAGTAGATAACCTAACCATTGGGCCCTTGTAGGAGTCTTAGAACTGGTGCTGAAGTTAATCTGTCCTTCAATGCCTGGAAACTCCATTTGCAAGCATCGGTCCATTGAAACTTAGCTCATTTCTTTATAATTCAGGAAATTCCCCTCTTCGGAGGCCCAAACCATATCCTTTATCCATCACAATTACGCCCTTAACCCACTATTAGGGTAGTATTTCATCTATTCTAAACGTTACTAGTCTTAGACTCCTTTAAGTTTCTTTCAGGCTATACTGAGCCTTCTGTAACTTAGAGAAATCATCAGCTTTCCTATGAACTTATCCCCAAGAACTTATCCATTCTCGTTACCTTTTTCACTCATCTTTTCTTATCCTTCCTCCTGTCTCCCTAAAACCTTGTCGCTCTACCATACTTTAGCTTGCAACCTACACATATCTATTTATACTTATTCTCAACCTTTCTTCAACTTGCTTGCACCATAGATTTCTTTATGTTATTCCGGAACATCAAGCGAGTCACCACATACCACTTTGGTCGAAGGTGCTTAAAAGAGAAGAAAATTCCGTTACAAGTTTCGTGTAACAACCTGCCAAACGGAGAAGCTACGAACCTTCATCTGTTTTGTGGGTCTAACCAAAGTCTTCACTGTCTCAGACTCTTGTGTATCCACTCAGATGTCTTCACGCGAAATGATATGTCCAAGGAAAGTTGTAGAGTTCAACCACAATTCATATATAGAGAATTTTGCATACAACTTCCCTTTTTGTAGAACTTTGAGCACAGTACGTAAGTGATCTGCATGCTCAACATCTAAACGATAATATACAAATATATATCATTGGTAAATGCGATCACGAACAAATCTTAAAAGGGGCCTGAACACACGATTCATCAAATCCATGAATACTGTTGGGGCATTGGTCAAACCAAACGACGTAACATGAAATTCAAAGTTCCCATATCTGGTCCTAAATTTTGTCTTTCGCATATCTTTATCCTTAAACCTTACCTGATGGTATCCAGACCTCAAGTCTATCTTTGAAAACACTTGGCACCTTGCAACTGATCAAATAAATCATCAATTCTCAGGAGCGGGTACTTCTTCTTGATCGTCACCTTATTCAATTGCCTATAATTAATACATATTCGTAAGAAACCATCCTATTTTCTCACAAACAACATAGGTGCTCCCCACAGTGACGTACTAGATCTGATAAAACCTTTTTCCAAGCAAGCCCCTTAGTTGTCCTTTTAACTCGTTCAGCTCTGCAGGGGCCATTCTATAGGGGGAATAGATATTGGATGAATATCTGGTAGTAGTAGGTCAATCACAAACTCAATTTCTCGCTCTAGCGGAAGACCCAAAAGCTCATCGAGAAAAACATCGGGAAACTCATTGACTACATAAAAGAACTGAATGGTTAATTACTCTACTTCCACATCCTAAAACCGAACTCAGTGATAAATATAGTCCTTTTTGATTATCTTTTTTGCCTTGAGATAGTAGATAAATTTACCTTTTGGTGACGCTTTAGTACCTTCCCATTTTAAAACGGGCTCTCTTGGGGATTGAAATTAAACCATCCTTGACCTACAGTTTATGCTAACATAACAAAAGGCCAACCAATCCATACCCATTATAATATCGAGTCCTACCAAACCGAACACCATGTACCTTATACTTGTTTATTATCAAGTCTATCACGGGCTATTATGGCAACATCCATATATATAAGTAACAATATTAAGACTTAACTCGCATAACCAATTTAGAGAACGGTTTATATACTTAGGGGTAGACTAAGCCATAGGCATATCACACCCAAAGCTATATACATGATACTGTCTGCAAAACCTCTAAGTAGGCATAACCATAATATATACAAGTCGGGAAGGGGCTCTCTACATCCTCATAAAACAACCAAACACATTTAAAACATTGACTTGCTAATATTCCAAGAAGAGGTGGAACTCTCCAACCAAAAACTGACACTTGGAGGAAGTCTAACGTAGAGGGTCCTTGCCTCGTCCTATATAAAAACCTCGATCGAACACACTTTGAAGTGGAAACTTCATGTACTTATTAGTTACCTTCCTCCTTTTAGACCGACTACTATCTTCTTCCTCTGCGTATCCCATAACATACATTGACAAACCTTGATTGACGACTCCCAAGACTGTGGACTATCCGGAACCTCAGAAGAGCTGGTATCCACAAATATTTTGACATAGTTTTGATCCTAGGTATGCCAATCCATGCAATACTACCCTCATATCTTGATCAACGTGTTGTGAAACTAAGGGCCTTGGTGAGGTCGGAACTCCTCTCACCCCATCTACTGCCGGAGCGGTCGAAACAACTCGAACGGATGACTCATGTGGATCTTTGGATGGATCCTCCTCAATAGAATCCATGATCTTTGATGGGTCTGAATCCATAGTATAACTTATATCTCTTTCTAACACATTCGTAGCCTTCTGTCCCGTGCTAGCGGTTGTATTCTTCGGAGGCATCGCTAAAAACCTAACATATCGTTAGGAACATGAATATTTATATCGCACGATCTAAGATAAGAAGCGAGGATAACATCCTATATGTCATGTAGCCTCCTATCTATAAGTGTGGTGCACAACACACCCATAAACAAGACTCTACTAGACATGGTCTGTAGACAACCCTAGGACAGAACTGCTATGATATCACTTTTGTCACGACCCAAACCGATGGGCCGCGACGGGCGGTTTGGGTCGTGACACCGCATTTCTGCAGCCCATTTTGCAACCACATAACAACAATACGAGCCTCATATCAACCGCAGAGTGAGTCAGTATGCTGGCTAATTTTGAGGTCAACTGTGCCGCCAATTATGCAATCACATAATTGATATGCGGGCCACATAGTAGTTGCATAACCTCCTTGGGGTTTTTGTGAAAGGCCGTTATGCGGTGCATTATGCGACAGCAGAACAAGTATGCGGGCCCGGGTAGTACATTCAAGTCTGAGGGCTACTTTTGCTTTCCCTTTTGCGGGCCGCATATCAGTTATGAGATCGCATATGCGACCGCAGATTGAGTTAGGGCTCCTATTTTCTAACTTTTAAAACCCAACCTCATTCCGTTAAAAACACTCCATTAGACTCTCTTGTTCCATTTTCTACTATATTTAGAGTGAGAGAAAGAGTTCTGGAGGGAGCAAATGATCCTCACTAAGTCACTATTAGATCCTTGCCCAATACTTTGAAGATTATCAAGTAAAGTTGCTAAGCCTTCATCCTAAGAGGTAAGAACTTGTACCCTAACCTTTGATTTCGAAATCCATGCTAGAATAGGTAATTAACAAGTGGGTTCATGGGTATAAGGATGGAATTTCTTGCATGCATGTATGAAAAAAAGGGTATGAGGAGACTATGAGCTAAAAATATAACAATGGGGTGTAGGATGATAGAATCTCTCACAAAAAGGTCTTAAAATTATAATGCACACTTAGTGCTTGATAATGTGCCCAAATGAGCTAGAATCTTGATTATCCATCTAATTTTTTGTTCAACATGTAATTCATATAAAATAGATCGAAGTTTCTAGGAGTTCCATAATTATTGTAAGAATTTAAGGAAAGCTCTATTGAGGTATGCATGGCTAAAACCCCCTTCTTCTTAGAAATTGAGCTCCCATGGTGTCCATATAAATGTTGTAAGTCTGAAAATTTATAAATGTAGTACTTGTTATTTCAAGTGAAATGATGTTGCAAGATTATATGTGGAAGGTGTGTTTCAATGTGCACAATATGCTATTTTTGGTAAATTGAGAATGTGTGAAGAATGTGAACTGTATGCTAAAATGTCTAGATTCGAAGTCAAGTTTAAATTGAGATTGTTATGCCAAACTATGTGAAATTCTCTCTATGCTTACAACTTGAATTGCTCTTGTATGTGTCTAATATCTCAAATTACACTGGTTAATGTTGAAAGTGGAAATGATGTGAAACGTGGGGGAAAAGAGTTTGAATAATGAAATTTGGCCTAGTGCCAGGTATGATGTGATAATTGTGTCCCCAAGTGCCTATGAGCTGATATATGTGAAATAAAGATTGAAATGAGATGATTGGTAGAAAAGGAAAAATGTCTTGGTAAGACGTCCTAGCCGATCGGGTCGTGATCGGATGCCATGCTACACACATGATGGTATTGTGCTAATATTGATACCAAGAAAGTGAGAATGAAATTGTGACTGAGGTACATGTCTCATATGAGGCAACCTAGCCTATCGGATCGTGATCGGACTCCGTGCAAGAAAGCGGTGGTATTGAGAATAATGATGCAACAGTATAAAATGTCCTAACCTAAAGCTATGGAAATTATGTGAAAGCCATGTGATTCCTTTTACTTGATTATATGGTGATTGTTTAATGCTCGTGTTAGTACTTATGATTTCTCTGTTCTTGTATGGTTGTTCTTTCTAATAGAATGGTGTTTAGTTATACATACTAGTACTATTCCATTGTACTAACGTCCCTTTTGTTGGGGATGCGACATCTTTTGAATGGATGTAAGTGGTATCATAGTAGACAGTGCTGATCGCAAGTAGCAGAGCAGCCTCCTCTCAGAAGTCTTGGTGAGCCCTTTTTCCTTCAAGGGTTATGTTGTACATCTTTTGTTATAATTTCCACTTATGAGGTATAGCCGGGGCCTTGTTGTCGGCATTATCACAACTTTCCTTTGTATCCTTAGAGGCTTTGTAGACGTTTGTGTGGGTTATGTACGAGCATTGGATGGGTCACTAGACTATGTTGTAATTCTAAACTCTTGTTTCCTCTAAACGGTAAATGTATGAAATTTGGAAATTTAACTATGGTTTAAGGATTGTAAAATAAAATAAACTTGCAGTGTTTCATGTATGATCTTTCCTACTGTCTAATTTAAATGAAAGCCTGGTTTATTGATCATAGTGAGTTGGGTAGAAGGTGTCTAAAAGGTTTGCTCAGTTGGGTTCACTCGATTGAGCGCCGGTCACGCCTTAATAGGTTGGGGCATTACACAAAGTAAATAAGTTTGTGGATTCTTTTATGGATCATTTCTTTCATGTAGAGACTAGGATAGCCAGTGCCACCGAGTTTGAGAACTTGATGCAAGGTATTATGAGTGTGTGGGAATACCATCTATAATTTACGGATCTTACCAAGTATGCTATCCAAATAATGAGCAACATATGATGATACATATGAATGAGTGGAACTAGGGTCAAATAATATGGAAGCATCTCTATGGCATAAAAAGACAATACATGTGATCACTGCGTATGTAGCAACGACCTCTTGCCTGGCGGGAAAGCATAGCATTGATCCTGACCGCCACCTGATTGACCTCCCCCTCTAGGGGGACATCTAGCTACCTGAGCCCAACCCCAGGTTGGCTGAGCGGGTAGTGAAGTAACTGGTGCGGAAGTTAGAACCCGGCCTCTCTACTAAATTGGTTCTCCAAAACAATGGGGACACTACCTCAACACATTTCCAAACTTCCGCACTCGAAGCAATTCCAATTCGCCAATGGTGGTGGAGACTGAATCAGAACCGGAGAACTAGAAAAGCTACTAAAAGAACCTTGTACAGATGAACCCCTAAACTGATGGAGCATGAGATGAACTCGAAGCTGGAAGGGCATTGAGAGATGACTGACCCAGATGAGCACTGTATGAATCATGGCAAGCTGATACACCACGATGATTCGGATGAGCCATCTAAGTGGGATTATAATGTCAACCCCTAGTGTGGTGTGACTTCCCTACAAAAGAAAAACCACCCAAACCACGAGGCCTCTTGGACTCCCTCTCCTCACTCTCCTGACTACAGGCCTATTCTATCAGCCTAGCAACATCAACCACCTTGTCGAACCTTGTACCTAATGCAATGTCCCGACTCATGATGAAGCGTAGTCCATAGTTGAGGCCATCAATGAACCTTCAAATCCTCTCCCTCTCAATGGGATACAAACAAATCGCATGACGAGGCAACCCTGAAAATCTCATCTCATACTAGGTCACGGACATACCCTCTTGGCGTAGCTACTCAAACTACTTACGCAACTCTTCTCTGCAGGTCTGTGGAACAAACTTCTCTAAGAAGTGAGCTGAGAACTCATGCCACATAACAGGTGTAGCGGCAGCTAGCCTGTTCAACTCATAGGCCTCCCACCATCTGAAAGCTTCCCCCGATAGCTGAAAAGTAGTAAATGAGACTCCATTGGTCTCCAAAATACCCGCCATGTAAAGGATCGATTGGCACCTATCTAACAAATCCTGAGCATCCTCTAACTCAGACTCACTGAATGCTAGAGGCCTAAGCCTCCCTAACCGCTTTAGCCTCTTCTATTCAACCTAGGCTCTGATACCAACTTGTTACAACCAAATCTCAATGTGTCGTAATGGCGCCTATCACAGTACTAGGCAAGCCGACAATCACAAATAACTATGTATATTAAATTGAAAACATGATGTAATAAGTATAATAGTGAAAAATCTCATAATAACATATAAGGCTACTAAAATACAAAATCCCCAAAATCCGTTGATGTGCCATAGAATTTCCGCATATTTGATACCAATTACTTAGATTTTAGCTCGTCTCTTAATGCATTTTTAGTTATTTCTTATCAAGTTTGGTTGTTTTGTAGTGCATGAGACTTCAACATGGAAAAGAAGTCAAATAGTCACAAAGACAGAAATGCTGCAAGTATGTGACCACATAAGTGAAATGTGGACCGCATAATCCGCATGATTACCTAAAACTGAAGAAGAGTGGCTGGCCAAATGAAGAGAAAAATATGCGGCCCATTATGCGGTCGCATAACACTTTTGCGAGCCACATAATGACCGCACAATTTCAAGTGAAGAAGTTGCTCAACACATTTGCGATGGGAAAATGCGGTCACATAACAAATATGCAGACCGCATAATTCATATTCGTGGATTCCTGGAACCTCTGATCTACACATCTATGATGCGTACGAAAATTATACGGACCGCATACATGTTCCGCGACCATTATGCGGTCGCAGAAGTCGTCTGTATGGGAAAGTATGTTCGATTTTAACCACGACTTTTGGTCCACTATAAAAAGAATAACTACGGTTTTTGTGGGTCATTCAAGTATGAAAAAGGGCCTACATTGAGAGCATTGAATACTCCATTAATTTGGAAGCTTGTTAAAAGTAAATCTTGCACTTTTGTAAGCTTTATGACTTTATTTATTGCTTTGTTCTTGTATTTTAGTATGAGTAGCTAGTTTTAAATACTAAGGTTATGGACCCTAGATGGTTGGTTGATATTTATTCATTTCTTGTGCTTTATTTTTTGTTGGTGGTTGCAAACATTAACTTACTCCATCTTATTCTTTCTTTACTTGGAAAAGTGGGTTAGGGTTTGGTAGAAGCGAATATCAAGAACTCAATACCTTAAATCTTGCTTAATAGAATCGCTTAGGAATAAATGGGTTCTACTTGGCATAAATAGGTTGTTCTTAATCTGCAACTCTTTTATATTTCGGAAAATTATAAAGAGAAAATACTACCCAACTATTGGAAATATTGGGTAGTCATTTAGAAACCATTTGTATATCAAAGGACTTTCCATTAGAAATATATCATATTAACACCGATAGTATTACATTTCATTGACGGGGAGACAACCTTGGTTTTCTTAATCAAATTATTCACATTTTCATAACAAAATTAGTTATCTTATAAAATCACAACTATATCATTCTCTTGTTAAGCAAAAGGAATAGAATTACGACCTAAGTCAAGTTTCACACTACTCAAGTAATCTATTCACACCTATTCCCTGTGGGATTCGACGCCAACCTTGTTGGGTTATTGTATTTGATGTCGACCGCCTTACACTATTTAATTAAAGTGTAATTTCAGCGTATCAAATTTGGTGCCGTTGCCAGGGAATACGGTTTTGAAATTACTAATTAGTGTGTGCTTTACTTTACGTCTTTTTCTATTCCATCACACTTTTTCTTGTTTTGCTTTGTGATGATAGGAAAACATGGTTGAAGGTGAGGAAGAAGAAAATCCTTTTGTGGACATAGATGAGTACATCGAGGATACAAATGTTATTGTACCACCGAGAGTTGATGCTGCCACTTTCAAGGTGGAACACGGTTTAATCCTAATGCTCAAAGTAGAGGGGTTTCTCAGAAATTCCACCGACGATGATCCGACACAACATCTCAGAAATTCCTGGGTGTGTGTGCGATGCACAAGCAGAACAATGTCTCAGATGATGCCTTAGGATTGAGGGTGTTCAAGTACTCACTAAGCGGAGAGACGAGGAAATAGATTCAAAATTTACCGCCAAATTCCATCCATTCTTGGCCTGAACTTGTCCGAGCATTCCTAGCTAAATGGTTCCCGCAAAGCAAGAAATCTGAGCTCCGGGATAAAATTTTCTTTTTCAAGCATCTACCGGGAGAACATCTATATGAGGCATGGGATCGATTCAAGTTATATTTGGTAAGGTCGTCAAATCATGATTTTTCAGATTCTATCATGTTGGAGAAATTCTACATGGGTTTGGATTTGCTATGAACCAATCTATAGCCAAGAATGCAACTGATGGATCTTTTATGGATAAAACATTTGTGAGGATCATACAAATCCTTGACAAAATGGAAAAAAATAACCAAGCTTGGCACTCATTGAAAACCACAGGTGGAATTGCATACGGTACTCCTTCCTTGACCAACATGATTAAGGAGAACCAAGAAAGAGATCAAGTAATTGCCGAGCTTGCCACCAACGTCAATGTGTTAACAAAGATGTTCACTGAAAGATAAACAAAAAAGATGAATATGGTGGAAGATGTTCAACCCACATCAAATGAAGATTATGAGGAAGCAAATTATGTCAACAACTTTTAAGGAGGTTATCAAAGGAAACAATACCAAGGTTCAGTACAACAAAACCAATGGAGGCCTGACCCATAAGGGCAAGGGAACCAACAGTGGCGAAATGACCAAGGTAGTTCAAATAAAGGGAATTGGAGTAACAACAACAACAACTTTTCAAATCGTAGTTCAAACCCTTATGTTCCTCTAAAAGGACTATATTCAAATCAAGGTTCCTCAAGTGATTCCAATCTAGATATGCTTGAGAGAGTAGTGTAAAATCAAGATAGGTCTGACACTTCAATGAGGAATATGACCGAGCTTGTCAGTTCTCATACCGCATCTATTCAAAAGTTGGAGATGCAAATGAGAGATCTCTCAAGAGAGAAAAATCCAAAGCAAAAGGGGACACTCCCAAGTGACACAATTGCAAACCCAAAGGGTAATGGGTGTGGTCCAACTTCTCATTGCATGGAAATTACAACTCAGAGTGGGAAAGTACTTCAAGGAGAGAATGAACAAGTGGTCAAAGTGGAAGATTCCGAACAAGAAGTTGAGGCACAAGTTGAATTGCCAATTGTTGTTGAAGCTAAAAAGGTTCCGGAAGAGTTGAAAGTTCAAGAAGTGAACTGGGAAGAGGTTATGGAAAAGGTGAAAGAGACGCCAAAAACTCTAGCACCAATTCCTAGACTTCCTCCTCACTTTCCTCAAAGACTTGCTAGGAAGGTTTATGATAGCAAACTCGAGAAGTTCTATGACATTCTCAAGCAATTATCGGTAAATATTCCATTTGTGGAAACATTTCAAGAGATGCTGAGTTTTGCTAAGTATTTGAAAAACATGATCACCAAGAAGAAAACCACCAAGAATGAAGTGGTGAATGTGATTCACCGGGTTAGTTCCATCATTGCAACAACCATCATTCAAAATAAAGAAGACCCGTGAGCTTTTACCATTCCATGCACTATTAGGGCGCGCGATTTTGCAAGAGATCTTTGTGATAATGGGGCTAGAATCAATTTAATGTGTCTTGCTATTTACAAGCAAGCGGGGTTAGGTATTCTGAGGCCTACAAGTATGAGGTTGCAAATGGCCGATCATTCAATAAAGAGACCGGTGGGAATTATTAATGATGTGCTTGTAAAAGTGGGAAATTTCCTCCTCCCCACCGACTTTGTGATCCGTGATTGTGCTGTTGACAAAGAGATCCCTATCATCTTGGGAAGGCCATTTCTTTCTACCGGAAGAGCACTCATGGATTTGAAACGAAATGAGATCAAGTTCCAAGTAAATGATGAAGAGGTCACATTCCAAGTGATCAAGGGTATGAAGTTGCCAAATGCAAATGAAAGCATCTCAGTCATTGATATTGTTGATGAGGTAGAAGACGCAATTGAGATGAAGATGAAAGAACAATGCCTTGGTGAGGCATTGGTGGCTATTTTGGTAAATTTTGATGGTGAAGATATGTAGGGGTACATGGAATTGGTGAAAGCATTAGAAGGACTTGGGTCCTATGCTTATGCTCCAAAGAAACTTTCTCTTGACTTAAAGAATAGAGTCACTCCTCCTGCCAAGCCTTCAATTATTGAACCGCCACAACTTGATCTCAAGCCACTTCCACCGCACTTGAGGTATAAATTTCTTGGCTCTAATGACACTCTACCGGTAATCGTTTCTTCTTTGTTGAATTATTTGCAGGTAGAACAACTGTTGAATGTCTTGAGGGATCATAGGCAAGCTATTGGGTAGACCATAGCGGACGTCCGAGGGCTTCCGGCCGGAATTTTTGAACACAAGATACAATTGGAGCAAGAGAGCAAACCAAGTGTGGAGCATCAAAGAAGGTTAAATCCTTCCATGCAAGAGGTGGTAAAGAAACAAATTATCAAATGGTCAGATACCGGGGTGGTCTACCTGGAAGATCAAGAGAAGACAACGTTCGCATGCCCATATGGGACTTTTGCTTTTATTCGGATTCCATTTGGGCTATGCAACACTCCGGATACTTTCCAACGGTGCATGATGTCAATCTTCTCGGACATGGTGGAAGATTTCTTAGAGGTGTTTATGGATGACTTCTCTGTAGTGGGTGATTCCTTTAAGCATTGTCTTGATAACCTTAGACAAGTGCTCAAAAGATGTGAGGAAACAAACCTTGTGCTAAACTGGGAGAAATGCCACTTCATGGTGGACAAGGGAATTTTTTTGGGACACAAAATTTCCAAACAAGGCATAGAGGTTGACCGGCCAAAGATCGAGATCATTCCAAGATTCCTCCACTTATTTCAATAAAAGGTGCCCGAAGCTTTTTAGGGGTACGCCAGCTTCTAAAGGCGTTTTATCAAGGACTTCCCCAAATTTGAAAATCATATGTGCAAACTCCTTGAAAAATATGCAAAGTTCATATTTGATGATAAGTGTCTCAAGGCTTTTGAGGAATTGAAAGAAAATCTCACCACGACACCTATTATTGTCCACCTGATTGGTCTCTTCCATTCGAACTCATGTGTGATGCTAGTGGTGTAGCTATTGGGGTGGTTCTTGGCCAACATCATAACAAGATCCTTCACCTTGTCTACTATGCAAGCAAGACACTTAATGGCGCTCAGATGAATTACACTAAGACTGAGCAACAACTTCTCACCATTGTCTATGCTTTCAAAAAGTTTCGGGCTTATTTTTTGGGGTCCAAAGTGATTGTTTACACCGATCATGCTTCTCTTCGTTATCTTATGGCAAAGAATGATGCCAAACCAAGATTTATTCGATGGGCCCTTTTGTTGCAAGAGTTTGACTTTGAAGTCAAGGATCAGAAAAGGATAGAAAATCAAGTTATGAATCACCTATCTAGGCTTGAAGAGGCAGGAAAACCAAAAGAAGACCTTGAGATCAATGATTCCTTTCCAAATGAGCACATATTGGCATTGTCTAGCACATTCTCTCCTTGGTATGCCGACATCGCTAACTTCTTGGTTAATGATCTTATTCCCGATGGATTGGAGACTTATCAAAAGAAAAAGTTCTTGCTGGAATGTAGGCAATACTATTGGGAGGAATCCTTTTTGTTCTGAATTTGTGCCGACAACATCATTCGGTGGTGTGTTCCGGAAGATGAAGTAATGACAATTCTCAAAGCATGCCATGATTCTCCAGTTAGGGGTCGTCATGAAGAAAACCGGACAGCTGCAAAGGTGCTTGAATGTGGCTAATATTGGCCATCGATCTACCAAGATGCAAATCAAGTAGTCAAGGCATGCGATCAATGTCAAAGAAAAGGGTCAATATCCAAAAGACATGAGATGCCTATGAATTTTTTATTGGAGGTTGAGATCTTTGATGTGTGGGGGATAGACTTTATGGGCCCTTTCATGAGCTCTTTTGGCATGACCTACATCTTGGTGGTTGTGGACTACGTATCCAAATGGGTTGAGGCAATTGCCTTGCCTAGCAATGAAGCAAGGAGTGTGACCGCATTCTTGAAGAAGAACATATTCACACAGTTTGGTACCCCAAGGTCCATCCTGAGTGATGGTGGTTCTCATTTCTGCAACAAGACTTTTGTTGGGCTGCTTGAAAAGTATGGTGTAAAGCATAAGGTGGCCACACCCTATCATCCTTAGTCGAGTGGTCAGGTTGAAGTTTCTAATAGAGAAATCAAAAACATCCTAGCAAAAAGTGTCAATGCAAATAGGACCGACTGGTCAAGGAAGCTAGATGATGCATTGTGGACGTATCGCACAACATTTAAGACTCCCATTGGCAATTCACCGTACCAATTGGTTTTTGGAAAAGCATGTCACTTGCCAGTGGATCTCGATCACAAAGTCATGTGGGCATTTAAGAAGTTGAATCTTGACTGGGCCAAGGCTACTAAGCTGAGAATGACACAACTCAATGAGATGGAGGAATTCCGTCTCCATGCCTATGAGAGTGCAACCATGTACAAGCAGAGAATGAAGTTTGTCCATGACAAGAAGATCTTGAAGCGGGAGTTCAATTCCGGTGACTTGGTCTTACTCTTCAATTCAAGACTCAAGTTATTTCCAGGAAAACTCAAGTCCAAATGGTCTGGCCCGTTCAAAGTTGTGGGTGTGTCCCCTTATGGTGTTATTGAACTGGAGTCGAAGGATGGAACTCGAACTTTCAAAGTGAATGGTCAAAAAGTCAAGCATTACCTCGGTACCACAGGAAAAAGACACTTGATAGAATAATTCGCTATAAAGGATAGTCCAATATCAGTCCCCACCAATGAATAGCCCAAAAGGGGTCAACTGCGCCGTGCCGCGATGTTAAATCAAGTGTTGCTTGGAAGGCAACCCATGTGTGGTAACACCCTTTTGTAGTTTTTCATTTATGTAGTTTAGATTGAGCAAGTTGACGTGTGTGTTAGAGTGTATGTAGTCCTAAAATATCATGAACAAGGTCCTAGTGTTGAGAAAACTGAAGGAAAGAAAGGTCCAGAGTTGGCGACAGATATGCGATCGTATAATGACTATGCGAACCGCATAGTCATCGCATACACAGGAAGAAAAATTGGTCAACTTGGTGTTCAAAAATGTGGTAAGTTTTTCACTTATGCGGCTCGCATAACAACTTTGCGATCGCATAATGCATCGCAAAGTTAGTTTAGGTTGCTCAGTCATTAGTCCATCGCACAACACATATGCGATCGCATAATGTGTTATGCGATGGACTTATGCACAGCAAACACGACAGCTACAAAACCCTAACCTTCCGTATTTTTCATCCTCACTCTTATCACACAGTAAAAATAATCAAAAGAACTAAAAAATATGAGCAAGGAAAGAAAAGAGAAAAGATCAAAAAAAAGAAAAATTACTCACAAAGCAAGGAATCCACTCACATGAAGCATATCGGATTTTCCTAATCTTTCTCAACTTCTAGTATGATTTTCTTCTCCCTCTCATAATTGTGATTTATGTTTCTTCCTGAATTCTGAGCTCTATGATCGTTCCCCTGATCCCCTAAATTCCCTTTGAGTACGGTAGAAACCTGGTGAGGATTTGGTTGAGTGACTGTATGGGTTCTTGTTGATGAAACAAAATGGGGGATGTCTGAGTACCCCTCTTATCTTAAAACGACTAAGTGTCCTATAACAACAATAAGGAATCTAAGTAGGTAGTAATAGGAAAGCATGTGAGTGTGATGTGCACATGGTGTGAAGAACATGTGAGTGTGGTCTGCATTTTGAAAAGAAAAAAAGGGGGGGCACTGTTTCATTGAAGAAGACAATCTTTGCGGGACGCATAATTGGTTTGCGGTCCACAAAGTTATCCAAAAAGACCCCTAGGTGGTCCACTACAAAAAGGGTTATACGACCGTGTTTGTGATCGCAAACCACTTATGTGGTTCGCATACGTGCCGCAAACAGAGACAGACCATTAGCCCATCTGGTGAGAAGAAATACGAACATTTTGTGATCGCATAACTAAATATGCGCTCTCTTTTGCGATCACATAATCATTTTTGCCTTTTATGTTTTGCACATCTGCGATGGGTTTGCATACCGCATAGTAGTTATGCGATCGCACAACCCATCGCATAAGATACTGACTTCTTTCCTTTATATCAATGTAATTCCTATGCTATTTCACGCACTCACACAATGTTTCATCATCAGGAATGACACCAAAGAAGTCTCTTCCAATGCGATCACCTCGCGCTCGTGGAAAGAAACGGGTTGCTACCCCGAGCCAACAAGCCCAAAAAGCCAAACATCATCGGGCTCAGGATATTCGCATTACTTCTGAGCACCCTTCCAAGTCTGAAGAGGGGGAGGCACATAGTGACCTCAAGCCATCTGTTGACCTACAGGATGAGGGACGAAGGAAGATGGTGGAGGATCTTAATCTCTAGTTTGGAGTCATATACTCCATGAATCTGTATAAAGAAGGGCTATCAAAGAGAAATATTCTCAAGGAGAAGCAGTTGAGTCTAAACGAGCTGAAGGAGCACTACCCTCATGTAATCGAGAATATCAAGCAGAGGAAATAGGAATTCTTCACTGAGGTCCCCAATGAATACAATGAGACACTTGTGAGGGAATTCTATGCTTCTCCTGGTGTATCAAGGACTACTGAGCATAGAAGAAACAAGATATTTGCACAATGTATCCTAGTTCGAGGGGTGTAAGTTCTCTGTGATGACGCAACAATTAATGACCTGTACTTTGAGGAGTGGAGGCTAGGCACAGCTGAGTATGAGGCTAAGGTAGCTAACAAAAACAACGAGCACGCCTGGATTTCCTCTATCATAGCAAAGGGGACACCAACCTGGATTTACCCTAAACACAAGATTTGCAAGAAGGATCTCACACGGGAGGGTCGATATTGGCTAAGCTTTGTCACATCCCTTCTGATGTCGTCTAGGAATGAAACTGACATCAACATTGAAAAGTCACTCCTCATTGTGTGCATCATGACAGGCATAAAGATTGATGTGGGAGAGATTATATTCAGGGAGCTAGGAATCAGAGCAAACTATAAACAAACATCACTTCCGTTCCCATGTTTGATCACTGCTCTCAACAAAGCTATAAATGTGCCTCCTAAGTCAAATCATGTCAAACTTGATAAAGCTCTCAAGGATATTGACATCATGCGGATCAGTGACACAGTTAACAAGGAAGCTGCAAATCAACCAGAGATTCGAATTCCTTCTCCAGCAGACTCATCAGCATCAGAGGTCCCAACACTGCCTAACACCTCTCAGGTCCCAACTACCTCCACAGCTACTCCATAGTATACCACTGCACAGCCCCAGGTCCCCTTACCAGCTCTTTCCAAGCAGTGTCTACTAGCTCAGCACACCAATGCTAAGGTAGTCTGGCTGATAAAAGAAATCCCAAACCTTATCTGGCAAGTATTGATCCCTGTCCAATCCTTAATGAGTGTTCTTCAACAGCAACATAAAAATTATGAGGATCGCCTAAAGCACTTTGAAGTGCATCTTGGGAAGGTCGAGCGAGGTGAGGTTGGAGGTATGCCTCGGCTCAAGAAGGATGCTAATGAATTGAAAGCAGAGCTACAGAAGATGTTGAGTTTGGAGTTTGACTTGACACCCTTCCTCCCGAAGGAAGGTGAGTAGGGTGCTGGCACTTCCATTCCAAGAATGGAATTTTATTTCACAAACTTGATGACAGCTCTAGAGGCATAGAGTGTTGAGACCTCAAAGGCTGCAACTCATCCTGTACACATTGACATTCCTTTAGAGGAGGGATCCGGAGATACCGAGGAGTCTGATGAAGGGGATGCAAAAGATGAGGAAATAGATGAGGATGCACTGGTAGAGGACACAGAGGGTCATCGGGACAAGGGTAAACAGGTTGCAGTTTCTACAATTACACAGGATGAAGAGGAAGCAGTTGGGCTGACAGCAATTGCACATTCTTTAGCGAATATGGTCGCCAAGGCACTTCCATCAACCACTCAGCCTTCACTAGGCGAGGCTAGTAGCTCCTAGGCCCCAAACCTAGCCTTATAGCAGGTGGAGCTTCCTGGTCCTGCCTCACAACAGGTGGAGCTTCCTGCTCCATCCTCACAGCAGCTTGAGCCTACTGCTCTAGTTCTGGAGGACACCACCTAGTCCTAGGTTCCACCAGGTGCACCTTCAGTACCAGCAGATGACCCCATAACTGCCCTAGATGTTTCAGCTCCTCCGAGCACCTAGTGCGCCCTAGGAAGTCCCTGAGCTTCTTTTTTACATTATTCATGCATTGAGGACAATGCATGATTTTTGGTTGGGGGTGGGGTAGTTATGTTTTGTACCTCATGTTTTGGGTAAATATTGTACATAAACTCTTTACTCTTGTGGTATAGTTTCATAATTAGCAATGTATAGTTTCATAGTTAGCAATGAATTCCTCTTGGTTTTTCTTTGTCGGGTTCTTTTCCAAGTGTGTAATAGTAGAACCACGGTAGTAGCATGAAATATTTTGACTTAGCTGGTGTTGATTTTTCTAGCTTCAAGCATGTGATAAATTGTGTAAACACATGGTACCCTTCCTTTTTTGCGTATATAAAAAAAAAATATGTTTGGTTAGTCATTCTTGTGAATTTGAGGCTCGCTCTTTGACTTTATGCTTATTCAGAATCATACATATCTTGAGATGAAAGTTTTGAGTTGCCTTGTATTCGCTTGAGGGCTGAAACTATGTTAAGTTGAATAATTCATGCGTTGTGAGTAAGTGAGGATTTGTATAAATAATGCATATGCTTAACTTGTGATTTCTAGAACTTGTCTGGTTGGTTTCTTAGTGCAACTCTCAGGTTAATGGTTGGATGCTAAATTGATCTTAGGCTCTCTTTGTGACTACTAGCTAGTTTTGCCCAAATTGACCTCATTGGTACATTAATTACCCTAGTTACCTCTATTGAGCCTTTAACCTTTTATTGGTTACCACATTACAAACCTTTACCCCTTCTATTAAATAATTCCGTCTTTTGAACCCATCCCTCCTTGAATGAGTAAGAATGAGGCTAAAAGCCTAAGTTGGGAGTGCCGTTACAAAGTGAAAATTGGTAAGGTTTACTACTGTGTGTAAAGTAAAAAACTACAGTAACCTCCAAGTTGTGTATATAACAAAATGCAAGCCCCCCAATATATATATATATATATATATATATATATATATATATATATATATATATATATATATATATATATATATATATATATATATATAAGAGAAAAAGAGTGGAGTCTTCTGGAAATTGAAGAAATACTTTGAGGTGGTTCTAGGTCGGTAACCCGAGGTAAATAAGTGTTATGTAGTAAAGGAGCATAATGTATGTAGGGTTCAAGGAGGGTATAGCCACTACATTCCCAAATATTCATCCAACCCATCCTGAATCCTACATTTTAACCCGTGAAAAGTCCTTAGTGATCTACAGTCAATCATTCCTGAGATAGCGGCAAAGTTAAATAAGGGCAAGCATATGGACTGATACTTGTAGCATGTAGCTTTCGTTCCGAGTGCTAGAGTGTTTTGATTGCATCCCCTGAACATATGTGTGAGTGGGGATTTTCTTTGTTGTGAGCGCGTATGAATTGTAAGATTTAGCAGAAGTTAGGTTCTTGAAGTAGAACACAAGTTCACATAGTTCTGAATAGCATTTTGTCATTTTGGTCGAGGCTCTAAGGTCACGAGTTGATTAGTCGAATGGTTAAGTGATAAGTTGTCCTCCAGGAAGGATAAATAAAATACATTACATGCTTGTTAGATGTCAGTCAAAACCATCTATAGTCATTATTGTTTTGTGATATGTCGAAAATAGAAGTAGTATAGAATAGGATAATTTTGTTTTAGCTGCTTGAGGACAAGAAAGAGTTTAAGTTGGGGGTGTTGATGTACCGTAGAATTTCAGTATATTTGATACCAATTACTTAGATTTTAGCTCATCTCTTAATGCATTTTTAGTTAATTCTTAACCAGTTTGGTTATTTTGTAGTGCATGAGACTTGAAGACCCAAAAACATGGAAAAGAAGTCAAACAGTCACAAAATGACAGAAATGTTTCAAGTATGCGACCGCATAAGTGATAACTAGGGATTTTGATACATTTTATACTCCTTCTTGCTTACGCTTTGATTATAAATTCATACAAAATAGTCCCAAAAGGCTCACAAGTTGTGCTTGATTGCAGTTTTGATCCACAAAGTGACTACAATGTCAAAGATCAACTCAAAAGGAGTGAAACCTGCACAAGTACTGAAGACAAGACAAACTCAGGAAAAACAGGCCTAGTGCGGCCGCACTACACTTTGTGTGGTCCGCACTAGGGAGATTCAGAGAGCATGTATTTCAGGCATTAAGACAGTGCAACCGCAGAAGGTTTTGTGCGGTCCGCACTGAAGGCAATACGGTCGCACTACCATTCTGTGTGGTCCGCAGAGCCAAGATTCAGAGAAATGCCAAGTTCAAGGATTGAAGCTTGTGCGGTCCGAGATTAATTCTGTGCGGACCGCACTAGAAGCCTCCGCAGCCGCAGTCCATTCTGTGTGGCCCACAGAGCCTGGGTTCAGATAGTCAAGTTTTCAAGTTCAAGAGCCTAGTGCGGCCGCACACCATTTTGTGCGGTCCGCACTAACCCCGCAGGGGCATTTTTGTCCAGTTTTTTCAGCTTAGTATAAATAGAATCTTTTTCCATTTTTAGGGTATCAGACATTTTAGAATAGTTGTTGCGCTCATGAGAACGTATCTTGTAGACAATTTGGGCATTTTTACTTACGTTTTATCATTGAATCTTTGTATTTAGCTTAGCAATTAATTAATATGTGTTCATATTCATCTATTCCTCTGTTTTTCTCTTCAAGTATGAGTAGCTAGACCCATTAGCTAGGGTTGTGGCTCAATCCTAGTGTGGGTAATTGATGGGTGTTGCAATTTAGGGCTAGATTGACTATGGATGTTTTCTATTTGGGTTAATTTCATGGTTTAATTACTGAATTAGTGGTTGGAAATACTAGTTTGTGCTAAGTTGACTTGGGCTCTTCTTGAGAAAGATAGCCTAAGTCTCCAAAATTGATCCAACAAGGAATTGGGATGGACACAAGAGAATTGATAGTCCCAATTAAAGGGGTAAACCTCGAGAGAGTAATACCCGACTTGAACCCTAGTTGCTTGAGCAAATATGCATACCCAATTGTTCTTAAGAAAGTCAATTGGGCAAAATCATTCATTCTACCGAGAGGTGTGATAGTGAGTAATATCGAGCAACGGTTATAACATATTCCCCAATCATATCAATCATGTCTCAAATGCAATTATCCGTTAATTGGCCACCTAGGTGAAAGTCACTACCCTAGTGCCTTTTAGAATATTTGAACAACTTGTAGCATTTTACTCTTAGCTTAATCTAGTTGCAATTATAATTTGTAGTTTGATAATAGTAGAATTATAAATAAACCCAAAAATGAATAGAAGTGCAATTTGGAACCAATACGCAATCCCAACCTAAATAGATACTCAACTCCCTTTCTAGCTCTCTGTGGAAATTGATCCCGACCCAAAATCGGGTAAAAGCTATTGCGACCCCCTCTCGTTAATATTTAGTTGTGCGGGGTAGGTTGCGACCACTTTTTGGCATCGTTGCCGAGGAGCTAACGGTTTTGGCTATCTATTTAGTTAGTTTTGTGTATTGTTCTTCTTTCCTTCTTTGTTACTTACTTGTTTGTGTCACTACTCAGGTACCAATATGGCTTTGAACAACGCTAATGACCCTCTTGGAAACCTAATTGCGGGGGAGGAGGTAGATGATGTTGAGCAAGATGAGGTGTCTCTTGTCCCTCGAGGACCACGTAGAGGTTGCAATGCCAATGCTAATCCAAATGAAAATATTTCAGACCCTCCTCTGCCACCTCTAAGAGTGGCTCCCAGAGTACTTCCGAACCAGGGTTATGCAAGTGTTATTGTCCCACCCAGAATCCGGGCGAGCAACTTTCAAATAACTAATATGATGTTGACCTTACTTGAGTAGCGTGGGTACTTCACGGGCGCTGCGGATAAAAATTCCTACAAACATCTCAAGGGGTTCGAGGATACATGTTGGGGGAGCAAACAGACGAATGTGTTCGAGGATGATCTTAGGTTGAGACCTTTCCCATTCTCACTTTGGGGGAAGGCATTAGATTGGCTCGAGAGACTCCCCAACCATTCCATCACAACTTGGGATGAGTTGGTGGATAAGTTTATTGCCAAATTCTTCTTACCTGGGCATATGGCGGCACTTCGAGATGAGATACTGGCTTTCAAGCAAGAGCCCACGAAACCTTTGCATGAGATTTTGGAGCGGTATAGAACGATGGTGAAAGAATGCCCCAACAATGATATGACCGATGCTATGATCCAACAAACTTTCTACCGGGGTATCAATACAACAAATCAATGCATAGTGAACCAACTTGCTAGGGGAAACTTTATGAAGTTGTCGTATGATGAGGCGTGTGATGTAATTGATGAGATGGCTGACACTTCTTCTGCATGGCAAAGTAGAGCCAATGTGCCTCAAGGTGACCCTATGGTTATTCATTTATACAAGGAATTACATGACCATGGGCAAGCTATAGAGGAATTGACAACTACTATGAATCAATTGGCTAAGGCACAGTTGCAACAAGTCCAAAATCCTCGCCAAGTGAATGCCATGGAGGGTGTAAGTATGCTTGTCAACAAGAGAAGGCAAAGAAGGCAACAAAACCAAGGAAATTCTGAGCAATATGATGATACATGTGATGGTTTTCAAAATGATGGTTATGATGACCAAAGTGAAGAGGTACAATATGTCAACAACTACCAAGGCAATAGAGGCAACTCTTCAAACCAACAATGGCGACCCCAAGGAAATTGGGGCAATTAACAACAAAGTGGTGGTAATTGGAACAGCAACAACCAAAACAACAATTGGGGTAATCAGAACAATAATCAAGGCAACCAAGTGAATTAGAATGGTAATAATAACAATTAGGGCAACAATAACAATCAAGGTGGATGGAACAATGGGAACCAAGGCAACCGAGGGCAAGGCTTTCAAAGGCCCCCAATGTACCAACAACCGAACAATCCACCCTCATTTCTTTCTCAAGGTCCTAGTTCTTTTGGCAATGATTTGGGTAGAATTGAAATGATGTTCGAACAGATGATGAAGAAGAACCAAGATTCTGATGCTCAGTTGTCTTCTCACAATACCTCTATCCAGAACTTGGAGGTGCAATTAGGCCAAATCTCTCAATCTTTGAATACTCGCCCAAAGGGTGCTCTACCAAGTGATACAGTATTGAACCCAAAGGGTGGGAACAATCATGTTATGGAGGTTACAACAAGAAGTGGTAGAGGCGGTGATGTGAATGCCTCTAAGAAAAATCCAGTCGTGGAGGATGATGTTGAGTTGCAAGATGACGAAGTCCCTTTGGTAGTTGAAAATGTGGTTGATGAAAATGTGAACAATGAAGTGAGGATTGATATTAAAGAAGTCGAGGTGGAAACTCAAAATGATGTGAACCCGTCTAGGGAACACATAATTGACATGCCTGAGTTGGTTCTGCCAAAAGCCAAGGCTCTTTTGCCAAGGCCATCTCCACCTTATCCTCAAAGGCTTACGAAGCAAAAGAATGACAATCAGTTTAAAAAGTTCATTGATATGATGAAGAGCTTATCTATTAATGTGTCTTTGGTGGAGGCACTTGAACAAATGTCGGGATATGCAAAATTCATGAATGACTTGGCTACAAAGAAGCATTCTATGGATTGTGAAACTATAAAGATGATTCACCAAGTTAGTACTATAATGCATTCAATGGCCCCGAAGCTTGAAGATCCCGGTGCTTTAACCATTCCTTGCACCATTGGGAGTGCGGATTTTGCCAAGGCTCTACTTGATTTGGGAGCTACTATCAATTTGATGCCCTACTCAGTTTTCAAAACTTTGGGTATTGGGCAACCTAGGCTGATTTCCATGAGGTTACAAATGGCGGATACATCGATGAAGTGACCGTTGGGTATTATTGATGATGTGCTTCTCCTAGTGGACAAATTTATCATGCTAGCTGATTTTATGATCTTGGACTGCGAGGTAGACTACGAAGTTTCTATCATACTGGGCAAATCTTTCCTAGCTACGGGGAAGGCATTGGTAGATGTGGAAGAAGGGGAACTCACCTTCCGGGTGGGTGATGAAAAGGTGGTCTTTCATGTGTGCAAATCTATGAAGCAGCCCAACAGTACCAAGGTGTGGTCTTTTGTTTACCTCGTTACAACAGTGATAATTGATGACACTAGTGCAATAATCAATGTGGAGGACCAATTGGAAGTCGTATTGTTAAATATTGATATCAATGAGGATGCAAGCCGAGTGGAGTGCGTGAATGATTTACATGGAATGGGCTCTTATTCCTATGAGCCTAGAAAATTTCCTTTGGATCTTGAAAACGGGAAAACTCCATCAACAAAACCATCAATTGAGGAGCCACCGGTGTTGGAATTGAAACCACTGCCTATACACCTCAGGTATGAGTTCTTGGGCTCAAATTCTACTTTACCAGTTATTCTTTCTTCTTGCCTAACTAACATGTAGGTTGAGGCCACTTTGGCGGTGCATCAAAAGCGGAAAAAGGGCAATTGGATGGACGTCGCCTGACATTCGGGGAATAAGCCCCGCATTCTGTATGCATAAAATTATCTTGGAGTATGATGCAAAGCCTTTCTTGGAGCATCAAAGAAGATTGAACGAGGCAATGCAAGAAGTGGTGAAGAATGAAGTGATCAAGTGGTTGGATGCCGGTGTTGTGTACCCCATTTCCGATAGCTCATGGACGTCTCCGGTGCAATGTGTATCGAAAAAAGGTGGTATGACTGTGGTAACAAATGACATCAATGAACTTATTCCCACTCGGACAGTTACCGGATGGAGGGTATGTATGGACTACCGGAAGCTAAACAAGGTGACCCAAAAGGATCATTTCCCATTGCCATTCCTTGACCAAATACTTAATCGTCTTGCAGGGCATGCTTTTTATTGATTTTTGGATGGATACTTGTGGTATAATCAAATCTTAATTGCCTCGGAGGACCAGGAGAAGACCACCTTTACCTATCCGTATGGAACCTTCGCTTTCTCTCGGATGTCATTCGGGTTGTGTAATGCTCCGGCGACCTTCCAACGATGCATGATGGCTATTTTCACCAACATGGTGGAAGATATCTTGGAGGTCTTCATGGATGATTTTAGTGTGGTTGTTGATTCCTTTGAAGAATGTTTAAGAAATTTGGATAGAGTATTAGCCCGATGTGAAGACACCAATCTCGTGCTTAATTGGGAAAAATGCCACTTCATGGTAGAGGGGGTTATAGTGTTGGGCCACAAAATTTCAAAGCGTGGGATTGAAGTTGACAAAGTCAAGATAGATATTATTTCAAGGCTTCCTCCCCCCACTTCTGTCAAAGGGGTGAGGAGTTTTCTTGGGCACGCGGGGTTTTACCGAAGGTTTATAAAAGATTTTTCTAAGGTGGTAAACCCCTTGTGCAAGCTACTAGAAAATGATGCAAAGTTTGTGTTCGATGAGGGATGTATGCAAGCATTTGAGCTTCTCAAGCTTAAGTTGACCACTACCCCAATCATTACCGCACCAAATTGGAATTTGCCTTTCGAGATCATATTCGACACAAACGACGTTGCGGTTGGGCCTATTTTGGGTCAAAGGGTTAATAAAATGTTTCATCTGGTGTTCTACGCAAGCAAGACCATGAATGAGGCTCAAAGGAACTACACAGTTACCGAGAAAGAGTTGTTGGCTATAGTGTTTGCATTGGAAAGTTTCGGTCGTATCTTATGGGGGCCAAAGTCATAGTGCACACTGATCATGCTGCTCTAAGGTACTTGATGACAAATAAATACTCCAAGGCATGATTTATGCGATGGGTGCTACTACTTCAAGAGTTTGATCTAGAAAATTGTGGACCGGAAAGGTAGTGAGAACCAAGTGGCGGACCACTTGTCCCGTTTGGAGGAGGAGGGGAGGCCTTGTGATGGCCTTGAGATCAATGATTCATTTTCCGACGAACAACTCCTTGAGGTGTCAATTAATGATATGCCATGGTTTGCTGATATTGCTAATTACTTTGTGACCGGAATAATCACGTGTGAGCTCTCTTCTAACCAAAGGAAGAAGCTCAAGCGAGATAGTTTGGACTTTTATTGGGATGAGCCATACTTGTTCAAGATTTGCACGGATGGTGTGATCCGAAAGTGTGTCTCGGAGGAAGAACAATTGAGTATCTTAGAGGCTTTCCATTCCTCTCCCTCTGGTGGCCATCATAGCGGGGTGAGGACAGCTTCTAAAGTTCTTAGTTTTATTGGCCAACTTTGTTCAAAGATGCGGGTGATTTTGTGAAGAGATGCGACGAATGCCAAAGAGCGGGTGGAATTTCAAAGAAATATGAGATGCCTCTCAATACCATCATTGAGGTTGATATTTTTGATGTGTGGGGCATTGATTTCATGGGCCCATTTGTTAGCTCTTGTGGGAACACTTACATTCTTGTGGCGGTGGAATATGTTTCAAAGTGGGTTGAAGTCGTGGCCTTGCCCAACAATGAGGCCTGGAGTGTTGTTGCATTTCTTAAGAAGAGCATTTTTACAAGGTTTGGCACTCCTCGTGCGATTATTAGTTATGGGGGGTCTCACTTTTGCAATAGAGCTTTTGACACGTTGCTTTCTAAGTACGGTGTCAATCACAAAGTTTCTAACCCCTATCATCCTCAAGCAAGTGGTCAAGTGGAAGTCTCTAACAAGGAAATCAAAAGTATATTGTCAAAGACGGTCAATGCTAATAGGACCGATTGGTCGAAGAAGTTGGATGACACTCTATGGGCTTATCAGACGGCTTACAAAACTCTGATTGCATGTCTCCGTATCGGTTGGTGTTTGGGAAAGCTGCCATCTTCCGGTTGAGTTAGAGCATAAGGCCATGTGGGCTTTGAGGAAGTTGAATCTTGAATGGGATGTTGCAGCCAATCTTCGTGTAGAGCAGCTCAATGAACTTGATGAATTTAGATTCTATGCCTACTCCAGTTCGTCCTTGTATAAGGACAAGATGAAGTACCTTCATGATAAATATGCTCGTGGAAAGGAGTTCAAAGTAGGTGATTTGGTTCTCTTGTTCAACTCTCAGTTACGTCTGTTTCCGGGAAAACTTAAATCAAAATGGAGTGAGCCGTTTGAAGTTGTGTTTGTGACCCCTTTTGGTGCTCTTGATTTAAAGAACAAAAATGGTGAAGTCTTGAGAGTTAATGGGCACCGGGTCAAGCATTATCTTGGGAAAATTGATGACAGCCACGTGGTGGCACATCTTCATTTCAAATGATGTGATGGTAACCTGCGTCGTGCCGCAATGTTAAATCGGGCGCTTCTTGGGAGGCAACCCATGTGTTTTTCTTTTGGTTTCCGTTGATTTTCTTTGTAGTACAGGATTGCTTTTTGGGCTAACTGGTTGTGAGATGTGGCAGGGTTGTGTTGATGCAGTGTAAAACATGGTGGAAAAATGCATAGTCTCTGAAGTTGCCAGTGCGGCTGCACTACATTTTGTGTGGTCCGTACTGGTGAAGGGTGAATTGAGACCTCTCTAAAGTTTGCCACTGCGGCCACACTACATTTTGTGCGGTCCGCAGTGGACCTCAGCGGCCGCAGTTCATTTTGTCCGGACCACAGAGTGTTGCCTTCTCAAGCTTAAACAAATCAGTGCAGTGTGGACCGCGGTACATTTTGTGCGGTCCGCACTAGTTGGTGAGACTGGGCCCCACTCCCTTTCTATAAATAGGGCTTGAGGGTCTCCTTTTACTCTTTTCACAATTTTAACTCTCAAAGCCGTTGAAACACCATTCAAAACTTCTTCTGCTCGTAATTAATTGTTGGAACTTGCTTAGCTTCATTTCATCTCCCTATCTGGTACCATAATCTTTCTTTTACTTGTTTAATTTTGTTAATTTCATTTAATTTTCGTTTTTCTTAGCTTTTGAGTTCTTCTCGTTCCCGTATTTTCTTAATTGATTTCATTAGAGTAGTTTAATTTTGGATTCATGTTGAATTAGTTAGCTTAATGAACTAGGAAGTCACTTAGAAACACTTATTAGGTGCAAAATTGGACTTACAAGCAAAATTTCATGAACCCTAGCTTAGTGCCACTTCTGGGCACTTAGTGCAGACCGCGGTCGTTTTTGTGCGGTCTGCGGTGCCCCAGTGTGGTACCCAGTACCATTTTGTGCGGACCACACTGATGAACTTCTGGAAAGCTGAACCTTGGGCAGTGCGGCTGCACTACATTTTGTGCGAACCACACTGGCCCCTGTGCGGCCGCACTCCTATTTTGTGTTGTCCGCATTGGTTAGATACAGAGGATGGGTAGTCTGAACCCCATCTCTATGTGGACTGCACTACTATTTTGTGCGGACCGCACTGGCCCCTGTGCGGCCGCACTGGGGTCTGTTCCCCTGTTCTGCAACACCGAATTTTCACTGCGTCTTTAATGCTACAACCGATACTAACAATATCATATGATTGTGATTGCAGACAATGGTTAAGCAACGAGGGAAAGGCTTAAAACAACCCGGCAGAGGTGAATCCTCCCGAGGGGGCAAGCATAAGAAGATGATTAGATTCACTCCCCAAGTTAGACAAAGCATAAAACAGATGAGGAAGGCAATAAAAGCAGCTGACAGAGCCTGTGATCAGTCGGGGAGTGAGTATGTGCCCTCCCAGGAGATTTCTTCTGACTTTGTGCCAGAATATGTTGAAGATTGGCCAGGAAGATTCAGATTGACAGATACTACTCCTCCACCATCACCCACTGCCCAAGAACCAGCACATGTTTCTACTAAGTCGTCTGAGGGCTCAGCAACAGGTAGTAGGGAATACTCCACCTCTCCCACAGCTTCACTATCCAAAGAGGATGTAGTAGGAGGTGAGGAGGAAGTAGGGGGAGCAAAAAAAGTAGCTGAAGGTGGTAAGCCTCAGGTGGGAGGCGTTGCTAGAACTAGGAAGCCCGAAACTTGGGAGGATAGGTTTGTAAGTGAAGTGGCATATCATATGTTTAGGGAGTGGTGGTCGGTGAGGGAACTGATCCCCGAGAGGAGCTTCATAGATAGAGACCTATTACCCACAACCCCGACGTGCAAAGATAGTTTAGAACTAGAGTGAGCTAGGAGCATTTCATGGATGACTGTGTAGACGCTAATGAACACTTGGTCAAGGAGTTTTATTGCAATGTAGCCCACATCAAAAATGGCTACAAAGTGACCAAAGTTCGGAACTTGAAGGTGCTATTTGATGGGAAGTCGATAAATGAGTAGCTGGGCTTTAATGAGGAGGATGAGACATTGTATATGGCGAAGATGGAAATGGGCGAGGAGGTCTGTCCATGGCTAGCATAGTACCTGGCAATTCCAGGTACCGTCCCTGACTGGTTGACTGTTGGAGTCAAAATATTGAGAAGGAGATTGAACTTTGAGGCAAGGGGATGGGAGACTTTTGTTTGTAGCCGGTTGGACCCTACCACTCATGACTACACCCTTCCTCTCCACCGAGCTATGTTAGTGGCTTCTATCATGGCAGGGTACCCCATCAACCTGGGGAATATGATGTCCCGAATTATCACTATAGTGGGAGCGGAGCATGACCGGAACTACACTTTTCCTAGCTTCCTCACAGTGTACTTTTGGGACTTGGAGGTGGACAAGAGACCCTATGACATCAAGGTCAAGGCAATAGCCCCATTTTCCAGGTATAGCATGAAGGGGGATGACAACCCCAAGAGCAAGAACTACAAAGCTCCTGCTTCTGCCCCAACTGGCCAGTCTAAAGAACCAGTTGTAGTAGAGGTCCCTGCTGAGCCTATCTCCACTCCTGCTGACATCCCTCCCGGGCCTTCCACATCCATAGCTATTCCTGCCGATCCATCCACATCAGCAGGCCTGGAGATTCCATCTTCCCAGGCCCATCCTATTACTTCCCACCATCTAAGCCAGGCACTTCTAAGTATCAACAACTGGATGCAAACTGCCTCATCTAAGTTGTCCATCTTGACTACCACTGTAGAGGCTCAGTCGGTTCCCCCATCTCCAAAGATACCACAGTCGATAGAGGATGCGCTCAAGGATATACTTGACAATCAGAAAAAGATCTTTGACACTCAGGCTGCGCTCTCAAAGGCAGTTGATTCACATAGCAAGGCTCTCAAGGAGCTTGCTCGGGAGCACAAGATGTTGTGGAAGACACGGGCCTCCAAGGAGTCCGTGAAGGAGCTGCATGTAGATGTTGACAGACTGAAGGCAGATTAGTTTCCTTTAGACTTATTGCTCGAGGACCCAGTCTCAGCAGCTCAGCCACAGTAGGAGCAGACATAGAGGCCTCCGAAGAGGAGGAGGATGATTCCTAGAGCTGATGATGCTATCATCTAGTTGGCGGACCCACGGAGACTTCCTCCAGTCAGCTATAGGATGTACCAGTTCAAGAGCCTGTCGAGGTCCAGGTTCAGGTCCCAGTAGCAGAGGAGCAGACCACCGGGAACCAGTGTGAGGTTCCCGAGCACACAGAGGACCCAGGGATCACTCATGATCCTATGCAGACAGACAGGGCTTAGGGAGTCTTCTATATCCTTTTTCCTCTTATCCTTTTGATGCTTTATTTAGACTAGTTGGCATTGGGGACAATGCCAACTTTCATTTGAGGGGGTAGGCCCTACATTTTGGATGACTGTATATATATTGATATAGTTTTATGTTTTCTTGATTTTTCATCTTTGGTTTGTATATTAATTGATATTTATTTATATTTATCGCACTTTTATTTTACTTTGCGTCTGTATATAAAGTTACGTTTCATTGTACATATTCATCCCATCTATTGTATATTCAAATCCCCTCTTGTATATATTCATTCTATTTTCTGCAAAAATATTTTGTTTTTAGCTTCTTATTTATGTTCGTAGCTTTTTGTTTTGTTTTGGACGTTTTCAATAAGCCTTTGATTTTCTTAATGCCACGGTTCTTTCCAAAGGTGGAGTGTTGTGTGAACCGGGTGGCTCTTCCCAATGATGGATGGCGTGACAACCTTATTAAGGGCTTGAGTCCGTTTTCTTTTTTGTTTTTAATAGTTAGTAGTTAAGGGTGCCTCAAGCAAAGCTTCACTTGGGCCTAGCACATTTGCCTTTGATGTCATGGTCAAAAAAAATTATTGTGTTTAGGATGGTGAAAGTCGTGACTTTGAGACTCTTGTGTTGACCGATAATTATCAAGTGATTTTTCGGGACCATTGTGTGCTCAAATCGTATCTATGGTCGTTGTGGGCCACCGACTCTATGTTTTTAGCAATCCTTTAGCTTGTGTGGTGAGTAATTGAATTGCGCGTCCAAGTCCCGAGCCATTGGTCTAGAACTTGCCCTGAATGTTTGTTGAGGCAAAATCATAAGTGAATTTTGACTTGAGGTAGGATTATAGGATCTCCTTGATCCAAATGATAGTTTGAACAATTTCATAGCCTACCAATGATATGATCCCTAGTTAACCCTTTTGAGCCTTAGACCTTTTTTCTTTCAAGAACCATGATACAAGACTATACCCGTTCTAAAAGATATCCTCTCTTGGCACCCGATCTTTCCTTTAGCACATGGAAAAAGTATAAGTTTGGGGGGGGGAAGAGATGAGGATGAAAACAAAGTGGTAAAAAGGCACAAAAGTGAATAAAAGGAAAGGCAATGAAAAAGAAAGAAAAGCAAAAGACAAAAAAAAGTGAAAAAGAATAAAAAGGGATTCAAGAAAAGCAAAGAATGAAAGGTCTAGAAAGTTGAGAAAGGAGAAAAAGGTTTGAAATGCATAAGACAGAGTGATAGTGTGTCTCTCTAACCCCTTAGAAAGAAGTGAAATGACTTAAAGAGTCAAGAGAATGTATGCCAAATGAATCAAAAGAAGTGCTTAAGAGAAGATGGAACCTACTTAGACCAAAACATGCCCTACCCTAAACCAAAAGCCTTCACAATATCTACACAAAAGTCCTATATGATCTTGAGTTGAATGAAGCTTACATTAGTGGATACTCACATAAGGGGCGAGCATATGGTACTTAGAGCCGGACTTGTGACTTTTTCTTGAGAGAGATGAGTGAATTTCCACTAACCTCATTTTATGTACCAATATTCTAAACGTGAGGTTTGCTTAGGGAGAGTTGAGGATGTGTGAGTTTGGGTTCCACAATGACCAAAGTAATTGAGAGAGTTCTTTGATGTGTTGAGTCAACTCTTGAAGCTCTTGTGTCGCACGTGACCCATGGTTTTTCAAAGGTTAAATGTTATTAATGACTCATTTGTATTACGGGCAATTGTTAGTCCCAATTGATGCTAGTTGAGGTTGCTTTAGGACAGTTGAAAATTTCTTGGATTTTCCCTTAAGGGGTGGGTCTTATTTTATTTGCTTGAGGACAAGCAAAAGCTTAAGTTTGGGGGAGTTGATAACTAGGGATTTTGACGCATTTTATACTCCTTCTTGCTTGCGCTTTGATTATAAATTCATACAAAATAGTCCCAAAAGGCTCACAAGTTGTGCTTGATTGCAGGTTTGATCCACAAAGTGACTACGATGTCAAAGGTCAACCCAAAAGGAGTGAAACCTGCACAAGTACTAAAGACAAGACAAACTCAGGAAAAAAAAGCCTAGTGCGGCCGCACTACACTTTGTGTGGTCCGCACTAAGGAGATTCAGAGAGCAGGTATTTTAGTCATTAAGCCACTGCGACCGCAGAAGGTTTTGTGCGGTCCGCACTGAAGGAAATGCGGCCGCACTACCATTATGTGCGGTCCGCAGAGCCAAGATTCAGAGAGATCCCAAGTTCAAGGAATGAAGCATATGCGGTCCGCGGTCAATTCTATGCGGACCGCGCTAGAAGCCTCTACGGCCGTAGTCCATTCTGTGCGGCCCGCAGTGCATGGGTTCAGAGAGCCAAGTTTTCAAGTTCAAGAGCCTAGTGCGACCACACACCATTTTGTGTGGTCTGCACTAACCCCGCAGGGGCATTTTTGTACATTTTTTCCAGCTTAGTATAAATAGTATCTTTTTCCATTTTTAGGGTATCAGACATTTTAGAATAGTTGTTGCGCTCGTGGGAACGTATCTTGTAGCCATTTGGGGCATATTTACTTATTTTTTATCATTGAATCTTTGTATTTAGCTTAGCAATTAATTAATATGTGTTCATCTTCATCTATTTATCTATTTTTCTCTTCAAGTATGAGTAGATAAACACATTAGCTAGGGTTGTGGCTCAACCCTAGTGTGGGTAATTTGTGGGTGTTGCAATTTAGGGCTAGATTGACTATGGGTGTTTGCTATTTGGGTTAATTTCATGGTTTAATTGCTGAATTAGTGGTTGCAAACACTAGTTTGTGCTAAGTTAACTTGGGCTCTTCTTGAGAAAGAGAGCCTTAGTCTACGAAATTAATCCAATAAGGAATTGGGATGGACTCAAGAGAATTGATAGTCCTAATTAAAGGGTTAAACCTCGAGAGAGTAATACCCGACTTGAACCCTAGTTACTTGAGCAAATATGCATACGCAATTGGTCTTGAGAAAGTCAATTGGGCAAAATCATTCTTTCTACCGAGAGGTGTGAGAGTGGGTAATATTGAGCAACGGTTATAACATATTCCCCAATCACATCAATCGTGTCTTAGATGCAATTACTCGTCAATTGGCCACCTAGGTGAAAGTCACTACCCTAGTGCCTTTTAGAATATTTGAACAACTTGTAGCATTTTACTCTTAGCTTAATCTAGTTGCAATTATAATTTGTAGTTTGATAATAGTAGAATTATAAAGAAAACCCAAAAAGGAATAGAAGTGCATTTGGAACCAATACGAAATCCCAACCTAAATAGATACTCAACTCCCTTTCTAGCTCTCTGGGAAAATCGATCCCGAGCCAAAATCGGGTAAAAGCTATTGTGACCCCCTCTCGCTACTTTTTAGTGATGTGGAGTAGGCTGCGACCAATAAGTGAAACGTGGACCGCATAATCCGCATGATTACCACAAACAGAAGCAGAGTGGTTGGCCAAATGAATAGAAAAATAAATATGTGGCCCATTATGCGATCACATAACACTTTTGCAAGCTGCATAATGACCGCAAAATTTCAAGTAAAGAAGCTGCTCAACACATATGGGATGGGAAATGAGGTCGCACAACAGATATGCAGACCGTATAATTCATATGCGTTGGACTCTTGGGACCTCTAATCTACACATCTGCGATGCATACAAAGATTATGCGGATTGCGTACATGGTCTGCGACCATTATGGGGTTGCAGAAGTCGTCTGGAGGGGCAATTTTGTACAATTTTGACAATGACTTTTGGTCCACTATAAAAAGAATAATTAGGGGTTTGTGGGTCATTCAAGTCTGAAAAAGGGCCTACATTGGGAGCATTGAATTCTCCATTAATGTGGAAGCTTGTGAATAGAGAATCTTGCACTTTTGTAAGCTTTATGACTTTATTTATTGCTTTGTTCTTGTATTTTAGTATGAGTAGCTAGTTTTAAATACTAAGGTTGTAGACTCAAGATGGGTGTACTGCTAATGGGTGTTTCATATTGAATATATATATAATGGTGGGTTGATATTTATTTATTTTTTGTGCTTTAATTATGGTTGGCGGCTGCAAACATTAACTTACTCCATCTTATTCTTTCTTTACTTGAAAAGATGGGTAAGGGTTTGGTAGAAGTGAATATCAAGAACTCAAGGCCTTAAATCTTTTTTAATAGAATCACTTAGGAATAAGTGGGTTCTACTTGGCAAAAATTGATTGTTCTTAATTTGCAATTCCTTTATATTTGGAAAAGTTATAAAGAGAAAATACTACCCAACCATTAGGAAATATTGGGTAGTGATTTAGAAATCATGTGTATATAAAAGGACCTTCCATTAGAAATATATCATACTAACACCGATAGCATTATATTTCATTAACGGGGACACAACCTTGGTTTCCTTAATCAAATTATTCACATTCTCATAAAAAAATTAGTTATCTTATAAAATCACAACTATATCATTCTCTTGTTAAGCTAAAGGAATAGAATTACAACCTAAGTCAAGTTTCACACTACTCAAGTAATCTTTTCATACCTATTCCCTGTGGGATTCGACCCCAACCTTGTTGGGTTATTATATGTGACACCGACCGCCTTACACTATTTAATTAAAGTATAATTTGAGCATATCAAATTTTGGCTCCGTTGCTGGGGAATACGGTTTTGAAATTACTAATTAGTGTGTGCTTTACTTTACGTCTTCTTCTATTCAATCACACTTTACTTGTTTTTCTTGGTGTTGATAGGAAACATGGTTGAATATGAGGAAGAAGAAAATCCTTTTGCGGACATAGATGAGTACATTGAGGATACAAATGCTATTGTACCTCCGAGAGTTGACGCTGCCAATTTCAAGGTGGAACACGATTTAACCCTAATGCTCAAAGCATAGGGGTTTTTCAGAAATTCCACTAACGATGATCCAACACAACATCTCAGAAACCTCTTGGGTATGTGTGCGATGCACAAGCAAAACAACATCTCAGATGATGCCCTCAAATTGAGGGTGTTCAAGTACTCACTAACTGGAGAGGCGAGGAAATGGATTCAAAATATACCGCCAAATTTCATCCATTCTTGGCCTGAACTTGTCCGAGCATTCCTGGCTAAATGGTTCACGCAAATAAAGAAATCTGAGCATCGGGATAAAATTTTCTTTTTCAAGAAACTACCGGGAGAACATCTACATGAGGCATGGGATTGATTCAAGTTATATTTGGTTAGGTCGCCGAATCATGGTTTTTCGGATTCTATCTTGTTAGAAATTCTACATGGGTTTGGATGTTATAAACCAATCTATAGCCAACAATGCAGCTGATGGATCTTTTATGGATAAAACATTTGTGAGGATCACACAAATCCTTGACAAAATAGCAAAACATAACCAAGCTTGGCACTCAGAGGACACCGCAGGTGGAATTGCATATGGTATTCCTTCCTTGACTAACATGATTAAACAGAACCAAGAAAGAGATCAAGTAATTGCCGGTCTTGCCACCAACGTCAATGTGTTGACAAAGATGTTCACTGAAAGCGAAACAAAAAAGGTGAATGTGCCAAGTATAGCTAGCATGAGGAATATTACATCTCTATGTTTACATGTTAAATATGCATGTCCCCGATAATTCAACACAGTGATAAACTCATATACTCATGCTCTTGGAGTATTCAACATCACTTAGCACGCTCAATCGCTCAGCACTTTCAATCGCTCTACACTCTCAATCACTCGGCACCGCACTCAGCACTCAATGGTACGTGCGCTCATGCTGGTATGTCAGAATACGAAGGGGTGGATCCTGCCCAAGTGCTAATATAAGCCAACATGGCATGCTGCGGCGTGCAGCACAATCCCATCATGAATCAATAATGCATGTTGCAGCATACATCCCGATCCTATAAATATCACTCATAATCAGGCCCTCCGCCTTAACTCAATTATCAATCTCTCTATCTCTCGGGCTCACAAATCACATGCCAATCAGCCCTAATAATGATAAATGATGTAATGATAAATAATAATAGATACTGAGATATGATATGAAAATGATGAATGTGACTGAGTACATAATTGTAATTTAAGAAAATAACTCAACAACAAAAATGACCTCGATAGGTCCCAACATTACAAGCATACAACCTAGACAGAATTTCTAACATGGATCACAACTCAATTTCTCTAACAGATGGGATTACATGAATAACAACAAGATTTGATAACTACACAATACCATAGAATCAATCGAGTCACAATTACCATGGTGCATGCCCACACACCCATCACATAGCATGTGCATCTCCCCAACACCAACTATATAACACATAGTTCTGGGATTCATACTGTCAGTACCAAATTTAGAAGTGTTACTTACATCAAACCGCACAAATCCCTACTCTAACAACCTCTTGCCTTACGAATCGACCTCTGAATGATTTGAATCTAGTTACAAACAACACAATACAATCGATACAAGTTATATGAATCAATTCTATACGATAAAGCTAAGTTCTTTAACCAAAGTCAAAAAGTCAACCCTGGGCCCACCTCTCGGAATCCGACAAAATTTACAAAATTTGGACACCCATTCAATAACGATTCCAACCATACCATAATCATTCAATTCCGACCTCAAATCGCCTTTCAAATCCTCAAAATATAGTTTATGAAGTATTTATAATTTTCCCCAATTTTTCCAACCCAAAACACTTATTAAATGGTAAAAATAATGATAGGTTCATGTATATTAACAAAATCCGAGTTAGAATAACTTACCCCAATCAACTCCTTGAAAATCCCTTCAAGAATCTCCAAAAACTGAGGTCTCTAGCTTAAAATATGAAAAATGGGTCCAAACCTTGGATTTTGAAATTAAATAACTACTACCAGAGGTTCCTCTTCGCGGTTGTGAAAAGTCCCTCGCGATCATGAAGAAAGAATGATGCCCTTAAAAATGACCTTCGCAAATGTGGAACTCCAGCTGCGAATTCGATGCATAGAAATGCGAAGCTATGCGATCGTAGACTCCCACTCGTGATCGCGAAGAACTACCGCGAGGGCTTTTAGGCTCCCCCCCTTCCTTCTTTGTGAACGTGGTTCCACTCATGAGTTCACATAATACCACTGACCAAAGCTCCGCGATCGCGGACCAACTCTCGCGAATGCATAGAACATTTTCACCAGCCACCCAAACAAGCATTCGCGGTCACGGACCTTCTCACGTGATCACAAATAAGGAAACGAGATACCTGAACCTCATCAATGCCACAAAGTTAAAAATGAAGTCGCACTTGATCTAAATCACACACGGGGTCCCCAGAGCCCCACCCAAACTCCAACAAGTCCAAAAACATGATACAAACTTAGTCAAGGCCTCAAATCACATCAAACCACATCAGAAATACGAATCGCATCCCAATTCAAGCCTAATGAAACTAATGGATTCCTAGCTTCTACAATCGATGATGAAACCAATCAAACCAACTCTGATTGACCTCAAATTTTACACACAAGTCATTAATGACACAACGGACCTATTCCAACTTCCAAACCAAAATTCGAGCCCAGTAACAACAAATTCAACTCTCAGCTGATCTTCTCAACTCCCCAAACTTCAACTTTTCCAACTTTCGCCAATTCAAACAAAAATCATCTATAAACCTCCAAATCAATATCCAGACATACTCCTAAGTCCAAAATCACCATGTGGGGCTATCAGAACCATCAAAACTCCATTTCAAATTCGTTTAGACATAAGTTAACATTCAATCAACTCTTCCAACTTAGGCTTCCAACCTTGGGACTAAGTGTCCCAATTCATTGCAAAATAGTCTCGAAACCAAACCAACCACTTGTCGGGTCGTTAAAGCTATATTATACCTTATATTAAATACTATTATTCTTGCCATTATGTTTCATATATTTGTACTCATTCATGAGCCACTTGAAATATGCTAGAGATAATATTTAGGTTAATTACATGTTCAAACATAATAATTGCTATTTTGAGGCATATCCGCCTAATCTGAGCTATGGTAGCACACATCGTACATGCATACAAAATAGTATGCAGCTTTTATTCGTCCATGCGCATGTGATTTGATATATTTTATTCATATACATGCATTCTTGTATATTCTTTCAGTATGATATGGACTCTATTGGCAGCATGTGAGTGATCCATGCAGCTTGAGTTATGATAGCACATGAGTGATCTGTACGGTTATTATATTTTGGCACGTGAGTTGTCCGTTCAGTGTGTGGATAAGGATCCATCCCCTTGGGTCGTCCTCTCATGGTTCTCTCTTGATGATGTACATGTGGTATGAGGAAAATTGATCAGTGTTTGGTCTCTGCATCTCTTCTATATTTACAAACTCCTCGGGCGTATACATGTTTTTATTGTATATATTCTCTTTGTCTAGCTTTGAAATGTATACATTCCTCTTTATACATATCTTCTCTATATGCTATTTTGACTGGAAAGTGAAGACACAGTACATATCTTCTCTATATGTTAACCTATGCACATTGACTTGATTCTAAATGCATATTCTATCTATATTCTAAGGATGATAATCTTTTGGGGATAACTGTATATCTTCTCTATATGTTGAGTTGTTAAACTATTATCAAACTTGGGCACATCTTCTCTATGTGCATTGATTTGGTTATACATATATTTCATGTTAAGTTTGGTATCGCTGTTGTGTACTTATATGTTTATGAACTAAGTAGATTGCTAAGTGAGTATCATAGGTAATTCTTGCCACTACTACCTCACCGAGATTAGTCATGATACTTACATAGTAAATACATTGGTTTGTACTCATACTACACTCTACACTTAATTGTGCAGATTCAGGAGTTGGCTCTAGTCGAGCTTCGTAAGTGTAGTTTTTCACTGTGTTTTGGAGACCGAGTTAGAGCTTTTTCATGATTGCAGTCTATGGCATTTCTTCCTATGTTATTTACTACCATTGTTGTTTCAGATAATATATTTGTATTTGATACTTGTATTCGTACTGTAGAGCTCATGACTCAGGGTAACCAGTTTTGGGGAGTTGTATTATGATTTGACATTATCTATGGTTATTTGTCTTCCATACTTATCTATTTTGGAATTTGTTATCATGATTCATCATTATTTCATGACTGGATTTCTAGCTAGTGAGTTAGGATCCATTACGGCAAGTGGTAGTTTTAGGTCGTGACAAATTGGTATCAAAGTACTAAGACGCATAGGTCTCACGAGTCATGAACAAGTCTAGCAGAGTCGTATGGATCGGTACGAATACGCTTGTATTAATATTCGAGGGGCTATAGGGCTATCAAGAAAACTTATCTTTCTTCCATTCTCCACCGTGAGGATTTGTTTATCCTAGAATTTGAATCTTTGCTCTTCTACTCTCTCACAAACGGTGAGGCCACGATTTTCTAGTATGGTTGAGCAGGCACCAGTACTTCGTGCCAGGGTAGTAAGAGGCTTGTGTCAAGGCAGGGGTAGGGGTGGAGCACACTCCATATATAGAAGCCCTGCTAGAGCTACAAATAGCTCCCATCGAGGAGCATATTCCTGATACTGCAAGAGTTGCTTGATAAGGGTTCATCAGGCCTAGTGTTTTGCCTTGGGGTGTTCAGGTGTTGTTTTTTTATGAAGAGGATAGTTTTATGAGAATGTGTATTGACTATAGGCAGTTGAACATGATCACCATAAAGGACAAGTATCCATTACCTCACATAGATGATTTATTTGATCAACTTCAGGGTGCCAGGATATTCTCGAAGATTTACCTGAGCTCGGGATATCACCGCTTGAATATTAGGGCTTCAGAGATCCCTACCACTCCTTCTCGGACTCATTATGGGGATTATGAATTCTTGGTGATGTATTTTGGTTTAATTAATACCCCAGCAGGTTTCATGGATTTGATGAACAGTGTGTTCCAGTCTTATTTGAATTTTTTCATCATACTGTTCATTGACGATTTATTGGTGTATTCCTATAGTAGGGACGAGCACGAGCAACATTTGAGGATTGTGCCTCAGACGTTGAGGGTGTTGATACCCAATTTTTTCCAATGTATTTTTATATACAAAATACATTCAAAATAGCATATATATGCATACATAAGCATACCCAAGTATTTTAGTATTTTTTCAATCTTTTGAAGATTTTTAAAATCAATTTACTATCCATTTTAGCAGTACAAAATCCGTAATTATTCTCAAAATCATCAATTTTGGTGAATAATTTATTTTATTCCCATATTTATACCAAAATATAGTTAAAATAATTTTTGTACATTTTTACAAATTTATTTGGTATTTAATAGACTAAATTGCATATAATTGCAATTATAGCCTATTTTAAAATTAATAGCATTTCTATAATTGTAAAATTGGTTTCAATATTTTTTAAATCAATATTTATGCGTTATTAGTTGGGTCAGTATTTTTAATTTGTTTTTAAAGTCTTTATCACTATTTTTATAAAATAAAAAAAGGAAAAACTGTCTATTTAACATTTAGCCTATTTCTATTTCAATTACAGCCTCATTTCCTTTCAATTTTAACCCCAATTTAACACTAATTCCGCCCAAATAAAACCAAACCAATTCCAATTTTAACCCAACCCACGACCCAATTTTAAATAACCCAACCTGTTCCCCACCTATCACTTAAATCTGGACCGTTGATCACTCAAGATTAACGGCCAAGACTCGCCCTTCCATAATTAAACCTAAACGACTACCCTAATCCCCCTCATTCTCACCTGAACCGCCGCCTTAAAACCCTTCGTCTCTAAAAACACTCTCAAGCTCTCTGAAACCCTAGCCATCTCCCACCTTATTCTACCATGTTTCCACCGGAATCCGTGGTTTCTCAGGCCATGGATGGTTGGTAATCACCCCCCTCCACCATCAAACCTTTGATGTTCGATGTTTTAAGGCCTGACTCCAATGGCTCTCTTCAGATCCTGCTCAGATCTGCAGATCTATGGCTTCTCCGGCCATTATTTCGGCGTGTTCAAGCAATATGAGTCTCTTCGACTCAGGATCGGATTTTCTTCCAAGCCTTTCTCATTTTTAGGGTTTCACTGAAACCCTAAGCTATTCGAGGTTTTATCTGGTTCTTTTCTTATATCTATACTATATCTGTGTTCTACTAGAATTTTAAAAACGTTTTCCCCAATCTTCTCTTTCAAAATTTGTTTCTCTTCGATTTAGGGTTTCTGAAAAAAAAGTTTTAAAATATTTTCTGACTCCTCTTCTTCTTTTCTTTATGTTAATCTATCTATGCTATGTTTTTATGTTCTCTTTTCTACCTCGCATGTTCTTCTCCTGTGTTCTTAGGTTTGCCTTATTATGCATATTCTTCTATTGTGCTCCGTTCTTTCTTTTACTGGGTTCTACATCATGCTTTCACACGTTTATCTTATGTGTTCGTTTAACCCTGTGTTCCCTTATTATAATTTCTACTAAGCTCTTAGTTCTTATTTGCCTTCTTCTGGACTTTGTTTGAGTTCTTTCTAAACATGTTTCATCGACTGCTTCCTTAAGTTTATGCTACCTCTTTGTCTTCTGAACTTGTTTAAGTTCCAAGTTTTTCTTAAAACATGTTCTTTATGCTTCAAATCAGCTTTTTCACTATGTTTGTTTCGAACCTGCTATCATGCGTGTTGGTTACTCATGAGTCTCTGAAAGAGACCTCTGAGCCTGTTATCTGTCTTCTCGTCTCTGCTTCTGATTAAAGTTGAAAACCCTAGGCTTTGGGTTATGGAATGTTTTGTTTTGGACTAGGGCTATTGTTGAACCCTGGACTCTCAAACTCATTATGAGTCTGCCAAACTGAACTTGTATCCCTTTTGACTCTGAACTCTTTTCTATGCTAGATTCTTTCTAATTAGCATGACAGTTCTTTCTTGTTTGACATGTTTGTATGCTTTATATATGAGGAATTCTTCCTTCAAAAGAGATTTTGCCAATTTGTGATTGATTCAGAATTCCTTTTAATAAGGTTCGATTGATTGTTACTGATTTTCTTTAAATTAAACCTTTCTTCACCTTTTCTAGTTGGATTCATTCATACCAAAACTCAATTTCTGATTTTTACTGGCTGATGATTGATTGCCTTTCCTTATTTGCACAAACCGTGTTGCTATCAAACTCTTTCCTTAAATAGTTTCTATGTATTTTCCCTTCTTGTACTACTTTGGAAAAGATTTTAATCCAATTTCCATAATTATCTTCTACCGTTTGAAATCAGAATCCCTTAATTAAAGGGAGATACTGTGTGATTGATTGCAAACTATTCCCTTACCTTTTCTTACTTGTTTTCTGCACTATAAAAGGGTCACGACCCTTCTGCACTTAGACACCTTGAACCTTCAGTTCAACACTTCGAATTCAACACTTTACACGCACACCTCTCAATTACAATACTCTACTCTACTCTCTTCTGAGATCTTTTTGTACTATTTGCTTGCAATTTGGTTTACAAGACTTCAGCTTTCACTTATTTTTTTCCCTAAAATTGGTATGCCTTAAATTTGATTTCAGCACCATCCCTATGTGTTTATTTTTACAGTTTCTACACTCCTGTCTACTATGTTGTTCATGTTCTGTATTGAGTATGCTACTCTCTCTTTCCATCTACTGTTTGTAATGAACTCCCTATACCCCCACTCCCTTCTATGGTTTGAGTTAAGGTTCATGGCCTGATATCATCCAAATTGCTGCTTAGGTTTGAACCTGATCCTCAATGGATCCCAACTCTCAAATGTGGCTAATAGGCTAGTCAGGGGTGTGCTAGCACTCCTGATTGCTGGGCATGACCACCAGCCTGCCATGGCTCTCCCTAATTCCCCCTCTATGCACTTACACTTACTCTTAGATTCTAAGTTCTTCCCCCCTCTTATGAGCCTTGCTTTGGGACCTTGAGTTCCCTCTGAACTTGGACCTCTGAGGGATGGCATTTCCATTGCACTATGCTCTTAATTTTGTAATATATTTCGGTTGTAAGCACTGTCCGGAGTCCATTTGAGGCTCTTGAGGAACTTTGACACATCCCAAATAAGAGAAGGCTTTGGAAACCTAATCCTGGAAGTTGGTTCACCTCATATTATTCGACCTTGAGTCTGAATTAGGCTCCTTGGTTGTAGCTTAATTTCTTATGTAATTTTACTTTTCTTAATTCATTCAGGTCTGTAATATGTTGTAATAATTTATGGGGTTCTAGTGAAAGGGGAGGGTCACTTATGTATGCAAAGGGTAGACAGCATGCTCATAGGTTACTATTTACAATTTTTGCACTTTCGCATTTTCATTAGAAATCCTGCATATTGTTTCTGCACTTCCGCACTAGAAATCATGCCATTAAGTTTTCTGCATTCATGCACGTCATATAGAAATCCGGCCTATAAGTTTTCTGCATTCATGCACGTCATATAGAAATTCTGCCTATAAGTTTTTTGCATTCATGCACGTCATATAGAAATCTTGCCTATAAGTTTCTGCATTCATGCACGTCACACAGAAATCCTGCCTATAGTTCTGCACTTCTGCATTTTTTATTTGTCATTAGGCAAACGGTTATAGGTTAAAACAATAATTAACTGCATTCTAGATACCATGTCTATAGTACTCCTACACTTTTATAATCGTATTAAAATCAACAATGCCTAGAAATCATGCCTGCAGGAGTAACTATTTGAATCCGATTCGTTTATTTCATCTACAAGCCTAAAATCAGTAGTAATGCCGTCTAACATCTGCAGAACTTATGTGTTTTCTACAATCAGTAAGCCTTCTTTAAAATCGGAGTAAGCACTGCTAGATATCATGCCTATAAGTTTCACCTAGGCAAGCCAATAGATAATTGATTAACTACATTAGTCTTTGATAAATTACAACCAGGGAAGGCTAATTCGGACTCCTCATCTGAGAAATATGTGATGAATCGGCCTATCCTATGCTTTAATTTGATTTCAGACCATAACCAGTACTTGTAAGTCATGCTAGCCAATTTTTCTCTTTAAATGAGGAGGCCTGATTGAGCCCTTTAAACTGTTATGTATTCTCCTCATACCTGCCTTATATGTTTTGATTGTCGCCCTAGAATTTTGTCCTTTTAAAACTCTGAAAACCAAATCTCCCTTCCCTTTAGGACTAGTAGTCCCAAATGCCTCTTGGACTGATAGGATTGGGGCGGGTACTAGCATGCAATAAGTAACGATACTATTACGCGCTTAATACCTTAACGGGATGGGAAAGGGTAGATATGGATATGATGACCGGTGCGCTAATACCATGTGTAACCCCTCTTTTGAGGAGAGATTGCCGGGTATTGCATTGATGTGATCCATATTGTTTTTAAACCTTGGACCCCCCCCTTCCTTTTAACTTGTTTTATTGTCCGAACTATTTTTGCTTTCCTTATTCTGTCCAAACTTTCAATTTGCTTGCAATAATATGTGAAAACCCCCTTCTATTTGAGGCCCTTAATTGTTTACTTGATTATGTGAAGTCACAATTGTAACATGACTGGGAACCACACTAGTGGATTTTGAGGGGTGTCTAACACCTTTCCTCGAGATAATTTCTAGCCCTTACCCAAACTCTGGTTCTTTAAACTCAAACCCTTCTTAGTGTCCTAATGCACTTAATCATTAGGTGGCGACTCTTCAACTTCAAAAACCCAATTCCCAAGAGGGAACGAGTTGTCCTCCCAAAAGTCACAAGCCCGATTTCGCGAGAAAAAGGGGGAACGACAGCATGGCGACTCTGCTGGGGATATTTCTTTTAGGATTTTACCATTTTATGTTATTTGTGACTTTACTCTTCTTTATTTCCTTTATTTAATGTCTTTATTTCTCTTCTATTACTAAATTGACTTGGCTCCTTGTTTCTTTTATTTAATGCTTTCCTTTACTGCTTTCCTTTAATACTTTTGTAATTATGAGCAATTATTGTATTCATTACTTTATGAACGTGCAAATACATGACAACTTGTTTCATTCTTGTAACTACATATTCAACATCATATTCCACTCGTGCCAAACAAAATACCATAGCAACGCTTATAATGAGTTGTTGCTCCCTTCCGATATCATTACCCTTAAATTTGGCAAAGGCGTATTTGCGGTAAAACCAGTCGATCAACGGTGTAGTTGACGGTTCCGTGCCTTTCCCTCTTGAGTTGTCCGCTCAAGGGTACCAGTCTAATACCTTATAGAAACCCTACTCTGTTTAATTGTTTATGCATCACTATCAAAACCTAGCCGAGTCAGTTATGTTGTCCACATAATGACTCTTTAAGATAGCCTTGTCCAAAGTCCAATGGGTTTCCTAGGAACCCAAACGGACGTTACAATATTTTGTGCATTTATTTGGAGAACTAAATACTGCTTATGCTAATTATTGGTTTAAATAGTCGAGTCCGGCGGGGTAAGGATGTAACACTTTGTTTTGCATAAATGAGGCACGAAGTCCCCAGATTTGGCATGGTCACCAACATCCACCCAAGGTTGCTAAGCTGAAGGGAGGATCTTCACTCCAGTGATCGGGCTCTTGTTTGGAAATACCTAGGAAATTTGCCTTCTTTCCTGGAGGTCCAACCCAACAACAAAATCATAGAAGCTGCTACTCTGTTCTGGGACTGTGATAGGTCTGTGTTTCGCTTCGAGGAGATTGATATGACACCTCTGCTCGAGGAAATAGGAGGACTAGTTGGTATTCCGTGGGAGACTACGGGTTTTCTTATGCCAGAAAATCGCAAGGGTAGGGGTTTTCTCAAAATGATGGGACTAATGAAAAACACAGACTTGACCTGTTTGAAGGATTCCTACATTCCTTTCCACTATCATTATGAAAGGTACGACCATAGTAAGTCCTATCGCACTTACCCAGATGAATTTGACCTAACCTCATTGGGGCATATCCACAGAAGGGTCTTAGTCTTTATGTTCTGCTTCTTGGGGATGATAGTGTTTCCTATGAAGAAAGCAAGGATTCACACCAGGCTAGCTATGGTCACTAAAACCTTAATGGAGGGAATTGGTGGGCAACCCTTAAGCATAGTGCCCATGATCGTTGCAGATATGTACCGAGCCTTGGAAAAGTGTCAATAAGGAGCCCCACACTTCGAAGGCTGCAACTTGTTACTCCAGCTCTGGCTCATGGAGCATCTCCAAAGGGGTGAATATCGATAAGAGATTCAGCGGAGAGACTGGGACGATCATATAGCCTTCCATCAACCAAGGCGAATGAACTACATGCTCGACATGTTTGCTCAGCCAGAAGATGCCAAAGGATGGGTGGAGCTGTTTGAAAATCTGACTGAGGATAAAAACAATGGATGTTCGAATGGTTCCCTACTGACGAGTTCATCGCCCGATCCAGGGATGCACCATTTCTGATACTGATCGGTTTAAGAGGAACCTACCCTTATGTCCCCCTCCGGGTCATGAGACAGGCTGGTAGGAAGCAAGTTATACCGAGGGTTGACCAGATGAGTCACTTCCGGGCGGATTTCCAAGCTGATGGCAGTCCTTATAAGTGCCAAGCTCAGCATATGTGGCATTGCAAGATCATCATGGGGAGAGATACTATCGAGCCAGATAGATACCATGCTGGTTGCACCCCACACTATTCAAGATGGCTGGAGGATAATCACAATGGTCTGGGCCAACCTGAGTTTGTTCGAGGTCACAAGATCATCGATGAAAAGGCTGAAGCATAGGTCAAGTACAACCAATTGCACAAGAGGATACGGGAATGCGAAAGTGAGCACCGGGAGATTCAAGAAGCCCATCAAAAGTTGATTGAAGAATGGAAAGATATGGCTGTTAGCGACAACAAGCGACTAGGGTATTTGGAGCAGGGTTTAGTGGAATTGGAAAGAAAGTTCATCCAGAGGATTGAAAACTGCCAGAACACTGAGGGAAACGAAAGAGGACACTTGGCTAGAGCCTATTTGCTGCTGGGACTATCTGAGCTGGTGAAGCTGTTCGATGGACCTAAAGATGCTGAGTCTGGGGAAGGTCCATATGTGACCAAGTAGTTAGGAGTCTTTTCTTTAGTTTTAAAAATGTAATAAGACCAACGGCCATTAGTAACATTTTACTTTTCTGCTAGTTTAGTGTCGTTTTGGGATTTGATTTATTTTTTATTAATAAAATGAGGCATTTAGCATTATAAGTTCTCCAAATCAACTTGTCGCTAGGCCTATTTCGGGCACAATGAGGCTCCCAAATTAGGACACGATTTATATTCTTGCACTACCTGTTTAAATATTGCAACGTTTTCTTCTCATAATCCGCACTAACTTGCTACCTTTTTGTTTTTACCTTTGCTTATTCCCCTCCCCAAAGGTTATTTCGTGAACTCTGGCATCGTCATCATACTCTACAAGATCTAAAAACCATCCACCTCCTCCTCTTTCGAGTCCTATCAGAAACAAGAACAAGGGAAAGATGGAAGATTTGAGCAACATCAGAAAGGAGAACTCAGTTGAAAGGGTAAAGGTTCCTCAGGGTATTCAGGTTTCCAAGGAAAGTGCCTCCCAGCTCGAACAGAAGTTATTGAGGTTTCAGGAAGAACTGGACCAAGTTCGGAATTTGGCAAATTTGTAATTTTCCCTCACTACCCCAAATGTCAACTTTGCCAACAATCAAAACCCCACACCTCCACAAAGCATCCCGAAACCACAAAACCAACCTGCTCCCCATCACCACTGCAACACATGCCACACTTTAGACAACACCCCACTGCTCATTACTGAACCACTAAACTCCACAAATGATAATCCCCACAAGACCCCCATCTATGTGGAAACCACACCACACTATACTCAACCTATTTCATGCACACTAGAGTTTGACTATCTTATTAGGAATCTGGCCACAGAACTCAAGAAGCTGACTAGCCGAGTTTAGGGTGTTGAAGGAAGTAAGGGGATTGAGGGACTGAATTATGAGGACATTTGCATTCAGCCAGACGTCGAACTTCCTGAGGGGTACAAACCTCCCAAGTTTGAGATGTTTGATGGCACAGAGGATCCCAAGGTCCATTTGAGGACGTACTGCAACAAGTTGGTCGGAGTAGGAAGGGATGAAAAGATTCGCATGAAACTCTTTATGAGAAGTCTGAAAGGAGATGCTCTGTCTTGGTACATCAACCAAGACCCTAAGAAGTTGTCAAATTGGGTAAGTATGGCATCCGATTTCATGGACAGGTTCAGGTTGAACGTGGAAAATGCACCAGACGTGTTCTACATTCAGAACTTAAAGAAGAAACCCTCGGAGACATTCCGCGAGTATGCTACTCGTTGGAGATCAGAAGCTACTAAGGTCAGACTGGCTTTAGAAGAAGAACAATTGAATAGGTTTTTTGTCCGAGCTCAAGACCCACAGTACTATGAATGGTTAATGCTGATTGAAAGCCTGAAATTTTCTGATATCATCAAGCTGGGGGAAAGGATCAAGGAAGGTATCAAAAGTGGTATGGTCACTAACTTTGAAGCTTTGCAGGCCACTAACAAGGCTCTACAGTCTGGTGTCACTTCCAAGAAAAGGGACGTGAGTGCCATGATGGTTGCACAAAGAACAAAATCCCCAATTGAATACCAAACCTACCCAATACCTCCACTCACATATCAACCTACCCAAAATTACCAAGCACCCTCGCCCTCTTACCAAACTCCACCACCTACTTACCAATCATCTCCACCTCCCACATATCAGCCCACTTCGCCTAGATATTCCCAACCCACACATGTCTATCAAGCCTACAATACTCAACCGTCTCACTATCAACCACCTCCCACTCGCCAAAACTTTCCTAGACCCCGACCAAACTTTGACCGCAGACCCCCCAAACAGTATACCGCCATTGCCAAACCTATTGACCAGCTGTATGAAAAGCTCAAAGTTTCCGGTTACATCACCCCCATCCCTGCCGTAAACACCGAAAACCCCTCCTAATGGGTCAACCCAAACAAAACTTGTGCATACCATTCTGGCATGAAGGGGCATACCAATAATGAGTGCCGCTCTCTGAAGGATAAGATCTAAGCTTTGATTGACAACACGATTATCATAGCAAAGGAGCCAGCTTCGAATGTCTGCAACAACCCTCTGCCTGACCACAAGGGTGGGGGCGTTCACATGATTGAGATAGAGGACGATTGGGACCCCAAAGGGTCGATCGGATTGATCGCTGAAGGTGACGAGCCAATGGAACCAACAGTTACACTTAATCTGATTATGGTCCAGATCCAGCCTTCTGAAAACGCTAAAGTAGACATGTCCATACCACTTGAGTTCGAAGCACCTTCTTCTGCAAAGATGCCAGAACCTATTAAGGTCGAGTTTGGGTCTCCAAACACACTTGTACCATTCGAAGTGGTTGTGTTACCATCCAAGGCAAAGGTACCCATCCCAGTGGCCATGACAATCGTAACACTGTTCCACCCAAAGGCCATACCATGGGATTACATCGCCGAGGTGAGAAGGAAAGGGAAACCCAAATCTGGAGAAGCAATTGCAGCACAGTGACAAGAACCGGTAGGGTTTATACCCCAAAACACCTAGCCGAGTCTAGTAAGCATGTCTCTAGACGACCAACCATCACTGAAACAGGCGTGATGATCTCTGGAGGAGGATACAAGCCAAAGAGTATTCGGTCATTGATCAGTTGAACAAAATGCCAGCCCAGATCTCTATCTTGGCTCTGCTACAAAGTTTCGACGCACATAAGAATACCTTATTGAAGGCGTTGAGCGAGGCATATGTACCCAGCAACATAACTGGAGGAGAAATGGAAAACATGGTGGGGCAAGTATTGGAGAGTCACAAGATCACTTTCCACGAAGATGATCTGCCACCTGAAGGGCTAAGCCATAACAAGGCCTTGCACATCACTGTGCAGTGCGAAGATCATTTCATCACCACAGTCCTGATTGACGGAGGGTCCAGCCTCAATATTTGTCCATAGGTGACTCTCAGAACATTGGGAAAGAGCCTGCATGAGATCAAGGATAGAGCCATCAATGTCAAAGCTTTCGATGGATCCCAAAGGTCCACTATTAGGGAAATTAGTTTGTGTCTGCAAATGGGACCGACTTGGTTCGACATAGATTTTCAAGTAATAGACGTCCCAACATCTTACAACTTGCTATTTGGACAGCCCTGGATCCATGTCGTTAGGGCTGCGGCGTCAACCCTACATCAAGCAGTGAAATTCGAGTGGAATCACCAAGAGGTAATTATTCACGGTGATGGTATCAATCCCATATACAGTTGCCATACCACCCTAGTAATCGGAGGAAGAAGGAAGCTAGGCAGAGAAACCTACCATCATATTGAGCGAGTCAATGATATGGACAAGGACAAATGGTGCGATAGCAAAATTAAAAGTATATTGAATTGGTGTGGATACGAACCTGACAAGGGACTTGGCAAGAATCTCCAAGGAATTGCTAAGCCTATCAAGTTGAAGAAACACGGTACCACTTTCGGTTTGGGATATGAATACACTTGGGAGGAATTCAACCACTTGTCGCCACCATGGCGCAGTCCCTACTACCCACTAGAGCATCCAATGCCTCGCTTGGAATAGACTTTCCAGCCCGCCAGTGTCATATATGGGTCGGGAGAAGAGGAGGAATTGGCGGCAATGAGGAATTTTATTTTGGAAGATGATAATATGGACCGTTGTGTCATTTTCGAGGAGGAGGGGGAGGAAAGCCCTTCTATACAAGCTGTGAGCCGAGGAGCATGCCTCAACAATTGATCCATCAGAACCACCAGGGCACGGAAAGTTTCGGGGTAGCAAGGTTGAATAAAGCACCATGCATTATCTTTATTTTTTCGCTAATTGACACTCTTTCTGCATTTTTAATATTGAAATAAGAGCTTCAATATTCAAAACAATTATAAAAATTTATCAAAGCATTTCAGTTTCTTATAAATCTTGCCCTTATTACTTTTATCGTTTACTTTATTCACACAGCATTACTATTACTTATCTTGATGAACCGACGATTGTGATGTGCGACGAGGCAACACAACAAATGGATGTGGACTCAGAAGAAGATGATATACCAGAAGAGGTTGTTAAAGAGGTTGAGGATTTTGAGAACAGACCTAAGTCTAACCTGGACGAAACTGAGATTGTCAACCTGGGAGATGTAGAAAATGTCAAAGAAACACGAATCATCGTTCATCTTTCACCATCAGAAAAGAAAGAGTACACGGAATTTCTAAGGGAATATGAGGATATATTTGTCTGGTCTTATGATGACATGACTGGTCTCAGTACATCTATTGTAGCTCACAAACTACCAACCGATCTGACATGTCCACCAGTAAAATAGAAGCTCAGGAAGTTCAAACCTGACATGAGTTTGAAAATCAAGGAAGAAGTCACCAAGCAAGTCAAAGCCAATGTTCTCAGGGTAGTAGAGTATCCAACATGGTTAGCCAATATTGTGCCAGTTCTGAAGAAAGACGGGAAGGTTAGAGTTTGTGTCGACTACCGGGATCTCAACCGAGCTAGTCCGAAAGATGACTTCCCCTTGCCGAACATACACATTCTAATTAACAACTGCACCAAGCATGAACTGCAGTCGTTCATTGATTGTTTTGCTGGGTATCGTCAGATATGGATGGATGATGAAAACGCGGAGAAAACGGCTTTCATTACGCCGTGGGGGATGTATTGTTACAAGATGATGTCGTTCGGGTTAAAGAATGTTGGGGCCACCTACATGAGGGCCATGACTTCTATTTTCCATGACATGATACACAAAGAGATCGAGGTATATGTAGACGACATCATCATCAAATCCAAGAGAGCCAATGACCACATGGAAGATCTGAGGAAGTTCTTCAACAGACTACGAAGGTACAACTTGAAGATGAATCCCGCCAAATATGCATTCGGGGTTCTTTCCAGAAAACTACTTGGGTTCATTGTGAGTCATCGAGGAATATAACTGGATCTATCAAAGGACAAATCCATCCAAGAATTGCCACCACTAAAGAACAAGAAAGAGGTTATGATTTTCTTGGGAAGACTTAACTACATCAGTTGGTTCAATCCACTATCATTTATGAGCCAATCTTTAAGATGTTGAAGAAGGACGCCGCTACCAAATGGACTGATGATTGTCAGAAAGCCTTTGACAGAATCAAGGAATACCTGTCAACGCCGCCAGTTTTGGTCCTGCCCGAGCTAGGTAGGCCTCTATTACTCTACCTTGCAGTATTGGATGGAGCTTTCAGTTGTGTTCTGGGGTAGCATGATAAAACAGGAAGAAAGGAGCAGACCATCTATTATCTCAACAAGAAGTTCACCACGTACGAGGCCTGATATTCTCTATTGGAACACACCTGTTGTGCCCTGACTTGGGTAGCTCAGAAGTTGAGGCACTATTTCTGTGCCTATACTACTTATCTCATATCAAGAATGGATCATTTGAAGTACATTTTTCAGAAGCCCATGCCCACTGGCAAGCTAGCTAAATGGAAAATCCTGCTGAGTGAATTCGACATTGTTTACGTGACTCAGAAGGCAATCAAAGGAGCACTAGCAGATCATCTTGCTGAAAATCCCGTGGATGGAGAATGCGATCCTCTAAAGATGTATTTTCTTGATAAAGAGGTATCTTTTATAGGAGAAGACATTGCAGAATCCTATGACAGTTGGAGAATGTTTTTCGATGGAGCATCAAATTTCAAATGAGTTGGCATAGGATCAGTCCTAGCATCAGAAACCGGTCAGCATTACCCGGTATCTGCAAAACTCAGGTTCCCGTGCACCAACAACATGGCCAAGTATAAAGCCTGCATTTTATGGCTCAAGATGGCCATTGACATGAATATTCAGGAATTGCTAGTGATCGGAGATTCAGACCTGCTTATACATCAGGTCCGAAAAGAATGGGCAACCAAGAACTCCAAGATACTCCCTTATTTTGCATCATGTATAGGAATTGAGGAAGAGGTTCACAAATACAAAGTTCCAATATGTTCCCAGAGTTTAGAATGAGTTTGCCGATGCATTGGCTACCTTATCGTCCATGATACAGCATCTCGACAAGAACTTCATTGATCCTATTCCGGTAAAGATCTATGGTCAACTAGCTTACTGCACTCATGTAGAAGAGAAGCAAACGGAAAACTTTGGTTTCATGATATCAAGGAATATTTGACGAAAGGAGAATATCCAGAACTTGCAAATCCTACTTAGAAATGCACACTTCGGAGACTATCTAAAAACTTCTTTCATAACGGAGGAATCTTGTATAGGAGGACTCCTGATTTGGGGTTACTAAGGTGTGTCAACGCAAAGGAAGCATCCAGGCTATTGGAAGAAATTCATGCAGGGACCTGCGGTCCGCATATGAACGGCTTTGTCTTAGCCAAAAAAGTACTCCGAGCTGGTTATTTTTGGATGACCATGGAAACGGACTGCATCCAGTATGTCCGAAAATGCCATCGCTTTCAGATACATGCAGACATGATAAAGGTGCCTCCAAACGAGCTTACTGCAACAAGCTCGCCATGGCGGTTCGCCACTTGGGGAATGGATGTTATCGGACCTATCGAGCCTGCCGCATCAAACGTGCACAGGTTCATTCTAGTGGCAATTGATTATTTCACCAAATGGGTTGAAGAAGCATCGTACATAGCAATGACTAAGAAAGTGGTAGAAGATTTTGTCCGCGACCGCATTGTTTGTCGGTTCGGAATTCCGGAGTCAATCATCACTGATAACGGTTCCAATCTCAATAGCGACCTGATCAAAGCCATGTGTGAAACCTTCAAGATCAAATACAAGAATTCTACAGCTTACAAACCTCAGATGAATGGAGCTATAGAAGCCGACAATAAGAATATCAAGAAGATACTAAGGAAGATGATAGAAAAGCATAAGTAGTGGCATGAGAAGTTATCATTTGCCTTGTTGGGATACCGCACCACAATTCGCACATCAACCGGGGCAACTCCCTATATGTTGGTTTATGGTACAGAAGCAGTCATTCCTGCCAAGGTAGAAATTCCCTCCTTAAGAATCATACAGGAAGCCAAACTTGATGATGCAGAATAGGTAGAGAGTCGCTACGAGCAGCTAGCTCTTATAGATGGGAAAAAAATGAATGCAGTTTTCCATGGTCAACTTTATCAGAACAGAATGTCCAGAGTTTTAAACAAAAGAGTCAAGCCAAGACAGTTTACACCGGGGCAACTGGTGCTAAAGAAGATTTTCCCGCATCAAGATGAAGCTAGAGGGAAGTTCTCTCCCAACTAGCAGGGTCCATATATGGTTCACCGGGTTCTAACTAGAGGAGCCCTCATACTTGCAGAAATGGACGGTGAAGTTTGGCCGAAGCCGATCAATTCAGATGCAGTGAAGCGATACTATGTGTAACTTTTTGTTACAACCCATATCCACATGTGTTAGTTCATTCCATATATTAGTTAACATAAATCCAAGAAGGAATTATCTTTGAGATGATAAGAAGTCAATCCTATTGGTCTTAAGTGATACAAGAGTGTATAAGGGTGATTAACCAGTATTAGAAGTTAAACGAATCAAGGATGTTGTAACTCGTATTTTCAGGTAATCTAGCGGTGCTTAATACACTCAAGAGGTCATTTATTAAGGTATTTTAATCATATAATATCCATATCATAAGTCTTGAAGTCAAACGAGTTATGAAACAAAAGTCGACAAAAGTTGTCGCAACTTAGGTTCATAATTATACTTAAACATTAGGTCAAATGTTTCTAAAGTTTTCTCATAATTTACAAGGAATTACGGGGTGATATACCAACCAAATTAAAGATATATGAGTATAGTTTCCAACGCATTAAACCGTTCATCGATACGATCTCGAAGTAGAGAGATATTCGCGTTTTCACGAGACTGCGCCAAGCACCTCTCTATGGGGCCCACTAAGGCGGTTTAAGATATTTGGACCTATATAGGATGCCTCCAACCCATTTTAAGTCATTTCTTCTCACTATTTTCAGACCTTAGAACCCTAGGAACATCCTCTCAAGGTTCTCTCAAGATTCAAGACCCAAAAAAGGGCAAACAACACAAATCAAGTGTCGGGAATTCCGTGGCGCTAGTAAGTCTCTTGTTCTTCTTGTTGTTGCTCATTTTTGTGTCGTTCCAGCTCGTGTGGGAGGTTTTTTTAAAGGGTTTATGTTCTGTAAATACTCCCTCATGTTCTTAATATCAATCCTAGGTGATTTCAAGCCTTCTAAAGTGATTCTAGTGCCGAAAAACACTAATTGATCGCTAGTTTCGCTTTTTTGTTGTTGTGGCAGCATTGGAGGGATATTTCATGGAAATTTAAGGTCAAATTGGAGTTGTTCTTTCTGTATAAAGGTAAGGAACCTCTTACTCTATATGTATTTAAGATTATCCAAGTTGCGGCTAAGCCATTGAAGCTAGAACTTGTGAGATATATATCGAAAGGCTTGGTAGTAATGTTATTGTTTTGTGGACTGTTTTGCGTTGTTGTTGGGCTGCGTATTTTACTACTATCTTGTGGAGTTTTGGAGGAGGAAGGGTGTGGAGAAACACCATATATATGTAGGGTTATGGGCTGATAGTTATTCGTAACATTTCCAGGTTGTTTGACACGACTACGGTGGTCGTCGTATGTATGGAGTGATTAGGCTGTGTGTGGACTATTTTGGGAGGCTCAATATGTTTATTATTGATGTTGTTTGGGCTGTTTGGTGACTGTTTTGAATGGTGTGAGGTCATATATATAGGGGAGGTGTTGTCCGTTTCATCGTAAAATAGGTTGTGGTCGATACATAATAGTTATGACGCTTAAATGATAACGATAGTATCGTTTCTCTTATTGTAGACTAAGGAGTTTTGACAATTGCATAGCTTGAGATTGGGGCAGTATATACAAGGTATGTGAGGCTATCCCTTTCCTTCTTTTGCACGACTCCGATTGTACATAATGTAATGAACGAGCTTCCAAGATACTCTACTCTTAGAAGCTAGCAGTACTTACATTGTTTTCCCTCTTATGGAACGATTGATGTTAATGTTGCTTCTCTTATTCTTATGTTATCAATGTTGTTGGTACTTCCTGATTCTTATAAGGTTCATAGTGAAGAGTTAGTCCTAATAACGTGTACAGAGGATACCGACCTTACGTCACTCCGAAAGGTTTAGAATGTGATTCCATGAGTCGAGCATGCATTATATATATGTATCTATTTTACTCTACCGAGCCACGCTATAGTTGGCCGGGTACGGCACCTATTGTGCAACCACTGATCAGTTGGGTTTTACCGAGCTCCACGTGGCCGGGTACGATTCTACCGAGCCTATTATGGTCGGGTACGATATGATGATGATGATGCCCACAGAGGCGAATGCTTTAAAGGTTTATGTATTTATACATATGTATCATGCATTTCATGTAAGTAGCCCTCAGAGGTACTAAGATGTTACAGGTTGTATATTCTCTATCCTTGCTTACATTACTGATCGTATTTATGGTTCCTTGCCTTACATACTCAGTACTTTATTCGTACTGACGTCCTTTTATTTGTGGACGCTGCATGTCGTGCTGCAGGTCCTGATAGACAGGCAGGTGCAGCTCCCCCACCACAGTAGACTGTCCAGTTCAGCGGTGATTGGCGAGATCCCTTCTCCGGACTTGCCTTGGTCTTGGTATGCAATTTTTGTTATAGACATTATGGGTATGTCGGGGCCCTGTTCCGGCTATGTTGCAACACTTATGTTCTTTTAGAGGCTCATAGACAGGTGTCGGCTCATGTATAGTTTGGTATGCCTTGTCGGCTAGATTTTGTTGTATAGTCTTTCATAGTAGCGTGGTAGCTCATACCTTATATGTAGTTTCTTGATTGTCTGGTCATCCCCCGGCTATGTATGTTCATGCCATCATATTTTATTGCTGGTTGTCCATGATCTAGGTCTACCATTTATATTGATCTCGTCAGCCTTAAAAGATAATAATGAAGGTTAGATGAAATGTACGTTGGTGCTCGGCAAGTGTGGTCGGGTGCTAGTCATGGCCCTTCAGTTTGGGTCGTGACAAACTTGGTATCAGAGCAAGTCTGTCCTAGGGGTTGTCTATGAGCCGTGTCTAGTAGAGTCTTGATTATGGATGTGTAGCGCGCCACATTTATAATCAGGAGGCTACATGACATCTAGGGTTGTTACCTTCTTCCTGAATCTAGATCGTGCGTAGAGTTGAGTCGTAAGTGTTCGTCTCTAATATTCACCTTATTTTTTTTCAGTGATGCCTTCGACTAGGAAGCAAACGATTAGTAGACGGCTTGATACAGCAGCGGGAGAGGGTACCAGTCAGGTGCCCCAAGTCAGAGTAGGACAAAGTGAGGCTCAAAGTGAGATACCCTCTCATACCTCATCTACTCCATCTCCTCCAAAGGATATTAGAAGGCACCCAGCGCCTCCAGTTCCTCCGTCTGGCACTCCAGACCAGGATATGCAGAGTGTTTTGCAGTTATTGACTAGCTTGGTAGCTGCTCAGGCTCAGAGGTAGAATACAGGTGCTGCTGAGAAACCAGTTAGTACAAGAGTTCGTGATTTTATTAATTTAGACCCTCCAGTGTTTACCGGATCAGACCCCAAGGAGGACCCACAGACTTTTATTGACCAGGTTCATCGTACACTTCGGGTTATGCATGTTAGTGATACAGAGGCAGTAGAGTTGGCTTCTTATCGGCTACGGGATTTAGCGGTTCTCTGGTATGATAGTTGGGAGAGATCCAGGGGTCCGAACCCTCCTCCAGCTGTGTGGAAGGAATTTTCTGAGGCCTTTCTTCGTCACTACTTGCCAGTTGAGATACGACGAGCTAGAGCTGATAAGTTCTTGAACCTTAGACAAGGTAATATGAGTGTGCGAGAGTACAATATGCAGTTTGATTCTTTGGCAAGGTATGCTCCCCATATGGTGGCCGAGATGAGTGATAGGGTGCATATGTTCGTGAATGGGTTGGGACCACATCTGATAAATGAGTGTACGACAGCCTCCTTGGTGGAGGGCATGGATATTTCCCGTATTCAAGCTTATGCCCAGACCCTAGAGGATCGTAAGCGCCAGCAGAGGGCAGTTAGGGAGCAGGATAGAGGCCAGCATAAGAGGGCGAGATTTGCAGGGTATTCTGATGACTTCAGAGGCCGCATCAGGCCACAGTTTTCGAGGAGTTCGGCGCCACCTGTAGCTAGTGCTCCTCCACAGTTTCAGAGGCCTCGATATGATCGATCCTATTCTGGTCCAGGTCAGAGTTCGCGGGCATCTGGCTCGCAACATCACAGGGATACTAGTCAGATGAGACCCCCAACACCACATTGTGATCAGTGCGGCAAGGCCCACTTTGGACTGTGTCGTCGAGGTTCTGATGCATGCTATTCGTGCGGGCAGCCTGGCCATATGATGCGGGATTGTCCTAATAGAGGAGGTGATGGTATGGCTCAGCCGACTGGATCTGTGTCTGGTTCTTCCTCATCAGTTCGACCTCCAGCACGGGGTTTTCAGCAGTCGACAGGTCGTGGTAGGGGTAGAGGTGCAGTGCCGAGTTCGAGTGGTGCTCAAAATCGAACCTATGCTCTAGTAGGTCGACAGGATCTCGAGTCGTCTCCAGATGTTGTTACAGGTATTATATCTGTGTTTTCTTATGATGTATATGCGCTGATTGATCCGGGATCTACATTATCATATGTTACACCCTTTGTGGCTAATAAGTTTGGCATTGAACCTGAATTGATAAGTAAACCCCTCGCGGTATCTACTCCGATAGGAGATTCTGTGATTGCTAGAAGGGTATATAGAGGTTGCACTGTGATGATTTGTAGTCGTCAAACCTCGGCAAATTTATTTGAGTTAGAAATGGTTGATTTTGATGTGATAATGGGAATGGACTGGTTGGCCTCATGCTATGCAAATGTTGACTGTCGTACGAAGATGGTTAGGTTCCAATTTCCGGGTGAACCCGTCATTGAATGGAAAGGGAACATTGCTACACCGAAAGGTAGGTTTATTTCCTATCTTAAGGCAAGGAAAATGATCTCAAAAGGTTACATTTATCATCTCGTTCGCGTTAGGGATGCGGAGGCGAAACCGCCTACTTTACAATCAATCCCTGTGGTCAACGAATTCCCAGATGTTTTCCCAGATGAACTCCCAGGCCTTCCTCCTGAAAGGGAGATTGAGTTTAGCATTGATGTGTTGCCTGACACTCAACCGATCTCTATTCCTCCATACAGAATGGCCCCGGCAGAGTTGCGAGAGTTGAAGGTGCAGTTGAAGGACTTGCTGGATAAGGGCTTTATTAGGCCTAGCACTTCACCTTGGGGTGCACCAGTCCTATTCGTGCGGAAGAAAGACGGGTCGTTACGGATGTGTATCGACTATCGACAGTTGAATAAGTCTACTATAAAGAACAAGTATCCACTTCCAAGAATTGATGACCTGTTTGACCAACTCCAGGGTGCCAAGTATTTCTCTAAGATTGATTTACGTTCAGGGTATCATCAGGTGAGGGTTAGGGAGAAGGATATTCCAAAGACGGCCTTCCGGACAAGATATGGGCACTTTGAGTTCTTGGTGATGTCGTTCGGGCTAACAAATGCCCCAGCAGCTTTTATGGATCTCATGAATACTATATTCAGGCCCTATCTTGATGTGTTCGTGATTGTATTCATTGATGACATTCTAGTGTATTCTCGTTCGGAGGCGGAACATGCGGGCCACTTGCGGATAGTATTACAGACGCTTCAGGATCGTAAGTTATATGCTAAGCTCTCCAAATGTGAATTCTGGCTGAACTCAGTAGCATTCCTTGGCCATGTGATATCTGATGAGGGTATTAGTGTCGACACTCAGAAGATCGATGCAGTAAAGAATTGGCCGAGACCTACAACACCATCAGAAGTCCGCAGCTTCCTAGGGCTAGCAGGATATTATAGGCGGTTTGTAGAAGGATTTTCCTCTATATCATCACCATTGACTAAGTTAACACAAAAAGCTACCAAATTCCAGTGGTCTGACACTTGTGAACGTAGTTTTCAGGAGCTGAAGAATCGATTGACATCTGCACCAGTGCTCACTCTTCCTGAAGGAACAGAAGGTTATGTGGTATATTGTGATGCCTCAGGTATAGGTTTGGGGTGCGTATTGATGCAGCGTGGGAATGTGATTGCTTATGCATCAAGACAATTGAAGAAGCATGAAAAGAATTATCCAACCCATGATTTGGAATTGGCTGCAGTAATATATGCTTTGAAGATATGGCGGCACTACTTATACGGCGTCCATGTTGACATCTACACAGATCACAAGAGTTTACAATACATCTTCAAGCAGAAAGAGTTGAATTTGAGGCAGCGTAGGTGGCTTGAATTATTGAAAGACTACGACGTCGAGATATTGTATCATCCCGGTAAAGCCAATGTTGTGGCAGATGCTCTCAGCCGTAAATCAATGGGAAGCTTAGTACATATTGAGGTAGGTAGATGGGGGTTGATTAAAGAGCTTCATCAGCTAGCCAATATGAGAATCAGATTGTTAGACTCTGATGACGGAGGTGTTACTGTACAGAATACATCAGAATCATCTTTGGTAGCCGAGGTAAAAGCACGACAATATGAAGATCCTATCTTAGTACGATTAAGAGAAAGCATTCAACAGTGTAAAAGTATGGCTTTTGGGATCGGAAAAGATGGGGCACTGAGATACCAGAGCCGATTGTGTGTGCCTAATGTGGCAGGGTTGCGAGAGAAGATTATGAATGAGATTCATCAATCCCGATATTCCATCCATCCCGGCTCGACAAAGATGTATCATGATGTCAAGGAGCAGTATTGGTGGGATAATATGAAGAAGTCTATTGCAGAATTTGTAGCCCAGTGTCCCAATTGTCAACAAGTAAAGATAGAACATCAGAAACCCGGTGGATTGCTTCAAAATATAGAGATTCCGACCTGGAAGTGGGAGGTGATTAATATGGACTTCATTATTGGATTACCTCGCTCTTATCATAAGTTTGACTCCATCTGGGTGATAATTGATCGACTTACAAAATGTGCCCATTTTCTGCCAGTGAAGACAACTTACACGGCTGAAGATTATGCAAAGTTGTATATCAAGGAGATTGTTAGGCTTCATGGTGTGCCCATATCTATTATATCAGACCGAGGAGCTCAATTTACGGCTAACTTTTGGAGGTCTTTCCAGAAGGGTTTAGGCACACAAGTAAATCTCAGCACTGCATTTCATCCGCAGACTGACGGACAGGCTGAACGTACCATTCAGACACTGGAAGATATGCTACGAGCATGTGTTCTAGATTTTAAGGGGAATTGGGATGATCATCTTCCACTCATAGAATTCGCCTATAACAATAGCTACCATTCCAGTATTAAAATGGCCCCATACGAGGCACTATACGGGAGGAGATGTAGATCACCAGTTGGATGGTTCGAAGTCGGTGAAACAGAATTATATGGGCCAGATTTGATTCACCAAGCTATTGAGAAGGTGAAAGTGATACAGGAGCGATTGAGGATGGCACAAAGCAGGCAAAAATCTTATTCTGATGTCCGACGTCGTGATCTAGAGTTTGAGGTTGGTGATTGGGTTTTCCTGAGGATCTCACCAATGAAGGGTATTATGCGTTTTGGGAAGAAAGGTAAGCTGAGTCCAAGGTATATCGGGCCGTATAAAATTCTTCGACGGATTGGACAGGTTGCTTATGAGTTAGAATTGCCATCCGAATTGGAATTTGTCCACCCGGTATTCCATGTATCTATGTTGAGAAAATGTATTGGAGACCCTTCTCGAGTCGTCCCTATCAAAGATGTACAAGTTACAGAGGACCTATCATATGAAGAAGTGCCAGTGGCGATATTAGATCGGCAAGTCCGCAAGCTGAGAACAAAAGATGTAGCTTCCGTCAAAGTATTGTGGAGGAACAAAAATATGGAAGAAATGACATGGGAAGCAGAAGAGGAGATGAAGTCTAAATACCCTTACTTATTCCAGAATGAAGATAACAAGGATGCTGGTGGAAGACAGGATACATTGGAAGGTGAAACGGCTCTATGAGGTAAGCAATAATTTGAGAATACTCCTCCTTAATACAAAATGGTGATATGTAGATAATGTAAATACGCATAATGCTTTGTGTAGCCTTGTGAAGCCATATGTTGGGCTTAATTACTTGCAAGTTTTGCTAGTGACCATTTTATAGGGGAAAATTGATCGGAAATTTCCATTGGAATCCATGATGATTTAAACTCCCCATAAACCCTTACATTCGAGGACGAATGTTCCTAAGGGGGGGAGGGTGTTACAACCCATATCCACATGTGTTAGTTCATGCCATATATTAGTTAACATAAATCCAAGAAGGAATTATCTTTGAGATGATAAGAAGTCAATCCTATTGGTCTTAAGTGATACAAGAGTGTATAAGGGTGATTAACCAGTATTAGAAGTTAAACGAATCAAGGATGTTGTAACTCGTATTTTCAGGTAATCTAGCGGTGCTTAATACACTCAAGAGGTCATTTATTAAGGTATTTTAATCATATAATATCCGTATCATAAGTCTTGAAGTCAAACGAGTTATGAAACAAAAGTCGACAAAAGTTGTCGCAACTTAGGTTCATAATTTTACTTAAACATTAGGTCAAATGTTTCTAATATTTTCTCATAATTTACAAGGAATTACGGGGTGATCTACCAACAAAATTAAAGATCTATGAGTCTAGTTTCCAACGCATTAAACCATTCATCGATACGATCTCGGAGTAGAGAGATATTCGCGTTTTCGCGAGACTGCGCCAAGCACCTCTCTATGGGGCCCACTAAGGCGGTTTAAGATATTTGGACCTATATAGGATGCCTCCAACCCGTTTTAAGTCATTTCTTCTCACTATTTTCAGACCTTAGAACCCTAGGAACATCCTCTCAAGGTTCTCTCAAGATTCAAGACCCAAAAAAAGGGCAAACAACACAAATCAAGTGTCGGGAATTCCGTGGCGCTAGTAAGTCTCTTGTTCTTCTTGTTGTTGCTCATTTTTGTGTCGTTCCAGCTCGTGTGGGAGGTTGTTTTAAAGGGTTTATGTTCTGTAAATACTCCCTCATGTTCTTAATATCAATCCTAGGTGATTTCAAGCCTTCTAAAGTGATTCTAGTGCCGAAAAACACTAATTGATCGCTAGTTTCGCTTTTTTGTTGTTGTGGCAGCATTGGAGGGATATTTCATGGAAATTTAAGGTCAAATTGGAGTTGTTCTTTCTGTATAAAGGTAAGGAACCTCTTACTCTATATGTATTTAAGATTATCCAAGTTGTAGCTGAGCCATTGAAGCTAGAACTTGTGAGATATATATCAAAGGCATGGTAGTAATATTATTGTTTTGTGGACTGTTTTGCGTTGTTGTTGGGCTGCGTATTTTACTACTATCTTGTGGAGTTTTGGAGGAGGAAGGGTGTGGAGAAACACCATATATATGTAGGGTTATGGGCTGATAGTTATTCGTAACATTTCCAGGTTGTTTGACACGACTACGGTGGTCGTCGTATGTATGGAGTGATTAGGCTGTGTGTGGACTATTTTGGGAGGCTCAATATGTTTATTATTGATGTTGTTTGGGCTGTTTGGTGACTGTTTTGAATGGTGTGAGGTCATATATATAGGGGAGGTGCTGTCCGTTTCATCGTAAAATAGGTTGTGGTCGATACATAATAGTTATGACGCTTAAATGATAACGATAGTATCGTTTCTCTTATTGTAGACTAAGGAGTTTTGACAATTGCATAGCTTGAGATTGGGGCAGTATATACAAGGTATGTGAGGCTATCCCTTTCCTTCTTTTGCACGACTCCGATTGTACATAATGTAATGAACGAGCTTCCAAGATACTCTACTCTTAGAAGCTAGCAGTACTTACATTGTTTTCCCTCTTATGGAACGATTGATGTTAATGTTGCTTCTCTTATTATTATGTTATCAATGTTGTTGGTACTTCCTGATTCTTATAAGGTTTGAAGAGTTAGTCCTAATAACGTGTACAGAGGATACCGACCTTACGTCACTCCGAAAGGTTTAGAATGTGATTCCATGAGTCGAGCATGCATTATATATATGTATCTATTTTACTCTACCGAGCCACGCTATAGTTGGCCGGGTACGGCACCTATTGTGCAACCACTGATCAGTTGGGTTTTACCGAGCTCCACGTGGCCGGGTACGATTCTACCGAGCCTTATGATGGCCGGGTACGTTTTTTTACCGAGCCTATTATGGCCGGGTACGATATGATGATGATGATGCCCACAGAGGCGAATGCTTTAAAGGTTTATGTATTTATACATATGTATCATGCATTTCATGTAAGTAGCCCTCAGAGGTACTAAGATGTTACAGGTTGTATATTCTCTATCCTTGCTTACATTACTGATCGTATTTATGGTTCCTTGCCTTACATACTCAGTACTTTATTCGTACTGACGTCCTTTTATTTGTGGACGCTGCATGTCGTGCTGCAGGTCCTGATAGACAGGCAGGTGCAGCTCCCCCACCACAGTAGACTGTCCAGTTCAGCGGTGATTGGCGAGATCCCTTCTCCGGACTTGCCTTGGTCTTGGTATGCAATTTTTGTTATAGACATTATGGGTATGTCGGGGCCCTGTTCCAGCTATGTTGCAACACTTATGTTCTTTTAGAGGCTCATAGACAGGTGTCGGCTCATGTATAGTTTGGTATGCCTTGTCGGCTAGTTTTTGTTGTATAGTCTTTCATAGTAGCGTGGTAGCTCATACCTTATATGTAGTTTCTTGATTGTCTGGTCATCCCCTGCTATGTATGTTCATGCCGTCATATTTTATTGCTGGTTGTCCATGATCTAGGTCTACCATTTATATTGATCTCGTCAGCCCTAAAAGATAATAATGAAGGTTAGATGAAATGTACGTTGGTGCTCGGCAAGTGTGGTCGGGTGCTAGTCATGGCCCTTCAGTTTGGGTCGTGACAAACTTGGTATCAGAGCAAGTCTGTCCTAGGGGTTGTCTATGAGCCGTGTCTAGTAGAGTCTTGATTATGGATGTGTAGCGCGCCACATTTATAATCAGGAGGCTACATGACATCTAGGGTTGTTACCTTCTTCCTGAATCTAGATCGTGCGTAGAGTTGAGTCGTAAGTGTTCGTCTCTAATATTCACCTTGTTTTTTTCAGTGATGCCTTCGACTAGGAAGCAAACGATTAGTAGACGGCTTGATACAGCAGCGGGAGAGGGTACCAGTCAGGTGCCCCAAGTCAGAGCAGGACAAAGTGAGGCTCAAAGTGAGATGCCCTCTCATACCTCATCTACTCCATCTCCTCCAGAGGATATTAGAAGGCACCCAGCGCCTCCAGTTCCTCCGTCTGGCACTCCAGACCAGGATAATACGAACTAACCTCCCCTCTTTACAAAACTCACGATTTTTCTTTGAATGCAGGCACTTGAGTTGCAAAATCATCAAATATACTATACACTCACGAGACTCACATTACTCAGGAATATAACTCTCAGAACCGTTGCACTTACTCACAGTTGCTATTTGCACACAATGCTCCCAGCAAACACAGTATCGCCAGCAGTAGCAATATCTCGAGCCGCTATCAGCTAGGAAAATTCTATCATCATTTTGCCCTTTTACTCCTTGCATAAGGCTACCTTTCTGCCTTCCGAGACTAAGCATTATCTCCATCTGCATTTCCCTGCATTGCATAAGGCTACCTTTCTGCCTTCCGAGGTTAAGCTATACCTCCATCTGCATTTCCTGCATTGCATAAGGCTACCTTTCTGCCTTCCGAGACTAAGCATTGTCTCCATCTGCATTTTCCTGCATTGCATAAGGCTACCTCTCTGCCTTCTAAGGTTAAGCTCTACCTCCATCTTCATTTTCTACATTGCATAAGGCAACCTTTCTGCCTTCCGAGACTAAGCATTGTCTCCATCTACATTTCCCTACATTGCATAAGGCTACCTTTCTGCCTTCCGAGGTTAAGCTCTACCTCCATCTGCATTTCCCTACATTGCATAAGGCTACCTTTCTGCCTTCCGAGGTTAAGATCTACCTCCATCTGCATTTCCCTGCATTGCATAAGGCTACCTTTCTGCCTTCCGAGACTAAGCATTGTCTCCATCTGCATTTCCCTGCATTGCATAAGGCAACCTTTCTGCCTTCCGAGGTTAAGCTCCACCTCCATGTGCATTTCCCTACATTGCATAAGGCTACCTTTCTGCCTTTTGAGACTAAGCATTGTCTCCATCTGCATTTCCCTACATTGCATAAGGCTACCTTTCTGCCTTCCGAGGTTAAGCTCTACCTCCATCTGCATTTCCCTGCATTGCATAAGGCTACCTTTCTGCCTTCCGAGGTTAAGCTTTACCTCCGTCTGCATTTCCCTGCATTGCATAAGGCTACCTTTCTGCCTTCCGAGGTTAAGTTCTACCTCCATCTACATTTCCTGCATTGCATAAGGCTACTTTTCTACCTTCTGAGACTAAGCACTGTCTCCATCCTGCATGGCTGAAGTATCGCCAGTTTATCACTCTTGCATCGGCTGAAATATCGCCACCTTTTATTTACGTTTTGCATCGGCTGAAATATCGCCACCTTCTGCATTTCATGGGCTGAAAGATCGTCAAATTTCCAAAGGTCATTGTGTGTATGCACTATTTGCATAGCCTGAGAACGCCATGCCATGGCCTGAGGACCTCATTTTATCTCTTGCATATCATTATTCAAAGGCATCATAGTTCAGAGGCATCATTCTCATAGCCCGAGAACATCATTTCATAGCCTGCGAATCCTTTATCATACGCTTCATGGCCCAGGACGTCATAGTCCGAGGACGTCATCCTAACCGTCTGAGGACAACATTCATGGTCCAATGGGAACTTGCATCACGTTTAAATTTATGCACAATGTATGCTCACTTGCAAGTAAACCGGCTAGCAACGGCCGTCTCAGCAGGGGCAATCTCGCTCTAGTTCCCGCAACCTATCAGACCCTGACCATCCTTCTCAACCTGAACATCGTGTCCGCTTTTCGAAGTCTCCATCGGCATATTCCGCCAATGGATACTGAACTACATATGGCCTAATTCCTGTAAGACCAGGGATATGTAGGCAACTCCGAAACCAGAGCTCGATCAAAAGTCTTCAAATCGTTTCATTCGGTCAAAATTGGTCATCATATCTTTACCCGGCAACTCTTTCATCCTTCCCGAGTAAAGAGGGGCAGCTGTTGATACCCAATTTTTTCCTATGTATTTTTATATACAAAATACTTTCAAAATAGCATATATATGCCTACATAAGCATACCCAAGTGTTTTAGTATTTTTTCAATCTTTTGAAGAGTTTTAAAATCAATTTACTATCCATTTTAGCAGTACAAAATCCGTAATTATTCCCAAAATCATCAATTTTGGTGAATAATTTATTTTATTCCCATATTTATACCAAAATATAGTTAAAATAATTTTTGTACATTTTTACAAATTTATTTGGTATTTAAAAGACTAAATTGCAATTATAGCCTATTTTAAAATTAATATCATTTCTAATTGCAATTAGTTTCAATATTTTTAAAATCAATATTTATGCGTTATTAGTTGGGTCAGTATTTTTAATTTGTTTTTAAAGTCTTTTTCACTATTGTTATAAAATAAAAAAGGAAAAACTGGCTATTTAACATTTAGCCTATTTCTATTTCAATTACAGCCTCATTTCCTTTCAATTTTAACCCCAATTTGACCCCAATTCCGCCAAAATTAAAACCAACCCAATTCCAATTTTAACCTAACCCACGACCCGATTTAAAATAACGCAACCCGTTCCCCACCTACCACTTAAATCTCGACCGTTAATCACTCAAGATCAACGGCCAAGACTCGCCCTTCCATAATTAAACCTAAAGGACTACCCTAATCCCCCTCATTCTCACCTGACCCGCCGCCTTGAAACCCTTCATCTCTCAAAACACTCTCAAGCTCTCTGAAACCCTAGCCATCTCCCACTTTATTCTATCATGTTTCCACCGGAATCTGTGGCTTCTCAGGCCATGGATGGTTGGTACTCACCCCTCTCCACCATCAAACCTTGGATGTTTGATGTTTTAAGGCCCGACTCCGATGGCTCTCTTTAGATCCTGCTCAGATCTGTAGATCTATGGCTTCTCCGGCGATTATTCCGGCGTGTTCAAGCAATATGAGTCTCTTCGACTCAGGATCGGATTTTCTTTCAAGCCTTTCTAATTTATAGGGTTTCTTTGAAACCCTAAGCTATTCGAGGTTTTCTCTGGTTGTTTTCTTAGATCTATGCTATATCTGTGTTCTACTGGAATTTTAAAAACGTTTTCCCCAATCTTCTCTTTCAAAATTTGTTTCTCTTCGATTTAGGGTTTTTGAAAAAAAAAGTTTTAAAATGTTTTCTGACTCCTCTTCTTCTTTTCTTTGTGTGGATCAGTCTATGATATGTTTTTATGTTCTCTTTTCTACCTCGCATGTCCTTCTCCTGTGTTCTTAGGTTGGCCTTATTATGCATATTCTTCTACTGTGCTCCGTTCTTTCTTCTACTGGGTTCTATATCATGCTTTCACACGTTTATTTTATGTGTTCGTTTAACCTTGTGTTCCCTTATTGTAATTTCTACTAAGCTCTTAGTTCTTATTTGCCTTCTTCTAGACTTTGTTTGAGTTCTTTCGAAACATGTTTCATCTACTGCTTCCTTGAGTTTATGCTACCTCTTTGTCTTCTGAACTTGTTTAAGTTCCAAGCTTTTCTTAAAACATGTTCTTTATGCTTCAAATCAGCTTTTTCACTATATTTGTTTCGAACCTGCTATCATGCGTGTTGGTTTCTCATGACTCTCTGAAGGAGACCTCTGAGCCTGTTATTTGCCATCTCGTCTATGCTTCTGATTAAAGTTGAAAACCCTCGCCTTTGGGTTTTGGCAAGTTTTGTTTTAAACTAGGGCTACTTTTGAACCCTGGACTCTCAAACTCATTATGGGTCTGCCAAACTGAACTTGTATCCCTTTTGACTCTGAACTCTTTTCTATGCTAGATTCTTTCTAATTAGCATAACAGTTCTTTCTTGTTTAACATGTTTGTATGATTTATATATGAAGAATTCTTCCTTCAAAAGAGATTTTGCCAATTTGTGATTGATTCAGAATTCCTTTTAATAAGGTTTGATTGATTGTTACTGATTTTCTTTAAATTAAACCTTTCTTTACCTTTTCTAGTTGGATTCATTCATATCAAAACTCAATTTCTGATTTTTACTGGCTGATGATTGATTGTCTTTCCTTATTTGCACAAATCGTGTTGCTATCAATCTCTTTCCTTAAATAGTTTCTATGTATTTGCCCTTCTTGTACTACTTTGGAAAAGATTTCAATCCAATTCTTTCCATAATTATCTTCTACCGTTTGAAATCAGAATCCCTTAACTGAAGGGAGATTCTGTGTGATTGATTGCAAACTATTCCCTTACCTTTTCTTACTTGTTTTTTGCACTATAAAAGGGGCACGACCCTTTTGCACTTAGACACCTTGAACCTTCAGTTCAACACTTTGAATTCAACACTTTACATGCACACCTCTAAATTACAATACTCTACTCTACTCTGTTCTGAGATCTTTTTGTACTGTTTTCTTGCAATTTGGTTTACAAGACTTCAGCTTTCACTTATTTGTTTCCCTGAAACTGGTATGCCTTAAATTTGATTTCAGCACCATCCCTATGTGTTTATTTTTACAGTTGCTACACTCTTGTCTACTCTGTTGTTCATGTTCTATATTGAGTATGCTACTCTCTCTTTGCATCTGCTGTTTGTAATGAACTCCCTATACCCCCACTCCCTTCTATGGTTTGAGTTAAGGTTCATGGCCTAACAGCATCCAAATTGTTGCTTAGGTCTGAACCTGATCCTCAATGGATCCCAACTCTCAAATGTGGCTAATAGGCTAGTCAGGGATGTGCCAGCACTCCTGATTGTTGGGCATGACCACCAGCCTGCCATGGCTCTCCCTAATTCCCCCTCTATGCACTTACACTTACTCTTAGGTTCTAAGTTCTGCCCCCCTTTTATGAGCCTTGCTTTGGGACCTTGAGTTCTCTCTGAACTTGGACATTTGAGGGCTGGCATTTCCACTGCACTATGCTCTTAATTCTGCAATATATTTGGGTTGTAAGCACTACCCGGAGTCTATTTGAGGCTCTTGAGGAACTTTTACACATCCCAAATAAGAGAAGGATTTGGAAACCTGATCTTGGAAGTTGGTTCACCTCGTATTGTTGGACCTTGAGTCTGAATTAGGCTCCTTGGTTGTTGCTTAATTTCTGATGTAATTTTACTTTTCTTAATTCATTCTGGTCTGTAATATGTTGTAATAATTTATGGGGTTCTATTGAACGGGGAGGGTCACTTACGTATGCAAAGGGTAGAGAGCATACTCATAGGTTACTATTTACAATTTTGCACTTCCGCATTTTCATTAGAAATCCTGCCTATAGTTTCTGCACTTCCGCATTAGAAATCCTGCCTATAAGTTTTCTGCATTCATGCACGTCATATAGAAATCCTGCTTATAAGTTTTTGCATTCATGCACGTCACACAGAAATCCTGCCTATAGCTCTGCACTTCTGCATTTTTTATCTGTCATTGGGCAAACGGTTATATGTTAAAACAATAATTAACTTCATTCTAGATACCATGTCTATAGGACTCCTGCACTTTTATAATCGTATTAAAATCAACAACGCCTAGAAATCATGCCTGTAGGAGTAACTATTTGAATACGATTCGTTTATTTCATCTACTAGCCTAAAATTAGTAGTAATGTCGTCTAACATCTGCAGAACTTATGTGTTTTCCACAATCAGTAAGCCTTATTTAAAATCGGAGTAAGCACTGTTAGATATCATGCCTTTAAGTTTCACCTAGGCAAGCCAGTAGATAATTGATTAACTGCATCAGTCTTTGATAAATTACAACTAGGGAAGGCTAATTCGGACTCCTTATCTGAGAAATATGTGATGAATCAACCTATCCTACGCTTTAATTTGATTTCTGACCATAACCAGTACTTGTAAGTCATGCTAGCCAATTTGTCTCTTTAAATGAGGAGGCCTGATTGAGCCCTTTAAACAGTTATGTGTTCTCCCCATACCTGCCTTATATGTTTTGATTGTCGCCCTAGAATTTTGTCCTTTTAAAACTTTGAAAACCAAATCTCCCTTCCCTTTAGGACTAGTAGTCCCAAATGCCTCCAAGACTGATAGGATTGGGTCGGGTACTAGCATGCAATAAGTAACGATGCTATTCCGCGCTTAATACCTTAACGGGGTGGGAAAGGGTAGATATGGATATGATGACCGGTGCGCTAATACCACGTGTAACCCCTCTTTTGAGGAGCGATTGCCGGGTATTGCATTGATGTGATCCATATTGTTTGGAAACCTAGCACCGCCCTTACTTTTAACTTGTTTTATTGTCCGAACTATTTCTGTTTTCCTTATTCTCTCCAAACTTTCAGTTTGCTTGCAATAATATGTGAAAATCCCCTTCTATTTGAGGCTATTAATTATTTACTTGATTATGTGAAGTCACAATTGTAACATGGCCGGGAACCACACTAGTGGATTTTGAGGGGTGCCTAACACCTTCCCCTTGAGATAATTTCTAGCCCTTACCCAAACTCTGGTTCTTCAAACTCAAACCCTTCTTAGTGTCCTAATGCACTTAATTATTAGGTGGCGACTCTTCAAGTTCCAAAACCCAATTCCCAAGAGGGAACGATTTGTCCTCCCAAATGTCACAAGCCCGATTTAGCGAGAAAAAGGGGGCGCGACAGAGGGAGAAGAAGTTATATGATAAGTTCTCCAAGTGCGAATTTTTGTTAGACTCGTTGGAATTTTTGGGTCATGTAGTATCTAGTGATGGGATCAAGGTGGACCCCAAGAAAATTGAGGCAGTTCTGAGTTGTCCCAGACCTTATACCACTACGGAAGTCAGGAGCTTCTTGGGTTTTGTTGGGTATTAACGTCGCTTCATAGAAGGATTTTAATCTATTAGGGTCCCATTAACTATGTTGACTCTAAAGGGCACTCCATTGAGGTGGTCGAATGAGTGATAGGAGATCTTTCAAAAGCTCAAGACTGCTTTGACTACATCTCTAGCGTTGGTTTTGCCTTCATGATCAGGGTCGTATACAGTTTATTCTGATGCTTTGCGAGTTGGCATTGGGTGTGTTGATGCATGGTCGTAGGGTGACTGCCTACGTGTCACGCCATTTGAAGCCTCGTGAGAAAAACTATCCGGTACATGGTTTGGAGTTGGCACCTATTGTACACTCACTCATGATTTGGAGGCATTAAATAAATGGCTTGTCTTGTGAGGTGTATACGGATTATCGGAGTCTCCAACATCTGTTTAAATAAAAAGACTTGAATTTGAGCATGTACGGGTAAAATTGGTGGCAAAGATTTCCCTGGTTACCCGATCAGAAAACAAAAGGGAAGCACGAATTGACGTGATTATAATCGAGGTCAAAAACCCCTCGTATCGAGACCTAGAAAGTGAATGATTAATCTAAGACTGGACATGGTAAAGTAGCAGACTATGGACTGAGTGCAACTTCTGGATCTCAGAGATGCGGTGAATGGTTATGCATGGCGGATAGGGGTCGTATTATGCGGTTCTCAACCAGATATTACAGCACGAATCAAGTTCAGTATTACTTATAGATTAACAATTACCGGAAAGAAGATTTTTACCTTTTTAGACTTGTATTACATATAAAATTCTGCTACTATGTAGAGGCGAAACATTTTTTTTAGTCTGACACATTGTAACATGCAATTCAAAGCAATAGCAAAAAGTTTATTGTTGTCTTCTAGCTAGTGTTAAAGGCATTACTTACATTACTTACTTGTTCTATTCTTCATTCGTGACTGGGCTTGATCTGAGGATCCAATCGAGGATGAGTTCCACTGTTCAATCTAAGATTAGGCTTGGTCATCATATTGCAATTGGTTTGATAATTTATTCTGTCTCTAATTCATCTATCTGTTAATCTTCATATTCGTATTGAATTAAACCATATATCTTTTAACCTGCCTACAAATTTAATAGTCACCCAATTTTTCGGTAAACATTGAGGAAGCGAAGATGGTTGGAGCTATTGAAGGATTATGATATCACTATTCTTTATCATCGGGGAAAGGCTAATGTGTGGCTGAATCCATGAGTAGGAAGGTAGAGAGTAAGGGGAGTTTAGCATTCATTCCAACTAGGGAGAGGCATTTGGCTATGGATGTTCAGGCTTTGGCCACCAGATTCGTGAGATTGGATATATCAGAGCCTAGCAGAGTCTTTGCATTTGTTTTATCTCAATCATCCTTGTTTGAGATCATTAAGGCTCATCAATATGATGGTCCCGATTTGCTTGTCCTTAAGGATATAGTCAGTGAGGTGGTGCGAAGGAAGTGATTATTGGTAATGATGGTGTGTTGTGGCTTTAGGTCCGGATTTGTGTTCCTAATGGGGATGGGTTTAGAGAGTTGATTCTTGAGTAGGCTCATATTTTATGGTATTCTCCATGTGCTAAGGAGATGTACCGTGATTTTAAGCAGCATTATTGGTGGCGGAAGATAAAGAATACATTGTTGGACATGTTCCTCGGTGTTTGAATGGTAAGTAGGTCAAGTATAAGCATTATAGACCTGGTGGTTTGCTTCATAGGTTAGATATACCAGAGTGTAAGTGAGAACACATCATTATGGACTTAGTGTAGGTTTGCCATGGACATTGAAAAAATTTGAAGTTGTTTGCACCATTGTGGAAAGATTGACAAAGTCTGCGCATTTCATTCCAGTTGTGACTTCCTAAACTTCAGAGAAATTGGCTAAGGTATAAAATATGTCAAAAGTCCAGAAAATAACGTGTTCCCATGCATTTATACCAAGTAGGGTCGATCCTAGACGAAACCACCCTTTCCTATCCAAAATAGGAAAATAGAACTGGGAAAAATACACATGTGTGCTACATAGGGCGACGCGCCATGCGGGGCACTAGTGGAGATTAACATAGAGCCTTGAAAACTCAACAGGCAGCAAAAACACACTACCATGGCACACCACGTATGGCCCCACAAGCTGTGGCAGTGCAAAATCCTCAGAGTCTTGCTTCTGCCTTGATTTTGGATGTCCAGATGTGGTCCTCGACCCCCGAACACGACCACAGTTTAATCCTTTGGGCTTTTACTCAGACTTCAAAGCTCCAATTAGCTCGAATTAGCTCCACAACATTTACAAAACTTGGAATCACTCTTTCAAGGTATAAAACATACAATAAGTGCAAAACACTACCAATTAAGCCTCAACACAAGTAAAGTATAGTGAATTAGAGTGCAATAAGCGACTAAAATACAAAATTATAGCCTACCATCAACACCCCTCACTTAAACCATTATTCATCCTCGAGCAATCAAACTACACATTATATAGACATAACCTTTTTAAACAACTCTCCTAAATCATCACACAAAGAAAAATTAAAATAGATTAAGCACTCTAACGTAACATCCTTTCATCTAGATTTGACTCAAAAGAACCACACATTTTTTCACAACCCGCTCACTTAGTCTAACTCAGAGGTTAACGACATTACCTTTCCTTCATGAATCAAGTGCCCTCATACAACAATAGAGAGTAGTTCCAGACACCATGAAGTTTAAGAACAATTAGGAACTCAAGATAGAAAGAATTCACTTACTATTAGAAGTAACATTCATTTGCCACAAAAGACGTACCATAGGCTTTTCCGTAGTGTACTACTCTACTAATTGAGATCATTCAATCAAGGATCAAGCAGGACTTTAATTGGTTGTTATGTAAGCTGCGGGATGGGTAGGATACATTCAGATATAAGAGTGACTACACCTCCCTAAGCACTTTCATACATATAATTAACCTTTAAAAATCCCACATTTATGTCAAACCATAAATCCACATGCAAATCAATGTACATCAACTCCCTACTTCTTTAAGCACGCTTACATCAAGAGTACCACAACCAAGGAATATTTACACAACAATAGAACTATTTTTTCTATTTTCTTTTTCAATTCACGTGGCTCTTACTTTTTCAAAACAGTGCACCTTTCTCCTTATCAATAGTTCCACTCACAATCCAAACCAACACACCACACTTTAACTTTTACAAAGCTCATAACAAATTCAAGTGCTCATGGGAGGTACAAGATTCAAATAGATGGTCAATTCAAACAAATGGGTAAGGCTTGTAATGTGGTTGCCAAAGAAATATGATTACGAACTCAAAAGGGGTTAAATAAGATACATAACAATTAGGTGGGTAAAAACATAAAATTGGCTCAATAAAGTAAATTCCTATATCACTTCCAAGACTGAATAAAACTACTATTTTGCTTTGCAAACACAGGGAGGAAGTTCTAGACATCAAATGCCTTGCACAGAACCCCACACACTCATGGCACATACTCACTCAGGATCAGACTCATCAAGATACTCTAGTCAAAGCAGTTAAGCAAAGTTAAGATTATACAATTTAAGGTACTTATACAAGAGTCAAAAACTGAGTCTAAGCGTCATAACTAAAGTACTCAATATTCTCAAGGCATAATAAAGTCAAGAGATATTGCTTTAAATTCAAATTATAGCACAAGGTTTTCTACTCCTAATAATTAAAACTAACTACACCCGCTTTAAAACAAAACCCTTAAAAAAGAATCGTGGCATAAAGAAAATCCAAGGGGAAATTAGTATATTTCCTAACAAAAGAAAATCTTTTTGTCTTCTTCCTTTCGAGTTTAATTCCTCAAGAAACCTGTCGATGATATCCATCATCGGGAAAAATAAAAATAAAAACATTTTTAAATTTTTTTCTATCTCTAACTACTAAAACTACAAAAAAGAAACATATATACATACATACATACATACAAATATATCCCATCCCACACTTTAAGTTGTGCCATGTCCCCATGGCAGAGAATTAAAAAGCATAAGGTACAGGAAACTTCCCTGACTTTTCTTCTTTTCTGAGAACTTATGAACTCCACCCCTAATTCTAAATTCATTCCTCATTTTAGCTCATTGGGATTCTTTATGGAGCTCATCAAACTCAAATCTTTTGAGGATACCTGCAAGACTTGATCAAGGTTAGAAGAAGAAAATAAAGATGACATGTCAAATGAATATTCCTCTGGTATATCCAAGACCATTTGTTTCTCATTCTCTTCTACTAAATGTTGCAAATGTGAAAAGGCTGATGGGGGTTTGAACTCTTCTTACGTTGCTTCACACTCAACCACAACCTTATTTTCGATCATCTCGGCTGAATCAGAGTTCTTTGGTATAGTGGAAATTTCGCTCTGTAGATGCTCATCCTCTTGGGTAGGCTCATTCTCGCAGGGTATCTCCTTCATGTATTCCCTATCACAATGCAATGAGCTTTTTGAAAGTATACTTATTATTTGACTCATTTGCGTTGTAAGGTTCTCAATGGCTTCATCATTCTGCATAAATCTTTCTTCAACACTATTCATGAACCTATACATAAGCTCTTCTAAACTACCATTCTCCTCTTGAGGTGGTTGTCTCACTTTGCTTTCATTTCAGCCATAATAAGGGTATTCATCCCAACTAGAGTCAGAATTATGCCCATATGAATCCTTATACATGTACGAACGTCAAATAGAGTAAGACTGTTCAAAATGCGAACCATAGGAAGAATACATACCTGCTTGACAGTCAACCATAGATGATTTCTACCATATTTAAAACACATAGTAGGCGGCTAATAATGTTCAGCTGCTAACTCTTCAAACATTTTCTTAGGATGGTTGTACTCCATTTTCACAGCATTTAGAGTTCAATATCTACAGTATCTTCTCCAACTTGTTAGGTACTATAAACAAATCTTGAAAAGAAGTTAACTAATAAAGAAAATAAAATAGAAAAGGAAAAAGAAAAGAAAAGAAAAGAAAAACTAAAACCTAATTCCTGAATTAGCACATAAAACTATTTCAAACGCTAATAATTTCCAATCATCGGTGACGGCGCCAAAATTTGACTAGCACAAAACACACACTTAAATTATGGTCGCTAATCAAATATAGTATAGTATAATATCGTACCCACGGGGATTGGATTTAAATAGTATTCTTATATTTCTAGCTTGATTGTTATCCAAGAGGATTAACAGTTGAGATTTATATGATTAATACTAAAATTAACTGAAAAATCTAAAGTTATTGACTAATGACTATCAAAGCATGGAATAAGCAAAGAAGATTATCTGTGGGAGAAAATAGGGTTTTGATAGGATAGGTGCAGGATAATTGTTTGGGATCTAACTCTAGATGATTCACTTTGAATGTTCAAGTGAGTCTCTCGAATTCACTCAATTATTAGTTCAAACGTTTAGCAAAAACTCCCCTCACGATTAAGTCCCAACCTCGCGAGATGAACCAAACTAACCACTGTGAAGATATGCAAGAATGCGTAGAGGATTGGTCTTTAGGAAAACCTCATTCGATTATTCTCCTAACTAGGTTTAATCAATAATTCAACTAGCCTCTATCGATTACTTAGAAGAATTAATGAACTCAACCAATAATATAATGCAAAGATATCACAAGTTATGTCTCTCTCGATTACATGAACAACTGAATATAGATGCAACAATTAAATCATCCAAAAATGCTTCAATGTATAAAACTAGAGTTATAATCCACAAACAATCATCAATACACCAAATCCATCAAGCCCTCAAGTGAACTACTCCATAGACATGGAGAAATTCATCATAAATACAATTAAAGTATAGGAAAATATAAATTCAATCCAAACTAGGGCTTGAGTGAGGAAATCCTTGTGCTTGTGTTCTTCCAACTCCTCCTTAGCTTCCTTAGGTCGAAAATATGTCAAAAGTCCATAAATAACATTTACCCGTATATTTATACCAAGTAGAGTCGGGCACAGATGAAACCACACTTACCTAGCCGAAATAGGAAAATAGCTCTAGGAAAAATACATAGTCGTGCCGCATGGGGCGATGCGCCATGCGGGGCACTAGTGGATATTATCAGATAGCCTTCAAAATTCAATAGGCAGCAAAAACACACTGACACGGCACACCACACACCATGGCAGTGAAAAATACTCAGTGTCTTGATTATTCATTAAATTGTGATGTCTAGATATGGTCCTCGACCCCCAAACACAGTCCTGGCTTAATCCTTTGGGCTTTTACTCATACTTCAAAGCTCAAATAGAACGACCCGACCGGTCATTTTAAAAGTACTAGCCCCAATCCCCTATTTACTGCTCCCTCTATTTCATTTAGTGATTACGTGAATTGTCGGGATGCTTGGTGTCAAGTTCGGGTGAGTTTCAGAGTGAAATGGGACACATAATCCTTAAAATGGAAGTTTAAGTCGTAGGAGTTGACCGCAGTTTAACTTGTAAGAAGATGATTCTGGAATAAAGTTTTGATGGTTCTAATAGTTTCGTGCGGTGATTTAGGTCTTAGAAGTATGTCTGGAAATCGATTTAGAGGTCCTTAGGTAATTTCAGTGTGATTTGGAAAAAGTTAGAAATTAGTGGAATTTTAGGAAGTTTGACCGAAAGTAGACTTTTTGATATTGGGTGTGGCCGCAGAAGTGGATCCTATTCACTTAAGTAAAGTCCGCACCTGTAATGATTTTTCTGTAGGTGCGGAGCCGCAGATGTGACAATATGGTCACAGGTGCACCGTAACTGGGCAAAAAGGGGGCTTTTTAGAGGGTTTTGCTTCATTTTCATTTTGGTATATTGAGAGCTCGGATTGAGGTAAGATTTTGAGGGATTTTTAGAGGAAGTGTTAGGGTAAGTATTCTCGACTCATTTTTGTCTACATCCCATGAATCTACTATACTACATCTTCTAATTTATATTTTGGAGTTTAAAATTAGGGGGAAATATGTAGAAGTTCATATACTAAATTCAAGTTTTTAAAGGCGAAATGGAATCATATTTGAATAATTCTTGTAGGGTTGAACTTGATATCGATTGGTTGTTTGGATTTTATAATTTTGGTTGGGTTCCGAGATACGGGCCTAGTTTGACGCTTTGGGGCAATTTTCCAATTGTTTGTTGAAATCTTAATTTTATTTTTTAAATTAGTTTCCTATAATTATATTTATAGTATGCAATTATTTTTGGCTAGATTTGAGTTGTTTGGATTCGGAAAAAATTGAGAGAAAGGCCTTCTAATTGATTGAGTTAGCGCGATTTGAGGTAAGTGACTTGTCTAACCTTGTGTAGGAGAAATTTCCCTTAGGATTTGGTTCTGTTGTGATAAAATTGGTATATGTGAAGGTTGTGTACGCAAGATGATGGGTGCGTACATGGGCTAAATTTTGAAATTTCGGTTTTAGCTATGTAGTTTCCTTTTTCATGCCTTATTTGAGTAACTTTAGCATGTTAGAGTCATCATGTTTACCCTTATTTCACATGTCTACTTGTCTTATCTCCTATTTGAAACTTGTACTGCATGCTTAGTTGAACTACTTGATTCCGTATTCATTACTTAACTATGGAATTCTTTACTTGAAATTGTTATCCTTGAAATATCTTGTTGTTGAGTTTGGTGTTGATTTGCAAAGGCCGTGGTTTCTGTTGAGGCAAGGTGTAAGTTGTGAAATTTCATTTTTATTTGGTTGTTATGTTTGGTTTTCGTGTTATTGTTGAGGTGATTGTTTAGTTGTTTGCACGAGGCTTCTATCGTGTTGTTGTTATTGTTGCAGGAGGTTTCTACGGTGTGGTTGTTATTGTTTGCACAAGGTTCTGCCTTGCCATTGTGATTATTGATTAGCATGCGGTGATATAAGTTCTGGGTGTTGAAACGCATCCGGTGAGATAAGGCGGGCTTTATACGCGTGGCTAGTAGGGGAACTACTAGAAACCATGCGGTGTGATAAGGTGCGCTAAAATGCGGGGTGCTATTTAAGGATAATGATTTTCAAAACAAAATATAAAGCTCATGTGGTGATATAAGGAAAGATCGTGAGTTCTTTTATGATTTGGGACTACAAGGCGGTGCCTCGGGAGTGCCCCTGTTGATCTTCTGTATCTGCTGTTTTGTTTTTTTAGTTGTTTCCTTAACATGTAAGATTCTTGTTTCCTATTGTGTTGTATTTGCTTTTCTTTGATTCTGTGTTGTTACTTTCCATAAACTCTTTATTGTTTCACCTCCCTGACATTCTTATTACATCTATATCTTCTATCTTGTTTCTTATTATCTCCATTAGGGCCTTGACCTGACCTTGTCACAACTCTACAGAGGTTAAGCTTGGCACTTACTGGGTACTGTTGTGGTGTACTCATACTATGCTTCTGTGCATATTTTGTGCAGATCCGGGTACATCCTATCAGCCTCAATGTTAGCCCGTTGAGTGTCTTGCTTATTAGAGACTTCAAGATACACATGCTCGCATCCGCTAGCCTCGGAGTCCCCTTTTATCATGTTCCTTTCTTATTTCTTTACATTTTTTAGACAGTGATGTATAAAAGTGTTCAGTACTGTAGCTAGAGCATTTGACTTATATTTTCACCCGGTTTTGGGAGATGTACATGTTGAGTTGCAGATTTCATTTCATATAGTTTTTGATGTTTTTGAGATTTAATTTATTATTCAGTTATTCCGCATGTTTGTTAGGCTTACCTAATCTTAGAGACTAGGTGTCGTCACGACATCCTACGAAGAGGATTCGGGGTTGTGACAAGTTGGTATCAAAGCTCTAGGTTCATAGGTGTTATGAGTCACAAGCAGGTTTAGTAGAGTCTTGCGGATCAGTACGGAGACGTCTATACATATCTGCGGAGGCTATGGAACTGTTAGCAAAAGCTTTACTTCTTTGATTCCTTATCGTGCGAAATTTTTTACTCCGAATTCTAAAATTTTATCTTTTTATACTGTCACATATGATGAGGACACGTACAGCTGGATCAGATGACCAGACACTCGCACCTCTGCTAGAGATGCGAGAGGCCAGGGCCGGGGTAAGGACCGAAGACATCTACGTGGTGTAGCCAGAGCACCCGCACGAGCTGCTACAGAGGAGCCACCAGTAGCTCCAGTTGGAGAGCAGGCACCTAAGATGCTTGTTACTGTACCAGCTCTATAGGAGACTCTCGCCGAGTTTTTGAGCATGTTTGGCACTTTGGCTCAAGTAGGATTGATTCCACTTGCTCCTTCCGAATCTCAGGCCGGGGGAGGAGCACTGACTCCCGCTTCCCGTAACTCAGAGTAGCGGCTTCAGGTAGATAGGTTCCATAGGTTATACAAGTACAGCCTATGGCCCCAGTTCAGCCCGAGGTTAGGGCAAAAGTTTCTAAGGGGGAGAAGCTCAAGCTCGAAAGGTACAAGAAGTACAACCCTCCTACTTTCGGTGGGTTGGCATTAGAGGATGCCCAAGGATTTCTTGAGGAGTGTCATCGTATCCTCTATAATATGGGTATTGGGGAGTATAGTGGGTTGTTTTTACTACGTTCTAGTAAGGGAGCGGCTTACCAGTGGTGGCGGGCATGAGTTGGTTAGTCGGGCTGAGACAGCTTCACTCACTTGGACTTAGTTCTCAGGTATAATATTGAGGGTGTTTGTTACCAGAGATTTAGAGATGCATGGCGCATAGAATTTGAAAAATTTCACCTGGGTTCCATGACCGTGTCGGAGTATGCGATTCGATTTAGTGATTTGGCTAGGCATGCACCAGCCTTGGTTGCTACTGTTAGAGAGCGGGTCTGTCGATTTATCTAGGGGCTCAACCCCAGTATCAGATCTAGCATGGCCTAAGAGTAGGAAATGGGCATCGTCATACCAGCAGGTAGTAGGGATCGCTAGGAGATTGGAGGGTATGTTGACTCAGGAGAGAAAGGAGAGGGAGGCCTAGAGGTCTCGAAAGTCTGGCATATATAGTGGTACTCGTGCCCCAGTGTAGCTCATTATGGTAGGGGTTATGTGAGTCGCCCAGTTCATTTAGCACTTCCAACTTCTAACGGTATTCCGGCCACTCCTAGGCCTCAGGCTCCCTATTATGCACCACCATTGTCTAGTGCACCTCCTACACGGGGTGGTTTCAGTGGTCAGTCCAACCGATCAGGCCCGAGCTAGCCACAACAACCACGTCCTTTTAGAGCTTGTTTTGAGTGTGGTGACACGCGTCATATGGTAAGGGATTACCCCAGACTTAAGAGGTTTGCACCTCCACATACTACTCAAGCTGTGTGTGCTCCACCGGGTCCTCAGGCTATGTTTACCTCACCAGCCACCACTCCACCTGCATAGCCATCTGGAGATGGAGGTCGAGCATGTAGAAGTTGCCCTAGAGGGGGAGTCTAGGACAGATATTATGCTCTTCCTTCTAGGATGGAGGCAGTTGCATCTGACTCTGTCATTATAGGTATTGTTTCGGTTTGTCATAGAGATGCATCAGTCTTATATGATCCAGGTTCCACTTATTCATATGTGTTATCTTATTTTTCTCCGTATTTGGGGGTATCCCATGATTCTTTGAGTTCTCCAGTCTATGTGTCTACACCTGTGGGAGATTCTATTGTTGTTGATCGTGTGTATCGGTCGTGTTTGGTTGTTATTAGTGGTTTTGAGATCAAAGTCAATCTATTATTGCTCATTATGGTAGACTTTAATATTATTTTGGGCATGGACTGGTTGTCTCCCTATTACGCTATCCTTGATTGTCACGCCAAGACCGTGACGGTGCCTATGCCGGGATTACCACAGTTAGAGTGGAGAGGTACTGATAAGTAGGGATTCTGACTACTTATTTGCACTCTTTTACTTTTGTTTTAGCTCAAACATGCTTAAAAGACATTCCCGATAACTGATAAAATGTTCTTTCTTGCAAAAATGGAAAATGATCCAACGTGATGAAATTCAATTCAAGAATGAGTATTTTTGGACAAGGAATAAAACCAAGCAAAAAGAGGCAAAGTGCGGACCGCAGAATTTTGAGTGTGGCCACAAAATGTGAAGAAATTCTAACAATGCTACTTTGCAATGTGTGGTCCTCACAATAATTGTGCGGCCGCAGAAGAGAAAGATCAGAGATGTCCAACTTGAAGTCCATCAAAAAAGGCAGACCGCACTGTTATTGTGCGGCCGCAGAAGTCCAGTGTGCGGCCGCACTCAGAAATGTGCAGTTTGCAGAACCAGAAGAAGTGCGGCCACAATTCAGAATTATGCAGTTGTAGAAGTCCCTCCTATCAATCTCAGCTTCAAAGTGCGGACCGCACACAGAATTGTGCGTTCGCAAAACCTCTAAAAGGACAATTTTGTCTGAATTTTTCAGATGTGTATAAATAGTCTGTTTTGTTAAAATTAGGTTAATTTTGAACCTCACAAAGTAGAGAGCCGTTTTTATTTACTGGTTTGGGAAATTTTACAATAGCTTGTCTAATTTACATTGGATTTTTATCTCTTTATTATCTAATATAAGTTTAATCTTCTTTTCTTCTTTAATTCCTTTATTTTTATCAATGAGTAGCTAAATTTCTAGCTAGGGTTGTGACCCAACCCTAGTGTGGGTACCTAATGGGTGTTTAATTTAGGGTTTGTTTAAGGTTGGGTGTATGATATTTAGCCTAGTTCTTACTTTAATTGTAGAATTAAAGGTTGCAAACATTGATTCAAGCCTATTTGACTTAGTCTCTACTTGAGAAAGAGAGATTAAGTCTAGGAAAACTTGGCTAACAATAAATTGGGGTGAACTCAAGAAATTGATAGTCTCAACTAAAGGGTTGAATCTAGAGATAGTAAAACCTAACTTGAGAATTTATCAACTGTTTTCTAAATTACCCATTTGGGCTTGAGAAAGCCAAATTGGGCAAAACCATTCTATTACCGAGAGGTATTGAGTGGGTAATTGCGTGTTGATTTCTATATTATGCCCCGACCAATGAAACTCGCTCTAAAGCCCACAACCCATTAGGCAACCACCTAGGTGGAAGTCACGGCCCTAGATCTTTTACAACTTTTAAAACAACACCAAAAATATCATTCTCTAGTTTTATATTTTCAAATAATATCTTAATTTAGAAGTAGACAAAAATAACAAAATATGTGGAAGTGCATTTTGGACACATTATACGCTTAGTCCGGGTATATACCTAATCTTATCTACGCTGCCTAAGAAATCGATCCCGACTCCTAGTTGGGTAATTATAATTGCATCGACCACTTCACAGCCCCAATTTGAGGTGTGAACTTGGGCGACATCAATTTTTGGTTCCATTTCTGGGGAGCTAAAAACAGATTTAGCTATATATTTTGTTTTGTGTGTGATTTGTCTTTCTTTCCTTCTGGGTTACTAATCTTTTTGTGAAACAATTGTAGGTGATACAATGGCTCTCAACAACAATGATCCTATTGGAAATGTTCCATTGGGGATGAAAGGTATGATGACCAAGTCGATGAGGTTCCTCTTGATCCTCAAACAAATAGACGAGGCTGGATGCATCAAGACAACGTTCTCCGAGGATACTTTAAGATTGAGTCTATTCCCTTTCTCTCTACGAGGGAAGGCTTTGGATTGGTTGGAGAGGTTGCCAAATCATTCTATCCATACATGGGATAAATTGGACGGGAAATTCATTTCCAAGTTCTTTTCTACCGGGCTTATGGAAACGCTTAGGGATGAGATTCTAGATTTCAAACAAGAACCCAATGAGCCTTTGCATAAGATATGGGAGAGGTACCATACTATGCTGAAAGAGTGCCCAAACAATGACATGATGAGGGATATGATTCAACAAACTTTCTATAGGGGGATCAATACTATCAATCAATGCGTGGTCAACCAACTTGACAGTGGAAATTTCATGACAACGTCGTATGTGGAAGCTTGTGAGATTCTATATAAAATGGCGGATAATTCATCGGCATGAAAAAGTAGAGCAAACATTTCTGAAGGAGATCCAAATGTGAGTCACTTGCATAAAGAATTACATGATCATGGGCAAGCAATTGCCAAGTTGACCACCACAATGAATCAACTAGACAAAGCTCAACTTCAACAAGTACAAGGTCCCAAGTAAGTAAATGCAATGGAGGGAGTTATTATGATGGTAAACAAGAGAAGGCAAAAGGGTCTTCAAGTGCAAAACAGGGTTGAAAATTATGTGCAAGATGGTAGTGGATTTGATCAAGATGGACAATACAATGAACAAGAGGAGGAAGTACAAATATGTGAACAACTTCCAAGGGCAAAGAAACAACAATCAAGGTCCAAATCAACAACAATAGCGACCACAAGGAAATCAAGGAAATTGGAATTCGAGCAATCAAGGTAATTGGAACAATCAAACCAAACAAGGGAATTGGAACAATCAAAGCAATCAAGGAAATTGTAATAGTAAAAATAACCAAGACAATTGGAGTAGCAATAATCAAGGCTATTGGAGGTAACAACCAAGGAGGGTGGAACAACAGCAACAACAACCGGGGGTCGGGTTTTCAAAGGCCCCCGATATCTCAACAATCGAGCAACCCGCCTCCTTATCCTTCTCGAGGTCCGAGCTCTTCCAACAATGAGATAGGACGGATTGAGAACATGATTAAATAAATGATGGAGAAGAATGCCGACTCTGATGCTCAACTAGCCTCTCACAATACTTCAATTTGCAAGCTTTAAACACTCCTAAGGGGGCACTGCCAAGTGATACGGTGGTAAAACTGAAGGGTGGGAACAACACGGTACATGCCATGTCTATTACTACAAGGAGTGGAAAAGGTGGGGATGCAAACACCTCAAGCCAAAAGAATATTATGGATGACGAAAAATTGGTACAATAAGATGAGATGCTAAGCAATGAAGTGCAAGCAAATGATGAGGTGAGAATTGATATTGAAGACAATGTGGAGGAGACTCAAGAAGAAGTGAAACCGTCTAGGCAGCACATTGTTGACATACTGGAACCGGTAGTACCAAAGGCTAAGGCACCAATGCCAAGGCCTCATCCTCTGTATCCTCAAAGGCTTGCCAAGAAAAATGGCAAGAACCAATTCAAAATGTTCATTGACATGATGAAGACTTTGTCTATTAATGTGTCATTGGCTGAGGCCTTGGAACAACTGTCGAGATATGCAAAGTTCATGAAGGACTTGGTGACAAAGAAGAGGTCGATGAATTGTGACACTATAAAGATGACACATCAAGTGAGTGCAATTGTGCACTCAATGACTCCTAAATTGGAAGATTCGGGCGCTTTTCACAATCCCATGTACAATTGGAAGTGCCGACTTTGCTAAAGCTTTATGTGATCTTGGGGTGAGTATCAAATTGATGCCCTATTCGGTGTTAAAAACTTTGGCAATTGGGAAACCAAGAGCCACATCCATGAGGTTACAAATGGCGGATCGTGCAATGAATAGACCTTTGGTTATTATTGATAATATGTTGGTCCGTGTTGACAAGTTCATCCTCCCGGCGGACTTTGTGATTCTTGATTGTGAAATGGACTCTGAGGTGCCTATTATCTTGGGTAGACCTTTCCTTGCTACGGGGAAGGCTCTTGTTGATGTTGAAGCCGATGAGCTCACCTTCCGGGTGGGTAATGAAAAGGTGGTCTTCCATGTGTGCAAATCTATGAGGCAACCGAATAGCAATGAAGTTTGTTCGTTCGTGGATTTGGAGACCGATGTGATTATTGATGATGCTAATGCCGCATTGAATATTGAGGATATTTTGGAAGCCATTTTTCTCAACTTCGATAATGATGAGGAGAAAGAAGGCTATTTGGAATGCTTGAATGCATTGCAAGGAATAGGGTCATACACTTATGAACCCCGCAAGTTATCTTTGGATCTTGAAAACCAGAAGACTCCTCCAATAAAGCCCTCAATCGAGGAGCCTCCCACTATGGAGTTAAAGACATTGCCTCCGCATATCATGTATGAATTCCTTGGCCCTTGTTCTACTTTACTGGTTATTCTTTCCTCTTGTTTGACTAACGTGCAGGTAGAATCCACATTGGCGGTGCCACAAAAGAGGAAGAAAGCTATAGGATGGACATTGGCAGATATTTGGGGCATAATCCCCGCCTTTTGCATGCACAATATTATTTTAGAGGAGGGTGATAAACCCTCTGTTGAACATCAAAGGAGGCTAAATGAAGCAATAAAAGAGGTGGTCAAAAAGGAGATCATGAAGTGGTTGGATGTCGGGGTTATTTATCCCATTTTCAATAGTTCATGGACGGGTCCGGTGCAATGTGTTCCAATGAAAGGTGGCATAACCGTGGTTACCAATGACAAGAACGAGTTGATTCCTACAAGAACAGTGACCGGGTGGAGAGTGTGTATAGACTATTGCAAGCTCAACAAAGTCACAAAGAAAGATCATTTCACACTTCCCTTCCTTGATAAAATTCTTGATATGTTGGCTGGTCGTGCTTTCTATTGTTTCCTTGATGGATATTCCAGCTACAATAAAATTCTTATTGCTCCGAAGGACCAAGAGAAGACCGCTTTCACATGTCCCTATGGTACTTTTGCATTCTTGCAGATGCCATTTGGGTTATGTAATGCACCGGCGACTTTTCAACGGTGTATGATGGATATCTTCACCAACATGATGGAGGATTTTCTTGAGGTCTTCATGGATGACTTTTCCATGGTCGGGAATTTTTTTGATGATTGCTTGAAAATTTTGGATAAGGTCTTGGCAAGATATGAGGAGACAAACTTGGTATTAAATTAGGAGAAATGACACTTCATGGTTGAGGAAGGCATTGTCCTCGGCCACAAAATTTCAAAGCATGGTATTGAGGTCGACAAGGCCAAAATTGAGGTGATTTCTAAACTTCCGCCCCCTATATCCGTGAAGGGAGTAAGGAGTTTCTTGGGTCATGCGGGGTTCTATCGCCGATTCATCAAGGATTTTTCCAAAGTGGTGAACCCCTTGTGTAAGCTTTTGGAGAAGGATGCCAAATTCCATTTCAATGAGGACCGCATAAAAGCATTTTAATTGCTAAAGTTCAAATTGACAACTACTCCTATTGTCACAGCACCAGATTGGAGCTTGCCTTTTGAGCTCATATGTGATGCAAGTGATGTGGCAGTTGGAGAAGTTTTGGGGTAACAAATCAACAAAATCTTCCAGTCTACTATGTTAGTAAGACCATGAACGATGCCCAAGTCAATTACACGGTGACTGAAAAGATCTCCTTGTTATTGTCTTTGCTATGGAGAAGTTCTGCCCATACTTGATGGATACAAAGGTGATTATCCACACTGATCATGTGATGCTTCGGTACTTAATGAGAAAGAAGGATTGAAAGGCAAGGTTAATGCGGTGGGTGCTTTTATTGCAAGAGTTCGATCTGGAGATACAAGACCGCAAAGGTATTGAAAATCAAGTGGCGGACCACTTATCTCGATTGGAGGAGGGGGGGAGGCCACATGACGGCCTAGGATCAATGATTTCTTCCCCAACGAGTAGCTTCTAGCAATTTCAGTGACCAAGATGCCATGGTTCACCGATTTACCAAATTATCTTGTGAGTGGCATTGTACCGAATGAGTTCTCTTAAAACCAAAGGATAAAGCTCAAACGAGATTGCCTTGACTATTATTGGGATGAACCGTATATCTTTCGGATTTGTACCGATGGTGTGATTTGAAGATGTGTGTCGGAGGAGGAACAAGTGGAAATTCTTGAGGCTTGCCACTCTTCACCATAAGATGGTCACCATGGTGGAGCTAGAATAATGACAAAAGCGTTGAGTTGTGGATTCTATTGGCCTACTCTTTACAAGGATGCTAGTGAGGTTGTCAAGCATTGAGATGAATGCCAAACGGCCGGTGGAATATCAAAGAAAAACGAAATTCCTCTCACCACCATTTTGGAGATAGATATTCTCGATGTGTAGGGTATTGATTTCATGGGTCCTTTTGTGATCTCTCATGGAAACACCTACATTCTAGTCGTGGTAGATTATGTATCTAAATGGGTTGAGGCCGTTGCTTTTCCCAACAATGAAGCGAGGAGTGTGGTGGCATTTTTGAAGAAGAACATCTTTATAAGATTTGGTACTCCAAGGGCTATCATACATGATGAGGGTTCGCATTTTTTGCAACAAGGATTTTGATACCTTACTCACCAAGTATGGTTTCACTCACAAAGTATCCACCCCATATCATCCTCAAGCAAGTGGTCAAGTGGAAGTCTCCAACAGGGAGATCAAGAGTATTTTGTCAAAGACAGTGAATGCCAACCGGACGGATTGGTCAAGAAAACTTGATGATGCTTTATGGTCTTATAGGACGTCCTACAAAACTCCGATTGGGATGTCTCCATATAGGTTGGTGTTTGGGAAATCTTGTCATCTTCCAGTGGAACTTGAGCATAAGGCCATGTGGGCTTTGAAGAAGATGAACCTTGAATGGGATGTCGCCGCCAACTTAAGGGTAACACAATTGAATGAGCTAGATGAATTTCCGTACCATGCGTATACAAGTTCTTCCTTATATAAGGAGAAGATGAAGTACCTCCATGACAAGTACATTCGGAACAAGGAGTTTAAAGAAGGTGATCTTGTGTTACTGTTCAATTCTCGGTTACGGATGTTTCCGGGAAAGTTGAAGTCAAAATGGAGTGGCCCGTTTGAAGTTGTTGGTGTGACACCATTCAGTGCATTGGACTTAAAAATAAAGAATGATGAAGTGTTTAGAGTCAACGGGCATCGGGTGAAACACTATCTTGGAAAATTTGATGATGGCCACGTCGTGGCAGTTCCACATTTCAAGTGATTAGTAATCTGTGTCGTGCCGTGATGTTAAATCAGGTGCTTCATGGGAGGCAACCCATGTGTCTTTTTCTTTATCTTTTTCTTCATTTTTAGATAGGTTTTGTTTTGTGCTAACTAGTATTGAACTGTATGCAGGAATGAGTGTGCTTTGTAGGGACCGTGCCCAAAATTTGGCCAAGTATTGAAAAAGTACGGACCGCACCTTTATTGTGTGGACGGCATAAAAATGTATGCCACAGCAGAGAGTAATCTGCGGCCGCACAGTTCATTGTGCGGCCGCACAACTGGAGACCCAAAAATGCAACTCTCTAAAGTTTGGAATAGTAGAGAAATGTCCATTCTGTGGCCGCACTTGAAATTTTGTGGTCCGCATAAAATTCTGCGGCCGCACTCACTTTTGTGTGGACTGTAGAGCTTCAACTAGGCTCAGGTAAAGAGTGCGGACCGCACTAAAAATTGTGCGGCCGCATACAGCTGCATTTTTGACCTAATTCGGTCAACCTATAAATAGGTCCTCATAGCAATATTCACAACTTTACACATTTTGAGATCTTGAGACCTAAGCAAGCATAGTGCATACAAATTGTTTCACACTTCACGCTTATTTCATCAGTCTAGATTATTTCATGCATCCTTCATCATTGGTATGTTCAATTCATGTTTAGATTTTTCAATTTTTCTTAGTTTTTGTTCTTTAGTAGTATAGTTAATTTTAGGCCTAAAATGTCAAATGTTATTCATGTGTACTTACAATTGTGTGAGTAATATCATATGTACTCATTGGGGGGTGGGAAAATCATGTATCATGTTTAATTTTCCAATATCATGTCTATATTGTGCAAAAGTTTGGAAAAACCTAAGTTAGTGCCGTGTGATTTTAAATTGTGCGGCCACACATGAAATTTTACGGTCCGCAGATTTTAAGATAGGGCACAATATTGAGCATGTAATGTGCGGACCGCAGTCAAAATTGTGTGGTCCACAAAAATTGTGTGGTCCACATAAAAATATGTGCGATCGCACTTTGAAACTTCAGAGAACCAGTAGTCTAAACCTTGTTTTGTGTTACCGCACTCAAAATTATGTGGTTCGCACTTCAGTGTGCGACCTTACTATAAAATTGTACGGTCCGCATAAGGCGGTCTGGGGACGCACTCAATATTGTGCATTCCACACTTTCACCTCTGTGAATTGTTTTGTTTTTCTGCAACTGTTAATTGCTTGTGGACTTATTTGAATTCTATGTCTATGAATTGCAGACAATGATGCGATCTCGTGGTAGAGGAGATACATCAAAAGGGAGGGGTGAGCCTTCCAGAGGCCGAGGTCGAGGCAAGAACAACCTACCACTTTCTATCCAAAAAGTGATAAACAAGAAAGGAACTACCAACAGAGTCCCAGAACCTTCAGAATCCAGTGTATATCTCCCGTCTAGGGAAGCCTTGAAGGGAAACTCTGTGCAAGCACAACCCGATGCACAATCCCAACAAAAGCAGCTTCTAGGTAGACTACAACTGAGAGATAAACCCTCCTCCGCTGCTAGCTCTTCTGAGGGCTCAGAATAGGATAGCCAAGATTCAGAGCCTTCTTCCTTACATGCCCTCGCAGCACCTATTCAAGTACATAATGATGATGATGATGTTCCTGATAATGGTAGAGGAGGTGACACTAGAGTGGGCGGCCTAGAGAGGTCGAAGAAGAAGGAGGAATGGGAAGATAGATTTGTGATCTTGACAGCCTTCACAAAGTTCAGAGAATGGTGGCCCCAGAGATAGATCACACTTGAGCGGCAATTGTTAGTGAAGGACTTTGGTAAATACAATACAAATGTCCTTAGGTAGTTCAGGGAGCGCAAGGGGTAGATGTGGTTCACACAAAGTATTATTGATGCCAATGAGCATTTGGTATGTGACTTATATGCCAATGTGGAACACATCAAGAAAGGTACCAAAGTGACCAAAGTGAGAAATTTGAAGGTCAAATTCGATCAATGCACTCTGAACACTTACATGGGATTCGAGGAGGTAGAGGCAGTCCAGTACATGGAAACATTTTCTATGGGTGATGCAACTCATCCTTGGCTTGAAGAGATCTTGGCAACTCCGGGACCACCACCACCATGGATCACAGTGGGGGTTTCTGTTGTATGGGGCACCCTCAATTTTGAAGCGAAAGGGTGGCAAACTTTGTGTGCATCCGGATAGACCTAAGCTGGAATGAGAACAATTTTCCACTCCCTCGAGTAGTTTTGGTGGAATCTATAATGGTCGGGTATGCAATCAATGGGGGTGTCATCATGTCAACCAACATGTCAGTGGTTGCCCGAAAAGGTGAAAGCTCTTATCCATATCCCAACACCCTCACAGAATACCTTACGGATGCAAAGGTGGAGCCGAGAAGAATTGATACATAGGTGCCGGCCAAAAAGCCCTTCTCATGGTACTCTTTGCAAGGACTGGGGAACCCAAAGTTCAGGGGTAAGGCAACTGCAACCGGTGTCCAGTCTGATGAGCCAACGATGGTGGTTATAGATTCAGCTACTAAGCCTTATACAGCTACTATGCCTTCCACAACAGCCGGTCCTTCCACCGAGACACCTGACATGCCACCACCTCCATTTTCTAGACCATCTACATCAGTACTATTGCCTGCCTCATCCACATATTCACTCATTGCGTTTCAAGTCTCCCAGACATTGGCGAGTCTCAACAACTGGATACAGACAACTACTTCAAAGCTGTCTGAAATATCAAGTGTTGTTGCAGCACGGTCTTCTACCCCAGCAGCATCACAGGTACCTTTGTCGGTGGACAAAACATTAAAGAAGATTCTGGAAAACCAACAGACCATTATGGATATTCTGGTGGCACATGGGGGAGTCATTGAGAAGTTAGGCAAACAGGTGAAGAAAATGCGGCAATCTCAGGCTTTGAAGAAATCAGTGGATAGATTGAGAAAAGAAGTGGCCAAGATAGAATCCATTGTAGATATACCACTTGATCTGCTGATGGAGTCAGCACTAGCAGTACCATCAGTACTTGAGGCATCAGAGGCAGTAGCTGGCCAGTTTGAGGAGCCAGACCTTGCTGCCCACACTACTGAGGAGGTGCTTCAAATGTTCACCAACCCCGTTATTCCCCGAGCAGAAGATTATGAGATCCAATTGGAGGACCCCGAGGGTGCTGATGATGCCATGAATACTGAGACCACATAGGGAGTTCTCTTCACTCTCTACCCTTCCTTATTCTAACTTTTGTTTCGCATTGAAGACAGTGTTTATTCTTATTCAGGGGGTTGGTCTATTTTGGTTGGTTTGATATGACATTGGCATGTAATAACTTTAATACTCTTTTTCTTTTATCTTTATTCTCTCTTTCACTATGTATATATCCATCCCTCTCTCTTGATGTATATATTATATTCCCATCGGTTTGTATATTCATTTGTCTTACTTTCAGTAGGTTATTTCATAGCTTCTTTAGTTTGTTTTTCTTAGTAGAATAACTTTTTATTTACTTCAATAGTTTCTTTTTGATTTGGTAGCTTCTTTTTATGTTTAATTAAGCAATAAGCCTTTCGTTTTCTTAATGTCACAGTTCTTTCCAAAGGTATATTTTATGTGAACCAGGTGGCTCTCCCAACAATGGATGGCATGACAACCTTCTTAAGGGATTGAGTTCGTTTTTATGTTTAGGTAAAAACAGTAGTATTAATGAATAAAAAGGCTCAATCATGCCTCACTTGGTACCAACACATTTAACTACGGTCTTATGCTTAAAAACATGTTCTTGGCAAGAAATAGCTCTAATTAGTGACCTTTAGACTCTTGTGTTGACTTGAGCAATCATCGAGTGGTTTAATTGGACCATTAGTGATTTTCAATTTTGAATATGATTGTTGTGGTCCCTCGACTCTTTCCTCTTTAACAATCTAATTTTGTGACAAGTGATATGTTTTTTGCAAGTCTAAGTACCCGTGTGAATGATCTAGAACTTGCCCCGAATGTGTTTCTAGGCAAAATATTAAGTTTTTCTTGGCTTGAGAAATGATTGTAGGCTCTCCTTGGCCCGCTTTAGATGTTCCATGTCTCACCAATATTGCTATTCCTATTAAACCCATTTGAGCCTAAGACCTTTCTCATTTGATAGCCACGTTACAAGCCTTTACCCGTTTGTAGTGACCCTCTCTTGGCACCCTTGCTTTCCTTAACACTCTTGAGAAGTAATTGGCTAAAACATAAGTTTGGGGGAGATACAAGGAGTTTAAAGTGGTAGAAACGCACAAGAAGAGAAGAAATGAAGAAAAGGAAAGGCATAGAAAAAAGAAAGAATGAACAAAAGAAAAATGCAAAAAGAAAGTGAATAAAATGAAGAGTTGAAGGGATTCAAAGAAAAGCAATGATGCAAAGCATGGAGAAAGCAAAAAAGGAGAAAACGAACATCATGAGCGAGAAAGAGTGATGTTAAGTCTCTCTAGTTCCTCTAAGAAAAAAGATAATGACTCAAAGAGTCGGCAAAACATGAGCCAAAAAGCGAAAAATGGAGTGCTTAAGAAAAGATGAACTCGTTTTTGTTCCAATATTCCCTACCCTTGTCCAATAAGCCTTCATTACATTCCCAAAAGACCTACGTAATTTCAAGTCGAGTGAATTTACAGTAGTGATGATTTACATGAGGGGCACGCATATGGTACTTAGAGACGTGCTTGTGACATTCTTTTGAGTGAGATGAGCGAACTTTTCACAAATCCTTGAACTGAGTGCTACATTCTTAAGTGAGATATGCTAACAGAGAAATGAGGAGGAGGAGTTTGGGATCCACAATGACCTACATGAAAGAGTGAGCTTCCTTGATGAATAAAGTTAACTCTTAATGCTCTAGTGTCACATTAGAACTATTGTGCTTAAAAAGCCAAATCATTGCCTTGTTGATAATTCATAAGTGTTGTGGGTAATTGTTGGTCCCAATTGATTTGTGTTTGATTCACCTTAGGCTAGGTGAAATAGCTTTTTCTTGTGGAGGTGGGAATTACCTTATTTGCTTGAGGACAATCAAAAGCTTAAGTTTAGGGGAGTTGATAAGTAGGGATTTTGAATACTTATTTGCACCTTTTACTTTCATTAAAGCTTTAAAATGCTTTAAAGTATTCCTGAGAACTGATAAAATATGCTTTCTAGCAGGAGTATTGGAAAATGAGCCAACGTGATGAAATTCAACTCAAGAAGGAGTATTTTTGGACAAGGACTAAAACCAAGCAAAAAGTGGCAAAGTACGGACCGCAAAATTTTGAGCGTGGCCGCAGAATGTGAAGAAATTTTGATAGTGCTGCTTTGCAATGTGCGGCTGCATAAGAGGAAGACAGAGAGGTCCAACTTAAAGTCCATCGAAAAGTGCAGACCGCACTATTATTGTGCGGATGCAAAAGTCCAGAGCGCTGAGAGTTTGGGCAGTCTAGCATATCTACCAGTAGCGCAGAGGCCAATAGCATTGGATGTTCAGGCTTTGGCCAACCAGTTTGTTAGATTGGATGTTTCTGAGTCGGGTCGAGTTTTGGCTTGTGTGGTTTCTTGGTCTTCTCTTCATCACCGTGTTAGAGAGTGTCACTATGATGACCCCCATCTATTTGTCCTTAAGGACACGGTTCAGCACGGTGATGCAAAGGAGGTCACTAATGGAGATGAGGTGTTTACGGATGCAGGGCAGGCTATGTGTGCCCAATATAGATTGTTTGTGTGAGTTGATTCTCCAAGAGGCTCACAGTTTGCGGAACTCCATTCATCCAAGTGCCGAAGATGTATCAGGACCCGAGGCATCATTATTAGTGGAGGATAATGAAGAAATACATAGTGAAGTATGTAGCTCGATGCTTAAATTGTCAGCAGGTGAAGCATGAGCATCAGCGGTCAGGTGGATTGCTTGAGAAGCTAGAGATTCTACAGTGGAAATGGGAGTGAATAACTATAGATTTTGTTGTTGGGCTCCCACGAACTCAGAGGAAGTTCGATACAGTTTGGGTGATTATGGATAGGTTGACTAAGTCAGCTCATTTCATTCCAGTGGTGACTACTTATTCTTCTAAGAAGCTAGCTCGAGTTTACATTCGCGAGATTGTCAGTTTACATGGCATGCCGGTACCCATCGTCTCTTACTGGGGTACGCATTTTACATCGTGCTTCTGGAGGGCAATACAACATGAGTTGGGTACTCAGGTTGAGTTGAGCATAGCATTTCACTCTCCAACAAACGGGCAGTCCGAGCACACTATTCATATATTGGAGGATATGCTCTATGCATGTGTGATGGAGTTTGGGGATTCTTGGGATCACTTCTTACCACTTGTGAAGTTTTCCTACAACAACAGCTACCAATCGAGCATTCAGATGGCTTCGTATGAGTCTTTGTATGGTAGACGGTGTCGTTCTTCGGTGGGTTGGTTTGAGCCAAGCGAGGCTAGGCTATTGGGTACATACTTGGTTCAGGATGCTTTGGAAAAAGTTAAATTGATTCAGGATTGACTTCGTACAGCCCAATCGAGATAGCAGAGTTTTGCGGATCCAAATGTTCGCGACATTTTATTTATGGTTGGGCAGCAGGTCTTACTCCGAGTTTTGCCCATGGGTGTTATGAGGTTTGGGAAGAAGGGCAAATTGAGTCATAGGTATATCGGGCCTTTTGAGATTCTTGAGAGGATTGGAGATGTGTCCTATAGACTTGCACTACCATCTAGCCTAGCTGCAGTTCATCCAGTATTCCATGTTTCTATGCTCAGGAAGTATCACGGTGATCTGTCTCATGTGTTAGACTTCAGCTCAGTCTAATGGACAAGGATTTATCTTATGTTGAGGAGCCGGTGGCCATTTTGGACAGGTAGATTCAAAAGTTAAGGTCGAAGAATATTGCTTCAGTGAAGGTTCAGTAGAGGGATAAGCCAGTCGATGAGGCGACTTGGGATACCGAGCAAAATATACTTAGACTTTATCCTCATATTTTCACCACTTTAGGTATGTCTTTATACTCGTTCGAGGATGAACGTTTGTTTTGGGGGGGGGATGTAATGACTGAACCATTCGTTTTGAGTTTACTAGCCCGATCCCCTATTTATTTCTCCCTCTATTTTATTTTGTGGTTATGTAACTTGCCGGGATGCTTGGTGTCGGGTTCGAGCAAGTTTTGGAGTTAAAGGGGACACATAGTACCTAAAATGGAAGTTTAAGTTTTAACTTGCGAGAAGACGCCTCTGAAATAGAGTTTTGATGTTTCCAATAGCTCCATGGTGATTTTGGTCTTAGGAGCTTGTTCATATATTGATTTAGAGGTCCGTAGGTCGTTTCGGTGTGATTTAGAGAAAGTTAGAAATTGGTGGAATTTTGGGAAGTTTGACCGGGAGTGGACTTTTTGATATTATGGTTGGATTCTCATTTCGGAAGTTGGAATAGGTTCATTATGTCAATTATGAATTGTGTGAAAAAATGGTGTCAATCGGAGTTGTTTTGGTATGAATCGACATCGATTCCGTAATTTGGAAGTTCATAATTGCTTAAGCTTGAATTTGGGTTGCGATTCATTGAATTCATGTTGTTTGATGTTGTTTTTGTCCTCGAGTAGGTTTGTTAGGTGTTTTGGAACTAGTAGGTATACTCGTACGGGGTCCCGGGGACCCCAGGTGTGATTCGAATTGATATCGGATCATTTTAGAGTTGTGTAAATCTGTTGAAGATGGGCTGTTTCTAGTGTCTTTGCACCTGCGGAGGGATTGGCTGCAGGTGCGGGCTCGCAAAAGCGAACTCCTGGTCACATTTTTGGTCATGCCCAGTTAGGGGCGCAGAAGAAGAACATTTCCCGCAGAAGCAGCGTTGAGGAGAAGTGCAGGAGTGACTGTCGTCGCAGGTGCGGCACAGTTTTGGCGTGCACGCGCAGGTGTGACCCCTTGGCTCATAGAAGCGGATCATGTGTACTTAAGTGAAGTTTTTGCAGGTGCGGAGCCGCAGATGTGGCAGTATGGTCGCAAGTGCACCGTAACTATGCAGAAAATGGGCTTTTTTGATGGTTTTGCTTCATTTTCATTTTGGGACTTTGAGATCTCGGATTGAGGTGATATTTTGATGTATTTTTAGAGGAAGTGTTAGGGTAAGGATTCTCGACTCATTTTTGTCTAAATCCCATAAATATGCTGTTAATTACATCTTCTAATTTGTGTTTTGGAGTTTAAAATTAGGGAAAACAAGGTGTAGAAGTTCTTAGACTAAATTCTTAAGTTTTGAAAGGTGCAATAGGATCAGATTTGAATAATTCTTGTAGGTTTGGACTCAATATCGAATGGGTGTTTGGATTTTATAATTTTTGTCAGGTTCCGAGATGCGGGCTCGGGTTGACTTTTTGGGAAATTTTCCAATTCTTTGCTAAAATCATAATTTCACTACTTATATTAGCTTCCTATAGTTATATTTATAGTAAGTAATTGTTTTTTGCTATATTTGAGTCATTCGGAGTCAGAAAATCCAGGGAAAGGCCTTCGAATTGATTGAGTTAGCGTGATTTTAGGTAAGTGACCTGTCTAACCTTGTGTGAGAGAAATTTCACTTAGGATTTGGTTCTGTTGTGATAAATTGTGATATATGAAGGCCGTGTATGCAAGGTGATGAGTGTGTACATGGGATAAATTTTGAAATTTCGGTTTTAGCTATGTATTTTCCTTTTTCATGCCTTATTTTAGTTACTTTAGCATGTTATAGTCATCATGTTTAGCCTAATTTCACATGCTTACTTGTCTTATCTCCTATTTGCAACTTGTACTACATGCTTAGTTGAACTACTTGCTTTCTTGATTCTATATTCATTACTTAACTGTGGAATTATTTACTTGAAATTGTTATCCTTGAAATATCTTGACCTTGAGTTTCGTGTTGAGTTGCAAAGGCCGTGGTTTCTATTGAGGCAAGTGATAAGTTAGTATTTTACCAACTTATCTTGTCTTTAAGCTTAGATTTTTGCTATGTTTGAGTGATAAAATCATTTGTTTAATGTCGTTTACTTCTATTTTATTGGTTCATGTGATTTAGAAGTGATGTTGAAGAAACCAAGTGAAAACGAGTCAAAAAGGAGCTAAAATGGATAATGGAAGTCTGCCAAGTGAATTACCCTTCGCGAACGCGAAGGTGTAACGCAAACGTGAAGCAACAGGAAGTCAATTCTTCGCGAATGTGGAAAAGTGATCGTGAACGCGAAGCAATAGGAAGCCACCCTTCGCGAACGCGCAGGAGAGATCACGAACGCGGAGATTCAGAAAACTAACCTTCGCGAACACGAAGGTATAACCGTGAACGCAAACCATTTATACACGACCTAGCTCATCTTTGGCAGATCGTTGGTTTATTTTCAGTCCTTAGACTAGAGAGAAACAAGTTTTGGAAGCTAGGGTTCTTGCACACCCACTTGGGTCTTGAAGATTTGAAGCTTTTGGTTGACAATTTCTTACCCATTTATGTTCATTTCTTCATTTTCTTGCTTTGTATTGTATATCTAAGTGTGTGATATTTTTTCCAACACTTGAATCTTGTTTATGGAAATATTCATATTTAAAGTATGGATTAAATATCTTGTTGTGCTTATGTGTTGAACGATTTTTATTTATTATGAAGTGAGTTATTGTTTCTTTAATTATTCTTGTTCTTTAATGTTTCCAAAGAGATTAGCTAACCCTAGGACTCGCCCATTAACTTCGAATTAATTTTGGAAAGATTATTTGAAGTTGGGAAAGATTAATTAATAAGAACTTGAGGCTTTAAACCCTCATTTTATAGATTCTACCTAGGGATAGGATTGAATTACTTGTAACCATATTCAGGTGTGCTTAATCTCTTAATTATTTTAGGGATAATTCAATTAGGAAGTCTTGTTAGTCTTCGGAAGAAGCTAATATAGAATTATTACCCGAGGCTAATGAGCATAAACTCGCTCATATTTGTAAAATCATGAAATACATTGGATCATTACTTGAGTGTAATTCCTGTGTATCCATGCTTTTAGTCATTGATCATTTTACTTGCTTTCTAGGTTAGTTTACATTTTCATATTTAGTTATAAATATTTTCTCAAAAACTATTCTAAGTGTTTGGCATTGCATAACAAGTGATAATTCTCTTACACGCCTAATCGTCTACATATTGTTCTCTGTGGGATTCGATCTCGACTCATAATTGGGTAAATTATATTGTATTCAGCCTGTCTATTTACTTTTTAGTAGTGGATGTGGACGTCATCAATGAACAAGCTTGATTAGCCCCCCTCAGAAAATTCGGGAACTGTATAGACGGAGTATGTGGTCGAGGGTGAACCGAAGAGATTCGGTGTTGTTCACAAAATGGTGTAGGAGAATCACGATCCTCCAGAGGGACAGGTGGATTTGCCCGAGGCACACCTCGTACCTCCTACAAAAGTATGGGATTACTGGGTCTACAGGGCCCATCATAAATGCGTAAGTGTAAATACTTAAATACCCTTCCACGTGGGTAATGAAAGTGTCCTTAGGCCCGGGGACAACCACATCCTTGCCATACCATTTATAGTCCTCTTGGACTATGGGAAGGGTATCTTCAGTAACGGAGCATATGTATCTCCATTCTCATTCACCTCGGTCTTATTTGATGGAGGCCTTCTCGACCTTGAAATCATCCCCTATGAACAACCCCCGGGTATAAGGCTTTTCATAGGAAACTTTAAAAGGCATCCACCTCGACATCTATGGCCGGGTGGGAAGATGAAGGGGTCGTTTGATGTGCTACGGACTTGGAAGTTTTCGTCATCGTGAATCTAGGAAAATATATGAAGATTTAAAGAAGGCGTATGAAAATTTGAAGGGGAAGTATGAAGGTTTGAAGAAACAAGTATGAAGGTTTGAAGAAAAGAGTATGAATGTTTGAAGGTGGGATGAAGATCAGGGTTAGAAATCTAAGAACAAATATGAAGATATGAAGATATGAAGATTTGAGAAAGTTGAAAGCCGCTAGAAAATTCGAAGGTAAAAGCTTGGATTGGAAAGTGAAAGAAGTATAAAAGGTCTAAGCTTTTATAGGGGAAAATATAATCAACACGTGATGTATCACATTCGATAGCAACCAGCCGATGATCAACATGTGTCCAAAGTCAGAACGATGTGACTGGTGGGACGTTTCGGCTTATCCGTCATCTCGTATGTAACATATGGAGGAAGGAATCGGGATTCATCTATTATTTCCCATCATTTCGGCAAATCTACCCTCTGGAAAATGAGGGGACTATCCGTATACTGGTGAAATCGGAGCTAACACTGAAACCCGATTTCCCGGTGGGATAAACGAATCAATAGTATGAATACACGGGATCGAAATCAAAGTTGTAAACTTCTTGTACCAAGGCCCGAACGAAATACTCGCCATCGGACTTGATAAAAAGACGCACCTCGGACCCGGGTTGGGTTTTGGGACTTCGGGAAGCGCATGAATGGTTATAGGCGACAGATAAATGGCAGTGATATCCGGAACCAATCGGATATCACAGCGCAGATCTCGCTCGATGGCGGTTACAGATCAGTAATTAACGAGGGATGGGGATTTTTAACTTTTTTTGATTTATACTAGGAGTAAAATTCTGCTACTATATAAAGAGGAAGTTAGTTTAATCTGGAGACACATAGTAACACGCATATTAAGGCAATATAAACTTATTTTTTTGCTTCCTAGATATTGAAAAGTTCTTATTTTATTGTTGTTCTTCATATACATTTGGCTTCGAACCAAGGGTCCGATCGAGGGCAAAATTACTGTTCAGCGCAAATCCGAGCCTAAATGTAACATCACAATTGGTTTGGTTATTCTGTCTATATTTAACTCGTTTATCTAACATTCTTGATTATTTGTGTTGAATCAACCCACATATCCTTAAAACGCGTATAAATTTAATTGTTATTCATTTTAAGGGTAAACAAGTAGAAAAAGCAACAATCCTTATTTATAAATAAGTTTCTTTCCTTTTTGCCCTATCTTACTTTACTACGGCTGAGGTGAATGGTGGCAGTAACTTTAATTGATAGGGAGATGATCAATTTATAGGATTAAACTTTAATATGGTATGAACATCAAGTAACTAAATGAACGAACATGATTTGTTCATTACTAAATATTTAAGTTGTGGGCTTAATATTAATAGGGCCACTAATAATAAGAAAAAGTCTAATAAACCCCGGTTTAAACACTCGTGATGCACTCGTTCAGGCTTGGATCTTACCACTGAGATAGGATCCTCTGTGCACCTCTCAGATATAGATAAACAACAACTTTTGTCGTGGTAGAAATTTAAGTAAAGGCATTTTCTTGCTACCAGTCAAGAGAAAGAAAAGAAAAACGAATATTAAACCAATAATAATTCACAAAGTTCATTGATCTCAGAATAGCATTCTCGTTGCCATGTTACAATTGTCAATGGTTCAAACATGAAAAACAAAAAGGGAAAATATCTTGGTAAAATATTAGAGCCTATAGAAAATTGGATAAAATTGGTTTTCCCCGTGCATCTTTCAGTTAGTGGTAGCTCTTAATTGAAACCCTGGCTTGGGCACCTCCTTGAACATATACAAAAATGAGTTCTGAACCAGGTGATAGTATTTTAATCCACTGAGGAAGCTCATAGGTGTTCTTTTCTGGGCATGGACTGAGCCCCCACAATGATCCTGAAAGGTTTTCAACCGTTAACTTGAGATCTGTGATTGGCTTTTGAGATGTGTTCTTCACCACCACCTTGTGCTTGTAGTAAGTTGTTGGACCTATTGTCCATGTTGAAATTATCGAGTGCAAGAACTTTATCGGGCCACCTACAACAAATGTTATTTTTTTATTTTCTAAGTATTGTATATAAACATTCATTGCGATGTGAATTTCTAGTACAAAAAGAAACATGAAAGTGCAATGTAAAATTATTGATGGAACAAACCTGGAGCTTTATTGTAGGGGTTTGATGATTCTGGAGCTTTGTGGTAGGGAGATGCTGGTTGTGGGTGATAGGAAACTGCGAATACGAAAGCCAAATTGTTGTAAGTTTTCAATAGTTGTGTAAAACTTCATTTCAATTTTTCAAATGTTGTAAAGTATAATTACAAACCTGGAGGCTTCTGGTAAGGTGTTGGTGTACGATGATAAGAAGCTGAAATTTAAAGCCGAAACTACTAATTAGATGGCGGGACAGGACACTATTGAAAATCTTAAATAGGGCTTGCAATTTTATTAATGTTTACCTGGAGAGAGGGACTGCAATTTGCAGAAGAGTCCTACAAGAGGAGCTGAACCGGATAATGTTGGCTCGGTTTGTTCATAGTTGGACCTGTCATCACTGAAGTCATCGGTTTTGCTTGGACCTCCCACAAGGCCACCATATATAATGTTGGGATTTGCCTGAGGGCGTCGATACCAAGTCTCAAATCCTTCTATACAAGTAACAGCAGAATGAAGGACTGAGACGGGGGCAATGGAGGCGCCTCTGTGGTGAACATGGATCGGGTAGTTTTGTCCATAACCAACCAAGTAGCTAATAGACTTGGGATTTTTACCAAGAATGTAATCAGCCTGCAACATGCCGGATAACAAATTACTGAAATAGATCCTTTTTCTTTCTTAAAAATAGTAGAGGGCCAGCTGATGAAATGTACATACCTGTGATTTAGCAAAGGAAAGGACATCTGATGGCTGAACTTGACCTTCCGGACATGTTAATACAGCCTTTCTCTCAGAAAGATAATCGGAGTACATGGCAAGTAGGAAAGCGGCTGATGAAGCGTATTGCAGATTATTCCATTCGCGAACATAAATCAGGCCTCCTGGAAGACGACAAACAAATTGAATGTTTACTAACTAATCAACATTTTAAAGTACAGTTTTGGGGAAATAATTCTATCTAGTTGTACTGACCAGGAGTCAGGACTACATTATACCCATTATTTTTCTGCAAACAAGCACAGGTAAAGTAATCTGCTTTAGCCTGGTACTGTTTTAGTGTTGGAGTGTATGATCCACCATCTCCATCTAGGAGAATCTACAAAGTAATCAAACCAACATCTCATCAGACATTCCACATGAAAAATTGCATGACCTAATACTCGAATAGCTAAATCTTCTGTTACAACAAATTCTAAAAGTATTATTTGAACTATTTTAATTACCTTGGTAAGAAGGATTTGAACACCAGCATATTTGTTGTCCCAAGAAAATTCCTTGACTGCCCATCCAGTTCCACCCAAAGATACCGCATTGTCCACCACATATTTTAAGTAGTACACATCCTTAGTTGCTCGATAGAGCCAGGCAGCAGCCCAAAGAAGCTCATCCTACATCATGAAGAAAGTTGATTTAAGCAAAACTAGTGGCAGGAAATTGTCTCCGAGTAACAGGTAACAAAAATGATCACTAACCGAATAACCAGATGATGTGTAGAATGCTTGAGCATTTGGGATGGAATCATCATACAAACCTCTGAAGGTATCCGCAAATGAGAATAGCTGCAACATTTTCAGAATTTCCAGTTAAATAAAACAAGAATGCAAGAGATCCTCTCTTTATAGTTTATACACACACAAGGGCAAAGCTATTAGCCGGTAAAGGGTGGTTACATATTACTTCGAACACCTTTGGCAAAATTTCTGACATTTACCACTAACACACACATAGGATGTTACCTGTTTCGCGTGCACTAAAAGGAGGGCAGAGTAGGAAGAGCCATAAGGCTTGAATGCAAGAGAGGCAGCAGCCAAAGCAGCAGCAGTTTCAGCAGCAAGGTCAGAACCAGGGTGGCTGGGATCAAGTTTATAAGCATTTCTTGGGGTTGTCATGTCTTCTGCTCTCTCCCAACAATAATGATCAGATTCTCCATCTCCTACCTGAAATTTTGGCCAAGGAAACTAATACTTTAACATCTCATTATTCCAGCATTTTGCAGTTTAAGTGGACTACAAAATTTTTCAAGATTCATCTCTTCTTTAAAATACAAAAGAAAGTCAATTAATAATAAGCTATAAGGCATATTGAAACATTTAGAGAAGTTTCAAATAGTATGGTTGTGTTAAAAAAAAAAAATCTAAATACGTAGTTGGGGTTTAACTAATTCATCCTTATTTCACTTCCTGAAGTTAATCTTTACCTGCCAAGAATATGAAAAGTTGCAATGTCAAATAAGATACGCCTTGGTCAAATGAACATAATGTTATTTGTAGGTGATGTACAATTGAATGCCAAAAATTAAAATTTCCTTGATTAGGTGACAGGCGTAACCATTTTTTTTTTAATAATTTCACAAGTAATATTGGAGCCAACTTGTGCACACCTCAATAGAAAGAGATCGCTAGTACTTTTTATCTTTGTTAGGATTTGAATCTTAATCTCCGATGATTTTTCATCCACTTCATCAATTAACCGTTTGGCTATACCCTTGGCCTTGGGTGATTGATTAGGTGTAGCATATTATTATTGCTAGTTAGCTAGAGAAAGTCCAGTTCTTCATGATGCAGGTGACCAAACTATTGCAACTAACTCTATCTACCAACATAGAGAACAAGTAATTGAATGTAGTCGGGGTAGAGAAGAAGAATTCATGCAATCACCTGAGCCCAGAGAACATTAGGCTGAGTATGGGCTTTGATGAAATAATCAGTACCCCACTTAATGGCAGCCAATGTATTGCCCATCTGATTAAGTTTTACAATTTCCTTGCTGTAGTCAACAGCACTCCATGCTAGCATTGTCAAACTGAATGCCATTGGCAATCCAAATTTTACATGATCTCCTGCATCATAGTACCCTCCCACCAAGTTTACCTGCATGCATTCCCATTTCAACCCTCAGTGGTGTACAGTGTTTGAAAAAGTAAAAAAATGAATATAATGACAAGTGGTGTTATTTTCTATATTTATACGCAATATTTCCATTGTGTCATGTGACATCACTTGTATCAAGGTATATCCGTCCCTTGACACCCATAATATTACTAAAATATTGACAAATTTCGCCCATCATATACGCAATTTCTTCCAAATCTTTTTCTAATTTCTAGCTATGCATGCTTCCCTCTAAAATATAGAAAGAAATCCATAACCTATATTCATCATTTAAAAAGACTAGATACTTCAGGTTCACTATTAATTAACATCAGAGCGGCTGTAAGCTTTGGCAAACCATCTTTGTTGACACCCTTTAGCCAGAAAATTCATTGTGTAGCTAGCCAGAAAAGTAGACATTGAATCTCATTCAATGTTTACTTCTTTATATTTTGACTCTGCTTGATGAAAATTCTAGCTCTAAGTACTTGTTAGTTGGTAAGAAAAACACCATAAAAGAAATTAAAAGAGAGAAAGATGGACTTGCCCTTTGGAGAAAACCATCCTTGAGTCCAGAATCTCCGCGCCATTTGACACGTTGATGTGGAGGCAATTTTCCAGACCTCTGTGCCTCAAAGAAGAGCAAAGTCTTGTCCATGGCATCTCCATAATCAAAATTAGCCCCTGCCTGCAAAGCCAGTAGGCCAACTAACAACAAACCAATAACGTGTAACTTTGATGATATTCTCATTCTTCTTCTTCTTCTTCTTATTTCTTCTTTCTCTAAGAAAGGAATTAGAACAAAGAAATAATATTGAAAGAAGTTAGTGCATGGATATATATATATATATATCGAAATGGGATTTTGTTTCTATAATTATTAATGTGCGTTAAGGTGGTAGCCTACACGTTCGTAGACTAATAACGAAGTTTAAGCTCCCCACGTCTTCTTGCCTTATACTCTCATTAACGCCTTGTGAGGATTTGTACGTGCGTCTCACCTCTATCAAAGTTAATGTGGAATCTTTTTAAATGATTATTTATATTTGACTTTATTTTTATGCTTTACTTACCTTATAAAGCTGACATTTGGAGGATTGTTAGGTGGGAGCGGCTCCGCTCCATTAGGGCTTGCTCCAGTAGTTATCAATGCATGTTTAGATTAATGATACGTGTCCATGTGAATCTTTAAAGGATGAGATTGTTTTTGTGTGATGACCCAAAGGGTCACTTGTCTTAGAAATAAATTCTATATTCTGAGGCCTTAAAATCTCTTTCTTGTCTCAGTTCGATTTGCGTGCACAGTTCGGGCGCGCATCCGGAAAACCACTATGTGAAAATCTGTGAAAAATGATAAATTTTGCTTTTAAAATAAATTTAAGTTGACTTCGGTCAACATTTTGGGTAAACGGACCCGACCCGTGATTTGACGGTCCCGGAGAGTCCGTAGGAAAATATGGGAGTTGGGCGCATGCCCGGAATCGAATTCCGAGGTCCCAAGCCCGAGAAATAAATTTTTAAAGAAAATTATTTTCTGGAATATAAACGAGTTTTTGGAAATGAAATGTGTTTGAAATTTGATGGTATCGGGCCCATATTTTGGTTCCGGAGCCCGGTACAGGTCTTATATGTGATTTAAGTTGAGCTTGTAAAGTTTGGTAAGAAACGGAGGTCATGACGTGATTCGGAACCTTAGTTGTAAATTTTGAAACTTTGAAGGTTCTTGAGATTTCATTGATTTTGATGCTAAATTCATAGTTGTTGATGTTATTTTGATGATTTGATTGTACGAGCAAGTTCGTATGATGTTTTTAGGTTGGTATGCATGTTTGGTTTGGAGCCCCGAGGGCTCGGGTGAGTTTTGGATAGGCCACGGAGTGAAATTTACACTTAGAAAATTGTTGGTGTGTTGCAGGTCTGCAGGCTGGCTCGCAAATGCGAACAATGTATCGCAAATACGAACTTGGCCTGGGCTGCCTTGGTCGCAAATGCGATGTAATTATCGCAAATGCGACAGCATTATCGCAAATGCGAAGAGGACTGGAATCATTTGCGAACCTCTGTTCGCAAATGCGAGGTTAGCAGCATCTGAAGGGTTCGCAATTGCGACATCTGCGACCTACAAATTCATTACTTAGCTGAAAATCTTCCATTTTTCAAACTCTTTCAAAACACAAACTCTCTTGGGCGATTTTCCAAAGAAAAGTTCTTCTCCAAATCGATTGTAAGTCATTTCTAACTCGTTTTCTCCAATCTTTAACATCTTTTCACATGATTTTAACTCAAAAATCAAGGGTTTTCATGGGGGGGAAATTGGGTGTTTTGGGTAGAACTAGGTTTTTCAAATTTTGGGGATCTGGACCTCGATTTGAGGTCTGATTTCAAAACAAATTATATATTTGGGTTCGTGGGGGGAATGGGTAATCAGGTTTTGGTTCGAACCTCGGGTTTTGACCATATGGGCCCTGGGGCGATTTTTGACTTTTTGGGGAAAACTTTAGAAACCTATTTTCATGCATTGGAATTGATTCATTTAGCATTTATTGATATAGTTAAGTAACGTGTGGCTAGATACGAGCGAATTGGTGGTGAAATCAAGAGGTAACGCGATAGTTGAGGCTTGAATTGTGTTCGTGGCATCGAGGTAAGTGTTTGGTCTAACCTTAGCTTGAAGGATTAGGAGTTGTGTCCTATTTGCTATGTGTTAATTGTTGAGTACGACGTATAGGCATGGTGACGAGTATATATACGTTGGTGTCAAGCATGCCCGTGAGTCTTATACTATGATTAATGTGATTCCATTTGTATTTTTCATGCCTTATGTGATATTTTTTTATTGTTGAGCAAGGCTTGTGGAAGTAATATTGATATTTGAACATTGAAGAGTGTTGGCTCAAGTTGTAAAGTGATTTGTGGAAGTATAATTGGCAATTTAACCTTATAGAGCATTAGCTCAAAATTATAAATTGAGTTGTGAAGTAAATGTGGAAAAGAAAAGAGGATTATGAAGTTGTCTCCCTTGCCGGAATGTTGGTGTTTAATGTTGTCTCCCTTGCTGGGATGCTATTGTTAATATTGTTTCCCTTGCCGGGATATGACTGTTGTACTATTGTTCCCTTGCAGGGATTTAATTGTAAATTTGTTGATTTTCTTTCCCTTATTGATTTATGATTGTTGTTTGGGTGAGGAAGAGTGTTAAAACACGAAGGGTGATGTTGTGCATTGTTTTGATGAGAGAGTATTAAAGCACGAAGGGTGATGTTGTGTATGATTTTGTGAGAAAGAGTGTAAAAGCACGAAGAGTGATGTCGTGCCGCATGATGTACAATTTCGTACAACTTATATTGATTTTTATTGATTTTTATGGTGAGGACGAGAGTAAAAGCACAAAGGGTGATGTCGTGCGTATTATATTGATTCTTATGGTGAGGACGAGAGTAAAAGCACGAAGGGTGATGCCGTACACTTGTTTGATTTCTAATTCCTGTTGATAATTGAGTTATGGTGTTCCTTATATTTACCTGTTTTTCTTCTGTTATTATTTGATGTTTCCCCGCAGCATGTTTCCCCCTCTCATCCTTAACTATACATTCCTGCTTTTATTTTCTGCGGTATATGATTTAACTACACAGGTTTATTTGGTAGTCTGGTCCTAGCCTCGTTACTACTTCACCGAGGTTAGGCTAGGCACTTATCAGCACATGGGGTCGGTTGTGTTGAAACTACACTCTGCACTGTGTGTAGATCTCGGTGCAGCAGCTTTCAGACCTTAGCTTTGGAGTTGCTGCCTTCAGTCCATTCGAAGATCCGAGGTAATCCTGCAGGCGTCCGCAGGCTTTGGCGTCTCCTTCTATCATTTTATCCTGTTTCTTTTATGTATTTCAGAGACAATGTCGTAATAACTCTTTCGGACCTTTATTTATAGTATTCCTAGACAGTCTGTGAAATTGTGACACCAGTCTTCGGTAGTTTATGTATGGATTGGTATTGGCAACTTTATTAATATATTATGTTTCAACCTTCCGCTTTAAATTTTGCGTTGTTATTATAATATTGGATTTTAATTGTTAAAAGAATAAAAATGGGAAAAAGGTAAATAATTCAAATAGTTGGCTTGCCTAGCTTTCACTAGTAGGCGCCATCACGACTCTCAAGGGTAGGAAATCCGGGTCATGACAAGTTGGTATCAGAGCTCTAGGTTGCTTAGGTCTCACAATTCACAGACAAGCTTAGTAGAGTCTGAGGGATCGGTACAGTGACGTCTGTATTTATCCTCCAGAGACTACAGAGTTAGGAAAAACTTCACATATATTCTTTCTCTAGGCTCCAAAGACAGGGTATTGAGGATGCAAGGTCTGGTATGTGTACCTAATGTTGATGGGCTTCGGGAGTTGATTCTAGAGGAGGCCCATAGTTCGCGGTATTCCATCCATCCGGGTGCCGCGAAGATGTACCAGGATTTGAGGCAACACTATTGGTGGAGGCGGATGAAGAAAGATATAATTGGGTTTGTAGCTCGGTGCCTAAATTATCAGTAGGTGAAGTATGAGCACTAGAGACCGGGTGGGTTACTTCAGCAGATAGAGATTTCGGGGTGGAAGTGGGAGAGGATCACCATGGACTTCGTAGTTGGACTACCACGAACTTTGAGAAAGTTCGATGCCATTTGGGTGATTATGGATCGGCTAGCCAAGTTCGCGCGTTTCATTCCTGTGTGTACTACCTATTCTTCGGAGCGGTCGGCGGAGATTTATATCCGGGAGATTGTTCGCCTTCATGGTATTCCAGTTTCCATCATTTCAAACCGAGGTACTCAGTTCACATCACGGTTCTGGAGGGGCGTACAGCATGACTTGGGTACTCGGGTGGAGTTGAGCACAACATTTCACCCCCAGACGGACGGACATCCCAAGCGCACTATTCAGATTCTTAAGGATATGCTCCGTGCATATGTGATGGAGTTTGGAGGTTCTTAGGATCAGTTCTTGCCACTGATGGAGTTTGCCTACAACAATAGCTATCAGTCCAACATTCAGATGGCACCGTATGAGGCTTTGTATGGTAGGCGGGATCCCCGATGGGTTGGTTTAAGCTGGGTGAGGCTATATTACTTGGAACAGACTTGGTTCAGGATGCTTTGGAGAAGTTTAAGGTAATTCAGGATAGACTCCGTACAGCCCAGTCTAGAAAGAAGAGTTACGCAGACCAGAAGGTTCATGATGTTTCCTATATGGTTGTAGAGCGGGTCCTGCTTCGGGTTTTGCCTATGAAAGGCGTTATGAGATTTGGGAAGAAAGGGAAGTTGAGTTTGGGGTTTATTGGCCCTTTTTAGATATTGCGACGTGTTGGGAAGGCTGCTTATTAGCTTGCCTTACCTCCCAGCTTGGTAGGGGTTCATCCGGTATTTCATGTTTCGATGCTCCGAAAGTATCACGGTGATCCGTCGCACGTGTTGGATTTCAGTTCAGTCCAGTTGGACAAAGATCTATCCCATGTTAAGGAGCCAGTGGAAATATTGGACAGGCAGGTTCGGAAGTTGAGGTCAAAGAACATTGCATCAGTGAAGGTTCAGTGGCGGGGTCAGCCGGTCGAGGAGGTGACTTGGGAGACCGAGCAGGATTTGCGCAGCCGTTACCCTCATTTTTTCACTACTTCAGGCATGTCTATATGCTCGTTCGAGGATGAACAAATGTTTTAAGATGGGGAGGATGTAACGACCCGGCAAGTCGTTTTAAGAATTAATGCCCCGATCCCCTATTAACTGCATTCCCCATATTTATTTCTGCTATTATGACTTGCCGAGAGGATTCGTTTGGAGTTTCGGAGTATTTTAGGACACTTAGTTCCTAAATGAGAGCTTAAGCTTTAGAATGGACCGCAATCAGAACAGTGTGAAGACGGCATCAGAATGGGATTCTGTCGGTTCCGTTAGCTCCGTTGGGTGATTTCGGGCTTAGAGGCGTGTTCGGATTGTGATTTGGAGGTTCGTAGCTTAATTAAGCTTGAAACGCCGAAAGTCAAATTTTTGAAATTTCTGGTTCGATAGTAAGATTTTGATATCGGGGTCGGAATGGAATTCCGAAAGTTGGAGTAGATCCGTTGTGTTATTTGGGATGTGTGTGCAAAATTTCAGGTCATTCGGATGAGGTTTGATAAACGTTTTGATCAAAAGCGGAATTTGAAAGTTTTGGTAATCCTTAGGCTTGGATTGGAGAGTAATTTGTGGTTTTAGCATAGCTTGATGTGATTCGAGGGTGGGAATAAGTTCGTATGATGTTTTAGAATTGGTTGGCATATTTGGTTGAGGTCCCGGTGGCCTCGAGTGCTTAACGGAAGTTGAATTGGACTTAGGAAAAATGTAAAGTTGGCTGGATTTGTCATAACCGCACCTGCGTACATGGGCCCACAGGTGCGGGCTCGCAGAAGCGATGGAGGAGCCGCAGATGCGGCTAGGCGTTTGGAGTTATGAAGTCGCAAGAGCAAGAGCTGGAGCGCAACTACGAGACCGCAGGTGCGGTAGAAGAAGCACAGGTGCGGCTTGGTGCTTTAAGTGAATTCTCGCAGATCCGCACCTGGGACTGCAGGTGCGGAAACCTTGGGCAAGAACCTATATAAAGTTTCTGTCGCGATTCTGGCCTATTCTTTCACCATTTTATCCGAGAATTTGAGCTTTTTGGGAGGCTTTTGAGAGAGAATTCAAGGGAGCTTCAAGGAGGTAAGATTTTTGGAACCCAAACTCGTTATTATGGTATTTTTCTACTGATTTGGCAAGAAATTTATGGAAAATAAGGGTTAAATTTGGGGGCTTAGGGTTTGAAATTGGAGACTTGGAATTAGGGATTTGAGGGGTTGTTTGTGGTTCGATTTTTGTGTATTTGGTATGTATGAACTCGTGAGAGTGTGAGGATTCTAGTTTTGCGAGTTTTATCTGATTCCAAGATGTGGGCCCGGGGGACTTTTTGGGCAATTTTCTTAATTTCGCGTGTTAGCTTCGAATTAATTAGTGGAGTTAGTTACTTGAAGTTATATTTACATTATGCAATTAATTTGAATAGACTTGGGCCATTTGGAGTCGGGTACTCGTGGCAAGAACGTGATTTCGAGTTGATTGAGCTGGTTCGAGATAAGTGGTTTGCCTAACTTGTGTGGGGGAACTCCCCTTAGGATTTTGGTATTGTTGTTAAATGAGTGTCGTGTACGTGAGGTGACTAGTGTGTACACGTGCTAATTGTTGAAAATTCCATTTTCATTAAGCTAATACCATGTTTTCTTGTAGTTTAGCAAATACTTGTACTTGAAGCCTCTTGTTTAGATTAGGAAAAGCATGCATACGTGACTTAATTGCCCTTCCTGCTTTAATTACCTACTTGTATTATGTGCAGCATGTTAGAGTAGAAATTCATGTCTAATTCTTGAATAGAACTGTATACTTTTTCTGAGATGGTTGTGTATTTACTTCGGGACTACGGGACGATATCCCGGGAGATCCCCCTGCTTGTTTACTTTGGGACTACGGATCGGTATTCCGGTAAATCCCCCTGCACATTTTTATTTGGGACTACGGGACAGCACCTGATAGATCCCCTGTACTGGATATTTACTTTAGGGACTACGGATTGGTATTCCGAGAGTTTCTCCTGCATCTTTATGATTCGTACTACGGGATGGTATCCCGGGAGATCCCTTGTTGCTATTTCTGTGTACTGAGTTAGGTTTTTCTGTGTTTTTATTCGTCATAAACTACTAACACTTCAATTATATTGTCGTATTCTGTACTATTTTACCTTGTTTTTCATGTATAATTAGTAGGGCCCTGACTTTCCTTGTCACTACCCGACCGAGGTTAGGCTTGGCACTTGCTGAGTACCGTTGTGGTGTACTCTTGCCCTTCCTGCGCATGTTTTTTATGTGCAGATCCAGGTTCTTCGGCTCAGCCATACCATCAGTGAGGCGAGGCGATCTTCGGAGACTTCGAGGTATATCTGCCGCATCTGCAGACCGAGGAGTCCCTCTCTATTCTCCCTCTGGTTTTAGCTCTCCTGTATTTACTTTTGTTTAGACATTCTGGAGTTAGAACACTTGTAGTTATTCAACAGCTTGTGATACCATGAGATTCCGGATTTTGGGAGTTGTTTCAATTTGAGAGTTAGTATTGTATATGCCGAGCGGCATCTCAAACGCTTTATTTATGTTTATTCTGCGGTTTTTGGATAGTTTTTATCTTTTTCTTCTTGTTACGCAAATTTTTGATACCCAATATTTCCCCAAAATATTTTGAAATTGCATATATACCTTCAAAATCATGCATTAATAGCAATTGGTATTTTTCTATAATTTTCCTATATTTTTATTAATTTATCTAGCATTTTATTCCCAATAAATAATTACAAATGATTTCAAAAGCATCTAATTTATTATCTATGGTCCTATGTAAACCAAATTATTTCATAATTAGCCAAATTGGCATCTTTTGGCTATAATTGCAATAACATTGCAGTTATAGCCCAATCATATGATTTTATATCATTTTTTTACCGGAAATTAATCATTTGTATTTTTAAAACTAAGTAATCATTTTTAACTATTTTTCTATGCATAAAATTCATTTTGTATAATTATTAGCCAATTTATAAACTATTTTATTCAATTTAATTGGGTATTTAACAAGTAGCCCCATTTTATTTCGATTATAAACCAATTAAACAGCCGCCAAAACCCCAATTAAATCAGCCCAATACCCAAGCCCAAACCTAAATTCTACCCGACCCAATCCCTAGTCCAATCTAGATCGTTGATCAATTCTAATCAACGGTCCAGATCCCCCATACCATAATTAACCTAAACACTACCCCCCCAAACCCTCATTCCTATCCTCTCATTTGCTTTCACCCTCTCCGTCGTTACATATCTCATCTCTCTCAAAATCCTCTCTGCTAAACCTAGCTCCTCTCACCGGACGTTGGCTCGCCGGTAACAATGGAGGTTCCACCACTGCCCCTAACCTCCATGGCTCTCTTCCTATGCCGTTTGTTGCAGCCCTGTGGTCTGTTGTGCCCCTTTTTCCTCGCGGAAGCGGGTTCATGACATTTGAGAGGACAACTCGTTCCCTTTCGGGAATTGGGTTTGAATTGAAGAGTCGCCACCTAATGATTTGAGTGCATTGGGTAAGGGCTTGAAATTATCCCTATAGGAAGGTGTTAGGCACCCCTCAGGATCCACTAGTGTGGTTCCCGCCAGGCTATGGTTGTGACTGTAAGTACAAATAACATGAAGGCGAGTAAGACTTCAAATAAGAGGGGATTTGCACATAAGGGTTACAAATAGGTGAAATTAAAAGAAAACAAAAGAAAAGCTCAATTTTGAGAAAAATAGTTTGCAATTTTGAAAATAAACAATGAAATAAACAAGTAAAGGAAAGGGGGTCCTAGGTTTACAAATAATATGGATCACCCCACACAACATCCGGTAATCACTCCTCAATGAGGGGCTACACGAGATGTTATCGCGTGGTCATCATATCCATATCTACCCTTTCCCACCCTGTTAAGGTATTAAAGCGCGGAATAGTCTCGTTTACTTATTGCATGCTATTACTCGCCCCAATCCTATCAGCCCTGGAGGTACTTGGGACTACTAATCCTAAAAGGGCGGAAAAGTTGGCTTATTTGTGGTTTCAAAGGCAAAATTCTAAGGCGACAAACAAAAAACACATGTAGCAAGTTTGGGGAAAAAGCACATAAGCAAATAAGGCTCAACAGACCTCCTTAAAACCAAAGAAAAGCATATAGTTTAGCATGTCTTGCACATACTGCTTAGGGTTTGATTAAAACTTAAAAGGTTGAGGCAGACTGATTTATTACATATTTCAGATAAGAAATCCGAATCAGGCTTGCCTGCTGGTTGTAAAAATATGACAAGTTTACCTTATGGCTTGCCTGAGTGTTAGACGAAGACCTATAGGCATGCTATCTACTGATTTCAGAAATGAAGAGGTAAATGGATTACAGATAGGTTACCAATTTTAACAGAATAATACAAGTTCAGCAATCGATAATGCGTTACTACTGACAGTTTAATCTTACAAACGAGTGAAGTGATTCAGATTTGATTAGAACCCCTATAGGCATGCTTTCTATGTGTTTGTTAACTTAAAACATGTTATCTAGGTGTTGCATTTTATTACGAACGTGATATCTGATTTCACTGGTTATTAAAACCTATAACATGTTTGCCTAATGAGAGGCGAGTATGCAAGAATCAGAAAGGACTTATAGGCATATTATGTACATGCATGTGCATCCTATAGACATGGTATCTATATACGAATGCAGAGATTCTTATAGTCATGGTATCTAAATGGGAATGCAGAAGTTCTTATAGTCAAGTTATCCACATGAATGCAGAAATTCATAAAGACATGTTATCTTCATGAATGCAGAAATTCCTATAGACAAGTTGTCTATGTGAATGCAGAAATTAATAAGCTTGTAGGCAAGTTATCTATGTGAATGTAGAAATTAGAAATTAGAAATTTCTATGAGAAGGATATCTACATGAATGCAGAAGTGCAGAAACTATAGGCAGGGTATCTATATAAATGCAGAAGTGCAGAAAACCCAATGAGCAGGACATCTACATGAATGTAGAAGTGCAGAAACTATAGGCAGGGTATCTGTATGAATGCAGAAGTGCAAAAAACCCTATGAGCAGGACGTCTACCCCTTGCATGCATGGTTACCCCTCCCTTTTCACTAATCACCCCAAAAGTTTATTACAAAGTTATTACATTCCAAAAATAAAATAGAGAAAATACATCAGAAAATTGAAAATTACAACCAAGGAGAGTCTGATTCAGACTTCCTATCTGAAGTTTCAATTAAACCAACTCCCAAGATCAAGACCCAAAGTCTTTCTCTCATTTGGATGTGTCAAAGTTACCTAAAAGCCTCATATGGACTCCGGCCAGTGCTCACATCCAAATACATTGCGGGATTAAGTCATAGTACAGTGTGGAAGGGCCAGCTCTCAAGTGTCCAAGTTCAGAGGGAACTCAAGGTCCCAAGGCGAGGCTCACAGGAGGGGGAAGAACTTAGAAGCTAAGAGTGAGTGCAAGTACAGAGTTCTGAGAGGGGGAAAGGAGAAGGAAGTAACTTAAAACCAGTGCACATAGGGGTATAGGAGAGTGAGGAATTTGCAGGAAGAGCAGGCAAAGGGGCATACCCAGCAATGAGACATATTGGCACACCCTCCAGCCTACTTAGAGGTTAAGGCCTTAGGGGTTCAAAACTCAATTCATAGACAACAATCCTTGTTGCCATGCCCTAAGTCTCGACTTACAAACACATAGGGGTAACGGGATAGGGAGCAAATGTTCACAGAAATAGGCAAGCAGTAGCACATAGGCATATTAACTTAGATGTTAAACTTTACAGAATAGAATAAAGTAGACATGGATACAAAGACTATAAGTAAACACATTGGGGTGATGCTGAAAATTAAGTTAGGACATACCAGTTTCAAAGGGACAAGTAAAGAAGAAAGCAGTAGTCTTGTAAAAGCCAAAGTGCAGACAAGAAGCAAGAACACTCTAAGTATGAATTCAGAAAAGGTTGTGAGCTTGTGAAGTCTGAAGTCTGTAGTAGTGAAAAGGGGTCGTGCCTTTGCAAAATCAGTAGAAAGAATCTAGTATAGAAGAGTTTAGCAAAAAGGTTCAACATTGTATGAAAGCAAAGGCGTCCAAACTCAGTTCAGAGATTCAAAAATCAGTCTGAAAGAGTTAAGGGTTCTAAAAAATAAAACCCTAGTTCACATAATCAAACCTCGGCGGAATCCCCAAATTTTAGGGTTTCCACCTTGAATCAGATACATAGATGAGGAGGCAAGTAGTCGAAGCATACTCAGAGGTTTCTTACAGAAACTCATGAGAAAACATGCAAACAAGTAAAAAGGTCCAAGCAAACAGAGTGAAGAGACTAATTTGAGGCATAATGAAAGAACAACTGACAGTAGAAGAAACAGTAGAAGCAAAACATGCTTAAGCAGGTTTTTTAGAAAAACATAAACAAGGTAAAATAGTAAGAACATTTAAGAACATGGTAGAAGGAAACAATAGGCGAAGCATATCAGGTCATAGTGGAAGAAAATAGCAGAGCATAGTGAAAAGCATATAGGGACATAGTGTAGAAATACAGTAGAAGAACATGTGTGGTAAAAGAAGGACATGAGAACACAGTAGAGACACACATACACAAAGGAAAAGAAAAAGTCAAAGAAACGCTTTAATCATTTTCAAAAAACCCTAAATCGAAAAGAAGTGATTTTGAAAATAATTTTTGAAAGAAAAGTTGGGGAAATCGTTTGAAAACCCAAGTAGAGCATACATACATAAAAGATCTAAAAAGATCGGAGAAAACCTCGAAGAGTTAGGGTTTCAGAAGAGCCCTAGAAATGAGAAAGGCTTGGGAAAAGGTCCGATCTGAGCCGGAGAAGTCAGAACCAGGCTCGAAACACCATTGTACGCCGGAGCAAGGCCGGAGATGGTCGTAGAACCTTGAATCGGCGGAGACCTGAGCGAAAACCTTCAAGGTCAGACCTCGAATCTTCAAGTATAAGAGCAAAGGGTGTTGAGTTTAAGACTCCCATGGCCTGAGAAGCCATGGATTCCGGTGGTTTCAAGGTTTGAAGATGGTGAGAGGGGCTAGGGTTAGGGAATGTTCGAGAGAGTCTGAGAGAGGAGAGGATTTCAGAGGTGGAGGGTTAGGGGAAAATGATTTTAGGGTTGGGTGCATGTGAATTAAAAAAGGAAAGGAATGATTGTGGCCGTTGATCAAAATGATCAACGGCCTGGATCAAAAGGGGAGGCCGGGAGGGTTAGATTAATTGGGTCAGGGGCGGGTTAAATTGAAATTGGGTTAATTGGGGGGTTGATTCAGGCTATAATTGAAATGAAATAGGGCTAGCATTTAAATAGTCATTTTCTCCCTTTTATTTTATAAAATATAGTAAAATAATTTCTGAAAATAAATTAAAGGTACTAACTTAATTAATAATATATAAATATTAAACTAAAAATACTGAAACCAATTTCATAAGTATAAAATGCAATTAAATCTTAAAATAGGCTAAAATTGCAATTATATGCAATTTAGCCATAAAAATACTAAATAAATATATAAAAATGTGCAAATATTACATTAGCTCTATTTTTGTATAAATACAAGAATAAAATACATTAATCACCAAAATAATAATTTGAGGAACAATTATTGGTTTTTGTACTGTTAAAATAAGGCAATAAATTGATTTAAAAATCTTTAAAAATTAGGAAAAATACTAAAATACTTGGGCATACTTATATATGCATATATATATATATATATATATATATGCTATTTTGAAAGTATTTTACATATATAAAATATACAGGAAAAAATTGGGTATCAACAGTTGCCCCTCTTTACCCAGGAAGGATGAAAGAGTTGTCGGGTAAAGATATGATGGCCAATTTGACCGAACGAAATGGTTTGAAGAGGTTGACCGTGATCTGGTTCCTGAGCTACCTACATATCCTAGGCCTTACAGGAATCAGGTCATATATAGTTCAGGATTCGTCGGCGGAATATGCCGATGGAGATTTTTTCAAGAACGGACGAGATATTCGGGTTGGGATGGATGGCTAAAGTCTAGTAGGGCCGCGGGAACTGGAGCGGGATTGCTGCTGCTGAGGTGGCCATTGCTAGCCGGTTTACCTGCAAATAAGCAATCAAGTGTATATTGTGCGAAAAATTAAACATGATGCAATTTCCCGTCGGACCATGAATGCTGTGTTTGGACGGTTAGGATGACGTCCTCAGACCATGACGTCCTGGTCCATGCAGCGTATAATAAGGGATTCGCAGGCTATGAAATGATGTTCTCGGTCTATGAGAAGGATGCCTCCGAACCGTGATGCCTTTGAATAATGATATGCAAAAGATGAAAAGGGGGTCCTCAGGCCATGGCATGGTGTTCTCGGGCTATGAAAATGGTGCCTCTGAACAATGACGTCCTTGGACAATTTGGCGATCTTTCAGCCCATGAGATGCGGAAGGTGGCGATCTTTCAGCCCATGAAATGCAATAAGGTGGTGATCTTTCAGCCGATGCAGGATTTAAATGAAGTGGCGATATTTCAGCCAATGTAAAGTGAAAATAAAGTGACGATATTTCAACCGATGCAAGACGTAAATAAAGTGGTGATATTTTAGCCATGCAGATGTAAATAAAGCGGCGATATTTCACCCATGCAGATGGAGGTAGAGCTTAACCTCGGAAGGTAGAATGGTAGCCTTATGCAATGCAGGAAATGCAGATGGAGACAGGGCTTAGTCTCGGAAGGCAGAATGGTAGCCTTATGCAACTCAAGAAATGCAGATGGAGATAGAGCTTAGTATCGGAAGGCAGAATGGTAGCCTTATGCAATGGAGGTAGAGCTTAACACTGGAAGGCAGAATGGTAGCCTTATGCAGTGCATGAAATGCAGATGGAGATAGAGCTTAGTCTCGGAAGGCAGAATGGTAGCCTTACGCAATGCAGAAAATGCAGATAGAGACAGGGCTTAGTCTCGGAAGGCAGAATGGTAGCCTTACGCAATGCAAGAAATGCAGATGGAGACAGAGCTTAGTCTCGGAAGGCAGAATGGCAGCCTAATGCAATGCAAGAAATGCAGATGGAGGTAGATCTTAACCTCGGAAGGCATAATGGTATCCTTATGCAATGCAGAAATGCAGATGGAGACAGAGCTTAGTCTCGGAAGGCAGAATGGTAGCCTCATGCAAGAAGTAAAAGGGCAAATGATAATAGAATTTTCTTAGCTGATAGCAGATTGTGATATTGCGACTGCTGGGGATACTGTGTCTGTTGGGGACACTGCGTGCGGATAGCAGCTGTGAGTAAGTGTAACGGTTTTGAGAGTTGTATTTCTGAGCAATGTGAGTCTCGTGAATGTATAGTATATTTGATGATTTTGCAACTCAAGTGCCTCTATCTAAAGAAAAATCGTGAGTTTTGTAGAAGGGGGAAAGTTAGTTCGTATCCCCAATGGTTCTGCTTGACCTGCTCGCTTCAGATCTGGTGATACTGTTCGTATCATTGGGGTAGCATTGCTAAACAAAGCAATTTTGATAATAGACATACATGATTTAGTAAAAGCATAATATAAATGCATAATTAAGAATAGTTTTCTTTATATGAACCGACTACTGCGACGTGGTTCAAGACATTGCAACTTTTCTTGCTCCGGAATTTTGAGGATCCTCCTCAAAATTCTGCCCCAGTTTACTGAGCTGCTGCTTCTGACGGCTGCTGATGATAAACGGCTAAAATCAACTTCGAAATTTTGAGGGTCCTCCTCAAAATTTTTCCCCAGTTTCTAATAGCGGGGGGAAATGAAAATTTTATTGAATTGTGACCGAACCCATATGGCTGCCTACGTATCCCTTCTTAAATGGGAATCAGGTCAGGCGTAGTTCAAATTACATAAGGAAATCATAGATGTTACACATAGCATCGCTTGACTGCGTCTGAATTAATTGGCTTTGGCCAGACTTCTCCGTTCATTTCTACAAGTATGAGGGCTCCTCCTGTCAGAACCCGATGAACCATGTACGTACCCTGCCAGTTGGGAGAGAATTTCCCTTTGTCGTCATCTTGATGTGGAAAATTTTTCTTTAGAACCAGCTGCCCCGGTGTGAATTGTCTTGTCTTGACTCTTTTGTTGAAGGCTCTGGACATTCTGTTCTGATAAAGCTGATTGTGGCAAACTGCATTCATTCTCTTTCCGTCTATAAGAGCTAGTTGCTCGTAACGACTCTTCACCCATTCTGCATTGTCGAGTTCAGCTTCCTGTATGATCCTTAGGGAAGGAATTTCTACCTCAGCGGGAATAACAGCCTCTGTACCATAAACCAACATATAGGGGGTTGCCCCGATTGACGTGCGGACTGTGATGCGGTATCCCAATAAAGCAAATAAGAGCTTCTCGTGCCACTGCTTATGCTTATCTATCATTTTCCTTAGTATCTTCTTGATATTCTTGTTGGCGGCCTCTACGGCTCCGTTCATATGAGGTTTGTAAGCTATAGAATTTTTGTGTTTGATCTTGAAGGTTTTACACATGGATTTCATCAAATCACTATTGACGTTGGAGCCATTATCAGTAATGATTAACTCTGGAATTCCGAACGGACGCATGATACGGTCGCGGACGAAGTCTGCCACGACTTTCTTGGTCACTGCTCTATAAGATGCTACTTCAACCCATTTGGTGAAATAATCAATTGCTACTAGGATAAACTTGTGCCCATTTGATGAGGCAGGTTCAATTTGTCCGATAACATCCATCCCTCATGCGGCGAACGGCCACCGCGAACTTGTTGCATTAAGCTCATTTGGAGGTACCTTTATCATGTCTGCATGTATCTGGCAGCGGTGGCATTTCCGGACATACTGGATGCAGTCCATCTTATAGTTATCCAAAAGTAACCAGCTCGGAGTATCTTCTTTGCTAAGACCAAAACCGTTCATATGTGGACCACAGGTCCAAGCATGAATTTCCTTTAGTAGCCTGGATGCTTCCTTTGCGTCAACACACCTTAGCAATCCCAAATCAAGAGTCCTCCTATACAGGATTCCTCCACTCTGGAAGAAATTATTAGATAACCTCCGAAGTGTGCGCATTTGAGTAGCGTTTGCAAGCTCTGGGTAATCTCCTTTCGCCAAGTATTCCTTGATATCATGAAAGCAAGGTTTTCCATCTGCTTCTTCCTTAATATGAACACAATAAGCTGGCTGATCATGGATCTTTACCGAAATGGGATCAATAAAGTTCTTATCTGGATGTTGTATCATGGATGATAGGGTAGCTAATGCATCGGCAAACTCATTCTGAACTCTAGGAACATGCTGGAACTCTGTCTTTGTGAACCTCTTTCTCACCTCCTATATGTGATGCAGATAAGGAAGTATCTTGGAGTTCTTGGTCGCCCATTCTTCTCGGACCTGATGTATAAGCAAGTCTGAATCTGTAATTACTAGCAACTCTTGGATGTTCAGGTCAATGGCCATCTTGATCCCTAAGATGCAGGCTTCATACTCGGCCATGTTGTTGGTGCACGGGAACCTGAGTTTAGCAGACACTGGATAGTATTGGCCAATTTTTGATACTACGACTGCTCCTATGCCAACTCCTTTGAAATTTCCTGCTCCGTTGAAAAACATTATCAAACCATCATAGGAATGTGCAATGTCTTCTCCTATGAATGATACCTCCTCGTCAGGAAAATACGTATTTAGAGGTTCATATTCTTCGTCCACGGGATTCTCGGTGAGATGATCGGCCAATGTCTGTCCCTTGATTGCTTTCTGAGTTACGTAGACAATGTCGAATTCACTCAGCAGGATTTGCCACTTGGCTAGCTTGCCAGTGGGCATGGGCTTCTGAAAGATGTACTTCAATAGATCCATCCTCGATATGAGATATATGGTATAGGCACAGAAATAGTGCCTCAACTTCTAAGCTACCCAAGTCAAAACATAACAGGTGCGCTCCAATAGTGAATACCGGGCCTCATACGGGGTGAACTTCTTACTGAGGTAATATATGGCATGCTCCTTCCTCCCTGTTTCATCATGCTGCCCCAGAACACAACCGAACGCTCCATCCAATACTGCGAGGTAGAGTAATAAAGGTCTACTTGGCTCAGGTGGAACTAGGACTGGTGGTGTTGATAGGTATTCCTTAATTCTGTCAAAAGCTTTTTGGAAATCATCAGTCCATTTGGTAGCGGCGTCCTTCTTCAACATCTTAAAGATCAGCTCACATATAACTGTAGACTGTGCTATGAATCAGCTGATGTAGTTAAGTCTCCCCAAGAAACTCATCACGTCCTTTTTGTTCTTTGGCGGTGACAGTTCTTAAATAGCTTTGACCTTTGATGGATCCAGTTCTATGCCTTGGCGACTCATAATAAACCCAAGTAGTTTTCCAGCCGGAACCCCGAATGCACATTTTGCGGGATTCAGTTTTAGATTGTACCTTCGCAGTCTATTGAAGAATTTCCTCAAATCTTCCATGTGGTTAGTGGCTTTCTTGAACTTTATGATGACATCATCTACATACACCTCAATCTCCTTGTGTATCATATCATGGAAGATAGTAGTCATGGCCCTCATGTAGGTGGCCCCTACATTCTTTAACCCGAATGGCATCATCTTGTAGCAGTACATCCCTCACGGCATAATGAAAGCCGTTTTCTTAGCATCTTCTTCGTCCATCCAGATATGATGATATCTAGCAAAGCAATCTACAAATGATTGCAACTCATGCTTGGCGCAATTGTCGATCAGGATGTGTATGTTCGGTAAGGGGAAGTCGTCCTTCGGACTGGCCCGATTGAGATCCCGGTAGTCGACACAGACTCTGACCTTTCCATCCTTCTTTGGAACCGGCACAATATTGGCTAACCATGTCGGATATTCTACTACCCTGAGGACCTTAGCTTTGACCTGCTTAGTGACTTCTTCCTTGATTATCAGACTCATATCAGGTTTAAAGTTTCTGAGCTTCTGTTTTACCGGTGGACATGTCGGATCAGTTGGAAGTTTGTGGGCCACAATAGATGTGCTCAAACCATTCATGTCATCATATGACCAGGCGAATATGTCCTCATATTCCTTCAGAAATTCTGTGTATTCTTTCTTTTCTGACGATGACAAATGAACGTTGATCCGAGTTTCTTTGGTATTTTCTGCATCTCCCAGGTTAACAATCTCGGTCTCGTCTAGCTTGGACTTAGTTCTGTTCTCAAAATTTTCAACCTCTTTAACAATCTCTTCCGGTATATCATCTTCCTCTGAATCTATGTCCATTTGTTGCGTTATCTCGTTGCATGTCACAACCATTGGTTAATCAAGATAGGTAATAGTGATGTTGTATAAGTAAAGTAATGAGAGAAAATACTAAGAGTAAGATTTGTAAGGAAACCGAAATGCTTTGATAAATTTCATAACTCTTTTGAACATTGGAAGATCTTATTGCGAAAATTCAAAAATGTGAAAGGAAAATCAACTAGTAAAAATAAAAGATAGTGCATGATGCTTTGTTTAGCCTTGCTACCCCGAGGCTTTCCGAGCTCTGGTGGTTCTGATGGTCCAATTGTTGAGGCATGATCCTTGGCTTACGGCCTGTATGAAAGGTCCTTCCTCCCCCTCCTCCTCGAGAACAACACAACAATCCATGTCATTGTCCTCTAAGAACAAGTTTTTCACAGCTTCTAGTGCTTCCTCTTCTTCTGACCCATAGATAACATCGGCCGGCTGGAAAGTCTACTCTTAATGTGGTATTGGGTGCTCCAGCGGGTAGTATGGACCGCGCCATGGTGGCGACCAGTTGTTGAATTCCTCCCAAGTATACTCGTATCCCAGACCGAAAGTGGTGCCATGTTTCTTCAATTTGATAGGCTTGGCAATTCCTTGGAGGTTTTGGCCAAGTCCCTTGCCAGGTTCATATCCTCTCCAGTTCAACATGCTTTCAATTTTGTTGTCCCACCATTTGTCTTTGTCAACAGTGTTGACTCGCTCGATGTGGTAATAGGTTTCCCCGCCTATCTTTCTCCTTTCTCCGATCGCTGGGATGGTTTGGCGACTGTATATAGGATTGCTACCGTCGCCGTGAATGATCACCTCTTGGTGGTTCTATTCAAATTTCACCGCCTGATGCAGTGTTGATGCTACGGCCCCAGCGGCATGAATCCACGGCCGTCCCAATGGTAGATTGTACGATGCCGACACATCTATTACTTGGAAATCGACATTGAACCAAGTAGGCCCCATTTGCAAGCATAAACTTATTTCCCCAATGGTGGATCTTTGGGAACCATCGAAAGCTTTAACGTTGATGGCCCCGTCCTTGATCTCATGCAGACCCTTTCCCAATATTCTGAGTGTTACCAATGGACAAATATTGAGGTTGGACCCTCCATCAATCAGGACCCTAGTGATAAAATAATTTTCGCATTGCACGGTGATGTACAACGCTTTGTTGTGACTCAACCCTTCTGGTGGCAGCTCATCTTCATGAAAAGTGATCTTATGACTTTCCAATACCTGTCATACCATGTTTGCCATTTCTCCTCCGGTGATGTTGCTTGGTACATATGCCTCGCTCAGCACCTTCAACAAGACATTCTTATGTACGTCGGAACTTTGCAGCAAAGCTAGGATAGAAATCTGTGTTGGTGTTTTGTTCAGATGATCAATGAACGAGTATTCCTTGGCTTGTATCTTTCTCCAGAGATCGTCGGGCCCGATTTCAGTGATGGTCGGCCGACCAGAGGTCTACTTACTCGACTCAGCTAAATGCTCTGGAGTATAAACCCTGCCGGTTCTTGTCATACCTTGTGCCGCAATGGCTTCCCCGAACTTGACCTTCCCTTTTCTTCTCGCCTCGGCTATGTAGTCCCAAGGTATGGCATTTGTATGGAATGGTGTTACAGCCAACATTGCTATTGGAATGGGCACCTTTACTCCGAACGGAGCATGTATTTTGGAGGGTAAAACCGGAACTTCAAACGATGCGAGTGCGTTTGCTGGAGACCCAAACTCAACCTCAATTGGTGTTGGCATCTTTGCAGGAGGTGGTGCTTCAAACTCAAGTGGTACAGACCTATTTACCTCGGCATCCCCAGAAAGTTGAGTCTGGACTACAATCGGATTAAGGGTGACTATTGGCTTTTTTGGTTCGTCACCTTCTATGGTTAAACTGATCGATCCTTTGGGATCCCAATCATCCTCTATTTCAATCATGTGAACACCTCCACCCTTATGGTTTGGAAGAGGGTTGTTGCGGACATTCGGAGTAGGCTCCTTTGCCACAATGATCTTGTTATCAATCAGAGTCTGGACCTTGTCTTTCAGAGAGCGGCATTCATCAATGGTATACCCTTTCATGCAGGAATGGTATGCACAGGATTTATTCGGATTAACCTACTAGAGGGGTTTTCAGGGGTTATAGCAGGGATAGGGGTAACGTAACCGGTATCTTTGAGCCTTTCATACAGCTGGTCACTCGGTTCAGCAATGGCGGTATACTATTTTGGGGGTCTGCGGTCGAAATTTGGTCGAGGTCTAGGAAAGTTTTGACGTGTGGGAGGTGATTGATAGTGGGATGGTTGAGCATTGTAGGCTTGGTAGACATGTGCGGGTTGGGAATATCTGGGTGAGGTAGGCTGATATGTAGGAGGTGGGGGTGATTGGTAAGTAGGTGGTGGAGTTTGGTAAGAGGGTGAGGGTGCTTGGTAATTCAGGGTAGGCTGATATGTGAGTGGAAGTATCAGATAGGCTTGGTATTTGATAGGGGATTTGGCTCTTTGTGCAACTATTATGGCACATGCGTCCCTTTTCTTGGACGTACCACCAGACTGTAAAACCTTGTTGGTAGCTTGCAAAGCTTCAAAGTTCGTAACCATACCACTTTTGATGCCTTCTTCGATTCTTTACCCTAGCTTGATGATGTCGGAAAATTTCTGGCTCTCGATCAACATCAGCCTTTCATAGTATTGCGGGTCCTGAGCCCGGATGAAAACCTTGTTCATTTGTTCTTCCTCTAAAGCAAGTTTGACCTTAGCAGCTTCTGATCTCCAATGAGTGGCATACTCGCGGAATGTTTCCGTGGGCTTCTTCTTTAGGTTCTGAATATAGAACACATCTGGTGCATTTTCTGTATTGAACCTGAATCTGTCCATAAAGTCAGACGTCATACTTACCCATTTTGACCATTTCTTTGGGTCTTGGCTAATGTACCAAGACAGAGCATCTCCTCTCAAACTCCTCATGAAAAGCTTCATGTGAATCCTTTCGTTTTTCCCTACTCTGACCAGCTTGTCACAGTATGTACTCAAGTGGACTCTCGGATCCTCTGTACCATCAAACATCTCGAACTTAGGAGGTTTGCACCCTCGGGAAGTTTGACATCCGGTTGTATGCAAAGATCTTCATAGTTCAACCCTTCAATCCCCCTTGCTTCCTTTGACACCCTGAATTTGACTAGTCAATTTCTTGAGTTCCGCAGCCAGGTTCCAGATGAGTAAGTTTTTATCATCAGATTCGGGCATGTTTGAGACAGGTTAGGTGGAGTGTGGCATGGTTTCCACATAGATGGGGGTGTTATGGTGGGAGTGGAAATGATCATTTGTGGAATTTAGAGGTTCTGGGATGAGCAGTAGAGTATTGCTGGATGTATGGCATGTATTGCAATGGTTGTGAGGAGCGGGATAGTTTTGTGGTTTCGGGATATTTTGTGGAGGTGTGGGATTCTGAGCGTTAGAAAAATTGATATCTAGAGTGCTGAGGAAAAATGACAAGTTTTCCAGATTCCGAACCTGATCATGTTCCTCCTGAAATTTCAACAGTTTCTACTCAAGTTGGGACGCACTTTCTTTGGAGACCTAAGCACCATGAGTGACCTCTACCAATTCAGTTGAGTTTTCCTTTCTGGTATTGTTCAAATCTTCCATTTTTCCTTTGTTCCTGCTTCTGATAGGACTAGGAAGAGGAGTGGGTAGAGGGCCCTTTGATCTTGTGGAATATGATGACGATGCCAGAATGCACGAACTAACCTTTGGGGAGGTGAGTAAATAAACAAAAAGTAAAAACAAAAAGGTAACAAGTCAGTGGGGATTATAAGAAAGTGTTGCGATATTTAAACACATAGTGCAAAAATGTAAATTGCATCCTAATTTGGGAACCTCGTTGTGCCCGAGGTACGCCTAGCAACAAATTGATTTGGAGAACTTAGAATGCTAAATGCCTCATTTTATTAATAAAAAGTAGACGAATCCCAAATCGACACTAAATAACAGGAAATAAAATATCACTAGTGGCTATGGGTCTTATTACATTTTATAAAGCGAAAAGTAAATTCCTATCTATTTGGTCCCAGAAGGAACTTCCTCAGGTTGAATGCTCTCGTTGATCAGATCCTCCAGTTCGCGTAGGTTCACCAGTAAAAATGCCTTTGCCAGGTGTTCTACTTCGTTTCCCTCAGCGTTCTGGCAGTCGATGACTCTCTTCCTCACTTTTCCTTCCAATTCCAACAGATTGTATTCCATATATTCCAACTTTTTGCTAGCTTTGGCAGCCCTTTCTTTCCACTCATTGATTTGGCCATTTGATGGAAGACTCCTCCACCAGTCTAGCAAGAGTGGGGGTATGCTAATCATACCGAAACCGGGGACCTCGTGCCTCATTTTCTGCAAAACAAAAGGGCTAAGACCATACCCCTACCGGACTCGACTATTTAATATCAACAATTAGCATAAAAGCATTTAGTTCTCCAAATAAATGCACAAAACATGATAGTGTCCGTTTGGGTTTTTGGGAAACCTAGTGGACTTTGGATAAGGCTATCTTAAAGAGTCTTTATGCGGACAACATAACTGACTCGGCTAGATTTGACCATGATGCATGCACAATTAAACAGAGCAAGGTTTCTATGGGGGGTTTTAGACTGGTACCCTTGAGCGGACAACTCAAGAGGAAAAGGCATGGAACCGTCGACTACACCGTTGATCAACTGGTTTTACCGCAAATATGCCTTTGCCGGATTTAAAGGGTGATAATATCGGAAGAGCGTAACCACTCATTATAAGCGTTGCTATGGTATTTGTTTGGCACGAGTGGAATATGATGTTGAAGACATGTTTATGCAATAATTAAAACAAGTTGTCACGTATTTGCACGTTCATAAAGTAATAATTACAATAATTTAAAACAGTAATAAAGGAGTGCAGTAAAGGAAAGCAGTGACAGAAACAAAGGAAAGAAACAAGAGACAAGTTAATTTTTTGCAGTAGAAGAGGGAAGTAAATGCTTAAAGGTATTAAACAAATAAGGAACCTAAGAAATGTAAAGTCACAGTAATAGCTTGAAATGGTAAAAGCCCGATATCCCCAGCAAAGTCGACATGTTGTCGTGCACCTTTTTCCTCGCGGAAGTAGGTTCATGACATTTGGGAGGACAACTCGTTCCCTTTCGGGAATTGGGTTTGAATTGAAGAGTCGTCACCTAATGATTTGAGTGCATTAGGACACTAAGAAGAATTTGAATTAGGAAACCAGAGATTGGGTAAGGGCTTGAAATTATCCCTAGAGGAAGATGTTAGGCACCCCTCAGGATCCACTAGTGTGGTTCCCGCCAGGCTATGGTTGTGACTGTAAGTACAAATAACATGAAGGCGAGTAAGACTTCAAATAAGAGGGGATTTGCACATAAGGGTTACAAATAGGTGAAATTAAAAGAAAACAAAAGAAAAGCTGAATTTTGAGAAAAATAGTTTGCAATTTTGAAAATAAACAATGAAATAAACAAGTAAAGGAAAGGGGGTCCTAGGTTTACAAATAATATGGATCACCCCACACAACATCCGGTAATCACTCCTCAATGAGGGGATACACGAGATGTTATCGCGTGGTCATCATATCCATATCTACCCTTTCCCACCCTGTTAAGGTATTAAAGCGCGGAATAGTCTCGTTTACTTATTGCATGCTATTACCCGCCCCAATCCTATCAGCCCTGGAGGTACTTGGGACTACTAATCCTAAAAGGGCGGAAAAGTTGGCTTATTTGTGGTTTCAAAGGCAAAATTCTAAGGCGACAAACAAAAAACACATGTAGCAAGTTTGGGGAGAAAACACATAAACAAATAAGGCTCAATAGACCTCCTTAAAACCAAAGAAAAGCACATAGTTTAACATGTCTTAGACATACTGCTTAGGGTCTGATTAAAACTTAAAAGGTTGAGGCAAACTAATTTATTACATATTTCAGATAACAAATCCAAATCAGGTCTGCCTGCTGGTTGTAAAAATCTGACAAGTATACCTTATGGCTTGCCTAAGTGTTAGACGAAGACCTATAGGCATGCTATCTACTGATTTCAGAAATGAAGAGGTAAACGAATTACAGATAGGTTACTAATTTTAACAGAATAATACAAGTTCTGCAATCGATAATGTGTTACTACTGACAGTTTAAACTTACAAGCGAGTGAAGTGATTCAGATTTGATTAGAACCCCTATAGGCATGCTTTCTATATGTTTGTTAACTTAAAACATGTTATCTAGGTGTTGCATTTTATTGCGAACGTTATATCTGATTTCACTGGTTATTAAAACCTATAACATGTTTGCCTAATGAGAGGCGAGTATGCAAGAATCAGAAAGGACTTATAGGCATATTATGTACATGCATGTGCATCCTATAGACATGGTATCTATATACGAATGCATAGATTCTTATAGTCATGGTATCTAAATGGGAATGCAGAAGTTCTTATAGTCAAGTTATCCATATGAATGCAGAAATTCATAAAGACAGGTTATCTTCATGAATGCAAAAATTCCTATAGACAAGTTATCTATGTGAATGCAGAAATTAATAAGCCTGTAGGCAAGTTATCTATGTGAATGCAGAAATTAGAAATTTCTATGAGCAGGATATCTACATGAATGCAGAAGTGCAGAAACTATAGGCAGGGTATCTATATAAATGCAGAAGTGCAGAAAACCCTATGAGTAGGACATCTATATGAATGCAGAAGTGCAGAAACTATAGGCAAGGTATCTATATGAATGCAGAAGTGCAGAAAACCCTATGAGCAGGACGTCTACCCCTTGTATGCATGGTTACCCCTCCCTTTTCACTAATCACCCCAAAAGTTTATTACAATGTTATTACAATCTAAAAATAAAATAGAGAAAATACATCAGAAAATTGAAAATTACAACCAAGGAGAGCTTGATTCAGACCTCCTGTCTGAAGTATGAAGTTAACCAACTCCCAAGATCAAGACCCAAAGCCTTTCTCTCATTTGGATGTGTCAGAGTTCCCTAAAAGCCTCATATGGACTCCGGCCAGTGCTCACATCCAAATACATTGTGGGATTAAGTCATAGTGCAGTGTGGAAGGGTCAGCCCTCAAGTGTCCAAGTTCAGAGGGAACTCAAGGTCCCAAGGCAAGGCTCAGGGGAGGGGGGAAGAACTTAGAAGCTAAGAGTGAGTGCAAAAGGGAAAGTCTGAAAGGGGAAAGGAGAAGGAAGTAACTTAAAACCAGTGCACATAGGGGTATAGGGGAGTGGGGAATTTGCAGGAAGAGCAGGCAAAGGGGCATACCCAGCAATGAGACATACTGGCACACCCTCCAGCCTACTTAGAGGTTAAGGCCTCAGGGGTTCAAAACACAGTTCATAGACAACAATCCTTGTTGCCACGCCCTAAGTCTCGACTTACAAACACATAGGGGTAATGGTATATGGAGCAAGTGTTCACAGAAAGAGGCAAGCAGTAGCACATATGCATATTAACATAGATGCTAAACTTTACAGAAAACAATAAAGTAGACATGGATACAAAGACTGTAAGTAAACACATTGGGGTGATTCTGAAAATTAAGTTGGGACATACCAGTTTCAAAGGGACAAGTAAAGAAGAAAGCAGTAGTCTTGTAAAAGCCAAAGTGCAGACAAGAAGCAAGAACACTCTAAGTATGAATTCAGAAGAGGTTGTGAGCTTGTGAAGTCTGAAGTCTGTAGTGGTGAAAAGGGGTCGTGCCTTTGCAAAATCAGTAGAAAGAATCTAGTATAGAAGAATTTAGCAAAAAGGTTCAACATTATATGAAAACAAAGGCGTCCAAACTCATTTCAGAGATTCAAAAATCAGTCTGAAAGAGTTAAGGGTTCTAAAAAATAAAACCCTAGTTCACATAATCAAACCTCTACGGAATCCCCAAATTTTAGGGTTTCCACCTTGAATCAGATACAGAGATGAGGAGGCAAGTAGTTGAAGCATACTCAGAGGCTTCTTTCAGAAACTCATGAGGAAACAAGCAAACAAGTAAAAAGGTCCAAGCAAACAGAGTGAAGAGACTAATTTGAGGCATAATGAAAGAATAACTGATAGTAGAAGAAACAGTAGAAGCAAAATATGCTTAAGCAGGTTTTTTAGAAAAACTTAAACAAGGTAAAATAGTAAGAACACTTAAGAACATGGTAGAAGGAAGCAATAGGCGAAGTATATCAGATCGTAGTGGAAGAAGATAGCAGAGCATAGTGAAAAGCATACAGACACATAGTGTAGAAACACAGTAGAAGAACATGCGTGCTAAAAGAAGAACATAAGAACACAGTAGAGACACACATACACAAAGGAAAAGAAAAAGTCAGAGAAACGCTTTAAGCATTTTCAGAAAACCATAAATCGGAAAGAAGTGATTTTGAAAGTAATTTTTGAAAGAAAAGTTGGGAAAATCGTTTGAAAACTCAAGTAGAGCATAGATACATAACAAATATAAAAAGATCGGAGAAAACCTCGAAGAGTTAGGGTTTCAGAAGAGTCCTAGAAATGAGAAAGGCTTGGGAAAATGTCCGATCTGAGTCGGAGAAGTCAGAACCACGCTCGATACACCATTGTACGCCGGAGCAAGGCCGGAGATGGTCGTAGAACCTTGAATCATCGAAGATCTGAGCAAAAACCTTCGAGGTAAGACCTTGAATCTTCAGGTATAAGAGCAAAGAGAGGTGAGTTTAAGACTCCCAAGGCCTGAGAGGCCATGGATTCCAGTGGTTTTAAGGTTTGAAGACGGTGAGAGGGGCTAGGGTTAGGGAATGTTCGAGAGAGTCTGAGAGAGGAGAGGATTTCAGAGGCAGCGGGTTAGGGAAAAAATGATTTTAGGGTTGGGTGTATGTGAATTAAAAAAGGAAAGGAATGATTGTGGTCGTTGATCGAAATGATCAACGGCCTGGATCAAAAGGGGAGGCCGGGCGGGTTAGATTAGTTGGGTCAGGGGTGGGTCAAATTGAAATTGGGCCAGTCAATTTGGGATTTGAAATTGGGTTAATTGGGGGGTTGATTCAGGCTATAATTGAAATGAAATAGGGCTAGCATTTAAATAACCACTTTCTCCCTTTTATTTTGTAAAAAATAGTAAAATAATTTCTGAAAATAAATTAAAGGTACTAACTTAATTACTAATATATAAATATTAAATTAAAAATACTGGAACCAATTTCATAAGTATAAAATGCAATTAAATCTTAAAATAGGCTAAAATTGCAATTATATGCAATTTAGCCTTAAAAATAGTAAATAAATATGTAAAAATATGCAAAAATTACCTTAGCTATATTTTGGTATAAATATAAGAATGAAATACATTAATCACCAAAATGATAATTTGAGGAGCAATTATTGGTTTTGTACTTTTAAAATAGGGCAATAAATTGATTTAAAAATCTTTAAAATTTAGGAAAAATACTAAAACACTTGGGCATACTTATATATGCATATATATGCTATTTTGAAAGTATTTTGCATATATAAAATATACAGGGAAAATTGGGTATCAACAAGGTCCTCAAAGGAACCAAAAGGTGGTCCACTCGCATGGTTTCTAAGTCATTCTTAGGCCGTTCATGGCTGTCCGAGAAAGATCTTCCTTTTTCCGGCTAGATCCATGGCTTCTATGCCAGAATCTCTCCATATCTGGGTTATCTCTCTATCAAACCCTAATTTTATCTCTTGGCTTCTTAGATCTGTAACAGATCTAAGAGTTTTCTGAGTTATCTTTACTGTTTTCTTAAGAATCTCTCTATTTTTTTTCAAAAACGTCTTTTCATCTTCAAACTAAGGTTTCTTAATCCCTTTTCAAAATGACTTTCCCTTTGATTTTCTGGTATTATTCTATGATTCTTACTATGTTTAAACGATTCTGTAAGTTTTTCCCTTTCATCTGATTTATCATGTTGAAAACCTAATTATTTTGGTCTTAATCGTGGGTTCTGAGAACTGTCCTTGCTTATTTGTTCGTTTAATTTGCTTGCATGTCCGTTATTCATGAATATGTTCTATGTTTCTATGATTTTTAACCTATTATGCTCATTAGGGTTTCTGATTTTGCTTCTTCCACCCATACTATATTTATTCTGTTTATTAAAAGAATTTGTGTTAATTCCTCTGGTCAGTACTATTTTTTTTTCTAGCTGAATTCTTGACTTTATGTGATTTTTACTTGACTATGCTTATTAGGGTTTATGATTTATTCCTTCTTGCCTATACTGTGAATATTTCGTTTATTTACAGCAATTTGTGTTAATTCCCCTTAATCATTACTACTCTTATTTGAAACCCTAATTAATGCTCTTCACTAATCTCTTGTGATGATTTTCTTACTAATTTTTCAACCTCTAAGATTTTTTCTTGCCTTATTTCGGTCGACTATTCTGTCAATTGGTTCTTAAGTACTTTCCTTAATTAGATTTTCTGAACCTAGCCTAATTACTTGTTCTATACTTACTATGGCTCAAAATATTTCCTTATGTGTTATGTTGCAGTCTTATGTGATCTCTTCCTTATTTGTCTTTACCGTTGGTAAATTACTCCTTCAATTAAAGGAGACTTGGTTGATTTTTGATTCTTAATTGATTCTGTAGTTCTATAATTGTCGGACAATTGATTCTTGCCTTATTGACCTGACTTTCAAACTATTATATATACCATCTTCTCTTTTCATTACACACACGAACACATTAAGTTCAAAAACTGTCTCTCACACAAAAGAAAAACATTCTTTTGCTCTCTTTTCTTTGGTTACTTGCTATTGTTCTAAGTCAGCCAGCTGCAAGCCAAGGCTGATTACTCTACTCTCTTGCCCCTCACTTTGTGTTTACTATCTTCTTTACAGGTATGTTCTGATTTAGATTCAAGTTTCAAAACAACATGTTTCTTTTCATCTTGTTCTAGCATGCTTGGTTCTGTTGTTCAACTTGCAGTTAATATGTTTGCTTCATCACTTCATAAACATGCTTTTGAATGTCTCCCCTCCCTTAGACTCGTCATGTTTATAAAATGTTATCCCCCTTCCTAATATACCCCAATGTGGCCTTTCCTTACTTATGTTTCTCTGATTTCTATCATGAACCTCTCTGTGCAAAATAGTTGGCTATCCTTAAGTTACATGATTCTGTGTTAATTTGAAGTTCTCCAAACCCTTAGCATATTGTTGATTCTATACTTAAGTGCTTCTGCAACTGTGTGTTTACTTATGTGTCCCCAAATCCCACTACCCCTGCTTGTGGTTGTTGAACCTGCCTTGGTCCTATGTTCCTTGGTTATGTGTGAACCTGTTTTGGGTGCTGTGTTTGGACTGTTGTTTGTTACTCTACTCTCTTTTCAAAATAGTCCTATCGAACAACTCCCCCTGTTGTTTTACAAAACTATCTCAAACAAGTTTCTTTTTTCAAACTGTTGTCCTGCTTAAATCTTTTCAAAACTATGTCAAGCACTCTCACTCTACTCTTAAACCACTAAGTTCTACCCCTTTTGTGTGAGCCTTGCCTTGGGACCCTTGAGCTCCCTCTAAACTTGGACACATGAAAGTTGGCCTCTCCACACTGCACTTACTCTATCTTGGCTATGAAATCTGGGTGTGAGCACTGCCCGGGATCCCTTGAGGTCCTTAGGGAACTTTGACACACCCAGATATGAGAAAGGCTATGAAACAATCTTGGCATTTGAGGTTCTGGAAATCAGGGCCTCTCTATAGTGTAACTTCTTGTTTTCTTTTCTTATGTAATTCATTTCAATATTGGTCTGTAATAATCTGTTTTAAACAAATATTGGGGTTGGCTAGTGAAAAGGGGAGGGCAGTTATATATGTAATCAACATCAATGGGTAGAAACCATGCCTTAGGTTTACATTTCTTATATGCGCATTAGAATCCATGTGTAAGACTAACACATTCAAAGCATGTCATGCATTAGATACCATGTTCTTAGGTTTACTATTTCTGCATCTTATTTAACATCATTTTACCACTTAGAAATCCTACTTTAGGCTAAATAACAGCATCAACATAAAACTGTTGCTCCTGCACATCTTGAAATCATGTTGTAACTCTTTGCACATTTTGAAATCATGCTTTAGGAATTCTGGATATCCTGAAATCATTCTGCATTTTCATATGTGCATGTTAGATACCCTGTTTTAGGATCCCGTTCACACTCGCTCAGTCACACCTAGCTAAACTACTGATGCATGAAAATGACATAAAACTGTCTCATGTTTGATTATCCTGTTTAAATGAAAATGGTCACAATCCCTGCATGTCTTTGCAACATTTAGAATAGCATGTTTTAGGTAAAGTAACTTCTACACCGTTTTAATAATTCTGGTAACTGCTACATATTAATTTACGCCTAGGCAAGCCTTAGGTAATAAACTTTAAAATAAAACCAGAACCGTCTTTGTGATTAATGTTTAACTGTCAGCATGTTTAAATCAGTAGGCAAGTATGATTAGGACTTCCTCTCTGAGTTATGTAATAAATCTAACTCTGTTGTTATCACTTAGATATCATGCTTAGGATCTGAATTTAGACCTTAATTGTATATGAGTCATGTTGTTTATGTGTACTCTGTGTGGAGGTATATCTGAGCCTCTCATTTGTCTTCCATGCTCCCCTTAATTGAAGTCTTGTTTATTATATGTCGCCTTAGTATTTTACCTTTAAACTTGAGGGTCTGCATAGAACCCCCTTTTATAGGATAGGAGTCCTAAATTCCTCCGGGATTGATAGGAATGGACGGGTAACAGCATGTAATAGGGGTCGAGACCAACCCTCGCTTTAGTTACCTTCACGAGGCGGGAAAGGGTAGATATGGATATGATGACCGATGCATTAATACCACGTGTAGCCCCTCTTTGAGGAGTGTCATATCGGGTATTGCATTGATGTGATCCATATTATAAACAAACCTAGGATACCCCTTTACATTCACAAATATGCTTAGATTGTAATTCTTTTTAAAATCTTGTGTTTCATTAGTTGTTTTTTTTTACACATGTGTATTTAAACTTAAATCCTCTACTATTTAAGTCATACTTGTTTATTTGCTAATTGTACAAATTCACAAAAACTATTTGGTCGGGAACCACACTAGTGGATCCTGAGGGGTGCCTACCACCTTCCCTTTAGGATAATTTCAAGCCCTTACCCTGTCTCTGGTTACCAAACGTAGTTATAAATGAACCATATAGGTGCCTAACGCACCTTAAATCGTTAGGTGGCGACTCTTAAAAAATGCAACTCCCCTTTCCAAAAGGAGAGAGTTGTCCCAACCAAAATGTCATAAACCCGATTTCGCGAGAAAAAGGGGGCGCGATAGCACGGCGACTCTGCTGGGGATATGCAGGCTTTTATCATTTCATACCGTTTTGTGAATTTGTACCCCTCCCTATGTGAAATTATTTGTTTAATTCCTTTAAGCATTTAATTTCTTCTTCAAAAGCGAAAGTGACATATCTTTCTTGTTTCCTTCCTATATAACTATTTTAAATTATAAAACTGTTGTATTTATCGCTTTCTTAACGTGCAAATACATGATTTTAATTATTGCATAATCATGCTCAACATCATACTCCGCTCGTGCCAAACAAATACTATAGCAACACTTGATGAGCGGTTGTGCCCTTCCTATATCATTACCCCCCTAAATTCGGAAAGGCTTATTTGCGGTAAAACTAGTCGATCAGCGGTGCAGTCGACAGTTCCGTGCCTTCCCCCTTGAGTTGTCCGCTCAAGGGTACCAGTCTAAAATCCCATAGAAACCTTACTCTATTTAAATTGCGCATGCATCATGGTCAAACCTAGTCGGGTCAGTTATGTTGTCCGTGTAATGATCCTTTAAGATAGACTTGTCCAAAAGTCCACTGGTTTTCCCTAAACCCAAATGGACATCATCACGTTCTGTGCATTTATTTGGTGAACTAAATACTTCATGCTAATTGTTGATGTTAAATAGTCAAGTCTGGTGGGGGTAAGGGCCTAACCTTGTTTGCTTTGCAGAAATATGAGGCACAAAGTCCCCAGATTTGGTATGGTCACCAACATCCACCCAAGATTGCTAAGTTGGTGGGAAGATTTAGATTCTAGTGACAAAACCCTCGTCATAAAATATTTGGGTAATCTGCCATCCCTCCTGGAGATTCAACCTAACAACATGATAATAGAAGTTGCTACCTTATTTTGGGATTGTGAAAGGGCCGTGTTCCGCTTTGGGGACATCGAAATGACTCCTTTGCTAGAGGAGATAGGAGGACGAGCTAGCCTAGTATGAGAAACCCTGGGTTTGCTAATGCATGAGAACCGCACAGGCAAGGGTTTCCTAAAAATGATGGGTTTGAAGAAGAATGCAGAATTGGTATGCCTAAAGGAATCGTGCATCCCTTTTGACTACCTGTATGAAAGGTACGGTCACAGCAAATCATACCGTACCTACCATGACGAGTTTGCCATCACGTCCTTGGGACATATCCATCGTAGGGTATTTGTCTTCATGTTTTGCTTCCTGGGTCTAATCGTGTTTCCAATGAAGAAAGGGAGAATCCATACTAGGCTGGCTATGGTAACCAAGAACCTAATGGAGGGGATTAGTGGGCAGACATTCAGCATTGTACCCATGATCATTACAGACATATACCGAGCCTTGGAGAAGTGTCAACGAGGAGCAAGACACTTCGAAGGCTGCAATCTATTACTTCATCTTTGGCTCATGGAACATCTCCAAAAGGGCGAATACCGACAAGAAATTCAGCGAAGGTCCTGGGATGACCACATCGCTTTCCACCATCCAAAGCGAATGAATTACATCCCCGACATGTTCGCTCAGCCTGAGAATGCCAAATGATGGGTTGAGCTCTTTGATAATCTGACTGAAGAGCAGGTTCAATGGATGTTTGAGTGGTTTCCAACAAAGGAGTTCATCGCACGATCTAGAGATGCACCTTTCCTGATACTGATTGGTCTAAGAGGAACACACCCTTACGTCCCTCTTCGAGTTATGAGGCAAGCAGGTAGGAAGCAAGTCATACCCAGGGTCGACAAGATGAGCCATCTTCGAGCTGACTTCCAAAATGATGATAGTCCGCACAAGTGCCAAGCCCAGCACATGTGGCACTGCAAGATCGTAATGGGGAAAGACACCATCGAGCCAGACAGATATCATGTAGGTTGTACCCCTTTCTATTTTGGTTAGTTGGAAGACAATTGGGATGGTCTGGGCCATCCAGGGTTCATTCAAGGTCACTGAATTATAGATGAAAAGGTCAAGGCGCAGGTCAAGTACGACCAGCTGCGCAAAAAGATCCATGAATGCGAGAGCGAACACCACGAGATGCAAGAGTCCAACAAGAAGCTGATTGAGGAATGGAAATACATGGCTATCAGTGCCAATAAAAGGCTAGGATACTTGGAGCGAGGCATAGTAGAACTAGAGGGAAAATTTCTCAAAAGGATTGAAGACTGTCAAAAGGCTGAAGGGACCGAAGGTGGCCATCTAGCCAGAGCATACCTGTTGCTGGGATTTCGCGAATTAGGGAAGGTATTTGACGGAGCCAAGGATGTCGAATCTGGGGAAGGTCCTTCTGGGACCAAATAGATAGGAATACTTTTTCGCTTTATGAATGTAATAAGGCCAATGGCCATTATTGACTTTTATTTATTGCTTATTTAGTGTCGTTTTGGGATTCACCTATCTTTATCAATAAAATGAGGAATTTAGAATTAAAAGTTCTCCAAGTCTATTTGTCGCTAGGCCTACCTCGGGCACAAAGAGGTTCCCAAATAGGACACACTTTACATTCCCGCACTATGTGTTTAAATATTGCAATATTTTTTATAATCCTCACTAACTTGATTACCTTTTGTTTTATTTTTGTTTTTATTATTCCCCTACCCAAAGGTTAGTTCGTGCCCTCTGGCATCATCATCTTATTTCACAAGATCCAGGGGCCCTCCACCCACTCCTCCTCTTAGTCCTTCTAAAGGCAAGAACAAAGGCAAGAATAAAATGGAAGATTTAAACAAAATCAGGAAGGAGAACACAATTGAACTGTTAGAGGCCATTGATGGCTAGGGTATTCGGGTTCCTAACAAGAATGTGTCACAATTTGAATAGAAACTGTTGAAATTCTAGGAAGAGCTCGATCAGGTTCGGAATCTGGCAAACCTGTCATTTTCTCTCAACACCCTAGATATCAACTTCCCCAACGCTGAAAACCCTACACCTCCTCAAAATATCCCAAAACAGTAGAATCATCCCGCGCCTCACCATCACGCTGCTCCACCAAATAACCAATGTAACACCTGCCATACCTCAAACAACACTCCACTGCTCATCCTAGAACCTCAGAACTCCACAAACGACCATTTCCACACCCATACACCAGGCCACCATAACAATCTTATCTACATGGAGACCATGCTACACTCCACCCAACCTATCGCATGCACATCTGAGTCTGATGAAAAGGATCTGCTTATTAGGAACTTGGCCGAGGAACTTAAGAAACTGACCAGCCGGATTCAGAGTGTTGAGGGAAGCAAAGGAATCGAGGGGCTGAACTATGAAGACATTTGCATACAGCCTGATGTCGAGCTACTTGAGGGGTACAAACCTTCTATGTTCAAAATGTCTTATGGTACGGGTGATCCAAGGGTCCATCTGAGGACATACTGTGACAAGCTGGTTGGAGTAGGGAAGGATGAAAGGATCCGCATATAGCTATTCATGAGGAGTTTGAAGGGAGATGCATTATCTTGGTACATCAGCCAAGATACCAAGAAGTGGTCAAGCTGGGTGGGCATTACATCTGACTTTATGGACAGATTCAGGTTTAATATAGAGAACGCACCAGACGTGTTCTATATCCAGAATTTGAAGAAGAAGCCCACGGAGACGTTTCGCAAGTATGCTACTCGCTGGAGGTCCGAAGCTACTAAGGTCAGACCCACCTTAGAAGAGGAGAAAATGAATAAGTTCTTTGTCCGAGCTCAGGACCCGCAGTACTATAAACGCCTGATAATGATTGAGAACCACAAGTTCTCTGACATTATCAAATTAGGTGAAAGAATTGAATAAGGTATTAAAAGTGGTATGGTTACAAATTTCGAAGCCTTGCAAGCTACGAATAAGGCTTTACAGTCCGGTGGTGTGTCCAAGATAAGGGACGTAGGGGTACCAAGCTTACCCAGCACCTCCACTCACATACCAATCAACCCCAAATTACCAAGCACCCTCGTACCAAGCTCTGCCACCAACTTATCAGTCATCTCCACCTCCTACATATCAACCTACTTCACCCAGATACTCCCAATCTGCTCATATCTACCAAACTTATAATGCTCAACCATCCCATAATCAATCACCCCTGCACGCCAAAATTTCCCTAGACCTCGACCTAACTTTGATCGCAAACCTCCAAAGTAATATACAGCCATCGCTGAACCCATCGACCAGTTGTATGAGAGGCTCAAAGATGCTAGTTATGTCACTCACATCCCTACTGCAACCCTTAAGAATCCTTCTCAGTGGGTTATGTAACCCAAACAAGTCCTGTTCATACCACTCCGGCATGAAAGGGCACATCATCGATGAATGTCGCTCCTTGAAAGACAAGATACAGTCTTTGATTGATAACAAGATCATTGTGGTAAAGTAACCCGCTCCAAACGTCCGCAACCCCTCTGCCAGACCATAAGGGTGGAGGTATCCACATGATTGAAGTAGAAAATGACTAGGATCCCAAGGGATCAATCGGGTTGATCGCAGAAAGTGATGACTCGAAGAAACTGACAATTACTCTCAATACAATAATAGTCCAGGCCCAACCGTCTAAGGACGCTGAGGTGAATATGTCTATACCTCTTGAGTTTGAAGAAACGCCATCCGCAAAGACACCGACACCAATTGAGGTTGAATTCGCATCTCTGGCGAATGCACCCGCACCATTTGAGGTTGCAGTCTTGCCACCTAAGGCACATGTTCCATTCGAAATGAGAATAGTCGCGCCAATCCCAGTGACGATGTATACCATGCCACCATTCTATACAAATGTTGTACCCTGGGACTATACAGCCGAGGCAAGAAGGAAGAGCAAGGTCAGGATTGAAGAAACTGTCGCAGCATAGGGTATGATAAGAACTTGTAGAGTTTATACCCCTGAACATCTAACTGAATCAAGCAAGCAGGCCTCCAATCGGCCGCCCCTCATTGAGACAGGTCCGGACGACCTTTGGAGAAAAATACAGGCCAAGGAATATTCAGTCATCGACCAATTAAACAAGACGCCAGCACAAATATCCATTCTCTCTTTGCTGCAAAATTCTGAGACGCACAAGAATGCTTTGTTAAAGGTGCTAAATAAAGCATGCATACCAAGTAACATCACCAGCGGGGAAGTGGCTAATATGGTAGGACAAGTGTTGGAAAGCCATAAGATCACCTTTTATGAGGATGAGCTGCCACCTGAAGGGCCGGGGCACAACAAAGCACTGCACATCACTGTGTAATGCGAAGATTATTTCATTACCAGAATCCTTATAAATGGAGGTTCCAGTCTTAACATTTGTCCGCTGGTAACACTCAAGAAGTTGGGCAAAGGGCTGCATGATATAAAGGATGGAGCAATCAATGTGAAAGCCTTCAATGGTTCTCAAAGGTCCACCATCGGTGAGATTAGTCTATGCCTGTAGATGGGACCAACCTGGTTTGAGGTCGATTTCTAGGTAATAGATGTATCAACATCTTTAACTTGATGCTGAGATGGCCGTGAATTCATGTCGTTGGGGTCGTAGCATCAACGCTGCATTAGGCAGTAAAGTTCGAATGGAATCATCAGGAAGTGATCATTCACGGCGACAGTAGCAACACTATATACAATCATCAGACCATTCTGGCAATCGAGGGAAGAAGGAATCTGGGTGGAGAAACTTACCACCATATTGAGTGGGTCAATGCTATCGACAAAGACAAATGGTGGGACAGCAAAATCAAGAGTATGCTGAGTTGGAGTGGGTACGAACCTGGAAAAGGGCTCGGCAAGAACCTCCAAGGAATCTCTAAACCTATAAAACTCAAGAAACATGGCACTACCTTCGGTTTATGATATGAATACACCTGGGAAGAATTCAATAGCTGGTCGCCACCATGGTGCAGTCCTTACTACCGACTAGAGCAGCCAATACCACATCTGGAGCAGACCTTCCAATGGGCCGACATTATTTATGGGTCAGATGAAGAAGAAGCACTTCCAGTAGTGAAGAACTTGTTTCTAGAGGACAGTGATATGGACTATTCCATTATTCTCGAGGAGGAGGGGGAGGAAGGCCCTTCCATATAGGCTGTGAGAAGAGGGGCACATCTCAAGAATTGGACCATCAGGACAACGAAGGCCCGACGAGCCTCGGGGTAGCAAGGCTAAAACAAGCATTATTCACTATTTTATGTACTAAATGATTTTCTTTCCGCATTTTTCAATTCCCGCAATAAGATCTTCGATGTTTAAAACAGTTATTCAATTTATCAAAAGCATTTTTTAGTTTTCTTATGAATTAATATTTATTGCTATCATTTTCTCTCATTTCTTTACCAATACAGCATTATTATTACTTGTCTTGAGGAACCAATGACTGTGACATACAATAAGACAACGCTAACAAATGGACATGGATTCAGAGGAAGATGACATACCTGACGAGATTGTCAAAGAAGTTGAGAACTTTGAGAACAGACCTAAGTCCAACCTGGACAAGACCGAAATTGTCAACCTGGGAGATGCAGAAAACGTCAAGGAAACACGAATCAGCATTCACCTATCGCCATCGGAGAAAAAAGATACACAGAATTTCTAAAGGAGTATGAGGACATATTCGCCTGGTCGTATGATGATATGACTGGTCTGAGTACGTCTATTGTGGCTCACAAACTGCCAACCAATCCAATGTGTCCACCGATAAAGCAAAAGCTCAGAAAGTTCAAGCCTGATATGAGTTTGAAAATCAAGGAAGAAGTCACCAAACAGATCAACGCTAAGGTTCTCAGGGTAGTAGAATACCCGACATGGTTAGCCAACATTGTGCCAGTGCCAAAGAAGGATGGTAAAGTCAGAGTCTGTGTCAACTACCGGGATCTCAACCAGGCCAGTTCGAAAGACGACTTCCCTTTGCGAAATATACACACCCTGATTGACAATTGCGCCAAGCATGAGCTACAGTCATTCGTAGATTGCTTTGCTAGTTATCATCAGATCTGGATGGATGAAGAAGATATTGAGAAAATAGCTTTCATTATGTAGTGGGGAGTGTACTGTTAAAAGATGATGCCATTCGACCTGAAGAATGCAGGGGCCACCTACATGAGGGCCATGACTACCATCTTCCATGATATGATACACAAAGAGATAGAGGTATATGTGGATGATGTTATTATCAAATACAAGAAGTCCACTGACCACATAGAAGATCTGAGGAAGTTCTTCAATACACTGCAGAGATACAACCTAAAAATAAACCATGCAAAGTACGCATTTGGGGTTCCTGCTGTGAAATTGCTTAGGTTTATTGTGAGCTGCCGAGGAATAGAACTAGACCCACGAAAGTCAAAGCCATTCAAGAACTACCACCGCCAAGGAACAAGAAGGATGTGATGAGTTTCTTGGGAAGGCTTAACTACATCAGCCGATTCATAGCACATTCTACAGTTATCTGTGAGCCAATCTTTAAGATGCTAAAGAAGGACGCCACCACCAAATGGACCGATGACCGCCAACAGGCCTTCAACAAAATCAATGAGTACCTGTCAACACCACCAGTCTTAGTTCCGCCCGAGCCAGGTAGACCCTTATTACTCTACCTTGCAGTGTTAGATGGAGCTCTCGGTTGTGTTCTAGGGTAGCACGATAAAACAGGGAGGAAGGAGCAAGCCATTTATTATCTCAGTAAGAAGTTCACCCTGTACGAGGCCCGGTATTCTCTATTGGAACGCACCTATTATGCTTTAACTTGGGTAGCTCAGAAGCTGAGACATTACCTCTGCGCCTATACTACATATCTCATATCGAGAATGGATCCCTTGAAGTATATCTTTCAGAAGCCCATTCCCACCAGCAAGCTAGCCAAGTGGCAAATTTTTTTGAGTGAGTTTGACATTGTTTACGTTGTCGCCATGCCCCCATTTTCTAAATGCGAAATTGGGTTCATGACATTTGGGAGGACAACTCGTTCCCTCTTGGGAATTGGGTTTTTTGGGCTGAAGAGTCGCCACCTAATGATTAAAGTGCATTAGGACACTAAAGAAAAGTTCGAGTTGGAAAAACAGAGTTCGGGTAAGGGCTAGAAATTATCTCGAGGGGAAGGTGTTAGGTACCCCCCCCCCCCAAGATCCACTAGTGTGGTTCCCGACCATGTTACAATTGTGACTTTAACTAACAAGTAAGCAAATAAAGGTCTCAAAAAGAAGGGGATTTACACATAATGTTGCAAGTGAATTGAAAGTTTGAAGAAAGATAAAGAAAACAGAAATCTGAAACAAATAGTCTGGATAGTTAAAAAAAAGGATAACAGGTAAAGGGAAAGGGGTCCTAGGTTTAAAAATAATATGGATCACGTCAATGCAATACCCGGTAATCACTCCTCAGAAGAGGGTTCGCACGTGGTATTAGAGCACCGGTCATCATGTCCATATCTACCCTTTCCCACCCCGTTAAGGTATTAAACGCAGAATAGTGTCGTTACTTATTGCATGCTATTACCCGTCCCGATCCTATCAGTCCTGGAGGCATTTGGAACTACTAGTCCTAAAGGGAGGGAGGTTGGGCCTTTTCAGAGTTTTAAAAGGACAAAATTCTAATGCGACAAACAAAACACATAAGCAAGTAGGGGGAGACAAATAGCAGTTTAAGGGCTCAAATAGGCCTCCTCACTTAAAGGAGAAAATTATTTAGCATGACTTCAAATACTGGTTATAGTCTGAATTAAATTAAAGTGTTAGGACATGCTGCTTCATCACATATTTCTCAGATGAGGAGTTTGAATTAGGCCTTGCCTGGTTGCAATTTATTAAAATTGACACAGTTAAACAATTACCTATTGCTTGCCTAGGCGGAAGTATACCGATTTTAAAGAAGGGTTACTGATTTTAGAACTAATTAAATTCTGCAGATGTTAAACAAACATTACTACTGATTTTAGACTTATAGATAAAATAGACGAATCAGATTCAGATGGCTGCTCCTATAGGTATAATTTCTAAGCGTTATTGATTTTAAAACGATTATGTGAGTGCAGGAGCCCTATAGGCATGGTATCTAGAATGAAGTTGATTATTATCAAACCTATGATTGTTTGCCTAACGACAGATGAATATGTAGAAATGCAGAAACAAAACTATAGTCATGATTTCTATATGCAGAAACTTATAGGCATAGTTTCTAATGCAATAATGAAACAACTTATAGGCAAGATTTCTACGTGTAATGTATAATTTGTAGGCAGGATTTCTAAATGCCTAATTGCAGAAACCTATACATGATTTCTATATGCAGAAACTTATAGGCATGGTTTCTAATGTAATAATGAGATGACTTATAGGCAGGAGTACTATATGATATGCATAAATGCAGAATTTGTAAATAGTAATCCCTATGAGCATGTTGTCTACCCATATGCATACATAAATGACCCCCCCCCTTTTCACTAGCCAACCCCAATAGTTATTACAAATTATTACAGACCCGAATGAATAAAAAAAAAGTAAAATTACATCAGAAATTCCAGCTACAACCAAATAGCCTAATTCAGACTCAAAGTCCAACAATATGAGATAAACCAACTTCCAGGATCAGATTTCCAAAAACCTTTCTAATGTTTGGGATGTGTCAAAATTCCCAAGAGTCTTAAACGGCCCCGGGCAGTGCTTACACCCCAAACACATTGCAGAATTGAGATCATAGTGCAGTGTGGAAGGGCCAACCCTCAGATGTCCAAGTTCAGAGGGAACTCAAGGTCCCAAAGCAAGGATCATAAGAGGGGGGCAGAACTTAAGATTCTAAGAATAAGTGTAAGTACATACGGGAATTAGTGGAAAGCCATGGCAGGCTGGTGGTCATGCTCAGCAATTGGGAATGCTGGCATACCCCCGACCATCCTGTTAGCCAAATCTTAAGAGTTAGGATCCATTGTGGATCAGGTTATGACCTGAACATCAATTTGAATACTGCCAGGCCATGAGCCTTAACTCAAACACATAGAAGGGAATAGGGGTAGGGATTCACAATAGAAACAGGTGCAGAGAAAGAACATACTTAGCATAAATCATTGAACATGAGCAGTAAAGTAAACAGGATTGCAGAAAACTGTAAATAAGCACATAGGGGTGAGGCAGAAATGTTAAATCAAAACATACCAATTTTAATGGAAAACAAGTAAAAACAGTAGCCTTAGAAAAGGCCAAGTTGCAAGCCAAGCAATTCCAAAAGATCTCAAGCAAAAGTAGAGTGTTGAAAGAGTATTGAATTCAAAGCAATATTGCAAGTGTGCAAGTATTGAATTGGAGTTAAGGACTGGTAGTGTGTAGGTCGTGTGAACTGAAGGTGTAAGGTGTCTTAAAAGTGCAGAAGGGCAGTCCCTTTTATAGTGCAGAAAGCAAGTAAGAAAGGCAAGGAAATATCATTGAAATCAACCTCCCTTTGGTTAAGGGATTCTGATTTCAACGGGTAAAAATTAGTTAAGGAAAAAAGTTTAAGTTAAAACCTTTTCAAAGTAGCACAAAAGGGGTAAGTACATAGAAGTTATTTAAGGAAAACAATCAATGACATACAGTTTGTGCCAAATATGGCAAGGGAATCAATCAAATTCAGACTCAAAGTCCAACAATATGAGATAAACCAACTTCCAGGATCAGATTTCCAAAAGCCTTTCTAATGTTTGGGATGTGTCAAAATTCCCAAGAGTCTTAAACGGCCCCGGGCAGTGCTTACACCCCAAACACATTGCAGAATTGAGATCATAGTGCAGTGTGGAAGGGCCAACCCTCAGATGTCCAAGTTCAGAGGGAACTCAAGGTCCCAAAGCAAGGATCATAAGAGGGGGGCAGAACTTAAGATTCTAAGAATAAGTGTAAGTACATACGGGAATTAGTGGAAAGCCATGGCAGGCTGGTGGTCATGCTCAGCAATTGGGAATGCTGGCATACCCCCGACCATCCTGTTAGCCAAATCTTAAGAGTTAGGATCCATTGTGGATCAGGTTATGACCTGAACATCAATTTGAATACTGCCAGGCCATGAGCCTTAACTCAAACACATAGAAGGGAATAGGGGTAGGGATTCACAATAGAAACAGGTGCAGAGAAAGAACATACTTAGCATAAATCATTGAACATGAGCAGTAAAGTAAACAGGATTGCAGAAAACTGTAAATAAGCACATAGGGGTGAGGCAGAAATGTTAAATCAAAACATACCAATTTTAATGGAAAACAAGTAAAAACAGTAGCCTTAGAAAAGGCCAAGTTGCAAGCCAAGCAATTCCAAAAGATCTCAAGCAAAAGTAGAGTGTTGAAAGAGTATTGAATTCAAAGCAATATTGCAAGTGTGCAAGTATTGAATTGGAGTTAAGGACTGGTAGTGTGTAGGTCGTGTGAACTGAAGGTGTAAGGTGTCTTAAAAGTGCAGAAGGGCGGTCCCTTTTATAGTGCAGAAAGCAAGTAAGAAAGGCAAGGAAATATCATTGAAATCAACCTCCCTTTGGTTAAGGGATTCTGATTTCAACGGGTAAAAATTAGTTAAGGAAAAAAGTTTAAGTTAAAACCTTTTCAAAGTAGCACAAAAGGGGTAAGTACATAGAAGTTATTTAAGGAAAACAATCAATGACATACAGTTTGTGCCAAATATGGCAAGGGAATCAATCAAACAGCCATGAAACCAAAATTACAAGTTCAATTCGAATGAACCAAGTCAAGAAAGGTAAAAGAGGTTCAATCGAAGAAAAATCAGTGACAATTCATCAGTCTTATTAAAAGGATTTCAGAATCAATCACTTAATTGGTGAAAACTTTTGAAAGAGGAATTTCTCATATATAAAGCACACAGATCAAGCAAAAGGAATCGTCAGGTTTCTTATAAAAAGAGTCTAACATAGAAAGTCTTAGAGCCACAAGCAAAAGGGATTCGATTTCAGTTACAGACTCATAGTGAGTCTAAAAGCCTAGGGTCCATAATACCATTTGACAAAGAAAACCACAAAGCCTAGGGTTTCAAATTGAGTCAGACAATGGAGATGAGAAGGCAGGCCACTTGAGAGGGGCTTAGAAGTCTTTTCCAAAGACTTATGAGAGACAAACACACACGATAGAAAGAACACTAATTCAAAGTCATGAGAACATGCTCGAGAAAACTTGGAGTTTAAACAAGTTCAGAAGAAAGATATGATACGAGCTTTAAACAAAAGTAGATGAAATATGCTTAGCAAAAACACAAACAGAACTCAGTAAAGTGAACAAAATCACAGAACTCGACCATAAACACATATAGCAAAGAATAAGGATTAACAACATGGATTAACATGAGAGCATAAGAGTGACAACAAAATAGAAGAGTCTCGCATAATAGAAAAGAAACAAGAGAGCAAACGCATACGTAGTAGAAAAGAAAACATACAAGCCTAACATAGATAAACACACATAAAGAAAGAACGGAAAGAATCAGAAAGATATTTGAAGAAACTTTTTCAGAAACCTTAAAATCAAAATTGAACGATTTTAAAAAGGAAATTTGGGGAAAACCTTTAAAATGTCAAATAAAGCCCAGACATATCACAGATCTAAGAAAATAGGCGGGTACAGAACCTCAGACGGCTTAGAGTTGCAGAGAAAATCCTAACAATGAGAAAGTTTTGAGAAAAGTCAAATCCTGAGTTGAAAAGACTCATATTGCTTGAACATGCCGGAATAATGGCCGGAGAAGCCATAGATCTACAGATCTGAGACAGATCTGAAGAAGGCCATTAAAGTCGGCTTCAAACCTTGAATAGCTTATGTCTGATGGTGAGAAAGGATGAGTACAGACCGTCCATGGCCGGAGACGCCATGGATTCCGATGGAAACATGGTGAGATAAGGTGGGAAACGATTAGGGTTTCGGAGAGGTTCGAGAGAGTTTGAGAGACGAGGAGGGTTCAAAGGAGACGTCTCAGTGAAATGAATTAGGTTAAGGGTGGTTTGGGAATTAAAAACGGAAAGGGAAGTTTATGGCCGTTGATTAAAATGATCAACGGCCTAGATCAAAAGGGAGCCGGGTGGGTTTTTAAATCGGGTCAGGGGTCGGGTAATTTGGGGGATTGGGCTGGTTTAATTTGGGGGCAGAATTGGGTCAAATTGAGGGCCAACATTAAAAGGTGAAAGGGCTGTAATTGAAATAGAAATGGGCTAAGTGTTAAATAGCCTATTTTACCTTTTTATTTTATAAAAATAGTAATAATAATTTTAAAAGTAAATTGAAAACACTTATCCAACAAATACTATATAAATATTAATTTAAAAATACTGGAAATAATTTTATAATTATAAAATGCTACTAATCGTGAAATAGGCTATAATTGCAATTACATGTAATTTAGCTTAAAAATACCAAATAGATTTATAAAAAAATATACAAAAATCACCTTAACTATATTTTAGTATAAATATGGGAATAAAATAAATTATTCACCAAAATTGATGATTTTGGAAGTAATTATTGGTCTTTATATTGCTAAAATAGACAATAAATTGATTTTAAAAATCTTTAAAAAATAGGAAGAAATACCAAAACTCTTGGGCATGCTTATATATGTATGTACATGCTATTTTGAAAGTATTTTGTATATAAAAATACATAGGGAAAAATTGGATATCAACAACTGCCCATCTTTACCCGGGAAGGATGAAAGAGTTGTCGGGTAAAGATATGACGGCCAATTTTGATCGAGTGAAACGATTTTGAAGAGTTTTGAACGAACTCTGGTTTCTGAGCTACTTACATATCCCTGGCATTACAGGAATTAGGCCACATGTAGTTCGGGATCCATCGGCGGAGTATGCCGATGGAGATTTTCGAAAAACGGACGCGATGTTCAGGTTGAGACAGAATGGTCAGAGTCTGATAGGCTGCGGGAACTGGAGCGGGATCGCTCCTGCTGAGACGGTCGTTGATAGCTGGTGTACCTGCGAATGAACAATACCAGCATATATATATTGTGCATAAATTTGAACGTGATGCAAGTTCCTGTTGGACCGTGAATGCTGTCTTTGGACGGTTAGGATGACGTTCTCGGACCATGATGTCCTGGGCCATGAAGCGTATGATAAAGGATTCGCAGGCTATGAAATGATGTTCTCGGGCTATGAGGATGATGCCTCCGAACCATGACGCCTTTGAATAATGATATGCAAAAGATAAAATGGGGTCCTCAGGCCATAGCATGACGTTCTCGGGCTATGAAAATGGTGCTTCCGAACAATGACGCCTTTAGACAATTTGGCGATCTTTCAACCCATGAAAATGCAGAAGGTGGCAATCTTTCAGCCGATGCAAGATGTAAATAAAGGGTGGCGGTATTTTAGCCATGCAAGAGAAATAAGATGGCGGTATTTCAGTCATGCAAGAGAAATAGAGTGGCGATATTTCAGCCATGCAAGAGAAATAAGGTGGCGGTATTTCAGCCATGCAGATGGAGGTAGAGCTTAACCCCAGAAGGCATAAAGGTAGCCTTATGCAATGTATGCAGATGGAGGTAGAGCTTAACCTCGGAAGGTAGAAAGGTAGCCTTATGCAATGCAGAAAATGCAGATGGAGACAGAGCTTAGTCTCAGAAGGCAGAAAGGTAGCCTTATGCAATGCAGAAGATGTAGATAGAGACAGAGCTTAGTCTCAGAAGGCAGAAAGGTAGCCTTATGCAATGCGGAAGATACAGATTGAGACAGAGCTTAATCTCGGAAGGCAGAAAGGTAGGGCTATGCAATGCAAAGAATGCAGATGGAGGTAGAGCTTAACCTCGGAAGGCGGAATGGTAGCCTTATGCAGGAAGTAAAAATGGCAAATGGCAATAGAGTTTTCTTAGCTGATAGCGGATTGCGGTATCGTGATTATTGGGAAAATTGTGCCTACTGGGGACACTGTTGTGCGGATAGCAGTTGCGAGCAAGTGCAACGGTTCGGAGAGTTGTATTCCTGAACTTTGTGAGTGAGCGTGTAGTACATTTGATGATTTCGCAACTCAAGTGCCTGCATCCAAAGAAAGATCGTGAGTTTGTAATGGGGGGGAAAGTTAGATCGTATCCCCGCTAGCTTTGCTTGACCTGCTCGGCTTTGATCTGGTGATACTTAATGTATCATTGGGGTAGCGTTGATAAACAAGGCAATTTTAGTAATGAACATGCATGATTTAGTAAAAGCATAATATAAGTGCATAATTAAGAATAATTTTCTTTAGATGAACCGACGAATGTGACGCGGTTCAAGACATTGCAACCTCTCTTGCTCCAGAATTTTGAGGGTCCTTCTTAAAATTTTGCCCCAGTTTACTGGGCTGGTGCTTCTGACGGCTGCGTGCGATAAATGGCTGAAATCATTTTCGGAATTTTGAGGGTCCTCCTCAAAATTCTACCCCAGTTTCCAATAGTGGGGGGAAATAAAAATTTTATTGAATTGTGACCGAACCCATAGGGCTGCCTACGTATCCCCTCTTAAACGGGAATCAGGTCAGGCGTAGTTCAAATACATTATCCCGAAAATCGTAAGAGTTACACATAGTATCGCTTCACTGCATCTGAATTGATCGGCTTCGGCCAAACTCCACCGTCCATTTCTGTAAGTATAAGGACTCCTCCTGTTAGAACCCGGTGAACCATGTATGGACCCTGCCAGTTGGGAGAAAACTTCCCTTTGGCTTCATCTTGATGCGGGAAAATCTTCTTTAACACCAACTGCCCCGGTGTAAACTGTCTCGGCTTGACTCTTTTGTTGAAGGCCCTGGACATTCTGTTCTGATAAAGTTGACCATGGCAAACTTCATTCATTCTTTTTCCCATCTATAAGAGCTAATTGCTCGTAGCGACTCCTTACCCATTCTGCATCGTCAAGTTCTGCTTCCTGTATGATTCTCAAAGAGGGAATTTCTACCTCGGCGGGAATGACTGCTTCTGTACCATAAACCAACGTATAGGGAGTTACCCTAGTTGATGTGCAAACTGTGGTGCGGTATCCCAATAAAGCAAATGATAACTTCTTATGCCACTACTTATGTTTCTCTATCATCTTCCTTAGTATCTTCTTGATATTCTTATTGGCGGCTTCTACAGCTCCATTCATCTGAGGTATATAAGCCGTAAAATTCTTGTGTTTGATCTTGAAGGTTTTACACGTGGCTTTCATCAGGTCACTGTTGAGATTGGAACCATTATCAGTGATGATTGACTCTGGAATTCCGAACTGACAAACAATACGGTCGCGGACAAAATCTGCTACCACTTTCTTAGTCACTGCTTTGTATGATGTTGCTTCAACCCATTTGGTAAAATAATCAATTTCCACTAGAATGAACCTATGCCCGTTTGATGCGGCAGGCTCGACAGGTCCGATAATATCCATTCCCCAAGCGGCGAACGGCCATGGCGAGCTTGTTGCAGTAAGCTCGTTTGGAGGCACCTTTATCATGTCTGCATGTATCTGACAGCGATGGCATTTTCAGACATACTGGATGCAGTCTGTTTCCATAGTCATCCAAAAATAACCAACTCTGAGTATTTTCTTGGCTAAGACAAAGCCGTTCATATGCGGTCTGCAGGTCCCCGCATGAATTTCCTCCAATAATCTGGATGTTTCCTTTTCATCGACACATCTTAGTAATCCCAAATCAGGAGTCCTCCTGTCACGACCCTAGTTCACCAACCATGAATATGTCATGACGGCACCTAGTCTCTGTGACCAGGTAAGCCTAACACTTGCGGAAACATAATAATTGCGAAAAAATAGAATACCATAGTTAATTATCTAAAAAGGAAATTGTACTGAATGCCGCTCGGCATATACGACTCAATATCTCAATACTAAAACAAATCCCAAAACCCGGAAACTCACGGTAAAACATAGGCTACAGAAATGTATAGTGAGGCTCCAAACTCCAGAATATCTAACAAACGGAAGGAAAGAGAACTAAGTACTAAAGGTAGAATAAAGAGGGAGACTCGTCGGTCCGCGGACGCAGCAGATCTACCTCGAAGTCTCCGTAGTCCTCCTGCCTCACTGATAGTGCGCCTGAGTAGAGGTACCTAGATCTGCACATGAAAAAAAAACATGCGCAGAAGAGGCGTGAGTACACCATAGCGGTACTCAGTAAGTGCCAAGCCTAACCTCGGTTGGGTAGTGACGAGGAAGGTCAAGGCCCTACTGAGGTTAAATAAAATATAAAGATGGCAGGATAAGATAAGCAGTGCAATTGAGAACCTACAGTAAGAATCTATGCATGATAATAAGAGTACAATAACGGAAACAATGATGAAAGCAAACCATAAGGAAATAAATCGGGGATCTCTAAGTATCCCGAGGATCTCTTAGTATCCTCGACATTTACTAGAGACCTCTTGGTATCCCGAGGATCTCTCGGTATCCTCAATATAAGCCAGGGATCTCTTGGTATCCCGAGGATCTCTTGGTATCCTCAATATGTACTAGGGATCTCTTGGTATCCCGAGGATCTCTCGGTATCCTCAATATATGTGTCGAGGATCTCCCGGGAATCTAACCCATAGTCCCAAAGTAAATGTGCAGGGGGAATCTCCCGGGAATCTAACCCGTAGTCCCAAAGTAAAGGTGCAGGGGCAATCTCCCGGGAATCTCACCCGTAGTCCCAATTTAAAACACAGAGCAGCAACACAAGAATATTAAATTAAACGCTAATTTCGTACCAAGTAAACATTTACTTCTAGCCTAACATGCTTCACGTAATGCAATTCAGGCAATTTAAGAAAAAAGGCAACTAAGTCAACTAAACATGCCTTTCTAGACTAGAAACATGCTAAATTCACAAGTAGAATAAAACAAGAAAAGAACTCAATTGAAATACTTAAGGAAAAACCGAATTTTCAACAATTAGATCAAGTACGCGCTCGTCACCTCACGTACAGGGCATTTCAATTATCAAATATAGCACATCCTAAGGGGAAAGGTCCCTCACACAAGGTTAGACAAGCCATTTACCTCGAATGCTCCAAACTCAACTCACGCTTCTAGAATAGCTTTACCCCTCAAATTCACCACCCAACCGCTCGAATCTAGTCACAAATTGTTGAATGCATTAATAATTACTATTGTAACTAACCCCAATGCATAAAAATAGTTTTTACAAGGTTTTTCCCAAAAAGGTCAAAAATACCCCCAGACCCACGTGGTCGAAACTCGAGGTTCGGACCAAAACCCGGTTACCCATTCTCCCACGAATCCAAATATATGTTTTGTTTTGAAATCGGACCCCAAATTGAGGTCCAACTTCTCAATTTGTAGAAAACCTAGGTTCTACCCAAAACACCCAATTTCCCCATGAAAATCTTTGATTTGAAGTTGAAATCATGTTAAAAGATGTTAAGAAGTGAAGAAATTAAGTTAGAAATCACTTACCAATGGTTTTGGAGAAGAAAAGTTGTTTGAAAAATCGCCTCTTAGGTTTTGGGTTTTTGAAAAGTGGAAATAATGACTGAAGTCCCGAATATATATACTTTTGCTGGGGGCTGGCGCGGACCGCGCAGAAATGCACCACGGTCATGCCGAGGGAGGGAAGAAGTGGGCTTTCTCTGAACCCACCCAGCGCGGACCGCACTGATTTGGTGCGCGGCCGCGCTGGTCGACCCTCTGAACTCCACCACGCGGACCGCACAGAAAAGTACCTCGGCCGCGTGGCTGCCAGCGTGGACCACGCGGAAATGACTGCGGCCGCACTGGGGCCTGCAACATCTGAACCTGCATTTTTTTTAAGCCTAAGACCTCCCGGGCCCCACTCAAAACTCACCCGAGCCCTCAGGGCTCCAAACCAAACATTCATATGATCTCGAAAACACCTTACGTACGTACTCGTGCGATTAAATTGCCAAAAATGACATCATATACATAGGATCAGCCTCGAAACACATGATTTTCTTTCAACTTTCATAAAACTCAAATTCCCCATTTTAAGTCCGAAACACGTCATATGACGTCCGTTTTTAGCCAAACTTATAGATAGTGCTTAAAACATATTTAAGACTCGTACCCGATACCACAGTTTTCTGATCAATTTTCTTCTTCCTTTTCCTTAATTAATTTCGGAAAAAAATTTCACACAAATATTCATTTCTCGGGCTTGGGACCTTGGAATTTGATTCCGGGCACACTCCCAAGTCCCATATTTTTCTACGGACCCTTCAGGACTGTCGAATCATAGGTCCGGTGTTACAATCCATATCCATATGTGTTAGTTAATGCCATATATTAGTTAACATAAATCCAATAAGGAATTATCTTTGAGATGATAAGAATTCAATCCTATTGGTTTGAAGTGATACAAGAGTGTATAAGGGTGATTAACAAGTATTAGAAGTTAAATGAATCAAGGATATTGTAACTCATATTTTCAGGTAAATCTAGCGGTGCTTAATACACTCAAGAGGTCATGTATTAAGGTATTTTAATCATATAATATCCATATCATAAGTCTTGAAGTCAACGAGTTATGAAACAAAAGTCGACAAAAGTTGTCGCAACTTAGGTTCATAATTTTACTTAAACATTAGGTCAAATGTTTCTAATATTTTCTCCTAATTTACAAGGAATTACGGGGTGATCTACCAACAAAATTAAAGATCTATGAGTCTAGTTTCCAACTCATTAAACCGTTCATCTATACAATCTCGGAGTAGAGAGATATTCGCATTTTCGCGAGACTGCGCCAAGCACCTCTCTATGGGGCACACTAAGGCAGTTTAAGATATTTGGACCTATAAAGAATGCCTCCAACCCGTTTTAAGTCATTTCTTCTCACTATTTTCATACCTTAGAACCCTAGGAACATCCTCTCAAGGTTCTCTCAAGATTCAAGACCCAAAAAGGGCAAACAACACAAATCAAGTGTCGGGAATTCCGTGGCGCTAGTAAGTCTCTTGCTCTTCTTGTTGTTGCTCATTTTTGTGTCATTCCAGCTCGTGTGGGAGGTTGTTTTAAAGGGTTTATATTCTGTAAATACTCCCTCATGTTCTTAATATCAATCCTAGGTGATTTCAATCCTTCTAAGTGATTCTAGTGCCGAAAAATACTAATTGATCGCTAGTTTCGCTTTTTGTTATTGTGGCAGCATTGGAGGGATATTTCATGGAAATTTAAGGTCAAATTGGAGTTTTTATTTATGTATAAAGGTAAGTAACCTCTTACTCTATATGTATTTAAGATTATCCAAGTTACGGCTAAGCCATTGAAGCTAGAACTTGTGAAATATATATCGAAATGCTTGGTAGTAATGTTATTGTTTTGTGGACTGTTTTGCGTTGCTGCTGGGCTGAGTATTTTACTAATATTTTGTAGAGTTTTGGAGGAGTAAGGGTGTGTATAAACACCATATATATGTAGTGTTGTGGGATGATAGTTATTCGTAACATTTCCGGGTCATTTGACACGACTACGGTGGTCGTCGTATGTATGAAGTGATTAGGCTGTGCGTGGACTATTTTGGGAGGCTCAATATGTTTATTATTGATGTTGTTTGGGCTGTTTGGTGATTGTTTTGAATGGTGTGAAGTCATATATATAGGTGAGGTGTTGTCCGTTTCATCGTAAAATAGGTTGTGGTCGATACATAATAGTTATGACGCTTAAATGATAACGATAGTATCGTTTCTCTTATTGTAGACTAAGGAGTTTTGAAAATTGCATAGCTTGAGATTGGGGAAGTATATACAAGGTATGTGAGGCTATCCCTTTCCTTCTTTTGCACGACTCCGATTGTACATAATGTAATGAACGAGCTTCCAAGATACTCTACTCTTAGAAGCTAGCAGTACTTACATTGTTTTCCCTCTTATGGAATGATTGATGTTAATGTTGCTTCTCTTATTCTTATGTTATCAATGTTGTTGGTACTTCCTGATTCTTATAAGGTTCATAGTGAAGAGTTAGTCCTAATAACGTGTACAGAGGATACCGACCTTACGTCACTCCGAAAGGTTTAGAATGTGATTCCATGAGTCGAGCATGCATTATATATATGTATCTATTTTACTCTACCGAGCCACGCTATAGTTGGCCGGGTACGGCACCTATTGTGCAACCACTGATCAGTTGGGTTTTACCGAGCTCCACGTGGCCGGGTACGATTCTACCGAGCCTTATGATGGCCGGGTACATTTTTTACCGAGCCTATTATGGTCGGGTACGATATGATGATGATGATTCCCACAGAGGCGAATGTTTTAAAGGTTTATGTATTTATACATATGTATCATGCATTTCATGTCAGTAGCCCTCAGAGGTACTAAGATGTTATAGGTTGTATATTCTCTATCCTTGCTTATATTACTGATCGTATTTATGGTTCCCTGCCTTACATACTCAGTACTTTATTCGTAATTTCGCCCTTTTATTTGTGGACGCTGCATGTCGTGCTGCAGGTCCTGATAGACAGGCAGGTGCAGCTCCCCCACCACAGTAGGTTGTCCAGTTCAGCGGTGATTGGCGAGATCCCTTCTCCGGACTTGCCTTGGTCTTGGTATGCATTTTTGTTATAGACATTATGGGTATGTCGGGGCCCTGTTCCGGCTATGTTGCAGCACTTATGTTCCTTTAGAGGCTCATAGACAGGTGTCGACTCATGTATAGTTTGGTATGCCTTGTCGGCTAGTTTTTGTTGTATAGTCTTTCATAGTAGCGTGGTAGCTCATACCTTATATGTAGTTTCTTGATTGTCTGGTCATCCCCTGCTATGTATGTTCATGCCGTCATATTTTATTGCTGGTTGTCCATGATCTAGGTCTACCATTTATATTGATCTCGTCAGCCCTAAAAGATAATAATGAAGGTTAGATGAAATGTACGTTGGTGCTCGGCAAGTGTGGTCGGGTGCTAGTCATGGCCCTTCAGTTTGGGTCGTGACAAACTTGGTATCAGAGCAAGTCTGTCCTAGGGGTTGTCTATGAGCCGTGTCTAGTAGAGTCTTGATTATGGATGTGTAGCGCGCCACATTTATAATCAGGAGGCTACATGACATCTAGGGTTGTTACCTTCTTCCTGAATCTAGATCGTGCGTAGAGTTGAGTCGTAAGTGTTCGTCTCTAATATTCACCTTGTTTTTTTCAGTGATGCCTTCGACTAGGAAGCAAACAATTAGTAGACAGCTTGATACAGCTGCGGGAGAGGGTACCAGTCAGGTGCCCCAAGCCAGAGCAGGCCAAAGTGAGGCTCAAAGTGAGATGTCGTCTCATACCTCATCTACCCCGTCTCCTCCAGAGGATATTAAGAGCCACCCAGCACCTCCAGTTCCTCCATCTAGCACTACAGACCAGGATATGTGGAGTGCTTTGCAGTTATTGACTAGCTTGGTAGCTGCTCAGGCTTAGAGGCAGAATACAGGTGCTGCTGAGAAACCAGTTAGTACAAGAGTTCGTGATTTTATTAATTTAGACCCTCCAGTGTTTACCGGATCAGACCCCAAGGAGGACCCACAGACTTTTATTGACCAGGTTCATCGTACACTTCGGGTTATGCATGTTAGTGATACAGAGGCAGTAGAGTTGGCTTCTTATCGGCTACGGGATTTAGCGGTTCTCTGGTATGATAGTTGGGAGAGATCCAGGGGTCCGAACCCTCCTCCAGCTGTGTGGAAGGAATTTTCTGAGGCCTTTCTTCGTCACTACTTGCCAGTTGAGATACGACGAGCTAGAGCTGATAAGTTCTTGAACCTTAGACAAGGTAATATGAGTGTGCGAGAGTACAGTATGCAGTTTGATTCTTTGGCAAGGTATGCTCCCCATATGGTGGCCGAGATGAGTGATAGGGTGCATATGTTCGTGAATGGGTTGGGACCACATCTGATAAATGAGTGTACGACAGCCTCCTTGGTGGAGGGCATGGATATTTCCCGTATTCAAGCTTATGCCCAGACCCTAGAGGATCGTAAGCGCCAGCAGAGGGCAGTTAGGGAGCAGGATAGAGGCCAGCATAAGAGGGCGAGATTTGCAGGGTATTCTGATGACTTCAGAGGCCGCATCAGGCCACAGTTTTCGAGGAGTTCGGCGCCACCTGTAGCTAGTGCTCCTCCACAGTTTCAGAGGCCTCGATATGATCGATCCTATTCTGGTCCAGGTCAGAGTTCGCGGGCATCTGGCTCGCAACATCACAGGGATACTAGTCAGATGAGACCCCCAACACCACATTGTGATCAGTGCGGCAAGGCCCACTTTGGACTGTGTCGTCGAGGTTCTGATGCATGCTATTCGTGCGGGCAGCCTGGCCATATGATGCGGGATTGTCCTAATAGAGGAGGTGATGGTATGGCTCAGCCGACTGGATCTGTGTCTGGTTCTTCCTCATCAGTTCGACCTCCAGCACGGGGTTTTCAGCAGTCGACAGGTCGTGGTAGGGGTAGAGGTGCAGTGCCGAGTTCGAGTGGTGCTCAAAATCGAACCTATGCTCTAGTAGGTCGACAGGATCTCGAGTCGTCTCCAGATGTTGTTACAGGTATTATATCTGTGTTTTCTTATGATGTATATGCGCTGATTGATCCGGGATCTACATTATCATATGTTACACCCTTTGTGGCTAATAAGTTTGGCATTGAACCTGAATTGATAAGTAAACCCCTTGCGGTATCTACTCCGATAGGAGATTCTGTGATTGCTAGAAGGGTATATAGAGGTTGCACTGTGATGATTTGTAGTCGTCAAACCTCGGCAAATTTATTTGAGTTAGAAATGGTTGATTTTGATGTGATAATAGGAATGGACTGGTTGGCCTCATGCTATGCAAATGTTGACTGCCGTACGAAGATGGTTAGGTTCCAATTTCCGGGTGAACCCGTCATTGAATGGAAAGGGAAAATTGCTACACCGAAAGGTAGGTTTATTTCCTATCTTAAGGCAAGGAAAATGATCTCAAAAGGTTAGATTTATCATCTCGTTCACGTTAGGGATACGGAGGCGAAGCCGCCTACTCTACAATCAATCCCCTTGGTCAACAAATTTCCAGATGTTTTCCCAGATGAACTCCCAGGCGTTCCTCCTGAAAGGGAGATTGGGTTTAGCATTGATGTGTTGCCGGACACTCAAACGATCTCTATCCCTCCATACAGAATGGCCCCGGCAGAGTTGCGAGAGTTGAAGGTGCAGTTGAAAGACTTGCTGGATAAGGGCTTCGTTAGGCCTAGCACTTCACCTTGGGGTGCGTCAGTCCTATTCGTGCGAAAGAAAGACGGGTCGTTACGGATGTGTATCGACTATCGATAGTTGAATAAGTCTACTATAAAGAACAAGTATCCAATTCCAAGAATTGATGACCTGTTTGACCAACTCCAGGGTGCCAATTATTTCTCCAAGATTGATTTACGTTCAGGGTATCATCAGGTGAGGGTTAAGGAGAAGGATATTCCAAATACGGCCTTCCGGACAAGATACGGGCACTTTGAGTTCTTAGTGATGTCATTCGGGCTAACAAATGCCCCAACAGCTTTTATGGATCTCATGAATACTATATTTAGGCCCTATCTTGATATGTTCGTGATTGTATTCATTGATGACATTCTAGTATATTCTCGTTCGGAGGCGAAACATGCGGGCCACTTGCGAATAGTATTACAGACGCTTCATGATCGTAAGTTATATGCTAAGCTCTCCAAATGTGAATTTTGGCTGAATTCAGTAGCGTTCCTTGGCCATGTGATATTTGATAAGGGTATTAGTGTCGACACTCAGAAGATCGATGCAGTAAAGAATTGGCCGAGACCTACAACACCATCAGAAGTCCGCAGCTTCCTAGGGTTAGCAGGATATTATAGGCGGTTTGTGGAAGGGTTTTCCTCTATATCATCACCATTGACTAAGTTAACATAGAAAGCTACCAAGTTCCAGTGGTCTGACACTTGTGAACGTAGTTTACGGGATCTGAAGAATCGATTGACATCCGCACCAGTGCTCACTCTTCCTGAAGGAACAGAAGGTTATGTGGTATATTGTGATGCCTCAGGTATAGGTTTGGGGTGCATATTGATGCAGCGTGGGAAGGTGATTGCTTATGCATCAAGACAATTGAAGAAGCATGAAAAGAATTATCCAATCCATGATTTGGAATTGGCTGCAGTAATATATGCTTTGAAGATATGGCGGCACTACTTATACAGTGTCCATGTTGACATCTACACATATCACAAGAGTTTACAATACATCTTCAGGTAGAAAGAGTTGAATTTGAGGCAGCGTAGGTGGCTTGAATTATTGAAAGACTACGACGTCGAGATATTGTATCATCCCGGTAAAGCCAATGTTGTGGCAGACGCTCTCAGCCGGAAATCAATGGGAAGCTTAGTACATATTGAGGCAGGTAGATGGGGGTTGACTAAATAGCTTCATCAGCTAGCCAATATGAGAATCAGATTGTTAGACTCTTGTCACGACCCTAGTTCACCAACCGTGAACATGTCATGACGGCACCTAGTCTTCGTGACCAGGTAAGCCTAACACTTGCGGAAACATAATAATTGCGGAAAAATAGAATACCATATTTAATTATATAAAAAGGAAATTGTACTGAATGTCGCTCGGCATATACGACTCAATATCTCAAGACTAAAACAATCCCAATACCCTGAAACTCACGGGAAAACACAGGCTACAGAAATGTATAGTGAGGCTCCAAACTCCAGAATATCTAACAAACGGAAAGAAAGAGAAATAAGTACTAAAGATAGAATAAAGAGGGAGACTCGTCGGTCTGCGGATGCAGCAGATCTACCTCGAAGTCTCCGTAGTCCTCCTGCCTCACTGATAGTGTGCCTGAGTAGAGGTACCTGGATCTGCACATGAAAACATGCGCAGAAGAGGCGTGAGTACACCACAGCGGTACTCAGTAAGTGCCAAGCCTAACCTCGGTTGGGTAGTGACGAGGAAGGTCAGGGCCCTACTGAGGTTATATAAAATATAAAGATGTCAGGATAAGATAAGCAGTGCAATTGAGAACCTACATTAAGAATCTATGCAGGATAATAAGATTACAATAACGGAAACAATGATGAAAGCAAACCATAAGGAAAGTAACCAGGGATCTCTAAGTATCCCGAGGATCTCTTAGTATCCTCGACATGTACTAGGGATCTCTTGATATCCCGAGGATCTCTCGGTACCCTCAATATAAGCCAGGGATCTCTTGGTATCCCGAGGATATCTTGGTATCCTCAATATGTACTAGGGATCTCTTGGTATCCCGAGGATCTCTCGGTATCCTCAATATAAGTCAGGGATCTCTTGGTATCCCGAGGATCTCTTGGTATTCTCAATATATGTGCGGGGGATCTCCCGGGAATCTAACTCGTAGTCCCAAAGTAAATGTGTAGGGGGAATCTCCCGGGAATCTAACCCGTAGTCCCAAAGTAAATGTGCAGGGGGAATCTCCCGGGAATCTAACCTGTAGTCCCAATTTAAATGTGCAGGGGGAATCTCCTGGGAATCTAACCCGTAGTCCCAATTTAAAACACAGAGCAGCAACACAAGAATATTAAATTAAACGCTAATTTCGTACCAAGTAAACATTTACTTCTAGCCTAACATGCTTCCCGTAATGCAATTCAGGCAATTTAAGCAAATAGGCAATTTAGTCAACTAAACATGCCTTTCTAGACTAGCAACATGCTAAATTCACAAGTAGAATAAAACAAGAAAAGAACTCAATTGAAATACTTAAGGAAAAAACGGATTTTCAACAATTAGCTCAAGTACGCGCTCGTCACCTCACGTACAGGGCATTTCAATTATCAAATATCGCACATCCTAAGGGGAAAGGTCCCCCACACAAGGTTAGACAAGTCACTTACCTCGAATGCTCCAAACTCAACTCACGCTTCTAGAATAGCTTTACCCCTTGAATTCACCACCCAACCGCTCGAATCTAGTCACAAATTTCTTGAATGCATTAATAATTACTATTGGAACTAACCCCAATGCATAAAAATAGTTTTTACAAGGTTTTTCCTAAAAAGGTAAAAACTACCCCCAGATCCACGTGGTCGAAACTCGAGGTTCGGACCAAAACCCGGTTACCCATTCTCCCACGAATCCAAATATATGTTTTGTTTTGAAATCGGACCCCAAATTGAGGTCCAACTTCTCAATTTGTAGAAAACCTAGGTTCTACCCAAAACACCCAATTTCCCCATGAAAATCTTTGGTTTGAAGTTGAAATCATGTTAAAAGATGTTAAGAAGTGAAGAAATTATGTTAGAAATCACTTACCAATGGTTTTGGAGAAGAAAAGTTGTTTGGAAAATCGCCTCTTAGATTTTGGGTTTTTGAAAAGTGGAAAAAATGACTGAAGTCCCGAATATATATACTTTTGCTGGGGGCTGGCACAGACCGTGCAGAAATGCACCGCGGTCGCGCCGAGGGAGGGAAGAAATGGGCTTTCTCTGAACCCACCCAGCGCGGACCGCACTAATTTTGTGCGCGGCCGCGCTGGTTAACCTGAAACCCTAGCCCTCAGACTCAGCCATGCGGATCGCACAGAAAGGCATCGCGGCCGCGCGGCTCCAGCGCAGACCGCGCGGAAATGACCGCGGCCGCGCTGGTGTCTGCAACACCTGAACCTACATTTTCTTAAGTCCAAGACCTCCCGGGCCCTATTCAAAACTCACCCGAACCCTCGGGGCTCCAAACCAAACATGCACACAACCTTAAAACATCTTACGGACTTACTCGTGCGATCAAATCGCCAAAATAACATCATATACATAGGATCAAGCCACAAACACATGATTTTTTTCTTTCTTCAACTTTCATAACTCAAATTCTCCATTTTTAGTCTGAAACACGTCATATGACGTCCGTTTTTAGCCAAACTTTACAGATAGTGCTTAACACATATTTAAGACTTGTACCGGGCGTCGGAACCAAAATACGAGCCCGATACCTATATTTTCTAACTCCTTTTCATTTCAAATTTTCATATCAAATTTCAGAAAAACAATTTCTTTCAAAAATTCATTTCTCGGGCTTGGGACCTCAGAATTTGATTCCGGGCACACGCCCAAGTCCCATATTTTTCTACGGACCCTCCGGGACCGTCGAATCACAGGTCCGGGTCCGTTTACCCAAAATGTTGACCGAAGTCAACATTATGCATATTAATACCAAAATTCATCAAATGTCATCCCGGTAAAGCCAATGTTGTGGCAGACGCTCTCAGCCGTAAATCAATGGGAAGCTTAGTACATATTGAGGCAGGTAGATGGGGGTTGATTAAAGAGCTTCATCAGCTAGCCAATATGAGAATCAGATTGTTAGACTCTGATGACGGAGGTGTTACTGTACAGAATACATCAGAATCATCTTTGGTAGCCGAGGTAAAAGCACGACAATATGAAGATCCTATCTTAGTACGATTAAGAGAGAGCATTCAGCAGTGTAAAAGTATGGCTTTTGAGATCGGAAGAGATGGGGCACTGAGATACCAGGGCCGATTATGTGTGCCTAATGTGGCAGGGTTGCGAGAGAAGATTATGAATGAGATTCATCAATCCCGATATTCCATCCATCCCGGCTCGACAAAGATGTATCATGATGTCAAGGAGCAGTATTGGTGGGATAACATGAAGAAGTCTATTGCAGAATTTGTAGCCCAATGTCCCAATTGTCAACAAGTAAAGATAGAACATCAGAAACCCGGTGGATTGCTTCAGAATATAGAGATTCCGACCTGGAAGTGGGAGGTGATTAATATGGACTTCATTATTGGATTACCTCGCTCTTATCATAAGTTTGACTCCATCTGGGTAATAATTGATCGACTTACAAAATGTGCCCATTTTCTGCCAGTGAAGACAACTTACACGGCTGAAGATTATGCGAAGTTGTATATCAAGGAGATTGTTAGGCTTCATGGTGTGACGGTATCTATTATATCAGACCGAGGAGCTCAATTTACAGCTAACTTTTGGAGGTCTTTTCAGAAGGGCTTAGGCACACAAGTGAATCTCAGCAGTGCATTTCATCCGCATACTGACGGACAGGCTGAACTTACCATTCAGACACTGGAAGATATGCTACGAGCATGTGTTCTAGATTTTAAGGGAAATTAGGATGACCATCTTCCACTCATAGAATTCGCCTACAATAATAGCTACCATTCTAGTATTAAAATGGCTCCATACGAGGCACTATACGGGAGGAGATGTAGATCACCAGTTGGATGGTTCGAAGTCGGTGAAACAGAATTATATGGGCCAGATTTGATTTACCAAGCTATTGAGAAGGTGAAAGTGATACAGGAGCGATTGAGGACGGCACAAAGCAGGCAAAAATCTTATTCTGATGTCCGACATTGTGATCTAGAGTTTGAGGTTGGTGATTGGGTTTTCCTGAGGATCTCACCAATGAAGGGTATTATGTGTTTTGGGAAGAAAGGTAAGCTGAGTCCAAGGTATATCGGGCCATATAAAATTCTTCAACGGATTGGACAGGTTGCTTATGAGTTAGAATTGCCATCCGAATTGGAATTTGTCCACCCGGTATTCTATGTATCTATGTTGAGGAAATGTATTGGAGACCCTTCTCGAGTCGTCCCTATAAAAGATGTACAAGTTACAGAGGACCTATCGTATGAAGAAGTGCCAGTGGCGATATTAGATCGACAAGTCCACAAGCTGAGAACAAAAGATGTAGCTTCCGTCAAAGTATTGTGGAGGAACACAAATATGAAAGAAATGACATGGGAAACAGAAGAGGAGATGAAGTCTAAATACCCTTACCTATTCCAGAATGAAGATAACAAGGATGCTGGTGGAAGACAGGATACATTAGAAGGTGAAACGGCTCTATGAGATAAGCAATAATTTGAGAATACTCCTCTTTAATACAAAATGGTGATATGTAGATAATGTAAATATGCATAATGCTTTGTGTAGCCTTGTGAAGCCATATGTTGGGCTTAATTTCTTGCAAGTTTTGCTAGTGACCATTTTATAGGGGAAAATTGATCGTAAATTTCCATTGGAATCCACGATGATTTAAACTCCCCATGAACCCTTACATTCGAGGACGAATGTTCCTAAGGGGGGAGGGTGTTACAACCCATATCCACATGTGTTAGTTCATGCCATATATTAGTTAACATAAATCCAAGAAGGAATTATCTTTGAGATGATAAGAAGTCAATCCTATTGGTCTTAAGTGATACAAGAGTGTATAAGGGTGATTAACAAGTATTAGAAGTTAAATGAATCAAGGATGTTGTAACTCGTATTTTCAGGTAAATCTAGCGGTGCTTAATACACTCAAGAGGTCATGTATTAAGGTATTTTAATCATATAATATCCGTATCATAAGTCTTGAAGTCAAACGAGTTATGAAACAAAAGTCGACAAAAGTTGTCGCAACTTAGGTTCATAATTTTACTTAAACATTAGGTCAAATGTTTCTAATCTTTTCTCCTAATTTACAAGGAATTACGGGGTGATATACCAACCAAATTAAATATCTATGAGTCTAGTTCCAACTCATTAAACCATTCATCGATACGATCTCGGAGTAGAGAGATATTCGCATTTTTGCGAGACTGCGCCAAGCACCTCTCTATGGGGCCCACTAAGGCGGTTTAAGATATTTGGACCTATATAGGATGCCTCCAACCCGTTTTAAGTCATTTCTTCTCACTATTTTCAGACCTTAGAACCCTAGGAACATCCTCTCAAGGTTCTCTCAAGATTCAAGACCCAAAAAAGGGCAAACAACACAAATCAAGTGTCGGGAATTCCGTGGCGCTAGTAAGTCTCTTGTTCTTCTTGTTGTTGCTCATTTTTGTGTCGTTCCAGCTCGTGTGGGAGGTTGTTTTAAAGGGTTTATATTCTGTAAATACTCCCTCATGTTCTTAATATCAATCCTAGGTGATTTCAAGCCTTCTAAAGTGATTCTAGTGCCGAAAAATACTAATTGATCGCTAGTTTCGCTTTTTTGTTGTTGTGGCAGCATTGGAGGGATATTTCATGGAAATTTAAGGTCAAATTGGAGTTGTTCTTTCTTTATAAAGGTAAGGAACCTCTTACTCTATATGTATTTAATATTATCCAAGTTGCGGCTAAGCCATTGAAGCTAGAACTTGTGAAATATATATCGAAAGGCTTGGTAGTAATGTTATTGTTTTGTGGACTGTTTTGTGTTGCTGTTGGGCTGCGTATTTTACTAATGTTTTGTGGAGTTTTGGAGGATGAAGGGTGTGGAGAAACACCATATATATGTAGGGTTGTGTGATGATAGTTATTCGTAACATTTTCGGGTCGTTTGACACGACTACGGTAGTCGTCGTATGTATGGAGTGGTTTGGTGACTGTTTTGAATGGTGTGAGGTCATATATATAGGGGAGGTGATGTCCGTTTCATCGTAAAATAGGTTGTGGTCGATACATAATAGTTATGACGCTTAAATGATAACGATAGTATCGTTTCTCTTATTGTAGACTAAGGAGTTTTGACAATTGCATAGCTTGAGATTGGGGCAGTATATACAAGGTATGTGAGGCTATCCCTTTCCTTCTTTTGCACGACTCCGATTGTACATAATGTAATGAACGAGCTTCCAAGATACTCTACTCTTAGAAGCTAGCAGTACTTACATTGTTTTCCCTCTTATGGAACGATTGATGTTAATGTTGCTTCTCTTATTCTTATGTTATCAATGTTGTTGGTACTTCCTGATTCTTATAAGGTTCATAGTGAAGAGTTAGTCCTAATAACGTGTACAGAGGATACCGACCTTACGTCACTCCGAAAGGTTTAGAATGTGATTCCATGAGTCGAGCATGCATTATATATATGTATCTATTTTACTCTACCGAGCCACGCTATAGTTGGCCGGGTACGGCACCTATTGTGCAACCACTGATCAGTTGGGTTTTACCGAGCTCCACGTGGCCGGGTACGATTCTACCGAGCCTATTATGGCCGGGTACATTTTTTACCGAGCCTATTATGGCCGGGTACGATATGATGATGATAATGCCCATAGAGGCGAATGTTTTAAAGGTTTATGTATTTATACATATGTATCATGCATTTCATGTCAGTAGCCCTCAGAGGTACTAAGATGTTATAGGTTGTATATTCTCTATCCTTGCTTATATTACTGATCGTATTTATGGTTCCCTGCCTTACATACTCAGTACTTTATTCGTAATTTCGCCCTTTTATTTGTGGACGCTGCATGTCGTGCTGCAGGTCCTGATAGACAGGCAGGTGCAGCTCCCCCACCATAGTAGGTTGTCCAGTTCAGCGGTGATTGGCGAGATCCCTTCTCCGGACTTGCCTTGGTCTTGGTATGCATTTTTGTTATAGACATTATGGGTATGTCGGGGCCCTGTTCCGGCTATGTTGCAGCACTTATGTTCCTTTAGAGGCTCATAGACAGGTGTCGACTCATGTATAGTTTGGTATGCCTTGTCGGCTAGTTTTTGTTGTATAGTCTTTCATAGTAGCGTGGTAGCTCATACCTTATATGTAGTTTCTTGATTGTCTGGTCATCCCCTGCTATGTATGTTCATGCCGTCATATTTTATTGTTGGTTGTCCATGATCCAGGTCTACCATTTATATTGATCTCGTCAGCCCTAAAAGATAATAATGAAGGTTAGATGAAATGTACGTTGGTGCTCGGCAAGTATGGTCGGGTGCTAGTCATGGCCCTCCAGTTTGGGTCATGACATCTGGGTCCGTTTACCCAAAATGTTGACCGAAGTCAATATTATACATATTAATATCAAAATTCATCAAATTTTTCACATAATTCGCATATTTCAACATAAAACTTTTCAGCTACGTGCCCGAATTGTGCACGCAAATCGAGGCAACTAACAGTGAGGTTTTCAAGGCCTCGGAAGCACGGAACAAGGAAGAATTACGGTGATGACCCTTTGGGTCGTCACACCTCCTATACAGGATTCCTCCGCTATGAAAGAAGTTGTTAGATAGTCTCCGAAGTGTGCGCTTCTGAGTAGGATTTGCGAGTTCTGGATATTCTCCCTTCGTCAAATATTCCTTGATATCATGAAACCAAGGTTTTTCGTCTGCTTCTTCTTCTACATGAGCATAGTAAGTTGGCTGATCATAGATCTTTACCGGAATAAGATCAATGAAGTTCTTGTCTTGGTGTTGTATCATGGACGATTGGGTAGCCAATGCATCGGCAAACTCATTCTGAACTCTGGGAACATGTTGGAACTCTGTCTTTGTAAACCTCCTCCTCAACTCCTGTACATGATGCAGATAAGGGAGTATCTTGGAGTTCTTGGTTGCCTATTCTTCTCGGACCTGATGTATAAGCAGGTCTGAATCTCTGATCACTAGTAATTCATGAATGTTCATGTTAATGGCCAGTTTGAGCCCTAAAATGCAGGCTTCGTACTCGGCCATATTGTTGGTGCATGGGAACCTGAACTTGGCAGATACCGGATAATGCTGACCGGTTTCTGATACTAGGACTGCTCCTATGCCAACTCCTTTGAAATTTGCTGCTCCATCGAAAAACATTCCCTAACCATCATAGGATTCTGCAATATCTTCCCCTATGAAAGATACCTCTTCATTAGGAAAATACGTCTTTAGAGGCTCATATTCTCCATCCACGGGATTTTCAGCAAGATGATCTGTCAGTGCTTGTCCTTTGATTGCCTTCTGAGTCACGTAAACAATGTCGAATTCACTCAGCAGGATTTGCCACTTGGCTAGCTTGCCAGTGGGCATGGACTTCTGAAAGATGTACTTCAAAGGATCCATTCTTGATATGAGATAAGTAGTATAGGCACAGAAATAGTGCCTTAACTTTTGAGCTACCCAAGTCAGAGCACAACAGGTGCATTCCAATAGAGAATATCGGGCCTCGTACGGGGTGAACTTCTTACTGAGATAATATATGGCCTGCTCCTTTCTTCCCGTTTCATCATGCTACCCCAGAACACAACCGAAATCTCCATCCAATACTGCAAGGTAGAGTAATAGAGGTCTACCCGGCTCAGGCGGGATCAAAATTAGTGGCGTTGACAGGTATTCCTTGATTTTGTCAAAGGCTTTCTGACAATCATCAGTCCATTTGGTAGCGGCATCCTTCTTCAACATCTTAAAGATTGGCTCACAAATGATAGTGGATTGGGCTATGAACCGGCTGATGTAGTTAAGTCTTCCCAAGAAACTCATAACCTCTTTCTTGTTCTTCGGTGGTGGCAATTCTTGGATGGCTTTGACCTTTGACGGATCCAGTTCTATTCCTCGGCGACTCACAATGAACCCAAGTAGTTTTCTGGTCGGAACCCCGAATGCACACTTGGCAGGATTCAGCTTCAAGTTGTACCTTCTTAGTCTGTTGAAAAACTTCCTCAGATCTTCCATGTGGTCAGTGGCTCTCTTGGATTTGATGATGACGTCGTCTACATTCACCTCGATCTCTTTGTGTATCATGTCATGAAAAATGGTAGTCATGGCCCTCATGTAGGTGGCCCCAGAATTCTTTAACCCAAACGACATCATCTTGTAACAATACATCCCCCACGGTGTAATTAAAGCCATTTTCTCCGCGTCTTCCTCATCCATCCATAGCTGATGATACCCAGCAAAGCAATCAATGAACGACTGCAGTTCATGCTTGGCGCAGTTGTCAATTAGAATGTGTATGTTCGGCAAGGGAAAGTCGTCTTTCGGACTGGCCCGATTGAGATCACGGTAGTCGACACAGACTCTAACCTTCTCGTCCTTCTTTGGCACTGGCACAATATTGTCTTACCATGTTGGATACTTTACTACCCTGAGAACCTTGGCTTTGACTTGCTTGGTGACTTCTTTCTTGATTTTCAAACTCATGTCGGGTTTGAACTTCCTGAGCTTCTATTTTATTGGTGGACATGTCGGATCGGTTGGCAATTTGTGAGCTACAATAGATGTAGTGAGACCAGTCATGTCATTATAAGACAAGGTGAATATGTCCTCATATTCCCTTAGAAATTTCGTGTACTTTTTCTTTTCTGATGGTGACAGATGAACACTGATGCGCGTTTCTTTGACATTTTCTGTATCTCCCAGGTTGACAACCTCAGTTTCGTCCAGTTTAGACTTAGGTCTGTTCTCAAAATCCTCAACCTCTTTAACAACCTCTTCTGGTATATCATCTTCTTCTGAGACTATATCCATTTATTGTGTTGTCTCGTTGCATGTCACAATCGTCGGTTCATCAAGATAGGTAATAGTAATGTTGTGTAAATAAAGTAAACGATAAAAAGTAATAAGAACAAGATTTATAAGAAACTGAAATGCTTTGATAAATTTCATAATTGTTTTGAACATTGGAGCTCTTATTTCAATATTAAAAATGCGGAAAGAAAGTTAACTAGCGAAAAATGGATTCGCCAGGCGCTCTCCTTTTCCTTCCTCAGCGTTTTGACAGTCGATGACTCTTTTCCTCACTTTCCCTTCCAACTCTAGCAGACTGTATTCCAGATATTGTAGCTTCTCACTAGCCTTCGTGACTCTCTATTTCCATTCGTTGATTTGGTTACTTGATGGGAGGTTCTTCCACCAGGTCAGAAAGAGTGAGGGTATATTGACCATACCAAAGTCAGGAACTTTGTCATTCATTTCTGCAAAACAAAAGGGTGAGGCCATACTTCTGACAGATTCGGCTATTAAATATCAACAATTAGCATGAACTGCATTTAGTTATCCAAATAAATGCACAGACGTGGTAATGTCTGTTTGGGTTCCAAGGAAACCCAGTGGACTTTGGACAAGGCTATCTTAAAGAGTCATTATGCGGATAGCATAACTGACTCGACTAGGTTTGACAGTGATGCATGCACAATTGAACAGAGTAAGGTTTCTATGGGTATTAGACCGGTACCCTTGAGCGGACAACTCAAGAGGGAAAGGCACGGAACCGACGACTACATCGTTGATCGACTGGTTTTACCGCAAATACGCCTTTGCCAAATTTAGGGGGTGATAATATTGGAAGGGCGTAACCACTCATTATAAGTGTTGCTATGGTATTTTGTTTGGCACGAGTGGAACATGATGTTAAATATGCAATTACAAGAATGAAACAAGTTGTCATGTATTTGCACATTCATAAAGTAATGATTATAATAATTGCCCATAATTACAACGGCATTGAAGGAAAGCGGTAAAAGAAAGCATTAAAGAAAAGAAACAAATAGCCAAGTCAGTTTCATAGCATAAAAGAGGTAAAGACATTAAATAAAGGTAATAAAGAAGCAGTGAAGTCTCAAGTAACATGAGATGGTAAAAGCCTAAAGAATTCCCCAGCAGAGTCGCCATGCCATCGCGCCCTTTTTTTCTAAAAGCGAAATCGGGTTCATGACATTTGGGAGGACAACTCGTTCCCTCTTGGGAATTGGGTTTTTTGGGTTGAAGAGTCGCCACCTAATGATTAAAGTGCATTAGGACACTAAAGAAGAGTTCGAGTTGGAAAACCAGAGTTCGGGTAAGGGCTAGAAATTATCTCGAGGGGAAGGTGTTAGGCACCCCCAAGATCCACTAATGTGGTTCCCGGCCATGTTACAATTGTGACTTTAACTAACAAGTAAGCAAATAAAGGTCTCAAATAAAAGGGGATTTACACATAATGTTGCAAGTGAATTGAAAGTTTGAAGAAAGATAAAGAAAACAGAAATCTTAAGCAAATAGTCTGGACAGTTAAAAAAAAGGATAACAGGTAAAAGGGAAGGGGTCCTAGGTTTACAAACAATATAGATCACATCAATGCAATACCCGGCAATCACTCCTCAGAAGAGGGGTCGCACGTGGTATTAGCGCACCGGTCATCATGTCCATATCTACCCTTTCCCACCCCGTTAAGGTATTAAACGCGGAATAGTGTCGTTACTTATTGCATGTTATTACCCATCCCGATCCTATCAGTCCCGGATCAAAGGTATTTTCTGTGATAAGATTGACAAAGAAAGTGGCTAACAAGTGAAAAGCAAGGTCTTCTAAGCAGAAATCAAAGTTAACATGGCAAGTGAAGGAGCAATAGACCTTAAGGCCAAGGCCATTGGTTTAAGTCAAAAAAGAACAGCATACGCACTGAGTGGGTGGAAATTGATGTGCTTTGGGATTCATGTGAGACACAAAGGTTTGGTAAATGTCAGTTCATGAGCAATGCAACAGATATAGGGTATTGGGTCTGAACGGAGAAGAGGTATTTTCTGTGATAAGGATTACAGAGAAAGTGGTTAGCAAGGTCTTCGAGTGGAAGTCAAAGTTATCATGGGAAGTGGAGGAGCAATAGCCCTCAAAGTCAAGGCCACAAACCAACCACCGCATTTTAAACTGACAAGATTTTTCTTTGATTGAAACAGGGGCAGAAAATTTTGTTTGTTTCGAAGAAACCCTCCGTAAGGAAAAGCAAGCACCAGCAGGTTTGACCGTAAATTTTCAGGACCCTTCTGAAAAATGGGACCTAGTTTAAAATTCAAAACAATCATGAGTATCATAATCTAGCATAAATGTACCCTAAAGGAATATAAGTTAGCTTCAAAGTTTGCATGTTTAAGATAGGATTCAATTAGGAGTTTTCAGGACCCTCATGGATAATAGGATGTAGTTTTAAAACTTGCTTGGATAACAAGACTTAGCATAAGACATACCTTCAGAAGACATAATTTAGCTTTAAAATTGTCATTTAAATAGGAGTTGTCAGGACCCTCCTGGATAACGGGATCTAGCTTTCAAATTCTTGATAATGTTTGGTAACATGATTCAGTTTAACACTCATAAATATACCCAGCTACCAAACTGGGGGTAGAAAATTTTCTTTGTTTTGTCTATTTTATTGAAATCAGGCACCCACTTGGAGAACAGGGAAAAGCAGTTCGAGTTCAGCAATTAGGCGCCCACCTGGAGAGCACGGGAATACAATTCAAGTTCAGCAGTCAGGCGCCCACCTAGAGAGCATGAGAATACAATTCGAGTTCAGCAATCAGGTGCCCACCTAGAGAGCACGGGAATACAATTCAAGTTCAGCAGTCAGGCGCCCACCTGGATAGCACGGGAATACAGTACAAGTTTAGCAATCAGGCGCCCACCTGGAGAGCACGGAATATAGTTCAAAGTTTAGCAATCAGGCGCCCACCTGGAGAGCACGGGAATACAGTTCAAGTTCAGCAGTCAGGCGCCCACCTGGAGAGCACGAGAATACAGTTCAAGTTCAGTAGTCAGGCGCCCACTTGGAGAGCACGGGAATACAGTTCAAGTTTAGCAATCAGGCGCCCACCTGGAGAGCACGGGAATACAGTTCAAGTTCAGCAATCAGGCGCCCACCTGGAGAGCACGGGAATACAGTTCAAGTTCAGCAATCAGGCACCCACTTGGAGAGCACGGGAATACAGTTCAAGTTTTTACAATCAGGCATCCACCTGGAGAAAAAGAAAGCATCTTAGATTATAATTTGAGTTCAGCAATTAGGCGTCCACCTGAAGAAAAGGGAAAGTGTCTCAGATCACAATTCAAGTCGGCAACAAAGGGACTTCATCTAGAAAATACAAGTCAACAAGGCAACAGGAATTACAAGATCAAGTTTGAAGATATAGATAGGATTCTTGTAATGCATAGATCATAGTTTAGTTTAGCTTATTTTATTTTGTCATGGTATAATAAGGAAGTCAGTAAGCAGTAGCACCTGCAGCTAGCAAGCGTCAAGGTTCAAATCCAAAGGCTGCATGAAGAACCATTCAAGACTCAAGATCAAGCTTCAGAAGACTTATAGATAGGAATCTTGTAACTCGTAGTTGACAGTCTTAGCTAGTCTTTTTCATCTTTTGATTTTTTGATGTAACATCAGGACCGCGGAACGGAACCTCGACGGAATGACAACTCGGCCGGCTCTCCACCTTGGCATACTCCATCGTCTCACTCACCTCTGAACTACACGTGGCCTGATTCCTTTATAGACAAGGATATGTAGGCAGCTCAGATACCAGTGCTCGGTCACATTCCCCTCTCTCTTAGTTTTAGTCTCTCCAAATAAGGGTCGGGTCAAAAAACCTGTCTAGTCGTTCTTCGTCTGAAAACTCTTCGCGTTTCCAGTCAAAGAGGGGCAGCTGTAGACATGTGATTTTTGAACCTCCCCAAGATTTTTCATATTTTAGCATGTAAATATTTAATTTAGACCTAATATAGCTATTTCAACTTATTTTTACTCTTTTACTTTATTTTATTACAAGAAAACAAAAATTACAAAAAATAGGTTCACTAAAGTTTTGTAGTCATTTTAAATCTTGAAAATACCAAAAATAGTTTTGTTTTAATCGTCAGTCTTATTTTAATAGTTACTTTGCTTACGTAGGATTAAATAATAAATAAGGTCATATTTTAGTCTCGTTCGCGGAGAAAGAATAAAACTTGGGCTCGAGCAACCCATTTTTAGGCCTAATTTTGGACCTAGCCCATAATTCCTAGGCCCATACCCCTTAACCTAAATTAACCCTAAAACCCTAAACCTATAAAAGGGAGATAGACCTAACGCCTAATCCTAAAGCTAAATGCCTAGAAGCAAAATCTGATCCGCCGTTTTGTCATCAGCCATCGATCCAAAACCAACAACCCTTGCTTCTTCACTCGATCCTCACCACAGCAGCCATCAGCGACCTTCTTTGTCCTCACAGCATAAACAACGTCTTCCTCCAGTCAGCTATACTACAACCGCCCTTCACCTCTGAACTCCAGCCAAAAGGGAGCAAAACCAACCATGAAAATAGCTTCAAAAACCAGTTGTGTAAGCTCACCATTTTCACCATTAAAGCACTGAAGAATACGCAACAAGTCTCCATTGAAACAGCCAAAACATCATAGCTCAAGCTCTATTTTTTTGCAAAAAGATTACGTGGGGAAGGGTTGAGTTCGGGCTTTCCGTCGAAGTTGTCGACGTTATTTTCCGGTCAGTGGTCCCAACGTTGTTTTCCTCTGTTCGTATTCGCGTTCAATTCTTACTGTGTGCTTGCTTTTGTGCTTAACAAGTGTATGATTTTTCAATTAAGTGCTATTAAGTTTGTTTAACAAAAGTTGAATTTGAAATCTTAAGATTAAAACTTGGATTGAAGTTGTGATGTGCTTAAGGTCCATATGTGCTGAAAGGTTTGAGTTATAGCTAAACTTGGACTAGATCATTTTGAGTTAAATGATTTGAATGAATTCGCCTAGCATGCTTAGCTTGATTTCCGAGTATTGAGCTGAAATTTGTTCTCAATTTGTTGCTGTCGTTTGTGAATCTCAGCCCTTGATAGAGTTTCTTAGTAGTTAACCTGTCCTTGTATCTGCTGAATTCTGGTTTGAACTCTTTTGTGAGGCTGAACTTTTTAAATTGGCTTTTTGGTTTGGAAACAAAGGAGTAGAAAAGGAACAACACCAGGGGATGGGTGTTATCCTCCAAGTTGTTCAAACATAAATGACTTGTTATTAAAAAAAATGCAAATAACTGTTGTGCCTTTCATTTATTTTAGTTGAACATAAGGCTTCCATCATGGTATGGCACCATATGTCTTCACATACTTAAATCATTGCAACTACGGGTACGATTCCCCTGGCGTGGTTGTGATACCTAAATTAATTAGTTGTAAAAATGAATATCCGTAGTTTTACTAATTGCTTTTCCTTGAATAAATTGAGGTGCGCCATCTCACCTAGTCTATGGCCCTCATGAACTAATTTAGAAACCTTTTGGTTAGAATAAATCGAGGCGTGCCATTTAGTTGAATTTCCATGGCCTCGCAAAGTTGAAAATGCATAGTTGCTTTAGGCGCATAATTTAAAATTACCTTCCTAAACTCGGGTGTGCATTTCATGTGACCCAAATCCAAATCTTAACAACGTTAAATAAAATGTGTCTCAGATCGCGGGTGCATTTATGTGATGTGGTTCAAGACGTGTTTTAGATGACGTTGAATATTTTCTAAAAATAATTAATTAAAGCGGTTATAAAATTAAAATTGTACCCTAGGTTAAAACATGTATTAAAATCAGATAATAAGCCAATTATAACAGTTGAGCGACCGTGCTAGAACTACGAAATTCGGGAATGCCTAACACCTTCTCCCGGGTTAACAAAATTCTTTACCCGGATTTCTGTGTTCGCGGACTAAAAAATAGAGTCAATCTTTTCCTCGATTAGGGATTTGAACTGGTGACTTGGGACACCATAAAATTATCCCAAGTGGCGACTCTGAATTTTAAATTAAATAATCCCGTTTCGATTGTCACTTAAATTGAAAAAAACTCTCTTAATACCCTTTTATAGAGGTGTAGGTAAAAAGGAGGTGCGACAATTATTCAAAGGCATCATAGTTCGGAGGCACTATCCTTATAGCCCGAGAACATCATTTCATAGCCTGCGAATCCTGTACAAAACAACCCATGGCCCGGGACATCATGGTCTGAGGACGCCATTCCTAACCGTCCAAAGACGACATTCATGGTCTGATGGGAATTTGCATCATGTTTAAATTACGCAATATATGCTTTATCGTTTATTTGCAGGTAATCTGGTGAGCAATGGTCATCCTGGCAAGAGCGGTCCCGCTCCAGTTTTCCTAACCTTTCCCGTAAGTTGCTTATTCGTCCAACCCTATATGTTGCGTCCGTTCTTGTAAAACTTCATCGTTGTACTTCGCCGATGACTCCTGAACTACATACGGCTTGATTCCTATAAAACTAGGGATATATAGGCAACTCAGAAACCAGGGTGTGGCCTAAATCTCTTCAAACCGTTTCGCTCGGTCAAAACTGGTCATCATATCTTTACCCGACAACTCTTTCATCCTTTCCGGGTAAGGAGTGACAGTTGTTGATACCCAATTTTTCCCCAAAATATTTTAAAATTACATATATACCTTCAAAATCATACATTAATAGCAATTGGTATTTTTTTTATAATCTTCCTATATTTTTTATTAATTTATCTAGCATTTTATTCCCAATAAATAATTATAAAATGGCATTACAAATGATTTCAAAAGCATCTCTTGATTTAATTTATTATCTATGGTCCTATGTAAACTAAATTATTTCATAATTAGCCAAATTGGCATCTTTTGTCTATAATTGCAATAACTTTGCGATTATAGCCCAATCATATGATTTTATATCATTTTTTGATAGGAAATTAATCGTTTGTATTTTTAAATACTAAATAATCATTTTTAACTATTTTTCTATACATAAAATTCATTTTGTATAATTATTAGCCAATTTATAGACTATTTTATTCAATTTAATTGGGTATTTAACAAATAGCCCCATTTTATTTCGATTATAACCCAATTAAACCAGCCCCCAAAACCCCAATTAAATCAGCCCAAACCTAAATTCTACCCGACCCAATCCCTGGTCCAATCTGGATCGTTGATCAATTCTAATCAACGGTCCAAATTCCCCCATACCATAATTAACCTAAAGACTACTGCCCCCCTCCCCCAAACCCTCATTCCCAACCTCTCATTTGCTCTCACCCTCTCCGTCGTTATGTCTCTCATCTCTCTCAAAATTCTCTCTACTAAACCTGCTTCTCTCACCGGCCGTTGGCTCGCCGGTAACAATGGAGGTTCCACCACCACCCCTAGCCTCCATGGCTCTCTTCCTATGTTGTTTGTTGCAGCCCTGAGATCCTCAAAGGAACCAGAAGGTGGTCCACTCGCATGGTTTCTAAGCCATTCTCATGCCGTCCATGGCTGTCCGAGTAAGATCTTTCTTTTTCCAGCTAGATCCATGGCTTTTAAGCCACAATCTCTCCATATCTGGGTTATCTCTCTCTCTCAAACCCTAATTTTATCTCTTGGCTTCTTAGATTTGTAAAAGATCTAAAAGTTTTCTGAGTTCTCTTTACTGTTTTCTTAAGAATCTCTCCATTTTTTACAAAAACGTCTTTTCATCTTCAAACTAGGGTTTCTTAACCCCTTTTCAAAATGACTTACCCTCTGATTTTCTGGTATTATTCTATAATTCTTACTATGTTTAAACGGTTCTGTAAGTTTTTCCATTTCATCTGATTTATCATGTTGAAAACCTAATTATTTTGGTCTTAATCCTGGGTTCTGAGAATTGTCCTTGCTTATAGTTCGTTTAATTTGCTCGCATGTCAGTTATTCATGAATATGTTCTATGTTTCTATGATTTTTAGGGTTTCTGATTTTGCTTCTTCCGCCCATACTATGTTTATTCTATTTATTAAAAGAATTTGTGCTAATTCCTTTAGTCAGTACTATTTTTTTTCTAGCTGAATTCTTGACTTTATATGATTTTTACTTGACTATGCTTATTAGGGTTTATGATTTATTCCTTCTTGCCTATACTGTGAATATTTAGTTTATTTACAGCAATTTGTGTTAATTCTCTTTAATCATTACTACTCCTATTTGAATCCCTAACTGATGTTCTTCACTAATCTCTTGTGATGATTTCCTTACTGATTTTTCAACCTCTAAGATATTTTCTTGTCTTATTTTCGGTCGACTATGTTGTCAATTGGTTCTTAAGTACTTTCCTTAATTAGATTTTATGAACCTAGCCTAAATACTTGTTTTATACTTACTATGCCTCAAAATATTTTCTTATGTGCTATGTTCCAGTCTTATGTGATCTCTTCCTTATTTGTCTTTACCGTTGGTAAATTACTCCCTCAATTAAAGGAGACTTGGCTTATTATTTATTCTTAATTGATTCTGTAGTTCTATAATTGCCGGACAATTGATTCTTGCCTTATTGACCTGACTTTCAAACTATTATATATACCATCTTCTCTTTTCATTACACACACGAACACATTAAGTTCAAAAACTCTCCCTCACACAAAAGAAAAGCATTTTTCTGCTCTCTTTTCTCTGGTTACTTGCTATTATTCTAAGTCAGCCGGCTGCAAGCCAAGTCTGATTACTCTACTCTCTTGCCCCTCACTTTGTGTTTACTATCTTCTTTACTGGTATGTTCTGATTTTGATTCAAGTTTCAAAACAACATATTTCTTTTTATCTTGTTCTAGCATGCTTGGTTCTGTTGTTCAACTTGCAGTTAATATGTTCACTTCATCAGCATGCTTCTGAATGTCTACCCTCCCTTAGACTCATCATGTTTATAAAATGGCATCCCCCCTCCAAATATACCCCAATGTGGCCTTTCCTTACTTATGTTTCTCTGATTTCTGGCATGAACCTCTCTGTGCAAAATAGTTGTCTATCCTTAAGTTACATGATTCTGTATTAAATCTGAAGTTCTCCAACCCCTTAGCATATTGCTGATTCTATACTTAAGTGCTCCTACAACTGTGTGTTTACTTATGTGTCCCCAAAACCCACTATCCCTGATTGTGGTTGCTGAACCTGCCTTGGTCCTATATTCCTTGGTTATGTGTGAACCTGTTTTAGGTGTTGTGTTTGGACTGTTGTTTGTTACTCTACTCTCTTTCAAAACTGTCCTATTGAACAACTCCCCCTGTTATTTTACAAAACTATCTCAAACAAGTCTCTTTTTTTCAAACTGTTGTCCTGCTTAAATCTTTTCAAAACTATGTCAAGCACTCTCACTCTACTCTTAGACCACTAAGTTCTGCCTCTTTTGTGTGAGCCTTGCCTTGGGACCCTTGAGCTTCCTCTGAACTTGGACACATGAAAGTTGGCCTCTCCACACTGCAATTACTCTATCTTGGCTATGAAATCTGGGTGTGTGCACTGTCCGGGATCCCTTGATTCCTTAGGGAATTTTGACACATTCAGATATGAGAAAGGCTATGAAACAATCTTGGCATTTGAGGTTTTGGAAATCTGGGCCTGTTTTTAGGCTCTCTACAGTGTAACTTCTTATTTTCTTTTCTTATGTCATTCATTTCAATGTTGGTGGGTTGGCTATGAAAAGGGGAGGGCAATTATATATGTTATCAACATCAATGGGTAGAAACCATGCCTTAGGTTTACATTTCCTATATGTGCATTAGAATCTATGTGTAAAACCAACACATTCAAAGCATGTCATGCATTAGATACCATGTTCTTAGGTTTACTGTTTCAGCATCTTATTTAATAGCATTTTACCACTTAGAAATCCTGCTTTAGGCTAAATAACAGCATCAACATAAAACTGTTGCTCCTACACATCTTGAAAACATGGTGTAATTCTTTGCACATTTAGAAATCATGCTTTAGGAATTCTGCATGTCCTGAAATCATTCTGCATTTTCATATGTGCATGTTAGATACTCTGTTTTAGGATCTCGTTCACACTCGCTCAGTCACACCTAGCTAAATTACTGATGCATGAAAAGGACATAAAACAGTCTCATATTTGATATCTTGTTTAAGTGAAACTGGTCACAATCCCTGCATGTCTTTGCAACATTTAGAACAACATGCTTTAGGTAAAGTAACTTCTAAATTGTTTTAATAATTCTTGTAGCTGTTGCATATTATTTTACGCCTAGGCAAGCCTTAGGTAATAAACTTTAAAATAAAACCAGAACCGTCTTTGTGATTAATGTTTAACTATCAGCATGTTTAAATCAGTAGGCAAGTCTGATTAGGACTTCCTCTCTGAGTTATGTAATAAATCTGACTCTGCTATTATCACTTAGATACCATGCTTAGGATCTGAATTTAGACCTTAATTGTGCATGAGTCATGCTGTTTATGTGTACTGTGTGTGGAGGTATATCTGAGCCTCTCATTTATCTTCCTTGCTCCCCTTAATTGAAGTCCTACTTGTTTATTATATGTCGCCTTAGTATTTTACCTTTAAACTTGAGGGTCTACATAGAACCCCCTTTTTATAGGATAGGAGTCCTAAATTCCTTCGGGACTGATAGGAATGGACGGGTAACAGCATGCAATAAGGGTCGAGACCAACCCTCGCTTTAATTACCTTCAAGGGGCGGAAAATGGTAGATATAGATATGATGACCAGTGCATTAATGCCACGTGTAGCCCCTCTTTGAAGAGTGTCATACCGGGTATTGCATTGATGTGATCCATATTATAAACAAATCTAGGATACCCCTTTACATTCACAAATATGCTTAGATTGTAATTCTTTTCAAAATCTTGCGTTTCATTAGTTGTTTTTTTTTACACCTGTGTATTTAAACTTAAATCCTCTACTATTTGAGTCATACTTGTTTATTTGTTAATTGTACAAATTCACAAAACTGTTTGGCCGAGAACCACACTAGTGGATCCTGAGGGGTGCCTAACACCTTCCCCTTAGGATAATTTCAAGCTCTTACCCTACCTCTGGTTACCAAACGTAGTTATAAATGAACCCTATAGGTGCCCTAACGCACCTTAAATCGTTAGGTGACGACTCTTCAAAAATGCAACCCCCTTTCCAAAAGGAGAGAGTTGTCCCAACCAAAATGTCATAAACCTAATTTTACGAGAAAAAGGGGGTGCGACACAAATCGTTAGGCTTACCTAGTCGTAGAGACTAGGTGCCATCACGACAATTCACGGAGGGCGAACTTGGGTCGTGACACCCTCATGTTATAATATTAATGTCAGAAAACAACTAGATCATGAAACTTTACAAATACAATTTGGCAATGATATTTTTTTGAGGACGAAGAAAATGAGGAAGAAGAATTAGATGAAACACCCACTAGTCCCGCAACACAAGCTCCAACTCAGAGTCAATCTCAGTCTGGAGCTTTACCCCTGTACCCCCTATAAGGGGTAAGCCTAAGGCTGAACGTCCCAAAACATCAATTGTATGGAAATTTTTTAAACATGATAAAGTCAATCATCGTGCTATACGTGAAAAATGTAAGCAACAATTTGCACACACAAAAAGTGGTGGGACGGGGGTTTAACTAGACACTTACAAAAAGATCACAAATCTTTATGGATACAAGCTAACATAGAAGCCGAAAAAATTATATATCCTACCACCGGTACTGGCACTCCTAGTGGATCTGGTTCTAATTTTTTACAACAACAGCTTGACCCTGCTTCTGGTAATATTTTATGCCCCTATAACAAAGATAGAGATCGTGAGAACTTAGCAAAAATGGTGGTTATTTGTGGCTTACCTTTTACTTTTCCTTCTTACTCTACTTTATGCATTATATACAAGAAACTTATAACCCTACTTTTTAAGGTTTTCCTAAGACCACAGTTAGAAATGATGTTTTTAAATTTCAAACCGAATATCTTCAGTATATTCATTGTATATTTTTTCACTTAGATTGTAAAGTGTCTATTACATGTGATATAGGTCGTAGTCCTAATTGTTGTGATTATTTAACTGTTACAGGTCATTGGGTTGATCATCACTGGAACATGCAAAAACGTATTATTGGTTATAAATTTGTTGATTCAAAACACACTGGAGCATATATTGCAACTAGTGTTCTACAAATACATGATTTTTATGGACCCATTGATAAAGTTTAACTATCACCTTAGATAATGCTTCTGCTAACACAACCGCAACAAATAGCTTAAAACTAGACTTTGTCCAATTAATCTAATAATTTTTCATGTTAGATGTGCATGACATATTTTTAACTTGATTGTAAAAGATGGTCTTAATTTATTTTCTGATGCTTGTAGTAAAATACAACATCCAATTCAATCCTAATTCTACCACGGACCTCCAGATTACATTCCGAACACGTTCCTAAGTCCAAAATCACCTAACGGAGCTATCCGAAACATCATAATTCACATCCAAGACCTTCTACGCATAAGACAATATCCGATTGATTTTTCCAACTTAAGCTCCTAAATCAGATACTAATTATCTCATTCCACTCTAACACCATTCCGAACGCGAACCAGCCAATAGGATACGATGAAATATAGCTGAACAATACATAAAAAAACAGAAATGGGGAAAACGGGGTTGTAACTCATGAAACGACCGGTCGGGTCGTTACGCTAAAATAGAAGAAAATGATGAACTGCTTGTAGTTACTGATTTAGCTTCCAACATCTCTTTAATGATTAGTTCAATGGCATTTTTCTGCTCAAAAGAATACATGTAAGGCCTTTGATTCACTGGTTTTGAACCTGGGATGAGCTCGATTGCATCGTCACAAGGGCGAGTTGGGGGTAGAGTAGTGGGCTCATCAAAGATGAAATTATACTGGCCCAATATTTGTTCGACTTGGACTGGAATAACTTCCATGTTTTCTGCTCCTGAATCCAATTGAAAGGTCTGAGCTACCCAATTGCATCTACCTTTACGTAACATTCTGACAATCAATTGTGAGTCATGTTGGCTCAACTCGGATGAGTCTTGGTAACCCACAATTGTGACCATCCAGTTACCTCTCATAAATGTCACACTATGAGTCCTAGTGTGTAACACAATGGGAGCTACAAGGTCGATCCAATCCATTCCCAAAAGCAAGTCACAACCTCCTACTTTCATTAGTCTAAATTCATATTCAAATCCTTCACCTTGCATTTGCCAGCGTGCTTTTTTACCAATGGCCTTGCTTAGCATCACTTCACCATTAGCTACTTTAACCCTCATAGGCATGTTGACTAGCACCACATTTAATTGTAGCATCATTGCCAATTGAGGATCTATGAAGCTATGGGTTGCTCCACAATCCACCAAAATGATAATGGGCTCATTTTGAATAAGCCCTAAAATTTTGATCATTGAAGTGTTTCGGTACGATCCTTCAAGTGTGCTTATTACAGCCTCTTCTTCAGCATATAGGCCTTCTAATATATTCAGCCCTGCTTCGACTTCTTCCACTGCATTTTCCACCACTTCCAGCTCCTATTTAGTACCTGATTTTTTCCCCTGCCTCCATTATGGTGTCTCCTCCATTTCCTTCCAATGTATTTAGGGCTTTAGTCTTGCATTTGTGACCTGGAAACCATTTTTCATGACATTGGTAACACAACTTTTTTTTATCTCATAGTATCTCCAATGTTGGATTCTTTGCCAAGTTCAAATTACCATGGATCACAATATGTGGAAGGGGTTTGATATTGTGGGCTACTGGTGTTTTTGGGCTAGGTGGAAAAGTAATTCTGGGCATAGTTATGGAATTTTTACTAGTATGAAGGTTTTTATAGATGGATAAAAGTGTCCTCTTATAGAGTTTAGCCATCTCGACCGCATCCATCATTGTTTGGGGGTTCGATGCTCTAACCATTGGTTCAAGGTCATGTTTTAAACCACCAACAAAACAATAAACAAAGAAAGCTTCATTGAGTGCAGGATTAACTAGCAACAAGTAAAATCGTAGTTCCTCAAACTTGTTAAAGTAGCTATCCACATCAGTTTGATGATGAAGTCTATTAAATTCGATGATTATGTCCATGGGTCTAATATTACCATAACGACGACAAACGTCCAGGCCGAATTTTCCTACGAAATATTTCCTCCGTTTTCCATCAAATAGACATCAAATCAAGTGTCCATCTTTTCCTTAATGTGAATAGCCACATAACCCATTTTTTCCTCAGATGGTACATGGTATAACTTGAAAAAATTCTCACATCGCCTAATCCATCTTCGAGGATTATTACCATCAAATTCTAGAAAGGGAAATTTAACCTTGGGTCCCCTGGTGGAATAGTTTGTGTTTGTTGGGTCAATGAGTTATTTTGGTTAATGGGTTGAGTATAAGGATTGCCATTGGCTGGGTGTTGGATTGAAAAAATAATTATTCAAAATTGCTTGGTATGCCAGTGGTGGGAGGTAAGTTGTAGGCATATATGATCTTTGAAAGCTATTAAGGTTCACTTAGGTGCTGGGATATGAGATCGTCATTCTCACTGGTAGCACTGTGTGAGAAGATGTTAGAGGTGTTGAGGAAAAATTAGTTGTTGTGACTGGTAGGGTAAGGGAAATGGATGCTGGTGGGTATATTGAAGAAGGTAGATATTGGGTTTTGGGTAAGGTTAATGTGGTGCTAATCGGATTGAAGGGAGTTGCAGTTAAAGACATACCCTTACCTCCCGTAGAAGGAATTGGTGTTTCCAGAGATTGAGCTGGTCTATAGCTTCCTCCCACTGACGATTCACCTCTCAAGTTGAATAATCCTCCCGTAGCTAGAGCAGCCACCGATCTACCAGAAATTGCAGAGTCTAAGCTTCTTTCCGACTCAATGTGACTCAATAACACATCCAAACGACGGGTGTTTTCTTCTTGACATTGAACAGCTTCAGCACTCAACCGAGCTTGAGTTTGTTCTAGCTGTTCTAATCGTTTTCGAGACTCATCCATATAAACTTGTAATTGCAGCTCTATCTTTTTCCAACCGTCGTTAGGAGCCTTGTATTTATCCACCATTTATACTCAGAATCCAAGGAAAGCCTTGCTTTGGATACCAATTGTAGCAAAACAGCTATTAAAAGAAAAAAATAACAAATGCAATAAAATAAAGAAAGATAGGAAATTGGATTTTGATTTCATAAAGATGATGCTACATTGATTTTGATGTGTTAGATATACTAGGGATCTATAGTTGTGACCATGTACTAAACCAATCAATGATAGACAACTTAGTACTATTCCTTAACATTACAAAATACTGACACTAGGACAGGTGTCATTGTCTGGATAGATAATCACCTTTTAGGGAATTCTAGAAAGATCCTAAGCTAGTGGACTACTACTGCAATAAGAAAAGGATAATCTACACGGTATGCCCATTGAAAATATCACTTAACACCATATACAATTGAAATATTTTTTTACTCTGTATACCTGCTTTATAAATTATTTTACCATGTATACCTACTGTATTCTAAAATATAATACTGTATATTTCAAATTAAAATATTGTGATATATTTAATTTGGATATTGTATTCCAAATTAGAATATTATAGCATATTTAGTTTGAATATTGTATTCCAAATTAAAAATTATTGTATATTTGCATTGGATATTGTATTCCAAATTAAAACATTATAGTATATTTGGTTTGGATACTTTATTCCAAATTAGAATATTGTAGTATGTCTTGTTAGAATATTATGGTATATTTAATTTGGATATTGTATTCTTCATTAGAATATTAGGGTCAAGCCTCACTTCAACTCCCGCTTCCGTCGGCTCAACTCCAAATTTGCACTCGAGGTATTCTGTCTTCGTCCTACTCAACTTGAAACCTTTAGACTCAAGAGCATGTCTCCAAATCTCTAGCCTCTCGTTGACGCCGCCTCTTGTCTCGTCAATTAGAATAATGTCATCCGCAAATAGCATGCACCATGGAACCTCCCCTTGAATATGATGAGTCAGTGCATCCATCACCAGAGCAAATAGGAATGGGCTGAGCGCAGACCCTTGGTGCAACCCCGTAATAACTGAAAAGTGTTCAGAGTCGCCTCCTACTGTCCTAACTCGAGTCTTAGCTCCATCATACATGTCTTTAATCACCCTAATATAGTTACTCGGGACCCCTTAGTTTGAATAATATATTCCAAATTAAAATATTATGGTCTGTTTAATTAGAATATTGTATTCTAAATTAGAATTTATGATAAGTTATGTTTGGATTGTATTCCAAAATAGAATATCGTGATATGTTTTTAGAATATATGGAGGTATACCGTGTAATATTTTTGGGATGTTTGATGTAATTTCAAAACTTAGGTATATCATGAAGTGAGTTTTATAAAGGGATTTTTACATTTCTATGCCATATAGTAAACTATATTACCCTCAATGTTCATGTTTAGTAAATTACCCTACCTATACAAGTTTTGTTTATAAAATATATACATTCCACCTTAAAAGGCTCCCAATCCATTATTAGTGCCTTCAATTAAGGGATTTAGTTACACCCTTTTCCTTTTTTTCCCTCCTCTTCTCGCTCCTTATGTTTCCACTCATATGTCACAATTCGGTGGATCTTTCCTTTAATTCGATTTTGGATAGTTATTCCAAAACTTAAACAGATCGATATATATAGCTAACTAGCAATCCCTTTTTAAGCAGTATAAGGATTAAATTCAACTAAATCAGTTAACGCATGAATGCTTTTACTAATCTAGACGGTGCACATATTTTCTCTACTCTTACACGCACTCCTATTTGGTCAAATTTTATTTGAAGTAATCATAAACAATTAGTGAACTTTATGATGTTACGGGAAATAGGGCTTTTCCGACGGAGAAAACGTAAAAAAATCGTTATAGCCATTGCCACAAGTATTAACAAAAATCACGTGAATTCGAACTCATACTTCATGGGCAAAAAGACGTAAGAAACGAGGAATCTGGAACGAGAACAATCTGGAAGATTTTTGCTTGCCATTTTTCTTGTTTTTATCTCTAAACATGAAAAAATATCAGCCAAAATTTAATGCGGATAATTTTTTTAAATTATACGACTACAATAACATACAACTTAAATACACATTTTATACAAAATTTATACAATATGTATTTTGTATATTTTGTATCTGATTTATACATAATAAAAACAAATTTCATACAACTAATTATATATTATACAACTTATCTACAATTTTCATATATTATTTCTACTCAGTTATATACAACTACAATATAAAATCACTTAAATATAATTTTTATACAAATTTTATACAATATGTCTTTTGTATATTTTGTATCTAATTTATACATAGTAAAAACAAATTTTATACAACTAATTATATACTCCATTATACAATTTATCTATAACTTTCACACATTATTTCTATCCAGTTAAATACAACTACAATAACATACAACTTAAATACAAACTTTATACAATATATCTTTTGTATATTTTGTATCTGATTTATACATAATAAAAACAAATTTCATACAACTAATTATTTATTATACAACTTATCTACAATTTTTATACATTATTTCTACTCAGTTATATACAACTACAATATAATATCACTTAAATACAATTTTTATACAATGTTGTTCAACTTTCATACGATAGTTAAATCAATGAATAAAAGAAAAATAAATAAACAACAGAATATAATTTTTCTACAATTTTTCTACAATTTCTGCAATATAATGTATGTCATGTCTTCTTCTTCTTCTTCTTCTTCGAGTTTCAATCTGAAATTCAGCCAAAACCAAGTTTAATCTTCACCAAAACCCCTCAAAATTGAGATATAAACTTCAAACCATATTCCCAATTATTTGCAACAATACTCAATCCTAACAAATAATGATTTTTGAAAATCTAAATTCGAATTCAAAGTTTTTTAATGGCTGTCAATGATGGAATTGCTGCTCTCTTTTCCTTTGCTTTATATTACTAAAATTTGGGATTGAGAGATAGAGAGAGACGTAGAGAGAATTCTCAATTCTTTGCAACAACATCCAATCCAAACAAACAATGTCTTTTGAAAATCCAAATTCAAATTCAAAGTTTCAAAGTTTTTTAATGGTTGTCAATAGTGGAGGGGTTACATATGTTCGCTGGTTTTAGAAGAGGAAATAGTGGGTGATTGAAGAGAAAATCGTGGGGTGTGATTTGATACGTGAGTGAGGGGGTGGGATTTGGAGAGAGAAACTTGGGGGGAGTGGGAATATACGGTAGAGTTAAATTAGGAGACTAATTAATACCATTAAAACCCCTAAAATATACATAAATGATAATTAAGTATATAAAAGGTAATTATATTAAAAGTTAAGCATGGAGAGTAATATAGTTTACTATATGACATAAGAATGTAAAAATCCCTTTTATAAACGGGTATATCATGTAACTTCCCCATAAGAAAACTATTCTAAATTGGGTTGAGCCCAAAGCAACTAACTAGTTTCTCAATTAATAGGCCCAATTCTTTAGCCCAGCTTACCTTGACCCGCTACAGAAATCAACTTTTAGACCTTGCTAAACTTCTTTATCACTGGTCGCCTTCTCATTTTGTAAACCTTTAGTGATTTTTTATTTTTATTTTAACAAGTTATTGGATGTTCAAATTATGAAAATTTAAGCTTTAGGGTATAGTTTAGCCTACCTGCATCTTTCTTCTGGGGAACTCCTAGCTTCTTCTTTCTCCGGCGAAATTGATTGGTAAGTTGCATTCATGTGTGTATCTCCATTTCTCCATATGGTTTACATGAATTTTGATTCAGTTCTTGCAACCCGTCTTTGTAATTTGAATGAATTCTTTTGTTCTGTGAAATTTGATTTGATGAGTCCTTTGAAAGGAAATTTGATAGATCTTTCTGTTGTCTCAATGGGTTTTCTTGAATTTACATGTTGTAACTGATAAGCTAGAGAGTCAAGTTGTTGAGATTAAGGTGAAGGTTTTTGGTATTTAGTGATGTGAGAAACTGTTTTGATGTTATTCCTTTAAAGAATATTCCACTTGATTTTCGAGCATGGCATGTACCAGGAAGTATGATAAAGCAAAAATTCTTATAAATTGCCTAATCTTACTCACTTGTGGGGAATGCTTACATTTTTCTTTTCTTTTCAAAATGTAAGCATTCCCCTCAAATCTGCGCCAAAAGAGGAAGAAAAGGGTTATTTCAGTTTCTGGTGTTTGCTACTGCACATTGCTCGTAGAAATACCTTAGTCAAATAGGTAGTCCATATTTGAGTTGTAAAAAGTTGAAATTCTATTCTTGTTCTCTTGATATGTGTGAAGATCATTGGCTTGATTGTATTGCTTCGATCTGAAAATGAACAAAAGAATCATGTTACACTTTGACATACCAATAACCCAAAAGATCAGATAAGGTACTCATTGCTTTGTACTTTTCCAGATACTGTAAAAGTGTGATCTGCTTTTCACAGGAAGACGATGCTACGCCAACTGCATAAGAAATTGTGTGGTAGAAAGGTGATTGTTACCCGAATGTACAGTTCTAAAGAATCAATGGAAGACAAACTCGATCCGCTGAATAGACTTTGTAAAATTATGATGTCTTGCCCAAAATTGGGCCTTGACACAGAGCTTGACCAAAGTGGGATTAGGATTTCATCAGAGATGCTTGACGATGCCCTTAAGAGATTTGAGAATGCTGGAATGCTTGCGTATCGTTTATTTGAATGGGCTGGGAAGCAACATAATTATGAACATAGCACGAGATCCTACCACACCATGATTGAATCTCTTGCCAAGATAAGGCAATATCAGATTATGTGGGATCTTGTAAATAAGATGAAAACCAAGGGAATGCTTAATATTGAGACTTTTTGCATAATCATGAGAAAATATGCTAGGGCGCAAAAAGTAGAGGAAGCTGTTTACACTTTCAATATCATGAACAAGTTCGATGTGCCCTCTAACCTGGCTGCTTTTAATGGCTTATTGAGTGCTCTATGTAAATCAAAAAATGTGCGAAAAGCTCAGGAGATTTTTGATAGTAAGAAACATGAATTTGTTCCTGATTTAAAAACTTATAGCATATTGATTGAGGGGTGGGGAAGGGCTCCCAATCTGCCTAAGGCAAGGGAAGTTTACAGGGAAATGATTGAGGTGGGCTGTAATGCTGATATTGTGACTTATGGGATCATGGTTGACATCCTTTGCAAGGCTGGCAGGGTCGACGAGGCCGTTGAAATTGTCAAGGAGATGGAGTTCAGCGGTTGCAGGCCAACATCTTTCATTTATAGTGTTTTAGTTCATACATACGGGCTGGAAAATCAGATTGAAGATGCGATAGATACATTCCTTGAGATGGAAAAAAATGGGGTTGAGGCTGATGTAGCTGTATATAATTCTCTAATTAGTGCTTTCTGTAAGGTAAATAAATTCAAAAATATCTATAGGGTTCTAAATGACATGCAATTGAAGGGGGTGACCCCCAACGCAAGGACTTGCAATATCATTCTGAGTGGTTTGATTGCTCGAGGTGAGACTGATGATGCTTTTAAGGTTTTCCGCAGGATGCTCAAAATTTGCGATCCTGATGCAGACACGTACACTATGATGATTAAGATGTTTTGCGAGAGGAATGAGGTGAAGATGGCTCACAAAGTGTGGAAATATATGAAACGCAAGCAATTTGTTCCAAGCATGCACACCTTTTCTGCATTTATTAATGGGCTGTGCGACAATGCTGATGTTTCTAGGGCCTGTGTGTTGATGGAAGAGATGATAGAGAAAGGAATGCGTCCTGGTAGGATGACATTTGAAAACTTAAGGCAATTACTTCTCAAGGAAGGGAGAGAAGATGTACTTGAATTCCTTCAGCTGAAAATAAATCATATGGTCAGGGAGCCCTTGTCTGATTAAGAAACCATCTGTAATGAATCTGACTATTCCTGATTAAGATTTGCAGTTGCCGAATCTGAGATCTAGAGTCAGAATATCAAAGTTCCTTGAACTGCTTCAGAGCAGAAAAGATTTCCGGGTCACATAACAACCGAGCTTGCTAAGGACTTCATCAGTGAGACTTATTCGGAGCGCTTAGCAAACTTTAAGTTGGGAAAATAAGGCCAGTCTCGTAAAATACTATAGTGTAGAAAAGGTATAGAGTATAACACAACTCTCTTTATTGTTGCTTAACTTGGTTCTCTAACTATATTTACCTCTTTTGGGTGCAGTTGGTTCCTTTCCTTTTTCAGATAACTTATAAAAGAAACTTTAGCAAGAAAAAGATGGTTCATGCAAGTGGTCTAAAAGCCAAGCACAAGCTCAGCATGCATGTAACAATACAGTTAGTTTTGGTGCCTTCTATCTATCTGCTAATGCATACCATGGTTTTGGTGGGTTATTGGTACTCAGGTCTACATATCCCATCTTCTGCATGTGTTATTTCTCTGCTGGATGTTTTCTTGATTTTTCATTCGCTGAAGAAAGGACAAAAATTATCTCATTTTGAAATTTGAGTTAAGACACATAAGAAATGAAGCTTTATACTAAAATGAATGTATTTATATTTCACAGTGGACAGCTCTAGTAATTTGTTTCTTTTCTCCTGAAAACTTCAATTTACCCTTTTTCTAAATCGTCAAAGGTACTTGTTTGATTGTGTCTTACCACTTCTTGTTCTACTGGTTCCGTGAAGTCAGTTTCTGCTGCTGCTGCTACGAATTCTCTTCTTCACGTTTCCTTTATGCTTTTCCCATTCTTTTTTCTGTCGAGGATCTTCAATCTGTATATTGTGCTCAGCCAACATGGGACTAGTTCAGTGCCTCTTGCAAAGAACTGAACGAACTAATGAAAGAAGCGAAAGAACTAACAGAGGACTAAATCTTCTGCCAAGGGTAATCCTGCTCTCATTTTTTTCTTCTACTTGTTACTTGATCCAGTTGATGTACTTTTATCCTAGTCTCAGCCTAGACTTCTTCTATCTGCGAGCCTTCTTTTTCCTTTCCTTTTTATTCTTTCTGCACCTACTCTCTCTCTCTCTCTACTGATCGTGTCTGGTTGCAAATCAGCAACACTACAATTGTACAGCTAGATCATTCATGAAAGTAAAGCATTTATCAATTAATCTTGATTATATTTCTTCATGTTTTGTTTCGTTTAGGAGTTTTGGGGGCTCGAAGACGATCAGATACCGTCCTAGTCTCAACCATAAACGATGCCGACCAGGGATCTGCAGATGTTGCTTTTAGGACTCCGCCGGAACTTTATGAGAAATCAAAATTTTTGGGTTCCAGGGGGTGTATGGTCGCAAGGCTGAAACTTAAAGGAATTAATGGAAGGGCACCACCAGGTGTGGAGCCTGCGATTTAATTTGACTCAACACCTCGTTAGGCTGTTAGCAGACTTTGGTCTCGCTATCTCTGCTCCTATTCCTTTGTATTGTGACAACAAATCAGCCGTCAGCATTGCCAAAAACCCGGTTTATCATGAGAGGACCTAGCATATTGAGCTTGATTGTCACTTTGTCTAGGAAAAGCTTGTTAGTGGTCTCATCTCTCTGCATTATATTTCTAGTGAGTCTCAACATCAGGATCTCTTGTGCAAGCTGGGAGTGTTCTCACCCTCCAGCTTGTGCAAGGTTCGAAGAAGAAATGGATCCAGGCCCACATACTCGATAGTATTAAGTCTTGTAATATTATTATAGAAAGAGCCATAATTGTAATAGATAGCCATTTTTTATTGTTTTAGTATAAAGAGAAAAGGGCCAGAAATGCCCTTAACCTATTAGAAATGGCTTAAAAATGACCTCCTTCCACCTATGAGTTCAAATTTGCCCTTAATGTTATTTTTAGGCTTAAAAATGTCCCCCTCTTAATGGAAAGATGATGTGGCATTAATGTGCATTTTAATTGAACATATGGCATTTATTTAGTGGTCCTCGTAGATTTTTTCTAACCCAACCAAAGATTCGACCCATCATCTAATAACCCGATGATATTTTTACTTCTCCTTTTGCAGTAATCCATGGAAATTTTTCACATGCTCAATAGAAATATCCTTTCTGGCCGCAACAATGAGTAGATGAACAGTCATCTTGTTTTCACTAGCAAAAGCTTCGGTTCTCCCAACCCAGCTTCTATTATTTCAAATAAGGTTCTTACTTTCCTCTTCTTTCTTCCTTCATTTTCCATCAGCAATAATAGAACACAAATTAAACAAAAATCAGTCTATCAAATTTTCATAAATTAAACACAAATTAACCAACACAACAACTGCCATAATTAAGCAACATTAATATTAGAACTAAAAGAGAAAATTATAAGAATTGAAACCAAAAAATTAACTTAAATCGGAGAACTAAAAGAACTAAGATAAAGAAGTAGTATCAAAACATTAGAAGAACTGAAATATATAAAATCTGAACTCAGAAAGCATATGGACAAACAAGGAAGGAAGAAGAGGAAAAAACTGTACTTGAAATAAAAGAGACGAAAATAATGGCAACGGATTTTCCAGAAACTTGGGTTAATTTTAAAAAAAAATCGGGTTATTAGAAGATTGGTCAAATCTTTTGGGTTGAGTTAGAAAAAATTTATTTGGATCACTAAATAAATGTCACATGTTCAATTAAAATACCCATCAATGTCATGTCATCTTTCTGTCAAGAGAGGGGCATTTTTAAGCCTAAAAATAACATTAAGGACAAATTTAAACTCATAGGTGGAAGGAGGGCATTTTTGAGCCTACGTTAAGGACATTTTTGGCCCTTTTCCGTAGTATAAATAGGTGAATAATGGTTAAGTTGTACAAGGAGAGACATATTATCAATATACACAGATTTTTCATTTGTCTTTCTCTCTAGAATATTCGATTTAGGGTTTTCTATCAAAGGAAAATCATGGATTTTGGCTCGATTATCTCCATTCTAACAGAAGTTAACTAAATTTTTGAATATTAAGTCTTTAATTTCTTATTTGAACTATGTGTAACTCTTAATATTTAAGAATTTAAAATCTGTTTTTTCTTACTTGAATTATGTAAAATAACTATACCACTTTTTATTTAATTCATTCGCAAAGAAGAAAAACTGAAAGTTTAAATTCGATTGATTATTATCAAATATCTAATGATATGAATGGATATCATTATGTCGCGAATAAAATTAATCTCTCCGAAGATTGGTTGGTTATTTTGTCGACCGAAAATAAAAATACAAAGGTTGATGTATTAAAGCCAAGATCTGGTTTTCATTATGTTGCCGTTACACTGTTACAAGATATTGTTAAGTACTATCAGTTTGGTTTAGGCATTTCAAGTTTAATAAGGATATATTCAAATTTTGTGAGAGTGTTGAAGATTTTATAGTTATTCCAATACAATCAGCTGCCTGTTGTCATTGAATGTTTAAACTTTATGCATGGCGGATTGAGAGTACTGTAAGAGCTAGGTTCATCTGACGTTCTGACATTGAATACAAATATATGTGAAAAATAATAAAATTTAAATAAATATTAAATTATGAACTCATAATTTTGAAAGTATAGTGCGTTAAATAGTAAGAACTTAGACCATCTCCAACCCTAACACCAATTTCACACTAAAATGGTATAACACCAAATTTACTCCAACCATTACACCATTTTTTACACCAAAAAATGATATTTCTTCTCTCTTCTATATTATATTATTATCTTCTATTTAAATTTTATTTTTTATTTCCTTCAAACAAATACTATCTTTTTTCTTTTTTCCATATTCATTATATATAATTCACATTCACCACTTATATAATCATTTATTACAAAATTATTTTAAAGGATAAATCAACTAAAAGTGAAATCATTGATAAAAGATAATTAAATAAATATTACATCATAGTCAAATTTAATTGACGAACTTGAATTCCATTGACGATCCAAATCTTCGTGAATTTTTACGACAAGAACAAAAACGAATAATCGATAAAAGAAGTCAACAATCTCAACAACCACAAGCACAACAATCATCTACCCCGTTTTCTCAGTATTTTGGTAATTTTAGTGCACCTGAAAATGACATAGGGGATTACTAAACTTATATTTTATGTTTTTTTAATGTAATTTCAATTTTAATGTATCCTCCTTTAATGTACTTTAGTTATAATATATTTTTATTTTATGTATTGTTAATTTTCTTTTTTAAATTTTAGTTTTCACTTTTCAATTTTAGCAACATTAGATATCTTACATTTGCATTTTTTATTTTTAAATAATGGTTATATTTCTTTTTATACAATTATAATAATAATAATAAAATTAACTTATAATTTTATATAAATATAATATATGCAAAAATTAATATATCAAAAAAAATAGGATATAAAATTAAAATTATAAAGATCTTAATATAAAAATTAATTATATACACAATATATGATAAATTAAAAGTTCAAAAAATAAAAAGATGAATAAAATAATAATAAATCAAATTTGGTGTGATGAATAGTGTTGCACCAAATTTGGTGCAACACTATTCATGCACTATAATGGTGCAAGATTTGGTGCTCCATTGGAGCAAAAAAAATACCAAATTTGGATTTGGTGCAAAATTTGGTGCAGCCTTGGAGATGGCCTTAGTGGTTGCACCAAATCAAACTAAAACTCATTAATTATAATTTAGTTTCTATGAATCCGATTCTAGCAATATGCTTTAACAAGGTTCTGTAATTCAAGTATACTGGCCAAGTCTAATAATAAGGCATTTATAGAATTTCGTATGACAATATTTCTTTCTTTACTAAGTTAGCTATATAAGATGTCTTATTTTTAATTTTTAGGCATTGACGCATTTTCCTTTATTTTTTTAATTTTATAAAGCATTTTAATTAATATTTATTAAAGCTTTATATTTAATGATATGGGGTTCTGTGATGACCCGATAGGTCATCTTATGTTTTTGAACCTAACTCTGCACTTTGAAGCCTTAAAATCTCATTTTTATCCTCCTTGATTTGCGTGCACAGTTCGGGTGTGTTTCCGGAAAGCTTTCATGTTAAAAACCGAAGAAATTCTTGCTTTCAAAACCATTTGAGTTGACTTTGGTCAACATTTTGGCAAACAGACTCGGATTCATGTTTTGACAGTCCCAGTGGGTCCGTATCCTGATTTGGGACTTGGGCGCAAGCCCGGAATCGAATTCGGAAGTCCCTAGCCCGAGATATGGGACTTCGTTGAAATTTGAAAGTTAAAAGCTTAATGAATTTGAAATGTTTGATCCACAGTTGACTTTTTGGATATCCGATCCGTATTTTGGTTTCGGAATTCGGTATAGGTCCAATACCATATTTATGACTTTCTGTGAAATTTGGTGAGAAACGGAGTTGGTTTGACGTGATTCGGATATCCGGTTGTGAAAATAGAAGTTTCAAAGTTTTCTTGAAAATTTCATTTGATTTGGTGCTTAATTCGTAGTTTTAAGTGTTATTTTGGTGATTTGATCGCGCGAGCAAGTTCATATAATATTTTTAGACTTGTGTGCATATTTGGTTTGGATCCCCGAGGGCTCGGGTAAGTTTCGGATAGGCTACGGAGTGAAATTTGACTTAGAAAATGTTGCTGCTGTTTCAGTTCTGTTGCAGGCCTCTAATCTCGCATTTGCAAGATCAGGTATCGCATTTGCGACCTCAGCTGGGTTCGCATTTACGAAGAGTAGCTGTGCCACCACATACTCGCATTTGCGAGGCTAGAGTTCGCATTTGCGTACCTATCCTGTCCGCTTTTGCGAAGGTAGAGTCACATTTGCGGCTCAGTACTAATTTGAGAATCTTCGCATTTGCGAACGGAGGGCCGCATTTGCGAGGGTTGCAGGGTTTGCATTTGCGACAGTTTTATCGCATTTGCGATCACTGGAATTTCTGAAAGAGTTCGCAATTGCGACCTCTTTCTCGAAATTGCGATGCGAACATCGCATTTGCGACATCTGCAACTGGTAAAATATGACTTAGACGGGATTTTTGGTTCATTGTACAAATTTTCAAACTCAAGAACCCTAGAGGCGCTTTTCCAAAGAACTTTTCTTCCCCAAATCATTTGTAAGTGATTCTAAACTAGTTTCTTTTAATCTTTCACTACTTTTCCTAAGATTTCAACCTAAAATCTAGAGTTTTCATGGTGAAAATGGGGGGGGGGGTGGTTGGTTGGTAGAATTAGAAATTTTTGAAAAATAGGGATTTACACCTCAAATTGAGGTCAGATTCCAAAATAAATTATATAATCGGGCTCGGGGGTGAACGGGTAATCGGGTTTTGGTCAGAATTTCGGGTTTGGACCAAGAGGTCCCAGGTGTTGACTTTTATTGATTTTTTTAATGATGACTTAGATTGAGTTCTTTACAATCGTGGGTAGTTCCTAAGGCTTAATTTAAATCGTTTGGTTGGTAAACTACTAGATTCTATTGGTTCGAAGGCTTGTTTGAAAGGCAAAGCGATGGTTGAGCTTTGAGTTTTGTCTTTGGAGCGAGGTAGGTATTGTGGTTAATTAACCTTGACTTGAGGGATTAGGACTTATTTTTTTATTTGCTACGTGTGTAGATGTTGGGTACAACGTATATGTAAGGTGACAAGTACTTATGCGTTGTTGTCGGGTTATAACATGCGGTTGTGACTTGTTCTTGTAATTGTTGCTTTCCTTAATCATATTATCCATGCTTAGACTAGTTAATTGTAAATTGATCGTTCTTATCATGTTTATGAGCTTTGGTGATAATTGATTATGGATTTCGAGTTGAGATTGGTATTATGGGACCGTTGTTGAAGTAAGGATTACACTTGTTGATCCTATCTCCCTATTTTTACTTGTTCATTGTTATGTGGTAAGGAAGAGTGTTAATGCACGGAGGGTGATATCGTGCCGTATGTGAGTGTTAATGCACGAAGGTTGATGTCGTGCCATATTGTGAGTGTTAATGCACGAAGGGTGATGCCGTGCTATATTGTGAGTGTTAATGCACGAAGGGTGATGCCGTGCCATGTTTTGAGAGTTAATGCACGAAGGGTGATGCCGTGTCGTTTATGTTGAATTATATGGTGAGGTTGAGAGCAAAAACACGAAGGGTGATGTCGTGCACTTTTCTTTACTGTGTTTAATTGTTTTCACTAGTTCTAGGCATATGGATTGTTCTAGTTATCATTTCTACTGTGCATCTCTAATCTCGTATCCCCCTCAGCATGTCCCCCTCCCGGTATTACTTGTCTAGCTTCTATTTGTTGTTATTTTGTACATATACTATTAAATTACACAGGTTTATTATGTAGGTGTCTTGTCATAGCCTCGTCACTACTTCGTCGAGGTTAGGCTCGACACTTACTAGTACATGCGATCGGTTGTTCAAAATCTATACTCTGCACTTATTGTGCAGATTTTGGTACCGACCCTAGCTGATCGTGAGGTTAGCAGCTGGACTTGTTCATCAGGAGACTCAAGGTAGATGTGTTGGCGTCCGTAGACCCTGGAGTCTCTTCCTAGTCTTATTATTTTACTGTTCTTTTCTTTTAGAACAATGTATTTTCTTTCTGATTCTGTTTGTAGTAAATCATACTAGTTCGTGAGTTATGACTCCAGATCCTAAATGTATCAGATGTTTTGGGTTTTATGTTATTCTGCAAACCAATTTTAGATTCTATTTAGCTTAATTGTTCTTGTTATTAAAATTGGCTAAAGTTGACATTAAGAATCCTCTACCGTTAGCTTGCCTAGCAAGTAAAACATTAGGCGGCATCACGATCCCGAAAGTGAGAATTTCGGGTCATGACAAGTTGGTATTAGAGCTCTAGGTTGCCTAAGCCTTACAATTCACGAGCAAGCTTAGTAGAGTCTAGAGGAATGGTACAGAGATGTCTGTACTTATCTTCCAGAGGCTATGAAGTTTAGGAACAAGTTTCACTTCTATTCTTCTCTGTTGTGCGATTTTGGTTCTCTCATTACTAATTGAACTCTTCTACTCTTAATCTCTCGCAGATGGCGAGAACACGCACCTCATCTTTGGCTGGGCAGTAGCTAGAGCCCTAATGGCAGCTCCTACGATGGGTAGAGGTCAAGACCGAGGTCGTGCCAAAGGCCGAGGCAGAGCAAAGCTCAGCCCAGTGCTCGAGTAGCAGCACCAGCAGCGGAGCCTAAAGTGGAGTTTTATGAGGAGGTTCAAGACCAGACTGTGCCAGTTGGACCAGCTTAGGTATCGGAGGGGTTCATCGCCACCCTAGTGCTTCAGGATGCTTTGGTCCGTTTAGTGGGCCTTATGGAGAGTGTGGCATAGGGCGACACATTCCCTATGGCACCAGCCGTCCCTCAGGATGGGGGAGGAGCACAGACTCCTACTACTCACACTCTGGAGCAGATGTCTCCCCAGTTTCAGACTCTAGCAACTCAGCTAGTAGGGGTAGTTCAGCCGGTAGCTACAACATAGGCCGGTGATGGACCAACTATGTTTTCTGAGGGCTTATTAAGATTGGACAAGTTTACCAAGCTCTTCCCAGTTCACTTCAACGGTGCACCTTTTGAGGACCCATAGGATTATCTTGACCGCTGCCATGAGATGCTGCGGAACATAGGGATATTGAGACCAATGGGGTCGATTTTGCTGTGTTCTAGATGATGGGCTCCGCCAAGAGATGGTGGAAGGACTTTGTATCTACTAGACCACCTAGGTTGCCTGCTCTTACTTGGGACCCGTTCTATCAGATATTCCTTGAGAAGTTCTTTTCTGTCACATTGAGAGAGGACGATCGGAGGCAGTTCGAGCATCTTCAGCAGGGTACTATATCTGTCACCCACTATGAGACCCGCTTTGTGGATCTGGCCCATCATGCTATTCTTCTGCTTCCTACCGAGAGAGAGAGATAGGGTAGGGAGGTTTATTGAGGGACTTGCTCAGCCTATCAATTTGTAGATGGCCAAGGATACTGGAGTGAGATTTCTTTTCAGATAGCTGCCAATGTCGCCAGGCGAGTCGAGATGATTCTAGCACAGAGGGGAGGTCAGGGGTCTTACATGAGGCCTTGTCATTCTGGTGGATTTAGTGGTGCCTCATCTGGAGGAAGGGGTACTTTTGGTAGATGCCATCTTCCCAGGCCATTTCATTCAGCACTCCAGGCATCCCATGGTGCTTCAGGTGGTCGTGGCGCGCATATGCCTTATTCATATCAGCTAGCCTACAGTGTACCACCAGCTCCTATTAGTACGCCTCCGCTTCAGAGTTTTCAAGGTGGTTACTCAAGACGACAAAGTCAGTTTCAGGGTCAGCAGTCACAATAGCCGAGGTCTTGTTATACTTGTTATGATCCGAGGCACATTGTTAGATTTTGCCCTCGAGCATCGAGCAGTTCTCAACATTAGGGTTCTTGTGCCATGGTCCCGGCACCAGGTGCTTCACCGCCTGCTCAGCCAGCTGGGGGTAGGGGTCAGGCAGCTCGAGGTGGAGGTCAGACCATTAGAGGTGGAGGTCAGGACACTAGAGGTGGAGGCCAACCAGCCAGGGCCTGTCCTTGAGATGTAGTTAAGTGGTGGGGCCTAGTCCCGATGCTATGCCTTTCCAGCCAGGCCTGAGGCTGAGTCATCTGGCGCGGTTATCACAGGTACGTTTCAGTTTGCAGTAGAGATGCCTCAGTTCTATTTGATCGGGGTTCTACTTATTCTTACGTGTCATTCTATTTTGCTTCATATTTGATTGTACCTCGTGATTCATTGAGTGCTCCTTGTATGTGTCCACATCCATGGGTGATGCTATTATTGTAGATCGTGTTTATCGTTCGTGTGTGGTTACCATTGGGAGTCTTAATACTCGTGTAGATCTCCTAGATCTCGATATGGTCGATTTTGATGTCATTTTGGGTATGGATTGGCTATCACCTTATCATGCTATATTGGATTGTTACGCTAAGATGTTGACCTTAGCCTTGCCGAGGTTGCCTTGATTAGAATGGAGAGGGACTCCTAGCCATTCTACCAGCAGGGTTATCTCTTATGTGAAGGCTCGACATATGGTCGAGAAGGGGTATCTAGCTTATTTGGCTTATGTCCGTGATTCTAGTGCGGAGGTCTGGCTACCATCAGTTTGAGGATTAGGGCATCCGATGTCCCTAAGACAACTTTTCGGACTCGGTATGTTCATTATGAGTTTCTAGTGATGTCATTTGGGTTGACAAATGCCCCAACAACATTTATGGATTTGATGAATCGAGTGTTCAAGCCCTACCTGGATTCCTTTGTGATTGTGTTTATTGATGACATCTTGATCTACTCCCGCAGTCAAGAGGAGCATGACCAGCATCTTTAGATCGTTCTTCAGGCTATGAGAGACAACCAGTTATATGCTAAGTTTTCAAAATGCGAGTTTTGGTTGAGATCAGTTGCTTTCTTGGGGCACGTTATGTCAGCGGAGTGTATTCAAGTAGATCCTAAGAAGATTGAGGCAGTTGGGAACTAGCCTAGACCCACTTAAGCTAAAGATATTCGGAGTTTCTTAGGATTGGCGGGTTATTACCATCAGTTTGTGGAGGGGTTCTCATTTATAGCAGCCCCGTTGACCAGGTTGACCCAGAAGGGTGCCCCGTTCAGACGGTCAGACAAGTATGAGGCGAGCTTTCAGAAGCTCAAGATTGCTTTAACTACAGCGCCGATGTTGGTGTTGCCCATAGGTTCAGGGCCTTATACAGTATATTGTGACGCATCTCATATTGGACTTTGTGCGGTATTGATGCAGGATGGCAGTGTGATTGCATATGCGTCACGGCAAATGAAGGTTCACGGGAAGAATTAGCCTGTTCATGACTTAGAGCTGGTAGCCATTGTTCATGCGCTGAAGATTTGGAGGCACTATCTTAACGGCGTGTCGTGAGAGGTATTCACAGATCATCGGAGTTTGCAGTACTTGTTCAAACAAAAGGAGCTCAATTTGAGTCATAGGAGGTGGTTGGAGCTATTGAAAGATTATGATATCACCATCTTGTATCATCCTGGGAAGGCCAATGTGGTGGCTGATGCTTTGAGTAGGAAGTCAATGAGTATGGGCAGCCTTGCGTACATTCCATTCGGTGGGAGACCGCTTGCATTATGTTAGTTTGTATGAGTCCACCAAACAGTAGAGTACCTGGTCCTCTACGAGATTCTGCTGAGAATGCTAATAAACTGTAAGTAAATGAGACAAGGGATTTTTACGTGGAAAAATCCCACACAAGGTGACCAAAAATCACGACCTACACCTGTAGGCTTTTAACTTCACTAACTTATAAAAACCTATTACAAGCCACTTTTTAATGACTCCATTACAAAGAATTCAACTCAACTAATTTTTGGTACTCTTACCACAAGCCACTTTGTGACTCCCTAGTTACAAAGACTTTCACTAACTTGTGATGCTCTCACCACAAACCACTTTGTCACTCTACAATTACAAAGGCTTTTGCTTATGACTAGACCTAGTCACAACATAAACTCAAATAGTTTACAGATTTTACAAGAAGATTCCTAATCAACGCTTCTAGCTAAGCAATTTAGGAAATACAATAATTACAATAACAAAGTTACATCTCAACTAAGGACAACAAAATACTGACTTTAGGAACTGGTCCGTAGTAGCGTTCAACTTTGTTCTTCAAGCTTGTGAGAATTGATTTCTCTATTTTTGCAAAAGGCTTGAATAAGAAACTGAAACATTCAAGTGATGTTTCAATATAACCTCATTGTTGGTACACCTTGATCACATCACTTAAATGATGCGATCACTTTAGTTGGTCAAGGAATGAGTGGGCACTGGAAACAGTGTAGGATGTCATTTCGTTTCCAGTTGTGTCCAATTGACTTTGTATTACTATGAGGGAATCACAAGGGTATCAGGTCCTTGTTTGGTTTCCTAGCTCCTGAAGTTGTAGCAGTTCATATTTAGCTGGAATCCGTCAAACTTGCAGTATAGTCCAAGTGGGTTAGGTTCCTTATCTGGTTCTTAACAGTAAATTTGTTAGATCATCAAAACATAAGGCAAGGACATTTAAAACCCATCAATTTCCCCCTTTTTGATGATGATAAACTTAACATTGATAACGTGGATTTAGAGCAGTGAGAACCAGATTAAGTAATAGGAGAACACAAGTTTCACAATTAGTTCCCCTTTACTTTATGCCTTCCTTATTTCTCATTTTAACTACTACACATTTTTGAGAACCAGATTAAGTAAAAGTTCCACAATTAGTTCCCCCTGACTTTATTCCCCCTTTTGGCATCATTAAAACGGCACAAATAGATAAACAACATAAAGAAGTCTAGCCGAGCTAACTCATGCCACATATGTGCACACAACATGATAGAGAAAAGAAACATAGAAATTAAGCATTTAGATAATAAAAGAGGATAGATTTGATACTGATGAAAATTTTATATGCCTTTTCTTAAAAAGCAACGACAACATTGGACTGTTAAGACGGGAGCAACACTGTTTCATCCCAACCATATAAAAAAAAACAAAAACAAAACATCTGCCAAACAAGAAAAACTTTAAAAAAAACATTTCCAGAAACTAGTCACTGAAGGGGTAATTAGGGGGCACTAGGAGTAAAGGGCTTGGAAGCTGCAGCAAGTGTTTGCATAACAAGGTCTATTCGGGCATTGGCCGACTTTTGCTCATTGAGCAGTTCTGCTTTCAGGTTCTCTACTTGCACCCTGAGATCAGGATTCTCTTTTGTCAAACGATATACTTCATCATTTGACGCCAGAACCCTTTGGGCTTGCTGACCTTCTAGGATAGCATTCCTGGTCTTCAACCGACGAATTTCCTCAGCTACACTATTCCGAGCATTAATAAGCTGTGAGACGGTTGATGTACTTCTTAGTCCCCCATTCTTTTCTATGCACTTGCATTCTTCCAAAGTTGTCTGTGAGAGAGTCTGCTTCTTAGTCCCCACCTTTCCTGGCCCCAGTGGCACTTCAAAGAATTTAAACACTCGCGTAAGCAAGAACCCATAGGGAAGGCCATGATTACCATCTTTGAAGGTGGAAACCTTTTACATGTGTTCAATCATAATAGTAGGCAGACTCATAGGAGTAAAGCTATCTAGTTGCTCCATCAAGAACAAGTCAGACTTAGAAGTCACTGACCTCCTCTCAGCTCGAGGCAATAGAACTTTGTTAACTAATTCGAACAACAACTGATAGACAGAAAGTAGTGCTTTCTTATGGATCTGGTCCCCCTTCTGGTTTGCATTGTCTTTTACCACGGCATTTTTGAAGTTAAACTGACACACATCCTTTACACTAGACACACCAGCTGTAGGAACTTTAAGAATCTCTCCAAGCAACTTTATATCGAACACGATGCCCACTCCATTCACCACAGCATAGATATGGTCTGTCTCAACGGGAAAGAGGCTAGCAAAGAAGCTTTGTACCTCATCCTCATATACCTTAGGTGCATCTATTTGGAATAGATGTGCCCATCGTTGAAATTTGACCATTTCAAGAATTTGTCGCATACCAGCCATCTCAGAGATTGTTGGGTCAAAAGTACGACCCAGCAGAACCTTTTGGTGCCTCAGGTGTTCTGAGATGAGGATGACTTCACTTCTCATCCTCTTCACAGAACCAAGGTCTCGAACAATTTCAGACTTGTGTTTGTCGGACTTCTCACCACTTAATTTCCCTTTTCCCTTGGATTTGACCAACACATCCTCATCAAACATCGAGAACTCACTCACCACCTCCTTCAACTTAGAGCTAGAAGTTGACCCCTTCTCTATTGAAGCATGCTACTTCTTTTTTTGAGACCGTCTAACCAGTGAATTAGGTTCATCTAGGGTTTCCTCTTCCATCTCTACCACAGGAATCCCTTTATCACTTACGGGCACATCATCTTTCACCGCTTCTGCCTTTGCTTTTTACTACTTTTTCTGCTCTTTTGAAGGGCAGAGTCGTTGGCCTCCTTAGCTTGCAATCTGGTAGTAGGTCATTTGATGGAGGGCTCAAGAGTGGATACAACCCTCCACTTAACTATGAACGCATCATAAGCCACATTATCTAGATCCTCCTCATCACTGGACCTCATCTCAGGTACCTGTATGTCCAAAGGCACAACAGAGAATGCAGGAGCAGAACTGTCCTGGTCATGAGAATCCTGACCTAGGTCCTCCGGAAAAGGATCAGGTTCCTCATGTGAGGTCCCAGTAGCTTCTGCTAGTGCAGCGCCTTCAGCATTTACAATAGCCCATTCGTCCCCCACACCTTATACCTCGTTTTTTTGAGAGATGATCTCATGCAGTACACTATCAGTAGACACCATAAAGACAGTTACAACATTGTCTACCTCAATTGGCACTACTGCCACTACGGAATTGGTAGCAACAATGGCAGAACCCTCTGTGACCTCAGGATTTTGACCTTGTTCTCCACTTGATCTTTGACTAATGGGATTCTCAGAAGATGGAGAGAATGGATCAACAATTTTAGGGGTTTCTGAAATATAGAGAGATGGAGAATCTGGGTGAGGTATGATTTCAGCTTGAAGGGTAAGAGTGGGTAAGAAAGGCTCAGTAGAGACGGAAGTCTCCATAGGCTTATCAGTAGTAGGTACGACTGAGGCAGGGAGGTCGGAGTTTGTCTCAACCATTGAAAAAATGGTGTGAAAATGCTTTGGGAAGTTCTAATGGAGGACTTATGGTTAGGGAGAAGAGGAAAAGGTTTTTTATGAGGAGAGGATAATTATAAAGAGAGAGAAATAGGCAACGGTTTTGAAACAACGGTTGGGCGTGGAGAAGTGCAACATTTCAGAGGGAGATGGAACAATTTGAAATGAAGAGACGTGACATCAGGATCTAAAACGTTGAATGACATGGCAGTTGTGTTTTGTACCTTTTTAAGATGTGTATTAAAGGATGCACAGAACTACTAACCTTTGGTACAAGAACCAGGTTCTTGACCTGTTATTTGAAAAAATTAATCCTCGTTTATCTTCCATGCACTGCATCTACAACTTCTATACTCATTATGCGTATTTACCTGCAACGGTATTGAAGTGAGTTAGACAACGCCAGAAAACACTTTTAGCCAATTTTTCTTGGAGATGGTTTTCATAGCCAAATAATGGGGATTCAGGTTCTCAATTGGGCTTTAAAAGCCCCAACTTCACTCTTTTTCTTTCAAAATGTTCCCTACTTAATGCCTTTGTAAAGATGTCTACAATTTGATCTTCTGTGCTACAGAACTTCATGCATATCAATCCTTTCTCCACATTATCCCTCATAAAGTGATGCCTCACATCAATATGCTTGGTCTTTTTGTGTTGAACTAGATTCTTGGCCTTGTTGAGTGTACTTGTGTTATCATATAGAAGTGGAACACTCTCAGTGAGTACCCCAAAGTCCTTCAGTTGCTGCTTGATCCATAAAAGTTGTGCACAACAGGATGCTGCGGCTACATATTCAGCCTCAACTATTGAAAGAGCCACTGAGTTTTGCTTCCTTGTGCCCCGAGAGATGAGACATGAACCTAGGAAATGAGCCATTCTAGAAGTTCTCTTCCTATCTATAAGATAACCTGCATAGTCTATATCAGCATATCCAATGAGGTTAAAACTGTTACCTGTGGGATAATAAAGGACCAGGTCCTGTGTTCCTTTAAGATATCTCAGAATTCTTTTGGCTTCCTTCAAATGAGATTCCTTGGGATTTGATTGAAACCTTGCACATAGCCCCACACTGAAGACAATATCAGGTCTACTGCCAATAAGATAGAGAAGAGACCCAATAATACCTCTATACATGGTTTGATTCATAGGAGACCCTGCTTCATCCATGTCCAGTCGAGTGGCCGTAGCAATGTGAGTGTCTATCACTTTTGATGCTTTCATGTCAAACCTCTTCAAGAGTTCCCTGATGTATTTTTGCTGACAAATGAATGTACCCTTTGGGGACTGTTTTACTTGAAGACCCGAGAAGAAGTTCAGTTCCCCCATCATACTCATTTAAAACTCACTTCCCATGAGTTTTGCAAATTCCTCACACAGAGAATCAGTTGTTGCACCAAAAATGATATCATCAACATAGACCTGAACAATGAGCAGGTTCCTTCCCCGTTTCTTTAGAAACAGGGTGTTGTCAATTTTCCCTCTTTTAAAGCCATTTTCTAAGAGGAACTTTGACAGCCTTTCATACCAATCTAGAGGAGCCTGCTTCAGCCCGTACAATTCTTTGTCCAGTTTAAAAACATATTTAGGGTGTTCATGACATTCAAACACCGGAGGTTGCTTCACATAGACTTTTTCCTTTAGAAGTCCATTCAAAAATGCACTGTTGACATCCATTTGGAACAAGGTGAATTCCATATGATATGCCAAAGCGATTAGAATTCTAATAGCTTCCATGCGAGTGACCGGAGCAACGTTTCATCATAGTCAATCCCTTCCTCCTGATTGTAGCCTTGAACCACTAGCCTAGCCTTGTTCCTTGTGGTAATTCCATGTTCATCAAGCTTGTTTCTGAATGCCCACCTGGTTCCTACAATGGTTCAATCTGAGGGTCTGGGTACCAGGTGCCAAACATAGTTCCTTTCAAACAGATGTAACTTGTCTTGCATGGCTGTAATCCAGTCGACATCTTTCAAGGCTTCTTTAATATTCTTGGGTTCTATTTGGGAGAGAAAAGCTGAGAAGGCTAGTGAATTTTTGGCCTTTGATCTAGTTTGTACTCCGGAATCTAGAGGAGTAATGATGTTGTCCATTGGATGAGAGCTTTGGTGTCTCTAGTTAGATGTCTGAGGTTCATTTTGAGAGGATGTGGGTACGTTTGGCTAGTTTTCCAGCATTCTTCTCTCAGGTGCTAGTGGAGTTCCCTGAACTGCATCAACCACTCTTTCTTCAGCTTCAGTGGTTGTAATTGAAGTACTTAGCTCCATTGGAGATGAGGCAATATTATCTTCACTCAGATCTTTTACTTGACTCATCATATCTGCCTTTCTGTTTGTCATGTCAATGACTTTACCAGGGACTAGTAAGGGTTCTCCATCTTGATCTTCTTCAGCACTCTTCTCACAGAATGGATATGACTCATCAAAAATAACATGAACACTTTCCTCAACACATTGCGTCCGCTTATTATATATATTGTAACACTTGCTTTGAGAAGAGTAGCCCAGAAATATTCCTTTATCACTCTTGGTATCGAATTTACCAAGCTGATCCTTTCCATTGTTGAGAACATAGCATTTGCACCCAAATGTTCTTAGGTGAGTCAAGTTGGGTTTCCTTCCATTCAACAATTCATAGAGGGTTTTGTTCAGAAGTGATCTGATCATGCACCTGTTCACCAAGTAGCAGGCAGTGTTGACAGCTTCAACCCAGAAGTTCTTTGCAATTCCACTATCGATTAGCATTGTTCTTTCCATCTCTTCCAGAGTTCTGTTCTTCCTTTCTACTACTCCATTTTGCTGGGGAGTTCTAGGAGTTGAGAAGTTGTAAGTGATGCCATTTTCATTGTAGAACTCATCAAATTTGACATTGTCAAATTCTATCCCATGATTTGATCTAATGCATGCGACTCTGGACTCCATCTTCACCTGGATTTTCTTCACAAAAGCCACGAACACCTCAACAGTTTCATCTTTAGTTCTAAGAAACAGAGTCCATGTAAATCTTGAGTAGTCATCCACTATCACAAAAATGTATCTTTTTCCTCTTCTACTCTGCACTTTCATAGGGCCATATAGATCCATATGCAGAAGCTCTAGTGGCTTTGAGGTGCTCACATCTCTTTTAGACTTAAAGGAGGACTTCACATGTTTTCCTCTAGCACAGGCATCACAGACCTTTTGCACCTTGAATTTTGACATGGGCAGACCATGGAGCAGGTCCTTCTGAATTAGTTTGTTCAAAAGAGAAAAACTTGCGTGGCCCAATTTTTTGTGCCATAGTACAATATCATCATCAGCAGCTTTTAGAAAACTCAGATCACCACTTTGTAAGGACTCGAAATCAGCAGCATAGATGTTCTTATATCTTTTGGCCACAAGTACCACTTCACCAGTTACCAGATTGGTGACTGTACATATTTTGGATAAGAATTCCACCTTGTTTCCTTTATCATAGATTTGAGAGACACTCAAGAGACTGTACTTAAGGTCATTGACATAGTACACATTTTCAATAGAATGAGTGAGTGAATTCCCGACTTTTCCAACTCCAAGAATGTACCCCGTTTTCCCATTGCCAAAGGATATACTCCCTCCTTGCAGGTCTTTTAGTGAAATAAAGTCCATGGTGTTCCCAGTCATGTGCTTTGAACACCCACTATCCATGAACCATTGGTGACCGCTTCCTTTCACTGTTCCTTGCACAAGGAGATTAAGAGTTAGTTTTAGGAACCTAAGAAAGTTTGGGTCCCTTATGGTATGCAAGAGGATGAATAAGAGATCTCTTAGTCCATGCAGGTAATATGCGTTTTTTGTGAGTGGAACTTGGTCCCTCTTTTGTAGTCACCTTTTCAGCAAACACTTTGTTTTTCTGAATAGATTGATCCCTGGCCTGGCAATTTTCTTTGAAGTGCCCATTGTTCTCATATTGGGTACAAGGCCAGTTATCAAAGACAGTGGCGTACTTGGTGTGAGGGTTGTAAGAAGTTTTCCCCCTTTGGAACCCTATTCCCTGCCTGTTTCCACCACTATTAGTGTGCATGGCAGTGATAGCTTCTGAGGACCAAGTCCACTTTAAGGACTTTTCAAGATCATTATTTACTCTTTCCGGATCAGTTTGGAGGTGCTTGTTTTTTTTAATTTCAACACACATCCTAGTTCTCATAGCTATCACCTCATTTTCAAGCCTAATGTGTTCCTCACTGGCTATCTCCTTTCCTTTTCTAGAATTTTCCGGTTTTGACTTAGTCCGTGATCTCACTATTGTTTCCCTTAGGTCTGTAATTACTGCCAAAAGATCATTTTTTTTCTTTTTTGAAGTTTTCAATAGTTTCCTTATAGTCAATAACTACAACCACTAAGTCGTCTCTAGTTTGTTCAGATTCTCCTAGTTCTAAGGTCAAAGAATCCTTATCCTCCACAGGACTATGATAGGCATCAACTAAAACATGAGCTAAAGACACGAGTTTTTTTGGAGAATAGGATTTCAGATTTCTCTGAACATCCCTTAAATTTACCTCTTTGTTTCCATTGTCTTCATCATCATCTGATTGGGCCATAAAAGCAAAAGTTGAGTCATATCCAGTTTCCTTGCCTTCAACTGCCATCATGGAACTATCACCAGTATCAGGTTCATCTTCAGATTTACTAGAGGAATTCCCCCACGTTGCAAGAGCCGGTTTCACCATATTGTCAGTAGATCTTTTTCTCTTAAATTCCTTAAAAGGAACCGGGTTCATCTTAGTTGTTTTTGCATGGTTGTTCTTAGAGAATTCTTGCTTCAAGAGTGGACAATCTTTCATGAAGTGTCCAGGCTTCCCACACTTATGACAAAGATCATAGTTTTTTGGTTTCTTAGAGCTGCCCCTTTTTAGCATTTTTCCATTTCTTCTGACCATCTTCTAAAATCTTTTGGTTTAAGTAAGCCATGTCACTGTCCTCACTTGAGTCATTGTTATCAACTTTGAGTACTAGGTTCTTTTCCTTCTTTAGTTCTCTTCTTTCACTATCTATCTTCCTCTTCATCTCGTAGGTCTTCAAATTTCCAATATGCTCTTCTGTGGTCAGCTTCTGCAAGTCTTTTGATTTAGTAATAGCATTCACCTTACTTTCTCATGGTCTAGGCAGAATACTGAGGATTTTCCTCACTAGCTTGTTTCTAGGAATGGTTTAAAGTGAGTGTAACTCATTTATGATGGAAGTGAATCTTGTGTACATATCTTGAATAGATTCATCGTCCTTCATCCTGAAGAGTTCATACTCGGTGGTGAGCATATCAATCTTAGACTGTTTTACTTGGATAGTTCCCTCATGAGCTATTTGCAAAGCTTCCCATATCTTATTAGCAGTGTCACAAGTGGAAATTCTATTATATTCTTCAGGTCATATTCCACACACCAGAATTTTCTTGGCACAAAAATTCTTTTCTACAGCTTTCCTGTTTGCGTCAGTGTATTCTTTACTTGTTTTTGTCATTGAAAATGGGAGTTCTTCCAGTATCTTTGTTGTAACATAAGGACCATCACATATGATATCCCATAACTTAGAATCCTCAGCCATGATAAATTATGCATTCTTATTTTCCCCCACCCAGAGTATTGTCCATTGAACCTGGGTGGTCGGTATGTAGATTGACCTTCTTCAAAATTTGGTGGAGCATCCATAAAGATCCTTCCTAGGTGTTAGCTTGATAGGAAGAACCCGCTCTGATACCAATTGTTAGTTTGTATGAGTCCACCAAACAGTAGAGTACCTGATCCTCTATAAGCTCTGCTGAGAATGCTAATAAACTGTAAATAAATTAGACACGGGATTTTTACGTGGAAAAATCCCATACAATGGGACCAAAAACCACGACTTACACCTGTAGGCTTTCAAGTTCACTAACTTGTAAAAACCTATTACAAGTCACTTTGTAATGACTCAATTACAAAGAATTCAACTCAACTAACTTGTGGTACTCTTACCACAAGCCACTTTGTGACTCCCTAGTTACAAAGACTTTTACTAACTTGTGATGCTCTCACCACATGTCACTTTGTCACTCTACAGTTACAAAGGCTTTTGCTTATGACTAGACCTAGTCTCAACATAAACTCAAAGAGTTTACGGATTTACAAGAAGATTCCTAATCAACACTTCTAGCTAAGAAATTTAGTAAATACAATAAGTACAATATCAAAGTTATAACTCAACTAAGGACAACAAAATACTGACTTTAGGAACTGGTCCGTAGTAGCGTTCAACTTTGTTCTTCAAGCTTGTGAGAATTGATTTCTCTGTTTTTGCAAAAGGCTTGAATAAGAAACTGAAACATTCAAATGATGTTTCAATATAACCTCATTGTTGGTACACCTTGATCACATCACTTGAAATGATGTGAGCACTTTAGTTGGTCAAGGAATGAGTGGGCACTGGAAATAGTGTAGTGCAACAGAAATAGTGCAGGCGGTCACTTCGTTTCCAGCTGTGTCTAATTGACTTTGTACTGCTATGAGGGAACCACAAGGGTATTAGGTCCTTGTTTGGTTTCCTAGCTTTTGAAGTTGTAGCAGTTCACATTTAGCTGGAATCCGTTAAACTTGCAGTATAGTCCAAGTAGGTCAGGTTCCTTATCTGGTTCTTAACAGTAAGTTTGTTAGATCATCAAAACATAAGGCAAGGACATTTAAAACCTATCACATTGGATGTTGAGGCTTTGGCCAATAAGTTCGTGAGGTTGGTTGTTTCTGAGCCCAATCATGTTCTAGCTTGTACAGTTACTCGGTCTTCATTGTTTGAGAACATCAGGGAGTGACAGTATGATGACCCTCATTTTCTTGTTCTTAGGGACACAATGCAACACGATGATTCGAAGCAGGTTACGATTGGAGATGATGGAGTTTTGAGGATACAGGGTCATGTTTGTGTGCTGAATGTAGATGGACTTCGTGAGTGGATTCTAGAGGAGGCCCACGGTTCCTAATATTCTATTCATCCGGATACCGCCAAGATGTATCAGGACTTGCGGTAGAATTATTAGAGGAGGAGGATAAAGAAAGATATAGTTGCATATATAGCTCGGTGTCTAAATTTTCAGCAAGTAAAGTGCGAGCATCAGAGACATAGTGGTTTACTTCAGAAGATAGAGATTTCTGAATCGAAGTGGGAGTGTATCTGTTAGTTTATATGGATCTACCACACTATAGATTACCTGGTCCTCTATGAGGATCCACTGAAAATACTAATGAAATAGTAAGTAAATAAGACACATGATTTTTTATGTGGAAAAATCCCACTCAAGGGGACAAAAACCACGACCTACACTTGTAGGCTTTCAACTTCACTAACTTGCAATCACACTATTACAAGACACTTTGTAATGACTCTATTACAAAGACTTCAACTCAACTAACTTATGATACACTTACCACAAGTCACTTTGTCACACACTAGTTACAAAGACTTTAACTTATGACTAACTCTAGTCACTACATAAACTTGGAAGGTTTATGATTTTGGGTTTCCTAAAATACAACTTTTAAGAAAGCAAGATAGAAGTTACAAAGAAGAACAAATAAAAAGATTACAACTCAACTACGGATACACATAGACTCATTGTGGAGCCGATCCTTAGTAGAGCTGTCTTCTTGTTCTTGACACACTTGTGACTTCAATGTTGGATCAACTCTTTAATGATTGAGAGAATATCACTAAATGCTCAAGTGAATATCTTGTGCCTTGCACCATGTTGTTATACTACCAAAGACATCCCAAGGATGATGTCAGTTCATGGTTGGTATATGCCTCTTCCCAATGGGAAGTGACTGCTGCACTATCTGTTGCACTGTCACGTGTACAGTTGTAGGTAGGTACTTTCTACAGTTTCTTTCCAGCTGAATAGTTGACTTATACTTCTGTTAGAGAACATCCAGGGATCAGGTCCCTATCTAGTTCCTCTTTTCTCTTTATTTGCAGCAGTTCACATTAGCTGGAGTTCAGGTTGGACTTCGTTCATTTGAAATGTGTACCAAGTGTGTCAGGTTCCCTATCTGGTCCTTGACAGTAAGTTTGTTAGATCATCAAAACATAAGGCAAAAACATTGAAAACCCATCAATTTCCCTCTTTTTCATGATGACAAACTTAGGCATTGATAACATTTATTTAGAGCAGAAATAACCAGATGAGGTAACAGGAACTTCACAAGTTCCCCCTAACCTTTTGTTTTTGATTCCCCCTTAATCAGATCCCCCATTTCAATCAATTTCCATTGCATTTATACTATACTTTCCCCTTTTGGCATCATTAAAAATACACAAGCAAGCAAATAACATAAAGAAGTCTAACTCAACCAACTCATGCCACATATGTGTACACAACGTGACAAAAAAGAGAAACCAAAGGAAAATAGCATTGTACTAGCAAAAAGAAGAGATGTTTCATTGATATGAACAATGGACTGAGCAAACATGAGCAGTAACGATGAAATCCAACATGCCATCAACATCCACAAAACATCAGAATAGAAGACAACTGGGCACTGAGAGGTTTCTAAGGGGCACTAGAAGGGGGAGACTTGGAGAAAGAGGCAGCAAGGATTTTGAGAACTAGGTCCATACGGGCATTTGTAGACAACTGCTCTTCAAGTAGTTTTGTGCGAAGCTCATCATTTTCCTTTGACAAGAGGGAAACTTCTTCATTTGTGGAATTAACAAAACCAGGTCCCCTAATAGCTTGACTGAGCTGAGTTTCCAGTATGGCATTTTGAGCCCTCAACCTCCTGATCACTTCGGAAGCAGCATTTTGAGCATTGATCAGCTGAGAAATGGTCGAGGTGCTTCCACCAACCTTTTCTATGCACTCACATTCTTTCAGAGTAGTTTTAGAGAAGGTTTTCTTGCGTGTTCCAACTTTGGGATTAGCCAAAGGAACCTTGTAGAACTTGAACGCTCGAGTGAGGAGAAAGCCATATGGAAGCTCGTGATTGCCACCTTTAAAGTTTGACACCTTTTGCATATGTTCTATCATGATTGCTGGCTGATTGATCAGGACAAACTCATCAAGAGCCTCCATTAAGACCAGATTAGACTTTGAAGCGATAGACTGCCTCTCAACAAGAGGTAAAAGCACCTTATTGACCGTCTCAAAGAGAAGCTGATACTCAGGAAGTAGTGCCTTCTTATGCACTCGTTCCCCCTACTGAATAGCTTGCTCTTTCATGATAGCTCTCTTAAAGTTAGCTCCACCGGTACCCTTGACTGAGTACATCCCTTCACATGGAATTTGGAGAACCTTCCCCAATGCTGAAGCGCCAAGCACAATGTCTACTCTATTTACTAGCACACAGATATGATCCCCCTCAACAGTATATAGAGATGTGTAGAAATTTTGTACCGCAACTTCGTATACCTTAGGCACATCCTCTTGAAACAAATGATCACGTTTCTAAAATTCCACCATCTCCAGAACTTGCCTCATACCTACCATCTCTGAGATTGTCGGATCAAACATACAACCCCACAAGACTTTCTTAGTTCTCAATCTCTCCTACCAAAGACGATTGTCACTAGGTATGGTCTTCATAGAACCAGGTGCCCCTACAGTTTCCCGTTTTCATTTTCTGGACCCCTCAACAAACTTCCTTTTCAGGTTTACAACCCCCACAGTATCTCCTTTAGACATAGCTTGCTCAACTACAACCTTCTTAGACTTACTGCTACCCTTCATGGATGTTCCACTTTGTTTTTCAATAGCTTCATCGTAAGCTCCAACCACAGACTTCTGGATTTTTGTAGATTGTTTTACTAAGGAACTGTGTTCCTCTACAGCATCTTCATCAACCTGAACCACTGGAATGCTTTTGTCCGACACAAATTCCCCTTGTTTCATCAACTTATTCTTCTTTTTCTTAACACTCCTCTTACTTTTCTACAAGGCAGACTCGAAAGTCTCTTTCTGCTGCAACCTAGTAGTGAGTCATTTGGAAGAGGATTTAGGAGTCTCTATTGGTTTGCGCATCTTAAACCGCGTGCTGAAAACCATGTCATCTTCATCAATAGGGATCTCACTGGGTGGAATGGATTCTAAGGGCTTAGGATAAATAAGAGGTTCCTGAGTTGATTTAACTGGAAGAGAATCAGGTTCGCCAACAAGTTTTTCTGTGACCGTTTCATGTACTCGAGACTCGAAGAGTACCAAGGTTCTTTCATAACCTATGAATGGAGTTTCTTCCCCCTGAGACTCAGACAAGAGGAAGGCTCATTCATTCAAAAGACTCTCAGCAGCGATAGCCATGATATTGTGTGTTGCTTCCTTTTTTGGTGACTATGTAAGAGCCACTGAGACCAAAATGGAGGAGTTCAGATATTGATCAGGATCATTCTCAGAGACCTCTAACACCTGAGTGGCAACACTTCCTGAGTGTTCTTTGGTGAGATCGGAAGAAGGGGGAGACATGGGGTTTTCAACACATGGAATGGAGACAGAGTTTGACGGAGAAGGAAAAACAATAGGAAATGAGGAGGAAAAATGTGTGGGTGCAGTAGTATTGGGAGTAGTGGAAGAATGAATTTTTGGAGAAGACTTTAAGGATGATAGGGAAGTGGGAGTGGTGTTGATGGTAGGAGAAGAAAGAGATTGTTCAATTGCCATTGCATGAGGATTTGGTAGTGAATTTGAGTGAGAGAGAAGTTAAGAGAGGATCACAAAGATATAAAGGAGATGAAGATTCAGGACTGCTATGAGAGAGAGAGAGAGAGAGCTTTATGGGAAGAAGGGCTAATGATGAGAAGGGAGAGAAACAGGTTCTGAAGGGTTTTGAAACGGCGGTAGGTTTGTGGGAATACGTAACGTGCAGAAGAGGTGAAAGGATTTGAAAGACAAGACATGACATGCAGACTCTGAAAAGTCGGATGATGTGGCAGTTGAATTAATTTTGTTAACCTTTTTGAGAAAGCATGCGAAAAACAAACACATTACTACTAACTTATGGTACAAGAACCTGATTCCCGAACGGTTTTTGAAAAAGATTTTAACAGCTCTTCTTCGCAGTTCAACATTGTACCTTTAGCTTCTATGATCGTCATGTGTGTTTACCTGCAACGGTATTGATGTGAGTAAGGTTGGCCAGAAAACACTTTAACTAGTTTTACCTGAAGGTGATTTTCATAGCCAGTTGATGAGGTATCAGGTTCTCAATTAAGCTTCAATAGCCCCAACTTCTACCTGTTTCTTTCAAAATGTTCCTCGCTCAATGATTTGGTGAAGATATCTGCAATTTGATGTTCTTGTGCAACAAACTATCATATAAATAAGTCCCTTTTCACATTATTTCTGAGACAAAGGTATCTGACATCAACGTGTTTGGTCCTCTTGCTGGACCGGGTTCTTTGCCATGTTAAGAGCGTCTACTTCAGCTATTGAGAGAACCATTAGGTTGTATATCCTCGTACCCCATGAGATTAAGCATGATCCAATAGAATGAGTCATTCCAGATGTGCTCTTCTTGACCACCAGATAACCTTGTTTCCTTCAAAATGATGCAGTTCCTCTTGCATTGCTGAATGCCAATCAACATTCTTCAAGGCTTCCTTGATATTTTTTTTTGGGTTCTATCTGGGATAGAAATACAGAGAAGGCTAGGGAATTTCTGCATTTTGATTTTGTCTGAATCCAGAATCAAGGGGGTGATTATGTTATCAAGTTGATGGGATGTTTTGTGTTTCCACTTGGGGACTAAAGTTTGATTTGTAGTGGAACCGAGTAAATTAAGTGGATTTCCCTACACTCCTTATTCACCTACTTGTGGAGTAACAAGTCAGCACATTTCATTCCCGTGGTAGTTACTTATTCTTCAGAGCGATTGTTTGAGATGTACATTCGCGAGATCGTTCGTCTTCACGGTGTGCCCATGTCTATCATTTCTGATCGAGGTACGCATTTCATCTCGCATTTCTAGAGGGCAGTACAATGTGAGTTGGGCAAGCAGGTTGAGCTGAGCACAACATTCCATCCTCAGACGGACGGACAATCCGAGCGCACTATTCAGATATTGGAGGATATGCTATGTGCTTGTGTTATAGACTTTGGAGGTTCTTGGGATTAGTTCTTTCCACTTGCGGAGTTTGCTTACAACAACAGCTACGAGTTGAGTATTTGGATAGCTCCTTATGAGGCATTATATGGTATACTATGCCGATCACCGGTTGGATGGTTTGAGCTGGTGAGGCTTAGTTGTTGGGTACAGATTTGGTACAAGATGCCTTGGATAAGGTCGAGATTATTTAGGATAGACTTAGCATAGTTCAGTCCAGGCAAAAGAGTCATGCCGACCATAGATTTTGTGATGTTGCATTCATGGTCGGAGAGCGAGTGATTCTCCGGGTTTCACCCATGAAGGGTGTAATGTGGTTCGAAAAGAAGAGCAAGTTGAGCCCTAGATATATCAGACCTTTTGAGATTCTTCAGAGAGTGGGTGGGGTGGCTTACAAGCTCGCATTGCCACCTAGTGTATCAGTAGTTCATACGGTATTCCATGCGTCTATGCTCCGGAAGTATCATGGCGATCCGTCCCACATGTTAGATTTCTGCTCTGTCCAGTTGGATAAGGATTTGACTTATGAGGAGAAGCCAATGTCTATTCTAGCCCGGCAAGTTCGCCAGTTGAGATTGAAGAGTTATCCTTCAGTTCGAGTATAGTAGAGAGATCAGCCCGTCGAGGCATCTACATGGGAGTCCGAGTCATACATGCGGAGTAGATATTTCTACCTTTTCACAAGCTAAGGTACTTTTCTATGTCCATTCGAGGATGAACAATTGTTTTAGAGGTGGAGAATATGATGACCCGATAGGTCATCTTATGTTTTTGAACCTAACTCTGCACTTTGAAGCCTTAAAAATCTCATTTTTACCTTTTTCGATTTGCGTGCATAGTTCAGGAGTTTCCGAAAAGCTTTCATTTTAAAAAACTGATAAAAATATGAAGTCCTTGCTTTGAAAACCATTTGAGTTGACTTTGGTAAATGTTTTTAGCTAACGGACCTGGATTCGTGTTTTGATGGTTCGATGGGTCTGCATCATGATTTGGGACTTGAGCGTATGCCCTGAATCAAATTCGGAAGTCCTTAGCCCGAGATATCGGATTTTGTTGAAATTTGAAAGTTAAAGGCTTAATGAATTTGAAATGTTTGACCCATAGTTGACTTTTTAGATATTGGGTTCGTATTTTGATTTCGGAACCCAGTATAGGTCTAATACCATATTTATGACTTGTCTGTGAAATTTGGTGAGAAACAGAGTTGGTTTGACGTGATTCGGACGTCCAATCGTGAAAATAGAATTTTCAAAGTTTTCTTGAAATTTTTATTTGATTTGATAGTTAATTCGTAGTTCTAGGTGTTATTTTGGAGATTCGATCGCGCGAGTAAGTTCGTATGATATTTTTAGACTTGTGTGCATGTTAGGTTTGGAGCCCTGAGTGCTCGGGTGAGTTTCAGATAGGCTACAGAGTGAAGTTTGTCTTAGAAAATGTTGTTGGTGTTTTAATTCTGTTGCAGGCCTCTGATTTCGCATTTGCGAGATCAGGTATCGCATTTGCGACCTCTGCTGGATTCGCATTTGCGAGCTACTCATTGCTTTTGTGAAGAGTAGCTGGGCCACCGCATACTCGCATTTGCGAGGCTAGGGTTCGCATTTGCGAACTTGTCCTCTCCGCTTTTGCGAAAGCAGAGTTGCATTTGCGACTCAGTACTAATTTGAGAATCTTCGCATTTGCGAAGGGAGGGCCGCATTTGCGAGGGTTGCAGGGTTTGCATTTTCGGCTATTTTATCGCATCTGCGAGCACTAGGATTTCTAAAGGAGTTCGCAATTGCGACATCTTTCTCGCAATTGTGATGTTAGCAAATGCGAACATAACATCACATTTGCAACATCCGCAGTTGGGTAAAGCGTGAGTTAGACGGGATTTTTGGTTCATTCTTCAAATTTTGAAACTCAAGAGCCCTAGAGGCGATTTTCCAAAGAAAATTTCTTCCCCAAATCATTTGTTAGTGATTCTAAACTAGTTTCTTTCAATCTTTCACTATTTTCCCTAAGATTTTAACCTAAAATCTAGAGCTTACATGGTGGAAATTGGGGTTTTTTGGTAGAATTAATTGAAAAATAGGGATTTAGACCTCAAATTGAGGTCTAATTCCAAAATAAATTACATAACTAGGCTCGGTGGTGAATGAGTAATCGGGTTTTGGTCCGAATTTCGGATTTGGACGAAGCGGGCCCGGGTGTTGACTTTTTCAACAATGACCTAAATTGAATTCTTTATAATTGTGGGTAGCTCCTAAGGCTTAATTTGAATTGTTTGGTTGGTAAATTGCTAGATTCTATTGGTTTGGAGGCTTGTTTGTAAGGCAAAAGGGTGGTTGAGCATTGAGTTTGGTCTTTGAAGCGATGTAGGTGTCGTGGTTAACCTTAACTTGAGGGATTAGGACTTATTTGTCTATTTTCTATGTGTGTATATGTTGGGTACAACGTATATGTGAGGTGACGAGTACTTATGTACTGTTGTCGGGTTATAGCATGCGGGTGGGACTTGTTCTTGTAATTGGTTATTTCTTTGATCATATTATCCATGCTTAGACTAGTTAATCGTTAAATTGATTGTTCTTATCATTTTTATGAGCTTTGGTGATAACTGATTATGGATTCCGAGTTGAGATTGGTATTGTGCGACTGTTGTTGAAGTAAGGCTTACGCTTATTGATCCTATCTCCTAGTTTTTACTTGTTCATTGTTATGTGGTAAGGGATAAGGCTTACGCTTATTGATCCTATCTCCCATTTTTTACTTGTTCATTGTTATGTGGTAAGGGAGAGTGTTAATGCACGAAGGATGATGTCGTGCCGTATGTGAGTGTTAATGCACGAAGGGTGATGTCGTGCCATATTGCGAGTGTTAATGCATGAAGAGTGATGTTGTGATATGTTTTGAGAGTTAATACACGAAGACTGATGACGTGCCATTTCTGTTGAATTATATGGTGAGGTTGAGAGTAAAAGCACGAAGGGTGATGCCGTGCACTTTTCTTTACTGTGTTTATTTGTTTCCACTAGTTCTAGGCATATGGATTGTTCTAGTTATCATTTCTGTTGTGAATCTCTTATCTCGTATCCCCTCAGCATCTCCCCTTCCCGATATTACTTGTGTAGCTTCTATTTGTTATTATTTTGTACATATACTGGTAAATTGCACATGTTTATTATGTAGGTGTCTTGTCATAGCCTCGTCACTACTTCATCGAGGTTAGGCTCGACACTTACTAGTACATGGGGTCGGTTGTACTAATACTATACACTCTATACTTATTGTGCAGATTTTGGTACCGGCCCTAGCTGATCGTGAGGTTAGCAGCTGGACTTGTTGCAGGAGACCCAAGGTAGATCTGCTGGCGTCCGCAGACCCTGGAGTCACTTCCTAGTCTTATTATTTTACTGTTTCTTTTCTTCAGAACAATGTATTTTCTTTCAGACTCTATTTGTAGTAAATCGTAGTAGCTCGTAAGTTGTGACTCCAGATTCTAAATGTATTAGATGTTTTGTGTTTTATGGAATTCTGCAAACCAGTTTTAGATTCTGTTTAGCTTAATTGTTCTTGTTATTGAAATTGGCTAAAGTTGGCATTAAGAATCCTCTAACGTTGGCTTGCCTAGCAAATGAAATGTTAGGCGCCATCACGATCCCGAAGGTGGGAATTCCGGATCGCGATAGGTTCACGCGCAACGCACGTATACTAATACTAATCTAAAATGAATATTTTTTACATGAAGAAACAAAGAAGAACTCACATGATCCGAAGGTGTTCCGACAAACATGAGTGATAGTATTTATATCAAAAGACTATTAAAACAGAGTACATAAATTATAAGCATTGCCGACCCACATATCTTAATGCCAACTTTTACTTGTAATTTTTATCTTTTAACATTAAAAATCAATAAATATAAGCACATGCAAAATAGCAACTTCCAATAAAGCAACCACAACACAAGAATTACATAATCGCCAATTGCATGGATAAACGAATATAACAAGAAGAAAAAATACCAAAAATTCACCAAGCTTTATTAGTTTTTAGACATCATCCGAGGGCTCACATGCTCGAAATGAATATATAGCAAGATTACACCATAATAACTTTATAAACAGATTAATAGAAAGTTTACTTCAAATTAAAGCAAATTTACAGCGATAGCCGCAAGATATAGAAGTGGGCAGCTCCTCCTTATTCAAAATTATTTTAATTGTAAAATTCTAGAAACCTACACTAAATCCTAAACATAAATAAATAAAATACACAATATAACTAACACAACAACAACTAGAACAATCCAGTGGAATCCCACAAGTGAGGTCTGGGGAGGGTAGTGTGTACGCAGACCTTACCCCTACTCCGAGGAGTAGGGAGGTTGTTTCCGATAGACCCTCGGCTAAAGAAGATGAAAAGAGGCAGTGTCGCAGTAATATCAGAGTAAGCAAGAAAGAAAGAGAGATAACATTAGCAACGTAATAACCAGAAAACAGAGAGAAAGCAATAACAATAACTCAATAAGCAGTAATAATGGTACAGTATTATAGACACAATAGAGTAATATGGATACAACAAGAGCCAGTAGCGCCCTAAGACACTACACTATCGGAATAGTCTCCTACGATCTAACCTGCAGTCCTAAAGAAGTAATATGGACACAGTCGAAGCCACTAGCAGCCTAAGACAAACGTACGCTATTCTCCTACTTTCTAACCTACAACCTTAATGTTCGCCCTCCACAACTTCCTATCAAGGGTCATGTTCTCGGAAATCTGAAGTAGCACCAGGTCCTGCCTGATCACCTCTCCCCAATATTTCGTTGGCCGTCCTCTACCTTTTTTCATACCCGTCAAGGCTAGCCGTCCACACCTCCTAACTGGGGCATCCATGCTTCTCCTCCGCACGTGCCCGAACCATCTAAGCCTAGCTTCTCACATCTTATCCGCACAATATAAGTAACATGAATTGATAATTGGTAATAAAAGAACCACACGGCAGTAAAAAAATATATAATCATAAACAAAGAAAAAACTAAAGGAAAGCCACCAAAGAATCCTAATTAATCCTAAATATAGGAAATTGTGAAAATTGGAAATCCTAAAAAATCTTAAACCTAAACAAAGCAACGCCGTAAATGGCAATATATAGCAGATTTTATTTTTGCAACCAAAAACTTTATTAGTGCGTAAAATTACAATTATGTTCAATATACAATACACCTACGGAGGATAATAGGCAAACAACATTTCGATAGAGTTTTCGTACTTTTAATATAGTATAGATATAAATATTGATATAGATAGATAGACAGAAAGACAGACAGATAGATAGATAGATAGATAGATAGATAGATAGATAGATAGATAGATATAGATATAGATTAGTTTCTGGACAAACACTTTTCCCGTGGACTCCGTATGAATGAAATAATTTCGTTTTAAAATAATATAAATAATATTAAAATAATATATTTGATTCATATAGTAGAACTAATTAAATAAAAAATTACATGATCTTAATGTAACGACCCAACCGGTCGTTTTGAGCATTTGTACTTTGCTGAGTAGTTTACGGGCATGAGTAGCTCCGTATGATGTATTATGACTTACGTGAATCATCGGTTTTGGTTTTCAGATTATTCGGAACTGATTTGGAAGAATGATCCTGAGCTAACAGCTTTAAATTTGAAAGGTTTGACCAAGTTTGACTTTTTAATATTTGATCTCGGATTGGATTTCTGATGATTCTGTTAGCTCCGTTGGGTTATTCTGGATTTAGGAGCGCGTCTGGATTGTGATTTGGAGGTCCGTAGTAGAATTTGGCTTGAAATGACGAAGGTGGGAATTTTGGAAAGTTTGATTAGGAGTGGACTTTTTAATATCGGGGTCGGGTTCCGATTATGAAAGTTGAAGCAGGTCCATAATGTCAAATGTGACTTGTGTGCAAAATTTGAGGTCAGTTGGACGTGATTTGATAGGTTTCAGCATCGGTTGTGGAAGTTTGAAGTTTCAAAGTTCATTGATTTTGAATTGAGGTATGATTCGTATTTTTAGCATTGTTTGATGTGATTCAAGGCCTCGACTAAGTCCGTGTTATGTTTTGAGACTTGTTAGTATGTTCAGACTGGGTTCCGAGGTGCTCGGGTGAGTTTCGGGATGATTTCGGACAATTTCTAGTTACTAGTTTTTGGCTACAGGGGTGTACATACGTTAGCGTCCATCTGGCCGCATTGGCATAGAGAAAATTTGGAAACGGAGTTGTGCTATGCGATTGCGGAAGTCTTCACGCGATCGCATAGAGTAAAATCTCTGCTGCACTAACCCGACTTTGGAAGCTTATATCTCACAATCTATAAGGAATTTGGAGATGATCTAAAAGTGAAAGTTATAGCCGTTGATGACTAGTTTTTAGAAAGTCAAACCAATTGTAGTTTGGAGTTTTGTACAGAAAGTTATGACCATTATACTAAAGGTTGTCCGAAAGAGTTGGAGAAGGCTGTTTGAAAATTTTGTTCATCGCGATTGTGAGAGTGTGGCCGCGAACGCAGAGAGTAAAAAAGGGGCTGGAAAATTCTGTGCTTTGCTATTGTATTAGTTTATCCGCGATAGCATAGGTAAATGCCTGGGTAGATTATAAAGTACTCTATTTCGAGGGTTTCATCCATTTTTGCATTTTTGGAGCTAAGGAGCTTGGATTGAGGCGATTCTTGAAGCAATTTTTACCATATGAATTGGGGTAAGTGTTCTCTACTCGATTTTGATTGTATTTCATGAATCTATCTTCGATTTTAGCTCTTGGTTGAGGAATTTTAAAGAGGCAATTGGGGGGTTTTTGCCTAAAGTTTCATAATATGAAATTTTGAGTTTTGAACATCGAATTGGAATCGGAATTGAGTGAAACTAGTATAGCTGAACTTGTAATTTAATGGGTTGTCAGATTTTGTAAGTTTTGTCGGGTTCTAAGGTGAGGGTCCGGATGCGATTTTTTTATCATATTTGGGATTTGATTAAGGTTTCGATCTTTATCATTTGGACTTGTTTCCTTGGACTTTATTTGATGTATTTGAGTTTCTTTTGGCTAGTTTTGAGCCGTTCGAATGTCGCTACGTGCGAGGTGGCATTCTTCGAGCATCGCTTGGCTTGCTCGGTATTGGAATTTTCTTGTTCGAGGTAAGTAACACTGGTAAACTTTGTGCTGAGGGTATAAAGCCCCAAATTACGTGGTATGTGATTGGTATTGAGGTGACGCACATGCTAGGTGACGGGCGTGTGGGCATGCATCCTGTGAATTGTGACTCCGTTGTTTCTATGGCAATGTATAGTGGCCCTATCTTGTTGTTATTTTTGTTTTCACCATGTGATAAAGTAATTGAGCTGTCAATAATAATAGATATAATGTTAGGCTTTATGTCGATACTGTTGGGACCCATGGTGGTCATTTCTTGTTGTCATCTCACTAATTTTATTTATATGTTCGTACTCAGTCATATTCATGCATTTAGATCATATCTCAATCTCAGTTGTTATTTGTTGATACATCATATCATTGTTGTCGGGCTAGTTTCATGACATTGTGAGCCTGTGAGTGAGACTGGAGATATTGAGGACTAAGTGAGGCTGAGAGAGTGACTATGAGTGATAGTTATGGGATTGGGCTGCACGCCGCAGCATGTTATATTGATTACATTTTATTGGATCGGATTGCACGCCGTAACAATATAGCACTTAGGCTGAAGGAGCCCCTCCGGAGTCTGCACACCCCTAGTGAGCGCAGCCAACTATGTATATATATGTATATGGGTCGGGTTGCACGTCGACGAGACTTATGGCTATATGTATATGGATCGGGTTGCACGCCGCAACGAGTACTGTATAGTGCAAGTGATTGAGTGTGCTGAGTATTGAGCACGGTAAGAGATAATGCGAGATAGTGAGGTTGAGTACTCTGAGAGTGTGAGTACATGAGTTCATCACTGAGAGGCATTGCATTTGACATGCGTACTTGAGATACATGCATAGATATGCATTTCTTTTTTTTGCCCGATTTTGATGACATTCATGATTTTACCTGTGTCTTGACATGTAGGCATAGAGATGTACTTTCCCCATGCAACCTGGGAAAAAAATAAAATATCTTATGTATTTTTGAAAGGATTTTTGTGGGAAAACACAGTTTTCAAACTTACTTAAATTTTTGGATGATTTCGGTGAAGGATTTGGGTTTTCACTGACATAATTAAAAAGCGGAACTATTTTTTTGAAATTATGAATAAGCTGAGCATTCTTGAATTCCGAATTATTTTTTTATTACTTAATTTACGTTATTATGAACTGTTGTTGGATATTGGTGTTGGACCCAACCTTTGTTCCAGCTCGTCTCTACTTTCAACCTAAGGTTAGGTTTGTTACTTACCAGTACATGGGGTCGGTTGTACTGATACTACACTTCTGCACATTGCGTGCAGATGTTGGCTATTGAGGTTAATATGTTCGATGAGAGCTGGATTTGAAGATGTACCTGTGTTCCTGTTGTAGCTGCCTCTTGTTCATGGTAGCCTTAGACTTATAAAACTCTGTATATGTACATTTCAAACAGAAGATGTATATTCTTCATATCACCTTTGTAAACTCTATTCTTAAAAGCTCATGATTTGTACTACCAGTCCTTAGGGAAATGTATAAGATTCAGATAATTTCTTTTGATAAATTGCATTATTAAATATTATTGGAATTGGATAGTATAGTTGTCTTACCTAGCGGGTTAGGTTAGGTGCCATCATGACTAATGGATTTACGGTCATGACAGATTGATATCAGAGCTCCAGGTTCATAGGTTCTACAAATCATGAGCAAGTATCTAGTAAAATCTTGCGGATCAGTATGATGACGTCCATACCTATCTTCGAGAGGCTACAGGACATTTAGGATATACTTCCTATCTTTCTTTCCTTATTGTGCGGCATTGATTCAGCTTGAAGTATAACTCTTTGAATTCCTTTCATGTATTCGTATGCACACATGAGTGCTCAGTATCAGCTGTGCATCGATGACTTGTGATTCCATGGATGAAGTGCGAGATGTGATTTCAGTATACTGATAATGGGCCAGTCTAGAGGACTTGAGGTCGGGTTTTGAATGTAGCTTGAGCACAAAGATGTTGATTGTGTGAGCACGTGCTTTTGGATTTATATGTCCGATAGTGTCCCTATTAGTGGAATTTGTGGCTGGATGGCTCGTGATGAGTATGATGTGACTGTGAGATGTGTTCATATGGGTTGAATTTGACTAGAAGAGTTTGCTTGTAATGTAAAAAGGACTATTGGGTGCTTGATTTTCTACCTTGATGTGATGCTTAGTATCGAGTTATGAGCATATTAGAGGATCTTTCATGTTGTTTAACTATGGAAGGGTATAGAGATGTCAGCTTGAGGCAAAGCAGGTGGGTTTTCTCCTACGGGGTGTCCTGAGGTTTGTGTGATCCCTATGTTGTTTGTTGAGAGTTCTTTTTTACTAGTGAATTATATGTAGTGCAATTTGAGTTTGGATCGCTTGCGGAAGTTGGCTTGACTGTTACGAAGATGAATGTGAGATTTGCAAATGATTTAAGGTATTATATAGTTTGTGTTACATGAGCTTAGGAAGGATTTATTTAAATCCTATTGCAATATTATGCCAGTGTGGGGGTGGCTATGTAATTATCAAATTTTTTATTCCTTGGCTTTGAACTAAGTGGGGGAGTATTCTATCGATGGGATGATTGCACGGTTATGTGTTGTATTGGTTTCAGTTTTAGGTATACTAGTGAATCATTTATGACTTGCAGAGGTTGAGTTCGAGAATGACTCGACTAAGGAAATTTCCGGATGCGGGTTGTATTATGCTTTATGGGTATATGAGAATCATGGAATGATGTGAATTGTTATTGGTAAGAGATGTAGTGTGCATGGAGTAGGAATCTACTCGGTTGCTTAGAAGTGTGGATTACTTCTTAGGGTGTTGTTGTGCAAATAGGGCACAGGTCGTTCAGTCCGTTTGGGCGGTGCTATTGAGATTCGAGTAGAGTGGATAACTCTCGAGAATTGTTCTAATGAATTCAAGATTTGTACGTGGCAATTGAGAATGTTGCGGATTTGTATATGGCTAGAAGCTGGGAGTTACATTGGATGGGGTCGAGATTCGCAATATATTTATATCATTATGGATTCTACATTTCGGTATCTGGAAGGTAAAAAGGAACAACTTTAAATTCACAGAAGGTCTCTTTAGAGTGGGTATCTCAGTTGTGGTACTTTTGGGGTTTTTAAGAGAGTATTCGGTGTCTTATAAGCCTTAGGGCAGTGTGATTTTATGCTAGGGTATCGTGTGGTGAGTCTTGGTTGAGGATTGTGGTATTATGGCAAGGAGAAGTATCAATTTGAAGGCAATTTGGAAGGAACTCGAAGAATTAGAACAGCTTGGTAAAGAGTTGGATCATCATGGTAACAGATGTGATGGCCTTTTTGGTTCTTATGATGTAGTGAGTTTTTACAGGTGTTTTGTGGCAATACTCTTGGATTTTGATGGCTTGCATAGCTTGGTTGAGTTAGAGAAATTCAGTCCGGATGGTTGGGCTAAGTGCAAATGGGTTTTGGAGAGTTCTTAATGCTTTCTACCATAGTTTGAGATGTACATTTCCTATTGTTGTGTGGACATGTTGCGTATTGTGATTTTCTCTTGGATGGGACCAAATGAAAAGTTCTTGGCTAATTGAGTGAGTAGTTGCTTGTGACTCGGAGTGGATTATGAAGTCCTCGTATTTTTCATATAATGGCATGGTATATGCTATGTGTTGTGTGGGGTTGAAATTGGTAGGTGCAAGGTCACGATTCAGTTTTGAAGGGAAAGACATAATTTCTTAGGCAGCGTGGATGGTTTCAGATGACTAGGTAAATGGCATTACTAATTGGTATGGCTTGATGAGAGTATACATTTCAAAAGAGGATGTGTTTTGATTTATGGATACTTCATTGGTACTGCGAAACTTTCCTAGTTGATCGACTGTTGGTATTCAAATTTTATTATGTGGCACGGAAGAATTATAGAAATATTCCTCGTAGAATGATCGTGTATGAGAGATGTGTTGGATATTCGGGTGGTGGAGTTGGGATTAGATATGGTGATTCGTGTGTTCTATGGATTTGGAGACTAGGAGTTCTCAGGAGCAGATTATTTCATGGTTGTGGACTGTGGAAATGTGGCCAAGGTTAGCCAGAGGATAGTATGTGTTATGATTCAGCCATTGTGAACTTCCGGAGGGTTATTTATCTATCTATGGGTGACTAGAGCTAATTTGGGGGTCCATTGGTAGGCCCAATTTGGATGTGTATTCTACACCAAGCCGGATTGGTTGGCTCTAGCCTCTATACTGCTATTGTCGAGGGATGTGCCATTCGATTGTTGTTGAGCTTATTCGTGTTCTGAAATGATCTGTGAGTTGCTCTTCTACGCTACGAGGAGTTGTGATTTGTTGGTTATATACACATAGGGTGCGGTTCTATTTGGGCTTTATAGCATAATTTGAGTGAGATGGGTATTTGGGTGTTGCATGATTGATTGCGCGTTGGCTATGCTCTTTCCGGATTGTGGTATGGTGTTATTTGCTCTCCGGGGTTATGGTAATGCACTTTGAGCACTTGATGTCGAATTTCGCGTGGTTATTGATTTTGATCAGGGTAGCTCAAGGCGTATAATATCGACCAGCATTTGGATAGGGTCACGCATTGTAGCGAAGTTATATTGAGGTATGATCCTGCCACGCCCTAACCTGGGGGGCGAGACCGGCACCGGTGCCTCACTTAACCTAGCGTACCAACTTACAACTGAGGGACTCTAAATAAATAATGTCATACTTTGGCCATGGGCCACATTGCAAGACAATTTGCAAAGCAAAATACAAAACTAAACGGAAACTAGCACTAACTAAACATCAACATAAAGCTGGGCCGACAAGGCCATCACAACTACTACAATTGACAAACCAACAAAATATACATACAAGGCCTACAAGCCCAACATATTGCACTAACTAACAGGATATGTCTACAAGCCTCTACTGATGGATGTACTGTGATCGGAACAGGTCCCCGACCTACCCATAACATATATACATATATACATAAGATGTACACAAAACTGTAGACCCGGCAATTCCGAAGGACGTGGAGCTTACCGATCAGGCTGAACTCGGGCAACACCTACTGAGGAGGTCTACCCGTTTGTTTGTCTGAACCTGCACGCATAAAATGCAGCGCCCCTAGAAAAGGGACGTCAGTATGAAATAAAGTACCGAGTATGTAAGGCAATAAAATAACTGAAAGTTGAAACTAAACTGATAATATGATAACTGCAAGCAACTGGGAGTCAAAGATGATCTGGAGATATACTTACCTGCTGATACTGACTCAACTCTCTCAATATAGTAAGTAAAATAAATGTCCGGCCCCATAAGGCTCGAAATGTGTAACTGTTGTGCTGTAGTAGGCTCGCTCATAGGCGTTTGGCCATACTAGGCTCTATATCTCGGCCATTTTGGGCTCGTTCATAGGCACTCGGTCACAGTAGGCTCGGTATATAACTTACCATCTGATCAGAGGTTGTCCGATAGGGGCCTGCCCATCGATTATAGCTCGATGGTGGTGAAAATACTGTAATACTGTCTAAATATAGACCCTATGCTCTCTTGGCTGGAAGAAAACAATCAATTGAATATAAAATCCCGGTAAGGGAGAATATTGCAACTTATGAGACTATGATAATGTACATAAGTTCAGGAATACGAACTTCTCTTTATGTCTCGTTATCAAACATATGTAGTTATGGGACCATGCCAAAATGAAAGAAAGGTTTAGATTTAACATACCTTATCACAATCTTTCAAATCACCAAGTTGAATTTCCTCTTCGCACCTTAATCTACAACAATGATAATAATACTATCATTAAGTTACGAAAGGTACAACTATCGCACAACGAACGACAAGCTTATTTTGTATCAAAACGGGCAGCATCTCCCCCATAATCCTTACTTCCTCCAAATTCAAGATAACACCAAAAATACAAGAATACAACAATAAAAACATATATATATATATATATATTATTTTACAGCCTTATGTACACCATCAAATACTACAAAATAGCCCAACACACCCCAATCTCTTTATACACAAAACGACCACTGTAGTAGTGTCAAATGATCCAGAAATGTCACGACGAACAACCATCCCACCACCCTACATCTATATGGTGTTTCTCCACACCATTTATCCCCCAAAACTCCACAAAATAGTAGTAAAACACGCAGCCCAACAGCAACATAAAATAGTTCATAAAACAGTCTGCTACAAGTAAATAACTCGAACTCACGGCTTCCGATCACCGTCCCGTGAGTTCTTACAAGTATAAAAGACTTACCATGAAATTATAGTAGAAAAAATGGATGAAAGAGAGAAGTAAACTTACCTTATTTGTTGGATAACTCAGCTCAAACTCTAGGTTTTACCTTTAATTAGAACTTGAAAGGGAGAGAAAATCAATTAAGGTTTGTGTTAAATGTTTGGGAGGATTTTTGCGGATATTATGCCTGGTTATTATCACCTATTTTCAGTCTAATATATGAAGAAAATAGGCCTTTAAAAGGCCTCTTTGGATGACCCAAAAGGGCCCATTTTTGGGCTCTCATTTAAGCAAGTAGGTGACACACCCACTTGTCACCTAGCTATCTGCACAGTCTCGCAAAAACGCCCATATCTTTCTATTCCGATGTCGTATTGACAAACGGTTTAATGCGTTAGAAAAAAAAACTTATAAATCTTCAATTTTATGGTAACTTTAGATATATTGGTAGAAAATCACAGTTATATTTGACCCATATTTTCAATAAAACTTATGAACGTAACTTATGATGACATTCATCGACTTTTGCTTCACAACTCGCTTGACTTCAAAACATAACACACGACTATCATACGAATAATATAAATCATAACATAACCTCCTTATAATATTAAACACCCTAGTCGTACCTCAAAATTACATGTTATAACATTCTCATCTTGTTGACTTTCGACGAAACATTATTTTCTTCAATTCCTTTAGCTTCTGAACCTTCAAACCCACTTTATACTTGTTGTTCGTGGTCTTCAATATTTGTAACCTACAAGGTAATATGATTAACTTACTTTATATACTTTCAAATATTATCTCATTTTTGGTCCTACATTAGTTTGCTTACGATGCACTTTTACGTACGAAAATATAAGGTGTAACATCATTCCCTCTTTGGGAGCATTCGTCCTGGAATGTTTACTCTTAGAGACTTTGGAAAAAATTTCCAGAGTCTCCTCCGTACACTAGACTAAAACCAACCTGCACACAGCCAAAAAACATACTTTGCATGGCACATATGGCCAATGTCTACAAATAGCAACACTATGTCTCACACAGCCATAAATCATAAAATACTGAATGTCAAAAATAAGTGCTTACCTGATGACCTACTAGACTGAACAGAGTTGTGTTGTAGCATCCTATCTAAAGCGATATCTTCAGTTTGAAATAGGTGGGGGTATTTAAACTTTATTTTTTCCTCCGCTTCCCCCGTCATCTCTTCCACATTCTTGCTTCTCCACAAAACCTTCACGAAGGCTACCTCCTTATTTCGTAGCTTATGGATTTGTCGGTCTAGGATGGAAACTGGAGTTTCATCGTATGAGAAGTCCTCCATAATCTGTACTTAATCCATGGGAACCACTCGGGTAGGATCGCCAATGCACTTCCGTAGCATAGATACATGAAAAATCGGATGGACAAACTCCAATTCTGAGGGCAATTCTAACTCATATGACCGAATGATCCTATAAGGTCCAATATACAGTGGGTTAAGCTTGCCTTTCTTGCCAAACCTCATCATGACCTTCATAGGTTATGCCTTTAAGAATACAAGTCATTAACCCCGAACTCAAAGTCTTGTCGCCGCACGTCAGAATATGACTCCTGACGACTCTGAGCTGTCAACAGTCGCTCCCTGATAAGCTTTACTTTCTCTATGGCTTGCTGAACTAGGTCTGGCCCATGTAACCCAGATTCTCCAACATCAAACCACCCTATAATAGATTTGTACTTACGCCCATACAAAGCCTCATAAGGAGCCATCTGGATACTGGAGTGGTAATTGTTATTATATGCAAACTCAATAAGAGGTAGATGTTCATCCCAACTTCTTTTAAAATCCAACACATATGCTCGTAACATATCCTCGAGCGTCTGAATTGTGCACTCAGCTTGTCCATTAGTCTGTGGATGAAAAGTTGTTCTGAGATTCACTTGAGTCCCTAGACCTCTCTGAAATGACCTCCAAAAATGTGCTATAAACTAGGCCCCACGGTCAGATATAATAGATACTGGTACTCTACGTAGCCGCTCTATCTCCTTAATATATAACTTTGCATAATCTTCTACTACATATGCAGATCTGACCGGTAGGAAATGAGCTGATTTCGTGAGCTTGTCGACTATCACCCATATAGATTCAAACTTACGATGAGAACGAGGTAAACCTGTGACAAAGTCCATGTTTATCGCCTCTCATTTCCATGTCGAGATATCTATAGTCTGAATTAGCCCGCCGGGCTTCTGGTGCTCTACCTTCACTTGCTGGTAACTAGGACACTAGGCGACAAACTCAGCGATGTTCTTCTTCGTATCGTTCCACTAGTACACATCATTAATGTCATGATACATCTTCGTCGACCCAGGATGGATGGAGTACCACAAATAATGTGCCTCTGACATAATCATGTCTCGTAGCCTTGCTACATCTGGAACGACCCCTGTATCTGAGAACCCCATCTCCCTTGAGCTCTAATAATGGCTTCTTTTGCTGCGGAACCCACTCTCTCAAATCGACCAACTCTGGGTCCTCGTATTGCCTTTCCTTGACTTCATCTATGAGAGATGATTTTGCAGTGTTTTGGAGTATAACTCCACCATCGTCCGAATCTACTAGCCGAACCCCCAAAATGCCAATTGATGAATCTCTCTAGTTAATTGTCTATTCTCGGCTTCTACATGTGCTACGCTACCCATAGATCGGCAACTTAAGGCATCAGCTACAATATTAGCTGTCTCTGGATGGTAGAGAATGTTAATATCATAATCTTTCAATAACTCAAGCCATTGCCTCTGTCGCAAATTCAACACTTTCTGGTTGAAGATATATTGTAAGCTTTTATGATTTGTAAATACATCAACATGAACACCATATAAATAATGTTGCCATATCTTAAGTGCATGGACAATCGCAGCTAACTCGAGGCCATGGGTCGGATAATTCCTCTCGTGCTTCCTCAACTGCCTTGAAGCATACACAATTACCTTCTCGTGTTGCATCAGGACACATCCTAACCCAACACCTAGGCATCACAATACATGGCATAACCCTCTTGACTCTCTAGAAGTGTTAGATATAGCACTAAGGTCAACCTGTTCTTAAGCTCTTGGAAACTTCGCTTGCAAGCTTCCATCCATTGAAACTTAGTTTCTTTCTGTGTCAACTTCGTCAATGGTGTCGAAAGGGAAGAAAACCCCTCTACGAACCTCCAGTAGTATCCTAATAAGCCTAGAAGCTACGAACCTCCATTGAAGTGGTAGGTCTAGGCCAAGATTTCACGGTCTCAATCTTCTGAGTGTTTACCTTTGTACCTTCATCGGATACAATATGCCCCAAGAATGCTACAGACATCAACTAGAACTCACATTCAGAAAACTTAGCATACAACTTACGATCACGGAGGGTTTAGAGTACTTGTCACAGGTGATCCACATGCTTCTCCATTGAACATGAATAAATAAAAATATCATCAGTAAATACTATCACGAACAGATCTAAAAATGGTCGGAATATGATATTCATCAAGTCTATTAATACGGCAGGTGCATTCGTCAACCTGAAGGACATGACAAGGAACTCGAAGTGGCCATATCGGGTCCTAAAGGCTGTCTTCGGAATATCTTTCTCCCAAACTCTGACCTGGTGGTACCCTTCTCAAATCTATCTTTAAAAAAAATCTAGCCCCCTGCAACTGATCAAACAAGTCATCGATCCTTGGAAGTGGATACTTATTCTTAATAGTTACCTTGTTCAGCTGCCTATAATCGATACACATCCTCAGCAAGCCATCTTTCTTCCGCACAAACAGTACCAGCGCACCACAAGGTGAGGTACTAGGGCTGATGAAACCTTTCTCCAGCAAATCTTTTAACTGCTTCTTCAATTCCTTCAATTCGGCAGGTGCCATCCTATACAGAGGGATGGATATTGGTTGAGTTCCTGGAAGCAAATCGATGCTAAAATCAATCTCTCGCTATGTAGGAATACTTGGAAGCTCATCTGGAAACACATCTACATATTTTTTGACTACGGGAATAAATTGAAGTGTAAGTATCTCGGCATCAACATCTCAAACTTGCACAATATGATAAATGCACCCTTTTGAAATCATTTTCCTCACCTTCAGATAGGGAATAAACCTACCTCTAGGTGATGCTGTATTACCTAACCATTCAAGGACTGGCTCACCCGAAAAATGAAATCTGGCTGCCTTTGCTCGGTAATCAACTATGGCATAGCAAGCTGCCAACCAATCCATGGCCATGGTAGCATCAAAATCAATAATCTCTAGCTCAACTAGGTCGACTGAGGTCTGACGACTACAAACTGTCATCGTACAACCTTCGTAAACCCATCTAGAAATAATCGAATCTCTAATCGGTGTAGATACCGCAAAAGGATCACTGGATCCTTAGTATTTCAGGCACTATACCAAACTTCCCCGCGACAAATGGGGTAATTTATGATAAAGTAGATCATGTATCTATCAAGGCATAAGTATTGTGAGAGCAAATGGTCAATATACCTGTCATAACATTTGGTGAAGACTCTTGGTCCTGTTGATCCGCTAAAGCATAAATACGGTTATGGTTACCACCTAAACTAGAACATCTACCTCTGCCTCGACCTCTACTAGCCGAAGACTCAGACTCATGACCTAAAGGATGCACAGACATAGATGATCCTGTTGTTGAACTTGCTGGTTGTGCCATATCCCCAGAATCTCTATTTGGGCAATCTCGAATCATATGCCCCGGATGCCCACATATATAACAAGCATCAGAACCTGCTCGGCATTGGCCCAAGTGTCCTCTACCACATAAGTCACACCGCAGCGGAAATGCCCATGTCTATATAGAACCTCATTGTCGTTGCAAACTCGACGCCCGTGAACTCTCACTTGGTCCTGACTGAGTATAACAGTCATACCTGTAACCCTATAATTGAGGTGGCGGAGGCCTAGGTGGTCGTCCGAAGTACTGGGGCCTATAACTACCCTCAAATTGCTCCTAAGACCTGGAAAATCTCATCCTCTTACGCTGCCCTTGCTCAGTCCTCTCTGTACCTTGGTGCCGACGCCTACCCCTTTCTATATTCTGGGCGAACGCCTGAATCCGGGAGATATCCATACTATCCTGCAATGCAGTAGTGGCACATGCCTCGGTCAACTCTGGGGCCAACCTTGATATAAACCTATGGATCATGTCCCACATAGTAGCAATTATGGATGGTGCATATCTGGCCAATGAGTCAAAACGGAGACTATACTCTCAAACACTCATATTGCCCTACTTAAGGGCTAGAAATTGATCAATTTGAGCCTATCAGATCTCCTGTGGTAACTACTGGTCAAGGAAGGCATCTGAAAAATTCTCCAAAATAGCTAGAGGTGCATCACGTCCCCTGGACCTCTCCTATCGCTCATACCAAAGGATGGCTATACCTCGGAGTCAAAAATCTGCTAGATCAACTGCCTCTTTCTTCGTGGTATGCATAACCCGAAAGATCATGTGAAGCTGATCTATGAAATCCTGCGAGTCCTCCCTATGATCTGTCCCCGTGAACTCTGGGGGAATCAAAGCAATGAACTCTCAGACCCTTGAACTTCCAGACCCCTCAGAAGATCTTACACTAGCTGATGCCCTGGCATGTTGCTGGGTAGCTACCAACTGTGTCAACAAATGCACCGCACTCCTTAAGTCCTGATCTGATGGAAGTGGAAGGGGAACTAGATGTGCGGTATCCCTAGGAATCTCTTTAGGTGGTGGAGGAGCCGGTAATGGCTGAGTAGGGGTCTCACCTTGGCCCCCAGACTGGGCCCTATCTACTGGGGGTACCCTTTTGGTCCCCTCAGCTGCTGATATATCTCTCATCTGGCTAGTCGTAGTTTTCCTAGTCACCGTCATTTGCGCATGCAAACACCAACACTTAAGTTTTACTCAAATTTCCTATAGCTCAGTTCTATAGCACGATTTAGATTTGAAAGAAGGGTAACCAACTCCTAAATGCCATGTAGTTCCCTGCTTATATAATGTGGTGCACAACACATCTATAAACAAGACCTTACTAGACACGGCTTGTAGACTCCCTAGGACAGAATTGCTCTGATACCAAGTTTGTCACGCCTGAACCTGGGGGGAGAGACCGGCACCCGGTGCCTCACTTAACCTAGTGTACCAACTTGCAACTGATGGAATCTGAACAAACAATGTCATACTTTGGCCATGGGGCCACATCGCAAGACAATTTTCCAAGGAAAATATAAAACTGAACGGAATCTAGCGCTGACTAAACATTAACATAAAGTTGGACTGACAAGGCCGTCATAACTACTACAGCTGACAAACTAACAAAATATACATACAAGGCCTACAAGCCCAACATATTGCACTAGCTAATAGGATATGTCTACAAGCCTCTACTGATAGATGTACTATGATCGGAACAGGTCCCCGACCTACCCATAACTTATGATCAGGCTAAGATGTACACAAAACTCTAGACACGGAAACTCCAAATGACATGGAGCTTACTGATCAGGCTGAACTCTAGCAACACCTACTGAGGAGGTCTACCCGTCTATCTGTCTGAACCTACATGCATGAAATGCAGTGCCACTAGAAAAGGGACGTCAGTATGAAATAATGTACCGAGTATGTAAGGCAATAAAATAACTGATAGCTGAAACTGAACTGACAATATAATAACTGCAAGTAACTAGGAGTAAAAGATGATCTGGAGATATACTTACCTGCTGATACTGACTCAACTCTCTTAATATAGTAAGTAAAATAAATATTCGGCCCTATAAGGCTCGGAACGTGTAATTGTTGTACCGTAGTAGGCTCGCTCATAGGTGCTCGGCCATACTAGGCTCTATATCTCGGCCATTCTGGGCTCGCTCATAGGCTCTCGGCCATAGTAGGCTCGGTATATAACTTACTACTGATCAGAGGTTGCTCAATAGGGGCCTACCCATTGATTATAGCTCGATGGTGGTGAAAATATTGTAATACTATCTATATATAGACCCTCTGCTCTCTTGACTGGAAGAAGACAATATTCAATTGAATATAAAATCCTGGTAAGGGAGAATATTTCAACTTATGAGACTAAGATAATGTATATAAGTTCAGGAATACGAACTTCTCTTTATGTCTCGTTATCAAACACATGTAGTTATGGGACCATGCCAAAATGAAGAAAACGTTTAGCCTTAACATACCTTATCACAATCTTTCCAATCACCAAGTTGAACTTTCCTCTTCGCACCTTAATCTACAACAACAATAATAATACTATCATTAAGTTACGAAAGGTACAACTATCGCACAACGAACGACAAGCTTATTTTCTATCAAAACAGGTAGCATCTCCCCCATAATCCTTACTTCCTCCAAATTCAAAATAACACCAACAACACAAGAACACAACAATAACAACATAAATTCATTATTTTCCAGCCTTACATACACCATCAAATACTACAAAATAGCCCAATACACCCCAATCTCTTCATACACAAAATGACCACCGTAGTAATGTCAAACGACTTGGAAATGTCATGACGAACGACCATCCCACCACCCTACATTTATATGGTATTTCTCCACACCCGTAATCCCCCAAAACTCCATAAAATTGTAGTAAAACACACAGCCCAACAGCAACACAAAACAATCCACAAAACAGTCTGCTACAAGTGAATAACTCAAACACATTACTTCCGATCACAGTCCCGTGAGTTCTTACAAGTATAGAATGACTTGCCATGAAATTATAGAAGAAAAAATGGATGAAAGAGAGCAGTAAACTTACCTTATTTGTTGGATTACTCATCTCCTATATTGGTTCTTCAAACTCTAGGTTTTACCTCCAATTAGAACTTGAAAGGGAGAGAAAATCAATTAGGGTTTGTGAGAAGATTTTGGGAGGATTTTGCGGAGCTTATGTCTGTTATTATTCCCTATTTCAATCTAAGATATGAAGAAAATAGGCCTTTAAAATTCCTCTTTGGATGACCCGAAATGGCCCATTTTTGGGCTCTCATTTAAGCAAATAGGTGACACACCTACTTGTTACCTAGCTGTCTGTGCAGTCTCGCAAAAATGCCCATATCTTTCTACTCTGATGTCCTATTGACAAATGGTGTAATGAGTTAGAAAATAGACTCATAGATATTCAATTTTATGAGTGTAAAACCCCATAACTCTAAGTATATTGGGAGAAAATCGCAGTTACATTTGACCCAAATTTTCAGTAAAACTTATGAACATAACTTGTGATGACATTCATCGACTTTTGTTCCACAACTCGCTTGACTTCAAAACATAATACACAACTATCATACGACTAATATAAATCATAAAATAACCCCCTTATTATGTTAATCACCCTATTCTCACCCTAAAATTATATGTTATAACATTCCCATCTTGTCGACTTTCGACGAAACATTATTTTCTTCAATTCCTTTAGCTTCTGAACCTTCCAACCCACTTTATACTTGTTGTTCATGGTCTTCAATATTTGTAACCTCTGAGGTAACATGATTAACTTACTTTATATACTTTCAAATATTATCTCATTTTTGGTCCTATATTAGTTTGCTTACGACATATTTTTACGTACGAAAATATCGGGTGTAAAAGATCCTTTGTGTTAGATTCATGTGTTTTGGTTCTATAGTGTGTGATGGGTTCTTAGCATTGCATTGTGGTGATACCATTGAACTTGCGGGACGGTTTTTTGTTTGAGTCATTTTCCATGTTTGAACACATTTAGAATGTTGCTTATAGGTGCACAGATTGCACGGATTGTGGCTTTAGATTGTATTGATGTGTCATGTCACTAGAGTGGTCGTTCCGGATAAGGTGAGGTCATTGGACCTAGAATATATACTATCAGAATTAGTTACAGCATGGTTGAAAGGATAATATCGAAGGTCAGCTTAGAAATTGCTACAGTCCTTGTCGAAGGAGAGGGAGCTCCATGACTTGTTGATATGATGAATGGTTATGAATTTCTACGTGTTTCTTTCATCATTGGCAGTATATGAAGGTGTTATAACGAGGCATTTTTTGATAAGAGGTTTATTACCAGCATTGAGTTTATTTTTAGCAGCTACTGTGATTGGAAATTTTTGCTATGAGTATTTGAGTTATGCGGTATATCATGTGATTACATCTTGGGTTGTGATTACAGCTTGATACAGCTTGTTTAGACTTATACAGTATGTAGATGCGAGATTCTGATCTTATGGGAAATTCCGGATGTTGGAAATTTGGTTCTAAGGTTTATGGGCTAGGTTGAGTTATGAAATTTCAGTTATGTTATGTTATCAGACCTATATAGGATAGGGTGACATAGGATCACCCACGGGTAAGGGCATGGTAAGGTTGCACTATGGTTTGTGGCTTTGAGAACAACTTTGCGCACGTTCGAGGACAAACATATATTTAAGTGGGGGAGGATGTAACGACCCAACAAGCCATTTGAGCATTTGCACTTCGCTCGATAGTTTACGGGCATGAGTAGCTCTGTATGATGTATTATGACTTATGTGAATCGTTAGTTTTGGTTTTCAGGTTATTCGGAATTGATTTGGAAGAATGATTCTTAGCTAGCAACTTAAAAATTGAAAGGTTTGAGCAAGTTTGATTTTCTAGTATTTGATCTCGGATTGGATTTTTGATGGTTACATTAGCTCCATTGGGTGATTTTGAACTTAAGAGTGCATCCGGATTGTGATTTAGAGGTTCATAGTAGAATTTGGCTTGAAATGGCGAAGGTGGGTAATGTGGGAAGTTTGACCAAGAGTGGAATTTTTTATATCGGGGTCAAATTCCGATTCCAGAAGTTGGAGAATGTCCGTAATCTCAAATGTGACTTGTGTGCAAAATTTAAGGTAAATCGGACGTGATTTGATAGGTTTCGGCATCAGTTGGGGAAGTTTGAAGTTTTAAAGTTCATTGATTTTGAATTGAGGCGTGATTCGTGTTTTTAGCATTGTTTGATGTGATTTGAGGCCTCGACTAAGTCCGTGTTACGTTTTGAGACTTGTTGGTATGTTCGGACGGGGTCCCTAGGGGCTCAGGTGAGTTTTGGGGTGGTTTCAGACCATTTCTAGGCCATTTCTAGTCTCTGGTTTTTGGCTACAAGGGTGTACATGCATTAGCGTAGATCTGGCCGCGTTAGCATAGAGAAAATTTGGAAAAACGGAGTTGTGCTATGCGATTGCGGAAGTCTTCACGCGATCGCATAGAGTAAAATCTCTGCTGCACTGACCCGATTTTAGAAGCTTATATCTCACAATCTATAAGGAATTTGGAGATGATCCAAAAATGAAAGTTGTAGACCTTGATATCTAGTTTTCATAAAGTCAAACCAATTATAATTTGGAGTTTTGTATAGAAAGTTATGACTACTAAACTATAGGCTGTACGGAAGAGTTGGAGAAGGATGTTGGAAAACTTCGTTCATCGCGATCGCGAGAGTATGGCCGCGATCGCATAGAGTAAAAAAAGGGCTGGAAAATTTTTTGCTTTGCTATCGCATTAGTTTGTCTGCGATAGCATAGGGTAAATACATGTGCAGATTATAAAGTACTCTATTTCGAGGGTTTCGGCCATTTTTACATTTTTGAAGCTAGGGATTTCGGATTGAGGCGATTCTTGAAGTAATTTTCACCATATGAATTGGGGTAAGTATTCTCTCCTCGGTTTTGGTTGTATTTCATGAATATATCTTCAATTTTAGCTCTTTGTTGAGGAATTTTAAAGAGGAAACTGGAGGTTTTGGCCTAAAGTTTCATAATATGAATTTTTGAGTTTTAAACATCGAATTGGAGTTGGAATTGTAGTGTGGATGAACTCGTAATTGAATGGGTTGTCGAATTTTGTGAGTTTTGTCGGTTCTGAGGTGAGGGCCCGTATGTGATTGTTTTAGCCGGATTTGGGATTTGATTTCGGATTCGATCTTTATCATTTGGACTTGTTTCCTTGGGCTTTATTTGATGTATTTGAGTTTCTTTTGGCTAGTTTTGAGTCGTTCGAAGGTCGCTACGTGGGAGGTGGCATTCTTGGAGCATCACTTGGCCTTCTTGATATTGGAATTTGCTTGTTCGAGGTAAGTAACTATTCTAAACTTAGTACTGAGGGTATAAAACCCCGAATTACGTGTTGTGTGATTGGTATTGAGGTGACGCACATGCTAGGTGACAGGTGTGTGGGCGTGCACCATGTGAATTGTGCCTCCGTTGTTTCCATGGCACTGTATAGTGGACCTATCTTGTTGTTATTTGTGTTTTCACCATGTGATAAAGTAATTGAGGTGTCAATAATGCTAGATATCATGTTAGGCTTTATGCCGATACTATTGGGACCCATAGTGGTTATTTCTTGCTATCATCTCACTGATTTTACTGATATGTTCGTACTCAATCATATTCATGCATTCATATCATATCTCAATCTCGGTTGTTATTTATTGATACATCATATTATTGTTATCGGGCTAGTTTCATGACATTATGAGCCCGTGAGAGAGACTGGAGAGATTGAGGACTGAGTGAGGCTGTGAGAATGATTATAAGTGACAGTTATGGGATCGTGCTGCATGCCGCAGCATGTTATACTGATTATATTTTATTGGATCGGGCTGCACAGCGCAGCTATATAGCGTTTGGGCTGAAGGAGCCCCTCCGGAGTCTGCACAACGCGCAGTCGACTATGTATATATATGTATATGGATCGGGTTGCACGCCGTAACGAGCCTTATGGCTATATGTATATAGATCGGGTTGTACATTGCAACGAACCTTATGGCTATATATATATATATATATATATATATATATGGATCGCGTTGCACGATGCAACGAGTATTGTACAGTACAAGTGATTAAGTGTGCTGAGTATTGAGCACGGTAAGAGATAATGCGAGACAGTGAGGTTGAGTACTCTGAGAGTGTGAGCACATTAGTTCATCACTGAGAGGCATTGCATTTGACATGCATACTTGAGATACATGCATAGATATGCATTTTCTTTTGCTGGCCAGTTTTGATGACATTCATGATTTTACCTGTATCTTGACATGTAGGCATAGAGATGTACTTTCCCCATGCTACCTGGAAAAAAAATGAAACATCTTATGTATTTTTGAAAGGATTTTTGGGGGAAAACACAGTTTTCAAACTTACTCGAATTTTTGGACGATTTCAGTAAAGGATTTGGGTTTTCATTGACACACTTGAAAAGTGAAACTATTTTTTGAAATTATGAATAAGCTGAGCATTCTTGAATTCCGAGTTATTTCTTTTATTACTTGCTTTACGTTATTATGAATTGTTGTTGGCTATTGGTGTTGGACCTTACCTTTGTTCCAGCTTGTCACTACTTTCAACCTAAGGTTAGGTTTATTACTTACCAGTACATGGGGTCGGTTGTACTGATACAACACTTTTGCACATTGCGTGCAGATGTTGGTTGTTGAGGTTGTTGTGTTCGATGAGAGCTAGATTTGAAGATGTACCTGTATTCCTGTTGTAGCTGCCTCTTGTTCATGGTAGCCTTAGACATATAAAACTCTGTTTATGTACTTTTCAAACAGAAGATGTATATTCTTCATATCAGCTTTGTAAACTCTATTCTTAAAAACTCATGATTTGTACTACCAGTCTTTGGGGAAATGTATAAGATTCAGATAATTTCTTTTGATAAATTGCCTTATCAAATATTATCGGAATTGGATAGTATAGTTGGCTTACATAGCGGGTTGGGTTAGGTGTCATCACAACTAGTGGATTTTGGGTTGTGATACTTAAAATGATACATATAAAAAAGCTAACTCAATAAATGAAGAAAAAATGTCCCTACAAAAATCAAATCAAAGTCATAGTAAATACTTATCGGCATATCAACCAAAATCACCTACAAAAAAATATGTTCACAACAAAGGAAAAGAGACAAAGCGTAACAAAAATATCGCATAGCATAGAAAATGCTTTTTTTTACCAATATAATCATCATTTGGCTGTTTGTAGTTTAAGCTAAAATAATATATCATGTGTTACGACGTAGAGTACCGACCAAAGGGTTGTCATTATGCCTAACACCACATACTAGGCACCCAACAAATAACAAAAAAATAAACGCAATGTAAAAACGTAACATGACAAGATATCATAAATAAAAGATAAAACTAAGAAAAATATATATCAAGTGTAATGCCAACGACCATTTAACACCTCACAAAACTGGAGTCATTGAGTACATGAGCGCGTCTACCAACAACTAAATACCAAGTTTGGAATAAACAATATATTGTTTGAAACAAATAAACTGTAATAGAACTATGAGATAGGTGAATCCAAGGCCCACGACGAGAGTGTAGCACTACCTCGGTTCTCCTCAACCACCACGCTAGTTCGTCCTCTGGGTACCACCATGACCAATACCAAAATCTGCACAAGAAGTGTAGTGTGAGTCCAACTGACCCAATGTACTCCATAAGTATCGAGCCTAATGCCAATGAGGTAGTGACGATGCTAAGACAAGGCACCTACATATAAATTTATGCAGCTAAATAACGAAAAAATAATGACAAATATAACAATAGGATGACACGCAAAATAGCAAGTAAGACTGATAAGATAAATAACAAGAGAGAGATAACAAGTATAAAAGGCAGGAAGATATAGAATGAAAGAAACAACTAAGGTAAGCAACAGTGTATGCTTCCACAAGCAACTCCAAACAAGCCCTTCAAAAATAATCACGAGACAACATAGCTAAGTCCTCAGTCTATACAACAATATAAGGAACAAGAGATATCAAACAAATGGTACGACATCACCCTTCGTACTTTTACTCTCATCCTCACAAGAACAAAAACTCTCTTTGTGCACAATCATTCTTCATCACTAGCATGGAAATACCCCTCGTGCAATTCACTCTTTCTCACCACGTATAAACACGTAAAGCAGTACTACGCAGGGTGGGAAGCACAAACAATATCAAAAAGAGTGACAGAACATAGCTTGTCATATAGGAAATAATCATCACTTTGCACCAATAGCTAAATTAATACTCGAATAGTCGTACTACCCAATATCACAACAACCTCAACACGGCTACTAACACGAATAAAAAGAGTCAAAGTCTAACATTCTAGTTAAAGCGTGATAGACATAATACATGAAGTAACAAGATGTAAATAACTAGTTCTACCTTCATGCTCAACCCACAATTCTTACACTCGTCATTTTTCATGTACGCTGCTCCCAAAATATTAATACATAATAATTAGACATAATTACATCCTAATTTTTTCAAATCTAGGTTAACCAAGACACTTACCTTTTTCGGCACAAATCAACCATCCAACACCACTTTTCCTTTAGCACAAGCCTCCATACCACTCACATCTAGCCAATTTATACTCAAATAATTCAAAACAAGCTTTAGAAACTACCCTAGTATAAAAATGGTTCGATCTTTAACATATTTGAAAAACGTCAACAAATAGTCAGTCTGGGCCCACATGGTCGAAATTCAAAACTAAGATCAAATCTTATTACCCATCTGCCCCTAAGTCCAAATATATGATTTGTTTTGAGATCCGGCCTCAAATCGAGGTCTAAATCTAAAAAATACAAAATCCTAGATTTCTACTCCATGAAATCTTAAATTTAGGGATATAAATTTATAAAAAGTAATGAAAATGTTCAAAACAAGCTAAAGTTACTAACCTATGAAGTTGGAAAGAAAATATTCTCCAAAATAACCTCTAAGTGTAGTCTAGGTCTAAAATATGGAATAAAATGAGCTAAATCCTCAAATTCCAACTTTATCCTAACTGCAGATGTTGCAATTGTGATATCTTGTTCGTGATTGCGACGTTCGCAAAAGCTAACAGCTAGTCGCAAATGTGAATCAGCCTCCGAGTCTCAAACCTCACAATTGCGACCTATGTATCACAATTGCGGATGTCACTAAAGCGACAAGTATCTCGCAAATGCGATGACAGGACCATCACGAAAGAGATCTAAGCTTTGCAAATGCGATGCTTCTAAACCCTCCCCCCCCCCAGTATTGCAAATATGATCTAACACTCGCAAATGTGAGGCTCGCATTAGTGAAGAGACCATCGCAAATGTGATGTCTGCAGCACCAGCAATGCCCAACTCATGAAAACAATCCAAAACCAATCTAAAAATCACCCTCCCCCCCCCGGTGCCTACTCTAAGCCTTCAAACAAGTATAATAACACCATATGAACTCGATCGCTAGCTCAAATCATCAAAATAACATCTAAAATCAAGAATCATGCAAAGATTCAGAGTTCATAACTTTAAATTTTCAACATTTCATAATAAGTGCCGAAATGGCCTCTGCTCACTCGGAACCCCAACCAAACATGCTTACAAGTCCAAAATCATCATACAAACATATTAGAATCATCAAAACATCGATCTGGGGTCGTTTATCAAGATTGTTGATTGTGATCAACTCTAACAACTTTTAAGTTCAAAAATCAGGTTTTCTTTTAAAAAATCACATTTAAACTTTTTGGAATTCAAAACGGATGATACACGCAAGTCATAAATCATCAAATTAGGCTATTCAAAGTCTAGAAGCATGAAACGACAAGCTAGAACTCAAAGCAACCTTTGGGATCATTACATTATCCACCTCCAAAAGAAACACTCATCATTGAATGGACATAGAACTGTACCCAAATTGGAAAAAAGATGCGAATATCTACTCCACATATTGGACTTGGACTCCCAGGTAGCCTTCTCCATCTGTTGACCTTTCCAAAGCTTCCACGGAAGAAACATCCTTAGATCTCAACTTTCAAACCTGCCAGTCTAGAATAGCTACCGACTCTTCTTCATAAGTCAAATCCTCATCAAGTTTTACCATGCTGAAGACCAAAACATACGATTTATCTTCATGATACTTCTGAAGCATAAAAACATAAAATACTGGATGTACCCTCACAAGGCTGGGAGGTAATACAAGCCTATAAGAAACCTCCCCAACTCTCACTATGATCTCAAATGGGTCAATAAACCTCGTACTCAGCTTTCTCTTCTTCCCAAATCTCCCCACTCCCTTCATAGGTGAAACTTTTAAAAGTACCTTCTTTCCCTCCATATAAGCCACATCACAAACCTTCTTATGTGCATAACTTTTCTGCCTACTCTACGTTGTCCGAAGGCGATCCTAAATCAACTTCACCTTCTCCAAAGCATCATGAACAAAATCTATACCAACATCCTAGCCTCACTTGGCTCAAACCAACCAATAGGAGAACAACACCTCCTATCATATAAGGCCTCAAACAACGGTATCTGAATACTGGAGTGGTAGTTACTGTTCTAGGAAGACTCTGCCAACGGTAGAAATTGGTCCCAATAACCTCAAAAATCAATGACACATGCCCTTAGCATATCCTCAAGGATCTGGATAGTCCGCTCGGACTGTCCATCCATCTGCGGATGAAATGTAGTACTGAGATCGACCTGCATGTCCAACTCATGCTGAACAGCTCTCCAAAAGCATGAAGTGAAGTGGTGTGCGATGATAGAAATAGGCACACCACGCAATTAAAAAATATCTCGGCTATAGATCTAAGATAACCGCTTTGAAGTGTAGGAATTCATCACCAGAATAAAATGTGCGGACTTGGTCAATTGTCCATAATGACCCAAATAACATCATACTTCCTCAAAGTATGTGATAAGCCTACCACAAAGTCTATAGTAATGCGCTCCCACTTCCACTTCGGTATCACCAACCTCTAAGTCAAACCACCTGGTATATGATGTTCATACATCATCTGTTGGAAATTCAAGCACTGTGACACATACGCAACAATGTCTTTCTTCATCTTCCGCCACTAATAATGATGTTTCAAGTCATGATACATCTTTGTGACACCTGGATGAATAGAATACTGCGAGCTATGACCTCCTTAAGAATCAATTCTCTCAAACCATCAATATTAGGAACACAAATCTGACCCCGAAGCCGCATAACACCATCATCTCCAATCACAACCTTCTTAGCACAACCCCATTGCGCATGTTTTTCAATACCACCAACTGAGGATCATCAAATTAGCAAGCCTTGATGCGCTCACACAAAGATGATTGTGTAACAACACAAGCAAGAGCTCTACTAGGCTCAGAAATATCCAACCTTATGAATCTATTAGCTAAGGCCTAAACATCCATAGCAAATGGCCTCCCCACAGCTGGTATAAATTCCAAGCTACCCATACTTCCTGCATTCCTACTTAAGGCATTAGCCACCATATTAGTCTTTCCCCGATGATACAATATAGTGATATCATAGTCATTCAACAACTCCAATCATCTCTACCACCTCAAATTGAAATCCTTTTGCTTGAACAAATGCTGAAAACACCAATGATCAGCGTAATTCTCACATGACATGCCATATAAGTAGTGCCTCAAAATCTTGAGCGTGTACACAATAGTTGCCTACTCCAAATCATACACGAGATAGTTCTTCTCATGGATTTTTAGTTGACAAGATGTGTAGGCAGTCACTCTGTCATCCTGCATCAACACTGCGCCATGTCCAATACACGAAGCATCACAATACATAGTATAAAGCCCTGAACCTGTGGGCAACAGCAATACTGCAGATATAACCAAGCTAGTCTTGAGCTTCTAAAAGCTCTCATCATACTCATTAGACCATCTAAAAAGAGCACCCTTCTAAGTCAACTTGGTTAATGGGGCTGCAATATATGAAAACTCATCCACAAACTGACGATAGTAGCTCGCCAAACCCAAGAATCTCCGAATCTCTGTAGCTAAAGTGGGTCTAGGACAATTCTGAACTGCCTCAATCTTCTTAGGATCAACCTTGATATCATCACAAGACACAACATGACCCAAGAATGCAACTGAGTCTAACCAGAACTCATACTTCAAAAACTTGGCATAAAGCTGACGATCCTTCAAAGCCTGAAGTACAATCTGTAGGTGCTATTCATGATACCATATACCGCGAGAGTAAACCAGAATATTATCAATGAATACAATCACAAAGGAATCAAAATAAGGCTTGAACAATTGGTTCATCAAATCCATGAAGGTTTCTAGAGCATTAGCTAAACCAAATGACATCACCAAGAACTCGTAATGGCCATGCGAGTCCCAAAAGCTATCTTACGGACATAAGATGCCCTAATCTTCATCTGATGGCAGCTAGATTTCAATTCAATCTTGGAGAACACCTTAGCACCCCGAAGCTGATCAAACAAATCATAGATCCTAGGCAATGTATACTTGTTCTTGATGGTAACCTTGTTCAATTGCCGATAGTCAATGCACATCCTCATAGCTCCATCCTTCTTCTTTACAAACAACATCAGCACACCCCAAGAAGAGACAATCAGTCTAATGAACCCCTTATTAAGAAAATCCTGAAGTTGCTCCTTCAATTCCTTTAACTCAACTAGAGCCATAAAATATGACAGGATAGAAATAGGTTAAGTGTCCGGAACCAACTCAATACAAAAGTCAATATCTTTATCGGGTGGCATGCCTGATAAATCTGCAAAACAATAAGTTTGGGAACTCTCTCACAACCAACACTGAATCCATAGAAGAAACCGCTGCACTAGAATCTCGAGTATGAGCCAAATATGCTAAATATCCATTCTCAACCATACATTGAGCCTTAAAATATGAAATCATCTTACTCGCGGCATGACCAAGGGTCCCCCTCCACTCTAATCTAGGAAACCCCGGTATAGCCAAAGTCATATTCTCGGTGTGACAATCCAAGATAGCATGATATGGGACAACCAATTAATGGTAATATCTAAGCCCACCATATCCAACAACAAGAGATCAACTATAATATCTAAATCATTAATAGTAACAATACAAGACCGGTACACCCAATTTACTATTATAGAATCCCCAATTAGTGCAGACCTAGAAACATGTATATCAAGCAAATTGCGAGACACACTCAAGTATGTTGCAAAATATTTAGACACATAAGAATATATAGAACCCGGATCAAACAACACCAAAACATATCCATGACAAACTAAGATAATACCTATAATGGATGTACCAGATGACTCCGCCTTAGGTCTATCTGGAAATGCATAACAACAGGCTGTGCCCTACCAGTCTGTTCTCTACCTCTAGGGAGACCTCTACCTAGATGACCTCCATTTCTAGCTGGTTGACCATTATCCCTAGATGGCTAACCCTCGTCCCTAACTGGCTGAGCAAGTGGTGCAATTCCTCTACTAACATGGTTGTTGAACCTAAAATTGTCCCTAACGACCCGAATAACCACCATGGTAAGAGATGCACTAATGAGAGCTGGAGGTGTACTGAATGATGGCTGCTCGGAATAAGGTCCATAAGAACAGTTGTTGTCTGATGTACCATGTGTAACCTGGAGTGCTAACTAAACCCCCCTAATAGAATAGCCTCTATCAAAGGAGCCCCTACCTCCAAATGAGGCATCACTATAACCTCCAAAATTATAGGGCCTCTTATTAGAGGTCGTCTCTCTCACCTAGCCTCTAGTGTGCTCAATCGTCCTTGAAATTTCCACTACCTGAGTGAGAGAAGTCTCAATCTCAGCCTCTCCAGCCATTTGTTGTCTAATACCATAGGTAATAACCTATTTGAACCTCCGTACCTTTTCCCTGTCAATAGGAATCATGATAGTTGCATGACGAGACAAATCAACAAGTCTAGTCTCATACCAGGTGACTACCATGTTACCCTGCAAAAGATGCTCAAACTGGTTGCGTAGCTTATCTCTCTGAGTGGATAGAATGAATTTCTCTAGGAGCAATTATGAAAATTGAGCCCAAGTAAGAGGAGGGAATCCTACTAGCGTACCCAACTCGTAAACCTGCCACCACCTCTTAGTTGAACCATGCATTTGAAAGATGTGAAGTCAACTCCATTGGACTCAACTAATCCCAGATTGCACAAAATCTCATGGCAATGGTCCATGCATTCTTAGGCATCCTCCGAAGGTTCACGAGTGAAGTGATGAGGAAACAACTTTGTGAACCTATCCAACCTCTTAATCTTATTATCTTACATCGCGAGCCTAACCTCAGGCTGCGTGGAAACAATAGGCACCATCCTAACTGGTAGAACTCCTAGGGTCTAATAACCATGGTCCATATGATCTAAGGTGTGAGTAGCAGGAGTCTAAACTCCTCCCCCGCCCTGAGAAGTTGGGGGCGCCATAAGAAAAAACAAGGACATGTACCATACTCTCCATTAAGCCCACCATGTGGACCAAGGCATCCTGAAGCACTAAGGTAACAATAAACCACTTTGGGACCTGAGCCGGTCATACTGGCTTGACCTGAGTGGGAATCTCACCATCCGAAGCTAGCTGAGGCTCGATTGTAGGTGCCATTGCATGTACTCTAGGCTAAACTCTGCCTCTACCCTCTTACCCTACCCGGGCCCCTACCTCTGGTAGTGGTTGCGATCTGGGACTCCGGATGCTGATCAGCTGTAGATGAAGTACATGTCCTCACCATCTGTGAGAGAATAAGAAAATAAAGATTCAAACTTTAGGACAGAACAAAGTCGCACGATAAAGAAAAAAAAGAAAGGGAAGTTTCCTAAAGCCTTAAAGCCTCTAGAAGATAAGTATAGGCATCTCCGTACCGATCATCAAGACTCTACTAAGCTTGATCATGACTCGTGAAACCTATGCAACCTAAGTTCTGACACCAAATTGCGACCCAAAGTTCCAGTCAAAGGGTCGTGATAGCGCCTAGCACCACTTACTAGGAAAGCTAAAAAATAACAAAAAAATTAAAAATAAAAGCAATGCAAAACGTAAAATTACATGATATTATAAATAAAAGATAAAACTCAGAAAAATATATATCAAGTCTAAAACCAACAACCATCTAACACCTTCAAGAAACTGGAGTCACTGAGCACATGAAATTCTACCGAATAACTAAATACAAAGTATGGAATGAACAATACACTATTCAAAGCAAATAAACAGTAATAAGACTGTGAGATAGGTGACTTCAAGGCTTGTGAACGAGAGTGCAACACTACCTCGGGTCTCCTCAACCAGCACGTTAGTTCGTCCTCTGGGTACTACTAGGACTAAACCAAAATCTGCACAAGAAGTACATAAGTATAGTATGAGTACAACCGACTCAATGTACTTTATAGCGGTCAAGGCTAACCCCAACGAGGTAGTGAAGAGGCTAAGATAAGTCACCTACATATATACTTATGTAGTTAAGTAACAAGATAATAATGAGAAATATAACAATACGATGACAAGTAAAATAGCAAGTACGATGACAAGATAAATACCAAGAGAGGGATAATAAGTAAAAAAGGTAGGAAGATATGAAACGAGAAATCAATCATTCCAGTGCGCAACCCAATCCAATCAAAGAATCATCAATCTAATAATCAATAGCAATTCCGCTCAAGTGCCCTTAGAGCCCAAATCCTCAACTATCCTCAATAACCACTTTTTCTACTCATGATTATGTGTAAAAAATGATATAATAACAAGGCACAAGACATGATAATAAGAATGTAGATAAAAGCTCAAATGGCTAAGAGATGGCTACGACAAATCATATAACTCAATCTATCATAATGGCTCAATAAGCTATTTAACAAGTCCTAGCTTAATCATATTATTATCATGAGTTAATTAATCCATAGAAACCATAAAAAATCATGGAACAAGTAAGGCAAATAATGACTATGAATTAATAATAAAGCTCGACATGGCAAAGTAGCCCTCATATCAAATCAATAAGTCATAATCCTAGGCATGCTCCTAAATCATAAATATAAATTATCATGTAGTCATAGAATCAATCTGAACATGAATAGTAACTTCACATAATTCAATAAAAGCACAACTCAAGTCAATAATATCGGATATGGTCAAAACATAGCTATGCATATACGCTCATCACCTAGAATATATGTTGCTCCTAAATCATGGATCAAGTAGCAATCATACCACCTATGGGGAGAATTCACTTTTACAAGGATAGACAAGAGACTTACCTCCACCAACCTCAAATCAAGCAAAATTGCCTAACTATCCAAATTTAACTTTAAATGACCCAAATCTAATAAAAAATAACTCAATAACATCAAATAAAGCCATAAGAAACAATCCAAAATAATGAAGATTTGATCTTTACACAAACCTCCAAAAGTCATCAAAAGTCAACCCGGGCCACCACGGTCAAAATTTGAGTCAATGGTAAATACCCGATTACCCATAACCCCACGAGTCCAAATATGTGGTTAGATTTCAAATCCAAGTCCAAATCGACCTTCAAATCCCCAAAATACACCATCTTAAGTTGTAGACAAACCCAAATTTTTCTTTAAAAATCCTCATTTTAGGTGTAAAAGTCTATAGGGAATTAAGATATAAAGTCAAATCCAAGTAGAAACTTCTTATCCACAAAGTGATGATGAATATCTCCCCATACATCGCCTCTAGCCGAGCCCCAAAACTCAAAATAATGAAAATGAGCTAACCCTTCAACATATAAGACTCCCCAGTGATTACTACATTGGCGATTAAAATCCTAGCATCTACAAGCACGTAGGTGTAGTCCAAGGTTGTGCATCTGCAAACTCCTCTAAATTGACCACTCCTTTTATGTGCGGACTATCCTCGCAAATGCGACGTCTGCATCTGCAGATAAACCTCGCAGAAGCGCCCTTTGTACAAGCGCCCAGGATTCACAAAAGACACTATCTCCCAGCCTCCTTTTCGAATCTGCGGACCTCCTGCTTGTAGATGCGATCTCGCACCTGCGTATCCCTTCTCTACAGGTGCAACGCACCAGCACCAGAACTGCCAACCTTCACCAAAATGATCTGAAACACACCCTATCCCGGTACCCATCTAATCACACCAACAAGTCTCAATACCTTATCCAAACTTGTCCAAAATATTAAACACTATGACTAACATCAAAACCACGAATCAACGATCAAAACACAAGTTAAGCTTCTCTTAAGTTCATCAAATTCCAAACTCCTAACCATGCATCCGATTCAAACCTAACCAATCCGGATTTCATCCAATCATTGCACACAAGTCCTAAATGACAAAACAAACCTATTCTAACTTCCAGACCAACAATATGAATCCAATAACCTCAAAGTCAACCCTCGGTAAAACTTAGGAACTCTCCAAACCTTTAAATTGCCAACGTTTCGCAATATTTTGCCAAAACATCCTAGGAACCTCAAATCCAATTTAGAACATATTCCCAAGTCCAAAATCACTATACGAACCTACTGTATCACTCAAATAACCAATACGAGATCGTTTACACAAAAGTCAAACCTTGACAAACTCTTACAAGTTAAGCTTCCAAAATGAGACTGTCTCCTAAATCCGTCTCAAAACATCCTAAAAATAAATTAACCATCCAAGCAAGTTAAAAAACAACAAACAAACATATGAGAAGCATCAAATAGGGAAACGTGGCTCAAATACACAAAACGATTGGTCGGATCATTACATTCTCCCCCTCTTAAACAAACATTCATCCTCGAACGGGTTTAGAATCATAGTTGGACTGTCTAAAAGATAAGGATATTTCCTCTGCATATCATGATCGATCTCCTAAGTCTTATCCTCAGTTGGTCGACCTCTCCATTGAACCTTCAATAATGCAATATTCTTCAATCTCAGCTTTCAGACCTTCCTATCCAAAATGGCCACTAACTCTTCTTCATTAGCCAAATTCTCATCCAACTGCACTGAGCTGAAATCCAACACATGTGTCTGATCCTCATAATACTTTTGAAGCATGGAGACATGAAATACCGGATGAACTCTCGACAAGCTGGGTGGCAAAATGAGTCTATAAGTAACCTCACCAACCCTCTCTAACACCTCAAATGGACCGATATACAGAGGACTCAACTTACTCTTCCTCCCAAACATCATCACGCCTTTTATAGGAAAAACTCTAAGAAGAAACTTCTCACCCTCCATGAAATCCACATTACGAACCTTCCTATGAGTATAACTCTTTTGCCTGGACTACGCTATACGAAGCCACTCCTGAATCATTTTCATTTTCTCCAAAGCATCATGAACCAAATCGATGCCCAAAAACCTAGCCTCCCTAGGCTCAAACCAACCAACCAAAGAATGATATCGCCTCTAATATAAAACCTCATATGGAGTCATCTTGATACCCTACTGGTAGCTGTTGTTGTATGCAAACTCTACTTGTGGTAGTAATTGATCCCATTGGCCACCGAATTCAATAACTCAGGCTCTTAACATATCCTCTAAGATTTGAATGGTCTTCTCGGACTGCCCATCCATCTGAGGGTGACATACTGTACTCAACACGCCCAACTCACGTTGCACGACTCTCTAAAAGAGTGATGTAAACTAAGTGCCACAGTCCGAGATGATAGACACCGACACACAATGCAAGTAGAAAACCTACATAATATAGATCTTTGCCAATTGTTTCAATGTGTAGGAAATAATCAAAATAAAATGCACAGACTTGGTCAGTCTATCCACAATAACCCAAACAACATCAAATCTCCTCATGATCTGTGGAAATCCTACCGCAAAGTCCATAATGATGCACTTCCATTTCCACTATGGTATCTCTAACCTCTGAAGCAAACCACCCGGTCTCTGATGCTCATACTTGACTTGCTGACAATTCAAACATCGAGCAGCATATTCAACAATGTCCTTCTTCGTCCTTCTTCACCAGTAATGTTTCTTCAAATAATGATACATCTTTTTAGCACTTGGATGAATAGAATACCGCATGCTATGATCCTCCTCAAGAATTAACTCCTTCAAACCGTCCACATTAGGAACACAAATTTGGCCCTAAAGACGCCACACACAATCATCACCAAGTCACCTCCTTAGCACCACCGTGTTGCACTATGTCCTATAAGACAAACAAATGGGGATCATCATACTAGTGAGCCTTAATGCGCTCAAACAAAGATGACTGGGAAACAACACAAGCAAGGAATCTGAAATATCCAATCTCACCAAGCTATTAGCTAATTCCTGAACTATCAGACCCCGAACCTAAGGGTGAGACCACCACCCGGTGCCTCACTTAACCTAGCGTACCAACTTGAGACTGGGGGACTCTGAACATACAATGGCATACTTGGTCCATAGGGCCACATTGCAAGATAATTTGTGAAACAAAATATAAAATTGAAAGAAAACTAGCTTTGACTGAACATCAATATAAAGTTGGGCCGACAAGGCTTTTATAATGACTACAGCTGACAAACCAACAAAAATATACATACAAGGCCTACAAGCCCAACATGCTGCACTAACTGACAAGATATGTCTACAAGCCTCTACCGATGGATGTACTATGATCAGAACAGGCACCCTACCTACCCATAATATACATACATACACAATATGTACTCAAAACTCTAGACCCGGCAACTCCAAAGGACATGGATCTTACCAATCAAGCTGATCACTGACAACACCTAAGGAGGAGGTCTACCAGTCTGTCTATCCGAACCTGCATGCATGAAATGCAGTGTCCCCAAGAATCGGACGTCAGTACAAAATAATGTACCGAGTATGTAACGCAATAGAATAACTGAAAGCTGAAACTAAACTAACAATATAATAACTGAAAGTAACAGGGAGTCAAAGATGATTTGGAGATATACTTACCTACTGATATTGACTCAATTCTCTCAATATAGTAAGTAAAATAGATGTCCAACCCTATAAGGATCAGAATATGTAACTGCTCTGCCGTAGTAGACTCGCTTATAGGCGCTCGACCATAGTAGGCTTGGTATATAACTTACCATCTGATCAGAGGTTGCCCAATAGGGGCCTACCCACCAATTATAGCTCGATGGCGATGAATATTGTAACACTGCATATATATATATATATATATATATATATATATATATATATATATATATATATATATATATATACCCTCTGCTCTCTAGACGGGAAGAAGACAATACTTAACTCGATTTAAAGTCTCTATAAGGAAAAGTACTGTAACTTATAAGGCTGATAATGTACATAAGTTCAAGAATATGAACTTCTCTTTATGTCTCGTTATCAAACACATGTAGTTATGGGATCATGCCAAAATGAAGGAAATGTTTAGCCTTAACATACCTTATCGCAATCTTTCCAATAACCACTTTGAACTTGTCTCTTCACACCTTAATCTACAACAACGATAATAATACTATCATTAAGTTACGAAGGGTACAACTATCACATAACAAATGATAGGCTTATTTTATATTAAAACGGGCAGCATCTCCCCTATAATCTTTACTTCCTCCAAATTCAAGATAACACCAACAACACAAGAACATAATAGTAAACACATATATACACTATTTTCCAACCTTAAATACACCACAAAATACTACAAAATAGCCCAACAACCCAATCTCTTTATACACAAAACGACCATCGCAGTAGTGTCAAACAACTCAAAAATATTATGACGAATGACCAACCCACCACCCTAAATTTATGTGGTGTTTCTCCTCCAAAACTCCATAAAATAGTATCAAACATGCAATCCAATAGCAACATGAAATAGCCCACAAAATAGTCCGCTACAAGTTGAATAATTCGAACTCACGACTTTCGATCATCGTCCCGTAAGTTCTTACAATTATAGAACAACTTTCCATACATTTACAGCCGAAAAAATGCATGATAGATAGCAGTAAACTTACATTATTTTTTGAATATCTCAGCTCATATCCTGGTTCTTCAATCCCTAGGTTTTTCCTCCAACTAGAACTTGAAAAGGAGAGAAAATCAATTAGGGTTTGTGTGCAATTTTTGGGAGAATTTTTGCACGGATTTATGTCTGATTATTTTTCTATATAATGAGTGTTATATTGCATGAGATAAGCCCTTAAGTGGGCTCTTTGGCCAATTCGAAATAACCCCTTTTGGGACATATTTAATCCTCTCATATAAGCAAGTAGGTGACACACCTACTTATCACCTAGTAGTCTCCGCAGTCTCACAAAAATGCATATATCTCATTATTCCAATGTTGTATTGACAAACAGTTTAATGCGTTAGAAATTAGACTCATAGATCTTCAATTTAATGGGTGGAACACCCCATAACTACAAGTATATTGGGAGAAAATTGCAGTGACATTTGACCCAAATTTCAATAAAACTTATGAACATAACTTGTGATGACTTTCATCATCTTTTGTTCCACAACTCGTTTGACCTCAAACATAACACATGACTATCATAAAACTAAAATAAATTATAACATAAACCTCTTATCATGTTAAGAACCCTAGTATCACCCCAAAGGTACGAGTTATAACATTCCCAACTCGTCGACTTTCAACGAAATATTATTTTCTTCAATTCCTTAGCTTCTAAACCTTCCAGCCCTTTTTTTACTTGTTGTTCATGATCTTCAATATTTGTAAATTCTGAGGTAACATGATAACTTACTTTATATACTTCCAAATATGATCCCATTTTTTGTCTTACATTAGTTTGCTTACGACGCACTTTTACATACGAAAATATGGGATGTAACTTGAACATCCATAGCTAAAGGCATCTCCCAACTGGAATGAATGCTAAACTTCTCATACTCTCCGTATTTCTTCTTAAGGCATTTTCTACTACATTAGCCTTCCCCGGATGATAAAGAATAGTGATATTATAATCCTTCAACAGCTCTAACCATCCCTACTGCCTCAATTCAAATCTTTTTGCTTAAATAAGTGCTAGAGACATCGATGATCCATTTACACCTCACAAGATACGGCATATAAGTAATGCCTCCTAAACTTGAGTGCATGCACAATAGTTGCTAACTCCAAATCATGCACTAGATAGTTCTTCTCATAGGGCTTCAACTGATGTGACGCATAGGCAATCACCCTACCGTCTTGCATCAACAAATACCCAATACCAACCCATGAAGTATCACAGTAAACCATTTAAACCCCCTAGTCAAAGCAGTCTTGAGCTTCTAAAAGCTCTCCTCACACTTATCTAACCACTTGAACGGAGTACCCTTCTGAGTCAACTTAGTAAATGGGGTTGCAATAGATGAAAATCCCCCTACAAAGCAACAGTAGTAACCAGGCAAACCCAAGAAGCTCCTGATCTCAGTAGTGGTAGAAGATTTAGGCCAACTCTAAACTACCTCAATCTTCTTCGGGTCCACCTTGATCCCATCACTCGATACCACATGGCCCAAGAACATCATCGAGTTCAACCAAAACTCGCACTTGGAGAAAATAGCATATAGCTTCCTCTCCCTCAAAATTTGAAGTAAAATCCTCAAATGCTGCTCGTGATCCTCAACACTAAAAGTGTATACCAATATATCATCAATGAACACAATGCCAAAAGAATTCAAATAAAGTTGGAACACATTGTTCATCAAAATGCATGAAAGCTTCTAGGGCATTAGTCAAACCAAAAGGCATTACTAAAACCTCATAATACCCATAGCGAATCTTAAAAGTCGTTTTAGGGATGTTCGAAGCCCTAATCTTTAACTGGTGATACCTAGATTTCAAGTCAATATTCGAGAACACTCTGACACCTTAAGGATGATCAAATAAATCATTAATGTGCAACAATGAATACTTGTTCTTGATAGTAACCTTGTTAAAGTGCCGATAGTCAATACACATCCTTCTTCTTTACAAAGAACATTGGTGCACCCCATGGTGATACACTAGGCCAGATGAACCCCTTATCTAGAAACTCTTGCAACTGCTTTTCAATTCCTTCAACTTTGTTGCAGCCATGCGATACAGATGAATAGATATGGGTTCTGTGCTCGACACCAAATCAATATCCCTCTCGGGTGGCATGTCTGGCAGGTCTGCATGAAAAACATCCAAAAACTCTCTCACTACAGGAACTGAATCAACAGTAGGAGTATCAACACTTATATCTCGAACAAAATCCAGATATGCCAAACACCCTTTCCCAACTGTTTGTTGAGTCTTTAGAAATGAAATCTCTCTACTAGGAGTATGACCAAGAAAACCTCTTCATTCCAACCTCAGCAAACCTGGCATAACCAATGTCACGGTATTAGCTTGACAATTAAGGATATCTTGGTACAGATAACCAATCCATATCCAAAATCACATCAAAGTCCACCATACTAAGCAATAGGAGATTGCAACTAGTTTCATAACCACCAATAGTGACGACAAAATACCGATACACACAATCCACCCTAATAGAATCACCAATAAGTGTAGATACATGCACAAGAGTATCATGAGAATCACGAGGCATATCCAAATAAGGACAAAATTGTCACGCCCCAAACTAGAGGAGCACGACCGACGCTCAGTCGAGTAAACCCGGTTGAGCAAGCCTGTTAGATTTTATTCTACCCAAATTCATCCCTGAATGAAGAGGAGATGTACTCCATTAATCAAGAACTGAAAAGATTTCATTAACCACTTCCATTTCATTCTCATTAACAGCACCATTCAATATTTCCAAAATAGTACGACTTTATAGATTTAATGAGAAAGACATGTTTGCTAAATACCAACATTTCTGATTCAATTCCCATCATCAAACACCATCCACAACATGTCTACGGAGCCTCTAAGTACAACTGATGATTTAAATGGAAATGCCCGCAGGCTATACCTCAAAACACAAAGTACATGAGAAACAAGAGACATGACCCCGAAATGAAGTGGGAGTCACCAATGTAGCTGAAGAGAGTGTACTGCTATCACAGATCAATGTCGCATATTGTGGAACCACCTGCCTCCATTGAAGATGTATCGCCCCCGGCAAAAGGGACGTTAGTACATATGGAATAGTACTAGTATGTAAAGCTAACTGTCTTCTTTCAAAATAGAATGCCAACATAAAAAGGAAAACCATGGAAACAACAATCAACAATCACTGATATCCAATTTCCAAGTTAAAACATAATAATTTCCAAAATATAAAGACAATATCATTTTTTGGTTGGGAGATCTTTAACACCGATATACCACTGTTCACAATACCAATACCACTGTACCTTTAGCACAGAGTCCAATCACGACCCGATCGGCTAGGCTGTCTCATCCGAGACATCAACCATAATCACAATTTCAATTATAATTTCCAGCACAATCACAACCATGTGTGCGGCATGGTGTCCGATCATAATCCGATTTGCTAGGCCATCTCACCACAATGTCGTCTAGATCGACATCATCTTTTTCTATCAATCATCTCATCCCAATTAAGGGGAATAATTCTATCACATCAATCTCATCCCAAATAAGGGGAATAATTACAATCCACTTCTACACCGACACGTATAGTTTCGGGGTTAGGTTATTTCAACCTTCCCTTCTTCGGTAACTATCGATACTCCCAAAAATATATTTGATTTGCTTACAAAGGAAACAACAGTACAAATGCATTTTATCTCATAACCTTTCATATTGTATATAACCTCATTTGCATTTTCAACAACCTTCAGTATCATTATTTCAATGGCTCTCTGGGCCATACAGCTGATTCTTTATTCATGGCACAATGGCCGTATTTTATATTCCACACTTTTATTTCTTCCCTTTCATGGATCATCATCATAATATCAACAAATAGAATATTCCAGAAATCACAACTTTAGGTTCATTAGTAATGAAGGCTTTAAAAACAATGGATTTCTTTCCAAAAAATGGGGTAAAATGATTGGCAATCGAAGCACAAGTTAAAATCATAAACAAGTAACACATCATTTATTCTTGAAATACTTTTCCCCAAAAAGGGCAATACACAGTTTCAACTCACGAATATGTAAGAACGCAAAACACATCTAAGATACCTACAAAATATAGCATTAGTTAAATCAACCACATATGGGCATCATTTGAGTACATAAGCTTTTAGGCAATTCTATTTTCGAAGTCAATTTGGAACAATTGAATCAAAGCTCATATCATAATCTTTCTCACAACATCTCATTCCATTGGCACCACTAGCCACAAGTATAACTTTCATTCTTGGCACGTTGGTCACACTTTATATCCCCAATTCACTTATTTATTTTCAAGCATCTTTATAAATTATCAACAACATTACATTTCCAATCAAGACTTTAGGTACACATATGAACAATTAAGAATCTTAAGCATATTGAGATTTTCTCACACAATTTGGCATCATAACCTTCATTTGAAACACGACTCAAAGACATAGCATTTTAATACACATATCATTCTTGAACACATTCCCAAAGGATAACATAATGTGATAGGAACATTCGAAACACAATTTTAATATATAATTCTCGACACTTTGCTTATTCGGGACAATCGAATTTATTGGGAACATCTCGGAACATAAAATAAGGAACTTGGGACAATCATACTTGAAACTTACGGGAACATCATGGAATTCAATTCTAAGAAAGTAGTTTAGCCAACATACCTTGTTTGAGCTTTCCTTAAATTACTACAACGCCCCAACATTTCTAGCAATAAAATCTATAGGAAGTTAGCAAAAATCAGTTAATAATTAGAAGGATTCCCATGATGTAACTCTTAGGAATTTTGTCAAACACCTAGCATGCAAAATAGATCACAAGACTCTACAATGGTAATCCCTTCCTTCCTCAACCAATTTCAACAAGAAACTACTCAAAATGATCCATTAATCCCACATACTACAACCTAGTGTTACATGCATGGCCTATTTCCAACCCCACAATATATTTGAACTCATAACCTCTTGCATGAAAGCTTAGGAGTAGGGCTTACCCGGAAAGATGATGATCTAGTGATTGGTTTCCTTAATTCTTGAAGATTGGTGCAAGATTGGATGATTGGGATGTTAGGTTTCCTCCTTTTCTCTCTAAAATGCTCTTACCTCTCTCTGAAATCATTAGATAATTGCCCCAAAATAAGCCCCAAAGCCTATTTATCGAAATGGGGTCGGGTTATGAAAATAGGAAATTGGACCCTTCGAACTCAGGTCTGCGGTCGCACAATGGACCGCAAAAGTGATGCCCAGAATTGGGCTACACTGGTCAGGTCTGCGGCCATTTTGTGGTCCGCAGACCACTTTTGCGGTTCGCATAATAATTTTATGGTTGCACATCTGACCGCAGAATCATATTCTTCCAGCCTTTGGCAATTTGGTCATAACTTCTTATAAGAGTGTCCAAAAGACGAACGGTTTGAAGCTTTAGAACCTAGACTTGAAGATCTTTCATTTATAGGTTGTCCATTACATAAAGCCTTATATATATATTCTTATCCAAAATTTGCTCTTGTGCATACTCATTTGGGACTTTAGTCTATCATGTAATTTTCTAACTTGACATAAACTTAGGGCTGTCCTTAGAGCCCACATCACCCATAATATTCCTCGTACATTTATTATATATCAATAATTGTATGTTCAATTGATATACATCATATTAATAGTTCTCATCCGCACACAAAATAATTTAATTAGCACACATCAACTTTCTTACTAGCAGTTAAGGACGTCAAATTTTTTTCGGGTGTTACATTATCCCCCACTTAAGAACATTCGACCTCGAATGTTTTGCAAGTCCTTTATAAGAATAGAGTTACCATCTGTTTACCTCCAACCATTATACATAGGCACTTATGACTACATCGGTCTCATACATCCTTTCTAAAATTTCAACTTACTTATGGCCCTTAAAATTTGGCTATCTTTAAAGATTCTTAAAAATTTCGACAGATTTTCCCCTCTAACTGGGCCCATTCACCTGCTAGAGAATCACCAAAATCACCCTATCAACATATCCACAACTCTACAAAGCATCACAATGTATATCGACAGCACTAATCTCAACATTACAGGCATTATATTACCAAGAGTATATCTGGACATGAACTGCACATTTTTAAGTCATAACACCTAGAAAATACCTTCAAAATCAAAGCCAATTACTATACAATCAAGCGGAAAAAAAATCACAAGACTTTCAGCCTTCAAGGTGACCTCCTCGACTTACAGACTTCGCCATAACGCATTAACATAGGCAATCCCAACTTCCATACTTATCTAACAATGATGACAATTAGGTACATCTCATAAGCTAATTATCCATTAACTTCACCTTTAATAACCTCCACTGGAACAATATACAAAGGATTTCCAATTACCTCCTTAGACATAGACACATGAAACACCGGGTACACGGAGGATAATAATAGGGAAACATTATACTCATAGTTTGGCCTATAGACACATGAAACACCGGGTACACGGAGGATAATAATAGGGAAACATTATACTCATAGTTTGGCCTATTTCCTTCAAGATTTCATAAGGCCTAATGTGACTACACATACTTTACCTTCCTTAACAATCCGCCCAATATATTTATAAAGAAAATCTTGAGAATAACCCGATCACTTTCTTCAACTCTAAATACCTACGTCGAACACCGAAACTAAACCTTTGGTGACTTTCAACAATTACTCTAAGATGTGCTAGCTTGAATATAACCATAAAACTTCCTATCCAATATATTTGATCACGGGATAATGCTTCTTCTTTGACATGTTTGAACCTTCAACCCCCATATGTCACTATAATTATGAACGACGAGGTTCGATATTGGCTAGAATTATTCAAGAATCCATTAATGTGCTGAGCATGGCATTTCAGGAGGTTATATCCTAAGAGACATAAAGGTTACTACCAATAGCGCTGAAATGATGATTCGTTGTGGTGACATCATTGGTTCAACAAACGAGTCATAAGGTTTCCTAGTAGGCATTGATAATGTAGGAACCATGTACATGATCCTAAGGTATAATAGAAGTGAGTCATTTTAGACATGTGACGTGTGTGAGGCATAATCGGAAGGATAACGACATTAGCGTCAGTTATTCTTGGAAGGATATGAGTCATGAAAAGGACAACAACAATTGTTTCGTTCCATATGTGCCTTGTTTGGCAATAGTAGGCCTCAAAGAGAGATAGCCAAGTATGTGACACCAGTTGCCTCTTGGAATGTAGGGAAAATCAGTTTAACTCGAAATGAGAATATTTTAGCACCCTGAATATGATATGGGTTTCAAGATACACGAAGTTGCACTACGCTCTTAACCGTATTTGACACAAGGAATCTATGCCACAAACCCATGAGGATGAAAAAGAACTTGAACACTTGTGAGATTATTATCATTCTCACATCTTAACCTTTGCCAATAGTTGATCTTATGTGAGAGGACTAGAGATACGATGAACTTGTCTTTCAAATCAATATGCTCTCATGTTACTAGACAGTGAAAAGGATTCATGATAATATACACAAAGGAACAAAGTGATTTTTCAAACCATAGGATCCACATACATCGGAGAGAAAAAGAGTGGCTCAAAAAGGATCTCAACTAGGCTGCTTTACATTAGATTTGATACCACATAGGTAAATATTATGGTGTTTCATGCATAGGCACAAGTGAGCAGATGTTATCCATTTGAATCAAAAGGTTCTGCAATAAATTCATCAGGTATAATCGCTTGGTGAGAATGTAGGAAAGCAAGTGGGAAGTATTAATCCTAGAGTTATAACTCAATTCAATGACATAATTATAGAGCTCAATTCCACAAAAGGTTGTAAATAAGAGAATTTGTGATAGAGTGGATTCACGAATAATGCATCTCATTCAAAGAGTAGGTACATGCAATATTTTGTGATTCAACATCTTGTTAAGACCATGTTTATGAGAGCTCTTCAATATGGGTGCACATATAGAACAAGGAAAAATCATACGGTGTTCATAACGATATAACAAGGAGTAACTTACTTGGTAACTTTAGATTGACAGGGTAGTAACTTACTTGATTCCCCTCGACACCACAACCATAACGTATTTCAAGAGTCATTCAACACGTCCCCAGGTGGCATTGCTTACAAACCAAACATTCCGGCTTATTGGTACAAACAACCCTCTTTCATTTCTTAGATGATCTTACCACATGATCTGGTGGCATGATAACATTAATAGGGACAAGGACACTTCCCTTTGCAACTGGTTCTTTCATTCCCTCCTCGCTGACTCGAATCCATGGGCTACTCATATGGAAAATGAGACATAACAAGGAAATTAGCTTCCTATTTTGAGCTCTATCGCACGATCAGGAGTATCAAAGAAGTGAGAAATTCCTAAATGTCCAAGTAGCCTCCTTATTATTGATGTGGTCGAAAACACATCGATAAGAAGGACTCTATCAGACACGGCTCCGAGATATACTAGGACACTTTAAAACCTTAGGCTCTGATACCAAGTTTGTCACGCCCCAAACTCAGGGAGCGCGACCGGTGCTCAACCGAGTAAATCCGGCTGAGCAAGCCGGTTAGATTTCATTCTACCCAAATTCATCCCTAAATGAAGAGGAGATGTACTCCATTAATGAAACACTAAAAAGATTTCATTAACCACTTACATTTCATTCTCATTAACAGCATCATTCAATATTTCCAAAATAGTACAACTTTATAGATTTAATGAGAAAAACATGTTTGCCAAATACCAACATTTCTGATTCAATTCCCAACATCAAACACCACTCACAACCTGTCTACGAAGCCTCTAAGTACAACTAAAGAGTAATATGGAACTGCCGATAACAAGGCCCCAGGTATACCTCAAAACACAAAGTACATGAGAAACAAGAGACATGACCCCGAAATGAAGTGGGAGTCACCAATGTAACTGAAGAGAGTGTACTGCTATCACTGATCAATGCCGCCTGCTGTGGAACCACTTGCATCCATTGAAGATGCAGCGCCCCCAGCAAAAGGGACGTTAGAACATATAGAATAGTACTAGTATGTAAAGCTAATTGTCCTCTTTCAAAATAGAATGCCAACATAAAAGGGAAAACCATGGAAACAGCAATCAACAATCAATGATATCCAATTTCCAAGTTAAAACATAATAATATCCAAAATATGAAGATAATATTATTTTTTTGGTTAGGAGATCTTTAGCATCGATGTACCACTATTCACAATACCAATACCACCGTACTTTTAGCACGAAGTTCGATCACGACCCGATCGGCTAGGTCATCTCATCCGAGATCAACCACAATCATAATTTCAATTACAATTTCCAGCACAATCACAACCATGTGTGCAGCATGATGTCTGATCACAACCCGATCGATTAGGCCATCTCACCATAATTCTATATGGATCGACATCATCCTTTTCTATCAATATTCTCATCCCAATTAAGGGGAATAATTTTATCACATCAATCTCATTCCAAATAAGGAGAATAATTACAATCCACTCCTACACCAGCACGTGTAGTTTCGGTTAGGTTATTCAACCTACCTTTCCTTGGTAACTATCGATACTCCCAAAAATATTTTTGATTTGCTTACAATGGAAACAACAATATAAATGCATTTACCTCATAACCTTTCATATCGTATATAGACTCATTGGCACTTTCAACATTATTATTTCATTGGCTTTATTGGCCATACATATGATTCTTCATTCATGGCACAACATCCGTATTTCATATTCCACACTTTCATTTCTTCCCTTCCATGGATCATCATCATAAATATCAACAAATAGAATATTCTAGAAATAACAACTTTAGGTTCATTAGTAATGAAGGCTTTAAACACAATGGATTTCTTTCCGAGAAATGGAGTAAAATGATTGGCAATCGAAGTACAAGTTAAAATCATAAACAAGTAATACATCATTTATTCTTGAAATACTTTTCCTCAAAAATGACAATACATAGTTTCAACTCATGAATATGTAAGAACGCAAAACACATCGAAGATACCTACAAAGCATAGCATTAGTTAAAACAGACACATATGGGTATCATTTGAGTACATAAGCTTTTAGGAAATTCTATTTTCGAAGTCAATTTGGAACATTGAATCAAAGCTCATATCATAATCTTTCTCACATCATCTCATTCCATTGGCACCACTAGCCACAAGTATAACTTTCATTCTTGGCTCGTTGGCCACACTTTATATCCCCATTTCACTTATTTCATTTTCAAGTATCTTGATATATTATCAACATACACATATGAACAATTAAGAGTCTTAAGCATATTGAGATTTTCTCACACAATTTGGCATCACAACTTTCATTTGAAATACGACTCAAAGACATAGCACTTTAATACACATATAATTCTTGAACACATTCCCAAAGGATAATATAATGTGATCGGAACATTCGAAACACGTTTTTAATACATAATTCTCGACACTTTGGTTATTCAGACAATCAAATTTATTGGGAAAAACTCGGAACATAGAATAAGGAACTTGGGACAACCATACTTGATACTTACGAGAACATCATGGAATTCAATTCTAAGAGAGTAGTTTAGCCAACATACCATGTTTGATCTTTTCTTAAGTTACTACAATGCCCCAACATTTCTTACAACAACAATCTATAGGAAGATAGCGAAAATAATTAGAAGGATTCCCATGGTGTAACTCTCTTAGGAATTTTGTCAAACACCTACATGCAAAATGGATCACAGGACTCTACAATGGTAATTCATTCCTCCCTCAACCAATTTCAACAAGAAACTACCTAAAATGGTCCATTAACCCCACATACTACAACTTAGTGTGACATGCATGGACGATTTCAAACCCCACAATATATTTGAACTCATAAACTCTTGCATGAAAGATTAGGAGTAGGGCTTACCCGGAAAGATGATGATCTAGTGATTGGCTTCCTTGATTCTTGAAGATTGATGCAAGATTGGATGATTGGGATGTTAGGTTTCCTCCTTCTCTCTTTAAAATGCTCTTACCTCTCTCTAAAATCATTAGATAACTACCCCAAAGTCTATTATTAAAATGAGGTCGGGTAATGAAAATAGAAAAATGGACCCTCCGAACTCAAGTCTGCGGTCGCACAATGGATATGCGGGTCGCACAATGGACCGAAAAACTAATGCCTAGAACTATGGTGCACTGGTCAGGTCTGTGACCATTTTGCGGTCCGAAGACCACTTTTACGGTTTGCATAATGATTCTACGGTCGCATATCTGACCGCAGAATCACATTCTTCCAACTTTTGGGAATTTGGTCATAACTTCTTGTAGGAATTTCCAAATGACAAACGGTTTGAAACGTCAGAAACTAGACTCAAAGATCTTTCATCTGATAGGTTGTTCATCACATAACTCCTTATATATGTAGATATGCTCATCTAAAGTTTGGTATTGTGCGTACTCATTTGGAACTTTAGTCTATCATGTAATTTTCCAACTTGACACTGACTTAGGGCTCTCCTTAGACCCCACTCATAATATGCCTCGTACACTTATTATCATATCCAACTGATATACATCATATTAATATTCCTCATCCGCACACAAAATAATTTAATTAGCACACATCAACTTTCTTACTAGCGTTTAAGTATGTCAAACTTTTTTTCGGGGTGTTACAAAAATTATAAGGATACATTAAGTAGATCCCAAATTAAACAACATGGAATCATCTCATGAAATACCGAAACCATACCTTTGATCACAGCATCGGAGGCCATTACCTGGGGTCTTCTCGGAAAAGCATAGCAACGGGTTTGACCACTACTGGTCTGACTACCACCAACCTGACCTCCCCCCTCGAGCATCCTCTCACTGTGTGACCTCCCCCTCTAGTTGTTTTGGCACGGGGTAATGTAATCGATGCCTGAACTACTAACTGAGAACTCTGATGAGTTGCGCCTCTAATAACTCTGGGGCAATACATCCTCACATGCCCAGCTCTCCACACTCATAGCAACCTCAAGTTGAATAAGGTTGTTGAGTTTGATACTTCCCTTGAGGACCTGAATACCCACTAGAGGAACCTTGAATTCACAGAGCACGGTACGAGCTCGTTGAAAAAGCACAAAAGGATGACAGAACTGGATAACTAAAATATGACCGAGACCTTACATAGAGTGCCATGTGCTAAGTAAATTGAGCTAGACTACCAAATGGCCCCTAACAATCTGACATATACCTCCAGATGAGATACCACTAAACCACTAGAACGACGATGCCTCTCGTCCCTCATCATGACCTCTCTACCTTGGTTGTGATCACGCTCGATCCTTCGAGCTATCTCTACTGCCTGATGAGAAGTAGTCCCCATCTCTGACTCTTGAACCATATTAACCCTGATGTCATAAGTCAGACCCTCAATAAGCCTCCTCACCTTCTCAACCTCGATAGGGATCAAGAATGTTGCATGACCTAACAACTCCATGAATCTTGCCTCATACTCGGTCACTAACATATGACCCTGCTGAAGGAGCTCGAACTGGCCTCTTAACTCATCCCTCATGGTGAGGGGAATGTAACTTTCAAGAAAATAAGTGTTAAAACTAAGCCCATATAAGAGGAGATGAACCAGCTGGCCTTCCCAGCTCATATGACTGCCACCATCTCATAGTCGATCCTCTAAACTAGAAAGTAGTGAAGTCCACTCCATTGGACTCTACCAAGCCCAAATTGGGAAGCATCTAACGGCACCTATCTGGAAAGTTTCGGGCATCCTCTAAAGCACTGCCCTTAAAGTGTGGAGGAAACAACCTTTGAAACCTCTATAATCTCTTTTGCTAATCAACAGACATGGTAGGCAAGGTCTCAGGTCTGACTGCTACAATCTGCTGCTCTGGATTTCGAGTGCCAAGGGTCTGAGCTCCCCCTCCTGCCTGAGATGTGGCTGGAGCCATCGAAAATACCCCAGCCTGGTTCAATGCATCGATGAAACTGAATATCTTGGCCATAGCCTCCTGAAACACGTGTGCAACAGTGAAACCCTTTGGCTGTTGGGTGTGCATTGGAGCCTCAACATACTCGTCTATGATCTACTCCTCCACCTGGTCCATTGGTAGGTCCGCTGCAACTCAATTTATTATAATAGCTCAATAAGCTAGTTAATAAGTTATAGCTTAATCATATTATTATCATAAAATAATTAGGCCATAGAAATCATAAAAGATTATGGAGCAAGTAAGGCACGTATATGATTATAAATTTATAATAAAGCTCAACATGGAAAAGTAACCCTCATATCAAATCAACAAGTCAAAACCCTATACATGCTCCTTGTCACACCTCCTTTTTCTACCCCGAAAGGGATATAAGGGAGTTTTCCAATTAAAGTGAAAATAATTGAAACGGAATTATTTATTCAAATTTAGAGCCGCCACTTGGGATAATTTATGGTGTCCCAAGTCACTGGTTTAAAATCCCGAATCGAGGAAGTTTGACTCTCTTTTACAGTCCACGAAACACAAAAATCCGGGTAAGAAATTTTGTTAACCCAGGAGAATGTGTTAGGCATTCCCGGGTTTCGTGGTTTTAACACGGTCGCTCAACTATTATCAATGGCTTACTTATATGATTTAATTTAATGTTTTATACCTATTGTATATTTTTAAGCCTTTGACCGCTTTTAATTAATTTTGGAATTATTCTGGAACAAGTTACGATTGTCGTACATGTTTGTTTGGTACACGTTGCGAACCGTGTCACGGGAACTATACCCATGATTTACAACGTGTTTAACTTATTGACATTATTAGTTGTTGTGGCCGGATCACATAAATGTACCCCCGGATTTGAAAATTATGTATCACAACTACATCACGGGAACCGTACCCGTAGCCATGATAATTTTATTAATCGCGCCTAAATCAAGCTATGGATATTTATTTTAGAAAACGTAATCATTTCACGCGAATGTGTACATAATCATAATAATAAATTCAAAACGCGCCTAAAGGTTCGCCTATCCGGGTGTGGTCGGCCTAAGCATGCTCCTAGCGGACGATTAGTGAAAGCGAAATAATAAACCTTTAAGCTCAAATCATCTTTTATCTTAATACCCAACTCCACTGCCTAATTTGTAATTCTATTTACGCCCCATTCAGTTCTCCATTTCTAATTTTCCAAACTAATTACGCTCCAAATGAAAACAAATCCTCTGGAACAAAAAGTAACCAAATTGAAAGAGAGAGCAGCTCATGATTTCTTGTAAAATCTAAAGACTCTAAGCAAGAACATAGAAAATACACCATTAGTAGTAGTGGTAATTAACACTGCCACACTTAATTCAAACTCAATCACGGTCTATCACAAAATCATTAATAAAATAAAGATCGAGAGTTTAAGAGAAGGGAAGTTGACCTCTCAATTAGCTTTTCCAATAAAAGTATCCTTGGAGCAGTACCCACAAAAGATGTTGACGGCAAAAATAGAATTCCAACAATTGAATCCAATAAAAAATAACATCAGAAACTTTTGACTGGAAACCAATTTGTTATATTAGGCCCATTAATTAAAGAACTCAACTCAAACTCAATTTGTTACTTAAATGAATTTAATCCAAAACCTTCTAAAAATGTGAAATCCAGATCCTTCTCAATTACTTCCAATTTTAAAACTTATATACTTCTAAAATGTAAAATTAGATTAATTAAACTAAGATCATATTCCCTACCCTCAAATCAGCACATCCATACCAACCAACGAGAGTATCATGCACAAACGAAACAAGAATCAAATGACAAATAAAGTTTAAATTCATTTTTGACATAGAATCCATTAATCCATTTCAGGAAGAAAGTGAGATAGAAGATATGGACCTTGATGTAGAGCTTTTCCGATTAAAGGTAACTCCGAAAATACATACAACGGATAAAATGGATAGCAATCTAATTCGACCAAATAAGAACCTTCGACTGAAGACTTCAAATGAAAGCAGCGAAACGCGACAAATTCGGCCCTCTCTGCCCGAATTCTTCTGAGAGAGGAGGGGAAATTGTAGCTAGGCTCTTTAGTATAGGAGAGGGGTTAGCGGCAGCAGTTGGGGTGGAGATGATGATTGCGGTGGCTTGGAGAGGAGGTGGAAGCAGTTCGGCGACTGACTTCTCTTTGGAGAGGTTCATTCTTTGGGGTCTTTGGTTTTGTGATGGGTTTTTTGGGTGTCTAGGCTGTTGATGTTAAAGAAGAGGGAAATGGCATTGATTTTTTGTCTTGGCAAAGAGTTGTTCTTGGGGGGTGACGAAGAAGATGGAATTCAAGGGGGGTCTCCCGTGTTTTGAGTTATGCGGTTGCTTCTCCTTTTTTGTCCAGAAGATAATGAGGGGTCCTTTTTTCTGTCTAGGTTAGTCCCAATCTGAAAAACAACCGCTGATAACTTTAGCTAGGTCTAGGGTTATTTAAGGGTAAAGGGTTACTAGGAAATTAGGATTTTTTGTGGGTTTAAGGGTATTCGGCTCAAAATGTGGTCCAATTTTAGGCTTGAATTTAGGAGATTGGGTAGGTCCATGTCTTTTTGGGTCTTAAAATTGGGTTCCAAGACTCCAAAAATTATTGTCCAAAACCTTAGCTAAATCCCTTTAATATAAGATAACTATACTACATAATGCAAAAATCAATTTAATTAATTACACTCTATAAAATAGGAAAATATTTTTTGTAATTTTTATTTTTGTGACAAAATAAAGTAAAAGAGTCAAAACTATTTAAAATAGTGATATTAGACCTAAACAAACTATTTTTATGCTAAAATATGTGAAATCTTGGGGAGGGTCAAAAATCACATGTCTACAGCTGCCCTTCTTTGACTGGAAACACGAAGTATTTTCATACAAAGAACGACGAGACAGATTTTTTGACCCGACCCTTGTTTAGAGAGACCAAAAGCTAAAAGAAAGGAAAATGTGACCGTGCCCTGGTATTTGAGCTGCCTACATATCCTTGGCTATAAAGGAATCAGACCACGTGTGGTTCAGAAGTAGGAACAGTGATGGAGTATACCGAGGTGGAGAGCCGATTGAGGTGCCATTCCGTCAAGGTTCTGGTCTGCAGTCCTGCTATTACATCAAAATAAAAAAAAATGAAAAAGACTAACTAAGCTTGTCAACCAAGAGTTACAAGATTCCTAAGTCTTCTGAAGCTTGATCTTGAGTCTTGAATGGTTCTTCATGCAGACTTTAGATTTGAACCTTGACGCTTGCTAGCTACAGGTGCTAGTTCATTCTTCTTCAGCTTTTCGGATCGAGACCAGACATGTAGCGCTCGTGACTTCAATCATGTCTTGAGCAGTTCACATCTTTCTCTACTTCTGCATTTTAGATTCACTTTCCTTTTTCCCTTTTTTCCTCTTTTTTTTATTCTGGATCAAGACTACTTCTGTTGGTCATCTCGGACTATTGACTCGCATTCTTGCCGTGAGCTTCTGCTACTTCTGACTTGAATTAAATTTTGAAATGACTTCCCTTGTTCTCCAGGTGGGTGCCTGCTACTGACTGAAAACTTAAAATGAATTCCCTCATTCTCCGGTGGGCGCCTAATGCTTAAACTTTGAGATGAATTCCCTTGTTTTCCAGGTGGGCGCCTGCAACTTAAACTTGAAATGAATTCCCTTCTTTTCTAGGAAGGCACCTACAACTAAAACTTTGAGATAAATTTCCTTGTTTTCCAGGTGGGTGTCTGCAACTTAAACTTGAAATGAATTCCTTTGTTTTCCAGGTGGGAGCTTGATGCCAAGACTTGAAATGTATTCCCTTGTTTTTCAAGTGGGCGCCTGATGCTTAAACTTTGAGATGTATTCCCTTGTTTTCCAGGTGGGCGCCTGATGCCAAAACTCGAAATGTATTCCCTTGTTTTCCAGGTGGGCGTCTGATGCCAAAACTCGAAATGTATTCCCTTGTTTTCCAAGTGGGCTCTTGATGCCAAAACATGAAATGTATTCCCTTATTTTTCAGGTGGGCGCCTGCAATTGTGACAAAACAAACAAAACAAAAGAAACTTTTTTGCCCCAGTTTGGTACCGGGGACATCTGTGAGTGTTAATCAAATCTTGTTATCCAAATGAGCTCTGAAAATTTAAAAGTTAAATCCCATTATCCGGGAGGGCCCTGAAAATTAAAATTAAATCTTATCTTAATAGTGAAAACTTGAAAGCTAAATTCTATTTCCTAAAGGTAAAACTTAGGCTAAATCTCATTATCTTTGAGGGTCCAAAAAACTTAAAACTAAATCCCATTATACAGGAGGGTCCTAACAACTTAAAACTAAATCCCATTATCCAGGAGGGTACTGACAACTTAAAATTAAATCCCATTATTCAGGAGGGTTCTGAAAACTTGAACTTAAATCCCATTATCCAGGAAGGCCCTGAAAACCTGAAATAAAATCCCATTATCCAGGAGGGTCCTGAAAACCTGAAACTAAATCCTATTATCCAGGAGGGTCCTGAAAACCTAAAACTAAATCCCATTATCCAAGAGGGTCCTGATCACGTAAAACTAAATTCCATAATCCAGGAGGGTCCTGAAAAGCCGAGAATGAACTTACCTGAGTCATGCTCTCTTCATGGAGGATCTCTGCAGAACAAACAAAATTCCTTTCCCCTGAACCATGCATTCCTCATAGAGGGTTCCTTCAGATCGAACAAATTTTCTTTCCCCTTCTCAAACCGCCTTTGTTCTGACAAAATTTGGGCACGACACTTAAAAAATTCAAGCTTCCAAGAAAACAAAGAAAATTTGTGAGTTTAAACATGGGGGTTGGTTTGTGGCCTTGACTTTGAGGGCGATTGCTCCTTCACTTCCCTTGATAACTTTGATTTCAACTCGAAAGACCTTGCTTGTTTATTGACTAACCAACTCTCTGTCACCCTTATTACAGAAAATACCTCTGATATGTTCAAACCTAAGCCCTCAATCTATTACATTGTGCTCATGAATTGACATATACTGAACCTTTGTATTTCATATGAATCCCAAAGCATGTCAATTGTCGCCCATTCAGTGCGTATACTGTTCTTTCCTAACTTATGCCGCTTTGATGTGCTAGCCAGATTCCGTTTTGTGCAATTAGAAAGCTGGTGGCAAATTATGATGTCATTTCTCACTTGTTTTGACCAAACAGACTCATGAAGAGGAAGTAAACAAAACAAAAGGAACAGAGTAAGGGACAATGGAAAGAGATGATACCTAACAAGAAAATTAAAAAGTAGAAACTTATTAGATGTGGATACCAACTCTAATGACCATGACATGCACTTTTGGATTAAGTGTCCTAATCCGTCAAGCAAGTATAATATTCAACTCTTGTTGTACCTCTTCACCGTGAAACTGGACTTCAATGCTCCGATTATCCTATCTAACTCTCTATCTTTATCCTACTTGTATGACCGAAGGGTTTTCACCATCAAGCCTCTCTCATTTTGTTCTTTCTCTCAACTTACAGTCGCCTTATGGTGCCTGTGAAAGTTTTCACCGATAAAACTCTCTCATTTTGTTCTTTTTCTTTTTATTTCCTCTGATTATGTTGATGACAAGACCTTGACTATAGTAAAAACATCATATGCTCCTGGCGTATCTAACCTGGCACCCTCAAAGATTATCTGGGAGATCTTTTTTGGACTGTAATGTGACTTTTGGACAGGATTAGAAAGAAAAGATATCATAAAGGCTCAAAATTACTAAGACAACAGGGTTAATTTATTTACAACTTTTGGAATCCATTTTAAAACTTTTCCCCAGTTTCTAAAGCAAGGGAATTTGATTCTTTGTTTTTTCTTTTTGAGATGGAATTTCTAAGAAAGACTACCCCACTCTCGACTTCGTGGGATTATGAAATATTTTATTTGGTGTGACCAAACCGTAAGGTTGCCTACGTATCTTGTGGTGACTAGAATCAGGTCGAACGTAGTTCAAAAGGATGCTTTCTTTTCGTTGCTATTCTTCTTCTTTCTTTTTTTCTTTTTCTTTTTTTTTCTTTTTCTTTTTCTTCTTTTTCTATTTTCTCTTTTGATTTTTTTTCTTTTGACGTTCTTTTAGAATGAACTTTCTAAAACAAACCTATAGGGACATAAATTTTCTTTTTTTTCGTGTGACTCTAACTTGATTCCAAAAAAGGGGAGGTCAAAGAAATTAGTACAGACTCAAAAGGGGTACCGAATGGTGTAAAGTATTTAGGTAGCTGAAAGAGGACCTCCCAATCTCTGAAAATGCCAAGTATAACACATGCAATCTTGAAAATAAAAAAAGGAAGGTCATGCACAGTCATTTCTTTTGCAGCTTCAGCATTGATATCATTGATATGTCTTCCACTTTTCTTTAGTGCCTTGTCAAGTACAGAATCCTCGTTAGGTGATTCCCTCTTTACAATGGATATCCTCTGTCAATTCGGAGAAGACTTTCTTGACTTTATCTTGCAACTTGAGATGCACTTGAACTCAATGTTGCTTGCTTCAAATTGTTTGGGATGCACTCTCCCTTAATGAACTCTTGTCATCCTATTAACTTCCCAAATTATCTGCCCTAGTTTCACTCAATTCAGGCTTTAAATGATTTCAAAATGTCCATATATGTACTTATTTCCCTCAAATGTCCCTATCATCTTCAAAATTATTTCATTGCTTCATGATTAAACTAATTTTTAAGACCAAGCCTAGAATTATGCGTGCATGTCATGTCATGTCATTAGACCCAGCATGAAAAGAAATATAAAAGGAGAAGATAACTAAACAAAAAATGAATAAAAATAACAGAAAACAGAAAATTGCATTAGACAGACGGTGAAAGGGTTTGAACAACAAAACAAGCAAAATAAACTGGGGTTATAACCCTGGAATAAACCTAGACAACACTAAACGAGTTACTACGACTAAACGAACTAGGCAAAACAAAAGGATAGAAGGGTTTGAGTCACAAGACAATATCTAGATTACAACCCTGAAATAGCCCAGACAACAGAAATGACAACAAAATAAACCAGAAAGACTTCTCCCTGGGTAACCAAGAAGGGAGCGCCTTTCCAATTACCAAGCTTGGCATCTTAGCCACTGAGTTTCACATCAATATTACCAATACCATTACCAACTTCAATATCATTAACTTCACCAAGTGGCTCATTGACTCCTTTGACCAACCCTTTGTTATTGTAATCCATCCCAACTATTTGCGCGTTGTCATGTACCTGTAGAGGATTATGTGTGACACTTGGGGTATTACTGCCTTGGACCTCAATTATTCCTTCTTGAATCATTCTTTCTATTTCCCTTTTCAAAGCACGACAATCTTCAACATTGTGCCCCTGGGCATTGGAATGGTATTCACACCTTTTATCAGGGTCAAAGCTTCCCACACATGGGTCTATATAATTTAAAAGAATAGGTGCAATCATGTCGTAATGCTTTAATTTCACAAACAAGCTTTCATAGGACTCTCCTATTGGTGTAAAATTATCTTTCAACCTTTGTTCCCCTCTATACCCTTGGCTTGGATGTGTGTTATAGATTGAAAATTTTGTGAAGACTGGTGGGGATTCTGTGGTGCTCATGCTTGCCTTTTGGAGTGACCCAGTGGTTGGACAGATGGCCAGACGTTATTCGGAGGATAATAGTGGGGTAGATTATGTGGAGATCAGGGATATTCATGGGGTCGGTATTGAGGCTAAAAGCGTGCAGCAGGAATGCCCACTAGATCCTGTCGTTGGCGGCACTCAGCAATATCTTTTATATCAATCGGGGCACTAACCCAAGAAACTTGTTCATTCCATCTGAGCCAAAACTCCCTAAAACTTCCCTCGGGTTTCTTTTCCATTTGAGATAGGGAGGAGCGGTATGGGATAATGTCTACATTGTACTATCAATGTGACAACCCAAAGGGGCATCACCGTAGTTCTTCCTTGTTCCGCGCTTCCGAGGCCTTGAAACCTCGATTTGCGTGTGCAGTTTGGGTGCATAGCCGGAAATTTTTTATGTTAGAATATGTGAATTTTGTGAAAACAATTTGATGGATTTTGATATTAATATGCATAATATGAATTCGGTCAACATTTTGGGTAAACGGACCCGGACCTGTGATTCGACGGTCCCGGAGGATCCGTAAAAAAATATGGGACTTGGGCGTGTGCCCGAAATCAAATTCCGAGGTCCCAAGCCCGAGAAATGAATTTTTGAAAGAAATTGTTTTCCGAAATTTGATATGAAAATTTGAAATGAAAAGAAGTTAGAAAATATAGGTATCGGGCTCGTATTTTGGTTCCGACGCCCGGTACAAGTCTTAAATATGTGTTAAGCACTATCTGTAAAGTTTGGCTAAAAACGGATGTCATATGACGTGTTTCAGACTAAAAATAGAGAATTTGAGTTATGAAAGTTGAAGAAAGAAAATCATGTGTTTGAGGCTTGATCCTATGTATATGATGTTATTTTGGCGATTTGATCGCACGAGTAAGTCTGTAAGATGTTTTAAGGTTGTGTGCATGTTTGGTTTGGAGCCCCGAGGGCTCGGGTGAGTTTTGAATGGGGCCCGGGAGGTCTTGGACTTAAGAAAATGCAGGTTCAGGTGTTGCAGACACCAGCGCGGCCGCGGTCATTTCCGCGCTGGAGCCGCGTGGCCGCGATGCCTTTCTGTGCGGTCCGCGTGGCTGAGTCTGAGGGCTAGAGTTTCAGGTTAACCAGCGCGGCCGCACACCAAAATAGTGCGGTCCGCACTGGAAGGGTTCAGAGAAGCCCCAATTTTTCTCCCACTCGGCGCGGCCGCAACACATTTTTGTGCGGTCCGCGCCAGGTCCTCAGAAAGGTATACAAGTTCGGAAAATCTCAGTCATTTTTCACTTTTCAAAAACCCAAAACCTAAGAGGCGATTTTCCAAACAACTTTTCTTCTCCAAAACGATTGGTAAGTGATTTCTAACTTAATTTCTTCACTTCTTAACATCTTTTAACATGATTTCAACTTCAAATCAAAGATTTTCATGGGGAAATTGGGTGTTTTGGGTAGAACCTAGGTTTTCTACAAATTGAGAAGTTGGACCTCAATTTGGGGTCCGATTTCAAAACAAAACATATATTTGGATTCGTGGGAGAATGGGTAACAGGGTTTTGGTCCGAACCTCGAGTTTCGACCAAGTGGGTCCGGGGGTATTTTTGACCTTTTTAGGAAAAACCTTGTAAAAACTATTTTTGGGCATTAGGGTTAGTTCCAATAGTAATTATTAATGCATTCAAGTAATTTGTGACTAGATTCGAGCGGTTGGGTGGTGAATTCGAGAGGTAAAGCTATAATCGAGACTTGAGTTGGAGCATTCGAGGTAAGTGACTTGTCTAACCTTGTGTGGGGGACCTTTCCCCTTAGGATGTGCTATATTTGATAATTGAAATGCCCTGTACGTGAGGTGACGAGCGCGTACTTGAGCTAATTGTTGAAAATCCGGTTTTTCCTTAAGTATTTCAATTGTGTTCTTTTCTTGTTTTATTCTACTTGTGAATTTAGCATGTTGCTAGTCTAGAAAGGCATGTTTAGTTGACTAAATTGCCTATTTGCTTAAATTGCCTGAATTGCATTACGGGAAGCATGTTAGGCTAGAAGTAAATGTTTACTTGGTACGAAATTTAGCGTTTAATTTAATATTCTTGTGTTGTTGCTCTATGTTTTAAATTGGGACTACGGGTTAGATTCCCGGGAATTTCCCCCTGCACATTTAAATTGGGACTACGGGTTAGATTCCCTGGAGATTCCCCCTGCACATTTACTTTGGGACTACGGGTTAGATTCCCGGGAGATTCCCCCTGCACATTTACTTTGGGACTACGGGTTAGATTCCTGGGAGATTCCCCCTGCACATTTAAATTGGGACTACGGGTTAGATTCCCGAGAGATTCCCCCTGCACATTTACTTTGGGACTACGGGTTAGATTCCCGGGAGATTCCCCGCACATATATTGAGGATACCAAGAGATCCTCGGGATACCAAGAGATCCCTAACTTATACTGAGGATACCGAGAGATCCTCGGGATACCAAGAGATCCCTAGTACATATTGAGGATACCAAGAGATCCTCGGGATACCAAGAGATCTCTGGCTTATATTGAGGGTACCGAGAGATCCTCGGGATACCAAGAGATCCCTAGTACATGTCGAGGATACTAAGAGATCCTCGGGATACTTAGAGATCCCCGGTTACTTTCCTTATGGTTTGCTTTCATCATTGTTTCCGTTATTGTACTCTTATTATCCTGCATAGATTCTTACTGTAGGTTCTCAATTGCACTGCTTATCTTATCCTGACATCTTTATATTTTATATAACCTCAGTAGGGCCCTGACCTTCCTCGTCACTACCCAACCGAGGTTAGGCTTGGCACTTACTGAGTACCGCTGTGGTGTACTCACGCCTCTTCTACGCATGTTTTCATGTGCAGATCCAGGTACCTCTACTCAGGCGCACTATCAGTGAGGCAGGAGGACTACGGAGACTTCGAGGTAGATCTGCTGCGTCCGCAGACCGACGAGTCTCCCTCTTTATTCTATCTTTAGTACTTAGTTCTCTTTCCTTCCGTTTGTTAGATATTCTGGAGTTTGGAGCCTCACTATACATTTCTGTAGCCTGTGTTTTCCCGTGAGTTTTCGGGATTTGGGATTGTTTTAGTATTGATATATTGAGTCGTATATGCCGAGCAGATCTACCCAACCGAATATCTAACCTCAGTAGATCTAACCTCAGTAGGTTCCTGACCTTCCTCGTCACTACCCAACCGAGGTTAGGCTTGGCACTTACTGAGTACCGCTGTGGTGTACTCACGCCTCTTCTACGCATGTTTTCATGTGCAGATCCAGGTACCTCTACTCAGGCGCACTATCAGTGAGGCAGGAGGACTACGGAGACTTCGAGGTAGATCTGCTGCGTCCGCAGACCGACGAGTCTCCCTCTTTATTCTATCTTTAGTACTTAGTTCTCTTTCCTTCCGTTTGTTAGATATTCTGGAGTTTGGAGCCTCACTATACATTTCTGTAGCCTGTGTTTTCCCGTGAGTTTCCGGGATTTGGGATTGTTTTAGTATTGAGATATTGAGTCGTATATGCCGAGCGGCATTCAGTACAATTTCCTTTTTAGATAATTAAATATGGTATTCTATTTTTCCGCAATTATTATATTTCCGCAAGTGTTAGGCTTACCTGGTCACGAAGACTAGGTGCCGTCATGACATGTTCACGGTTGGTGAACTAGGGTCGTGACAAGTTGGTATCAGAGCTCTAGGTTCATAGGAGTCACGGGACACAGGCCGGTTTATTAGAGTCTCGCTAATCGGTACGGAAACATCTGTACTTATCTACAAGAGGCTATGTAACTATTTAGGAAAAATTCTTCAGTTCATTGATCTCCTTGTCGTGCGATATTTTTGACATAAATTCTAAACTTCTATCTTCTATTCTCTCACAGATGGTGAGGACACGTGCTACTCGGGACGGTCAGGCACCCGTACCTCCTCCTGCAGCCGTCAGAGGTAGGGGTCGGGGCAGAGGCCGTGGACGCGCACGAGGTGCAGCCAGAGCACCTGCGCGAGCTGCTGCTGAGGTACCGCCAGCAGATCCAGCCGAAGTTCAGGCACCCGACACGCCTACAACCACTACCACTCCAGCCCTTCAAGAGACATTGGCACAGTTTATGAGTATGTACACCACGCTGGCTCAGGCAGGGTTGCTTCCCCTTGCTGCAGCCACATCCCAGGCCGGGGAGGGGCACAGACTCCCGCCGCCCGCACTCCTGAGCAGCGAGTGCAGGTTGAGAAGGTCCCAAAGATCATTCCTGCACAGACTGCAGTTCCAGTTCAGCCCGAGGATGGGGCAGCTGCTTTTGAGGATGAGCAGCGGAGACTTGAGAGGTTCAAGAAGTATGATCCTCCGGTTTTCAGTGGACTAGCGACAGATGATGCCTTGGGATTTCTGGAGGATTGCCACCGTATTCTTCGTACTATGGGTATTACCGGATCGAGCGGGGTTTCTTTCACTGCTTTCCAACTTCGGGGAGCCGCCTATGAGTGGTGGCGCACCTATGAGTTAGACAGTCCAGACGAGGCTGCTTCACTGACTTGGACCCAGTTCTCATACATATTTTTGAGAGAGTTCGTCCCTCAGAGCCTCAGGGATGCATGGCGTGCAGAGTTTGAGCATTTGCGCCAGGGTGCTATGACTGTTTCAGAGTATGCTATCTGTTACACCAGATTGGCTAGGCATGCACCAACCTTGGTTGCTACTGTCCGCGAGAGGGTTCGCCGGTTTATTGAGGGGCTTATTCCTCCCATCAGATCTAGTATGGTTCGTGAGTTGGAGATGGATATTTCTTATCAGCAGGTAGTGAGCATTGCTAGGAGGGTTGAGGGTATGCATGCTAGGGAGAAAGAGGAGAGGGAGGCCAAGAGGTCTCGTGAGTCGGGCCATTTTTCTGGTGCTCGTACCCCAGCTACAGGTCGTCATGGTAGGGGCTATATGAGTCGCCCCATTCATTCAGCTCTTCCAGCAACCAGTAATGCTCCAGCTCCTCCCAGATCTCAGGAGCCATATTATGCACCTCTAGTTTCTAGCGCGCCTCTTGCGCGGGGTGCTTTCAGAGGTCAGCCTAGCAGACCTGGCCCTAGCCAGTCACAGCCACCACGTCCTCCCAGAGCTTGTTTCGAGTGTGGTGACACACGCCACGTGGTGAGGGATTGCCCTAGACTTGGGAGGGGTGCACCTCCACACACTTCTCAGCCACAACGTGCCCCGCAGAGTTCTCAGGCCATTGTTCCAGCTCCAGCTGCCACCCCACCTGCCCAGCCAGTCAGGGGCGTAGATCGGGGAGATAGAGGTCGCCCTTGAGGGAGGGGCCAGGCTAGATTTTATGCCATTCCTGATCGTGCCGAGGCTGTTGCCTCCGATTCTGTTATCACAAGTATTATATTGGTTAGTCACAGAGAGGCATCGGTTCTATTCGATCCAGGCTCTACTTACTCTTATGTGTCATCTTATTTTGCTCCGCATTTGGGTACAGCCCGAGAGACTTTGAGCTCTCCTATTTATGTTTCTACTCCCGTGGGAGATTCCCTTGTTGTGGACTGCGTATATCGGTTATGTTTGGTTACTATTCGTGGTTTTGAGACCAGGGCAGATCTTTTATTACTTGATATGGTTGATTTCGATATTATCTTGGGCATGGACTGGTTGTCGCCCCAGTATGCTATTCTTGATTGTCACGCTAAGACCGTGACGCTGGCTATGCCAGGTATTCCCCGTATTGAGTGGAGTGGTACTTTTGATCACACTCCCAGTAGAGTTATATCTTTTCTTAAGGCTCAACGTATGGTTGAGAAGGGGTGCACCGCGTATTTAGCTTATGTGAGAGATGTTAGTGCTGATACCCCTTCTGTTGACTCTGTCCAAGTAGTACGGGATTTCCCCGATGTGTTTCCAGCTGATCTTCCGGGCATGCCGCCTGACCGGGACATTGATTTTGGTATTGATTTGTTGTCGGGCACTCAGCCCATATCTATTCCTCCTTACCGTATGGCTCCTCCTGAGTTGAAGGAGTTGAAGGATCAGTTATAGGAATTGCTTGATAAGGGTTTTATTCGACCCAGTGTTTCACCGTGGGGTGTTCCTATCTTGTTCGTAAAGAAAAAGGATGGTTTTATGCGCATGTGTATCGATTATCGTCAGTTGAACAAAGTTACAGTGAAGAACCGATATCCTTTGCCTCGTATTGATGATCTATTTGACCGAGGCTCATAGCTCGCGGTACTCCATCCATCCGAGTGCCGCGAACATGTATCAGGATTTGAGGCAGCATTACTGGTGGAGGCGGATGAAGAAGGATATAGTAGAGTTTGTAGCTAGATGCCTCAACTGTCAGCAGGTAAAGGCTGAGCACCAGAGGCCGAGAGGGTTACTCCAGCAGATAGAGATTCCGGAGTGGAAATGGGGGAAGATCACTATAGATTTTGTGACTGGTCTCCCTCTAACGGCAAGGAAGTTTGATTCTATTTGGGTTGTTGTGGATCGGCTGACCAAGTCCGTTCATTTCATTCCAGTGTGTACTTCTTACTCAGCGGAGCGGTTAGCAGGGATTTATATCAGGGAGATTGTCCGTCTGCACGGCATTCCAGTTTCTATCATCTCAGACAGGGGTTCAGTGTTTACATCACGGTTCTGGAGGGCCGTCCAGCACGAGTTGGGTACCCGTGTGACTATGAGTACAGCTTTTCACCCTCAGACGGACGGTCAGTCGAGAGGACTATTCAGATTCTTGAAGATATGCTCCGAGCCTGTGTTATTGATTTTGGAGGCTCGTGGGACCAGTTTTGCCTTTAGCAAAGTTCTCCTACAACAACAGCTACCAGTCCATCATCCAGATAGCTCCGTATGAGGCGATGTCGGTCTCCAGTTGGATGGTTTGAGCCGGGAGAGGCTCGATTATTGGGTACTGATTTGGTTCAGGAGGCCTTGGATAAAGTCTGGATTATTCAGGATAGACTTCGTATAGCTCAGTCCAGACAGAAGAGTTATGCAGACCGCAAGGTCAGAGATGTTGCTTTCATGGTTGGTGAGCGGGTATTGCTCCGTGTATCTCCTATGAAGGGCATGATGAGATTTGGGAAGAAGGGCAAGCTCAACCCTAGGTTCATCGGTCCATTTGAGATTCTTGATCGTGTGGGAGAGGTGGCTTATAGACTTGCCTTGCCACCTAGCTTGTCAGTTGTGCATCCCGTGTTTCATGTATCTATGCTCCAGAAGTATCACGGCGATCCATCGCACGTGTTGGATTTCAGCACTGTCCAATTGGACAAGGATCTATCATATGAGGAGGAGCCGGTGGCTATTCTAGACCGACAGGTTCGATAGTTGAGGTCGAAGAGTTTTCCTTCGGTGCGTGTTCAGTGGAGAGGTCACCCTCCTGAGGCATCGACCTGGGAGTCCGAGTCCGATATGCTGAGTCGTTATCCCCATCTATTTCCCGACTCAGGTACTTCTTTCTTTTGTCCGTTTGAGGACGAACGGTTGTTTTAGAGGTGGAGAATGTGACAACCCAAAGGGGCATCACCGTAGTTCTTCCTTGTTCCGCGCTTCTGAGGCCTTGAAAACCTCACTTTTATTTGCCTCGATTTGCGTGCGCAGTTTGGGCGCATAGCCGGAAAGTTTTTATGTTAGAATATGTGAATATTGTGAAAACAATTTGATGGATTTTTGATATTAATATGCATAATATTAACTTCGGTCAACATTTTGGGTAAACGGACCCAGACCTGTGATTCGACGGTCCCGGAGGGTCCGTAGAAAAATATGGGACTTGGGCGTGTGCCCGGAATCAAATTCCGAGGTCCCAAGCCCGAGAAATGAATTTTTGAAAGAAATTGTTTTTCGAAATTTGATATGAAAATTTGAAATGAAAAGGAGTTAGAAAATATAGGTATCGGGCTCGTATTTTGGTTCCGACGCCTGGTACAAGTCTTAAATATGTGTTAAGCACTATCTGTAAAGTTTGGCTAAAAACGGACATCATATGACGTGTTTCAGACTAAAAATGGAGAATTTGAGTTATGAAAGTTGAAGAAAGAAAATCATGTGTTTGAGGCTTGATCCTATGTATATGATGTTATTTTGGCGATTTGATCCCACGAGTAAGTCCGTAAGATGTTTTAAGGTTGTGTGCATGTTTGGTTTGGAGCCCCGAGGGCTCGGGTGAGTTTTGAATGGGTCCCGGGAGGTCTTGGACTTAAGAAAATGCAGGTTCAGGTGTTGCAGACACCAGCATGGCCGCGGTCATTTCCGCGCGGTCCGCGCTGGAGCCGCGTGGCCGCGATGCCTTTCTGTGCGGTCCGCGTGGCTGAGTCTGAGGGCTAGGGTTTCAGGTTAACCAGCGCGGCCACGCACCAAAACAGTGCGGTCCACGCTGGAAGGGTTCAGAGAAGCCCCAATTTTTCTCCCACTCGGCGCGGCCGCAACACATTTTTATGCGGTCTGCACCAGGTCCTCAGAAAGGTATACAAGTTCGGAAAATCTCAGTCATTTTTCACTTTTCAAAAACCCAAAACCTAAGAAGCGATTTTCCAAATAACTTTTCTTCTCCAAAACCATTGGTAAGTGATTTCTAACTTAATTTCTTCACTTCTTAACATCTTTTAACATGATTTCAACTTCAAATCAAAGATTTTCATGGGGAAATTGGGTGTTTTGGGTAGAACCTAGGTTTTCTACAAATTGAGAAGTTGGACCTCAATTTGGGGTCCGATTTCAAAACAAAACATATATTTGGATTCGTGGGAGAATGGGTAACAGGGTTTTGGTCCGAACCTCGAGTTTCGACCAAGTGGGTCCGGGGGTATCTTTGACCTTTTTAGGAAAAACCTTGTAAAAACTATTTTTGTGCATTGGGGTTAGTTCCAATAGTAATTATTAATGCATTCAAGTAATTTGTGACTAGATTCGAGCGGTTGGGTGGTGAATTCGAGAGGTAAAGCTATAATCGAGACTTGAGTTGGAGCATTCGAGGTAAGTGGCTTGTCTAACCTTGTGTGGGGGACCTTTCCCCTTAGGATGTGTTATATTTGATAATTGAAATGCCCTGTACGTGAGGTGACGAGCGCGTACTTGAGCTAATTATTGAAAATCCGGTTTTTCCTTAAGTATATCAATTGAGTTCTTTTCTTGTTTTATTCTACTTGTGAATTTAGCATGTTGCTAGTCTAGAAAGGCCTGTTTAGTTGACTAAATTGCCTATTTGCTTAAATTGCCTGAATTGCATTACGGGAAGCATGTTAGGCTAGAAGTAAATGTTTACTTGGTACGAAATTAGGGTTTAATTTAATATTCTTGTGTTGTTGCTCTGTGTTTTAAATTGGGACTACGGGTTAGATTCCCGGGAGATTCCCCCTGCACATTTAAATTGGGACTACGGGTTAGATTCCCGGGAGATTCCCCCTGCACATTTACTTTGGGCTACGGGTTAGATTCCCGGGAGATTCCCCCTGCACATTTACTTTGGGACTACGGGTTAGATTCCCGGGAGATTCTCCCTGCACATTTAAATTGGGACTACAGGTTAGATTCCCGGGAGATTCCCCCTGCACATTTACTTTGGGACTACGGGTTAGATTCCCGGGAGATCCCCGCACATATATTGAGGATACCAAGAGATCCTCGGGATACCAAGAGATCCCTGACTTATATTGAGGATACCGAGAGATCCTCGGGATACCAAGAGATCCCTAGTACATATTGAGGATACCAAGAGATCATCGGGATACCAAGAGATCCCTGGCTTATATTGAGGGTACCGAGAGATCCTCGGGATACCAAGAGATCCCTAGCACATGTCGAGGATACCAAGAGATCCTTAGGATACTTAGAGATCCCCGGTTACTTTCCTTATGGTTTTCTTTCATCATTGTTTTCGTTATTGTACTCTTATTATCTTGCATAGATTCTTACTGTAGGTTCTCAATTGCGCTGCTTATCTTATCCTGACATCTTTATATTTTATATAACCTCAGTAGGGCCCTGACCTTCCTCGTCACTACCCAACCGAGGTTAGGCTTGGCACTTATTGAGTACCGCTGTGGTGTACTCACGCCTCTTCTGCGCATGTTTTCATGTGCAGATCCAGGTACCTCTACTCAGGCGCACTATCAGTGAGGCAGGAGGACTACGGAGACTTCGAGGTAGATCTGCTGCGTCCGCAAACCGATGAGTCTCCCTCTTTATTCTATCTTTAGTACTTAGTTCTCTTTCCTTCCGTTTGTTAGATATTCTGGAATTTGGAGCCTCACTATACATTTCTGTAGCCTGTGTTTTCTCGTGAGTTTCCGGGTTTTGGGATTGTTTTAGTCTTGAGATATTGAGTCGTATATGTCGAGCGGCATTCAGTACAATTTCCTTTTTAGATAATTAAATATGGTATTCTATTTTTCCGTAATTATTATGTTTCCGCAAGTGTTAGGCTTACCTGGTCACGAAGACTAGGTGCCGTCATGACATGTTCACGGTTGGTTAACTAGGGTCGTGACATGATAGTGCCGAACAAAATCTTGAGCCATGTCACCCCATGTATGCCACTTACTGACATCTTATCGAGTATGCCATTCCAAGGTTGCCCCAGTCAGGATCTCATTGAAATGCACCATTAGCAACTCATCTTTCCCGCCTACACCTCTCATTTTGCTGCAATAACCCCTCTGATGGGCTACTAGATTTCCATGCCCGTCATACAAGTTAAACTTTGGTATTTTAAATCCAGTGGGCAAGTGAACGTCAGGGAACATACACAGATACTTGAAGGCAATACTCTTCTGACATGCCAACCCTTGCATGTTTCTTAAAGACTGCTCTAAGATATTCACCTTCCTGGATATCTCATCTTGCTCCACTGTCTTAGCAGGCTTTTCAGTTTCACCGGGAGGCTGAAAATAAGGAGCGTGAGAGTATGGATCCGAGACCTTGAAAGTTGGTTCTGGAGCACACTATTGGACATCGGGGATTTTGAACACAGTCTCGCTAGAGGATCGAGGAAAGGTAGCTGGTGGATGAGCTGCAAAAACATGAGTGGTCAAAGGAGCGGGATATTAGGTGGTTTTGGTAGGTGGAGTGTGAAAAGGTTATGGGGAGATATCAATAGCAGTGGGAACCTATGCTTGTGATAGTGGTGGGATAGTTGCAGCGTTTTCAGTGTAGTTAGTGGAGAATGAAGGTGGAGGATGCCCCAAGACTGATACATTTCTGCCATCTATTGTTTCAACCTTTGGACCTCCTCTTTCAGTTCAGACTCTGACTCCACAAACTCCTTAGACGGATCAATAACACCTGCGTCCAAGTCTTTGCTAGCCATGGCTACCTTGATCTTTGACCTTGTGTTGTATGGATGGGTTACTTAAGAACCACAAACCAACCACCCTTCTGCTCAATGAAGATAACACAAGGAATAAAATGGGGTCATCATGTTAGCATTAGGGCATTTAATAGCTAAAAATATCACATTGCGTGCAATGCACCTAGCAACAATTAATGGTTCTAGAATGACTTCGAGGGTCACAAGTTCACTTGGCATCATCCCAATTTTGTTCATTTCAATCTTCTCTTTTCTTTCTTTTCTAGCACTTCTTAGCTTGCTCATTTTCCTTCCTCTTTTTTCTTCTAATTATCGCTCTTTCTTTCCTCTCATTTCTCACATCCCATAATTTCACCTCTCCTTTTTTTCTTTTTCTTTTAACATAAAAAAAATGATTCGATCGAACCTTATGTAGGTTGCCTACGTATCATGACGCCGCATGAATAAGATCTTTGCGTAGCTCGGAAAAGTAATGGATAAATTAAACGAAAAAAATAAAAATCTTTCTGGATTATTCATTACAACTTTTTTTCATTTTTAAATACAAAACAGGAAATATGGTAACGAGAAACTCAACTCAACTATACGGCGACAAACTCCGACACCAACTAAAAGAATCATTACTACTGGACATGACTATAAAGTACAAGACAACATAATAAAGAAACAAAACATAAAAAATCTCCCTAAGCAACTCCTGGATGCAATGGTCCTGACCAGATGGTCCTAGGGTGTGTATCATGCTCAAACTCCGGTAAGTAGATCCATAATTGTATAAAAAAACTAAAGCCAAATAGAGTTTTAAAGACTTAGAACACTATGTGAGACAATAACACTCCTTATTAGACACATGCAAGACATGATTGAGGCTATTTTTGCAAAATAGCTTATGTGGCCAAAAGGTGGCTAGAAATGCAAAGTCAACAAAAGTGACCCTTAAGACATGGAAAAATTACTTGTAGAAATGGCCTATGTGGCCAAAAAATGGCTAAGCATGCAAATTCAACGTAATGGACCTTAAACTGAGAGGACACCTTATTGTAGACTTAGGACTCTAAGACATGGGTTAATTGAACCACTTTTACGAAAATAGCCCTATTTTACAAAACGGCCTATGTGGCCAAAAGCGGCTAGACATGCAAATTCAACAAGGACAGGCCATAAAGTAAAGAGACACCTAATTGTGGACTGATGACTCTCCAGACACAATTAAACAAACCACTTTGTGAAAATAGCAATATTTTGCAAAATGACCGATGTGGCCAAAAGTGGCTAGACATACAAGATTTGGTTACGATCCCGCGAAGCCAAGAACCTAAGACTTACTAGGAAGACCGGACCCTATGTGGATTTCCTACGTATCACGCCCCGAAAGACGAGAATCAGGTATGCGTAGTTCAGGAAGATTAGATACGGGTGAGAATTAAAAAAATAACTAATTTAGAGAAAATATTTTTTTTGTCTTTTTCTTGAAAAATGATGAAACATGTAAGAAAAAAATTTGGATTTTCTTTTTTCTCTTTTTTGATTTTTTTTTTTTTTTTGAAAAAATGATGGGGAAAGTGCAAAATATTTTTGGATTTTTTTTCATTTTCATTTTTTTGTCTTTTTCTTTAAAATAAATGTGAAAGAGAAACATAACTGGGCCCTACTGGCTTTATTTTTTTACACTTCACCCTTTTTTTTCATTTATCCTCAATCCTTATTGGTCTGCCAAATGACCTCTTTTATCCTTGAAGATTGCAACATATAGCACATAGAATGCATCAAGATGGTCTTTTATTTTTTGCCACACCTGTCCTAAACGGACCCAACCCCTGTGTTGAGTCCCCAAAGTCAGATGCACGTGATGCAAACAAACGTTCCTACTAAGGATCCGGCATGAGATTATGTTATTCTAGGTTTAAAACCTAGGTGTATTGTCCTAGACCTGGCTTACCCGAGCGGACAACTCGAGCCGGGAGGGCAGCATACCGGTAACCAAAAGATCATCCGGCTTTGCAACTTATCCGAACCTCATTCTAAATTGGGATATGACACTAACAGAAAAGAAGTCATGCCAGCGTGAACTTCCTAGAAGATTAGAAGAGAAGGGTTTCGCAGCAGTTTATATACAGTTCAAATAATATCAAAGCGGTAAAAAGCGACAATTAACACATTAGGCTCAAGCATGTGATAAAAATCAGATAATAAATAAAATCCAAATATAACAATTATTCCAAGCTCGAATTCTTGAACCCTGAACCAGAAGTTCTGGGTTCTTTTCCCCAGCAGAGTCGCCAGAGCTGTCACACCTCCTTTTTCTACCCGAGAAAGGGGTATAAGGGAGTTTTTCTAATTAAAGTGACAATAATCGAAATAGAATTATTTATTCAAATTCAGAATCGCCACTTGGGATAATTTATGGTGTCCTAAGTCACTGGTTAAAATCCTGAATCGAGGAAGTTTGACTCTGTTTTACAGTCTGCGAAACACAAAAATCCGGGCAAGGAATTATGTTAACCCGGGAGAAGGTGTTAGGCATTCCTGGGTTTCGTGGTTTTAGCACGGTCGCTCAACTATTATCAATGGCTTACTTATCTGATTTAATTACATGTTTTATACCTATTGTGTACTTTTAAGCCTTTGACCGCTTTTAATTAATTATGAAATTATTCTGGAATAAGTTACGATTGTCGTACACTTGTTTGTTTGGTACACGTTGCGAACCGTGTCACGGGAACTGTACCCACAATTTACAACGTGTTTAACTTATTGACATTATTATTTGTTGTGGACGGGTCACATAAATGTACCTCCGGATATGAAAATTATGTATTATAATTACGTCACGGGAATCATACCCGTAGCCATGATAATTTTATTAATTGCGCCTAAAGCAAGCTATGGATATTCATTGTAGAAATCATAATCATTTCACGCGAACGTGTATATAATCATGATAATAAATTCAAAACGCGCCTAAAGGTTCACCTACCCGGGTGTGGTTGCCTAAGCATGTTCCTAACGGATAATTAATGAAAGTGAAGTAATAAAATTTTAAGCTCAAATCATCTTTTATCTTAATACCCAACTCCACTGCCCAATTTGTAATTCTATTTACGCCCCATTCAGTTCTCCATTTCTAATTTTCCAAACTAATTACTCTCCAAATGAAAACAAATCCTCTGGAACAAAAAGTAACCAAATTGAAAGAGAGAGCAGCTCATGATTTCTTGTAAAATCTAAAGACTCTAAGCAAGAACATAGAAAATACACCACATATATAGTAGTAGTGGTAATTAACACTACCACACTTAATTCAAACTCAATCACGGTCTATCACAAAATCATTAATAAAATAAAGATCGAGAGTTTAAGAGAAGGGAAGTTGACCTTTCAATTAGCTTTTCCGATAAAAGTATCCTTGGAGCAGTACTCACAAAAGATGTTGACGGCAAAAACAGAATTCCGACAATTGAATCCGATCAAAGAAGTAACATCAGGAACTTTTGACCGGAAACCAATTTGGTATATTGGACCCATTAATTAAAGAACCCAACTCAAACCCAATTTGTTACTAAAATGAATTTAATCCAAAACCTTCTAAAAATGTGAGATCCAGATCCTTCTCAGTTACTTCCAATTTTAAAACTTATATACTTCTAAAATGTAAAATTAGATTAATTAAACTAAGATCATATTCCCTACCCTCAAATCAGCACATCCATACCAGAAACAAGAATCAAATGACAAATAAATTTTAAATTAATTTTTGACACATAATCCATTAATCCATTTCAGGCAGAAAGTGAGATAGAAGAGATGGACCTTGATGTAGAGCTTTTCCGATTAAAGGTAACTCCAGCAATGCATACAATGGATAAAATGGATAGCAATCTAATTCGACCAAACAGGAACCTTCGACCAGAGACTTCAAATTAAAGCAGCGAAACGCGACAAATTCGGCCCTCTCTACCCGAATTCTTCTGAAAGAGAAGGGGAAATTGCAGCTAGGCTCTTTAGTATAGGAGAGGGGTTAGCGGAAGCAGTTGGGGTGGAGATTATGGTTGCGGCGGCTTGGAGAGAAGGTGGAAGGAGTTCGGCGACTGACTTCTCTTTGGAGAGGTTCGTTCCTTGGGGTCTTTGGTTTTGTGAAGGGTTTTTTGGGTGTCTAGGTTGTTGATGTTAAAGAAGAGGGAAATGGTGTTGGTTTTTTTGTCTTGGATAAGAGGTGTTCTTGGGGGGTGATGAAGAAGAAGGAATTCAGGGGGGTCTCCTGTGTTTTGAGTTATGCGGATGCTTCTTCTTTTTGTCCAAAAGATGATGAGGGGTCCTTTTTTTGTGTCTAGGTTAGTCCTAATCTGAAAAACAACCGTTGATAACTTTAGCTAGGTCTAGGGTTATTTAAGAGTGAAGGGTTATTAGGAAATTATTCTTTTTTGCGGGTTTAAAAGTATTGGGCTCAAAATGTGGTCCAATTTTAAGCTTGAATTTAGGAGATTGGGTAGGTCCATGTCTTGTTGGGTCTTAAAATTGGGCTCCAAGACTCCAAAAATTATTGTCCAAAACCTTAACTAAATCCCTTTAATATCATATAACTATACTACATAGTGCAAAAATTAGTCTAATTAATTACACTATATAAAATAGGAAAATATTTTTTGTAATTTTTATTTTTATGACAAAATAAAGTAAAAGAGTCAAAACTATTTAAAATAGCGATATTAGACCTAAACTAACTAATTTTATGCTAAAATATGTAAAATCTTGGGGAGAGTCAAAAATCACATGTCTACACTCCTGAATTAATAATATAAATTATCACGTAGCCATATAATCAATTTGAACATGAATAGCAGCTTCACATAATTCAATAAAAGCACAACTCAAGTCAACAATACCGGATATGGTCAATGTAACGACCCGGCCTGTCATTTTTAGAGTTATAGCCCCATTTCCCCCATCTATTCTTCTTTGTATTGTTCAGCTGTGTTGAGTTATATCGAGTTGGTAGGTTTGGGTTCGGAGTAGGGTTAGAGTGAAATGAACACTTAGTCTCTTAGTTAGAAAGCTAAGTTAGGAAAGTCAATTAGAAATTGACTTATGAGTAAACGAATTCGGATTTGAATTTTTATGATTCGATTAGCTTCGTTGGGTGATTTTAGGCTTAGGAGTATGTCCGAAATATAATTTGGAGGTCCGTGGTAGAATTAGGCTTGAATTGGTGAAAGTTGAAAGTTTAGAAATTCTTAGGCTTAAATTCGAGGTTGATTTAGTGTCTTGGTGTTGTTTTGGGTGTTACAGAGGTTCGACTAAGTTCGGGTAGTGATATATGACTTGTTGGAATTATTGGTTGAGGTCCCGTGGGCCTCGGGTGAGTTTCGGATAGGTTTGGGTTGGGTTGTGTTGCGCTCATTTTTTCTTATGTTTCGACGTCGTTTCTTCAAGCATAAATGATATCATATTGAATAAATGAGCTCCGATTTCTTTTTTGATTGAATCATTAGATCCATATCATAATTACAGACCCGTAGAAAAAAGAATGATCAAATTTGGACATCATATGAGGATTTTAGGGTCATTTTACTAAGAATTGGTCGCCAGATTTTTCAAATTAATTACGAAATTGTCACTAGCAGTGTATTTAAAAATCTGCACTATTTGCAAATATTAAAACCTACATATCTCATTCATTATAAGGTCAAATTGAGTGATTCAAAAACCTAACTTGACTATAATTTCACAAGGAATTCATTGGAGGTATAAAATATGAGTTTCGAGATTGTTTGGCATGAGAAATGAGGCAGAATAACTGGCAGAAAAATATATAAAACTAGAGTTTGTTCATTCGATCATATTTTGAGTTGGGGAGCTCGGATTTGGGCAATTTTGGAGGCGATTTTCACCATATGAATTGGGATATGTGTTCTCTACTCAGTTTTGATTATATTTCATGAATCCATCATCATTTTTGGAATTTGATGGATGATTTCAAAGTGAAATTGATGGAGTTAGGGTTTGAGTTTTGGAGAATTTTAAGTGAGGATTTAAGGGATCAAACGGAGTCCAATTTTGATAAACTTTATATGGTTAGACTCGGGAGAGAACGAGGTTTATGATTCTGCCATTTTTGACTGATTCTGAGACGTAGGACCGGGGGCTAGATTTTGGCCGATTTCGGATTTTTGGGATATTTGGTAGTTTTATTGTGGAATTTGATTCTTTAGCACATGGTGATGGTATTAATCTGATTATGGTTAGATTCAGAGCTTTTGGAGACCGAGTCCAGAGACGAGGGCATCCCAGAGTAGGATTTTATGTGGTTGAAGTAAGTAACAGTTTTAACTCTAACTTTAAGGGTATAACCTGGAGAATTTGATATTGTATGACTATTTTGAGGTGATACCCACGCTAGGTGACGGGCATGTGGGAGTATACCTTGAGGGATGGAGTCTTGGTCCGTCCCGTGAGGCCTCATGGCCATCATCTGTGTTTACGTAGTTACTTGTTGTTGAACTTATTTGCCTTCATGTTAGAGATCATGCTTAGGCTTTATTCATGCTCACATTATTTGTACTCAGTCATAGAAATTATTGTACATGTGTACCTCGGTCTCTATTATTTGCTAATATGTTGTGATACTTGATGTGGGTTGTGTCCCCTTATATGTTGATGATGGTGAGGCTAGTGAGGTACATGATTGAGTGAGACCGAGGGCCTGGTTGTGAGGATATTAATACCATAGCACGTGAGTTGTCCGTGTAGCACGTGAGTTGACAGTGCGGGCCCAGGTATTTATATCATAGTGCGTGAGTTGTCCGCGTAGCACGTGAGTTGACCGTGCGGATCCAGGTATTGATATAATGGCCTGGTTGTGAGGATATTAATACCATAGAGTGTGAGTTGTCCGCGTAGCATGTGAGTTGACCGTGCGGGTCCAGGTATTTATACCATAGCACGTGAGTTGACCGTGCGGATTCAGGTATTGATATGATGACACGTTAGTTATCTGTGCTTAGCGCTTGGGCTTTGGGAGCCCCTACGGAGTCTGTACACACCCCCAGTGAGCGCAGAGTGTTGAGTGTATTGAGTATTGAGTGTTGAGTGTATTGAGTATTGAGTGTTGAGTGCTGAGTGCGAGTGCTGAGTGATGGAATAACATTGTTGTGAAGTTGCATTTACTTTTGATGTTGCTGCATTTATCTGATAAATTTCTTTGTGGTATTTACTGAGTTATGAAATTTACCTGTTTATTCATGTTTATTTTTTTAAAATTGTGAAAATAAATAATTGGACTGTTTTACTTAGGTCGTCACTACTGCTCAGTTCCTTAGTTATTTCTATTACTACTGAGGTAATTGTACTCATACTACACCCTGCACTTTATGTGCAGATCCAGGTGAGTTAGAGCACGGCGATCGTTGAGTTCAGGTCGGCTATCTATGGAGATTGCAAGGTAGCTGCTAGTGTCCATAGGACCTTGTTACTTCTCTTGTCATTTCTTCTTTTGGATAGTTAAACAGTTTATATATCTTAGTTTATAGTTTTAGACGCTCATGACTTAGTGACACCCCGATGTTTGGGACTCGTTTTCATATTTTATATTATTTATATATAGAGTTGGTTTAGTTTATCAGGAATTAAATTATTGCAAATATTTTATTAAATTCTTATAATTAAATTAATAGTAACATTTTGGGAAATAGGCTTGCCTTGTAACACGATAGGCGCCATCACGACATGGTTAGATTTTGGGTCGTGACAGTCAAAATCAAGATACACATATACGCTCATCACCTCGCATATACAGGGTTCCTAAATCATGGATCAAGTAGAAATCATATCAGCTATAGGGAGTCGTCTTACAAGGAGAGATAAACGACTTACCTCCACTCGACAACCTCAAATTAACCATCCAAATTCAACTACAAATGACCCAAATCTAGTAGAAAAAATTACAGAATAACATCAAATAGATTCATAGAAAATAAACCCCAAATAATAAAATTTTGATATTTTACACAAATCCCCAAAAAGTCAACCCGGATCCACAATCAAAAAATGCATTAACAGATAGATCCTAACTACCCATAACCCCACGAGTCCAAATATGTGGATTAGATTTCAAATTCAAGTCCAAATCGACCTTTAAATCCCCAAAATACACCTTCTTAAGTTGTAGACAAAAATTCTAAATTTTCATTTAAAAATCCATATTTTAGGTGTAGAATAGTATAAATCTGTGGGGATTACGATTTAAAGTCAAATCCCAGTAGAAAATACTTACCCTCAAAGTGATGATGAAAATATCCCAAAAATTGCCTCTAGCTTGTGATGACCCAAAATGTCATCTTTAAATTAAATAATCATCTCGGTATTTTTAAGACCTTGAAAAGCGGTATCAAAAATTCCTCGACTTGCGTGTGCAGTCCGTATAATTTTTCGGAAGGTTTTTATGTGAAAAAAATGGATTAAATTGTGAACTAGAGCTTTAAAACTCAACTAAGTTGACTTTGGTCAATATTTTAAGCAAACAAACCCGGATAAAAGTTTTGACCATTCTAGTAGTTCTGTATCGTGATTTGGGACTTGGTCATATGCCCGAAATCGAATTTGGAGGTCCCTAGATTAAATTATCGCCATTTAACGGAATCTAGAAATCTAAGGTTTGATTTCTTAGGTTTGGCTGGAGAGTTGAATTTTTGATATCGGGGTCGGAATCTAGTTCTAAAAATTTTCCTAGCTTTTTTATATCATTTATGACTTGTGTGCAAAATTTGAAGTCAATCGGACTTGATTTGATAGGTTTTTGCATCGAAGATAGAAGTTGGATGTTCTTAGTTTCATTAGGCTTGAATGGGGGTGTGATTCACGATTTTAACATTGTTTGATGCGATTTGAGATTTTGACTAAGTCTGTATTATGTTTTAGGACTTGTTGGTGTATTTTGTTGAGAACCCAAGGGCCTCGGGTGGATTTCGGAAGGTTAACGGATATAAAAAGGCTGCTGAATTTTCTTTTACAGCATGTGAACAGTTCCGTATATAGTATCCTATGAACAGTACCCCGTGAACAGTACCCCATGAACAGTACCATGTACAGTACCCTGTGAACAGTACAAACGTGTGAACAGTAACCCCCAAATTCTAGACAGAATGCTTATCCCATTTTCCATTTTTGTCAAATTGGAGCTCGGGAAGAGGCGATTTTCGGGAGATTTTCAGAGAAAACAATGGGGTAAGTGTTCTTAACTTAATTTTGGTTAGAGTACCCGAATCTATTACTAGTTTTGGTATTAAATTTATAAATTTAGTTGGAAGAGTTTGAAAACCCTCTCGGATAGATTTGAGGATTTGAGGGTCGAAATGTTATCGAAATTTAGTAATTTTGATATGGTTAGACTCGTGGTTGGATGAGGTTTCATATTCCATAAATTTTGTCGGGTTCCGATATGTGGGCCCCACGGGTAAATTTTTAGTGCAATTTATGATTTTTAATGGAAAACGTAGAATTTCATATGAAATTAATTCCTATAATTTTTATTGACTGAATCGAATTGTTTATGACTAAATTTGAGAATTTCGGGCACGAATTCGCGAGGCAAAGGCTTGTTGGAATTTTGAATTGGTTGCAAAGCGAGGTAAGTGTTTGGTCTAACCTTAGCTTGAGGGATTAGGAGTTGTGTCTTAATTGCTACATGTTAATTGTAGAGTACGACGTATATGCATGGTGACGAGTATCTATACGTTGGTGTCAAGAATGTTTGTGAGTCTTGTATTATAATTGTTATGACTCGATTGTGGTTTATTGCGCTTCATATGTTATTATCACCATTGTTCCCTTGCCTGGATGTTTGTTTGATATTATTGTTGCCTTGCCAGGATGTTTGTTTGATATTATTGTTGCCTTGCCGGGATGTTTGTTTTGATAGTATTATTCCCTTGCCGGGATGTTGTTGAAATATTATTGTTCCCTTGCCGGAAAGTTATTATATTACTCTTGTTCCCTTGCCGGGATTCCTTGTGATTATTGTTGGCTTGTAACTGGGAGCGGGTGGTACGCCTACCACAAGATATAATGAAATGGGAGCGGGTGGTACGCCTACCACAAGATATAATGAAATGGGAGCGGGTGGTACGCCTACCACAAGATATAATGAAATGGGAGCGGGTGGTACGCCTACCACAAGATATAATGAAATGGGAGCGGGTGGTACGCCTACCACAAGACATAATAAAATGGGAGCGGGTGGTACGCCTACCACGAGATACATGAAATGGGAGCGGGTGGCACGCCTGCCACGAGATACATGAAATGGGATCGGGTTGCACGCCTGCAACAAGATGTGAAAAGAAAGTGAAATATGCTTTTGTTTCCCTTATTCTTGTTAGTGATTGGATTTTGATTCCTTTATAATTCTCTTGATATTCTATTTTTACTTTTTTTTATATATGTTCAATACTCCAAATTTCAACAATTGTTACATTTTTTTAACTCAATTGATTTCTCAACTAAATTTTCCTTAAACCATTTGAGGTTGTACTTTACAAAAAAAAAGGAATTTCTACTATGTTTTGATTTATTGATTTCTCGTATTAAAGGTGAAGGATTCATTCGATATTGTACTTTAATTGAAAAGGGTATCTTCTTTATCAAATGATTTCTAAAAATAACTTCATATTTTCTTGTTGATTTCCTAATTGGGTTGGAAGTTGTACTCTACTTTATGTTAAGTGAATGAGGCGTCACAAGGTGACATTTACTCGAAAGAATTATATTCGAAAGATGCTTATTTGAAAGATATTTTATTTAAAGGAAATATATTCGATATATATTCATTGAAAAGCATATTATCTTAGAGATTATTACTTGAAGGATTTATAGGCGAAAGATTTATATTTGAAGGACTTGATAAATTGATTGCACTTGTATCTATTATTTGTTGAGAAACATTTATGGTGTTCTTGTTGCATGCTCTTTATATCACTGGTTGATCATTGTTGCCATCATTGTTATCTGCTTCCTATTATTTTTGTATGCTATATTGCACAGGTTTATTTGGGAGTTTGGTCCTAGCCTCATCACTACTTCGCCGAGGTTAGGCTAGGCACTTACCTGCACATTGGGTCGGTTGTGCTGATACTACACTCTGCACTGTGTACAGATACTGATGCCGGAGTGCTTGGACCGCAGTGAGGGTGTTGTCTTCAGCCCACACAGGCGACACGAGGTAGTCCTGCAGACGTCTGCGGGCCTTTACGTCACCTCCTATTCTTTCCTTTATCCTGTTTCCTTTATTCATTTCAGAAACAATGTTCATTTTATCTTTCAGACTTTGTATGTAGTATTCTTAGACCGTTTGTGAAGCTGTGACACCAAATTCTGGGTAGAGTTGTATTTAGACTTCCGCAGTTTTGTATTAAGATAAGTTGTCAGATTTTGTCTTCCGCTTAATTATTTTCGCTATTTGCATGATATCTAATCATCACTGATAATAGTTTAAACTGGAAAAGGTTAAGTAATTAGGATAATTTGGCTTGCCTAGCTTTCACCAGTAGGCACCATCACGGCTCTCGAGGGTGTGAAATCCGGGTCGTGACATGTTGGTATTAAAGCTCTAGGTTACATAGGTGTCACAATTCACAGACAAGCTTAGTAGAGTCTGAGGGATCGGTACAGAGACGTCTGTATTTATCCCCCAGAGGCTATAGAGTTAGGAAAATTTTCACTTCCATTCTTCTCTATCGTGCGAATTTATTCTCTCATTGCTAAATTGAAACCTCTACTCTTGTCCTTTCACGAATGTCAAGGTCATGTACCGCTTCTTCAGCTGAACAATAGCACAAACCGGATAGATCAACTACGTCTTCGGAGGCAGCGGATGTTGGATAGGTTTCACCAAGCTCTTCGCTACCACTTTCAGCGGTGCATCTTTTGAGGACCCACGGGATTATCTTTACCGCTGCTATGAAATATTGCAGAATGTGAGAATAGTCGAAAGCGATGGGGTTGATTGTGTTGTGTTTTAGATGACAAGTAGAGGTAGTGGAAAGATAATGTATTTACTAGACCATTTGTGGCTCCGACGGAAAATGTAGACGTATCAAGAGATCACCTAATGAATCATGTTGGGGTTCAATGCACCTTGACCTCTAGTTGATTTATTTGAGTTGTGAAGGTCAAATATTGTGGATTATCGGATATTGTGACCTATGGCTTCGTGCCAAGTGAGGGGAGTCCACTATCAACGAACAAATTGCGGGGTCATGTGTTATACCAATTTTGGCCTGAGATGTATTTATGTGGTATTGAAAGGTTTTCCAAAACTTGTATATGATCAAGAGCTGAGATTTGAATGGGATGATGATGAGATTTGAGATATTCCCGCATCCTTAATAATTCTACATTTCAGTATCAGCAGGGTCATGAAAACATATTTAGTATACTCGTAGTGCTTAAGTTAATCACAACACTCGCGTGGGGCAATCATCTTTTACTGTACCGGTGGCATGAAATTTCCTGCAATGGTTATTTAAGTTATCCGGTACAGACTTAGTATGAGCAGTTGAATTGCGGATGGATTGTTATGAAAATGGTGATACTAGGAATATCTTGAGAAATTATCCTAGACTTGGGAGAGACATATTTCGTCAAAGCACTCAGGCTACGTGCCCCATTGCTGTTACTACTCCACTTACATGACCAACCATAGGTAGAGGTCAGGATATTAGAGGTGGAGGTGAGACTCCTAGAGGTGGAGACCCAATTCGTTGATATATTTTCTATGGTATGGCTGAGGTTGCTACACCAGACGGTATCGTTATAAGTATTGTCTCGAATTATTATAAAGTCAAAATTTCCTTAACTTGATTCGGTTTTGAGCATCGAGGAAAGTTCTCCTATTGTGCTCCACTTATGAGTGAGCTTCGTAATTCTTAAATCTACATATGTGAATACTCCTGTTGGGAGATTATGTGGAGATAACTATGTCTATCATTATGTGTTAGTCACTAAAAATAGTTGTGAGGCTAAAAGTGACTCTTGTTAATCAATTCGATGAGTTTGATTTAATTTCTAAATAATTGATTTCCATTGTAAATTATATGCCCTACCGGTATGAGGGATCATTGTATGTTGTGATTTTGTTTAACCGAAATTTTTTGAAAGAAGGAAGAAAGGAAATGGAAAATTTTAGTTGGCACAATGTGCAAAATACTTGTGATTCAGAGTTGAGGATGAGATCCTCACATTTTTATATGATATGAAATATTTAAATCGGGCTACAAGCTGCGGTGGATATTATATAAGGACGAGGTCCTGGTGGTGAAAATTTTATGTGTTCAAATTCTCCTTTTGTGAAATTAAAATTTGTGCTGTAGCACTTGTAGGGAGTCATGCCTATTAGGCTTATTTGAAAATTCTTGTATGAATATTTCTGTGCATAATTTGCCAAAATTCTATTGTAACTATTGAGTTTTAGCCTATAAGGTGAGATCCCAGGTGGCGTTAAATTGTGACTCGTTACTTCGGGTAAGTAATTATAAGATCCACATTCCTTGTTGTTAGTAATCTGGAGGTTTGAAACGAAATTTTGTTAACATGAGGTTAATTGGTAATGTTGTAATCTATTATGAACAACCATTAAGACCAGAGATGTGGTTATGGTCGTACATATGATGCGTTTTATGTCAAGATATCATTGTGATAATGGCGTGCTTGTAATGCGGAGATTAGTGTTATTGATATATACTTTGTGGTGCATTGTTGGGTTGTGGACATGTTGTTAGGAGTTGTTTTGGTGTTACTCTGACAGGTGGATAGGCCCAATTACAGGGGAGACTCTGCCAAAATTTCTGCAAAATTTGGGAGTTAGAAAAGAATTTGGGATATTGAGATGTGCAAAGAAAGAGATAAGTTACATTATGTGTTGGAGAACATCTTCTCATTTGAGGACGAATGACCCGAAGTCGGGGAGACTGTAATACCCCGTATTTGATGGGTGCATAGGCACGAGTTGCTATAGCCAGTCGGGACTAATATCGTGTGTTGACATGAAAATCGAACCTTTCTGGAAATAATTGGAGTGTAAGAAATTTGTTTCAAAGTTTACAAATATGGATAAAGGAAATAATCTCAACTAAAATGGTATTGTCGGATTTATGTCGAATGCGGTAATGTGGGATCAACCGCGAGTATATGTGTAAAAGTAAAATCATTAATTTGGAAACCTCAGAATAATTGTTAGTACGTTCGAGGACGAACGTTTGTTTTAGAGGTGGAGAATGTGATGACCCAAAATGGCATCTTTAAATTAAATAATCATCTCGGTATTTTTAAGACATTGAAAAGCGGTATCAAAAATTCCTCTACTTGCGTGTGCAGTCCGTATAATTTTTCAGAAGGTTTTTAAGTGAAAAATGGATTAAATTGTGAACTAGAGCTTTAAAACTCAACTAAGTTGACTTCGGTCAATATTTTGAGCAAACGAACCCGGATAAAAGTTTTGACCATTCCGGTAGTTCTGTATCGTGATTTGGGACTTGATCATATGCTCGAAATCGAATTTGGAGGTCCCTAGATTAAATTATCGCCATTTAACGAAATCTAAAAATCTAAGGTTAAAGATTTCTTAGGTTTGACCGGAGAGTTGACTTTTTGATATCGGGGTCGGAATTTAATTCTAAAAATTTTCCTAGCTTTGTTATATCATTTATGACTTGTGTGCAAAATTTGAAGTCAATCGGACTTGATTTGATAGGTTTTTGCATCGAATATAGAAGTTGGATGTTCTTAGTTTCATTAGGCTTGAATGGGGGTGTGATTCATGATTTTAGCATTGTTTGATGCGACTTGAGATTTCGACTAAGTATGTATTATGTTTTAGGACTTGTTGGTGTATTTTGTTGAGGTCTCGAGGGCCTCGGGTGGATTTCGGAAGGTTAACGGATATAAAAAGGCTGCTGAATTTTCTTTTACAGCATGTGAACAGTTCCGTGTATAGTATCCCATGAACAGTACCCGTGAACAGTACCGTGTACAGTACCCCGTGTACAGTACCATGTATAGTACCCCATGAACAGTAAAAATGCGTGAACAGTAACCCCCGAATTCTAGACAGAATGCTTATTTCTGAAAATAGGACTTTGTCCCATTTTCCATTTTTGTCAAATTGGAGCTCGGGAAGAGGCGATTTTCGGAAGATTTTCAGAGAAATCAACGGGGTAAGTGTTTTTAACTTAATTTTGGTTAGATTACCCGAATCTATTACTAGTTTTGGTATTAAATCTATGAATTTAGTTGGAAGAGTTTGAAAACTCTCTCGGATAGATTTGAGGATTTGAGGGTCGAAATATTATCGAAATTTAGTAATTTTGGTATGGTTAGACTCGTGGTTGGATGAGGTTTCATATTCCGTAAATTTTGTCTAGTTCCGAGACATGGGCCCCACGTGCAAATTTTTAGTGCAATTTCGGATTTTTAATGGAAAATGTAGAATTTCATATGGAATTAATTCCTATAATTTTTATTGACTGAATCGAATTGTTTATGACTAGATTTGAGAATTTCGGGCACGAATTCGCGAGGCAAAGGCTTGTTGGAATTTTGAATTGGTTGCAAAGCGAGGTAAGTGTTTGGTCTAACCTTAGCTTGAGGGATTAGGAGTTGTGTCTTAATTGCTACATGTTAATTGTAGAGTACGACGTATAGGCATGGTGACGAGTATCTATACATTGGTGTCAAGCATGTCCGTGAGTCTTGTATTATAATTGTTATGACTCCGTTGTGGTTTATTGCGCTTCATATGTTATGATCACCATTGTTCCCTTGCCAGGATGTTTGTTTGATATTATTGTTGCCTTTCCAGGATGTTTGTTTGATATTATTGTTGCCTTGCCAGGATGTTTGTTTTGATAGTATTATTCCCTTGCCGGGATGTTGTTGAAATATTATTGTTCCCTTGCCGGAAAGTTGTTATATTGCTCTTGTTCCCTTGCCGGGATTCCTTGTGATTATTGTTGGCTTGTAACTGGGAGCGGGTGGTACGCCTACCACAAGATATATAATGAAATGGGAGCGGGTGGTACGCCTACCACAAGATATAATGAAATGGGAGCGGGTGGTACGCCTACCACAAGATATAATGAAATGGGAGCGGGTGGTACGCCTACCACAAGATATAATGAAATGGGAGCGGGTGGTACGCCTACCACAAGATATAATGAAATGGGAGCGGGTGGTACGCCTACCACAAGATATAATGAAATGGGAGCGGGTGGTACGCCTACCACAAGACATAATGAAATGGGAGCGGGTGGTACGCCTACCACGAGATACATGAAATGGGAGCGGGTGGCACGCCTGCCACGAGATACATGAAATGGGATCGGGTTGCACGCCTGCAACAAGATGTGAAAAGAAAGTGAAATATGCTTTTGTTTCCCTTATTCTTGTTAGTGATTGGATTTTGATTCCTTTATAATTCTCTTGATATTCTATTTTTACTTTTTTTATATATATATATTCAATACTCCAAATTTCAACAATTGTTACATTTTCTTTAACTCAATTGATTTCTCAACTAAATTTTCCTTAAACCGTTTGAGGTTGTACTTTACAAAAAAAAGGAATTTCTACTATGTTTTGATTTATTGATTTCTCGTATTAAAGGTGAAGGATTCATTCGATATTGACTTTAATTGAAAAGAGTATCTTCTTTATCAAATGATTTCTAAAAATAACTTCATATTTTCTTGTTGATTTCCTAATTGGGTTGGAAGTTGTACTCTACTTTATGTTAAGTGAATGAGGCGTCACAAGGTGACATTTACTCGAAAGAATTATATTCGAAAGATGCTTATTTGAAAGATATTTTATTTAAAGGAAATATATTCGATATATATTCATTGAAAAGCATATTATCTTAGAGATTATTACTTGAAGGATTTATAGGCGAAAGATTTATATTTGAAGGACTTGATAAATTGATTGCACTTGTATCTATTATTTGTTGAGAAACATTTATGGTGTTCTTGTTGCATGCTCTTTATATCACTGGTTGATCATTGTTGCCATCATTGTTATCTGCTTCCTATTATTTTTGTATGCTATATTGCACAGGTTTATTTGGTAGTCTGGTCCTAGCCTCGTCACTACTTCGCCGAGGTTAGGCTAGGCACTTACCAGCACATGGGGTCGGTTGTGCTGATACTACACTCTGCACTGTGTGCATATACTGATACCGGAGTGCTTGGACCACAGTGAGGGTGCTGTCTTCAGCCCACATAGGCGACACGAGGTAGTCCTGCAGACGTCTGCGGGCCTTTGCGTCACCTCCTATTCTTTCCTTTATCCTGTTTCCTTTATTCATTTCAGAAACAATGTTCATTTTATCTTTCAGACTTTGTATGTAGTATTCTTAGACCGTTTGTGAAGCTGTGACACCAATTTCTGGGTAGAGTTGTATTTAGACTTCCGCAGTTTTGTATTAAGATAAGTTGTCAGATTTTGTCTTCCGCTTAATTATTTTCGCTATTTGCATGATATCTACTCATCACTGATAATAGTTTAAACTGAAAAAGGTTAAGTAATTAGGATAATTTGGCTTGCCTAGCTTTCACCAGTAGGCGTCATCACGACTCTCGAGGGTGTGAAATCCGGGTCGTGACATAGCTGAGCTCCAAAACTCAAAATAATGAAAATGAGCTAACTTTCAAAATATAAGACTGCCCAGCAATTACCACATCTGCGGTTAAACTCCTCGCATATGCGAGCATGCAGGTGTGATCCAAAGTTGCGCATCTAGGAACTCCTCTCAACTAGCCACTCCTTGCAGATATGGGCTTTTCTCGTGTAACGATCCGATTAGTCATTTTGAGCAATTGCGTCCGGTTCGGCAATTTGAGGTCACGAGCAGCTTCATATTATGTGTATCGACTTATGTGCGCAGTCCGAACGTAAAACCGGAAAGCTTTTATGTGAAAATATGAAGAACAAATAATAATTTCTAGAGTTAAAATTTGGGTTTTAGTTGACTTTGGTCAATATTTTTGGTAAATGGACCCGGATCTATATTCCGATGATCTTGGGAGGTCCGCGGTAAAATATGGGGCTTGGGCATATGCCCAGAATTGAATTTTGAGGTCCCTAGCCTTAGAAAATAATTTTTAATGTTATTTTGATGATTTGATCGCACGATCAAGTTCGTATGATATTTTTAGACTTGCATGCATATTTGGTGTGGAGCCCAAGGGGGGCTTGGGTGAGTTTCGGATAGGTTAAGGCTATGTTGCGCTTGTTTTTTATGCTTCATCGTCGTTTCTTCAAGCATAAATGATACTTCATTAAGCAAATGAGCTCCAAATTCAGTTTTTATTTAACCATTAGATCTGTATCGTAATTATGGAGCCATAGGAAAAAGAATCATCGAATTTGGACATCGTATGAGGAAGTTATGCTCATTTTCGTGTCAGGAAAAAATTGATGGTTTCTGGTGTGGTCGCAAATGCGAATTTTTTCATCGCAATTGCGATGCCCAGTTCACAATTGTGAACTTTTTGTCGCAAATGCGACTTCCTCCAGCCTTGCCTTGTTCGTAATTTACGAGGGTTCACAATGGTCGCAAATGCGACATCTGAGGCCTATTAAGTGAGATTTTAGACGGGATTTTCACCTATTTTTCAATTCTCTCAAACCCTAAACCTCCATAGGCGATTTTTCAAAGACCCAAACTTCTCCAAATCATTGGTAAGTGATCTCTAACTAATTCCTTTCATTCCTTAACAAGTTTTAACAATATTTCAACCAAAAATCTAGAGTTTTCATGGTAAAAAATTGGGATTTTTGGGTAGAGATTAGGATTTTCAAATTTTGGGGATTTAGACCTCGATTTGAGGTCGAATTTCTAAACCAATTTGCATATTTGGGTTCGTGGGTGAATGGGTGTTTGATTTTTGTAAATTTTGTCGGGTTCCGAGGTGCGGGCCCGGGGAGTTGACTTTTGGCAAATTGTATAAGAATCATAGTTTTGTCAATTGAAATTATTTTCTCTTGCATTGTTTGATGTATTTAAGTTATTTTCGGCTAGATTGAGTCGAGCGTTGATGAATTGGTAAAGGAAAAGCTAAATTGAGTATTGAATTGGCCGGATTGAGGTAAGTATCTTGCCAAACATTGTGTGGCGACTTCCCCTTAGGATTTGAGTCTTCTATGCTAATCGTAGTCCGTGCATGCGAGGTGACGAGTGTGTGCTCGGACTTATTTGTGGGAAATTTGTCTTTAGGGTTCTTAGGTCCTTATGTTCATTATGTGAGAAGTATTTTGTCATGATTTGGTTTCCCAATTGCTTAATTTATCTCTATATGCTTCATACGATATTGTTAGCTTTCCTCTAACCCCTACTTGTTACTTGGCCTTTATTTGCCTTAATTGAAGTGATTGTTCTCCTTATCGTATTGTTATCTCTTAATTGTGAATTCCTCTATGACCCCGTGTATATATGCTATGTGTCCAAATTGTTGTGGTTGTCAGTGTAGCTATCACGTGCCTATTAGGTTTTGTTGTTTTGCTAAAGTTATTGTGCTTCTTGGTTTTCCGTAATTCTCTTGTTGTTGTATATTCATACTATTGGTGGTGGAATTCCTTGTGATTGAATTGTTGGATTGTTGTTGATTCCCTTGCTGAGATGTTATTGTTTCTACTGTTTGGGTGAGGAAAGAGTGATAAAGTATGAAGGGTGATGCCGTGCACATTTACATTTATATTATTCATATGGTGAGGAAAGAGTGATAAAGCACGAATACATTATATTGATGCATATGGTGAGGAAAGAGTGATAAAGCACGAAGGGTGATGCCGTGCACATTTACATTTATATTGATGCATATGGTGAGGAAAAGAGATAAAACACGAAGGGTGATGTCGTGCACATTTATATTATTCATATGGTGAGGAAAGAGTGATAAAGCACGAAGGATGATGTCGTGCACTTTCTGTTTGCTATGTTTATTTGTTGTTACCAATTCAAGTATTTTAACTGTCTAAATTCCTTTACTGCTTTGATCCTTTGTGTTGGAACCTGTGGCGTTTTTAATACCTCGTCGTACTCATATATATATATATACACACACACACACACACACAGAGTTCAAACTTCAATATTTGTTACATTTTAAATTCAATTAGTTTCTCAATTATATTCCCTTAAAATGTCTGAGGTTGTATTTTACTTAAAAAGGAATTTCTACTAAGTTTTAATTTATCAAATCCCATGTTAAAGGAAATAATTCATTCGATGTTGTATTTTAACTGAAAATGGTACTTTCTTTATTCAAATGATTTCTAAAAATAACTTCATCTTTCCTTGCTGAGTTCCTAATTGGTTTGGAAGTTGTACTCTGCTTTATTTTATATAAAAGAGACTCCTTGAACATCTTAATTGCATTGGTTATGGACCCTATGTACTGAGTAACATGAGAACGTGGTTGTGTAAAGTAAGATAGAAATACGTGGGCACAAGGTGTTGGGTGTGCTAAAGGTTTGGTAATTGAGGTTATGATATGAGACATCGAGTTTGAGATGGCTGAGATTATGCATCAGAAATGATATGATTTATTGAGCTGACATCGCCTTCCTCATTTGAGTACATTTTTACTTGTCTGTGTTCCAGCTATGTTGGTGTTAATTTACTTGGTTATCTTTCATTTCCATCCGTGCTTACCTTATTGTTTCTATTGATTGCAGTTTGTTCTTTCCCTGCTGTTGATATTACTTTGTCATCTTTAGGTTGATAGCTTATTATCATATCCTGTTCAATTTATTTGACCAGTAGGTATTTGGACTGTCCTCGTCACTACCCCACCGAGGTTAGTCTTGATACTTACTACGCACCGTTGTGGTCTGCTCATACTACACTTCTGTACATTTTTGTGTACAGATCCAGGTATTTGATCGGTAGTAGCTGTGCAGGTCGTTGTGGTGGAGACTCAAGGTAAACCTGCTACAACGTTCGCAGGCCTCAGAGTCACTTTCATTTGTACTTATTTTCATTTGTTCCTTTTGTTTCGGAACAGTGATGTATTTATTTTGTATAACTACTCTTAGAAAGGCTTATGACTTATACCACCGGTTTTGGGAAAGTGTAATTTGTTTAGAGTTATTTAATTTAAAATTAGTAAATATCAATGTTAACTCGGTTAATGTTAGGCTTACCTAGTTTAGAGACTAGGTACCATCACGACTCCTTCGGAAGGATTTTTGGGTCGTGACACCTCGTAAATGTGGCACACTCATTTGCGGATAAACCTCGTAGAAGCACCCCTCGCAGAAGCGCCCAGGCTTCACAAAAGCAACCACTGCCTCCCAGCCTCCTCTTTGCATCTGCGGACCTCCTGCTCACAGATGTAACCTTGTGCATGCACGTCCCCTCTCCGCAGGTGAGATACACCAACACTAGAACTTCCAACCTTCACCAAAATGATCTGAAACCCATCTGAAACACACCGAACCCCCTGGGACCCTATCCAATCACACCAACAAGTGCCAATACTTTATCCAAATTTGTACGAAAACTCAAAACACCATGACTAACATCAATATCACGAATCGATGATTGAAACACAAGTTGAGCTTCTCTTAAGTTTATCAATTTCCAAACTTCCAACCACACATCCGATTCAAGGCTAACCAATCTGGATTTCATTCCAAATTTGCACACAAGTCCCAAGTGGAAAAAAAAAGTTTTTCCACCTTCCTGAGCAATAATCTGAATGTGATAACCTCAAAGTCAATCCCCGGTCAAACTTAGGAACTCTCCAAACCTTCAAATTGATAACTTTCGGCAAATAACGCCAAAACATCCTAGGAACCTACAAATCCAATTCTGAACATACGCCCAAGTACAAAATTACCGTAAGAACCTATTGGAACTCTCAAATCACCAATCAGAGTAAAAGTCAAACATTGATTAACTCTTACAACTTAAGCTTCCAAAATGAGACTAAGTGTCCCAAATCCCTCTCAAATCTTCCTGAAACCAAACCAACAATTCGCACAAGTCAAAAAATAACAAACAAACACATGAGAAGCATAGAATAGGGAAACGACACTCAAATACACAAAATAATCGGTCGGGTCGTTATATGGGAGAATTTTCTCTTTCAAGGATAGACAAGATGCTTACCTCCATCCTGTAGCAACTTCAGCCTTCAAAAATAGCTTTTCCTCTCATATCCACCTTCAAATGGCCGAATATAGTCAAATGGTATTCAAATGAGTCAAACAAAGCTATAGAATCAATTCCAAAAAATAAAACTTTAATCTTTAATCAATTCTCAAAAGGTAAATAAAAGTCAACATGGGCCCACATGGTCAAAAACGAGTTAAGGGGTAGATCCCGACTACCCACAACCCCACAAGTCAAATTATGATTAGATTCTAAAATTGAGCCTAAATCGACTCTCAAATCCCCAAAATACATCCCCTTAAGTTGTGGGCAAATATCCCAATTTCACTTCAAAATTTCATATTTTTAGGTTTCAATAATCCATGCAGATTCTTTAAATATAACCAGAAATGAGTAGAAATAACTTACCATTTAGTCTTGTATGAAAATCTCCTTGAAATATTGTCCCTCTCCAAGTCAAGAGTTCAAAATATGAGAATGAGTAAAAATCCTGAAATCCTTACTTAAATGTACTGTCCAAGGGCACCCTTCGCGAACGTAGCCAAAGGATCGAATTCGTGAAGCACAAATCAGCCTCTTCAAAAAATCCGCCTTCACGATTGCCGAAGGACCCTCGCGATTGCGAAGCATCTCCTGCCATACCTACACGAACGCGACGTCACTCTTGCGAACACGAAGCATTACTGCCTCAAGCCTTCACGAACACGACTCCCCAACGCAAACACAAAGAAAAAATGACCCCTAGCCCGATATCTTTATAACAAATGTGATACACCCCTCGCAAATGCGATGAACGCCAAACACCAACATAAATCATCTATCACAAACATGCTTCGGGCGGTCCGAACTTTGCCCGAGCCCCCGGTACATCGTCTAATTATACCAACAAGTTCATATAACTAATTCAAAGTTACCCACAGACTCGAAACACCACATATAACATCAAAACCAAGAATCGAAGATCAAAATCCTTCTCTTAACTTTCAATCATTCAAACTTCGCAGAATGCATCCGAATCACACTTAGACATCAGATCGCAATCAAACTTTTCACATAAGTTCCAAACAACTAAGAGCCTGTTTGGAAAGCCACCTAGGAATTGGATTTAGGTGTAGTTGGGTGTAATTACGCAGTTTGGCATGTTTGTTTGGCCAAGTAATTACTTGGTCAGCATGGAATAAGGTGTAATTGGAGGGGTGTAATTACACTCTCCAATTCTCAAGAGGGAGGTGAGAATTTGTGGTAATTACACTATGTAATTACAATGTTGCCTTTTAGTTTCTTTCCTTTTTATTTTAATTTATTTCTTTATAACTCCTATTTCTATTTTTTTTAATTTCTTTGAAATTTGAAATATATTTTCTTTGTACATTATTTATCTTTTATTTCTATACCTTTACTCGTGATTCCATGTAGTTGCTTATATTTTATTTATTATTTATTTTATTATTCTATTTTTTGAAACTATACCTCATAATATTAGAAATAATAAGTCATTAACAAACTTGGCATATTATGAGTGATGCAATTAAAGTGAAATTTTGTTGTTGAATGTGGTTATAAACTTATTATGTTTCCTAATCTTAAGTTGTAGTGGAACTTACTATTATTATGTTGAAATTTGACATATGTTAAACTATTTTTTTTTGTGTGTATGTTTTGAAATTGTGTTATATTCATGTATTCAATTTACTTGTTTTAGTAGTATTGGCTCACATTGCATGTTTTTCATTTTTAGTTAGAATTAATAGATTAGTTTTGTCAAATATTTAAATAATGTTATGACATTATATTTATAAATATTAATTTATTTTATCTAACATAAATTCCAGGATGTTCTTACAAAGCGTATGTTTTTAATTTTTGTAAGTATCTAAATAAATATTATTAATTTAAAAATACATATAAAAATTATTTTTACAGTTATTAGTTATAAATATATGATTACTAATTAATGTATATTCACAAAAAATATACATCTTAAATACCAAATATAATATTATTCATACTTATAAAAATTTATATGCATATATTTATTATATTAGCTTTTAAATTTTGATAATTACTTCATTTAAAATTTAATCTAACTATGTAATTACACTTGTGCAGCCAAATAGTAAACTTGTAATTACACTATAATAACACTATGACAAACAAACAGGTCGTCGTAATTACACAACTATGTAATTACTAGGTAGTGTAATTACTACCTTAGTAATTACATCAATTTCAATTATCTGGTGGCTTTCCAAACAGATCCGAAATGAAAAAGCCTTAAGAATCTTTCTTATATAATAAGGTTTGATCTTTACCCAATTTAGAAACGTCAACGAAAAGTCAACCCATGCTCACATGGTCAAAATCCAAAATCAAGACCAAATCCCGATTACGCATAGCCTCAGGAGTCCAAGTATGTGATTCGTATCAAAATCCGACCTCGAATCGAGGTCCAAACCCCCCAAATTAGCTCTCTTAAGTTTCTACCCAAAACCCCATTTTCTATTCTTTGAAATCCTAGATTTAAGGGTGAAAATCTATGAAAAATCATGGAAATTAATCAAAACTAAGTTAGAAATACTAACATTTGAAGTTGGGAAGAAAATTCTCACCAAAATCGTCTCCTTATAAAGTTTAGGTCTCAAAAGTGAAAAAGAACAAACTGATCCCAAAGCCCTTCTTTATCCCAACTGCAGATGTCAGAAATGTGAAAAATTCTTTTCAAATGCGACTAATTAATTGCAAATGCGACTACACCCGTGAGCATACATAGTCAAAAATGCGACTTTGTCTTTGCAATTACGATATTGCAATTGCGAATCATAGCATCGCAAAATACAATACTACCTAAGCTCCTCCTATCTTGCAAATGCTAGGCGACATTCACAAATGTGACCTTGCATTTGCGAACCTGTTATCGCAAATGCGATCACAGTAGCACCAGCAATGAACATGTTGGCCCAAGTAAATGTGAAGTTTTGAATACTGATAAAAGAACTCAGACATGGACCAGGTCCATCTTGTGAAGCATAGTCGTGATCAACTCAAACATGTGAGATGCACGTGAAGGAGATAAATCTAACTTATCAGAAGTAATATCTCCTGATCATGATCGAAAAGGTTGAATATTGGATAAGGAGAAAGACTCCTTACACAAAGAGAACACAATTTAGGAAAGGATAGAGTTAGAGTATGAGATCAACTAGAACTCTTCCATCCTAGTCAATCTCGAATTACTAACTCCTTAAATATTAGTATTGTTCTCTTTTACATGTAATGTACATAAGCAGAAATTAAACGTGAATTGAGAGCAAAATAGCAAGGCAATTTTGCAAGCAATTTATGTGTGATTCAAGAGTGTAATCCTAAAGCTAGTTAAACCAGATACAAAGAACTAGTTCCAAATGTCTATCTTTTATTCTAGTTTAATTGTAGTAGATGATTTTACATTGTATCTTCCAACTTTTATAGAAGCAATTGTATTAGGTACTTAGAGTTTTCAAGTTAGAGTTAACTTGAAGTTGTCGCAACAGTTAAGATTGTGTACCACAACGGGATTAGAGTTAATCCTAGGTTTACAAAAGAGTTTTTGTAAATGCAGTTTTTGGCTCAGTGATTCTAGTTGAGAGTTTGGGAAAATCCTACTGGAAGGTAGGTCATGGTTTTTTCACCTTTTGGGCCAGGTGTTTTCCACGTAAAATCTCTGTGTTCTTTATTTTCTGTACTTATTATTCTGCAATAGTAGTAGTTGGAACACATAGAAGAACCAGGTCCTTCTATAATCAAGTTAATCAATAATTGGGTATCATACAAATCACCCCATCCCCTCTTGTGTGGTATTGAAGTCTAAAACATCAATTGGTATCAGAGCAGGTTATCCTTGAAGAGGCTAACACCTTAGGAACAGATCAAGATGAGTGTACCACCTGGAAACTGGGAAAGGCAATCCACTGCTAGGCCTCCACTCTTTAATGGCCAGTACTATTCCTGGTGGAAGAACAAGATGAGGGACTACATCATAGGAGAAGACTATAAACTCTGGTACATAGTTATTGATGGTCCCCTGGCTACTACAAAAAAGAATGCTGAAGGAGTGGACGTGCTAAAGACAAGAGCTGAATGTACTGCTGAAGATTTGAAGAAATGGAAAAAGAATGTCAAGGCCAAGAAATGGCTTGTGTATGGACTAGGTCCAGACGAGTACAACAGGATTCAAAGTTGTACCACTGATAAGGAGATATGGGACACCTTACAGGTGGCCCATGAAGGAACTCCTCAAGTAAAGAGATCAGGAGGAACACTGCTACATTCTCAATATGATAATTTCACCATGAAGGAAGGAGAAACCATCCAAGAGATGTACACAAGGTTCAAAACACTAACAAATGAACTTAAGTCTCTTGGAAAAATTATCCTTGAAGAAGACAAGGTTGAAAAAATCTTGACAAGGGTCTTGCCAGTAACTTGGGAAAGCAAAATCACGGCTATTCAGGAATTAAAGAACATTGCTACCCTCAAGTTGGATGAACTGATTGAAAATCTCACTGCCTATGAACTGAGAAGGCAAACCATGAAGATGGATGCCCAAGAAGAAAAGAAGCCTTACTCTCAAAATAGTTGAAGGTGCAGACTTAGAGAATGATGAAATGGCTATGATCACAAGGGACTTCAAGAAGTACCTAATGAGACGAAAGGGTTCTTCAAGAGGTGCAACCTTCAACAAACCAAGGGCTCCTGAAAAACAAACCAACGAGGGTTGCTACAAATGTAGTAAGACCGACCGTATGATCAAACATTGTCCCCAATGGGAAATTGAATGGAAGAAGGAAAAGGCTGAATGAAGAAACAGGAAGAAGGAACACGTTCAACCTAAAAGGAACAAAGAATCAACAAAGGCTATGGTTGCTGCTTGGGGAGAAACCTCAGATGAGGATTCAGAAGATGAAGCTGGTGATGAACAAGCACTTATGGCCATTAGATAATTAGACGATGAACAAGAGGTAAGTGTTATTCATTTCAAAGATAAGATTAAATTTTTGTTTAAAGAAAGACTATCTAAATTATTGCTAGACTTCATTGATAAGTCTGAGGTCATAAACAATGAGAAGGAACAACTGTCTAGGGAATGTGTGATCCTAAAGGCCAAGTGCAAAAATCTGGAATTTAGGGCCAGTGAAAGTGATAGTAAAAATGCTGAGTTGAAGAACCAGGTTCTTGAACTTGACACTAGTGTCTTAGAACTTAGGTCTGAAAATTTAAAACTGAAATTAGAAACAAGTAAGAAGAAAGCTGATCACACACATCTCACCTTAGAAGAAAATCTAGGAAAGATGAAGGATGAGTTGTACAAGAAAGATGAGTAGATAAGAGTCCTAAAAGAAGATCTAGGCAAGGTGAAGCATGAACTAGATAGAACTTGCAAATGGAATAAATCCTCTGATGCACTATCTTGGCTACAAGAGCACCACAATAGCAATAAGAGAAGATTTGGCTATGGGACCCCAGCACCTAAGTGGGATCCCAAAAGCAAATACATCACACTTCCTGAAAACAAAATCTGCACACACTGTGGCAAGACTGGTCATTATAAAAGTGAATGTAATGCAAAAGAAAAGGCCAGTCAAAAGAACAAAACCTTTGTTCAAGCGAAAAATAGGCTTCTTGGATGGGCCAAAATGAATTTAATTCACCCATTTGCCTATAAATAGGGACCTAAACTAGTTTGGGTTACTAAGACTAACCCTTGATTTCGTTTTGCAGGTCCAAGTGAAGGGAAGTAGCCAAATATGGTACATGGATAGTGGCTGCTCAAAACATATGACTGGAAGTAAGAATTAGTTCCTTTCACTTGAGGATCTAGAAGGAGGTAATGTCTCATTTGGAAATGGGAAGAAAAGTGAGATCATTGGGGTTGTAAAGGTAGGTAAGACAGACTCACATTCCATTGAGAATGTCTACTTGATATATGGCTTGAAATATAGCCTAATCAGTGTATCACAACTGTGTGACAGAGGTAACCTGGTAGCATTCACCTCTACCAAATATTTTGTGATTAATCTTACCACTGACAAGATTGTTTTGCAGGGAAAAAGAGTTAACAATATTTACATTGTAGATTTGTCTACTCTTTCAGAAAATGAACTCACTTGCTTGAGTATGTTGGACAATGATTCCCTCCTGTGGCACAAAAGACTTAGTCATGCAAGTCTAAATCAACTCAACAAATTAGTCTCCAAGGACCTGGTGATAGGGTTACCTAACATCAAGTTCAAGAAAGACAAAGTTTGCGAAGCTTGTGCAAGGGGGAATCATGTAAGATCATCTTTTAAAAGCAAAAAAAATGGTAAGCACACCCAGGACGATGGAACTGGTTCATATGGATCTCTGTGGTCCAATGAAAACATTGAGTAGAGATGGTTAAAAATATGCGATGGTACTTGTTGATGATTATTCTAGGTTTACCTGGGTACTGTTTTTAATATCTAAGGATGAAACATTTGACATGTTTACTGCCTTTGTTAGAAAAACTCAAAAACAACTAAGTAATCAACTTGCATCAATTAGGTCTGATCATGGAACTGAATTTGAAAATGCTAAGTTTGCTGAATTTTGTGATGAGCATGGTATAGATCATAATTTCTCTGCCCTAGGACTCCTCAACAAAATGGAGTAGTTGAAAGAAAGAATAGGACTCTTGAAGATATGGCTAGGACTATGCTTCTTTCTAGTAAACTGCCCCATAGCTTCTGGGCAGAGGCTGTAAATACTGCATGTTACAACATTAATAGATGCATGACTAGATCTCTTGTAGAGAAGACTCCCTATGAGTTACTTAAAGGGAGAAAACCAAATATATCCCATCTTAGGGCATTTGGATGCAAGTGCTTTGTGCACAATAATGGAAAGGACTCACTAGGTAAGTTTGATCCCAGAAATGATGAGGGAGTAATCTTGGTATATTCTTCACATAGCAAAGCTTATAAAGTGTACAACAAAAGAACTTTATGTGTAGAAGAAAGCATACATGTAGTTTTTGATGAAACTAACATTCTTTCTGAGAGACAGGAATATAAAGATGAAGCTATTGAGCTGGTAAAAGAATTGAGTGAAGTCACAGCTCAAGTTGAAGATGCACCAAAAGAAAGAACAGGTGATGGAACATGTTCTTCCATCTAGGGCAACCTGACAGGGGGAACTGAACAAAGAAGAACTGAAACCAATCCCCTAATGGAACCTGTCCATGAGCCGGTTCCTCAGCAACAGAACATGGGAGAAACATCAAACAGAAACCAGTTGGTTGTAAAACCTTACAAGTATCAAATTTCTCATCCCATTGAGAACATAATTACTGATCCAACATCTAGAGTTAAAACTAGATCACAATTAAAGAATCTATGTGCTTTTGATGCTTTTTTATCTATTATTGAACCTAAAAATATTGTTGAGGCTTTACAGGATGCAAATTGGGTAAATGAAATGCAAGATGAACTCAATCAATTTGAGAGAAGTCAAGTTTGGCATCTAGTTCCAAGACCCAAGGACAGATCAGTAATTAGCACTAAATGGGTCTTCAGAAACAAGCTTGATGAAGATGGAACAGTTACAAGGAACAAGGCAAGACTGGTGGTCCAAGGTTATAGCCAAGAGGAAGGCATAGATTATGATGAGACCTTTGCTCCAGTTGCAAGACTGGAGGCAATAAGACTCCTCATAGCCTTTGCAACACACATGGAATTCACTCTTCATTAGATGGATGTCAAAAGTGCCTTCCTGAATGGCTACCTAAAAGAAGAAGTGTTTGTCAAACAACCTCCAGGGTTCGAGAGCAAGGAGTGTGCGGAACATGTGTACAAATTAGACAAGGCTCTCTATGGACTCAAGTAGGCTCATAGAGCATGGTATAAACGACTGTCCAAATTCCTGCTTGAACATGGCTACAAGAGAGGTAAAAAAGACAGTACTCTATTCCTGAGGGAAAAAGGTAAGGATCTTCTTGTAGTAAAATATATGTTGATGACATAATTTTTGGGGCAACCACTGACAAACTGAGTAAGGACTTTGCCAAATTAATGGGGAGTAAGTTTGAAATAAGTATGATAGGCGAGCTTAACTTTTTCTTAGGCTTATAGATAAAAAAAAACCCAAATGGAACCATGATCCATCAACAGAAATATGCAAAAGAGTTGATTAAGAAGTTTAAAATGGATGAATCAAAGGAAATAGACACACCCATTGCAATAGCTACTAAATTAGACAAATATAAACCTGGCTCATCTGTTGATCAGAAGTTGTATAGGGGTATGATTGGTTCACTTTTGTATCTTACTACTAGCTGACATAATTTTCAGTGTAGGGCTTTGTGCTCGTTTTCAAGCAAATCCTAAGGAATCTCACTTGACTGTTGTCAAGAGGATACTAAGATATTTGAAAGGCACTACTGATCTTTGTCTTTGGTACCCTAAAGGTAGTAACTTTAATCTAATAGGATATGTTGATGCTGACTATGCAAGTTTCCTTGTGGATAGAAAGAGCACCTCAGGTATGGTTCATTTTTTTGGTTCATGTCAGGTATCATGGGCTACTAAAAAGCAGAATTCAATGGCCTTATCCACTGCTGAGGCTGAATATGTTGCTACTGCCTCTTGTTGCTCTCAATTGTTGTGGATCAAACAGCAACTGATAGATTTTGGCATTGAAGTTGGTTGCATTCCTATCTTTTGTGATAACATTAGTGCTATAAGTATGACAAAGAACCCAGTTCATCATAAGAGGACTAAGCACATAGATGTTAGACATCACTTCTTAAGGGACAACTATGAGAAAGGATTGATTACCATAAAATTATGTGCTACTGATAAACAAATTGCTGACATATTTACTAAAGCACTGAGTAGAGAAAGTTTTGAAAGGAACATGTTAGAATTAGGGATGATTAAGATCACCTAATGGGACCAGCTCAAAATACACAATGAAAAAAAAATTGAAATTGATTTTTTTTTTGGCTAGGAAATCTGGAACTTGTATAAATATCTAGATTAATTTTTACTCAGCTTCATACTGTAAATAGTATACTCCTGTGACATGTGTTGATATGACTCACTGATCTCTAACAAAATTTCTCTATTGTGGTAAATCGAGGCATGATCAAGAGAATTTTAAATGAAGAACCTGGTTCATCAGTATTGGTTCATCTGAATGACAAGATATGTTTTTTATACTCTGCACAATTAAAATTTTAAATATTTAATCATGAGCAGAGTCCTACCATTGTTCAACACATTAGAAAATCCTATCCGTTTGTTTTTGAACCAGTTCTATCCTTACTAAAATTCTCACCACAAAAAAATGCCTAAATCTAGGGAATCCTAACCGTTCGTTCAACCTGCAATTTTAGGTTGATCAGACCTCTGATTGACTGCTAAAGTTACTATTATCCATTAAATGACTCATTCTCTTTAAATACCCATTATTACCTTCTGCCACCCTCATTATTCCAAACCGTCAAAAATTCTTTTTCACTCTAAATTGTTTTCTTCTCCAAAAGCCTAACTCACAAAATCTCTCAAGCCTTCAGCTACAATGTCGAACCCTCAAGATAACCCAAGGACTCCTCCACCACCATCCCTTTCTGGTTCCTCCACGCCTTCTCCACCTAGTACAAACCCCCAGCCTAAGAAAAGATGTGTTAAAATGCTAGCCCAAAAAATTGTAGCCTCAGGTGCATTGTCAAAGAAATTAAACGCACAATTGAAGGCTGCCCAAGCCCAAGATTCTAAGAATTTAGACGATTTGTTCAAATCTGTGAGTGAGGGGGAAGGACCCGGGTCTTCTGCCTCTGAGAATACTCAAAACCACCTTTTTAAAGTAAGTTTCACTTTGGTTGAAAATTTAAAAAATAGGTTTGTTTTGGTTAGGCCTATCAGGGATGTGAAAATGCCTGAAATGGGAAAGAGTGGAGGTAAAAAGAAAAATTAAAAAGAAAAAGAGAGAGAGGGTGTATGTGGTGATGTGAGGGGAAAGGGGAAAGGAGTGGCTGGTTCTTCACCCACTACTGAATTGCCGTTATCAGCTATCTATGGGGTAGCACAAGCAACAGTGGAAGAAAGTGGCAAGACGTCAGGGGGAAGTGGTTCAAGGGAGGATGCTGAAGGGTTGGTTAATCTAAGTTCACAGGCAGATGAACAAGGTTCATCTATTGAAGAGACCCTAGCAGACCTTCTGAAGAAAGTAGGTGCCAGTTATGATCCAAAGAAAATGAGAACTCCAACACCAAAAGCCCCCAGTGCTGCTAAACCTTCCAAGAAACGAAAGGCTTCCACCTCAACAACTACTAAAACTCCCTTGCCAAAGGGAAGAGCCACAAGAAGCAGGGTGAAACAGAGTGAGAGTGAACTACAAAAGGCTTTGACTGAAAGTAAGAAGAAGATGACGGATAAAGGAAAATGTAAGGTTGCAGAGTCCTCTGAAGCTGTTGATGTTGAGGAGATGGAATAGGTCCATCAGGAGGAACATACAACAATGGAGGTTCAGACTCTCAAGCCCCAAAAGACCAAGACTTCTTCCAAGAAGTCTTCATTTGTGTCTAAGGCTGCTGAACCTTCATTGGCCAAGAGGACAAGGTCTGCAATGAAAAGCAAACAAGTTAGAGTTTCTGAAGATGAAGAATAGAGTGGTGAAGAAGAAAGTGAGTCTAATGGTGAACAAGACAAACTGGCCAAGTTTGGCAAAAGAAATTTTTTGAAGGGAAGATTGCTGAAAGACTTAGTGGAACCAGGAATGGTTCGTTTAGTTGATGCCCTAGTTATTCAGGGTTGAAAAGACATGGTCCTTCAGATGGATGGAAGGCTAGCCAGGAATGAGATCATTAAATTCATGGCAAATGCTGAGGTCAAAGATGGCAGAGTGACCAGCCAAGTAAAAGGAGTTCAAATGACATTTGATGAAGAGAAGCTGGGAGAGATTCTTGACATCCTTGCTGAGAGATATGATGACTACACCAAGCAAAGATAGCCAAGTCTGGATTCCCTTCCTCCTGCCCTGGAAATCACTAGGAGATTCTGTGATGCTGAAGAAGTGAATGAGGCCAAGTTTGTGCACAAGAGTGAAATGCAGCCACATTACAAAGTCCTCTTTGAGTTTGTCAACAAGTGCCTACTGCCCAGGCAGGAAAGAAGGCATATTGCTAACTATATGGACTTAGTTCTGATGGAGTGCCTTGAAAGAGGAAGACAAATCAACTGGCCTGAAATTCATCATCAAGCTACTGGACAGGGTTATCAATGGCTACAAGGCCCATGCCACCCCCTATGGATTTATTCTGACTACTGCTCTGGATCGATGCAAGGTGCCTCTGAAGAAATGGGAAATGGCCACAAGCAAGGACTACTTTGGGATCAATACTCTGATTGCTTGTGACTATCTAGTCATTGTCATTCCAAATGAACCTGGTTCATCCAAGAAGACACCTATCAATAGTAAAGTCAGGGTTTTAGTTCAGGAAAGTGAGGCCAAGGATGCTGAGATAGCTAGGCTGAAGGCTCACTTAGCAGATGTTGAACTAACATGAACTTCCTCGAAGGCTCAAAACACCAAAAATAACATTAAAGATAAGAATCAAATATCAAACAAAATTTTGAAGTTCATAAGTTCAAACTTTCTAACTTTCAACTGTAAGCAGTTGAAACGGCCTCGGGTCACCCTAAACCCAAAGTAAACATACGCACAAGCCCAAAATCATCGTACGAACCTACGAGAATCGTCAAAAATATTGATCCAATATCATTTACCAAGAATGTTGACCGAAGTCAACTCCAACTATCAAGACTCTAGAATTAGAATTTTTCTTCCTAAACACATCTAAACTTTTCGGAAATCAAAATGAATCATGCATACAAGTCATAAAATACCAAATGAAGCTATTCAAGACCTCAAATCACAAAATGACCAATCGTGTCATTATATAGATATTAGATAATTTAACATTTGGTAATTTTGGCCAATTTCAAATTTCAATCTTTTATTTAAAAAGTTATATTTGAAGTTCATAAGTTCAATCCTTCCAACTTTCAACTATACGCCTCCGAAACGACCTCAGGTCACCCGGAACCCAAACTAAGCATACGTACAAGTCCAAAATCATCATACGAACCTATTATAATTGTCAAAACATTGATCCGATGTCGTTTACCAAGAATGTTGACCGTGGTCAACTCCATATATCAAGACTCTAGAATAAGAATTTTTCTTCCTAAATACATCTAAACTTTCCGGAAATCAAAATAAACCTTGCACATAAGTCATAAAATATCAAATGAAGCTATTCAAGACCTCAAGTCACAAAACGGAAAGCTAGAAGTCAAACCGACGAGTCGTGTAGTTACATAGACATGATTATTTGACATTTGGTAATTTTGACAAATTTTGAATTTCAATCATTTGTCTAAAAAGTTATATTTCCTCTACCCCACCCACACAAATTCAATAAAAAAATAAAAAAATAAAAAGAAGAAAGGAAATTCAACGTCATATCTCTACTATGCTGACAAATATCAGAAACAATCGGTGATTTCTCGTTCCGCTTGGCGCCTCATTTTACTCTTTCTGCAGATATTCCTCTTCTTCAAGCAGGTCGTCATTAGTTCATACATCAAATCAAAATTTTGTAATGACTTGACTCAGAAGTTTCTCTTACCGCCGACTTGATCCCAAATAATATGGACTCTCCGTCGCCGGAGTCAATCTTCCTTGAAGATTTCGGCCAGAAAGTAGATCTAACTCGGAGAATCCGAGAGGTTCTGTTGAATTATCCGGAGGGCACTACGGTGCTTAAGGAGCTCATTCAGAACGCCGACGATGCCGGAGCTACCAAAGTTTGCCTCTGCCTTGACCGTCGGAATCACGGGACTGAGTCATTGCTCTCTGACAAGCTCGGACAGTGGCAAGGCCCTGCGCTTTTGGCTTACAACGACGCCGTTTTCTCTGAAGAGGATTTTGTTAGTATTTCTAGGATTGGGGGCAGCGGCAAGCATGGCCAGACTTGGAAAACCGGTCGCTTTGGGTAATTTCCTCATTTCAAATATACACTGATGGTTTTAAAAATATATTGCACATAATCAGGTTACTTAAAAATAATTGCAGGTAGCCATATTTAATACTAACATCGATTGGTAACTTAAAATAAATGATATGTTACCTTTTATACCATGTTAAATACACTCACTGGGTAAAAAGTTCATTATATAACATAAATCCTTGTGTAAGTTCGGTGCCCTAATGTGTATACTTGGATAAATGCTACTTTGGCTTATGGTTAAATTTTGGTGGGAAGGTGTTATCTGAAGTATTTTTTATGTCGAAATGTCTAAAGTCTACTAGATATTTATGAGAACTTGACAAACATTATCGTTTTTGGAGTTTGAGCTGGTACTAGGCTGATTTCGTAAATTTGTGATTTGTCTGTGTTTGAATTTCCTGAGATTACATGGAAACAAGTTAGAAAGTGGAAAACAACTACTCTATTATTAGGAACTTTGGTCAGAAAGTGGCTGGCTGTAACAGTTGAAATTTTAAGTAGTAGTTATGTCCCAATAAAGGTGTTGTAAGTTGTAATTCTCTGTAGAAGGTGTGAACATATCAACTGCTATATTATAGAAGTGTTTATTTTTCTTCAAAAGAACATTTTGAAACCAAACATTGCTATTTTTTTATTATTGAGGATTTCTTCTATAGGTGTTATTAATTCTGAAGAAGAGTCTTTCCCGTTCTTTTATCTAAATTGCTTTCATATTAATTCACAATGGAAACTTGTTAGTAAATTTAAAACACAGAAAGTTTTACACCTTTTCCTTAAAAAGGAAACAACAAAGAGGTTGAGGGGAAATTGTACCCTTTTCTTCCTCAATCTTGGTTAAGTTTCTCGCAAATGCAATCAACTTATCTCTTTGAATTGGTGTGTTTTCTTCCAGGGTTGGCTTCAACTCGGTGTACCATTTAACTGATTTGCCTTCCTTTGTAAGTGGAAAGTATGTTGTACTATTTGATCCCCAGGGTGTTTACCTTCCAAATGTCTCAGCATCAAATCCTGGAAAACGAATTGAGTATGTTAGTTCTTCAGCCATCTCACTGTACAAAGATCAGTTCTTTCCATATTGTGCTTTTGGTTGTGACATGAAAAGTCCTTTCCATGGAACTTTATTCCGTTTCCCTTTGAGGAGCGCAGATCAGGCTGCTAGCAGTAAGCTCTCCAAGCAAGGCTACTTGGAAGATGACATCTCTTCAATGTTAGTACAACTTTACGAGGAAGGAGTTTTCTCACTACTTTTTCTTAAAAGTGTATTATCAGTAGAGATGTATGAATGGGATGTTGGTATGGCCGGGCCACGGAAAACATATTCCTGCTCTGTGAACACAGTCAACGGTGATACCATTTGGCATCGTCAGGCACTTTTGAGACTATCGAAATTGACTGATTCAAATGACTCCACCGTGGATACCTTCTCATTGGAGTTCTTGAGCGAGGCAGTTAATGACAATCATCCTCAGAAGAGAACTGATAGGTTTTATATAGTACAAAGATTGTCTTCACCATCGAGCAGGATAGGTGCTTTTGCGGCGAAAGCTTCAAAAGACTTTGATGTTTACCTTCTGCCTTGGGCATCGGTTGCTGTTTGCATATCAGATAATTCATCTAAGGTAATGTAGCTTCTGCATCCAGTTATTTGACGGGTTACAAGTCAATCAATCAAGTAAACAGGTGAAGTCAAGCTTCGCAGATAAGGAGGATATCATTGAATTATAACGAGATGATCAAGGATGAGATTGTAGTGCTCTTTTTTCTTTTTTTTGATAACCATGATGTCCGGTCCAGCTTTTACGGACCTCTGCTAATTCCATAAATACCTGCTACCTCCCACCAGCTCATGTACCGGTTGACTCTGTCCACCAAGACTTGAACAGACGAGAAGAAATCATCTTGGGTTTTTGCATTTGCTAGAATTGGATCCGAGACCTTATAGCTCTCAACCTACTTCATTGATCATTAGGCCATACCCTTGGATGCTGGATGGAATTGTAGTACTTGTATTCCACTTTTGTGTATAGTGTAGATAATTATAAATCCTTGTGCTGAAGTAGATAGTAATAAATCCTGTGACAAAAATATTTTTGGCCTATGTTTAGATAACCTATTACAAGTAATATGAAATGATTTATATCATAGCGAAGTTACAATTAAGTATGACGTGTAGTTCTCTAGTTAACCAAGGCTACGATACCAAACAAAACAAAAGGCTATGATACAAAAAAATCTTCATAAAGACAAAGCAAGATAACAAATGAAGTAAATATGAGAGAACTGCTAAGGGAGCGTCAGTAGGAGGAAAGAACAGAACAACTGCTAAGGTAGCATCAGTAGGAGGAAAAAACAGAGGAGGGAAATGAGAAATGGCTAGAATCACCCCATTAGCACATCTCCTGTATGTAAAAAAAAATATAGCATTTAGAAGAGATTAGATCCCCTCCATGATCCAATTCTGTCCTTCAAAAACCATATCAAATTAAGGACTAAATATTCCTGTATCACTATGATGTACTAAATTCAAATCAATTCACCTTAAGTTTGTGATTGGTGTGCACCCTGTTATTTATCTTGTTTTGTGAAGTTCATGGAACAATTTGCATCGCATTAAAAGGGCAGTGTGCCTTTTTATAATGAAGTAGAGGCACAAAACAGTTTGGGATAAAGTTAAAATTAACTATGTCATTTAAAATGAAGTAGAGAAAGTACTTAGTAAAATGTCTTTTTACCTCTGCCAGTACTCCGACCAGACCTTTTAATCTTCTGGTTGGACAATACAATAGGTAGTCTATCCTCAAAATTCCGAGTGACGATAACCTCCTCTCTGGAAATATCTCTCCTATTCCTCTCCCCTGCTGGCTAATAAACAAAAAAGAACGGAAATGAACGAGGATTTCCGGAATGTACTGTTTTCCTTTCTATAATTAAAGTGTCATATATTGCTCATGTTCTGGTATCCTGCGGGTTCTTGATCTTAACGATCTCCTGGAAGGGACAAAAGAAGGATCTTGTCGTTTCTTTAACAATTTCTGATCTCTAGTGGATTGCCTCTGTGTGCTTAACATTGAGCTTGTAACCTGAACTGTGTGTGCTTAACATTGAGCTTGTAACCTAAACTGTTGGTGCTACTATCGTACTAGGAATCAGTGCTTGTTGGTGCGCCTTTAGTCCTAGTTGGTGTTCAAGATGTATTGTCTTGTCTGCTTCTAAGGTATAACGGGAAGTTATTCCATCTAATTGATTGAGGATGGGAATCACGTTGATAAACCAGCTTATAGATTTAAGTATATTAGGAATTACCTGTGCTTTTATTTGACCTGTTGGCTTATTATATTACCGGATTTTAGGACTCCGGTATACTTGTTGAGTATTAGTTTACTGTAACATGATTACTTGAAATTCAAGCATTGGCTTTAAAATTTTGGGAGACTGTGTACTTCTGTGCTTCCTTTCGATTCTCCTCCATTGAGAATTATTTGATTGCAAGGTTTATGCTCACTGGCTCAGGGCCTCTCTATTTGTTAGTTTAAGTGCCTACTCATCTAAGCTCTCTGTCGTCGTTTATTTTTCATTTTGCAGGATGATGTTCTTAAGCAAGGTCGGGCTTTCTGTTTCTTGCCTTTACCTGTCAAAACTGGATTAAGTGCACATATTAATGGATTCTTTGAGGTTTCATCGAATCGTCGAGGCATTTGGTATGGAGCTGATATGGACAGATCTGGAAGAATTCGTTCTCTTTGGAACAGGCTTCTGTTAGAAGATGTTGTAGCTCCTAGTTATGCTCAAATACTACTGGGCGTGCAACAGATGCTTGGTCCTACTGAGACTTACTATTCCTTATGGCCCACTGGTTCATTTGAAGAGCCATGGAATGTTTTAGTTGAGCACATCTACCGGAACATCATTGAGTACCCTGTTTTATATTCAAACGTCAACGGTGGAAACTGGGTTTCAGCAAGAGAAGCTTTTCTTCATGATAGCGAGTTGTCAAGAAGCAAAGAGCTTGAGCAGGCGCTCGTCCAGCTAGGCATGCCTGTTGTTCGTTTGCCAAATGGATTGTTTAATATGCTTGTGACCTGTGTTACTTCTATTAAATGGAAAGTAGTTACACCGGATTCAGTACGCCATTATCTTAGGAAAAGAAAATCTGCAAGTGCGATTGACAGATCTAACAGGCTTATGCTGTTAGAGTATTGCCTTGAGGACCTCCTTGATACAGATGTTGGCATACATGCATTTGGTTTGCCTTTACTTCCTTTAGCAAATGGAGACTTTGGTTTGTTGTCTGAACCGACAAAGGGAATCTCTTATTTTATATGCAACGATTTGGAATACACACTTCTTCATAACCTTTCTGGTAGAGTAATCGACAGGAGAATCCCTTGCAATTTGTTGGACAGACTGATGGCTGTGGCAAAGGCATCTGGTGCAAACCTTAGTTTCTTTAGTGTTACTGAGCTCCTTCAATTATTACCCAAATTTTTCCCTGCTGAATGGAAGTATAAAACTAAAGTTCTATGGGACCCTGGGTCTTGTTCTAACCATCCAACTTTGTCATGGTTTGTGCTCTTCTGGCGTTATCTTAGAGATCGATGTGCAGAGTTAAGTCTCTTTGGTGATTGGCCTATCTTACCATCAGCTTCGGGGCATTTGTATAGACCATCTAGGAACTTAAAATTGCTGAATGCAGAAAACTTGTCTGATAAAATGCAACATGTTCTGATTAAGATAGGATGCAAGATACTAGATCACAGTCATGATATTCAGCATCCAGACTTATCTAGTTATGTCTGTGATGCTGATGGTGGCGGTGTTCTGAAGTCTATCTTTGATGCTGTCTCTTCAAGTGAGAGAGCACAAGAATCTCTTCAACATCTGGAAATGGAAGACAGAGATGAGCTTCGTGGATTTCTTCTGGATCCAAGGTGGTATATTTCCAATTGTATGGATGTTTCTGACTTACACAATTGCAAGAGGTTGCCTGTTTATCGAGTTTATGGTGGAGAGTGCTCTGAAAGTTTTCATTTCTCTGATTTAGTAAACCCTCAAAAATACTTGCCACCCCTGGAGTGTTCTGCATCTCTCCTTTCTGCTGAGTTCATTAGTAGTTCTTCAAATACCGAAGAAGAGGTGCTAAATAGATATCTCGGTATTGAACGTATAAGGAAGGCAGACTTCTACAAGAAGCATGTCTTAGATAGGGTCAATTTGCTGGATCCTGATGTTCGTGACAACATCATGGTTATGATTTTGAGAGAGCTGCCTCATCTTTGTGTTGAGGATGCACATTTTAAAGAAAATCTGAGGAACTTGGACTTTATCCCTTCGTCTAATGGCTCCATGAGAAGTCCTTCGGTGTTGTATGATCCAAGAAATGAGGAATTATATGCCTTATTGGAAGATTGTGATAGTTTTCCTTATGGTGCTTTCCAGGAATCTGGTATTCTTGACATATTACAAGGTTTGGGTCTCAGGACAACCGTGTCCAATGAGACAGTGATACAAAGTGCTCGAAGGGTGGAAAAATTGATGCATACCGATCCACAAATTGCTCATTCTAGAGGTAAAGTGCTTCTTTCATATTTGGAAGTGAATGCATTGAAGTGGCTATCTGATCCAACCAAGGATGATCAAGGAAGCATGAATAGAATGTTCTCAAGAGCCACAAACGCTTTTAAACCTCGTTATGTTAAATCTGACTTAGAAAAGTTCTGGAGTGATCTTCGGTTGATATGTTGGTGCCCGGTTCTTGTTTCTTCTCCGTATCAGTCTTTACCATGGCCTGCTGTCTCGTCCATGGTTGCTCCTCCTAAACTTGTGAGATTATACTCTGACTTGTGGCTTGTCTCTGCAAGCATGCGCATACTGGATGGAGAATGCTCTTCTTCAGCTTTATCTAGTCAACTAGGTTGGTCTTCTCCACCTGGAGGAAGTGTAATTGCTGCACAGCTTCTTGAGCTTGGGAAAAATAGTGAGATTGTCACAGATCCAGTGCTAAGGAAGGAATTGGCCTTAGCAATGCCAAGGATATATTCTATATTGATGAGCATGCTTGCTTCAGATGAAATTGACATTGTCAAGGCTGTTTTAGAGGGAAGTCGGTGGATTTGGGTTGGAGATGGATTTGCGACCTCTGATGAGGTTGTCCTCAATGGCCCTCTTCATTTGGCTCCTTATATGCGTGTTATACCTGTGGATTTGGCAGTTTTCAAAGAACTATTCCTGGAGCTGGGCATCCGAGAGTTCTTGTGTCCTAATGATTATGCTAATATATTAAGTCGAATGGCAGTAAGGAAAGGTTCTGTTCCCTTGCATACTCAGGAAATCAGGGCTGCTATATTAATTGCACAACATCTTTCTGAAGTTCAGTTTTCCGAAGATCCAGTTAAGATCTACCTGCCTGATGTGTCCTGTAGATTACTTTCTGCTACAGATTTGGTGTACAATGACGCTCCCTGGTTGCTTGATTCAGAAGATCCCAGTTCCTCGTTTGGTGGTTCATCTACAATGGCGTCTAATGCAAGTCAAACTGTCCATAGATTTGTGCATGGAAACATTTCTAATGATGTTGCTGAGAAACTAGGAGTACGCTCTCTTCGAAGGATATTGCTTGCAGAAAGTGCTGATTCCATGAACCTGAGCTTGTCTGGTGCTGCTGAAGCATTTGGGCAGCATGAAGCATTAACAACCAGGCTTAAACATATACTTGAAATGTATGCAGATGGACCTGGGACTCTGTTTGAGCTGGTACAAAATGCCGAGGATGCTAATGCTTCAAAGGTGACTTTTTTATTGGATAAAACTCAATATGGGACTTCATCCGTTCTCTCTCCTGAAATGGCGGATTGGCAGGGACCTGCTTTGTACTGTTTCAATGACTCTGTTTTTACTCCCCAAGATTTGTATGCAATCTCTCGTATAGGTCAAGAAACTAAACTAGAGAAACCATTTGCCATTGGAAGATTCGGGCTGGGGTTTAATTGTGTTTATCACTTCACAGATATACCAACTTTTGTTTCGGGAGAAAATATTGTCATGTTTGACCCACATTCCTGCAATCTACCTGGGATATCTCCTTCACATCCTGGCCTGCGGATCAAATTTACGGGCAGAAGAATATTAGAACAATTTCCTGACCAATTTTCTCCATTTCTGCATTTCGGGTGTGATCTGCAACATTCTTTCCCTGGAACCCTCTTCCGATTCCCTCTTCGGAGTGCAAGTGTTGCTTCTAGAAGCCAAATAAAGAAAGAAGGGTACACACCTGATGATGTCCTAGCACTGTTTCATTCCTTTTCAGAGGTTGTCTCTGAGACATTGCTTTTCCTGCGGAGCGTGAAAAGTATATCGATTTTTGTGAAAGAAGGTGCTAATAGTGAAATGCAACTGCTACATTGTGTTGACAAGCAATATGTAGGTGATTCTGAGGATGAAAGTGATCCAAATCATCAGGTCTTCAGTCTTATGTATGGGAAGCGGCATGACAAAAGTAATAAAGCTCAGTTCCTCAGCCAATTATGTAAGTCTGTGAATATAGACTTGCCATGGAAGTGTCATAAGATTGTGGTGTCCGAGAAGAGCACTTCTGGTGGTCGTGCACATTTGTGGTTAACTAGTGAGTGCTTAGGCTTTCTTCGAGGTAAGAATAGTCATGCCAACCTTGATAAGTACCATAACACTATTCCTTGGGCATGTGTCGCTACTTGTTTACACACAAAGAAAACTGAAAGCGATTTGGATGGTGATTTTGATGAATCTGATCTCATTACTCCTAAATTGCTAGACTTCCCAGTGGCATCAACTGGTGCTATAGAGAATTTTGAGGGTCGTGCCTTCTGTTTTTTGCCACTGCCAGTCATTACTGGGCTTCCTGTGCATGTCAATGCATATTTTGAGTTATCATCAAACCGAAGAGATATATGGTTTGGCAATGACATGGCTGGGGGTGGGAAGAAACGCTCTGAGTGGAATATGTACCTACTTGAAGATGTCATTGCTCCAGCTTATGGTTATATGCTTGAGAAAGTTGCTTCAGAAATTGGCCCATGTGATTCATTCTTTTCCTTTTGGCCAACCAAGATGGGATATGAACCATGGGCGTCAGTGGTGCGGAAACTCTATAATTTCATCTCTGGTTCTGGTCTTAGAGTGTTGTATACAAAAGCCAGAGGTGGACAATGGATCTCAACGAAGCAAGCAATTTTTCCAGATTTCACTTTTGACAAGGCAAGGGAACTTGTGGATGCATTATCAGATGCTGGTTTGCCTATGGCGATCATTCCCGAGGCTCTTGTGGAAAAATTTAAGGAGATATGTCCCGGACTGCATTTTCTTACACCTCAACTACTCCGCACTCTTTTAATTAGGAGGAATCGTGAATTTAGAGATAGAAATGCTATGATCTTAACCTTAGAATACTGCTTGCTTGACCTAAGAACTCCAGTTCAATCTAGCACTTTCTTTGGCTTACCCCTGATACCTCTTTCCAATGGTTTGTTCACAAAATTTCAGAAGAGGGGGGAGAGTGATCAAATTTATATTGCTGACGGCGACGGATATGGTCTTCTTAAGGATTCTCTTCCCCACCAACTTGTAGACTCTGGGATCTCTGCTTTTCTCTATGACAAGTTAAGTGAAGTAGCCCAAAGTGAAGATTTTAACATTACTTTCTTGACTTGCCCTTTGCTTGAGAGGCTTTTCGTGCAATTACTCCCAGCAGACTGGCAGCTGGCTAAACAGGTGAATTGGGTCCCTTGTTGTCAAGGACATCCTGATTTGGATTGGATGAGACTGCTGTGGAGCTATCTTAAGTCTTGTTGTGATGATCTCTCTTTGTTTTCGAAGTGGCCTATTTTACCTGTTCTAAACAATCGTCTCCTGCAGCTAGTGGAAAATTCCAATGTGATCAAAGATGGTGGCTGGAGTGAGAATATGTCATCACTTTTGCTGCGCGTTGGATGCCTGATATTGAGGCGTGACTTCCCAATAGACCATCCTCAGTTAATACGTTATGTCCAGCCTCCGACTGCAAATGGTATATTAAATGCAATATTGGCTGCAGCTGTGAAAATAGAAAAGATCGAGGGGCTCTTTACTAATGCATTGGAGGGAGAAATGCATGAACTTAGGAGCTACATTCTCCAGTCGAAGTGGTTCTGTGAAGATTCAATGAATAGCACTCATATGGTTATCATCAAAGAGATTCCTATGTTTGAGTCTTTCAAGAGCAGAAAAATGGTATCTTTGAGTAGGTTAACTAAATGGTTAAAACCAAATGGTGTACGTGAAGATCTATTGAATGATGATTTCTTGAGAATTGAATCAGATAAGGAAAGGAGTATCTTGAATAAATACTTAGAAGTTGCAGAACCTACAAAGGCGGACTTCTTCAAACATTATGTAATCCCTCACATGCCTGAGTTTGTTTCTCAAGATGGATTACTCTCAGCCATTTTACAAGATATCAGATATTTGATGGAAGAGGACAACTCCTTGAAAGAAGCAATCTCCAAAGCGACTTTTGTTTTAACTCGTGATGGTTCCTGGAGAGAGCCTATCAGGTGTGTGTATTTATCCATCTACTCAACTTTCTTATGTTCATGCGCGAGTGACTTAATCCTTGATGATCTCAAATAGTTTCTTGTTTCTCTCAGTCAAATTAGGTCTCCTTAGAAGTTGTTAGGCACAAGTGTAATGCTATCAATTGTAAAACAATATAAAAGGTAAAATCATTGGTATGTTTTCTCTGAGAAAAGTCAAGAAAATGATGCAGAAAGTAATTCTACGGAAAAAGCAGCATTATTTCCTAGGGGTAGGTCACTAGGTTGTAGATCATATTTCACGAAAAAAAATAAAATTAGACGAGGAGTCATTTTCTTATGAGAAGTGACAATCTATTGTAGTATTAAAGGTATACTTAATATAAAATTAGTGGTACATTCTTGGTCGTTTTTGGTTTTGCTACAGAAGTTTTTCATTTAAATATCAACACCAAAAATCATCAAGCTGAATCTTTTCCTAAAAAAGTGGCTGGACTGAAGATTGTGTTACATAATCAACATACTCACTGTAATTGATGTGTAGTCGAGTAAATCTAACACATAAAATCTGTTACTAGCAGGGAGTCTTCACTGCAATTTATTTTGAAAGAATATTTTTGATGAGTTAGCAACTTGGTACCCGTGCTGTCGGATTATAAAATCCATCAAATGCTCAAACTCTTTCTGCTATTCTACCTATGCTTAGAAGTTTTAACGTATACCATTAAGTATGGTGTATTTATGTGATCTACATACAATACATTCTCATGTGTGTGTGTGTGTGTGTGTGTAACACGGGGGGTATGTTCTTACGTACTTCCTCCGTTTCATTTTATTTGTCGTAGTTTGACTTGGCACAAAACTTAAGAAAGAAAGGAAGACTTTTGAAACTTGTAGTCTTAAATATTCGATAATATTTGTGTGGCTATAAAACTTTTTAAACTTGTGAAACTTAAGAAAACTTAAGAAAGAAAACTTAAACTTGTGAAACTTAAGTTTTTAAACTATAAAACTTATTTGTTGTAGTTTGACTTGGCACAAAACTTAAGAAAGAAAGGAAGACTTTTGAAACTTGTAGTCTTAAATATTCGATAATATTTGTGTGGCTATAAAACTTTTTAAACTTGTGGTTTTAAACATGACATAGCATTTGTGTGACTAGAAATGCTTCTCATTATCTTTTTAAATGGACTAATAAGGAAATAGTGCCAAACAAAGTGAAAAAGAGGGAGTATATGATTGTGGAATTTGTAATGTTTCTGTAGGCTTTATGATCCTCGTATACCAGAACTGAAAATGTTGTTGCATGGAGGTGCCTTTTTTCCATCTGAAAAGTTCTCTACTCCTGAGTGTCTTGATATTTTGGTTAACCTTGGGCTTCGGCAATCTTTGAGCTTTATTGGTTTGCTAGATTGTGCCACATCTGTGTCATTGTTACATAATTCCGAAGAGTTAGAAGTGGTGAAGTATGGTAGCAGGTTGTGTTACTTGTTGGACACAGTTGCAGCAAAACTCTCATCACAGGAAGGGGAACCCAGTGTTGGTCATGAATCTTCTCAGGGGTTATGTCTTAGTGTTTGCAATGAAGGAGCTGTTGATGTTACTGACAACCTCTTGGAGGACCTCTCAGGATTTATTTCATTTCTCAGCAACTGGATCGATGATATGTCTGGAGAAGAATTTTGGTCAGCATTGGGATCCATAAGTTGGTGTCCTGTACTTATAGATCCGCCTATTAGAGGATTACCGTGGTTAGCCTCAGGAGGAAAAATTGCGATGCCAAGTAACGTTCGGCCCAAGTCGCAGATGTGGATGGTTTCATCTAAGATGCATATCCTGGATGGTGAATGTTCAGAGCATCTGCAACGTAAACTTGGTTGGATGGATAGCCCAAGTATAAAGATTCTGTCTGAACAATTGCTTGGACTATCTAAATTCTATGTGGAGGTAAATGATGACTCAGATGCAGCACATAATTTTGATTCAGTTTTGCAGAAGCAGGTGCTCTTAATTTATTCACAGTTGCAAGAATCTATTGGTACTGACGACTTCAAGGTTCTCAAGTCTACCTTAGATGGTGCTCGGTGGGTATGGATAGGAGATGATTTTGTTTCTCCTGATGTACTTGCTTTTGATTCACCTGTGAAATACAGCCCCTACTTGTATGTTGTACCATCTGAGTTAACGGATTTCAGAGATTTGCTTCTGGAGTTAGGTGTTAGACTCAGCTTTGATGTTTTTGATTACTTCAAAGTTTTACAAAGGTTGCAAAATGATGTGAAAGGGTTCCCCCTTACTGCTGATCAGCTGAGTTTTGTCAATCATGTGCTAGAAGCAATTGCAGATTGCAACATGGATAGCTTAATGTTTGAGGCTTCCAGTACTCCTTTATTACTTCCTGATTCTTCTGGAGCTCTTATGAGTGCTGGGAATCTTGTTTATAACGATGCTCCTTGGATGGAGAGCAGCACTGTTGGTGGAAAACGTCTGGTTCATCCGTCTATCAGCCAGAATCTTGCTGACAGATTGGGTATTCAATCGCTTCGAAGTGTGTCATTAGTCAGTGAAGAAATGACAAAAGACTTACTGTGCATGGATTACCCAAAAATATGTGAACTTCTAGAGTTGTATGGAAAGACTGATTTCCTTTTGTATGACCTACTTGAGTTGGCAGATTGCTGCAAAGCAAAAAAGCTTCATCTGATTTTCGACAGAAGGGAACATCGGTGTCAGTCCCTTCTGCAGCATAATCTAGGTACATAGTTCTAAACCTACTTATTGGTTATTTCTCCGACATTTTTAATGGCAGAAACATGTGACTTTTGCGTGTTATTGAGCTTGAAAGCACCTTCAGTTGCTGTATGGTCTTGCTTATTTTCTGCTCTGAAGTTTTAAAGATTAATATTTTGATCAGATAACTTAAGTATACCTTCTCATTTAGAGGTAGGTGGTTTATGCATCTCAGTACACAATAATATGAATAGCGAGGTTAACGATAAAAAATATGAATAGTGAGGTGACTTTTTAGGTTTTTTTTGGTTTTATAGAAATTGATGTGTTGCGATTTTCATGGTGACATTTTTATGCAATTAGCATGTGCTATAACCATAGCATCTTTCAACTGCTATTTCTTCTTTGTCTTCTTTTACTCTTCTTTACTGGGGAGGTTTTGTGCCTGCATTCCATTACCTTGCTTTTACTTCTGGTTTTCATCAATGAGGCTTCTTTTCAATCTAATTAATATAGTGTTGGCAGAAATCCAGAGTTGAGCTTGAATGTTAACCTAATTTGCATTTTAAATATTTTACGAGCTTAAATGTTCTCATTTTTTCTTGCACTCTGCTTTACAGTTGAGCTGTGCTCCCTTGACACAGTTATTCTAATTGCTTTTTCTGATTGTTCTTTCCTACATTAATGTGGTGATCCAGGAGGAGGCGCAGTATTTTTTTTTTAATGCATTCAGTTCATATAAAAGTCTTAGTATATCTGAGGGAAACAAATGACAAGCCTATAGAAGACTGCTACAAAGCAAAGCAAACCCAAGTTCCATTGTAAATCTCAGAAGTGCCAATCCAAGATAAGAGGATGAATGACTAAAAAGTTGTTTCTTGAATCATTTATAAGGAGAAAATATTTCTTGGACCTATTATCCTCAAACAAACCAGGATTCCTAACTGTTTTCCATCAAAAGGCCGCTTAAAAAAAGAAAGAAATACAGTAAAATAACTGAAAAACAACTAGATTTCATATAATGAAAAATTGATCTGAACTAAATAAGAACCTAACAAATAGCCCAAATCCTAAAAACCGGCGTTTAAGGACTACTAGAGTACATCATAAACTGTACCATCACTTTATATAAAAGTTGTTACCATTCTCAAAAACCTGTACCATCACTTCTACTGTTTTCTAAAAACACAGCTTTTAATGTCATCTTGGTCCCTCATTCTGTGGCCTCCAGGTAGTCAATAGTTTATTTCTTACACACTGAGATGAATGAATGGTAGGTTATATCTAGCTCCATTTTTAGGTAACGGAAATACTCTGATACCTATTATCCTAGACAAACTAGGATTCCTAAGTTTTGTCCATAATGTGACTGCTTAAAAGTAAAACAATTGTATCCCAAAAACAAATAATTACGTAAACAAAGTAAGAACATAACTAATAACCCACATCTTAAAGGACGACTAAAGCACTTTGTAATATGTACAGTTGCCTCTAGAGATTTTCTGAGGAATAACTTTTGTGCCACCTCCCCTCCTATGATCTGTGTTTCCTGATAGTAAGTAGTCTGGATTTTAGGCACTGTAGAAGTTCGTCTTCATTCAGAAGCCTCTTATTTTGCAGGTGACTTTCAAGGGCCTGCACTAGTTGTCATCCTTGAAGGGGCAAACTTAAGTAGAGATGAAGTAGCTGGACTACAATTTCTTCCACCTTGGAGTCTGCGTGGTGATACCATGAATTATGGGCTAGGGTTGCTTAGTTGTTTTTCGATAAGTGATTTTGTGTCAGTTGTTTCAGATGGATTCTTGTACATGTTTGATCCTCGAGGTTTAGCTCTTGCAATGCCTTCACATCGCGCACCGGCTGCAAAAATGTTCTCTCTAAGAGGTACATACTGCATTGTAGTTGCTCAAGTGTTTAATCATGCTTATATACTCCTGTGCTTTATGCTAGAGAGATGTGAACAGATTTGGTTGTTACAGATACAATGCAGTACCGATTATATGATTAAAAAAAGGGCAGCCCGGTGCACTAAGCTCCCGCTATGCTCGGGGTCCGGGAAAGGGCCGGACTCCTTACCCTGCATTTGTGCAAGAGGCTGTTTCCACGGCTCGAGCCCGTGACCTCCTGGTCACATGGCAACAACTTTACCAGTTACGCTAAGGCTCTCCTTCAGTACCCGATTATATGATTATTAATCAAAATTTGTCTGAAATGATTCCATAAAAAGGAAAAAAAATGTAATTTAGCAGTTTCTATTCGAAGTTACCATGTAGAAACAGAAAATATTCATTGTCGTATATTAATATGTAAATATGTAACATTAAGATAAGTTTAGTATAACGATGACATGACCTGCCACTGCAAAGTATTTGTTATATTAGACAAGTAGTTGTGGGTTTTTCACATTCCATGGTCTGTTATGATCTCATAACAAAAGGTAGTTCTAAATTGCATTATGCACACATTGTAGATTTTGAGAAGAAGAAAAGGCTTCTTGTACTTTTGTGTGTGTTTACATCCCATGAGCAAGGGAGTTTATATAAAGCTCTTAATACTAATTAAGGAAATAAAATAAATCTGTACAATCAATCCAACTATCAAATAGAATCAAATAAAATCAAATCTCCTAGAGTATAATCAAATCTCCTAAAATTATGCTAATCAACAATCTCCTAAATTTAATCAAATCTTCTAAAATCATGCTAATTAACACTCCTCAAGTTGGTGCAAATATGTCGCACATGCCCAACTTGCAATTCAATGTGTGGAGAGTTCGCTTGTTGAGACCTTTGGTAAACACATCAGCTAGCTGTTTTCCGATGGCACATGAAACAAACTCAAGACACCAGTTGTAATTTTTTCTTTGATGATGATCAATTTCCAGATGCTTTGTTCGGTCATACTGGATTTGATTATGAGCTATACTAATGGCAGCCTTATTGTCACAGTACAAGGAAAGTTTTCCTTTTTCAGATAGTCTCAATTCCTCTAGTAGCTTTTGTAGCCAAAGCAGTTAGCAAACACACTGGGCCATAGCTCTATATTTTGCCTCCGCACTTGATCTAGCCACTACATTTTGTTTCTTGCTTCTCCAATTAACCAAGTTTCCTCCTATGAGCGTACAGTAACCGGATGTAGATCTTGTCATTAGAGATCCAGCCCAATCCGCATATGTAAAAGCTTCGATTTGAAGGTGATCGTATGTTTGGAGAAAAGTAGACCTTTCCCTGGAGCAGACTTCAGATACCACAAAATGTGAAAGATAACTTGCATATGAGGATCGCGGGGATCATGCATAAACTGATTCACCAGGCTAATTGAATTGGCTATGTCTGGTCTAGTGTGGGAGAGATAAATGAGTCCTCCAACCAAATGAGTCTTCCAACCAGCATCTGATATCTCTCCTTATCAACTACCTCTCCAACTCCACTTTGTAACTTGTGATTGCTTTCAATGGGAGATTCTGCGGGTCTGTAACCTGTCATACCAGTTTCCTTCAAGAGATCCAGAATATACTTCCTTTGATAAATAAAGATTCATCTTTTTGATCTAGCAACCTCAATTCCCAAGAAGTACTGAAATTTTTCTAGATCCTTGATCTCAAATTCATGTGCCAACAACTTCTTCAATCGGGCCATCTCCTCTTTGTCATCTCCTGTTATTACTATGTCATCAACATAAGCTATGAGAAGATTGAGTTTACCCGTTTGATGTTTTATGAAGAGGGTGTGATCAACATTGCTTTGTGGTAACCAAATGAGATCATTGCTTTAAAGAGTCTGTCAAACCAAGCTTTAGGGGATTGCTTCAGCCCTTACAAGACTTTCTTTAATCTGCATACATTTCCTTGACTTTGTGCAGTATCAAATCTAGGAGGAATCACCATATACACCTCTTCTTCTAAGTCTCTGGTGAAGAAATGCATTCTTCACATCAAACTGTTGCAAGTTCCAATCAAGATTAGCTGCACAAGACAAAAGAATTCTGATAGTGTTCATCTTAGACACAGGAGCAATTGTCTCTTAATAATCCATTCCATAAGTCTGAGTGCCATCAGCTTTGTGCTTCATAGTGAAGACCCATTTGCAGCCAATTAACTTGTTGCGTGGTGGTGAAGTGACAAGTTCCCAAGTCTCATTTTTTGACAAGGCCTTCATTTCTTCAATCACAGCGTGCTTCGATTTAGGATCTGCAAAAGCTTCCCTCCAATTTTGGTGATTAGATATAGAAGAAATAGACAAGGAAAAGGCTCTATAGGAGGGAGAGAAAGAATTATAAGAGACAAAACTAGATAAAGGGTGTTTGGTGGTGCAAGATCTGACTCCTTTTCTATGAGCAATAGGCACATCTAACTCATTAGGAAATGTAGATAACTCTGCGGTAGAAGAAGGTTCAGCTTAACTAGATTGCATGACGGCTTCTTCAGCTCTATTTCTCTTTGAGTAAGTTTTCAAATCAGGCCTATCCAAACGCCCAATAGTCTCCCCCTGAATTCTTTCTCCAATTTCACTTTTCCTTGTGACAATGATATCAAGAGGTCCAACAATGGAACTAGGTAGAATCATCTCTTCCTCCTTACTGCTCTCCTCCTGAAGAGGTGATGAGATAATACTGAAATAGGGCTCATATTCTCGAAAGGTACCATCCATGCTACCAAAAGATCTCTTATAGGGATGATAACATTTGTAACCTTTTTGTATCGGAGAATACCCAATGAAAACAACTTTATAGCTCTAGGATCAAATTTTCAGAATTCCTAGTTTGGACAAAGCAAACACACCCAAACACTTTTGGAGGAATAGTATATTCATTCCTACCCTTTAAAACTTCCTGAGGAATAGAGATCGAAGTATATCTTCTTGAGAATTCATCAGCAACAATGCTCTCATATTTAACTAGATCATAACCATAGATGGAATTTGTGTTGAGATTTCATGTTCCTACATATTCTTGAAAATATTTATCCTTTGGGTACATAACATGTCCTACTCCTAATACATACGGGATTAGGGTTATTTACTACTATTTACATAACTATTCTAACACTCCCTCTCAAGCTGGTGCATATAAATCATATGTACCGAGCTTGTTACATATGTAGTTAATACGAGGACCAGTGAGGGACTTGGTGAAAATATCTGCAAGCTGATCATTCGACTTCACAAACTTTGTAGCAATATCTTCCGTGAGTATCTTTTCTCTGACAAAGTGACAGTCAATCTCAATGTGTTTAGTTCTCTTATGGTGGATTTGACGCAATATGAAGAACAGCTTGATTATCACACACAAGTCCTATCTGACTAATCTCACCAAATTTCAACTTCTTGAGTAATTGTTTGATCCAAATTAGCTCACATGTCGCCATAGCCATTGCTCGATATTCTGCTTCGGCACTAGACCGAGCAACCACATTCTGTTTCTTGCTCTTCCAAGATACCAAATTTCCTCCTACTAAGACACAATATCCAGACGTAGAAAGTCTATCAGAAGGTGATCCTGCCCAATCAGCATCTGGGTATCCAACGATCTGCTCATGGCCTCGATCCTCAAACAATAAACCTTTGCCTGGAGCTGATTTTATATACCGAAGAATGCGAACAACTACATCCCAATGACTATTACACGGAGAATCCATAAACTGACTCTCAACACTCACAGGAAAAGAAATGTCAGGTGTTGTCACCGTAAGGTAATTTAATTTACCAACCAACCGCCCATATCTTGCAGGATCGCTAAGAGGCTCCCCCTATCCTGGCAGAAGTTTAGAATTCGGATCCATCGGAGTGTCAACAGGTCTACAACCTGTCATTATTGTCTCCTCAAGAATATCTAAGGCATACTTCCGTTGTGAGATCACAATACCTGAGCTAGACTGAGCGACCTCGATACCCAGAAAATACTTTAGTTTGCCCAGGTCCTTAGTCTGAAAGTGTTGAGAGAGATGTTGCTTCAATTTAGTAAATATCATCTTGATCATTGCCGGTAATAACAATATCATCAACATAGACCACCAGATAAATACAGAGACTCGAAGCAGAGTGCCGATAAAACACAGAGTGATCAGCTTCACTCCGAGTCATGCCAAACTCCTGGATAACTGTGCTGAACTTACCAAATCAGGCTTGAGGAGATTGCTTTAGACCATAAAGTGACCGGCGCAAGCGACATACAAGGCCACGAGACTCCCCCTGAGCAACAAACCCAGGTGGTTGCTCCATATAAACTTCATCCTCAAGGTCACCGTGTAAAAAGACATTCTTAATGTCCAGCTGATAGAGAGACCAATGGCGAACAACAACCATGGATAGAAAAAGGCGGACTGATGCTACCTTAGCCACGGGAGAGAAGGTATCACTGTAATCGAGCCCAAATATCTGAGTATATCCCTTGGCAACAAGACGGGCCTTAAGGCGATCAATCTTGCCATCCGGACCAACCTTGACTGCATATACCTAGTGACAACCAACAGTAGATTTACCTGAAGGAAGAGGAATGAGCTCCCAAGTACCACTCGTATGTAAAGCCGACATCTTGTCAGTCATAGCCTGTCGCCATCCTGGATGAGACAATGCTTCACCTGTAGACTTAGGGATGGAAACAGAGGACAAAGAAGATATAAACGCATAATAGGGTGATGACAAACGATGATAACTTAAACCGATATAATGGAGATTAGGATTACGGGTGGTCCGTATACCTTTCCGAAGTGCAATCGGTGTACTAGGAAGAGACAAGTCCGCAGTAGGAGCAGGGTCAGGTGTAGGACGTGAATCAGCTGGGCCTGATGCTGGGCGCGGACGACGATGATATGTCAAGAGTGGTGTTCCTGTGGCGGGGAATCTAGGAGGAGCAACACTAGACTCCCCAATGGTTGGAATGGGTAAAACTTCTATGGCGGAAGGTGAAGGGGAAACTATAGTAAACTCCTTAAAGGTCGGTATAGGTAAGACCTCAGATATATCAAGATGGTCAGAATGGTCAGAAGAGGTAAAGAAAGGTTTAGACTCAAAAAATGTGACGCCAGATGACATAAAGTACCTACGAAGATCAGGTGAGTAACAACGATATCCCTTCTGAACACGAGAATAACCAAGGAAGACACACTTGAGAGCACGGGGAGCTTACTTATCTTTCCCAGGGGCTAAGTTATGAACAAAACAAGTGCTCCAAAAAACACGAGGGGGAACATAGTATAAGGGTGACTGGGGAAACAATACTGCATATGGAATCTGATTCTGGATGGGAGATGAAGGCATCCGATTAACCAAATAACAAGCTGTGAGAATTGCATCGCCCCAAAAACGCAACGAAACATGAGATTCAATGAGAAGTGTGCGAGCAGTCTCAATGATGTGCCTATTCTTTCTCTCTGCAACCCCATTTTGCTGAGGGGTATAAGGACAAGAGGTTTGATGAATAATTCCTTGAGAAGTCATAAACTGCTGAAATTGAGAGGATAAATATTCTAAGGCATTATCACTGCGAAAAGTGCGAATAGAAACACCAAATTGATTTTTAATTTCAGCACAAAAATTCTGGAATATAGAAAACAACTCAGAACGATCTTTCATTAAGAAAATCCATGTACATCTTGAATGATCATCAATGAAACTAACAAAATAACGAAATCTCAAGGTTGAGCTGACTCTACTAGGACCCCATATATCAGAATGAACTAAAGAAAAAACAGACTCTGCATGACTCTCAATACTACGAGGAAAGGAGGTTCGGGTATGTTTCCCGAGCTAACATGACTCACACTCTAATGTAGATAAACTAGACAAACTAGGCACTATCTTCTGAAGCTTGGATGTCCTAAATGTCTATGAATTAGGTTCGGAGGATCGGTAACTATACATGCCAGGGAGGAATTGAGTGAGTTAAGGTAGTAAAGGCCTTTTGATTCAAGTCATGTTCCAATCGTCTGTCCCGTACTGCGGTCCCGCATAATAAAAGAATCATCAATAAAATATATACCACAATGGAGGGCACGAGTCAAACGACTAACAGATGCAAGATTAAAAGGACAGCCAGGGACATAAAGAACGGAATCTAGAGTGACAGAGGGTAGGAGATTCGCTTGTCCAACAACTTTTGCTTTAGTTTGAGACCCATTGGCTAAAGTAACAGTGGGAAGAGACTGTGAATACGCAATATTTGACAAAAGTGATTTATTACCAGAGATATGATCAGAAGCGGCTGAGTCCACAACCCATTGTCCAAGAGTACTAGACTGGGAAACACAAGCAAAAGATTTACCAGCAACAGAAGTATCAGTCTGAGCAACCGAGGCTACTTGTGGAGATGTCTGCTTACTTGCTCGATACTGAAGGAACTCATTATACTCCCCTTCAGATAAAGAAAATCCCTGGTTACCTGTAGTCTCGGTCTGAGCAACATAAGCATTTTTGGGTGGACGACCATTTAAAAAATAGCACACATCACGAGTGTGTCCAAGTTTATGACAATAAGAGCACTTGGGTCTAGATCTTCCAAAACGACCTCCTCGTCTATTCTCCATAGTTTGAGATGCCTGATTGTCCACTGACTGGGATACGAGAACAGATGAGTCAAGTGTCTGTGATGAGCTCACTGGGTGACTTGGTGCTGCAGCAAGGCGAAGTAATCGAGAGAATAATTCATCAACTGTGGGGACAGTCGGACTAGCCAAAATCTGGTCACGTACTGAATCAAGGTCATTAGGGAGTCCAGCAAGTGTAAGAACTAGAAACATCTCGTTGCTCTTGTTGCTTTTCAATACTAGCAGAAACTGGCATCAACGTCTCAAATTCTTCCATGACTGCCTGTACTCCCAAGTAAGTAGACATATCCAATTCCTGTTTCTTCAAGCTTGTCATTCGCGATATTACATCATAGATACAAGATATGTCATTAGTGTATAAATTATGAGCCTTTTCCCAAACTAAATAACATGTCTGGAGTGGACGGAACAAGGGCATCAACTTGGAATCAATAGATCGCCACATGATACTACATAACTGAGCATCGACCTTCTCCCAAAGTGTTTTGACCTTTTCATCACCTTCGCTAGCCTTTTTTGTTAAATGATCTTGAACTCCTTGATCTTTACACCTCAACTCGACAGACGAAGCCCAAGCTAAGTAGTTCGAACTTCCCATTAAAGGTTCTGAGGTAATCATAACACCGGAACTGCCAGAACCCAGGTTTTTAGACCCGAAAGCATCGACTCCCAAAGACATCGTTGGATTGAAGTGAGGTCTATAAAATTATTACCAAATAACAGAAAGAATCAATTGAAAACTCGCTGAAACAGATGAAGGAGGCACTGTTTTTGTCGGGAAATTACTGTAGCTGCCGGAAAAAATCAGTGTAGTCGCCGGAAAAACTCAAAGTGGTCAGAATCAAACGAAAACAGTATGGGTGGGGTCGGAATTGGTACACGACCCAACTGTTCTGAAGAAAGTTTTTCAAAAAATGGCTGGAGGATGCTGCACGCGCCGGCACGTGAGCTTCTGGTGGCGCGTGGGAGGCTGTTGCCGGAGATTTTTCTAGGGTTTGGTCGCCGGACAGTGGTGACTCTTGTGGTAGTGTTGGATTTTGCACAACACTGACAGAGACAATGCAGACGCAAAACAACCTTGAAAAAGTCGCCGGAAAAAGGCTTCCGGTGACTGATTTCTCTTCCCGGAATCGCTGGAATTTATGCATAGCGATAAATCTCTCACAATTGCTCTGATACCATGTGAGAAAGCACGGGTTAAAATATTATTGATATTATTCTCATATGTTAAATATAATACAATGAGCCTTATATATATACATAACATGTCCTACTCCTAATACATATGAGATTAGGGTTATTTACTACTATTTACATAACTATTCTAACAGGGGGCAAGAAAAAAGCTGGAACAAAATATGAACTCAAACCCTCCATTATGGACTCCTTTTTAAGCAGCCCTTCCTCTCGTACTTGCAAAATTTCATGGACTTCTGGATTAATGCAATATGTTGCCTCGTTTGGAAGGATAAAATCAACAATCAAATCAATATTATGTTGAACATCTCTATTAGGTGAAAAGTTAAGCTCACATATGGGATGCTCCAACGGATCATCATCAAACTTCGGAGGTAAATCCTCAGCTTGTGGATTTAGTGCATGCTCCTCCTTCTTGTGCTCTTCCATAGTAATACCAACATTCAAAGACTTTTCTCTATTGATTGGACCAAATGTTTGTAATTTGGTCACAAAAGAATCATTCTTGGGCTTCGGATTTTTAGCAATTTCTTCGGGATTCAATGGTACTAAAATACTCTTACGTTCATCCTTTGTAAAAGAATAGGTGTTAAGGTCTTCATCATATTTAGCACACCTATCAGACACCCATCGTCTTCCAAGTAATAAGTGACACGCATTCACTACGTCACACCAAATCTGGTCTTTGTAAATATTGCCAATAGAAAAAGAGACTAGGCATTGACGAGTTACCTCTAAACCATCATCACCTTCAACTTCGATGTTGTAAGGATATGGATGAAGTTTGGTTGACAAACTAAGCTCAATAACAATCTCTTCAGAAACGATATTTATGTGACTCCCACGATCAATGATCAATGAACAAACTTTTCCATGGGAGGTACATCTAGTGTGGAAACGAGATTCATGTTGTCTCGTTTTTTTATCTTCTTGAACCAAGAATCTTCCTCTTGGTTGAATCTTAGACATGATGATTTCTCAACCTTTGGACCTGTGGATTATAGCTCTGATACCAAATTGATGTGATTTTTTGAGTTAATAAAGAACCAACCGACCAGGATCAAGGTCTTGAAACGAAAACGTGAATTGTGGGTTGATTTCAAGAAACAACGTATCTCAAGTTTTAGGACTCAGAATCTGATGATTCAAAACGAGGTGAAAGATAACGATCTGAACTATAAGAAATACTATTTACTCGTTCAAAACAAGTAAATATTGATGCTGCACCAATTCAATGAAAGTTATGATTCTATGATATCAAAAGAACGAATTTAGATCAAGAAACGTGTTCTTGAAAGATCAAGAACTAAAAAAGTTCCTAAAGTCACCACTTGGAACTAAAAACTATCTGGCATAATCCACGAGGGCTGGTTCTAGAAGTTATTGTTGCTTTATGTGTGTTAATATGGATGGTAAAATTGATTACGTGAAACTAAAGAATAATAAATTAATGCAATGGGTGAAATCATGACTGGGATTGGTATCAACATGTTATGAGGTCAGACCATAGAACAAAAATCATAACTGATCTAAAACGTGTTCATTACCCTGGAATCAATAAAGTGAATTGTGTTGGGAGATGTCTCCAAATCCCATCTACACAGACCTTTTTTGGAACTTCAAACCAAATATTATATGCAAATATTGAGTCAATTTTTATTTTATTATTTTGTCCATCTTTTCAACTTCAACTTGAAATAGAGAATTTGAAGTTGATAAAATTGTTTGAGGAGTATTTCAAGTGAAATGATTAACAGTCTACTCCAACTTTTCTCCAAGTGAAGTTCATATCCAAAACACAAACTAGCTTCCAAATACTTTTTTCTAACTTCAAGTTCAAATGCGCAGTTGTTTTAATTTCAACCAAATATTGTACAAATGGGGTATAGCTGCTGATGTGTTCCTAGCTAAATATTCAGAAATCTTGTTTTTGTATTTCCTTTCACTGTCCAGAACTTCTGGTTCAGCTCCATCAACCAAGCTCATCTCTGTTTAACATGTGCTCTATAAGATTTTCTGAGGATTTCAAGTATTACATCCAACATTGTTAGGCATTGATGAACGAGATTATTTTCTTGGCTTGGTGCAGGGACAAATTTGACAGAGCGATTCCGTGATCAATTCAGTCCCTTGTTGATTGATCAAAATGTGCCATGGTCATTGTCCAATTCTACTGTCATACGCATGCCTTTTTCACCAGAATGCATGAAAGATGGAGTTGAATTTGGCCTGAAGAAGATTTCAATGATACTTGATAAATTCTTAAATAATGCTTCTGCAACGATCTTGTTTTTGAAGTCAGTTTTGCAGGTAATGCTTCTCTATTTTCAAGTTGGATGTGTTAATACCTTTAACTTTTTTAAGTGGTACCTTAGTTTATTTCCAATCTTTTACCTGTTAAGGTAGAGTGGTTACTCAAATATAGATTTTTTTTATGAAGTACCCAGTTATAGATCATCTTGCGTGATGAGTTATTTATCATGGCTAAAAGTAAATAACTATAAATAAATGTTTGTGCATTTTAAAACCAATTCTCCAAAAACAACTACTATAATTATGCCTCAATTTCAAACTAGTTGGGTTTATGTGAATTCTCGTACCTATTCTGTCCATTTGGGACCATTTATTTCCTGAACAAATTAACTTGTTTTTAGGACAAATTAGAGGTTACGCAAAACTAGGAATTTCTAAATTTCGCAATTAACCATATACTGACATAGAATCTCTAACAAAACTAAAAATACCCATGTCAAACACTGCCCAATGTAAGTGTTTAAATGACAACTAAACCTTAAGTTCAACTAGTTGGCATGTCTATATGGATATTGCTTCCATTGTGCTTTGTCCTTCGTCAAAATCCACATGGAATCTAAAAGCTGTAGGTCATTTGAGAAAACTTCGTCATGTGGTCTTAGATTTATCTTTGTTAACACAATAAGTTTCGTGGTATTACAACTACAGACTAATGTATTTGGAGGTCTACATAGGCATGATAATATTGTCTCGGGCAGCCTTCTATCATTTCTAATCTTGTGTTATCTAGTATGAGTTCGCATCCATCTAAATCCGCATTTTTACAACATTCATCTTGTGGGTATGCTGAGCTTTAAAGACCCAATATTCAATCCCATTAAAAATTCGTTGGTCTCACCATTTTCCTGTATATCTTTCCTTTCATCTTGCTAGGTAGGGCCCTATTGCGTACTGCTACAGTAGCACTCCTCTATTTCAGCTTTCTTATTCAATTCCACATGATAGATCTTCGTCTATTGTGTCATTCTCCTGAAAAATTGAGCCTAGATCTCTTAATTGTTTACATTTAAACTCCATGGTCCTGGCCAATCTCCCAAAAACTTCATTCTTTTTACGCTGGCTAAAATTGAGTGGATACGTTTTAATTCTACTTATCCTTAAGGATGGCTAATTATCCTATGATTTATTTCGCACAAGCTTTTGCTTAATATTTTGAATTAATGTTCACATATCCTTTATTGATCTCATCTCCATAACTTTGTTCAGTATGTGAAACAACATTTTCAGATTTCATTGTCAATTTGGAATTGCTGTATGCATATTTCTTTGTGGATCTGATCTACATAACATTGTTCTTTTCATGAAACAATATTTTTCAGATTTCATTGTCAATATGGGAGCAAGGAAGCCCTCAACCATCCTTGGATTATTCTGTTGACATTGATCCGTTGTATTCAGTTAGTAGAAACCCTTTCCCGGAGAAGAAGTGGAAAAAGTTCCAGATATCTAGTCTATTCAGTAGCTCAAATTCTGCAATCAAGCTACAAGTCATAGATGTGAATTTTTGGAAACAAGGAACTAAAATAGTTGACCGTTGGCTTGTTGTGCTTAGTCTGGGTTCAGGACAAACAAGAAACATGGCACTTGACAGGTAGATTGCTAGATGAATTGAACTATGTACAGTGAGCAATTTTATTTTCCCTACACCCGAAGGTGAATGGTCCTCTTTTGACTTGGGCACACCTGGTGGTCATAGAAAGTAGTACTGTTTTTTTGGAAAAAGTAAGAAGGTACTCCCTCTGTTCCAGTTTGTGTGAACCTATTTCCTTTTTGGTCCGTTCCAAAAAGAATAACCCCTTTCTAAATTTAGTAACAATTTAATTTAAACTTACCATTCTACCCTTACTGAGAAGCTTTTATAACCACACAAATACTCTGGGCCCCTTTTTGACTTGTTTAGGACCATAAATTCCAAAAGTCTTCATTTTTTCTTAAATCTCGTACCTAGTGAAACAGGTTCACATAAATTGGAACGGAGGGAGTATAAGTTAGTGTCAGGAGTGTATTTATAAAAAATACAATAGGGTAGAGCTTGAAGGGAATTAAACTTATTTATAAAAAAATCCAATATGGTAGGGCTTTAAGGGAATTAGACATTGTTTGGGACTGGCAATGAGGGAGGTTTGGACAAACTAGAATGGAATATGTGTTTAACGGTGTGATTGTCCGTCTCTAACAGTAGTTTCTTTTTATTATTATTTTTGGGCTTTTGTGAGAAAGAGCACGGGAAATATACATTATTGATATGCTTCATTTACTATAATACAAGGAGTCTATTTATATGTACACTGTACAAATCCATACTATTCCTATTCCAATGTGGGACTCAGCGTACTAATATATACATAAACTATCTAACTGCCCCTTTAAGCCAGCGCATATGTATGTGCCAAGCTTGTTATAAATGTAACTAATACGAGGACCAGTAAGACACTTGGTGAAAATATCTGCAAGCTGATCATTTGAATTTCACAAACTTATTAACAATATCTCCGGAGAGTATCTTTTCTCTGACAAAATAACAATCTAACACATGATTTGATGTAACATGAACGGCAACTTGATTATCACACACCAGTTCTATCTGACTGATTTTACCAAATTTCAATTCTTTGAGCAACTGTTTTTTCCAAACTAGCTCACATGTTGATATAGCCATTGCTCGATATTCTGCTTCTGCACTAGAACAAGCAACCACATTCTATTTTTTGCTCTTCTAAGACACCAAACCTCCTACTAAAACACAATATTCAGGCGTAGAACGTCTATCAAAAAGTGATCCTGCATGCGTGTATCAAACCATCTGCTTATGACCTCGATCCTCGAACAATATTCCTTTGTCTGGGATTGATTTTATTATTGAAGAATTTGGATAACTGCATCCCAATGGATATCATAAGGAGAATCCATAAACTGACTTACAACGTTCACAGGAAAGGAAATGTCAAGTCTAGTCACTGTGAGTTAATTAAACTTACCAACGAGTCGCCGCCTATATCTTGTAGGATCGCTAAGGGCCTCCCCCTGTCCTTGTAGAAGTTTAGTATTCAGATCCATAAGAGTGTCCCTGGGTCTATAATCCGTCATTTCTATCTTCTCAAGAATGTCTAAGGCATACTTCCGCTCTGAAATAACAATACTTGAGCTAGATTGAGCGACCTCAATACCTAGAAAATACTTCTATCTGCCCAGATCCTTAGTCTGGAAGTGTTGAAGGAGATGCTTCAAACTAGTGATACCATCTTGATTATTTCACGTCAACATAAGCCACCAAATAAATACACAAATTTTGAGCAGAATGCGGATAAATCACAGAATGATCAGCTTCAGTATTAGTCATGCCAAACTCCTGAATAACTGTGCTAAACTTACCTAACCATGCTCTAGGAGATTGTTTTAGACCATAAAATGACTGGCGCAACTGATATACAATGCCACTAGACTTCCCATGAGCAATAAAATCAGGTGGTTGATCCATATAAACTTCATCCTCAAGGTCACCGTGGAGAAAAGCATGCTTAATGTCCAACTAGAAAAGAGGCCAATAACAAAGAACAACCATGGATATAAAAAGGCGGACATATGTTATTTTTAGCCACGGGAGAGAAAATATCACTATAATCAAGCCCAAATATCTGAGTATAACATTTGGCAACAAGGCGGGCTTTATGGTGATCAATTTGACCATTTGAACCAGCTTTGACCGTATATACCCACCTATAACCAACAATAGATTTACCTAGAGGTAAAGAAACAAGCTCCCATGTACCACTAGCATGTAAAGCAGATATCTCTTCGATTATAGCCTGTCGCCATCTATGATGAAATAGCGTTTCACCTTTGGTCTTATGGATAGAAATAGAGGACAAATATGACACAAAGGCATAACGAGTTGATGATAAACGATGATTAACTCAAACTAATATAAATGGTATTGGATTAAGAGTGGATCTAATACATTTCCGAAGTGTGATAAATAAACTAGAAGGAGACAAGTCCGCAGTAGGTGAAGGATAAAGGACGTGATCATCTGGACCTGGTGTTGGACGCTGACGACGATGATAAGTCAGGAGTGGTGGAGCTGTAGAAGGTTGAACTGGACCCGCAATTGATGGAAATAGTGCTATAAGTGATAGGACTAGAGCTGTAGGTGGTGGAGCTGGAATTGGAGCTATAAGTGATAGAACTGAAGCGGTAGGTGGTGGAGCTGGAGCTGTGGAGGTAGATGGTACTGGTAACACCTCAGAAATGTCTAGGTGATCACCTGAATCTGTTAAGTATGGTTAGGTTTCAAAGACGGTAACATCAGCAGACATAAGGCATTGCTGGAGGTTAGATGAATAGTATCGATATCCCTTTGCATTCTTGAGTAACCTAGAAATACAAACTTAACAGCACGAGGAGCTAAGTTATCTTTTCTTGGAGTAAGGTGGTTATGAACAAAATGCGTGCTCCCAAAGACACGGGGTGGAAGAGAACAAAGGTGAGCGGGGATACAAGAACTACATCCCTCCCAATAACACAATGAAACATGAGAGCCGATTCACTAAGTCAATTAGCCAATTAAAGAACCTCCCCATCAGTGGAAACTCTTTATCCAGTCGATGAAGATCCCGAAACGGAGTCCCTAGTTCATAGGCCTGTTCCATAGCTAGCCCGGGTTGAACCATACTCCGTGGAAGCACACGTTTTGGGCCAGGCAAATCGATCAGGTCGAATAATCCTTTCCAGTTCCTGCTACCCCTCTTGCCGCTCGACATGAATGAAGTTGAATACCCGATCTTCTCGGACAGAGCTTAGTCTTCTTCCCTGCTTTCCTTTCTTTTTTGTTATGTTAGCGGAAGACTTAATCCTTAGAATTAGAAAGAGAGAAAAAGAGAAGTTTCAATGAGATATTTGTTCTTTCTTTCAGCTACCCTATTTTGTTGAGATGTGTATGGACAAGAGGTTTGATGAATGACCCCATGAGAGTTCATAAATTACTAAAATATGAAAGACAATACCCTGAGGCATTATCATTATGAACTGTGCAGATAGAAGCCCCAAACTCCAAATTGATTATGGATTTCAGCGTGAAAGGTCTGAAAAATAGAAAACAACTCAGATCGATTTTACATCAAGAACATCCAAGTGCACTTGGAATAATCATCAATGAAACTGACAAAGTAGTGGAATCATAAGGTAGAAGTGAACCGACTAGGACCCGAAACATCGGAGTGGACTAAAGTGAAATGTGGCTTTGCTTGATGATCAGGATGCCGAGGAAGATGGAAACGAGTATGCTTATCGAGTTGACATGACTCACACTCTAGAGCGGACAAGTGTGACAATCCGAATACCATTTTCTAAAGTTTGGATAAACAGGGATGTCTTAACCGTTTATGTAATAAATCTGGTGAAGCAGTAACAAGACAAGTCGTTAAAGGAGGATAAGGTGTGAGTTCATATAATTTATCAAGGATAAGATAATAAAGTCCATTTGATTCATGCCCGCTACGAATAATCTATCCCGTACTGCGTTCTTGTATAAAAACAATGTCATCAAAAAATAGAACAAAGCAGTTAAATGATTTGGCTAAGCGACTAATGAATGTGAGATTAAAAAGACTACCGGGAGCATAAAGAATTGAATTTAAAGGTAAGGAAGGAAGTGGACTCGCTTGACCTATTCCAACTGCCATGGCTTGGGATCCATTGGCCATTGTGATTGTTGGAAACAACTATTGAGTAAAGAAATAGTAGTGAAAAGAGATTTGTTACCAGAGATGTGATCAAATGCACCTGAATCAATGACCTGAGAGTGGGAAGAAGATTGGAAGATACAAGTCACTTTATTACCTATATGAACAACATAATCCTATAAGATGAAGATTTTAAAAAGAAGAAAAGGCTTCTTTGTATTTCTTGATGATTTTTACATCCAATGAGAATGCACACTTATACAATGAGCCCTAAGACTAAATAAAGAGAGACAATCAATTACATATCAATTACAATAAGAGGAAATATTGTAGTATCAATTTGCTCCTACAATTAAGCTAGGAAATCTCTAATCAATCAACATTACTCCTACAATTAAGCTAGGAAATCTCTACTCAATCAACATTCCCCCTCAAGTTAATGCAAAGATGTCACACATGTCTAACTTGCAAACCAGTATATGGAAAGTCCGTTTGTTGAGGCCTTTGGTAAACAAACAACTAGCTGCTTTTCTGATGACACATGGAACAAACTTAAGATGCCACGCGTAACTTTTTTTTAAATTTATTTATGAAATATTGATCAATCTCAACGTTCTTTGTTCAGTCATGCTGGACTTGATTATGAGTTATACTGATTACGGCCTTATTATCACAATACAAGGAAAGTTTCCTGTTTTCGAACAATCTCAATTCCTCTTGTAGCTTTTGTAACCACAAAAGTTCATAGATACCTGAGCCATAACTCTATATTCTGCCTCCGCACTTGATCTAGCAACTACACTTAGCGTTTTGCTTCTCCAAGTAATAAATTTCTTTCTATGAGTGTACAGTAACCGGATGTAAATTTTTGTGATCTCGAGACCCAGCCTAATCCGCGTTTGTAAAGGCTTCTATTTAGAGGTGACAATATTTGGAGAAATGTAGACCTTTCCCAGGAGCAGACTTCAGATACCGTAAAATGTGAAAGAAAGTATAAGATGATCTCTGAGATCATGCATGAACTAGCTCAAGAGGCTAATTGAATAGGCTATGTTTGGTCTAGTGTGAGAGATAAATGAGTCTTCCAACCAAGCTTGGAATAACTCTACAGACTTCAAGGAAAATATTGCTTCAGAAAGTGGACGAAAAAATCTAGCAGTTTGTAGGTTTCGCAAACAATCACTGTTATGGCAGTGACGAGGAAGAAGGGAGGAAAAACTCGACTACTTGATATAAATATGGAACCCTAGTGCTGTAGAGGAAGAAAACTCACCTCAAAAGGCAGCAATGGTTCTGATACCATGAAGATTTCAAGAAGAAGAAAAGGCTTCTTTGTATTTCTTGATTATTTTTACATCCCATGAGAATGGGTACTTATATAATGAGTCATCAGACTAAATAAGGAAGGACAATCAATTACACATCAATTATAGTAAAAGGAAATATTTTAGAATCAATCTACTCCTACAGTTAGGCTAGGACATTTCTAATCGGTCAACATTACTCCTACAATTAAGCTAGGAAATCTCTAATCAATCAACGGAAGATGTCTGTTTACGTGCTTTATACCGAAAGAACTCAATATAATTTAGTAGAGAAACCATCCAACGGTTCAAAGTATTTGTTGCCATTTGTTGCTGATAAGAATGGACCTTGGGCCTAACTCAATCCCAAAAGCTAGCTTATGAGGTGAGGATTGCCCAAGCCATATAAGGAGACCAAGGACCTCAAATCCCTCCGATGTGGGACAACTCAACACCCCTTCTCACGCCCAGATCTCTGGAGCGTGGACAACATAAATGGGGGCCCAACATCGGTAACAATAATTGGGATGAGTCTGGCTCTGATACCATGATAAGAATGGACCTTGGGCCTAACTCAATCCCAAAAGCTAGCTTATGAGGTGAGGATTGCCCAAGCCATATAAGGAGACCAAGGACCTCAAATCCCTCCGATGTGGGACAACTCAACAGTTGCAATCAAAATTCAAATAACCTCAGGTAATTATACCAACTTCACTTGTAAACTTGTCGAAAACAAATTATGGGTGAACAATACTGGTACAACTCTGGATAAATGCTGCAAAAGGTGAATAAACACCGGAAACACTCTGTATATTGCCGAAAAATATTGTTTAATCGCTAAAGATGAGAATTCGCTGGAAAGATTAACTGGACCTCGTTGGAACCCTAGTTTGATGGTCAGAATATATAAAGAAAGATGGATGGGTTATTTCGAGCTGGCTGGAAGACCCTAAGAACCATAAAGATAAGTTTGAATTTGGAAAATTCTTAAAATAGTTGTCGGAATCTGAAAAAGTTCACTGCAATCTAGAAAAAATCATCGGAATAGTGGAATCTGGATGGGTAGGCTCGGAATAAATAGGCGATTACCGAAGAAAAAAACTACCCGCCAGAATCTGCCGGAGCGAGTCTTCATGCGCCGGCGCATGACTGGATCTCGCTGGAAAATAACTTCTGGCCGCCGTGTGCGGGCGCGTTGGAGGTTCGATGACAATGATTTTTATTGGGTTCTCGTTGCACAAGGATTCCGATACTATTGGTGGTACTGGTGTATGCGCAACACACCTAGGAAACAACGAATCCTCAAACAGTGGTATACTGCTGGAAAATTGCTCGGTAGTGAGGTCTTTCTTCCCGGATGTCGCTGGAATGATGCACATCGATAATTTTCTCCCTAAAAGCTCTGATACCATGTGAGAATTATTGATATGCTTCATTTACTATAATACAAGGAGCCTATTTATATCTACACTCTACAAATCCATAATATTCCTATTCCAATGCAGGACCAAGTATACTAATATATACATAAAGTATCTAACAACTTTCATTTTCAAATGTAATATCCAGTTAGAACTACGTAAAAGTACAATCCTCTGATATCATTTCCGGTAGGCCTGACATCCTTTTGTCTGATTTTTAAAACTAGACAGATGGTTACTCAGTTCCTTGAAGAATATCGTACTTGTTCAGCTAATCAAGTAAACTCCTACACAGATCAAATCCTAGCTTTTTTCTTAAAATATGTGTAATTGAAAATCATTCTAGTATGTCTGCGTGAACAGATAATGGCCTGTTGTGTAAAACAGTTGAGGACTATTTGATTATCCTTAGAAATTTGAATGCCTAGTGGAACAAAGAATACACTGCACTTTTATAGGCTTGTAATTCGCGCTTGAATCCACCATTCCCCTTCCACCCCCCAAACCATATAATATCCTTTGATATTTTACTGTAACAATTCCCTTATTAGCATGTTCTCCATCAATCTATCATTTTTGGGTCATCAGGTCGCTTACTAGCAGTTTTGCAGGCGGTACATGGCATACAACCTTACACCTGTTGGTGGTGTCGCAACACTGATATCGCAAAATGGCCAGCCTAGCAATACTTGTTCGTCAAGCTCTATCATGTCCCCACTTCCACTGTCAAGTGCTATAAACATACCAGTCACTATACTTGGATATTTCCTAGTATGTCATAATCAGGGACGCTTTCTTTTCAAAGACCAAGAAATGGAGGCTTTGGCAGGGTCGCGGTTTGATGCTGGAAATCAATTGATTGAAGCTTGGAATCGAGAACTAATGTGTTGTGTTCGTGATTCTTATTTGAAGCTGGTATTGGAAATGCAAAAGTTGAGGAGGGAACCATCAACATCTCTTCTGGAGCCTAGTCTGGCCAGAGCTGTCAGTTTGACTCTGAACGCTTATGGTGATCAGATCTATTCATTTTGGCCCAGGTCAACCAGAAATTTGCTGATTGAACAAGAGAAAATTGGAAATGATTCCACGTCAGTGAAGGTTTGCAAATCAGATTGGGAATGTATAACTCAGCAAGTTATTCAGCCGTTCTATGCTCGTCTTATCGATCTTCCTGTTTGGAAGTTGTATTCAGGAAATCTAGTGAAGGCTGAGGAAGGTATGTTTCTTTCTCAGCCTGGAAGTGGAGTGGAGGGTGGCTTGCTTCCAGCTACAGTTTGTGCGTTCGTGAAAGAACATTATCCAGTTTTCTCTGTACCATGGGAGTTGGTGAGTGAAATACAAGCCTTAGGGGTTACTGTCAGGGAAATCAAACCTAAAATGGTCCGAGACCTTCTTCGGGCTTCTTCAACATCTATTGTTCTCGGATCAGTTGAGACTTATGTAGATGTACTTGAGTACTGCTTATCAGATATTATCCAGCTTCTAGAGACCTGTGAACCAAGTGGGCCTGATTCATCCAGAGACATTAGCAACTTAGGTTCTGTTAAGGAAATTGCTGAAGGTCAGACGAATTCTTTCTCTGAATCAAGCTCCAGTTCTCTTAGAAGTCGCAACACTCTGCAACCTTCAAGCAGTTCAGGAGGAGATGCCATTGAGATGATGACAAGTTTAGGGAAGGCCTTATTTGATCTAGGCCGGGTTGTTGTTGAAGATATTGGCCGTGGAGGAGGTGCTTTATCTCAAAGGAATATTATTTCGGGAACCATCGGAGATAGTATCAGAAATAGAATTGATCAGAAGCTACTAGCTGTAGCTGGTGAACTCAGAGGGTTACCCTGTCCAACAGGAACAAATCATCTTGCTAGGTTGGGTGCTACTGAACTTTGGGTTGGAAACAAAGACCAACAATCACTAATGATTTCCTTAGCTGCTAAATTTATTCATCCTAAAATACTGGAGAGATCAATACTGGTGAACATTTTCTCTAACAGCACGATTCAGTCATTATTAAAGCTGCAAAATTTCTCCCTTATTTTGCTGGCAAATCATATGAGGTTTCTCTTCCATGAAAACTGGGTAAATCATGTGGTGGACTCAAATATGGCACCCTGGTTCTCATGGGAGAACAATGCTACTTACGCAAGTGAATGTGGTCCTTCTCCCAATTGGATTAGACTTTTCTGGAAGATGGTCGATAACTGTTCAGATGACCTAGCACTTTTTGCTGATTGGCCTCTTATTCCTGCTTTTCTTGGTCGTCCAGTCCTATGCCGTGTGAAGGAGCGAAAACTTGTTTTTATTCCACCCATTGATGACAGGGGAAGCAGAGAAGCTGATCTGTCTGGATTATCTTTGGAATCTGAAGAGATTCAATCCTACAGCTTATCATTTAAAGTTGCAGAGAGAAAATACCCTTGGTTGATGTCGCTGCTGAACCAGTGCAATATACCCATGTTTGATAAATCTTTCTTGGATTGTGCTGGTCCTTGCAAATGTTTACCCAGCGAGGAGCACTCATTAGGTCAAGTTATAGCATCCAAGCTTGTCGCAGCTAAAAATGCTGGCTACTTTCCGGAACTCACTTCCTTTCCAGATTCTGAACGTGATGAGCTTTTTGCCCTATTTGCTTCTGATTTTTCTGCCAATAGCTCTGGCTATGGAAGAGAAGAGCTTGAAGTACTGCGTGATTTGCCTATATACAAAACAGTTGTGGGAACATATACGAGATTGCAGAGTCATGACCTTTGTATGATTCCTTCTAATACCTTTCTTAAGCCATTTGATGAACGCTGTCTATCTGTCTACACTAATTCTAATGTGAAACCTCTTTTTCGAGCCCTTGGGGTCCCGGAGTTGCATGATCAACAGATTTTTGTCAAATTTGGATTGCCTGGATTCGATGGAAAGCCTCAGTCTGTACAGGAAGATATTTTAATATACCTATACTCAAATTGGCAGGATCTACAAGAAGACTCGTCAATTATTGAAGTACTTAAGGAGACCAAATTTGTTAGAAGCGCTGATGAAATGTCTGCAGAACTCTATAAACCTAACGATCTGTTTGATCCCAGTGATGCTTTATTAGCATCAGTGTTCTCAGGCATGAGAATAAAATTTCCTGGAGAAAGGTTTATTTCTGAAGGATGGCTACGTATTTTGAAGAAGGTGGGTCTTCGCACTTCAGCTGAATCTGATGTTATCCTTGAATGTGCCAAGAGAGTTGAGTCACTTGGAAGAGACTTCATTCCACCTGCAGGGATTACTGATGATCTTGAGAAAGATTTATTCAGCTCACAGGATGGAGTATCATTTGAAATCTGGTTGTTGGCTGAAAGCCTTGTGAAAGCTATACTATCAAACTTCGCTGTCCTTTATAGTAACCACTTTTGCAATATTTTTGGGAAGATTGCATGTGTTCCTGCTGAGAAAGGCTTCCCAAATGTGGGCGGTAAGAGAAGCGGAAAGCGAGTGCTGTGCTCATACTCTGAAGCTATTATATTAAAGGACTGGCAACTTGCTTGGAGTTGTGCTCCCATGCTTTCTAGGCAGAGTATTGTCCCACCAGAATACTCTTGGGGGGCTCTCAATTTGAGAAGTCCTCCAGCCTATCCTACAGTTTTGAGGCACCTCCAGGTACGGTGGTTATTTCAGTTTTAGTTATATTCAATGATACCGCATTATTAAGTCATTTAACTATGTAGAGAAACCGTTACTGTAGGTTATTGGAAGAAATAATGGTGAAGACACGCTTGCTCATTGGCCAGCTACTACAGGCCTAAAGACAATTGATGAAGCTTCCTTTGATGTATTAAAGTACCTGGACAGGGTCTGGAGTTCTCTCTCTTCTGCAGGTACATGCTTTTCACTTGTCTCTATTCAGGTTATCACATGTTTCTGTTGGGAGAAATCAGGTCAGTCAACTTCTGTTCAAAGTCCTTTTGGTTTCAACTCTAGGGACTTCTAGCAGCAAACTAGTATTGTGAGAATTAGCACACGAAAGAATATATCATTTATCAATGTATCTATATAGAATAGGAGAAGCAAATCAATGTGATGATGCCAAGTGTCACAATCAAAATTCAACGTGTCAAATTTTAGGACAAAATTAGTTAGGTTAGTTAATACTTAGTTACTCTTTTGAATTTGAATTAGAAATAATTAAATATCAATAAATAATTTCAAATTTGCTAATCAAATAGGTAAAATTAAAGACAAACATAAACAATAATTTCAATAAATAAATAAAATATATAAAAATATAATTTAACTTCTTATGTAGTAATCTTAATAAAAAAATTAAACTTTCATATTAAATACAAACGTGAAGAATAATTCAATTTAATTTCTTATTGAATAAAATATAAACATAATAATTATTAAAATTCTAAGTAGATTACGACATATAATAAAAGAACTTCTTTGTTTAACCTTTGAACTAATTCAAATCCATCCATTTAGAAAAATAATTCGTATTATAGATAAACACTATATGGAAAAAATTAATATATTGTAGAACAAAAACTAATGTATAAAGAGGAGAATAGATATATATAATGTGATTCTATCAACGCTTTAAATTTATTTGATAAAATTAATTGTAAATACATAATACTCGAAAATATTATTGATAAATTTAAATATCGAAATAATTATGAGAAAGTCATACATGATAAAATCAAGTTAACTTCAAGAGTTATACAAAATTATATTCATTATATTATATTAAATTGGTAATTTATTTAAAATTCATATGACAATTTAATTATATTAAGTAATGGATAATACAATTACTTAAGCAAGGAACAAAAAAAAGGAAATAACATATAAATTATTGGAAAATATAAAAATATAAGACTTATAATTAGAATTATGATGAGAAAAGTCGTGCATATACATGCCCCCAGGGCCTAGCTCAAGTGGCAAAGGTTGGTGGATTTGTGTCTTAGGTCACAGGTTCAAGCCCCCACACCATGCAAAGCAAAACCTGGTATTTAAGTGGAGAAGGGTAGAGGGGCGGGCCCATTATCTACTGAGTTTCGAAGGCTGCAATTGGTCTAAAGGATCGGTCCCAGACGAATTTCTCGGTCATGAAAAAAAAAGTCGTGCATATACACATAACTAAAATCATAATAAACAAATAGTTATAAAGGAAGAATACTAAAAAAAAATAAGCGATAGTGTAAAACCGTATATACTAATTAAATATCTCATGTAAGAAATTTTAATTAATAAAGAGAACTCATAATTTCATAATAAAAAATACAAAAATATAAAGATACTATTAATATGTTATACGATAAGCACATTATATATATATTTACTAATTATTAAAAATATTAGTATGTTTTTTAAAAAATAATAATAAAAGGCTTATATCTTTATGCTTTTGAAAAATCAAAATTATAATTTAGTAAAAAATATTAAATTATTTAAACTTTCAGTAAACTACAAAGTGAGAAAGCTAATCAAATATTCCATTAAAAAAGAATGTACGAAAAGAGGGGGATAAAGATAATTTTATGATATTTATATTTTGAATTAATTTAAAAATAAAAGATAAATAAATAACACTCCAAAAAATTACTGATAAATTTTGACAATTGAAGAATTTTGAACAATATAACTTAAGTTTTAAAAAAATAAAAATATTTTATAGTAAGAATATATATATATATATATATATATATATATATATATATATATAGAGAGAGAGAGAGAGAGAGAGAGAGAGAAGTAGTATCAAAATAATAAGCAATTGACAAGTTAATAAAAAGTCACATTACTAAATGTATAGTACTAAGTACTAGCTAATTTAATAAAGAATAAATAAGGAAAAAATAATTTATTTGATTACTATATGTTGTATATTCTCTGCTTTTGTATAGATTTTAGTATGCTTGTGCACGGTACATCAAATAATAAAATAACAACTAGTATTTATTAAAGTAATATGATATATTAGATAATAATTTTATAAGATTAATATTTTATCAAATTATCCGCGCATCGCGCGGGTTCTAACACTAGTTAATTATAATACTTCGGGTCCTATTTATAACTATACACAATACATATCCTATTACTATTTCATGTGGGGCGAGGACTAATTACATGTTAATTACATAACTATCTAAACTCCCCTTCAAGACGGTGCATACAAATTATATGTACCGAGCTTGTTACATGTGTAACCAATACGAGACTAGTAAGGGAGTTGGTCAAAATATCGGCAAGCTGATCATTCGACTTCACAAGCATTGTAACAATATCTCCTGAGTATATCTTTTCTCTAACAAAGTGAAAGTCATTCTCAATATGTTTAGTTCTCTTATGGAATACCGGATTCGATGCAATATGAAGGGCAACTTGATTATCACACACAAGTTCCATCTTGCTGATTTCACTAAATATCAACTCCTTGAGCAATTGTTTGATCCAAACTAGCTCATATGTTGCGATAGTCATTGCTCGATATTCTGCTTCTGCACTAGACGGAGCAACCACATTCTGTTTCTTGCTCTTCCAAGATATCAAAATACCTGCTACTAAAACACAATATCCAGACGTAGAACGTCTATCAGAAGGTGATCCTGCCCAATCAGCATCTTCGTATCCAGCGATCTGCTCATGGTCTTGATCCTCAAACAATAATCTTTTGCCCGGAGCTGATTTTATATATCGAAGAATGTGGACAACTGCATCCCAATGACTATCACATTGAGAATCTATAAACCGACTCACAACACTCACAGGAAAGGAAGTGTCAGGTCCAGTCATTGTGAGGTAATTTAATTTACAAACCAGCCGCATATATGTTGCAGGATCGCTAAGCGGCTCCCTCTGTCCTGACAGAAGTTTAGAATTTGGATCCATAGGAGTGTTAGCAGGACTACGGCCTGTTATTCCTGTCTCCTCAAGAATGTCTTAGGTGTAGTTCCGTTGTAAGATTACAATACCTAAGCTAGATTAAGCGACCTCAATACCTAGAAAATACTTTAATTTGCCCAGATCCTTAGTTTGAAAGTGTTGAAAGAGATGTTGCTTCAACTTAGTAATACTAGCCTATTCATTGCCAGTAATAACAATATCGTCAACATAAACCACCAAATAAATACAGAGATTTGAAGCAGAATGCCGATAATATAGACAGAATGATCAGCTTCACTACGAGTCATGTGAAACTCCTGAATAACTGTGCTGAACTTACTAAACCAGGCTCGAGAAGACTGCTTTAGACCATAGAGTGACCGACCGACCCAACCAACATACAAGGCCAGTAGACTCCACCAAGCGACAAACCAGGTGGTTGCTCTATATAAATTTCTGCAAGCGGAAAAGTAATTCAGGTATGTTCCCCAAGGCGACACGACTCACAATCTAATGTAGACAAACTAGGCATTATCTTTTGAAGATTGGATAAACTCGAATATCCTAAAAGTTTGTGAATTAGGTCCGGAGAATCTGTAACTAGACATGATATGGAGAGATTGAGTGAATTAAGGCAATAAAGGCTGTCCCGTACTGCAGTCCTACATAATAATAAAAGAATCATCAATAAAATACATATTACAATGGAGGGCACGAGTCAAGCGACTAACAGATGCAAGACTAAAAAGGACAGCTAGGGACATAAAGAACATAATCTAGAGTGATAGAAGATAGGGGATTAGTTTGTCCCAACTCCTTTTGCTTTAGTTTAAACCCATTGGCTAAAGTAACAGTGGGAAGAGACTGAATACATAATATTCGATAAAAAGTGATTTATTACCAGAGATATGTTTAGAAGCGCTTGAGCCCATCACCTACGGTCCAAGAATAGTAAACGGGGAAACACAAGCAAAAGAATTACCAGCAACAAAAGTATTAGTCTGAGCAACTGAGGCTACTTGTAGAGATGTCTGCTTACTTGCTCGATACTGAAGGAACTCATTATATTCCCCTTCAGATAAAAAAAATCTCTGGTTACCTATGGTCTCGGTCTGAGCAACATGAGTATTTCTGGGTGGTCGACCATATAAAGAATAGCACACTTTACGAGTATGTCCAAGTTTATTACAATAAAACACTTGGGTCGAGATCTTCTAAAATGAGCTTTTCCTCGTCTATTCTCCGTAGTTTGAGATGCCAAATTTTCCACTGTCTGGGATGCGAGTAGATGTGTTTTTGCCGGTGTGATTTTGTGGGGTATGGTCGCCTGTGATAGGGGAATCTTGTGGTAGTGTTGGATTTTGCACGACACTAAAGAAAAAAGGAGATAATGCAAAACAACTCTAAAAGGTCGCTAGAAATTGAAGCATGGCGACTGCTTGGCTGGGTTTTCTTTCTTAGATGTTTCTCACTCACGCCCTGATACCATGTGAGAATTAGCACAGGAAAGAATATCTTATTTCTCAATTAATTATAATACAATGAGCCCTATTTATAACTATACACAATACATATCCTATTCCTATTCCATGTGGGACTAGGACTAATTATATATTAGTTACATAACTATCTAACAAGTATAAACAAAAAGGTGATGAAGCAATTTACTTCAAACCATTTCATTGGTATAGCAAGTTGATAAAGCAACCCTCTTCCCTGCTGATTTTATTCCCTTCATTTAGAACGCTGACTTACAAATCCAACTGTGAAGGTACTTTATGTGTTGGGTTAACCCTTATATCACATTTAGTTGTATTGTCAAACATTGTAGCAATGATTGCGTTGGTGACTTATGTGTTGATTCCTTTCTAATCATTATCCCATCCCTGCTTTACAACTGTTTAACACTAACTTATTGGAAAAGTATGGCTGGAGGCTTGGGAATTCGTTTGTGTGATTAGCAATTCCTCTGCTTTTATTGGCTCAATCATTGCTACATTGTTTCATTGCGTAGTATGATTAATTTGGCGTTTGGTGATGATCCAAGCATCAAGTTGCATTTTTTATTTTTTTTCAGTGAATCTTATAGTAGGTGGGTTGTAAAAGTTGTCATTAAGCTGTCATGGAAGTAGATCAATATCTTGCTATCATAATGAGGAATAAAAGTGCTCCGCAGTACGTATGTGCACAGCGAGCTTAAATCAACATATAAGTCTCCAGAAATTATTGACTGGAACATGTGTACTGATTGCTCATTTCTAGTTACTATGTTCAAGAAGCAGAGAAAGCATTGATTCATTTGGCTGTACTGTTTAGCAGATGCAATCTGGTTATACAGAGTAATAAATTGGACTTGCAATAAATTGATCTTACTTTGGTTTTATTGAATTTCCTAGTTTGTTGAAGCCTGGACGACAGAACAATCTGGAATATAATACGAATTCTTTGCGTAGCACATGAACCACATGTGTTTATTGTCATATTCATGTCTGGTACTCATGTAATGGTAGTTGGATTCGAGTCCAGCACTAGCAAGTGGGGATAGTGATCCTTAATTATTGTGTTTTAATTCTCGGACATAAAGTTTACTCAATTTATTGGACAACAAAATACACTAAATGTGTATAAATTATTTCCCAATTGAATGTATTTAGAGCCATACTATAATTTAGAAAGGCAAAAATGACGTACTATAAGTTACAGATTTGAATTCACAAGCTTGTTATGAGAATCAAAAAATCATTTAACCAAACTTATAGAGCAAAGAAGAGAGTGAGTTGCCTCCTATCCCAAATTAAAGCATATTTTGAGACTCTTATGGATATAGCCATATGGTGCAGAACAATGTCATGTTTTGCCTCTCTTGTTTCACGGGCTGCTTCTTCCATTATCATCTTCTTCTACTAACTTTCAGAACTTATATAGTTCAAATCAATTTGATGGAAATATGCGTAAATTGTAAAATGAATCAACCTTTTTTCAAAGTGCTTTACGGTGATCTGCTTCCCATTATGACCAACAAGTGTTTTGGGACAATCAAGGCCCCTGGTGCATTGAGGTGCATGAGTTGCCTCACCTCAAGGTGCTTCTTTCAAGTAACTTTGAAAGTATTAATTAGTATTGGCTGCGTAGGGAGTGTCTGGGGAAGGAGTCAAGGATCTTATGATTAGGTAATTCTGTGGTTTCTTCACTTAGCATAATGTGCCAAATGTCGTTGCCTTTTGCATTCTCATAAGTGAAACTTTTCCCAAATGTGTCGTAAACATGTCAATTAAAGAAAGGCACACCTGGAAACATATTGGCAATTTGATATGGCAGCAATGAATATTGATGTCAATCAGCACATTACTAGACAAGTTTGAACCATGTTTATGAGTAATATATTCGTCACTAAAACTATCACATGAACCATAGGAGTGGTGGATTTAAGGAGTTGGCTTAGGCGGCAAGGTTCGCTTTCCCATTGTAAGAGTGCTGGTGGCATGAGTAGTAAGGATACCTGACCATTTCAGTTTGGAATTTTTGCTTTCTTTTTCTCCTGAAAGACTGACTTCATTCGCATTATATTGATTTGAAGTAGATAAGCTGTGTTATGCGCATTTCTGGTTCTGTTTGTCAGCTGATGAAATTTTGTTCTGCATCTTTTCTTTTCCTTGCCAGACAAGGAGGCATTGCGTCTAGTGGCCTTCATGCCTGCCGCAAATGGTACACGTTTGGTGACAACAAGCTGCCTTTTCACACGTCTGACAATTAATCTTTCCCCATTTGCTTTTGAACTCCCTTCACTCTACCTGCCTTATGTGAATATCCTTAAAGACTTGGGCCTTCAGGACAATCTTTCTATCTCTTCCGCAAAGACCCTGCTTTTGAATCTTCAAAAAGCATGTGGATATCAGCGTTTAAATCCAAATGAATTCCGTGCTGTGATGGAAATTGTGCATTTCATCTGTGATCAAGCAAACACTTCTGACATGAGCGCTTGGTGTTCTGAAGCAGTTGTCCCTGATAATGATTGCAGATTTGTACATGCTAGGTCATGTGTATACATAGATTCTTATGGTTCTAGCTACATCAAGTATATTGATATTTCCAAGCTGAGGTTTGTCCACCAAGATCTCCCTGGAAAGTTATGCATTGCCTTTGGAATAAAAAAGCTCTCGGATGTGGTTATAGAGGTACCCAAGAGGATCTGGTTACTTATATAAATTTCTACTCTACATAAGATTCTGGTCATGTTCGTGCACTGAAGAATTCATATTTGCTATATGTACTTGAATTTTTTCACCCCCATTTCTTCTCTGAATGATTAAATCTACACTAACAAGTTCTTCCTGTATTCCCGCAAGATTTTGGTCTCTCATATGATGTTAATGGGCTATTTCCAGGAAATATATTGTGAAGAACCTTTGCAAACTTTGGAATGCATTGGATCAGTTCCAGTAGAGGCTATAAGGCACAAGTTGTTGAGCAGATCTTTTCAAGCTGCAATGTGGACGGTGGTCAGTAGCACGGCAAGCAACATTCCTAGCATTGATCAGGCTACCTTTGAGGTCATGCGAAGTTCATTGAAATTGGTTGCAGAGAAGTTGAAATTTGTTCAATGTCTATATACACGCTTTGTGCTCCTTCCAAAATCTTTGGATATAACTCAAGTTAGACAGGAATCGTTGTTCCCGGAGTGGAAGGATACATCACGTAACCGGGCCCTTTACTTTGTTGAACGGTGTAAAACTTCTGTGCTGATTGCCGAACCACCAGACTATGTTTCTATTGCTGATGTAATAGCAATTGCTGTAAGCAGGGTTTTGGACTTCCCCATCCCATTACCAATGGGCTCTCTATTCCTCTGTCCTGAGGGCTCTGAGACTGCCCTTGTCGATATCTTGAAACTTTGTTCTCAGATGCAAGCTAATGGAAGCAAAAGTGAAAAAGATGGTCTTCTTGGCAGGGAACTATTACCCCAAGATGCTTTACAAGTGCAATTTCACCCATTAAGACCTTTTTATGCTGGAGAAATAGTAGCTTGGCGGCAGCAGAATGGAGAAAAGTTGAGGTATGGTAGAGTTATAGAGAATGTGAGACCGTCAGCAGGCCAAGCACTCTACAGATTCAAGGTAGAAACATCACCGGGCTTGGTTGAGCTTCTTCTGTCTGCTCATGTCTTCTCGTTCAAAAGTGTCACAGTCTCTGGTGAGGATTCCTCAGCTGATTTCTTGGAGGATTCTGTTACAATGGACAGTACCAGGAGTGAAGGTGTTGCTGGAAGAGTTAAATCAAGACCTTCTGAGGTACATATCCTTGCTAAATTTCTGATTTAGAATCCAATGGTTTACATTTTATAGTAGCAGTTCATTTTTTAGTGATTTGAGCAAAAACATGTCAGTAAAACTAGTAGATAATTTTTCAGTTTATGCCCTTGATATTCATGGGTGGAATAAAGAATAAGGTGAAAGTCTATAGTTTTTATTTGTGGAGTGAGGTCATCCTTGTTATTAAGGGAGAAAGTATGGACCTGAAAGATGGTGTACGCGTTGGCACTGTATTGTGTGCTAAAGGAAATTAGAGAATCCTCTCTGCATTTTGGCTTGTTTGAATTTATTTTAAGATACAAAATTTCCTATTTTGAGAATGTTTGCTGCTAGAATGTATCTCTTTTCAGTGTTTCTATGTAGTAGCTAGCACCTGAGTAGCTGGATCACTTGAGCACCATGAGCTTTGCATTATAAATTTCCACTGCTCTTTCTGCATCTCACCTTGTTTCTTCTAAGATAGCTCAGTGGAGAAATTGACGCAACCTGAGGGCTTTAGTTCTTGAATTCATCTTTCCTGCTATGGAATTTTTTTTTTAACTCTCTTGATCTGAAAATTTCTACTCTCTAGTAAGAGATCAATCTTTTGTTCTTTCCCAAATGTTACTTCTGAGTGAAACTCGGAAAGCCTTTCCGTTCCGGTATATGTAAGCCTCTTCGAGTAAGATAAAAAAAAGAGCTTGCTTGGATGTTATTCAGGGCAGCTGGTCTTCTTTTTTTCATTGTTTCCCTTTACAGTGTTGGAATTCATAAATATGAACAACTTGAGCAAACCAACGTTTAATATGAACCCTAGTAAAACCACTTCTTTAGCATGGTGTGTGAATATGTCTTTTAGGGATCCTTCTGAAAGAGCTCTTTGATCCACAGTTCAGCGTCAATAGGTATCTTTGTTGCTTTTAGAAAAATAAGACTCAAAATATGTCGAATTATGCGTCCTTTAAAATCCATTGTGATGTGATTTTTAGAGGAACTCTTTCTCATTTTCCAATAGAACAAGTAAGACTTCTATGGTTAGTGTTTTTACCACTTTTTTATTTTTTTATTTTTTAATATTGTTAAGAAACATGGATCCTGGATCTAACTTATCCTAAAAGCTTGCTCAAGTGGTGAGGATCGTCCAAAACGATAAAAAAGAGATTACGGCATGTTGAAGTGTGTGACCATCTCAACCAAAAACTTAAGTTGTTAGAGAGAACACACTTTTATTTACTTAATTATGTCTTCAACATGCCCCTCACGCGCGGGCTTGATTCTTTTTGATGAGCCAAGCATGTGGAAATTCTTTTTCATATTGAGTGGCGGTGAGACTCCAATTCAGGACCTCTGGATGCTCTGATACCATGTTGAAGTGTGTGACAATCTCATCTAAAAGTTTAAGTTGTCAGAGAGAACACACTTTTATTTACTTAATTATGTCTTCAATACGGACCATGCGCTTAATTGGTGTAGGATTATAACAACCCTCATATGCCCAAGGGTGGACATCTGAAGCGTGGAGTAGCATAACATGTGCCTTGATACCATGTTGCGAAAAATGAGACCTAATTCACCTATAAGTTAGCTCAAGTGCTGAAAATTGTCCAAAAGTCATATAAGGAGAATAATTTTTTTTTTTTAAAAGGGCCATATAAGGAGAAAATAGTCCATACAGTTAACCGACTGGATTCTAACAAATAGTTTGCTCAAGGTCTATTTTTTGCGAAATTGGTCTGAAATTTTGTTACTTATAGAGTTAAGTGATGCTTCTGATAGGGGAACCAGCAGCAGCAGCTTCAAGCACTCCAGCATGGCCGAGTGTCTGCTGCAGAATTGGTCCAGGCAGTTCAGGAGATGCTTTCTGCAGCAGGAATCAGTATGGATGTGGAGAAGCAATCATTACTAGAAACAACAATCACATTGCAAGAGCAATTAAAGGAGTCCCAAGCAGCACTCTTGCTCGAGCAGGTATCTAATGTGAACTATGTATAATTTCATGTATCTCTCCTTGTTTAGTGCACATCTGCCATTTCCGGTTCTCGCAGCATTTTTTCCTACTACTACATGATCATGCTGCCCATCCACCAATTCTTCTTTGTGCATTGATGCACACGTGTCCTTAGGCAAAGAGAATGCCATGCTTGCATAATTTCCCCAACCTCGAGAGCCTACAAATTCGAAATAGATACCTGCTTATCACCCAAAAAAAAAAGTTAAAAGCAAAATGCTGAAGTTTAGTGATGAGGAGAGTTAAACCTTCGTTTACAGCAAACAAAGATCTTTCAAATCCTAACTTAAGGAATTTAGGATTCTACATTGTGGTCCAAAAGAAAATGCAAAGCAAAGAATCAAGTAACATTGCCTGTCACCAATTAAGGGACAATACTGACTATTCTCTTATCTGACAACGAAACAAAGAACATAGGAGGCAACTTTGATCAAAGCACTATAGCGTGAATATACTGCATCAAGGGTGCTGATAGAATGACTTCACGAATAACTTTTCTCCCCGTGTATGGGCTGATTTTGTCTTGTATCATTAATACCCATATAGCTGAGAGGCTATTTTTTTGGGAATATTAAGGTTTTTGTCCTGCATGAAATTTTCAGATATTACTGTGTAAAAATAGTTTGAAGTATTTTTATCATCTTTCTTTATGAAAGGATAATTAGCGTGAGAAATAGTAGTCGAGAGAATTATGGGAATGCGTGGCTTTTACACCTCACGCTTCTTTCTAATTATATATATGTTTTCCAATGAGTGCCTACACTTGTCCAATGTGGGACACTAATATGTATAGTGCTACACTAGCCTATCTGACATTCCTCCTCAAGGCTGTGCATACGCATCGTATGTGCTGAGCTTCCTACATACATAACTAACTTGAAGATGTGCGAGATATTTGGTAAATATGTCTGCAAGCTGATCATTGAACTTTACAGATCTCGTGACAGTAACTTCTGATAGTGACTTTTCTGTCAAAGTGACAATAAATTTCTATGTTGTTAGTCCTTTCATGGAATACTAAATTTGAAACGATATGGAGCACAACTTGATTATCACAAATAAGTTAAATTTGTGTGGTGACTTCAATTTTTCCAGCTTTGTTCAGTCCTTATGAGTTCACGACTGCCATGAATGGATATTCAGCTTTAGCATTGGATCACTCAATTACACCTTTCTTGGTCTTTCAAAATACTAAATTGCCTCCAACTATAACACAATATCCATATACCCAATAGTTTTCTCATGTCCTCGATCCTGATTAAGTAGCCATTTTCTTGGAGCAAATTTAGTTCACCAAAGGATACAGACTAACGCATCTTCGATGAGTTCACATGGACTATCTGAAAATGACTGATATCAGGGCTTTTTACAGTAAGATAATTTGGTTTTTTGGGGTTTTCAGCTAATCTTTTGCATCTCTCGGGGTCACTAAGAGGCATGCCCTGACCTGGAAAAAGTTTTACATTAGGATTCATAGGAGCATCAATTGGTTTGTTATTTGTCATCCTTATCTCAAGTATATCATGCTGAGAAGAGACATCTGTGGTACATCACAGCAGTTAGAATGGATAGCTTTAATAGAGAATAGGAAAAGAGGAAAAGTTGAATTAGAGGAATTGATTAAATTTTTGCAAGTTTGGATTTAATGTTGAGGAGTGAAAGCGAAAGTGTAGGTAGTGAACAAAATCTCAGCCTTTATGTCTTTGATTCTATTTTACATTTATTTGAGTTTGTGGCTAGAAACAGAATGGGAAGTAACTTTTAGCTGCCAACATTGACCATGGCCGACAAAAATAGATACATATGAAGGGTTTTCAATTAACTGGTGTACTTTGTTTTTTCTATAGCAAGAGACTGAAAAAACCTAATACTCTTATATCATTCACTCTCCTCACTGTTCTTTTCTCCTAAACAGGCTTTTTTTCTTTCTTCTCCTTTCTTTAATCCAACACACTGTTTGGAATGGGTATCGAGTTTCTTCTCCTTTTTTATGAGAATTTTTCATACAAATTTGTTGGTTGCAATTGAGGTTCCACGAAACAGTATTTGATTAAAAGTTTATCAAGTTTCTGCTAAAATCTGCTGCTAATTGCCTTATGAACTCATGAGATGCTAAAGACAATTCACAATATTGTCCTTATTTGTGAAGTAGAAATGAACTATGTCAATATAATGCTAACACCCCCACCTCTTTTTTAGTGGTTGCTTTTCTAGAAACAGGATGTCATTTTCTTGGTCCCTATGAATTTCTACCATATTATCATGAATCATCCTCTCAAAGTTACAAATATTGTTGTATGTCGAGTAGACAGCCAAAATTTAGAATATGAACTTGGTGAACCTTGTGAATTTGCAGGAAAAGTTTGACATGGCTACGAAAGAAGCTGACACAGCTAAAGCATCATGGTTGTGCCGCATCTGTCTCAACACTGAAGTGGACGTTACTATAGTCCCTTGTGGTCATGTGCTTTGCCGTAGATGCTCGTCTGCAGTTTCCAGGTGTCCGTTCTGTCGGCTTCAAGTCTCTAAGGTTATGAGAATGTTCCGGCCCTGAATACATTGTTGCTGCAAATTACCTACCTTCCTACCGTGAACTTCATTGGTGTTATTCATTTGCCTGGTATGATATCCTTTGCTAAAGGATAATTGATGCAGTTTTGAAGAGTCTCTATTTGAGAGATATTTGAATTATTCTCCCAGTTGCCAAGGAGCTTTACTTCGGATACCATATTAAAGCCCCGATTTATTTCGTGTCAAAAAAGAAATTCTTGCAGATGGAGCAGTATATAGAGAGCTCCACTTTTGAGTTACTTGTATAGATAGGGCATCTTATATTCTAATCATGTACAAAATCGTAGTTTATAAGGTCTAATCATGTACAGAAATTTGCGATGATGTTCTAAATGATGTCATTTTAGAAATCAAATCAGAATTGAAAAGTTTATGCTTTTATAGCATCGCGTTTTGTTGCGGCCAAACGCACACGCAAGTATACGTGGTCGTCAAGTAATAAAATGATAAGATAGAGTGTTGAATCCACGAGGATTTGTTATCAACTATTAACTAGACTAGATCAAACTATCTTAATTATCTAAATAAGGATTTTTGAATCTAAACTAACTAAAACAAATGGAAAACAAGTAATGATAAACAAGCATATATAAAATATTCTCACATATATAGTAATGATTTTTATTTTCGTAAATATCATTCTGGAATGATTTGCAATGATAATTTTTTTTTTCCTTTTTTTTATGTTGCTTCTTGTCTTACGTTTTGGAATAAATATCAATTTATGCCTAATAATTTCTTTTCTTATTAGCCCATTCTAAAATGAATGACGCATTTCTATATTTGAAAATAATTTAACTTATAAACTTTTTATTTTACCCATTTTACCCTTAGTGAGGAATTTTTATAGTCACACAAATATTATGGCCCAACAAACCTTTTGCACCTTAAGATTTTAGGACTACATATTTTAAAAGTCATTCTTTTTTATCTTAAACTTTGTGTCAAGTCAAACTACATCATCTAAATTAAAACGGAGGCAGTACCTACATCATAATTTGTGTTCGACCAAATGATTGGGTCCAAGCCTACACTACTAATGAGTGGAGAGGGTAGTCGATGCAGTTTTAATCCAACTATGTCGGGATCGAATCCACAGGGAGTTAATATTTGGAATTAGTTTTATATCTAAGCTAGATGTGGGCTTTGAGTCTAATTACACTTCCACAAGTTTTGGGTTTGATTTCTATTTCTAACTTTACTCTATTGCATGCAATGATTGAAACCAAGGACAATATTTTTGTTGTTGATTTTCAAGAGTTTAAAGAGACTAGGGTAGTGACTTCTACCTAGGTGGATATCTAACGAGTAGCAAAAATCTAGGGCAAGCTTGATTAGTTAGGGTCGTAATATAGCTATCACACCCGGGTACTCACTCTATACCTCTCTGTAGTTTAAGTGATTTTGCCCAAATTGGCTTTCTCAAGTCCAAATGGGTATCCATGCAATTCAACTGATATTAGCTCAAGTCGAGTATTACTATCTCTAGGTTTAACCCTTTAATTGGGGCTATCGATTTCTTGAGTTCACCCCAATTCCTTGTTAGCCTAGTTTTCCTAGACTTAGTCCCTCTTTCTCAAGTAGAGACTAAGTCATAAAGGCATGAATAATGTTTGCAACCATTAATTCTATAGTTCTAGCAAGAACTAGGTTAAATATCACTAACTCATTCACATTCAAGCCCTAAAATCAAATACCCATCAAATACTCATAGTAGGGTTGGGTCACAACCCTAGATATGAGTTTAGCTACTCATAGAAATAATAGAAATTAAAGATTAAATGAAGATAAAATTCATAATACTAGATTAAATGATGAAAATTTAATGTTAAAAGATGAATCTAGTACAAAATTTACCAAAAAAGAAAACTCAGTTGTCTCAGGTGCTCCTCTAATACATTACATGACCTAAAAATGACAAAAATTTCTATTTATACTAAACTAAAAATATCTGACAAAAATACCCCTGCGGAGGTTGTGCGGCCACATAATTCTGAGTACAGCCGCACTCTTGCTTTCGCGGCCGCACAATTCTGAGTGCGGTCTGTATTCTTCAATTTTAGATCTGGGTTGAGCTGAGCTTTCGCGGGACGCATAATTCTAATCGCGTCCGCACAAGGGACTTCAGCGGCCGCACAATTCTGATGCGGACCACACTTCTCTCTTTTGCTCAAATTGTAAACTTTGTGAACCTCAGTCATCGCGGTCCGCATAATTTCAATTGCGCACTCACATTTCTAGTGTGGGTCGCGCTCATCTTTTAACCCAAAACTCACACTCTCTAAATCTCCCTTATGCGGACCACATAATTATGCTCGCGGCCCCATCATGGCTTTCGCGGCCGCACAATATCTGTGTGGTCCGCGCTTCAGTACTCTTTTCCCAGCCTTGGTTTTTGTTCAACTTTTGACTCCTTTTGTAATACCTGACATTTAACAAAAGGGTAGTTAAGTAATTGGCAAAAAAACTAAAAAAAATGGAACAAAAAGGGCCGAAGGCCACCAGAAACAATCTGGTAACATTCAAAAGGGTTTAGGGGAATAAAGCCAAAAGCTTCAAGAAAAAGAAAATAAACAGTAGCAGCCGTCAATCAAAGTTTCAAAAGAACGAAAAGAATAGAGTTCTCTCAATAAGGCTTCCAAGACAAAGCAACTGAAGAAGGAAAATTTCACCTCATAATTGCTACCCGTGAAAGCACTCTTCGACTTAAAGGTCAAATTTTCCCCCTCCTTTGATTCTACTTGAATTTCTAGCAATTTCTTTTAATTTTGATCATGATGTTTTTGAGATTAAATTGGATATTGAAAGTTAATACCGGTAAGAAATATTATAAGCAACAATATTAGTCAAGTTCCTTCTAATTCACATGGTTAATGAGATTGAAGGGTATAGTGAATAGACAATACGAATGCGCTTTAATTAGAAGATAATGAACTGGTTTGGGTTAATTGTAGCATGAGTAGATATAAATTTTCATAGGTCGAGGTAAATAGTAATATTTGCAACTCAAAAGTAGTTTGATTCATCTTATATAGATATGAGAATACCCATGAATAATTAGAAACTTTATTCTGAAATAGGCTAAGTAGAAAACAAGGCGAACCGTATCAAATTTATATTTTAATAATTTAAGTATGTAGTCAAAATGCTTACTTAACCTGTTGTGCTTCTGTAAAACCATCAAGAGGATATATGATGTAAACTATTAATTTTTATTCCTTGCAAATTTTTAATATATTTAGAAAAGAAGTTGAATAAAAAAGGTTTGAGATTTGAAAAGGCAAATTTGTGATAGATTATGAAGATGTAGAATTACTCATAGCTTGGGTAAAATAAAAATAATAATTTGACGAATTGAGAGTCAAATATATAACCCCGAGGATTGGGTATTCTAAATTAATTATGAATTGGTCTAAACATGAAAATTAACACCAGAGCTATATGATGTGATTATAGATTGATCGAATGAAGCCATACAGATTGCTCGAAGTGACAAGTTTGACATTTCGACACGAGTTCTGTGAGTAGTAATCTTACCGCAATTTGTGTTTTTTAACCTGCATGTTTTAGACATTATTTTGAAAATAAAATGTGTTACCGAATATTTGAAATTGCATGCGGGACAAGTCTTTTACTTGATATGGTACTGAATAGTTTACTTGAGATGTTTACAGTTATTTAAAATGTTCTCACTGTTACTAGACATGTTTTACTATTACTAGAGACATGATTACCGTTACCAAAATTGGATTACATGATTTGATAAAAATTAAAATGCCTTGTACTGTTTTGAAAATTGCTTCCACGTGAAGATTTACTTTTACAAAGAAAAGTATGAATGGGAGGAGACTTTGAAGGATCTCGTAGCTAACGGCAGGTTCGTTAGACCTGATGCACCTTTTATTTACTGATTACTGAGTATAGTTAGAGTCCTCGCTAGTGGGAAGGTAGAATTAGCATACAGTTACTGTAGACATATGATTTGTGACCCTCCCCAAGATTTTTCATATTTTAGCCCGTAAATATTTAATTTAGGCCCGGTATAGCTATTTCAACTCATTTTTACTCTTTTACTTTATTTTAATACAAGGAAATGAAAATTACAAAAAAATATTTTTATTTTATTTTATGTACCTTTCATAAAGTAAAAAAAACATACAAAAAATAGTACCTTAATTTTATCTTTATATAATCTTGAAAATACAAAAAATATGTAATAGTTTCATGTTTTAATATAGTTTAGTTTAATTAATTAGAATTTATTTTTGCATCATGTAGTATAGTTATCTTATATTAAGGGAATTTAGCTATGGTTTTAATTAATAATTTTTGGAGTCTTTTTAGCCCAAAATTGAAACACAAAAAAAAAAAAAGACATGGTCCAACCCAATTACCCTTAGCCTGTTCTTCCCAACCCATGAGCCCATTTAAGTGCAAGATTTAATCCTAGCATTCTATTTCCTTCTAATCCAATGGTCATCATCCTTTCCCACTTCCATATAAAATACCCAATTATAGAAACCCTACCCTAAGTTTTTCAATTCCTATACCCTAAAAAAAAACAGAAAACGGAGCACAAGAGCTCCTTCTTCTTCTTCTTCTTTCATTTTTTGAAAAATCCGCCGCACACCTTACCCAAAATTCCTTAAGCTAAGGGCCTTACACCATCAGCTTCCCTGTTTACAAGAAATAACCGCCACCCCAGTTCCCTTCTCGTCGGTTTCACTAAAATAGGATTAGATATGTGGAATTGGTAACAATGGCGCAACAAGGCATTTGTATTTTATCAGACTGAAGCTCTTTTGTTCCACAACAACTACGGCAAATGTAGAGCAACTTAATGTCAAAATTTTTGGTAATCTTTCATCTATCTGATCAGTATAGTCATCGAATTTCTGGTAATTTTTCATTTCTATTTCCCGTTATTGTTTTTTACTTCATCTATGTGTCCGTCACCACTCTAAAATGAGCAAAACTATTGCATTTTTGGCCAATATTGAATTAAAGAGAGTTGAAAAATGTGATCAAAGGCAAAAATGTAGCCACACTTTTATGCACCCATTAACTCTTTTTTGTCTTGTAGTATTATATTTCTTTTCAGAATCTTACTTTTCTCGTATTACTAATTTGTTTACAATTTTTGACTAATTGAACCATTAAATGATAGTAGTTGTACTTTTAGAAAAAATAAATAAATTTGAAGGCTTTGTTTAGGAGGAATAATGAATAACGCAGTAACATCGTAGCTTGCTTTAGACGCGTTAATTATAATAAATTATCGTGGCTATGGGTACGGTTCCCGTGGCATGGTCACAATACATAAATCTCAATTGGGGTGTGCATTTATGTAACCCAATTCAAATCTCAACAACGTTAGGTATAATGTGTCGTGGACCGCGGGTGCATTTATGTGACGCGGTTCAAAACATATTTTAAATGACGTTGCAGTTTTCTTTAAAAATGGATAAAAGCGGTTAAAGGTTTAAAATTGCACCATAGGTTAAAACATGTACTAAAATCAGATAATAGGCCCATTATAATAGTTGAGCGATCGTGCTAGAACCACGGAACTCGGGAATGCCTAACACCTTCTCCCGGGTTAATAGAATTCCTTACCCAGATTTTTAGTTCGCGGACTGTAATACAGAGTCAATCTTTTCCTCGATTCGGGATTTGAACCGGTGACTTGGGACACCATAAATTATCCCAAGTGGCGACTCTGAATCTTTAGATAAATAATCCCGTTTTGATTGTCACTTTAAGTTGTAAAAAACTCCCCTATGCACTCCTTTACGGGGGTGTAGGTAGGAAAAGGAGGTGTGACAGCTCTGGCGACTCTGCTGGGGAACGAACCCAGAATCTCTGGTTTAGGGTTCAGAATTCGAGCTTAGATGAATTGTTATATTTGGCTTTATTTATTATCTGATTTTATGACATGTTTGGACCTAATGTGCTAAATGTTGCTTTTACCGCTTTGATATTATTTGAACTGTATATATAAACTGCTACGAGATCCTTCTTTTCTCTCTCCTGAGGAGTGCACACTGGTCGTGACTTCTTTCTGTTAGTGTCATATCCCAAATAGAACAAGGTTTGGACAAGTTGCAAAGCTGGATGATCTTTTGGTTACCGGTACGCAGCCCTCCTCGGCTCGAGTTGTCCGCTCGGGTAAGCCAAGTCTAGAACAAATAAACCTATTAAACCTAAAATAACTCAGCCTCATGCCAGATCCTTAGTAGGAACGTTTGTTTGCATCATGTGCACTTGACTTAGGGAACTCAACACAGGGGTTGGGTCCGTCTAGGACAGGTGTACCCAAAATAACAGACCATCTTGATGCATCCTATGTGCTACATGTTGCATTTGTTCAAGGGTAAAAGGGTCATTTGGCGGACCAATGATAGTGTAGGGAAAATGAAAAAAGAAAAAAAAAAGGAAAAAAGAGAGGGTGAAGTGTGAAGATAAAGAGAGTGGGGCTTAATTATGTTTTCTGCCACATTTTGTTAGAAAAAACAAAAGGCTTGAAAATTCAAAAAAAAAGATTTTGCACTTTTTCATCATTTTCCGAAAAATCAAAAATCAAAGAAAAAAGAAGAAGGAAAAAGAAAATCCAAAAAAAGATGTTGCATGTTTCATCATTTTTTCAAAAAAAGAGACAAAAAACATATTTTCTCTAATTTGGTTGTTTTTTAATTCTCGCCCGTATCCAATCTGCCCGAACTACGCATACCTGATTCTCGTCTTTCGGGACATGATACGTAGGAAACCCACATAGGGTCCGGTCTTCCTAGTAAATCTTAGGTTCTTGGCTTTGCGGGATCATATCCAAATTTTGCACTTGTAGCCACCTTTTGGCCAAATAAGCCATTTTGCAAAAATAGCCTCAATCATGTCTTGCATGTGTCTTAGGGAATGTTATTGTCGCACATAGTGCTAGTTTAAGTTTTCTCATACAGGTGTGGATCTACTTACTGGAGTTTGAGCATGACAAATACTCCAGGATTACTGCATTCAGGAGCTGCTCGAGGAGCCATTTTATGTTTTTGAGTCAATTGTTTTTGTTTTATTTTCTAGTCCTGTATAGTAGTATTCAGTCTTTTAGGTGATGTTAGAGTTTGTAATAGTCAGGTTAAGTTTGCCGAGTCTTTTGTTATTGTATTTCTTATTTTGTATGTGGAAATGTGTTACAAGTCGAAAATCTAGAGAGAAAAAAAGAAGAAATTTTGCGTTTTTGTTATAAGAAATAAAAAAAATTCTCCTTTGAGATTGTTTTTCCTTTAGGCAATTAATATCTAGGACTTAAAATGAATTATTTTTATATTTTCTCTACTATATTAGGATCAAAATTAAAAAAAAAAAAGAGAATCTTCTTTTAGTACTTTTTTAAAATCCTTCTTTAAGGTATTAATTCAAAAATCCAAAAAGATTTTCTTTTGAGGTGTTTCTTGGGGAAATTAGTTAAAAATGAAAAAAAAATTCTTTTTATTTTCATTAGAACTGTAGGATATTGTACATAGAAAAAAAAACATACTTTATCCTTTGTTTATCATTAGAAATTCTTCTTTAGGCAATCAAAATTGAAATCCAAAAATATTTTGTTTTATCTTTTTCATTGCTTGTTTCGAAACCTTGCATCAGAATATCAAATGAAAATTCTAAATATTTTTCTGTGGTTCACTCTTTAGATTTTCTTCCTAAAAAAAGGAATCAAAAATATCTTTCTCTTCTAGAGTTTTTCCTTAATAGAATATTTATTTCAAAGAAAAGAAAAAAAATCTGTTAAGCTTGAGTTTAAAATAGGTTATAGAACATTAAGTTTAGAAAATTCAAAAAAAAAATTTGCTTCATTTATTTCTCTTTTCTCAGCAGAGTAGTCATTAAGGTAAAAAGAAAAGAAAAATAAAAAGAAACAGAGAACGTCAGTTTGTTTCCTTTATTTTTGATCTTCCCGAACTACGCAAAGATCTGATTTATGCGGCGTCATGATACGTAGGCAACCTACATAGGGTTCGATCGAATTATTTTTTTTTTAAAAAGAAAAGAAAAAAAGAGAAAAGAAAGAGAGAAAAGATGGTGAAATTATGGGAGGTGAGAATTGAGAAGGAAGAAAAGAGCGACAATCAGAAAGAAAAGGGGAAAGAAAATAAGCGAGCTAAGAAGTGCGAGGAAAGAAAAGAAAAGAGAAGATTCAAATGGACAGATTGGGATGATGTCAAGTGACCTTATGACCCTCAAAGTCATTCTAGAACCATTAATTGTTGCTAGGTGCATTGCAAGCAATGTGATACTTCTGGTGTTAAATGCCTTAACGCTAATGGGATGACCCCATTTTGTTCTTTTTGATATCTTCATAGCATAAAGGTGGTTGGTTTGTGGTCCTCGAAGTAGTAACTCCTCTCCACAACATAAAGTCAAAAGGCAATGGCAGACAACAACAAAACTGAGTTGGTTGATACAGGTGCCCAAAAGCAATTGGTTGAACATGACAATGGGTTGGTTGAAGAGGTGAGGATGTTAAGACAATACATGGCGGACATGTATCAGGCCTGGATGACTGGGAAGGCACCACCCCCGCCACCACCTAGCTTCTTAGATGCTACCCTTACCCAAACTCTAGTCCTAGTACCGGATAATTCCCCATACTCTCCAGATCCACCCGTTTATCACAACTTTCCTAACTACCCTAGTGGCTCCATCATTCTTTCTCCAATTACCTCTCCTCAAAATTGCCTTCCTGTCATATCCACTATTCCCAACAATGAATATCCACTCAAAGCTTATGATGACCAATACTACCCCGTAGAGGTTGCCCATAAGGTTCCTGACTCATACAAGAAGAGCCCTCGGGATGAGCTTCATGCTGAACATGAGAAAGTCACAGGAAGAGAAGGGCGAGATGGGATACCCAGGAGGCTGAAAGGAATAGAACAGTCCTTAAAGAACAAGCAATGAATGGGAGGCCAGGGTAACGTGTCTTACAAAGAATTGTCTGTGTCCCCTAACGTTCGCCTGCCCGCGGGGTTTAAAGTACCAAAATTTAACTTGTATGATGTGTATCCGGTAGCCCACTTAAGGGTTTATTGCAGTGAAATGAGAAGTGTTGGAGAGGAAGATGACTTGTTGATGGCCTATTTTAGTAATAGCTTGACGGGGGCAGCTTTGGAATGACATAATTGTCAAGATGTCGGTAAGTGGCCTACATTGGGTGACATGGATCAGGATTTTGTTCGATACTTTCAATACAGATCAGGTTTTACCCCAGATCGCTCCTCCCTATCTAAAATGGAAAAGAAGCCGGAGGAAAGCTTTAGGGAGTTTGGGCTCAGATGGAGGGAGCAAGCTGCTCGAGTCAATACCCCGATTGGTGAAGAAGAAATGATTGAGCTTTTCCTAGAAGCCCAGGGGTCCACCTACTTCAGTCATTTGATCCTGGCCTTGGGAAAGCCTTTCAAAGATGTGTTAAAAATAGGGGAGCTAGTGGAAGAGGGAATCAAGTCAGGCAAAATCATGAGTTGTTCAAAAGACATTCAGCACACCCCAGTAAGCTTGGGTGGAAGAAAGAGAAACAGAAAAGATGATCTGATGGGCTTTCCCGATCAACACTTCCAACCTCGACATCGTCCCCGTGGATATCCTTGTGAGCAAGATGATCCTCCCTAATGCCACTTCTCTCCACGGAACTCCCAAAATCGTACATCACTTTCCCAGTACCCAGCTCCACAAAATGCCTATCCACCCCCACGACCCTACCAAAAACCTCCTGGATCAGGTTTCCGGACCAATCAAGCATTTAAGAATGAGAGGTTGCTGAAAAAAGAAAAGGCTTTCACCCCTATTGGAGAATCATACGCTAGTTTGTTCCAAAGGTTGAAGCAATTGGACATGTTGAAGTCGATTCATATAAAAATGCCAAACCCCCTGTCAAAGAAGTTTGATTTTTCTCAAAGGTGCGCATATTGCTCAGATGCCCAAGGGCATGACATAGAGAAGTGTTGGAATCTGAAGAAAGTAATTCAGAAGCTTATTAATGCAGGTGACATTGTCGTGCAAAATCCAGATGCAGCAGACACTAGCCAAAGTCCATCGCCTGTTCGTAATGAGATGCATATAGTGAGAATGATTTGTTTTGAAAAGGAATATGAGAATTCTTCTGAGATCCTCGAAGGTCCACACGCTACAAAGTTTTTAGTGCTATCAGAGGTTGATCTTAAGAACGAGCCAGCAAAGGGAACCCAAAAGCAATTTATTAAGAACAATGTGATGGAGGTTTGTGAGGGTCCTAGTAATGTTGATGCAGAATTCAGTGGCTAAGATGCCGAGCTTGACAATTGGAAAGACGCTCATTCCTTGGTTAGTCAGGGAGGAGTTTTGGTAGTTTATTTTGTTATCATTTCTGTTGTCCGGGTTATTTCAGAGTTGTAATCCGGATATTGTCTGTGATTCAAACCCTTCTATCCTTTTATTTTGTCTATTTCCTTTAGTTGTAGTTTCTCATTAAGTGTTATCTAGGTTTGTTCTAGGTTTGTGACCCCAGTTTAGTTTGTTTGTTTGTTCAAACCCTTTCACCATCTGTCTAATTCAATTTTTTTGTTTTCTGTAATTTCTAGTCATTTTCATTTAGTTCCCTTTTCTTTTTATAGTTCTTTTCCTGATTGACTCTAGTGACTTGGAATGACGAAGGCATTTTGTTCTACTATCTAAACACCTTATCATTCGTTACCCCTTTGAGCCTTGTTTATTTTCTCTTTCGGAATCAGTAGCAAAGATCAGAAACACAAGCGTGAAAGATAAGTAAAGGAAAATGAGAAAAGAAAAGAACGAAAAGGGAGAGAAGAAAAATGAAAATAAAAAAAATAGAAAAAAAAAGAGAAAGAAAAGAATGAAAAGAAGAAAAACAACAAAAAGAGAAAAAGAAAGCAAAAAAAAGAAAGAAAAGAAAGAGAAAAGAGAAAATCACAACAACGAAGTAATTCCTATGTCATGAACTACGTTCGACTTGATTCCTTTTAAGGATACGTAGGAAGCCTCACGGTTCGGTCTCATCAAAATAAAAATCCAGAAGTCCCCAAGCAAGAAACTGGGGCAGAAGTTGTGGTTGTTGTAAGAAATCTGATTCCGAAAGTTGTAATTTTGAACCCATGTGAATTGTTTTGAGCCTTTGATATCCTTTCTTGTTAACCCTATCCAAAAGCCCACGTTACGGTCCAAAGAAAGACCTTCTGATCAGTCTTCGAGAGATTCCAAGTCAAGCAAGGAGAGATAATTCATATCAGGGACAACACTCTGGTCCAAGCAGAAAAATAATGAAAATGAGAGAGTCTTATTGGTGAAAAACCTCACGGGCACCGTAGGGCGACGGGAGCTGAGAGAAATCCAAAAATGAGAGAGTCTTATTGGTGAAAACCCTCGCAGGCACCGTAAGGCGGCGGTAAGTTGAGAGAAAGAACAGAATAAGAGAGGCTTGATGGTGAAAACCCTTCGGGCACCACAAGTCGAATAAGGATTGTGAATCAGATTGGATAATCGGAGCATTAAAGTCCAGTTTCACGGTTCAGGGGTATAACAAGAGTTGAACATCAGAATTATTTGAATTTTTAGGCCACTTAATCAACATGTGCATGTCATGGTAATTAGAGTTGGTATCCACATCTGATAGGTTTCTACTTTGTAGTTTTCTTGTCAGGAATTATCTCTTTCCTTTGTCCTTTACTTTGTTCCTTTTGTCTTGTTTACTTCTTCTTCCTGAGTCCGCCTGGTTAGAATAAGTGAGAAATGACTTCAAAATTTGCCACCAGCTTTCCAATTGCACAAAACGGGATCTGGCCAGCACATCAAAGTGGCATAAGTTAGGAAAGAACAACAAGCGCACTGAGTTGGTAGCAATCAACATGCTTTGGAGTCCATGAGAAATACAAAGGTTTGGTATATTTCAATTCGTGAACAGTGCAACAGATAGAGGATGTTGGGTGAACGGGTCAAAGGTATTCTCTGTGATGAGGTCAACAAATAAAGTGTTTAACCAGTGACAAGCAAGGTATTCCAAGCAGAAATCAAAGTTATTGTGACAAGTGAGGGAACAATAGACTTCAAGGCCAAGGCTAGTGATTTAAGTCAGGAAGGAACAGCATGCGCACTAAGTGGATGGCAATTAACGTGATTTGGAATTCATGTCAACACAAAAGCACGATGCAACAGATGGAGGGTATTAGGTGGACGGATCAAAGGTATTTTTGGTGAAACACAAAGGTTGGTAAATGTCAGTTCATGAGCAATGCAACAGATAAAGGGAATTGGGTCTGAACGGATAAGGGGTATTTTCTGTGATAAGAATGACAAAGAAAGTGGTTAGTCCATAAGCAAGCAAGGTCCTCGAGTGGAAATCAGTTATCATGGGAAGTGAAGGAGAAATCACCCTCAAAGTCAAGGCCGCAAACCAACCACCACATTTTAAACTGACAAGATTTTTCTTTGATTGAAACAAGGGCAGAAAATTTCGTTTGTTTCGGAGAAACCCTTCGCAAGGAAAAGCAAGCACCAGACAGGTTTGACCGTAAACTCTCAGGACCTTCCTGGAAAATGTGGCTTAGTTAAAATTCAAAACAATAATGAATAGCATAGAAGAAGGTAAGTTGGTTTCAAAGTTTGCATGTTTAAGATAGAATTCAATTAGGAGTTTTCAGGATTCCCCCCTAAATAATGGGACCTATTTTTAAGATTTCCATTAGATCACAAGATATATCATAAATTCTGTCGTAGGGCAGTATAATTCAGTCGTAAAAGTGTTATTTTTTTAGGACAAGACTTGATTTTGAGTTTCAGGACCCTCCTGGATAATGAGATGTAGTTTTAAAACTTGCTTGGATAGCAAAACTTAGCAGAAGTCACACCTTTAGATGAAAATATAATAAGGGGAATTCATTTCTGACACCTTTCTGACATAACTTAGCAGAAGTCACACCCTATTGTCGTTTAATTAAGAGTTGTCAGGACCCCCCTGGATAATGGGACCTAGATTTCAAATTCTTAGTAATATTTGGTAATATGATTTAGTTTAACACTCACATATGTGCCCAGTTACCAAACTGGTGCAGAAAATTTTCTTTATTTTGTCTATTTTTTTGTTGAAATCAGGTACCCACTTGGAGAATAGGGAGAAGCAGTTTAAGTCTAAAAGTCAGGAGCCCGCCTGGAGAGCAGGGAATGCATTTCAGTTCAGCAGTCAGGAGCCCACCTGGAGATCAGGGAATACATTCAAGTCAGCAGTCAGGAGCCCGCCTGGAGAGCAGGGAATACATTTCAAATCAGCAGTCAGGAGCCCGCCTGGAGAGCAGGGAATACATTTCAAATCAGCAGTCAGGAGCCCGCTTGGAGAGCAGGGAATACATTCAAGTCAGCAGTCAGGAGCCCGCCTGGAGAGCAGGGAATACATTTCAAATATAGTAGTCAGGAGCCCGTCTGGAGAGCAAGGAATACATTTCAAGTCAGCAATCAGGAGCCTACCTAGAGAACAAAGGAGTATAACTCAAGTTTTAGCTTTCAAGTTTTTATTGATATTTGGTAATATGATCCGTTTTACACTTACATGTGTGCCCAGATACCCAAACGGGGGCAGAAAATTTTCTTTGTTTTGTCTATTTTGTTGAAGTTAGGAGCCCGCTTGGAGAGCAGGAAATACATTTCATGTTCAGCAGTCAGGAGCCCGCCTGGAGAGTAGGGAATACATTTCAAGTTCAGCAATCAAGAGCCCGCCTGGAGAGCAGGGAATACATTTCAAGTCAGCAGTCAGGAGCCCGCCTGGAGAGTACGGAATACATTCAAGTTTAGCAATCAGGAGCCCACTTGGAACGAATGGGAATATAATTCAAGTTCAGCAGTCAGGCGCCCACTTGGAGAGCAAGGGAATACAGTTCGAGTTCAACAATCTGGCGTCCACCTGAAGAAAAGGAAAAGCATCTCAGATTGAAATTCAAGTCAGCAACCAAAGAATCTCACGGCAAGAATGCGAGTCAACAGTCCGAGGTGATCAACAGAAGTTAGTCACAATAAAGAAAAAAAGAGAGAAAGGCAAGAAGTGAATCCAAATGCAGAAGTTGATGGAAAATGTGAACTGTTTAAGACGTGGTGGAAGTCACAAGCACTACATGTCCGATCTTGATCCAAAAAGTTGTAGAAGAACGAGCTAGCACCTGCAACTAGCAAGCGTCAAGGTTCAATCTAAGGTCCGCATGAAGAACCATTAAAAACTCAAGTTCAAGCTTCAGAAGACTTATAGATAGGAATCTTGTAACTCGCAGTTGACAGGTTTAGCTAGTCTTTTTCATCTTTTGATTTTTTTTGATGTAATAATAGGACCGCGGACCGGAACCTCGGCGGAACGACACCTCGATCGAGTCTTCACCTCGACATACTCCATCACCTCATTCACCTCTGAACTACACGTGGCCTAATTCCTTTATAGCCAAGGATATGTAGGCAGCTCAGATACCAGGGCTCGGTCACATTCCCATCTCTCTTAGTTTTAGTCTCTCCGAATAAGGGTCGGGTCAAAAACCTGTTTAGTCGTTCTTTGTCTGAAAACTCTTCGCGTTTCCAGTCAAAGAGGGACAGCTGTAGACATGAGATTTTTGACCCTCCCCAAGATTTTTCATATTTTAGCACGTAAATATTTAATTTAGGACAGCTATTTCAACTCATTTTTACTCTTTTACTTTATTTTACTACAAGAAAATGAAAATTACAAAAAAATATTTTTATTTTATTTTATGTACCTTTCATAAAGTAAAGAAACATACAAAAAATAGTACCTTAATTTTATCTTCATATAATCTTGAAAATACAAAAAATATGTAATAGTTTCATGTTTTAATATAGTTTAGTTTAGTTAATTAGAATTTATTTTTGCATCATGTAGTATAGTTATCTTATATTAAGGGAATTTAGCTATGGTTTTAATTAATAATTTTTGAGAGTCTTCTTAGCCCAAAATTGAAACACAAAAAAAAAGACATGGTCCAACCCAATTACCCTTAGCCCATTCTTCCCAACCTATGAGCCCATTTAAGTGCAAGATTTAATCCTAGCCTTCTATTTCCTTCTAATCCAATGACCATCATCCTTTCCCACTTCCATATAAAATACCCAATTATAGAAACCCTACCCTAAGTTTTTCAATTCCTAGACCCTAAAAAAATAGAAAACGGCGCATTTTCTGAAAAATCCGCCGCACACCTTACCCAAAATTCCCTAAGCTAAGGGCCTTACACCATCAGCTTTCCTGTTTACAAGAAATAACTGCCACCCCAGTTCCCTTCTCGTCGGTTTCGCTAAAATAGGATTAGATATGTGGAATTGGTAACAATGGCGCAACAAGTCATTTGTATTTTATCAGACTGAAGCTCTTTTGTTCCACAACAACTACGGAAAATGTAGAGAAACTTAATGTCAAAATTTTTGGTAATCTTTCATCTATCTGATCAGTATAGTCATCGAATTTCTGGTAATATTTCATTTCTATTTCCCGTTATTGTTTTTTACTTCATCTATGTGTTCGTCGCCACTCTAAAGTGAGCAAAACTATTGCATTTTTGGCCAATATTGAATTAAAGAGAGTTGGAAAATGTGATCAAAGGCAGTAATGTAGCCACACTTTTATGCACCCCATTAACTCTCTTTTGTCTTGTAGTATTACATTTTTTTTTTTCAGAATCTTACTTTTCTCGTATTACTAATTTGTTTACAATTTTTGACTAATTGAACCATTAAATGATAGTAGTCGTACTTTTAGAAAAAATAAATAAATTTGAAGGCTTTTTTAGGAGGAATAATGAATAGCGCAGTAACATCGTAGCTTGATTTAGGCGCGTTAATTATAATAAATTATCGTGGCTATGGGTACGGATCCCGTGGCATGGTCACAATACATAAATCTCAATTGGGGTGTGCATTTATGTGACCCAAATCCAAATCTCAACAATGTTAGGTAAAATGTGTCGTGGACCGCGGGTGCATTTATGTGACGCGGTTCAAAACATATTTTAAATGACGTTGCAATTTTCTTTAAAAATGAATAAAAGCGGTTAAAGGTTTAAAATTCCACCATAGGTTAAAACATGTACTAAAATCAGATAATAGGCCCATTATAACAGTTGAGCGATCGTGCTAGAACGACGGAACTCGGGAATGCCTAACACCTTCTCCCGGGTTAACAAAATTCCTTACCCGGATTTCTAGTTCGCGGACTGTAATACAGAGTCAATCTGTTCCTCGATTCGGGATTTGAACCAGTGACTTGGGACACCATAAATTATCCTAAGTGGTGACTCTGAATCTTTAGATAAATAATCCCATTTCGATTGTCACTTTAAGTTGTAAAAAACTCCCTTATACACTCCTTTACGGGGGTGTAGGTAGGAAAAGGAGGTGTGACAGTTACAATTTTCCCTCGAGTAGGGACATACAATTATATTTGACTCCTTTTACGAAGGTCTACACAGTGATACACATTACATGATCCTTTTTTGGAAACCTCCCAAATATAAAGATTTGCTATGACACAATATTTACCGAGTTTATTACTGAATTATTAAATTGATTTTGTTACAGGAAATGCATGATAAGACTGATTATTATTACCGTTTTTAAAAAGGGCATTTTCTTTTGTGATTATTATACAAGCATGTTTTCTGACTTGTCCCCTAGTAAAAACGGTTGTGGTTAAGTATTATTACTCACTGAGCTAGCGACTCACTCCCCGCTATTATTTTTACATAGACAACAGTAGACACAGGCAAGGATTCCGTTAATTAGAGTACACGAGTTGTCAGTTCCTTGTGAGCCCCGTTCGCGTGGGCAAAGATTGTTGTTTATTTGTTATAGTCTATTTCTTAAAACTCTTAAAGTCGCTCTATAGTCATTTTTATGAGTGTCATAGGTATTCATTTATTGATATAGACTTATGATTCGTATTAGACTTTCCTATCGTGTACTTGGAGATGAAGTTAGTATTATTGTGTTGGAAATACTTCGTGAATGAGGATTATAACTTGTTTGGTCGATATAGGTTGGTTGTGTTGTTGATTTCTAAGACAGGTTTATTTTTGGATAGTCCTAAAATAAGGAAAACTGTCTGATTTTCGGTAAATTATCGAAGAGGCTTACTTGGGAGCACTTGCTCCTAAGCGTCGGTCATGATCCTAAATTGGGTCGTGACACCTTTGTGAGTTGATTAAGGTTCCTTTGGCTCATTTTGAACAATTCCTGCAAGCAAGCATATTTCATTAGTTTCCAGGAATACCTTCAAGCATTTTTAGCCTAAAACACAAGTAAAAGAGAGAAAATAATAGGTTAGAATCCCTACTTATCAACTCCCTAAAACTTAAGCTTTTGCTTATACTCAAGCAAATAAGGTAATTCCCACCTCCACTAGAAAAAGGGATATTTCAGCTAGCCTAAGGTGAATCAATCATGCATCAATTGGGACTAACAATTACACTCAACACAAATGAATTATCAACAACACTATGTTATGACCTTTTGAGTACCATAGTTCTATTGTGGCACTAGAGTATCAAGAGTTGACTTAATTCATCAAGGAAGTTTGCTCTATCACGTAGGTCATTGTGGAACCCAAACTCCTCCTCCTCTACTCTCCATGAGAAAATCTCACTTTAGAATATAACACTCAAACACGGATTGTGGAGAAGTACATTCATCTCTCTCAAAAGAATGACAAAAGTCCGGATCTAAGTACCATAAGCTTGCCCCTTATGTAAATCACTACTAATGTAAGCTCACTCAACTCGAAATCATATAGGGCTTTTACGGGAATGTAATGAAGGCTTTTGGATCAAGGTAGGACTTATCGGTATATGATGGCTTCATCTTTCCTTAAGCCCTCCATTTTCTCATTTTGGCTTATACTTTCTTGACTCTTTGAGTTATTTTCTTCCTCCTTAGGGGAACTAGATAGACACATTGTCACTCTTTCTTGCTCATGACAATAATTGTTTTCTTTTCTAATCATTTCATGCCTTTCATCATTGTTTTCTTTGAATCCCTTCAACTTTCTTCCTTATTCACTTTCTTTTTGACATATTTCTTTTTGGACTTTCTTTCTTTTCTTTGACTTCCCTATTCTTCATTTCTTTTTGTTCTTTGTACCTTTTATCGCTTTCACATTTCTCGTATATCCCCCAAACTTATGCTTTTGCCAATTGTCTATAAATAATGCCAAGGAAAGATCGGGTGCCAAGAGAGTGTCATTATAGAACGGATAAAGGCTTGTAACGTGGTTATTGAAAGAAAAAGGGCTTCGGCTCAAAGGGGTTGACTAGGGATATCACATTGGCAGGCTACAGAAGCTTTCAAGTTTCAAATTTGATCAAGGAGAGCCTACAATCATTTCTCAAGTCGAGCTACACTTAGAATTTTGTCTAGACAAACATTTAGGCAAGTTCTAGACTTATTGGCACAAAACTTGGACTTGCAATTCAATACCTCACCCCTCAAGCTGATGGATTGTTAAAGAGAACAGAGTCAAGGGCCCACAACAACCCAAGCTAAGATTGAACATCACAAAAGGCTCAAAGAAATCACTCGATAATTGTTTTTGTCAACACAAAAGTCTAAATGTCACAACTAGAGCTATTCTTTGCCAATCAACTTGTTTCTAACCATAAGGTCGAAGGTAAATGTGTTAGTACCAAGTGAAGCCTACTTGAGACACTTTTATTCATTACTACTGTATATACCAAAACATAAAGAAAACGGACTCAATCCCTTAAGAAGGTTGACATGTCATCCATCATTGGGAAGAGCCACTCGGTTCACACAACATCCAGCTTTAAAAGAACCATGGCATTAAGGAAACCAAAGGCTTATTGTTCACATAAAACGTAAAAAAGAAGCTAACAACTTAAAAAGAACCTACTAAAGGAAATAAGAAGCTATGCTACTAAGGAAAAACAATGAAAGAAGTTATGAAGTAAACTACGAAAAGTAAACTGAATATGTACAAAATGAAGTAAAACGAATATATACATAATGGAAATGAATATATACATCGAATGGTAAAAATATATACATAACAAAAGTGAAAATAAAGATAAATAAAGATAAAGAAAAATAGTATAATGGTTATGACATACCAAATGTCATAAAATCAAAATGGACCACCCCCCTTCCCCAATGAAAGATAGCATTGTCCTCAATGCTAATAACAAATAAGAATAGGGAAAATGGGTAGAGAGTAAAGAGAACTCCCTATGTGGTCTATGTCTGCATTGGGTCCTCAACATCAGCACCCTCCGTATCCTCTAACTAGATCTCCACACCCTCTGATTGGGGGATTACAGGGTTGTTGAGCATCTGAATCAGCTCCTCAGCAGTGCGTGATGTTGCAGCTGGCTCCTCAGACTGGCCGGTTGTTGCCCCTGGTGCCTCAGGCTCTGCTGCATGTGCTGTTGGGATTGTCTCCTCCATGAGAAGGTCCATTGGGGATTTGTTGGGACTAGACTTCCGGTTGTGCTTGCACGGAGTTTCGTTCAGAAGCTTCCCCAGAGGGGACATACTCACTAGTCTTAGAAGTGTCTGAGGCTCTACTGGGGGTTGCTTTCTTATTGATAACTCGTTGAAGTGCGAGAGGCAAGCTGCTTTTACCTTTGCCCCGACCTCGGGAGGGTTTTGCCCTCCCTTTTGAAGTATCACCTTAACTACATGAATGCATCATTGTCTGCAACACACAAGTAGTGAAAGTCAGTTAGAATTGGGATTCAACATGTGTTATTGAATTACAATTGAAAAGAAAGACACTAATTCTCAGAACAGGGCAGTGCAGACCTCACAAAAGTGAGTGCAGCCGCGGACTGCCCATCACGGATAGCATAAAATTGAATGTGGCCGCGGAATGCTCATCATGGACCGCACAATTTTGAATGTGGTCACGGAGATACCAGGTTCAGACTACTGGTTCTCTGAAGATAACCAACCGTGGACCGCACAAAATTAAGTGCGGCCGCAAAAAACCAACCGCGGACCGCACAAAATTGAGTGTGGCCACACAATCTAAGCAATTAAAAGTGCCTTGAAACTAGGGTATCGCGAACCACACAATCTTGTATGCGGCCGATACCCTATTGCGGACTGCACAAAAATGTGTGCGGCCGCAAAATTCGAATCATATCGGCACTGAGGTACGATTAATATTAGGGTTTTCACTAATTAGGCATGATTTATGGCAATTAGACAATAAAAGCTACTACCCCAACCCCCATTATGCATTCAAACACTACCCATATATTTCTAAGCACGATTTAAGCATCAATTCGACATATTTGACATGAACCTAACCCTAGCTAAAGAAGAAAACTAAAACAATGAGAAAAGAAAAGAGAAAGATGAAAATAATTCATTGAAATGAACATACCAGTTGTACAGTGCCTTGAAAGATGAGATTGAAAACAAGGAAGTGCACTGTGCTTTAGGCTTGCTTGAAAGGTCAGAGTGTGTAAAGTGTATATAGTTTCAAGATGTCCTATTTATACTCTGACCCCAGTGATCCACCGACTTACCTGAGTGCGGCCGCACAATTTTGGTGCGGTCCGCACTCTTTTGGTGCGGTCCGCACTCTTTACTTTTTGTAGCTCAGCATCAGCTTTATTAGTGCGATCCACATAAAAATGGTTGCGGTCGCACAATTTGTGCGGACCGCAAAATTTTGGGCGCGGCCGCGAACTATTAAAGGATTTTGTCAAGCCAAACTTCAGAGAGTTAGCATTTTCCACATTTTGGGAGACCGCACACAAAATTGTGCGGCCACAAAGTGCTTATGCGGTACACATAATTCTGGCGCGATCCGCACAATTTCACCTCTTAGCCAAATTTTTCCTTGTCAATTTCCTGCACTGCACAACCAATTCCTACATACACTTCACAACCACTTAGTCCAAAACAATTCCTAATCTAAGAAGAAAATCAAAAGAAAGAAAAACACATGAGTTTGCCTCCCAAGAAGCGCCTGACTTAACGTCGCGGCATGACGCATGTTACCATCATTCATTTGAAATGGATCAATTCCACAACGTGGCCATCATCAACCTTACTAAGGTAGTGCTTCACCCGGTGCCCATTGACTCTAAATATCTCACAATTCTTGTTTTTAAAATATAGAGCACCAAAAAGAGTCACATGCACCACTTCAAAGGGACCGCTCCACTTTGACTTTAGCTTTCCCGAAAACATCCATAACCGAGTGTTGAATAAGAGAACAAGGTCACCTTCTTTGAACTCTCTGTTATGGATATACTTATCATGTAGGTACTTCATCTTATCCTTATACAAGGACGAACTGGAGTAAGCATGGAACCGGAACTCATCAAGTTCATTCAATTGCTCCACCCAAAGGTTGGTAGCTACATACCACTCAAGGTTTAATTTCTTCAACTCCCACATGGCCTTAAGCTCTAATTCCACTGGGAGGTGACATGCTTTCCCGAACACCAACCGATAAGGAGACATACCAATTGAAGTCTTGTAAGTTGTTCTATAGGCCCATAGAGCATCGTCAAGTTTCCTTAACCAATCAGTCCGATTTGCATTGACAGTCTTGGATAGAATACTCTTGATCTCCCTGTTGGAGACTTCAACCTGTCCACTTGCCTGGGGGTGATAAGGGGTTGACACTTTGTGAGTGACACCATACTTGGAGAGTAGAGTGTCGAAAGCTTTGTTGCAAAAATGAGAACCCCCATCACTAATGATGATCTTTGGGCTGCCGAACCTTGTGAATATGTTTTTCTTCAAGAAAGTCACCACACTCCGTGCTTCATTGTTGGGCAAAACCACAACTTCAACCCATTTGGAAACGTAATCCACAACAACAAAAATATATGTGTTCCCACACGAACTCACAAATGGACTCATAAAGTCGATGCCCCATACATCAAAAATATCAATCTCAAGGATGGTAGTGAGAGGCATCTCATTCTTTTTGGAAATCCCACCAGCCCTTTGGCAATCATCACAACGCTTAACGAGCTCACGAGCGTCTTTGTACAAGGTGGGCCAATAGAATCCACAACTTAGGACCTTTGTAGCAGTTCTAGCCCCACCATGGTGACCATCATAGGGAGAAGAATGGCAAGCTTCAAGAATACCCAATTGCTCTTCTTCTGGAACACATCTCTAGATAACACCATCAGTGCAAATTTTGAAAAGATATGGCTTGTCCCAACAATAATCCAAGCAGTCCCGTTTGAGCTTCTTCCTTTGGTTTTAGGAGAGCTCATTGGGGACAATTCTGCTAACAAAATAGTTAGTCACATCAGCGAACCAAGGAATCCCGGTCAAAGACATGGAAAGGAGTTGTTCATCCGGAAACAAATCATTGATCTCAAGGCCATCGTGGGGCCTCCCCTCCTCTTCCAAACGGGACAAATTGTCCGCCACTTGATTCTCACTCCCTTTTCGGTCTATGATTTCAAGATCAAATTCTTGTAGAAGAAGTACCCTCCACATCAATCTATCCTTTGAATCCTTTTTACTCATCAAATAACGAAGCGCCACGTGATCGGTGTGAACAATCACTTTGGTACCCATGAGGCATGGGCGAAACTTTTCCATAGCAAAGACAATGGCTAAGAGTTCTTTCTCGGTCACCGTATAGTTGACTTGTGTGTCTTTCATGGTCTTATTAGCATAGTAGACCGGACGGAATATCTTATTGATTCTTTTCCCCAATACTGCTCCTACCGCCACGTCGCTAACATCACACATGAGCTCAAATGGTAAGCTCCAATTTGGTGCGGTAATGATGGGAGTGGTAGTCAAGTTATACTTGAGTAGCTCAAATGCCTTCATAAAATCATCATTGAAAACAAATTTGGCATCTTTTTCCAACAACTTTCACAAGCGGTTCACCACCTTTGAGAGATCCTTGATGAACCGACGGTAAAACCCTATGTGAACTAGAAAGCTCCTCACTCCTTTGATGGAAGTAAGAGGAGGGAGTTTTGATATCACTTCAATTTTTGCTTTATCCACTTCAATACCATTCTTGGAGATCTTGTGGCTGAGGACAATGTCCTTCTCGACCATAAAGTGACACTTCTCCCAACTAAGCACCAAGTTGGTCTTTTCACAACATGGCAATACCTTATCAAGATTATCCAAATACTCTTCAAAAGAATCCCCCACAATAAAAAAAAATCATCCATGAAAACCTCGAGGAAGTCCTCTACCATATCCGTGAATATTTCTATCATACACTGCTAAAAAATAGTCGGTGCATTACATAAACCAAATGGCATCCTTGAGAATGCAAATGTGTCATACGGACAAGTGAAGGTGGTCTTTTCTTGGTCTTCAGGTGCAATATTCGGAATACCCATCTAAGAAGCAATAATAAGCATGTCCGACTAGCCTATCCAACATCTGATCAAGAAATGAAAGCGAAAAATGGTCTCTCCGAGTCACTTTGTTGAGCTTCCTATAGTCCATGCATACTCTCCAACCGGTGACAGTTCTTGTGGGGATCAACTCATTGTTGTCATTTGTAATCGCAGTCATGCCCCTTTCTTTGGGACACATTGTACCTGTGAAGTTCATGAACTATCAGAAATGGGGTAGGCAACCCCAACATCCAACCACTTGATGATCTCTTTCTTGACTACCTCTTGCATGGCCTCATTCAACCTTCTTTGATGTTCCACTGAGGGTTTGGCATCCTCCTCCAATATGATTTTGTGCATGCAAAAGGCGGGTCTTATACCCCAAATATCCTCCAATATCCAACCTATTGCCTTCTTCCTCCTTTGGAGCACCACAAGGGTTGAATCTACTTGCACATTAGTTAAACACGAGGAAAAAATAAAAGGTAAAGTGGAACAAGGGCCTAAGAACTCATACCTGAGGTGTGAAGGCAAGGTCTTCAACTCTAATGTAGGAGGCTCCTCGATTGAGGGCTTTGTTGGCGGAGTCTTCTGGTTCTCAATGTCCAAGGAAAGTTTTTGGGGCTCATATGTATATGAACCTATTCCTTGCAAAGCATTGACACATTCTACCAAGCCTTCCTTCTCATACTCATCATGATTCAATAACACAACTTGCAAAGGGTCTTCAACATTCATCACAACACTTATGTCATCAACAATTACTTCGGTTACAAGATCCACAAACGAACACACTTCGTTGCTATTAGGCTGCCTCATTAACTTGCAAACATGGAACACAACTTTTTCATCGCCTACCCGAAAGGTGAGCTCCCCAGCTTCCACATCAACTAAGGCCTTCCCTGTATCTAGGAAAGGTCTCCCCAATATGATTGGCACCTAGTAGTCAACCTCACAGTCAAGTATCATAAAATCTGCGGGAAGTATGAACTTGTCGACCCGAACTGACACATCATCAAATATCCCCAATGGCCTCTTCATTGTCCGGTCCGCCATTTGCAACCTTATGGATGTGGTTCTTGGTTTCCCAATTCCCAATGTCTTGAATACGGAATAGGTCATCAATTTAATGCTTGCCCCCAAGTCACACAAAGCTTTGGCAAAATCGGCACCACCAATAGTGCATGGGATTGTAAAGGCATCGGGGTCTTCTAGCTTTGGAGCCATGGAGTGCACAGTGCCCAATGGCACTCACTTGATGTGTCATTTTGATCATTTCACAGTTCATTGATCTTTTCTTTGTTACCAAGTCCTTCATGAACTTGGCATATGCCTGCATTTGTTCTAAGGCTTCAACCAATGGCACATTTATAGACAAACTTTTCATCATATCAATGAATTTCTTGAATTGATTCTCATTGTATTTATTTGCAAGCCTTTGAGGATATGGTGAAGGAGGCCTAGGAAAAGGAGCATTGGCTTTGTGCGCTACCGGATCCGGTATGTCTATCACATGTCCCCTAGACGGGTTCACATCATCTTGTGTCTCCTCCACATTTTCATCAATGTCTATCCTCACCTCATCATTTACTTAAACATCATTGCTTGTCTCATCATCATCTTGCATCACCACATCATCATTCACAATCTTCCTTAAGTTTGAGGTACTATCAACTCCATGTTTCCCACTTCTTGTAGTCACCGCCATAGCATGCCCCGTATTGTTCCCACCCTTTGGGTTTACTACTGTATCACTTGGTAGTGTCCCCTTAGGGTGAGTATTCAAAGCTTGAGAAATTTGGCCAAGTTGGACTTCCAAGTTGCGGATAGAAGTATTGTAGGAGGATAATTGGGCATCGGAGTCGGCATTTTTCTTCATCATTTGCTCGAACATGGTTTCAATCTGTCCCATCTCATTGTTGGAAGAACTAGGACCTTGTGACGGATATGGAGGCAGGTTGTTCGGTTGTTGATACATTGGGGGGCCTTTGAAAGCCCGACCCCTGATTTCCTTGATTATTGTTGTTCCAACCCCTTGATTGTTATTGCCTCCCCAATTACTATTATTGTTGCCACTATTCCAATTTCCTTGTTGACCTTGATTGCCCCAATTTCCTTGGTTTCCCTGTGATCTCCACTGTTGTTGATTCGGATCATTGCCCCGTTGACCTTGATAGTTGTTGATATATTGAACCTCTTCACTTTGATCATCATATGAATCATCTTGATTGTACCCACTACCACTTTGCTCTAATTGATCCGGATTGTTTTGAACTTGTGGACCTCGTTGCCTTCTCTTGTTAACCATCATGTTCACTCCTTCCATGGCATTTACTTGTTTTGGCCCTTGAACTTGTTGAAGCTGAGCTTTGGACAATTGGTTCATGGTAGTTGTCAACTCGGCTATAGCTTGCCTGTGGTCATATAGCTCCTTGTGTAGGTGAATAATATTAGGGTCACCTTATCGCACATTGGCTCTACTTTTCCACGACGAAGAGGTATCTGATATCTCATCAAGTATCTTACATGCTTCGGTATATAGCGTGTTCATAATGTTCCCCCAGCGAGTTGGTTAACCACATATTGGTTTGTTGTGTTGATTCCTTGGTAGAATGTTTGTTGGATCATAGCTTCGGTCATATCATTATTCAGATATTCTTTAACCATGGTCCAATACCTTTCCCAAATCTCATGTAACAGTTCATTTGGCTCTTGTTTAAAAGCAAGGATCTTATATCTTAGTGTTGCTATATGTCCCAAAGAAAAGAACTTTGCAATGAACTTCTCGGCCGACTCATCCCAAGTGTGTATGGAATGGTTGGGTAACCTTTTTAGCCAATCCAAAGACTTCCCCCTTAGAGAAAATGGGAAAATCCTTAACCTCAACGCATCCTCGGAGACATTAGTCTGCTTGCTTCCCTAGCACGTGTCAACAAAACCTTTGAGATGCTTATCGATGTTTTGGTGTGGAGCTCCGGTAAAAAAAAACCTATGTTCCAACAGTGTAAGCATGACATTGGTTATTTGAAAGTTTCCCGCCCTAATCTGGGGCGGTACTATTGCACTCGCATAGCCTTCATTTGGTAACACCCTGTATGCTGCCCTTGGAGGAGGTGGGGGAGGATTTGGGATGTTTTCATTACGTGGGCGGCCTCTCCTTTGTACTTGAGGTTCGGGTTGTATCTCATCCACTTGATCATCATCTACCTCCTCCCCCAATGGAAAATTTCTGAGGGCTTCGTCGTTAAGAGCCATTTGGTACCTAAAAGCAATTCACACACAAAATTAGAAAAATGGAAGGAAAGAAAAACAAAACACGCAAATACTTAGATAAATAGCTAAGACTGTCCAACTCCCTGGCAAGGGAGCCAAAAATTAATCGGGTCCAAGCCTGCACTACTAATGAGTTGAGAGGGTGGTCGATGCAGTTTTAACCCAACTAGGTCGGGATCGAATCCACAAGGAGTTAATATTTGGAATTAGTTTTATATCTAAGCTAGATACAGGCTTTGAGTCTAATTACACTTCCACAAGTTTTGGGTGTGATTTCTACTTCTAACTTTACTCTATTGTATGTAATGATTGATACTAAGCACAATATTTTTTTTATTGATTTTCACGAGTTTAAAGAGACTAGGGTAATGACTTCTACCTAGGTGGATATCTAACGGGTAGCAAGAATCTAGGGTAAGCTTGATTAGTTGGGGTCGTAATATAGCTATCATACCCGGTACTCACTCTATACCTCTCGGTAGTTTGAGTGATTTTGCCCAAATTGGCTTTCTCAAGTCCAAATGGGTATTCATGCAATTCAAGTGATATTAGCTCAAGTCGAGTATTACTATCTCTAGGTTTAACCCTTTAGTTGGGGCTATCAATTTCTTGAGTTCACCCCAATTCCTTGTTAGCCTAGTTTTCCTAGACTTAGTCCTTCTTTCTCAAGTAGAGACTAAGTCATAAAGGCATGAATCAATGTTTGCAACCATTAATTCTATAGTTCTACCAAAAACTAGGCTAAACATCACTAACCCATTCACATTCAACCCCTAAAATTAAATATCCATCAAATACCCATACAAGGATTAGGTCACAACCCTAGATATGGGTTTAGATACTCATAGAAATAACAGAAATTAAAGATGAAATGAAGATAAATATTAAAGGATAAAAATCTAATGTTAAAAAATGAATCTAGTACAAAATTTCCCAAAACAAAAAACTCAGTTGTCTCATGTGCTCCTCCAATACATTACATGACCTAAAAATCACAAAAGGTTCTATTTATAATAAGCTGAAAATATTTAACAAAAATAACCCTACTGCTTTCGCGGCAGCACAATTCTGAGTGTGGTCCGCGTTCTTCAATTTTGGATCTGGGTTGAGCTGAGCTTTCATGGGCCGCATAATTCCGATTGCAGCCGCACAAGGGACTTCTACGGCCGCACAATTCTGACGCGGACCGCACTTCTCTCTTTTGCTCAAATTGTAAACTCTGTGAACCTCAGTCATCGCGGTCCGCGTAATTTCAATCGTGACCGCACAGGGACTTTCGCAGCCGCACATTTCTAGTGCGGTCCACGCTAATCTTTTATCCCAAAAATCACACTCTCTGAATCTCCCTTATGTGAACTGCATATTATGCTCACGGCCGCATCATGGCTTTCGCGGCCGCACAATATCTGTGCGGTCCGCGCTTCAGAATTCTTTTCCCAGCCTTGGTTTTTATTCAACTTTTAACTTCTTTATGAGTTGATTAAGGTTCCTTTGGCTCATTTTGAACAATTTCTACAAGCAAGCATATTTCATTAGTTTCCGGGAATACCTTCAAGCATTTGTAGCCTAAAATACAAGTAAAAGAGAGCAAATAATAGGTTAAAATTCCTACTTATCACCAAATGACCCCTTATGGTTTTACACTTTAGGTTGGGGTTGGTTTAGATCTAACTATCTATACTACATTAAAAGCATGAAGCTCCTTAGAGAAATGTTGTTCGCCTTACTCTTTCAAAACAGATTTCATACCGGACAAATTTGTCATTTAATTATTTTTTCCTACAATTTAGGAGTTTGATATCAACTATAATTGTAATGACTTGATCGGTCTTTTTGAGCCCTAGTGCGTCGTTAGGCGGTATAAGGCCTTGAGTAACTTCACTTCATGTATTATGACTTGTACGTGTGGTCGAAATTAGATTTTGGAAAGTTCAGAGTTGATTCGGATAGAAAATTTTTAATTCGGAAGCTTGAAGTTAGAAGAGTTGACTAAGTTTTGACTTTTGAGTAAATGACCTCAGAATTAGGATTTGAAGGTTCCAATAGGTTCGTATGATGAGTTTTGACTTAGGCATATGTCCGAGTTGAGTATCAGGTAGTCCGGGATCATTTCAGTGCTTATTATGGAAAGTTGGCATTTTGAAAGTTTAAGAATTTCTTAAGTTTAACTTGAAGTGGAATTTGGTATTATCGATGTTCGTTTGAGGGTCTGGGCCTTGAAATAGATTTGTGTCATGATTTTTGACTTGTGCATAAAGTTCAGCGCCATTCCGGGATGTTTAAGTATAATTAGAATGCGTTCGTCAAAGTTTGAGTGTTTGAAAGTTGAAAGGAATGGTTCGATCGTCGATTCATAATTTTGATATTGTTTGGTGTGATATGAGGCTTCGAGCGGGTTCGTGTTATGTTCTGGGATTGGTTGGTGTGATTGGACGGGGTCCCGGGGGCATCGGGTATGTTTCGGACCAAGTTTGAATTATTTATTGTAGCTGGTTGCGATGTCTGGTTTTGTTCTTTGGGAACGTGAAGGGATTCAAGCGTTCGCAGAGAAGGATTTTGGGAATGTTGGGATTTACTCATCGCGAACGCCACACAGGGGTCGCGAACGCAGAGAAAAGCCTGAGGCAACCTATGCGAACGTGATATGGAGTTCGCAAACGCGAAGAAAGAAAGGGAGCTGGGCCCTTGAGACATTTAGCCTTCGCAAACACGATGCATTTAACACGAACGTGACGTGAAGATCGTGAATGTATAGAGTAAACTTTGGGCAGCCGAATTTTAGCCTTCGCGATCGCGAAGATGACCCCACGATCGTAAAGAAGAATGGGCCCGGGCAGACTTGATTTTATACGGGATTTGGTCCATTTTCTTTCATTCACTCGGTTGGGGCAATTTTTGGAGAGCTTCAAGGGGAGATTTTTGTCATCTATGACAAGGTAAGTAATTCCCACATAATGTTAGTGAAATACATGGATAATATATGGATTTAAAAATGAAAAGTTATGGAAATTGTGGGATTTTGGTAGAAAAACCTAGAATTTATATTTTTGGATTTTGATCAAGAAATTGGATATGGAATTGAGAATAAGGAAAAAAATGCTCTCTTCTCTCTCATGCAAAAACAGTAAAAACTTGAAGCCAAAACCCTATGTCAATGGTCTCTCTAGGCTGCGGCCAGCCTCCTCCAATGGCTGGTCTGCCTCTCCAACCTTCCCCCATCATTCCTAACCCTACTACACAATCAAAAAACACCCTTGGATTACTCCCACATACTAAAACCAGTCACGCTGAATGCTCATGTTAATGTGAACCCTAGTTCTAGCGTGACAGTTGATCCAGTTCCTCTTCGATGTGCATCCTTTGTAAATGGACAACCAGTGGTGAAGTTTATTGAAGCTGAAGTTGATCGTATGAATGTCATTGAAGGACTTCAATATACTGTCGTGTGTAAGTTCTCCTATGTCTGGCTTGAACTCCTAGAATTACGTAGGATTGTGCCTGCACAATGTGGAATCAAAGGTGAATGTAACATTGGGTATCTTAGAGATAGGCATGTTTTGATTAGGTTGACATTGTGGGAAGATTTTATAAATTTTACGTCAAAAAGTGTTTATTATGTGAATGGTAAAGATGGTTATGAATACCAACTTAGAACACTGATCTATGATGCTAAATTTAAAGCCGGGGAAGAAACACCAAAGTTTATGGCATGGATTTCTTTTCCAAACCTACTACCTACTTTCTTCATTAAAGAATGCCTTTTCTCTTTAGCCACAGCTGTGGGGAAGCCTTTACATTTGGATATGGCTGCTATAAATAAGACTCGACCTAACTGTGCAAGAGTTAAGGTACTTGTCGATCTATTTGCTGACCTACCAAAGAAGGTACGTATAGACATTGAGAATGAAGCTACTGGGGAAACTCGTACTGAATGGGTGAAGATCAATTATGACTATCTACCTAATTATTTCAAGACTTGCAAATTATAAGGGCATGATGAGTTTGAGTGTTGGCATATTCATCCAGAATTAATGGAGAGCAAAGACAATGGCAAGGAAGTTGTGCATGATGAGCAAGATGATGAAGTTGCTTATCAAAATGGGCAGAAGAAGAAGAAGAACAATATGAATCAGAACAATGTGAATCAGCCTCTCATGATCTTATCGAGTGGTAAAGTTGTTGAAAGCATGGGTGAACAATGTAAGGAGGTTCATGATAACTGTGTGAAGAAAACTGGGCAGCAGGAGGAAAATAAGGAGTCTAAAGTAAAGGAGTCGACTGGAAGGGAGAAGTTGTTGGAAAGGACAAGGTTAATAATATTGTGACAACTATAACAAATTTTCCTTATTAGAGGAAGGAGAGAAGGAAATTCAAAAACAAATTAAGAAAGAGGCAGTGGAAAAGGTGTTAAATAAGGAGCAGTGTAAGAATTCAACTCATGAGGTAAATCCTACTCCTTTTGGGAAAACCTCTCCGCGTAAGGATTCAACTCAAGGCATAGCTAAAGACATCCCATTCCTAATCCTAGTGTAGCTGGGAATGAAAATTTGAACAAGAATCCACTATTGAGTGGGTTCACAGAAGATTTGGCACAAATAAAGAAGAATTGAGGAAGATGAATGTAACCCTTAATCATTCTTTCCTGGAAGTTCCATCACAAACATATGAAGATTCAAAGGATATGGAGGACAATTTGGACGTTAGTTCTAGTACAAAGCTATGGAGTTATGAAGTAAAGAGTATGGAGAAGGTTGTTGATGCAAAGTTGAGTCCCAAAAACAAAGGAGAAAGACATAACAAGTAGGAAGATTTGACAGCAAATTTAAACCCTAATTCTACTGTAAACCCTAGGAATTCAAAAACTAAGGTTGATGATAAGGAAGGGGCTGGGCAACCAACAACTATTCCAATGAAAGGAACTGGTCAAGAATCACAAAAGGAGCTGGTTTCATAGGTGGATCGAAGAGTAAGGCTTCGGCTAAGAAAAGCATCAATGAGACAGTAAACCCTAGTAGTGATTCTCAGGTGTTGTCTATTGTTGACAGTGATCAGGTGGAGGTTTCAGCTGGGATTAATCATGGGAATGATCATATTGAAGTACTAGACCATAAAGATAGGTCTCCTAACCAAACAGTTGTTAGGGAGATGGGTCAAGGCAATGGAACCGTAATTTCAGGGTTTGCTTCTACAGTTAACCCTAGCTTGGGAGATGTCTATAAGTTGCAATTCAGGGCTATTCAAGAAGCAGTGGAGACTAGGGAGATCGATACTGAAGTGTTGAAGGAGGCTACAAGAAAGTCAGTTAAGGACTTGGCTCCTATTGGTAGAAACATGGAAGCTGGACAAAGTAACAATGATATACAATTAGTTGATGCTGTTATTGATGATCTTGGCATATTAGCTAGGAAAACTTTCAATGTCACTAGTGGAATCTTAGCTAAAGGATTTCTGCTCAATAATAAGGGTCAAAGGGATTTGGGAATGATTGCCAAAAAATCATGAACCAAATCCTTTATCCCTTCAGGTGGTTGAAGGTGCACAAGGAGATGAGGAAGATTTGGGGGAGGACATAGAAGAAGAATCTACAGATGCCAACTTCAAACAAGTAGTAAGGGATGGTGACATATCCCTTTTGATTGTGGATAAGAAAAAATCATAAACAAAACATACAAGGAGACAGAAGAAGGACAACAAAGACAGAGTGCCTCTAAGGGTGCACCCAAAAAGGAGTGTGATTTATACTTCCAAATAATCTTATGTATAATGCTTTAGTATGGAATGTGAGGTCGATAACACTCATAAGGCTTTCAATAGGTTACTTAAACTACACAGAAAGTACAATTTCTATTTAATAGGCTTGACAGAACATTGGCAAGACATTAGCAAACTGGAGGAGTACAGAAAAAAGTTGGGGTTACATTCTGCTTATTCAAATATGAATGGAAAATTTGGGCTTTGTATATGAAGATATCGATGTAGATATTGTAATGAACATGCAACAACAAATGACACTGAAGTTGTTTCATAGGAATTCGAACAAGGAGATCTACGTAACTCTTGTATATGCCAAATGTGATGCTATTGAAAGAATTGAGCTATGGGACTCAATGTACCATTTATCTTCGAATATGAAATCCCTTTGGCTTGTTGGAGGGGATTTCAATGTGATATTATCTGAGAAGGAGAAGTATGGGGCCCGTCCTGTGTATTTGAGTGAAGTGGAAGACTTTGTACATTGTGTGGATACATGCGAACTATATGATCTTGGCTTCAAAGGGAGTTTACATACTTGGTGGAATGGAAGGTCGGAATAGATTGCATCTTCAAAAGGCTTGATAGGTTCTTTGCAAATCAGGAATTCCTTGATTTATTCCCAACTTTAGAAGTTGAGCATCTCGTCAAGGATGGGTCTGATCATGCACTTCTTCTATTGTCTTGTAATATTGACACTGTCCAGGTGAAGAAGCCTTTTAAGTTTCTCAATTTTTGAGCTAAACATGAGTCCTTTTTGAAAGTGATAAAGGAGAATTAGGTAACTGATACTATGGAAAATCCATTCATCATGTTTCAAAGTAAGTTGAAGAAAGTAAAGTCAGCACTGGCAACCTGGAGTAAGGAAACTTTTGGAGATATTTTCAAACAAATTGCAGCATTGGAGGATGTCATAAAGGTTCATGAAATTGAATTTGAATTGAATCCAACAGTCCAGAATAGGGCTAAATTGCACAAGGTAGAAGCTGACCTCATAAGGTTCTATCATCTTGAAGAAGAACTTTGGAGACAAAAGGCTGGAATGCAATGGTTTCAGGATGGAGACAGGAATACTAAGTTTTTTCATGCTCATGTGAGGGGAAAGAGGAAAAGACTACAACTACCAAGAATCTTAGATAACAATGGGAATTGTCTTAACACACAAGAAGCCATGGCAGGGGAGACATTGGACTTCTTCCATGCTCAATTCACTGAAGAGAGGGTTCCCACCAACTATGACATCATCCAGCATGTACCTAAGTTGGTGTCTAATGAGCATAAGGAATTATTGTGGCAAGAACCATCCATGGAAGAGGTTAAGGTAGTTGTATTTGGTCTAAATAGTAACAGTACTAGTGGTCCAGATGTATTCGATGTACATTTCTTTCAGGCTATTTGGGAGATTATTGGTGAAGATGTGTTGCATATGGTGAGAGCTTTCTTTTGTGGTGCAGAAGTACCAAAATTCATCACACATACAAACCTTGTATTGCTTCCAAAGAAGAAGAATGTGGTAACATTTTCAAACATGAGACTAATCAGTTTGAGCAACTTTTCCAACAAGATCATTTCTATAGTGATTCATGAGAGGTTAGTAGAGCTTCTTCCTTCCCTAATCTCTCCTAATCAGGCTGGATTTGTTAAGGGAAGGAGTATAGTGGAAAATATTCTACTTACTCAGGAGATCATAACTGATATAAAATTGAGAGGGAAGCCAACCAATGTGGTGATCAAATTAGATATGGCATAGGCTTGTGATAGAGTGTCATGGTTGTTCTCGACAAAGGTCTTGAGGTAGATGGGGTTTGGAGAGATTTTCATTGACATGATATTCAGATAAGTATCCAACAATTAGTATTCAGTACTATTGAATGGGCAGGCTAATGGATTTTTCAAATCTTCAAGGGGTGTCAAGCAAGGAGGTCCTTTATCTCCTACCTTATTCATTCTAGCAGTAGAGGTGCTTGGGAGAGCATTGGATACTTTATTAGATAATCCAGATTTCATAGGCTTTGGTATGCCAAAGTGGTGCCGCAACACCAACTACTTATCCTATGCAGATGATACAATCATTTTCTGCTCTTCTCACTATGGGGCAGTCCAGCTTGTCATGAATGTTTGGGATATTATGAGGCAGGAAAATCAACAAAGAAAAATCTTCCTTTTATAAGCATGAAGGAGCACCAGTAGATGAAATGAATATTATCCACTTGATCTCAGAGTTTCAAAGACATTTTTTCCCTTGCGACCAAAAACACTCACGCAAGTGTATGCGATCGCCAAGTAATAGAGTAGTGAGTAGAGTATCGTTCCCACAAAGACTTATGATTAACTTTTGACTGATTTAAACTCAAATAACTTATCGATTCAAGAGATTTCTCACAAAATAAAGAAGTGACTAATTTACTACCTAAAATTATCAAGCAATGAATTAACTAGAAATCAACCAAAACAAATAAACAATTTCGATTAACAATCGGGAGGAGAGAATATTCCAGGGTCACGGGTTAGCTAACAATCGTGTTGCGTTCTTGGCTTAAAATGACTAATTGATTTATCTGGATTGTTGATTGACAAGGTTGATATTACTCATAAGAATCTGTCGAATCCTTACTCGCCTATTCAAGTTAACTTAATACCTATATGTCTATGGAATTAAGATTAACAAGAATGCATTTACAATTTTTGTATTTCAACCAAGCAAGGCAATTAGGTATATGTCTATCCTAATTGTGAATCTATTCCCCGATGCACGGGTTCAAGAACTTAGAGTTTGATCTAGAAATTATGGACCGGAAAGGTAGTGAGAATCAAGTGGCGGACCACTTGCCCCGTTTGGAGGAGAAGGGGAGGCCTGGTGATGGCCTTGAGATCAATGATTCATTTCCCAACGAACAACTCCTTGCGGTGTCAATGAATGATATGCCATGGTTTGCCGATGTTGCCAATTACATTGTGATTGGAGTAATCCCGTATGAGCTCTCTTCTAACCAAAGGAAGAAGCTCAAGCGAGATACTTTGGATTTCTATTGGGATGAGCCATACTTGTTCAAGATTTGCACGGATGGTGTGAATAATTCCCGGCAGAAGAACAATTGAGTATCTTAGAGGCTTGCCATTCTTCACCCTATGGTGGCCATCATGGTGGGGTGAGGACCGCCTCAAAAGTTCTTAGTTGTGGATTCTATTGTCCCACCTTGTTCAATGATGCGGGTGATTTTGTAAAGAGGTGTGACGATTGCCAAAGAACGGGCGGAATTTCAAAAAGGGATGAGATGCCTCTCAATACCATTTTTGAAGTGGATATCTTTGATGTTTGGGGCATCGATTTCATGGGTCTATTTGTTAGCGCTTGTGGGAATACTTACATTCTCGTGGCAGTTGACTATGTCTCAAAATGGGTTGAAGTCATGACTTTGCCTAACAATGAAGCCTAGAGTGTTGTTGCATTTCTTAAAAATAGCATCTTCACAAAGTTTGGCACTCTTCGTGCGATTATTAGTGATGGGGGGTCTCACTTTTGCAATAAAGCTTTCGACACATTGCTTTCCAAGTACGGTGTCAATCATAAGGTTTTGACCCCTTATCATCCTCACGCTAGTGATCAAGTGGAAGTCTCCAACAGAGAAATCAAAAGTATCATGTCAAAGACGGTCAATACAAATAGGACTGATTGGTCAAAGAAGTTGGATGACGCTCTATAGGCTTATCGGACGGCTTACAAAACTCCGATTGGGATGTCTCTATATCGGTTGGTATTTGGGAAAGCATGCCATCTTCCGGTTAAGTTAGAGCACAAGGCCATGTGGGCTTTGAGGAAGTTGAATCTTGAATGGGATGTTGCAGCTAATCTTCATGTTGAACAACTCAATGAACTCGATGAATTTAGATTCCATGCCTACTCCAGTTCGTCCTTGTATAAGGATAAGATGAAGTACCTTCATGACAAATATGCTCGTGGAAAGGAGTTCAACATAGGTGATTTGATTCTCTTGTTCAACTCCTGGTTACGTCTGTTTTCGAAAAAGCTCAAATCCAAATAGAGTGGACCGTTTGAAGTTGTGTTTGTGACCCCTTTTGGTGCTCTTGATTTGAAAAATAAAAATGGTGAAGTCTTCAGAGTTAATGGGCACCGGGTCAAGCATTATCTTGGAAAGTTTGATGACAACCACGTGGTGGCTCTCCTTCATCTCAAGTGATGTGATGGTAACATGCGTCGTGCCGCAACGTTAAATCAGGTGCTTCTTGGGAGGCAACCCATGTGTTTTTCTTCTTGTTTTCTTTGATTTTCTTTATAGTATAGGATTGATTTTTGGGTTGACTGGTTGTGAGATGTTGCAGGGAATGTGTTGAGGCAGTGCAAGACATAGTAAGAAAATGTTCAGTCTCTGAAGTTGCCAGTGCAGCCTCACTACACTCTGTGCGGTCCGCACTGGTAAAGGCCAAAGTGATACCTCTCTGAAGTTGGCCACTGCGGCCGCACTACACTTTGTGCGGTCCGCAGTGGACCACTGCGGTCGTGGTCTGTTTTGTGTGGACCGCAGTGGGATACTGGGCCAAGCTTGATCATAACAGCCTAGTGCGGACCGCGGTCCATTTTGTGCGGTCCGCACTGATAGGTAAGGCTGGGCCCCAGGGGCTTTTCTATAAATAGACCCTGGGGACCCCCTTTTTACTCTTTTTGCAAAAATTGAATCTCAGAGCATATTATTACTGTTCACTCCCTGATATTGATCGTGAAAGCTTGCTTAGCATTGATAAACTTCACTCCACCTCATAATCTGGTAACATTACACTCATTTCTTCCATGTTTAATTTTGTAATTTTGTTCTGTTTTCATTTTCCTTTTCTTAGAATATACTTCTTCTTCTTCCTCTCGTAATTAGTTCGATTCTAGGATTATATTAGTTTAAAGGTTGATTTCTGTGGGCTTAGTAGTTTTATGGACTGGGTAAATCGTTTAGGGACAATAATTTAGTGGAAAATTGGACTTTAAGGCAAATCTAAGAACCCTAACTCAGTGCCACTTCTGGGCATGTTGTGCGGACCACGGTCGTTTTTATGTGGTCTGTGGTGCCCTATTGCGGTCCGCAGTACCACTTTGTGTGGACCACACTGATGATCTTGTGTCAAGGTGACACTTGCCCAGTGCGGCCGCACTACATTTTGTGCGGCCGCACTACATTTTGTGCGGCCGCACTACATTTTGTGCGGCCGCACTACATTTTGTGCGGTCCGTACTGGCCCAGTGCGGACGCGGTACCATTATGTGCGGGATGCACTGGTCAGTTCAGAGGAAGGGTAGTCTGAACCCCATCCCTGTGCGGACCATGGTCGCTATTGTGCGGTCCGCGATGGTCCTTCTGCGGCCGCACTCCATTTTGTGCGGTCTGCACTGGGCTATTTCTGCAACCTGGCTGCAACTTTTCAATTTTGTCTGCAATTCTTTCTGCAGAAATGTTGCTCAATGCTTCTATTGATACTAATAATGTGAGATGACTGTGTTTGCAGATAATGGTTAAACAAAGAGGAAAAGGCTCCAAACAACCCGGCAGAGGCGATTCCTCCCGGGGAGGGAAGTAGAGATTGGTTAAACTCACTCCCTAGGCTCGTCAAAACATAAAGAAGATGAGAAAGGCAATTAAGGCAGCTGATAGAGCCTGTGATCTATCGGGGAGTGAGTATCTGCCTTCCCAATATATCTCTTCAAACTCAGCACCAACACATTTCTACTCAAGTTTTAGATTGACAGATGACACTCCTCCACCATCACCCACTGCCCAAGCACCAAGGCATGTTTCTACTGAGTCGTCTAAGGGCTCAGCAGCCGGCAATGGTTAATACTCCACCTCCCCCACAGCTTCATTATCTGGGGAGGGTGCAAACGGAGGTGAGGAGGAAGTGCAAGGGGATGAGGAGGTATTTGAGGGTGGTAAGCCTCAGGTTGGGGGCATTGCCCGAACTAGAAAACCCGAAGTTTGGGAGGATAGGTTCGTGATCCAGGTGGCGTACCACAAATTTAGGGAGTGGTGGCCAGTGAGAAAATTGATACCATAGCAGAGTTTCATTGACAGAGATCTTTTACCCCACAACCCTGACGTGCATAGATAGTTCAGAATAAGAGCGGGTTGCGAGCACTTTTCAGATGACTGCATGGATACTAATGAACACTTAGTCAAAGAGTTCTACTGTAATGTAGCCCACATCATAAAGGGTTCCAAAGTGACTAAGGTTCAGAACCTCAAGGTGTTGTTTGACGGGAAGTCGCTCAATGAATACTTGGGTTTCAATGAGGAAGATGAGTCTCTTTATATGGAAAAGCTAGAGATGGGCGAGGAGGTTCGTCCATGGTTAGCTCAGTACTTGGAAATCCCAGGTACCGTTCCGGAGTGGTTGACTGTTGGGGTCAAAATACTATGGAGGACTCTAAACTTTGAGGCGAGGGGCTGGGAGACATTTGTGTGCAGCCGGTTAGACCCTACTACCCATGACCAGACACTTCCTCTCTACCGGGCTATTTTGGTTGCTTCCATTATGGCGGGGTACCCCATCAACATGGGGAATGCAATGTCCCAGATCATTTCTATAGTGGGTGCCAAGAGTGACCGGAACTATCCCTTCCCCAACACCCTTACTATGTACTTCCGGGACTTGCAGGTGGATAAGAGGCCATACGACATCAAGGTCAAGGCGACAACCCCGTTCTCCTGGTACAGCTTGAAGGGGAATGACAACTCCAAGGACAAGAACTACAAAGCCCCTACTTCTGCCCCAACTGGCCAGTCTGAAGAGCCAGTTGTGGTAGAGACCCCCGCTGAGCCTGCCTCCACTCATACTGAGATGCCTCCCGGACCTTCCACATCATCAGGCCCGGAGATCCCATCTACCCGGGCCCATCCCATCACTGCCCACCGGCTGAGCCAGGCTTTTCTGAGTTTAAACATCTAGATACAGACTGCTTCATCCAAGTTGTCCACATTGACTACCACAGTAGAGGCTCAGTCGGCTCCTCCAGCCCCACAGGTGCCCCAGTCGATAGAGGATGCTTTGAAAGAGATACTTGAGAACCAGAAGAAAATCCTCACTACTCAGGAGACATTGACCAAGGCAGTCGATTCACACAGCAAGGCTCTCAAGGAGCTTGCTCGGGAGCATAAGAAGCTTAGGAAGACACGGACCTCCAAGGAGTCCGTGAAGGAGCTGCGGGCAGATGTAGATAGACTGAAGGCAGACCAGTTGCCTTTGGACCTGTTGCTGGATGACCCAGTCTCAGCAGCTCATCCACAGCCAGAGCAGACCTAGAGGCCTCCGAAGAGGAGGAAGATCCCTAGAGCAGATGATGCCATCATCTAGTTGGCAGACCCACCTGAGGCTTCCTCTAGTCAGCCACAGGATGTACCTGTTCCACAGCATGTCGAGGTCCAGGCCCAGGTCCCAGTAGTAGCAGAGCAGACCACTGGGAACCAATCTAAGGTTCCCGATCACACAGAGGACCCAGGGACCACCCATGAGCATATGTAGACAGACACATCTTAGGGAGTCTTCATATCGTTTTTCTATTATTTTTTATGCTTATATTGATTCATTTTATGCTTTTTTGATATTCACATTTGGTTTGTATATAATTTGATATTTAGTTACTTTTATCGCATTTTTCATCTTTCTTTGGGTGTGTATATAAAGTTACATCATTGTATATATTCATCCCCGTTGTATATTCAAGTCCCCTATTGTATATATTCACTCTATTTTCGCAAAAAATTTTCGTTTTTAGCTTCTTATTTATGTTCGTAGCTTTTTGCTTTGTTTTGGACGTTTTCAATAAGCCTTTGGTTTTCTTAATGCCACGGTTCTTTTCAAAGGTGGAGTGTTGTGTGAACCGGGTGGCTCTTCCCAATGATGGATGGCGTGACAACCTTCTTAAGGGTTTGAGTCCGTTTTTGTTTTTGTTTTTAGTAGTTTATAATTAAGGATACCTCAAGCAAAGCTTCACTTGGGCCTAGTACATTTGCCTTTGATCCCATGGTCAAAGACAAAATGTTGTGTTTAGGATGGTGAAAGTCGTGACCTTGAGACTCTTGTGTTGACCGATAATCATCAAGTGATTTTTCGGGACCATTGTGTGCTCAAATTGTATCTAAGGTCGTTGTGGGCCTTCGACTCTATGTCTTTAGCGATCCTTTAGCTTGTGTGGTGAGAAATCAAATTGCAAGTCCAAGTCCCGAGCCACTGGTCTAGAACTTGCCTTGAATGTTTGTTGAGGCGAAATCTTAAGTGAAATTTGACTTGAGACGTGATTATAGGCCCTCCTTGATCCAAATAATAGCTTGAAAAATTTCATAGCCTACCAATGATATGATCCCTAGTTAACCCTTTCGAGCCTTAGACCTTTTTCTTTTAAGAACCATGAGACAAGCCTATACCTGTTCTAAAAGATACCCTCTCTTGGCACCCGATCTTTCCTTGAGCATATGGCAAAAGTATAAGTTTGGGGGGAGAGACAAGGGTGGCAACAAAGTGGTAAAAGGCACAAAAATGAAGAAAAATAAAGGCAATGAAAAAGAAAGAAAAGCAAAAGACAAAAAGAATGCTCAATGTGAAAAAGAATAAAAAGGGATTCAAGAAAAGCAAAAGAATGAAAGGTGTGGAAAATTGAAAAAGGAGAAACGGTTTGAATTGCATAAGAAAGAGTGACAGCGTGTCCCTCTAACCCCTTAAAAAGAAGTGAGATGACTCAAAGAGTCAAGAGAATGTGTGCCAAATGAATCAAAAGAAGTGCTTAAGGGAAGATGGAACCCACTTAGATCAAAACATTTCCTACCCTGAACCAAAAGCCTTCACAATGACTCCACAAAAGCCCTATATGATCTTGAGTTGAATGAAGATTACATTAGTGGATACTTACATAAGGGGCAAGCATATGGTACTTAGAGCCGGACTTGTGACCTTTTCTAGAAAGATGAGTGAATTCCCATTAACCTCGGTTTGTGTGCCAATATTCTAAAAGGTGAGGTTTGCTTAGTGAGAGTTGAGGATGTTCCACAGTGACCAAAGTAGTTGATAGAGTTCTTTGATATAATGAGTCAACTCTTTATGCTCTTGTGTCACACTTGATCTGTGGTTTTTCAAAAGTTAAATATTGTTAATGATTCATTTGTATTGAGGGCAATTATTAGTCCCAATTGATTCTAGTTGAGGTTACTTTAGGATATCTGAAAAATTCTTGGATTTTCCCTTAAGGGGTGGGTCTTATTTTGTTTGCTTGAGGACAAGCAAAAGCTTAAGTTTGGGGGAGTTGATAACTAGGGATTTTGACCTGTTTCATGCTCCTTGCTTACGCTTTGATTATAAATTCTTACAAAATAGTCCAAAAAAGGCTCATAATTTGTGCTTAATTGCAGGTTTGATCAACAAAGTGACGAGACGTCAAAGATCAGCTCAAAAGGAGTGAAACCTGCAAAAGTACCAAAGACAAGACAACTCAGGACAAACAGGCCTAGTGCGGCCGCACTACACTTTGTGCGGTCCGCACTAAGGAGATTCAGAGAGCTGGATTTGAAGGCATCAAAGCTAGAGGTGGGCATCGGTCGGTTCAGTTCGGTTTTGAACATTATCGGTTTTGCCTATCGGTTGTCGGTTTACAAATATCATAACCCGATAACCAAACCGATAAGATATTGGTTATAGGTTATCGTTTAATCGGTTAAATATCGTTATCAGTTCGGTTATCGGTTTACCCGATAACATAAAACAACTAAAAAAAATTGCAATATATAAAACAAAGAAATCAAACTTCCAGAACGTGTAAACTGCCAACTTTTGTTGTTTCTTAACAAAAGCACGCTCCCACTTCTGTGCAGTATCTACTGATGTCTGGTGGAGAACTGGTGGTGAGTCTTGCGTCTTGACTCTTGGGGGCTGCGACGGAAACAAGAATGAGAACTGAGAGACAAACGACTGAAGACTGAAGAGTGAAGAGGGAATTAGGAAAATAAATAACCCTAGTATATACTTAAGGGTAAATTAGTAAATTACATCATTCTTATTAGGTTATCGGTTTTTATCCAATAACAAAAGTGCAAACCGAGCCCGAACCGATAACCCAATTAAAAAAAAATTAACCCGTTACCGAATCATTAACCCAATAACCCAATACCGATAACCCAATAAAGAATTAACGGTTTGGGTTATCGGTTTTACCTGATATATGCCCACTCCTAATCAAAACAGTGCGGTCGCAGTATATATTGTGCGGTCCGCACTGAAGACACCTCGGCCGCACTACCATTTTATGCGGTCCGCAGAAGCAAACTTAAGAGAGGTGTCAAGTGCCAAGGTTCAAGTTTGTGCGGTCCGCAGTCCATTCTGTGCGGACCGCATTGGAAGCCTCTGCAGCCGCGGTCAATTCTGCGCGGTCCGCGGAGCCTGGGTTCAGAGAGTTGAAATTTCAGAGTCAAGAGCCTAGTGCGGCCGCACACCATTTTGTGCGGCCCGCACTGACCCCGCAGGGGCATTTTTGTCCTGTTTTTCCAACTTAGTATAAATAGAACCTTTTTCCATTTTTAGGGTATCAGCTATTTTTTGACTGAGTTGCGCTCGTGAGAAGACCATCTGTAGCCATTTTGGGCATTTTTACTTAGTTTTTATCATCGAATCTTTGTATTTACCTTAGCAATTAATTAATATGTCTTTATCTTCATCTATTTCTCTGTTTTTCTCTTCAAGCATGAGTAGCTAGACCCATTAGCTAGGGTTGTGGCTCAACCCTAGTGTGGGTAATTGATGGGTATTGTGATTTAGGGCTAGATTGACTATGGGTGTTTGTTATTTGGGTCAATTTTATGGTTTAATTTATGAATTGGTGGTTGCAAACACTGGTTTGTGCTAAGTTGACATAGGTCTTCTTGAGAAAGAGAGTCTAAGTCTCCACAATTGACCCAACAAGGAATTGGGATGGACTCAAGAGAATTGATAGTACCAATTAAAGGGTTAACCCTCGAGAGAGTAATTACCCGACTTGAACCCTAGTTGCTTGAGCAAATTTGCCTACCCATTTGGTCATGAGAAAGTCAATTGGGCAAAATCACTCTCTCTACCGAGAGGTGTGAGAGTGGGTAAAATCGTGCAGCTATCTTCTTCAGATCCACCTGAATACCCTCACTCGATACCACGTGGACTAAGAATGCCACTGAATCCAACCAAAACTCACATTTCGAGAACTTAGCATATAACTTCTCTCTCAGAGTCTGAAGCACAGTCCTCAGGTGCTGCTCATGATCTTCCCGACTCCGGGAATACACCAGAATATCATCAATAAAGACAATGACGAACGAGTCAAGATACGGCCGAAACACATTGTGCATCAAATGCATAAAGGCTGCTGGGGCATTGGTCAGCCCAAATGACATGGCAAGGAACTCGTAATGACCATACCGAGTCCTGAAAGTAGTCTTCGGGATATCTGGCTCCCGAATCTTCAACTGATGGTAACCTGAGCGCAAATCAATCTTAGAAAACACTCGTGCACCCTGAAGCTGGTCAAATAAATCATCAATACGAGGCAAACAATAATGGTTCTTAACTGTCACTTGGTTCAACTGGTGATAATCAATACACGTACGCCTAGAACCATCTTTTTTCTTCACAGACAAGACAGGAGCACCTCAAGGAGCACCTCAAGCAATTCCTGTAACTGATCCTTCAACTCCTTCAACTCAGGAGGAGCCATACGATACGGAGGAATTGAAATGGGTTGAGTTCCTGGCAATAGATCAATGCCAAAATCAATATCTCTATCAGAAGGCATGCCCAGGAGATCAGCTGGAAACACATCGAGAAAATCCCATACTACTGGAACTGAATCAACTGAAGGGGTATCAATACTTACGTCTCTCACATAAGCTAAATACGTCACACCCTTTCTCAACCATACGCTGAGCTTTAAGAAAAGAAATAACTCTACTGGGAGTGTGATCTGAAGTACCCTCCACTCAACACGCGGTACACCTAGCATAGCCAGCGTCACGGTTTTGGTGTGACAATCAAGAATAGCATAATGGGGAGACAACCAGTACATGCCCAAGATAATATCAAAGTCAACCATGTTGAGTAACAATAAATCGGCTCTGGTCTCAAAACCACTAAGAGCGACCAAACACGACCGACAGATGCGGTCCACAACAAGATAATCTCTCACAGGAGTAGAAACATAAATAGGGGAACTCAAAGAATTAGAGATACACCCAAATGCAGATCAAAATAAGAAGACACATAAGAATAAGTAGAGCCTGGATCGAACAAAATTGATGCATCTCTGTGGAAAACCAATATAATACCTATGATGACAGAATTGGAGGCAACAGCCTCGGTATGGGCAGGAAGGGCATAGTATCTGGCCTGGCCTCCCCCTCTAGGATGACCTCACCTCCCCGACCTCCACCTCTAGCTAGCTGAGCAGGTGGGGTAGCAACTAGAGCTGTAACCATAGCCTAAGAACTCTGCGGGGCACGCTGTGGCTGAGAAGTCTGTGGAGGTGCACCCCTCCCAAGTCTGGGGCAATCCACCACCATGTGGCGTGTGTCACCACACTCAAAACAAGCTCTAGGAGGACGTGGCGGTTGTGAGTGGCTCGGACCAGGTCTGCTGGACTGACCTCTAAAAGCACCCCGCGCTAGAGGCGCGCTAGAAACCGGTGGTGCATAATAAGGCTCCTTATGCCTAGGAGGAGCTGGAGCACTACTGGCTACTAGAAGAGCCGAATGAATAGGATGACTCATATAACCCCTACCATGACGACCTGCAGCTGGGGTACGGGCACCAAAATAATGGCCCGACTCTCGAGACCTCTTGGCCTCCCTCTCCTCTCTCTCTCTCTAGCATGCATACCCTTAATCCTCCTAGCAATGCACACCACCTACTGATAAGAAATATCCATCTCCAACTCGTGAGCCATGCTAGACCTGATGCTGGGAATAATCCCCTCAATAAACCGGCGAACCCTCTCGCGGACAGTAGAAACCAAGGCTGGGGCATGCCTAGCCAAACTGGTATAATGGACAGCATACTCTGAGATAGTCATAGCACCCTGGTGCAAATTCTCAAACTCGGCGTGCCATGCCAACCTGAGGCTCTGAGGAACATACTCTCTCAGGAACAGATCTAAAAACTGAGTCCAAGTCAGTGAAGCATCCTCATCCGGACTGTCTAACTCATAGGTACGTCACCACTCATAGGCGGCTCCTTGAAGCTAGAAAGTAGTGAAGGAAACCCCGGTCGATCCTGATATACCCATGGTACGGAGAATGCGGTAACTCTCGTCTAGAAATCCCAGAGCATCCTCCGATGCTAGACCGCTGAATACAGGAGGCTTGTATTTCTTGTACCTCTCAAGCCTCAACTGCTCCTCCTCAGAAGCCGCTGCCCTGTCCTCGGGCTGAGCTGGCACTGCAGGCGGTACAGGAATAATCTCAGGGACCTGCTCAACATGCACTCGCTGCTCAGGAGTGCGGGCGACGGGAGTCTTTACTCCTCCCCCGGCCTGAGATGTGTCTACAGCAAGGGGAAGCAACCCTGCCTGAACCAGAGTGGTGTACATGCTCATGAACTATGCCAAAGTCTCCTGAAGGGCTGGAGTAGTAGTAGTAGTAGGCATGTCAGGCGCCTGGACTCCGGCTGGAACTGCTGGTGGTACCTCGGCGGCAGCTCGTGCAGGTGCTCTAGCTGCACCACGTGCGCATCCTCGGCCTCTACCCCGGCCTCTAACGGCTGCAGTAGGGGGTGCAGGTGCCTGATCGTCTCGGGTAGCGCGTGTCCTCACCATCTGTGAGAGAATAGAAGATAGAAGTTTAGAATTGTGATGTCAAAATATCGCACTATAAGGAAATCAAATGAAGTGGAATTTTCCTAACAGTTACATAGCCTCTCGTAGATAAGTACAGACGTTTCTGTACCGATCAGCTAAACTCTAATAAACCGGCTTGTGATCCATGACTCCTATGAACTAGAGCTCTGATACCAACTTATCACGACTCCGGTTCGCCCTAAGTGAACCATCATGATGGTACCTAGTCTCTACGACTAGGTAAGCCTAATTTGCGGAAGAAAAACCAAAATTGTGGAAGTAAAACAATTTAAAATAGAAATAAAGTAGTAACAGTATTTAAATGTGCCGCTCGTCTTACACCATGTTTAACCCTCAATACTAATACATAAATCCAACACCCGAAAACCCATGAATCACAAGCTAAGAAGTACTACGTAGCTCTAACTCCGGAATGTCTAACAAGAACAGTAAATACAGAAAGCTAAGTACTAAAAAGCAGGAGTAGAAAGGGACTTCTCGGTCTGCAGATGCGGCAGATGTACCTCAAAGTCTCTAAAGCAGTCGCCTCCCTCAAGGATGGTAGGCCTGAGTAGCGGTACATGGATCTGCACATGAAAAACATGTGCATAAATGGCATAAATACTCCACAGCGGTACTCAGTAAGTGCCAAGCCTAACCTCGGTTGGGTAGTGACGAGGAAGGTTAGGGCCCTACTGAGATTAAATAAATATAAAGATGACAGGATAAAATAAGCAATACAATTGAGAATCTACAGTAAGAATCTATACAGGATAATAAGAGTATAATAACGGAAAACAGAGATGAAGGCAAACCACAAGGAAGTACCACTAAGAACAAGGATGATAACCGGGGATCTCTTGGTATCCCGAGGATCTCTTGGTATCCTCAATATATGCTAGGGATCTCTTGGTATCCTGAGGATCTCTTGGTATCCTCAATATATGCTAGGGATCTCTTGGTATCCCGAGAATCTCTTGGTATCCTCAATATATGCTAGGGATCTCTCGGTATCCCGAGGATCTCTTGGTATCCTCAATATATGCTAGGGATCTCTCGGTATCCCGAGGATCTCTTGGTATCCTCAATATATGCTAGGGATCTCTCGGTATCCCGAGGATCTCTTGGTATCCTCAATATACATGCCAGGGATATCTTGGTATCCCGCACCTCAGTTCAGATCATAAATACGTACACGGGATCTCCCGGGATGCTGTCCCAAAGTAAAAACAAACAGCAGCAACACAAGAATACTCAATTAAGCTAAATTTTGTACCAAGTAAATAGTTAATTCTAGCCTAACATGCTTCATGTAATGCAATTAAGGCAGTTTAGGAAAATAGGCAATTAAGTCACCTAAACATGCTTTTCTAAACTAGCAACAGGCTAAATTCGCAAGTAGAATAAAACAGGAAAAAGAACTCAATTGAAATACTTAAGGAAAAACCGAATTTTCAACAATTAGCTCAAGTACGCGCTAGCCACCTCACGTAAAGGCATTTCAATTATCAAATATATCATATCCTAAGAGGAAGGTCCCCCACACAAGGTTAGACAAGCCACTTACCTCGAACCGGCTTTAAAATCAACCCGGGACCACGTTCTTGCCACGAGTACTCGACTTCAAATGGCCCAAATCTATTCAATTCAATTGAATAATGTAAATAACACTTCAAGTAACTGATTCTAAAATTAAATTCTAAGCTAATACGCGAAATTATGTAAAATGACCAAAATGCCCCTCGAGCCCACGTCTTGAAATCGGATAAAATTTATATTTCCAGAAACCTCGCACTCTCACGAGTCCAATCATAATAAAAGTACTAAAATCGGACCTCAATTCGTCCCTCAAATCATCACTCAAAGGTCTCTAATTAGACAAACCCTAACCTCCCCCCCCCAATTACCACTGATTTTTCTTAATTTTTCATGCTTAAATTGATAAAAATCATTCCAATAACGAGTTTAGGGACCAAAGACCTTACCCCAATGAACTCTGAAAATCCCTCTTGAAAAGTGCTCCCCAAGCTTCTTCCCATTTTGAAAAGATGAAAAATGGCTAAATTTCGCAAAGGCAAGAATTTATATGTTCTGCCCAACGATTTTCGCATTTGCGGCCGTGCGGTCCCGCTTCAACAGATCCAAGGTCGCATCTGTGACTTTTCATTTAATGGCCAATTTCTGTATCTGCGGTTACCCTTTCACAGGTGCGGTACCGCTTCTGCGGTGAACTACCCGCATCTGCAGTTCCTGAAGAGATGGCCAAATTTCGCTTATGCGGTCTCTAACTCACAGATGCGGGTCCGCTTCTGCGGAAAATCTCTCGCATCTGTGGAACCTGCTGACCTCCCTCAATTTTGCTTCTACGGCCTGTTAGCCGCTTCTGCGGCGCCGCACCTGCGGAACCCAAACCGCAGGTGCGGTTATGACAGAACCAACAGCTGAAGCTGCAACTTAAATTCCAAAATCTTTCCGTCAACCATTCGAAATCATCCTGAGGCCTCCGGGACCTCAACCAAAGGCCCCAACAAGTCATAAACCACTATCCAAACTTGTACCAATCCTCAAAACACCTAAAACAACATCGAAACCTTGAATTAACCATGATTTAAGCCTAAGAACTCCAAAACTCTCAAAATATGCTTTTGATCAAAAAGTCTATCAAACCTCGTCTGAATGACCTGAAATTTTACACACACGTCACATTCAACACTACAGAACTACTCCAACTTTCTGAATTCCATTCCGACCCTCGAATCAAAATCTCACTTTCAGACCGAAAACTTCAAAAATTTAACTTTCGGTATTTCAAGCCTAAATTAGCTACGGACTGCCAAAACACAATCCGAACACGCTCCTAAACCCAAAATCACCCAACGGAGCTAACGGAACTATTGGATTTCCATTCCTAGGCTATCTTTACATCATTCCAACTACGGTCAACTTTCCAACACTTAAGCTCTCATTTCGGGACTAAGTGTCCCAAAACTCTCCAAAACTCAAAACCAAACATCCCGGCAAATCAAAATAGTAGAAATAGACTTGGGGAAAGCAGTTAATAGGGGATCGGGGCGTTAATTCTTAAGACGACCGGCCGGGTCGTCTCATGAACCTCCAGCATATGTGATCAAACAATTACACAAGATGTTTGCTAGGTTCTTTTGGAGCAATTCAGGCAATGGAAGGGCAAGACACTAGGTTTCTTGGGATACTTTGTGTCTGCCTAAAAATGAAGGAGGACTTGACTTTAGATCGATGCATGATGTGTCCAAGGCTTTGTTTGCCAAGCTTTGGTGGAATTATAGAACTAAGGATTCTTTATGGAGTGCTTTCATGAGAAATAAATATTGCAAGAAGATCAATAAAGTGGTAGTGCCATGGAGACAGGGTTCTCATGTGTGGAGGAAAATGATCCAAAACAGGGATAAGGTAGAACATCAAATTTGGTGGCAATTGAAAAGTAGGAATTCCAGTTTTTGGTTTGATAATTAAACTGGACTTGGAGCTCTTTATCATGCTTCAGGTTTAGATCATTGGTGTGATGAATCCTTTAAATATGTTGATGAGATGATGGAGAATGGTGCATGGAATGAAGGCCTGTTAAGATAGCTAATGCTTGAGGAGTTAGCAGATTATATTATGGATACAATCTCACCACCTACAGATTTTTCAATAAAGGATAAACCATGATGGAAGTTAGAAACAAAAGAGAAATTCTCTGTGAAGTCAGCTAGGCAATACATAAGAAAGAGAAAGGCAGAAAGCAAGTTATATAAATTCTTTTGGGTGAAGGGTGTGCCTTTCTAGATGAGTTTCTTCATGTGGAGACTTTGGAAGCAAAACTACCATATTAGATGATTGGTTCTTAAGGTTGGGATATTTCATAACATCAAGATGCACCCTAAAGAAGAGACTTTGCCCCATGTATTCTTGACATCTCCAGCAGCCAAATTTGTATGGAACTACTATGGTGCTCCACTAGGGATTAGAATATAAGGGAAGCAACTAGTTCAAGTGATAAACAAGTGGTGGCTCAAATCTGAAAATTCCAGTCTGAAGGTAGTGTACCAGGAAATGCCATGCTTCATTTTATGGCACTTGTGGAAGAAAAAGAATTCTGGAAAGCATGGGAAATATGTATCATTTAATAGGTTGATATTCCAGATTTCAACCTCAATTCATATATTTATGCAGGTAAGAAAACTAGGGTTCAAGGGTGTTACTTCTAACTGGCCAGATCTTCATGAGAAATTGCTAAATCATCTCCCTAGATTGAGGTACACTAAGGTGTTATGGCAGCTACCTCCGGATGGTTGGATTAAATGTAATACATATGGGTCTTGTAGAGGAGACAATGGGGGAGCTTCCTATGGTTTTTGAATTAGGGTGGTATTAGAGATCTTATATATGCTCAGGCGGATGGAGTGGAGGAAGCAACAAATAATATTGCTGAAGCTCAGGCCATTCTTGAAGCAGTCAGGTATATTCATCAAATGTAGTTTCCTCCCTGTATAATTGAGACTAATTCATTATTGATGAATAAAGTATTGAAGGATGCATGGGAATCACCTTGGAACATTTCTAATCAGGTGGATGAAAAAAAATCTCTTATGTCTAATGGTATTTTCTAGATTGTTCATATATTGAGGGAAGAAAACAAGTTAACAGATCATTTTGCTAATTTGACACTGGATCAACAACATATGATTCAGGTGCACTCATTCCGGGAAATGGAATCAGAGGGTAGGAGGATATTGAACAATGACAAGCTCAAAATACCTTATGATAGGGTAAGAACTGCCAAGCAAAGTGATAATTGAAATAAAAGGATTATTAAGGAAGGGTGTGGGGATGATTCCTGAAGCTATGATAAGGAGGAGTAGATACTTTGAGGAGCTGGAACAAGCACTAACAAAAGGGAGATCAATATCAACTTCCCACTCAAATCCTAAGGGAGGAGATACGGAATGAGTTTTATACTAACATGGTTGCTCATTTTGCAGGTACTTTGGAGGTGGATTGGATCTATGTTTAGCCAAATCTATTAGGGTGGTATTAGTATCTTTGATACTCATTCCCTATAGATTAACCTTTACTTAGGCCAATCCAGTAATAAATATAAAAAGCCATAGAACAGGCTACTCTTTAGCCTTTGCACCATGGCTCATTCCCATGTTCAAGGTGGAGTACACGGGAAGGTATGACTCTCTCAATGAAAATCTCCTGGAATGCATTACTTCCAGACTATTACAATAGTTAGAGTGTACTGGTCTTATCAAAATACAATGGCCAGAGACACCCCAAAGGCATGCTACTGCCCAGAATAACTAGAATTGATCAAGGGAATTCTGCCTTTTGGACGGGTCAAGCTAGCATGTTTTGGAAGAAATTCCTGGTATACCTCACATCTATCAAACACAAGGAACATGATCATAGCAAGTTTATTACAAAATGGTCCAGGTATAATTAAGTTTTATTGATGGCAAAGCTTCAATGTGCAATATATTATGCTGTTGAAGATTTCGCATGGAATTTTATTCAAAGGCAATCATTCCCAAACTCAAAACTCATTAATGATCATCATATGAAGCTGCTTGAGGTTCAAGAATAGAAGTACAAATTCCCTAAAGTTTTCGCATATAAGAAGGCCAGTTTTTTCTTAATCTGGCTCTATTTATATTTAGGGTATTTAGCTCATTTTTTATTATCGATGGGTTGTCTTGCACAACACTTTGATAATAGGTTCCATGTATTTTTTTCCTTTTACGCACTTTCATTTTGTGAGACCTTCAGAAATATTTTATTTTTGTTTTGTTTATATTAATAAAAAAAACATCACTAGGCAGCCTGCCTAGTGATATATTTGCTTTTTAAAAAATCATAAATTTGAGTTCGTGGTGTTATGGGTAAAGTTTATCTTCAAAAATTTTCGGAATCCGGGTACGTGGGCCCGAGGGTTGACTTTTCAAGCGGAGTTGAGAATTATTATAAATTGTTAAATTATACGCATTGTGTATATTTTGATTGATTTGCACATTATTTGACTAGTTTCGGATCTGCAAGCATTTCAAAAGAGTCAATTGAATGCTTGGATAAGAGTGAATACCATGTCAGGGGCCCCTTCGTGAAGGTTTCTCAAAACTTTTTCAGTAGAACCGTCTCGATCTCATGTTGAGCCAAATTATTCCCTTTCACGGCTGTTGTATAAGTTGTGGTGTGCCCTGAGGATCTTATGTCCCATTATACTTTGGTATGTCCAGCATTTTAAACATTTCGAAATTAGCTCCGGTGCTGCGCTTGGTTTAAACGGCAGCTGAGTGTACTTTTCGAATCTGGACCCTTCAAAAATGGTGGTGTGCCCGAAATCTGATCCATTCGGGCGTGAAACTCCTTCGTGTTCTGATCCATCCATTCGTTAACCTTCTCATAAATCTCATGAGCTCGGTTTTGAAGGGACCATTGTCATTATTGTTACCAGATCTGCTACCCCCCCCCCCCCGCACCATCAAAATTGACCTCACCCCTAGGGTATTATTATCTACTTTTTGAGCCGTTTGATTTGCAGGGACGCTGAAACGAACCGTGCCCCTTTCGTTTGTGTTGTTGTAAGCATCTGACAATGCTTGCTTCAATTCCGTCATCACCTGATCCTGCCTAGAGAGGTGTCCCATGATTGCCTTTTGTTGTTCTCTTAGGATTCTTATTGTTCCGCAACGTGTTCCTCTTCCGCGTCATCGGGAGTTGGCTCCCGTCCATGTCGAGGGTATTGTCCTTCACGAACCGGGGTTGCCTCATCCCTCTCATTGTGAGTGTCATAGATTTTCATGTCCATCAACGTTATATGCGATGTTGACATCGTTAGGTCATATTTTGATTTTTTGCTAAGGAACAAAGAACCAAACAAGCTAGTAATAAACGCAAGGATCAACTCAATTACTCAACTGTCTAAGCCTCATGGTGGGCGCCAAACTATTTACACGTAAAATGGTACAGTTGAATTTATTACGTGATTTATAGACAAGCGAACTGATCTGATCCAAAATAGTAAATAAATAGGATTAAAAATAAGACTTAGCGGTTAAAATCGAAGGAAATGACAAGCTTGGCTCCGAGAGCAATGCCTCCGAGGACAGAAATGAGCAATGTAAAAGAGCAAATAAAGTTATTTGATTAAGCTTGAGAATGGAATATAGCATAAGTTTTTGCTAAGAATTTTCCTCTGTTACAATGGTTGTTAGGGAAATAAGATCATAAGATCAAGCCCCTCTTAGATGACAATAAATGGGTCATTGATGAAGATGTAATGGAAGGCCATGAATGCAAATATTCTCTGCAATGGCTGCCTATTTAATGTTAGAGAATATTCCTCATTGAATGATATCTGATGGCAAACATCTGAACTTCTCTGGTTGGTTAGGTTCCTTTGGGGTTTATTCGATACCAACTGTTGATGTTGTTCCCGGTACTGGTTGTCACATGATTCGCCTTTTATATGTTTTTGGTTCCGCGTGGCATGCTATACCCTATACACAGGTAAACGAAAAAACTTACTGAAACATATATATACCTGATCGTGAAAAGAATTTTTATGCATAACCACATAGACAAAAGGGAAGGGAAGGGAAGGCCTTCATTTACAAATGACAATTAGTCAAAAAGAGAGGAGAGTTAGAAGGAGAAAACGCAAATTGGATGGTATAGTAACTGTTAAGATAACTTTCTTTATTTTCATTACAAATAAAATGTGAATGTTTAGCATTCATTCTCAGTCCTTATGAAACGTTGGTATAGTAACGGCAATTCTTGGAACGTCGCAGTACTTATTAAAGTGTGGTATTGTAACAGTCATTTCTGGAACGACATAACTATAGTTAAATATATATAAACTAGTTAACTAACTCGCGCTTTGCGCTGTAAAAAAATTCTTCTTTTGTAAATTTAGTTGATAAAGAAGTAAACTTTTTCAAGTACCAAATATGAAAAAATAACTGTATAACCTAAGACGAAAATAAAAAATTCAAAACAATAAGAAAAAAATACATGAACAAATAAAAGAAAACAAATTCAAACAAATAACATATTATCTACCACTTTGTATTTTTATAATGATATATACAGTTGTCCTCTAAATTGTGAAGGATAAGTAAACATTTATGTACATAAGTCTTCTTGCCTTCCTTCACTAGTTAAATGATATGCGTAAATAATGGAGTATAACATATGCAACAAAAGCACTAAAATTTTCTCTCTTTGATTAATATATTAATTTGGAAGATAAGCTTTTTATGTATTATCAAAATTATTAATTTGTAATCATAATGCACGCACATACATTGAGTAATATGTAACCTTTTAAAGGCTTTTCATACTAAATGTGCATGTTTAAACTCACATGCTCAATTTATTTCCAGTTTGTAAAGAAAATATAATTTAAAGGATAAAACCAAGGCTTCTGATACACTTAGTTAATTATATGACACAGCATGGTAAAAACTTTGACTAAATTAATTACCTACTACTTAAGAATATTTATAATTAATTGTACAATTAGAGTTGTAGAATATGCTTTTTGGCCTTCCTTTTTCTTCCATGGAATGAAATAATTATTTTATAGAAAAAAATAAGGAGAAACAACAAAAGGAACAAATGCCAAATATCAATTTCCAAGTTGAAGGATGCATTTGATAGTTACATTGCCTCCTTTTAAGTTATCAAATAGGTTTAACAGAAGAAAGAAAAAGAGAGGATAACACTATGAAAAGAGAATTTAAGGAAGCACATAAATTGATGTTAAAATACTAAGTAAATGAACAATTAAGTAGGAATGTGAAAAGTTTGAAACCATAAAATAAGACATAAATGGGTAATAAAGTATTTAGTAAATGAATTACTGTACGGCAGGGAAAATGTTATATAATTGTACTTGCACAGTACGAATTTTTAAATATAATTAAAGCAGGAAATGAGAAAGAAATAAAAAGGCAAAAAGCAAAAGAAAAGAATATAATAGGTTACTTACTGATAAGAAGTTCCAGTACACCTTTTTACAAATATAAAAGAATTAAGCTTTTTAGATCTACATAACATTTGCCTAATGATACAACTCAATGAATTAAGAAGCTTGTTTCAGATTCAAGAGAGAAACATATCATTTCTTTTAGCATGAACAAAATCAATATAATCACATTATTCATAAATAAAATATATTGGGGTCAACTGAAATAAAGCAAGATCTAATTACTTGAGAGGGAACTTGCCCGTTGAGCAACAATATAAAAATAGACTAAGATTCAAAGCCTGCAAAATTCATGACAGAGCAATAATACAAAGATAAATTGTAAACCCGCTTATAATCGGCACCACTGTGGCGCTAACTATGTCTCCTTTAATTTGCAGGATTCCAAAGCTTTGCCTAACTTGCTCCTTGACACACCTGCTTGTGTCATAACCAAATCAATATCTCGAGGTTCAATCCTCGTTCCTTTTCTACATCAGCATGTGCAACAGTTTTAGAAGAAGCTTTCCCTACCAAATTGGCAACTATAGAGATGGAAATCCAGACCAAACAAACCAAAGGAACTCTTCAGTGTGACATAAATAATACCAAGTGCTTATGAGCCCCACCAAGCACCAGTAATACCGCAACATTGTTACGAGTCAAATACAAATATGAGCGAAATAAGATGACAAAATCAAATTTCAAATCTGACTCAAATCAGTCTCCATAACTTTTAAGTGAAATGGTTTTTGGGCAGCTTATAAAATGATCCAAAAAGGAATATGAAAGGTTGTAGTAATAATTAGGTACTTGAATATGTGACTTTTCAGTTGTCTTAGAATCCTTGACCAAGTAGAGGTGCCACATCACCTTATCTATTCCCTCTTATATATATATTATGTTGTAATTACATGAATATATTGATTTTTTTACTAGAAAAATGAGTTAAGATGCCAAAAAAACTGACAAAAAAGATAAACACCATTGCCAAATCATCTGAAAGTTTATTATAGGTGTAACATCTAGCATGCAACGTTGGATCAAGGTGTACGGCAGTTGTCATAGGTGTTTAATGTGTTATCGTAGAACCTTTTGTTTATGTAATTGTAGAACCTTCTACTTGGATAACCTTTGGTTTATTTAATTGTTGTACATGTTGACGTATTATGTTAATTTTGTTATTAAATTATGCATAATTTGATTAATAGTTCGGTTGTGTTGTTTGCTAAGTTATGAAATCAGCCAAAAGTTTGCCTGTGTGCTGGCCCTGGGACTTGACTCCTGACTCAAAGTACAGCTGCTCAAACGGACATGTAGTGTGATAACATGATTAATCCATTTCTGCAGCTCACAAAAATATTCTTTTTAAAACTCGCACTCCAAAGTACTTGAAACCAGATAAAGATTTATCAATTATTCGAACATATTTTTATTTTCTTTTATGACCACATGAAGCACAGATAAATATACTCGTTTAATATTATTTAAAGCGTTCTATATTTAGTTAATCCAAAAAATACCAGGTAGACGTAACTTTAACATATGGCGCATCATCGGCACGTAGAATGCATGTAACCTCACCCTTTGAGGTAAAATCCATTCTCTCTGAAGTAAAAAAACGAGGTCTCAAAAGTCAAAGGGGCTCATATAAGATGACAGTGGTAACAAGACATGATCATCAATTTTGAAACTAAAACATGGATTTTAGAAAGTAGAAGGATATGTAACTAAGTTTATCAGCAAGTGAAGCTAGGAAATATTCAGCAGAAGAGTAACTTTAATATGTACTAGAGTGATATCAGCAAAGTAAATGAAAAACATGATGTGCCTTTGATCCATTCCTGTTTGAACATGCCCACTCGATCATGTTTGAATGACAAATAGCTCCAACATTTTTGCATTAAGCTTAGTTACACACCTAAGGACCAATGCCACTACCTTAATTCGCCATTTCTTGAATTGTTCGAGAAATATGCACTATCACATTGAAGACCAAGCCCATAGAAAGACATTGAGCAGTTTTTACAGCTCCAAAGGCTTATTACTATTGATACCTGACCGTGTCATAAATCATTTACAAAATGCAAGAAGGAGCAAGATGAGAAATAATTAAAACCCACTTATGGGCGTGATGAGTCAGTTCCAATGTTTTGGATTTGATGCAAGGCCAGAGGTTACTGATTTTCGTCATCATTCTTTTAGTGCTTCTGTTTGCTCCTCCTTTGAGTAATCATGCCTGAAAAGACAAAAATGTGGTTTAGATAACTGGAAAGGACATCACTGGAATAGAATTGTGACCAGCTTAAACATGAAAGAGTGCCGATGCTTAAAATATAGGTCAGGTCGACCTCCTACTTCTTCAATGTTGGAGCTTTGGCTCCAGACAAAGACGGTTCATTCTTAAGACAAATTATTCTCATATAAAATGGAAAAGCAACTTACTGAAGTTTCCTTGAGAGTTGGTAGAGTCCTGTACATGCCATGGCCACATTCACACTGAAAAGATTCCAGTTTTTCTGTAACCGAGAATCAATTATTCAGCCAAAAACAAGACTCAGGATGTCCTTTTCCCAAACCAACAATGTTTAAACAGCGAATAGTAACATGAAAGGTCTGCTTCTACATTTTCAAAAGATGGTGGAACCTTTGTGCATGTGAAGGGCCTGTCGATACCATGCATGCGTGAAAATATGTTCATATGTGAAGGGTGGATGGATTATAGCTACGAAATTTACTGAAACCCTCACTCAATGATACCAGCATGAGCTGTAGAGGAAACAAGGTTCCTTGCCTTTTTGATGTCCACAAGCCAACTGTTCAAGGTTACACTTTGTGCAGACTTGTGAGGAAGGAGTACACAAGCAGATGGATAGCAGAAAAGACGGAACCTTAACTCATTGAGTGAGTGAGTGAGTGAGTGAGAGAGTAGATTGCAATTTTACAGAAAGTGCTTGCACCAAACACAATAAGGTAGTTAAGCAGACATGACTTTGGGTAAGTTATTGAGAAGCGCGGACTTGTTCCAGGCATAAGAATTTGTGGGGAAGAAAAGAATCTACACTTGCTAAGAGCTACAGCACTTAATCAGCTGAGATTTGTCCATTATTTTCAATTCCCTAGGCTTAGACTAGATGAAGAACATATGAGGCAACTGAATTTTTGTTTTTTAAAAAAGAGACAATGGCAGTGTTTCAGATGTGACGCCATTTATGTTAATTTTTTATGCTTGGCCTATCCATGATACCTAAAGATCAATAATCATCAACTTGTACACAGATGAAGCACATTATAGTGATTCATACAGAAGTGTATTAATGACAGTCAAATTAATTCCTTTTTTTAATAATGGTAGTGTCCGGGCCTCGACTAATTTTATCGGGCACTTGCTACCGCACCAGGTAACTCTATCCACAAAGGATTAGATAAATTAAAGAAAAAGATGTGATGAAGCGGGAAAAAAAGGACAGTATAAAGATGCAAAAATCATAGTTCAATCTGAGCAAACTAACTGGTTACCAGCTCAGACAGTTCTGATAAGACATGGGAATCAAACAGCTCTGAAGAACGTAACAGATGACATTATACAATAACTACAGCTACTACCATACAACTGATTTCCCAAGGACAAGAAAAATACATAGAATGAGAAGCGAGAATTACATTGAAGAATGAAAGGATATGTGATAACAACTGATTTTAGAAGGATAAGAAATTAATACTGCAGATTTTTTTTTGGGGGGGGAGGGTGGACAATGGAGTGTTTTCTGTTTAGTCATACTATGAAAAGCTTTTGGTTAGGGAGGAGGTTGCCTCCACATCTCTCGTTTTGGATCCCTAAGGTGCGGAGAAAAGTATGTTTCTTCACTTGACTACCAACGAGAGGGGCGATCTTGACGATTGAATTATGAGGAAGAGGAAGGGTCAATTGGTGTTTTATATGCCAGAGCTTGGGTGAACATGTCAACTATCTCCTTCTACATTGACGAGTAGCTTCTCGATTGTGGTGGAAAATCATGAGGTGGTTTGGACTAAAAATTTTGGGTAATGCCAAACACTATGAAAGATAAGATGTTCAGCTGGATCTATGGAAGATTGAGGACAAGATGCAGGGCGTGGAATGTTGCTCCACTAGTACGTATCTGATTCATTTGCAGAAAGAGAAATAGGAGAGCGTTTGCAGAATTCTTTTATATTGATTTTGCACATTTGAAGAATAGCCTCTTATCACTTGTAACTTTTTTGGTGCACCCATGAGGCTCCTTTATGCATAGAAGATTGATTTTGTTATTACAAAACCATATCTTTTTGTAGGTTTCTTCTTTTCTGGTATAATACATGGGCAAATTTTTCCCCTTCATAAATAAAATCTTAACACGAGATCGAAAAAATGTATATTGAATGAAAAGTGAGAACAGAGTACATGGAAGAATGAAAGGATGGGCAGATTTGTCAGATACCTGATCTCACAAGATTAGGATTTACCATGCTGATAGAAAGAAAAACACAAGGTGTGTCACATTTTGTTCTATGCTCTCTGTATGTGGGTATTGAACACTTTCAATCTTTCTCTTTAAACATTTTTAGTTCAGGAAAGAAAAGGTAGTCAAAATCTTTTCCCTTTAGATGCATCTAGCAAAAGAAAAAGAAATTTATAGGATGTCTCTTGCTAGGTGCATTATTTTGTATGGAAAGAAAGGAATCTAAGGAGCTTCCAGAGTAGACAAAGAGAGGGGCAAGTGATTCTAAAGCAGATTGTTCAAGAGGCGATCTATAGAGCAAGCCTGAAGCCTAAATTGGCAAGGAGAATAGAGCAGCTCAACAGATGTGTAAGATGAATACTAAGTAGTTACCAGATGGTTAGGTGTAGTTGATGTGTTTTCTGCTGTTTTTGTCTGATAGGGAGTTGGGACTATGTCCAACTTCAGTTGTTTTCTTTTTCTTTTTTTGGTTTTTGAGCTGTGCCTATCTCTTTGATAAATAAAATACTTTAATTACCACAAAAGGAAGAAGAAAAAGTTCAAGGTGCTTTGAAGATAGAGCTAACACTAAACAGAAGATCAAGATGAATTGTATATTTTTGTTTCACTTTTGGTGTAAAGAAGCTCTTGTAGAGGATGTAGAGTCTATAGTGGATATTATTGGGTCTTTGTAACTACCACAAGTCTGGGTTTGTGTTTTTGCTCTTTTTCGAGGGTCTTGTAATCTTTATGCTAAAGATTTTTCTACTTAAATTTATAAAACTTATTACCTTCTCAAAAAAAAAAAAAAAAAAAAAAAGTGCATGAGGCTTTGAAGGAAAAGAAACAGAAACAAAAACAAAGAAGAAGAAAGAGAAGCTGCAACTTCATCTAAAATCATGAAAGGAAGATCATAGTGATGGAAGCAACAGATGGAAAAAAAAAACTTCTCTTAAAATATTCACACATTATATAACATTAAGGAGTCTACAACGACTTGGTGAAAGTGCAGTATCCAAAGAATACAGGCATTTAATAGAGAAGAAACTTTGTTTTAATAGCAATAGATTAACTTACAGGAGTAATCACAGTGCTGTAGCGTGACCAGATAATTCCGGTAGCTGAAACAGCTGCATGATGGCAGTGATAAGCAACATAAAAGAAAACAGTTATACTGTTAGTACTTTGTACAGTTCGCGTATAGAGTATAGCTAAACCAATGTGACCATGTTTTTGATACACAGATTGGACCACCTACATATCTGCTGGGGATACGAAAGTTTCTCAGGTGGCTTGGAGAAATCAGCAATATTTGCTATGCTAATGCCCCACTTGAAGGTTGGTGCCCAGAAATGAACTGGTGAAACACAGAGCTGGAGTGAGTTCAAATGACTAACCAAAATCAAGCCATAAAACAGTTCAAAGAATGAAAAAACGTTTCATGTCAAGTGAGAGTTATGATTTAACAAGAGATGTAGCAAACTCAACGCGTGAAAAGTCACATGAAACCATTTCAGAGGGGTCAACCATTTGAACCATAGATGATAACAAGTAATGTGATGCTACTTGACACTAACCCACCCCTTTTCGACTAGATATGTGATGGTGCTTTATGCTATGATTTGGCTCACAATATTTTGTAATATTCAGAACAATAAGGGGTATTATTTACTGAATTTTCATTCCTGTAAGTGGTATATGAACATAGGCCTGGTGTTCAGTGTCTTTCTATGAATTGGTAGGGGTCGGGATGGGGGCGAATAGAGGCAGGATTTTTTACAGCCTTTGTTGTGCATGGTGAAAATTCCCCTCAACTATCATCTATCCCTCAGAGGGTTCAGGGTATAGCCATCCCCGGGATCATTCCTCTTCGAATAGGCGTAGAGAGTTCATTTTATCCCTTTCCTTCACTCACTCTACCCCAACCATGGCTACTTTTCCAGATCGCTCCAAATTTATTGTTTAATGGTTTTCTCTTGTAAGCCAATCCAGTAATACCATTTTAACCAAAGAAAACAAGTGCTCAGCCTAATAAGCAGCTCTATTATCCAGTATTGTGAAAAGCGCTCGCTTCAGCGCTTTAAGCGCGAAGCGAACCGTAGCGGCCATAGTGCCGTTTGGGTGAAGCATAAGCGGTGTTTGGAAGTGACCGCTTCTGCCAAAAAGCGTGAAGCACTAGTGAAGCGTGAAGCAACTGAAGCGCTCGCTTCTGTCTTTTAAGTCACTGCCAACGGTACTGAAATGAAAAAATAAAAAAAGGTCAGACTTTTTTTACAAAATCAGCGAGTAGCAGAGCAAGCAGCGACTAGGGTTTAAATTTTCAGCACTCTTCTTCTTCAAGTTCAAGCCCAGGTATGTTTTCTTGTATCTCCTCCTCCTCCTCCTCCTTCTGCTCCTTCTTCTTCTTTTCGTTTCAGTGCTTAGAATAGCAGTGAAATGCTGCCAATTTTTTTTATTCAGTTCTTCATTCTGCGATTTTTTTTTTTTGCAGATTCTTAAGTTCTTCATCTTTTATTTTAGATTTTTTTTCTTAATTCCACTTCACCTCAAAAAAGCGAGCGTTTCGCTTCTCATCTTCACACTTTAAGCGAAAAGGGGCTTGTCACTTTTCCTCGCTTCGTGCTCTTCACAACACTGCTATTATCTGTGGACATCATCACTGGCACCACTTTGTTGGCATGATCAGTGCTTAAGCCGAACCATGATGCACCTCAGTTCTAATCAAAATTAATCTTGTTAGCTTAACCCATGTTTCACAGGCCACACAAGCATACAGATATATGGCTTCTTAGTTTTGACATGGATAATTTTTTTTATAACCATGGTGGTGCCAGCTTGGGCGCACCTCGACTAATTCCACAAGGTACCTGCTACCTCGCACCAGCATAGGTACCGAGTAACTCTGTCCGCCAAAGCTTGGACATACGGAAAGAAATCACCATTGACATGGATAAAAGCCATTTAACATTTTCAGAAATAGAACACAAGCATTCTTCCCTTTTATCCATTTCAGTTTCTTTTCTTCTCTGTACAGAACAAATGAATTCCAATTAAATTAAACATGAGCCCATTTTCAGAAACAGATATTCTACATTCCACACAACTCCTAAGAAAAACCCAGAAAGCAATCATAAGAAAAAGGGAAATCTGAATCTAAAAAGAGGATAGTTCAATTGATCTGAAAACACAAGAAATATGAATCGAATTTATATGCAATTAAAGAGATAGAAAAGAACAGACTGGTTTTAGGGCCAGCAGGGTGATTCCAAAGGGCCTGGAGCTTGGACGTCGCCATGGAAGAAAGAGCTTAATTGGTGTCTCTTACGGCTGCGTTCAAGGTATGCAGTCTGTGCACAATCTAAAGTAAAAGAATGAATATTTTTGTCAAAAGAAATATTTTTGTAATGGTCATCATAAGTTTTGGTGGCTAAATAGGATCTTTCTATTTATTTTGTTTTATTCTTTTGGTGGTTGGTGTGACTATAGCTTGTCAAAGTGGTGGTCCATTACCCCCAGCCAACTTGGTCTAGTCATGGCCTATTTTATAGGCAATGTATGCCTAAAAATATTTATCTTCAATTTAGGGATTGTTTGATTCACACAATAGTGATATGGTGATTATAATGTAGCAATTGCTTATAATGTGATTAATATGAAGGATTGTTATACGGCTAACAAAATATTGTATCATCTCACTTCTAGATTTTATATTGGGATTAACTATTTCAATACTATCAACCATACTACCCGTTAGAACATTCGAACCCTTTTGTACATAAAAATGATTCGCATAGAAAACTTTTAATCCCTGCTATTAGAGTTTAGCTGGTATTTAAAAAACTATTGTCAGTTTGGACAAAAATACCCCTACCTAAAATATGGAACAACTCAACCAATCATTGCTGGATTTCAAACTTTTGATTAGTAAAACTCCAACACATTGTATTGAAATATAAAAGTACTCTATAACTACAGTTTGGAAACCTGTAAAAATAAAATCTCAGCATCATATGCTGAAGCTCAACCTTAATGCGTGGTGTGGTCGATGTGTACATGATGCAAAATGTAGGAGAAAGTGTTTTTGATCATATATTCTTGTAAACAAACCTCTCATCATTACTACCAGCATTTGGGTAGTTTTGACCATTACGACTCCCTTTTTTTAATGAACAAAATAAATAAAGGAAGGTTATGATTAGAACTTAGAATCTAAACTTTATTGTGAATCCAACCACCAGCAATATGAAGCTCTGTTCCCAAATTAAAACGTTGAACGAGTTGATTTACTAAATTCATATATATTTGTAGCAATAGACATAATCATGTTGATGAAGGCATGCATCAACCACAAGAATCTTTATTGAGGTTTGAACTTATTAAGATTCCAACGCCATGAATGGTTACTGGGGGTTTGAAACTCCAATAAATATTTGAACTCCGGGAATTATTGGTAGAGTTTTAACTGATAAAGCTTTAAACTCCATGAATAGTTATTGGATTTTTACTTTTACAGATTTCAAACGTGCATATAATACTAGAGTTTTACCTGTAGGAAATTTTTGAACTCCAACATATTATGCTGGAGTTTCACTTGTCAAAGCTTTGAACTCCAATATCGATCACTGGAGTTGTATTTATTTATTTTTAAATCAAAGGCTACTAAGTTGCTTTCTTAATAGCTTTTTTTATTAATAATCAAGAATATAATATAAAGTTTTTACAAGTGAAAGTAGTAAGAACTTGTACCAAGTAAAAACTACTGTCCAAGTGTAGGAGGACACCACTTGAATTTTACGATATGTTCTACAAATAAAAGCATATAGGTCATCAAACTTGTACATCATGTCCATCCTAATATGTATCCAAAGATATATCGTATTCATGAATAAATGGTCTCCATATACCCTCCTTATTTGCCGGTTAAGCTCATGTGTTGCTCTTTTTTATTCTCTATTCGACCCTTGTGTGGCCATATGTGCAAGCCAATTTGGCTAGTTTTGCAATATATTCATATTCAATAACCAGCTACCTTCTGCAATGTGTTAATTTCACTAACAAAATGGCCAGAATATAAAAATATTTGCAAAATTATCCATGCTAGTATTGGAGCGCCAAAGTATATCTTCGCTGGTTTTCATCCATATGACTTTGTTATTTCGTTTTTCTTCATCTAGTATAACAGAGTGACCAAACTCTAGTTTCCGCAATGAACCCAAACTGACAGTGTACATTCACACAATGGCTATTGATGACGTCCACAATATATCTTGTTAAAAGATATGATATGGTCGTATGCAATATAATTTAGCCAACTATGAACCAAGATTGAATCCCATAAAGAACTATGAAGTATTCAAGCTGACATAATCACTAAACAATCTAATGGAACAAAAGATTAAATATACTTGAGTTTTGTGAATATTAACTAATGAATTTAATTCAAATAACTAACAATAAACTAAAATAAAGCAGTAAACAACTATTGAAAATTGCAAATGATAATAAAACTAGGGTAGAGAATCTCTCAAACTGTCGGGCTAGTTTTGGGTTAACTCTTAAAACTTTGTTTGACACTATTCTATCAATCTTGGACCTAAAGTTGTTTGCTAAAGTTTTCCAATAACTAATAACGTTGTTCTTGAACTATTTTTCTCAAAATTAATACAAGACAATAAACTCGTCCAATTATAGTTTACAGTCAAATCACGTCATCCCTATAATAATTTAAGTCGAGTTAATTAATCCATTAATTTAACTCGAAGTATTATTGTTTGACTTACCCAAACCTGTAAATCTTTTTCAGATTAAACAAGCAACAGAGCATAAATAATTGCAAGCTCAAATAATTGAATTCATTAAAATTGCAGTCAAAGCAAATAGAATAAGTATTAACGATTCGGGAATATTTACTCAAACCACCCAACAACAAGTTCATCAATGCCTTGTATAAAAAATTTAACTATTCATGTTTATACTAAAAAAATAAACAACTATTATCAAAAGAATCTCCATAATAAAAGAAAATAAACATGGTTGATGAAAAACTCTTCAAATCTTTGATCATTATAGATTGAAGACTCTTCTGAGCGATTTTTTGCTTCAAAAATAGTGTTCTCTTCTCTTAAAACTCAGATAGTAGCTTGTTACGATCCAAATCCACATGACCGTGTAACGACCCAGATGGTTATTTCGAGAGTTATAGCTTCGTTCCCCTATTTACTGCTCCTGTTATGCTCTACAACTGTTATATGTGTCACGACCCAAATCGATGGCCACGATAGGAACCCGGTACCTTACTCAATTGAGTACCAACATAACGTATCTTTTTATATTATACTATCATAGATAACTGAGCCGGAGAGGCTGCCGTAAAATAGGAGGAATACAACGTGAGATACCAATTTATACATAAGACATACGGACCTATAAGACCAAATATCCACTCGTATACTGAACATAGGCCGACAAGGCCATACAATCTTTTACGTACATGACATCTGTCTACAAGCCTCTAAGAATACATAATTTTCATAAAGGTCGGGACAGAGTCCCGCCATAAAACAATACACGTCTAAATCATACTAACCAAGCGAGCAACTCCGAAGCAAATGGAGCGCACCAACATCTTCCGCTGAGCTGATAGCCTATTTTGAGGGCTCTCAATCTGTCTATTGGGATCTGCGGGCATGAAACACATCGTCCCCAGTCAATAGGGACGTCAGTATGAATAATGTATCGAGTGTGTAAGGCACATAAATAAGTACATAAAAGACATGGAAGAAATATAGAGTAAATGACACAATCTGTAAGTCTAGATAACTCTGTAAATCATGAAATTCTTATAGTGCCATGCATATGCGTATGAATGTCATGTTGTCAATAGGTACATGTGTTCATAACATCATCAAGCCTCTGAGGGCATCCCATCATATCATCTCGGCCACTATGGACAATATCATCAATGTATACCAGCTGATCAGGTGGTGGTACGTATATAATGTCGTAACCTTTTTCCCATATCCCTTATACATATAAGTACATATATACGCGTATATAATTCCGTCTGGTCATGGGTCAATGTACATGAATGCAATGCATGAGAAGTACGTCAATAAAATCTTTCGAAGTGTCATAAGACCATTATGCCTCTGATTGATATCATAAAATTAACTTACGTATTTTCTAAGACCCATGCACAGATGATAGAATAATATGACATATGGGAATTCAAGAATATAGTCATCTTTAATACTTCTATGAATAGAGCCATTTATGGAAATTGTGCATTTGCTCATTTTGTTTGTATCATATGGATCATACCAAAAGAAAGAAAGGATAGCCTTAACATACCTGAGTCGATTCTCTTAACAATCCCTTTAACACACTTTGATTACGACAAAACACGTAACGGCGGATCGAAGTAGCGAAAAATCCTTAAAACTCGTGTGAATCCTTACTTTTTGACTTTCTATAGCTACCAAAACAACAAGAATAGTATAGCAAATGCCAAACTTTGATGAGGAATGAAAGTGGATGAGAAAAAGAACTTCTTAAATTATGTTTGTGGACCAAATTAGGAAACATGTTTTAGTGGGTTCACATTCAGGTATTGGAGTTATTTTTTTTATTCAAGATGCAATTTAAGTCTAGTGTATACTAAGCATACAAAGTCCAGGATATATGGAACAAAAGTAATTCCCTCACATTCCAATGTTATACTATTCTATATATTGTTCCACCGATATATAGGCAATCTCATCACAAAGCAAACTGAATTATATGTACAGGTGGTAGCTACAAAAGATGGAACATACATACATCTATGGTTATATGAATAAAGGTGTCTTGTGATTATCATATTAGGTTGCCACATATACTAATGACTTAAGAGTCCTTCAATTGAAAGGGAGGGGTTGCCACGTGGGGTGAGGTAAGAAATTTCAATCTTTATCCACTTATTAGGTAATGTCTCGTTATCGGTAATTAACCAATTACCCGCATAATTGAGAATTAGTCCCACTTACTTAAAATACTATTCACTTTTTACATACATTATACACCTTACTATCATGGTCATGTGGTACCTCGTATGGCACTACTCCATAAATACTGAGTATTTTAGCTCGGGCCGTATTTTATCCGAACATGCCAAACTTAGACGAAAATTTATTTTCTTTGACTTGCTTTCCCTCTCACCTTCACGAATTTACTTATCACTTGTTTGAAATAGTATAATACTTAAAATCTCAAAATAATCTCATCCCCGAACTTACGTCGATTAACTTATGATGAAACTTTAACATACAAAAATACGGGATGTAACAATATGACTTACCGGGTTGGTTGGTTTGGGTCTGGAGAAATTTCGGAGTGAATTGAGACACTCTCCTAATTGAAAGCTTAAGTTAGAAAAATTGACCGGATATTGACTTATGTGTAAACGATCTCGGATTTGAATTTTGGTTGTTCTGTTAGCTTCGTTAGGTGATTTTGGACTTAGGAGCATATTCGGATTATGATTTGAAGGTTCGTAGTAGAATTAGGCTTGAAATGACGAAAGTTGGAATTTTGAAAAGTTTGACCGGGAGTGAACTTTTTAATATCGGGGTCGGATTGGATTTTCGGAAGTTAGAGCAGGTTCGTGGTGTCATTTATGACTTGTGGCAAAATTTAAGGTCAATCGGACGTGATTTGATTGGTTTCAGTGTCGTTTGTAGAATTTGGAAATTTCAAAGTTCATTAGGCTTGAATCTGTGTGCAATCATGTTTTTGATATTGTTTGAGGTAATTTGAGGGTTCAACTAAGTTTGTGTGATATTTTGGAACTTGATGGTATGTTTGGTTGAGGTCCCGGAGGTCTCAGGTGAGTTTCGGGTGGTTAATGGATCATTTTTGGGCTTATCTTATTGGCTGATAATTGCTGGTGTGTTTCTTTTGGTTTTCTCCTACGCGTTCGCGAAAGGGTTCTCGCGTTCGCGAAGGGTGTCTGTGGTTTGAGAAAGTTTTGCTCTTCACGCTCGCGAAGAAGAGGACGTGAATGCGAAGGTGTCGACTCTGAGTGCATCGCGAAAACGGGAGAGGTATCGCGTTCGCGAAAAGGAGTTGAGGCAGCCGAGGACCCAGTCTTTTGGTCTACGCATTCGCGGGTCAGTGGACGCGTTCGCGAAGAGTGGGGTTGGCAAAGCTTTGAGTTCACGAAGCTGGGGTCACATTCGCAAAGAGTTAAATTGATGGGCAGTCAGAATGGTCTACGCGAACATGAGAGGAAGGTCGCGTTCGCGATGAAGGTGCATCTGGACAGATTTAAAAGATTCAAAACGGGGGTTTCAAGCTCATATCATAAAATTGAAGTGGGAGCTCGGTATAAGGTAATTTTGGGAGAGATTCTTGCGTGGGTATTTAAGGTAAGTAATTCCTATCTAATTTTGGTCAAATTTCATGATTATGCCTTCAATTCGATATTTAATTTGTGATTTGGGGCGGAAAATTAGGGGAAATGAGGAAGAGTTTTTGGGCAGAATTTTGGGGTTTTAAATGGGATTTTGTTATCGGATTTGAGTAAATTTAGTATGGTTAGGCTTGTGAGTGTTCGGATTTTGTGACTTTTGTCAGATTTTGAGACGTAGGCCGGGGGGCAGGTTTGAGTCGATTTTGGATTTTGGATATAATTTCGTATTTTTCTTGTGGAATTGATTCTTTTAGCCTATATTGATTGTATTGTACTTGTCACACCTCCTTTTTCCGCACCCGAGGGGGCGCAGGGGAGTTTTTTCCAATTAAAGGACAATCGAAACGGGATTGGTTTAATTATTTCAGAGTCGCCACTTGGGAGATTTAGGGTGTCCCAAGTCACCAATTTTAATCCCGAATCGAGGAAAAGAATGACTCTATATTACAGTCTGCGTACCAGAAATCTAGATAAGGAATTCTGTTAACCCGGGAGAAGGTGTTAGGCATTCCCGAGTTCCGTGGTTCTAGCACGGTCGCTCAACTGTTATATTTGGCTTGATTATCTGATTTTAAATACAATATGAACTTATGTGCAAATTTTATCTTTTAACCGCTTTATTATTATTGTTTTTACGAGAATGTGAACGTCGCTTAAAACACAGGTCTTTGGACTGCGTCACATGAAATGCACCCACAATCCGGAACATATTTTATTTGACGTTTTGGGATTTGGATTTGGGTCGCATGAAATGCACACCCCAAGTTTTAAGAAAGTAAATTATTAAACACGCGCCTAAAGCGACTATCGCGTCATTATTTTGCGGAGGCCGTGAAATTCGCTAAACGACCCTCCTGAATTCTAAGTAATTTTAAACAAGTATTTACTGAGGGCCCCGCAATTTGCATTTTTGTTTGTCGAGGCTCGTCTCATTCTATTTATTTAAAGGAATTTGCAACGTCATGGAAATGCATCTCAAACCACGTCACAATCAATGCACCCGTGATTAGAGACATATTTCGATTTCGTTGAGATTTGGATTTGGGTCACATAAATGTGCACCCGAGTTTAGGGAGATACATTATTAAGACGCGCCTAAAGCAACCTACGAGTGTTTATTAATAACATTTGTAATTCATCTAAGTAAATCAAAATGATTCCTAGGGATGGAACCGGCTAAAATTATAAGCCAACAAAGTTAAAATGCCAACATTCCAAAGACAAATGATAACTCACAATGGTAGCACATTCATAAAGGCAAGACTAAATTATCCTACAAAGTTATACAACTAATACTTTTCAATTTTTATTTTTTTTGAATGAGTGAAATAAGAAGCAGTAAGACTACTATAGACTAAACATTTAATAATAAATAAATAAAAAACAATTCTTAGTTCCAACAGAACTAAGAAAAAGTCACGTTTTTTTTCAAACAAGAAAGGGGAATTTTAAGCTCGAAGATTATTCATCAATCTAAACGTAAAATTAATAACTAAAGAAAAAAGCTAAAACATTCAGTACATATTTCCTTACGACAAAAGAATACCATGATTTCAATTTCAACAAACTTAAAATACTTCCAAAAGTTAATCATTAAATGAACTAAATACATAATAAAAGAAATTCAATCCTCTTTCGACATATCACCCAAATCAAAGTTATTTATTCACATGCTTAAGAATTGATTTAAGAATATAATGGAAGAAACCGAACCTTACTGCTGAGTGGGAAAATCAGATCAAAATGACAAGACCGACGAACCGTACCCAAATATGATCTCGAAAATCCGACGGAAACTTCAACCAAACTCCATTTTTAAGAACCAAAATCAAGGAGGAAGGAGCTGGAATTTGTATTCTTTTCTTATTCATGAAAATGGATATTTGATTTTTGAAAAAAAGTCCGTTGCTTCATGCTTTTGACCTTGAAACAGTGATTCAATATGGAGAAACTCCATATTTTCACAAATATGTCGAGACCATTCTGTCTTTGTGGCAAAGAACTTTGGTATTTCGCCAAAAATAGAAGAAGCGAGAGGGAGCGTCGTTTTGGTTAGAAAATGGGGCTGATGCGGGGTGGGACTGACTTGTTGGTTACGACAGTGGGTGATGGGGAAGGTGACGGTGATGGTGAACGAACTGGGTCGTTACTTGTGGTCGACGGGCAGTGGACGATAGACCATAAAGACGAAGGCTAAGACGCGCAGCGGCAAACTGCTCGGAAACGCAGCCACAACTGCTTGGCACGCAGCAACAACTGCTTCGTTGGACTGAAAATGGTGAATCAACTACGGTCGGGGTTGTCCGGTGGTGTTCGCCGGTGAATGACAGTAGGGTTTTGCTTAGGTTTTTTCGGTCTTGAGGAAGGGAGGAAGACGATGGTGATCTTTTGTTTTCTGTTTCGGACGTGAGGGAGTGAAGGTTCTTGGCGACGAGGGTGGTTTCAGACGTTGGTGAAGGGAGGGGACGGGTCTGGTTTTTCCGGTGGGAAGCTTAGGAGGAGGAGGGGTGGTTGCCGGTGATGGAGGGGGCTGTTTGGACGGGAGGAGGTGGAGGGAGTTAGTAGTTTTAGGCGTTGGGGGCTGGGGTCCCTCAGTAGGGTTTCGTCTTCTTCTTCTCAAAGAAGAAGATGAACAGTATTCCTTGCCAAAAATTTTCAAAGTCCCCTTGTCAAAATGTGTTTGTCCGTGTTTTGTAATGTTTTGCCAAGAAAAATGAGCCCCACGCGTGGTGGGGTTCAAGGTTTATGTCCCCCACGCGTGGTGGGGTTCCCCATGTGTCCTGGACACGGTTTATTATGGGCTAGGTCCGAAAATTAGGCCTAAAACCGGGTAGTTTGAACCCGAATATTATTCTTTTGCCCGGACCCGAGAAATAGGAACACGTTGCTTAACTAGTCCTATGTAAGCAAAATAACTACCAAAAATAAGACTAGTATTTAAACAAAACTATATCTTTTTAAATATTTTTCAAGATTTAAAATAGCTACAAAATATTAATAAAACTATTTTTTGTAATTTTCGTTTTTTAAATATTAAGATAAAATATGAGGTAATATTTTTTTTGTATTTTTTTCCAAATTAAAATGACTACAAAACCTTAATAGAATTATATTTTTTTTGTAATTTTCGAAATTATATAAAGTAAAAAAAATAAAGTGCAATTTTTTGATTTTTTCAAGTTTATGAGGGATACATAAACTAAAATTTATATATATATTTTTTGTAATTTTTCTTTTGCGAGAAAAATAAAGTAAAAATAGCCAAAATAACTATATTAGTCCTAAATTAAATATTTAAGCTAAGAATGTAAAAATTCCCGGGGAGGGTCAAAAATCACGTGCTTACAGCTGCCCCTCTTTGACTGGAAACACGAAGAGTTTTCCGACAAAGAACGACTAGACGTGTTTTTGACCCGACCATTACTTGGACGGACTACACTTAAGGAAAGGGAGGGAATGTGACCGAGCCCTGGTATCTGAGCTGCCTACATATCCTTGGTTATACAGGAATCAGGCCACGTGTAGTTCGGGAATGAGAGAGATGGTAGAGTGTACCGAGGTGAAGAGCCGATCGAGGTGCCGTTCCGTTGAGGTTCCGGTCCGCGGTCCTGTCATTACAACAAAAAATGAAAACTGAAAAAGACTAACTAAGCCTATCAGCTACTAGTTACAAGGATTCCTATCTTCAAGTCTTCTGAAACTTGGTCTTGAGTCTTGAATGGTGCTTCATACAGACTTTGGATTTGAACCTTGATACTTGCTAGTTGTAGGCGCTAGTTCTTGAGCAGATCACATCCGTTCTCCACTTCCGTGCTTCGGATTCATTCATTTTTTCTTTTCCTTTTTCCTTTTTTTCTCTTTTTTGCTGGGGATTTCTGTTGTAATCCTTCTGCTTTCCAGTGGGTCACTGCTTGATCTTTGACAGGCGGACTCCTGACTTCTTCGATCTTTGACATACCACAAACTCCGTTCTACAGGCGGGTCCCTGACAATCAAAACAAACAAAACAAACAAAATTTCCTAACCCAGTTTGCACTGGGGAGGTTTGTGAGTCGTTAGCAAAATCGTAGCCCACTGATACTACTGATGCAGTGCTGAGAGTGAACTAAACACTAGATTAGGATGTATTCCCTTGTTATACAGGTGGGCGCCTAACTTCAATGCTTGAAATGTAAGGACTGAAATGTATTCCTCTGTTCTATGGGCGGGCTCCCAATTTCAACACTTGAAAAGTAAAGACTGAAATGTATGCCTCTGTTATCTGGGCGGGCTCCCAACTTCAACACTTGAAAGTAAAAACTGAATGTATGCCTCTGTTATTATGGGCGGGCTCCCAATTTCAACACTTGAAAGTAAAACTGAAATGTATTCCTCTCGTTTTACAGGTGGGTGCCTGGTAAGAAATTTAAAGACTGAATGTATGCCTCTGTTCTATGGGCGGGCTCCCAATTTCAACACCTGAAAGTAAAGACTGAAATGTATTCCTCTCGTTATACAGGTGGGCGCCTGGTTTTAGGAATGCAAATACTGAAATGTATTCCTCTCGTTATACAGGTGGGCGCCTGGATTCAACAAAATGTATTCCTCTCGTTATACAGGTGGGCGCCTGGTTTCAACAACAATTTAGAAAATAAAATCCTGTTCGAGGGCGGATGAACCCAAAGTATCCTATTCGAGGGCGGATGAACTCAAAATATCCTATTCGAGGGCGGATGAACCCAAAATATCCTATTCGAGGGCGGATGAACCCAAAATGTCCTATTCGAGGGCAGATGAACCCAAAATATCCTATTCGAGGGCGGATGAACCCAAAATATCCTATTCGAGGGCGGATGAACCCAAAATATCCTATTCGAGGGCGGATGAACCCAAAATATCCTATTCGAGGGCGGATGAACCCGAAATATCCTATTCGAGGGCGGATGAACCCGAAATATCCTATTCGAGGGCGGATGAACCCGAAATATCCTATTCGAGGGCGGATGAACCCGAAATATCCTATTCGAGGGCGGATGAACCCGAAATATCCTATTCGAGGGCGGATGAACCCAAAATATCCTATTCGAGGGCGGATGAACCCAAAATATCCTATTCGAGGGCGGATGAACCCAAAATATCCTATTCGAGGGCGGATGAACCCAAAATATCCTATTCAAGGCGGATGAACCCAAAATATCCTATTCGAGGGCGGATGAACCCAAAATATCCTATTCGAGGGCGGATGAACCCAAAATATCCTATTCGAGGGCGGATGAACCCAAAATATCCTATTCGAGGGCGGATGAACCCAAAATATCCTATTCGAGGGCGGATGAACCCATCTTCAAAAGCTTGGAATTGTCTTACCTCCGACTGTCTTTCTTAGAATCGTGTTGTCTTGCTATCTCTTAAAACTTGAATTGATTTCCTCGTTCCTTCGAGAAAATTTTCGACAAATGGCAGGAAATTTTCTGCCCCAGTTTTGGTGCTTTTCCTTGTGGCATGTTTTTTGCCATTAACAAGATTTCCTTTTCCTGCTTCAAATCAAAGAAAATTTGTTAGTTTTAACACATTGTGAGTGGTCGTGCCACTCCTGCTGGGGATGGTTTCTCCCTTTCTCTCTCCCCCGCTTTGTGCTTCATTACACTATCAAACTTGCTGGGGGTTATTTTGCTGGGAATGAATTTTCCTTTTATTTTCTCAACTGTTGTTTTCCTGTTTTCCTCCAGCTACCCTTGGAAATTTGGTCCTCTTGGGATCTAGACCCATTCAACATTTGGTCTTGCGACCAACTTCTTTTCGCTTTATCGTCTTATCTTTGGCATGTCCTATTCGCATTTTGCTTTGCATCATTTTGGCAACTGGTAGTAAGCTCTGAAAATCCTTTTCAAAAATAAACTGTTGGGGAGGTAAAATCTTTAAACCAAGAAATGAAAAAGTGAAGAATTTCAAAAATAGAAAAAGAAGAAGTCTTTCTGAACAAATGCTGGGGAAAAGGAAAGAAAAAAACTTATCTGAATGATATAACCGATCCCAACGAACATGTCATGCATTCCGGATTAATCAACCCAGTCGATTTGTATCAATCAACCCTTCGGACGGCCTCATGTTGCTGAGGATAAACAGGCACTCAACTCTTTGCCAAATGCGGATCCTTCCCGCCAATCTTGTCTTGTCGCCTCATAGTGCCCTTCGAGGGGTTTTCACTAATAAGACTCTCTCGTTTCTCTCAACTCTCGTCGCCTTATGGTGCCTGTGAAGGTTTTCACCGATAAGACTCTCTTATTTTATTTTATTTTTCAACTGGGGATCGGAGTGATGCCGATATGACTTTCTGTTGGGGATTCTTTCGGCTATCAATTCATTTCCAGCTTGTGATCTTCTTCTTGGCTGGGGATCAGAGTGTTATCCCCGACATCCATTTGCATTGACTTAGCACTTCTCAGTTACTGATCGGGAGGTCTTTTTGGACGTCAATATGGGTTTTCGTGTATGGTTAAAAGAAAAGGGGTAACAAGAGGTTCAAAACGATTTTGATGGGTAAAACATTACAACTCTCGGAATCAACTTCTGCCCCAGTTTTTCTTGCTTGGGGATTTTTGTTTTTTTGTTACACTATGACCGAGCCGTGAGGCGCCTACGTATCCTTCTTTGAGGAATCAGGTCAAACGTAGTTCCCAATTTCTTTGTTTGTTTTTTTTTTTGACTTTTCTTTTGTTCTTATCATCATTACTTTCTTTTCTTCTCTTTTCTTTCATTTTCATTACTGATTCCAAAAGAGGGGTATGAAAAAAATAAATAAGGCTCAAAAGGGGTAGCAAAGGTTAAAGTGTTTGGATAGAAGAAAGAATTGCCTCCGTCATTTCATTCTCTGATAAATGCTAAATACCAACAAACAACAATCACAATCATACATAATATCTCTTAACTGTGTCAGAATTGATAACCATGTCGACGCATTTCCCTTCGATATTTGTTGACCACAAAGCGTCATTGGGCTTGCTCTGTTTAGATTGCAATAATCAACACACACCCGGATTAGGATATCGAGCGACCCGAATAACCTTATCATTCAGCTGTTTGGTTACTTCTTCCTTAATCTTCACACTTACGTCGGTTTTGGACTTTCTTAATTTTGTTTGACGGGGGGAAACGTCGGGTCAGTGGACAATTTTTTGAACCACTAAATTGGTGCTTCAACCCGGCATGTCGTCGTATGACCATGCAGAATGTTTTGAATTCAGTAAGTGCTTTGATTAGTTCTTCCCTGATGTCATCCGCATCCCTAGATTGACGGCTTCCGTGTCAGTTGGGCCCTCTTTTTTCAAATTGGCTCAACTCTCTGTTAACTTCTTCGAAGGCTTCATCCTTATCGTATTTCCGACTTATCATCACAATCTTGTACTATAAGTTCGAAATCAAATTGATTTTTTAGACTAGGTTGAAGATCCGTCGTGCATGCCATGTCATTAGAACCAGTATAAAGAGAACTGTTCAGAAAATAAGAAGAAAAATTAAAACAAAATAAGGAATGAGGAAAAAAAACTTTCACTTTATTAAAATACTGGATAGCAAGGTTTTACACTTTGGCGAGCACAAGAAAAAAAAATCTGGATTACAACCCTGGAATAATCCAGACAACAAAAAAGAAAATCAGAGCCCACTACCAAGACTCCCTTCGTATAAGAAGAGGAGTAGCCATTCAATTGTTGATCTTTGCTTTCAAAATAAGGAATCTTTGCTTTCAGCCTCTGGTGTCTGAACCTCAATCTTGTTGGTGTCAATAAGATTCTGTACTGCATGTTTCAACTTCCAACACTTCTCGGTATCATGTCCGGGAGCCCCCGAACAATACTCACAGCTTACCGAGTGGTCCATATTTTTGGGAAGGGGATTTGGCAATCTGGGCTCAACAGGACTCAACAAACCTAACTGCCTTAATTTGTGGAACACGACAGTATAGGTTTCCCCCAACTCAGTGAATGTTCTTTGGATTCTTTCATTTCTGAAAGCCTGATTTCCCCGAAAACCTGCCCCTGGGGGTTCTTGTAGGCTCTTGGCGGTGGATAGGTGTTTTGCGGTGGTGTATGTGTGTTCTGGGGAGCCGACACGCGCCATTGCGGGCGAACCGGAGGCCGAGTATATGTTTGGGCTTGGTGCACGGGGAAGTGTGGTTCTTGAGGTGAATAGTGGTGTTGAGGTGGGCTGTATGGGTAGTTTGGTTTGTGGGGTCTGGGTTGGTTGTAGCATGGTTTACCAGACTTGGACCAACTGCTTGCCTCAATCGTGGCAATTTCTTCTTTCTTCCTCCTTCCCAGGGCACCTCCCGTGTCGTTCTGAATAGCCTGGGTCGTTGCCTTGAGCGCTGAGTAATTCAGGATTTTGTCAGACCTCAAACCCTCCTCTATCATGACCCCTATCTTTACCACTTCATTGAAGGATTTCCCAACCGTCGTCACAAAGTGACCAAAGTAAGTTGGATCCAGTGTCTGCAAGAAGTAGTCCACCATTTCTCCCTCTTTCATGGGAGGATCAACTCTGGCTGCTTGCTCTCTCCAGCGGAACCCGAACTCGCGAAAACTTTCCCCGGACTTCTTCCCGGTCCTCAACAATGTGAGACGGTCAGGGACTATCTCGAGATTGTACTGGAAATGACCTGCGAAAGCCTGCGCCAGATCATCCCAAGTATACCACCTACTGGAATCTTGCCTGGTGTACCATTCTAGTGCCGAACCACTCAAGCTTTGGCCGAAATAAGCTATCAGCAGCTTATCTTTGCCACCTGCCCCTCTCATTTTGCTACAGAATCCCCGCAAATGCGCCATGGGATCACCGTGCCCTTCATATAAATCAAATTTAGGCATCTTGAACCCAGCCGGGAGTTGGACGTCCGGGAAAGGGCATAGATCTTTGTATGCTACGCTGACCTGGTTGCCCAAACCGTGCAGGTTCCTGAAGGACTGCTCCAGGCTTTTGAACTTTCTCAACACCTCATCCTGTTCAGGGGCTTTAACCGGCTTTTCGATCTCTGCCGGTACCTCCAAGTGTGGATTGTAAGCATGTGGTTCGGGGGCATGGAATGTAGGCTCAGGGGGATAGTATTGCGTATCGTGAGCCTGAAACAATGGCTCACTGGTCGTTCTGTGCAAGGGGGCTGGTGTGGGTCCCACAAAAGTGGGAATATCGGGTGTGGGGAGAGGTTGATGGGGTGGTGGAGCCTGGGAATCATGAGGGCTTCTTTCTTGATGGTAACGGGGATTTGGGAGGCTTGTTGAAGGGCCGGAGTGAGGGTATTCCGGCATGTGCCCTAGTGGCTCAGGGCTCTTTTGTGCTTTGGCTAGAGCTAGCTGCATTGCATTCATCTCTAGTCCCATCCTTTCTATCTTTTCCATCGCTTCCTTTAACAACTGGCTCATCGGCCTTTCTTCCTCGGTACTATTCTCTGAAGTAGTCATGCTTGTTGTTATCGGTCCTTTGGATCTAGTTTGGTAAGGGTGTGTTGCCAGAATTCTTTAACAACTAACTGTTTGAGATTCGGAAAACAACAAACTTGTTAGCGTTTAGAGTTTAACAGATTTGATAACAACACATTGAGGATGCAATGCCCCTAGGCAGTTAACCGTTTCTAACATGCCTTGCTTCAAACAACATGCGTCATCCCTGCTTCAAACAACATGCGTCATCCCGGCTTGCTTATTTGCCCCTTTGAAGTACTTTGGGAACCCCTGTATTTTATTATATTTTGTATTTTCTTTTTCTTTAGATTTTTTCATTTCATTTTCTTTCTTTTCTCTTTTTTCTCTTTTTTTCAAAATTTTTCTAATTTTTTATTTTTTGTTGTGGTCGAATCTTATGGAGATTGCCTACGTATCATGCCCCCGCATGAATCAGACTTTGCGTAGTTCGGACCAATAAAAGATAAACAATAATGAACATTTTTTTTTCTTTTCACTTTTCATATTAAAACAAACTGGGTTTCAAAGGTTTAAAGATGACCTACCAACTTGAAAATCAAACAACCCGCCTATTTTAATCAAAAGGTTTACAAACTTCAAAACAAATGGCCAACTTCCTCCTTCCATTTGCTAATTTTAACCAAATGGTTGTTTTTGCAAAACGTGGCCCTTTCCAACTCTCACATGAATTTTGAGGCCGAGGAGGATTATTTTATGACGCTTTACAAACTTGTCCATTCTTTTACGAAAATAACCTTTCGACAACTGAAAGATACTCTAAGGCTATTTCGGCAAGAACGGTTTAAGACGCGGCCGAAGCTGGCTCGGCTTATTATGACAAAATTTGAACGGTATTCACCTGACCGTCGACTCTTTTTTTCAGATTATAATAAAAACTTGGTGTTGCAAAACACGGCCCTTCAGCGCCTCGGGGACGAAGATTTATAAGGCTGTGTGGGTCAACTTAGACCAAAAATTCTAAACATGACCCGAAGGTGTCTATTTATGCAAAGTCAGCCTTTTGGCGTCCCTTTCGGGAACATTCGGCTATTTATGACAAAACAGCATCACCTGACTTATTTATGACTCTTTTGTCGTTTTTCAAATTAGAAAACTCAATATTGCGAACACGGCCTTTCAACGTCTCGGGGACGAAGGTTTTTAGGCTATGGGGGTCAACTGGACCAAGTCTTAAAAATGACCCAAAAGTGGCTGTTTATGCAAAGTCAGCCTTCCGGCGTCCCTTTCGGGAACATTCGGCTATTTATGACAAACAACATCTCCTGACTTAGTTATGACTCTTTTATTGTTTTTTTTTTCAAAAATAGGAAACTCAATATTGCAAACACGGCCTGTCAACGTCTCGGGGACGAAGATTTTTAAGGCCGTGTGGGTCAACTGGACCAAATCTTAAAATGACCCAAAGGTGGCTGTTTATGCAAAGTCAGCCTTCCCACGTCCCTTTCGGGAACATTCGGCTATGTCTTGATAAAACAGCGTCACCCGACTTCTTTATGACAAAATTAAGATTTGACATATATATATTTTTATTTTATTATTATTTATTTGTTTGGCTTTTTTAGCAAAAGGTGGGGTTGGACCCGATGAGGGTTGCCTACGTATCTCACATCCGGTGAGAATCAAACCCGCGTAGTTCGGGCAAATAAGCTATTTTTGAGAAGACCCTTTTCCATTTCTATTTTTTTTATTATTATTCTTTTTTCACAACAATCAAATAGACTATTATTTTTCATTCATAACAAACAAACAAATTAACGAAAAACATAAAACATTTCTTCTTTTTTGAGAAGGTGAGGTTGGACCCGATGAGGGTTGCCTACGTATCTCACATCCGGTGAGAATCAAACCCGCGTAGTTCGGGCAAAAGAACTACTTTTAAAGAAGAAAAGAAGCATTTTTGATTGATTTTCTTTTTACAAGAAACACTTCTAAGATATATTTTGAATTTTATTTGCTCTTTTTTTTCTTTATTCTAAAGAAGAAGAAGAAAATATTTTTTCGGAATTTTGCTTTTAATAAAAGAAATGCTTCTCAAAATGTTTTTTTTTGGATTTTGAATTTTCTTTTCAATTTTGAAAAAGAATCAAAATATTTTCGGATTTGTTTTTTTTATATATATATTATATTATATTATTTTTTGAAAACAATTAGAAAGACTTCCTAGAGAAGCCAATAATGGAGAAAATATTTTTGGATTATTTTAATTTTGTCATTTTCATAAACAAATAAATAACACATATTTTAAAAACAAGACTCTTTTTTTCATTTTTATGGCAAGACAAACAATTTTCTTTTCTATTAATGCTTTTTTTTTAATAAAACAAACTAATAAGACATATATTTTTTATTTTATATTCTCAAAATTTCGGCAGAGTTTCGACACTACTTAGACATTTGTTTTTTTTTCCTAAAAATAAGTAGTTATATCTCTACACTGCCATTTCCTCATTTTTTCACGATTTTTCTAATTTGTGGAAAATGATGACAACATACAAAATCTTTTGAATTTTCATGCCTTGTTTTTATATGTATTTTTATTTTTTTATATTTATTGTTATTTTCAAAATGTGGTATGGGAAACATAAGGATTTCCAAGACTTCTTGGATTCCGCAAATGCTCCCCATGCGCTTTTCCCAACATATGAAGCGTGGGGGACATATGGGAATTCCAAGACTTCTTGGATTCCACAAATGTTCCCCATGTGCTTTCCCAAAAAGCAAGCGTGGGGGACATAGGGAATTCCAAGGCTTCTTGGATTCCACAAATGTTCCCCATGCTTTGATTAAAATAACATCATGCTGGAAATGACCAAATGACCCATACGCCCTTGACTAAATACAACATGTAGCACATAGGATGCCGAAAGATTGTCTATTATTTTCAGGTTGCTTGTCCTAGACGGACCCAACCCCTATGTTGAGTCCCCTAAGTCAAATGCACATGATGCAAATAAACGTTCCTACTAGGGATCCGGCATGTGGCTTTGTTATACTAGGTTCAAAAACCTGGGTCGGTGTTCTAGACAGTGTACCCGAGCGGACAACTCGAGCTGAGGAAGGAGCTCCTTTCCGGGAATACAGAAGCTTCACCGGCTTAGCAACTTATCCGAACCTCGTTCTAAATTGGGATTTGACGCTATACAGAAAAGAAGTCATACGAAGTATGCCCTTCTTCATGATTTAGAAGACTCAGAAAGTATAGGGGTTTCGGCACAGTTTATATACAGTTCACGTAATATCAAAGCAGTAAAAGCAGCATTTAGCACATTAGGCTCAAACATGTAAAAATCAGATAATAAATAAAGCCAAATAATAACAATTATTCTAAGCTCGAATTCTTAACCCTGAACCAGTGGTTCTGGGTTCAAGTCCCCAGCAGAGTCGCCAGAGCTGTCACACCTCCTTTTTCCGCACCCGAGGGGGCGCAGGGGAGTTTTTTCCAATTAAAGGACAATCGAAACGGGATTGGTTTAATTATTTCAGAGTCGCCACTTGGGAGATTTAGGGTGTCCCAAGTCACCAATTTTAATCCCGAATCGAGGAAAAGAATGACTCTATATTACAGTCTGCGTACCAGAAATCTAGATAAGGAATTCTGTTAACCCGGGAGAAGGTGTTAGGCATTCCCGAGTTCCGTGGTTCTAGCACGGTCGCTCAACTGTTATATTTGGCTTGATTATCTGATTTTAAATACAATATGAACTTATGTGCAAATTTTATCTTTTAACCGCTTTATTATTATTGTTTTTACGAGAATGTGAACGTCGCTTAAAACACAGGTCTTTGGACTGCGTCACATGAAATGCACCCACAATCCGGAACATATTTTATTTGACGTTTTGGGATTTGGATTTGGGTCGCATGAAATGCACACCCCAAGTTTTAAGAAAGTAAATTATTAAACACGCGCCTAAAGAGACTATCGCGTCATTATTTTGCGGAGGCCGTGAAATTCGCTAAACGACCCTCCTGAATTCTAAGTAATTTTAAACAAGTATTTACTGAGGGCCCCGCAATTTGCATTTTTGTTTGTCGAGGCTCGTCTCATTCTATTTATTTAAAGGAATTTGCAACGTCATGGAAATGCATCTCAAACCACGTCACAATCAATGCACCCGTGATTAGAGACATATTTCGATTTCGTTGAGATTTGGATTTGGGTCACATAAATGTGCACCCGAGTTTAGGGAGATATATTATTAAGACGCGCCTAAAGCAACCTACGAGTGTTTATTAATAACATTTGTAATTCATCTAAGTAAATCAAAATGATTCCTAGGGATGGAACCGGCTAAAATTATAAGCCAACAAAGTTAAAATGCCAACATTCCAAAGACAAATGATAACTCACAATGGTAGCACATTCATAAAGGCAAGACTAAATTATCCTACAAAGTTATACAACTAATACTTTTCAATTTTTTTTTTTTTTGAATGAGTGAAATAAGAAGCAGTAAGACTACTATAGACTAAACATTTAATAATAAATAAATAAAAAACAATTCTTAGTTCCAACAGAACTAAGAAAAAGTCACGTTTTTTTTCAAACAAGAAAGGGGAATTTTAAGCTCGAAGATTATTCATCAATCTAAACGTAAAATTAATAACTAAAGAAAAAAGCTAAAACATTCAGTACATATTTCCTTACGGCAAAAGAATACCATGATTTCAATTTCAACAAAACTTAAAATACTTCCAAAAGTTAATCATTAAATGAACTAAATACATAATAAAAGAAATTCAATCCTCTTTCGACATATCACCCAAATCAAAGTTATTTATTCACATGCTTAAGAATTGATTTAAGAATATAATGGAAGAAACCGAACTTTACTGCTGAGTGGGAAAATCAGATCAAAACGACAAGACCGACGAACCGGACCCAAATATGATCTCGAAAATCCGACGGAAACTTCAACCAAACTCCATTTTTAAGAACCAAAATCAAGGAGGAAGGAGCTGGAATTTGTATTCTTTTCTTATTCATGAAAATGGATATTTGATTTTTGAAAAAAAGTCCGTTGCTTCATGCTTTTGACCTTGAAACAGTGATTCAATATGGAGAAACTCCATATTTTCACAAATATGTCGAGACCATTCTGTCTTTGTGGCAAAGAACTTTGGTATTTCTCCAAAAATAGAAGAAGCGAGAGGGAGCGTCGTTTTGGTTAGAAAATGGGGCTGATGGGGGGTGGGACTGACTTGTTGGTTACGACAGTGGGTGATGGGGAAGGTGACGGTGATGGTGAACGAACTGGGTCGTTACTTGTGGTCGACGGGCAGTGGACGATAGACCATAAAGACGAAGGCTAAGACGCGCAGCGACAAACTGCTCGGAAACGCAGCCACAACTGCTTGGCACGCAGCAACAGCTGCTTCGTTGGACTGAAAATGGTGAATCAACTACGGTCAGGGTTGTCCGGTGGTGTTCGCCGGTGAATGACAGTAGGGTTTTGCTTAGGTTTTTTCGGTCTTGAGGAAGGGAGGAAGACGATGGTGATCTTTTGTTTTCTGTTTCGGACGTGAGGGAGTGAAGGTTCTTGGCGACGAGGGTGGTTTCAGACGTTGGTGAAGGGAGGGGACGGGTCTGGTTTTTCCGGTGGGAAGCTTAGGAGGAGGAGGGGTGGTTGCCGGTGATGGAGGGAGCTGTTTGGACGGGAGGAGGTGGAGGGAGTTAGTAGTTTTAGGCGTTGGGGGATGGGGTCCCTCAGTAGGGTTTCGTCTTCTTCTTCTCAAAGAAGAAGATGAACAGTATTCCTTGCCAAAAATTTTCAAAGTCCCCTTGTCAAAATGTGTTTGTCTGTGTTTTATAATGTTTTGCCAAGAAAAATGAGCCCCACGCGTGGTGGGGTTCAAGGTTTATGTCTCCCACGCGTGGTGGGGTTCCCCATGTGTCCTGAACACGGTTTATTATGGGCTAGGTCCGAAAATTAGGCCTATAAACCGGGTAGTTTGAACCCGAATATTATTCTTTTGCCCGGAGCCTAGAAATAGAAAACGTTGCTTAACTAGTCCTACGTAAACAAAATAACTACCAAAAATAAGACTAGTATTTAAACAAAACTATATCTTTTTTTTTAAATATTTTTCAAGATTTAAAATAGCTACAAAATATTAATAAAACTATTTTGTGTAATTTTTGTTTTTTAAATATTAAGATAAAATATGAGGTAATATTTTTTTTGTATTTTTTTCCAAATTAAAATGACTACAAAACCTTAATAGAATTATATTTTTTTTGTAATTTTCGAAATTATATAAAGTAAAAAAAATAAAGTGCAATTTTTTGATTTTTTCAAGTTTATGAGGGATACATAAACTAAAATTTATATATATATTTTTTGTAATTTTTATTTTGCGAGAAAAATAAAGTAAAAATAGCTAAAATAACTATATTAGTCCTAAATTAAATATTTAAGCTAAGAATGTAAAAATTCCCGGGGAGGGTCAAAAATCACGTGCTTACAGTACTGCTTGTGGCTAGATTCAGGGCGTTTGAAGACCGATTTGAAATGCAAAGGTATTTTGGAGTAGAGTTTTGCCCGGATGGAGGTTAGTAAGACTTTTAAATTTGGTTCTCAGGGTTGAAAACCCCGAATTATGTGTTATGCGATTGGTATTGAGGTGACGCACATGCCAAATGATGGGCGTACGGGTGTGCACCGTGAGAATTGTGGCCTGATCGATTCCATGGCATTGTATAGTGGTTCTATCTCGTTGATATCCGTGTTTTTATCATGTGCTAAAGTAATTGAGTTGTCGATCATGCTAGATATCATGTTTAGGCTTTATGCTGGTACTGTTGGGACCCATAGTGGTCGTTTCTTGCTGTCATCTTACTGATTTCATTGATATTTCGTACTCAATCATATTCATTCATATCATATCATATCTCAGTCTTAGTTTTTTATTTATTGATACATCATATCATTGTTTCGGGCTAGTTTTCATGACATTGTGAGCCCGTGAGTGAGACTAGAGAGATTGATGACTGAGTGAGGCTGAGAGCCTGATTATGAGTGACAATTATGTGATCAAGTTGCACGCCGCAAAGGTTATACTAATTTATGATAGCGTTTGGGCTGAAGGATCCCCTCAGGAGTCTGTACACACCCCTAGTGAGTGTGGTTGATATTATTGAGGGATGGATCTTCCCTGGACATGGATCTTGTCCGAAGCAATATATACCTGGAGATGGATCTTCTCCACGGGCTGGATTGGCCCTACTCGATACTGGGTGATTGATGGTCAATGATGTATATATTCTGGGATGGATCTTCCTTGGGTCGTATGGGCAATATACAGTACCAAGTGATTGAACATTTGAGAGCGTGAGCACATGAGGCTGCCGGTATGGTGCATCACATACAACATGTGCATTGGCATGTTAAAGTAGTAGAGTTATATTCTTGACATCGTTCAGATTTGATCTATTTTACTGTTTTGAAGCTATCTATTTAACTTGAAAGCATGCCTATGTTTCTGCACTATTATTTCTATTTTTAGTTGTGCCAGTTGAGTCTGTCACTACCTTTCAGTCTAAAGGTTGGATTTGTTACTTATTGAGTTGGTTGTACTCACGCTACACCCTGCACCTCATGTGTAGATCCAGGTGCTTCCGGTCACGGCGGCTGCTGATTGAGGAGTCGGGATTCGGAGACTATCGAGGTAGCTGCATGGCGTTTGCAGGCCTTAACTTTCCTTCATTATCTCTATCTGCATTTCAGTTCTTATTCTTTAGACATCATAGTATACTGTATTCTAGTATAGATGGTCATGGACTCGGTGATACCCCGGTTTTAGGATAGATTGTACTGTATTTCAGATTTATTTCTGTTTCAAAAGGGCTTTTTCTTCAATATTAATTGCTTCCGTCTTTATTTTCAAAGTTGTTTACTGTGTTGAGATATTGAGTAGTGGCTTGCTTAGTTCCACGATAGGCGTCATCACAACGGTTTGGGTTATGACAAGTTGGTATCAGAGCCTAGGTTACATAGGTCTCACGAGTCATGACCAGGTTTTGTAGAGTCTTGTGGATCGGTATGGAGACGTCTGTACTTATCTTCGAGAGGCTGTCGAACCCTTAGAAAACTTCACATTCTTGAATTCTTGTCGTGTGAATTTGTTGATTCTAGTAACTAAACTTCTGTTATTCTATTCTCTTACAGATGGTTAGGACACGTACTACCGGGCAGGATGGACATCCACCAGTACCACCAGTTAGGGCTGCGAGAGGTCGAGGTCGCGGTAGGGGCAAAAGTGCAACTCATACAGTATCTAGGGCAGCACCTACAGATCCACCAGTTGCCCTGGTTCAGGAGTAGGTCCCAGTTGTGGATGAGCCTGTGGGGCCAACTCAGGCACCAGCTGTGCCCATCGTGATTCCAGGCCTTCAAGAGGCCTTAGCTCAGATTTTGATCATATGTACTAGTCTTGCTCAGGCAATCTCTGTTCCATCCGCAACAACCATTTCTCAGGCCGGGGGAGGTATTCACACTCGCGTCGCTCGTACACCCGAGCAGGTGATGCAGGGGCTCCAGACACTGGGGGCACTATCAGTCCAGTCGGTGGCAGCTGCTCAGGCCCATGTGGTTCTTATTATGACCGATGATGAGCAACAAAGACTAGAGAGGTTTGGCAGACTCCATCCTCTATCTTTCAACAGGCAGTGTCGGAGGATGCCCAGGGTTTCTTGGACAAATGTCAGAGGATTCTTTGTACAACAGGTATTTTAGAGACCAGCAGGGTCTCGTTCACTACTTTTCAATTTACTGGAGCTGCTTTCAACTGGTGGGAGGCTTATGAGAGGTGTAGGTCGGTCGGTCGGTGCAGCACCACTTATATGGAAATAGTTCTCTGTTATCTTATTGGAGAAATACATACCACAGTCTCACAAAGAGGAGCTGCGTAGACAGTTTGAGCAGTTACGTCAGGATTATATGATTGTGACGCAGTACGAGATGAGATTTTTTGAGTTAGCCCGTCATGCAATTTGGTTGGTCCCACTGATAGGGAGAGGATCAAGAGGTTCATCGATGGTCTCACATTTTAGTTGCGGGTGCTTATGACTAGAGAGAGGGTGTTAGGTGCTACTTTCGATGTGGTTATCGATATTTTCGATAGATAGAGCTGGTCTGCAGCCAGGAGCGGGTTAAGAGGGAGGCCAAGAGGTCTCGTGGATCAGGTAGTTTTAATGGTGTTCCTTTTGGAGTTCAGTTCTACCACGGTAGGGGTCGTCCCTATAGGCATGCTCAGACGGCTCGTCTAGTTCACCGTGGTGCATCATCTGGCCATGGTTCACACAGTTCTTAGTAGGGTCACTCATTTCAGTGCCCTTCTAGCTCAGAGTTCGTCTCATGCACCATCAGCTCAAGGTTCATCTATGTCGGGTTCTTCTAGTAGTTATCCCGGTTCTCAGGGCTCCCTTCAGTCCCCACCGCCATTCGCAGGGAGATATTGCTTTGAGTGTGGAGATTTGGGTCATATCAGGAGGCATTATCCCCTTCTCTCAGGAGGTTCAACTCAGTAGAGGAGTTATCCTACGACTTCAACACCCGTTACTTCACCACCCACCCAGCTAGCTCGGGGTAGAGCTTAGTCATCTAGGGGTCACCCTAGAGGGGAAGGCCGATCAGGTGGCGGCCAGGCACGATTCTATGCATTCCCTTCTAGACCAGATACTATTGCTTCATACATAGTGATCACATGTATTGTCTCAGTATGTCACCGAGATGCTTATGTATTATTTGACCCTGGTTCTACCTATTCATATGTATCATCAAATTTTGCTCATTATCTGGATATGCCCCGTGAGTCTTTAGTTTCATCTGTTCATGTATCTACGCCGGTGGGCGATACTATTATTATGGATTATGTGTACCGATCGTGTGTAGTGACTATTGAGGAATTGGAGACTATAGTTGATCTCTTGTTGCTTAGTATGGTTTATTTTGACGTGATATTGGGTATGGATTGTTTGTCTGCATGTCATGCTATTTTAGATTGTCACGCTAAGACCGTGACGTTGGCGATGCCGGGCTTGCCACGGATTGAGTGGCAAGGTTCTTTAGAGTATGTTCCTAATAGAGTGATTTCATACTTGAAGTCCCAACGGATGGTTGGGAAGGGTTATCTATCTTATTTGGCCTTTGTGAGGGATGTTAGTGCTAAGACCCCTACTATTGATTCTGTTCCAGTGGTGCGAGATTTTCTGGATGTGTTTCCTGCAGACCTGCTGGGCATGCCGCCCGATAGAGGTGTTGACTTAGTGTTGGGCACTCAGCCTATTTCCATTCCAACATAGCATATGGCACCAATTGAGTTGAAAGAGTTGAAGGAGCAGCTTTAGGAACTCCTTGAGAAGGGGTTTATTAGGCCTAGTATGTCACCTTGGGGTGCACCTGTTCTGTTCGTGAAGAAGAAGGATGGTACTATGAGAATGTGCATTGATTATAGGCAGTTGAACAAAGTCACAATCAAGAACAAGTATCCTTTGTCGCGTATTGATGATCTATTTGACCAACTTTAGGGAACGAGGGTATTATCCAAGATTGATTTGAGGTCTGGGTATCACTAGTTGAAGATTTGGGACTCGGATATTCTTAAGACAACTTTCAAGACCTGTTATGGTCATTATGAGTTCCTTGTGATGTCTTTTGAGTTGACCAATGCCCCAACAACGTTCATGCATTTGGTGAACAATATATTTTAGCCTTATCTTGACTCGTTTTTTATTATGTTCATCGATGATATCCTGGTGTACTCTCGTATCAAGGAGGAGCATGCCTAGCATTTGAGGATTATGTTGAAGCAGTTGAGGGAGGAGAAGCTTTATGCCAAGTTCTCTAAGTGTGAGTTTTGGCTTAGTTCAGTAGCGTTCTCTAGGCACGTGGTATCTAGTGAAGGTATGCGTGTGGATCCGAAGAAGATAGAGGCGGTTTAGAGTTAGCCCAGACCATCCTCAGCTACAGAGATTTAGAGCTTTCTAGGGTTGGTTTGTTATTACAGTCACTTCGTGCAGGGTTTCTTGTCTATTGCATCACCCTTGACCAAATTGACCCAAAAGGGTGCTCCTTTCAGATAGTTGGATGAGTGCGAGGAGAGCTTTCAGAAGTTTAAGACTGCCTTGACCACAACTCTAGTTCAAGTTCTACCATCAACTTCTGGTTCTTATACAGTATATTGTGATGCTTCTTGGATAGGCATTGGGTGTGTTTTGATGCAGGAGGGTAGAGTGATTGCTTATGCTTCACGCCAGTTGAATCCTCATGAGAAGAACTATCATGTTCATGATTTGGAGTTGGTTGCCATTGTTCATGCATTGAAGATTTGAAGGCACTATCTCTATGGTGTGTCTTGTGAGGTATTTACTGATCATCGTAGCCTCCAACACTTGTTCAAACAGAAGGATCTAAATTTGAGATAGCGGAGATAGTTAGAGCTGCTAAAGGACTATGATATTACTATTCTATATCATCCGGAGAAGGCCAATGTGGTGGCTAATGCCTTGAGTAGGAAGACAATGAGTATGGGTAGCCTTGAATTCATTCTTGTTAGTGAGAGACCTCTTGCAGTTGATGTTTAGACCTTGGCCAACCAGTTCGCGAGATTAGATGTTTCGGAGCCTAATCGGGTTCTAGACTATGTGGTTTCTCAGTCTTCCTTATTTGATCGCATCAAAGAGTGCCAATATGATGATTCTCACTTATTTGTCCTCAAGGACAAGGTTCAGCATGATAATGCCAGAGATGTTACTATTGGAGATAACGGGGTGTTGAGAATGCAGGGCCATATATGTGTGCCTAATGTAGATAGTCTATGGGAGTTGATTCTTGAGGAGGCCCACAGCTCGCGATATTCTATCTATCCGAGTTCCACGAAGATGTACCATGACCTAAGGCAGCACTATTGGTGGAGGAGAATGAAGAAGGATATATGTTGGGTTTATAGCTCGGTATCTCAACTGTCAGCAGGTAAAACATGAGCATCAGAGACCGGGTGGATTGCTTTAGAGTATAGAGATTCCAGAGTGGACGTGGGAACGGATCACCATGGATTTTGTAGTTGGGCTCCCACGGACTTTGAGGAAGTTCGATGCTATTTGGGTGATTGTGGATTGGTTGACCAAGTCCGCGCACTTCATTCCAGTTGGTACTACTTGTTCTTCAGAACGGTTGGCTAAGATTTACATCTGAGAGCATTCGCCTTCACGATGTGCCAGTTTCCATCATTTAAGATTGAGGCACGCACTTTACATAGTAGTTTTGGAGAGCCGTGCAGCGAGAGTTGGGGACTCAGGTTGAGTTGAACATAACATTTTACCCTCAGACGGACGGACAGTCCGAGCACACTATTCAGATATTGGAGGACATGCTACACGCTTGTGTCATTTATTTTGGAGGTTCATGGGACCAGTTTCTGCCGCTCGGGATTTTGCTTACAACAACAGTTATCAGTCGAGCATTCAGATGGCTCCGTACGAGGCTTTATATGGGAGGCGGTGTAGATCTCCGGTGGATTGGTTTGAGCAGGGTGAGGCTAGGCTATTGGGTACTGACTTGGTTCAGGATTCTTTGGACAAGGTTAAATTGATTCAGGAGCGGCTTCGCGTAGTCTAGACATAAGAGCTATGCTGATAGGAAGGTCTGCGACGTGTCTTACATGGTTGGGGAGAAGGTTCTACTGAAGGTTTCACCCATTAAGGGTGTTATGAGGTTCGGGAAGAAGCGCAAGTTGAGCCCTAGTTCATTGGGCCTTTTGAGGTACTTCAGAGGATTGGGGAGGTGGCTTACAAGCTTGCCTTGCCACCTAGTTTGTCGAGTGGGCATCCAGTATTTCATGTTTCTATGCTCCATAAGTACATCAGCAATTCGTCTCGTATTTTGGATTTCAGCATAGTTCAGTTTGATGGTGATTTGACTTATGATATGGAGCCAATGGCTATTTTGGATCTGCAGGTTCGAAAGTTGAGGTCAAAGGATATAGCTTTAGTGAAGGTGCAGTAGAGAGGTCAGCCCATGCAAGAGGCTACTTGGGAGACCGAGCGGGAGATACGGAGCAAATATCCACACCTATTTGAGACTCCGGGTATGTTTCTAGACCCATTTGAGGACGAACGTTTGTTTAAGAGAGGAAGGATGTAAGACAGTCGTTTCGAGAGTTGTAGCCCCATTCCCCTATTTACTGCTCCTTTTGTGCTCTACGATTTTTATATGACTTACCGGGTTAGTTGGTTTGGGTCTAGAGAAATTTCGGAGTGAATTGAGATACTTACTCTCCTAATTGAAAGATTAAGTTAGAAAAGTTGACTGGATATTGACTTATGTGTAAATGATCTCGGATTTGAATTTTGGTTGTTCCGTTAGCTCCGTTAGATGATTTTGGACTTAGGAGCATGTTCGGATTATGATTTGAAGGTCCGTAGTAGAATTAGGCTTGAAATGACGAAAGTTGGAATTTTAAAAGGTTTGACCGGGAGTGAACTTTCTGATATCGGGGTCGGATTGGATTTTTGGAAGTTGGAGTAGGTTCGTGGTGTCATTTATGACTTGTGTGCAAAATTTAAGGTCAATCGAGGACGTGAGTTGATAGGTTTTGACGTCGTTTGTAGAATTCGAAAATTTCAAAGTTTATTAGGCTTGAATCCATGTGGAATTCGTGTTTTTGATGTTGTTTGAGGTGATTTGAGCATTCGACTAAGTTCGTGTGATGTTTTGGGACTTGATGGTATGTTTGGTTGAGGTCCCAGGGGCCTTGGGTGAGTTTTGGGTCGTTAACGAATCATTTTTGGACTTAGCTTGTTGGCTAATAATTGTTGGTGTATTTCTTCTGATTTCCTCTTACGCGTTTGCGTCTCGCGTTCACGAAGGGTGTCTGTGGTCTGAGAAAGTTTTGTTCTTCGCATTCACGGAGAAGAGGATGCGAACGCGAAGGTGTGGACTGTGAGTGCATCGCAAACGCGAGAGAGGTGTCGTGTTCGCGAAAAGGAGTTGAGGTAGCTAGGGACCCAGTCTTTTGGTCTACGCGTTCGCGGGGCAGTGGACGCATTCGCGAAGAGTGGGATTGGCAAAGCTTTGCGTTCGCGAAGCTGGGGTCGCATTCATGAAGAGTTAAATTGAGGGGCAGTCAGAATGGTCTACGTGAATGCGAGAGGAAGGTCGAGTTCGCGATAAAGGTGCATCTGGGCAGATTTAAAAGATTCAAAACGAGGGTTTCGAGTTCATATCATAAAATTGAAGGGGGAGGTCGGTAAAAGACGATTTTTGGAGATATTCTTGCATGGGTATTTGGGGTAAGTAATTCCTATCTAATTTTGGTCAAATTACATGATTATGCCTTTAATTCCATCATCTAATTTGTGATTTAGGGTGAAAAATTGGGAAATATGAGGAAGAGTTTTTAGGCTAGAATTTTAAGATTTTTAATAGGATTTTATTATCAGATTTGAGTAAATTTGGTATGGTTTGACTCGTGAGTGAATGGGTTTTTGGGTTTTGTGACTTTTGTCGGATTTCGAGACGTGGGACCGGGGGCAATTTTGAGCCGATGTCAGATTTTGGCTATAATTTTGTATTTTTCTTGTGGAATTAATTCCTTTAGCCTATATTGACTATATTGTACTGCTTGTGGCTAGATTCTGGACGTTTGGAGACCGATTTGAGAGGCAAAGGTATTTTGGAGTAGAGTTTTGCCCGGATGGAGGTAAATAAAACTTTCAAACTTGGTTCTGAGGGTTTGGACCCCGAATTATGTGTTATGTGATTGGTATTGAGGTGACGCACATGCCAATTGACAAGCATGCGGGCGTGCTCTGTGAGAATTGTGACTTGGTCGATTCCATGGCACTATATAGTGGTTCTATCTTGTTGATATTCGTGTTTTCATCATGTGATAAAGCAATTAAGTTGTCGATCATGCTAGATATCATGTTTAGGCTTTATGCCGGTACTGTTGGGACCCGTAGTGGTCATTTCTTGCTGTCATCTTACTGATTTCATTGATATTTCGTACTCAGTCATATTCATTCACTTCATATTATATCTCTGTCTCAGTTGTTATTTATTGATACATCATATCATTGTTTCGGGCTAGTTTTCATAACATTGTGAGTCCGTGAGTGAGACTGGAGAGATTGATGACTGAGTGAGGCCGAGAGCCTGATTATGAGTGACAGTTATGGGATCGGGTTACAAGCTAATCACGTCCAAATACACGCCTCTAACGAGGTATGACATGGTCGTTTGCAATAATAAAACCCTACAAGGACCTTTGGAAAGAGTCACCCGGTTCACACAAAAACTACCTTTGGAAAGAACCGTGGCATTAAGAAAACCAAAAGATTATTGACCATTTAAACATGAAAAGAAACTACTAGATTAAAAAGAAGTTATTAGAGTAAACAAAAAGCTATTAAATTAAATATTGACTACTTAAGAAAACAAAATAAAAAAGCTACAAAGCAAGCTACTGAAAGTATAAATGAATATACAAAATGAGAGAGGAAGAGAGAAATTTATACATCAATAGAGATATAGAGAGAGAGAGAAAGAAGAATATGTACATAATAAAAAGAAAAAAGAAAATGTTATCAGTTATTACAAACCAAGTGTCAGATCATCCAAATATCAAATAAACTCCACCCCTCCTCCTCCCCCGAATAAAAATAAGCATTCTACCCAATGCTTAACAAAATAAGAATAAGGAAGGGCAAGAGTAAAGAGGACTCCCTATGTGGCCTTGGACATCTCTGTGTCCATAGCACCGTCACCGCCCTCAGGCTCCTCTAACAGGATCTCATCATCCTCGGCTCTGGGAGTAGCTGGGTTGGAGAACATCTGTCGCACCGCTTCAGTAGTGTCGGCAGCCAGGTCTTGCTACTCAGACTGGCCAACTGGTGCCACTGGTGCTGGTGGTGCCATTGGTTCTATCTCCATCAGCTTATCAAATGGAAGGTCTCCAGCGGTTGCTATCTTGGTGACCTCTCTCCTCAACCTGTCTACTGATTTCTTGGATGCCTAGGATTTCCTCATCTTCTTTACCTGCTTCTAAAGATCCTCAATTACTCACCCATGTGCCACCTAAGTGTCCATGATGGTCTTCTGGTTCTCCAAAATCCTCTTCAAGGTGTCCTTCACTATCGAAGGAATCTGGGGTGCCGGGATAGATGTTTGTGCTACAACAGCACTGGATAAGCCAGACAGCTTTGCAGTAGCTGTCAACGTCCAGTTGTTGAGGCTCGCCAGTGTTTGGGAAACTCGCAGTGCAGAAAGTGGATGAGAAGGTATAAACACCAGCCTCAAAGTCAAAGTGGATGGAACTAATGCTGAAGGACCTGAAGATGGAGGTGGAGGCATGGTAGTTGTACTAGTAGAAGGCCCTGCTGCAGTGGAAGGCATGTCTGCTAAATCTACAACTACCACTGAAGGTTCATCAGACTGGCCTATGGTAGTAGTCGGTTGACCCTTATAATCCAGGTTCCTCGGGTCCTTTAGAGAATACCAAGTGAAGAGCTTATTTGCCCGAACCTTCATGTCAAAACTCTTCGACTCCACCCCCGCAACCGTAAGGTACTCCGTGATAGTATTAGGATATATGTAGGAGCTATCACATTGCCTTCCAACCAAAGATATGTTGGCCTATATCACGGCACCCACATTAATTGTGTACCCAGCCATGATGGAAGCAACTAGAACTACCCGGCGGATTGGGAGATTGGTTTCATTTTGGCATGGGTCTAGGTTGGTACACCCAAATTTCTGCCATAATTTTGCCTCAAAATTGAGGTTGTTCCGCTGAATAGGAAACCCTGCTGTGATTCATGGTGGTGGTGGTCCCGGAGCTGCTAGAATCTCAACTAGCCAAGGGCGAGCGGCATCACCCAGTGCGAACTTCTCCAGGTATTGTACTGGCTCCTCATCCTCAAACCCCAAATATGCATTCATAGTGCTCTAACCAAACCTCACTTTCAAATTCCTCACTTTCGTCACCTTGGTCCCCTTCTTTATATGTGCCACATTGGCATAAACTTCCTGTACCAAGTGCTCTTTGGCATCCACCACACTTTGAGTGAACCATGTCCATCTTTTTCTCTCCCGAAATTGTCTAAACACCGCCAGGTTGTATCTATCCATATCTTTCAATAAAAACTGACGCTCAAGAGTGAGTGATCTCTATGGCCATCACTCTTGAAATCTATTGAATGCAGTCAGGCTAACGAACCTATCTTCCCAAACTTCTTTCTTCATTGACCTCTCAAGGCCGGCAACTCTGGTATCACCCCATCGTCCATCGGCCGAGATATCATCCTCATAGACTGTAGTAGCTGGTACATCGGGGGCATGTATAGATGAGGGTCTTGAATCCTGAACGTCGCCTTTCGAACCCTCAGAAGTGCTCTTTGAGGTGGAAGGCTCATCTCAGAGCTGAAATCTCCCCTGAAGCTGATGTGGATGTGGTTGAGCATCAGGCTGCTCTTGCACAGAGTCGCCCTCTGATGCTTCCCTAGACATGACATATGAACGATTCAGCGGGCTCTGTGGCTATACCTCTCCCAACTATCGCCTTTTTAGATATAGCTCTTTGTAAGGCAAGTGGTAAGGTACTCTTTCCTCGGCCTCGAGAGGGTTCAAACCTCCCCTTCGATGTATCGCCACGACCACGTGACCTAACCATTTTCTGCAATAAACAGCAACATGAGTCAGTTCTAGTTTAAGTACGGAATAGCATACAGTTGTTGAACAAAGTATGTTGCATGGTGGGGAAGTATGGTCTGCACAATTGCAAGTGCATGGGATTGTGCGGACCGGATAATTTGAAAGTGCGGTTGCAATGATGAAACTATGGTCCACATAATTTTGAGTGTGGTCACGCAATGGGTATCTCAAAGATGACAACTCTCTGAAGATAAAGAATGCCTTGATCTGCGGCCGCGGTTGAATTTCTACGAACCGCACAATTTCAAGTGCGGTCCACACAATTTTGCTATATCAAATGCCCTAACCTAAACATGTGCGGACCGCACAATTCTTTGTACGGTCGCACAATTCAAAATTCATCGGGCATAATTCTTAGGGTATCAATATTTACACATAAATTGGACTTGGTAGTATAGATTAATCATGATAAGCAAATAACAATTTCCCCCAATAACAATTAAGAGTTTACCTTACACAATCTAAAGCCCATATGAATATGAATTTGACAAATGGTCTAATAATAACTTAATAAATTATAAACTAAATTAAGAAAATTAAAAAATTCTAGAGATGATTTGAACATACCACTGGTGAAGTGGTGTTAAGGAAGGATCAAAGATGTTGAATTAAGTGGCAGATAAGTGAATCAGTTATGCAAGATTTTAGCATGTGTTTTAATTTCTCAGAGAGTGTAAAGGTTCAACAATAGCATGAGGGTTGCTATTTATACGTAACGAGTTGGGCCAAAAGTTCAAGAGATGAGTGCGGTAGCAGAATTCCTTCTGCGGTCCGCACTCTGTTACTTGTTGCCTTCATTGACATGCGGTCCGCAGAATTACCTGTGCGGTCGTAGATTTTGGTGCGGACCGCAAATTTCCTTGTGCGGACGCACTTTGGCCATTTCTCTGACAAGCAAATTTTAGAGAGTTTGAATTTTTCCATCCCAAGTTGTGCGGCCGCAATTCCCTTCTGTTGTTGCATTCAAAATTGTGTGGTTCGCACTTTTTTCATACTTAGCCAATTTTTCCGAGCGCAGTTCTTGTAAAGCACAATCATTCTTGCAACACACTTCAAAATCAGTTAGCACAAAATAAGACCTATCTAAAGAAGAAGAAAAATAAAAAGAAAAAGAAACATGGGTTGCCTCCCAAGAAGCGCATGATTTAATGTCGCGACACGACGTAACTTACCCTCACTTGAAATGAATTACCGCCACGATGTGGCCATCACCAACTCTTTAAAGATAATGTTTCACCCGGTGACCATTGACTCTAAACACTTCATCATTTTTATTCTTCAAGTCCAATGTACCAAAGGGTGTCACACCTACAACCTCAAATGGGCCACTCCATTTAGACTTTAACTTTCCAGAAAACATCTATAACCAAGAATTGAACAACAACACAAGATTACCTTCTTTAAACTCTTTGTTTTGAATGTACTTGTCATGGAGGTATTTCATCTTTTCTTTGTAAAAGGATGAATTTGTGTATGCATGGTACCAGAACTCATCCAACTCATGCAATTGAACCACCCTTAAGTTGGCGGCGACATCCCACTCAAGATTCAACTTCTTTAAAGCCCACATGGCTTTGTACTCAAGTTCCACCGAAAGATGACAAGCTTTTCCGAACACCAACCTATATGGAGACATTCTGATATGTGTTTTGTAAGCCGTCCTATAAGCCCATAAAGCATCATCGAGTTTCTTTGACCAATCCATCCGGTTAGCATTCATTGTTTTGGACAAAATACTCTTTATCTCCCAGTTGGAGACTTCCACTTGACCGCTTGCTTGTGGATGATAGGGGGTCGTGACTTTATGAGCAACACCATACTTGGTGAGTAAGGTATTAAAAGCTTTGTTGCAAAAATACAATCCCCCATCACTTATGATAGCCCTTGGAGTACCAAATCTTGTAAAAATATTCTTCTTCAAAAGCGCCACAACACTTCTCGTTTCATTGTTGGGTAAAGCAACAACCTCAACCCATTTGGACACATAATCAACCGCGACCAAGATGTAGGTGTTTCCATAAGAACTCACAAAAGGACTCATGAAGTCAATACCCCACACATCGCAAATATGAATCTCCAAAATGGTAGTGAGGGGCATTTCATTTTTCTTTGAGATTCCACCGACCCTTTGACATTTATCACAATGCTTGACGAGATCACTTGCATCCTTATAAAGAGTGGGCCAATAGTAACCGCAACTTAACACTTTGGTCGCCGTTCTTGCTCCACCATGGTGACCACCATACGGCAAAGAATGACAAGCCCCAAGAATTTCACATTGTTCCTCCTCCGGTACACATCTTCTAATCACTTCATTCGTACAAATCCGGAAAAGGTACGATTCATCCCAATAATAGTCTTGACAATCTCGTTTGAGCTTCTTCCTTTGGTTTGAAGAGAACTCATCCGGGATGATACCACTTACAAGATAATTTGCTAGATACGCGAACCATGGCACCTCTTTTATTAAAATAGCCAAGAGTTGCTCATCGTGGATGGAGTCATTGATTTCAAGGCTATCATGCGGCCTCCCCTCCTCCTCCAAACAAGACAAGTGGTCTGCCACTTGGTTTTCACTTCCTTTTCGATCTTGGATGTCTATATCAAACTCTTGAAATAGAAGTACCCATCTCATCAACCAGGATTTGGAATCTTTCTTGCTCATAAGATAGCAAAGTGTCGCATGATCCATATGGACAATTACTTTTGCACCCATCAAGTACGGGCGGAACTTCTAAATAGCAAACACAATGGCAAGAAGCTCTTTCTCTGTAAATGTGTAATTGACTTGGGCACTATTCATGGTCTTACTTTCATAATAGAGCGAATGAAAATTCTTATTGATGCATTGTCCCAAAACAACCCCTACCACTACATCGCTTGCGTCGCACATGAGCTCAAAAGGAACACTCCATTTTGGAGCGGTGATGATGGGAGTAGTAGTCAACTTGAGCTTTAGCAATTCAAAGGCACTCATGCAATCATCATTGAAATGGAACTTAGCATCTTTCTCCAAAAGCTTGCACAACGGGTTTACCACTTTAGAGAAATCCTTGATGAAAAGCCGGTAAAATCCCGCGTGGCCTAAGAAACTTCGCACGCCTTTCACTGAAGTTGGAGGTGGAAGTTTAGAAATCACCTCAATCTTTGCCTTTTCGACGTCAATGCCATTCCTTGAGATCTTGTGGCCAAGGACAATGCTTTCCTCGACCATGAAATGACTTTTCTCCCAATTGAGCACCAAGTTTGTTTCTTCATATCTTGCCAACACTTTATCCAAGTTTGCTAGACAATCATCAAAAGAATTCTCGACCGCCGATAAGTTATCTATGAAGACTTAAAGGTAGTCCTCCATCATGTCCGTGAATATCGCCATCATACACCTTTGAAAAGTCATCGATGTATTGCACAACCCAAATGGCACTCCACGAGACGGCAAAAGTACCATAAGGACATGTGAAAATAGTTTTCTCTTGATCCTCCGGAGCAATAAGAATTTGGTTGTAGTCGAAATACCCATCAAGAAAATAATAGAAAGCACGACCGACCAAACTATCAAGCATTTGATCTAGGAAGGGAAGTGGAAATGATCCTTTCTTGTGACTCTGTTGAGCTTACGATAGTCCATACACACTCTCCACCTAATCACTGTTCTTGTAGGAATCAACTCATTCTTATCATTGGTGACCACCGTCATGCCCCTTTCTTTGGGACACATTGAACCGGAGAAGTCCAAAAACTATCGGAAATGGTTTGGCGCCTTCCTCCAAGTTAATCTTGTGCATGCAAAGTGTGGGGCTTATCTCCTGAATATCCGCCAATGTCCATACAATAGCCTTCTTACTCTTTTGTAGCACTGCCAATGTAGATTCTACTTGCATGTTCATCAAACAAGAGGAAAGAATAACCGGTAAAGTAGAAGAAGGGCCAAGAAATTCATACCGAAGATGTGGAGGCAATGGATTCAACTCCAAGAATGGAGGCTCCTCAATTGAAGGCTTTGTTGGAGGAGTTGTTCTATTTTCAAGATCCAAGGACAATTTTTGAGGCTCATAAGTGTACGACCCCTTCCCGTGCAAAGAGTTCACACATTTTACGTAACCCTACATCCCTTCATCATCACGGTTGAGCAAGACGACCTCCAAAGTATCATCAACATTCATCACAACACTTGTTTCATCCACGATCACATCGGTCACCAAGTCCACGAAAGAGCACACCTCATTACTATTGTGTTGCCTATGGAAAACCACTTTTTTATCACCAACCCGAAAAGTAAGCTCTCCGGCTTTAAAATCAACTAGAGCCTTACCCGTAGCAAGGAAAGGTCTACCAAGAATAAACGGCACCTCATAGTCAACCTCACAATCAAGAATTACAAAATATACCGGAAGAATGAATTTATCAACACGAACCAATACGTCATCAATTACTCCCAGCGGACTCTTCATGGTACGATCATCCATTTGTAATCTCATAGATGTGGGTCTTGGTTGCCCAATTCCCAAAGTCTTCAAAACCGAATAGGGCATCAAATTGATACGTGCCCCATGATCACAAAGAACTTTAGTAAACTCGGCACTTCCAATGGTACAAAGGATTGTGAAAGCACCGTGATCTTCCAATTTAGGAGCCATTGAAAGCACAATTGCACTCACTTGATGAGTCATCTTTATAGTTTCACAATTCATCGACCACTTCTTTGTCATAAAGTCTTTCATATACTTTGCATAATCGGGCATTTGCTCCAAAGATTCAACCAATGGCCCATTGATATATAGACTCTTCATCATGTCAATGAACTTTTTGAATTGATTCTCGCCATTTTGCTTGGCAAGCCTTTGAGGATATAGAGAAGGAGGCTTGCGCATTGGTGCCTTAGATTTTGCACTACCGGTTTCGGTATGTCAACAATGTGCTCTCTAGACGGGTTCACTTCCTCTTGAGCTTCCTCCATATTGTCATCAATATCAATCTGCACTTCATCATTTGCTTGCACCACATTGTTCGAGGTCTCATCTTCTTGTACTATTTGCTCATCATCCACAAGTTTCCTTTGACTTGAGGTGGGTGCATCCCCACCTTTTCTACTTCTTGTAGTAACGGCCATGGCATGTCCCGTGTTGTTCCCACCTTTTGGGTTCACCACTTTGTCACTTGGTAGTGCCCCCTTAGGATGAGTGTTTAGAGCTTGAGAAATTTGTCCCAATTGAACTTCCAAGTTGCGAATTGATGTGTTGTGTGAGGCTAGTTGAGCATCGGAGTCGGCATTCTTCTCCATCATTTGTTCGAACATATTCTCAATTCGTCCCATCTTATTGTTGGAAGAACTTGGACCATGGAAAGGATAAGGAGGCGGGTTGCTCGGTTGTTGATACATCGGGGGCATTTGAAAGCCCGACCCCCTATTGCCTTGATTATTGTTCCATCCCCCTTGGTTGTTGCCTCCCCAATCTCCTTGGTTGTTGCCACTCAAATTGCCTTGTTTATTTCCACCACTCAAATTTCCTTGATTGTTGTTATTATTTCAATTCCCTTGATTGTTACCACCATTCAAGTTATCATGGTTGTTAAAATTCCAATTACCTTGATTACCTTGAGGTCGCCATTGTTGTTGATTTGAGCCTTGAGAGTTGTTTCTTTGCCCTTGGAAGTTGTTCACGTATTGCACTTCCTCCTCTTGTTAATTGTAATATTCATCTTGATCAAACTCACTATCTTCTTACACATAATTCTCTATGCGGTTTTGCACTTGTGGACCTTTTTGCCTTCTCTTGTTTATCATCATACTAACTCCCTTCATTGCATTGACTTGCTTAGGACTTTGCACTTGTTGAGTTGAGCCTTGGCTAATTGATTCATTGTGGTGGTCAACTCAGCAATGGCTTGCCCATGATCATGTAATTCTTTATGTAAGTAAATCACGTTTGGATCACCTTGAGGAACATCTGCTCTACTTTGCCATGCCGATGAAGTATCCGCCATCTCATCTAAAATCTCACAAGCTTCCGCATACAGTGTTGTCATGAAATTTCCACCTGCAAGTTGGTTGACCACGCATTGATTGGTAGTATTGATCCCCCGATAGAAAGTTTGTTGAATCATAGCCTCTGTCATGTCTTTATTGGGGCACTCTTTGACCATTATTCGGTACCTCTCCCATAGATCATTGGGATCTTGTTTGAATACTAGAATCTTATCTCTAAGAGTAGCCATATGCCCGAGAGAAAAGAACTTGGAAATAAATTTCTCCGCCAATTCATCCCAAGTATGGATGGAATGGTTTGGCAATCTCTTTAACCAATCCAAGGCTTTCCCACGTAGATAGAAAGGAAATAGCCTCAACCTTAAAGCATCCTTAGAGACATTCGTCTGTTTACTCCCCCAATAAATGTCCACAAATCCCTTCAAATGTTTGTATGCATTTTGACTCGAAGCCCCAGCGAAGAATCCCCATTACTCTAGCAATGTGAGCATTACATTCGTGATTTGAAAGTTGCTCACCCTAATACAGGGCGGGACTATGGCACTTGCATATCCTTCATTCGACAATACCTATTGTGGAGCTGCTCTTGGTGGAGGTGGGGGTGGAACTGGGACATTGTCTTGAGGCAGTTGACCTCTTCTATTTGTTTGAGGTTCAAGAGTAACCTCTTCAACTTGGTCATCATTCACGTCCGCATCCCCCAAAGGAATGTTTCCGAGTTGATCATTGTTGAGGGCTATTGTTGTACCTATAATTGATTCACAAAAATCAGTAACATGGAAGGAAAAGAAGACAATTCACACATAAAACTAAATATATAGCTAAATCTATTTTTAGCTCTCCGGCAACGACGTCAAAAATTGATCACGTCCAAATGCATATCCCTAACGAGGTATTACACAGTCGTTTGCAATAATAAAACCCAATAAGAAGTCGGGATCGAATCCACAAGAAGCTAAGATGGGAGTTAGTAGTATATATTCGGAGTACGTACATGAAGTATCTAGATTGCACTTCCATAAACATTGCTTTATTTTTGCTTCTAAAATTAACTAAGGATTGCAAATCTAAAGGTATAAAACTAGAGATGATTGTTTTTGAATATTTTTTAAAGATGTAAAAAGGCCTAGGGTTGTGATGATGACCTAGGTATTTGCCTAATGGGATAAAGACTTTTATGTTGTTTTATTAATTGGGGTGCATTATTGTTCACAACACTACGTTGTCCACTCAATACCTCTCGGTCAGAGAGTGGTTTGGCCAATTTGGCTTTCTCAAGTCCCAATGGGTATCTACCCAAACGGTTGATAAGAGCTCAAGTCGGGTTATTACTATCTCTAGATTGAACCCTTTAATTGGGTTAATCAATCTCTCAATTGACCTAATTCCTTGTTAGCTAAGTTAACTTAGACTAGGTCTCTCTTTCTCAAGAAGAGACTAAGTCAAATAGGCATGAATCAATGTTTGCAACCATTAATTCCACAATTGAAGCATGAACCTAGCTAAATAACAAACACCCTTTCATAAACAAGCATAAAATTAATCACCTATAAGGTTTACACACTAGGGTTGGGTCACAACCTTAGTAAAAACCTAGCTACTCATAATAGGAGTAGAAGAAAATAAAGAAGAAGAGATAATAAAACTCATATTAAAAGATTAAAATATAGAAATCTAATATTAAATCACCAATAAACTAATGTTGCCTAAAGAAGCAAAGAGAAACTGCTACAACACTTTGAATATTCAAAATTTGACATAAAAAAGTGAAACTATTTTATTTATACAAATCTGGAATTTTTGGATTAAAATGCCCATTTCGGAGGTTCTGTGACCGCACAATTCCATGTGCAGTCCGCACTTTGCTTCAGCTTAACATGACTTGGATCTTGCGTCCCTCTCTCATTTTTTGCGGTCCGCATATTTTTGGGCGGCCACACAAGGCTCTTATGCAGACCGCACAAATGCAATTGCGACCGCATAACCTGATCTTCTACAGCCGCACAATAATTATGTGGTCCGCACTTCCGTTGAATTGGATATGCAAACTCTCTGAACTTTTGCTTTTGCTTAGGTTTTGCGGCCGCACTTTGCACTTGTCTCTGATAAGCTTTCCATTACAATTTGCGGTCGCAGATGATAATCGGTGGTCCGTATTTTGAGCTTCTGTGCCTATTTTTGTTCTTGAGTTCAGATCACTCCTTCTTGAGTAGGATTTCATCTTAGTAGCTCATTTTTAAATAATATTTCATCAGTTTTCAAGAACATAATTAAACGCTTTTGGACTAAAACGAAAGCTAAAAGGCACTAATAAGTAGTCAAACTCTTCACTTATCACACGCCGCAACAGTTATACTGATTTATGATAGCGCTTGGGCTGACGGAGCCCCTCCGGAGTCTGTACATACCCCTAGTGAGAGCGGTTGATATTATTGAGGGAGGTATCTTCCCTGGACATGGATCTTGTCCGAAACATTATATACTTGGAGATGGATCTTCTCCGCGGGCTGGATTAGCCCTACTTGGTACTGGGTGACTGATGGTTAGTGATATATATATTTTGGGATGGATCTTCCCTGGGCCGTATGTGCCATATATAATATCGAGTGATTGAACATTTGAGAGTGTGAGCACATGAGGTTGTCAGCATGGTGCATCACATACAACATGTGCATTGGCATGTAGAAGTAGAAGAGTTATATTCTTCACATCGTTCAGATTTGATCTATTTTACTATTTTGAGCTATCTATTTAACTTGAAAGCATGCCTACGTTTCTGCACTGTTATTTCTATTTTTAACTATGACGTTTTAGTATCTCACTACCTTTCAGTATAAAGGTTGGATTTGTTTCTTATTGAGTTGGTTGCAGTCGTGCTACACCTGCACCACGTGTGTAGATCCAGGTGCTTCTGGTTACAGCGGCTGCTGATTGAGGAGTCAGGATTCAGAGACTATCGAGGTAGTTGCATGGCGTTCGCAGGCCTTAACTCTCTTTCATTATCTATATATGCATTCCAGTTCTTATTCCCCTAGACATTGTAGCAAACTGTATTCTAGTATAGATGCCCATGGACTCGGTGACACCCCGATTTTGGGATAGATTGTATTGTATTTCAAATTTATTTCTATTTCAAAACGGCTTTTTCTTAAATATTAATTGCTTCCATCTTTATTTTCAAAGTTGTTTACTCCGTTGAGATGTTGAGTAGTGGCTTGCCTAGTTGCACGATAGGCGTCATCACGACGACTGATTTTGGGTCATGACAGACCGGTACCTAGCACATCACCAACCCGTGTGAACAACCCATATGATACACTCTACCATATAAATAAAAATCAATTAAATTATGGAAGCTCTTCAAATAATATATGTATATATATATATATTCAAGTTAAATCATGGAATATTTTTTCCAATTCGAAATCATACATTAAGCCTTTTATAATCATGCTGAGACTAAGTAAAATAAATATCTTTACATATATGTCGTATATCATCCGATTATTACAAATCATCACAAATATCTATGGAACCTCTAAACCAAGGAATATAACTAAATACTTGGGCCAATGCCCGACAAATATAAAATAAGTAAACAATATGATAGCTATCACGAAATAGGAGTGATGATTCACCATATATCTGTGACGATCCGGCCAGTCGTCTTATGAGTTACCGCTCCGTTTTTCCTCATTTCTGCTTTTTTATGCTTTGTTTATCCGTGTTATATGGTATCGGGTTGGTCGGATCGAATCCAGAATGGATTTGGTAAGGTTTGAGACACTTAGTATCTAAAAGTAGCTTTAGAGTTAGAAAAGTCAACCAAGAGTTGACTTAATGGTAAACGACCTCGGAATGCGGATTTTATGGCTTGGATAGCTTCGTTAGGTGATTTGGAACTTAGGAGTATGTCTGGAATATTTTTGTGATGTCCGGTGTAGAATTAGACTTGAATTGGCGAAAGTTAGTTTTTGGCAATTTTCGGTCGGCAGTGGAAAATAGGATATCGGGGTCGGAATGGAACTTTGACAGTTAGAACAAGTTCATAATGTCATTTTGGATATGTCTACAAAATTTCAGGCCAATCGGAGTTGTTTTGGATAGTTTCGGCGTCGTTGGTGGAATTTAGAAATTTCAAAGTTCATAGGCTTGAATTTGATGTGAATTTGGTGTTTTAATGTTGTTTTTGGTGTTTTGAAGGCTCAACTAAGTTCGAATGATGTTATGGGACGTATTGGTATATTTGTTGAGATTTCCGAGGGCCTCGGTGGATCTCGAAAGGTTAACGGATTAATTTAGACTAGAAGAAAAGCTGCGTGAGCAGTAACTCGGGTGAACAGTAACTCGAGTGAATATTAACTCGAGTAAACAGTACTCAGATGAACAGTAAAACTCGTGAGCAGTATTTAAATAAACCCTTCGCGACCATTAAATCCTTTTACACCATTTTTGAACGGGAAAAGAGCTTTGAGGCGATTTTGAAGAGAGGAAATCATTGTTCTTCATTGAGGTAAGGATTTTGGACCCTAAAACTTGATTATTTGTGATTAAGGAACAAAATATCAGTGTTTAATTCATGAAAATCAGTAGAAAAAGGTGGAGTTAGGGCTTGAGATTATGAAACCTTCTAGGGATGATTTGAGGGGTCAAAGAAACTCCGATTTTCGAGTTCTTAATATGTACGGACTTGTGAGATGATGAAAAACATTTTGGTATAAAGTTTGTCCAGTTCTGGGATGCAGGCCCGGGGGTCGGGTTTTGACTGATTTCAGGTTTTCTACTTAAAATCGATATTTTTCAATTGGAATACATTCGTTTAGCATAATTTGATGATAAAAATCTGAACTTGGTAGATTTGGAGCACTCGAAAGTTGGTTCGAGAGGCAAGCGTGTTGCAGAGTAGCTTTTCGGGCTAGCTCGATCTGAGTAATGATTTTAAATGTTGTTATGAGGGTATGAAACCTCGGATTATACAACGTTAGGCTGTGTTGAGGTGATGAACACACTAGATGACGAGCGTGGGGTCGTACACCGTTGGGGATTGTGACTTAGTCCATCCCGAATGACTATTTTTCTGTATATTTGGTAGCTAATTGTTTGATATTATTATACTTTGGGCTAAATATTATATTTGGGCTTCGTGCCAACTGGTTGAACCCTTAGGGGATCGTTAATGATATTTTTCTCAATGTTTGATTTCATACTTGTGCTCAGTCATGCCAAATCTTTCAATATTTTCAAAACTCAGCTATGTTAATCTGTTTTAGAAACCTTAAATGATATTTTAAAGATATTTTGAGTTGGGCTGCATATTTTTACTATTGCCCGAAGGGCTTATGAGATTTTGATTGAGTAAGGCCGAGGGCATGTATTGTGAGGATACTTTTGGGTCGGGATGCACGCTGCAGCAGTGATACACTAATTATGATAATGGGGCCGAGGGCCTGAGATTGTACGCCACGAGGTGGCTTGATGTTGATATGAGGCCGGGAGCTTGTTTATGATGCCACGAGATGGCTTGATATTGCGCTTGGGCCGTAAGGGGCCCCTCCAGGAGTCTGCACACCCTCAGTGAGCGCGAGTCCCCATTGTGATATGAGATATAGCCCGAGGGGCTGGTATTGTTCTGTGATATTGCCCGAGTGACTGATTTGATGTTATTGTGCCCGAGGGACAATTCTTATATTTTTACCATTCCTAGTTGGTTTTCCTATCTATTGTTGACTTCTTAAAAAGGTGCTTTTATGAGATTTCATTGTTAAATTGTGTTACTGATTTTGTTATGTCCCTAATAGCTAAATGTTGTGTTTAACGTGATTTTTATCGTTCAGTCTTCATTTATTGTTATTACTCACTAAGTTGGAAGTACTCGCTTTACTCTCTGCATCTCTATGTGCAGATTCGGGCGCTACAGGTCCTGCTACCGAGGGTTGACAGTTCCAGCAGATCTTCGAAGGTTTACTAAGTAGTTGTTTGGCGATTCGCAGCCTAGTGCAACTTTCATCTATCTTATTTCTTTTTTGATTCAGTTATTTAGTAGTGGAGTAGACTTTCAGACTGGTAGTATTGTTTTAGATGCTCATGACTAGTGACACCCCGGTATCGGGTTGTGATGGGTTGTATAAATCATGCTATTATATGCTTAGCTTTGAATTATTTTATCACGTTTTAGATTTATTCCTTATGGTTTAACTGTTAATACTTGAAAATGGGAAGTGTCAGCTAGCCTTGTCTTCACGAGAGGCGCCATCACGACCGGGTTTGGGTTTAGGATCGTGACAATATCTCGGGAAGAGAGTCATCTTAGCCGTGTTTGTATATCACATATCATACTTCATACTTCATCCTGAAATATGTAAAGTAAGCGGGACCCTAGAGAAGGGCCCCTAAGGGCTTTGTACACTACCATGGTACTCAATAAGTGTCATAGACTCTTTCTAACTTCCTAGGACAACACTTTATAAATATAATGTAACCAACATTTGATACAAAACGACAACAGTTATATCAATTCATGCCCTTTAACATTTTAATAAAAAGACGAGTGAAATGTAAACCATGATATAAACTTATAAAATATTAATATCAATCCATGATCTTGACAAAAAGCATTTAAAACCATTTCAATAACATTAAGTCATTAAATCACTTTCGGCTCCTTAGGCCTAAAAATAATAAAATTATTCTTTATCTTTCACCGGAAGTACTATACCATCACTGACACAAAAAAATTTACTAGGTTATATACCTAACGGCAAGCATCATATACCCTACTTACTTGATCGTCTCATCGTAGTGACATACGAGTCAACTCAGCCATAATAATAATAGTACAAAATAGTATCCTCTCGAAGGAGAGCACTCTACCACAGTCTATGCCACAAAGTGACCATCTATGCCTGCATCGGCACGCGTAGTTTCATAACGACGAAAAAGATATATCCGAAGCCAATCTCGGTAAATACAAGTAACTCCCAAAATATTTGATATTCCAAAAATAGTTTCATAGCATAGTAGTCTCAAAGGATCTATTTTTCTCAAATCATAGCTCATGGCCAAACTAAATATTATTTTTTTCATGTTAAATCCTTTAGCAATTTAACATATATCTTCTAAAGATACAACGAGTGATATCAACTAATCAAAGTCCAAAAGAAATATTTTTCATGAAAACATTTAATATTCTTTCCAATATAAGTTATAATAAAACTTATAACATTTGCCTTAAGGGTTCACTTACCATAAAGTATTTGAAAACAACATTTACATTTTATAAAATAACAAGATTTATTATATGTAACGCAACTCAAACACATGGTGACAATTTTTTCGCTTGTCCCCACGAGTAAGTACGTATGCAATTTCAACGTTTATGATCCATTTCAAAGATGATTTACCTATATTCAAGAAAATAGTTCATTTTCATGTATGTATATTTTCAAGATATATTTATGAGAATGATATTGGGTTATATATTTTTCGTTTGGATTTTTGGTGAATATTTGTGATTTACAGGGAATTTTAAGTTCTTTTGTTTAGTGCGTTGTGTAAATTATTTTTTAAATTTTTTTCCCTTTAGTAGGGGTTGTGAATATTTGTTTCCTCTCCTTTTGTGATCATTGAGTTATATAAATTGGTTCTCTTTCTAATATTATAGCAATAATAATCATATATATATATATATATATATATATATATATATATATATATATATATATGGGAGCAAATCTAGAAGAGTTAGAGATTAGAAGAGAAGAAGAGGTGGTAAATTTGTTAGTATCTTCACTGAGCTATTCTTTAAAGCTAATATCTATCTTGTTTTTCCTCTTTTTGCTATCTTTATAATCATGAGTTATTTTTTAAGGCAGAATAGCCTAATAGACACCTCTACTTGGTCGGTTTTGACATCCCGGTCCTTATATTTAACGAAATTTCATTTAGGCACATCTACTCGTTCAAACATAATATTTTAAACCCTTCCGACTATGCGTGTTCTTCAATCGTCTTACTGTTTTATCCATATCAGATAAAAATATTCCACTTCATTATTTTATTCACAAAATCTATTTTTGAAAAAAAAAATGGATCCTAAAGTTTTCTCTCACATTCACGCCTTCCTCTTTCTAAAAATCAGTCATCAGCCATTTGAGAACCAAAATTCATCATCTCTATTCTCTTTCAACACTAAACTCAAATCTATCATTTCTCTTTCTTAATATTTGCAAAATTAAATTTGCCGGTTTTCCATAGAAATCCATTGAATATTTCATTTTGTTCATTTCCATTGAAATCAGAAATAACAAAAGTATCCAATTCAATCTGTGTAAAATTCATATCACAGGCAATACTTTCAGATCATGACCTCTAAAAAGAAAAAAAGAAAAAAAAGACCATAGACGAGACGATCCCTGAAAAATGGCTGGAAAATCCATAGCAATCCTTCCTCCATTTTTCTCTCTTTCGTACTTTCCAGAAATAATGCCAAAAACCCAACTCCTCTATATAGTAGACCTTTAGACTAGTTAAAAAGAACCTTCAAATTAGCGAAAAATCAAAATCACATCTCCTAAATCTAGTCACCAGAAAATTCACCATTTTTAAAACCCCAAGTCTCTTTATTTTTTACAAAAAATCTCTTTGTTGCCCATGTTCGACTTGATTTAGAGGCTAATTAGAAGAGACAATGGAGAGGAAAAAGGGCAGAAAGAAAAGAAAATTTGGAAGGCGTAAGAAGAGATAGGTTGATGTGTGTGTGTTTGGGGGGGGGGAGGGTGAAAAAGAGTAAACAATTTGGAGCGGGAAAGGACCTCGGTGGGGGTAAATGTTTTGTGCATTTTTTTTAATATTTTTTCTTTTCTCTTTAATTTTTTGTATTTTTAATTAGAATCATCAAATCTTACTCGCTTCTTAAAGCGTGTAATCACACGTTTTATCCAACTCAGCAAAAAAATGCCACATAGGCTTGGTCAATGGTCAGAAGGATTTAAAATATTACGTTTGAACAATTAAATATGTCTAAATGAAACTTCATTAAGTATGGGGATCAGGATGTCAAAACCGAACAAGTAAAGGTGTCTATTGAGCTATTCTATCTTTTTTAATAATTTATCAAGGTTAAAGTTATAACCACTTCATTTTGTACTTAGTTCAACCTTTTTGCTCTCTCCCCCAGCCCAATATATTCATTCTATGTGTTTCTTTCTTCCTGTAATTTTCCTTTTGACATGATTTAGTGATGATGGATGATATCAAGTCATTATATAGGATCTATTTTATAGTCCCATAATCAGTAGTTATAACTTATATAATAATTTAATTTGTGTCAATGTATAATATATATTATTTAATTAAATGAACATTGTAATTATTCCGATATTAATTTTTATTATACATAGTTCATTCTCATTTTATACACTTTATATTGATAGAATAAAATATAAGTGCAATACATATATACTAAAGTTACATACTTAAAATTAGAGAAAAAGTTTAATCACAAAAGTTAGGAGGTGCAGACGATTCACACCATTTTTTTAGCATGTGGGGTGTGTTTGGTACGAAGGAAAACATTTTTCGGAAAATATTTTCCAATTTAGACTATGTTTGGTTGGGTCAAATAGTTTGGAAAATATTTTCCTTATAAACTCATTTTCCTCCAATTGGAGGAAAATATTTTCCTTATCAAGATAAGGGAAAATATTTTCCAAAACTCCTTCTCAACCTTCCACACCCTTACCAATTCACCTGCCCCATCTCTCCAAAAAAGATTTTTTTTAAAAATTTCAGTTTTTTCGTTACCATCCACCCTACTACCCCTCCACCCCACCCCACCCCACCTCCTCTCCAGCAAAAAATTATTTTACAACAATAACAACAACAACAACGACCCAGTATAATCCCACAAGTGGGGTTTGGGGAGGGTAATATGTACGCAGACCTTACCCCTGCCCCGAAGGGTAGAGAGGCTGTTTCCAGGAGACCCTCGGCTCAAAAAAAACAATAGGAGCCAATATATTAGTACCATAAAAATGCATAATAAAATAACAGCAGTATAAGAGATATGAAATACAGAATACGAAATACGAAATAGATGGCTGGTATAGTAAAACTAGCAGGTAAAGCCCTGCATCAATAGCCGACCAATGACATTCTTAGTCTAACTCCTAACTGGCTAGTCTCACTCTATTGTGTTGTAGAAATATTCACAACTTTCCCCTAACCTACAATCTTAATGCTCGACCTCCATAATTCCCTGTCAAGGGTCATGTCCTCCGTAATCCTAAGTCGCGCCATGTCCTATCTGATCACCTCTCCCCAATACTTCTTAGGTCGCCCTTTACCCCTCCGCGTGCCCACTACAGCCAGTTGCTCATACCTCCTCACCGGTGCATCAGTGCTCTTCCTCTGAATGTGCCCGAACTACCTGAGTCTCACTTCCCGCATCTTGTCCTCCATGGGGGCCACACCCACCTTCTCTCGAATATCTTCATTCCTAATCTTATCCATCATTGTATGCCCGCACATCCACCTCAACATTCTCATCTCTGCTACTTTCATCTTCTGGATGTCTGAGTTCTTTACCGACCAACATTCAGTTCCATATAACATGGCAGGCCTTACCACTGCTCTATAAAACTTACCTTTTAGTAACAGTGGCACTTTCTTGTCACACAAGACTCCCGACGCTAACCTCCACTTCATCCACCCCACCCCTATACGGTGTGTGACATCCTCGTCAATCTCCCCGATCCCCTGAATAATCGATCCAAGGTACTTGATACTACCCCTCTTGGGAATGACTTGAGAGTCAAGCCTCACTTCAACTCCCGCTTCCGTCAGCTCAACTCCAAATTTGCACTCGAGGTATTCCGTCTTCGTCCTGCTCAACTTGAAACCTTTAGACTCAAGAGCATGTCTCCAAATCTCTAGCCTCTAGTTGATGTCGCCTCGTGTCTCGTCAATTAGAATAATGTCATCAGCAAATAGCATGCACCATGGCACCTCCCGTTGAATATGATGAGTCAGTGCATCCATCACCAGGGCAAATAGGAATGGGCTGAGCGCAGACCCTTGGTGCAACCCCGTAATAACTGGGAAGTATTCAGAGTCGCCTCCTACTGTCCTAACCCGAGTCTTAGCTCCAGCATACATGTCTTTAATCACCCTAATATAGTCAATCGGTACCCCTTTATCCTCTAAGCATCTCCATAAGACCTCCATAGGAACCCTATCGTACGCTTTCTCCAGATCAATAAACATCATGTGGAGATATTTCTTCCTATCCAGCAAAAAATTATTTTATTAACTTAATTTTTTTTTTCGATTTCAAATTTATGTTTTTTCGTTCTTCTGAACCACCCAGCTTCTACCCCCACCTCCACCCCACTACCCCCCCCAATTTGTTTTTTACTTTTTTTTGTAATTTAAATTTCTATTTTTTTTTTCGTTTTACTGCCCCCAGCCCCGCCCCCTACCAGAAAAAAATATTTTTTAAATATATTTTTCAGCTTTAATTTTTTTATTTATCGGTTAAAAGGTTCAAAATTTTACAAATTCCAAAATTATGAGTTCGGAGGTTTATGTGTTTGGAAGTTTACGGGTTTAGAAATTATAAAGTTAACGTGTTCGAAATTCCGCTATTTTAAAAGTTTAGCGGTTCGAAAGTTTATGAAATTTGTTGGTTCGAAAGGCTGTTGGTTTGAAAATTTATGGCTGTCACGACCCAGACCCCGATCCGGTCGTGATGGCGCCTCTCGTGAAAACAAGGCCAGCAACCAACCCATTTCGCCTTTTCAGAATAGTTAATATTAATAAACAGTTTTAGCATAATTAAATAACCACATTCTAAACAAAAGTTTTCTTTATTAAGTTCGGAATACAACCCAAACACAGCCCCAACCGGGGTGTCACAAGTCACGAGCATCTATTAGAGTATAAATACAACTGCAAGGCCTGAAACATATGAAATAGGACTGATAAACAAAAGGAAGAAATGTGGTGCTGTGAACGCTGGCAGTCACCTCACTAAACTCCGATAACTTAGCCTCCGACCAGCTCAAAACCCGCTACCGGGTGAACAAATACCTGCATCTGCGCACGAGGTGCAGGGAGTAAAGTGAGCACTCCAACTCAGTGAGTAATAAAGGTAAATAATAACTAAGCAGTAAGAAATCACGGAAAATAAACCATCATGCTGTATAGAGCAGTCTAAACCCCTTTGAGTAAAAGCAGTGAAACTGTAAAATCCTTGGAAAAACATCTTAGTTCAATTTAAACCTCTTTTAAAAATGACTTTTTCAACGGTTACGCAAATGAGTGCAAAACAAACAGTGCAGATAAGCACGGAAATCCGCCCCTCGGGCACAACACTCAATTAACAGAAAATGCCAGACAATCAGATAGATATCACATGAAGTAGCACAAACAACAGATAATGGCAGACAAATGTAATAAAGTAAACACATAGAACAGTACCAGCACCGTTACAGTGTGCAGCCCGATCCATATATCGCTGCGGCGTGCAGCCCGATCCATATATCTCGTCGGCGGCGCTCACTGGGGGTATGCAGACTCCAGGAGGGGGCCCTTACGGCCCAAGGGCAATATCAAGCCATATCATGGCATCAAAATCTAGGCCCTCGGCCTCATATCAGTATCAGTATAGCACTGCTGCGGCGCGCAACCCGATCCCTTAGTATTCTCACATCTGACCATCGGCCATACTTAGTCCAGAAATCACATAAGCCCCTCAGGCATTAGTAAAAACAGTAGTTCTCAAACCAAAATATCATTTACTATATCATTTTAGTTTCAAAACCGAGTAAAAGTGGCTGAGTTGTAAAACAATAGAAAACAGTACGACTGAGTTCAAGCAGTAGGTCAAAACAGTGATAAAAATTCCCGGAGGGTTCAAATAGTTGGCTCGAAGCCCAAATATGGCAATCAGTCCAAATAATGATGATAACAAATAAGTTTCAATCAAATACGCGCTAAAAGCGTCAATCGGGACGGACCAAGTCACAATCCCCAATAGTAAATGACCCCACGCTCATCATCAAGCGCGTGTCTCACCTCAATATAGCACTACGAAGTGCGAATCTGGGGTTTCAAACCCTCATGATATCATTTACAATCATTACTCACCTCGAACCGGTGAAATCTCTAGCTTGCGACGCCTTTTCCCCTCAAATCGGCCTCCACGCGCGTCGAATCTATCCAAAATCAGAACGAATACATCACAATATGCTGAGGGAACAAAATCCAAGAGAAAACCATCAATAACGGGCACAAATTCCGAAATTACCAAAATCCGAGCCCGGGTCCACTTCTCGAAACTCAGAAATTTTTACATCATTAGATTACTTATCACCCCATGTGTTCATACATACCAAAAGTTCTCAGTTCCGACCTCAAATGGTGCCTCAAATCCCAACTCAAAAGTTTAAAATCCCAAACCCTAGTTCTTCCATTTTTAGCTTGAATTTCATGAATTTCTAGGTTAATTTCACAATAGAATCACGTTTTAGGTTCAAAAATCTTACCACCAATCAATTCTCCATGAAACCCTCTTTAATTTCCCTCAAAGAGCTCTCAAAATACTCAGCTATGGAGGAATAATGGCTCAAAATCGCGGATGAAATGTTTTATAAACTTTCTGCCTAGCTCTGAACTTCCTTTATCGCGATCGCGACCAAGGTCTCGCGATCGCGAAGCACTAAATTCCGGCTTCTCAAAATAACACTATGCGAACGCGATGCTTTAACTTCCCAGAGTTGCGCGAACGCGACCCCACATACGCGAACGCGAAGAGCAATTGCCCTGCGACCTGATTCCTTATACGCAAACACGAACTCTCTCCTGCGAACGCGAAGCACAAGCTGCTCACTCTCCGCGAACGCGAGACCTCAGACGCAAACACGAAGCACAAACTCAGGCCCACCCAAATTCCTTTTACGCGATCTCGAGGGCCTTCACGCGATCGCGAAGGCCAAAAATCCTCTGCAACTGCTGCTCAAATTCTGCAACCTCTCAACATAGAAATTGGTCCGATTGACCATCCGAAACTCACCCGAGGCCCCCGTGACCTCAACCAAAAGCACCAACACATCCTAAAACCTCATTCAAACTTGTTTCCAATCATCAAAACACCACAAACAACACCAAAACCACCAATTCACATTGAATTCAAGCCTAAGTTTTCTAAATACTTCCGAAACACACTTTTGATCAAAAACCCAACCAAACCACATCTAAATGACCTGAAATTTTGCACACACATCCCAAATGACATAACGAAGCTACAACAACTCTCGGAATTCCATTCCGATCCTTGGATCGAAATCTCACATATCAACTGGAATTCGCCAAAATACTAATTTCGTCAATTGAAGCCTAATTCTACACCGGACCCCCAAAACCAAATTCCAATCACGCTCCTAAGTCATAAATCACCCAGCAAAGCTAACCAAATCATAAAAAATCCGATCCGAGCTCATATACAAATAAGTCAACTCTTGGTCAAACCTTTCAACTAAGACTGTTCTTTCAAATTCATACCGATTTCCGTGAAAACCAAAATCAACGATTTACATCAGTCATAATACATCATACGGGGCAAGTCATTCCCGAGAACTGGCGATCAAAGTGCAAAAGCTCAAAATGACTGGTCGGGTCGTTACATCCTCCCCCACTTAAACACATGTTCGTCCTCGAACGTACCCAGAGTTGTTCTAAAAGCCAACCCGTAGTTGAATAACTTTACCATGCATATACCCGGGGGTGATCCCACATCACCCTATCTCATATAGGTCTGATAGCACATTGCAACTGAAATTACACAATCCAGTCTGGCCCATAAGCCATAGAACCACATTTCCACTTTTGAAACCATAAATACGATCAAAACCTCACACCTATACTCTGAATAGACCCGAACCAGCTGTAATAACCCATGCCTGCAACCTCGGGAGCAATCCCATGATATACCACATAACTCAAACACATGTAGCGATAACTTCTATTCACAACAGCTGCCCACAACAACCGAATACTGGTAGAAAACCTCTTATCAACTAAAGTCTCATTCCAACACTTTCATATACTGCCAACGATAAATGTACGCACTAAACCACGACCATTCTTTAGGTCAACCATTCATGAAGTTACTTCTCCCCTGACAAATACCATAGCAAATTTCTGAACCGAACCTCGATCTTACCCTTCCAACATGTTGAAATCGAATCCATTCGTATTCATTAATGATCCTAATGATATCCTCTAATCCAACACACCACTATGGTGACATGACGCATCAATAGAGGCCTAAGCCACAACTAGCATAATACGCGCACCAATAAGCAACAATCCTAACATACTCAAATCATGAAAATGACTCAATGAAAGAGTTGTACCCCAAGCTCACCCGTACCACCACAACACAAGACTGAGGACCCGCCTCACATCATAGAAATAGAACACCCGAATCTAACCCGCAAGGTCATATCTCCACATAGTTTCGCTGCAAAATGCGCGATCCTATCCAAACACTGTTCCACATGAAACACCTCAAGTAACTATGCTCGAAATTGACAACCACACACAATTTGACGCCTGGAACCAAAGCAAATCACTATACCCATGGTGAAACAAGGAACATATACCACGCAGACCCGATAGGACGTAACCGATACGTCATCCACCGAGCAACACCCAATTACTTTTCCCGCTCGACTTCCACTATGAACCCTAATAGAACCGCACCATATGTGCCCATAACCAACAAATCATAACGTCTCGCAACACAGAAAGACAACTCATAGATCTCTCAGATCACTAGTAAGCTCAATAACGGTCGAATCAACCTGTCCCTCATAATACAGTTTGGGGCCAACTAAGCCGACTCAGCTAGAACACGCATCCACATTGGCCTGCCAACGAACTCCTTATCAAGGAAGCCTAAAGCTGCTCCTTCCATTACTATAACTCATGCTGGAGCCATACGATACGGTGCTCGGCACCAAATCAATACCGAAATCAACAACCCTGCCTGACGACATGCCCGACCACAAGAAACACATTCGTAGAGTCCCTTAACACCGGAACTGAATCAGTGGTAAAATCTTCAGCACTGACATCCATCACGAAGGATTAATTAAGAAAGACAATCCTTCCCAGCCGTTCGTTGGGTCTTTGAAATATAAACCATTATACTAGAACATAATCCGCCGCACCTCGCCACTCAACCCGTGGCATATCTGGCATAGCCCATAGCGTAATAGTCCAGAATAACCCAACACTGAGACAACCAGTCTGACCTCCAACATCACATCCAACATCTAACATACCAACAAAGAAAGATCCACTCGAGCCTCCAAGTCCTGATAGTCACTAAACAGTACTGATACACACGATCCACAACCACAACATAGCCTGAATATGAGAACTTCCATCTCCAAATCCACACGGCCCATGAATCACCATATCCGATCCCAATTTTGCCGTCCGAATACATGTTACGCCTCAAATACCCCATCATTCCACGATATATACTAAAAAATTTCCCTGTGCCACCAAGCAAACTCGAATATCACCAGTCGTTCTAACAAAAAAGTGTCGCAATACTACCGAAGTACCATCAACTTAATCACATTGTCTTTTCTGAAACATATACCCTTGTCAGATCACCCCAATTAGCACTACCACTTCCTTAATCATCTGAAACTGCCCGTGCTGCCTAAGAATTCATGACTTTCCGTTCAGAACTGAACCGTAACCTTCCACATGCAGTTGTCAATCCTCTACAACCTACCGCATATACCATACCATCTCAGGATAACACGAGAACTTCATCTTCCTTCCGAGCCACAAACATTTACGTACTCAATTGGTCAAGAACTTTCTATTGGTCCCAATCTAGAAGAAAAATCACTATACATCCCATGCTCCGCATGCCCATAGAAAATATACATCTCCAAAACGTGGTAAAAACCATCAAGAACTCTCCGAGTTCCCTTTGCACAAATCAGACATGTTAGGACTGAATCCTTCTAACTCGATCAAGCTAAGCAAGCCATCAAAACCTAAGAGCATCGTCGCAAAATACCTGAAAGAACTCATTACCTCGAACACACACAAGGAATTAATCATATCCTTACCATACCAATTCGGTCTACTATCAAACTATTCTATCTATCTAAATTTCCTTCTGATTCATTTTCAACTTGATATTCTCTCTTGCTGTAGCACCACAATTTCTCAACCCAGGCTCACCACACGAGACCCAAGCACAAGACCACACTATCTAAGACCAATAAGCCGCTGAATACTCACTCAATTACTCCCAGAAACACCACATTCCAGAACACTTTACTCTGAGGAACTTCCTGCGAATCAAAATCTGTTACCTTTGCTTTCCTGATACTGATACATAGAATCCTATAATCAATATAGAAATATCACAAGTCTTGACCTCTTCCAATGAAAGCACAGTTTCTAACCCCATATACAACTTTAAGATACCCAATGGTTACATGTAGAACCTCGGACACATTAGAACCATTCTCGAGAGTCACTCACTCTCTTCAAATTGCAATTAGCCTGATCAAATGAATATAACCACCCGTGCCTCATTAGTACTCTGACACTGCAGAATGAAATCCTCATCCCAACACATCCAAGCAACTTCCTGCTCTATGCACCGAACATTCTTTACCAACAACAACTTAAGACATCACGTGATTTTTCTTACTCTATGAAGCATAATATAGCCTTTGTCAAAAAAAAATTCCTCTACTCGAGTCATCCTCAGTCTCAATTTTCGCAAGCCATAATTGATTCGCCCCCACGCCTCAAACTGGAACCAACATAGCGCCTAGTCATGCAACCAACTACTCACAGCAGACTCCCCCACTAGGCTAGGAGCCATAGATCAAAATACACTCGATAACTCATAACACTTATACTCTATTGATGCCACAATACCATAGTGAGCTTAAGATCAAATCTTTTTGTAAGCTTGTGAAAACATAGATCATCTAGTACTTTAAATCTTCTGCAAATCTCGCATTCATCCCCGCAACAGTTAAGCCCACTCTTTTAAGCGACCCGAAATTTCAAATTTCAACACGTACTTTTCACTTACACATGAGATCTTCTAACATAAACATAAGGATCACACCACTTCAGAACACTCCACAGGAGATAACCCACCCACTTCGCCTCAATCTAACATTTCTGTATACCTTCCACTGTCATACACATTACACAGTCGCTTAGTCTTCCTGAGTCTGAACTCGTACCGCAACATAAAATTTACTTCACTCTCGATTGGAAAACATGAAAAGATCCTTCACGCGCCCATAACTCAGGGCTATACTTCGAATCAAGATGGAATTCAAGAACCAAATAGTTCTTCTATCCTCCAGCCAGCCTTCCTCGTTACTTCCAAGTTGTATAGATATATCTCACAGTACTAACATACTCACCACAAAGTTATCCAGTCGTCACTTCCACTAATAGGGACAATACTGAATATATAAGTGCAACACACTTGCTCACACAATCAGCACCTAGGTGCTCAAGCCATAGGCAAAGATCCGGCCTCAAGTTCTCCAGACTGGCCCAACATCAAACTCACAGAGATCACATCTGGAATCACAAGCCATCAAGGCACATCTGATACTGAGCGTTCATACGCGCATGCGAACGCGTGGAAGGAATTTCAAGAGTTACTTTTTAAGCTGGATCAAGGACACACGATAAGAATTCAAGAATGTGAAGTTTTTCCTAAAGGTTCTGCAGCCTCTCGAGGATAAATACAGACGTCTCCGTACCGATCCGCGAGACTCTACTAAACTTGCTCATGACTCGTGAGACCTATGTAACCTAGGCTCTAATACCAACTTGTCACGACCCAGACTCCGATCCGGTCGTGATGGCGCCTCTCGTGAAGACAAGGCCAGCCAACCAACCCATTTCGCCTTTTTAGAATAGTTAATATTAATAAACAGTTTTAGCCTAATTAAATAACCGCAGTCTAAACAAAAGTTTTCTTTATTAAGTGCGGAATACAACCCAAACACATCCCCAACTGGGGTGTCACAAGTCACGAGCATCTATTAGAGTATAAATACAACTGCAAGGCCTGAAACATATGAAATAGGACTGATAAACAAAAGGAAGAAATGCGGTGCTGCGAAGCTAACAGTCACCTCACTAAACTCCGATAACTTAGCCTCCGACCAGCTCAAAACCCACTACCGGGTGAACAAATACCTGCATCTGCGCACGAGGTGCAGGGAGTAAAGTGAGCACTCCAACTCAGTGAGTAATAAAGGTAAATAATAACTGAGTAGTAAGAAATCACTTAAAACAAACCATCATGCTGTATAGAGCAGTCTAAAACCCTTTGAGTAAAAGCAATGAAACTATGAAATCCTTGGAAAAACATCTTAGCGTAGTTTAAACCTCTTTTAAAAATAACTTTTTCAACGGTTACGCAAATGAGTGCAAAACAAATAGTGCAGATAATCACGGAAATCCGCCCCTCGGGCACAACATTCAATTAACAGATAATGCGAGGCAATCAGATAGATATCACATGAAATAGCACAAACAACAGATAATGACAGACAAATAAAGTAAAGTAAACACATAGAACAATACCAGCACCGTTGCGGCGTGCAGCCCGATCCATATATCGCTGCGGCGTTCAGTCCGATCCATATATCTCGTCGACGACGCTCACTAGGGGTGTGCAAACTCCGGGAGAGGCCACTTACGGTCCAAGCGCAATATCAAACCATATTGTGGCATCAAAATCTAGGCCATCGGCCTCATATCAGTATCAGTATAACATTGTTGCGGCGCGCAACCCGATCCCTTAGTATCGTCACATCTAGCCCTCGGCCATACTCATTCCAGAAATCACATAAGCCCCTCAGGCATTAGTAAAAACAATAGTTCTCAGCCCAAAACATCATTTACTATATCATTTTAGTTTCAAAACCGAGTAAAAATGGTTGAGTTGTAAAACAGTGGAAAATAATACGACTGAGTTCAAGTTGTAGGTCAAAACAGTAAGGAAATAGTGATAAAAATCCCCGGAGGGTTCAAATAGTTGGCTCGAAGCCCAAATATGACAATCAGTCCAAATAATGATGATAACAAATAAGTTTCAATCAAATACGCGGTAAAAGCGTCAATCGGGACGGACCAAGTCACAATCCCCAATAGCAAACGACTCCACGCTCATCATCAAGCGCGTGTCTCACCTCAATATAGCACTACGATGTGCGAATCCTGGGTTTCAAACCCTCAGGATATCATTTACAATCATTACTCACCTCGAACCGGCGAAATAACTAGCTCGCAACGCCTTTGCCCCTCAAATCGGCCTCCACGCGCGTCAAATCTATCCAAAATCAGAACGAATACATCACAATATGCTAAGGGAACAAAGCCCAAGCGAAAACAATCAATAACTGGCACAAATCCCGAAATTACCAAAATCCGAGCCCAGGCCCACTTCTCAAAACTCAGAAATTTTCACATCATTAGATTTCTTTTCACCCCACGAGTTTATACATACCACAAGTTCTCAATTCCGACCTCAAATGGTCCCTCAAATCCCAACTCAAAAGTTCAAAATTCCAAGCCCTAGTTCTTCCATTTTTAGCTTAAATACCATGAGTTTCTAGGTTAATTTCACAATAGAATCACGTTTTAGGTACAAAAATCTTACCTTCAATCAATTCTCCATGAATCCCTCTTCAATTTCCCTCAAAGAGCTCTCAAAATACTCAGCTATGGAGGAATAATGGCTCAAAATCGCGGATGAAATATTTTATAAACTTTCTGCCCAGCTCTGAACTTCCTTCATCGCGATCGCGACCAAGGTCTCGCGATCGCGAAGCACTAAATTCCGGCTTCTCAAAATAACACTATGCGAACGCGATGCTGCTGCGAACGCGATGCTTTAACTTCCCAGAGTTGCGCGAACGCGACCCCACATACGCGAACGCGAAGAGCAATTGCCATGGGACCTGATTCCTTATACGCGAATACGAACTCTCTCCTGTGAACGCGAAGCACAAGCTGCTCACTCTCCGCGAACGCGACCCTCAGGCGCAAACGTGAAGCACAAACTCAGGCCCACCCAAATTCCTTCTACGCGATTGCGAAGGCCAAAAATCCTCTGCAACTGTTGCTCAAATTGTGCAACCTCTCAACATAAAAATTGGTCCGATTGACCATCTGAAACTCACCCGAGGCCCCCAAGACCTCAACCAAAAGCACTAACACATCCTAAAACCTCATTCAAACTTGTTCCAATCATCAAAACACCACAAACAACACCAAAACCACCAATTCATATCGAATTCAAGCCTAAGTTTTCTAAAAACTTTCGAAGCACGCTTTTGATAAAAAACCCAACTAAACCACATCGAAATGACCTGGAATTTTGCACACACATCCCAAATGACATAACGAAGCTACAACAATTGTCGGAATTCATTCCGACCCTCAGATCGAAATCTCACCTATCAACCGAAATTCTCTAAAGTACTATTCGCCAATTCAAGCCTAATTCTACACCGGACCTCCAAAACCAAATTTCGATCACGCATCTAAGTCATAAATCACCCAACAAAGCTAACCAAATCATAAAAATTCCGATCCGAGCTCATATACAAATAAGTCAACTTTTGGTCAAACCTTTCAACTGAGACTGTTCTTTTAAATTCATACCGATTTTCGTGAAAACCAAAATCAACGATTTACATCAATCATAATACATCATACGAGACAAGTCATGCCCGAGAGCTGGCGATCAAAGTGCAAAAACTCAAACCGACCGGTCGGGTCGTTACAATGACTTCATGTTTATTATATTTAAATTATTTATGAATACTCTTGAGAAGCCATTTTTCTTAATTTGTGTACCAAATATTGAAAAATGAATAAAATTACTACTTATTTTTCAAGAAAAACATTTTCTTGGAAAATATTTTACACCAAAAACATTTGCGGTTATACCAAACACACCCGTGATGAAAAAGGGTTAAAAAGTAAGAATGTATAAGAAAACAAAAATCACGCCAACCATGGTTTGATCAATGAAGACGCAAGTAACCCAAGGTAATAGCAACGTGTCAGCAGTTGCAATACGAATTCCCCATTATACCCTCTATTCGGTCACCTATTTTCCTTTTTCGTCGTCCCATTTCCATATACGACGTACAATACCATTACTGCGGTCTTTTCTCTCTCTTTCTCGCTCTGTCATCCACCGCCACACACAAACCCACTTTCTCTCTCTAAATGCAAAATTCGAATGTAGAGAGCAGCAACTTTGTATGTGCAACTCCGCCGATTCCGATGCTCCGCTCTCCGTCGACCGCCCATTCACCGCCGGCGAAGTTCTTGTCATATCTTTCCTCTGAGTTCTAGGTTTTTTCATTCGTTAACCGCAGTTGCAATTGTGGACGGTGCTCTTTTTCAATCGAATTCTGAAGACGAAAAAAGCACAGTGGCGGAAAGTTCGTAACCGGAAGTATAGATAGGTTTTCTATTTCCGGCTTTGTTTGTGATCGGACGGCAAAAGGAGACCTGGTGCGGGAGAGTAGTATATATATCTAGGGTTTTGATAGAATTAGGGGATGGCTCCAGGGCGTAGACGTGGAGCTAAAGGAGTGAAAACGACGAGCGAGTTGAGTCTGGGTGATCTTGTCCTTGCTAAGGTTAAAGGCTTCCCTGCTTGGCCTGCTAAGGTAAAGAAACAAAACCCCCGATGCAATGCTCATCAATTTTTCATCTCAATGTACTTTGTTATATGAAGGAGCGTTTAGTTAAATTTATTGATTGTTGTTGCTTTAATCTTAATCTTTTGACTGTAGTTGATTATTGTTTTTCGAGCTTGATAATAATCTCGGAAAGTGGTTCTTGAAGTGTGTGGAGTGAATTTAGTGGTGAAAAGATATCAAGTTTCATTTAGTTGATATGTACATAAGTATTATTTAACTTTTGAGATTTTATCTCGACTTTTCTTGGAAATTTAGGTCTGGTTGACATATGAATGAGGTTTTGTTCTATCTTTGTTTTAGAGAATCGTAAAACTGGATGTGAGTTCTTATTAAGGAGTTATATTGGATTTTTTTAAATAATGGATCTTGTGGGTTGTCTAGTATGTTTCAGTTCATGAAGTTTCAGATGAGAACTCTATTTGAAAGGATGAAGGCAAATCAGCAATGCATTTGCTTAGTTTCTTGACCTCTTATCACGGGTATTAAATACCCATGAATGCTTGTCTGTTTCCTTTTTGTTTGTAATTGATGTCATTTGATAAGTTCCTACATCTCCTGTTGTTCTTGAGAGTTTTGTTTCTGCTGTGAATTGTGCTAGAAAAGCTCTTTGTAAGGGACTTGTGTGTCTGTCCCTTTTTGTGTTCCTGTTTTCCAAGTTATGTTGACCAGTACAGTAAGTGGTCTTCGTTCATTTGTTTCAGAGACTTTGAAATGTGGTGTTTGCTTGCTTATTCAATGCGCTTTTTGCTTTTTGACACGTTGCTATTTTGTTTAACAATCTCATTGATTTCTGTTTCTCAGTTAGATCTTGGGGTTGTCCTTTTTGGTAGTACAGGACATTCGGGAGATTGTTTTGTCAGTTCTGGTGCTTTTGTCTTGGTGCTCGTCGCGTTGTCGTTTTGCCATTTTCTCTCTTTGTGTTGTGGTTTTATTTATGTTACCTTCAATTTTTCCAGATTAGCAAACCAGAAGATTGGGATCGAGCTCCTGATCCTAAAAAGTATTTTGTCCAGTTCTATGGTACAGAGGAAATGTAAGTGCTTCCTGCATCTGTTTTCCACGCTTCTTTGTGAAGATAAATGGTTTATTATAGGATTTCCTTTTACACTATAACATTCTTTGCTTAACTTCACTGAAATATGGAAGCAAGGCAAGCTTTGTAAACTTCTTCTGGTATATGGGAGTACCTGTCCATGCCAGTTATTGGGAAAAAGGAAAGAGAAGGGTGTATGCTAACATTTATTTAACCCTCAGGGGTTGGCCTGGTGGCAATTGACTTGAGCCTTGGGGTTTGCTCCCTTTCAAGGTCTCAAGTTCGAAACCCACTGGGTGCAAACAATTTCTGAGGGCCATCGGACTGGGTAAAACCTGAATTAACCGTGGTGCACTTGCGGGAAACTCCTTGCCGAGGGCCTGTGCACCCTCGGGATTAGTCGGGGCTCGAAGAGACTCGGACACCCGGTGCAAATAAAAAAAAAGAATTTCTCATTATGTTCCTTATGGAACGATGCTTTACAAAATGCTACTGCAGCTCAAGTTACATCCGCTACCATTCTTTTAACTGACATTCAAATGTCGTGCTCGTTGAGCTGTGAAATCTGGGGCGTGGTTGGATGCTTATTCAACAGGTGCATACATAGTTAGAGAGGTTCTGTGTTGGTTACCTTTGAAAATGTCTTAGCTTCAGACCTCCTAGCAGAATTAGTAAAGGTTATTTTTCACGTCGGCTTGCTGCGTTGTTACCTGTCGATGTGTTTAGGATAACTCATTTTGTTAGGTGCTGATATGAGTATTGATGTGTCGTTCTTTTGTATAGTCATGCCCTTTTGGTTCTTTTTTCTCGTTCAGTAGTCTAACTACATGGTTTTTTTCATAGTTGGTAGTCAATTTGGCTGGTGCGGATTTACTTTTGATTTATCCCTATGCTTTGTGATCTTTCCATTTATTACATTCATTTTTAGTAACATATTCAAGTAGCCTAAAGCCCTTAACATTGTGGTATCATTGTAATATTTAAGTCTTGTTGTATCCTTTTTTTGGTTTTTGATATGATGATTTTGTGTTTCTGTGCTTATTTAAGGAATTGTTATGTGAAATTGGCAACAAATATGAAGTTGTCTACAATTTGAATACCCTTATGTGAAAACTGTATTATGCCTTTCTAGATTCCGTTCATCATTGAAGCATGCTTTCTTCCCTTTCTTTTACTTTGTCAACAGAGCATTTGTCGCCCCAGCAGATATTCAGGCAATTACTGTTGAGGTTAAAAACAAACTGTCAGCTCGATGTCAGGGTAAAACAGTTAAATATTTTGCCCAAGCAGTGAAGGAAATCTGTGAAGAATTCGAAGAGTTACAACGGAAAGACTCAAGTTTTTCAGGAGATGAGGCCTATAAAACAGCTCCAAACTGTGGAATAGCTTCTTTTGGAAGGGTGGATGCTGCTGCTGAGTTGGACCAAATGGATGGGGATAAAACGTCTAAGCAAGAAACAGATAATATCAAAAACCTGGTAGAAGGATCTGGACTAGAGCGCTGCTCGATGATAAAAAATGAGACAGCTGATTTCGTTTCACATGATTCAGAGGGTAATATGTCTCCATCGACATCTTCTAAAAAGAAGGTTTCAATTACCAGTAGGACTTCTAACTCAGGAAAGGAGTTCGCTTCGCTGCCTAGTCCAGAAAGCACTTATGATAACCAAAGTGAGGACAATAGAGATCCTGAGGAGCATGATAAGCAATTGATCCACAAGGATAGCTTGAGAACTGTTGAGAGGAGGAGTCATTTTCCTGATCCAGATTTACTTCCTTCTACATCATCTTATGATGTGAAGCAGCTTGATGGTGGTCGGAAGCAACTGGCAAATGGGCACAAAGCAATGCTGGCAAAGAGGAAGCCTGGGGGTGCAGATGAAGAGCAAAGAATAAGTGATACTGCCAGTGATCTGACTGTTAAAAAAGAAAGTACAAAAAAGTTATTGCCAGAGCTTAAGTCAGGTACAAATGGTAGGAAAAAGGCAAAAAAGCAGAATGATAGTAAACCTGAGACGGTGGATACTGGTTTAGACCATGTTGAGGCGAAAAAACTTCAGTTGTCAAGCAAGAAGTTGAAAGTTGAACCTGGACAGGTGTTGCGACGCAATGAAATAGCAGATCCTTCTAAGAAGATAAAATCTGCTGATGGGGCCATTGTTGCCACTAAGGTAGTCCACTCAAACAAAAATTATGATGAGGCTAAAGTGGTGAAATCAGAGGTTAAAAAATCAACACCAGTGGGAAAAGCCGAGTACCGCACTACACTGAAATTCCAGGAAGGTGCTATTGGTTCAAATAATTGTGGTGAAGAAGATATTCTCCCACCATCAAAGCGCCATCGACGGGCAATGGAGGCTATGTCCAGCTCCTCTCCTGTTCCTCAACTGCCCACTAAGCGGAAAGCTGTTCGTTTGTGTGAGGATGAAGAAAATGAAGAGCCCAAAACTCCAATTCATGGAGGATCTATTAAAAGGGATGCCGTTTCCTGCGTCCCTAATTCGGTGAAGAAGCCTGACCTGTCTATCGGAACAGCTAGTAATGATCAACTGGGTGTGAAAGATTCAGGCACAATTGACAATAGCTCTATCAAGGAACATCTACCATCTGCCAGACTACACAAAGAACTTTCTGTGCGTATTTCTCAGAAAAATGTTGAGAAAAAGCGTGTACCTACTGATACAAGTGTTTCATGTAGTCCTGGGAAATTGGGAACTCCGAAAACAGCGATCAGGGAAGGTAAAAGTGATACTGTTTCCCCTAAAAAATCCCCTGGGTCCACTGCAAAGCCAGTCGCAGAGCCACAAAAAGGTGCTAAAGTACCTGGTAAAGCACAGGGCGATCATAGAAAATTGGTAGCTGAATCTAATACAGGCACTACTGCTGATAACTTAAATCCTTCTCATGATCAACCTATTAATGAAAGAAGTAAGATGTCTTCTACCGGTGAAAAGAAAAAAACTCCTCGGTCCAGTTCCTCCATGAATGAACCTGCTCTTGTGCCTGGTAATCCTGTGGAAAGTATGTCTACACGGGCAGAAAGGTACATTTGGTATTTGATTTTTCTTTGATGCCTCTTATGTATTTTTTTTTTTTTTTTTTGATAAGGGAAATGTTTTACACCAGCCAGGAAACAACTTCGGTGCCTCTTATTGACAGTTCATTCTAATGTGATGTTCCACTTTTGTGGCAAAAGCAGGCTGGAAGTTGTGAGAGATGACAAGCTTAATTTTTCCATAGATTCCAAAGTTCTGGACCCTCAAATGTCCATGAAAAATCTCATAGCAGCTGCTCAGGCTAAAAGGCGGCAAGCTCACTTACAGAGCATTCATGGTAATAACCTTGGTGCTTTGGCCCCCTATACTGAATCACAGGGAGGGAGTCCCTATCCAGCTCTTGGTTCTCAACCATTAAGCTCTGGCATTATGCTGCACCCCGAAGTCCAAGTGTTTCCTCGCTCATCTCCTTCGTCTGAGATTCAGCAGTTACCATCAACTAATCCACCTGAGCCTGAAGAAAATGAGGAGAAGAGAGTGAGTTCAGGCCTGGTGGCCGCTGGGGGCTCACTCAGTGGCGATACTGAGGCAGCTGTTGCTCGGGATGCTTTTGAAGGAATGATAGAAACATTATCACGGACCAAAGAGAGTATTGGACGTGCTACCCGTCTAGCAATTGATTGTGCAAAGTATGGCATTGCTAATGAGGTAAGCAACGGTTTTCTCCTTTTCTAACTGATATAATAATAAGTTTAATGAGTTTCTTCTACGATTTTTATGTTTTCGTGTTTTATTTGTTTTCGGCATTGATGTCCACTAGGAAAATATTGGGAGAATCTGTGTTGATCCTTGAATGAAAAATTAGGTGATGTACTTGTAGATACCTAAAGTTTGCGACAACTGTTTTTGTGACAAAAAGTTTCATACAAGTCCTGCGATATTGCCTTTTGGGCTTCTCATTGCGTGAGAAATTCTGATCTGGTCGTTCTTCACCTCTTTGCCTGTCATTGTGCTGATACAAGATCTAGAAATGTTTATGGGTTCACAATATATAATATGCAAGTTTATTCATGTTATGTTCGTGTTTTCCATCCTTTTCCATCTGCATGCCTTCTGTTCGCCCTTTTTTATTCTTTTATATCATGGGGTTAAAGGGTGCACAGGGTGGTGTGTCAAGGCATAGTTGGTGTGTTTGATTGAGCCTTTCCTTCTGCGTCATTATTGGGAGGCTCTGTGTTGACATTTCTCATTAAATAGATGTCTAATACGAGGTTAATAGCAGAGCTTCCATGTACAAGTATGCCTTATGGATCGAAAATATGAGAGTTGTTTCTTTGTGTGCATCTCTGCATGATAAGATCCTTTATTTACTGGCCTTCCTGCTCATGACTTGATAATTTTTGCCGGCGGGACTGATGTAACACCAAGAAGGGAACAAGGGAGAAAATGCAGGGAAAGAAATGAGAAAGGGGAGGGAGGGAGGGAAAAAACTGAAACAGAAGAAGGTAGGAAGGGATAGACATAAACTGTAAGAAACAGTTCAATTCATCAGAGAAAGAGAGTTAGATAGAGAAGAGGGAAAGAAAAAGAGGAGTAATCTGGTTGTTTTGGTTAGAGTGTATAAAATTTAAATGGAGATTTTAGGAGAACAAATCTTAAATTCCCTTGTGGTTCATCTAGTGGAATGAAGTGTCAGTGGCTAATTGAGGTAAAAGCGATGGTGCAAGAGTGATGTGACCAGAAATAGTTGAAGTGCTTAGTGATGAGTCTGATGACTGTATGAAGTTTAAGAGCTTGTAGTCATGTTCTCATTATCGTTGATTCTTGTGGGATAAATTTCTTCTGTTAATTATTCCAAGGACATTCTGGGCATGTTTTTGCTATATGAGTTTATCATTCTTGTAAATCGGGAAAACTTTTTCAAAATGGCTTTTTAGAGCTTGGCTTCTTTCATGAAAATCTTCTTTCTAACCAAAGCTTAAAGAGTTGCATAGTGTCATGAACCAGGACAAATGATGGTCTCGTGGTTCTTTTTCAAACCTAATAAGCTATGATAATTAAGACTTAAACAGCAAGATAACTGGGTGAGAGGCTGGCTTCACAGGTAAAACAAACTCTCTTTACTTGCAAAATCAAGTCAGTTTGATCTTAGCAATTCATGTAATATTGATCTGAATTTTAAAAATGTTTAACCAGTAAAAGTAAAGGACTTCCCTGTGTTGGCTGAAATGGTTAAAACTTTGTGGTTAAATCTGGTACCTGCCCTTTGTCAAAGCTAAAAAAGGAAGGAAGGGAAAATTGAAGGGGAGTAGTGAGCAGGGAGAAAACAACAAATGAATGTGCTTTTGACTTGCCTGCCCGGAGACCTTTTACGAGTCTAACTTTGCTACACATCTCATATCGTAGGCCTTCTTGGAAAAACCTAAAACAAGATTTAGTTGGCAACACTGCTCTTTTTCTTATATAATTTCAAGTCAGTTTTACTGAAGTTCTTTCTTAAATATTTTGAAATTTGAACCACTTAAATGAGCTTTGAATCTTTCTTATTAAGTAAATTGTGGGTTCTGTGGAGTGACTTTGTAGGAACTAAGATTTTAACTTGTCAAACTCTCTAAATAATCATCATAAATAAAAATATATGCATATTGCAACTTTTGTGATGGGTACATTTATTGTCACATTTTGTAGTCTTCTTGAGCATTCAACCCTCTTTAATGCAGGTCGTGGAACTTCTTATCCGGAAGTTGGAAAATGAAGCTAGTTTTCATCGCAGAGTGGACCTGTTTTTTTTGGTGGATTCTATAACTCAGTGCTCTCATAGTCATAAAGGTGAAGATTCTTGTCAAAGAACACTACCTTTATGATTCTTAATTTTGTTTTCATCTCCTCTCATATTTCATCAATTCCTTCTCCACCCACCTCCCTTCATTAAGTGAGATCTCCGAATCCATCTCTGCACATAGTTTTGTGGGATTGCACAGGTTAACGAGATCTTCCCTGATTTTCATTTTCTCAAATCTTGTTTTAGGGTATTTGCTATAGCATGTGGGTACCAATACTTTACAGATGCCTTCTCTATTAATTCAGTCTGTGTGACCAGGATGATTTGTGCTAATTTAGTAGCAACATTACATTGTGGAATTGGATGTTGCTTAAGGTATCATTCCTGCACTGCACAATGTTACCAGGTTTACAAAAGCGTTTAACTTATATAATTGGACAGAGAATTGAAAATTTTACACTATCAAAAAAGATATCTGGTAACCCTTCATAAAAAATGAGATTTGTAATTTTGAAAATAAGGCAGATTGTCTGCTATTCTTCAGTTTGGTTTGCAAATTTTTCTGATCCAAGAAGATAGAAACAAGGACCTAAGTCATCTCCTTAAATTACGGAGGTTATGAGAGTCCAGTTTGTATGGAGATTGGTGGATGCTTTCTGTGGTAAGATCAAATCATCTAACCGCCCCAGTGGATCAGGTTAAGAAACACTCCCTCCTTTCAATTTATGTGAACCTATTTGACTAGGTACGTAGTTTAAGAAAAAAGAGAAAGACTTTTGAACTTGTGGTATAAAGTGAGATATATATTTTGTGTGGCTATAAATTATTGCATAAAGGTAAATTTTTTCCAAAAACGGAACAATGTCACTCTTTTTGGCACGGACTAAAAAGGAAATAGGCTCACATAAATTGAAACAGAGGGAGTATTATTTTGTAATTTCTCAATCTATTTACTTGCTAGAATCTTGAAAAAAATTGTGAAATTTGTGCTTCAATTAGATTTGATTCTCTTTGCCTTGCTATGTGTATTTTTGTTTAGGCATAGCAGGAGCGTCATATATTCCTGCTGTTCAAGCAGCATTGCCTCGTCTTTTGGGAGCTGCTGCTCCGCCAGGAGTGGGTGCCCGAGAAAACCGTCGTCAGTGTCTCAAGGTGATTGTGCAAACACTAAAACCAGTTGGTCATTTAAAGAAAATCCTGCATGATGTTGATTTCATCTCCTCTGCCAGGTTTTGCGATTATGGCTTGAGAGGAAAATATATCCTGATTCTCTTCTTCGCCGTCATATGGATGATATCGGTGCGGCAAATGATGATTCATCTGGTGGTTTATCCTTTAGACGACCATCTCGAGCTGAGCGTGCTATTGATGATCCTATTAGAGAGATGGAAGGCATGCTTGTTGATGAGTATGGCAGGTTGGCAACTTACTTTTATCCTTGTTCTTTTGAAATATTTTTGGCTATGAATTTTATTAAAAAATTCTATCAACTTTCGTTTGGTTGTCATGGGAGTCTGGGAAATAGTGCCCCATTGTTTTATTGGTTGTTCTGGAAAAAAGCCAAGCACTGTAACTTGCTATGTTGTTATCGTTACCGCTGCGATTCATGATCTGAATTCGGTATAATTCTTTGTGTTGATGTTGATGTGGACTAGTTAAAGATAGGGCACAATGGAAGAAAAAGATCCATATAGGTGATACTTACTAGTTAGGAATAGGCTTTAAATTTGTTAGAGAACCTTTAATGTTATTATTGTTATATATATATATATATATATATATATATATATATATATATTATTTTCACTACTATTATTTTATTTTAGCATGGTGATAATATGAGTTGAGCTTAGAGAAAGAAGTGAGGATTCATATCGCCGATCCAACTTTGTTTGGGACTGAAAGAAGTTTTGGATGTGAATCTACGAACCACTTATGAGTTTCGGATAGGGGATGAAGGCGATTATTCGTACCTCTTTGAAGTGGTCTGTCCCATGTGTAGGACTGTAACTTGTAGGTTCTCTTTTCCTTGGAATGGTTAGAAACTGGCTCTAAAGCTAAAAACCAGTCTTATTAAAACTTAAAAGTCAATTGACAAAGAGACGTGAGCTAGGGGTCATTATTTCTTAGGACACGACGCAACTTCGAAGAAGCATGTGCTTTGGACAGTGAGGCGCAAAGCGCATGCTTAGTCTTCTGCTTTTCATTTCTTGCTTAAATCCCCAGGAACTTTGTCGGCTTTTGCTTTTCACTTTTAGAGAAACTCTCTAAAAGCCGTAAATCCACCCTTTTTCCTTGTTTTTTTTTCCAAATTTTAAATTGTGTTTTCCTCCAGCTAACTCATGGAACCATACTCTTAACAGTTGAGATCGGGTTTATCCCACTGCCATCCTTGCGAGTGCATTTGCTGTAAATATTTGGATATGTTGGAATAGCACTGAATATATGTTGGTAGTTGATAAAGGAATTTTATTATTTGCTCCATAATGCTTCTTTAATTTGTTCGAGCCTTTCAATTTCATTTTTGATTCATGAAATAGGTATTTGATTCTTGTTTCAGATTCCAATTCGAATGTTAGGAGAATGTTTGAGACAGGAATCAGATTGCAATATTTGTTTTTCTCTGTTTTGGAAGTGTTAATTGAATTTCTGAAAATCTGAATCCCTGCTTTTCATTGGACCACAAATTTCAGAGATGGATTTTCTGAAACTTCTCGTTTGTCAAGTTTTTGTTATTGGGTCTGAGCACACCACATGATTATTATGCTCTCTGTCTGCTGTCGATGCAAATGGTAATCTCAGGGTGGGAGTAAGACCACAGATTTGACTAGTTGTGGGAGTAAGACCCTGACTGTTGGGCCATAAACTAATTTGAGATCATTGTTTAAGATTGTAGCCAATTGTGTTTTGCCACAAACTCCATCTATCAGCCCATCAAAATTTCTCCTTTCCACTTCTATAATTATCTGATAATCTGTGGCATTCTGTTTATGTGCTTATCGGTAGCAACGTTTGCTTTTTCGGTGTCAGTAAAGTGATAATATTGTTATTGCTGCTGTTTTTACTTTAATATCTGACATATTTTATTCCCATTTGCGTTTCCAGCAATGCTACATTTCAGTTGCCTGGCTTTTTATCTTCTCACGTTTTTGACGAGGAGGAGGAAGAAGATGTTCTTTGTAATTTTCAAAAAGAAGCTGCTGAGGAATTAGCATGGGAACGTACACCTGCAACTTGTGATAATGCTGGAAGATGTATGGTCATTCCTAGTGACAGGCGTCATTGTATCTTGGAGGATGTTGATGGTGAGCTTGAAATGGAAGATGTGTCTGGTCACCCAAAAGATGAAAGACCTTTATTTGCAGATGATGTGAACCAGTCTGGCTCTGATAGAACCCTGGAATCATGTTTAGATAATATATCTGATTTGCCTCCTCTACCTATGGGATCCCCTCCATTACCTCCTTGTTCTCCTCCTCCCACTCCACCTTTGCCTTCTTCACCCCTTCCATCACCTGCGCCACCTCCACCTCCATCATCTCCATTGCCACCTCCACCACCACCACCACTTCCTATATCACAACCCCCACCACCTCCATCTCAGCCACATACTTTCCCTCCCCTGCCCACCGGACCGCCCCCGCTGATGTTCCCTCAACCATCTTTTCCACTTCAACACGAAGTAGGGACACAACACTTGCACTCTCTCACTCCAGCAGTACCATCATCATCACCTGTAGTGGCATATCCGCTACCTCCTCTTGCAAATGAAGTTGGTAGCTTGCCTAGTGTAAGGCTTCTTGCTTTGAGTTATTTATGTTCTCTCATTATATAACACTGAGGTTAATATTCCTTTACAGGGTCATCGGCTACCACAGATAGCTGGAACTATGCCTCATGGTCCTTGTATCAATGCTTCTATTAGGAATGAGGTATTCCCATTGCAACCACCTTCTTTTACACCAGCAGGAGTTAGTAGTTCACGGGAACCTTCTGGATATAGTTCACGGCCTTTAGAATATGGTTATAATGATGCATATATAAACCCACCAGTTTCTCAGTCCGCACAGAAATTTCAACCTGGTAGTGCACCTTTTGCCCCAAGGCCCGTGCATCTTAACCCTCCACATCAAATCCCCTCCAATAGTTTTTCGTATCCAAGGGCCCCAGTGCAGCAGCATCCACAGCAAGCATATCCTGCACCATGCTCATTACCAGAGCGCCCTGATGGATCAAGACGTTATATTGGTGATGAACAATGGAGAGTGCAATCCAATGAGTTTAATGTTGACCACCAGCGATGTATATGGATTGGTACAGGAAGAGCATGTCCTGGTCCAACTATTGCTCAGGAAGGTTTGTCTCTTTCTTTGTGCTTTCATTAATTTACATGGGAAGCAAAGTGGCAGGAGTTGGATTAAATAAATTTCTACTAGCTCTTGGCAAATTTCCCATACTCATGAAATTTGTTAGGAAATATTATTCAAATTCTTGAGCCTGCATATGATGCTCATACTGGCTGTCTTTCATCTGCGTTGTTAAATGGGTTAGTGCTGAAACTAGTACAAGCTCTAAGTTTGGTGAAGTGTTGAACTGGATCAGTTGAAACACAACGCCATTCAAGTGACTTACCAAAACCTAGCTGTTGCCTGTCACTGGTCGGGGCATAGTTAAGATTTGTCTGTTATTGCCACTGAGACATGTAATTCGAGTTAGGTGTTGCTGCTTGTTCATTGTTGACAAATGATACTATGCACCTGTGATGTCTGATTGTGCGCTTTTAGTAGAGAGTCATGTTTTGTATGATAAGTATCTAGTTTGGATACATCTTGTATGCGGGAATTCTTCGGTAAAATTTATTTTTAATTAAAAGAGAACTGACTAAGTTGCTCGGACTCGGGTGCGGGTATCCGATGCGAGCACGGATCTGAGTGTAGGTTTCGGCAAAATCTAAAATTTAAGATACGGGGGCGCGGATCCAGGTATGGATATGGGTGCAGTGATTCAGCTAAGAAAATTCAAAATTATAAAAAATGTATAAAGAGAAAAAGAAAGCCATTCAAGGCCTTCTACCAACTCTCCATCTATATTGCTGCTACTGTCTACCAGAAGTCCCAACTTAGAACACGATCCCTTGAATTTTTGGTTTTTCTGAAACACAAAGCAGCAAATATGAGACAAAAGTACTACAATATTGAAGGTATGGCATTTCCCGTATCTTAAATCTGTTTTATTTTTAGTTTGGAGAAATCAAAATATCAACCCCCCCCCCCCCCCCCACCAAATTTGTCGGTGGACTCAGGTCAAAGTATCCGAAGTTAGTTGACCGAATTTGGGACGTATCCCGCACCCGTCCCGTGTCGAGACGGGTGCGGCACCAAAAACGAAGAGTCCGCGCAACTTAGAGAAGTGATAGTGTATTTGGCATTCCACCACAGTTGAGGATGGTAATACAGCTCTCCCATATACTTATCATGATCGGCAACAGACATCTATATATTTGGAGAAATATTGCCGTGTTACAATTTAACCTTCGATATTTATGGCAGATGCTCGGCTCAATCCCTTTTGTGGCATGGCATTTGATGGAAATGTATTTAAATGATTCATATGACGGCGTGGCAACTCACTTATAGTTTTAGTAGACCCTGCCTCTTTCCTTCTTTTCTCGTTCCAATTCCACTCCGTCTCTATGCCCGGTTTTAATGTGGAGTTTTGTACTTTCTTCACATTTGTGGACCTACATTACATACCTATGTTCTTTACTTGGTAAAATGTTGAAGTTGTTGCTGGAAAAAGTTCTGTACGTTTCTGTTAACTAAAAAGAAAACATGGAGCAATCTTGAATTTGATTTGTCAGTCATGGTATAGCCATTCTGCGATAGGCCAGTTTGACGAGTGACTTCCATGGCAGGTTATTTTAGACCTCCTGATAGACCATCTGTGAGTAATGTTGGATTCCAACCTTCTGGATCAAATGCTTTCCCTACTGGTCCTCCAATTTCAGGTGATATATTGGTCAAGAATTTCTGTTATAGTTCAATTTGCTTCTCGATTCATAGTCTCAGCTTTGTGGGAGAAGGAACTGACCTGCTGGTGTGGTAGGTCATGGAATGCCTTGCCGGCCGGATGTAACTGCCCTCAACTGGAGGCCAGCATGAGAGTTGTTGGAGTAGATTTTGATCTTTGGTGAGTTTTTGGTTTATCAAGATTTTTTATTTTGGGACAGGACTTAGTTGACACATCTCTACATCTGAGCCTTGTGCATGTAGAGTGCTTTGGCTCTTCAGGATATGTCATTTACTGCACTTCTATCTTAAATTCTCTTCTTTCTTGGTGAAATATAACCTTTGTGTTTCTTCTTTGCAGTATCTAATGGTGACTCAAGTAGGATTCAGGATTGGTATCTGGACGAAAGTCAGTCATTTAAGCAATTGCTGTAAAGTTGGGTGACCCTTGGCAGGATTTTGTACTATTGTAATTTTCCTGACAAATGCATCTGACAGACATATACTTAACAAAGTGTAAGCCCTGTTGACCCTTGTAATTATTCTCACTATACTGAGTTATAGGGTTCGGTTCAGATGAGAAGTACTTGTATTAGCTGGTCATCCTCCTTTTATTTTGTTTCTAACATAAAAGTGTTTTTTTTAAACTCCTGGTTAATCTTGTTTGATTTGGTGATGCCATTTAGTCTCCGGGTGATGCAGAATAAATCACTATGATATATTAGCAATGAGTAACTGACCCTGTACATGTACAATGAGGATCCTTCATAATTCAAAAAATATGTTTACCACTGAGCGATATAAATTTTTAGCTGCCATACATCATAGATAACTGAGGATTTGGGAGACGCATAACCGATATAGGCTCTACCAGACTTTTCCTTTTTCAGATTCTTATTTTAAGCATTTCCATGTTGGCATTCTTAATAATTGCTCACATTTCATTGAACCTAACCTTGTAAAAGTTAAGAAGTTAATCAGACTCTCTTTTGTTTTACAGTTGAAGACTTATGATACCTATCTATTCAAAATTTCTAATTGGACATCCACGTGAACATTAGGGTTGGGGCTCCCAAGGTACCATATGGCCAGCCCCTTCGGGTGTCTCTTGATGCAAACAAAGAAAAGTCGACGGGTTTTAACATAACCTTTCAAAGCAACCCCTCATCGCATGGCTAAGAACATCTATGTGGATAGGATTGGATTCATAGTGCAAATTAGGAGTAGGTACAAACCTTCATTCATCTTCTCCGTTCTCTTCCTTGGAATATCCATCATCTTGGTGAAAAATGTTTTGATTTTGCCTCGTGTTATTTATTATCTATAAATATAATATTTTCATTAGTTCTCTCTGACTTAAAGGGTAACAAGTTGGTAATCTCTCTCTTTTTTGTTTTCTGACATTAAACTGTTTCACAGTAATCTGTATCAAGGGTCCTATAAATTGCCCCTCCCCCTCCCCCCCCAAAGAATAGTTGAGCTAAAATCTTAACATGCACCGTTATTGAGATGTTGTCATCAATGTTATCAAAGGCACACTTAAACCCTGAAGCGAGGATCAAAACATGTTGAGCGCTTCGCGTCGCTTAACGGGAGCTTCAGGTGTTGTCATCACGACTCTAAGGCATACTTTTCCTTGCCAACATGCTTAATCCGGAAGAGGCGACAAACACTAAACAATTGATATTTCACTTTATCGTAAATTTTCTTTAATTTCTTTGTCCATGTATTTGGTATTCTTGCTTATAGATAGTAGTCTTGGACTATGCATATATATTTATATATACATTTTTTTTTTTGATAAGGTAAGATTTTATTAATAGAAGTACCAAGATGGTACAAAAGCGTACAATCCAGCTGGATTACAAAAAAGAACTTCTACATATAAACTAATTCCAAATCCCCTAAATCCATATCACCTAACTCCTTTATAAAGTTTAAACATTGTTCCAGATTTTCCGTAATACTTCTTTTACACCAAAAATACAAATATAGTAAACATCTATTTTTAATCCTGGAGATATTCTGTCTTCGCCCTTCAAAACGGGCCCTATTCCTTTCTAGCAAATATAGTCCATGTCACACATAAAAGAATTGTCCTCCATACAGACAACTTATCCTTTGCCATCTTCTGAAGTTGCTAAGTTTCCAGCAAGCGCTTTACATTTGAAGGCATTGCCCATCTGACATCATGTAAATTTAGAAAGAAATCCCAACATTGTCTTGCCACTGTACAATGAATAAATAGATGGTTGACAGTTTCAAGATCTTCTTCACACATAGAATCTGTTGGTAAGAACCATTCCTCTTTTTTGCAAGTTTCCTGAGTCAAATAAATTCTTTTGCTGCCACCCATCCAAAGCAAGCTACTTTGACAGGTGCTTTTGATTTCCAGATCATTTCCATGGCCAGTCGGGCTCATACATTCCCTGTTGTTTCTGTAACAAAGTGTAGTATCTGCTAATTGTAAATTTTCCATCTCTGTTTGCTGCCCATACTATTGAATCTCTCCTACTATCCTCCAATATAACGTTGTCCAGCAACTGCATCATCTGTGCATATTCATCTATTTCCCGGTCATTGAGGCTCCTCCTGAACATAAGCTGCCACCCATTGATTGAGTAGAAATCTGCTACCTTTCCTTTTTTATTTGTGGAGCAACTATATAAAACTAGATATCTTGATTTGAAGCTTTCATTTCCCAGCCATACATCAGACCAGAACAAAATAGTGTTGTCACTCCCCAATCTGAATTTCACAAGCTGACTGTACTCTTTCCATAGATTACTAATGGTACTCCAAACTCCCCCAGAGAAGAGGATTTTATTGCACGTGGAGCCCAATAATTCTTTTCTCCCATATTTAGCTTCTACAAGTTGCTTCCATAACCTTTTGATTCCATCATTATACCTCCATAGCCATTTAAACAATAGGCTTTTATTATGTAGCCTCAAATTTCTAACAATAGGCTCTGGGTGTGGCTCCTATTGAGGACAAGATGCGGGAAGCGCGTCTTAGGTGGTTTGGTCATGTGAGGAGCACAGACGCCCCGGTGAGGAGATGTGAGAGGTTGACATTGGAGGGCCTACGGAGAGGTAGAGGTTGGCCAAAGAAAAGGTGGGGAGAGGTGATTAGGCAAGACATGACGCAACTTCAGCTGACCGAGGACATGATCCCTGATAGGAAAGTGTGGAGGTCGAGGATTAGGGTTGTAGAGTAGGTAGTCTAGAAACAGTAGTATTGGCAGAGTCTCGCTTTCTATGGGTAGTAGGTTTTTATGACTAACCGTTTTTTCCTTTCATTGTGGATTACCTTATTACATTGTTGTTTTTATTCTGCTTTTATATGGCTTTTTGGTACTGTCCCTTGTCTATATTTTTATTAATGTGGTGCTTATGCTTTCCTGAGTCGAGGGTCTATTGGAAACAACCTCTCTATCTTCACAAGGTAGGGGTAAGGTCTGCGTACACATTACCCTCCCCAGACCCCGTGTTGTGGGATAAGATTGGCTATGTTGTTGTTGTTGTCACCTCCTGGCACTTATTCAAATGGAACTTCCAGCTGTTAAGAGTTACCTTCCAACAAGAATTTACTTCTCATTGCATTCAACCTCCTTTCCACTGTTACTGGCATCTTGAAAAGAGACATCAGATAGGTTGGTATACAATCCAACACCCTATTAACCAATGTAAGTCTTCCCCCAAAAGACAAGTATTGTCTCTTCCATGGTACCGGTTTACTGCTACACCTATCTAGGACTCCTTGCCACAGCTTTTGATCATTCTTTTTAGCCCCTAGTAGTAGGCCTAGATAAGTAGTAGGCAGTTGCTCCACCTTACACCCCATAATAAGATGTACTTAATAGATGCACTATAAGTCTTCGATAGAACCCCAAAAAAGGTGCTTTTCGGTCACCATATATTTCTATATCACCAATGCAATAATCTGCATTAATGCTAAACACACTACTCTTTGCCAAGTTCACTGTCAATCCAGATACAACTTCAAAAGCTAATAATGCTCCTCTCAAGTATAGAAATCGACATATCATCGGCATATAGTATGTGTGAGACAGTTAACTCGTCTGCCTGATTCCTTCTGCATTTCAATCCTCTAATCCACCCCAAATTTTCAGCTCTTTAAAGATAGATAAGGAGACAAGGGGTCCCCTGTCTTAGTCCCTTATAAGATTTAAAATATGCATGTGGGCATCCATTAATTAATACGGAGAAGCTGACTGTGGAGATACAATATTTTATCCACCCAATCAATCTCTCACCAAAATTCATTTGCTTCAAGATATTTAATAGACATGCCAATTAACATGGTCATATGCTTTTTCCAAGTCAAGCTTGCAAGCCACACTTTTTATCTTTCTCTTGAATAAGTATTCCAGACACTCATTAGCTACCATAGCAGCATCAACAATTTGTCTGCTTTTAACAAGGGCATTTTGATTATCTGAGATTAACCTTCCAATTACCCTCTTCAGTCTTTCAGCCATCAGCTTTGCAAAAATTTTGTAGACACTACACAAAAGCTAATTGGCCTGAATCTTTCACCTCCACTGCTCCCCTCTTCTTAGGAATTAAAACAATAAAAGTTGAATTGATGCTTCTTGTAACAGTGCCCTTTTGGTAAAACCAATCCACTGCTCTCTACACATCACCCTTGACTATGCTCCAACACTTTTGGAAAAAAGACATGTTAAAACCATCCGGCCCAGGTGCCTTGTCACCCTTGAATAACCTAATAACAGTTTCCACCTCCTCCATTAAAAAAGGTCTGTGTATCCTTTCCTTTTCCTTATCTGTTAATTTTTCGATCCCTTCTTCCACCCACAGTGGTCTCCAGCTCTCAGATTCTGAAAACAGTTTTTTCATAAAAACCCACTGTGTGATCTTTAACGAGTTTTTCGTCCTCCACTAGTTCTTCCTCTATCATCATTTTATCAATATTGTTAAATCTCTTATGTGCATTTGCTTGTCTATAAATTTTTTTTGTATTCCTATCACCTTGTTCAACCCATAAACATCTGGATTTTTTGTCTCCAACTTATCTCTTCAGCAATAGCAATCTCCTCCAGCTCTTTTATGACAGATACCCTTTCAGAACCATCCTCGTTATTTTGACTGTGTGCTCTTTCTTCATCCATTCTCTCCAATCTGGACGTAGCCCTTGCTTTCCTTTCTTCCAGATTCCCATATACTTCTTTATTCCACTTCTTCAAATCAGACTTTAGCAGCGTTCAGTTTTTTTGCTAAAATCTCATCAGGATTGCCCTTGATGCAATATGAGCTCCACCAATTTTCCACCAACTCATAAAAATCTTTATGCTCACCCCACATATTTTCAAACTTTTTTTTTTTTTTTTGATGAAGTAAGATGTTATATTAACAAAAGCATCAAGAAGATGCATAGTTACAAAATCTTTATGCTCGCACCACATATTTTCAAACTTGAAATAGCTCTTGCCCTTATTCCATTCGCCACATTCCAAAATAATGGGGCAATGGTCAGATGTCACCCTGGGTAAAGTTCTTTGCTTTATAAACTTAAACGGTTCATCCCATCTTTCCGAAATTAGAAATCTGTCAAGTCTTGAAGCACATTGATTATCAATACTCCTATACCATGTGAACTCATCCCCATGAAGTGGTAAATCCAATAAAGATAGATCCTGGATTGTTTTATTGAACTCTCTAATGGCTTTTGTATTTCTAGCTCTACCCAATTTTTCGTCTTCAAATCTGATAACATTAAAATCACCTCCAATACCCATGGCTGTAAAATTAGCCCAGAGACTGCACCCAACTCTTTTCAAAGAGTTCTTCTTTCTTTCCTATCACATGGTGCATAAACACCTGTGAAGGCACATTGAAACCACCAGTATTTTCTTCTACTAGAAACATGGTAATTGAGTGTTTCCCTATGTGATTGTCTAGGCAACTCCATATTCTCTTGTCCCAGTAAACCAAGATCCCACCACTACTTCCTATTGCCTCCAATTCAACCCAATCTGTCCATCTCGACCCCCCTACATGCCCAATACCTCGAATCCTTGATTGTTTTTCTGCATTTGCGCCTTTCTTCATTAAAGCCCACGCTTTATTTGCGTTTTGCGCTTAAAGCCTCAACAGACCTTAGAGTTTTTTTGCGCTTATCGCCTTTGATAACACGGGTTGTCATGCTGCTTAATGCATTTCTTACCCCTCAGTCCCATCCTAGGCTGTATACTTTTTAGTTCATTCTACCCTAAGAAGTTGTCCCAATTGCATAAATTGCAATTATTTTCCCTCTAATGAGTAATGACTGAAGTTAGTGCAAGCTAGAATTATTTATTAGTTCAACTTTGATGCGACATCTGGTAACCAACTTTTTGAATTTTACAGAATTCAAACTATTATTTTAAACATGTATCTACGAGACTCCATATAGTTCACTCAAACATAAGGATGAAGGGAGTCTCTTTTTATCATTTTCCTCTTGTCTATAGAGTTAATTTTTGGCCTCTTAGTCTGCGTCAATCTCCTTGGGTAAATTATTATCTGATGGGGTTCTTTAGAGCTAAAAGATTTGATTGAACTTTGGAATCCATTGAAGAAAACCATCACTTGTGCTGTAAACAACATTGTTTCCCGCAACCGAGCTGTAAAACAATAAAAATGGCATATTTGATATGGTCAATGAGTAATAGTCTACCATTTGTTTTTGTAGAGAAATAATGTCTTCACATGTTCTTCCCATGGGCTATAAAATGCAGTATCCCATCTTCGCGGCCATTTTTTTCATCCTCGGCCAACATAGCTGGCAAAGAGTCACTTCTCTATTTGGTCGATAGTTTAATTTTAGAATTTGGAACCTTACCTGAAGTTGATTTAGAAAATATAGCCTAATAATTATCATAACAAAATTTCGGGACAAAAATGGAAGCATGTGTAACTAAATTTCGTTACATATCAGATTACGGTGATGATAAGTCTCTGTAATCTAATTCTCTGAAGCTGCAGCTACCACCGTACTGACTTTTAGAATTGAATCTGAATGGTTAGTGCATTATCTGATTATTCGCGTAATCTGATTCTCAGAAGCTGCAGTTACCACCATAGTAAGTATTAAAATAAGCTGTTCAGATGGTTAGTTCTTACGATCATAATCTTTGAAGAATCTGAAAAGGCCTACCTGGCCATCGGAAATGCTTTGATTTTACTAGTTGTGTTGTCGGCATTTCAGCATTTTATTTCGTACATTTATTGAAACAGCTCCTCCATTTGGCATTGCCTTGAAACTGTTGTTATTTGGCATTCAAATCATTCATAGTATTGGCTGGTCTTGTTCTTAAACCTGCTGGGCGTGACAGAAATTGCCAAGTACCTAATTGCTCTTAATTTTAATGCATAGTTGTGAATGTCAAAAATTACAGGCTCCATTTCAACCTATTGTGAAGTATGGATCTGGTAGAACTATTAATACTTAAAACATTCTGCGCGAACCAATGGAATTAAATCATGTAACTTTATGAACATTGAAATTAAGAGAAAGCATTTCAAGTCCAATTAAGCTACTGTGGTGCAGTCTAGTCTAGAAAGAATTCTGGTCTTAGAAGCTCAAATCAAACCGATGCCTCAATGCTTTTTATCTAGTGTTTCCCCTCTTTCTTTTTATGTAGTGTTATTTGCTTAGGTTTCTTAATGTGTAATATGTTGTAGCAGTTAAATTAGAGTAGGGTGAGTAGAAATGGCATCAAGAAAAGGTGGTCTCAGCACAGGATTTTAAAGACAGTTTGAGCGACTAAACTCCTATAATCACACATACAAATGTTTCAGAGAATGATTGTGCCTCTTGTTCTGTTGGCTCCCAGATCCACTTATTCAGAACACATTAGCATACTTGGACATGTTTTCTCTGCATCTCGCTTAGAGAGAGCATGGTTTATAATAAGTATGAGATTTGCCACTTTTCTCTGGTTGAAGCGGGATCACCAAAACCATCTTGTTCTTGAAACCCCTATTGGAGCCTTCAAGAATGTGGGTTCTATTCTTTCAAATACTTTTCTTCCAGGAATCACAAAGAAGATGCTGCATAAAGATTGTTCTTATCAGAATACTTTACCTACTTCTATAGATTCATCCATATACAAGTAGATAACAGTTTTTGATTGGTTTAGCATTAATTTGTTGCTAGTGGCACACATTTGCTGACAATTACATTATCCTTCCACAAGAAAGCAGCTTCTATTTGGGTATCCTGTGAATTTTGATGGTTAACAGATGTGATATGCCTTAGTGGTTTAGGGGGTGATTATATTGTTCTACTCATGGTTTTCAGGGAGATTTCGTCCGTCCTATCTTGTGGTAAGTACAAAAGCCAGGAAGGTTTACCTGAAAAGTGTAATCATTCTAGGATGATTATTGTAGTTTGACATCTCGTGGCTAGTGTGGGAACTGGCAAATATGACTAGGATTCTTTATTAGTGCTTTTGCAAGAGTGTCCTAATTTTCGCCAAACTATGCACAACATTAAAAAAAAAAAACTATGTTATCCCATCCCCCCCCCCCCCCCGACCTCATTCAGAACCCGAGTAGCTTGTTGTTCACTTTTAAAGTCTGAAAAGAAATGTGGTATCACCTAAAGGAGACACCTTCAACCCAGTGTTTAAACCCCAATCTTCTGCCGTCCGATTTCTGACTGCTTCTGGAGAGCCGACACACTTTACAAAGCTCCCAACCTGACAAGTACTAAAGAATTTCTTCTTTCTTTGTATATGTGTGTGTGAAAGTCGAAATGTGGTTCTTTGCATGCATCCAATTTCCTACTGTTGGCTTCAATTTCAAGAGCCGGCCAAGCCAAAGGAAGACTTTTGAAACTTGTGGTCTAAAATGAGCTATAGATATTTGTGTGGGTATAAATTATCTCATTATGGATGAAGTGGAGATTTTAAAGTTAAATTGCTACTAAATACAGAAATGTGTCATTCTTTTAGGCTAACCAAAAAACGAGTCACAGTGTCACACATAAATTAGGACAGAGGGAGTATTATTTATTACCACCACTCAAACATTGCATTAGTTGTATAGGGATTTTTTTCTTATACGCCAACCAAACGTTGCATTAGTTATGTAGAGATTATTTTCTTAATCCATCCAACCAAATATTGTATTATTTTATGTGAGATTTTATGCCGGGACTGTTTTTCCTAATCCCTTCAACCAAACGACCTCTAAGTGAAATAACAACATTTTGGTGTGGGAACTCTGAAAGAAATGTGCTTTTTAGCATTTATATTCAAATGTGTATATGAAGGCAGATGTGTGTGAAGCTAGATGGAAAAGTACCATTTGATATTCAGTTGGCAAAAGAGTTTGCTAAGTTTCTCTAATAACTACATGTGCTCTGTGGAAAAGTATAAGTTAGTGTCACTGAGGGAGCATGTCAGCCATGCCCTTACTTGTGTAAGCAGATGCAGTACAGCTATTGGAAACACATCAAAATTTTAATGTGCTGCTTGAGCATGCATTTTTGCGGTGTATGTTTATTTTCATGGGTAAGATTTGGTACAAAAGTCCTTAAAAGATTTAGTATAGAAGTATCTATTATTGTTTGCAGAGTGCATGAAATTAGTTGTTGCTTCAAGCAACAAATTGCAGGTCCTGGCTAATGAAAGACCTACTTGTGTGATTCAGCAGGCATCGTAAGCCTTTTTTTTAAATCTCATAGGTGCCTTAAGCTTTTGTTCTGCTCTTGTTTAAAGTTGTGGTGTGCCTGGGTCTATTGGGGCATGAGACAAAGTTTGCTTTAGTAGGAAATGATGAACTTCTTGATGTGTTCGCTCAGTTTATAAAATGATGTCTTAGAATGTATAGAATAATGGGCTGGTCTAGTAACTTTGCTGATTTAGTTTCATCTGTCAGAGCTTCTCGTTGATGTACTTTTCTCAGCATCCTAACACTTAGAGGACACTCTTGAAATATTATTTTTCATGTGGAGTTTGAAGTTGCTTTGGGCTATGTCCCGAAATGAACTTCACCCTTGCATGGCTCGTTATGTGAGATAGGCCCAATGATTCACTCGCTTTTATTATTGGGGTGGAAATTTGTTAGTATTGCATGGTAAAATCATGACATAGGGTATATTGCATTGTCTCGGTAAGATTTGGTGTTTGTGATGTGTAACATAATAAAGGCTATCAGTGTGTATGTCCGTGTCATGTTGGGTATCAAATGATGTGTGATATGTGTTAGTGTTACAAAATGATTATTACGGTGTTTTGTGGGGTTGCATGCTTTCAGCTTGAGAACCTAGGTTCTTATAAATGTTAAACGAAAAGGGTCATATTTACCCTTGTACTATTTAATATTAGTTATATATACCCTTTGTTATACTTTTCGACGTTAATTACCCTTGCCATTACACTTTTGAACACAAATACCCCTCCCACTAACGGAAAACTTGGACTCACCTTCAAAATAACACATGGAGGTCATCTGTTAATCTGGGTGATTAGCCAACCCATACCCTTAGAAATAATCCATCTTCCCGGAACCAAAAATCCATCAAAGAGACCCAAAAAGAAAAACCAAGAGACCCCTTTCCCCTCTCGGATATGCCGGAAAGGCCGAAAGACGACTAGACTCTTAAGAGAAAGAAAGGATGACTATAGTTGTTTTTTGCTTCTTAGAGAGGAGGGTTAGCAATAATGGGATCCTTGTCTGAGGAAAATCAAAACTGGAATGGAGAATGCTCGAAGCATGTTGAAGATGAAATCTTTGCCCCTGTTCTCAAAATTGAATGAAGTTTAGCCTGAGAGGGATAGCATCTAATATCATCTTATTTTGTACTTTGACAAGTATTGCTCTTTTTCTAAGAGAACTAGTTCTCTTCTGTTATTGATTGATGCATTTGTAAACAGCTATTCATTATTGGCCCATGGATGGGAGGTGTAATGTGTTCAAAATTTTGGAAATAGATTCTATCACCTCTATCTCCCCATCCTCCTTTATTGCTTGTTGAGATAATACTATCAAACAGCCTGTTGATGTGAAATGTTTGATAGGTTTTGAGTTTTTTTTGCACTGATCTCTCTCTTGGCTGCATAATTTCCTTGAGAAACATTGTTTTATCACCCAAGAAAGAACTGTTTTCAAGGCATAACATTATAAGCCTTCTATACTGGAATGTGTTTGATAATCCCTTGGAGAGGAAGTGTTGACAGAAGTCATGTGCGCTACTTCTGTACAATTGTATTTCAGCAATTACTCAACTATGTTACTCTGCCTAGCTTAAAGAACATTATGTATTTGCGAGTAAATGTGTCCTTGTAACTGCAACAATTGTTACCCAGGGTTGTACATGATTTGTTCCTTTGGAATCTTTCGAAGAGGTAACTTCAATTTAATAATAGACTAATTGCAGCACAAATTTAATGAAACTCCCTTAAAGGGAATGCTATTAGAGTAACTATTTATAACGATTTATTTGTTCTTTGTAAAAGTGACTTGTGTATGCTTCGTAAGGAAGATCTAAAAGTTCTTTTTCTTAAATTGGTTTCCTGACTTGAGTGATTCTTATTCCAATTTTCCTTTTTTCCCTCTTGGGGTTTTTGCAACGCTAGAAATATATCTCTTATTGTGTTTACATGATGGAGATCATCTAATTTGAGAGTGATTTTGTTAGCAAATGTCAATTGTTTCAGGTATTTACAGAAGGTAGCTAGTCAGAATGCAACATTGTAGCTCTTTATTGGTCAGCGGTACTCAAATAAGGTCTGATTGATCCTGGCAGATTTTTCTGCTGCAAAATTATGAGGTAATTGTGTAATCAGATCCCTGAACTGTAGCAGTGATACTGCTCCCCTTTTTGTCCTTTCACCACAAAATGGCAATCATTTTTGTGAAAGAGCATTTGCAGTTCATATGACACTGGTAGCTTCTATAAAGTAAGAGTTGATAGTTTGACCAAGAAAGTACAGCTTATGTAAAATTTTCATGTATATCTGTCATCGAATGAGTTAAAATTTTGGAGAAAAAAGGTAATTCTGTAAATAATTTGAAATATTATATAAATAGGATATCCAGAATATTTATTCTTTTCCACCTGGCAAATCTTTGCACTTCTATGTTGTTGATTGACCAATTGACGTTGAGCAATCTGCTTTAGTGAGGTTTTTCTTTTTGGGTCCTTTTAGCAGTGATTTTGCGTTATGGATATTAATCTTACACATCTGAGCTTCATTAACTGCAACTGCTTATGGACGTTGACTAGCGTACATGTCTAAACAGTGATGTTGTATTCGGGAGTTTGCATCTGTAGTATTCATGATTATTATATAATCAATCACTTCAGGATGTTATTCATTGAGACCATGGTAACTTTTGGGTTATGTTTGTTAAATTTTGAAGTGATCTGATTCACTCTCACTGCTGTTTAGTGCTGAACGTTTAACTTATGATTTGTGCTTGAATTCTGGCAAGGATGAAGGGAATGCCACAAGAGAGTTGAGAAAGGAGAAACGTTGAGGGAGAAGGTAGAGGGAAAGCAAATTGCTTTGTGTTTACTTAAGAAAGTTTTTGGGTTATGTGAAATAAAGGCCCAAAAAACCGAAATTGTAGGAAATTTGCTTGCTATTTGTTTTTTTAAAATCTATAATAATAATACATGTGAAGTGTTGGAGCTGAGGTGAACAATCAAGATGGCTGCTTGGACCCAGATTAACATGCTCCCCGGAATGGACGCTGAATAACGGCCCTTGTAACAGAGAGCCATGCGTTCATAGAGACAAGGTGGTATGGACGTTTTCTACCTCTCTTGTGTTCTAAGCTAAAACAAATAAATTATTGGTATTTTACCTTATAATGATTATGATTGTAAAATGCTGCATAATATATCCAAATATTTTTGTGAAAGCATTTCTAATCTAGGTAGCTGCTATTTTGTGTTCATTGTTGTCCTAGTCTGCATTTCTTACTCAAAAAGAAAAGAAAAACGGAAAGCACAGAAGACCAATAAGTATTATCCTAGTAACATGTAGGCGTGAGCCACAGTGCTTTATGCAAAATCTGTATCGTTTAAGAGGCTGTTGCAATGGATATCTGTTTTAACCTTGTGTTGTGTATTTTTTTCTGATAATGCTCTGTCGGAATAAGATCTTAAAGAGTTTTTAGATGAAACTACACGAAGAGTAAATTGGAGATAACATGCTCAAGTAATTTACAGTCGATCATTGGAAGCTCATCTCTAGGTCTTCTAACCTTGACAACATTTGAGGTTAATGGAGTTGTGAAGTAATTTTTTTTTTCTTGACAACATTTGATTTCTCTTACTTTGGGCCAACATCTGAGCTCGCCACCCAAAAAGAAGAAAAAAATGAGAAAACAACCAACAAGATTTTGCAAAGATCAATTTTAGCCTATGGTTGAAACTTTTATATCCGGTAGTTGAAAAAATGGATAAAATTTGTATATTTTTTATGTATAATATATATATATATATATGCTGTACCTTTTTAAGGTAAAATACATTTTGAGAAAATAACATTTTGGATAACATAACATTTTTTTTAGGTTATTATTTTGAGAAATGCTGTACTGTGTTTAGCATTTCCGTATAAGATTCAGTTTTCAGCATTGACCTACTAGAGGACTACAGAAGCCGGATGTTTACCTTTTTATTTTTAGTGCTTAGGGTGTGTTTGGTACGGAAAATGTTTTTTAATTTTTCTATGTTTGAATGGTTTAAATGTTTTGGAAAATATTTTCCTCCGATTAGAGAAAAATGTTTTCCCAATCAAGAAAAGGAAAACATTTTTTAAAACTATGTTTCAGCCTTTCCCACCTTATTCTCCATCCATACCAATCCCCATCCCACTCCCACCCACTGCCACCAACCCCTGCCCCACCCTTACCCCCACCTCGCCCCACACCTTAAATAGAAATAGTACTTTTTTTTCGTGTCGTAGATATAATATTATTTTTTTTCATTTCAACAAATTAGTATTTTCTTTTAATGATATGAAAAAGTATTTTTTTAATTTAACGAAAAAAGTACTTTCTTTTCTTGATGCAAACTAAGTATTTTTTTTTTATTTTAACAAAATGTAATAAAAATTATTTTCTTTCATTTCAACAAAATGAGTATTTTCTTTTTATGATATATAATTTTTTTTATTTCAACAAAATGATGTAGTAAAAAGTTACTTTCATTTCAACAAAATGAGTTTCTTTTCATGATGTAGAAAAAGTCTTTTTTTTCATGTCAACAAAATGAATACTTTATTTTCATGTTGTAGAAAGAGTATTTTTTTTTCAACCAAAAAGGAGTGTTTTTTTAGTTATGGAGAACAATTCCAATGTTGTTTTTGCGTAGAAAAAGTAAAGCGGCACATTAGTTCCTTTAAGTTTGTGTGAAATTTTAGAAGAATAATTTAATTCTTGAAGAAATAGAGTACGAAAAACGTTGGGTGTAGGAAAACATGGGGTACTTGGGGGAAAGGGGCGAGGAGAATAGCATAAAAAAATTATTTTCCTATAAAATATTTTCTACTCTCTAACCAAACACTAGGAAATATTTTTTTGGAAAGTTTTTCGCTCACCAACCAAACAAAAGAAAATAAATAATAAAATCACTCATTTTCTTTCGTGCCAAACACACCCTTAATCATCGACATTGGAGAGTGGGTACTTTAACTAAATAGAAGCTACGGTTTGTAAGTATAAATACAAACCCCTTCTCTCCCAACAAAAAGATTAAAAAGGAAAAAGCAAAAGAATAGAGCAAAAGGTAAAGTTGGTCTTTTGTCCGTTTGATTTTGTGGAGTTGTAAGCGAAGTGTTGACTGTTACTAAAAATCGTCGTTCTTGCTTCTGTTTCACAGGTAATAAAGACGTGGGAAGCAACCTTAATTTCAAGAAATCGACATTTACGCGGCAGGCACCTCTTCAAACCCTTTTGTTTTATTCTCGTATTGAGCTTTCTCAACCTAAAATAAATAAATAAGGAACTACTCCTGGAAATTAACTTAAGGATACACACAAATCAATATTAATTGTAGTAAACGTTCGCTTAAACGTTCTTCCATCATTAAATCATCTGACTATTTTGAGTCAAACACTTCATTTCCAAGTTGATAAATTTTGCAGCACAAATGAAAAAGGTTTGAAGCAGCTTTTGCTTTGTTTTCCTTACCTGGTATGACTTTTCGAGCTATAAACATTAGCAGTTGGACAACATGATTTAATGATTGTTATAACAAAGGAATTAGAGTTGGGTATCAATGAGAATTAAATTGACAAAAAAGGAGAAAGCGAAAGGTGACAGAAAACAACCAATGAGGAGTTGTGATAGAGGGAAAATCGCTGTCATTGAAATCATCAGCTTTCTGATAAGTAAGTATTACAGAAGAAACTGTAAAATGCTTACGATAATCTGCCTCACATTCTGCATTCTTCATCACGCGAAACATGAAAGTGCCCCACTGGCAACACATTGAGGCTCCTTATTGAAAAATATTAGCAATTCAACGTAAATTAATTATCAAGCATAAGGGATGAAATAAAACACAAACCATGTCAAATAATTATATATTTTAATATAATATAGGTATGAACAATATCCTTTCTCCCCATTTCAGATCAATGAACTTAAATGCCCTAATATACATATGCTGTGAGTCACAATTTGCACAATGCATCAGCATGCTATAGCAAAATTTGATTATAAACGTTGCTGCTATAACTCTTCCAACTTCCGAGACCAGTTCAACTTTGAACCTGTGCCAATCAAAATTGATAAACCAAAGGAAGCTATAATCCATGAGAAGACCAAAGTCTTTGCTTCTATCTTCAGTTCTCCAGTTACCACTTCACCGGAGGATGCTCCGTCTAAAGTATTTAAGAAAGGAACTTGTAAAAGTGTTATGTAGAAAGAATAAGCTAATCGAGCGCAGTCTTGTTTCTTCGACCTGTAATTGGTTTAGGTAGGCCATCAAAGATTGGCTTAGTAATGGCTGCAGTAGAGATTGCTTGAAAATCTGGCTTCAAATTCCACAGGGAAGACAATGTACTGCTATCTGAATCCTGCAAATTTGATGTACTTGATGACTTCCGAACTACGGATGCACTGTCATTTAGGAAAGAATCCCCCAAGCCAATAGGAATAGGACTTATTGAACTTGCTTCAGCATCCGCTCCAGAGAGAGTTCGATTAGCTGACTTGGGTCTCAAAGCTAAGCCCTTGCCGCCGACAGCTGAAAACCAGCCACTGTTGCTGTTATCTTCCTTCAACAGCATTTCTGGTGTACGCGTGAAATCAGTCTCCGACTTTTGACGCCTTCTCACTAATTTCTCAAACCATCTATCTGAACCATTGTCTCTACTGTCTTCAGTAGATAGATGATTGGCAGGAACTCCATTCTCTGACATAAAACCATTAGCTACACTTTTAGATTTTCTCTGCAGACTAAGTGGTGGATTTGAAAGAGGAGAGGATTTGACAAATGGGCCGTCTTCCAGATAATGTGATCCTCCCTTTCGATACACTGCCATTTCAAATCCTTCAGATGCACGTTTCTGATCTGGTGGTTTAAGCCCATAATAACCTTGTAAGCTGCTCATGGCTGGCGAAACTTTTGACTGGGGAGAGGATTTCAGTTTCAGGGACTGAAACGAATTGAAAAAATCAGAGTGTCGACAGCTTGAAGAGGTCTGCTCAGAGCAGCTAGGTCTGAAAAGAAATAAGTCACACTTAGCCACTGTTGCAGATCATAGGGTGAAAAGGTAAAAGAACCAAGTGACAAGCTTTGCATATTTGAAAAGAAGGTTTCAGGGTTTTTCGCGTTGAATAAGCCAAATAAATAAAAATCAACTCTGCATGTAGTTCCACAGTTCTACAAATACACAATGCAGAGGTAAATCAAGTTAATAAAACTAAGCAATCCTCATAAGCGTAATTTCAACAGGTACATATAACAGTTCCTGCAGAAACTTGTAAGTTCAAAAACATGAGCTTCAGACACAGTTCAGGTTCTCCCCTCAACTTGTCATAGGCCGGATTAGTGATAAATTCCTATGATCTCTCATAATCATATAGTGTTTATATTTTAGTGACTTTGAATTCCGAACCTGAAACTGCACACAACAAGTTCCCTACATTTTCTCAGGGGCCTAATTCCATCTGCCTCTAGTTGATAGATAACATATATAACATGTTTTTAAGAGATGTCCCATGTAAGACACTAATTCCCACTTTAAGAAATATCCCATGTAAGAACGCAATTCCCCCTTCAGTATGGATATTTCCTAAATCGAGGGAAGAACTAACTGAACTTGTGAAGGTGTATGACAACAGTTATAAGTGCAAGAAACATCTCCCAAGTAAGCTTATCAATCTTGAAACAGGAAAAAATAAAAGCATTCTCTTTGTAATTGATATGAATCTCTGCTATTCTCTTTAAAACTAAGGCCATGAGAACACCACGTAAAATAATCACTTATTAAGCATGAATCATCAATAAATAAATCTTAAGTACCTCAAGCTGATCTCAATTATCAAAAAGAAAAAATGAGCTGAAGTAATCATTCATGAACAGCTTGGTTTCTTTGCCACCCTATCTCTACTTATTTCTACAGCTAATGCCAAATAATGCTGGATAGTACTATTTACTTTTATTCAGGAAACTGATTGAAACCACAATCTCCACACCAAAACACAGTCCATTAGAACAAGTGTATGGAAGAGTTCTAACCTAAGCTAAATGGATTTGTTAGAAGCTTTACTTTGACAGAGTCCATCAAACAAAACCTAGACCAAGCACGCCCTGTATAAATTCAGAAGCAAATAAAGGTCGGTTGACCTCAATATACAACACAGGACCAATAAGAGATGGCTCGAGTAGCTAGAGATTAAAACACAAACATAAATAATAATCTGTAGATGGATAAAGTATTATACTAATAAATAGGGAGTAAATACAATTTGGCGGAGGGGAACATCATGATTTCACCGTAAATGTCACGAAAACCAAAACTTTGTGCACCTCAATTTTTGGAAGAAATTTTCATGAACTATATTAACCGGAGTGCAGCAAGTAATTGAAAGTCATGAATTTTGGACTTCATCTCACATGCATGAAATATAAGTTGCTCGGACACGGGTGCGGGTGTCCGATACGGGGCGGATCTAGAAGTTAGATCCTTCAAGATGTAAATCCTAAGATTCGGGGATACAGATTCTAGTACAGATACGGGTATGGGAATCCGGCTAAAAATAATCAAATAAAGGATTGTAAAGTGTATATATATATACAAATAAAGGCTAAATATATATATATATATATATATATAAATTATGAGAAATATAGTGGAATACTTATGTATAGCTTGTAAAGTGTGAATTTCTTTTTTATTCTTAAGTTGTAGATAAGTAAAGGATTGATTTCCTAGATAAGGTATGCTATTTTCCTCAAATTTACCCTAGTTTTGGTTCTGATTTCGGGAATCAAATAGTATCTGATGTCTGACTTTTTTCGTCCGTCCTGGTCAAAATATCCAAAATTGTTTGACCAAATCTGATACGAATCCCATACCTACACACATACTAGTGTCGTGTCGACACGGGTGCGGCACCTAAATTGCTGTTGGAGCAACTTAAATGAAAATAACAATCAATTTCCTAATACTGTGTGCACATGCTAAAATGCAGCTGGGCACAATGCAAAATAGAGGAAGTATACAGTTTCCATACCAGTATGCAGCACAGATTTTATAATATCAATTGGTCATGCATAGACAAGAAATAAAACACACATCTAAACCAGAAATGCAAAACATAAATTTATAGTTCCTGAGACAGGAAAGCCTAGTTGAAAGAGGAAGGAAAGAAACATTAACAGAAGTTTTTGGGCAATACCCTTGTGTGTCTTGACCATTTGATAAGACTGGAGATGGGGGATGCCTCCCAGGTAACGGTATATGAAGTGTTTTTAGAGCAAACATTTGGAGATCTGATACCAGTCCATTTATCCTTTTAATATCAGCCACCTGCCACATTGTATGCCCATATAAAATCATCAGCCACTTCACATAAACAATCCCCAATTGCAAAATGAAATAAGCAGGGAGTGATGCACAAAAAAACCAAAGCAAACACAAATTCACAACAAAACAACGGGTCGCTTTAGCACATTACTGGATGGAATCAGTTATATATAAGCTGTTGAAGAAATACTAGTAAAGTGGGAAAGGGAGTTGCTTTCGATCACAGGTTCAGTTTTAGTAATGCAATGTACATAACCAACATTAATTGTGTGTACGTAAACTACTCTATAGGATGAAAAACGCATTCAACTCAATAATCAGAAGAGAGAGAAAAGAATGAAATCAGATTAAGTAAAAAGGTAGTAAGTATTAAATTTTACCTCAACGCCATATCTGATAGCAACACCAGCAAGGGTATCGAATTTGGAAACTGGGTGTTGTATATAACTTGAAGAGGATGTCAGATTATGACTATAATCCCCTCCTCCATTCACTCTCCTTTCCATAACCCAAAAATCCAATAAATAAATAAATAAATAAATCCAAGAAACTAACAAAAACTCAATCTACACATTCAGTTCAATAGTAGATGAATTATGTGCCGCATACAAGAAATAGGGGACGAGAATGATGAAAAGGGTGTCAGATCTGGTAGATTGCGTTGCCGATCTCGTTGAGGGGAAAAAAAAAATGTGAAGAGAGAGTGAATAAGGATGATGATGGCTAAAGGCTAATTGTGATTTTTAACACTCTACGCCTCGGCTTTTCAAGAATCTCTTTTTCTTATTTTATTTTACTACTACTAGTACTAGTATTTGTTTTTGTTTTTTTAATTTCTACAATATAATAATATAAATAAAAGAATAATAGTGGTTCCACCCAAATTACAGGGCTAGCCTATGAAGTTTCATATATTGCAATAGGAGTGGCAAACGGGCGGGTCGGGTCGGATATGGTTCGGGTTAAAAACAGGTAATGAAAAAACGGATCAATTATTCGACCCGACCCATATTTAATACGGATAAAAAACGGATTAACCGGTGGATAATATGGGTTACCCATATTATCCATGACTCCTTGTATATGATCACTTTTGGGAGAATTCTTAGTTTCTCTAACTTGAGGAACCCCCAATTTGAGGCTTTACAAATGTAAAAGTTAGACCCATTGGTTACCCATTGGTTATCCATTCTCTAAATGGATAATATGATTCTTATCCATATTTGATTCATTATCCAACCCATTTTTAGTAGATAATATGGGTGATTAACTGTTTTCTTTGAACCATTTTGCCACCCCTATATTGCAACAACACACCTTTTCCCACGGAAAAGAAAAAGAACCAAGTTCTATGCAGTGTGGTGTAATAAATTTTACTCAATCGAACAACTTATTACTCCCTCAAGTCCACAATAAGTGACCAATTTGCTTTTTTGTTTTGGTCCAAATTAAGTGTCCATTTATATAATCAAGAAAAAATTCAATTTGTTTTTCTAAAATTACTCTTTTGTACGTATCTCTAAAAAGTCTTTTACTTCTCACATTAAATTATGCTGCAACATTTAATTAAGAGTAGTTTAGTCACACTAACTATTTTTGTTTAAAATTTAGTATTTTCTTAATGGATGTGTCCGAAGCAAATTGATCACTTATTGTGAACCGGCGGGAGTAGGTTATTGCAAGTGAATTTATTGATAAGCATTACCATTTTGCAATCTTGTAAAATGATTTTTTTTAAAACAAAATTATTAGTGAATATAAACTAAATAATAAAAAGAATCTATACAAAGAGAGAGAGTCATTTGCATGTTGTATAAAAGAGTTTAAGTATGAAATAACTTAACAAGTTTGGACTTTAGGGGAGAAAAGAGTTATTAATTATTCTTTCCGTCTCAATTTATATGAAGGCGTTTGAATGGGTTCGAAATTTAAGAGAAAAAGAAAAACTTTTGAAACTTAAACGTAAAAGGAATAATAATAAACCAAAATATTTAAACACCCAAGAAAATTAACTTGGTAGGTAATTTAATGTACTCTATTAGCCAATTGGATATAGTTATTGTGCAAAGTTAAGGTCTCAATATTTTGGCTTCTATTCTTTTAATACATAAATAAAGGGTCTGCATGCAAGTAATGTTTTTAATGCTCAATATATTGGTAGTTATTGATTACTATATTTATGATCATTTAGTTCTTAACCTCGTTCCAACTCTCCAAGATAGTCAAGATATCTCAATTTTATCTTTTGACTTAAAAACTTATCCAAAAAGTCCAAATGATTAGAAACCAATACTTTTCAGAAATTTTAACGAAAGAAAATTAATTTATTTGAATTTCTACCAATTTCCAACTTTCAAGTTTTCCTTTAGATGAAAACAATTTTCTTTTGAAAACAAGCCTGTTTTTTGTGCTTAGGTGGGTAACTTAGGGGTTATTCACCTTTGGTTATTTATGTTAAAGTTATTTCTTAAACGATCACTCAACTAATAAAATTTGTAAAAGAAAGTTATTTTTTTAAATTTTGTAATAGAGAAAGTTATTCAACTAATATAATTATTATGTAAAAAATTCACTTTTTTTTTTGTTTATAATAGAAATATAATTTATTTTTCATTTCACCTACAAAGTTACTCTACATACAGGTAATAATTCTGGTGGCATTAGTTGATGTAACAATTATTTTAAGCCAAAGTTTTAAAAATAAAAAGTCACGCATTATAATTAGGGGCATTTGCATCTATACCCGCTTTTTGTATCACGTTTTAACTTGTGTCCGCTTTGCAAAAAAAATTGCAAGCGTACCCACTTTTTCGCATAACTTCAACATACGGGGCTGAAGTAGCAAAGGCAATCACGCAAAACTTTAGCATTCTAGTAGCCGGGCCTGAAGTTCAGCTCTAGAGCTGAAGTTTTTGTTTTGTAACTGGCGAAGTTTTGTTTTTGTAACTGGCGAACTTCAGCTCTAGAGCTAAGTTTTTGTTTTGTAACTCGCGAACTAAGCTGAAGTTTTTGCTTTGTAACTGGCGAACTTCAGCTCTAGAGCTGAAGTTTTTGTTTTTGTAACTGGCCAGCTCTAGAGCTGAAGTTTTTGTTTTGTAACTGGCGAAGTTTTTGTTTTTGTAACTGGCCAGCTCTAGAGCTGAAGTTTTTGTTTTGTAACTCACGAACTTCAGCTCTAGTGTTGAAGTTTTTGTTTTTGTAACTAGCGAACTTCAGCTCTAGAGCTGAAGTTTTTGTTTTGTAACTCCCGAATTTGTAACTGGCGAAGTTTTTAAAACCCTTGAGTATGTACTGCTGCACTCTCTACATCTATAGTGACGACGACGAGTAGAAGAAGAATCCCTACTGTTTTCAATCTTGTTCGTTTATATTCTACAGAAGAGCTGCAACAGCCTCAATTGTCTGTTGACTTAATTAAAATGATGGAACAAAGGTTATCATCAATTGAGAACAGAAATGCTCATGTTCAGCGTTCAGGGATTTGGAGAGACAAACAATGAAAATATTGTTTGCCTTCTTTCGGCTGCTAGATCCTTTTGATAGATCAACGTAAGCAAATTAAAGTAGTATATTTATTCAGATGTTTATGCTTTTTCTTTGTTTCCTACAACACTAGTATCCTAGCTATGAAGGAAAAAAAGAAGAATAAGAAGAAAACACAGACGTTTCATTGTTACATCAATGTTAAGTTTCAGAGAAATATGGAGATCACTGGGAGAAGGAGGAGGAAAAAGGGGGCTGGAGTTATTTAAAAGTGGATACAAGTTAAAACTTTTTAAAAAATGGATATAGGATGGAGGCGACCAAATATGACGCCCAGGGCACTTTTTACTCATAATTAACTATTCTACTGACCCACTCCAATGCCCCCGACCTGCTACAATTATAAAGGTCAATTATATATTAGAGGACTCTTTTTCATTTTACTAAGGCTTCATCATTTCTTCTCTTAGTCAAGGCGATCCAGGAGTCAGTCTAGTTAATTTTTTTGAAGATGGAATCTAATAGATGATCGAGGAGAAAAATCAAGGAATCTTCAAAAGTAAAAAATTGGACTAGATTGAGAGAAAGTCCTAAATCGCTTGCTGAGAGAAGAAACACTGAATTCATCGACTAGTAAAATAAAAAGGGGTCCTCCATTATATATTTGATCCATAAAATTATATGATATCATTGGAGCGTCTCAGTGAAACAAATATAATAGGTGATATTTTATTTCTAGAATTTTGGCTTGAAAAAAAATTATCACATCAACTTAAGCTGGCGAAATTATTATCTAAATGTGTAGAATGACTTTGTAGGTGAATTAATAAAAATAGAGAGTTACTTTGGCATTACAACAGAAGAAAAAAAAGTGACGTTTTGACTAAATATTCATTAGTTGAATAGCTTTTCTATTATTAAATTAAAAAAAAAACTCTCTCACACAATTTCTATTAATTGAATAATTATCTAAGAGATTAACTCTTCTTTTCTAAGCAAGCAAGAAAGTACTACGTGCAACATTTTTTAGAAATTCTGTAAGTTTTTCTTTTTGCCCTTTAGACAAAGTTGACTTGTAGTTGGAGTCAATTTGAGGTAAAGATTGTGAATTTATAGAATTAACGGAGGTAAAACTCATAATAATCAATAATATCAGTCATATAGGGAATAAAGGACTCCTCTAGCTTTAATATTTTATTTATTTTAAAAACAATAAGCTAAAAGCCAACAGTGTAGACAGAGAGAGACAGGGAACTATTGTGTGATAGGATGGTCACCGACAACTTTCCGCGTTCTAAAAACACCGAACTCAAATCCACGAACCTGTTTTTTTGATATTCCACGTGTTATATTTTAAGCAACCTTATATTATTGCCTCCTTACAAAAATGAAAAGAAAAACTTCTTGAACATGGATGGCTTTCCTTATCATCAATTTCCTCAGTCAGAGCTCGTTGCACTGAGTTTGTTAGTGCGATTTATATTTTCTGTATAATTTATGATCTATTGCACAGTGAGCAACTTACTCAGCACGTTATTGAAGGATAAAAACTGCAGGCTTCCCTAGGATTTTTTTTTTTAAAAAAAAAACTATAAAAGAGATAGGAACAATAAAATAAGACTTGCTTTTTGTTTGGTTTACTGTAACAACCCGACCAGTTGTTTTGAGTATTTACATTCAGTTCGGCGATTTGAGGTCACGAATAGCTTCACTTGGTGTATTATGACTTGCGTGCATCGCTGGCTTTGGTTTTTGAGTGGTTCCGATTTGATTTTGAAGGATGACCCTCACTTGATAAGCTTGAAATTGAAAGAGTTGACCAAGTTTGACTTTGTATATTTGACCACAGATCGAAATTTTGATGGTCTCGATAGATCCTGATGGTGATTTTAACCTGGGCCGATGCCCGGAATTGCATTTTGATGTTTCTAGAAGGTTTCAGCACCATTTGGCGGAAGTTGGCAATTTAAAGGTTTGAATTTCTTCTGAATTTGACCATGGTTTGACTTTATGGCTATCATATTCAGATTTTGGTTTCGGAACTTGGAATAGGTCCATTTCATCATTTGAAACTTGTCTGCAAAATTTGGTGTCGTTTGGAGTTGGTTTGATGTGGTTCGGACGCTTGGTTGCAATTCTAGAAGTTTTTGAAATTCAATGTGTTATGCGTTTTGATATCCGATTCGTGGTTCTAGATGTTATTTAGATGTTTTGATCACGCGAGCGAGTTTGTATGATATTTTTAGACTCGTGTGGATATTTGGTTTAGAGCCCCGAGGGCTCGGATGAGTTTTGGACTCGTTCCAGAGGAGTTTGTAGAAGTTCTGTTGGTTCTGGTGTTCTGTTATTGCATTTGTGAGGTTTTTTATCGCATTTGCGATATCCACATTTGCGAGATCCTTCTCGCTTTTGCGATGGTGGGCTGGGAATAGGGGAGTGCACATTTGCGAACAATTTCATCGCATTTGCGATGGCAGCTGGGAAGGACAACTTCTGCATTTGTGACAAAACCTGTCGCTTTTGCAATGACTCAATGCTCGCTTTGTTGTTACATCCCCATATTTTCGTACGTAAAAGTACATCGTAAGTCAATTAATGTAAGCTCAGAAATGAGATCGTTTTAGGTCATAGGTTACATCCATAAATGTGCTGAAAATTAGGTCAAATGTAGTTGAGCTTTTCTCCCAATATGCTTGAAATTAGAAGATGATCCACCTATAAAATTGAAGATCTACGAGTTTAGTTTCTAACGCATTTGTCTCCCGATACGTTTTTTTTTCTCTAGAAATAATCGAGCAATTAAAGATAATTAGAGAGCTTGTGGAGTGGGTGTTCACTACCTGTTTTAGGGATCAGGTAATTCGGATGTGTGCCATGTAAGGGCCATTAAAGTGATCCCTACGTATACGGTGAAAACTGGGTTTGCCTATTGTGTGACCAATCGAGGCTGAAATATGGCAGGTCAAAGCTCGAGCTCGGGTTATATCGAACCAAGGCACAAAATTAGATCGTCGAGCTCATGACCCTGAGATCGAACAAGATCGAAGAAAATTTGCCGAGCCAAATAATGAAAGACCGAAATATCTGCGATCGATTGGAGATCACGGCGGAAATATCGGCACATATCAAGAAGAGGCCGATTAATTAGCAAATCATGAGATTTTTTACCTTGTATAGAATTGTATCAAGAGTAGGACACTCCTTGGAGGGGTTGATCATTTGTAAAACACACCAAAAGCAGTACACTGTTATTTCTAGTTCTCATCATCTTGTTATTCTGTTCTAACATCAGTTGAGGCATTTCTTGGCTCGAGGGTGATCAAACTCAAAGGCTAAGGCTGTTCAATTGTGTGGTTTGCATTTATTTTCTTATCATTAATTTCAATATTAATCTATTTTCTTAATTTGTATCAATTTATATCATGTATCCTTAAAACCGCGTATAAATTTAATTGTTATCCAATTTGAAGGGTAAACAGTTTGGCGCCCACCGTGGGGCTAAGGATAATAGTGGTTACTTGGTACAAACTTTCATAACACACACTATTTTACACTTGTTCTTTGTAATATCTTTGATTCCAGGACCAAACTGTTGAACTCTCAGTCAGCACCCCTACACGTCGATAATGATTTCAGCCACCACGACAAAATGATAACATAGAACCAGGGAACGACATACCCCCGGTCAATCTCGACGGAGTCCCTGTTGTAGATGTAGCCATCAACGCAAATTTGGCCACTGATACTGAAAGCAATGTTCGTAGGGATGTTCGATCAGCCGCTAAAAGCACACATGGCAGCAAAGATGGCGGAATTAACCTGCGGGTGATCTTCAAAATGTTGCAGGCTCAACAAGCGGCAATAGACTAGCTCCAGAACCAGAATCGCCCGTCGAGTAGGATTGAGACCGAGCCGTACCAGGAAGTTGTTCACAGAGTTGAATAGGTCTCAAGGGAATCGAACGATAAAAAACCGGGGACCAATCCTGTAATCATGAAGATGCTCAAGGAACTGACAAAACGAATTGAGTCAGGGGAAAAGAAGATTTAGGCAAATGATAAAGAAGGTGGAAACTTACAACTTCAGGGTCGATCAAATCCCGGGAGCACCGCCGATATTAAAGGGCCCGAATTCCAAAAAGTTCATGCAAAAATCTTTTCCCCTAAGCGCAGCTCCCAAATCAATCCCCATGAAGTTCCGCATGCCCGAGATTCCTAAGTATAATGGAATGACCAATCCGAACGAGCATGTCACCTCTTACACATGTGCTATCAAAGGGAAAGACCTAGAGGATGACGAGATCGAATCTGTCTTGCTAAAGAAATTCGGAGAGACCCTGTCAAAGGGAGCTATAATATGGCACCACAATTTACCACTTAACTCTATTGATTCATTTGCTATGCTTGCAGATTCTTTCGTAAAGGCACACGCCAGGGCCATCAAGGTTGAGACCAGGAAGTCGGACCTTTTCAAGGTAAGGCAGAATGACAACGAAATGCTTAGAGAATTCGTGTCTCGATTCCACATGGAACGAATATACCTGCCACTAATCGCTGATGATTGGGCTGTTCAAGCTTTCACCCAAGGACTTAATGTTCGAAGCTCGGTGGCTTCACAACAGTTGAAGCAAAATCTGATAGAATACCCGGTTGTCACTTGGGCCGATATGCATAATTGGTGTTGATACCCAATTTTTCCCTATATATTTTAAATGTGCATAAATGCCATCAAAATAGCATATATATGCATATATAAGCATGCACAAGGTTTTATAATTTTCCCCATAATTTTAAGGGTCTAAATTGATTTATTTTCTCCCCTTTTATGCATAAAATCCCCAATAATTATTTCCAAAATTATTGTTATGATAATTTATTTATTTGATTTCTATACTTATGCCAAAATATGGATAATATAATCTTTATGCATTTTTATAATTACATTTAGTATTTTTAAAGCTAAATTGCATATAATTGCAATGTTAGCCCACTTTAAGGTATAACTATATTTTATATGCGTAAAATTGGTCCCTATATTTTTAAAATGATAATTATGTATTTTAAATCATTTTGGCACATTAAATTATCTTTCAGAAATTACTTACTATTTATTATAAATTAAAATAGGGAAAACTGGCTATTTAAATCATAGCCAGATTTGGCTTTCAATTTTTGCCTAATTCTAACCCAATCCCAGCCCAATTTCCTACCCAATTAACCCGACCCAGACCCTATAAACTCCTACCCAAACTCGGAACCCATCTACCCGGTCAAATCCTGACCGTTGATCTCCCAAATCAACGGTCCAAATAAGCCCTTTCCTTTTTTAATTCATACGACCCCCTAACCCTAGGTCATTTCTAAAATCCGCCGCCTTCAGATGCTCTCGTCTCTCTCTTCTCTCTCAACCTAACCCTAATCCCCTTCAATCGCTGCCTCCTTCTCCGGTCATCTCCGACGACTGCCTTTCAACCCCAAGCCTCCAATAGGTCCTCAATCGCCTTGCTCATCATCTCTGAGGCCTTCAAGGGTCCTGCCATGCTGATTTGGATCTAGGGTTTCTATTTTTGTTGTTCATGGCTTCTCCGGTGCGATTTTGGGCAAAATCACACCATATATGTTACGATCTGTGAAGTTTATAGCAGGTTCTTCCGTTTCTATTTGGGTTTCCTTTGAAACCCTAACTCTCGTTTGAATCTCTTAGATTTGTGCTATTTTTAACACTTTAAGTCTGTTTCTTCCTATGTTTTGCACTATTCTCGAACTTTTTCTGAAAGATCCTCAACTTTAAACCGTTTTACTCTCTTTAAAATTAGGTTTTCTCGGAGTTTCTTCTACACTTGTTTAACCGATTTTTCTTTATGTTTAAACCTCTTTCCTCGCATATCTTGACTGATTTTATGTTCTTAATGCTTTTTCAACTCGACTCTGTTAAAAGCCCTAATTTCTTAGATCTTGTTTGTTTTGTCCTGCGTGTTAGCATGACTACTTGATTTTGTTAAGTTTCTGTTGGTATGCTTCGAATGGGTTTTCTACTAAGTCTTTAGCCTATTTGTATCACCTCTGTGTGATTGTTATTCATCTCTTGCTTATGGATGACCTTGCTTGTTTGCTACGTCTGTTCATTCTTCTCTATTTATATGTTGCAATATAGAATCATGACCCTCTCTTGATTTGATTCTGATTTCCTTATTTGATGGTTCTATTGAAAGGTTTTCTTTTAAAACCCTAAAATTCTACTCGTCTGTTTAAATTGACTGATTTTATTACCTTATCTACTATGGTACTTTATTTTACTGAGTCATTTCCTTAATTAAGGTTTTCTGAATTTAGTCCTAATTGACTACCCTATGCTTACTAAACTTCGTTTCTTTCCTTATTAGTCTTGTGCTGATTTTCTTTTTCTTGCCTTATATGTTGTTGTTTCTTACCGTTTGAATTAACTCCCTTAACTTAAGGGAGTACTTCCTTGATTTTCTAATTGATTAATTATGAGTTCCTCAATTATCATGCTACTATGATTCTTACCTTATTTTACTACCTATTTTCAACTATAAGTACTCTAGTCTTTCATTAACACAGACACGAACACTTGGGTTCAAAAACTACCTCTCTTACTAAAATCTCTGCTCTCTCTCTCTCTTGTGCTATTTGCTACTGTTAGCCGGCTGCAAGCCAAGGCTAATCATTTGTGCTCTCTTGTTCTCTCATTCTGCTTACCTTTCTCTTCACTGGTATGTCCCAGTTTCAATTTAAAGTTCCAACAACAACATGTTTCTCTTATTGTTTCAGTTTCTCTTATTTCTAGTTTGCTTCTACTTGTGGTTCTGTTGTGAAACTTGTAGTTAAGTTACATTATGTCACGACCCCAACTCCGGTCGTGATAGCGCCCGACACCTTGATAGGCAAGCCTGACCAACTATCAACCACAACCCATTTTCTTATAAAATTCAATATCAGCTAACATAGTTTAATTATCAAATTAACATAATAAGGTTCTGAAACAGCAAGTTAAATATGCGGAATGTCAAAAGATAATACTACTACATAGCCCACACCGATCCGGTATCATAAGTCTTGAGCCTATAATACAAGTTCAACAACCTACTACACAAACAATCTAGGAATGCGGAATACAATAGGAAGGAAGGGAGAAATTAGGGCTGCGGTCTCCATGCAGCTACCTCGAAACTCCCGGATAATGCTGATCGACTGGAAAGCTCTCACTCAGCCTCTGGAACACCTGGATCTGCACGCAAGGTGTAGGGAGTAATATGAGTACTCCGACCCAGTGAGTAATAAGCATAAATAATGACTGAGAGTAGGAAATCACGTATACATAAGGTAATCTATAATGCGACAGTTAAACAAGTAGTATAAAAGCGATAAACCAATGAAAAGCAGAATAAGATAATTCTACAACAGATAAGCAGTAAGAGACAGACAGTTAAAGAAAAATAAACACGTAGAACAGTACCAGCCCCTCGGGCTCTCTCTCTCTCTCTCTCTCTCTCATATCACAACTGGGCACTTGCTCACTGGGGGTGTGCAGACTCCGGGAGGGGCCCCTTACGACCCAAGCGCAATATCAAGCCATCTTGTGACATCAAATCTAGGCCCTCGGCCTCATATCAATATCAGCCACCCCATGGCATATATATATATGTATCTCAAGCCTTCAGCCTCATATCAGTATCATTGTATCCTCACATCTGGCCCTCGGCCATACTTAGTCCAGAAATCACATAAGCCCTTCGGGCATTAGTAAAATAGTAGGCCTCAGCCCAAAACATCATTTAAAATATCATTTTAGTTTCAAAACCGAGTAAAAAGTGGTGGAGTTATAAAATAGGGGAAAAACAGTATGATTGAGTTCAGGGAGTGAGTCAAAACAGTGAGGTAATAGTGATAAAAATCCCCGGAGGGTTCAAATAGCTGGCACGTAGCCCAAATATGACAATCAGTCCAAATAATGATGATAACAAACAAGTTTCAATCAAATACGCGGTAAAATCATCAATCGGGACGGACCAAGTCACAATTCCCAATAGTAAGCGACCCCACGCTCATCATCAAGCGCGTGTCTCACCTCAATATAGCACTATGATGTGCAAATCCGGGATTTCAAACCCTCAGGACATCATTTACATTCATTACTCACCTCAAACCGGCTAAATCTCTAGCTCGCGACGCCTTTGCCTCTCAAATCGGCCTCCTCGCACGTCGAATCTGACCAAAACCAGAACGATTATGTGACGACCCAAAGGGGTCATCACCGTAATTCTTCCTTGTTCCGTGCTTCCGAGGCCTTGAAAACCTCACTGTTAGTTGCCTTGATTTGCGTGCGCAGTTCGAGCGCGTAGCCGGAAAGCTTTTATGTTGAAATATGCGAATTATGTGAAAAATTTGATGAATTTTGATATTAATATGCATAATATTGACTTCGGTGAATATTTTGGGTAAACGGAGCCGGACCTGTGATTCGACGGTCCCGGAGGGTCCGTAGAAAATTATGGGACTTGGGAGTGTGCCCAAAATCAAATTCCGAGGTCCCAAGCCCGAGAAATGAATTTTTGTGTGAAATTGTTTTCTGAAATTAATTAAGGAAAAGGAAGAAGAAAATTGATCAGAAAACTATGGTATCGGGCTCGTATTTTGGTTCCGACGCCCGGTACGAGTCTTAAATATTTTTTAAGCTCTATCTATAAAGTTTGGCTAAAAACAGACGTCATATGACGTGTTTCGGACTTAAAATGGGGAATTTGAGTTTTATGAAAGTTGAAAGAAAATCATGTGTTTCGAGGCTTGATCCTATGTATATGATGTCGTTTTGGCGATTTGATCGCACGAGTAAGTCCGTAAGGTGTTTTCGAGATCATATGAATGTTTGTTTGGAGCCCCGAGGGCTCGGGTGAGTTTTGAGTGGGGCCCGGGAGGTCTTAGACATTAAAAATGTAGGTTCAGATATTGCAGGCCCCAGTGCGGCCGCGGCCATTTCCGCGCGGTCCACACTGGCAGCCACGCGGCCGCGGTGCTTTTCTGTGCGGTCCGCGTGGTGGGGTTCAGAGGGTCGGTAGCCAGGTCGACCAGCGCGACAACGCACCAAATCAGTGCGGTCCGCGCTGGGTGGGTTCAGAGAGCCCACTTCTTCCCTCCCTCGGCGCGACCGCGGTACATTTCTGCGCGGTCCGCGCCAGCCCCCAACAAAGTATATAAACTCGGGATTTTCAGTCATTTTTTCACTTTTCAAAAACCCAAAACCTAAGAGGCGATTTTCCAAACAACTTTTCTTCTCCAAAACGATTGGTAAGTGATTTCTAACTTAATTTCTTTATTCCTTGACATCTTTTAACATGATTTCAACTTGAATCAAGGATTTTCATAAATGGGAATTGGGGGTTTTGGTTAGAACTTAGGTTTTTCTTAAATTTGGGGAGTTGGACCTCAAATTGAGGTCCGATTTCAACACTAAGCATATATTTGGATTCATGGGGGGATGGGTAACCGGGTTTTGGCCCGAACCTCGAGTTTCGACCATGTGGGCCCGGGGGCATTTTCGACCTTTTTTTTTTGTTTTGGAAAAAACCTTGTAAAAACTATTTTTATGCATTGGGGTTAGTTCCAATAGTATTTATTAATGCATTCAAGTAGTTTGTGACTAGATTCGAGCGGTTGGGTGGTGAATTCGAGGGGTAAAGCTATTCTAGAAGCGCGAGTTGAGTTTGAAGCATTTGAGGTAAGTGGCTTGTCTAACCTTGTGTGGGGGACCTTTCCCTTAGGATGTGCTATATTTGATAATTGAAATGCCCTGTACGTGAGGTGACGAGCGCGTACTTGAGCTAATTGTTGAAAATTCGGTTTTTCCTTAAGTATTTCAATTGAGTTCTTTCCTTGTTTTATTCTACTTGTGAATTTAGCATGTTGCTAGTCTAGAAAGGCACGTTTAGTTGACTTAATTGCATATTTGCTTAAATTGCCTGAATTGCATTACGTGAAGCATGTTAGGCTAGAAGTAAATGTTTACTTGGTACGAAATTAGCGTTTAATTTAATATTCTTGTGTTGCTGCTCTGTGTTTTAAATTGGGACTACGGGTTAGATTCCCGGGAGATTCCCCCTGCACATTTACTTTGGGACTACGAGTTAGATTCCCGGGAGATCCCCCGCACATATATTGAGGATACCGAGAGATCCTCGAGATACCAAGAGATCCCTAGTACATATTGAGGATACCAAGAGATCCTCAGGATACCAAGAGATCCCTGGCTTATATTGAGGATACCGAGAGATCCTCGGGATACCAAGAGATCCCTAGTACATGTCGAGGATACTAAGAGATCCTCGGGATACTTAGAGATCCCCGGTTACTTTCCTTATGGTTTGCTTTCATCATTGTTTCCGTTATTGTACTCTTATTATCCTGCATAGATTCTTACTGTAGGTTCTCAATTGCACTGCTTATCTTATCCTGACATCTTTATATTTTATATAACCTCAGTAGGGCCCTGACCTTCCTCGTCACTACCCAACCGAGGTTAGGTTTGACACTTACTGAGTACTGTTGTGGTGTACTCACGCCTCTTCTGCGCATGTTTTTATGTGCAGATCCAGGTACCTCTACTCAGGCGCACTATCAGTGAGGCAAGAGGACTACGGAGACTTCGAGGTAGATCTGTTGCATCCGCAGACTGACGAGTCTCCCTCTTTATTCTATCTTTAGTACTTAGTTCTCTTTCCTTCCGTTTGTTAGATATTCTGGAGTTTGGAGCCTCACTATACATTTCTGTAGCCTGTGTTTTCCCGTGAGTTTCCGGGTTTTGGGATTATTTTAGTCTTGAGATATTGAGTCGTATATGCCGAGTGACATTCAGTACAATTTCCTTTTTAGATAATTAAATATGGTATTCTATTTTTCCGCAATTATTATGTTTCCGCAAGTGTTAGACTTACCTGGTCACGGAGACTAGGTGCCGTCATGACATGTTCACGGTTGGTGAACTAGGGTCGTGACAGAATACGTCACAATATGCTAAGGGAACAAAGGTTAAGCAAAAACAATCGAAAAATATCAAAAATCCCGAAATTAGCAAAAACCTGAGCCCCGGGCCCACTTCTCAAAACTCAGAAATTTTTACATCAACAGGTTCCTTATCCTTCCACGAGTTCATACATGTCAAAAGTTCTCAAATCTGACCTCAAATGGTCCTTCAAATCCCAATTCAAAAGTTCAAAATCCCAAGCCCTAGTTCTTCCATTTTTAGCTCAGGTTCCATGAATTTCTAGGTTAATTTCACAATAGAATCACGTTTTAGGTTCATAAATCTTACCTCCAATCAATTCTCCTTAAATCCCTCTTTAATCACCTTAAAAAAGCTCCCAAAATGCTCAGCTATGGAGGAAAAATGGCTCAAAATTGTGGATGAAATAACTTATAAACTTTCTGCCCAGTTCTGACTTTCCTTTTTCGCGAACCGGTCAAACTCTCGCGTTCGCGATGCACAAATTTAACTTGACCAGATTTCCTTCTACGCGATCGCGACCAAGGGCTCACGAACGTGATGCTTTAGACTTCTCAACCTACGCGAACGCGGTCCCACTTACGTGAACGCGAAGAGCAACAGCTCCTGGACCCTTCACGCGCCAACTCCACTATACGAACGCGACCTACCCTCACGCGAATGCGAAGCACCAGCCTCCCACTGTCCGCAAACGCGAACGCGAAGGCCAATTTCGTCTGCAATAGCTGAATAGTTTCTGCAATGATCCAACACCAAAACTAGCCCGATTGACCACCCAAAACTCACCCGAGGCCCCCGAGACCTCAACCAAAAGCACCAACACACCCTAAAACCTCATTTAAACTTGTTCCAATCATCAAAACACCTCAAACAACACCCAATCCGTCAATTCACATCGAATTCAAGCCTAAATTTTTATAAAAACTTTTGAAATACGCTTTCGATAAAAAATCCAACCAAACCACGTCCGAATGACCTGAAATTTTGTACACACATCACAAATGACATAACGAAGCTACAACAACTCTCGAAATTCCATTCCGACCCCCGGATCAAAATCTCACCTATCAACCGGAAATCGCCAAAATACTAACTTCGCAATTCAAGCCTAATCCTACTCCAGACCTCCAAAACCAATTCCGATCACATTCCTAAGTCGTAAATCACCTCCCGAAGCTAACCGAACCATCGGAACTCACATCCGAGCTCTCTAACACATAAGTCAACATCCGGTTGACTTTTCCAACTTAAACCTTCTTAAAAGAGACTAAGTATCTCATTTCTTACCAAATCCTTTCCGGACTCAAACTAATCAACCCGATCACATAAAACACGGATAACGAAGCATAAAGAAGCAAAAATAGGGAAAATGGAGAGGTAACTCATGAGATGACTGGTCGGGTCGCCACATCCTCCCCTGCTTAAACAAACGTTCGTCCTCGAACGAGTCAAGAGACATACCTGAAACCTCAAATAGGTGAGGATATCTACTCCGCATCTCCCGCTTGTTCTCCCAGGTAGCCTCCTCCACGGGCCGACCTCTCCACTGCACTTTCACTGAAGCTATATCCTTTGACCTCAACTTCCGAACCTGACGACCCAAGATAACTATTGGCTCCACACCAAAGGTCAAATCATCATCCAACTGAACTGTGCTGAAGTCCAAAACATGAGACGAATCTCCAATATACTTCCGAAGCATAGAAACATGAAATACCGGATGTACACTCGACAAGCTGGGTGGCAACGCAAGCTCATAAGCCACCTCCCAATCATTTGAAGCACCTCAAAAGGCCCAATAAACCGTGGGCTCAACTTTCCTTTCTTCCCAAATCTCATAACACCCTTCATGGGCGAAACCTTCAGAAGACCTTCTCACCCACCATAATCCCGAACCTTTCGGTCCGCATAACTCTTTTGACACGACTATGCTGTACGAAGCCTCTCCTGAATCACCTTCACCTTCTCTAAGGCATCCTAAACCAAATCTGTCCCCAATAGCCTAATCTCGCTGAGCTCGAACCAACCAACTAGAGATCTACACTGCCTCCCATACAAAGCCTCATATAGAGCCATCCGATTACTCGACTGGTAGCTGTTGTTGTAGGAAAACTCTGCAAGCAGTAGAAACTTATCCCATGAACCTCCAAAATCAATAACACAAGCATGCAACATGTCCTCCAATATCTGAATAGTACGCTCGGACTGCCCGTCTGTCTGAGGATGAAAAGTTGTGCTCAACTCCACCTAAGTACCCAACTCTCGCTGAACAAACTTCCAAAATTGGGAAGTAAACTGAGTACCTCTATCTGAGATGATGGAAATTGGAACACCATGCAACCGAACATCCTTCCAGATATATATCTCTGCTAACCTCTCTGAAGAATAAGTAGTACACACAGGAATGAAGTGCGCGGACTTGGTCAGCCGATGCACAATCACCCAAATAGCATCGAACATCTTCAAAGTCCTTTGGAAGTCCAACAACAAAGTCCATAGTAATCCTCTCCCATTTCCACTCGGGAATAACCATCTGCTGAAGCAAGCCACCCGGTATTTGATGCTCATATTTTACCTGCTGACTGTTGAGACACCGAGCTACAAATCCCACAATATCTTTCTTTATTCTTCTCCACCAATAGTGCTGCCTCAAATCCTGATACATCTTCTCGTCACCCGGATAAATAAAATACCGCGAGCTATGGGCCTCCTCCAGAATCAACTCCTTAATCTCATCCACATTGGGCACACAAATCCGGCCCTGCATCCTCAACACTCCATCATCGCCGATGGTCACATCTCTGGCATCATCATGTTGAACTCTGTCCCTAAGGATTAACAAATGCGGATCATTATACTGGCGCTCTCTGATGTGATCATATAAGGAAGACCGAGAAACCACACAAGCCAACACCCGACTGGGCTCCGAAATAACCAATCTCACAAACCGATTGGCCAAGGCCTGAACATCAACTGCAAGGGGTCTCTCCCCAACTGGAATATATGCCAAACTCCCCATACTCACTGCCTTTCGACTCAAAGCATCGGCCACCACATTGGCCCTCCCCGGATGATACAATATGGTAATATCATAATACTTAAGCAACTTTAACCATCTTCGCTGCCTCAAATTAAGATCCTTTTGCTTGAACAAATGCTGAAGACTGCAGTGATCGGTGAATACCTCACAAGATACGCCATACAAGTAATGCCTCCAAATCTTTAATGCATGAACTATGACAGCCAACTCTAAATCATGAACAAGGTAGTTCTTCTCATGGGGCTTCAACTGACGAGAAACATAAGCAATGACTCTACCTTCCTGCATCGATACACAACCAATCCCAACTCTCGAAGCATCATAATACACGGTATATGAACCTGAAACTGATGGCAAAACCAATACTGAAGCTGTGGTCAAGGCTGTCTTGAGCTTCTGAAAGTTCTCCTCACACTTGTCCGACCACGCAAATGGAACACCCTTCTGAGTCAACTTGTTCAAGGGCGATGCGATAGATGAGAATCCCTGAACAAACCGACGATAATAGCCTGCTAACCCAAGAAAGCTACGAATCTCTGTGGCTGAGGACGGTCTAGGACAACTTTGAACCGCCTCTATCTTCTTTGGATCAACTAGAATACCCTCGCTAGACATCACATGCCCCAAGAAAGCCACTGAACTGAGCCAAAACTCACACTTGGAGAATTTTGCATAAAGCTTCTCCTCTCTCAATCTCTGCAACACAACTCTCAAATACTCCGCGTGCTCCTCCTGACTACGCGAGTACACTAGAATATCATCAATGAATACTATAACGAACAAATCAAGATAAGGCCGGAACACGCTGTTCATCAAATGCATGAACGCTGCTGGGGCATTGGTTAGCCCGAAAGACATCACGAGGAACTCATAATGACCATATCTGGTCCTGAAAGTAGTCTTAAGAATATCTGAATCCCTGATCTTCAACTGGTGATAGCCCAAATGGAGATCAATCTTGGAGAATACTCTCGCTCCCTGAAGCTGGTCAAATAAATCATCAATGCGAGGCAAAGGATATTTGTTCTTAATTGTTACCTTGTTCAATTGCCTATAATCTATGCACATTCTCATTATGCCATCCTTCTTCTTCACAAACAGAACTGGCGCACCCCAAGGTGACACACTAGGCCGAATGAACCCCTTATCTAGGAGTTCCTGAAGCTGCTCCTTCAATTCTTTCAACTTTGCTGGTGCCATACGATACGGCAGAATAGAAATGGGCTGAGTGCCCAGCACCAGGTCAATACCAAAATCAATATCCCTGTCCGGTGGCATACCCGGCAGGTCTACAGGAAATATATCGGGAAAATCCCTCACAACTGTACAGAATCAATACTAGGAGTCTCAGATCCAATACCCCTCACAAACGCTAGATATGAAAGACAACCCTTCCCAACCATACGCTGGGCCTTCAAGAAAGAGATCACTCTACTAAGAACATAATCAGTCACACCATGACACTCGATCCGCGGTACACCCGGTATAGCCAGAGTGACTGTCTTAGCATGACAGTCTAGAATAGCACGACACGGAGATAACCAATCCATGCCCAAAATGACATCAAAATCTACCATGCTTAATAGCAATAGATCCACTCGGGTCTCCAGACCCCAAATAGTCACCACACATGACTGGTACACACGGTCTACAACAATAGTATTTCCTACCGGGGTTGATACATGAATAGGTAAAGAAAGAATCTCTCGGGACGTATCCAAATAAAGAGCAAAATACGAGGACACATAAGAATAGGTGGAACCAGGATCAAATAATACAGAGGCATCTCTGTGGTAGACTGAAACAATACCAGTAATGACAACATCTAAAGTAATGACATCTGTCCTGCCTGGAATATCATAGAAATGAGCCTGGCCACCACCTGATCGACCTCCCCCTCTGGGGCAACCCCTGGCTGCCTGACCTCCACCCCTAGCTGGCTAAGCGGGTGGTGAAGTAACTGGAGCAGAAGTAGAGGGCTGACCCCTCTGCTATGACGAGTTGGCAATACGGCGAGGACACTGCCTCCCCATATACCCAAACTCTCTGCACTCAAAACAACTTCCAGGTGCTGGAGAAGGGGATTGATGGGAACCCCTCGCACTAGAGTGACTAGCAGATGCACTCGGCGCAGAAGAACCCTGAGTTGACGGGGCACAAGATGAACTATAAGCTGGGAGGGTGCCGAGTGAAGGGTAGCCCTGCTGAGACCCATGATGACCACGACCTGAAGATGCCTCACGATACTCTGTACGGGCTGACTGAGCAGGCCTAAAAGACTGACCTCTACCATACTGGAACTGGCCCCTCGAAAGAGCACCACTATAACTGCCTGATCCCCGAGGCCTCTTGGCCTCACTCTCCTCTCGCTCCCAATGACGAACCGTCTCAATCTCACGAGCAATATCAACCACCTCCTCAAATGTAGCACCTAATACTCTCTCTCTAGTCATAAGAATACAGAGATGGTAGTTAAGGCCATCCACAAATCTCTTGACCCTCTCACGATCCGACGGAATCATCCAGATGGCATGACAAGCCAACTCAGAAAACCTCATCTCATACTGGGACATAGTCATATCCCCATGTGTCAACCACTCAAACTGCCTACGCAGCTCCTCTCTGCGAGACTGCGGTACATACTTCTCCAAGAAGAGAGCGGAGAACTGCTACCAAGAAACGGGTGCTGCACTGACAGGCCTACGCCTCTCAAAATCCTCCCACCAAGTGAAGGCAGCCCCCGAGAACTGAAAGGTGGTAAATGCCACACCACTAGACTCAAGAATCCCTACTGTACAGAGCATCCACTGACACTTATCAAGAAAACCCTGGGCATCCTCGCCCTCAACACCACTGAATGATGGAGGCTGGAGTCTAGCAAGCCTCTCAAGATGCTGCTCATCATCCGGCATAACTGGCACCACAAAATCCTGAGCTGGTGCAACCGGCTGGGCTGGAGGTGCCCCCAGCATTTGAAGTCCCTGCACTACCTACTTAGGTGTGCGAGCAGTGGGAGTCTAATTGCCTCCCCCGGCCTGTGAAGTAACTGCTGCTGTAGTGGCTAAAACTGCATGGGCCAGGCCAGTGAAAACTGATAAGATCTATGCCAAGGCCTCCTGAAGACCCGGAATCATGATGGGCACAACTGGTGCCTGAACTGGTGCTGTTGGAGCATCCGTAGCTAGAGCCTGATCCAGAGCTAGGGCAGCTGGTGGATCTGCAGGTGCTGCCCTCGCTCGTTTGCCTCTACTACGACCACGACCACATCCACGACCTCTGGTGGTCTCAGCTGGTGGCACCGGTGGTCGTCTACCTTGTCCGGTAGCTTGCGTCCTCACCATCTGTGAGAGAATAGAATAACAGAAATTTAGTACTCGGACCAACAAGTTCGCACGACAAGAATTTCAAGAATATGAAGTTTTTCGTAAAGGTTCGGCAACCTCTCGACGATAAATACAGACGTCCCCGTACCGATCCGCGAGACTCTACTAAACCGGCTCTTGACTTGCGAGACCTATGTAACCTAGGCTCTGATACAAACTTGTCACGACCCCAACCCCGGTCGTGATGGTGCCCAACACCTTGCTAGGAAAGCCTGACCAACTATCAACCACAACCCATTTTCTTATAAAATCCAATATCAGCTAACACAGTTTAATTATCAAATTAACATAATAAGGTTCTGAAACAACAAGTTAAATATGCGGAATGTCAAAAGATAATACTACTACATAGCCCACACCGATTCGGTGCCACAAGTCTTGAGCCTCTAATACAAGTTCAGCAGCCTACTACACAAACAGTCTAGGAATGGGAAATACAATAGGAAGGAAGGGAGAAATCAGGGCTGCGGTCGCCATGCATCTACCTTGATACTCCCGGATAATGCTGATTGACTGGAAAGCTCTCACTCAGCCTCTAGAACACCTGGATCTGCACGCAAGGTGCAGGGGGTAATGTGAGTACTCCGACCCAGTGAGTAATAAGCATAAATAATGACTGAGAGTAGGAAATCACATATACACAGGGTAATTTATAATGGGGCAGTTAAACAAGTAGTATAAAAACGATAAACCAATGGAAAGCGAAATAAGATAATTCTACAACAGATAAGCAATAAGAGACAAACAGTTAAAGAAAAATAAACACGTGGAACAATACCAGCACCTCGGGCTCTCTCTCTCTCTCTCATGTCGCAACTGGGTACCTACGCTCACTGGGGGTGTGCAGACTCCGGGAGGGGCCCCTTACGGCCTAAGCGCAATATCAATCCATCTCGTGGCATCAAATCTAGGCCCTCTGCCTTATATCAATATCAACCACATCATAGTATATATATATATATATCTTAGGACCTCAGTCTCATATCAGTATCATTGTATCCTCACATCTGGACCTCGGCCATACTCAGTCCAGAAATCACATAAGCCCCTCAGGCATTAGTAAAATAGTAGGCCTCAGCCCAAAACATCATTTAAAATATCATTATGGTTCCAAAACTGAGTAAAAAGTGGCGAAGTTGTAAAACAGGGGGAAAACAGTACAACTGAGTTCAGGGAGTAAGTCAAAACAGTGAGGTAATAGTGATAAAAATCCCTGGAGGGTTCAAATAGCTGACACGTAGCCCAAATATAACATCAGTCCAAATAATGATGATAACAAATAAGTTTCAATCAAATACGTGGTAAAATCATCAATCGGGACAGACCAAGTCACAATCCCCAATAGTAAACGACCCCATGCTCATCATCAAGCGCATGTCTCACCTCAATATAGCACTACGATGTGCAAATCCGGGGTTTCAAACCCTCAGGACATCATTTACATTCATTACTCACCTCAAACCAGCTAATCTCTAGCTCGCGACGCCTTTGCCTCTCAAATCGGCCTCCTCGCGCGTCGAATCTGACCAAAACCAGAACGAATACGTCACAATATGCTAAGGGAACAAAGCCCAAGCGAAAATAATCGAAAAATATCAAAAATCTTGAAATTAGAAAAAACCCGAGCCCCGGGCCACTTCTCGAAACTCAGAAATTTTCACATCAACGGGTTCCTTATCCTTTCACGAGTTCATACATGTCAAAAGTTCTCAAATCCGACCTCAAATGGTCCTTCAAATCCCAATTCAAAAGTTCAAAATCCCAAGCCCTAGTTCTTCCATTTTTAGCTCAGGTTCCATGAATTTCTAGGTTAATTTCACAATAGAATGACGTTTTAGGTTCATAAATCTTACCTCCAATCAATTCTCCTTGAATCCCTCTTTAATCACCTTCAAAAAGCGCCCAAAATGCTCAGCTATGGAGGAAAAATGGCTCAAAATTGCGGATGAAATAACTTATAAACTTTCTGCCCAGTTCTGACTTTCCTTCTTCGCGAACGCGATCAAACTCTCGTGTTCGCGATGCACAAATTTAACTTGACCAGATTTCTTTCTACGCGATCGCGACCAAGGGCTCGCGAACGCGATGCCTTAGACTCCTCAATCTACGGAAACGCGGTCCCACTTACGCGAACGTGAAGAGCAACGGCTCCTGGACCCTTCTCGCGCCAACACCACTATGCGAACGCGACCTACCCTCACGCGAACGCGAAGCACCAGTCTCGCACCGTTCGCGAAGGCCAAACGCAAACCATCCCAAAATCCTTCTACGTGATCGTGATTGGCCCTACGTGATCGCGAAGGCCAATTTCGTCTGCAACAGCTGAACAGGTTCTGCAATGATCCAACACCAAAACTAGCCCAATTGGCCACCGGAAACTCACCCGAGGCCCTCGGGACCTCAACTAAAAGCACCAACACATCCTAAAACCCCATTCAAACTTGTTCCAATCATCAAAATACCTCAAACAACACCCAATCCGTCAATTCACATCGATTCAAGCCTAAATTTTTCTAAAAACTTCCGAAATACGCCTTCGATAAAAAACCGAACCAAACCACGTCCGAATGATCTGAAATTTTGCACACACATCACAAATGACATAACGAAGCTACAACAACTCTCAAAATTCAATTCTGACCCTCGGATCAAAATCTCACCTATCAACCGGAAATCTCCAAAATACTAACTTCGCCAATTCAAGCCTAATCCTACTCCGGACCTTCAAAACCAATTCTAATCACACTCCTAAGTCGTAAATCACCTCCTGAAGCTAACCGAACCATCAGAACTCACATCCGAGCCCTCTAAAAGAGACTAAGTGTCTCATTTCTAACTAAATCCTTTCCGGACTCAAACTAATCAACCCTATCACATAAAACACGGATAACGAAGCATAAAGAAGTAGAAATAGGGAAAACGGAGCAGTAACTCATGAAACGACTGACCGGGTCGTCACACATTATCAGCATGTTATTATGTCTCCCTTTTCCTTTAGATTAGTGCATTCCCTTGTGTGCGTTTCTGGGAATGCCTTACTAGTTATCTCTTATTTATTGTCTCCCTACCACCCTATATCCGCAGGAATTCCCAAATCCCTATCACCCCTCTATGTGGTTGTGTCCTTCATGTCTAATTTGTGACTATGCCAGTGTCAGCTATTTTTGAGCATGTCTAAACCAGTCCTAAGACCTTTGCTGGGCTATATGCTTGCAGCCAAATGTCTATGTGTCCCAAACCCCTTGACCCCTGTGTGACTACTGAATTCATTTGGATTCTGTAAACTAGCTGTGTGTGATCCTATCCTAAGGTGTTTGAGCTTTGTTAACTACTCCAATCCCTTTTTCAAAAATCTCTGTTAGTTTACTAATTACTTTCAAAACAGACTTTCTAATATAATCTTTAATAAACCTTTTTCAACTTGTGTCCTGCACTTTCACTTAACTCTTAGTCAATAAGTTCCGTCCCCTCTAGTATGTGTACTGCCTTGGGATCCTCTTGAGAGCCCTTTGAACTCTGGCATACTGAGGTTGGCCTTTCCACACTGCACTGGTTCAATTCTTGGTTGCTAAGTCTAGGTGTAAGCATTGCTCAGGGTCCTTGAGACCCTTAGGGAACTTTGATGCACCTAGACTCTAATTTGTCTATGGAATTGAGGCTTATGAGACCATTGGAGGCTTTGAAAAACTTGGGACTAATTGCAGTCTTCCATGTCAGCCGCATGAAATCATTACATCGCTACAACAACAAGCTCAAAGAATAGAGGGGCGCAGACCTCCCAACCATCAACCACTAGAACAATCATCATCATCATCATCATAAGGCTCCGAGGACGGCGCCAACTCAGGTGGGGGAGAATGTCATGGGCTGCTTTCTAGACACACCCCATGACCCCTTGGCCGTGCCCCATGTTAGCCTAGCAAGCCTCACAATGCCTAGCGCCATGGTTGGCCTCGTGGCTTTGGCTGTGCCAAGTGACAAGCGCGCATGCGCCTCTGTCGCCACACCGATGCCTCTCGCCAGTGCCCAGTGGCTGGTCAATGACAACAGCGCCGCGCGCACTGACAATGCCGCGTGCGCAGATCCTGATGCCTCGCTAGAGCCCAACTGCTGGCCCATTCCAGCAGCGCCTCGCGCACAGACCCTGATGCCAAGCACCAACGCGCAGCCTCAGGCAAACACAACAAATGTCGCGCGCACCAACAGACCGCACGCGTAGACCTTGACCCGCAAGACAAATTTGCTGCCATCGGACTTGTTTCTACATTGTAATAAACTAAGTCCTTTTCATTGTAATTATAGGCTAGTTTACATTATTTTCATTCAGTGTGCTTCTACAGCTTTATTAGGGCAAGTCATGTAACTTTGGTTTATTTTTTTTAAGCATTATTAGGGGGGATCAAACAATCAAACATTTTCAAGCAATCAATTTTCTATACTGGTGTCTTTCCCCCTCGACACTGCATCTTTTGTAATCAACTTTCATTCATCAATAAAATCATCATCATCATTCAAAACTCAATTCTCTCTCAACTTCCAAAATTGTTCGTGGCATTGGTTTTCCGACACGATATTGACAATCTAGTCTAGCGTGCGGAGGGGACCTCATTGGCGGACAACAACCGCACTGACATCGGTTTCTTAGCCTTACGTTGCCCTTCCAAGGAACATCAGGAAGGCGTCACGTAATACTTGGTATCAGAGCCTAGGCTCGGCATCGGACGAGGGAACACATTTGCCATCATCACCATTTCTGACCATGGTGAATCATGGGGAGCGCCTAGCATCCCTAGAAGAGACGGTTGACCGATTACGACCCATCGTGGATATGGTGCCTGATCAAAACAACAACCTAGTGCAAAGGTTGGACGACCTAGACTGCCAAATGCGGCAGGCGAAAAATGACATTGCTAACATCAGTCGTGACTCTGAGGATGAAAGACAAACAACTTCCATCGAAACTGCCAATATTCATGGCAAATTTGAGGACCTCTAACAGGAGCGTGCCGACGATTTCGCCTATCGTGAACAAGAGGTAGACAGACTAACTGCCATGCAGCAAACTATAGACGACTTTACAGGCCAGCTCAATGTTGTCAATGTTGCCCTACAGAGCCTACTTCGAGGAGGCGACAACCACATCAGGGGTGCAGCAAACCTCACCCCTATTCCACAAAAACTTAAGATACCGGAGCCAAATCCATGCGACGGATCCCGGGATGCTAAAGAAGTGGAAAACTTCATCTTCGACATCGAACAATACTTCGATGCCGTAGGCCATTTGGAAGAATCCAAAAAGGTAGCAACTGCTGCCATGTATCTTCAGGGCGATGCCAAACTTTGGTGGCGGGTCAAATACGAAGCCATCAAGGCCGGTGAAGATACTCTCCAGACATGGGATGAATTGAAGGCAGCCATCCGCCTGCAGTTCTTCCCCGAAAATGTGAATACAATGCAAGGAGAAAGCTACGGGAGCTCCACCACACCAGGTCAGTGCGGGAGTACATGCGCGAATTCTTCGCACTCATGCTTAACATACGCGACATGGGGGATAAAGACAAGCTCTTCGCATTCATAGAAGGTTTGAAACCTCATGCCCGTATGGAACTACAGAGACAACGGGTAGACACCCTGCCTAAGGCCATTCAAGCTGCAGAATGCCTTGGCGATTATCACTTGGGAACTCAAAACGATAGGATCCAGCCGCCTGTCCGAGGGGGATTCAACGGGAACCATCCCAACAATGGTGGCCCAAGCAAAAGTGGGGGAGATCGGAGTGCATCCAAATCTAAGACTCCTCCCTCCAGCAGCAACAGTGCTGTATCCATCAACAATAATCAGGGGAGAAAGCCTCCCTTAGAAGTGGCGGGGCACATTGGAACAATGAATGCCCAAACATAAAGATCAATGCTCATCAAACTGCCGAGGATGAGTCAGATGCATCAGACACATCAGAATCAGACCAGGTAGGCGCCTTCAATGCAATTGTTGGCTCTATCCCACATGCCTTAGCGGGGACCAGTGCATGTCCTCCTAAGAAAAGCTTAGGACCAATCACCAAGAAAGGGAAGGAAAAGATGGACGAGGGGCCTCCTAAGCAAGCGAGGACCCTAATGTTCATCGAATTGAAAGTGAACGTCAAGCCCATTCACGCATTGATAGACACGGGTGCTACCCACAACTACTTGTCTTTAACTCAGGTAGAGTGTCTCGGTCTAGTTGTGCAAAAGAGCAAAGGCCGCGTCAAGGCTATCAACTCGCCACCCTAAACATTGGGTGGAATAGCTACAAATGTCCCAATGAAACTTGGCCCATACAAAGGAAGCATCGACATGCACATCGCAATCACAGATAACTTCGACATGATAGTGGGGTTGGAGTTCATGAGGCAGACCAACACCATACCAGTACCATATGCCAACATACTCCTGATGTTGGGAGAAAACGGGGCAGAGCCCTGCACTTTACCATGCTTTCCCATAAAGATGGCCGCTGGAAACATCTCAGCCATGCAGTTGGAGAAGGTAGTAAACAGACATGAACCCCTGGTTCCGGTTACCCTTCGCAACAACAATCAGACATCAAGTCATCAGCCTCAAAAGACTGGTGATGCTCCTCAGTGTGTGAAGACTTGTCAGCCATGCCCCAAGGACGAGTCGGATCACTCATCACAGACGGAACCCTTGCAGCCATTACATGTCCTGCAGAGACCATGGGAAAGTTTTTCCCTTAAATTCATCACGGGATTGCCCCAAGTCGGTAATCTTGCATCCATCTTGGTTGTCATAGATCAGTTTTCAAACTATGCAACCTTCGTAGCAGCCCCACAAAACATCTCAGCAGAAGATACATCTCGACTCTTCTTCTCGCACATTGTAAAAAATTGAGGCCTACCCAAAGACATTGTTAGTAGGCACAACTCACGCTTCACTAAAAACTTTTAGACCCATCTCTTCAGGTGCTTTGGGTCAACATTGAGTCACAACTCAGACATCTATCTACCATCGGATGGCCAGACAGACCGGTTCGATGACATGCTAGAGGAATATCTCCGCAACTTTGCAACCAGATCACAAAAGCATTGGGTGAAGCTCTTGGATGCTGCTCAACTGTGTTTCAATTCTCAAAAGAGTCATCATACAAACAAAAGCCCTTTTGAAATTGTTACCGGACAACAACCGCTTCTCCCACAAATGGTGAATGCATCAACCATGCCGAAATCTCCTCGAGCTGCCAACTTCTCGAATGAATGGGAGCGCAACATGGGGATAGTGCAGAGCTATCTCGCCAAAGCCCAAGAGTGGGCAAAAAGGTTCATCGAACAAAATCTTTGCATTGCCTAACATCAAGCAGGGGACAAAGTAATTCTATGCATCCCAAAACGATACTTGTTTGCAGAGAGGACTAATGACCCTCGCCTGCAACAAAAATACATCGGGCCTCTATCCATTGAAAAACGCATTGGGAAGTCCGCATACCAGGTGAAAACTCCATCCTGGTGGAAGATACATCCAGTCTTCCATGTCAGCCGCATGAAATCATTGCATCGCTATAACAACAAGCTCAAAGAACAGAGGGGCGCAGACCTCCCAACCATCAAACACTAGAACAATCATCATCATCATCATCATAAGGCTCTGAGGACGGCGCCAACTCAGGTGGGGGAGAATGTCATGGGCTGCTTTCCAGACACGGCCCATGACCCCTTGGCCACGCCTTATGACGGCCTAACAAGCCTCACAATGCCTAGCACCATGGTCGGCCCCGTGGTTTTGGCTGCTCCAAGTAACAAGTGCGCATGTGCCTCTGTCGCCCCATCGATGCCTCTCCCCAGTGCCTAGCGGCTGGCCAATAACAACAGCGCCGCGCGCACTGACAATGCCATGCGTGAAGATCCTGATGCCTTGCCAGCGCCCAGCTGCAGGCCCATTCCAGCAGCACCTCGCGCACAGACTCTAATGCCAAGCACCAACGCCCAGCCTCACGTAAACACAATAAGTGTCGCGCACGCCAACAACACCACGCACGCAGACCCTGACCCGCAAGACAAAGTTGCTGCCATCGGACTTATTTCTACATTGTAATAAACTAAGTCCTTTTCATTGTAATTATAGGATAGTTTATATTATTTTCATTCAGTGTGCTTCTACATCTTTATTAGGTCAAGTCATGTAACTTTGGTTTATTTTTTTAAGCATTATTAGGGGGGATCAAACAATCAAACATTTTCAAGCAATCAATTTTCTGTACTGGTGTTTCTCCCCCTCGACAGCGCGTCTTTTGTAATCAACTTTCATTCATCAATAAAATCATCATCATCATTCAAAACTCAATTCTCTCTCAGCTTCCACAATTGCTCGTGACATTGGTTTTCCCGCACGACACTAACAATCTAGTCTAGCGTGTGGAGGGTACCTTATTGGCAGACAACAACCGCACTGACATCTGTTGCTTAACCTTACGTTGCCCTTCCAAGGAACATCTGGAAGGCACCGCGTAACAGATATCATACCTATAGGTATTAAAGGAGTCTATTTCAAAAACATGTTTGTTTATGCATTAGCATAGGCACCAGTATTCTGCATATAAGTAAGCCTTAGGGCATTTTTTTTAAAACTGCATTTCCCTGAAGCTGTCTCTGTCATTTAACGTTCTAACAGGCTTTTAAAAAAAGCCCCTAGGCAATCACTAGGGTATAACTTCTGGGTATAAAAGTTTGGTCTGTTTCTGCATATTCACTTAGAGATCCTACTTTAGAACTTTGATTAATAAAGACCTTAACTGTGTTTGAGTCGTGCTGCTTATATGTTTGTTTGAGGAGGAAACTTTGAGCCTCTTAATTGATCCCATTATGTAGAAAAGTCCTAAATGTTTTGACTGTCACCTTAGAATTTTCTCCTTTCTAAACCTTAGGGGTACGTCTAGAACTACCTATAGATAGATGTCCTAACTCCCTCTGGGACCATTAATAAGGGACGGGTAGCAGTAAGCAATAGGAATCATTGACCAAACACTCGCTTTGCATGACCAATAAGGGGATGTGAAGGGTAGACATGAGATATGATGTCTACGTGTTAATGTCACGTGTAGCCCCTCATTGAGGAGTGTTTACCAGACATTGCATGGAGTGATCCTATAGGATAAACAACCTAGGACCCCTCTTTACCAAATCCTCTCTTTATTTAAACTTTTCTTTTTACAGCTTGTTCAAGCCTTTATCTTGTTACTCGAGTTATCTAACGTGCTTTACTTGCAACTTATTTGATTCAACTATTTATATGGACTAATTTGTGAATATAAGTTCGGCCATGACCCAAGTTGTGGACCAAGAGGGGTGCCTAACACCTTCCCTCGAGGTTACTTCGAGCCCTTACCCTAATCTCTAATAACGTAAACCAACTCAAGAGTTAATCGCTCTAGGTGTCCTAACGCACTATAATCCATTAGGTGACGACTCTTCAAATACCCAATTCCCAAAAGGAAATGAGTCATCACACCCCGTAAATATCGAAACCTGGACCTCTCCCCCCATCAAAAAGGGGAGGGAAAAAGGGGGCGCGGTAATTGATACCAATCGAAGATTAGGGTCAGAGACGATCAACTTGGGGCTCCTTCAAGGTCCGTTCATCCTGTCAGACCCGTCGATAGAATCAAAAGGGATATTGACCGAGAACCGAGGTTGAACAGAGATCGATACCAGCTATATAATGGAGATCATAAAAGCAGCGGATCTGGGCAAAATTCTGTACGAAATGAAAGAAAAAATGATCGAGGCCAGAGCTCTCATGGGATCATGAGCAAGAACGGCTTCGACTTTTTTATCGGACCTAAAGAAGCACCACGATTATCATAATACAACTTTAATGTTGATGCAGCTGCCATTGTATCGGCTATTGGACGCATCAAAGATACCAAATGGCCTCGACCTTTACAAATCGATCCATCCCAAAGAGATCCCAGCAAAATGTGCAAATATCGTGGCACTCATGACCACAAAATGGAGGATTGTCGACAATTGATAGAAGAAGTAGCCCTTATTCAATAGCATGCACATTCGAGAATTTCTGAGTGACCGATTCAAGAATCATTTCATAAACAGAGACTCCAATAAACAAGCCGAGCAAGAAAAACCTCAACACGTTATTCATCTGATCATCAGATGGGTTAATGCTCCTCAATGTTCGATGTTAAAGCACACCAAAGTATCCATCATGACGAAGAAACGAACTCGAGATTACGTACCAGAAGGAACTATGTCTTTCAACAACGAGGACGCAGAAGGAATTGTACAGCCCCACAACGATGTACTGGTAATATTTGTACTTATGAATAAATCTCAACTTAAATGTGTGCTAATTGGTCCAGGTATCTCGGCCAACATCATTCGATCGAGGGTCGTAGAACAACTCGGCCTATAGGACCAAATCGTACCTACAGCCCGAGTGTTAAACAAATTCAACATGGCTTGTAAAACTACTAAGGGAGAAATAATGCTACCAAAAAACGCAACCGGAACCATCCAGGAAACTAAGTTTTATGTGATCAAAGGGGACATGAAGTACACCTCCCTGTTCGGGAGACCATGGATCCACAACATGAGGGTTGCACCCTCAACCCTTCACCAGGTGTTAAAATGCCCAACACTAGAGGGGATTAAAACGATCTAACGGGAGCAACCCGCTGCAATGAGATATTTTCCGTCAATGAAGTAATTCCAATATCAACACTCTCATCAACAAAGGAGCAAGGTTCAAAAGCAAAACAGGAAGCCAAATAGCAATCACCGATGCAGGCCTCGACCCAACCTGACAAGTAGAGGACTGCCGAAGATGATGATTATGGGATTCCTCAATCCTTTATAGTCCCCGATGATTCTGGAGCTACCAAATCAATGGTCGAAGAGCTGGAGCAGGTCATACTGATCGAACACCAGCCCGATCAGAAGGTATACTTAGGCACGGGGTTAACTCCCGAGCGCCCGAGCTCAGGAAAAAACTCATTCAATTTCTTATAGCTAACATGGATTGTTTTGCTTGGTCCAATTTCGACATGACAAGGATTCCACTAGAGATCACTACTCACAATATGAGCCTGAACCTGGAATTCCATCCGATCAAGAAGAAAAAGAGACCCCAGTCCGAGATAAAGCATGCTTTCATTAAGGACGAGTAAAATAGAATCCATTCAGGAGGTCAAATACCCGGAATGGTTAGCAAATGTAGTAGTAGTAGTCCCTAAAAAAGCGAACAAACTAAGAATATGTGTGGATTATAAAGATTTAAATAAGGCATGCCCCAAAGACTCTTTCCCTTTGCCAAACATTGATCGCAGATCGATGCCACGGCCGACCACGAGATCCTCAGTTTTCTCGATTCCTACTCCAGGTATAACCAAATATGAATGAATCAGGATGATTAGGAAAAGACCTCCTTGGTCACTAAATATGGCATGTACTACTATAACGTAATTCCATTTGAATTAAAAAATGTCGATGCTACTTATCAACGTCTAGTAAACCGAATGTTCGAAGAACAAATAGGGAAATCCATGGAAGTTTACATTGACAATATATTAGTTAAGTCCCTGCGAGCATAGAACCATTTAAAACATTTGCAGGAAACCTTCAGTATATTGAAGAAGTACAACATGAAGCTGAATCCGAAAAAATGGACGTTCGGAGTCGGATCAGGTAAATTTCTTGGGTTTATGGTATCCAATCAAAGAGTCAAGATCAACCCCGACAAGATCAAATCTATCGAGGATATCACGGTATTGGACAATGTGAAGGTCGTACAAAGGCTAACCGAGCTTATTGCCGCCCTGGGACGATTCATCTTGAGGTCCTCCAATAAAAGCCATCGATTTTTCTTGTTACTGAAGAAGAAAAACAACTTCACATGGACCCCGGAATGCCAACGGGCCTTGGAATAACTTAAGCAATATTTATCGAGCCCGCCACTGCTTCATACACTGAGGACAGAAGAACAACTATACTTGTATCTGGTAGTATCGGAAATAGTGGTAAGTGGAGTCTTAGTTTGGGAAGAACAAGGTATGAAATTTCCAATTTATTATGTTAGCCGGACCTTAGGTGAGGCCGAAAATAGTTATCCTCACCTAAAAATATTGGCGCTCACTTTATTAAGTGCCTCTAGGAAACTAAAACTATATTTTTAGTGCCATCCTATATGTGTTGTGACAACTTACCCATTGAATAAACCCAAACTCTTGGGACGATTGGCCAAATGGGTCGTAGAAATCAGCGGGTACGATATCGAATATCAACCCTAGAGAGCCATTAAGTCTCAAATTTTGGTAGATTTCATGGCCGGCTTTAATACCCGAATTCGAAAGAGAGTTGTTGGTAAACTCAGGGACGTCTTCGAGAATCTGGACCCTCTTTACGGATGGTGCCTCGAATGCAAAGAGGTCCGGACTTGGCATCGTATTGAAGTCACCCATAGGCAATATTGTTAGACAATCCATTAGAACTGTGAAATTGACTAACAATGAGGCCGAATATGAGTCCATGATTGCAGGTCTCAAACTGGCCAAAAGCTTGGGGGCGGAGGTGATCGAAGCTAAGTGTGGCTCCCTACTTGTGGTGAACCAATTTAATGGAGCATTCGAAGTTAGAGAAGAACGAATGCAAAGGTACCTAGATAAGTTATAGTTAATATTACATCGGTTCAAAGAGTGGACTTTGTAGCACGTACCTCGAGATCAAAATAGCGAGGCCGATGCACTTGCAAACTTAGGCTCATTGGTCGAGAATGACGAGCTCAACTCGAGGGCAGTTGTATAACTCTTGAGATCGATAGTGGAAGAAGGACACACCGATCTTGTTCAGAGGAATGTTCGATGGTCCGCTAGCAATATGTCTGGGACCGGGAGATATCTATAACGTTATGAGGGAAGCCCATGTGGGCACCTGTGGAAACCATTCAGGCACTGAATCATTGGTTCGAAAGGTAATCAGAGTCGGCTATTACTGGATCGATATGGAAAAAGATGCGAAGGAGTTCATACGAAAATGTGACAAATACCAAAGATATGCTCCGATGATTCACCAACCCGGGGAACTGCTGCATTCAATCTTGTCACCATGGCCATTCATGAAGTAGGGAATGGCTATCGTCGGCCCTCTTCCATGGGTACGGGTAAGGCTCAATTTATCTTATTTATGACTGACTATTTTTCTAAGTGGGTTGAAGCACAGGCGTATGAGAAGGTCAGAGAGAAGGAAGTCACCGACTTCATTTGGCATTACATCATATATCGGTTCGAGATGCCATCTAAAATTGTATGTGACAATGGGAAATAATTTTTCGGCAATAAGATGACCATGTTTCTCGAAGATCATAAGATCAAAAGAATATTATCAACACCTTATCACCTTAATAGGAATGGACAAGCCGAATCGGCCAACAAAACCAAAATCCAAAACCTTAAGAAAAGGTTAACCGACGCTAAAGGAAAATAGAAGGAGATCCTGCCCGAAGTCCTTTGGGCATATCGCACGACTTCGAAGTCCAATACCAGGGCAACTCCGTTCTTATTAGTTTATGGCACCAAAGCTCTAATACCGATCGAAGTCGGAGAGCCGAGTATCAGATTCTGATATGCAACAAAAAAATCAAATGACGAGGCCATGAATACGAGCCTGGAGCTATTGGATAAAAGGCGTGAAGCCTCCCTTGTTCGATTGGCTGCCCAAAAACAATGGATCGAGAGGTGTTACAATCAAATTGCCAACCTTCGATACTTCAATACGGGGACTTAGTACCAAGGAATGTCATATTAAACACCCGAAATCCGAATAAAGGGAAGTTGGGTCCAAACTGAGAAGGACCGTACCAGATTCTCGAGGTCACCGGGAAAGGATCCTATAAGCTCGGAATGATGAACGGAGAACAACTACTGAGTAATTGGATGTAAATCACCTAAAATGATATTACTGTTAAGGCATGGCCTCATTCATTTTCTTTTATTTTGGACTAACACTAGCTGGTGATCAAGAAGCAGCACGAAGTTTTTAGGTCTGAAAGCACGCGTTGCACTATTTTTTCCTTAGACCGGTTTTGTCCCAAATGGGTTTTTCGGCAAGGTTTTTAACAAGGCAATAGTGGATTATGATAACTTATAACTAAATACCGATCACGAATCGGCGTCGAAGATCGCCTTAATAGTATCCAAAGTTCCTCTATAATCAACCTCGAATACTGGGGGGAATTACCCTCGGATATCGACTTTAGCAAGGAAATTACTTCATAATGGAAGGGTCTCGATTACTCGGATTTATTGTAAGGGCCAAACTATTAAACGAACCGTGCCCACATAGATTGCTCGAGCCCTAGCATAAAGCATGTACGCATGTATAACTGTTTTGCACAAGAATAATGAGAAGTAGCTTAGTTGCAATCATCTTGTTTACATTTCTTAAAGGAATCCCTTACTTTTGACCCCCTAAATGTAACGACTTCAAAGTCCGCTTTAACCTGAGATTAATCATTCTCCCACTCGGGGACTACCATCCGAAAACAAACTCGAACATATCGAGTTATTAAACATCGGAGGGCATAACACCTATTAGGCAGCACCCGAATTTTAAAGGCCACAGCTATCCCACTCGGGGACTGTTATCTTAGGCTAGCCTGGATAATTCGGGAAAGCAAGTCCACTAGGCAACACTCGAACTAAAAGGCTACGACCATATTAACATAACTCAGAGACATCCGAGACCCGTAATAAAAACAAGGCCTTCAAATAGAAAATTGTCGTAACCGGTTCTAAAGGCTACCCCTGGCAAACTATAACCTCAACTAGTTACTTTAGGGTAAATTTTAGGTAATACCAAACCCCCAAAATGCCTTAAAACAAATTAAAGTAAAGGCGAGATTTGTTTGAACTTTCGAACATAATGATTATTTCGTGCTAAGGCATTTTTGATCTTTGTGAATATAAATAAAAAAGCAAAGGAAAAAATTCAAAAGCTGAAAGGGAAAGAAACCCTTGTATATATTTACTAAAAATTCTTTTTACAAGGGCCAAATAGCCCTGATAAAAAAATTTACAATAGCCAAAACGGCAAAAGACAAAACAACTAAAAAGAGCCTAAGTGGCCTAATCTATATTGGGAGCTGCGTCGCCGCCTTTAGGGCCTTCTATGATTTTGGTCCTATCCAAGTCTTCGGATCCCTCAGAGTCCTCCTCTTCGGGATAAACCAGCTTCCTGGCCTTGGCCTCGGACACCTTGGCATTCTCGATCTCAGCCAACAGATCGAAGCCCTGAGCTTGAACTCCTTCAAAGGCCTCCCTTCGAGATTGCCATCTTATGTGTTCCATCAAGTTTCTCGCTTGGACCTGAGCTGCCTTAGCATCAGCCTTATGCTGGGCCACCTTCTCATCAGCTTCGGCCCTGAACACGGCAACTCTAACCTTGCTGCCTCAAGTTCCTTGGCCAAATTTTCTTGGCTAGAAACCGCCGAGCTCAGCTGAGACCGGATCTCTTCGATTGTTTTGGCCTGGTTGGAGGTCTTTTCCTCTATAGCTCGGAGCTGGGCCTAGGCCAACAGCGGTTGTGCTTGGATAGCTTCCTTTTTCGAGGCTAAGAGGTCCATATTTTTCTTGAACTCATCAGCCTCAGCTTTTATCGTGTCCACCTGCGCCTGGAGATGCCTGATCTGCTCAAGCCTCTTTTGGACCTGTAGGTTCGGATCGTTAGCCATTGTGTCCAATTCGTCGTCACTATCTTCAATAACTCAATTTACCTGCTCTACCCACTCGGCATGCTCCTTCCGAGCCGCTTCTAACTCAACCTGAAGTTTCTCACTGAGAAGCTTATAAGTGTCCCTCTTCTCAGTAAGCTCCCGAACGTCGGCCTCGTGTTGGGTTAACTCCTCCCGATATCAGAGGAAAGTTTCATGGTGAAGTACCGAGGCCTACAAGCATAAATAAAGGTGTTAGGATTATTGTAACTTCAAATTTAAAATACATAATAAAGAGACACTCAAATTTACCCGATTCAACGCTTGTTGAGCTTCATTGAATATGTAAGGCGCTTCCACCTCATCCATCATGGCATGGTCCTTTTCGGTCACCAAGCACCGAATCCACGAGGGTAGAGGAAACCCGGGCATCCTCCGAGATAGAGAAAACTATTGACCGCTTTTCGTTTGGATCAACACCCGGGGCTGGGAATCGATCCACTAACTTTAGGCTCGAAGAAGGCCTACTACCTCCCAATGATGGTACCTTCTTTGGCACCGGCAAGTCACCAAACCCAGTGATGTCCTCTGAGGAGGTATATTCTAACCTATACAAAAAGTTGTTGATGTCTGTCGCTCCCTGAGGCCCCTCGTGAGAACGACCTTCTAGCATACCAGCCTCGTTGATCATGGAATCGAAGAATAGAAGAGACCCAATAAGGTCAATCATTCCAAGCACATCTTTTGGGGCACTTTCCTCTGCTTGAGAAGTGTCGGCCCCTGTCTCCCTCTTGACTCCCGTAGCTTGGGGCAAAGTAGCCTCACCCCATTTTGGTTCGGAGATCTCGGCCAATACCTTCTCAACATCCTCCCCGGCTTGAGGAAGGCAGTGCAGGTTCGCACCCGAGCCACTAGCTTGGAATTGTCTTCTTCTTCTTCTTCTTCAGACTCATCCCTCAGTTGGTGGATTGAATCCAATGGGAGGGCGTCGGTACTTTCCTTAGGTTTGTGCGCCTGCCTCTTTTTCGGTTTTTGCTTCTCCGAGTTCGGGAAACTCAGAGCACCTTTTCTCTTCTTCTCTTTATCCTACTTCGGAGCAGGAGATTGAGGGAGGACGATTTCATCTACGGATGGGGGCCTCATCGCAACACCCTTCCCTGGGCCTATAAAGAAAAAGAGATGAGTAAGCTTTGAAAGAAACCCAAGTGATGTCAGTTCTAAAAAAGAATCTTACCGTGAGAACGTGCCTCCCACCGACCCTTTGGAAGTTCGCGCCATGTGCACTCGAAGTAGGGATTTTGCAAAACGATACCCTTGACCCACTCCCTGAGTCGAGGAACAGCATCCGGCATCCGAGCAACAGCTGCACCACAAAACATTGATTAGGTGAGAGGAAAAGGAAAGGCAATGAGCAAAATCTTAAAAGTGAAGTCATACTTACGTTTCATGTTCCATTTCTCGGGAAATGACATTTCTTCGGCCGGGATTAGATCCGAGGTCTTCACTCGAATGAACCGACCCAACCAGCCTCGGTCTCGATCTTCATCTATGCTTGAGACTGAGGCCTTGGTAGCCCGACGGGAAAGCTTTATCAATCCCCCTCGATAAAGTCGGGGACTGTACAGATGCATAAGATGATCGATGGTGAAGGGGCACTTATCGAGCTTGCTCACAAAATAACGAAGCAGAATAACAATCCTCCAAAATGAAGGATGAATTTGCCCGAGCGTCACTTCATACCTTTTGCAAAAGGCTATGATAACTGGGTCTAGAAGGCTCAACGTGAAGGGATAAGTGTAAATATTTAGAAAACCCTCCACACAGGTAGTAATTGATTCCTCGAGCATGGGCACCACCACGTGTTTACCGGCCCAGCTGCAATCTTCCTTAACTTTGGGGAGGAGATCGTTGGTGATAGAGCATATATACCTCGAGACCGGCTCGCATCGACTCAGTATGGAAGGGGTTTTCTCGATTTTGGAATCGGCCCCAGTTGGGCACCCCGTAGGAATGAACGAAGTTGAGGAGGGATTCGATGTCTTTTCCTCGACAACAGTAGATGGAGCCTTTCCTCTTTCAGACGATCACAAGGAAGAGGGAGTCTCCTTTTGAGGAACAGATTTAGATGCCTTTGCCATCGCTTCTGAGTAATGGTAAATAGATGGTATTGATGAAAGAGGGGGCAAAATTGGCAGATAGTTTATGAAAATTTTCATAATACTATAAAGGAAGAGGTTTTTAAACTTGAACCAGAAAACTAGAGGAAGAAGGAAATGAAATTTTTCTTAAAAACACAAGAACAATGTAAAAGTTCTAATGGATGGAAGGATGAAGTATTTATAGTTTGCAAACGCCGATTCAAAATCCGTAGTGGCCGACCAGCAACTGGCGCATTTAATGCCTTGGGGACTGGACCGATGGGACAGTTCAGTTACTTTTTATCGCTTACGTCATGATCTATCGGAGCAAGGCTCAAAAATTTATACGGTTTCTCGTCATCTTCTCTCCGAAAAACGAGGGGACTATTTGTATACGGTCGAAACCAGGTTCGCCTATTGTGTGACCAATCGAGGCTAAAACATGGCAGGCCAAAGATCGAGCCTGGGTTATAACGAACCAAGGCACAAAATTAGATCATCGAGCTCTTGACCCCGGGACCAAACAAGATCAAAACCGAACAAGATCGAGGGAAATTTATCGAGCCAAATAACGGAAGGCCGAAATAGCCGCTATCGGTTGGAGATCACGGCGAAAAACTCGGTACGTATCAAGGAGTGACCAATTAATTAGCAAATCATGAGATTTTTTTACTTTGTATAGAATTGTATCAAGAGTAGGACACCCCTACTATATAAAAGGGGGTTTGATACATTTGTAAAACACACCAAAAAGCAATACACTGTTATTTCTAGTTCTCATCATCTTGTTATTCTGTTCTAACATCAGTTGAGGCATTTCTTGGCTCGAGGGTGATCAAACTCAAAGTCTAAGGCTATTCTATTTGTATGGTTTGCATTTATTTTCTTATCATTAATTTCAATATTAATCTATTTTCTTAATTTGTATCAATTTATATCACGTATCCTTAAAACCACGTATAAATTTAATTGTTATCCGCTTTTGAAGGTAAACACCCTACTAGAATTATTCCATTCGCAAAACTCAAAATCCGAGATCTTTGATTAATGGTGGATGACTCTTATCCATTCCATAGCAATTTGTTGCGGGTCGTGGAATATTTTTGGTTCTTCTTCACAAACAAAATTAAAAGTAACTCTAGAGCTTGTTGAATACTTTTTGGAATCCAAAGTAAGAGAAGGTGCGAGGAATCTTATCCATTTCATCGTAATCTCTTGCGGGTCGTGGAATATTTTTTGGTTCTTCTTTAGAAACAAACGAGCAAATTAAAAGTAAGTTGAGAGCTTGTTGAATACTTTTTGGAATCAAAAGTAAGAGAAGGACAAACGACTGGACTAAAAATTGTGCAAAGAAATAAAGATTTTATGTGCTTAAAATATATAAAACACAAATATTCTGTATTTTCTTCTCTGGGGCCTTGATAATTCGGATTTGGGAACGAGTTCAAAAATAGCCAAATTTACAAGTGGTCATTCAAAAATAACCACGTTTTCAAAAGTAATCGAAATTTAGTTACTTTTCATGTAAAGATAAATGTGAACGAAAACACTGTTCTAAATACGGAAAAATACTCCAGTATAATATCTGTTGCAGCAAAATAGTGATTATTTTTCAATGACCAGTCCAAAAACTGGCTAGACCGTGCTTTTTTAACTTCGGGATTTGTGCCATGCAAGCAAAGGTAAAATCAAAGAAGGAATAGGGGAGATGCGGGGTTTTGAACCGTGCACCTCACTCGCATGCTAAGCTTGAGTTCTACCAACTGAGCTAAATCCGCTATAGTTTCGTTATGTATTTATAAAATTATTTGTTTATAGAAGAAGAATATTCCAGGCTGCTGAGGAGAAGCTAGGCCCTTAGATAACGAATTCATGGCCACTCGTAATGTTTAGGGGATACGTATGCTTCAAACCTCCCGCGAAGCTGTTTGGAAAAAGCAACAGCAACAGCATCTCTCTTTCTTTCATTCGTTCATTCCATTCGGATAAGAGCGAGAGCACCAAACATAACAAAAACAATGGCATGTTCTTGCTGGAACTCCATTTTCACTCCTCTCAAACCTACTTATAACACCATTTCTTCTGCTTCTGCTTCGCCTCATCAGCTTCCTCGGTTGGTACCAAGAGCATCAGCTAGTATTAACCGCAGGCAGTTAATCGCTGAGACTGCTGCTGCCATTGTACTACCGCCATTGCTCGGAGCCGGAATCTCACCTCTCCCTGCTAAAGCTGACGAGGTGCCTCTCTCTGAATGGGAAAGAGTTTATCTTCCTATTGACCCTGGTGTCGTCCTTCTCGACATTGCCTTCGTTCCCGATGACCCCACTCACGGTTTGTGTTATTCATTCTCTTCCGTAGCTGCTCTCAATGCTGCATTGAGTTTATGGATTTTTGCGTAATTGAATAGAGTGTGTTTGGTATGGAGGAAACTGCAAAATGTTTTAACTTGCAAGCATTTTTTCTTCAAATGTTTAGTTGGGTGTACAAATAGGTTGCTAAGAAATGAGGCTTGGACCAGCTTAGCCCAACAAATTGGTATCAGAGGAAACAATATGTAGATGTCTGACAGTAGCTCTCAAATTAAGAACAACGAATGGATAAGAGATCTTCTTTAAAAATTACATTAAATTTGACCTAAGTATGCTCAAATCCCTAGAATGTGGTGGCTGTAAGTTAAAGAATTGTGCTTAATTTAGCTAATTGATGGTGGGAAGTTCTAATCATTCTTTTTGAAGATATAAGAATACTCAAAAACCTTAGGATCTAATGCATTATTTTTGAGAATTGTACTAACTTTAGTCAAACAGTGATGGCAAATCATCTATGCATCGTTGATAGCCTCATGGCAGTGCGCGTTGAGTTTAAGGTTTGTACTTAATTTCATTTAACAGTGATGAGATACCATCATGCACAGCCTCGTGGTGTTGTGCCTTATGTTTAAGAATTTTTTTTCTTAGTTTAGTTGAACAATGATGGGATATCGTCCTTTGTGATAATTGTTTACTTCAATGCCGTGTGTTTTGTGCATTGAGTTAAAGATTTGTGTTTATTAGTGGAACAATTGTGGAAAATTATGCTTTGGCAGGTTTTCTACTGGGGACCAGGCAAACTATTTTGGAAACGAAGGATGGAGGAACTACTTGGGCATCAAGATCTATAGCTTCTGCCGAAGAGGAAGATTTCAATTATAGGTTTAATTCTATCAGCTTCAAAGGCAAGGAAGGGTGGATTATTGGAAAACCAGCAATCTTGTTATATACTTCCGATGCTGGTGAAACCTGGCAGCGGATACCTTTGAGTTCTCAACTTCCTGGTGACATGGTAAGCATTATATTCTTCAATTCCTCTTCGCACTTGTTCTGAAAATTGAGCTCATCTCCGACAACACATTATACTTTATGGGTAAATTTGATACTTTCGTATTTCAAAACCTGAAAAGAAAATTTTATTTTGAATGGGGTCACTGTATACATATGGTTTAGTGCTTCGATGTAAATATTTTGATGTTTGTGGAAAGTTTTTCGATTAAATATGGTTTGGTCTTAGTTTTAAGTTTTCCTCAAAAATTTCTCTCGTACCAACTTGGTTGAGAACTTCCTTGAGGCGCAACTTTTTGATCAAACTTCTTGCGGACACTCACGAAATTTCACAAAAAACTATCTAGATATTTTTGTTTTGCCTAAACTCTTTGTCAAAAATAATTCGGGAGAAAATTGTCCAATGACCATATTTTTCATCCACATTCTTCCATATGAAGCACGAAGAGTAAGTAATATTTGTGAGAGCGATATGAAAATTACTAGCCATTTGGAGTTGTTGACAATCACTGGTTATCTTTCATGTAGTGACTTATATATGTCTAGTCGAGAAATAACAATGTTGCTGGATGTAAACTTAATTTAATGATGCAAGCAGGTTGCAAAAAGTAAAAAGTCAAGAGAATAAAAAAATGATCAAATTCTTAGAATTAAGACAACTCTGACTAGCAGGACACAGCTGTGGAGTGGTGCCTTATACTGTTGGCATGACTTCCGTCAGAATGTTTGCAGGACCTTATTCTCAGTACACTCTGCTCTGGTGTGAGTGCCCCTATATATCAGTTTAGAGTTCAAATGTATCATCTTAGTCTGTGCTGAAGCATTGGCACATAATAGAGCCTAGCAAGTTGTTTCTATGGGTTAAAAATGCCCTTTCTATCTGCCGCTTTGGCATCTGATTGCATCCTAGCTTATCAAGTTTAACGTTTACTCTTAGTCAAATGAATTATAAGACAAAATTAAGGACGACATACATTCATCTGAACTATCTGTTCTTTAATTTTATATAAGTTTTTATCTGTCTCCCTCCCTCTCTCTCCGTCCTCCACCCCCTTCCTTTGTGTGTTGCTTAAGAACTCCTTGCTAGCACTTCAACTGTGGCAGAATATTGTCACTTTGCTTTATAAGTGTGAACTGTTGTCTGAAACTCTGTTCGGTAAGAGCTCGAGGCGCATTTTGTACTATTTACTTGAAAGACGTACTGAAACTGAGGAATGATGCTTTGTTCCGAGGTCACTGTTACCTGAAACATGCTGCGCCAAAAAGGTGCAGGTGTTGATGTAACTTTTCACTTTCTATAGTTTGTCTTATAAGTGTTTCTGAGTAAATTTCCAGAAACTAGAATAGTACCTTTCTTTACTCCTACCTTCAAATCGGAGCATGCCACAGAAGACATTCTTGTTTACTAACGTAAATACCCTCTTCACGGATCTCTTAATCTGTCTGTTTAGTAAAGCATTTCTCGAAATACACAACAAGGGGGCAAAATTGAATTAACAAAGGAAAATACAGAATCTTGTTTAACATTCCTGCTGTCCATCAGACTAGAGAACCATCATTTCTCCTCTCAACTCCCTCCCATGGGGCTGGGAAAATGGAAGTTAAGAAGCAAGAAAGAGATAACCTTTGCTTTTGTATCAGCTCACCGTTAATAATGGTGGTGTTACCAGTGACAACAAGGAAGGGAGGCCTTGATTTTTTGACTTGGAGGCCAGAAAGAAATGCTGGGACACAGCCGAGAAGGTTCCAGGTCGAGATCCTGAGAGGTGGAGAAAAGATGTAGCTGGCAACATTGTTGGCAAGCGATTCCACAGATGCCTAGGTTGCCTTTGCTTTGAGTATGATCACATCGTTCCCTTCTCTAAAGGTGGTGATTCTGTGGCAGAGAACTGTCAAATTCTTCAAACAAGGGTGAATAGATCTAAAGCAGACAAGGTTGCTATTAGCACAACACAGTTGAAAGGATATTCTTGTGACATCAACTTCAGTGATGAAGACCTTGACCAGATTGAGATGGCTGTTTATGGGGATATTAAGCGATCAGACAATCAATGTCGTGTTCCAACAATTGATGAAATAATGGGGAAATACAAGCCTAAGAAGCGCATTGCGAGCTGCAACTCTCAATAATAGCTTGCTTTTTAGGATCTGAAATATAAGCCATTAAGTAAGATAGCAACTATGATAAGTAGTGATTTTGGTGGGATCTCTGCTTTCTATTTATGTTTATTTGACATTGAGCTTAAAGAAAGAGAATTTATTAATGTGTATTGGTCTTATGTTGATTGTGCAGCATTCTTGCTCCTCTGTACCTTTCTTTTCTGGTAACTAATTCTTGTTCCTCTATACCTTTGTTTCAATAATGGAACTTTGACTCAACTTATATCTCAAGGCACAGAATCTGACTATCTTTCTTCTGTTTGTTCTTGCTACTAATCTTAAGGAAAGAAATCATCTTGATATACAGGTTTATATCAAGGCAACTGGAGAAAAAAGTGCAGAAATGGTAACTGATGAAGGTGCAATATATGTTACATCGAACAAGGGATACAACTGGAAGGCTGCTATACAAGAAACTGTGTCCGCTACCCTTAATAGGTAATCTTTGAGAAGGTGAACTCCATAATTGTGAAATGCTTTATGTAGACATGTTTTTCTGGTTAGCTGTGACGCATCAGGCTGGAGTGTAAAATCTTGATTTGAGGTTGATGTGCTACTTCTACAATAAAATGAGACAAACTCAACGAACAGATGTATTTCAGTTTGAGGTTAATTAATGAAAAGAAAAAGAAAAACCAATAACTTAGTAAATAAAAAGGCTGGTTTTTCACTCTTTGTTTAGGTAATGTGTACTTGGTATAACCTATTATCTGGGTCACTCTTGAATGTTCTCTACTCTCATGTTTTGCTTTCTACTTTTCTGTAAAATAGCTTAACTACTGATAGTTTACTGGTGGTGCTTTAACTGCTGATACTTCACTAAACAAGATGATGCTAGCCAAATAGTCTTTGACGAGCTAATCCCTATCTTTCGAGAAAAAGTGTTATGCTGTTGGATTTAGCACCTAATCAATTTAGATGCTGGCTTAGGTCATATGTGACGGCAAAAAATAGTTAAGGCCAGGGTTTATGATTAACTTACTTGTGAAGCTTATTTTTGTTTCTTCTTTATAAAGTGAAATGACAGACATCCTTATTAAAATTGCAGAACAGTTTCTAGTGGCATTAGTGGTGCCAGTTACTATACAGGCACTTTCAGTACTGTTAACCGCTCTCCTGATGGACGTTATGTAGCTGTTTCAAGCCGTGGTAACTTCTATTTGACCTGGGAGCCAGGGCAGGTACGGTTTCTTTGACATGTATTGTTTTCATGTTTTTGTGAATTAACAAGCTAATTTGCCTTATGTAGCATCAATTGTTGCGCTGAAATTTCTTGCTTTTTTCTTTTATAAAAAAAAGAAAGATTATTCATGTCCAAAGAGATCGTATATTTTTATACATATAATTAGTTGTATATATACTACATTGCAGGCGTACTGGCAACCGCATAACAGAGCTGTGGCTAGAAGAATCCAAAACATGGGCTGGAGGGCTGATGGTGGTCTTTGGCTACTCGTGCGTGGTGGAGGGCTATACCTCAGCAAGGGCACAGGGGTTAGTAAATTAAGATCCTAGCATGAAATAACTCTATCTTGTTCGGATAGGATGAAGTGTAGCATGTCCTATTTGTGCACTCAATTCCCTTGGTATCTCGGTTGAAGCAATCAAATTCCTTAGAATCTTTTCAGAAGATGCTGTGTCCAATTTCTGTAAAAGGAGCCAATTTTTAAGATCTTCCAATTTCTCCTATGTTTACTTTGATATCAAACCTTGTATATTACCTAAATGTCTTATTTTAACTCTGGTTTTAATTTCTATACGAAACAAATGTCCATCTCCTGCAGTTAATAAAAGAGCCCATTATCTTACTCTAGAATGAATGATCCTCCATTGCAATTTTCTCTTCTATTTGAGCAAAGTACTTGAAGGTATTCTCAGGTCAACATAAATGTAACATGTCAAATCTGTATAGAGGTCCTCTATGGGTAGAAGAGCAAGATATTCCATTCCACATCTAACAAACTGGTCATGGTATCTATCGAGCTAAGTTGCTAGGAACAGTACTCCTGGACGTGTAATATCTTTTTTATTAAAAGAACTCTACCTACAAAAAAAATAAAAATAAAATTCAGTTAACTGCATTTGGGAGACTGGTCAAGAATCCTAGTTAAGCACATGACATGAGGTTGACTGACTGGATGGGGTTTCTGAGGCTAGATATAAAACTACTGGTTTTCTATGCATTAAAGCAGCATAATGGATTGAATGAAGGGCACAAAGTCTCATAATGGCAGAGAATAGAGTGGTGTTGCTTGGGTTATTTGATAAACCCAAAATTGGTGCACGCACTTATGTCTTGGCAGATCATAAACTTACCATTTTATTACTTATACAGGTTATGGTCCTTTTACTTGGTTCTACAGTATGAGTTCTTGCTATCTGTAGCTACTCTGGTTTCTTTTTCTTCTTTTGCATATAATGAAGCTCAAAATTGTCCTTGATCTTCAGTTATCGGAGGACTTTGAAGAAGTTTCTGTACAAAGCCGTGGTTTTGGCATTCTTGATGTCGGCTACCGCTCACAGGTATATGCATGGTTGCCTTGAATCAAACATAATAGACTACATGAGTGAATTTGGGGTGAATTCTTGATGATGAATCACTTAATGTTGCTGAAATTTAAATGCTCCCAAAAGGCACCATTCCCTGAAGATATCTTGAATCGCCAGTTTCATTAATTTCTCCTGTTCGTTGGGTGGAAGGGTTGTGGTGCTATTTAGTCATTATAGTTCGCTCACTTACACGAGCTGAATTAGCAATTTAAGGAATGCATGTAATTATTAGGCTGCTAGTTTATTGTTGCAACAGAAATAAGATTCAAAGGATAATTCGCCATTCCAACTGATACTACGTTAAATGAAAAGGTAGTAATTTCAGAATTACTTTTATAATAAGTAAGATTATGATTTCTGATTGACTTGCCTGATTTTATTTTAATATATGGACAGACCAAGAGAAACGATCTTTGATGAGCTGCACTTCCTCTATTGGGACTTAATTAGTTCCTACATTTTGTACTAGATCATTTTTCTGCTGTTCATGTATTAATTAATTTGTTTGGTACTCAGGATGAGGCATGGGCTGCTGGTGGAAGTGGGATTTTATTGAAGACCAAAAATGGCGGCAAGACATGGATTCGTGACAAAGCAGCTGATAATATTGCTGCGAATCTTTATTCGGTGAAGTAAGCTCTACAAGCTGACCTTTTCTTCCACAATCAACCGCTAAATTCTCATGTTTGAATTGTTTACTTTCCTCTGGTGGTTTGAATTCCACCTCTTCTGGTGGATCCTCCAAATTTCTGTTCCTTTCCACCCCACATATATATGCCAGCCTTCAGTCTTTAAGCTGGTCTACTTAGTTTGCTGTCTATAATGAAGTGCGACTAAACTGGTATAGATAATTCCATGTTGTCCCACCCACACCTTTTATTTTAAAAGTCAGCCTTCATTTCGTTATTAGATTCCACATGAAAACTTAAGTTGGGCTGCATAATGAAAATTGAGGATAAAGTTGTGGTCTGCTGTCTGTACATGTGATTTTAAAATCTTATCTTCATGATATTGGGAAACATTGTTATGCAGGTTTATCAATGACAACCAGGGATTTGTACTGGGGAATGATGGTGTTTTACTCAAGTATCTTGGATAAGATACAATGATAAAACAAGGTACAATGTGGTTCCAGAAAACTAGTAATTATAATAAGGTCAAACAAATTATTCATCTGATGGTCTTGTGCAGGTTAGTGAAGGAGCAATTTTGAAAGCAGATACTTGAAACTGAAGAAGTGTAATTTGAACTTTATATATACTTGTTTAATTCTTTGCTGATGATCACCATAACAAAGGGAAGTGTTCATAGGGTTTAGATTATCTTCTGAATTGTATTATGATATACTGTACTTGTCAAACAAATTAAACTTTGAGAATCTTGCTTTACAACTCAGAGAATGTAAAGATAAAATGTCCTGATCTTGTTCAAAACTCAATCATGTCTTCTTCCTTCAAGCTCACCCAAATTGGTTTTCCCCAACCAAAATCTGCATGCCTCACACCAAGCAAGAATCTGCCCATCGTCATTGATAAAAAGCTTGCCAGCTATCTCTTTGTAATTGTTGATGAGCAAAGAGGAAATATCATCGGTGCTTGCCTTTGTAATGTTTGCATTTGCATCCATCACGTGCGTTACCAACTATTGCCTTCTTAGAACAGCTATCACCGCCCCTACTCTGTTGGTTGAATGGTGGCCTCCCTTGAAAGGACTCTCTCTTCACATTTGCTATTACCTGGGCAACAAACACAAACCTTCTCGTGACAATCTTAACTTCATTATACATGCTAGTGGAACCTGATTTGCAGATAATATTCTAGTAGGAAAGAGCGTAGCCAAATAACCAAAGCTAGTACTTAGAGAAACACATTTCTTCCCGTCCTGATATTATATATACAAAAGCAAGCACATTATTTATCAACTTTGCCAATGTATAAGTGTCACGACCCCAAATTCCCATCTTATGATGTCATGATGACACCTAGTCTCTAAGACCTGGTAAGCCTAACAATCATTGAGAATTTAACAGAATTAACGAACAAGATATAAAATTACACTGATAATTTTCACAAAAAAACCAAAACGGATCAATAGGTACAAAATCCCCAAAACCGGTGGAACTGAGTCATAAGCTCTACAGAAAATACACTAGTAATCTCTAAATACAACTCCGTTTGATACGAAAATAAATAGTAGTAAAAGCAATAACAGAAGGTATCTCCGAGGCCTGTGAGCGTCAAACAGGTGTACCTTGAAGTTTTCAAAATCTCTGGGTCAACTCACTAACGTCCAACACGAGTAGAAGCACATGGATCTGCACAAAAATGTGTAGAAGTGTAGCATGAGTATACCATAACGTTACCCAGCAAGTATCAAGCATAACCTCGGTAGAGTAGTGACGAGGCCAGGTCATGACACCTACTAGATATAGAAACCTGAACAGAATATTAATATAATCTAATAACGGAAAACAAAGAAATGATGACAATAGAACAATACAATGATGTAAGGCTAACAACACATATTAAGGCAATAAAGGACAACAAAAATGGATCATATGGTAAGAACAAAATGTGATCAAATATCGTAAAATACAAGTAAACGAATGAAGGAAAGATAATAATTGTTCCAATCAACAAGTCTTTTCAACATAAAATGCACAACAAGAATCACATTCAAGGTATCACACCTTATATTCACATTTTAAAAGTCACAATCACAATTTTCCTTATATCGCCGCGTGAGTTTTGCATTTTTTTTTTGAAATAGCTACAAGCGCTTTAGCTTCCTTATCCCATTGCGTGACTTTAAGTAAATCCCTTACTAGCAACATGAGTATAAATCCCACCTTATCTCACCGCATGTATTTTAATACCCACACTTATACCACCGCATGCGTATCAATATGTACCGACCCGGCAGTACGTTTTAAGTATTTTTAGCCCCGATCCCCTAATTTATGCTTCCTCTATATTATATTGTGATTACGTGACTTGTCAGGGTGTTTGGTGTTGGTTTTGGGGGAGTTCCGAAGTGAAATAGGGACATATAGTCCCTAAGTTGGAGGTTTAAGTTGTAGGAGTTGACCGTAGTTTGAATTTTGTGAAGATGACTCCGGAATGGATTTTTGATGGTTCCAATAGCCCCGTATAGTGATTTTGGTCTTAGGAGCGTGTCCGAATACTGATTTGGAGGTCCGTAGGTCGTTTCGGCGCGAATTGGTGAAAGTTGAAAAGTTGGGAGATTTTGGAAAATTTGACCGAGAGTTGAATTTATTGATATCGGGGTCGGATCCCATTTTCGAAAGTTGTAATAGGTCCATAATGTTATTTATGACTTGTGTGCCAAATTTGGAGTCAATTAGAGTTGTTTTAGTATGAATCTACATTGGTTTTGAAATTTGGAAGTTCATAATTCTTTAGGTTTGAATAGATGTGCGATTCATGATTTTAGTATTATTTGATGTGATTTAACACTTCGACCGTGTTCGTATGATATTTTAGGACTTGTTGATATGTTTGGTTGAGGTCCTGTGGGCTTCGGGCGTAATTCGGACCATGTTCGGGGCATTTCGAAACATGGATGATTGCTGAATCTGGTACTTCTGGTTTCCTTATATGCGATCGCGAGTGGATTAACGCGATCGTGAGGAGTAGTTTGGCACTGGGGGAAATTTTCTCTTTGCGATCGTGAGAAGGGGTCTGCGATCACGGAAGGTTGGTTTCCAGTGAATCGCGAACGCATGAAAAAGGTCGCATTCGCGTAGAAGAATTTGGGGGCTATAGGTCCACGCATTTTGTTCATTGCGATCGCGTGTAGGGGACCACGAGCGGTAGCTTCAGGAGGCAGTGTGTCACATTCACGAGTGGACTTTCGCATTCGCATAGTGTTAATTTGGGCAATAACATTATTGTGCTTCGCGAACGCGAGGCATTTTTCGCGTTCGCGAAGAGTAATCCATTGGTAGCAGAATTAAATTTCCAAAATCGAGGATTTATATCATATTTCACATTTTGGACTTAGAGAGCTCAGTGGGAGGCAATTTCTCGAAGGTTTTTGGACTTAGAGAGCTCGGTGGGAGGCAATAATCTATTGTTAATTTCTTCATTAAATTAGTGGTTTGAGTTGGAACAAAAATTGTAGAAACTTCTTAGACTAAATTTTTGAGTTTTGAAAGGCGAATTGAGGTCGTATTTGAGTAATTCTTGTATAGTTGGACTCGATATCGAATGGGAGTTCGGATTTTATAATTTGGTCGGATTTTGGGACGCAGGCCTAGTTGACTTTTTAATTCTTTGCAAGGATCGTAATTTCATTGTTTGAATTAGCTTCCTATAGTTATATTTATATATGAAATTATTTTGGCTAGATTCGAGTCGTTCGGAGTTGGATAATCGAGGGAAAAGCCTACTATTGGATTGTTTTAGCTTGATTTAAGGTAAGTGACTCGCCTAACCTTGTGTGGGGGAATTACCCATTTGTATTGGTATTGTTTGTGATAATTATGATATGTGAAAGCCGTGTACGAAAGGTGACGAGTGTGTACACGGGCTAAATGTGAAAGTTTTTGGTTTTAGCTATGTAGATCCCTTCCATGCCTTAATTGAGTTACCTTAATAGGTTATAGTCCTCATTTTTAGTCTAATTTCAGATGTCTAATTGTCTTATCTCTTATTTGCTAATTGCTCTACATATTTAGTTGAAGTTCTTGTTTCCTTTATTCTATATTCATTATTTAACTATTGAATTCCTTACTTGAAATTGATATTCTTGGAATATATTGTTGTTGAAATTAGTATTGAATTGCAAAGGTCGGGATTCCTATTGAGGAAAAGTGATAAGTTGTGAATTATCATTCTATTGAGTTATTCTTCCGGTTGTTATTGTTGAGACTTTGTGTACATTGCGGTTGAGCCGGCGGCTCCTTATTGTGAAATTCTGTTATTGTTTGGTTTCTTTGTCAAGTTGTGATATTGGGCACTTGTGGTATGATGTGTGATACGTTTTGATATTGATATGTATGCGGTGGTATAAGTTCTGGGGGTTAAAACGAATGCGGTGAAATAAGGTGGGCTTGATACGTGTGGCTAGTAGGGGAACTACTAGAAGCCACGTGGTGTGATAAGGTGGGCTAAAACACAGGATGCTATTTCGGGAAAAATAATTTTCAAAACTAAATGTAAAGGCTCCCGCAGTGATATAAGGAAAGACTATGAGTTACTTTTGTGATTTGGGACTACGAGGTGGTACCTCGGTAGTGGCCCTTGTTGATATTTCTCTATTTGCTGTACTTGTCTTTGATTTTTTGTTTCTTTAACATGTCAATTCTTGTTTCCTTTCGTGTTGTATTATCTGCCTTGATTATGTATAGTTAGCTTTTGGTAAACTCCTTATTTGTTTCATTTCCATTGTCATTATCATTATCATTATATTGTTATATATTTCGTCCTGTTCCTTATTATTTCTAGTAGGGCCTTAACCTGACCTCGTCACCACTCTACCGATGTTAATCTTGGCACTTACTGGGTATCGTTGTGTTGTACTCATGCTACACTTCTGCACATCTTTTTGTGCAGATCTAGGTACTTCCTATCGGTCCCGACACTAGTGAGCTAAGTTCACATTTGGAGACTTCAAGGTACACCTGCCCGCGTCTGCAAGCCTCGGAGTCCCCTTCTATCTCTTTTTATAGTTATCTTTCTTTACTAGACACAATTGTATAGGTATGATTTTGGTATTGTCATAGAGCTTGTGACTTGTATTAAGCTGGGTTTTGGTCTATTGTATACACACTGAGTTGTAGAAACTTCTCTTTATATATGTTGTTGAGTTTTGAGATTTTTAAATTATTCTTTCAATCACTTCCTCACATTTGTTAGGCTTACCTAGTCTTAGAGACTAGGTGCCGTCACGACATCCTACAGAGGGAAACTGGAGTCATGACGAGTTGGTATCAGAGCTCTAGGTTCATAGGTGTTACGAGTCACAAGCAGGTTTAGTAGAGTCTCGCGGATCGATACAGAGACATTTGTACTTATCTTTGGGAGGCTATAGAACTGTTAGGAGAAGCTTCACTTCTTTGATTCCTTATCGTGCAAATATTTTGACTTCGAGATTCTAAATTTCTATCTTTTTATTCTCTCACAGATGGTGAGGACACGTACAACTGGTTGGATGACCAGATATCTACTCCCCCTACTAGAGCCGTGAGAGGACAACGCTAGGTAGAGGCCGATGGCGTCCATGTGGTGCAACCAGAACACCTGCACGAGCTACTATAGAGGAGCCACCGGTAGCTCCAGTTGAAGAGCAGGCACCCGAGATGCCTGTTACTTCCCCAACACTTCAGGAGGTCCTCGCACAATATTTGAGCATGTTTGGTACTCTAGCTCAGGAAGGGTTAATCCCACTTGCTCCTGCCACATCTCAAGCAGGGGGAGGAGCTTAGACTCCCGCCTCCAGTGCCCTAGAGTAGCGGGTCTAGGTTGACCAAGTCCTAAAGGTCATACAGTAAATAAGTTTTGGCTAATGTGATAAAGATACCAACAACCGGATGCCCCAGTTTAGCCCGAGGTTAGGGCAACAACTTTTAAGGGGGAGCAACTCAGGCTCGAGAGGTACAAGAAGTACCACCCTCCTGCTTTCAGCGATTTGGCTTCAGAGGATGTCTAGGGTTTTATTGAGAAGTGCCACCGTATCCTCTGTACTATGGGTATTGTGGAGTCGAGTAGGGTTGCTTTCACTACGTTCCAGCTTAAGGGAGTGTCTTATTAGTGGTGGTGAGTGTATGAGTTGGTTAACTGGCCAAGGCAGCTTCATTCACTTGGGTTCAGTTCTCAGATATATTCTTGAGGGAGTTTTTTCCCCAGAGTCTCGAGAATGCATGACGCGCAGAGTTAGAGCAATTTGCGTTAGGGTGCTATGATCGTATCGAAATATGTAGTCCGGTTCAGTGATTTGTCCAAGCATGCACTAGCCTTGATTGCTACTGTTAGAGAGTGAGTCTGTCGATTTATCAAGGGGCTCAACCTTGGTATCAAATTTAGCATGGCCTGAGACCTGGAGATGGACATTGCATACCAGCAGGTAGTGGAGATCGCTAGGAGATTGGAGTGTATGTGGGCCCGGGAGAGAGAAGAGAGGGAGGCAAAGAGGCCTCGAGATTCTGGAACATACAGTGGTGCTTGTGCCCCAGTTGCAACCCATCATGGTAGGGGCTATGTGAGCCACCCTGTTTATTCAACACTTCTAGCTTCCAGCGGTATTCCGATGCTCATAGGCCTCATGTTCCCATTATGCACCACCATTGTCTAGTGCACCTCCTGCACGGGGTGCTTTCAATGGACAATCCAGTCGATCAGGCCCGAGCCAGTCACAGTAACCACGTCCTCCGAGAGTTTATTTTGAGTGTGGTGACACTCGTCATATGGTGAGGGATTGCCCCAAACTCAGGAGGGGTGCACCTCCACAGACTACTCAGGCTCCAGTATTCCATGGGGTCCTCAGGCCAAGGTTACCGCACCAGTTGCCACTCCACTTGCACAACAAGCTCGAGGTAGAGGTTGTTCAGGTAGAGGTCGCCCTAGAGGGGGAGGCCAGACAAGATTTTATGCTCGTCTTGCTAGGATGGAGGCAGTTGCATCCGACTCAGTCATCACAGGTATTGTTCCAGTTTTTCATAGAGATGCATCAGTCTTATTTGATCCAGGCTCCACTTATTCCTATGCGTCATCTTACTTTGCTCTATATTTGGGTGTATCCCGTGATTCTTTGTGTTCTCCTGTATATGTGTCCATACCTATGAGAGATTCTATTATTGTTGACTGTGTGTATCGATCGTGTTTAGTTGTTCTTGGTAGTTTTGAGACCAGAGCCGATCTAATATTGCTCAGTATGGGAGATTTTGATATTACTTTGGGTATGGACTGGTTGTCGCCGTACCATGCTATTCTCGATTGTCATGCCAATACTGTGACGCTGGCTATGTCAGGTTTACAACGGATAAAGTGGAAGGGTACTTTAAATTATGTTCCTAGCAGGGTTATCTCATCTCTAAAGGCTCAGCGGATGGTTAAGAAAGGGTGTAATGCTTATCTAGCCTTCGTGAGGGATATCAGTGTTGATACTCCTACTGTTGAGTCAGTTCCGGTAGTGAGGGATTATCCGATGTATTTCCAGCGGATCTTCCGGGCATGCCACCAAACAGAGATATCGATTTTGGCATTGATTTGTTACTGGGCACTTAGCCCATTTCTATTTCCCCATATCGTATGGCCTCAGCAGAGTTAAATGAGTTAAAGGAGCAACTACAAGGTTGCTTAATAAGGGCTTCATTCGATCCAGTGTGTCGCCTTGGGGTACTCCAGTCTTGTTTGTAAGGAAGAAGGATGGTTATATGCGCATGTGTATTGATTATCACTAGTTGAACAAGGTTACAGTCAAAGTCAACTATCGATCAAACCTATAAAATCTCCAATTATTCAAATGGCCAACTTTCGACAAATAGAGCCAAAACCTTCTAGGAACCTCCAAATCCTATTATGAACATATGCAAAAGTCCAAAATCACCATACAAACCTACTAGAACCATCAAATCACCAATCCGAGTTCGTCTACTCAAAAGTCAAATTTTGGTCAACTCTTACAACTTAAGCTTCCAAAAATAGAACTAAGTATTCCAATTCACTCTCAAACCTTTCCAAAACCAAACCAACCATTCTCGCAAGTCATAAATGTCAAACAAACATAGAGGAAATATCAAATAGTGGGACATGGCTCTAATACATAAAATGACCGACCGAGTCATTATATTCCTCTCTTTTAAACAAGCATTCCTCCTCAAACGGGTTTAGAATCATACCTGGAATGCTAAAAAGATGAGAATACCTGCTCTGCATATTATGTTCGGTCTCCCAAGTCTCTTCCTCGACCGGTTGACCTCTCTATTGAATCTTCACTAATGAAATCTCTTTCGACCTCAACTTTTGAACCTGCCTATCTAGAATGGCCATTGCTCTTGCTCATAAGTCAGATTCTCTTCTAACTGCATTGAACTAAAATCAAATACATGTGACTGGTTTTCATAATACTTTCGAAGCATGGAAACATGAAATACCAGGTGAACTCCCCACAAACTAGGTGGCAAAGCAATCTTGTAAGTCACCTCACCAACTCTCTCTAAAACCTCAAATGGGCCAATGTACCGAGGGCTCAACTTGTCCTTATTCCCAACTCTCATCACGCCCTTCATAGGTGAAACACTAAGAAGAACCTTTTCACCATCGATAAAAGCCACACCATGAACCTTCCTATCAGTATAACTCTTCAACCCAGACTACGTTGTACAAAGCCGCTCCTAAATTTAATTCACCTTTTCAAAGTATCACGAACCAAATATGTACCTAAGAAACTAGCCTCACCAGGCTCAAACCGACCAACTTGAGAATGACACTCCCTCCCATATAAGGCCTCATACAGAGCCATCTAGATACCTGGTTTTTGTTGTAAGAGAACTTCACAAATTGTAGAAACTGATCCGAATAGTCTCCAAAATAAATAACATAGGGTTTCAACATATCCTCAAGGAAATGAATGGTCCTATCAGACTACACATACCTCTGTGGGTGAAATGTGGTTCTAACCTCCACCTACGAGTCCATTTCTCGCTGAACAACTCTCCAAAAGTGCAATGTGAATTGGGTACCCCGATCCTAGATGATAAAAACATGCACAACATGTAAATGGACAATCTCTTTGATGTAGATCTGAGCCAACTTCCCCCTGAAGTGTAAGAAGTCATTATCGGAATGAAATGCAGAGACTTAGTTAGTCTGTCCACAATGGCCCAAGCAACACAAAACTTCCTCAAGGTCCATTGTAATCCTACCACAAAGTCTGTAGTAATCTGTTCCCATTTCTACCACAATATCACTATTTGTCAAACCACCCAGTTTTTGATGCTCATACTTGACCTGCTCACAATTTAGACACCGCGAAACATGTCTAACAATGTCTTTCTTCATCCTCTGCCACCAATAAAGCTTCTTTAAGTCTCTATACATCTTCGTAGCACCTAGATGAATAGAATACCATGGACTGTGAGCCTCCTCAAGAAGCAACTTCTACAAACCATCCATATTAGAAATGGAAATCCGACCCTAAAGTCACAATACACCATTATCACTAATGACCACCTCGTTAGCACCACCTCGCAACACCGTGTCCTTAAGGATAAAAAAATGAGGATCATCATACTGGCGAGCCTTAATGCACTCAAACAAGGATGACTGTGCAACAATAAAACAAGAACTCTACTAGGCTAAGAAATATCCAACCTCACAAAGCTATCGTCCAAAGCCTGAACATCCATATCCAAAGGCCTCTCCGCAGTTAGAATATATTCCAAACTCCCCATACTCTCCACTTTTCTACTCAAGACATCCGCCACCACATCCGCCTTACCCAGATGATACAAGATAGTGATATCATAATCTTTCAACAGCTCCAACTACCTTTGCTGCCTTAAATTCAAATCTTTTTGCTTGAACAAATGCTTAAGACTCCAATGATCAGTGTAAACCTTTCATGACACACCATACAAGTAATACCTCCAGAATCTTTTTTTGCACAATAGCTGCTAACTCTAAATCATGAACAAGATAATTCTTTTCATGGGCTTTTACTAGAATGGCGTATAAGCAATCACCCTACCATCCTGCATCAACACATAACTATGGCAGTATACATCCCCTTTCCTGAGGGCAATACCAAAATTGGAGCTGTAGTTAAAGTAGTCTTGAGCTTCTAGAAGCTCTCATCGCACTCATCAGACCATCTGAATGGAGTACCCTTCTAAATCAACTTGGTCATGGAGCTGCAATAGATAAAAACCTTCCACAAAGTGACGATAGTAGCCTGTCAAACCTAAGAAACTCCTAATCTCTGTAGCTATAGAAGGTCTAAGCCAATTTTGAACTACCTCAATATTCTCAAATCCACTTGATACCATAACTAGACACCATGTAGCCCGAGAATGCCAATCCAACCAAAACTCGCACTTGGAAAACTTAGCATACAACTTTTTTTCTCTTAGAATCTGAAGTAGAATCCTCGAATGTTGCTCGTGCTCCTCACCGCTATGAGAATATACCAAGATGTCGTAATTGAAAACAATGATAAAAGTATCTAAGTATGGTTGAAACACACTGTTGATCAAATACATGAAAGATGCTGGGGTATATGCCAAACCAAATGAGTCCATAACGAGTCCTGAAAGCTGTTTTAGGGATGTTCGAAGCCCTAAACTTCAACTAGTGATAACCCATCCTCAAATAAATCTTCGAGAACCCCGTGGCTCCTTGGAGATGATAAAACAAATCATCAATAAGAGGCAGTGAATACTTGTTCTTGATAGTGACCTTGTTCAACTACCTAAAATCAATGCACATCCTCTTAGAACCATCATTCTTCTTCACAAACAACACTAGTGCACCCAAGGAGAAACACCCGATCTAATGAATCCCTTATCAATACGAGGTAATAGATACTTGTCCTTGATAGTGACCTTGTTCAACTTCCTATAATCAATGCATATCCTCTTAGAACTATCTTTCTTCTTCACAAACAACACTAGTGCACCCTAGGAGAAATACTTGATCTAGTGAATCCTTTATCCAACAACTCCTGCAAATGCTCTTTCAACTCTTTGAACTCAGCTAGAGCCATATGGTGTACGAGAATAAATATGGGTTGAGTTCCCGACACCAAATAAATACCAAAATCAATATCCTTATCGGGTGGCATACACAGTAGGCCTATAGGAAACACATCCGGAAATTCCCTCACTACTTGGACTAAATGAATAGTAGGAGTCTCATCACTAGAATACCTAAAAAAATCCAGATATACCAAACACCCCTTCTTAAATATCCACTGAGCCTTCAGAAATGAAATCTCTCTACTAGGGATATGACTAAGAGAATCCCTCCATTCCAACCTTGGTAATCCTGGCATAGCAAATGTCATAGTCTTAGTTGATAATCAAGAATAGCATAATACGAAGATAGCCAATCCATATCCAAAATTACCTCAAAGTCTACCATATTAAGCAATAAAAGATCAACCCTAGTCTCATAGCCCCCAATGGTGGCCACCCAAGACAGATATGCAATCTACAATAATAGATTCACCAATATGTGTTTATAAATGAACAAGAATACCAAGAGAACAACGAGGCATATCCAAATAAGGAGCAAAATATGATGCCACATATGAATAAGTAGACGTTAGATCAAACAACACAAAATCATCTCTATGACCTACAGAAACCATACATGTAATCACACTATCTGAGGCGACCACCTCAGGTCTACCCGAAAAAGCTTAATAACGAGCCTGACCTCCACCTACCTAACCCCCTCCTCTAGGGGACCTATAGATGCATGTCTTCCTTCTCTAGTTGAGTTGTCAGGGGGTAATGCAATTGGTATGGGAACCACTCTCTAAGAACTCTGAGGAGTTGTTCCTCTACCAAGCACGGGGCAATACTTCCTCATATAGTCGAACTTTCCACACTCATAACAACCTCTAGCTCACTAAGGCTGCTGAACCTGAATCTGCCCTGGTGACCCGCATAGACACAAAAAGAAACCTGAATAAACGAAGCACGATACAAACTCACTGGAAAAACACTAAAAGATGATGGAACTAGAGTGCTGAAAGATGGTCGAGCCACTGCATCATGGGCTATATATTGTGTAGAATAAGATGACCTACCATGATGGCCTCTGCCAAACTGGCCCTTACCTCCAGATAAGGTGCCACCAAAACTACCAAAATGACAAAAGCTCTTATCTCTCATCATGGCCTCTCTCCCCTGACTGCAAATACGCGCGATCCTCTAAGCTATCTATACAGCCTGAAAGTAGTCCCAATCACTGACTCTCGCATCGTATCAACCTTGATGCCATAGTCAAATCGTCAATAAATTACTTCACCTTCTATGTCACGGTGGGGATCAAGAAATCAGCATGACGAGACAATTCTGTGAATCTCACCCCATACTGAGTCACTGATATACGATCATGTTGAAGATGCTCGAACTGGCCTCTCAACTCATCCCTCTTGCTGAGTGGTATGACCTCTAAAGAAAAAAGTGCAAAAACTGAGTCTAACTAAGGGGTGATGAACCCTCTAGCCTACGTAGATCATCTGCCACCATCTCCTAGCATGCCCTCTTATCTAAAATATAGTGAAGTCCACGTGATTGGACTCTACCAAACCCAAATTGCGAAGCATGTGATGACATCTGTCATGAAAATCCTTGGCATCCTCTGAATCCACCCTCGAAGTGAGGAGGATGTAATCTCTGAAACCTTTTCATCCTTTTCTGCTCCTCAGCATACATGATATGCCTAATTTCAAGTCTAGCTGTTGCAATAGGATACTCGTCACCAACTGGATATACTCCTGGTGTTTGAAATATCGATGTTGCCTGCTCCAGAGTACGGGTAACAGGGTCTGAGCTCCCCCTTTAATTTGAGATGTGGATGGGGACACTAGGACTACTCCAGCCCAAGTCAAGGCATCAATGAAGCTGACCATTTTGTCCATAGCCTCTTGAAATACTGGTGCAGCAATAAAACCCTCTAGATGCTGAGTGGGTACTGGAGCCTCAACGTGATCATCCATAATTTGATTCTCCATCTGATCAAAAGGCAGTTCTGCTGCAACTTCCCTAGCATGTCCATGGGCTCTGGTGGATGCTCCACCTCTAGCTATGACTATGTGACCCCTAGCAGGGGCCTTGGCCCTACCTTGAGCCCTACCTCTCTTGGCTATAACTGGTGGTACTTCTTCCCCCTCAACTGCTCCTGCTACTGAAGCGCGTGTTCTCACCATATATGAGAGAAGAGAAGAGGATGATTTAGACATAGGCAATAATCAATGCATGATAAGGAATCAAGAAAGGGAAAGTTCCTAAAGCCCTATAGCATCTCGCAGATACATACTGACATCTATCGATCCACAAAACTCTAGTAGGCTTGCTCGTGACTTGTGAGACCCTTAGAACTTTTTTCGATTAATTTTTATTATTTCCCATAGATTTTCATCCCCAAATCTAGGATTTCATAGAGTAGAAATAAGTTTTTTTTGGTAGAAACTTAAGATTTTGTATTTTACAGATTTAGACCTCGATTTGAGGTCGGATCTCAAAACAAATCACATATTTTAACTTGGAGATGAATGGGTAATTAGGATTTGATCTTGATTTCGGATTTCAACCAAGTGGGCTAGGGTTGATTTTTTGTTGACTTTTCCAAATATGTTGAAGATCAAACCATTTTGATACTAGAGTAGTTTCTAAATCTTGTTTTGACTTATCTGGATATTATTTGACTAAACTCGAGTGGTTTGGAGGCTTATTCTAAAAGGAAAGTGGTGTTGGATTGTTGATTTTGTTCTGGAAAGAGATAAGTATCGTGGTTAACCTTAATATAAGGGAACTAGGACGTGATTGGGTATATTTTCTATGTGTTTTTTGTGTTGGTGTAGAGTATATACAAGGTGATGAGTGTATATCCGTTGTCATGGGTTAAATCATGTAGGTGGAACTAGTTTGTTCATGCCTTTACTGATTTCATGTCTTTACATATTTTATACATTTACCTATTACATGTATTTACTTGTTTCATGCCTTTACTTGTTACATGCCTCTATTTGTTTCATGTCTATACTTGTTTCATGCCTTTACTTGTTACATGCCTTTACTTGTAACATGTCTATATTTGTTTCATGCCTTATCACCTATGCTATGTTGGATTGTATGATCACTTAATTGTTCACGTGTTAATGACCTTGTTTGAGTTCTTGTTGAGTTATATGAGTGATATTAGCTCTTGGATATGGGATTTCCACTACTCCTTGTTCATGTTCATCTTTTCCTTAATGAATTATGCGTATCTATTCTCCTCGATATCATATTATGAATCTCTCCATGTTTGGTTATTTGTTGGATGTTTCTGTATGGATTGGTATTTATGTTAGATAGGGTTGCCACTGCAATATTGCTATGATAATGATCGGGTTGCTCGTTGCAACAATAATATGGCCATGGAATAAGGTTGTTGCCACAATAGAATTTTTTGTATGTTGGATCGGGTTGTGCAACACAACGTAGATGTTATGAATTTTGGTGTTAGTTTGTGATATATTCTTCCTTTGTTGGTTTTGGATATGTTTTTCATGGATATTGTTTCTTACCCTTTGATTTGAACTGCAGAAAAGATTTTGGTTGTCTTATTCAATAAACATAGTTATTACTTCTGTTATTGGATCCTTTTATTATTTTCTGCCTTTATTCCTATTATATTTATTGTTATATCTCTTGCCATATCTATTTCTTATTAATTGTATAGGTTTATGGTAAGTGTCTTATCATAGCCTCATCACTGCCTCATCCAGGTTAGGCTTGATATTTTATATTTGGTCGTCTGTACTCATACTACACTTCTACACTTCTTATGCATATTCGGACATTGGTGCTAGCAGAGTCCTGAGAGGTGCTTAGATTCTACCGATAAGTCACTCGAGGTAGAGGTGCATACTTGTCCGTAGGCCTTAGAGTCACCTTTCCATTATCTCCATTATTATTTATTGTATATGAAAATATTATATTCCTTGCGACTTTGTATTTAGTGCTCTTAGTAGCTCATGCACTATGTGATACCAAATCTTAGGGAATAGACTAGACAGTATTGGTTTTAGACTTATAATGTATTTTTCAGCTTTCACTCTTTATCAATATTGAAATATTATTAACTATTAGCCTTGCTTCTTAATTTATTGTTAAGTGTTGGCTTGCCTAGCAAGCAGTATGAGGTTCCATCATGACCTTTTGTTTGGGATTTTGGGTTGAGACAAGTAGGTATAAGAGTATTAGGTTGCATAGGTCTCACTAGTCGTGAGCAAACTATGTAGAGTCCTGAGGATCGGTATGGAGATGTCTGTACTTTTCTTTGATAGGCTATAAGGCTTTTAGAAACTTCCCTTTCTTTCTTCCTCTACCATGCAGTTTTATTCAATCCTAAAGTTCAAATCGTTACTGTCTATTGTCTCACAAATTATGAAGAGACGTGCTTCAGCCACAACATAGTAGGAGCCAAATCCCCAGGCTGTAGCCATTACTAGGGGTAAAGGCTAGAGTAGGGGTATGGGCAAAGTCAGAGTCCATCCTAGAGCACGTACAACAGCACATGCAACTACTCACTCTCATGCTAAAGTAGCATCAGTCGAGGCTCAGATAGCTCCATACGATGAGATTCCAGTTCAGGATGAGCCAGTAGGATCAACTTAGGTTCTAGAGAGGTTAATCACTACCCTAGTACTTCAGGACGCCTTGGTTCATAGGGTTGGCGTTATGGAGAGCATGGTTCTAGAAGGTGTGCTCCTTATGGCACCAGTTGCCTCTCAGGCTAGTGTAGGAACTTACGCTCGCTACTCACACTTCAGAGCAGATGATACATGTGTATCAGACCCTAGGGGTGCTACCAGTTGGGGTGGTTCAGCCCAGTGTTTCCACATAACCTAAGGTTAGGCCTGTGATATCAGCTAATGAGCTAAAGAGGATGGATAGGTTCTAGAAGTTATTTCCTCCCCACTTTAGTGGTGCGCCTTCAAAGGGTCCTAGGAGTTCTTGGACCGATGTCATGAAATGTTGCGCAATTTGGGACTAGTTGAGTCCAATGGAGTTGATTTCACCGTCTTTCATATCCATGGTTTGGATAAGAAGTGGTGGCAGACCTATGAGATGGGCAGACCAAGAGGGTCACCCCCTCCTACTTGGGCCTAGCTATTCTTGGAGATGTTTATCCTCCTCGCTCATAGAGATAAACTACATGGCCAGTTTGAGCACCTTCAGTAGGGTGGTATGAAAGTCACATAGTATGAGATAAGGTTTATGGATTTTTTTCATCATGCAGCTATCCTAATCCCTACTAAGAGGGAGAAGGTGTAGAGATTCAAAGAGGGGCTTGCTTATGGTATTAGATTTCAAATAGCTAGGGACGCCGAGACTAAGACTTCATTTACTCAGGTGGTTGAGATTGCTAGAGGATTGAGCAAATTCGTTTGGGGGGAGGGAGAGAAAGAGAGAGAGGGAGAGGTAGAGAGAGAGACGACATCTAATAAGATGCCTCGTCATTTTGGTAGTTACAGTGGTTCCTCATTTAGAGGCAAGGGTTCTTTTTGTAGAGTTCATTCTATTAGGCTAGTCTAGTCAGCACTCGATGTTCTAATAGTACTTCAGGTGGCAGAGGTTCTTTTGGTAGAGGTCATTCTATTAGGCCAGTCTAGTCAATCATTATAGGTAGTATCTCAATCGGTTATTGAAATGCTTCGGTGTTGCTTGATTCGAGTTCTAATTATTTATATATGTCTTCATATTTTACATCGCACTTGAGTATGCCTCGTGACTCTCTTGATATTCATGTTTTTGTGTCTACACCGGTTGAGGATTCTATAGTAGTAGATCAAGTGTATATGTCTTGTGTTGTTATTATTAATGTTTTTGATACTATAGTTGATCTCTTGTTGTTGGATATTGTGGATTTTGAGGTTATTCTTGGTATGCTGGATATGATAGATTTTGAGGTTGTTCTTGGTATGGACTGGTTTTCCCTCGATCATGCTATCTTGGATTTTTCCGCCAAGATTATGACTTTTGTAGTGTCGGGGTTGCCTAGATTAGAGTGGAGAGGGACCCTTGGCCATTCCACGAGTAGGGTGATTTTTTTTAAGGCTCAACATGTGGTGGAGAATGGGTTCTTAGCATATTAGTTTTACATTCAACATTCTAGTGTAAAGGTTCCTTCTATGGACTTAGTACTGGTACTGAGAGAGTCTTCGAAGGTGTTTCCTAGCAGATTTATAGGCATGCCACTCTATAGAGATATTGACTTTTTCATTGATTAAGTTCTAGGCACTCAACCCATTTCTATCCCAAAATACCGTATGACTCTAGTTGAGTTGAAGGAATTGAAGGAGAAGTTGTAGGATTTGCTTGATAAGAGATTATTAGACTGAGTGTTTCTCCTTGGGGTGTGCTGTTGTTATTTGTGAAGAAGTGGGATGGTTCTATGAGGATGTACATTGATTTAAGACAGTCGAACAAGGCTGCTATCAAGAATAAGTATCCACCGCCTCGTATTGATGATTTATTTTATCAACTTCAAGGTGCCAAGGTGTTCTGTAAGATTGATTTGAGATATGCGCTATCATCAGGTGAAGATTAGGGCTTCTGTTGTCCCTAAGATAGCTTTTAGGACTTGTTATGGTCATTATGATTTCTTGATGGTGTAATTTTTTTTGACCAATGCTCCTTCGGCCTTCATGGATTTGATGAATTCAAGCTATTTTGATTCCATTATGATTGTATTCATTGATGATATTCTGGTTTACTCTCGTAGTAGAGAGGATCATGAGCACCACTTTCAGATTGTATTTAGACTTTGAAGGATCGTCGTCTTTATGCCATATTTTTAAAGTGTGAGTTTTGGTTGGACTCAGTTGCATTCTTAAGTAATATTGTGCCTATTAATAGTATCAAGGTTGATCTCAAGAAGATTGAGGCAGTTCAGAATTATCCTAGATTACTTCAGCTATAGAGATTTGAAATTTCTTGTGTTTGGTAGGCTACTATCACCACTTTGTTGAGGGGTTTTCATCTTTTGCAGCTCTATTGACCAAGTGGACTCAGAAGGGTGCTCCTTTCAAAATGTAAAGGCAATTCTGAGATAAGTCAAAACTACTAACACCGCTTGCTAGGCAAGTTCACACACAATAGATAAATAAGAAGAACTATTATAAAAGACTCACAATAGAATAATAACATAATGTAAAGGCAATTCTGAATAAGCATATTAAGACAAAATCCAACAACTAGCGTAAACCATCCCAAGATGTGGAGTCACAAGTACACGAGTTTCTAGATTAGACTAAATATAATATTTTGAAAGAAGTAAAACATTGTCTGAGAAATAGAAATTGTACAATACAAATAGAAAAGTGACTCTAAGGCCTGCAAACGAAATGAAGCTCTACCTTGAATCACCATTTGGTAACCGCTAAGTACCTCCTAAGACTCCTCTAGTACCAATATCTGAATCTGCACAAGAAGTGTAGAAGGGTGTACAAGTACAACCGACCTAATATACTCAGTAATTATTGAGCCTAACCTCACCGAGGTAGTGGCGAGGCTAAGACAAGACACCTATGATAAACATGTGTAGTTATATATCAAACGTAAAGAAATAACAAGTAACAGATCAAATATAATAATGGGATAGGGTCATATTAAAGGGACAATGATCGAAAATATCAAGTAAAGTATCACTAAGTACACCTCTTTCCAAGTAAATAACGAAGACACAAGCCAAGTCAAATTTCAAATATCAAAGTTAAGAGCAATGGAATCAACCAAATCACACAACATCACCTTTCATGCTTTTACTCTCATCCTCACATAATGGTAATGAAGGAAGTATACGACATCACCCTTCGCGCTTTTACTCTCATCCCCACATGCAAAATAATATAAAAGCCAGTGCACGACATCATCCTTCGTGCTTTTACTATCTTTATTACAGAATAAAATAAAAGCAATCGCACAACATCATCTTTCATGCTTTATCCTCACGTTCACTAAAGCAAATAGACTCGGTTCTATCTTATTTCCCCCAAATAAAGGTTAACCAAGACAATTACCTCTATCGAAACACAATCAACAATCCAACACGCCTTTTCCTTTAGAACAAGCCTCCAAACCAATTAAATCTAGTCAAATATCTTTCAAACAATTAAGAATAAGCTTTAGAAACTACCCACAAATGAAAAAGGTTCAATCATTATTAAAATTGAAAAAGTCAACGGGACCACGTGATTGAAATTCGAAATTAGAATCAAATCTCGATTACACATTCACCTTCCGAGTCCGGATATGTGATTTGTTTCGAAATTCAACCTCAATTTGAGGTCTAAATCTCAATTTTATAAAATCCCTAAATTCTACCCAAAACTCCCAATTTCTACTTTGAAATTCAGAGATTTGATGATGAAATTCATGAAAAGGTAATTGAAATAGATTAAAAACGAGTTAAAGTTACTAACCTATGAGTTTCAGAAGAAATTGCCCTCCAAAAATAGCCTCTAGGAAGTCTAGGATTCAAAAATGGTGTAAAATGAGCTAAGTCCCAAAATTCCCAACCTTTTACCCAGCTGTAGATGTCGCAATTGCAAACTCTTGGATGAGTTTCAATGCGTCGTTCCCAAAAGCAAACCAATGTTCACGAAAGAGAACAACTTTTGAGCCCATTAATTGCCGCATTTGCGATACATACCTCGCATTTGCGAAAACCTACCAATCGCAAAAGTGATATGCTATCTAGCCCAATCTCCAGTCACAATTGCGACTCATCCATCGCAAAATGCGATACGCCCCACATCGCATATGCGGCCATTTCTTTGCAAAAGCGAAGTACCAATCCCTAGTCCTATATTGCAAATGCGAGTCTTACATCACAAATGTGAGGCTTGCAATTTCGAATTGGTCTTTGCAAATGCGAGACCTAAAGGCAATTCACACCAACAATTCATCAGCAGTTCAAAACTTCTCACAACACATCGAAACTCATCCAAGCCCCTGGGATCTATTCCAAATATTCACACAAGTGTAATAATATCATACAAACTTGCTCACTAACTCAATCATCAAAATAACATCAAATATCAAGAATCATTCATTAAAACACAAGATTTTACTTCAAACCTCATTTTTCTAACTTTTAACATAATGTGCGAAATGGACTTGGGTCACTGGGATCCCAACCAAACATGCGTACAAGTAAAAAATATCATACGAACCTACCAGAATCGTTAAAACACAGATCCGAGGTCATTTAACATAAATTTGACCATGGTCAACTCTAGTCACTTTTAATGCCAAAAATCACATTTTCTTAAAATTTCACATATAAACTTTTTGAAAAACTATACAGATCACGCACACATGTCATAATTCATCAAAGTGAGCAATGAAAAGTCTCGAAACATAGAAAATTATGCTACTACTCAAAATGATATCGGGTTGTTACAGATAGCTGGGCGGATCTTCAAGCACGACACGATCTTCCTTTGATAGCTTGATTGATAATCCAAGCGGATTTTTTTGCCTTGATGATCTTCTGCTGATTTTCACTTTCCTTCTTTGGGGCTTATGAATTGCTTCCTTAGATGATCTTCTATTAGGCATGATCTATGGCTGATTTGAACCTTCCTTCTCTGAGCATTATAGATTGTCTTTCTTTCTTGTCGCCTTATTTTGCTTCTGGAATATTATTTGAACTTGGATACCTACAATAAGAATAATGTCATTTCTCATCATTGAAACTGTAAGGCCCCGAAAAATTTTGCTAAGTAAATTAAGGTTTTGTGGTACCAAGGTAGGCTAATATATTGTATTTTCGGAGTTTTTGGGCTGAAAGAAGTGTTGGGAAGTTGAAAATTTTTGGCCTGGCGAGGCCAGGTTTGTAGCACGCTAGACCAGGCTTTAGCGTGGTGAGGCCAGGTTTGAAGCACGCTAGACTAGGCTTTAGCCTAGCGAGGCTAGGTCTGTAGCACGCTAGACCAAGCTTTAGCCTGGCGAGGCCTAGTCTGTAGCACGCTAGACCAGGGTATATAGCCTGGCGAGGCCAGGTCTGTAGCCTGGTCCTGAACTTCTGAGTATCCATTCTTCTATCACTATAACCCAACCCAACTTCATTAAATACACGTAATGGGTCATTTTTGAGCAGAAACTTGATGCTTTAGAGTGAGAGAAGGATTCTTAGAGTGAGAAAGTGATCTTCACCAAATCATCCTTCAATTCTTACCCAAATCTTTGAAGATTAACAAATAAAACACACTAGATCTTCATTCTTCAGGTAAGATTCTACACCCTAACCCTTAATTTCGAATTCTATCTAAAAGATGGGCAATTATCAAGAAAGTTCATGGGTATTGGAGTTGTTATCTTGCTTACATGTGTTATCAACGGGTGTAGGAACATTGTTGAGCCAAAAATGGTGAAGGATGGGTTGTGTGTTGATAAAATCCTCTATAAAAGGACCTTAGAGACTTAATGCACACCTAGTGTTTGATAGAATGCTCAAATGAGCTAGAATCACGACCATCTTCCTAATTTTATTTCAAATTGTTATATTTCCAAAATAGATTAAGGTTGCTAAGAATTCTGGAACATTGTAGAGTTTAAGGAAGCTCAATTGAGGTATGTATGGCTAAACTCTCTTCTTCTTAGAATCGAACCCCTGGTGTTCGAGTATTTGGTGTAAGTTCCTAACTTGATCATACTAGAATTGACTGCCTTAATGTGTTGTGTTGAAAGATTTATGTTTAATAATTGCTCTAAATGTTTATCGTGTCATCATGCTATTTGAGAATGTATTTGAAATGAGGAATATGTGTTGAGAAAGGTTAAGAATTTATGTCAAGAGTCGAATAAATCTTGCTAACCTAACTTGTATGAAAAGCCTCCGTGTGATTAAGATTTTCCAAACTTTTTCCCGTATGTGTGCAATGCCTTATATGATAGGACTTATTAACGTGGATGATACTATTATTTGAATGTATAAAAAGGGAAAGATTTGAATTGTAAGATACGACCAAGTGCCAAGAACGACTTAATAAATGAGGCTAGTCGTTCCATGTAATGAAAGATGGGAAGGAAATGTAAATTGAGTTGAACAATTGAAAGGATGATGTCTCAAGTGAGATGGCCTAGCCGATCGGGCCGTGATCGGACACCATTCCGCACATGTGGTAGTAATTGTGCTGGATTAATTAATTGAAATTGTGGATACAGTTGATGTCTTAAATGAGATAACCTAGCCGATCGGTCCGAGATCGGACTCCGTGTAGGAACACGGTGGTATTGTGGATTGTGGCACATGGCACTAAGATTATCAACCTAATAAGATGAAAATTGAACCGGAAACTATGTGATCCTTACTTGATGTTTTGCATTTGTTTGAAGCTCTTATTGTACATTATGACTGCTTCCCCTTTGTTTCATTGTTCGTTCTATTAATATTGGTGTTTATCTTTACATACTAGTATTATTCGACAGTACTAACGTCCCTTTTGCCGGGGGTGCTGCATCTTTAAATGGATGTAGGTGGTTCTATAGAAGACACTGTTGATCAAAGCTAGTGGCGCGCCCTCTTTCCAGCTGACTTAGTGAGCCCCACATCATATCGGGGTCCTATATCTTTTGTATCTTATGTTCACCTTCTTATCATATTTTGAGGTATAGCTGGGGCCTTGTCGCCTGCACTTTTGTAGCACTTTCTTTTATATCTGCTTAGAGGCTCTGTAGACATTGATGTGGGTTGTATATAGGTGTTGGGAAGGTCAATGAATTATGTTGTGCTTTGGATTTCTTTTTCACTAAATCGTAAGGTGTATGTACCTTAAAACTTAACAATGAGGTACCTAATGAATCGGCTTAGTATTGTACTTGTATGATCTCCTATTGTCTAATTGATGAAATCATGTCTTCTCTTGATCGTAAGTGAGTCAGGTAGAATGTGTCTAACAGGCTTGCTCGGCCGGGTTCACTCGGTTGAGCGCCGGTCGTGCTCCCCGAGCTTGGGGCGTGACAAAAACATAGATCTAACATTAACTATATTCAATGTATAAAATGTAAAATTTAGATAATTAGTTTAACATATATATATTTGGTCGGAAAGATTACTAATATATATTAAGCATTGGAAAGAGTTATATGGAGTGTATTGCTGAGGGCATCGTCCGAAGAGTTAAACATACTAGTACTATCTAGAGCTAAGTTACTAGCTAGTGCTAAGGTTTTATCCGCAGTGGGATTATTACAAAAAGTCGGGGGGGGGGGTAACCAAGTGCGTGCATTAGGGGTTACAGATGACGATGATGGTGGATGAAACACCTCGGGTTCATTCAAAATACAAGTAGTAACAAGTCTTGTGTGTAATATTTGAGAATCTATGACCAAAATAAGTTTTTAATAGTTTTGAATTATATAATCAATAATTGTAAAATATAACTTAGAGACCCATTTGTCCAAGTTGTCAAAAACTGCTTATTTTGAAAAGTACTTTTTTCAGAAATGCTTTTTTCAAAAATACTTTTGAAAAATAATAATTTATGCATGGCCAGTTCATTTAAGAAGTACTCTTTGCAATATTTGGTAAACTAGATGTGTTTGGCCAATCTTTTGAGTGTCAAATTACCAAAAAGAATAATACCAAGGTCTTATAATTATTTTGAAGAGAAAAATGAACTTAAATTTTTATCGTAAGATACTTTTATTATTTTTTATTTTGTTAAATTAAATAATAATAAAAATATAATCTAAATATACATATTAATGATTTAAATAAATGCAACATATATAGTTATACCAAAGCATATAATATTATCTAGTATAATTACTTATTGTCATCATTCAGTATGAATTAGAAGTCTATTCCACAAATTACTATATACTGATAATCTACCATGAAATAATAAGCAAAGTCACTCACACATGATAATTTTTCTCAACAATTTCATCTTTAATTCTATCACACAACACCTCCTTATTAGTAGAACACTTGCCTTGTATTTCTAAAGGAATACCTGAAGGCCCATCTCCTTCCTCTACTTCTGCAGCAATGTCTTCATTAGCGTAATAATTAAATTCCTTATCCGTGGAAGAATATCATCAAATAAAATTATATATAGCCATGGTAGTAACAAGATGATTCTGAATGTCAAACTTGAAAGATGGAATTGAGCATAAAATAGAAGTTAAATATACAAAAAATTATTGTTTTCAACAAAAGAAGTTAAGTATGTTAAAATTCAAATTCAGAAAGAGTAACTAATTATTAACAACACATAATACATTATTGTAATGACCCGACCAATTATTTTGAGCATTTGCACTTCGTTCGGTAGTTTGAGGGCATGAGTAGCTCCGTATGATGGATTATGACTTGTATATATCGTCAGTTTTGGTTTCATGTTATCCAGAATTGATTTGGAAGGATGAATTTCTTGATTGAAGCTTTAAGTTGGAAGAGTTGACCAAATTTGAATTTTTAGTATTCGACTGCGGATTGGAGTTTTAATGGTTCCGTTAGGTATAGATGGTAATTTTGGACTCGGGCATATGCCCAGATTTGCATTTGGATGTTTCTAGAAGGTTTCGACGCTAATTGGCAAAAATTGAAAATTTGAAGGTTTGGAAAGTTCATAAGTTTGCCCGAGAGTTGAATTTGATGATATCGGATTCGGATTGTGGTTATGGGAATCAGAATAGCTTTGTTATGTCATTTGGATCTTGTGTGAAAAATTTGAGTTCATTCCGGGTTGATTTGATATGTTTCGGCACGAGTTTTGGAAGTTGAAGATTCAAAGTTCATTAAGTTCAATTTGAGCTGTGATTCATCGTTTTGAAGTTGCTATGTATGATTTGAGGCTTCAATTATGTTCGTATTGTGTTTTAGGACTTGTTGGTATGTTTGTATAGGGTCCCGGTGACCCCGGGTGTGTTTCGGGTGAGTTTTGAACAAGTTTAAGCATTTCGGCTCTTTGATGATGTTCTGGAGCGAGTGAAGTGCGTAGGGCACATGTTGGAATGCTAAGGCAAAACCTCATGTGTGTACCATAGAGGAAATGTGCGGACCGTAGAGGAAATGTGCGGACAACAGAAATCCTCTTGTGGCCGCAGAAAGGAGAATCTGAAGGTTGATGGTGTGACTTTGGATGCTTATATCTTAATCTATAAGGAATTTGAAGATGATCTAAAAACGAGAAATGTAGCCCTTTGAGTCTAGTTTCCAGAAAGGTAAACCATTCATTATTTGGACTTTTGTACAGAATGTTATGGGCAATTTTTGAAGCCTGGTAATGCAGTCATTATTGAAGTGCGACCTTACAATTTGGAATTGCGGCCGCAGAATCTGGAATGTGCAGTCAGTACAATGGGAGGTCAGATTTTGTACTATATAAACGAGGGTTAGAGCATTATTTCATATTTGGAATTTGGGAGTTCGGTTTGTGGCAATGTTTCATGGATTTTTCAAGAAATTCATCGGGGTAAGTGATTCTAACTCGGATTTTGTTAATATACATGGATATATCATTGTTTTCATTATTTAATTAGTAGTATTTTGAGATGGAAATTTGGGAAAAATTGTAGAAACTTCATAAAGTATAATTTGAGGATTTGAAGGTCGAGTTGTCATCGGATTTGACTAATTTTGGTATGGTTGGACTCGTGGTTGAATGAGTGTTCGGGTTTTGTAACTTTCATCGGATTCTGAGGTGTGGGCTCGGGTTTTGAGTAGACATTTTGACTTTTGATTAAGCACTTAGAATTTTCATTTGGAATTGTTTCCTTGGGCTTCATTTGATGCATTTGAGTTGCTTTTGGCTAGTTTCGAGTCGTTCGGAGGTTGTTACGCGCGAGATGACATTTTTGGGAGCATCGTTTGTCTTGCTCGGTATTGAATTTGGCTTGTTCAAGGTAAGTAACAATTCTAAACTTGGAGTTGAGGGTATGAACCTTGATTATACGAGTTATGTGAATTGTTTGGAGGTGACGCACATGCTAAGTGATGGGCGGTGGGCGTGCTTCGTAGAAATTAAGACTCAATCGATTTTGTAGAGTTGTGTAGTCAATTAACTTGTTATTTTTCATGTATCTTCCACGTGTTAGAGAAATTGAGTTATGACTCATGTTAGAAATCATGCTTAGGCATATGCTGTTACTATTGCGACCTACTGACATCATTTCTGTTGTCGAATTATATGTTTAAATTAAAATTTTTTGCTCAATCATATTCATTAATTGCATATCATATCATAGTCTCTGTTATTATTTATTGGTACACCATATCATCATTTTGGGCTATTTTCATGACATTGTGAGCCCGAGAAACTGGAGAGATTGATAACTAAGTGAGGCCGATGGCCTGATTGTGAGGATATTTATGGGATCGGGCTGCATGCCGCAATAGGCCATATTGGCTTTATATATTTTATTATATTGTATCGGGTTACACGCTGCATCATTTTTTTATTTATTCATGCCCAGATCTGGCTTATTATAGCGCTTGGGCTAAAGGAGTCCCTCCAGAGTCTGGACCCCACACAGTGAGCACAGTGGATATTATATTTTTAATGGAGTTCCCTAGGCATGGAGTTGCCATATATGTTCGCATTTGGGATTGAGTTCCCTTGGTATGGAGTTGCGCTATACATTATATTTGGGATGGAGTTTCCTGGGCATGGAGTTGCCCTATACATTTGTCGCGCCCCTTTTTTCTAAGGCGAAATCGGGTCCATGACATTTGGGAGGACAACTCGTTCCCTCTTGGGAATTGGGTTTTTTGGGTTGAAGAGTCGCCACCTAATGAATAAAGTGCATTAGGACACTAAAGAAGAGTTCGAGTTGGAAAACCAGAGTTCAGGTAAGGGCTAGAAATTATCTCGAGGGGAAGGTGTTAGGCACCCCCAAGATCCACTAGTGTGGTTCCCGGCTATGTTACAATTGTGACTTTGAATAACAAGTAAGCAAATAGAAGTCTCAAGTAGAGGGGGGTTTTCACATAATATTGCAAGCAAGTTGAGAGCTTGACGAAAGTAAAGAAAGTAGAATTTAAAGAAATAGTTTGAGAATAAAATAAACAAATAAAGGAAAGGGGGTCCTAGGTTTACAAATAATATGGATCACATTAATTCAATACCCGGTAATCACTCCTCAAAAGAGGAGCTACACGTGGTATTAGCGCACCGGTCATCATATCCATATCTACCCTTCCAACCCGTTTAAGGTATTAAAGCGCGGAATAGTATCGTTTCTTATTGCATGCTATAACTCGTCCCAATCGTATCAGTCCCGGAGGCATTTGAGACTACTAATACTAAAGGGGAGGGAGTTGGGGCTTTTCAGAGTTTTAAAAAGGATAAAAAGTCTAGGCTACAAACAAAACACATCAACAATTAGGGGAAAAACAAATAGCAGTTAAGGCTCAAACAAGCCTCCTCACCCAGAGGAGAAAATATATAGCATGACTTCAAATATTGGTTATGGTCTGAATTAAAGCGTTAGGACAGGCTGATTTATCACATATTTCTCAGATGAGGAGTCCGAATTAGCCTTGTCTGATTGTAGTTTATCAAAACTGACACAGTTAATTGATCACCTAATGGTTTGCCTAGGTGAGACTTATAGGCATGACATCTAACAACACTGATTTTAAAGAAAGGATTACTGGTTTTATAAACAAGAGTTCAGTAGATTGTAAACAATATTACTACTGATTTTAAACTCAAAGATGGAATAGCGAAACTGATTCAATTGATTACTCCTATAGGCATGATCTCTAAGCGTTATTGGTTTTTAAACGATTGCAAAAATGCAAGAGTCCTATAGGCATGATATTTAGAATGAAGTTGATTATTATTAAACCTATAATTGTTTGCCGATTGACATGTATATGCAGAAGTGCAAAAACACTATGATCATGATTTCTATATGCAGAAATGCAGAAACTTAGAAACAGGATTTCTATATACAGAAATGCAGAAACCTAGATACAGGATTTCTATATGCAGAAATGCAGAAACCTAGATATAGGATTTCTATATGCAGAAATGCAAAACTTATAGGCATAATTTCTAAGATGCAGAAATTTATAAGTAACCTATAGGCATGCTGTTTATGTGAATGCAGGAATCAGAAAATCCTATAGGCAAGTTATCTACACCTTTGCATACATTCATCCCATCCCTTTCCACTAGCCATCCCCAATAGTTATTACAAATTATTACAGACCCGAATAACTCAGAAAAGAAAAGGTAAAAATTACATTAGATGTTCCAGCTACAACCAAACAGCCTAATTCAGACTCAAAGTTCAACAATATGAGATAAACTAACTTCCAGGATCGGATTTCCAAAAGCCTTTCTCATACTTGGGATGTGTCAAAGTTCCTAAGAGTCTCAAAGGGGCTCCGGGCAGTGCTTACACCCCAAACACATTGCAGAATTAAGATCATAGTGCAGTGTGGAAGGGCTAGCCCTCAGATGTCCAAGTTCAGAGGGAACTCAAGGTCCCAAAGCAAGGCTCATAAGAGGGGGCAGAACTTAAGAGTCTAAGAGTAAGTGTAAGTGTATAGGGAGGGGGGATCAGGGAAAGCCATGGCAGGCTGGCAGTCATGCCCTGCAATTGGGAGTGCTGGCACACCCCAAACAAGTCTGTCAGCCAAAATTGGGAGTTAGGATCCATTGAGGATCAGGTTTGGACCTAGACAGTAATTTGGATACTACTAGGCCATGAACCTTAACTCAAACACATAGATGGGAATCGGGGTAGGGATTCATAATAGAAAACAGATGCAAGGAAAGAACACACATAGTTAACATTAATCATGAATAACAAAGTAAACAGGATTGCAGAAAACTGTAAATAAACATAGAGGGGTGAGGTAGGAAAGCTAAATTAGAACATACCAGTTTCAGGGAAAACAAACAAGTAAAAGTAGTCTTGAAAAAGCCAAGTTACAAGCAAAAGTTCCAAAAGATCCCAGAAAAGAGCAAAATGTTGTAAGAGTATTGAACTCAAAGAAATAAAGTGTGTAAGTAAGTTGAAAGTATTGATCTAAAAATTTGAGGTATTGAACTCGAAGTGGTGTCATAAAAGTGCAGAAGGGTAATCCTTTTTATAGTGCAGAAAATGAGTAAGAAAGGTAAGGAAATAACTTTGAAATCAGTCTCATATGATCTCCTTCAGTTAAGGGATTTCATTTCAAACGGGTAGAATACAATTGAGGAAAGAAATTTGATTACAATCTTTTCACAATAGCATAAAAAGGGTAAATACATAGAGTTTATTTAAGGAAAAAGTCCATTGGTACTTGGTTTGTAAAGAAAAAGGAAAGAGAATCAATCAGACAGCCAGTAAAATCAACATTATAGGCTTAGTTCGAATGAACCAAGTCAGGAATAGGTAAAGAGGGTTCAATTAAAGGAAATCAGTAACAATCAGTCAGGACTTATTAAAAGGAATTCGAAATCAATCAATTTGTTGGTAAAGACCTTTTGAAAGAAGAGTTCTCATATATAAAAGCACACAAACATGTGAATCAAGAAGTTTATTTAGAAGAGAGTTTAATCAAAGAGAGGTTCAGAATCATAAGCAAGAAAGGCTGCAAGTCCCGTTTGTAGAATCACAATGAGTCTGAGAGTCCAGGGTCCCAAAGTGGAACCCTAATTCAAACACAAAAATCAAAATTGCCAAAGGAAACCCTAAATACTAGGGTTTCAAGATGAATCAGACAATAGAGATGAGAAGTCAAGCCACTCGATAGAGGCTCAGAAGTCTTTTCCAAAGACTTATGATAAACAAACAGACACGATACATAGTTAAGAGCATGGAGAACACGTTTTGAGAAAAAGAAAACTCAGAACTTAAACAAGTTCAGAAGAAAAAGTGATATAAACTTAGGCAAAAACAGATGAATCATGCTTAGTAAGAACACAAACATAGACCAGTAAAGCCAACAACATCAAAGAACTCACAGTAAACACATATAGTAGAAGAGTAAGGAAAACATAACACGGATTAACATGTGAGTAGAGGAGTAACGTGTATAGTAGAAAAAGGAAGTAGAAGAACAGTACATGCATAGTAAAAGAAGTCATACGAGCATAACACATACACACACACAAAGAAAGAACAAAAAGAATAAGAAAGATGCTTTTGAAAAACCTTTCAGAAACCCTAAATCAAAATTAAACGATTTTGAAAAGAGAATTTGGGGAAAACCTTTAAAAAGTTCAATAGAACATAGACATTTTCCAGATCTAAGAATATAAGCAAGTAAAGAACCTCGGACAGCTTAGGGTTTCAGAGAAAACTCTAGAAATGAGAAAGGTCTTGAGGAAAGTCAGATCCTAAGACGAAAATACTCATATTTCTTGAACATGCCGGGGATAATTGCCGGAGAAGCCATAGATCTACAGATCTAAGAAGGATCTGAAGAGAGACATTGAAGTCGGGCTTCAAAACCTTGAATAGTTTAGGTCTGATGGTGAGAAAGGATGAGTACAGACCATCCATGGCCGGAGACGCCATAGATTTTGGTGGAAACATGGTGAGATAAGGTGGGAGACGATTAGGGTTCCAGAGAGGCTCGAGAGGATTTGAGAGACGAAGGGGTTCATAGGCGGCATCTCAGGTGAAATGAATTAGGTCAAGGGGGCTTGGGAATTAAAAAGGAAAGGGTGAATTACGGCCGTTGATCAAAATGATCAACGACCTGGATCAAAGGGGAGCCGGGTGGTTTTTTTAATCGGGTCAGGGGTCGGGTAATTTGGGGATTGGGCTGGTCTAATTTGGGGGCGGAATTGGGTCAAATTGAGGGCTAAAATTGAAAGGTGAAAGGGCTGTAATTGAAATATAAATGGGCTAAGTGTTAAATAGCCTACTTTCCTTTTTATTTTATAAAAATAGTAATAATAATTTTAAAAGTAAATTAAAAACTTTGAGCCAGCAAATACTATATAAATATTAATTTAAAAATACTGGAAATAATTTTATAATTATAAAATGCTACTAATCGTGAAATAGGCTATAATTGCAATTACATGCAATTTAGCTTAAAAATACCAAATAGATTTGTAAAAAATATACTAAAATCACATTAATTATATTTTGGTGTAAATATAAGAATAAAATAAGTTATTCACCAAAATGATATTCTTAGGAATAATTATTGGATTTTGTACTGCTAAAAATAAATAATAAATTGATTTTAAAATCTTAAAAATTAGGAAAAATACCAAAACTCTTGGGCATGCTTATATATGTATGTACATGCTATTTTGAAAGTATTTTGTATATAAAAATACATAGAAAAAAATTGGGTATCTACAGCTGCCCCTCTTTACCCGGGAAGGATGAAAGAGTTGTCGGGTAAAGATATGATGGCCAATTTTGACCGAATGAAATAATTTTGAAGAGATTTGATCGAGCTCTGGTTTTTGAGCTGCCTACATATCCCTGGTATTACAGGAATCAGGCCATATGTAATTCGGGATCCATCGGCGAGTATGCCGATGGAGATTTTCGAAAAGCGGACGCGGTGTTCAGGTTGAGAAAGGATGGTCAGAGTCTGATAGGCTGCGGGAACTGCAGCGGGATCGCTCCTGCTGAGATGGCCGTTGCTAGCCGGTGTACCTGCGAATGAACAATACCAGCATATATATATTGTGCATAAATTTAAACGTGATGCAAGTTCCCGTTGGACCGTGAATGCTGTGTTTGGACGGTTAGGATGACGTCCTCAGACCATGATGTCCTGGGCCATGAAGCGTATGATAAAGGATTCGTAGGCTATGAAATGATGTTCTCGGGCTATGAGGATGATGCCTCCGAACCATGATGCCTTTGAATAATGATATGCAAAAAGATAAAATGGGGTCCTCAGGCCATGGCATGGCGTTCTCGGGCTATGAAAATGGTGCCTCCGAACAATGATGCCTTTGGACAATTTGGCGATATTTCAGCCGATGCAAGACGTAAATAAAGGGTAGCGGTATTTCAGCCATGCAAGAGAAATAAGATGGCGGTATTTCAGTCATGCAAGAAAAATAGAGTGGCGATATTTCAGCCATGCAAGAGAAATAAGGTAGCGGTATTTCAGCCATGCAGATGGAGGTAGAGCTTAACCTCGGAAGGCAGAAAGGTAGCCTTGTGCAATGCAGGAGATGCAGATGAAGGTAGAGCTTAACCTCGGAAGGTAGAAAGGTAGCCTTATGCAATGCAGAAAATGCAGATGGAGGCAGACTTAACCTCGGAAGGCAGAAAGGTAGCCTTATGCAATGCAGAGAAATGCAGATGGAGGTAGAGCTTAACCTCGGAAGGCAGAAAGGTAGCCTTATGCAATGTAGAAAATGCCGATGGAGACAAAGCTTAGTCTAGGAAGGCAGAAAGGTAGCCTTATGTAATGCAGAAAATGCAGATGGAGACAGAGCTTAGTCTCAAAAGGCATAAAGGTAGCCTTATGCAATGCAGAGAAATGCAGATGGAGGTACGGCTTAACCTCGGAAAGCATAAAGGTAGCCTTATGCAATGCAGAGAAATGTAGATGGAGGCAGAGCATAGCCTCGGAAGGCAGAAAGGTAGCCTTATGCAAAGAAATGTAGATGGAGGTAGAGCTTAACCTCGGAAGGCAGAAAGGTAGCCTTATGCAATGCAGAAAATAAAAGGCGAATAGTAATGAAATCTCTTAGCTTATAGATGATAGTTGATAGCTGATTGCTATATTGTGGCTGATGTGGATGTCATGTACGGATAGCAACTGTAAATAGGTGATGATTCTGAGAGTTGTATTCCTGGGAAGTATGAGTGTATAGATATATCTGATGATTTTACGACTTGAGTGTCTGCATCCAAAGAAATATCGTGAGTTTTGTAGGGGGGGAAGGTTAGTTCGTTTCCCCATGAGCTTCGCTTGTCCTGCTTGGCGTTGTGTATCATTGGGGTAGCGTTGCTAAACAAAGCAATTTTGATACTAGACATGCATGATTTAGAAAAAATGTAACATAAATACATAATTTAAAATAGTTTTCTTTAGATGAACCGACGAATGCGAAGCGGTTCAAGACATTGCAACCTCTCTCGCTCTGGAATTTTGAGGGTCCTCCTTAAAATTCTGCCCCAGTTTACTGGGCTGGTGCTTCTAACGGCTGCGTGTGATAAATGGCTGAAATCAACTTCGGAATTTTGAGGGTCCTCCTCAAAATTCTGCCCCAGTTTCCAATAGCGGGGGGAAATGAAAATTTTATTGAATTGTGACCAAACCCATAGGGCTGCCTACGTATACCCTCTTAAACGGGAATCAGTTCAGGCGTAGTTCAATTACATCATACAAGAAATCATAAGAGTTACACATAGTATCGTTTCACTATATCTGAATTGATCGGCTTTGGCCAAACTTCACCGTCCAATTCTGCAAGTATGAGGGCTCCTCCGGTTAGAACCCGGTGAACCATGTATGGACCCTGCCAGTTGGGAGAGAACTTCCCTTTGGCTTCATCTTAATGTGGGAAAATCTTCTTTAACACCAGATACCCCGGTGTAAACTGTCTCGGCTTGACTCTTTTGTTGAAGACTATGGACATTCTGTTCTGATAAAGTTGACCATGACAAACTGCATTCATTCTTTTCCCATCTATAAGAGCTAACTGCTCGTAGCGACTCCTTACCTATTCTGCATCTTCAAGTTCTGTTTCCTGTATAATTCTCAAGGAGGAAATTTCTACCTCGGCGGGAATGACTGCTTCTGTACTATAAACCAACATATAGGGAGTTGCCCCGGTTGATGTGCGAACTGTGGTGCGGTATCCCAATAAAGCAAATGATAACTTCTCATGCCACTGCTTAAGCTTCTCTATCATCTTCCTTAGTATCTTCTTTATATTCTTATTGGCGACTTCTACAGATCCGTTCATCTAAGGTCTATAAACTGTAGAATTCTTGTGTTTGATCTTGAAGGTTTCACACATGGATTTCATCAGGTCGCTGTTGAGATTGGAACCATTATTAGTGATGATTGACTCCGGAATTCCGAACCGACAAACAATACGGTCGCGGACAAAATCTGCTACCACTTTCTTAGTCACTGCTTTGTACGATGCTGCTTCAACCCATTTGGTGAAATAATCAATTGCCACTAGAATGAACCTGTGCCCATTTGATGCGGCAGTCTCGATAGGTCCGATAACATCCATTCCTCAAGCGGCGAACGGCCATGGCGAGCTTGTTGCAGTAAGCTCGTTTGGAGGCACCTTTATCATGTTTGCATGTATTTGACAGCGATGGCATTTTCGGACATACTGGATGCAGTCCCCATAGTCATCCAAAAATAACCAGCTCGCAGTATTTTCTTGGCTAGGACAAAGCCGTTCATATGTGGACCGCAGGTCCCTGCATGAATTTCCTCCAATAGTCTGGATGCTTCCTTTGCGTCGACACACCTTAGTAATCCCAAATCAGGAGTCCTCCTATATAAGGTTCCTCCGCTATGAAAGAAGTTGTTAGATAATCTCCGAAGTGTGCGCTACTGAGTAGGATTTGCGAGTTTTGCATATTCTCCCTTCGTCAAATATTCCTTGATATCATGAAACCAAGGTTTTCCGTCTGATTCTTCTTCTACATGAGCACAGTAAGCTGGCTGACCATAGATCTTTACCGGAATAGGATCAATGAAGTTCTTGTCTGGGTGCTGTATCATGGACGATAGGTTAGCCAATGCATCTTCAAACTCATTCTGAACTTTGGGAACATGTTGGAACTCTATCTTTGTGAACCTCTTCCTCAACTCCTATACATGATGCAGATAAGGGAGTATCTTGGAGTTCTTGGTTGCCCATTCTTCTCGGGCCTGATGTATAAGCAGGTCTGAATCTCTGATCACTAGCAATTCCTGAATGTTCATGTCAATGGCCAGCTTGAGCGCTAAGATGCAGGCTTCGTACTCGGCCATGTTGTTGGTGTAGGGGAACCTGAGCTTGGCAGACACCGGATAATGCTGGCCGGTTTCTGATACTAGGACCGCTCCTATGCCAACTCCTTTGAAGTTTGCTGCTCCGTCGAAAAACATTCTCCAACCATCATAGGATTCTGTAACATCTTCCCATATGAAAGATACCTCTTCATCAGGAAAATACATATTTAGAGGCTCGTATTCTCCATCCACGGGATTTTCAGCAAGATGATCTGCCAGTGCTTGTCCTTTGATTGCCTTCTGAGTCACGTAAACAATGTCGAATTCACTCAGCAGGATTTGCCACTTGTCTAGCTTGCCAGTGGGCATGGGCTTCTGAAAGATGTACTTCAAAGGATCTATTCTTGATATGAGATAAGTAATATAGGCACAGAAATAGTGCCTCAACTTCTGAGCTACCCAAGATAGAGCACAATAGGTGCTTTCCAATAGAGAATATCAGGCCTCGTATGGGGTGAACTTCTTGCTAAGATAATAGATGGCTTGCTCCTTTCTTCCCGTTTCATCATGCTGCCCCAGCTCCATCCAATACTGCAAGGTAGAGTAATAGAGGTCTACCCGGCTCGGGCGGGACCAAAACTGGTGGCGTTGACAGGTATTCCTTGATTCTATCAAAGACTTTCTAACAATCATCAGTCCATTTGGTAGCAACGTCCTTCTTCAACATCTTGAAGATTGGATCACAGATGATAGTAGATTGTGCTATGAATCGGCTGATGTAGTTGAGTCTCCCCAAGAAACTCATTACGTCCTTCTTGTTCTTTGGCGGTGGCAATTCTTGAATAGCTTTGACTTTTGATGGATCCAGTTCTATTCCTCGGTGACTCACAATAAACCCAAGTAGTCTTTTGGCAGGAGCCCCAAATGCACACTTTGCGGGATTCAGTTTTAGGTTGTACCTTCGCAGCCTGTTGAAGAACTTCCTTAAATCTTCCATGCGATCAGTGGCTTTCTTGGACTTGATGATTACATCGTCTACATATACTTCGATCTCCTTGTGTATCATATCGTGGAAAATGGTGGTCATGACCCTCATGTAGGTGGCCCCAACATTTTTTAATCTGAACGGCATCATCTTGTAACAGTACATCCCCCACGGCATAATGAAAGCCGTTTTCTCAGCATCTTCTTCATCCATCCAGATCTGATGATACCCCGCAAAACAATATACAAATGACTGCAACTCATGCTTGGCTCAATTATTGATCAGGATGTGTATGTTTGGAAGGGGGAAGTCGTCTTTCGAACTGGCCCGGTTAAGATCACGGTAGTCGACACAGACTCTGACCTTCCCGTCCTTCTTTGGTACTGGCACAATGTTGGCTAACCATGTTGGGTATTCTACTACCCTGAGAACCTTGGCTTTGACTTGCTTAGCAACTTACTCCTTGATTTTCAAACTAATGTCAGGCTTAAACTTTCTGAGCTTTTGCTTTACCAGCGGACATGTCGAATCAGTTGGTAGTTTGTGCACCACAATAGATGTACTCAGACCAGTCATGCCATCATACAACCAGGCGAATATGTCCTCATATTCCCTTAGAAATTCTGTGTACTTTTCCTTTTCTGACGGTGACAAATGAACGCTTATTTGTGTTTCTTTGACGTTCTTTGCATCTCCCAGGTTAACAATCTCAGTCTAGTCCAGGTTGGACTTAGGTCTGTTCTCAAAATTCTCGACTTCTTTAACAATCTCTTTCGGTTTATCATATTCCTCTGAATCTGTATCCGTTTATTGCGTTATCTCGTTGCACGTCACAGTCATTGGTTCATCAAGATAAGTAATAGTAATGCTATATAAGTAAAGTAATGAGAGAAAATAATAAGAATATGATTTATAGGGAAAGTCGAAATGTTTTGATAAATTCCATAACTATTTTGAACATTGAAGATCTTATTGCGAAATTTTAAAATGCGAAAGGAAAGTCAACTAGTAAAAATAAAAGATAGTGCATGATGCTTGTTCAACCTTGCTACCCCGAGGCTTTCCGGGTTCTGGTGGTTCTGATGGTCCAGTTATTGAGGCAGGCTCCTCTGCTTACTACCTGTATGGAAGGGCCTTGTGAAGTAAAATGATGATGCGAGAATGCACGAACTAACCTTTGGGGAGGAGAATAATAAAAACAAAAACAAAGAATAAAACAAAAGGTAACCAAGTTAGTGAGGATCATAAAAAGTATTACAGTATTTAAACACATAGTTCGGGAATTTAAATCGTGTCCTAATAAGGGAGCCTCGTTGTGCCCGAGGTAGGCCTAGCGACAAGTTGATTTGGAGAACTTATAATGCTAAATGCCTCATTTTCTTGATAAAAATAAGACGAATCCCAAAACGACACTAAAATAGCAGAAAATAAAATGTCATTAATGGCCATTGGCCTTATTACATTTAAAGCAAAATGAAAAGATCCTAACTACTTGGTCCCAGAAGGACCTTCTTTAGGTTGAATGTTTTCGTTGATCAGATCCTCCAGCTCGCGCAGATTTTCTAGTAAAAATGCCTTCGCCAGGCATTCTCCTTTGCCTTCCTCAGCGTTTTGATAGTCGGTGACTCTTTTCCTCACTTTCCCTTCCAACTCCAGCAGACTGTATTCTAGATATTCCAGCTTCTCACTAGCCCTGGTGACTCTCTCTTTCCATTCGTTAATTTGGTTACTTGATTTGAGGTTCCTCTACCAGGTTAGCAAGAGTGAGGGTATGTTGACCATACCAAAGTCGGGAACTTTGTCATTCACTTCTGCAAAACAAAAGGGTGAGGCCATACTCCTGACAGACTCGGCTATTAAATATCAACAATTAGCATGAGCAGCATTTAGTTCTCCAAATAAATTCACAGACATGGTAGCATCCGTTTGGGTTTCAAGGAAACCCAGTGGACTTTGGACAAGGCTATCTTAAAGAGTCATTATGCAGATAGCATAACTGACTCGACTAGGTTTGACAGTGATGCATGCACAATTGAATAGAGTAAGGTTTCTATGGGGTATTAGACCGGTACCCTTGAGCGGACAACTCAAGAGGGAAAGGCACGGAACCGTCGATTGCACCGCTGATTGACTGGTTTTACCGCAAATACGCCTTTACCAAATTGAGGGGGTAATAATATTGGAAGAGCACAACCACTCATTATAAGCGTTGCTATGGTATTTTGTTTGGCACGAGTGGAATATGATGTTGAATATGCAATTACAAGAATGAAACAAGTTGTCACGTATTTGCACGTTCATAAAGTAATGATTACAATAATTGCTCATAATTACAACGACATTGAAGGAAAGCGGTAAAAGAAAGCATTAAAGAAAAGAAACAAAGAGCCAAGTCAGTTTCATAGCAGAAAAGAGGTAAGGACATTAAATAAAGGTAATAAAGAAGCAGTAAAGTCATAAGTAACATGAGATGGCAAAAGCCTAAAGCATCCCCAGCAGAGTCGCCATGCTGTCGCGCCCCCTTTTTCTAAGGCAAAATCGAGTTCAAGACATTTGGGAGGACAACTCGTTCCCTCTTGAGAATTGGGTTTTTTTGGGTTGAAGAGTCGCCACCTAATGATTAAAGTGCATTAGGACACTAAAGAAGAGTTCGAGTTGGAAAACCAGAGTTCGAGTAAGGGCTAGAAATTATCTCGAGGGGAATGTGTTAGGCACCCCCCAAGATCCACTAGTGTGGTTCCCGACCATGTTACAATTGTGACTTTGAATAACAAGTAAGCAAATAGAAGTCTCAAGTAGAGGGGGTTTTCACATAATATTGCAATCAAGTTGAGAGCTTGACGAAAGTAAAGAAAGCAGAAATTTTAAAGAAATAGTTTGAGAATAAAATAAACAAATAAAGGAAAGGGGGTCCTAGGTTTACAAATAATATGGATCACATCAATGCAATACCCGGTAATCACTCCTCAAAAGAGGAGCTACACATGGTATTAGCGCACCGGTCATCATATCCATATCTACCCTTCCCACCCGTTTAAGGTATTAAAGCGCGGAATAGTATCGTTTCTTATTGCATGCTATAACTCGTCCCAATCCTATCAGTCCCGGAGGTATTTGAGACTACTAATCCTAAAGGGGAGGGAGTTGGGGCTTTTCAGAGTTTTAAAAAGGATAAAAAGTCTAGGCGACAAACAAAACACATCAGCAATTTGGGGGAAAACAAATAGCAGTTAAGGCTCAAACAAGCCTCCTCACCTAGAGGAGCAAATATATAGCATGACTTCAAATATTGGTTATGGTCTGAATTAAAGCGTTAGGACAGGCTGATTTATCACATATTTCTCAGATGAGGAGTCCGAATTAGCCTTGTCTGATTGTAGTTTATCAAAACTGACATAGTTAATTGATCACCTAATGGTTTGCCTAGGTGAGACCTATAGGCATGACATCTAACAACACTGATTTTAAAGAAAGGATTATTGGTTTTATAAACAAGAGTTCTGCAGATTGTAAACGATATTACTACTGATTTTAAACTCAGAGATGGAATAGCGAAACTAATTCAATTGATTACTCCTATAGGCATGACCTCTAAGAGTTATTGGTTTTTAAATGATTGCAAAAATGCAAGAGTCCTAGAGGCATGATATCTAGAATGAAGTTGATTATTATTAAACCTATGATTGTTTGCATAATGACATGTATATGCAGAAGTGCAGAAAACCTATGATCATGATTTCTATATGGAGAAATGCAGAAACCTAGATACATGATTTCTATATGCAGAAATGCAGAAACCTAGATACAAGATTTCTATATGCAGAAATGCAGAAACCTAGATACAAGATTTCTATATGCAGAAATGCAGAACTTATATGCATAATTTCTAAGATGCAGAAATTTATAAGTAACCTATAGGCATGCTGTTTAAGTGAATACAGGAATCAGAAAATCCTATAGGCAAGTTATCTACCCCTTTGCATACATTCATCCCATCCCTTTCCACTAGCCATCCCCAATAGTTATTACAAATTATTACAGACCCAAATGAATCAGAAAAGAAAAGGTAAAAAATTACATCAGAAGTTCCAGCTACAATCAAACAGCCTAATTCAGACTCAAAGTCCAACAATATGAGATAAACCAACTTCCAGGATCGAATTTCCAAAAGCCTTTCTCATACTTGGGATGTGTCAAAGTTCCTAAGAGTCTCAAAGGGGCTCCGGGAAGTGCTTACACCCCAAACACATTGCAAAATTAAGATCATAGTGCAGTGTGGAAGGGCCAACCCTCAGATGTCCAAGTTCAGAGGGAACTCAAGGTCCCAAAGCAAGGCTCATAAGAGGGGGGCAGAACTTAAGAGTCTAAGAGTAAGTGTAAATGAATAGGGGGGATCAGGGAAAGCCGTGGCAGGCTGTCGGTCATGCCCTGCAATTGGGAGTGCTGGCACACCCTTGACCAGCTTGTCAGCCAAAATTGGGAGTTAGGATCCATTGAGGATCAAGTTTGGACCTGGGCAGTAATTTGGATACTGCCAGGCCATGCACCTTAACTCAAACACATAGAAGGGAATATAGGTAGGGATTCATAACAGAAAACAGATGCAAAGAAAGAACACATATAGTTAACATTAATCATGAACAACAAAGTAAACAAGATTGCAGAAAATTGTAAATAGACACATAGGGGTGAGGCAAGAAAGATAAATTAGAACATACCAGTTTCAGGGAAAACAAACAAGTAAAAGTAGTCTTGAAAAAGCCAAGTTGCAAGCAAAAGTTCCAAAAGATCCCAGAAAAGAGCAGAATGTTGTAAGAGTATTGAACTCAAAGCAATAAAGTGTGTAAGTAAGTTGAAAGTATTGATCTAAAAGTTCCAGGTATTGAACTCGAAGTGGTGTCGGAAAAGTGCAGAAGGGTAGTCCCTTTTATAGTGTAGAAAACGAGTAAGAAAGGTAAGGAAATAACTTTGAAATCAGTCTCATATGATCTCCCTTCAGTTAAGGGATTTGATTTCAAACGGGTAGAATACAATTGAGGAAAGAAATTTGATTACAATATTTTCACAGTAGCATAAAAAGCGTAAATACATAGAGTTTATTTAAGGCAAAAGTCCATTGGTACTTGGTTTGTAAAGAAAAAGGAAAGGGAATCAATCAGACAACCAGTAAAATCAACATTACAGGCTTAGTTCAAATGAACCAAGTTAGGAATAGGTAAAGAGGGTTCAATTAAAGGAAATCAATAACAATCAGTTAGGACTTATTAAAAGGAAATCGAAATCAATCAACTAGTTCGTAAAGTCCTTTTGAAAGAAGAGTTCTCATATATAAAAGCACACAAACATGTGAATCAAGAAGTTTATTTAGAAGAGAGTTTAATCAAAGAGAGGTTCAGAATCATAAGCAAGAAAGGCTGCAAGTCCCGTTTGTAGACTCACAATGAGTCTGAGAGTCCAGGGTCCCAAAGTGGAACCCTAATTCAAACACAAAAATCAAAATTGCCAAAGGAAACCCTAAATACTGGGGTTTCAAGATGAATCAGACAATAGAGATGAGAAGGCAAGCCACTCGATAGAGTCACAGAAGTCTTTTCCAAAGACTTATGAGAAACAAACAGACACGATACATAGTTAAGAGCATGGAGAACACGTTTTGAGAAAAAGAAAACTCAGAACTTAAACAAGTTCAGAAGAAAAAGTGATACAAACTTAGGCAAAAACAAATGAATCATGCTTAGTGTCACACCTCCTTTTTGCGTGCCCGCCCCGAAGGGTTAAAATGCGCGGGTGGAGTTTTTCCAATTTAAGTGACAATGTTCGAAATGGGATTATTTATTTAATTCAGAGTCGCCACTTGGGAAAGGTTTGGCTTTTGGTGTCCCAAGTCACCGGTTTATCTTGAATCCCAAATCGAGGAAATTTTCGACTTTTCCAAATGAAGTCTGCGAACCAGAAATTCTAAGTAAGGAATTCTGTTGACCCGAGGGAAGGTGTTAGGCACCCTCGAATCCCGTGGTTCTAGCACGGTCGCTTAAATTGTTATAATGGCTAAATATCTGATTTAAATACATGTTGTGACTTATGTGCTTTTATTAAGTTTTAACCGCTTTTATTATTATCATTTATTTTACAGAATTGCAACGTCGTGAAAATGCATCTCGAACCACGTCACAATCAATGCACCCGTGATTGTCGACACATTTGGACTTCGTTGAGATTTGGATTTGGGTCACATCAATGTGCACCCGAATTTAAGAATGTGATTTAATTAAGCCGCGCCAACAGAGTCTAACGCGTTATTATCTTTGTAGAAGGCCATGAAATTTATTAAATGGCCTATCTTGAATTCTAAATAATTATCATTAGTTGTTGAGGGCCCCGCAATTGTTTTTTTTTTATTTGGCGAGGCTCGTCTTATTATTTTTAGAAGGGTATCCTACAGTGACTACATTTCTATTATTTTTATTTCCAGAGATAGAAGAAAGGAAAGTGTGTGTGCTAATTGAAGTATATACTTCAGCTTAAACCAAACTCCTGTCAATTTTGATTGATTACTTTTAAAGTAAAAAAGACGTCATGCCTTTTACGAAAATGATTTGGTCGAATAGAAGATTACGTATGAGATAGATGAAATGCAATACTTAATCCGAACATTTCTTGATTTGAACTTAACTGAACTTATTTGAACTAGGTTAAAGGATAACTGGCGAAGTAAAATGCTTTAATTTGACAAGGAATCATATACGAGTTAGCGAAATACAACGTTTAGTCTGAGCATTTCTTGTATTGAACTTAACCAAACTTATATGGACTAGTCTTACTAAAAAAAACTAAATGAAACAGAAAACAGTATTGTGTAAAGTCGAAATATGCATACTTATACTAACAGACAATTGTCGAGCTCAAATACAAAGGGGTGAAACTCAGTCGGCTATCAGTATACTCTTTTGAACTATTGAAACATAAGCTAAATCAATTTCCACAAGGCCTGTTAATGTACTATGAATATTACAGCAAATGCTTGAACTTCTTCAACCTTTTTCATTTCATGCTTTCAGACTGTTCCAATTACATCAATATGGGACTTGAAATGTGTACCTGAAAATGCTGAAAGTGCAAAGGAGAAGGAGAAGAAGATGGGAATCAGCAGCAGCCAAAAGGCAGAATTAACAGTAGCAGCAGGACAAAATGCAGCAGCAATAGCGAGCAAGATAGCAGCAACAATCAGAACAGCACAACAGAAAGGATTCTGTTGCGAGATGGAACTAGAGTTGAAGGAGAACAACTCGATGAAACAGCACACAGTGCGATACTCCAGACAGTCCAATTCCGGAATATACCAATGCAGCAGAACACTAACAATAATCTCGATTGAAATTTAGAAGAAAGAGACTGCCTAACGTATTGACAATAAATGAACTTCAGACAAACAAGACCAGGTTTCTGATTTCTTAATCTGTTTCTCTCTTTCTTGCTCTCTTTCTATTCCTGTCAACTCTCTCTTTTCTTTCTATCTTCACAGTGTGTGTGTGTTTCTTTTCTATCAGCTCTTAAGGTCTAGAGTGTGTATTTTCTTTCCCCTCTCTTCTCTTCTCTCCCCCAGTCTATCAGATGTTTTTTTTTCTCTCCTGTCTCCTAATTCTGTCCCTCTTTTATAAGCCTAAACCTCAGCCCTTTATCAGCCTGTTGGATTAATCAAATACCCCTCCCATGTGCTGCCCCTTTTCAGTTCCACTTAGCTAATTAAGTATTAACCCCATCAATATTCCCTGGCAGGCTTTCCTTTCCTATTTTATTAACTAAAAGCAAGCATGGGCAGTAGAATATATCTGACAGCATATGCTGTCAAACCATTTCTAAATCAAAAGCCCTTTGTACAGGGACCAGGCTGTGCACAATGCACATGCTGTGCACAAGTGCACATGCCATCAATTCAGATTTTAGTTACAGACCAAGCCTTAGGTTTCTGAAATCATATTAACGACTATAATTAACAGGACTTGGTTCTTAATTGATTCAGGCAAATGTTCAACAGAAGCAACTCGATTTGTTATTGTTTGGACAGTTGAAACTAATTGACGACACATGTCGACTCGACTATATTAGCATTAACACATACAATCGTAGCCAAAAATCAGACATTTAACAGTATCACATAAGGGGTTCATTTTGCAATGTCAAACAGAAAGGCCCTAAGAACTAAATGAATGACCAGTTACGGATTCAATTGAACATACATTTATACACACGCATTATGAAGAAAGAAACTGACTGAATACAGAGGTCCGGCCAAGGTGGACAATAGCAGTTCAAAAACACAAAACAAAAAGTTTGGCCATGCGGACAGGCCTTTAACAACACACAAACATACGAACTGAAATAAAGAAAAGAAAATTAACTCACCTTAAAGCTTTTTAGGAAAAATCCACTGGCGTTTGGACGGACCTTCTTTAAGGTTGAATGGACTTTTAAACGAAGTGTTTCTCGGATGAGAAACACCTCGGTTAAGGTCCATTGGGCCTTAATCTCTTCAGTTTGAACAAAGCACGGAACATGCACAGGGAAAACTAGAGTTCAAAAACTTAGATTTGGGATTCGTGTTTCCCTGGTTAGATTCGGACCAAACCAAGTATGGTTTGGTCACGAGGGGGGCCTGGGGAGTGTCTGGTATGATTTCAAGGCAGATCGGTGTAGATTAGGTTCCGACTCGAATCTTCAAATGAAGATTCGAGAAGGCGGGATAGGATTCGAGGTATGTGGTTGGTAGATTTGGGTTCAGGGACGTCAAGGGGGTTCTATGGTGTTAAGGGGAAGGTCACCGGCGTTCATGCCGCCGGTTTTCATGGTGGGGGATACTAGGGCGGCTCTAGGGTTTGGGGGTTGTGGTGAGGACGACGAAGGCTGGGGTTTGGATAGGGGGGGCAGGGTAGTGTTAGGAGTTTATATAGTTAGTGAGCAAATGGATCCTGGCCGTTGGATGAGATGAGATGAAGGGCCAGGATCCTTTGGCTAACCAGGGACGACGTCGTTTCAAGGATAAAGGTTTGGGGTCGGTCCGGGTGAGACGGGTCGGGTTTGTTGGTGGGTTACGGGGGATTGATCTTGGCCGTTGATCAATTTGAGATCAACGGCCCAGATCAGACTGCAGTAAAACGGTGTCGTTTGGAAGGCCCCCTGAGGCCAGCTGGTCTGGACCGGGTTTACATGGGGTTTGGGCTGAGTTTGTTTGGGCTTGTTTTGTTTTAAAAACCGGACTGGCCCAAGTCCGAAACTCCTTCTTTTCTTTTTTTCTTTTTAATTCCTTAAAATAATTTGCCAAATAATACCATGTAAACATTGGACAACAATTATCACACAATTAACATTTAATTATACTAAACACTTAATGACAAAATACAATGAAGGACGCACATATTTTATTTTTCTTTTAATAAACAGATTGCGGTTCACACGACATATAGACATATATTTTTTATATTTATTTTTTTTTGAATAAAAACAACCATGGGCAAAATCAATGAATAACTAGCAAAAAATGCCACGTAAAAATCCAGCAAATGTACAGCAAAACCCAATTGCTATTATTTTGTTTCTTTTGGAGTGATTGTCGCGTAAAACAAAAATCACGTGCTCACAGCTGCCCCTCTTTGTTCGGAAACACGAAGAGTTTTCGTGCAAAGATAAAGTGAGCGTGTATGAACGATTTTTGCCTATGGACCACTCCGTACGAAGCATATTTTTGAAAGATCTGACCGAATCTTGCTTCAAAGACTTCCTACATATCCTGGGCTAAACAGGAATCAGGTCAATATAGTTCGAGAAGTTTTGGTAGCTGGGACTACCATGAGATTGCAATGCTTGCTGCTACTGCTGTTGCTGTTGTCACTGCTACGTCACTGACCGCCTTATTACAACCAAACGAAAATTGGAAACTGAACTAACTACTTATATGCATGTCAACTGCTAGTTACAAGATTCCTATCTATGATTCTTTTATAACTTGATCTTGGGTCTTAGCTGATTCTGCTTGTAGACTCCGATCTGAATCTTGATGCTTGCGAGTTGCGGTGACTTGTTTAATCTCTGGGATACTGAGTGAGGCGCGACTGGCAGGATTCAGGACCTTAATTAAATGCTGGAGTCAATCTGCCTTCCATTTACTCCGAATCTTAGGACATCTCTCTTTCTTCTTCGATTTTGAGTTGAGACTCATCTCGTGGGTCATTTTGATCCGTGTGGCTCGAGGTTAGACCTGCGGGAAAACAAACAAACGAACGAAATTTTCTGCCCCAGTTTCAATAGGAAAATTTCGTTAATTATTCACCAGGAAGTTCATAAAATTGATGAAAGAGGATATGCATACTCAGTTCAGGGTTGGGGCCCTAACACCGGCTAGCTGGGGAGAGGTTCGGTTTGGGGTTTAAAACCCTAATGCCGGCTAGCTGGGGAGAGGTTCGGTTTGGGGTTTAAAACCCTAACGCCGAACAAAGGAAGAATTCAGTTTAGGGTTTAAAACCCTAATGCTGATTGCCTGGAAAAGCTCAGTTTAGAGTTTGAAACTCTAATGCCGGCTGAAAAGGAAAAAGTTCAGTTTAGGGTTTTAAAACCCTAATGCTGACTAAAAGGAAAATTCAGTTTAGGGTTTAAAACCCTAATGCTGATTAAAAGGAAAATTCAGTTTTAGGGTTTAAAACCCTAATGCTGATTGCATGAAAAAGCTCAGTTTAGAGTTTAAAACTCTAATGCTGGCTGAAAGGGAAAAGTTCAGTTTAGGGTTTAAAACCCTAATGCTGACTAAAAGGAAAATTCAGTTTAGGGTTTAAAACCCTAATGCTGATTGCATGAAAAAGCTCAGTTTAGAGTTTAAAACTCTAATGCTGGCTGAAAAGGAAAAAGTTCAGTTTAGGGTTTAAAACCCTAATGCTGACTAGAAGGAAAATTCAGTTTAGGGTTTAAAACCCTAATGCTGATTGCATGGAAAAGCTCAGTTTAGAGTTTAAAACTCTAATGCTGGCTGAAAAGGAAAAAGTTCAGTTTAGGGTTTAAAACCCTAATGCTGACTAGAAGGAAAATTCAGTTTAGGGTTTAAAACCCTAATGCTGATTGCATGGAAAAGCTCAGTTTAGAGTTTAAAACTCTAATGCTGGCTGAAAAGGAAAATTCAGTTTAGGGTTTAAAACCCTAATGCTGATTGCATGAAAAAGCTCAGTTTAGAGTTTAAAACTCTAATGCTGGCTGAAAGGAAAATTCAGTTTAGGGTTTAAAACCCTAATGCTGATTGCATGAAAAAGCTCAGTTTAGAGTTTAAAACTCTAATGCTGGCTGAAAGGAAAATTCAGTTTAGGGTTTAAAACCCTAATGCTGATTGCATGAAAAAGCTCAGTTTAGAGTTTAAAACTCTAATGCTGGCTGAAAGGAAAATTCAGTTTAGGGTTTAAAACCCTAATGCTGATTGCATGAAAAAGCTCAGTTTAGAGTTTAAAACTCTAATGCTGGCTGAAAGGAAAATTCAGTTTAGGGTTTAAAACCCTAATGCTGATTGCATGAAAAAGCTCAGTTTAGAGTTTAAAACTCTAATGCTGGCTGAAAAGGAAAAAGTTCAGTTTAGGGTTTAAAACCCTAAAGCTGGCTAGAAGGAAAATTCAGTTTAGGGTTTAAAACCCTAATGCTGGCTGAAAGGAAAATTCAGTTTAGGGTTTAAAACCCTAATGCTGATTGCATGGAAAAGCTCAGTTTAGAGTTTAAAACTCTAATGCTGGCTGAAAGGAAAATTCAGTTTAGGGTTTAAAACCCTAATGCTGATTGCATGAAAAAGCTCAGTTTAGAGTTTAAAACTCTAATGCTGGCTGAAAGGAAAATTCAGTTTAGGGTTTTAAAACCCTAATGCTGATTGCATGAAAAAGCTCAGTTTAGAGTTTAAAACTCTAATGCTGGCTGAAAGGAAAATTCAGTTTAGGGTTTAAAACCCTAATGCTGATTGCATGAAAAATCTCAGTTTAGAGTTTAAAACTCTAATGCTGGCTGAAAGGAAAAAGTCCAATTTAGGGTTTAAAACCCTAATGCTGATTGGCTGGGAATAAAGCTCGAGAATACTACACGATCTATTTTTTGAGTTTTCTTGTTTTAATAGAAGATAAAAGGGAGTTTTGTGGGAACTTACCTTTTGAGTGAATTCCTTATTGCCAGAATGTTTCTTGTACCCGTGTACCTTCTTTTTTGGGCGACACCCGCTTCTTGCATGGTTGTCTTGGATCATTCCTGTTTCAACTTTTCAGACAAAGAAAAATTGTTAGTTCGGAAACGACGGTTGGTTCAGTAACCTTGATCGTTCCCAATTGCTTTGTTGCGTCTCTATTTCTGTTGCGAAGTCCCGCCATTGATTTGATTCCAATGGCGAAACCTTTAGACTACTCAGGCTTGTATTTCCGGATTCTGTGATGATTTGCCTCGTAAGGCCTTCTTTTTTTTTTTCTTTTTGTCCCATTTTGATTGAAGGTTCTCAACGGGGATTTTATTGGAGGTGTTCTGTGGGAACTTGTACAAAAGAAAGCTATGTGGGGGGAATATTTACAAAGTGGATTCTTTGTGCGGATTCTGTACAATGGGGTATGCTGGGTTTTTGTTTCGAAACGGGTTTCCCAGGGTTTGTTGGGGTAAGCTTGTTGGGGAATATTTACAAAAAGACTCGCTGGGGATGTGCTGATGAAATTCCAACGGGGATTTTTTTTTTTTTATACTGGGGAGACTTTGTGGGGAGATTGTACAAAAAGAGAAATTCTGTGGGGTTTTGTACAGGGGGAGACTCTGTGGGGACTTGTCCGAAGGTGGACTTGCTGGGGAAGATTTCAAGATTTCTCTCTTTCTTCTTTACTCCGGAACACCATCAAACGTCATGATTCATCATGCTTGGGTAATCATATCAACGAGATGAGGTGTTTTCCTTCATGAGACGGGATTCCGTGCAAACAAACCATGCCACCTGCTCCTTTCCGGTGTGTCCTGAACTCGGGGTTAAAATGCAAAAGGGATTCGAAAAGAAACAAAGAAAGGGGAAAACAAATCAGAAAAGGAATACCCTTTTCGGGACGAGAAAGACTTATCTGAGGAAGATAACGCTGGCTTTAAATGACATGACATGCTCTTTGGACTGGACGTCCGACCTTCCATGAACTTGCGTTTTCCTGAACCAGAACAGATCTGTGATTCCAAAACCGGTGGAACTTTGCCGAGACCTTCTTGGGGTGGCGTCATTCCTTTTCGGCCAACAGCGCCCTTTGCGGGTTTTCGCTGGCTGACCTCTCTCATTTCTCTTCCTGTCATCGCTTGATAGCACTCTTTGCGAGTTTTTACTAAACAAGCTCTCTCATTTTGGTTTCTCTACTCCCGTCGCCTCATGGTGCCCGAAGGTTTTCACCGCCGAGACTCTCTCATTTTATCTCTCTCAATTCAGAGTGTGCTGGTCTCCCTTTGTGACGCTTATTGGTTCCCCACCATATTCGGTAATTGATTTGAAGGCTTGTGCTTGGTAAAGAGATGGTAGTGGATATTAAACTTCTCAAGTGTCCGACGTGCCCCGGTTTTCAATTTCAGGGTGAATGGGATTTTGTTGTTGGTGTGACTGAACCTCAAGGAGAGGCTGCCTACGTATCCTTTCGGAATCAAGTCAAACGTAGTTCAGGCCTCAATCAAATTTTGTTTTGTTTTCTCTTTTTTGTTTTGTAAGTGGCTCAAAAGTTGGTGGAGAGGATTGGGTAGTGTTTGGGAAATAGTGGGGAACAAACGCCTTCGCCATTTTCAACGTGTCAGGACTACTAGAGTATGATTTAGACGTAATACCTCTTAACTGCATCTGCATTTACCGCCGTGTCGGGGTCATTTCCTTCGATATCGCCTAAATACAGTGCTCCTCTCGGCAATATCTTCCTTACGATGTATGGGCCTTTCCAATTTGGAGCAAACTTTCCTTTTGCTTCTTCATGATGCGGCAGAATACGCCTTAGTACCAGCTGACCTACTTCGAAATTCCGAGGTCGGACTTTCTTGTTGTAAGCACGGGCCATCCTTCGTTGGTATAACTGTCCGTGACAAACTGCAGCCATCCGCTTTTCATCAATCAACGTCAATTGCTCCAGTCGAGTCTTAACCCACTCGCTGTCCTCGATTTCTGCTTCGACAATGATTCGAAGTGAAGGAATCTCTACCTCTGCCGGTATTACGGCCTCGGTCCCATAAACCAAAAGATAAGGAGTCGCTCCCACCGATGTGCGCACCGTAGTGCGGTACCCCAATAATGCAAAAGGTAACTGCTCATGCCACTGTCGGGAACTTTGTATTGTTTTCCTCAAAATCTTCTTGATGTTTTTATTTGCAGCTTCCACAGCACCATTGGCTTTTGGCCGATAAGGAGTGGAATTCCTGTGTGTTATCTTGAATTGCTCGCACACATCTCCCATCAAGTGACTGTTCAAGTTTGCTGCATTATCTGTAATGATAGTCGCAGGAATACCGAAGCGACAGATAAGATTTGAGTGTACAAAATCCACCACAGCTTTCTTGGTGACCGACTTGAGAGTGACAACCTCTACCCATTTCGTAAAGTAGTCTATGGCCACTAGTATAAACCTGTGTCCGTTCGAGGCCTTTGGTTCAATTGGTCCAACGACGTCCATGCCCCAAGCGACAAATGGCCAAGGTGCGGACATGGGATGCAGTTCCGTGGGAGGTGCATGAATCAAATCACCGTGCACCTGACACTGATGACACTTCCGAACGAAACTAAAGCAATCCTTTTCCATGGTCATCCAATAATAACCTGCTCGAAGGATTTTCTTCGCCAAGACATACCCGTTCATGTGAGGTCCACACACACCTGCGTGTACTTTGTGCATGATCTTTCTCGATTCCTCGATATCGACACATCTTAGGAGATTGAGGTCCGGGGTCCTCTTATATAACAATTCACTGCTTAGAAAGAAACCACTTGCATATCGCCTAATGGTCCTCTTCTGATCTCCAGTAGCATTCTCTGGGTATTCTTGCGTCTTCAGGAACCTCTTGATGTCATGGTACCAAGGCTGCGTATTTGATCCCGCCTCGATTACACTGCAGTAACCGTGTCTTTCCTTGATTTGGATTTCCAAAGGATCGACGTGGGCGTTGCCCGGGTAGGGTAGCATAGAAGCCAGAGTAGCAAGTGCATCTGCCAGTTCATTGTGACACCTCGGAATATACCTGAACTCTATTGAGGTAAAGCGCTTGCTGAGGTCCTCCACATGTTGTCGGTATGGGATAAGTTTGACATCCCGAGTTTCCCACTCGCCTTGAACTTGCCGGATGATCAAGTCAGAATCTCCCATAATCAGTAAGTCTTTGACATCCTGATCGATTGCCATATGCATGCCCATAATGCAGGCTTCATATTCAGCTGTATTATTTGTGCAGAAGAAACGAAGTCTAGCTGTGGCGGGATAATGCTGACCGGTAGGTGAGATCAAAATTGCCCCAATCCCTATACCCTTGGCGTTCACGGCTCCGTCAAAGAACATCTTCCAAACATGAGCTTCCTCCGAGATCACTTCTACGGTGTTTACCTCTTCATCTGGAAAGTAGGTATCCAATGGCTGGTATTCCTCATCGACCGGGTTTTCGGCCAAATGATCTGCTAACGCCTGGGCTTTCATTGTCGTGCGAGTGACATAAACTATGTCGAATTCCGTAAGCAAGATTTGCCATTTAGCCAGTCTCCCAGTAGGCATTGGTTTCTGAAATATATACTTCAAGGGATCCAATCTGCTTATGAGGAATGTAGTGTGGGCTTGGAGATAATGTCTCAGCTTTTGAGCAACAAATGTGAGAGCGCAGCATGTCCTTTCCAGCAGAGTGTATTTGGCCTCGTAGCTGGTGAATTTCTTGCTCAAGTAGTAGATTGCTTGTTCCTTCTTTCCGGTTATGTCGTGTTGCCCGAGGACGCAACCGAAAGAGTTCTCCAAGACTGTCAGATACAAGAAAAGTGGCCTCCCTGGTTCTGGAGGGACCAAGACTGGGGGATTCGAAAGGTATTCTTTGACTTTATCAAAGGCTTCTTGACACTCCGTTGTCCACTTAATCGCCGCATCTTTCCTTAACAGCTTGAATATGGGCTCACACGTGCTTGTCAGCTGGGCAATAAACCGACTGATGTAGTTCAACCTGCCCAACAGACTCATCACGTCTTTCTTCGTTCTCGGGGGAGGTAGATCTCTGATGGATTTTATCTTAGTTGGATCTAGCTCAATTCCTCTCCTGCTTACGATGAAACCCAAAAGTTTGCCCGACGGAACTCCGAAAGCGCATTTGGCCGGATTTAGCTTCAAGTCATACTTCCTTAGCCTCTCGAAGAATTTCCTCAAGTCTTGGATGTGATTATCCTGTGTCCTGGACTTGACTATTACATCGTCCACGTACATCTCTATTTCCTGGTGCATCATGTCATGGAAAATGGCAGTCATGGCCCTCATGTAAGTAGCCCCAGCATTCTTTAGACCAAATGGCATGACCCGATAACAGTAGGTGCCCCAAGGCGTGGTGAAAGCGGTTTTCTCGGCGTCCTCTTCATCCATCAGTACCTGATGATACCCAGCATAACAATCTACAAAAGACTGTATCTCGTGTTTGGCACAATTATCAACGAGGATGTGGATGTTGGGCAGCGGGAAATTATCTTTGGGACTTGCTCTGTTCAGATCTCGGTAATCTACACATACCCGAGTTTTCCCGTCCTTTTTCGGTACTGGAACCACATTCGCCAACCATGTTGTATATTGGACTACCCGGATCACTCCTGTTTTCAGTTGCTTGGTGATCTCCTCTTTAATTTTGTCACTGACCTCGGTTTTGAACTTTCGTTGCTTTTGTTGAACCGGAGGACAATCAGGATGAATCGGCAATTTGTGAACCACTAGATCGACACCTAGTCCCGGCATGTCATCATATGACCAAGCAAACACGTCTTTAAATTCAAGAAGAAGTTGAATTATCGCCTCTCGCGTTTTCTTGTCCGTGTGAATGCTTATCTTGGTCTCCCGGATTTCTTCCGGGGTTCCTAAATTTACCGGTTCAGTGTCATTCAGATTTGGCTTAGGTTTATTCTCGAAATATTCCAACTCTCGGTTTATCTCCCTAAAAGCCTCTTCCGCATCATATTCTGGTTCTGGGTTCATTAATTCGCAGTTAAATAACTCATTGTGATCTGGGCGTGAAGTCCGCAAGCATGTCATATTTAAAGCCGCATTATTAGGACTGAAAAGGAAGATAAGAGGAAAAAGTAATAAAAATCAGAACAAAAGAAAGAATAGGAAAGCAATGATTGATTTTTTTTGTATTTTTGTATATTTTCTTTGGAAAGTTGGAAAACAACAATGTTTACAACTAGGAATTCAAAACAACAATTGAAAAGAAGAAAACGTTCAAGTTATGTCCCGGAGATAACTTGTGATACATGAAAGGTGGCAGGACAGGTCTACCCGGACTTCCGTCTAGTCGGGAATGGCGTGATCTCCCAGTTTTGGAGTTTGGCGTTTGGCCCCATGTACATCATCTCAGCAGTGCTCGTGCCTTCGCCTGGTTGAACCATGTGGACCTCGTAGAGCATTTCCCTCATTGCCCCACATATTTCCTCGATTTCCTCAGCTGTGAAGACCTCATCATCTTCTTCTTCAGCGTACCTTGGCCTGACGAAAGTCGCATGTAAATCCGGCAGTGGTTGAGGCAACTTCCAGCCCTCATTTCTCCTTTTCTTTGCCCATTTTTCGTCTGCTGGAGTAGGTTTGAAACCTAGTCCAAAAGGTTTCTTGATGACTGGCAAAGTAACGGGTTCTGTTATTCCCTGAAGGGTTCGTCCAAGTCCCTTCCCTGGCCTAAATCCGTGCCGGATCATCTCTTTGGCCACCATGACCGAAGCGTTAGACAAGAAAGGCTGGGGGCAAGGTACTCCCTCTTCGTGCTGCTCTGCCAGTACCACCTCGAAAGCTTGATAGACCGTATGTTCGCTCCCTTCTCTTGGTTCAAGATACGGGATGGATGGGTCCCGATAAATGGCGTGTTCGTTTTCCCCATGGACCACGATCTCTTGGTTTTCGTACTCGAACTTCACCATCTGGTGAAGAGTGGAAGGCACGGCTCCTGCTGCATGGATCCAAGGTCTACCAAGGAGAAAATTGTAGGATGTGTCCATGTCGATCACCTGGAAGGTTACTCGAAATTCGACTGGTCCTATGACCAACAACAAGTCTATTTCTCCCATGGTATCTCTTTTGATGCCATCGAAAGCTCTTACGCAGACATTGTTGGGTCGGATTCTTCCGGTCTCAATTTCCATTCTTTGTAGCGTGGAGAGCGGGCAAATGTCAACACCTGATCCCCCATCCAGCATTACCCGCTTGACATAGTAGTCCTCGCATTTCACTGTTAAGTGCAAGGCCTTGTTGTGTGCTGCTCCTTCCGGGGGTAAATCGTTCTTGTTGAAAGAGATTTGGTTGACGGCGAAGAATCTTTCTGTCATCCGCTCTAGTTGCTCCACCGAGGTTTCGACCGGTACATATGCTTCATTCAGGGTTTTCAGCAGGATCTTTTGATGCTCGGTTGACCTCATTAATAACGACAGCATGGATACTTGCTCAGGGTGCTTGCGCAGCTGATCTATCACTTCGTAATCCGGCATCTTCATTTGTTGGAAGAACACTTCCGCTTCTTCAACACTCACGGGCTTCTTTGGAGGGAAGCGCCTTTGCGTGGCGTTGTTCAGTTCTTGGGTATTTGAGTACCCTCCAATGAAAGTATTTTCTGGAAGTTCTCCCATGACCTCTTTACCTTTGTACATTACCAAAGTCTTTTGATAATTCCACGGCACTGTGGACGGGTTGGTCATTGGCTTTTGTGGCACGCGTCCGATAACCACTGGCTCATTCAGCCGAGGTGGTTGAATCGTCCCCCGGACCACATAGGCCCCTTTTGGCACGTACATAGGTTTTGTCTTTTTGATCCCGAAGTTCTGCGTCTTCTTGGCTTGACCTCGCGGTATGTAAAGAATTCCACCCTTTGCTGGTACCGCTTTCTTCTCCACCTTCTTTTCAGGCTTGCTCTCTGCAACCTTGGCCTCCTCCCCCTTTTCTGATTTCTGGTCTATTTCAGGCCTCTTCCCTGTGTCGACAATGGCAATTATGGCTTTCAAAGCAGGGTCGAACTCTTTGTCTTCACAAATCATGCCGATCAGCGGCCCATTATTGTGAGCGGGCAATGGATTGTTAGTCACATTCGGGATCTCTTCGTCCCTTAGCACTATTTTCCCCTGCTCTATCAAATTTTCGACCACTCTTTTCAATGACCAGCAGTCGTTTGTATCATGCCCCTCGGCCCCTGAATGATAGGCGCATCTGACTCCGGCTTTGTAAGAAGGAGATGTCGGGTTTTGCCTCGTTTGGGGAATTGGTTGCAAGAAACCCAACTGGACTAGCTTAGGGAACAATGTAGAGTATTGTTCACCGATGGGCGTGAAAGTCCGCCGTCGAGGTGGCTCCTGGGGGCGGTAGTTATTCTGCGGGGGTTGTGGGTTATAGTGGTTGCGGTAAGGAGGCTGATTTCTGGGAGGTGGAGCTGGGCCTCGGTTGGCTTGTTGTGGTGGATGGTTATAAGGTTGGGCATTCATGACCATATAAGGTTGATGAGCATATGCCGAATTTGAATGGGGGTAATAGTGTTGTGGGGCTCTTTCCGGAAAATGGGGCCTGGGATGACGATACTCCCTTGCTTCAGAGGCTGCCATAGTCGTTTCTTCTTTCTTCTTCCCCCTTGTTGTTCCTCCAGACCCGCTTTGGACGGCCTGGGAGGTTGCCCTTATGGCTGCTTGACTCAAAATCCTTCCCGTTTTCAAACCATTTTCCACCATCTCTCCAATCTTGATCGCTTCCGCGAATGGCTTACCCATGGCCGACATCATGTTCTGGAAATAGTCAGACTCTTGAGCCTGGAGAAAGGTAGTGACCATTTCCACTTCATCCATGGGAGGCTTCACTCTCGACGCCTGTTCACGCCACTTAATAGCATACTCTCTAAAGCTTTCCGAAGGCTTCTTCTTCAAATTTGAAAGAGAGTTTCGGTCTGGCGCAATGTCGATGTTATACTGGAATTGTTTTACAAAATCTCTGGCGAGATCATCCCATATATGCCATCGGGACATTTCCTGATCCATATACCATTCCGAAGCTATCCCTACTAAACTTTCCCCAAAGTATGCCATTAGCAGTTCTTCTTTTCCGCCGGCTCCCCGCAATTGGTTGCAGTATTTCTTAAGATGTGCAATGGGGTCACCGTGCCCATCGTACTTCTCAAACTTGGGGGTCTTGAAACCCGTTGGCAGGTGTATGTGAGGAAACATGCATAGGTCGGCGTAAGAGACGCTCTTTTGCCCGCTCAATCCTTGCATATTCTTCAGACTTTGCTCAAGGCTTCTCATCTTTTTGGCCATCTCATTTTGTTCTACAATTCTGGGGTTCTGATCCTGCCCTGGTACAAGCTCGCACTGAGGCGGTAGAGGATTAGTACTGGTAGCGAACCTAGTTGGTTCCATTGAGAACGACGGTGCTTGGAATGTAAAAGAGGATGAGTCAAGGCTTGGATTGTACGTGGCAGGTTGTGCCGTAGCTGGGCAAGGCGATGCAGTAAAGATGTTCATGCTTGCATCATTGGCCGACATTCGGGGATGAGGCTCAGAAGGTGATCCTGCAGAGAAGGCGGAGGTGGCTGGGTACCCAAATGGGGTAGCAGGGTAATTTATGGGAATATTAGAAGTCCCACTTGACCTGGAGAATAGTTCAGGGAATCCGGGGACGACACTTGGCGGCTCTTTCCCGTTGTTCCAGTCGTCTAGCATTTCCAACATGCGGAGCCGTAGGATTCTATTTTCCTCCGCAGTTGCGGATTCAGGTGTGAGGACGGCTGAGATTGAGCTCTCCTCAGAGACGGGGACTGTTTGGAATGGAATTTCCGAAGACATTTCCACACTTCCTTTTGACCTGGTGAAGTAAGTGTGAGTACTGCTTCTGGTCCTAACAACAGGTAGTTGAACACCTCTCATTGACCTCGTGAAGTATGAGTGCGAGGCCAGACTTTCACCAAACCAACCGTCTTTTCAAAAACCCTGAGAAAATGCTCAATGACAAACACACGGTTAATTCTGCAGCAAATAATAGATAGTTAATCTCACGTTGGGCATGATGCACCTATACAGTTAAGTGGATTACTATATGTTTGCTACGAGAGCATGCGTCATTCCGGCATTTTTTCTCTTATTAGTTTTCCCCCCTTTTTTTCTTTTCTATTCTTTTCTCTTTTGTTTTCCTTTTATTATTTATTTTTTTTTATTTATTTTCGTAGTAAAAGAAATGCAACCGGATCCGATGAGGATTGCCTACGTATCACGATGCCTACGTGAATCAGATCATTACGTAGTTCGAAAAACACAAATGGGCGTAAAAGAAACAATCTCTTTATTGTTGAAACGTTCTATTACAAGCTACATTTTGCAAAAGAAAGAGCAAACTTTGAAAATAAACCTAGACTCAAAATAGACTGAAAATCACCCAGATGGAAAAACAGGCAGAAGGTACAGATTTGACCTATGAATGCATTATGGTTTTAAAAATTGGTTTCCGCGGGGCATCGTTCGGCCTCGCCGCGGTCCTAGGCGTGAGATCCCTCTCAAGTTGCTCCAGCTCGTGCATAGTCTGCTTGACATAACCCATTACTGCCGAGAGGACGGTAGCGCTGGACATGTTCTCACATCGTAGACATCGTCTGGTGATGGCATGGGCAATGGCCTTGATCCTATCTCTGGTTTGCTTCTTCTCTATGAGTAGGTGCCTTATCTGATCACTGCTCGTCTTGAATACCTGTGAGTCCTGTATGTGCTGATCCCTCAACTGTCGCACTTCTTCCTTCATTTGGGCCAACAAGTCGTAACAGTATCTACTCTCCATTTGGAAATCCCTGGCCTGTTTAACTGCTTTAAACTCAAGTGTAGCCATCTCCCTCTTTATTTTGGAAACAACCTTCTCGTGGTCACGTTTCAATTGGTTCAAACATCGGCGATGCTTATCTACTCTTGTTTCCCACTGTGCCTTGAACTCTGCTATGATGTTTTCAGATTTCTCCAAGCCATCTCGCCATTCCCTGATTTCACCTTTTAGCCCTTTTATCAGCTGCTCGTCCGATCGACGCCTTGGTTGTTTATCTGCATCCAACCTTATCTGTTTGATCTGGGCTCTGAGCATTTCATTTTCTTGAGTTAACCTGTTCCGCTCTCCCAGATCGGTAGCAATTTGCACGCTGTGCTCGTATTTCATGCCTTCTACTTGTTGCTTTAATCTGCTGATTTCGGCACAATAACCTCTTTCCTTTGCTAACCAATCCCAATGCCTTTGCGATGACTCGGTGAAATCCCGGATGTGGGGTCTCTTAGCTGGCCTTTCATGCTCGAGTTCCCTTCTATACCATGCAAGGTAACCTGGCGCCGTTTCTCCCTTGGCTCGATCCCGCACGCAAGTATCTGATTTCAAATATTGACCCTCATTCCAGATTTGGCGAATCTTTGCTTCTGGGAACTGTCCGTTAGGACTTATCTCAACTGCTTGAGTGCTTAGATCTTCCTCATGAGGTACTGTCTGGCATCTTCCGAACTGTCTTAAAACTCGGCAGGGTGCGTAAGGTTGAATGCTCTTAAGCCCCATTAGCAAGAAATGAGTTTTAGCTGCCGACATATATAAGATCTCATCAACAGGCAACCATCCCAACGTCCATTGTATTTGGCTGGTAGTAAGAGCTTGCAAGAACGAGGTCCATGCCAGGACTCCTTTGGGCAAACTGATCTCTTTGGTTCTCTTGTAAGATTCTTCTATGCGAGTCTTTTCCGGGGAACCATGGCTCAAAATCTCGGAATGATGGCAAAGGTGCTCGGTCATCCATATCTTTAGGAGCAAGTTACAACCTTCGAAGAAATTTCCCGCAGCTTTACAAGCTGTGAGAGCTCGAAAGATGTCGGATACCACCATAGGCGCGAGAGTACTGTCACTTTGCGTAAGTAAAGTGCTGACGACCCCAGATATCTTCAAATCAACGTTTCCATCTTTCCTTGGAAATACCAGAAGACCCAGGAACATTATCATGAATGCTACCCGTCTGTGCTCGTCCCACTTCTGACGAACTCCTTTGCTGCACAGTTTGTTGATTGGATTATTGAATCCCCCTCATGACCGTACCTATCATATATGAAGCATGGGGTACAGAATCCGGCTGCCAGATCCGGGTTGTGGACTGTTCTGGGTATCTTCAATGAATCTAGGAATCGATGTGCCGTGACGACTCTTGGGGCGACCAAGTATTTTTCCCTCAAGGGAAACTCAGTATTCCCGATGTATCCGGCCATTTCTTCCAAAGTCGGGGTGAGTTCAAAATCAGAGAAATGAAAAACATTGTGCGCCGGGTCCCAATAGGTAACCAAAGCTCTTATGATATCTCCCCGAGGCTGGATTTCCAACAGACCCACAAGACCTTTCAGATATTTCTTAACCTCATTTTGTCCTTCAACACCTAGATCATTCCACCATAGCCGTAACTTGACAGGGATTTTGGTCATTATTGAAAAATGTTCATTTTGCATCGTGCTCATCCTGCACATTTATTAAGGTGATTTTAACAAAATGACTTGACTCAAAAATATTTTACAAAGGGGATCAAGTTTTGAACACGGCCTTTAAACACTTCGGGGACGAAGATTTTAAGGCTGTGTGGGTCAACTGGACAAAAATGCTAAACAAGACCCAAAGGTGGCTGTTTATGCAAAGTCAACCTTTCGGCGTCCCTTTCGGGAACATTCGGCTATTTATGACAAAACAACGTCACCCGACTTATTTATGACTCTTAAAAAATTTGAAACTCATTTTTTTTTATTTTGGCTATTTTAGCAAAATGGGGGTTGAACCCGACGAGGGTTGCCTACGTATCTCACCTCCGGTGAGAATCAAACCGGCGTAGTTCGTGCATACCGTGAATAGAGAAAATAAACCTAAAAATCAAAAATAAGTATTTTTATTATTTTTGAAGAAAGATAAAGACTAAAGAAAAAATATATTTTTTGCAATATTTGGACTATCAGTCTGAATTTATAAAAGGGTACTACAAAAGAAACAACACATTTTTTTTGAATTATGAGTTTTCCATTTTTTTTTACTTTTAAAATAAATACCTTTTTTTTTTTTGATTTTGAAAGTGAATTTTTTTTTTATATATACCCTTTTTTAATAATTCAAACTAAGAAGACAAATTTTGTTTTTATTCTTTTTTTTCTTTTCTTTAGAAAAATTTCGGTGAGGTTTTGACAATACTTGAACATTGGTTTTATTTTCCAAAATAAGTAATTATCCCCCCACGCTGCTATCTTTCTTTTTTTTAGAAACCGGTCAGCATGCGGAACCGAAACAAATAAATGCGCAAAACAAATAGGATGCAGCAGGGTGGTCTTTTCAATTCAGGTTGCCTGTCCTAGACGGACCCAACCCCTGTGTTGAGCCCCCTAAGTCAAATGCAACATGATGCAAATAAACGTTCCTACTAGGGATCCGGCATGAAGTTTCGTTATACTAGGTTTAAACCTTGGTATTTGTTCTAGACTGTGTACCCGAGCGGACCACTCGAGTCGAGGAGGGGGCTACGTACCGGGGACCCGCGAGATCGTCCGGCTTTGTAACTTGTCCGACCTCTTTCTTATTTCAGGTATTGACACTAACAGAATAGGGAGTCTCGACCAACGAGCTTCTCCCCGGAGGTAAGGAGAGAGGGGTTTCGGCACAGTTTATATACAGTTCAGATAATATCAAAGCGGTAAAAGACAACATTTAGCACGTTACGCAAAAACATGTAATAAAGATCAGATAATAAAGCAAAATATAACAATTATTCTAAGCTCGAATTCTTGAACCCTGAACCAGTGGTTCTGGGTTACGTCCCCAGTGGAATCGCCAGAGCTGTCACACCTCCTTTTTGCGCGCCCGCCCCGAAGGGTTAAAATGCGCGGGTGGAGTTTTTCCAATTTAAGTGACAATGTTCGAAGTGGGATTATTTATTTAATTCAGAGTCGCCACTTGGGAAAGGTTTGGCTTTTGGTGTCCCAAGTCACCGGTTTATCTTGAATCCCAAATCGAGGAAATTTTCGACTTTTCCAAATGAAGTCTGCGAACCAGAAATTCTAAGTAAGGAATTCTGTTGACCCGAGGGAAGGTGTTAGGCACCCTCGAATCCCGTGGTTCTAGCACGGTCGCTTAAATTGTTATAATGGCTAAATATCTGATTTAAATACATGTTGTGACTTATGTGCTTTTATTAAGTTTTAACCGCTTTTATTATTATCATTTATTTTACAGAATTGCAACGTCGTGAAAATGCATCTCGAACCACGTCACAATCAATGCACCCGTGATTGTCGACACATTTGGACTTCGTTGAGATTTGGATTTGGGTCACATCAATGTGCACCCGAATTTAAGAATGTGATTTAATTAAGCCGCGCCAACAGAGTCTAACGCGTTATTATCTTTGTAGAAGGCCATGAAATTTATTAAATGGCCTATCTTGAATTCTAAATAATTATCATTAGTTGTTGAGGGCCCCGCAATTGGTTTTTTTTATTTGGCGAGGCTCGTCTTATTATTTTTAGAAGGGTATCCTACAGTGACTACATTTCTATTATTTTTATTTCCAGATATAGAAGAAAGGAAAGTGTGTGTGCTAATTGAAGTATATACTTCAGCTTAAACCAAACTCCTGTCAATTTTGATTGATTACTTTTAAAGTAAAAAAGACGTCATGCCTTTTACGAAAATGATTTGGTCGAATAGAAGATTACATATGAGATAGATGAAATGCAATACTTAATCCGAACATTTCTTAATTTGAACTTAACTGAACTTATTTGAACTAGGTTAAAGGATAACTGGCGAAGTAAAATGCTTTAATTTGACAAGGAATCATATACGAGTTAGCGAAATACAACGTTTAGTCTGAGCATTTCTTGTATTGAACTTAACCAAACTTATATGGACTAGTCTTACTAAAAAAAACTAAATGAAACAGAAAACAGTATTGTGTAAAGTCGAAATATGCATACTTATACTAACAGACAATTGTCGAGCTCAAATACAAAGGGGTGAAACTCAGTCGGCTATCAGTATACTCTTTTGAACTATTGAAACATAAGCTAAATCAATTTCCACAAGGCCTGTTAATGTACTATGAATATTACAGCAAATGCTTGAACTTCTTCAACCTTTTTCATTTCATGATTTCAAACTGTTTCAATTACATCAATATGAGACTTGAAATGTGTACCTGAAAATGCTGAAAGTGCAAAGGAGAAGAAGAAGAAGATGGGAATCAGCAGCAGCAAAAGGCAGAATTAACAGTAGCAGCAGGACAAAAATGCAACAGCAATAGTGAGCAAGAGAGCAGCAGCAATCAGAACAGCACAACAGAAATGATTCTGTTGCGAGATGGAACTAGAGTTGAAGGAGAAACAACCCGATGAAACAGCACACAGTGTGATACTCCAGACAGTCCAATTCCGGAATATACCAAATGCAGCAGAACACTAACAATAATCTCGATTGAAATTTAGAAGAAAGAACACTGCCTAACGTATTGACAATAAATGAACTTCAGACAAACAAGACCAAGTTTCTGATTTCTTAATCTGTTTTCTCTCTTTCTTGCTCTCTTTCTATTCCTGTCAACTCTCTCTTTTCTTTCTATCTTCACAGTGTGTGTGTGTTTCTTTTCTATCAGCTCTTAAGGTCTAGAGTGTGTATTTTCTTTCCCCTCTCTTCTCTTCTCTCCCCCAGTCTATCAGATGTTTTTTTTTCTCTCCTGTCTCCTAATTCTGTCCCTCTTTTATAAGCCTAAACCTCAGCCCTTTATCAGCCTGTTGGATTAATCAAATACCCCTCCCATGTGCTGCCCCTTTTCAGTTCCACTTAGCTAATTAAGTATTAACCCCACCAATATTCCTTGACAGGCTTTCCTTTCCTATTTTATTAACTAAAAGCAAGCATGGGCATCAGAATATATCTGACAGCATATGCTGTCAAACCATTTCTAAATCAAAAGCCCTTTGTACAGGGACCAGGCTGTGCACAATGCACATGCTGTGCACAAGTGCATATGCCATCAATTCAGATTTTAGTTACAGACCAAGCCTTAGGTTTCTAAAATCATATTAACGACTATAATTAACAGGACTTGGTTCTTAATTGATTCAGGCAAATGTTCAACAGAAGCAACTCGATTTGTTATTGTTTGGACAGTTGAAACTAATTGACGACACATGTCGACTCGACTATATTAGCATTAACACATACAATCGTAGCCAAAAATCAGACATTTAACAGTATCACATAAGGGGTTCATTTTGCAATGTCAAACAGAAAGGCCCTAAGAACTAAATGAATGACCAGTTACGGATTCAATTGAACATACATTTATACACACGCATTATGAAGAAAGAAACTGACTGAATACAGAGGTCCGGCCAAGGTGGACAATAGCAGTTCAAAAACACAAAACAAAAAGTTTGGCCATGCGGACAGGCCTTTAACAACACACAAACATACGAACTGAAATAAAGAAAAGAAAATTAACTCACCTTAAAGCTTTTTAAGGAACAAATCAGAAAAATCCACTGGTGTTTGAACGGACCTTCTTTAAGGTTGAATGGACTTTTAAACGAAGTGTTTCTCGGATGAGAAACACCTCGGTTAAGGTCCATTGGGCCTTAATCTCTTCAGTTTGAACAAAGCACGGAACATGCACAGGGAAAACTAGAGTTCAAAAACTTAGATTTGGGATTCGTGTTTCCTTGGTTAGATTCGGACCAAACCAAGTATGGTTTGGTCACGAGGGGGGCCTGGGGAGTGTCTGGTATGATTTCAAGGCAGATCGGTGTAGATTAGGTTCCGACTCGAATCTTCAAATGAAGATTCGAGAAGGCGGGATAGGATTCGAGGTATGTGGTTGGTAGATTTGGGTTCAGGACGTCAAGGGGGTTCTATGGTGTTAAGGGGAAGGTCACCGGCGTTCATGCCGCCGGTTTTCATGGTGGGGGATACTAGGGCGGCTCTAGGGTTTGGGGGTTGTGGTGAGGACGACGAAGGCTGGGGTTTGGATAGGGGGGGCAGGGTAGTGTTAGGAGTTTATATAGTTAGTGAGCAAATGGATCCTGGCCGTTGGATGAGATGAGATGAAGGGCCAGGATCCTTTGGCTAACCAGGGACGACGTCGTTTCAAGGATAAAGGTTTGGGGTCGGTCCGGGCCAGACGGGTCGGGTTTGTTGGTGGGTTACGGGGAATGTGATCTTGGCCGTTGATCAATTTGAGATCAACGGCCCAGATTAGACTGCAGTAAAACGGTGTCGTTTGGAAGGCCCCCTGAGGCCAGCTGGTCTGGACCGGGTTTACAGGGGGTTTGGGCTGAGTTTGTTTGGGCTTGTTTTGTTTTAAAAAAAACCGGACTGGCCCAAGTCCGAAACTCCTTCTTTTTTTTTTTTTTAATTCCTTAAAATAATTTTCCAAATAATACCATGTAAACATTGGACAACAATTATCACACAATTAACATTTAATTATACTAAACACTTAATGACAAAATACAATGAAGGACGCACATATTTTATTTTTCTTTCAATAAACAGATTGCGGTTCACAAGACATATAGACATATATTTTTTATATTTATTTTTTTTTTGAATAAAAACAACCATGGGCAAAATCAACGAATAACTAGCAAAAAATGCCACGTAAAAATCCAGCAAATGTACAGCAAAACCCAATTGCTATTATTTTGTTTCTTTTGGAGTGATTGTCGCGTAAAACAAAAATCACGTGCTCACACTTAGTAAGAACACAAACATAGTCCAGTAAATCCAACAACATCAAAGTACTCACAGTAAACACATATAGTAGAAGAGTAAGGAAAACATAACACGGATTAACATGTGAGTACATGAGTAACGTGTATAGTAGAAAAAGGAAGTAGAAGAACAGTACATGCATAGTAAAAGAAGTCATACGAGCATAACACAGACAAACACACATAAAGAAAGAACAAAAAGAATCAGAAAGATGCTTTTGAAAAACCTTTCAGAAACCCTAAATCGAAATTAAACGATTTTGAAAAGAGAATTTGGGGAAAACCTTTAAAAAGTTCAATAGAACACAGACATTTTCCAGATCTAAGAAAATAAGCAAGTAAAGAACCTCGGACAACTTAGGGTTTCAGAGAAAACCCTAGAAATGAGAAAGGTCTTGACGAAAGTCAGATCCTGAGTCGAAAAGACTCATATTGCTTGAACATGCCGAGGTAATGGCCGGAGAAGCCATAGATCTACAGATCTGAGAAGGATCTGAAGAGAGCCATTGAAGTCGAGCTTCAAAACCTTGAATAGTTAAGGTCTGATGGTGAGAAAGGATGAGTACAGACCATCCATGGCCGGAATACGCCATGGATTCTGGTAGAAACATGGTTGAGATAAGGTGGGAGACGATTAGGGTTTCGGAGAGGCTCGAGAGGATTTGAGAGACGAAGGGGTTCAAAGGCGGCGTCTCAGGTGAAATGAATTAGGTCAAGGGGGTTTGGGAATTAAAAAGGAAAGGGTGAATTACGACCGTTGATCAAAATAGTCAACGACCTAGATCAAAGGGGAGCCGGGTGGTTTTTTTTTAATCGGGTCAGGGGTCGGGTAATTTGGGGATTGGGCTGGTTTAATTTGGGGGCAGAATTGGGTCAAATTGAGGGCCAAAATTGAAAAGTAAAAGGGCTGTAATTGAATTAGAAATGGGCTAAGTTTTTTATTTTATAAAAATAGTAATAATAATTTTAAAAGTAAATTAAAAATACTGAGACAACAAATACTATATAAATATTAATTTAAAAATACTGGAAATAATTTTATTATTATAAAATGCTACTAATCGTGAAATAGGCTATAATTGCAATTACATGCAATTTAGCTTAAAAATACCAAATAGATTTGTAAAAAATATACAAAAATGACCTTAATTATATTTTGGTATAAATATAAGAATAAAATAAGTTATTCACCAAAATAATAATTTTGGGAATAATTATTGGATTTTGTACTGCTAAAAATAGACAATAAATTGATTTTAAAATCTTAAAATTAGAAAAAATACCAAAACTCTTGGGCATGCTTATATATGTATTTACATGCTATTTTGAAAGTGTTTTGTATATAAAAATAAATATGAAAAAATTAGGTATCAGCAACATTTATATTTGGGATGGCGTTCCCTGGGTTGGATTGGCCCTATACAGTACTTAGTGACTGAATGTCAGTGTTACATATTGCGTTTCGTATATTAAAGTTTCATCTTTAGTTAATCGACGTAGACTCGGGGATAAGATTATCTTGATGTTAACATATTTATGCTATTTATAACAAGCGATAAGTAAGTGCCATGAAGGATTAAGGGTACACGAATCAAATAAAATGAGTTTCGTTGAAGGTTGTCAATTTGGAATAAAATACAGTCCGAGCTATAATACTCGATATTTATGGACTAGTACCATACAAGGCACCATATGACCGTGATAGTATGATGTATAAAGTATATTGAAAATGAGTAATACTTTAAATAATTTGAGATAATTATAAATTATGAGGGTAATTGGTTAATTATCGGGTAACATGACATTACCTAGTTAATTAATAAATTTAGTGGATAATGATTAAATTCCCCCCCCCCCAACATGGCAAGCTTTCCTAACTCTCTAAATGACTAATAATAAAGATGGATAATGTGTCACACCTTAAAGTTACACAGAGCTTTCAATGAGGGGCCCAACTAAAATAAGAATAACAATCTCAAAATATTAAAATCATTCCCTACACCTCTTATGAAAGTGTTCATGAAGCTTTAGGAAAATTTTGTTTTATATGCATGACACGACATTTATATGCACGTGCATGACATTATAAATGTTTCAGAATTTACAAAGTTATTCAGATTTATAGATGGATCTCTTTATTCCATGTTTCATACATGTCTTTTATGTATTGGTTTTCATGCCTTACATACTCAGTACATTATTCTTACTGATGCCCTATTTCTCAGGGCCTGCGTTTCATGCCCGTAGGTGCAGGTAGGCAAGTCGATGGTCCCCCTTCTTAGGATCTTTGATCAGCGAGAGTTGGCGTGCTCCACTTGATCCAGAGCTGCTTTTGATTTTGGTACGATATGTTTGTATATAGATAAATGGGTATGACATGGCTCAGTACCATCTTTGTACAGTTGTATTTATATTAGAGGTCTGTAGACAGTTATGTATCGCTGGATAGTAAGTAGCCTTGCCGGCTCGCCCCACTTTATTTACCGCATGTATATATACATATATATTTTGGACAGGTTTCCCTCGCATATGTTATTCATGTTTATATCTTAAATGCATGCTTAAGGGTGTTCAAAAGGTAGGACTCGGCCACCTATCGCGGCCCATCGGTTTGGGTCGTGACAAAAGTGGCACCAGAGTAGTTCTGTCCTAGGGTTGTCTATAGACCGTGTCCAGTAGAGTCTTATTTATGGGTGTGTTGTGCACAACACTTATAGACATGAGGCTACAGGACATATAGGATGTTATCCTCTCTTTGTATCTTAGATCGTGCGATATAAGAATTCCTGTTCCTAACAATATGTTACGTTTTCAGCGATGCCTCCAAAGACTATAACCGCCCAGAAGGGAAAGTCTGTGGCTGGTGGGACTACTAGTCGAGCGCCATGAGTTACCAGGGCTTGGGGAGAGTCTCATAGTGAGATTCCATCTCAGACTTCACATACCCCTCCCTCTCCAGAAGAGTTCCAAGGGGCACCAGCTTCGGTGCCCGTCCCTGTGCGTTCAACCCCTCAGCCAGATACACTGGGTCAGGAGATGAGATATGTTATTCAGCTATTAACTCGATTACTAGCCGCGCAGGCTCGACGTCAGGGAGTAGGTATTGGTCATGCAGATAGGTCCGTCAATGCGAGGGTTCGTGATTTCATTAATTTGGACCATCCGATATTCACTAGGGAAGATCCAAATGAGGACCCTTAGGTATTTATTGATAGAATGCAGAGGACGTTACGGGTAATGAAGGCCACTATGACTGAGTCAGTTGAGCTAGTTTCCTATAAACTCCAAGATGTCGCAGTTAATTAGTACGAGTCTTAGGAATTGTCCAAAGGAGAGGATGCCCCTTTAGCAGTATGCCAGGAGTTTATAGAAGCTTTTCTTTGTCATTATCTGCCACCAGAGCTTAGATGGGCCAAAATTGATAGCTTCTTGACTCTTCAGCAAGGTAACATGAGTGTTCGAGAATACATTCTTTAGTTTGATTCGTTGGGTAGGTATGCTCCCGTTATTGTATCTAATATGGAGGATCGGGTTCACCGTTTCGTAATGGGGTTAGAACCGCACTTGCTTATCGATTTTATGTCGGTCTCACTTCAGCCAAACATGGATATTTCTCGTATTCAGGCATACACTCAGGGTGAAAAGGAGCATACGTAGAAGCAAAGAATGGATTGTGAGCATGATAGGGCCCAGAATAAGAGAGTGAGGTCTTTAGGTCCTTCTGGTGAGTTTTGAGGTGGTCAGAGACAACAATACCCGAGTATCCAGCCTAGCCACCAGCTAGCATGCTCCCTCCGTTTGGCGGTAAGATATTTGATTGTTCCATATATTCAGGGTTTGGTCAGAATTTTAGGGCCTCAGGTTCTCAGTATAGGGGTGAGTCAAGTCAGATGAGGCTGCCCTTGCCACGATGTGCTCAGTGTGGTAAGCATCATGCTGGGCAGTGCCGTATGGGGTTGGGTGTTTGTTATACTTGTGGTTATCTGGGCCACGTTATGAGGGATTGTCTAATGAGAGGTGATGCAAGCATAACTCAGCCAGCAGGATCTGTAACTAGTTCATCATCATCAGTATGCCCCCTCTGCAAGGTTCACAAGCACCAATGAGTCGTGGTAGGGGTAGAGGCAGAGCATCTAGCTTGAGCAGTCCTCAGAACCACATTTATGCATTGGCAGGATGACAGGATCAGGAGTCATTGCCTGATGTTGTTTCAGGTATATTATCAGTCTTCTCATATGATGTATATGCACTGATTGACCCAGTTTCCACCTTATCATATGTTACTCCGTTGGTTGCTAGTAAGTTTGGAATAAAACCTGAATTGGTTAAACCTTTTAAGGTATCTACACATGTTAGGGACTCAGTGGTAGCTAAGCAAGTATATAAGGGTTGTGTAATAATGGTTCAAAGTCAATTTACCGTAGCATACCTAATCGAGTTAGATATGGTAGAATTCGATATTATAATGGATATGGATTGGTTGGCTTCTTGTCATGTTAACGTTCATTGTAGATCAAAAATAGTCTAATTTCAATTTCCAGGGGAGCCTGTTTTGGAGTGAAAAGTAATACGGCGTCGCCGAGAGGTAGATTTATTTCCTATCTTAAGTCAAGGAAGATGATCAAAAAGGGTTGTATTTATCACTTAGTTCGAGTTCAGGATGTAGAAGTAGAGTCACCAATCATTCCGTCCATCCTTGTGGTTAAAGAGTTTCCTGATGTTTTTCCTGATGAGCTTCCAGGTCTTCCGCCAGAGTGAGAAATTGAGTTTGCTCTTGACCTACTACCAGATACTCATTCAATATCTATTCCTCCTTATAGAATGGCCCCCGCAGAGCTGAAAGAGTTGAAGGAACAACTAAAGGACTTGCTTGAAAAAGGTTTTATTAGACCTAGTACATCACCGTAGGGAGCACCTGTGTTATTTGTGAGGAAGAAAGATGGTTACATACGGATGTGCATTGATTATAGATAGTTGATAAGGTGACGATCAAGAATAAGTACCAGCTCCCATAATTGATGATTTATTTGATCAGTTGCAAGGTTCCATATGTTTTTCTAAGATAGACTTGAGGTCCAGGTACCATCAAGTAAGGGTTAAGGAGGAAGATATTCCAAAGATAGCATTCAGGACCATATATGGGTACTTTGAGTTTCGTGTCATGTCATTCGGTTTGACCAATGCCCCAGAAGTATTCATGGATTTGATGAACCATGTGTTCAGGCCCTTTTTAAATCTGTTTGTAATTGTATTTATCAATGATATATTGGTATATTCTTAGTCAGAGGCTGAGCATGCAGATCATTTGCGTACTGTGCTCAGAGTTCTACAAAAAGGAAAGTTGTATGAAAAATTCTCTAAATGTGAATTCTGGTTGAACTCTGTAGCTTTTCTTGGGCATATCATTTCGGGTGAAGGCATCCGGGTGGATACACAAAAGATTGAGGCAGTAAAGACTTAGCCTAGACCCACAACACCGACGGAGGTTCGTAGCTTTCTCGGTTTGGCAGGCTATTACAGGAGATTTGTAAAGGGATTTTCTTCCCTTTCATCACCTTTGACAAAGTTGAGTCAGAAAGGAGCAAAGTTTCAATGGACTGATGGTTGCGAACGGAGTTTCCAGGCATTGAAGGACAGATTGACTTCTACACTGGTTCAGACGCTCCCAGAAGGGACCGATGGTTATGTTATCTATTGTGACGGCTCGGGCATTGGGTTGGGTTATGTACTGATGCAGCATGGTAAGGTGGTAGCTTATGCTTCTAGACAACTGAGAAAGTACGGGAAGAATTACCCGACCCACAATTTAGAGTTAGCCGTAGTGATTCATGCACTAAAGATGTGGAGGCACTACTTGTATGGCATTCATATTGATATCTATACGGATCATAAGAGCCTCCAATATATCTTCAAGCAGAAGGAATTGAGTTTACGTCAAAGGAGGTGGTTGGAGCTACTTAAAGATTATGACGTTGATATTTTATACCATCCAGGGAAGGCAAACATGGTAGCCAATGCCCTCAGCCGTAGATCTATGGGTAGCCTATAATATTTACAACCAGAGAATAGGGGAATAGCCCATGAGATTCATCAGCTAGCTAGTCTTGGAGTTCGATTGCTGGACTCAGGTGATATTGGAATTAATATTCAGGATACAACAATATCCTCGTTAGTAACTAAAGTGAAGGAATGCCAATACGAGGATCCTGTGTTAGTTTATTATAGGGATACCACCCCTCAGAAGGAGAAGACACCATTTGAGGTTACAGAAGATGAGGTCCTCAGATATCGAGGACAATTATGTGTCCCTAATGTTGCAAGGCTGCGCCGGTAGGTTTTGGGAGAAACTCACTATTCTCGTTATTCTATCCATCCAGGAGCGACAAAGATGTATCATGATATCAGTGAAGTATATTGGTGGGACGGAATGAAAAAGGATATAGCGGAGTTTGTTGCTCAGTGTCCTAACTGCAAGCAGATTAAGATTGAGCATTAAAAACCCGGTGGATTATTGCAGGCTATGGAGATTCCGACTTGGAAATAGGAAGTAGTTAATATGGATTTCATCGTAGGCTTACCTCATGCCCGGTATAATTTCGATTATACATGGGTGATTGTTGATAGGCTTACAAAATCAGCCCATTTTCTGCCTGTTAGGACTACATACTCCGCAGAGGATTATGCAAGGCTTTATATTAATGAGATAGTACGACTGCATGGTGTCCATGTCTCTATTATCTCGGATCGACTCAATATACAGCTAACTTCTGGAGGTCTTTCCAAAAAGGGTTAGGGACTTAGGTAAGTCTTAGTACAACATTTCATCCCCAGACAGACGGACAAGCTAAGCATACTATTCAGACATTTGAGGATATGTTACGAGCTTGTGTGATAGACTTCAAGGATAGTTGGGATGATCATCTGCCGCTTATTGAGTTTGCATATAATAATAGCTACCATTCCAGTATTCAGATGGCTCCATACGAAGCTCTTTACAGACGAAAGTGTAGGTCGCCTATAGGGTGGTTCGATGTTGAGGAAACTACATTAGTAGGACAAGAATTGGTACAGTAGGCAATCGAGAAAATTAAGCTTATATAGGAAAGGCTATTGGCAGCTCAAAGGTGTTAGAAGGCTTATGCGGATAATCGACAACGAGACTTGGAGTTTAAGATTGATGACTGGGTATTCCTAAGGGTATCACCGATGAAAGATGTCATGAGGTTCGATAAGAAAGGAAAACTTAGCCCTCAGTACATTGGCCCATATAGGGTCATACGCAAGGTAGGCCAGGTAGCATATGAGTTGGACTTGCCTTCGGAGTTGGAATATGTACATCCAGTCTTTCATGTGTCTATGCTCCGTAAAATGTATTAGAGGTCCTTCCAGTATCATGTCAATTGACGAAGTTCAGGTCATAGAGCAGCTATCATATAAAGAAACTCCCATTACTATATTAGACAGACAAATTCGAAGATTGAGAACTAAAGACGTCGATTTGGTAAAAGTACTTTGGAGAAACAACAATGTGGAAGAAATGACTTGGGAGGCCGAAGAAAACATGAAGTCTAGATATCCTTATTTATTTCCTCCTGCAGGGAAGGGTCCAACTGAGACATCACAACCTTAAGGTACATGTATGAATTCTTGTGTTGGTTATTGTCATTGGTCGTGTGAGGCCATTGTCGTTATTGATAATTGTGGTCCTATGTGGCGTTGAATTATTGAGTTTCTACCAGAAGAGTTGTTAGTACTATTGTTACAAAGGCAACTCTGCCAAAGTTATATAAATCTCGAGGAGTTGAACATTCGAAGACGAATGTTTCTAAGGGGGGAAGGATGTTACATCTCGCGTTTCGTACGTTAAAGTTTCGTCTTCAATTAATCAATGTAGACTCGGGGATAAGATTATCTTGAGGTTAACGTATTTATGCTATTTATAACAAGCGATAAGTAAGTGCCATGAAGGATAAAGGGTACACGAATCAAAGAAAATGAGTTTCGTTGAAGGTTGTCGATTTGGAATAAAATACGGTCCAAGATATAATACTCGATGTTTATGGACTAGTACCATACAAGGTACCATATGACCGTGAAAGTATGATGTATAAAGTATATTGAAAATGAGTAGTATTTTAAGTAATTTGTTAATTATTAATTATGTGGGTAATTGATTAATTATCGGGTAACGGGACATTACCTAGTTAATTAATAAATTTAGTGGATAATGATTAAAATCCCCCCCCCCAACATGGAAAGCTTTCCTAACTCTCTAAATGACTAATAATAAAGATGGATAAGGTGTCACACCTTAAAGTTACACAGAGCTTTCAATGAGGGGCCCAACTAAAATAAGAATAACAATCTCAAAAAATTAAAATCATTCCCTACACCTCTTCTGAAAGGGTTCATCAAGCTTTAGGAAAATTTTGTTTTTAAGTTAATAGTCCAGCAAGCTTTCTCACAAAAAAGCACGTTAAAACATTTCTAATATGCAAATGCATATTGCATATCACATAAGCTACGCCCAAGCTTTTAAAAATTCTAATTAACGTGAGATTTTGCAATATTAAGGGAGTATGGTGTAATCTTTCTCAAGAAAATCGACACAAGTATGTTAAGGTTATCCCTTATTTCTTTTTGGCATGATCTATACGACACAAACGAAACGAGCAAATGCACAACTTCAATAAATTACTCTATTCGTGGAAATGCTAGGGATGTGTATATTCTTATTATCCCATAAGTCTTATTATTCTATCGTCTGTTTTTGGGTCTCAGAAAAATGCATATTTGATAAAGTTTATCCGAAAGGCATATTGAGTTTTATGGCGTTTCGAGAAAATCTTATTAACGTATTTCTTATGCATTTCATGCATTTATAAATGTACATTGACCCATGACCAGATTGCGTTATATATACGTATATATGTATATTATATTCATATGGGATACGAAAAAAAGGTTACGACATTTTATATGCACCACCACTTGATCAGTTGGTATATGTTGATGATGTTGCCCACAGTGACCGAGACGATATGATGGGATGCCCTCAGTGGCTTGATGATGTTACGTGCACCTATACCTATGCATGACACGACATTTATATGCACGTGCATGACATTATAAATGTTTCAGAATTTACAAAGTTGTTCAAATTTACGAATGTTATTCAGATTTACAAATATATCTCTTTATTCCATGTTTCATCTATGTCTTTTATGTACTGGTTTTCATGCCTGACATACTCAGTACATTATTCGTACTAACGCTATATTTCTCGGGGCCCGGTTTTCATGCCCGCAGGTAGGCTAGTCGACGTTCCCCCTTCTTAGGATCCTTGATCAGCGAGAGTTGGCGTGCTCCACTTGATCCGGAGCTATTTTTGATTTTGGTACGATATGTTTGTATATAGATATATGGGTATGACGTGGCTCAGTACCGTCTTTGTACAGTTTTAGTTTTATTAGAGGTTTGTAGACAGTTATGTATAGTTGGATAGTAAGTAGCCTTGCCGGCTCGCCCCACTGTATTTTTCGGATATATATGTACATATGTCTTTTGGACAGGTTTTCCTCGCATATGTTATTCATGTTTATATCTTATACGTATGCTTAAGGGTGTTCAGCAGGTAGGACTCGGGCACCCGTCGCGGCCCATCAGTTTCGGCCATGACAGTTAGTTATTATATATATATATATATATTTGGGATTGATCTTCCCCTGGCTGGTTAGGCCATATACAGTACTGAGTGACTGTGCGCGAGTTGTTATTTATATTTGGGTTGGATCTGCCATGTACAACGCTGAGTATGCTGAATATTGAGCGTGATGAATGGAAATGCGAGACACAGTGAGATTGAGTACTCTGAGAGTGTGAGTACATTAGTTCATCACTGTGCTGCATTGCATTAGACATGCATACTTGATATGTAGGCATAGATAAGTATTTTTCCTCATGCCATCTGATAATGAATTTCTTATCTATCGTTAAAGTTTTTGAGAAAAATCACAGATTTCAGATTTACTCATATATTCGGTGATTTTCGGCAAAAGATTTGAGTTTTACCGTTACATTTGAAAAGAAAATATTTATTTTCCAGAATTGTATATGAGTTGAGCATTTTATTATTGAGTTATTGCTTGTGCTACTTTAAATTATATTGTTATGAGATGTTATTGGTTATTGGTGTGGACTCCGACCTTCGTACAAGCTCGTCACTATTTTCAACCTAAGGTTAGTCTTGTTACTTATTGAGTACATACATGAGGTCGGTTGTACTCATACTACACTTCTGCACCTTGCCTGCAGATTTTGGATGTTGATATGGCTGCGCGGGAGCAAGCATTGAGGATGTACCTGCAATCCAGTCATAGCTGCCCTTTTGTTTTTGGTAGCTCTAGAATTTTAATCTGTTCACATATATATTCAAACCGATGATGTATTTTATTTCACATCAGTTTTGTAAATTCTAAATCTTAGAAGCTCAAAATTTGTACTATCAGTCCTTGGGAAATGTGTTAAAGTCGGTTATGTCATCACTTATTTTATCAATAAATTTCATTTGAATTGGATTTTTTGTAAATTGGCTTACGTAACAGGTTGGATTAGGTGTCCTCACGGCTAGTTGGATTTTGGGTCGTGACAATAATTTATTTTAAAAAAAAATTAATATAAAAAAACTAATTATTACCTAACCTAACTAACTTTGTCCAAAATTACCAAGTGACCTATTGTGAGATTGTCACTTGGTTTAATGTGGAGGCTTTTTCTTCTTCTTTTAATAATATATAGATTATGCGTTGCAATTGTAAATTTATTACCTATTTGTAGGTAATTTTCACAAATTAGATTTTAAAAGAATGGTAGAAACTAGAAACAAAAAAGAAAAGAAATGGCTTAAATCGGTAAGGATAATTTGAAAAATATAAATTTATGGTGAGGATAGTTTTGTCTGCTTCTGCTTCTTGGAAGAAGCTAGAATTTTTTGCTTCTTCCCAAAAGCAGAAAAACAGCTTCTACTGGTGGCTAAAAGTACTTCACCGTCTTAGCCAAACAATTTAAATTTTGTAAAAACTACTTTTTGGAGAAAAAAATACTTTTGACCTCCCAGGAGCTTGCTCTAGTATAGTCTAAATGGAAACAATACTGTTTCTCTCATATTTAAAATAATGAACCTAATTAATGACCCATTATAGCTATAATGAATGCTAGGATCCCTGACTGAACACCAAATGATAGATATATCCATTGAATGCATAGGATACTTTAATGAACAAAAGTTTGCCGAGGATAGAAGATTTCTATAATAATGAAAGTTTCAATTTTCTGAACCAGTTTTAATAAGTACTACTATTTTTGCCAATCTCATTTTAAACGAGTGTGTTTGAGATATAGGGACTAGATGAAAAGATATGGCTTGATACACTCAACGAATTCATTGCATAAAATGGTATCTGAATTTAAACAATTAATGCTGTGTGACTATATATTTCATTTTGTATCACTTGTCCTTTTACTCTGTTTCTTCATTATTCGAGAATTCCCCATCATGTGGCGAAAAAATAATTTCAAAATATTTACAAAGGAGAAAGATGAAGAATACGGATCAAGAAAGAAAGAATTTACTTCTCTGAAAGATATTCAACCCCATTTGAAAATCCTTGTTCTTTTTACTACATCCTTGATGATTTGGTTTCTTTTTCTCCTAGTATTTTCAGCCAAAAGAATATCGAATCCCATCCGAGGATTCCTCTCAACTCATTCTCCAGTAGAATGTAAAGATAATTACTCTGTCTATATTTATAACCTGCCTTCCAAATTCAATTTTGATCTATTGGAAGATTGTAGCAGTTTGAATATCTACACAGATATGTGCCCTCATGTTACAAATAATGGAATGGGAAAGCCACTCCCTGAAATGGGCTCTAGCAGCTGGTACACCACTCATCAACTCATCGGTGAATTAATCGTTCATGCTCGAATCGAAAACCACCCCTGTCGTACAGAGGATGCAGAGAAAGCTAGTCTATTTTATGTACCTTTCTACGGGGGGCTCCATGCCTCGAGCAAATTCCGCGAGCCAAATTACACAATTCGTGATGCACTGGCTGTTGAATTAGTGGAGTACGTAGAAGAGCAGAAGTGGTGGAAGAGGAATAATGGGAGAGACCATTTCATGGCTTTTGGAAGAACTGCTTGGGATTTCATGAGGACTGATGATGTTCCTGATTTTGGTGCAAACAAGCTATTGAACATGTCCCCTGTGCAAAATATGTCTGTTCTTTTGGTGGAAAGACACCCATGGGAAGGCCATAATCAACATGGCATTCCTTACCCGTCCTACTTCCATCCCTCTGCTTTGTCTGAGATGATTGAATGGCAAGATCGTGTGAGTTATATGGATAGGCCTCATTTATTTTCCTTTGTTGGGGCTCCCCGGACAGGAAAGAAAAAAGTTGTCACAAGGGATAGAGTCATAAAACAGTGCGAGGAGTCAAGTAAATGCTTGATCTTGAAATGTGGCAAGGGACCAAGTAAGTGTCACAAGCCTAGACAAGTTCTTAACGTGATGATGAAGTCCAATTTTTGCTTGCAAGTGTTGGGCGATTCATATACTCGACGTTCAACTTTTGATTCCATACTCGCTGGATGTATTCCGGTCTTCTTTTCTAACCATACCGCGTATTCGCAATACCAATGGTTTTTACCTTCTGATCCTACCACATATTCCGTTTACATTGATTTAGAACGAAACCATAGCATAGGAATAGAGGAGGAGCTTCTCAAAATTCCAATGGAAGAAGTAGAAAGAATGAGGAGGACTGTCATACAATTGATCCCAACATTAACGTATGCACACCCTAATTCTACTTCATATGGATTTAGGGATGCTGTTGATGTCGCTCTTAAAGGACTGTCCCTGCACGTTACCTCATTGTTAAAAGCTACCTCTTGAGTAGGATGTACTACCAATAGTACTACGTTTGGAATATTGTATTTTATTTTGAGTTTAAGTTATTTATACTGTAAGAAATTTTTTACACTATTAGGTCATTCAAAATATATTTACACGTAAGTCTTCCAAAAATTTAGGATTTGTAATCTTGAAAATAAGAGAGATTAATAAATGTGACCTAATGATATAAAAATTTCTTACACTGACAATACATAACTTAAATTCTTTAATTTTTTGGACAATTCTTCAACTTTTGTGTTGTATTATATGGAGAATTAGCTCATGAGTAGTTCTTTGTATACAGGTTGGATATTTAAGCTAGTTCTTTGTATGCAAATTGGATATTTAAGAAGCTACATGCACATTGAGAAATCTAAAAATAAACAATATGGTACATTAGTGTGCTACCATAATGGTCACTCCTAACTAATTATCGTGTCCAACACACTTGATTACCTTTCATACAGAACTTTTGTGGTAAAGTTGTGATATTTTTTTCCCCTTACTTATCTCTAGAGGGTAAGTTCATTAAATAGGGGATTAGTTTTATTTTAAATCTCACTTAACAAACATAACCTAAACTCTTTGGATAATTTCAGAGACTTTTCCTCATGTTTTACTTCATAACACTAACCTACCTTGTAGTTTATAATAGTACGTGTACCTCCCTTGTTTTGAATTCTTCTGATAGTTATTTTAATATGTTCATTATTAATGTAAAATATTACAATCTGACTATTTTAACCTTTTTCTAATATTAAACTCTTATAATTAACCAATTATATGAATATTAGAGGAGTGTTCATCCATTCCCTCTGGAAACCCAAATACCAAAGAAACCCATCTTGTTTCTGAACTCGAAGATTTTTAAACCAGAATTGGCTTTTGGAAATAATTCAAGGGAAAAAAGGTAATGAAATTACCAACAAATTTTACCAGTCCCGGTACCAATGGAAGTCTTCTTCTTTGTTTGTTGGTGTCAAATAAATATATAATGAAGATGGACATCTCCATACTATCATAACAGGCAAATAGGATTGAGGGACATCTGTTTACCCTCAAAATCGGATGACGATTGAATTTGTAAGTGGTTTTAAGGATAGGTGGATTAAATAGACACAAAGCGATAAATTAAAGATGCAATTGAACTAAACAATGATAAAGTAAATTCAAACCGCACCACTTGAACAATTATAGCCTTGGAAAATCAATCACACTTGAACTGGATGCAATTCGAGCAATGTCGAGATACGGAGAACAATAGCTTACAGAAAATAATAATATACTACTTTGGGATGTGTGTCATAATGTGTTTTACAAGTAATCAGACCCCCTTTATATAGTAGGGGAGTTCTACTTTAGGTACAATTCTATAAAAGGTAAAAATCTCTTGATTTGCTGATTTGCTGGTTATTGATATGTGCCGAGATTCCCACCATAATAGCCGACTGATCACGGATATTATGGCCTTCTGTTATTTCGGTCTTCTGTTGGTCATGCTGACAATGTTTCCTCGAGCTTGGGTCAGGGTCGATTCTGGGATCACTGATTCAATGTTCTCGAGGATAGACATTCTGATCTCGAGTTCTAGCCCAGTCGGACTTGGAGTCGATCTTCGGTCCCTCACGTTTAGAGCTCAATCTACCATGTCGTAGACGAGCCCGATTTCTACTGTATAAAGATAGTCCCCTCGTTTTTCGGAGAGTAGACGACGAAAAACGATATGAGTTTCCAATTCTCACATCGATTCCCCGAGTCAGAAACGACAAAATGAACGAAATGTCTCATCAGTCACATCTTAATGGCATTAATTGCTTGTCAGTTACCGGTCGGCCACTCTTGGATGCAAACCGTTATTTGAAAACTATAAATACCTCCTTCTTCATTCATTCAAACTTTACATCCAAACCTTCTCTACTCTTGTTTCTTAGAAATCTCTACATTTTCTAGCATTTGTATCCTGATTTCTTGAGATCTTTGTAAGAACTTTCGCTTGTCTTCATTCCAAACTGTCAAGTGTATCCCTTTAACTTCCTTTTTTTCATCTTTTTCCCTCCATACTAAAAGAAATGGCAAAAACTTTGAAAATAGTTCCCCAAAAAGGAACCCCTTCTACGTCGCGGCTGGCTGCCGAGGAGACTGTTCCGCGTATTGCCACCGAGGAACCAGTAGCGGACCCCCTTATGAGCATATTCATACCCGGTAGGTGCTCGATAATAGCTGATTTTAAGGTTAAAAACGTCCCTTTGTACCCGGCCGATGTGAGAAGGTCTCGAGATATGTATGCTCGATCACCAAAGAGATCCTCCCCAGGGTAAAAAAGGATTGCAAGAAGGTGGATAAGGACGTGGTGGTTCCCGGACTCGATAAAGATATCACTACCCACGTCGAGAGATACTCAAGTGTTAACACTTATCCCTTTACATTAGGCCCATTGCACCCGGTTATCATCTATTTCTGCAAAAGATATGAGGTATGCCTCAGTCAAATTCAGCCTTCATTCTGGAGGATCGTCATCCTCTTTTGATTCTTCGTGAGCTAGATTGATGGATGCCTGTTCACCGTCGACCACCTCATGCGCCTATACAGTCTTCGACTCTTTCGGGGGGAACTGATCAAGCTTGCGCGTCGGGCTAGCAATGCCCCATTCTCGAGCATCGATGAAGATCGGGATTGAGGATGGCTAGGCCATTTTGTCCGAGTGAGGACCTCGGACATGATCCCAGCAGAATTCATGTTGTTCCCCGAGAAGTGGAACACAAAACGTAAGTAAAATCTCGTTTTTCCAAAATTGTGTTTTACTCTTTTTCAGTTTTTTCTTATTTGTGCTTGGTGGAGGTGCAGCTATTGCTCGGATCCTGAATACAGTCCCTCGACTCAAGGAGTGGGTCGAGGGTATTGTGTCACAAAAGTCGTATTCCGAGTGCGCATGGTGCAAACTTTCGAAGGGTCGGTGGGAGGCCCATTCTCATGGTGAGGTTTCCTTTCTTGAGTGAGTAATACTTGGGTCTTTTTGTGCTGTTGGGTTCTTATCTGTTTCTTTTCCCTTTGCAAGTTTGTCCAAGGACGTCATAATGAAGCCTCCATCCGTTGATGAGGATTGCCTCGCTGAGTCCTTTGCTCCGATACAAGGTGATGAGAATAAAAGAAAAAGGGCTACGAGTTCTCCAAGCTTAGAGAAGAAGAAGACAAAAAGAAAATTGGTGTGCAAGCCCAAAGAAAGCACCAGTGCTCGAGCCCCACCCCTGGATTCACTTTACCAACTGAGGGACAAATCCAAAGAAGAAGAAGTAGCTTCTGAATCGGTGGCCTGTGTGCAGTCGCAGCTCGAGGGGCAAGGGGCCTCTGAACCAGAGAGAGGCGAGGTCGATCTACCTCAAGCTAGGTAGGCCGACGAGGATATCGTGGTTGAGGCTAATGAGGAGGTTGTGGCCGAGGCCTCCCGGGATGTGGGTAATGCTCCAAATGATTCACTCGGTGTGATCGACATCACCGAGTCGCCTTCGTTCACTGTGTCTATGTACAACAATGCCCAGACGGTGAATGGGTGCCCTAACTAGGGGACCCAAAGACCGGAAGACCCCCTTCGTGGCTTTTTTGATGGTGTGGACTCTACCAATATGGAGGACATCATCAGATTAGGTGACTTGGCGGTACCGAGAAATATTCCATCTTCGGGAATAAGTAGGCCTTCCTCGAGTCCGAAGCTAATCAACTGGTTCCCAACTCCGAACGTGGATCCTAACCGGAAGTGATCGATCATCATCTCCGTTACGAAGGATGCCCGAGTTCTCTCTACCCCCATAGGTTGGGGCCAGTTACCTTCGGTGCTTGGTGACCAAGGAGGATCAAGCCAAGATGAATGAGGTGGAAGCCCCCTGCCTGTTCAACAAAGTGCAATAGGTATTAAACTGGGTAACTTCAAATACTTCTTGGTGACCTCTAATTTGTACTTAGATTATTCTGTAGATGGTCATAACTTTTTTCTTTTGTGCCTCTATACTTCATCACGAAACTTTTCTTCGATATCGAGAAGAGCTAAACCAGTATGAGGTCGAGATTCGAGGGCTCACTGAGAAGAGAGGTGCTTACAAACTTCTCAGCGAGCAACGTAAAGGGGAGGTTAAGAGTCTCCAAGCTAAGCTAGAAGTGGTTTGGAAGGAGCATGTCGACCTGGTCGAGCGGGTAAGAAGAGTATTTGAGGTTAGTGACTATGAGTTGGACACGGTGACTAACAGTCCGAATCTGCAGGTCCAACAGAAGCTTGATTAGATTGAGCAGCTTCGGGCAGAGATGGATGCAATAAAGGCCGAGGCCGATAAATGGAAAAGCAAAATGGACCGCTTGGCCTCAGAAAAGGAGACTGCTCGGGTGAAATTGGCTTCCACTAAGGTCTAGCTTTGGGCATCAAAGGAAAAGGTCGTGGTGCTGGCCAAAAAGATTGAGAAGCTCCAGTCTCAGCTAAGCTCGGTCGCCTCTGATCGAGAAACTTTGGCCAAGGAGCTTGAAGCGGCCAAGTCGGTGGCCGTGGTAGTAAAAACCAATACCGACGAGATCGTGGCCCAATATAGGGCCGATGCCATGGAAGCTCAAGATCGAGCGGAGGATATCGTTGAGCACGCGAAGCGGCAATCTCGAAGGGAGGTCCTCGAGGAAATTCATGCTCGGGGTTTCGAACTTTTGGCTAAAATTAAGAGTGCTAAGGAGCTTGAGGCTGAGGCCAAAAAGCTGGCTTATCCCGAGGATGATGAAGAATCCGAGGGTTTAAGAGGGTCTAAGGGTAGAGTAGACCCCGAAGGTGATGAGGTGGCCCCCGACGAAGATTAGGCCACTTAGGCACTTTACATTTTTGTATTGCCTTTTTGTTGAGGCCGTTTGGGCTCTGTAAAAATTTGTATCAAGGCCATCAGGCCTTTGTAAAAAACAATTGACATGTATAAAGCTTTTTTCCCTCCAGCAATTTTTGAGTTTTTTCCTTTGCTTTATTTTTTATATTTACAAAGATTAAAATGTCTTAGCATGAAATAGTTAGGTTATGTTCGTAGGTTCGAACAAGACTTGTCTTTAACATTATTTTGTTTAAGGCATCATGGGGGTTCGGTGTGACCGAAAATCTTTCCCCAGCATACTTATAAAAAATTTTAGATTGTAGTTTTGCGAGGGTAGCCTTTAGAATCGGTTAAGAAATTTCAAGGCCTTGTTGTTTTTGTTAGGGGTTTCGGACGTCACCAAGCCATTTTAACATGGTCGTAGCCTTTTTAGTTCGTGTGCTGCCTAGTGGGCTTGTCACCCTGAATTATCCAGACTTTCCTAAGATAACAGTCCCCGATTGGGGATGATTATTCGAACTCGGATTAAGTTGGCCCTTGGGCTCGATACCTTTAGGGGTCGGATGTAGGAAATTCCTTTGAGAAATGCAAGAAATTTTTTAAGGGATAAGATATTTATTTGCAAGAAAGAGACTTCTTTTTATTCTTGTGCATAATAGTTATACATGTGTATATGCTTTGTGTCAGGACTCGAGCAATCTATGCGGGCATGGTTCATTTAACAGTTTGGCCCTTACAATAAATCCTATTGATCGGCACCATTCAATCACTAAGTTTCATGTTTCTTTCCTTGATAAAGTCAATATCCAAGGGTAATGCCCCCTAGTATTCAAGGTTGATCATAGAGAGAGGCCTCGAATACTATTTATGCGATCTCTGACACCAATTCATGATCGGCCTTCAATTCTAAGTTAGTACGATCCATTGTTGCCTCGTTAAAAACCTTTGCAAAAAACCCATTTGGGACAAAACCGGTCCAACGGAAAAAGAGTGCAACGCATGCTTTCAAACCTAAAATTTTGTACCGTTCCCTAATGGTTACCTGCAAGTGTTAGTTCAAAATGTAAATAAGTAAAAATAATGAGTGGGATTGTACCTTAGCAGTAATATCTCTTCAAGTAAGTTATGTTCCAGTTGTTCGGTAGTTTCTCTCCGTTCATTGTTTCGAGTTTGTACGATCCCTTACCAGTGATTTTGACAATGTGATAAGGACCCTCCCAATTCGGTCCCAACTTCCCTTCACTTGGGTTCTGGGCACTTAGTGTGACCTTCCTTAACACCAAGTCCCTGATATTAAGTGTCAAAGATTGACCCTTCAATTGTAATATCTCTCGATCCGCTGCTATTGGGCAGTCAATCAGACAAGGGCGGCTTCATGCCTTTCATCCAATAGCTCCAAGCTCGTACTCATGGTCTCGTCATTCGATTCCTTGATTATATATCGGAAACTGATACTTGGTTCCCTGAGTTCGACCAGTATCAGAGCTTCGGTGCCGTAAATCAGCGAGAATGGGGTGGCCCTGGCACTATACTTTGATGTCATATGGTATGCCCACAGAATTGGGGGTAGGATTTCCTTCTATTTTCCTTTGGCATCGGTTAGTCTCTTTTTAAGGTTTTGAAGTATGGTTTTGTTGGTCGATTCCTCTTGTCTGTTCCCACTAGGGTGATAGGGTGTTGATAGGATCCTTTTGATCTTATGATCTTCGAGAAATTTGCTTACTTTGTTGCCGATAAATTGTTTCCCATTTTCGCACACGATCTCGGACGGCATTCCGAACCGGCATATGATGTGGTCCCAAATGAAATCGATGACTTCCTTCTCCCTAACCTTCTCGGATGCCCATGAAAGAGGGGTAACGGTTTCTATTCCCCACTTCATGAACGGCCATGATGACAAAACTGAATGCAGTAGCTCCCCTGGTTAGTGACTCATTAGAGCATGTCTTTGGCATTTATCATATTTTCGCATGAACTCCTTCGCATCCTTTTTCATGTCGATCCAGTAGTAATCGGCTCTGATTACCTTTCGAGCCAATGATTTGGCGCCTGAATGATTTTCGTAGGTGCCCTCGTGAACTTCCCTCAGAACGTACTTGGTATCTCCCGATCCCAAACATATCACTAGTGGTCCATTGAACATTCTTCTGAACAAGGTTTCGTCTTTGGATAAGCTAAACCGGGCTGCCTTTGTACGTAGGGCCCTTGATTCTTTTAGATTCAAGGGCAGTTTCTGGTCTTCAAATATTCTATATAATTGTTTATCCAATCCCAAGTTAGGCTTGTTGAGTTTATCTCGGCATGACCTTTTTCAACTACCGATCTCATGAGTTGTACGACGGCCCCCGAGTTGAGCTCATTGTCCTCGACCGACGATCCTAAGTTAGCAAGGGCATTGGCCTTGCTATTTTGATCCCGGGGTACATGTTGCAAAGTTCATTATTTAAATCGATGCAATGTCACTTGCAACTGGTTCAGGTACTTTTGCATTCGTTCTTCTCTGACCTCGAATGTCCCATTAACTTGGTTTACCACGAGGAGGGAGTCGCATTTAGCTTTGAATACCTCCGCCCCTAAGCTTATGGCTAGTTCAAGACTTGTAATCATGGCCTCATATTCGGCCTCGTTGTTAGTCAATTTCACAGTTATAACAGATTGTCTAACTACATTGCATGTAGGTGGCTTCAATACAATGCCAACTCTGGACCCTTTTGCGTTCAAGGAGTCGTTCATAAAAAGGGTCCAAATTCTCGAAGACGTCCTCGAGTTTACCAACAACTCTGTTTCGGCCTCGGGTATTAGGGACGACGTGAAGTCGGCCAAAATCTGAGATTCAAGGTCGATATTCAATATTGTACCTGCTGATTTCCATGGCCCATTTGGCCAATCATCCCGAGAGTTTGGGTTTATGAATTTTGCAATGGGTAATTAGTCATAACACATATAGGATGGCATTGAAAATATGGTTTCAGCTTCCTAGAGATGCTTAACAAAGTGAGCACCAATTTTTCTAGGTGAGGGTACCTAGTTTCAGCATCAACTAGAGTCCTGCTAATATAGTAAATTGGAAATTGTGTAACTTGCTCTTCCCGGACCAAGACTCCACTTGTCTCTATCTCTGATATTGCTAAGTACTGGTATAGTTGTTCGTCTGCCCTCGGCGTGTGAAGCAGTGGTGGGCTCGATAGATATCGTTTGAGTTCCTTCGAGACCCATTGATATTTTGGGGTCCATGAGAAGTTGTTCTTCTTCTTCTGTAGTGAGAAGAAACGATAGCTCTTATCAAACGACCTTGAGATGAATTTCCCTAGGGTGGCTATGCCCCCGGTTAACCATTGCATGGCCTTTACGTTGTCCACCACTATTATATCTTCGATAGATTTGTTCTTGTCGGGGTTGATCTCGATTCCCCGGTTGGATACCATGAACCTGAGGAATTTACCCCGTCCAACTCCAAACGCACACTTATCCGGGTACAGCTTCATATTATACTTCTTCAATATGTTGAAGGTTTCTTGCAAATGTTTTAAATGGTCCTCTGCTCCTAGGGACTTAATCAACATATCGTCAATGTAAACTTCCATTGGTTTTTCTATTTGTTCCTTGAACATCTAGTTTACTAGGCGTTAATAAGTAGTACCAGCATTTTTTAATCCGAATGGAATCATGTTATAATAGTACATGTCGTACTTAGTAATGAAGGAGGTTTTTTCCTTATCATCCGGGTTCATCGATATTTGGTTGTACCCGGAGTAGGCGTCAAGAAAACTTAGGATCTTGTGGTCGGCCATGGCATCGATCATGCAATTGATGTTGGGCAAAGGGAAGGAGTCTTTAGGACATGCCTTATTCAACTCCTTATAGTCTACACACAATCTTAATTTATTCCACTTCGTAGGGACTACCACTACATTTGCTAACTAATCCGGGTATTTAACCTCCCGAATGGACCCTATTTTAAGAAGTATAGATATCTCATCCTTTATGAAAGCATGTTTGTTCTCGAACTGGGGTCTCCTCTTCTGCTTGATCGGGTGGAATTTCGGGTCCAAGCTTAGCTTGTGAGTGGTTATCTCCAGCGGGATCCATGTCATATCAAGGTGGGACCAAGCGAAACAATCTATGTTAGTTGTAAGAAATTTAATGAGTTTTTCTAAGCTTGAGAGTTAACCCCAGGCCCAGGTATACCTTTCGATCGGGTAGATGCTCGATCAATATGACCTGTTCCAACTCCTAGACTATTGATTTAGTTGCGTTGGAATCATCAGGGACTATAAAAGATCTAGGAACCCCATAATCATCGTCTTCATCAGTCCCCTATTTATTCGATTGGGTCGCGGCCGGTGTCGGTAATTTCTCTTTAGCCTCTTGCTTTGTACCCAAACTCTGTCCTCTAACGTTGCGAGTGTTGATATCAAAATCATGTCTTCGACTGCAAACATTTCCTTTGTGGCTGGTTGTTCTCTGTAAATTGTTTTAATCCCTCATGGCGTTGGGAATTTTAACACTTGGTGGAGAGTCGAGGGCACTACACTCTTGTTATGAATCCACGGCCTCCCGAACTGCGCGTTGTACCTCATGTCTCCTTCGATCACATAACACTTGGCCTCTTGGATGGTCCTGAAGGCATTCAATGGTAATGTTATCTCCCCATTAGTGGTTTCACATGCCATGTTGTACCCGTTCAGAACTCGGACTACGGGCACGATTTGATCTTGTAGACCGAGGTGTTCTAAGACCCTCGATCGGATGATGTTTGCCGAGCTACCTGGATCAATAAACACATGCTTAACTCGAGATTTATTTACGAGTATAGATATTACCAGTGTATCATTATGGGGTTGTACGATCCCATAACTGTACGACCCATTCTACGTGTTCGTCGTTGAAAGACAAGGTTCCTTCCGGTATGGAATCTCGAGTACATTTTTCCCTTGTGATAGATACCCTGGTGTGTTTCAACATCGGCCTTTGATGGACATCGGCCCCACTAATGATCATGTTAACGATGTGTTGAGGTTCTTATTGTTCGATTTGTTTATTAGAATCCCTATTCCTAAAATTGTTCTTGGCTCAGTCGCTAAGAAATTCTTGAAGGACCCGTTGTTGAATAGCAGGGCTACTTCCTCTCTCAACTGTCGGCGCCGTGAGTGATATTTGCAAATCTGGTTAGGATCCTTTTGGGCATGATCAGATTGTAGGGCTCGATGCCATTTCGTATGTTTGATGTGTCTGATAGTTGATACAATGGCGGAAACATCGACATTAAGTTATATTCCAATAACCTCGGTGCTTCTTTAGGCCCAATAGGCCTGTCAAAACCGTTCTTGTTAATGAGTCCCCGGTTGTTTCGACCTCGATCACTTCTCCGTTCACTTAGCATAGAATTCCACCTAGACCCACTGTTTCTTCGATCTCCATTGTAAGGCTAATACTGATCCCTGTTTGACCTTGGTTCACGATCGATATCTCTCTTGACTTCGTCAATGGTTATGACGGGGTAAACGGACCCATAAGGGGCCCCAAGTTCGTCATCTTTGACTCTGATTTTTTATTGATACCAATTATGCATGTCGACCCAAGTAACAGCCGGATATTCTATCAGATTTTGCGTTAACTATTTTTAAGCTACCGAGCTTCAAACATTGAGTTCCTGGGTGAAAGCTTGAGCGGCTCAATTATCAGCGTCCGGTGGCAGGTCCATCTGTTCATATTAAAACCGGGACACGAACTCTCTGAGCATCTCATTATCCTTCTGCCTTACTTTGAAAAGGTCTGACTTCCTGGTCTCGACCTTGATAGCCCCGGCATGTGCTTTCATGAAAGAGTCTGCAAGCATAGTAAATGAGTCAATAGAATTAGGAGGTAAATTGTGATACCATATCATGGCTCCTTTTGACAGGATCTCCCCGAATTTTTTCAACAGGACAGACTCGATCTCATCATCTTCTAAGTCGTTCCCTTTGATGGCACATGTGTAGGAAGTAACATGCTCATTTGGGTCGGTCATTCCGTTGAACTTAGAAATCTCGGGCATGCGGAAGTTTTTAGTGATCAGCTTTGGAGCCGCACATGGAGGGAAAAGTTTTTGCACGAACTTCTTGGAATCTAGGCGTTTCAGTATCGATGGCGCTCCCGGGATTTGGCCGACCCTGGAATTGTAGGTTTCTGCCTTCTTGTCATGTGCTTCAATTTTCTTTTCCTCTGATTCTATTCATTTTGTCAGCTCCTCGAGCATTTTTATGATCTCAGGGTTAGGTCCCAACTCGTTTCCATTCGACCTTTCTACGACCGATTCATTCTTGTGGGTGATTTTTTGGGATGGATCGGGTTCAATTCTGCTTGGTGCGCAGCTTTGGTTCTGTAACCGAGCCATCGCCGCCTGTTGAGACTGTGACATTTCGAAGATCATCCATAAATTGATCTTGTCTTCTCCATTATTTTTAGTATATTGATCTAACGATTGAGCTCCACCATGGATGTTGTTCTCGGGGTCAGTAGGCAGATTTGTATCGGTAGCCACATGCGAGTTAGCGTCCAACGGGTCCACGATTGGAATTCGATGGGATCAACAGGTGGTATCTCATTACTGGGCGCTATGTCGTTATTTTCGCCGTGGTGATCGGATTTATTGTCAATATGTAGGGGTGCCAATTGTGAGTTTGACATTTTGAGCTTTAATCTGAAATTAGAGGCACTTCAAAAAATAAGTGTAAAGTAGTGTGTTATGGAAATTCATATCAAATAACCACTATTATCCTTAGCCCCACGGTGGGCGCTAAACTGTCTGCCCTCAAACAATTAAATTTGTAAGTGGTTTTAAGGATACGTTGATTAAATTAACACAAAGCGATAAATTAAAGATGCAATTGAACTAAACAATGAAAAAGTAATTTCAAACTGCACAATTTGAACAGTTATAGCCTTGGAAAATCAATCACACTTGAACTGGATGCAATTTGAGCGATGTTGAGATACGGAAGAACAATATCTTATAGAAAATAATAATATACTACTTTTGGATGCGTGTCACAATGTATTTTACAATTAATCAAATCCCTTTTATATAGTAGGGGAGTCCTACTTTAGGTACAATTCTATAAAAGGTAAAAATCTCTTGATTTGCTTATTTGTTGGTTCCCTATTGATACATGCCGAGATTCCCGCCGTAATAGCCGACCGGTCACGGAGATTACGGCTTTCTGTTATTTTGGTCTTCTGTTGGTCATGCTGACAATGTTCTTGAGCTCGTTCGGGGTCAGAGTCAATTCCGGGATCACATATTCAGTGTCCTCGGGGATAGACATTATGATCTCGGGTTCTGTCCTGGTGGGACTTGGGGTCGAGCTTCGATCCCTCACGTTCCGAGCCCAATCTATCATGTCGTAGATGAGCCCAATTTTTATTTTATACAATTTCCTCGACTACCCTGCAACAATTTATCATCATAACATATATCAAAACAATGTATAATCATAGCGTCTCAACAGGTATTCCAAAACGAATACGGATCCCCATAAAGGAATAACATCAATACAACTGCTTAATGATGTATACAAAATCCACAAGAAAATAATGTATACAGAATCCACAAGCAGGGAAAATCTACATACAAAAGCACCCATTTACCTCAGACTCGAGGTGTGTATAGTTATACAAATAAAAAATAATTCGGGCGGGATATAGTTTGGGCAAATCCAAAATTCAAACCGAAGTTAAATCTTTTTAGATTTTTGGTTTGGATTTTCAGATTACGGATTGGATGTCCGATATAATATTTAAAACTTTTGGATTTCGAAATTCGATATCAGATTTGGTACTTCAAATTTTTTGACATCCGAAAATCCAAATTTTTATACTTTATATTTAATCAATTATCCATGTACAAATAACAATAAGTTCAATACCCTATTCATTAGAAATTATCTCATATATTCAATACCAATTACTAAGTTACTATCAAAATGTTTATTATTTGGATATAATTTTAATATTGCTAATTCTTATCGACCTTATTAATGTCTCTGTTGTATTTTTTTAAGATGATTTCATTATTTGAATAATTTATTTGAATGATTGCAGTAGAGAATAAGGAAATTTTGAGACAACATAACATGAATACTTCATTTGGATGTTCATTTTTGTAAAAAGAAGAAACATCTCAACTTTTAGGCGCAAAAGCGAAAATTCAAAATATCCAAATTAATCCGAAATCGAAATCTAAGCTTAATTGGATTGTCATTTTTTCAATCCGAGAACTGAAAATTCAAAATCAAAATTTTTATATCCAATCTGAATTGCCTGAACGCCCCTATTTGAGTCACTATAGCAAAGACAAAGAAAATCTCCTTCAAAAGAAAGGATTCCAAAGTTTGACCCTTCTTGAAGGGGGATATTTAATATGTTGTTATACTTCTTCTTTTTTGCCGCATAAGATATATGTATACGGGTGAAATCGGAAGTAATGCCTACCCGATTTCTTGATGAGGAAGACGGAATAAGGGCACAAACATACGAGATTGAAATTGAGGATGGGAGCCTTTAGTGCCAAGGGCTATAACTGGTGAACGATGTGCCCATCGTTAGGCCTGATGAAGCAACACTCCCCGAACTTAGAACAAGCTCCAAGACCTCTGAAAACATGGCAAACAGTTGCACACGACTAATAGATGGACGTATATTTGCACCCAACTGGATATCACGGTGCAGATCTCGCCTAGTATCACTTATGGATCAGTAATTAGTGAGAAAGGAGGATTTTTATCCTTTTTAGAATTGTACTAGGAATGAAACTCTCCCATTATATAAAGAGGAAGCTTTTTATTCAATAGGACACATTTTAACACACATACCAAGGCAATACAAACTCATTTCTCTACTTTCAAGCTATTGCAAAGTCCTTACTTTACATTTGTTCTTTGTTCTTGATTGGCTTCGAACCAAGGACCCAACCGAGGGCAGAAACTATTGCCCAATCCAAGTTCAAGATGGGCCGTAACGTTACAAGTGGTTTGATTATTCATTGTGTCTTTAATTCATTTACTTAATATTCTTGATTATTTATGTTGAATCTATCCGCATATTCTTAAAAAAACGTACAAATTTAATTGTTATTTGTTTTAAGGGTAAACCGTTTGGCGCTCACTGTGGGGCTTAGGATAATAGTAGTGGTTTGATATAAATATCCATAACACACTCTATTTTACGCTTGTTCTTTAAAGTCTCAATTTCAGGTCAGCTTAAAAATGTCAAATTCTTAGTCGGCTCACTTTAAAGTTGAGGCTGAGTCTGACCATCATGGCGAAAACAACAATCTGGTGCCTAGAAATGATATTTCCCTTGCTGATCCCAAGGGAGTCCCAAATGCCGATATAATCGACGCCAATTCCCATGTTGTCGTCGACATCAACCTTCTAACTGACCCTGAAAATAGCATTCGCGGAAGTCTCCGACCAACAATTCGAGAAACACCCAAGGGCGAAGGTGATGGGGTAAGCCTGCGGCTAATCTTCGAAATATTATAGGTTCAATAGGCGGTGATAGCGCAACTACAGAATCAAGGCCACACCCCTTGTAGGGTCGAGTCCGAACGGTCCTAGGAGAACACACGAAGAAACGAACAAATCACCGAGAGGTCGGGTGAAGCTGAGCCCGGGGTCAACCTTGAGATAATAAAAATGCTTGAAGCATTGACGAAGCAGGTGGAATCGGGTGTGAAGAAAATTAAGGCCAACGACAAGAAGGTGGAGAAACATAATTGTAGGGTGGATCAAACCCCGGGAGAACCCCTGATATTGAAAGGACCAGATTTCAAGAAATTTGTCCAAAAGCCTTTCCCTTAGAGCGCGGTACCAGAACTTATTCCCAAATTCCATTGACTCATTTGCTATTCTTGCTAATGGTTTTGTAAAGGCTCATGTCGGGGCCACCAAGTTCCAGACCAAAAAATTGAACCTTTTCAAGGTTAAACAAATAGACAACGAGATGCTTAGGGAGTTCGTGTTAAGGTTTCAAATGGAACGGATGGACCTGCCATTATTAACTCATGGTTAATAATTAAATAGTTCATTTCTGTTATTAACTCAGCATATGTTGAGATTACCTAGTCTTAGGGACTATGTTCCATCACGATATCCTAAGGCGGGGATTTTGGGTCATGACTATATAGATCGGGTTGCACTCCGCAACAGTATTATTATTATATATGTGGATCGGATTTCTCGTTGCAATAGAGAGGTTGTATTGTGGTTATTCTTGGTTATTGGTTTCCGCTACTGTATTGTGTTGTAAGACTAAAAAGTGATGATTTGGGGCCCTCTGTCATTTATTTCTTATTCTGGTAATCATGTAGTTTGTTGTTTCTCTATTTCGTTATTATTTTTTTCTATTATACGTGTACAGGTTTATAGTAAGTGCCTTGTGATAGCCTCCTCACTACGTCATCGAAGTTAGGCTCGGCTCTTACGGAGTATATGAGGTCGGTTATACTTATACTACACTGCAGCACTTCTTATGCAGATCGTTGTATTGGTCCCAGTGGCGTACAATGATGATTGCTCGGACCCTTCTTCCTATGAGACTTGAGGTAGTGTTGCACGGCGTTTGTAGACCCTGAAGTCCCCTTCCTACCTTTATTGTTTTTTACTTTGTATCATACAATTTGTATTTCATGTAAGACTTTCTTTGTAGTATTCTAGGATCTCATGTACTTGTGACACCAGTTTCTAGGATTAGTCTAGACAATGGTTTTTATGAATTCATTATACAGTTTGAAGTATTTCCGTCTAAATTTCTTATTATTGTGTTTTTAAAATTGTTAAACGTCTTAATTGTTTAGCTAATGTTGGCTTGATTAGCAAGCCGATGTTAGGCGTCATCATGCCTTGTGGTCGGGATTTTGGGTCATGACATTAGTGTAGACTATTACATCATACATTTTAGGTGACGTCCTTCTCCGACCCTACATTAATACAGTATACTTTATGCACCGAACTCCCATTTCTGTTTGGAATATATATATATACATATATCCCCATGTTTGGTTGGTCATGTATCTCTGTATTTAAATTCTTTTTTTTTTAAATTTTCCACCGCAGGTCTTAGATTGGTTTTCCGATCCTTGTGTTGTAGACGTCGAAGCGGTAATCTACCTAAGCATGAAGAATCCGGTAAATGATTCTATTGTCTTCTTCTTCCTTCCTATTTCACTTTCACATTGTTTGTCTTGAGAGTTGGATTTATGTTTGTAAGTGTAAAGAATGAAAAAAAAAACTGAGAATAACATCTGCAAATGGTGATTACAGCATTTATAGCATTTAGAAGGGACATCGATTACCATCTTTGCTTCGACTTGGTTAGAAAAGTAAAGTTCTTAATGCTTTGTTTTTAATTTTCGATTGAACTTGGTTAGACAAGTAAAGTTCTCAAAGCTTTGTTTTAGTTATCTTTTTTGTTTTGGTGATTGATTCTTCTATAAGAGAGCAGTAATGAGATGGATTACTTGACTCTCAGCTCTCCAATCATTATGATAGATTACCATGTATAAGAATTATGATATTAGGCATTATTATTGTGTTTATGTAGCATTATTATTGCGTTTATGTATTAGAGTGATAGAAAAAGCTAATCAACAAAGTGTTTAGTTTTTGTGATTTTGCCGAAGGGAATAAAGAGAATTCAGAAAAAGTTATTAGAGGAGTAAGAATATGATGCGTAAAGAGGATGTAAGGTAAAGATAGAGTAGCTTTATTTTCTTTTTGTTTGTTACTATTAATTTTTGCTGAAGAGAAAAGACATGTTGAATAAGGGTAGAGAAATAAAAAGAAAACGGTTAGTGGAAGGAAAGTAGCTAGTATATTTTGCAGTGTATTTCTCCCCTCATTTTGCAAAGTTTCAGTAGTTGTAAAAATTGAACATTATCGAAGAAAATATTTGAGCTAGAGCTCAACTGCCATGGCTGCATGCCATGAAGCTCAGAGAAAAAGAAGAAGAAGAAGTGAGAACTTTAGAATGAGAGAAAACATTCTCATTAATTGAGAAAGGAAAAATTAGTGCACATATATACAAGTTCCTACCACTGTACTCTACCACTTTTTGACACCAACTAACAATATAACTAACTACTTGCAGAAATAGCCAGATTCAATTCTAACAGTAATAACCTAACTAACATTTTGCAGAAGTATCCATGGCCAATCCTAGCGATATGGCTGCTGTCACACCTCCTTTTTGCGCGCCCGGCCCCGAAGGGTTAGATGCGCGGGTGGAGTTTTTCCAATTTAAGTGACAATATTCGAAATGAGATTATTTATTTAATTCAGAGTCGCCACTTGGGAAAGGTTTGGCTTTTGGTATCCCAAGTCACCGGTTTATCTTGAATCCCAAATCGAGGAAATTTTCGACTTTCCAAATGAAGTCTGCGAACCAGAAATTCTAAGTAAGGAATTCTGTTGACCCGAAGGAAGGTGTTAGGCACCCACGGATCCCGTGGTTCTAGCACGGTCGCTTAAATTGTTATAATGGCTAAATATCTGATTTAACTACATGTTGTGACTTATGTGCTTTTATTAAGTTTAGACCGCTTTTGCTATTATCATTTATTTTTTATAGAATTGCAACGTCATGAAAATGCATCTCGAACCACGTCACAGTCAATGCACCCGTAGTTGTTAACACATTTCGACTCCGTTGAGATTTGAATTTGGGTCACATAAATGCGCACCCGAATTTAAGAATGTAATTTAATTAGGTCGCGCCTAAAGAATCTAACGCGTTATTATCTTTGGGGAAGGCAGTGGAATTCACTAAACAGTCCATCCCAAATTCTAAGTATTTATTATGATCAACTATTGAGGGCCCCGCAATTTGCATTTTTATTTGGCGAGGCTCGTCTCATTACTTTAAAAGGGTGTCCTACAGTGACTACATCTCTATTATTTTAGTTTCCAGAGATAGAAGAACGAAAAATGTATGCTTAATTGAAGTATATGTTTTGGCCTAAATCAGACTCCTATCAATTTCTGATTAATTACTTATAAAGTAAAAGAAACATCATGCCTTACGAAAATGTTTTGGTCGAACAAAAAGATTACATATGAGATCGATGAAATGCAATACTTGATCCGAACATTACATACGAAAAGATTTCTTGTTGGATTTAACTGAACTTATTTGGGCTAGATTAAAGGATAACTAGCAAAGTAAAATGTTTTAATTTGACAAAAGATCATGTACGGGCTAACGAAGTACAACACTTAATCCGAACACTTCTCGAGTTGAACTTAACTAAACTTATGTGGACTAATCTTGACTAAAAAAAAACTAAATGAAACAGGAACAGTATTGTATAAGGTCGAAGTATGCATGCCCATATTAACAAACAACTACCGAGCTAAAATACAACAGGATAAACTCAGTCGAATATCAGTACATACTTTTGAACTGTTGAACTATAAACTAATCAGTTTTCATAGGCCTGTTAATGTACTATGAATATTACAACAAATACTTGAACTTCTTCAACCTTTTTCATTTCATGCTTTCAAACTGTTTCAATTACATCAATATGAGACTTGAAATGTGTACCTGAAAATGCTGAAAATGCAAAGGAGAAGAAGAAGAAGATGGGGAATCAGCAGCAGCAAGAAGCAGAATTAACAGTAGCAGCAGGACAGAAATGCAGCAGCAATAGTGAGCAAAATAGCAGCAGCAATCAGAACAGCACAACAGAAAGGATTCTGTTGCGAGGTGGAACTAGAGTTGAAGAAGAAACAAGCCAAATGAAACAGCACACAGTGTGATGGCAACAATACTCCAGACAATCCAATTCCGGAATATACCAAATGCAACAAAACACTAACAATAATCTCGATTGAAATTTAGAAGAAGGAACACTGCCTAACGTATTGACAATAGATGAACTTCAGACAAACAAGACCAAGTTTCTGATTTCTTAATCTGTTTTATCTCTTTCTTGCTCTCTTTTTATTTCTGCCAACTCTTTCTTTTTCTTTTCTATCCTCACAATGTATGTTTCTCTCTTCTGTATGTCTCTCCCTGTATGTATTTCAAACTCTCTCTTTCAAAACTCCTCACAGTGTATTTTTTTTTCTTTGTTTTTTTTTTTAGGTCTCCTCCTCCTCCAGATCTCCTTCCCTTCTGTATGTCTATCCCCCCTTTATAAGCCTCAAAACTGTCTCTTTTAATAGCCTGTTTTCAGAACATCACAGTACCCCTCCCATGTGCCTTCCATTTTCAATTCCAACTTTAGCTAATTAAGTATTAAACCCCATCAACATTCCCTGGCAGATTTAACTTTTAAAAGGTTTAAATACTTCTTTAAACTAAAGCCAAGTATGGGCAGTAGAATGTATCTGACAGCATATGCTGTCAAATTGTTTAAAACTTAACAAAGACCTTTATGCAGGCCACAGGCTGTGCACAAAGCACATGAGGTGCACCAATGCACATGCTGTGCACGAGTGCACATGCCTCCCAATTCAGAATTTAAACCAAACATCCCTTTTTACATTACTGATCAATTCAACAGCTATAAGTAAACAAAAACTGGTTCTTAATTGACTCAACACATGCTTAGCAGAAGTAAGTCGATTTGTTATTGTTCGGACAGTTGAAACTAATTGACGACACATGTCGACTCGACTATATTAGCATTAACATACTCAATCGTAGCCAAAAATCAGACCTTTAAAGTATGGGACACATGACTCGACTTATACTGATTAAACAAAATTATACTTCGAGGAATCAGTTAATCAATACAAATTTGGAACACAACCAATACACATGCCTTATCAGAATAGGAGGGGTTCAAACAAACACAGTGGTTCAGGCAAAGTGGACAAACAGAAGTTGGTAAAATTAAAACAAATATGAACAGACTTTTAAAAACAAATCACACGGACTAAAACAAAAAATAAAGAAAAGAAAACAAGACTCACCTCAAATCTTTGAAAAATCAAAACCTTGACTCGGATTCGGACAGACCTTGCTTAAGGCTGAATGGACTTTAATCGAAGTGTTTCTCAGATGAGAAACACTTTGATTAAAGTCCATTAGACCTTAATCTCTTCGGTTGAACCGGTATGAACCAGTGACGAAGAACTACAAAAATTTCCAAAACTCAGATCCGGGATTCATGCTTCCCTGGTCAGATTCGGACCAAACCAAGTATGGTTTGGTCACGAGGGGGGTCTGGGGAGTGTCTGGTGTGAAGCTGGGGTTAAACTGTGTAGATCGAGTTTTGACTCGAATCTTCAAATGAAGATTCGAGAAGGTGGGGAGGGATTCGAACTACAGGGTTAACAGATTCATGTTCAGGAAGGCAAGGGGATTCTAGGGTGTTAAGGGGAAGGTCACCGGCGTTCATGCCGCCGGTTTTCATGGTGGGGGATACAGGGGCGGCTCTAGGGTTTGAAGGGGATGAGGTTGAAGACGAAGGCTGGGGTTCGGATAGGGGGGCAGGGTAGGATTATGGGCTTATATAGTTAGTGGGTGGACGGATCTCGACCGTTAGATCAATTTAGATCTACGGTCTGGATCTGATGGTTAAGTGGAACGGTGTCGTTTCAAGTGTTGAGGGTTTGGGTTCGGTCCAGGTGTGAACGGGTCGGGTTCCTCAGTGGGTTGTGAGGAAGTGATCTTGGCCGTTGATCAATCTGAGATCAACGGCCCAGATCACACTGGACCAAAACGTCGTCGTTTGGACGTCCTGGGTATCAGGTGGTGTTGGACCTGGGCAGGCTTGGGTTTTGGGCTGTTTGTTTGGGCCAATTTTGTTAAAATTGGCCCAAGTCCGGATGAAGAAAAGGGACCTTTTCTTTTCTTTCTTTTTTTTTTATTTTTTATTTCTTTTCCTTATTTATTTTAAAAACAAAACTAAACAAAAAATCAAAAATTAAATACTCACTCAAATATAATTATTTGCGCACATACTAAAGTATTTCAAAACCGGTAAAGTCAAACCAAACAAAATCACGGACGAAAAATGCCTATTCACGATTTTCTATTTAATGACCGAATTACGGTTTGAATTACGCAGGACACATATATATTTTTTGAACTTTATTTTAATAAAGTAAATAAATAAGAATGGGCCAAAATCACAAATAAATCCACAAGGTGCCGCACAGAAATCCGAAATTGTACAGCGGGGCCAATTATATATTTTTTATTTCTTTTTGGAGCGATTGTCGTGTGAAGCAAAAATCACGTGCTCACAGCTGCCCCTCTTTGTTCGGAAACACGAAGGGTTTTCGTGCAAAGATCAAGTGAGCGTGTATGAGCGATTTTTGCCTATAGACCACTCCGTATGAAGCATTTTTTTTGAAAGATCTGACCGAATCTTGCTTCAAAGATTTCCTACATATCCTGGGCTAAACAGGAATCAGGTCAATGTAGTTCGAGAAGTTTTGGTAGCTGGGGCTACCATGGGACTGCAATGCTTGCTGCTACTGCTGCTGCTGTTGTCACTGCTACGTCACTGACCGCCTTATTACAACCAAACGAAAATTGGAAACTGAACTAACTACTTATATGCATGTCAACTGCTAGTTACAAGATTCCTATCTATGATTCTTTTACGACTTGATCTTGGGTCTTAGCTGATTCTGCTTGTAGACTCCGATCTGAATCTTGATGCTTGCGAGTTGCGGCGACTTGTTTAACCTCTGGGATACTGAGTGAGACGCGATTGGCAGGGTTCAGGCCCTTAATTAAACGTTGGAGTCAATCCTCCTTGCATTTACTCCGATATCTCGGGACATCTTCTCTTTTTTCTTTTTTTTTCTTTGATTCCGAACTGGGATTCATCTCGTGGGTCATTTCGATCCATGTGGCTCGAGGTCAGACCTGCGGGAGAAAACAAATGAACGAAATTTTCTGCCCCAGTTTCACTAGGAAAATTTCGTTAATTATTCACCAGGAAGTTCATAAAATTGATGAAAGAGGATATGCATGCTCAGTTCAGGGTTGGAGCCCTAATACCGACTAGCTGGGGAAAGGTTCAGTTCAAGGGTTTAAAACCTTAACGCCGAACAAAGGAAGAATTCAGTTTCGGGTTTAAAACCCCAATGCTGATTGCATGAAAAAGCTCAGTTTAGGGTTTAAAACCCTAATGCTGGCTGAAAGGAAAAGTTCAGTTTAGGGTTCAAAACCCTAATGCTGATTGCATGAAAAAAGCTCAGTTTAGGGTTTAAAACCCTAATGCTGGCTGAAAGGAAAAATTCAGTTTAGGGTTTAAAACCCTAATGCTGACTGCATGGAAAAAGCTCAGTTTAGGGTTTAAAACCCTAATGCTGGCTAAAAGGAAAATTCAGTTTAGGGTTTAAAACCCTAATGCTGATTGCATGGAAAAAGCTTAGTTTAGGGTTTAAAACCCTAATGCTGGCTGAAAGGAAAAATTCAGTTTAGGGTTTAAAACCCTAATGCTGACTGAAAGGGAAAAGTTCAGTTTAGGGTTTAAAACCCTAATGCTGATTGCATGGAAAAAGCTCAGTTTAGGGTTTAAAACCCTAATGCTGGCTGAAAGGAAAAATTTAGTTTAGGGTTTAAAACCCTAATGCTGACTGCATGGAAAACAAAAAGCTTAGTTTAGGGTTTAAAACCCTAATGCTAGCTGAAAAGGAAAAAGTTCAGTTTAGGGTTTAAAACCCTAATGCTGACTGCATGGAAAAAGCTCAGTTTAGGGTTTAAAACCCTAATGCTGGCCAAAAGGAAAATTAAGTTTAGGGTTTAAAACCCTAATGCTGATTGCATGGAAAAAGCTCAGTTTAGGGTTTAAAACCCTAATGCTGGCTGAAAAGGAAAAAGTTCAGTTTAGGGTTTAAAACCCTAATGCTGACTGCATGGAAAAAGCTCAGTTTAGGGTTTAAAACCCTAATGCTGGCTGAAAAGGAAAAAGTTCAGTTTAGGGTTTAAAACCCTAATGCTGACTGCATGGAAAAAAAGCTCAGTTTAGGGTTTAAAACCCTAATGCTGGCTAAAAGGATAATTCAGTTTAGGGTTTAAAACCCTAATGCTGACTGCATGGAAAAAGCTCAGTTTAGGGTTTAAAACCCTAATGCTGGCTGAAAAGGAAAAAGTTCAGTTTAGGGTTTAAAACCCTAATGCTGACTAAAAGGAAAATTCAGTTTAGGGTTTAAAACCCTAATGCTGATTGCATGGAAAAGCTCAGTTTAGAGTTTAAAACTCTAATGCTGGCTGAAAGGAAAAAGTTCAGTTTAGGGTTTAAAACCCTAATGCTGATTAAAAGGAAAATTCAGTTTAGGGTTTAAAACCCTAATGCTGATTGCATGGAAAAGCTCAGTTTAGAGTTTAAAACTCTAATGCTGGCTGAAAGGAAAAAATTCAGTTTAGGGTTTAAAACCCTAATGCTGATTAAAAGGAAAATTCAGTTTAGGGTTTAAAACCCTAATGCTGATTGCACGAAAAAGCTCAGTTTAGAGTTTAAAACTCTAATGCTGGCTGGAAGGAAAAAGTTCAGTTTAGGGTTTAAAACCCTAATGCTGACTAAAAAGGAAAATTCAGTTTAGGGTTTAAAACCCTAATGCTGATTGCATGGGAAAGCTCAGTTTAGAGTTTAAAACTCTAATGCTGGCTAAAAGGAAAAATTCAGTTTAGGGTTCAAAACCCTAATGCTGACTGCATGGAAAAAGCTCAGTTTAGGGTTTAAAACCCTAATGCTGGCTGAAAAGGAAAAAGTTCAGTTTAGGGTTTAAAACCCTAATGCTGACTGCATGGAAAAAGCTCAGTTTAGGGTTTAAAACCCTAATGCTGACTAAAAGGAAAATTCAGTTTAGGGTTTAAAACCCTAATGCTGGCTGAAAGGAAAAAGTTCAGTTTAGGGTTTAAAACCCTAATGCTGACTAAAAGGAAAATTCAGTTTAGGGTTTAAAACCCTAATGCTGATTGCATGGAAAAGCTCAGTTTAGAGTTTAAAACTCTAATGCTGGCTGAAAAGGAAAAAGTTCAGTTTAGGGTTTAAAACCCTAATGCTGACTAAAAGGAAAATTCAGTTTAGGGTTTAAAACCCTAATGCTGATTGCATGGAAAAGCTCAGTTTAGAGTTTAAAACTCTAATGCTGGCTGAAAGGAAAAAGTTCAGTTTAGGGTTTAAAACCCTAATGCTGATTAAAAGGAAAATTCAGTTTAGGGTTTAAAACCCTAATGCTGATTGCATGAAAAAGCTCAGTTTAGAGTTTAAAACTCTAATGCTGGCTGAAAGGAAAAAATTCAGTTTAGGGTTTAAAACCCTAATGCTGATTAAAAGGAAAATTCAGTTTAGGGTTTAAAACCCTAATGTTGATTGCACGAAAAAGCTCGGTTTAGAGTTTAAAACTCTAATGCTGGCTGGAAGGAAAAAGTTCAGTTTAGGGTTTAAAACCCTAATGCTGACTAAAAAGGAAAATTCAGTTTAGGGTTTAAAACCCTAATGCTGATTGCATGGAAAAGCTCAGTTTAGAGTTTAAAACTCTAATGCTGGCTAAAAAGGAAAAAGTTCAGTTTAGGGTTTAAAACCCTAATGATGACTGCATGGAAAAAGCTCAGTTTAGGATTTAAAACCCTAATGCTGGCTAAAAGGAAAATTCAGTTTAGGGTTTAAAACCCTAATGCTGATTGCATGGAAAAAGCTCAGTTTAGGGTTTAAAACCCTAATGCTGACTAAAAGGAAAATTCAGTTTAGGGTTTAAAACCCTAATGCTGGCTGAAAGGAAAAAGTTCAGTTTAGGGTTTAAAACCCTAATGCTGACTAAAAGGAAAATTCAGTTTAGGGTTTAAAACCCTAATGCTGATTGCATGGAAAAGCTCAGTTTAGAGTTTAAAACTCTAATGCTGGCTGAAAGGAAAAAGTTCAGTTTAGGGTTTAAAACCCTAATGCTGATTAAAAGGAAAATTCAGTTTAGGGTTTAAAACCCTAATGCTGATTGCATGAAAAAGCTCAGTTTAGAGTTTAAAACTCTAATGCTGGCTGAAAGGAAAAAATTCAGTTTAGGGTTTAAAACCCTAATGCTGATTAAAAGGAAAATTCAGTTTAGGGTTTAAAACCCTAATGCTGATTGCACGAAAAAGCTCAGTTTAGAGTTTAAAACTCTAATGCTGGCTGGAAGGAAAAAGTTCAGTTTAGGGTTTAAAACCCTAATGCTGACTAAAAAGGAAAATTCAGTTTAGGGTTTAAAACCCTAATGCTGATTGCATGGAAAAGCTCAGTTTAGAGTTTAAAACTCTAATGCTGGCTAAAAGGAAAAAGTTTAGTTTAGGGTTTAAAACTCTAATGCTGATTAAAAGGAAAATTCAGTTTAGGGTTTAAAACCCTAATGCTGATTGGCTGGGGATAAAGCTCGAGAATACTACACGATCTATTTTTGAGTTTTCTTGTTTTAATAGAGGATAAAAGGGAGTTTTGCGGGAACTTACCTTTTGAGTGAATTCCTTATTGCCAAAATGTTTCTTGTACCCGTGTACCTTCTTCTTTGGGCGACACCCGCTTCTTGCATGGTCGTCTTGGATTATTCCTGTTTCAACTTTTCAGACAAAAAACAATTGTTAGTTCGGAAACGACGGTTGGTTTGGTGACCTTGATCGTTCCCAATTGCTTTGTTGCGTCTCTATTTCTGTTGTGAAGTCCCGCCATTGATTTGATTCGAATGGCGAAACCTTTAGACCGCTCAGGCTTGTATTTCCAGATTCTGCGAGGATTTGCCTCGTAAGGCCTCTTTTTTCTTTTTGTCCCGTTTTGATTGAAGGTTCTCAATGGGGATTTTATTGGAGGTGTTCTATGGGAATTTGTACAAAAGGAAACCCTGTGGGGGAATATTTACAAAGTGAATTCTTTGTGTGGATTCTGTACAATGGGGTATGCCAGGTTTTTGTTTCAAAACGAGTTTCCCAGGGTTTGTTGGGGTAAGCTTGTTGGGGAATATTTACAAAAGGACTCGCTGGGGATGTGCTGATGAAATTCCAACGGGGATTTTTTTTTTTTTTATACTGGGGAGACTTTGTGGGAGATTGTACAAAAGGAGCAACTCTGTGGGGATTTGTACAGGGGGAGACTCCGTGGGGATTTGTCTGAAGGCGGACTTTCTGGGTAAGATTTCAAGATTTCTCTCTTTCCTCTTTACTCTGCAACACCATCAAACGTCATGATTCATCATGCTTGGGCAATCATACCAACGAGATGAGGCGCTTTCCTTCATGAGACGGGATTCCGTGCAAACAAACCATGCCACCTGGCCTTTCCGGTGTGTCCTGAACTCGGGGTTAAAATGCAAAAGGGATTCGAAAAGAAACAAAGAAAGGGGAAAACAAATCAGAAAAGGAATACCCTTTTCGGGATGAGAAAGACTTATCTGAGGAAGATAACGCTGGCTTTAAATGACATGACATGCTTTTTGGACTGGACGTCTGACCTTCTAAGAGCTTGCGTTTTCCTGAACCAGAACGGATCTGTGATTCCAAACTGGTGGCACTCTGCCGAAACTTTCTTGGGGTAGCGTCATTCTTTTTCGGCCAACAACGCCCTTTGCGGGTTTTCGCTGGCTGACCTCTCTCATTTCTCTTCCTGTCATCGCTTGATAGCACTCTTTGCGAGTTTTACTAAACAAGCTCTCTCATTTTGGTTTCTCTACTCCCGTCGCCTCGTGGTGCCCGAAGGTTTTCACCGCCGAGACTCTCTCATTTTATTTCTCTCAATTCAGAGTGTGTTGGTCTTCATTTGTGATGCTTATTGGTTCCCCACCATATTTGGTAATTGATTTGAAGGCTTGTGCTTGGTAAAGAGATGTAGTGATACTAACTTCTCAACTGCCCGACGTGCCTCGGTTTTCAATTTCAGGGTTGATGGGATTTTATTGTTGGTGTGACTGAACCTCAGGGAGAGGCTGCCTACGTATCCTTTCGGAATCAAGTCAAACGTAGTTCAGGCCTCAATCAAATTTTTTTTTTTCTTTTCGTATTTTTCTTTTTGTAGAGAGGATTGGGTAGTGTTCGGGAGTAGTGGGGGATAAAACCTTCGCCATTTTCAAATGTGTCAGGACCGCTTGGAGTATGATCTAGACGTAGTATCTCTTGACTGCATCTGCATTCACTGTTGTGTCAGGGTCATTTCCTTCGATATCACCTAAATACAGTGCTCCTCTCGGCAATATCTTCCTTACGATGTATGGGCCTTTCCAATTCGGAGCAAACTTCCCTTTTGCTTCCTCATGATGTGGAAGAATACGCCTCAGTACCAATTGTCCTACTTCGAAATTCCGGGGTCGGACTTTCTTGTTGTAAGCACGGGCCATCCTTCGTTGGTATAACTGTCCGTGACAAACTGCGGCCATCCGCTTTTCATCAATCAATGTCAATTGCTCTAACCGAGTCTTGACCCACTCGCTGTCCTCGATTTCTGCTTCGACAATGATTCGAAGCGAAGGAATTTCTACCTCTGCCGGTATTACAGCCTCGGTCCCATACACCAAAAGATAAGGAGTCGCTCCTACCGATGTGCGTACCGTAGTGCGGTACCCTAATAATGCAAAGGTAACTGCTCATGCCACTGTCGGGAACTTTGGATCGTTTTCCTCAAAATCTTCTTGATGTTTTTGTTTGCCGCTTCTACGGCACCATTGGCTTTTGGCCGATAAGGAGTGAAATTCCTATGCGTTATCTTGAATTGCTCGCATACATCTCCCATCAAGTGACTGTTCAAGTTTGCTGCATTATCTGTAATGATAGTCGAGGAATACCGAAGCGACAGATAAGATTTGAGTGTACAAAATCCACCACAGCTTTCTTAGTGACCGACTTGAGAGTGATAGCATCTACCCATTTCGTGAAGTAGTCTATGGCAACCAGTATAAACCTGTGTCCATTCGAGGCCTTTGGTTCAATTGGTCCAATGACGTCCATGCCCCAAGCGACAAATGGCCAAGGTGCGGACATGGGATGCAGTTCCGTGGGAGGCGCATGAATCAAATCACCGTGCACCTGACACTGATGACATTTCCGAACAAAGCTAAAGCAATCCTTTTCCATGGCCATCCAGTAATAACCTGCTCGAAGGATTTTCTTTGCTAAGACATACCCGTTCATGTGAGGTCCACACGCACCTGCGTGCACTTCGTGCATGATCTTTCTCGCTTCCTCGATATCTACACATCTTAGGAGATTGAGGTCCGGGGTCCTCTTATATAACAATTCACCTCTTAGAAAGAAACCACTTGCATGTCGCCTAATGGTCCTCTTCTGATCTCCAGTAGCGTGCTCGGGGTATTCTTGTGTCTTCAGGAATTTCTTGATGTCATGGTACCAAGGCTGCGTATTTGATCCCGCCTCGATTACACTGCAGTAACCGTGTCTTTCCTTGATTTGGATTTCCAAAGGATCGACGTGGGCGTTGCCCGGGTATGGTAGCATTGAAGCCAAAGTAGCAAGTGCATCTGCCAGTTCATTGTGACACCTCGGAATATACCTGAACTCTATTGATGTAAAGCGCTTGCTGAGGTCCTCCACATGTTGTCGGTATGGGATAAGTTTGACATCCCGAGTTTCCCACTCGCCTTGAGCTTGCCGGATGATCAGGTCAGAATCTCCCATAATCAGTAAGTTTTCGACATCCTGATCGATTGCCATATGCATGCCCATAATGCAGGCTTCATACTCAGCTGTATTGTTTGTGCAAAAGAAACGCAGTCTAGCTGTGGCGGGATAATGCTGACCGGAAGGCGAGATCAAAATTGCCCCAATCCCTACACCCTTGGCGTTCACGACTCCGTCAAAGAACATCTTCCAAACATGTGCTTCCTCCGAGATCACTTCTGCGGTGTTTACCTCTTCATCTGGAAAGTAGGTATCCAATGGCTGGTATTCCTCATCGACCGGATTTTCGGCCAAATGATCTGCTAACGCCTGGGCTTTCATGGCCGTGCGAGTGACATAAACTATGTCGAATTCCGTAAGCAAGATTTGCCATTTAGCCAGTCTCCCAGTAGGCATTGGTTTCTGAAATATATACTTCAAAGGATCCAACCTGCTTATGAGGAATGTAGTGTGGGCTTGGAGATAATGTCTCAGCTTTTGAGCAACCCATGTGAGAGCGCAACATGTCCTTTCCAACAATGTGTATTTGGCCTCGTAGCTGGTGAATTTCTTGCTCAAGTAGTAAATTGCTTGCTCCTTCTTTCCGGTTACGTCGTGTTGCCCGAGGACGCAACCGAAAGAGTTATCCAAGACTGTTAGATACAAGAAAAGTGGCCTCCCCGGTTCCGGAGGGACCAAGACTGGGGGATTCGAAAGGTATTCTTTGACTTTATCAAAAGCTTCTTGACACTCAGTTATCCATTTAATCGCCGCATCTTTCCTTAACAGCTTGAATATGGGCTCACACGTGCTTGTCAGCTGGGCAATTAACCGACTGATGTAGTTCAACCTGCCCAACAGACTCATCACGTCTTTCTTTGTTCTCGGGGGAGGTAGATCTCTGATGGATTTTATCTTAGTTGGATCTAGCTCAATTCCTCTCCTGCTTACGATGAAGCCCAAAAGTTTGCCCGACGGAACTCCGAAAGCGCATTTGGCTGGGTTTAACTTCAAGTCATACTTCCTTAATCTTTCTAAGAACTTCCTCAAGTCTTGGATGTGATTGTCTTGCGTCCTGGACTTGACTATCACGTCATCCACGTACACCTCTATTTCCTGATGCATCATGTCATGGAAAATGGCAGTCATGGCCCTCATGTAAGTAGCCCCAGCATTCTTCAGACCAAATGGCATGACCCGGTAACAGTAGGTGCCCCAAGGCGTGGTGAAGGCAGTTTTCTCGGCGTCCTCTTCATCCATCAGTACCTGATGATACCCAGCATAACAATCTACAAAAGACTGTATCTCGTGTTTGGCACAATTATCAACGAGGATGTGGATGTTGGGCAGCGGGAAATTATCTTTAGGACTTGCTCTGTTCAGATCTCGGTAATCTACACATACCCGAGTTTTCCCGTCCTTTTTGGGTACTGGAACCACATTCGCCAACCATGTTGTATATTGGACTACCCGGATCACTCCTGTTTTCAGTTGCTTGGTGATCTCCTCCTTAATCTTGTCACTGACCTCAGTTTTGAACTTTCGTTGCTTTTGTTGAACTGGAGGACAATCAGGATGAATCGGCAATTTATGAACCACTAGATCAACACCTAGTCCCGGCATGTCATCATATGACCAAGCAAACACGTCTTTGAATTCAAAAAGAAGTTGAATTATCGCCTCTCGCGTTTTCTTGTCTGTGTGAATGCTTATCTTGGTCTCCCGGATTTCTTCCGGGGTTCCTAAATTTACCGGTTCAGTGTCATTCAGATTTGGCTTAGGTTTATTCTCGAAATATTCCAACTCTCGGTTTATTTCCCTAAAAGCCTCTTCCGCATCATATTCTGGTTCTGGGTTCATTAATTCGCAGTTAAATAACTCATTGTGATCTGGGCGTGAAGTCCGCAAGCATGTCATATTTAAAGCCGCATTATTAGGACTGAAAAAAAGGAAGATAAAAGGAAAAATGATAAAAATCAGAACAAAAGAAAGAATAGGAAAGCAATGATGATTTTTTTTTATTTTCTTTGGAAAGTTGGAAGACAACAATGTTTACAACTAGGAATTCAAAACAACAACAAAAAGAAGAAAACGTTCAAGTTATGTCCTGGAGATAACTTGTGACACAGGAAAGGTGGCAGGACAGATCTACCCGGACTTCCGTCTAGTCGGGAATGGCGTGGCCTTCCAGTTTTGGAGTTTGGCGTTGAGCCCCATGTACATCATCTCAGCAGTGCTTGTGCCTTCACCTGGTTGAACCATGTGGACCTCGTATAGCATCTCTCTCATTGCCCCACATATCTCCTCGATTTCCTCAGCCGTGAAGACCTCATCATCTTCTTCTTCAATGTACCTCGGCCTGATGAAAGTTGCATATAAATCTGGCAGTGGTTGTGGCAACTTCCAACCCTCATTTTTCCTTTTCTTTGCCCACTCTTCGTCTGCTGGAGTAGGTTTGAAACCTAGTCCAAAAGGTTTCTTGATGACTGGCAAAGTAATGGGTTCTGTTATTCCCTGAAGGGTTCGTCCAAGTCCCTTCCCTGGCCTAAATCCGTGCCGGATCATCTCTTTGGCCACCATAAACGAGGCGTTAGACAGGAAAGGCTGGGGGCAGGGCGTTCCCTCTTCGTGCTGCTCTGCCAGTACAACCTCGAAAGCCTGATAGACCGTATGTTCGCTTCCTTCTCGTGGTTCAAGGTACGGGATGGATGGGTCCCGATAAATGGAATGCTCGTCTTCCCCATGGACCACGATCTCTCGGTCTTCGAACTCGAACTTCACCATCTGGTGAAGAGTGGAAGGAACGGCTGCTGCCGCATGGATCCAAGGTCTGCCAAGGAGAAAATTGTAGGATGTGTCCATGTCGATCACCTGGAAGGTGACTCGAAATTCGACTGGTCCTATGACCAACAACAGGTCTATTTCTCCCATGGTATCTCTCTTGATGCCGTCGAAAGCTCTTACGCAGACATTGTTGGGTCGGATTCTTCCTGTCCCAATTTCTATTCTTTGTAATGTGGAGAGTGGGCAAATGTCAACACCTGATCCCCCGTCCAACATTACCCGCTTGACATAGTAGTCCTCGCATTTAACTGTTAAATGCAAGGCCTTGTTGTGTGCTGCTCCTTCCGGGGGTAAATCATTCTTGCTGAAAGAGATTTGGTTGACGGCGAAGAATCTTTCTGTCATCCGCTCTAGTTGCTCCACCGAGGTTTCAACTGGTACATATGCTTCATTCAGGGTTTTCAGCAGGATCTTTTGATGCTCGGTTGACCTCATCAATAATGACAGCATGGATACTTGCTCAGGGTACTTGCGCAGCTGATCTATCACTTCGTAATCCGGCATTTTCATTTGTTGGAAGAACACTTCCGCTTCCTCAACACTCACGGGCTTCTTTGGCGGGAAGCGCTTTTGTGTGGCGTTGTTCAGTTCTTGGGTATTTGAATACCTTCCAATGAAAGTATTTTCTGGAAGTTCTCCCATGACCTCTTTACCTTTGTACATCACCAAAGTCTTTTGATAATTCCACGGCACTGTGGACGGGTTGGTCATTGGCTTTTGTGGCACGCGTCCGATAACCACTGGCTCATTCAGCCGAGGTGGTTGAATCGTCCCCCGGACCACATAGGCCCCTTTTGGCACGTACATAGGTTTTGTCTTTTTGATCCCGGATTTCTGCGTCTTCTCAGCTTGACCTCGTGGTATGTAAAGAACTCCCCCTTTTGCTGGTACCACTTTCTTCTCTACCTTCTTCTCAAGCACTGTCTTTATAGTTGTGGCCTCTTCCCCCTTTTCTGGTTTCTGGTCCATTTCGGGCCTCTTCCCCGTGTCGACAATGGCAATTATGGCTTTCAAAGCAGGGTCGAACTCTTTGTCTTCACAAATCATTCCGATCAGCGGCCCATTATTGTGAGCGGGCAATGGATTGTTAGTCACATTCGGGATCTCTTCGTCCCTTAGCACTATTTTCCCCTGCTCTATCAAATTTTCGACCACTCTTTTCAATGACCAGCAATCGTTTGTATCATGTCCCTCAGCCCCTGAATGATAGGCGCATCTGACTCCGGCTTTGTAAGAAGGCGATGTTGGGTTTTGCCTCGTTTGGGGGATTGGTTGCAAGAAACCCAACTGGACTAGCTTAGGGAACAAAGTAGAGTATTGTTCACCGATGGGCGTGAAAGTCCGCCGTCGAGGTGGCTCCTGGGGGCGGAAGTTATTCTGCGGGGGTTGTGGGTTATAGTGGTTGCGGTAAGGAGGCTGATTTCTGGGAGGTGGAGCTGGGCCTCGGTTGGCTTGTTGTGGTGGATGGTTATAAGGTTGGGCATTCATGACCATATAAGGTTGATGAGCATATGCCAAATTTGAGTGAGGGTAGTAGTGTTGTGGGGCTCTTTCCGGAAAATGGGGCCTGGGATGACGATACTCCCTTGCTTCAGAGGATGCCATAGTCGTTTCTTCCTTCTTCTTCCCCCTCGTCGTTCCTCCGGACCCGCTTTGGATGGCCTGGGAGGTCGCCCTTATGGCTGCTTGACTCAGAATTCTACCCGTTTTCAAGCCATTTTCCACCATCTCTCCAATCTTAATCGCTTCCGCGAATGGCTTACCCATAGCTGACATCATGTTTTGGAAATAGTCAGACTCTTGAGCCTGGAGAAAGGTAGTGACCATTTCCACTTCATCCATGGGAGGCTTCACTCTCGATGCCTGTTCACGCCACTTAATAGCATACTCTCTAAAGCTTTCAGAAGGTTTCTTCTTCAAATTCGACAGAGAGTTTCGGTCTGGCGCAATGTCGATGTTATACTGGAATTGTTTTACAAAATCTCTGGCGAGATCGTCCCATATATGCCATCGGGACATTTCCTGATCCATATACCATTCCGAAGCTATCCCTACTAGACTTTCCCCAAAATATGCCATTAGCAGTTCTTCTTTTCCGCCGGCTCCCTGCAATTGGTTGCAGTATTTCTTAAGATGTGCAATGGGGTCACCATGCCCATCGTATTTCTCGAACTTTGGGGTCTTGAAACCCGTTGGCAGGTGCACGTGAGGGAACATGCATAGGTCGGCGTAAGAGACGCTCTTTTGTCCGCTCAATCCTTGCATATTCTTCAGACTTTGTTCAAGGCTTCTCATTCTCTTGGCAATCTCATTTTGTTCTGCAATTCTGGGGTTCTGATCCTGCCCGGGTGCAAGCTCGCACTGAGGCGGTAGAGGATTAGTGTTGGTAGCGAACCTGGTTGGTTCCATTGAGAACGATGGTGCTTGGAATGTAAAAGAGGATGAGTCAAAGCTTGGCTTGTATGTGGTAGGTTGTGCCGTAACCGGGCAAGGCGATGCAGTAAAGATGTTCATGCTTGCATCAGTGGCCGACATTCGGGGATGAGGCTCAGAAGGCGATCCAGCGGAGAAGGCTGAGGTGGCTGGGTACCCGAATGGGGTAGCAGGATAATTTATGGGGACATTAGAAGTCCCACTTGACCTGGAGAATAATTCAGGGAATCCGGGGACGACACTTGGCGGCTCTTTCCCATTGTTCCAGTCGTCCAGCATTTCCAACATGCGGAGCCGTAGGATTCTATTTTCCTCCGCAGTTGCGGATTCAGGTGTGAGGACGGCTGAGATTGAGCTCTCCTCAGAAACAGGGATCGTTTGCAATGGAATTTCTGAAGACATTTCCACACTTCCTTTTGACCTGGTGAAGTAAGTGTGAGTACTGCTTCTGGCCCTAACGACAGGTAGTTGAACACTTCTCCTTGACCTCGTGAAATATGAGTGCGAGGCCAGACTTTCACCAAACCAATCGTCCTTTCAAAAACCCTGGAATACTCAATGACAAACGCACGGTTAATTTTGTAGCAAGTAATAGATAGTTAATCTCACGTTGGGCATGATACACCTATACAGTTAAGTGGATTACTATATGTTTGCTACGAGAGCATGCGTCATTCCGGCATTTTTTATTAGTCTTTTTTTTTTCTTTTTCTCTTTTGTTTTTCTTTTATGTTTTTTTTTATTTTGCAGTAAAAGAAATACGACCGGATCCGATGAGGATTGCCTACGTATCACGATGCCTACGTGAATCAGATCATTACGTAGTTCGAAAAACACAAATGAGCGTAAAAGAAACAACCTCTTTATTGTTGAAACGTTCTATTACAAGCTACATTTTGCAAAAGAAAGAGCAAACTTTGAAAATAAACCTAGACTCAAAATAGACTGAAAATCACCCTGATGGAAAAACAGGCAGAAGATGCTAAGATACAGATTTGACTTATGAGTGCATTATGGTTTTAAAAGTTGGTTTCCGCGGGGCATCGTTCGGCCTCGCCGCGGTCCTAGGCGCGAGATCCCTCTCAAGTTGCTCCAGCTCGTGCATAGTCTGCTTGACATAACCCATTACTGCCGAGAGGACGGTAACGCTGGACATGTTCTCACATCGTAGGCATCGTCTGGTGATGGCATGGGCAATGGCCTTGATCCTATCTCTGGTTTGCTTCTTCTCTACGAGCAAGCGTTTTATCTGATCGCTGTATATCTTGAAAACTTGAGTATCTTGTACATGCTGATGCTTCAGTCGCTGTACTTCCAACTTCATCTGGGCTATTGAGTCATACCAGTATCTGCTCTCAATTTGGAAATCCTTGGCCTGATTAGCTGCTTTGATCTCAAGTGCAGCCATCTCTCTCTTTATTTTAGCAACGGTTTTCTCGTGGTCGCCTTCCAATTGATTCAGGTATCGATGATGCTTATCTGCTTTTGTATCCCACTGTGCTTTGAGCTCTGCTATGACGTTTTCAGATTTCTCCAAACCATCTTGCCATTCTCTGATCTCGCTTTTTAGCCTTTTTATCAGGTGCTCATCTGATTGACGCCTTGGCTGTTTATCTGCATCCAACCTTATCTGTTTGATCTGGGCTCTGAGCATTTCATTTTCTTGAATTAACCTGTTCCGCTCTCCCAGATCGGTAGCAATTTGTACATTGTGCTCGTATTTCATGCCTTTTACTTGCTGCCTTAACCTGCTGATTTCGGCACAATAGCCTCTTTCCTTCGCTAACCAATCCCAATGCCTTTGTGATGACTCGGCGAAATTCCGGATGTGGGGTCTCTTAGCTGGCCTTTCATGCTCAAGTTCCCTTCTGTACCATGCAAGGTAACCTGGCGCCGTTTCTCCTTTGGCTCGATCCCGTACGCAAGTATCTAATTTCAAATATTGACCCTCATTCCAGATTTGGCGAATCTTTGCTTCTGGGAACTGTCCGTTAGGACTTATCTCAACTGCTTGAGCGCTAAGATCTTCCTCATGAGGTACTGTCTGACATCTTCCGAACTTTCTCAAGACTCGGCAGGGTGCGTAAGGTTGAATGCTCTTAAGCCCCATCAATAAGAAATGAGTTTTAGCTGCAGACATATATAGGATCTCATCAACAGGCAACCACCCCAACGTCCATTATATCTGGCTGGCGGTAAGAGCTTGAAAGAACGAGGTCCATGCCAGGACTCCCTTGGGCAAACTGATCTCTTTGGTTCTCGTGTAAGATTCTTCTATGCATGTCTTTTCCGAGGAACCATGGCTAAAAATCTCGGAATGATGGCAGAGGTGCTCGGTCATCCATATCTGTAGGAGCAAGTTACAACCTTCGAAGAAATTTCCTCCAGCTTTACAAGCTGTGAGAGCTCGAAAGATGTCGGATACCACCATTGGCGCGAGAGTACTGTCACTTTGCGTGAGTAAAGTGCTGACGACCCCGGATATCTTTAAATCAATGTTTCCATCTTTCCTTGGAAATACCAGAAGGCCCAGGAACAATATCATGAATGCTACCCGTCTGTGCTCCTCCCACTTCTGACGGACTCCTTTGCTGCACAGTTTGTTGATTGGATTATTGAATCCCCCCTCATGACCGTACCTATCATATATGAAGCATGGAGTACAAAATCCGGCTGCCAGATCCGGGTTGTGGAATGTTCTAGGTATCTTTAATGAATCTAGGAATCGATGTACCGCGACGACTCTTGGGGCGACCAAGTATTTTTCCCTCAAGGGAAGCTCAGTATTCCCGATGTATCCGGCCATTTCTTCCAAAGTCGGGGTGAGTTCAAAATCAGAGAAATGGAAAACATTGTGCGCCGGGTCCCAATAGGTAATCAAAGCTCTTATGATATCTCCCCGAGGCTGGATTTCCAACAAACCCACAAGACCTTTCAGATATTTCTTAACCTCATTTTGTCCTTCAACACCTAGATCATTCCACCATAGCCGTAACTTGACAGGGATTTTGGTCATTATTGAAAAATGTTCATTTTGCATCGTGCTCATCCTGCACATTTATTAAGGTGATTTTAACAAAATGACTTGACTCAAAAATATTTTACAAAGGGGATCCAAGTTTTGAACACGGCCTTTAAGCACTTCGGGGACGAAGATTTTAAGGCTGTGTGGGTCTAAAAATGCTAAACAAAACCCAAAAGTGGCTATTTATGCAAAGTCAGCCTTCCGGCGTCCCTTTCGGGAACATTCGGCTATTCATGACAAAACAGCGTCACCCTATTTATTTACGACTCTTTTTATCGTTTTTTTTTCAAATTAGAAAACTCAATATTGCCAACACGACCTTTCAACGCCTCGGGAACGAAGATTTTAAGGTTGTGTGGGTCAACTGGACTAAACCTTAAAAATGACCCAAAGGTGGCTGTTTATGCAAAGTTAACCTTCCGGCGTCCCTTTCGGGAACATTCGGCTATTTATGACAAAACAGCATCACCTGACTTTGTTATGACTCTTTAAAAATTTGAAACATATTTTTTTTATTTTGGCTATTTTAGCAAAATGGGGTTGAACCCGACGAGGGTTGCCTACGTATCTCACATCCGGTGAGAATCAAACCGGCGTAGTTCGGGCTATCGTAAAATAGGAAAAAATCGAATAAACCTAGAAATCAGGAATGCGTATTTTTTACATTTTTGTTTTTTGAAAAGAGATAAAGATTAAAGAAACTATTTATTTTTTATATTATTTTTTTTTAGGAAAAATTTGGACTATTAGTCTGAATTCATAAAAGGGGTACTACGAAAGAAACAACACATTTTTTTTTTACTTTTAAAATAAATAACCCCTTTTTTTTGAAAGTGATAAAAGAAAATTTTTATATTTTTTTTAATAACTATCAATAAATAAGACAGTTTTTTTTTTAGAAAAATTCGGGCGAGGTTTTGACACTACTTGGACATTGGTTTTATTTTCCAAAAATAAGTAATTATCTCCCCTACGCTGCTATTTTCCCCTTTTTTTTAGGAACCGGTCGACATGCGGAACCGAAGCAAATAAATGCACAACACAGATAGGAATGCAGCATGATGGTCTTTTCCATTTCAGGTTGCCTGTCCTAGACGGACCCAACCCCTGTGTTGAGTCCCCTAAGTCAAATGCAATATGATGCAAATAAGCGTTCCTACTAGGGATCCGGCATGAAGTTTCGTTATACTAGGTTTAAACCTTGGTATTTGTTCTAGACTGTGTACCCGAGCGGACAACTCGAGTCGAGGAGGGGGCTACGTACCGGGGACCCGCGAGATCGTCCGGCTTTGTAACTTGTCCGACCTCTTTCTTATTTCAGGTATTGACACTAACAGAATAGGGAGTCTCGACCAGCGAGCTTCTCCCCGGAGGTAAGAAAAGAAGGGTTTCGGCACAGTTTATATACAGTTCAGATAATATCAAAAGCGGTAAAAGACAACATTTAGCACTTTTATGCAAAACATGTAATAAAGATCAGATAATAAGCCAGATATAACAATTATTCTAAGCTCGAATTCTTGGACCCTGAACCAGTGGTTCTGGGTCAACAATCCCCAGCAGAGTCGCCAGAGCTGTCACACCTCCTTTTTGCGCGCCCGGCCCCGAAGGGTTAGATGCGCGGGTGGAGTTTTTTCAATTTAAGTGACAATATTCGAAATGGGATTATTTATTTAATTCAGAGTCGCCACTTGGGAAAGGTTTGGCTTTTGGTGTCCCAAGTCACCGGTTTATCTTGAATCCCAAATCGAGGAAATTTTCGACTTTCCAAATGAAGTCTGCGAACCAGAAATTCTAAGTAAGGAATTCTGTTGACCCGAGGGAAGGTGTTAGGCACCCTCGAATCCCGTGGTTCTAGCACGGTCGCTTAAATTGTTATAATGGCTAAATATCTGATTTAAATACATGTTGTGACTTATGTGCTTTTATTAAGTTTAAACCGCTTTTATTATTATCATTTATTTTTTATAGAATTGCAACGTCATGAAAATGCATCTCGAACCACGTCACAGTCAATGCACCCGTAGTTGTTAACACATTTCGACTCCGTTGAGATTTGAATTTGGGTCACATAAATGTGCACCCGAATTTAAGAATGTAATTTAATTAGGTCGCGCCTAAAGAATCTAACGCGTTATTATCTTTGGGGAAGGCAGTGGAATTCACTAAACAGTCCATCCCAAATTCTAAGTATTTATTATGATCAACTATTGAGGGCCCCGCAATTTGCATTTTTATTTGGCGAGGCTCGTCTCATTACTTTAAAAGGGTGTCCTACAGTGACTACATCTCTATTATTTTAGTTTCCAGAGATAGAAGAACGAAAAATGTATGCTTAATTGAAGTATATGTTTTGGCCTAAATCAGACTCCTATCAATTTCTGATTAATTACTTATAAAGTAAAAGAAACATCATGCCTTACGAAAATGTTTTGGTCGAACAAAAAGATTACATATGAGATCGATGAAATGCAATACTTGATCCGAACATTACATACGAAAAGATTTCTTGTTGGATTTAACTGAACTTATTTGGGCTAGATTAAAGGATAACTAGCAAAGTAAAATGTTTTAATTTGACAAAAGATCATGTACGGGCTAACGAAGTACAACACTTAATCCGAACACTTCTCGAGTTGAACTTAACTAAACTTATGTGGACTAATCTTGACTAAAAAAAAACTAAATGAAACAGGAACAGTATTGTATAAGGTCGAAGTATGCATGCCCATATTAACAAACAACTACCGAGCTAAAATACAACAGGATAAACTCAGTCGAATGTCAGTACATACTTTTGAACTGTTGAACTATAAACTAATCAGTTTTCATAGGCCTGTTAATGTACTATGAATATTACAACAAATACTTGAACTTCTTCAACCTTTTTCATTTCATGCTTTCAAACTGTTTCAATTACATCAATATGGGACTTGAAATGTGTACCTGAAAATGCTGAAAATGCAAAGGAGAAGAAGAAGAAGATGGGGAATCAGCAGCAGCAAGAAGCAGAATTAACAGTAGCAGCAGGACAGAAATGCAGCAGCAATAGTGAGCAAAATAGCAGCAGCAATCAGAACAGCACAACAGAAAGGATTCTGTTGCGAGGTGGAACTAGAGTTGAAGAAGAAACAAGCCAAATGAAACAGCACACAGTGTGATGGCAACAATACTCCAGACAATCCAATTCCGGAATATACCAAATGCAACAAAACACTAACAATAATCTCGATTGAAATTTAGAAGAAGGAACACTGCCTAACGTATTGACAATAGATGAACTTCAGACAAACAAGACCAAGTTTCTGATTTCTTAATCTGTTTTATCTCTTTCTTGCTCTCTTTTTATTTCTGCCAACTCTTTCTTTTTCTTTTCTATCCTCACAATGTATGTTTCTCTCTTCTGTATGTCTCTCCCTGTATGTATTTCAAACTCTCTCTTTCAAAACTCCTCACAGTGTGTTTTTTTTTCTTTGTTTTTTTTTTAGGTCTCCTCCTCCTCCAGATCTCCTTCCCTTCTGTATGTTTATCCCCCCTTTATAAGCCTCAAAACTGTCTCTTTTAATAGCCTGTTTTCAGAACATCACAGTACCCCTCCCATGTGCCTTCCATTTTCAATTCCAACTTTAGCTAATTAAGTATTAAACCCCATCAACATTCCCTGGCAGATTTAACTTTTAAAAGGTTTAAATACTTCTTTAAACTAAAGCCAAGTATGGGCAGTAGAATGTATCTGACAGCATATGCTGTCAAATTGTTTAAAACTTAACAAAGACCTTTATGCAGGCCACAGGCTGTGCACAAAGCACATGAGGTGCACCAATGCACATGCTGTGCACGAGTGCACATGCCTCCCAATTCAGAATTTAAACCAAACATCCCTTTTTACATTACTGATCAATTCAACAGCTATAAGTAAACAAAAACTGGTTCTTAATTGATTCAACAAATGCTTAGCAGAAGTAAGTCGATTTGTTATTGTTCGGACAGTTGAAACTAATTGACGACACATGTCGACTCGACTATATTAGCATTAACATACTCAATCGTAGCCAAAAATCAGACATTTAAAGTATGGGACACATGACTCGACTTATACTGATTAAACAAAATTATACTTCGAGGAATCAGTTAATCAATACAAATTTGGAACACAACCAATACACATGCCTTATCAGAATAGGAGGGGTTCAAACAAACACAGTGGTTCAGGCAAAGTGGACAAACAGAAGTTGGTAAAATTAAAACAAATATGAACAGACTTTTAAAAACAAATCACACGGACTAAAACAAAAAATAAAGAAAAGAAAACAAGACTCACCTCAAATCTTTGAAAAATCAAAACCTTGACTCGGATTCGGACAGACCTTTCTTAAGGCTGAATGGACTTTAATCGAAGTGTTTCTCAGATGAGAAACACTTTGATTAAAGTCCATTAGACCTTAATCTCTTCGGTTGAACCGGTATGAACCAGTGACGAAGAACTACAAAAATTTCCAAAACTCAGATCCGGGATTCATGCTTCCCTGGTCAGATTCGGACCAAACCAAGTATGGTTTGGTCACGAGGGGGGTCTGGGGAGTGTCTGGTGTGAAGCTGGGGTTAAACTGTGTAGATCGAGTTTTGACTCGAATCTTCAAATGAAGATTCGAGAAGGTGGGGAGGGATTCGAACTACAGGGTTAACAGATTCATGTTCAGGAAGGCAAGGGGATTCTAGGGTGTTAAGGGGAAGGTCACCGGCGTTCATGCCGCCGGTTTTCATGGTGGGGGATACAGGGGCGGCTCTAGGGTTTGAAGGGGATGAGGTTGAAGACGAAGGCTGGGGTTCGGATAGGGGGGCAGGGTAGGATTATGGGCTTATATAGTTAGTGGGTGGACGGATCTCGACCGTTAGATCAATTTAGATCTACGGTCTGGATCTGATGGTTAAGTGGAACGGTGTCGTTTCAAGTGTTGAGGGTTTGGGTTCGGTCCGGGTGTAAACGGGTCGGGTTCCTCAGTGGGTTGTGGGGAAGTGATCTTGGCCGTTGATCAATCTGAGATCAACGGCCCAGATCACACTGGACCAAAACGTCGTCGTTTGGACGTCCTGGGTATCAGGTGGTGTTGGACCTGGGCAGGCTTGGGTTTTGGGCTGTTTGTTTGGGCCAATTTTGTTAAAATTGGCCCATGTCCGGAAGAAGAAAAGGGACCTTTTCTTTTCTTTTTTTTTTATTATTTTTTATTTCTTTTCCTTATTTATTTTAAAAACAAAACTAAACAAAAAATCAAAAATTAAATACTCACTCAATACAATTATTCGCACACACACTAAAATATTTCAAAACAAGTAAAATCAAGCAAAACAAAAATCACGGACAAAGATGCCTGTTTATGCCTTTCTATTTAAACCATGTTACGGTTCAGATTATGCATGACACGTACACATTTTTTAATTTTGTTTTAATAAAGTAAATAAATAAAAATGGGCCAAAGTCACAAATAAATCAACAAGGTGCCGCACAAAAAAAAATCCAAAAATTGTACAGCAGGGCCAATTATTATTTTTTATTTCTTTTTGGAGCGATTGTCGTGCGAAACAAAAATCACGTGCTCACAGCTGCCATGATAAATAATTACAACACAAGTTCAAGTTCTAATCTTAACACCCCCCCCCAAGTTAGAAGGGAGGTTCTCATTTCCAACTTGTGAAACAATGAAGAATATTTGATGCCCGTCAAGGATTTGGTGAGTATATCTGCTAGCTGGTTGTCTGTGTGGACATAGTGTAGAGAAATTAGCCCTTTAATGACCTTATCCCTGACAAAATGGCAGTCGACCTCTATGTGCTTTGTTCGTTCATGAAACACTAGATTTCTCGCAATGTGCAAAGCTGTTTGGTTATCATAGTAGACTGGAATGGGAAGAGTTAAGGGTATATTTAGCTCCTCCATAAGTTTAGATAGCCAACAAGTTCTGCAACCACGGTGGACTTAAGGACACGGTGGACTGTTTCTTCGATTTTCAACTAATTGGACTGTCTCCAAGTAATACAATATAACCGCTAACTGATTTTCTAGTCTCAGGGCACGTTGCCCAATCTGAATCACAAAAGGCTCTTAATTTATAATCTGCACTATTTGATAGGAAAATCCCCAGACCAGGATCACCTTTCAAGTATCTGAGCACATGCATGGCAGCTTTGAGATGAGAATCTCAAGGACTTTGCATGTATTTGCTAAGATGTTGGACATTGTAGGCAATATCAAGTTGTGTGTTAGTGAGGAAGTTTAGTTTTCTCACTAGCTTTCTGTATTGAGTGGGATCTGTGAGTAAGTTACCTTCAGTGGTTTTCAACTTTGTCAAGGGATCAAGTGGAGAAGTCATGGGAGTGCAGTGTGAGCACTCAAACTCTTTAATCAGATCATTTGTGAACTTTCATTGTATGATTATTACTCCATCATGCTTATATAGTATCTCCAATCCTAGGAAATAGTGTAATCTTCCCAGATCCTTTATTTTAAAAGTCTCATGTAGGAAAGTCTTCAATGCCTTGATTTCCTTCATATTTTTTCCTGTCAAGAGAACATCATCCACATAGACTGCTATAAAAATAACTGACTTTCCTTCCTTCTTGTAGAAGAGAGAATAGTCTAGCATAGAGTGCACATATCCTTTAGAGCATAGAGCCTCTGTCAACTTAGCATACTACTGCCTACTTACTTCAATCCATACAAATATTTGTTTAGCTTACATACCAAATTCTATTTTTCTAATAATAGTCCTGGTGGCACTTGCATGTACACTTCTTCATTTAAATCTCCATGTAGAAAAGCGTTGTTCATATTGAGTTGAAAGATTTCCCAGTTCTTCTTTGCTGCAATACCAACCAATGCTCTTACAATAGTCATATTCACTACCAGTGAGAAGGTTTCAGTGCAGTCTATCCCTACTCATTGAGTGTAATACAACTAGCCTAGATTTAAATCTTTCAATACTTCCATCTGCCTTGTGTTTGATTTTATACACCCATTTACAACTTATTGTTTTCTTTCATGTAGGCAGTGGGACAAGATCCCAGGTATGATTAGAGTAGAGAGCATCAAATTCCTGGTTCATGGCATGTTGCCAAGCAGGTATAGCTGCTGCCTCTTCATATGACTCAGGTTCACAGTCAATGGAAAACTTTTAAATTAAATGCTAACTATTGCCACTTAGAGAATTTAAGGATATAGGTTGCAAATAGGGTACATGTGTGTGAAAAGAAAAAGATTGTGAAGGTGAGCTATGATCAATGGTGTAATCTGTTCCCTAGCATTGGTGCTGAGAGTGTGCACATTGCAAATGTAGTCTTTCAAATAACTAGGAGGTTTGAGTGTTTTTTGAGGTCTATTGTGAATTAGGATTGTATTTTGTTCAGAATGTGTTGAATTTGGTGAATTATTTAAAAGAGGTTGTTGTTGGTCCTGTGGGTGAAAGCTAGGCTCAGGTGATATGTTGGAGGTTCTATTCGGGCTGGAAGAATTTTGGTATTCTGGTGAACCAGATTCATGAGTGATAGCATCAGTATCATTGCCAAATGAAAGTTCAGGTGACATTGGTTGTTGATGTGGATTCTCACTATTACTGTCACACCTCCTTTCTTACCTACACCCCCGGAAGGGAGTATATAAGGGAGTTTTTTCCAACTTAAAGTGACAATCGAAACGGGATTATTTATTTAAATTCAGAGTCACCACTTGGGATAGTTTATGGTGTCCCAAGTCACCAGTTCCAATCCCGAATCGAGGAAAAGATTGACTCTGTTTAACAGTCCGCGAACCAGAAATCCGGGTAAGGAATTCTATTAACCCGGGAGAAGGTGTTAGGCATTCCCGAATTCCGTGGTTCTAGCACGGTCGCTCAACTGTTATTTTTGGCTTAACTATCTGATTTTAAAAATATTTTAAACCTATGTGCATTTTAACTTTATCCGCTTTTATCCATTTTTAGTAAGAAATTGCAACGTTATTAAAACACGCCTCGAATCACGTCACATAAATGCGCACGTGATTTTTGACATATTTTAACATCGTTGAGATTTGGATTTGGGTCACATAAATGTGCACCCGAGTTTAGGAAAGTAGATTATTAGAATACGCGCCTAAGCAATTACGCGTTTGCACTTTGCGAGGGCCATGGAATTTGCTAAATGGCGCACCTCAAATTCTAAGGATTAAAGCAAAGTCTAATTAAAATGAGGGCCATGGACTATTATTATCTAACATGGCTCGCTTCACTAGTTGGAGAAGTTTAATTATTCCACATTAATGGGTAAGGATTCTACTACGGTTCAATTTAAGAGACTACATTTAAAATAAGAAAGAGGCGAATGGTTTTTAGAGTTAAAAATTTGGGCCAGCGTGAGGCCCAAAAACCCATGGTCGTGAAGCCCTCTTGAGTCAACAACTGACTTCAGTCTAGGCTGGGCCCAAAGGAGCCCAAGTCGAAATAAGGCAGCCTCAGCAAAAGATGAGATCCTTGGTTCGAATCCACAGACCAACACAGGAAGTTGATACTTTGCAATTCATTTCTTTTAAGATAATCAAACAAAAGGGAAACAAGGAACGTTCAAAGCATTTTTTAGGCGTTCGTGCACACCACTATTCTGACAGCCCAAACGAATTACACAACTGAGAGAGGTCTAGCACAACTAACACCATTTATCATGATAGAATGCAGAATATAACTAAATGACTTTGTTACACCAGTTATACGTTCAGGTTTTCACAACAGTTCAAAATCAGACTTAGTCAAACACAATGCATCCAATGAACCAGAACAAGAAGATTCAGAAAGACAAAGAGATAAAACTATAAATTAAAGAGTTGATGCTAGGCTTCGAACTTCTATTTTCCATTTCATTCTTCCAATTTTCACTTCACAATCAACAAGGTTGCAGAATTGTGTACCTGGATGGGGAAAAACAAAGAAAATGGTAAGGAATGCAGCAGTAATAGTAGCAAACAGCCCACATCCAATCAACCCAGCAATGAAACAGTGAGATTCCTCAGAAGAGACTCAATAGAGCAATGAACCAACCGACAAACTAAACCAAGCTCTTTCTAAACCCAAGCTCAACTCATTTTATCACCAGATTCTTAGTTTTTCAGAAGTTTTCTAGGAATTTTAAACCAACAGAGTGATTCAGAGAATTAAAACCAATAAAAAAATACCAACTCCATTGACTTTCAGCAATTGAAAACTAAGAAAATCAAAGAAGGATTTCAATAGAACAGTAACTTTCTATGGATATCTTAGCTATTTTAAGTTTTCAGATTTTCAGAGTATTCAAAAGCTCTTCATTGAGTGAAGGGAAGGTTTCATTTATAGTAGGGGAGGGTCTGTGGTGTGCCTTCCATGGCAAGGCAATCGAATTGCCCAAAATACCCCCCACAAGGCATCTTTTAAAACTGAATTCTGGACAGCTGTCCATTTCTTTCAGATATTTTCATCTTTCAGCCTATTTTACTAATGAATTTGGGCAGTTGTCCATCTAAGAAGCCTCCCAATCAGTTATTGAAAGATTCCCCAAGTTGGACAATCCCCAAACTACCCATTAAGTTTCTGATTATTCAATTATCCCCCTTAAAGTACTGAATATCTACAAACATAAACAAACAAAGAACAAACGAGCAAATACCTTGAGATGGATCGATAATAGATAAAATGTAGGACTGGGAATGCACCTAACAACTGTGAATCACATTAAATCAAGAGGACTTGGTCTATCACAAGAACCCCAAATGGGATTTTCAAAATGCTAGAAAACTTATAAAACATGCTCGAATGACCCACAACGAGTACACCTGAACCTTTGAATTATACTTAGATCATTTTCACATAAACATAAACTCGGAAAAAGCCATTGGAATAAAAATCAATGCATATGATGAACAACACTAACTAATCTCAATGATTAAGCACCATGATTAACCAACAAATTTGAAATGAAAACTAAAACTTAGCCAGAAATCAGGAAAACAACAAAAATGCAACTCCAACGAACTATGGATTAAACTAAACTAACAAACCCCTTTATGAAACTGATTTTGTGATAAAATAGGAGTGACCTTTAAAATGAGGAACAATATATTTACGAATGGAAAAACAACTTGAAGGAATACTGAAAGAGAAAACAAAAGAAAAGAAAAAAAATGAAGGGCGAACAATGAAACCTTACCAGAACCAAAATTTTGTTAGAAGGAAACCTGGACCTAGGTTCGTATGAGGCTGGCTGGACTCCGGATATGGTTGAAGAAGGTTTGAGACAATGAACCACGTCCATATGAATCCATTGCTCCCATTGAGATTGAGAGCAAATGACCCATACGGGTATGACCCATTTGAAACACAGTATATCCTTGGGCTTTTCTTCTTCTTCTTTTTCTTCCCAGATTTCTATTTGAAATAGCTCCAATCTGATGGGTCTTTGAGAAAATCAACATGATATGAGAGGTGAAGGGAGCAAGGAGACGACCTAGTAAGGTTTTGGGTAGGTTTGGGCGAATTAGGGTTCTGACAATGACCTTAGATCCGAGATTCGAGGGCTTTCGAGGATATTCGAAAGAAACCAACATGGGATTTGAGATGGGGAGGTACTTGTGGTCACTTGGTGTTGATTTGGTGGGGAAAGGGCTCGGCGCCGCCATGCAGGGGGTTGGGAATTCTAGGGCGGTGACTAGGGTTTGAGACTTCGATTCGAAATCTGAAAAGTTGGGGTTCGATTTGAGGGAAGAGGGGTGCGGATTTGGGATATGGAGATGGAGGAAGGCATTTGGTGTAAGTTTGGTAGCGGTTCATGGTGGCACCGCCAGAGGAAGGTGGTGGAATTTTGAGGCGGCTCAGTTAGGGTTTGTTGGGGGATCAGTCTCTGAAAGAGACGAGATGGGGGGTAATGGTGTTCGGACATATATATACCAAGAAGACCCTAGTTCCCAGCCGTCTGATTAATCAAAAACAACGGCCTAGATCAAAGGGCTTCAAAACTGAGTCGTTTGGGTCAGGAACGGGGTCGTTTGATTATGTGGTAGGGAGACCGGGTTTGGACAAGTTTTGGGTTGGGCTGACCGGATTTTAAAGGGGAAGGGTTTGGGCTTAGAAGAAATTTGATGGAAAAGCCCAAAAAATCCAATTTCTTATTATTTCCCTTCTTTTCTTTTCCAATTTCAAATCTTTTTTCTTCTTCTTTTTTTCAAATTAAAAATAAAAATCACGTGCTCACAATTACTACTGACAGAGGGACTAACAGCATCAAAATGACTCATATTAGGCCCTATGTGAGGAGAAGTAAAAGATAGATGTTCATATTTAGATGCTAAATCAGTGTGCCTTCCATGTAATGCAAAAGGGAAAATTCTTTCATGACAAGTCACATCTCTTGAGACATGAATTTTCTTTGTGGCTAGGATGAGAACCTTGTATCCCTTCGATCCAAAATGGTATTGTAACGATCCGGCCAGTCGTTTCATGGGTTATATCTCTGTTTTTCCCATTTTCGCTTTCTTCTGTGTTCTTCCACTGTGTTTTATCTTATCATGTTGGTTGATTCGGGTCCGGAGTGGTCTTGGAGTGGAATGATGCACTTAGCCTCCTACTTAGAAGCTTAAGTTGGGAAAAGTCAACTGGATGTTGACTTATGTGTGGACGGTCTTGGAATAGAATTCTGAGAGTTGGAGTAGCTTCGTAGGGTCATTTCCGACTTGTGTGCAAAATTTGAGAATATTTGGACGAGGTTTGATTGGTTTCGGAGTTATCTGTGGAATTTATGAGTTTGGAGTTCTTAGGCTTAAATCCGAGATTTGATTCAATGTTTGGTGTTGTTTTGAGTGATTCGTAGATTTGGCTAAGTTTGAATGATGTTATGGGACGTGTTGGTATGTTTGATTGAGGCCCCGAGGGCCTCAGATGTATTTCGGATAGTTATCGGAGGAGATTAGCTGTTGAAACATGTGTTGGGTTGCTGAGGGGAGTTGCTGGTGTTTTAGGGGGGTTATCTAAAGTTGAGAACGCGGATTGCACTAGAAATTTGTGGTAAGCGATGCGTCTTCGCGGGGGTGGCAGAATTTCGCGCTCAGCGGAGCAGGCTGGCGTGGACAGCGGTATTGGAGGTGCAACCGCAAGTGCTGGAAATTTTTGTGGCCGCGGCGAAAAATTCGTGTACAACGGAGTTAGTGGAATGGAGGCGTTTGTTTTTGCGCGGTCAACGAAGTTGGGATCCCGGTATTGCACTATAAATATGAGATTCAGGGTTTATTTTCATATTTTGACCTACAGAGCTTAGGCTTTGGCGATTCTTCGAAGGTTTTTCAAGAAATTCATCGAGGTAAGTGCTTCTAACTCGGTTTAGGCTTAAAATACATGAATATATCATGGAATTAATCATTTGATTAGATATTTGGGATGAAAAATTTGGGAAAATTTTGTGGAACTTCATAAAATGAACTTTTGAGATTTGAAAACTGATTCGAAGTCTGAATTGAGGGAAACTAGTATGGTTAGTCTCGTAATTGAATGGGTTAACGGATTTTGTGAGTTTGGTCGGATTTTGAGACGTGGGCTTGTGGCCCATCTTTTGAGTTGACTTTTGGTCTTAAGCGTAGCATTTTCTTATGGGATTGATTCCTTTAGCTAGTGTTGATGGTATCGAATTGTTTATGGCTAGATTTGAAGTGTATGGAGGTTGATTTTTAGGGGCAAAGGCATCGCGGAGTAGGGTTTTGTCTTGGTGGTAAGTAACGCTTGTAAACTTGGTTCTGAGGGTTTGAAACCCCGAACTATGTGCTATATGATGGCATTGAGGTGACGCACATGCCAAGTGATGGGTGTGCGAACGTGCACCGTGAGAATTGTGATCTGGTTCATTCCATGGCTCCAATTAGTAACTCTATCTTGTTGATATTTGTGTTTCTTTATGTGATGAAGTAAATGGTATGTAAATCATGCTAGGTATCATGCTATAGCTTTACGCAAATACTGTTGGGACCCCTAGTGGTCGTTTCTTGTTGTCATCTCATTGATTTCATTGATATTCTGCACCTAGTCATGTCCATGCATTTCATATCACATCTCAGTCTCAGCTGTTATTTATTTGCACATCATATCATTGTTCTGGGCTAGTTTTCATGGCATTGTGAGCTCGTGGGATAGACTGGAGAGTGATGACTGAGTGAGGCCGAGAGCTTGATTATAAGTGACAATTATGGGTTGGGCTGCACGCCGCAGTAGATTATTGATTATGTCTTCATTGGCTTGTTACAACGCTTGGTACGTAGGAGACCCTACGGAGTTTGCACACCCACAATAGGCACGATTGATTATATTCAGGGATGGATCTTCCCTTGGTATGGAGATGGATCTTCTCTATGAGGCTGGATTGGCCAGTTCTTCGGTACTGGAGACTGATGGTCTGTGATATGTATATATTCCGGGATGGATCTTCCCTGAGCCTTGTGAGCCATATATAGTACCAAGTGGTTATGAGATTGTTATTATTATTAACTGGAGATGGATATTCTCCATAGGCTAGATTAGCCTTCCTCAGTACTAAGTGACTGTTGTCAGAGATGTATATATTTCGGGGTGGACCTTCCCTGGGCTGTGTGAGCCATATACAGTACTGAGTAGATGAACATTTGAGATTGTAGGAATATGAGACACTTAGTATGGTACATTTCATACAGCATGTGCATTGGCATGTAGATGTAGCAGAGTTACTCTTCTTTACCTTGTTCATATCTGCTCTGTTTAACTGTTCGAGCTGTTTTTTAACTGAAAGCATGCCTACGTTTCTGTACGCTATTACTGTTATCTTTGATGAGGTTGAGTTCATCACTACCTTTCAGTCCATAGTTTGGACTTGTTACTTACTGAATTGGTGTACTCATGTTACCCCCTACACCTTGTGTGCAGATCCAGGTGATTTCGATCCCGGTGGCAGTCATTGATCGAGGTTGCAGGTGTTGGAGATCGTTGAGGTATCTATATGGCGTTCGCATATCTTATCCCTCCTTCTCTATTTTAGTTGTGTGTCAGTTGTTTTCAGTGGACATTGTAGTAGACTATAATATTTCTCTAGATGCTCATGTACTCTGTGACACCCTGTTTTTGGGCTAGTTGTTTTCGTATTATGAATTATGCCTTATGTTTTTTAAACAATTTACTTAAATTATAAATGTGTTTTTCCGCAAATGTTCTAAATTCTAGTATTGCGGTTTGGATTGCATTGAGTTGAGACTAGCCTAGTTCCATGATAGGCGTCATCAAGATGGGTTGAGTTTGGGTTGTGACAGGTATCCTATAAAGACATATGGGTTCATCTTAGTTCAATCTTATCTTTGTGAAGTTTTAGGTTTGGTGGAAAGCATAGACATCCAAAACTCCTAAGATGTGAATAGTTTGGTTTCTTCTTATATAGAATCTCAAAAAGGCATTTCCCTTTGAGGGATGAGGATGTCAATCTGTTGATCAGATATGTAGAAGTTAAAATGCACTCTCCCCAGTATCTTATAGGCAGTTTGGACTGGTATAATAGTGCTCTTGCAATTTCAAGGAGGTATTTATGTTTTCTTTTGACTATACCATTCTATTGAGGACTATATGGACAGGTTTTTCTGGTTTATGATCCCCTTGGCTTGGAAAAACATGGATGTTTTAGTGTTCACAAACTCCAGACCATTATCAGTTTTGATGTTCTTTATTGAAGTATTGTAGTGGTTTTGGAACATTGCAAAGAAAGCTTTTTGACATGTAGGGCATTGCTTTTGCTAGTCAAAAGGTGTGTCCAAGTACATCTACTATAGTCATAAACTAGGGTGATGAAATATATGTGATTGTCATGAGTTGGTGCATGATAAGGACCCAACATATCTACATGAAGGAGTTCAAATATTTTGGTGGTGGAAGTAGTTCTTTCTGGAAATGGAGATCTATTCTGTCTGTTCATAGGACAAATAGAGCATAGAAAAGGTTGTTTGCTTGCAAAGGTTATAGGTATAGAATTGATAAAGATCCACATGACTGTCATTAGATGTGTATGCACTACACATTGAATCTATTTTGTTAGGAGAATTTTTATTGGAATTCAAAAGAACTTGTACACTTTTATTGTCACAAACATGAGAAGGAATGGATGCACTAGGTGCAGAATCACAGGAATGGTTTTGACAGTGTACATTATTGATACTATGACTACCTGAGATGGATGTACTAGGTGCAGATTTGTGTGTGAGTGATATGATAGAAGAACTATTCTTTCCTTTTGAATGGTGAAAGTAGAGGCTGTCTTTGGCTTTACCAATCTCCATAGGCCTCCTTAGTGAAAGGCCCTATAGAAGGATACATGAAAATTTAGTGAATATGATGATGTAATTAAGTTGAACTGTCAATAAGTGTACGGAGATTAGATTGAATTTGAAACTAGGCACATATACGACTCTTTTTAGGGTAAATTGAGAACTGAGAATGACATCTCCAACTATCGTCATCTTTACTTTATATCTATTTGGCAAAGAGACTAAAAAGGGTAAACTAGAGTTTTGATGTTACTCAATGAGGCTTTGTTATAAGTCATATGGTTAGTGGCTCCTGAGTCAAGAATCCAGGAGTCAGCATTTTCTTTGAAGCTTTCATAAGACTATTTACTGGGTTCAACAGAAGTGGTACAAGCAGTCATACCTGCAAAGTTAACAACACCACCAGTCATGTTGATGTTTCCTTAGTTGTCTCCATTGTTTCCATTTTTGAAGCTTTCCAAAATGCTCAGCAGTTGCACATACTATTCCTTGGTCAATTGTTGCATGATTCTACATTGCTCCTGAAAATCTCCCCCTTCATAACCAGTCATGTCGATGTTTCCTGAGTTGTCTCCATTGTTTCCATTTTTGAAGCTTTCCAAAATGCTTAGCAGTTACCCATATTGTTCCTTGGTCAATTGTTGCATGGTTCTACTTTGCTCTTGAAGATCTCCCCTTTCATCTGTCATATTTGTCCCATTGCCAGTTGTGTCAAACACATTTGCTGCCATTTCCCTTTCCCTATTACCATTGTTGTACTTTAAGTTTTGTGGATAACCATGAATTTATGACACTTATCCTTAGTGTGTCCTGGTCTTTTGCAGAAATCACAGAATGGCCTAGGTCCATTTCCTATATAACCTCTTCCATAGCTATTGTTCCCAGAAGTGCTCATGTGTTGATTGTAGTTTGTTCTAAAATTGTTGTTTTCTGGGCCATTAGCATTCAATGATGCAGACTCAATTACTAATTGTTGATTGTGTGGTTTAACCTCTCTTTGCTTCTCTTCTTGTATGAGAATAAAACAGGCATGTGCAATGCTTGGGAGGGGGTTCATCATCAGTATACTCCCTCTCACGACAGTATACACCTCATTTAACCCCATCAAAAACTGTATCAATCTTCTGTCTTACTCAGCCTTGTGCATATTAGCCTTAGCTCTGCAGATGCATTGGCAGCTACACTGTGCATATGCATTCAATGTGTTGAACTCTTCCCACAGCTTCTTCATATTTGTGTAATAGCCTATTATATCCAGAGTTCCTTGACTCAAATCATTGATTTCTTTCTGGAGTTGATAGAGTTTTGCACCATTGGTTTGATCATACCTATCTTCTAATTCCTGCCATAACTCCTTTGCATCACTCACATATTGTAAACTGTCCGCTAGGTCTTTTGAAAGGGAATTCAAATCTACGAAGTCACCATATCATCATATCGTTCCCACTGATCAAAGGTTGCATGTCCAATTACTGGTTTCTAATACTTTCCTGTTATGAAGCCAACCTTATTCTTCACTGAGAGGGCTATAAGTACACCTCTCCTCCAGGATCTATATCATGTGCCATCAAAAGCTATAGGTACTAACATAGAACCTGCACTCTCCGACGGATGCATGTATAGGGGACTTAAAATATCTAAAGTCTCTTTGTTTACAGGATCTTCAGCCATTGCTTAAACTACAGATCTCGATTGATTAAAGCGTGAATCGAAGACAGAAAATCAAAATTCAACAAAGAACACTTCGAAAACACTTAAAGTTTCTATGCCTTGTTGCAATCAGATAGGATCACAGCGAAAATGCAATTTCGAACAGGATTTCACAAAGAAAAAATTGATTGACTATTTCGAAGAAGACCTAGAATTTCAATTGTGCGTTGAAGAGAAAACGAGAAAAGAGATCACGAATTACCTCAGTAGATAAAGCCTAAGATCCGATACCATATCAAAATTGAACATTATCGAAGAAAATATTTGAGCTAGAGCTCAATTACCATAGTTGCATGTCATGAAGCTCAGAGATAAAGAAGAAGAAGAAGGTTCGAGAACTTTAGAATGAGAGAAAACATTCTCACTAATTGAGAAAGAAAAAATTAGTGCGCATATATACAAGTTCCTACAGCTGTACTCTACCACTTTCTGACACCAACTAACAATATAACTAACTACGTGCAGAAATAGTCAGATTCAATTCTAACACTAATAACCTAACTAACTATTTGCAGAAGTAGCCATGGTCAATCCTAGCGATGTGGCTATTAGTTAAATAATTACAATGTAAGTTCAAGTTCTAATCTTAATAATAGTAGTGTTTGAATGTATGTTTATGAGGTTTGAATGCTATGGCAATATCTTTATTACTTCATAAATTTCTATGTTGTTTCTTTATATTTAACTTGCATATGTGAATTGATTTTTCTTTCATTGAGAGAGAATGGTTTAACCTGCAAGTTGCAGTATATATATTTGTAAATTGAAAAGTAATATAATACTTTGTGAATGACCGCGTGATTATTTTTCTAGAAAATCATGTGAAATATCACTATAGAAATAATTTTCTATGCATAGTTCTGTCTCTCTCATATTTCCTTCTTAGACTTAGCACTTTTTAAATAGAGTTAAAGTCCTTGACAATTATATTTCTCATACGTTTTCAAGAATTAAATCTCCCTTTGATAAACATCATCAGTATCAGTCATGACCGACTTGCATATTAGAGAGTTTCCACTTTGATACTTGTCAGTATGATGCAAAAATAATAGAGATGTTGGGACAGAACATGAATTGTTCACATCATATAATGAGGTTTACAGCAGTTTTGATGCATTGTTTGCAAAAAAAAAACCTCGTGAGGGAAATCTATGCCTATTTTTTTGACAAGTCATTTGCTATTCAACATAGAGGCCAGACACAATCTGGAACTGGAAAGATAATTGTAAGAGGACTTTATAGTATTAATATTTTGATGCTATATGTTTCATTAGAAAAAGAAAAGACAAGAAAGAAAATAATGGTCTTGACCAATTTCAAAATAGGATTGTGAAGCCTCTCACTGTATGGTATATTTGTGTCATTATAATTTTTCAATGTTTAGTGGCTAAAAATAAGGTAAAGTTGCAGAAAGATTTTTAAAGCTGTAAAATTACTTTTTTTTAATTATAGAAGAGTAATTTTTCATCTATTTTATCAAATGTGTTGCTTAATAGATGTTGCACTTGGAATTAAATTTCCAATCCTTCCTCTTTATATCATGTTCTTCAGTCTAATCTAGCGTCTATTGATGAAAATATGAAATGAGGAAATAAAAAAAGTTGTTTTCTCTATGCATCAAAATAAGTCCACTGGTATTGATGGAATGACTCCACTATTTTTCCTGCAGTTTTGATCATTAATTTCTCATGATGTCTGTTTGGCAGTAAGGTGCTTTTTTGAGACAGGACAACTTTTACCCATTTGGAATCAAACTTTGATAATGTTAGTACCAAAATTAAAAATACCTACTACAGTGAATCACTTTAGACCTATTAGTTTATGCTCTACTTTGTATAAGATTATTACAAAAATTCTTGTGAAACGCATGAACCCTTTGATGCCTTTACATACTCTATGAATCAAGCTGCCTTTATTGAAAAAAGATAAATTATAGATAATATAGTGTTAGCACGTAAATTTATGGGATTGCTAAAAAACAAAAGGAAAGGAAAAGATAAGTTAATGGCCTTAAAATTAGATATGTCTAAAGCATATCGTGTGGAATGGCCTTATATCCAGCAGATGATATTAAAAATGTGTTTTCACTAGATTTTTATAAATTGGGTATGACTTGTGTTATGACTACTTCTTTTTTGTTTAACTTCAATGGAGAGGTTAAGGGCTGTGTAAAGCCATCTAGAGGATTAAGGCAGGGCGATCCTCTATCAACTTACTTATTCTTAATATGTGTTGAAGGATTATATGCTCTATCACACTCGATTAAACAATAAGAAAAGTTAAAAGGACTCACATTAGGGAGGGATAGTCCTTCTGTTTTACTTTTATTTTTTGCATGTGACTCATTTATCTTTTGTAGAGCTGATAAGGATAGTGTTGCTACGATTAATAAAATTTTGGACATATATGCAAAGTGCTCAGGACAGATAATTAATTTTGAGAAATCTGCAGCCTTTTTTTAGTAAGAATAATATCCAAATGTGTGAAAGGGTGATGTATTTAGGATTTCCTGTTGTTGTGGGAAGATCTAAAAAAAGAAATGTTGACATTCATAAAGGATAGAATTTTATCAAAAATAAAGGGTTGGAAAGGAAAGTTTTTAAGTCAAGCAGGGAAGGATGTTTTATTAAAGTGTGTTTTAGCTGTTATTCCCTCATATTCTATGTCTAGTTTTCAAATACCTGATGGGATATGTAAGGAAATCACTAGTTTATTTTCAAATATTTGGTGGGTACGAATGATGATAAGAGAAAATTGCATTTTGAAAAGTGGGAAAAACTATGTGAACCAAAATTTAAAGGGGGGTTAGGCTTCCGGGATTTAAAGGCTTTTAATATGGTTTTTTTTAGCCAAACTAGCATGGCGAATTCTGACTGAACTGGATTTGTTAGTTTCTCAGGTCCTTAAAGGTAAATATTTTCGTAATGAATCTTTCTTACAGGCACCGAATAATAGATCTACATCTTGGGTATGGAAAAGTATTTTGTGGGGGCGCGATCTTTTAGGTAAAGGTGTTAGATGTGATGTTTCAAATGGTAAATCTATGAGAGTATGGAGAGATCCATGGTTGCTAAGAGATATCTCTTTTTACCCCGTTAGTATGATGAATGGTATTGCTACAAATCTGAAAGTAACAAAACTTATTGATGACAATATTAACACTTGGAATATCCAGATTTTGAATACTTTATTTAGCCAAGATGACGTAGAATTTATTTTAACCATTCCAATTTCTTCTGTAGGGGGCAATAATCGACTGATTTGGTATTTACTAATAGCCCGTTTGTCCAAGCTGCAAAAATCAACTTATTTTGAGAAGTGCTTTTTTTCAAAAGTGTTTTTCTCAAAAGTACTTTTGGTGAGAAGCAGTTTGTGTTTGGCTAATTAGTTTGAAAAGCACTTCTGAGCAGCAATTAGTATTTGGCCAAGCTTTAAAAAACTGCTTCTAAGTGTATTTTTCTCCAAAGTGCTTCTCAAAAAAGTGATTTTGGAGAGAAGCTACTTTTTTCTGCTTCTCCAAAACTGCTTCTGCTTCTCCTCAAAAGCACTGTTTTCCTTCCAGAAGCTTGGCCAAACACCTCAAATTGAGGTCAAAAGTGCTTTTGGCAAAAAAAAAATACTTTTGGCCAAAAATAAGCTTGGCCAAACAGGCTATAAGTCAGGTAAATACGAAGTGAAGTCTGATTATTATCTTGCAAAATTGCTCCTTATAAATGATAGAAGTTTGACTAATCGGGCAGAAGGTAGTTCTCATGTTTTCCCGAAATTTTTTTGGAACCATGTATGGTCTTTAAATATTAAAAACAAGCTCAAATATTTCTTAAGGAAGTGTGTCTTAAATATATTTCCTGTTAGGAATATTATTATAAAAAATTCACTTTATGGATGACAGCTGTCCTATTTCTGGCATGGAACCTGAAACTTTAGAGCACATGTTCTTTAAATGATCTAGGTCAATCAATGTGTGGGAAATGAGTCCGATTCATTGGCCAAATTTGCATCTTATTTCTGATTCTGCTACGTGGTGGTATAAATTAGTGTTAGACACCAAAATATTCTCGGAAGTTAATACCTTATTGTAACTGATAGTATCTATTTTATGGATGATTTGGAAGGCTAGGAATGATTATATTTTTACTTCAGTGATGTGGAGTGAAAATGATACTTTATCTAAAGCATTATTTGATTTTAATGATTTTATAGTTGCAAAGGAACACGTTAACACTACGAGAGATGCTTCTACTAACACACCTTTACTAACTCTTTCTCCAAAAAAAGTGTTGCTTTATATAGATGCAGGTTTGGATTAAAAAACTTGCAACGCGAGTATTGGAATGGTAGCCTTAAAGGCTAATGGTAACGTGTTTCATGCCTATAGTAGTGTAAAGATTCGATCGGTCATTTTACTTTCTAGAACCTCATTCCCCTAAATAAGACTCCTCGTATGTGCTTTTACTGTTTTATGACTTGCGGGAATAGTTAGTTCTGGATTTGGAAGGGTTCGGGTTTGAAATGGGAACACTTGGTTCCTTAAGGTTGGCAAAAAGAGCTAAGTTTGACTTTGGTTAATATTTTAAGTAAACTACCTCAGAATTGGGTTTTTACGGTTCTATTAGGTTTGTATGATGATTTCGGACTTGGGCGTATGTATGGATCGGTTTTGGATGACCTGGGAACGTTTCGGCGCCTAAAATTGGAAGTTGGTATTTTGGGGTAAATTTCTTAAGTTTGAGTCGCAGTGGATTTTTGTGTTATCGACGTCCATTTGGGATTTTGAGCATTGGAATAGCACTGTATGGTGATTCTGGACTTAGGAGTGCGATCAGATATGGATTTGGATGTTCATAGGCCATTTCGAGGTCGTTAGGCGAAAGTTAGAAATTTGAAAGTTTTTGAGAAGTTTGACCGGGAGTGTATTTTTTGATATCAGGTTCGGATTCTGATTTCGGAAGTTGGAGTAGGTCTATAATGTCATTTAAGACTTGTACGCGAAATTTGGTGTCATTCCGAGTAGTTTAAGTACGTTTCGGCGCATTGGGAGTCAATTAAAGAACTTGAAGTTCATGCTTTGATTTAAATTGGTTTGGGTGTGATTCCTAGTTTTGACATTGTTTTATACATTTTGAGAGTTCGAGCGAGTCCCTTTTTTTTATTTCAAACCTATTGGTATGTTCGAGCGGGGCCTCGGGGGACCCCGGGTGTTAACCGGACGAGATGCTGACCGAGTTTGGACTTGGGAGTATCAGCAGAAGGTTTCAGCTTCTGGTGTAATCACACATGTGGAGGTCCAACTGCAGGTGGGAGTTCGCAGAAGCGAGCAAGGACCCGGAGAAGCGGCCCAGGAAGGGCAACCCAGGTATCGCAGATGCGCTCCACCATTCGTAGAAGCGGGACCGCAGAAGCGGGATCCCGTCCGCAGAAGCGGAGCCAGCCATCCTGGGCTAGGACCGCGCATGCGATGGCTTTTTCGCAGGTGCGGTGCCACAGATGAGGCCCCACGTCCGCAGAAGCGGAAATCGCTGGAGGCAAAGCCTCATTTGATACGAGACTTAGGCATTTTTGGCTCATTTCTTACGCTTCTTAAGGAGATTTTGGAGCTAGTTAGAGAGGGATTTCACTAGCTAATTGAGGTGAGTAGTTTCTATCTAATATGAGTTAAATACATAGTTCATGGGTAGATTTTAACATGTAATTAATGAAAATAGTGAGTTTAGATGAAAAATCTAGGGTTTTTGGTAAAAATGAGATTTAAACACGAAAATTATTATGGAATTTAGTGAAAATCATATATTTGAGTTCATGAGGTTATGGGTAACAACTTTCTTCAAAAATTTCTGGAATCCTGGCACGTGGCCCCGGGGTGAATTTTAGGAATTCTTCAACTGGGGTTGGGTAATCACTTTACTAGTTAGGATATGAACTTTTGAACATGTATTGACTATTTTATATAACATTTGACTAGTTTCGAGTCGTTTGGCACCGAATTAAGGGTTTAAAGCACAATTGTGGACCGGAAAGTAAGCTTTGAGACGAGACAAGTTCCTTTTCTAACCTTGTAAGAGGGAATTAACTCATAGGTGAATTGACTTAATATGTGCTTCTATTTGTGGGGGCTATGTACGCACAAGGTGACGAGAGTCCGTGCGTAGCTACTAATTATGCTTATGCCCGGATAGTTTAGGACCCAAATCATGTTATACTTGCGATGTTTGCACCCTACTTGTTAATTTACGTGCTTAAATCATATTGGAATTTGATGAAGAAATTGTAGAAGGTCGAATTTCATTTACTTGAATTTTGGACGGATTACTTAACCGTTAATAAAAATTTGGTGCTTCTTTGAATTAACCTTTTAATAATCTTTGAATCGGTTGTTTATTATGTATCATCTCTTCTTATGGAATGGGTCGAACGCCTCGGCAGTAGAATAGATGCATCTATGGTCCGTATCGTTCGACCCTCTGCAGTGCACACAGTTTATATATTTGTATGTTGGATCGGGTCGTACGACCTCGACATAACTCGTGCGTAATAATATTGGAGCCTAATTATACTTGATATTGTTTCATTGGCTTGAGAGGTTAAATCGTTAAATGATGAAAATTTACTTGAAAATTATTATCAGTAAAAAATTGTTTGTTTATTTCTTGTTATTGAGTTTTATAGTTTCATTATATAGCCCATGTTTACTTCGAATTTTTATTATTTTATTGTTAGCTCATAGTAAGTATCGGGGTCGACTCTTCGTCACTACTTCTTCGAGGTTAGACTAGATACTTACTGGGTACATGTTATTTATGTACTCACGCTACACTTGTGCACTAAATGTGCAGGATCTGAGGCATGTGCTTAGGGATATCAGTCCGTCGTGCATCCTTGATTCCACGAGACTTTGCAGCGAGCTGCCTTCCGAGCCCGTTCTGTAGCAACCGAAGTCTTCCTTTTGCTTTTATTTTCTTTCTAATTCACTTCAGACGGTAGTGTAGTATTATTTTGTATATTCTACTAGTAGCTCATACACTTGTGACACCAGGTCTTGAAAAATTAAGCTAGTAGACACATGATGATATTTGGGTTATTTTACTTATCTCATTTGCTCATAAAATTATTTATCTTTCTAAATTGTTAAAAGAATCAATCGTGTGGTTAGTTCACTATTGGCTTGCCTAGCGGTAACGTTGGGCGTCATCACAGCCTATAGGAGAAATTGGGTCGTGACAGGTAGTCCAATCTATTTTGTTGGAAAAGACATAATAGCTTAAGCGTTGGCAATAAGAAAAGCAATCCAACTGGCAGTGAAGTATGGTTGGAAAATTATAAATATCTTGTCTGATTCTTTAACAATGGTCCAAATGCTTAATGAAAGCATAAGTCCTTCATGGGAGGTTAATAAATTTGCGAAGATATTTGGGCACTTAAGCAATATTTGACTGATGTATCTTTTAAGTATCTAAGTAGATGTCTTAATACTTGTAGCCATAAGTTAGCTAATTTTTCCTTCTCACTATTTAGTGAAGTCTCTTGGTTTGACAAGTTTTTTCGTTTGGATTGTCAACGAGACTTCATCTTATTTTGTACCGGTAACTATTGGGTCACTTAAGCAATATTTGACTGATGTATCTTTTAAGTATCTAAGTAGATATCTTAATACTTGTAGCCATAAGTTAGCTAATTTTTCCTTCTCACTATTTAGCGAAGTCTCTTGGTTTGACAATTTTTCCGTTTGAATTGTCAACGAGACTTCATTTTATTTTGTACCGATAACTATTGGGTTTAATTAATGCATATTCTATATCCCAGGAAAGAAAAAAAAAAGAGAGAAAAATACGCACAAGATTTTTGTATCATGTAGAACCATTTATCTTCCCTTAAAATTTTGTTTCCTAGACTTCAAAGAAAACACAATAACTGAAAAATGATCAAATTAGCAATTACATATTGGGTGTGGTTGGTATAAAGCAAAATAATTTTCAGAAAATGTTTTTCAATTTTTTCATGTTTGGTTGGCTTAAATATTTTGGAAAATATTTTTCTTATGAACTCATTTTTCTCTAATTGGAGGAAAATATTTTACTTATCAAGAGAAGGGAAAACATTTTCCAAAACTCCTTCTCAACTTTCCCCACTCTCACCAACCCACCCCACCCCCTCTTCCCCAAAAAGGCTTCTTTTTTTCAAATTTACCCCCCAAAAAAAATATTTATTTTATATATTTTTAGTTTTAGTTTTTTCATCTTTCGGTTAAAATGTTTGAAATTTTACAAGTTACAAAGTTATGAGTTCGGAGATTTATGTGTTTGGAAGTTTAGGGGTTCGAAAGTTTAGCGGTTCGGAAGTTTATTAGTTCGAAAGTTTATGGCTTCATATTTATTGTATCAAAATTATTTATGAATACTCTTAAGAAGTTATTTTCCTTAATTTGCGCCAAACACCAAAAAATAAATAAAATTACTACTTATTTTCCAAGAAAGTATTTTCTTGAAAAATATTTTCCTTTATACCACCCATTGTCTCTTGATTTTACTGGAGAGTTTCGCTGCAAATCTGCGATCGAACATTTTATTACAGTTTTCAATAAAATAACAATTACAATTTACAGCTATATTAACAACCATAACACTTATCCGTGTTACTTATCCGTGTTATAGGATAATTTTTTCTCTAAAAATGAGTATTTAAATTAACCTCTCATTGAGAGAAGAATTCTTCGAGAACTCTGTAATTATGAAACTTAAAAAGTAATGAATGCTTTATTTATTTTGATTTGATTTTCTGTTTGATGTTTTCATATGTATTTTTTGTTACATCTTATTATTTTTTATTTTTGGCATTATAAATTTTTGTTTCGTTTGTATCAACTAAATATAAAACAAAAGATATTTGACTGGTAGATAAGTAAATAAAAGTTATAAGTGTGTATTAATTTTTATTTATTATTAATAAAAGACACCACTAAACACAGAGCTTAGTGGTATATTAAATAAATAAATAAATAAATAAATAAATAATTTAGAGCATTGAATTGCGAGGCAAGAAAACGTATGAGGTAGTGAAATGGTGGAGGAGTTGAAAACGTGTTTGTGGGAATTCTCTGCCACGAAGTCTAAGCCCCCCCCCAACCCCACCCCACCCCACCCCCCAACTCACCCCCCAAAAAAATGAAGAAGCAAACTGCCACTACTATTTTATGCATCAGCGGACAAGATAAAATAAAAACAAATTAGAAATTGATGTGAAATCTTCAATAACCTACTGTTTAGATGTATTAATTAAACAGCCGTTTTCTTTAGAAAATTAGGCAGTGACTTCAACCATAGAGCCAAACAGAATTTGGCCATATTGCACTCTTCTAATTCTCCAAATCTCTCCATGCTTGAACAACTTTTCCTCTTCCATGGCTCTAATCAAAGATAGCCCCAAAAAGAAACAGCCCAAAAACAGCTACTTTCTGAGATGCTATGGATTTCCCATTAATCAAGAAAAGCTATCTTCTGATAAAGTCAAGAGAAAACAGAGCTCCTGCTTCTCTTTTAAGATATTTCAGAGAAAACAATCGCCGGCTAAAACTGTTCCAATTGACACAGCCACCACCACCGCCGCCGTCAAGGTTGGAGCTGAGAAATTGAACACAAGTGGAGATATTCATGTGGTGAAGTTGGAGAAGAAGGTTTCTGTTAAAAGACAACAGCTGCCGACTGCAACTACTATTAACGTGCCTGATCAGGTGCCGGTAACCGGTCAAACCATCCATTTTAACAGGTTTAATAAGGTATGTTTTCGTTTAAGTATATGTTTTGGATAATAAATTTTTTTTCCTTCGTAAAATTAAATTTGGAAATTGTATGCTATATATACTTAATGAAGTCATACTAAAAACATATATTGGATGAGTTCAACATCTGCTAATTACCTTAAAGATCAAAGTTTTATACTGTCCTGTGACTTCCAAAGTTGTATCAAATCCTAGATTGAAATCAAAATTAACGAAGTTTGTATTAAAGCACCGGTGATTTAGCAAAGTTTCATTTCCAATTAAAACAAAAAGGAATCTCATTTACCTATTTTGGACGTTGATCTTACTCTACTTGTTTGTTGTTTCTCTTTTCTTTTTCTTTTTAAATTTTTTTTTGGGGGGGGGGGGGGGGGGGAGGTGGGATGATGCTGAAACAAACTCTACAATTATAGGTATGAATTAGAATTTTTTTTAATTAAGGCTCAAACCATTTTAAGGATTTCACGGTAAACATAACAACTTGTTTTCATAAATATCTTCTAGTTTTATTTCATATAAAGTTATTTAAAGGTGAGAAAATTTTAAAATTTTAAGAGATGCTAATAGATTTAACGATACCTAAAAAAAAGAAGCAGTCCGGTGCTCGGCTCGAGCCAAATCACAAGGTATATTGTACGTAATCTTTCCGGTATTTCTATAAGAGGCTGTTTTCATAGCTCGAACTTGTGACCTCCTGATCACGTGACATCATCTTTACTAGTTACGCCAAGGCTCCCATTCATATTTAACAATATCTATGATTGAAAAATAACTTAAATATTTGACAATGTCGGACTTGTTCGGGTATATTATAAAGTTGTTTCTACTGTGTATTGTGACATAATAAAACAAGAATTAAACTCTTTCACCTACAAATAGTGGTTGACTTTGTACTACGAGCGATTCATTTCGAATAACTAAACATTTATTTCTAATATAAATATAAAACCATATATATAAGAAATCAAATAAAAAGGCCATAAATTTAAGGTATATTGACGTCTAAATTTCCTTTTTAAATCAACAGTTAATACGAATAAAAACTACTACTAACTATAAGTAGGTAATGTAAATATTAACTCGACTACGTTTAAATCATCCAACCATCATATTATAAACTGCACTATTAGCGGCAATAGATATATAGTATTTGAACTAGCTAGTTTGTAGTTTTAAGATATTAGTTCTAATAGCTAAGCTGATTAATTCCTCATTAACAATTTTGTGCCTGATGAGACTTTTCTCTTTATAATATTTTATTTTTTAGCTTATTCACTAAATAATTAAATAATTTGTGTACTTTTTGAAAAAATTGACGCCATTTCTGCAGACCAAGTATGATAAGCATCAGGACATCATCCTCGGGAACAGCAAAAAGTTGGATGACTTGCAACATTCGTCGTGCCAAAACGGATTAATCAGAAGCTTTACAATTGCAAATAATGATAATGCAAGCAACCTTGTAATTGGTTCACCACAAGACAAGCATGAGATCAGCCGAACAGTTTCTCTGCCGCCACCAAAGCTGAACAAGCAACCAACGCCAACGCCAACCAACAGAGACAAAGTTGATGAAGAAAAAGACACGACATTTAATAAAGGCCACTTTGACTCCGTTATCGGGATGTCAATATTAATGGTGACACTAATTATAATGTTGTTTTGGGGCAAGTTTTGTGCCATTGTTTGTACCTCTGCATGGTTTTATTTTCTCCCTAGATTTCGTGCCAAGAATGAGCTCGTAATTAATGGTGGCAACCTCGACGTGAATTCGAAGGAATATAAGAAGAAGGTGGTGTTGAATGGGTTTCTTGAGAGAAACCATCGAAATTATGTTGGATCTTAATGGTTTTGGATTTTGTATCTGCTTTCCGTTTTTGGGGTAATGTATGTTTTTCCCAAAATCCTTTTTATTTATCTTTTTGTTTCTTTCTTCATTTTGGATGGAAGAAAAAGAGCCGGAAAAGGAAAACAAAAGAAACAGGATAGGAAAAAGGCGTAAAGAAAAGGAGAAACGCTTCTTTTTTTTCCGTTGAGACGTATTTTCTATATTTTTTTTTCATGGAAAGAGTGTTCCAATATTTGAAAAGGGTTAATGTAATTTTTTTTGGGGCCAAAATCCTTTTAGATTTTCTTTTCGGGTGAGATATTTACCTTGAAAGTACAAACTGTTTGTCTGTAATACGGTATAATTAAATTTATTATGTGGTTTATAGACAAGCGAACTGATTTGATTCAAAAATGATAGAGAAATAAGACAAAAATAAGATTTAGCGATCGAAATTGTAGAAGATGACAAGTCTGGCTCCGAGCGCAATGTCACCGAGGATAGAAATAGAAGCAATGAACTAGAGCAAATAAAGTTGTTTAATTGAGAGTAAAATATAGCATATGTTTCTCCAAGAATATGCTATTTATAGCTATACCTATGGAAACAAGATCCTAGGATCAAGCCCTGTTTAAATGATAATAAAGGAGTCATTGATGAATATGTAACAGCAGGCCATAAATACAAATATTTTATGTAACGATTGCTCATTTAATGTTAGAGAATATTCTCTCATTGAATATTATCTGATGACAAATGCTTGATCTGCTCTTGTTGACTACGCTCCCTTCGCGATTTATCCGATGTCGATTGCAGTTATTGTTCCCGATACTGGTTGTTATTTGACTCGCCTTTACCTGTTTTCGGTTCCATGTGTCATGCTATTATTCGACCATTTATTAAAGCAATTTTACCCCATACAGATAGCTCCCTTGCTTTCCGGTGACATATCTTTGTGTTCCAGTAAGTTGGTGAAGATTTCCTTCTTGGCGGGAAAGTTCCTGAACAGTCTCTAATGCTTGAAAGGACGCACGTCTTCTCGCACTTAATACCCCGAACATGTATTACCCCACGATTTAGCAAATATTTTCGTCGGTTTTCGAGGTTATCATGATCACGATTTTTGTAATCTATAACTTCACTTCTACTCATCATTTTACTTCTTTTACTTCCAAAATTTTCGGAAGTCCTTCTTCTTCTCTGCACCTTTCTGCTTAGAAAATTTTTCATCTTCTCCGACTTCCTCAGCAAAAGCTTTACTAACCCTTTATTATCATGGCTTCTTTCAGTGCACCCTGTGAAAATTCTGGCCTTCTCTTCGATGGAGGCCCAAAGAAAAATAAGAACGTGATGTCGATTCTGAACCTCCCACTGTAAACACCACTATATCAAAAAACATCAGTACTATTAATGACTTACAAGAGAAGGCCCATTCTATGTCTTCACGAACTTGGGCTGTTAGTAGGTATCCCTCCTACATTCGCCCTTCTAATATCCCCGTCGTGAAAGAGGACTACAACTATCCTAATATTGACATTCTCACTCCGGATATGATAGAGCGGGTTACCTTCACCAAGGGTTTTTTACGTATATCTACTCGTACCCCTTTACCTTAGGTCCGTTCTCCGTAGGTCGGATGCAGGGCTCGACCCCATAAGTTTGGAGTTTTGCCACCGGTACCGGGTCTGCTTAGCAAAAGTAGGCCCATCCATATGGCGAACGGTGGCTTGATGTTACACTCCCATATTTTCATACGTAAAAGTACGTCGTAAGCAAACCGATGTAAGAGCAAAAATGAGTTCATATTTGAAAGTATATAAAGTAAGGTAATCATGTTAACTTGGAAGTTACAAATATTTAAGATCATGAACAACAAGTACCAAGAGGGTTGGAAAGATCAGAATCTAAATGAATTGAAGAAAATAAGTTTCGTCGAAAGTCGACAAGTTGGGAATGTTATAACCCATACCTTTGGGGTGAGACTAGGGTGCTTAACATGATAAGAGGGTTATGTTATGAGTTATTTCATGTATAATAGTCATGCGTTAAGTATGATAGTCAAGCGAGTTATGGAATAAAAGCCGATGAAGGTCGTCACAAGTTAGGTTCATAATTTTTACTAGAACTTTGGTCTAATGTCACTGAGCTTTTCTCCTAATATACTTAAGGTCCACCCATCAAATTTAAGATCTATGAGTCGATTTTAGTTTTTTATTGGTTTGAAATCAATTCGGGAGAATGATTCTTAGATAATAAGCTTTAAGTTGGAAGAATTGATCAAATTTGACTTTTATGTATTTGATCTCGGATCGGAATTTTGATGGTTCCGGTAGATCCAGATGGTTATTTTGAACTTGGGGGTATGCCCGAATTTGCATTTATATGTTTCTAGAAGGTTTTGTTTATAATTGGCGAAAGTTTGGCAATTGAAGGTTTGGAAAATTCATAGGTTTGACCAGAAGTTGACTTTAATGCTATCGTGTTCGGATTGTTGTTCCAGTAATTGGAAATAGTTCATTAAGCTTGACTTGAGGTGAGATTCATGGTTTTGATATTGTTATGTGGGATTTAAGGCCTCGAGCATGTCTGTATTATGTTTTGGGACTTATTGGCATGTTCGGATGGGGTCCCCAGGTGCTGGGGTAAGTTTCAGATAAGTGCTCGTTTTTTATGTTTCGACGTCATTTTTTCAAAAAAAAAATGGTACCACATTAAGAAAATGAGCTCCAAATTCTATTTTGATTAAAGTATCAGATCCTTATCATAATTACGGAGTCATATAAAAAATCGTCGAATTTGTACATCATATGAGGGAATTATGGTCATTTTAGTGTCATAGAAGAAAGATGGTACTGGTGCTTCGCAGATAAAAAGTTGGGTGCGCATCTGCAACCCCGTAGATACTAAAAATGGCCCACAAAAGCGGAAATGACAGTTGAAAAACCGCAGGTGCGGATTTTTGGGCGCAAAAGCAGAAATCCCTGTGTATAAAAAAATCATACTGCATTCTTTTGATATTTTGAGAATATCTTGAGTTCTAAAGCTCCGATTAAGGTGATTTTCTCGGCGTTCTTCTCATATTTTCATGGGGGTCAGTATCTAACCTCAATATTTGTATTTTAAACATGATTATAGTAGTTCATTTGTGAATTAATCCATATTTTGATCGAAGAATTGGGGAGTATCAAAAACTTTTCTAAAGTGAATAATTGAGTTTTGGACATCGATTCGGAGTCGGAACTGGATAAAATTAGTATGGTCAAACTCGTATTCAAATGGGTTATCGGAGTTTGTAAGTTTTGGTGGGTTATGAGGTGTGGGTCCAGGTTGACTTTTTGGTTGACTTTGAGTATTTGATTAAAGATTTGACCTTTATCACTTGAGTTTGTTTCTCATGGCATTATTTGATATATTTGAGTTGATTTTGAGTAGTTTTGAGCCGTTTGGAGGTTGATTCGCATAGGATGGTATTTTTAGAGTGTATTTATGCTTGCTCGGTAGTTGATTTGGCTTGTTCGAGGTAAGTAACATATCTAAAACTTGGATTTGAGGGTAATTAACCCTGAGAATTATGTTATATAAGATGTATTCAGGTGACACACATGCTAGGTGATGGGTGTGCGTGCGTGCACTAGGATGTTCACGATCTGAGTAGACTCTAGACTATTACCAAACTTGATTTACAATTGTAACGACCCGACTGGTTGTTTTGATCTTTTGTACTTTGCTAGCCGGTTCTCGGGCATGTCTAGCCCCGTGTGATGTATTATGACTTATGTAAATCGTCGGTTTTGGTTTTAAGGTAATCGGAATGAATTTGGGAGAACAGTACTCAGTTTAAAGCTTAAAAATATTTGAAAGTGACTTATTAGCATATGATCTCAGATTGGAATTATTATGATTTGGTTAGCTCTGTTAGGTGATTTAGGACTTAGTAGCGTGATCGGAATGTGTTTTGGAGGTCCGGAGTAGATTTAGGCTTGAATTGGCAAAATTGGAATTTTGGCGTTTTCCGGTTGATAGGTGAGATTTTGATATAGGGTCGGAATGGAATTCCGAAAGTTGGAGTAGTCTGTTGTGTTATTTGTAACGTGTGTGCAAAATTTCAGGTCATTCAGAGGTGGTTTGGTAGACTTTTTGATCAAAAGTGAAATTTGGAAGATTTTTGGAACCTTAGGCTTGAATCCGATGTTATTTGGTTGATTCAATGTTGTTTGAGGTGTTTTGGGGATTGGTGTAAGTTTGTTTAGTGGTATATGACTTGTTCGTGCTTTTGGTTGAGGTCCCGGGGGCCTCAGGGTGATTTCGGATAGTTGATGAGAAGTTTGGAGTTGCAAATTTGCAGCTGAGTTTTCTGTCATAACCGCACCTGCGGCTTGGGGACCGCAGGTGCGAGCCCGCAAAAGCGGAAGTGAAGTCGCAGATGCGGCCAAGAGAGGGAAAGGCAGGAATCGCTGAAGCGGAACTTTGGGCGCACCTGCGATGGCGTAGGTGCGAGTATATGATCGCAGGTGCGGTGGCTGGGCGGATAAGTAGAATCTGTAGATGCGCACCTGGGACCGCAGGTGCGGGTCCGCAGGTGCGGGTCCGCAGGTGCGGGTCCGCAGGTGCGGTAATTGGACCGCAGATGCGATTTTGCTGGGTCAGAACATATAAATTTCACCCTTCGCGATTTTGAGTGGGTTTTCACCATATTTCATTCGGGAGAAAGCTTTGGAGAGCAAATTGAAGGGGGAATTCAAGAAGGTTTCTTAGAGGTAAGTTCCTTGGTACCTAAACTCATTTTTATGATGATTTTTAAGGTTGTAAGCTTGAATTATATGGGAAAATCAGTAGCAAATTGGAAGTTAGGGCTTGAAAATTGGAGACCTAAATATTGGGATTTGATGGGTCATTTGTGGTCGGATTTTGATGTATTTGATATGTATGAACTCGTGAGAGTGTAAGGATTCTAGTTTTGTGATTTTTATCGGAATCCGAGACATGGGCCCGGGATCGGGTTTGGCCAATTTCGGGATTTTTTATGTAAATTAGTTATTTTCGAGTGGGCTTTGTTCCCTTAACATATTTTGATGGTATAAATCTGTATTTGGTTAGATTTGGAGCATTTGGAGACCAAGTCGAGAGGCAAGGGCATTGCGGGCTAGATTTTGGACCGGATTGAGATAAGTAATGATTGTAAATATTTGTCCTGAGGGTATGAAAACTCGGATTTCACATCGTTGTGCTACTTTGAGGTGACACGCACACTAGATGATGAGTGTGAGGTCGTGCACCGTTAGGGATTGTGACTTAGTCTGTCCCGTATGACTGTTAAGTCACGTATTTGATTGAGAATTATTTGATATCATTGTGTTTTGGAAATTACTACCATGTTTTGGGCCGAATGCCATATTTGGGCCTTATGCCAACTGTTTTGGACCCTTAGAGGATTTTTACTATTATTCCTCACTGTTTTGGACTTCATATTTGTACTTAGTCATGATGTATTCTACTGTTTTCATAACTCAACCATATTTACTCCGTTTTGATATTTTAAATGATATTTTGGGCTGAGTATCATGTTTTACTGTTGCCCGAGCGGCTTGAGATATTTCTGACTGAGTGAGGCTGAGGGCGTGTGTTATGAGGATACTGTGGGATCGGGCTGTGTGCCACAGTAGTGTTGTACTGATTTATCATTTTGAGGCCGAGGGCCTGATTGGTTATGCCATGAGGTGGATTGATATAAGGCCGGGAGCATGTTTGATTATGCCACAAGATGGCTTGTTATTGCACTTGGGCCTTAAGGGGCCCCTCCCGGAGTCTGTATACCCCCAGTGAGCGCGGGTACCCAGTGCGAGTGATATGATGTAGCCCGATGGGCTGTTCTTGATCCATGTTTTGCCCGAGGGGCGGTTCTTGATTTATGTTATGCCCAAGGGGCTGTTACGAGTGATTGTGAGGTAGCTCGAGGGGCTGCTTTTGTTGATATTATGCTCGAGGGGCGTTTATGGTGCATGTTTTGCCCGAGGCGCTGTTCGCGTTTCTACCATTTTTACTCACTGTTTTATCTCTCGTATGAAACTATTGAAAGTTGTTTTAAAAGGTTTTTACCGAAACTGAGCATGATTTTTACAAAGTAAATGATTTCTATACTGTGTTGAAAATGGCATGCATTTGTTGTAGCGTTTTGACGTGGTTTACGTGTTTTCTTATTGCTCAGCTTTCATTTACTTTTATTACTTACTGAGTTGGTGTACTCACATTACTCCATGCACCTTGTGTGCAGATTCAAGTATTTTTGAACCCGGTAGCGAGTGTTGATTGCTCAGTGGCAGAGTTATTGGAGTTAGCAAGGTAGTTGCCCGACATTTGCAGCCCCTGCTCTTCTCCTTTTTGTATCCCTTAGATTACTTTTAGTATATTTTCAGACCTTAGTAGATGCTCGTGACTTGTGACACTCCGATGTCGGGCTTGTGTATTTATTTCGTATTGTTCATTTAGACTTACATTATGAGATATCTGATTAATTAAAAGCTTAAAAATGATTGTTATTGATTAAATAGTTAATTCAGGAGTTGTGTCGGCTAGCCTAGTTTCACGATAGGCGCCATCACGACCGAGTCGGTCAAAGCTCTAGGTTCATAGGAGTCATGAATCACAAGCCAATTTATTAGAGTCTCGCGGATCAGTACAGAGACGTCTGTACTTATCTACGAGAGGCTATGTAACTGTTAGGAAAATTCCACTTGATTTGATTTCCTTGTCGTGCGAGATTTTGATATCACAATTCTAAACTTCTATCTTCTATTCTCTCACAGATGGTGAGGACACGTGCTACCAGAGATGATCAGGCACCCGCGCCCCCTACTGGAGCTGTCAGAGGTCGGGGCCAGGGTAGAGGCCGAGGGCACGCACGTGGTGCAACTAGAGCACCCTCGTGAGCTGACATCGAGGTGCCACCAGCTGTTCCAACTGGAGTATAGGCACTTGATACGCCTACTGCTACTACTACTCCAACGCTCCAAGAGACTCTTGCGCAGTTCATGAGCATGTACGCCACTCTGGCTCAGGCAGGGTTGCTTCCCCTTGCTGCAGCCACATCTCAGGCCGGGGGAGGAGCACAGACTCCCACCGCCCGCACTCCTGAGCAGCGAGTGCATGTTGATCAGGTCCCAAAGATTATTCTTGTACAACTTGGAGTCCCAGATCAGCTCGAGGACAGGGCAACGGTTTCCGAGGATGAGAAGCTGAGGCTTGAGAGGTTCAAGGAGTATAAGCCTCCTCTATTTAGTGGTCTAGCATTAGATGATGCTCTGGGATATCTAGATGAGTGCCACTATATTCTCCGCACCCTGAGTATATCCGGATCGAGAGGGGTTTCCTTTACTACCTTCCAGCTTCGAGAAGGCGCCTATGAGTGGTGGCGCACCTATGAGTTAGACAGTCCGGATGAGGCAACTTCCCTGACTTGGACTCAATATTCAAATATGTTCCTGAGAGAGTATGCTCCTCAGAGCCTTAGGGACGTATGATGCGCAGAGTTTGAGCATTTGCGCCAGGGTACTATGACTGTCTCGGAGTATGCTGTCGTTTACACTAGCTTGGCCAGACATGCCCCAACCTTGGTTTCTACTGTTCGCGAGAGGGTTCACCGGTTTTATTGAGGGGCTTATTCCCAGTATCAAGTCTAGCATGGATCATGAGTTGGAGATGGATATTTCTTATCAACAGGTGGTGAGCATTACTAGGAGGATAGAGGGTATGCATGCTAGGGATAGAGAGGAGATGGAGGCCAAAAGGTCTCGAAGAGTCGGGCCATTATTCCGGTGCCCGTGCTCCAGACGCAGTTCCTCATGGTAGGGGTTATATGAGTCGCCCCGTTCATTCAGCTCTTTCAGCAGCCAGTGATATTCCAGCTCCCCTTAGGCCTCAGGAGCCTTATTATGCACCTCCAATATCTAGTGCGCCTCCTGCATGGGGTGCTTTCAGTGGTCAGTCCAGCAGACTTGGCCCGAGCCAGTCATAGCCACCACGTCCTCCCAGAGCTTGTTTTGAGTATGGTGACACACGCCATATGGTGAGGGATTACCCTAGACTTAGGAGGGGTGCACCTCCACAGATTTCTCAGACACAATGTGTCCCGCAGAGTTCTCAGACTATGGTTACAACTCCAGTTGCTACCCCACTTTCTCAACCAGCTAGAGGTGGAGGTCGGGGAGGTAGAGGTCGCCCTAGAGGGGGAGGCCAGGCCAGATATTATGCCTTTCCTTCCTATACCGAGGTTGTCGCCTCTGATTCTGTCATCACAGGTCTTGTCCTGGTTTGTCATAGAGATGCATCGGTTTTATTCGATCCAGGCTCCACCTATTCTTATTTGTCTTCTTATTTTTCTCCGCATTTGGGTGTATCTTGGGATTCTTTGAGTTCCCCTGTTTAAGTGTTACATATCGCGTTTTTGTATGTTAAAATTTCATTTTCAGTTAACCGGCGTAGACTCGGGGATGAGATCATCTTGACGTTAACGTACTTACGCTATTTATAACAAGCGATAAATAAGTGTTATGGAGGATAAAGGGGTACGCGGATTAAAGAAAACGAGTTTCGTTGAAAGTGGACAATTTGGAATAAAATACGGGTCGAGCGATGATACTCGATAATTATGAACTAGTACCATGAAAGGTACCATATGACCACGGTAATATAATATATAAAGTATATATTGAGTATTTTAAAAATAAATAGAATTTTAAGTAATTTGTGGTAATTTTTAAATTATGCGAGTAATTGATTAATTACCGGGTAACAGGACATTACCCAGTTAACTAATAAGTTGATAAAAAAATTAATGTCCCACCCCCACCCCACGTGGCAAGAAGCCACAACATTGGAAATGACTAAGTAATCACTGTTGCCAAATGGCTAATTATGAAGATGACTAAGGTATTAGTTACATTTAAGTCTTAGCAAATAAGACTTAGTAAGTAATTCATTAGGAAACCCCGTTCTGTATTTGGTTTCAAACCAAAGACATTACAAACAGAATCATTTGTCCAACATTCAAATCCATAGCAAAGTCTCATCAAATTCAGAAGCAGAAACCTTATTCCTTCCAAACCAAAAACGTGATTCATTCCAAAAAGTTCAAAGAACCAAAAGCAAATTCGTCCATGAATTTCTACGAAGCAAGGGCAAATTTCTCTCAATCAATGAAGGTTTTCCAACGGAGTATTAGACAAAGTTTTCCCTACTCTAGGTATGTTAAGGACCTCCCTTCTTTCTTTTGACATGGTCCAAATTATACTGAAGAAACAAGCAAATACACAGTTTCCATAAATTACTCTATTCATAGAAATAGTAGGGGCGTATATATTCTTGATTCCCCATAAAAAATATTATTATCTTCTGTTCATGGGTCTCAAAATAATACACAGTTGAAAAAAATTTATCCGAAAAGAATTTTGAGATTATTACATATTTTTCATACATTTCACTCATTTATACATATGCATTGACCCATGACTAGATGGCGTTATATATGCGTATATATGTAAATATATGTATATGGGATATGGGAAAAGGTTACGGCGTTATATACGCACCACCACCTGATCAGCTGGTATATATTGATGATGTTGCCCACAGTGGCCGAGACGATATGATGGGATGCGCTTAGTGTCTTGATGATATTATGTACACCCATACTTATGCATGACACAAAATTTATACGCACATGCATGACATTATAAATGTTTCAAAATTTACAAAGTTATTCAAATTTAAAGATGTGTTTTTGTATTCCATATTTCATCTATGTCTTTTACGTACTAATTTTCATGCCTTACATACTCAGTACATTTTTCGTACTGATGCCCTATTTCACGGGGCCTGTGTTTTTTGCTCGCAGGTGCAGGTAAGCAAGCTGACGGTCCCCCTTCTTAGGATCCCTGATTAGCGAGAGTTGGCGTGCTCCATTTGATCCGGAGCTGCTTTTGATTTTGGTACAATACATTTGTGTGTGTATATATATATATATATATATATATATATATATATATATATATGGATATGACGTGGCTCAGTCCTGTCTTTGTACAGTTATGTTTCTGTTAAAGGTCTGTGGATAGTATGTCTAGTGGGGTTGTATGTGGCCTTGTCGGCTTTCAGTTTTGGATGTATAGTTGTCTATAGCAGCCTTGCCGGCTCGCCCACTATATTTTGCATGTATACGTACATATGCCTTGATGACAGGTTTCTTTCACGTATGTTAATTTCGTAATACAGCAGACATTATTCAGGTTCATATCTTAGACGCATGCTTAGAGGTGTTTGACAGGTAGGACTCAGGCACCAGTCACGGTCCATCAGTTTGGGTCGTGACAAAAGTGGTATCAGAGTAGTTCTGTCCTAGAGTTGTCTACAGACCGTGTCTCGTAGAGTCTTGTTTATGGGTGTGTTGTGCATCACACTTATAGATAGGAGGCTACGGGACATATAGGATGTTATCCTCTCTTCTTATCTTAGATCGTGCGATATAAGCATTCATGTTCCTAACAATGTGTTACGTTTTCAGCGATGCCTCCAAAGACTATAGCCGCTAGTATGGGTCAGAAGGCTATGAAGGTATTAGAAAGAGAGATAAGTTATACTATGGATTCAGACTCATCGAAGATCATGGGTTCTATTAAGGAGGATCCATCCGAGGATCCATATAAGTCATCCGTTCGAGTTGTTTCGACCACTCCGACAGTAGATGAGGTGAGAGGAGTTCCGACATCACCAAGGCCCTTAGTTTCATAGCCCGTTGATCGGGGTATGAGGGGAGTAGTGCATGGATTGGCACAGCTGGGATTCCCTAAGGCTCAAAACTATGTCAAGGTATTTGAGGACACTAGCTCTTCTGAAGTTCAGGATAGTCCACAATCTTGGGAGTCCGTCAATCAAGGTTCGTCGGTGTATGTTATGGGATACGCAGAGGAAGAAGATAGTAGTTGGGCCAAGAGGAGGAAGGGTAACTGATAAGGTGATAGTAGGCTATATAGTTGATATTTACACCTTAATATGACCATACTTCGTTGTTGTTTTATAGATAAATTTCCAACAAAAATGCTCTAAATAGTGTTCTTTTGTTTAGCAAAGAATATTATATGAGAGGAAGCAAATGGAGTGTTTTGGAGGTGATAATGTGAAGAAAAATGCCCACTCGAGAAGTAACCGAACACAAAGAAGCATAAATGGCCTGGGCAAGAAGGCCACCGCGACCGCGGTGAACCGCGGTAGATTAACAACGTAAGGCAGAAAGGTCAGCATTCACCGCGGTCGACTGCGGTGCACTGTTCACGCTACTGGAAAGTTTGAGAACCAAAGTATAAAATCGGGGAAACTTTTGTAAAACCCTTATATGCTTTAGAAACTCGCCCAAGATGGGGCTAAGCTGATTTTTAGACTACTTTTGGAGGCAAGAACACGAGTGAGAAGATCAACCAAACATTAGAGTTTTTCTATTTCCTTTTAATTCTTGCAATTTACATTATGAACAATTTAGTAGTTTTCTCTTATTTTGTTATGAGTAGCTAAATACTTATCTAGGGTTGATGGAACCAATTGTTGGTTGAAGTTTTGACTCAAGTTGTTATAATCGAGCCAGATTTATGATATGATTGTTCAACTACATTTTGTATGGTGATTAATTGAATGGGCCCTTGATTAATCGTGTCTAATTACCTTATATTGCTTGAGAAAGAGTATTAGGTTAGACAGCTGTTGAACAACACCACTTTTGGGTAATTGAAGAGATTCATTACTTGAACTTAAAAGTAGGTTTAGAGATAACAAAACTTTGGTGAGATAATTTAGAGTTGCACACATATTGTCAGCTAGAGTAGTTCGAGAGAATGCTCTAGTAAATTATTGTAGTTGATCGAGAGATAATTACGATAACCCATAACTCTTAATTCTCATAGAGTATTACGACGAGATTATAGCAGAAGAGTCAAGACTTAAACTAGCAATTGGGGAAATTACTGCCCTAGACCTTTTTTTCCATTGAATTAACTTTGTTTTAGCGTACTATTGTTATTAATAGTAGTTGTAGTAGTTAAACAAAACCCCAATCTTTATTGATCAAAAATCTTGCATCTAGAGATTGATTGAGTTGATAATAACATTGCCGTAGAGTGTAATAGATAGGTTAGTTCCCTGAGGATTCGATTCCGGACTTAAAACCGGAATATAATCCTCCCAAACACAGTGAATGCAACAAGGACTGACTGGGCAAAGAAATTGGATGATGCATTGTGGGCGTGCTGCACAGCCTTCAAAACCCCAATTGGTATGTCACCGTACAAGTTGGTGTTTGGCAAGGCATGCCACCTCTCAGTTGAGCTAGAGCATAAAGCACTTTGGGCATTGCGGTAGTTAAACTTAGACATGGAGACAACAGGGACTAACAAAATCACTGGGTTACATGAACTCGAGGAATTCAGGTTCCAAGCCTTTGAGAGTGCTAGATTATACAAAGAAAAGGATGAAATTAATGCATGATAAGCACATCTTGGATCGAAACTTCAAACCCGGAGATCTAGTGTTGTTATACAACTCGAGATTGAGATTGTTCCCAGGTAAGTTAAAGTCCCAATGGTCAGGACCCTTCAGAGTGGAGCAATTGTTCTTAAGTGGAGCTGTAGAGATTGAATCAGAAGATGGGACAAATAGGTTCACAGTAAATGGGCAAAGGTTGAAACATTACCTTGGAATGGCTGAAGAAAAAAGGGAGGAGTAGTAATCACTTTGGAAGAGCCCCAGTACGCGAATGAGGAATGATGATCAAATGCTTCCGTCGTGACGCAACGTTAAATCAGGCGCTGCATGGGAGGCAACCCACGAGTGTTGTTGTTAGTGTGTTAAAAAAAAAGTGCTAGCACCGCGACCGCGGTGAACTGCGGTGGAAGGAAAACATTCTGCCTCGAATTTTTCATCTCACCGCGACCGCAGTAAACCGCGGTGAGGCGTAAACTTTCCGCCTCAAGATTTTAAACCCACCACGGCCGCAGTGGACCGCGGTGGGTACCAGGTATTTTAATTTATTTTTTTTTGCATTTTTTCTTTTCTCTTTTCTTCCTCTTTTAATTTCAAAACCCAAACCCCATCCCCCCTCTTAAACCCAAAATACCCGATCCCCTCCCCCAAAATTCAATCTCTCCCTCTCTCTAAACCCTAACCACCCAAATACTCTCTTCTTCTTCTTCTTCTTCTTCTTCCCTCATACTAACATCCCCCACCTTCATTCCTCTCACTCATTCTTCAACTACGGTATGTTCCTCACCTCTTCCCTCTTTTTTCTTTGGTATTGTGTTGTATTGTGTTGTAGTTTATGTAGTTTTATGTTGTGTTGGGATGTAATTGTTGGTATATTCGTTTTCTTCTTGTTTTTGCTTTTAAATTTCGTTTTTGAGTTTTATTGGTGAAGGGGTTGTGCATTGCATGTTTGAAAAGGTGTTTATTGGTGGGTGATTGAATGAAGTGAGTGTGGGGTGTGTGGTGGGGTAGTATACTTGATTGGGGAGGAGCTTTGATGTACCCATGAGGGCTATATGTGTTTGGATAGTGCCCTACTCACAAGGTGTTTGGGAAATTTCCCAAATAGAGATATAAGGAGCTATTGTGACATGGTTATGGTGAAGTTTGAGTAACCATCCATAGTCACATATTTTGCGCACTCACTAATAGGTGTTTCGTTGTATGACAGGTACAATGAGTTCTTCCAGGAAGAGACGAAACACCGGACCCTCCACTAGTGGATCGGGAGGCTCCTCACGAGCTAGGAGCCAAGCCAGTGCACCTCAGTTCAATAGCACTCAGGTTGTATCCAAATCAGCGGAAGATAGGTACAACCAGAAAGCAGCTAAGAAGTTACAACCTGAGGTGCACATTGATCGAACAACTTTGGAGGTGGAATTCCCCAATATGTTTAATGAGTTGAGGCAGTGTTAGCTGGACATCTTCTTCGAGGTACCGGAGGAGGCTAATGTTCAACTAGTAAGGGAGTTCTATGCGAACTTGCCAGAACATGAGAATGGGGTTATGATGGTACGCAACACCCCGATAAATGCATCCCTCGACACCATCCGCAGGGTATACATACCGCCAGTGTTTAGGGGTGAATTTGATCCTTATCGTACTTTTAGCGGCACACGGGCCTTGTAGGGAACTCTTCTCGATACTATCTGTGTGTCGGACGGAGAACACCTATGGATCAAGCACAGGATTACTCTCAACTCCCATTGTCTGAATTGGGAGGCTAAGTATTGGCTCACCATTGTCAACAGTCGATTGTTGACATCCAGCAACACAACAGATGTTAATTTACCACGAGCGCCCGCAATCCACTGTTTCATGTCCCACAATGATTTTGATGTGGCCCGGCTCATCCATGAAGAGATGTTCATTAGATCACCTGAGCTAACCAAGGGCCACTACTTCCCTTCACTGATCACCCGGCTGTGCCGTATTGCTAGAGTCTCTGAAGAGCCTCGGGTTGATGGGAGATTGCCACTAAAAGCCCCGTTCCAGGCAAGAAAAATTGGAATTGGACGAGAGCCGATGGTGAATGTTGATGACTCTGATGATGATTCAGTTGATGATGATGATGATGATGCTGAGGTAGCTGCGGTTCCTCCTCCTCCGAGAGTTGATGTGGCAGGCCCATCATAGCTACGCCGAAGCACCCGTATGGCAGCTTTGGAGCAGGATATGGCTGGGTTGCGTACCTCAATCACTGATTTGGGTGCCCGTGTTGATACGGTGGCTGAAAGGCAAGTGAAGTCGGAGAAGAAATTCTTGGGCTGGTTGAGAGTGCTGGGACGTGCGTGCAACGTGAACCCGGACACTGTCTCCGATCAGGAGTGAGCCTTCAGGGAAGTTCCTTAACCTCACTGTTCTTTAAATTTTTAATCCATGGGGACATGTCTTCATTTTAAGTGTGGGGTGAGGGATACTTCATTGTATGTTTGTAATTGTAACAATTGACTGTTTGATTTTGCTTGTTTTGTCTTACTTTGATTGTTTTGATGTAGAGTAATAGTTCATTAGGAAAGCTAAAATAGTAAGTGACTTGTCTCGACGACGGATCTCTTTCATCGGGGTTCTTCAGTGACTAAGTCGGAAAAAAAAATTGGAATATGGAGACTCTTCCTGATGACGGATTCTTTAGACAATTTTCTTGAGGGAAGTTAGTCTAGAGAAAAGACCAAAAAGATTTTTTTTAGGTAGTGTAGTAACTCCCCCTTGGTTTTTCTTTAGGCCACGGTTCTTTTCCAAGGGTTTAGCTTGAACCGGGTATAAGTAGTTTTTATTTATTTTTGTTCTTTTTAGTTTTAGAGTAGGACTAATGGGCTACGAGCTAAATTCGAAGGAAAACCCTTAGCGTTGATACACCTGAGGACAATAGACACTAGAGTATAACGCCTAGCTTCATTGATTGAATCCTGTTAGAGTGCCTTAAAATTGTACGTTTGTATCTAACTTGAACACTCAAAAGAGATTGTCTTGACAAACCAATCCGGAGTGAGTCATGTGCCATGTATGTGTGAGTTTTACTGTGTTCCATGCTTCATATTTGATGCCTAAAACTTGCCCTGTGTGTTTGCAAAGTGAAATAGTAGTTTCTTTCAGTTTTAGAAGTGATATAGGCATTTCTTTGTTGAGCCAAACATATAAAGTAAACCCACCTGAATGCAATACATCTTAGTTAACCCCGTTGAGCCTATAAGCCTATTTCTTTGGCAACCACATTGCGAACCTTACCCAATTGTTTGAATAGCTTACCGTTTGAACCCTTTTACCTCCCAATAAGCACTTGAATAGTAGTGAAAATATGCAAAAGCAAAAGTGTAGGGTGATGGTTTGGTTTTTGAGGGGAACCATTGAGATAGAGAAAAGGTGTGGAATTTTGAAGCATAAAAGAAAAAGCAACACGAAAAAAAAAGTAAAAAAATATGGGTTATAAATAAATATAATGGTTAATAAGTGGTGGATTGTACAAATTGCACCTAATGGATGAGGATGTTTTAAACAAATAAGGTGGAGTGTTTGGTTGGCACAACTATGATCTTTAAGTTTAATGTAACTATATTAAAAGTGCTTAGGGAGGTTAGTCACTATATCTAAATATATCATACCCATCCTTTAGCCTACATTACAACCAAGTAAAGTCCTATTGATCTTAGACTGAATGGGCTCAATTAGTAAAGTATTACACTACGGGCAAGCCTATGGTGCATCTTTGTGGCATGTGAACGTTCTTTCTGAGAGTGAGTGAATTTTGTCTATCTAAGTTCCTGCTTGTTCTAATTATCATTATATGTGGAACTACTCTATTGTGTGATGTGAGGGCATGTGATTCACAAAGGAAAGGTAAGTCTTGACTCTTGTATAGAGTAGTTTGAGTAAGTGCAAATGTTGCATGGTACAAAAGGTTTGACTCTTGAGGTAAAGGTTGTTCACTACTAGGTGCAACTTTTGTAAAATGTTCATGGTGTTATTCATTAAGGGAAAAGCTTAGGGAAGGAATTTTGATGGAGTGTGGTGGATTGCTCGAGGACTAGCAATAAATTAAGTGTGGGGTATTGATAGTAGGCTATATAGTTGATATTTACATCCTAATATGACCATACTTCATTGTTGTTTTATAGATAAATTGCCAACAAAAATGCTCTAAATAATGTTCTTTTGTTTAGCAGGGAATATTATATGAGAGGAAGCAACATGAAGTGTTTTGGAGGAGATAATGTGAAGAAAAATGCCCACTCAAGAAGTACCCGAACAAAAAGAAGCATAAATGGCCGGGGCAAGAAGGCCACCGCGACCGCGGTGAACCGCGGTAGATTAACAACGTAAGGCAGAATGGTCAGCATTCACCACGGTCGACCACAGTGCACTGTTCACGCTGCTGGAAAGTTTGAGAAACAAAGTGTAAAATCGGGGAAACTTTTGTAAAACCCTTATATGCTTTAGAAACTCGCCCAAGATGGGGCTAAGCTGATTTTTAGACTACTTTTGGAGGCAAGAACATGAGTGAGAAGATCAACCAAACATTAGAGTTTTTCTATTTCCTTTTAATTCTTGCAATTTACATTATGAACAATTTAGTAGTTTTCTCTTATTTTGTTATGAGTAGCTAAATACTTATCTAGGGTTGATGGAACCAATTGTTGGTTGAAGTTTTGACTCAAGTTGTTATAATCGAGCCAGATTTATGATATGATTGTTCAACTACATTTTGTATGGTGATTAATTGAATGGGCCCTTGATTAATCGTGTCTAATTACCTTATATTGCTTGAGAAAGAGTATTAGGTTAGACAGTTGTTGAACAACACCACTTTTGGGTAATTGAAGAGATTCATTACTTGAACTTAAAAGTAGGTTTAGAGATAACAAAACTTTGATGAGATAATTTAGAGTTGCACACATATTGTCAGCTAGAGTAGTTCGAGAGAATGCTCTAGTAAATTATTGTAGTTGATCGAGAGATAATTACGATAACCCATAACTCTTAATTCTCATAGAGTATTACGACGAGATTATAGCAGAAGAGTCAAGACCTAAACTAGCAATTGGGGAAATTACTGCCCTAGACCTTTTTTTCCATTGAATTAACTTTGTTTTAGCGTACTATTGTTATTAATAGTAGTTGTAGTAGTTAAACAAAACCCCAATCTTTATTGATCAAAACTCTTGCATCTAGAGATTGATTGAGTTGATAATAACATTGTCGTAGAGTGTAATAGATAGGTTAGTTCCCTGAGGATTCGATTCCGGACTTAAAACTGGATTATATTTACATCGACCGCTTTGTCCTTTAAAAGGCATAGTTGGGCGTTATCATAAGGACATAAAGATTCCTCTTCAAAGTGTATCCGATTGAGGTTCTTATATAGGACGAGGCAAGGACCCTCTACTATAGACTACCTCTAAGTGTCCGTTTTTGGTTAATGAGTTCCACCTCTTCTTGGAATATTACCAAGTCAGGGTTCTAAATGTGTTAGGTTGTTTTATGAGGACGTAGGGAGCCCCGTCCCGACTTGTATATATTATGGTTATGCCTACTTAGAGGTTTTGCACACATTATCCTGTATATAGTTTTGGGTATGACATGTATACGGCCTAGTCGACCCCTATGTATATAAACCTTTTTTCTAAATTAATTATGCGAGTTAAGTTTTAATATTGTTACCTATATATACGGATCATGCTCGAAATGGCCTGTGATAGATTTGATAATAAACAAGGATAAGGTACGTGGTGTTCGGTTGGGTAGAACTTGATATTGTAATGGGTATGGATTGGTTGGCCTTTTGTTATGCTAACATCAAGTGTAGATCAAAGATAGTCCGATTTCAATTTCCAGGGGAGCCTGTTTTGGAGTTGGAAGGTAATTCGGCATCGCCGAAACGCAGATTTATTTCTTATCTCAAGGCAAGGAACATGATCAGTAAGGGTTGTATTTATCACTTAATTCGGGTTCAAGAAACGGAAGTAGAGTCACCAAATATTCAGTCCATCATAATGGTTAGTGAGTTTCCCGAATTTTTTTCCGATAAACTTTCGGGTCTTCCGCCAGAGCGAGAAATTGAGTTTTCCATTGACCTACTACCAGATACTCATCCAATATCTATTCCCCTCTATAGAATGGCCCCCGCAGAGCTGAAAGAGTTAAGGGAACAACTAAGGGACTCGTTTGAAATAGGTTTTATCAGACCTAGTACGTCACCATGGGGAGAACTTGTGTTGTTTGTGAGAAAGAAAGATGGTTCCTTGCGAATGTGTATTGATTATAGGCAGCTGAATAAGGTGACGATCAAGAATAAGTATCCGCTCCCGAGAATTGATGATCTATTTGATCAGTTACAAGGTGCCAAGTATTTTTCAAAGATAGACTTGAGGTTTGGGTACCATCAGGTAGAGGTTAAGGATGAAGATATTCTGAAGACTACATTCAGGACTAGATATGGGCACTTTGAGTTACGGGTTATGTCGTTCGGTCTGACCAATGCCCCAATAGTATTCATGGATTTGATGAACCGTATGTTCAGGGCTTTTATTTAGATCTGTATGTAATTGTATTTATTGACAATATATTGGTATATTCTCGTTCAGAGGCTGAGCATGCAAATCATCTGCGTACTGTGCTCAAAGTTCTACAAGAAGGGAAGTTGTATGCAAAATTTTCTAAATATCAATTCTAGCTGAACTCTGTAGCTTTCCTTGGGCATATTATTTTGGTTCAAGACATCCAAGTGGATACACAAGAGACTGAGGCAGTGAAGACTTTTCCTAGACCCACAACACTGTTGAAGGTTCGTAGCTTCTCATGTTTGGCAGGTTATTACAAGAAACTTGTAATGAAATTTTCTTCTCTTCTAAGCACCTTTGACCAAAGTGGTATGTGTTGTCTTGCTTGCTGTTCCGGAATAACATAAGGAAATCTATGGTGCAAGTAGGTTGAAGAAAGGTTGCGAATAAGTATAAATAGATATGTGTAGGTTGCAAGCTAAAGTATGGTAGAGCGACAAGGTTCTAGGAAGATAGGATGAATGATAAGAAAAGATGAGTGAAAAGGTGGCGAGAATGGATAAGTCCTTGGGGTTAAGCTCATGAAAGAGCTGATAGTTTCTCTAAGTTATAGAAGGCTCAATATGTCCTGAAAGAGCTTAAAGGAGTCTAATACTAGTAACATTTAGAATAGATGAAATACTACCCTAATAGTAGGATAAGGGCGTAATTGTGATGAATAAAGAATGAAGTTTGGGCCTCCGAAGAGGGGAATTTCCTGAATTCTAAAAAAATTAGGATACCAATGTAAGTTAACTCAGAAGGGAAATAAGTTTCAATGGACCAATCCTTGCGAACGGAGTTTTCGGGCATTAAAGGATAGATTAACTTCAGCATCGGTTCTACCGCTCCCAGAAAGGACCGATGGTTATGTTATCTATTGTGACGTTTCAAGTGTGGGATTGGATCGTGTGCTGATGCAGCTTAGTAAGGTTGTAGCTTATGCTTCTGGACAACTAAGTAAGCACGAGAAAAACTACCCGCCTTATGATTTAGAGTTAGTTGCGGTGATTCATGCACTAAAGATGGGGAGACACTACTTGTATGACATTCATGTTGATATCTAAACGGACTAAAGGAGCCCCCGGTACATCTTCAAGAAAAAAGAATTGAATATACTTCAAAGGAGATGGTTGGAGTTACTTAAAGACTATGACATTGATATTTTATACCATCCGGGGAAGGAGAACGTAGTAGTTGACGCCATCAGTCATACATTTATGGGTAGCATGTCGTATTTACAGCCAGAAAAGAGGGGAATAGCCCATGAGGTTCATCATCTAGCTAGTCTTAGAGTTCGTACTCAGGTGACATTGGAATTACTCTTTAGAATACGGCAACATCCTCATTAGTAACTGAAGTAAAGGAACGCCAATACGAGGATCATGTGTTAGTTCATTATAGGGATATCACCCTTCAGAAGGAGAAGATACCGTTTGGAATTACACAAGATGGGGTCCTCAGATATTGAAAACGATTGTGTGTGTCTAATGTTGCAGGGATGCATCGGCAAGTTATGGGAGAAACTCACTATTCTCGTTATTCTATCCATCCAGGAGCAACAAAGATGTATCATGATATCAGGGAAGTGTATTGGTGGGACAGAATGAAAAAAGATATAGCAGAGTTTGTTGCTCAGTGTCCTAACTGTCAGCAAGTTAAAATTGGGCATCAAAACACCCGGTGGATTATTGCAAGCTATGGAGATTCCGACTTGGAAATGGGAAGTAATCAATATGGACTTCATCGTAGGCTTACCTCGTACCTAGCGTAAGTTCGATTCGATATGGGTGATTGTGGATAGGCTTACAAAGTCAGCCCATTTTCTGCCTGTTAGAATTACATATTCCTCAGAGGATTATGCGAGGCTTTATATCACAGAGATAATATGATTGCATGGTGTCCATGTATCTATTATCTCAGATAGAGGAGCTCAATTTACAGCTGACTTCTGGAGGTCCTTCCAAAAGGGATTGGGGACTCAAGTAAGTCTTAGTACAACATTTCATCCCCAGACAGACGGACAGGTTGACCGTACTATTCAAACACTGAAGGATATGTTACGAGCTTCTATAGTATACTTCAAAGGTAGCTGGGATGATCATCTGCCACTTATTGAGTTCGTATATAATAATAGTTACCATTCCAGTATTCAAATAGCTACATACGAAGCTCTTTATGGACGGAACTGTAGGTCGCCTATAAGGTGGTCCGATGTTAGGGAAACTACGTTAGTAGGACCAGAATTGGTACAATAGGCAATCAAGAGAATTAAGCTTATATAGGAAAGGCTATTGGCAGCTCAAAGCCATCAGAAGGCTTATGCGGATAATCGACGACGAGACTCGGAATTTCTGGTGGACAACTGGGTATTCCAAAAAGGTATCACCGATGAAAGCTGTCATGAGGTTCAGAAAAAAAGGAAAACTTAGCCGTCAGTACATAGGACCATAGAGGATCATACGGGAAACTAAGCCAGGTAGCATATAAGTTAGACATGTATTCGGACTTGGAGTCTGTACGTCCAGTATTTCATGTGTCTATGCTCCGTAAATGTATCGGATATCCTTCCAGAATTGTGTTAGTTGATGACATTCAGGTCACAGAGCAGCCATCATATGAAGAAACTCCCATTGCTATATTAGACGGACAGATTCGAAGATCGAAAACTAAAGATGTAGCTTTGGTGAAAGTACTTTGAAGAAACAATAATGTGGAAGATGTGACTTAGGAGGCCGAGAAAGACATGAAGTCTAGATATTCCTAGTTATTTCCTCCTCAAGAGAAGGATCTGACTGAGACGTCATAATCATAAGGTACGTGTATAAATTCTTGTGTTGGTTATTGTTGTTGGTCATGTGAGGCCATTGTCATTATTCATAATTATGGTCCTGTGTGTTGTGGGGTTATTAAGCTTCCACGAGGAGAGTTGGTAGTGGTGTTGTTACAGAGACGACCTTGCCAAAGTTATATAGATCACGGGGAGTTGAACATTCGAGGATGAATGTTTCTGGGGGGGGGGGAGGATGTTACATCTCGCATTTTCGTACGTTAAAATTTTGTTTTCAGTTAATCAACATAGACTCGGGGATGAGATTTACGCTATTTATAACAAGCGATAAATAAGTGTTATAAAGGATAAAGGGGTACACAGATTAAAGAAAATGAGTTTCATTGAAAGTGGACAATTTGGAATAAAATATGGGTCGAGTGATAATACCGGATAATTATGAACTAGTACCATGCAAGGTACCATATGACCACGGTAGTATAATATATAAAGTATATATGAAGTATTTTAAAAATAAATAGAATTTTAAGTAATTTGTGGTAATTTTTAAATTATACTGGTAATTGATTAATTACCGAAAAACAGGACATTACCCAGTTAATTAATAAGTGGATAAAAAAATTAATATCCCACCCTACCCCACGTGGCAAGAAGCCACAACATCGGAAATGACTAAGTAATCGTTGTTGCCAAATGGCTAATTATGAAGATGACTAAGGTATGACTTACATTTAAGTCTTAGCAAATAAGACTTAGTAAGCAATTTATGAGGAAACCCCATTCTATATTTGGTTTCAAACCAAAGACATTAGAAACAAAATCATTTGTCCCACATTCAAATCCATAACAAAGTCTCGTTCAAATTCAGAAGCAGAAACCTTATTCCTTCCAAACCAAAAACATGATTCGTTCCAAAATGTTCAAGGTACCAAAAGCAATTTCGTCCGCGAATTTCTATGAAGCAAGGGCAAATTTCGTTCAATCAACGAAGGTTTTCAATGGAGTATTATACGGAGTTTTCTCTACTCCAGGTATGTTAAGGCCCTCCTTTTTTTCTTTTGGCATGATCCAAATTATATTGAAAAAATAAGCAAATACCTAGTTTTCATAAATTATTCTATTAATAGAAATAGTAGGGGCGTCTATATTCTTGATTCCCCATGAAAAATATTATTATCTTCTGCTCGTGGGTCTCAGAATAATACACAGTTGATAAAAATTTATCTGAAAGGAATTTTGAGATTATTACGTATTTTTCATACATTTCACTCATTTATACATGTGCATTGACCCATGACCAGATGGCGTTATATACGCGTATATATGTAAATATATGTATATGGGATAGGGAAAAAGGTTACGGCATTATATACGCACCACTACCTAATCAGCTGGCATATGTTGATGATGTTGCCCACAGTGGCCGAGACGATATGATGGGATGCCCTCAGTGGATTGATGATATTATGTACACCCATACCTATGCATGGTACGACATTTATACGCACGTACATGACATTACAAGCGTTTCAAAATTTACAAAGTTATTCAGATTTAAAGATGTATTTCTGTATTCCATGTTTCATCTATGTCTTTTACGTACTAATTTTCATGCCTTACATACTCAATACATTTTTTGTACTGATGCCCTATTTCACGGGGCCTGCGTTTTTTCCCCGCAGGTGCAGGTAGGCAAGCTGATGGTCCCCCTTCTTAGGATCCTTGATCAGCGAGAGTTGGCATGCTCCATTTGATTCAGAGCTGCTTTTGATTTTGGTACGATACGTTTATATATATATATATATATATATATATATATATATATATATATATATATATATATATATATATAGTATATGGGTATGACGTGGCTCAGTCCCGTCTTTGTACAGTTATATTTCTGTTAGAGGTCTGTGGACAGTATGTCTAGTTGGGTTGTATGTGGCCTTGTCAGCTTTCAGTTTTGGATGTATAGTTGTCTATAGCAGCTTTGCCGGCTCGCCCACTGTATTCTGCATGTATATGTACATATGCCTTGATGTCAGGTTTCCTTCTTCGTAATGCAGCAGACATTATTCAGGTTTATATCTTAGACACATGCTTAGGGGTATTTGACAGGTAGGGCTCAGGCACCCGTCGTGGCCCATCGGTTTGGGTCGTGACATTATGTTTCTACTCCTGTTGGAGATTATCTTATTATGGACCGTGTTTATCGGTCGTGTGTGGTTGCTCTTAGTGGTTTTGAGACCAGAACCGATTTATTATTGCTCAGCATGGTAGATTTTGATGTTATCTTGGGCATGGACTGGTTGTCTCCCCATTATGCTATTCTTGATAACTTTTGATTTCAAACCCTCGAAATGTCTTGTACGTGAGGTGATGAGTACGTACTTGTGCTAATTGTTGAAAATCCGGTTTTCATTAAGTAACTATAATCATGTTTCCTTTCCTGTTTACACTACTTGTGATTTGAGCTTGTTGTTAGTTTAGGGAAGCATGTCTAATTGACTTAATTGCTTTAATTGCTCAAACTGCCTTATTTGGATTATGTGCAGCATGCTAGGCTAGAAATACCTGTTTTACCTTGGTATGGAAATTGAATTGAATTGTGTATTCTTCATGTTGTTGTTGTATGTTTACCTTGGGACTACGAGACGGTATCCCCGGAGATCCCCATGCGTGTTTACTTTGGGAATACGGATCGGTATTTCGGGAGATCCCCACGCTCTATGAGTTGGACTACGGGACGGTATCCCGAGAGATCCACTGGAAATTTATATTTGGTACTATAGGGCGGTATCCTGGGAGATCCGCGGTTGTTATCTATGTGTTGAGTTGTATTCCTTCTGTGATTATTTGTCTCTGTGGTAGCTGTTGTTGTACTTCCTCTCCTATGTTATTACTTACTATTGCACTTAATTATGCTGTCTTATTATATACTGTTATACCTTGTATATTATTTAACCTCAGTAGGGCCCTGACTTTCATCATCACTACCCGACCGAGATTAGGCTTGGCACTTATTGAGTACTGCTGTGGTGTACTCATGCCCTTTCTGCGCATGTTTTTCATGTGCATATCCAGGTACTTCGACTCAGTCCTACCACTCTTGAGGCAAGGCGATTTTTCCTAGAGATGTCGAGGTATATCTGTCGCGTCCGTAGACCGAGGAGTCCCTTTCTATTCTCTCTTTAAGTATTAGTCATTCTATGTTTTCTTTTGTTAGACATTCTGGAGTTAGATACTTATAGACATTCAAAAGCTTGCGATTTCTTGATATTCCGGGTTTTGGGAAATATAGTTCCAGTTTGAGAGTAGTATTGTATATGCCGAGCGGCATCTTAAATATTTCATTTTGATATTTTTCTATAGTTTGGGCTAGTATTATTCTGTTGTTTTCTGTTTCCGCAATTTGTTAGGCTTACCTAGTCGTAAAGACCAGGTGCCATCATGACAGTTCACAAAGGTCAAACTTGGGTCATGACAAGTTGGTATTAGAGCTGAATGAACGGGGCGACTCATATAACCCCTACCATGACGAACTGCAACTGGAGCACGGGCAATAGAATAATGGCCTAACTCTCGAGATCTCTTGGCCTCCCTCTCCTTTCTATCCCTAGAATGCATACCCTCTATCCTCCTAGCAATGCTCACCACCTACTGATAAGAAATATCCATCTCCAACTCACGAGCCATGCTAGATCTGATGCTGGGAATAAGCCCCTCAATAAACCGACGAACCCTCTCGCGAACAGTAGAAACCAAGGCTGGGGCATGTATAGCCAAGCTAGTGTAACAGACATCATACTCCGAGATAGTCATAGTACCCTAGCGCAAATGCTCAAACTATGCACGTCATGCATCCCTGAGGCTCTGAGGAACATACTCTCTCAGGAACATATCTGAAAACTGAGTCTAAGTCAAGGAAGCTGCCCCATCCTGACTGTCTAACTGTGACACCCCGATGTTGGGCTTGTGTATTTATTCTGCACTGTTTATTTAGACTTACATTATGAGATATCTGATTAATTAAATGCTTAAAAATGATTGTTATTGATTAAATGGTTAATTCAAGAGTTGCGTCGACTGGCCTAGTTTCATGATAGGTGCCATCACGACCGAGTCTCGTGACAAGTTGGTATTCGAGCGAGAAGAGTATTGGGTATTGCTCGGCATATGGCGTATCGGTTATGTCCCTTCAGGTTTATGTAATGTTATGTCAATTGCTTCGCCGTGGTTATGATGATTTGCTTTGGTTCTAAACATCAAATTGCGCGTGGTTGTCGATTTTGAGCATAGTGACTTGAGGTGTTTCATGTGGACCAGTGTTTGGATAGGGTCACGCATTGAAGTTATGTGGAGGTATGACCCTTTGCGTTAGATTCGTGTGTTATGTTTCTACGAGGTATAACGGGTTCTCAGCATTGTGTGTGGTGGTACTAGTGAGCTTGCGGTACAGCTCTCTCATTTGAGTCATTTCTTTCATGATTTTAGTACGTTCGGATTGTTGCTTATTGGTGCGCGGATTGCACGAGTTGTGGCTTTAGATTGTATTGATGTGTCATGTCACCAAAGTAGTTATGTTGGATTAGATGAGATTGTTAGGATCTAAAAAGAATACAAACGGATTTGGTTTCAGCATGTTGGAAGGATAATATCGATGTTCAACTCAGAAATTTGCTATGGTCTTTGTCAAAGAAGAAGTGGCTTCATGAATAGTTTACCTGTGGAATGGTTATGACTTTCTACGTGTTTCATTTATCATTGGCAGTATACGGAAGTGTTGGAATGAGTCTTTATTTGATAAGAGGTTTATTATCGATATTCGGTTGTTCTGAGCAGTGACTCGGATCAGAAGTTATCGGTACGAGAGTTTGAGCTATGTGGTATATCATATAATTGCATATGAGGTTGCAGGTATGGCTTGTTACAGCTTGTTCGGACTTATTCAAAGCATAGATGTGAGATTTTGATCTTGTAGATGATTTCAGAAGTGGAAATGTAGTTCTAAAGTTTATGGGCTAGGTTGGATTGTGAAATTTCAGTTACATTGTGTTATCAGACCTATATGAGATAGGGTGATGTGGCATCACCCCCGGGTATGTGCATGGTAAGGTTACACAGTGATTTGATGGTTTTTGGAACAACTTTGGGCACGTTCGAGGACGAACGTATGTTTAAGTGGGGGAGGATGTAACGACCCGACCGGTCATTTTGAGCTTTGTACTTCGCTCGCTAGTTCTCAGGCATGACTAGCCCCATCTGATGTATTATGACTTATGTAAATCGTCGGTTTTGGTTTTCAGGGTAATCAGAATGAATTTGGGAGAACAGATCTTAGTTTGAAGTTTGAAAAAATTTGAAAGGTTTGACCAAGTTTTGACTTGTTAGCATATGATCTCGGGTTGGAATTTTTATGATTTGGTTAGCTCCGTTAGGTGATTTAGGACTTAGGAGAGCGATCAGAATGTGTTTTAGAGGTCTAGAGTAGATTTAGGCCTGAATTGGCGAAATTGGAATTTTGGCATTTTCCGGTTGATAGGTGAGATTTTGATATAAGGTTCGGAATGGAATTCCAGAAGTTGGAGTAGGTCTGTTGTGTCATTTGTGACGTGTGTGCAAAATTTCAGTTTATTCGGAGGTGATTTGATAGACTTTTTTATCAAAAGCGGAATTCGGAAGATTTTTGGAACCTTAGGCTTGAATCCGATGTTATTTGGTTGATTCGAGATTGTTTGAGGTGTTTTGGAGATTGGTGTAAGTTTGTTTAGTGGTATATGACTTGTTCATGCTTTTGGTTGAGGTCCCAGGGGCCTCGGGGTGATTTCGGATGGTTGATGAGAAGTTTGGAGTTGCAAATTTGCAGCCAAAGCTGCTGAGTTTTCTGTCATAACCGCACCTGCATCTTGGGGACCGTAGGTGCGAGCCCGCAAAAGCGGAAGTGAAGTCGTAGATGCGGCCAAGAGAGGGAAAGGCTGGAACCATAGAAGCGGAACTTTGGGCGCACCTGCGATGGCACAAGTGCGAGTATATGATCGCAGGTGCGGTGGCTGGGCGGATAAGTGGAATCCACAGATGCGTACCTGGGACCGCAGGTGCGGGTCTTCAGGTGCGGTAATTGGACCGCAGATGCGGTTTTGCTGGGTCAGAACATATAAATTTCACCCTTCGCGATTTTGAGTGGGTTTTCACCATATTTCATTCAGGAGAAAGCTTTGGAGAGCAAATTGAAGGGGGAATTCAAGAAGGTTTCTTAGAGGTAAGGTCCTTGGTCCCTAAACTAGTTTTTATGATGATTTTTAAGGTTGTAAGCTTGAATTATATGGGAAAATCAGTAGCAAATTGGAAGTTAGGACTTGGAAATTGGAGACCTAAATCTAGGGATTTGAGGGGTCATTTGTGGTCGGATTTTGATGTATTTGATATGTATGAACTCGTGAGAGTGTAAGGATTCTAGTTTTGTATTTTTATCGAAATCCGAGATGTGGGCCCGGGGGTTGGGTTTGGCCAATTTCGGATTTTTTAATGTAAATTGGTTATTTTCGAGTGGGCTTTGTTCCCTTAGCATATTTTGATGGTATAAATCTGTATTTGGTTAAATTTGGAGCATTTGGAGACCGAGTCGAGAGGCAAGGGCATCGCGGGCTAGAGTTTGGACCGGATTGAGGTAAGTAATGATTGTAAATATTTGTCCTGAGGGTATGAAACCCAGATTTCACATCGGTGTGCCACTTTGAGGTGACGCACACGCTATATGACGAGCGTAGGGTCGTGCATCGTTGGGGATTGTGACTAGTCTGTCCCGTATGACTGTTAAGTCGCGTATTTGATTGAGAATTATTTGATATCATTGTGTTTTGGAAATTATTACCATGTTTTGGGCTGAATATCATATTTGGGCCCCGTGCCAACTGTTTTGGACCCTTAGGGGATTTTTACTACTATTCCTTAGGGGTGGGCATCGGTCAGTTCGGTTATGAATATTATTGGTTTTGCCTATTGGTTATAAAGATTTTCAATGTATAAAATAGTTTCGGTAAAATCAGTGTTCTTAAGATCTTCTTTGTTCAAACGACTAGCAGTAACTCTTTATACATTGATATCTACTTTTTTACTCTAGTACATAATTATATATATAGATTAAAAAGTTTATTAGTTATAAAATACAAATTTTATAACAACTGACACAGGATAACTTTGTTACAGCTCAACAATTAAAGCACATGACAAATCTCACTTTAGCTTTCAAACAAACTAAGAAAAATCCAGAGCCAGAATGCTTTCAAACAAACTAAGAAAAAAATGAAGATGAAGCAACTAAAAACTTACACGGAGAATCAAGATGAATCTGAAGAATGTGGCTGAGAAATGCGATGAAGAGTGAAGTGAAGATGCGACTGAAGAATCTGATGGATCTGAGAAATGAAGTGAAGATGCGACTGAAGAGTGGAAGAAAAAAGCTGAGAAATGCGACTGATGCCGGCCTGAGTCTTGACGGGATGACTAGTGAGAGCGTGATGCGACTGAGCTGGCCTGAGTCTTGACAGACTTACTGATGAGGGCGTGAAGCGGAGAAACTAAGAAAGAATAGGGAAATCAAAGAGTGAACTATGAATTATGAAACCCTAGTATGTATATACTTAAGGGTAACCTAGTAAATTAGTTAATCCTTATTGGGTTATCGATTTTACCCAATAACATAATTGCCAAACCGAGCCCGAACCAATAACCCAATAAAAAAAATTTAACCCATTACTAAACCGTTAACCTAATAACCCAATACCGATAACCTAATAAATAATTAACAGTTCGGGTTATCAGTTTTACCTGATATATGCCCACCCCTACTATTCCTTACTGTTTTGGACTTCATATTTGTACTCAGTCATGTTGTATTCTACTGTTTTTATAACTCAACCATATTTATTCCATTTTGATTTTTTAAATGATATTTTGGGCTGAGCATCATGTTTTACTGTTGCCCGAGCGGCTTGAGAAATTTCTGACTGAGAGGCCGAGGGCCTGTGTTGTGATGATACTGTGGGATTGGGCTGCGCGCCGCAACAGTGTTATACTGATTCATAATTTTGAGGCCGAGGGCCTGATTGGTTATGCCACGAGGTGGCTTGATATGAGGCCGAGAGCCTGTTTGATTATGCCATGAGATGGCTTGTTATTGCGCTTAGGTCGTAAGGGGCCCCTCCCGGAGTCTGTATATCCCCAGTGAGCGCGGGTACCCAGTGTGAGTGATATGATGTAGTTCGACGGCTGTTGTTGTTTCATATTGTTGCCCGAGGGGATGTTCTTGATCCATGTTATGCCTGAGGGGCTGATTACGAGTGATTGTGAGGTAGCTCGAAGGGTTGATTCTATTAATATTATGCCCGAGGGGCGGTTTATGGTACATGGTTTGCCCGAGGGGCTGTTCATGTTTCTATAATTTTTACTCACTGTTTTATCACTCGTATGAAACTATTGAAAGTTGTTTTAAAAGGTTTTTACTGAAACTGAGCATGATTTTTACAAAGTAAATGATTTCTGTACTGTGTTAAAAATGGCCTGCATTTGTTATAGCGTTTTGATGTGGTTTACGTGTTTTCTTATTGCTCAACTTTCATTTACTTTTATTACTTACTGAGTTGGCGTACTCACATTACTCCCTACACATTGTGTGCAGATTCAGGTATTTCTGAACTCGGTAGCGGGTGCTGATTGCTTAGTGGCAGAGTCATTAGAGTTAGCAAGGTAGTTGTCCGACGTTCGCAGCCCTGCTCTTCTCCCTTTTGTATCCCTTAGATTGCTTTTAGTATATTTTCAGACCTTAGTAGATGCTCGTGACTTGTGACACCCCGATGTCGGACTTATGTATTTATTCTGCACTGTTCATTTAGACTTACATTATGAGATATCTGATTAATTAAAGGCTTAAAATGATTGTTATTGATTAAATGGTTAATCCGGGAGTTGTGTCGTTTTACTCACTTGATTATTTGAGTTATGATTCATGTTAAAAATCATGTTTCGGTTATGTACTTATTTGGTTAAGATGTTGTTGGGGTTATTCTTGTTGTTTTGAGTTGTATGTTGTAATTGCGGTTATTTACTCAGTCATGATTCCTCATTTGCATGTCATGTCTCAATCGTTGTACATTAATTATTTGCTACATCATACATGTTGTTGTTTTCCATATGTGGTACTGTTTGGTCTGAGTTCTATGAGATTGTGAGCCCTTGAGACTTGAGAGGTTTGTTGACTGATGTGGGCCTTAGAGTCGTGTTATGAGAGTTATATGGATCGGGTTGCACGCCGCAACATGTCTTATTGGCTATTGAGTGATATATGGATTGGATTGCATGCCGAAACAAGCATTACTGGTTATTGAGTGATATATGGAACGCCGCAACATGCCTTATTGGCTATTGATTATTATTTGGATCGAGTTGCACACCACAACTTTCCATATTGCTTTTAATTAGCGCTTGGGCAGAATCCGCCCTTCCGGATTCTGACATGCCAGTAGTGTGCGTAGGCACAATGATATATACATGTACTTTGGTGAGAGGCTTTTTAGCTAGACACCTATACAATGCTGAGTGATTGTGCGTGTGATGGTGATGGGCATTTGAGACAAGCACCTTGAGTATGCTAAGAGTGAGTGTACCTGATGATTTCACTGGGATATAATTTACTTGGCATGTATATTGACATGTAGGCATAGAGACGTAATTTTTCATCATGCTACTAGTAAATGAAAATTCTTATTTGATGTTGGAAAATTAGAGAAACATAGTTCTTTTGATAAACTCATGTTTAGTTCATTTTCAGTGGTAAGATTTGGATTTTGATTGTTATACTTGAAAAGCATGTCTACTTTTCCTTAACTATGAACGAGCTGAACATAATATCTCTTGAGTTATTTACCTTGTTGTCCTCATTATATTATTACGAGTTGTTATTGGCTATTGATGTCAGGCATTGACCTTCTTCCGAGCTCGTCACTGCTTTCAACCTGAGGTGAGATTTGTTACTTATTGAGTATATGGGGTCGGTTGTACTCCCACCACACTTCTGCACCTTACGTGCACATCTTGTAGCTGATAGTGATGTGTATGGCGGAAGACGGCATTGAAGATGTACCTGCTTTCTGGGTATAGCTACCACATGTCGTTGATAGTATTAGATTTTAAATTCTATTTATATATATTCTAAATAGATGTTGTATTTATTTTCATACCATATTTGCAAATCTAAGTCTTAGTAGCTCATGACTTGTACTACCAATCCGTGAGAGTTTGTATAGAAGTTCAGTTATTTTAATCATTGACTCATTTGTGTTTTATTGAATTTCATTTGGCTTACCTAGCAGGTCGGGTTAGGTGCCATCACGACTAGTTGGATTTCGGGTCTTGACAGGATTAATAGTTGAAAAATACTTAACTTGGAAACTAATTTTTAATTTTTTCCCCTCTCACGACCACATGAGCATCCAAAGCATGAGGCTATCAAATTACTAAGTTCAAGAGCAAAATATTGTGACTTATTTAAACGCCTAACCAAAAATTGTTAAAGCCCGTTTCGATTAGCTGATTGTAAATAGTTGATAAGCCTGAAGTGTTGAAAAATATTTATAAGTGTTGAAACTGATTTTTTTTAAATAAGCATTTACGTGTTTGGATAGAAGTGTTGAAACAAATAATAATACGCAGTTGATATATTTGGTAAAAAAAGTACTGATAAGCTGTTCTTTTATTAAAATAACCAAAATACCCTTTAAAACCTTACAAATATTATAAATTAAAAAAATTCTTTGTAAAGAAAAGGATGAATAAAGAATATGGAATGAAGAAAAGTTAGGAAATTTGTTTTGGGAAATGTATTTTGTGAATTAAAAATATTATTAAGTATAAACTAGTAAAAGTCTTGGTAAAACTAAAAGTGCTTATAAGCTGAAAAATCGTAAGTTTGGGATGATCAACTTATGACTTATGGTTTGTTTTAGCTTATAAGTAATTGACTTATAAGTACTTTGGGTGTTTACCAAACAAGCTGTTACAACTTGTTTGGATGGTTGTTACGTATTGTTTCATAATATATCGTATTATATTATATCGTTTTGATATATACAATGTTTAAATAGATTGTATTGTTTGTTATTGTATTGTTTGCTAACGTTTTATGATGTCATGCACCAATAATATAAAGAATAAACCTGCAATATTATAAAGAAAAAATAAGGTACGAGATAAAATTATTATATAAAAAGGTAGGATAAAAGATAAAATAAAAATTATTTAATAATTAAAAAAAGAAGAGGAAATTAAAAGTGGTACTATTTATAAAAGTTAATAACTTTGTATTTAAAGTAAGAACACATAGCCCGTTTGTCTTAGCTGAGTTAGAGTAGTTGATAAGCAATAGGTGCTGAAAAGCACTTTTAAGTGCTGAAGCTGATTTAAAAAATAAGCAGTTATGTGTTTGGATAAAAGTACTGAAATTAATAATAAGCAATTGAAGAATTGGGCTACGAAGAGTTTTGTTTTAAAAAGAAGTATTTTAGGGATAGAATAGTAAATATTTTGGTCAAACCTAAAGTGTTTATAAGCTGAAATTTGATAACTTAAGGGACACCAACTTATGACTTTTGGCGCACTTAACTTATAAGCACTTTTAATTTAACAACAAACCAAAAATTACTTATAAGCTAGTTTAACCAGGTTAAAGGTTAACCAAACACCCTCACAATTAACATCCAACCAGCTTATAACCCTCTAAATTACGTAAAACCCCACACTTCACTCTTCGTATCCCAATCCAAAATCCACTGAGGTTTCAATCCCAAATCCCAGCGAAAGAACGATGCGCAGCCTAATTGCTCACAAACTTTGGAATGGAATTAGCAGAAGGCCTTTGAATCCAAATAGTAGGAGATGGTACGGGCTAATACCGATGGTGATAGAGCACTCTTCCCGTGGAGAGAGGGCTTATGACATATTCTCAAGGCTGCTCAAAGAGCGCATCATTTGCATCAATGGACCCATTAACGATGATACTTCCCATGTTGTCGTTGCTCAGCTTCTTTTCCTAGAGTCCGAGAATCCATCCAAGCCTATTCACATGTACCTCAATTCTCCCGGTGGCGCCGTCACTGCCGGTTAGTGTTTCTGTGTGTGCGTTTTTTTTTTTTTTTTTTTTTTTTCCATTTCTCATCTAAAAACAAGATTTTCTTTTGTTTTAGTTGATTATATTTTGCATATTTGAAAACTACTTGCTAACATAACCCCTTTTGTCGGATGTCATTTTGGAGTGACATACTCTGGCCAATGACTAACTTTAAATAGAGTTCAATTTTCAATATGATGAGGAAAAGAAAAGGTAATAGTGTCAATATATGCACCTAAATGTTGTACATTTTATCCTATTTGGATTTTGGTATTGTGATTATCAAGGGCGAAATGATTAATAACTAGCTCTCTGTTTCTATGAATAAAGCTTGACAAATACTTTTATTTTGGTGGTTTTGTTTGTCTCTATTTTCTTCACATGATAATAAGTAGGCTTGGCAGTCTGCATTTTGCTGTGTGTGGTGCATTCAGTTCAATTTATGATAGAAGTTAAGATTATGTTTTTCACCTTTCGGTTAACCTTTATATTTACTTATCATGATGAGATTTGGTAGCTCATTCTTGGAGTATGCTGATTGTGTTTGAATGTAAACTCAGAACCATGTCATTGTGCTCCTGTCGTAACTTTCTCCTGTTCTTTTGTATAGGTCTTGCTATCTACGATACAATGCAGTACATTCGATCTCCAATTAATACTATATGTCTAGGTCAAGCAGCTTCAATGGCATCCCTTCTCTTAGCTGCTGGTGCCAAGGGTGAGAGACGATCTCTTCCTAATGCTACAATCATGATTCATCAGCCTTCTGGTGGATATAGTGGGCAAGCTAAAGATATGACAATTCACACAAAACAGATTGTTCGGGTATGGGATGCACTGAACCAACTATACTCCAAGCATACGGGACAACCAGTGGAAATAATTCAGAAGAATATGGATAGGGATTATTTCATGACCGCTGAAGAAGCCAAGGAGTTTGGAATAATTGATGAGGTTATTGATCAAAGACCAATGGCTCTGGTAACTGATGCTATCGCTAATGAGGCCAAAGATAAAAGTTCAAGTTAGAATTTGTGGTAAGACTGAAGCTTTTCTTCCCAAATTTGTAAACGCGCAGACACACATACACACATGCAACAAGAGAGAGTAAAAGGCTAGAGCCTATAATAGTGATTGTAGTTTTCTAGGTAATATTTGGATAAAACATATAAAAATCACCTATCGAAAAGGAAAACAATGCATCTGCGATGTACTTTTATGCTTGTATATCTTTGTGTTTATGCTGCGTGTATAACTGATGTATGTGGAAAGGATAATGTTGTCTTTGTAACAATCGCTTAGAAATTCTCAGGTTTACTTACTGGTGTAAGTACTTGTGTTATGAGTTAATGTCTCAGTTCTTTGTTTTCTCACTTTTGACTTTATTAAGTTTATGAAATGCAATATAAGATAGACAAGTAAAAATGAGATGTATACTATGATGATTATAGGTATAAGACACAAGGTTCTCTTAAGTACATTCTTTAAGCCTAAAATCACTGTTGTGTATTCAGTCTAACAGTACTGAGGGCTACTGCATTTTTGCCTATGCCCTTCAGTTAGTTTTGGACTAATATGACAAGTCTTAGATGATACTGAAAATCTTAAAAATTGTTTCCTTGAAGACACCCGATAGAAAATTCTTAGCAATTTGCTTAACTGAATTCTTTTTCCTTCCATTAGAATCCTTTCCTTGCTCAGATTTGTCTAAGGGAAAGAATCAGGTTTGAGTTGTCATTCTTTTTCTGTAAGGTAAATGAGAAAACGTTTCTTGTGCTTATGCAACAGTAAATGTTGAACAGGTATGTAGCTAATCCAAGAATTCCATCGGCTTGCATATACACACCAAGCTCTTGCCCTATCTTGCATCGCTTCATCTGGCACCAACTTCGCAACACATGCATGATACCCCTTCCAAATGTTTAAATCTAAAGTTTTGTTCTCATTGTTTGTGTAAAACAATCCGGGTTTCAAAATATGCCCTGCTGCATGTAAAGGTTGATGAAGCTAATCATCCCACCTTTTATCAATGATTTCAAACACTCTCTCATATTTCCTCCTATCATGATCAAATGCCTTCTCAATAGCTTCTTTAGCTCTATCCATGGCTTCATAAATGTATCCCATTGGTGTTTTTTTTTCCCCATCCACCAAACAAAGTACAATAACCAAAGGATTACCAACTTTAAGTGCTTGAACAGTGTCATTCCAAAGGATTAGCGACGAGGCCTCACTTCACAGAAGCGAGAAGCGAAGCGCGAGCTTTTTTGCTGTGAAGCGCAATTTAACACATAAATAAAAAAAATAAAATAGGCATAGATAAATGGCTAAGAACTCATTAAAAATAACATATTAAGCAAATGTTTCAATTCTTGAATCAAGAAGCAAATAATAGATACTAAAACTAGATAGTGAATAATCCTTAAAAGTCATAACATATTAAGCAAATGCAAAACAAAATCACAAAAGGAGCAACATCCTATTCTTCAACAAGATCTCCAAACTCTTGAAGTGTCATCATGTTCGAGTTATTATATTGGTCATCTTCTTCATCGGAGGCTTCATTAATTAGGGTTCTACTTGTACATGTACTTGTACTTGGAGATACTCTTTCTTTGGTCCTTAAAGTACTTCCCCTAAAACCATAAACATTCTCTTCAACTCCACTTGCCATAGCAACATGACCAAAAGTGAGACCTTCTCCTTCAAACACTTCTTCTTCTTCATGATTTTCGGGGCCTCCGGTTAACCATTCATTTGCTTCATCAATGTTATCCAATAAAATTGGATCAATGATATTGCGAGCTTTGTAACGATGAGCCAATGTTCTATTATATTTTACGAACACGAGATCATTGAGTTTCTTTAGCTCAAGCCTGTTCCTCTTCTTAGTATGAATCTGCATAATAAGATGTAGAAAGTAATTAAGAGGAGTACTTAGGACAATTGAGATAAACTTTAATTTAGTAATAATGTAATATAGCTTCTCACATGTTCATAAATACTCCAATTTCTCTCGCATCCGGATGAGCTACAAGTTAAGCTTTGAACTCTAATAGCAAATTGTTGCAAGTTTGGAACTTCATAACCAAATTGCATCCACTATTCAACTGTAGAAGTATTATTTTAGAAGTTAATAACTTGAAAGTTAAAGCTCTAAAGAGTAAAATAATTGAAAAAAGTTGCTCACTTGGTGCCAATTTGGTTCTGCCTCTAATGGCCGAAGCTAATCCAAGAATTCCATCGGCTTGCATATACACACCAAGCTCTTGCCCTATCTTGCATCGCTTCATCTGGCACCAACTTCGCAACACATGCATGATACCCCTTCCAAATGTTTAAATCTAAAGTTTTGTTCTCATTGTTTGTGTAAAACAATCCGGGTTTCAAGATATGCCCTGCTGCATGTAAAGGTTGATGAAGCTGATCATCCCACCTTTTATCAATGATTTCAAACACTCTCATATTTCCTCCTATCATGATCAAATGCCTTCTCAATAGCTTCTTTAGCTCTATCCATGGCTTCATAAATGTATCCCATTGGTGTTTTTTTTCCCCATCCACCAAACAAAGTACAATAACCAAAGGATTACCAATTTTAAGTGCTTGAACAGTGTCATTCCAAAAATATGGACCAATAATAAATCTCGCAACTTCTTTCCCAAGAGCTTCCTTTGCATAGATACTCTCACTCCATTCGGTTGACAAGAACAAGGTTCACAAATTTTGCTTTTGTAGGTAAAAGCTATGCAAGGTCAAGATAGCTGTTGCGAATCTTGTCTTAGCCGATTTCACCAAATTTCTTTGTTTTGTGTATCTTCTCATCATGTTCAACAACAACGGCCTTTGACTAATGTAAGAATGTATCTTGATTGCCTTAGCAAAAACTGTAGGAAGTCAAATTTCATAGTTAACAAGTATAAGCAATTAACATGAAGGTTAAAAACTTAAAATAGAAAATAAGAACCACTTGTTCACCGATAGAATATGGGGCTAACTTGAAAATGTCACCAAACACCAAGTTGATACAATGTGCAGCACAAGGAGTCCAATAAATATTTGGGAAAACTCCTTTCAACATGTCACCCGCTTTTTTATTCTCACTTGCGTTATCAGTAACAACTTGAACCACATTTTCCGGTCCAACTTTAAATATTGTCTTCTCAAACAAGTTGAACATTTTATTGGAATTGGTTGAGGAGTCACTAGCATCATAAGATTCAAGAAACATACTACCTCTCAGAGAATTCACCAAAACATTAATGACCATTTTTCCATTTTTTGCAGTCCATTTGTCCATCATAATGGAACAACCATAAATTTTCCATTGCGCCTTATGCTCCTCGACAATCTTGTTGTCTTCTCCACCTCCTTTTTTAGACAAGGAACTCTTACTTCGTGATAGGTAGGGGGCTTCATTCCTGGGCCATATTGGCCTACGGCCTCAATGAATTCACCAAAACTATCGGTGTGATTCACAGAATTAAAAGGGAGCCCCGCATCATACATCCACCTTGCAAAAGCATCTACAACATGCTCCCTTAAACTCTTCCTACAAGAATCTAAGTCAATAGCTTCACCCTTTCTCTTTTCATTTTGTTTTTGTGAGAAGAAAAGATTAAGAGGACCTTTCACATTGCTACCGACAGTGGATGATCCACTTCCACTTGTTGAATTCTTTCTTTGAGATTTAGAGGGAGATGGCCTCATTATATTATTGACTTCAACGTCATCCTCATCCATTTGACTATCTTCATCAAGAAGATTAATCATAGATGCTCCATGGCTCATTGGATTTTTAACTCATTTTTTTTTCTCAACATACTCTCTCATTTCTTTCTTAATAGTATCCGGAACACTTGGACATTCTTTGACATCTCTAAAACCACCGATTAGATGTCTCTTGTGACGATGTATTCCACCGTTATAAATTTTTTGACAAAAGATACATTGCACTTTTGAGTTATTATTGCCAACTGCAACTCCATACGCCTAAGCTGGATCTCTTTTTTGGCTTGATGCCATTGAATAATCAAATTAAATTTACTACAATCAACAACAAAAAAAACAATTAGTTCACTGATAAATTGCAGAAAACAGAGCATAAAGCAGCATAAAACAGAGCACTTTTAATAACAGAAGAAGAAGAAGTCGTTTAGGGCAAGAAATGAGCGCTTAAAAAGTGAAAAAAATTGAAAGAAGAACAGAAGAAAAATAACAGAAGAAGAAGAAGAACATAATAAGAAGAAGAACATAATAAGAAGAAGAACAGAAGAAGAAGAAGTTTACCGAGATCTGGAGAAGAAGTCGTTGGAGCAGCAGTGGTCGTTGCTGGAGAAGAAGTCCTTGAAGAGCATATGTTTTGGTAACAGATGGTTTATTTGCCAAAATTTTTTAAAAAAGCCCTAGCTGATGCCTTCTGCTCGCTTAAGCACGCTTTTTTCTCGCTTTTTCTACCGGCTCGCTTCTCGCTTAAGCGAGAAAAGCGCACGCTTTTTGAATGTGAGTCGCCTTTTTAACAGAAAAGCGCTAACCCTGCGCCTCGCGTCGCTTCATCGCTTAAAGCGAGAAGCGAGCGCTTTTAATAACACTGTTACGCGAAAAATCCCTGTTACACATTTTCTCTGCATGCCTCCTTTTACACACCTCATCTATCATTTTTCATTGGAAAAACAAGTTACCAGCCCCAAAAAATGCATGCAAGGGTTAAAAGTCTTCCAAATTCCTGCTCTTTGATATTTTAAAGTGTTTTATTATCTTTTTATCCACTTATGTATTTTTCTTTTCTTTCTATTTTTTTTCTTTTCCTTTTCTTTATTGTTAGAGTGGGTTCAATGAGGTCTAGGTCCTTTCTCTCTCCCTTTTTAAGAATTTTTTTATCCCTGTGCATTTCCATTTGTACCACTAATGCAGATGTTTCAACTTCATTAGTTTAATTGTTTTTGAAGAAACACACAATAAGAGGACAAATGCTTCCTCCAGAGAATGAATGGTCAAACTTATTAGAATCTGATCCCTTACAAAGTCAAGATCAGATCGAAGCCCTATTAATGCCAAGACCATTTTTATCCTTCTTGTTGTTCTTGCGCAGTGATGTGTTACCGGATAATGGCGTGAAGCATCAAACTCATCTTTTAGGATTTCTTGCCCTAAATAACTTACAATATCTTGATGGTTCTGCTGGAGGTGAACAATATCTGAAACTTCTTTATATATATGTTGCAAATCTTTTATGTGTATAGTTTTAGCATGGCCCAAATCTTGCAACAAGTATTATAAGATTGAAATAAGTTAAGCAATTTAGGGTCAAAAGGATTCCACAAGTTATGCTGCACAGCTGTGCATCCATTTTTTTCCAATGAGCCCTCTCTGTGGCAACGATATCACTTGCATTCTTAACTAAGTGATCATTGTAGCCTTGGCCCATAAACTATAACTCGACCGAGGCTGACCAAGACATATAATTACCACTACCTTGCAGTTTCACATTGGTAATAGTTGGCGAACTTGAGATAGATGGAAAAAGAGGTTTGATGTCACCTGTGATTGAGGAATCACCTTTCTCTCTCATTAGTTTGCTTAAAAAATATCTAAGCCAAGGATTCAAAGTATTGTGGTAGAAAAGAAAGAGGTGAAAGATGTGCGCATCCTTAAACGGTTACTGGAATAGTGGCTGCCGGAAAAAAGACCCCGAATATTTGTTGGAAAAGCTGCCGGAACAGTCACAGGGGCTCTGATACCGTGTAAAGAAATAAAAGAGTGTAAAGACATAAAAGAGAAAGAAGATAAATTGGAGGTTATGTTTTGTTCTTTGAGCATCATCAGAATTTATAGTGTTATAATACAATTACAGTTGCACTTAACCCATTTAATTCCTATCTACTAAATCATACAAAGTCATACACAATCTTAACATAACATTTATCGACCTACCAAATCATTCATTCTTGTCCAGTTTGGTGCTCTGGGGGTGGAAACAACAATCAAACTTTTAATAGTTGATTTCATGGGAAAACATGGTTTTGAATTTTGTACTCAAGGATCGCTAGACGTTTTTCTGGAATATCGTATGGTTTCTTGTAAATTGTTAGATAGCTTCTCAGTTTGTATAGGTATGTTACATTGCATAGTCCTTTTTGTATTTGAACAATTTATACATGCATTAGAATGTTGAATTTTAGAGTCACAGTGAAGTGTTGGAAGAATTGAGCTCTTGAGTTTAATATTCTCATATTTGGATAAACATCGAATGTATTGTGATACTTTCCCGCATTGGACAATGTATGTCTCGTGTCTAACACCTATAATATGTGTCTCGTGCATTCATCATATTATCAAGTCATCAGTATATTTCTTCTCTTATCAGTTTCTCATATCATATTAGAGTTCTATGATTTTGGTAGAGAGTCAAGTAACTTCCGTCTATCGGCCTCATGTTGCCTGTTCAGTCAATTTTTTTCTTCCTTCTTTGTGATGACTGCTTTGGCGAGACTGTGCATTGTTTCTGTACCAGCTCCACTTTCCATACCTCTTTGCTGCAATCTTATGGTTGCACCACACCTCTTTTGTCATCGCTCTAGCAGCACTGTGCCTTTTTGAGGCGACTGCTTCTGAAACACTTCTTCATGACGACCTGTTTACCATGCTTCTTTTCTGCAACTACTCTAATGGCGTCATATCTCTTGGTGCCGGTAAACCTCTTTCTGATAATCGTTCAGACGGTGCTGTCTTTATTCCCAGCCGTTGTCTAGGAGCAATTCTTTTGACAAGGTTCTGGCATCAGGAACTTTTTTTCCGGTGACTTTCTAGCATGTTTTCCGGCAATATTTACTTTGTTTTCGAAATAAACAAAATCACATTTTGATGGACGTGTCAGAGTAGGGAGTTAGAAGAGTTAAAGTCTTAGATTTATTCACATTGGACAAAATATTTATCACCTTTAAATAGTTATGCATTGTATTCATCATGTAAAGACATCAATATCTATTCTGTTTCTTATTTTCTCACAACAGCGAAGGTATCTCCTTGCTGCCAGCAATCTTAATACCAAAATTTAATACCAGTAAAACATGAGTTTTATACCTCAGCATTCCCACCCTAGTGGCAGTTTCAAATGCACCAGACAGTCACAACTTTCATAAATGCTTTTACAAACATTGCTAGGGACATTAACATGATACTTTTGGTTGAAAGCTGGTCCTGCACATGTATGAGGATAACTTCCAAATAAGATAAAACCATTGTGCTATGTTTCCCGGTGGTGGGGGGGATAAGTAATTAAAATCATTGTCATGTCTTACTATTCCAACGATTTAAAGCTGAAAGGTGTTTCCTGGGATAGCATCAACAGATGCCAAAGGAACTGCTGTCCTGGTTTCTAGAGCTCTATTTGTTTTATTTCTAATTTGTTAACCGAGGATGTTTATCTTGGTTATTGCAAATCAATTAGTTTCTTCATGGAATTACTGCCATTCATAGTCATATTGGACGTAAAAGGCAAGTACTAGTTATTTTGACAGGAAAACTTGAAGATGACCTGTGAAAGGATCCAGTGGCAGCAGCCCAAGGGCTTTGGTCTAGTGATAAGAGCACAACACGTGATGTGTGAGTTAGGCATACGTCAGAGGTGCGGACCTGTCACAAACAAAAATCCTGGAATTTAAGTGGAGAGAAGGGCAGAGGGGCAGACCTATTACTACCGAGTTTTTGAACCGCGCCTCAATTGCCCTCGGGGATTACTCGGTTGTTTAAAAAAGAAGGAACTTTCGTATAAAAAGAAGGATACACAAACAAAAAGATAAAGGGCAAATCGAAGTCGTCCCAGGGAACATTTTGGTTTTAATTGTTTGAGAATAAGTGGCTATTGGGACGAGAAATCACTCTTTCTACCAGTGGCAGTTGAAAATTGATGAAACTTGAGCACTGTGATATCCACTTTACTTGCGGTCCATTTCTCTTAGCACATATTTGCAGACTGGTAACTGTTTATCGATATATGGAACTAAGAGGCACACTTCAGGTATCGGTTAATACCTTGAATTGACTTCAGCTGAAAAGATTACTCTCTTCATTGTTAGTGGCTTTCAGTCTGCCGAAGCTCCATTTATGGATGCAGGAGTTTATCTTAGGTATGAAAGCCTTCCAGCTGTAGGTTTTGAAATTGAATATTCTGAGAATAATATCTTTAGAGAGGAGATAGAATATATGGATGCACGAATACGAAATGTTGATGCTCAATTTTGTGTTAAGGTTTCTTTTTGGAGTGAGGAGCTTTATGCAATGTGGTTGGTTCAAATCCAGGTCATATTTAAGTTTGTCATGTTGCCAATCCTAAAGAAAGTATACTGATATATTCGTGAGAATTCTGATTTTTTTTCAAATTTTCTGTACAACTCAGTTTTTGAAAAATGTGCACTTGATCGGAAGGAGCAGAAAGGGAGCTGTACTGGGGAGTTGTAAATTAGATGCATCTTTTAACTCCAATTTTGAATCCCCACCTAAATAGTTGCTGCTGAATAGGTGGAACCGAAAATTCCCTTGTATAAAAGATAAGGAAGCAACTGTGCAGGATTTGCTTGGTGATGTTGTAAACCTATTACCTATCTTAGGTTAAACTGATATTTCTGCCAGAGTAGAGTAGTCGATAGTTCCAGTGAATTGTGGCTTCTGACGCATTGACCTTTTAGGATGATGAAACTTGAGTGTTAACAAGTCCACTTTATGTTGAATAGTGGGTCCAGCTTACCAAGTTTTGGCCTTATAATCTCATAGGCTTGGATAGTTTTCTGTCTTTGAAAGTCTTTGGGGCCACAAAAGTCTTCTCTAATTATTGAAGACTGGTCATGCACTCTGTAAGGTTTTCTGATCAATTAAAGAACACTTATGTGTCATATTATTTTGACTTGATCTTTTCAAATTTTACATTAAATCCTTTTTGCTGGAAAAGCTTGAACTAGATTTTACATTAAGATTTGCGCACTAGCAGGCAGACTTAAGATAGTTCACTCTCTTTTTAAATATATTTGTTTGCCTGATAATAGTTATACAAATAAGTGCCTGCTGCTAGCACTTCAAAGCCTCCTCAGGCCTCGATTCAGCTGCTTGAATTGTAAGCAGATCAATGTGTATTAGTGAAGGCTGAGGTTGCTTTCCTCTCTTCACTTGATTTTGGAAAATCAATCCCGTCGTGTTAGTGTGATTAAAATGATGATAAATGATTATTCTGGAAACTGGTATTCTTTATGTTAACGGAACGAACTCATATTTGAAAGTACATCTCATTTCGCGTGTCATGTTTTGAGTATATCAACTTCACAGTGGATCTCTCCTTGACCTCTCCATGAATGTTCTTGCTTCACTTAAGTCGTTTCTTTTTAGTTCAGATGCTGCAAAGTATCACCCCCTCTCCCAGACACGTAAAAGAAAAAGATAAAAGGCTGCAGAAGATAATTTGTATTTGATCTCCTTTTGCTGCATTTCGTTTATCGATTATTCAACTAGAAACATGAAAGTAGTTCTGTTCCAGTGCCTTCTGTAGCTGAATATGTTGCCTGAGAAACTCACAATCTTTTTCATTTGGATGTAGGGATCTGGATCCTGAGTTGATATTTGAGAACTTTCATGGGACATTTTGCTTATGGAGACTGACATCAGTGTTTTCTTCGACTAGTAATAAGAAGGATGATTTTCAGCAACATAAATCATTGTTCATTTTTTGTGTAGAAGCGGGGAAGACTTGTTGCATAAAATTCGTGTTAGGATTTTCACTTTGAGCTTATATGCTATAGATATTATTTGTAGCTACTCATGATAAATTTTTCTTATACTCGGCCGAGATGTTATTTAACGCTTCTTTTCATAAAAAGAACTTTGGTGTGTACTGGAAGCTAGCTTGTTGTGATTCCTGCGTCGATCAGTTTATATGGCATATTTGTTAAATTGAAGTCGTTGCTTATGGATGTATTTATTTGAATATTTCTCTTTGTTCAAACCCATTTAGACAGTGCAGAAGAATAATGATCTACTGTCATTCAAAGCAATGCAGGCAAAATTAAATACCACTTTTAGCTTTAAGCAACTAATTTGTACTCTTTTCCCTGCGTTAAAAAATGAAACGATAAAGGAAAACGTTTTCCTCGAGTTGAAGAGGTTATTTTTGTTTTGGAGCAAGATACAACAGAATAAAGAAATTGTCGTACTAGTGCAAGGGCTAATTAAAGGAAGGCAGCAATATGGAGTTCAAGTTTCAATCAATCAGGACAAAGGTGCTATGAATGGGAGGGTGTCGATGCAAGCTGATCAAACCCTTCGGATTCTTAGAAAACTTTAATTGAAGCTATTGCATGAGTTCTTGGGGAGGTCTTTAAAGGCAACAAGAAGGATATTGAAGCACCTACAGTTGAACAATGATTAAAATAAAGACAAGTGATTAATTCTTAGAAGTTTGTGTGCAAGGTTATAGCAGTTGCATCTGAAGCCGTACGGAAGATGAACGAATCCTATGTATAGGGTAAAATATGTTCATATTAAATACTCGCATGATAAAGCGACACGTAGAGCTGGAGATAGAAGTCAATCACGTCTGAAGGCAATGATCTTGTTTGTTCTCAAAGGGAGTGGTGTTCATGAAGGCGAAATAAATGTTTGTCACCTGGTAGCATTTAATGGAGAATATTTTATAGCATTAAGTATATAGTCCGTTACAGACAATATGACATTCACTGCCTACAGTCACACATTCTTCAATAGCCCTCATAATTGTCATTTTATAAAGACTTGATCAAAGGACCTTGTTCCCTAGACACCACTATAAATAGAGATCTCAACAACTATTGTAAGGACACGAATTTTCTAACAAGCTAATACTATACTTTGCTCAAAAGCTTAATACTATTTTATCCTTTTGCTCATTAATATTGTTCTTACTGCCTTCGGAAGCTCTGCTCCCGGAACCAAGATTTCTGTACTTTTATCTCGATTTCAAGGTTAAGTCTGACATTCTTGTTTAATTTATCTATCATTTTAAGGTCAAATCGATTCACTTGTCTATAAACCACGTATAAATTTAATTATACCGTTTTATGGGTAAACAATTTGGTGCCCACCGTGGAGCTTAGACAGTTGTGATTGAGTTGATCCTTGCATCTATTACTAACTCGTTTGATTATTTGTTCTTAGCAAAAATCATAGAAAATACAGATAACGATGTCAACATCGCACACAATGTTGAGGCCCAAGGAAATCAGCTTCAGCACGGAGATTCAATCAGTGATACCTGTAACGAGTGGGATGAGGTATCGCCGGTCCACGGTGCGCAATATCCGCGTCATGTTCGAGAAGCAACTCCTGATGATGCTGAAGACGAGCACGTCGTTGAAACAGTAAGAATCTTGAGAGAGCAACAAAAAGCCATTATGGGCCATCTCTCACGATAGGATCAGGTCATGACGGAGTTGAAGCAGGCGTTGTCAGGTGCTTCCAACAACGCGAATGGATGAGGTCTAGTTCCTCCCAGTGCTACCGCAAATCAAACAACGCAGAGGGTCGATAACAACAACCCGAGGGGCGAAGTCAACTTCGACGGGGCCGGGGGGACGGTAGTGGATCCGGTAGCAACAACGAGAATGATCCCTTTAAAACCGAACACATGCGGTTTATGAGCGAAATAAATGCCCAAATGGATCAAATTCCAGGCGCATCACCAGTGTTGAAAGGACCGAACTCAAAGAAGTACACCCAGTTGCCGTTCAAACCAAGCGCGACACCAGAGTTGATTCCGAAGTCGTTCAAAATGCCAGACATGCCAAAATATAATGGGACTTCGGATCCTCAGGAGCATATCACCACCTATATAATGACGGTGAAGGGGAACGATTTAGCTCCCCATGAGATTGAGTCAGTCTTACTGAAGAAATTCGGGGAGACCCTCACGAAGGGGGCCCTGACATGGTATTCGCTTTTGCTCGAGCACTTTGTAGATTCCTTCGAGATGCTCACAGCTCCTTTCATGAAGGTCCATGCCGGGACCGGGAAGGTACATGCCCGAAAGGCCGACATATTTAGGATTGCACAAGGAGAGTCTGAATTGCTGCGGGAGTTCGTGACCAGATTCCAAAAAGAAAGGATGCTACTCTGGTCCGTACCAGACGAGTGAGCAGATGAAGCATTCACTAAAGATCTGAATCCGAGAAGTTTCTGCACTTCCCGAAAATTGAAAGAAAATCTGCTCGAGTTCTAGGCAATAATGTGGGCAGATGTTCACAACCGATACGAGTAAAAAATAAAAATTAAGGATGATCAGCTCGGTTTCCCGACATCAACCAAGGGTCGGGACCGGGAGAAGAATAAAGCTAAGTCAAAGGATGATTTCGACACAGATCGACGGTCTTCAAGAGGTCGATTTTTGCCCTATGAAAGGGCCGAAGGACGTGGTAAAGGTTTCCGATCGGCGAATAGATTCGCTACTGATAGGAGAGCTGATCGTGGCTGAAATAACAGGTCATTGCAGGACAAGAAGTTATCAGATTCCCTAGATTCCTCCTATCCCAAGCTTTCCGAATACAACTTCAACGTCAGTGTAGTGGAGCTAGTATCGGCTATGAGGAACATTAAAGAAGCACGGTTCCCGAAGACAATGAGATCCGATCCTAGTCAAGGTGATCCTAATTTGTGGAGCGAATACCAATTGACCAACGACCACCAGACAGAGGACTGCCGACATCTGTGCGAGGAAGTGGCGACATTACTAAAAAATAGCAATCTCAGAGAATTCTTAAGTTATCGGGCTAAAAACAATTACGGCCACAATCGGGATAACGTGGAACCTTCAAAAGTAGGAGAAAATCCTCCACATTTGACGATCAACATAATTTTTTGGGGGAACGAGATTAATGATGCGACATTTTCGGCGATAAAAAAGATGAAGGTATCAGTGATCCACAGTAAGAGACTCCGGGAAGTCATTGAGGACGACTTTACTTTTACGGAGGAAGACATAAAGGACTACTGCTGCCACACAATGATGCATTGGTAATTTCTTTAAATGTCTTAGATTTTAAGATTAAACGTGTTTTGGTGGACCTAGGAAGTTCTGCCAATATAATTCATTGGAGAGTGCTGGAGCAAACCAAGCTCACCAGAAGTATCATTCCGGCCACAAAACTCCTCGCTGGGTTCAACTTAGCAACCGTGACAACCCGAGGAGATCATGCTGCCCACAAATGCCGAGGGGGTGATGAAGATGACCCTTTTCAAGGTGGTGGATGACAATATGGGCTATAATATTATCCTGGGGAGATCGTGGTTGCACGAGATGAAGGTTGTGCCGCCAACATATCATCAATTATTGAAATTCCCAACTCCCGAGGGAATTAAACAAATAAGAGGTGGTAACGGCAGCAAGGGAAATGAACGTGATCTCAGTTTCAAGTAGCAAAGTGAAAGAGCATGCATCATAGCCGAACGAAGTCAACCATGGGGGGGAGTCATCAGAATCCTATCAAGTACCGAGATATTTCCTGGTACTAGAAGAAATGGACGCAAAAAAATCCACAGCAGAAGAAGTTGAGCAAGTCGCATTGTTCGAAAAGTTCTTGGAGAGGAAGTTCCACATAGGGATAGGACTAAAACCCGAGGTCAGGTCTGGATTTATCGAATTCCTTAAATTTAATGTTGACTGTTTTGCATGGTCGCATGCGGATATGTTAGGTATCCCGCCAGAAGTGGCAGTGCACAAATTAAGCCTAGATCCTAACATCTTTCCGGTAATATAGAAAAATGTCCTATTGCCGAGGTCAAAAACAAATTCATCACAGAAGAGGTAACTCGATTGCTTGATATTGGTTCAATCCGAGAGGTAAAGTATCCCGACTGGTAGATAACATAGTAGTAGTAGTTCCAAAGAAGAATAATAAATTTCGCATGTGCGTAGACTATAAGGATTTAAATAAGGCGTGCCTAAAAGACTCGTTCCCATTGCCAAATATTGATCAAATGATTTATGCGACGGTCGGGCACGAGTAAATGAGTTTCCTCGATGCTTACTCCTGGTACAAACAAATCAAGATGAACTCGGAGGATCAGGAAAAAACTTTGTTCATCACGAATTTTGGCACATATTGCTATAATATGATGCCTTTCGGGCTAAAGAACGCCGAAGCCACTTATCAGCGGCTCGTAAACAAAATATTCGAGAAACAAATAGGGAGGACCATGGAAGTTTACATATATGCTATGCTGGTTAAGTCTTTGAACGCAGGTGATCATCTTAAACACCTGCGAGAAACCTTTGACATCTTAAGGAAGCACAACATGAAGCTTAACCCCGCTCCTTGTGTCACAAAGGGGGATCGAGGTTAACCCCGATAAAATTAAAGCCATCGAAGACATCCCAGACCAGCTACCAAGTGTGAAAGAGGTTCAAAGGTTAACAGGGAGACTGGCTACTTTGAGCAGATTCATTTCTCGATCTTCAGAAAAATGCCATCATTTCTTTTTACTACTCAAAAATACGAACAACATCGAACGGACTCCAAAATGTCAGTAGGCTTTGAAGGATTTGAAAAGGTATTGGTCAAGTCCTCCATTACTGTCAAAATCGGAGGAAGGTGCACAACTACTGATCTACTTAGCGGTCTCGGAGGTAGTGATAAATGTCGTGTCACGACCCAAATCGAAGGGCTGCGATGGGCACCCGGTACCTTACTCAACTGAGTGCCAACGTAACATATCTTTCATATCACACCATCATGGGTAAATGGGCCAGAAGGGACATCATGAGATAACCAGAATAAAACATAAGGGAGTGCTAGACATAGGACGACCCAACATGATATAGAAACTTATACATTAGACATATGGGCCTATAAGGCCAACATACTTATTTGTATACTCAAAACATAGGCTGACGAGGTGATACAAGTATCCATATACATGACATCCATCTACAAGCCTCTAAGAGTACATAAACAACATAAAGGTCGGGATAGGGCCCTGCCATACTAATCAATACATGTCCAAATCATACTGACCAAATAGGCAACTTCGGAGCAAGTAGAGTGCACCAACACCTTCCGCTAAGCTGATAGCCTACTATGAGGACTGTCAACATGTCTATCGATACCTGCGGGCTTGAAACACAGCGTCCCCAGGCAAAGGGATGTTAGTATGAATAAAGTACCGATTATGTAAGGCAAGAAAGCATAAATAAGAACAATAATGTAAATAGAGATATAAGAGATACAACCTATAACATCTGAGTGCCTCAAAGGGATACTGACATGAAATGCATGATACATATATATACATAAACTTTTAATAACATACACCTATGTGGGCATCATCATCATCATCATCATCATATCATACCCGACCTCGAAGAAGACTCGGTAAAAACGTACCCAACCATTATAAGGCTCGGTAGAATCATACCCGACCACGTGGAGCTCGGTAAAACCCAACTGATCAGTGGTTGCACAATAGGTGCCATACCCGACCAACTATAGCACGACTCGATAAAGTAAAGTAGATACATATATATAATGCATGTTGGACTCGTGGAATCATGTTCTAAACCTTTCGGAGTGACGTATAGTCGTTGCACCTTCTATTAACGTTATGGACATCATATCAATATGAACCTCAATAGAATTCAAGCATCATACATACATGCTTAGAATAACTTTATAAGGAAAGAATAACATGGATAACCTTAGTTGCTAGGAGTAGATCCGTCATGAAATAGTGTATCATTTATGTTCGTTTCACTTTAGATCATGCCAAAAGAAATAAGGAAGTGCCTTAACATACCTTAATCACGTCGAGTCCTTAATACCTTCCAATCAACACTTCAAATAAGTCAACTCAACCTATCATAGCATAAGGAGATTCAAAATCAGTGTTGAGCAAATGCTAAGTCTGTAACTTAAGCTAGCAGCTCGTTTACGTAAATTCGGGCAGCATCTCCCCGGTAACAAATGCCTCCTCCAATATCATAGACCAACAACATCAACCACAGAAATCCAACAACATATAAATATCAATAACAAGACACCATATAACAACAACATGTCACAACTACTTCACGACGAACGACAAGCTCCGATATGAATCCATATAACCCATATCACCCCTTATAGACTTCTTACATTAATATAACATTATCATTAACGTGATAATAAAGTCATTCATCAAAGATTCCATCCTTATACCATACATTTATAACAAAGGAAACAATCCCCAACTCCAACTATCTTCAATTAGAAACTTTATTCACTAGTTCATGTCTAATTCATCTATTTAACTTAATCAATATCAAGATAACCTGAAGCACATGCAAGAACACAATACGCATACATACTACAGTAACTTCAAGTCAAAATCCTAGTTATATTTATCTTACAACAACTCTCAATGGCAATACAACACCATAGAAGTGACTTAAGTTAATCCAAGTATTATCTTGTAGTTTATCATCATATCAACTTAACCAACATACAAGAAAGCTTAAGCATAATTAGTAGGATGTTATAATCACCTTAGATAGTAGCACCAGCTTGAAATTCCAGCCAAATACAACCCACAACTATCCTCAACGATAACCCAACCTCAAAGAGGTGTTGTTCTTCACTAGAATTAACTTTTGATGTTGGAATATGGTGTAATCCATTTGCAAGACTTGAAATAACCTAGGGTTGATATGAAAACCATGGGAGAGTATTTCACAGAACTTAAACCACTTAAAAAAACCTCTCACAAGAGCTGGAACCACCCAAAAATCAACAACAACAAGAAGAACAAGAAACTTACTAGTGCAACGGGATTCCCGACACTTGATTTGTGTTGTTTGCCCTTTGTTTGGGTCTTGGATCATGAGAGAACATTGAGAGAGTGTTTTGAGGTGACTAGGGTCTAAAGAAACTGAAAAATAATGAGTTAAAATGGGGTTGAGGCATCTTATATATATCAATATATCTCAACTGCCTATGTGGGTCCCATAGAGTGCTGCTTGGCGCAATCTCGCGAAAACGCGAATATCTATCTACTTCGATGTTGTATTGATGAAAGGTTTAATGCATTAGAAACTAGACTTGTAGATATTCAATTTAGTAGCTTTATCACCCCGTAATTCCAAGTATACTTGGAGAAAAACTCAGCTACATTTGACCTAATTTTCAGCACATTTATGAATGTAACCTGTGATAACCTTTGCTTACTTTTGTTCCACAACTCTCTTGACGTAAAAACGTAATACACGACTATCATACGACTAATATAACTCATAAAATAACCTTCTTATCATGTTAATCACCCTAGTCTCGCCCCAAAAGTACATGTTATAACATTCCAAACGTGTCGACTTTCGACCGAACTTATTTTCTTTAATTCTTTTAGCATCTAAGCTTTCCAACCCTCTTGGTACTTTTTATTCACGATATTAAATATTTGTATCCTCCAAGGTAACATCATTAACTTACTTTATCTACTTTCAAAGATGATCTCATTTTCGAGCGTACATCAATTGACTTATGTCGTACTCTCACGTACGAAAACATGTGGTGTAACATTATTCTCCCCTTTGGAACATTCATACTCGAATGTTGACTGATTCTTTTATCAGTCTCATAACCATAGCTCTTACGAATGCTTTAATATTGTCCTTGACATCTAGTAAACTATTCTGTAAATAAATCCAAAGGCCAGGGTATTGCCCCTTTTAGGCCTCTTTCTCATACTGTTGTTACCTTCTGTCATGCAGCCTCTATTACTTTGTCCTTATTTGTGTGCCTATGTGACTCTTCTATCATTTTTCCTCCATTTTTTAGCCAATATCTAGGCCTCACCTTGTGAATATATATAGAACTATGACAAGTTGTCCCTTGGTACTTTGTTGAACTTATGACTATTGATATATCTTGTTTCATAGCCTCAATTATCTATCCTTATGGATTTACTACATCTAGGTAGGTCATACTATACCATAGCACTTACTTCAGTTTATTATTACTGAGATATGCTACCCAACTCTAGCTTATTCTCTTGTTGCTTATCCTATATGTATAAATCTAAGTCCTTTAATGCTTCCACATTACTGTTCATCTTAAGAATGACAGCCTAATCTCATCTCATACTTTGGAAATTTTATCCATCTATTAGTGATTCACCTTAATGTTGATCTATAATCTACCACTAATAACTTGAAACCTCTTACGTAATACAATGTCACTAGGGCTCACGTTGCATCGGGGAAAGTTTGAAGTGATTTTCCTGATCCACCGAGGGACGATACTATACTTCAATAACCGTATTTCATAGCGTCCTAACGTGATTCATCTTATGGGGGTATTCTAATGATTCTACTACCAGGGCAACATTTCATCTCTTCTAATTGCTCCTAGTCTTAGACACCTCCAAGTTTGTTTAGGCTATACTAAGATTTTTATAACATACGGATACCATCTGCTTTCTTGTTTGATGGGCTTAATCCCGAGGTCTTACCTATTCTTGTCACCTTCTAACTCACCTTTTCTTATCCTTACTCTCATCTACTAAAAATCTTGTCACTTTACCATACTTTAGCTAGCAAGCTACACATATCTATTTATACTACTCACAACTTTTCTTTAACTTGCTAGCACCATAGATTTCCTTTCGTGCCTTCTCAGTTGTCTTTAAATGTAAGCAATTGCTTCTCCTGGTCGTTTTGCCACTTACTGCATGAATGCTTGGCTTATCTTAGTGCCCACGAATACTGGAATTTCTCATAACTCATATGATCTTAAATATCACTTTTGATTTTTACTTCCCGTTCATTAGCCACGATAAGTGCCACTTTTTTATGGAGTGTATACAATATTGTAGTGAGACTGTTGTTACAAGATCATTTCTTCTTCAAGTTACTATACTTAGGTTGAAGCCTTCTCCCTTATTTCCTCAGCTAGTCTTTCGTGGTAGTACTTAGGGAAGATCCTCTGACTCCTGTAAAGCTGCAACCTTATTATACCGTATACCCGAAGAAATTTTTGATGTTCTCTCTCACCTATAATTATCCTTAGTTACTTATCTCCGCGTCCTTGTGCTCGTAGGGTTGCTTTTGAATTGAATTTTTGACTGTCTTCCCAGTGGCACCGTCTTTTATTTTTGTAACACTTATATGATACCTTTAACAACCCCAACTCCTATTTAAATATTTCTCAAGGATTACGACGTCATATCTACGAGACTGAATTCACTATCTTGGGGTTCACTACGTGTATCTTGCACAATCTGCTGATTTGTCTGTATCCTCTTGTCTAGCCATAATTAGGCTCTTCCGAAATCAACTACTAACTACTTGTTGGTCCATTCTCATATCTATATTCTACATAATCTCTCTTCGATTATGTCCTTTGTCTTAACTTACCCCTCGCAATAGATCCTTATGTATGAAGTGTTCATTTGCACTTATTTATCAATAACATCTAGTGGTGGAACCCTTACTGCCACTTCCCGGCATCGTGGTTGCATAATGTTCTAGAGTCCTATCATATCCGTAGGATCTGAATAAATGATATCTCATTTTTCTTTCGCCTTTCCACCATATTCTTCCTCTACTATTTCATAGTTACCTGAACCACATATCTCCGACTTAATACCATATCACACCATCTTCCCCCCTTAAGGGAGTACTAATATTTAATGCTATAAAGATTTACCTATAAATGTTTTACCGCTTCATCTTTGGTATCTTTTCACATATTCACGGACTCTTACTTGCCTTGTGTTAACCCTTCTATACCAGGGATAACTGAATTTCTTACGCACGAAGGTGACACCCAATGTAACTGGCACACTTAGTCCCTTAAGTTTAACTCTGCACACAGTGCTTGCTTTAGGGAAGCGTCTTCCTGAATGACCTTTAAAAGTTATTTTATTGTTTTCCATTCTATTATTGCTGGAATGCGATCTCTGAAATTATCACAATGTTGATTATTATTAAATCCTCCGGTCCCTAATTCATGTTCGGTTTTATCTTGTTTACTAGACCATACTAATTTCTGTTACTATAGGGGGTCTAACTTAGCCTTGTGGTAATCATGTTTGAGTCGCCAACTCATTTCTCGAAATGAGGATATAACCTTTGGCTTATACTCTTTTATTGTCTCAAAGCCTGTCACCTCTTGTCTTTTCCTTCACTTGACTATAGACTCTGTCATCGTGTCATATTTTGGTTTACTATTATCACCCATTTATCACATCTTACTCATAATACTTCTTTTACTCTCTTCTTATTCTCCTGCTAATATTTTTGTCTATCATCTTATTCTGAAAACTTTAACAAAATATTCTTTCGCTTTTAGCTCCCCTTCCTCCATCTCACTGGCTCTTCGGGACGCCTAACATTCTCTATTTGTTTTACTAGGGGAAGGAGTCATACGAAGGTAAATATTTATCCTTTCTAGGATTTCGCTGCCTATCTCCAGAAATTTCTGAACATACTAGTATTCATATCTGATCGACTATTCTAAAGTGCGCCACCTGGATGTCTCACAAAGAGAACTGATACCATATTTTCACTATCCTCCGGAAATGTTAGCTAATGATAACAATCCATCCACCATTTTGGGTTACTCTAACCCAGATGGATCCTGATATCCCACTCTTCTCTTAAGCTATATCTGTTAGCTCCCATAGGACATAACTAAAGATAGATGTGGCCAATTGTACATACCTCTGTTACTGTTGAAGGTAAATCAGAATACTTATATTTCTTTGCCTGAATTGTAGAAACTGATAATCTTCACTAATTGGGTACCTCGTACTCTTCTTCACCTCGCTTCTTTTATTTGTCGAAACTTGTATCTACCTTTTGATTCTCTCGTTACTTTTTACTATATGAGTGGATAGATATTCATGCCATAGGGATCCTTATAAAGAAGCTTACACATTTTAGTATACTCATGATCTATAGAAGACCTCACATTTACTCATCATAAGCGTGATATAAAATCGAGTTCCTCTGACTCAACTCTTCCACAACCATATTCAATCTCTTACCAACTGTCTTTCTATATGAAGGTACCGTTGTATTATGAATAATAGAATTTAGGAGTTTAATTTCTTACAACTGAGCTCTACCACACGATCTAGAATAAGAAGAAAGAGTGACAGTCCTAAATGCCCTGTAGCCTCCTGCTTATAAGTGTGGTGCATAACACACCCATAAACAAGACTCTACTAGACATGACTTGTGCATAACACACATAAAACTGCTCTGATACCACTTCTGTCACGACCCAAATCGGAGGGCCGCGATAGGTACCTGGTACCTTACTTAAACGAGTACCAATATAACATATCTTTCTTATCATACCATCATGGGTGAATGGTCTAGAAGGTCCATCATGAGATAACCTGAATAAAACAAAAGGGGGTGCTAGACATAGGATGACCCAACATGATATAGAAACTTATAGATGTGACATCCGGGCCTATAAGACCGACATGATCATTTGTATACGCAAAACATACGCCAACGAGGCCATACAAGTATCCATATACATGTCATCAATCTACAAGCCTATAAGAGTACATAAACAACATAAAGGTCGGGACAAGGCTCCACCATACCAATTAATGCATGTCCAAATCATACTGACTAAATAGGCAACTCCGGAGCAAGTGGAGTGCACCAACACCTTCCGCTGAGCTGATAGCCTACTAGGAGGACTGTCAACCTGTCTATCGGTACCTGCGGGCATGAAACGCAGCGTCCCCAGGGAAAAAGGAACGTCAGTACAAATAAAGTACCGAGTATGTAAGGTAAGAAAGAATAAATAAGAACAGTAATGTAAAGAGAGATATAGGAGATACAACCTGCAGCATCTAAGTACCTTTGAGGGATACTGACATGAAATGCATGATACATATGTATTCATAAACTTTTAAAAATATACGCCTTTATGGGCATCGTCATCATCACATCGTACCCGGCTTCGAAGAGGACTCAATAAAAATGTACCCGACCATCATAAGGCTCGGTAGAATCATACCCGGCCACGTAGAGCTCGGTAAAACCCAACTGATCAGTGGTTGCACAATAGGTACCGTACCTGGCCGACTATAGTGCGGCTCGATAGAGTGTATATATATAATGCATGTTGGACTCATGGAATCACATTCTAAACCTTTCAGAGTGACGTATGGTCATTACACCTTCTATTAACGTTATGGACATCATACCATCAATATGAATCTTAATATAATTCAAACAACATACATACATGCTTAGAATAACTTTATAAGGAAAGAACAACATCTACAACCTTAGTTGCTAGGAGTAGATCCGTCATGAAATAGCGTATCGTTTATGTTTGTTTCACTTTAGATCATGCCAAAAGAAATATGGAAGTGCCTTAACATACCTTAACCACATTGAATCCTTAATACCTTCCAAGCAACTCGTCAAACAAGTCAACTCAACCTATCATAGCATAAGGAGATTCAAAATCAGTGTTGAGCAAATACTAAGTCTGTAACTTAAGCTAGCAGCTCGTTTACGTAAATTCGGGCAGTATCTCCCCGGTAACAAATTCCCCTCCAATATCATAGACCAACAACATCAACCACAGAAATCCAGCAACATATAAATATCAATAACAAGACACCATATAACAACAACATGTCACAACTACTTTACGACGAACGACAAGCTCCGATATAAATCCATATAACCCATATCACCCCTTATAGACTTCTTACATTAAATAACAGTATCATTAACGTGATAATAAAGTCATTCATCAAAGATTACATCCTTATACCATATATTTATAACAAAGGAAACAATCCCCAACTCCAACTATCTTCAATTAGCAACTTTATTCACTAGTTCATGTCTAGTTCATCTATTTAACTTAATCAATATCAAGATAACCTGAAGCACATGCAAGAACACAATACACATACCTACTACAGTAACTTCAAGTCAAAATACTAGTTATATTTATCTTACAACAGCTCTCAATAGCAATACAACACCATAGAAATGACTTAAGTTAATCCAAGTATTATCTTGTAGTTTATCATCCTCTCAACTTAACCAACATACAAGAAAGCTTAAGCATAATTAGTAGGATGTTATAATCACCTTAGCTAGTAGCAACAACTTGAAATTCCAGCCAAATACAACCCACAACTATCCTCAATGATAACCCAACCTCAAAGAGGTGTTGTTCTTCACTAGAACTAACTTTTGATGTTGTGGTGTAATCCATTTGCAGGACTTGAAATAACCTAGGGTTGATATGAAAACCATGGAAGAGTATTTTACAGTACTTAAACTACTTAAAACAACCTCCCACACAAGCTAGAACCACCCAAAAATCAGCAACAACAAGAAGAACAAGAAACTTACTAGCGCGATGGGATTCCCGACACTTGATTTGTATTGTTTGCCCATTGTTTGGGTTTTGGATAATGAGAGAACCTTGAGAGAGTGTTTTATATGTCTAGGGTATGAATATACTGAAAAATAATGAGTTAAAATGGGGTTGAGGCATCTTATATATATATATCAACCGCCTTTGTGGGTCCCATAGAGGGCTGCTTGGCAGTCTCGCAAAAATGCGAATATCTCTCTACTCCGATGTCGTATTGACAAACAGTTTAATGCATTAGAATCTAGACTAGTAGATATTCAATTTGGTATGTGCATCACCCCGTAATTCCAAGTATATTTGGAGAAAATCTTAACTATATTTGACCTAATTTTCAGCACATTTATGAATATAACCTGTGATGACCTTTGCCAGCTTTTGTTCCACAACTCGCTTCACTTAAAACATAACACTTGACTATCATACGCCTAAAATAACTTATAACATAAACTCCTTATCATGTTAAGCAGCCTAGTCTCACCCCAAAAGTACATGTTATAACATTCCAAACGTGTCGACTTTCGACGAAACTTATTTTCTTCAATTCGTTTAGCACCTAAGATTTCCAACCCTCTTTGAACTTATTATTCACGATATTTAGTATTTGTAAGCTCCAGGGTAACATGATTAACTTACTTTATGTACTTTCAAAGACGATCTCAATTCCGAGCTTACATCAATTGACTTGCAACGTACTCTCACATACGAAAACATGAGGTGTAATATGTTGTATAGTCCGTGAGGACGAAGGTATGCAATCTCCTATTTATTATGTTAGTAAAGTTTTAACGGGAGCAGAAATTCACTACCCATATTTGGAAAAATTGGCCTTAGCTCTCGTAGTCATCGCTCGAAAAGGTAGGCCTTATTTCCAATATCACCCAAAAGCCTTGGTGACCACTTTTCCCTTGTGGAATATTCTTCACAAACCTAAACTTTCAGGTAGATTGGCCAAGTGGGCCATCTAAATGAGTGAATTTGACATAGACTATAAACCTAGGACTGCCGATTAAGTCACAAGTTTTGGCGGACTTTGTGGCCGATTTCAGTATGGGAATGTTACCTTTGGCTACCAAAGAAGTAGTGATGGTGTCAAAATTGACATCAGAAGTTTGGACCTTGTTCACGGATGAAGCTTCCAATGTGAAGGGGTCTAGGCTCGGCATAGTGCTAACCATGCCCTCGGGGGAAATCCTAAGGCAGGGCATAAGAACTGTTCCTCTGACTAACAATGACGCAGAGTATGAAGCTTTGATTGCAGGATTCGAGCTGGCTTAGGGACTGGACTCCAAGGTCATAGAGATCAAATGCGACATCCAATTGGTAGTGAATCAGGTCTACGGGATCTTTGAATTCAAAGAGGAACGCATGCAACAGTATATAGTGAAAGTCCATGCTCTGCTCGTTCAATTCAGGGAATGGTCAATTGCGCACATCCCGAGGGAGAAAAATGCATATGCATATGCACTAGTCAATTTGGGATTGTTCATGGAAATGAAAGGATCAAACTCTGGTACGGTCGTACAGCTTATGCATTCGGTATTAGACGCAGATAGCTATTACGAGGTAAATGCGACCAATTTAGTCTAGGACTGGAGAAATGAGATCATTGACTATCTCGAGCACAGACAATTGCATGAAGATCCTAAGGCATCTCGGGCACTGCGCACTAAAGCAGCTCGATACAGCTTCAAGGGAGGTCAATTGATTAGAAGATCTTTCCAAGGCCTATTGGCCCGATATCTGGGGGTTTCCGAATCCAACTATGTCATGAGAGAAGTCCATGAAGGGATTTGCGGAAATCACACAAGTGCGGATTCCTTAGTTCTAAAATTAATTAGGATAGGATATTACTGGCCTTGGATGAGCAAGACGCTAAGGCTTATGTATACAAATGTGATAAATGTCAACGCCACGCACCATTGGTACCTCAACCAACAAAAATACTTGTCGCGTCCCTTTTTCTCGCTAAATCAGGTTTCAACACATGAAAACTCTTTTAAGGAAGGTGTTAAAAGAGAAGAGTCGCCACCTAACGAGTTTGAGGTGCGTTAGGGCACCTATTTGTGAATGACTCTGATTTAACCAGTTTGCATCACCAAAGATCGGGTAAGGGATCGAAATTACCTCGAAGAGAAAGTGTTAGGCACTCTTCAAGGTCCACAACTGTGGAGCCCGACCAAACTCGAATTATATAAATTAGTCTATGTGATCAAAGACAAAGAAAACAAAGAGCTTGGGAAGTTCATTATTAAACACAAATAATTGATTTAAAGATAACATGGGGGGAGGGGGGGGGGTCCTAAATTTTTTAGCCTAAAGGATCGCCCCGTGCAACATAAATAATACTTCGTAACTCCCTCAAGATGAGGTGTTACTTTTATTATTCAGCGGGCACAGACTATCATCTCTTGCTACCCGATTACTATCTTTAAGTTGTTACCTAAAGCGCATTAGTTGATTCTAAACCGTGCCTTATGTGTGCACTACCTGTCCCATGCCTATGGTCCAGGAGACGTTTGGACCTCTATTTTGGGTGGTTCTAGACTTAACTTAGGTTGCTCAAAATGAGAAAGCTAGGCGACATACAAAACAAGTTGGACTTCATGTAAAAAACAATTAAGGGCTCAAGTTAGCTTCCACACTTAGACAATAAATGCACACGAACAAATTAGGCATTTGACAATTCCAGAATTTAGACGAGTTAAAGTCATTAAGCCCTATAGACATGGTATCTATGTGACCTTGGAATTCAAACATACATGCAGTTTCAGATGTAAGGTGTTATTTTAGAGGCATGCTTTCTGAATAACTATATATTTCAGGGAATCTGGTATTGCGTACTGATTACTAAAATTATGGATTATAAGTGTTTAAACATTTTGACATGATATCTAGGTGCAGTAGTTGGCAATGATAACCATGGAAGATATTCAGAATTACTTAGTTTGATCCTATAGGCATGATTTCTAACAGTGGCAACGAACAATGTTTGAAAGTTCAATATTAACACTTAAAAGCGAGTGGGATTATCCTATAGGCAGGATTTCTACGATTAGCGATTGAAACTGGTTTTATCTCCTATCGGCATATCTCCTAAGTGAGTAATTATAATAACAACACATTAACTAATTAAGACTCTATAGGCATGATTTCTAAAATGAATATTTGTAGAACTAATATAATCCTATGATCATGGTATCTAGTGAATATGCTGCAATTTAAAGATTGATCATTTTATTTCCTATAGGCATGATATCTCGCAATCATGTAGAAGCAGAATATGTTGAACGAATTGAACATTAAAGTCCTATATGCAGGTTATCTAACACACATAGAAGCAGAATATATTCGAGTAAATTAAACACCTATAGGCAGTGTTGATACCCAATTTTTCCCTTATATATTTTTAAATATACATATATACTTCCAAAATAGTTTATATGCATCACCACTTGATTTTAAGACATATACAAGTATTTTTTATAATTTACTATAATTTAAAGGAGTTTTAAATCAATTTATTCCTATATTTTACTATATAAATATTCGTTAATTGCATCACAAATTATTTTTTATCATTTAATTTTATCATTTATACCTAGATTAGGTTTTAAATACTTTAACATATTTATCATAAATGCATTTGCATTTTTAAAGGCTAGAATTGCACATTTTGCAATAATAGCCCATATATACTTGTAATTGTCATATTCATGCAAAAAATAATGTTTTATATTTTTACAGTGTTAAATAATTGTTGTTAACCATTTTATATGCACAAATAATATTTTTACTATTTTATTTGTCATTTTACAAATTATTGTATTAATTAAAAATGAGTATTTAAAATCTGGCCCCATTTTTAATTTAATTTCGGACCTAAAGCTACCCAAACCAACCCAATTACCCCAGCCCAACTACTTAATACCTAGCCCAATTTTGCCCAGCCCAAATCAAATAATACCCTAACCCAGTACCCCTTTTTACTCGACCCAAATTTCCCCTTTAATCCTGACCGTTGATCTTTCAAGATCAACGACCCTCATTCGTCCGTCCCTTTTTAATTAACCTACCCTCCCCAAACCCTAGCCATTTCTTACCAAACACCGCCCTTAAACTCTCTCCTCTCTTTATCTCTGAAACCCTAACGCCGTCACCTAATTTCCTTCTTCGATTCCAACAGGATATGGAATCCCTTGATGATTTTCTTATCTTTTTGGTCCTATCTCGATACTTGCTACTTGATTATGGTATAACCTAATAGCTTGCCTAACATGGCAAGCCGATTTCCCTATTTTTGGACCAAATCTGGTTTGAATCTTTCTCCTTTCTTCATCTATGTTCATTCTTCATCTTTTCGAGTACGAATCTCCGAGATTTTCTCTAATATTTGTTTACTCTAAAGCTGGGGTTTATATCTTTTAAGATATGTTAATATTTCGTTCTTATTTTTGTTAAAAATTTCATCTATGTTTCCGTATGTCTACCTATGAATATTTTTCGCGATTTTCGTTAAAACGTTTTCCGCCTAATTTATTTTGCCTTAAACTTAGGGCTTAGATCTTTTAAGATCTGTTCTGGTTCTATTTTTGTTGAATAACTTCTATGGTGTTTCTGTGTATCTATCTAAGTGCATCTCTATATGATTTTTCATAGATATTTCTGACTAATTTTTACTTACCCTAAACTTAGAGTTCTCAAATTTTCTTAAATCAGACCAAAATTAGTTTGACTCTTTGATACTTAGTGCTATTCGGTCTATATTCATCTTATGTTATTGCTTTTTGTATATACTGGTACTATAGTTTTCCTTAATACTAGGGTTTAGAACTTTTACTGATTTTTCGATACTCTTTCCTTTCTCATACGTGACTAATATCTTCCTTATTTCTGTTCAATCTACCATGTTTTCTTTACTCATATACCTTATTTTGCTTTGATAGTGATTGTTAATTGATTCCATATGATATTTTCCTTATTCTAAGTGTTACTCGCCTAATTACATACCATTATTCCCTGTTAATTAACTGAACTCTGTACTATTTGTCCTTAAACTAGACTTCAATTGATTCTGTGATTATTTTCTTCCCTTGTTTATGTGTGTTTGATTGCTTCCTTTATTTGTTCACTTAGTTGAACACTATTTAAACCCTTCTCCTTGTCCCATTTAAAACAAGACTGGTACTCTCATACTCTCACTAAAAACTTGGTTCTTTCACTCTGATTTTGTGCTCATTATTTCTGGTTTTGGTTGGCTGAAAGCCAAGGCCAAATTATTCTGGAACTTAACTGTTGTGTCATATTTACTTGCTTTCTTACTTAAATAGTATGCCCTAATCCTTTGTAATTTCATTCTCTATGCTTTGTTCGCCTACCATGTTTTAATTCCAAGTATGATTCTGCCATCATTATGTGATTCTGTGATCTCATCCAACCCTATGAGTGACACTGTTAGTTTAAGATTAACTAGTTTGAATGATGTGAATCCTCTTATAAGTTAACATAATGTCTAAATTTGTTTCATGCACTAGTTGTTATTCTTATACTTGTTTTGAACTTAGTATCCCTATAATATTGTTACCATGAAATTGGTTTATTAATCCTAGCTCTACAGATTTTTGTATGGTTACGTAATTCATGTGTCTGGCCAACTTAACTATTTTGCCTAATTGCTTCTATGATTAAACAATAGTTGTCTTAAATGTCAGCATGCTCCCTAGTATTACTAAGTCTCTCTTCTGAATCAACCTGTTTGAAACTAGGTGCTTTGCAAACTTTGTTGTTTTCTTTCTGAATGCAGTCATGTGTTTTAAACCCTGTTTCTTCTGAAATCAAACTGTTTTAAAACTATATTTTATGTATTGATTTTAAAACCCTCACTCTTAGTCCCTTAGGTTCTCAACCACTCTAGTGTGAGCACTGCTCAGGATCCACATGAGACTCCTGTGAACTCTGACATATTGGAGACTGGTTTTCTAATCTCTTATGAGCTATCTTCTGAATGCATGGTTCTGGTGTGAGTATTGCCCTGGGTCCCTGAGGCCTTTGGGAACTTTGACACACCGAAAACCTGGTTCTAATGTGCTATGGATGAATCACTATGATATGCCTCAAAGTTGTTATGGTTGGAAGGCCTGGTTCCCAGGTTTATTCGGGCCTAATGAAGGCTCCCTATAGTGTCTTATTACTATTGTATAATTCATCTGCTATTCTGGTTTGTAATAACTTTGTAATAACATATTCTGGGGATATCTGAGTAGAAATCCTGCCTATAGGATTTAGTTATGCTATCAATTCTGTTCATTTGGTAAAAACTGTATGAGTTCTATTGTTCTTAGAAAACCGACCTATGAGATTTTCATTGATATTGTTAATTCTGTGTTTGCATATTAGAAGTCCTGCCTATAGGGTTGATACTAAAATGCATATTAGAAGTCCTACTCATAGGATCTTTCAATTCAACAAATGTGCATTAGCAATCATGCCTATAGGACCTTGATGTTTGATTTGATCGATTTTCAGGCAATCTGCATAATTTCTGCCCATACACAACTCGTAGAAATCATGCCTATAGGATGAAAAAATCAGTCTAGAAATCATGCCTATAGGATTTAAATCAATTCAGTAGTAGATACCATGCCTATAGGACTAAAAACAATCTCGAACCTAGAAATCATGCCTATAGGATTTAAGTAAGTACAACAGTTAGAGATCATGCCTATAGGATTCTATAAATTGATTCTGAATACAATCGCCCTTGGCAATCACTTAGGCAATATACTTCTAGGATTTAATAACTCTGGATTTATGATTGTGCTGTATTACTGCCTGAACTGCCCAGATTATGCTGAATAAAAATCAGTAGGCAAATAACAGGTTAACACCCGCCTTAACAAAATTTCCTCTATCTTTCCGCATAGATATCCTGCTTATTGGATTGTTTAAGATCGATAAATATTGTTAGTTAATTGCGTGCATTTGCTGTTTATGTGCGGAGGTTAATGTGAGCCCTTATTTGCTTCATACTTGCAAAATCCTAACATGTTTTGTTTGTCACTTAGTCTTTTACATTTTGAGAAACCTAGGCTTAGTCTAGAACTATCCCAAATAGAGGTCCTAATACCTCCAGGGCCATAGGTAAGGGACGGGTAATGCATAGATAGGGATCGAACTAGAATCAATAAGAGAGTTTTAGGTAAGAACCTAAAGATAGTAATCAGGTAGCAGGAGATGATAGTTTGTGCCAGCTAAATTATATGAGTAACACACCAACACAAGGGAGTTACGAAGTATTATTTATGTTGCACGGGGAGATCCTTTATGCTAAAAAATTTAGACCCCCCATCCCTATTAAATATTCATCTCGCTTCTTTATTAGACTAATTCATAAGTTCGGCCGGGACCCACCGTTGTGGATCTCGAGGGGTGGCTAACACCTTCCCCTCAAGGTAATTTTGAGTCCTTACCCGATCTCTGGTGATACAAACTGGTATAACATGAGCTCTAAGTGAACTAACACACCTTAATCCGTTAGGTGTCGACTCTTTCATTCCCAATTCCCTACCCTCTCAAAAAGGAGTTGCCCCAGAAATGTCGAAACCCGATTTCACTAGAAAAAGGGGGCGCAACAGCATGGCGACTCTACTGGGGACATCTTTAGGCTCTTACTAACGAACTTGTTTGTGAATTAGTCTTTAAGAATGTCTTTATTATTCCGTTAATACTTGTACACCCCTTCCCACTCTATGTGAATTAATTTTCCTATCTTCATTCATTTATGATTTCTCTTCCCTGTTTTATCACTTTCTACTATGGAAACTGACTTGTCTCCTTGTTTTTCTTTCTTAAATGTCTTTACAATTATTAAATACCGCATTTTATCATTATTCATCATGCAAATACTTGACAACATGTTATTTTCTTTTGCATAACTGCACGCTCAACATCATATTCCACTCGTGCGTACTAATACTATAGCGGCGCTTGATGAGTGTCCGCATCTTCCTAAAATCACCCTTTAAATTTGGAAAGGCTTATTTGCGATAAAACTAGTTGATCAGCGGTGCAGTCGACAGTTCCTTGCCTTTCCCTCTCAAGTTGTTCGCTTGAGGGTACCAGTCTAGACTTCTATAGAAACCTTACTCTGATAATAATTGTACATGCATCATGATCAAACCTAGCCTGGGTTAATATGTTGTCCACATAATAACCCTCTAAGAAAGACTTGTCCAAAGTCCATCGAAATTTTCATAATCCTAACGGGCACAACCACGATATGTGTATTTTTTGGAGAGATAAATGCCGACATGCTAATCGTTAATGTGTAAGTAGTCTAATCCGGAGGGGGGAAGAGTCTAACTCTGTTTATTTTTGCAAAAAATGAGGCACAAAGTTCCTAGGTTCGGCATGGTCCGAAGTATACCACAGTTTTTGTTAGATTGGTTGGAAAACCTTTCGCCAAGTGATAAAAATCACGTGAAAAAGGTTATTGAAAATTTCCTTTCCTTATTGGACATCCAACCAAACAACATGCTGATCGAGGCTGCTACTATATTCTGGGTCGGAGAAAGAGTTGTATTCCATTTTGTATAGAAATGACTCCTCTTTTGGAGAAAATAGGAGGATTTCCTGGATTACCATGGGATAATCCCGGTTTACTAGTACTGAAAAACTGCACTACCAGGGGATTTCTGAAGATGATGGGTCTGAGAAAGAATGATGACTTGGAGTGCCTGAAGAAGTCCTACATACCCTTCGACTTCCTCTATGAACGATATGACACAACAAATCTTACTGTATCTTTCATGATGAATTCTTCATCACTTCCCTGGGTTGGACTCATCGTAGGGTTTTTGTATTCATCGTCTGCTTTCTAGTATGATAGTATTTCCAAGCCAAGGGGACAAAATTCACACTAGGTTGGTCATGGTCACCAAAAGCTTTGATGGAGGGAATTGAGAGGCAAACCTATACTATTGTTCCGATGATTGTAGCAAACATATACCGGGCTCTGGATCATTGCAAGAAAGGTTTCAAACATTTTGAGGGTTGTAACTTGCTACTGCAGATTTGGTTGTTAAAACATCTTCAGAGGGGTCAATACCGCCAAGAGTTTCCACGGAGACCATGGAACGATCACATAGCTTTCCACCATCATAAAAGAATGACCGTTATCCCAGACAGATTTGCACAGCCCGAGAATGCTACAGAATGGGCATAGTTATTCAGCAATTTGACCGAGGACTAGGTTTACTGGATGTTCGAGTGGCTCCCTACTACTAAATTCATCATCAGATCCAGGGAAGTTCCGCATTTGGTATTGATTGGGTTAAGGGGAATATCCTATCAGGGTTATGAGACAAGTTGGTAGAAAACAAGTCATGCCACGAGTCTCCAAAATGAGTCATTACAGAGTATATTTTTAGGATGATGCCATTCCATACAAATGTGAGGCCCAGCACATGTGGCATTTGATGATTATCGTGGAAAAGGATACCATCGAGCCAGATCGTTATCACGCCGGTCATGTGTACTTCTACCCATCATGGTTAGAAGATAACATAGCAGGAATGATCGAGCCAAGGATTGGTCAAGGAAACAGAGTCATAGATGAGGTTGCTGAAGCACAAGTGAAGTATGAGAGGCTGCGCAAAAGAGTCCTTGAGTCAGAAGCTAGGAATTTGGAACAACATAAGTTAGATATGGAGTCAATTAACGAGTTGAAGGAAATTGCTACAAGGTTGACAGAAAGGTTGGAATATTTGGAGTAGGGTCTAATGGAACTGGAAGGGAAGATAAGGAAAAGGGTCGTAGACTGTCAAAATGCAGAGGGCAATGAGGGAGGACACCTAGCAAGGGCATACCTACTTCTAGACGTGCACGACATGGGAATCTGATTGACGGAGCCAAGAGCGTCAAATATGGGGAAGGTCCCTCTGGGACCAAGTAGATTAGGTTTATCTGTTTTGAGTCATTTTGGAATTCGAATGTAATAAGGCAGATGCCATTAGCAACTCATTTATTTATCGTCGTTTTTAGGTTTGTCTTATTTATTACATTAATGAAATAAAGCATTTATCAGCACTAAATCTCTCCAATTCTACTTGTCGCTAGGCTTACCTCGGGCATAACGAGGTTCCCAAAATTAGGACGAAAATTTACATTCCCGCAATACGTGTTTAAATATTGCAAATGCTTTTCAGATCCTTATAGGCTTGTTTACCTTTTTGCATTTTTCTTTATTTTGATTATTCCCGTTCCCCAAGGTTGGTTCGCACATACTAGCATCATCAACATATCACACCAGATCTAGAGGCCTTCCATCTCCTCCTTCTCCAAGTAGTCCAAAAGGCAAGGGAAAAGCTAAGATGGATGACATGAGCGGTATCCAGAAAGAAAATGATGCGCATGTGGAAAATGTTGAAACTTCAGACGGTCGGAGTACTCCGGCCCAGAATGATTTGGTCCTATGATTAGAACAGAAAATACTAGAATTACAAGGGGAACTTGAGCAGGTCCGCAACTTGGCAAACCTCTCCCTCACCCTAAACGTCCCAGACATTAATCAACAAAATGCCTAAAACCCAGCACCTCCTCAAAATACACCAAACCAACATCCACAAAAACTCCCGCAGCCCATCAATACGCAACACCTCCCCAAAATCCTAATCCTCCACCAATACCCACTCCTCCTCAACACCAACATCTTCCTACTCAATATCTACAAACCACTTACCATACTCCTCAGAATACCCCACAACCTATCCCCGACCCGCAAAATTCAACTAATGATCACCACTACACTCCAACCCTGGCAACCACCAAAATAATCCCATATACATAGAAACCTTACCCCACTCTACTCAGCCAATCTCGTACACTCCAGAATCTGCCGAGAAACACCTGCTCATTAAGAACATGGCGGAGGAGCTCAAGAAGCTCACAAGCCGAGTCTTGGGTGTTGAAGGAGGCAAAGGAATTGAAGATCTGAATTATGAGGATCTATGCACTTAGCTAGGCGTGAAACTGCCGGAGGGTTACAAACCTCCTAAGTTTGAGATGTTTGATAGAACGGGTGTCCCAAAGGTACATTTGAGAACATATTGTGATAAGCTCGTGGGAGTTGGGAAAGATGAAAGGATTTGCATGAAGCTGTTCATGAGGAGTCTCACTGGAGGCGCCCTATCTTGGTACATAAGTCAAAATCACAAGAAATGGGTCAATTGGGTAAACATGGCATCAGACTTCATGGACCGATTCAGGTTTAACATAGAGAATGCATCGGATGTCTTCTACATATAGAATCTCAAGAAGAAACCAACAGAGACTTTCCGTGAGTATGCTACTCGATGGAGGTCAGAAGTTGCAAAGGTCAGGCCAACACTAGATGAAGAGCAGATGAACAAATTCTTCGTCAGGGCCTAGGATCCACAATACTATGAAAAGTTAATGGGTATCAAAAATCACAAATTCTCTGACATCATCAAACTCGAGGAAAGGATTGAAGAAGGGATCAAGAGTGGGATGGTAACCAATTTTGAGGCATTGCAAGCTACGAACAAAGCATTACAATTAGGGGGTATATCGAAGAAGAAAGAAGTAGGGGACGTGATGGTGGCCCAAGGTCCAAAATATCCACTTACATACCAAACACCTCCACCCACATACCAACCTTCACCTCCCAGATATTCTTAACCTGTCACCGCCTATCACACTTATAACACCCATCCAGATTATTACCATTCACCTCTAACCCGTCAAAACTATCAAAAACCCAGACCCAATTTCGATCGCAGGCCGCCCAGACAATACACCCCTATTGCTGAACCCATCGACCAACTATATGAAAGATTGAAGGCTGCAGGATATGTTACCCCTATTCCTGCTATTGCCATGGAAAACTCCTCCCAGTGGGTCAACCCAAACAAAACATATGCGTACCATTCTGGCATGAAAGGGCATACTATTGATGAATGCCACACTATGAAAGACAAGATTTAAACCCTGATTAATACCAAAGTCATACAAGCAAAGGAAGCCGCACCAAATATCCACAACACTCCCCTCCCAGATCATAGGGGTGAAGGAGTAAATGTGATAAAAACTGATGAAGAATGGGATCCTGAAGGGTCGATTGGGCTTATTCGGGAAGGTGATGACCCTAAAACTGCAGCCACACTCACTCCTATTGTGGTACAGGTACAGCCACTGGTCGAAGTTGAAGTAGCCACATCACTCCCCTTTGAAATTGAAGTAACAACACCTGCAACTACACCTACTCCATTTGAAGTAGAAGTATCCACACCCTTCATTGTGATGGTAGCATCCGCACCACTTTTCAAGTCCAATGCCATACCTTGGGATTACGTTGCCGAAGCTAGGAGAAAAGGAAAAGCAAAAATGGAAGAATACGGTGCTGCACAGGGGATGACCAGAACTTGAAGGATCTATACACCCAAAAATTTGGGAGGAAGCTACTACCAAGCAACCCGTCATTGAAACTGGTCCAGATGATCTCTGGAGGAAAGTATAGGCAAGATAATACTTTGTCGTCGATCATCTGAACAAGACTCCTGGCCAGATATCCATCATGTCATTGCTGCAAAATTCTGAGGCACATAAGAATGCTCTGATGAAGGTGTTGAATGAAGCTTATGTGCCTAACAACATCACCAATGAGAGATGGCCAACATGGTAGGGCAAGTACTAGAAAGCCACAAGATCACCTTCCACGAAGATGAATTACCACCTGAAGGACTAAGTCACAACAGAGCACTACACATCACAGTACAGTTTGAGGACAAATTCATTGCTAGAGTCTTAATAGATAGGGGTTCAAGCCTCAACATTTGTCCATTGACTACTCTGAAAAGGTTTGGTAAGGATTTCCATGAGATACGAGCAGGAAGTGTGAATGTGAAGGCATTTGATGGGTCTCAAAGGGCCAAAATTGGGGAAACTAACCTTTGTTTGCCTATGGGCCCGACTTGATTTGATGTTGAGTTTCAGGTATTAGACATATCTACTACGTACAATCTTTTACTGGGATGACCTTGGATACATGCCGCTAGAGTTTTGGCTTTTACGCTACACCAGGCTGTGAAGTTTGAATGGAACCATCAGGAGGTAATCATTCACGGAGATGGAAGTAATCCCATTTAAACCAGTCAAACTGTCCCGGTTGTCGAGAATAAAAGAAAGCTGGGTGGAGAAACTTATCATCGCATCAAGCGTGTCAATGCAATTGAGAAAGATAAATGGTGGAGTAGCAAAATAGAAATCATACTGGCGTGGTCAAGGTATGAACCCAGCAAAGGGCTTGGGAAGAAACTCCAGGGCATTACTAACCAATACAGTTGAAATGTCATGGTAAAAATTTTGGGCTCGGATATCCGTATACATAGAAAGAATATGATGATTGGTTGTCACCATAACGTGGTCCCTATTACCCTCTTGAGCAGCCAGTGCCGCATCTGAGTTAGACCTTTCATCATGCCGATACAATATGGGGATCTGAAGAAGAGGAAGCTTTGGCTGGGCTAAGCAACCTATTTCTAGAAGACGAAGACATGGATGTGATAGTTGAAGAGGAGGAGTAGGAGGAAGACCTTACCATTCAGGCGGTGGAGAGTGGAGCATTTCTCAAGAACTGGACCACCACGCCATCAAGGGCCAGATGAGTCTCGGGGTAGCATGGCTACTAATGCTATTTGAAAAAAAAGTCTTATTGAGCATTTAGTTTTTTTAAATATCTTCCTTTCAGTATTTTATTTTTTTGGAGTCATTCAGATGATATTTTGTTTAACATTTCAGCATTTATCAAATAATTTGATGTTTTATTATCGTTATCTTTCATATCTTTCTTCTACAACATTACTATTTCTCACCTTGATGAACCAACGACTATGACATGTAATGAGACAATGCAACATAAGGATAGTGACTCGGAAGAAGAGGATGAGATACCTAAGGAAGTTATCAGAGAAGTTGAGAATTTTGAGAACAAACCTAAGTCCAACCTGGACGAAACTGAGGCAATCAATTTGGGAGATTCTGAAACCATCAAAGAGACTCGCAAATTTTGTCAAGGATCGTATTATTTGTCAGTTCGGGGTTCCCGAGTCCATCATCACTGATAATGCTGCCAATCGCAACAATGATCTGATGAAAGCCATGTGTGAAACTTTTAAAATCAAGCACAAAAATTCCACACCATACAAGCCTCAAATGAATGGAGTCGTGGAAACTGCCAACAAGAACATCAAGAAGATACTGAGGAAAATGGTAGAAAGTTACAAGCAATGGCACGAGAAGTTACCATTCGCCTTATTGGGATACCGTACCACAGTCCGCACATCAACTGGGGCAACTCCCTATTTGCTGGTTTACGCTACCGAACCTGTCATGTCCGCCGAGGTAGGAATTCCTTCTTTAAAGATCATACAAGAAGCTAAACTCAGTGATGCAGAATGGATAAGGAGCCGCTATGAGCAACTAGCCCTCATAGATGGAAAAAGAATTAATGTAGTGTGTCATGGTCAGCTTTATCAGAACAAAATGTCTAGAGCCTTCAACAAAAGGGTCAGACCAAGACAATTCACACCAGGGCAGCTGGTGCTGAAGCGAATCTTTCCACATCAAGATGAAGCCAAAGAAAAGCTTTCACCCAATTGGCAAGGGTCGTATATGGTTCATAGGGTACTAACAGGAGGAGCACTCATAATTTCAGAGATGGACGGAGAAGTTTGGCCAAAACCTATCAATTCAGATGCAGTCAAAAGATACTATGTTTAGATTATTTACATTCCTTTATTTGATGTAACAAAACTACGGTTAACCTGATTCTCGTTTAAGAGAGGATACGTAGGAAGCCCTGTGGGTTCGGTCACATCTTAATAAAATCCTCATCTTCCCAGAACTAGAAACTGGAGCAAAATTTTGAGGAGGACCCTCAGAATTCCGGAGCAAGTCCAGCCGACATCATCATGTGTAAGATAGTCAGAAATCGGTAAAGTAATTGGGGCACTTCTCAAAATTTTGGAACGGATCCAACAAACTTCGTCACATGTAGAATAGCCGAAGGATCACTTACTAAACCGGGGTAGAATTTTGAGGAGGACCCTCAAAATTCTAACGCAAAGAAGCTGCAATGTCTCTAAAAGTGTTGCAGTCATTAGTTCATCTAATTTACTTGATATTATATACCACTATGTTTTCTAAAATGATTCTATTTCATCAATAAGTGCATATTTTTTTGAAAACTTTATTTCTATGGCAGCCAGGTGTTACCAAGGTAACTCGAACAGGGTCTCCAGAGCAAAGCAAAGCAAAGCAAGCAGACAAAGGCACGAACCAACCTCCCCCACAAAACTCACAATTTTTCTTTGAATGCAGGGACAAAGAATAACCACAAGTACGTGCGCCTTAAAATCATTACCTACATAACAACCAGACCGCCAAGCGCAAATATATCTCCAGCTAAGAAATATTCTACTCCTATTTGCTATTTGCCCATTTCATGAGACTAAGCCCTGTCTCAAATCTTGCATGAGGCTAAACCCTGCCTCTTCACTTGCATAAGGCTAAGTATTGCCTTCTCTTTGCATGACACTAAGCCCTGTCTCAAATTTTGCACGAGGCTAAGCCCTGCCTCCCCATTTGCATAAGGCTAAGCATTGCCTTCTCTTTGCATGAGACTAAGCATTGTCTCCCCAATCGCATAAGGCTAAGCATAAAATTCTCTTTTCATGAGACTAAGCCTTGTCTCAAATCTTGCATGAGGCTAAGCCCTACCTCCCTATTTGCATAAGGCTAAGCATTGTCTTCTCTTTGCATGAGACTAAGCATTGTCTCCTCAATTGCTTAAGGCTAAGCATTGCCTTCTCTTTGCATGAGACTGAGCCTTGTCTCAAATTTTGTATTTTCCTCCCTATTTCCATAAGGCTAAGCATTGCCTTTTCTTTGCATGAGACTAAGCCTTATCTCAAATCTTGAATGAGGCTAAGCCCTGCCTCACTATTTGCATAAGGTTAAGCATTGCCTTCTCTTTGTATGAGACTAAGCATTGTCTCCCCAATTGCATAAGGCTAAGCATTACCTTCTCTTTGTATAAGACTGGGCCTTGTCTCAAATCTAGAATGAGGCTAAGCCCTACCTCCTCAACTGCATAAGGCTAAGCACTTCCTTCTATTGCATGAGACTAAGCCATGTCTCCTCTTCCTGTGTAAGGCTAAACTCTGTGTATATGGTAAAATTGGAGGGTCCAATTTTCCATCGTTACGACATCTCGAAGGCTCAAAACCACGGTCGAGTTTCATCCCTCGGGGGACATCGATGATCGACCTCGGAGCAGTATAGACCGACGAATATAGAGAGAAAGTTGGGAGTTCCTGAGGTACACAACTAGGGCTGACAAAGTCTAGTGAGCTAAATTCAGACCCGAATCATGGCGTCAACTAGCTGTCCCATCCCCATATCTTTGTAATAAATGCACTTGTACTATGTTGGGATTCCTCCTCATATATAAAGGGGATCCTTGTCATTTTTTAAATATCTGTTGCTCAATACCAAACACATAAGAACACTCTCTCTGCTCTCTAACACATTATCTTGATCTCCTTACTCCATGTATTGCTTATATTTATTGTGTTCTATTTATTATTTATCATTTATTGCTTATTATTGGCCATAAAGGGCCGCCATTGATTTATTATAACTGTTAGTTGCCCCTCGATAGCTCCCAACCGAGCTTCAGACTCGACCCCAAGGCCCTCGAATAGGCAAGCTCGAGGCTCCGATTATTGATCATTCGGTTTGGTTATCACCTTGCTTTCAAGCTCTTATCTCGTTTCTAAGTCTTTCACATAGCACCAACTGTTTAACAACTAGCATAAAAATAGATCACGTATTTTTAGAACCACTAAATCAAATTTAATTGTTATTACCATTTTCACGATAAACAGTTTGGCGCCCACCGTGGGGCTAAAAATAATAGTGATTATTTTCTTGATGGTTTTACTACACAACACAAGTTATTTTTCACACTTTTTCTTGCCCAAGATTTTTGATTTCAGGTCAAAATGTTTGACTCAGTAAACAATAATCTCGAGAACCATGGAGAGAATGGTGTGGATGTTCCAGGTGTTGGTGTGCCACCACGAAACCCTGAAAACGCACCAGATTCAATTCCCGTGGATGCAGTCTCACGCGATGCTAAACACATCGATGTAAGCTCCCACACTAACATGAGCATGCACCAAGGAGAGCAACAAGAAGCTCAAGAAACCCCGGCTCAGGAAAAATGGGAGGTTAGCCTTCATGTTGTTTTTGAAATATTGCAGGCACAACCGCTAGCGATTGCTCAACTGCAAAGCCACCAGAAAACTCCCAGCACGGTAGTGCCGGGGACGGCTCCCCCAGCCGAGCAGGCGCCAGAGAGATCAAACAACAATGGGTCGGCAGCCTACCTCGTCATCGTAAAGATGCTCAAGGACCTCACAAAGAGGATCGAATCGGGCGAGAAGAAGATAGAAGCCAACGACAAAAAGGTCGAGACCTACAACTCCAGGTTCGACCAAATTCAGGCGCACCCCTGATCCTGAAAGGTGTGGATTCAAAGAAGTTTATACAAAGGCCGTTCCCAGAGGAAGCGGCTCCAAAACCCATTACAAAGAAGTTCAGAATGCCAGACCTTCCGAAATACAATGGAACCTCTGACCCCAATGAGCACGTTACTGCTTACACTTGTGCAGTGAAGGGCAATGACCTAAAGGATGACGAGATCAAGTCCGTCTTGCTAAAGAAGTTCGGGGAAACACTTTCGAAAGGGGACATGATGTGGTATCACAACCTAGCTCCTAACTCTATAGACTCATTTTCCATGCTGGCAAATTCTTTCATAGAGGCACATGCCGGTACTATCAAAGTAGCAACAAGGAAATCCAACGTCTTCAAGATCAAGCAGAGGGAGAACAAGATGCTGTGAGAGTTCGTATCTCGCTTTCAAATGGAACGAATGGAACTACCACCAGTCTCCGACGACTGGACAGTACGGGCCTTCACTCAAGGTCTGAATGAACGAAGCTCGGTGGCTTCGAAGCAGCTGAAACAAAATCTGGTTGAATGACGTTCACAAACGATATCAATCAAAAATTAGGGTCGAGGATGACCAACTGGGAGCCCCCTCGATCTCGGTATACCCAAGCAGACTTCTGGCAAAGGAGCCAAAGCCTAACAAATAAAGGTACCGGCCATACACCAACGACAGGAGAAACGCCCCGAGGCATAACATACCCTGCAATGACCAAAGGATGTACCGAGGCCAGAATTTTCGGGCACTCGTCAATAGAGCCAGATTTGATAGGCACACAGGGCCAACGGAGGCAACTCGCTTGTCAGAATACAACTTCAATATCGATATATCAGACATCGTGTTTACCATCAGTAAAATCAGATATGCCAGGTAGCCTAGGCCTGTGCAATCAGACCCTTCGCAAAGAAATCATAACTTAGTGTGTGAATTCCACAACATGCACGGTCACAGGATCGAGGATTGCCATCAAATCCGAGAAGATGTAGCCAGACTACTCAGTAAAGGTCACCTTTGAGAGTTCCTCAGTGATCGGGCCAAAAATCAATTCCGGGAAAGAGAGTTAGCCAAGAAGAACGAAACGAATGAGCCACAACATGTCATCTATGTGATCTTGGGAGGCATCGATGCCCCACATGAGCCCATGATGAGAAAAACAAAAATATCCATCACCAGAGAAAAGCAAACTCGGGGATACATACCCGAGGATGCTCTAACATTCAACGACGAGGACATCGAGACCTTGTCTCAGCCTCACAACGACGCACTGGTAATCTCTTTTCTCGTAAATACATTTCAAATTAAACGTGTACTTGTGGATCCAGGTAGCTCGGACAACATTATCAGGTCGAGGGTAGTAGAGCAGCTCGTACTGCTTGACCAAATCGTACCCACCTCTCGAGTGCTCAACGGATTCAACATGGCGAGCGAAACAATGAAAGGGGAAATTACCCTCCCAGTCAACGTGGACGGCACAACCCAACATGCCAAATTCCATGTCATCGAGGGAGACATGAGGTACAACGCCTTGCTTGGAAGGCCATGGATGCACTGCATGAGAGTAGTACCATCCACCCTTTATCAAATGATGAAATTCCCGGCGAAGGATGGGATTAAGACCGTCTACGGGGAACAGCAGGCGGCGAGAGAAATGTTCATGGTGCACGATGTGGCCCCAACACCGATACCTCCACCTTCAAAAGAGCCAAAGGATAAGCAAATAGTAAAATAGCGATAACAAGCTACACTCTCAACTATTCCCGACTAAACAAAGCAGGGGACCGTGTCACGTCCTCATCACAAGTGACTAAAACATATCAGGGCTCGAAACATCCCTGACACATTCTACACTAAGGTATAACCGTCTCCTTTCTCTTTCAGTTACATTCTACATTGACCTGAGTGCAAGTATCCGATCAAAATGGCCAAAGCACTCTCCAACTCGAAGGCCTTAGGTTTCAAAAGCATGCGTTGCACTCTTTTCCTTTGACCAGGTTTTTATCCCAAAAAGGGTTTACTGGCAAGGTTTTAATGGGGCAACATCCATATGCTACCTAAGGAAGACTCAACAAGTATTCAAGGCTTCTCTTGCAATCAACCTCGAACACTTGGGGGCATCCCCCGGAAGGTCACCTACTCGGAGAAGCCAAACGGTCGAACGAATCATGTTCGCATAGAACAACCAAGCCCCTAACAGCAAAAACATGTATACTTATACCAAGTAATGAAAGGAAATCGACATTTTTTTCAAAAACGGCTCCTTTATCAATAAACATCCCGAACACTCGGGGACTAGCGTCAACAACTCACAATAATGCAGCCCCCGGGTCGGAGCTTCGAGCTCGTAAGCCCTCAATGGGGAAACAACAAGAGCACAAAATAGCTCCAGAGCCAAAAAATGTCCCGAACACTCGGGGACTGGCGTTGAAAACTCAATGCCACATGACCTCCAGGTCAAAAATTCTGAAATCGTAAGCCCTCAATGAGGCAATACCAAGTTTACAAGTAATGGCTCCCGGGTCAAGAAACTCTCAACGACTCAGGGACTGCCGTCAATCGCCATCTCCATCAACTTATCAAAGCCCAAGGCCATAAGACCACATGCGGGCAGCCTCGGTCTCATAAGACTTGTACAAGGCAACAACAAAATCTGTAAGACATCAAGCAAGGCATGAACCACACATGTACCAAGTGACAATATCTGTAAGACCTCAAGCAAGGTATGAACCACACTTGTACCAAGTGACAATATCTATAAGACCTTAAGCAAGGCATGAACCATACTTGTACCAAGTATCAAAAACTATAAGACCTCAAAGGCATGTAAAACTTGCAAGACCTTACTAAAGGCATAAACCCGTTCTCAAAGTTTAGGCTATATATCGAACTTGTAAGACCCCTAAAAAGGAATACCCTCGATATAGATGCCGAAACTACTTCACTCGGGACTTAAAGGCTCCGGCCAAACATGAATAACTACGGTCACAAGGTTGTACCAGCCAAACTAATGCGACTCGGGGATGCCCAACCGTCGCTATAAATCACAGGCTTTCAATTACTTGAAATATACTTCGGAAGAATCGGTTAAACAGGCTACCCTCGACATAGGCAAAAGAGCTTCGGCCATGTCAGCTCCTAAATACTGGCTTCAAGATACTCAGCCTCCGAGCCAAACCTCCCAAGGTGCTCGATCATCGCCATATAACGACTCACAATCGAGGTTTTTTATTAAATCGTCGAAGAGTTAGGCAAACATTATTCAAAAAGTCCTTAACGAGGAAAAAATAAAGCCTATATTAGAGGTCGCATCGACCCAAGACGTAAGAGCCACTGTCGCCAGCCCATATAAAAGTTCGCATTGACCCAAGGTGTAAGAGCCACTATCACTAGCCCACATAAAAGGTTGCATTGACCCAAGGCGTAAGAGCCATTGTCGCCAGCCCACATAAAAGGTCGCATCGACCCAAGGCATAAGAACCATTATCTCCAGCCCACACAAAAGGTCACAACGACCCAAATGCATAAGAGCCAATGTCGCCAGCATATGCAAAAGGTCGTACAGACCCAATGCGTAAGAGCCTAAGGGCCAGCTCCAAATTCAAAAACTTGAGGGTCGAATAAGCTCGAGTCGATACCCAACTAGGAGACTGAACCTAAAATAGTTAACTAAATATGCCTAAAAGCACAAGCATAAGAGCTCAAACGCCGGCTTACATTGAAAGGTTGCATCGACCAAGTGCGTAAAAGCCTACGGGCCAGCCTAATGAGCCCCTGGTCCATACCACGAATCTAAGGATTCCTCTAAACTTAAAGACCAGTTCATCTGGCTAAAATCGAGGCAAATAGGAATGCAGGAGAAACAAAACCGTGAGGTTTCCTCTTTATACATACATGCGAAAAAAATACAAGCTCCATTTACAACATACTTTGAAAGTACTATGTACAAAATCAGAAAAGGAAATCTACATCCCCCTTGGGGACTATGGCCCATCGGCCTCATCCTCGATATCCTCGGCGTCAGACAGAAGTGACTTAGCGCCACGTTCGTCTGCCTCACCCGCTTCACCTCTTCTGAGAGGTCAAAGCCCCTCGCATGAATCTCCTCGAAGGTTTCCCTACGAGACTTGCACCGAGCATATTCCTTGCTCCTGCCCTCACGATCAAGAGTCCTTCTCAGCTCAGTTTGAGCATCGGCAGTGTCCTTCAAATAGACCGCCACTTTCTGGTCAGCCTTAGTTCTGCTCATTGCAGCTTTAGCCCGAGCGTCCACAACCTCGGCCTTTATCTTCAAAATCTCAAACTCGAGCTTCGTAATCATATATGTTCAAACCAAGCTATTATCACGAGCTAAGCGAAGTTGAACCTCAAGGGCAAAAGCTTTATCTAGAGCACCCTTCTCCGCCAAAGCCTGAATGTCCGTGTGAGCCTTTAACTCATCATTCTCGCGCCTGGCTCGGCCAACATCATTCCGAAGGCACTCTAGATCCTCCATCCTTTTTTGCAACTGAAATAAATGAAACATGAGTCTCAGGAGCTAGAAGAAGGAACACACACTCCCTCGGAACAAAAATTACATGTCCCTTCAGGTAGCTCTCATAATTCAAGCTCCGACTCACCTCATACCGTAAGCATGCCAACTCGACTTCCCTTTCGTCGCAAAGGAGACTAAGGTATTTCTCCCCATCCAAGGCCTTCCGCAGCCTGGCTTCACGGCAAAGCAGCTCAGACTTAAGCTTGTCAAAGGCCTTTAAAAGAAAACTCAATAAGAAAGGGAAGACGCGAAACTCAAAGGGCCTGTGCCAAAAATCACCAGAGAATGAAGCCGCTAAGCTTCCTTGAAGGTCCAGCGCACATCTGCTAGTATGTCTCCCTCATCCCCAGAAGAGCCGACCTAGATTTGGATACGATCTCTCGGTGTATACGATCCCGAGTTTTGAGTATCCCTCGAAGTACCTTTGACGGAAAAAGAAGACGGCAATGGAGGAGAAACTGCCTTTCCAATACCAGAAATCATGGGTGAAGTAGGCTCAGTCAATACATCCTCTCCAAGCCCCCAGTTTGGGTTCGTTTTGCTTTGAGCACCGTCGCCCTGCAAAGGCATTTCTTGCTTGTTGTTATCATTCTTTAGCCCGGAATCTGGCAATCTTTCTCCCTCTCCTAAAGGGTATGACCTCGATTTGAGGGACTCCCCAATTCCTATGATGACAAAGTTAGTACGCAGAAAGAAAAAGCACCTTTCCGAGAGAAAAGGGGGGAGCGAATCACATAGAACCTACCGTGGTGTTTTGCCTCCTACCTATCATTAGATAAAGCTCGCCACTAACACTCATTGTAAGTCGAGTGGGTCGCCAACTTCCGAACCCAATCTTTCAGATCGGGAACCTCGCCCGGCATCCACGAAATCGCTGTAGAAAATGAAAAGAAGGTGCATTTACAAAGCCAGCCTTCACCATAAACAAAACTAAGAAGGCACGAATGTACCACTTACGTGTAAAATTCCATTCCTCATGAAATGGCAGAAACTCCACTAGAATAATATCGACATTCAATATCCGAACAAATCAGCTCATCCACCCCCGATTTCCATCTTTTTCGTTGTCAACAATGAAAGGCATAGTGGATCAGTATCGCAGGGTCAGTAGGCCTCAATTATAAAAAGGTCGATATAGCCTGATGAGGTGAAATAGTGAATTCAAGACCTGCGTCTTCGGCAAAGAACCTCATCATCAATACTATCCGCCAAAATGACCGGTGAATCTACACCAAGATAACCTGGTACTTTCGATAGAAGTCGAGCACAACCCCATCAACGGGGCCCATCGTAAAGGGGTACATGTATACATTCAAAAATCCCTCGGCATGGTCCATGTAGCTCTCCTCCAGGGAAAGTACCCCTAATGCTACCTTTTCTCCCCCATCCACAAGCCTTCCTCACTAACTCAAGGTGCTCCTCCCCTATTAAAGAAATGAACTTCGAAGCATATTTCCGATAACCTCAAATGTTGGGGGTCTTTTTTGATGGGAGATTCCCTCCCAAAACAAAGTGCCCAGAGGTAGAGCTCCCTCCTATCGTGCCCCCTTTTTCCTCCGCAGGGAAAGTTCGGGTTTCGACATTCATGGGGGAAATAACTTGTTTCCTTTTGGGAATTAGGTATTTGAAGAGTCGACACCTAACGGATTATAGTGCGTTAGGGCACCCAGAGTGATTAACTCTTGGATTGGTTTGCATTCCAGAGATTTAGGGTAAGGACTTGAAATAACCTTGAGGGGAAGGTGTTAGGCACCCCTATCGGTCCACAATAGTGGGTCCCGATCGAACTTATACTTATGAACTAGTCCTTTAACACATAATTACAAATAAGAGCAGGTCTGGACATTACATGACTCAAACAATGAGACAAAGGAAAGACTTGAAAAAATTGTGTTCATATAGAAAAAATATAAGCCAAAAGGGTTTTGGGAAGGAGGGGTCCTAGGTTGGTTAGCCTATAGGATTACCCCACACAATATCCGGTAAACACTCCTCAATGATGGGCTACACGTGACATTAGCGTGTAGGCATCATATCCTATTCTACCCAAATCCCTCCCCTTGGTCATAGCCTAAAGCGTTCTATTAACCTTGACAATGTCCTATGCGTGCACTACCCGTCCCTTCCTCGTGGCCCTGAAGGTATTTTAGGACCTCTAAATCTGAGCAGTTCTAGACAACCCCTAAGGTGCTTGAAAAGGAAAAAATTCTAGGTGACAGGCAAGAACACATAGGACTTAATAGATAAATGCAGAAAGAAGCAGTTAAGAGGCCCAGATTTACCTCCACAAGTAATGCACATAAGCAGCACGTCTCAAACACAAACATGAGCAGTTTTTATTAGAGAAAAGACCTAAACAGGATATCTAAGTGGATGTCAATGAACAGAAATATGCAACTTTGTATTTTATAAACTCGATAGTAAGGTCCTAATCAGTTTTCCTACTGATTTTAAACCTATAAGTCGTTAAGCAGTAAACACAAACAAAAACAGTTCTCCAATTTTTATTAGATTGATTACCTAAGGCTTGCCTAGGCGTAGGATAATGCACAACAGTTACCAGAATTATTAAAATAGTTTAGAAGTTATTTTACCTAAAGTATGTTGTTCTAAGTGTTGCAAACATACAGAGATTGTGACCAGTTTTACTTAAACGGGATAAATGTGATATTGTTTCCTAAAACAGGGTATCTAACATGCACATATAAAATGCAGAATGATTTCAGGATATGCAGAATTCCTAAAGCATGATTTCTAAATGCCCAGAAAGTTACAACATGATTTGAGGATGTGCAGGAGCAACAGTTTTATGTTAATGCTGCTATTTAGACTAAAGCAGGATTTCTAAGTGATAAAAATACCGTCAAATGAGATGCTGAAATAGTAAACCTAAGAACATAATATCTAATGCATGACATGCTTGGAATGTATTGGTCCTAAACATGGATTCTAATGCACATATAGGAAATGTAAACCCAAAGCATGGTTTCTACGCATTGATATTGGTAACATATATGACTACCCTCCCCTTTTCACTAGCCAACCCCAATATTCGTTTACAATAATTATTACAAACCAATATTGAAATGAATTACATAGATAAAGAAAAATAAGAAGTTGCACTATAGGGAGCCTGAAACATGCCCAGATTTCCAGAACCTCAAATGCCCAGATTGTTTCATAGCCTTTCTCATATCCGGGTGTGTCAGAGTTTCCTAAGGACCTCAAGGGATTCCGGGCAGTGCTCACACCCAGATTTCACAACCATAACTGAGTAAATGCAGTGTAGAAGAGCCAACTCCAATGCATCAGAGTTTAGAGGGATCCAGTCACACATTGGAGAGGTCAAAACATAAGGACCTAAAGTAGTGTGAAAGTGCTTGACATAGTTTTGAAAAGGTTTGAATGAAAATAATGTTGAAAGAGACTCGGTTGAAATAGTTTTATATAATAAAGAGAGTTGCTCAGTAAAATAGTTTTTTGACAAGAGTTGTGGAATCAAATAAACAACAGACCCAACACAGAACCAAAACAGGTTCTGCAACATTCAAAGAACATCCTTCACACAGGGGTAATGGGAATTAGGGACATATAAAGCATATGTAGTGAACATATAATAAAAAGAAGTGCACATAGCTACAGAATTAGAAGTATTCCAGGGGTGTTCATGGGAATGGGGTACAACATGAACTTCAGAATTAACACAGAACCAAGTAACTTAAGGTACAAATTGTTTTGCCAAAGAAAGGTTCATACTAAAACTAGATAAACATAAAAGAAACATATTGTTTTTGAAACTTGAATTGAAATTAGAACATACCACTAAAGAAGATAGTAAACACAAAGTGGAGGACAAGAGGGCACAATAATTAGCCTTGGCTCACAGTCGGCTAATTCAAGATAGTAGCAAGTAGCAAAGAAAGAAAGCAGAAAGCTTTGAGAGTGAGAGATAGTTTTTTGAACCAATGTGTTCGAGTGTTTGTGTTAATGAGAGAGTATGTATATATAGTTTGAAACTAGGTAGAATAATAAGGTAAGAGTCAAAGTCAAGCAGTAATTATGCGGACTCAGAATCAATCAGTATAAAATCAATGTAAGTACTCCTCAATTAAGGGAGTTAACTTTAAACGATAAAGATAAATAAGGAAAGAGATCACATAAGACTGGAACATAGCACATAAGGAAATAGTTTCAGGCATAGTAAGTATAGAACAAGTAATTAGGCTAGGTTCAGAAAATCTAATTAAGAAAATTACTTAAGAATCGATTGACAACATAGTCGACCAAAAAATAAGGCAAGAAAATATATTAGAGGTTGAAAATCAGTAAGAAAATTATCACAAGAGATTAGTGAAAGGTATCAATTACAGGAAATTAGGGATTCAATCAGGAGTAGTACTGATTAAGGGGAGATTACCACAAGTCTCTATGCATACACGGAATAAACACATAATAGGCAAGAAGAGGCAAAAAATCAGAAACCCTAATGAACACAATAGTAAAAATACATAGAATCAAGGATTCAACTAGAAAAAATAGTAATAATTAGAGGAATTGACAGAATAAACATAATATAAGAGGAAGAAGCAAAAATCAGAAACCCTAATGAACATAATAGGGTAAAATTATAGAAACACAGAACGTTCATGAGAAACAAGCACACTTACGAATCAAATCATCAGAGACAGACTCAGAACACAGGATTAGAACCAAGGGACTTAGGGTTTTAACATAATAAATGAGATAAAAGGGGAAAAACATGAATAAACGTTTAAACATAGTGAAAATCATAGATTAATACTTAAATCAGAAGGAAAAGCCATTTTGAAAAAGGGTTAAGAAACCCTAGTTTGAAGATGAAAAGGCATTTTGAAAAATCAGAGAGATTTTTAAGAAAACAGTAAAGATAACTCAAAATATAGTCAGATCTGTGGTAGATATGAAGAGTCAAGAGATGAGTTAGGGTTTCAGAGAGAGATAACCTAGAGATAAAGAGATTCCGACTTAGAACCATGGATCTAGCCGGAAAATATAAAGATCTTACTCGGACGGCCAAGGGTGGCCTGAGAACGGCATGAAAAAGCCATAGGTGTGAGTTGAATAGCCTCTGGTCCCCTTGAGGACCTCAAGGTAGTAATAATCCGATATGGGGGGAGCCACGGAGGCTAGGGGTGGTGGTGGAACCACCATTGTTACCGGCGAGCCAATGGCCGGTGAGAGGAAAGTAGGGTTTAGTAGAGAGAGCTTGAGAGAGATGAGAGGATGTAATGGTGGAACAAAAGAGAGAATGAGATAATGGGAATGTGGGCTTAGGGGGTAGTCTTTTAGGTTAATTATGGTATGGGTGAATCTGGTCCGTTGATCAAAATTGATCAACGGTCCAGATTAAACAAGAAATTGGGTCGGGGGATTAATGGATTGGGCCTGGGATGTTTGGGCTGATTTAATTGGGTTTGGGGTCTAGTTTAATTAGGCTATAATGGAAATGAAAGTAGGCTATTTGTTAAATACCCAATTAAATTAATTAAAATAATTTGTAAAAATAGCTAATAATCACAAAAATGAATTTCATGCATAGAAAATAATTTAAAATGATTATTTAGTATTTTAAAATACAAATGACTAAATTTTAGGTAAAGATGGTATAAAATTATATGATTGGGCTATAATTGCAAAGTTATTTCAATTATAGCCAAAAGATGCCAATTTGACTAATTATGAAATAATTTGGTTTAAATAGGACCCTGAATAATAAATTAAATCAAGAAATGCTTTTGAAATCATTTGTAATGCCATTTTGTAATTATTATTTGAAATAAAATGTTGGGTAAATTAATAAAAATATAGAAAAATTATGGAAAAATACCAATTGCTATTAATGCATGATTTTGAAGGTATATATGTAATTTTAAAATATTTTGGGGAAAGATTAGGTATCAACAGCTGCCCCTCTTTACCTGGGAAGGATGAAAGAGTTTCGGGTAAAGAAATAATGGCCAATTTCGACCGGGCGGGATATTTTGAAAGGAAGAGGCCGGACTCCGGTCTTTGAGTTTCCTACATATCCCTGGTTTTATAGGAATCAAGCCATTTGTAGTTCTGGATTCATCGACGGAGTATACCGGTAACAGACGCAACATCTAGGGTTGGATGAATGAACAATTTTATGGAAGAGGTTAGGTTTGATATGGTCGGGAGAACTGGAGCCGGATCGCTCCTGCTGGGATAGTTGTTTCTCGCCCGGTTACCTGCAAATAGAAGCAATACAAGCGTATACTGTGCATAAATTTAAATATAATGCAAGTTCCCGTTGGACTATGAATGTTGTCTTTGGACGGTTAAGGATGACGTCCTTAGACCATGACGTCCTGGGCCATGAATTGCTTGATGAGAGATTCGCAGGCCATGAAATGATGTTCTCGGGCCATGAAGATGGTGCCTCCAAACTATGACGCCTTTGAATAATGATATGCAAAATTGAAGGATCCTTAGGCCATGGCATAGTGTCTTCCGGCTATGAGGATGATGCCTTTTAGACTATGACGCCTTCGGATAGATTGGTGATATTTTAGCCCATGATATGCAGTAATGATGTTAACAAGACAAAGCTTAGTCTTGTGAAATGGAGGGCAGAGATTAGCCCGATCGAAAAGCAAATAGATAGTACTAGAAAGAGCAATATTTGTGCGAAAAGGGATAGCGCTTAGTCCCATGCAAATGGGGAGGCAATGATTAGCCTCATGCAAATATGGAGGCAAGGATTAGCCTCATGCAAATAGGGAGGCAAGGTTTAGCCTCATGCAAGTATGGAGGCAAGGATTAGCCTCATGCAAATAGGGAGGCAAGGTTTAGCCTCATGCAAGTATGGAGGCAAGGATTAGCCTATGGTGCCTCCGAACTTTGATGCCTTTGAATAATGATATGCAAAATTGAGGGATCCTCAGGCCATGGCATGGTGTCTTCCGGCTATGAGGATGATTCCTTTTAGACTATGACGCCTTCAGATAGATTGGCGATATTCCAGACCATGATATGCAGTAATGATGTTAACAAGACAAAGCTTAGTCTTGTGAAATGAAAGGCAGGGATTAGCCTCATGAAAGTAAGGAGACAAGGATCAGCCTCATGCAAGATAGGAAAGCAGGGATTAGCCTCATGCAAGATAGGAAGGCAGGGACTAGCCTCATGCAAGTACGGAGGCAAGGATTAGCCTTATGCAGAGAGCAGGTAGAAAATAAGAGTAGTGTATGTCTTAGCTGGAGATACATTCGGTGTTTTATGTCCTGATTGATAGCAAAATTGTTACGTATATGTATTTGCGGATGTTATTTCCATGTTAGATATGCCTGTGTTCAAAGAAAAATTGTAAGTTTTGTGGGGGGAGGGGGGGAGAGGTTGGTTCGTGCTTCGTTTGCCGCCCTTGCTTTGCTCCATCCTGAAAGCCCCTTTCGCGTTCCCCTAGGTAACACCTATTTGTTATGGAAATAGAGTTTTTCGAAAAATACACAATTACTGATGAAAATAGAGTTATTTCAGAAATATATTGATACATTTAGATAAACTAGTGACTGTAACATGTCTCAAAGGCATTGCAGCTCTTTTATGTTGGAATTTTGAGGGTCCTCCTCAAAATTCTGCCCCAGTTTAGTAGATGATCCTTCGGCTGTTTGCGGATAATAGGCCTTGCTGAATCTTCTTCGGAATTTTTAGAATCCTTATCAAAATTCTGCCCCATTTTCTTAACTGATTACTGACCGTCTGACACATGTTGGCATTAGCTGGACTTGCTCCGGAATTTTGAGGGTCCTCCTCAAAATTCTGCCCCTGTTTCTGATCTTGGAAAATGGAAATTTTATTATGATATGACAGAACCCACAAGGCTGCCTACGTATCCCCTCTTAAACGGGAATCAGGTCAAGCGTAGTTCAATTACATCAGATGAGAAAATGTAAATAATCTAAGCATAGTATCTCTTGACTGCATCTGAATTGATTGGTTTTGGCCAGATTTCTCCATCCATTTCTGCAAGTATGAGTGCTCCCCCTGTCAGCACCCTATGAACTATGTACGGACCTTGCCAGTTGGGAGAGAATTTCCCTTTGGCTTCATCTTGATGTGGGAAGATCTTCTTCAGCACCAACTGACCCGGTGCAAATTGCCTTGATTTGACCCTTTTTGTTGAATGCTCTGGACATTCTATTCTGATAAAGTTGGTTGTGACACACTGCGTTCATCCTCTTTCCATCTATAAGGGCCAGTTGTTCATAGCGGCTCCTTATCCACTTGACATCGCTGAGTTCAGCTTCCTGTATGACTCGTAAAAAGGAATCTCTACCCCGGCTAGGATGACATCGTCAATACCATAAACCAGCATGTAGGGAGTTGCCCCGGTTGATGTGCGAACTGTAGTGCAGTATCCCAATAAAGCAAAATGTAGCTTCTCATGCCATTGTTTGTGGTTCTCTACCATCTTTCTTAGTATCTTCTTGATGTTTTTGTTGGCGGCTTCTACGACTCCATTCATCTGAGGTCTGTAGGCTGTGGAATTCTTGTGCTTAATTTTGAAAGTTTTACACATAGTTTTCATCAGATCACTATTGAGATTGGCGGCATTATCAGTAACAATGGACTCGGGAACTCCGAATCGATAAACAATTCGATCCTTGACAAAATCTGTGACGACTTTATTGGTTACAACTTTGTAAGATGCAGCCTCTACCTATTTTGTGAAGTAATTAATGGCTACCAGAATAAACCTGTGTCCGTTTGAAGCAGTGGGATCGATCGAACCAATGACATCCATTCCCCAGGCGGGGAATGGCCAAGGTGAGCTTATTACATAGAGCTCATTTGGCGACACTTTTATCATATCAGCATGCACCTGGAATTGAAAGCACTTGCAGACATACTGGATGCAATCTGTCTCTATGGTCATCCAAAAGTAACCGACCCTAAGTATCTTCTTAGCCAAGACAAAAACATTCATGTGTGGGTCGCAGGTCCCAGCATGTACGTCCTCAAGTAATTTAGAAGCTTCTTTTGCGTCGACATATCTTAGTAGACCTAAATCAGGAGTTCTCCTATACAAGTTTCCTCCGTTGTGGAAGAAATGATTGGACAATCTCCGGAGTGTGCGCTTCTGAGTGTGATTTACATGCTCCGGATATTCTTCCTTTGACAAATACTCCTTGATGTCATGGAACCAAGGCTTTCCATCTATTTCTTCTTCAATATGACCATAATATGCCAGCTGATTATGGATCCTCACCGGAATGGGATCAATATAATTCTTATCTGGATGTTGTATCATAGATGATAAGGTGGCCAATGCATAAGCAAACTCATTCTGAATTCTGGGCACATGTCGGAACTCTATCTTTGTGAACCTTTTTCTTAATTCTTGCACATAGTGCAGATATGGCAATATCTTGGAATTCTTGGTGGCCCACTCTCCTTATACCTAGTGCACAAGCAAATCTGAATCACCGATTACCAGCATCTCTTGAATGTTCATGTCAACTGCCATGTTGAGCCAGGCTTCATACTCTGCCATGTTGTTGGTGCAGAGAAATATGAGTTTAGCAGATACCGGATAATGTTGACTTATTTCTGATACCAAAACTGCTCCAATGCCTACTCCTCTGAAATTTGCAGCTCCATCAAAGAGCATCCTCCAACTGTCATATGCTTCGGTAATGTCTTCTTCTACAAATGATACTTCTTCATCAGGAAAATACGTCTTCAAAGGTTCGTATGCTCCTCCCACCAGATTTTTAGCAAGGTAATCTGCCAATGCTTGCCCTTTGACCGCCTTTTGAGTTATGTAGACGATATCGAACTCACTTAATAGTATCTTCCATTTGGCCAACTTTCCAGTCAGCATGGGTTTCTGGAATATGTACTTCAGAGGGTCCATCCTGGATATGAGGTATGTAGTGTAGGCACAGAAGTAATGCCTCAACTTCTGGGCTGTCCAATTCAAACCACAGCAAGTGCGCTCTAGCAGAGAGTACCGTGCTTCGTAAGGTGTGAACTTCTTACTTAAGTAATATATGGCTTGCTCTTTTCTTCCTGTCTCGTCATGTTGTCCCATAACACATCCGAAGGCTCCATCTAATAAAGATAAATAGAGTAGCAAAGGTCGTCCTGGCTCTAGCGGGACCAGAACTGGTGGTGTGGACAAGTACTCTTTGATTTTGTCGAAGGCCCTCTAACAATCCACTGTCTATCTTGTTTCGGCATATTTCCTCAGCATTTTGAAGATGGGTTCACATATGACTATGGACTGTGCTATGAATCGACTGATGTAGTTGAGACGTCCTAAGAAGATCACGTCCTTTTTTCTCTTAGGTGGTGGTAACTCCTAAATAGCCTTGACTTTAGACGGATCCAGCTCGATCCCTCAACGACTGACGATGAATCCTAATAATATTCCTGCGAGAACCCCGAAGGCACACTTTGTGGGATTTAGTTTCAAATTGTACCTCTTTAGCCTGTCAAAGAACTTTCTCAGGTCCGTTATGTGATATGCAGCCCTTTTGGATTTGATAATGACGTCGTCTACATACACCTCTATTTCTTTATGGATCATGTCATGAAAGATAGTTGGCATGGCTCTCATGTAAGTGACACCCGCATTCTTCAGACCGAACGACATTATCTTGTAACAATATACACCCTAAGGTGTAATAAAAGCTATCTTCTCTGCATCTTCTTCATCCATCCAAATCTGGTGATAACCTGCGAAGAAATCTACAAAGGATTGGAGTTCATGCTTGGCAAAATTATCGATCAGGATGTGTATATTTGGCAGTGGGAAGTCGTCCTTGGGACTTGCTCTGTTTAAATCCTGATAGTCAACACATACTCTAACCTTCCCATCCTTCTTCGGAATTGGCACAATGTTAGCTAACCAGGTTGGGTACTCAACCACCCTGAGAACTTTGGCTTTGATCTGCTTGGTAACTTCCTCCTTGATTTTCAGGCTCATGTCTGGTTTGAACTTCTTGAGTTTCTACTTTACTGGCGGACACATGGGATTAGTGGGCATCTTGTGAGCAACTATGGACGTGCTCAAACCGGTCATGTCATCATATGACCATGCAAAAATATCCTCATACTCTTTTAGGAAGTGAATGTACTCTTTCTTCTCTATTGGTGACAAGTGAATGCTAATGCGAGTCTCATTGACGGTCTCGGTGTCTCCCATATTTACTGTTTTAGTCTCGTCCAGATTGGACTTAAGCTTATTTTCAAAGTTTTCAACCTCCCTGACAATTTTCTCGGGTATCTCATCTTTTTCATCTGAATCACTATTCTCATGTTGCGTTACATCATTACATGTCACAGTCACTGGTTCATCAGGAAAAGTAATAATAACGTTGTAGAAAGGAAAAGTGTAAAGATAGTAGTGAACAATAAAGAGCAAATGCATTTGATTAAAACTGAAAAATCATCTGGACAAAGTACGGCTCGATGAATCGAGCATTTATTTTGAAACAAGTAAATCTTAAAGCAACATTATGTGAAATCTTAAATGCCTAGAATGGCTATAGAAGTAAAATCTGCCAAGCTACCTAGGGACTTGGCGGGCTCAGGATGGTGTAGCGGTCCAATTCCTGAGAACAACTCCCTTCTTTACGGTCAGAATGGTGAGGCCTTCTTCCTCCTCCTCCTCAATTATGGCACTGCAGTCCATGTCTTCATCTTCCAAGAACAAATTCTTCAACCCAGCTAGTGCTTCCTCTTCTACAGTCCCCCATATCGTACCAGTTTGGTGAAAAGCTTGTTCTAAGTGTGGCACTGCGTTCTCAATATTCTCCTTTCAGATACCACTTAAATCTTCCATTTTTGTTTTTCCTCTGCCTTTTTTATTGCTTGGAGGAGGAAGAGGTAGAGGGTTCTAGATCTAGTATGATATGTTGATGAAGCCAGTATGAGTGAACCAACCTAAGGGGATGAGAATAATCAAAATAAGGAAAGAAAAAAAAGGTAACAAGTTAGTGAAGATTCTGAAATGTTTGTAGCATTTAAACACATATTGTGGGAATGTAAATTCGTGTCTTGATTTGGGAGCCTCAATGTGCCCAAGGTAGGCCTAGCGACAAATAAATTTGGAGAACTTTAAATACCAATAGATGCTTCATTTAGTAATATAAAAATAGACTAATCCCAAAACGACACTAAGATAATAAAAATAAGTCACTACTAGCACTTGGCCTTATTACATTTCAAGAAAGCAAATAAATCTAGCCTATTTGGCCCCAGAAGGACCTTCCTCAGGCTTAATTCTCTTGTCGATCAAATTCTCCAGCTCGTGTAAGTTCATCAGTAAGAATGCCTTTGCCAAATGTCCTCCTTCGTTCCCCTCAGCGTTCTGGTAGTCGGTGACTCTCTTCCTCACTTTTCCTTCCAATTCCATCAGACTATATTCCAAAAATTCCAACTTTTCGCTAGACTTGATGGCCCTCTATTTTCATTTATTGATTTGGTCACTTGATGGAAGATTCCTCCACAGTCTAGTAAGAGTGAGGGTGTGCTAACCATATCGAAGTTGGGCACCTCGTTCCTCATTTTCTGCAAAACAAAAAGCGTTAGGCCCTTCTCCCTCACCAGACTCGACTATTTATACATTCATGATTAGCATATTGGCATTTAGTTCTCCAAATTAATGCACAGAACGTGGTTGTGTCTGTTGGGATTATGAATACCCCGGTGGACTTTGGATAAGGCTCATCTCAAAGGATTATTATGTGGACAACATAATTTATCCGATTAGATTTGACCATGATGCATACACAATTTCGATCAGAGTAAGGTTACTATGGGGATTTAGACTGGTTCCCTCAAGCGGACAACTTGAGGGGGAAAGGCACGAAACTGTCGACTGCACCGTTGATCGACTGATTTTACTGCAAATAAGTCTTTCCAAATTTAAGGGTAATACATAGGAAGAGCACAACCACTCATCAAGCATTGCTATAGGACTTGATACGCACAAGTGGAGTATGATGTGGAACATGATTTATGCAGCAATTAATAGCATGTAGTCAGGTATTTGCACGTAAGAAAAAATAAATGCAATATTTAAATAATTGAAATACAGTTACGGAAAAGGAAAACAAAGATACAAGTCAGTTTCATGAATAAAAAAACATAAATGCATAAAATAGGCAGTTAAATTCAAATAAGGGGAAAAAGTACAGGGTAAAATATGCTTGGACTAATTCACAAAAGATAAGTTCGTTATGGTAAGAGCCTAAAGGTATTTCCAGCAGAGTCGCCATGCTGTTGCGCCCCCTTTTTTCCTCCGTGGAGAAAGTTTGGGTTTCGACATTCATGGGGGAAATAACTCGTTTCCTTTTGGGAATTGGGTTTTGAAGAGTCGCCACCTAACGGACTATGGTGCGTTAGGGCACCCAGAGCAATTAACTCTTAGATTGGTTTGAATTACCAAAGATTTAGGGTAAGGACTCAAAATAACCTTGAGGGGAAGGTGTTAGGCATCCCTCTCGGTCCACAACGGTGGGTCCCGGCCGAACTTATACTTATGAACTAGTCCCTTAACACATAATTACAAATAAGATCAGGTTTGGACATTACATGACTCAAACAATGAGATGAAGGAAGGACTTGAAAAATTGTGTTCATATAGAAAAAACTTAAGCCAAAAGGGTTTTGGGTAGGAGGGGTCGTAGGTTGGTTAGCCTATAGGATCACCCCACACAATGTCCGGTAAACACTCCTCAATGACGGGCTATACGTGACATTAGCATGTAGGCATCATATCCTATTCTACCCAAATCCCTCCCCTTGGTCATAGCCTAAAGCGTTCTAGTAATCTTGACAATGTCCTATGCGTGCACTACCCGTCCCTTCCTCGTGGCCCTGGAGGTATTTTAGGACCTCTAAATCTGGGCAGTTCTAGACAACCCCAAAGGTGCTTGAAAAAGAAAAATTCTAGGCGACAGGTAAGAACACATAGGACTTAATATATAAATGCAGAAAGAAGCAGTTAAGAGGCCCAGGTTTACCTCCACATGTAATGCACATAAGCAGCACGTCTCAAACACAAACATGAGCAGTTTTTATTAGAGAAAAGACCTAAACAGGATATTTAAGTGGATGTCAATGAACAAAAATATGCAACTTTATATAAACTCGACAGTAAGGTCCTAATCAGTTTACCTACTGATTTTAAACCTATAAGTCGTTAAGCAGTAAACACAAACAAAAACAGTTCTCCAGTTTTTATTAGATTGATTACCTAAGGCTTGCCTAGGCATAGGATAATGCATAACAGTTACCAAAATTATTAAAACAGTTTAGAAGTTATTTTACCTAAAGCATGTTGTTCTAAGTGTTGCAAAGATATAGGGATTATGACTAGTTTTACTTAAACGGGATAAATGTGACATTGTTTTTACATCATTCATAACTAGTAGTTTAAACTAGGTGTGACTGAGCGAGTATGAACGAGATCCTAAAACAAGGTATCTAATATGCACATATAAAATGCAGAATGATTCAGGATATGCAGAATGATTCAGGATATGCAGAATTCCTAAAGCATGATTTCTAAATGCCCAGAAAGTTACAGCATGATTTCAGGATATGCAGGAGCAACAGTTTTATGTTAATGCCGCTATTTAGACTAAAGCAGGATTTCTAAATTATAAAAATACCGTCAAATGAGATGTTGAATTAGTAAACCTAAGAACATGATATCTAATGCATGACATGCTTGGAATGTATTAGTCCTAAACATGGATTCTAATGCACATATAGGAAATGTAAACCTAAGGCACGGTTTCTACCCATTTATACTAATAACATATATGACTACCCTCCCCTTTTCACTAGCCAACCCCAATATTCATTTACAATAATTATTACAAACCAATATTGAAATGAATTACATAGATAAAGAAAAATAAGAAGTTAGACTATCGGGAACCTGAAAATAGGCCCAGATTTCCAGAACCTCAAATGCCCAGATTGTTTCATAGCCTTTCTCATATCCGAGTGTGTCAGAGTTCTCTAAGGACCTCAAGGGATCCCGGGCAGTGCTCACACCCAGATTTCACAACCATAACTGAGTAAGTGCATTGTGAAAGAGCCAGCTCAAATGCATTAGAGTTCAGAGTGATCTCATAGGGATCCCTAAGCAGTCACACATTGGAGGGGCCAGAACTTAAGGACCTAAGAGTAGTGTGAGAGTGCTTGACATAGTTTTGAAAAGGTTTGAATGAAAACAGTGTTGAAAGAGACTCGGTTGAAATAGTTTTATATAATAAAGAGAGTTGCTCAGTAAAATAGTTTTTTGACAAGAGTTGTGGAATCAAATAAACAACAGAGCCAACACAGAACCAAAACAGGTTCTGCAACATTCAAAAAATAGCCTTCACACATGGGTAATGGGAATTGGGGACATATAAAGCATATGCAGTGAACACATAACAGACAAAAATGGACATAGCTACAAAATCAGACGTATTCTATGGGGGGTTCATGGGATTAGGGTACAACATGAACTTCAGAATTAACACAGAACCAAGTAACTTAAGGTACAAATTGTTTGGCCAAAGAAAGGTTCATACTAAAACCAGTTAAACATAAAATGGAACAGAGTCACATTGAGACATACTACAAAAGGTGGAAGTAACATTTCATAAGCATGTTGATCCTAATGGGGTAGTAGATAACATAAATAGATAGAATAGAAAGCATCTCAACTACAGGTTGCACAACAAAACCATAGATAGAAACATATTAGAAACAGGATGAACTGAAGTAGTAAAAGAAACATATTATTTTTGAAACTTGAATTGAAATCAGAACATACCAGTAAAGAAGATAGTAAACACAAAGTGGAGGACAGGAGGGCACAATAATTAGCCTTGGCTCACAGCCGGCTAATTCAAGACAATAGCAAGTAGCAAAGAAAGAAAGCAAAATGCTTTGAGTGTGAGAGATAGTTTTTTAAACCAATGTGTTCATGTGTTTGTGTTAATGAGAGAGTATGTATATATAGTTTGAAACTAGGTACAATAATAAGGTAAGAATCAAAGTCAAACAGTAATTATTGTGACTCAGAATCAACCAGTAAAATCAATGTAAGTTCTCCTCAATTAAGGGAGTTCACTTCAAACGGTAAAGACGAATAAGGATAGAGATCACATAAGACTGGAACATAGCACATAAGGAAATATTTTTAGGCATAGTAAGTATAAAACAAGTAATTAGGCTAGGTTCAGAAAATCTAATTAAGGAAAGTACTTAAGAATCGATTGACAGCATAGTCGACCAAAAAATAAGGCAAGAAAATATCATAGAGGTTGAAAATCAGTAAGGAAATCATCACAAGAGATTAGTGAAAGGTATCAATTACAAGAAATTAGGGATTCAAACAGGAGTAGTACTGATTAAGGTGAGATTACCACAAGTCTCTATGCATACACGGAATAAACACATAATAGACAAGAAGAGGCAAAAAATCAGAAACCCTAATGAACACAGTAGTAAAAATCACATAGAATCAGGGATTCAACAAGAAAAAATAGTAATAATTAGAGGAATTGATAGAATAAACATAATATAAGCGGAAGAAGCAAAAAATTAAAAACCCTAATGAACATAATAGGGTAAAATTATAGAAACGCAGAACGTTCATGAGAAACAAGCACACATACGAATCAAATCATCAGATACAGACTTAGAACACAGGATTAGAACCAAGGGACTTAGGGTTTTAACATAATAAATCCGATAAAAGGGGAAAACATGAATAAACATTTAAACATAGTGAAAACATAGATTAATACTAAAATAAGAAGGAAAGGCCATTTTGAAAAAGGGTTAAGAAACCCTAGTTTGAAGATGAAAAGGCATTTTTGAAAAATCAGAGAGATTCTTAAGAAAACAGTAAAGATAACTCAACATATACTCAGATCTGTGGTAGATCTGAAGAGTCAAGAGATGAGTTAGGGTTTCAGAGAGAGATAACCCAGAGATAAAGAGATTCTGAATTAGAAGCCATGGATATAGCCGAAAAATATAAAGATCTTACTCGGACGGCAAAGGGTAGCCTGAGAACGGCATGAAAAGGCCATAGGTATGAGTTGAACAACCTCTGGTCCCCTTGAGGACCTCAAGGTAGCAATAATCCAGCATGGGGGGAGCCATGGAGGCTAAGGGTAGTGGTGGAACCACCATTGTTACCGGCGAGCCAACGGCCGGTGAGAGGAGAATAGGGTTTAGTAGAGAGAGCTTGAGAGAGATGAGAGGATGTAATAGTGGAGCAGAAGAGAGAATGATAGAATGGGAATGTGGGTTTGGGGGGTAGTCTTTTAGGTTAATTATGGTATGGGTGAATCTGGTTCGTTGATCAAAATTGATCAGCAATCCAGATTAAACAAGAAATTAGGTCGGGGGATTAATGGATTGGGCCTGGGATGTTTGGGCTAATATAATTGGGTTTGGGGTCTGGTTTAATTAGGCTAGAATTGAAATGAAAGTAGGCTATTTGTTAAATACCCAATTAAATTAATTAAAATAATTTGTAAAAATAGCTAATAATCACAAAAAATAAATTTCATGCATAGAAAATAATTTAAAATGATTATTTAGTATTTTAAAATACAAATAACTAAATTTTGGGTAAAGATGGTATAAAATTATATGATGGGACTATAATTGCAACGCTATTGCAATTATAGCCAATTTGGCTAATTATGAAATAATTTGGTTTAAATAGGACCATGCATAATAAATTAAATCAATAAATGCTTTTAAAATTATTTGTAATGCCATTTTGTAATTATTTATTGGAAATAAAAAATATAGGAAAATTATGGAAAAAAATCAATTGCTATTACTGCGTGATTTTGAAGGTATATATGCAATTTTAAAATATTTTAGGGAAATTGGGTATCAACACTTTCTCCTTGCCGAGTTTTCCCTGACGTAGCATCCATGGTTATGATAAAACGAAGAAAGGGGAAATGAAGACTTGGGCGAAGGCTTTGAGTTAAAAGAAAATTGGCGCAAGAAAGGAGAACTCTATGAAATAGGATAACTATTCAGAATAGCGGAATCTCCAAAAGGACGAACACAACCCTATATATGGGAAAAGCGGCGACCACTTGCGCTCCTCAAAAGCTGTTTAAAAATAATGGCTAAAACTTTTGTCGCTTCGGAAAGATATGCCCGTGGAACCACCTCGGTCATTTCGTAATCGTGTCATACATTCGACGCCTTCATACGACATTTCGGGGTTGGAGATCCTGCATCATTGCAAGTCCCGAGATGGTACCCGATCTCGAGGACCTCCATCAAAAAGAAGTTAGGCTCCAGGAAGCCATTGGCATCATTGCATGTCCCGAGATGGTACCCAATCTCGAGGACCTCCAACAAAAAGAAGTTAGGCTCCAAGAAGCCATTGGCATCATTGCAAGCACCGAGATGGTACCCAATCTCGAGGGCTTCTCTCAAGGAGAAAACAAGTGCTAAAACTCTACTCATATGAGCTTGGCCTCGAGGTACTATCTAAACCCGAGTAAACCCTCATCCGAGATCGATCTACAACGCCTTGAGTCTATCTACACTAAATTCAAAACAAGTATCCAGGTGGCCCAAGTTTGGGCAAACCCCCACTCGGGGACTGTTCTCGAAAGCCTAAAGGTAGTCTATATTCTCGGGCTTCCGAGCAATCCCCCCTCGAAGATTATCGCAGGGTCTAAAGGCTAAGTCTCGGTGTGAGGGTTTGAAGCCCTACTCTCATTCAACTCGAAGTCAGGGTCCCGACGACCCAAGTTTATCAATCCAATCCGGGCTTGATCCAAGGAATGGCAAAGGGTTTTGCGGGGAGCCGTGTTAATAAATCAAAAGTCAAAAGAAATACTCACACTCAGGCTCGATATTTTCACCAATCGGTGGGGTCATACACTCAGATTCTTCACAAGCGTAGATAAAGGGAAATATAACATACATCAGAGACAAATTGAAAAAACATCTTTATGTTCATAAGCACTTGATTACAAAAGCCCATGAGGGGTCTTTACATATGATTACAGAAGCCCACGAGGGGTCCTTACACAAAAACAGAGAAGCAAAAAGGTACACATATAGTAAAATCCAAGAGCCTAATCTGTTCTCAGGGATGCATCCTCAGCAGTAGTATCTTCGATCACCACCTCCTCGAGGGTCTCACCTTGGTCCTCCAGAATGATATCTCCGAGGGAGAAGATGAAGAAGAGGAAAGTGACGTGGAAGAAGCATAAAGGGATGGAGAAGTGGCTCGGTGAAAAATTTAGCTAGTATGGGTTTCACCAGCACTACTATTGTGAAGTCAGTTCTCGAGACGTTACATCGGTGCGGGATGCAATAGTTAGTAGATAGTACCACCTCACTCCACGGAAAGAAAAATGAGTGAGGCGCTGTACCGGGTAGTCGGGGGAGGTGAGCAGTGATGTACAGTCCGAACACCTTCCTGAGCAGCGGTGTAGAGTCCAAACATTTTCTCGAGTCAAAAAAAATCAGCGCCCCTATCTCCTCGTCTCGAGCTAACGACGACAGCAATAACGACAACAACAACAACAATAACAATAACAACAACAACAACAACAACAACAACAAGAAGAAGTTGGTGTAATCTCGCTCGGTAAGGAAGAGCCTCAAAAAAAGGCCATGGCATAACTAATGAGAACACCGTCATGCAACTTTGAGACTACGGGCCTTAGACATGGGAAATGACAATGGATGAGGATGGAGAGAAGAAAGGGGTGAAAGGCTGATTGAAAAACTTTTGAATGATGAATTAATTACAGGAGACTCCCATTTATAGAAAGAGTGGTAGTGCAACCGACGGCGCCATCAATGTCTTTGAAAGACGTACCGGCAGATGCAATCAATGCATTTTTGGGAGCTGAACCGACAGCGACATTATCGCTTTGAAGAATAAGAATCGGTAGTGCATTGAATGATTCTGGAAAGATGAAATGACGGGACATTTCGATCATCACGAAGGCTTGCGTCATCAGTATAACCTCATCACGGGAAATTCGAAAAGCTGGTTATCAAGGTCGTTTCTTATCATTCTACTCTAAAAAATGCGGGGACTATCTATATATGGTAAAATCGGAGGGTCCAATTTTCCATCGTTACGACATCTCGAAGGCTCAAAACTACAGTCAAGTTTCATCCCTCGGGGGCCATCGACGCTCGACCTCAGAGCAGTATAGACCGACGGATACAGAGAGAAAGTGGGGAGTTCCCGAGGCACACAATTATGGCTGACAAAGTCTAGTGAGCTAAATTCAGACCCGAATCATGGCGTCAACTAGTTGTCCCATCCCCATATCTTTGTAATAAATGGATTTGTACTATGTTGGGTTCCCCCTCATATATAAAGGGGATCCTTGTCATTTTGTAAACATCTTTTGCTCAATACCAAACACACAAGAACATCCTCTCTGCTCTATAACACATTCTCTTGATCTCCTTGCTCTATTTATTGCTTATATTTATTGTGTTCTATTTATTGTTCATCATTTATTGCTTATTATTGGCCATAAAGGGCCACCATTGATTTATTATAACTGTTAGTTTCCCCTCGATAACTCCCAACTGAGCTTCAGACTCAACCTCGAGGCCCTCGAATAGGCAAGCTCGAGGCTCCGATTATTGATCATTCGGTTTGGTTATCACCTTGCTTTCAAGCTCTTATCTCATTTCTAAGTCTTTCGCATAGCACCAATTGCTTAACAACTAGCATAAAAACAGATCATGTATTTTTAGAACCACTAAATCAATTTAATTGTTATTACCATTTTCATGGTAAACATTCTGCCTTTCCTTGTCTAATGCCGAATGCTACTCTACTTGAAATCTAGCACTATTTTACCTTTTTCGGGACTAAGCTCTGTCCCGATCATGTACAAGACTAAGTTATGTCTTGTTATTCTCATATGCATCACCATGTCTCTGTCCGAAGGCGTCATAGTCTGAAGGCATCATCCTCATAGCTTGAAGACACCATGTCATTTCTTGAGGATCTCTCAATATTGAAAATCATTATTCAAAGGCGTCATGATTTGGAGGCACCATTCTCATGGCCCGATAACATCATCTCATGGCCTGTGAATCCCTTATCTCATGATTCATGGTCCGGGACATCATCCTCACTGTCCAAAGACAACCTTCATGGTCCAAAGGGAATTTGCATCATGTTTAAGTTCTCGCAGTAACCCATATATATTTGCACACATCGTGTTTTAAGTTTTGCTGGTAATTCAGGAATTAACCGTTCCTCAAACAGGAGTAACCTTCGCTCCGGTTTCCGCTCATACCATTTATACCCTGCCATTATTTCAAACGTAGCCGACTCCCATCAATTACTCGCCTTTACTCTATGATCGTTCAGATATCTGCCATGTGATACATCCGTTACACTTCAGATTCACATTCATAACTCCATATAAATTCATTCGATACTATCCTTCCCAAAAGTACCCTTTCCAAAACATACGACTATTCCTATAACAATTCCATCGGTTTCATTCACCGTTGGGTCCAGAACTACACACGGCCTAATTCATCCAGGGATATGTCTGTAGCTCAGAGATCGGGGTGCAGCCTATATTTTTAAAAATACCGATTCGGTCAAAATCGGTCATCATTTCTTTACCCGACAACTCTTTCATCCTTCTCGGGTAAAGAGGGGCAGTTGTTAATACCCAATTTTTCCCTCATATTTTTTAAATATACATATATACTTCCAAAATAGTGTATATGCATCATCACTTGGTTTTAAGACATATACAAGCATTTTTCATAATTTTCTATAATTTAAAGGAGTTTTAATTCAATTTATTCCTATATTTTACTATATAAATATTCGTTAATTGCATCACAAATTATTTTTTATCATTTATACCAAGATTAGGTTTTAAATACTTTAACATATTTATCATAAATATATTTGCATTTTTAAAGGCTAGAATTGCACATTTTGCAATAATAGCCCATATATGCTTATAATTGTCATATTCATGCAAAAAATAAATTTTTATATTTTACAGTGTTAAATAATTGTTGCTAACCATTTTTTATGCACAAATAATATTTTTACTATTCATTTTACAAATTATTTTATTAATTAAAAATGGATATTTAAAATATGGCCCCATTGTTTATTTAATTTCGGACCTAAAGCTATCCAAACCAACCCAATTACCCCAGCCCAACTACTTAATACCTAGCCCAATTTCGCCCAGCCCAAATCAAATAATACCCTAACCTAGTACCCATTTTTACCCGACCTAAATTCCCCTTTAATCTTGGTCGTTGATCTTTCAAGATCAACGAACCTCATTCGTCCGTCCCTTTTTAATTAACCTAACCTCCCCAAACCCTAGCCATTTTTTACCAATCACCACCCTTAAACTCTCTCCTCTCTTCATCTCTGAAACCCTAACATCGTCACCTAATTTCCTTCTTCGATTCCAATAGGATATGGAATCCCTTGATGATTTTCTTACCTTATTGGTCTTATCTCACTACTAGCTACTCAATTATGGTATAACGTAATAGCTTGCCTAACATGGCAAGCCGATTTCCATATTTTTGGACCAAATCTGGTTCGAATCTTTCTCCTTTCTTCATCTATGTTCATTCTTTATCTTTTCGAGTACGAATCTTCGAGATTTTCTCTAATCTTTGTTTACTCTAAAGCTGGGGTTTAGATCTTTTAAGATCTGTTAATAGTTCATTCTTATTTTTGTTAAAAATGTCATCTATGTTTTCGCATGTCTATCTACGAATATTTTCGCGATTTTTGTTAAAACGTTTTCTGCCTAATTTATTCTGCCCTAAAATTAGGGCTCAGATCTTTTAAGATATATTTTGGTTCTATTTTGGTTGAATATCTTCTATGGTGTTTCCGTATATATATCTATGTGTATCCCTATATGATTTTTCACAGATATTTCCGACTAATTTTTACTTACCCTAAACTTAGGGTTCTCAGATTTTCTTAAATCGGACCAAAATTAGTTTGACTCTTTGATTTTTAGTGCTATTTGGGTCTATATTCATCTTATGTTATTGCTTTGTGTATATCCTAGTACTATGATTTTCCTTAAAACTAGGGTTCGGAACTTTTACTGATTTTTCGATAATCTTTCCTTTCTCATACAGGACTAATATCTTCCTTATTTCTGTTCAGTCTACCATGTTTTCTTTATTCATGTACCTTATTTTTCCTTGAAACTGATTGTTAATTGATTCCATATGATATTTTCCTTATTCTAAGTGTTACTCGCCTAATTACACACCATTATTCCCTGTTAATTGACTGAACTTGTACTATCTGTCCTTAAACTAGACATCAATTGATTCTGTGATTATTTTCTTCCCTTATTTATGTGTGTTTGATTGCTTCCCTTATTTGTTCACTTAGTTGAACACTATTTAAACCCTTCTCCCCTTCCCCTTTAAAACAAGACTGGAACTCTCATACTCTCACTAAAACCTTGGTTCTTTCACTTTGATTCTGTGCTCATTATTTCTGGTTTTGGCCGGCTAAAAGCCAAGGCCAAATTATTCTGGAACTTAACTGCTGTGTCATATTTACTTGCTTTCTTACTTAAATATTATGCCCTAATCCTTTGTAATTTCATTCTCTATGCTTTGTTCGCCTAGCATGTTTTAATTCCAAGTATGATTCTGCCATCATTATGTGATTCTGTGATCTCATCCAGCCCTATGAGTGACACTGTTAGTTTAAGATTAACTAGTTTGAATGATGTGAATCCTCTTATAAGTTAACATAATGTCTAAATTTGTTTCATGCTCTATTTGTTAGTCTTATACTTGTTTTGAACTTAGTATCCCTATAATACTGTTACCATGAAATTGGTTCTTTAATCCTAGCTCTACAGATTTTTGTATGGTTACTTAATTCATGTGTCTGGCCAACTTAACTATTTTGCCTAATTGCTTCTATGATTAAACAATAGTTGTCTTAAATGTCAGCATGCTCCCTAGTATTACTAAGTCTCTCTTCTGAATCAACCTGTTTGAAACTAGGTGCTTTGCAAACTTTGCTGTTTTCTTTCTGAATGCAGTCATGTGTTTTAAACCCTGTTTCTTCTGAAATCAAACTGTTTTAAAACCTCCCCCTACCTATTTTATGTACTAATTTTAAAACCCTCACTCTTAGCCCCTTAGGTTCTCAACCACTCTAGTGTGAGCACTGCTCAGGATCCACATGAGACTCCTGTGAACTCTGACACATTGGAGACTGGTTTTCCAATCTCTTATGAGCTATCTTCTGAATGCATGGTTCTGGTGTGAGCATTGCCTTGGGTCCCTGAGGCCCTTGGGAACTTTGACACAACGGAAACCCGGTTCTAATGTGTTATGGATGAATCACTATCCTATGCCTCAAAGTTGTTATCGTTGGAAGGCCTGGTTCTCGCGTCTATTTGGGCCTAAAGAAGGCTACCTATAGTGTCTCATTACTATTGTATAATTCATTGGCTATTCTGGTCTGTAATAACTTTGTAATAACATATTTTGGGGATATTTAGTAAAGTTGGGGGGCTTTCTTATTTCCTTTTGCTAAACTGGGTAGAAATCCTGCCTATAGGAAGTCCTGCTTATAGGATCTATCAATTCAACAATTGTGCATTAGCAATCATGCCCATAGGACCTCGATGTTTTATTTGATTGATTTTCGGGCAATCTTCATAATTTCTGCCCACACACAGCTCGTAGAAATCATGCCTATAGGATGAAAAAATCAGTTTAGAAATCATGCCTATAGGATTTAAACCAATTCAGTAGAAGATACCATGCCTATATGACTAAAAACAACCTCGAACCTAGAAATCATGCCTATAGGATTTAAGTAAGTACAACAGTTAGAGATCATGCCTATAGGATTCTATCAATTGATTCTGAATACAATCTCCCTTGGAAATCACTTAGGCAATATACTTGTAGGATTTAATAACTCTGGATTTATGATTGTGTTGTATTACTGCCTGAACTGCCCAGATTATGCTGAATAAAAATCAATAGGCAAACAACAGGTTTTAACACCCACCTTAACAAAATTGCCTCTATCTTCCCGTATAGATATCCTGCCTATAGGATTGTTTAGGATCGATAAAGATTGTTAGTTAATTGCGTGTATTTGTTGTTTATGTGCGGAGGTTAACATGAGCCCTTATTTTCTTCATACTTGCAAAGTCCTAACATGTTTTGTTTGTCGCTTAGTCTTTTACATTTTTGAGCAACCTAGGCTTAGTCTAGAACTATCCCAAATAGAGGTCCTAATACCTCCAGGGCCATAAGTAAGAGACGGGTAGTGCACGCATAGGGATCGAACTAGAATCAATTAGAGTGCTTTAAGTTACAACTTAAAAATAGTAATCGGGTAGCAGGAGATGATAGTCTATGCCCGTTGAATAATATGAGTAACACCCCAACTCGAGGCAGTTATGAACTATTATTTATGTTGCACGGGGTGATCCTTTAGGCTAAAAAATTTAGGACCCCCCATCCCTATTAAATATTCCTCTCGCTTATTTATGAGACTAATTTATAAGTTCGGCTAGGACCCACCGTTGTGCACCTTGAGGGGTGCCTAACACCTTCCCCTCAAAGTAATTTCGATCCCTTACCCGATCTCTGATGATGCAAACTGGTATAACATGAGTTATCTGCTCTAGGTGCCCTAACACACCTTAATCCATTAGGTGACGACTCTTTTAATCCCAATTCCCTACCCTCTCAAAAAGGATTTGCCCCAGAAATGTCGAAACCCGATTACGCGAGAAAAAAAGAGGGCGTGACAGGCAGGATTTCTACCCGTTTCATGCAAATATTAAAGTAGACTCATTTTCCTAATTTCACTAACACCCCAATTGTTATTACAGAATTATTACAGGCCCAATAAATGAAATAAATTACAAATTTATAAAATAACTATAGTAGGCCTTAGACATGCCCAAAGTATACCCGGCCAGGCCAGACCTTCAATTTCAAATCCACATAGTTTCACACCAGCCTAGAAAATAGTAAGGATCCAGTAGCCATCAAAGATCAGAAAACAACCATGTACACAAGCCCATTGGCTTATTCAGTAAGTAGAAAGGGGAAAAGTTGAGCAATGAGAAAAATGGAAAAGAACCTTGGACCCTAGTGTGTCAGAGTTCCTAAGGGCTTCAAGAACCCACGGTAGTGCTCACACTAAGGAGGTTAATAGAGGAGATTCAGGGATAGTGCAGGTTTCAGTATCAGGGGGAATGATCAAAGACCCAAATCCTAGTGTGTCAGAGTTTACAAGGGCCTCAAATGGACCCCGAGCAGTGCTCACACTAGGGAGGTCAGTAGCAAGAGCCTTGATAGCCTTGGCTTTCAACCGGCTAAGACTAAAGGGTTTAGAATAACATAAGTGATAATAAGGGAGAATGGACAAGAGATGAGGGACAAAAGTGGGGAACACACTTAAGTAGACATAGCCATGGAGAGCAACTAATCAAACAGGCCAGCAGGTTCAGTAGGATTTCAACACATAGGAAAACACCACATAGATAGCCACACATTTAAAGAGTTGGGGGAAAAGAAACAAGTTTACGGGATTAACAGTCATGTCACTAAACCAATTAAGACTTAAGAGGTTCAAATTAAGCTAAACATGCATCCTAGGGTTATGCTAATTATATTTGGGCATGATAGATAACATATTTTGTGATAAACACTGGAAGAAACAGGGTATCAAATGAACAAGGGATGGACTAGAAAATATATTAGCATAGAAGCATGATCATAGTCAAGAGAAAATAGTTTTAATAGAAATTGCAACACATTGTATATGCAGAACAAACATTGCAAGGACGTAGAATAGTGTAAGATAGCAAACTCATACCAAGTATCACATATGGGTATTCTGGGATTGTCAGAATAGACTAAACAACTAGAGAAGATCTAAATCATGTCACAAAATGGTTCAAGCAGGGCATGGAAAAATAAGTTGAGGTAAATGTTAAGATCTTAATCAGTTACTAATGAGGTATGGGGTTCAAGTGAGCATGTTGAGTCACAAAATAGCAAGTGAACATGTCTTAATTAACACAACCATTCTAGCATTCATTATAGAAGTTAAAGATAAAACAAACAAGCATGATTAGGGAAACATCCAGACACCCTTGCACTCAGATTACCCAAATTAGGCTTGGGTAAATACAGAACTAGTAGCATTAGGAGGGGAGTCAGATGCTAAAAGACTTAGAACAAGGTAGAATTAATAGAATGATGTGCAACAGTAATCTAGAAAACATATTAAGCCAATAATTTCAGAGGTGAGAATTACGCAAATCAAGAACACATAGGGATAAACCTGCAAGAGTCCAATAGCTTACCAGTTAAACGAACAACAAACAAAAACAAAAGATTCACAAGAGTCCAGAAGAGTTCGAACAGTAGATCCTCTATGGCCTTGGATTTCAGTCGGCCACCACAAAACAAAAAGCGAGATAATAAAGAATTCACATAACAAAGCCTCAAGTTTTTAGTGAGATTATATTGATTAAGGTCGGTCCTCAAAGGGGAATGGGGAGGGGTTTATATAGTAGTAGAAATTAAATACCCAAACAAGGAAAATCATAAAACCAATATGAGAAAGGAAAGGACATCACATGCAATTGAAAATCAGCATGGAAAAGAGAAAAATTTCAAACCCTAATTTTAGGGAAAGTGAAAATTGGCAGAATCTAAAATAAAAAATCAAACACCACACAGAATAGGACGAATATAGATAAAATATCACCCAAAATCAGAGAATCGAACCAATTTTGGTTCAATCTAAAGAGATCTGAAAACCCTAGTCTTAGGGTAAGTAAGAATCAACAAAAAATACATAGATATTCGTACTGATAATAGAACAAAGGATGAATATAGACAGAATAACATAAAGGTCATGGATTTGAACCGATTCTGATTCGATTTTGGTGAGATTTGCTTGCTATTTTTAGGCAAGCACCATAAGAGAGTAATCAGTACCAAGAGGAAGCCATATATGGCAAGCAATAACAGTCGAATCCCATGTCTGGTGGAATTAGGAGAAGAATTTGAGTGTGAGACGGCGAGGGTTTAGTTTAAGAAGAAGAGGGATGAGAGCATATGAGGGCGGCGGGTTGGATAAAATGGTTAGGGTTTGGGGCGGAGGGGGTTTAGTTAATTAAAAGGGGAGAAGGGATGTGGGTTGTTGATCTTGAAAGATGAACGGTTGGGATTTAAAAATGAACGGGCCTGGTTAAAATAAAACGGGTACCGATTGGATTGTGGGATTGGGCTAATTGATTTGGGTTGGGGGTAATTTAGTCTAGGGTATTAAGTGTTAGGTAGTTTTAGGTCCGAATTTGTTTTTTTATAAAAATAGGCTATTATTTAAATACACAAAATTTAACAAAATAATTTATAAAAATGCTTTAATAAATAAATAAATAAAAATGTTATTTATACAATAAAATGATTAAAAATAATTATTTAGCATTATAAAAATATAGAAGGCTATTTTGACACAAATAGTATAGATAAAAAGTAATTATATATGAATATAGGCTATTATTACAAAATTAGGTAAATAGCTTAAAATGCAAACATAATGATACGAAATAAAGTAAAACATATTATCAAACATATATGAGGATGCGCAATAGTAATTTGAATGATTAATTCATCACAAAGTAATTTAAAGGAATAATTAATAATTATTCAAGTAATTAAACTGCAAAAAAATCAATTTAAAGCTCTAAAAATTATGAAAAATTATAGAAAATGCATGTATAGGTTTATAAACTAAATGATGATGCAAATATGATATTTTAAAAGTGTATATATATAATTTAATAATATGAGGGAAAAATTGTGTATCAACAGCTACCCCTCTTTACCCGGGAATGATGAAAGAATTATCGGGTAAAGAAATGATGACCGATTTTTATCGAATGGGATGATTTTAAAACTAGAGGCTGATATCTGATTCCTGAGTTGCCTACAAATCCCTGATTTTACAGAATCAGGCCATGTGTAGTTTTGGATCTAACGGTGAATGAAACTGATGGAGTTGCTATAGGAATGGTTGTACGTTTCGGAAAAGGTTCTTTTGGGAAAGATAGTATCGGATGAATTTATGCGGGTTTATGAATGTGAATCTGAAACATAACGGATGTGTTATAGAGCAAGTATCTTAATATCCATAGAGTAAGAAGCGGGAATTGATGATGGTCGGTTATGTTTAAAACATTTGCAGAATGTGAACGTTATAAACGGAAACCGGAGCGAAGGTCTATCCCATTTGAAGAACGGTTACTTCCTGGATTACCTTCAAAACATAAAACACGATGCATGCAAATATATATGGATTTTTGCGAGAATTTAAACATGATGCAAATTCCCTTTGGACCATGGAGATTTTCTTTGGACGGTGAGGGTGATGTCTTTAGACTATGATGTCCCGGGCTATGAATCATGTGATTAGGGATTCACAGGCCATGAAAATGGTGCCTCTGAACTACGTTGCCCTTGAATAATGATGTGCAATATTGAGAGATCTTCATGCCATGGCATGGTGTCTTCCGGCTATGAGGATGATGCCTTCTGACTATGATACCTTTGGACAAAAATGGTGATATTTCAGCCCATAAAATGCAAAGACATGATGATGGGTCATATAAGCAAAACAAGACAGATCTTAGTCTTGCATAAGACTGGGACAGAGCTTATCCTCGGGAAGGCAAAATAGTGCTAGATTTCAAGTAGCATAGCATTCGATATTGGGCAAGGAAAGGTAGAACTTAGCCTTATGCAATTAGGGAGTCAATGCTTAGCCTCATACAAGAAAGGGAGACAATGCTTAGTCTCATGCAATGAAAGGCAATGCTTAGCCTTATGCAGTTGAGGAGGCAGGGCTTAGCCTCATGCAAGAAGAGGAGACAGGGCTTAGTCTCATGCAAGAAGAGGAGACATGGCTTAGTCTCATGCAATGGAAGGCAGTGCTTAGCCTTATGCAATTAGGGAGGCTAGGCTTAGCCTCATGCAAGAAGAGGAGACAATGCTTAGTCTCATGCAATGAAAGGAGGTGCTTAGCCTTATGCAATTAGGGAGGCAATGCTTTGCCTCATGCAAGAAGAGGAGACAATGCTTAGTCTCATGTAATGGAAGACAGTGCTTAGCCTTATGCAATTGAGGAGGCGGGGCTTAGCCTCATGAAAAATGGGAGACAATGCTTAGTCTCATGCAAGGGAAGGATAATGAGTGATAGTAGAGTATTTTCTTATCTGGAGACATGTTTGCGTTTCGCAGCCTTTGTCATTATGAAGATAGTGATTTTGATATGTGTATACTTGCGAATACTCATGTTATGTTCATTGTGCATGCTGTTGATACCCAATTTTTTTCTATATATTTTTAATATGCATAAATACTTTCAAAGTAGCATACATATACATATATAGGCATGCACAAGGTTTTTTATAATTTTTCTATATTTTTAAAGATTTTAAATTAATTTATTTCCTCCCTTTTTACTCATAAAACCCCCAATAATTATCCCTCAAATGATTGTTGGGATAATTCAATCATCTACAACAACAACAACAACAACCCAGTGTAATCCCACAAGTGGGGTCTAGGGAGGGTAATATGTACGCAGACCTTACCTCTACCCCAAGGGGCAGAGAGGCTATTTCCAGGAGACCCTCGGCTCGAAGAGGCAACAAGAGACACTATATTAGTACTATCAATATACTCATAATAAAACAACATAAAATACCATAAAAACCATAACATAACATAAATACCATAAAAAACAAAGTAACAGCAATATAAGAGATATAGGAAATACGAGAAAGATGTAAGGTATTAATACACAGAAGATAAAGCACATCATCAGTAGTTGATCAATAGCATTCTAAGACTAATTTCTAACTGGCTAGTCTCACTCTAGTGCGCTGTAAAAAAGACATCACAATTTCCCCTAACCTACAACCTTAATGCTCGATCTCCACAATTCCCTGTTTAGGGCCATGTCCTCAGTAACCCTAAGTCGCGTCATATCCTGCCTGATCACCTCTCCCCAATATTTCTTAGGTCTCCCTCTACCTCTCCTCGTACCCACCACCGACAGTCGTTCACACCTTCTCACCGGTGCATTAGTGTTCCTCCTCTGAATGTGCCCGAACCATCTGAGTCTTGCTTCCGCATCTTGTCCTCCATGGGGGCCACCCCCACCTTCTCTCGAATATCTTCATTTCTAATCTTATCCTTCCTTGTATGCCCGCACATCTACCTCAACATCCTCATCTCTGCAACTTTCATCCTCTGGATGTGTGAGATCTTCACCGGCCAACACTCGGTCCCATACAACATAGCAGGCCTAACCATTGCCCTATAAAATTTACCTTTCAGTAACAGTGGCATTTTCTTGTCACACAGGACTCCCGTCGCTAACCTCCATTTCATCCACCCCACCCCTATACGGTGTGTGACATCCTCGTCGATCTCCCCGGACCCCTGAATAAACGACCCCAGGTACTTGAAACTACCCCTCTTAGGGATGACTTGAGAATCAAGCCTCACTTCCACTCCCGCTTCCGTCGGCTCTGCCCCAAATTTGCACTCAAGGTATTCCGTCTTCGTCCTGCTCAACCTGAAACCTTTGGACTCAAGGGTATGTCTCCAAACCTCTAACCTCTCGCTGACGCCGCGTCGTGTCTCGTCGATTAGGACTATGTCATCAGCAAATAGCATGCACCATGGCACCTCCCCCTGAATATGATGCGTTATAGCATCCATCACCAGGGCAAATAGGAAAGGGCTGAATGCAGACCCTTGGTGCAACCCCGTAATAACCGGAAAATAATCTGAATCGCCTCCTGCTGTCCTAACCCGAGTCTTAGCTCCATCATACATGTCCTTAATCTCCCTAATGTAGGCAACCGGGACCCCTTTAGTCTCTAAGCATCTCCATAAGACCTCCCTAGGAACCCTGTCGTACGCTTTCTATATTTATGCCAAAATATTATTAAAATATTTTTTGTGCATTTTTATAATTGCATTTGTGCATTTTTGCATATAATTGCATTTTTAAAACTAAATTGCATTTTTATGACTGCTCGTTTCTTGTTTGAGTTTCTGTGACTATCTTGCCTCAAATATGTTCTTACTGAGTTTTTAGCCTAACTTATACCACCTCTATGTGCTTGTGTTCGTCTTGACTGTTCAAGGCTCGCTTCTTTCTTTCAGTTTTGTTTAACCTGCATGTTTGTTATGTCTGGTTATTCTTATCTTACTCTATTTATATGCTGAATACTGAATCATGACTCTCTCTTTGATTGACTCTGAGCTCCCTATTTCTTGGCTTGATTTGAAAACTTCCCTTTAGACCTTCGATTCTCCTATTTAAACCTGGTTTATTCGCTTATTTATGGGAACCCATGTTATTCTTCTTAAATCAATAATTTCGAGTCCTTGATTCACTGATTTGCTATATGCTGATTTTTGATTATTTCCATATTCCGCAACTTTATTTTGTTTTCTTATCTTATTTGGTTAACCGAGTATTTTACTGATTCTGCACTAGATGTTTCCTTAATTGGACTCTTATGTACTTACCCCTAATTGTCTATTTTGTACCTGATACCCTAATTGATTTCTTTCCTTAAATATTTTTTGTCCATTACCATTGGTTGATTACCCCTTAATTAAAGGAGTACTTGCATTGATTTGATTCTGATTAGTACTTGGTTCCATAATTACTATACTATTGTGATTCTTGCCTTATTTTTACCTAGTTTCGAACTACTATATATACATACTCTCTCATTAACACAAACACATGAACACGTTGGTTCAAAACTCTCTCTTACATAAAAGCTCTCTTTTGCTCTATTTTCTCTGGTTACTTGCTATTGTTCTAAGTCAGCCGGCTGCAAGCCAAGGCTGATTACTCTACTCTCTTGCTCCTCACTTTGTGTTTACTACCTTCTTTACTGGTATGTTCTGACTTCAATTCAAGTTCCAAAAATAATATGGTCATTTTATTACTTCAATTCATCCTGTTTCTAGTCTGCTTTTACTTATGGCTTTGCTGTGAAACCTGTAGTTGATATGTTTACATTATTAGCAAGTTATGTACTCCCCTTCCTTAGGATCAGTATGAACATGTCACCCCCTCTATGTAGTCTGTCTCCATGTGATCTTGCTCTATCTGATTTCTGGTATGAATCTCCTTGTAAAGTAGTCTACACTCCTAAACTTGTATGAGTTTGGGGATTGATTTTAAATTATGTTAATCCTACACTGAACCCCTTAAGCATTACTGGTTCTGTGACTATGTCTGATCAGTGTTTCTGAGCATATCTGTACCAATTCCAAAGGCTTCTGCATGCTATATGTTTACCATTATGTGCTTTACCAGGCCCCAATTCCCATTTACCCCTGTGTGAAGGCTTATGATGCTAAACCTGTCTTGGTTCTTTGTTCTATGTGTGATGTTGAACTTGTTTTGGTCTTGAGGTTGGTCTGTTGTTTGTTGATTGCCCTACTCTTTTCAAAATTGTCTCATTGAATAACTCCTCTATTGTTTTACTAAATATTTTAAACAAAACTTTTTTAATACTATTTTCCCACCAAAACCTTTCAAACTGTGTCAAGCACTCTCACTCTACTCCTAAATCATTAGGTTCTGCCCCCTCCAGTGTGTGTACTGCCTTGGGATCCTCTTGAGAACCCTCTAAACTCTGGCACACTGAGGTTGGCCCTTCCACACTGCACTTACTCAATTTGGTTACAAAGTTTAGGTGTGAGCACTGGCCGGGATCCTTGAGATCCTTAGGGAACTCTAACTCACCTAGACAATGATATTGTCTATGAAATCGGCATTTGAGGCTATTGGAGGTTTTGGGAAATCACTTGGGCCTGCTTCAGGCTCCTTATAGTGTAACTTCTTCTTTTTCTTTATCTATTTATGAAATTCTTTCATATGGTCTGTAATAATTTGCAAACAAATATTGGGGTAACTAGTGAAAAGGGTGGGTAGTTACATATTTGTGGGGTAATACGGGTAGAAACCATGCCTATAGAACTTTATATTTTTGCTATGCTTTCCTTTCCATGTTAGAAATCATGCCTATAGGTCTCAAGTGGATCCAATAATAGAAATCATGTTTATAGGTCTTAAAATCAACTTCACAAGTAGATACCACGCCTATAGGATATGGTCCAATTCAACTTCTGTTATAACAAGTGTTTACATGTGTTTTCATTTGTTATCATGCCTGCAAGTTTCTAAAAAATTGGTTTTAAACAACTAGATATCATGCCTATAGGGAACAACACCAGAAATTTTGCCTATAGACTAAAATCAGTTTAGTTTAAATAAGTCAATCCAGTTCTTGAGTAGTTTGCTTCGAAACTAGTCTAACTAACGGTTTGTTTTTCCTGAAATGAATTATCTCCAATACTGCTTTAATTAACTATTAGAAAGCATGCCTATAGGGACTTAAGAGTCAGTTTTAAAATCTGGCCCTATTTTATAAAGCGTAGTTATCATTATTCTGCATGTAGGCAAGCCTATAGGGCATTTTCAAATTCTGTAACTCTGAAACTGTTTCTGTTACTTAATTTCTTTCTGATTTTAACAGGCTTTAAAAATCAGTAGGCAAATTGATAGGGCCATTACTTCTGGGTTTATGTAATAAACTTCCTATCTTCTGTGTCTTGATATTCATTTAGACATCATGCTTCAGGATATTGTTTAACAAGAGGCCCTTATTTGTGTTTGGGTCGTACTGCTTATGTGTATTGTTTGAGGAGGTAAACTTGAGCCTCTAATTGCTCATTTTTTGTCTTATGTGCTAAGGTCTTAATTGTTCTTGCCTGTCGCCCTAGTATTTTCACCTTTAAATCTTAGGGGTCTGTCTAGAACCACCTATAGGTAGAGGTCCTAAATTTCCTCCGGGGCCATTAAGAAGGGACGGGTAATATCACGCAATAGAGATCGCTGACCAACACGCGCTTTAATGACCACTAAGGGGGAGGGAAGGGTAGATATGGGATATGATGACTACACACTAATGTCACGTGTAGCCCCTCATTGAGGAGTGTTTACCGGACATTGTGTGGGGTGATCCTATAGGCTAACCAACTAGGACCCCTCCTTTCCCAAAATTCCTTTTGTTTAGAACTTTGTTTTATATGTATACAACTTGTTCAAAATCTTTGCCTTATTATTTGAGTTATACAACTTGCTTTACTTGCAAATTATTTGATCCAACTATTTATTTATAAATGGACTAATTCATAAATATAAGTTCAACCAGGACCCACAGTTGTGGACCAAGAGGGGTGCCTAACACCTTCCCCTCGAGGTCATTTCGAGACCTTACCCTAATCTCTGGTAATGCAAACCAATCCAAGAGTTAATCAATTTAGGTGCCCTAACGCATCATAACTCGTCATGTGGTGACTCTTCAGATACCTAATTCCCAAAAGGAAATGAGTTATTACACCCATGAATGTCGAAACTCGGATCTTCTCTCCGCGAAGGGAAAAAAGGGGGCGCGACACCTGCATCCAAAGAAAAATTGTGAGTTTTGCGGGGAAGTTGGTCCATGCCTTCGCTTGCTTGCTTTGCTCTAGAGATCATGTTCGAGTTACCCAGGGTAACATCTGGCTACCATAGAAATAAAGTTTTTGAAAGAACATGCAAGCACTTTGATAAATATAGTGATTTATAAACATAATAGTATGCAATATCAAGTAAATTAGATGAATCGATGACTGTGACACTTTAGATACATTGCAACTTCTAGTCACTAGAATTTTAAGGGTCTTCCTCAAAATTCTGCCCCAGTTTAATAAGCGATTCTTTGACCGTTCTGCATATGACGAAGTTGGCTGGACTTGTTCTGGAATTTTGAGGGTCCTCCTCAAAATTCTGCCCCAGTTTCTGAACACGGGGAAAATAAAGATTTTATTAAGATGTGACCAAACCCACAGGGCTGCCTATGTATCCCCTCTTAAATGGGAATCAGGTCAAGCGTAGTTCAGTTACATCAAAAGAAGAAATACAAACAATCCTAAACATAGTATCTCTTGATTGCATCTGAATTGATAGGCTTTGGCCAAATTTTTCTGTCCATTTTTGCAAGTATGAGTGCTCCTCCTGTTAGTACCCTATTAACCATGTAGGGCCCTTGCCAATTAGGTGAAAATTTCCCTTTGGCTTTATCCTGATGTGAGACATCTTCATCTGACCCTTTTGTTGAAAACTCTGGACATTCTGTTCTAATAAAGTTGACCATGGAATACCGTATTCATTCTTTTCCCGTCAATAAGAGCTAATTATTCATAACGACTTTGTATCCATTCTGCATCACTGAGTTCTGCTTCTTGTATAATTCTTAGAGAAAACATTTCGGCTTCGACGGGAATGACAGTTTCAGTACCGTAAACCAACATGTAGGGAGTTGCTTCAGTAGATGTGCGGACTGCGGTACGATATCCCAATAAGGCGAATGGTAATTTCTTGTGCCATTTCTTGTGGTTGTCTACCATTTTCCTTAGAATTTTCTTGATGTTCTTGTTGGCGGTTTCCACGACTCCATTCATTTGAGGTCTATATGTTGTGGAATTCTTATGCTTGATCTTGAAGGTTTCACACATAGCTTTCATTAAGTCGCTATTGAGGTTGGCGGCATTGTCAGTGATGATGGATTCTGGTACCCCAAATCGGTAAACAATACGATCCCTAACAAAATCTGTGACGACTTTCTTGGTTATAGCCTTGTAAGATGTAGCCTCGACCCATTTTGTGAAGTATTTTATGGCCACTAAAATGAACATGTGCACGTTCGAATTGGCAGGCTCGATCGAACCGATGAAATCCATTCCCCAAGCGGCAAAAGGCCAAGGTGCACTTGTTGCATTGAGTTCATTTGGTGGTACCTGTATCATATTTGCATGTATTTGGCACTGATGACACTTTTGAACATACCTGATGTAGTCCGCTTCCATAGTCATCCAAAAATATCGTGCTCTCAATATTGTCTTGGCTAAAACAAAACCATTCATGTGTGGTCCACAAGTTCCGGCATGTATCTCTTCAAGTAGTTTGGAAGCTTCTTTGGCATCAACGCACCGTAATAATCCTAGGTCTGGAGTCGTTCTGTACAGAATTCCTCCACTTTTGGAAGAAATGGTTGGATAATCTTTGGAGTGTGTGTTTCTGAGTATGATTTGCATGCTCCGGGTATTCTCCTTTTGCCAAGTACTCTTTGATATCATGGAACCACGGATTCCCATCCGTTTCTTCTTCAACATGAGCGCAATAAGCTGGCTGATTATGGATTCTTACTGGAATAGGGTCGATGAAATTCTTGTCCGGGTGCTGTATCATGGAGGACAAAGTGGCTAATGCATCTGCGAACTCATTCTGGATTCTTGGAACATGTTTGAACTCTATCTTTGTAAACCTCTTCATCAGCTCTTGCACATGATATAGATATAGTAATATTTTGGTATTCTCCTAAAACATGATGTACGAGAAGGTTTGAATCACCAATTACCAGAAATTCCTGGATATTCATGTCAAAGGCCAAATTAAGCCCCAAGATTCAAGTCTCGTATTCTGCCATATTGTTGGTGCACGGAAATCTGAGTTTTGCGGATGCTGGATAATGTTGACCCATTTCTGACACCAAAACAGCTCCAATACCCACTCCTTTGAAATTTTTAGCCCCATCAAAGAACATTCTCCAACCGTCGTAGGTTTCGGTGATATATTCTCCTACAAATAATACTTATTCATCGGGAAAATACATTTTCAGGGGTTCGTATTCTCCTCCTACAGGATTTTCTGCAAGATGATCTACTAACGCATATCCTTTGACCGCCTTTTGAGTCACATAGACAATATCAAATTCACTCAACAGTATCTGCCATTTCTCTAGTTTCCCTGTAGGCATGGGTTTCTGGAAAACATATTTCAGAGGATCCATCCTTGATATGAGATATGTGGTATAGGCACAGAAGTAGTGCCTCAATTTTTGAGCTATCCACGTTAGGGCGCAATAGGTGCATTCCAGCAAAGAATACTGTGCATCATAGGGTGTGAAATTCTTACTCAAATAATATTTAGTCTGTTCCTTTCTTCATGTCTCGCCGTGTTGTCCCAAGACATAACTGAAAGCACCATCTAGTACAGACAGATAGAGTAGCATAGGTCTGCCAGGTTCCGGCGGGACCAGGACTGGTGGTGTGGACAAATATTTCTTGATTTTATCAAAAGCTTTATGGCAATCTTCAGTCCAACATGTTGCGGTATCCTTTTTTAACATTTTGAAAATTGGCTCACAGATCACGATCGGTTGTGTTATGAAGCGGCTGATGTAATTGAGACGCCCTAAGAAACTCATCACATCTTTTTTGCTCTCCGGAGGTGGAAAATATTGGATAGTTTTAACCTTTGACGGGTCTAGCTCTATTCCTTGGCGGCTTACGATGAATCGTAATAACTTTCCAGCAGGGACCCCAAAAGCACATTTTGCGGGATTCAGTTTCAGATTATACTTTCAAAGTTGATAAAAAAACTTTCTCAAATCCGTTATATTATTTGTGCCCTTCTTGGATTTGATGATAACGCCATCCACATATACTTCTATCTTCTTGTGCATCATGTCGTGGAAAATGGTTGTCATGGCTCTCATATAAGTGGCCCCAGCATTCTTTTGACCAAATGGCATCATTTTATAGCAATACACTCCCCATGGTGTAATGAAAGCTGTCTTTTCGGCATCTTCTTCATCCATATAGATCTGGTGATATCCCGTGAAGCGATCCACAAAGGATTGGAGTTCATGTTTGGCACATTTGTCGATTAGTATGTGTATGTTGGGTAACAGGAAATCATCTTTGGGACTTGCTCTGTTTAAATCCCGATAGTCGACACATACTCTGACCTTCCCATCCTTTTTTGGGACTGGCACGATGTTAGCCAACCAGGTAGGATATTTGACCACTCTAAGAACCTTAGCTTTGATCTTTTTGGTGACCTCCTCTTTGATTTTCAGACTCATATCCGGCTTGAACTTTCTGAGCTTCTGCTTTACAGGCGGACACATCGGATTGGTAGGTAGTTTATGAGCCACTATAAAGTGCTCAAACCAGTCATATCATCATAAGACCATGCAAAACTATCTTCGTACTCTTTCAGGAAACGGGTGTACTCTTCTTTCTCTGATGGTGACACATGAATACATATGCGAGTTTCTTTGACTGTTTTAGAATCTCCCAAATTGACTATCTCGATTTCATCCAAATTGGACTTAGGCTTATTCTCAAAATTTTCCACCTCTCTGACAATTTCCTCAGGTATTATATCTTCTTCTTCTTCTTCTTCTTCTTCTTCTTCTTCTTCTTCTTCTATTTCCTCTGAATCACTATCCTTATGTTGCATTATCTCATTACATGTCACAATCGTAGTTCATCAAGATAAGTAATAATAATGATGTAGAGAGAAAATGTAAAGGATAATAATAAATACTAAAATAGCAATGCATTAGATAAATCTTGAAAACATTAAAACAAGTACGACTCGATTACTCGAGCAATTATTTCAAAACAAAATACGTGTAAAACAAAATACTGAAAATGTCTTAAATGTTGAAAATTGCTTTTAAAAATAGATCATGCTAATTGCCAGGCTACCCAGGAACTCGATGGGCCCGGGATGGTGCAGCAGTCCAGCTCTTGAGAACAACTCCCTTTCCTACGGTCTGAATTGTAAGGTCTTCCTCCTTCTCCTCCTCCTCCTCCTCAACTATTGTATTGCAGTCCATGTCTTCATCGTCCAAAAATAGATTACTCGAGCCAGCTAAAGCCTCATCTTCTTCAGATCCCTATATCACGTCAGTCTATTGAAATGTCTGGTGCAGATGCGGTATCGGCTGTTCAAGAGGGTAATAAGGACCATGCCATGGTGGCGACCAATTCTGATACTCGTGCCAAGTGTATTCACACCCCAGCCCAAAAGTTGGGTCATGGAGCTTTAGCTGTATCGGTTTGGTGATCCTTTGGAGATTATTGGCGAGACCCTTGTTGGGTTTGTACCCTGTCCATAAAAATATGCTTTCAATCTTATTACTCTACCATTTATCTTTCTCAATTTCATTGATGCGCTCGATGTGATGGTATGTTTCTCCACCCAACTTCCTTCTATTTTCAACAATCGGAACAGTTTGATTGGTGTAAATAGGATTACTTCCTTCCCCGTGGATGATTACTTCCTGATGATTCCATTCAAATTTTGTAGCCTAATATAGAGTGGAGGCTACAGCCCTAACAGCATGTATCCAGGGTCAACCCAACAGTAGATTGTATGTGGCGAGTATGTCCAATACTTGAAATTCAACATCAAACCAAGTCAGGCCGATCTGCAAACATAGGTTGATTTCCCCAATCGTGTCCCTTTGGGACCCATCGAATGCTTTCACGTTCATAGTTCCTGCTCGTATCTCATGCAAACCTTTACCCAACCTCTTCAAGGTAGTCAACGGACAAATGTTGAGAATCGAACCCTCATCTATTAGGACTCTGGCAATGAATTTGTCCTCAAACTGTACCGTGATATGCAATACTCTATTGTGACTCAGTCCTTCGGGCGGCAATTCATCTTCGTGAAAAGTGATCTTGTGGCTTTCTAATACTTTCCCTACCATATTAGCCATTTCTCCACTAGTGATATTGTTGGGTACATAGGCTTTGTTCAACACTTTCATCAATGCATTCCTATGCGCCTCAGAATTATGTAGTAGTGATAGAATGGGTATCTGAGCAGGGGTTTTGTTCAAATGATCAACCATAGAATAATCTTTTGTTTGCACCTTTCTCCAAAGATCGTTTGGGCTAGTTTCAATGATAGGCTGCTTGGGAGCGGCTTCGTTACTTGTTCCTCCCAAATGCTCGGGCGTGTAAACCCTATCGGTCCTGCTCAAACCTTATGTTGCACCGGTTTCTTTCTTTTTCCCCTTTCCTTTCCTTCTTGCCTCTGCAGCATAGTCCCAAGGTATGGCATTAGACTTAAAGGACGATGTGGGTGCTACTACCACGGTGAAGGGTGTGGTCACTTCCACCTCAAACGGAGTTGGTGTGGCAGAGGGCACTGTTAGTTCAACCTCAAACGGAGTTGGTATAGCTACTTCGACCTCATTGGTGACTGACTTTGCCCCACAATAGGTGTGAGAATGACTGGAGATATTTTATGTTCATTCCCTTCACAAATGAGCTTGATTGATCCTTCCGGATCCCATTCTTCATCCGTTTCTATCACATTTACCCCTTCGCCTCTGTGATTCAGGAGGGGGTTGTTGCGAATATTTGGTGGGGCCTCTTTGGCTTGTATAACCTTGGTGGAAATCAACATCTGGATCTTATCCTTCAAAGTGCGACATTCATCAATAGTATGACCTTTCATGCCCGAGTGAGAGGCACATATCTTGTTTGGGTTAACCCACTAGGAAGAGTTTTCCATAGCAATAGTGGGAATAGGAGTGACATAACTGGCAGCCATTAGTCTCTCATACAATTGATTGATTATTTTAGCAATAGGAGTGTATTGTTTGGGTGGTTTACGGTCGAAATTTAGTCTGGGTTTTTGGTAGTTTTGGCAAGCTAGTGGTGGTGAGTGGTAATATGCTGGTTGAGTGTTATAAGTATGGTAGGTGGCAGTAGGTTGCTGGTATCTAGGGGTGAAGGCTGATATGTAGGTGGAGGTGTTTGTTATGTAAGAGGAGACTTCGGACCTTAGGCTACCATCACTGCCCCTACTTCCTTCTTTTTAGAAATATCGCCTGACTGCAAGGCTTTGTTTGTAGCTTGGAGTGCCTTAAAATTTGTAACCATTCCATTTTTAATTCTTTCCTCTATTCTACTCCCAGTTTGATGATATCAGAGAACTTATGGTTTTCAATGACCATCAATCTTTCATAGTATTGTGGATCTTGAGCTCTGACGAAGAACTTATTCGTCTGTTCTTCTTCTAGCACTGGCCTTACCTTTGCAGCTTCCGACCTCCATCGAGTAGTATACTCGCGGAAGGTTTCTATTGGAATTTTCTTAAGATTTTGAATGTAGAAGACGTCTGGCGCATTTTCTGTATTGAACCTGAACCGATCCATAAAATCTGATGCTATGCTTACCCAGTTAACACATTTCTTTGGGTTTTGACTGATTTACCAAGACAGGGCATCTCCAGTGAGGCTCTTCATGAACAGTTTCATGAGGATTATTTCATCTTTACCAACCCCTACGAGCTTATCACAATATGTTCTCAAGTGTACCTTCGAATCACCTGTCCCATCGAACATCCCGAACTTAGGAGGTTTGTAACCCTCTGGTAGTTCTACATCCGGCTAAATACACAAATCTTTATAATTCAGATCTTCAATGCCTTTATCGCCTTCAACACCCTAGACTCGACTAGTACGTTTCTTGAGCTCATCTGCCATATTCTTGATGAGTAGGTCCTTCTCGGAAGATTAGGGTATGTATAAGGTTTGTTGTGGAGTGTGGGGTAAAGTTTTCACATATATGGGGTTGCTTTGATGGACTCTAGGAATTTGGGCATAGTGGTGGTTATTGGTTGGGTTTTGGTGATCAGTGGTAGGTTGTGGTGCATTTTAAGAAGTGTGGTAGGTGGTGGTTTGTAGATACTGAGTCGGATGGTGGTGATGTTGTGGAGGCGTCGGTACTGGTGGAGGGTTAGGATTTTGAGGAGGTATGGCATACTGATGAGGCGCGAGAGGAGTTTTTTGGTTTTGTGTGTTTTGGGGAGGTGTTGGGGTTTGGGCGTTTTGTTGGTTGACATCTGAGACATTCAGGGTAAGGGAAAGGTTTGCCAAGTTCTGGACCTGCTCAAGTTCCCCTTGTAGCTCCAATATCTTCTATTCCAACCGTAAGACCAAGTCATTCTATGTCAGCGTACTACAATCATCCGAAGTCTTGACATTCTCTACATGCATAGCGTTGTTTTTCCTGATACCTCTCGTATCATCCATTCTGGATTTTCCCTTGATTTTAGGACTGCTTGGAGGAGGAAGAGGTAGAGGACCTCTAGATCTGGTATGATATGCTGATGATGCCAGTATGCACGAACCAACCTTAGGGGATGGGAATAAACAAATAAAGAAAAGAAGAAAACAAAAAGGTAAACAAGTCAGTAAGAAGTATTAAAAGGATGTTTGCAATATTTAAACACATATTGCAGAATTATAATTTCGCGTCCCAATTTGAGGACCTCATTGTGCCCGAGGTAGATCTAAGCGACATATAGATTTGGAGAAAATCGATGTCAATAACTGTGTCATTTCATTAATATAATAAATGAACCAAATCTCAACTAAAACGACAATAATTATAAAGAGGCACTAATGGCATGTGCCTTATTACAACCGAAGTCTAAAATGAGTCTAGAAAGCAAGTAAAACATCATTCCTAATCTATTTGGTCCCAGAGGACCTTCTCCATGCTTGGCCTTCTTTTCTCCATCGATCAGATTCCCCAGGTCGCGTATGTCCAATAGCAGATATTCCCTTGCAAGAGCCCTCCTTCATTTCCATCCATGTTTTGATAGCCTGCAAACCACTTTCTCATCTTCCCTTCAAGCTCCATCAACCCATGCTCTAATCCAGTCTTTCTGTTGACTTAGTAGCAATTTCTCTCTACTTGTTGATTGCTTCCATGTCCACGTTATGTTGTTCCAAATGCCTGGCTTCAGACTTGAAAACCCTTTTGCGCAGCATCTTATATTTGACTTGTGCTTCGGCAACGTTGTCTACAACCATATTCTTTAGATTAATCCCTGGCTTGACATCCCCCTCTATATCATCTACCAACCATGATAGATATAAGTGCACATTGCCGGCATGATACCGATCTGGCTCGATGGTATGTTTCTCCACAATGACCTTTTGATGCCACATGTGTTGTGCCTTGAAATTGAATGGAATGGCATTCCCCTGGAAGTCTGCTTTGTATTGAACCATTTTGGAAACTCGTGGTATAACCTACATTCTCCCAGCTTGCCTCATAACCCTGATAGGAGCATAAGGATAGATCCCCCTCAATCCGATTAGCACTAGATAAGGAGTATCTCTCAACCTGATGATGAATTCACTACTAGGAAACCACTTGAATATGCAATGTACTTTGTCATTAGTCAGATTGCTAAAGAAATGTGCCCAGCTCACAGCGTTTTTCGGTTGCACAAACCTGTTTGGGATAAAAGTCATTCTCTTCGGATAGTGATAGGCTATGCGGTCATTCCATAGTCGTCGTGGAACTCTTGATGGTATTATCCTCTATGAAGGTGTTCCAACAACTATACTTGCAGCAATAGATTGCAACCCTCGAAATACATATACCCCTTTTTACAACGATCTAAAGCCCAGTACATATCAGCCAGAATCATACGGATAATTAGGGCTTCTTATCGGGCAGATTGGGCGGTTATTTACTCTTAACGGTTTGGCTTATCAGTTATAGGCTTTTAAATGTATTAATCCACTAGCCACCCGATAAGATATCGGGCAGATTGGTATTGCTTTAGCTCTTATCGAGCGATTTATCGGCATAATTCAATCTATATTGCGTGCATTAAACTGTATTGCGTGCATTACATCCCAAAGTAGACTACATTAACACCTATTGTTAACGCCTAACATATGCCCAGTGTTAACGCCTATACATCACCGTTAGAATCTTAGAGACACAAAAGGATTGTAATTTAATCCTAGAAAATGCAATACATGAAAGACAAGTTGTATTAGCCTCAGAATGCTTACTTCAGATGTTAGCACTAATATACATTTTCATTATTGTGTATTTTAACACAAAATCCAGTTAGACTTAATAGGAAATAAGCAAATACACCGGAAGCCATACCGAACTATGGGGATTCTGAATGTTACCAATGATTTGTGATGGTTAGTTCATAGCTCTAGACTTTAATCTAGGACCATCAAAGAGACTGAATTTGTCAAAAGAATCATTGTGTATTATATATATATATATATATATATTCTTAACGGGTTAACGGATTATCCGTTAAGAAAATTGAATAATCCGCCACCAAACCGATAAGCCGTTATATATATATATATATATTCTTAATGGGTTAACGGATTATCCGTTAAGAAAATTGAATAATCTGCCACCAAATTGATAAGTCGTTAATAAAAAAAATTCAATCCGTTCTCCATCCGTTAAACCATTAACTCGAAATCAATAAGCCATTCGGTTCAGTTTTCGATTTTGGTTCGGTTTTGAACACCCCTACGGACAATAGTGTAAGTTTGCCCCCTCAATCCCCTCCATTAAAGTCTTAGTGACCATAGCTAGGCGAGTGTGGGTCCTTTCTCCTTGTATTGGAAATACCATCATCCCCAGAAAACAGACAGTGAATACAAAAACTTGACGGTGAGTCCAACCCAAAGAAGTGATGGCAAACTCATCATAGTAAAGGCGGTATGACTTGTTGTGCCCATAACGCTCATAAAGGAAATCGAATGGTATGTAAGACTTCTTCAGACAGACTAAATCAGTATTTTTCCTGAAACCTATCATTTTCAAGAAACCTCGATGAGTGCGGTTTTTCGGTACCAACAAACCAGAGCTATCCCATGGGAGCCAAGTGAAACCTCTTATTTCTTCTAAAAAGAGAGTCATTTCTATGTCACCAAAACGAAAAATGACTCTCTTCTCATCCCAGAACATGGTGGCTGCCTCAATTAATGCATTGTTTGGCTGAATGTCTAACATATATGGTAAATTCCCGAGGACTCTTTTCACATGGTTTTTATCACTTGGTGCAAGATTTTCCCACCAATCCAACAGCAAAGGTGGGATATTTCGAACCATGCCGAACCTGGGGACTTTGTGCCTCATTTCTGCAAAACAAATAGAGTTAGCCCTTTCCCCCTTCGGATTTGGCTATTTGCACGTTAATAATCAACATATTGGCACGTTTTCTCCATATAATGCATAGACCGTTATTGTGTCCATTGGAATTGTGAAAATTCTGGTGGACTTTGGACAAGGCTTGACTTAGCGAGTTATTACACGGACATAGTTCTAACTCATACTAGGTTTGGACATGATGCATGCACAGTTAATACTAGAGTAGGGATTTCTAGAATAGTCTAGACCGGTACCCTCAAACGGACAACTTGAGAGGGAAAGGCGCGAAACTGTCGACTGCACCGCTTATCGACTAGTTTTACCATAAATAAGCCTTTTTCAAATTTAAAGTGTGATTTAGAAGAGCGTGGACACTCATCAAGCACCACAATGGTATCAATTACGCACGAGTGGAATATGATGTGGAGCATGATTTATGCAAAGATAAAACAACACGTTGTCAAATATTTTGCATGATGAAAACAGTAAATGTAGTATTTGAATGAAACATAAAGATATAAAAAGAAAGGAAAACAAGGAAGAAGTTAGTTCACGTAACATGGAAATTGTAATAAAGTAGACAAGGGAGTGAGAGTAGGGAGAGACATGATGTAGCAATTCTTAAAAAATGTCTAAAGGAAAGCACATATTATGACCAAATTTAGCAGAGATTTGAATTCCAATAAAGGGAAAACGAGGAAAAGGGTGTACAGGTAGCAATAAAAAGGGAAACGGGAGTGGGATATTCATGTAACAGCAATAATAAAGATACATTTATCAGAGAAGACTAATTCATATAGACCAAGTTCGGTTATGGTAAGAGCCTAAAAATATCCCCAACAGAGTCGCTATAATGTCGCGCCCCGTTTTCTCGCGAAATCGAGTTTCGACATGTGACAACTCTTTTAAGGAAGGTGCTAAAAGAGAAGAGTCGCCACCTAACGGGTTTTATGTGCGTTAGGGCACCTATTTGCGAATGACTCTGGTTTAACCAATTTGCATCACCAAAGATCGGGTAAGGGCTCGAAATTACCTCGAAGAGAAGGTGTTAGGCACTCTTCGAGGTCCACAACTGCGGGTCCCAGCCGAACTTGAATTATATGAATTAGTCTATATGATCAAAGACAAAGAAAACAATGAGTTTGAGAAGTTCATTATTAAACACAAATAATTGATTTAAAGACAAGATGGGGGTCCTAAATTTTTTAGCCTAAAGGATCACCCCGTGCAACATAAATAATACTTCATAACTCCTCAAGATGGGGTGTTACTCGTATTATTCAGCGGGCACAGACTATCATCTCCTGCTACCTGATTACTATCTTTAAGTTGTTACCTAAAGCGCACTAGTTGATTCTAAATCGCTCCTTATGCGTACACTACTTGTCCTATGCCTATGGTCCAGGAGGCGTTTGGACCTCTATTTTGGGTGGTTCTAGACTTAACTTAGGTTGCTCAAAATGATAAAGCTAGGTGACATACAAAACAAGTTGGACTTCATGTAAAAAGCAATTAAGGGCTCAAGTTAGCCTCCACACTTAGACAATAAATGCACGCGAACAAATTAGGCGTTTGACAATTCCAGAATTAAGACGAGTTAAAGTCATTAAGCTCTATAGGCATGGTATCTATGTGACCTTGAAATTTAAACATGCAGGCAGTTTCATATGTAAGGTGCTATTTAGAGGCATGCTTTCTGAATAACTATATATTTCAGGGAGTCTAGTATTGCGTACTGATTACTAAAATTAAAGATTATAAGTGTTTAAACCTGTAGACATGATATATAGGTGCAGTAGTTGGCAATGATAACCATGAGAGATATTCAGAATTACTTAGTTTGATCCTATAGGCATGCTTTCTAACAGTGGCAACGAACAGTGTTTGAAAGTTCAATATTAACACTTAAAAGCTAGTGGGATTATCCTATAGGCAGGAGTTCTACGATGAGCGATTGAAACTGGTTTTATTTTCTATAGGCATATCTCCTAAGTGAGTAATTATAATAACAGCACATGAACCAATTAAGACCCTATAGGCATTATTTCTAAAATGCGGATTTGTAGAACAAATATAATCCTATAATCATGGTATCTAGTGAATATGTTGCAATTGAAAGATTGGTCATTTTATTTCCTATAGGCATGATATCTAGCAACCATGTAGAAACAGAATATGTTGAACGAATTGAACAGAGAAGTCCTATAAGAAGGTTATCTAACACACATAGAAGCAGAATATGTTCGAGCAAATTAAACACCTATAGGCAGGATTTCTATCCGTTTCATGCAAATATTAAAGTAAACCCATTTTCCCAATTTCACTAACGCCCTAATTGTTAATATAGAATTATTACAGGCCTAATGAATGAAATAAATTACAAAGTTATAAAATAACTATAGCAGGCCTTAGACAGGGCAAAAGTATACCCGGCCAGGCCAGGCCTTCAATTTCAAATTCACATAGTTTCACACCAGCCCAAAAAATAGACAGGATCCAGTAGCCATCAAAGATTCAGAAAGTAGCCATGTACACAAGCCCATTGGCTTATTCAGTAAATATAAAGGGGCAAAGTTGAGCAATGAGGAAAATGGCAAAGAACCTTGGACACTAGTGCGTCAGAGTTCCCAAGGGCTTCAAAAACACATGGCAGTGCTCACACTAGGGAGGTTAATAGAGGAGATTCAGGGATAGTGCAGGTTTCAGTATCAGGCAGAATGATCAAAGACCCAAATCCTAGTGTGTCAGAGTTCACAAGGGCCTTAAATGGACCCCGAGTAGTGCTCACACTAGGGAGGTCAGTAGCAAGAGCCTTGATAGCCTTGGCTTTCAGCCGGCTAAGAATAATGAGTTCAGAATAACATAAGTGATAATGAGGGAGAATGGACAATAGCTGAGGGACATAAGTGGGGAACACACTTATAACCTAAAGCAGACATAGCCATGGAGAGCAACTAATCAAACAGTCCAGCAGGTTCAGCAGGATTTCAACACATAGGAAAACACCACATAGATAGCCATACATTTAAAGAGTTGGGGGAAAGAAACAAGTTTGCAGGATTAGCAGTCATGACACTAAACCAATTGAGACTTAAGAGGTTCAGATTAATCTAAACATGAATCCTAGGGTTATGTTAATCAGTATTTGGGCATGATGGGGAACATATTTTGTGATAAACACTGGAAGAAACAAGGTATCAAATGAACAAGGGACAGACTAGAAAACATATTAGCATAGAAACAGGATCATAGTCGATAGCAAATAGTTTTAATACAAATTACAACATATTGTATATGCAGAACAAACATTGCAAGGACTTAGAATAGTGTAAGATAGCAATCTCATACCAAATATCACATACGTATATTCTGGGATTGTCATAATAGACTAAACAACTAGAGAAGATCTAAATCATGTCACAAAATGGTTCAAGTAGGGCATGGAAAAATAGGTTGAGGTAACTGTTAAGATCTCAATCAGTTACTAATGGGGTATGGGGTTCAAGTGAGCATGCTGAGTGACAAAATAGCAAGTGAACATGTCATAATTAACACAGGTGATGTTTTAAACGTCAATACCACACAATAGGGAGGGTGATTTATGTGGTACCCAATTTTCGCTTAACTGAACTATAGAAGGACATGGTTCTTCTATGTTTCCAACTACTAGTGTTTGCAGAATAATAAATAAAGAAAATAAAGAACACAGATATTTTTACGCGGAAAACACCTGGCTCAAAAGGTGAAAAAACCATGACCTACTACTCAGTAGGATATTCCCAAACTTCCACTAAAATCACTAAGCCAAAACAGCATTTACAAAACTCTTTGTAAACCTAAGGATTAACTCTAATCCCGTTGTGGAACACAGCCTCATCTGTTGCGACAACTTCAAGTTAACTCTAACTTGAACACTCTAGGTACCTAATACAATTGTTTCTATGTAAGCTGAGAGGTACAATGTAAAATCACCTACTACAATTGAACTAGAATAAAAGATAGACACTTGGAACTGGTTCTTCTATCTTGTTCAAGTAGCTTCAGGATTGCACACTCGAATCACACATAAATTGCTTGCAAAATCGCCTTGCTCTTTTGCTCTCAATTTAAGTTTAACTTCTATGTATGTGCATTACCTGTAAAAGAGAAAAACACTGATATTTAATGGGTTAGTAATTAGAGACTGACTGGGATTCAACTGCTACTCTTCTATCGTAGAAGAGTTAAAGGTGATCTCAAACTCCAACACTATCTTCTTCCTAAACTGTGTTCTCTTCATGTATGGAGTCTTTCTCTCCTTATCCAATATGCAACCTTTTCGATCAGATCAGGAGATATTGCTTCTTGATAAGTTAGATTTATCTCTTTCACGTGCATCTCATATCTACAAGTTGATCATGAATGTGCTTCACAAGATGGATTTAGTCCATGTCTGAGTTATTTTGTCAATCTTCAAAACTTCACATGTTCTTGGGCCAACAACAGGCATTCTAGCATTCATTATAGAGGTTAAAGATAAAACAAACAAGCATGATTAGGGAAACATCCAGACACCCTTGCACTTAGATTACCCAAGTTAGGCTTGGGTAAACACGGAACTAGTAGCATTAGGAGGGGAGTCAGATGCTAAAAGACTTAGAACAAGGTAGAACTAACAGAATCACGTGCAAAAGTAATCCAGAAAACATATTAAGCCAAGAATTTTAGAGGTGAGAACATACACAAATCAAGAACACATAGGGATGAAACTGCAAGAGTCCAGTAGCTTACCAGTTAAACGAACAACAAACAAAAACAAAAGATCCAAACAAGGAAAATCATCAATCAAACACAAGAAAGGAAAGGAATCAGTAAGGAAAAGAGAAAAACTTCAAACCCTAATTTTAGGGAAAGTGAAAAATCGGCAAAATCTAAAATAAAAAATCAAACACCACACATAATAGGACGAATATAGACAAAATATCACCCTAAATCAAAGAATCGAACCAATTTTGGTTCTATCTAAAGAGATCTGAAAATCCTAGTTTTAGGGTAAGTACGAATTAATAAAAAATACACAGAGATTCGTACCCATAATATAACAAAGGATGAATATAGACGGAATAGCAGAAAGGTCAAAGATTTGAACTGATTCCGGTTCGATTTTGGTGAGAATTGCTTGCCCTTTTTAGGCAAGCACCATAAGAGAGTAACCGGTACCAAGAGGAGGATGTATATAGCAAGCAATAGTAGTCGAATCCCATGTCTGGTGGGATTAGGAGAAGGATTTAAGTGGGAGACGACTAGGGTTTAGTTGAAGAAGAAGAGGGATGAGAGCATATGAGGGTGGCAGGTTGGATGAAATGGTTAGGGTTTTGGGGGGTTTAGCTAATTAAAAATGGGAGAAGGGATGTGGGTCGTTGATATTGGAAGATCAACGGCTGGGATATAAAAATGAACGGGGCGGGTTAAAATAAAATGGGTATCGACCGGGTTGTGGGATTGGTCTAATTTATTTGGGTTGGGGGTTATTTGGGCTAGGGTATTAAGTGTTGGGTAGTTTTAGGTCCGAATTATTTTTTTTAAAAATGGGCTATTAGTTAAATACACAAAATTTAACAAAATAATTTATAAAAATGCTTTAATAAATAAATAAATATGTTATTTATACAATCAAATGATTAAAAATAATAATTTAGCATTATCAAAATATAGAAGGCTATTTTGACACAAATAGTATAGATAAAAAGCAATTATATATGAATATAGGCTATTATTGCAAAATTAGGTAAATAGCTTAAAAATGCAAACATAATTATAAAAAATAAACTAAAAAATATTATGAAACATATATGAGGATGCACAATAGTAATTTTAATGATTAAGTCAACACCAAAAAATTTAAAGAAATAATTAATAATTCTTTAAGTAATTAAAATGCAGAAAAATCAATTTAAAGCTCTAAAAATTATGAAAAATTATAGAAAATGCATGTATAAGTTTAAAAATATGAGAACAAAATTGGGTATCAACACTATTACACTCGGTTTTGTCGCCATGGACATTCATGAAGTGGGGAAAAGATATAGTCGGTACGCTGCCACCGGCCCCCAGTAAGGTAAGATTTCCTTTGATTTTAATTGACTATTTTCTAAGTGGGTTGAAGCAGGTCCTTACCAGAAAATCGGCAAACGCGAAGTAGTAGATTTCTTGTGGGAGAATATAATTTGCATATTTGGAATACCAAAAGAGATAGCCTGCGACAACGGGCCACAGTTTATAGGAGCAAAGGTCACAAATTTCCTTGAAGACGTAAAAATCAAAAGGATCACATCATTACCATATCACCCTAGAGCAAACGGGCATGTAGAATCAACAAATAAGATGATTATCCAAAATCTCAAAAAGAGATTGGAAGCAGCCAAAGTTAAATGGACCGATGAGCTACCAGGAGTACTATGGGCGTACCCAACAACGGCCAAATCAAGCACTGGTGAAACTCTTTTCACTTTTATGTACAGAGTAGAAGCCTTGATCCTGGTGGAAATAAGAGAACCTGCCTTGAGATATTTTCGGGCGGACGAACAAACAAACAATGAAGCAATGTTTGTCAAATTGGAGCTACTCGATAAACTACTTAGCGCACATAAGGATGGTAGCCCAAAAGTAGAGAATGGAAAGATATAACAAACGAAGAGCTAACCTTCATTATTTCAAAGAAAGAGACTTGGTTTTAAGGAAGTAACTTAGAACATTCGGGAGCTCAATGTAGGGAAGCTGGGTCCAACGTGGGAAAGCCCCTACCAGGTTTCAACTGTCACCGGGAAAGGGTCATACGAATGGGAAAATCAAGACGGAGTAAAGTTGCCAAGAAACTAGAATGTGACATACCTCAAAAGGTATAATTCTTGACGAACATCGCCTATACTGAAAGTATGTGCTGCTCTCTTTTTTCCTTCGTCCAGTTTTTGTCCCAATTGAGTTCTTTTGGCAAGGTTCTTAATGAGGCAGCAACGGAAATCATACTACGAAGAAAAATTCATCAACAAATATAAGACCTTAAAATGACAAGGCATGCATACAACGGATCACTACAGATCGGTTAGATAATCTTTTGCTCAGTAGCAGAGTTCCTTCCGGGAAGTAAAATTGCTATCGGGCTAAGGGTTACCCGACCATTCACAAGTGAAAACCACTAGGGGTTGTTTGATAGTCTTTGGTTCGATAACAAAGTTCCTAAGGGAAATTAAAATTTTCTATCGGGCCAAGGTTACCCGACCGTTTACAAGTGCAAGACACTGGGGTTGTTAGATGGTCTTTGGCTCAATAACAATGTTCCTAAGGAGAAGTGAAGCTTGCTACCGAACTAAATATTATCTAACAATCCACTAGTGAAATCCTCAAAGGAGCAAGACTTTCAGAGTTCCAATTCGCATTCTTCGCATTCAAACAGTGGGGGAATATGATATGAGGATACGACAACAATGACTGTCACATCGACCGGGAACGCAAAACCAGGAAATAAAATTGCATCATCGATATTAGGGACTATGTGGCTAGCCCCGTAGAAACAAGTTGTACAAGTTAGCCATAAGTAATGGCAATTTCTTTTTAGCACAACGAATGTTTATGTACTTTTGAAAATGGAAGGAATAAAGTAAAGTCCTTTTATTTTTATCTTTTGTTCTTGTTTGAACGATGAATTAATCATTTGAAAGTTAAACAAGTACTTCAAATGCTAGTGTCGTATTGAATAGGAGATGTCCTCTTCAAGAGAACTGTAAACATAAGAGGGCCCTCTCTTATAAAACGCTCATGGTAAAGGGTTGATTCTGGAAGAGCTTATTCTAGGAATCCAAATGCTCTCAGGGAAAAATACACCCGAAGCCTTGCATAAGTTGACGCAAAGAGAAAAATTTGCGCAATACTTAAGCGAAAAGTACACAAAGACAAAAGCTTGCACGATACTTAAATGAAAAAATACTTCTATTCACAACAGATGTGCTAAGTAGCACAAATACAAAGGCATGAAAAAGAAAATAAAGGAAAAATCTAAACTACTGCACCCCCAAAATATGGAGAAAGAGAAGCATCTGTGCCCCTGGGAGAAGTAGACGGATCAGCCGCCGGCTCAATATCTTGGCCTTCAGCATCATCACCTTCAAGTTCATCTTCAGTTCCCGAGAACTCAGAATTGGAGCTAGAAGATTCGGTAACATCAGGATGGACTGGAAGATCCCTTCCAGCAGTTGTCTCCAGTTCAAGGGCCTTAGCGATTTCGACATCGAAGTCAATGACGCTCATTTTGGCCTCTTCCAAAATATTTCTCTTCATGTTATACATAAAATATGTTTTTTCAACAATGAGGGAAGCCGCTCGCGCTGAAGTTCTTCTTTAAGATGGTCAACCTCAATTGAAAGGTTATCCCACTCTGATCTAATGGCTCGGAAGCTGACATCGAGGTCAAAAACAATGGAGTTGAAAACTTACTTTATTGTGCTCTATGACTCTTTTATGTCTCTCTTCCAACCGAACATACTTCTCCTCGGCAGTAGCAACTTCTTCAGCTTTGGAGTTCAAGGCCGCCTCCAAATTATTCGATCTTTTAGTAGAGGCAACCTCGTGATGGGATGTAGCAAGAACGACATTGTGGACCTTGACCCACTTTGCCGTAGCTTCTTCAAATGGTACCCTTAACTGTGCGGTATCTTGGCTAAGGGTCACTACTTATTGCTCACTCCACTACAACCGAGCCTCCAATTCAGCGGCCTCAGCAGCTCGTGCTTCAATTTCGGAAGGCGGACAGCAATCTGATCTCGCTTAGCCAATAATTGATCTCATGCAATGGTAAGTTTTTCTTTGTCAAGGATCAACCGCTGAAGACCCTCGAAAGCAAGGAAGTTAGCCTGCAAAATATAAGTACAAATTAAAAATGATAGGTTACAAATACTTTGGTCATAAGTACTTTGCTTTATATTTTGATGATCTAACAAAATTACTACCAAATCCAGATAAGGAACTTGTTACACATTTACAAGACCTTAAGATCACAAGGTTCCATGTTGGGATCCAGCATGGGATATGATTCAACTCTTCATATTGGAAGGAATAGCTGAGGGAACAGGTCTCTGCCAGTTCCCAAGGAGACTGTACTAAGTCAACTCTCCAGCTGGAAAGTTACTTCCTGCAAACCCTATAGTATAGGAACACTACAGCGGTCAAACTTTCTGTGGAAGGCTTTTTACCTACCTTGCTTACATCATTGTATCTGAGGTCATACATGTATTATTAACATCAAGGGAGGTAAAACACATTCACTTGAATACTTAGAAATTTCACAAAATATCACTCATGTGATCATCCAGGAAGTAACTCTCAAGTGCAACAAGAACAAAGAACAAAACAACTACAAACCAGTTCCCACATCAAGTTATTGTATGTCCTTAGTTGAGTGTAACATTGTAATAGTTCTTCAATTGTACTTCCTATCTAGCTTGTTTAGAAGCATTCTGTAGGAAATTCTTGTAAACCATAAACCTGTGTGTTTGAGTCTTGGCTAGAGTTAGTCAAGTTGCAAAGTCTTTGTAATAGAGTTATTACAAAGTGGCTTGTAATAGAGTAATACAAGTTAGTGAGGAATTAAGAGGTTAATTCCTAGGTTTCATAGGTTGTAATCTAAATGTTGCTCAGTAGTGAAGTTGAAATCCTACAAGGGTAGGTCATGATTTTTAATCCCGTTGAGCTGGGAATTTTCCACGTAAAATTCCTCTTGTCATTTATTTACTGCAGTGTATGTGTGTACTGTTGAACCTGATGGCGAACCCAGTTCTCTATAGAGTTTGGTGGACCCTTATATTCTATCAAAAAACCCTTGCCAAAACAAATATAGAAGGAATAACCGAATGAAAAAAGATCATACTGCTACTGCATTATGCATGGAATTTTTCATCAAACACTCTCGAGAGAGAAATTGTATTTTATTCATGTCCCTTTCCGAAGCCAAAGTCTTCAAATAATTAGCAAGTTCCACCGGACGGGACAGCAGATGACATCCAGTAGAAATTGAGAGGGTAACACTCCTCTTCCTTTGGGGATCATCAGAGGGGGCAGAATAGTTATGTCCTAAATTCCCATGAACTGGGGATTGGGTAAGAGGGACATCCTCCTCTCGGACGACAGCGACCACTAGAGATGATGTAGCAGTTGTTGGTGGCAAAGGCAGTGTTGACGAAAAAGTTGGTAAAGCTGTTGGCATTATAAGTTGCGAAGCAGCTGCGACAAAAGAAGTGCTGGTCATTGGTTTCTCACCAATCGAAGGCGGAAAAGACCTGATACCCAACCTCTCGTTACAGGGACTGGCGATTGGGACTCGAAAGCGAGAGTTAGCATCTTCCACTATATGAAACTCCCCCTAGAGCGCTGGGACGTTGTCCTCGGATGGAGTAACTAACTCAACAGATTGAGCATTCTATTGAGCTGATGAAAGTCGTCGTTATCTATGTAGAGAAGCCCCATCATCACTAGCTCATCCATCATCATCGATCACCACGGTGTCTATGTCCGGCTCGGGCGCGACGCCCGTCACCATAGTGCCCATGGTTGGCTCAGGTGACACACTCTTCGCCATTTTATTTTTACCCCCGTCCCCAAAGGAACAACGCCTCTTTGGTTTCTTGTTCTCCGGCCGAGGACTCTGAGAAGAAGTATATGCACCGAAAGCAGGCCCAGTGATACCTGTTTGGGTAAAAGCCTCATACAGCAACCTTGTTGAATTAGGCAAAACATCCTCCTCGGGAATGGCAACAGACCCCTGTGGTAAACCTGAATTCAACGAGAGAGAAAGGTTAACCAACTTTTCATTACAAAAAGTAAAAACCAGCAACTTCTTCAGCTTTGGAGTTCAAGGCCGCCTCCAAATTATTCAATCTTTTAGTAGAGGAAGCCTCGCGATCGGATGCAGCAAGAACGACATTGTGGACCTCGACCCACTTTTTGGTGGCTTCGTCAAATTTTACCCTTAATTGTGTGATCTCTTAGCTAAGGGTCACTACTTCTTGCTCGTTTTGCTGCAACCGAGCATCCAATTCAGCGGCCTCAGCAGTTCGTGCTTCCAATTCTGGAAGGCGGGCAGCAATCTTATCCCGCTCCGCCAATAATTGATCTCGTGCAAAGGTAAGTTTTTCTTTGTCAAGGGTCAACCGCTGAAGACCCTCGGAAGCAAGGAAGTTAGCCTGCAAAATATAAGTACAAATTAAAAATGATAAGTTACATGTACTTTGGTCATAAGTACTTTGCTTTATGTTTTTATGATCTAACAAACTTACTATCCAGAACCAGATAAGGAACCTGTTACATATTTACAAGACCTTAAGATCACAAGGTTCTACGTTGGGATCCAGCGTGGGATATGATTCAACTCTTCATAGTGGAAGGAACAGTTGAGGGAACATGTCCCTACCAGTTCCCGAGGAAACTGTACAAAGTCAACTCTCCAACTGGAAAGTTGCTGCCTGCACACGCTACAGTACAAGAACAGTGCAGCAGTCAAACTTTATGTGGAAGGCTTTTTACCTACCTTGCTTACATTATTGTATGTGAGGTCATACATGTATAAATAACATCAAGGGAGGTAAAACACATTCACTTGATTACTTAGAGATTTCACAAAATCTCACTCATGTGATCATCCAGGAAGTAAATCTCAAGTGCATTAAGAACAAAGAACAAAACAACTACGGATCAGTTCCCACATCAAGTTATTGTATGTCCTTAGTTGAGTTGTAACTTTGTAATAGTTCTTCAATGGTAATTCCTATCTAGCTTGTTTAGAAGAATTCGTAGGAAACTCTTTGTCACGACCCAAACCGATGGGCCGCGACGGGCACCCGGTACCTTACTCAGCCGAGTACCAACGTAACGTATCTTTCTTATTACATCATCATATACACATGACATATGGGCCTAATAGGCCAACATGATCCTTTATAAACTCAAAACATAGGCCGACAAGGCCGTACAATCTTTCACGTACAAGACATATGTCTACAAGCCTCTAAGAGTACATAAGTGTCACAAAGGTCGGGACAGAGTCCCGCCATACCAAACAATAGACGTCTAAATCATACTAACCAAATACGCAGCTCCGAAGCAAATGGAGCGCACTACCATTTTTCGCTGAGCTGATAGCCTACTTGGAGGGCTCTCGACCTGTCTATCAGGACCTGCGGGCATGAAACGCAGCATCTCCAGGCAAAAAGGACGTCAGTACGAATAATGTACTGAGTATGTAAGGCACATAAATAAATACATAGGAGACATGGAAGACATATGGAGTACATGACTCAACCCGTAAGCCTGAATAACTTTGTAAATCATAAATTACTTTCAGCATCATGCATATGCGTATGAATGTCATATCGTGCATAGGTATATGTTTCATAACATCATCAGCCTTTGAGGGCATCCCATCATATCATATCGGCCACTATGGGCAAAGTCATAATCGTATACCAGCTGATCAAGTGATGGTGCGTATATAACGCCATAACCATTCTCATATCCCGTATATATATTCCCCCCTTTAGTCTTTTTGCTTGTATCATGACCTGCGGTCGAATTCTTCCTAATCTCGCAACTGTTGTTACCTCCTGTCATGCAGCCTGTATGACCCTGCCTTTGTAAGTGCACTTATGCGATTCATCTTTTCTTTTTCCCTTTATCTTTTAGTCAATCTCTAGGCCTTACTTTGTATATACAGGGCTTAATAGGATGCCTCTTTAGGCCTCTATAGGCATATTGAAGTCCTTTGTTTGATACTTTGTTGGATTTACGAATATTGCTATATCTCATCGCATAGGTCCATTTAACCATCTGTATGAATTTACTATCATAACTCTTACATTAATTTATCGCTGCTGAGGTCTGCTACCAAGTCCCAGCTCACTCTCGTTGCTCATTCCATATGTATAATTTAAGTCCTTTAATGCTTCCTCATTACTATTCATCCTTAGAATGACAGCCTAATCTTATCTCGTACTTTGTAACTTTTGTCCATCCATTGTTGATTCACCTCAATATTGATCTACAATATACCACTGATAACTTAAACTTTTATGTAATATTGCTGCTAGGATTCACGTTTTATCGGGGAACATCTGAAATGATTAGATTGATCCACCTGGGGCGATACCCTACTTTCATAACCGTACCTCACAACATCCCAATGTGATTCACCTTGCATGGGTACTTTAATCCTATCCAATTCATAAGATCTGTTTCTTTTCTTCATTGAATCATTACTCAATCAAAGGCCCAAACATCATTTTTTTTTATCTATCACCATTACACCCTCATTGTACTATCAAGGCAGCATTCCATCTTTTCTAAATGTTACCAGTCTTAGACTCCTTTTGAGTTCCTTCAGGCTATACTGAACTTTCTATAACTTTAGAGAAAGCATCAGCTCTTCTTGTGTTCATGGGCTTAATACCGAGGACTTATCCAATGTCGTCACCTTCTTACTCACCTTTTCTCATCCTTATTCATATCTTCCTAAAACCTTGTCGCTCTACCATACTTTATCTTGCAACCTAAACGTATTCATTTATACTACTTGCAACCTTTCTTCAACTTGCTTGCACCATAGACTTCCTTATATTATTCTGGAATATCAAGCGAGACGTCATATCGTCTCTAACTATTCTATACTCTTTTAACTACACCTTGTACACCTTATAGTCATGTAGTACCTTGTATGACACTAGTCCATAAATACCGGGTATTTTAGCTCGGGCCGTAATTTATCCCAAAATGCCAATCTTGGACGAATATTCGTTTACTTAGAATTTCTTCCCCTCTCACCTTTACGAATTTATTCATCACTTACAATCCTTATAATCTCCAAATAATCTTTTACTTGGACTGATGTCAATTACCTTACGACAAATTCAATGTAAAATACTGCAGGGTGCAACATCGTCGTAACTTAATACTGCGAAGTCTGACATTACCGTAATGTAATACTGCAGGGTAGAACACTATCGTAACTCAATGTTGCTGGACTTAACATCATCGTAATATATTTCTTCATAGGGTGACATCATCGTAACATATTACTACAGAGCATAACATTGTCGTAATATAATATTGTGGGACGTAATATTGACGTAACATTGCGGGGCGTAACACTCTTGTAAACCTTAAACCTGTGTGTTTGAGTCTTGGCTAAAGTTAGTCAAGTTGCAAAGTTTTTGTAATAGAGTTATTACAAACTGGCTTGTAATAGAGTATTACAAGTTAGTGAGGGATTAAGAGGTTAATTTCTAGGTTGCATAGGTTGTAATCTAAAAGTTACTCAGTAGTGAAGTTGAAATCCTACAAGGGTAGGTTGTGATTTTTAATCCCGTTGAGCTGGGAATTTTTCACGTAAAACTCCTCGTGTCATTTATTTACTGCAGTGTGTGTGTACTATTGAACCTGGTGGAGAACTTGGTTCTCTATAGAGTTTGGTGGACCTTTATATTCTATCAAAAAACCCTTGCCACAAGAAAGATAGAAGGAATAACCGAATGAACAAAAATCGTATTGCTCATGCATGGCATTTTTCATCAAACACTCGAGAGAGAGAGAGAGAGAGAGAGAGAGAGAGAGAGAGAGAGAGAGAGAGAGAGATTGTATTTTATTCCTGTCCCAGTCCAAAGCTAGAGGCTTCAGATAATTAGCAAGTTCCACCGGACAGGACAACAGATGACATCTGGTAGAAACTGAGAGGGTAACACTCCCCCTCCTTTGGGGATCATCGGAGGGGGCAGAATAGTTATGTCCCAAATTCCCATGAACTGGGGATTGGGGAAGAGGGACATCCTCCTCTTGGACGACAGCGACCACTAGAGATAACGTAATAGTTTTTGGTGGCGAAGGCAGTGTTGGTGAAAAAGTTGGTGAAGTTGTTGGCATTATAGGTTGTGAAGCAGCTGCGACAAAAGAAGTGCTGGTTGTTGGTTGCTCACCAATCGAAGGCAGAAAAGACCCAGTACCCAGCCTCTCAGTACGGATAATGGCAATTGGGACTCGGAAGCGAGAGGTAGCATCTTCCACTATATCAAACTCCCCCTAGAGCGCTGGGACGTTGTCCTCGGATGGAGTAACTAACTCGACAGATTGAGCATTCGGTTGAGCTGATGAATGTCGTCTTCATCTATGTAGAGAAGCCATATCATCACTATCTCATCCATCGTCACCGATCACCATGGTGTCTATGTCTAGCTCGGGCTCGACGCTCGTCACCATAGTGCCTACGATTGGCTCAGGCGACACACCCTTCGCCTTTTTATTTTTACCCTCGGCCCTAAAAGAACGATGCCTCTTTGGTTGCTTATTCTCCGGTTGGGGACTCTGAGAAGAAGCAAATGCACCGGAAGCAGGCCCGGTGATACCTCTTCGAGTAAAAACTTCGTGCAGAAACCTCGCTGCATCAACCAGATTAGGCAAAATATCCTCCTTGGGGATGGCAACAGACCCATGTGGTAGACCTAAATTCAACAGGAGAGAAAGTTTAACCAATTTTCCATTACCAAAAGTAAAAACCAGCAACTTCTTCAGCTTTGGAGTTCAAGGCCACCTCCAAATTATTCAATCTTTTAGTAGAGGCAGCCTCGCGATCGGATGCAGCAAGAACAACATTGTGGACCTCGACCCACTTTGTCATAACTTCTTCAAATTGTACCCTTAACTGCGCAGTCTCTTGGCTAAGGGTCACTACTTCTTGCTCGCTTTGCTGCAACCGAGCCTCCAATTCAGCGGCCCCAGCAGCTCGTGCTTCCAATTCTGGAAGGCGGGGAGCAATCTGATCCCGCTCAACCAATAATTGATCTCGTGTAAAGGTAAGTTTTTCTTTGTCAAGGATCAACCGTTGAAGACCCTCGAAAGCAAGGAAGTTAGCCTTCAAATTAGAAGTACAAATTAAAAATGATAGGTTACAAGTACTTTGGTCATAAGTACTTTGCGTTATGCTTTGATGATCTAACAAACTTATTATCTAGAACCAGATAAGAAATCTGTTACATATTTACAAGACCTTAAGATCTCAAGGTTCCAGGTTGGGATCCAGCGTGGGATATGATTTAACTCTTCAGAGTGGAAGGAACCGCTGAGGGAACAGGTCCCTACTATTTCCCGAGGAGACTGTACGAAATCAACTCTCCAGCTGAAAAGTTGTTGCCTGCACACGCTACAGTACAGGAACAGTGCAGCGGTCAAACTTTCTATGGAAGGCTTTTTACCTACCTTGATTACATCATTGTATGTGAGGTCATACATGTATTATTAACATCAAGGGAGGTAAAACACATTCACTTGAATACTTAGAGATTTCACAAAATCTCACTCATGTGATCATCTAGGAAGTAACTCTCAAGTGCATTAAGAACAAAGAACAAAACAACTACAGACCAGTTCCCACCTCAAGTTATTGTATGTCCTTAGTTGAGTTGTAACTTTGTAATAGTTCTTCAATTGTACTTCCTATCTAGCTTGTTTAGAAGCATTCTGTAGGAAACTCTTGTAAACCTTAAACCTGTGTGTTTAAGTTTTGGCTAGAGTTAGTCAAGTTGCAAAGTCAAGGTAATAGAGTTATTGTAAAGTGGCTTGTAATAAAGTATTACAAGTTAGTGAGGGACTAAGAGGTTAATTCCTAGGTTTCATAAGTTGTAATCTAAAAGTTTCTCAGTAGTGAAGTTGAAATCCTACAAGGGTAGTTCATGGTTTTAAACCCCGTTGAGGTTGTAATTTTCCACGTAAAATTCCTCTTGTCATTTATTTACTGTAGTGTGTGTGTGTGTACTATTGAACCTGATGGAGAACCTAGTTCTCTATAGAGTTTGGTGAACCCTTATATTCTATCAAAAAACCCTTGCCACAACAAATATAGAAGGAATAACCGAATGAACAAAGATCATACCGCTACTGCGTTATGCATGGCACTTTCATCAAACACTCGCAAGAAAGAGAGGGATTGTATTTTATTCATGTCCCTTTCTGAAGCCAGAGGCTTCAAATAATTAGCAAGTTCCACCAGATGGGACAGTAGATGACATCTGGTAGAAATTGAGAGGGTAACACTCATCCTCCTTTGGGGATCATCGGAGGGGGCAGAATAGTTATGTCCCAAATTCCCATGAATTGGGGATTGGGGAAGAGGGACATCCCCCGGCCCCAGAGGAACAATGCCTTTTTGGTTGCTTGTTCTCTGATCGGGGACTCTGATAAAAAGCACATGCATCGGAAGCAAGCCCGATGATACCTGTTCGGGTAAAAGCCTCTTGCAGCAACCTCGTCGCATCTGCTGGATTAGGCAAAACATCCTCCTCGGGGATGGCAACAAACCCTTGTGGTAGACCTGAATTCAAAAGGAGAGAAAGGTTAACCAACTCTCCATTACAAAAAGTAAAAACAAGATGAGTTCAACCTACTGTGATTTTTGGCCTTTCACCCATATTTAAGGGCTAGCTCTTTCCACGTGTGGGTCTCGGGCGTAGTGGCATCAAAAATCTTCTGGACCCATTTGTCCAAGCCTTTAACCCTTGGTGGTGTCCACCGAGTTGCTGAAATAATGAAAGAAGAAGGATCAGTAACAACGTGGGACGATCTTTAACCAGAAGAAAAAATAAGCGACGAACTTACGAGTACTGTTCCATAGTTCAGGAAAGGATGGAGTCATGGACGAAACAATATCCCTGGTGGAAACTACAACGAATCTCTCCATCCACCCATGGTCGTTGTCATTATCCATGCTGGTGAGCAAATCATGGTAACCACGTTTGATAAAGTTTATCATTCCCCCACGGAAAATCTTGGGGAAATAAACGTTCATCAGTCGAGCTAGGGATAACTCTTCTCCCGTCTCCTGGCATAGGTGCCAAAGACAACAGATATTCCGCCACACAGAAGGGCTCACTTATGCCAAGCAAACTTGGTAACGAAGGAAAAACTCCAAGATAATGGAGTCAAGCCCCCATTCAATGAGAACGGGCCCACAATAAAGGGATACGTATAAATATACGTAAAATCCTTCTTGTAGAAGGTTACTCGCTCTGCCAGATCAGGAGCAATGATGTTCAAATCTTGACAACCAAAATCTTCCTTCACAGCAAAGATGCTAGAAGAACAGATGGAAGAAGGATACATGCCAACAGCCCATGTTCGGGGGTTAGCAGAAGGGTACTTCTCTTCGAAGTCCTTAGTTGTAATAAGCTTTATGGGAATGATGGTGCTCACCGTGGGAGGAGTAGCATCATCAGCACTTTCTTTATTTTTGAAGCACTGGAATTTCTGGAAGAAGAGGTCATTCTTATCAAAAGAGAATAAGGGTTTTTTCTCTGAAGAAAAAGGTTAGTGGAAGTGGAAAACAAGTATGAATTGAGTAAAGAGAGCTTGAGAGAGTTTGGAAAATTGTGAAGTGTAAAAGGAAAAGGTTGATGCTAATAAGTAAAGGAATAGGTATCTAAAATCGTAGCCATAATTACCTCGATAACTAGCAAAAGTGTTTCTGAATCGCGGGATGACGCGTGTTCGGGGCATTAAATACGGAGAAACGTACGTCTAATCAACCGTCAGAAACTTTTCAGAGGGGTTTAGAGAATTTCCCGCCAAGAAAGGTATCTTTACCAACATCTCGTTGACACAAGGTTATGCCACCGGAAAGCAGGGGGCTATCTGTATAGGGTAAAAATATGTTCATATTAAATACTCACATGATAAAGCGACACGTAGAGCCAAAGACAGAAGTCAACCAGGTCTGAAGGCAACAATCTTGTTTATTCCCGAAGGGAGTGGTGTTCATGAAGGCAAAATAAATGCTTGCCACCCGATAGTATTTAATGGAGAATATTTTATAGCATTAAGTACATAGTCCATCACAGAGAATATGACAGTCACCATAACCTCTCGTCCCTAGCAATGAATACGCTCGATCCTCCGAGCTATCTCCATAGCTTGGTGAAATGTATCTCTGGATCTTGGGCCGTTGAAATCCTGATACTATAATTTATACCCTCAATAAGTCACCTCACTCTCTCAACCTCGGTGGAGATCAAGATAGCAGCATGACGAGACAATTTTGTGGATCTCGCCTCATACTCAATCACAGTCATGCTATCTTGCTGAAGATGCTTAAACTGGACTCTTGACTCATTACTCATGGTGTGTGGGATGTACCTCTCAAGGAGCAACTGTGAGAAGTGAGCCCAAGTAAGAGGAGTCATGCTGGTCTGCCTAGCTCATAAGTCTACTACTATCTCCTTGCATCTCCTCTAAACTAAAATGTAGTGAAGTCTACTCCATTTTCCTTTAACAAACCCAAGTTGCGAAGCATCTGGTGGCATCTGTCTAGAAAGTCTTGGGCATCCTCTGAAGCACTAAACTTAAAGTGTAGAGGAAATAACATCTGAAACCTCTCCATCCTCTTCTGCTCATCAGAAGATATAGCAGGCATAACCATGAGTCTAGATGCTCCAATAGGCTTCTCCGAAGCACGAGTAGATGAGGTCTAAACTTCACCTCCAGACTGAGATGCGGTTGGGGCCACTGGAACCACTCTAGCCTGAGTCAAAGCATCGATAAAACTGACCATCTTGGAAATAGCTTCCTGGAATACGGTGCAGCAACAAAACACTCTATGTGAAGAGTGGAAACTGGGGCCTCAACATGATCATCAACAAATTGATCCTATGCCTGATCCGCAGGTGGATCCATTGATACAGCCTAATATGCTTCTGCGACAACTAAGCTCGCATTTGCGAGCTCGCATCTGCGAGACTCTGAGCCTCAGTCTCCCTCGATTCTGCAACCACAATAACATATTTTTGACATCACATGTGCGACAAAAATCTACAAGTGTGATCCTCACATGCGCGACCAGTGTTGTGCTTTTGCATTCTTCTAGCTCAAGGCCTACCTTTGCAGGTGCGGTCCAATCCATCACAGATATGACTTTACACCTACGCACCATACTTTTGAAGGTGCGATGCGCCAGTACCAGCAGTGGTCAACAATCTCTAAATGGTCCGAAATTATTTCGAAACACACCCAAGCACCCTGGGCCCGTAATCTTACCAGCAAGTCCTAATACCTCATCCAAACTTATCCAAATGCTCAAAATACAACAACTAACATCAAAATCAAGAATAAAGATAAAAAAATCCTTCTCTTAACTTCTAAACTTTCCAGTTTTGCCAATAGGTCCGAATTACACTTAGACATTTCGGATTTTAACCAAACTTTTCACACAAGTCCCAATCATCTAAGTGAACTTATCTGAGGTCTCAAAACACTAATTGTATTCTGATAACATCAAAGTCAACTATCAAAACGTACCAACTCTCACATTCTTCAAGTTGTCAACTTTCGGCAAATAGATCCAAAACCTTCTAGGAACCTCCAAATCCAAATTCGAACATGTATACTGATGAAATTGGAAAGCCCGATTTCACAATCATTATGTCCTTTCCTTGAGGGCCCGGGAGCACAGCTCAAGTTTTCGACCTCGAGGGTTCTTTATACCCGACCTCGGTGCTGCATGAGTCAACGATTATAATGGATAAATGGGAAGTTCCGTAGGTAGGTGGTCCTAACTGACAACACATGCAAGAATAGTACCAGTTTGTACCAGATTGCTAAGTAGCTGTACCAGCTACTTTACTTTGTAATAAATATACATGTACTATGTTGGGATTCCCTCCCCCTATATAAAGGGGATCTTTACTGTTTTTTTGCACACACGATATACTACTCATAACATTCAATACAAGAACATTCTCTGCTCTCTAACTTAAACATATTCTCTTGGTTTCACTACTTACATTTATTGCTTACATTTATAGTGTAGTATTTATTGTTCTTCATTTATTGCTCATTGTTGTCCATAAAGAGCTTTCATCAAAGCTCTCAAAACTATTAATCCCTCATTAGCCGTTCATAGCTTAGCATCGAGCTCGACCTCGAGGCCCTTATAGTTAGGCTCGAGGCCCCGATTCTCAACCGCTCGGTTTGCCTAACGCACTATTTTCAAGTTCTTATCCTATTTTCTAATCTCATACTTAGTATCTACTGCCTAACAACTAGCATAAAAACAGATTATGTATTTTTAGAACCACAAAGTCAAATTTAATTGTAATTACCATTTTCAAGGTAAACAGTTTGGCGCCCACCGTGGGGCTAAAATAATAGTGATTGTATTCTTGCTGGTTTACTACATAACGCAAGTTATCTTTCACACTTTTTTTGTCCAAGGATCTTCGATTTTAGGTTAAAATGTCTAACTTAGTAACATGAAAACAATGGCCTTGAGGACCATAGGGAAAGCGGCGTAGCTATTCCAGGTATTGGTGTATCACTACAAAACCTTGAGAGTACACCAGAACTGATCCCCGTGGGTACGGTCTCATGCAATAACCAACTCATTGACATCAGCACCCACATTAACGGGGATGCACACTTAGAAAATCAACGGGAAACTAGGGAAAATCACGTCCAGGAAGAAAGAGAGGTAGACAGCAGAAACAGAGCGGGAAAACCTTAAAAAATTGTTCACATGATCATTGGGGGGACCGACATCCCCAAGGGGCCCGTGATCAAATGGGTAAAAGTGTTTGTTGCAACGGAAGTGTCAATTCGGGGCCGCATGAACGAAGACATCCTTGCATTTAGCAAGGAAGATTTCGAGACCTCGACTCGACCGCATAAAGATGCGCTGGTAATTTCTTTTCTCTTCAATAACATTCAAATTAAACGTGTACTCATGGATCCAGGTAGCTCGGCCAACGTAATCTGGTCGAAGGTGGTAGAGCAGCTCAAACTGCTCGATCAGGTTATACCTACCTCCCGAGTCCTCAACGGCTTCAACATGGCCGGCGAAGCTACGAAGGGGGAGATCACCCTCCTGGTCAACGTGTCCGAGGCAATCCAGGACACCAAATTCCATGTCATCAACGGTGACGTGAGGTACAACACATTGCTTGGAAGTCCATGGATACACAACATGAGGGCAGTACCGTCAACTTTATATCAAATGATGAAGTTTCCAACAAAGGACAGTATAAAAACAGTACATGGAGAACAGCATGCGGCAAAAACATGTTCGCGGTCCACTGGAAAACATCAGATTCTATACACTCTACTTCGGAAGAGCCGGGAGGCAAACATACCCCCGAGGATGATGAGGAAGATTTCCTCGCTCCCCGAACCTTCGTTGCCCCCGAAAAGTCGGACGCAACAAAGTCAACTATTGAAGAACTAGAGCAAGTTGTTTTGATCTAACATATCTCAGATTGGAAGGTATACCTGGGAACGGAACTAACCCCTGAACTTTGGAAAAAACTCATTCAATTTCTTATTGATAACATTGATTGCTTCGCTTGGTCCTACATAGATATGAAAGGGATCCTGCCGGAGATAACAACCCATCGACAAAGTGTCGACCCCAGATTCAAACCGATAAAGCAAAAAAGAAGACCCCAGTCATAAACAAAACATGCATTCATCAAGGATGAGGTAACAAAACTCCTCAAAATAGGGTCTATTAGGGAGGTAAAGTATCCCGAATGGCTGGCCAATGTAGTGTAGTTCCCAAAAATATAAATAACTTAAGAATGTGCGTAGATTACAAAGACTTAAATAAAGCATGCCCCAAGGATTCATTCACGTTGCCTAGCATCGACCGTTTGATCGATGCCACGGCAAGTCATGAAACCCTCACTTTTCTCGATGCCTACTCGGGGTATAATCAAATTCAGATAAACCTCGAGGATAGGGAAAAGACTTCGTTCATCACAAAGTACGGTACATACTGTTACAATGTAATACCTTTCGGGCTGAAAAAACGCAGGAGCCATGTACTTGTGCCTAGTTAATAAAATGTTCGAACATCAAATAGGCAAATCTATGGAGGTTTATATCGATGATATGCTAGTTATGTCCTTATGTGCAGAGGACCATTTGACCCATTTGCAGGAAACATTCAACATCCTCAAAAGCTACAACATGAAACTCAATCCCGAGAAATCTGCCTTCGAAGTGGGTTCGGGAAAATTCCTAGGCTTCATGGTGTCAAATAGGGGAATCGAGATCAACCCCGACAAAATCAAGGCCGTCGAAGAAATCACTGTGGTAAACAACGTGAAGGTCGTGCAACGATTGACGGGGTGGATAGCAGCCTTGGGCTGATTCATATCGAGATCATCAGACAGGAGTCATCATTTCTTCTCCTTTCTCAAAAAGAAAAACAACTTCTAATGGACTCTAGAATGCCAACGCGCCTTGGAGGAGTTGAAGCGATACCTGACTAGCCCACCTTTACTCCACACCCCGAAGGAGGATGAAACATTGTATTTATACTTAGCCGTATCCGAGATAGCGGTAAGTGGTGTGCTAGTTCGAGAAGAGCAAGGTATGAAATTCCCTATTTATTATGTAAGTCGGACCCTGGGAGATGCTGAAACCAGGTATCCGTACCTAGAAAAATTAGCCCTTACATTAATAAGCGCATCACGGAAATTGAAACCTTACTTTCAATGCCATCATATTTGTGTTTTAACAACATATCCTATTCGAAGCATATTGCATAAGCCCGAATTATCGGGCCATTTGGCCAAATGGGCCATCAAACTCGGGGGATTTGATATCGAGTATCAACCCCAAACGGCTATCAAGTCCCAAATCCTGGCTGATTTCGTGGCTGACTTCTCGCCCTCCCATGTGCCCGAGGTAGAGTAAGAACTTTTACTAAAAACAGGCATATCTTTCGAGGTGTGGACCCTATCCACTGACGGCGTCTCGAACGTAAGATGATCTGGGCTTGGCATAGTCCTGAAGCCGCCTACGGGCGGCATAATCAGTCAATCTATAAAAACTGCAAGGTTGACTAACAATGAAGTCGAATATGAGGCTATGATTGCAGGTCTGGAATTGGCCAAAGGCTTAGGAGCTGAAGTCATTGAAGCAAGATGTGATTCCCTCCTGGTAGTAAATCAGGTAAATAGGAGCTTCGAGGTTCGAGAGGACAGGATGCAAAGAAACTTAGACAAAATTCAAGTCGCATTGCACCGCTTCAAAGAATGGACTCTGGTCCACATACCTCGAGAGCAGAATAGCGAGGTTGATGCCCTCGCAAACCTGGGATCATCTATCGAAGAAGATGACCTACTCCCCGAGGTCGTTGTCCAGCTATCCAAATCAGTGATCGAGGAAGGTCACGTCGAGATCAACTCCACTAGCCTGACATGGGATTGGAGAAATAAATACATCGATTATTTAGAAAATGGGAAGATACCCGTGGATCCAAAAGAGTCGAGGGCCTTGCGAACCAAAGCAGCCTGATTCTCGCTCGATGAAAATAGAACTCTGTACAGAAAAACCTTTGATGGTACCCTAGCAGTATGTCTGGGACCGGGGGATACTGATATGTGCTTTGAGAAATTCACGAGGGCACCTGCGTAAATCATTCAGGTGCCGATTCTTTAGTCCGGAAGGTAATCAGAGCATGCTACTATTGGGGCAGTATGGAAAAGGATACCAAAGAATTCATCCGTAAATGCGACAAGTGCTAGAAATTTGCCCTGATGATTCACCAACCCGGTGAGCAGCTGCATTCAGTCTTGTCACTATGGTCATTCATGAAATAGGGGATGGACATCGTCGGGCCTCTACCAATGGCACCAGGTAAAGCAAGATTTATTTTATTTATAACTGACTACTTCTCAAAGTGGGTGGAAGCGCAGGCCTTCAAAAAGATAAGAGAAAAAGAAGTCATTAACTTCATCTGGGACCACATCATGTGCCGATTCGGAATTCCTTCCGAGATAACATGTGATAACGGGAAGTAGTTCATCGGAAGCAAAGTAACACAGTTCCTCGAGGATCATAATATCAAAAGAACCCTATCGACACCCTACCACCCGTGTGCTAACGGTCAGGCTGAATCTACAAACAAGACCATCATTCAAAACTTAAAGAATAAGTTGGAAAGTGTTAAGGGAAACTGGAGAGAAATATTACCCGAAGTACTGTGGGCATATCGAACAACTCCAAAATCAAGCACAGGAGAAACACCTTTCTCTCTAGTATATGGTGCCGAGGCTCTAATACCGGTAGAAGTCGGGGAGCCAAGTGCCAGATTCTGACACACCACCAAGAGCTTAAATAACAAGGCCCTGACTGCGGCCCTCAAACTATTGGATGAAAAGCAAGAAGTTTCACTGGTCGAAATGGCCGCCCAAAAACAAAGGATCGAAAGGAATTATAATCGGAGAACAAATCTCTGACATTTTGGGGTCGGGGACTTAGTCCTAACGAAAGTCACCCTCAACACCCGAAACCCTAATGAAGGAAAGCTAGGCCAAAATTGGAAAGGATTGTACTACGTCCTCAGAGTGATCGGCAAAGGGTCCTGCAAGCTCGGTACTGGAAGGAGAACAGCTTCCAAGCAATTGGAACATATCAATGCTCAAACGTTACTACTGCTAAGGTGTCCGAAGGAAGATGCCAAAATGCCCTCGGGCCTTCGAAGATCTCGGTTTTTAGAGCATGCGTTGCACTCTTTTCCTTCGATGATTTTGTCCCAAGAAGGGTTTTACCGGCAAGGTTTTTTACGAGGCAACACATATATGCTACCCAAGGAAAATTTCACAAGTATTCAAGGCTTCTCTTCAATCAACCTCGAACACTGGGGGGAATCCCCCCGGGAAGATCACCTTCCTGGAGAAGCCAAGATGAGCCGAAAAAGGTCTCAGTAGGAAAATGATATGTCGGGCCAAATGGCCGAACGAACCATGTCCGCATAGAATAATTGAGCCCCTGACGGCAAAAACATGTATACTTGTGCCAAGTAATCAAAGAATATCTTCTCCTCCATCAAAACATTTTACGTTTCAAAGAAGTACTCCATTTTAACAAAAAATGGCTTCAGATCCAGAAATTTCACTAACACACGGGGACTGACGCCAAAAACTCGAGGCCACATGACCTCTAGGTTAGAAACTTTGAGCTCGAATGCCCTCAATGAGGCAACACCAAGTTTACAAAAAGAATGGCTCTAGAGCCAAAATCTATCGGCGTCTCAGGGACTGTTGTTGACTGTCTTCCTTTCGAGCAATCAGTAACTCAAGACCGTAAGACCCAATCAGGCAATCTCGAGCCCGAAATCCCCCCATGCGGCAATACTAGGAAATGTAAGACCTCCACGAGGCATTATCCACAGTGTAAGATCTCTCTAAGGCAACACCGAAACTGTAAGACCTCAAGCAAGGCATGAACCATACTTGTGCCAAGTAACACATCTGTAAAAACTCAAGCAAGGCATGAACCATACTTATAACAAGTAACTTCTCTATAACACCTCAAGTAAGGCATGTTAAAATTTGTAAGACCTCACAAAAGGCATAATCCCGATCTTAAGGTTATGGCTATATATCCGAACTTATAAGACCCCTAAAAAGGCATACCCTCGATATAGACGCCAAAACTACTTCACTCGGGGACAGAAAGGCTCCGGCCAGACATAATGACTACGGTCACAAGAATGTACCAGCCAAACTAACGCGACTCGGGGATGCCCGATCGTCGCTATAGAATCTCAGGCCTTCAATTACTTCGAAAAAAACTTCAAAAAGAACCGGTTAATTAGGCTACCCTCGGCATAAGTAAAAGAGCTTCGATCATATCAACTCCAAACAAAAGGCTTCGATACAATTCAGCCATCGAGAAAATCCTCCCGAGGTACTCATCCATTGCTACATAACAACTCACAATCAAGGTTCTTATCGAGCCGTCGAAGAGTCGGGCGAACATAAAACTTCAAAAAATATTTAGTCATGGAAAAATAAAGCCTACTTAAGAGGTCAAACCGACCCAATGCGTAAGAGCCACTGTCGCCAGCTTAAAACTAAAGGTTGTACCGACCCAAAGCGTAAGAGACACTAACGCCAGCTTACATTAGAGGTCGTACCGACCTGACGCAGAGCCTAAGAGCCAGCTCAAATTTTGAAAACTTAAGGGTCAATGAGCTCGAGTTAAAATTTGTCTCGAAGACTGAGCCCGAAATAATTAACTAAAAGCCTAAGGGCAAATGCGTAAGAGCTACCTTCATCAGCCTATATCAAGAGGTCGTACCAACCCAACACGTAAAAGCCATTGTCGCCAGCCTAAAAGGACCTCAGGACCGATTAAAAGTCACACCAACCCAACAACCGGCCCAAAAAATCTCAGGATCGGTTTCTAAACCTAAGGGCTGATAAACCCGAGTCGAGAACCTGACTCGGGGACTGGGCCCTGAACGGTCGACCTTCGGCCATCTCGAATCATTCAGCAATAGCGAAAACCCAAGGATCTAACCCAAGGTCCAAAATCTCGGACCAATTGTCAAAAACCATCACGGATTATTCCTAAAAGGCAAAGGAAAAAAGAGAAATGATGAAAAACAAAAATATATATTGCTCACAAGGGTACATTTACAAGGCCTATAAATCCCTTACAAAGGAGAGATTAAATAAAACCCAAAATCTACCATCGGGTCTATGCCTTCGATGGCTCCCTTAGAGGTTGTGCCTCGACGGTTCCGGCCATGGCCCTAGGGTCTTCAATGGCCTCTTTCCCTGCAGGTATTCCACCTTCATTCTCGTCATCTCCTGAGCCACTTCTCGACACACCTTCAGAAGCAAGCAGGGCAGCAGCTTTCTTCTCTAGGGTCTTCACCCTCTCAAGCTCGGTAGAAAGATTAATGCGCCCTGCGTGTATGTCCTCGAGAGTCCACCTCCGAGATTCTAACCGAGCATGTTCCATGGCTCGGGTCAATATCAGTTCGGCCCTCTTGGGCACTCTCCTAGATTAAGCATTTATTACAACGGCATCCTCTTTGTGCAAGGATAAGAGCACCTCGGCTTCAGCTTTGATCCTGGATAGCACAACAACTAACTCATTATGAAGACCTCGATACTTATCACTCTCCACCCTCACATCATAAAGTTGATGCCCGATTAATGTCATTTTTCCCTGGAGGGCATCCCTCTCAGAAACTATCTCACTCATGTGTCGTTTGAGTTCGAGAATTTCGGAGTCTCTGGCTCGGAGCTCCTCCCTTATTAGGGCATCTTTCTTCTCAGACTGCACAAATCAGATCAAAGGTGTCAAAACGCTGAATTCTAGTGAACATTCAGACAAAAGCAAATGGAAACTACGTAACCTGCTCAGTGAGATGAGTCTTCTCACGCTCCTAGCGAGCCACCTCATCTTGAAACCAGGCAAAGGTCTGATTATAAAGCACCCTGGCCTAGAACCATGAAAGAGGCAAGTTAGAAAGACGAAGAACAGAACGACAGGCAAAATTTCAAGAACTATATGTTCACAAAGCATGTCCATCTCACTGAAAATAAGTGAGGCATCGAGCTTAGGGAATTTCTCGGGCGCAACTAAAGGCCTTTCAAGCATATCTTTATCTCTGATGGGTACCCCCATATCGGAAGGATCTTTATTCTGGATATTCCGTGTTTCCTTAGCAGGCAAGGTCGATCCCGAAGGAGAATCATTCACGTTAATAACACCGACGGGATCAATCGGGGTTGTCTCTTGTCCTCGAAGAGCTTCAGAACAGGACTCCTCCGGACCGCCCGTCAAATGCGCCTCAACTCGAGCAATATTTTGGTCGTCAACTGGCTCAAGGACATTACCCAATGCCTCTTCGATGGCCTCTTCAGCCCGAGGATGGACAATGACACCACCAAGTTCCAACTTGGAAGCCTCTGTCTCGTATAAGGGGCGATCAACTTTTCCCCTCCCTCGGACGCAATCGAGGAATCATTTTTCTCCTCGCCTTCAGCTTCGAGACTCCCCACTACTACCAGAGTTAAGGCTACTGAATCAGCTTTAGGTTCTTCCATTTTGATCTTCTTGGGTTTCAAAGGCTTAGTCAATTGTTCCCTTCATCTTTTCTTCTCTTCGTCGGATCCTGGGGTATCCGCTTTACCAAGTTGTTCTTCCCTCATCAGGGGGACCTCCCCCAGACCTACACAAAGGCAAAATATAAATATAGGAAATGAGGGCACTGTCGGCAGTAGTTCTGATAAGAATTATAATTACAGCAGAAGTAAAGGCTCACCATGGTCCTTGGCTTCCCATCGAGCTTGGGACAGATCGCGCACACGCGCTCAACGAATGAACAAATCGAATCCAGCTGGTTGACCCAGCTCGAGAGGTCATTAACCGCATTAGGGTACACGGCAATAGCTGCATCAGCAGAAGAAGTCAATTCGTGGGAAGATGTACCCAAAGAGAAGCAAGAAAATATTTAATTAGCACATCTACTTACGTTCCATGTTCCACTTTTTGGGGAACGGCATCCTGTCCGCTGGAATCAGGTCCGAAGTCCTAACTCGGACAAAGAGGCTTATCCATCCTATATTCCTAACCTCCTCGGTGCAAGCAAAAAGGGCTCTCGAGGCCCGATAATGGAGTTTTATCATGCACCCGTGGAAGAGTCGGGGGCTATACATTCTAATTCGGTGGTCGAGAGTGAAGGGCATCTCCTTAATCATGCTTGCATAATATCTGGTCATATAAACAATGCGCCAGAACAAAGGATGAATCTGACCAAGGGTTACTCGATATTGTTTGCAGAAGTCGAGGATCACAGGGTCTATTGGAGGCGAGAATGGCTCCATCGGGACAAGGGTAAATGGATAAGCATACACGCTGAGAAAGTCAGCCTTCCATGTCGTTATGTCCTCCTCCCGAGAAGGAATTTTCACAAGAACTGCGTCCCCCTAGTGACACTCGACCTTCACCCTTATGACGTTTGTTACTGAACTTACATATTGGGACACGGGATCGCATCACCCCGGCTTCGAAGAAGGTTTCTCGGTCTTGAAATCAGGGGTTGTTTCAAAAGCCCCTGGGATGCATTCCCCAATGCAAGGGGGCATTGTTGCTTTGCCCTTAGATGAGCACGAGGAAAAAAAGTGATGGGTTTTCAATGTCTTTGCCTTATGCTTCTTATGTTTTGATGATCTAACAAACTTATTGTGAAGATCCAGATAGAGAACCTGACACACATGGTATACATTTCAAATGAATAATGTCTAGTCTGATCTCCAGCAAATGAACGAACAACCTCAGAGAGGAACACAATAGGGACCTGATGACCTGGTCCCTTAGGGTTCTCCGACAAATGTACAAGTTAGTGACTGTCCGCAACCATTATAAAGTGGAACACAACAGGGACCTGGTCCCTTAGGGTTCTCTGACAGAAGTACAAGGCAATTGTACAGCTGGAACGTAACAGCAGAAAGTGACTATCTCGCAACTGTTACAAAAGAGGAACACAACTAGGACCTGGTCCCTTAGTGTTCTCTGACAGAAGTACACAAAAGTGACTGTGCAGCAGTCACTTCTCATTAGGAAGAAGCATGTACCAAGAATTGACATCACTATCTATTGTGATGTCTTTTGTGATATAACAAGCTGGTGCAAGGCACAATATGTCACTTGTGCATTCAGTGATATTCTCTCAAGTATAACAGTGTTCATTCGGCATTGAAGTCACTGGTGTGTCAAGAACAAGAAGACAACTCCACTAAGGATCAGTTTCATAATGAGTTTATGTATATCCGTAGTTGAGTTGTAATCTTGTTAATTTTTCTTCATTGTATTTCCTAGTTTGCTTTCTTAGAAGCTTTGTCTTAGGAAAAAACAAAATCTGTAAACTTCCGAGTTTATGTTGTGACTAGGATTAGTCATAAGTTAAAGTCTTTGTAACTAGAAGAGTCACAAAGTGGCTTGTGGTGAAAGCATCTCAAGTTAGTTGAAGTCTTTGTAATAGGGTTATTACAAAGTGGCTTGTAATAGTGAGATTGCAAGTTAGTAAAGTTAAAAGCCTACAAGTGTAGGTCGTGGTTTTTTGATCCCCTTGTGTGGGATTTTTCCACATAAAAAATCCCTTGTCTTCTTTACTTACAATTTTATTAGCATTCTCTGCTTAACCTCATAGAGGACCAGGTACTCTACTGTTTGGTGGACTCATACATTATAACAAGAAGGCACATCTTCATGAGGAACAGAGGTGTAAGTTTTCGCCATTCTTGTTAAAAGGTTTCAGAGGAGAAATGAAAATTTCGTTTCAAAAAAAGAAAACATAGGGGAGAGGTAGGAAGAACTCTTTTGAGGGATTGGTGGTGCAGTGGAAAATAAGGAGCGAAAGAAGAAGTATTTATAGAGGTCTAACACAAACGTTGGAGTAGGCCAAAGGACAGCCAATCGCTGTAATTAATTCAAAGGTTCTTAAAGGCTGTGTGGACGCGACCTTTGGACACCTCATCTTGTCATATCAATCTCTCGATAGGGCGTGGCTATCGTCGAGATAGAAGTATCGAAGGGTCAGAAATTCGAGAGCGTTTCTTATCGTTTTACTCTAAGAAACGCAGGGACTATCTGTATACGGGTGAAATTGGAAAGCCCGATTTCACGATCATTATGTCCTTTCCTTGAGGGCTCGGGAGAACAGCTCAAGTTTTCGACCTCGAGGGTTCTTTATACCCGACCTCGGTGCTGCGCGAGTTAGCGGTTATCATGGATAAACGGGAAGTTCCCTAGGCACGTGGTCCTAACTGACAACACCTGCAAGAATAGTACCAGTCTGTACCAGATTGCTAAGCAGTTGTACCAGCTACTTTACTTTGTAATAAATACACATGTACTATGTTGGGATTCCCTCCCCCTATATAAAGGGGATCTTTACTATTTTTTTTTGACACTCACGATATACTACTCATAACATTAAATACAAGAACATTCTCTGCTCTCTAACTTAAAAATATTTTCTTGGTTTCACTACTTACATTTATTGCTTACATTTATAGTGTTCTATTTATTGTTCTTCATTTATTTCCCATTATTGGCCATAAGAGCCTTCATCAAAGCTCTCAAAACTGTTAATCCCTCATCGGCCATTCATAGATTAGCATCGAGCTCGACCTCGAGGCCCCATATAGTCAGGCTCGAGGCCTTGATTCTCAACTGCTCGGTTTGCCTAAACGCACCATTTTCAAGTTCTTATCTTATTTTCTAATCGCATACTTAGCATCTACTGCCTAACAACTAGCATAAAAATAGATCACGTATTTTTAGAATCACAAAATCAAATTTAATTGTAATTACCATTTTCAAGGTAAACAGAACAAGTGCCTAAGTCCAAAATTATTATATAAACCTATTGGAGTCATCAAATCACCAATCTGAGGTCGTCCATTTAAAAGTCAAACCTTGATCAACTTTTATAACTTAAGTTATCCAAAATGGAACTAAGTGTTCCAATTCACTCCCAAACCTTTCTGAAATCAAACCAACCATCCCCGAAAGTCAAAAAATTAACAAACAAGTATATGAGAAGCGTAAAATAGGGTAAAGGGGCTCAAATATACAAGATTGTCGTCCGGGTCATCACATTCTCTCTCATTTTCTCCTTAAACCCTAATCCATTTTCTTTGCAATTTTACATTTTTGCCAGTTATCATTGTTTAAGGTTATTCCAACGAATTAGTCTATAACCATAATTAGTTTGAGCATAATTAAATACATAATCCATGGATTTGAATTTAGATTTGCCTCTACCACAACATGCACCTCATGTCAGGTGGTTCCAATTTCATCAACTTGTATATCAGCATTTTTCAATGCGGCAATGCGGTCCTAATAATCCTACTACTCTTACTTGGATCATGTTAATGAAGTTGAAATCATTCATTAGTGAGCTATGATCTTGGATCATTGTCTCAAGCAAAGCTACAAGGACAAGTTCATTGTGTGTTGAACTCCTAGCAGAATCATGACCTTCTGATTGAGATAACTCTACATGGCCAGAGTGGGGATCATCACCACACCATATTGGTAAAGAGTTGTATTGGATAGAGTTTCGATATTTAGAGAGAATTTCAAGAGTGACCAGGGGGTGGGGGTGTTACATCTTGCGTTTTCGTACGCTAAAAGTTTCGTCTTCAGTTAATCGTCATAGACTCGGAAATGAGATTATCTTGAGGTTAATGTATTTATGCCATTTATAACAAGCGATAAATAAGTGTCATAAAGGATAAATGGTACACGAATTAAAGAAAATAAGTTTCGTTGAAAGTGGCTAATTTGGGATAAAATACGGGTCGAGCAATAATACCCGATAATTATGGACTACTATACAAGGTACGATATGGTCGTGATAATATAATGTATAAAGTATATTAAAAATGAGTAGTATTTTTAGGTAATTTGAGATAATTCTTAATTATATGGGTAATTGGTAATTACCGGGTAATGGGACATTATCCAGTTAACTAATAAGTGGATAAAAATTTATAAATTACAAACCCAAAATATGGCAAGAAACCACAACTCTAGAAATGACTAAGTAGTCATATAGTCCTAGGTGGCTATCTAGGAATTTTTGGAATTGAATAAGAAAAATGATCTTGTTCCATTCATTTTGGACAAAAACAGAACCAAAACGTGAAAAATCCTAAACAAGAGACATACTCCTCCATTTTTCCTAGTTCAAAGGCTTCAAGGATCAGAAGCCTAATTCATTCGAAATACTTCAAAGAAACAGAAGCTTTATTTCGTTCAAAATACTTCAACAAAACAGAAGCTTCATTTCGTTCAAAATACTTCAAGGAATAGAAGCATAATTCCATCAAAATTTTGCGGTTACAAAAGAGTACGGTGCAATCTTCTCCAAAAATATTATACGGAATTTTCCCTACTACATGTATGTTAAGGTCATCCCTTATTTCTTTTGGCATGATCCAAGTTATACAGAGAAAACGAGCAAATGTACAGTTTTCATAAACGACTCTATTCATAGAAATACTAGGGGTCTCTATGTTCTTGATTCCCCATGTGACATATTATTACATCTTCTGTTCATGGGTCTCAAAATGATACGCAGTTGATAAAGTTTATCCGAAAAGAATATTGAGATTTTTAACATATTCTCATGCATTTTATTCATTTATATATGTACATTGACCCATGACCAGATGGCATTATATATGCGTATTTATATGTATTTATATATGTATATGGGATATGAGAAAAAGGTTACAACGTTATATATGTACCACCACTTGATCAGTTGGTATATGTTGATGATGTTGCCCATAGTGACCGAGATGATAAGATGGGATGCCTTCAGTGGCTTGGTGATATTATATACACCCATACCTATGCATGACACGACATTTATAACCACGTGCATGACATTATAAATATGTCAGAATTTACAAAATTATTCAGATTTACAGATGGATTTCTTTATTCCATGTTTCATCTATGTCTTTTATGTACTGATTTTCATGCCTTACATACTCAGTACATTTTTCGTATTGATGCCCTATTTCACGGGGCCTGAGTTTCTTGCCAGCATGTGCAGGTAGGCAAGCTGACGGCCCTGTGAGCACGTGATTTTTGCCCTATGAGAACTACTCCCAAAAATTCAAAATAAAATGGTTTTGTGTTGTTTGTAATTATCTATATTTGTATGTGCATGTTTGTTTTCATTTTATTAAAGGAAAAATACAAAATATATGTTGCATGTACATTTAGGATTTAATTTTGCAATTAGGAATTAATTGAACCATATTTGGTTTTTAAAAGAACGAAAATCACAAAAAATATGTATTTTAGTCCAATTGTGTGATTTTGTTTGTAATTGATGTTTAATTGTGTTAATAGTTGTGATAGAAGTTAATTTGTGTTTTTAACAAGTTAATTTAAGTTCAATAATTTAATTTAAGATTTTTTGGAATTTAATTTTTGGTAATTAGGAATTAAAAAGAAGTTAAAAGAAACGGAAGAAATGAAAAATCCAAAGAAATTGGAACTGGGCCGTTTTATTTTGACCAAAACCAGGCCCAAATTTCACCCCTTTACCCGGTCCAATCACCAGCCCAGTTTCCCCCCCGATCTAATCTGGACCGTCAATCTTCATTGATCCAACAGACCACATTAATCTCACCATCTCAATATACCAAACTCCTAAACCCATTACCCCCCCTCATTTCCCAACCCCTCTTCTTCGTCTCCCAAACCATAGACCAAACGACCCCTCGAAACCCTAGAGCAGCCGCCCTACACCTTCGCCTGAAACCCAGCGACAACGACGCCGCCGGCCACCCAAATAACATCGCTGAACCTCCATGCCTTCCTCTTTCCGAATCCATACCCCTTTAACCTCGAATCATGACAGAGCTCTTCGAATCTTAGATCAAAAAACCTAGTTGACCCAATCGCCCCCAAACTTACACCCGTTGACCACTAGACCTCCCCAGTCCCAAATCACACCCCAGTTTCGTTCGAATCTCATCGGAACTATTCAAATCCCAAATCGAACAAACAAGCCCTAACACCAAACCTAGAGGCAGTCCGAGGAAAAATTGGGGGTTCTAATCGACTTTAGTCGAGTGTTCTCAGTTGAGAACACTCGATTAAAGTCTGTTTTTAACCCAAAAGGCTCAAGTTGGAGTTGTGAGCAGAGTGAGTGAGAGATAGGTCTGAGTTCGGAGGTATTTCTTCTGTTTCTCCATTTGTTTTTCATGTTTTGTTGTTTGTTTGTTTAAGATGAGTTCAAATTCGTCTTTTATCAATTACTCTTTTCTTTCTCCATCAGACCTTTTATTTGGTCCAATTTTATCATTGCTTCTATTTGTTGTCGATTGTTATATGTTATAATTTGTGTAATCGATTGAATAAGTGTCGTCGATTAGTTTGTTATGCTTGAATGTTAGATTAGCATGATAATAGTTTAATTTTTGGTTCATTCCAGTCTGTTTCCCCTCTTGTTTCGTTTCTGTTCTGAATTTTGTGTTGAAATGAGCCTGTTGGTATATTTGAACTTAGAACTGAGCCTGTTGGTATATTCAGTTCATCACATTGAATTGAATTCCTTGGGCATTTGTTATCCTGAATCTGTCAAACCCCTTAAAGCTCTTCTGGCTATTTCTTCTTTTATGTTCCAATTTAATTAAGTGTATGCTCGTCTAGTTGATTTCAGCTCATTTGTTTTTGAGCTAAATATGATTGGTTCCCCAATATAATTAGTTCAATATGTGCTGCCCTGAACCCTTAGTCTTCATTTTTTATGCCATTTGATTTGATTTTGAGTTACTGACTGATTTTGATTAAGGGAATTGGTTATAGCTGATGAGGTACAAGGGATTGGACTAGGACAGTAAATCACAGTAGTTTCAGGGGTAATTTGGGGATTGAAAACTTAAAGAAATGGGTAAGTTGAATGTTCTGTCAGTAAAGCACCTAATTAACATTAAATAATGCATTTGTTTAGTGTTAATGGGGAACAAAATATAATGGTATGGAAGGTTTAAAAGGGATTGATTAAAATATGTTGCCCATACCTGCTTGAACTTTAAGTAAAGAAAAGGGTTAATGGGGAACAAAACATACTCTAGTGGAGTGCTAAAGGTATCATGGGCAGAATTAGTTTCTTAATTCTGCCTAGTGTTCTTACAGGCTGGCAGGGTCAGTGTTTGGGTATAAGAGAAGAGAGGAGCAATCTGAAAAGGGGGGCTGGTTTTTTGGAGAAGAGAAATCAGTTTTCTTTCAGTTTTTTTAGAGAGCCTAGGCTGGATTTTTAACATTTAAGAGTTCAGTAATTTGAGAGCAAAAAAACAGGCTGGTTTTTAATCCTAAAAGGTTCAGTGTTTGAGAGCTAAGAAACTAAAAAGTGAGGTCTTTTCTTTTACTGCTGAATATCAGAACTAGTACTGTTACTGTTTCATTGGGTGTTGCTGGAATTCTGTTGGGTTTTTTTTTTAATCTGTTACTGGGTTGTTCTGTTACTGTGTTGCTGGTTATTGTTGTTGTTGTTTGCTACTACTCTGTTGATCCTCATCTTCTTCTTCTATTGTATATTACCAGGTACACTTTCGAATCACACTGTGATGTAGCTGTGAGATGTAAAAGTGAAATGAAAATGCTCGAGTAGTGGAGTACTTAGTGCATCTGTAATTTAGTAGAAAAATGATAAGTTGTATAGTCTATCTTTATAACTCAATGAAGAATGTGGACTGTGGAGTTTGTATCTGATAAGGACCGTATTGGACCATTAATTTGCCTTTCTTAGTTGTAAATTTAGTAGTTTAATACCAACTTCAGTAGCATAGAATTAAAAATCAAACTTCCTAGTTAACTGTGCTTTTCCCGAATAATTAAGCATGCCCATTATTGTCAAACTATTTAGTTAAATAAGTGGAATAAGATTAAGATAGCATGAGTTTGTTCTATTGAACCTGCCTGTTTAAACTTATTAGTTTCACTAGCTATGAAGGTTTTAATATTGTCAACAGTAGGTAGATAATGATTGTTGACAGCCCATTTGCTCAAAAAGTTGAAATATTGGGTTTGGCTTCATCATGTAAAGCAATTGGCAATAGCATGTGTATGTTAAATCAGACTCGAATCCGCTTTTGTGAGTCGAACACTGAACTTGGCCCGAATAACGCATGAAATTTGGTCGTAGGAAACGGGCTCGATCATAAGACCATCCTTAAAAATCATACAATAGAGTTAAGTAACAATTGGTTGGGACCTTCATTTTGTGTTTAGAGACGAACTTAATAGAAAAAATGTAGTCACTTTAGGATCGTATTTTTAAAATAAAGGAGATGAGCCTCGCCAAGTAAAACGCACAGATTGCGGGGCCGTCATAAATGTATGTATTAATTACTTAGAACTCGGGACGGGCTATTTAGTGAATTTTATGGCCTTCCCCAAAATAATAACGCGTTAGTCTCTTTAGGCGCGTATTTTAATAACATTACCTCCCTAAACTCGGGTGCACATTTATATGACCCAAATCCAAATCTCAACGGAGTTGAGATGTGTCAACAACCACGGGTGCATTGATGTGACGTGGTTCGAGACGCGTTTTTACGACGTTGCAATTCTCTATAATAAAAAGCGGTAAACAGTTAAAATTTGCACATAGATTCAACATGTATTGAAATCAGATAAATAAGCCGAATATGATAGTTGAGCGACCGTGCTAGAACCACGGAACTCGGGAATGCCTAACACCTTCTCCCGGGTTAACAGAATTCCTTATCCGGATTTCTAGTTCGCGGACTGTAATACAGAGTCAATCCTTTCCTCGATTCGGGATTAAACTGGTGACTTGGGATACCCTAAATCTCCCAAGTGGCGACTCTGAATATTTAAATAAAATCCCGTTTCGATTGTCCTTTAATTGGAAAAGCTCCCCCCTCTGCGCCCCTGCGGGCGCGGGTGAAAAAGGAGGTGTGACAGCTCTGGCGACTCTGCTGGGGAGAGAACCCAGAATCTCTGGTTCAGGGTTCAAGAATTCGAGCCTGGAATAATTGTTATTATTTGGCTTCATTTATTATTTGATCTTATTACATGTTTTGGCCTAAATGTGCAAAATGTTGCTTTTATCGCTTTGATATTATCTGAACTGTATATAAACTGCTACGAAACCCTTCTCTTCTCACCTCCGGGGATGTGCTTACTGGTTGAGACTCCCTATTCTATTAGTGTCACACCCTGAAATAAGAAAGAGGTCGGACAAGTTACAAAGTCGGACGATCTCGCGGGTCCCCGGTACGTAGCCCCCTCCTCGACTCGAGTTGTCCGCTCGGGTACACAGTCTAGAACAAATACCCAGGTTACGAACCTAGAATAACTCAGCTTCATGCCGGATCCTTAGTAGGAACGTTTGTTTGCATCATGTGCATTTGACTTTGGAGGCTCAACACAGGGGCGGGGTCTGTCTAGGACAGATGTACCAAAACGACAAAAGACCATCCTGATGCATCCAACTTGCTACCTGTGCATTTGTTTGCTTCGGACTTGCATGCTGACCGTATTTTGAATACTTTGAGGAAAGAGAGATAGAGGTAGTTAATCGCCTGTTTTGAAAAAAAAATCAATGTCCAAATAGCGTCGAAACTCTGTCGAATTTTTGAGAAAATGAAAAAAAAGTGTTTTGTTTATGAAAAATGGTTTTATTTGCCATTGAAAAGAGTCTTGTTTTCAAAAGAAGTTTGTGTTATCTACCCGAACTACGCTGGTTTGATTCTCATAGGGTGCGGGATACGTAGGCAACCCTCATCGTGTCCAACCTCCCCTTTACAAAATGTCAAAATTTTAATTTTCGTCATAAATAAGTCGGGTGATGCCGTTTTTGTCAAAATAGCCGAATGTTCCCAAAAAGGACGCCGGAAGGCTGAACTTTGCATAACCGGCCACTTGTAGTCATTTTTTGGATTTTTGACCGGTTGACTCACCCAGCCTCAAAATCTTCGTTCCCGAAGTGCTGAAAGGCCGTGTTCGGAACCGGATCTTTCTTTTAATCTGTGAAAAATAAAAAATAGCCAATTGGTTGAGTCAAATAAATTTTATTTTTTGCTTAATCACCTTAATAAATGTGCAGGATGAGAACGATGCAAAATGAACCTTTTTCAATAATGATTAAAATTCCTTTCAAGTTACGGCTATGGTGGGATGATTTAGGTGGTGAAGGGCAAGATGAGGTCAAGAAATATCTAAAAGTTCTTACGGGTTTATTGGAAATCCAGCCTCGGGGAAATATCATAAGAGCTTTGGTCACCTGCTGGGACCCGGCACACAATGTCTTCCACTTCTCCGATTTTGAACTCACCCCGACTTTGGAGGAAATAGCCGGGTACATCGGAAATGCTGAAGTTCCGTTGAGGCAAAAATACCTGGTTGCTCCAAGAGCTGTCACTGTGCATCGGTTTTTAGATTCGTTAAAGATACCCAGGACGGTCCATAACCCAGATTTGGCCGCAGGTTTTTGTAATCCGCGCTTCATATATGACAGATACGATCATGTCGGAGGATTCAACAACCCGGGTAACAAGTTATGCAGCAAAAGTAATCGTCAGAAATAGGACGAGCATAGACGAGTGGCTTTTATGATAACCTTTTTGGGCCTTTTGGTATTTCCAAGGAAAGATGGAAACATTGATCTGAAAATAGTCGGGGTCGTCAGTACCTTGCTCACTCAAGATGAAAGCACTCTTGTGCCTATGATAGTATCTGATATCTTCTGAGCTCTCACAACCTGCAAAGCCAGAGGGAACTTTTTCGAGGGGTGTAACTTGTTGCTACAAATATGGATGACTGAGCATCTCTGCCACCGTTCCCAGCTCTTGAGTTATGGTTCCTCGAAGAAAACTTGCATAGAAGAGTTCTACACAAGAATCAAGTGGGTCAGTCTACTCGAGGGAGTTACGGCGTGGACATCATTCTTTCGGACCCTCACCGCCATCCAAATATAGTGGACACTAGGATGGTTGCCCGTTGACGAGGTCATCCATATGCCGGCGGCTAGGACCCACTTTCTATTGATGGGGCTCAAGAGCATTCAGCCTTACGCGCCATATCGGGTTTTGAGACAACTCGGGAGATGCCAAACAGTGCCACAGGAGGAAGATCTTAGTGCTCAAGTAATTGAGATTAGCCCTGACGGACAGTTCCCTGAAGCAAGAGTCCATCAGATCTGGAGTGAATGCCAATATTTAAAAGCAGATACTTGCGCGCAGGATCAGTCCAAAGGTGAAGTGGCGCCAGGATACCTTGCTTGGTACATGAGAGAACTTGAGCACGAAAGGCCGGCTAAAAGACCCCATCTCCAGGAATTCGTCAAGGCATCGCAAGAACAGTGGGATTGGTTGGCTAAAGAGCACGAGTACAGGGTTACAATAGGCAAGTTGGAGAAGCAAGTTATAGATTTGATATTTGAGAAAGATTTGCATATCGCTGCAAATGAGGGAGAAAAGAGAAAACTAGCTCAGGAAAACGAGGTCCTCAAAGCTCAAATCTAGTAAATGAAAATAGCTACCAGAAACCCAAAGAGAAGCCGGACTGATGAAAGGCTCATAAACGGTCTAAAGAAGAAAGTCCTCGAGTATCAAGAAGACCTGGAAAAATCTAAAGCTGGTCTAGCGAGAATCCAGGTAAAATGGATAAAGAAGGCAGAAGAGCGAGCACGGTCTACGCAACAAATTAAGAGGGACTACGAAAGGAACATCGTTATATTGAGAGAAACAATATCCACTCTCAAAAAGCGGATCTTCAGACAAGCCCGAGATGCCAGAGTAGATAGGAAGTGCTACTATGATCTAATGGCCCGAATGGAGAAACAGATGAATGAGTTTCAGGATCAACTCCTTTACAACAATCAAATGTTGGGGACGCGGAATCAACAAATAGAGCGATTGCTTATGGAAAGGGACAGAATCAAGGGAAAAATAGACGATATCGGGCACTACATCACCATAAAGTGCCTAGCTTGTGAGGATATGTCTTGTACCACCTTCTTTGCTTCAATAATGATTTATGTCCACCAGATCATGGAAGATTTGAAATATCTGCAAAGGGGCCTTGCACCAAAGCCCAGGGCGAGGCCGAACGACGCCCCGCGGGCGCCAAAATTCAAAACTCTGAAACATTCATAGTTTGAGTCTGTATTTTCCTTGTCTTCAGAGTCTGTTGTCCGTCGGAGTTTGTATTTCCCTTTTTGGCATAAAGTCTGTAGTCTGTATCAAGTCTGTCAATTTCCTTTCAAAAATGTTTTGCCTTGTAATAAAACGTTTTGCTATAAAGGTTGAAAAATCCAAAAATGGTGTCTTTATTTTCCGCACTTGTGGCAGAACTACATGCAGTCTGATTCATGCGGGGATATGATACGTAGGCAATCCACATAAGATTCGACTACCACTAAAATAAAAAGAGAAAAGGCAAAGTGAATAAAAGAAAGGAAAAGAAAGAAATAAAAAGAGAGATAAAGAAAGTTTCAGAAACACTTAAACAAGGCACAAACAAAGTAAGCCGGAATAACGCATGTGGTCGAAGCAAAGACATGTTAGAAATGGTTAAACTGCCTAGGAACATTGCATCCCCCAACGTGAAATTGCAATATGTGTTAAACTCTAACGCTAACAAGTTTGTTGTTTCTCCAGAGATTTCGAACCAGTTAGTTTGTTAGAACGTTCTGGCAGATTACCATTACCAAACAAGATCCAAAGGGCCCATACTAAAAAGCATGACTAGTTCAGACCAAAGTGTCGAGGATGAAAGGACGGAGAATCATTTGCTGAAGGAGGAAATGGATAAGATGAGACAGGATATGAAAGAAATGCAGCTGGCCTTAGCTAGGGTACAAAAAGTGTCTGACCCTCCCGTTACTCCCACTCTCCCACCATGACACACGCCGGAATACTCTCCCCCCAGCCCTTCGACAAGCTTCCCCAGTCACCAATACTATCAGGGAAGAAATGCCTATGATCCCCAAGCTTCACAATCCAATCAGAACCCTCTTCCACCAAATGTTCCTGTTTTCGTGGCACCCCCACCAGCCACGCTGCAAAGATCATCCAGCAAGCCGTTGTTTCAGGCTCATGATAACCAATATTACCCCCCGGAACAAACATTCAAAGCACCCGAGCCTCATACTTATAATACTCACTTCGAGATCCCGATAGAGACTGAAAAGCCGGATAAGAGCCCAGAGCAAGACGAAGTACTTTGAAAGTTTAAAAGCCTGGAGCAGTCCTTCAGGAATATCCATGGGTTAGGCAACCAAGTCAGTATGGCCTACAAAGATCTGTGCCCATTCCCCGACATTCAATTGCCAGCAGGGTTCAAGATGTCAAAGTTTGATCTATACGAGGGGCACAGTGATCCAATGGCACATCTGCGAGGTTTTTGCAGTAAGATGAGAGGGGCCGAGGAAAAAAACGAGTTGTTGATAGCTCATTTTGGTCAAAGTCTAAGCGGGTCTGCACTGGAATGGTACACAAGATAGGATCCTAGCAGGTGGTACACCTGAGACGATCAGGCACAAGCCTTTGCAGGCCACTTCCAGTACAACCTTGAGATCGTCCCTGACCGTCTCACATTGCTAAAACTTGAGAAGAAGCCCGGGGAAAGCTTCCGAGAATTTGGGTTCCGCTGGAGAGAGCAGGCGGCAAGAGTTGATCCTCCGATGAGAGAGGGGGAAATGGTGGACTACTTTCTTCTGACTCTGGAGCCAACTTACTTCGGTCACCTGGTGACGTCAGTTGGCAAATCTTTCAACGAAGTAGTAAAAATGGGTGGTATTATTGAAGAGGGACTTAAGTCCAACAAAATCCTGAGCTATTCGGCGATTAAAGCAACCACTCAGGCCATCCAGAGCGGCACAGGAGGTGCGCTCGGAAAGAAGAAAAGGGAAGATATCGCAACAGTCGAGGCAAGTACTTGGTCCAGATCCAGAGGTCCCCCCCCCCCTCACTACCAACCTATACCCCATCACTCAAATTACCCATACATTCCATACGGCCCTCCACAGCCCTACTAACCACCACAAGAGCCACATTTCTCTATCCATCACGCCCAAACTTACACCCAGCCTCCGGCTCGTCCGCAATGGCGTGCGCTAGCTCCCCAGAATACATATCCACCTCCACAAAACACATATCCATTACCAAGGGCCTACAGGAATCTTTCGGGACCAGGTTTCCGTGGGAATCAGACTTTCAGGAATGAAAGGGTGCAGAGGCAGAGAACATTCACTCTGCTGGGAGAAACCTATACTACTATGTTCCACAAATTGAGGCAGTTAGGCCTATTGAGTTCTGTGGAGCCCAAATTGACAAATCCCCTTCCCAAAAATCTGGACCACTTGGTAAGCTGTGAATATTATTCGGGGGCTCCCGGTCATGATACTGAGAAGTGTTGGAAGTTGAAGACTGTCGTACAAGATCTTATTGACACAAATAGGATCGAGGTCCAGGAGCCACAGGCACCTAACATCAATCAGAACTCGTTGTCGGCACACCATGAAGCTCACATGATCGAACTAGTGCACGAAGGAGGGAAGCTCAAGAAGCCCTCACAAATGGTAATGATGATCCGTGTCAGTCCGAAAGAAAAGTCGATCAGTGGAAAAGCGGTAGTACAATCGAAAAGGGTAGAAGGCAAGCCAGTGGTGGTGATGGGGAAGAGTTCGTCTGATGTTGCCAAGAATCCAGAGTCGGTCAAAGTAACGGTGCAAGGAATATCAAGCAAGCCAGTATCTGTGAAGATGGCATGCATAGGACCAGTTGTTATCAGGCCAATAATGCAGTTGCCGATAATCAGCGAGAAAGCTGTGCCATGGAGCTACAGTCAAGTAATGGTAATGCATAAGGGGAAGGAAGTTGTAGAGGAAATATGTGAGGCACAAGGGTTAACTCGTTCGGGCAGGTGTTTTGCTCCCGCAGAGTTAAGAAGGGCCAATCCAGTGGCAACAAAGAATCCAGTTACCGAGAAATAGGCGGAAGAATTTTTAAAGAAAATGAAGGTGCAAGATTACTCCATTGTGGAGCAGTTGAGGAAGACCCCAGCACAGATCTCATTGTTATCGTTTTTGATCCATTCAGACGAGCACCGCCGGGTATTGATGAAAATTCTGAACGAAGCCCATGTTCCGGATAAGATGTCTGTGAACCATCTGGAGAAAATAGCAAACAAGATTTTTGAGGTCAACAGGGTCACATTTTCAGACGACGAGTTGCCCGTGGAGGGTACAGAACATAATAGAGCCCTTTATTTGACCGTGAAGTGCGAAGACTCGGTAGTCACTAGAGTACTGATTGATAATGGGTCCAGTGCCAATATCTGTCCTTTGACCACATTGAACAAACTGAAGGTCGATGGTGACAGGATTCACAAAAACAACATCTATGTTCGAGGGTTTGATGGTGGTGGTACAAACATAGTGGGTGACATCATACTTGAATTAACAATTGGTCCAGTCGAGTTCACCATGGAGTTTCAAGTGTTAGACGTGGCAGTGTCATATAATCTTCTATTGGGCGACCCTGGATCCACGCCGCCAAAGCAGTGTCTACTACATTACATCAGATGGTCAAATTCGAGTGTGATAGGCAAGAGATCGTAGTACATAGGGAAGACAATGCAAGCGCCGTAAATGATGTCATCGTACCCTTCATAGAGACTGATGATGATAAGGGATCGTGGGTTTACCGGGTTTTCGATACAATTTTAGTGGACAAAGTTCCCGAAGGTGAAAGCATCCCACTTCCCAAAATAGCAGCTACAACTATCATGGTAGCCTCGGAGATGTTGAAGAACGGGTTTGTGCCAGGCAAAGGTTTAGGGGCTGATCTTCAGGGTATTGTTCAGCCGGTTTCTTTGCCCAAAAATCTGGATACCTTTGGGTTGGGGTTCAAGCCTACAGCGGCGGATGTGAGACGGGCCCGCAAGTTGAAGAAAAGAGTCTACGTCCTTCCCAAGCCAATCCCGCGCCTATCCAGATCATTTGTTAGAGCAGTTATCAGAAAGTTGTCGGTCCCGAAAGTTCTCGGACCACTAATTGGGCCAGATGGAGATTTGAATGAGGGCTTTGAAAGGCTGTTCGCTGATGTCAACATGATAGAAGCTGGAGAAGGGTCCAGTAGGTTAGATGTACAGTTTGTGGGGCCTAGGGCAAATATCAACAATTGGATGGCTACTCCCTTCCTACCCGGAGGGAGTCGTGGTAGTGGGCTCTGATTTTTCTTTCTTGTTTTTTTTGGACTATTCCAGGGTTGCAATCCAGTTTTGTTTTGTATTCGGCAAAGTGTGAAACTCTGTTATCCCGTATTTTAAAGCTTTTCTCTTCTTATTTTGTTTTAATTTTGTTTTCTTCTTTTCTCTTTCTGAATAGTTCTCTTTATATTGGTTCTAATGACATGGCATGCACAACGGATCTTCAACCTAGTCTAAAAAATCAATCTAATTCCGAACTAGTTGTACAAGAGGTCGATTATGATAAAGAATCGGAATACGATGAGGATGAAGCCTTCGAAGAGATAAACAGAGAGTTAAGCCAGTTTAAAGAGAAATCCAAGCCCAACTTAAATGACACAGAAGCCATCAATTTAGGGGATGCAGATGATATCTGGGAAACTAAAATAAGCATCCACATTGCACCGAATATCAGGATATAACTAATCAAAGCACTTATTGAGTTCAAAGATGTTTTTGCATGGTCGTATGATGACATGTCTGGGTTAAGCACGGATTTAGTGGTTCACAAATTGCCCATTAACCCGGCATGCCCTCCCGTCAAGCAAAAATTGAGGAAGTTCAAAACAGACATGAGTGTGAAGATTAAAGAGGAAGTAACCAAGCAGCTGCAAGCAAAGGTTATTCGGGTCACTCAATATCCTGATTGGTTGGCTAATGTGGTGCCAGTGCCGAAGAAAGATGGGAAGATCAGGGTGTGTGTCGTTTACCGCAATCTGAACAGGGCAAGCCCAAAGGATAACTTTCCATTACCCAACATCCATATCTTGATCGATAATTGTGCCAGACGTGAGATCGGGTCTTTTGTGGATTGCTATACTGGGTATCATCAGATTCTGATAGATGAAGAAGATGCGGAAAAGACGGTTTTCATTACGTCGTGGGAGACTTATTGCTATCGGGTAATGTCATTTGGTTTGAAGAATGTTGGGGCAACGTACATGAGAGCAATGACTACTGTGTTTCATGACATGATACACAAAGAGATTGAGGTATACGTGGACGATGTGATCATAAAATCCAAGCATCAGGAAGACCACGTAGCAGACCTAAGGAAGTTTTTCCAAAGACTTCGAAGGTACGATATTAAGCTCAACCCGGCCAAATGTGCATTTGGTGTTCCATCTGGAAAGCTGTTGGGATTCATCGTCAGTCGGCGAGGCATTGAGTTGGACCCGTCAAAGATCAAATCCATCCAAGATTTGCCACCGCCGAAGAACAAGACAGAAGTAATGAGTCTGTTGGGAAGGTTGAATTATATCAGCAGGTTTATTGCTCAACTCACAACAACTTGTGAACCCATTTTTCGGCTACTGAAGAAAGATGATGCGGTAGAATGGACGGCAGAATGTCAGGAAGCATTTGACCAAATCAAAGTATATTTATCAAATCCACCTGTGTTGGTTCCACCTGAGCCGGGAAGACCGTTAATTCTTTATCTAATGGTCTTGGAGAATTCGTTTGGCTGCGTACTGGGGAAACACGACATTACAGGAAGGAAGGAGCAAGCCATCTATTATCTCAGCAAGAAGTTTACAGGCTATGAGGTTAAGTACACTCAACTCGAGAAGACATGTTGCGCCCTAACTTGGGTGGCCCAGAAATTGAAGCATTATCTGTCATCATATACTACTTATCTCATTTCACGCTTGGATCCACTGAAGTATATTTTCCAGAAGCCTATGCCCACAGGGAGATTGGCGAAATGGCAGATATTACTCACAGAATTCGACATCGTCTATGTGACGAGGACGGCCATGAAGGCCCAAGCATTGGCTGATCACTTGGCTGAGAATCCTGTTGATGAAGAATACGAGCCCTTGAGGATGTATTTTCCTGATGAAGAAGTGATGCATATAGATGAGTTGGAAATGACCAAGGAACCAGGATGGAAGCTTTTTTTCGATGGAGCCGCAAATGCGAAGGGAGTTAGAATAAGAACGGTACTTATTTCTGAAACAGGACATCATTATCCTGTTACGGCTCAGCTGCGTTTCTATTGTACCAACAACATGGCTGAGTATGAGGCATGCATTTTGGGTCTACGGCTAGCTGCAGACATGGATGTCCAGGACGTCTTGGTCTTGGGAGACTCGGACCTCCTGGTGCATCAGATTCAGGGTGAATGGGAAATAAGGGATTTGAAGCTCATACCATATCGACAATGTTTGCATGATCTGAGCAAGCGATTTCAATCAGTGGAGTTCAGACACATCCCAAGAGTTCATAATGTGATTGCCGATCCTTTGGCCACCTTAGCATCAATGTTGCACCACCCAGACAAAATTTATGTTGACCCGTTGCATATTCAGGTTCGTGATCAGCATGCTTATTTCAACATGTTAGAGGAAGAACTGGATGGCGAACCATGGTTCTATGATGTCAAGGAATACCTCAGGATGGGGATATACCCGGAGCAGGCCATCGGAGATCAAAAGAGAGCCATTCGGCGATTGGCAAATGGATTTTTCCTCAGTGGAGGAGTGTTGTACAAAAGAACACCAGATTTGGGATTGCTGAGATGTATAGATGCTAGTCAAGCCACGACAGTTATGACAGAGGTACATGCTGGAGTTTGTGGGCCACATATGAGCGGATATGTATTGGCGAAGAAGATTCTTCGAGCAGGGTACTATTGGCTCACTATGGAGCGTGATTGTATCAGTTTCGTGCGGAAATGCTATCAGTGTCAGATACACAGAGATCTGATTCATTCTCTGCCGATAGAATTGCATACAATGTCAGCACCATGGCCATTTGTTGCCTGGGGCATGGATGTCATTGGACCTATTGAGCTGGCAGCTACCAACGGTCATAGGTTCATTCTGGTGACCATCGATTATTTCACTAAGTGGGTTGAAGCTAAAACTTTCAAGTCGGTAACCAAGAAGGTAGTGGTAAATTTTGTTCATTCCCATATCATCTGTAGATTTAGGATCCCAAAAGTGATCATCACGGACAATGGTGCTAATCTTAACAACGGTTTGATGAAAGAAGTATGTCAACAGTTCAAGATTACACACCGTAATTCCACACCATATCGTCCCAAGGCGAATGGAGCGGTCGAGGCGGCCAACAAGAACATAAAGAAGATACTGAGGAAGATGGTAGAAGGGTCCAGACAATGGCATGAGAAGTTACCATTGACATTGTTGGGTTATCACACTACTGTTCGTACTTCAGTAGGTGCATCTCCTTATTTGTTGGTATACGGAACTGAAGCAGTGATACCGGCAGAAGTTGAAATTCCATCCCTTCGGATTGTCGCTGAGGCTGAGATTGATGATGACGAGTGGGTCAAAACCCGTTTGGAGCAGTTGAACTTGATTAATGAAAAGAGATTGGCAGCTGTGTGTCATGGCCAGTTATATCAAAAGAGAATGGCAAGAGCATACAACAAAAAGGTGCATCCCCGGAAGTTTGAAGTGGGCCAGCAAGTGCTAAAACGCATCCTCCCACATCAGGCTGAGGCAAAGGGCAAGTTCGCCCCGAATTGGCAAGGGCCATTCATTGTAACCAGAGTGTTGTCCAATGGCGCTTTATGTTTAACAGATATCGAAGGGAAATGCATCGACATGGCTATCAATTCTGATGCAGTTAAGAGATATTATGTATGATTTCTTTTAATTGTAATTGTTGTTTGTTTGCATTTGGCATGGTATCGGAGAATGAAATGACGGAGGCAATTTGTTCTTCCATCCAAACACTTCAACCTTTGCTTCCCCTTTTGAGCCTTATTTATTCTTTCATACCCCTCTTTTGGAATCAGTAATGAAAATGAAAGAAAAAGAGAAGAGAAAAATAATGATAATAAAGACAAAAGAAAAGTCACAAGAAAAACAAAGGAATTGGGAACTACGTTTGACCTGATTCCTCAAAAAGGATATGTAGGCGCCTCACAGCTCAGTCATAGTGTAACAAAAATAAAAATCCCCAAGCAAGAAACTGGGGCAGAAGTTGTGTTTGTAATTTTGGGAAGGAAGTTTGATTCCAAGAGTTGTAATGTTTTACCCATCAAAATTATTTTGAACCTTTTGATACCCCTTTTCTTTTAGCCATACACAAAAACCCATATTGATGTCCAAAAGAGACCTCCCGATCAGTATCCGAGAAGTTCCAAGTCATGCAAATGGAAGTCGGGAATAACACTCTGATCCCCAACAGAGAAGAGGATCATAAGCTGGAAATGAATTGATAGTCGAAAGAATCCCCGGCAGAGAGAGTCATATCGGTAACACTCCAATCCCCAGCTAAAAAAATAAAATAAAATGAGAGAGTCTTATCGGTGAAAACCTCCACAGGCACCATAAGGCGACGAAAGTTGAGAGAAATAAAACGAGAGAGTCTTATCGGTGAAAACCTTCATAGGCACCATAAGGCGACGGGAATTGTGGGAAATGAGAGAGTCTTATTAGTGAAAACCCCTCGAAGGGCACTATGAGGCGACAAGGGGTCAAAAGAGGCAAACAAGATAAGATTTACGGAAAGGATCCGTCGAGGCATCAAGCAGTGCAAAGATGTTGAGTAGACAAAAGAATTGGGCGCTTACATATCCCCAACAAAGTAAGGCCATCAGAAAGATTGATTGTTATAAATAGACTGGGTTGGTTAATCAAAAATGCACGACGTGATCATTGGGATCGGTTGTACCATTCAGATAAGTTTTTTTTTAGTTTTTTTTTAGTTTTTTTTTTCTTTTTTTTTTCTTATCCCCAACATTTTTCAGAAAACTATTCTTCTCTTATTTTCTTGAATTCATCATTTTTTATTTTTAAAGACTTTATCTCCCAAGCAGTTTGTTTTTGAAAAGGATTTTCAGATCTTATTACCAGTTGCCAAGATGGTGCAAAAACACAATGTGGATATGATGGGCCAAAGATAATGCAATGGAATGAGAAAGACGTTCATTGCAAGACCAAATGATGGATTGGTCTAGGATTTTGGGGAGAGTATGGAGAAAAGTGGGAAGCAACAATTGGTGAATAAAGAATCGTCAAGAAACAAGAGCATCCCTGGCAGATTATCAACCAAGTTCCAAGAGGGTCGGATAACGCGGAGTAGGGAAAGAAGAGGGGGAAAACCATCCCCAACAGGAATATGATCGCCAGCAGGAATATCATCCCCAACAAATAATCTCATCCTCAGCAAGCTTTGGTAATGTAATGGAACACAAAGCTAGGAAAGGAGAAAGAGAAAACCATCCCCAGTAGGAGTGGCACGACCATTCACCGCATTTTAAACTAACAAAATTTTTTTATTTGATTTTAAGTAGGGACAGGAAATGTTATAGATGATGAAAAGACATCATGATACAAGAAAGATTGTCAAACTGGGGCAGAAAATTTTCTGGAAGTCCGGTACCCACTTGGGGAAGAAGCAAGATAACACAAGTTTGGGGAAAAATGGTATCCCCAACAGTTTTCGGAAGAAGGCCAAACAAGTTTTAAAGGAAGCAATTTCGGAAGGAAGATAACACAAGTCTTAAGGGAAGTAGTTCCAGTGGAAGGAAAGCACCAGCTTTAAGGGAAGTAATCTTTGAAGGAGAAAAATAACATATTTTTGAATAAAACACCGGTGTTATCCCCAGCAGTTTTCAGAGGAATGAAACACCAGTTTTGAGGGAAGCAGTGCTGAAAGAAGATAATTTCAAGTTAGAAGGAAAATGGTTCAAGAGGCAGGAAGGAGCAACAGCAATAAAATGCATTTCTTAGAATTCATTGAAGGCAGGAGCCCGCCTGGAGAATGGAGGTGCTATATTTTTTAAGAAGTAGTTGAAGTCAGGAGCCCGCCTGGAGAATGGAGGTAATATGTTTTGGGAAGTAGTGAAGTCAGGAGCCCGCCTGGAGAATGGAGGTATTACATTTTGAGTTGTAGCTGAAGTCAGGAGCTCGCCTGGAGAATGGAGGTTGTTGTCATTTCAAGTTGAAGTTGAAGTCAGGAACCCACCTGTAGAATGGAGGTGTTATATTTTTGAGTTGTAGTCGAAGTCATGAGCCCGCTTGAAAAATGGAGGTGTTATATTTTTTAAGCTGTAGTCGAAGTCAGGAGCCCGCCTGGAGAATAGAGGTGTTATATTTTTAAGAAGTTGTTGAAGTCAGGAGCCCGCCTGGAGAATGGAGGTGTTATGTTTTTAAGAAATTGTTGAGGTCAGGAACCCGCCTGGAGAATGGAGGTGTTATATTTTTGAGTTGTAGTCGAAGTCAGGAGCCTGCCTGAAAAATGGAGGTGTTATATTTTTTGAGTTTTAGTCAAAGTCAGGAGCCCGCCTGGAGAATGGAGGTGTTATATTTTTAAGAAGTTGTTGAAGTCAGGAGCCCGCCTGGAGAATGGAGGTGTTATGTTTTTAAGAAATTGTCGAAGTCAGAAGCCCTCCTGGAGAATAGAGGTGTTATATTTTTAAGAAGTTGTTGAAGTCAGGAGCCCGCCTGGAGAATGGAGGTGTTATGTTTTTAAGAAATTTTTGAGGTCAGGAACCCGCCTGGAGAATGGAGGTGTTATATTTTGAGTTGTAGTCGAAGTCAGGAGCCCGCCTGAAAAATGGAAGTGTTATATTTTTTGAGTTGTAGTCGAAGTCAGGAGCCCGCCTGGAGAATAGAGGTGTTATATTTTTAGGAAGTTGTTGAAGTCAGGAGCCCGCCTGGAGAATGGAGGTGTTATGTTTTTAAGAAATTGTCGAAGTCAGGAGCCCGCCTAGAGATTAGAGGTGTTATGTTTTTAAGAAATTGTTGAAGTCAGGAGCCCGCCTGGAGAATGGAGGTGTTATATTTTTAAGAAGTTGTTGAAGTCAGAAGCCCGCCTGGAGAATGGAGGTGTTATGTTTTTAAGTAATTGTTGAGGTCAGGAACCCCCGTGGAGAATGGAGGTGTTATATTTTTGAGTTGTAGTCGAAGTTAGGAGCCCGCCTGAAAAATGGAGGTGTTATATTTTTTGAGTTGTAGTCGAAGTCAGGAGCCCGCCTGGAGAATAGAGGTGTTATATTTTTAAGAAGTTGTTGAAGTCAGGAGCCCGCCTGGAGAATGGAGGTGTTATGTTTTTAAGAAATTGTCGAAGTCAGGAGCCCTCCTGGAGAATAGAGGTGTTATATTTTTAAGAAGTTGTTGAAGTCAGGAGCCCGCCTGGAGAATGGAGGTGTTATGTTTTTAAGAAATTGTTGAGGTCAGGAACCCGCCTGGAGAAAGGAGGTGTTTTATTTTTGAGTTGTAGTCGAAGTCAGGAGCCCGCCTGAAAAATGGAGGTGTTATATTTTTTGAGTTGTAGTCGAAGTCAGGAGCCCGCCTGGAGAATAGAGGTGTTATATTTTTAGGAAGTTGTTGAAGTCTGGAGCCCGCTTGGAGAATGGAGGTGTTATATTTTTAAGAAGTTGTTGAAGTCAGGAGCCCGCCTGGAGAATGAAGGTGTTATGTTTTTAAGAAATTGTCGAAGTCAGGAGCCCGCCTGGAGAATAGAGGTGTTATATTTTTAAGAAGTTGTTGAAGTCAGGAGCCCGCCTGGAGAATGGAGGTGTTATGTTTTTAAGAAATTGTTGAAGTCAGGAGCCCGCCTGGAGAATGGAGGTGTTATATTTTTAAGAAGTTGTTGAAGTCAGGAGCCCGCCTGGAGAATGGAGGTGTTATGTTTTTAAGAAATTGTCGAAGTCAGGAGCCCGCCTGGAGAATAGAGGTGTTATATTTTTAAGAAGTTGTTGAAGTCAGGAGCCCGCTTGGAGAATAGAGGTGTTATGTTTTTAAGAAATTGTTGAGGTCAGGAACCCGCCTGGAGAATGGAGGTGTTATATTTTTGAGTTGTAGTCGAAGTCAGGAGCCCGCCTGAAAAATGGAGGTGTTATATTTTTTGAGTTGTAGTCGAAGTCAGGAGCCCGCCTGGAGAATGGAGGTGTTATATTTTTAAGAAGTTGTTGAAGTCAGGAGCCCGCCTGGAGAATGGAGGTGTTATGTTTTTAAGAAATTGTTGAGGTCAGGAGCCCGCCCGGAGAATGAAAGTGTTATATTCTGGAGAAATAGTTGTTGTTGAAGTCAGGAGCCCGCTTGGAGAATGGAGGTTGCATTATCTTTAAATTGTTGTTGAAGTCAGGAGCCCGCTTGGAGAATGGAGGTTGTATTATCTTTTAAAGTCAAGTTGGAGTCAGGAGCCCGCCTGTAGAACAGAGGAGTACATTTCAAAACGAAGTCAGGAGCCCGCCTGTAGAACAGAGGAATAAATTTCAAGTTTGAAGTCAGGTGCCCGTTTGTAGCACAGAGGACTACACTCAATTTCAAGTCAAGAGTCAGTAAAGCGGAGGGTTACAACAAAATATCCCCAGCATAAATTCCGCTGCAGAAATCAGAAGGAAGGCTACAAGAGCAAGTTTGAAGATAGATAAGATGTTGTAATCCCAAGTTTAGTCTAGCTTCTTGTCTTCTTTTAGCACGGTGTAATAAGGAGGTCGGAAAGCAGTAGTAACTGCATGTAGTAGTAGTAACAGCAAAATTACAGCTTCATGGTAGTCCCAGCTACTGAAACTTCCCGAACTACATTGACCTGAATCCCCTTTAGCCAAGGATATGTAGGAAACCTTTGAAGCAGAGGTTCGGTCAAATCTTTCAAAAATTCTTCACACGGAGTAGCCGAACGGGCAAAAATCGCTCGTATCCGCTCACTTTATCTTTGCACGGAAACTCTTCGTGTTTCCGGACAAAGAGGGGCAGCTGTGAGCACGTGATTTTTTCCCTATGAGAACTACTCCCAAAAATTCAAAATAAAATGGTTTTGTGTTGTTTGTAATTATCTGTATTTGTCTGTGCATGTTTGTTTTCATTTTATTAAAGGAAAAATACAAAATATATGTTGCATGCACATTTAGGATTTAATTTTGCAATTAGGAATTAATTGAACCATATTTGGTTTTTAAAAGAACGAAAATCACAAAAAATATGTATTTTAGTCCAATTGTGTGATTTTGTTTGTAATTGATGTTTAATTGTGTTAATAGTTGTGATAGAAGTTAATTTGTGTTTTTAACAAGTTAATTTAAGTAAAATCCAAAGAAATTGGAACTGGGCCATTTTATTTTGACCAAAACCAGGCCCAAATTTCACCCCTTTACCCGGTCCAATCACCAGCCCAGTTTGCCCCCCTGATCTAATCTGGACCGTCAATCTTCATTGATCCAACGGACCACATTAATCTCACCATCTCAATATACCAAACTCTTAAACCCCTTACCCCCCCCCCCATTTCCCGACCCCTCTTCTTCGTCTCCCAAACCACAGACCAAACGACCCCTCGAAACCCTAGAGCCGCCACCCCACACCTTCGCCTGAAACCCGGCGGCAACGATGTCGCCGGCCACCCAAATAACACCGTTGAACCTCCATGCCTTCCTCTTTCCGAATCCATACCCCTTTAACCTCGAATCATGACAGAGCTCTTCGAATCTTAGATCGAAAAATCAGACCAAAAAACCTAGTTTACCCAATCGCCCCCAAACTTACACCCATTGACCACTAGACCTCCCCAGTCCCAAATCACACCGCAGTTTCGTTCGAATCTCATCGGAACTATTCAAATCCCAAATCGAACAAACAAACCCTAACACCAAACCTAGAGGCAGTCCGAGTAAAAATTGGGGGTGCTAATCGACTTTAGTCGAGTGTTCTCAGTTGAGAACACTCGATTTAAGTCTGTTTTTACCCCAAAAGGCTCGAGTCGGAGTTGCGAGCAGAGCGAGTGAGAGATAGGTCTGAGTTCGGAGGTATTTCTTCTGTTTCTCTGTTTGTTTTTCATGTTTTGTTGTTTGTTTGTTTAAGATGAGTTCAAATTCGTCTTTTATCAATTACTCTTTTCTTTCTCCATCAGACCTTTTATTTGGTCCAATTTTATCATTGCTTATATTTGTTGTCGATGTTATATGTTATAATTTGTGTAATCGATTGAATAAGTGTCATCGATTAGTCTGTTATGTTTGAATGTTAGATTAGCATGATAATAGTTTAATTTTTGGTTCATTCCAGTCTGTTTCCCCTCCTACTTCGTTTCTGTTCTGAATTTTGTGTTGAAATGAGCCTGTTGGTATATTTGAACTTAGAACTGAGCCTGTTGGTATATTCAGTTCATCACATTGAACTGAATTCCTTGGGCATTTGTTATCCTGAATCTGTCAATCCCCTTAAAGCTCTTCTGGTTGTTTCTTCTTTTGTGTTCCAATTTAATTAAGCGTATGCTCGTCTAGTTGATTTCAGTTCATTTGTTTCTGAGCTAAATATGATTGGTTCCCCAATATAATTAGTTCAATATGTGCTGCCTTGAACCCTTAGTCTTAATTTTTTATGCCATTTGATTTGATTTTGAGTTACTGACTGATTTTGATTAAGGGAATCGGTTATAGCTGATGAGGTACAAGGGATTGGACTAGGACAGTAAATCACAATAGTTTTAGGGGTAATTTGGAGATTGAAAACTTAAAGAAATGGGTAAGTTGAATGTTTTGTCAGTAAAGCACCTAATTAACATTAAACTAATGCATTTATTTAGTGTTAATGGGGAACAAAACATAATGGCATGGAAGGTTTAAAAGGGATTGATTAAAATATGTTGCCCATACCTGCTTGAACTTTAAATAAAGAAAAGGGTTAATGGGGAACAAAACATACTCTAGTGGAGTGCTAAAGGTATCATGGGCAGAATTAGTTTCTTAATTCTGCCTAGTGTTCTTACAGGCTGGCAGGGTCAGTGTTTGGGTATAAGAGAAGAGAGGAGCAATCTAAAAAGGGGTTCTGGTTTTTTGGAGAAGAGAAATCAGTTTTCTTTCAGTTTTTTCAGAGAGCCTAGGCTGGATTTTTAACATTTAAGAGTTCAGTAATTTGAGAGCAAAAAAACAGGCTGGTTTTTATCCTAAAAGGTTCAGTGTCTGAGAGCTAAGAAATTGAAAAGTGAGGTCTTTTCTTTTACTGCTGAATATCAGAACTAGTACTGTTACTGTTTCATTGGGTGTTGCTGGAATTCTGCTGGGTTTTTTTTTAATCTGTTACTGGATTGTTATGTTACTGTGTTGCTGGTTATTGTTGTTGTTGTTTGCTACTGCTCTGTTGATCCTCCTCTTCTTCTTCTATTATCTATTACCAGGTACACTTTCGAATCACATTGTGATGTAGCTGTGAGATGTAAAAGTGAAAAGAAAATGCTCGAGTAGTGGAGTACTTCGTGCATCTGTAATTTAGTAGATAAATGATAAGTTGTATAGTCTATCTTTATAACTCAATGAAGAATGTGGACTGTGGAGTTTGTATCTGATAAGGACTGTATTGGACCATTAATTTGCCTTTCTTAGTTGTAAATTTAGTAGTTTAATACCAACTTCATTAGCATAGAATTAAAAATCAAACTTCCAAGTTAACTATGCTTTTCCCGAATAATTAAGCATGCCCATTATTGTCAAACTGTTTAGTTAAATAAGTGGAATAAGATGAAGATAGCATGAGTTTGTTCTATTGAACCTGCCTGTTTAAACTTGTTAGTTTCACTAGCTATGAAGGTTTTAATATTGTCAACAGTAGGTAGATAATGATTGTTGACAGCCCATTTGCTCAAAAAGTTGAAATATTGGGTTTGGCTTCATCATGTAAAACAATTGGCAATAGCCTGTGTTTGTTAAATCAGACTCGAATCTGCTTCTGTGAGTCGAACGCTGAACTTGGCCCGAATAACGCATGAAATCTAGTCATAGGAAACGGGCTCGATCACAAGACCATCCTTAAAAATCATACAATAGAGTTAAGTAACAATTGGTTGGGACCTTCATTTTGTGTTTAGAGACGAACATAATAGAAAAAATGTAGTCACTTTAGGATCGTCCTTTTAAAATAAATGAGATGAGCCTCACCAAGTAAAACGCACAGATTGCGGGGTCCTCATAAATGTATGTATTAATTACTTAGAACTCGGGACGGGCTATTTAGTGAATTTTACGGCCTTCCCCAAAATAATAACGCGTTAGTCTCTTTAGGCGCATATTTTAATAACATTACCTCCCTAAACTCGGGTGCACATTTATATGTCCCAAATCCAAATCTCAATGGAGTCGAGATGTGTCAACAACCACGGGTGCATTGATGTGACGTGGTTCGAGACGCATTTTTACGACATTGCAATTCTCTATAATAAAAAGCGGTAAACAGTTAAAATTTGCACATAGGTTCAACATGTATTAAAATCAGATAAATAAGCCGAATATGACAGTTGAGCGACCGTGCTAGAACCACGGAACTCGGGAATGCCTAACACCTTTTCCCGGGTTAACAGAATTCCTTATCCGAATTTCTGGTTCGCGGACTGTAATACAGAGTCAATCCTTTCCTCGATTCGGGATTAAACTGGTGACTTGGGACACCCTAAATCTCCCAAGTGGCGACTCTGAATCTTTAAATAAAATCTCATTTCGATTGTCCTTTAATTGGAAAAGCTCCCCCCTCTGCGCCCCTGCGGGCGCGGGTGAAAAAGGAGGTGTGACATGCCCCCTTCTTAGGATCCTTGATCAGCGAGAGTTGGCGTGCTCCACTTGATCCGGAGCTGCTTTTGATTTTGGTACGATATGTTTGTATATATATATATGGGTATGACGTGGCCCAGTCCCATCTTTGTACAGTTATGTTTATATTAGAGGTCTGTAGACAGTATGTCTAGTTGGATAGTATGTGGTCTTGCCGGCTTCCAGTTTTGAGATATATAGTTGTCTATAGCAGCCTTGTCGGCTCGCCCTATGTATGTTGCACATATATGTACATATGCTTTTTGGGCAGGTTTCCTTCATGTATATTATTCTCGTAATTCAGCAGATGTTATTCAGGTTCATATCTTAGACGCATGCTTAGGGGTGGTTGACAGGTAGAATTCAGGCACCCGTCCCGGCCCATCGGTTTGGGTCGTGACAAAAGTGGTATCAGAGCAGTTCTGTCCTAGGGTTGTCTACAGACCGTATCTAGTAGAGTCTTATTTATGGGTGTGTTGTGCACCACACTTATAGACAGGAGGATACAGGACATATAGGATGTTATCCTCTCTTTTTATCTTAGATCGTGCGATATAAGAATTCATGTTACTAACGATATGTTATATTTTCAGCAAGGCCTCCAAAAACTACACCCGCCCAGAAGGGAAAGTCCATGGCAGGTGAGACTACTAGTTGAGCGCCACGAGTTACCAGGGCTCGGGGGGAGTCTCATATTGAGATTCCATCTCAGACTTCACATATACCGCCCTTTCCAAAAGAGCTCCGAGGGGTACCAGCTCCAGCGCCCGCCACTGTACATCCAGCTCCTCAGCCAGATGCACCGGGTCAGGACATAAGAGATGATATTCAGCTATTAACTCGATTAATAGCTGCACAAACTCCGTATCAGGAGTAGGTATTGGTCATACAGATAGGTCCGTCGGTACAAGGGTTTGTGACTTCATTAATTTAGACCCTCCGATATTCACTGGAGCAGATCCAAACGAGGCCCTCAAGTATTTATTGATAGAGTGCAGAGGACATTAAGGGTAATGAAGGCCATTGCGACTGAGTCAGTTGAGCTAGCTTCCTATAGACTCTGAGATGTTGCAGTTAATTGGTACGAGTCTTGGGAATTGTCCAAAGGTGAGGATGCCCCTCCATCGGTATGGCAGGAGTTTACAGAAGTTTTTCTTCGTCATTATCTTCCACTAGAGCTTAGACGGGCCAGAGTTGATAGGTTCTTGACCCTTCGGCAGGGTAACATGAGTGTTCGGGAGTACAGTCTTTAGTTTGATTTATTGGTTAGGTATGCTCCCACTATTGTATCTAAGATGGAGGATCGGGTGCACCGGTTCGTGATGGGATTAGAGCCTCACTTTCTTAACGATTGTATGTCGGTCTCACTTCAGCCAGACATGGATATTTCTCGTATTCAAGCATACGCTCAGGGTGTAGAGGAGTATAAACAGATTTAGAGGGTTGATCGTGAGCATGATAGGGCCCAGAAAAAGAGAGTGAGGTCTTCGGGTCCTTCTGGTGAGTTTCAAGGTGGTCAAAGGCAGCAATACCTGAGGTATCCAGCCCAGCGATCGATTAGCGCGCCCCCTCAGTTTGGCGGTAAGAGATTTGATCGTTCCACATATTCAGGGTCTGCTCAGAATTTCAGGGCCTCAGGTTCTCAGTATAGGGGTAAGTCAAATCAGATGAGGCCGCCCTTGTCACGATGTGCTCAATGTGGTAAGCAGCATGTTGGGCAGTGCCTTATGGGATGGGGTATTTGTATACTTGTGGCTATTCGGGTCACATTATGAGGGATTGTCCGACGAGAGGTAATGCAAGCATAGCTCAGCCAATGAGATCTGTAGTTGGGTTGTCATCATCAATACGCCCACCCCTCCGGTTGTCATCATCAATACGCCCACCCCCCCCCAACAAGGTCCACAAGCACCAATGAGTCGTGGTAGAGGCAGAGGCGGAGCATCTAGCTCGAGCAGTCCTCTATTGATACCCAATTTTTCCCTATATATTTTCAATATGCAAAATACTTTCTATATATATATATATATATATGCATATATAAGTATGTCCAAGGTTTTTATTATTTTTTCCATAATTTAAGGTTTTAAATTGATTTATTTTCTCCCTTTTTATCCATAAAATCCCCAATAATCATTTCTAAAATTATTGTTTTGATAATTCATCTATTGGATTTCTATATTTATGCCAAAATATGGCTAAGGTAATTCTTACATATTTTTATAATTGCATTTAGTATTTTTAAAGCTAAATTGCACATAATTGCAATATTAGCCCTTTAGAGGTTTAATTAAGTTTATATGCATAAAATTGGATCCTGTATTTTTAAATTGCTAATTATGTATTGTAAATCATTTTAGCATTTTTAAATTATTTTTAGAAATTATCTACTATTTTCTATAAATTAAATGGGGAAAATGGCTATTTAACTTATAGCCAAAATTGGCTTTCAAATCTAACCTCAAACAGACCCCCAACCCAATTAAAAAATCCACTGGACCCAAGCCCAAACCCAAGCCATACCCGACCCACCTACCCCATTCAATCTTGATCGTTGATCATTCAGATCAACGGTCCCCATTTCCCCTTCCTAAATTAAACCCAAACGACCCCCCCCCCAACCCTCTCATTCTTCATTCACTCAACTGACTCTCATCTTTTTCTCTCTCTATCTCTGGTTCTCTCTAGAACCTTCTCCTCTCCCCTCCTCTCCTATGAACTTTATCCACCATCTCCGGCCATCTCCCTGCCTGAATCCATGGTGGTCTCACCACCTACCAGCCTTATGGCTCCCTCTTGAACATGTGTCATCATTTTGAGGCCTTCAAGTGAACCAGAGGCGGTTCACTCGCCTCCCATGGTTTCCCATGCCATTTTCCGGGCATCCATGGTCGTTCGAGTAAGATTTGTGACTTTTCTGGTTAAAACCAGTAACTTTTCAAGGTTTTCTCACCTTCTCTGGGTTCCCTAAAACCCTAACCCTAAATATTTTCCGATTTTCTTTTAGATCTGTGTATATTATGAGCTTTTGATGTTTTCCTCAAAGGTTTTTTCCCAATTTTTTCAAAGTGACCCTCTATCTTCAAGATTAGGGTTTCTTAACCTCTTTTAAAAGACTTCTCCTCTGATTTTCAGTATGGACATATGATTTTACTATGTTTAAACGGTTTATGTATGTTTTTCTTCTACTTGATTCATCATGTGGAAACCCCAATTATTTTGGTTTTATCTGGGGTTCTGGAACTGTCTTTGCTTATGTGATTTGTATGTATACCTGTTTTGAATAATTTCTCTATGATTAGACTTTTATCTTTGTTTATCTTGACCGATTCTAAGTTCTTACCGCTTTTAATTCAACTTTGTTAAAAACCCTAATCTCTTAAAGGTTTTCTCCACTTGTTACTATGAGTCTTAAAGGTTTTCTTTACTTGCTTCCGTATGTTGGTCTGACCTTCTTTACATGTTTCTATGTGTTAAATTGGTTTCTTCACTCTGGTTCTATGTGTTAGCTGTAACTACTTGACTTTGTTAAAGTTTCTGTTGACCACCATGCTTCGAATGGATTCCTTTTTGCTACTGATTCCTTAGCTTACTCGTGTCCCTTCTATATGATTGTGTTCATCTAGGTTATTCCTTTTTTGCTTCCTTTTATCTATATGGCTGACCTTGCATATCTGATACGCCTGTTCATTCTTCTCTATTTATATGTCGAAGTGCAAAATCATGACTCCCTCTTGATTGATCCTGATTTCCTTAAGTTACGGTTTGATTGCAAGGTTTTCTTACAAACCCCTAAAATTTTACTCGATTGTTTAAGTTGATTGACTCCATTCCCTTATTTGTTGTGGTGCTTCATTCTTGCTGAATCCTTTCCCCAAATTAGTGTATTCTGTACTTAGACTCAATCATATGCTTTATGCTTTTACTACCCCTTATATGGTAAAAACCAATCTTTCTCAAACTGATTTATTCCTTGATTAAAGGAAGTACTTGTATTAATTGGATTCTAATTGTGATTATGTCCATAATTGTGCTAAACCTTTACTTGTTACCTTATTTTCTACCTATTTTCAAAGCTATAAATACCCAAAGTATTTCATTAATAAGACATGAGACTTGGTTTTCAAAAAAAAACCCTCCCTTACTTAAAACATTCTGTGTTATTCCACTACTATTGGCCGGCTGCAAGCCAAGGCTAATCATCTGCAAACCTTGGTTCTTTCATTTGCTTACTTCTATCCCCACTGATATGTCCTAGTTTAATTTAAAGCCTCAACAACAATATGTTTCTATCCCTATTTCAGTTTCTTTTATTTCTGACCTGCTTTTACTTGGGTTTTGTTGTGAGTTCTATATATAAGCATGCTAATATGATTTCATGTGATTCAAGCATGCCTTGTCAATCACTCACTATGTACTTACCATCTCATGAATCCCAAATCCCTTATCCCTCATGTATGTGTTTCATGACTAGTTTGTGATTATGCCAATGACCAACTATCTCTGAGCATGTCCCTACCAGTCCTAATATTCTGTTGAGGTCAGGTGTCTATAGTCAATATATATGTATCCCCAAATCCCTTTTGCCCCCATGTGTGATTACTGAATTCATTCACTTGCTATGTGTGGTCTTACCCTGAAGTGTTTGAACTCTGTCTTACTAATACAACTACTTTCAACCATCTCTGTTACTAATTGCTTAATGGACCTGTCAGTCCAATTTTAAACAAACGCCTTTCAAACATGGGCCCTGCACTTTCATTATACTCTTAGAATGCTAAGTTTTGCCTCTTTTGAGTGAGCCTTGCCTTGGGACCCTTGAGCTCCCTTTGAACTTGGACACATGAAAGCTAGCATTTCCACACTGCACTTACTCTGTCTTGGCTATGAAATCTGGGTGTGAGCACTGCCCGGGATCCCTTGAGGTCCTTAGGGAACTCTGACACACCTAGATGTGAGGAAAAGCTATGAAACAATCTTGGCACTTGAGGTGATTGATTACATAACTCAGAGAGGAAGTCCTAATCAGGCTTCCTATAGTGTAACTTCTTATTTTTATTATGTAATTCATTTCAACGTTGGTTTGTAATAACTTGTTATAAACAAGTATTGGGGTTGACTAGTGAAAAGGGAAGGGTAAATATGCATGTTATAGTAGTTAATGGTAGAAAACATGTTATTAGGTTTATGTTCCTAATTGCCAATAGAAACCATGTTTAGGGTTCATACATGCATTAGAAATCATGTTCTTAGGTTTCTTGTTTATTGTTTCAGCATGTGCACCCTTACAAAATCATGTGTTAAAATCTGCTAATAATTAGCACTTTACTATTATCTCCTATGCTACCAGGTGCATTTAGAAATCCTGCTCTTAGGAAATTCTACATCATGAGTTTTATACATGCATCTTAGATACTATGTTTTAGGATATCATTCGTACTTGCATTCCCACTTAGAGTAAACTGCTGATTATAAAAGAGGTAAGAACAGCTTCACTTGATTATCCTGTTTAAAATAACTGGTGATAATCTCTGCATTCGTATCAACTAGAACAGCATGCTCTTAGGGTAAAATAATTTCCACTGTTTCAATAACTCGGAATAATTGCTACACATTACTCTACGCCTAGGCAAGCCTTAGGTAATTGCTTAAATAAAAATAGAACTATCCTTATTTAACTGCCAGTATGTTAAAATCAGAAGGCAAGCCCGATTCGGACTACTTTTCTAAGTCATGTAATAAATCTAGTTCTGCTGTTATCACTTAGAAACCATGCATAGGATTTAAATTCAGACTTTAATTGTGTATGAGTCATGCTGTCTATGTGCATTATTTCTGGAGGTATACTTGAGCCTTCTGTCTGTTTTCTGTGTTTTCCCCTTTAAATGCAGTCCTATGTGTTCTTGTATGTCGCCTAGAATTTTACCTTTAAACCTGAGGGTCCACCTAGAACCCTCCCCTTTAGGATAGGAGTCCTAAATTCCTCTGGTACTGATAGGAAAGGACGGGTAACAGCATGCAATAGGGGTCAAGACCAACCTTCGCTTTAATTACCTTCACGGGGTGGGAAAGGGTAGATATGGATATGATGACTGGTGCACTAATACCACGTGTAGCCCCTCTCTGAGGAGTGGCATACTGGGTATTGCATTGATGTGATCCATTTTATAAGCAAACCTAGGACACCCCCCTTTACATTCTCAAGTATGTTTAGATTGTAACTCTTTCAAAATCTCGCTTTTCACTAATTGTTTTCAAACACTTGTGTATTTAAACTTAAATCCCCTATTATTTGAGCCATACTTGTTTATTTACTAATTGTACAATTCACAAAAACTGTTTGGCCGGGAACCACACTAGTGGATCCTGAGGGGTGCCTAACACCTTCCCCTTAGGATAATTTCAATCCCTTACCCTATCTGTGGTTACCAAATGTAGTTATAAATGAACCCTATAGGTGTCCTAACGCACCTTAAATCGTTAGGTGGCGACTCTTCAAAAAATGTAAACCCCTTTCCCAAAAGGAATGAGTTGTCCCATACCAAAATGTCACAAACCCGATTCCGTGAGGAAGAAAAAAGGGGGCGCGACATCCTCAGAACCGCATTTATGCGTTGGCAGGACAACAGGATCAGGAGTCATCGTCTGATGTTGTACAGGTATATTATCAGTCTCCTCCTATGATGTATATGCACTGATTGACCCAGGTTCCACCTTATCATACGTTACTTCGTTGGTTGCTAGTAAGTTTGAAATAAAATCTGAATTGGTTAAACATTTTAAGGTGTCTACACCTGTTGGGGACTCAGTGATAGCTAAGCAAGTATATAGGGGGTGTATAATAGTAGTTCATGGTCAATCTACCGTAGCAGACTTAATCGAGTTAGATATGGTAGAATTTGATGTTATAATGGGTATGGATTGGTTGGCTTCTTGTCATGCCAACGTTGATTGTAGATCAAAGATAGTCTGATTTCAATTTCTAGGGGAGTCTGTTTTGGAGTGGAAAGGTAATACGGCATCGCCGAGAGGAATATTCATTTCCTATATCAAGGCAAAGAAGATAATCAGAAAGGGTTGTATTTATCACTTAGTTCAGGTTCAAGATGTGCAAGTGGAGTCACCAACCATTCAGTCCATCCCTATGGTTAATGAGTTTCCCGATGAGCTTCTGGGTCTTTTGCCAGAGCGATAAATTGAGTTTTCCATTGACCTACTACCATATACTCATCCAATATCTATTCCTCCCTATAGAATGGCCCGCGCAGAGCTGAAGGACTTAAAGGAACAACTAAGGGACTTGCTTGAAAAAGGCTTTATCAGACCTAGTACATCATCGTGGGGGGGCACCTGTGTTATTTATGAGGGAAGAAAGATTGTTCCTTATGGATGTGTATTGATTATAGGCAGTTGAATAAGGTGACGATCAAGAATAAGTACCCGCTCCCGAGGATTGACGATTTATTTGATCAGTTGCAAGGTGCCAAGTGTTTCTCAAAAATAGACTTGAGGTTCGGATACCATCAAGTAAGGCTTAAGGAGGAAAATATTCTGAAGATGGCATTCAGGACCAGATATGGGGATCTTAAGTTTCATGTTATGTCGTTCGGTTTGACCAATGTCCCAGCAGTATTCATGGATTTGATAAATCGTATGTTCAGGCCCTTTTTAGATCTGTTCATAATTGTATTTATCGACGATATATTGGTGTGTTCTCGTTCAGAGGTTGAGCATGCAGATCATCTGCGTACTGTGCTCGGTGTTCTACAAAAAGGGAAATTGTATGCAAAATTCTCTAAATGTGAATTCTGGTTGAACTCCGTAGCTTTCCTTGGGCATGTCATTTCGGGTGAAGGCATCCGGGTAGATACACAAAAGATTGAGGCAGTAAAGACTTGGCCTAGACCTACAATACTAACGGAGGTTCGTAGTTTTCTCGGTTTGCTAGGCTATTACAGGAGATTTGTAGAGGGATTTTCTTCCCTTTCAGCACCTTTGATAGAGTTGACTCAGAAGGGAGCAAAGTTTCAATGGACTTATGCTTGCGCACGGAGTTTCCAGGCATTAAAGGACAGATTAACGTCAGCACCGGTTCTAGCGCTTCCAAAAGGGACCGATGGTTACATTATCTATTATGACGCTTCAGGCTTTGGGTTGGGTTGTGTGCTGATGCAGCATGGTAAGGTTGTGGCTTTGCTTTTAGACAACTAAGAAAGCACGAGAAGAACTATCCGACCCATGATTTAGAGTTAGCCGCGGTGATTCATGCACTCAATATGTGGAGGCACTACTTGTATGGCATTCATGTTGATATCTATACGGATCATAAGAGCCTCCAGTACATCTTCAAGCAAAAGGAATTGAATCTACATCAAAGGAGATGGTTGGATTTACTTAAAGACAATGGCGTTGATATTTTACACCATCCGGGGAAGGCGAACGTAGTAGCCGATGCCCCCAGCATAAATTCGATTCGATATGGGTGATTGTTGATAGGCTTACAAAGTCAGCCCATTTCTGCCTGTTAGGACTACATATTCCTCAGAAGATTATGCAAGGCTTTATATTAAGGAGATAGTACGACTACATGGTATCCTTGTATCTTTCTGGAGGTCCTTCCAAAAAGGATTGGGGACTCAAGTAAGTCTTAGTACAGCATTTCATCCCCAGACAGACGGACAGGTTGAGCGTACTATTCAGACACTTGAGGATATGTTACGAGCTTGTGTAATAGACTTTAAAGGTAGTTGGGATGATCATCTGCCGCTTATTGAGTTTGCATATAATAATAGCTACCATTCTAGTATTCAGATGGCTACATATGAAGTTCTTTACGGACGGAAGTGTAGATCGCCTATAGGGTGGTTTGATGTTGGAAAAACTGGGTTACATGGGCCAAACCTGGTTCAGCAAGCCATAGAAAAAGTAAAGCTTATCCGGGATCGAATGTTGACAGCTTAGAGTCGTCAAAAGTCATATTCTGACGTGCGGCGATGAGATTTAGAGTTCGGGGTTAATGACTGGGTATTCTTAAAGGTGTAACCTATGAAGGGTGTGATGAGGTTTGTCAAGAAAGGCAAACTTAGCCCACGATATATTGGGCCTTATAGTATCATTCGAAGAGTGGGTCAAGTAGCTTATGAGTTAGAATTTCCCTAGGAATTGGAGTTTGTCCATCCGGTTTTTCACGTACCTATGTTACGGAAGTGCGTTGGCGATCCTACCTGAGTGGTACCCACAGATGATGTACAGATTACAGAGGACTTGTCATACGAGGAATTTCCAGTTGCCATCCTAGACCGACAATCCGCAAGCTACAGAATAAGGAAGTAGCCTCCGTGAAAGTACTTTGGAGAAACAACAATGTGGAAGAAATAACTTGGGAGTCCGAGGAAGACATGAAGTCTAGATATCCCTACTTATTTCCTCCTCTAGAGAAGGATCCAACTGAGACGTCATAACCATAAGGTACGTATATAAATTCTTATGTTGATTATTGTCGTTGGTCGTGTGAAGCCATTGTCGTTATTGATGATTGTGGTCCTGTATGGCATTGGATTATTAAGCTTCTACATGGAGAGTTGGTAGTAGTGTTGTTACAAAGGCGACTCTGCCAAGGTTATATAGATCCCGGAGAGTTAAACATTCGAGGTCGAATGTTTCTAAGGGGGGAAGGATGTTACATCTCGCGTTTTCATATGCTAAAAGTTTCATCTTCAATTCATTTAAGTAGACTCGGGGATGAGATTATGTTGAGGTTAATGTATTTACGCTATTTATAACAAGCGAGATATAAGTGTCATTAAGGATAAAGGGTACACGAATTAAAGAAAACAAGTTACGTTAAAAGTGGCCCATTTGGGATAAAATACGGGTCGAGCAATAATACCTGATAATTATGGACTAGTACCATACAAGGTACCATATGGCCGTGATTATATGATGTATAAAGTATATTAAAAATGAGTAGTATTTTTAGATAATTTGAGATAATTTTTAATTATACGGGTAATTGATTAATTACCGGGTAACGGGACATTACCTAGTTAACTAATAAGTGGATAAAAATTTATAAATTACATACCCAAAATATGGCAAGAAGCCACAAATCTAGAAATAACTAAGTAGTCATATAGTCCTAGGTGGCTATCTAGGAATTTTTGGAATTGAATAAGAAAAATGGTCTTGTTCCATTCATTTTGGACAAAAACATAACCAAAATGTGAAAAATCCTAAACAGGAGACATACTCCTCCATTTTTTTAGTTCAAAGGCTTCAAGGATCAAAAGCCTAACTCATTCAAAATACTTCAAAGAAACAGAAGCTTCATTTCGTTCAAAATACTTCAACAAAACAGAAGCTTCTTTCCGTTCAAAATACTTCAAGGAACAGAAGTGTAATTCCATCAAAATTTTGCAGCTACAAAAGAGTACGGTGCAATCTTCGCCAAGAATATTATACGGAGTTTTTCCTACTCCAATTATGTTAAGGTCGTTCCTTCTTTCTTTTGGCATGGTCCAAGCTATATAGAGAAAACGAGCAAACGCAAAGTTTTCATAAACGACTCTATTCATAGAAATACTAGGGGTCTCTGTGTTCTTGATTCCCCATGTGATATATTATTATATCTTCTGTTCATGGGTCTCAAAATGATAGGCAGTTGATAAAGTTTATCCGAAAAGAATATTGAGATTTTTAACATATTCTCATGCATTTTATTCATTTATGCATGTACATTGACCCATGACCAGATGGCGTTATATACGCGTATTTACATATATTTATATATGTATAAGGGATATGGGAAAAAGGTTACGGCATTATATACGCACCACCACCTGATCAATTGGTATATGTTGATGATGTTGCCCACAGTGGCCAAGATGATAAGATGGGATGCCCTCAGTGGCTTGATGATATTATGTACATCCATACCTATGCATGACACGACATTTATACGCACGTGCATGACATTATAAATGTGTCAGAATTTACAAAATTATTCAGATTTATATATGAATTTCTTTATTTCATGTTTCATCTATGTCTTTTACGTACTGATTTTCATGTCTTATACTCAGTATATTTTTCGTACTGACGCCCTATTTCACGGGGCCTGCGTTTCATGCCCGCAGGTGCAGGTAAGCAAGCTGGCGGTCCCCTTTCTTAGGATCCCTGATCAGCGAGAGTTGGCGTGCTCCATTTGATCCGGAGCTGCTTTTGATTTTTGTACGATATGTTTGTGTGTGTGTGTGTGTGTGTATATATATATATATATATATATATATATATATATATATATATATATATATATATATATATATATATATATAGGTATGACGTGGCTCAGTCCCGTCTTTGTACAGTTATGTTTATATTAGAGTTCTGTAGACAGTATATCTAGTTGGATAGTATGTGGCCTTGCCGACTTCCAGTTTTGAGATACATAGTTGTCTATAGTAGCCTTGTCGGCTCGCCCTATGTATGTTGCACATATATGTACATATGCCTTTTGGGCAGGTTTCCTTCATGTATATTATTCTCGTAATTCAGCAGATGTTATTCAGGTTCATATCTTAGACGCATGCTTAGGGGTGGTTGACAAGCAGGACTCAGGCACCCGTCGCGGCCCATCGGTTTGGGTCGTGACAGGGGGTGCAGGCTAACATGAATTTTTGTTCTCAGTTTCGTTTGAAGCATTATTCTGAGGATTCTTAGGTTGTAACACTAATTTTCTTTCTATCAAGTATTCTACCTCTTCTTCCTCCTGTTGTGTCTGAGCCTACACTCGAGCTATCTGACTTGATTCCTGAGTGTGGTTCAATTCATGTTAAGGTATTACTGTTACAGTGGTGATCATCTGAATTTTTTGTTAATCTATTACCATTTGTGTTGTTTGTGCTTGATGGTTCATGTTTTGCTGAAATACTGCTGCAGGTGCTTGAGATGTCTGTGAAGAAGCATGGAACACAAGTAATCCCATCATTGGTGCTAGATTTGAAGCATTCCATTGGTACTGGTTCACAGGGTTCATTATTGGAGTGTACATTGGAAGGTGGTTGTGATAGAGGTGTGATTGATTTACAGCTGCTAGCCATGGGTTCACGGTCAGTATGTCCTCTGCCATTAGTTTCTCCTTATCCTGGATAGCTCGGCATTATGGAGAAGAGAAGCAGAGGTGGAGCTAGGATTTGAAGTTTGTGGGTTCTAAATTTGATGCCGAACCCATAGCATGTCTTAGTTACTGAGTTCACAATTATATACTAATACAGATTTAACAAATTTGCTAATAGAAATACAAGATCTATGAAAAGGCTACTGGGTTCGGCCGAACTCATAAACAATATCCTACCTCCGCCCTTGAGAGAAGTGGAAGAAGGTGCTGTATTTGGAAGATTAGAGTGTCTAAGTAGTACTTGTGATGTCTTGGGGACTTTGCTCATAAACGTTGGCTCACTTATAGCTACAGCCATTGTGAATATGTTTGTGTCTGTGTATGTATCTGTGTGCTTTCATTGAGATTGTTATCAGATGCATTAGAAGCATCCTTGCAGTAACCATGCTTGTTATCTCTACTTCATGTGATTCAACTTGAACATTAAATGCAAGTATGGAGTTTTCTTGTTTACTGAATGAATATCTCTATTGCATTTGTTAATGCATATAGTGATGATTGTGTGAGTGGCTGAACAGTTGAGTCAATGTCTAAAGTAACAGAGACTTCGTGTTGGTTAGCTAATAGAACGTTTGTTCTTTGTTAAATGAATCTGGTTAGGTTCAATATTATTGGTTGGCTTATTTGTGTTATCTGAGAATATAGAGGTATTAGTCGGAGTAATGGAGATCTTTTTGGTTCACATGTAGACGTATTAAAGCTGAAGCCTGAAAGTCTCTTTAGTAATTAGTGTAGTTGGTAACTTTTTGCCATTAATTTTGTTAATAACTTTGGTACTTGCTGCAGTCTTCTCATTCGTCTTTACAGTCTTACCCATACCTTTCTTAGCTTGAGTAGGTAACTTGCTTCATGATTATTTTCTTGCTTCTTGGATAAGAGACTAATGTCCACTCATGTTCTTTAATGCAATTAGTGGTACTTGGCCACATTATTGCGTGCAGTAGGATCGGTAGCGTAATTTTGCGAAACTTGCTCTGGCAATTCTTCAGCTTGTCTCGTGACCTCCCGCAGCATGTACACAGTATGTTTAAACCTTCACATGTTATTTTCAGGGATAATACATAATCACCCTCTTGTGGTTGTCGGACTTTACCAGATGCACCCTTATACTTTGCTGGGGTCCTATGACCCCTTGTCTTTATTTAAACTGTAATAAATATCACCTTTTGATCTGATGTGACACCTTCAAAATTTTGCACGCAATTATAGCGCATGAGAACGGAAAAACTGCCCCATATCTGATTATTTTTTTATTTTTTCATTTTTATTTTGCTTTGGCTTTTTCTTTCTTCTTTCTCTTCTTAAATTAAACCTCCACTATGCAATAATACATCAAAGAGGCTAGACCTCCATTCTCCAAATTCCTGACACAGTTAAGCAAGATCATCGATTATTTTGTTTGCTTTATCTCCTTTGTTTAATAAAAGCTAAAATAAATCTTTCAGGCGGAAGAATTTATAGGAGAAAATTTAGTTGTTCTAATCGAAAGGTTATATTCAATTTGTGGAGCTTCAAGTTTGGTGTTGAATGGGTGCTTTATTGTGATTCCAAGGTTGTCTTTTACAGGGATTTCTTAATTGAGGGTTTTGAGAGAGATTGGGAGGAGACAAAGAAAGAGCATGTCGCCGGAAAAATATTTATGGCTGAAGCTCAATAAGTTCATTTACTGTTTGCTTTTCCGATAATTAATGGTTCTTTCTTCACTGATTTTATGGTATTTTATAAGGGGTTTGGAGAGATAAAAGGCAGAAAAATGGGTTAGGAAAGAGGAGGGGATCGCGGAGTGAAGCTTTTCCGGTTAGATCTGTTGATTTCCGATAGTTTTTTCTACGGTGCTTCATCGATCGCCTCTCTTTGACGATGGTGGTTTTAATGAAAGATGGGTTGTTTTCCAATGGCTGATTCCCATTATTTTCTTTCTTGGAGATGGTTGGATTTTCTTTCCTTCAATGAGATTTTTGGTTTAGTCATCGAAATCTTCAAGTTTACAGGTGAGAAATAATATTAGTTAGGGAAAAAGAAAAGAAGAAAAGTTAAATAAAAAATCTTTTGATAAAAGAAATGCTATAAAATTTGATAAAATTAATAATAAAAAGACAAAATTACATGGCAAAAGATGGTTGGTGCGTGCATTACACTACTCCTGGAACTGGTACTGATCACAAAAGGTGATATTTCGCAAAGTATAAAGGTGCATCTAGTAAAGTCGGATAACTTCAAGGGTGATTATGTATTATCCCTTATTTTCAGATAGTAATTTTAGATAAATTTCAAAAGACTGTTCATTATGCTTATCCACCGTGGGTGAGCAACGGTTTTTAACTTGAAAAGTGTTAATTATGGAACTTCGACCGATATAGAACTATTTAAGCAAAAACTAATAACAGTAAGCAAAAGTGAATGACTAAAACTACAACAAAAATAAAAAAGAAAACCTTGCCCTATGACAAGATTTTTCTGTACACGGTATAACATTTTTATAAACTGGGTTCGATCTATTCTACTAAAATACAACAGGGGCGCAGGTTCGGCTCAATTTTCTGTTTCCAGAGGGAGGCCTTGTAATAATAAGTGTACATGGTATTTTGTGAGTAACAGGGAAAGATGTGTATGGAAGGATCCTACCTCAATCCCTACCTCCATTCCTCACCCTCAAAGATTCCGGATGGTGAAGGGAAAATGGAAAAACAAAAAAAGAAGTCAATAGACCAAAATTAATATTGGTGTGAATGTCATGCCAGAACAGGGTGCTTAACCAAGTAGAAGAGACGATAATATCTCACCCATAGTTTTTGCATCACCGTCATTCTCAATTTGGGCACCAGACTCGAGTATAGCTGCATCCAATGTTAGTTTTCTCTTTGCAATTTCATATACATTCTCATCAACAGTATTCCTTGTAACCAGCCTTCATGAAAAAGGCAAAAGGGAAATGTGTAAACTACAGGAATTTCAATGTAGAAGCGAAAGAGAGAAAAAATCAAGAGGGAGTTAACACCTGTATACTGTAACTGGTTTGTTTTGGCCTATCCGGTGGCAGCGATCTTCAGCTTGCCGATCTATCTGTGGATTAAAATCCATGTCATGTATGATAACAGTATCAGCTCCTGTCAAGTTTAAACCCTGTCCTCCTGCCCTTGTGGAGAGCAAGCATGCGAATATGGAAGTGTCCTTATTGAAGGTGTCAACAATTGTCTGTCTCTCTGATACCTGAGTGCTGAAATAATGAATGAAATCAAGACACATTTTAGGAAGATATGGTCAAAATTCCTCCGCCAACCCCAAATTACCAACACCTCTCATGACAACAAGTAACTAAGAATGATTACATGAACAGAAGCCAAAATACACTTTGCGATGACATCAAGAGCATGTCAATTGTCAAATTATTAGAAGTGTATTATAGCCTGTTTGGCCAAGCTTCTCAAGAGAAAAAAAGTGCTTTTTTTCCCAAAAGCACTTTTTTTTTCCTAATTTGAGGTGTTTGGCCAAGCTTATTTGGGGAAAAAAAGTGTTTTTGGGAAGAAGCAGAAGCAGTTTCAGAGAAGCAGAAAAAAATAGCTTCTTTCCAAAAGCAGAAGCAGTTTTGGTTTTTCTTCTTACCTAAAATACCCTTAACAAAATATAGTATATACCAAAATAACCCTTAAACCTAATACTTAGGATATTAATTTATAAATATTTCTTCTTATTTTTAGTAAAACTTTCTAATATATAGTGACTTTAGGGGTGAATGCTTTTATATTTGTTGAAGGAATTTTAATATATTTAACTTATATTAAAAGAATTAAGTACTTTTTAATTTTATTTTCATATTTTACTTAAATAAAATGAATTTTTTTAATTATTGCATGTAATAACAAAATTTTGATATTATTTATTTACTTATAATATTAATTATTAAGTAAATCTATTAATGTCCTTATTTGTAATTTGACACTTAAAAGCACTTTCTAAAAAGCTTGGCCAAACACAAATTATTTCTCAAAAGTGCTTTTCAGACTGATTAGCTAAACACAAACTGCTTCTCTCCAAAAGTACTTTTTTCAAAAGCACTTTTCAAAAAAACACTTCTCAAAATAAGTTGATTTCTCCAACTTGGCCAAACAGGCTATTAAACTAGAATATAAATGTATGGTGTGCAGACCTTTATAGGAACAAGAATTCTCCATCCTAATTTTTAGAACATTAGAAAACTTCTTTTCTATCATAGAATAGTTGCATGTTATCATATCTCAACCAAAGCAATAAGTTTTTGACATGTCGAATGCTAGAAAATCTATTAAATCACGATCACTTCTATGTAAAACTTGATCAAATGAAAAAAGGAAAAACATTAACATGCTATAGTGAAGATATGATCCATAAACAGTACATTCAAGTGCATCACATTACTTAATCAATGAAAAAGTTACAGAAAAAACTGTGACCATTTTAAGTTCTTTGTTCCTGAAGATAAGCATTTAATGTCATTGAGGATGAGATGGCTGTGAAACACCATACGCTAGAAGATCAGTAGAAAAGCTTGGTAACAAAGATGGATCTGTCAAAGAGAAGTAACACGTTAATACCTTCCATCCAGGCGCCTGTATGCAACTCCAATAACATCTAGGGTCCACTCCAGGATATCAAGCATTGATGTCCACTGGCTAAAAATAAGCACTCGATGACCACGAAGCTTTAATGAAGGGAGAAGTTTGGCTAATTCCTGCCCATTAGAGCACTTGAATTATTTTGAACAAATACAGTAAACTTAAAAGTGACTACATAAAATCAGAAGGCCGTTGAAATTAACCTGGCATTTCGCTGAAACCATAACATGTTCATCTGACAGAACTCCCTTATTGTTATCGCCATAATAAAGTAAAAGCTGCAAGTAACAAAAATACAAATTCAAGTGATCAGCGAGCATAATTAAGGAATAAAGAGCTCATAAGCAGCCTGGCTCGGAAACCAGCTAATGGTAGTTGGAAGAGTTAACTGATACACTTGACTACATATTAGGCCCTAACAGTCCAACTAGAGAAGAGGAAGCACCAAAATTCACCCCTATAAGAGTCTACACAAGGAGGCAAGCAAGGAGATTTAGGAGATTCATTTCTTAAAAAGGTGAAGGGACTTCAAGATGCAGTTGGGAGGCTTCCAAAAAAGGTATAATGTTCTAGCAGTGATGGTCCAAGCAAGGTTCAAGCAGTCCAAGTGAAGACCAGAGGACTTGACCGGGTTTGATCAAGGTTGACCTTTGACTAAGACAATAGTGGACTAAAGTTGGAAGTTACAGGATTGCCCACTTATTGGTCCATGACCGGGTAGTGGTTATTTGGCCATATATCCATTATTTTAGTTACTTGGATTTGGTCTTGTTATATTTTTGGTTGTACCTAATCTCCTAGGCCAAATGCTTAGTCCTACTATAGTTAGTTTTAGGTCAAGAGTTTTCCTCAGATTTTGGATGACATTGAGCATTATGAGGACTAGGTTTGCTACTTGCTTGCTTGTTACTTCATAGGGTTGCTTACAAGTGTATCACTTCAGGAATATTCCTTTTACTCTTTTATCTAAACTTTATGCAAAGGTTAATTGACTTAGTTCAATTAATTGATAATAACCATGGTTTAGGTTTAACTACCATTATTTTTCCTTTTATTTCTTTGTTTTCCCTTCTCTTTTAGTTTTTGCTTCCGTTATTTGTCGTTATTTTGGTGTCAAAGTGAAGATTTAGGCTTTGTTCTTACAGAACCTAGATTTAGAGCCCGTTTGGATTTACTTATTTTAAGTGCTTTTAAGCCAAAATCGGTTTTAGGCCATTTTGTAGTGTTTGGATGAAGTAAAAAAGTGCTTTTAAGCACTTGTTTTTAAGCTAAAATGACAAAAATAAGCCAAAAGCCAAAAGTTAGAATTCCTAACTTATGGCTTTTGGCTTAAAAGTCACTTACAACAGGCTCATCCAAATGGGCTCTTAGCTTTATTTTTATCTTCGTGAAAAACTGAAATCTGAAATTTTCTTTTTTTCTACAGTCACTCGACACACTGTAGCAGTCAGTTTATGGTGATCTGTGTCACGTCCTTAGTCTTTAACTAAGTACACGTGCGGCACTTGACAACTCGCTCACGATCTTGCACAACTTGCTCACGTTCTTGCTATACCAAGTTTACTATACTCAAGATCGCCAAGAGAATGTTAGAACAAAGGAGAATTGCCAAAGGAAGCTTTTGTATTAGAGAGAAGTTGATTATTTTGCTTGTTGAATTACAAATGAATGGCCCCCTTTATATACTAGTCTCCTAGGGACTACTAGGTAAATATTAATTGTTGCATAAGCAATTACTTACAAGTAAGTCATTTCTCTAGAATTCTCTACATAACTAGAATTTTCCAGGGACTTTCATAGTAAATCCATAGGTTTCTAGAGTCTTCTTAAGAAAACCTCTATATTTCGCTAGAACTTTCTCACAAGTGCTACTCTATTTAAGAAAACCTCTATATTTCGCTAGAACCTACTCACAAGTGCTACTCTATTTCATATGGAAGCTTCTACATGGCATTAATATAGTAAAAATAGCACAGTATAGCCAGTTTTCGGACTGGACATTCAAAAATAGCCAGCGTTTACGAAGTCAATGAAAAATAACCACTATTTTGCTGCAACAGAGACCGGTCCAGCATAATATACTGGAGTTCGGTGCACCTGTGTATGAACTCCAGCATATTATGTTGGACCAGTATACTTTGCTGACTTCAGTATAATATACTGGAGACTGGAGCACCGGTGCTCCAAACTCCAGTATATTATACTGGACAATTATATTTGTTGGAACTCCAGTATATTATGATGGAGTTCTAGTATACTTATATTGGAACTCCACCATATTATGTTGGAGTTCCAGCATACTTATCCTGGAACTCCAGTATAATTTGCATGCTTGAACTCCAGTATAATATACTGGCGTATTTTTCTGGTTTTGAACAGTGTTTTCGCTCAGATTTATCTTTACATGAAAAGTGGCTAAATTTCGATAACTTTTGAAACAAGGCTATTTTTGAACGACCAATCGTAAATCTGGCTATTTTTGAATTTCTCTCATTAATATATGCCAAATGCCACCTACGTGGCATGATGATGTGGCGGGTCATGACACTCTCCCCCACCCAATTTTGTGTCGCCCTCGGCACAAAGCATCGACACGTACGCGCGCACCTTGCCTTAGCGTCGTCGGAGATCTTTGTCCATTAGCCATGATGCTCTATGGAGCGGTTCGCCTTCCCATTTCACAAGGTACTGGTCACCTTTCTTCTTACACCGTTTGTACTTTGGACGGCTAGCAATGATGGCCTCGATCCTCCGCCCATCAGATGCCTCTCCTTGCTCTTGGCCTGAATCTCCCCATGACTCAACCAAGTCTAGCAGCTTCTCAAGCATCGAGTCTATGCTTGCACTCCCTATTTGGCTGCCCTCCGTGGTCACAGCCTTACTAGAAAACTTGACCACTCTATTTGGTGCATCGTCTAAGTCCGATAATATGCCATCACTTTGTAACTCACCATTCTTTTCTACTATGTCTGCCCAATTTTCTTGCTGCCACCATGCTCCATTTGCATGGCGCCAAGATAGGCTTTGGAATCCCCTACTTTCGACTTAGATTTCAAGCGCATCCCTCCAATGCAAGCGGTCCCTCCTGTGTCACCCTTGTGTCCCTGAGCAAAATTCTCGATCATTGTTGCAAGCTTCCCCAACTCTAGGCATTCACTTGCCCGATGTGATCCTTCACAGCAGTAGCACCCTCCTTTTGGCACGTACTCGCTACCGTTTTACGGCTCCTTGTCGTTTCTCTTGGACCCCTGTCCGTTATGGGATGGCCCCTTGCCATTACCCTTGTATACCTCGGCTATGTCTTTCCCGTTGTCCTCATCATGATCTCCCTCATCCCTCTCAGTGTTGCCTTCTTTGGACCTGACAGGCTCTATCTTGAAGTCAACAAGTGACTCGGCTACCCCTATGGCCTCGTTCATGTTGGCTACTTGATGTCTTCTTAACTCCTGCTTTGCCTAATTTTGTAACCCATCCATGAAGTAGAAGAGGGAATCTTCCTCGGACAACGGGATTTGCAGCATTAAGGTGGTGAACTCGTGCACATACCCCGAATTGTGGTCGTCTGCCGGAGCTCCCTTAGCTTCCGCCTGCCTCATACACCACATTCATCGGGTAGAATTGCTTCTTCAACCCCTTTTTGAACTGCTCCCACATCTCAATCTTGCATAGCCCTTTCTCAATGTTGGCACACTTCCGACGCCACCCCAGCACGACAGCCTCAGTCAAGTACCTTGAGGCGTTGCGTACCTTCGTCACCCTCCTTGACTACCTCAAAGTACTTGTCCATCCTCCAAAGTAAGTCCGCCACCTCGCGTGTGCCCCGTGCACCGCCATACTGCTTTCGCTTAGGGACCTTCACGTTGATCCCTTCTGCAAGTACCAAGCCCTTGGTAATTCCGACCATGGTTCCCTACAAAACTTCCTTCTAGCAATCTCTTGTATTCTTTCTAACATTCCTTAGTCATAACCTTGCTCTGATACCAAGATGTCAAGTCCTTAGTCTTTAACTAAGTACACGTGCGGTACTTGACAACTCGCTTACGATCTTGCACAACTTGCTCACGTTCTTGCTATGCCAAGTCAGTCGTACTATACTCAAGATCGCCAAGAGAATGTTAGAACAAAGGAGAACTGCCAAAGGAACCGTTTGTACTAGAGAGAAGTTGATTATTTTGCTTGTTGAATTACAAATGAATGGCCCTTTTATATACTAGTTGCCTAGAGGCTAGTATGTAAATATTAATTGTTGCATAAGTCCCTTATTATTTACAAGTAAGTCCTTTCATTTTGAGAATTTCTCAAGTTGTAGGAACTAGCAGGCATCAGCTAAAATTCAATCTTTCATTTTATTTCCTCAAATTTGTCCATGGATTGTAGTCAAAGTACCCGATCTCGATTGACCACACCCGGTACGAATCTCACACCCTTACTAGTACCAGTGTCGTGTCGACATGGGTGCGGCGGCTAAAATAAAGAGTCGGCTCAACATAGTTCCAGACAAGAGAAAGAACAAATTGCTTCCAAGAGAACTGGGCCCTTTCCAAGTTCTTGAGAAGATAAAGAAAATGCATACAAGATGGATATGCCTGAAGAGTTTCAAGTGCATAACTCTTTTAATGTTAGTGACTTATCTAATTTTGTTATAGGTGACTTGAATTCGAGAACACATTCTCTTCAAGAGGAGGAGATGACGACAAATTAGGTTCCAAGATCCTACTCAAGAGGAGGAAGCACCACAATTTACCCCTATGACAAGGAGGCAAGACAAGGAGATCAAGAATTCATTTATTCCTTAAAAAGGTGAAGGAACATCAAGAGGCACTAGGGAGGCTCCCCAAAGAGTATAATTTGCTCACGATGATGACCAAGGAAGAGGATCAAAGTTCAAGTAGTCCAAGTGAAGAGTGGGAGGATTTAAACAAGTTTGACCTTGATTATTGGCTAAACCCCGAATGGACTAAAGTTGGAAGTTACGGAAGTGCCCACTTATTGGTCCATGACCATGTAGTGGTTATTTGGCTATATGTCAATCTTTAACTTCTTTTAGTTAGTTAGACTTAGTCTTGTTGTATTTTTTTGGTTTTACGTAATGGATTTGGCCGCCCATAGTGCTACTATAATCATAAGTAAAAATAGGTTAAGAGTCTTGCTTAGATTTTAGATGAGATTGAACATTATGAGGACTATGTTTGCTCGTGCTTGCTTGGATACTTCATAGGATTACTTACAAGATCTCTTGATTGCATTTGGGTCTAAACTTTATGCATTAATGGAAGGCTAATTGACTTTGTTCAATTGGTTGTCCATTATCAAGTGTAGGTTCTTTACACTTCTTTTTTTATAAGGAAAGGATATATATAAAGGTTCTTTACACTTCTTAAATACCATCTTTTTTCTTTTTTTCTTTGTTTTCCTTCCTCTTTTAGTTTTGCTTCCATTGTATATTGTCGTCAGTAGTGGAGTAAGTTAATCATGTTACTCCAACAACCAGATTCTAACTTAAAGATGTCATTTCAGAGTTTAAAGGCTGCAGTATCAGAACATGCGAATTGGTTTTCGTTTTTATTAACACCCCATTGTCAATACCTTTCTGCATATTCTAACTCTGCGATCAACACCTAATTGTTAATACCTCCCCTACATATTCTAACTTGGCAGCTTCTGCGAAATACAAATCAATTAGTGACAATATGAGAACAAGTAATGAGAAAATTAATTAAAACAAGGTTAATGGGTTCTACGGACGGAAAAAGGTCTGAGGTTAAATTAAACTCAGTACCATTCCTTCACCACCTCTCCTCTAACCAACCCCCCCCCCCAAAAAAAAATAAGGGAAAAAGGAAAAGCAAGAAAGGCAGGAAACAAAAAGATATTGATTAAAAATGAAATCACTTAGTCGAACATGAAGCCAAGTAATGGTGAAGGTTGACGAAAAGTTAGTCCAACATGAAGTCATTCGCCATCCAGCTTTTATTAAGATAAATGTAAAACTCAACTTAGGGAGAATACATAATTTCCCCCTCTAACTTGTTCCCTTTTTTCAACTGAACACTTAAAGTTTGCTGAGGTCCTATAACCCCCCTAAACATATTTCAGATGAAATTATTACCACCCCGAAAGCAAATTTCCACATCCAAATTAGGCAATGTAATTCACACACTGCCACCTATTTTCCATGTCATATTCTCTTCTTTTTTTTCAAAAAGTAAATTTTAGTTTCTTTCTCTTTTTCATGTTATCTTCTCCACATTCTTTTGTTTGATATGATAACAAAACCAGTCAAACGACAGCTTTCGGCTAAAATACATCCAAGGGTCTCTCCAAATCCCACAAGCTTCTCTTCACCATGGAAGCAAATCGATCAGAGAACAAAATACCCACCTCAAATTGCTCAACAATAAAACCGCAAAACAGATAACCCACTTAGTCAAAATATAAGAAGAAACAACAGCATATTGTATCCACCTCAAATGTATCACAAAAACAAAAAGGAAATGAAAAATAGATAAAACCAACCCCGATTAATCAAAATAAAAAGAAGAAAATGGAATAAAAATGATGGGTAAAAGGATAAGAATTTGCTAATGTGGAAGTGAAACAACGAGAAAAAGCATAAATTTAAGAGGAAACAGTGAAATCTGCCTTTCCATAAATACCCAAAAAGAAGTTGATTTAGCATTTTTTGTATTTTCCTTGTTATTATTGTTTGAAACAAATAAATTCATCTGGTTACAATGAAAATCGAAAAGAACCAGAACTAAGAGAATTGTATGTGAACAATTATATGAGGAAATACGAAAGAAGACGGAGAAGATCAAGTAGATAAATGAAAGAATGGTGTTTGGCTGTTTGCGCAACTTTCAATTCTCAAGCTATGGTTTTTTATCGTTAACTACGGTGTTTGGTCAGAGAATATGAAGTTTACCGGCTATAACTTGTATTTATTGCCTTATTTTTTACTTGTCATGCGCGTTAAGTCGAGTTAATACATTCTCTATGCCACATCAGCAAATAAGGATGTAATAATTCGCCTCCAAATAAGCTCAGGGGGGTCATAGGACCCCTACAAACCTTAAGCGTTCAGTTGAAAAAAGGAAATAAGTTGGAGGGGGTACTTATGTATTCTCCCTTCAACTTATGATGTCGTTTGATTGACATGTAAATTCATATATATACAACTATACCTATGGTTGCCTATCACAATTGATATCTAAACCGATTCTTACCTATCACCAGATTATCCCCTCGAAAATTTCTTCATATCATCAGGTCCTTTCTTAAACTTCTCGCTAAACCCGGCTAACACAGATCATCTGCACAATTGTTCACTGGTAATTCCCTTTGTTCCTTCTTTAGTCTTCCTTTCCTTTCTGCTTATTGGCCCTTTCTTTCCCTTGGAAGACATAACAATTCAAGGCCTCTAAATTGGTTAAGAGAAATAGATCACTCCCCAATGTGGACGAAACAGAGTCTTCAAGCTCTTGGAGAATGCAATTAAGCTGCTGGTTCGTTTTCTTTCCTTTTTCTTTTTTTCATTTGTTGTTTTCCTTTTGGCTATGTTTTCCTAAGTCAATTACATGCCACCAAATATAACTATTTAAGAGTGGAATCAAAACACAGTACAACTGGAATACAGGTATTTCTATAGCTTCGAATATTGATTGTAGCCGGTTCAAAACCCCCCAAGAGGAGAGAGAAGATCTTGTAAGCTTGTAGATAAGTGTATGTCGTTTCACTTTCTTCTAAGCTTTTATTTGCTGCTTGGCACTCTGCCACTAGCATCTCACTATCAGAAAGAAGTTAGATTGACTACAACGATTATCAGAGGTTGACAATATAAGCAGCCAGAGAATACCAAACAACTCAAAACACATATGTCAAATGGCAGAATTTCATGATTAACCCAATGCATGCGAACCAGATAGTTTGTAGAAGAAAAATGAGTGAGGTAAAAGAAAGTATACCTTGTGGATGGAGAAGTCATTATAGCTCCTCAGCTCCTCAATCACTCTTTCAACTGTACATTCAAAACCAAAGACACCTTTGGGATGCATAACTCTAGCAATTCGAACAATATCATCATCTGTATAAATACGCCTGACAAGCAGAGGATGGTTTGCAATCTGAAGAAACCATAGCATTATTTGTCAAAAATCTGGAGTTCGGACAATAAATATTCAGGTAGATCAAGAAGCTTCAGAACCTTGCGGAATTCAAGAAAATAATTGGAAATTTGTCGTCTAGAAAAGACAACAGCAGCACTATTGGTACTAATTTCATGTTGCTTTGAAACACGAGCTAGAGATGCAGCACGATAGCTTTCAATCGCTTCTTTATATGCATCTTCTTGATCTTTCTCCATGCCAACATAACGAACCTGCAGTAGAAATTCTTCTGTCATATACTAAGTCTAACATGTAAAAGCTGTGAGCGATTCTAGGCAAGCCCATGAATAGCAGAGTCTAAACATCAATAGACCAAAGAAGGAAATAACTATAGTGAAGAAAATGAAAAACAAGAAATACAAACAGAACAAAATACATACCATCTGTATTTTTGGTACCAGTTGTGTCATCACGTCCGATTTTAATCTTCTCAAAATGAAAGGTCCAAGAATGGACTTTATTCGAGCAATTAACTCCTTATCTTCTGCATTCAATAGTTTTTTCAGGTCAACATCTCCTGTTTCAAATAGATCAGGCATCATAAACTCCAGAATTGACCAAAGTTCCTGCAATAGAAAACCACTAACTGAACAAAGCAAAATCAAGCGTACAGATGAGCACTAATCATGAAAACAGTGGCCAAAGAAGCAGAGATCACACACAAAATTACAAAAAAATAATCAAGAAAACATATACGCAACTCACTAAGAAATGTACAGCAAATAGCATCTGCTCAGGAAATCAAGTGTAAGAGAGCTATGAATGTCTCGCATACTTAAATATTGACAAAGTTTTTCATCACAGCCAAACATGGCGAAAAGAGGGGGGGAAATTGAACCAAAAAAAGTAGTTGAGAGCATTCCCCCTGGAGCAAGGCAAGTTATAGAATCTGTTGAATTATTACATCTGGTATAGCTCGTAAGTGCTCAATCCAGGGTAAAGAACCCCAAAACTGACCTTGCAAGGATTGGCTATACATTGCAAGAAGTTCTGACACCAGAGTCGCTGACATCAACAGACAATGAGCAAGCTGCTTTAAGAATAGACGTTTCTCTACACTATCATCCAGGGTTATTGAGGTCAAAAGACGTCAAAATTTATTCAGGAATATGAGAGACAGCTTTTTATTACTCCTCGTGGAAATAATAAATATCTTTGCATTTCATTACCAATTTGTTCTGCTAGTATAAGTTATGCAACCAAGATTGGGATTGGACAATTTTAATTGTCTGCTTTGAAGTGCCATTTTAGCTTTTTCACCTTGAAATTTACTTGGTAAATAACCTGTAAGAAATAAAAAATATTTTTTATTTTTTTAGCAAAGTAAAGTCATAAAATTAACACTCAAGAATGTCCCTAATAGACATTTGTCCTGACATATAACATACATAGAAGATGTACAAACGCACTATATGCGAAAAAACTTTAGCAGCTTAAGACAAAACAGTTGACGGCTATCATACATGCAAATCATTCTGTAGTGGCGTGCCAGTGAGCATTAGTCGCTGGTTGGCATTACGTGCCACAGACATTAAATTTTTCCACCTATAGCTACTTTTATCCTTCAAAGCATGAGCCTCATCCATTAGCACACAGCTCCAACGCCAACGCTTCAGAATTTTGCGATCGTCTTTCTGCTGAGCACTGCAAAAAATAAGGCACCGGTATAAGACTCAATGACAAAGATTAGTACCAACTAGCTAGGCTTGTTTAAAACATGAAAGTTTAAAGATCCTTTTCTTTTTTGAATAAACATGAAAGTTTAAAGACTTCTTTTCCATACGTAGATGCAAGTTTAAAGAGTTGATTAATAAGTATCTAAAACCAAATTGAAGATTACATTTCGTCCACCATACTAGGAGAAACATATCTCTATCATATCCCCTAGTATAGTATATATATCTCGAAAGTATTCAGTAAGACTTATTTTCCTAATAAAGCTCATGTGCAAGAGAATTGTTTAGGTACTCTGGCAGTTCTAGCAAATAGCTTGAAATTTATTTTCTATTCTCTACATGTACACCCCTATGTCTTCAAAAAATACATCTTCTGCATCTCAGCATTCTTCTGCTTTCCTATAAATTAAGAGATCTTTCTCAAGTTGGGACCATTTAGAAAAGAAAATTCCATCTTCTGCGGTAAAGATCATACTAACATAAACTAGAAAAGAAAAAATCAAAAAATTAAATAAAAAAATTTTGTATAGATTAACAGCTCAATCACGACTAAGTACATAAACAGAAACTGAAAAGTGAGCTCCTATGCACTAAGAAATACGATGAAATTGTCATCTTTAGCATTGTGAAAATTCGACATGAAATTTTTTTCAAATGTTTACTAGATAGAAGACAGGGGACTTTCACATAGGCAAATAGGATTCCCCTTTGCAACAATATTATTCTTCCATAAAACCGTAGGATAAGAATTTCTCCAAGAAGTAGCAATGACTTGCTTTTTCCCATTGCCTCAACTTTCACCAAAGGTCGATGAAATTAAAATCTGAGAGTTTTACAATGGAAAGAGCAGCAGTAGAGCATATTCAGGAATAGAACAATGAAATTTAATTTTCAACAACAATGAAACTGAGGATCTTAACAATGGATTTTCTTGTAGCCTTCACTAAGAAAAGTAGACCAGTATTTGAGCTAGCCTTTGCAAAATAAATCTAATTTTCAGTCACTTCATCAAAAAATCTATAGTAAGCAAACTATCTGGGGCTACTTGAATGCACTTGTTCTGGCAGTTCTTTCAAAGCATATACCAGAGGCTTCATTCTGAAGCAGAACTATGAAATCTAAAACACCTCATAGCTATAAATGATTAGAAAATACATAACCACAAGCAGTTAGATGGTATACTCCCACTTCAATGCAAACTTAAGGTCTTAAAATAATATGCAAACCTGTGTCGTTCAAACAGTGAGTAGCACACTAGGATAACGTTAAATGGAGGTGGCAGTCCAGTCCTAGCCAGAGAACTCAAGTTTTTTGAGTAAGTTGATCGTGCAGCACCATGATACTGGATCACAGTAAATTTTGGACACCACCTTTTTAGCTCTCTTTCCCAGTTCTCCAAAACAGAGGCAGGACAAACGATTAAATGTGGACCAGGATCATCTTCCAAATGTTTCAGCACCGTTAAGTATGTGATTGCCTAATAAGATGAATAAATGCAGTGTTACCTATCACTTAAAGTCGAGATAAAAGAAAATATCTGCATCAATCAGAGAAAATAAAAAGTTAAAACTGTGGCATACCTGAATTGTCTTACCAAGACCCATTTCATCAGCCAGTATAGCTGCATAAAACCAGCCCCAAAAATTTTATGTTTAGGCATAGGACCCAAAATTGGGATGCATGTATGTACACTTGTCAAGTATAATATGGTAGCAATGCATATCTTAGTCAGAAACATTAGGCTTTCTTTCTATCTGTACAGAAAAAAGAAATGCTGGTAGTGGTTAATTGCTATACGCTACAATCAAGTCCATGCGGGATAAAGGATATTTAGGTGATCTGAGTTTCATTTGTGAACCTAACTGGGAAAAGAGTAGTGTGCCTGCAAATGCTTTGGAAACTAAAAAAGTTTAATGCATCTAAACATATCAGACTCACTATATAAAACATATATGGAGCAGCAACAGTCTTGTCATTTTATATGAATAACTTAAAAACTGAATGGAATAAGGTACTTTAAGCTTTTTCTGACTACTTAAATATTGAGAAACACTTGCAGATCGTCTGGTTCACTGACCAATTATACAGATATTACAATTTAGGGATCATTTATGCGGCAAATAATGTTGTGAGGATTGTTATGACGTGAATAATAATGTAGGGACTGTTATACATTGAGCAATAATACAAAGATTGTCGTGCAGAGATTGCCTACTTTTTGGTTTTTTTTATAATAACAGAAATTGCCAAGGGCCAAAACTCGATGGATAGTGAGCCCACCCCACTATCCTTCTCCACTTAAATACCAAGCTTTTGTTCGCGGCAGGGTTCAACTCACGGTGTGCGCCAAACTCGCACATCACGTGTTGCTCGTTTACCACTAGACCAAAACCATGGAGGCTGCAGAAATTGCCTGCTTCAAGGGATTTATTTGTCTTTAACTATTCTTATGCATGTACTTCTAATACACTTACTCTGTATTCTATTCCGCATAAAATAGCATGTATTCGAGTATAACCTATGCACGCGTTACCACCATGGAGTTTAATAGCACCAACCAAATGTTGCATTAGTTATGCGGAGTTTAATACCATCAACCAAACACTGCATATTATGCAACTCACCAAATACTGCATTACTTACGCGGAATTCTATTCTGAGATTGTTTTGTTTATGCAGCCAATCAAACAACCCCTTATATGTATTTTGTTCATAAGAATGTTGGTTCAATTATTTGGAGGTTGAAAGCAGAATGTGCCAGTTTCCATTATTTCAGGGAATCAAGACAAAAATTTATTCTTAATCTAGCATCAAAAGACACAATGATCATATGCCAAGTTAGAAAAACTCTTAATAATTTAACCACATCAGCTCCTAAAAACTTAACTTCACAAGGAAATCATCACAACTCAGACAACAGGTCCATGCTACAAAATAATAAGATATAAATTTTTAAAAACAAAGTACAATAAAGAAGTACCTCCCCCGATTTTCTTTCTATACAGCAAAAGGAGGAAATTGACTCCGACAAGTTGGTAAGGTTTCAGTATTCGCTTAAATTCCAAATCTCCTTCTCCGCATGCCATGTCTATATCATCCTTAAGTGAAAAACGTTTCAATCACAGACAAAAATACAGCATTTTACAACAGCTAAAGCTCAAACTTAATGTACTAGTTCAATAGCATACTACCTGAGTCACGATTCTCAGTGATGAAGCCTCCTCCACTTGAGCGTAGGAATCAAACTTTGCAGCTGCAGTACCAAAAAGCTCTCTCTTAAGCTCCGTAGATATTTTCCCACATTTTTGCAGTGCTTTCCCTACAACATCATCATCCTCTTCACTCTCCTCGAAAGCATCAATCTCCTCGAAAACCTCAATATCCTGCTCGTCTTCATTCGAGTTCAATCCTTCATCTTCATCTTCATCTTCATCATCCACCACGAATCTCCGGCGGCCACGGCTGGTCGTCTTCTGGTTCACTGTGGACACAATCTCAGCATCATCGTCCTCCAAATTCTCCGTCACATTTCCGACTCCAATTTCCTCCGACGAGCTATCCACCAGTTCAACGAAATTGGAGGGTTTTGAGGTGTCGTGATTGTTGCTCTTGGAGTACGCGAAGGACTCAATAGGAGGAGGTAGAGAAGAAGGCTTGTTGAGTTTTAGGACGCGAGAAGGATTGAAGGAATTGTCTTCCGGCCATTCGTCGTCGGAAATCTCGTAATAGTCACGCTTCATCGGGAAAGGAAACCCTAGAAGAAGCGGAAACGTGAGGACTTGGAGGAGGGAATTTTGAAATTTCACTCAGCAAATTGAATTGCAGAGAGTATTTAGGGGAATGAAATCTACAGTTGCGCGAGACGGCGAGAGAGCTCTAAAAGATTTATTTATTTATTTTGGAGCTCTAAAAGAATTTACTACTATCCATTAACATGTGTTAAAATCATGTTAATGGATCTTTAAAACTAACAAGTGTTAAAATCCCTGCGATCCGCGCATAATCTGACAGATAAATCCGAAGTGGGGGATAAAATCTCGCTTTATACCCGTTTAAGTCCAAATAATTTACCCTTTAATATTTAAATTTAAACTTTTTAGTTTTTTTAACTATGCCGTTCAAACTATTTATCCGACCCACTCATTAGCTATTTGCCTTCTCATTTAAAGTACAGAATATTAAAAACATTTGGCTTCATTTTTGCAAGCTTACCTGGTAGTGGACTTGAATGAATCTAATTGTTTTCTGCCAAATCGATCTTCATTAAAAGGGTCAACCCAAGCTATTGTTTTACCTCCTTTCCTTATAATTTTTATGTGTGTATGTAGACCTACCATTGTTGAGCTCGAAGACCCACCATTGTTGAGCTTGAAGTTCCTGAATTTGACTTTGCTTTTTGAAGATTATTGTTTGATTCGATGTGGATGCTATAAAAAATTGCTTATTAACCTTCGAATAAGCTTTCCAAATCTGAATTTTTATGTGTATTTGAATATCCACCATTGTTGGCTTGAAACTCTAAAAAAAATTGAAAATTTTCTTGTTTGATTAAAAATTGGTGTTATTAAATATTGCTTATAAGTTCATATTGAAATTTGATCACATTTGAAGTTGACTTGAGGTGACTGAGATCGAATCTTTCAGCTGAAAATCGAAGAAGAACACAGTTACCTAATAGTATACTGCTACGGTATATAATCTGTTATAGGAGTATATAGCTATATTGCAACAATATACTATTACTGCAACGGTATACGATAATAATCGAAGAAGAACACAGTTACCTAACAGTATAACATTACGGTATACAATACACTGTAGGAGTATATAGCTATAATGCAACTATATACTATTATTTATAGTATATAATATACTGTAACGGTATATTGTAATAATGTGCAATATACTGCAACAGTATGTTGTAATAATATATTATAGGCAAAATACATATTTTACCCATCGACTTTGTACTCAAATCTCTCTTACACACTTGTTAAACACGGAGATAATATTACACACCAAAACTTTTAAAAGTGTGTCAATTACACACCTCTTTTGCCATGTGTCATACTCGTGTATTACACATAAACGAGGCGCGTGAAAACTAAAAAATTCACCTGAAATTAAATTTTTTTATTATTTTTCCCTTTTTTAAACTATTTCCTTTCCAAATTAAAGAAAAAAAATATAACCTATGTCTTCTTCCCCAACCCCAAACCCCAGCATTTCATCCCCCTCCTCCCCCTCTCCCCTCCCCGTTCCGTCTTCTTCCCCAACCCCCATCCTAGTTTTATCTACTCCTCATGTTTTGTCTATCCAAACCCCATGACTAAGAAGGAAAAAAAATATAGGGGCTGTTGGATCTTGTAAAAATCGTCATTATTGACTTTTTAAAAAAGCTTGAAAATTTAATCGGGTCTTGTTGATTTTGGTATTCCATGACCTAGAAAATTAGTTTAAATTCGTGATTATTGTTGAGTTTAGGTAATTAATATTGATAAAATTTTAAAAAACACCATTAACAAGTTTGAAGCTTTAGGTTTGAGCTTGAATTTGAATTTTGTATAAGGATTTGTGATGGATATTGTTAAAACTTATTAAAAATCGGCAAAGAATTGGAATCTATAATTAGGGGAGAAGTTTCTTGTGGTGGAAGGGTTGGTGGTGGTGGAGAAGATGATGGGGTTGGGGAGATGAGGAGGGGGAGGAGGGTTCTTTTCTGTATTTTTTTTTCTTTGGGAATAGGGGTTTTTTGTGGGGTGGGGGAGGGGGGCAGAGGTTTTTTTTTTCAGTTTTTTTTTTCTCGATTTAACATGTGTTAGATGTTGATTGGCGCGTGTAAGAGCAATCCCTAAGCAAATGTGGTCAAACACCGAAGTGGTGTGTAATTGACACACCTTTAAAAGTTTTGGTGTGTAATATTATTCTCGTATTTAAAAGATGCGTATGAGAGATTTGGGGACAAGTCGATGGGTAAACTATGTATTTTGCCTAGATATACTGTAATAGTATACCATTGTAATGTAATAGTATAATGTTGGATGAAGAACATAAAATATCATTTTCATATATTGTATGCTATTTTGGTATATAATATATAATTCAATAGTATATATTTTATTACAATAATATATTGTTATAATATTTAAATATGATGTTATAATCGGGTCATTTTTTTATTTTAAAATTTTTTAACTGGATCTTTTTAAAATATTTTAACAAAGTTCTCATATTTTTTACATATTTTTTTCTTAAAAGAGGTGTTAGATAGAATTCCATGGAGATGTTACTTATTGTATTAGAAGTATATGCTGAAAATAATAATTATTTCTCTCTTATCGATATTTAACTTTTATGGACAGCCTACGATTTCATCTCTTGTTGGCTTTCTCGGGTTCTTGTTTCCCTCTTCCTTGTGTAATGTGTCAAGAGTAGATTATGGGCATAATGTAATCTCACGATTTAACAATAGGCTCCTATGACTTTTCATTTAAATTTATGAAAGCATAACCACAATCACTATTCCCCTATCTCCTTTCACTAATAATATCACCTGCAAAAGTTGCAATGGTTAGGAAAGATAATTCATTTGGTGGGTAGAAAAACTAATGGGTAGGTAGAGGTAATTAGTTTAGTTTAGTTTTTGTGGGTATAGCTATAAAACTCCCTTATATCTATTTTTCCTATTTACACATTAGTTTTTGTTCTACAATATTTTAATTTTTTTTCATTTAGGGTTTATCTATAATACCAATATTTTTTTTTTTAAATAGATGGTGTTGAGTTAGTTCAAATGTTAAACAGAAAAATTCTTTTATTATATGTCATTGTAGGCATATATATTTTATCGAAATTAAATCCAATGACATAATTTGAACTATATGTTAAATATATTAGTTCAGATAAATATTATGGACTAATATAATTGAATTAATTATATGAGTCCAATATATATGAATAAATCCAAATCTATTGGGCTAGCCCATGTTATTGGGTTAAAGTGATGAACTCACTTCATTAAGCCCAAGACGTCATCTTCCTAGAGGCCCAATTTGGTGTCATGTGTCAAATGATGTGGCACACTAAGTCAAACAGAAGAGCTAATAGGATCCTGCCACGTGTCAAACCAGCAAAGCATGCTAAGTCAAATTAAATGGCCAATGAAACTGTCACGACCCAAATTCCCAATCTTAGGGCCGTGATGGCGCCTCATACCACACTTGTTAGGCAAGCCAATGTTAGAAATTGATTAGCCATTTCTCTTTGAATAATTATTAAAACACAATAAGAAAATTTAAAAATAACTAATTCTGATAGTTTCCATAAATAACTTCATGAATAAAATAATAAACCAAGCCACGAACTAAATATATAACTCTAAGACTACCCCAGGGTCTGGTGTCACAACTCACGAACTTCTAAGAATACTACATATAATGGGCTGAAAGAAATAATGTATCTGTTTTAAGTAAAATGAACAGTCTCTATAAAACTAAGAGAAGACTCCAGGAATTCTGCGGATGCCAGCAGATCTACCTCGTGTCTCCGAGTGATAATGGCAGCTACTAAAGTCTCTAAAGCTGGACGGTACCTGGATCTGCACAAAAGAGTGCAGAGTGCAGTATCAGTACAACCGACCTAATGTACTGAGTAAGTGCCGAGCCTAACCTCGACGAAGTAGTGACGAGGCTTCGACGGAGCAATTATAATATAACATGTAACAACATATAAATAATAAAGCAAGAAAGAAACTCTAAACAAAACAAAAACAATAAACTATAGTAATAAATGAAGTAACTCAGCCACCTCTTGCTAGGTCTCAGCTATAACCACATTCTCACATAAGCTTCCACATTTCAAATTTCGCTTTCAAAGTAATCGTAGGTGTCAAATATGAGATAAACAGTAGAGCAAAATAGAGAGATTTTCATTCCTTGTATTTAAAAATCAATAAATAATAAATATTCTCCCTTATCGCTCCTTGTTGCGGCGTGCAACCCGCTCCCACCTGTCCACCCTTATTCCTCCTCCCTATATACAAATATCACCCTTATTTCTCCTGTTGCGACGTGCAACCCAATCCCACCTGTCCACCCTTATCACTCCTTGTTGCGGCATGCAACTCGTTCCCACCAGACAATCATATCACTTTCATTTATAAAGATTTCACACATTTCAAATCAATGCCTTTCACAATATTTTTGCCTCAACAATTGTAAACAGTAAACCGTACTACTCATAACTTCATCATTTATCATTTTACAAATAAACCAACCGTAACATATATTAAAACACTGTCAACTAGCTCACCCTTTTATTATCACAATAAAGCCAATGTAACAACCAACACTTCCAAAATACTTGAAACAATACTTAACGGCAATTTAACGAAACCAAGTAAGCATATAGACATCAATGATCATAAAACAATTAAGTCATGGATCAATTAAATTGGAAACGGGGAAGGGATCATGTTTAACAGATAATTTGGTGGTGCATAGATACTCGTCACCTTACCTATACACCACGCACATGCAAATTCACATAGCAATTAGGTTAGAGATTCCTATTTCCCCAAGTCAAGGTTAAACCAACACTTACCTCAAATTCACAGGCCACTCACTGCTCATTTATAGCTTTTCCTTTTGAATTCACCTCCAATACACCTGAATCTAATCATAATTAACTTAATATAATTAATTAATGCTAAAGGAACTAACTTTTCTGAAAATTTATGATTTTCCTACGTTTTCTCGAAAAAAAATTTTAAAAACCGATCTCGGACCCGCTTGGTCCAAACTCGGGGTTTGGACCAAATTTCGTCTATCAATTCACCCCCGAGCCCGAGTATGCAATTAGTTTCGAAATCCGTCCACAATTCAAGGTCAAAATTTGATTTTTACAAAATTCTCTAAAAATTCTACCCAAACCCCCAATTTTGCCATGACAATTCTTGATTTTTGATTGAAAAGTGATGGAAAATATTGGGTAATCGAAAGAGAAGAGTTTAGAATTGTTTACCAACACTTTGGGGATGAACATGTATGAAGAAAATCGCCTCTAGTTCTTTTTAGTTCGAAAATATGAAAAAAATGGTTGCTGTCGAGTTGGATTCTGTGATTTTTCTTTTTTTTTTTGAAGAAAAAGCGTGGAGCACCAGTGCACCAGAAACTGTTATGACAGCAGATTTCTTTTTACAAGTTAAAAACATCCCGAAGCCTACCAGAAACTCACCCGAGCCCTCGGGGCTCCAAATCAAACATGCACGCAAGTCTAAAAATATCGTATGGACTTGCTCGTGCGATCAAATCATGAAAATAACATCTAAAACAATGAATTTAACCTCAAAACTCATGATTTTTCTCAAGAACACTTAAATTTCACTATTTCTCAACCGGACGTCCGAATCACGTCAAATTAACTCCGATTCTTACCAAATTTCACAGATAAGGCTTAAATATCATAACAAACCTGTATCGAGCTCCAGAACCAAAATACAGGCCCGGTATCAATAGTTTCAACCATTAATTCTTTTCTTTATTTCATTAATAATTCATCAAAACAATATCTTTCAAAAATTGATTTCTAATGCTTGGTACCTCGGAATTAAATTCCGGGAACACGCGCAAGTCCCATATTTTACTGCGGACCTTTCGGGATTGTCGGAACATTGATCCGAGTCCATTTACTCAAAATATTGACCAAAGTCAACTAAAACCAAACTTAAATTATAAAAATCATTATTTCTTACATTTTCACATAAAAGCTTTCTGGTTTCACGCCCGGACTGTGCACGCAAATTGAGGTATTTAAAATTAGTCTTTTTATGGCTAATAAACCTAGAACGGAGTCTTAATTCATAAAATGACCCCTTGGGTCATCACAATCTCCACCTCTAAAACAAACGTTCATCCTCGAATAGACATACAAAATTACCTGAATTGGAAAACAAGTGTGGATATCTACTCTGCATGTCCGACTCGGACTCTCAAGTAGCTGCCTTAACGGGCTGACCTTTCCACTACACTCTATCACACCTCATTTTTCCTACCCCCCGAAAAGGGTATAGTAGAGTTTTTTTCAATTTAAGTGATAATCGAAACAGGATTATTAAGATCAGAGTCGCCACTTGGGATAATTTATGGTGTCCCAAGTCACCGGTTCAAAATCCCGAATCGAGAAAAGTTTGACTCTATTTACGGTTCGCAAACACAGAAATCTGGGTAAGGAATTTTGTTAACCCGGGAGAAGGTGTTAGGCATTCCCGAATTCCGTGGTTCTAGCACGGTCGCTTTGATCATACTTGGCTTAATTAAATTGTTTGATTACTGATTTTAGAACCTATGTGCATTCGCTTTTTAATTAGGAAATTATCTTGAAACGAGTCACGCGTACGTGTACCCGTTTGTTTGGTGCGTTAAAAATTATGTCACGTGAACGTGTCCACAATTAATAATGCTTTACTATTATTAAGAAAGTTTGGCCGAAATTGCGCGAACACATACTCCGGTTTTGTCTTTTAGAAATCACGATCATGTCACGCGAACGTGTCCACAATCACAATGATATATTAAACGGGCCTAAAGCAACTACGAACATTTGTCATTTTTATAACTAGGTTATGAAATTAATTCGAGGGTCATGTATGATTAAAATGGATGGCACACCTCGGGCTATATGAACTAAATTTAATTAGTAGCCTATTAAAACAAATTTATTATTGAGAAAATTTGATCGAAGTTATGCGGACGCATACTCCGAATTGGTTTTTAGAGTCGTAATTATGTCACGCAAACGTGTACACAATCACAATTGTATTTTAAACGCACCTAAAGGTTTTTCTACAGATATTTTTTCTTAATGCATAGTTATAACATGTGAGGGCCATAAATTAATTTTGATGGCACACCTCAATCTAATTACAAGGGTCATATTTAACTAGGCCTAAAGACACTTGCATTTGCAGTGGTTTGAACTTAAAAGGATCATTAGTTGTGAACAAATGGGGCAGTGGTTTATTTCAAGGAAGCGGGTCGGCGCACAAATCTCCTGGACGTTGAAATCGGATGGCCAAATTACTAAAAAAAATGACAAAAGAGGCCTGAGACGCACGAGCCTGATTTAGGCCAGGCAATCTTGGGCCATTTAATGGGCCTAGCTGTTTCAGGGATATGGTTCAGCATTTCCAACATCTGTTACACTTTAAGTAACCCAAACATTAATCTACATTAGACTAAACTGATTTCATCAAATCAAATAAGAAATATTCACCATCTAATTTAAATCCAAATTGCAGGGCATTCGAACACTATATACTCAACGAACACTCAAGCCACATGCATTTAAAAATCAAAACTACTACTAATTGATGTTGAATTCATACACATAGTGATTCTAACGGTAGAATACCTCAAACATTGAAACTAAGTGTTATAATGACAACCATGGATTCTAAACTCATTCAGATATTTAAACCAAAAGTTAAACAACGAAATCTTAATATAAATCTAGTCATGGACTAAACATCATTACTAACCGAAGCAAATTTAAACAAATTCCAACAAGAGATGTCCCCACACCCTTACGACAACAGCCCAGGCATTATATCTTCAACAAGGAGTGTTTTTAGCCAAACAAATATTAACATGATAAGTTAAAGTCCAAGTACAACCCTAACATGGAAGGTATTATCAGCAGCATGAACGAATACAAGGACAAATTACAAGGACAAATATTGAAATGCATAAAGACATGGATAAGTTCCAAAATAAGCTGATCCTCAGCAAACTAATATTTAAATCCCCCAATTTCGATTACATGCTTCAAGTTTGAGCTTCAACATATGAGTAGTGTCCAAAAGGTACCTGAAGGTAAAGATGAAACAGAAAAAGTGAGGATTTCAGCAGTAACAGCAGCTCAACAAATCAACAATAGCAGTATTCAGCTCTTCTAAACCATTTTTGGACCCAAAATGAACCAGAAATCCTTTGAAAAGTTTTAAGCTATTACTAACAATGAACCTAAAGAGCAATTCTCAGCAATTTCTAACCCAAAATGATGCAGGAAACTTCTTAGTATTTTCAGAGTATGAAATGGCTTTTTTCAGAGGTTCAGTACAGAGAAAATGAGGCTTCAAATCTGCCCTTGAGTGGAGGAAATGCTGCCTCTTTATAGGCCTAAAGAATATCTCATGTGTTGAAACAGAATTGGGAATATTTCCAGTCTGCAGAGGCATCTTTTTTTTTTAACTGAATGGGACAACTGGCAGCCTTTAATTGGCTCCAGTACTTGTGCTGGCCAAGATTGGGCCAGCTGCCCATATTTTAGAACATTCTAGATACCTCATCTCATCCCTAAATTCCCAAATTGACCCCTTTAAGTTCCTAATTATCCAATTAACCCCCTGAAAGTTATGCTATCCCCAAATCAGGACTAACACATTTAGGCAAAGAACACATCGAAATTCAGATTTGAGCAAACAACAGTCATTAAGCATTTGGACCATTTAAGCTAACCAAAACAAAATAATTCAGCAAACAGAAGCATTTACATCTAAAACCAAACGATTTTCAAATTGTTCAGGCGAGATGAAAGACCTAACAGAAGTTAAACTACACTAAACATGCACCAAGGACCAATCAGAAATTAGAAGGAACAAAGTCCAAGTTCAGAAGGTTTTTCGTCAATGAACTCTGAATTAACCTAAAAACAAAATTAAACCCTTACAATTTCAGAAAAGAGAGGAGAAGAAATACCCTTTGAACATTGAAAACTCTGGACTTCAAATGCATTTGGTCCGGTCAGAGGCGAATCTCTAAATCCCGGCGACCCCAAAATGAGTTTAAACTTACATTAACCAATGACTCTTAACAAAAGCCATTAGCTAATGTCAGTTTCAGACTCGAAACATGCTCAAATCGACGGAGAAATTAAATAAAGACCCAATATTCGTGACCATTTTTAGATCTAAAATATGTGACTTCTGGGTCAATCGAAAAATCTTGTCACGCGATAGATGATGAGAGGGGAAGGTAGTGATTGCATGGTGTCGATTTTAGTGGGTCTGGAGGAGGTTGGGTGAATTAGGGCTTGGCTCCAGATGTGAATTTGGCGAGTTTGGAAGTGATTTAAAGGAAGTTGTTTATGGGTTTGAACAAAAGGGAAAAGGGTGATTGTGTGGTAAGAATTTTAGAGCGATTTGAGGTGTCGCCACCGGCCAGTGGGGATTTGGGATTTAAGGGCGGCGGATCTCTAGGTTAGAGACGAAGGAGATGAGGAATGATGAGTAGACTTAGGGTTTGGGGGTGGGCTGTTCCGGCATATATATTGGGGGTATAGTGGTCAGCTCCGGACCGTTAGATCACATGGGATCAACGGCCAGGATAGAGAGTGATGGAACGACGTCGTTTGGCTTGGGATGAGGCTGGGGCGGATTGATGGAAAAAAGTTGGGCCTTAGCATTTGGTCCAAAATCAACAGCCCTTTATTTCCTAATTCTCTTTTCCTCTTTTTTTTTTCCATTTGTTTTTCTTTTCCTTTTTAATTAATTAAAACTTAAATTAAACTCCTAAAAATAATTAATTTGAAAAAAAACTAAGCTGATCCACTATGAAAATTAATTACCCCTAAATTAAAAGGGAAACTACAAATTTAAAATTAAAAGGCTAGAAATGCAAAAGTAAGCCAATTTTTTGTGATTTTCAATCTTTAATAAAGCAACCAATTTACTAATTAACCTAAAAATGTAAAAATAAATCCTAAATGCTAATACAAGGTATTTTTGACATTTTCATGACTTTTAAAGAAATAAACATGCATAGAAATGCAAACAATTAACACAAATTCTCACAAAATCCTATAAAATTGCAAATAATGGAAATTTTTTATTTTCTTGAATTTCATAGGAGTAATTCATATAGGGAAAAAATCATGTTCTCACACACTCGAACTGAAGGAAAACTCTTAGACCTCAACTGACGAACCTGCCGGTCTAAAATGGCTACCAACTCCTTCTCATAAGTCAAGTCTTTGTCCAATTGGACAGAGCTGAAATCTAACATGTGGGATGGGTCATCATGATATTTCCGGAGCATAGACACGTGGAATACCGGATGAACTGAGGATAACCTTGGAGGCAATGCAAGCCTATAAGCTACCTCCCCCACTCTATCAAGAATCTCAAACGGCTCGATAGACTTGGGGCTCAACTTGCCCTTCTTCCCAAATTTCATAACACCCTTCATGGACGATACCCGAAGCAAAACTCTCTCTCCAACCATGAATGCCACATCACGAACCTTACGATTGGCATAACTCTTTTGCCTAGACTGAGCTGCACGAAGTCTTTCCTGAATAATCTTGACCTTATCTAAGGCCTCCTGAACTAAGTCTGTACCCAATAACCGAGCATTTCCTGGCTCAAATCATCCAACTGGCTATCTACACTGTCTACCATATAATGCCTCATAAGGAGCCATCTGAATGCTCGATTGATAACTATTACTATAAGCAAACTCCGCTAACGACAAAAACTGATCCCAAGAACCTTCAAAGTCAATAACACAAGCGTGGAGCATATCCTCCAAAATCTTAATAGTATGCTCGGACTGTCCGTCAGTCTGAGGATGAAATGCTGTGCTCAACTCAACTCGGGTACTCAACTCATGCTGCCCTCCAAAAGTGCAAAGTAAACTGCATACCTCGATAAAAATGATAGATACGGGCACACCGTGAAGGTGAACAATCTCTCGAATATATATCTCTGCCAACCTCTCCGAAGTATAAGTACTTGCCATAAGAATGAAATGTGCTGATTTAGTCAGCCTATCCACAATAACCCAAACTGCGTCAAATTTCCTCTGAGTTCGTGGGAGTCCAACATTGAAGTCCATAGTGATACGCTCACACTTCCACTCAGGAATCTCTATCTGCTGAAGCAAACCACCGGGTATTTGATGCTCATATTTTACCTGCTGACAATTTAAGCAACGAGCCACATACGCAACAATGTCCTTTTTCATCCTTCTCCACCAATAATGCTATCTCAAGTCTTGGTACATTTTGGCTGCACCTGGGTGAATAGAATACTTAGAACTGTGAGTCTCCTCAAGGATCAACTCACGAAGGCCATCAACATTAGGCACATATATACGACCCTGCATCCTCAAAACACCGTCATCTCCAACTGTAACTTGATTGGCACCACCACGCCGAACTGTGTCCCTAAGAACCATCAAATGCAGTTCATCATCCTGTCGCTCTCTAATACGCTCGATTAAGGAAGACCGAGCGATTGTACAAGCTAGAACACTGCTGGGTGAAATATCCAACCTCACGGACTGATTAGCCAAAGTTTGAATGTTTGAAGCTAACGGTCTCTCACTGGCTGGAATAAATGCAAGGCTGCCCATACTTACTGCCCTTCTACCCAATGCATCGGTCACAACGTTGGCCTTCCCTAGATGATATAATATAGTGACATTATAATCTTTCAGTAACTCTAATCATCTCCGCTGCCTCAAATTTAGATCTTTTTTCTTGAATAAGTACTAGAGACTACGATGGTCAGTGAAAACCTCACATGGAACGCCATAAAGATAGTGCCTCCAAATCTTCAATGCATGAATAATGACTGCCAACTCTAAGTCATGAACAAGATAATTCTTCTCCTGGACTTTCAACTGTCGAGATGCATATGCAATCACCATACCATCCTGCATCAATACTGCTCCAAGTCCAACTCAAGAAGTATCACAATACACCGTGAAAGAACCCGAACCTGATGGTAACACTAACACCATTGCTGAAGTCAAAGCTATCTTGAGCTTCTGAAAGCTCGCCTTGCACTCGGCTGACCATTTAAATGGGGCACCTTTTTGAGTCAATTTAGTCATTGGGGCTGCTATAGATGAGAACCCCTCCACAAAACGACGGTAGTAACCCGCCAAACCCAAGAAACTTCTGATTTTCATGGCTGTAGTGGGTCTAGGCCAGTTCTTGACTGCTTCTATTTTCTTAAGATCAACCTGAATACCCTCAGCTGATATGATATGACCCAAGAAAGCTACTGAATCCAACCAGAACTCACATTTTGAGAACTTTGCATACAACTGATTATCCCTCAAAGTCTGGAGCTCTATACAAAGGTGCTGCTCATGCTCTTCCCGACTGCGAGAGTATATAATAATGTCATCAATGAACACGATCACGAAAGAGTCCAGATGAGGCTTGAAAACCTGATTCATCAAATCTATAAAGGCTATTGGAGCATTAGTCAACCCAACGGACATGACCAGAAATTCATAATGCATATACCTCATCCGAAAGACTATCTTAGGAACATCAGACGCCCTAATCTTCAACTGATGGTAGCCCGATCTCAAATCAATTTTCGAAAATACTCTGGCATCCTGAAGCTGATCAAATAAATCATCAATTCTTGGCAATGGATATTTATTCTTGATAGTAGCTTTATTCAATTGCCGGTAATCTATGCACATCCTCATCGACCCATCTTTCTTCTTTACAAACAACACCGGTGCACCCTAAGGCGAGACACTGGGTCTAATAAAGCCCTTATCAAGCAAGTCTTGCAACTGTTCTTTCAACTCTTTCAATTATGGTGGGGCCATCCGGTATGGAGGAATGGAAATGGGCTGAGTGCCCGGAGCCACATCAATACAAAAATCAATATCTCTGTCGGGTGTCATCCCCGGCAGGTCTATAGGAAATACCTCGAGAAACTCACGAACGATAGGAACTGACTTTATAGAAGAAACCTCAGCATCAGAGTAACGAATACGAGCCAAATAAGCCAAATATCCCTTCTCAACCATGCGACGAGCCTTGGGATATGAAATCACTCGGCTGGGAGAATGACCAGGAGTCCCTTTCCATTCTAATCGAGGCAACCCCGGCAAGGCTAACGTAACTGTCTTGGCGTGACAGTACAAGATGGCATAATAAGGCGACAACCAATCCATGCCCAATATAACATCAAATTCGACCATGTCTAGAAGCAAAAGATCTACACTAGTTTCAAGACCCTCAATGACTACTATGCACAAACGATATACACGATCTACCATAATAGCATCCCCCACCGGCGTAGACACATAAATAGGAACACTCAAGGAATCATGGGGCACAATCAAATACGAGGCAAAATAGAATGAAACATAAGAATAAGTTGATCCCAAATCAAACAAAATTGAAGCAACTCTATCACAAACTGAGATGATACATGTAATAACAGCATCGGAGGACTCCGCCTCAAGCCTGGCTAGAAATGCATATAATTGGGGATGGACCCCGCCACCCTGCACCACATCTCTAGGAGGACCTCCACCTCTAACATTTTTGGCCTCTACCTCTAGCTATATGACCTTTACCCTTGGTTGGCTGGGCAGGTGGTGCTGGAACTATAGCACGGGAACCCTGGTTCTGATGCTGATTACCCGAGAGTTTCAGACAAACTCTCCGAATATGCCCATATTCACCACACTAAAAAAAACCTCCTGATATGAAGACTGACCCTGACGAGCTGGCTGACCTCGATAATAACTCTACAGAGGAGGTGCTCTAATAGGAGCTGATGATGCACTTTAGACTGGCTGAGCAGAAGGAGGCATATAAGAACCACAACCACCCGAAGTACGATGCGAAGCCTGTAGTGCTGAATGAAATGGCCTGGAAGACTGGACTATGCTAAATTAAGCCCCGCCTCCAGATGAGGCACCATTGAAACCACCGGAATGGCGAGGTCTCTTGTTAGACCCCTGACCTCCCATCCCGAGAACCGACTTAACTCTCCTCGCCACATTATAAAAATCATTATTTCTTACATTTTCACATAAAAGCTTTCTGGTTTCACGCCCGGACTGTGCACGCAAATTGAGGTATTTAAAATTAGTCTTTTTATGGCTAATAAACCTAGAACGGAGTCTTAATTCATAAAATGACCCCTTGGGTCATCACAATCTCCACCTCTAAAACAAACGTTCATCCTCGAATAGACATACAAAATTACCTGAATTGGCAAACAAGTGTGGATATCTACTCTGCATGTCCGACTCGGACTCTCAAGTAGCTGCCTTAACGGGCTGACCTTTCCACTACACTCTATCACACCTCCTTTTTCCTACCCCCCGAAAAGGGTATAGTAGAGTTTTTTTCAATTTAAGTGATAATCGAAACAGGATTATTAAGATCAGAGTCGCCACTTGGGATAATTTATGGTGTCCCAAGTCACCGGTTCAAAATCCCGAATCGAGAAAAGTTTGACTCTATTTACGGTTCGCAAACACATAAATTTGGGTAAGGAATTTTGTTAACCCGGGAGAAGGTGTTAGGCATTCCCGAATTCCGTGGTTCTAGCAAGGTCGCTTTGATCATACTTGGCTTAATTAAATTGTTTGATTACTGATTTTAGAACCTATGTGCATTCGCTTTTTAATTAGGAAATTATCTTGAAACGAGTCACGCGTACGTGTACCCGTTTGTTTGGTGCGTTAAAAATTATGTCACGTGAACGTGTCCACAATTAATAATGCTTTACTATTATTAAGAAAGTTTGGCCGAAATTGCGCGAACACATACTCCGGTTTTGTCTTTTAGAAATCACGATCATGTCACGCGAACGTGTCCACAATCACAATGATATATTAAACGGGCCTAAAGCAACTACGAACATTTGTCATTTTTATAACTAGGTTATGAAATTAATTCGAGGGTCATGTATGATTAAAATGGATGGCACACCTCGGGCTATATGAACTAAATTTAATTAGTAGCCTATTAAAACAAATTTATTATTGAGAAAATTTGATCGAAGTTATGCGAACGCATACTCCGAATTGGGTTTTAGAGTCGTAATTATGTCACGCAAACGTGTACACAATCACAATTGTATTTTAAACGCACTTAAAGGTTTTTCTACAGATATTTTTTCTTAATGCATAGTTATAACATGTGAGGGCCATAAATTAATTTGATGGCACACCTCAATCTAATTACAAGGGTCATATTTAACTAGGCCTAAAGACACTTGCATTTGCAGTGGTTTGAACTTAAAAGGATCATTAGTTGTGAACAAATGGGGCAGTGGTTTATTTCAAGGAAGCGGGTCGGCGCACAAATCCCCTGGACGTTGAAATCGGATGGCCAAATTACTAAAAAAAATGACAAAAGAGGCCTGAGACGCACGAGCCTGATTTAGGCCAGGCAATCTTGGGCCATTTAATGGGCCTAGCTGTTTCAGGGATATGGTTCAGCATTTCCAACATCTGTTACACTTTAAGTAACCCAAACATTAATCTACATTAGACTAAACTGATTTCATCAAATCAAATAAGAAATATTCACCATCTAATTTAAATCCAAATTGCAGGGCATTCGAACACTATATACTCAACGAACACTCAAGCCACATGCATTTAAAAATCAAAACTACTACTAATTGATGTTGAATTCATACACATAGTGATTCTAACGGTAGAATACCTCAAACATTGAAACTAAGTGTTATAATGGCAACCATGGATTCTAAACTCATTCAGGTATTTAAACCAAAAGTTAAACAACGAAATCTTAATATAAATCTAGTCATGGACTAAACATCATTACTAACCGAAGCAAATTTAAACAAATTCCAACAAGAGATGTCCCCACACCCTTACTACAACAGCCCAGGTATTATATCTTCAACAAGGAGTGTTTTTAGCCAAACAAATATTAACATGATAAGTTAAAGTCCAAGTACAACCCTAACATGGAAGGTATTATCAGCAGCATGAACGAATACAAGGACAAATTACAAGGACAAATATTGAAATGCATAAAGACATGGATAAGTTCCAAAATAAGCTGATCCTCAGCAAACTAATATTTAAATCCCCCAATTTCGATTACATGCTTCAAGTTTGAGCTTCAACATATGAGTAGTGTCCAAAAGGTACCTGAAGGTAAAGATGAAACAGAAAAAGTGAGGATTTCAGCAGTAACAGCAGCTCAACAAATCAACAATAGCAGTATTCAGCTCTTCTAAACCATTTTTGGACCCAAAATGAACCAGAAATCCTTTGAAAAGTTTTAAGCTATTACTAACAATGAACCTAAAGAGCAATTCTCAGCAATTTCTAACCCAAAATGATGCAGGAAACTTCTTAGTATTTTCAGAGTATGAAATGGCTTTTTTCAGAGGTTCAGTACAGAGAAAATGAGGCTTCAAATCTGCCCTTGAGTGGAGGAAATGCTGCCTCTTTATAGGCCTAAAGAATATCTCATGTGTTGAAACAGAATTGGGAATATTTCCAGTCTGCAGAGGCATCTTTTTTTTTTAACTGAATGGGACAACTGGCAGCCTTTAATTGGCTCCAGTACTTGTGCTGGCCAAGATTGGGCCAGCTGCCCATATTTTAGAACATTCTAGATACCTCATCTCATCCCTAAATTCCCAAATTGACCCCTTTAAGTTCCTAATTATCCAATTAACCCCCTGAAAGTTATGCTATCCCCAAATCAGGACTAACACATTTAGGCAAAGAACACATCGAAATTCAGATTTGAGCAAACAACAGTCATTAAGCATTTGGACCATTTAAGCTAACCAAAACAAAATAATTCAGCAAACAGAAGCATTTACATCTAAAACCAAACGATTTTCAAATTGTTCAGGCGAGATGAAAGACCTAACAGAAGTTAAACTACACTAAACATGCACCAAGGACCAATCAGAAATTAGAAGGAACAAAGTCCAAGTTCAGAAGGTTTTTCGTCAATGAACTCTGAATTAACCTAAAAACAAAATTAAACCCTTACAATTTCAGAAAAGAGAGGAGAAGAAATACCCTTTGAACATTGAAAACTCTGGACTTCAAATGCATTTGGTCCGGTCAGAGGCGAATCTCTAAATCCCGGCGACCCCAAAATGAGTTTAAACTTACATTAACCAATGGCTCTTAACAAAAGCCATTAGCTAGTGTCAGTTTCAGACTCGAAACATGCTCAAATCGACGGAGAAATTAAATAAAGACCCAATATTCGTGACCATTTTTAGATCTAAAATATGTGACTTCTGGGTCAATCGAAAAATCTTGTCACGCGATAGATGATGAGAGGGGAAGGTAGTGATTGCATGGTGTCGATTTTAGTGGGTCTGGAGGAGGTTGGGTGAATTAGGGCTTGGCTCCAGATGTGAATTTGGCGAGTTTGGAAGTGATTTAAAGGAAGTTGTTTATGGGTTTGAACAAAAGGGAAAAGGGTGATTGTGTGGTAAGAATTTTAGAGCGATTTGAGGTGTCGCCACCGGCCAGTGGGGATTTGGGATTTAAGGGCGGCGGATCTCTAGGTTAGAGACGAAGGAGATGAGGAATGATGAGTAGACTTAGGGTTTGGGGGTGGGCTGTTCCGGCATATATATTGGGGGTATAGTGGTCAGCTCCGGACCGTTAGATCACATGGGATCAACGGCCAGGATAGAGAGTGATGGAACGACGTCGTTTGGCTTGGGATGAGGCTGGGGCGGGTTACAGGGATTGGGCTGGGGCGGATTGATGGAAAAAAGTTGGGCCTTAGCATTTGGTCCAAAATTAACAGCCCTTTATTTCCTAATTCTCTTTTCCTCTTTTTTTTCCATTTGTTTTTCTTTTCCTTTTTAATTAATTAAAACTTAAATTAAACTCCTAAAAATAATTAATTTGAAAAAAAACTAAGCTGATCCACTATGAAAATTAATTACCCCTAAATTAAAAGGGAAACTACAAATTTAAAATTAAAAGGCTAGAAATGCAAAAGTAAGCCAATTTTTTGTGATTTTCATTCTTTAATAAAGCAACCAATTTACTAATTAACCTAAAAATGTAAAAATAAATCCTAAATGCTAATACAAGGTATTTTTGACATTTTCATGACTTTTAAAGAAATAAACATGCATAGAAATGCAAACAATTAACACAAATTCTCACAAAATCCTATAAAATTGCAAATAATGGAAATTGTTTATTTTCTTGAATTTCATAGGAGTAATTCATATAGGGAAAAAATCCTGTTCTCACACACTCGAACTGAAGGAAAACTCTTAGACCTCAACTGACGAACCTGCCGGTCTAAAATGGCTACCGACTCCTTCTCATAAGTCAAGTCTTTGTCCAATTGGACAGAGCTGAAATCTAACATGTGGGATGGGTCATCATGATATTTCCGGAGCATAGACACGTGGAATACCGGATGAACTGAGGATAACCTTGGAGGCAATGCAAGCCTATAAGCTACCTCCCCCACTCTATCAAGAATCTCAAACGGCTCGATATACTTGGGGCTCAACTTGCGCTTCTTCCCAAATTTCATAACACCCTTCATGGGCGATACCCGAAGCAATACTCTCTCTCCAACCATGAATGCCACATCACGAACCTTACGATTGGCATAACTCTTTTGCCTAGACTGAGCTGCACGAAGTCTTTCCTGAATAATCTTGACCTTATCTAAGGCCTCCTGAACTAAGTCTGTACCCAATAACCGAGCCTTTCCTGGCTCAAATCATCCAACTAGCTATCTACACTGTCTACCATATAATGCCTCATAAGGAGCCATCTGAATGCTCGATTGATAACTATTACTATAAGCAAACTCCGCTAACGACAAAAACTGATCCCAAGAACCTTCAAAGTCAATAACACAAGCGTGGAGCATATCCTCCAAAATCTTAATAGTATGCTCGGACTGTCCGTCAGTCTGAGGATGAAATGCTGTGCTCAACTCAACTCGGGTACTCAACTCATGCTGCCCTCCAAAAGTGCAAAGTAAACTGCATACCTCGATAAAAATGATAGATACGGGCACACCGTGAAGGTGAACAATCTCTCGAATATATATCTCTGCCAACCTCTCCGAAGTATAAGTACTTGCCACAAGAATGAAATGTGCTGATTTAGTCAGCCTATCCACAATAACCCAAACTGCGTCAAATTTCCTCTGAGTTCGTGGGAGTCCAACATTGAAGTCCATAGTGATACGCTCACACTTCCACTCAGGAATCTCTATCTGCTGAAGAAAACCACCGGGTATTTGATGCTCATATTTTACCTGCTGATAATTTAAGCAACGAGCCACATACGCAACAATGTCCTTTTTCATCCTTCTCCACCAATAATGTTATCTCAAGTCTTGGTACATTTTGGCTGCACCTGGGTGAATAGAATACTTAGAACTGTGAGCCTCCTCAAGGATCAACTCACGAAGGCCATCAACATTAGGCACATATATACGACCCTGCATCCTCAAAACACCGTCATCTCCAACTGTAACTTGATTGGCACCACCACGCCGAACTGTGTCCCTAAGAACCATCAAATGCAGTTCATCATCCTGTCGCTCTCTAATATGCTCGATTAAGGAAGACCGAGCGATTGTACAAGCTAGAACACTGCTGGGTGAAATATCCAACCTCACGAACTGATTAGCCAAAGTTTGAATGTTTGAAGCTAACGGTCTCTCACTGGCTGGAATAAATGCAAGGCTGCCCATACTTACTGCCCTTCTACTCAATGCATCGGTCACCACGTTGGCCTTCCCTAGATGATATAATATAGTGACATTATAATCTTTCAGTAACTCTAATCATCTCCGCTGCCTCAAATTTAGATCTTTTTTCTTGAATAAGTACTAGAGACTACGATGGTCAGTGAAAACCTCACATGGCACGCCATAAAGATAGTGCCTCCAAATCTTCAATGCATGAACAATGACTGCCAACTCTAAGTCATGAACAAGATAATTCTTCTCATGGACTTTCAACTGTCGAGATGCATATGCAATCACCATACCATCCTGCATCAATACTGCTCCAAGTCCAACTCAGGAAGTATCACAATACACCGTGAAAGAACCCGAACCTGATGGTAACACTAACACCATTGCTGAAGTCAAAGCTATCTTGAGCTTCTGAAAGCTCGCCTTGCACTCGGCTGACCATTTAAATGGGGCACCTTTTTGAGTCAATTTAGTCATTGGGGCTGCTATAGATGAGAACCCCTCCACAAAACGACGGTAGTAACCCGCCAAACCCAAGAAACTTCTGATTTTCATGGCTGTAGTGGGTCTAGGCCAGTTCTTGACTGCTTCTATTTTCTTAAGATCAACCTGAATACCCTCAGCTGATATGATATGACCCAAGAAAGCTACTGAATCCAACCAGAACTCACATTTTGAGAACTTTGCATACAACTGATTATCCCTCAAAGTCTGGAGCTCTATACAAAGGTGCTGCTCATGCTCTTCCCGACTGCGAGAGTATATAATAATGTCATCAATGAACACGATCACGAAAGAGTCCAGATGAGGCTTGAAAACCTGATTCATCAAATCTATAAAGGCTATTGGAGCATTAGTCAACCCAACGGACATGACCAGAAATTCATAATGCATATACCTCATCCGAAAGACTATCTTAGGAACATCAGACGCCCTAATCTTCAACTGATGGTAGCCCGATCTCAAATCAATTTTCGAAAATACTCTGGCATCCTGAAGCTGATCAAATAAATCATCAATTCTTGGCAATGGATATTTATTCTTGATAGTAGCTTTATTCAATTGCCGGTAATCTATGCACATCCTCATCGACCCATCTTTCTTCTTTACAAACAACACCGGTGCACCCCAAGGCGAGACACTGGGTCTAATAAAGCCCTTATCAAGCAAGTCTTGCAACTGTTCTTTCAACTCTTTCAATTATGGTGGGGCCATCCGGTATGGAGGAATGGAAATGGGCTGAGTGCCCGGAGCCACATCAATACAAAAATCAATATCTCTGTCGGGTGGCATCCCCGGCAGGTCTATAGGAAATACCTCGAGAAACTCACGAACGATAGGAACTGACTTTATAGAAGAAACCTCAGAATCAGAGTCACGAATACGAGCCAAATAAGCCAAATATCCCTTCTCAACCATGCGACGAGCCTTGGGATATGAAATCACTCGGCTGGGAGAATGACCAGGAGTCCCTTTCCATTCTAATCGAGGCAACCCCGGCAAGGCTAACGTAACTGTCTTGGCGTGACAGTACAAGATGGCATAATAAGGCGACAACCAATCCATGCCCAATATAACATCAAATTCGACCATGTCTAGAAGCAAAAGATCTACACTAGTTTCAAGACCCTCAATGACTACTATGCACAAACGATATACACGATCTACCATAATAGCATCCCCCACCGGCGTAGACACATAAATAGGAACACTCAAGGAATCATGGGGCACAATCAAATACGAGGCAAAATAGAATGAAACATAAGAATAAGTTGATCCCAAATCAAACAAAATTGAAGCAACTCTATCACAAACTGAGATGATACATGTAATAACAGCATCGGAGGACTCCGCCTCAAGCCTGGCTAGAAATGCATATAATTGGGGATGGACCCCGCCACCCTGCACCACATCTCTAGGAGGACCTCCACCTCTAACATTTTTGGCCTCTACCTCTAGCTATATGACCTTTACCCTTGGTTGGCTGGGCAGGTGGTGCTGGAACTATAGCACGGGAACCCTGGTTCTGATGCTGATTACCCGAGAGTTTCAGACAAACTCTCCGAATATGCCCATATTCACCACACTCAAAAAAACCTCCTGATATGAAGACTGACCCTGACGAGCTGGCTGACCTCGATAATAACTCTACAGAGGAGGTGCTCTAATAGGAGCTGATGATGCACTGTAGACTGGCTGAGCAGAAGGAGGCATATAAGAACCACAACCACCCGAAGTACGATGCGAAGCCTGTAGTGCTGAATAAAATGGCCTGGAAGACTGGACTATGCTAAATTAAGCCCCGCCTCCAGATGAGGCACCATTGAAACCACCGGAATGGCGAGGTCTCTTGTTAGACCCCTGACCTCCCATCCCGAGAACCGACTTAACTCTCCTAGCCACATTAGCTGCATCCTAAAAAGAACTCTCGGTCCATGTCTCCTTGGCCATATGCAACCTAATGGGCTGAGCAAGGACTTCAATAAACCGTCTGACCCTCTCTCTCTCTCTCTCTGTGGGCAATAAAAGAATAGCATGTCTAGCCAAGTCCACAAAATGATTCTCATACTGGGTCACTGTCATGCTGCCTTACTGAAGTCGCTCAAACTGACGATGCTTCTCCTCTCGAGTAGTAACAGGTAAGAACTTCTCCAAAAAGAGATGAGAGAACTGATCCCAAGTCAAGGCAGACGACCCAACTGGTCTAGTCAACAAATAATCTCTCCACCATTTCTTGGCTAAACCGGTGATCTAAAAGGCAGCAAAATCAACCCATTGGTCTCCAAAATACCATATTACGCAGAACCTCATGACAATTATCCAAATATTCCTGAGGATCCTTTGAAGTATCACCACTGAAATGCATAGGAAATAGCTTAATGAACCTGTCCAATCTCTACAAAGCATCGGTGGACATAGTTGCCCCATCAACGGGCGACGCTGGAGCAACTGGCTGAATAACCCCAACTAGATTGGCTGCTGGGGTTTGAATCTGAGGAGTAGTCTGAACTGAAGTGCGGGTAGCAGGAGTCTGGACCCCTCTTCCAGCTTGAGATACGGCTGCTGCAACAGAGAATATGCCAGACTCTCCATAATACCCACTAAACGAACCAAAGTGTCCTGAAGTACTGGGGTAGCAATAAACCCCCTTGGGACCTGAGCTGGTCCCGCTGGAACGGTCTGAGCTGGAACCCCCTCATTAATCTCGATCTGAGGTTCCACAGTTGGGGTTGCTGCCTCAGCAATGGGCTAAGTCCTGCCCCTGCCTCGGCCTCTGGCGTGGCCTCGGCCTCTGCCCCTAGTAGAAGCTGCTGCTGCTGGAGGACCAGAATGTTGGTCAGCGGAAGAGGAAGCACGTGTTCTCGCCATCTGCGAGAGAATAGAAAAATCCAATCAGTATTTGAGATAAAAGAATCGCATGATAGAATAGAAATAAAAAATAGAGTTGTTTCCAAACTCAATAGCCTCTGAGAGATAAGTACAAACGTCTCCATACCGATCCTTCACACTTTACTAAGCTTGTTCGTGAATTGTGAGACCTAAGCAACCTAGTGCTCGGATACCAACTATCACGACCCAAATTCCCAACCTTAGGGCCGTGATGGCGCCTCATACCACACTTGTTAGGCAAGCCAATGTTAGAAATTGATTAGCCATTTTTCTTTGAATAATTATTAAAACACAATAAGAAAATTTAAAAATAACTAATTCTGATAGTTTCCATAAATAACTTCATGAATAAAATAATAAACCAAGCCACGAACTAAATATATAACTCTAAGACTACCCCAGGGTCTGGTGTCACAACTCACGAACTTCTAAGAATACTACATATAATGGGCTGAAAGAAATAATGTATCTGTTTTAAGTAAAATAAATAGTCTCTATAAAACTAAGAGAAGACTCCAGGAATTCTGCGGACGCCAGCAGATCTACCTCGTGTCTCCGAGTGATGATGGCAGCTACTAAAGTCTCTAAAGCTGGACGGTACCTGGATCTGCACAAAAGAGTGCAGAGTGTAGTATCATTACAACCAACCCCATGTACTGAGTAAATGCCGAGCCTAACCTCGATGAAGTAGTGACGAGGCTACGACGGGGCAATTATAATATAACCTGTAACAACATATAAATAATAAAGCAAGAAAAAAATTCTAAACTAAACAAAAACAATAAACTATAGCAATAAATGAAATAACTCAGCCACCTCTTGCCAGGTCTCAGCTACAACCAAATTCTCACATACGCTTCCACATTTCAAATTTCACTTTCAGAGTAACCGTAGGTGTCAAATATGAGATAAACAGTAGAGTAAAATAGAGAGATTTCTATTCCTTGTATTTAAAAATCAATAAATCATAAATATTCTCCCTGATCACTCCTTGTTGCGGCGTGCAACCCGCTCCCACATGTCCACCCTTATTCCTCCTCCCTATATACAAATATTATCCTTATTGCTCCTGTTGCGGCGTGCAACCCGATCCCACATGTCCACCCTTATCACTCCTTGTTGCGGCATGCAATCCACTCCCACCAGACAATCATATCACTTTTATTTATAAAGATTTTACAAATTTCAAATCAATGCCTTTTACAATATTTTTGCCTCAATAATTGTAAACAGTAAACTGTACCACTCATGACTTCATCATTTATCATTTCACAAATAAATCAACCATAATATATATTAAAACACTGTCAACTAGCTCACCCTTTTATGTATCACAATGAAGCCAAAGGAACAACCAATACTTTCAAAATACTTGAAACAATACTTAACAGCAATTTAGCATAACCAAGTAAGCATATAGACATCAATGATCATAAAATAATTAAGCCAGGGATCAATTAAATTGGAAACGGGGAAGGGCCCATGATTAACAGATAATTTGGCGGTGCATAAATACTCGTCACCTCACCTATACACCACGCACATGCAAATTCACATAGCAATTAGGTTGGGTATTCCTATTCCCTCAAGTGAAAGTTAAACCAAGCACTTACCTCAAATTCGCAGGCCATTCACTACTCATTTATAGCTTTTCCTTTTGAATTCACCTCCCATACACCTAAATCTAATCAAAATTAATCTTAATATCATTAATTAATGCTAAAGGAACTAACATTTCTGAAAAATTCTGGTTTTCCTACGTTTTCTAAAAAAAGAAGAAGTTAAAAACTGATCTCGGGCCCGCTTGGTCCAAACTCGGAGTTCAGACCAAATTCCGTCTACCCATTCACCCCGAGCCCGAGTATGCAATTAGTTTCGAAATCCGACCCAATTCGATGTCAAAATTTGATTTTTCCAAAATTCTCTAATTCTACCCAAATCCCCAATTTTTGCCATGAAAATTCTTGATTTTTAATTGAAAAGTGATGAAAAACATTGGGTAATAGCAGATTTTTTTTACAAGTTAAAAATATCCCGAAGCCTACCCGAAACTCACCCGAGCTCTCGAGGCTCCAAATCAAACATGCACGCAAGTCTAAAAATATCGTATGGACTTGCTCGTGTGGTCAAATCATGAAAATAACATCTAAAACAATGAAATTAACCTCAAAACTCATGATTTTTCTCAAGAACACTTAAATTTCACTATTTCTCAACCGGACGTCCGAATCACGTCAAATTAACTCCGATTCTCACCAAACTTCACAGATAAGACTTAAATATCATAACAACCTGTATCGAGTTCCGAAACCAAAATACAGGCCCGATACCAATGATTTCAAACATTAATTCTTTTCTTTATTTTATTAATAATTCAGCAAAATAATTTCTTTGAAAAATTAATTTCTAAGGCTTGGGACTTTAGAATTAAATTTCGGGCACACGCGCAAGTCCCATATTTTACTGTGGACCTTCCGAGATCGTCGGAACACCGATCCAGGTCCGTTTACTCAAAATATTAACCAAAGTCAACTAAAATCAAACTTAAATTATAAAAATCATTATTTCTTACATTTTCACATAAAAGCTTTCCAGTTTCACGTCCGGACTGCACACGCAAATCGAGATATTTAAAATTAGTCTTTTTATGGCTAATAAACCTAGAACGGAGTCTTAATTCATAAAATGACCCCTTGGGTCATCATAGAAACTGTGTCACATGTACAAGTGACACGTTCTAATGCGGTGCTGTAACTCTTCAATTTGATTGGTCGGAAAAATTTTGCCTTCATAACTCAGAAAAGACACCATAAATTATAACAAGAATCAAGAGAGATCTCGTGGATCAAACGCTACGGATTTCTCTAAAAGCTACAAGCATTCAAGTGTTCTAAGGATTAAAAGACCAAGACGAAGATTCAACAACAAGGTGCAAGCCCTTGTTGTTTTGACACGTGGCATGATCCTATTGTCTCTTCCGTCTGACTTGGCGTGCCACGTCATTTGACACATGACACCAGACTGGGCCTCTAGGAAGATGACTTCTTGGGCTTAATGAAGTGGGCTCATCATTTTTAGACCAATTACATGGGCTAGCTCAATGGATTTGGACTAATTCATATATATTGGACTCATATAATTAATTTAATTATATTAGACCATATTATTTATTTGAACTAATATATTTTACTTGTAGTTCAAATTATTTTATTGGATTTAATTTTGAATATATATATATATATAGTCATAAATCTACTAATATATATAATAATTATTATTTTTGTATTATTTTCAATAAGAAATAAATTGAATTCTTCTTCCCGTTTGTATTTATTATGAAATTACATATATATATTTTTTAAAAAATTACTACATAATAAGTTAAATTATATCTTTATATATTTTATATATTTCTTAAAATTATTTTTTATGTTTTTGTCTTTAATTTTATCTATTATAATATTTTTAGTTACATGATCTTATCCATACAACATGACTTTATGAATTATTATTCATAAAATTTCTCATCTAAAAAAACTAATTAGTCTTATCAATTTATATATCTCTATACTGAAGTTATTTATTTATATATTTTCCCCCCTTTTTATTCTAGTTTCCTTAAAAATTTATATATTTATTTATTTTTAATTTAAATTAAAAAATAGTAACTAATTATTAACTAACCTAACTATATTTTCCTAGAATTTAACACTTGTTGAATTTTTATTGTGACACTTGGCATCATCACATCGTTCGGTGGTTTGAGATTTTGAGTAGCTTTATATGATGTATTGCGACTTGTGCTGTGGTTAGTTACGGTTTCCAAGCGGTTTGGGATTGGGTTGGAAGAATGATTCTCATTGGCGAAAGGTGAAGGTTGAGAGATTTGACTGAGAGTTGACTTTTTTGATATCAGATTCAGATTTTGGTTTCGGAAGTTGGAATAGGACCGTTGTGTCATTTGGGACTTGCATGCAAATTTATAGGTCATTCCTAGTTGGTTTGATATGGTTCAACATGAGTTTTGAAAGTTGAAAGTTCATTAGTTCATTAGGCTTGAATTGGAGTGTGATTCATAGTTTTGATGTTATTTGGTGTGCTTTGAGTCATCAAGTAGGTTCGTGTTTTATTTTTGGATTAGTTGGTGTGGTTGGATGGGGTCCCGGGGGCCTCAGGTGTGTTTTAGATGGGCTACGAGTCATTTCTTCATGTTATGGAGTTACTGGGTTTTCTGATGTTCTGCAGTTCATCGCATTCACGTACGAATGCAGCAATGACAAAGTGTAATTTTGGGTGGCTAAGGATTACTCATCGCGTTCGCATGTGGGTCATCGTGTTCACGAAGCTTGAAGGGGAGATTGTCATCGTGTTCGCGTACATGTGTAGCGATCCCATAGAGGTAAATCTCGAAAGGGCACCAGTGGTTTGGCTTTCGCGCTCGCGTGAGAGGGTCCGCGTTGGCGTAGGCCAGTTGAGCTGAGGGGTTATGTTCACGGGCTTCAGACCACGTTCGCGAAGAGGAATTTTTTGCAACTTATGATTTGTTCTTCGCGATCATGAAGCAAGTCCCACAATCAGGAAGAGGACCCCTGAGCAGACCTATATCGTCTCTATTTCGAGGGCTTTTGTCTTTTTATCACATTTTGAGTTAGAAAGCTCAGTTTTGGGCGATTCTGGAGGAGATTTTCACGATTTGGATTGGGGTAAGTATTTTTGACTCGGATTTGGCTATATTTCATGATTTCACCCTTGTTTTTAGAATTTAATTGATGATTTGGAAAAGGGTCGTTTGTGTCCCTCTACTTTGATTTATTGGATAAGCTAGTCCCTCGTTATACTTTCTGGCTATTAAAATCCCTATCGTCAGCCAAAGTTCTACATTTGTTCCCTTTTTGACAGAATGGGACACGTGGCATCTTTGGGATTAAAAACTCACCCCACCAGTGAACTAACTCGCCCCGACCCATAACCCGTCGGATCTCCCCACTTTAAATTAAAATACCGGATAAACTAATAAACCTTAAATCCACCACTAACAAATCAATAACAACCGAATCAAGAGTTCTGGAGTTTTCTCTCATCTCTTTTCTTCTTAAACTTATGTGTTAGGACTGTTTAGGTCGTCGAAAGGCATACAATGTCGGAGAATAGTTGTTCATCAAAGAGGATGTGCCATTGTGGAGAAGTTTCCAATTATTTCACTTCGAAAACTCTTTTAAACCAAAGAAGGAGATTCTACAAGTGCCCTAAACCTGAGGTGATTTCTTTTCCCTTCCATATTTGTTACTCCCTCCGTTCCAATTTATGTGAACCTATTTGACTAGGCATGAAGTTTAAGAAAAAATGAAGGCTTTTTGAATTTGTAGTCCTAAATAAGTTAAAAAGGCCCCAGAGCATTTTTGTGGTTATAAAAGTTGCTATTACGGGTAGAATTGTAAGTTTAAGCTAAATTATTTTCAAATTTAGAAAGGGGTCATTCTTTTTTAAACAGACAAAAAATGAAATAGATTCACATAAACTAGAATGAAGGGAGTAATATCCATTGTTTCAATAGTTGTTTGAAGTTTTTTGTGTTTCGTTTAGAATGAAGGATGTGGTTTTTGGTAATGGCACGATGAAGAATTTCCTGATGTTGCATTAATTGAAATTAACAATGTATGATTAGAAGATGCAAATCAAGAGATTAAAATGTTGAATATTTCTTTGGAAGCTTTTAAAGTTGAAAGGGATGGCTTGAAGGAAAGAGTTAAAATATTTGAGGCACTGAAGAATTCTGAAGTTAAAAATATTATGAAATTGGAAGACAAAGTATTGAAGATGAAGATGTTCATCATAATTTTCAGTGCCCTAATTGTTGGATTTGCTTCCTCATTTATAAAGTGAATTACTTTGTACAATCTTGTATTTGTAATGTTTCATTTTAGTAGCAATGGCAATTGTTAGTTATCTGACTTTTTTTGGATAAAGTAATATTTGTAAGGTATGGATTCCAGCCATTTATTATTTCAAATGACAATTAGTAGTTCACTCTTTCTAGTAGAATTTGTTATGTTAGTAACATAGGTGATGTTGGTTCATGTTGGAGCAGGAAATAGTTAGTGCATTCCAATCAACATCTTTATTAAGTTAGTATTAGCAACAACAGAAAGAAGGTGCTAAATATGTACATTCACGGTATGAAATATAAGAATTTTACATACATAGATGTCACTTTGGAGGTGATAACTTAATTTGATATGCGATCTCGTCCAATGATCAAGTCACAACTGATTACATACTAATTAACTACATAAATTACCAATTTATTACATACTAATTAACTGCATAAATTACCAACTGATAACAGATTAATTAAGCAAAATAACAACATAAATTACCAACTGATAGCACACTAATTAAGCGAAGAAACAATACCAGCTTACCAAGTCAGAAGTTTGACATTTACATCAATTAGAAAAGTGGAATTTATGTTATAAGTGCAAAAACATACACAACCTAAGTCATAACATGACATCTACCTTGTGATGACCTGATAGGTCATTTTAAGTTTTATTAGGTAAACAGACTCAGATCGGTATTTTGATGATCCCGATGGGTCCGTATCTGTAACGATCCAACCAGTCATTTGAGCTTTTTCACTTCGCTCGACAGTTCTTGGGCATGACTAGCCCCGTATAATGTATTATGACTTATGTAAATTGTCAGTTTTGGTTTTCAGGGTAATCGAAATGGGTTTGGAAGAACAGTTCTCAGTTTGAAGCTTAAATTTGAAAGGTTTGACCAAGTTTTGACTTGTTACTATATGATCTCAGATTGGAATTTTTATGATTTGGTTAGATCCATTAGGTGATTTGAGACTTAGTAGCGTAATCTGAATGTATTTTGGAGGTCTGTGGAAGGTTTAGGCTTGAATTGACGAAATTGAAATTTTGGCATTTTTCAGTTGATAGGTGAGATTTTTATATAGAGGTCCGAATGGAATTCTGGAAGTTGTATTAGGTCCGTTGTGTCATTTGTGATGTGTGTGAAAAATTTCAGGTCATTCGGATGAGGTTTGATAGACTTTTTGATCGAAAGCGGAATTTGGAAGTTTTTGGAATTCTTAGGCTTGAATCCGATGTAAATTTGGTGTTTTGATGTTGTTTTGAGCATTCCGAAGGTTGGAACAAGTTTGAATGATGTTATGGGATATGTTGTCATATTTGGTAGAGGTTCCGAGGGCCTCGGGTGAGTTTCGGGTGGTTAAACGGATCATTTCATGTTGAAGGAAATTGCAGAAAAACTGATGTTCGTGTTACAGGTTTTTGACCTTCGCGTTTGCAATGGATGTACCGCAATCGCGAAGGGTTAGGATGTGAGGCTGTGAAGTTGGCCTTCACGTTCACGAAGGTGGTCCTACGATCTCGAAGGGTCTATATCAATGATCATCGCGTTCGCGAGGTTCTTGCCGCGTTCGCGTAGAGGAGTGTGAGCAGATGGGGTCCTGGAGGGTTTGTTCTTCGCGTTCGCGGGTGGGGAGCCGCGTTCACGATGAGTTGGAGAAGCCAATCCTTCGCGTTCGTGTATGGGAAGTCGTGATCGCGATGAAGGGAAAAATGGTCAACATGAGTTTGCGCTTTGCGAACTCGAGGCGTTGACCGCGTTCGCGAAGAAGAGATTTTAAGTGCTGGACAGAATGTTTTAAAAGGCCATATCCGCGATTTCGGGTCTAAGTTTCACCATTATTGGACAATTTTTGAGCTTTTTGAGGAGGATTGAAGAGGTAATCAAGGGGAAACACTTGGACGTAAGATTTATGGACTTAATACTCAATCCTAATGTGATTTATACCTAATTAATCATGAAATTTGTAGAATTTAAGCCAAAAAATTTGGAAGTTAGGACTTGTAAATTGGAGACCTAAATCTAGGGATTTGAGGGGTCATTTGTGGTCGGATTTTGATGTATTTGATATGTATGAACTCGTGAGGGTGTAAGGATACTAGTTTTGTAATTTTTATCAAAATCTGAGACGTGGGCCCGGGAGTCGAGTTTGGCCAATTTCAGGATTTGTGGTGTAAATTGGTTATTTTCGAGTGGGCTTTGTCCCCTTAGCATAATTTGATGGTATAATTCTATTTTTGGATAGATTTGGATCATCCGGAGGCCGAGTCGAGAGGCAAAGGCATCGCAGACTAGAGTTTGGACCGGATCGAGGTAATTAATAATTGTAAATGTCTGTCCTGAGGGTGTGAAACCCCGGATTTCACATCGTTGTGCTACTTTGAGATGACACACACGCTAGATGATGAGCGTGAGGTCGTGTACCGTTGGGGATTGTGTCTTAGTCCGTCCCGTATGACTGTTAAGTCACGTATTTGATTGTAAACTGTTTGATATCATTGTGTTTGTAAATTATTACCATGTTTTGGACTGAATGCCATATTTGGGCTTCGTGCCAATTGTTTTGGACCCTTAGGGGATTTTTACTATTATTCCTCACTGTTTTTACTTCATATTTGTACTCAGACATGTTGTATCCTATTGTTTTTCATAACTCAGCCATATTACTCCGTTTTGATATTTTAAATGATATTTTGGGATGAGCATCATGATTTACTGTTGCCCGAGTGGCATGAGAGATTTCTGGATGAGTGAGGCCGAGGGCCTATGTTGTGAGGATATTATGGGATCGGGCTGCGCACCGCAGCAGTGTGGTACTGATTTATGATTATGAGGCCGAGGGCCTGATTTGTTATGCCACGAGGTGGCTTGATATGAGGCCGAGAGCCTGTTTGATTATGCCACGAGATGGCATGTTATTGCGCTTGGGCCGTAAGGGGCCCATCCCGGAGTTTGTACACCCCCAGTGAGCGTGGGTACCCAGTGTGAGATGTGATATAGCCTGAGGGGCTGATGTTGTTCCATGTTATTGCCCAATTATACCCGAGGGGCTGATTACAAGTGATTGTGAGGTAGGCCAAAGGGCTGGTTCTGTTGATATTATGCCCGAGGGGCGGTTTATGGTACATATTTTGCCCGATGGGCTGTTTATGTTTCTATCGTATTTTACTCACTGTTTTTATCACTCGTTTGAAACTGTTGAAAGTTATTTTAAAAGGATTTTACTGAAACTGAGCTTGATTTATGAAGAAAGCAATTTCTATACTGTTTTGGAAATGTACTGCATTTGCTGTAGCGTTATGCTGTGTTTTACGTATTTTCTTACTGCTCAGCTTTCATTTACCTTTATTACTTAATTAGTTGGCGTACTCACATTACTCCACGCATCTTATGTGCAGATTTAGGTATTTCTGAACCTGGTAGCGGGTGTTGATTGCTTAGTAACAGAGTTAGCGGAGTTAGCAAGGTAGCTTCCCGGCGTTCGCAGCACTGCTTTCTCCCTCTTGTCTTTCTTAGACTGTATTTAGTACTTGTTGGACTCTTCTTTATATTCAGACCTTAGTAGATGCTCGTGATTTGTGACACCCCGATGTCGGGATTGTGTATGTATTCCGCACTGTTCATTTAGATTTTCATTATGAAATATTTGAATAATTAAAGACTTAAAAATGACTTTTATTGATTAATGGTTAATTCAGGAGTTATGTCGGCTGGCCTAGTTTCACGATAGGTGCCATCACAACTGGGTCGGTTTTAGGGTCGTGACAAGTTGGTATCAGATCCTAGGTTACATAGGTCTCACGAGTCATGAGCAGGTTTGGTAGAGTCTCGTGGAGCGGTACGGAGATGCCTGTACTTATCCTCGGGAGGTTACAGAACCTTTAGAAAAAACTTCACATTCTTGAATTCTTATTGTGCGTCCTTGATTCAGCTAGAAATATAACTTTTTGAATTCCTTCCATACGTTCGTATGCGTGCATGAGCGCTCAGTATCAAATGCATTGATGGCTTGTGATTCCCTAATCGGGGGGCAAGGTGTGATCTCTGTGTGTTGATGTTAGGCCAGTCTGGAGGACTTGAGGCCGGGTTTTGCCTATAGCTTGAGCACTGAGGTGCTGATTGTGTGAGCACGTGCTTTTGGATTTGTATGTTCGATAGTGTCCCTATTAGTAGGGGTGATGACTAGAAAGCTATGTGATGAGTGTGATGTGACTGCAAGATGTGTACATATGATTTGAACGAACAAGAAGGGTTTGCTTGGGGGTAGTGAGAACTATCAGGTGCTTGATTTCCATCGTGATTTGATGTATAGCCCGAGTTGTGGGCGTGTTGAAGGACCTTTTCATGTTGCCTAGTTGGGAAGTGAAGTAGATTTCACATTGTGATATGAGTTCAGGCTCAGGAAGATTAAGTGACTGCGTAATGTTATGATGGTGAAAGGGTATAAAAAGATGTTAGTTTGAGGCGAAGTAGGTGGGTTATCTCTTGCAGAGTGTTCTGAAGTCTGTGTGATCCTTATGTTGTTGTTGGAAGATCTCCTTTACCAGTGAAATATATGTGTTGCAATTTAAATTTGGGTCGCTTACGAGAGTGGGCTTGACTGTTACAAGGGTGAACGCGAGATTTGCAGAAGATTTGAAGTACTGGATGGTCCATGTTGCACGAGCTTATGAAGGATTGAGTTTAATCTCACCATGATATTATGGCACTAATAGAGTATATGCATTGTGAGTTATTATGTGTTTTGATCTATGGCGTTGAGCCAAGAGGGAGAGTCAGCTATTGATTCGTTGATTGCACGGTTATGTGCTATGTTGGTTCCAGTTTGAGGCATACTGGTGAATCAGTTATGGCTCACGGAGGTTAAGACCGAGGATGGCTCGAGTAAAGGAAAATTCAATAAAGGTTATGTTATGCTTTATGGGTGTATGAGAATCACGTGATGACTTGAGTTGTTAATGGTAAAGGATGTACGGTGCACAGAACAAGAAGTTGCTTGGTTGAACTAAGGTGGGGTTACATTCTGCGGTGTTGGAGTGCTATTGGAGCATATGTTGTCTGGTCCATTTGATCGGTATTATTGCAGTTTGAGTAGAGTAGATGACTTTCGAGAATGGTCCTAATGGGTTCAAGACTTTACATGTAATAATTGGAAATTTCCAAGTTGTATATTTGGCTAGAAACTGAAGTTTACATTGGAGGGTGTCAAGACTTGTGGCATTTCTATATCAATTATGGGATTCTATATATCAGTAACAAGAAGGTGAAGGTAATGGCTTTGGGTTCGCAGGGAGTCACTTCAGGCTAGACATTTTGAATGTGGTGCATTTGGGAATATTTAAGAGAGTATTCAACGACTTATGAGCTTTAGACGGTGTAGTTTTATGCTTGGGTCTTGTGTGATGAGTCTGGGTTGAGGAATTGCGGTATTATGGCAAGGAGAAGTATCAATTTGAAGGTAATTTAGAAGGAACTAGATCAATAGGATAGCTTGGTAGTAGGCCGGATCGGCATAGTAAGGATATGATTAGTTCTTTGGATGCTTACGAGGTAATGAGTTTCTACAGGTGTTTTGCGGCTATGCTCTTGAGTTTTGGTGACCTGCATAGCTTGGTTGGGTTAGTAGGATTCAGTCTTGACAGTTGGGTTTTGAGCAAGTGGGATTCGGAGAGTCCTCTATGGTTTCTACCAGAGTTGGAGATGTATATTTTCTACAAGCATGAGGAGCATGGGATGCATAGTGATTTTCTTCTAGATTGGACCAATGGAAAGTTCTTGGCTAGTTGAGTATGTAGTTTCTTGTGGCTCGGAATGGATATGAATTTATCCTATTTATTTTAGGATGGTATGGTATATGCGGTATGTTGTATAGGATTGAGATTTGCATGTGTAAGGTCACGGTCCAGTTCTGAAAGAAAGGTCATAAAATTCTTAGGTAGCACGGGAAGCTTCAGATGATTAGGGAAATGATATTACTGCTTGGTGTGACTTGATGAGGGCATACGTTTCAGAAAAATGGCAATGTGATTAAGTTAATGATACTTCATTAGTATTGCGTCACTCTCTGGTTGGATCAACTGCTGATATTCGAGTTTGCTTGGTGGCACAGAAGAATTATAGGAGTACATCTCGTGGAATGATTGGGTATTAGAGGTGTGTTGTATATTCGGACGATGGAGTTGGGATCGAATATGGTGATTCGCGTGCTGTATGGATTTGGAGACTGGGAGTTCTCATAACAGGTTAGGTCGTGGTTGTGGACCGCGTATATCGGCCTTGTGTGGTAACTATTGGAGGTTTGGAGACCTGAGTGGATCTTTATCACTTAGTATGCTAGATTTTGGTGTGATATTGGGTATGGACTGGTTGTCTTCGTGTCATGTTAATCTAGACTGTTGCACTAAGGCGGCGACGTTGGCTATGCTAGGGATGCCACAGATTGAGTGGCGAGGTTCGACGGATTATGTTCCCAGTAGGCTGGTTTCATTTTTGAAGATGGATGGGAAAGGTTGTCTTTCTTACTTGGCCTTTGTGATGGATGTCAGTGTAGATACTCCTACCATTGGTCCAGTTCCGGTGGTGAGGGATTTTCGAATGTGTTTCTTGCTGCCGGGCATGTCACTGGACAGGGTTGTTGATTTCAGTATTAATTTAGTGCCGGGCATCATATCATATGGCACCGGCGGAGTTGAAGGAGCAGTTTCAGGAATTCCTTGATAAGGGGTTCATTGGTAGACCTATATGGATGTGTGTTCTGCATCGAGACGGCTTTGTTGACTTCGAGTTGCTATTGTTGAGGGATGTGTAGATTCGGTTGTTATTGAGCTATTAGTGTTCTGAGGTGATCTATGAGTTAATTTTCCGTGTTGCAAGGCGTTAGGATTTGTTGGTTATAAGCATATATGGTGCAGTTCTATTGGGGTTTCATAGTGGAATTCGAGTGGGAAGAGTACTGGGCATTGCTCGGGGGATGGCATATTGGTTATGTCCTTTTGAGTTTGCGTAGTGTTGTGTTATTTGCTTTATCATGGTTATGATGACTTATATTTGGTACTCGACATCGAATTGCTCGTGGTTGTCTATTTTGAGCATAGTGACTTGAGGTGTTTCATGTGGGCCAGTGTTTGGATAGGGTCGCGCATTACAGCAAAGTTATGTGGAGGTATGACCCTTCGGGTTGATTCGTGTGTTCTGTTTCTACGATGTGTGATGGGTTCTTAGCATTGTGTTGTGGTGGTACTAGTGAGCTTGAGGTACAACTCTTTCATTTGAGTCATTTTTCATGATTTGAGTACGTTTGGATTGTTGCTTATTGATGTGCGGATTACACGAGTTGTGGCTTTAGATGGTATTAATATGTCATGTTACCAGAGTAGTTGTGTTGGATTAGATGAGATCCTGGGGATCTATAATGAATACAAACGGATTCGGTTTCAGCGTGTTGGGAGGATAATATCGATGTTCGGCTCAGAAATTTGCTAGGGTCCTTGCCAAAGGAGAAGTGGCATCACGAATAGTTGATCTGATTTCTACGTTTTTCATTTATCATTGGCGGTATACGAAAGTGTTGGAATGAGGCTTTACTGGATAAGAGGCTTATTATCGATATTCGGTTGTTTTGAGCAACTGCTGTGATTAGAAGTTATCACTACGAGTGTTTGAGTTATGTGGTATATCATGTATTGCATATGAGGTTGCAAGTATGGTTTGTTACAGCTTGTTCGGGCTTATTCAGAGTATAGATGTGAGATTCTGGTCGTATGGATGATTTCAGAAGTGGAAATGTGGTTCTAAGGTTTATGGGCTAGACTGGATTGTGAAAGTTTAGTTACATTGTGTTATCGGACCTATATGAGATAGGGTGGCGTGGGATCACCCCGGATATGTGCATGGTAAGGTTATTCAGCGATTGGTTGGCTTTTGGAACAACTCTGGGCACGTTCGAGGACAAACGTATGTTTAAGTAGGGGAGGATGTAACGACCCGACCATTCGTTTTAAGCTTTTGAACTTCGCTCGCCAGTTCTCGGGCATGACTAGCCTCGTGTGATGTATTATGACTTATTTAAATCGTCGGTTTTGGTTTTCAGGGTAATCGGGATGGGTTTGGAAGAATAGTTCTTAGTTTGAAGCTTAAATTTGAAAGGCTTGACCAAGTTTTGATTTGTTAGTATATGATCTCGGATTGGAATTTTTATGATTTGGTTAGCTTCATTAGGTGATTTGAGACTTAGAAGCGTGATCGGAATGTGTTTTGGAGGTTCGTGGAAGGATTAGGCTTGAATTGGCGAAATTGGAATTTTGGCGTTTTCCGGTTGATAGGTGAGATTTTGATATAGGGTTTGGAATGGAATTCCGGAAGTTGGAGTAGGTCCGTTATGTCATTTGTGACATGTGTGAAAAATTTCAGGTCATTCGGATGAGGTTTGATAGACTTTTTGATCGAAAGTGGAATTTGAAAGTTTTTGGAATTCTTTGGCTTGCATCCGATGTAAATTTGGTGTTTTGATGTTGTTTTGAGCGTTCCAAAGGTTGTAAAAAGTTTGAATTATGTTATGGGATATGTTGGCATGTTTGGTAGAGGTCCCGAGGGCCTCGAGTGAGTTTCGGGAGGTTAAACGGATCATTTTATGTTGAAGGAAATTGCAGAAAAACTGTTGTTCGTGTTGCAGGTTTTTGACCTTCGCATTCGCGATGGATGTCCCGCGATCGCGAAGGATTAGGATGTGAGGCTGTGAAGTTGGACTTCGCATTCACGAAAGTGGTCCCGCGATTGAGCAGGGTCGATATCAATGGTCATCGCGTTCACGAGGTTCTTGCCGCGTTTGCGTAGAGGAATGCGAGCAGTTGGGGTCTTGGAGGGCTTGTTCTTCGCGTTCGCGGGTGGGCATCCGCGTTCGCGATGAGTTGGGGAAGCCAAGCCTTGCGTTCGCGTATGAGAAGTCGCGATCGCGATGAATGGAAAAATGGTCAACATGAGTTTGTGCTTTGCGAATGCGAGGCGTTGACCGCGTTCACGAAGAAGAGATTTTAATGCTGGGCAGAATGTTTTAAAAGGCCATATCCGCGATTTTGGGACTAAGTTACACCATTGTTGGGCCATTTTTGAGCTTTTTAAGGAGGATTGAAGAGGGATCAACGAGAAACACTTGGAGGTAAGATTTATGGACTTAATACTCAATCCTAATGTGATTTTTACCTAATTAATCATGGAATTTGTGGAATTTAAGCCAAAAAAAGTGGAAGTTAGGGCTTGGAAATTGGAGACCTAAATCTAGAGATTTCAGGGGCCATTTGTGGTCGGATTTTAATGTATTTGATATTTATGAACTCGTGAGGGTGTAAGGATTCTAGTTTTGTGATTTTTATCGGAATTTGAGATGTGGACCCGGGGTCGGGTTTGGCCAATTTCGGAATTTGTGATGTAAATTGGTTATTTTCGAGTGGGCTTTGTTCCATTAGCATATTTTGATGATATAATTCTTTTTTTGGATAGATTTGGAGCATCCAGAGGCCGAGTCGAGAGGCAAAGGCATCGCGGGCTAGAGTTTGGACCGGATCGAGGTAAGTAATGATTGTAAATATCTGTCCTGAGGGTATGAAACCCCGGACTTCACATAGTTGTGCTACTTTGAGGTGACACACACGCTAGATGACGAGCGTGGGGTCGTGCACCGTTGGGGATTATGACTTAGTCTGTCCAATATGGCTGTTAAGTCGCATATTTGATTGTAAACTGTTTGATATCATTGTGTTTGGAAATTATTACCATGTTTTGGGCTGAATGCCATATTTAGGCTTCGTGCCAATTATTTTGGACCCTTAGGGGATTTTTACTACTATTCCTCACTGTTTTTACTTTATATTTATACTCAGTCATGTTGTATCCTACTATTTTTCATAACTCAGCCATATTACTTCGTTTTGATATTTTAGGCTGAGCATCATGTTTTACTATTGCCCGAGTGACATGAGAGATTTCTGGCTGAGTGAGCTCGATGGCCTGTGTTGTGAGGATATTATGGGATCGGGCTGCACGCCGCAGTAGTATGGTACTGATTTATGATTATGAGGCTGAGGGCCTGATTTGTTACGCCATGAGGTGGCTTGATATGAGGCCAAGAGCCTGTTTGATTATGCCACGAGATGACTTGTTATTGCGCTTGGGCCGTAAGGGGCCCCTCCCGAAGTCTGTACACCCCTAGTGAGCGTGGGTACCTAGTGTGAGATGTGATATAGCCCAAGAGGCTGATATTTTTCCATGTTATTGCTTGAGGGACTGTTCTTGATTCATGTTATGCCCGAGGGGCTGATTACGAGTGATTCTGTGGTAGCCCGAGGGGCTGGTTCTGTTGATATTATGCCTGAGGGGCAATTTATGGTACATATTTTGCCCGAGGGGTTGTTTACGTTTCTATCGTATTTTACTCACTGTTTTTATCAGTCGTTTGAAACTATTGAAAGTTGTTTTAAAAGGGTTTTACTGAAACTAAACTTGATTTACGAAGAAAATGATTTCTGTACTGTTTTGGAAATGTACTACATTTGCTGTAGTGTTATGCTGTGTTTTATGTGTTTTCTTACTGCTCAGCTTTCATTTACCTTTATTACTTACTGAGTTGGCGTACTCACATTACTCCATGCACCTTGTGTGCAGATCCAGGTATTTCTGAACCCGATAGCGGGTGTTGATTGCTCAGTGACAAAGTCAGCAGAGCTAACAAGGTAGTTGCCCGGTGTTCGCAGCACTGCTTTCTCCCTCTTGTCTTCCTTAGATTGTATTTAGTACTTGTTGGACTCTTCTTTATATTCAGACCTTAGTAGATGCTCGTGACTTGTGACACCCCGATGTCGGGCTTGTATATTTATTCCTCACTATTTATTTAGACTTTCATTATGAAATTTTTGAATAATTAAAGACTTAAAAATGACTTTTATTGATTAATGGTTAATTCGGGAGTTGTGTCGGCTGGCCTAATTTTACGATAGGCGCCATCACGATCGGGTCGATTTTAGGGTCGTGATAGTATCATAATTTGGGACTTGGGCGTATGCCGGGAATCGAATTTGGAAGTTCCTAACTTGCTTTGACGTGATTTGTTAAAAACTAGTAAAATTGAAGGATTAAAAAATTTTGAAGTTTGACCGTAGGTTGAATTTATAGCTACCGGGTCCGAATTTTAGTTTTGGGACTTGGTATATGTTCATTTTACTATTTATAACTTGCCTGCAAAATTTGGGCCAAAACAAAATTGATATGACATGATTCAAACGCTCATATGTGAATTTGAAAGTTCTTAAGTTTCTTTAAAAATTTCATGCACTTTGATGTCCGATTCATAGTTTTAGGTGTTATTTTGGAGTTTTGATCATGCGAGCAACTTCACATTATTTTATTACACTTGTGTGCATGTTTATTTAGGAGCCCCAGGAGCTTGGGTGAGTTTTGGACGTGTTTCAGATGAGTTTTGCTAATGTGAAGATAGCTGGTGCACTTTTATTGCTGGTGCTCTGCTACAGATCTCGCATTTGCAAGGTCTGGCTCGCAATTGCGAGCCTCACTTTTGCGAATGAGGGTTCGCATTTGCGAGTAGGTCCTGAGATTAGGTAACCGCTTATTAGCGAGGAAATGGTTTGCAATTGCGAATAGCTCAGGATCGCATTTCCGATCACTTGGTCGCATTTGCGACTTTTGTGTTTCTAAGGCAGGGTTTGCATTTGCGCCCCTTGTATCGCATTTGCGATGTTCGCAATTGCGAAATTGGCTTCACAATTAGGACACATGCAGCTGGGTAAAAGAGGGGGAAAATGGGACTTAGCTTATTTCACACCATTTCTTAACCATAAACACCCTAGAGGCGATTTTCCAAGAGCCTTTTCTTTCCAAATTCATTGGTAAGTGACTTTAATCCATTTCCATTCAATTACCCATTACATTTCATGATATTTCAACATCAAATTTAGGATTTTCATAGTAGAAATTAGGGATTTGGGTAGAATTGGGGATTGTTTTTGTAAAATTGAGATTTAGACTTCGAATTGAGGTCGGATTTTGAAATAAATCACATAACTGGGCTTGAGTGTGAATGGGTAACTGGGTTTTGGTCCAAATATAGGGTTTAGACCAAGCGGTCCCTGGGTTGACTTTTTAAAAAATGAGCAAAATTGAACCTCTTTTATTTGTGGGTAGTTTCTAAAGCTTATTTTGAATCATTTAGTCAATAATTTGTTAGATTTGGTTTGTTTGGAGGCTTGTTCAAAAGTCAAGACATGGTTGATTGATTGCTTGAGTTGCAGGGTGTGGTAAGTGTTGGGTCTAATTTTGATTTGAGGGAATTAGGAACCCTTGAACTACATGTTATGTGAATTATGTAGGAAATGACGTATATGCGAGGCGACGAGTGTATATAGGCCGTTATGATACTTGCTTCCATGTTTTTGTTACTTCATGATATATCTTGTTTCATACCCTAATTGCTACTTGCTTTATTTATTGCTATGCCATAATTGTTACTTGTCATTTAGTTATTCTTGTATTAAACTGTCCATTTCTTCCATGACTCCATGCTTATTTGCTAATTGCTTACTTGCATATCTAAACTCTCATATGTCTTACTTCCCTTATAGTTTTGTAGTAATTGATGTCTTCTATGCGTGGTTTCCCTTGTATGAGTTGTCTAATCGATGAGTTGGTAAGGCCGAGTCATTCGAGTTGTTAGAGATCCTTTTATTATTATGTGATTCTTCATTGCCTCGTACATTTACTCTCTTGATGTATAAATTCTTGTAAATTTTTGCTGTTAAATTGCTATTGTTGATTGAAATTACTTGGGAGCGAGTTGCACGTTGCACGTTGCAACAGAAATTGAAAGGTAATGAATTGAAATAGTGGAATAAGGACAGATATTGACATTGATAAATGATGATATGGTGGGATCGGGTTGCACGTGGTAACAGATTGTATATGTGGTACTTGACATTGATAAATGATGATATGTTGAAATTGGGTTGCGCGCTGCAACAGTTTGTATATGTTGTACTTATTGTTATTGTTGAGTTGTCCTCGAAATTTTTATATGAGATTATGAGACGTGTTAATCTGGGCTTTTGATAATGAGGTTTGAGTTCATTTTCATGAGTTAATTGCTTTACTTCCACTTTCTGTTTCTTTTCTTGTTATTATCATTATTACTGCGTACAAGTTATTGTAAGTGGCCCGCTTTAGCCTCATCACTACTTCGTCGAGGTTAGGCTCGACACTTACAAAGTACATGGGGTTGGTTGTACTCATACTACACTTTACACTTCTTGTGCAGATACCGGAGTTGGTCCTAGCGGCGGTCAGTAGCTTTTGCTCAAATCCTATCACTATCGGAGACTTGAGGTGTAGTTGCACACCGTAGCAGTCCTGAAGTCCCCTTCCCTTTTATCTTTACCATTTTATTGAGTTTTGAAATAGTGTATTTTTTTAGACCTTGTTTGTAGCACTCTAGATGTTCATGTGCTCGTGACTCCAGATTTTGGGTTATGCTTAGACTTTGTTGTTTGGTATTATTTTACTCTACTTCAAACTTATATCATTACCAATGTTAATATTTTGTTTTCAATTGCTAAAACATAGTTAATTTTCTATTTCACGTCGGCCGGCCTAGCAAGTAGATGTTAGGCGCCATCAAGACCCCGAGTTTGGGATTCCGGGTCATGGCAAGTTGGTATCAGAGCACTAGGTTGCTTAGGTCTTACGAGTCAAGAGCAAGCTTAGTAGAGTCTGTAGGATCAGTACGAAGACGTCTTTACTTATCTTCTAGAGGCTATGCAGTCTTAGGAAAAGTTTCACTTCTTTCTTTCCCTATCATGCATTTTTGTTCTATGATAGATGTTTGAATCATTCCATTCTTGTTTTCTTGTAGATGGTGAGAACACGTACAATATCTACAGTCGGCAGGAGCTAGAGCCCCCTGTTGCAGCTACTACTAGGGGTAGAGGCCGAGGTCAAGGTCGAGGTCGAGCTAGAGGCTGAGGCAGGGCTCAGCCTAGAGCTTGAGCTGCAGCACCCACAGTGGAGCCTTAGATTGATCATGAGGATGATATCCCAGCTCAGACCGTACCAGTTGGACCACCTTAGGTCCTGGAGGAATTATAGCCACTATAGTGCTTCAGGATGCTCTAGTCCTCTTGGTGGGCCTGATGGAGAGTCTGGCCTAGACCGATGCATTTTCGGTGGCACTAGCCATCTCTCAAGCTCGAGGAGGAGCACAAACACCTGCTACTCACACTCCAGAACAGATGGATCCCCTATATCAGACTCCAGCATCCCAGCCAGTTGGGGTTAGTTTAGCCGCTTGTTGCGGTACAAGCCGGGGAGAGGCCTACTATGTCTTTTGAGGCCTTGATGAGGTTGGACAAGTTTACAAAGCTCTTCTATTTTAGTGGTGCACCTTCCGAGGACCCACAAAATTATTTGGACCGTTTCCACGAGGTGTTGCGCAACATGGGTATTGTTGAAACCAATGGGGTTGACTTTGTAGTGTTCCAGATGACCGACTCTGCCAAGAGATGGTGGAGAGATTATGTGTTGACCAGACCAGTTGGTTCACCTTCGCTTACCTAGGATCAATTTTCGCAGCTATTTCTAGAGAAGTTTATTACTTTCACTCTGAGAGAGGAGTATCGCAGGTAGTTTGAACGCCTTCAGGAGGGTGGCATGACCATCACCCAGTATGATACTCGATTTATGGACCTAGCTCGCCATGCCGTTGTCTTGCTCCCCACTGAGAGGGAGAGAGTGAGGAGATCCATTGATGAACTCACTTTCAATATCATGCTACATATGGCCAAGGAGACTAGAGATGATATTTCATTTTTAGAGGGCCGTAGAAATTGCTAGACAGATCGAGATGGTTCATGGTCAGGAGAGGGTGCCAGTGTCTGACAAGAGGCCTCGTCATTTAAGTGGTTTTAGTAGTGCCTCATCTGGAGGTAGGGGTATTTTTTATAGTGGCCATCCTCCTAGGCCGTTCTATTCAGCGCTTTAGGAACCCCACGATGCTTCGGCTAGTCGTGGTCCTTATGTATCTCATCCTAAACATCTAGCCCACATCGCACCATTAGCTCCTATTAGTGCGCCTCCGATCCAGAGCTACCACAATGGTTATCCAGCCCGTCCCAGTCAGTCTTAGATTCAGTAGTTGAGAGGGTGTTTTGAGTGTAGGGGCACATGTCACATCATGAGGTGTTGCCCAAGATTGTCGAGCAACATGCCACAACAGAGTTCTCGTGCCATGGTTCCGGCGCCAGTTGTTTCACTGCCCACTCAGCCAGTTAGAGACGGGGTCAGGCTGCCAGAAGTGGAGGTCAGGCTATTAGAGGTGGAGGCCAAGCTATTAGAGGTGGAGGCCAGCTAGCTAGAGGCCATCCCAGAGGCGGAGGTCAGAGTGGCGGGGCCCAGCTAGACCTGAGGCTGAGTCTGTCACGATCCAAAATCCAATTAGTCATGATGATACCTAATCCAACCCGCTTGGTAAGCCAATAACCAACTTTAATGAGATTTATTAAGAAAAGAAATGATAATACAACTGCTTTTATACAAGAATTTCTCAAGGACTGGTAGTACAAATCATGAGCGTCTACGATTTAGATTTCCTTACAAAACTGATTTTGAAATAATTACAACATCCGTTTGAAATGTAAATGAGCAAAATTCGAATCTAATGCTACCAAGGACTAGTGATAACCCTAATGGAACGCATGTATATATTCCGATCCAGCTCCACGCAGCAACATCAACATCCAACATCTGCATGCAAGTTGAAGAAGTGTAGTATGAGTATAACCGACCATATGTACTCAATAAGTAACAAATCTAACCTTAGGTTGAAAGCAGTGACAAGCTGGGACTAGGGTTAGAGTCCAACTCCAATAACCAGCAACAATTCATAACAATATAATAAAAGGGTACATGAAAATAACTCAGAGGTAAGATGCTCAACTCATTCATAGTTACGGAAAAATAGACATGTTTTTCAAGGATAACAGTAAATCCTAGATCTTTCACCAAAAACCCCAAAATCATATGAGTAAGTTTGAAAATTGTGATTTGTTCAAAAACCTTTCAACAATAAATAAGATGTTCCATTTTCAGATAGCATGAGGAAAATACATCTCTATGCCTACATGTCAATATACAGGTAAAATCATGAATGTCACAAAAATTGGGTAGCAGAAGGAAATACATCTTTATGCATGTATCTCAAGTACGCATGTCAAATGCAATGTATCTTAGTGATGAAATCATATACTCACACTCTCAGAGTACTCAATATCACTGTCGCGTATTCTCTCTCACCATGGTCGATACTCAGCACACTCAGTCACTCAGCACTGTACAATACCTGCTGCGGCGTGCAACCCGATCCACATATATATATAGCCATAAGGCTCGTTGCAACGTGCAGCCCGATCCATACATATATATAGCCATAAGGCTCGTTGCGGCGTGCAACCCGATCCATACATATATATAGCCATAAGGATCCCGATCCATATATATATAGCCATATGGCTCGTTGCGGTGTGCAACCCGATCCATATATATATATAGCCATAAGGTTCGTTGCGGCATGCAGCATGATCCATATATATATATATATATATATATATATATATATATATATATATATATATATATAAGGCTCGTTGCGGCGTGCAACCCCCATCCATACATATATATAGCCATAATGATCATTGCGGCGTGAAACTCGATATATATATATTCAGGCTCCAACTCAGTCACCAATCTCTCCAGTCTCACGGGCTCACAATGCCCATATTAAGCAACCGTAAACGATGATGTGAGATGTGACAATATATATATATATATATCACAGTACGACACTCATGCTCCAACTCAGTCATCAATCTCTCCAGTCTCACGGGCTCACAACGCCCATATTAAGCAACCGTAAACAATGATGTGAGATGTGACAATATACAATAACAGAGACTAAGATATATATATATATATATATCACAGTACGACACTCAAGCTCCAACTCAGTCACCAATCTCTCCAGTCTCAGGGGCTCACAACACCCATATTAAGCAGCCGTAAACAATGATGCGAGATGTGACAATATACAATAACAGAGACTAAGATATGATATGAAATGATGAACGTGACCGAGTACATAACAACAATTAAGCAAATAACTCAATAGCAAAGTGTTGATACCCAATTTTTCCCTCATATATTTCAAAATGCATATATACTTTCAAAATAATGCATGAGCATCAACCAATATTTTTCCATAATTTTCTGTATTTTTTAAAAGGATTTTAATTAATTTATTCTAGTATTTTATTATATAATAATTACTAATTGCATCACAAATGATTTTATAATAATTTTATTTGCTTAATTTTATCATTTATATTTATACTGAGCTTTGATTATTTCACAAATAGCCATATGTACATGTTAGGATTATAATTACAATAACTTTGCAATAATAGCCCATGTGTGCATAGATACCTTATTTTACAAGAAAATAACTTTGTATATTTTTATAATTCTAATTAATTATTTTAAATCATCTTTTTGCATAAAAATAATTTTTATCATTTAATTAGCTATTTTTATAAATTATTTTATTAATAAATTTGATATTTAACAAATAGCCCCTTTAATTATGTTTAAATTCGGACCTCCCCCCTAGTTCAATTCAACTTAAAACGTAGCCCAATCTGCCCCAACCCAAATTAAATAACCCCTACCCGACCCAAAACCTCCTCTAATCGTGGCTAAGATTAACGGTCCACGTTATTCCTTTCCTTTTTTAATCCAACGACCCCCCAAACCCTACCCACTATCTCCAATTGCGCCGCCTCTGAATCCTCTCCTTCTCTCTTCTCTCTCGGACAAAACCCCAACCCTAGCCGCCATCACCGGAAAACTACCCGTTCCATGGGGTTCCTCTGTGATTTCAGGCCCCTACCAACCTCTTACCTCTTCTGGTTGTTCGATTACGTTGATTTATGAAAGAATCTCGAAGAGATCCAACTCAGATTTGTTCAAAACCATTTATGAATCTACCTATGGTTTTCTCCGTTTGTGAGTACTATTATATTCGTGTTTATTGCTCGAATCTATGGTTCCAAACCATATTTTCTTTCATCTCTGTCATTCTTTTAAAAGCCTAATCTCTTGCCACTCGATTCTGTTTAGATCCTTGTGGATCTGAGATAATTTTGAATTTATTTGTTATTTCTCTTTAAAAAAAACTTTATATGTTTTCTTATTATTAACCGATTTTTTGTCTTCTCTAAAGCTAGGGTTTCATCCCTTTAAGTTTATGAAAATACCAACTTTTTTTTAAGTGTTTAACCTTAATTTTCTTTACTTGTTCGAGTGATTCTCATGGTTGTGTTCTAAAACCCTAGGGTTTTGATCTCTAATGGGTTTTCTATCAAAATGGTTAGACATTTAAATGCTTTCAACTATGATTTTCTTCTTTACTATTTCGACTGATCCTTTTTGAGTATCATCTCTATGCCTTTGACATATCCTAGGGTTTTGATTCTCTAGCTATTTATCCTATTGTCTTTTGCCCGTTGCCTTTAACTCTGTCAATTAAGTTGTTAATTGATTTACTTACCTAAATTAGGGTTTGAATTTTGTACCCATATTTCCTTATTTAAGTTTTACTTGTTCTTATCCTATTTACGTATCCGTATTATTTGTTTGATTGTGTGTCCTAATTCCTAATTGATTTCGGAAACTGTTTCTTACCTTATTAACCTTACTCTTAATTACGAATTGATTCTGTGTGGGATTTTTCCTTAAATAGTACTTATTTGATTCTGTCCTCTTAATTGATTCTTGACTGATTGCTAATTGATTTTTCATACCTTATATATGTGTGATTGATTCTTTACCTTACGTTACCTACCCTATTACATATTATAAAAACCCTTCTTGTTCCGATTTTCAAAGAGAGACTCAGACACTTACACGAACACACTCAGAATGTTACACCTACACATACAAATTCTTACTCACACATGTCACACCTCCTTTTTACCACCCGAGAGGGGATATAAGGGAGTTTTTCCAATTAAAGTGATATTATTCGATATGGGATTATTTTATTTATTTTTCAGAGTCGACACTTGGGATAATTTATTTGGTGTCCCAAGTCACCGGTTTATTTTTAAAATCCCAAATTGAGGAAAATCAACTTTATTTAAAAGTCTGCGAAACCAGAAATTCTAGATAAGGAATTTTGTTAACCCGAGAGAAGGTGTTAGGCATTCTCGGGTTCCGTGGTTCGAGCACAGCCGCTTAAACTATTAAAATTGGCTCAATTATCTGATTTACTACACGTTTTAAACTTATTGTGAATTTTTAAACTTTTAAACCGCTTTTAATTATTTTAACCGATTTTAGGATTTATGGAATTTATTTCTTGAACAAGTTACGATTGTCGTACACTTGCCGCTTTGGAACACACCGCATACCATGCTACATGAAATGCACCCGCGATTCGCGACATATTTTATAAGTATTCGAAGTTGTTTTGATCGGGTCACATGAAATGCACACCCGAATTTTGGAAAATTAAGCATCGTAACTATGTCACGGGAACCGTACCCATAATCACGATGGTTTATTAATCGCGCCTAAAGTATACTATGAGAGTTCAAATTATTGAAGCTATTTGAAGGTAATCCATGAGTTATGGACTGAGGATAGTTGTGAGGGAAACACTTAGTTGAAATAGGAAAATTTGAGTTAGTTTAGTGAGTTGTGAGTTTAACAATGGAGCTTTCAATTTCAATATTTTAACAACTACATACTTACTTTGATATTATACAAAACATTTGAACAATTTATACTAACCTCACTAAATACCTCTAAGACGTTCAATTTGTGCAATAATAGAAATGGATATTTGGATATTCTGTGCCAAGTGCCAGAGTAATGGGCCTGGCTTACATATGAACCAATCTAGGCCCAATACAGAGGCCAATTCGCTGCCTTCCAAAACAGGCACACGTGAAGCCTAAAGAAAGATGGCAATTCCACATAAGGACTTGGCATAAATTTGCTTGCTCTAAACCTTCTAGTTAGAGAATTTTCCTCTAATTAAACTAAACTAAAAGACATAAAGAATCAGATCCCGCTTGATATCAAAAAAAGACAAGCATTTTATTGCTATTTTCAGCATGTTGATAATAGGCTTGAACATATATTAAGTAAGAGATGAAAGGAATACCTAAAGTGCAGAAATTGAAACCTGAGACGAGCCAAACAAAGCCAAGAAACGACTAAATAGCTGAAAGCACAAGAAGATTTTGATTAATCTGTTTGAAATGATGCAAGTACAAAGCCTTCGATTGCAGAAATTAATCCAGGAAATCAGCGGAAAATTCGAACAGCAATCACGAACTCAAACACTCGAACGACGAACTCGATTTCGGCTCAATTGATCTCCATGTCAAAGGCTGATATCGAATTGAATAGAAATTGGATTTTTTTTGTGTTGTTCTCTGGATTCAAAGGAAAATAAAACTAGAAAACTAAATTGAAATCCTTTTTGGATTATCCTTCAATCCCCTGAACTTCTTCTCCAAATTTTCCTAAAAATTTTTGTCCGAAATTCCTTGAAACTAATAAGAATTCATTTTTTTGTGTGTTAACCAAATAGAACAAAAAAAATCAGTAAAAGGAAAGATAGAAATCAGTAAAGGCTCTCTTCTTTTGATGCCATGGATCTTGTTGATTTTTCTTGATCTAACGCCGCTGCTTTTGAATGAAGAGAGGTGGGTTGGGGATTTTGGGAGTTGCCATTTTTTAGGGGTGTTCTATTTTTGGTCTTAGCCAGGTCTAGGAATTGAAAACTTGAGGTAGAGTTTCTATAATTGGGTATTTTATATGGAGGTGGGAAGGGATGATGGCCATTGGATTAGAAGGAAATAGATGGCTAGGATTAAATCTTGCACTTGAGTGGGCTAATGGGTTGAGAAGAATGGGCTAAGGGTAATTGGGTTGGATCATGTCTTTTGGGTTTGAATTTAGGCTAAAAAAGACCAAATAATACAATGTATCTATCAAAATGTAAAAATTACTCTAAATTAAAATAAACTAATATAAAACTAAATACTACGAGTGAAACTATTTTTTTTTGTATTTTTAAATGTTATAATACTATAAATATAAATATACTAATTGACTTTAAGCTAAAGATAAAAAATATATTTTTTTTGTAATTTTTTACTTTTTTGTGATAAAAATAAAGTAAAAGAGTCAACACTATTTAGAATAGAGATACTAAACCTAAATTAAATATTTACGCTAACATGTGTAAAATCTTAGGGAGGGTTAAAAATTACATGTCTACAGCTGCCCCTCTTTGACTGAAAACGCGAAGAGTTTTCAGACAAAGAACGCCGAAACAGGTTTTTTGACCTGACCCTTATTTAGAGCGACCAAAAACTAAGAGAAAGGAAAATGTGACTGAGCCCTGGTATCTGAGCTGCCTACATATCCTTGGTTATAAAGGAATCAGGCCACGTGTAGCTCAGAATTAGGAAGAGTGATGGAGTACCGAGGTGGAGAGCCGATTGAGGTGCCGTCGAGGTTCCGGTCCGTGGTCCTATTATTACATTAAAAATCAAAATTAAAAAGACTAACTATACCTATCAGCTACGAGTTACAAGATTCCTATCTATGAGTCTTCTGAAGCTTGATCTTGAGTCTTGGTTGGTTCTTCATGCGGACTTTGATCTGAATCTTGATACTTGTTAGCTGTAGGTGCTGGTTTATTCTTTCACGGCTTCTTCGGATCAAGACCGGACATGTAGAGCGTGTGCCTTCAATCACGTCTTGAGCATTCCACAGCTTTTCTCTACTTCTGCACTTCGAGTTTACTTTTTTTCTTTTATTCTGGATTGAGACTTCTTCTTTTGGTCATCTCAAACCTTGTGCCTCGAGGTAAAACCTGCTCAGACACCAAAACAAACAAACGAACGAAATTTTTCTGCCCCAGTTTTCACTAGGAAAATTTCTTGAGTTATTATAACAAAATTCTAAACTACTTCTTTATTGAAAGCAATAAAAGTTAGGATTGTGTATCCTTGAGAAAAAAGATTAGGGAGTAGAAAACCTATATCTAAAATGAAATCAACTGGGGATTGGATGCCCTAAGTTAGAAAGATTACCAAGTTATGCTGGCATCAACTAAGGAGTGGGACCCTATGTTGGAAAATACTGCCAGGTTATGCTGGCATCAACTAGGGAGTGAGGCCCTATGTTGGAAATGATTACCAGGTTATGCTGGCACCCACTAGGGAGTGAGACCCTATACTGGAAAAGATTACCAGGTTATGCTTGCATCCTATGTTGGAAAGTGAGATTACTGAATTGTGTACCTATGCTAAAATGAACCAAGAAGGATTTTTTTTGAGAAAAAAACATTTTTAAACAGATTGCCCCAGCGCTTTTTCAAAGGCATGAACAAAAGACCTTTTTTTTAATCGAGACATCCTCTTTTTTTTTTTTTTTTAATTTTTCTAGGAAAAAATTTATCACACTAGGTTTTTATATCTTAGGAGAAAAATACGTCAGACTAAGACATCTATCCTAGGAGAAAGTTCATCAGACTAGGTTTTTTAATTTATCTTAGGAGAAAGATTTATCAGACTAAGATTTGATTCTAGGAGAAAATTCATCAGACTAGGTTTCTATCTTAGGAGAAAAATTCATCAGACTAAGACATCTATCCTAGGAGAAAATTCATCAGACTAGGTTTCCTATCTTAGGAGAAAAATTCATCAGATTAAGATTTTGATCCTAGGAGAAAGATTTATCGGACTAGGTCTCTTTTCTTATCTTAGGAGAAAGATTCATCGGACTAAGATTTTGATCTAGGAGAAAGTTCATCAGACTAGGTCTTTTTTTTTGGTATCTTAGGAGAAAGATTCATCATACTAAGATTTCTATCCTAGGAGAAAGTTCATCAGACTAGGTCTTCTATCTTAAGAGAAAAATTCATCAGACTAAGATTTTGATCCTAGGAGAAAGATTCATCAGACTAGGTTTTCTATCTTAGGAGAAAAATTCACCAGACTAAGATTTTGATCCTAGGAGAAAGTTCATCAGACTAGGTCCCTTTTTTGGTATCTTGGGAGAAAGATTCATCAGACTAAGATGTTTATCCTAGGAGAAAATTTATCAGACTAGGTTTCCTATCTTAGGATAAAAATTCATCAGACTAAGATTTTTATTGGGAGGAAAATCCATCAGACTAGGATTTTTTATCCTAGGAGGAAAAATGTGAGGATCAATGGCAAGATTTTATGCACAATAGCAAAACAAATAAAGGCAAAGATTTGAGGAACTTCCCTTTGTCGACTCTTCTCTTCTTTTCTTTTCTTCTTTTTTTTTTTGTTTTTTTTTGAACCACTTTCATTGCACTACTTTGTTCCTATTTCACACAAAGAAAACTTTGTCAGTTTTGAAAATGGTGGTCGGTTTGTGGCTTTGAGTCCTTGGGCAGCTTTGACTTTTGCTCAATCAGCTCGAGCCGGTCTCAAGAGACTTTTGCTCTGCATTAACCCTGATTGTTTCACACCCAGTACCATTTATATTTGTGGCTCAATAAACCTTATCCCAACTGGAGATCTTTGCTTAGGTGACATTTTTTGATATCTTGAATGACTTCCTACTTTTTGAGCAACTTGTGTGTTAGAGAGAATCACCAGTTATCTTTACTTGCGCCAAGTAGGCTGACAAGAGTCTTTTGGGAGAGCCTTTGCATGAATCCTCAAGGTATATTGACAGTAACAACTGAGTGCTGGACAAATTTACTTTATGCAATTGAAAAGCTGGTAGCAAATTTTGAAATATTTCTTACTTGTTTTGACAAGGACTGACTCAGAGTAAAGGACACAATGATGCAAAGAAAAAATTATTAAAAAGAAATGCCCCTGTCGGAAGGACAGAAGGAAGAGTTTTTTTTCTTCAATAACTAGCCTTAATGATCATGACATGCATTTTGGACTCAATGGCCTGATCTATAAAACTAATCCAATCTTCCTTTTTACTGTTTTATGACCTTTGAAGTCGGTCTTGTTCGTGCCATCCTTTGCATCAGCTTCATGACTCACTTTTGACTAGTGGTGCCCCGAGGTGTTTTCACCAACAAGTCTCTCTCATTTATTCATCTCTGCTTACTCGCCTTATAGTACCCTTGAGGATTTTCACTAATAAGACTCTCATTTTTCTTTTTCTTTTTCTTTCCCTCTTTTTTTTGTGAGCAATGCGGTAGTGTTCTACGTCGTGTGGCAACTGTTGCTCATTGTATGCGTCTCTTCGTATTCTTGAAGGCTGATTAGGAGGTCTTTATTTGGTAGGTTTTTGGATAGAGTTGGAAAGAAATGACGACATGAAGGCTCAAAGTAGACTCAATATGATGGGTTGTACACTTACAACTCTTGGAATTGACTCTTAAAAGTGAAATAATATCTCTGCCCCAGTTTTAGCTATTGGGGATTTTTTGGAATTTTTTTTCTTTTTCTTTCTGAATTCTTATTTGGTTGGACCGAACCGTGAGGCTGCCTACGCATCTTTTTTTTTAAAAGGAATTAGGTCGAACGTAGTTCAAACAACTGACCTAAACTATTTTTCATCTTTCTTTCTGTTTCTCTTTTTTCCTTTTTCTTCCTTTTTTTTTCAAAACAAATTGCCCCGGATTTTATTTTCTAGGGGCATGGACCTTTGACTTCTTTTTTATTTTTCATTTTTTCACTTGAACTTTTTAAAAATTGCCCCAGTTTGTACTCTTGGGACATGGATTTTTTTTTGACTCTTGACTCTAAACTTGATTCCAAAAGAGGGTGGTCAAATAAAATAACACAGGATCAAAAAAGGGTAACAAAGGGTATAAAGTGTTTGGATAGCAGAAAAATGGGTCTCCCAACCTCGAGAATGCCAAACATAGTATCTTTTCGCAATCACAATATTTACGAACATGTTTGTTTCTTGGTGTGTCGTGGTCACAAGACACTTTCCATCCCTTAATGTCAAACTTCCAACAAACTTCAATTAATTAAGCATCCTCAAGCCTGATCTTCACAATGATTTGAAGGTGAATTTTACTCGACCCTAATTCCAAAGTATTTCAACTCTTTATTCATCCTCAAAAGTGTTTCTTTTAAGCTATCCAATTCTAGATTAAATCAGTTTCTAAGATCTGGCCAAAATTTCCGCATGCGTGTCATGTTATTAGAACTAGCGAGACAATAACTAAGAATAGAATGACATAAAAAGACAAACTGTATTTTATTGAGTAAAGGATGAAAGGGTTTGACAACAAGACAAACAACCTAAAATCCGAGTTACAACCCTAAAAGAACCTGGATATGAAAATAGCAACAAAACAGACAAACATGACTCCAACAAATAGAATATAGGGATAGAAGGGTTTAACTCAATGAAACAAATAAAATCTGGATCACAACCATGAAATAACTCAGATAACAGAAAAACATCAAAACAAGCTACCAAGATTCCTTCCTAGCGAGGAGAGAATGACTTTTCAATTGTTGAGCTTGACATTTAGCCACAAATTTGCTCATCAAAATCACCATGGCCTTCTCCAATTTCAGTCGGCAAGTTCTCGAGAGGATTCTCATACTCCATGTCACCAAGCATCAACCTCACAAAATGCGCATCATTATGTGCAGGTAAAGGATTTTGCGTGATATTCTGGGTGTCACTGTCATGGAACACAATAAGTTTTTCCTGGATCATCCTTTCTATTTCTCTTTTAAAATCCTGACAGCTCTCAACATTATGCCCCTGGGCATTAGAATGGTATTCACACCTTTTAGAATGGACAAAGCTTCTTGCACGGGGGTCCACATGATTTGGAGGAATATGTGCAATCATGTCATACTGCTTTAATTTCTCAAACAAGCTTGCATAGGACTCTCCTATTGGTGTAAAATTATCTTTCAGCCTTTGTTCCCTTCTATACCCCTGGCTTGGATGTAGGTTATAGGGCATTTGAAAATTTTGTGGAGGCTGGTGGAGATTTTGCGATGCTTGTGCTCGCCTTCTGGGGTGTTTTGGTGGCTGGACAACATACTGAGGTGGAGCGACACATTATCGAGGGTTCTGAGGTGGATAATACTACTCATGGGAGTTATGGAAAACCTGAGGAGGCTGCTCATACCTTCGAGATATTCTCTTGGGACCTCTTCTCGACCCTGATGTGATCATGATTTCTTCAACCTTCTCATTCGTGTCACCAAAATTATCGGATTCAATTTGGACAACCTGAGTTGCGGCTTTGAGAACTGCTTGACTTGTAATTCTGCCTGTCTTAGGATCATTCTCAACCATTTCCCTCATTTTGATCGCTTCCGAGAAGGATTTACTCACTGCGGATATCATGTTTTGAAAATAATCTGGCTTTTGAGCCTGAAGAAAGACAGTGATTAGCTCGTGGTTGCCATGAGTGGCTTAACTCTAGCTGCTTGCTCTCTCCATTTAATGGCATATTCCTTGAAACTTTAAATTGGTTTCTTCTTCAGGTTTGAAAGGGAATTGTGGTCTGGGGTGATGTCGATGTTGTATTGGAACTGTTTGACTAAGGCCTGTGCCATGTCATAACCAGACATACCAGTGAGATGTATCTTGATCCATAAACCATTCGGAGGCTACACCCGTAAGGCTTTCCCCAAAATAAGCCATCAGTAATTCTTCCTTTCCTCCCGCACCTCTTAGTTGATTGTAATACATTTTTGGTTGGGCTATGGGGTCTCCATGTCCATCATAATTTTCAAATTTGGGAGTCTTGAAACCAGGTGGCAAGTGGACATCGGGGAACATACATAAATCCTTGAAGGCAATGCTCTTCTGACCAGCCAACCCCTGCATGTTTTTCAACCGTTATTCTAAGCTTTTCACTCATTGGGTCATTTCTTCATGTGCCATCTTTGGGGCAGGCTTCTCAATGTTTGCAGGAAGATCAAACAAGTATGAGTGGTACTCAGGAGAGTGGTACTGCTCTTACTGGGTAGCAAATTGTGACTCATGACAAGGTTGTCCTTGGCCATTGGCCCGTGCTTGACACATTTTGGTCATTTGCTGGTTTAATATTCTATTTTCCTCAATCACAATAAACTCTTGTTGAACCATCTGACCTTGAGTCTCTTGAGCACTTGTAACTGCTTCGATGTCAGTTATTATTTTTCTTTGGATCTTATGCTGTCTGCTTACCACAAACCGACCACCTCAAACTTTCTTCACAATTCAAATTAAAGACACGTTAGAATGAACTTAGTCAGTCCTTATTATTATCAAAAAAATTTTACTTTTGTTTTTCATTTTTTCTCATTTTTTTTTCATTTTTTTCTTTTTTCTTTTCAATGGTCGATCGAACCTGATGTGGGTTGCCTACGTATCATGTGGGAACATGAATCAGAGCTTGCGTAGTTCGGGAAGATCATGAATAAAGCAAATAAACTAACTCTTTTTTTTGAATTTTGAATTTTTTTCTTTTTTAATTTTCGAAAGAAAGACTTATATAAAGAAGAAAGAAAATAATTTTTGATTACTATTTTTTGCAATTTCGAAAGAAAAACTTCTAAAGACGAAAGAAAATATTTTTGGATTTTGGACTTTTATTTTTGAATTTATGAAAGAAATACTTCTAAAGAGAAGAGAAAATATTTTTGAATCTTGTATTTTCTTTTGAATTTTCGAAAGAAGAATGAAAATGTTTTTGGGTTTTGAGAAAAATTAAAAGAAAATATTTTTGTATTGTTTTTTAAAATTTAGGGTCTAAAAGAAAGACTTTCTAAAGAAGGAAGTAAAGGAAAATAATTTTGGATTTTTTGAAAAATGTGGGCCGAAACCGATGAGGTTTGCCTACGTATCTCACATCCGGTAAGAATCAGACCCGCGTAGTTTGCCAGTTTTGACGGAACAGGGAAAACACGACTTTTGAAAACAATCACTTATTTTCTTTCTCTTTGTTTTTTTGAAAATTTCGGTAGAGTTTCGTATTTGGAGTACCTACCTCCCACTCTTATTTTTTTGGATTTTCTTTTTTCCTTTTTTTTTGATTTTCTTTCCCTATTCTAGCAGCCAATCAACATGCAAGTCGAAATAAACAAATACGCAAGTAGGACGTAAGATGCATCAGGATGGTCTTTTAATTTGGGTACACCTGTCCTAAACGGACTCAACCCCTGTGTTGTGGGCTCAAAGTTAAATGTACGTGATGCAAACAAAACATTTCTACTAGGGATCCGGCATGAGGCTATGTTATTCTAGGTTTGAACCCTGGGTGTATTGTTCTAGACCTGGCTTACCCGAGCGGACAGCTCGAGCCGAAGGGGGGCAGCGTACCAGGAATACAGAAGCTTCACCGGCTTTGCAACTTGTCCGAACCTCGTTCTAAAATTAGGATATGACTCTAACAGAAAGGAAGCCACACGAAGTGCACACTTCCCAGATGATTTAGAAGACTAAGAGAGAAGAGGGTTTCGTAACAATTTATATGCAGTTCAAACAATATCAAAGCGGTAAAAAGCGGCATTTAGCACATTAGGCTCAAACATGTAAAAATCAGATAATAAATAAAGCCAAGTATAACAATTATTCTAAGCTCGAATTCTGAACCCTGAACCAGAAGTTCTGAATTCTTATCCCCAATAGAGTTGCCAGAGCTGTCACACCTCCTTTTTACTACCCGAGAGGGGATATAAGGGAGATTTTTCAATTAAAGTAAAATTATTCGATATGGGATTATTTTTTTTCAGAGTCGCCACTTGGGATAATTTATTTAGTGTCCTAAGTCACTGATTTATTTTTAAAATCCCAAATCGAGGAAAATCGACTTTATTTAAAAGTCAGCGAAACCAGAAATTCTAGATAAGTAATTCTGTTAACCCGGGAGAAGGTGTTAGGCATTCTCGCGTTCCGTGGTTCGAGCGCGGTCGCTTAAACTATTAAAATTGGCCCAATTATCTAATTTACTATATGTTTTAAACCTATTGTGCATTTATAAACTTTTAAACCGCTTTTAATTATTTTAACCGCTTTAAGGATTTATGGAATTTATTTCTTGAACAAGTTACGATTGTCGTACACTTGCCGTTTTGGAACACACCGCAAATCACGCTACATGAAATGCACCCGCGATTCGCGACATATTTATTTTATAAGTATTCGAAGTTGTTATGATCGGGTCACATGAAATGCAGACCCGAATTTTGGGAAATTAAGCATCGTAACTATGTCACGAGAACCGTACCCATAATTACGATGGTTTATTAATTGCGCCTAAAGCATACTATGAGAGTTCAAATTATTGAAGCTATTTGAAGGTAATCCATGAGTTATGGACAGGAGGATAGTTGTAAGGGAAACGCATTAGTTGAAATAGGAAAATTTGAATTAGTTCAGTGAGTTGTGGGTTTAACAATGGAGCTTTCAATTTCAATATTTTAACAACTACATACTTACTTTGATATTATACAAAACATTTGAACAATTTATACTAACCTCACTAAATACCTCTAAGACATTTAGTTTGTGCAATAATAGAAATGGATATTTGGATGTTCTGTGCCAAGTGCCAGAGTAATGGGCCTGACTTACATATGAACCAATCTAGGCCCAATACAGAGGCCTAGAACATCCATAAATTTGCATAAATTTGCTTGCTCTAAGCCAGGCCTAGAACCAATCTAGTCCCAATACTTAAAGAAAGACGACAATTCCACATAAGGACATGACATAAATTTGCTTGCTCTAAACCTTCTAGTTAGAGGATTTTCCTCTAATTAAACTAAACTAAAAGACATAAAGAATCAGATCCCTCTTGATATAAAAAAAAAGTCAAGCATTTTATTGCTATTTTCAGCATGTTGATAACAAGCTTGAACACATATTAAGTAAGAGATGAAAGGAATACCTAAAGTGCAGAAATTGAAACCTGAGACGAGCCAAACAAAGCCAAGAAACGGCTAAACAGCTGAAAGCACAAGAAGATTTTGATTAATTCTGTTCGAAATGATGCAAGTACAAAGCCTTCGATTGCAGAAATTAATCCAGGAAATCAGCGGAAAATTCGAACAACAATCACGAACTCAAACACTCGAACGACGAACTCGATTTTGGCTCAATTGATCTCCATGTCGAAGGCTGATATCTAAAGGAATAGAAACTGGATTTTTTTCTGTGTTGTTCTCTGGATTCAAAGGAAAATAAAACTAGAAAATTAAATTGAAATCCTTTTTGGATTGTCCTTCAAACCCCTGAACTTCTTCTCCAAATTTTCCTAAAAATATTTGTCCGAAATTCCTTGAAACTAATAAGAATTTTTTTTTTGTGTTAACCAACCAGAACAAAAAAAATCAGTAAAGGGAAGGATAGAAATCAATAAAGGCTCTCTTCTTTTGATGCCATGGATCTTGTTGATTTTTCTTGATCTAATGTCGCTGCTTTTGAATGAAGAGAGGTGGGCTGGGGATTTTGGGAGTTGCCGTTTATTAGGGTTGTTCTATTTTTAATCTTAGCTAGGTCTAGAATTGAAAACCTGGGGTAGGGTTTTTATAATTGGGTATTTTATATGGAGGTAAGAAGGGATGATGGCCATTGGATTAGAAGGAAATAGATGGCTAGGATTAAATCTTGCCCTTGAATGGGCTAATGGGTTGGGAAGAATGGGTTAAGGGTAATTGGGTTGGACCATGTCTTTTGGGTTTGAATTTAGGCTAAAAAAGATCAAATAATACAATGTATCTATCAAAATGTAAAAATCACTCTAAATTAAAATAAACTAATATAAAACTAAATACTACGAGTGAAACTATTTTTTTTTTTGTATTTTCAAATATTATAATACTATAAATATAAATATACTAATTGACTTTAACCTAAAGATAAAAAATATTTTTTTAGTAATATTTTACTTTTTTGTGATAAAAATAAAGTAAAAGAGTCCACACTATTTATAATAGCGATACTAAACCTAAATTAAATATTTACACTAAAATGTGTAAAATCTTGGGGAGAGTCAAAAATTACATGTCTACAACACACTCTGTATTGTGATCTTTTCTGTTTCTTGCTACACTGTCTAGCCGGCTGAAAGCCAAGGCTAGACTATTGGACTCTACTTGTTCTCATCTTCCTGTTTGCCATCTCTCAATTGGTATGTCTCCACTTCTGCCCTCATTCAATATGCTATGTAATTAGACCTATATGCTTCATGTTTTAATCAACATGTCCATTTCTATGTAATTAGGCCTATGTACTCCCTGTTCATGGATCTTAACCAGCATGCCTACTTCCATGAAATTAGACCTATGTGGTTCTTATTTTCAGCATGTTTGCCTCTATGTAATTACACCTATATCTATTTGTTTCTCAACTAGCATGATTTCTGTCCTGTTTTTAAGTGTTCACCCCTAACAGGTTCTTGAATGATTCATGATTTTCTATGATCCTAACTTTGCTACCTTTCTGTATGATTGTCTGATCAGTATTTTGATCTCAGCATGCTGTTTTCTGATTAATATATGCCTATATGTTCACCTAGTGATAGCTCATAGATTAAGGCTGTGTGAAACCTTGTTCAAATTAATTGTTACTCTGTCCTGTCTGTTGTTTGATTGCTGGAGTTCATGGCTGAACTTCTTCTGCTAAATATGTGCAGCTTGTGGTTCTTGTAATCTGGTAATCTATTTCTATGCACTTCTGAAATCCAAACTATTTTTCTAAAACAAAGTTGTCTACTATTTTTATATATTATTTTCAATACCCACTCTTAGTTAAATAGGGTCCTGCCACCCCCAATGTGAGCACTGCTTAGGGTCCATGAGACTCCTCTGAACTCTGACACATTGGGACTGGTTTCCAATCCTTTATGAACTGCTTCTGAACATTTGATCCCTAGTATGAGCACTACCCTGGGTTCTCGAAGCCCTTGGGAACTCTGACACACTAGAGATTTAGGTTCTTGGTGCTTTTCCAATGGTTACTATGTATCTTTGAGCTTTAGAGCTGTTATGGTTTGAAGGCCTGGGTTATCCGGATGCATTGGGCCTGCTGTAGGCCTCCTATAGTTATATACTTTGTAATTTATTCATTTGCTTATGGTCTGTAATAATTATTTGTAATAACGATGGGGCAATAGTGAATTGGGGAAAACTGGGCCTAATTTAACGTTTGCATGAAAAAGGGGTAGAAAACCTGCTTTAGGTGTTCGTTTCTTTCAAATATTTTCACTAATATATATTGGATATCCTGCCTATAGGTTATTTATATTCCTTTAATGCATGCGGTAGATAACATGCCTATAGGATTTAATTTGTTCAACGTCCTGATCCATTTTAGATGTTATGCCTATAGGACCAAAATAATTCTGAATATCCTTTCAAGATTCATATTACTGCATTTAGATACCATGCTTATAAGGCTGCCAAATTAATTTTCTGCATTTAAATACATGGCTGTAAAGTTTCAAAATTAGTTCTGGATTTTCAAAATCACACCTATAAAGTTTTAAATCACTTTTGCACTTATATATCATGTTAATAGGAATTTTCAGAATCATTTTTGCATTTAGATACCATGTCTACAAGAAATTTCATAATTTAGGTATCATGTCAATAGGAAACTTCAGAATCATTTTTGCATTTAGAAACATGCCTATAAGGTCTTAAGATCAGTTATTCTACACTTAGATATCATGCCTGTATGGTCTAAAAGATAAAATCAACCTGCTAAAACCAGTAACCGTTTACAGCTCAAATACCCGGTTTATAAAATTATGTCCAGCTATCACTTAGGCAATCTTGTAGGTTAATTGGATTCTGGGTTTAAAATTGCTATTTTCCTATTACTTGAAACCTGCCCAGATCCAGGAAGTATGAAAATCAGTAGGCAAACTGATTAGGTATTTACTGCCCCTCCTTAATGAAATTGCTTCATATTTTGTGTACATCTAGATATCTTGCTATAGGACTTTAAATCATTTAAAAACTATTTTTAAGGCGTGCAATTGTTTGCTTATTTGTGGAGGTAAATATGAGCCCCTTAATTGCATCTTTGTGTGATAGTCCTATTTGACTTTTTGTTTATCGCTTAGTTTTCTCTTTTTAAAATAACATAAGTGAGTCTAGAACTTCCTTAAATAGAGGTCCTAAACACCTCCAGGGCCACATGCAAAGGATGGGTAATGCATGCATAAGGCACATACTGGGTAGAACGCTTAGGTAACAATAATTAAGGGGAGTGTAATCAGGTAGTAAAGGATATGATGACCTATGCGCTAATGCTATGTGTAGCACCCCAACTTGGGGACGATTACCAAGTATTACACAGAAGTGATCCTATAGGTTAAAAAACCTAGGACCCATTTACTCTTTGTTTTAAACGTATTATTTATTTGTTTATATTGCTTATAAGACTAATTCACTTAAATTGAGTTTGGCCGGGACCCACCGTTGTGGACCTCGAGGGGTGCCTAAACCTTTCCCTCAAGGTTATTTTGAGCCCTTACCCAATCTCTGGTAATGCAAACCGGTTTATGAGTTATTTGCTTTAGGTGCCCTAACGCACCTTAAATCCGTTAGGTGGCGACTCTTCAATTTCCGTACCCCTTCCCAAAAGGAAATGAGTTGTCCCAAAGAATGTCGAAACTCAGACTCCGCAAGGAAAAAGGGGGTGCGATAGCATGGCGACTCTGCTGGGCATATTTTAGACTCTTACCATAACGAACTTATTTTTGTGAATTAGTCTTAAGTATGCTCTATTATGTTAATATGTGCACCCTTTCCTTTTCCCCTTATTTGGATTTAGTTGCTTTTTTTAGCATTCATGATTTCCTTTATTACAAAAACTGACTTGTCTTCTTGTTTTCTTTCTTAACGTCTTTCAATTATTAAATACTGCTTTTATCATTTTTTACGTGCAAATACGTGACAACTTGCTATTTATTGTTGCATAAATCATGCTCAACATCATATTCCACTTGTGCATAATCAATCCTGTAGCAACACTTGATGAGTGTTTGCGCTCTTCCTATATATCACCCTTTTAAATTCGGAAAGGCGTATTTGCGGTAAAACTAGTCGATCAATGGTGCAGTCGACGGTTCCGTGCCTTTCCCCCTCAAGTTGTCCACTTGAGGGTACTAGTCTAGACCTCTCTAGAAACTTTACTCTGATTAATTGTACATGCATCATGGTCAAACCTAGCCGGGTTACTATGTTGTCTACATAATAACCCTTTAAGACAAGCCTCGTCCAAAAGTCCATCGGGTTTTCCATAATCCCAACGGACGCAACCACGATTGTGTGCATTAAATTTGGAGAAATAAGTGCCAATATGCTAATAATTGTTGTATAGATAGTCAGACCTGGAGGGGGAAAGGGCCTAACCATATTTGTTTTGCAGAAATGAGGCACGAAGTCCCCAGGTTCGGCATATTCTGTAACATACCACCATTGTTGCTAGATTGGTGGGAGGATCTTCCACCAAGTGATAAGAATCATGTGAAAAGGATCTTGGGAAACTTGCCTTCTTTATTAGGTCTCCAGCCAAACAACATGTTAATCGAAGCTACCACAATGTTCTGGGTCAAAGAAAGAACTGTGTTCCGCTTTGGAAACATAGAAATGACCCCTCTCTTGGAAGAAATAGGGGGATTTGTTGGGCTACCCTGGCATAGTCCTGGTTTGTTGGTGCTAGAAAATTGCTATACTAGGGGATTTCTGAAGATGATGGGATGAAAGAAGAATGATGACTTGGAGTGCCTGAAAAATTCCTAAATACCCTTCGACTTCCTCTATGAATGATACGGTCACAGCAGATCTTATCGTATCTTCGATGACGGATTCTCCATCACTTTCTTGGGTTGGATCCACCACATGGTTTTTGTGTTCATTGTCTGTTTCTTGGGTATATTAGTATTCCCGATCCAAGGGGATAGAATCCACACTAGATTGTCCATAGTAGCCAAAACCTTGATGGAGGGGATCAAAGGGCAGACATATACTATTGTCCCTATAATCATAGGAGACATATACCGGGCCTTGGAGTGCTGTCAGAAGGGGTACAAATACTTCGAAGGTTGCAATCTGCTGCTGCAAGTTTGGCTGTTAGAACATCTCCAAAAGGGTCAATACCGTCAAGAGTTTCCGCGAAGACCGTGGAACGATCACATAGCCTTCCATCATCCCAAGAAAATGACCTATATCCCAAACAAGTTTGCTCAACCAGAGGATGCTGTAGGATGGGTGCAGTTTTTCAACAATTTGACCGAGGACTAGGTTCAATGGATGTTCGAATGGTTCCCTATCGACGAGTTCATCATCAGATCTAGGGATGTTCCACACTTGGTATTGATCGGGTTAAGGGGCATATACCCTTATGCTCCCCTTAGGGTTATGAGACAGGTAGGCAAGAAGCAGGTCATACCGCGAATTGCTAAAATGAGTCATTTCATAGCCGATTTTTAGGGTGACACCATTCCATACAAAAGTGAAGCACAACACATGTGACACTTGAAGATTATCATAGAAAAGGATACCATCGAGCCAAATCGATATCATGCTAGTCATGTGTACTTCTACCTCTCATGGTTGGATGATAACATAGGGGGAATATTCGATCCAAGGGTTGGCCCAAGAAATAGGGTCATAGATGAAGTTGCCGAAACACAGGCAAAATATAACAAACTGCGCAAAAGGGTTCACGAGTCCGAGGCCGAGCACATGGAGCGACACAAGACCGACATGGAACAAATCAATGAATGGAGAGAGAGGGCTGTTAAGTCCAGCAAAAGTTTGGAATATCTAGAGTATAGTCTGATGGAATTAGAGGGGAAGATGAGGAAGAGAGTCACCGATTGCCAGAACGCTGAAGGAAGTGAAGGAGGACATTTAGCAAGGGCATACTTACTGTTGAACCTGGGCGAACTGGGGAATCTGATCGACAAGAGCATCCAGCCTGGAGAAGGTCCTTCTGGGACCAAGTAGATTAGGTTTATTTGCTTTTTCAAATGTAATAAGGCCAAGTGCCATTAGTGACTTATCTTATTTAGTGTCGTTTTAGATTCATCTATTTTTACATTAATAAAATGAGGCAATTATTGGCACTGAAATTCTCCAAATCTATTTTTCGCTAGGCCTACCTCGGGTAGAACGAGGCTCCCAAATTAGGATGCGGATTTACAATATGTGTTTAAATACTGCAAACTTTTCATAATCCTTAGTGACTTGTTTACCTTTTATTTTTCTTTATTTTTTATTATTCCCATCCCCTAAGGTTGGTTCACATATACTAGCATCATCAACATATCACACCAGATCTAGAGGCCCTCCACCTCCAAGTAATCCGAAAAGAAGAGGAAAAGCTAATATGGATGATTTGAGTGGTATCCGAAAAGAAAATGCTGAGAACATCGAAATTTCAAACGGTCGGAGTACTCCGGCCCAGAATGACTTGGTCTTACGATTAGAGCAGAAAATACTGGAGTTACAGGGAGAACTTGAGCAGGTTCATAACTTGGCAAACCTCTCCCTAACTCTAAACGTCCCAGATGTCAACCAACAAAATGTTCAAAACCCAGCACCTCCTCAAAATACGCCAAACCAACGTCCACAAAATCCTCCCACACCCTATTAGTACACCACACCAACACAAAACCCAAATCCTCTACCGGTACCAACTCCTTCACAACACCATCATCAACCAACCCAGTACCTACAAACCACTACCTATCACACTATTTAGAACACACCGCAACCTATTCCCGATCTTCAAAACTCGACCAACGATCACCACTACACCTAAATCCCTGGTACCCACCAAAACAACCCCATGTACGTGGAAACCGTACCTCATTCCACTCAACCAATCTCTTATACACCAGAATCCACTAAGAAGGACCTACTTATCAAGAACATGGCCGAGGAGCTCAAGAAGGTGACAAGTCGAGTTTAGGGTTTTGAAGGAGGCAAAGGGATAGAAAGTCTAAACTACGAGGATTTATGCATACAACCAGATGTGGAACTATCGGAGGGTTACAAATCTCCTAAGTTCGAAATGTTTGATGGAAAGGGTGATCCCAAGGTTCACTTGAGAACTTATTATGACAAGCTCGTGGGGGTCGAAAAATATGAAAGCATCCAAATGAAGCTCTTCATGAGAAGTCTTACCAGAGACGCCTTGTCCTGGTACATAAGCCAGAACCCTAAGAAGTGGGCCAATTGGGTGAGCATGGCATCATAATCTATGGACCGGTTCAGGTTTAATACAGAAAATGCACCAGATGTCTTCTATATCCATAACTTAAAGAAGAAGCCAACTGAGACTTTCCGCGAGTATGCTACTCGGTGGAGGTCTGAAGCAGCCAAGGTCAGACCAGCATTAGAAGAGGAATAGATGAACAAGTTCTTTGTCAAGGCACAGGACCCACAATATTATGAAAGGCTAATGGTCATTGAGAATCACAAGTTCTTCGACATCATCAAACTCGGAGAAAGGATTGAAGAAGGTATTAAAAGCGGGATAGTGACAAATTTTGAGGCACTGCAGGCCACAAACAAAGTATTTCAATCAGGTGGCATATCAAAGAAGAAAGAAGTGGGGGCAGTAATGGTGGACCAAGGCATCTCCGCTCATATACCAAACACCTCCACCCACATACCAAATACCTCCACCTACATACCAACCCTCACCTCCCAGATATTCTTAACCCGCCACCGCCTATCACACTTATAACACCTAGCCAACCTACTATCATTCACCTCCAACTTGTCCAAATTACCAGAAAATCCGACCTAATTTTGATCGCAAACCACCCAGATAATACACTGCCATTGCTGAACCTATCGACCAACTGTACGAAAGGTTGAGAACTGCCGGTTATGTCACCCCTATTCCCACTGTGGCAATAGAGAATTCATCTCAATGGATCAACTCGAGTAAAACCTGTGCATATCATTCTGGTATGCAGGGGCACACCACTGACGAATGCCGAACACTGAAAGATAAGATTCAGACGTTGATTGATAACAAGGTCATACAGGCGAAGGAAGTGGCACCCAATATCCGCAACAATCCTCTTCCATATCATAGGGGCGAAGGGGTCAACACGATACAAACTGATGAGGAGTAGGATCCCGAGGGATCAATTGGAATTATCAAAGAGGGCGACGATCCTAAGAAGCCCCCAGTCACACTCAATCCTATTGTGGTCCAGGTACAACCACTAGTTGAGGTTGAGGTAACCGCATCAGTTCCATTTGAGGTAGAAGTAACACCACCTGCAGCCACACTTGTTCCATTTAAGGTAGAAGTGGCCACACCTTTGATGAAGCTAGGCGAAAGGGAAAAACAAAGATGGAAGAATCTGGTGCCGCATAGGGAATGACCAGAACTGGGGGGGATCTATACACCCGAATATTGGGAGGATCAAGCAAGGAGGCTGCTACTAAACAACCTTTTATTGAAACTAGACTGGATGATCTTTGAAGGAAAGTACATGCGAGGGAATACTCTATTATCGATCATTTAAACAAGACCCCGCCCAGATATCCATGCTATCACTATTGCAAAATTCAGAGGCGCATAAGAATGCTCTGATGAAGGTGTTAAATGAAGCTTATGCATCCAACAATATCACCTGTGGAGAAATGGCCATCATGGTAGGGCAAGTGCTGGAGAGTCATAAGATCACCTTCCACGAGGATGAATTACCGCCTGAAGGATTAAGTCACAACCAGGCACTACATATCACGGTACAGTTTGAAGACAAATTCATTGCCAAGGTCCTTATATATGGGGGTTCAAGCCTCAACATTTGTCCATTGACTACTCTGAAAAGATCGAGCAAAGATTACCACGAAATACGGGCCGAAAGATGAAAGTGAAAGCCTTTGATGGGTCTTAGAGGGCCAAAATTGGGGAGATTAACCTTTGTCTGCAGATGGGACCAGCTTGGTTCGATGTTGAATTCCAAGTGCTAGACATATCAGCTACATACAATCTTCTATCAGGCTAACCTTGGATACATGCCACTGGGGCCGTGGCTTCTATAGTACACTAGGTCATGAAGCTCGAATGGAACCATCAGGAGGTAATCATTCACGAAGATGGAAGTAATCCTATTTACACTAGTCAAACTATCTCGGTTATCGAGAATAGAAGTAGGTTGGGTGAAGAAACTTATCGCCACATTGAACATGTCAACGCAATTGAGAAGGACAAGTGGTGGAGCAACAAAATAAAAAGCATACTGGCATGGTCTGGGTATGAACACGACAAAGGGCTTGGGAAAGATCTCCAGGGCATTACCAAGCCGATATAGTTGAAACGTCATGGCATAACTTTCGAGCTGGGATATCCATACACCTGACAAGAATATAATGATTGGTTGCCACCATGGCATGGTCCTTATTACCCTCTCGAGCAGCCGTACCACACCTACATCAGATTTTCACCAGGCCGATACAATATAGAGATCTACGGAGGAAGAAGCATTGGCTGGGTTGAGGAACCTATTCCTGGACGACGAGAATATGGATTGCAATGTGATAATTAAGGAGGAGGAGGAAGAAGGCCTCACCATTCGGACTGTGGAGAAGGGAGCTGTTCTCAAGAATTGGACTACCACACCATCCCGGGCTCGCTGAGTCCCTGGGTAGCTTGGCATTTAGCCTGATTTTTTTTATATATAGCCACGCTAGGCATTTCAGATGTTTTCAGCAATTTTGTTTTAAAGATGCATTTTGTTTCAAAATAATTGCTCGAGTCACCGAGCCGTACTTGTTTTGGATATTTTCAAAATTGATCAATGCATTGCTATTTATTATTCATTACTATCTTTCACATTTTTCTTTTACAACGTTATTATTACTTTTCCTAATGAACTGGTGACTGTGACATGTAAAGAGACAACGCAACATAAGGATAGTGACTCAGAAGAAGAAGATGAAATACCTGAGGAAGTTGTCATAGAGGTTGAGAACTTTGAGAAAAAACCTAAGTCTAATCTAGACGAGACTGAAGCAATCAATTTGGTAGATGCCAAAACCGTCAAGAAGACTCGCATAAGCATTCACTTATCACCGTCAGAGAAGGAAGAGTATATTCGTTTCCTGAAGGAATATGAGGATATATTTGCATGGTCATATGATGACATGACCGGCCTGAGCACATCCATAGTGGCTCATAAGCTGCCTACCAATCCGATGTGTCTGTCGGTAAAGAAGAAACTCAGAAAGTTCAAACCAGATATGAGCCTGCAAATCAAGGAGGAAGTTACTAAGGAGATCAAAGTCAAAGTCCTCTGGTTAGCCAACATTGTACCCGTTCCGAAGAAAGATGGGAAAGTCAGGGTGTGTGTTGACTATCCGCTGCCAATATATACATATCCTGATCGACAATTACGCCAAGCATGAACTCCAATCCTTTGTAGATTGCTTCGCAGGTTATCACCAGATCTGGATGGATGAAGAAAACGTAGTGAAAACAACCTTCATCATACTGTGAGGAGTGTACTGCTACAAAATGATACAATTCGGTCTAAAGAATGCGGGAACAACTTACATAAGAGCCATGAAAACCATCTTCCATGATATGATATACAAGAAAATAGAGGTGTATGTTGACGATGTCATCATCAAATTCAAGAAGGCTGCAGATCACATAGCAGATTTGAGGAAGTTCTGTGACAGACTAAGGAGGTATAATTTAAAGCTGAGCCCCGCAAAATGTGCATTCAGGGTTCCTGCAGGAAAGTTGTTGGGATTCATTGTCAGCCACCGAGGAATCGAGTTGGACCCGTCCAAAGTTAAGGCTATTCAAGAATTACCACCACCAAAGAGCAAAAGGATGTGATGAGCTTCCTAGGACGTCTCAACTACATCAATCGCTTTATAGCATAGTCCATAATTATATGTGAACCCATCTTCAAAATGTTGAGGAAAAATGCTGAAACTAGTTGGACCGAGGATTGTCAGAAAGCTTTTGACAAAATCAAGGAATACCTGTCTACACCGCCAGTCCTGGTCCTACCAGAACCTAGAACACCTTTGCTACTCTATCTATCTGTATTAGATGGGGCTTTCAGATGTGTTTTGAGACAACATGATGAGACAAGAAGAAAGGAGCAGGTCATATACTACTTGAGTAAGAAGTTTAATCCTTATGAAGCACGATACTCTCTGATGGAATGTACCTGCTGCGCTTTGACTAGAAGCTAAGACACTACTTCTGCGCCTATATGACATACCTCATGTCGAGAATGAATCCCTTGAAGTATATCTTTCAGAAGCCCATGCCCACTGGCAAGCTGGCTAAATGGCAAATCTTATTGAGTGAATTCAACATTGCCTATGTAACTCAGAAGGCAGTCAAAGGGCAAGCATTGGCAGGCCATCTTGCTGAAAATCCTATGGGAGGAGAATACGAACCACTAAAAACGTATTTTCCTGATTAGGACGTATCATTCATAGGAGAGGACATTTCTGAAGCCTACGACGATTGGAGAATGTTCTTTGACGGAGCTGCTAATTTCAAGGGAGTGGGCATTGGAGCAATTTTGGTATCAAAAATAGGTCAACATTACTCGGTGTCTGCAAAACTTAGGTTTTCGTGCACCAACAATATGGCAGAATATGAAGCTTGCATCATGGGGCTCAATTTGGCCATTGATATGAATATACAAGAGTTGTTGGTACTCGATGATTCAGATCTTCTTGTACATCAGTTTCAAGGAGAATGGGCTACGAAGAACATGAAGATACTACCATACTTGTATCATGTGCAGGAATTGATGAAAAGATTCACAAAGATAGAATTCAAACACGTACCCATAATTCAAAATGAGTTTGCAGACGCACTGACCACTTTGTCATCAATGATATAACATCCAGATAAGAATTTCATTGATCCTATCCTGGTGAGGATCCACAATCAACCAGCTTAATGTGCTCATGTTGAAGAGGAAACAGATGGAAAACCTTGGTTCCATGACATTAAGGAATATTTGGAGAGAGGAGAATATCTAGAGCAGGAAAACGATACTAAAAAATGCACTATGCGGAGGATGTCCAATCACTTCTTCCAAAGCGGAGGGACCATATATAGAAGAACTCCTGATCTGGGACTGTTACGGTGTGTTGACGCAAATGAGGCTTCCAGATTGCTTGAGGAGATACATGCCGGAACTTGCGGACCACATATGAATGGTTTTGTTCTAGCCAAGAAGATACTCGGAGCTGGATATTTTTGGATGACCATGGAAACGGATTGCATCCGGTACATCCAGAAATGCCACCAATTCCAGGTACATGCAGACATGATAAGGGTACCACCAAATGAGCTCAATGAAACAAGTGCACCTTGGCCTTTTGCTGCCTGAGGAATGGACGTCATTGGTCCAATCGAGCCCACCGCTTCTAACGGGCACCGGTTCATTTTAGTGGCTCTCAACTATTTCACAAAATGGGTAGAAGTCGCATCTTACAAAGTTGTAACCAAGAAAGTCATCGCAGATTTTGTCAAAGATCGTATTGTTTGGCAATTCGGGGTTCTTGAGTCCATTATCACTGATAATGACGCCAATCTCAACAGTAACCTGATGAAAGCCATGTGTGAAACCTTCAAAATCAAGCACAAAAACTCTACAACATACAGGCCTTAATTGAATGGAGTTGTAGAAGCTGCCAACAAAAAACATCAAGAAAATACTAAGGAAGATGTTAGAAAATCACAAACAATGGCACGAGAAGTTAACCTTTGCCCTATTGGGGTACCGCACTACGGTCCGCACATCAACTGGGGCAACCCCCTATTTACTGGTTTATGGTACCAAAGCTGTCATTCCAACCGATGTAGAAATTTCCTCTTTAAGGATCATACAGGAAGCCGAACTCAGTGATGCAGAATGGATAAAGAGCCGCTATGAGCAACTGGACCTTATAAACGAAAAAAGAATGAACGCAGTATGCCATGGTCAGCTTTATCAGAACAGGATGTCCAGAGCTTTCAACAAAAGGTTCAAACCAAGACAATTCGCACCGGGATAGTTGGTGTTGAAGAAAATCTTCCCGCATCAAGATAAAGCCAAAGGGAAATTCTCTCCCAACTAGCAAGATCCTTACATGGTTCACCGGGTGCTAACAAGAGGAGCGCTCATACTTGCAGAAATGGATGGAGAATTTGGCCAAAACCAATCAATTCAGACACAGTTAAGAGATACTATGTTTAGATTGTTTACATTCCTTCATATGATGTAACTGAACTACGCTTAACCTGATTCCCATTTAAGAGGGGATACGTAGGCAGCCCTGTGGGTTCAGTCATATCTTAATAAGACTTTCATTTCCCCCAGAACTAGAAACTGGGGCAGAATTTTGAGGAGGACCCTCAAAATTCCGAAGCAAGTCTAGCCAACGCCATCATATGTCAAACAGTCAGAAATCGGTTAACTAGGGCAGAATTTTGAGAAGGATTCTCAAAATTTTGGAGCAGATCCGACAGATTTTGTCTCACGCAAAAAAGTCGAAGGATCATTTACCAAACTGGGGCAGAATTTTGAGGAGGACCCTCAAATTCTAGTGCAAGGAAGCCGCAATGCCTCTAAAGTGTTACAGTCATTAGTTCATCTAATTTACTTGATATTATATACCACTATATTTTCTAAATTACTCTATTTCGTCAATAAGTACGTATTTTTGAAAACTTCATTTCTATGGAAGCTAGGTGTTACCCACGGGATCTCGAACAGGGTTCCCAAAGCAGAACAAAGCGGAGCAAGAAGACAAGAGCACGAACCAACCTCCCCGTACAAAAACTCACGATTTTTCTTTGGATGTAGACGTGGTGAACATAATAGGAGTATTCACAAATATACACATATGAAAGTCACTATCAATCAAGCCGCCAGGTGCAAATATATCTCCAGCTACGAAATATTCTACTCCTATTTGCTACTTGTTCACTAAATAAGGCTAAGCATTGCCTGTTGATACCCAATTTTTTCCATATATTTTTAAATATGCATAAACGTCTTCAAAATAATATATATATGCATATATAAACATGCACAAGGTTTTTATAATTTTTTCCGTAATTTCAAGGATTTAAATTGATTTATTTTCTTCCCTTTTATTCATAAAATTCCCAATAATTATTTTCTAAATTATTGTTATGATGATTTATTTATTTAATCTCTATACTTATGCCAAAATTTGGTGAATATATTTTTTAATGTATTTTTACAATTGCATTTGGTACTTTTTCAAGTTAAATTGCATATAATTGCAATATTAACCCATTTAAAGTATAGTTACATTTTATATGCGTAAAATTGGTCCCTATATTTTTAATATGATAATTGCATATTTTTAATCATTTTGTCACATTAATTTATTTTCCAAAAATTGCTTATTATTTATTATAAATTAAAATAGGGAAAAGTGACTATTTAAATTATAGCCAGATTTGGCTTTCAATTGTAACCCAAATTGAACCCACTCCCCAGCCCAATTTCACACCCAATTAACTCGACCCAGACCCTATATACACCTACCCAAACTCGGAACCCATCTACCCGGTCAAATCCTGACCGTTGATCTTCCACACAACCCCTTTCCTTTTTTAATTCAGAAGACCACCTAACCCTACCTCATTTCCAAACCCCCGCCGCCTTTGAATCCTCTGGTCTCCTCTCTTCTCTCAACCTAACCCTAATCCATCTTCAATCGCCGCCTCCTTCTCCGGTCCTCTCCGGTGACCACCTTTCAACCCCAAGCCTCCAATGGTTCCTCCATCACCTTGCTCATTATCTCTGAGGTCTTCAAGGGCCCTAGGCCACGCTGACTTGTGTCTAGGGTTGCTGTTTTGGCTGTTCATGGCTTCTCCGGTGTGATTTTGAGCAAAATCACACTATATTGGTTGCGATCTTTGAAGTTCTAAACAGGTTCTTCCATTTCTATTTGGGTTTCTTCTGAAACCCCAATTTTTGTTTACACCTCCTAGATCTGAGCTATTTTTAAACGATTCAAATCTGCTCCTTTTATGTTTTACATTGTTCTTGAACTTCTCTTGCAAAAATCAGCGATTTCAAGTTATTTTACTTTCTTTTAAATTTTTTTTTTTTGGAATTTCTTCTATACTTTGTTTAAATCGATTCTTCATGTTTTAACTTCTATTCTCTGCATATCTCGAACGATTCTATGTTTTTACTCCTTTTTCAACTCGTCTATGTTGAATACCCTAATTTTGTAGCCTCAACCTGGGGTTTCTGAGTTTTGTTTTGATAATATGTTCAGTAATCTGTATGTTTCTATGATTCTGTGATTCTTTGCCCTGCGTTTGTTTGTTATGGTTCTTAGTTATGGTTATCCATGCCTATTGTGTGATTTTGCCTATTCGGTTCACCAATGTTTCTGATTCTTCACCTCTTCTACCTATATCATGCTTAGCTTACTAATTCGGACCATGCTCTACATGAATCCCTAATTTTATGTGTGATTCTTGTCCTACTCGACCTCTTAGGGTTCTAATTTATCCTACCATGGGTTTGTCCTTATAGAGTGGTGCTAAATCATTGTTACCTCCTATTCTTGCATCCCTGAATCTTTGTGATTGATCTTTCATGATTATTTTACTGATTTTTACCTTGTAAAACGTTTTTCTGACCTTATTCGATGGTCAATTATGCTGTTAATTGATTGCTAAAGTCTCTCATTGACTTATGTGTGTTGAACCTGGCCTCTATTACATATTGTATTCTTGGACTATGCAGAAAATATTTCTTTGATTGACATGTCCAGCCTTACAAGCTTTCTTTCCTTATTTGGCATATGTCTATTACGGTTCAAAGTCAACTCCTCAATTAAAGGGGACTTACCTTGATTTCCTGACTGATTGATCTCAAGTTCCTTAATTACTAATGGGCTGTGATTTTTTTTACCTTATTTAGTACCTGCTTTCAAACTATATATATGCTTTCTCATTAACACATAGAAGACACGAACACTTGGTTCGAAACTATCTCTCATACTTAAAAATTTATGCTCTCTCTCTTGTGCTACTTGCTACTGCTCTAAGTTAGCCGGCTATAAGCCAAGGCTAACCATTTGTGTTCTCTTATTCTTTCATTCTGCTCACTATCCTCTTTACTGTTATGTCCTAGTTTCAATTCAAAGTTCCAACAACAATATGATTCTCTTATTGTTTCAGTTCATCTTGTTTCTGGTTTGCTTCTATTTGTGGTTTTGTTGTGAAACTTGTAGCTGAGGGTTACATTGTTATCATGTTGTCATGTCTTCCCCTCCCCTTGAGATCAGTGTGTTTCCCCTTCTGTTTGTTTATGAGCATGTCTACACTAATTATCTTTTACTTGCTATATGTTTACCACCATAGATCTCCCAAATCCCTACCCCCTTGCATGTGGATCTTGTTCTTTATGTCTGATTCTATGGCTATGTCTAGCTAGCTGCTTCTGGGCATGACTATGCTAATTCCTAGGTCTTTGCTTAACTATGTGTGTCCTATGTATTTTCAAACCCCCTTTATCCTTGTTTGTGACTACCAAACCTGCCTTGATGCTATGACTTCTGGCTGTGTATGAACCTATCCTAAGGTGTTTGGACTTTGTTAACTACTCCAATCTCTTTTTCAAACAATATCTGTTGCTTTACTATAAAAAAAAGACTTGCGTTAAATACAGTTTCTTACTAAAACCATTCAACTTGTGTCCATCACTTTTCACTATTCAATAAGTTCTGCCCCCTCTAGTATGTGTACTACCTTAGGAACCTTTTGATAACCCTCTGAACTCTGGCATATTGAGGTTGGCCTTTCCACACTGCACTTGTCCATTCCACTAAGAGCCCGGTTAGAGAATTATCGTCCTCAAGTCTAGGTGTAAGCACTGTTCGGGATCAATGAGATCCTTAGGGAACTTTGATGCACCTAGACTCTAATTTGTCTATGGAACTAAGGCATATGAGGCCATTGGAGGGTTTGAGAAATATGGTCCTGATTGAAGGCTCCCTATAGAATAGCTTCTTGGTTTTCTATTTTTACTTATGTATTGGCCTGTAATAATTTGTAAACAGATATTGGGGTATTTAGTGAAAAGGGTGGGTAGATACATGTTTTATGGGATAATTCGGGTAGAAATCATGCTTATAGGAATTTGCTTTTAAATCTGTCTGCTCCACTAAGTAGAAATCACGCTCCTAGGACTTCATGTTTAAATTTGATTGTTTTCCAATAGAAATCATGCTCTTAGGACTTCCTGCTTAAATTCGAGTGCCTCATCAAGTAGAAACCATGTCTATAAGGTTTTGTATTCTGTCATGTTTAGAAACCATGCTTATAGGTTCCAAACAATCATGTCTTAAAATCAGTTTAATAATAGATAATAGGACCTGATCCAAATTAAGTTACAACGAGTATTTATGTATGTTTCCATACCTGCAAATCGTTAAAATCAGTGTTATGCTTAGATATCATGCCTATAGGGAGCCCTACTCGCAATTCTGCCTGTTAATCTAATTTAGTCTAATAAATCGATTTATCAAGCCTAGTTTATTTTCTGAATTGGTTCTATTAAGTATTAAGTATTTCCTGAAACGAGTTCTTTCAAACTGCCTCAATCTCATTAGATATCTTGCCTATAGGTATTAAAGGAATCTATTTCAAAACCTGCTTTGTTTCTGTAGTAATATAGACATCAGTATTTTGCATATAGGGAAGCCTTTAGGGCATTTTCAAAACTGCATCTTTGAAACTGTCTTTATTGTTTAATGTTTTCTGATCCTAACAGGCTTTAAAAAAGTCCATAGGCAACTGCTAGGGTATAACTTCTAAGTCTAAAAGAGGTTGTTTGTCCTTTGCATATTCACTTAGATATCCTTTTTTAGGACATTGTCTAAAGAACTTAACTGTGCTTGAGTCGTGATACTTATGTATTCGTTTGAGGAGGAAATTCTGAGACTCTAATTGCTCCCTTTATGTGTTGAAAGTCCTAAGTGTTTTTTATTGTCGCCTTAGAATTGTCGCCTTTTAAAAACTTAGGGGTACGGTTAGAACGACTTATAGGTAGAGGTCTTAACTCCCTTCAGGACCATTAAGAAGGGACGAGTAGTAGCACATAATAGAAATCGTTGACCAAACACTCGCTTTGCATGACCAATAAGGGGATGGGAAGGGTAGATATGGGATATGATGACTACGTGCTAATGTCACGTGTAGCCCCTAATTGAGGAGTGTTTACTGAACATTGTGTGGGGTGATCCTATAGGATAACCAACCTAGGACCCCCCTTACCAAATTCCTTCTTTAAACCTTTGTTTTACAACTTGTCCAAAACCTTTATCTCGCTACTTGAATTATCCTAACATGCTTCACTTACAACTTATTTGATTCAACTGTTTACTTGTAACAGACTAATTTGTGAATATAAGTTCGTCTGGGACCCACAGTTGTGGACCAAGAGGGGTGCCTAACACCTTCCCCTCTAGGTTACTTCAAACCCTTACCCTATTCTCTGGTAATGCAAACCAACCCAAGAGTTTATCGCTCTAGGTGCCCTAACGCACCATAATCTGTTAGGTGGCGACTATTCAAAACACCACCACCACCACCAACAACAACAAACCAGTATAATCCCACACGTGGGGTCTGGGGAGGGTAATATGTACGCAGACCTTACCCCTACCCCGAAGGGTAGAGAGGCTATTTCCAGGAGACTCTTGGCTAAAAAAAAAACAACAGAAGCCGATATATTAGTACCACAAAAATGCATAATAAAATAACAGCGATACCATAGATATGAAATACAGAATATGAAATACGAAAAAGATGGCTGGTATAGTAAAACTAGCAGGTAAAGCCCAGCATCAATAGACGACCAATGACCTTCTTAGTCTAACTCCTAACTAGCTAGTCTCACTCTATTGTGCTGTAGAAATATTCACAACTCTTCCCTAACCTACAACCTTAATACTCGACCTCCATAATTCCCTGTCAAGGGCCATGTCCTCAGTAATCCTAAGTCGCGCCATGTCCTGTCTGATCACCTCTCCCCAATACTTCTTAGGTCGTCCTCTACCTCTCCGCATGCCTACTACAGCCAGTCGCTCACACCTCCTCACCGGTGCATCAGTGCTCCTCCTCTGAATGTGCCTGAACCATCTGAGTCTTGCTTCCCGCATCTTGTCCTCTATGGGGGCCACACCCACCTTCTCTCGAATATCTTCATTCCTAATCTTATCCATTCTTGTATGCCCGCACATCCACCTCAACATCCTCATCTCCGCTACTTTCATCTTCTGGATGTGTGAGTTCTTTACCGGCCAACATTCAGTTCCATATAACATGGCAGGCCTAACCACTGCTCTATAAAACTTACCTTTTAGTAACGGTGGCACTTTCTTGTCACACAAGACTCCCGACGCTAACCTCCACTTCATCCACCCCACCCCTATACGGTGTGTGACATCCTCGTCAATCTCCCCGATCCCCTGAATAACCGATCCAAGGTACTTGAAACTACCCCTCTTGGGAATGACTTGAGAGTCAAGCCTCACTTCAACTCCCGCTTCCGTCGGCTCAACTCCAAATTTGCACTCGAGGTATTCCGTCTTCGTCCTGCTCAACTTGAAACCTTTAGACTCAAGAGCATGTCTCCAAATCTCTAGCCTCTCGTTGACGCCGCCTCGTGTCTCGTCAATTAGAATAATGTCATCAGCAAATAGCATGCACCATGGCACCTCCCCTTGAATATGATGAGTCAGTGCATCCATCACCAGGGAAAATAGGAATGGGCTGAGCGCAGACCCTTGGTGCAACCCCATAATAACTGGAAAATGTTCAGAGTCGCCTCCTACTGTCCTAACCCGAGTCTTAGCTCCATCATACATGTCTTTAATCACCCTAATATAGTCAATCGGGACCCCTTTATCCTCTAAGCAGCTCCATAAGACCTCCCTAGGAACCTTATCGTACGCTTTCTCCAAATCAATAAACACCATGTGAAGATCCTTCTTCCTATCCCTGTACTGTTCCACCATCCTCCTAATAAGGTGGATAGCTTCTGTGGTAGATCGTCCCGGCATGAACCCGAACTGGTTGTCTGAAATAGACACCGTCCTTCGCACTCTCATTTCTACCACTCTCTCCCAAACTTTCATGGTATGACTTAGTAATTTGATGCCCCTATAGTTGTTACAGCTCTGGACATCACCTTTGTTCTTATAAAACAGGACCATTGTACTCCACCTTCACTCTTCCGGCATCCTATTAGTCTTGAATATAACACTAAACAATGCAGTAAGCCATTCTAAGCCTGCTCTACCCACACACCTCCACATCAACCGGGATTTCGTCTGGCCCGGTAGCTCTGCCCTTTCTCATCTTACGCATTACCTCCATGACTTCATCGATCTCAATGTCCCTACAATTACTTAATTCATGGTGACTGTCGGCATTCCTCGATTCCCCAGGTCTAATATCTTGATCTCCTTCTTCACTTAGAAGTTTATGAAAGTAGGTCTGCCACCTTCTCTTAATCTGGTCATCTCCCGTCAAAACTTTGCCGTCGTCATCTTTTATGCACCTCACCTGGTCTAGATCTCGAGTTATCCTCTCTCTCGCCTTAGCGAGTCGGAATAACTTCTTCTCCCTGCCTTTGTTCCTTAGTTCCTCATACAGACGAGCAAAAGCTGTCGTCTTAGCCTCCGTCACTGCCATCTTTGCCTCCTTCCTAGCTACCTTATACCTTTGACTGTTCTCTCTCTTCTCCTCCTCGTTAGTGCCCCTACTAACCGCAGGTAAGCCGCCTTCTTCACTTTCACTTTACTTTGGACAATTCCCAAAAGGAAAGGAGTCATTACACCCCATGAATGTCGAAACCCGGACTCTCCCCATAAAAAAAGGGGGGGAAAGGGGGAGTGACATTGCCTTCTCTCTACATGAGGCTAAGCCCTGCCTCCACATTTTCATAAGGCTAAGCATTACCTTCTCTTTGCGTGAGACTAAGCCCTGTCTCAAACCTTGCATGAGGCTAAGCCCTGCCTCCACGTTTGCATAAGGCTAAGCATTATCTTCTCTTTGCATGAGACTAAACCTTTTCTCAAAACCTTGCATGAGGCTAAGCCCTGCCTCCACATTTGCATAAGGCTAAGCATTGCCTTTTCTTTGCATGAAACTAAGCCATGTCTCAAACCTTGCATGAGTCTAAGCCCTGCCTCCACATTTGCATAAGGCTAAACACTGCCTTCTCTTTGCATGAGACTAAGCCCTGTCTCCAATCTTGCATGAGGCTAAGCCCTGCCTCTACATTTGCATAAGGCTAAGCACTGCCTTCTCTTTGCATAAGCATGCCTTGTCTTAAACCTTGCATGAGGCTAGGCCCTGCCTCCACATGTGCATAAGGCTAAGCACTGCCTTCTCTTTGTATGAGACTAAGCCCTGTCTCTAAGTGCATGAGGCTAAACCCTGCCTCTATATTTGCATAAGGCTGAGCACTGCCTTCTCGTGAGATTAAGCTTGGTTACCCTCTGCATAATTGTTGCTCTATTCTAAAACTTTGCATTATCTTCTTCTCTTGGGGATAAGCTCTGCCCCCAAACTCTGCACAAGACTATGCTTTGTCTTATTGTTACCTCTGACATCACATCACTGCATTTCATGGGCTGATGTATAGCCAATTCGTCCAAAGTCATCATAGTCCAAAGGCATCATCCTCATAGCCTGAAGACACCGTGTCATGGCATGAGGATCCCTCAATACTACGCATCATTATTCAAAGACGTCATGGTTTGGAATCACCATTTTCATGGCCCGAGAACATCATTTCATGGCCTGCAAATCTCTTATCTCATGATCCATGGCCCGGGACATCATGGTCTAAGGACGTCATCTTCACTGTCCAAAGACAACTTTCATTGTCCAAAGGGAATTTGCATCATATTTAAATTTTTGCAATACTCTATATACTCGCATGCATTGTGTTTTAAGTTTTGCAAGTAATTCAGGAAGTAACCGTTCTTCAAACAAGAGCAACCTTCGCTCCGGTTTCTATTCATACCCTTCCGATTTCTATTTGTGCCTTACCATTATTTCAAACGTAATCGACTCCCATCAATTTCCCACCTTTACTCTGTGACCATTCATATATCTACCCTATAACATCCGTTACACTCCAGACTCATAATCATAACTCCATCCGATATTACCCTTCACAAAAAACCTTTTCTGAAACTTGCCACCATTCCTATAACAAATCCATCGACTTCATTCACCGTTGGGTCCAGAACTACATATGGCCTGATTCCTGTAAAACCAGGAATATGTAGGCAGCTCAAAGACCAGGGTTCGACCTCTATTTTTTAAAACATCCCATTCGGTCAAAATCGGTTATCATTTCTTTACCCGAAAACTTTTTCATCCTTCCCGGGTCAAGAGGGGCAGCTGTTGATACCCAATTTTTTCCCTCATATATTTCAAAATGCATATATACTTTCAAAATAGTGCATGAGCGTAAACTAGTATTTTTCCATAATTTTTTGTATTTTTTAAAAGGATTTTAATTAATTTAATCTAGCATTTTATTATATAAGTAATTACTAATTGCATCACAAATAATTTTATAATAATTTTATTTTCTTAATTTTATCATTTATATTTATACTGAGCCTTGATTATTTCACAAATAGGCACATATACATGTTAGGGTTATAATTGCAATAACTTTGCAATAATAGCCCATGTGTGCATAATTACCTTATTTCATAAGAAAATAATCTTTTATAGTTTATAATGATAAATAATTATTTTAAATCATCTTCATGCATAAAAATCATTTTTATCATTTAATTAGCTATTTTTACAAATTATTTTATTAATAAATTGGGTATTTAACAAATAGCCCATTTAATTCGGTTTAAATTCGGACCCCCAACCTAATTCAAATTAAACCTTAGCCCAATCCGCCCCAACCCAAATTGAATATTGCCTACCCGACCCAGAACCTCCTCTAATCGTTGACGTTGATCTCTGAGATCAACGGTCCACGTTATCCCTTTCCTTTTTTATTTCAACGACCCCAAACCCTACCCATTCTCTCCAATTGCGCCGCCTCTGAATCCTCTCCTCCTCTCTTCTTTCTCAGACAAAACCCTAACCCTAGTTGTCGTCACCGAAAAACTACCCGTTCCATGGGGTTCCTCTGTGATTTCAGGCCCCTGCCGGCCTCTTACCTCTTCTGGTTGTTCGATTACGTTGATTTATGAAAAATTCTCGAAGAGATCCAACTCAAATTTGTTCAAAACCATTTATGAATCTACCTATGGTCATCTCCGTTTGTGAGTATTATTATCTTCATGTTTATGGCTCGAATCTATGGTTCCAAACCAGATTTTCTTTCATCTCTGTCATTCTTTTAAAACCCTAATCTCTTGCTACTCGAATCTATTAACATCCTTGTAGATCTGAGATAATTTTGAGTTTATTTGTTATTTCTCTTTAAAAAAACTTTCTATGTTTTCTTATTGTTAACCGATTTTTTGTCTTCTCTAAAGCTAGGGTTTCATCCCTTTAAGTTTCTGAAAATACCAACTTTTTAAAAGTGTTTAATCTTAATTTTCTTTACTTGTTCGACTGATTCTCATGGTTGTGTTCTAAAAACCTAGGGTTTTGATCTCTAACGGGTTTTCTATCAAAATGCTTAGATATTTAAATGCTTTCAACTATGGTTTTCTTCTTTACTATTTCAACTGATCGATTTTGAGTTTCATCTCTATGCCTTTGACATATCCCAGGGTTTTGATTCTCTGGCTATTTATCCTATTGCCTTTTGCCCATTGCATTTAACTTTGTCAATTAAGTTGTTAATTGATTTACTTACCTAAATTAGGGTTTGAATTTAGTACACATATTTCCTTATTTAAGTTTTACTTGTTTTTACCCTATTTATGTATCCGTATTATTGGCTTGATTATGTGTCCTGATTCTTAATTGATTCCGGAAAATGTTTCTTACCTTATTAACCTTGCTCTTAATTATGGATTGATTATGTGTGAGATTTTTCCTTAAATTAAGTGGTACTTATTTGATTCTATCCTCTTAATTGATTCCTGACTGATTGCTAATTGATTTTTCATACCTTATGTATATGTGATTAATTCATTACCTTATGTGACCTATCCTATTGCATGCAATAAAAACCCTTCTTGTTCTGATTTTCAATGAGAGACTCAGACACTTACACAAACACACTCAGAAAGTTACACCTACACACACAAATTCTTACTCACACACTCTCTCCATTGTGATCTTTTCTGTTGCTTGCTACACTGTCTAGACGGCTGAAAGCCAAGGCTAAACTATTGGACTCTACTTGTTCTCATCTTCCTGTTTGCCATCTCTCAATTAGTATATCTCCACTTCTGCCCTCATTCAATATGCTATGTAATTAGATCTATGCGCTTCATGTTTTAATCAGCATGTCCACTTTTATGTAATTAGGCCTATGTACTCCCTGTTCATGGATCTTAACCAGCATGCCTACTTCCATGAAATTAGACCTATGTGTTTCTTGTTTTCAGCATGTTTGCCTCTATGTAGTTAGACCTATGTCTATTTGTTTCTCAATTAGCATGATTTCTGTCTTGTTTTTAAGTGTTCACCCCTAACAGGTTCTTGAATGATTCATGATTTTCTATGATCCTAACTTTACAACCGTTCTGTATGATTGTCTGATTTGTAATTTGATCCCAGCATGCTGTTTTCTGATTAATATATGCCTATATGTTCACCTAGTGATAGCTTATGGATTAAGGCCATGTGAAACTTTGTTCAAATTAATTGTTACTCTGTCCTGTCTATTGTTTGATTGCTGGAGGTCATGGCTGAACTCCTTCTGCTCAATATGTATGGTTTGTGGTTCTTGTAATCTGTTTTTATGCACTTCTAAAATCCAAACTTTTTTTCTAAAACAAAGTTGTCTCTTATTTTCATATATTATTTTCAACACCCACTCTTAGTTAAATAGGGTCCTGCCACCCCCAATGTGAGCACTGCTTAGGGTCCATGAGACTCCTCCTAACTCTGACACATTGGGACTAGTTTCCAATCCTTTATGAACTGCTTCTGAATATTTGCTCCCTAGTGTGAGCACTGCCCTAGGTTCTCGAAGCCCTTGGGAACTCTGACACACTAGAGATTTGGGTTCTTAGTGCTTTTCCAATGGTTACTGTGAATTTCTAAGCTTTGGAGCTGTTATGGTTTGAAGGCCTGAGTTATCCGGATGCATTGGGCCTGCTGCAAGCCTCCTATAGTTATATACTTTGTAATTTATTCATTTGCTTATGGTCTGTAATAATTATTTGTAATAACGATGGGGCAATAGTGAATTGGGGAAAACTGGGCCTGATTTAACATTTGCATGAAAATGGGGTAGAAAACCTGCTTTAGGTGTCCGTTTCTTTCAAATATTTTCACTACTATATGCTGGATATCCTGCCTATAGGTTATTTATATTCCGTTAATGCATGTGGTAGATAACACGCCTATAAGATTTAATTTGTTCAACATATCCTGATCCATTTTAGATGTTACGCCCATAGGACCAAAATAATTCTGAATATCCTTTCAAGATTCACATTACTGCATTTAGATACCATGCCTATAAGGCTGTCAAATAAATTTTCTGCATTTAAATACATGCATGCAAAGTTTCAAAATCAGTTCTGCATTTTCAAAATCACGCCTATAAAGTTTTAAATCACTTCTGCACTTAGATAACATGTCAATAGGAATTTTCAGAAACATTTTTTCATTTAGATACCATGTCTATAGGAAATTTCAGAATTTAGGTATCATGTCAATTTGGAAACTTTAGAATCATTTCTTCATTTAGATACCATGCCTATAAGGTCTTAAGATCAGTTCTTCTACACTTAGATATCATGCATGTAGGGTCTAAAAGATAAAATCAGCCTGCTAAAACCAGTAACTGTTTACAGCTCAGATAACCGGTTTATAAAATTTTGTCCGGCTATCACTTAGGCAATCTTGTAGGTTAATTGGATTCTGGGTTTAAAATTGCTATTTTCCTGCCGTTTGAAACCTGCCCAGATCCAGGAAGTATTAAAATCAGTAGACAAACTGATTAGGTATTTACTGCCCCGCCTTAATAAAATTGCTTCATATTTTGTGCTCATCTAGATATCCTGCTATAGGACTTTAAATCATTTAAAAACTGTTTGTTTGAGGTGTGCAATTGTTTGCTTATTTGTGGAGTTAAATATGAGCCCCTTAATTGCATCTTTATGTGATAGTCCTATTTGACTTTTTGTTTGTCGCTTAGTTTTCTCCTTTTAAAACAATATAAGTGAGTCTAGAACTTCCTTAAATAGAGGTCCTAAACACCTCCAGGGCCACATGCAAGGGACGGGTAATGCACGCATAAGGCACGTACTGGATAAAATGCTTAGGTAACAATAATTAAGGGGAGGGTAATCGGGTAGTAAAGGATATGGCGAACTGTGCGCCAATGCTATGTGTAGCACCCCAACTTGGAGACGATTACCAAGTATTGCACAGAAGTGATCCTATAGGCTAAAAAACCTAGGACTCTTTTATTCCTTGTTAAAACGTATTTTCTATTTGTTTAAATTGCTTTATTTGCTTATAAGACTAATTCACTTAAATTGAGTTTGGCCGGGACCCATCGTTGTGGACCTCGAGGAGTGCCTAACACCTTCACGCATAACAACATCAAAACAATTAATCACACCTCAAATCAAACTTAAACAAACTTTGAACTTTCAATTACCAAAACTCGTGCTGAAGTATATCAAATCAACTCAAAATGAACTTAATTATTTGCGCACAAGTCCCAACTGACATAACGAAGATATTTCAATTCCTAGAACTACAATCCAAACCAGATATCATCAAAGTCAACTCTCGGTCAAACTTATGAACTTTTCAAACCTTCAAACTTCCAACTTTTACCAATTAGCGCCGAAACCTTCTAGAAATATCCAAATGCGAATCCAGGCATACTCCCGAGTCCAAAATCACCATCCATACCTAACGGAACAATCAAAACTTCAATCCGAGGCCAAATGCTAAAAAGCTAAACTTGGTCAACTCTTCTAACTTAAAGCTTAAATCATGAAATTTATTTTTCCAAATCGATTCTGAATAACCTGAAAAACCAAAACATACAATTCACATAAGACATAATAAGTCATATGGAGCTACTCACGCCTCAAACTACCGAGCAAAGTGCAAATGCTCAAAATGACCAGTCGGGTCGTTATATCCTCCCCCACTTAAACATACATTCGTTCTCAAACGTGCCAAGAGTTGCTCCAAAGCCATCAAACCGCCGTGTAACCTTACCATGCACATACCCGGAGGTGATCCCGCGTCACCTTATTCCATATAGGTCTGACAACACAGCATAATTGAAGATCATTACTTCAACATTAGCCCATAAACCACATAATCCAATTTCCAACATCCAGAATTTCCTACAAGACCCGAACCTCGCATATACACACTGTATAAATTTGAATAGGCTATATCAAGCCATAACCATAACCCAATATGTACTCACATGACATACCATATGACTCGCATACTCGTAGCAAAATTTTCGATCATTGTAGCTGCTCAAAACAACCCAATACCGGTAATAAGCCTCATATCAAACAAAACCTCTTTCTAAAACCTTCGTGCACTGCTAATGATGAAAGAAACACGTAGAAACTCGTAACCACTTATAAAATCAACAAATCATGGAACTCTCCCTCCTTCGACAAGAACTATATCCACTTTCTAAGGTGACTTCCATCATTATTCTTCCAAATATACCGCAATCAGATTTGACAACACTCATCCTAGGTCCAATGACCTCATCTCGTCAAACACAACCATCCTATTGACATGCAACACCAATACGACCTAGAGCCACAAATCGTACAATCCGTGCACCACTACGCAATAACTCGGTGCACCCAAAAATGAAAGATGACTCAAATGAGAAAACTGTCCTGCAAGCTCAACAAATACCACCACCACCACCACAACCGCAATGCCACGAACCCATCATAAATAGTAGCACCAAGACATATGAATCTAACACAAAGGATCATATCTCAACATAACTTCCCCACAACGCGCGACCCCATCCAAACACTAGTCCATATGAAATACCTCAAGCCACCATGCCCAAAATCAACAGCCACACGCAATTCAAAATCAAGTACCCAAGGTGCATGGACATAACCACGGAGGAACCAATAACACAATACCACAGTTCGTAAAGAACATAACCAAATGCAATCAATTATTCAACACCCTAATACCCATCTCACTCAAAGTCCACTATAAGGCACAAATAGAACCGCACCGTGTGCATATAACCAATAGATCACAACCCCTAGTAGCATAGAAGAGTAACTCATAGAACATATCAGATACGAATAAATCAATTCTAATCGAATGACACATCCCTCAATAATAGCAGTTCAGAGTCAACAAATTCGACCCAGTGTAGAAGACCCATCCTCATTGGGCCTACTAATGGGCCTCGATCATCCCCTAATAAATAATTAACCCTCTGAAAGTCCATAATGACCTAATCATAACACATACTAGCATCTGGCTAGCTTTGGCCACATCTTCACAGTCCACAACCATGAAACAACTTGCTTTTGAGAACTCCCAGTCTCCAAATCTATAAAACACACGAATCACCATATCTAATCCCAACTTCACCGCCCGAATGTCTAACACATATCTCATACACGATCATCCCATGAGGAATGCTTCTATAATTCTTCTGTGCCACATAGCAAAATTTGAATATCAGTTGTCGATTAACCAGGCGAGTACCGCAATACCAATGAAGCATATGTAAGTCAAAACACAATGTGCCTTTTGAAATGCGCACCCTTCTCAAGCAATACCAATTAGTAATAACATTAATCTAGACATCTGAAACCGTCCATATTGTCTAAGAATTCTTGACCTTCCCTTCAAATCTGAATCGTGACCTTGCACATGCAAATCTCAGTCCTACACAACACACCACATCTATCATACCATCATATGAAAAGCATGAGAATCTCATGATAAACTCCGAGTTGCTAGTAGAATACATACTCGATCAGTCAGAAACCTTCTATTTGATCTCATCCAAGAGAAAATCCCAATACACAACATGTTCCTCATGCTAGTAGGAAATATCCACCTCGAACCGTCATAGAAATCATCAAGAACTCTTTGGAATCCATTTGCGCATAACCAAGCTATCAAAACTGAATCCCTCTAACTCAACCAAGCCACACAAGTTTCCAAAACCCAAAAGCATTGCCATGAAACACCTGTAGATACTTACATAAGTATCCAAAGAACCAATCATACTCATTACCGTGCTGATCCAACCTACTATCAAACTGTCCTACTTCTCCGAGTTCCTTTCCGAATTACCCTCAAGGTGACACTTCTCCTTTCAAGAGCATCACAATCCTTAACCAAAACTCACCCACGAGATCCTAGATTAAAATCACACTGCCTTAAGTCCCATAAGCCGTCGTATTTCCCCTTAAGCACCCCAAAAGTACCACAACCGAGACACCCACTCTGAATACACCTTTTCTGAATCTAAAGTCGTTTCCTTAACCTTCTTGATACTAAAATGTATAATCCATAATGATATAGAAATACCGCGAGTCCCGACACCATCCAATGTAAATCTCAGGTTCTAGCCATATACAATCCGGGAAACTCTCAATTGCTACATATAAATCTTGAACCCATTAGAACCTTCTCGAGAGACATCTACTCTGGTCACATCTCAATTGCACCACCCAAACAGGCCAAATGACATTTGCCCCATTAGCACAACGACATCCAAAGAAGTATCCCCACCTTAGCGCAACCAAGCAAATACCTACTCCATGCACACTATATCCTTGACGAATAACCATTTAATCATTCCATGATTCCCATATACTCATAGAGTGTAATACAACCCATATCCAGAAATTCCCTTACTCGAGTCTTCCTTGATCTCAACCTCTTCAAATCATAACTAATTCACAAGTATACCTCAAACCTAAACCAATATAACACATAACCATGTAATAAACTCATCGATAACAGACTCCCCCACTTGGATCAAAGCCATGGAGTAAAACATCTGATAACTTACAATAACCATACCACACTACTGCCATAATACCATAGTGAGATTCAACTAAAACCTTCATAAGCTCATGTAGCACAAACCATCTAATATCTCAAATTGCCTGCAAATCTCGCATTCATCCTCGTGACGATTAGGTCAACCATTACAACCGATCCAAACTCAAATCGCACAAATATAACCCACTGATAGAAAAGAAAGCCTCCACACAACATCAGAAAAATCACACATCCGTAGATTAACTTGCAGGTTATAACCCACCTACTTAGCTTCAAACTAAAATCTCTTTATACCCTTCACAACCACAACTACTATGCAATCACTTAATCTTCCTGAGTCTGAACTCACCAACAAGGAATGAGAACCTAATTCATTCCAAAGTTAAACAATATGAAATATACTCCAATAAACTCATAACTCGAGACTATACGTCACATCAAGACAGAAATCAACCACCCAATAGTCCTTTTTACATCACAAGTAAACTCTTCTCGTCACATTCAATCCATCTGAACATATCCTGTAGTCACATAATACTCATCATATAGCCATCCAACCACTCATCGAGCCACAAATTCTACTAATAGGAACACTACCAGACTTATAATTCCAAAAGCACGTGCTCACGCAACCAAAATCCCTGTGCTCAAGCTACAATCAAAACCCGGCCTCAAGTCCTCCAGACAGGCCCATCATCAACACATAAAAATCACATCTCACACAGCATCCATGGAATCACAAACCGTCGATGCACAACTGATACCAAGCGCTCACATGCGCATACGAATGCGTAAAAGGAATTCAAAGAGTTACACTTCAAGTTGAATCAATTCTATACGATAAGGAAAGAAATATGGGAAGTTTATCCTAAATGTCTTGTAGCCTCTCGAATATAGGTATGGACGTCATCATACCGATTGACACGACTTTACTAGACACTTGCTCATGACTCGTAGAACCTATAAACCTAGAGCTCTGATACCAACTTGTCATGACCCAAAATCTAACTAGTTGTGATGGCACATAACCCAACCCTCTAAGTAAGCCAATAACCAACTATCCATTTTAATGAGATTTATTAAGAAAGAAATGATAATACAACTACTTTTATACAAGAATTTCCCAAGGACTGGTAGTACAAATCATGAGCGTCTACGATTTAGATTTCCTTACAAAACTGAATTGAAATAATTACAACATCTGTTTGAAATGTAAATGAACAGAATTCGAATCTAATACTACCAAGGACTAGTGATAGCCATAATGGAATGCAGGTATATCTTCTGATCCAGCTCCCACCGTACACAGCAACGTCAACATCCAACATCTGCACGCAAGGTGCAAAAATGTAGTATTGAGTACAACCAATCCCATTTACTCAATAAATAACAAAGTTAACCTTAGGTTGAAATCAATGACAAGCTGGGACTAGAGTCAGAGTCCAACTCTAATAATCAACAATAGCTCATAACAATATAATAAAAGGGTACATGAAAATAACTTAGAGGTAAGATGCCCAACTTGTTCACAGTTATGGAAAAATAGACATGCTTTTCAAGTATAACAGTAAATCCCAGATCTTTCACCGAAAACCCCAAAAGCATATGAGTAAGTTTGAAAAATGTGATTTGTCCAAAAACCTTTCAACAATAAATAAGATGTTTTATTTTCAGAAAGCATGATAAAAGTACATCTCTATGCCTACATGTCAATATACAGGTAAAATCATGAATGTCACAAAAACCGAGTAACAGAAGGAAATGCATCTCTATGCATGTATCTCAAGTACGCATGTCAAATGCAATATATCTCAGTGATGAACTCATATAATTACACTCTCAGAGTACTCAATCTCACTGTCTCGTATTCTCTTTCACCATGCTCGATAGTCAGCACACTCAGTCACTCAGCACTATACAATCCCTGCTGCGACGTGCAACCGATCCACACATATATATAGCCATAAGGCTCGTTGTGGCGTGTAACCCGATCCATACATATATATAGCAATAAGGCTCGTTGCGGCATGCAACCTGATCCATACATATATATAGCCACAAGGCTCGTTGCGGCATGCAACCTGATCCATATATATATATATATATAGCCATAAGGCTCATTGCGACGTGCAACCCGATCCATACATATATATATAGCCATAAGGCTTGTTGCAGCGTGCAACCCGATCCATATATATATATATATATATATTGCCATAAGGCTCATTGCTATATATATATATATATATATATATAGCTCAAAGCACGACACTCAGGCTCCAACTCAGTCACTAATCTCTCTAGTCTCATGGGCTCACAACACTCACACTAAGCAGCCCTAAACAATGATACGAGATGTGACAATATACAATAACAGAGACAGAGATATGATATGAAATGATGAATTCATATATATATATATATATATATATCAAAGCATGACACTCAGGCTCCAACTCAGTCACCAATCTCTCCAGTCTCATGGGCTCACAATACTCATACTAAGCAGCCCTAAACAATGATACAAGGTGTGACAATATACAATAACAGAGACAGAGATATGATATGAAATGATGAATGCGACTGAGTACATAACTGCAATTAAGGAAATAACTCAACAGCAAAGAACGACCACCGTGGGTTCAATAATGCCAACATATAGCCTAAACATGATTTTTAGCATAAATTAAAGCTCAAGTGCTCTAACACATAGTGTACAGTAAAAATGTTCAGATAAGATAGCTACATAGTGCTATGGAATCGACTAAATCACAATTCACATGCCCTTCACCTAGCATACACGTCACCTCAATATCAATCACATAACACGTAATTCGGGTTTTCATATCCTCAGCACTAAGTTTAGAAGTGTTACTTACCTCGAATAAGCCAAATCTAATACCGAGCAAGCAAAATGATGCTCCAAACATGCCATCTCGACCGACCTCCGGGCGACTTGAAACTAGCCAAAAGTAACTCAAATGTATCAAATGAAGCCCAAGGAAACAATTCCAAATGATAAAGGTCGAATCTTTAATCAAAAGCCCAAAGCTAACCAAAAAGTCAAACCCGGCCCACACCTCAGAACCCGACAAAACTCATAAAATCTAACAACCCATTCAATCATGAGTTCAACCATACTAGTTCCACTCAAATCTGACTTTGAATCAATGTTCAAAACTCAAGAATTCACTCTATTAAAACTTTAGTAAAAAATCCCCAATTTTCTCTTTTGAAACCCTCAATCGAATGCCGAAAACGAAGATAGATTCATGATATAAAATAAAAAATGAGTAGAGAAAACTTACCCCAATCCATATGGTGGAAATTGCTTCAAGAATCATCTCAATCCGAGATCCATAACTCCAAATTTGTAAAAATGGTTGAAACCTCCAAAATAGAGTAATTTATAACCACTGGGCGAATTAATGAATCGCGATCACGAAAACATCCTCGCGATCATAAAGAAGAAAAGCACTGCTCCTGAAAAATGCCCTATGCGATCGCATGCATTAGTAGACTCACGATCGCGGTACACTCAACTGACAGAACTATGTGTTCACGGAAGCAACCTCGTGAATGCAAAGAGATAACCAACACTGCCCAGTCCAGTCCTAAAAACTACGCGAATGTGTAGATGCAGATGCCAACGAGATGAAGACCATTCCCACTCTACGTGAACACGACTAACCAGTTGCGACCCCGATGAAGAAAATGCCCCACTCCCAATTTCCTCTATGTGACCGCACACAAATCTCTGCGATCACGAAGACCAATCGAGACACCAGAAACCAAAACACACCAGCATTGAAAACATGAAGAAAAATGGTCCGAAATCAGTTCGGAACACGCCCGTGCCCCTTGGTACCACGTCCGAACATTCCAACATATATTGTAACATAATACGGACCCGCCCGAGACCTCAAATCATGCATAAAAACATTGAAACAATGAATCGCACCGCAAATCAAACTTAAATAAACTTTGAACTTTCAATAACCAAAACTCGCACCGAATCATACCAAATCAACTCGGAATGAATTCAAATTTTGCGCATAAGTCCCAAATAATGTAACAAAGCTATTACAATTACCGAAACCACAATTTAAACCTGATATCATCAAAGTCAACTCTCGGTCAAACTTATGAACTTTCCAAACCTTTAAATTTCCAACTTTCGCCAATTAGCGCTGAAACCATCTAGAAATGTCCAAATGCTAATCGAGACATACGCCCAAGTCCAAAATCACCATCCAGACCTAACTAAACCATCAAAACTCCAATATGATGCCAAATGCGAAAAAGTCAAACTTGGTCAATTCTTCCAACTTAAAGCTTAAATAAAGAAATTCATTCTTCCAAATCGATTTCGAATAACCTGAAAACCAAAACCGACGATTCACATAAGTCATAATACATCATATGGAACTACTCACTCTCTCAAATTACCAAGAAAAGTGCAAATGCTCAAAACGATCAGTCGGGTCTTTATAGAGTCATTTGACGTTGTTATCACAAGTATTGTTCCGGTTTGTCATAAAGATGTTCGGTTCTATTTGATTCGGGCTCTACTTTTTCCTACATGTCATCCTATTTTTCTTCATATCTAGTTGTGCCTCGTGATTCTTTGAGTGCTCTTGTGTATGTGTCCACGCCTGTGGGAGATTCTATTATTGTAGACTGTATTTATCGCTCGTGTATAATTACTATTGGAGTCTTGAGACTAGTGTATATTTCTTACTTCTTAATATGGTAGACTTTGATGTTATTTTGGGCATGGATTGGCTATCACTGTATCATGCTCTTGTACTGTCACGCCAAGACGATGACCTTAGCCATGTCGGGGTTGCCTTGATTAGAGTGGAGAGGGACTTCTGGCCATTCAACCAGCAGGGTTATTTATTATGTGAAGGATCGACATATGGTCGAGAAGGGATGTCTAGCTTATTTGGCCTATATATGTGATTCTAGTGCGGAGGTTCCTTCCATGGATTCAGTACCAGTTGTGCTTGAGTTTCCTGAGGTGTTTCCTACGAATCTGCAGGGGATGCTACACGACGGAGATATCGACTTCTATATTGACTTGGCTCGGGGTACTCAACCCATTTCTATTCCACTATACCTTATGGCCCCGCCTGAGTTGAAGGAACTGAAAGAGCAGTTGGAAGATTTGCTTGATAATGAATTCATTAGACCTAGTGTCTTGTCTTGGGGTGCGCCCGTGTTGTTCATAAAAAAGAAGGAGGGTTTGATGATGATGTGTATAGACTATCGGTAGTTGAACAAAGTCACTATCAAGAACAAGTATCCGTTGCTGAGGATTGATGACTTAGTTGATCAGCTTCAGGGTGCCAAAGTATTTTCGAAGATTGATTCAAGGTTTGACTACTATTAGTTAAAGATTAGGGCATCAGATGTCCCTAATACAGCTTTTTGGAGTCGGTATGAGCATTATGAGTTCTTAGTGATGTTATTTGGGCTGACAAATGCCCCAACATCATTTATGGATTTGATGAACCGAGTATTTAAGCCTTATTTGGATTCTTTTATGATCGCATTCATTGATGATATCTTGATCTACTCCCGCAGTCGACAGGAGCATGAGCAACATCTTTGGATTGTACTTAATACTCTTCAAACTGCTAGTTTTGGTTGGACTCGGTTGCCTTTTTAGGACATGTTGTATCGGCTGAGGGCATTAAAATGGATCCTAAGAAGATTGAGGCAGTTCAGAACTGGCCTAGACCTACTTCAGCTATAGAGATTCAAAGTTTCCTAGGTTTGGAGGGTTATTATCACCGGTTCTGTCACGCCCCAAGCCTAGGGGTGAGACCGGTACTCAGTGCCTCAACTCTCCTTGCGTATCACTTGTGACTTAGAGACTCTGAACATGTAATGCCATATTTTTTGGCCATGGGCCACATTGCAAGATAATGTGCGATGCAAAATATAAAACTGAATAGAGACTAACACTGACTAAATGTCAACATAAAGCTGGGCCGGCAAGGCCGACATGTTTACTACAACTGACAAACCAACAAAACATACGTACAGGGCCTACAAGCCCAACATACCGTACTAACTGATAGGACAGGACATATCTACAAGCCTCTACTGATAGATGTACTATGATCGGAACAGGGCCTCGACCTACCCATAACCGATCTACATATATATACACAAGATACACACCACCCTACTAGACCCGGCGACTCCGAAAGAAGGGGAGCTTACCGATAAAGCTGAGCTCGGGCAACACCTACTGAGTAGGTCTACCCGTCTGTCTATCTGAACCTGCATGCATGAAATGCAGTGCCCCCAGAAAGGGATGTCAGTACGAAATAATGTACCGAGTATATAAGGCAATATACTGAAGCTGAAACTGAACTGATAATATAATAACTGCAAGTAGCTGGAAGTCAAAGAAAATCTGAAAATATGCTTATCTGCTGATACTGACTCAACTCTCTCCAAAATAGGAAGTAAAATAACTGTCCGGCCCTATAAGGCTCGGTATTTATATATATAACTGCTCTGCCGTAGTAGGCTCGCTCATACGCGCTCGGCCATACTAGGCTCTGTATCTCGACCAACTGGGCTCGCTCATAAGCGCTCGACCACAGTAGGCTCGATATATATATATAACTACTCTACCGTAGTAGGCTCGCTCATATGCGCTCGGCCATACTAGGCTCTGTGTCTTGACCAACTGGGCTTGCTCATAAGCGCTCGGCCACAGTAAGATCGTCATATAACTTACCATCTGATCAGAGGTTGCCCAGTAGGGGCCTGCCCATCGATTATAGCTCGATGGTAATGAAAATACTTTTAATACTGTATATATGTAACTTCTCTACTTTCTTGACTGGAAGAAGGAAATACTCAACTGAAGATGAAATCGCGATAAGGAGAATGTTATAACTTGCAACACTAGAAAAATATATGCAATTTGCGAGACTAGCAAAATATACGTAAATTCCGGGATATGAATGTAATGACGAGATCATACCAAATGAAAGAAGAGCTTAACCTTAACATACCTGACAGACAATTCAATAATTCAATATTTGCGCCAAAGGAACTGACGACACTCTAGCTAGAAATTTCAACTTTTAAGCTGCTCACGAAAGCATTTTACAACCTCCCAAACCATCCACGGACAAGTAAATATGCTTAGTGTTCTTCATTACTTCTCACTTAATATAAACTTTGTACTATTGAAAAACTTTGTAAAGACAGTGTATTTCAACCTTTGAATTTGAAATTGGAGGAAATCATAAAATTTTCTACTATATTACAATCTCAGATGCTTTTAGATTGTGATCTATAAATCAAGAAAATGGGAAAAAGTGGAATTGGCTGATTTAGGAAAGCAAAGTTAAACTTGGAAAGTAGAGTTAGATAGAAAATAGAAAAAGTGGAACGATTAAAGGGAAGGGGCAAGGCGGCTAAAAAATGAAGAATTTGACACCTTTCCATTCTAAATCATGAGTCATTTGACTTGAATGGAGGGGTTGCCACCTCATGCTTATTCAATGCATATCCCCAATTAATTTTCCGTTACTCGGCAATTAATCAATTACCCGCATAATTTAAAAATTATCACAAATTACTTAAAATTCTATTTATTTTTAAAATACTTCATATATACTTTATACATTATACTACCGTGGTCATATGGTACCTCGCATGGTACTAGTTTATAATTATCGAGTATTATCGTTTGACCCGTATTTTATTTTAAATTGTCAATTTTCAACGAAACTTATTTTATTTTTAATCTATGTACCCCTTTATCCTTCATAACACTTATTTATCGCTTGATATAAATAACGTAAGTACATTAACATCAAGATGATCTCATCCCCGAGTTTACGTCGGTTAACTGAAAACGAAATTTTAACGTACGAAAACGCAAGATGTAACATGTTCATGGAGGGGTTTTCATCCATAACAGCCCCATTGACTAGACTGACTTTGAAGGGTGCCCCATTCAGGTGGTCCGATGAATGTGAGTTGAGCTTTCAAAAGCTTAAGACTATTTTGACTACAACCTCAATGTTGGTGTTGCCCACAGGTTCAAAATCATACACAGTGTATTGTGATGTGTTGTGTATTAGGCTTGGTGTGGTATTGATGCAGGATGGTAGGGTGATTGCATACACATCGCAGTAGTTGAAGGTTCATGAAAAGAGTTACCTTGTTCATGACTTAGAGTTGGCAACCATTGTTCATGTACTGAAGATTTGGAGGAATTACCTGTACGACATGTCGTGTGAGGTATTCACAGATTATCAGAATTTACATAATTTGTTCAAGCAAAAGGATCTCAATTTGAGGCAGCAGAGGTAGTTGGGCTATTGAAAGACTATGATATCACCATTTTGTATCATCCCGGGAAGCCAACGTGGTGGCCGATGCTTTAAATAAAAAGGCTGTGAGTATGGGTAGCCTTGCATATATTCTAGTTAGTGATAGGCCACTAGCATCAGATGTTCAGGCCTTGGCAAATCAGTTCGTGAGGTTAGATGTTTCGGAGCCTAGTCGGGATCTAGCTTGCACGGTCTCTCGGTCTTTGTTATATGAGCGCATCAGAGAGCGTCAATATGACGACCCCCATTTTCTTTTCCTTAAGAACACATGCGGTACAATGGTGCCAAGTAGGTTACTATTGGAGATAATGGGTGTTGCGGATGCAGGGTCAGATTTATATGCCCAATGTGGATGGGCTTCGTGAGGTTATTCTCGAGAAAGCCCACAGTTCACGGTTTTCCATTCATCTGGGTGCCACCAAGATGTATCAGGATTTGAGGCAACATTATTAGTGTAGAATAATGAAAAAAGATATAGTTACATATGTGGCTCAGTGTTTGAACTGCCAACAGGTAAAGTATGAACATCAAAGGCCCAGCGGTTTGCTTCAGAGGCTTGAGATTCCTGAGTGCTAGTGGGAGCGTATTACCATAGCTCCCATGGACTCAGAAGAAATTTGACGCAGTATGGGTGATTGTGGACCGGTTGACCAAGTCAGCACATTTCATTCTAGTAGTAGTTACCTATTCTTCAGAGCGGTAGGCTGAGATCTATATCCGCGAGATTGTTCCTCTGCATGGTGTGCCGATGTCTATTATTTCTAAACAGGGCATGCAGTTCACATCACACTTCTGGAGGATCGTACAACATGAGTTAGGCATACGGGTTGAGTTAAGTATAACATTTCACCCTAGACATGCGGACAGTCCGAGCGCACCATTGAAATATTTGAGGATATGCTTCGCGCCTGCATTATGGATTTTAGGGGTTCTTGGGTAGTTCTTTCCGCTTGCCGAGTTTGCCTACAACAATAACAAATAATCGAGTATTCAGATGTCTCCCTATGAGGCATTATCTAGGAGGCAGTATCGTTCGCCAATTGGTTGGTTTGAGCCGGGAGAGGCTCGATTGTTGGGAACCGATTTGGTTCATGATGCCTTGGAAAAGGTCAAGAGGATTCAAGATCAACTTTGAACAGCTCAATCTAGGCAGAAGAGTTATGCCGATCGTAGAGTTTGTGACGTTTCATTCATGGTTGGAGAGAGAGTATTGCTCCAGGTTCACCCATGAAGGGTGTGATGAGGTTCGAGAAGAAGGGCAAGATGAGCCCTAGGTATATCGGACCCTTTGAGATCCTTGAGAGAGTGGGCGAGGTGGCCTACAAGCTTGCCTTGCCACCTAGCTTATCAGTAGTGCACCTGGTGTTCTATATGTCCATGCTCCGTAAGTGTCACGGTGATTCGTCCCATGTATTAGATTTCAGCTTAGTCCAATTGGACAAGAATTTGACTTATGAGGAGGAGCCGTTAGCCATTCTAGCCCGGCAGGTCCGAAAGTTGAGGTCTTAGAGTTATCCTTCAGTTAGAGTGCAGTGGAGATGTCAGCTAACTGAGGCAGCTACGTGGGAGTCCGAGTCTGACATGCGAAGTAGATACCCACACCTTTTCACCAGTCCAGGTACCTTTCTATGTCCGCTCGAGGACAAACGTTTATTTTAAAGGTGGAGAATGTGATGACCAGATAGGTCATTTTGAGTTTTACCCTCTATTTCCGTATTTCAAAACCTTGATTAGCTCCATTTAGTGCTCCTCAATCTGCATACACAGTTCGTGTCTTATTCCGAAAAGTTTTTATGTGAAAAATTGAAAAAGTGTGAATTTTTGCCTTAAAATAGTTTGAGTTGCCCACGATCAACATTTTGTGTAAACGAAACCGCATCAATATTTTGATGATCTCGATGGGTCCGTATCGTGATTTGGGACTTGGACGTATGCCCAGAATTGAATTCGTAAGTCCCTAACTTACTTTGACGCGATTTGTTGAAAACTAGTAAATTGAAAGTTTAAAGAATTTCGAAGTTTGACCGTAGGTTGACTTTATAGCTACTATGTCCGAATTTTAGTTCCAGGACTTGGTATATGTTCATTTTACTATTTATGACTTATATGCAAAATTTGGTGCAAAACAGAGTTGATTTGACATAATTCGGACGCTCAGATGTGAATTTGAAAGTTCTTAAGTTTCTTTGAAAATTTCATGCATTTTGATGTCTGCTTCTATGTATTATTTTGGTATTGTGATCGCGCGAGCAAGTTCGTATGATGTTATTACACTTGTGTGCATGTTTGGTTTGGAGCCAAAGGGGATCAGGTGAGTTTCAGACGTGTTTCTGATGAGTTTTGCTAATGTGAAGATAGCTGGTGCACTTCTATTGCTGGTGTTCTGCTGCAGATCTCTCATTTGCGAAGACTGGCTCGCAAAGGCGAGCCTCGCTTTTGCGAAGAAGAGTTCGCATTTGCGATCATGGCCTGAGATTGGGTTACCTTGCATTTGCGAGGAAATGGTTCGCATTTGCGTACAGCTCAGGATCGCATTTGCGATCACTTGGTCGCATTTGCGATACCCGGTAAAAATTTTACTCCTTCACAATTGCGAAGGCACTGACCGCATTTGCGAAGGTGAGAACTTAGCATTTGCGATCATTTTGTCGCATTTATGACTTTTGTGGCTGTGAGGCAGGGTTCACATTTGCAACCCTTGTATCGCATTTGCGATGTTTGTAATTGCGAACATGGCTTCGCAATTGCGACGCCTGCAGTTGGGTAAAAAAGGGAAAAAACGGGACTTATATCATTTCACACACTATTTCTCAACCCTAAACACTCTAGTGACGATTTTCCAAGAGGCGTTTCTTCCCAAATTCATTGGTAAGTGACTTTAATCCATTTTCTTTCAATTACCCATTATATTTCATGAGATTTCAACATCAGATTTAGTATTTCCATGGCAAAAATTAGGGATATGGATAGAATTGAGGATTTTTATTGAGATTTAGACCTCGAATTGAGGTTAGATTTCGAAATAAATCATATAATCGGGCTCGGGGATGAATGAATAATCGGGTTTTGATCCGAAGATCGGATTTTGATCAAGCGAGTCCGGGGTTGACTTTTTCAAAAAAAGATCAAAATTGAACTTCTTTCATTTGTATGTAATTGCTAAAGCTTATTTTGAATCATTTGGTCAATAATTGTTTGGAGGCTTGTTCAAACATCGAGGTGGTTCTGCTATGGATCGCTGCTGCATATGATGTAGGAGCGTTGACAAGAGGACCTCCAGTCCGTTCTCCAGTCGGTCCATTAGAAGTCGACGATGACGGAAAGGACATGTCGAAAAAGATTAAGGTTTAGAGGAAAGGGGTCGGAAAAGATTAAGGTTTAAAGGAAAGGGGGGCGGCAGAGGCGAGTTCTTTTTAGATAGTTACCTTATTCAAAAATTCTTGTTATACGTATATTAGGCCAGTCATTTGTCTTTTTTGTTTTTGTTAGTGACGTATACACATATAAAAGATAAGTGTTGGAAAAAAGGATTTTGGCCAAGCTGCAAAAATCAGCTTATTTTGAGAAGTGTTTTTTTTTTAAAAAAAAGTGGTTTTCTCAAAAGTACTTTTGGTGAGAAACAGTTTGTGTTTGACTAATTAGTTTGAAAAGCACTTCTGAGCAGCAATTAGTGTTTGACCAAACTTTAAAAAATTACTTCTAAGTGTATTTTCTCAAAAGTGCTTTTGGAGAGAAACTACCTTTTTCTGCTTCTCCTCAAAAGCATTTTTTCCTTCCAAAAGCTTGGCCAAACACCTTAATTTTTGGCCAAAAATGCTTTTGGCAAAAAAAAAAAAAACAACACTTTCGGCCAAAAATAAGCTTGGCCAAACAGGCTATTAATCTTAGAGAACTACCTCTAATTTCACTTAATGTCTTAACAAACCGTTTACTACTGGAACAGAATTTATATAGTCGGTTTAAATTAGTTTGTGATTAAGTCGAATATTACTATTGCAGTTTTTAGTTTTTCTTTAACTATTTTTACAATATCAAAAAGTTGCATATCACATTACCCCAACAAATAAACGAATTTTCAAGAAAATAATTGTATCCTCAGGGGTGAAGGCACGTTAATCCAAGTGGTGACACCCAACGCTTGATCGGAATTTTTTACTTAAACGTATAGGTAAATAATATGCAAAATGATTAAGAGTCCGTTTGGCTTAGCTGATTTAAAGTAGCTGATATGCAATAAGTGCTGAAAAGAATTTTTAAGTGCTGAAACTGATTTTATAAATAAAAGCAGTTACGTGTTTGGATAGAAGTGCTAAAACTGATAATAAGCAGTTAATGTATTTGGCAAAAAGGAGCTGATAAACAACTTTTTTATGTTAAATTAACCCAAATACCCTTATGACTATTCCCATTAACAGAAGATGATTATTGCAAGAATTTTAATTCTAAGTTATTTTAAATGAGAATTATTTTATGTTTCAATTTACTTTTTAGTTTTAAATTTATCAGATAAGATTGTTTTAAGTTAAATATAAATTATTTTGTGATAACCTAATATACAACTATTAATAATTTGTAGGTTTTTGGTAAATACATACTTAAATATTGCAAGTAATATTTGAATAAGAAATACATATATTCAAATTTTCTTTCTTAATTAATTAAAAAAAACATTCAATTATGATAAGTTTGAAGTCCCAAAGTGAGAACCCAATAATTACGATGATTTTGCATTAAGAATTTTGTGTTATTTTTTTGTTAGAACCAAAAACAAAAAAAAAAAAATTCCATCGAGAAGAAAAAAAGAAAAAAGATGAAAGGTTTAAGAACAATAAGCAAAATACACTAACATGTAGCCTTTCTTCATTACGATGGAATAATTCGTCATTTTATTGATGGCAATTGGTTACGCCCAACTATGCCTATTAAAAGGACACGCGGACGTTGCAAATATAATCTAAGTATTCAGCCCAGAGTCGAACCCACAAGAAATCAACCTATTAATTACTTTCGTTGGATTTACTAAATTTTATGGAATCAACTTCCCAAACGTTGTCAATAATAATTGATGGTATTTCTACTAACTAAGAATGAAAGTAAATAAGCAACTGAAAACTAACTATGATTAAGTTGTAAACAATTAAGAGAAGGTTCTAAGGTTATGATTTCCCTATTGATGGAATCTCTTCCGGTTATGTTTCATGTAGATTCACCAAATCATCTCTATCAATCACGAGCACTCCTATTACCGTAAATCTCTCCCGAGTAATCACGATAATTTACTAGACGCACTCTCCCGAGATATGCTAACTGGCTTTATTTATTACAGCTCACTTTAGATTGCACCCAAGGCTTCGTTATCCCTAATCCCGCCTTTAAACCCGCAGTTATTGATCCCTCATATACTTTAGGAGTAGTTTTGTTCAACAACTACCTAAATATGTGCTCTCTCCCGAGTTATGCACACCAAATAGGCACAGCTAATTGAGGATCCTGTCAATTAACTACAACAAACACGTAGTTGAACAAATAGAGATTAAACTGGCAAACTATATTAACATCACAAGAAGTTCATCCTTCAATAGGTTCCATCAAAGCCCTAGACTAAGGAATTAGCTATTCATGACAAAACAAGATAAAACTACTAAAATATTCATAATGGGTAATTGCAAGAGAATAAAAGAGATAGAAAAACTCTAATGTTTGGTTGATCTTCTCACACTTGTTCTTGCCTCCAAAGTAGTCTAAAAAAAAGCTTCCACAATCTTGGGCGAGTTTCTATAGCTTATAAGGGTTTGGAACAAATTTTCCTGAAGTTACACTTTGGTCCAAAAATTTCTGACGCGTGAACAGTGCACCGCGGTCGCGGCAAGACCGCGGCTCGACCGCTGTGGGAGCTGATCATTCTGCCTCGAGCTTTAGTCTGCCGCGGTTGCACCGCGGTCGCGGTGGAATTTGCTCAGGCCATTTTCTCGCTTCTTTGTGCTCGGGTACTTCTCGAGTGGACATTTTCTTCACATTATTGCCTCCAAAATACTCCGTGGTGCTTCCTCACTTAGAATATTCCCTGCGAAACAAAAGAACACCATTTAGAGCATTTTGTTGGCAATTTACATATAAAATAACAATAAAGCATGGTACTATTAAGGTATAAATATCATCTATATAGCCTAATATCAAAACCCCACACTTAAATCATTGCTAGTCCTCGAGCAATCCAACACACTCCATCAAAGTTCCTTCCCTAAGCTTTTCCCTTAACGACTCACACCTTGAACATTTTACTAAAGTTACACCTAGTAGTGAACCACCTTTACCTTAAAAGTCAAATCTCTCGTACCATGCAACATTCACACTTACTCAAACCACTCTATACAAGAGTCAAGACTTACCTTTCCTTTGTGAATCACATGCCCTCACATCACACAAGAGAGTAGTTCCACATATGATGATAATTAGAACAATTAGGAACTTAGATAGACAAGATTCGCTCACTCTCAAAAAGAACATTCACATGTCACAAAGATGCACCATAAGCTTGTCCGTAGTGTAATACTCTACTAATCGAGTCCACTCAGTCTAAGATCAATAGGACTTCACTTGGTTGTAATGTAGGGTAAAGGACGGGTATGATATATTTGGATATAGTGACTAACCTCCCTAAGTACTTTTAATACAATTACATTAACCTTCAAGACCATACTTATGTCAACCAAACACTCCACCACTTTTATTTAAAAACATCCCCATCCATTAAGTGCAGTTGTAACAAACCACCACTTATCAATTACTACATTTTACTCATTTTTTTTGTGGTTCTCATTCTTTCACTCTTCAACACTCTTCACTTTTTCTCTATTTCAATGGTTCCACTCAAAAACCAAACCACCACCCCACACTTGTGCTTTTTGCATAATTTCAATACCATTCAAGAGCTTATGGGAGGTAAAAGGGTTCAAACAACAGGCTATTCAAACAATTGTGTAAGATAATTCACTGTATGTATGTATTTGTAACAATTGACTGTTTGATTTTGTTTTGTTTTGTTTTGCTTTGATTGTTTTGATGTTTTGAGTAATTATTCATTAGGTAAGTTAAAATAGATAAGTGACTTGTCCCGACGACGGATCTCTTTCGGCGGGGTTCTTGAGGGACTAAGTCGAGAAAAAAAGAAAAAAAATCTCCCAGTGGCCAAGAACGACCTTCCCAGAATTATGGGCATCTCTTCATCCACTTTGTAGTCTAAGATCACAAAATTTGCAGGGAACACAAATTTCCCTACCTGAATCAACACATCGTCTAGGATACCAGAGGGTCTTTTTACAATCCTATCAGCTAGCTACAACAACATGGAGGTGGGTCTAGCTCTTCCAATCCCCAGCCTCTTATAAATTGCCAGGGGCATAAGATTTATGCTGGCCCCTAGATCGCACAGTGCCTTAGCAAAAACAAAATTACCAATAGTGCATGGAATTGTAAAGCTTCCTGGGTCAGACAACTTTTTCGCAATTGGTCTAGTCACCATTGCACTACAGGTCTGAGTAAGAGTAACTGTGGCCAAGTCTTGGAAATCGAATTTTCGGGACATCAAGTCCTTCATCATTTTTGCATACCTAGGCATCTCTTTCAAAGCATCAATCAATGAAATATTTACCTGGATTTGTTTCAGTATCTCCAAGAATTTCTTGTATTGCTCCTCTTTTTGGTACTTAGCCAGCCTCTAAAGGAATGGTGCAAGAGGTCTCTTCTTCCCAATGATTTGGGATTGATCTTTGTCAACTGCCACCTCAACGACTGGTTCCTGGGCTATCTCAGATTCTTTCTCAGACTCAATCTGAATGTTATTTTCTTCATGGGCAGGCTGGACTGTCACCTCTGTCAATTTCGTTGACTCATCCAGCTCAATGGGCACTGGTATGCGTGTCTTAGCCTATCTGGTTTCTCGATCCCTCTATTGCTCTACATCCAAATCTCTGCCATTACGTAGACTCACTACCATCAGCTGCTTCGGGCCTTGATCTTTTGGATTTATCTGGGTATCAGCAGGTAATGTCCCATGAGGACGATTGTTCAGAGACATCAAAATTTGGACCATCTGCATTTCAATATTCTTGATAGCTGAATCGTGTGCATCTACTCTCTCACTAATTTTTGCATTAGACCCAATAACCTACTACATCATTGCCTCAAGTCTAGCAAACCCATCTTCCTACCGTCTACCATGCTGCTGCTGAGGAGGGTGATACCCTTGCTACTGATTCTGATTGTTATATCCCTGTGGCCTTGGGTAAGGTGCCATATTGTTAGGAGGTCTCATACCTCCCATGTTCCCATTGTTGAACTGTGGCTGGACTAGCCTGTACGGCTGATTTTGTTGGCCCCAATTCTGACCACCCTGTCTCTGCCTTCCATAATTAGACACATAGTTCATGTCTTCAGGGTAGTGATGATGATCATGTTCTGCATTCCACTGGTTACCAATTGGCTGACTAATGCAAGATGTGCACAAGCCCCCATTGGTAGTATCTACGATGTGTACCTACTGCTTCTGCCCTAACTCTTCCACCTTTTTAGTGAGTATACTCATCTGTGTCAATAAGGTGGCCATATTTTCAGCCATAGAGTTGGATGGATCTAAGGGCACTGAGTGAACCACTGGAGTGATAGGTGCATTCCTGGTTGTCCATCCCGAATTCTGCACCATCTTATCAAGCAGACCTGACTTTCTCTCCATGTTTTGCTAAAAAATGCTCCACCAGCAGAAGCATCAACAAGGTTCTTCACGTTATCTAACAATCCCATGTAAAACCGCTGCCCCAACATCAGATTTGGAATACCATGGTGCAGACATATAACCAACATCCCTTTGAAACGTTCCCATGTTTCATGCAGTGTCTCCATTGGTCTCTATTTAAAACTCAAAATTTCATCAATTTGTTGAGCAGTCTTGTTGGGTGGGTGGAACTTGTTATGGAATTGTTTGACTAACTCCTCCCAAGTTGTTATAGAATTTATGGGGAGTGAGTTTAGCTAGGTCTAGGCAGCTCCTGTCACTGAGAATGGAAACAATATCAGCTTGATTGCTTCCGGAGTTACGTTGGGCTGCCTTTGGGTTTTGCAGATTGACAGGAAATTCTTCAAGTGCTGTTGAGGATCTTCGACTTGTGACCCCAAAAATAGTCCCTTGTTTTGCAACAAGTGCAGCATGTTATTCATGATTTATAATGATTCAGCCTGTATCTGCGGGACTATAATTGCTGTGGCCAGATTTTCAGCTATGGGCTGTGCCCAGTCATAGAGAGCAGCCTCTGGCGCTATTGGTACAGTTGGGTCTACTTCGTGATCTCCCATATCTGGTTCGAATTGTTCAGTTGTTTGTTTTTCCGGTTGGCCCGATTCAAGGCCTTGAAAACTTTCTCGGGATCTGATAATGTTTCAAATACTTCACCAGTTCTCGATGAGTTTCTAGGCATGCACCTGTACAACCAAGTCAACAAACGTTAAAATTTCAATGTATAGATTGGGTGTAGAGAAAACTGACTATACTAACAATTTTTGTATTTCGTTCAATTGTAATTGATAACACCGTTAATTCCCCGGCAACGGCGCCAAAATTTGGTTACGCCCAACTATGCCTATTAAAAGGACATGCGGACGTTGCAAATATAATCTGAGTATTCAGCCCAGAGTCGAACCCACAAGGAATCAACCTATCAATTACTTTCGTTGGATTTACTAAATTCTACGGAATCAACTTCCCAAATATTGTCAATAACAATTGATGGTATTTCTACTAACTAAGAATGAACGTAAATAAGCAACTGAAAACTAACTATGATTAAGCTGTAAGTAATTAAGAGAAGGTTCTAAGGTTCTGATTTCCCCTATTGATGGAATCTCTTCCGGTTATGTTTCATATAGATTCACCAAATCGTCTCTATCAATCATGAGCACTCCTATTACCGTAAATCTCTCCCGAGTAATCACGATAGTTTACTAGACGCATTCTCCCGAGATACGCTAGCTGGATTTGTTTATTACAGCTCACTTTAGATTGTACCCAAGGCTTCGTTATCCCTAATCTCGCCTTTAAACCCGCAGTTATTGATCCCTCATATACCTTGGGAGTGGTTTTGTTCAACAACTACCTAAATATGCACTCTCTCCAGAGTTATGCACACTAAATAGGCACAGCTAATTGAGGTCCTGTCAATTAACTACAACAAACACGTAGTTGAACAAATAGAGATTAAACTGGCAAACTATATTAACATCACAAGAAGTTCATCCTTCAATAGGTTCCATCAAAACCCTAGACTAAGGAATTAGCTACTCATGACAAAATAAGATAAAACTACTAAAAAATTCATAATGGGTAATTGCAAGAGAATAAAAGAGATAGAAAAACTCTAATGTTTGGTTGATCTTCTCACACTTATTCTTGCCTCCAAAGTAGTCTAAAACAAAAGCTTCCACAATCTTGGGCGAGTTTCTATAGCTTATAAAGGTTTGGAACAAGTTTTTCCGAAGTTACACTTTGGTTCAAAAATTTCTGACGTGTGAACAATGCACCGCGGTCGTGGCAAGATCGCGGCTCGACTGCGGTGGGAGCTGATCAATCTGCCTCGAGCTTTAGTCTGCCGCGGTTGCGATGGAATTTGCTCAGGCCATTTTTCTCGCTTCTTTGTGCTCGGGTACTTCTCGAGTGGGCGTTTTCTTCACATTATTGCCTCCAAAATACTCCGTGGTGCTTCCTTACTTAGAATATTCCCTGCTAAACAAAAGAACACCATTTAGAGCCTTTTGTTGGCAATTTACCTATAAAATAACAATAAAGCATGACACTATTAAGGTGTAAATATCATCTATATAGCCTAATCTCAACAGTCACCGCCAACAATATTTGTTTTAACAATTAAAGAATTAAAAACATATAAGATCTTTTATTACACAACAATATAAGCTAAGAATCTAACAAGATAATGGATCCAAAACAATACGAAGAAAACGAAAGTATTGCTGGTCTTGGAAAGAAAGGGTGGAACGAAGTAGTAGAAACGGAGTGGGTTAGGACAGTTAAAAATTGTTATTTAGGGATATAATAGTAAAATTATTGGTCAAACTAAAAGAGCTTATAAGCTGAAAATTCATAAGTTGGGGGAGACCAACTTATGACTTTTGGCTTATTTTGACTTATAAGTAGCACTTTTAGTATTTAACAAATGCATAAATAAGCTAAAAACTATTTATAAGCCAGTTTGACCAGCGCCAAACACCCTCTAAATATGTTGCAATGACATTTCTTATCAAAATAGGTCTTCTGGCTCAGTGGTGAAGCGCTTCAATTTACCTCCGACTTCTAAGTGAAAATGGCGTAATTAAACCGATTGTTGCCATATATTAAACATAGATTACTGGTTTGAACCATATTGAAACGTGATTAGTTAACCGTTTGCTCACTACTAAAGTCAACGCCGCTTACAAATTTTTTTGTGTAAGCCCATGTCGATCACACGTCACTAATGCACCACAGGACATTCACTTTGAGTTAGGAAAAAAATATAATAAAAAATTGTAATTTCATCTTGAACTTAAGTTGTACTTGCCATCAAAGGATGTGGTGCAGTGGATGAGACTGCTCTCTCTTAACTAGAGGTCTCGAGTTCGAGCCCTGAGTATGGAAAAATCCTTGGTAGGGAGCGCTTCTCCCCGAATGGGGCCCTACGCGGCACGAATCCAGATATAATCGGGCTTCAATATGGATACCGAATACCGGACGAGAGAAGAGGATAACAAGTGCTTTTTTAACGTAAAGAGTTGGTAAGGCAAAGTGATTTACATACTTACATTAGCGTAAGAAATCCTTAACTATGTGTCATTAAAGTCAAAAACATTACCCAATTAAGTAAAATCGAAGATGAGGAATGTCTTTAAAGTTGGATAACCTAGTATAAGAGACGGAAGAAACATAGGTGTGTTGCCTTAAGCAAGTCGCAAAGAATGTTTATTGGTAACTGATTTTACCTCTAAGTGTTTTTGTTATTTAATTTGAGAGATAAATAATAGGGTGATAGAAACCTCTAAAGTCTAAAACCATATACTTATTTTAGTTAAACAAGAAATATAAGTTTATGTATGCCACAATTCCTATTTTAGTGTTACGATATGTCATATTCACCTAATTCTTATCTTTTGCCACATTCTGATGGTAGTTAAACAACCAATAATCTATCTCGAGATGTTTATAATTGGTAAATTTGAATATCTTGTTAATTTTCCTGATGTATTTTCAGTTCTTTCCTAATACAAACTGGTAAACTTATATAAAGAAGAAATTTGATTTTCAAAATAAAGGAACATATGTTAAAGAAAATCCTTTGCTGTATGTCTTATTTTTTTGGCAAAGAGCAGAGATTTTGCTAGAAATTTCTAGTAAGTTTTGTGGTAAATGAGAAGTTGATTTAACATTTTCCTGCATCTTCGGGTGGACCTGTATTTTCTTGCAGAAATGACATAGGAAAGGCAGAAATCTCAACTGGCGATAAAAATATATTTTTTCCATTTTTGAGAAGAAAAAAGTGTCATAGTCCTTGATTATTGTGGCCATTTCTACGTTTCTGGAAACTTCGGCAATAATTATTTCAATTTGACAGCGACTTTGGGTCAAGAGGGAAGAGGGTTGTTTTCCTAAAGCCAAAAGGTTAAGAGTGACTTGCGTTTAAGATTGTGAATGCCTTTGGAGTGTAGTAAGATTTTGTACACCGTCAAAATCGGACTTCCATAATTTTGTATGGCTAATCGAAACTAGGGTGGCATGCCAAGGCTCGTCCTCGCATTGTATCGAACCATGACACGGAGATGAATTGCTAAGCTCATGTAACGACCCGACTGGTCGTTTTGCTTTTTATAACCCCGTCCTCCTAAATAAAACTTTTCGCGCTTGCTTTAACTAATTTACGACATGCGGGGATGATTGGTTCGGGATTTGGAAGAGTTTTGGTTGTAATAGGCACACTTGATTCCCTAAGATTTTGTTAAAAGGCTAAGTTTAACTTTGGTCAATATTTTTAGCAAACGGACCCGGACTTGTGTTTTGACGGTCCCGGAGGGTACGTAGGAAAATATGGAACCTCGGTGTACGCCCGGAATCGAATTCTGAGGTCCCTAGCCCGAGTAATGAAAGGATTTAATGAAATTAAATAATGCTTGATCATATTGGTATCGGGCCTGTATGTTGGTTCCGGAGCCCGGTACCGGTCCAATATAGCATTTAAGACTTGCCCGCAAAATTTGGTGTCAATCCGAGTAGTATAAGTACGTTTCGGCGCGTTAGGAGTGAATTGAAGAACTTGAAGTTCATAAGTTTGATTCAATTGGTTTTAGGGGGTGATTCTTAGATTTAGCATTGTTTCGGGTATTCCGAGGGTTCGAGCGAGTCTGTTTTATAATTTCAAACTTGTCGGTATGTTCGGACGGGGCCCGAGGGCCCCGAGCGTCAATCGGGCGAGGCTCGAGTGAAGTTGGAAAACTTGGGAAGGAGCTGAAGCTCCAATCTTCTGTCATAACCACACCTGCGGTTGGTCAGCCGCAGGTGCGAGACCGCAGAAGCGGTCGTTCTCTCGCAGAAGCGGTCGTTCTCTCGCAGAAGCGGCTAAGAATGGCCAAGCCAGAAGCCGCAAAAGCGGTTGCTTCCCGCAGAAGCGGCCCAGTGGCCCAGATAAATTTCTGCAGAAGCAGACACCTTTCCGCCGATGCGGTGGACACAGGTGCGGCCCAGGACCGCAGATGCGGAAATTACTGAAGCAGTGACCTTCATTTATTACGGGCTCTAGGCCATTTTCGCTCATTTTCACTCATTCATTGGGCGATTTTGGAGGTCTTGAGAGAAGCCTTTCACCTAGCATCTTGAGGTAAGTTCATCCTATTTATTTCTAGTTTAATACTTGAACCTCGGGTAGATTAAAACACAAAGATTAAGGAAAAACCATGGGGTTAGAGCAAAACCTAGGGTTTTGATAAAAGTTAGATTTAACCACGAAATTTGTTATAGAATGAAGTAGAAATCACATATTATTGATCCATAGGTTATAAAGGATAATTTTCTTCGAAAAATTTCGGAATCCGGGCACGTGGGCCCGGGGTCGGATTTTAGGAACTTGTGTTTAAGGTTGAGAAATCACTTTAGTAACTAAAATGCGAACTCTTGAGCTTGTATTGACTAGTTCCTACCCCGTTTAATTAGTTTCAGATCGCGCGGCTCCAAATTGAGGGTTTGAGCACGTTCTTGGTATTAGAAGTATGCTTTGGAGCGAAGTGAGTCTCCTATCTAACCTTGTAAAAGGGAATTGTCCCCATAGGTCAAACAATTGAATAATTTGCCACTAAATGTTGGGGCTACGTACGCACTAGGTGACGAGAGTCCGTGCGTAGCTACTATTGTGCTAAGTCCGGGTAGTCTAGGACCCAAAAATATGCTTTATGTGTTATTCTTGTAACTTTATGATTAATTTGGATTGCTAAATCATGTTGAATGTGGTATATGAAACTAATAAGAGGAACATCATTTTCTTGGCCCCTTTTAAAGAGAAGTTGATATTTCTGTGAGTAATTGTTCTCCTGATATATATTTTTGCATGCTTGTTGTTGTGTTTAATTACATTTGACCGCGTCGTATGTATGATTCGCGAGCAAGATAATAGATGCATCTATGGTTCGCGCCGTTCGACCCTCCGGCAGTGCACACTTTACTTTTATATTGGATCGGGCCGTACGACCTCGGCACTACTTGCATATGCTTCTTGCTTAGTATATTACTATGGACTGAACTTTGTTATATGCCCTGAAATGTAAATAGCTAACTGTGATGTCATCTAGGAAAGGACCTGTTACCCCTTGCTATAAATTTTTAATCATTTGTGTTATCCATGATTAGTATAACATTTTCTCATATTATTTGACCCTAGTAAGTGTCAAGTCGACCTCTCGTCTCTACTTCTTCGAGATTAGACAGGATACTTACTAGGTACATATTATTTATGTACTCATACTACACTTCTGTACTTAATTGTACAGGATCTGAGGCAGGTACATCTGGTTACCAGGCTGGTGCATACTCTTGATTTGGCCCGAGATTCCACGGTGAGCTGCTCCTTCCTATGCCGTTCAGCAGCCCGATGGAGTCTTTTCCTTATTTTTGGCTATCAATTCTATTTCAGACAGTAGGATAGGTTTTATTCTTTTGCATATTCTACTAGATGCCCACGTACTTGTGGCACCAGGTCTTGGCACACACATTGGTAGACTATTCTTTTGGGGATTATATAACTATTTTTGGTACGTCACTAATTATCACTTGTTTAAACTTCAGATTAAAAAATTGGTGTACTTGTTTTGGTAAAGTAAAAATGAGAACTTATTAATATTTTCGCGTGGGCTTGCCTGACAATGGTGTTGGGCGCCATCACGACCTGTAATGAAATTGGGTCGTGACACCATGGTATCAGAGACTAGGTTCACGTAGGTCTCAGAAGTCATGGGCAAACCTAATAGAGTCTTGTGGATTGGTATGGAGACATCTGTATTTATCTTCGAGAGGCTATAGGGTATTATAAAACTACTCTTTATTCATTTCCTATCGTGCAATGGTTGGTATGCAAAATTTCCCTCTTCTATTCTCTCACAGATGGCGAAATTTGTTATGGAATGAAGTAGAAATCACATATTATTGATATATAGATTATAGAGGACAACTTTCTTCGAAACATTTCGGAATCCGAGTACGTGGCCCCGGGGTTGGATTTTAGGAACTTGTGTTTAAGGTAGGGAAATCACTTTAGTAATTAAAATGCGAACTCTTGAGCTTGTATTGACTAGTTCCTACCTTGTTTAATTAGTTTCGGATCGTGTGGCTCCAAATCGAGGGTTTGAGCACGTTCTTGGTATTAGAAGTATGCTTTGGAGCAAAGTGAGTCTCCTATCTAACCTTGTAAAAGGGAATTGTCCCCATAGGTCAAACAATTGAATAATTTTCCACTAAATGCGGAGGCTACGTACGCACTAGGTGACGAGAGTCCGTGCGTAGCCACTATTGTGCTAAGTCCGGGTAGTCTAGGACCTAAAAATATGCTTTATGTTTTATTCTTGTAACTTTATGATTAATTTGGATTGCTAAATCATGTTGAATGTGGTATATGAAACTAATAAGAGGAACATCATTTTCTTGGCCCCTTTTAAAGAGAAGTTGATATTTCTGTGAGTAATTGCTCTCCTGATATATATTTTTGCCTGCCTGTTATTGTGTTTAATTACATTTGACCGCGTCGTATGTATGATTCGCGAGCAAGATAATATATGCAACTATGGTTCGCGCCGTTCGACCCTCCGGTAGTGCACACTTTACTTTTATGTTGGATCGGGCCGTACGACCTCGGCACTACTTGCGTATGCTTCTTGCTCGGTATATTACTATGGACTGAACTTTGTTATATGCCCTGAAATTTAAATGGCTAACTGTGATGTCATCTAGGAAAGGACTTGTTACCCATTGCTATAAATTTTTAATCATTTGTGTTATCCATGATTAGTATAACACTTTCTCATATTATTTGACCCTAGTAAGTGTCATGTCGACCTCTCGTCTCTACTTCGAGATTAGACAAGATACTTACTAGGTACATATTATTTATGTACTCGTACTACACTTCTGTACTTAATTGTACAGGATCTGAGGCAGGTACATCTGGTTACCAGGCTGGTGCATACTCTTGATTTGGCCCGAGATTCCACGGTGAGCTGCTCCCTTCCTATGCCGTTCAGCAGCCCGATGGAGTCTTTTCCTTATTTTTGGCTGTCAATTCTATTTCAGACAGTAGGATAGGTTTTATTCTTTTGCATATTCTACTAGATGCCCGCGTACTTGTGGCACCAGGTCTTGGCACACACATTGGTAGACTATTCTTTTGGGGATTATATAACTACTTTTGGTACGTCACTAATTATCACTTGTTTAAACTTCAGATTAAGAAATTGGTGTACTTGTTTTGGTAAAGTAAAAATGAGAACTTATTAATATTTTCGCGTGGGCTTGCCTGACAATGGTGTTGTGCGCCATCACGACCTATAATGAAATTGGGTCGTGACAACATGGTATCAGAGACTAGGTTCACGTAGGTCTCAGATGTCATTGGAAAACCTAATAGAGTCTTGTGGATCAGTACGGAGACATCTGTATTTATCTTCGAGAGGCTATAGGGTGTTAGAAAACTACTCTTTATTCATTTCCTATCGTGCAATGGTTGGTATGCAAAATTTCCCTCTTCTATTCTCTCACAGATGGTGAGGACATGCACGGCTGATGTTCCAGACCCAGGAGGAGCTGCTCCCTCCGTTGCTAAAGGCCAAGGCAGAGGCCGGGGGAGGGCACCGACCTGAGGTAGGGGACGAGGGCGTCCAAAAGCAGTACCAATAGCACTATCGGCGAATTCTGCGGGAGATCCTATCATTGTGGAGCAAGGCGAGGTGCCCGCAACTGAGCCTACTCCGACAGATTTTATGATAGCACCGGGTTTCCAGGAGGTCATGGGCCGTATGCCGCAGTTCATGGACACCATGACTCGGGCTAGTTTATTTCCAGCGGATCCAGCTACATCAAAGGCAGGAGGGGGAGCATAGACCCATACTGCTTAGGCTCCTGGTCATGCAGCTATAGTGTATCAGACTCCGGGTGTACTACCCGCGGATAGGGCTCAGCCAGTTACTGCAGTGGTGCCCGAGCCTAGACTAGCTACGGATGGTGACCCGCAGAAGTTGTTGGATAGATGGACTAAAATTCACCCTCCTATCTTCGGGGGTGAGCGTCATGAGGATGCCCAGGATTTCATTGATAGGTGCAGGGACAGACTGCACAACATGAGGATATTGGAGTTGCATGGGGTTGACTTCACTACTTTTCAGCTGGAGGGCAGGGCCCATAGATGGTGGCAGTCTTATGTTCTTGGTAGGCCCGTAGGTTCTCCTCCCATCACTTGGGGTCAGTTCATGCAGTTATTTTTGGACAGGTATATTCCACCCTCTGAGAGGGAAGGGCTGTGGTATCAGTTTGAGAAGCTTGAGCAGGGTCAGAGTCCGTGACCGATTATGAGGCGAGGTTTTCTGAGTTGTCCCGCCATGCATTGATGATACTTCTTACTGACACATAAAGGGTGCAGAGGTTCGTTGCAGGGTTGCATTCTGGCATTAGGGCCAACATGGCCCGAGAGGTGGAGATGGGGACTTCTTATCAGCTAGTGGTGGAGATTGCTCAGAGTTTTAAGGGATATCGTTTGAGAGGTAGAGAGCAGGCGCAGCAGGACAAGAGGGCCCGATTCTCCGGAGAGTTCAGAGGTGCCCCGGCTAGGGGTAGAGGTTAGTTTGGGAGGGGTCAGCCCAGCAGGCCCCCAAATTCAGCACCACTACCTGCTCAGGGTGCTCCAGCGCGCCCCTATTTCAGCGTCATACCAGAGAGTTTTTATCGTCCGCTAGCTATTTAGGGTTCTTCTAGTGGACATTCAGGTCCTCAGGGTTCTTCTAGTTCATATTCCAGCGCTACACCAGGGAGTTCATACCATCCTCCAGCCATTCCAAGTTCCTCTGGTGGGTATTCAAGCCATCAGGGCCATGCTTCCGGATAGCAGGCTATGATGCCGAGAGGTTGCTACGAGTGTGGAGATCCAGGTCACATGAAGAGGACCTGCCCCAAGATTCGGGGCAAGGCAATACAGCAGGGTCAGCAGCCTATGATTCCAGCACCGATTGCCCAGCCGCCTAGAGGCAGGGGACAAAGTGGTAGAGGTCGTCCTAGAGGTGGAGACCAAACAATGAGAGGCCAGTCAGCTACTGCTCAGTCAGGTGAAGGCCAACCAGCCGATGCTCCAGCCAGATTCTATGCCCTCCCGGCCAGACCAGATGCATTGGCGTCAGATACCATCATCACAGGTATTATTTCCATCTGCGGTAGAGATGTTTTTGTATTATTTGATCAAGGGTCCACCTATTCATATGTATCATCTCTATTTGCTCATTTTTTGGTTATTTCTCCTGAGCCTTTGGGCACTCCTATCCATGTGTCCACTCCTATGGGCAATTCTGTGGTTGTAGATCAGATCTACCGGTCTTGTATGGTCACATTCTGTGGTTTCGAGACTAGAGCAGAACTCCTGTTGCTTGATATGATCGACTTTGAGGTCATTCTGGGCATGGATTGGTTATCCCCATACCACACCGTCCTTGATTTCCATGCCAAGACTGTTACATTAGCGATGCCAGGGTTGCTAGGGTTGGAGTGGAGAGGTTCCACAGTTGATACATCTAGTCGGGTTATCTCTTTCCTGAAGGCTCGGCATATGGTCGAGAAGGGGTGTTTGGCTTATCTGGATTATGTTCGGGACACCACCATAGAGTCTCCAACAATTGATTCAGTTCTAGTAGTTGAGGAGTTCGCCGATGTGTTTCCTTCTGATCTTCCTGGCGTGCCACTGAATCGCGATATTGATTTCTATATTGATTTGGCTCCAAGTACCCAGCTATATCTATCCCACAGTACCCTATGGCTCTGAAATAGTTGAAAGAGTTGAAGGAGCAGCTTGAGGGGCTTTTAGCAAAGGGGTTTGTTAGACCAAGTGTGTCACCTTGGGGTGCACCATGTTGTTTGTAAAGAAGAAGGATGAGACTAGAAGGATGTGCATTGATTACCGCCAGTTGAACAAGGCTACCATCAAGAACAAGTACCCGTTGCCGCACATTGATGATTTGTTCGACCAGTTACAGGGTGCTAGGGTGTTCTATAAGATTGACTTGAGATTAGGGTACCATCAGTTGAAGATTCAGAACTCAGATTTTCCGAAGACTACGTTCCATACCAGATATGGCCATTATGAGTTTCTGGTGATGTCCTTTGGCATGACTAATGCCCCAGCAGCGTTTATGGACTTCATGAATAGGGTGTTCAGAATTATATTGATTCCTTTATCATCATATTCATTGACGATATTTTGATATACTCACGTAGCCTGGGGGAGCACGAGCAATATTTGAGAGTAGTGCTTCAGACCATGCGAGAGCAAAAGCTATATGCTAAGTTCTCCAAGTGTGAGTTTTGGCTAGAGTCAGTGGCATTCTTAGGGCATATTATGTCAGGAGATGGTATTAAGGTGGATCCCAAGAAGATTGAGGCAGTTCAAAGTTGTCCACGTCCTACTTCAGTGACCGAGATCAGGAGTTTCCTGGGGTTAGCAGGTTACTACAAGCGATTCGTGCAGGGCTTTTCATAAATTGCTTCACCTCTTACTAGATTGACCCAGAAGGGTGCTCCTTTCTGTTGGTCCGATGATTGTGAAGCGAGCTTTAGAAGCTCAAGACAGTTTTGACTATGGAACCAATTCTTGTGTTGCCTTCTGATTCAGGGATGTATATGGTATATTGTGATGCTTCACATATTGGTTTGGGTTGTGTATTGATGCAGGAGGGGCGAGTTTTTGCATATGCTTAACTCCAGCTGAAGATTCATGAGACGAATTGTCCTATGCATGATCTAGAGTTGGCGGCGATTGTTCATACTTTTAAGATATGGAGGCATTATCTGTATGGTGTGTCATGCGAGGTTTACACTGATCATCGCAGCTTACAACATTTGTTCAAGCAGAGGGATCTCAATTTGAGGCAGCGTAGATGGCTTGAGTTACTGAAAGATTATGACATCACCATTCTTTATCATCCGAGCAAGGCAAATATGGTCGCGGATTCCTTAAGCAGGAAAGCAGAGAGTATGGGTAGCTTGGCATTCATTTCAGTGGAGGAGAGGCCACTAGCCTTGGACATTCAGTCTTTGGCTAACAGACTTGTGATATTAGATATTTCAGAGCCCAGCCGGGTCCTTGCGTGTGTTGTTGCTCAGTCTTCATTATTGGGGCAGATCAAGGCCCGACAGTTCGATGATCCACATTTAGAGGTTCTCAGAGAGACAGTGTTGCAGGGTAGTGCCAAGGAAGTTTCTATTGGCGATGATGGTGTTCTGCGACTCCAAGGTAGCCTATGTGTTCTTAATGTTGATGGTCTGAGGGAGAGGATTCTAGAAGAGGCACACAGTTCGCGGTATTCTATTCATCCGGGTGCTATGAAAATGTATCATGACTTGAGGCAGCATTATTGGTGGCGGAGGATGAAGAAAGACATAGTAGAGTATGTGGCTAGGTGTTTGAATTGCCAGCATGTTAAGTATGAACACCAGAGGCCAGGTGGCTTACTTCAGCAGATGCCTAAACTAGAGTGGAAGTGGGAGCACATTACTATGGACTTCGTAGTTGGGTTGCCTCGGTCCTTGCGAAATTTTGATGCAGTGTGGGTCATTATTGATAGGTTGACCAAGTCGGCACACTTTATCCCAATTGTGACTACTTACACATTAGAGAGATTGGCTCAGATTTACATTTCGGAGATAGTCCGGTTGCAAGGTGTGCCTATTTCCATCATATCAGATAGAGGCCCTCAGTTCACTTCTCATTTCTGGAGAGCCGTTTAGGTTGGGGACCCGTGTGGAGCTCAGCACTGCATTTTACCCTCAGACCAACGGACAGTCAAAACGGATAGTTCAGATTTTGGAGGACATGCTCAGAACATGTGTGATTGACTTTAAAGGACAGTAGGATCAGTTCTTGCCTTTGGTAGAGTTCGCTTACAACAACAGCTATCAGTCCATCATAGAGATGGCTCCATTTGAGGCTTTATATGGTCGGCGATGTCGTTCTCCTATCGGGTGGCTTGAGCTTGGTGAGGCTAAGTTGTACGGTACAGACTTGGTGAAAGATGCCTTGGAAAAGGTAAAGTTGATTCAGGAGAGGCTTCACACAACTCAGTCCAGGCAGAAGAGTTTCACGGATCAGAAAACGCGTGAGGTATCATTCATAGTTGGCGAGAAGGTCCTCTTGAAAGTCTCGCCAATGAAGGGTGTTATGAGATTCGGAAAGAAGAGCAAGTTGAGCCCAAGGTTTATTGGCCCATTTGAGGTGTTAAGACAAGTTAGGGAGGTTGCTTACGAGCTTGCTTTACCCCCAACTTGTCAGAAGTTCATCCAGTTTTCTATGTATCGATGCTGTGGAAGTATCACGCTGACTTGTCCCATGTGTTAGACTTCAGTACTATTCAGTTGGATGAGAGTCTGGGTTATGAGGAGGAGCCAGTTGCCATTATTGATAGACAAGATCGCCAGTTATGAGGAGGGGCCAACCAGTTGGGGAGGCGACCTGGGAGTCCGAGGAGGACATGCGGAGCAAATACCCCCATCTTTTTCCTAGCTCAGGTACTTTTCTATGTCCGTTGGAGGGCGAATGTTTGTTTAAGAGGTGGAGAATATAACGACCCGACTGGTTAATTTGCTTTTTAGAACCCCACCCCCCTAAATAAAACTTTCTGCGCTTGCTTTAACTAATTTACGACATGCGGGGATGGTTGGTTCGGGATTTGGAAGAGTTTTGGTTATAATAGGAACACTTGATTCCCTAAGATTTTCTTAAAAGGCTAATTTTAAATTTGATCAACATTATTAGAAAACAGACCCAGACTTGTGTTTTGACGGTCCCGTAGGGTCCGTAGGAAAATAGACCTGGACGTATGCCCGAAATCGAATTCCGAGGTCCCTAGCCCGAGTAACAAATTTTTGTTAGAAATTGTTAAACTGAAATTCTAAGGATTTAATGAAATCAAATAATGATTGATCATGTTGGTATCGGGCACGTATGTTGGTTCCAGAGCCTGGTAGCGGTCCAATATAACAGTTAAGACTTGCCCGCAAAATTTGGTGTCAATCCGAGTAGTATAAGTACGTTTCGGCACGTTAGGAGTGAATTAAAGAACTTGAAGTTCATAAGTTTGATTCAATTGGTTTTAGGGGTTGATTCTTAGATTTAGCATTGTTTCAAGCATTCCGAGGGTTCGAGCGAGTCCATTTTATGATTTCAAACTTATCGGTATATTCGGACGGGGCCCGGGGGCCCTGAGCATCAATCGGGCGATGCTCGAGTAAAGTTGGAAAACTTGGGAAGCAGCTGAAGCTCCAGTCTTCTGTCATAACCGCACATGTTGTTGGTCAGCCGCAGGTGCGAGGCCGTAGAAGCAGTCGTTCTCTCGCAAATGTGGCCAAGGCTGGCCAAGCCAGAAGCGGCTAAGCTTCCGCAGAAGCGGAATTGCAGAAGCGGCCCAGTGGCCCAGATGAATTTCCGCAGAAGCGGACACCTTTTCGTAGATGCGGTGGGCGAAGGTGCAGCCCAGGACTGCAGATGCGGAAATCACTGAAGCAGTGACCTTCATTTATTACGGGCTCTAGGCCATTTTCTCTCATTTTCACTCATTTATTGGACGATTTTGGAGCTCTTGAGAGAAGCCTTTCACCTAGCATCTTGAGGTAAGTTCATCCTATTTATTTCTAGTCTAATACTTGAACCTCGGGTAGATTAAAACACAAAGGTTAAGGAAAGACCATGGGGTTAGAGCAAAACCTAGGATTTTGATAAATGTTAGATTTAACCGAGAAATTTGTTATGGAATGAAGTAGAAATCACATATTATTGATCTATAGATTATAGAGGACAACTTTCTTCGAAACATTTTGGAATCCGAGTACGTGGGCCCGGGGTTGGATTTTAGGAACTTGTGTTTAAGGTAGGGAAATCACTTTAGTAATTAAAATGCGAACTCTTGAGCTTGTATTGACTAGTTCCTACCTTGTTTAATTAGTTTCGGATCGTGTGGCTCCAAATTGAGGGTTTGAGCACGTTCTTGGTATTAGAAGTATGCTTTGGAGCGAAGTGAGTCTCCTATCTAAGGGAATTGTCCCCATAGGTCAAACAATTGAATAATTTTCCACTAAATGCGGAGGCTACATACGCACTAGGTGACGAGAGTCCGTGCTTAGCCACTATTGTGCTAAGTCCGGGTAGTCTAGGACCCAAAAACATGATTTATGTGTTATTCTAGTAACTTTATGATTAATTTGGATTGCTTAAATCATGTTGAATGTGGTATATGAAACTAATAAGAGGAACATCGTTTTCTTGGCCCCTTTTAAAGAGATGTTGATATTTCTGTGAGTAATTGCTCTCCTGATATATATTTTTGCCTGCCTGTTGTTGTGTTTAATTACATTTGACCGCGTCGTATGTATGATTCACGAGCAAGATAATAGATGCATCTATGGTTCGCGCCGTTCGACCCTCCGACAGTGCACACTTTACTTTTATGTTGGATCGGGCCGTGCGACCTCGGCACTACTTGCGTATGCTTCTTGCTCGGTATATTACTATGGACTGAACTTTGTTATATGCCCTGAAATTTAAATGGCTAACTGTGATGTCATCTAGGAAAGGACCTGTTACCCCTTGCTATAAATTTTTAATCATTTGTGTTATCCATGATTAGTATAACACTTTCTCATATTATTTGACCCTAGTAAGTGTCAAGTCGACCTCTCGTCTCTACTTTGAGATTAGACAAGATACTTACTATGTATATATTATTTATGTACTCATACTACACTTCTGTACTTAATTGTACAGGATCTGAGGCAGGTACATCTGGTTACCAGGCTGGTGCATACTCTTGATTTGGCCCGACATTCTAAGGTGAGTTGCTCCCTTCCTATGCCGTTCAGCAGCCCGATGGAGTCTTTTCCTTATTTTTGGCTGTCTATTCTATTTCAGACAGTAGGATAGGTTTTATTCTTTTGCATATTCTACTAGATGCCCACGTACTTGTGGCACCAGGTCTTGGCACACACATTGGTAGACTATTCTTTTGGGGATTATATAACTATTTTTGGTACGTCACTAATTATCACTTGTTTAAACTTCAGATTAAGAAATTGGTGTACTTGTATTGGTACAGTAAAAATGAGAACTTATTAATATTTTCGCGTGGGCTTGCCTGACAATGGTGTTGGGCGCCATCACGACCTGTAATGAAATTGGGTCGTGACAACATGGTATCAGAGACTAGGTTCACATAGGTCTCAGAAGTCATGGGCAAACCTAATAGAGTCTTGTGGATTGGTATGGAGACATCTGTATATATCTTCGAGAGGCTATAGGGTATTAGAAAACTACTCTTTATTCATTTCTTATCGTGCAATGGTTGGTATGCAAAATTTCCCTCTTATATTCTCTCACAGATAGCGAAATTTGTTATGGAATGAAGTAGAAATCACATATTATTGATATATAGATTATAGAGGACAACTTTCTTCGAAACATTTCGGAATCCGAGTACGTGGCCCCGGGGTTGGATTTTAGGAACTTGTGTTTAAGGTAGGGAAATCACTTTAGTAATTAAAATGCGAACTCTTGAGCTTGTATTGACTAGTTCCTACCTTGTTTAATTAGTTTCGGATCGTGTGGCTCCAAATCGAGAGTTTGAGCACATTCTTGGTATTAGAAGTATTCTTTGGAGCGAAGTGAGTCTCCTATCTAATCTTGTAAAAGGGAATTGTCCCCATAGGTCAAACAATTGAATAATTTTCCACTAAATGCGGAGGCTACGTACGCACTAGGTGACGAGAGTCCGTGCGTAGCCACTATTGTGCTAAGTTCGGGTAGTCTAGGACCCAAAAGCATGATTTATGTGTTATTCTTGTAACTTTATGATTAATTTGGATTGCTTAAATCATGTTGAATGTGGTATATGAAACTAATAAGAGGAACATCATTTTCTTGGCCCCTTTTAAAGAGAAGTTGATATTTTTGTGAGTAATTGCTCTCCTAATATATATTCTTGCTTGCCTGTTATTGTGTTTAATTACATTTTACTGCGTCGCATGTATGATTCCCGAGCGGGTAATAGATGCATCTATGGTTTGCTCCGTTCGGCCCTCCGGCAGTGCACATTTTACTTTTATATTGGATCGGGCCATGCGACCTCGACACTACTTGCATATGCTTCTTGCTCGGTATATTACTGTGGACTGAACTTTGTTATATGCCCTAAAATGTAAATAGCTAACTGTGATATCATCTAGGAAAGGACCTATTACCCCTTTCTATAAATTTTTAATCATTTGTGCTATCCATGCTTAGTATAACACTTTCTCATATTATTTGACCCTAGTAAGTGTCAAGTCGACCTCTTGTCTCTACTTCTTCGAGATTAGACAGGATACTTACTAGGTACATATTGTTTATGTACTCATACTACACTTTTGTACTTAATTGTACATGATCTGAGGTAGGTACATCTGGTTACCAGGCTGGTGCATACTCTTGATCCGACCCAAGATTCCACGGTGAGCTTCTCCCTTCCTATGCCGTTCAGCAGCCCGATGGAGTCTTTTCCTTATTTTTGGTTGTCTATTCTGTTTCAAACAGTAGGATGTGTTTTATTCTTTTGCACATTCTACTAGATGCCCACATACTTGTGATACCAGGTCTTGACCTACACATTGGTAGACTATTCTTTTGGGGATTGTATAATTATTTTTGTTACGTCACTAATTATCACTTGTTTAAACTTCAGATTAAGAAATTGTTGTACTTGTTTTGGTAAAGTAAAAAATGAGAACTTACAAGAACGAAGTACAAGTGAGATTCGATCCCTTGTCCTTAGGGAAATAAAACCAACTTCCAACCAGTGAACCACTTAGTTCTTTTAAATTATTGGTGCCAGAAGATAATATTAGATAATTTATGTGAATTATATACATGGAATATCTAATTTATTGGAAAGACCATGGATTCACGTGAACCCAATTTTATTAATTAAATCTCCCCTGATTCAAAGCATTCACACACACATTTATGTTCGAAAAAATAATTCTACCAATTTAAGTATTCACTTTAATTGTTATTCTTTTCTTTTGTTAAATTCTAATGACTCGATCAGTTGTCTAGAGTTCTAGCATCTCGTTCTGTGATTTGAGACCACGAATAGGTTTATATGATATTTTATGACTTGTATATATGGTTGGTTCGAGTTTTGAGTGGTTCGTGAGTGATTTGGAATACTTGATTGACAACAAGGGGCTTTAGGCTAAGAAGAGTTGACCAAAGTTTAACTTTTGGGTAAACGGACTCGAAATCGAGTTTTCATGATTCCGTTAGGTTCTTATGATGATTTTGGGCTTGTACATTTGTTAGGATTGAGTTTTAGATACTCCTGAAAGATTAGACATCATTTGTTAGAAGTTGACTAAAGTACTTAAGAGTTCATAAGTTTGATCAAGAGTTGACTTTAATATTATTGAACTTCAGTTGGTGTTCGGAGACTTATATAATTGAATTGAACTTGTGTGCAAAGTTTGGAAGTAATCGGAAGTGTTGAACTGTGATTCAAACACTCTTCTGAAAGAATGAAGATTTAAGAACCTAAGAGAAACTATATTCGGTTTGAGCCTCAATTCTTTATTATGAAATTACCGTGGGTATTTTTGAGCCTTCGGATAAGTTCATATAAGATATATGGACTTGTTGGAATATTTTGGAAGAGTCACGAAAGGCTCGGTGTGATTCAGACATATCTTGTGTAAGTTGGAGGTTGGAGGACTTAAGAAAGTTCATAAGTTTTGTTTGATACTTGATTCTTGTTATAATATTTTAGTATATATTTTGAGACTTTAGACAAGTTCGTATATGGTATATGTACTAGTTAGAATGATTAGACGGGATCTACGGGACCTCGGGTGAGTTTTGAGGTGTTTGGAGAGTTGTTTGAAAGTGAAAAGTGCATCAAATGTGGAGGACAAGGTGGACGTTTCACGTCCATCCTCTGTTCCAGGCCAGAAGGAGGAGTGAAGTGTGAACACTTTGCTTCCGAGAGGGCATCCAACACCTGAAGCTAAAATTCAACTTTTTGCTATAAAACTTCATTTCTTGTACTTAATTATATTAATTAGAGAGTTAGGGAACTCGGATTGAGGAAAGTTTCGACGCGATTTTCACCTAAGACGAGGGGATAAGTGATTCTCACTCAAATCTAGTTATAAGATGAATATATCATTGATTGTGGCTCTAAATCAAGGAATCTTAAAGAAGAAAGAGGGTGTTGACTTAAAAGATAAGAAATTATATTTTCATATTCTGAGTGTCGATTTGAACTTAAATTCAAAAACTAATTATATATTTGGACTCGTGGAATTATGGATCAACAAGATCCCACCTTGAACTAGAGTTTTGATCATGTGGGCTCAAATTGACTTTTGTTGACTTATTGAACATTTTTTAAAGATCGAAACTTTATGATTTGGGATTGCTTCCTTTAGTATTGTTTGACTTTCATGAATGATAGTTTGCTAGGTTTTAGGTAATTGAAGGTCAAAAACAAATAAAAAAAGGTGTGATTTGAGCTGAAGACTAGCCATGAGAACGTAAGTATCTTTCTTAACCTCGACTTGGGGGAATATTTTTTAAACTGGACTCACGTGCTACATGCTATTTGTTTGTGGTAACGTATATGCGAGGTAACCAACGTATATGCGGGCACCAAGGTTATATTATGTTCGGAGTAGATTCTAGGTTTTGTTATGCCTTATTTTGGTACATGCTCTAATTGTGATATGTTGTAATAAATTTTATGACTACCTGAACTTTCTTATTTATGATAGAGATTATGTCTAGTTTTTGACGCTTTATTTGGACTTGATGATATTTATGATGAATTACATATTGGAGCTGTGGTTATACGCATGTATAGATATCATCTCATGCGTACATTCCTATATGGTTATTTATTTGTCCATGTACATCTGCATGCGTCCTTGCATATGGTTCTCTTATATAGACTGAGATTATGACACATAATTTGTCCGTACAGTTGAGAATTATGGCATATACGTTGTTCGTGCAGTTGAGAATTATGGCACGTGAGTTATTCATGCATTTGATAATGTTATGACACAATAATTTTTGCCGTGCGGTTATTGTAATATTGATATTGTTATAGAACGATGATTTATGTTGTGCAGTTATTGTGATATTAATATGTTATGGTATGATGAATTTTCATGCGATGCTTAGATATGGATATGTCCATTCGAAGTCAGGTGATTACCTATGTTACATTGGGCACTATGAGCGCAGGTGTTAGGCGTATCGTGTTGGAGCATATGGGACGTGCTGGACCATATTAAAGCATATCGAATGTGCTGGATATTGGTTATGCTTGAATCTTGAGCATTTATTGACATTCTAGACTCATATAGACATATTCGTGCATATCATCGATATATTGCATGCATTTTACATATGTATTGGACTTATTAGTGAATTGTTGGACACTTGGGATAGTGTAAGATTGAGTATATGTTGAGTCTTCATTATGTATAGACTTTTCAGACTCATATAGGAGAATTTGTATAAATGCTAATTGGGAATTAATCTGAAATTGAGTCTTTATCATGTGTAGATACTCCACATTCATGTAGAAGTTTTCGAGTTAAAGCTACTTGGTGCAAATCTCCTTTATATGTAGAATTGGTGCATTGTATATACTTTAATCTAGTTATTTGGAAAAGTATCTAGTTGAGGGCGAATATTACGGCTCCCTACTTGTCATGCATAACAGTTCTCCACGTTTCCCGTGGTCTAGAAACTTTACTTGATTTGGGTCCGTTATTTTACCGTGGCCGATCCCAGGTACATCGTTCACTCCTCCCGGGTTCCGATACGAGGGGTCCTTCGGCCTTGCTTATAGTCGCATTGAACCGTGCTTCCCTCTTGTTTCCTTATTGGGGAATCGGGGAAAACTTTGCCCCCTAGATTTTATATATATATATATACAACTCACACTTTTTTTACGTTAGATTTTAGGCGCATATATATATATATATATATATATATATATATATATATATATATATATATGCGCTACCGATGGAAGACTTAACGTAAAAAAAGTGTGAGTTGAATTCTTGCGATCCTACTTTTTCGCCATTCCTCTTTTTCTCGTGTAATAGAATTAAAAGAAAGATTTTAACGGAAGTAAAGAATGAAATAATTTATATATATATTATATTAAAAGGAGGGTAGTGAAGCATGAGGTTAAGCTAAGTGACAAGCTAAAATGAAGACACTTGGCAATTTTAGAACAACATTAATAATTAAAAATTATAAATGGAAACATAATTAATGAAAGTAGTTTAATAAATCTTATACAAAATCCAAATAGATCTTAGACAAATCCAATCTTTATATCTATATTTATATTTATATGTATATTTGTATCTATCTATCTATGTATCTATCTATCTATCTATCTATCTATCTATCTATCTATCTATCTATCTATCTATCTATCTATCTATCTCTCTCTCTCTCTCTCTCTCTCTCTCTCTCTCTCTATATATATATATATATATATATATATATATATATATATATATATATATATATATATATATATTGATTCACTCATAGATGTTCTTCTATATTAGCTAGAAATATGAAGGTAAAAAATTAATTAAAAAACTAGAATAAAAAAATAAAAAATATAGAAAGACATAAATTGAGATAAGCTATGACTATTTGTACTTTGGAGCTATAAAATAAAACTAAAATTTACTTACGATATTAAAAATTTATTGAGTTTAAAAATTAACTAAATTCAAGCAGCAAATTAAGATTTTACATAAAGTATACAAATTATTTATAAAGTAAAAAAAATTAAATAATCAAGAAAAAATATTTTAATAACAAGAATAACAAAGTCATATTAATATTGATAAATCATGCAAACGAATATTTTATACGTAAATATTACTGCAACATTTAGATATAATGTGTTCAAATAATTAAGAAAATATTTTTCTATGATTAATATTTGAATTGAGTGCAGTTAGTTTAAATTTGAAAGCATAACATACTTTTTTAAAATGCGGTCCAAATTAGAAAATAGAATGATAAAAATTATTTGAATTTGAGATGAAAAAGTTTTTAAATTTTTATCAATATTATATTAGAATGAGTGTGGTAGAAATAGATATTAAATTCAAACAAGCTAATAAAAATTCACATGACAATATAATAATATTAGTTATTGAATAATATAATATTAAAAATAAAGTATAAATAGAGGGAAAAAAAATTAAAATTCAGATTTTTTATCGTAGAGAAAAGGGTAAAACTTATTTAAATTTGAGATAAGAATTTTTTTTATATTATGATAAAAAAGCCATAATATGGATAAGTTCACATAACTCAAGTCTAATAGATAAAATAAAAAACTAAAATATTGAATAATAAAAATAAATTAGAGATAATGTGAGGAAGTTTGTAAATCATAAGTTTAGAAAATAAAATAAATGTAAATATACAATACTTAAAAAATTTAAAATTTTTGAGAAATATTTTAAAAACAAAATAAATATTTATTTTATGATTACAAAAATTTATATATATATTAATAAATAGAGAAAAAATAAAAATTCAGATTTTTTATCATAGAGAAAAGGGTAAAATTTATTTAAATTTGAGATGAGAAAGTTTTTTATATTATGATAAGAAAAATCATAATATGGATAAGTCCACATAGCTCAAGCCTAATATATAAATTCAAAAACTAAAATATTGAATAATAAAAATAAATTAGAGATAATGTAAGGAAATTTGTAAATCATAAGTTTAGAAAATAAAATAAATGTAAATATAAAATACTTAAAAATATTATTAAAACTTAAAAAATTTAAAATTTTCGAGAAATATTTTTAAAACAAAATAAATATTTATTTTATGATTACAAAAATTTATATATATTTATCTATATTATATAAATATATATATATATATATATATATATATATATATCAATAAATAGAGAAAAAATAAAAATTCAGATTTTTTATTATAGAGAAAAGGGTAAAACTTATTTAAATTTGAGATGAGAAAGTTTTTTATATTATGATAAGAAAAATCATAATATAGATAAGTCCACATAACTCAAGTCTAATAGATAAAATCAAAAACTAAATATTGAATAATAAAAATAAATTAGAGATAATCTGAGGAAATTTGTAAATCATAAGTTTCGAAAATAAAATAAATGTAAATATACAATACTTAAAAATATTATCAAAACTTAATTTTTTTTAAATTTTTGAGAAATATTTTTAAAACAAAATAAATATTTATTTTATGATTACAAAAACTTATATATATTTATCTATATTATATAAAGAATAGTAGTGATAATGATATTAAATAAAGTTACAAATTAATGAAAAGCCACATAAAACATAATAAAACTATATATTAGACTAAAATTAAATTATTAAAAATTTACTATTAGAAAGAAAGGGAAATATTATTTGAATTTGAGATTAGAAAGTTCTTAAAACTATGTCGAGAATGCTCAAACTATGGAGAATACCACGAAATTGAAGTCTTATTTATGAAAAATAAAAAAAACAAATACATATTTAAAAATACACAATATAGGTACTAATGAAAATAAGAAATTAAATTTGAATCTTAAAACTAAAAAATAAAAAAATTTACGTAAAGAAATAAAATGATAGCAAAAATATTACTACAACATTTAGATATAATGTGTTCAAACAATTAAGAAAATATTTTTCTATGACTAATATCTGAATTGAGTGCAGTTAGTTTAAGTTTGAAAGCATAACATAATATTTTGAAAATGCGGTCCAATTTACAACATAGAATGATAAGAATTATTTAAATTTAAGATGAGATTTTTTTTATTTCATAATTTTTTTAATTTTGAAAATATCATTTAAAGAAATAAAATAGTAATATTACTACAATATTTAGATATAATGTGTTCAAACAATTAAGAAATATTTTTCTATGATTAAATTAAAATTTTAAAAATATAAATTAATTTCTGATATAGGTAATTTTACTAATGATAATTAAAAATTAAATTTGTATCTTAAAGCTAAAAAGAAAAGAAAATTTAACTGCATCTAATACAAAACTAATTATAAGAGAACTCAATATATTTGGAACGTAATAATCAAATAATTTATATATTAATATTTTAGACTAATTCAAAGTTACAATTTAAAATTAAATATGATATTATTTTGATTATAGGTAAAATATTAATATAAAAACTATTTAAAATATAGTAGGGAAGAGATGTATAAAAAAAATAAAGGTAGTGTGATTTATACTTTAAATTAATTGAAAAATAAATAAATTAAATAATTAAATTATATTTAAAAATATTACTGATAAATTTAAATGATTAAAAATTTCGAATAAGAGAATACAAGCATAAAAATATACCAAATTTCAAGAATAAAATATTTATATTTATTAAAGACTATTAAAAAGAGAATAAGCAAGATATTAATTAAATTATTAAGCTAATAAAAAATTATATGACAGTATAATAATATTAAATAATAAATAATACAATAACTATAAGAAAAGAACAAAAATAAAAAAGAATTTGCATAAAATGATGTGATGAATAAGACATATTTGACTTTCAGTCAAAAACAAAGTGATAATAAGAATTTTCTTAAAATAATATGATATAATGTGCTCAAATAACACAGATCACAACATGACATATTTAGTATTTTTTAATATTGACACCGAAATGAAATACAAGTACTAAAATCAAGGGAATAGGTTGCTACAAAAAAAATAAAAGTTGTCTACTACGAGATTTGAATAATAATTTCATATCTTGCTTCAAAATTAATATCTAATGTTATATAATTTTTATATGAAAAGTTTATATTTTAAGGTTATTTGCACATAATTCAAACAACATAGATTACAATTTGACATAATTTGTGTCCGCGCATCGCGTGAGTACTAATACTAGTTTAAATTTAAAAAAGAAAAAAGGGAAGGATCCGGTTCATAAAACCTGCGCGGGTTAATGGGCTGACCCGAATCAGGCAGCTCAGCTACACACGTGGACAATTGCCCAGAAACTAACCAAAAAGGAATAGTTTCGACGTGTCACCAGTACAAAAAGGTAAACACGAAACCAAAAGTTTTTGTAGCTAAACCACACACCTGAAAATTTTAGTATGCACATTAGCACAAAACCCCCTGAACGAACTGAAAAAACAAATAATTAATGGCCTGCAAAACGTGTGCGACAGACTCAATTATACTTAGGTTAACTATCTCACCCACTCTAATGCAAAAACCTTCCAAGTATGGTCAACCCCATAAGCTTTAATAAGACATGTCTTTATTTCCACTCTTTCCAAAAATTGATTTTTGATCAAAACCCTGTTTTACAAGAAAAGTGATTGAAATCAATTAGGACCAAGCACCAAATAGTTGAGACCCAAATATTGTGAGAAAACCTCTATTCTATTTTCAGCTCACCAAATCAAAACTGCTGATAGTGCAAACTTAAGCACGCCAAGAAAACACAAACTATACACCTCCCCCTTATAACAACTAGTATATTTCTAGCAGTAGAATCACACCAAAACAACCACTCCCTGCATAGGTACAACATGATGAATTCATTGAACACCATTAACATGACTTGTTCATCCTCCACATCCTTGTTTGCATATTTCAACCCCAACACAAGTTTTCTTCTGTTGCCAGAGATACAAATGATGGAAATATTCCTAGCCTTTGTTGTTTTCATTTGTATACATTCTTTAAGGCAGGGGAAGAAACAAGGATTACCAAATTGGCCACTAGTAGGGATGTTGCCTTCTTTGATTTTAGGGTTACGGAAAGACATGTATGAGTGGATTTCTGATGTTCTTTGTCGGATGAATGGGACGTTTACGTTCCGAGGTCCATGGTTCACCAACCTCAACTGTGTGGTGACATCCGATCCTCGGAATCTTGAGTATCTTCTCAAGACAAAATTCTCAAATTTCCCTAAAGGTGAATACTTTAGAAGCACTGTTAGGGACCTACTTGGAGATGGAATATTCAGTGCAGATGATGAGATTTGGCAGAAACAGAGGAAAACAGCCAGCATTGAGTTCCATTCTGCTAACTTTAGGAAAATGACTACTGATTCGTTGCTGGAGCTTGTTCATTCTAGGCTCTTACCTGTTTTGGAAGATTCAATGAAGCAATCAATCCCTATTGATCTTCAAGATGTTCTCCTTAGGCTCACATTCGATAATGTATGCATGATTGCTTTCGGGGTTGATCCAGGGTGTCTCCACCCTGGATTACCTGAAATTCAATTCGCCAAAGCTTTCGAATCAGCAACCGAGGCAACCATTCTCCGGTTTGTCACACCCACGCTTGTCTGGAAAACCATGAGGTGGCTTGGGTTAGGAACAGAGAGGACGTTGAAGCATTCATTGAAGAAAGTGAATGAATTTGCTGATGAAGTTATCAAAACTAGAAAGAAAGAGCTTTCTTTAGAAGATGAGAGTAGCAAAAAAAGATCGGATCTTTTAACAGTGTTCATGGGGCTAAGAGATGAACAAGGAAAGCCATTTTCGGGTAAGTTATTGAGAGATATTTGTGTCAACTTCATTCTTGCTGGAAGAGACACTTCTTCAGTTGCATTAAGCTGGTTTTTCTGGCTCTTGAATCGTAATCCGGAGGTTGAAGAAAGAATTTTGGCTGAGATTTCTAAGATTTTGAATGAAAGATCAGAGGATGCCATTAAGGAAAGTCCTTTGATTTTCAAGCCCAAAGAGATCAAGCAAATGGAATATCTACAAGCTGCTCTTTCAGAAGCTCTCAGATTGTATCCTTCTGTTCCAGTTGATCACAAAGAGGTAAAACTTTCCCACCTTCTGCATAAAATACATGTGAACACTATTTTATTTAAGTATTCCTATTTTAATAAAAATCTAACTGTTTATATTTGATCATACTAGTCTATAATTTTAGCAGTAGATTTGATCACTTTTGCGATAATATAACAGCTCTTTTTAATTTTAATAGTAGCATACTCCCATGTTTCAATTTAGACGAGGTAGTTTGACTCAGTACGGAGTTTAAGAAAAAAGAAGAAAAGTTTTGAAACATGTGATTGTAAAAGCTTAAGAGGTAAAAGCTTTGTGGGCCATGACATTTGTGTGATTATAAAAACTTTTCATTAAGGGTAAAATGGATAAAATGAAGAGTTTAAAGTTGAATTATTTTCAAATTTAAAAATGTGTCATTTATTTTGGAATAGACTAAAAAGGAAAGTACCTCATCTAATTTGAAACGGATGGAGTATTTATTCGTATAGTGTATGCCTTGATGGTAGTGGCGGAGCCACATGCACCAAAGGGGTGTCGGTTGACACCCCTTCGCCAGAAAATTACACTGTATAGCTCGGTAATTTTTTTAAAAATATGTATATATATACTATATAATGACACCCCTTGACTTCTTGGTGAGTTTATTTTTTATATTTTGACTCCCCTTAATGAAAATCCTGGCTCCGCCAGTGTTTGATGGTCCTCTTTAGAGAAGTGGACGTCTTGTTTCTTTTATTTTTCTCTTTTGACCGGTAGAGGTGAAGTGTTTTTAGGTTCTTTATTTAGTTCAACTGTTCTAACAATTTGTTGGTTGGAGAGAAAAAGGTATATGACTTCCTGAAATGATCAATTGGGCATCGATGTTCCAAGAATAGAAACATCCAAGCTGTACGCTATTAAAGTCAAAATAGAAAAAACTAGTTGAACGTAACTGGCATATAAGGGTCTTTCCATTCTTTGCTCATCGATCAATTGTTTGGTTTGTTATGTAGGTAGTTGAAGACGACGTATTCCCAGACGGGACAGTACTGAAAAAGGGAACAAAGGTAGTGTATGCAATCTATACAATGGGAAGAATGGAAGGGATATGGGGGGAAGATTGTAGAGAATACAAACCAGAGAGGTGGCTGAGAGATGGCCGCTACATGACCGAATCCGCATATCGCTTCACAGCCTTCAATGGAGGACCTCGCCTTTGTTTAGGCAAAGATTTTGCTTACTATCAGATGAAATTCGTCGCTGCATCCATTCTCTACCGTTACAATGTCAAGGTAGTCGAAGGTCATCCTGTTTCACCCAAAATGGCTTTGACTATGTATCTCAAATATGGATTACAAGTCAAACTTTCCAGGCGTACGTGACCCAATTCTCACAAGAAATACTATATAATTTCTTTGGCTCTTAATGTTTAATTGTTCCTTTCTTTCTTTTGTTTTTTCAAATTTTCAGTAATATATATAAAGACCAGGTTGTCTGGACAAGTAAGATATGAAAAGGCGGGTTACTAGGAAAGGAGAAAGGGAACAAAAAAATTTATGAATTAGGTACATAGGGTGAGTGACTGGAATAATAGATTTCCGTGTTGATTGTTATGATTAATTCTTTATTTTTTAATATCCATTGTTTCAGTTTCATGCTAATTTTCTATATCACGTCATTATATATTACAAATATATAAGCACAGTCCAATAGATTATTGCATGCTAATACACGTATTTGTTTTTTCCCCTTTTCCATAAACCCGAATCTGCTTCTCAAACAAATCAACTATGTCCATTTGTTAGATGATAACAGTATTTGGAAGAAAATAGGACTTCCTAGGTGTATTTGGTACAAAGAAAAATATTTTTCAATTTTGTCATGCTTGGTTGGCTTAAAAGTTCTGAAAAATATTTTTCTTGTGAATTTATTTTCTTCTAATTGAAGGAAAGTTTTCCCTGTCAAGTGAAAGGAAGACATTTTCCAAAACTCCTTTTCAATCTCCTCACCCTATTCCCCATTCCCATCAATTCCCACCAACCCACCCCTATCCCCCTACTCCCCCTACCCTAAATAAATCAATTTTATTATGAGTATCGAGTACTTTCTTTTGATGTCGTAGATAGAGTACTTTCTTTTTCATTTTAATAAAATGATGTAGTAAAACGTATTTTCTTTTATTTCAACAAAATAAGTATTTTCAATTTATGATAAAGGTATTTTATTTCATTTCAACAAAATGAGTACCTTCTTTTCATGTTGTAGAAATAGGACTTTCCTTTTTAACTAAAAAAAAGTATTTTCTTTTTAGTTATAGAGCAAAAATTTACACTTTGTTTTTGCAGAAAAAAGTAAAGCACTACTTTAGTTCCTTTGGGTTTGTGTGAACCTTTAAAACGACAATTAAATTATTGAAGAAAATAGAGTCCTACATTGGGTGTTTGGGGTGTTGGGGTTGGGGGAAGGGGTGGGTGGGGAGGGCAGAAAACACGGGGATTTGGGGAAATGAGGGTAATGAGAGTAACATAAAAAATATTTTATACTCTTTAACCAAGCACTGAAAAATATTTTTTACTCACCGATTAAACAAGAAAAAATAAGTGATAAAACCATTCATTTTTACACGAAAATATTTTTAGGAAAATATTTTTCATGAAAAATAGTTTCTTTTATATCAAACACACCCCTTATCTCTCCCCTTTTTGTAGATAAGATTAAGTTTCAAATGTAAATTTGTTTACCATAAATAGGTACAATTGAATTTGTAACATAGTTTATAGATACGTAGATTAAATTAATCTGATAAAATAAAATAACACAGTATAAAAGGAATAAAATAAAGATAATTGAAGAAAGAACAAGCTCGGATTTTAGAGTGATCTCACCGGAACTAAGACAACTGGCAAACCTTAATAACAATAATATAAAGTATTTTCAAAATGGAAGAAGAATAGTAGCCTTTTGTAATAGAAATATTTTGTATCCTTCAACGAGTACGAATATCACTACTTATAGTTAAATTTGAGGAGATAAAATCCTCAAATCATACTCTTCTTAAAGATGAATAAAATCCCCTCTTGATGGATACATAACGTTTGAGGATAAATGTTATGATTTTCTGTAACGACTGCTCCTTTAATACTGTCATCTTCAACTGTTATCTTCAACTGGTACCTTGCTTTCAAATTCTCTTCCCCAAGAGGCCTTCAGAATTTTTGCAATACTAGTCACATGGTATCAATCATCTGCTGACTCATCTCCTACTTGTCTTCACTATCACGTGTCAGGCATACCCAAAATAGAAACGTAACTGAAAGAAACGGTACGTTTTCAACCACAAAACGGTGGCAACTCTTCGCTTGAACCTGCTAGGCGTCAGGTTTATGCCGTTAGGCATTAGTTTTTCCTTTCTTAAATAGGGAATTTAAATTAATTAAAAGTATAATTTAGTATTCAATTTTTTAATTTAGGGTTTCCTGCTTCCTCCATTTTTCATTAGCTTTAAGGCCAATTATTTCACTGTTCTTAGTAAAAAGCCGGCAATGGCTGAACATCAGTAACTAATACTCAGATGAAGAATTACAACCCTTCAAATAAATTGGTATTTTTCTTTAAATATTTTATTTATAAAATATTTAAATTAAAGGGTATTTAAATAATTTAATTCTTTAGTTTTGGGTTTCCCATAATTAATTTTTCTAATTTATAAACTAATGTTATGACTTAATATATCTTGGAATTTTTTTAATTCCAAAATTTGATTATGGCCTTAAACACTCAATCACAATAGCATAGTATCATGACCCGCCACATTATCATGACACGTAGGTGTCACTTGACATATATTTTTGCCATATGAAAGGGTTACATAAGTTAGGGACTAGATCTTGGTGGAATATTCTAGAACTATATATGGAGAATTTCCTTGGGAAAGCTCTACATATTTATGCACTTGTAGGAAAGTTCTAGAAAAATATAGAGGTTTCATTAGGAAGACCATAGAACCCTATGGAATTACTAGGAAAGTCCTTAGAAGATTCTAGCTATATAGAAGATTCTAGAGAGTGTACTTATTTGTAAATATGAAAGGACTTGTGGAATAATTATTATCTACACACTAGCCCTAGGTGATTAGTATAAATAGGGGGCATTCATTTGTAAAATCACCAAGCAAACAATTCAAGTTCTCTCTAATACAAAGTTTTCTTTAACAATTCTCTTATGTTCTTTCTACCATTCTCTTAGCAATCCTGCGTGTAGTAAGGCTGACTTGGCATAGCAAGAACGTAAGTAAATTGGGCAAGATTGTGAGTGAGTTGTCAAGTGCCACACATGTACTTAGTTGACGACTAAGAACGTGACAGTAGACTCCATAAATAGAAAGGACATAACTTTTTAATAAAGGACACTTTAAAATATTAATTTTTTTCTATTTTCTTTATTTTTTAAATATAATAAATAGGTTATTTGGAAGGACTTTAATTTTTAAGCTTCTCACTTTTATAATAATATAGATTGATTGTTACACCCCATGTTTTCATACGTGGAAGTACGCCATAAGTAAATTGATGAGAGTTCGGAAGTGAGATTATATTATGCATTTTCGTACGTTAAAGTTTCGTCGTAAGTTAATCGGCATAAGTTGGGCAATGAGATTATTTCGAGATTATAAGTATTACACTATTTCAAACACGCGATAAATAAATTCGTGAAGGTGAGAGAGTAAGAGAATCGAAGGAAATAAATTTCATCGAAGTTTGGTATCTTGGGATAAAATATGGCCCGAGCTAAAATACCCTATGACTATATGACTATGATATGATAGTCATGTCCTATGACTAGTGCCATACAAGGTACCATATGACTATAATAGTAAGGTATATAATTTGTATTAAAAGTGAGTAGTATTTTATGTAATTTGAGATAATTCTTAATTAAGTGGGTAATTGATTAATTATTAGGTTTGTGGATAAATACTTAAGTGAAATTTATTGGATAATTATAAGGGGACACCTATACATGTGGGGATATATTAGTGTGACAACAAATTGCCAACTAATCAAGCCTAAAGGAGGAGATGGCACAAAATGAATCAAACATGAATTTGTTGGACCATATATGGTAAATAAATACAATTTTCATTAATAGGAGTTGGATGCATTAATTTATGCATAAGAAGAGACTCTAGCAACGTTATTGAACCTCCCAATCAGAGTTAGAAAAGTCTTGCAATCAAAACCAAGTCCACCAACGTCCAAGAATGCTAAGTGAAGATGCAACGAGATTTTGCGATTCTAAAGGAGTACGGTGCAATCTTTCTTAAGAATATCATACGGCTTTTCCCTACTTCGATCTCATCATTACGTATTTTATCGCAATTGACGTGTATTAGAGGGATTGTTAAAAGAATCGGCTCAAGTATGTTAAAGCTAACCCTTTTTTCTTTTTGGCATGATCTATAAGACACGAACGAAAAGAACAAATGTACAAATTCCATAAATGACTCTATTCATAAAAATACTAGGGGTATCCATATTCTTGATTCCCCATGTGAATTTTTATTATATCTTCTTTTCATGGGTCTCAAAAAAATACGTATTTGATAAAGTTTATCCGAAAGACATATTGATTTTTATGAAATTTTGAGAAAATCTTATTAACGTATTTCTTATGTATTTCATGCATTTATACATATACATTGACCCATGACCAGATGGCGTTATATATATATATATATGTGTGTGTGTGTGTGTGTGTGTGTACAATATATATATATATATATATGGGATATGAGAAAAGTTATGGCGTTATATATGCACCACCACCTGATCAGCTGGTTGATGATTTTACCCACAATGGCCGAGATGATATGATGGGATGCCCTCAGAGGCCTGATAATGTTATAAAACATGTACCTATGCACGACATGAAATTTATACGCATATGCATGACATTATAATTATTTCATAATTTACAGAGTTATCCAGACTTACAGGTTGAGTCATTTACTCTATATTTCTTCCATATTTGTTATATATTTATTTATGTGCCTTACATACTTGGTACATTATTCGTACTACGTCCCTTTTGCATGGGGACGCTGCGTTTCATGCCCGCAAGTCCCGATAGACAGGATGAGAGCCCTCCAAGTAGGCTATCAACTCAGCGGAAGGTGTTGTTGCGCTCCATTTGCTCCGGAGTTGCTTATTTGGTCAGTATGATTAGGACATGTATTGATTAGTATGGCGGGGACCTATCCCGACTTTTATGACATTTATGTACTCTTTGAGGCTTGTAGACATATGTCGTGTATGTAAAAGATTATATGGCCTTGTCGGCCTACGTTCAATGTACGAATAATCATTTTGGTCTTATAAGCCAGTATGTCATATGCATAAGTTTGTATTTCCCTTATGCTTTACTTCGGTTCATTTACCTATGATAGAATGATACGTTACGTTGGTACTAGGTTGAGTAAGGTATCGGGTGCCCGTCGCGGCTCATCAGTTTGGTTCGTGACATTAATATATAAATATATATCAAGTTCTAGGCGCATAATCATCATCTTCACGCGTCTAACGTGCTTACGTACAAATTCCAATGAGTCCAAATAACACCTTTTCCCATCATGGCCAATTATTGCCGCATGTAAAAGAAAATGAGAAGTAACGAAGTATTACATGATGTTGCATATCGCCAAACTTTGGAATATCTGTGAAGCCAGTTGGCTTATATAAAGATGGATTCGAAAATTAAATCAGTTAAAACGAAATAGCAATAAATTAAAGCCCTCTAGCTACTTCTGGTGGAAATTGGTCTTAATTGTTGAACACTAATAATATCGGCTGAATTCCATTTCCATTGCATGCGTTTATGGTTGTCCATTTACACGAGTATGGCTTAATAATACAACCCGGGATTAACACTAATTAAAAGGAAGGAAAATGCTAAAACGGGGCAGATGGCAGCTTCTTATTGGCCAAGAAATGTCTAACTAGTTGTAGAGCTTGCTTTGGCTTGAATGTTGGAACTTGATGTCCAGCTCCTCTTACTGTCACAAAGGATAGTCCGTCATAGCCAACTGTCCATCCACCAACCTATTAAGATTTCCCACGTTTAGATTAGCTCTCAATGTTAAGTACAATGTTAATTTCAAGTAATTAAAATATATACCATAAAAGAAAAATAAGTAATATGTATACCTGTTTATTGTTAGTGTACCAAGGAGTCCAATCTTCATTGATTTTCAATCCAAGTTTTCTCAAAGTTAATCTTGTAGCAGTGACTGGGATTCTACCATCGGTATCTCCACTGATAAAAATAAATAGATATAGAATTTTAGGATTATTAAATATTGGTCTTTTACTCTTTTTCCCTCAATTGAAAATCTTCAAAAGAAAATTACATGCATCTATTATCACTTACCTATACACCCAAACGCGCAGACCACCATCGATAAGTTTCTTGATGATAGGAAGCATAGAAGATGGTGCGTCACTCCAAAACGTAATATTGTCGCTGCAAAATAAGAAGATTATTAGTTACATATATATAAGATAAAGGAAATTATGAAAATTTTAATTTTACCTACACTGTCTATGTAATTTTCAGGTAACTAGTTCCAGTTAACAAGCAAATTAAAGTTAAACATATTACACAGAAATGACAAGTGATTTTTCGAAAACGAAATATACTCCAATAAAAAGAAGTTAAAATAACAAAGGGCATTGCTGACCTGCAATGAGTCCATCGATAAGGAATTTTGGTGACATTTGCATGGAGTGCAGCTTGAACATCTGGTCTATTCATGTACATTTCTGTGTAATCAGACAGACAAGGATCGTAGCCTGTTGGTCTTTTGTGCCATCCTTCCTGCATGTTACAATTTTGAATCTTTAGGCCAGAAAATAAAAATAAATAAAAAATTCCCTCCTCATGCTAAACTTAGGCTTGATATAAATATCGAGTACGGACTTACAATTCTGGAGAAGGACTTGGGGGCAACTCCAGGAATAGTTGGAAGGGGTGTGGTACTGAAGTTGCTGTTAACACATTTAGGGGCGTAAAGGCTGTACATGTCTACGATTTTGTAAACATCAAAATACTGATTAAGAAGATCGTCGCAGTCATCGCCAGGATGTTCCAAGCTGAAATTGCAAACTCTCTTAATGGAATGGTACAAATGATCTGATATCACCGCATGATCCCATGCATACTCTATCATTCCCTTTTGGTCTGTCTCGTCGTCCATCAATGCATTCCCTACCTGCAATTTTTCATTTTTTTCGTAACTCATCGTAATAACGTTTTTGATAAATGAGAGCATCTCTTATTGTGTCATTACATATTAATAGAGGTGAATTCAAAATCTAAAGTCAATGAGCTTATAAGGAATTTGATTTTATTATATGTATGTATTTCAGATGATAAGTTCAGCTAAACTTTCGTAAATGATTCTAAATCCGCCTCTGACTATAAGATGTTAATTTGCTGCAGTAATGGTCGAGATGGAGTTGGTAAAAACGTACCATAAATCCTTTGAAATTTATGTAGTCCTCTTTTATGACTTTTTTATTGTTGTCGAAGATCTGCTCTGCTAGCTGGGGAACATAGTGCCCTGAAAAAATGAATCGTTAGCCAAATATATGATGAGTTGATTATATACAAAAAGGAAATAAGTTGACAAAAAGAGATAATCCACATGTTGTGTGTTGGGTGTTTGAGTTTTTTTTTCTTTACCAGCGTAGCTTTCACCAGCAATGTAGAATTCATGGGACTTGAACTGTGGAAATCGTCGAAACCAATTGACCAGAAATTTATATGAATCTTGGGCTGATAAATAAGGAGCAGAGATAAATTTAAGAAGTTAGCATTTGTGAGGAAAAAATCAAATTAAATTCGTAGAATAACTAATTCTTTACCTGTAACAGTGTCTCCAAGCTCAGTGATATCACTAGAGGTGTTTGTGTATGAAAATCCAACACCAACGGGGGATTCCAAGAACAATAAGTTTGCAGCTGGAAATATTAATATTAATATACACAATTATTAGTACTACGAAGAGATTTTGATTTCTAATTCTTTGATGAAGGTCTGACAAGTACTTATGCTCAACAAAACTTAAATCAAAATGTAAGTAACTTTTTATCCAATAAATTCAGCAATCTTTTTAATTTTCCTCTTTACCTTTATTCCATGAGAAATTGTTGAACTTGAGCTCTGGCTTATTTTTCTGTGTGAAGAAAGGCCCTAACTCTTCTGCTTCACCGTAGCCAATTGATGAGCATCCTGGGCCTGAAATGTCAATGACAAACTTCAGCTAATTAACCCAGTTCTGTAAAAAATGAGGGCATTAAAACAAGGATTTAAACCCGCGATAGATAATACTGATTTTGGTACCAAATTTATATTGATACTAGTTAATCCAATAACCAAACACGAGATAAATGTAATTTCAGATTTTATACCGGGATTAGAATAGCCAAACCCCAAAGGTTTAGGAACACTAGTTTGACATTCAACGAATCTACTTATTAAAGGTTCAAGGATGAAGTATTTTTCTAACCATTTATGACATTAATACTTGAGCCATAATTGTAGGTAGGCGTGAAAAAATAGTTAGAGAACGGTTAACCACCTATATTATCCACTAAAAATGGGTTGGATAATTAACTTTATAAAAATGGGTCAAATATGGATAAGAATCATATTATCCATTTATAAAATGGATAACCAATGAGTCTAACTTTTACATTTGTAAAGCCTCAAATTGGGGGTTCCTCAAGTTAGGGAGACTAAGAATTCTCCAAAAGTGATCATATGCAAGAAGTCATGGATAATATGGTTACCCATATTATCCGCTGTTAACCAATTTTTTATCCGTCTTAAATATAGATCGAGTCGGATAATTTATACGTTTTTTATTACCCATTTTTGACCCGAACCAGATCCGATCCGTCCTGCCCGTTTGTCACTCCTAGTTATAGGAAATGAGACATTTTTATGTGTATACTTGGGCTCAAGGTCCAAAATAGTAGAAAATGGGAGCATTTGCATCTATACCCGCTTATTGGATCATGTTTTAACTTGTGCCCGCTTTGCAAAAAAAATTGCAAGCGTACCCATTTTTTCGCGTAACTTCAGCATACGGGGCTGAAGTAGCAAAGACAATCACGCAAAACTTCAGCATTCTAGTAGACGGGAGTGAAGTTTTTGTTTTTGTAACTGGTGAACTTCAGCTCTAGAACTGAAGTTTTTATTTTGTAAATGACGAATTTCAGCACTTCAGCTCTAGAGCTGAAGTTTTTGTTTTGTAACTGGCGAACTTCAGCTCTAGAGCTGAAGTTTTTGTTTGTAACTGACTAACTTCAGCTCTAGAGCTGAAGTTTTTGTTTTGTAACTGGCTTATGGTTTTCATGCTTCCCAGAAGCTTAAACTAAACCATCCATCAAAACAGATGATGTTAAGAGATGGCACAAACAAAGGGGTTTTCGTTGTGATTCAAACCAGTTAGTCTCAGCATAAACAGATAAAAAATCTGTGCATTTTTTAAAAAAGTGAAGTAAAATTGGAACCCAATTACGTTTGTCAATTTCGAATCTAAAAGTCTGGGGAAAATGTCTGGAGTCCGTGATTGAAATTTTACCTCTTGGAGGGGATTTAGATCACCATCTCGTATCTTCGTCTTGTGAATAAAAAAAAGTTCAAATTCAATTTTCTGTTGCTAACTAAATCCAGTATCACTGCTGCTGGAGTTAGAATTCACAAAGAAATCCAGAATTCGTGGTAGTTAACTAAAATAACTAAGATATATGAAACTCTTATCCACTAAAACTTGGATCAGACATTTAGTCACGGACTTCAAAAAGAGGTTGAGGGACGAGAAGGAGGAGGAGAAAGGGGTTGAAATTATTTAAAAAATGGATACAAATTATAAATTTTTTAGAAAATGGGTATAGGTTAAATGAGGGCGATCAAATAAAGCGCCCTGTGCAATTTTTACTAGAAAATGGGATTTTGATTTTCATACTTGGGCTCAATATCCATAAGTTGGGCCATCTGTTTCGGGAGAGAATCATAAATTAGTAGTTAAGCTTCAATCATCCTTTCCTTCATTTCAAAGAGAAAAAAAAAGTGAGTGAATCATTACACTTATTTACCTTTTCAGGCCAAACATTTTCGTTTTCTTCGTTTCTTTTTTGACTATGTAATATTGTTTCAGTTTTCACCCTTGCGCCAAAAATTAAATCAATAAATAATATTTCTTTTCTTTTTAATCTATATCAGGAAGAGGGTTAAAGCTCTCACTTTTTTCTCAAATGACAAAAAAAAAAAAAAAAAAAAAGTATACCATAGGCAACTTCTTGGTTTTATACATTTTTTTCCCTACTATCAATCTCCACCCTCGACTAAAAGGAAAAATAAAACCAAAATATCATTTGTAATTATACCTAGAGTGAATTTATTAATTAGAGAAAAAAAAAGAGGAAAATGAAATGATGAAAGTTAATTCGTTAGGTGCCATAAAAATCCAGAAAGTCTTGCACATGTTTTTCTTCTTTGTTGTATGGTATGATTCTCATTACTTGTCTTTGCTTTTAAGCATAGCTGGAGATTATGACATTATCATAATTTAAAGCTGCCCATTCATTTCGATCGAATGTCTTAAGGTATTATTTCAATAGAAAATTTGTCTACATATATGTTGTATGTACATTACCTTAGGTCCAATTTTTTTGAAACAAAAATATTCTTGCTGATAGAAGGTCATGATTTCAACATGACAGCGATTGGTCAAAAGCTTGAACAATATTAAATTCCAATACTTATTAAAAAAACCCAGCCATCCTTGTAGAGTTGGGTGTCTATTCAATATTCATATTATCCACAAAATTTATAGGAAGGAAATCAATCAATTCATCTTGTCCACAAAGCTATAGATATGGTTATAAGTTAGACGTAATAATTGTAGCAACTTAATAATTGCCGGCATTAAGGATGAAAATGTGATAATGAGTTAAATTCTGACAGAGAATTGTCTAATTACCCAATCTTATTACTAAATAACGGAAATATGCCATATATATTGTCTTGCTTAAGCAAGAGAATTCTAATTTATATAGTACTTACTACAAGAATGATTGGTTTCTGACAGACTAAAAAAATAACAAAGCCCTCAAACATATGATACAATTAACTAGACAAAACAGAAAATTATATATTTCTAAGCATTTTCGTTTTGTAATCTAATCAATTCTAGTGATTAGTTCATTTCGCTCATAGTTAATAGGAGACTATCTTATATTTTGATAAGAATTGATTGTTAAAGAAATTCATATCAACGGCCAATAACATATATCCAACAGCTAGCCTATAATGTCAAATTTTACAGTGTGGTTGTACATTGTAATTGTATATGTATAAACAAGGGTTGTGGTGGAGTGATAAGTGTTGAAGATGTCAAATTGTCCCACATCGGTTGGGAAGTAGAATTGGGGAGGGATTTTCCCCCTATAAAAGAAGGCCTAATGTTTAGGATTTAAATACACCTCTCATTTGTCTTCTTATCTTCTTAAGGCATTTGTATCTTCTCTCTTTAGTATTATTTCACTTGTATTTTTGGAGTGAAATAAAATATTGGTTGTGTCCGAGGAGTACGCAAAATTAGCCGAACCTCGTAAATTTTGGTGTTCCTTTTATTGTTGCTTTATTGTCTTATTTATTATTTGGTGGTTGTCATAATTTTTGGTATAGTAGTTGTGACTTATTCACACTATATACATTTGGCTTCCGCAACAATTGGTATCAGAGCCAAGGTACTGTCTAAGTATGCTCTGTGGTTGCAGCATAGTCTGATCTTCCACATCAGAAAAGATTTATCTTGGTAACTGAGTCAAGGTTCTGTCTGAGTATGCTCTGTGGTTGCAGCTTAGTCTGATCTTCCACACCAGAAAGGAAATAATCTTGATTTGTGTCGTCAGCTATTAAATAATATTTGTGTCAAAGATGGGAGACAATAAACAAGAAGAATCTACATCAAGTGTCAACAATACGTCATCATTGGCATCTTCGCTTATGACAAGAATTGTGTCAAATGCGAAATTTGCGGTAGAAATATTTGACGGGTCCGGACATTTTGGGATGTGGCAAGGCGAGGTTCTAGATGTCCTTTTTCAACAAGGGCTAGATCTGGCCATTGAAGAAAAGAAACCAGATGTTATTGGAGAAGAAGATTGGAAGATTCTCAACCGTGTTGCTTGCGGTACCATTCGATCCTACCTTGCTAGAGAGCAGAAATATCCATACACAAAGGAAACTTCTGCAAGTAAATTATGGAAAGCACTGGAGGATAAATTTTTGAAGAAAAACAGTCAAAATAAATTGTACATGAAGAAGAGACTGTTTCACTTCACCTATGTTCCTGGTACCACGATGAATGAACATATCACCAGTTTCAATAAGTTGGTCACAGATTTGCAAAATATGGATACAACTTATGATGATGGTGACTTGGCCTTGATGTTGTTGGCGTCACTTCCTGATGAGTACGAGCACCTTGAAACTACTCTACTCCATGGAAATGACGAAGTTTCTCTCAGAGAAGTTTGTTCGGCTTTGTACAGCTATGAACAAAGAAAGCGAGAAAAACAGAAGGGCGGAGAAGGAGAAGCACTATTTGTGAGGGGTCGTCCTCAAAATCAAACGAGGACAAAGAAGGGAAGATCCAAGTCAAGATCCAGACCCAGCAAAGATGAATGTGCCTTTTGTCGAGAAAAAGGGCACTGGAAGAAAGACTGTCCGAAGTTGAAGAATAAGGCCAAACATAACAATGGAAAGGCCATTATGGATTCAAATATAGCTGATTGTGATGATTCAGACTTCTCATTAGTTACAACAGAGCCATCAACATCATCAGACATATGGTTGATGGACTCGGCTTGTAGCTATCATATGTGTCCCAACAGGGACTGATTCGTGGATTTTCACGAAGGAAAATATGGAGTCATCCACACAGCGGACAACAGCCCTCTTACCTCATATGGAATTGGTTCAATACGATTAAGGAACCATGATGGAATGATCAGAACATTAACAGATGTTCGATATGTACCGGATTTGAAGAAGAATCTCATCTCTGTGGGAGCCCTAGAATCAAAAGGGTTCAAAATCATTGCAGAAAATGGAGTGATGAGAGTATGCTCCGGTGCACTAGTGGTAATGAAGGCTAATCGGAAGAATAATAATATGTACCGCTATCGTGGCAGTACAGTTATTGGGACAGCGACAGTGACATCCAGTGACGACAAAGAGGCAGAAGCAACCAAGCTATGGCACATGCGCTTGGGACATGCTGGAGGAAAATCCTTGAAAACTCTATCAAATCAAGGATTGTTAAAAGGAGTAAAGGCTTGCAATTTGGAGTTTTGTGAGCATTGTGTCAAAGGGAAACAGACAAGGGTTAAATTTGGTACAACGATCCATAATACTAAAGGCATTTTGGATTATGTACACTCTGATGTTTGGGGTCCTTCCAAAACACCTTCATTGGGTGGGAAGCACTATTTTGTAACCTTTGTTGATGATTTTTCTCGAAGAGTGTGGGTGTATACAATGAAAAACAAAGATGAAGTGCTGGGAATTTTTCTCAAATGGAAGACGATGGTGGAGAATCAAACAGGCAGGAGGATCAAGTGTATTCGCACAGACAATGGAGGTGAATACAAAAATGATCATTTCAATAAGGTCTGTGAAAATGATGGCATCGTCCGACACTTCACTGTTAGACATACACCACAACAGAATGGAGTGGCAGAACGTATGAACCGGACCTTGCTGGAGAAGGTACGGTGTATGTTGTCCAATGCTGGCTTGGGCAAAGAATTTTGGGCTGAGGCAATTACATATGCATGCCACCTCATTAATCGTCTACCATCTGCTGCTATTGATGGCAAGACACCATTTGAAAAATGGTATGGAAAGCCTGCTGTAGATTATGACTCTTTGCACGTGTTTGGCTCAACTGCATATTATCATGTGACAGAGTCAAAATTGGATCCAAGGGCAAAGAAGGCTATTTTTATGGGAATTACTTCTGGAGTCAAAGGATATCGCTTATGGTGTCCTATGACAAAGAAAGTAATATTCAGCAGGGATGTTACCTTTGATGAATCTGCTATGGTAAATAAGGTAACAGAAGATACCAAACAAAATGAAGGTGCTTCTAAGCAGGTGGAGTTTGAGGGAAAATTTATTTTTCCTACACAAGAAGCAGAGGAGGAAACAAATGAAGATTACCCTCTGGAAGGAGAGCCAGTAGAGGAGATTCCAACTCAGGAACCTCAACAACAACTTGAATCAATAGCAACCAGCAGGCCAAAAAGAACAATAACGAAACCTGTTCGTCTCATAGAGACGGTTGCTTGTGCAACCTCAATTGTAGCTGATGATGTTCCTACCACTTATAAAGATGCAGTCCAAAGTTCAGAAGAAGATAAGTGGAGGATTGCCATGAATGATGAAATACAGTCCCTTCATCAGAATCATACATGGAGATTGGCCAATCTCCCGAAGGGAAAGAAAGCAATTGGGTGCAAATGGGTATTTGCAAAGAAGGAAGGATTTCCTAACCAAGTAGATGTTCGCTACAAAGCAAGATTGGTGGCCAAAGGATATGCTCAAAAGGAGGGAATTGATTACAATGAAGTGTTTTCTCCAGTTGTAAAACATTCCTCCATTAGAATTATGTTGGCTTTGGTAGCACAATTGGATTTGGAACTAGTTCAGATGGATGTAAAAACTGCGTTTTTACATGGAAACTTGGAGGAGGAAATCTACATGACTCAGCCAGAAGGATTCAAAGTTGCTGGAAAAGAAAATATGGTGTGCAAACTTGAAAAATCGTTGTACGGATTGAAACAATCTTCTAGACAATGGTACAAGCGATTTGACGAGTTTATGTTGCGGCAAGGGTACAAGAGAAGCAAATACGATCATTGTGTGTATTTGCGCAAGCTTAAAGATGGTTCCTTTGTATATCTTCTCCTATATGTTGATGATATGTTGATAGCTTCCAAGAATTCGGAAGAAATTGATAAGTTGAAGATTCAACTGAAGAAGGAGTTCGAGATGAAGGATCTGGGTGAGGCAAAGAAAATTCTTGGCATGGAGATAATTAGAGATAGACGTTCAAAGAAACTCTGTTTATCTCAGAAAGAATATTTGAAGAGAGTACTACAACGTTTTGGCATAGATGACAAGACTAAGCCAGTTAGTACTCCACTTGCTCCCCATTTTAAGCTAAGTACTACTATGTCGCCAATGGATGAAGCTGAACGAGAGTATATGTCAAAGGTACCATACGCAAATGTTGTTGGTAGCTTGATGTATGCAATGGTCTATATGAGACCTGACATTTCACAAGCTGTTGGAGTTATTAGCAGATATATGCATAATCCAGGAAAGGAGCATTGGCAAGCTGTGAAGTGGATTCTACGGTATATTCATAATACTGTAGATGTTGGGTTAGTTTTTGAGCAGGAATGCAATCAGTCTGTAATTAGATATTGTGACTCAGATTTTGCGGGTGATCTGGACAAACGAAGATCAACTACTGGTTATGTGTTTACTTTTGCAAAGGCACCAGTTAGTTGGAAATCTACTTTGCAGTCAACAGTTGCTTTGTCTACAACAGAGGCAGAGTACATGGCTATTACAGAGGCAGTAAAGGAGGCAATTTGGCTTCAAGGATTGCTAAAGGAGCTTGGTGTTGAACAAAAAAGTATCACAATTTTTTGTAATAGTCAAAGTGCTATTCAATTAGCGAAGAACCAAGTTTATCATGCAAGGACGAAACACATTGATGTTCGGTATCATTTTGTACGAGAAATCATAGAAGAAGGTGGAGTCACAGTGAAGAAAATTCATACTACAGAGAATCCTGCTGATATGCTCACAAAAGTGGTGACTACGATCAAGTTTCAATATTGTTTGAATTTGATCAACATTGTTGAACACTGAAGATTGAAGATGAAAACACAACCAAAATTTGTTATTGAGAGAGAATTGAAGATGTGGAATTTTGCCAAGGTGGAGATTTGTTGAAGATGTCAAATTGTCCCACATCGGTTGGGAAGTAGAAATGGGGGAGATTTTCCCCCTATAAAAGAAGGCCTAATGTTTAGGATTTAAATATACCTCTCATTTGCCTTCTTATCTTCTTAAGGCATTTGTATCTTCTCTCTTTAGTATTATTTCACTTGTATTTTTGGAGTGAAATAAAATATTGGTTGTGTCCGAGGAGTAGGCAAAATTAGCCGAACCTCGTAAATTCTGGTGTTCCTTTTATTGTTGCTTTATTGTCTTATTTATTATTTGGTGGCTGTCATAATTTTTGGTATAGTAGTTGTGACTTATTCACACTATATACATTTGACTTTCGCAACAATAAGTACTCCTTCATCTTTAACCAAAGGTCTCGAGTTCGAAACTCTGGGTATGAAGTCGCCTTTGTTAGGGAGCGCTTTACCCCCAATGTGGGATTTTCCGGTGCGAATCCGAATTTAATCGGGCACAATGTGAGTACCGGATACCGGGTAGAAAACCAAAAAAAAAAGTACAGGCATAAATAACTAAGACTACGATAGATCATCAAATGTTATTATTTTCATGTTATCCACGGCTGGAGTAGTGTGAAAGATATGAAATTCAATGCATAACTATAAGATAGCAACATGTCAAGGTTGTAGTACATACAGAAATAAATTGTATGACGGGACAGGAAAAAACAAATACTAGTAACTAGCACAAACTTAATTTTGTGTGGAGTGTAACTTCGACACTATGGCATCAAAAGATAGATGCACCTAACTGAAAGAAACGGATAACTTGATAGTGTCAACCATTAAATTTACAATTATGACCTCAAAATATAATAGTATATATTTATTTTCAGGTCACAAATATTGAGTCGGATTCAAACATAGCTAATAAACTACTCCATCACTATGGATGAGCATACATAAAAAAATGTAATATTATGGAGAATGACAATTTGTGTGAATTAAAATAAATATATTTATGTGTTGTTTGGTAGTTACCTCCATTGAGCCATAAGAGAAGTGGCTTGTTGTGAGGATTGGTAGTGGCCTCAAAAAACCAGTAGAAAAGTGCCCTTCCATGAGTCTCGTTGACAGTAACATATCCAGCATATTGCTTGAAACTCACCGGCGGCTGACCGGGTAATCGGTTTACTCGGTCTGCTTCTTGTTCACCCAAAGCTTTTTCGCTAATCGCTACTACTCCAAAATTCAGAACAACAAGAAGAAGAAGAGGAATATAAAAATATTGCAACATTATATTCTCTCTAGCTACTTGAGTTTTTAGCGGGACAGAGGACTGTGTCTGTGTGTGGTTTATATAGTAGTGAGACAGATAACAAGTGATCTGTCACACTCTTTCATTATTTCCTTCAAATTATTGGTTTCATTTATAATACTATAGGATTTGGATTGTAAGCACTGATTAAAAAAGAATTTTCAGTATAGAGGTTTAATTGTTGCACCAGGTCACCTGATATGGTTTGCAAATTGCAGGTAACCAGTTTATTTTTGCTATGGAAAATTATGAGAAAATGACACCGTATAGCCACTCTCAAAATAATTGCTGAAAAAATGTATATTTTTTTTGTATATATATACATTCTGTATGTTATATAGAAAAATTATATTTTTATACACGTTTTTGACTACCAAATATTATATATATATATATATATATATATATATATATATATATATATATATATATATATATATATATATATATATATATATATATATATATATATATATATATATATATATATATATATATATATATATATATATATATATATATATATATATATATATATATATATATATATATATATATATATATATATATATATATATATATATATATATATATATATATATATATATATATATATATATATATATATATATATATATATATATATATATCACACCAGCCACACAAGGTTTTGCTTTAGAAAACGGCAAACCAAAAATAAAGAAAAAATAAAGTTAGTTATTAGGTCAATTGCTTGGGATTCAAATGTTTGAAAGGCGAAAGCTGTTGAGTTAAGATCCAAGACTTTTTCGTGTTCAAGATACAGATTTTAATTACACTTAGGATTGTAATCTCCGTATACCATGTTGAACCAGAAAAACGGACTTGCATGTTACTTATTATTTTCCTTTATTATATCTTTAATTTTTCGCTATATGTTGGAAAATGTTTCTAATAACAAATATAGGACTTTGAATTTTTTGCCAATGATATATCGTACATGATAGTCCTAGACCAAAGAAAATGATAATGTCGCAAGAAAAGTATTTATATATAAAATACAGTAATCTTAAACAAGAGAATACATTTTTGAAGAACTCTACTTATATTGTTCATAATTGCAAAGCAGTCCACAAATTGAAGAACTCTACTGACATTATTATTGTTCAGACTTAAATTATTTTTCATGATGTTTATAATATATTTTCTAAAGAGTTGAAATAATATTCATCGATGGTGTAAAGAATTTTTAAAATATCATACTGATTTAATTTTTGTAGCAGGTAATATTTTTGTATTTATTTTTAAGATTACAAAATTCAATAGTGTGTAAAAGTATGTTGCAATATAAATTCCTTTTTTATATGATCTCTGACTATGTTAGTCTTTTTTTTTTTAAAGGTAAATGCTTGAATGCATACGCAAGTAGCATTATAATTCGATTGCGGCTTTTACACTGATTTAGCAGGCCATATGCCATATTAAAATCACACGGCCCTAAGAATTCTTAGCAATCTTTGATTTCACACTATTATTTATTTTCGAATATCCAAATCTCACTCATAAATGCAATTGTTTAAACATATATTACTTCTCATATAACTTATAACGGAAGGAAATTACCAACTAGATTATACACCGACCAAAATATTAAGAAAAGATTATTGTAGGGGTAAATCTAAGTTATAATAAAAGGAATAGAGAAGAACAGATAAAAAGATTGCCTAAATCAACCTTTAATTTATTTACTTCCATATACATTTGCAATCAAGTAAAACTAATAAATGTCCTATATATTTTCTCTGAATCATAAATTCGTTCCGGAATTAGCTGCTTCGTTTTTAAGGTTTTTACTTGTAGGAAGATTAGTACTACAAAGCTGTCAAACTTCCAAATACTGTTACTAAGTGTATACGATCGAAATCGGGTTCGTCCATTGTACGACCAGCCGAGGCTGAAGCGTAACAGGTCAGAGCTCGAGATCGGGTTATATCGAACCAACGAGCGAAGTCAAGTAGTTAAGTTCGAGACTCTAGGACCGAACAAGATCGAGGGAACTTGTCGAGCCAAATATTAGAAGGCCAAAATAGCGGGGATCAGTTAGAGATCACGGCGGAAATCTCGGCACGTATCAAGGAGAGACCGATTAATTAGCAAATCATGAGATTTTTTACCTTGTATAGAATTGTACCAAGAGTAGAACACCCCTACTATATAATGGGGGGTCTGATCATTTGTAGCACACATTGTAACACGCATAAAGAAAGCAATATACTGATCATTTCTAGTTCTTACCATCTTGTTGTTCAGTTCTAACATTAGTTGAGACGCTTCTTGACATGAGGGTGATCAAACCCAGAGGCTAAGGCTATTCAATTTGTGTGGTTTGCATTTATTTTCTTATCATTAATTTCAATATTAATCTGTCTTCTTAATTTGTATCAAGTTATATCACGTATCCTTAAAGCCGCGTATAAATTCAATTGTTATCCAATTTTAAGGGTAAACAGTTTCGCGCCCACCGTGGGGCTAAGAATAATAGTTATTACCTGGTACAAACTTTCATAACACATACTATTTTACACTTGTTCTTTGAAGTATCTTTGATTCTAGGACTAAAATGTCGAACTCTCAATCGGCACCCCTTCACGTTGACAGTGATTTCGGTAACCATGGCGAGAATGATAACATAGCATCAGGGAACAACGCACCCCCGGTCGATCTCGATGGAGTTCCGGCTGTAGATCCAATAAAAGTCAGCTCACATGTAGCCATCAACGCAAATTTGGTCGTCGATCCTGAGGGCAGCGTCTGTAGGAATGTTCGATCAGCCGCTCAAAGCACTCATGGCGGCGAGGATGGCGGGATCAACCTGCGGCTAATCTTCGAAATATTGCAGGCTCAACAAGCAGCAATAACCCAACTTCAAAACCAAAATCACCCACCGAGCAAGATCGAGCCCAAGCCGTCACAGGAAGTTGTCCACAGGGTCGAATCGGTTTCAAGGAAATCGAACGAGAAAGAGTCGGTGGCCGATCCTGCAATGATGAAGATGCTCGAAGAACTGACAAAATGAATTGAGTGGGGGGAAAAGAAGATCGAGGTAAATGACAAGAAGGTGAAAACTTACAACTCCAGGGTCAATCCCAGGGGGCACTATCGATATTGAAGGGTCTGGACTCTTAAAAGTTCGTGCAAAACCTTTCCCCCTGAACGCAGTTCCGAAGCCGATCCCCAAGAAGTTCTGCATGCCCGAGATTCCTAAATACAATGGAATGACCGATCCAAACGAGCATGTCACCTCTTACACGTGTGCTATCAAAGGGAATGATCTAGAGGATGACGAGTTCGAATCTATCTTGCTAAAGAAATTTGAAGAGACCTTGTCAAAGGGGCTATGATATGGTACCACAATTTACCACCTAATTCTATTGACTCATTTGCTATGTTTGCAGATTCTTTCATAAAGGCACATGCCGAGGCTATCAAAGTTGAAACTAGGAAGTCAGACCTTTTCAAGGTAAGTCAGAAGGACAACGAAATGCTCAAAGAATTCGTGTCTTGATTCCAAATGGAACGGATGGACCTGCCATCGGTTGCTGATGACTGGGCTGTTCAAGCTTTCACCCATGGACTCAATATTCGAAGCTCGGTTACTTCACAACACTTGAAGTAGAATTTGATAGAATACACGACTATTACTTGGGCCGATGTGCATAATCGGTATCAATCGAAGATCAGGGTCGAAGACGATCAACTTGGGGCTCCTTCTGAGTCCATTTATCCTATCAGACCCGTCGATAGAATCAAGAGGGATATTAACCGAGAACCGAGGTTGAACAGAGATCGTAACCAACCATATAATGGAGATCGTAGGAGTAGCGGATATGGACAAAATTCTGCACGAAATGAAAGAAGAAGTGATCGAGGCTAGAGCTCTTGAGAGCTCATGAGCAAGAACGACTTTGATAGGCCTATCGGACCTAAAGAAGCACCACAATTATCAGAGTACAACTTTGATGTTGATGTAGCTGTCATCGTATCGGCTATCGGACGTATCAAAGATACCAAATGGCCTCGTCCTTTACAAACCAATCCAGCCTAAAGAGATCCCAACCAAATATGAAAATATCATGGCACTCATGGCCACAGAACGGAGGATTGTCGACAATTGAGATAAGAAGTATCCCAGCTATTCAACAACGGGCACCTTCGGGAAGTTCTGAGTGACCGAGCCAAGAATCATTTCAAAAGCAGGGATTCCAATAAACAAAACGAGCAAGACAAACCTCAACACGTCATTTATATGATCATCAGAGGGGTCGATGTTACTCAAGGTCCAATGTTAAAGCGCATCAAAGTATCAATCACAAGGGAAAAACGGTCCCGAGATCACACACCAAAAGGAACTTTATCTTTCAACGGCGAGGATGCAGAAGGGATCATGCAGCCCCATAATAATGCACTGGTAATATCTGTACTCATGAAAAAACTCGAGTTAAACATGTGTTAATTGATCTAGGTAGCTCAGTAAACATCATTCGATCGAGGGTCGTAGAGCAACTCGGCCTAACCAAATCATGCCTGTGGCCCGAGTGCTAAATGGATTTAACATGGCTTGCAAAACTACTACAGGAGATATAACATTATCGGTAAATGTAGCCGGAACCACCAATGATACCAAGTTTTATGTGATCTAAGGGGACATAAGGTACAACGCCCTGTTCAGGAGACTGTGGATCCATAACATGAGGGATGTGCCCTCAACCCTTCACAAGGTATTAAAATTTCTAACACTAGAAGGGATTAAGACGATCTACGAGGAACAACCCTCCGCAAAGGAAATGCTTGTTATCGATAAAGTAATTCCGATATCAATACTCGCATCGACAAAGGAGCCAGGTTCGAAAGCAAAACAGGAAGCCAAATAGCAATCACTGATGCCAGCCTCGACCCAACCGGACAAGCAGAGGACTGACGAAGACAATAATTATGGGGTTTCTCGATTATTTATAGTTCCCGATGATTCCGACGCTACCAAATCAATGGTCGAAGAACTGGAGTAGGTCGTACTGATCGAATATCTGCCTGATCAAAAGGTATACCTGGGCACGGGGTTAACTCCCGAGCTCAGAAAAAAGCTCATTCAATTTCTTATATCTAACATGGATTGTTTTTCTTGGTCCCATCTCGATATGACAGGGATCCCACTAGAGGTCACTACTCACCAGCTGAGCCTGGACCCAAAATTCCATCTGGTCAAGCAGAAAAGGAGACCCCAGTCCGAGATCAAACATGCTTTCATCAAGGACGAGGTAGCTAAACTCCTTAAGATAGGGTCCATATGGGAGGTCAGATACCCGAAACGGTTAGCAAATATAGAAGTAGTCCCTAAAAAAGGGAACAAACTAAGAATGCATGTGGATTATAAAGATTTAAATAAGGCATGCCCCAAAGACTCTTTCCCTTTGCCTAACATCGATTGCATAATCGCCGGCCACGAGATCCTCAATTTTCTCGATGCCTACTCCGGGTATAACCAAATACGGATGAACTCGGATGATCAAGAAAAGACCTCCTTCATCACTAAGTATGACACATACTGCTATAACTTAATGCCATTTGGATTAAAAAATGCATGTGCCACTTACCAACTCCTAGTAAACCGAATGTTCGAAGAACAAATAGGGAAATCCATGAAAGTTTACATTGGCGATATCTTAGTTAAGTCCCTGCGAGTAGAGGACCATTTAAAGCATTTGCAGGAAACCTTCAGTATATTGAAGAAGTACAACATCAGCTGAATCAAGAAACATTCGGAGATAGGTCAGGTAAATTTCTCGGGTTCATGGTGTACAGCCGAGGAATCAAAATCAACCCTGACAAGATCAAAACTATCGATGATATCACGGTAGTGGATAATGTGAAGGCCATACAAAGGCTAATTGAGCGCATTGTCTCCCTGGAGCAATTCATCTCGAGGTCCTCTGATAAGAGCCATCAATTTTTCTTGTTATTGAAGAAGAAACAATAACTTCACATGGACCCCGAAATGCAACAAGCCTTATAAGAACTTAAACGGTATCTATCGAGACAGCCACTGCTTCACACACCGAGGGCAGATAAAAGACTATTCTTGTATTTGGCAGTATCGGAAATAGCGGTAAGTGGAGTCCTAGTTTAGGAAGAACAAGGTACACAATTTCCAATTTATTATGTTAGCATGACCTTAGGTGAGGTCGAAACTAGATATCTTCACCTAGAAAAATTGGTGCTCGCTTTGCTAAGTGCCTCTAGGAAACTAAAACCATATTTTTAGTGCCATCCTATATGTGTTATGACAACCTACCCATTACAAAATATAATTCATATACTCTAACTCTCGAGACGATTGGCCAAATGGGTCGTCGAAATCAGCGAGTATAATATCAAATATCAACCCCGGACAGCCGTTAAGTCTCAAATTTAGTAGATTTCGTGGTTGACTTTACACCGTCCCTAATACCCGAAGTAGAAAGTGAGTTGTTGGTAAACTTGGGGACGTCTTCGGGATTCTAGACCCTCTTTATGGACGGTGCCTCAAAGCAAAGAGGTCCGGACTTAGCATCATACTGAAGCCACCCACAGGCAATATAGTTATACAATCCATTAGAACTGTGAAATTGACTAACAACGAGGCCAAATATGAGTCTATGATTGCAGGTCTTGAACTAGCCAAAAGCTTGGGGTGGAGGTGATCGAAACTAAGTGTGACTCCCTCCTTGTGGTGAACCAAGTTAATGGAACGTTCAAAGTTAGAGAAGAACGAGGTAACATTACATTGGTTCAAAGAGTGGGCCTTGCAGCACGTGCCTTGAGATCAAAATAGTGAGGCCGATGACCTTGCAAACTTAGGGTCATTGGTCGAAGACGACGAACTTGTCACGACCCAAACCGAAGGGCGGCGACAGGCACCCGGTGCCTTACTCAATCGAGTACCAACGTAACATATCTTTCTTATCATACTATCATGGGTAAATGAGCCAAAAAACCGTTCATGAGATAACAAGAATAAAACATAAGGGAATACTCAATATATGCCGACCCAACATGATATACAAAGTTATACATGTGACATACGGGCCTATAAGGCTGACATGACCATTTGTAAACTCAAAACATAGGCCGACAAGGCCATACAAGTATCCATACACCTGACATATGTCTACAAGCCTCTAAGAGTACATAAAATCATAAAGGTCGGGACAGGGCCCCGCCATACCAATCAATACATGTCCAAATCTGTCACGACCCAAGCCCCGAACCCGATCATGATGGCGCCTCTCGTGAAGACAAGGCCAGCCCGACCAAAATGGAACACCTCTTTTAAATAGTTAATCATCATAAACAGTAATAACATATAATATAATACTCATAAATTGCAGAATTTAACGATAACAACCGCAAGAACCATCCCAACACAGCCCAAATCGAGGTGTCACAAGTCATGAGCTACTACAGAATCTGCTATAGGTCTACAAAGTACGGAATCCGATACAACAGTCTGAAGAAAACATAAATGATAGAGGATAAGGCGGATGTCAACAACTACCTCGTAACTCCAAATCACTACCTAGCCTGGACGGAATCAGCGCTCAGGTGCGAATTCTGCTATACCTGAATCTACACACACGGTGCAGGGAGTAATGTGAGTACTCCGACTCAGTGAGTAATAATTATAAATAATGACTGAAAGTATGAAAACATGTAAAGGCACAAAGCAATTCCATATCAAGCAGTAAAAATCACTTAAAGCAGTAAATCAGTGAAGAAAACAAATGATATTCCTTTTAAAACAAGTAAAACAAGTAATTTAACAAGTAAATATCAAGTAGAAATCCGCCACTCGGGCACAATATCAATCGCTCAGCATAGTATCAGCCCCTCGGGCTCACTCTCAGTAAAGTATCAGCCCCTCGGGCTCAGTATCATTCACTCAGAACAGTATCAGCCCCTCGGGCTTACTCTCAGAATAGTATCAGCCCCTCGGGCTACCTCACAATCACTCATATCAGCCCCTCGGGTATAACATCAATCACTCAGAACAATGGGTACCCCCATTCACTGTGGGTGTGCAGACTCCGAAGGGGCCCCTTATGGCCCAAACGCTATATCAAGCCACCTCGTGGCATCATCACTCAGCATATCCTCACATCACTCAAGCCACCTCGTGGCATATAAAGTATCTCAGGCCCTCGGCCTCATATCACTCAGCATATCCTCACATATGGCCCTCGGCCTCACTCAGTCCAAAAATCATCACAAGCCCCTTGGGCATTAGTAAAACAGTAGTTCTCAGCCCAAAACATGATGTAGAAATATAATTTAAGTTTCAAATCTGAGTAAAAGTGGCTGAGTTTGTAAAACAGTAGATATCAACAGGACTGAGTTCAAATAATAAGTCAAGCAGTGAAGAAACAGTGATAAAAATCCCCGAAGGGTTCAAATAGTTGGCACGAAGCCCAAATATGGCAATCAACCCAAATCATGATGATAAGAAATGAATTTCAGTCAAATATTCGGTAAAATCATAAATCGGGATGGACCAATTCACAATCCCCAGTAGTGAAAGACCCCACGCTCATCATCCAGCACCTATCTTGCCTCAATATAACACTACGATGTGCAACCCGGAGTTTCAAACCCTCAGGACATCATTTACAGCCATTACTCACCTTGAACTGGCTAATTCTCTAGCTTGCGACGCCTTTGCCCCTCGAATTGGTCTCCACGCGCGTGAATCTATCCAAAATCAGAACGAATATGCCACAATATTTAAGGGAACAAAGCCCAAGCGAAAACATTCGAAAAATATCAAAAATCCCAAAATTAGCTGAACCCGAGCCCCGGGCCCATGTCTCGGAATCAGGTAAAATTTACATTTTCAGAATCCTCATACCCTCACGAGTCTAACCATACCAAAATTATCCAATTCCTACACCATTTGGTCCTTCAAATCATCATTTTACATTTTTGAAAGGTTTCACAATTTTCTTCCCAAATTCCATCCCAAATCACGAATTAAATGATGAATTCAGTGATAGATTCATGTATTCTAGCCAAATCTGAGTTAAAATCACTTACCCCGATGAACTTCTTGAAAAACCTTCGAAAAATCTCCAAAATCCGAGCTCTCTAGGTTAAAATATTAAATAAAACCCAAAACCTTGTATTTATAGGTGCCCCTCAGATTTCAGCTACCGCATGCTGCACCAAATTGACCGCGGTCCGCGCAAGCATAACCGCGGCCACACATGCCTTCCTCTACAGTGACAGGCTTTAGTTCTTTGGCCATAACCTTTGCTATAGATGTCCAAATTGCAATATCTTTACCTTTATGGAAACTAGACACGAAGTTCTACAACTTTTGTTTTTGAATCAACTAAAATTTCCTTGTATATCAAAAGATATGAGCTTCCGAAGTTGGACCAGCGGGAAGGTTCTTCACCGCGGCCGCGCCCACTTTTGTGCGGTCCGCGCGACGCCTACCACGGCCGCGCCCTCTTTTGTGCGGTCCGTGCGACGCCTACCGCAGCCGTGCCTGCTTTTGTGCAGTCCGCATAGCACTCACCGCGGGTGCACTCATTTTTGTGCGGACCGCGTGGGTGAGTTCCGGGGCCTGCAATCCTCCTGGACCTGCTACAGCTATGATTTTTGGCCTAAAACATCCCGGAACCTACCCAGGACCCCCGAAACTTCATACTAATTGTACCAACACATCCCATGACATCTTTCAAACTTGTTCAACACTTCAGAACGCTTACAACAACATCAAATCACCAATTTAACATTGGATTCAAGCCTAAGAACTCCAAGAACTCTTAAATTAGGCTGTCGATCAAAAGGTTTATCAAATCTCGTCCGAATGACCTGAAATTTTACACACACATCCCAAATGACACAACGAAGCTATTGCAACTCTCGGAATTCCATTCCGACCCCTATATCAAAATCTCGCCTATCAACCGGAATTTGCCAAAATATCAATTTCGCCAATTCAAGCCTAAATCTTCTCTACAACTCCAAAACCCATTCCGATCGCGCTCCTAAGTCACAAATCACCTCCCGAAGCTAACCGAACCATCGGAACTCACTTCCGAGCCTTCTAACACATAAGTCAACATCCGGTTGACTTTTCCAACTTAAGCCTTCTTAAAAGAGACTAAGTGTCTCACTTCTTACCAAATCCTCTCCGAACTCGAACTAATCAACCCGATCACATAAAACACGGATAACGAAGCGTAAAGAAACTGAAATAGGGGAAATGGAGAAGTACTCATGAGACGACTGGCCGGGTCATCACATCCTCCCTAACTTAAACAAACGTTCGTCGTCGAACGAGTCAAGAAACATACCTGAAGCCTCAAACAGATGAGGATATCTACTCCGTATCTCCTGCTCGGTCTCCCTGGTAGCCTCCTCCACGAGCCGACCTCTCCACTGCACTTTCACTGAAGTTATATCCTTTGACCTCAACTTCTGAACCTGGCGACCCAAAATAGCTACTGGCTCTACATCAAAGGTCAAATCATCATCCAACTGAACCGTGCTGAAGTCCAAAACATGAGACGGATCCCCAATATACTTCCAGAGCATAGAAACCTGAAATACCGAATGCACACTCGACAGCCTGGGTGGCAAAGCAAGCTCATAAGCCACCTCCCCAATCCTCTGAAGCACCTGAAAAGGCCCAATGAACCGCGAACTCAACTTGCCTTTCTTCCCAAACCTCATAAAACCCTTCATGGGCGAAACCTTCAGCAAGACCTTCTCACCAACCATATAGGACATATCTTGAACCTTCCGGTCCACATAATTTTTCTGACGCGACTGCGCTGTACGAAGCCTCTCCTGAATCACCTTCACCTTCTCTAAGGCATCCTGAACTAAATCTGTCCCCAATAGTCTAGCCTCGCCGGGCTCGAACCAACCAATCAGAGATCTACACCGCCTCCCATACAAAGCCTCATACAGAGCCATTTGAATAGTAGACTGATAGCTGTTATTGTAAGCAAACTCTGCAAGCAGTAGAAACTAATCCCATGAACCTCCAAAGTCAATAACACAAGCACGCAACATGTCCTCCAATATCTGAATCGTATGCTCGGACTGTCCGTCTGTCTGAGGATGAAAAGCTATGCTCAACTCTACCTGAGTACCCAACTCACGCTGAACAGATTTCCAAAACTGGGAAGTAAACTGAGTACCTCTATCTGAGATGATGGACCGGAACACCATGCAACCGAACAATCTCCCGGATATAAATCCTTGCCAACCGCTCTGAAGAATAGGTAGTACACACAGGCATGAAGTACGCGGACTTGGTAAGCCGATCCACAATCACCCAAATAGCATCGAACTTCTTCAAAGTACGAGGAAGGCCACTCACAAAATCCATGGTGACTCTCTCCCACTTCCACTCGGGAATATCCATCTGCTGAAGCAAGCCACCCGCTCTCTGATGCTCATATTTCACCTGCTGACAATTGAGACACCGAGATACAAATCCCACGATATCTTTCTTCATTCTTCTCCACCAATAGTGCTGCCTCAAATCCTGATACATCTTCACGGCACCCGGATGGATAGAATACCGCGAGATATGGGCCTCTTCCAGAATCAACGCTCTAAGCCCATACACATTAGGCACACAAATCCGACCCTGCATCCTCAACGCACCATCATCACCGATGGTCACATCTCTGGCATCACCATGCTGAACTCTGTCCTTAAAGACAAGCAAATGCGGATCATCATACTGGCGCTCTTTGATGCGATCATATAAGGAAGACCAAGAAACCACACATGTCAACACCCGACTAGACTTCGAAATATCCAATCTCACGAACCGATTGGCCAAGGCCTGAACATCAACTGCAAGGGGTCTCTCCTAAACTGAAATATATGCCAAACTCCCCATGCTCACTGCCTTTCGACTCAACGCATCGGCCACCATATTGGCCTTTCCCGGATGGTACAATATAGTGATATGATAATCCTTAAGCAACTCCAACCATCTCCGCTGCCTCAAATTAAGATCCTTTTGCTTGAACAAATGCTGAAGACTGCGATGATCAGTGAACACCTCACAAGATACACCATACAAGTAATGCCTCCAAATCTTCAATGCATGAACTATGGCAGCCAACTCCAAATCATGAACGGGGTAGTTCTTCTCATGGGGCTTCAATTGATGAGAAGCATAAGCAATAACTCTACCCTCCTGCATCAAGGCACAACCAATCCCAACTCTCAAAGCATCACAATACACAGTATATGAACCCGAAGTTGATGGCAAAACCAACACTGGAGCTGTGGTCAAGGCTGTCTTAAGCTTCTGAAAGCTCTCTTCACATTCGTCCGACCATACAAATGGAGCACCCTTCTGAGTCAACTTGGTCAAGGGCGATGCAATGGATGAAAATCCCTGAACAAACCGACGATAATAGCCTGCTAACCCAAGAAAGCTATGAATCTCTGTGGCTGAGGACGGTCTAGGCCAACTCTGAACCGCCTCTATCTTCTTTGGGTCAACCTGAATACCTTCGCTGGACACCACGTGTCCCAAGAAAGCCACTGTACTGAGACAAAACTCACACTTGGAGAACTTTGCATAAAACTTCTCCTCCCTCAATCTCTGCAACAAAACTCTCAAATGCTCCACGTGCTCCTCGTGACTACGTGAGTACACCAGGATATCATCAATGGATACTATAAAGAACGAACCAAGATAAGGCGGGAACATGCTGTTTATCAAATGTATGAATGCTGCTGGGGCATTGGTTAGCCTGAAAGACATAACGAGAAACTCATAATGACCATATCTGGTCCTGGAAGCAGTCTTAAGAATATCTGAATCCCTGATCTTCAACTGGTGATAGCCCGAATGGAGATCAATCTTGGAGAACACTCTCGCTTCCTGAAACTGATCAAATAAATCATCAATGCGAGGCAAAGGATACTTTTTCTTAATTGTTACTTTGTTCAATTGCCTATAATTGATGCACATTCTCATTGTGCCATCCTTCTTCTTCACAAACAGAATGGGCGCACCCCAAGGTGACACACTAGGCCGAATGAACCCCTTATCTAGGAGTTCCTGAAGCTGTTCTTTCAATTCCTTCAACTCTGCTGGTGCCATACGATATGGCGGAATAGAAATGGGCTGAGTGCCCGGCACCAGGTCAATACCAAAATTAATATCTTTGTCCGATGGCATGCCCGACAGGTCTGCAGGAAAAACATCGGGAAAATCCCTCACAACTGAAACAGAATCAATACTAGGAGTCTCAACTCCAACATCCCTCACAAACGCTAGATATGAAAGGCAACCCTTCCCAACCATACGTTGGGCCTTCAAGAAGGATATCACTTTACTAGGAAAATAACCAGTCACACCACGCCACTCGATCCGCGGTACACCCGGCATAGCCAAAGTGACTATCTTAGCATGACAGTCTAGAATAGCATGACATGGAGATAGCCAATCCATGCCCAAAATGACATCAAAATCCACCGTGCTTAATAGCAATAGGTCTACTCGGGTCTCCAGACCCCCAATAGTCACCACACATGACCGGTACATACAGTTTACAACAACAGTATCGCCCACCGTGGTAGATACATGAACAGGTAAAGCAAGAAACTCACGAGGTTACCTAAATATCGAGCAAAGTATGATGACACATAACAAAAGGTGGAACTGGGATCAAATAATACAAAGGCATCTCTGTGGCAGACTGAAATAATACCTGTAATGACAGCATCCAAAGCAATGTCGTCGGGTCTGCCTGGGAGTGCATAGAAACGGGCCTGACCGCCCCCTGATCGGCCTCCCCCTCTGGGGCGATCCCTGGCTACCTGACCTCCACCCCTAGCTGGCTGGGCAGGTGGTGAAGTAACTGGAGTAGAAGTCGAGGGATGACCCCTCTGCTGGGATGAACTAGCAACACGACGAGGACACTGCCTCCACACATGTCCAAACTCTCCACACTCAAAACAACTCCCAGGTGCTGGAGAAGGGGATTGAAGGGAACCCCTCGCACCAGAGTGACCAGCTGATGCACTCGGCATAAAAGAACCCTGAGCTGACAGGGCACGAGATGAACTCTGGGCTAGAAGGGCACTGAGTGATGACTGGCCCCGCTGAGATCCATGATGACCATGACCCGAAGATGCCCCGCGATACTCTGGGCGGCTGACTGAGCAGGACTGAAAGAACGGCCTCTACCATGCTGAAACTGGCCCCTCGAAGAAGCACCACTATAACTGCCAGATCCTCGAGGCTTCTTGGCCTCCCTCTCCTCTCGATCCTGACGACAAACCGTCTCAATCTTGCAAGTGATATCGACCACCTGCTCGAACGTAGCACCCAACACCTTCTCTCGGGTCATAAGAATACGGAGGTGATAGTTAACGCCATCAACAAATTTCCTGATCCTCTCATGATCTGTCGGAACCATCCAAACGACATGACGAGCCAACTCAGAAAACCTCGACTCATACTGTGACACAGTCATATCCTCCTGTCGCAACCACTCAAACTGTCTACGTAGCTCCTCTTTGCGGGACTGCGGCACATACTTCTCCAAGAACAGAGTGGAGAACTGCTGCCAAGTAAGGGGTGCTGCTCCAACCGGCCTACGCCTCTCATACGCCTCTCACCATGTGAAGGCAGCCCTAGTAAATTGAAAGGTGGTAAATGCCACACCACTAGTCTCAAGAATCCCTGCTATACGGAGCATCCGCTGACACTTATCAAGAAAACCCTGGGCATCCTCGCCCTCGGCACCACTGAATAACAGAGGCTAGAGTCTACCAAACCTCTCAAGACGACGCTACTCATCATCCGGCATAACTGGCACAACAAACTCCTGAGCTGGTGCAACCGGCTGAGCTGGAGGTGCCCCCCGGTGTCTGTAGTCCCTTCACTACCTGCTCAGGTATGCGAGCAGCGGGGGTCTGATTGCCTCCCCCGGCCTGTGAAATAGCTGCTGTTGTAGTGGCTGAAACTGCCTGAGCCAGGCTAGTGCAAACTGATAAGATCTATGCCAAGGCCTCTTGAAGACCCGGAACCACGATAGGCACAGCTATTTCCTGAACTGGTGCTGCTGGAGCATCCATAGCTGGAGCCTGATCCTGAGCCGGGGCAGCTGGTGGATCAACAGGTGCTGCCCTCGCTGCTCTGCCTCTACCACGTCCATGACCGCGTCCACGACCTCTAGTGGCCTTAGTGGGTGGCACTGGTGGTCGTCCACCTCATCCGGCAGCGCGAGTCCTCGCCATCCGCGAGAGAATATAATAACAGAAGTTTAGCACTCGGATCAACAAGTTCGCATGACATGAGTTTCAAGAATATGAAGTTTTTCCTAAAGGTTCTGTAGCCTCTCGAGGATAAATACAGACGTCTCCGTACCGATCCGCGAGACTCTACTAAACCTGCTCATGACTCGTGAGACCTATGTAACCTAGGCTCTGATACCAACTTGTCACAACCCATGCCCTGAACCCGGTCGTGATGGCTCCTCTTGTGAAGACAAGGCCAGCCAGACCAAAACGGAACACCTCTTTTAAACAGTTAATCATCATAAATAGTAATAACATATAATATAGTACTCATAAATTGCGGAATTTAATAATAACAACCGCAAGAACCATCCCGACACAGCCCAAACTGGGGTGTCACAAGTCATGAGCTACTACAGAATCTGCTACAGGTCTACAAAGTACGGAATCCGATACAACAGTCTGAAGAAAACATAAATGATAGAGGATAAGAGAGACAAGGGGTTGCGGATGTCAACAGCTACCTTATAACTCCAAATCACTGCCTAGCCTGGACGAAATCAGCGCTCAGGTGCGAACTCTGCTATACCTGAATCTGCACACACGGTGCAGGGAGTAATGTGAGTACTCCGACTCAGTGAGTAATAATTATAAATAATGGCTGAAAGTATGAAAATACGTAAAGGCACAAAGCAATTCCATATCAAGTAGTAAAAATCACTTAAAGCAGTAAATCAGTAAAGAAAACAAATAATATTCCTTTTAAAACAAGTAAAACCGGTAATTTAACAGGTAAATATCAAGTAGAAATTCGCCACGCGGGCACAGTATCAATCGCTCAGCATAGTATCAGCCCTTCGGGCTCACTCTTAGTACAGTATCAGCCCCTCGGGCTCAGTATCAATCATTCAGAACAGTATCAGCCCCTCGGGCTCACTCTCAGAATAGTATCAGCCCCTCGGGCTACCTTACAATCACTCATATAAGCCCCTCGGGCATAGCATCAATCACTCAGAACAATGGGTACCCGCGCTCACTGTGGGTATGCAGACTTCGGAGAGGCCCTTACGGCCCAAGCACTATATCAAGCCATCTCGTGGCATCATCACTCAGCATATCCTCACATCACTCAAGCCACCGCGTGGCATATAAAGTATCTCAAGCCCTCAGCCTCATATCACTCGGCCTCACATCACTCAAGCCATCTCGTGGCATATAAAGTATCTCAGGCCCTCGACCTCATATCACTCAGCATATCCTCACATATGGCCCTCGGCCTCACTTAGTCCAAAAATCATCACAAGCCCCTTGGGCATTAGTAAAACAGTAATTCTCAGCCCAAAACATGATGTAGAAATATCATTTAAGTTTCAAATCTGAGTAAAAGTGGTTGAGTTTGTAAAACAGTAGATATCAACAGGACTGAGTTCAAATAATAAGTCAAGCAGTGAGGAAACAATGATAAAAATCCCCGAAAGGTTCAAATAGTTGGCACGAAGCCCAAATATGGCAGTCAACCCAAATTATGATGACTTTCAGTCAAATATTCGGTAAAATCATAAATCGGGATGGACCAAGTCACAATCCCCATTATTAAAAGACCCCACGCTCATCATCCAGCGCGTATCTTGCCTCAATATACCACTACGATGTGCAATCCGGGGTTTCAAACCCTCAGGACATCATTTACAGCCATTACTCACCTTGAACTGACTAATTCTCTAGCTTGCGATACCTTTGCCCCTCGAATTGGCCTCCACGCGCACAAATCTATCCAAAATCAGAACGAATACGTCACAATATGCTAAGAGAACAAAGCCCAAGCGAAAACATTCGAAAAATATCAAAAATCCCAAAATTAGCTGAACCCGAGCCCCGGGCCCATGTCTCGGAATCAGGTAAAATTTACATTTTTAGAATCCTCATACCCTCACGAGTCTAACCATACCAAAATTATCCAATTCCTACACCATTTGGTCCTTCAAATCATCATTTTACATTTTTGAAAGATTTCACAATTTTCTTCCCAAATTCCATCCCAAATCACGAATTAAATGATGAATTCAGTGATAGATTCATGTGTTTTAGCCAAATCTGAGTTAAAATCACTTACCCCGATGAATTTCTTGAAAAACCTTCGAAAGATCGCCAAAATCCGAGCTCTCTATGTCAAAATATTAAATAAAACCCAAAACCTCGTATTTACAGGTGCCCCTCAAATTTCATCTACCGCGGGCCTCACCAAATCGACCGCGGTCCGCGCAAGCCAGTGCGGTCCGCGCAAACATAACCGCGACCGCACATGCCTTCCTCTGCAGTAACAGGCTTTAGTATTTTGACCATAACTTTTGCTACAAATGTCCAAATTGCGATATCTTTACCTTTATGGAAACTAGACACGAAGTTTTACAACGTTTGCTTTTGAATCAACTAAAATTTCCTTGTATATCAAAAGATATGAGCTTCCGAAGTTGGACTAGCGGGAAGGTTCTTCACCGCGGCCGCGCCCACTTTTGTGCGGTCCGCGCGACGCCTACCGCGGCCGCGCCCTCTTTTGTGCGGTCCGCGCGATGCCTACCACGGCCGCTCTTGCTTTTGTGCAGTCCGCACAACACTCACCGCGGGCGCACTCATTTTTGTGCGGACCGCGTGGGTGAGTTCCGGGGCCTGCAACCCTCCTGGACCTGCTACAGCTATGATTTTTGGCCTAAAACATCCCGGAACCTACCCGGGACCCCCGAAACTTCAAACTAATTGTACCAACACATCCCATGACATCGTTAAAACTTGTTCAACACTTCGGAATGCTTACAACAATATCACATCACCAATTTAACAGTGGATTCAAGCCTAAGAACTCCAAGAACTCTTAAATTAGGCTTTCGATCAAAAGGTCTATCAAATCTCGTCCGAATGACCTGAAATTTTACACAAACATCCCAAATGACACAACGAAGCTAATGCAACTCTTGAAATTCCATTCCGACCCCTATATCAAAATCTCTCCTATCAACCGGAATTTGCTAAAATATCAATTTCGCCAATTCAAGCCTAAATCTTCTCTACAACTCCAAAACTCATTCCGATCGCGCTCCTAAGTCACAAATCACCTCCCGAAGCTAACTGAACCATCAAAACTCACTTCCGAGCCTTCTAACACATAAGTCAACATTCGGTTGACTTTTCCAACTTAAGTCTTCTTAAAAGAGACTAAGTGTCTCATTTCTTACCAAATTCTCTCCGAACTCGAACTAATCAACCCGATAACATAAAACACGGATAACGAAGCGTAAAGAAGCTGAAATAGGGGAAATGGAGCGGTACTCATGAGACGACTGACCGGGTCGTCACAAAATCATACTGACCAAATAGGCAACTCCGGAGCAAGTGGAGTGCACCAACACCTTCCGCTGAGCTGATAGCCTACTAGGAGGACTGTCAACCTATCAATCAGGACCTGCGGGCATGAAACGCAGCGTCTCCAATCAAAAGGGACGTCAGTACGAATAAAGTATCGAGTATGTAAGGCAGGAAAACATAAACAAGAACAATAATATAAAGAGAGATAGAAGAGATACAACCTGTAACATCTGAGTGCCTCTGGGGGATACTGACATGAAATGCATAATACATACATACATACATATACATATATATATATATATATATATATATATATATATATATATATATATATATATATATATATATATATATATATATATATAAACTTTTAAAAACATTCGCTTCTGTGGGCATCATCATTATCATATCGTACCCGAACTCAAAGAGGACTCGGTAAAAACGTAGCTGGCCATTATAAGGCTCAAGAGAATCATACCCGGCCACGTGGAGCTCGGTAAACCCAACTGATCAGTGGTTGCAGAATAGGTGTCGTACCTGGCCGACTATAGCGCGCTTAGTAGAGTAAAATAGATACATATATATAATGCAACTAGACTCATGGAATCACATTCTAGACCATTCGGAGTGACGTAAGGTCGTTGCACCTCCGATTAACATTATGAACTTCTATAGGATTCAAGGATCATACATACTTGCTTAGAATAACTTTATAAGGAAAGAACAACATGGGCAACCATAGTTGCTAGGAGTAGATCCGTTATGAAATAGCATATCGTTTATGTGCATTTCATTTTAGATCATGTCAAAAGAAAGAAGGAAGTGCCTTAACATACCTTTGAAATCTTCTATCCAATCTTCAAGCAAGCTCAATATGATCTTCTTACGTCTACAATGAGTAAACTGACTTCCTCATCATCATATAAGCATTGTAACTCTCATATTTGGAAACCAATATTCTACAAGAAAATGGACAGAACCTCCCCTATTTGTACTACATCCCATATGTTACCAAAACTCATCAAACAACCCAAACAACAACAATATAATTCATAATAAGCTCTCCGATTTGTTCAACAACCATTTTGAGTGGCAAGCTCGATTTACGATTAACAAAATATGCTTTGAATTCAATTCCTTTTCCATGAATCTGCCTACAACGTATATAACATCATACTTATGCTTACCATATCATTTTCAACCCAAAACATCATAAGCATAATCTTCAAATATTGTCCACACACCTAGCACTTTAACCTTTATCGCCAACATCTTATTTTTCATGTTATCTTCTGCAATCCACTGAATTAGCACATAGATAAGCTTAACAACAGTAGCCACAACATAATAAAACAATTTATAACAATTTCCAGCCACAACAAACCATATATATAGCCTCAATACATCCCACAAAAAAGATAACGATTTCTTATGCCATGTCAATTACTATCTTGTAGATTTTCACTCAAACAACTCAACCAACACATGATTGACCTTAAGCACAACCAAGAACATGATTTACTTACCTTAGGCAGTAGATAAAACTTGAAATCTCCAGCTGGTGTAGCTCACAACAACCCTCAATCACACCACAACACTATAGGAGTTGTATTCTCTTCTTGAATCAACTTTTATGTTCATGTTGGTGCGTAAACACTTGTATTTGGTCTTGAATCTCTAATATACATGAACGAGGTACTGATTCTTAGCTTAATCATAAAGAACAACACGAAATCTGAGGTTACTTACCTTTGAAGAACCCTCAAAGGTCGCCACAAGATGAAGAACTACGATCTAGCAAGCACCACGAGATTTCTAGCGTTGGATTCATGTTTTTATCTTAGGTTTTCACCCTAGAATCATGGAGGAACCCTTGGAGATAATTTAAGAGGGTTTAGGAATTGTTGTGGATGAGAAAAATGAGTTAAAATGACATATAAATGACTTAAATACAAGCTAAAGTTTAAACCAACTTTGTGGGTCCCATGGGAGCAGCTTGCGCAGTCTCGCGAAAACGCGAATATCTGTCTAGTACAATGTCATATCAACAAATGGTTTAATGAGTTAGAAACTAGACTCGTAGATATTCAATTTGATATATAGATCATACCTTGATTCGAAGTATATTGGGAGAAAAGTGCAGCTACATTTGATCTAAATTTCAGCATATTATGAATGCAACTTGTGATGACCTTTGCCAACTTTTGTTCCACAGCTCGCTTGACTTAAAAACATAACATACGACTATCATACGACTAAAATAACTCCTAATTATGTTAATCACCCTAGACTCACACCAAAAGTATATGTTATAACATTCCAAACTTGCGACTTTCGACGAAACTTATTTTCTTCAATTCGTTTAGTATCCAAGCTTTCCAACCCTTTTGGTACTTGTTATTCATGATATTACAGATTTTTAACCTCCAAGATAACATGATGAACTTACATTATGTACTTTCAAAAATGATCTCATTTCCGAGCTTACATCAATTGGCTTACGACGTACTCTCACGTACAAAAACATGGGATGTAATATCATTTCCCCCTTTGGAACATTCATCCTCGAATGTTGGTTGATGCATTTATCGGTCTCATAACCTGTAGATCTTACAAATACTTGAATATTTTCCTTGATATCTAGGAAACTGTTCTATAAATAAATCCAAAGGCCAGGGTATTCCCCCCTTTAGGCCTCTTTCTCATACTACGACCTCTGGTCGGAATTCTTCCAATCTCGTAACCGTTGTTACCTTCTATCATGCATCATGTACAACCGTGTACTTGTATGTGTGCCTATACGACTTTTCTCTCTTTTTTCCTCCAGCTTTTAGCCAACATCTAGGCCTCACTTTGTGAACATAGACAGGACTATGACAAGATGTCCCTCTAGGCATCTATAGGTGTACTAAAGTTCTTCGCTTGGTACTTTGTCAAACTTATGACTATTGCTATACCTTGCTTCATAGCCTTGGTTATCTATGCTTATGGTTTTACTACATCTAGTTAGGTCATACTATATCCTAACTCTTACTTTGGTTTATTATTACCGAGGTCTGCTATCCAGCTCTGGGTTACTCTTTCGCTGCTTGTCCTATATGTATAAATCTAAGTCCTTTAATGCTTCCTTATTATTGTTCATCTTAATAATGATGGTCTAATCTCATATCATACTTTGCAACTTTTATCCATCCATTGTTGATTCACCTTAATGTTGATCCATTATCTACCACTGATAACTTGAAACCTCTTACGTAATACATTTTCACTAGGGCTCACGTCTCATCAGGGAACATCTGAAGTGATTTGCCCGATCCACCTAGGGATGATACTATACTTCAATAATCGTATTTCATAGAATCCTAACATGATTCATCTTATGGGGGTATTCCAATCCCGTGCAATTCATAAAATCCCCTTTCTTTAAATTATTTCTCAATCAAAGGCCTCGTCCTCTTATCTATCACAATTACACCCTTATTCTACTACCAGGGCAACATTTTATCTCTTCTAATTGCTCCTAGTCTTAGACTCCTCTGTGTTAATTCAAGCTATACTGAGCTTTCTATAACTTACGAAAATCGTCATCTCTCTTGTTTTGATGGGCTTAATCCCGAAGCCTTACCTATTCTTGTCACCATCTTACTCACCTTTTCTTATCCTTGCTCCTATCTACCTAAAACCTTGTCGCTCTACGATACTTTATCTTACGACCTACACCTATCTATTTATACTACTCACAACCTTCCTTTAACTTGCTAGCACCATAAATTTCCTTTTGTGCCTTGTCAATTGTCCTTAAATGTAAGCAATTACTTTTCCTGGTCGTTCTATCACTTGTTGCATGAATACTTGGCTTGTCTTATTGCCCATGAATACTGTAATTTCCTGTACCTCATATCATCTCAAACATCACCTTTGATTTTTTTTCCCCATCCATTAGCCATGATAGGTGCCACTTTCTTATGGAGTGTATACAATATTGTAGTGAGACTGTTGTTACATGATCATTTACTCTTTAGCTCACTATGCTTAGGTGGAAACCTTCTTCCTTATTTCCTCAGCTAGTCTTTCGTTGTAGTACTAAGGGAGACCTTCTGGCTCTTGTAAAGTTATGAGCTTGTTATACAATACACCCGAAGGAAATTTTTGTTGTTCTTACTCACCTATAATAATCTTTATTTACATAACTTCGTGCCCTTGTACTCATAGGGTTACTTCTAAGCTCAAATTTTGATTGTCTCCTTAGTGGTACTCTCTCTTATTTTCATAAAACTTAAGCGGTACCTTTAACTGCCTTAACTCCTATCTAAAATTTTTTAGATGATTGCGATCTCGTATCTGCGTGACTGAATTCCCTATGTTGCGGTTCACTACATTTATCTTGCATGATCTATTGATTTATCTGTGACCTATTGTTTAGCCATAACCGGGGTCTTCCTAAATCAACTACTAATTACTCGCTGGTCCATTCTCATATATATATATATATATATTCTGCATAATCTCTCTTGGGGTATATCCTTTGTCTTAACTTACCTCTCATCACTAGCTCCTGATGTATCAAGTGTCCATTCACACTTATTTATTAATAACATCCTGGCCGGAAACTTTTACTACCTCTCCCTGGTGTCATGCTTGTATAATGTTCTGGAGTCGTAACATATCTGTAGGAACTGAATAAATGCAACATCATCCCTTTCTCCTTTTTACCACATTCTTCCTTTACCATTTCGTAGTTACCTGAACCGCTTAACTCCGACTTAATACCATTTCACACCATAATTTCCCCCTTTAGGGAGTACTAAGATTTAGTACTATGGCGATCTACCTATAGATGTTTTACCTCTTCATCTTTGGCGTCTTTTCACATCATCAATGAACCTTAATCACCTTATGGTAACCTTCTGTATCAGGGGTAACTAAATTTCCTATGCACGAAGGTGACACCTAGTGTAACTGGCACACTTAGTCCCTTAAGATTAACTCTTCTCAGAATGCTTGCTTTAGGTAATAGACTTTCTAAATGACCTTTTAAGGTTATTCGTTTGTTGTGTATTCTATTATTGTTGGGACACAATCTCTAAAATTCTCACGATGTCGACCATTATCAAATCCTCTGGTCCCTAATTCATGTTCGGTTTTATCTTGTTTACTAGACCATACTATTTTCTGTTACTATAGGGGGTCTAACTTAGCCTTCTTGTAATCGCATTGGACTCACTAGCTCATTTCTCGAAATGAGGATATGACCTTTGGACTATACTCTATTATTGTCCTAAGGCCTATCACCTCTTGTCTTTTGCTTCACTTGACTATAGACTCTATCATCATGTCATATTTTTATTTACCGTTATCACCCATTTATCACATCTTACTCATAATACTTTACTCTCTTCTTATTCTCCTGCTAATATTTCTGTTTATCACCTTATTCTGAAAACTTCAACAAAACATTCTTTTGCTTTTAGCTCCCCTTGCACCATCCACTGGCTCTTCGGGTTGCCTAATATTCTCTCTTTACTAGGGACGGGAGCCATACAAAGGTAAATATTTATCACTTCTAGGATTGTGTCGATCATCAAATTTTCTGGATATTCTAATATTTCATATCTAAATGTACTATTCTAGAGTGCATCATCGAGCTGTCTTATAAGGAGAACTATTACCGCATTTGCAATATCCTTCGGAAATGTTAGCTAATGATAACAATCCATCCCCAATTTTGGGTTACTCTAACCCCAACTGTATATTGAACTCCCATCCTTCTCTTAAACTATATCTGTTAGCTCCCATAGGGCATAATCGAGATGAGTGTGGTCAATTGTATATATCTTTGTTACCATTGAAAGTAACTCAAAATGTTTATACTTTTCTACCTGAATTGTAAATACTGATAATCTTCACTAACTGGGACGCCGTATCCTTCTTCACCTTACTTCTTTTACTTGTTGAAACTTGTATCTACCTTCTGATTCTTTATTGCTTTTTAATATTCATTCCTTAGGGCTCCTTATCAAGAAGCTTACACGTCTTAGTACATACATGATCTGCTAAGACCTCACATTTACTCATCATAAGCATGATGCAAAATGGAGTTCCCCTGATCAACTCTTCCACAGCAACATTCGATCTCTTACCGACTATCTTTCTAGATGTAGGTATCGTTGTATTACGAACAAAATAGAATTTAGGAGTTTGAATTCTTACAATTGAGCTCTACCACACGATCTAGAGTAAGAAGAAAGAGTGACATACCTAAATGCCCTGTAGCCTCCTACTTATAAGTGTGGTGCACAACACACCCATAAACAAGACTCTACTAGACACGACTTGTAGACTCCCTAGGACAGAAAGACTCTGATACCACTTTTTTCACGATCCAAACCGAAGGGGCGGTGACGAACACCTGGTGCCTTACTCAACCGAGTACCAAAGTAACATATCTTTCTTATCATACTATCATGGGTAAATGAGCCAGAAAACCCGTCATGAGATAACAAGAATAAAACATAAGGGAATACTCAACATATGACGACCCAACATGATATACAAACTTATACATGTGACATACGGTTCTACAAGGCTGACATGACCATTTATAAACTCAAAACATAGGCCGACAATGGCATACAAGTATCCATACACCTGACATCTGTCTACAAGCCTCTAAGAGTACATAAAATCATAAAGGTCGGGACAGGGCCCCGCCATACCAATCAATACATGTCCAAATCATACTGACCAAATAGGCAACTCCGGAGCAAGTGGAGAGCAACAAGACCTTCCGCTGAGCTGATAGCTTACTAGGAGGAATGTCAACCTGTCTATCGGGACCTGTGGGCATGAAACGTAGCGTCCCCAGGCAAAACGAATGTCAGTACGAATAAAGTACCGAGTATGTAAGGCAGGAAAACATAAACAAGAATAGTAATGTAAAGAGAGATAGAGGAGATATAATCTGTAACATCTGAGTGCCTTTGAGGGCTGTTGACATGAAATGCATAATACATATATACATAAAATTTTAAAAACATATGCCTCTGTGGGCATCATCATCATGATATCGTACCCGGCCTCAAAGAGGACTCAGTAAAAATGTACCCGGCCATTATAAGGCTCGACAGAATCGTACCCGGCCATCATAAGGCTCGGTAGAATCGTACTCGGCCAAATGGATCAAGCTGAAGTTTAAACATGGTATGTAATAGAACTCAACTCAGGGGCAGTAGTACAACTCATGAGATTGGTAGTAGAAGAAGGTCACGTCGAAATAAACTCCACAAGCTTGTGATTGGAGAAATAAATATGTAGAGTATTTGAGCACCGGGAATCTTCTCTCAGATCCAAAAGAATTGAGGGCCTTGCGCACAATGGCAGCCTAATTTAGCTTGTCCGATGACGGAACCTTGTTCAGAAGAATATTGGCTGGGGTGCTAGCAATATGTCTGGGACTGGGAGATATCGAGTATATTTTGAGGAAAATTCACGAGGGCACCTGCGGAAATCATTCAGGCGCCGAATCATTAATTCAAAGGTGATCAAGGCCGGCTATTACTAGATCGACCTGGAAAAGATGCGAAAGAGATCGTACGAAAATATGACAAGTGCCAAAGATATGCTCCGATGATAACCCAGAGAACTGCTGCATTCGATCTTGTTGCCATGGCTATTCATGAAGTTGAGAATGGACATCGTCGACCCTCTTTCATAGGCACCGGGTAAGGCTCAACTTATCTAATTTATGACTGACTATTTTTCTAAGTAAGTTGAAGCACATGCTTACGAAAAGGACCTGGAGAAGAAAGTCATCGACTTCATTTGGGACCACATCATATCTCGGTTCGGGATGCCATCTAAAATTGTATGTGACAATGGGAAACAATTTATCGGTAGCAAAGTGACCAAGTTTCTCGAAGATCATAAGATCAAAAGAATCTTATCGACACCTTATCACTCTAGTGGGAACGGACAAGTCGAATCGACCAACAAAACCATAATCCAAAACCTTAAGAAAAGGTTAAACGACGCTAAGGGAAAATGGAAGGAGATCCTGCCCGAAGTTCTTTAGGCATATCGCACAATCTCAAAATCCAGTACCAGGGCTACCCCCTTCTCATTGGTTTATGGTGCCGAAGCTCTAATTCTGGTCAAAGTCGGGGAGCCAAGTATCAGATTCTGATATGTAATAAAGGAATCAAATGACGAGGCTATGAATACACGCTTGGAGCTATTGGATGAAAGGCATGAAGCTGCCCTTGTTTGATTGGCTGCCCAAAGCAACAGATCGAGAGGTATTACAATCGAAGATCCAACCTTCGATACTTCAACGTCGGGGATTTAGTACTAAAGAAGGTCAAACTAAACACCCAAAATTTGAACGAAGGGAAGTTGGGTCCAAACTGGGAAGGACCGTACCAGATTCTCGAAGTCACCGGGAAAGGATCCTATAAGCTCGTAATGATGAACGGAGGACAATTATCGAGTAATTAAAATATAAATCACCTAAAAAAATATTACTATTAAGGTACGACCCTATTCATTTTCTTTTATTTCGGACTAACATTTATAGGTAATCGACAAGAAGTAGCACGAAGTTTTAGGTCTGAAAGCACGCGTTGCACTCTTTTTTCCTTTGACCGATTTTGTCCCAAATAGATTTTCTGGCAAGGTTTATAATGAGGCAATAGTGGATTGTGCTAACTTAGAATCAAGGTAGATCACGAATCGGTGTCAAATATCGCATTAACAGTATCTGAGGTTCCTCTACAATCAACCTCGAATACTAGGGGACATTACCCTCGGATATCAACTTTAGCGAGGAAATTACTTCGTAATAGAAGGGCCTCGATAGGTAGAATTTGTTGTAAGGGCCAAACGGTCAAATGAACCGTGCCACATAGACTGCTCGAGCCCTGGCATAAAACATGTGTCGCACCTCCTTTTTACCGCGCCCGTCGGGCGCGTGGGGAGTTTTCTCCAATTGAAGGACAGTCGAAACGGGATTTATTTAATCATTTAAGAGTCGCCACCTGGGAATTTTAAGGCGTCCCAAGTCACCAATTTTAATCCCTGAATCGAGGAGAATATGACTCTGTTTATTATTCTGTGAACCAGAAATCCTGAGTAAGGAATTCTGTTAATCCGGAAGAAGGTGTTAGGCATTTCCGAATTCCGTGGTGCTAGCACGGTCGCTTAACTGTTTTTATTATTGGCTTAATTATCTTTATTTTTATTAAATATATTGATGTTACATGATTTTATTACCGCTTATTCTTATTGTGATTGAAAACCCTTCTTTGATTCGAATTACGCGTACGTATATTCGTGTTATAAATTTAAAAATGCGGAATTGTGTCACGCGTACGTGTACACAATAACTTTTGATAATATATTTATTAAGCAATCATTTTTTTTCGAGATTGTGCTGAATCAAGAATATTTGTTTTTCTTAAATATTGAACCGCACATCGCGGATTTTTATGAAATTAATTTAACGCCTTTGGAAAAATCCTTCTATTAAATATTCGCTCGAAATTGCGCGTACGCATAATCCGAATTTTTGCTTTTTAAAAATATAATCAGGGTACGCGAACGTATCCCTAATTGCGCGAAATATTTGCAATGATATTAAGGATTTTTCCATAAATTGTTTATTATATTAAGAGAAATCTTCATTTAAGATATCCTTTAATTCTTGGAAAAGAATCCACAATTTATTAAATGTTGCCCATTGATTATAATTTCCGAATATAAATTATATTCATTCCAACTATTCAAATTCAAAGGACAGAATAAAAATATGATTAATACTATCTTTAAATATGACATATATATATATATATATATATATATATATATATATATATATATATATATATATATATATATATATATATGCCAAAGAATAAATTGCATATGAAACTGAAAATGAATGATTCATAAAGGAAAGAAATATTTTCCAAGAATTTTTATTATTTACTTAATGCAATTTCTATTTTTTGCTTACCATTGATTTAAAGTGTTGCAATCTGTACATGTACATCTCAACTTATTCTCATATATTCGTTTTTAATCGAATAGGCGAAATTATTATAATTGATTCTGCTTATGGTTAAACGTAAATGTATATATAATCAACCCTTGTTACTAACTTTCACATTATAACCTCCTAGGCCATTTGTTATTTTAAGAAAGAGAACAAATCTACCTAATTGACTTAATAAAGTAATATTGCCTACAACATTATTCACCCTGTTTCGACGTTTGCAAACATAATGGAGGATAATAATGCAACTTCCAACTATTGGTGTTAACCATAATCATTATTATGCCATATATGAATTAAGTACAATCAATCATCGTCTAGCCTTAATCCACAACCAAACAATCGAAATACACTAACCACTCATTTCTTTATATTCCCGGACTACTTTATACCTGTCTAACAATGTCGTAAGACTTAATTAATAACCAACCTCATGCCATATTCCCTATCTTAACAATTCAACCATAACTATACCTTAATGAAATTCTGGAATAGATAAAATTATTACAATACTTGTATGAATTTCAAAGGAAAATGATCAACTGATAATTAACATGTCCAGCATACCTCTATATGAAATAACATGAAACAAAACTGAAATTTATAATAACAAACTTAGATAAATGGAAAAATAGAACTGCAACTCAAACTTCATTGATTTATCATGCCGAATCTCTTTCCAACATAGAATTTAAGAAGATATGTACATGGAAATGGAGGTATAAGGAGTAAATTTCAGCAGTAGCAGCAGTAACAAATTCAACAGAATAGCAGTATTTCCACAGATTTGAGCGATAATACGACCCGAGGAAACCAGATGCACAATACAGTATTTTAAAAGACACTTCAGATTTTAACTGAACAGTGGAATCACATAAAGTTGAACAGATTCAACAAAAGAACAACATTTCAGATTTCAGTTTCTTTTCAGTTTCAAATTCCCATTTTTTCTGATTTTCTGTTTCTGCTGCTGTATCTGTGTGTGAGTGTGTATGTGAGTGTTCTATTTTCTATTTCCTTTACTATTTTTCTTTCTTCTCAGATTTCTGTTTTTCTCTCAAAATCTGCCTTTTCAGATTTTTTCTCTTCCCAAAAATCTCTTAAAGTCTTCTTCTTTTAAGCTGTCCAGCTCCCTGTATTTATACAGGGCTGGTCTTTATCTTTTTAAGTGCTTCTTGGACCCCTTCTTCTTTTAAAATCAAAAAGTTCCATTAAAACTGCTTTTGAATAAATTAAATGATCCTATCCTGATTTTAAGCAGCCCCATTACCCTTTGTTTCCCCATGAGTATCATTAACTAATAGCCATTAACATACCACTTTCAGCCCTCTATTATTATCAAATTACCCTACTGCTTTTATCCCAGAAATACTACTGTGATCACTATTATTACTGCCTTAAATGCAAAATCGTAACAGAATTTACAAAACAGATTTAAAAATCTGTTCAAACTTAATTATCAACCTGATTTAACACAGCTATAACCAATTCTCTTAGGTTCTGGACTGAATCCTAAGAATGTAAACATTCTATCACAATTACATCTAATCATCATTTGTAAACTTGAACTCAAACTTGACAATATTACACTGAGTTTAGCATAATAATGCAAACTGAACTTATAATTGAACTAAGATCAAACATACACAGGAGCATTGTCAATATACTGACAATGCCCTGTTCAGAAAACAACATATACAGCATACATTTGAATTCACTGATTCACAAACAAACATGATTTAATTGACGAGTATTAATCAGTTGACTATTTACAACATTTGTCAATAATTAGTCTAAACAATAGAAGCAGACTGTTTCAGTCAACATTTTCAGAAATGAAAATTCGTAATATAACTAATCGACGAACTTAATCGAGTCGATTACACACATTGTAAACAATCACAACCAACAGAAACAATTCACATTCGGATCAAGTAGATAGGTAGGAGACAGAAATGACAGAATTGATCAAAACAAATATGAAAAATCAAAAAGCTATTGACACAGACAACAATACACGTAGAATACACAAAATAATAGAAAAAATACCTTTGAATCTTCAATTTTAATCCGACTCGAACTCAACTTGGATTTGGATTTTTGTTTGAAATCAAACAGACCTTAGTCGAAGTATTTTCCACTGAAAATACTTCGACTAAGGTCGATTGAACCTCCATCTTTACTTAATCTGAACAAAATCCGAAAGTTTGGTATTTTTAGGGTTCTTAAAAATTTGATTTGGGATTTAACCATTTCTGGTTAGATCCGAGAAGAACCAAACATGATACATGGGTGAGGGTAGCCTAGGGGTCATTTGGTGTTAGTTTGAAACGGATCTGAGTTTGTTCTTGTTTGGTCCGAATCTTCAAAAGAAGATTCGAGAAGTTCAGAACTGATTCGAGCCAAACAAACAACAGATCCATACTCAGGATGACTAGGGGAAGCTATGGTGTTAACTAGGTGCTGTTTGGTTTAGATCTGAACTTGGCTCGAATCTTCAAATGAAGATTCGAGAACCTTCAGGGAGATTCGAACCAAGCAGCTAACATATTTGGATAGAGGAGGTTCAGGGGGTTCTGGGGTGTTATTTTGGTGACCGGCGGCGTTGATGCCGCCGGGTTTCAGGCGAAGGGGAATAGGGGCGGCTAGGGTTAGGGGCCTGTTTGGGAAGACGATGAACAGGAGAGGATGGGGGGGTGTTTAGTTAGGGGCCGGGGTAAGGGTTTGGGACTTATATAGGGGTGGGGTGGATTGATATCGTCCGTCCGATCAAGCAAGATGAAGGGCCAGGATTAATTCATTAAACCAAACGACGTCGTTTGGTTTAAAGTTGGGGTCGGACTGAATCGGGTTAATGGATCGGGTAAGGGTCTCGGGTTAGGGTGATGAAATCTTGGCCGTTGGTTGGATTTAATCCAACGGCCCTTGATGAGAGGTGACCAAACGACGTCGTTTGGTTCTGGCTTTGAATTGGACCGGACAGGCTGTTTGGATTGGGCTGACAGGGGGGTAAATTGATTTGGGCCTGGATTTTAATCCAGGTCCAATCTTTACAACTTGTATATTTTTTATTTATTGATTTTATTAATTAATAAAATCCTAATTAAAAATAAAAACAAAATTATCATTACAATAATATTAACTATAATATAATTTTAACTTCACAAAAAATATATTAATTACTCTATAACAATTATTTAACACATAGACAAAACATCAATCACACAGTGAAACATTTGAAATAGAACCAATGCATATTTTTGTGATTTTATTTAAATTATCTTTTAAATGCATAATTAAATCCTATATGCATGCAATATGTATTTTATTTTATTTTCATTTTATTAAGACATAGTAAACATTTACGGATATAACACAATTATTTAGCATCACGCAAAATTCAAAAATTACACAGTAAAAGAAATTTATTTTATTTTTTGATTTATTTTGGAGTAGTTTTCGTAAGGCAAAAATCACGTGCTCACAGCTGCCCCTCTTTGTGCGGAAACTCGAAGAGTTTTCGTGCAAAGATAAAGTGAGCGGATACGAGCGATTTTTGCCCGTTCGAATACTCCGTGGGAAGCATTTTTAGAAAGATTTGACCGAACCTCTGCTTCAAAGGTTTCCTACATATCCTTGGCTATAAAGGAATCAGGTCAATGTAGTTCGGGAATTTTGGGTAGCTGGGACTACCGTGGGACTGTGATGTTACTACTGCTTCGTGCTGTTTTTACTGCTTGCTGACCTCCTTATTACACCTTACTTTAAAGGAAATACAAAAATTAAACTAGATTATGGTACAGGAATTATAAAAATCTTATCTAGATCATGCCCTTGCGTTTCTTGTTGTCTTGATATCTTGGTGACTCTTGGGCATTTGGCTTATTCCGTATTCTTTTCATTGTGTCCCGTATTTTCTTTTGGGACTCTTGTTGTTTCTTGCTGGGGATTCTGTTGTACTCTTCTGCTTTGTTGATTCTAAGTGTGCTTTTTTTTCATATGAGTGGGCTTTTGATTTCAACATTTTGATTTCATTCCCTCGTTCTTCAGGTGGGTACCTTGACTGCTTCTTTTCTTTCTTCATCCTCATTCTCCAGGTGGACGCCTGACTTCTTTAATTTCTTTATCATTATTTTCTAGGTGGACGCCTGACTTCTTTTTAATTCTTTATCCTCGTTCTCCAGGTGGACGCCTGACTTCTTTAATTCTTTATCCTCATTCTCCAGGTGGACGCCTGACTTTTTTAATTTTTTATCCTCATTCTCCAGGTGGACGCCTGACTTCTTCTTTTCTCATCCTCATTCTCCAGGTGGACGCCTGACTTCTTTAATTCTCATCCTCGTTCTCCAGGTGGACGCCTGACTTCTTTAATTCTTTATCCTCATTCTCCAGGTGGACGCCTGACTTCTTTAATTTTTTATCCTCATTCTCCAGGTGGATGCATGACTTCTTCTTTTCTCATCCTTATTCTCCAGGTGGACGCCTGACTTCTTTAATTCTCATCCTCATTCTCCAGGTGGACGCCTGACTTCTTTAACTTCTTCATCCTCATTCTCCAGGTGGACGCCTGACTTCTTCGATTCTCATCCTCATTCTCCAGGTGGACGCCTGACTTCTTTAATTCTTTATCCTCATTCTCCAGGTGGACGCCTAACTTCTTTAATTCTTCATCCTCATTCTCCAGGTGGACGCCTGACTTCTTTAGTTTTTTTTTTTTTCTCATCCTCATTATCCAGGTGGACGCCTGACTTCTTCTTTTCTCATCCTCATTCTCCAGGTGGACGCCTGACTTCTTTAATTCTTCATCCTCATTCTCCAGGTGGACGCCTGACTTCTTTTAATTCTTTATCCTCATTCTCTAGGTGGACGCCTGACTTCTTTTAATTCTTTATCCTCATTCTCCAGGTGGACGCCTGACTTCTTTAGTTTTTTTATCCTCATTCTCCAGGTGGACGCCTGACTTCTTCTTTTCTCATCCTCATTCTCCAGGTGGACGCCTGACTTCTTCGATTCTCATCCTCATTCTCCAGGTGGACGCCTGACTTCTTTAATTCTTTATCCTCATTCTCCAGGTGGACGCCTGACTTCTTTTAATTCTTTATCCTCATTCTCCAGGTGGACGCCTGACTTCTTTTAATTCTTTATCCTCATTCTCCAGGTGGACGCCTGACTTCTTCGATTCTTCATCAGGTATTTCCTGACACAAATATTGTATTTGCCCTTGTTTTAAATCAAAGAAAACTTCGTTAGTTTAAAGCAGGGTAGTTGACTGGGGTATTCTTGCCGATGGTGATGCTCCTCTTCATTTCTCTTTGTTGCTCTGGACTGGTTGAAAAGACTGTTTTGTCCTTGTAATTGATTCTTGACTATAGGATTCCCCTCTGTATGTTTTCCTTCAAAACCTTTTAACTGTAATCATATGTCCCTTCTGACTTTGCTGATCCATTTTTGATTTCACCTTTCTTATACTCATATCTTTTATCTCCTACCTTTTGTGGCTGTATTTTGTAACCTTGAATCTTGGTAGTATACCTTGACATTCCTTCTTATTTGTTTGGAATAAAACTTATCTCAAAGCTTTTTAGAAAGTGAGATTATTAGTAACGAAATACGTTGATTTCGACAATTATAGAATGAAAAGAAAAATCCAAGTTTGGATGACTGTTGGAGAAAGAATAAAAACTTATCTGATTGGAGTTACCGGCACCAATGATTAGGGTATGCATTTCGGATTAATCAACTCAGTCTTTTAATCAATCTCCTTTCAATTGTCTTATTTTGGTTTTCCCCCAAAATTTCCATAACCCAACTTCATTTTTCATTTGCAGACCTGTTGGACTTGCAACGTCTCAAAGAGTTTTCACCGATAAACTTTCCTCATTTGTTCATTTCTCACTTCCTTTTCGCCTTATGGTGCCCACGAAGGTTTTCACCAATAAGACTCTCTCATTTTACTTTTCTCTCAACTTCCGTCGCCTTATGGTGCCCGTGTGGGTTTTCACCTATAAGACTCTCTCATTTTTACTTTTCTTTTCTTGTTTGTACCAGAGTATTATGAACCATCTTCATTTGCTTGACTCAGCATTTTTCTAAGATTGGTCGAAAGGTCTTTCTGGTATGGGGTTAGAAATGGAAAAGGTATTAAAAGCTAAACAGTTTTGGTATGTGTTTAAAATTACAACTCTTGGAATCTTTTCTTATTTCCAATACAATTCTTGCCCCAGTTCCTTGATTGGGGTCGCTTGATGTTTCTTTTTGTGCATATTTTATGTATATTGTGCACCCTATGACCGAGCCGTGAAGCGCCTACGTATCCTTTTTTGAGGAATCAGGTCAAACGTAGTTCACCAAATAATAGTGATGTTTTTTTTTTTTTTTTTTTTTGATTTTCATTGATTCCAAGAGGGGGTAGGAAAGAAACAAGTATGGCTCAAAGGGGGGAAACAAAGGGTATAGTGTTTGGATAGCAGAATAAATTGCCTTTGTCATTCCAATCTTCGAAATAATGCTAAATACAAACATTCAAAAATTTTATGCATAATATCTCTTTACCGCGTCAGAATTGATCGCCATATCTATGCATTTGCCTTCAATATCTTTTAAACATAGTGCACCATTCGATAATACTCTGGTCACAATGAATGGTCCTTGCCAATTCGGGGCAAATTTGCCCTTTGCTTCAACCTGATGTGGAAGAATACGTTTCAGCACATGCTGACCTACTTCAAACTTCCGAGGACGCACCTTTTTGTTGTATGCTCTTTCTATTCTTCTTTGATATAATTGACCATGGCATACTGCGGTCAATCGTTTTTCATCAATCAAGTTTAACTGTTCCAGACGGGTTTTGACCCATTCATCATCATCAATCTTTGCTTCGGCGATGATCCGAAGGGAAGGAATTTCAACTTCTGCAGGAATTACTGCTTCAGTGCCATATACCAACAAATAGGGAGTTGCTCCTACTGAAGTGCGAACAGTAGTGCGGTATCCCAATAACGCAAATGGTAATTTTTCATGCCATTGTTTTGAACCTTCTATCATTTTCCGAAGTATCTTCTTTATGTTTTTGTTGGCTGCTTCTACTGCTCCATTCGCCTTGGGCCGATATGGGGTAGAGTTGCGATGTGTAATCTTAAACTGTTGACATACTTCCTTCATTAGGTTGCTATTAAGATTAGCACCGTTATCTGTGATGATCACCTTCGGGATTCCGAATCGACATATGATATTTGAGTGGACAAAATCGACCACAGCTTTCTTGGTCACTGATTTGAATGTCTTGGCCTCAACCCATTTGGTAAAATAATCAATAGCTACCAGAATGAATCTGTGTCCATTGGATGCTGCCGGTTCAATTGGTCCAATCACATCCATGCCCCAGGCAACGAAGGGCTATGGTGCCGACATTGTGTGCAACTTGGATGGTGGAGAATGAATCAAATCTCCGTGTATTTGGCATTGATGACACTTGCGCACAAAACTGATACAATCTCGCTCCATGGTAAGCAAGTAACCGGCTCGGAGGATTTTCTTTGCCAATACATATCCACTCATGTGGGGTCCGCAGACTCCTAAATGTACTTCAGACATGACAGTTGTAGCTTGTCTGGCATCTATGCATCTTAATAATCCAAGATCTGGGGTTCTTTTATACAAAACTCCTCCGCTTAAGAAGAATCCATTCGCTAATCGCCTAATGGTCCTCTTTTGATCTCCTGTGGCTTGTGCGGGATATATCCCCATCCTGATATACTCCTTGATGTCGTGGAACCATGGTTCACCATCAAATTCTTCTTCAACCATATTGCAATAAGCGTGCTGATCGTGGACTTGAATATGTATCGGATCTACATAAGCTTTGTCCGGATGGTGCAACATTGATGCCAGGGTAGCCAATGCATCAGCAACCTCATTATGGATTCTTGGAATATGTTGGAATTCCACTGATTGAAACCGCTGACAAAGATCATGTAGACATTGTCGGTATGGTATGAGCTTCAAGTCTCGGGTTTCCCATTCTCCTTGAATTTGATGTACCAAAAGATCCGAATCTCCCATGACTAAGATTTCTCGGATACCCATGTCTGCAGCTAGCCTTAACCCCAAAATGCAAGCTTCATATTCAGCCATATTATTGGTGCAATAAAATCGCAATTGAGCCGTAACAGGATAGTGATGCCCTGTTTCAGAAATGATTACAGCTCCTATTCCGACTCCTTTCATGTTAGCGGCTCCATCAAAGAAAAGTTTCCAGCCAGGTTTTTCAATTTGTTCCACCTCGTCGATATGCATTGTTTCTTCGTCAGGAAAATAAGTCTTCAACGGCTCATATTCCTCATCGACCGGGTTTTCGGCTAAATGATCGGCCAGTGCTTGAGCCTTCATTGCAGTTCGAGTCACATAGATGATGTCGAATTCCGTGAGCAATATCTGCCACTTTGCAAGTCTTCCCGTTGGCATAGGCTTTTGAAAAATGTATTTCAATGGATCCAACCGAGAAATGAGGTAAGTAGTGTAGGATGACAAATAGTGTTTCAATTTTTGAGCTACCCATGTTAGGGCGCAACATGTCTTTTCCAGATGAGTATACTTAACCTCATAAGCTGTGAACTTCTTGCTAAGGTAGTAGATGACCTGTTCTTTTCTGCCAGTGAGGTCATGCTGCCCCAATACACAACCAAATGAATTTTCCAAAACCGTCAAGTAAAGAATCAAAGGTCTTCCTGTCTCTGGCGGGACCAACACGGGTGGGTTTGACAAGTACCCTTTTATTTTGTCGAACGCTTCTTGACACTCTCGGTCCATTTGACCGCAGCATCCTTTTTTAACAATTTGAAAATTGGCTCACAGGTTGTCGTGAGCTGAGCAATAAACCTGCTGATATAATTTAACCTCCCCAACAAACTCATTACTTCAGTTTTGTTTTTTGGAGGTGGCAGTTCTTGGATGGCTTTGATCTTTGACGGATCTAGCTCGATGCCTCGTCGACTGACTATGAATCCCAGCAACTTTCCGGATGGAACTCCAAATGCGCATTTGGCAGGGTTAAGCTTGAGGTTGTACCTGCGAAGTCTTAAGAAGAACTTCCTCAAATCCCCAACGTGGTCGGCCTGATGTTTTGATTTTATGATCACATCATCCACGTACACCTCAATTTCCTTGTGTATCATATCATGAAACACTGTGGTCATTGCTCTCATATAGGTTGCTCCGGCGTTCTTTAGACCGAATGGCATTACCCGGTAGCAATAAGTTCCCCATGGTGTGATGAATGCCGTCTTTTCTGCATCTTCTTCATCCATTAGAATTTGATGATACCCGGCATAACAATCCACGAAAGATCCTATATCATGCTTGGCACAATTGTCGATCAAAATATGGATATTGGGTAATGGGAAATTATCCTTTGGACTTGCTTTGTTGAGATTGCGATAGTCGACGCATACTCTAATTTTGCCATCTTTCTTTGGTACAGGAACGACATTAGCCAACCAAACAGGATATCGAGTGACTCGAATGACCTTTGCTTCCAATTGTTTGGTGATTTCTTCCTTAATTCTCATACTCATATCAGGCTTGAATTTTCTCAGCCTCTGCTTGACAGGAAGGCACCGTTGGATCGGTGGGCAATTTGTGGACCACTAAATCAGTGCTCAAGCCCGGCATGTCGTCATACGACCATGCAAAAACATCTTTGAATTCTATGAGTGCTTTAATTAACTCTTCTCGGATCTTTGGTTCGAGATGGACACTTATTTTAGTTTCCCGGACATTACTCGTGTCCCCTATATTGACGTCCTCGGTATCACTCAAGTTAGGTTTGATTTTTTCCTCAAAGTGAATTAACTCTTTACTAATCTCTTCAAAAACCTCATCTTCATCATATTCTGATTCATAATCACAATATATTTCTTGAATTAATATTTCGGAACCAGATTGATTTTTAAGACTGGGCTGAGGATTCCTCATGCATGCCATATCACTAGAGCCAGCGTAAAAGGAACTGTACAGAAAAGAAGAAAAAGAAAAGAAAGCTATTAGGAATGATAATAAAAAGGAAACTGCTTTTTATTGGATGATGAAAGATAACAAGGTTTTGCACACTTCAAACCAACTGTAAGATAAACTTTGGGATTACAACCTTGAAATAACCCAAACAAACTGAAAGAAAATCAAAATAAACTACCAAGACTCCTTTCGAATTGGGAGAGGAGTGGCTTTCCAATTATTGAGCTTTGTTTTCGGTCCAACGAATTGAACTTCTGCGTTGCTACACCCTTCTCCGCTTTCCAACATATTCACATCACTAAACAATTTCTCGAACCTTTCAATTAATTCCTTCTCAGGATTGACCCGGGATTTAGGAATTGTTGTTATCGGGCGATTTTTAGCGCCGGTCTTGACAAAAGACTTTGACAGATGTGGGACTGGTTTTGGAAGAACCCATGCTTGGTGTTTCAGCTTCCTAGCCCTTATCACGTCATTGGCAGTGGGTATGAACCCTAAACCGAATGTTCCCCAGTTCTCGGGAAGAGATACTGGTTGTACAATTCCTTGCAGAGATAAGCCCAGGCCTTTGCCGAGTATAAAGCCATTCTTTAACATTTCATAAGCTACCATGACTGATGCAGAGGATATCCTTGGATTCGGAAGGTATTTCCCTTCTGGAATTTTCTCTACTGACACCGTGTCGGACACTTGGTATACCCATGGTCCTTGGTCAATTTTTGTTCCCTCGACCGGTACAATGGTACTGTTGTGAGCATTTAAACTTTCTTCTCCATGCACGACTATTTCTTGATGATCCCATTCGAACTTGACAGCCTGATGTAGTGTTGACGGGACTGCTTTAGCAGCATGGATCCATGGTCGACCCAACAACAAGTTGTAAGAAACAGTTATGTCCAACACTTGGAATTCCATTGTGAATTCAACTGGCCCTATTGTCAGTTCCAACACTATGTCGCCAAATGAATCTCTGCTTCCACCGTCAAATCCTCGTACGCAGATACTATTCTTCTGGATCCTCTCCTCTTTAATCTTTAATTTGTTTAAAGTGGAGAGAGGGCATATGTTTGCACTGGACCCATTGTCAACCAATACCCGGGTTACTACGGAATTTTCACATTTCACGGTGAGGTAAAGAGCTCTATTGTGCTCGGTACCTTCCACAGGTAATTCATCATCAGCAAATGTAATTCTGTTTGTCTCAAAGATTCTGTTGGCTATTTTTCCCAAATGATTTACAGAGATCTTTTCAGGAACATGAGCTTCATTCAGGATTTTCATCAAAGCCAAGCGGTGCTCCTCTGAATGGATCAGTAATGACAACAGTTAAGTCCCCAGCAGAGTCGCCAGAGCTGTCACACCTCCTTTTTCCGGCACCGCGAGGTGCGTAGGGAGTTTTTTCCAATTAAAGGACAGTCGAAACGGGATTGGTTTAATTATTTCAGAGTCGCCACTTGGGAGATTTAGGGTGTCCCAAGTCACCAATTTTAATCCCAAATCGAGGAAAAGAATGACTCTATATTACAGTCTGCGTACCAGAAATCCGGATAAGGAATTCTGTTAACCCGGGAGAAGGTGTTAGGCATTCCCGAGTTCCGTGGTTCTAGCACGGTCGCTCAACTGTTATATTCGGCTTATTTATCTGATTTTTAATACAATTATGAACCATGTGCAAATTTTATCTTTTTACCGCTTTATTATTATAATTATTATTTTTTTAGGAATGTGAACATCGCTTAAAACATATCTTTGGATTGTGTCACATGAAATGCACCCACAATACGAAACATATTTTATTTGATGTTTTAGGATTTAGATTTGGGTCGCATGAAATGCGCATCCGAGTTTAAGAAGGTAAAATTAATTAAATCGCGCCTAAAGAGTCTAACGCGTCATCATCTTTGGGGAAGGAAGTGAAATTCACTTAAACAATCCATCCCTAATTCTAAGTAATTTTTTTTAATAATTAAATAAATAAATGAGAATGGAGAATCCTATACATTTGTATTATTTACATCTATTTATTTTTAGCGAACTCCTTTAATAGTATCCCTAATGACTACCTTTTTATTATTACTAATTTTTTTATAAATATAAAATTAATATCTACATTCTTGAAAATGACATATTAAATAGAAGGGAAAAACAAATATTAGCAGAAAATAATAAAATTATAATCATAGATACAACATGGAATTATCGGAAAGTAAAAAAATAAAAAAAAACTAATTATCCCATAGTTGGATTAAAATTCAAATTATTAGTAAGACTTAAGTTTATTGAAACTAATTATTTGCAAATACTGAAAATTGAAAGAAATAAAAATAAAAACTTGAGTACTAAATCATATTTCTAAAAATTTAAACAATTTAACATTAACTAACCTTGTTTTAATTCATCATGTCCTAATACTTGTTTGCAAACTAATTCATGTTATAACTGAAATTAACTACATGATTCGGATTAACTTATCGTTGATGAAAAACCTTCTGCATAAGGAACTTAGTTAATTTTTTGCCAAACTGATTCAATAACGCCATTTTTACGTTATTTCTTCTATTTTTTTTATTAAACAGTTTTAATTAATAATCAGGCTTAAATATATTTCCTAATAATCTGGTAAAGGCGTTATTTAATATGTCGCTATAATATGCCTAGTTATGCCGATGACAGTGATTTACAGAATAATAATACATGAATAACCTAAATACAATACAAAAATTAAATTAAACTAAATTAAAAATTTAACACTCCATTCTTCATTTCAGCTTACAAAATGCCAAAATTACAGTTGTGTACCTGATATTGTCAATATAAGAAGAAGAAAGTCAGCAACGTAATACGTAACACAGCAACAGCAACAATAACCAGCAATAACCAGTCAACGAAAATCCCAGTGACAGCTTTGAAACCAAGGGAAATTTTCAGATTTTTGAAAGGCTATTTAATCTTCAACCCTTAATTTCTACACCTGTATACCAGAATATTTATCAGATGTGTACTACTTTCTCTTCTAATTTTCAACTTTTTTTTTATTTTTTCTCTTTGTATGTTTTTCTTTTCTTGAGAGTTTGAATGTTTTTTCGGAATAAATGTTCAGCTCCTTTTTTTTTTTTCTCTTTTTTTTTTTCTCTGTCTGTCTTTCTTCTTCTTTTGTGTTCAAGACTTCACATATATATATCCCATCCCATAAATCAATTAAAATCAATCCCTTTCTCTACCAAACCCATTATCTTCCCACTCATCCCCATTACATTAAATAAATATATCACACCACCCCATTATATTTTGTCCCCCATGCTTTATTTAAAATAATACAAGATTCCCCTTTAATTTAAATCTTGTCCCCCCTTTATATTAAATAATCATATCACAACCCACCCCATTTCATTTTGTCCCCCATGCTTCAAATAAACAATTTCAAAATGTACAATTCCTAAACTACCCCTTCCGATCCTACTGAAATTACCAAACTACCCCTGAACGTATTACAAATTTACCAAACTACCCATCAGCTATAACACATCAATTAATCAAACTTAACCAAAATATAGACAATATGATCAATTTCTAACAATGTTCAAACAACAATATGAACATGGATGAACATCATAACAACAATATCACATGAACATGATTTTAACAACATTTCAACAACAAATCATATGAACACAAATTGAACAACCAAGAATAACTAAAATTTGATTGAACAATATTTTAGCAACAAACAATCCTATTTTCGGATTCAACAACAACAACAAACAAAGTATGAAGATTTCTAAATTCAATCATATTGAACTTAAAATCAACTCTAACAACATTACAACAAACAATTCTTATATTAAACTTTAAACAAGATTATGAGAACAATTCAAGCAATAATCATAAATGGTAAACAAGAAATCAAACTATACAAAATTCGGATTCAAGATCATCCAAACAAATCTGATATATGATTGTCTGTCCAATGCCCTAACACTAACGTGATGGCTTCCCTTTGATGTGTCCATATATAGAAAGTGGTTGGTTGTGGTAACTCCTCCCTGCAAAGCAAAATCAAAGGACAATGGCTCAGAACCGCAGAACCGAGTGGATCGGTACTGATGACCGACAACAATTGGTCGAACAGAACAACAGGTTGGTAGAAGAAGTGAAAATGCTGAGACAACATGTGGCAGACATGTATCAGGCATGGATAACGGGAAAAGCACCACCCCCTACACCGCCAAGCCTCTTGAACTCGGTCATTTCCCAAGCACCCAACACCATAATGGAAGATTCTCCATACTCTCCATCCCAACCCATTTATGGCAGCTTTCCCAACTATCCGAGTAGCTCCATCACTCTTCAATGTTTCTCCGCTCCCCAACACCACTTCTTTCCCCGTGACCTCAAAAGCCATACCTCACTTCCCAGGTACCCGACTCCACGAAATGCTTACCCACCCATACAAGCCTACCAAAAGCCATCTGGATCAGGTTTCCGGCCCTGTCAACATGCAAGAATGAAGAGGTTGCTGAAACGAGAAAAGGCTCTCACCCCTATCGGGGTATCTTATGCCTGTCTGTTTGAAAGGCTAAGGCATGCTGGCTCGATTGAACCACTCCCCGCATGTACTCCAAATCCACTTGCAAGGAGCTTTGATCCGGCAGCGCGATGCGCCTACCACTCCAATGTCATAGGGCACAACATTGAGAGCTGTCATAGTTGGAGAAGGGAAGTAGAGAAAATGATCCGAGAAGGGCGGGTTGTGATTAATAACAGTGACATGGAGCACTCGAACCCCCTCGAGAACTTGCCGACGGAGGTTGATGAGATTGAAGCTGGTAATGGTCTCGGCAGTATTGATGCAAAGCTCAGTGGCTAAAATGCCAATTTTGATAAAGTGGGAGGACGTTTTGTTCCTTGGTCAGCAAGAGAGAAGCTTGTGGTGGCTCATTTTGTTGTCATTTCTGTTGTTCGGATTATTAGGGTTATAAGTCGGATGTTGTCTTGTCCAGTTTGTTTTAGGATTTTGTTCTGGATTGTTTTGTTTGTTTTGTTATTTAAACCATTTCACCGGTAGTCTAATACAAAATCCGGTCTTTTATTATTTCCAGTCATCTTTTTGTTTAGTCCTTTTATCATTTTTGTTCAATGCCGATTCTAGGGACATGACATGCGCACCCAGTTTGGGCCTAGTCTTAAAAGTTAATCATAAAACCCTGAGAAGGTGATCAAAGCATTTAAAGGAAATAAGAATGGTTTGAGATTATTTGGAGCCCGAGTCATGTGGAACTGGGGCAAACACAAAGAAAACCGTTAAATAAAGATTCGCCTAAATTGGCATGAGGGTCGTTCATAATAAAAGAGAATGAGAGTGTCGCCCAACGGTGCTTTAGAAGTGACAAATGAACAAACATATGTTTAACATAATTGTCAAGCCCAGCACCGTCGGAAGAGACTATAAATCTATTGTTTGTTGTGTTGTTTGCATTTGGCATGTTTTGAAGACTGGAATGACGAAGGCATTTTGTTCTACTACCTAAACACTTTATCCTTCGTTACCCCTTTTTGAGCCTTACTTATTTTTCTTTCATACCCCTCGTTCGGAATCAGTAAAAACGACTAGAAAACGCGAGCATGGCATGAAAACATGAAAAAAAAAAAAAAAAAACAAAAACGAAAAAAAAAAAGAAAAGAAAAGAAAAATGGTAACAAAAAAAAATGTCAAATGAAAAAAGAGGAATTGGGAACTACGTTTGACCTGATTCCTCAAAGAGGATACGTAGGCGCTTCACGGCTCGGTCATAGTTTTGAAAAAATATAAATCAATCAAGTAAAATATCCCCAAGCAAGAAACTGGGGCAAAAGTTGCGTTTGTGGTAAATAAATCTAGTTCCGAAAGTTGTAACTAATAACCCAGAATTAATGCATTTTTGAGCCTTTAATACCCTTTTTTTTTCTAGCCCTATCCAAAACCCACATTACGGTCCAAAGAAAGACCTTCTGACCAGTCTTCAAAAGATGCCAAGTCAGACAAATGAGAGTCTTACCGGCGAACATAACATTCTGTTCCACAGCAGAAAGGACTATAATCTCCAGCAGAGAGAGTCATACCGGCAACACTCCAAATCCCCAGTTGGAAAGTGATACAAATGAGAGAGTCATATCGGTGAAAACCTTCACAGGCACCATAAGGCGATGAAAGCTGAGAGAAGAACAAAAAATGAGAGAGAATTGATAGTAAAAACCCTTTGGGCACTACAAGTCGAATAAGATTAAGAATCCAATGGGGAATCGCCAATTGAAGATCTTGAAAGATGATTGACGGTAGAGGATAGGCCACATACGCGTGTCATGGCCATTAGAGTCGGTATCTGCGTTTGATAGGTTTTTATTTATAGTTTCTTTTGTAAAAGAGTCATCATTTCCTTTGTCTTTTGTTTTGTATCTTTTATCTTTCTCCTTTCATAAAAAATTTTCCCCAATAGAGTTTGTCCGGTCAGAACAAGTATGAAATGACTTCAAAATATGTCATCAGCTTCCCAATTATACAAAATGAGATCTGACTAGTGCATCCAAATGGTGTAGTCAGCGAGGAACAAGCGTGAGGCCAGTGTCAAGAAAATATCCCCAGCAAAAGGGAATTGACAAAAGGATTGACGAGTGTCAAAAGGGATATCCTTACCAAAACCAAAGTTATAAACCTCAAGGCCAAAGCCCGTGGGCAAATCAAGGAGAGCAATGAGCATGATTTGGGAAATTCATACTAGGACTAAAAGGTCGGGGAAATGCCAGCTTCCGAGCTATGTCACAAAAGAAGACGGATATCCCCAGCAGGAAGGGATTATCCCCAGCACATAATATCATCCCCAACAAGCTGTGGAACGCAGAGCAAGGAAGGAGAAAGGGAAAAGCCATCCCAGTAGGGGTATCACAACCAATCACCATGTTTTAAACTAACAAATTTTGTTTGATTTGAAACAGGTAAAGGAAATGGCATTGATGCCAGAAATGCATGCCGCAAGGGATATTATCAAACTGGGGCAGAAAATTTTCCTTCCGCTTAGAAAATTGTCTGGAAGTCAGGTACCCATGCGGGAAAGAATAAAGATAACGCCAGTCTCAAGGGAAGTGGTCTTAGAACCAGTGTTGCCCCCAACATAATAAGTTCTATGGAGGAAGTTGTTCCCCAGCAAAGGGATGAAACTTGAGCTCAGTGAAGCACTAGTTCTGAAAGAATCAGAATCCCCCAACAGTGTTATCCTCGACAGCGTTATCCCCAGCTGATAACATTTTACCCCCCAACAGGTAAGTAAATAATTCCCCAACAGTGTTATCCCCAGGAAGTATTCGAGGTAAGACATTTTCAAGTCTTAAGGATATTTTGGGTTCATCCACCCTCGAATAGGATATTTTGGGTTCATCCGCCCTCGAATAGGATATTTTGGGTTCATCCACCCTCAAATAGGATATTTTGGGTTCATCCGCCCTCGAATAGGATATTTTGGGTTCATCCGCCCTCGAATAGGATATTTTGGGTTCATCCGCCCTCGAATAGGATATTTTGGGTTCATCCGCCCTCGAATAGGATATTGTGGGTTCATCCGCCCTCGGATAGGATATTTTGGGTTCATCCGCCCTCGAATAGGATATTTTGGGTTCATCCGCCCTCAAATAGGATATTTTGGGTTCATCCGCCCTCGAATAGGATATTGTGGGTTCATCCGCCCTCGAATAGGATATTTTGGGTTCATCCGCCCTCGAATAGGATATTTTGGGTTCATCCGCCCTCGAATAGGATATTTTGGGTTCATCCGCCCTCGAATAGGATATTTTGGGTTCATCCGCCCTCGAATAGGATATTTTGGGTTCATCCGCCCTCGAATAGGATATTTTGGGTTCATCCGCCCTCGAATAGGATATTTTGGGTTCATCCGCCCTCGAATAGGATATTTTGGGTTCATCCGCCCTTGAACAGGATATTTTGGGTTCATCCACCCTCAAATAGGATATTTTGGGTTCATCCGCCCTCGAATAGGATATTTGGGTTCATCCGCCCTCGAATAGGATATTTTGGGATCATCCGCCCTCGAATAGGATATTCTGGGTTCATCCGCCCTCGAATAGGATATTCTGGGTTCATCCGCCCTCGAATAGGATATTTTGGGTTCATCCGCCCTCGAATAGGATATTTTGGGTTCATCCGCCCTCGAACAGGATATTTTGGGTTCATCCGCCCTCGAATAGGATATTTGGGTTCATCCGCCCTCGAATAGGATATTTTGGGTTCATCCGCCCTCGAATAGGATATATGGGTTCATCCACCCTCGAATAGGATATTTTGGGTTCATCCACCCTCGAATAGGATATTTTGGGTTCATCCGCCCTCGAATAGGATATTTTGGGTTCATCCGCCCTCGAATAGGATATTTTGGGTTCATCCGCCCTCGAATAGGATATTTGGGTTCATCCGCCCTCGAATAGGATATTTTGGGTTCATCCGCCCTCGAATAGGATATTTCGGGTTCATCCGCCCTCGAATAGGATTTTATTTTTTAAAGTTGTTGAAATCAGGAGCCCCCCCTGAAGAACAGAATGGCGATGTATTGGTTGAAGAGAGGAATGACATTCATTTTTAAAGTTGTTGTTGAAGTTGGGAGCCCGCCCATAGAACAGAGGCATACATTTCAGTCTTTAATTTTCAAGCATTGAACTTGGGAGCCCGCCCAGATAACAGAGGCATACATTTCAAGTCTTTAATTTTCAAGTATTAAAATTGGGAGCCCGCCCAGATAACAGAGGCATACATTTCAAAATCAAGTCAGAGGACAATAAAACAGAGGGTTACAATAGGAATCCCCAGCAGGAAACAATAAAATTCCCCGGCACCGGGAAACAGAAGGTTGCAACAAGAGGTCACAGTACAAACTCAAGTACATGTGTCAAAAGAAGTAAAGCACCGAAAGAAATGCAAGCAGACAAGGAAGCAAGGCAACAAAAACAAATTGTACTCTAGCCTAGCTTCTTGTTTTTTTAAGCACGGTGTAACAAGGAGATCGGTAAGCAGTAGTAATAGCATGCAACAACAGTAACATTGCAGTCCAACGGTAGTCCCAGCTACCAAAATTTCTCGAACTACATTGACCTGATTCCTGTTTAGCCCAGGATATGTAGGAAACCTTTGAAGCAAAGGTTCGGTCAAATCTTTTTCAAAAAAATGCTTCAACGGAGTACTCGGATGGGCAAAAATCGCTCGCTTTATCTTTGCACGAAAACCCTTCGTGTCTCCGGGCAAAGAGGGGCAGCTGTAAGCACGTGATTTTTTCCCTATATGAGAATTACTCCCAAAAAATTCAAAAATAAAATGATTTTTCTTTGGTGTGCAATTTTGTGATATTTTGTGATATTTGGAAGAATTATTTGTATTTGTCTGTGCGTGTTTATTCGCTAAATTAATAAAAAATACAAAAATAAGTCGCATTTTGCATGTATGATTTAATTCTACAATTGTTAGTAATTAAAATTGTTTTACAAAAATTAAAAATTACAAAAATAGGCATCGTTTGCATTTTTAGCATTTAATGTCCAAATATACAATTTTATGCTTAATTAATACTTAATTGTGCGTTAATTGTTATTGGGAGTTAATTTGCGCCTTTATAACTTAATTTAGTTCTTAATAATAGTTTAAGTATTTTTATAATTTAGTTTTAGAAAAATAAAAGAAGAAAAGAGAGCGAAAATATAAAGAAAGTCGGAATTGGGCCTCTTCTTCAATTTCAAGCTATAGGCCCAAAAAATGGCTCAATCTTCCCTACGACCCAGTCCATTTCGAACTGGGTCGACCCAGTCCATTAACCCAACACCCCTTCTTCATTTTTGTCCAACACAAAACAAAACCAAAAAAATAAAAAAATAAAAATAAAAAGTGAATTATCACTATTAATAGTTTTATTTTTTGTTTTTTTTATATATATAAAAAAAAATCCGAAAATATTTTATTTTATTTATTATTTTTATTTAAAAATATATATATATATATATATATATATAGTAATTTCGGAAATGATTTTAAAAAAATAAAAAATAAAAAAATAAAAAAAAGTAAAAGAATGTAGAAAATTTTAAAAAAAAAGTAAAAAGTTTTAAAAAATTTAAAAGTAAAAGAAGGTTGGAATTAAAAAATAAATATAAAGATATCTGAAAATTTAAAAAATTTAAAGTAATTGAAAGTAGCATTTTTAAAAGAAAAAGAAAAGATAGTGGTTTATTTTTTAAAGAAAAGTTAAATAAAGTGAGATTCTCTTTTAAAAAAATAAAAAGTGGGATTTTAAATAAGATAAAGTAATTAAAGTTGGAATTTTAAAAATAAAAGTAAATAAAGGTGGGATTTCTTTTTCTAAAAAAATAAAAGCAATTTGTAAGTGGGATTTCTTTTAATTAAAAAAATAATAAAATAATAAAAAACAAATCTGAAAATTTCGAAAATTTTGCTATAAATAGAAGAGAAAATTTAGGAAGAAGGGTGGAAAAAAGAGAGGAAAAACTAGATAGAGAGAAGAAAAAAAGAGGGGGCGGAGTGAGAAGTATACACCCGATATACATTCTGGATACACTGAATATACAGGGGCAGAATTCATTTTGGAGAGTTTTGAAGTTGAAAAAGAATAGTTACTGCTTCATTGCCTCGCTTAAGATCTGAAATAGTCAGAACCTTCCTACCTTTTACTTCTTCACTATACTTGGAGTCGTTTATAGTCTCCTGGGTTTTCTGCTATTCCTACTGTACTGGTTTGCGATGTTGCTGAATCTGCTGTTGCTGTGTTATTACTGCTGCTGACTTCTCCTTCTTTTGTTCTTGTACTGCTGTTTCCAGGTACACATTTGTACAATCTCGGCTTGAAGCAAAAAATGAAATATTAATCAGGCTTTGTTCCTGTTGAATTCCTCCTGTTTAGATTTGTGGTTGAATATAATTTTTCTTTCTTCGTATAAAGATGTAGTTGAATGATTAATGAATAATGAGGTTGCATATGTATACTTTCTTCATCTAATAATGTTAGTTTAAATTACGGAGAATAATTAATCTGTTTTGATATTATGGTCAATCTCATGTTCTAGTATTATTGAATAACAGAATATAAAATGAAAGCAGTTTTTCTTTGTACAAACTCGATCGCAATTTTCCATTCGCATTAGCCGTAAACTAATAACTAATAAGTTACGTTTTTCAGCATGTAAATAATTAAGAGATTTTCTTTTATTTTAGAGACGAACTTAATAGAAAATATAGTCATTGTAGGTTTATCCTTTAAAAATAAAAATGAGACGAGCCTCGCCAAATAAAACGTATAGATTGCGGGGCCCTCACAAAATGTATGGTTTAATTAGAATTCGGAAGGACCGTTTAGCGAATTTCACGGTCTTCCCCAAAATAATAACGCGATAGTCTCTTTAGGCGCGTGTTTAATATTTTACTTTCTTAAGCCTGGGTGTGCATTTCATGCGACCCGAATCCAAATCCCAAAACATCAAATAAAACGTGTTCCGGATTGTGGGTGCATTTCATGTAACGCAGTCCAAAGACGTGTTTTAAGCGATGTTCATATTTCTTTTAAAAACAATAATAATAAAGCGGTTAAAATATAAAATTTGCACATAAGTTCATATTTGTATAAAATCAGATAATCAAGCCGAATATAATAGTTGAGCGACCGTGCTAGAACCACGGAACTCGGGAATGCCTAACACCTTCTCCCGGGTTAACAGAATTCCTTATCCGGATTTCTGGTACGCAGACTGTAATATGGAGTCATTCTTTTCCTCGATTCGGGATTAAAATTGGTGACTTGGGACACCCTAAATCTCCCAAGTGGCGACTCTGAAATAAATAAACCAATCCCGTCTCGATTGTCCTTTAATTGGAAAAACTCCCACGCACCCTCGCGGGTGCGGAAAAAGGAGGTGTGACAGCATGTGGCTTCCCAATGCCCTAACACTAACGTGATGGCTCAAAAAAAAGAAAGAAAAAACCCTAAAAGACCTAAGTCATCCGCCCCCCCCCCACCTTTGCTTCTTCTTCTCCAAGTTTCTCCCTAGCATCAATGGCTTCCCTTCCATCCTCCTCACTGCACACACACACATGTCGTCTCCAAGCTGCCCTCCCATGAACAACCTCAGAAACCATGAACGACCTCAAAAACCACCAACGCGACTTCATCCTTCTCGCCGTGTCGCGTCGTTTTTTTACTGTTGCTGCACCCTTTTCTCGACACATCTGCTGCTTCAGTGATTGCCATGGCCGTGCTTTAGTTCCTGGACAACTACGCAGTCGATGCCTTGTCGCCGCTACAGCTCCGCTCGTTGCCATGGCTGCTGTCGCGACTGCGTCTTCTCTTCGTCGCCGGTTGTCGCAGCTACTCCCTCCATCGTGCTGCTGTCGATGCTGCTGCTTCTGTTTCAATCAAATGACCAAACGAACACAGCCATGGACGAGCTTCGACGTCGACCATGTCGTCGTCCATGGCTGTCCGCGACGTGTTGCTGCCTTCGCTGCCGGATTGCTGCTGCCGATGCCGTGTTGCCGCTGCTGCTGCCACTGCTGCCCGTTTTCTTCTTCGCAGCTGCTCCATCGCGGCTGACCATGGACGAGCTTGCTCGTCGCTGCTGCGTTTTCTTCATCTTTCACTGATGCTTGTTGCTTCGTCGTCTTCAAGTCCGTTTATGTCCAAGTTTCGTTGGTTTCGTTTAGAGTTCGTTCGATGTTCGTCATTGGTCATTTACGGTTAGTTGTTCTAAGTTTATTTTCATCCATAATTTGTTTGATATTTTCAGATTTGAAATTAGTATAAGTTTGTTTCATTTTTCATATTTATTTTTAGATAAAAATGGTTAGTTTAATTATATTGTTGATAGATTTGAATTGAAGATTCAATTAAATTATTTTTTCAGTTTGAGAAGATTTAGTTTTAATATAGAAAAGTGTTAGCTTAAATCGTTTAAATCCGTTGATTGTTGTTAATATAGATTTAATTCGTGTTTCATCTTGTTTGAAGTTCGTTTTTAATTCAGTGATTTAATGTGAAGTTATGTTTTGGTTTTAATTTTTGGATCATGCATATTTGTTATAATTTTGTTGGATTTAATTTAAAAAAGATTAATTGATTATTTGAAGATTAGTAATTTGAATATGTTTATTTGTTTTGTTTAAGTTTAATTCGAAGTTGAATAAAGCTTGTTTGTTATTGTTGTTAAAGTAGATTCATTCATGTTCCTACTTTGTTTGGATGATCTTGAATCCGAATTTTATATAGTTTGATTTCTTGTTTACCATTTATGATTATTGCTTGAATTGTTCTCATAATCTTGTTTAAAGTTTAATATAAGAATTGTTTGTTGTAATGTTGTTAGAGTTGATGTTAAGTTCAATATTATTGAATTTAAGAATCTGAATATACTTGTTTGATTGTTGTTGTTGTTTAAATCCGAAAAATAGGTTTGTTGTTGCCAAAAATATTGTTCAATCAAATTTTGGTTGTTCTTGGTTGTTCAATTTATGTTCATATGATTTGTTGTTGAAATGTTGTTAAAATCATGTTCATGTGATATTGTTGTTATGATGTTCATCCATGTTCATATTGTTGTTTGAACATTGTTAGAAATTGATCATATTGACTATATTTTGGTTATGTTTGATTAAATGATGTGTTATAGCTGATGGGTAGTTTGGTAAATTTGTAATACGATCAGGGGTAGTTTGGTAATTTCAGTAAGGTTGGAAGGGGTAGTTTAGGAATTGTACATTTTGAAATTGTTTATTTGAAGCATGGGGGACAAAATGAAATGGGGTGGGTTGTGATATGATTATTTAATATAAAGGGGGGACAAGATTTAAATTAAAGGGGAATCTTGCATTATTTTAAATAAAGCATGGGGGACAAAATATAATGGGGTGGTGTGATATATTTATTTAATGTAATGGGGATGAGTGGGAAGATAATGGGTTTGGTAGAGAAAGGGATTGATTTGAATTGATTTATGGGATGGGATATATATATGTGAAGTCTTGAACATAAGAAGAAAGACAGACAGAGAAAAAAAAAAAGAGAAAAAAAAAAAAGGAGCTGAACATTTATTCCGAAAAAACATTCAAACTCTCAAGAAAAGAAAAACATACAAAGAGAAAAAATAAAAAAAAAGTTGAAAATTAGAAGAGAAAGTAGTACACATCTGATAAATATTCTGGTATACAGGTGTAGAAATTAAGGGTTGAAGATTAAATAGCCTTTCAAAAATCTGAAAATTTCCCTTGGTTTCAAAGCTGTCACTGGGATTTTCGTTGACTGGTTATTGCTGGTTATTGTTGCTGTTGCTGTGTTACGTATTACGTTGCTGACTTTCTTCTTCTTATATTGACAATATCAGGTACACAACTGTAATTTTGGCATTTTGTAAGCTGAAATGAAGAATGGAGTGTTAAATTTTTAATTTAGTTTAATTTAATTTTTGTATTGTATTTAGGTTATTCATGTATTATTATTCTGTAAATCACTGTCATCGGCATAACTAGGCATATTATAGCGACATATTAAATAACGCCTTTACCAGATTATTAGGAAATATATTTAAGCCTGATTATTAATTAAAACTGTTTAATAAAAAAATAGAAGAAATAACGTAAAAATGGCGTTATTGAATCAGTTTGGCAAAAAATTAACTAAGTTCCTTATGCAGAAGGTTTTTCATCAACGATAAGTTAATCCGAATCATGTAGTTAATTTCAGTTATAACATGAATTAGTTTGCAAACAAGTATTAGGACATGATGAATTAAAACAAGGTTAGTTAATGTTAAATTGTTTAAATTTTTAGAAATATGATTTAGTACTCAAGTTTTTATTTTTATTTCTTTCAATTTTCAGTATTTGCAAATAATTAGTTTCAATAAACTTAAGTCTTACTAATAATTTGAATTTTAATCCAACTATGGGATAATTAGTTTTTTTTTATTTTTTTTACTTTCCGATAATTCCATGTTGTATCTATGCTTTTTCCGGCACCGCGAGGTGCGTAGGGAGTTTTTTCCAATTAAAGGACAGTCGAAACGGGATTGGTTTAATTATTTCAGAGTCGCCACTTGGGAGATTTAGGGTGTCCCAAGTCACCAATTTTAATCCCAAATCGAGGAAAAGAATGACTCTATATTACAGTCTGCGTACCAGAAATCCGGATAAGGAATTCTGTTAACCCGGGAGAAGGTGTTAGGCATTCCCGAGTTCCGTGGTTCTAGCACGGTCGCTCAACTGTTATATTCGGCTTATTTATCTGATTTTTAATACAATTATGAACCATGTGCAAATTTTATCTTTTTACCGCTTTATTATTATAATTATTATTTTTTTTAGGAATGTGAACATCGCTTAAAACATATCTTTGGATTGTGTCACATGAAATGCACCCACAATACGAAACATATTTTATTTGATGTTTTAGGATTTAGATTTGGGTCGCATGAAATGCGCATCCGAGTTTAAGAAGGTAAAATTAATTAAATCGCGCCTAAAGAGTCTAACGCGTCATCATCTTTGGGGAAGGAAGTGAAATTCACTTAAACAATCCATCCCTAATTCTAAGTAATTTTTTTTAATAATTAAATAAATAAATGAGAATGGAGAATCCTATACATTTGTATTATTTACATCTATTTATTTTTAGCGAACTCCTTTAATAGTATCCCTAATGACTACCTTTTTATTATTACTAATTTTTTTATAAATATAAAATTAATATCTACATTCTTGAAAATGACATATTAAATAGAAGGGAAAAACAAATATTAGCAGAAAATAATAAAATTATAATCATAGATACAACATGGAATTATCGGAAAGTAAAAAAATAAAAAAAAACTAATTATCCCATAGTTGGATTAAAATTCAAATTATTAGTAAGACTTAAGTTTATTGAAACTAATTATTTGCAAATACTGAAAATTGAAAGAAATAAAAATAAAAACTTGAGTACTAAATCATATTTCTAAAAATTTAAACAATTTAACATTAACTAACCTTGTTTTAATTCATCATGTCCTAATACTTGTTTGCAAACTAATTCATGTTATAACTGAAATTAACTACATGATTCGGATTAACTTATCGTTGATGAAAAACCTTCTGCATAAGGAACTTAGTTAATTTTTTGCCAAACTGATTCAATAACGCCATTTTTACGTTATTTCTTCTATTTTTTTATTAAACAGTTTTAATTAATAATCAGGCTTAAATATATTTCCTAATAATCTGGTAAAGGCGTTATTTAATATGTCGCTATAATATGCCTAGTTATGCCGATGACAGTGATTTACAGAATAATAATACATGAATAACCTAAATACAATACAAAAATTAAATTAAACTAAATTAAAAATTTAACACTCCATTCTTCATTTCAGCTTACAAAATGCCAAAATTACAGTTGTGTACCTGATATTGTCAATATAAGAAGAAGAAAGTCAGCAACGTAATACGTAACACAGCAACAGCAACAATAACCAGCAATAACCAGTCAACGAAAATCCCAGTGACAGCTTTGAAACCAAGGGAAATTTTCAGATTTTTGAAAGGCTATTTAATCTTCAACCCTTAATTTCTACACCTGTATACCAGAATATTTATCAGATGTGTACTACTTTCTCTTCTAATTTTCAACTTTTTTTTTATTTTTTCTCTTTGTATGTTTTTCTTTTCTTGAGAGTTTGAATGTTTTTTCGGAATAAATGTTCAGCTCCTTTTTTTTTTTTCTCTTTTTTTTCTCTGTCTGTCTTTCTTCTTATGTTCAAGACTTCACATATATATATCCCATCCCATAAATCAATTCAAATCAATCCCTTTCTCTACCAAACCCATTATCTTCCCACTCATCCCCATTACATTAAATAAATATATCACACCACCCCATTATATTTTGTCCCCCATGCTTTATTTAAAATAATGCAAGATTCATTATATGGGCGGACTCCCAACTTCAATGCTAACTTAGGAGGAAATGCGTCTCCTATGGGTAAACTAAACTTAGGAGGAAATGCGTCTCCTATGGGTAAAAGTAAATTTAGGAGGAAATATGTCTCCTATGGGTAAACTAAACTTAGGAGGAAATGCGTCTCCTATGGGTAAACTAAACTTAGGAGGAAATGCGTCTCCTGTGGGTAAAACTAAACTTAGGAGGAAATGCGTCTCCTGTGGGTAAAAGTAAATTTAGGAGGAAATGCGTCTCCTATGGGTAAAAGTAAATTTAGGAGGAAATGCGTCTCCTATGGGTAAAACTAAACTTAGGAGGATATGCGTCTCCTGTGGGTAAAACTAAACTTAGGAGGAAATGCGTCTCCTATTGGCAAAGGCGTGGAATGTATTCCCTTGTTATACAGGTGGGCACCTAAAATATGCAATGGACAAACAAGAAAAGTATTCCTTTCGTTATTCAGGTGGGCGCCTGGCTTCAACAACAACTTTGAAAATAAAATCCTATTCGAGGGCGGATGCACCCAAAATATCCTATTCGAGGGCGGATGAACCCAAAATATCCTATTCAAGGGCGGATGAACCCAAAATATCCTATTCGAGGGCGGATGAACCCAAAATATCCTATTCGTTGGGGAAGGAAGTGAAATTCACTTAAACAATCCATCCCTAATTCTAAGTAATTTTTTTTTAATAATTAAATAAATAAATGAGAATGGAGAATCCTATACATTTGTATTATTTACATCTATTTATTTTTAGCGAACTCCTTTAATAGTATCCCTAATGACTACCTTTTTATTATTACTAATTTTTTTATAAATATAAAATTAATATCTACATTCTTGAAAATGACATATTAAATAGAAGGGAAAAACAAATATTAGCAGAAAATAATAAAATTATAATCATAGATACAACATGGAATTATCGGAAAGTAAAAAAAATAAAAAAAAACTAATTATCCCATAGTTGGATTAAAATTCAAATTATTAGTAAGACTTAAGTTTATTGAAACTAATTATTTGCAAATACTGAAAATTGAAAGAAATAAAAATAAAAACTTGAGTACTAAATCATATTTCTAAAAATTTAAACAATTTAACATTAACTAACCTTGTTTTAATTCATCATGTCCTAATACTTGTTTGCAAACTAATTCATGTTATAACTGAAATTAACTACATGATTCGGATTAACTTATCGTTGATGAAAAACCTTCTGCATAAGGAACTTAGTTAATTTTTTGCCAAACTGATTCAATAACGCCATTTTTACGTTATTTCTTCTATTTTTTTTATTAAACAGTTTTAATTAATAATCAGGCTTAAATATATTTCCTAATAATCTGGTAAAGGCGTTATTTAATATGTCGCTATAATATGCCTAGTTATGCCGATGACAGTGATTTACAGAATAATAATACATGAATAACCTAAATACAATACAAAAATTAAATTAAACTAAATTAAAAATTTAACACTCCATTCTTCATTTCAGCTTACAAAATGCCAAAATTACAGTTGTGTACCTGATATTGTCAATATAAGAAGAAGAAAGTCAGCAACGTAATACGTAACACAGCAACAGCAACAATAACCAGCAATAACCAGTCAACGAAAATCCCAGTGACAGCTTTGAAACCAAGGGAAATTTTCAGATTTTTGAAAGGCTATTTAATCTTCAACCCTTAATTTCTACACCTGTATACCAGAATATTTATCAGATGTGTACTACTTTCTCTTCTAATTTTCAACTTTTTTTTTATTTTTTCTCTTTGTATGTTTTTCTTTTCTTGAGAGTTTGAATGTTTTTTCGGAATAAATGTTCAGCTCCTTTTTTTTTTTTCTCTTTTTTTTTTTCTCTGTCTGTCTTTCTTCTTATGTTCAAGACTTCACATATATATATCCCATCCCATAAATCAATTCAAATCAATCCCTTTCTCTACCAAACCCATTATCTTCCCACTCATCCCCATTACATTAAATAAATATATCACACCACCCCATTATATTTTGTCCCCCATGCTTTATTTAAAATAATGCAAGATTCCCCTTTAATTTAAATCTTGTCCCCCCTTTATATTAAATAATCATATCACAACCCACCCCATTTCATTTTGTCCCCCATGCTTCAAATAAACAATTTCAAAATGTACAATTCCTAAACTACCCCTTCCAACCTTACTGAAATTACCAAACTACCCCTGATCGTATTACAAATTTACCAAACTACCCATCAGCTATAACACATCATTTAATCAAACATAACCAAAATATAGTCAATATGATCAATTTCTAACAATGTTCAAACAACAATATGAACATGGATGAACATCATAACAACAATATCACATGAACATGATTTTAACAACATTTCAACAACAAATCATATGAACATAAATTGAACAACCAAGAACAACCAAAATTTGATTGAACAATATTTTTGGCAACAACAAACCTATTTTTCGGATTTAAACAACAACAACAATCAAACAAGTATATTCAGATTCTTAAATTCAATAATATTGAACTTAACATCAACTCTAACAACATTACAACAAACAATTCTTATATTAAACTTTAAACAAGATTATGAGAACAATTCAAGCAATAATCATAAATGGTAAACAAGAAATCAAACTATATAAAATTCGGATTCAAGATCATCCAAACAAAGTAGGAACATGAATGAATCTACTTTAACAACAATAACAAACAAGCTTTATTCAACTTCGAATTAAACTTAAACAAAACAAATAAACATATTCAAATTACTAATCTTCAAATAATCAATTAATCTTTTTTAAATTAAATCCAACAAAATTATAACAAATATGCATGATCCAAAAATTAAAACCAAAACATAACTTCACATTAAATCACTGAATTAAAAACGAACTTCAAACAAGATGAAACACGAATTAAATCTATATTAACAACAATCAACGGATTTAAACGATTTAAGCTAACACTTTTCTATATTAAAACTAAATCTTCTCAAACTGAAAAAATAATTTAATTGAATCTTCAATTCAAATCTATCAACAATATAATTAAACTAACCATTTTTATCTAAAAATAAATATGAAAAATGAAACAAACTTATACTAATTTCAAATCTGAAAATATCAAACAAATTATGGATGAAAATAAACTTAGAACAACTAACCGTAAATGACCAATGACGAACATCGAACGAACTCTAAACGAAACCAACGAAACTTGGACATAAACGGACTTGAAGACGACGAAGCAACAAGCATCAGTGAAAGATGAAGAAAACGCAGCAGCGACGAGCAAGCTCGTCCATGGTCAGCCGCGATGGAGCAGCTGCGAAGAAGAAAACGGGCAGCAGTGGCAGCAGCAGCGGCAACACGGCATCGGCAGCAGCAATCCGGCAGCGAAGGCAGCAACACGTCGCGGACAGCCATGGACGACGACATGGTCGACGTCGAAGCTCGTCCATGGCTGTGTTCGTTTGGTCATTTGATTGAAACAGAAGCAGCAGCATCGACAGCAGCACGATGGAGGGAGTAGCTGCGACAACCGGCGACGAAGAGAAGACGCAGTCGCGACAGCAGCCATGGCAACGAGCGGAGCTGTAGCGGCGACAAGGCATCGACTGCGTAGTTGTCCAGGAACTAAAGCACGGCCATGGCAATCACTGAAGCAGCAGATGTGTCGAGAAAAGGGTGCAGCAACAGTAAAAAAAACGACGCGACACGGCGAGAAGGATGAAGTCGCGTTGGTGGTTTTTGAGGTCGTTCATGGTTTCTGAGGTTGTTCATGGGAGGGCAGCTTGGAGACGACATGTGTGTGTGTGCAGTGAGGAGGATGGAAGGGAAGCCATTGATGCTAGGGAGAAACTTGGAGAAGAAGAAGCAAAGGTGGGGGGGGGCGGATGACTTAGGTCTTTTAGGGTTTTTTCTTTCTTTTTTTTTTGTTTTGTTTTTGTTTTGTAAAAATGAAAGACAAATGGGGTTTGAGTCTTTTGGGTTATGGACTGGGTCGACCCAGTTCGAAATGGACTGGGTCGTAGGGAAGATTGGGCCATTTTTTGGGCTTGTGGCTTGAAATTGAAGAAGAGGCCTAATTCCGACTTTCTTTATATTTTTGCTTTCTTTTCTTCTTTTATTTCTCTAAAACTAAATTATAAAAATACTTAAACTATTATTAAGAATTAAATTAAGTTATAAAAGCGCAAATTAACTCCCAATAACAATTAACGCACAATTAAGTATTAATTAAGCATAAAATTGTATATTTGGACATTAAATGCTAAAAATGCAAACGATGCTTATTTTTTGTAATTTTTAAATTTTTGTAAAACAAATTTAATTACTAACAACTATAGAATTAAATCCTACATGCAAAATGCGACATATTTTTGTATTTTTTATTAATTTATCAAATAAACACGCACAGACAAATACAAATAATTATTCAAAATGTCACAAAATATCACAAAATGGCACACCAAGAAAAATCATTTTATTTTTGAATTTTTTGGGAGTAATTCTCATATAGGGCAAAAATCACGTGCTTACAGCTGCCCCTCTTTGCCCGGATACACGAAGGGTTTTCGTGCAAAGATAAAGCGAGCGATTTTTGCCCATTCTCTTTGTTGGCGTTGGATTGTTTTTAGTTTTTCTCAACTCTTCGGGAGTAAAACATCTTCCCGAATGTGTCAAGCCTTGCACCTCACACACTTCTTCCTTGATTTCTTTGCCCTTGTACATTACAGTCACCCGTTCATAGTTCCATGGGATGGCTTTGTTGTTGATGATCGGCAGCTGGATTACAGGTGCAATAATAACCCGATCTGTACGTGCTCCTTCCACGAATATAATGGGTTTGTTAGCAACCCCTGGCACTACCACTTTCGGCCTTTCTTGTTTTGCGGCAACTTTGCTTGATGATGCCTCATCGACTATTATAGACGGTTCATCACCATTTTTGTTCTTCTTAGACACCGGCTTCTCCTCCATTAACTGCTTATCTGGCTTGGTTTCATGAGTCTTGATCATCATGACAATTTGTGATGGCTTCTTTGCCTCTCCATCAGCTTGTATGATTTCTATCATGTTAGCCTCTTGATGGGCTGGCATTGGATTTCTATTGATATTTGGGGATTCGGGGGTTTGAACCTCGATTTTATTAGTATCAATCAGCTCTTGTATTGCATTTTCAAATGCCAACATTTCTCCGTATCATGGCCTGGTGCACCGGAGCAATATTCACAGCTAATGGTGTAATCCAGATTCTTTGGACGAGGATTGGGTAGCTTGGATTGTACTGGTCTTAACATGTCTTGCTGTCTCAACCTGTGGAACAGACTAGTGTTAGATTCTCCCAATGGAGTGTAAGTTTTCTTTTTCTATTCCCTTTCTCCCCTAAATGCTGGCCTAGGCCTGAAACCTGGTCCGGGATAGGCTCGTGGGTAAGTATTTGGTGTGACAGGAGCACGCCAATTGGTGTGAACAGGTGGTTGATTGTATGCTTGAGCATGGTTAACGGCAAAATGAGGCTCTGAAGGGTGATAGTAGTGTTGGGACGAATCATGGTGGTAAGCTGATTGGCGAGGTCGCTGTTGATTATAGTAAAGCGGTGAACCTCTGGGTCCCGGCCAAATTCCTGAATCAACTACGGCTGCTTCCTCCCTCTTCTTTCTTCCGATTCCTCCTACCCCGCCTTGAATAGCTTGAGTAGTTGCCTTAATTGCTGAATAGCTCATGATTTTATTTGTCTTGAGGCCTTCTTCCACCATACCTCCCATCTTTACTACTTCGTTGAATGATTTCCCAACCGCTGAAACCAAATGGGCATAGTAAGTCGGTTCCAAGGCTTGGAGGAAGTAGTCTACCATTTCGCTCTCCTTCATAGGAGGATCCACTCTTGCTTCCTGTTCTCTCCACCGAAAACCATACTTTCTGAAACTTTCATTGTGTTTCTTCTCAAATTTGGTCAAAGATAATCGATCTGGGATGATTTCCAGATTGTACTGGAAATGGTATGCGAATGCCTGTGCCAGGTCATCCCAGGTGTACCATCTTCCATGGTCCTGGCGTGTATACCACTCCAAAGCTGATCCGCTTAGACTTTGACTGAAGTAAGCCATTAATAATTCATCCTTTCCCCCAGATCCTCGCATCTTGCTACAGAAACCCCTTAAGTGGGCTACTGGGTCACCGTGCCCGTTGTATAAGTCAAATTTGGGCATCTTGAAGCCAACTGGTAATTGTACGTTTGGGAACAAGCACAAATCTTTGTAGGCTACACTGACTTGCCCACCTAATCCTCGCATGTCTCTGAACGATTGTTCTAGACTCTTGACCTTCCTGAACATCTCTTCTTGTTCAGCGTTTTTGACTGGCTTGTCAATTTCGGTTGGGAGATCAAACCGATGAGTAGTTGAATTGATTTCGGAGGCTTTGAAGGTGGGCTCCGGGGGGTAATATTGGTTGTCTTGGGCCTGGAATGTAGACTCACTAGGAGATTTGTGAAATGTAGCAGGAGGAGGTGCTACGAAAACAGGAGTCATAGGTGGAGGAAAGTACGGAACTGGTTTTGGAGGTGGAGACTGTGGTGTCTGAGAGGTGGTGCCTCGGTAGTGTTGATAAATGGGGAAACTTGGGGATAATTCAGTGGTGATATTATCCTGAGTTTGGGTCATTGATGGAGCAGGGTTATTTGGGTAAGATGGGGGTAACTGTCCTGTAGACCAAGCTTGGTACATCTCAGCCATTTGCTGCTTGAGCTTAAACATCTCTTCTTTCATTTTCCCGACATCCATCTCTTCTATCTCCATACCTGTGTCAACATCTGGGATAGACATACTTTCGGGTATCGGTCCTTTTGATCTTGTGTGATAGTGATAATATGCCAGTATACTCTTTAGAGAAACTAACTGCTTGAATTCTGGAAATGGACAAACTTGTTAGTTTTGAGAGTTTAACACATATATAATCACACGTTGAGATGCAATGCTCCTAGACAAATAATCCCTTTCTATTATGCATTTGCTCGGCTGCTTGTGTCGTCCCAGCCTTCTTGAAATTTTTATTGTTATTCAATTTTATTTATTATATATATCTTTTATCGTGGTTGTCGAATCTTAGAGATTGCCTACGTATCATGTTCTTACATGAATTAGACCTGGCGTAGTTCGGACCAAAGGCGATCATTTTTATTCATTACACAAAGATGGAATTACATTTGAAAACTTTAAGAAAATGGCTTGAAAACACACACACTTAAATAAAAGATACAATTCATAACATCTCACAACATGCCCCACTTTCCATTTTTGTTGTCAAATATTGGATTATCTGCTCAATGTGGTGCTTGACCCGGATGGCCTCCCAGCGTACGATACATCCTTTCCAACTCCATTGCTAGATGACGAGCAAAAGTGGGCGCATGCTCAGTAAATCTTTCATAATCCATTCCTTGGCAGTTTACATAACTTTGAGATGTGAAGACTGCCAGGTCGTGGATTTGTGCCCTGAAACCTTGGAGACGTTGGTCTTGGTCTTGCAATTGCTGCTGACGAGTGGTGGCTATATCTCTGACACGGTTTTCACGATCTAGAGCTGATTCTAACAGAGCTCGGAGTCTGGCCTGCTCTAATCTTGCTTGCGATCTTTCCCTGTCGAGGTCTGCTTGTTGATGTTCTCTGTTGCATCTTCTTGCCTCTTCTAGTTGTGCACGAAGCTGGTCTTCTGATCGCATCCAATAGTCTTTTTCCTTCTTGAATTGTGCCTTGTCTTTTTCGGATTGCCTATCTTGGCGTTCCTTGTTAGATCTGGCTTCTTCGTTTAATTGTTGGATCCTTTCTTTTGCTTTGCTCAATGCCCTTTCGTTTTCCGCAAGAATGGAATCATAATCTTGCATTCTTTCAAAGAGATTGGCGATGGTTTTTTGATCCTTCCAGCTCCTCTTTGGCGTTTCAGAAACTCTTTTCATTTTTTGGAATCGAGCATGAAGATTTTCATTCTCACAAGCTAGACTCTTTTTCTCGCCTTCGGCTTCTTGTGCTTGCAAATCTTTCTCCAAACTGAGGCTTCTTAGATTTTCTTTTAGGGCATGGATAGTTGCTTTGTACCCTTTTTCTTTTTCTCCCCAGATCAACCGCTCTTGGATTTTATCATTGAAGTTTTGAACATGGGGTCTTTTTGTTGGCCTTTTTAGCTCAGGTTCTGGTACATCATCCACGCGAGACCGTTTTTCGAACCACCTTGCATATCCAGGATTTATCTCACCCTTTGTAGCGTCTAGGACTTGAGTATCGCTTTTCAAGTATCGGCACCCATTCCACATCTGCTGAAGTAGAGCTTCGGGAATAGTGGCTTCTGGGTGTAATTCGATTACTTGCATACTCAAATCTTCATCATCAGGAACTATTTGATATCTCCCTAGTTGCCTTAGGACTCTTAGTGGTGCATACGGCTGAATGCTTCTCAATCCCAATAGTAGTAGATAACTATTTGAGGTTGACATATGTATTGCTTCTCTCATCGGGAGCCATCCCAGAGTCCATTCAATTTGATTTGCCGTTGAAGCCTTTAGATGAGATACCCATGCTTCTATCCCTTCTGGAGCTTGATAATTTTTTGTTCTTTCCTCATAGCTCTCAATGCAATTAGCTTTGTTTGACCCATACTGTATGATCTTGGGCTGTTGTTGGAGATGTTCAATCACCCACATTTGCAACAAAATTTTGCATCCTTCGAAGACTTTTGCTCCTGATTTGCATAAAGTCAAAGCCCGATAAATATCTGATAGAATGATGGGGACAAGGGTGTGATTTTCTTTAGTGGTGAGGATTTGCACAACTTTTGCGGTGCGAATATCAATTGTTCGCTCTTTATTTGGGAAGACCATGACTCCTAGAAAAGCCACCATGAAAGCAAATCGACGGTGAATCTGCCAAGTGTCTTTGTTTTGCTTATTAGTAAGGCCTTTCTCATGAATTTCAAACCCATCTGACTTTCCGAACCTTGAATACAAAAAGTTGAAGGAACAACATCCATTGATGACATTGCTTTTCCTGATTTGACTGCTGATGTTCAAAAGACCGAAGAATCGATGTACTGAAGGAGCCTTTGTGAATATCAAGCTTTGATTTCTTAAACTTCCGTCAAAACCAACATAGCCAGCTATCTCCTCTAATGTAGGAGTAAGCTCGAAGTCAGAGAAACGAAAAACATTGTGAACAGGATCCCAGAAAGTTACTAACGCCGCAATCAGATCATCACGGGGTTTAACTTTCATAATGTCCGTGAGATTTCCCAAATGCTTGACGACCCATTTTTGACCGTCTTCGCCTAAATCATACCACCACATTTGAAGCTGACATAGAAATTCCTATGTACTTGTGGATGAGGGGCTTTGTGTGGTGCTCATTTTGTATCTGAAATTTAATTTTAATAAAGTCAAAATTCATTTTGGGAAATTTATACTAAAAATTATTTTCGAATTTTTTTTTTAATTAAATATCTTTATTTCAAAATTTAAAACTATATTTTTTCGAAATTTTTAAAACATCCCATTTCATTCCTTTCTTCTTACCAAGATTTTATTTAAGCTGGTCAACAAGCATGTTCGAGGCAAATGAATGCACAAGTAACAAATAGGATGCATCATGATGGTCTTTTAATTTTGGGTTCACCTGTCCTAGACAGACCCAACCCCTGTGTTGAGTCTCCAAGGCCAAATGCATATGATGCAAATATTCGTTCCTACTAGGGATCCGGTACATGGCTGAGTTATTCTAAGTGTAAAACCTTAGGTTGATTGTTCTAAACCTGGCTTACCCAAACGGACAGTTTGAGCCGAAGCGGGGGCAACGTACCGGGAGCACGAAAGTCTGCCCGGCCTAGTTACTTGTCCCAACTCCGTCTTATTTGGTACGACTCTAACAGAAAGGTGGGTCACGCGCACGTGTACACCATAAATTCAGAAGACTCAGAAAGAAGGGGGTTTCGTAGCAGTTGTATATATTCACAATTCAAATAATATTAAAGCGGTAAAAAAAAAGACATTTAGCATATTAGCATATAAACAGTTGAAAATCATATAGTAAATAAAGCCAATTAACACAGATATTTAAGCTCGAATTCTTTAAACCCTGAACCAATGGTTCTGGGTTACAACAACATTATGTTCCCCAGCAGAGTCGCCAGAGCTGTCGCACCTCCTTTTTACCGCGCCCGCGGGGCGCGTGGGGGAGTTTTCTCCAATTGAAGGACAGTCGAAACGGGATTTATTTAATTATTTCAGAGTCGCCACCTGGGAATTTTAAGGCGTCCCAAGTCACCAATTTTAATCCCTGAATCGAGGAGAATATGACTCTGTTTATTATTCTGCGAACCAGAAATCCTGAGTAAGGAATTCTGTTAATCCGGAAGAAGGTGTTAGGCATTTCCGAATTCCGTGGTTCTAGCACGGTCGCTTAACTGTTTTTATTATTGGCTTAATTATCTTGATTTTTATTAAATATATTGATGTTACATGATTTTATTACCGCTTATTCTTATTGTGATTGAAAACCCTTCTTTGATTCGAATTACGCGTACGTATATTCGTGTTATAAATTTAAAAATGCGGAATTGTGTCACGCGTACCTGTACGAATATATTTTGATAATATATTTATTAAGCAATCATTTTTTTTTCGAGATTGTGCTGAATCAAGAATATTTGTTTTTCTTAAATATTGAACCGCACATCGCGGATTTTTATGAAATTAATTTAACGCCTTTGGAAAAATCCTTCTATTAAATATTCGCTCGAAATTGCGCGTACGCATAATCCGAATTTTTGCTTTTTAAAAATATAATCAGGGTACGCGAACGTATCCCTAATTGCGCGAAATATTTGCAATGATATTAAGGATTTTTCCATAAATTGTTTATTATATTAAGAGAAATCTTCATTTAAGATATCCTTTAATTCTTGGAAAAGAATCCACAATTTATTAAATGTTGCCCATTGATTATAATTTCCGAATATAAATTATATTCATTCCAACTATTCAAATTCAAAGGACAGAATAAAAATATGATTAATACTATCTTTAAATATGACATATATATATATATATATATATGCCAAAGAATAAATTGCATATGAAACTGAAAATGAATGATTCATAAAGGAAAGAAATATTTTCCAAGAATTTTTATTATTTACTTAATGCAATTTCTATTTTTTGCTTACCATTGATTTAAAGTGTTGCAATCTGTACATGTACATCTCAACTTATTCTCATATATTCGTTTTTAATCGAATAGGCGAAATTATTATAATTGATTCTGCTTATGGTTAAACGTAAATGTATATATAATCAACCCTTGTTACTAACTTTCACATTATAACCTCCTAGGCCATTTGTTATTTTAAGAAAGAGAATAAATCTACCTAATTGACTTAATAAAGTAATATTGCCTACAACATTATTCACCCTGTTTCGACGTTTGCAAACATAATGGAGGATAATAATGCAACTTCCAACTATTGGTGTTAACCATAATCATTATTATGCCATATATGAATTAAGTACAATCAATCATCATCTAGCCTTAATCCACAACCAAACAATCGAAATACATTAACCACTCATTTCTTTATATTCCCGGACTACTTTATACCTGTCTAACAATGTCGTAAGACTTAATTAATAACCAACCTCATGCCATATTCCCTATCTTAACAATTCAACCATAACTATACCTTAATGAAATTCTGGAATAGATAAAATTATTACAATACTTGTATGAATTTCAAAGGAAAATGATCAACTGATAATTAACATGTCCAGCATACCTCTATATGAAATAACATGAAACAAAACTGAAATTTATAATAACAAACTTAGATAAATGGAAAAATAGAACTGCAACTCAAACTTCATTGATTTATCATGCCGAATCTCTTTCCAACATAGAATTTAAGAAGATATGTACCTGGAAATGGAGGTATAAGGAGTAAATTTCAGCAGTAGCAGCAGTAACAAATTCAACAGAATAAGCAGTATTTCCACAGATTTGAGCGATAATACGACCCGAGGAAACCAGATGCACAATACAGTATTTTAAAAGACACTTCAGATTTTAACTGAACAGTGGAATCACATAAAGTTGAACAGATTCAACAAAAGAACAACATTTCAGATTTCAGTTTCTTTTCAGTTTCAAATTCCCATTTTTTCTGATTTTCTGTTTCTGCTGCTGTATCTGTGTGTGAGTGTGTATGTGAGTGTTCTATTTTCTGTTTCCTTTACTATTTTTCTTTCTTCTCAGATTTCTGTTTTTCTCTCAAAATCTGCCTTTTCAGATTTTTTCTCTTCCCAAAAATCTCTTAAAGTCTTCTTCTTTTAAGCTGTCCAGCTCCCTGTATTTATACAGGGCTGGTCTTTATCTTTTTAAGTGCTTCTTGGACCCCCTTCTTCTTTTAAAATCAAAAAGTTCCATTAAAACTGCTTTTGAATAAATTAAATGATCCTATCCTGATTTTAAGCAGCCCCATTACCCTTTGTTCCCCATGAGTATCATTAACTAATAGCCATTAACATACCACTTTCAGCCCTCTATTATTATCAAATTACCCTACTGCTTTTATCCCAGAAATACTACTGTGATCACTATTATTACTGCCTTAAATGCAAAATCGTAACAGAATTTACAAAACAGATTTAAAAATCTGTTCAAACTTAATTATCAACCTGATTTAACACAGCTATAACCAATTCTCTTAGGTTCTGGACTGAATCCTAAGAATGTAAACATTCTATCACAATTACATCTAATCATCATTTGTAAACTTGAACTCAAACTTGACAATATTACACTGAGTTTAGCATAATAATGCAAACTGAACTTATAATTGAACTAAGATCAAACATACACAGGAGCATTGTCAATATACTGACAATGCCCTGTTCAGAAAACAACATATACAGCATACATTTGAATTCACTGATTCACAAACAAACATGATTTAATTGACGAGTATTAATCAGTTGACTATTTACAACATTTGTCAATAATTAGTCTAAACAATAGAAGCAGACTGTTTCAGTCAACATTTTCAGAAATGAAAATTCGTAATATAACTAATCGACGAACTTAATCGAGTCGATTACACACATTGTAAACAATCACAACCAACAGAAACAATTCACATTCGGATCAAGTAGATAGGTAGGAGACAGAAATGACAGAATTGATCAAAACAAATATGAAAAATCAAAAAGCTATTGACACAGACAACAATACACGTAGAATACACAAAATAATAGAAAAAATACCTTTGAATCTTCAATTTTAATCCGACTCGAACTCAACTTGGATTTGGATTTTTGTTTGAAATCAAACAGACCTTAGTCGAAGTATTTTCCACTGAAAATACTTCGACTAAGGTCGATTGAACCTCAATCTTTACTTAATCTGAACAGAATCCGAAAGTTTGGTATTTTTAGGGTTCTTAAAAATTTGATTTGGGATTTAACCATTTCTGGTTAGATCCGAGAAGAACCAAACATGATACATGGGTGAGGGTAGCCTAGGGGTCATTTGGTGTTAGTTTGAAACGGATCTGAGTTTGTTCTTGTTTGGTCCGAATCTTCAAAAGAAGATTCGAGAAGTTCAGAACTGATTCGAGCCAAACAAACAACAGATCCATACTCAGGATGACTAGGGGAAGCTATGGTGTTAACTAGGTGCTGTTTGGTTTAGATCTGAACTTGGCTCGAATCTTCAAATGAAGATTCGAGAACCTTTAGGGAGATTCGAACCAAGCAGCTAACATATTTGGATAGAGGAGGTTTAGGGGGTTCTGGGGTGTTATTTTGGTGACCGGCGACGTTGATACCGCCGGGTTTCAGGCGAAGGGGAATAGGGGCGGCTAGGGTTAGGGGCCTGTTTGGGAAGACGATGAACAGGAGAGGATGGGGAGGGGGTGTTTAGTTAGGGGCCGGGGTAAGGGTTTGGGACTTATATAGGGGTGGGTGGATTGATATCGTCCGTCCGATCAAGCAAGATGAAGGGGCAAGATTAATTCATTAAACCAAACGACGTCGTTTGGTTTAAAGTTGGGGTCGGACTGAATCGGGTTAATGGATCGGGTAAGGGTCTCGGGTTAGGGTGATGAAATCTTGGCCGTTGGTTGGATTTAATCCAACGGCCCTTGATGAGAGGTGACCAAACGACGTCGTTTGGTTCTGGCTTTGAATTGGACCGGACAGGCTGTTTGGATTGGGCTGACAGGGGGGTAAATTGATTTGGGCCTGGATTTTAATCCAGGTCCAATCTTTACAACTTGTATATTTTTTATTTATTGATTTTATTAATTAATAAAATCCTAATTAAAAATAAAAACAAAATTATCATTACAATAATATTAACTATAATATAATTTTAACTTCACAAAAAATATATTAATTACTCTATAACAATTATTTAACACATAGACAAAACATCAATCACACAGTGAAACATTTGAAATAGAACCAATGCATATTTTTGTGATTTTATTTAAATTATCTTTTAAATGCATAATTAAATCCTATATGCATGCATATGCATGCAATATGTATTTTATTTTATTTTCATTTTATTAAGACATAGTAAACATTTACGGATATAACACAATTATTTAGCATCACGCAAAATTCAAAAATTACACAGTAAAAGAAATTTATTTTATTTTTTGATTTATTTTGGAGTAGTTTTCGTAAGGCAAAAATCACGTGCTCACAACATGTACGCATGTATAACTGTTTTGCACAAGAATAAAGAGAAGTACTTTCCTTGCAATCATCTTATGCTTTAAAATTTTCTTCTTTACATCCCTTAAAGAATCTCGTACTTCCAATCTCCTAAATATAACGAGCTCAAGGTCCGCTTCGGATGATCACTCCCTCACTCGAGGATTGCCATCCAAACAACAAACTCAAACAGATCGAGCTATGGGGGCATAATACCTATTAGGCAACCCCCAAATTTTAGAGGCCATGACTATACCCACTCGGGGACTATTATCTTTGGAAAGCCTAGATAATTCAGGAAAACAAGCCCACTGGACGACGCCCGAACTAAAAGGCTATGGCCATATTAACACGACTCGGAGACGTCCGAGAACCGTAACAAAAGATAGGCCTTCAAAAATGAAATTTTTTCATAACCAGTTCTAAAGGGTACCCTCGGCAAACTATAATCTGAATTACTTACTTTGGGAGAAAGTTTCTGGTAACACCGAACCCCCAAGATGCCTCAAAATAGAGTAATGGGAAGGCGAGGTTTGTTTGAACTTTCGAACATAACCTAACTTATTTTATGCTAAGGCATTCCAGCCTTCGTGAATAGAAGTAATAAGGCAAGGGTAAAATTTGAAAGCCAAAAGGGAAAGAAAGCCTCATATATATATTTATCCAGTAATCTTTTTACAAAGGCTAGAATGGCCTAAAACAAAATCGACAAATGGACAAAACAACCTCAAAAAGATGTAAAAAGCAAGAAAAATAAAAACATCTAAAGGCCTAAGTTGTCTGGTCCTCATCGGAGGCAGCATCTTCATCCTCGGGATCTTCCCCGCCTTCAGACTCGCTTAAGCTCTCGAAATCTTCCTCGGGAAAAGCCAATTTCTGGGCCCTAGCTTCTTCTACTTTGGCATTCTCGATTTCCGCAAGTAGGTCAAGGTTCTGAGCATGAACTCCCTCGAGGGCTTCCCTTCGAGCTTTCCACCTTGCATGCTCCACCATACTTTTATCCTGCACCTGAATCGCCTCTACGTCACCTTGAACTGGGCCTCTTTAGCATCAGCCTCAGTCTTGGCCTTAACCATCTCTGATTTGGCTGCCTCGAGTTTGTTGGCCAGATTCTCTATACCAGAAATAGCCGAGTTCAACTAAGATGAAAGATCCTTAATCTTCTTGGCATGCACATAAGATTTCTCTTTTGCAACTAGGAGCTGGGCCTCGGTCGGCACCAATTGTGCTTGGGCAATTTCCTTTTCCGAGGCTAAGAGGTCCATATTTTTCTTTCACTCATCGGCCTCATCTTGTATCGTGTCTACTTGCTCCTGGAGCTGCCCGATCAGTTCAAACCTTTGTCGGACCTGTAGGATCAGATCGTTAGCCACTATGTCCAATTCGTCGTCACTATCTTAAAGTACTCGATTTACCTGCTCGGCCATCTCGGCATGCTCCCTCCGAGATACTTCTAACTCGGCTGAAGCTTCTCACTAAGAAGCTTTTAGGTGTCCCTCTTCTCAGTAAGCTCCCGAACTTCGGCCTCATGTTGGGTTAACCCCTCCCGATATCAGAGAAAAGTCTTATGGTGCAGTACCGAGGCCTGCAAGCATAAAGGAAGGTGTTATGATTATATACAACTTTAAGTTTAAAGTACATAATAAAGAAGACACTCGAAGTTACCCGATCTAACGCATGTTGAGCTTCATTGAATAGGTAGGGCGTTTCTACCTTGTCCATCACGACCTAGTCCTCTTTGATCACCAAACACCGAAGATAGCTAGCAACCTCCACGAGGGCAGAGAAAACCCGGGCATTCTCCGGGATAGAGAAAACTATTGACTACTTTCGATCAGGATCAATACTCAGTGCCAAGAACAGGTCTGCTAACTTTGGACTCGAGGAAGACCTAGTGGCTCCCGGTGATGATACCTTCTTTGGCACCGGTAATCACCAAACCTGGGGACGTCCTCCGAGGTAGTGGATTCTAAGCATTCGAAGAAATGATTGAGATCTGCCGACCCATGAGGCCTCTCGTATGGACGCTCGTTTAGCATACCTGCCTCGTTGATCATGGAATCGGAGAATAGAGGAGATCTGGTGATGTCAATCACCCCAAGCACATCTTTCGGGGCACTTTCCCCTGCTCGAGAAGCATCGCCCCGATTTTCTTTTCGACCCCACTATCCCAAGGCGGAGTGACCTCACTCCCCTCTGGTTCGGGAGCTTCAGCTAAAGTTCTCCCATCGAACTCCTCCAATTGTGGTGGTTCAATTTCAACATCCGCCGGTTCGGAAGCCTCTCGTATTAAGACACCTTCCCGCACGCGGGTCACCAACTTGGATTTATCTTCTTTTTCTTCTTCTTCGGACTCATGCCTTAGCCGGTGGACTGAGTCCGAGGATAGAGCGTCGATGCTTCCCTTGGGTTTCCCGCCAGCCTCCTCTTTGGTTTTTTCTTTTCCAAGTTCGGAGAACTCGGGGACCTTTTCCTTTTCTTCTCGTCACCCTGACTCGGAGCAGGGGACTCGAGAGGCACATCCTCATCACCGGATGGAAGCCTCATAGCAACATCTTTAGGGAGACCTGCAAAAGAAAATAGAACCGATAAGAATTCGATAGTGCAAGGAAAAAATCAAACATTATTAAATCAGTAAAGAAAACTTAATTATTACGGGCCTCCCACCGACCCTTCGACAGTTCACGCAATGTGCACTCAAGATATGGTCTCTGTGACACAAGGTCCTCGATCCACTCCTTGAGTCGAGGAACTGCATCCGGCATCCAAGCCACAACTGCACCACAAAAACACCGATAAGAAGGGAGGGAAAGGGAGAAACAATAAATAAAATCTTTAAAGCGAAGTTATACTTACGCTTCATGTTCCATTTATCGAAAATTGCATGTCCTCGGTAGGGATAAAGTCTGAGGTCTTCACTCAAACAAATCGGCCCATCCAGACTCAACCCCGATCCTCATCTATACTCGAGAACGGGGCCCTATTGGTCTGGCGAGTAAGTTTTATTAACCCCTTTTGATAAAGTCGAGGACTGTACAAATGCATGATATGATCGAGGATGAAGGGAAACCCATCGATTTTGCTACAAAAAGCGGAGAAGAATCACTATCCTCCAAAAAGATAGGTGAATTTGACCGATGGTAACTTCATACCTCTTGCAGAAGGCAATAATGATCGGGTCTAAGGGACCCAACGTGAAGGGGCAAGTGCAAACACTTAAAAAACCCTCCACGTGGGTAGTAATTTCTTCCTCAAGCGAGGGCACCACCACGCGTTTATCGGCCTAGTTATAGTCCTCTTTGACCTTGGAGAGGAGATCATCGGTGATCGAACATATATATATCGAGACCGGATCGCATAGATCCATTACAGAGGAACTTTTTTCGATCTTAAAATCAGCACCAATCAGACACCCTCCTGGAACAAACTCTACAGGGTGTGGCTCCGCCGCAGTCCCGTTGCCGACAGGCCGTGATGAAGAGGTTGTCTCTTTCTGTGGAACAGTCTTAAAATTTTTCTCCATTTTAAAGTGGAGATGAAGAAAAGGAAATTAAGAAGGTACGCTTAGTGGTTGCAAAAGGTTCAAGAAATATGGGTACAAAAGTTGGAGAGTGAAGAGATTCGTAGAAGAAGCTTTTGAACATAAAGTTTGAATGAATGAAAGTTGGGGTATTTATAGTTTGCTAATGACGGTTCAAAATCAGTAGTGGTCGACCAGCAACTGACACACATTTAATGCCTTGGAGACTGGGCCGACGGGATGTTTCAGTTACATTTTGTCTCTTACATCATGATCTATCGAAGCGAGGTTCAGAAGTTCATATCATTTCTCGTCATCTTCTCTCTGAAAAATAAGGGGACTATCTGTATACGGTTGATACTGGGTTCGTCCATTGTACGATCAGTCGAGGCTGAAGTGTGATAGGTCAGAGTTCGAGACCCGGTTATATCAAACCAAAGAGGGAAGTCAAGTCGTTAAGTTCGAGACTCCAGGACCGAACAATATCGAGGAAACTTTGTCGAGCCAAATAATAGAAGGCCGAAATATCCAGGATCGGTTGGAGATCACGGCGAAAATCACAGCGTGTATCAAGGAGAGGCCGATTAGTTAGCAAATTATGAGATTTTTTACCTTGTATAGAATTGTACCAAGTGTAGAATACCCCTTATATATAAAGGGGGGGGGGGTTTGATCATTTGTAACACACATTATAACACACACAAAGAAAGCAATATACTAATTATTTCTAGTTCTTATCATCTTGTTGTTTAGTTCTAACATTAGTTGAGATGCTTCTTGACTCGAGGGTGATCAAACTCAGAGGCTAAGGCTGTTCAATTTGTGTGGTTTGCATTTATTTTCTTATCATTAATTTCAATATTAATTTGTCTTCTTAATTTGTGTCAAGTTATATCACGTATCCTTAAAACCGCGTATAAATTCAATTGTTATCCAATTTTAAGGGGTAAACAGACTTTTAGATAATTTCTTTTTTGTTTTTAACTTCAATCAAATATTGTATGAACGCCTCTAAGTATAGTAGGGTAATCGTTACCCCATCGCTACTATTTTCTTTAGGATTGTGAAATGATGCAAGTCTGTTAGTTTGATATCTACTGATTTAAATACCTCTATTTCCTCCCTAAAATTGGAATCAATGTTGTCAAAAATAGCTTATTTTACCTTAATGAACGAAGAAAGTAAATTTCACTTTAATTGTAGAGGAGTATGCTTTATAGAAAATTTTAATTTAAATGGTGTTACAAGCTAAGTAACTATTTGTTTAATAAAATCTAATCGCGATAGCATTTGTAATTATTGTCGTCGATGGTGATAGTTATGAGGTGATGGCAGATGATAGTAAATACATATAAGCCATGGTGGCCGAAAGTAATAGTTTTGTGGTGGTGACTTATGGTGATAGAGGTGGTTGTTCTTTATGGTTGGCGATAAAAGTAGTTGGTGGTAGAGACATGAAGTGGAGGTGGGAGGCAATGCTTATGGAGGTGGTTTATTGTGGTGGCTCGGTGATGATAGGAGATGATGGTAAAGGTAGATGATTTTGGTAGCTTGCAACAAATAAGGTTAATGGTGAAAGTAACTAATATTGTTATGGCTAGTGAATAATGTTGGTTGATAGGGTGACTAGTGATGAGGTTGGTCATGCAAGTATCCGGAGATGGAGGTAGGTGGTGGTGTGGTTATGCTTTTGAGGCTAGTAGTGGTGGTTGTGAGTATTAGCATGTCCATGGATCAGTTCGGTCTATTATTTTATAAAATTTATATCATACCATTTTTTTGGTTATTCTATTATATATAATCAAAATTAGGCTTTTAAAAATCTTGTTAATCATGCCGGTTTCTCTTCGGTACCAGTACGGTTCTGTTACTTTTCGATATTTTTTAAATGTCATTTTCCTCCCTTTAGGCGAAGTAAATTAACCTAAGGTTAAGTTTTAAAAGTCACAAGTAGAAGCATAATGCAAGAACATACCTACTTTTATAGGATTTATCAAAATTCTCTAGACATTTTTACTATTTAAAGGGTGATGAACTAAGAAAACATGAAAGATGACCAAAGTATAGATCCACCAACTATTCTATAGCAGCGTAGAAGAAACTAAGCAAAGATAAAGAAAATATAAATCACACAGGTGGAAAGATATTAAGCAAGCTCGGACTCAAGAAGAAAGTGTACAGAAGATTAAAATATTTGAAAATATAAATTTAAATCGTACGAAAGGAAACATATGCAATACATTATTATTTACTACTCATAATTTCTAGATTACCTTGTGTCTTGCTAGTGAATATGCTGGAAATAATTTAGTTTCAATAGAAGTAGTATAATATGTTTGGTAATTAGGATTTTGAGTTTAATTAATTGTTGGCTTGTTCCGTTTTATAATTTCAAGAGCCCAAGGAAAAATTTAATGTTTTGTTATTTTTAATCTTAATATATATTTTTCATATAAATTTATTCAGTACGGTTCGATATTTTTTCGGTTTAATTTCATAAAATAAAAAATGTACCCTAATTATCGGTACGGTTATATATTTATATAATAATCTACGATTTTATTAAAAAAATCTAAAAATCGGTTCGATTCGGTACGGATCGGTCGGTTTATCAGTTTTAAAATATCCATTGAACCCCTTGTGAGTATATGTATAGTAGTGTTAAAAGGTCACATTGATCAAAATCTCTAAGTGAATAATGTCTTGATAAATTTAAGACTTTGAACAAATTTGGACGATTCAAACCTAGGAAGAGACAATATGTAGCACCCCAGGTCAATAACACACCGCCAAAATACACGAAAGATATTGAGTGTATCGTCAAACCTTTCTATAACATCCTCATTTGTTCCAAATATTTTTGGATGTTATAGCGAAATGCTGTTATAGAGAATATATTGTTTACCTCGAAAATACGAGTAATAATTAAATTTGATTTGTGGTTTTAAAGATATATGATCTAGTTCAATACCAATTAATAATCAAGAAGTATGACATATAAATAAAAGAAATAAGTGAATCAAGCTAGTGTTACTTAACCAGTATCGACCTCGAGCTCAGTGACCTCGAGATGAACCAGGAATAGTAAAGTAAGAGCAATAAAGATAAAAAAGACAATTCTGATGAACAATGAGCAAAAAAGTAAGATAATATATTCTTTGCCAATGATTAGATGATGTTTACAAATGATTGAGGTCTCCTTTATATATGAGGGGGGCCCTAAATAAGGTACATTTCCATTTACAGTAAAGAATCTTATTGGGACAGCTGTATAACCGCCTGATACGGATTTGTAATAATTCGTACAAATCTATTCCGAAATTTACGCCATGATTTTGGTGACGTGGCGAGAATCTTGTCCTTCTGTAACAAATTCACAACGGCACTATCTCGGAGTTGGTCATACTTGACTCCGATGTTCCTCGAACACTTAGGTCTTCGAGCCCCTTATTCTGCCTTCGAGCCCGAGCTTGGTCTTTATCGAACTTCTGCCCTCGGTGCAACGGCTCGAGCCTACTAAATCGGGGGCACCTGATTTTACCGTATACACATATATTATAACAAAATATAAAAATTGGTTTCACAAAAGCTTGGCTTTTATAGTGAAGTGTTGCTATATAGGAATGTTGTTATAGAGAGGTTTGACTGTATAAGGAAATAAGTCTTACAGATCTTTAATTTGGTAGATGGATAATCCCGTAATTTCAAGAATATTGGGAGAAAAACTTAGCTACATTTGACCTAGTTTTCAGCACATTTATGAATGTAACTTGTGATGACCTTTGCTAACTTTTGTTTCACAACTCGCTTGACTTCAAAATGTATTACACGACTATCATATGACTAAAATAACTCATAACATAACCTCCTTAATTATCATGTTAAGCACCCTGGTATCACCCTAAAAGTACATGTTATAACATTCCCAATTTGTCGACATTCGACAAAACTTATTTTCTTCAATTTGTTTAGCTTCTAAGCATTTCAACCCTCTTGGTACTTGTTATACATGATCTTAAAGATTTGTAACCTCCAAGGTAACATGATTAACTTACTTTATGTCCTTTCAAAGACGATCTCATTTCTGAGCTTATATCAATTGACTTACGATGTACTCTCCGTACGAAAATATGGGATGTAACATGCATTCCCTTGGCTTCTCCGGAGTGTTCACTACAACACACAAATGTCAGCCATGGAAATAACTGATAACCAAAAACCACGATAGTAACACGCAATGGCGAAGCCACATGGTCACAAGGGTGGTCAGTTCACCACCTTTCATCGAAAAGTTGTACATTATATATAGGTAAAATATTATATTTTAGAGGTATATATTATATATTGAACACTCTTTGTCGGGAATTTTTTCTACTTCTTTCAAATTTGAAAAGGCTTGGAAAAATTTCTAGACTCGCCACTGGTAACACGGGAAAGGCAAAGAACACAACAGGAAATACACAAGAAACTATGACATAAAGTAACAACTCCATTTTGGAAGTATAAACAATGATCTAATTCACCAAACCCCTTCTGTTATGCTCATAGGAGCTGTGTATCTCAGTTCCGTTTCTGCACATGTATGCAGAAAGTCGAAGAATTGTTCAATTTCTTGTACATTTGTCATATAACTGTTGAGTTTCTTGTACATCTGTGATTCTACTCCAAAAAGTTAATAAAGTGATACATCTAAATCTTTAAAATTTAAATCAAGTCATTCTTTTTCCCTTCAAAAGTTGTATGAGCGTGATATATCCGCGAGTTTTTATTCTCTTTTTTTCTCAAATTTATACATACCTATCACAACTACAAAACACAAAAACAGACGCGAGAAACCTAAAATCTCATCTCCTTTAATGCTAATCTTGTTAATTTTCGAATATAATTTTGTGAGAAATTTGAAGTGGGTATTGTTTGAACTTATTAGAAATAGCCTAAGTAGGTTGTATACAAGGTTTGAAGTAAATTGCCGGAGATTTGGACTAGTTTTATACAAGAATTGCAAGAGAAAATCGTACAAAATTTTTGTCAGAGATGCTTATACACTTTTATACAATGTTATAGTTGTGAACTCCTCTTGATGATTCTAATCAATTGGGACTACACCCATTCAAAACAACTAATAAATCCGGAAACCCAATTTCTGAAATCGAATCTTTCATGACAATAAACACATTTCTCCTCATTCCAACGGAGGAAGTGATCTTCATGTGACTCTAGATAATTAATTCTCTTGCAAATTGGTTTTCTTCTTCGTCAAAATAGTAATTATCAGCTTTGAATCTGGAAGAAAAATTGAAGGAGAATAACAATGGTAGAGAAATTTTGGGGTGCAAATGTGTGACATGGGAAGAAGAAGAAGAACGAAGAAAAAAGGGTGGGCTAATTGGTGAAAAGTAATTTTCCGGTGGGCCATTTTCTGATGAGTTGTTAGACCAAGTGATTAGGGGGTGTAATTCTTCCATTTCTTTTCCGCCATATTACCCAACATAACATATGCTTGCTGGGATTTTGTTGCAAACTCTATACTTCTTGTTGCTTTCTCTTTCCCCGCTTTTGTAGGGTTCTTTAGCTGTTTTAGGCATGCACCATTTAACCTCAAGGGGTCGTTTGGTTGGAATACGATTTATACCAGTATAAGTTATACCGATATAAGTTATATTGGGATAAGTTATGATGAGATTAGTTATGCTGGGATTGTTGTTTATTCATTGTTTGGTATATTGTATTAAGAATGACAATTGTATAATTTCTAAGAAGAAGGTATAAGTTATACCGGTGCTAATTACCCCACCTTTTATAAGGTATAAGTTATCTCAGTGTTAGAATTAACACCGGGATAACTTATACCTGGTTTGCTAACCAAACAGAGTGTTAAGGTGATATTAAATTTTTATATTACCCTTATACCTTCTTATACCTCGTACCAAACGACCCTTTAAGATTTAACGTCACATTCCATAGTTGACTTGTAATTATCCTTGCAGTGAATGAACAAGAGGTGGGCATCTTCATACCCCAACTAACATTATGCACATATGCTGCAAATGATTAGTAACTCCGGCTAGATCTAAGATCATTTAGAGCATTATTTATATAAGATTAAAGTGGATTAAGACACTCGATAACCCAATCCAAAACGACAGAAAGCTACATGCAGTGCACTCTTTCAAGTACTTCATTCATTTTTCCTTATAATTTCACTTGGTTAGACAAAAATATTAGGCCCATCTTTCTGTTGCTAACAAATACAAAATTGTACTTCATCGTGCTAACTCTAAGTACACTGTATAGCATTCACAACCTCACTCTCCATAGCCCATGGCAATCACCTGAATTGACTGGGATCAGACCAGCATTCTGATTGCAAAACTTAACAGCTATCACCAGTAATCCCCACAAGAACATGCCCCATCCTTGAAGCAATGAAACCTGTGGCAATCCCTTACTGTAATCACTCTTCCTGTCATACCAGATAGAAATTTAATTGCATTATGACAGTCACCACATATTCTTAAATTCTTTATGATAAGAATAGGTTCACCGTCTTTAGTAGATAAAAGCCCGAAAGCAACTGCCAACTTTTCACTATGATGCCATAAGCTTCTCTCTTTCTCCTCCTGCCTAGCTCCATCATCTCTAATCAGAGCCCACCTCAAATCTGGAGAATACCCTTCTTGCTTCATCTTCTTTGACATCTCTTCCCAGAATTTATACACCTCGTTTATCATCGGATGAGAACTATCCTCTGCCACAAAGACATGAACTCTTTTGGCCACCTCAATCCAACTGCAACCCACTTGCTTTCTGATTCCCTTGTCTCGCATTTGTTTTCTAATAGCTGCTACCTCTTCCCATCTGCCAAGACAAGCTTTCATGTGTACAAGCATGACATACGGTGCCGCATTTGAAGGATCCATCCGAACACACTGGTTAGCTGCCTTTGTTGCTAGCACTATATTACCATGAGTTCGACATGCCCTAAGTAACGAGCCCCAGCCAATTGTACCGGGATTATATGGCATTGTTTCGATTAGTCTCTCTGCTTCCTCGAGCTTTCCTGCTCGACCCAAAAGGTCAATCATGCATGAATAGTGCTCAACCTCTGGTTTTATCCCAAATTTGTCAGTCATTAAACCAAAATACTTCTTCCCTTCCTCGACTTTTCCAGTGTGTGCACATGCAGATAGGACAGAGATGAATGTTATATTTGTAGGTGTCAGATTTCTTTCAAGCATCCATTCAAATAGTAGCCGCGACTCCGCTCCATGCCCATGCTGTGCATAGCCTGTGATCATAGAATTTAAAGTGACAGCATTATGCTCAGGCATTCTATCAAAAAGTAGTCTTGCATCATGCAGATTTCCACATTTAGAATACATTGCAATGAGAGCATTGCTCACTGAGATTCGGTTGGACGTAATGCTAGACTTGACTGTCAAAGAGTGAATTTGTTTCCCTTGAGTCGGTGATGACAAGTTGGAAGATGCACCAATCACGCAAACAAAGCTGCAATCATCAGGTCGATGGCCGGCAAGCTGCATTTGTCTAAAACAAGCAACAGCTTCTTCACACAACTCAGACTGCGAATATGCAGAAATCATTGTGTTCCAAAGGACTAAGTCAGGATAAGGAATTTCCTGAAAGACTTTTTTGCAATCTGATATGCCACCACTACATTTTGAGTACAGATCAATCAGACCACTTCCAACGTGTGGATTTTCGTGAAAACCCACTTTGATTAACCGAGCATGAAATTGAAGCCCACCGCGCAAGTCTTCCATGGACGTAAGCGCTGTCAATACACTTGCCATAGTAAACATGTCTAAATTTAAGTCCCTATGTTCCATTTCTTTATACAAAGCCAACGCCTTTGTCCCTTCCCTATGCTGCCCATAAGCAACAATCATCGTGTTCCAAGAAACTTCATCTTTTATCTCACCCATTGATGCGAATACCCCTTGAGCATAATCTAGAAGCCCATTTTTGCTATAGTACGTTATGAGAGTGTTGTTAACAGAAGCATAAGAGATAAACCCAGCTGAAATAGACAAGGAATGAAGCTGAGTGATGAAATCAACATTGTCATTAGCAGCAGTAATAGCAGCGGAAAGTGTAAACCCATCCATGCCACGACCCATCTCCCTCAAGTCGAGAAAGAGTCGAAAAGCAGGCAGGGTGTGGCCAAGATCAGCGTAAGCGGAGATAAGGGTGTTGTAAGAAACAATATCTGGTTGGGGAATTTTATCAAACAGTTGGTGGGCAAGGTGGAGCTGAGACTCTTTAGTATAGGCATTGATGATAGCATTGAATGAGAAGACATTGGGTGCAGGCGTGGCTTCGAAAGCCCTGCGAGCAGTGGTAAGGAGGCCACACTTGGAGTAGAGAAGGATGAAATGGTTGGAGAGGTAAGTAGATGATGGAATGAGTGATTTGACGTAAAGGGTATGCAGAGATTTGCCAGTTAAGAGGTCTCTCTGGGCTATGCATGTTTTCAGAATGTGGCGGAAGTTTTGGAGGCACTCCACCAATGTTTGTTGGTTCATCTAAAGGGACAGTCGCACTATTGCGTTTGACATCATCAACTCTTGTTCTTGCCCTTCACTTGTACCCGTTTGAATTTCATCAACAGCTACTACTGAAATTTACGAACCAAATTATACTTATTTCCTTTTGACTTGAATTTCTTGGTTAAAAAGACACTTGTAGTATAAAAAGTTGGTAATAGCAAAAATATCACTTTTTCAAGGTTTATCAAAAGGGAAACAAAGCAGCAAAACAAAACTAGTTACTCCCGCCGTTTCAATTTAAATAATATATTTTTCTAATTAATCCGTTCCAAAATGAATGATACATTTTTATATTTAGAAATAATTTAACTTATAATTTTTTTATTTTATCCACTTTACCTTTAATGAGAAGAGTTTATAGTCACACAAATGTTATGACCCCAAAAAGCTTTTGTCCCTTAAGCTTTTAGGACCACATGTTTCCAAATTTTTTTTAAAAAACTTTGTGTCAAGTCAAACTACATCATCTACATTGAAACAGAGAGAGTAGAAATCAAGCGAGGGAGTGAAATCCCAATAACATCTCCTATAACACGCGAAGAAATTCTAGAAGGCACAAGAGCATGTAATTCAAAACGAGGCTCTTGACTGAAAGCCAAATTAGCTAAACCATCAGCTACTGAATTAGCATCCTTGTATGAGCAATAGAAACCACATAGTTCCTAGCTAAGAGATAACAGATGCAGTTAACAATATCACCATGCCAATGAGACACATACCATCCATACCGCAACACATAAACCATACTAGAATTATCAATTTGCAAGGCAACCCGACAGACCGACATCACCCCTTGTCCCAGGCTTCTTGAAGACCAGTGAGCACCCTCCATAGCTCAGCCCTGAATAATGTGCAGAACCCAAGCCTGACTGAAAATACACCTGTCCTACTATTAGAAAAATATCGTCAGCAGTCCCTATCATAATACTCCTTCAAATGGCCCTATCTGTATTCAAAGACCATCCACCCATTGTTAGGAGGTGACTAACCTAGCGAGACTACCTGCTTATTATTAGAAATATTCCCTATTATCTGTTATGTCGAGGAAGAGGCAAACCCGAAAATAAAGAAGATAAAGAACACCAAATTTTAACGTGGAATATACCAAAAGAGACACAAACATTTTTCGGTTCTAACAAGTGATATCAGAGCGAGGTTCAAGACAGATTCATCTTGGCGGGTTCAGTTCTAGCCGCAACATATTTGACGATAATCGTGTTTTTTGTCTGAGAAATTTGACCGGTGTGCTACGCACGTTGAGACAAACTTTGTGGTGGAGATTTGGAGATGCAACATGTTGAAGGCTATGTGAAGAAGGTGGATCAAGTTTATTTTGTCAGAAAATTCCGGCCAAGGGGGAGAATTGTTATGTGTTTGCCATAATTTTCTTACCATATTTGGTTTTCCTATTTATTGAAGGAAAGGACAATATAATTACCTTAATTGGGTTTTCCTTTTTGTAGAAGAAAATTATAATTCTCCTATACTTGGCTAGTCCTTTTTTTTGTAGGAAAAGGTTTGGAGTTCTATAAATTGAAGATCCGTCTTTCTCATTCAGTAGCCTCCACAATGTAGTCATATGGAGTTTGAGAGTCGTATTTAGGGGAGAACTTTACGGGACAAGTGTAGTGTGTCACTTGTGTTTGCCTCTTCGTGAGGTTGTTCTCTCGATATTTTGTACTCTCTTTTTATATAGTGGATTGCTCATCTCCGCGGTGGATATAGGTCAGTTGACCGATCCACGTTAAATGTTTGTGTCTCTTTTGGTATATTTCTTCTTTGTTGTGTGATTTATCGTCGCTTAAGATTTGCTTTGCTAGCTTCCGCATGATACCTGATTTTTCGGTCCTAACATTATCTTCAACGAATGCCAAAAATTAACACAAGCTCTAACCATGTTAACAAGGGCTACTACCTTTTTATAACTAATTTTTGGAACAAAGCATTATTGCGCCAAATTCATTAGCAGGTGAACCCGAAGAAAATTCTTCAATTTTCATCCATAACTCCCTAGGATCATTCAGATATTAAATTAGCGATAAGCCAACAATGGAGATCAAGAGCAAAAAAGCGCGACTTGTGTTCTGCAGCAAAAATACGATCCCAAACTGCCCGAGCATAAATACAGTATCGCAAAACATGCAACAAAGATTCATCCTCTACTTCACAAACCATGGAAGTACCCGCCAGAGTAAGATGGCGGAAATATCTTTCTGAATTTGTACAAATTTTACCTTTGCCACATAACCAAAGTAAAACTCAAATTTTTTCAAGCCCACACCAGCCCCAAATTAACTTCCAAATAGACATAAGCTTATCCAAATTGGTAAGGACCTTATACATCGAAGCATATGTGAAAGAGCCACTCGAATTGTTATTATAATTTTTTAATACTTTTACTCTTTTCGGTGATATTTTTTCTTTTTTTTTGTTCAAATATACGTATGTGTCTAGGTAAAACATTCGTTAAGTAATTCACCACATACTAATACTAGGGAAAACAGCAATCCAACTATAGAACAAATGATACATAGACATAAAAATATATCCCACAAAGCACATTCTAAAAAGTTGTACAAAGAAGGTCTAGCTCCAAATTGTGCAAGAATAGAAGCATTCATGAGTTTCTCGAACTTTGAGTTAGTATTAGTCAATTCTATTTCTCAATGGGGTGGGGAATGGATTTAACTCCATGGTAGAGTGTTAAGAACGCTCTTGGTAATTTCACCTCAATATTTTGTATGTTGATATTTGAAAACGTGTAAATTTTACTCCCTCCGTTCCAATTTATGTGAACCTGTTTGACTGGGCACAGAGTTTAAGTAAAATATGAAGACTTTTGGAATTTGTGGTCCTAAACAAGTCCAAATGGGGTCCAGAGTATTTGTGTGGTTATAAAAGCTTCTCATTAAGGGTAAAGTTGTAACTTTAAGCTAAATTGTTACCAAATTTAGAAAAGGTTCATTCTTTTTGGAACGGACCAAAAAGGAAATAGGTTCACATAAACTGGAACAGAGGGAGTATAATTTTAGGATTGTATACGAGTAAATTCGAGGCTAATGAGCACCCGATTTTCGGGTGAGGCAAACGAAGCAAGGACATAACTATAAGAAATCGGAGTCGAAGCTAGGAATCTCTCGTACTAAGGCTCGAATAAAGCACCTACCACCGGAGCCATCGAAACCTTGCCTCCGGATTCGGTTCGAGCTCCAAGACCTCGGTAAGAATTACCAAATGACTGCACACGACTAGCAAAGGGCCTTGATATCTGTTCCCAACCGGATATCACGGCGTAGATCTCGACCCGTATCGGTAGCAGATCAGTGATCAGTGACTGCACACTCTATTTTGCGCTTATTCTTTGAGATTTTAATTTCAGGTCAACCTAAAAATGTCAAACACTCAGTCTGCTCGTTGAACATTGATGCTGAGTCTGGCCATCATGGCAAAAATAACAATATAGTACCTAGCAACGAGGTGTCCCCTATTGATCCTAACGGAGTCCCAGTTACAGACCCAGTCGATGCCAACTCGCATGTGGCCATCGATGCCAACCTACCGACTGACCTTGAGAATAACGTTCGTGGAGGAGCCCGACCAACGCCTCGAGGTATGCTCGAAGGTGAAGGCGACGGGATCAATCTGCGGGTGATCTTTGAAGTGTTATAGGCCCAACAGGCGGCGATAGCACAACTGCAAAATCAAAGCCATGCCCCTAGAAGAGTTGAGCCCAAATCATCCCGGGAAAACACCCGAAAAATGTGCAGGTCATAAAAAGGGCGGATGAAGGTGAGCTCGGGACCAACCTAGAAATAATAAAAATGCTCGAGGAACTAACAAAGCGGGTGGAATCAGTGGAGAAGAAAATTGAGCCCAACAACAAAAAAGTGGAGACCTATAACTTTAGGATCGATCAAACCCCAAGAGCACCCCCGATATTGAAAGGCTTGGACTCCAAAAAATTTGTCCAAAAGCCTTTTCCTCCGAGCACATCACCGAAGCCAATCCCGAAAAAGTTTCATATGCCCGATATAATATAATGGAACCATGGATCTAAAGGAGCATGTGACTTCCTACACGTGTGCCATCAAGGGGAACAACTTGGAAGATGATGAAATCGAGTTGGTTTTGCTAAAAAGGTTCGGAGAAACCCTGCTAAAAGGAGCAATGATATGGTATCACAACTTAACCCCAAATTCTATTAATTTATTTGCTATGCTTGTAGATGCTTTTGTGAAAGCGCATGTCGGGGCCATCAAGGTCGAGACAAAAAAATCAGATCTTTTCAAGGTAAAACAAAGAGACAACAAAATGCTCTGGGAGTTCGTATCAAGATTTCAAATGGAACAGACGAACTTGCCTCTGGTTGCAGATGATTGGGCTATTTACGCATTCACTTAAGCACTTAACCCCCGAAGCTCCTTGGCTCAGTGGCAGTTAAAACAAGATTTGGTAGAGTACCTAGCGGTAACTTTTGTCGATGTCCACAACAGGTACCAGTCAAAAATTAGAGTTGAGGGCGATCAACTCGGGGCCCCTTCTAGGTCTATTTATCCCATAAGAACCAATGATAGGTCTAGGAAAGTCATCGATCATGAGCCAAGACCAAGCAGAGATCGATACCAAACGCATAATAGAGATCGAAGGGGTAACATATCTGGACGTCACCCTACGGGGGACGAGAAGAGGAACGATCGAGGCCTGAGTAGCCGGGGACTGATGAGCAAAAATGGTTTCGATAAACCATTCGGGGCCAGAGAGGCACCAAGGTTATCGAAGTATAACTTCAGTGTTGATACTGCCAGCATCGTATTTGCCATCAGGTGCATCAAGGATGCCAAGTGGCCTCGACCATTGCAGTCTGAGCCTACCCAGAGAGACCCTAACTTGATGTGTAAGTATCATGACACTCATGGCCACAGGACCGAGTACTACCGACAATTAAGAGAAGAAGTAGCCCGATTATTTAATAACGGGCATATCTAGGAATTTCTGAGTGATCGAGCCAAAAATCACTTCAGGAACAAGGACTCCAATAAACAGACCGAACAAGAAGAACCTTAGCACGTCATCAACATGATCACCGGAAGGGATCAAGACAGTACACGGAGAGTAGCCGGCTACAAAGGAGATGTTCGCGGTCGATGAAGTACTCCCAGTACCCATCATTTCCACATTAAAAAGCATGGAGCCGGCCAGAAAGGCCGAAGTTAAATAGCAATCACCGATGCTGGTCTTGGTCGGATCGGAGGGCGAGGAGTCGATGAGGAAGATGATTATGGAGTTCCTAGATTGTTCATAGATCATGATGATACCGATGCCACCAAATTAACAGTCGAAGAACTAGAACAAGTCATATTAACAGAACACCTACCGGATCGAAAGGTATACCTGGGCACGAGGTTAACCCCCAAGCTCAAGAAAGACCTCATTAGTTTCTTTAAACTATCATGTCTTGTTTCGCCTGGTCCCATCTTGATATGCTAGGGATCCTACCGGAGATAGCCACTCATAAATTGAGTTTGGATCCAATGTTCCACTCGGTTAAACAGAAGAGGAGACCTCAGTCCGAGGTCAATCACACGTTCATCAAAGATAAGGTATCTAAACTCCTTAAAATAGGTTCCATTCGGAAAGTTAAATATCCGGACTGGTTAGCTAATATAGTGGTAGTGCCTAAAAAAGGAAATAAATTAAGAATGTGCGTATATTACAAAGACTTGAACAAGGTGTCATGCCTCGATCTCGAGGAGCGCGACCGGCACTCAACCGAGATACCCTGGTCGAGCAAGCCTTCACAATGCCTTCTGAAGAAATATATGAAAAACTAGGCACAGAAAGCGTAACTCTTGTTCCCTGCTAAACACGTTACATGGAGGGTGTTCTTATACACCTCTGGTATAGAATCCTAGTGATATTTGCCTACCTTATCTCTTTAGATTTCTGGTATATCACAATTCCTTTATCTTAATCACTTTGGGACTCTCACCTATACACAAAATCTTCTCTTTACCAAACCTTATACAGTTGGCGGCTAGGCTCACTAATACACACATATACATACTTATATTGATGTTATTGTCTAATATCCCCTCAAGCTGGAGGTGGGGATTTGCACAACTCCAAGCTTGGACCTGAAATATTTGAACTGGGACTTGGTCAGAGGCTTTGTGAAGACATCTGCCACCTGAAGCTGCGAAGGAATAAATTTGGTGAGCATGGCACCTTGAACCACCTTTTCTCGGACAAGGTGATAATCAAGCTCAACATGTTTCGTACGAGCATAGAGCACAGGATTTGACGTGAGGTGAAGTGCAGAAATGTTATCTGTGTAAAGAACTGGTGGACTGGACTTTGGAACACCAATGTCTTTGAGAATATAGGTGATCCAAGTTAACTCTGCTGCCAAGGATGCCAATGCCCGATACTCCGCTTCGGCACTCGACCTTGCCACAGTACCTTGTTTCTTTGAAGATCATGAAACACAATTGGATCCAAGGAAAACACATAATCCAGTAGTTGATCGTCGAGTCAGCGGGCAACCACCCCAATCCGCATCAGAAAATCCCGCAAGGTTAAGTGAAGACTTGGCAGTGATTCTTAAGCCAAACTGAGTTGTGGCAGTAAGGTATCGAAGCACCCTCTTTACACCAATCCAGTGATTTTCGACTGGACATTGCATAAACTAACATAAGAGATTCACGGCATGAGCAATCTCTGGACGTGTAAGGGTCAAGTACTGAAGAGCACCAACAATACTACGAAATTCAGAGGCATCGACTGGTAAACCAACTGATTCGTGCAAGCCATGTTTCTGGGAAAGTGGTGTGTGAATGGCTCTTGCACAAGCCATCTTGGTTCGTTCCAGAATGTCTTTGGAATATTTTTGTTGGCTGAGAAACATACCATCTTTGCAGTGTGTGACCTCAACACCAAGGAAATAATGCAAGTCACCCATGTCATTCATTGGAAATTTAGACTTACGCTTGGTGATCAGGTCATGAAGAAGAGATGAGTTGCTACCTGTGAGAATTATGTTGTCGACATAGAGAAGGAGTAACAATGTGCCTCTTGAAGAGTTCCAAACAAAAAGAGAAGAATCTGCTTTGCTACAGGTGAAGCCTAGATGCAGAAGGTACGAACTAAATTTATTAAACCAAGCCTTGGGTGCCTGCCTTAAACCATATATGGCCTTTTGAAGTTGACACACATGATTAGGAAGGATGGGATCAGTGAATCCTGGGGGTTGTTCCATGAATACAAGTTCTTTAAAATCACCATGGAGAAATGCATTTTTAACGTCAAGTTGTTTGATATCCCAATTTAGAGTGATAGCAACAGAAAGAACTATTCGAATGGTAGTTGCCTTCACCACCGGACTGAAAGTATCCTCAAAGTCCACCCCTTCTATTTGACTGTAACCCTTTGCAACCAACCTAGCTTTGAAGCGTTCAACTGAGCCATTTGCTTTTAACTTAGTTTTAAAAACCCAACGTGAGCCGACGACGTTCACATCATGCCGTCGAGGAACCAACTTCCAGGTTGCATTTGAATGTAACGCCTGCATTTCTTCAGTCATAGCATCGACCCAATGACTTTTGGATAAAGCCTCCTTGATGTTGCGAGGTTCTTTGATATCTGGGTTAAGGGAAGCAGTCACGGATAAGGACAGAAATGTGGGATTGTGTTGATTTTTGGTTTTAGTTCTAGTGTGCATATGGTGTGTGTTTGGTGGGCTAGATTGGTGAGAGGAAGAATCTTGTATTGTATGATTTATGTGGTTGGGTTCATGCATGGAGCTGGGAGACATGGGTGGTAGATCAACAAATATCTCTATCCCTTCAATCTTAGATGGGTCAAGTGTAGGAGAAGTTTGGTTAGAGTCACTGCTGGTAGAGAAAGTGTTAGCGTTATTCGAGTGTGATTGTGGAGTTTGTGGTTCAGTAGGCAAAATGGTTGGTGAGGCAGTGTTCAAAGTATCATGGATTTGATTTATTTACAAAGCATCTGTGTTTTCAAGTGGTTGAGCAACAGATGCTACAATTGGAAATTCCAACGATAGCGATTGTGCTTCAGCAAATTCGTGAGCAGTTTCTTCTTGAGTTATATTCGACTTCAAAAATTCCCTGTATGTGGTAAAATGAGAAAAAGTAGGATCTGCACCCAAGGTAGATTTAGAAGACACATAAGGCAGGTTAAAATTACATGTCTTGAAATGTAAACCTTTCTAGACGAAGGGTGATAACATCTGTAACCTTTGTGAAGTAAACTATAGCCAATAAACACACATGGAAAAGTTTTTGGCTGAAATTTATCTTTATTGTAGCCCTTGAGATACGGGAAACATCTGCATTCAAAAACTTTCATAGCATTGTAGTTAGGCTCTTATCCATGTATCAAAGAAAAAGGAGATTCCATATTCAAAGTAGAAGTAGGCATTATGTTGATTAGGAAGACTACAGTCAGAAATGCTTATACCCACATAAACATAGATAGATTAGCATTAAAGAGCAATGTAAGACCTGTTTCAACAATATGTCTGTGCTTTCTTTCCAAAGCTCCGTTTTGCTCAGATGTATGTGGACAAGAAATTTGTCTCTTTATGCCATTCTGGGCTAGATAATTTATGAATTCCAAACTATTAAATTCTTCTCCCCCATCACATTGAAAGATTTTAATCTTCCTTGAAAACTGATTTTCTACTAATTTGTGAAATGTCACAAAATTAGTTAGAAATTTTGATTTCTTCTTCATAGGATAAATCCAGGTAAACCTTGTACAATCATCAACAAAAATAACATAGTAATTTATTCCTTGAGATGATGCTATAGGAGCGGGTCCCCATAAATCACTATGTATTTTTGTTAATGGCTCAATTTCTCTTTTATCGGATACTTGAAAAGGTAGTTTACAACTTTTTCTCATTTGACAACTAGTACACACCGAGATTTTTTTATTCCAACTACTAACATCAATTAACTTGTTGCTATTCAAAAACCTTAGAGTTCTCGAGTGTGGATGCCCTAATCTTTGGTGCTAGATTGTATCTGAATTCTTCTCTGCCTTTGTAGCGGTTAAAGCCTCGTGTAAATTTCCTTCCAATGTGTACAAGTCATCTTTTTATCCCCCTTTGCCAGAATGGTCCTTGTGTTCTTGTCCTTAACAATAAAACCCTCGTCACTAAATTCCAAGGAACATTCATTATCTTTCACAAAGTTGCTAACAGAAACTAGATTCTTTTTGAGTTTAGGCATAATAAAAAAATCTCTGAGACACAAGTTTTGTCCAATATTTTTATCTCCTATATGCGTGATTTGAAGTTTATCACCATTCTCTACCATTACAGACTCATTTCCTTTAAAAGGAGATGGATTTGGAAGAATACTTGTAGACTGCACCATGTGATTAGTAGCTCCAGAATCCATGTAAAGATTGCTGCCAATGCTTGAGGGACTTCTTGTTGTGCTTGATAGGAGTAGTCCCATCTATAAAAGCAAGAAAGTGCCGTATGATTATTTTTCCCACATATTTGACATGGATTTGTCTTTGAGTTCTCCTTCTGTTGGTTGTTTCCATTGTTTGCTCCTCCAAACTATCTTTGATAAGGTGGTCTATTTCCTCGTCCTCTTTGTTGTCCTCTTCCTCCAGAATAGTTGCCACGTCCTCTTCCTTGAGACTTTTGAGCAACAAAAGCCATATGAGAATCAAGATTTGTTTGTTCCACTTGCTCATCATTGTCTTCTCTCATTTCAAATCCTTTAAGAGCGTTCACAAATTGAGTGAACGTGGGATAGGGTGGTTTCCCTAAAATTACTGTGCGAAAATTTTTGTACTTGCTTCCAAGGCCTCTAGCAAAGTTGATAACTTTGCTATCCTTATCCAAAGGTTTTTGTATAGCCATGAGATTATCACAAATTCCTTTGAATTCCCTTATATATTCATCAATTGTTTTTATGCCCAAATGTACGGCTTGAAGTTGTTGCTTCAACTGAAATTCTTTGTCTTTGCTTGCTTGTAGGTAGGTGTCCTCAAGGCAAAACCATATATGCTTAGCTGTTGTACATCCTATAATGAGGAACATTGACTCCTCAGTCATTGTCCCAAAAAGACAACTCCTAACCAAAACATCACATTCCTCCCATTTTGTGAATTTGGGATTAGGGAGTGTTTCACCTTTCTCACTCTCTAATATTTCAGATTGTGCTTCCTCCTTAATTATGCTTGTGACTTGAGTGTTTGCATTAGTTGGATAATTTGGGTTCTCCAAACCAGATAATTGGTTGGTTTGAGTTTGATGGGGCAGATAGCTATAAGTTGGTGAAGGGAAGAGGAAGATAGGGCGAGACTAAAGTTTGATGTTCCAGCCATGGTGGGTAAACAAGAGGAATATTCTTCAGGATCGTTAATTTTCTAGTTGAGCCAAAGCTCTGACACCATGAATAAATATATGAAAAACTAGGTACAGAAAGCGTAACTCTTGTTCCCTGCTAAACTCGTTACATGGAGGGTGTTCTTATACACCTTTGGTATAGAATCCTAGTGATATTTGCCTACCTTATCTCTTTAGATTTATGGTATATCACAATTCCTTTATCTTAATCACTTTGGGACTCTCACCTATATGTAAACTCTTCTCTTTACCAAACCTTATATAGTTGGCGGATAGGCTCACTAATACACACATATACATACCTATATTGATGTTATTGTCTAATACCTTCTACCCAACTCACCCGTTAATAAAGAAATGATAAATTTCATTAATTAGACAATGAGAAGGTCATGTGAACAACTCCAGTTCAGTACCATTAGTTACATAATTTATAAGTCTCCAAAATATTACATTTCACAATCATAGTTTAATAGTGTAAGCATGTGATACAATTACAACATCATTAGTTTAACTATCCCAAAACAAGTATACGACCTACACAATGTCTACGGAGCCTCTAACAGAAACAAAAGAGTACTATGATAGTGCCGGCAACAAAGCCTCGGCCATACCTCAAAACACTATGCACAAAGGACAAGAGATACAAGACCCCAAAATGAAGTGGGGCTCATCAAAATCCGCCGGGAAGAGGGTGTAATGCTATCACTGAACAAAGCCACCTGTTGTGGAACCATTAGAGATGTAACGCCCCCGGTAAAAGGGACGTTAGTACATATGAAAAAGTACTAGTATGAATGACTAAAGAACCTTTTAATAGAATGAGTAATAATACAAGGAAGAACAATCATAGATTCAACGGAAGCCTCAACAATACCAAAACATCAAGTTAGGAGCAAAAATAAGTTTCAAGTAAATTTTCATTATTTTTGGTTGAGAGATCTTTAGTACCAATAAACCATCGTGTTTTTAGCACGGAGTCCGATCTCAGCCAGATTGGCTAAGCCGTCTCCTCAGAGACATCCAATCACAACACCACCATGTGCACGACATGGCGTCTGACTCAGCCAGATCGGCTAAGCCGTCTTACCACAATGCTGTGTGGGTCGACATCACAATAAGCTAGCAATAATCTCATCCCAATTAAGGGGAACAATATCATCACATCAATCTTATCCAAATTAAGGGGAATGATTTCATCATATCAATCTCTACAACCATCAACACCTAAATCTATCTTGGCACCACAAAACCCAGGTTTTAGGTGAAATTTTATGGGCCTGTACTAGTATGAATGACTAAATACCCTCTCACTAGAATGAATAATAATACAAGGAAGAACAATCATAGAATTAATGGAAGCCTCAACAATACCAAAACATCGAGTTAGGAACAAAAATAAGTTAAAAATAAATTTTATTATTTTTTGTTGGGAGATATTTAGTACCAATAAACCATCGTGTTTTTAGCACGACATCTGATCTCGGTCTAATCGGCTAAGCCATCTCATCAGAGACATCCAATCACAATAGCACCATGTGTGCAACATGGCATTCGATCTCAGCCCGATCGGCTAAGCCGTCTCACCAAAATGACGTGTGGGTCGATATCACAATCTGCTAGAAATCATCTGATCCCAATTAAGGGGAATGATTTCATCACATCAATCTGTACAACCATCAACACCTAAATATATCTTGGTACCACGAAACCCGGGTTTAGGTGAAATTTTACGGGGCCTTACATCCTCCCACGCTTAAGATAATTCATCCTCGAATGAGGGTCAAAATTCACCATTAACATTCAATGTGACTCAGCTGCTATAACACACACCAACAGTTCCAAATTTTTGACTAACTCCCTAAATTTCCAAAAATTTTGCCAGAGTCCCCCCCTGTAATTGGGCCTATCCACCTTCTAGAGAATCCCAAAACCAATTCGAACAACATAACCACAACGATGTAAAACAACATGGAAATAACACCGGCCATAATGCCATTAAATATTACATTACGAAGAAGGAGTAACCTCTACATAAGTCGTATAGGGGAAACATAATTTATAGAAAGTTAGCTTTCAACATCATGGACACAATTATGTAGCTATTCAAATAAGTTAGGATACTTCTACTTCATCACTTCCTCGGCCTCCCAGGTGGCCTCTTCGACTTGTTGGTTTTGCCGTAACACTTTCACGGAGGCAATCTCTTTATTTCTCAACTTTCAAACTTGCCTATCAAAAATGGCAACTGGAACTTCTTCATAAGTCAATTCCTCGTTAACCTCAATAGTCTCAACTGAAACAATAAGCGATGGATCTCCAACCACCTTCTTCAACATGGATACGTGAAACACCGGGTGCACTAAAGACATCTTTGGAGGTAGTTCTATACTGTACGTCACATGACCAATCCTCTAAATGATTCTGTACAATCTAAGAGATCTCAGACTCAATTTTCCTTTCTTATCAAACCGCGTCACCCCCTTCATGGGGGAAACCTTTAAAAATACCCAGTCATCCTCTTGGAACTCCAAATCCCTATGACGAACATCCGAATAGGATTTTTGACAACTCTGCACAGTTTTTAACTGTTCCTTAATGATCTTGACCTTCTCCATAGCCTAATTCATAAGGTCTAGCTCTATTAACTCTGCTTCCCCGATCTCGAACCACCTAATGGGAGATCTACATTTCCTACTATATAAAGCCTCGAATAGTGCCATCTGAATGTTAGCATGATAACTGTTGTTGTAGATAAATTCTATGAGCATTAAATGATCATCCCAGCTACCCTTGAAGTCAAGAGCACAAGCGTGCAACATGTCCTCTAGCGTTTGAATAGTCCTCTCTGCCTACCCATCGGTCTACGGGTGAAAGTTTGTACTAAGATTCACCTGAGTACCCAAACCTTGTTGAAATTTCTTACAAAAATTAGCCGTGAACTGTGCCCCTAAATCTGAGATAATAGAAAATGGAGTGTCATGCATCCTTACTATTTCCTTGATATACAACTTAGCATATTGTTCTGTTGTGTCGGTAGTCTTAACAGGTAAGAAGTGTGCTGATTTTGTGAGTCGGCCCACAATTACCCAAATCGAGTCGAACATGCGAGGAGGGCAAGTTAGTCCTACCATAAAGTCCATGTTGATCATCCCTCTCTTCCATTTTGGAAATTCTATGTTCTGTGCCAACCCACCAGGACTTTGGTGTTCGGCCTTCACTTGCTGACAATTTGGACATCTTGCCACAAAGTTCGCTACATTCCTCTTCATATCATTACACTAGAAGACTACCTTAATATCATGATACATCTTTGTAGAGCCCGGGTGCACGGAATATATAGATGTGTGGGCCTCGATCTTGATTCTTTCCCAGAGCCATTCACATTTGGAACATATAGTCGCCCTTGGAACCTTAATGTACCATCTTCCATGTCAAGAGAAAAGCCATAGTCTTATGTTTAGGAATCCCTTCCTTCAATTGTACCAACAATGGATCATCGTATTGTTTCTCCTTGACTTCCACAACCAGCGATGTTTCAACCCTATTTTACACAATTACTCCTCCGTCACTAGATTCCGCAAGACAAACTCCAAACTAGCCAGCCGATGAACCTCCTTCACCAAATGCCTTTGATATGCCTCCAAGTGAGCTAAACTACCCATAGATTTCCGGCTAAGAGCGTCCGCCACAACATTAGCCTTCCCCGGATGATATAGAATATCGATGCCATAATCCTTGAGTAACTCAAGCCATCTTCTCTACCTTAGGATAAATTTCTTCTGTTTGAAAATATATTGGAGGCTCTTATTATCCGTGAATACATCCACATGGATCCCATACAAATAATGGCGCCAAATATTCAATGCAAATACCACCGCTGCAAGTTCTAATTATGTGTTGGATAGTTCTTTTTATGATTCTTGAGTTGCCTAGAAACATAAGCTATTACCTTTTCATGTTGCATTAATACATACCCAAGCCTATCCTTGAAGCATCACAATATACCACGAACCCATCTGTACACTCTGGTAGTGTCAACACCAGCGCCATAGTCAATCTTGATTTCAACTCTTGGAAGCTCTTTTCACAAGCATATGACCACTGGAATTTAACCGCCTATGACGTCAATTTAGTCAACAAAGAGGCAAGAGTACAGAACCCCTCCACAAATTTCTTGTAATACCCAGCTAAGCCCAAAAACTGCGAATCTCTATTGGGGTTGTAGGTCTAGGCCAATTCTTCACAGCTGCAATCTTCTGAGGATCAACCTTAATTTCTTCTCTAGAGATGGAATGACCTAAGAATGTGGCAGATTCAAGAAAAAATTCACATTTTGAAAACTTTGCATAGAACTGGTGCTAACATAGAGTCTGTAGAACTTCCCTGAGGTGATCGGCATTGTGAGACCCCATGTGTTTTTTTCCTCTTCTCTTACGTAATATACGTAATATGGCGTGGTTATATTAGGTATATATGATTGGGTATAGCACATTGGGAGAATAAGACTGAAAATGTGTGGTAACATCAAGGAACTAAACTAAAGCTTTAGGTCAAAGGAATCCCTTAAACAAAGGTTCGTGGTTAAAGAAATGGCTCGGGTAGCACCCCGTGCATTCGGAAGGTTTATGTTAACTTGCACCTGTGGGATAAGACTAAGAGTGTCTAATATGCTAAGAATAGTATGTTATGAGGTATTATAATATCACACGGGTCACATGTTAAGTTTTGGAGTCAAGCAAGTTGCGAAATAAAGGTCGGCAGAAGTTATCTTAAATTTCTCTAATAAATTTTCTAAACTTTGGGTCAAATGTATCAGATCATTTCTCCCAATATATAAAGAGTTAGGGGACCCACAACCTACCAAATCGAAGGTCTACGAGTCTAGTTTGCAACCAAAAAAACCTCACATCAAACCAGCATTGGAGTAAAAAATTTATGACTGTTTTACCACTGACTGTCCAGGATGAAATCGGGTCGCGAACCGGGTCGGGTCAAACAAGTGGTATAAGTCGGCAAATTCGACTTTTATGACCCCAAAACAATTCATTTCAGTCCTAAAACAGTGCGAAAGCTGAAGAGAAGGTTCCATGGTGTTATTGAGTGATTAAGGTACGTTTTTAATGATTTTTACCGTTAAAGTTTGTCCCCGTGCCTAGAAACGCAATCTCTACGCTTTACAATCGTTTCCCCCTTCTATTAGCTGTATTTGGAGCTATTTTTGGAATATAGGAATTTGTTGTTCTTGTTGGTTCTTCAAGGTTTATACTTGGTTTGCCAAGGTAATCATCCTGGGACTCTTTTATGATCGTTTTTACAAAGTTCTACGGACGTTTCGTCAAGTTAGGATCATATGACAAATCTGCCAATTTAAACTCAATTATGAATTGTCTATAGGTACGTATAAGCTACATATATATAGTGTTTGCGAAGCTTAGGACGTAAGGAATAACTTTCGTGAAGGAACTACAAGCATTCGGACGTTAGTTGGAAAGGTATGTTAAGGCTAAGCTCCGTCCTTCCTTTTAGCACGAATTCTGGGAAATTCCTAAGACGTCAAATGTGATATTTTACTATTCTATTGCTAGAAAGACCTTCTGTGAAAGGCATTGGGATCGTAGCTGAAGTATTTTCATGATGCTATTCGGTTGATATTCCACTCATTCGGTTAAATAGGGTATTCGACATCTATATATGTCATTTTGTCGGCTTTCTTAACTATATGTCTATATATATGAATTCTTATTCGTCTTTGGATTGTGTGACTAGAAAATAAAGGCATGTAGTATTTGCGATCAGCCCTTCTTCCTTGTTAAAGTGTATTTTAAAATCTCTAAAGTGACATGTCGATTTTCAAAAATCTCAAATATAAGTTTTATGTTTAAACTACTAAAACACTTGATTTTTAAAAATACTTTCTTTTACTAAATATCAAGAAATCAGGTATAAGGACTAAGTGAAGCACCATAAGCTTTTTATCAACCTCTTCAGAGTTAAGTTATCTTTCTAAAAGTCGAGTTAAATTTTCAAGCTTATTCAAAAGAAAGAAAACATATGAGGTTCCACGAGACAATTGTATGTGATACGAAGGTGATTATGAGATTATAAGAATAAGAGTACCAATGAGCCAAGATAGGCTAAGTTCTTGTTATGACCTATTATGTGCATTCAAAGTTCATATCATACATGGGATATTATGCATGGACTTTGAGCTATAATCGGAGGTAAGGGGCCTATTTGTCCGAAAAACTATATATATTATACAGATGGCCACAGGTTGGCAATATGATACCGGTTAGCTACCGGGAGAGACCGCCATTGCTAGCATGGTTGGGTATGTCATGCATTTGCATCAATATATTTGTATTCATGACATACGATTACACGAGGCATATTAGATTACTATGAGGTCGGATGTCAGTCATGAAGGCTATTAGAGTTTCAGTGTCAGGTGGTATCTCTATTACTTTTTTTTTCATCAGCTATGTATGATTCTACTTTCTACCTTACATACCAGTACATTTTTATTCCTACTGATGTCCCGTTGCCTGGTGACATTGCATTTTTGTTTCGTGCGTGCAGGTTCAGGTAGGGACTCTGATCGACCCCTCCACTAGGATTTTGGGGCTCAGCTGTGAGTTGGTAAGATCCACTTCTTCCTGGAGCTTTCATAGGATGGTTACTTTTGTTGTACAGTTTGGGTATAGTCGGGGCTTTGTCCCGATAGTGCTTGTGACACTCTTAAAGGCTATTGTGGACACAGTATTCTAGGTTTTTTTTGCAGCTTTCAGTATCCAGCCCATAGGCTTGGCATGTATATATATGTGTGTAGGCATGTATGTCTCTAATCACAGCCTCGTCGGCCAGCTAGTACTTTATTATTTTGGCTCGTCTACCTTTGTTTATATGTCTTATTGTTATTCAGGTCATGACCTTAATGGTCCAGGCTTAATATTTCAGATGTTGTGCTGCCCGATCTATTGGGCCCCAGTTTAGTTAGCTAGTATGTTTAGTGGCTAACTCGATCGAATACAGTATCGAGTGCCAGTCGTGCCTCCCCTAGTTTGGGGCGTGACAAACTTGGTATCTGCGCAGGTCGTATCCCAGAGAGTCTACAAGCCGTGTCTAGTAGAGTCTTGCTTATGGTTTGTTGTGTACTACACTTATAATTAGGAGGCTATGACACATTTAGGAATGGTTACATTTCTTTCAATTAATAGATCGTGCTATAGAGCGAAGTTATAAGAACATATGAAATCTAAATTTTGCTTTGTGTTTCTTATCTAACAGGCTACCTACGCTCAGGAGATGGCACAACGAGAGATAGGTATGGATCCGGTGGAAGGCACCAGTCATTCCCCACCGGGTTAGAGGGATAGATTTCCTTTAGAGGCACATAATGAGTCTCCAGTACCCCTAGTTTCAGCTTCCCCAGCACTTGTTGGAGCCCAGGGAGATGTAGTACCCCTAGCCTCACTAGTTCCATTAGTACCTGAGGCAACTAGAGACACAGGACTTCCAGCACTTGTTGTCCCCTCATCAAAGACCAGGGAGCAGGGGATGAGGGAGGCAGTTCAATTGCTGACTAGGATGGTTTCTATTCATGAGCGACAACTAGAGTCGGGAGCAGATGCTCAGAGAGATCGGATAGGAAGCTCGACGGTATGAGAGTTTCTTCACTTGGCCCCTCCAGCATTTACAGGATCCAGTTCCACTGAGGATCCCCAGGACTTTATAGACCAAATGTATAGAGTATTAAGGGTGATGCATGCCTCCGTCATCGAGGCTGTAGAGTTGGCTTCTTTTCGACTACGTGATCTAGCCGTCCTATGGTATGAGGCATGGGGGAGATCTAGAGGACCTGATGCTCCGCCAACAGAGTGGGAGGACTTCTCTGAGGTTCTTTTAGCCCATTATTTGCCATGGGAGGTTCGAGAGGCCTATATTGACCAATTTCTTAGCCTGAAGCAGGGGGATATGAGTGTGAGGGATTATAGCCATAAGTTTAATTCTTTGGCGAGGTATGCACCAGATATTCTACGTACCATTGAGGGATAGAGTTCATCATCATGTGGATGGTTTGGGCGATCATCTGATTAGAGACTGTAGGGTAGCATCTCTATCGGATGATGTAGATATTTCCCGCATACAAGCTTTCATTCAGACTACAGAGGACCTTTCCCATCGGATTCGTGATACTCGCAGGGATAGGGAGCAGAGTAAGAGGGCTTGTACTACAGGGTCCTATAGGGAGCCACAGGGTGATTTCAGGCCCCCACTCTATCGATATCCACCTCGATCAGCAGGTAGTTTCCCACCACATATACAAGGCCAGCGGTTTGATCATTATATTCAGTCAGGACCGGGACAGAGCTCAGGCCAGCCTGAGGGCCGTCGACAGGAGCGTTCTGCACAAATGAGATAGCCTACTCCTCCATGTTCTCAATGCGGTAAGCTGCACACCGGCCAGTGTAGACAGGGTTCGAGTGCATGTTATCATTGCGGGCAGACAAGACATTTTATTAGCCAGTGCCCGGGGTTAGGCAGAGGTGCACCAACTCAGCCTTCAGGATCCACAACAGCCTCTTCGTCCTCATTCCGTGCTCCCCGACCAGGTCCACTGTCTACTTAGGGTCATGGTAGGGGGAGAGGTGGATGAGACACCTCAGGTTCTAGTGGTGGCCAGAACCGCTTTTATGCACTCACAGGCCGACAGGATTTAGAGGCATCCCCAGATGTTGTCACAGGTATATTGACAATACATTCTTATTCCATTTATGCATTAATAGATCCCGGCTCTACATTTTCATATATTACTCCATTTATTGCTGGTAAGCTTGACATGAGATCTGAGTTGTTGCCACAGTCAGTTGAGGTGTCTACGCCAGTTGGCGACTCTATTGTAGCTAATCATGTCTATCGAGTTGTATAGTGTTAATTAATGACCGTCCAACCTCTGTTGATTTAGTTGAACTAGTTATGCTAGACTTCGATGTCATTATGGGTATGGATTGGTTGGCAGGTTGTTATGCTAATATTGATTGTCGTGCAAAGTTAGACCGATTTCATTTTCCTAGTGAGCCTGTCCTTGAATGGAAAGGTAATGCAGCCACGCCCAAGGGTAAGTTTATTTCATACCTTAGGGCTCAGAAGTTTATTGCTAAAGGCTGTATATACCATCTGGTTCATGTCAGAGATATAGATAATGAGCCAGCGACTCTTCAATCGGTTCCTATTGTGAATGAGTTCCCGATGGTATTCCCTGATGAGCTTCCAGGAATTCCCCCCAAAAGGGAAATCGATTTCGCTATAGATTTGCTTCCTGATACGCAACCTATATCCATTCCTCCCTACAGAATAGCTCTTGCAGAGCTAAGGGAATTGAAGGAACAATTGAAGGACTTGCTCGATAAAGGTTTTATTAGGCCAAGTACATCCCTATGGGGTGCTCCAGTGCTTCCTTGCGGATGTGTATTGACTACAGGCAACTAAATAAAGTCACTATATAAGTATCCTCTTCCATGGATTGATGACTTGTTCGACCAGTTACAAGGTGCTAAATGCTTTTCGAATATCGACTTGCGATCCGGTTATCATCAGCTACGAGTCAGGGATATTGATATCCCAAAAACAACATTTAGGACGAGGTATGGCCATTTTGAATTTCTTGTCATGTCTTTCGGGCTTACAAATGCCCCAGCAGCCTTTATGGATCTTATGAACCGGGTATTCAAACCATTCTTGGATGAATTTGTGATTGTGTTTATTGATGACATCTTGATATATTCACGATCGGAAGCCGAGCATGCGAACCACTTGCGAGTTGTATTGAGGACTCTCCAGGACTACAGGTTATATGCTAAATTCTCTAAATGTGAATTTTGGCTAACTTCTGTAGCTTTTCTTGGTCATATTATTACCGGCGATGGTATCAAGGTTGATGGCCAAAAGATTGAAGTTGTGATGACTTGGCCGAGGCCCTTGAATCTGATAGAGGTTCGTAGCTTTTTAGGCTTGGCAGGGTATTACCGAAGGTTTGTGGAAGGATTTTCCTCTATCTTTGCATCGTTGATGAAACTGACACATAAGGGAGCTAAGTTTCAGTGGACTAAGGCATGTGAACAAAGTTTTCAGGAGCTAAAGAAAAGGCTTACGACGGCACCTGTCTTGACTCTTCCGGGTGGCATCAAGGGTTATGTTGTATATTGTGATGCCTCGAGAATTGGCCTAGGTTGTGTTCTTATGCAACATGGTAAGGTTATTGCGTACGCCTCCAGACAATTGCGGAAACATGAACAAAACTATCCTACACACGATCTTGAGTTAGCCGCAGTTGTCATCGCCCTAAAGATTTGGCGGCATTATCTATATGGGGTTCATATTTATGTTTTCACCGACCACCAGAGCCTTCAGTATTTATTTAAACAAAGGGAGCTGAACCTACGACAAAGAAGATGGCTGGAATTACTAAAGGACTATGATGTTGATAATTTATATCATCCCGGCAAAGCTAATATTGTTGATGATACCCTTAGCCGGAAGTCGATGGGCAGTCTAAGACATGTTGAAGTTGATAAGGTCAAGATGGCCAAATATCTATGCCAGATAGCTAATTTGCAGGAGCGTTTGGTAGATGCAGAGGGTGGACGAATTCTCGTTCAGAATACGACAAAATCTTCTTTTGTTACTGAAGTGAAAGAGCGATAACACAAGGATCCCGAGCTTATAAAACTGAGGGAAAGTATTCCACAGCAGCAACAAACTTTATTTGAGCTAACTGGAGATGGAGTCCCTAGATACCAGGGCCGCTTATGTGTACCGACAGTTGGAGAGCTCCACGCCAAGATTCTTTTGGAGGCCCATTATTCTAGATATGCAGTTCACCCCGGAGAGACAAAGATGTATCGGGACCTTCGACAGATCTATTGGTGGAATGGAATGAAAAAAGATATTGTGGAGATGGTAGCCCAATATCCCAACTGCCAGCAAGTGAAAGCCGAACATCAGAGGCTTAACTCGGTATATTGAACTTCCATTATGGAAATGGGACATGATAAATATGGACTTCATCACTGGTTTGCCTCACACTCCACGTAGGTATGATTCTATTTGGGTAATTATTGATAGGCTCACAAAATCTACTCATTTCCTACCAGTCAGGACGACATATTCAGTCGAGGATTATGCCAAGCTTACATTCGGGAGATTGTTTGCCTTCACGGGGTACCATTATCTATTATCTCTAATCGAGGGGCTCAATTTACAACATATTTTTGGAAATCTTTTCAGAAGGGTCTAGGCATGCAGGTAAATCTTATCATAGCTTTTCATCCGCAAACTAATGGACAGGCAGAGTATACTATTCAGACAGTTGAGGATATGTTACGTGCCTGCATGTTAGATTTTAAAGGAAGTTGGGATGATCATCTACCTCTTATTGAGTTCGCTTATAATAATAGGTTCCAAGCTAGTATTTAGATAGCTCCTTACGAAGCACTATACGGGCGGAAGTGTAGGTCGCCGATCGGTTGGTTCGAGGTCAAGGAAGTAGAGTTGCTAGGTCCTAATTTAATCCAGCAAGCAATGGAAAAGGTAAAACTTATTAGAGACCGGTTGCGTATAGCACAAAGTTGGCAGAAGTCTTATGCAGATGTTTGACGATGAGACTTGGAGTTTGATGTAGAAGATTGGGTTTTCCTGAAAGTATCGCCTATGAAGGGCATCATGCGATTTGGAAATAAGGGGAAGCTCAACCCCAGGTATGTTGGACCGTATAAGATTATTTGTAGGATTGGTAGGGTGGCGTACGAGCTTGATTTGCCTTCAGAATTGGAAGCAGTCCATCCTGTGTTTCATGTATCTATGTTGCGGAAGTGCAATGGAGATCCTTCACGTATTATGCCCATTGAGCGTATTCACATTGCTGAAGACTTATCTTATGTATAGGTACCAGTAGCTATTTTAGATCGGCAGGTAAGAAAGCTTCGAACTAAAGAAGTGGCTTCTGTGAAAGTGTTATGGCGAAATAACAACATTGAGGAGATGACATGGGAAGCTGAGGAGGAAATGAGGAAGAAGTACCCCCACCTATTTACGACTTAAGGTGAGTCGCATTTAAATAATTGGCAATTATTTCTTTACAACAACTTAAATGGATTTTAAATGACTTGAAAGTGCAATTTAAATTTCTTATTGCGAGATAGCTATACGAAGCCTAGTAGTTGGAATCTTCAGAATTTGATTTATGCTTTGCAAATGTAACAAATATAGCCTCACAAATAACGTATTAGCGGAAAAAAAATGAAACCAAGGAATTGACTTGAACCATTCGCGGATGAATGTTCGTAAGGGGGGGGAGACTGTGAGACCCATGTGTTTTTTTCCTCTTCTCTTACGTAATATACGTAACGTGGAGTGGTTATATTAGGTATATACGATTGGTTATAGCACATTGGGAGAATAAGACTGAAAATGTGTGGTAACATCAAGGAACTAAACTAAAGCTTTAGGTCAAAGGAATTCCTTAAACAAAGGTTCGTGGTTAAAGAAATGGCTCGGGTAGCACCCCGTGCGTTCGGAAGGTTTATGTTAACTTGCACCTGTGGGATAAGACTAAGAGTGTCTAATATGCTAAGAATATTGTGTTATGAGGTATTATAATATCACACGGGTCACATGTTAATTTTTGGAGTCAAGCAAATTGCGAAATAAAGGTCGGCAAAAGTTATCGTAAATTTCTCTAATAAATTTTCTAAACTTTGGTTCAAATGTATCAGATCATTTCTCCCAATATATAAAGAGTTAGGGGACCCACAACCTACCAAATCGAAGGTCTACGAGTCTAGTTTGCAACCAAAAAAACCTCACATCAAGCCGACATTGGACTAAAAAATTTATGACTGTTTTACCACTGACTGTCATGGCTGAAATCGGGTCGCGAACCGGGTCGGGTCAAATAAGTGGTATAAATTGGCAAATTTGACTTTTAAGACCCCAAAACATTTCATTTCAGTCCTAAAACAGTAACAAAGCTGAAGAGAAGGTTCCATGGTGTTCTTGAGTGATTAAGGTACGTTTTTAACGATTTCTATCGTTAAAGTTTGTCCCGTGCCTAGAAACGCAATCTCTACACTTTACAATCGTTTCCCCCTTCTATTAGCTGTATTTGGAGCTATTTTTTGAAGATAGGAATTTTTTTTTCTTGCTGGTTATTCAAGCTTTATACTTGGTTTGCCAAGGTAATCATCTTGGGACTCTTTTATGATCATTTTTACAAAGTTCCACGGACGTTTCGTCAAGTTAGGATCATATGGCAAATCTGCCAATTTAAACTCAATTATGAACTGTTTATAGGTGTGTATAAGCTGCATATATATAATGTTTGCGAAGCTTAGAACGTAAGGAACAACTTTCATGAAGGAACTACAGGCATTCGAACGTTCGTTGGAAAGGTATGTTAAGGCTAAGCTCCATCCTTCCTTTTAGCACAAATTCTGGAAAATTCCTAAGACGTCAAATGTGATATTTTACTATTCTATTGCTAGAAAGACCTTATGTGAAAGGCATTAGGGAAAGAATAGATCTGTAATAGATCTAAAGAGATTAGAAAAACCTCAAAAGCTAGGGCTTTCAGAGGAACCCAAACAATGAGAAAGGCTTGGATCTAAGCAAGAGGAGTAGAGGCCAGGCTCGAAACAGGCATGGCTCGCTGGAGCAGGCCAGAGATGGCCGTGGAACTTGAATCAACAGAGGTCTGGACCCAACTCTTCGTGGTCGAGTCATGAAGCTCTAGTTACCAAACGCGAGGAGCCATAGGTGGCTTGGTGGGTGGTGAAACCACCATGGATTCAGGTCAGAAGGTGGCCGAAAAAGATGAAGGGAACTCATCGAGAGGAGGTGAAAGGGGGAAGGTTCTAGAGAGAACCAGAGGTAGAGAGATAGAGACAAGTGAGGAAATGAAGGGTATTGGGGGGGGGGATTCATTTGGAATTAAAATGGTCAGAACGAGTGAGGGCCGTTGATCTTTTAGATCAACGACCAGGATTTAATAAGGTTTTGGGTCGGGTAGGGGTAATTGGGGACTGGGTCGGGTTTAATTGAAATTGGGCCGGAAATTGGGGTCCAATTTGGGTCAGATTTTAGGCTAAAATTGAAACGAATTGGGCTATTATTTAAATATTTAATTTTTCCTTTTTAAAAATATAAAAAATAGTAAATTAATTTCTGGGAGTAAATTAAAGGTACTAAAATGATTAATAACATATAATGATGAAAATAAAAAATACTGGAGTTAATTGTATAATTATAAACACAATTAAATCTCGAAATAGGCTAATATTGCAATTATATGCAATTTTAGCTTAAAAAATACTAAATAAAATTTGTAAAAATATGCAAAAATTATGTTAGCTACATTTTGGTATAAATATGCGAATCTAATAAGTGAATTGCCAAAATGACAATTTTGAAAATAATTATTGGGCATTTTCTTGCTAAAATAAGGCAATAAATTGATTAAAAAAATCTTAAAAAATAAGAGAAAAATATTGAAACCTTGGGACATACTTATATATGCATATACATGCTATTTTGACAGTATTTTGCATATTGAAAATATACAGGGAAAAATTGGGTATCAATACGTGCACTATGTGTTTAAATATTGCAATACTTTTATGACCCTCACTGACTTGGTTACCTTTTGTTTTTATTTTTTGTTTTTATTATTCCCCTCCCCAAAGGTTAGTTCGTGCATTCTGGCATCGTCATCTTATTTCACAAGATCCAGGGGCCCTACACCCACTCATTCTCTTAGTCCTATCAATGGAAAGAACAAAGGCAAAATGGAAGATTTGAATAACATCAGGAAGGAAAATCCAATTGAACGGGTTGAGGCCACTAACGACCATGGTATCCCGGTTCCTAACGAGGATGTGTCACAACTTGAGCAGAAGCTATTGAAATTTCAAGAAGAGCTCAATCAGGTTCGAAATCTGGCAAGCCCGTCATTTTCCCTCAGCACCTAGATATCAACTTTCCAACACTCAAAACCCTACACCTCCTCAAAATATCCCAAAACAACAGAATCATCCCGCTCCTCACCATCACGTTGCTCCAGCAAAGAATCAATGCAACACATGCCATACCCCAAATAACACTCCGCTACTCATCCTAGAACCCTAAAACTCCACAAATGACCATTTCCACACCCACACACCAGGCCACCATAACGCCCCTATCTACCTAGAGACCATGCCACACTCCACCCATCCTATCTCAAGCACACCTGAGTTTGATGAAAAGGATCTGCTTATCAGGAACCTGGCTGAGGAACTTAAGAAATTGACCAGCCGGATTCAAGGCGTTGAGGGAAGCAAAGGAATGAAGGGCTGAACTATGAGGATCTTTGCATACAGCCTGATGTCGAACTTCCCGAGGGGTACAAACCTCCTAAGTTCGAAATGTTTGACAGTACGGGTGATCCAAGGGTCCATCTGAGGACATACTGCAACAAGTTGGTTGGAGTAGGGAAAGATGAGAGAATCTGTATGAAGCTATTCATGAGGAGTTTGAAAGGAGATGCATTATCTTGGTACATCAGCCAAGATCCCAAGAAGTGGTCAAGCTGGGTAGGCATGTCGTCTGACTTTATGGATAGATTCAGGTTTAATACAGAGAATGCGCCAGACGTGTTCTATATTCAGAATTTGAAGCCCGCGGAGAAGTTTCGCGAGTATGCTACTCGCTGGAGGTCCGAAGCTACTAAGGTCAGACCTGCCTTAGAAGAGGAGCAAATGAACAAGTTCTTTATCCGGGCTCAGGACCCACAGTACTATGAATGGCTGATGATGATTGAGAACCACAAGTTCTCTGACATTATCAAACTGGGTGAAAGAATTGAAGAAGGTATCAAAAACGATATGGTTACAAACTTCGAGGCCTTGCAAGCTACAAATAAGGCCTTACAGTCCGGTAGTGTGTCCAAGAAGAGGGACGTAGGGGCCGTGATGGTTGCAAAAAGGACCAAGTATCCCCTCAAATACCAAACTTACCCAACACCTCCACTCATATATCTGCCAACTCCAAATTACCAAGCACCCTCACCTCTATACCAAGCTCCGCCACCAACTTATCAATCACCTCCACCTCCTACATATCAACCTACTTCACCCAAATACTCCCAACCCGCTCATGTCTACCAAACCTATAATGCTCAACCATCCACTATCAATCACCTCCTGCACGCCAGAACTTCCCTAGACCTCGACCAAATTTTGGTCGTAGACCTCCGAAACAATATACAGCCATCGCTGAACCCATCGACCAGTTGTATGAGAGACTCAAAGCTGCTGGTTATGTCACCCCCATCCTTGCTGCAACCTCTGAGAACCCTTCCAGTGGGATAACCCAAAATAAACCTGTGCATACCACTCCGACATGAAAGGGCACACCATCGATGAGTGCCGCTCCTTGAAAGACAAGATACAGTATTTGATTGATAACAAGATCATTGTGGCACAAGAACCCGCTCCAAACGTCCGCAACAATCCTCTACCAGACCATAATGGTGGAGGTCTCCACATGATTGAAATAGAAGATGACTGGGATCCTGAAGGGTCAATTGGGTTGATCGCAGAAGGTGATGACCCAAAGAAACCAACAATTGCTCTCAATCCAATCATAGTCCAGATTTAACTGTCTGAGGACGCTGAGATGAATATGTCTGTACCACTTGAGTTTGAAGCAACATCATCCTCAAAGACACCAGCACCAATTGAGATTGAATTTGTGTCTCCGGAAAATACACTCGCACCATTTGAGGTTGCAGTCTTTCCACCCAAGGCACATGTACCATTCGGGGTGAGTATAGCCACGTCGATCCTAGTGGCGATGTCAACCATGAAACCATTCCATACAAATGTTGTAACCTGGGACTATACTGCCGAGGCAAGAAGGAAAGGCAAGGTCGGGTTTGAAGAAACTGTCACTGCACAGGGTATGACAAGAACTGGTAGAGTCTATACCCCTGAACACCTACATAAATCAAGTAAGCAGGTCTCCAGTCGGCCGCCCCTCATTGAGACATGTCCGGATGACCTTTGGAGGAAGATATAGGCCAAGGAATATTCGGTCGTCGACCAGTTAAACAAGATGCCAGCACAAATATCTATTCTCTCTTTGCTGCAAAATTCTGAGGCGCACAATAACGGTCTGTTAAAGGTGCTAAGTGAAGCATACGTACCAAGTAGCATCACTGGCAGGGAAAAGGCTAACATGGTAAGGACAAGTGTTGGAGATCCATAATATCACCTTTCATGAGGACGAGCTACCGCCCGAAGGTTTGGGGCACAACAAAGCACTGCACATCACCGTGCAATGCGAAGATTATTTCATCACTAGAATCCTGATCGATGGAGGTTCCAGTCTTAACATTTGTCCATTGGTGACACTCAAGAAGTTGGGTAAAGGGCTGCATGAGATAAAAGACGGAGCAATCAATATGAAAGCCTTCGATGGTTCTTAGAGGTCCACCATTGGTGAGATTATTCTATTCTTGCAGATGGGACCAACATGGTTCGAAGTCAATTTCTAGTGATAGATGTGCCATCATCTTACAATTTGCTGCTGGGACAGCCATGGATTCATGCTGCTGGGGCCGTAGCATCAACACTGTATCAAGTAGTAAAGTTCGAATGGAATCACTAGGAGGTGATCATTCACAGCGACGGTAGCAACCCTATATACATTCGCCAGACCATTCCAACAATCGAGGGAAGAAGGAAACTAGGTGGAGAAACTTACCACCACATTGAACGGGTCAATGCTATTGACAAAGACAAACGGTGGGATAGCAAAATCGAGAGTATACTGAATTGGAGTGGGTACGAACCTGGCAAAGGGCTCAGCAAGAACCTCCAAGGAATCTCTAAGCCCATAAAACTCAAGAAACATGGCACTACCTTCGGTTTGGGATATGATTACACCTGGAAAGAATTTAATAACTGGTCGCCACCATGGCGCGGTCCTTACTATCCATTAGAGCAGCTAATACCGCATCTGGAACATACTTTCCAACACACTGACATTATTGATGGGTCAGATGAAGAAGAATCGCTTGCAGCAGTGAAGAACTTGTTCCAAGAAGACAGTGATATGGACTGTTGTGTTATTCTCGAGGAGGAGAGGGAGGAAGGCCCTTCCATACAGGCTATGAGTAGAGGGGCACATCTCAATAATTGGACCATCAGGCCAACCAGAGCCCGACGAGCCTCGGGGTAGCAAGGCTAAAACAAGTATCATTCACTGTTTTTATTTACTAAATAATTTTCTTTTCGCATTTTCAATTCTCGCAATAAGATCTTCGATGTCAAAAACAGTTATTCAATTTATCAAAAGCATTTTTGATTTTTTCTTATGATTTAATATTTATTGCTATCTCTCCTTACTTTACCAATACAGTATTACTATTACTTGTCTTGATGAACCAACGATTGTGACATGCAATGAGACAACGCAATAAACAGACATTGATTCAAAGGAAGATGACATACTTGACGAGATTGTCAAAGAAGTTGAGAACTTTGAGAACATGCCTAAGTCCAACCTGGACGAGATCAAAATTGTCAACCTGGGAGATGTAGAAAACATCAAGGAAACACGAATCAGCGTTCACCTATCACCATCAGAAAAGAAAGAATATAATTTCTAAAAGAATATAAGGACATATTCGCTTGGTCGTATGATGACATGACTGGTCTGAGTACATCTATTGTGGCTCACAAACTACCAACCGATCCAATGTGTCCGCCGGTAAAGCAAAAGCTCAGAAAGTTCAAGCCTGATATGAGTTTGAAAATCAAGGAAGAAGTCAATAAGTAGATCAAAGCTAAGGTTCTCAGGGTAGTAGAATACCCGACATGGTCAGCCAACATCGTGCCAGTGACAAAGAAGGATGGGAAGGTCAGAGTCTGTGTCAACTACCGGGATCTCAACCGGGCCAGTCCAAATGACGACTTCCCTTTGCCAAATATACACATTCTGGTCGACAATTGCGCCAAGCATGAGTTATAGTCATTCGTAGATTGCTTCGCTGATTATCATCAGATCTGGATGGATGAGGAAGATGCTGAGAAAACGGCTTTTATTATGCCGTGGGGAATGTACTGTTACAAAATGATGTCATTCGGCCTGAAGAATGCAGGGGCCACCTATATGAGGGCCATGACTACCATCTTGCATGTATGATACACAAGGGGATAGAGTTATATGTGGATGATGTTATTATCAAATCCAAGAAGGCCACTGACCACATGGAAGACCTGAGGAAGTTCTTCAATAGATTGCGGAGATACAACTTGAAACTAAACCCCGCAAAGTGCACATTTGGGGTTCTCGCTGGGAAATTGCTTAGGTTTATCATAAGCCGCATAGAAATAGAACTGGATCCATCAAAAGTCAAAGCCATTCAAGAACTACCACCGTTAAAGAACAAGAAGGATGTGATGAGTTTCCTGGGAAGGCTTAACTATATCAGCCAATTCATAGCACAATCTACAGTTATATGTGAGCCAATCCTTAAGATGTTGAAGAAAGACGCTGCTACCAAATGGACCGATGACTGCCAAAGGGCCTTCGACAGAATCAAGGAGTACCTATCAACACCACCAGTCTTAGTCCCGCCCGAGCCAGGTAGACCCTTACTACTCTACCTTGCAGTGGCAGATGGAGCTTTCGGTTGCGTTTTGGGACAGCATGATGAAACGGGGAGGAAGGAGCAGGCCATTTATTATCTCAGTAATAAGTTCACCCCGTACGAGGCCCGATATTCTCTGTTAGAATGCACTTGTTGTGCCTTGACTTGGGTAGCTCAGAAGTTGAGACATTACTTCTGTGCCTATACTACATAGCTCATATTGAGGATGGATCCTTTGAAGTACATCTTTCAAAAGCCTGTGCCCACCAGCAAGCTAGCCAAGTGGCAGATCTTGTTGAGTGAGTTCAACATTATTTACGTAACTCAGAAAGTGGTCAAGGGAAAGGCACTGGCAGACCACCTTGCTGAAAACCCCGTGGATGGAGAATACGAACCCCTGAAAACATAGTTTCCTGATAAAGAGGTATCATTCATCGGAGAAGACATTGCAGAATCTTATGAAGGTTGGAGAATGTTCTTCAATGGAGCAGCAAACTTCAAAGGAGTTGGCATAGGAGCAGTCCTAATATCGGAAACCGGGTAGCATTACCCGGTGTCTACCAAACTCAGGTTCCCGTGCACCAACAATATGGCCGAGTACAAAGCCTGCATTTTAGGACTTAAAATGGCCATTGACATGAACGTTCAAGAGCTGCTAGTGATTGGAGATTTAGACCTACTTATACATTAGGTACGAGAAGAATAGGCAACCAAGAACTCCAAGATACTCCCGTATCTGCATCATGTACATGAATTAAGGAAAAGGTTCACAAAGACGGAATTCCAGCATGTTCCTAGAGTCCAGAATGAGTTCGCTGATGCATTGGCTACCCTATCATCAATGATACAATATCCAGACAAGAATTTCATTGATCTCATTCCTATGAAAATCCATAATCATCCAGCTTACTCTTCCTATGTCGAAGAGGAAGCAGATGGAAAGCCTTGATTTCATGATATCAAGGAATGTTTGGCAAAATGAGGGTACCCAGAGCTTGCAAATCCTACTCAGAAATGCACACTTCGGAGATTGTTCAACAACTTCTTTCACAGCAGAGGAATCTTGTATTGGAGGACTCCTGATTTGGGACTATTAAGGTGTGTTAACGCAAAGGAAGCATCCAAGCTACTAGAGGAAATTCATGCTGGGACCTACGGTCCACATATGAACGGTTGTCTTAGCAAAGAAGATACTTCGAGCTGGTTACTTTTGGATGACTATAGAAACAGATCACATCCAGTATATCCGGAAATGCCATCATTGTTAGATTCATGCAGACATGATAAAGGTACCTCCGAGCGAGCTCAACACAACAAGCTTACCATGGCTGTTCGCCGCTTGGGGAATGGATGTTATTGGACCAATTAAGCCAACTGCTTCCAACGAACATAGTTTTATCTTAGTAGCCATCGACTATTTCACCAAATGGGTCGAAGTAGCATCCTACAGAGCAGTGACTAAGAAAGTCGTGGCAGACTTTGTCCGCGACCGCATTGTTTGTCGATTTGGGATTCCATAGTCAATCATTACTGATAATGGCTCCAACCTCAACAGCGACTTAATGAAAGCTATGTGTGAAACCTTCAAGACCAAACACATTAATTCCACAGCCTACAAGCCTCAGATGAATGGAGTTGTAGAAGCCGCCAATAAGAATATCAAGAAGATACTGAGGAAAATGATAGAAAGGCATAAACAGTGGCACGAGAAGTTATCATTTGCTCTATTGGGGTATCACACCACAGTCCGCACATCAACTGGGGAAACCCCCTATATGCTGGTTTATGGTACAGAGGTTGTCATTCCCGTTAAAGTAGAAATTCCTTCCCTAAGGATCATATAGGAAGCTGAGCTCGACGACGCATAGTGGGTGAAAAGTCGTTATGAGCAATTAGCTCTTATATACGGAAAGAGAATGAATGCAGTTTTCCATGGTCAACTCTATCAGAACAGAATGTCCAGAGCCTTCGACAAAAGAGTCAAGCCAAGACAGTTCACACGGGACAGCTGGTGTTAAAGAAAACTTTTCCGCATCAAGATGAAGCCAAAGGGAAGTTCTCTCCCAACTGCCAAGGTCCATACATGGTACACCAAATTTTGACAAGAGGAGCCCTCATACTTGCAGAAATGGACAGAGAAGTCTAGCCAAAGCCGATCAATTCGGATGCAGTCAAGCACTACTATGTGTAATTTTTATGCTTTTGTTATATGATGAAAATTGAACTACGCCTGACCTGATTCCCGTTTAAAAGGGGATACATAGGCAGCCCTATGGGTTCAGTCACAATTCAATAAAATTTTCATTTCCCCCCGCAATTGGAAACTGGGGCAGAATTTGAGGAGGACCCTCAAATTCCGAAGTAATTTCAGCCAATCATCGCAAACAACAGTTAGAAACATCAACCCATTAAACTGGGGCAGAATTTTGAGGAGGACCCTCAAAATTCCGTAGCAAGAAAGGTTGCAATGTCCTGAACCACATCACAGTTGTCGATTCATCTAAAAGTTGTTTCTTAATTATATACTTATATCGTATTTTTACAAAAATCATGCATGTTTATTACTGAACTCACCTTGTTTAGCAACACTACCCCAATGATACATACAGTCTCACTAGATCAAAGTTAAGCGGGACAAGAAGAGCCAGCGGGGATACGAACTAACCTCCCCCTTTACAAAACTCACAATTTTTCTTTGGATGCAGGCACTTGAGTTGCAAAATCATCAAATATACTGTACGCTCACTCACAAAGTTCAGGAATACAACTCTCTGAACCATTGCACTTGCTCGCAACTGCTAGCCGCACACAACAGTGTCCCCCGCAAGCACAATATCCCCAGCAATCATGATAGTGCAATTCGCTATCAGCTAAGAAAACTCTATTGTCGTTTGCCCTTTTTACTTCCTGCATAAGGCTACCATTCTCCTTTCCGAGACTAAGTACTATATCCATTTGCATTTCCTGCATTGCATAAGGCTACCATTCTGCCTTCCGAGACTAAGCACTGTCTCTATCTGCATTTCCTGCATTGCAGAAGGTTACCATTCTGCCTTCCGGGACTAAACATTGTCTCCATCTGCATTTTCTACATTGCATAAGGCTACCATTCTGCCTTCCGAGACTAAGCACTGTCTCCATCTGCATTTCCTACATTGCATAAGGCTACCATTCTGCCTTCCGAGGTTAAACTCTACCTCCATCTGCATGGCTGAAAGATCGCCACCTTACTTACATTTGCATTGGCTGAAAGATCACCACCTTATTTACATTTGCATGGCTGAAAGATCGCCACCTCTACTTACATTTGCATGGCTGAAAAATCGCCACCTTATTTACATTTGCATGGCTGAAAGATCGCCACCTCTTACATTTGCATTGGCTGAAAGATCGCCACCTTATTTACATTTGCATTGCTGAAAGACCGCCACCTCTACATTTGCATGGCTAAAATATCGCCACCCATTGCATCTCATCGGCTGAAAGATCGCCACCTACTGCATCTCATGGGCTGAAAGATCGCCAAATCATCCGAAGGCGTCATTGTTCGGAGGCACCATTTTCATATCCCGCGAACACCATATCATGGCCTGAGGACCCCTTTTCAATCTTTTGCATATCATTATTCAAAGGCATCATGGTTCGGAGACATCATTCTCATAGCCCCAGAGCGTCATTTCATGGCCTGCGAATCCTTTATTATATGCTTCATGGCCCAGGACATCATGGTCTGAGGACGTCATCCTAACCGTCCAAAGACAACATTCATGGTCCGACAAGAACTTGCATCATGTTTAAATTTACACACAATATATGCTTGTATTGCTTATTTGCAGGTAAACCAGTGAGCAACGACTATCTCAGCAAGAGCAATCTCGCTCCAGTTCCCGTACCCCTATTAGACCTTAACCATTCATCCCGATCTTAATATTGCATCTGTTCTTGAAAGTCTCCTCGAACCCTTTCGTTTGGTCAAAATTGGCCATCATATCTTTACCCGACAACTCTTTCATCCTTCTCGGGTAAAGAGGGACAGCTGTTTATACCCAATTTTTCCCTGTATATTTTCAATATGCAAAATACTCTCAAAAAAGCATGTATATGCATATATAAGTATGTCCCAAGGTTTCAATATTTTTCTCTTATTTTTTAAGATTTTTTTAATCAATTTATTGCCTTATTTTAGCAAGAAAAGGCCCAATAGTTATTCCCAAAATTATTATTTTGGCAATTCACTTATCAGATTCACATATTTATACCAAAATATATCTAACATAATTTTTGCATATTTTTACAAATTATATTTAGTATTTTTAAGCTAAAATTGCATATAATTGCAATATTAGCCTATTTCAAGATTTAATTGTGTTTATAATTATAAAATTGACTCCAGTATTTTTTATTTTCATCATTATATGTTATTAATCATATTAGTATCTTTAATTTATTCCCAGAAATTCATTTACTATTTTTATATTTTTAAAAGGGAAAAATTGGATATTTAAATAATAGCCCAATTCGTTTCAATTTTAGCCTAAAATCTGACCCCAAATTGGACCCCAATTTCTGGCCCAATTTTAATTAAACCCGACCCAGGCCCCAATTACCCCTACCGACCCAAAACCTTATTAAATCCTGGCCGTTGATCTAAAAGATCAACGACACTCACTCGTTCTCACCATTTTAATTCCAAACGACCCCCCCCCCCAATACCCCTCATTTATTCACTCATCTCTATCTCTCTACCTCTGGTTCTCTCTAGAACCATCCCCCTTTCACCTCCCTTCCGATGAGTTCCCTTTATCTTTTCCGGCCACCTTCTGACCTGAATCTATGGTGGTTTCACCACCCACCAAGCCACTTATGGCTCCTCGCGTTTGGTTACTCGAGCTTCATGACTCGACCACGAAGAGTTGGGTCCAGACCTCTGTTGATTCAAGTTCCACGTCCATCTCCGGCCTGCTCCGGCAAGCCATGCTTGTTTCGAGCCTGGCCTCGACTCCTCTTGCTTAGATCCAAGCCTTTCTCATCGTTTGGGTTCCTCTGAAAGCCCTAGCTTTTGAGGTTTTTCTAATCTCTTTAGATCTATTCCAGATCTATGCTTTCCCTAAAGTTTTTAAATGATTTCCTTTCGGAAAAAAACTATGCTTTCAAAACCATTTCTTTTTTTTCGATCTAGGGTTTTCTAAGCTATTTAGATGTTTCTCCGATTTTCTCTTTCTTTTGTGTGTTTCTTTTACTGTATTTTTTTCTTTATTGTGTTCTTGTGTGTTTCTTATTAAGTTTCCTCTACTGTGTTCTGATTAGTTTTCTTTTACTATACTGTGTATTAGTTTCTTCTACTATGTTTTCTTTGAGCGCTTCTACTGTGTTTCTCATGTTACTCTCCTACCATGTTTCTCATAAGTTTCTGTTGCTGAAAGAACATGTTAAAGGTTTCAGTTCTTTTCTGAGACCTCTGAACCTGTTTCGACTTAATTACTTGCCCTCTCATCTCCGCACTTGACTGATGGTAGAAACCCTAGAATTTGGGGGGGGGTTTCTAAGTTTGAAAACCATTGGCTATGTGATTTGATTGAACTGGTTTTATCTCAAAGAAACCCTAACTCTTTTAGACCTATTTCGAGTCTCTGAACTGAATTTTGAAGTCCTTGTTTTTTATATGATTCTGACTTTTTCTAAACTCTTCTAAGGTCTTTTACACTGGATTTTTGTATGCTACTAGATGCTACTTCTCTTCTACATTGCTAACCTATGTGACAGCCATGCTCCTACAGTCTATTATCTACTGATTTTGCAATGACACGACATTTTCTTTCAGCTTAACATGTTTGTATGCTCTTTATATGTGCTGGACTTCCCCTCTAAAATGACTTTCATGTCTTGATTAGTTTCAGACTTCCTTCTGTATAGGTTTGATTGATTTCTTTCCTTATTTGCTGATTTTCCTATGACTCGATTTAAGTTACTTGACTTTCCTTAACTTTTCTGACTCGGTTCATTCATGGACCATTGGTTACAAAATCTTTGATCCTTGATTTACTAGCTACTAATTGATTTTTCTTACCTTATTTATGTAACCGTGTATTTCAAAATTCTGCCCTTAAGTAACTTCTTATGTATTTACCCCTAATTGCATGCTTTGCACAAGATGTTTATTTGATTTCTTCCCTTAAATAGTTTTCTCGTTTGAATCTGAGTTCCTTAATTAAAGGAAGTCTTGTGTGATTGATTCTTAATTGATATTCAGTTCCTTAACTGTTTTCTTACCTTATTTCTGCCTGTTCTTCACATTATAAATACACGACTCTTTCATTGACACAAGAGGACTCATTCATAGTCTTTCTGAACTCACACTTATACGCAATAATATTCTCTCTTCTTGTCTGCATTGTGGCCTGTTTACAAGACCTACTGCTTTTCTCTATTTGTTTCTTTGAAACTGGTATGTCTTGATTTAAGCTTTAGAACCACAAAAATGTGTTTATTTCGCTTTTGTATCCATGTCTACTTACTGTTTATGTATAGTTCAACACTTAAATTAGTATGCTGATTTCTTTCTGCCCGTTTCTATTATGAATCATAAACCCCTGCCCCCTATGTGTTTGAGCTACAGTTTAAGGCATGGCAATATGCAAATTATTGTCCATGAATTAAATTTGATCCCTTGGGATCCTAGCCCCTAAATAGTGTGTTCTAACAGGCTTATGGGTGTGCTAGCATTCTCCATTACTGGGTATGCCCACAACCTGCCCTTGCCTCTTTACACTCTCCACATTCCCCTAAACTCCTATGTGTACTTATTTGTAACTGTTTCCCTTCCCCTTTCCCCCTCTCAGAATTTTGTTCCTGCACTTGCACTCTCTCTTAGTCTTTAAGTTCTGTCCCCCCTTGTGAGCCTTGCTTTGGGACCTTGAGTTCCCTCTGAACTTGGACACTTGAGGGTTGGCCTTCCCATACTGCACTTGTCTTAATCTGGTAATACGTTTGGGTGTGAGCACTGCCCGGAGTTCATTTGAGACTCTTAGGGAACTCTGACACGCTCAAATGGGAGAAAGGCTTTGGATCATGAACCTCTTGGAGTTGGTTTACCTCATATTTCAGACATGAAGTCTGAATCAGACTCTCCTTGGTTGTACTTTTATTTTCTAATGTATTCTTTTACTTTATTCTGGGCTAAAATAATTTTGTAATAAACATTTGGGGTTGATTAGTGAAAAGGGCAGGTAATTATGTACGCAAAAAAGGGTAGATACCATGTCTATAGGAATTCTGAATTCTGCATTCTCACATAGATACCATGTCTATAGGAATTTTGAATTCTGCATAGATACCACGTCTATAGATTTTCGAATTCTGCACATTCAAATACATATAGAAGCATGTCTATAGGGAATTATGAATGCCCATTTTCATATAGAAATCATGATCATAGGTCTGCTACTCTCGTCTAGAAATCATGCCTATAAGTCAATCTGAATTCTGCATATGCATTTAAAAAATATGCCTATAGGTCTTTCTGAATCCCGCATATCCATTTTTCTCATATAGAAATCATGTTCATAGGTCTTAAACAAATTTCTGCACCTAGATACCATGCTCATAGGACTTAAACATTCAATTGCACTTAGGTATGATGTCTTAAATAGAACTCAGCATCTAGATATCATGTTCATAGGTTTAAGACGAGTTTTCTGCATTTTTATACTATGTCTACAAGGTTTTAAAATCACTAACGCTTAGAAAGCATGCCTATAGGGGTTTCTAATTGAATCTGATTCGCCTCACTTAATGTTAGATATAAAATCAGTGACAATAGATACTATCAGTTGCAAAGCTTATAATCAATTTGTTTGATTTATGCCTTTCTTTTAATAATCTGAGTCTCTCATTTGGCCAGTTTAACGAGTACGCATATAGGGTTTCAAATAATTCATTTCAAGTTTTACTGTCTTTTGAATCATGCCTATAGGATATTTGTCCTAACACTTAGGCAAGCCTTAGGGTGATAACTGTAAACTGAATCTGTTCTATTAACTACAACCAGCAGGCAGGCTTGATTCGGGATTCTCATATGAAATATGTAATGAATCAGTCTGCCTCAACCTCTAAGTTCTTTTGCATTCAATTTTTAATCAGACCCTAAAATAGTACGTGCAAGACATGCTAAATTACGTGTTTCTTTGACTAAAAGAGGTCTATCTGAGCCCTTTTTACCTGTTATGTGCTTTCCCCCAATTTGTTATATATGTTTTTGCATGTCGCCTTAGAATTTTGCCTTTGAAACTACAAATAAGCCGATATCCCTTCCTTTAGGATTAGTAGTCCTAAATGCCTCTGGGACTGATAAGATTGGGGCGGGTAATAGCATGCAATGAGTAAACGAAACCATTCCTCGCTTTAATACCTTAATGGGGTGGGAAGGGTAGAAATGGACTTGATGACCACGCGATAATGCCACGCGTAACCCCTCATTGAGGAGTGATTACCGGGCATTGTGTGCGGTGATCCATATTAGTAATAAACCTAGGACCCCCTTTCCTTTATTTCTTATCTCTTTTAAAGAATTTCAAACTCTTTTTTTAAGAAAAATCAGCTTTTCTTTTAGTTCTTTTCAACTTTATTTGTTTGTAAACCCTTATGTGAAAATCCCCTCTTATTTGAAGCTTTGTTTGTTTACGTGTTATTTGCACTTAAGTTCACAACAATAGTCTGGCCGGGAACCACACTAGTGGATTCTGAGGGGTGCCTAACACCTTCCCCTTGGGATAATTTCAAGATCTTACCCTATCTCTGGTTACTCAAATCAAACTCTCTTGGTGTACTAATTCACCCTAATCATTAGATTGCGACTCTTCAAATTTAAACCCAATTCCCAAAAGGGAATGAGTTGTCCTCCCAAATGTCATAAACCCGATTTCGCTCGAGAAAAAGGGGGCGCGACAACGGGAATGTAAAGCGTGTCCTAATTTGGGAACCTCGTTGTGCCTGAGGTAGGCCTAGCGACAAATTGATTTGGATAACTTAAGATACTAAATGCCTCATTTTATTGATAAAAAATAGACGAATCCCAAAACGACACTAAATAAGCAAGAAATAAAAGTCACTAATGGCCATTGGCCTTATTACATTTATAAAGCGAAAAAGATAAACTCCTATCTACTTGGTCCCAGAAGGACCTTCCCTAGACTCGGCATCCCTGGCTCCATCGAACAGCTTCCCCAACTTGTGAAGTCCCAGCAACAGGTACGTGCTCGCTAGATGTCCACCTTCGGTCCCTTCAGCCTCTTGACAATCTTTAACCCTTTTGAGAAATGTTCTTTCCAGTTCAACTATGCCTCACTCCAAGTATCCTAGCCTTTTGTTGGCATTGATAGCCATGTCTTTCCATTCCTCAATCAGCTTTTGGTTGGACTCTTGTATCTCGCGATGTTTGCTTTTACACTCACGGATCCTCTTGACTTCCAAAATGATGATAGTCCCTACAAGTGCCAAGCCCAGCATATGTGGCACTGCAAGATCATAATGGGGAAAGACACTATCGAGCCAGACAGATATCATGCTGGTTGTGCTCCTTTCTATTCAAGTTGGTTGGAAGATAGTCATGATAGTCTGGGCCAACTTGGGTTTGTTCGAGGTCACAGACCATCATAACTATCTTACAACCAACTTGAATAGAAAGGAGAACAACCAACATGATATCTGTCTGGCTCGATAGTGTCTTTCCCTATTATGATCTTGCAGTGCCACATATGCTGGGCTTGGCACTTGTAGGGACTATCATCATTTTGGAAGTCAACTCGAAAATGGCTCATCTTGTCGACCCTAGGTATAACTTGCTTCCTACCATTTTGCCTCATAACTCGAAGAGGGACGTAAGGGTAGGTTCCTCTTAGACCAATTAGTATCAGGAAAGGTGCATCTCTCGATCGGGCGATGAACTCCTCGGTCGGAAACCACTCGAACATCCATTGAACCTATTCTTTAGTTAGATTATCAAATAGCTCAACCCATCCTTTGGCATTCTTAGGCTGAGCGAACATGTCGGAGATGTAATTCATTTGCTTTGGATGGTGGAAACTGATGTGATCATCCCAGTTCCTTTGCTGAATTTCTTGTCGGTATTCGCCCTTTTGGAGATGTTCCATGAGCTAGAGTTGAAGTAGTAAATTGCGGTTTTCGAAGTGTTTTGCTCCTCGTTGACACTTCTCTAAGGCTCGGTATATGTCTGCAATGATCATGGACATAATGCTGAGTGTCTGCCCACCAATCCCCTCCATTTGGGTCTTAGTTACCATAGCCAGCCTGATATGGATTCTCCCTTTCTTCATCGAAAACACGATCAGACCCCAGAAAAAAAACATGAAGATGAAAACCCTACGATGGATGTGTCCCAAGGACGTGATGGCAAACTCGTCAAGGTAGGTACGATAGGATTTGTTGTGACCGTACCTTTCATACAGGTAGTCAAAAGGGATGTATGATTCCTTTAGGAATACCAATTCTATATTCTTCTTCAAACCTATCATTTTAAGGAAACCCCTGCCTTTGCGGTTCTCAGGCATTAGCAAACCCATAATTTCCCATATTAGACCGGCTAGTCCTCCTGTCTCCTCTAGCAAAAGTGTCATTTCAATGTCCCCAAAATGGAACACGGCCCTTTCACAATCCCAAAACAATGTGGCAGCTTCTATGATCATGTTGTTAGGTTGGATCTCCAAGAGGGATGGTAGATTTCCCAGATATTTTCTGACGAGAGTTTGGTCACTAGAGTGTAAATCTCACCACCAGCTTAGCAATCTTGGGTGGATGTTGGTTAACATGCCGAATCTGGGGACTTAGTGCCTCATATTCTGCAAGAAAAATAAGGTTAGGCCTTTACGCCCACCTGACACGACTATTTAATATCAATAATTAGCATGAAGCATTTAGTTCTCCAAATAAATGCACAAAACGTGATGATGTCCATTAGGGTTTAGAGAAACCCAGAGGACTTTGTACAAGGTTATCTTATAGGATCATTATGTGGACAACATAATTGACCCGGCTAGGTTTGACCATGATGCACGCACAATCTTAACCAGAGTAAGGTTTCTATGGGGTTTTAGACTGGTACCCTTGAGCAGACAACTCAAAGGGGAAGACACGGAACTGTCGACTACACCGCTGATCGACTAGTTTTACGGCAAATATGTCTTTCCAAATTTAGGGGGTAATGATATAGGAAGAGCGCAATCGCTCATCAAGCATTGCTATAGTATTTGTTTGGCATGAGTGGACTATGATATTGAGCATGATTATACAATAATTAAAAACATGTTAATATGTATATGCACATTAAGAAAGCGATAAATACAACAACTTTATAATTTAAAGCAATGATAAAAGAAGGAAACAAGGAAGATATGTCAGTTTTGCTTTTGAAGAAGAAATTAAATGCTTAAAGGAATTAAACAAGTAATTGCACGTAAGGGAGGGGTACAAATTCACAAGAACAATCTGAAATGGTAAAAGCCTAAATATCCCCAGCAGAGTCTCCATGCTGTCGCGCCCCTTTTTCCATCCACGGAGAGGAGTCCGAGTTTCGACATTCATGAGGTGTGATGACTCATTTCCTTTTGGGAATTCGGTATTGCTTTTTTGAAGAGTCACCACCTAACAATTTTTAAGGTGCGTTAGGGCACCTACAGAGTTTATATACAACTACGTTTGATAACCAGAGATAGGGTAAGGGCTTGAAATTATCCTAAGGGGAAGGTGTTAGGCACCCCTCAGGATCTACTAGTGTGGTTCCCGGCCAGAAAATTTTTGTGAATTTGTGCAATTATCAAATAAACAAGCAAGGCTCAAGTAGTAGGGGATTTATGTTTAAATACACAAGTGTTTGAAAACAATTATTGAAAGGCAAAATTTTGAAAAGAGTTATAATCTAAGGCATGCTTATGAATATAAAAGGGGGTGTCCTAGGTTTGTTTGTAATATGGATCACATCAATGCAATACCCGTTATGACACTCCTCAGAAGAGGGCATACACATGGTATTAGCGCATCGGTCATCATATCCATATCTACCCTTTCCCGCCTCGTGAAGGTAATTAAAGTGAGGGTTGGTCTCGACCCCTATTGCATGTTGTTACCCATCCCATTCCTATCAGCCTCGGAGGAATTTAGGACTCCTATTCCTATAAGAAGGAGGTTCTAGGCATACCCTCAGGTTTAAAGGCAAAAATACTAAAGCGACATACCAAAACATATAAGACTGCACTTAGATGGGGAAACATATAAGCTAGTAACAGGCGCATGCATACCTCCACAAATAATGCACATAGACAGCGTGGCAAATACACAACTAAGGTCTGAATTTAAAATCCTAAAGCAGGGTGTTTAAGTTGTTGCAGCAGAACCAGATTTATTACATGACTCAGATAAGAAGTCCGAATCAGGCCTGCCTGCTGGTTGTAATAGTTGATAATTAAACAAAAGCAGTTCCAATTTTGTTTAAATTATTACCTAAGGCTTGCCTAGGCGCAAATCGAGATGCAGCAGTTGTTTAGAATTGTTAAGGCAGTTTGGAGATTATTATTACCTAAAACATGATTTTTTAGTTGCAGAAGTTATTACTAGTTATTTAGAAACTTCACAATACGAAAATTGTTACTCTACTACCTTTTTCCATGAATTAGTAATTAACTAGGCGTTTTAAACAAAATGCAAACAAGACCCTAGAACATGGTATCTACATGCAAATTGCAAGGTTTGTTGAAAACAGAATCCCTAAGGCATGATTTCTAAATGTACACAAGAGTTGCAGAATTTTTGAAATAACAACTTTTTATACCAGTGTTGTTATTGCCCTAGGAGCAGGATTTCTAAGTAATAGACGTAAAACATGGACTAATGAATGAAGTGCTGAAGCAAGAAAGCATAAGTCCTAAGAACATGGTTTTCTAATGCATGTATGAACCCTAAACATGGTTTCTATTGCGCAGTTAGGAATATATATACCTAATAAACATTCTTTCTACCCTTTAACAACTATAGCTTGCATATTTCCCATCCCTTTTCACTAGCCACCCCAATATTTGTTTACCAATTATTACAGACCATGTGATAGAATTACATAGGAAAATGCAAAAATAAGAAGTTACAACCATAGGAAGCCTGATTCTGACTTCCTCTCTGAGTTATGTAATAAATCACCTCAAATGCCAATAGTGTTCCAAAGCCTTTCTCATATCTGGGTGTGTCAGAGTTCTCTAAGGACCTCAAGGGATCTCGGGCAGTGCTCACACCTAGATTGCATAACTAAAACAGAGTGAGTGCAGTGTGGAAAGAGCCAGCTCTTATGTGTCCAGGTTCAGAGGGAGCTCAAGGGTCCCAAAGCAGGCTCACACAAGAGGGGCAGAACCTAATGATCTAAGAGTGCATGTAAGAGTGCTTGATATAGACTCAAAGGAGAGGATTTGGAAAATAGTTTTAGAAACAACATATTTTAAGTGAGTTTGTAAAATAGTAAAAGAATTGCCCAATAAAACAATTTTTGAAAGGGAAAGGGGTTAGGAGCAACAACACACATACATAACAAGTTCAGAGAGGAGCACATGTTTCGGTAGTTACAAACAGGGGAGTAGGGGTTGGGGACATAGAGGACCCAAAACAAAAACACATAAATAGTCATGAATCAAGTACATTAGAAGACATGCTAGTTGAGGGACATAAGCATGAACAAGTAAACATGCTAATTACATTCGAACAAAAGAGGGCAGAATTTTAAGCATGTTGAGTAAAGTAGTAAATAAAAGGTGCAACGACATGAGCCATTAAGTCAGTGCAGAAAAGATAGTGATTGACAACAAGGGAACACATAGGTTTGAGTTTCAGAATTTAAACTAGGGACATACCAGTTGAAGAAGTAAAGTGCAGGAAAAGAAAAGTAAAGCAATCATAATTCTACAGTCTAGCCTTGGCTTTCAGCCGACTAGACAAGGCAGTAGCACAAGTAGTAGAGAAAGAAAGAGAGTTTGAATGTGTAAGTGTGTGTTTTTGAACTCAGTTGTTCGTGTCTTTAGAGAAGAGAGGGTAGGGTATTTATAGCTTTGAAAACGAGTAGAAAATAAGGTAACAAGTAAAGGTTTAACACAAATATGGAAATCATCACAATCAGAATCCCATTAATACAAGTACTTCCCTTTAATCAAGGAATTACTGCTTAACGGATACTAACAGGGATAATTAAGGAAAGAAAAATCAATTTGAGGAAGATTGATTTCTGACCATATAAGGGGTAGTAAGAATATAGAGTATACAATTGAGTCTAGGTACAGAATATACTTAATTTGGAGAAAGGATTCAGCAGGGTAAAACATCACAGCAAATAAAGGAAGGGAATCAATCAACTTAAACAAATGAGTAAAAATTTGGGTTTATAAGAAAACCTTGCAATCAAATCGTAACTTAAGCAAATCAAGATCAATCAAGAAGGAATCATGATTCTGCACTTCGACATATAAATAGAGAAGAATGGCAAGATTATCAGACATGCAAGGCCAACCATATCGACAAAAGAAGCAACTAGATGAACACAAACATACGACAGTAATAGGAGTAGGCTAAGGACTCAGTAGTAAAATAACCTACTCGAAGCATGGTAGTCAACAAAGTCAAGTAGTCATGGCTAATCACATAAAACCAGAGTGAAACCAACCTAACAGATAAAGAAGATACACAGAAACAAGAAAGTCTTTAAACTCATAGTAATAAGTGAAGAAATATTTTTTAAGAAATTAGGGCTTTAATAGAGCTGAGTTAAAAAGGTAAGAACTCAGAATCAGTCAAGTTAAACAAAGAAAAGGATCCAAACACAAAGAACTCAGTCGAAACAAGTACACAAAATAAACAAAGACAATTCCAAACCTCGGGTAAAACCAAGATACTTAGGGTTTTAACACGATGAACCAGGTAGAAGAAAAAACACAAACAAACCGTTTAAACATAGTAAAATCATAAGACAACACTAAAAATCGAAGAAGAGATCTTTTAAAAGAGGTTAAGAAAACCCTAATCGTTGAAGACGAAGAGTCACTTTTGAAAAATCAGAGAACCTTTAAGGAAATCACTTAAGAGGTTCATAACATACACAGATCTAAGACAGATCTGAAAGAAAATCGGAAAGCCTTTAAAGTTAGGGTTTCGGAGAACCTAGAAAAATGAGAAAGACTTCGAAAAGTTACTGATCTAGCCGGAAAAGCCATGGATCTGACTCGAACGGCCATGGATGGCCGGGAAAAGACCATAGATAGAAGTTCAGCAAAGACTGGACTAGATCTCTTTGAGATCTTTCCAGGCAACCATGAGACATAGGAGACCGGTACACGTCTCAAACAACCATGGGAGTCCATGGATTAGGTGAGAATCAAAGGGGATTAGGGTTAGTTTGGGTAGCGGCGGCTAGGGTTTGAGTGGGGATGCAGAGAGAATTGGAGAGGAAGGGGATTCAAGGGCGGCGGGTTGGTAGAAATGAATTAGGTTAAGGTGGTCGTTTGGGTTTATTTTAGGCAGGTGGAATGGTGGCCGTTGATATGAATGATCAACGACCCAGATTAAATGGGGTAGGTGGGGATCGGGGTTTGGGTAGGGTTTAAAAGGGTTAGGGTCAGGTTTAATTAGAAATTGGGTCAGGGAATTGGGTTAGATTTGAAAGCCAATTTGGCTAAAATTTAAATAGCCATTTTTTCCCTTTTTAATTTATAAAAAATAGTAACTAGTTTCTGAAAAATTAATTTAAAATACTAAAATTATTTATAACACATAAGTAACAATTTAAAAATACAGGATCCAATTTTATATGTATAAAACATAATTAAACCTTAAAAGAACTAATATTGCAATTATGTGCAATTTAGCTTTAAAAATACTAAATGAAATTGTTAAAATATGTAAAAATTACTTTAGATATATTTTGGCATAAATATAAAAATTCAATAGATGAATTATCAAAATAATAATTTCGAAAATAATTATTGGGGATTTTATGGATAAAAAAGGGAAACAATCAATTTAAAAACCTTTAAAATTATGGAAAAATAATAAAACACTTGGACATGCTTATATATGCATACATATGCTATTTTGAAGGTATTTTGCATATTGAAAATATATAGGGAAAAATTGGGTATCAACACTTAGGGAGGACCTTCTAGATCTTGTAAAGTTACCAGCTTGTTATATTGCTTACCCAACAAAATTTTTGATGTTCGTACTTACCTATAATTATCCTTTGTTACTTACCTTCACACTCATGTGCTCGTTCGATTGCTTCTGAACTGAAATTTTGACTGTCTTCCTAGTGGGACTGTCTTTTATTTCCATAACACTCATACGGTATGTTTGACTACCCCAACTCCTATTTGAGTATTTCTCAAGGTCATGATGTCATATCTGTGAGGCTGAATTTCCTATGTTGGGGTTCATTCTATTTATCTTGCGCGATCTATTGATTTGTCTGTATCCTCTTGTCTAACAATAACTAGGCTCTTCCTGAATCAACTACTAACTACTCATTGACCCATTCTCATATCCATATTTCGCGTAATCTTTCTTGGGCTATTTCATTTGTCTTAACTTACCTCACGTACTAGCTTCTTATCTATCAATAACATTTCGGACAGGAACCCGTACTTCCTCCCCTTGATGTCTTGCTTGCATAATGCTCTGGATTCGTAGCATATATGTAGGATTTGGATAATTGCAATCTCTTTCATTTTTTTTTTGCATTCTTCCTTTACCATTCCATAATTACTAGAACCACTTAATTCTGATTAATGCCACATCATTCTATATTCCTCTTTAGGGGAGTACTAAGAGTTGGAGCTACGATGACCTACCTACAGATGTTTTACCTCTTCATCTTTGGCATCCTTTCACATCATCAATGACCCTTTCTCACCTTGCGGTGATCATTATGTACCAAGGATAACAAAATTCCTTACTCATGAGGGTGACGCTTAGTATAACTGGCACATATAGTCCCTTAAGCTGAACTTTGCTCACATTGCTTGCTTAAGGGAAGTGTCTTCCTGAATGACCATTCTCTAAATTTCTCATGAATCTTCTTTTGTTGTCCATTCTATTATCGCCGGAGCAACATCTGAAATTCTCATGATGCCGACTATTATCAATCACTCTGTCCCTAATTAATGTTTAGTTTATCTTATTCACCAATCCATACTAGTTCTATTACTCTGGGGTCTAACTTTTCCTTTTGGTAATCACGTTAGAATTGCGAACTTATTTCTCGAAATGAGGACTTGACTGTATGGCCTACACTCTTTTGTTGTCCTAAATCCTGTCACCTCTCGTCCCTTCCTTCACTTGACTATAGATTCTATAATACTGTCATATTTTGATCTACCGTTGTCATCCATGTATCATATCTTACTCATAATGCTTCATTAACTCTTTTGTTATTTCCCGCCAACATTTATGCCTATCACTTTATTCTGAAAACCCAAACAAGATATTCTTTTGTTTTTACCTCCCCTTTGCTCCATCCAGTGGCTCTTCGGGTTGCTTAACATTCTCGCTCTACTAGGGACGCGAGCCATACTAAGGTAATATTTATCCCTTCAAGATTTCCAGTGTCTATCTTTATAGTACTCAAATCTAGCTGTACTTTTTTAGAAGGCGCCATCTAGGTATCTCACAAGGAGATCTATTAGCACATTTGCAATATCTTTCGGAAATATCAACTAACGCAAATAATCAATTCACCATTTTGGATTACTCTAACCCCAGCCGGATCCTGATGTCCCGTCCTTTTCTTAATCTAAACCTGTTAGCCCCCAACAAGGTATAACTGAGATGGGTGTCCAATTATACATACCTCTGTTACTGTTGAGGGTAACTCACAATGCTTATATTTTTCTGCCAAAACTGTAATATTGATAATCTTCATTAACTGGGGGCCTCGTACCCTTCTTCACCTTGCTTCATTTACTTGCTGAAACTTGTGTCTCCCTCCTTATTGCTTTTTACCATAAGAGTGGATAGACATTCTTGCCTTAGGGATCCTTATCAAGAAGCTTACACATCTTAGTATACACATGATTTGCTGAATACCTAATATTCATCCATCATAAGCATGATGCAAAAATTGAGTTCCGCTAACTCAACTCTTCCACAGCTATATCTGTTACCAATCGTATTTCTAGATGTAGGTATCGTCGTACTATAAGTAAGATAGAATTTTAGGAAATTGAGTTCTTACAACTGAGCTCTACCACACGATCTAGAGTAGGAAGAAAGAGTGACAGTCCTAAATGCCTCGTAGCCTCCTGCTTATAAGTGTGGTGCACGACACACCCATAAACAAGATTCTACTAGACACGGCTCTTAGACTCCCTAGGACAGAACTGCTCTGATACCACTTTTGTCACGACCCAAATTGATGGTTCGCGACGGGCACCCGGTACCTTACTCCACTGAGTACCAACATAATGTATCCTTTTGCGTCATTATCATAAATAACTGAGCCGAAGAGGTTGTCGTGAGATAAATAGAATATAACATATAATACCAACTTATACATAAGACATACGGGCCTATAAGACCAAAATAACCACTTGTACACTAAACATAGGTCGATAAGGCCATACAATCTTTTATGAATATGACTTCTGTCTACAAGCCTCTAAGAATACATAATTATCATAAAGGTTGGGACAGAGCCCTGCCATACCAAACAATACACGTCTAAATCATACTGACCAAACAAGCAACTTCAGAGCAAATAGAGCTCACCAACACCTTCCGTTGAGCTGATAGCCTACTTAAAGGAATCTTGACCTATCTATCGGTACTTGTGGGCATGAAACGCAACATCCCCAGGCAAAAGGGATGTCAGTACAAATAATGTACCGAGTATGTAAGGAATGAGAATCAGTAACTAATCGACATGAGAGAAACATGGATTAAAAGACTCGACATGTAAGTATGACTAACTCTGTAAATTAAGAAATACTCATACTGTCATACATATGCATATGAATGTTATGTCGTGCGTAGGTACATGTGTTCATAACATCATCAAGCCACTGAGGGCATCCCATCATATCATCTCGGCCACTGTGGATAAAATCATCAACGTATACTAGCTGATCAGGTGGTGGTGCGTATATAACGCCGTAATCTTTTCTCGTATTCCATATACATATATTTACATATATATGCGTCTATATTGCTATTTGGTTATAGGTCAATGTAAATGAATGCAATACATGAGAAGTACGTCAATAAAATATTTCGGAGTGTCATAAGACAATTATACCTTTGATTAATATCATGAAGTAAACTTTATCAACTTACGTATTTTCTGAGACCCATGAACAGATGATAGAATAATAAGACATATGGAGAATCAAGAACATAGGCACTTCTAGTATTTCTATGAATAGAGTCATTATAAAAGTTGTGCATTTGCGCGTTTCGTTTGTGTCGTATGGATCATGCCAAAAAGAAAGAAGGGATAGCCTTAACATACCTGAGTTGAATCTCTTGACAGTCCTCCAACACACGTTAATTGCGATAAAACACAGAACAAGTTGTATGAAAATCTCAAAGCCATCATGTTGCTTATGCAAAGAAAATCTTGGCCGAAAACTTTTCTTAAGAACTTTGCAACAACGTTGCTTTTTTGGAAAGTGAATTAACGTTGCGTTTTTGAAAAGTGAATTAACGTTGCTATGTTTTTTTGGATTAGAAAGTGATTTGGATGGTAACGTTTCAACGTGCTTGGCTGAAACTCTCTTGTGAGTTGGATAGTAACGTTTCTAAGAGATTAGAATTAGAAAGAAAATCTTGGACTAGGAATGGTATATTAAATTTTTAGGTGGTCCCCACTTTGAAGACTTTGCCACCAAAATTCATACAATTTGGCCACCTTGCATTATGATTTAAGAGTCACCAACTTGCATTGATGTGCTACTATGTTTTGAGATGTAACTGTTATCCTAATATTTGGATTAATTATCCACTAATCACTTAATTAACTTGTTAATCTCCCATTAACCAATAATTACCCAATTATCCACATAATTAAGAATTATCTCAAATTATTTAAAATACTACTCATTTTTAACACACCTTATACACCTTACTATCATGGCCATGTGGTACCTTGTATGGTACTAGTCCATAAATACCGAGTATTTTAGCTCGAACTGTATTTTATCCCAAAATGTCAAACTCCGACGAAATTCATTTTCTTCGATTTGCTTACCTTCTCACCTTCATGAATTTACTCATTACTTGTTTGAAATAGCATAAAATGCATATAATCTTAAAATAATCTCATTCTCGAACTTACGTCAATTAACTTACGACGAAACTTTAACGTATGAAAAATGCGGGATGTAATATCTCATTTTCGAACTTTCATTAATTTACTTATGGCGTATTTTCACGTACGAAAATATGGGGTGTAACATCATTCCCCCCTTTAGAACATTCATCCTCGAATGTTGACTGTTGCACTTATCATTTTCATAACCTATGTCTTCCGAATACTTTATTACTCTCATTTCCATCTAGGCAACTATTCTGTGAATAAATGCAAAGGCCAGGACATTTCCCCCTTTAGGCCTCTTTCTCACACCAAGACTTATGGTTGGAATCCTTTCAGTCTCGTAACTATTGCTACCTTCTATCATGCAGCCTATACGACTCTGACCTTGTAAGTGCGCTTATGCATCTCTTCTTTCCTTTTTCCTCCTATTTTTAGCCGTTACTGAAGTTCTTCACTCGGTATTTTGTCGAACTTACGAATATTTCTACATCTTATTTCATAGACCCGGTTATCCATCCGTATGACTTTACTTCATCTAAGTAGGTCATATTATACCATAACTCTTACCTCGATTTCTCAAATACTGAGGTCTGCTACCAAATTCCAGGTTACTTTCATTGCTTATCCAATATGTATAAATCTATGTCCTTTAAATCTTCCACATTACTGTTCATCTTAAGAATGACTGCCTAATCTCATCTCATACTTTATAACTTTTATCCATCCATTGTCGATTTACCTCAATATTGATCTATAATCTACCCCTAATAACTTAAACCTCTATGTAACACTGCCACTAGGGTTCACATTTCATCGGGGAATATCATAAATGATTAGATTGATCCACCTAGGGTGATACAATGCTTTCGTAACCACATCTCACAGCATCCCAATGTGATTCACCTTGTTTAGGTATTTTAATCCCGTCTAATTCATGAGATCCCTTTCTTTTCTTCGTCAGATCATTACTCAATCGAAGGCCCAAATGTCATCCTTTATCTATCACAATTACACCCTCATTCTATTACCAGGGCAACATTTTATCTCTTCTAAATGCTATTAGTCTTAGACCCCTTTGAGTTCATTCAGGCTATAGTGAGCCTTGTATAACTTAGAGAAACCATCTACTCTTCTTGTTTTCATGGGCTTAATCCTGAGGACTTATCCATTTTCATTACCTTCTCACTCGCCCGTTCTTATCCTTACTCCTGTCTTCTAGAACCTTGTCGCTTCACCATACAATAGCTTGCGACCTACACATATCTATTTATATTACTTGCAACCTTTCAACTTGCTTGAATCATAGATTTCCTTATGTCATTTTGGAATATCAAGTGAGACATCACATCGTCTCTAACTCTTCTTTACTCTCTTAGTTAGGCTTTTCGATACCTAGACCATAGGCTAGAAGATATGCTATTGGCGATGCCACTATTATTCCTAGATACTGAATCCCCACGCTTCTTGCCTTTTATCCGAAGTATGGACTATTCACGATCTTCTACCTTTGAATCTCTCGTACGTTGTTCATCTTCACCTTACTTACCTTAAAATCTCACATCGTATCTTCTATCTCTTTCATGACTTCCCTTCTACCTAGGTGTAATTCACGTCCATAACTCGAAGCTCTACTATAATACTTGCACCTCTGGTGCATACACAATCTGGTGGAAGCTTCATACTGACTTCTTATGAGGCTGGTACTCTTCTCACAAGCTTTATCATATAGCCATTATAAATATGGCTATTCTACTATCTCTCTTGTACCTTTGATATTAAGAATGATTCTGCAATGTTCTCAATCATGATGTCTATAATTTCCTGGGTCCAATAATCAGACTCCTGAGTTTCTTAGTTGATGTAACTCTTTAGTTTCCTCTTCCTTCTGATCAGCCTTTATGTAGGCTTAAGTTATCTCCTGATATGCGGTTCATGGTATTAGTTTAGACCTTCATGGACGCTATGGAATATTGAGGGTACAATCTTCTAACAATTCAAACCTTTGTCTATGACCTGGACTTAGGGGTGGGCATCAGTTGGTACGGTTCAGTTTTGAATATTATCGGTTTAGCATATCGGCTATCAGTTTACAAATTTAATAAACTGATAACCGAACTGATAAGATATCAGGTATCGGTTAATCGATTATCGATCATTATCGGTTCGGTTATCGGTTTACCCGATAAGATAACTCAATCTAGAGTTAAGCAAAAAAGAGAAGATAATTCACTGGAGTTAAGTAAAAAAAGAGAAGAATTCACATATAATATACTACCCATTTCTGCGTTCTGTCCAGTGGCCACAACTGGAATAGTACTAATTATTCAACAACAATTGTCCAAATATATTAATAACAATATAAAGTAGTAGCAATTTTACCTTAAAATTAACAAGTCCAAACATATCGTACTAAAAGTTCAAATTCAAATTAGCAAGACAACAACTACTCAATCCTTATAGGTTTTACCAAAAATCAGTGGATAAATACTTATCAAACTGCAACAATTTCCACAAAATGTTCCAAGGGATTAGCTACCTCTTCCGATATGATAACAACAATAATTGATTTAGAATTTTTTTTCACACAATACCTGCACTTCCACAAGCGTTGAAGCCCTCAAACAATCCAATATAATATGGATGTTGTTTGTCAAATGCCTAACCTGAAAAAGGAAACCATAGAGCAATCCCTATATGAAGATGAATTTTGTTATAGAAATTAAAAGCCTAATGTATAAGACTAAAGACTTACGCTAGGAGTAACTAGTAAGGTTTATGAAGAATGAAGATGAAGCAACTGAAGAGTGAGGCTGAGAAAGAATAGGAGAGAATGAACTAAAGCCCTAGCATATATATATACACTTAAGGGTAAAGTCATAATTTTATTAATTCTTATTGGGCTATCGGTTAACCCATTAACAAAATTGGCAAACCGAGGCCCTAATCGATAACTCAATAGTGAAAAAATTCTAAACTGTTACTGAACTATTAACCCAATAACCCGATACTGATAACCCAATAAATAATTAACGGTTCGGGTTATCGGTTTTACCCGATATATGCCCAGCCCTACCTGGCCTCAATTCTTCTTTCAACTTATACCAGAGTCTTCTATGTCTGTATGATTGTTAACATATATGCTGCATGTATAAAACTCCGAACTCTTAAGTGCGTTCATAACGTAACTAACTCTGGATTATTAATCGAATGATTCTTTCTGTTCCTTCTCAGCTTTCTTTAAATGTAAGCAATTACTTTTCCTGGTCTTCCTTCCCCCTTGTTACGTGCTTACTTAGCTTACCTTAGTGCCAACACATATTGAATTCCATACAACTCATGTGATCTTGAATATCACTTCTGATTTTACTTCCCGTTCATTAGCCACGATAGGTGCCACTTTCTTATTGAGTGCATACAATATTTTTGTGAGACTATTGGTACAAGACCATTTCCTCTTTAGGTCACTGTGCTTATGCTGAAGCGTTCTTCCTTATTCCCTCAGCTAGTCTTTCATTTTAGTACTTAGGGAGGACCTTCTGGCTTTTGTAAAGTTACCAACTTGTTATATTGCTTACCCGACAAAATTTTTGATGTTCGTACTTACCTATAATTATCCTTTGTTACTTACCTCCACACTCATGTGCTCGTACGATTGCTTCTGAACTGAAGTTTTGACTGTCTTCCTAGTGGGACTCTCTTTTATTTCCATAACACTCATACAGTATCTTTAACTACCCCAACTCCTATCTGAGTATTTCTCAAGGTCATGATGTCGTATCTGTGAGGCTGAATTTCCCATGTTGGGGTTCATTCTGTTTATCTTACATGATCTATTGATTTGTCTGTATCCTCTTGTCTAGCCATAACTAGGCTCTTCCTGAATCAACTACTAACTACTCGTTGGCCTATTCTCATATCCATATTTCGCGTAATCTTTATTGGGTTATTTCTTTTGTCTTAACTTACCTCACGTTCTGGCTTCTTATCTATCAATAACATTTCGGACAGGAACCCGTACTACCTCCCCTTGATGTCTTGCTTGCATAATGTTCTGGATTCGTAGCATATATGTAGGATTTGGATAATTGCAATCTCTTTCATTTTTTTTTTGCATTCTTCCTTTACCATTCCATAATTACTAGAACCACTTAATTCTGATTAATGCCACATCATTCTATATTCCTCTTTAGGGGAGTACTAAGAGTTGGAGCTACGATGACCTACCTACAGATGTTTTACCTCTTCATCTTTGGCATCCTTTCACATCATCGATGACCCTTTCTCACCTTGCGGTGATCATTATGTACCAAGGATAACAAAATTCCTTACTCATGAGGGTGACGCTTAGTATAACTGGCACATATAGTCCCTTAAGCTGAACTTTGCTCACATTGCTTGCTTAAGGGAAGTGTCTTCCTGAATGACCATTCTCTAAATTTCTCATGAATCTTCTTTTGTTGTCCATTCTATTATCGCCGGAGCAACATCTGAAATTCTCATGATGCCGACTATTATCAATCACTCTGTCCCTAATTAATGTTTAGTTTATCTTGTTCACCAATCCATACTAGTTCTATTACTCTGGGGTCTAACTTTTCCTTTTGGTAATCACGTTAGAATTGCGAACTTATTTCTCGAAATGAGGACTTGACTGTATGGCCTACACTCTTTTGTTGTCCTAAAGCCTGTCACCTCTCGTCCCTTCCTTCACTTGACTATAGATTCTATAATACTGTCATATTTTGATCTACCGTTGTCATCCATGTATCATATCTTACTCATAATGCTTCATTAACTCTTTTCTTATTTCCCGCCAACATTTATGCCTATCACTTTATTCTGAAAACCCAAACAAGATATTCTTTTGTTTTTACCTCCCCTTTGCTCCATCCAGTGGCTCTTCGGGTTGCTTAACATTCTCTCTCTACTAGGGACGCGAGCCATACTAAGGTAATATTTATCCCTTCAAGATTTCCAGTGTCTATCTTTATAGTACTCAAATCTAGCTGTACTTTTTTAGAAGGCGCCATCTAGGTATCTCACAAGGAGATCTATTAGCACATTTGCAATATCTTTCGGAAATATCAACTAACGCAAACAACCAATTCACTATTTTGGGTTACTCTAACCCCAGCCGGATCCTGATGTCCCATCCTTTTCTTAATCTAAACTTGTTAGCCCCCAACAGGGTATAACTGAGATGGGTGTCCAATTATACATACCTCTGTTACTGTTGAGGGTAACTCACAATGCTTATATTTTTCTGCCAAAACTGTAATACTGATAATCTTCATTAACTGGGTGCCTCGTACCCTTCTTCACCTTGCATCTTTTACTTGCTGAAACTTGTATCTCCCTCCTTATTCTTTTTTATTGTAAGAGTGGATAGGCATTCTTGCCTTAAGGATCCTTATCAAGAAGCTTACACATCTTACTATACAGATGATTTGCTGAATACCTCATATTCATCCATCATAAGCATGATGCAAAAATTGAGTTCCTCTGACTCCACTCTTCCACATCTATATCTCTTACCAACCGTATTTCTAGATGCAGGTATCGTCGTACTATAAGTAAGATAGAGTATTAGGAAATTGAGTTCTTACAACTGAGCTCTACCACACGATCTAGAGTAGGAAGAAAGAGTGATAGTATTAAATGCCATGTAGCCTCCTGCATATAAGTGTGGTGCACGACACACCCATAAACAAGACTCTAGACACTGCTTGTAGACTCCCTAGGACAGAACTGCTCTGATACCACTTTTGTCATGACCCAAATCGATGAGACGCGATGGTCACCCGGTACCTTACTCCACCGAGTACCAACATAATGTATCCTTTTGCATCATATTATCATAAATAACATAGCTGAAGAGGCTGTCGTGAGATAAGTAGAATACAACATGTAATACCAACTTATACATAAGACATACGAGCCTATAAGACCAAAATAACCACTTGTACACTAAACATAGGCTGACAAGGCCATACAATCTTTTATGAACATGACATCTGTCTACAAGCCTCTAAGAATACATAATTGTCATAAAGGTCGGGACAGAGCCCCACCATACCGAACAATACATGTCTAAATCATACTGACCAAACAAGCAACTCTGGAGAAAATAGAGCTCACCAACACCTTCCGCTTAGCTGATAGCCTACTTGGTGGACTCTTGACCTATCTATCAGGACATGCGGGCATGAAACGCAATGTCCCCAGGAAAATGGGACGTCAGTACAAATAATGTACCGAGTATGTAAGGAATGAAAATCAATAACTAATAGACATGAGAGAAACATGGAGTAAAAGACCCGGCATGTAAGTCTGAATCACTCTGTAAATCATGGAATACTCATAGTGTCATGCATATATATATGAATGCCATGTCGTGCGTAGGTACATGTGTTCATAACATCATCAAACCTCTGAGGGCATCTCACCATATCTTCTCGGCCACTGTGGGCAAAATCATCAACGTATACCAGCTGATCAGGTGGTGGTGTGTATATAACACCGTAACCTTTTCCTGTATTCCATATACATATATTTACATATATATATATATATGCGTTTATAACGGCATCTGGTCATGGGTCAATGTAAATGAGTGCAATGCATGAGAAGTACGTCAATAAAATCTTTCGGAGTGTCATAAGACCATTATACCTTTGATTAATATCATGAAGTAAACTTTATCAACTTACGTATTTTTTGAGACCCATGAACAGATGATAGAATAATAAGACATGTGGAGAATCAAGAACATAGGCACTTCTAGTACTTCTATGAATAGAGTCATTTATGAAAGTTATGCATTTACTGGTTTCGTTGTGTTGTATGGATCATGCCAAAAAGAAAGAAGGGATAGCCTTAACATACCTGAGTCGATTCTCTTGACAGTCCTCCAACACACGTTAATTGCGAAAAAACACTGAACAAGTCGTATGAAAAGTTCGAAGCCATCACGTTGCTTATGCAAAGAAAATCTTGGCTGAAACCTTTCCTTAAGAACTTCACAACAACGTCACTATTTTGGAAAGTGAATTAAAGTTGCTATGTTTTCTTAGATTAGAAAGTGATTTGGATGGTAACGTATCAAAGGGCTTGGCTGAAACTCTCTTGTGAGTTGGATAGTAATGCTTCTAAGAGATTAGAATTAGAACGTGAATCTTGGACTAGGAATGGTATATTAAATTTTTAGGTGGGCCCCACTTTGAAGACTTTGCGACCAAAATTCATACAATTTGGCCACCTTGCATTATGATTTAAGAGTCACCAACTTGCATTGATATGCTACCATGTATTGAGATGTAATTGTTATCCTAATATTTGGATTAATTATCCACTAATCACTTAATTAACTTATTAATCTTCCATTAACCAATAATTACCCAATTACCCACATAATTAAGAATTATCTCAAATTATTTAAAATACTACCCACTTTTAACACACCTTATACACCTTACTATCATGGCCATGTGGTACCTTATATGGTACTAGTTCATAAATATCGAGTATTTTAGCTCGGGCCGTATTTTATCCCAAAATGTCAAACTACGACGAAATTTATTTTCTTTGATTTTCTTACCTTATCACCTTCATGAATTTACTCATTACTTGTTTGAAATATCATAAATGCTTATAATCTTAAAATAATCTCATTCCCGAACTTACGTCGATTAATTTACGATGAAACTTTAATGTACGAAAAATGCAGGATGTAATATCTCATTTTCGAGCTTTCATCAATTTACTTATGGCATATTTTCACATACGAAAACATGGCGTGTAACAGAAGGTATGCAATTTCCTATTTACTATGGTAGTAGAACTCTAGGCGAGGCCGAAACAAGGTATCCTCACCTGGAAAAATTGGTGCTCGCTTTGCTAAGCGCCTCCAAAAAGTTAAAACCATACTTTCAATGCCATCCCATATGGGTCGTAACCTCTTACACACTGAGGAACACCATGCACAAACACGAGTTTTCAGGCCGGTAGGCCAAATGGGCAGTCATGATTAGTGGGTATGATATTGAGTATCGACCCCGAACCGCTACACAATCATAAACTTTGGCAGACTTCGTGGCTGAAGACTTAATGCCCGAAGTCAAAAGGGAATTATTGTTAACCTCAGGAACTACCTCAGGAATTTGGACCATTTTTATGGATAGTGCCTTGAACGCAAAGGGTTCCAGACTAGGCATCGTGTTGAGGCCACCAACAGGTAACATAGTTAGGCAATCTATTAGAAGCGTGAAGTTGACTAACAACGAGGCCGGGTATCAGGCCATGATTGTAGGTTTTGAATTGGCAAAAGCCTTGGGGTCGAGGTGGTCGAAGATAAGTGCGATTCCCTCTTTGTGGTAAATCAAGTCAATGGGACGTTCGAAGTAAAAGAGGAACGAATGCGAAGGTATTTAGACAAGTTACAGGTAACACTGCATCAATTCAAGGAATGGACCCTGCAGCACGTGCCCCGGATCAAAATAGCGAGGCGATGCTCTAGCTAACTTGGGGTCATCATTGATGATGATGAATTCAGCTCGGGAACATTCGTATAGCTCATGATATCGTTTGTATAAGAAGGCCATGCCGATATAAACTCGACAATTTTAACCTGGGATTGGAGGAACAAGTACATAGATTACTTGAAGACTTGGAAATTGCCCTCGGATCCTAAAGAATCGAGAGCTCTGTGTACGAAGGCTGCCAGGTTTAGCTTGTCTGAAAGGACTCTATTCAGGAGGATGTTCGACGGCCTACTAGTCATATGTTTGGGGTCGGGGGATACGGAATATGCCTTGAGAGAAGTTCCCGAAGACAGTTGCGGGAACCATTTAGGGGCGGAATCTTTGGTTCGAAAGTTAATCAGGGTTGGCTTTTACTAGATCGACATGGAGAAAGATGCAAGGACTTCGTACAAAGATGCAACGGTCCTCAGAGACACGTACCGATGATCCATCAAGACGAAGAGCTACTACATTCGGTCTTGTCACCATGGCCATTAATGAGTGGGGAATAGACATCGTCGGTCCCCTGCCGTGGGCACCTGGTAAGGCTCAATTCATACTATTTGACCGATTATTTTCTAAATGGGTCGAAGCTCAAGCATTCGAGAAAGCTTGGGAAAAGGAAGTCATTGACTTTATTTAGGATTACATAATATGCCGATTTAGGATACCGATCGAGATCGTGTGTGATAATGGGAAGCAATTCATCGGTATCAAGGTAAACAAATTCTTCGAAGATCATAAGATTAAAAAGATCCTGTCAATAACCTATCACCTTAGTGTGAACGGACAGGCGAAAGCAACAAACAAAACCATACTCCAAAACCTAAAAGAGAGATTGACTAATGCCAAAGGGAAATGGAAAGAAATATTTCCCAAAGTCCTATGGGCGTATTGCACGACCTTGAAGTCTAGTACCAAGGCTACCCTATTTTCATTGGTCTACGGTGTCGAAGAATCAATACCAGTTGAAGTGGGAGAACCGAGCCTCAAGTTCCGATATGCGACCAAAGAAGCACGAGCCTAGAACTATTGGATGAAAGGCGTGAGGCCGCCTAGTCCGGTTGGCCACCCTGAAACAGCGGATAGAAAGATATTACAACCGAAGAGCCAACCTCTGATATTTCAAGATCAGGGACTTGGTGTTAAGGAAAGTAACACTACACACCTGGAATCTAAACGAGGAGAAGCTGGGACTGAATTGGGAAGGACCATATCGAGTCGTCGAAATTACGGGCAAAGGCTCGTACAAACTCGAAGCAGGAAATAGTGTACCTCTACTGAACAACTGGAATGTGATGCACTTAAAGCGGTACTACTACTAAAGTACGACCTCATTTACTTTTTAATAATATTATGAATCAAACTAACATGGAGGTAATATCCAAGGGAGAATATGACTATTAGGTCTGAAAGCACGCGTTGTACTCTTTTTCTGTTAAACCAATTTTGTCCCAAAATAGTTTATTTGGCAAGGTTTTTAAGGAGGTAACTGTCACACCTCCTTTTTGCGCGCCCGCCCCGAAGGGTAAAATGCGCGAGGGAGTTTTTCCAATTTAAGTGACAATATTCGAAATGGGATTATTTATTTAATTCAGAGTCGTCACTTGGGAAAGGTTTGGCTTTTGGTGTCCCAAGTCACCGGTTTATCTTGAATCCCAAATCGAGGAAATTTTCGACTTTTCCAAATGAAGTCTGCAAACCAGAAATTCTAAGTAAGGAATTCTGTTGACCCGAGGGAAGGTGTTAGGCACCCTCGAATCCCGTGGTTCTAGCACGGTCGCTTAAATTGTTATAATGGCTAAATATCTGATTTAAATACATGTTATGACTTACGTGCTTTTATTAAGTTTAAACCGCTTTTATTATTATCATTTATTTTTATAGAATTGCAACGTCGTGAAAATGCATCTCGAACCACGTCACAATCAATGCACCCGTGGTCGTCGACACATTTTGACTCCGTTGAGATTTGGATTTGGGTCACATCAATGTGCACCCGTGTTTAAGAAGGTTAAATTATTAAAGGTGCGCCTAAAGCAACTAGCGTATTGTTATTTTGGGAAGGCCGTAAAATTCGCTAAACGGCCTGTCCCGAATTCTAAGTATTTTAATATATACATTTAGAGGGCCCCGCAGCTTGTGCATTTTTGTTTGTCGAGGCTCGTCTCATTTTTATTTAAAAGGATAAACCTACAGTGACTATATTTTCTATTATGTTTGTCTCTAAAAAAAGAAAGAAAATACGTACTTAATTAAATTGCCTGTCTGGCCAATTTGGCCTCTTATTAGTTATTGGATTAATTCTATGCGAGGTGGAAAAATTTTGAGCTTTATTGGACATGCTTTCAGTTTGAAAAAAAAATTGCATACAAGACAAATATCGTGCCTAAACGCACCATAGGCGTCTGTCCCATTTTAATTCAAACTGGCCTTTTGAACAAATTAACAGCATTGACTACTATAAGCTACTATCAATGGGAATTTATTTTGATCTAAGTGTCAAACCTCTTACCCAAACTCAGGCCTATTAAATTAGTTTTCCTCAAAATTGTCGCATTATTTCGGAACAATGAACCTATATCGAAACAAGGAATCTAACAAAAGAGTTGGCGTACATGGCTAACCTGTTAACGTAACACCACATAAGAATTTGTTTGGAATACATTTATCTTGAAATCAAATGGGACAAGATATAACAGATTTGACAGTTCAGAGGTCTAAACAAGAGTATATACAGATGCTTGCCATGATTCTATGTTATGCTGTCACCACTAAATCAAACCCAATGGTTACGCACATGGAAATACATCTGATCTAACAACAATACTATCTAACAGCTCAATCTTAATTAGGATGTGTGTTACTTCATACAGAGCAGTTGCAGCTTGGAATGAAATTAAACAAATACAGGCCAACTTATCATTCAACCTATGGCTATATTTTGAACACAAGCATTGTGAAGTAAACAACATTCATTTCTTTATTTCTGCTTCAAAACTTCAAGCTTTCAACAACACATAGTTTCAGAAGTGTGTACCTGGAAGTGTTTACAGCTGAAGAAGAAGAGAAGTCAGTAGAGTAACAATGGCAATAAATGCAACAGCGGTAACAGCAGATAACAACAGGACAAATCCCAGAGCAAGATGCAACTATGGCCGATGGAAAAGGTAGCCAAATGACAGCAGCACACAATGGAGTGGAATCAGAACTCTAGGCAGACCAAAACCAGTAATAAACCAATGAAAATACTCAACCAGTAGACTCAATTGGAACTTCAAAGAAATCAGAATTGATTGAACAGGTTGAAAACAAATGAAGCCCAAACCACAATAGGAAGAAACAGTTTCTGATTGTTCTGTATGTCTTTATTTCTTGCTCCCTCTTTTCTGTATCTATGCTCTCTAAAAAAATCAGTCTGTATATGCCTATTCTGTGGTCTCTCACTATATCTCTCTTCTTTTCAAAATTCAGTCCTCTCTAATGGAAGTTATGCTCCCCTTTTATAACCTAATATCAGGCTATTCACATCCTGTTAAAAACATAAGAAACCTTCCCATGTGGCCTCCTCTCTTTCCAGTTTCCACTCACTATTTAAATATAAACAAACTCCCACGATATTCCCCTGGCAGATCTACCTTTTAAGTGAGGTTTATTATTTCTAAACTAAAGCAGGATATGGGCAGCAGGGGTGTGTTCTGACAGCACATGCTGTCCTATTTGCTCTAAATATCAAAGAAGCACAGTGCACATGATGCCCAAGAATGCACATGCCATCAATTTTAAACCAAAGTCTGAACTGTAACTATAAACTAAACCATATAATGTTTCGGATTCAATTTGAACAAACACCAACAGCTATACTTAGTTCCTAGTTGCATTCAAACAAAGCTTTAGCAGAAAACAAACAGTATGAAACAAATTGTTACCATTCAACAGCTGAAACTAATCGACGACGTATGTCGACTCGACTATCTAATTACAACATATACAATCAACAACCAAGGATTGGAATCAAACAGTATTGAGCAGGGGTTCGTATTGTACTATCAAAACAAATATGACCTTGGGAATTAATTAATCGACCAACTTCAAATTCGGTTGATTGTACAGCTTACACATACACACATTATCAGTAAATGAAAGAAAAACTTGACCAAGTACAGAGGTCCGGGCAAAGCGGACAACAATAGTTGATAAACATTCAAAACATAATTTAAACAAAACATTTGGCCATACGAACAGACCTTTAAACAACACATGTACTGAATAAAGAAAAAGAAAAACACACTTACCTTAAAGCCCCTGAAAAATCAGAAAGCCTTAACTCAGATTTGAACAGACCTTTCTTGGGGTTAAACGGACTTTAATCGAAGTGTTCTCAACTGAGAACACTTCGATTAAGGTCCATTAGACCCTATTCAACTTGGCTCAAACGGACACAGACCAGGCTCGGGGTTTCTAGGGTTCCTAGATGGCAGATTTAGGATTTGGGTTTCCATGGTTAGATTCGGACCAAACCAAGCATGGTTTGGTCATGAGGGAGGTTCGGGGACTGTCTGGTGTGAAGCTGGGGTAAATCGGTGTAAGTCGAGGTCCGACTCGAATCTTCAAATGAAGATTCGAGAAGGTGGGAGGGGATTCGAGCTAAGTGGTTGGTGGATTTGGGTTCAGGATGGTGAGGTGCATCTATGGTGTTAAGGTGGGGGTGACCGGCGTCCATGCCGCCAGGATTAATGGTGAAGGGAAAGGGGGCGGCTAGGGTTCCGGGGTTTGGGGTCTGGGAAGGGGATGAGGACAAAGGCAGGGGGTCTTGGATAAGGGGGGCAGGGTATGATAGGAAAGTTTATATATAGGATGAGTGGATTGATCTCAGCCGTTGGATTGCTGATGATCAATGGCTGTGATCTATCTACTAAAGGGAAACGGTGTCGTTTCAAGTGCACGGGGCTGGGTTGGACCAAAGTTGAACGGGTCGGATCTATACGTGGGTACGGGGGATGTGATTTTGGCCGTTAATCATTCTGAGATCAACGGCCCAAATCAGACCAGATCAGAACTACATCGTTTGGACGCTCCTGAGGTCAGCTGGTCTGGACCGGGGCAATCACGCGTTTTGGGCTCGATTTGGGCCTCAGATTTTAAATGGGAACAGGCCAAACTTGATTTCAGGCCAATTTTGCACTCTTTTTCTTTTATTTTTTCATTTTAAAACAAAACCTAATTAAACAAAATTAAACCCCATTAATTAGACACTTAATACAATTATTTACACACGTATCAAAAATATTAAAAAACAGGTAAAATCAACAAGGCGACAAATAGGATAAAACATGCATATTTCGTGATTTTCCTTTTAATAACCGGACTATGGTTCAACTACACATGACACACACATTTTTTGTATTTTGTTTGATAAAAAATAAAAATGGACAAAATCACAAATAACTAACGAAATGCCACGTAAAAATCCAAAAATTATACAGCAAGATCAATTGCTATTATTTTTGTTTCTTTTGGAGTGATTGTCGCGCAAAACAAAAATCACGTGCTCACAGTAACAGTAAAATGTACTAACTTAAAATTGAAGGTGGTCCCAACCAGAGTCAATGGGTGTTCATTTCGCATCAACAGTATCCGAGCCCTCTCAAGTATGACCTCGAATACTGGGAGACATTAACCTCAGGTTAAGGTTCTTAGCAAGGAAAGAAGGAAGCTTTATACTTGAATATCTAAGGCTCGATGGTTAGGATTTATTTTAAGGTCCAAACGGTCGAGTGAACCGTGCCCATATAGTCCACCTTAGTCATGATACAAGCATTTACATGCTTTCGATCATGTACTTTACACACAGAAATGAAAGAAAATTCCCACCTTGCTACAACACATTTTTGCTTCTTAAATTATGGATCCTAAGAGCCCATGGGCTACCCCTATTCGGGGACTACCGAGCCCAAAGGCTACCCCTACTCGGGGACTATCGAGCCCAAAGGCAACCCCTACTCGGGGACTATCGAGCCCAAAGGCCACCCCTATTCGGGGACTATCAAGCCCAAGGGCTACCCCTACTCGGGGACTGCCATCCGAAAACATTCGTGCAACTCGGGCTACCAAATCCTGGAGGAACAAAACCTATTAGCAGTGCCTAAACACAAAAGGCTATGGCCACCCTAATAAACTGCTCGAAGACATATGAAGCTCGTAATCAGAACATAAGGCCTTTATAAAAATTCAAAACCTGCTAAAAGGTTACCCTCAGCAAAAGCATCGTCTAAAATCACTTAAGCATCTTGAGAAAACTTCCGGTCAAATCGAGTTTTCAAAGCCTTGAGTAAATAAAGTTGCATCAAAATTAGGCTCTGTTCGGACCTCTGAGAAACGAATGATGTATTACTATATTTGATTCTATGCTAAGGTATTAGAAATACTTGTAAGAATATAAATTATTAAAAGATGCTAAAAAGGTAGAGACTCGAAATTGCAGAAAGGGAAATTTTATATATTCCGGAATGTATTTACAAAGGCCCAACAAAAAGAGCCTCAAAATAAACAAAAAACATACACAAGACAAAAACTAAAAAGGTTCTAAGGCATTCATGCCTGGTATTCACCAGGGCCCGACTCGTCGCCCGAACCGGCGGAGCCTTCAGATCCCTTAGAACCCTCAGAGCTTTCGGCACCTTCAGGCTCGAAAGGTTTCTTCACCTCGGCCTCGAGCTTTATTACTTCCTCAATCTCGGCCGACAGGTCAAAGCCTCGGGCGTGAATCTCTTAAAGGGTCTCCCTTTGACACAACCACCTCATATATTTAGCCTTCGTCTTCAGGCGGATCTCGGTAGCCTCAACATCAGCCTTGTACTGGGCCACCATCTCTTCGGCATTAGTGGGGGTTGTGTCAAACTTGGACTTTATTACTTCGTATGCTCTACCAAGGGCGTCCCGCTCTGTGACAGTCGAGCTCAGTTGTGCTCAGAGATCGTTATTTAGCGGGGACCACTTGTCAACTTTCTCCTTCGCCACCCGAAGTTTGACCTCTACTGATGCCAGTTTTGGCTGCGTGGTTTCCTTCTCCAAAGCTAGCAGGTCCATTTTTATTTTCCACCCATTAGCCATAGCCTTGACCTCGTTCAATCTCGACTCGGAGTTGGTCGATCAGATCGATATTTTGCTGGACTGGCAAGGTTTTGTCGTTAGACGCTGTGACTAGCTTCTCGTTTTTAACTTCAAAGACCTTCACCTTTTCGACTAGGTTGGCATGCTCCCGCCTTAGGGTCGAATCTTCCCTCTAATCCCTATCCAACTAGACCTAAAGGTCCTTGATGGTCTTGTCTTGTTGCTCACTGAGGAGCTTATACATATCTTTCTTTCGAGCCTACTCTTTAAACTCAAACTTGAGCTAGGTAATTTCAGAGCGGAACCTGAGGAAGCTCTCATGGTGAAGCACTGAGGCCTACAAAGTAACAAAAACAATAAGAGGTATTAAAACCTAAGTGGAATACACAAAGGAGTATTGATGCCTTACCTGGTTCAACTCCTGCTGAGCCTTGTTGAAGAGACTCGACGTGCCCACCTTGTTCATCTTCACTCGGTCCTCTTCGGTCACCAAACATCGGAGGTAATTTGCTATGCCCACTTGACCAGATAACACCAGAGCTTCCTTCCGGACCGTAAGAATGATTGTTCACTTGCAACCAGGGTCCACACTCGGAGCAGGAAATTGTTTCACCAGTTTTGGGTCGAGCTCGGCCCGTCATCTTTCGAAGGCACATCCTTCTTCGGGACCTCCAAGTCCCCCATTTCGGTAACGTCATCCAGATTGGACATGTCCACGCCTAAGGAGTGGAAGGGGTCATCTACACCTTGTGATCCTTCACTTAATTTCTTTTTGCCTGCTTGGGCTTCGTCGAGCATAGTTACGGTGTAGGAGCGCATCTTAACGATTTCAATCACACCGGTAGCCGCCTTCAAGGCAAGAGCATTTTCTTGAGAGGTTGCGGCCCCCATCTAGACTTTGGATTCTCGGACTGGGAAGGGCCCGATCTCATGGCTCTTCTCCTTGGTTGTTGCCTACTCCCTAGGAGGGGTCGATCCGTGGGCAACAAAAATGTCTTCTTCTTCCGACTCATAGTTCGGAATCGGCACCTGGGAGTTGGTACTCTTCTTGGGCTTATGAGACACCCTCTTCTTTGGCTTTACCTTGGAACTTGGGGAGCTCAGAGATTTTCTTTTCCTCTTCTTCTTTTGCCCCGCGGCAGTCCCGGGTTGTCCCGTAACTGAGGGATTAACGGACAAGGACACATACTTATCCCCTTCCAAAGGCCTAAGTTCGGTGGTCTTAGGCAAACCTATAAAAGAAAGATGGAAGGTCAGTATGATTTGAGTTAAGAGCACGACAATAGCTACTCGGAGGAGAACCTTACCATGAGAACGGGCCACCCATCAACCCTTTGAAAGCTTGCGCCGTGAGCGCTCGAAGTATGATATCTGCTTGAAAATGCCTTTGATCCACTCCTTGAGCTGGGGGACTGCATTTGGAACCCAGGCAACAGGTGCATAACCACAAATATGGATAATGAGAAAGAAAATGAAGAAAAATTGACACTTAAGTAAAGGCTGCACTTACTAGATGCATTCCACTTCTCGGGTAATGGCATGAATTTGGGAGGTATTAAGTCTTCAGTCTTCACCCAAATAAAGTGCCCCTGCTAGCTTCGGTCTCGATCTTCGTCAATACACGAAAAGGGGCCTTGCTTGCCCGGTGAGTGAGCTTGATTAATCCCCTTCGAAAAATTTGGGGACTATAAAGATAGAGCAGGTGGTCGAGGGTGAACCGACGAGGATCAGTGTTATTCACAAAATAACGGAGGAAGATCACGATCCTCTAAAGAGATGGGTGGGTTTGCCAAAGCATACCTCGTATCTCTTGCAAATGTCCAAAACGACAAGGTCTACTAGACCCAATGTGAAGGGGTAAGTGTAAACACCTAAATACCCCTCCACGTGGGTAGTAATAGCATCCTCAGGCCCGAAGACTACTACGTCCTTTCTTTCTTATTTACAGTCCTCTAGAACCACGGGAGGACATCTTTGGTAATGGAGGATATATACCTTGATGCTCCTTCACCCCAGTCATGTTTGTATGAGGGTTTCTCGACTATGAAGCAGTCCACGATTGAGCAACCCCCGGGTATAAAGCTTTTCATGAAAGGATTGGGGGTAGCCTTGGGGGAAGATGCCTCGGTGTCAGCCACCTTGGGTCGGCCACTTCGGGAACAACCACCTCGGAAGCAGCCACCTCGGCATTCGTGGCCGAGTGGGAAGTTGAAGAGGCAGCATGTTGAGGAATTGATTTGGAAGTTTAGCCATTGATACATGATAAAGCTGAAAATTTAAAGAAAAAATATGAAGGTTTGAAGAAACGAGTTTGAAGAATAAAGAACAATTATGAAAATTTGAAGATCAAAGAGGGAGATATGAAGGTTTGAAAGAAGTTGGTGATAGCTAGGAGATTCGAAGGTGGAAGCTTGATCAGAAAGTGGAAAAATAGCAAAGGATAGAAGCTTTTTTAGTGGAGTACGCGACGCTTCGCATTCGGAGGCAACAAGCCGATGTTTGACACATGTCTGAAGTCAGAATGACACGAGTGATGGGACGTTTTCTCTTCTCTATCACTTTGGTTGTAACGTACGGAGAAAGGAATCGGAGAACATCTATTGTTTCTTATCATTTCGGCAAACCTACTCTCAGAGAAGTGAGGGGACCATCTGTATACGAGTAAAACTAGGGCTAACGAGCACCGCGATTTCTCAATGGGGCAAATGATGAATGCATGTTTGACCTCAGACTGTGGCCTTTTCTTCTTAATCGGATGGAACTTTGGGTCCAAACTCAACTTATGAGTGGTTACCTCCGGTGGGGTCCCTGTCATGTCAAGATGGGACCAAGAAAACCAATTTATGTTATCTTTAAAAAAATTAATGAGTTTTTTCCTGAGCTCACGGGTTAACCCCGTGCCCAGGTATACTTTTTGATCCGGTAGGTGTTCGATCAATGTGACTTGCTCCAACTCTTCGATCATCGATTTGGTGGCGTCGGTATCATCAGGAGCTATGAAAGTTCTTGGAACTCCGTAATCATCCTTCTCGTTTGCTCCTCATTCCTCCGGTTCGGCCGGGACCGGCATCGGTGGTTGCTATTTAACTTTGGCCTTTCTGGCTGGCTCTGTGTTCCTTAATGTTGAGACGGTGGGCACCATTTCGTCGATTGTGAGCATCTCCTTTGCAGCCGGCTATTCTCCATAGAACGTCTTCATTCCTTCCGGTGTAGGGAATTTCAATGCTTGGCGTAAGGTTGAAGGAACCACCCTCATGTTGTGAACCCATGGCCTTCTGAATAGAGTGCTATATCTCAAATGCCCTTCGATCACATAAAGCTTTGTCTCTTGGATTGTTCCGGAGGTGTTCACTGGTAGGGTTATCTCCCCTTTAGTGGTTTCGCATGCCATGTTAAGTCCGTTCAACACCCAGACTGCTGGCACTATTTGATCCTGTAACCCTAATTGCTATATGACCCTCGATATGATGATATTGGCCAAGCTACTTGGACTAATCAACACATGTTTAACTTGGGATTTATTGATAAGTACGAATATTACCAATGAATAATTATGAGGTTGTACGATGCCCTCGGCATCCTTATCTCTGAACGAAATGGTTCCCTCCGGGACATAATCTCGGGTGTATTTTTCCCTCGTGATGGATACTTTAGTACGCTTTATCATTGGCCCTCGGAGGACCTCGACTCCTCCAATGATCATTTTGATGACGTGTTGAGGTTCCTCTTGTTCGGTCTGTTTGTTGGCGTCCCTATTCCTGAAGTGGTTTTTGGCTCAATCACTCAGAATTCTAGGAGGTGCCCGTTATTAAACAACCGGGCAACTTCTTCTCTCAATTTCCAACAATCCTCGGTCATGTAGCCATGAGTGCTATGATACTTACACATCACGTTAGGATCTCTCTATGTAAGGTCGGACTGCAATGGTCCAGGCCACTTGGTTTCCTTGATGCGCCCGATGGCTGATACGATGCTGGCAGCATCAACGTTGAAGTTATAATATGATAATCTTGGTGCTTCCCTTCCCCCGAGCGGCCTGTCGAAACCATTTTTGCTCATCAGACCTCGGCTATTGGGCCCTCAATTGCTTCTCTTTTTGTTCCTTGTGCGGTGATGCTCGGACCCGTTTCCCCTTCAATTTGCATTATATGAATGGTACCGATCTCAGACCGTCCTTGATTCATGGTCGATGATTCTCTTAGACCTGTCGTCAGCTCTGATTGGATAAATGAACCCAGAAGGGGCTCCAAGTTGGTCATCTCGACTCTGATATTTGACTGGTACCTATCGTGGACGTCGGCCCAAGTTACCGCCGGGTACTCTACCGAATTTTGTTTTAGCTACTGCAAAGCCAATGAGCTTCAAGGCTTAAGTCCTTGAGTGAATGCCTGAACGACCCAATCATCTGCAATCGGTGGCGGGTCCATCCGTTCCATTTGTAACCTTGACACGAACTCCCTGAGGATCTCGTTATCTCTTTATTTAACCTTGACAAGGTCAGATTTTCTGGTCTCGACCTTGATGGCCCCGGTATGAGCTTTCACAAAAACATCTACAAGCATAGCAAATAAGTCAGTGGAGTTTGGGGGTAAGATATGATACCATATCATCGCCCCTTTGGACAAAGTTTCCCCGAACTATTTCATTAACACCGACTCAATCTTATCATCTTCCAAGTTGTACCCCTTGATGGAGCATGTGTAGGAGGTCACATGCTCATTCAGATCCATGGTTTCCATTATATTTTGGAACATCAAGCATACGAAACCTCTTCGGGATATGCTTTGGTGCCGCACTCGGAGAGAAAGACTTTTGGACAAATTTCGTGGAATTTGGTCCTTTCAATATCGGGGGTGCTCTCGGGATTTGATTAACCCTGGAATTACTTGTGTCCACCTTCTTATCGTTGGCCTCAATTTTCTTCTCACCTGATTCCACCTGCTTCGTCAATGCTTCAAGCATTTTCATTATCTCAGGATTGACCTCGGACTCAGCTTCACCCGACCTCTTAGTGGTTTGTTTATTTCTTCGGGTGTTCTCTCGGGACTATTCGGGCTCGACCCCGCTAGGGGCATGGCCTTGATTCTGTATTTGCGCTATCGCCTCATGTTGAGCCTGCAATAATTTGAAGATTAGCCGCAGGCTTACCCCATCACTTTCGCCCTCAGATGTTTCTCGAACTATTGGTCGGGGACCTCCACAAATGTCATTTTCGGGATTAGTTGGCAGGTTGACGTCGATAGCAACCTGTGAATTGGCATCGATCGGATCGGCAACAAGGACTCTGTTGGGATCAGTAGGGGCACCTCAGTGCTAGGCAACATATTGTTGTTTTTGCCATAATGGTCAGACTCAGCCTCTTTCAAGTGAGAAGACTGAGAATTTGACATTTTTAAGCTGACCAAAAATTGAGACTTTAAAGAACAAGCATAAAATAGAGTGTGTTATGGAGATTTTTATCAAACCACCACTATTATCCTTAGCCCCACGGTGGGCACCAAACTGTTTACCCTTAAAACGGATAATAATTAAATTTGTACGCAGTTTTAAGGATACGTGGATAGATTCAACACAAGTAATCAAGAATATTAGGTAAACGAATTAAAGATATAATGAATAATCAAACCAGTTATAATGTTATTGCCTAGCTTGAACTTGGATTGGGAGATAGTTTCTGCCCTCGGTTGAATCCTTAATTCGAAGCCAATCAGGAACAAAGAACAACAATAAAATAAGAACGATGCAATAGCTATAAAAGCAGAAAAATAAATTTGTATTGTCTTGGTATGCGTATTATAATATCCCTTATCAAAGAGAAAATCTCCTTTTATATAGTAGAAGAGTTTCACCCTAGTACAAGTCTAAAAAGGGTAAAAATTCTCCTTCCTCGTTAATTACTGATCCTTAGCCGCCATCAAGCGAGATCCGCGTTGTGATATCCGGTATGGTTTTCTGGTCCGAAAATATAATAGAACTGTTCTAATCATTGTTTAAATTTAGAACTATGTATCTGTTTTTTTTGTAATATTCAATGCGCAATTGGTATGCCAAAAAAATATATTTTACGCTGGTCCCAATAAAGATTTATACCAGTGTATAAAATTATTGACCGTTATTCTTAAGTAAATCGGTGAAATATTTTTTTTGGGTGTAAATGATTTTGTTATTGTTGATTTGAAATAAGTTTTAGACCAGTCTTTGATAAAATTGTTTACGCCCCAAAAAGAAATACACTAATTTACTTAAAAACAGCGGTCAAAAATTTTATACACTGGTATAAATCTTTATTAGGACCAGCGTATAAAAAAATTTACCGATGTTTTTAAGTAAATTAGTGAAATTTTTTTTTGGGCGTAAACAATTTTGTTATTACTGATTTGAAATAAGTTTTACATCAGTCTTTGGCAATTTTTTTAATCTGAAATCGATTTTCAGAATCTTATCAATAAAAAAAATCAGTATTCACTAAGTTTTATGAATTTCTGTATGTAATTGAAATAGTATATCAATATTCAACACTGACATGAAACAATCTGAAACTTTATTAAATTAGTTTTTTAAATTAAAAAAATAACTGATTCGAAAATTTTTTCTTTTAAAAAAAAGGAGAAGATGAGAGAATTAGTTTCTCTTGTAACAATTTCTTCCATCAAAACTTTCATGTTGCCTGAAATTCACACCACGCCTAGTGGCTGCCTTATCGAAGACCCAACCCGTTCTTTTTTAACATAGAAGCTTAGTGCTTCAATGATAGTGTCACGACCCAAAATTGTCGTGATGGCGCCTAACACCACTGTCATTTCACGACCCAAAATTCATTAAAGGTCGTGATGGAACCTAACACGACTATCAGGCAAGCCAACAATAAATAATTAACTTGATTACTCATTTAGTATTTTGAAATCATAATTTTTCCTTCAATTAAATAATAAGAAATAAAAATTACAAAGTGAATGATAATATTTTTCCCAAAAAAAACACTATTGAACATCTCATAAGTACACCCAGAACCCGGTATCACAAGTGTATGAACATCGACTAGGAAGATAAAATAAAATACAGCATCTGTCCGGAATACAAATTAGATAGGAAAAATATAAATAACACTGAAGGAGACTCTGCAAGCTGCGGGTCGTAATATCGAATGCATCTCACCTAATTCTCCGCATTAACCATGTCTTTGCTCTCACAAGATAACTAGACATATAATGCGCAGGAAGTGTAGCATGAGTATGTAAATCAACACGTAGCCAGTAAATATCCAGTCTTACCTCGAAGAAGTCGTGACGAGGGGTCAGCTCCGACACTTACTATGGGCTAACAATAAAATGCCGTTATTATATTTAAGCAGGAACTACATAACATAGCTGAAAATTCAGTAACCGAAAATAATCAACAATCCTTTTACTAATAGAAATTCCCAAATTCGTTTCTCATCATATAACAATTTATATCTCAAGCCAATAAAGCAATATCAATTATTATTAATTCCAAAGAGTTATCAAGCGCAAGTCTTGCCAAGGTCGTATGGCCCGATCCACCATATAAATATATAATGTGCACGGCCGAGGGTCGAACGACACAAAGCATAGATGTATCTATTAATCTACCGAGGTGAATGGCCCGTTCCCATGAGAGAGTGAAAATTCACCCCGTTCGCGGAATATATTTTCTCAAATTTATTATATTATTAGTCAATTATTTTCAAAAATACGAAGTTCAAGAGAAAACTTTTAAAATCTCGAATTCCTCAATTTCAACTCTTTTCAAGACAATCAATAAGCAAACTCAAATCTCGCTTCTTCTCAAGGCAAATAATAAACATAAATCAAATAACAATATCAAAAAAGCATGGTGTAAGCCTAAAACTACCCGGACATAGGCATAGCTAGTAGCTACGTACAAACTCTCGTCACCTAGCCCTATGGCTGTCCAACGGGACGGGACGTCCCGTCCCGTCTCGTGTCCCGTCCCGTCTCGCTTCAAGTTAAATGGGATGGGCCAATGTTAAACGGGACACGAGATGGGACGGGACAACCATTTCGTCCCGTTTGTCCCGTCCTGTTTCGTCTCGTTTCGTCCCGTCCCGCGTCCCGTCCCGCGTCCCGTCTCGTTTCGTCCCGTCCCGCGTCCCGTCCCGCGTCCCGTCTCGTCCCTTCCCGCTTTTTTTTTTAAAAAAAAAAAAAAACTAGCCGTTGGGCAACGGCTTAAATTGCAAAACGTCGTTGCCAACGGTCCAAACAGCCCCTACCCCCCCCCCCCCCCAAACTTTTAATATAACCCCTAAGTTTATTAAATTACACTTTGGCTCTATTTTCTACTATAAATACCTCCATTCTTCTTCATTTTTTCCCACAAAAAATCAATCTTCTCTCTCAAATCTCTTACATTCTAATATTCTATCTATATTCTATATTATTCTCTCAATTTTGTTACTATCAAGTATCAACTATCAACTATCAAGTATCAAGTGATAACTTTCAAGTTTCAATTTTCAAGTATTTGGGCAAATTTTTTGGAGCAACTTTCAAGCTTCAAATTAATTCGTCAAGTATTTGGAGCAATATTTTGGGAAATTTCTTCAAGTTTCAATATTTAATCACGGTTCACTCGTTCCATATCCTAATTTTAATATATAATTTTTGCGTATCATTTTAGTGCTTAATTTTTGTGTTTACTTTACCTGTTAATTTTCGTATTTTATTTGTGTGTTTAATATTTGTGTTAGTTTGTTTAATTTAATTTCGTATTTAAATTATGGCACCTAAAAATGTATTTGGTATTTTTTTAAAAAGCAGTAAAAAAAATAGTAAAGGTGAAAGTAGTAGTAATCCTAATCCTTACCCTTCTCCTAGACCTAGAATTAGAAAGCATATTGATGAAATGACTCATGTTGATGAAACTTCATTTTCCCAACCCCCCACATTTTATGATGTTCATGTCGGAGAATAATTAGATCATGAAACTTTACAAAGACAATTTGGCAATGATATTTTTTTTGAGGATGAAGAAAATGAGGAAGAAGAATTAGATGAAACACTCACTAGTCCCGCAACACAAGCACCAACTCAGAGTCAATCTCAGTCTGGAGCTTTACCCCCTGAACCCCCTGTAAGGGGTAAGCCTAAGCTGAACGTCCCAAAACATCACTTGTATGGAAATTTTTTAAACATGATAAAGTCAATCATCGTGCTATATGTGAAAAATGTAAGCAAGTATTTGCACACACAACAAGTGGTGGGATGGGGGGTTTAAGTAGACACTTAATAAGGGATCACAAATCTTTATGGATACAAGCTAACATAGAAGCCGGAAAAATTATAGATCCTACCATCAGTACTGACACTCCTAGCGGATCTGGTTCTAATCAAATTCAACAACTTGACCCTGCTTCTGGTCATGTTTTACGCAAATATAACAAAGATAGAGATCGTGAGAACTTAGCAAAAATGGTGGTTGTATGTGGCTTACCTTTTACTTTCCCTTCTCACCCTGCTTTTGTGCATTATATACAAGAAACTTATAACCCTGCTTTTCAAGATATTCCTAAGACCACGGTTAGAAATGATGTTTTTAAATTTCAAACCGAATATCTTCAGTATATTCGTTGTGTATTTTTTCACTTAGATTGTAAAATGTCTATCACATCTGATATAGGTCGTAGTCCTAATGGTTGTGATTATTTAACTGTTACATGTCATTGGGTTGATCATCACTGGAACTTGCAAAAACGTATTATTGGTTATAAATTTGTTGATTCAAAACACACTGGAGCATATATTGCAACTACTGTTCTACAAATACTTGATTTTTATGGACTCATTAATAAAGTTTTAACTATCACCTTAGATAATGCTTCTTCTAACACAACCGCAGCAAATAGCTTAAAATCTAGACTTTGTCTAATTAATCCAACAATTTTTCATGTTAGATGTGCATGTCATATTTTTAACTTGGTTGTAAAAGATGGTCTTAATTTATTTTCTGATACTTGTAGTAAAATACAACATATTTGTGGCTATATTTTTCGTGCTCATAAACAAAGTAGAATTCATGAATTTGCTCAACAATGTGCTAGTGCTAACCTTCCATTTAGAAAAGTTCCAAAAGATGTTTGTACTAGGTGTAATTCTACTTATGAAATACTTAAAGTTGCTTATGATTATCGGGTGCCTATCCAAAAAGTATTTAATATGCATAATGCCCACCATGTTGATCAAATTGTTGATTCTGATTGGGATGAGATCAGAAAGCTTACTAAATTTTTAGAAAAAATTTATTATGCTACAAAATAATTTTCTGGTATATATTATCCTATTGTTACACAAATATTGTGGTATATTTGTGGAATTTCTGTTATATTTGGTAAGTATAAAAAAATCCAACTTATGCACCGGCCATTAAAGAAATGATTTTAAAATTTAAAAAGTATTTTTTCCCTATTCCCGAAGTTTATTTAATTTCTACTCTACTTAACTCATCTTTAAAACTAAGAGGTGCAAAGGTACTTGTTCGTAAAATTTATGAGAATTTAGAAATTCAAGAAAATGAACAACCATCTCTCGAAAACTGCCAAGCTAGCATATATTCTTATGCTAGATCAATGTTTGATAAATATAAATCTATGGATACAACTGGTTGTGAAACTGCTCCTTCTACTTCTAAGTCTAGAGCAGAAGTTTTATGGGAAGATATGGATGATATAACAGGTTTTGATTCCTATATTGATGATGAACTTGATTCTTATCTTAATCAAGGATTGGAAAATAATAAAGATAAAGAAGGCAAGGAACAACTTTTGTCATGGTGGAGGGAGCGTGGCAAGGCTTTTCCAACACTTTCAATTATGGTCCGAGATATCCTGGCTATTCAAGCATCATCAGTAGCATCGGAGAGTGCTTTTAGCGCAGCAAGATTTCAAATTGGAGATCATAGACATTCATTAGTGGAGGACAGTCTAGAGATTTCCGTATTATTCAGAGATTGGATTAATGCAGAAAGAAGAAATCTTGGTTTTGAAAAATTAACCACTAGGGAAGAAGAAGAATACAATGAGATACTAAACACTGGGAGCGATGACGGCATGGAGCTCATGGAACATCAATCAACATTGCCAATTCCAGCAGAATGTTCGAGAGATATTATTGATAAGTTACAAAGAAGCTATATAGGAGCTTACAAATATTAGTATGATAATTTGTAATTGGCTACTAAGAGGCCTAGTTCAAACAGAACCCTTCCTAGAAGGTGGCTGCGTAGATTAGGTGCTCTTCAAAAGAATTATATTTGTATTTGAGATTTGAAAGTTCTATTAATAAAATAAAAGGCTCTAAGCGTTGAATTTTATTTATGAATTGTCTTAGTTACTTAATAGTTAATACTTTGAAATTATATTAAATAAATTATAACTCTATTATAAATTTATAATTACTAGAATATTTCATTACAAGTCTTTTGTTTTAATATTTTATAATTCTTTACTTAGTTTTCTAATTTTCATTTTAACAAAGTAACATTTAAGTTTATTAAATAAGTCAAAAATCTAGCCGTTGCAAACTTTAAAAACATAGTAAATTTCAAAAACTAGACGTTTTTTTTTTAAAAAAAATACACTTAAGGCCCACGAACCCGTCCCGTTCCGTCCCATCCCGTTCCATCCCGTTTGTTAGCGGGACGGGATGGGACGAACGTTTCGCCCCATTTGTCTCATCCCGTTTCGTCCTGTCCCGCCTCCATCCTGTTTAAATGTCGTCCCGTCCCATCCTGTCCCGTTAATTTGGTCCCGTCCCGTCCCGTCCCATCCCGTTGGACAGCCATACCTAGCCCCCACAAATAGAAGCACATATTAATTTAGTTCACCTATGGGTTAATTCCCTCTTACAAGGTTAGAAAAGAGACTTACCTCGCTCCGAAGTTCCATAGCCGGCTCCCAATTTTCCATGAATTTCCATGTTAAAATCCATATAGAAACCAAGTATTTAACTTGTAATAGGTGGGATTAACTTACTTCCAAGTTGCTAGGTGAATACTCCCCTCAAGAAGCTCAAACAATCGCCCAAGAATGAAGAGATATAGCAAAAATGGCTGAGCCCCGCTCTTTTAAGCATTCTGCCCAGCGACTCCAGCACTTGCGTCCTCCTGCACCTACGGACCTCCAAATCCACATCCGGATATGCTCTCAATACCAGAATCACCACACGGAGCTATTCCCAGACTCGGAATCCCAAACGGACATCGATAATATTAAAATGCACTTCAACCCAATTTTATGAAATTCTTCCAAAATGCCAACTACCACCATAGGCGTCGAAATGCTCCCGGGTCATCGAAACCCCGATCTGGATATACACCCAAATCCAAAATTATCATACGAACCTGTTGAAACTTTCAAATCCCGATTTCGAGGTTGTTTACTCAAAAATCCAACCTTAGTCAATTCTTCCAACTTAAAGATTCTAAAATGAAAATTTTCTCTCCAAATCAACTACAAACTTCCCGAAATTCAATTTTGACCATGCGTACAAGTCACAATACCTGAAGTGAAGTTGCTTATGGCCTCAAACTGCCGAATGACGTGCTAGAGCTCAAAATGACTGGTCGGGTCGTTACATTCTCTCCCACTTATACATACGTTCGTCCTCGAACGTGCTAAGAACTTCTCTGGAGTTGTCTGAAATCACTGTTTAAAATCTCGTGCACCTACATGTGCTTCCACAACTCAGTTGAGCGCATTAGCTCGAGCCAATCTGAAGATCATCCCTTTTATTTAGGAAAATAAGCCTTAAAGCCAAATTCCAACATCTGAAATTCTCTACCAAGTTTGTTTCCATCATAGAATGTTGTATCAATCACTACACGATGTACCAATACATGATTGTATACTCTTACTGAATTCACACCATGCACCACATAATTCACATGACCATAATAACATCCTCTGTTAAAAATAGCCGGAATCCCACGGATCTGATGCCCACAACACACCTCATGACGCATATAAGTCCTGTTTCAACTCTAGCAATACTGCCACGACAGAAGAGATATGTAGAAACTCATAACCACCTACCGAATCATAATTCATGGAGTCTCTCCTCACGACAAGAACCATTACCTCATTCTGGAGTGAATATCGATATTTGCTCTTTAATACGCCTCATACAAATCTGATCGCACTGATCCCAGGTCCAATAATATCGTCTCACCCAGTATAAGTTGCTCAGGCAATAAGCCACCTCAGGTTCTACCAAAAGTCTCATATGATGCCACCATGTGCTAACAAGCCACAACTCGAATGTCATACATACGGAAACGAACTCTAGAAAGAACTACTCGACCCACATAACCAATTAAAACCCCAAAGGGATGTTATGAACCTTCCTCAGAAAATGAGAAACAAAACACACAAGAATAGATATGGGGAACTGTACTAAACATCATACTGTTGCGGCGTGTAACTCGATCCACACATGATACCGTTGCGGCGTGCAATCTGATCCATCCATGTTACCTGTCGCGGCATGCTACCCGATCCAAATAACATACCCGTGGCGGCGTGCCATCCAATCCACACATAAATAATCTATAAGGAAATACTTACCGAGCTAAAATGCTCATAACTAAGAAATACCCAAATATCGACCACAAGCACTCCAAGTGCGTAATACCATCCCTGGGGCAACAGACAGCGCCATACACCACAAAACTCAAGAACAACTAAGGTGCAATACACAACCTGCATCTCGAGAGCCATCCTACTTATATAACACCACAAACTACACGGGATCTCAATACGAGTGCGAATAATCAAACCACCTCACAAGTCTTCCCATGGGACATGCTCCCATGACCTTCTGTACCAGGTAACAAGTCTGCACATGCATACCACAGGCCACACTAACCCTATAAAGCTAATCAAGAATCCGCACTCAGTATGAAAGGCCTCTTACACAGGGCACCGATCTCAAGAGATGCCAAAGACAATACTAGCTTACTCTAACCACCTCAATTCCTTTCTTGCTCATTCGAGCTCGTGATATTCTTGCCAACACCAAACGGCAAACCTTGATCCTTAACTTCCAATTTCCATGCTGCTCGCTGATCTTAACATGCCAATACATGACAGTACAAGAATTTCCCCATAAGTCCTGAACCACTCATAGAATAAACACTTCATTATATAGAAACTGTTTTACTTAGCTCATCTCAGAAGAACCAATACAACACACAACTGAATTCCCATAACCGTAGGAAATACAATCCTCAAGTAGTGGTCTAAACCACCATGATTCTTCCGGAATCCGTCTACATATAACAGATAAAAATACTCGAATGCCCCCAAATAAAATCTATTACGGAGTCCGTCAAGCCTCGCACACACCATCACGAATCACATGTATAACTTAACACGCTGAAGGAACTGATCATTTCCACCATCATGCCCATTCAACCATTGCTAACCAGTCCAACTTCTTCTAATTTACTCTAGACTTGCCTTAAGAGTAATAGTAGCTCCATTCCACACATAACGATCCCAGATCCGCACTCATCCTGGGTGACCTTATTTCACGAGACCATGCCGCCTCAATACACATGAACCATCTCATGTCCCCCTTAAGCGCACTATAGCATCTCCAACTGGCACATCCATTCTGATAATTCCTATATGAATCCAAAGTTGTTTTCTCCCATTCCTACAATACTATACTGTAGACCGAAGATAACATAACACTCCAAGCCCCTTTTTCATAATCCACTGCAAAAGCTCGATAATTAACCATATTACGGACTCGAAACCCCGAGGCATCGCACTTTAACTTTTGAATCCACTAGGACCGTTGTTGAGAGTCGCCCACTTTGGCTTGGTCCAGAATATAATCAAACTTCAAGGCTCTGCTAGCACATGAACACCCTCTCAAAAAAGCATCGGGGTAGATCACTTTCTTTGTACATCATATCCACACAAAGCATAGACTCTGAGTCTTCCCAAAGCTTGAACATGTATTGATAAGGCTGATTATAGCACACATTCCTCAAGCCCTTTGCTCAATTTACCATTGATGTTATCTTTTCTTAGTCGTAATAACCCACCAGTATGCCGATAACTGGAAACCTCACAAGTAGATAACCATGCAATCCAATCGTAGGCAGTGGGGCTCTCCCTCTTAGCTTGAAGCTACCATTGCATAACTCTAGAACCCCACCAAGACTCCTTATCCCCCATTGACATGATCTTGCACAATCAACCCGCCAAATTCCTCAAAATCCTTCTGTTAACATTTCATGAAGACTCTGAATCACTAGCCATATTTACATATTCGACCTCTTACCGGATAGCCAGTAAAATTCTTCGTAGAAGCTTTGTCAATACCACGCGACCGCTAACCTACTCACAGGAGATTACCCACCTGTGGAAATTACATGCCAGCCTCTTCCAATGTCGCAGCACCGGGTACAACTATTATAAAATCAGTAACCCATCCTGAGCCCATGCTCATTCCAGTTGTACCAGTCCGCTCACTCCCCATTGACATTACTAAAATTGCGACAATACATCTCAACCCGAAGTCATGTTGCATTCCTCCTCATACCAAGCAAACTCCTTTCTGTCACATCCAATATTCCCTAGTATAGCAGCCAACATTCTAAATTAAGTTCGTAGACCTAGTCATTGTCTACCATGAATCTCAAATCACTCTAAACTTTACTCAAGGTGTGATGCTATCCTACCGCAGAACCTATATGATACTCTATCACTCTCCCACTTTGATCAAACCCTCTACTTTACGCAACTACTCGACTTCTGTTTCTCACACTTGGCCTTCTAGAAATTTAACAACCGCAAGACACCTCCCACATGTCCTTCCTCCTCCTTCGCTGCCCAGTTTTTGACTTAAATCAAAATCTATCTCTGTAGCACTTGAACCAAGAGATCGCTACCAACTTTACACCTTTCCGAAAATCATCTTCCTTGAGACATCAACATTAGGAACACCGATACGATTCTGAACCACTGCACGGTGCGATTTCTAACAACCGCTTCCCCGGCACCATTTCACAATACCCCGCCCCAAAGGCGAATTGAAGAAGACCATAACACCGGCGAACTTAGCACATTCAACAAGGACAACGACACCACATCACGGATGAAAATTCCACCACACTCAAAAATACCAAGTCTCGTTACTTCATCAACCATTCTTACTCTAAGTGCCTTTCCTCCGCCAAAAATAAAATACCGACTCTCTGAATCATGCACTAAGTAAAACCTCATTTCAAGTCATTCACTACCACGATGCATAGACAAGCATCCTAGAATTATACAAATATTGTGCGATAGCAACACATGAATAGTCATAACAATCGATGCCAAATCTCAAAACCTTTGGTAATACTGATACTGAGCTAAAACGATAGAAATGCCTTTCGCAAGGCTACGACAATAGCCCAATCAAATACGCGGGGGAAATATCCTGCACCATATCTGTAGTACCATTACAATTCCTCGATTCCCAATTTATAACACGCCATTCACGTCTCATAAGATTAAATAGAAAAGAAACAAAGGCATAAGCCTCAAAGGAATCAATCGCACGATGAAAAATCAAGAAGGGAAGTGCTGATAACAGCCCTGTAGCCTCTCGAAGATAAGAACAGACGTCTGCGCACCGATCCGCAAGACTCTACTAGACTTGTTCATGACTTGTGAGACCTAAGTTAACCTAGTTCTCTTATACCATGTTGTCATGACCCAAGATCCATTAAAGGTCATGATGGAGCCTAACACCACTGTCATGTCACGATCCAAAATCTATTAAAGGTCGTGATCACGCCCAATACCGCTGTCAGGCAAGCATACAATAAATAATTAACTTGATTACTCATTTTAGTATTTTTAAATCATAATTTTTCCTTTAATTAAATAATAAGAAATAAAAATTATAGTGTGAATGATAATATTTTCCCCAAATACACTATTGAACATCTCATAAGTCCCCCCCCCCAGAACCCGGTGTCACAAGTGCATGAGCATCAACTACGAAGATAAAATAAAATATAGCATCTGTCCGGAATACAAATTAGACAGAAAAAATATAAATAACACTAAAGAACACTCTGCTAGCTGCAGGACGTAATATGAAATGCAACTCACCTAAGTCCCCACATTAACCATGCATTTGCTCTCACAAGGCCATTAGATATATATTTACCTACACAAAAATGTGAAGCAAGTGTAGTATAAGTACGTAAATCAACGCGTACCTAGTAAGTATCCAGTCTAACCTCGAAGAAGTAGTGACGAGGGGTCGACTCTGACACTTACTATGGGCTAACAATAAAATACCGATATTATATTTAAGTAGGGAATACATAACATAGCTGAAAATTCAATAACCGGAATAATCAACAATCCTTTTACTAATAGAAATTTCCAAATTCGTTTCTCATCATTTAACAATTTATATCTCAAGCCAATAAAGCAATGTCATTCCAAAGAGTCATCATGCGCAAGTCTTGCCAAGGTCGTACGGCCCGATCCACCATATAAATATAAATTGTGCATTTCCGAGGGTCGAACGGCACGAACCATAGATGCATCTATTAACCTGCCAAGGCAAACGGCCCGCTCCCATGAGTGTAGTGGAAATTTACCCCACTCGCGGAATGTATTTGCGATGCGATTGAACATAGATTTCTCAAATTTATTATAATATTACTCAATTCTTTTCAAAAATACGAAGTTCAAGTAAAAACTTTTAAAATCTCGGATTCCTCAATTTCAACTCTTTTCAAGACAATTAATAAGCAAACTCAAATTTTGCTTCTTCTCAAGGAAAATAATAAACATAAATCAAATAACAATATCAACAAGGCATGGTGTAAACCTAAAACTACCCGGACATACGCATAGCTAGTAGCTACGTATGGACTCTCGTCACCTCATGCGTTCGTAGCCCCCACAAATAGAAGCAAATATTAATTTAGTTTACCTATAGGGTTAATTCCCTCTTACAAGGTTAGAAAAGAGACTTACCTTGCTCCGAAGTTCCATAGCCGGCTCCCAAGCCTTTCAAACAACTCAAACTGATGCCCATCACTCCAAAACTAGTTAATAAATGTACAAATCCATAAATATATACTATAATACTCATAATAATTTAATTCACAACAATTCTCCACTCCACTCAAATAGTCGATTAAATCACCCTCGGGCACACGTGCCCAAATTCCAAAAATATTTGAAGATAAACTTTACCCATAACACCAAGAACTCAAATATATAATTTATTCTAAATTCTATGTCCAATTTCATGGTCAAAATTAACAAATATGAATTTTTAGGTTTTCCACCAAAACCCCAAATTTTCACAAATTTTCCATGAATTTCCATGTTAAAATTCATACATAAACCAAGTATTTAACTTGCAATAGGTGGGATTAACTTACCTCCAAGTTGCTAGGTGAATACTCCGCTGAAGAAGCTCTAAAAATCGCCCACAAATGAAGAGCAATGGCAAAAATGGCTGATCCCTGCTCTTTTAAGCATTCTGCCCAGCGATTCTCGCACCTACGTCCTTCTTGGTCGCTCTTGCATATCCGCTTCTGCGACATTTCTTCCGCACCTGCGGCCTTGCCACTTCTGCGGCTACTGTCGTCGCAGGTGCGCAACTTTTTTCGCTCCTGTGATCCTTAGCAGCCTTGGCCCCTTCCACTTCTGCGAGCCATCTCCCGCACCTACGGGCTCGCACCTGCGGCCCTTTTCACGGAGGTGCGATTACACCAGATATCAGCTGCCTCAGCACATCTTCCAAGTCCAAACTCGATCCATAGACCATCCAGAATCTACTCGAGGCCCCCGGGACCTCAACCAATTATACCAACGCATCCCAAAACACATTACGAACTTAGTCGAGCCTTCAAATCACATCAAACAATGCTAAAATAATGAATTGCATCCCAATTCAAGCTTAATGAACTTTAGAACTTGAAACTTCTACATTTGATGCCAAAACCTATCAAATCACGTTTGATTGACCTCAAATTTTGCACACAAGACACATTCAACATTATGGACCTACTCCAACTTCCAGAGTCAGAATTCAACCTTGGTATTAAAAGTCCACTCCCGATCAGACTTCTCATAAACCTTTAAGTTCCTAACTTTCGCCAAATGACCCCGAAATGACCTACAGACCTCCTAATCCATATCCAAATGTGCTCCCACTACCAGAATCACCATACGGAGCTATTCTCAGACTCGGAATCCTAAACGGACATCGATAACATTGAAATGCACTTCACCCAAATTTATGAAATTCTTCCAAAATGCCAACTCCCACCATAGGTGCCGAAACGCTCATGGGTCATCCAATAACCGATCCGAACATACGTCCAAGTCCAAAATCATCATACGAACCTGTTGGAACTTTTAAATCCCGATTCCGAGGTCGTTTACTCAAAAATCCAACCTTAGTCAATTCTTCCAACTTAAAGCTTCTGAAATGAGAATTTTCTCCCCAAATCAACTCTGAACTTCCCAAAATTCAATTCCGACCACGGGTACAAGTCATAATACCTGAAGTGAAGCTGCTTATGGCTTCAAACTGCCGAACGACATGCTAGAGCTCAAAACGACCGGTCGGGTAGTTATAGATAGGTTTCGGCTGACCATAGGGAAGATGAGAAAGTTAAGTTTTTCTCTTTCTAAAATCTGGTATAGATTATTAATGGAAAGAAAGGGAAGAAAATATGGAGCTTTGTGCTTATTTTATAAAATCTAGTATAAAGGGTTGCTGGCTGCTGTCCAACAAAGAAGAAGAAAAAGAGAAATTAGTTTCTCTTCTTAAAATGCCAAGATGCCCTAAAAGAAATAACAAAAACGTTTTTGTCGGAAATTGGACTTTAGAAGCAATGGGCTTCTTTGTTCATAATAGGGATTTTTTCCTAACTATACCATATATGAAATCTTATTACCCTAAATATGCATAGTTTGTTAATTACCAGCCCAGTCCACACTTTAACTACAATTTATATACCATTCGACTATTAGGCATTAAAAGGGCAGAATATTCCCTAAAAACGCGCTAAAATTAAGGAGAGAATCTTGATGTTAATTGATTCTACATTAAATTCAATTATTAAAAAGGGAAAGGAGATTTCTCATCTGCGTATTTTTCTCCAGAACTACAATTCAAATTCTCGAAGAAAAAAAGAACGAACAATTCAAATTTTCGAGTTTCAACAACTCAAAGTTGAAAAAATATGTTCTTCCATATATTTTCCACCATTGATAGCCATTAAAAAGCTTGAAAGCTTTGAATTCAAATTTGGGTTTTCAAAAATCATTAATTGTTTGGATTGGGTGTTGTTGTAAATAATTCAGAATATGTTTAGGAGTTTATATCTCAATTTTGAGGGGTTTTGGTGAAGATTAGACTTTGGTTTTGACTGAATTTCAGATTGAAACTCGAAGAAGAAGAAGAAGAAGAAGAAGAAGAAGAAGAAGAAGAAGAAGAAGAAGAAGAAGAAGAAGAAGAAGAAGAAGAAGAAGAAGAAGAAGAAGAAGAAGAAGAAGAAGAAGAAGAAGAAGAAGAAGAAGAAGAAGAAGAAGAAGAAGAAGAAGAAGACATATTTCCAGAAATTGTAGATAAATTGTAGAATTGTAGATCAATTGTAGATAAATTGTAGATTGGGAAGACTAAAACTTCTACAAATCTTCTACAATTATGTCGAAAATGTCAATTATGCTACAATTAAAATGGGAATTGGGATATTAAAATTCAATGTATCCAGTTTGTAGATAAATTGTAGATTATTTGTATTCTGATTGTAGATGCATTATTTTCTGTTTTCACAAATCCAAAACGACTAAAGCTTCTACAAAATCTTCTGCAAAAAATAGTCTACAATTTATCTACAATTTCTACAAATTTACTACATTTATACTACAATTAAACTACAATCTTATGTGAAAAAAATTATTGACAACAAAATTTGTCTTCATCTACAAAAATCGTCACCGTTTATTGGATTGGTACATTGAACTTTTCCGACTCCGCCAATTGGATCGTGATATTTCCATCCGCAGAAACAACGATCGAAAAGCTCAAATAATATCAGGAAATTGGAGTGAAGGATTTTTGTTCTGAATTCTATACGAATCGGAGTCGCATGGACAGAGAGTTATTATTCTGAGTAACGCATACAAAGCTGTTATTGAAATTTACGTATCATCTCACTGGTATGACAAATTTTGGTACTCAAATCTCCCTGATTCGTACATAGAGAATAATAGTTTGACTACCCGGAGAGGCCATGGATTGTACAGGGAAGTTTTATTGAATATAGATGAGCATCTGGTAGGATTCGTGGTTCCATTCCCTCTGATTTTCACAGGTGGAATTAATCCTCTGTATTGGGATCTAGTTCTTTCAATAGGGGCATTTGATTTTGACGGAGAAGAGAAAAAAATGGGAGGGGGAAAATGGACTGGTCAGATCTTAGTAATTAAGGGGAGAGAGAAACGTGGGATATATGGACACCTGTAATTAAGGAGTAAGAAACTGCCAATTAATTATACCTCTAAATTAATTATGGTATATAAATTATAATTTGGTATGCTGAAATGTAATAAACACAAACTTTAAACATTGAGAGTAATAAGGTTTCATATATGGTATGGAAGGTAAAACTCCCTTCATAATATGGCAGAAAGGGCCTAACTAAATTCCAACAAATTTTGGGTTATTTTTTGTACTTAATGTTTGGGCTAAAGGCCCATTTTAATTGCAATTTTTTTAATGGGTTGCTTCTTGTATGTTGAATTTTTATTTTATGTATTGTACAATGTTAATTGGGCTAATGGCCTAAATTAAAATTTATAAAAGATTTTGTCCTTTTTTTAAATAAATTCCAGATTATATTAAAATTTTCATATGGACTTAATTTTCAGAATATAAATTTAGTATTTATATTCTTTGATGAAAACTATAATTATAATATTGTTATCCCAATTGCTTGAAATGTTAATTTGTTTATCATTAAACTTATTTGTTAATTTGTTCAACATTCTTGAAATGTTAATTGTTTTAACATTAGTTTGATTAATTAGTTTAACACATGCTTTATGTTAATTTATTTAGCATGAAATCAAAATTAATTAGTTTAATATTAATAATACTTGTTAATTTGTTTAACACGTATAATATGTTAATTAGTTTAACATTAAAGTAATTTTTATGTAAATTTGTATAGCATGTAATAGATGTTAATTAGTTTGATATTAATTTTGTTTGCATGCTAATATAAGTTATTTGTTAACTTATAATCCACATGGAATTGTAAAATCATGATTATCTAATTATGTTGTCTTAAACATGATTAAGACGCTTAGTAGATAATTGAATAGGTTAATTTTTATAATATTTTAGTTTTTGGACATTGACTGGGAACATAGTGAACTTTCGACTCCTTAATTAAAATATTTGTTTATTAATTCAATCAATAATGCTTAGTGTCATAATATGTATGTATGCTGAACATCGTGCCTTGTGTTATTTTTTTATCCTAATAATATTTTTTTATTTTGTTAAAGAATGACTACTGCTTCGAAAAACACTGTTGCTGAGCTCAACAAAGGGTTAAAATTCAATGGTGCCAACTATGAAATCTGGAGCTTGAAAGTCCAGTATGTGCTAGAGGAGCAAGAGGCTCTGGAGACCATTACCAATATCATGAATGAGCCTAAGGAAGTCAACACTGCTCAGTATAGGCATAAGCGCGAAGCCTATGACAGTTGGAAGAAAAAGAACTTCATTGATCATACTACGTTGTTGAGCACCTTAGATGATGACATTCTAAACGAGTTTAAGGATAACCAAAGAGTTATGGATCTTTGGAATGCTTTGAGGAAAAGGTTTGGTACATGTTCCACGGTAAGGCTGTTATCCTTAGTGATCAAATTTGATTCATATAAGAAACGTCTAGAACATTCAATGAAAACACATCTGAGGCAAATGACAAGTATGATCGGGGAGTTGAAAGATGTTGGTCATATGTTGACTAATGAACAACAAATCCAAGTTGTTATACGCCTTTTACCTAGTTCTTGGGATCATATGAAAATGCATATGACCCATAATGAGCGAATCACAACTCTGGAAGAAGTATGGAGACACCTTGAGTTAGACGAGGAACGACTAGAGGCTGCAAAGCCTGTCACGCCCTAAACCTGGGTAGGCGTGGCCGGCACCCGGTATTGTACTCAGCTCGAGCATACCACTCTGTAACTGTGGACTCTGGAGGGGTAACCCTCATCTTAGGTCGATGAGGCCATATTCTAAATCGTCTGAAAATAACATCTCTCTCATTTGTGAGGTAAACATACCCAAAAGCTCATATATATATATATATATAATTGTGGAGGCTGACGAGGCCACCATGAATATCTACTGATATATAAACTATACAGGATTGTCTACAAGCCTATAGAGATAATTGAACTGTACCATAGTCGGGACAGGGCCTCGACCTACCCATCAAACCTGTACATATACAATATACTCCAAGGTATAGACCTGGCAACACCAAGGAAGTGGAGCTTATAAACTAAGCCGATGTTTGACTCTGTCTACTGGGAGGGCCTGTCCAACTGTCAATGAGGACCTGCAGGCATGAAATGCAGTGTCCCCGGCAAAAGGAACGTTAGTACAAAATAATGTACCAAGTATGTAAGGCAACAGGATAACTGAAAGTTGAAACTGAACTGATAATATAATAACTGAAAGTAACTAGGAGTCAAATATAATCTGAAGATATGCTTACCTGCTGATATTGACTCAACTCTCTCAATATAGTAAGTAAAATAGTTGTCCGGCCATATAAGGCTCGGTATGTGCAACTGCTCTGCCATAGTAGGTTCGCTCATAGACGCTCGGCCATACTAGGCTCTGGATATAACTCACCATCTGATCAGAGATTGCCCAGTAGAGGCCTGACCATCGATTATAGATCGATGGTAATGAAAATACTGTAATATTGTATGTATATATATATATACACACACACACTCTCTCTCTCTACTCTCTTGGCTGACAGAAGACAAAAACTAAACTGAATATGAAGTACCGATAAGGGAGAATACTGTAACTTATGAGACTAGGATAGTGTATATAAATTCGGGAGTAAGAACTTCTCTTTATGTCTTGTTGTCAAACACATGTAGTTACTCGATCATGCCAAATGAAAGAAAGGATTAGCCTTAACATACTTTGTCACAATCTTTCCAATCACCAAGTTGAACTCGCCTCTTCGCACCTTAATCTACAACAACGATAATAATACTATCATTATGTTACGAAAGGTACAACTATCGCACAACGAATGACAATCTTATTTTGTATTAAAATGGGCAACATCTCCCTATAATCCTTACTTCCTCCAAATTCAAGATAACACCAACAACATAAGAACACAACAATAACAACATATATACATTATTTTCCAGCCTTATATACACCATCAAATACTATAAAACATCTCAACATACCCCAATCTCTTCATACATAAAACGACCACCGTAGTAGTGTCAAACAACCCGAATATGTTACGACGAACGACCAGCCCACCAATATACCATTATATTGTGTTTCTCCACACCCTTCCTCCTCCAAAACTCTATAAAACAGTAGTAAAACATGCATCTCAATAGCAACACAAAACAGTCAGCTACAAGTGAATAACTCGAACTCACGGCTTCCGATCACCGTCCCGTCATTTCTTACAAGTATAGAATGACTTACCATGGAATTACAGCAGAAAAAATGGATAAACGAGAGCATTAAACTCACCTTATTTGTTGGATAACTAAGCTCCTATCTTGGTTCTTCAAACTTTAGGTTTTACCTACAATTAGAACTTGAAAGGGAGAGAAAATCAATTAGGGTTTGTAGGAAATTTTTTGGGAGGATTTTTGCAGAACTTATGTCTGGTTTATATGACCTATTTTCAGTCTAATATATGAAGAAAATAGGACTTTAAAATCCCTCTTTGGACGACCCTAAATGGCCCATGTTTGGGCTCTCATTTAAGCAAGTAGGTGACATACCTACTTGTCACCTAGCAGCCTACGCAGTCTTGCAAAATGCTCATATCTTTCTACTCCGATATTTTATTGATAAATGGTTTAATCTGTTAGAAATTATACTCATAGAGCTTAAATTTGATGGGTGGAACACCCCATAACCCTAAGTATATTAGGAGAAAATTGCAGTTACATTTTACCCAAATTTACGGTAAAACGTATGAACGTAACTTGTGATGATTTTCATCGAATTTTGTTCCACAATTTGCTTGACTTCAAAACATAACACACGACTATCATACGAATAACTTAATTCATAACATAACCTCCTTACCATATTAATCACCCTAGTCTCACCCCAAAAGTACATGTTATAACATTCCCAACTTGTTGACTTTCGATGAAACATTGTTTTCTTCAATTCCTTTAGCTTCTAAAACTTCCAACCCTCTTTGTACTTGGTGTGAGCACGTGATTTTTGCCTCACACAAATTACTCCAAAAGAATTCCCAAAATTAGGTCTTTTCTTTAATTATTTGTTATTTTTAGGAATTATTGCGTGATTTTTCTGATTGTTTGCATATATTTGTGGGCATGTTTAATTTTATTAATGCATTAAAAATACAAAAATATAGCATTGGCATTTAAGATTTGATTTTACATTTTTTGGAATTAATTAATAATTAGGATACCAAAAAACTTTGAAATGGTATCTCGTTTAATCACTTAGGCAAATTGTGTGATTTTCTTTTAATTTGGCATTTAATTATTTGTGATAATTATTAGTTAGAATTAATTAGTATTTTTAAGTTAATTTGGTGTTTTATAATTAATTAGGATTTTAGTTTTAATTGTTGAAAAGAAAAAGGAAAAGAAAATTGAAAAGGAAAAGAGAATAAGAAGAGGCTCTGGTTGGGCCAATTTAGTCAGGCCCAAAGCCAAAACTCAGCCAAACCCATTGAGAATGAGAAGAGAAAAATCTGGTTGGGCCAATTTACTAATTGAGAAGCTCCTAATAGTGGTAGGGTAGTATTTGCATTATCAAATTAACTAAAAGCACTAATTGAGTGGACAATTAAGTGGATGATTAAAGAAATGAAAAATTGAATTCGTAGTGGAAAATACACTAATTGAATGCCCATTTAAGGGAGCTGAAAATCAGATTAGAGAAAGAAAAAAAGAGGGGGCGGAGAGAGCGGTATACACTAGATATACACTTTGGATACACTGGATATACAGGGGCAGAGAGCTAAGAAAACTTGGAAGAGATTCTGAGAGAGGGAAACAAGAAAACATTCTGAAATTACTGGAAAAAAAACTGGAATTTACTGTTTCATTGATTTCTATTTTCTGGTTTTCAATTTCGAATTGGCTGAAACCATCTTCCATATACTGTTTCATTGAACTATCTGGGGTTAATAGCTGGATTAAAACTGGGACTGTTTTATTGTTGCTGGTGATTGCTGTTGTTTTTACTTCTGATCTCACCCCCTTTTGACTTTCATTTCTAGGTATTCCTTCATACCCTTTGCTAACAAATGAAGTGCCACAAGTTGGAACCAGATTGAATTTGTATACAGATTTGGATGTTCGAATTGGAATTTGAATAAAAGTCTTGTTTGAATGTTAAATTCTATTAGCTTCTGTTGTTTATACTTTTGTTTTCTTGTTATGATTCATGTGTTAAGTTGTCCAACTGTGCTCAAGGTATAGATTGTATACAACAATAGCTTCTGCTGAAATTTTGGCTATGTATGTATAGATTGTATGGTCTTAACTGTAACCAATTGATGTTTCCATATAGTTTATGCCTTAGTTTAAAAGGGGATTATTGTTGATTGATATATATATAAAGTTCTTATTTATGCCCCGACTCGTTTTCTCCCCTCCTCAACGGTTAAAAAGATTATGAGAGATCACTGGTAGGTATGGCTTCAGGGATTCGATCCTGAAGTCCTTGCTTGCAGCCGGCGTTGCCAAAATATTCAGGCCCTTCCGCTAATAAAATGGTTTAATAAAGCCTTGTTGTTTGGAAGGGACTTCTCAAGTACTTTAGTGTTAAATAATTAGGGTCTTAAAAAATGGAAATTTGAGGCAAGCCATAGTTAGACACTTAGTAACAAATGGCTCTTGTGTTAATTTCATAATGTAGAGGTAAAATAATAAATATTCCTAGAGAAACCTTTAGGGCCGTTTAAAATATTATCGTGATTGTGGACATGTTCGCGTGACATAATTACGAATTTTCAAAAATAAATTAAGGTTCGCGTCCGCGCGACTTTGACTAAGTTTTTTTTTCTTAAATAAATTAAGTGTTGTAAATTGTGTACACGTACACGTGACATGACTCTTGACACGCCAAACCACACTAGTATACGTATGCGTAACTCGATAATTCTTTAAGTACGAGTAAATAACGTAATTAAAAGCGGTAAAGGTAAAAATGCATGTAGTTTCTAAACACATAATTAAATAATTTAAGCCAAGTATAAATGGTTAAGCGACCGTGCTATAATCACGGAATTCGGGAGTGCCTAATACCTTCTCCCGGGTTAACAGAATTCCTTACCCGGATTTCTGGTTCGCATGCTACAATACAGAGTCAATTTTTTCCTCGATTTGGATTCGAATCGGTGACTTGGGACACCATAAATTATCCCAAGTGGTGACTCTGAATCTTTAAATAAACGAATCTCATTTCGAATAATGTCACTTTAATTGGAAAAACTCCCTTATATACCTTCGGGTGTAGGAAAAGGGAGGTGTGACAGCTCTGGCGACTCTGCTGGGGAAGCAAACCCAGAATCTCTGGTTCAGGATTCAAGAATTCAAGCTTAGAATAATTGTTAAAGTTGACTTTATCCATTATTTGATTTTGTTACATGATCTGGGCCTAATGTGCTAATTGATTGCTTTTACCGCTTTGATATTCCGTGAACTGTATATAAATTGTTGCGAAATCCCTCTTCTCTCTAAGTCTTCTAAATCATGAAGAAGTGTGCACTTCGTGTGACTTCTTTTCTGTTAGAGTTATATTCCAAATTTAGAACAAGGTTCGAACAAGTTGCAAAGTCGGTGAAGCTTCTGTATTCCCGGTACGCTGCCCCCTACCTCGGCTCGAGATGTCCGATCGGGTAAGCCAGGTCTAGAACAATAAACCCAGGTTTTGAACCTAGAATAACTCAGCCTCATGTCGGATCCCTAGTAGGCACGTTTGTTTGCATCATGTGCATTTGACTTTGGGGACTCAACATAGGGGTTGGGTTCGTCTAGGACAGGTGTACCCAAAATAACAGACCATCTTGATGTATCCTATGTGCTATATGTTGCATTTCTTCAAGGGTAAAAGGGTCATTTGGCGGACCAATGATAATTCAGGCCGAATGAAAAAAAAAAGAGAAAAAAGAAAAGAAAAAAGAGAGGCTGAAGTGTGAGGATGAAGCGAGTAGGGCCCAATTATAATTTTTTGTTACATTTTATTAAGAAAAAAGAGCTTGGAAACTTCAAAAAGATTTTGAATTTTTTATCATTTTTTCAAAAATAAAAAAAAAAGAAAAAAAAAGAAAAAAATCCAAAAAGATTTTATATGTTTCATCATTTTTCGAAAAAGAAAAAAGACAAAAAATGTGTTTTCTATATGTCATTTATTTATTTTTTTTATTATTCTCGCCCGTATCCAATCTGCCCGAACTACGCAAACATGATTCTCGTCTTTCGGGGCGTGATACGTAGGCAACCCACATAGGGTTTGGTCTTCCTAGTAAATCTTAGGTTCTTGGCTTCGCGGGGTCATAGCCAAATTTTGCACTTCTAGCCACCTTTTGGCCAAATAAGTCATTTTGCAAAAGTAGCCTCAATCATGTCAACCATGTGTCTAGTAAGGAATGTTTTTATCTCACATAGTGTTGGTTAAATTTTCTTATACAGGTGTGGATTTATTTACCGGAGTCTAAGCATGACAGACACCCCGTGACCATCCAGTCAGGATCGCTCAGTCGGGAGTTGCTTAAGAAGATTTGTTTTATTTTTATGTCCTGAGGCTGTTCTTCATTTTATGTCGTCTTATACTTTCTACTTTTGTACAATAATGTCAAGTCCTTTGTTATTGTTATTTTCTGCTTTATATTTTCCTTTATTTAGAATACTAATTTTAGAAATGGAAAAAATTTCGAGGTTGTTTTTCCTTTAGGCAATTAATATCTAGGACTTAAAATGGATATTTTTTATGTTCCCTTTAGTATATTAAGACCAAAAATTCAAAAAAAAAGAGAATTTTCTTTAGTACCCCTTTAAAAGGTTTCTTTTAAGATATTAAATCCAAAAATCCAAAAAGATTTTCTGTTGAGGTTTTTCTTTGGGAAATTGATGAAAAATGACTTGAAAAAAAATCTTTTATTTTAGGACATTGTACATATAAGAAAAAGAAAACAACAATACTTTTTCTTTGGTTTATTTTCAGAGTTTTTTCCTTAGGTAATCAAAAATTCAAATTCAAAAACAGTTTTTTTATCTTTTTCATTTCTTGTTTCGAAGTCTTTTCTTCAAGATATCAAGTGAAAATTCAAAATATTTTTCTTTGGTCTAGCCTTTAGATTTCCTTCTTAAAAAAGAAAAAAAATCAAAAAAATATTTTTTTCTCTTGTAGAGATTTTCCTTAATAATTTCTCATAGAGTATTTGTTTAAAAAAAAAAGGGAAAAAAATATGTGCTCATTAAGCTTGAGTTTAGAATAGGTTATAGAGCATTTAGTCTAGAAAATTCAAAAAAAAAGATTTGCTTCTTTTATTTCTCTTTTCTCATCGGATTAGTCACTAAGGTAAAAAGGGAAAAAAGAAGAAGAGAATGAAAAAGGAAATGTTGGTTTGTTACTTTGTTCCCGATCTTCCAGAACTACGCAAAGATCTGATTCATGCGGTGTCATGATACGTAGGCAACATACATAGGGTTCGATCGACTCATTCTTTTATTATTATTAAGAAATGAAAAAAAAAAGAAAAAAAAAGAGAAGAAGAAAAAAAGATGAAATCATGGGATGAGGGGGAGGAAAAAAGCGATAATCAGAAAGAGAAAAAGAGGAAAATGAGCGAGCTAAGAAGTGCGAGAAAAGAAAAGAAAAGAGAAGGTTCAAATGGACAAATTGGGATGATGTCAAGTGACTTTATGACCCTCGAAGTCATTCTAGAATCATTAATTGTTGCTAGGTGCATTGCACGCAATGTGATATTTTTGTTATTAAATGCCCTAACGCTAACGTGATAGCTTCATTTTGTTATATTCACAAAAGAAGGGTGGTTGGTTTGTGGTTCTTAAGGTAACTCATCCATTCAACACAAGGCCAAAGGGCAAGGTAGCCATGACTAGCAAAAACTTGGGCACAAGAGTTATTGACCCGTCAAGGGAGTTTGTGGAGTCGGAGTCTGAATTGAAAGAGGAGTTCCAAAGGGTGAAACAGCAGATGACAGAAATGTATCAGTCTTGGATCAGGGGGCATCCTCCACCTTCATTCCCCACTAACTACACTGAAAACCCTGCAACTATCCCATCACTATCACAAGTCCAGGTTCCCACTGCTGTTGATATCTCCCCACAACCTTTTCACACTCCACCCCTCAAAAGCACATCATATCCCGCCCATTTGACCGCTCATGCTCTTGTAGTTCCTCCCCCAGCTACTTTTCCTCGATCCTCTAACGAGGTTGTGTTCAAAGTCCCTGATGCCCAACACTATGCACCAGAATCAACTTTCAAAGTCTCAGATTCATACTCTCTCGCTCCTTATTTTGAGCATCCCGATGAAACTGAAAAGCTTGCTAAGACAGTGGAGCAAGATGAGATATCCAGGAAGGTGAAAATCTTAAAGCAGTCTTTAAGAAACATGCAAGGGATAGGGAGCCAGATGAGCGTGGCTTACAAAGACTTGTGTTTGTTTCCTGACGTCCAACTGCCTGATGGGTTTAAGATGCCAAAGTTCGATTTATATGACGGGTATGGAGATCCCATGGCCCATTTGAGAGGCTATTGTAGTAAGATGAGAGGCGTCGGTGGGAAAGACAAATTATTGATGGCGTACTTCAGTCAAAGTCTGGGCGGGGCAGCTCTGGAGTGGTACACCCGCCAAGATGCTGCCAGGTGGTACACGTGGGATGATATGGCTCAAGCCTTTGCCAGGCACTTTCAGTACAATATAGAAATTGTCCCAGATCGCATGTCGCTCGCCAAGATACAAAAGAAGCCTAATGAAAGCTTTAGGGAATACGGGCTCAAATGGAGAGAGCAAGCTGCCAGAGTCCATCCTTCCATGAAAGAAAAAGAGATGGTCGAGTACTTTCTTCAAGCTCAAGAACCAACTTACTTTGGGCATTTGATCACGGTTGTGGGTAGGTCTTTTAATGATGTGGTAAAAATGGAAGAAATGGTAGAAGATGGGCTGAAGTCTAGCAAGATCATGAGTTATTCTACTTTAAAAGCCACAACACAAGCAATTCAGAACGACACAGGAAGCTCGCTGGGTCAGAAGGAACACGATGATGTTGCCATGGTCGTTTCAGAGTCACGACATGGACCAAAGGGTACGCCTCACCAATATACCCAGCCTCAACTCCAACCCCAAACCTATCCCCGAGCTCCACATAATCCACCTCAGTATTATCCTCCAAACAATGTCTGGTCATCTGTCCAACCACCAGGTCACTCCCTATAGCGAGCGCTAGCACCGCATAATGCATTCTTGCCTTTACAACATTTTCGAGCACCAAACAACCCAAGAAAACAGGGGCAGGGAGGGAACAAAGGCAAAGAAATAGTTTCACGCCAATTGGGGAGTCCTACACAAGCTTATTTGAAAAGTTAATGCATTCTGGCCTAATTGAGCCGCTCCTCGGCTATACTCCAGACCCATATGCAAAAGGCTTTGATCCTACTGTACGATGCATGTACCACTCTAATGTCCAAGGGCATAGCATTGAAGATTGTCATTCCTTGAAAAGGGAAATAGAAAGAATGATTCAAGAAGGGGTAATTAAGATCAATGACAGTGACAGGGAGCACGCGAACCCTCTTGGGAACTTGTTGACTGAAGTTGATGATATTGAAGTTGGTAATGGTCTTGGCAATATTGATGAGGAACTCAGTGGCTAAGATGTCGTTCTTGGTAATTGGAAAGACGCTCCATTTTTTGGTCAGCCAGAGAGGAGTTTTGGTGGTTTATTTTGTTGTCATTTCTGTTATCCGGGTTATTTTCAAGGTTGTAATCCGGATATTATCTTGTGACTCAAACCCTTCTATCCTTTTATTTTGCCTAGTTTGTTTAGTCGTAGTATCTCGTTTAGTGTTGTCTAGGTTTGTTCCAAGGTTGTAACCCCAGTTTAGTCTGTTTGTTCTGTTGTTCAAACCCTTTCACCATCTGTCTAATGCAATTTTTTGTTTTCTGTTATTTCTAGTCATTTTTGTTTAGTTCTCTTTTTCTTTTATAGTTCTTTTCCTGTTAACTCTAGTGACATGACATGCACGCGTAATTCTCAGCCTGGTCTTAAAAAGTTAATTTAGTCATGAAACAATAAAACAATTTTGAAGATGATAGGGACATTTGAGGGAAACAAGTAAAGGCATTTTGAGATCAATTCAAGCCCGAATTGCGATACTGGGGCAGATAGAACATAAAGAAATACTGTTGAAACGCTTCATGCCGCATCAGGTTGAAGCTAAGGCAAGTTTGTCCCAAATTGACAGGGGTCGTTTGTGATAATGAGAGTGAGGGTGTTGTCCAATGGTGCTTTTAGTTAAGATGTAGAAGGCGAATGTGTAGATATGGTTGTCAAGTCTGGTACAATCAAAAGATGTTACAAATGTTTTCCTTGGTTTGTTTAATTGAGTAGTTTGCACTTGGCATGTTTTGGAAATTGGAATGAAGAAGGCATTTTGTTCTGCTATTTAAACACTTTATCCTTCGTCACCCTTTTGAGCCTTAGTTATTTTTATTTCATACCCCTCTTTTGGAATCAGTAGCAAAGTTTAGAAACAAGCGCGAAAGATAAGTAAGGAAAAAAGAGAAAAGAAAAAGAATAAAAAGAGAGAGAGGAAAAAAGAATGAGAAAAGAAAAAAAGAAGAAAAAGAAAAGAAAAAAACAACAAAACAACAAAAAGAGAAAAGGAAGAAAGAAAAGAAAAGAAAAGAAGAGAAAGAAGAAGAAAAGAAAAGAAAATTTCAACAACAAGGCAATTCATATGTCATGAACTACGTTCGACTTGATTCCTTTTAAGGATAGGTAGGTAGCCTCACGGTTCGGTCTCATCAAAATAAAAATTCAGAAGTCCCCAAGCAAAGAAACTGGGGCAGAAGTGGTGGTTGTGGTAGGAAATCTAATTCCGAAAGTTGTAATTTTGAACCCATTCAAATTGTTTTGAACCTTTGATATCCTTTCTTCCTAACCCCATTCAAAGCCCACATTACGGTCCAAAGAAAGACCTTCCAACCAGTTTTCGAGAGATGCCAAGTCAAGCGAGTAGAGTTGAATCATATCAGGGGCAGCACTCTGGTCCAAGCAGAGAAATAAAATGAGAGTCTTAGAGGTGAAAACCTTCACGGGCAACGTAAGGCGACGGGAGCTGAGAGAAATAAAAATGAGAGAGTCTTATTGGTGAAAACCCTCGCGGGCACCGTAAGGCGACAGTAAGTTAAGAGAAAGAACAAAATGAGAGAGGCTTGATGGTGAAAACCCTTCGGGCATTACAAGTCGAATAAGGACTGTGAATCGGATTGGATAACCAGAGCATTGAAGCCCAGTTTCACGGTTTAGGGGTATAACAGGAGTTGAACATTAGACTTGCTCAACAGAATAGGCCACAGGTGCATGTCATGGTCATTAGAGTTGGTATCCACATCTAATAGGTTTCTACTTTTAAATTTTCTTGTTAGGAATCATCTCTTTCCTTTGTCCTTTACTCTGTTCCTCTTGTCTTATTTACTTCCTCTTCCTGAGTCTGTTGGGTCAAAATAAGTGAGAAATGACTTCAAAATTTTCCACCGGCTGTCAAATTGCACAAAACGGGGTCTGGCTAACACATCGAAATGTCATAAGTCAGAAAAGAACAACAAGCGCATTGAGCTGGTAATAATCAACATGCTTTGGGATCCTTATAAAATACAAAGGTTTGGTACATATCAATTCATGGACAATGCAACAGATGAAGGGTGTTAGGTGAATAGATTAAGGGTATTTTCTGTGATAAGATTCACAAAAAGTAGTTAACCAGTGTCAAGCGAGGTCTTCCATGCAGAAATCAAAGTTATCATGGCAAGCGAGGGAGCAATAGACTTCAAAGCCAAGGCCAGTGGTTTAAGTCAAGGAAGAACAACATACACACTGAGTTGGTAACAATCAACATGCGTTGGGATCCATGTGAAATACAAGGGACAAAAAAGGTGGTAAACCAGTGACAAGCAAGATCTTCCATGCAGAAATCAAAGCTATCATGGCAAGTGATGGAGCAATAGACCTCAAGACCAAGGCTAGTGATTTAAATCAGGAAAGAACAACGTGCGCATTGAAGTTGGTAATAATCAATATACCGTGGGGATCATGTGAAACACAAAGGTTTGGTAGATGTCGGTTCATGAGCAATGCAACAGATAGAAGGTATTGGGTCTGGAATGGAAGAGGTATTTTCTGTGGTAAGGATGACAAAGAAAGTGATTAGTCAAGGAACAAGCAAGGTCTTCGAGTGGAAATCGATTATCATGAGAAGTGAAGGAGCAACCGCCCTCAAAGTCAAGGCCACAAACCAACCACCACATTTTAAACTAACAAGATTTTTCTTTGATTAAAACAGGTGCAGGAAAAGTTCGTTTGTTTCGGAGAAACCCTCCGTGGAGAAAGGCAGTCACCAAACAGGTTTGATTTTTAATTTTCAAGACCCTCCTAGATAATGGGATTTAGTTTTAAGTGTTCATGACCCTCCTGGACAATGGGATTTAGTTCTAAGACCTTTATAGAAAATAAGATTTAGCGTAAGTTTTACCTTTAGGAAATATGATTTAGCTTTGAAGTTGTCACTTTTAAGGTGAGATTTAATTTGAAATTTTCAGGACCCTCCTGGAAAATGGGACTTAGTTTAAAATTCAAAATAATCATGAGTAGTAACATCTAGCATAAATGTACCCCTAAAGAATATAAGTTGGTTTCAAAAATTGCATGTTTAAGATAGGATTCAATTAGGAGTTTTCAGGACCCTCCTGAATAATGGGACCTAGTTTTAAGATTTCCATTAGATAACAAGATTTAGCATAAGTTCTGTTGTAGGGTAATATAGTTTAGCCATAAAATTGTCACTCTTAAGATAAGACTTGATTTATGATTGTCAGGACCCTCCTGGATAATGGGACATAGTTTAAAACTAGCTTGGATAACAAGATTTAGCATAAGACATACCTTCAGTAGATATAATTCAGCTTTAAAATTGTCGTTTAATTAAGAGTTGTCAGGACCCTCCTGGATAATGGGGAATAGTTTAAGACCGACCCTTTTAGATAACAAGATTTAGCGGAAGTAACACCTTTAGAAGATACAACTTAGATTTAAAATTGTCGTTTAGTTAAAAGTTGCCAGGACCCTCCTGGATAATAGAGAGTAGTTTAAGACCCTCTTAGATAACAAGATTTAGCGGAAGTCATACCTTTAAAAGATATAGCTTAGATTTAAAATTGTCGTTTAGTTAAGAGTTGTTCGGACCCCCCTGGATAATGGGACATAGCTTTCAAATTCTTAGTAATATTTGGTAATATGATTCAGTTTAACACTCACATATGCGCCCAGCTACCAAACTGGGGCAGAAAATATTCTTTATTTTGTCTATTTTTGTTGAAATCAGGGACCCACTTGGAGAATAGGGAGAAGCAAGTCAATTTTCAGCAATCAGGCGCCCACCTGGAGAGCAAGGGAATACAATTCAAGTTTCAGCAATCAGGCGCCCACCTGGAGAGCAGGGAATACAATTCAAGTTTTGGCAATCAGGCGCCTACCTGGAGAGCAAGGGAATACAATTCAAGTTTTGGCAATCAGGCGTCCACCTGGATAACAAGGAGTAACAGTTCAAGTTAGCAGTCAGGAGCCCGCCTGGAGAGCAGGGAATACATTCAAGTTCAGTAGTCAGGAGCCCAACTGGAGGACAAGGGAGTACAATTCAAGTTTTAGTTTTCAAGTTTTTATTGATATTTGGTAATGTGATTCGTTTTACACTTACATATATTCCCAGATACCCAAACTGGGGCAGAAAAATTTCCTTTGTTTTCGTCTATTTTGGTTGAATTCAGGAGCCCGCCTGAAGAGCAGGGAATACATTTCAAGTTAGCAGTCAGGAGCCCGCCTGGAGAGCAAGGAATACATTTCAAGTCTAGCAATCAGGTACCCGCTTGGAGAACAGGGAGAAGCAGTTCAAGTTTAGCAGTCAGGAGCCCGCCTGGAGAGCAGGGAATACATTTCAATCTTTACATTTTTCAAGTTTTGAAGTTGGGAGCCCGCCCATATAACAGAGGAATACATTGAAGTTTGAAGTCAGTAAAGCGGAGGGTTACAACAAAAATTCCCAGCAGAAATCAGAAGGAAGACCACAAGTCGAGCCAGAAGTAAAGAAACAGCGGAGGAAGCACAAAGCAACAAGGCAACATCAGTCACAAGATCAAGTTTGGAAATAAATCTTTGTAAAGCATAGATTATAGCTTAGTCTAGCTTCTTCATTTTTTGTCATGGTGTAATAAGGAGGTCAGTAGGCAGTATCAGCAGCAACAACAACAGTAACAGTAAAACAGCAGCTTCATGGTAGTCCCAGCTACCGAAACTTTCTGAACTACATGTGACATGATTCCTTTATAGCCAAGGATATGTAGGCAGCTCAGATACCAGGGCTCGGTCACATTCTCCTTCCTCTTAGCTTTTTTGTCTCCTCAATAAAAGGGTCGGGTCAAAAAACATGTCTAGTCGTTCTTTGTCTGAAAATACTTCGTATTTTCAGTCAAAGAGGGGCAGCTGTAGACATGTGATTTTTGACCTTACCCAAGATTTTTATATTTTAGCATGTAAATATTTAATGTAGGCCTAATATAGCTATTTCAACTATTTTTGACTTCTTTACTTTATTTTCGTCATAAAAATGAAAGATTACAAAAAATATTTTAGCTTACGTATCTTTCATAAATTTAAATAAAAATATACAAAAATAGTACCTTATTTTTTATCTTTACATAATCTTGAAAATACAAAAAATATATTGCATTCGCATCTAGGATTTAATTTTTTGCATTTTTAAATCAGTTAGTAATTTATCTGCTTTACAAAATTGAAAAAATCACAAAAAAAATGTATTTTGCATTTTTATTGTTTAATTTCGAATTTTTGTAATTTTATTTTAATTTGGTATTTAATTAGGTGTGGTAATTATTATTTATAGATAATTAAGTTAATTTGGTAGAATAATTTGGTTTAGGGGTTGTTCAATAAAGGTAATGTTTACCTAACTTTAGGAAGCTTCTACAATGGTAGGGTCTAGGAAATGCACTACTAAATTAAATAAAAGCACTAAGCTAGTGTAGATAATTGAAAAATGGAAATGGGTAATGAAAATGGCACTAACTTAATGCCCATATAAGGGTTGAAAATCATGGTCAGAGGGGGAGAACATTCAAAGAGGGTAGAAGGCTAGGAAATTCGAAGAGGAAAAAAAAGAAGGGGGCGGGGAGAGCGGTATACACTCGATATACACTCTGGATACACTGGATATACAGGGGCAGAGAGCTAAGAAAACTTGGAAGAGATTCTAAGAGAGATATAGGAAGAGAGATACACAGAAATAGATACAGAAAAAAAAATCAAAAACGATTGCAGAATTTCAGAAAAAATACACTTTTCATTGAGTCATTTGGTATTTTCTGAAATTTTCTTCTAGTATGGAAGCAATTCCTGGTTAGCTGATAATAAAAAGTGTTTAAGTCGAGTCGGGTTTGAGATCTGCTGATTCACTAAGATTGAAATTAGGGTCTGACTATCGTATCACATCCCTTGGTTTCAAAATTAGTCTGTTGGTTCATTTTCTGGTGTTGAATATTACTGTTGTTGTTGGTTACTGCTGATACCTCATTTTTCTGCTTCCTTCTTTCATTTCCAGGTGCACACTTGAACTCAAATTGATGTAGCTTTGAGATGAACATGAAATGAAAGTACTCATACATTTGTTTACTGGATGATGCATGTTTGGACGACTATACATCTGTAGTTAAGTAGATATTAATGATATGTAATTGTGTAGTGTAGTCTAATTGGATTTATATTCACATGAAACTCGGACTGCGTAATTTGTACCTAATTGGACTGTTTGGGACTGTTTATTTGTGGTTATCCAGTTGTAGCCTTAGTATAGCTTAGAACTTGCTTTAGTTTAACAGTTTTGTTTTAAAAAATAAAAAAAAAATCAGAAATAGTTTGGGTGGTGCAATTGATTTTGAGATCAGCGTATGATATCCACATTAATTTTAATTTCAAGCTGAAGAGACGTCTCAAACAACTTTGTATTGCAGTAGCTAAGATCAGTAGATTAGTTACTCATATCAACATCTGCGTTTCATTAAGTAGTTTAGTTTAGCTGTATGATGATTAGATGTGAATAAAGTGTGAAGTTAGGCTATTAACCTGTTCGTGTTAGTGTAAGTAAAATCTCGTAATTAAGTTGCTTAGCCTGCTCATCTGAGGTTTATATTCATGACTATTTTTGTTAAAATTCAATTCACGTTTCCCAGTTTGTTTTGCCTTTAGTAATATCCAGAAGTTCACTAGTAGGTAAATAGATAAGAAAAATCTGAATTTTAGAATATAAATCCAATCCAGTCGGTTTAGACGTCTAGCTGTTTTGAATTTTATTGAGATGAGCATATGAGTATGTCAAGTGTTGATTTGAATAAATGTGAAATAGCTCCATCATTTGCAAGTTAATAAGCCTGAATGTCAAGGGTGGGCCTGAATGAAGTCTGTCCAAAGCCCAACTTGAGTTTTGACTGTGTCTTATTCTTACTGGGCTGAGCTTGAAGCCCAAGGGAATTACTGAAATTTTGAATAAAAGTCAAGGACGTAAGTATATTAGTTCTTGAACAATACTAATTAATTAGGGCTTTTTCTGTTATTATTAGAGACAAACTAAGTAGAAAATTGTAGTTTGCTTTAGGTTGGCCTTTAAATAATAAATGAGGCGAGCCCTGCTAAACAAAAATGCATAAATTGCGGGGTCCTCTTAAATGTCTATAATAAAATACTTAGAATTCGAGATGGGCCGTTTAGCGAATTTCACAGCCCTCCCCAAAGATAATAACGCATTAGTCACTTTAGGTGCGCTTTTAATAATTTACCTTCTTAAACTCGGCTGTGCATTTAATGTGACCCAAATCAAATCCCAAAAATGTTGAATAAAATGTGTTCAGGATTGCGGGTGCATTTCATGTGACGCAATCCAAAGACACGTTTTAAACGACGTTCAATTTTCTCTAAAAATAATTGAATAGAAGCGGTTGAAAGCTAAAATTGGCACATAGGTTCAACATGTATTAAATCAGCTAAATAAGCTGAATATGACAGTTGAGCGACCGTGCTAGAACCACGAAATCCGGAAATGCCTAACACCTTCTCCCGGGTTAACAGAATTCCTTACTCTGATTTCTGGTTCACGGACTGTTAAACAGAGTCATATTTTCCTCGACTCGGGATTCAATCGGTGACTTGGGACACCATAAATCTCCCAAGTGGCGACTCTGAATTTCTTAAAATAAATCCCGTTTCGATTGTCCTTTAATTAGAAAAACTCCCTTTACATATACCCTTTTCCGGGGTGTAGGTGAAAAAGGAGGTGTGACACTTGGTGTTCATAATCTTCAATATTTGTAACATCCACGTTAACATGATTAACTAACTTTGTAAACTTTTCAAAGATGATTTCATTTCTGAGCTTACATCAATTGATTTACGACGTACTCTTACGTACGAAAACATGGGGTGTAACATCACTCCCCCCTTTGGAACATTCGTCCTCGAATGTAGACTGATACGCTGATCAGTATCATAACCTATAGCTCTTACAAATACTTTACTATTGTCCTTTCCATCTAGGCAACTAATCTATGAATAAATCCAAAGGACAGAGCATTCCCCCCTTTAGGCCTCTTTCTCACACCACGACTTGTGGTCGGACTTTTTCCAATCTCGTAATTGTTGCTACCTTATGTCCTGCAACTTGTACGACTATGTCCTTATATGTGCGCCTATGTGACTCTTCTCTCCTTTTTCCTTCATATTTTAGCCAATCTCTAGGCCTCACTTTGTGAACATATACAGAACTATGACAAGTTGTCCCTCTGGAAATCTATAGGTGTACTGAAGTTTTTTGCCTGGTACTTTGTCGAACTTATGACTATTTCTATATCTTGTTTCATAACCTCGGTTAACTATGCTTATGGCTTTACTATATCTAAGTATCTTAACCCATACCACAACACTTACTTTGATTTATTATGACCAAGGTCTACTACCAACTCTAGGTTACTCTCTCAATGATTATCCTCTATATATAAATTTAAGTCCCCTTATGCTTCCTCATTACTATTCATCTTAAGAATGACAGCCTAATCTCATCTCACACTTTGGGACATTCATCCATCTATTGTTGATTCACTTTACTGTTGATCTTTAATGTGTCACTGATCACTTGAAACCTCTTATGTAATATATTGTCACTAGGGCTCACGTCTCATCAGGGAACATCTGGAGTTTTTTGCCTGATCCACTTCGGGACAATACTATACTTCAATAATCGCATTTCATAGCATCCCAACGCGATTCACCTTATGGGAGTATTTTAATCCTATACAATTCATGTAATCCCTTCTCTTTGAATAATTACTCAATCGAAAGCCTAAATGTCATCCTCTTAATATTTATCACAATTACACCCTTATTCTCCTACTAGGGCAGCATTCCATCTCTTTTAAATGTTGATTGTCTTAAACTCCTCCGATTTCATTCAGGCTATATAGAGGATTCTAATACTTATGGAAACCATCAGCTCTCTTGTTCTGGTGGGCTTAATCCTGAGGATTTAGCAATTCTCTTCACCTTCTCAATCACCTCTTCTTATCCTTACTCCTATCCACCTAAAACCTTGTTGCTCTACCAAACTTTAGCTTGCGACCTACACATATCTATTTATAGTACTCACAGTCTTCCTTTAACTTTCTAGCACCATACATTCCCTTATGTGATTCTGGAACCTCAAGCGAAACATCATGCTATACTCTCTTAACTAGACCTCTCAGTACCTGGAAATCATAGGGTGGAAGATATTCTAGTAACGACACCACTATCATTTATAGATACTGAATCATGAAGCTTATAGCCCTCTATCTGAAGTCTGGACTATTACCAAGCTTCTGCAATTGAGTATCTCATACCTTCATTACCTTTACCTTACTTACCTTTAAATCCCGCATCATATATTCTGTCTCTTTCATAACCTCCCGTCCACATAGGTGGAATTTACATCCACAACTTGAAGCTCTACTATAATACTTGCACCTCTAGTGCATACACGATCCGGTGCGAGCTTTCATATTGACTTCTTATAGGCTGGTACACTTCTACCTAGATTTATCGTAAAGCCGTTATAGAATATGGCTACTGTACTATCTCTCTTGTACCTCTGATATTAAGAGTGATTTCGCAATATTTTGAATCCCGATTTCTATACTCATCGGGGTCTAATAATTATACTCCTGATTCACTTAGCTGCTGTAACTCTTTAGTTCCCTTTTCTGTCTCAGCTTTGAGTAGGCTTAAGCTATCTTCCGATCTGCGGCTCAGGGTATTAGTTATTACTTTATCCCTCGTGGACGTTATAGAACATCTATGATGTAACCTTCTAGCAAATCAAGATTTATATCTGACGTGGATTCAATTCTTTCTTTTTTTACCTTATATTGGAGTCTCCTATAGTTGTGTTATTGTCAACATATATGCTGCATGGATAACACTCTGAAATCTTAAGTGCGTTCATAATGTAACTAACTCTGGGTCATTGATCGAGTAATTCCTTTCGTGCCTTCTCAACTTTCTTTAAAAGTAAGAAATTACTTTTTATGGTCGTTCTACCACTTGTGGCATGAGTACTTGGCATATCGTAGTGCCCACATATATTGGAATTTTGTGCAATTCATATGATCTCGAATATTACTTTGGATTTTACTTCTTGTTCCTTAGTCACAATAGGTAACACTTTCTTATAGAGTGCATACGATGTTGTAGTGAGACTGTTGTTAGTATTTATTTAGGTCACTATGCTTAGCTTGAAGTTTTCTTCCTTATTTTCTCAGCTAGTCTTTCATTGCAGTACTTAGGGAAGACCCTCTGACTTTTGTAAAGCTGCTAGCATATTACATAGTATACCCAACAGAATTTTTGATGTTCTTACTCGTCTATAATTATCCTTAGTCACTTACCTTCGTGCCCTTGTGCTCATCGGGTTACTTCTGAACCCAAATTTTGATAGTCTCCCTAGTGGCACGCTTTTTTTTTCTTTGCGTAACACTTATGCGGTACCTTTAACTACCCCAACTCCTATCTGAATATTTATCATGGGTCACGATGTCATCTTATCTACAAGACTAAATTCCCTTGTTTACTACGTTTTATCTTGCACGATCTGTTGATTTATTTGTATCCTCTCAGCTAGACATAACTAGACTCTTCCTAAATCAACTACTAATTATTCGTTGGTCCATTCTCATATCTATATTCCGTGTAATCTCTCATGAGTTACTTCCTTTGCCTTAACTTACCTCTCGTACTGGCTTAATGTGTATCAATTGCCCATTCCCACTTATTTATCAATAACATCCTAGCCGGGAACCCTTACTACCTCTCCCCGGCATCGTGCTTGCATAGTGTCCTAGAGTCGTAGTATATATGTATGATCTGAATAAATTTAATGTCACTCCTTTCGCCTTTTTACCATATTCGTCCTATACTATTACGTAGTTTCCTAAACCACTTAACTCTGACTTAACATCATATCACTCCATCTTCCCCCCTTTAGGGGAGTATTAACATTTAATGCTATGAAGATTCACCTACAAATATTTTACCTCTTCATCTTCGGCGTCTTTTTACGTCTTCACTGACTCTTACTTGCCTCGTGGTAGCCCTTCTCTACCAGGGATAACTAAATTTCTTACGTGCGAGGGTGATACCTAGTGTAACTGGCACACTTAGTTCCTTAAGATTAACTCTGCTCACAGTAATTTCTTTAGGGAAGCGTCTTCCTGAATGACCTTTGAAGGTTATTCTTCTGTTGTCCATTCTATTTTTGCCGGAATACAATCTCTGAAATTCTCACGATGCCGACTATTATTGAATCATTCGGTCCCTAAATCATGTTCAGTTTATCTTGTTTACTAGCCTATGTTGATTTCTATCATTCCAGAGGTCTAACTTAGCTTTCTAATAATCATGTTGGAGTCACCAACTCATTTATCGAAATAAGGATATGACTTTATGGAATATACTCTTTTGTAGTCTCAAAACCTTTCATCTCTTGTTCTTTCTTTCACTTGACCATAGACTCTGTCATCCTACTGTATTTTGATTTACCGTTATCACCTATTTATCATACCTTACTCATAATGCTTCATTTACTCTCTTCTTATTCTCCTACTAATACTTCTATCTATCGCATTGTTCTGAAAATTTCAACAAAACATTGTTTCACCTTTAGCTCCCCTGGCTCAATCCACCTTTTCGGGTTACTCTAACCCAAGCTGGATCCTGATATCCCATCCTTCTCTTAAACTATATATGTTAGCTCCTATAGGGCATAACTGAGATTGGTGTGGCCCATTGTACATACCTCTATTTCTGTTGAAGGTAACTTAGAATCCTTTTATTTCTCTACCTAACGTGGAAATTCGGATAATCTTCATTAACTAGGTACCTCGTACCCTTCTTCACCTTGCTTCTGTTATCTATTGAAACTTATACTTTTACCTTATAATAATCCCATGGCCTGCTATTCGCGGGGTATATTAGATATTCTCGTCTTAGGGTCTTAAGTAGGAAATTCGCATATCTTGTATGCACGATCTGATAGGGCTTCAAAGTGGGCCACATTGTCAAGAATTCTCTCTACTAATGCCCTTACCTGCTGCTGTAGTAGCCCTTTGGCTAGCTGTAATTTATCTAATTGCAAGTATCTCTATATGATTAGCAAACAAAAGTCCTGGCTCAAACTCTTATAACTTAGCTCTATAGCACGATTTAGATTTGAAAGAAGGGTAACAGACTCCTAAATGCCTTGTAGCTTCATGTTTATATAATGTGGTGCACAACACATCTATAAACAAGGCTCTACTAGACACGACTTGTAGATTCCCTAGGATAGAACTGCTCTGACACCAAGTTTGTCACGCCCCAAACCTGGGTAGGCGTGGCCGGCACCCGGTGCCGTACTCGGCCCGAGTGTACCACCCTGTAACTGTGGACTCTGGAGGGGTAACCCTCATCTTAGGCCGATGAATCCATATTCTAAATCGTCTGAAAATAACATCTCTCTCATCTATGGGGTAAACATACCCAAAAGCTCATATATATATATAACTGTGGAGGCTGACGAGGCCGCCATGAACATCTACTGATATACAAACTACAGGATTTTCTTCAAGCATCTAGAGATAACTGAATTGTACCATGGTCGGGACAGGGCCTCGACCTACCCATCAAACCTGTATATATACAATATACTCTAAGGTGTAGACCTGGCAACTCCGAGGAAGTGGAGCTTACCAACTAAACTGATGTTTGACTCTGTCTGTTGGGAGGGTCTGTCCAACTGTCAATGAGGACCTGTAGGCATGAAATTCAGTGTCCCTGGCAAAAAAGGACGTCAGTACGAAATGTAGTACCGAGTATGTAAGGCAACAGGATAACTGAAAGCTGAAACTGAACTGATAATATAATAACTGAAAGTAATTGGGAGTCAAAGATAATCTGAAGATATGCTTACCTGCTGATACTGACTCAACTCTCTCAATATAGTAAGTAAAATAGTTGTCCAGCCTTATAAGGCTCGGTATATGCAACTGCTCTGCCGTAGTAGGCTCGCTCATAGGCACTCGGCCATACTAGGCTCTGTATCTCGGCCATACCAGGCTCGCTCATAGGCACTAGGCCACAGTAGGCTCGGTATATAACTCACCATCCGATTAGAGGTTGCCTAATAGGGGCCTGCCCATCGATTATAGCCCGATGGTGGTGAAGATATTGTGATACTATATATATATATACACATACAACACACACATACACACTCTGTTATCTTGATTGATAGAAGATAAAACTAAACTGAATATGAAGTACCGATAAGGGAGAATACTGTAACTTATGAGACTAGGATAATGTATATAAATTCAGGAGTATGAACTTCTCTTTATGTCTTGTTGTCAAACACATTTAGCCTTAACATACCTTGTCACAATCTAGACAATCACCAAGTTGAACTCGCCTCTTCGCACCTTAATCTACAAAAACGATAATAATATTATCATTATGTTACGAAAGGTACAACTATCGCACAACGAACGACAAGCTTATTTTGTATTAAAACGGGCAGCATCTCCCTATAATCCTTCCTTCCTCCAAATTAAAGATAACACCAACAACACAAGAACACAACAATAACAACATATATACATTATTTTCCAGCCTTATATACACCATCAAATACTACAAAACAGCCCAACACACACCAGTCTTTTCATATACAAAACGACCATCGTAGTAGCGTCAAACGACCAGGAAATGTTACAACGAACGACCAGACCACCACTCTATAGTTATATGGTGTTTCTCCACACTCTTCCTCCTCCAAAACTCCACAAAACAGTAGTAAAACACGCAGCCCAATAGCAATACAAAATAGTCCACAAAACAGTCCGCTACAAGTGAATAACTCAAACTCGCTGCTTCCGATCACCGTCCCGTCAGTTCTTACAAGTATAGAACAACTTACCATGAATTTAAAGCAGAAAAAATGGATGAAAGAGAGCAGTAAAATCACCTTATTTGTTGGATAACTCAGCTCCTATCTTGGTTCTTCAAACTCTAGGTTTTACCTCCAATTAGAACTTGAAAGGGAGAGAAAATCAATTAGGGTTTGTAGGAAATATTTGGGAGGATTTTTGTAGAACTTATGTGTGGTTTATATGACCTATTTTCAGTCTAATATATGAAGAAAATAGGACTTTAAATGGACTCTTTGGACAATCCGAAATGGCCCATTTTTGGGCTCTCATTTAAGCAAGTAGGTGACACACCTACTTGTCACCTAACAGCCTGTGCAGTCTCGCAAAAATATATGTATCTCTCTACTCCAGTGTTGTATTGATAAACAGTTTAATGTGATGGAAAGTAGACTCATAGAGATTCAATTTGATGGGTGGAACACCCCATAACTCTAAGTATATTGGGAGAAAATCGTAGTTACATTTTACCCAAATTTTCAGTAAAACTTATGAACGTTTCCACAACTCGCTTGACTTCAAAACATAACACACGACTATCATACGACTAACCTAATTCATAACATAACCTCCTTATCATCTTAAGCACCCTAGTCTCACCCCAAAAGTACATGTTATAACATTCCCAACTTGTCGACTTTCGATGAAATATTGTTTTCTTCAAATCCTTTAGCTTCAGAACCTTCCAACCCTCTTTGTACTTGTTGTTCATAATCTTCAATATTTGTAACCTCCACATTAACATGATTAACTAACTTTGTAAACTTTTCAAAAATGATTTCATTTCTGAGCTTACATTAATTGACTTACAACATACTCTTACGTACGAAAACATGGGGGGTAACATCGTTAATAGCTGAGTTGCACATGGCAACAACCTCCAAAACCAATAGTGATTCAAAGAAAAGTAACTGGGGAAAGAAGATAGGTCCACCTCAAGCTCAGTCAGCTCAGCCTTCTAAAAGAACAAAGACTAAAAAAGGCAATAACAAACGTCCCAAACGTGTCAAAGTTATTAAGTGAAATGTTATGATTGTGACAAAATAGGTAATTATGCCAGAGGCTGCTCTGAGCCTCCAAGAAAGGTATTTCACGATGCTCGAATTAGTGAACTTTGTGTTTCTAGTTCTATTTTTCTAACTGAATTTAATCCTTTGTGGATTGTAGACTTAGGATCAACGAACGACATAGCCTGGGAATGCAGTGCCTTCATTGAATTTCAGCGAGTTCCACGTGGAGCAAAGTGGATATATGTGAGCAACAAAAATAAAGTTGTTTTTGAAGGGATCAATACATGCAAGTTAGTCCTGCATGGTGGTCGAGACCTAATACTACATGATGTTCTCTTTGCACCAACAATTCGCCGAAATGTTATTTCAGTTTCAGTTTTGCTTAAGCTAGGATTTGACTTATTTTGTCATGGCAATTCTGCCAAGTTGACTTTTGGTTCAACTTTATTTCATTTTGGTCATATGACCGGAGGTTTAATTATTATGGATTTGGATTATGATTCATTTAATAATAATTCTAGTTTTTCTATATTTGTTTCTTCATATAAATATGATAGTGATGTAAACATATGGCATGCTAGACTTGGTTATATTGGCCAACAAAGAATACAAAGTTTAGCAAAATAAGGTTTGCTTTCCAGCATTGAACATGTGGAGTTGTCCACTTGTGAAAATTGTCTAGCTAAAAAATTTGCAAGAAAACCTTTTGGTCAGGCGACTAGAACCGAATACCCTTTGGAATTAGTCCATTCAGACATTTGTGGGCCTATGAATGTTAGGTCTAGGCATGGAGCAAGTTATTTCATCACAATTATTGATGACTTTACACGTTTCAATTATGTCTATTTAATTTCCCACAAAGCAGAAGCAATAAGTTGCTTCAAACGCCATACGAGCTTAGTAGAAAATCAATTAGACAGGAAGATAAAAACTCTTCGAACTAAATGTGGTCGCGAATACTTATCAACCTAGTTTAACAGTTTATGTGATGAAAAGGGAATAGTTCATCAGTTGACTATCCCAAATACTCCACAACAAAATGGTATTGCGGAGAGAAGAAATAGAACGTTCCTAGAAATGGTTAGGTTAATGTCTGCACAAGCTAACCTCCCAATTAGTTACTAGGGTGATGTGTTGCTTACTTCTACCTTTGTTCTTAACTGAGAGCCTACAAAATCAGTTACTACTACCCCGTATGAGTTATGGATTAGAAGACAACTCGACTTGAGTGTATTAAGACCTTGGGGTTGTGCTGCCTATACACAAGATTCCTCTCACAAATATGGCAAATTAGGCTTGAGGGGAAAGAAAAGTATCTTTATAAGATACTCTGAAACCTCAAAGGGCTATGTATTTATAGGTTAGCAAGACAGTGGGAGTGTAACTGAGTTTGAATCACGAGATGTCACATTCTTAGAGGATGAATTCCCTTAGAAGGGAGAGGTAGGTCAAGACCTAACCTTATTTGAGATAATGGATCAAGAAGTACAAGGATCACTTCATTCGAGTGGGAGAATCTTAGCAGATGATGAATTAGTTTCTCATCAAATACCTCATTAATCATCATATGCGAATGAAAGTAATCCTTCTACATTTAATAGAAGTGACCAAATGGATCTTGTTCCAAGTGGGAGCGAGATGGTCACAGATCTTGTTCCAAATGGGAGTAGGATGAATGATCTTGATCCGAGTGGGAGCAACATTTATCCAAATGGGAAAAATGATGAATCACAACTAAGACGTGGTTCTCGTAAAAATATTCCCCGCCGAAGATTTGATGTTGAAGGCGGCGAACTCTTTATGATGCTCCTGCAAGAAGAAAACAAGCCTAAAAATGTAAAAGAGGCTCTCTCATGCCCTGCTAAGGATAAATGGACAAAAATAATGGAAGATGAATTGGAGTCTATGAGAGTCAACAAAGTTTGGGAACTAGTTGACATCCCTGAAGGACGCAAAGCAATTGGGAGCAAATGGGTTCTCAAAGTTAAGCTCAAGGCTGATGGCACAGTTGAGAGATATAAGGCTCGACTGGTGGCAAAAGGGTATACACAGTAGAAAGGAATAGACTACGAAGAGACTTTCTCGCCTGTTGTACGATTTACCTCAGTTCGCGTGGTTCTAGCTATTGTTGCTAGCTTGGATCTTGAATTACATCAGATGGATGTAAAGACTGCCTTTCTCAATGGAGAACTAGATGAAGAAATATATATGGAACAACCTGAGTGTTTCATTGAAAAGGACCACGAACAAAAGGTTTGTAGACTTTTGAAGTCTATTTATGGCCTCAAACAATCTTCAAAGCAATGGTAGATACGCTTTCAGAATGTTTTTGTATTCAATGATTTTACCATGATGGATGAAGACCATTGCGTTTATACCATGGAGGAGATCTAGACAAGAGGAAGTCTACCTTAGGATATATTTTCTTACTCAGTGATGGGGCCATATCTTGGAGTAGTAAGAAACAATCATGTGTATAACTATCTATGATGGAAGCTGAATACGTGGCTCTCGCATCAGCAACACAAGAAGCTGTTTGGTTGAAAAGGTTCTTGGAGCACTTGTTGGATATCACTGAAAATACTGAACCAATATTAGTCTACTATGACAGTGAGGCTGCAATATCCTCCACCAAGTACCCTAAGTTTCATTGTAAAACCAAACATATAGATATCAAGTATAACTATGCGAGAGACATGGTTAGACGCATGGTAGTGAATGTGAAGTATGTGTCTACAAAAGATATATTAGCAGATCCATTGACCAAGCCTTTGTCTAGATATGCATTTGTGAGACACACTAGGTCTCAAGGCTTGTGTAGACTCTGAGATACTTTATTTGTTATCTATTTTTTGGTGTTCACAAAACTGGTGTTCTTTGATTATCAATAAAGTTGATTTATATACATACATATTTTTATTGTTAAATGTTATGTGCATTCTTTATTTTTTAATAAGTATGTTGGGTAGACAAGAGGTTGGCCTTCTCACACAGGCAATTACCTCCTTATCTTAGTAATGTGAGGAGATGAGACATGATTTTAAGCAAAATTATCATAAGCATAATTTGAGAGCTATTCGCTTAAAATTAGAATGCCGCTTAAACAATTACATAAGGTCATTAGGGTGAAAAACGTTCACCTAGTCTACTTTTGTGAGCCAGATGTGAGTTAAAAATGATATTATAGATCAAAGAACTAAAATTTAGATACTTATGGTGTCTAAATATCATCTGTACAGTATTCTTTATGAGATAAAGACATACGCTCCTTGGGAAAAGGGAAAAAATGTTATAGCACATGTTTCATACCATGTGTGCTAATGTCGACCAATTGAGTTAATATAAGTCCATTCTCAACTTATTGTTGTGTGAGACCCAAAGCTTTTATGATAGCTTAAGATTTTGTATCCTTAGAGACTCCGATCAGATACTTGAGACTTAGTATTATGTTAGCTATCTTAGTATGTTTCCAAAAGACTATGTACACAGATTCGGTCTAGCGGAGCATATCTAGAAAAGCAGTCATATTAATGTTAAGGGAATCGCGAGAAGAGGAAAATCATTGATGGAATCTCATTTATTTATATTCACTGGTGCACCAATTATAACTTATGAGTTATGATTGTGAATACAAGAAATAATGATATATAAGATTTTGAGACGATATCAAATGTGATTTATATGATCTAGGGTACTGCATACTTTATGATCTACTTGCAGGTTCGCACTCAGCGGGAGTCTATATACTCCTAACAGATGTATAGTACTTAGCTCTCATAGTATGTTGGTCACACGGTCTACTTCCCTGTATGAATGATTGAGGAGATGAGTTGAGAATATGTTTCTCGGGCTAGATTAGCACTCCCATTATGTGTGAGTGGGAGATGTAGGAAATAGAGTCACACCCATAAGGGGTTCTCTTAGGGCCCACTAGTGTAAAACACAGTAATTTTAGTAATTACTGTAACCCTAGTAGTCCCTATATAAGTACACTTACTGTGTACAATAAAGTAGGACTCTCTGCAGTATATTTTATATGCTCTTCTCTCTCAATTTCAGTTAGGGTTTAGATTGTGATATATGGGGTTGCTCCGTCACAATGTGACAACCACCACCGACCAGTGATTCCAGCCGCGTTCGTCCATTTTTTGCTTCCGCGCCACGAAGAACAAGTAAGTTCTCGTTTTATGATTTATGCGCTAAATCTAATGTGTTTAGATGTTCCTTCAGTTCCGGATATACGGCCCTTTATCTGTCGCCTACAACCATTAATTGCACTTCCCGAAGCCTCAGAACTCGTCCCGAGTCCGGGGTGCATCATCTTATCAGGTCCGATGACGAGCACTCCGTTCGGGCCTTGATACAAAGAGTTCCTAGTGTTGATTTCGATCTCACATATTCATACTCTTGCTTCGTTTGGTCATTCTTTTCTTTTTTTTCACACCATGTGTAGTTTTGCAAAAGACTTTTTGGCTCATTACTTTATTCCATCAAAGTTATATATATTGGCTCTATTCTTACCAATATATTGGCTCTATTCTTACCAATATAATATAACATTGCAAATGCAATTGTGCTGCGTTACCTGAAATCATGTACTCTCTAAAGTATATGAAGTAGTATTTAGTTTTTAAATCGAGCTAAACTCACACCAGAATACCGCAAGAACCCTCGCCATCTATGCATAGGTCCGCTTACACTTTAGGAATAATCCAAACATGTTCATTAGGATTGTAATTAGCTCAAATTAAATACTCCCCCGTTTCAAATTAGATGAGATACCTTCCTTTTTAGTTTATTTCAAAATAAATGACACATTTCTAAATTTGAAAATAATTCAACTTTAAATTTTTATTTTACATATTTTACCCTTAATGAGAAGCTTTTATAACCACACAAATGTCATGGCCGCACAAAGTTTTTGCCCCTAAAGCTTTTAAGACCATAAATTTCAAAAGTTTTTCTTTTTACTTAAACTCTGTACCTAGTCAAACCAGCTCATCTAAATTGATACGGAGGGAGTAGAAAAATACATGAGGCTTTACACATTTTTATTACTTTTTCATGTCTAAAAGTTTTATTCAACTACTTCCTCCGTTCCAATTTATGTGAACCTGTTTGACTAGGCACGAAATTTAAGAAAAAGTGAAGACTTTTGGATTTGTAATCTTAAACAAGTCAAAAAGGAGGCCAGAGTATTTGTGTGGTTATAAAAACTTTTCATTAAGGGTGGAATTATAAATTTAAGCTAAATTGTTACCAAAGTTAGAAAGAGGTCATTCTTTTTTAAACGGACCAAAAAAGAAATAGGTAAACAAATTGACAGTGTGACTATAAAGTCTTCGGAATTTCTGGTGGCACTTGGAAGCAAATTTAAACTTCTCAAACTTTCTTGTGATGTGAAATATGCAAATATCTTCCCCACAAAAAAAAATATCTGCCCCAAGCCAAAAAGAAGAAAACCTAACTCTTTCCTGCCACTTTTTTCCTCTCTCCCCTCCAGCAGAAACAAATGCATTCTTTAACTCTACCAATACAAACCATTCCCAACAAAAGCATAAACAAACTTCCAAATCCTAGAACTCCACTAGCAAATTCATGGAAATCCCACAACAATATTAATATTAATACAAATAAATCTCTCATGATATGCAGAGCTTATTCTTCTTCAATCACTGACTTTGACCTCTATGATCTTCTTGGAGTTGATAGTTCATCTAACCAGGCTCAGATTAAGCTGGCCTATAGGATGCTGCAGAAGCGATGCCACCCAGATATCGCCGGAGTACCTGGTCATGACATGGCTATTATCCTCAATGAAGCCTATGCTCTTCTTTCTGATCCAATTGCACGTATGGCTTATGATAAGGTCAGTTCATCCATGTACATGGTGGAAAAAGTAGTAGTCTTTTGATTGTTAAATCACTTTTGTTTAGTATTGTGCACCTTGTATAAAATCACTGTCATTCCATCCATCTCGGACGTGTTTTATGGATCCTACTAAATCTACTGCTTCTGATTCAGACTATGTATACATATGCAAAAGAAACTTCACGTCCACTAACTTTAAATCCTGAATTCACGATAATTCTTAGGTAGACTATGCCTATCTTCTTTAAGAGAAAAAAAAAAAATCTTTCCCTCACTTTCCTTGTTACCTTGTATTATCCTAAAAATTGGTCTTTAAATCAGCTTAAGCACATCCTTCTTTAATGTTTGTCTTGTAATCAAATAATGCAGGAACTGACAAAAATTGCAGACTTAAGGGGGTACACAGGAAAACCTTTATATTCAGCATGGTGTGGTCCAGAGAATGAAGAAAGAGCTGTGTTTGTTGATGAAGTCAAGTGTGTAGGTTGCCTAAAGTGTGCATTATTCGCTGAAAAGACATTTGCTGTTGAATCTGTGTATGGAAGAGCCAGAGTAGTTGCTCAGTGGGCTGATACTGAACCCAAAATTCAAGAAGCTATAGATGCATGTCCAGTTGATTGCATCTCGTAAGACTATTTACTAATTGGGAGTTCAAACATTGATAGTTAATTGCTTGCTTACTTCTTCTTTCTGACATGTTCTCATAGGGTTGTTGAGAGGTCAAACTTGGCTGCACTTGAATTCCTAATGTCCAAGAAGCCGCGAGGCAATGTTAGAATTGGTGCTGGCAATACTGTTGGTGCTCGCACCTCGAATATATTTGATGATCTAGACAAATTTCAAAGCAGATATCAAGATGCCTTGAATAAAGCTTCCAAAACCAACCCTAAGGTAATCCTTGTTCTGAATATATTAGCACAAATGTTCAAATGTAATAGCGATTTAGCCGGTGACAGGGCCAACCAGGGTAACCTCCGTTTGACATATAACTCTTACTATATTTCAGGCTTCATATGTGCAAAAAGAAGCACGAATGTCAGCATTTCAAGCAATCCGAGCAATGTCAAGTTGGGTCTACTGGCAATCACCTATTATAGGGACTGCAGAAGCTGTCCAGGCTTTGGTACCAGTTAGGAGAAGGCTAATTGAACCCGACATTAAGAAGCTCAGAGCTGCTGCAGAAACTATGAAACAAGCCAAAGCAACAGTTAATCAAAGGTGCAACGATGAGTATTGGTCTCCATCAACCCCTGCACTTCCAGAAGCAACAAACACTAGTTTGGTGGATGAAGTTTCCTCGAATGCTTCTTCTCCCAAAACACCGGTAGAATTCTATGATGAAGCTTTCTCACCTAAGGAGAAAATTCAAGGCAATCCCTGGCTCTGGAGAGTGCCATTCGCAACAGCAACAGCAGCAGCAACTATAGTTTGGTTAAAACTTGGAGAAGAAGCGACTGCTAGACTCAACGATCATATTGGTGGTTCTCTCGCATTAGACATTGTCAACAGCTCATGGCTGAAGGTCATTCTTGCAGGTGCTACATGGTATATGATTGGTATGGCTCTAGTGGAACTTGTGGGGTCTCTACAAAGTTTGTTTGGGAAGGACAGAAAATAGTGAACACTTTCATTCCAGAATACAAGTGCAAGCAGATAAATCTTGCAACATAAATGTAAAGTTACTATATGGCCTAATCAGTTCCTGTCCCAAGGGCCTCAAAGTCTGCTTATAGAAAAACAAAGCTTCACCTATGAGATTGCCTTGTATTACACTTTACATATTTAAGAGGTAAAACATTAAGAAAAACATAGAATGCGCTCAACCACACATATGCACACTAAGAAGTTAGATGCTAAACCCTTCCATTACCTGATATCCTGATCAGACTTTATTCCATTATAGAAATTGGAGTTGCAAAATGCGTATTGTAGCGTTAGCAGAACTGATGGAAATCGTTGTAAAGAGTAGAGAAACCAAAAGCTACCTGAATAGTTAAATCTTCTCCCTAATCTACTCGTTCACTTATGGCACCTAGCACATGCTGAAGCCGAAACCACAAAAGCACAATTTCAATACAGTCAATATAATTTATCATAACATGGTTTGAACAAGACTAGAGGTCTTTCCACTTGCAACTAATGGAAAGTTATTGTACACTTCTGGGTCTTGACAGCTGATTCAGTTTAATCATAAAGTATCTTATAGTTCAGTACAATATCACAGACACTCAGTAACGATACTTGGTAGAGTAATCTTTAGGTGCAATAACTAGACCACGACCCTTTCTCGCGCCACGGTACACTGTCTCAACAATATCAATGAACTCTTGTTTATCTTTGAGAGCCCAGTTGATCTTGTTATTGTTTCCTGTGCCAAGATCAATCATGATGTGCTTGTTCCTGAAGAAGAACATGATAGTGGATGGATCGTACAACTCATACATAGTGTTAAAATCAGGGACCTCTGTGATGTCCACCAGATATATGACAGCAAAATTCTTTAATGTATCTGCAACCGAAGCCAGCACCTCGTCCATCTGAAACGCCAGAAGAAATAACCAGCTAAAACCAAATAGAGTTTTACAGATTTTATAGCAAGGGAAAAATGTGTGTGCCAGAGAAGGGGGGAGGGGGGGGGGGGAATCAGTATGCCACTGTGAACCCTCCCCAGGCAGGAGATGAGAGAAGCCAAATCTATATATCTATATAAAGTAGGGAAAATAAGAGATGAGTTGCACCTCTCTTTGGCCAAGGATCCTAATTACCATTTATTATTTCCACTTTTTGGTTATTTTGGGGGTCTCTTTATAACTACAACAAAGAATTATAACAGTGAGGTATAGAAGAGTCACAAAAGTTAAAGCACATAAAGTGTATTAAATAAAAATACAAACAATCCGTTTGCATTTTCCTAAAAAAAAGCTACTCCCTCCGTCCACTTTTACTTATCTAGTATTCTAAAAATAGACTTTTACTTGTCACTTTTAGCGCATCAAGAGAAAACAATTTCTTTTTTCCTGTTATACCCACATTATTAATTACTCATTTCAAATTATTTTCTCAAAACTATTAAAAATATGCATCAATTAATATGGGTATCATGGTAAATTTTGCACTTTATTTATTATTTCTTAAAGGGTGTGCAAAGTCAATAGTGGACAACTAAAAATGAACGGATGGAGTAAAACAAAATGTCTCTTCCTCTTCTTTCCATTAATTTTCTTAATTATTCCTCTTTATTTATCTTCTTTCCCACAAATAAGTACACGTACAATCAACATTACCAGAAACAATGGGGAATTCCAATCGAGACTGATTGAAAAGAACGTCTCTTCCTCCTTTTCCCATTAATTTTCCTAACTACTCTTTAGCTTATTTTCTTTCCCACAAACAAGTACACATACAGTCAACTTTCCCAGAAACAATGGAGAATTCCATGCGAGATTTATTGAAATGAGATTTCAGTTACTGAAGAATATGCATTTGCAGTAGGTAACTCTTCTATCAACAGGGTCAATTAGTATATGTTGGAGAATAATTGGAGTGCCAATACTAAATACTTTAGGTATATTAATTGTCGTTATAACATTTTGCGTTAAACGGTTTAAGTATTGATCTTTTCCTTGATGTGGTGTTTCCCTGTTCATGATTTTTATCATGTAGTCCAATAATAGGCACGCTCACCTTTAGGGCATAGCCTTCCTCTTGGTGTTTCTTTGCCATTTTTACATTTTCTTTTCCAATTTTCTCCATGCCATGGCTTTTTTGTTTATCTGTATATTTCTAATTCTCAAAATTATCTTTTGCACATGCATACGTAATTTGAGACAGTTATTTCTTATTATGAATGTCTTTTATGCATACTTAATTTGAGATGGTAAATTTATAGAATTAAATCTCTACAGGACAGGAAAGTCTTTCATCGATAAAATAGAAGCATGAATGTATTCAAGAGTTCTAGGCGTGTAATAGTCTCCATTCACCATTATTTTCTGGGACTATTGCACTGTTGTTATTGACTTTGAGGTAGTGAAGTTTTAACGGTATTTGATGCTTAAAGAAAGTCAAAGTATTTAATATTTTGGTTCTTTTCTCTTTCCAAGCCTTTATATATTCCATGTTTAAAGGAGGTGGAAACTCTTTACCTCACTCACGTTACATCACTCCTCCAGTACGAGATCAAGATCATTTGGCGGTGTTACATAAATCTACTAATGCTTCTTAAAATTGTGTATTGCATAAATCTACTGATGCATCTTAAGACCACGCGACGCGCGAATAAATTTACTAGTGATGTTATATTACTGCATAGTAAATGCATCAATTAAAAATACCACTTATGCCCATATTATCCCCAACCTACCAACCACCCAAAAACCAGCTTCCCTGATAAAAAAGAGAGAGCTCACAGTACAGCCTCAGAGCAGAGACAAGTTTAGCTTACAATCTGTAGTTTTAGTTAGAAAAATGAAGGGTATATTGAAAGTTCAGGGGATTTAAGGCAGCAAATAGTCAAGCAACAATATGACTCACCAGTAGGTGGACACTCAAGTCAAGTAGGTACATTAAAGAGAGTTTCCTGGCCTAAGCTTAAAGAAAATGTGAAGTCCTATGTGAACTATTGTGAAATGTACCAAAGAAGCAAGGAAGAAAAATACCCTACCTAGGGCTTCTACAACTCTTTCTTTATGATAATGGTGTTCGTGCCAGCTTGCACTTTGACTATTGCACCAGGTACCTGATATCTTCCACCAGCTCAAGTACCGGTAACTCTGTCACCAAAAGGCTTAGACAGATGCGAAGAAATTATCTAGTGCTTTTTTATCTTCGCCGGAGCTTGAACCAGAGAACTAACAGTTCTCCAGCCTGCCTTATAAAAAAAACAGCTTTCCAGCCTAGGGCTTCTATAACTCTTACCCGTTCCTGAGCAGGTTTGGATGCATAGCATATTAGTGCAGACTTCATAGAGGTCCAAATCACAAGGAAAGGACACCATCTTTGTGGTAGTAGACGGCATGACTAAAGGGATAACAGAAAGCTAAAATGAACTCCTGAAACCATCCTTTCTGATAGAAACGGTATATTTTTTATTAACTGCTGGCAGGAATTGTTATTTTAAATTAATGTGGACACGACTAAGTTTCAGCACAGCTTATCACCCTCCATCAGATGGACAGACGAAGAGGGCGAATAGATGTAATATTGCCTGTTTGAGATGTATGACAGCTCATAGACCCAATCAGTGGAAGGAATGGCTTGGTTTAGCTGAACGGAGGTGCAATTCAAACTTCCATAACGGTTTGAATTGCGTACCATTTCATCCATGGTATGGGTATCGCCTCCTGAGATATCAAATGGAGCCTCATTAGAAGCTAATGTACCAGCACCAGAGGATTTCTTAGCCAAGAGCAACAAATTCAGCAGCTATAGAAAGACAATCTAAAGCAAAGCACGAAATAAGTTAAATTTTATGCATATAAGCACAAAACTGAACAAGAATTTAACAAATTTGAAGTTCCATGTCAGATGAGCCTTCAAGTTTCCGGAAAGGGCAAGGTGGCATATAGACTGCGTTTACGTTCTGACTCTGGGGTGCACCCCATGTTTCATATATATATGATCTCAATAAACATGGTCATTCAACCAGCAGCAATCTTGCAGAGATAGTGGGTCAAAAGGGGCAACTTGAGAGTGGTAAAGGAACTGGTGCATTGGACAAACTTAGCTCCAGAAGACTCCACATGGGAAGATTTTGACTTCGTCTGGGCCATGTTTCCAGAATTGCTGCTAGTTCTTGAGGACAAGAATTAATTTAAGGGGTCTGGAATGTTATATGTAAAATGGAGGGGAGCAATATACGTAAAAAGAGAAGTCGATTTAAACAACAAATGAAACAAACTGCTGAGATTAGCTTTTCTTAATGAGCAGAAACCGCTCAAATTGACCCTGCTGAGATTAGCCTTCCTCCAGTTAAGAGCTTTGTTTGTCGTCTCAATCTCAGAAGGATGTCATCATTGATGGGGAACAAAAAGTAAAACTCCTTTCTTATCATTTCTTTTGTTTCTGAATTCTAATTCAAGCTAGATTCTTTTTAATCATTATTTCATTTCTGAATTCAACTTTTTGAAATCCTCGGTGGAAGAGGTACCAAGTACATGTGCGGGTAGGAAGTAGCATGTATCCAGTAGAATAGTTGTGTGCAGCGCAAAGCTGTAAACTGATCCAAATACCATCGGATTCCCCAAAAACTCCGGTCCCATGTCAACCCCTGACTGATCGGAGGCCTAAAAGCCTCAAAAAGGAGGAAGGGTACTCCAATCGACCAGGTTTTTATTTTGTAAATAAGGTTAAAAAAAGAACTTTCAGAAAGCGGCTCCCAAAATGGAATAGGAAAATGGCCAAATAGTAACTTGCGGCTCAGTCCGAAACAAGTAGCAATCTGCCATATGAATCTTCACCATATTTTTCCATTTATAATCACCTTAGACAAAGATTATACAAAACAAAAATAAAATAAAAAAAGTAAAAGAAGTTATCTAAATCTCCTACTGCATGAGAATCTCTAATAGGGCTAACGGACTCCAAAAAAGCATAGGACCTAAAGTAAACGTATTAACATGAGTAAAGCATATTACCAATTAATTTGTATTGCCTATACAATTTTTCTCTTCCATTATGTCCTATCTTTTGTTAAGTATTTTGTTAAGTCCGCATTGATTCCAACATATTGTAGGCATTTCTAGACCATTTCTTTTCATGTGATTTTAGGTCTACCTTATCCCTTTCAATAACCATGTTTTCACACCTAATGACCAGCTAAGTTGCTCAGACACGGCAGTTTAGGTGCCGCATCCGTGTCGACATGACACTAGTATGGGTGTGGGTATAGGATCCGTATCGAATCTGGTCAAATAATTTTGGGTACTTTGACCACGACGGGTGGAAAAATTCAAGACGAGATACAATTTGATTCCCGAAATCAGAACCAAAACTAGGGTACATTTGAGAAAACAGCATATTTTATCTAGCAAACCAATCATTTACTTATCTACAACTTGAGAATAAAAAAAAGAAATCCATACTTTACAAGCTATATGTAAATATTCCACAAAATTTCTCATAATTTAAATATTTTTTTACTTTTTTATTTTCTTTTTAGCCAATCCGTACTAGGATCCGTATCCCTGAATCTTAGAATTTACATCTCGAAGATCCGACCTCTAGATCTACACCCGTGTCGGACACCCGCACTCGTGTCCGAGCAACTTAGATGACTGGTGAATCTGGAAGCTGACGTCCAGAGGCCAACGCAAGAGATAACCAACCATCTCAAGCAACCTTCTTTCATTTTATCCTCAATGTATGCTACTTGTCCCTTCCGGAGAATATGATCATTTTTAGGCTAATCTAATCTAGTACCCACACATCAATTTTAGCATCCACATTTATGTGACACTCATCTTGTGGATGAGTAGTGTTGCTAAAGGTAAAAAGCTCCAAAAAGCGCTCCAGGTCAAATAGGATTTTAAGCACAAACGCAATTTAAGTGTGGGCTTTAGCAACAAAAAATGGTACAATGAAAGGAAAAAATAACAATATATATGTAATTTAAGAAAAAAGTAACAAATACCCTCGGCTCAAGTAAAGCATAATCCCGGCATTCATGGAAAAGAGAGACAATAGCCACGGAAAAGGAAGCAGTAACAATAACAACAAAATAAGATAATTGAAACAAAACAACAGTTAGTGAGATTAAAAAATAAGAAAATACGAATGTAATACCAGTAATACTAGTATGGAGAAGAAAAGCGCCCGCCTACCTATTACCCTACTACCTTAATCCTCGACCTCCACACCCTTTTATCAGGGGTCATGTCCTCAGTAAGTTGCAAATGTACCATCTCCTATCTAATCACCTTTTCCAAATACTTCTTTTGCCTACCTCGCCTCTTCTTAGATCCATCAACATCAACCTCTCACGCCTCCTCACTAGGGCATATGTGTCTCTCATCTTGACATGTCCAAGCTACCTCAACCTCGCTTTAAATATTGACGAACTAAGATGTTCAAGTATAAAAAGGGGGGGGGGGACATTTCGCTAAGACCGTCAAAAATAGAAACATTCCGCAAAGACCAGTCACGTTATGGGACATAGCGTGCAATTTTTTGATCGGTTTTAACCCAAACAGCTTCTTCCCCAAGCCCCTTTTTTAACCCGTCTAAAATATGGGTAGATGGATTGTGGAGTGTTCAACCAGTCCGATCCACCCCCCCCCCCCCCCCATTTTTCCTCCACTATTTGTAATAGACCTTATTCATTAAATCCAAGCTTCCATCCGTTAATTGCAATTGTATTTCTGAATTCTAATATGAAGAAACATTACAGAAATTTTAGACCCACTACAAATTGATTATCCTAAGACATTAAACAAACAAAACACGGAATACCCAAAACTTCTTTTCTACTAAAAAATAAAAAGACTATACAGCTGGTTCAACGCACCATAAAACTGAAACCAAAAAACATTTATGGTGAAAACAGTTGAAATTACAGTAATCAAGAATACACAAGAACCTAGGGTTTCCCGAACAAACTAAAAAAAAAACCGCAGCAAATTATTACCCAAAGCAATAAACCCATAATTTACTAAAACAAACATCCTAGAAACACAATATATGCACATCGTTTCCTATATGGGGATGCAAAAGGCGGGGGAAAGGCATTAGGGCGTACCTGCATGCAAGTTTCGTCCCAGTCATGGCCGAAGCGGATAATGACGAGGCGTTCCTCTTCAGCGAGAATGGCCTGATCCACCGCCCATCCCGAGTGAAGGTGAGGCAACAAGTACGACATCTTTCTCTGATCGCTAGGATAGCAAGGGAAAAGTAGCTCAAGGAAGGGTTTTGGTTCTCCTAGATTGGAAAACGGGAGAGAGAAGAAAATATTTAATACAGTAATAGCCTCGCAGTTCATTTTTTAAAATGGTTTTTATTAGATAAATTTTCATAAACTACTATAGCTACCACTTACAGCTTGTTTGATAGTTGATCCCCATGCAATAAACTATCATATTGTATTGTTATTCCAAAATAATGTTTGTTTGATTGTTTCATTAAAATTGGTTGTATCTTATTATTAAATTCATTATTTCGGAATAATGAAAAGTCTTTTTTTTTAAATAACCGATTTGGTGTGGTGGGATTGTTTCTTAATTTTCTTTCCAATTATGCCTTAACTTATTACTCCACAATTTTATTTTATCATTTACCTTTTTCTATTTTAACTCCAAATCTCCAACCTATAACCTATTTTATTTTTTTCCAGAACTTCTGCCGCCAACGTTAAAGGTGTTTTGCCGCCTTCACTTTTATTTTTTCTCCTAATTTGCTTTTAACTCAGATTTAATTAGTTGTGCTCCTTTATTTTGCCTTCTTCTGTCTCGTTCCTTTGTTCTGCTTTCTTAAGGTGGTTTACGTTCTTCTGTTTTGTTTTTAAAATTATTTTTATGCATATTTTTTTGTTAATTTAATATTTAAACAGTTGAGGATATTTTAGTAAACTTATCAGTTACAGTGCAGTACGATACAGTCAAACCAATAAGCAAAATATTATTTAACAACAACAAACAATACAATTTATCCAAACATTATATTCATAAAACGATACGATACAATAAAATACAATACATTATAAAATGATGGGAAACATTGATCCAAACAAGTGTTACTAAATTATTTTCTATAGCTATATTTTCAGTTGTTATAGACTGTATTCGATGTATTTTTGTTATTGTATTCATGAATACAGAAGCAAAACTCGGCGGAAAACAGGGAAGTCCAGCTAAGCAGAGAATGTATTCGACTGTATTCGCGAGCTGTATTCGTAAATACAGTAACGGAATTTGCGAAAAAAGGTCTTCAGTTGTTTAAAAACGGTAAGTGAATCAATTAACGCAATAGACTCCTCATATAACTCATCAAACTCAATTATAACACACAAAATTTGTATTTCTAGTTATAGAAAAGATTCTCAACCGAAAACACCCCAAAAACAGAGTAATCTTCATAGATTCAATCCATCCTTTCCTTTCTTAGTGGTATCTTTACTAAAATATTTTTTTGTGGTATCTTTACAACTAGATTTATATATTGAAATTATATAATTACATTGAATACATGATGTATATCAGGTCATCTATAGTGCAAAAACATATGAATACATATTGCTGATACATTTGAATACATATACACATCTGAATACATAAATTATATTAATTAAATTACACTGATACGTGTACATACACAGATAAAATAAAAAATACAATGTTTGATAACACATAGTCTTAGAGGTATATGGTATTGAGCCCATAGTTGTTTTATAATTGGTGGGTTTTAATTTTGACCACATAATTTATTCTTCACATTGTCTTTTATTTTTCTTAAAATAAGCACCACACATTTTTACACACACTCCACTATATACATAATACACCTTTATATTACACATCGTCCCACAATATTGTCACACCTCCTTTTTTCTACCCCTCCCCCCTTACCTACACCCCCGGAAGGAGGGTATATAAGGGAGTTTTTCCAACTTAAAGTGACAATCGAAATGGGATTATTTACTTATTAAAAATTCAGAGTCGCCAATTGGGATAATTATGGTGTCCCAAGTCACCGGTTTAAAATCCCGAATCGAGGAAAGGTTGACTCTGTATTACAGTCCGCGAACTAGAAATCCGGGTAAGGAATTCTGTTAACCCGGGAGAAGGTGTTAGGCATTCCCGAGTTCCGTGATTCTAGCACGGTCGCTCAACTGTTATTATTGGCATATTTATCTGATTTAAAACACTTTTAAAACCTATGTGCATTTTACTTTAAACCGCTTTTATTTATTTTAGGAAGATTTCAACGTCATCTAAAACACGTCTTTGGACCACGCCACATGAAATGCACCCGCAGTCCGAGACACACTTTATTTAACATTGTTAAGATTTGGATTTGGGTCACATGAAATGCACACCCGAGTTTAAGGAAGTTAATTATTAAAATAACGCGCCTAAAGTGACTACGCGTTTTTGACTTTGCGAGGGCCATGGAAATTTGCTAAATGGCGCGCCTCGATTTCTAAAGAATTAAAATATTAATTAAGCGAGGGCCACGCATTTGAGATTTGCTTGGCATGGCACGCCTTGAACTATTCTAACAAAAGGGTTCCTATATTAGCTATTGAGGGCCACAAATTGTAACTTATCTAATATAGCTCGCCTCAAGCTAAACTAAAGAATCTAAGTAATTAAGGAGGGGTTAAAGGGGTTTTAATCATTTTAGGCTAAACGTAATACACGAACGCACTAATTTGGATAACTGTGTAAGCCCAAAAAATAGTGTACTCATTCAGCACAAAACGTAAAGAAGGAAAGAAAACAATTATCGTTGAAACAGCTACAGCACATGCAAATCATATCGCGTGCGGTTTCTTTTTTGACAGTAATTGCTTAATGACTGCAGAAATCCTACACTAGCATTTTTAGTAATCAACTAGGACATATCATTGTGACTTGGATTAAGAACCTATAATATGCATTCAGCAACTCTCTCGAGTTCTATGGGGTTCTCTTTGCAGTAGGCATGTCAAACTCTTGAAACTCTACTCTATCACCACATACTGATTCAATAATTCGCTTATCTCTCGTCAACTAAATAAGAAAAAACCAAAGATGCCATTTAACCAAGAATCAGATGATAACTACCTTATGTGAACTAAAGCCAATGGTATGAATTCACACAGAAAAACAGTAACAAGCACATATGAACACCAATGGCCATAAACCAAATAGAACAAAATTCTACCAAGGGGTACTTGGGTCTCCTCATCCAGTTAACTGCACAGCCTCCAATTTCAGTTGGAGGATGCTTCAAACAAACTTTGTAGCCAACTATTAAAATGTGAGTCTGTTATTTACATAAAAAACAAACTACGAAAACTAGTAAAACATCTAATTCAACACTAAAATACTACACTGATTTCTGCAGAAGTAACTCTGAATAATAGGCTACATGAACACCTGAGTATAAAACTTCATTTAACAATCTCAGTCATCAACTCTAATATTACAGATATCACTACATCCACTTCCATTCCAGGGATTCGAGAGTGTACCTGGATACAGCAAAAACAAACCAAAAATGTGCTTGGAATCAGCTAATAGCAGCAGCAAACAGAATCGGCTTTTAAAAAATCAGTAACACCAGATAAAATTCACTTCTTCCAACCAATAAAGAGCCCAGATGAACAACAATCTCGAAAATCTGATTAGCTAAGAATTTTTAAGGCAAAATTGGACTAGTTTTGACCAAAGAAATGCAAGAAATTCAATGTTCTCTCAAAACTCTTCAGACTCAGCCGTTTTCAATTTTCCCAGGTCTGATCCTCTTTTTTCCAAAATTTAGGAAATGGGGACTTTATAGAGGGGTTTTTAGGGCAGCAGTAATAGCTTTGGTAATTATCATTCACCCTTTTCCCCAATTTCATTATTTCGGTTCAGACCCCAATTCAAATCAGTTTTTGCGAGCCAATCCCTTCCCCCACTTTCCTAGAAGCTTCCCAATGCAGTTACAAAAGATTCCTCTACCCAATTTCCTAAACTACCCCTTAAACAACTCCCATTTACCTTCATAAACCAAAAACAAATAAGGGTCATCTTAAAACAAAACCTCACCCAAACCATGGGCCTGAATACTATAGCCCAAACATGAATTTCCAACTCTGAACATAGTCGGAACCTTTTAAACAAACAAACCTTTCAATAAAAGGTGCTCAGAAATATTAATTTAAAGCAATTGAACCAACTAATCAATCAAATTATACCAAGACATTGATACGCTAATTCCTATTTCATTGAACTTAAAAATAAACTTAAATTAAAGAGAAGGAAGATTCAGAATCACAAACACGCACACAAAATGACTTAAAAACATTTAAAAGACAGAAAAGAGAAGAAACAGAAGGAGGCGAGTACACGAACAAAACAGAAGACGGAGACGAAGGAGAAAAGAACGAGAATACCTAAATGGCCACATGGACAAGGCTTGACAACCTCAAACGACTTCGATTTGACCCGAAACTGGTATTACCCGCATGTTTTCTTTAAGAACAAATGAACAATACTAGTTTCAAGCCGCATCGATCATAGAAAACTCGAAAGCTTGTAGGATTTTCTTTTCTTCGTTTTTAGATTTGAAATTGACCCAATTTGGTGAGGATTTGGGGAGAAATGGCGGTGGATTGGGGTTCAGGGAGGGGTGATGGTTGCATGGTTGAATTTTGGTGGTGGTGTGAGCCCCGCCGCCGGCCGGAGATGGTGAAGGGGTTCAAGGCGGCGGGTCTAGGGTTGAAGATGAGAGATGGAAGTGAAGAGATACGAGGTTCTTCTAGAGTTCATACAGTTTTAATTAAAATGATAGGGTGCCTCACAGCCGTTGGATGATGAAAACTGAAGGGTTGAGATCGATTTAACCTAATGAACTCAAAACGACGTAGTATCGTCCCCGTACTACGTCTTTTCAAAGGTCTTCATGGCTGACCACTTGGACCGGGTAAAACGATGGATTTTGGGCCAATTTCGACGGGTTGATGGGGAATTAATTGGGCTGGGTAAAGTTAAATTGAAATAGCCCAAAATCCAGGCTTCTTTTGTTTTAATTCTTAATCTCTTTTTCAAATTCAAATTTTCTCTTCTTTTCAAAATTAAAAATAAAATCTAAATTAATTATTAACCTAAATTAACCTACCACATTATATTAAATACTCAACATAATATTTACAATAATTAATTAAGTCCTAAATTAAAAGGAAAGCTATGAAATTCAAAATTAAAGAGTTAAAATGCAACATGAACTATTTTTGTGATTTTTCATATTTTATAGAACAACTAATTTACGAATTAAATCCTAAGATAAAAAATTAAATCCTAAATGAAAATGCAATGTATTTTTGTATTTTCATGAATTAGACAAAATAAATGTGCAAAGACAAATGCAAGCAATTAACAAAAAATGCTACAAAATTGCAAATAATGGAAAAAATTTATTTTTCTTAAATTTATGGGAGTAATTCATATAGGGCAAAAATCACGTGCTCACAAATATTTTTATAATAATAATAAAAAAAACTAATACTCCCTCATTCCTACAATAACAACCGCCCAACAAACTTTCTCACTCTCCTTCCCATTTTTCTCACTTTTGAGAGACACACCGGACACCTCTCTTAATGTCTCTCTCTATTCTTTCGATGACTAGCAGTGGTTTGCTGGAGTTGATCACCGGCGGCCACCCTTCTCCTCTCCCTCACTCTGACAATCACGCTCGAAAATAATAGATCTGGCCGGAAATCCTCCTCTCCGGTGAGGCATCGTCCTTTTCCAACTTGTTTACGTTTTACTTTTCTTCAGATCTAGAAAGACCTGCCCGTTTTTGGTCCTCCGGCAACCTTTTAGGATGAAAATGTTTGGATCTGGATGGAGAAGCTCAAAACCAACGATAATTTTACCTTGCTCGCTTTGCTTCTTAAGCTGCTACTCTGGAGATTTCGTGGTAGCGGCGTCACTGATTCCGGTGACTCTTTAGGCTACGGGTGGTCGGATCTATTATTTGTTGTTCGTCGGTTGGGACTATTGTATTGTTCTCACCATTTATTTTGGTTCAAGATGTTTGGACATTTTGTTGGCCGAATCCATTCAGAAAATGAAATCCAAAGACTTAAAAAACTCGTCATTCTCGTTCATTATCTACTGATATTACATTCCTATTGAATCATCAGTTTTGGCTTTATTATTTGCTAACGACCCGTCTTTCTTCTTAATGAACAAGACTGGCACACCCTAAGGTGAAGTGCTAGTCCTAATGAAGCCCTTATCTAGCAAGTCCTTCAACTGCACCTTCAACTCTCTCAACTCTGCCGGGGGTCATCCTTTATGAAGGGATAGAGATCGACTGAGTGTCAGGCAACACATCAATTCTAAACTCAATCTCCCTTTTAGGAGGAAGGCCTAGGAGTTCATCAGGGAAAAATCTGGAAATTCATTGGCCACAAGAACTGATTGTAAAGTAGGCGGCTTTGTCTCCACATCTCTAACACGAACGAGATGATAAATGTAACCTTTCGAGGTCATATTCCTTGCATTAAGATAGGAAATAAACCTACCTTTTGGCATAGCAATTATTTACCATGAAAATGGTAACAACAATTAAATTTGTAGATGGGATTCTAAAAATACGTGATCTATTCCCGAGCTAGTTGTTAAAGCAGTTGATGTTAATAATGTTAAGTTTAACGATAAAGTGTGAGTTTAAATGAGGCAATAATCAAACTGAAGGGCCTGATGCTCGGTCGTAGGGTTGTTCGATGGGGACCTCGGGGTCCAGGTTTGAGTCGAGCTCAAGGTATCGGGGGCAGTCGGGAATGGGATAACAATTGGGGATATGGTTAAGAAAGGCTCTATACAGCCAATATTGGGCAATATAGTGAAGAACAAGTAAGAGGACGATAAATATTGAAGCGATCTCGGGCCAGTGAGAACAAACAAGTTAGAAAGAAAAGAGAGAGAGAGATATTATTGCACTTGTGGAGAAATGGAGCAACATCAATCCCTTACAAAGTATGGTGAGTCCCCTTTATGTAGGAGGGGGGACTCGGTTACAAGCATGTGGAGATCAATTTCAAAGTATGGAGATGGGATGGCTTGACGTGATGCCTCAACATAGGCTCTGGATAGGCCGGACCTGGCAGACTTAGCCGTGTGCCTTGGGAGCTTCCCCCTCTGTCCTGGCTTCGATCTCCATTTCCTCTGAGTCGGGCCTTGTCAAGCCTCGAGGTCGGGAACTCGGTCGTGGCCTCCCGTCCTTGGGGTCCCGAGGCATGCTTCCAGAATGACTCGACAGCGAGAAATCAAGTCTTCTGATTTTGCCGCATACAGATAGTCTCCGCATTTCCCATAATGAAGTGATGGGAAATGATTTTGACACTCGACTCCTCGAGCTTCTTTGGTGATGCCATATCGATGATGCGACTCTTGGCATGAGCTTTGTGGCAACCGGACATCCACGAGCTCGTGCTTTTCGACCCCATTCATTATACTCCTGATTCTCGCTTCCCAAGGTGAAGGTACCGCCGCTGGTTCGATTTTCCATGGATGCATTAACTGTGCCCATCGGTCAGTCTTCCAAAGCCTAGATGGTCGTGTCGTAACTCCCTATAAATAGGGGCACCTTGGCTTTGCTTTTCCTATCCCAGTGCCTCCGTTGGTTTGCTTGCCTATTTCATCTTATCATCTTCTTTCACCCTTGAACATCATACCGGGGGCTCATAACCTTAAGGCCGTTTGGAAGAGTTTCCTTAGACTATGTTGTGACCTTCTGCCGGGGCTTCCCTTCGTCGAGCATAACCATTCTGTCCCGCTATTGTTGTGGCCATTAATATATTCATTGTGGCTGTTGTTGTTGGCCCGAGGTGATGATGGATGGGGAGTCAGTTTCCCCCTCATGTAGACAGTTGTTCGGATTATGCACCACTGCTCACTCTTCTACCCGAGCCTGGTGTGGCACTTTATCCCTAGGGTTTTTTCCTTCCCAAGGGATAAAGTGGCACTACCGGCCGTTGAGGCTGGGGCCCGCCGAATCTTCAACCTTTGGATTCGGCGGGCCATGTCTCTTTTCTCTGCCTCCTCTGCATCCCCTCCTTTTCCTCTTCTTCATCTTCTCCTGCGGGAATCCCTCGAGGGATAGAGTTGGGAACCTATGAGAGGTGGAGGTCGAAAGAATTACCCTCGAGGAAACGCCCTCGAGGGTGCGGCGCTCGAGGATGCTGATATCGAAGATGGATCTTCGAGGGCAGATCGGGCGCCCAGGTTTCATCACATGTACATCCTTCTGTTCCTCCGCTTTAGGTGTAGACTCCTGTAGGCTTTTGTAATTTTATGTAACGAAACCTCGAGGGCTGCTTGTACACAAATTTTTATGAATAAGAATACACTTTACTGACTTTTGCTTTCCTCACTTTTGTAAGCTTTCATACCCTTCGAGGCCCTTTGAATGCCTTCTTTTATTTGCTGACTGCTAATAACTGACTTGGGCGTGGGCGTTCTTTCCGATCTTCTACTGATCGACGCGGTTCTCCTTCGAACTCGTCGTCGTACTTAAGACCAATCCTGGATTGATTTGATAGGCCCGGGCTATGGAGGCCCTCCGAGTTGTATGGAGATCATGCGTCGAATCCCAGAATCTCCGGGAACGTTATCCTAAATGAAGGTTAGCTTCGGGTACCCGGGGGTCCCTTTTGATCCTGATATAGATAGCCCCTTTAAAACGTATAGGATAGAATTCTGCTGAGGAGTTGTCTATACTCAGGCGCTGCCTCGGACCCTCGTGGAGCTTTCGTGATCGGAGTTTCCCGTGCTTATTCCTCTCTTTTAGGAGAGGGGAACCATGAGACCAGGTACCTGCCTTGCATTGGGTAATAACATTGAAAGCTTCCCGAAGTCCGTCTTCTTTTGGTCGGGGATCCTCGAGATAAAATGCTATCTCGAGCTTGGAGATAACATGGACGGCTCCTCGAATCTTGACTTCTCGTTGAAGGATTCTTTCCAGATCGAGTACCAACCTGTCGATCCGTATCGAAGATGTCGGCTTCTCGGGGCTCACCTCGGGTAGGCGAGTCATCACCGTTTCTCGCATATATGTGGGGCGGCTTTGGATTCTTTGCAAGACCTCACTATTTTACATAGCTGCCCTTCCGCTTTGACATAGGGTTCCCCATTTCTTCAGGTGCAAAAAATATTTCCGCACATTCTTTCTTTGATCTGTTAGTTTTACCACAGTTATGGCGAGTACTTCGGGGCCGGCCCGTCAGGAAGTAGGAAGGACTACTCCCGGCGCCCAGGATCTGCTGGGGTTTGTTTCGAAGACCGTTTCTTGGGTAAATGTGGAACATCTGGAGATGGTAAGGAGATACTGCGGGTGGAGCGAGGGGATTACACTGCAGGTGCTTTCCCCAGATGAGAGTATTACGGACTCCACTGATGGATTCTTGAGCGTACACCTATACCCTTTCGCATTTGGCCCCCTAATAGGGTTGTGCTTGATTTTTGCCTAAAGTATCGGGTTACTCTGGTGCAGATACATCCATCATTTTGGCGAGTGGTGTTGGTGATGAGGTTCTTTGCGGGGAAGGCTGAGCTCGAGTTCATGCTTGATCACCTCGTTAAGCTATACCGACCCTTTCATCATCGGGGCCTGCTAACTATGAGGTGTCGTTCGTCCACACCCTTTGTTGTTGACGACGAAGAAGATGGGGATCGAGAGTGGGCCAGCTGGTTTATCCAGGTCCGGACAGCTGACATTATCCTTACAGGGCTTTTGCCATTTCCCGAATGGTGGAATTATGCACGTGAGTGGGGCGTCTGGCACTTTTTCAGATTTTGCCTTATAGCGAAAATCCGTTGAGTAATAATGTTGTCTTTCCTTGTTGCAGCAACTTTGTAGATGTACGCAAAGTCCTCAACCTGTCCGGCTGGGTCAGAAAGCTGGTGACATATTTGACCTGCGATGAGCGCAGGTGGCGAGCTGTATTTCTATCGCATGAGGAGTGAAATACCAAAGTATGTGCGTATGTTGCCTTTGCCTTGGACTTCGTATAGTCGAGGTAATATTTTCCCCTTTCATTTGTGCTGGATTCGCTGTTTGAAGACATCGGATGGTTCATTGGGATGAAGCAATGCTCTTCCGAAGAGAGGAAGGAGTCGTCGGCCTTCGAGCTAAGGGGTGATGGCGATAAGGGGGATCGGCATCCACATTGTGATGGAGCTTTTAGTGATGCTGGCCGGGCCCGTATCTTTGAGTATAGGGCATCGTCCGAGCCTGATGTTCCCGGAGTATTAGATTCCCAGGCGGCGGTTCCTCCAAGTGAATATGCTCTGCCCGAGGCTGGTTTCACCTGGGACTGGAGAGGCAGGATCAACAAGAGTGTGTTCTGACTTAGAGGAAGTCCGTTGGCTTCTCTTCGAGGTAAGTTTAGGTGCATTTTTTCCTGTATGTCGCTCCCTCCTTCCTTTATTAAGTTTTCCTTGCGCAAATGTGTGATGGGCTTATGTCCGAGCTGCTCTGACAAGGGGCAAGACTCCAGAAAATCCTGAATGATGGTGAGTCCCTTAGGCTCCTTAGCGAGGAGAATAAGGCTGAGTTGGTGTATTGGCGATATGAGGCGTATCGGAGCTCAAACTATGAGAGCTACTTGATGGAGCAGGTAACTTCCTGTAGTACGCGCTTCGCTCCTTTTTAACCTTAGGGCTAACCCCTTTTGTTATATCAATTGCAGAAAAAGGCGGAGGCCTTGGAGTACCTCAAAGGCGACGTCAACCGCGTTAGAGTTGCTTGTGGGGAGCTAGGGGCTCAAGGGCAGGCTCGAGCTTTGGAGGAGTCAAGTGCATCGGCCAAGGTCCCTTCCTTCAAGGCCCAACTCCGCTTGACTCGCGACAACGCTAAAGTTCAAGCATATATGATCGGGAAACTTGAATATGATCTCTCGAAGGTTAGAGCCGAGATAATTGACGCTCGTGCTGAAGCGGTGCTAAACCGGACCAAGGCTGATCAGGAGATGGCGATTCGTATGAAGGATGTTGCTGATGCCCAAGCTGAGATGAAGCGAGCCCTCGACCAGGAGAAGAGGATCGAGGAGTATGTTCGTTGTAGATCCCGGAGAGAGGTACTCGAGGAGGTCGGTTCACGGGGCTTTGTTCTCTCGGAAGAATTGGCTCGAGCAAGGGCGGATGAGCGCGATGCTCGGTCACTTCTCGCTGACGTCGCGGAGGGCGAACTTGACAAGCTGTATCCCTTTAGTGTGGAATGTAGATTTCACTGTTTTGTCACTTTGTTTCTGATATATGTAAAGCATGCCTGTAGATGGAGAACGCGCCTTTTTCGTGTATATGATATATAGGAAGAAACTTGAAACTTTATTTCTTCTGTACCTTTTTTTCTGTTATTGCTTTCGACCGGGCAGGCTGGTGTTTGGCGGGATCCCCGTAGATCTGGAACTGATCGGATAGGCCCGGGGGCTCTTACATGCGATCCTTGGCGCGAGCAGGTGCTGGGGCCTCCATGCTTGGCCCGACTATATAGGCTTAGTCTCCGAGTCGGTCTTCGACTCGAGCCTTCTTGCCCCTTCAATCTTCTATGCACGTGCGGGCAGGTAGTAATTGTTCTTATTTCTTGCCTTTGGGCTTTTGCCGTTTCAACTATTTCGGTTCCAGTCTCTGAGTCGCATTGTGACTCGAGCTTCAATTGACCCTCAAGCTTTTTCCTGCCTGCATGGGCGGACGATGATGGCCTTTTGTGTTTCGGGCCAAAATGATCTTACAGGCGCATGGCCCGGGGGCTCACTGATGGTAGCATTTATGTCGTGCCCTTAGGCATGTTGTAATTTAATTGTTTCGGGTCCAGTCTCCGAGTCGCATTGCGATTCGAGCTGTAATTGACCCTTAAGTTCTTTCTTGCCAGCATAGGCGGATGGCGATAGCCTTTTGTGTTTCGGGTCGAAGTGACATTACAAACGCGTAGCCCAGGGGCTCGCTGATGGTGGCATTTATGTCGTGCCCTTAGGCATATTGTAGTTTAGCTATTTCGGGTCTAGTCTCCGAGTCGCATTGCGATTCGAGATTTAATTGGCCCTTAAGCATTTTTTCTGCCTACATCGGGTCGAAGTGACCTTTCAGGCGCATAGCTCGGGGGCTCGCTGATGGTGACATTTATGTTATGCCCTTAGGCATATTGTAGTTTAGCTATATCGGGTCCAGTCTCCGTGTCACATTGCGATTCGAGCTTTAATTGACCCTTCAGCATTTGTTCTGCCTACATGGGCGGATGGCGATGGCCTTTACACTGTTTGGTCGTAGAGACCCGTTAATATGTGGCCCATAGGCTTGCTTAGTTAACTAATTTTTATCCAGCCTCCGAATCAGGTTACGATTCGAGCTCACTTTAATCCTCAAGTTGTCAATTTTTGGCTGGCGACAATGACTCTTACGCTGTTTGGTCGTAGAGACCTTTTAATGTGTGGCCCGTAGGCTTGCTTAGGTGGCGACAATGGCTCTTATGCTGTTTTTGCCCGTGGGCATTTTTGTAGTCTTTGTTTTCCGCTCGTTAAGGTCTTTTAGAATATTTTTCCCTGACCCGTCGTCGATTTCGGGGAACCTCGATTTCAAGTCATTATCGGTGATGTTTCGAGCACCTCGAAAGTTTCATAGCTCGTAGGTCGAGTAGATCGACGCTCTTGGGATTTGGAGCCGACATGGTCGGAGCTCATTTTTGCCTGTTGAGGGAAGCCTGTTTTAACCGGTTCTTTCCGAAGTATATTCAGAGTAGTGGCCTGTGATTTTAGCGACAGTCGGGTGTCCCCGAGTTGCGTTATTTTGGCTGTATCAGCCATTTTGAACGTAGTCATGTGTGTTTGGCCGTAGCCATTTTTGATCCCGAGTGATAGTTTAGGCGTCTACACCGAGGGCATGCCCTTTAGGGATTCTTACAAATGCGATGTATAGCCTAAACTTCGGGATTTTCATGCCTGTTGAGGTCTTACAGTTTGTCATGCCTTTTGAGGTCTTACAGTTTGTATAATGTAGAATAGATCTGGATACGCCGAGGCTGCCTGCTAGGGGTCTTACAGTTTCAGGTTTTCCAACGTATGGCGATTAATGGCAGTCTCCGAGTCATCGAGTTTGTTTAAGCTTGAAGACAGCTTCTCATGAGCTCGGAGTTGCCTTGTAGGGGCTTCTTGATCCCGGAGTTCCGATCCTGGGGTCGTGCGGGTGTTGAATTGCTGATGCTAAGTCTTTGAGTATCTCGGGATGCATTCGGCGGAGAGGCCCTTGCCGCGAGTATGTTGAAATCCCCTTTTCCGAAGTACGAAATGCTGAAAAGATATTCTTTATTGCTTGGCGTAAATATATGTTGTAAATACATATTGTCTCGTCGTTGTGAGCTCGGCCCGCGTAGGTACAACTCTTCGGACCATCTGATTTGAAACTCAGTTTGTTATTTTTGGTTCTTCTGAGGGGATGGTTCCCTTAAGAGGAGATCATCGCTCGTCGTTCGATTGTAGAAGAAGGCATGTAATCTTGTCGGATCCTGCTGGCAGGACCATCTTTGGGGGTACGCTGCTCCGCTAATAATCTTGCTGGCGGGACCCTCTTTAGTGGTACGCTGCTCTGCTAATAATCTTGCTGGCGGGACCCTCTTTGGGGGTACGCTGCTCTGCCAATAATTTGGCTGGCGGGACCCTCTTCGGGTTTGAAGTCCGATCAAGTGAAGAGAGCACGACGTGCCCTACTAAGGCCTTGAATCTTCGGGTGGAGTTAGAATTTCCGAATGCCCCGACTGACTACCTGCATATAGGTTCGTGAAAAAGTAACAAAGGAGTGAAGTAGTTCTTCCTCACCGCGGGATGTGTAGGCGACATTTTGAGATTTGGTATGTTCTTATGCTTTTGGGACACGGGCCCTGGTTCAGCCCTACGCCGTGTCTAATCAGGCTTGGCCGAAGATGCGGTCTGCTTGCCCTTTGATTCCTTTGAGGGCGAAGGCATTGATGTCGCTGATGCATTACATGGTGAGGAATTTTCTCTCGTCGCGTGTTGCTTTCTGCCGATTTATTTTAGTTTTGCCCTTTGCAAGGAGTTCCATGATTTTGGCGAAACGGATCTGACGCTGCCTCCGGGTGGTATGCCGATGGTCGTCTGAATATGGCGTCCGTGCTTTGTGCCTCCTCCGATGGTACAGAGCTCAACGTCCTGGCCTAAGCTCATACGGGTTGTGTTAAGAGATCTGTCATTAGGAATTTCGCCAGGGATTTGGGATACGGGAGTGATTTGGTCCGTTAGCTCGGACCGCTATATTGGCTTTGGTTCGGCATCGTTGTTGTACGTGATTGAACCACCTCAATTCATGAACACATGTTTTATTTGAAATAGATCAAATGAGGGAGAGGGTTACCAATGCGTCAGTGTGATGCCGAGGCAAAGTATCGATGTCTTTTTCCCTGGATGTAAGGGTGTCCTCTGGGATACTTCCCCGAACCCGTTTTTCCCTGGCGATGAAGATTTTCACTTTCCATTTTATGAGTTCTCGGGGGTTGTCGCCGCTCCTTCACTGTCGTGGTAATATATCGTGGCTTGTCTGCTTCATTTTTCCCGGTTGTTTTCCTCCCTTGGGGCTAGATTCGAGTCTGACCGCTCGACGATACTTGGTGGTGATCTTTATTGAGTAGCACGACTGTCGTCCTCCTGAGCTGGTGTCCGTTTTTGACCCTATGGCCACGCGCGCTCTACAGTTCCCACGCCAAGTTGTGGTTCTTTTGAAGGGGTCTTGTCGAGTAGGCCCGAGTCATTTGGCGTCCCTGGTTTCGCTTATGGTGATCACGATGTTTGGTATAGTAATACTGATACTCAGATAGGTGGGGTTCCCCTACCGGCCATGCCTTGTTGAATCTGGTTCCACTGGAGATTTCTCGAGGGTGTTGTCCTCGGGCTACTTCCCTATTGTTGCGGGGTAGGTTGCATCTTGTGCCGTTCTTCCCATATGTGGTGCATAGATGGTACCTCCACCTACTTGGCATTAGTTTCTTTGTCGAGATCTGCTTGGATGTACCGAGCTCGAGGAAGTTCCCGGGCAGTTGACCACGGCCCTGCTCTGTGGCCGGTGCCCGGTGCGGGTATCCGGCCAGTTCTCGGCTAGGTGTCTGATCAAGCTTCACCTGAAATGTCTTGGAGTCAACGGGCATGCTTCGTTTGAGCTTCGGGTGAAAGCCTGTGTTGCCCAATTATCCGAAACCAGGAGCGATCTCATTCGTTCCCTCAGGAAATGAGGTGCGGCTTCCTGTGGTGCTTCACTCTCTCTTTGTTCGGCCTACGATGTATCGGGCTCTTCCGTTACTGCTTCGATGGCATTGGCATATGCTTCTGCGGAGGAATTTGCTGGTGCGGTGAGTGAGTTTGCGAGGCCAGGTGCCAGGCCGCGGCGCTGCATCATGGTTTCTTTCGAGAGTTCTCCTCCTAACTTCCTCAACGAGACGGACTCGTACTCATCACCTTGGAGGTCACCGCCTTTGAACGAGCACGTGTAAGTGGTGGCGCGCTCGTAGGGATCCAAGGTCCTTGTCGCACCTGGGAGTTTTGGCGTTCCGGGTTTCCGTGAAGCGAGTTCCGGGACCGCTCTTTTGGGAGATGATTGTTGTATCAACTTCCACGAACCTGACTCGATCCTTTCGAAGAGATCTCGAAGCATCCTCGTTGCGGTGGGGGTTAGTTACCGATCCGTTGTTGCTTGATCTCTCAGGTACTCGTTCGGCGTAAGGAGATGTTTCCGGCGCTACTGCGCTGGGAGTCTCCGGGTGTCTTTGCAGCTGAGCGATAGCCAACCGATGTGCCTGCAACATTTCAAAAGTTACATGAAGACTAACTTTATGTTCTTCCCGGGCCGGGGTTTTTTGAGCTTCCTATTGGTCGATATATTGTATGCTACTATCGGTGCGCGAATCTTCATCGACTTTATGTGCGCCCTGCGAATCTACGTCCGCTAGAATCAGTCTGGGCGCGATATCAAGATTCTGTGGAGGTGCTCCAGCGGCCGGGACAGCCACGCCATTTTTCCCATGATTTTCGAGGTTGTCATTCTCAACTCCGTTTACCGAGCCAGACATTTTAACCTAAAATCAAAGGATCTAGGACAAGAAAAAGTGTAAAGATAATGTGTGTTTGCGTGACGAAACTAGCAAGAAAATAATCACTATTATTTTTAGCCCCACGGTGGGCGCCAAACTATTTACCGTGAAAATATTACAACAATTAAATTTGTAGATGAGATTCTAAAAATACGTGATCTATTCCCGAGCTAGTTGTTAAAGCAGTTGATGCTAATAATGTTAAGTTTAACGATAAAGTGCGAGCTAAAATGAGGCAGTAATCAAACCGAAGGGCCTGATGCCCGGTCGCAAGGCTGTTCGATGGGGACCTCGGGGTCCAGGTTCAGGTCGAGCTCGAGGTATCTGGGGCAGTCGGGAATGGGATAACAATTGGGGATATGGTTAAGTAAGGCTCTATACGGCCAATATTGGGCAATATAGTAAAGATCAAGTAAGAGGACGATAAATACTGAAGTGGCCTCGGGCCAGTGAGAACAAACAAGTTAGAAAGAAAAGAGAGATAGAGAGATTATTGCACTTATGGAGAAATGGAGCAACATCAGTCCCTTACAAGGTAGGGTGAGTCCCCTTTATATTGGAGAGGGGACTCGGTTACAAGTATGTGGAGATCAATTGCAAAGTATAGAGATGGGATGGCTTGATGTGATGCCTCAACATAGGCTCTGGATAGGCCGGCCCTGTCAGTCTTAGTCGTGTGCCTTGGGAGCTTCCCCCTCTATCCTGGCTTCGATCTCCATTTCCTCTGAGTCGGGCCTCGTTGAGCCCCGAGGTCGGGAACTCGGTCGTGGATTCCCGTCCTCGGGGCCCCGAGGCATGCTTCCGAAATGACTCGACAACGAGAAATCAAGTCTTCTGATTTTGCCGTGTACATCAATGTTCCTCTTCCATTCAATGACAGGTTCACCAGGAAATTGAATCCTAACTATCTTCATACGACAATCAACATTTGCATAATATGATGCCAACCAGTCTATTCTCATTATGACATCGAAGTCAACTATTTCTAACTCAAATAGATTCGCTGAGGTTTTACCGCTACAAATCATCACTGTGCAACCTCTATATACCCTTCTAAAAATCACAGAATCTCCTATCGGAGTAGATACCGCAAGTGGTTTACTTATCAATTCAGGTTCAATGCCAAACTTATTAGCCACAAAGGGTGTAACATATGATAATGTAGATCCCGAATCAATCAACACATATACATCAAAAAAAACATAGACACTATACCTGTAACAACATCCGGAGAAGTCTCGAGATCCTGTCGACCTACTAGAGCATAGGTTCGATTTTGAGTACCGCTCTAACCCGGCACTGTACCTCTACCCCTACCACGACCTGTCGACTGCTAAAAACCCTGTGTTGAAGGTCGAACTGATGAGGAAGAGCCAAACATAGATCCAGTCAGCTGAACCATACCACCACCTCCTCTCTTTGGACAATCTCGCATCATATGGCCAGGATTTCTGCAAGAATTGCATGCATCGGAACCTTGACAGCACAATCCAAAATGCGCCTTGTCGCACTGATTACAATAGGGTGTTGGGGGTCTCGTATGACTAGTATTCCCATGATATTGCGATCTTGATGACCGCGAACTATGACCTAGTCCAGAATAGATAGATGGATCATACCGAGGCCTCTGAAACTATGGAGGAGCACTAACTACAGGTGGCACCGAACTCCTCGAAGACTGGGGCCTGAAACTACCTCTGAGGTAACCAAAATACCCTGCAAATCTCGCCCTCGTATGTTGGCCCCTATCCTGCTCCCTATCTGCCCTTTGCTGGCGCTTATGATCCTCTAGTTTCTGGGCATAAGCCTGAATATGGGAAATATCCATGCCATCCACCAAGGAGGTTGTCATGCACTCATTGATCAAATATAGTTCCAACCTGTTCACGAACTGGTGCACCCTATCGCTCATCTCGGCTACCATATGGGGAGCATTCCTTTCTAAAGAATCAAACTGCATACTATATTCTTGCACACTCATATTACCTTGTCGAAGTTTCAAGAATTTATCAAATCTAGCTCATCGTATCTCAACTAGCAAGTAGTGACGAAGAAATGCCTCAGAAAATTCCTTCCACACAACTGGAGGAGAATTCGGACCCTAGATCTCTCCCAATTGTCATACCAGAAAACCGCAAACTCCCATAACCAATAAGAAGCCAACTCTACTACCTCAGTATCACTAACGTGCATAACCCGCAATGTACGATGAACCTGATTAATAAAAGTCTGTGGGTCCTCCTTGGGGTCTGATCCGGTAAATACTAAATGTTCTAGATTAATCAAATCACAACTATCGCACTAACCGGTTTGCCAACAGCACCGGTATTCTACCTCTAACCCTGAACAGCTACCAATCTATTCATCAATTGTACCGCACTGCACATATTCTGGTCTGTAGTGCTAGACGGAGGAACTTGAGGTGTTGGGTCCCTCATAATATCCTCTGGAGGGGACAAAGTAGATGAGGTATAAGACGACATCTCTCTCTGATCATCACTTTGGCCTGCTCTGGTTAGAGGCACCAAATTGGTACCCTCTCCCACGACTGTAGCAAGTCTTCTATAATCGCTTGCTTCCCAGTCAAAGGCAATGCTGAAAGAAAACAAGGTGAATATTAGATATGAACACTTGCGACTCAACTCTACGCACGATCTAGATTCATAAGGAAGCTAACCACCCTAGATATCATGTAGCCTCCTAATTATAAATGTGGCGCGCTACACATCCATAATCAAGACTCTACTAGACACGGCTCATAGACAACCCCTAGGACAGACTTGCTCTGATACCAAGTTTGTTACGACCCAAACTAGAGGGCCATGACTGGCACTCGGACCATACTTGTCGAGCACCAACGTACATTTTATCTAACCTTTCTAATTATCTATAAGGGCCGACGAGATCAATATAAATGGTAGACATGAATCATAAACAACCAACAATTACAGATAATGGCATGAACATACATAACATGGGCCGACAATGTCACACCCCAACCTAGGTGAAGTGTGGCTGGCACTCGGTGTCTTACTGGCCCGAGCGAACCACTCTGCAACTCATGATTTTTCGTCGAAAACTAGAACATATATAGGCTGACTTGGATGAATTGATTCATTTTGTAACTATCATGGGCCAATATAGCCACAACTCGTACTATGTAACTGTAAGTAGGAAAATGTTGTATCAATGAGCCATCATACTCAAAATATAAATACACATGGGCTGTCAAGGCCTCTGACATGGTGTACATACTGAACTTGTGTCTACAAAGCCTCTAAGAGTATCTGACATCAAAATATGGTAAGGATAGGATACTGACCTACCCACAAGTATATATATATATACATAGGACAGTCTAATAACCTCTAGACTTGGTTGTACTCTATATGAAATGGAGCTTTGCCAATCCTAAGCTAGATATCAACTCTATATATGATAAGAGCCTGCCAAACTGGATACTTGAACCTGTAGGTATGAATGCAATGCCTCGACTATGGGACATTAGTACAAAGAAATGTACTAAGTATGTAACGCAGATAACATATGAATAACTGAATTGAAACTGAACTAACATGTATATATGATATACTGAAAGTAATCTGGAGGGTCAATGAGAATCATACTTACCTTATTCTGACTCGTAACATATCTGAATATTGAATTATCCAACTTACTTTACAAAAGATGTAGACAGAAAAGGGAAGGCTCCGTTGGCCGAGAACATCTAATGTCGTATATACATCTAATTCGTGTCATGATATACCTGAACTTGTTCCCATATGCTATATGTACTGGAAACCATCATATTATGGAACTTCATCTGTAACATTCTTCTAGCCATCATACCTTATATCTGAATACTTACCTCAGACAGATCAAACATCTCTAGGGCTACACTGAAACATAAAAGTGGCACTTACGTGTTTCATAGGAGACCGTCCGTAAGGCTCACTCATAAACATAAATAACTAGTGGCTCGTACGCGTAACATAGTAAACCGTCCGTACGACTTATAATACTGAGGTTTGGCTATGCGTGCAACTGAGACCGTCCATAACCAACATTCATTATGCACTTATGTGTGCATAGACCGTCTATAGGTCTTCATTGTACACCTATGCGTTCATAGACCATCCATAGGGATCATGTCTTATACCTTTCATTTCATATCACTCATGCAGACATCATTCAATCATCATTAGATAAACTCGTATTCATAAACATACAAGTTCGCGACTAATTCGTTACAATAACCAATCCTTATTCCTTAGCCACTTTCTACGTCATCCTTCGTATTCCATATTATTTAGCCATAAAGAACATTGTAGCTATTTTTAAATCGCACTTCTATCCTTATTTCACATCACCACTCATTTCTGGAGATTACATGATTCTTTCTACTTGTAGCTATGTAATATTCATAGCTTGTGAGGCTACTCATTATATATATATATATATATATATATGAGCACATGATTTTTGCCTCACACGAATTACTCCAAAAGAATTCCCAAAATTAGGTCTTTTCTTTAATTATGTGTTATTTTTAGGAATTATTACGCTATTTTCCTGATTATTTGCATATGTTTATGTACATGTTTAATTTTATTAACACATTAGAAAATACAAAAAAATATAGTATCTGCATTTAGGATTTGAGTTTACATTTTTTGGATTAATTAATAATTAGGAGTTTTACAAAAACGAAAAAAATAACATATTTTTAGTCAAATTGTGTGCTTTTCTTTTAATTTAGTGTCTAATTATTCATGTTAATTATAATTTAGAGTGAATTAGTATTTTTAAGATTAATTTTGGTTTTATAACTTAATTTAGGATTTTAATTTTTGAAAAAATAAAACAAGAAAAGAAGGAATTAATTTGAAAAGTAAAGAAATCAAAAATCAAAGTTTGGGCTGTTCTTTAAACCCAAATCTGCAGGCCCAAAAAATACGCCCATACCCGGTCCAAACTTTCAGGTCTCTGAGACCAGCGAAATGACGTAGTATAGAACTACGTCGTTTCAATTTCAACAGATCTCAACCATCCATTCATCTACATCCAACGACCAGAACTTTGCCCCATCACCCGTATCCGCCCCTGACCCGCCCCTGAACCGGTCTTGCCCCATGAAACCAAAACGACCCCGTTTCCCTTTTACGATTTAATCAGAGCCGTTGGATTCCAATCATCCAACGGCCCTAATAAAATCAAACATTTAATATATCAAACCCCCCAAACCTTTACCCCTCTCAAAAACCCCTCTCCTTCGTCTCTCTTCAGAGACCAACCGACACACCACCGTCTTCTGCCCGCCGGAAATCGCCCACGGCGATGGACGGTGCCCAAACAACCCCATATTAACACCATCGACTCTCCTTCATCTCCCCGTTCCGAATCCTCAAACTTTTACCTTCGAATCATCTCAGAACTCGTCGAATATTTGATAAAAATTCGGACCCCTGAACCCTAACCTACCCAATCGACCCCAAATTAACACCACACAACCGCCTTGACCCCCTCATACCTAATCCATCAATAGTTTCCCTCGAATACCATTGAAACCCCTCGAATCTGGATTTGGAAGAAAAAAACGAACCCTAAATCCCAAAAATCCAAATCGTTAGATGTTTGAAGGTTTGAGGCCGGAATCGACCTTAGTTGTGTGTTCTCAGTCGAGAACACTCGATTAAGGTCTATTCCGGCCACAAATTAGAAGAAAATTAAAGGCCTAATTAGAGACAGTATTCAAATATTTGGAGGTAGGTTTCCTAATTTTAATTTTTTCTATTTCCTTATATTATTATCTACTTCTACTCCTTTCTGTTATTAGAATATTTATTTGGTCAGTTTTGTTCTATGTTTTTTTAGTTAATAGATTGTTTGTTGATTTCGTTTGGTTTTTGTTTTGTTTCTCAGTAGTTTAAACTCACAATAATTCTTGAATTGATTCTTGCTAATTTCATTGAAAGATTGAAATTGTTTCATTTTAAGAGCTATTAGGCAGTCTGCTGGGAGAGTTTGTTTGTATAAAGATTGAATAGCCTTAAATGATATGAATTGGGTTCAGCCTGGTCCATGAATTTCAAGTTTAAAAACAGAAAATTTAAGATAATAGTGGGAATTATTTAAGTGTTCACCTAATTAAGAAGCTTCTCAATAGTGGTAGGGTTAGAATTACACTAATTAGGTTAAGTGGACAATTAAGAAATGAAAAGGTAAATTGGTAATGGAGAAGGCACTAAGCTGAATGTTTATTTAAAAGGGCTGAACAGACTGAAAAAGGGGGAGAATCTAAGAGATATAGAGCTTAAGAGTTAGAAGGGGTACTCGGAAACACAAAGAAAAACATTCAGAAAAATACGGGAAAAAATACAAAATATTACTGTTCCATTAAAATTTCTGAAATTCTTGAGGCTTTTCATTTCTGAAATAATTTTTGAATAATCAGAGGTTGAAAATGATTTGAACTTGTCGATTTTCAAGTGTTTGGTTCAAGTGTTGGCTGCATTTTGATTGCTGAGCATCATTTGATCGTTCTACTGGTTTGAATTTGGCTCAAAAATTGGTTTTCCTTGGTGTATTTCTACTGTTGGGGCTTGTTGTTTCTACTGCTGAATCTTACCCCTTTTTACTCTCATTTCCTGGTACATTGTTACTCTACCCGCTGTAAAACCTTTTGTGATATGGAAATCAGGAAGATTTGAAGCATGTTGGCCATTTATTCTCATTAGAAGAGTTTAATTCTGTCTTTATTTCGAGTTTTAGTTTGAATATGTTTACGTTTGAATGTTGGTCAGTGATAGTGCTTTTAGGGGTTGAGTTTGGTTTAAAAATGGATATGGGATTTGATTTTGGTCGAATATTCTGTAATCTAAAAACCAGCACTGTGTAAATGGACCTGGTCATAATGTTTAAATCTGCTTAAAAGTTAGGACAACATGTTTGCTTAGTTAGGTCAGTAATGGAGTTCTGCATATAATATTGAGTAGCCATTTGCTTAATTAGATATTGAATGATCAAATATCACTAGATATGGTAACTTCTATGCAAGAGCAGTGTGATTAGTTGCGTTGTTGTAAAATTGAAATTGTTAAATTCCATTGTCTTTTGTTTATCGTTGAAATTGGAATTTAATATTGCTTTCATAATCAAACAATTATTAGGTTTGATTTGTTTGGCTTTTAAGTTTGAATGGAAATCTGAAGTATGTTGAATTACGATCCTTCATTTCTACTGCAATGAACTTGTCGTAATTTCGAAATCTGATTGGTTCGGTGTTAACATTCAAGAAATCTCGTAATCATCTTTCATAAAATGCATAGGTCCTTGGTTGAGTCTGTTAATTGGTCAAATCTGGATTAAATTGGGGTGGACTATAATTGAACTCGTTTATTATGGATTTTGAACTTGGATTCCTCTTAGATTTGGACTTTGTTATAATTTAAGGTGAATGAGCTCAGTTTCTTCTAGTTGAATGAAAAATAAATCTTGGAATTTGGTCATTAACTATAGAGTGTTGGTATATGTTTGTTTAAGTTATTTCGATGGCTATTCTCTTTTAAGGGCTTTAGATATAAACTAATAATCATTTAAAGCCAGTAATAATCGGCGGACTTGTATTGTTCTCTTGGTGTGTAAGAATTGAATAAATATAATTTGTCTCCTCTGTATTTATTTGGTCATTTGCTAGTATTCATGATTTTGCTGTTAGATTCTGTAGCTTCAATCTTCAGTTGGAAAATAAGCTGTTTGAGAAAAATGTGAATTTCGTTAAATTGAATTCCAATTGCCTTATTAATTGATAGGCTGCTTGGTTAGCATTTACATTGGTTAGGCCGTTTGTTAGCCTTAGGAAGATACAAAATTAGATTGGGATTAAAACAAATATGATCTGTTGGTTCGAGCCATTTCATATATGAATTGGTAAAGCAATTAAGTCATAAAGCTAGCATATTTTTCCATTTAGCAAAATAATCACTTATGAACATCCTTAGTTTGTTTTGGCTAAGTAAAGTAATTCGAGGTGTGCCATATTGAATAAAATCCCAAAACTCATGGCCCTCACTTAATTAATTTTAACTCTTTAGAATTGAGATTTGCCATTTTTATTAAATAATCCACGACCCTCAGATAATTAATACTAACTCTTTTATAATCGGGGGTTGCCATCAATTGAATTTTTCATGGTCTCCGCAAATTTCTTTTGTTATTTTGAACGATCGTAGTTTGCTTTAGACCCAATTTAGATTAGTATTGTGATTATGTATACGCTCGCATAACTTAATTGCAAATTTAACTCTAAAAAAAAGGGACTCGAGGGATGCGTTCGCGCAGCTTCAACTAAAATTTTCTTAAATAAATAAACGTTATCAATTATGGATACGTACGCGTGACATGATTTTTGACGCTCCAAAACAAAAGATTATACGTACGCGTAACTCAATTCTTTAATTACGAATAATCAAGTGATTTTTTTAAAAAAAAAACGGTAAAAGTAAAACGCATGTAGGATATTAAATAATTTAAACCAAGTATAAACTGTTAAGCGATCGTGCTAAAACTATGGAATTCGGGAGTGCCTAACACCTTCTCCCGGGTTAACAGAATTCCTTACCCATTCTTCTGGTTTCGCAGGCTTAAAACTGAGTCAACCTTCCTCGATTTGGGATTTAAAACAAACCGGTGACTTGGGACACCATAAATTATCCCCAGTGGCGATTCTGAATAAAATAAATAATCTCGTTTCGATCGTCACTTAAATTGAAAAAAACTCCCTTATACCCCATCTCGGGCAAAAAAGGAGGTGTGACAGCTCTGGCGACTCTGCTGGGGAACGGACCCAGAATCTCTGGTTCAGGGTTCAAGAATTTGAGCTTAGAATATTGTTATATTTGGCTTTATTTATTTTTATTCACATGTTTGTGCTTAATGTGTGAAATGTTGCTTTTTACCGCTTTGATATTATCTGAACTGTATGTATAAACTGTTACGAAACCCTTCTTCTTTATGAGTCTTCTGAATTTATGGTGCATACGTACGCGTGACCCACCTTTCTGTTAGAGGTCATACCAAATAGAACGAAGTTGGGCCAAGTAACTAGGTCGGATAGACTTTCGTGCTCCCGGTACGTTGCCCCCACTTCGGCTCAAGCTGTCCGCTTGGGAAAGCCAGGTCTAGAACAGTATACCCCAGGTTTTACACTTAGAATAACTCTTCTTCATGCCGGATCCCTAGTAGGAACGTTTGTTTGCATCATGTGCATTTGACTTCGGAGACTCAACACAGGGGTTGGGTCTGTCTAGGACAGGTGAAGACCATCTTGATACATCTTACTTGCTACTTGTGCATTTATTTGTTTCGGATTTGCATGTTGACCAGCTTATAGGAAAAAGTTAGAAAAGGAAAATCAATGTGAGAACCGAGAAAGAAAATTGGTTGTTTTTCGGAAAAAAAATAAATAAATTCCAAAATATTTTGAAATTCTGTCGAAATTTTGAAAAAAAAGAGAAGGAAATTTTGTGTTTCTTTTAAAAATAGTTTTATTATTACGAACTACGTAAGTTTGATTCTCGCCGTATGTGAGATACGTAGGCAACCCACATCGGGCCCAACTATTCAAAAAAAGATAAAAAAAGGGAAATAGATAATAAATAAATAAATAAATAAAAATGTAGGTACATAATTGTCGTTGTGTTGTCATAAGTAAGGCGATGCCATTCTTGTCCAAAATATGCCGAATGTCCCCAAAAGGGCGCTGGAAGGCTATTTTTGCAAGAACAACCACCTTTAAATCTTCTTCATCGAAGTGTTTTTTCTTATGAATTTTTTTATTAAAATATCGATGATTTTTTTCAAAATGAGTCTTGATTTTGGTTTTTAAAATTAAAATCACTCACAGGTACAAAATGAGCACCATCCAAAACCCACCGTTCACAAATGTAGATGAGTGTCTATTTCGGCTTCAGATGTGGTGGTATGAATTACGAGGAGATGGTCAGAAATGGGTCATTAAGTATTTGGGACCTCTTACAGATATTATGAAAGTTAAACCACGCGATGATTTGATCATAGCACTAGTGACTTTTTGGGACCCCGTTCACAATGTCTTTCGCTTCTCTGATTTCGAGCTTACTCCCACATTAGAAGAAATAGCTGGATATTCCGATTTTGACGGAGATTTGAGAAACCAGAATCTTATATTCCCAAAGGCTCCCTATGTACACCGATTCTTTGGTCTTCTGAATATCAGTAATCAAATCAGAAAAAGCAACGTTGTCAAAGGGTGTTGTTCTTTCAACTTCCTATATTCAAGGTTCGGAAAGCCGGATGGATTTGAAATTCATGAAAAGGGCCTTACTAACAAACAAAATAAGGACACCTGGCAGATTCACCGTCGCTTCGCTTTTATGGTGGCTTTTCTGGGAGTCATGGTCTTCCCAAACAAAGAGCGGATGATTGATATTCGCATAGCCAGAGTCGTACAAGTCCTCACTATCAAAGAACATCACACTCTTGCCCCGATCATTCTCTCAGACATTTATCGAGCGTTGACTTTGTGTAAGTCCGGGGCAAAATTCTTCGAAGGGTGCAATATTTTGTTGCAAATGTGGTTGACTGAACATCTCCGACATCACCCCAAGTTCATGCAGTATGGTCCGAGCAAGGACAATTTCATTGAGAGTTATGAAGAAAGAATAAAAGATTATAAATCTCCAGAAGGGGTGGAAGCCTGGATATCCCATTTAAGATCTTTAATGACAAGTCAAATTGAGTGGACTTTGGGATGGCTCCCGGTAAGAGAGGTGATACACATGTCAACCTTAAAAGAGTTATTTGCCGTTGTTGGGTTTAAGAAGTGTCCAGCCATATGCGCCACAGAGAGTTCTAAGACAGCTAGGGAGATACCAAGTGGGGCCTGATGATGAAAATTTGAGTGTGCAAGTGATTGAGCTACACCCCGAAGCCACATTCCCTGAGGCTTTAATCCAACGGATTTGGAATGGTTGTCGATACTTGAAAGATGATACCCAAGTTCCAGATCCTGCGAAAGGTGATATAAATTCGGGTTATGCTAGGTGGTTTGAGAAAATATCCCGTGTGGATGATGCACCCGAACCCGATCCCAGAAGGACCATAAAAAGACCGCATGTTCAAGCCTTTGATGAAAAAATCCAAGAACGGTTGGCTTGGGGTGAAAAGGAAAAGGGGTACAAAGCAACTATTCATGCCTTAGAAGAAAGCCCGAGGAACCTCAATTTGGAGAAAGACTTACAAGCACAAGAAGCAGAAGGTGAAAAGAAGAGTCTGATTTGCGAGAATAAAACTCTCCGCGCTCAGTTTCAACAGATGAAGAAAGCCTCTGAAGCACCAGTGAGAAGTTGGAAAGATCAGAAAATCATTTCCAATATGATGGAAAGGATGCAAGATTATGACTCCATTTTGGCAAGAACCAAAAAGGCGTTAGATAAAGCTAAGGAAAAAATCATACAGTTGAATGAGGAGGCCAAATCTAGTAAAAAACACCAAGTAATGAGATTTGAATAAGAAATGGCTCATTCGAGAAAGAGAAGGATCATTGGATACGTTCAAAGGCTCAGCTCCATGCAGAATTAGAAGAAATGAGAATGTACAACAGAATATATCAGCATACAGATATTGATAGGGAGATAGCACAGGCAAGACTCAAGCAGGCCAGACTTCGGGCTCAATTGGAATCGGCTTTAGATCGCGAGGGCCACATAAGAGATATAGCCACCACTCGCCAACAGGAATTGCAAAACCAAGACCAAAATCTCCAAGATTTCAGAGCACAAATCCATGATTTGACCGTTTATACTTCTCAAAGTTATGTGAACTGCCAGGGGATGGATTATGAAAGGTTTTTGGAGCATGCGCCTACTTTTGCCCGTCATCTTGCAGTAGAGATAGAGAGGATGTACCGTACATTAGGGGGTCATCCGGGACAAGCTCCGCCATAAGCAGATTTTCCAGTGATTGAAAGCAAAAGATTGTGGAGTGAAGCATAGTCATAGTTGTTGAAACTTTTCATATAATAGTCATGTTTTAGTTTGAGTACATGTCGAGTCTTTCAAACTATTTTCTTAAAGTGTTGTCCAAATGTAATGTCATTTCTGTCTTTGTACTGTTTCGTTTGTTAAAATAAATAAAAATAATAATAATTGTTTCCACCAGAACTACGCTCGGTCTGATTCATGCAGGGTCATGATACGTAGGCAATCTTCATAAGATTCGACCACAACCAAAAGAAAAGAATAAAATGAAAAAGGAAGGGGAATAAAAGATAGGCGTGAGTGACAATAAAAGGGAAAGGTCAGCAAAAATTGGGATGACACAAGCAATCGAGCAAATACATGGTAGAAATGACTAATTGCCTAGGTGCATTGCATTCCTATGTGTGGTTGCTTATTTGTTAAAACTCTAATCACTAACAAGTTTGGTTGTTGTTCAAGAATTCAAGCAGTTAGTACACCTAAGTATACTGGCAACCCACCCCTACCAAACCAAATCCAAAGGAGAAATAATCATGTTTATCCCAGATGTAGACACCAGTGTCATTGAAGGAGAAGAGTTGGACGTTAACTCCATAAAAGAAGAGATGTACAAGTTAAAACAACAAATGGCCGAAATGTATCAGGCCTGGGATAGACAACCGCCATCCGCCTACCCGGCTAACCCTACCTTCACTCCACCACCGGCTCAAACTCAGGATCATCCTACCACCGATCTATCCCTGAGCTTTCCCATTTACCAACACTACCGGGGCACCACTTCTCATACACCACAATCTCCACCCCCTAAACCGATTCCATACCCTCCTTCACCAGTAACTCCTGTCTTCGTAGCACCTCCACCAGCTACACTCCACAAATCTCCTAGTGAGCCTATGTTCCAGGCCCATGACAACCAATACTACCCCTCGGAGCCCACTTTCAAAGCTCCAGAAACCCATTCCTATACTCCTCGCTTTAACCTCCCGATAGAAGTTGATAAACCAGTCAAAAATACCGAACAGGAGGAGATGTTCGGGAAAGTTAAAAGCTTAGAACAATCATTCAGAGACATGCGGGGGTTGGGAGGGCAAGCCAGCGTGGCCTACAAGGACCTATGTCTGTTCCCGAATGTGCAATTACCGGCAGGTTTCAAGATGCCCAAGTTCGATCTATACAACGAGCATGATGATCCAGTAGCCCACTTGAGGGGTTTTTGTAGCAAGATGAGGGGAGCTGGAGGAAAAGATGAATTGTTAATGGCTTACTTCAGTCAGAGTTTGAGTGGATCAGCATTGGAATGGTATACCCGCCAAGACCATGGACGATGGTACACATTGGATGATCTGGCGCAAGCATTTGCTTGTCACTTCCAATACAATCTTGAGATCATTCCAGATCACTGTCCTTGACTAAACTGGAGAAGAAGCACAGTGAAAGCTTTAGAGAATATGGTTTCCGATGGAGGGAGCAAGCAGCAGGAGTAGATCCCCCAATGAAGGAAAGTGAGATGGTAGATTACTTCCTACAGGCTTTGGAACCTACTTACTATGGTCATTTGGTCTCAGCTGTGGGAAAGTCATTCAACGAAGTGGTAAAGATGGGGGGCATGGTAGAAGAAAGCCTCAAGTCGAATAAAATCATGAGCTATTCGGCTATCAAAGCGACTACTTAGGCTATTCAGGGCGGCATAGGAGGGATTGGGAAGAAGAAGAGAGAGGAAGCATCAATGGTTGATTCAGGAACTTGGTCCGGATCTAGAGGTTCACCTTACCACTACAATCAACCTCGACCCCACCAACAAACTTATCACCACAATCCACCCCAACACTACTATCCCCCACCAGAACCTCATTTTTTCGTCCACCATGCACAAGCATACAACCAACCTCCTGCCCACACTCAATGGCGTTCTCCCGTCCTACAAAATACTTATCCACATCCACGAGCCTACCAAAGAACTCCCGGACCAAGTTTCCGGCCTAGTCAATCATTCAAGGGTGAAAGGTTGCATAAAAAGAAAACCTTTACTCCGTTGGAAGAATCATACACTAGTCTGTTCCACAGGCTAAAACAGCTAGATATGCTAAGGCCGATACAGTCCAAACTGCTAAATCCTCCTCCAAAGAATCTTGACTATACTGTCAGCTGTGAGTATTGTTCTGGCACTCCGGGTCATGATACAGAAAAGTGCTGGCACTTGAAAAGTGAGATACAAGAGCTTATTGATACCAATAGAATTGAAGTTCAAGCTCCTGAGGCGCCCAATATTAACAGGAATCCAATGCCAGCCCACCAGGAGGCTAATATGATCAAAATAGTGCATGCGGAGGGAGAACCCAAGAAGCCATCCCAGACCGTCATGATGATTCGGTCTAGTGGAGTCAAGACAGATGAACAATCAGCAGGTGAGAAGTTGGTGGTCAAGCCAAGCAAAAAGAGTGTTGAGCCATCTGTGGCAGTTGAAAAGGGGTCTTTAAGCAAAGTTGCAATGAAACAGGAAGGGGTGAAGGTGATTGTACAAGGAGCGGCCAGCAAACCCGTCATAATCGTGGAAGGTGCCCACGCAGATCATGTTATTATCAAGCCGGTAACCCAGTTACCAATAATCAATAGCAAGGCTATTCCATGGAATTACGAACGGGTAACAATGATGTACAAAGGGAAGGAAGTCAAAGAAGAAATCTGTGAAGTACAGGGTTTGACTCGCTCGAGAAGGTGTTTTACTCCCGAGGAGTTAAGAAGAGCTAAAGACAATCCAGCGCTAGTAAAGAAAGCCGTAACTGAAGAAGAAGCAGAAGAATTCTTGAGAAAGATGAAGCTACAGGACTACTCTATCGTGGAACAATTAAGAAAGACGCATGCTCAAATTTCCCTATTATCATTATTGATCCATTCGGATGAGCACCGTCAAGCTTTAATGAAGATCGTGAATGAGGCGCACGTTCCTGATAAGATCTCCATGAATCATTTGGAAAAAATAGCCAACAAAATCTTCGAAGTAAATAGAGTCACGTTTTCTGATGATGAATTGCCTGTGGAAGGTACTGAGCACAACAGAGCTCTTTACCTCATAGTAAAATGTGAGAACTCTATGGTGACCCGGGTATTGGTTGACAACGGGTCAAGCGCAAACATCTGTCCTCTCTCCACTCTAAGCAAGTTGAAAATAGAAGACAAAAGGATCCATAAGAACAACATTTGCGTGCGGGGATTTGACGGCGGAGGTAAAGATTCAGTTGGGGACATAGTGCTGGAGGTGACAATAGGGCCAGTTGAGTTCACAATGGAGTTTCAGGTGCTGGATATAGCTATTTCCTATAATTTGTTGTTGGGTCGACCATGGATCCACGCCGCTAAAGCAGTCCCATCAACACTACACCAGGTAGTCAAATTTGAATGGGATAGACAAGAAATAGTTGTGCATGGGGAAGACAGTTTATGTGCTCGTAGCAATGCCATTGTACCAGTCATTGAAGTGGAAAATGACCAAGGACCATGGGTCTACCAGGTTTCTGACACGATGTTGGTAGAGAAAGTTCCGGAAGGGAAATACATTCCAAATCCAAAGATAATCGTCGCATCAGTCATGGTAGCCTATGAGATGTTGAAGAATGGTTTTGTACTCGGTAAAGGTTTGGGCTCATCTTTGCAAGGCATCGTACACCCGGTGTCCCTTCCTGAAAACTTGGGAACATTTGGTTTGGGATTCAAGCCCACTGCCGCAGACATAAGAAAGGCCAGAAAGCTAAAACAGAAGGCATGGGTCCTTTCAAAGCCAGTCCTACGTCTTTCCAAATCATTTGTCAAGTCCGGTACCAGAAGTTGCCCTGTAACAACAATTCCTAGTTCTGTGATTGATCTTGACAAGGAGTTAATTGAAAGATTTGAGAAGTTGTTCGACAGTCTGAACATGGTGGAAATTGGAGAAGGTTCTAGCAACGCGGATGTGCAATTTGTCGGGCCAAAAACAAAGCTTAACAATTGGAAAGCTACTCCTCTCCCCACTCGGAAGGAGTCTTGGTAGTTTATTTTGAGTTTCCTTCAGTTTGTCTGGGTTATTCCAGGGTTGTAATCCAGATTTTTTATCTTTCAGTCTGTTTGAAGTGTACAAACCTTGTTATCTTTCATCATTCAATGAAATGTAGTTTCCCTTTCTTTATCATTCCTGATAGTTTTTCTTTTGCTTTTCTTTTCTTTTCTGTAAAGTTCTTTTTACGCTGGTTCTAATGACATGGCATGCATGAGGAATCCTCAGCTAGTCTTAAAAATCAATCTGATTCCAAAATAATAGTTCAAGAAGTAGATTGTGACTACGAATCAGAATACGATGAAGATGAAGCCTTAGAAGAGATTAGTAAGGAGTTAATTCACTTCGACGAAAAACCCAAACCCAACCTGAATGAAACAGAAGCCGTCAATTTAGGGGATACAGATAATATCAGAGAAACTAAAATAAGTGTCCATCTCGAGCCAAAGATCCGGGAAGAGTTAATCAAAGCACTCATTGAATACAAAGATTTTTTTGCATGGTCGTATGACGACATGCTGGGTTTGAGCACTGATTTAATGGTCCACAAATTGCCCACTGATCCAGCGTTCCCTCCCGTCAAGCAAAAGTTGAGGAAATTCAAAACTGATATGAGTGTGAAGATTAAAGAAGAAATCACCAAACAGTTGGATGCAAAGGTTATTCGGGTTACTCGATCCTGTTTGGTTGGCTAATGTTGTGCCTGTGCCGAAGAAGGATGGCAAGAGCAGAGTATGCGTCGATTACCGCAATCTCAACAAAGCAAGTCCGAAGGATAACTTCCCACTACCCAATATCCACATTTTGATCGATAATTGTGCCAAATGTGAGATTGGATCTTTTGTGGATTGCTATGCAGGGTATCATCAAATTCTAATGGATGAAGAAGATGCAGAAAAGACGACATTCATCACGCCATAGGGAACTTATTGCTACCGGGTAATGCCATTTGGTTTGAAGAACACAACTTACTTGAGAGCAATGACTACTGTGTTTCATGATATGATACACAAGGAGATTGAGGTATACGTGGATGATGTGATCATAAAATCAAAGCATCAGGCCAACCATGTTGGGTATTTGAGGAAATTCTTCCTGAGACTTCGCGGGTACAACCTCAAGCTTAACCCTGCCAAGTGCGCATTTGGTGTTCCATCCGGAAAGCTATTGAGATTCATAGTCAGCCGGCGAGGCATCGAGTTAGACCCATCAAAGATCAAAGCCATCCAAGAATTTCCACCTCCGAGGAACAAGACTGAAGTGATGAGTCTGTTATGGAGGTTGAACTACATCAGCAGGTTTATTGCTCAGTTCACGACAACTTGTGAGCCTATTTTCAAATTACTGAAGAAGGATGTTGCGGTCAAATGGACTGATGAGTGTCAAGAAGCATTTGATAAAATAAAAGGATACTTGTCAAACCCACCTGTGCTGGTTCCGCTAGAACCAGGGAGACCTTTGATTCTTTACTTGACAGTCCTAGAAAATTCATTTGGCTGTGTACTGGGGCAGCATGACATCACCAGCAGAAAGGAATAGGCCATCTGCTATCTTAGCAAGAAGTTCACGACTTATGAGGTTAAGTACACTCATTTGGAAAGGACATGTTGTGCCCTAACTTGGGTGGCTCAGAAATTGAAACATTATTTGTCATCCTACACTACTTACCTCATTTCGCGCTTGGATCCGTTGAAGTATATCTTTCAAAATCCTATGCCGATAGGAAGACTTGTGAAGTGGCAAATCTTGCTCATAGATTTTGACATCATCTATGTTACTCGGACTGCGATGAAAGCCCAAGCATTGGCTGATCATTTGGCCGGAAACCCGGTCGATGAAGATTACGAGCCATTGAGAACTTATTTTCCCGATGAAGAAGTGATGCATATCGATGAACTGGAGCAAATTGAAAAACCAGGTGGGAAACTTTTCTTTGATGGGGTTGCCAACATGAAAGGAGTCGGAATAGGAGCTGTGCTTATTTCTGAAACAGGGCATCACTATCCTGTTACGGCTCAGCTTCAGTTTTATTGCACCAACAATATAGCTCAATATGAAGCCTGTATTTTGGGTCTAAGGCTAGCTGCAGACATGGATATCTAGGAAGTCTTGGTCTTGGGAGACTCGGATCTTCTGGTACATCAAATTTAAGGAGAATGGGAAACGTGAGATTTGAAGCTCATACCGTACCGACAATGTTTGCATGATCTTTGTCAACGGTTTCGATCAGTGGAGTTCAGGCATATTCCAAGGGTCCATAATGAGGTTGTCGATGCTTTGGCTACCCTGACATCAATGTTGCACCATCCGGACAACGCTTATGTCGATCCTCTGCATATTCAAGTCCGAGATCAACAGGCTTATTGTAACATGATTGAAGAAGAACTTGATGGCGAACCATGGTTCCACGATATCAAGGAGTACATCAGAATGGGGATATATCCAGTGCAAGCCACGGGGGATCAAAAGAGAATGATTCGACGGTTGACAAGTGGATTCTCCTTAAGTAGAGGAGTTTTGTATAAAAGAACACCAGACCTTGGATTATTAAGATGTATAGATGCTAGACAAGCTACGACTGTTATGTCCGAAGTACATTCGGGTGTCTGCAGACCACTGGCAAAGAAAATTCTCCGAGCAGGTTATTATTGGCTCACCATGGAGCGAGATTGTATTAGTTTTGTGCGCAAATGTCATCAGTGCCAAGTACATGGAGATTTGATTCATTCTCCACCATTGGAATTGCACACAATGTCAGCACCATGGCCCTTTGTTGATTGGGTCATGGATGTCATTGGACCAATTGAGCCAGCAGCATCCAACGCACACAGGTTCATTCTGGTAGCCATTGATTATTTCACCAAGTGGGTTGAGGACAAAACTTTTAAATCGGTGACCAAGAAAACAGTGGTCGATTTTGTTCACTCAAATATCATCTGTCGATTCGGAATCCCAAAGGTGATCATCATAGATAATGGTGCTAATCTTAACAGTAACATGATGGAAGAGGTATGTCAACAGTTTAAGATTACACATCGCAATTCTACCCCATATCTTATCTCTAATAGTCATCCAAATTTGGATTTTCCTCTTTATTCTTAATTCTCAAAATCATTGCATTTCATTACTGTTAATTTTACTCCTCTAAAGCTCTTCCAAGGTTAGCCTTGTTTCAACAAATAAGAAGGAATGTCAGAGTGTACTACCAGATTCAAAATTGCACAAAGCAAAATGCGGCTAGAACATGCCGAAGATAATATGATGAAAAGTGGGACATGGGGTGTAAGCAAAGGTTATATCGGTGGAATGGTTCAGTAATGTCGTGGGAGATGTACGGGTTCAGGCAGAAAGGTCAGGAGGGGAGAATAACAGTTGGGGGATCCAGCAGTCAAGGATCAGTCAAAAGGTCAAAACAGTCTTTTCGACCAGTTCAAGGCAGACGAAGCAAAGCATGGCAAAGAGAAAACCACCCCCAGCAAGAATGCCACAACTAACTGCCACATTTTAAACGGATGAGATTTTCTTTGATTTGAAACAGAAGCAAAGATGGCATTTGCTTCAGGAAGCACCCTGTAAGGAAAACAAGTACCATGCAGGTTTGATCGTAGAATTCTCAGTACCCTCCTGGGAAATGGGACCTAGGTTAAAATCCAAAACAAACATAAGTAGTGAATACCAGACAAATGTGCACCAAAAGGAATAAGTTGGCTTCAAAGATTGCATAAGAGTTTTCAGGACCCACCTGAATAATGGGACATAACTGTACGCATTCCATTAGATAAGTGTTGTTATAAGAGAGTACAGTTTAGCCTTGAAACTGTCATTTGTAAGATAAGCTTTAATTTGAAATTTCAGGACCCTCCTGGATAATGGGATGTAGTTCTAAGACTGTCTTAGATAACATGATTCAACTGAATTCATACCTTTAGAAAATATAATGTATCTTTGAAACTTGCATTTTACTAGAAATTTTCAGGACCCTCCTAGATAATGGGATATAGCTTGCAGATTGTTAGAGATGCTTGGTAAAAGGATTCAATTAACACTTACAGATGGGCCCGGTTACCAAACTGGGGCAGAAATTTTCCTTTTTGTTTTGTCTATTTTGTTGAAGTCAGGTACCCTTCTGAAGAACAGGGAAGAAGCACACGGATGTTAAGGATTAAAAGCAGTTCAGGATCAAGTAATCAGGAGCCCACCTGGAGAACAAGGGAAAACAAATCAAGTTTAAAGGAAGATTGGCACAAGTATTGGCAATCAAGCACCCACCTGGAAGAACGAGGGAGAACAAGTCAAAGAAAAGCAGTTTCAGGAAGAACAGTTGAAGTATCAGCAATCAGGCATCCACCTGGAGAATAAGGAAGAACAGTTGAAGTATCAGCAATCAGGTGTCCACCTGGAGAACAAGGAACAACAGTTGAAGTATCAACAATCAAGCATCCACCTAGAGAACAAGGGAATACATTTCAAATCCAGCAATCAGGAGCCCACCTGGAGAACAAGGGAATACATTTTGAGTTTCAGCAATCAGGAGCCCACCTGGAGAACAAGGGAATACATTTCAAATCCAGCAATCAGGAGCCCACCTGGAGAACAAGGGAATACATTTTGAGTTTCAGCAATCAAGAGCCCACCTAGAGAACAAAGGAATACAATCTAGATGTCAAGTAGTCAGGAGCCCACCTGGAGAACAAAGGAATACAATCTAGATGTCAAGTAGTCAGGAGCCCGCCTGGAGAACGAAGGGAAGAAGCAGCTCAAATTTCAAGTAATCAGGCGCCCGCCTGGAGAACAGAGGAAAGGAAACAATAGTCAGAGGAAGACATTTAAAAGGTTCAGCAATCAGGTACCCGCTTGGAGGAGAGGGAAAGCATCTCAAAAATACAATTCAAGTCAGCAACAAAGGAACTTCTAAAGAAAATACAAGTCAAAAAGGCAACAACAGTCACAAGACCAAGTTTGAAAATAGATCTTTGTAAAGGATAAATTATAGCTTAGTCTAGCTTCTTCATTTTTGTCATGGTGTAATGAGGAGGTCAGTAAGCAGTATCAGCAACAACAGTAGCAGTAATAGTGAAACCACAGCTTCATGGTAGTCCCAGCTACCGAAACTTCCCGAACTACATTGACCTGATTCCTTTATAGCCAAGGATATGTAGGAAACCTTTGAAGTAGAGGTTCGGTCAAATCTTTCAAAAAATGCTTCCCACGGAGTATTCAAACGGGCAAAAATCGCTCGTATCCGCTCACTTTATCTTTGCACGTAAACTCTTCGTATTTCCGAGCAAAAAGGGGCAGCTGTGAGCACGTGATTTTTGCCTCACATGAATTACTCCAAAAGAATTCCCAAAATTAGGTCTTTTCTTTAATTATGTGTTATTTTTTGGAATTATTACGCTATTTTCCTGATTATTTGCATATGTTTATGTACATGTTTAATTTTTTAACACATTAAAAAATACAAAAAAAAAATTAGTATCTACATTTAGGATTTGATTTTACATTTTTGGATTAATTAATAATTAGGAGTTTTACAAAAATGAAAAAAAAAATAATAACATATTTTTAGTCAAATTGTGTGCTTTTCTTTTAATTTAGTGTCTAATTATTCATGTTAATTATAATTGAGAGTGAATTAGTATTTTTAAGATTAATTTTGGTTTTATAACTTAATTTAGGATTTTAATTTTTGAAAAAATAAAACAAGAAAAGAAGGAATTAATTTGAAAAGTAAAGAAATGAAAAATCAAAGTTTGGGCTGTTCTTTAAACCCAAATCTGCTGGCCCAAAAAATACGCCCATACCCGGTCCAAACTTTCAGGTCTCTGAGACTAGCGAAAGGACGTAGTATAGGGACAGAACTACGTCGTTTTGATTTCAACAGGTCTCAATTGTCCATTCATCTACATCCAACGACCAGAACTTCGCCCCATCACCCGTATCCGACCCTGACCCGCCCCTTAATCGGTCTTGCCCCATGAAACCAAAACAACCCTGTTTCCCATTTACGATTTAATCAGAGCCGTTGGATTCCAATCATCCAATGGCCCTAATTAAATCAAACATTTAATATATCAAACCCCCCCAAACCCTTACCCCTCTCAGAACCCCCCCTCTTTTGTCTCTCATCAGAGTCCAACCAACACACCATCGTCTTCCGCCCGCCGGAAATCGCCCACGGCGGTGGACGGTGCCCAAACAACCCCAAATTAAAACCATCGACTCTCTTTCATCTCCCCGTTCCGAATCCTCAACCTATTACCTTCGAATCATCTCAGAACTCGTCGAATATTTGATAGAAATTCGGACCCCTGAACCCTAACCTACCCAATCGACCCCAAATTAACACCACACAACCGCCTTGACCCCCTCATACCTAATCCATCACTAGTTTCCCTCGAATACCCTTGAAAACCCTCGAATCTGGATTTGAAAAAAAAACGAACCCAAAATCCCAAAAATCCAAATCGTTAGATGTTTGAAGGTTTGAGGCCGGAATCGACCTTAGTTGTGTGTTCTCAGTCGAGAACACTCGATTAAGGTCTATTCCGGCCACAAATTCGAAGAAAATTAAAGGCCTAATTAGAGACAGTATTCAAATATTTGGAGGTAGGTTTCCTAATTTTAATTTTTTCTATTTCTTTATGTTACTATCTTCTTCTACTCCTTTCTGTTATTAGAATATTTATTTGGTCAGTGTTTTTCTATGTTTTTTTTAGTTAATAGATTGTTTGTTGATTTCGTTTGGTTTTTGTATTGTTTCTCAGTAGTTTAAACTCACAATAGTTCTTGAATTGATTCTTGCTAATTTCATTGAAAGATTGAAATTGTTTCATTTTAAGAGCTATTAGGCAGTCTGCTGGGAGAGTTTGTTTGTATAAAGATTGAATAGCCTTAAATGATATGAATTAGGTTCAGCCTGGTCCATGAATTTCAAGTTTAAAAACAGAAACTTTAAGATAATAGTGGGAATTATTTAAGTGTTCACCTAATTAAGAAGCTTCTCAATAGTGGTAGGGTTAGAATTACACTAATTAGGTTAAGTGGACAATTAAGAAATGAAAAGGTAAATTGGTAATGGAGAAGGCACTAAGCTGAATGCTTATTTAAAAGGGCTGAACAGACTGAAAAAGGGGGAGAATCTAAGAGATATAGAGCTTAAGAGTTAGAAGGGGTACACGGAAACACAAAGAAAAACATTCAGAAAAATACGGGAAAAAATACAAAATATTACTGTTCCATTAAAATTTCTGAAATCTTTGAGGCTTTTCATTTCTGAAATAATTCCTGAATAATCAGAGGTTAAAAATGATTTGAACTTGTTGGTTTTCAAGTGTTTGGTTCAAGTGTTGGCTGCATTTTGATTACTGAGCATCATTTGATCCTTCTACTGGTTTGAATTTGGCTCAAAAATTGATTTTCCTTGGTGTATTTCTACTGTTGGGTCTTGTTGTTGCAACTGCTGAATCTTACCCCTTTTTACTCTCATTTCCAGGTACATTTTTACTCTACCCGCTGTAAAACCTTTTGTGATATGGAAATCAGGAAGATTTGAAGCATGTTGGCCATTTATTCTCATTAGAAGAGTTTAATTCTGTCTTTATTTCGAGTTTTAGTTTGAATATGTTTACGTTTGAATGTTGGTCAGTGATAGTGCTTTTAGGGGTTGAGTTTGGTTTTAAAATGGATATGGGATTCGATTTTGGTCGAATATTCTGTAATCTAAAAACCAGCACTGTGTAAATAGACCTGGTAATAATGTTTAAATCTGCTTAAAAGTTAGGACAACATGTTTGCTTAGTTAGGTCAGTAATGGAGTTCTGCATATAATATTGAGTAGCCATTTGCTTAATTAGATATTGAATGATCAAATATCACTAGATATGGTAACTTCTATGCAGGAGCAATGTGATTAGTTGCGTTGTTGTGAAACTGAAATTGTTAAATTCCATTTCCTTTTGTTAATCATTGAAATTGGAATTTAATATTGCTTTCATAATCAAACCATTATTAGGTTTGATTTGTTTGGCTTTTAAGTTTTAATGGAAATCTGAAGTATGTTGAATTACGATCCTTCATTTCTACTGTAATGAACTTGTCGTAATTTCAAAATTTGATTGGTTCTGTGTTAACATTCAAGAAATCTCGTAATCATCTTCCATAAAATGCATAAGTCCTTGGTTGAGTCTGTTTATTGGTCAAATCTGGATTAAATTGGGGTGGACTATAATTGAACACGTTTATTATGGATTTTGAACTTGGATTCCTCTTAGATTTGGACTTTGTTATAATTTAAGGTGAATGATCTCAGTTTCTTCTAGTTGAATGAAAAATAAATCTTCGAATTTGGTCATTAACTGTAGAGTGTTGGTATATATTTGTTTAAGTTATTTCGATGGCTATTCTCTTTTAAGGGCTTTAGATATAAACTAGTAATCATTTAAAGCCAGTAATAATCGGCGGACTTGTATTGTTCTCTTGGTGTGTAAGAATTGAATAAATATAATTTGTATCCTCTGTATTTATTTGGTCATTTGCTAGTATTCATGATTTTGCTGTAAGATTCTGTAGCTTCTATCTTCAGTTGGAAAATAAGCTGTTTGAGAAAAATGTGAATTTCGTTAAATTGAATTCCAATTGCCTTGTTAACTGATAGGTTGCTTGGTTAGCATTTACATTGGTTGGGCCGTTTGTTAGTCTTAGGAAGATACAAAATTGGATTGGGATTAAAACAAATATGATCTGTTGGTTCGAGCCATTTCATGTATGAATTGGTAAAACAATTAAGTCATAAAGCTAGCATATTTTTCCATTTAGCAAAATAATCACTTATGAACATCCTTAGTTTGTTTTGGCTGAGTAAAGTAATTCGAGGTGTGCCATGTTGAATAAAATCCCAAAACGCATGGCCCTCACTTAATTAATTTTAACTCTTTAGAAATTGAGATTTGCCATTTTTATTAAATAACCCACGACCCTCAGATAATTAATACTAACTCTTTTATAATCGGGGTTTGCCATCAATTGAATTTTCATGGCCTCCGCAAATTTCTTTTGTTATTTTGAACGATCGTAGTTTGCTTTAGACCCAATTTATATTAGTATTGTGATTATGTATACGCTCGTGTAACGTAATTGCAAATTTAACTCTAAAAAAAAGGGACTCGAGGGATGCGTTCGCGCAGCTTCAACTAAAATTTTCTTAAATAAATAAACATTATCAATTATGGATACGTACGCGTGACATAATTTTTGACGCTCCAAAACAAAAGAGTATACGTACGCGTAACTCAATTCTTTAATTATGAATAATCAAGTAATTTTTTTTAAAAAAAAAAGCGGTAAAAGTAAAACGCATGTAGGATATTAAATAATTTAAGCTAAGTATAAACTATTAAGCGACCGTGCTAAAACCATGGAATTCGGGAGTGCCTAATACCTTCTCTCGGGTTAACAGAATTCCTTACCCGGTCTTCTGGTTTCGCAGGCTTAAAACTGAGTCAACCTTCCTCGGTTTGGGATTTAAAACAAATCGGTGACTTGGGACACCATAAATTATCCCCAGTGGCGACTCTGAATAAAATAAATAATCCCGTTTCGATTGTCACTTAAACTGGAAAAAACTCCCTTATACCCCATCTCGGGTAAAAAAGGAGGTGTGACAATATATATATATATATATATATATATATATATATATCCATTCAATACATAACAAGAGTTGCGGAATTTACGCTCTATCAACTTATATTCTTATGCCAACAAGGCTATCCAAAACTACACATGAGACGACACCTGTCTATGAGCCTTTAAAGGAACTTAAATGTTGTAACATTACCGGAATAGGGCCCCGACATACCCAAAATGTCTATAACAAAAACGCATACCAAGATCATGGCAAGTCCAGAAAAGGAATCTCGCCTATAATCGTTGAATTGGGCAGCCTATTATGGTGGGGGAGCTTCGTCTACCTGTCTATCAGGACCTGCAATACGATATGCAGCATCCACAAAAGTGATGTCAGTACGAATAAAGTACTGAGTATGTAAGGAAAGAAGCATAAATAAGAACCGTAATGTAAAGAGGGGTAGAGAATATACAACTTGTAACATATGTATGCCTCTGTGGGCGAAATCATCATCATATCATACTCGATCGTAACAGGCTCGATAAAAATATACCCGACCATTATAAGGCTCGGTAGAATCATACCCGGCCACATGAAGCTCGATAAAACCCAACTGATCAGTGGTTACACAATAGGTGCAATACCCGACCGACTATAGCATGGCTCGGTAGAGTAAAATAGGTGTATATATATATATAATGCATGTTTGACTCATGGTAATCACCTTGTGAACCTTTCGGAATGACGTAAGGTCGGTGACCTCCGTATAAGTTATTAGGGCTAAATCTTCATCATGAATCTTATAAGAATTAGGAAATACCAATAACACTGATAACATAATAATAATAGAAGAAACATCAACATCAATCGTTCCATAAGAAGGGAAACAATGTAAGTACTGCTAGCTTCTAAGAGTGGAGTATAATTGGAAGCTTGTTCGTTACATTATGCTTTATCGAAGTCGCAAAAAATAAGGAAAGAGATAGCCTCACATAACTTGTATATACTTCCCAACCTCAAGCTATGCAAATCTCACAGCTCATTAGTGCACAATAAGAGAACTGATACTGTCGTTATCGTTTAGCATCGTAACTAGTATATATAAACCGCAGCCTATTTTACAATGAAACGGACATCACCTCCCCTATTTGTATGACTTCCAACAATTTAAAACAATTACCAAACAACATCAATAATAATCATATTAAGCCTCCCAAAATAGTTCATCAATCAACAACATTACTAACAAGCCTTTCAATGGATATCCCACAAGTTCTAGCTTTAACGACTTAGCCGCAACTTGGATAAGATTAAACACATATAGAGTAAAAGGTTCCTTAAATTTACACATATAGAAAAACTCCAATTTGAGTGTAACTCACCACTAAATATCCTTCAAATGCAGCCACAAGAACAAGGAAGTGAAACTAGCAATCAATTCGGGTTTCTCGGTACTAGAATCACTTTAGAAGACTTGAAATCACCTAGGGTTGATATGAAAAACTTTAGAGAGTATTTTACATAACTTAAACCACTTTAAATAATCCCCCATACGAGCTAGAACCACACCAAAATCAGCAACAATAAAAAGAACAAAAAACTCACTAGCGCCACGAGATTCCCGATACTTGATTTGTGTTGTTTGTACTTTGTTTGGGTCTTGAATCATGAGAGAACTTTGAGAGAAAGTTCTTAGGTGTCTATGGTTTGAAGAGAGCAAAAAATAATGAGTTAAAACTGTCTTTAGGCATCTCATATATATCAATATATCTCAACAGCCTAAGTAGATCTCGTAGAGAGCTGTTACGCAGTCTCGCAAAAATATAAATATCTCTCTACTCCGATGTTGTATCGATGAACGATTTAATAAGTTAGAAACTAGATTCGTAGATCTTCAATTTGGAGTGGTGGATCAGCCTATAATTCCAAGTATATTTAGAGAAAATCTTAGTAACATTAGACTTAAATTCTAAGTAAAATTATAAACGTAAGTTGCGACAACGTTTGTCAACTTTTGTTTCATAACTCGTTTGACTTCAAGAATTATGATACGGATATTATATAATTCAAATACCTTAAAACACGACCTCCTTGGCATATTAAGAACATCTATTTTTATCCGAAAATACGGGTTACAACACCATTGATTCGTTTAACTTCTAACTTTTAATAATTATTAACCACTCTTATACACCCTTGTATTATTTAAGACCAACATGATTAACTTCTTATCATTTCAAAAATAATCTCTTCCCCGATTTACATCGACTAACTTACGACGTGATTTAACATACGCAAATATGGGTTGTAAAATGCCCTCCCAGCTCAGAGTTTATCCCGTGCTCCATCAGTTCAGGGTTCGTCAGTACCGGGTTCTACCAATGGTTATTCTAATTCTTGGGGTTCTATACAGGACCCACCACTATTTCTGGCTCGAGGTTGTTATTATTGTTGAGAGTTGGGGCATGTGAGGAAGTATTTTGGTCTAGTGCAGCCGGGAGGCCAGTCCATGGCTCCTGCACGAGTTGCTATACCACTCGCTCAGCCATCTCAGGGTGGAGGTCGTACGGGTCGAGTTCTCCCCATATGGGGAGGTAAGACATGTGGTGGTCAAGCTTGATGCTATGCTTTTCCCACCTGGCTAGAGGCAATTGTTTCAGATTCAATGATCACATGTATTGTTTCACTGTGCCAAAGGGATTTATTCATATTATTTAATCCTGGTTCCACTTATTCATATGTGTCATCATACTTTGATCATTATTCGGATATGCCTCATGATTCCTTAGTTACACCTGTTCATGTATCTATGATGGTAGATGATTATATTATTATGGACTGTGTATATCGGTCGTGTGTGGTGACTATTGGGTGATTGGAGATGAGAGTTGATATTTTAGTGCTTAGTATGGTTGACTTTGACGTTATTCTAGGAATGGATGGTTTTCACCATGTCATGATATTCTGGATTGTCACGCTAAGATCGTGATGTTGGCGATGGTGGGATTGCCTAGGATTGAGTGAAGAGGTTCTTTGGACTATATTCCATGTAAAGTGATTTCATATTTGAAGGCCCAATGAATGGTTGGGAAGGAATGCTTGGCATATTTGGCCTTTGTGAGGGATATTGGTACTGATACTCCTACCATTGATTCTGTTCCGGTAGTGCAAGATTTTTCGAATATGTTTCCTGCAGACCTGCCAGGCATGCGACCCGACAAGGACATTGATTTTGGTATTGACTTGAGGAATAAGGAAGAGATCATAGAGGAATGTTAAGGCACTTCCTTCTTTCTTTTGATATGATCTAAAATGAAATGAACATAAACGATACGCTATTCCATAATGGATATTGTCCATGTTGTTCTTTCCTTATAAAGTTATTCTAAGCATGTATGTATAATGCTTGTATCCTATTGAGGTTCATATGGATGGTATGGATGTCCATAACGTTAATCGAAGGTGCAATGACCTTATTGTCACTCCGAAAGGTTGAGAATGTGATTCCATGAGTTCAGCATGCATTATATATATGTACATATTTTACACTACCGAGCGGCGCTATAATTGGCCAGGTACGACACCTATTGTGCAACCACTCATCAATTGGGTTTTACCGAGCTCGACATTTCTAGGTACGATTCTACTGAGCCTTATGATAGTCGGGTACGTTTTTACCGAGCCTATTACTGTTGGGTACGATATGATGATAATGCCCACAGAGGCGTATGCTTTCGAGTCTGATTAGTTTTCGAGCCTATTCGAGCCTGATTAGTGTCCGGCAATGCAAAGTGCAAACTTTTACTTTCATAATTTGTGATGTTTCGGAAGTGTTTGATAACCTACGAATAAAGATATCAGTTTTCTTCCTTTGACACTCAAACCAGATTTGTTTGCGTTTATGTGAAGTTTTGTTACATATAGTGATTGTTAGTCGAGTTCCTGGCCTCAACTGTAATATATTCAGCCTAATTATTTTTTATAAATGTGTGTTTTTTCACCTCCCTCATTCTTAAAGCTCTTAACTCTAATTCTTTATATTTGCACATTGCAGGTTTCAAGTGTACTAAGTTGCTATTAGTCTTATCTTTCATAGTTTATGATGCTTCATGAAGTGTTCGTTACCCTGTGAATAAAGACATGAGTTTACTCAACTGGATTTGTTTTCATATGTCTATAGTTTGTTACGTAGAGAGTATTGGTTGAGTTCATGGCCTCAACTTTTAAAATTGCTTTCTATAAAGTATGTAGTAATATATTTAGCCTAATTATTTAGTAGACTAATTGGATTCGACTGCAAAGTCAGTTCTTAAATTTAAGGAGGTTATTCTTATCTTTTTCTTAATTAAATCGAGCAATTTTAATGGCAAGCTAAACGTTAACCTGTTAAGACTTTTCGTTAAGCTAGATCACTGATTCCTCTTCCTTGCTGACGGTTAGGGTGGGGCGAGGGGACGATATGATTAATTGGCTTAAATATCCTTATTGGTTAGGGAAAGTCGATTCTAAACCACGATTTGCTAATTTGTTTTAAACTCTACGGTGATGAAGGTATATGTGTGGACGACATTAGTACTGCAGAATCCTTGAAGTATGATTTCTCTATAATTAGATCAGCGACAAGTAATTTCTAAGAATAGTTTGGCCAAACTTGTCCCTTTTAGATAACAAAATATTTTTGTTACACCTAGATACCAAAGAAGGGATGTACATGTAACACTTGAAACCATAAGGGAGGTAAGCGTTACAAGTCAAAACCTCAAGAGATGTCTCTGTAACTATGCCATTATTTTATTAAAAACTACTAGCAGAGATTATCCAGGTGTACTATTATGAGAGATTTAGTTTTAACGCATAGAAAGATAGTTGCAAAGAAAGGAAAGGAAAGGAAAATATAAGTAGTCCACCATTCATGCCAAAGTGTACAATGTTAGTTAAATGTTCCTTCTTATTCCTTTATCTTCAATCCTAATTGATCGACCTCTTATGCAACGCATCTAATGGTTCAAAGGCAATGCAATGCTATAATAGGAAGTAATCGCAAAACCTGAGACCAAATTCAATCCAATTTCAGGACATGTAAACTTCGTCTGAGAAAACAAGTCATTCAACATAAAGCAGTCATTCCATAGAATAGCCATTTCATGAAAAAGCAACACTTACCGCTGTAGTTCCAAGGTCCAAAGTATAGTTTAATTCACGAGATCATTTAAGCACTTGCTTCAGAAGGAAATGATATAACACCATAGCTTTGAATTGTTTAATAAAAAAAAAAGGTCTCAGAGCATAGCAGTAAAAAAGGGCACACTATTGCAACATCATTGGCAATACAAGAAATTTGGTAGTGTAAACTGAAAAGTCAACAAGGAGAACTTTTTGGAGCTTCTGAATGATGCTTGGAAAAACAAATGGAGATTCAAAGTATTCTCTTTTGTTATTCTCGGCTAAATATGAGTTTTGAGGGTAACTACACATTTTTTTAGCACATGTCTGCACAAAAAGAAAAATTGCCAAATGAATTGTATGCCGCTTGCTTATGCAAGACCCCTCTGTTTGAACACATCAAGCATTGTGACCCCGATTTTTGCAGGAGACTCGCATACTGTAACCCCAGCTTCCTTGAGAGCCTTGATTTTGTCCTGTGCTGTTCCCTTTCCACCAGATACAATGGCTGCATGAGCAAGACAGATCACGGTTTAGAAAAGGAAATTAAGACTTCTTTTTACAGCACATGAAACATTAACTCTTCAAGACAATAATACAACAACTCACGAACCGAAAGGGTGAGAGTTGCTATTACAACAACTCACGGTCTGAGGAGGGTAGCGTGTATGCAGACCTTACCCCTACCTATGAAAGTAGAGAGGCTATTACCGAAAGACTCTCGGCTCAAGAACGTAAAAAAAAATGGAGCAATAGAGAAACAATAGCAACAACAATGTGATAAGACAGTATAAGCAAATAACACAAACGAATAATGACAGATCCGTGGATATGAAACTACAAGAATAGTGCAAATCCTACTGCTAATACTGACATACCCTATAGAAACAACGGACTAGGAATAGGAAGGTACCCGACTAGTACTACTACTACTACTACTGGTAAGACAAGGCAAAACTCTAGACTGTCTATCAACCCACCACCCTAGTTTTCGACCTCCACACCTTTCTATCGAGGGTCATGTCCTCGGTAATTTGAGAACTATCAACTCTCGTGAACTGAGAAAATCAAATCTCTCTGGGTGAATTTGGATTACCAAACTTACCCAGTGGATGAGAATTTAAGCAATTTCCCAGACTTCGAGGCAGGGATAAGTTGACAGTGCAGAAAGCCTGTTAAATCCAACGCGGTAGCTGCCACCTTGCTATTACAAGTAATAAATATTGTGTTCTTTCTAATTGAGGGAGTTGGGGAATGGATATAACAGTTCATCAGATTAGAATCCTTAAAGCATGGATTGATCAAATGCAGTTAAGAGGACTTCTTTCTTAACTTCTGATTACAGTTACTGTAACATGGACAGAATAAATTTTGTACTTGCTTAGCTTTGGATGTTAACTACAGTCAGAAATGCTACTCCAACCTTATTGAAAAAATTAATTTACCAACGTTTTCCTGCCCATTTTTTGTTTAGCAGAGAGGAGGTCAATCAAAAAAACCACAAGTAGATTAGCTGAACCAGAACAGTACCTCCAGCATGACCCATTCGCCGTCCAGGGGGAGCAGTTAGTCCAGCAATAAATGCAACAACAGGCTTTTGAGTTCCACTTTCCTGTTTAAGGAGCCGAAAGACACATAAATTCCCACCAATGCCAAAACAATTAAAAAAATAGATTTTTAAGAACATATCACAATTCACTGACATGGCAAGTATCCCAACATTCAGAAAATGGACATCTTTTTCCTCTCAACAATATAGTGTTTGCTAATGTAAAGAAATAAGTGATCCAGATATTTCAAGGGAAAATACATGAAGGTGTACAGTATTATCGAATATAGATTCATAAAAAAGCACATACAGGAAATTCAAAAGAGCATAATTAGTCTGGAGCAAATTTTATATCATTCCTTGATACTCCTCCAATACTTAGTAAGACATATTTTGGGATAGCTAAAGATGGATCTTTGCGATTTCCTGGTAAGGAGAGGTCGGGCGAACATAACCTTTCGTGTTGCCTAATACAGTAGGTTTACTGTGAAATTTAAACTAATCCTTGTACAGGCACTAACTTAAAACTACAAAACAAATAGTTACCATTCCATATATGGCGTTTAACCATGGTTTAGAATTTGACACAAACAATCTGCAAACAAGGTGGCGGACCCAGATATAAAATCATCATAATAAAAAGATGACCCAGCAAAGAGCATGTCAGTTATTCCATCACATACAAGAATGACCAGCATATAACACATCAGTCCTAATTGCAAACAACATTGTACTTCGTGATAGATATTAGTATTACAATTATCACTAACCTTTATCAAGGCTGCAGCATCTTCTTCTGCAGTACCACCGATCTCACCAATAAGAACTATACCTGACATGCAACAAGCACATATAACCAAGTCTTATCAAATGAAAAGCATAACAATGCACCAAGGTCTACTGGGGTTGAGATGCAAGCAAAATTAAAAGACGAGCTTGTGTAAAAGGCACATCAATCAAGTTCATAAAACATTTTTCAAATTTTGATTTAGATGAAAAGATGTAGCTTTAAGTTTCTAATTTAGGTTTAGTGACTAGATTTCTTGTGCTAAACATCTAATTTTCAAATCCTAATTATTAAAATATTCGTTCATTAAATTTTCTTAACAACTAACATATTACTGTGTCAGCCACATTCATTATTTGGACCCCACTATCTTCAAGATATAGCCTATGGACGGTAACATGGTTAGAGCACACCTTGTGTATATACTAAAGCACTGCCTATTAAAACGAAGAGCTCAACTTGTGTTGCACCTGGCTTCATGGTTTAAACGCACCTCACATGCGTCTTGAGCAACATAGATATAATAAGATAAAAAAAAACTACTTCCGCTAAGCATCTAGGTGCAGATCGTCTGAATCTTGTCCTCGTCTCAACACTTTCAAATAGAGAAACTGTCTAACCCTCATACCTTGAGAAATCAGAAGGCTTGAAGAAACATGAACGCTATAAATGTATGTTTTCCTCTCATAGGAATGAAGAATCTGAAAAGAGGCTAAAAGGACTACTTTATTTGAGCAACTTAAACCTAATCATGTAGGCATCTACAAGGGTCCTGGGGGATGGTCAACTATGGATATGGCAAAATCATTTTCTATTTCGCATCTATTCGGGGTTTCCTCCCTGTCCTTTGTTAAAATGTAAAAGTATTCTACCAGCTTTTAATGTTGTTTAACTCTGAGCCTCTGTTGCTTGAATCCTTCAAAATCCTTTATACACCCGCAACACAGTTTTGTGTGGGCGTAGGTTCGCACCGGATTTGGTCAACCTAACTTGGGTACTTTGATTACACCTATGACTAAGAATTATGGATTGCTCGGGCATTTGGTTTATATCATATGTATATTCACATAACGTGCTAGAGCACTTTGCCACAGAGTTTAAGAAAAAAATAAAGACTTTTGAAACTTTTGGTCTTAAAAGCTTAAAGCATAAAAACTTTTGTTGGGGCTTTCAATTTGTGTCTCTACAAAAGCTTCTCATTAAGGGTAAACTGGGTAAAAGAGAAAGTTTGAAGTTAAATTGTTTCCAAATATATAAATGTGTCATTCCTTTTGGAATGGACTAATAAAGAAAGTGTGTCAGATAAATTAAAACAGTGGGAGTGATGAGCATACAAGCTCAAATCATAATGCTAGAGAAGCACAAGTGGAGACCATGTTTTCTATAGCAATAGAGGCTTATTGGGTTCACGAAAATGTCAATAGATTTGGAGAATTGAGCCACGAATTTCAAATGCTTACACTAATTAGCCTTAATCCAATTGAGGCCCAAGAATCTCAAGAAGTCCAAGAACCCATTCAAGATTAGGATTTCTTTTCCTTAAAGATTAGGATTTCTTATTTCTTGTTTCCTAGTAATTTTATCCTTGTTTTAGTAGGATTATATTTGTAATTCTAGTCAAACTAGAATTGTTAGTTGATATCTCATTCCTACTAGAATTCTTTTTCCGATTTTAGATAGGATAGATTTTTTTAACCTTATTCTTATTCTAGTTTCCCTTAACTTCACAAAGTTTACTCATTGTAAGGCATATTTTGTAACGACCCGAATGGTCGTTTTGAGCATTTGCACTTCGTTTGGTGGTTTGAGGTCTTGAGTAGCTTCATAAGATATATTATGACTTATGCGTATCATCGATTTTGGTTTTCGGGTGATTCGTGATTGACTTGGAAAAATGATTCTCAACTAGGAAGCTTTAAGATGGAAGAGTTGATCAAGTTTGACTTTTGTGTATTTGACTCCGGTTCGGAGTTTTGATAGTTCTGTTACGTCCGGATGGTGATTTTGGACTTGGGCATATGTCCGGATTTGCATTTGAATATTTCTAGAAGGTTTTGGCACTATTTGACGAAAGTTGGCAATTTAAAGGTTTGGAATGTTCATAAGTTTGACCGGAAGTTGACTTTGATGATATCGGGTTCGGATTATGGTTCCGTGAGTTGGAATAGGTTTGTTATGTCATTTGGAACTTGTGTGCAAAGTTTGAGGTTATTCCGAACTGATTTGGTAAGGTTCGGCTTCGGCACGAGTTTTGGAAGTTGAAAGTTCATAAACTCGTCAAGTTTGGTTTGAGGTGTGATTCGTAGTTTTAATGTTGTTATGTGTGATTTAAGGCCTCAAGTAGGTCCCTATATTGTCTTGGAACTTGTTGGCATGTTCGGAGGGGGCCACGAGGGGCTCGGGTGAGTTTCAGACGTGTTCCGGACCATTTTTTTTTCATGCGAGGGTGCTGGTTGCTGCTGGTTCTGGTGTTGCGCACCTGCGGTTGGTTTGGCGCAGGTGCGGTGGTCGCAGAAGTGAAAATATGGTCGCACCTGCGATGAAGGCCGGGGGAGTTATCCGCAGATGCGGGTTTATTCTCGTAGAAGCGAAACAGGGCTGAGCATGGGATCTTCGCAGATGCGGAACTATGGGCGCAGATGCAGAACTATGGGCGCATCTGCGGCAACGCAGAAGCGATGGTTTGGGACGAGAAGCAAGATGGAGCACAGAAGCGGGGATTAGGGTCGCACCTGCGGTTGCACAGAAGTGGACAAGTGTCTGTAGGTGCGAGAGGTCGGCTATTTAGTGGTGTCTGCAGAAGCGGAATTTGTGTCGCAGAAGCGGTTGGAGGTTCGCAAATGCGGAAATGCCTGAGCAAGTTGTATATATTCCGAGGGTTCATTCATTTTATCACATTTGGAGCTCTGATTTGGCCGATTTTGGAGAGGATATTCACCACATGGATTGGGTAAGTATTTTTGACTCGATTTTGATTATATTTCATGATTTCATCTTCAATTTTGGCATTTGATTGATGATTTTAAAAAGAGAAATTGGGAATTTTTGTCTAGTTTTTTCTAAAGTGAATAATTGGGTTTTGAACATCGATTCAGAGTTGGATTTGAGTGAAATTAGTATGGTTGGACTCGTAATTTAATGGGTTGGAACTTGTGAGTTTTATCGGGTTCCAAAGCGCGGGCCCAAGTTAACTTTTTAGTTGACTTTGAGTATTTGATTAAAGATTCAACCTTTGTCGTTTAACTTGGTTGAGGCACTAGTTGCTTGAGTTATTCCTGTGTTATAAGTGCGCATATGTGTAGGGTTAAAGCCCACGTGCAAGCACCGGGGTATTTATCCATGCTCGGGGTAGTGTTTAGGCTATGACATGCCTTGAATCGATTGAGCTTTATGTTACGATGTTTCTCATATATGTAACCTTGTTGTGAACTACTTGATCCATGTTTGATGTTACATAGAGGTTAATCCAGTGTTTTCATAATCGTTGAAATTGGAATTTAATATTGCTTTCATAATCAAACCATTATTAGGTTTGATTTGTTTGGCTTTTAAGTTTTAATGGAAATCTGAAGTATGTTGAATTACGATCCTTCATTTCTACTGCAATGAACTTGTCGTAATATCAAAATTTGATTGGTTCTGTGTTAACATTCAAGAAATCTCGTAATCATCTTCCATAAAATGCATAAGTCCTTGGTTGAGTCTGTTTATTGGTTGAATCTGGATTAAATTGGGGTGGACTATAATTGAACACGTTTATTATGGATTTTGAACTTGGATTCCTCTTAGATTTGGACTTTGTTATAATTTAAGGTGAATGATCTCAGTTTCTTCTAGTTGAATGAAAAATAAATCTTCGAATTTGGTCATTAACTGTAGAGTGTTGGTATATGTTTGTTTAAGTTATTTCGATGACTATTCTCTTTTAAGGGCTTTAGATATAAACTAGTAATCATTTAAAGCCAGTAATAATCGGCGGACTTGTATTGTTCTCTTGGTGTGTAAGAATTGAATAAATATAATTTGTCTCCTCTGTATTTATTTGGTCATTTGCTAGTATTCATGATTTTGTTGTAAGATTCTGTAGCTTCTATCTTCAGTTGGAAAATAAGCTGTTTGAGAAAAATGTGAATTTCGTTAAATTGAATTCCAATTGCCTTATTAACTGATAGGTTGCTTGGTTAGCATTTACATTGGTTGGGCCGTTTGTTAGTCTTAGGAAGATACAAAATTGGATTGGGATTAAATCAAATATGATCTGTTGGTTCGAGCCATTTCATGTATGAATTGGTAAAGCAATTAAGTCATAAAGCTAGCATATTTTTCCATTTAGCAAAATAATCACTTATGAACATCCTTAGTTTGTTTTGGCTAAGTAAAGTAATTCGAGGTGTGCCATGTTGAATAAAATCCCAAAACGCATGGCCCTCACTTAATTAATTTTAACTCTTTAGAAATTGAGATTTGCCATTTTTATTAAATAACCCACGACCCTCAGATAATTACTACTAACTCTTTTATAATCGGGGTTTGCCATCAATTGAATTTTCATGGCCTCCGCAAATTTCTTTTGTTATTTTGAACGATCGTAGTTTGCTTTAGACCCAATTTATATTAGTATTGTGATTATGTATACGCTCGTGTAACGTAATTGCAAATTTAACTCTAAAAAAAAGGGACTCGAGGGATGCGTTCGCGCAGCTTCAACTAAAATTTTCTTAAATAAATAAACATTATCAATTATGGATACGTACGTGTGACATGATTTTTGACGCTCCAAAACAAAAGAGTATACGTACGCGTAACTCAATTTTTTAATTATGAATAATCAAGTAATTTTTTTTAAAAAAAAAACGGTAAAAGTAAAACGCATGTAGGATATTAAATAATTTAAGCCAAGTATAAACTATTAAGCGACCGTGCTAAAACCATGGAATTCGGGAGTGCCTAATACCTTCTCTCGGGTTAACAGAATTCCTTACCCGGTCTTCTGGTTTCGCAGGCTTAAAACTGAGTCAACCTTCCTCGGTTTGGGATTTAAAACAAATCGGTGACTTGGGACACCATAAATTATCCCCAGTGGCGACTCTGAATAAAATAAATAATCCCATTTCGATTGTCACTTAAACTGGAAAAAACTCCCTTATACCCCATCTCGGGTAAAAAAGGAGGTGTGACAATATATATATATATATATATATATATATATATATATATATATATCCATTCAGTACATAACAAGAGTTGCGGAATTTACGCTCTATCAACTTATATTCTTATGCCAACAAGGCTATCCAAAACTACACATGAGACGACACCTGTCTATGAGCCTTTAAAGGAACATAAATGTTGTAACATTACCGGAATAGGGCCCCGACATACCTATAATGTCTATAACAAAAAAGCATACCAAGATCATGGCAAGTCCAGAAAAGGAATCTCGCCTATAATCGTTGAATTGGGCAGCCTATTATGGTGGTGGAGCTTCGTCTACCTGTCTATCAGGACCTGCAATACGATATGCAACATCCACAAAAGTGATGTCAGTACGAATAAAGTACTGAGTATGTAAGGAAAGAAGCATAAATAAGAACCGTAATGTAAAGAGGAGTAGAGAATATACAACTTGTAACATATGTATGCCTCTGTGGGCGAAATCATCATCATATCATACTCGGTCGTAACAGGCTCGATAAAAATATATCCGACCATTATAAGGCTCGGTAGAATCGTACCCGGCCACATGAAGCTCGATAAAACCCAACTGATCAGTGGTTACACAATAGTTGCAATACCCGACCGACTATAGCATGGCTCGGTAGAGTAAAATAGGTGTATATATATATAATGCATGTTTGACTCATGGTAATCACCTTGTGAACCTTTCGGAATGACGTAAGGTTTGTGACCTCCGTATACGTTATTAGGGCTAAATCTTCATCATGAATCTTATAAGAATTAGGAAATACCAATAACACTGATAACATAATAATAATAGAAGAAACATCAACATCAATCGTTCCATAAGAAGGGAAACAATGTAAGTACTGCTAGCTTCTAAGAGTGGAGTATAATTGGAAGCTTGTTCGTTACATTATGCACTATCGAAGTCGCAAAAAATAAGGAAAGAGATAGCCTCACATAACTTGTATATACTTCCCAACCTCAAGCTATGCAAATCTCACAGCTCATTAGTGCACAATAAGAGAACTGATACTGTCGTTATCGTTTAGCATCGTAACTAGTATATATAAACCGCAGCCTATTTTACAATGAAACGGACATCACCTCCCCTATTTGTATGACTTCCCACAATTTAAAACAATTACCAAACAACATCAATAATAATCATATTAAGCCTCCCAAAATAGTTCATCAATCAACAACATTACTAACAAGCCTTTCAATGGATATCCCACAAGTTCTAGCTTTAACGACTTAGCCGCAACTTGGATAAGATTAAACACATATAGAGTAAAAGGTTCCTTAAATTTACACATATAGAACAACTCCAATTTGAGTGTAACTCACCACTAAATATCCTTCAAATGCAGCCACAAGAACAAGGAAGTGAAACTAGCAATCAATTCGGGTTTCTCGGTACTAGAATCACTTTAGAAGACTTGAAATCACCTAGGGTTGATATGAAAAACTGTAGAGAGTATTTTACATAACTTAAACCACTTTAAATAATCCCCCATATGAGCTAGAACCACACCAAAATCAGCAACAATAAAAAGAACAAGAAACTCACCAACGCCACGAGATTCCCGATACTTGATTTGTGTTGTTTGTACTTTGTTTAGGTCTTGAATAATGAGAGAACTTTGAGATAAAGTTCTTAGGTGTCTATGGTTTGAAGAGAGCAAAAAATAATGAGTTAAAACAGTCTTTAGGCATCTCATATATATCAATATATCTCAACAGCCTAAGTAGATCTCGTAGAGAGCTGTTACGCAGTCTCGCAAAAATATAAATATCTCTCTACTCCGATGTTGTATCGATGAACGATTTAATAAGTTAGAAACTAGATTCGTAGATCTTCAATTTGGAGTAGTGGATCAGCCTATAATTCCAAGTATATTTAGAGAAAATCTTAGTAACATTAGACTTAAATTCTAAGTAAAATTATAAACGTAAGTTGCGACAACGTTTGTCAACTTTTGTTTCATAACTCGTTTGACTTCAAGAATTATGATACGGATATTATATAATTCAAATACCTTAAAACACGACCTCCTTGGCATATTAAGAACATCTATTTTTATCCGAAAATACGGGTTACAACACCATTGATTCGTTTAACTTCTAACTTTTAATAATTATTAACCACTCTTATACACCCTTGTATTATTTAAGACCAACATGATTAACTTCTTATCATTTCAAAAATAATCTCTTCCCCGATTTACATCGACTAACTTACGACGTGATTTAACATACGCAAATATGGGTTGTAAAATGCCCTCCCAGCTCAGAGTTTATCCCGTGCTCCATCAGTTCAGGGTTCGTCAGTACCGGGTTCTACCAATGGTTATTCTAATTCTTGGGGTTCTATACAGGACCCACCACTATTTCTGGCTCGAGGTTGTTATTATTGTTGAGAGTTGGGGCATGTGAGGAAGTATTTTGGTCTAGTGCAGCCGGGAGGCCAGTCCATGGCTCCTGCACGAGTTGCTATACCACTCGCTCAGCCATCTCAGGGTGGAGGTCGTACGGGTCGAGTTCTCCCCATATGGGGAGGTAAGACATGTGGTGGTCAAGCTTGATGCTATGCTTTTCCCACCTGGCTAGAGGCAATTGTTTCAGATTCAATGATCACATGTATTGTTTCACTGTGCCAAAGGGATTTATTCATATTATTTAATCCTGGTTCCACTTATTCATATGTGTCATCATACTTTGATCATTATTCGGATATGCCTCATGATTCCTTAGTTACACCTGTTCATGTATCTATGATGGTAGATGATTATATTATTATGGACTGTGTATATCGGTCGTGTGTGGTGACTATTGGGTGATTGGAGATGAGAGTTGATATTTTAGTGCTTAGTATGGTTGACTTTGACGTTATTCTAGGAATGGATGGTTTTCACCATGTCATGATATTCTGGATTGTCACGCTAAGATCGTGATGTTGGCGATGGTGGGATTGCCTAGGATTGAGTGAAGAGGTTCTTTGGACTATATTCCATGTAAAGTGATTTCATATTTGAAGGCCCAATGAATGGTTGGGAAGGAATGCTTGGCATATTTGGCCTTTGTGAGGGATATTGGTACTGATACTCCTACCATTGATTCTGTTCCGGTAGTGCAAGATTTTTCGAATATGTTTCCTGCAGACCTGCCAGGCATGCGACCCGACAAGGACATTGATTTTGGTATTGACTTGAGGAATAAGGAAGAGATCATAGAGGAATGTTAAGGCACTTCCTTCTTTCTTTTGATATGATCTAAAATGAAATGAACATAAACGATACGCTATTCCATAATGGATATTGTCCATGTTGTTCTTTCCTTATAAAGTTATTCTAAGCATGTATGTATAATGCTTGTATCCTATTGAGGTTCATATGGATGGTATGGATGTCCATAACGTTAATCGAAGGTGCAATGACCTTATTGTCACTCCGAAAGGTTGAGAATGTGATTCCATGAGTTCAGCATGCATTATATATATGTACATATTTTACACTACCGAGCGGCGCTATAATTGGCCAGGTACGACACCTATTGTGCAACCACTCATCAATTGGGTTTTACCGAGCTCGACATTTCTAGGTACGATTCTACTGAGCCTTATGATAGTCGGGTACGTTTTTACCGAGCCTATTACTGTTGGGTACGATATGATGATAATGCCCACAGAGGCGTATGCTTTCGAGTCTGATTAGTTTTCGAGCCTATTCGAGCCTGATTAGTGTCCGGCAATGCAAAGTGCAAACTTTTACTTTCATAATTTGTGATGTTTCGGAAGTGTTTGATAACCTACGAATAAAGATATCAGTTTTCTTCCTTTGACACTCAAACCAGATTTGTTTGCGTTTATGTGAAGTTTTGTTACATATAGTGATTGTTAGTCGAGTTCCTGGCCTCAACTGTAATATATTCAGCCTAATTATTTTTTATAAATGTGTGTTTTTTCACCTCCCTCATTCTTAAAGCTCTTAACTCTAATTCTTTATATTTGCACATTGCAGGTTTCAAGTGTACTAAGTTGCTATTAGTCTTATCTTTCATAGTTTATGATGCTTCATGAAGTGTTCGTTACCCTGTGAATAAAGACATGAGTTTACTCAACTGGATTTGTTTTCATATGTCTATAGTTTGTTACGTAGAGAGTATTGGTTGAGTTCATGGCCTCAACTTTTAAAATTGCTTTCTATAAAGTATGTAGTAATATATTTAGCCTAATTATTTAGTAGACTAATTGGATTCGACTGCAAAGTCAGTTCTTAAATTTAAGGAGGTTATTCTTATCTTTTTCTTAATTAAATCGAGCAATTTTAATGGCAAGCTAAACGTTAACCTGTTAAGACTTTTCGTTAAGCTAGATCACTGATTCCTCTTCCTTGCTGACGGTTAGGGTGGGGCGAGGGGACGATATGATTAATTGGCTTAAATATCCTTATTGGTTAGGGAAAGTCGATTCTAAACCACGATTTGCTAATTTGTTTTAAACTCTACGGTGATGAAGGTATATGTGTGGACGACATTAGTACTGCAGAATCCTTGAAGTATGATTTCTCTATAATTAGATCAGCGACAAGTAATTTCTAAGAATAGTTTGGCCAAACTTGTCCCTTTTAGATAACAAAATATTTTTGTTACACCTAGATACCAAAGAAGGGATGTACATGTAACACTTGAAACCATAAGGGAGGTAAGCGTTACAAGTCAAAACCTCAAGAGATGTCTCTGTAACTATGCCATTATTTTATTAAAAACTACTAGCAGAGATTATCCAGGTGTACTATTATGAGAGATTTAGTTTTAACGCATAGAAAGATAGTTGCAAAGAAAGGAAAGGAAAGGAAAATATAAGTAGTCCACCATTCATGCCAAAGTGTACAATGTTAGTTAAATGTTCCTTCTTATTCCTTTATCTTCAATCCTAATTGATCGACCTCTTATGCAACGCATCTAATGGTTCAAAGGCAATGCAATGCTATAATAGGAAGTAATCGCAAAACCTGAGACCAAATTCAATCCAATTTCAGGACATGTAAACTTCGTCTGAGAAAACAAGTCATTCAACATAAAGCAGTCATTCCATAGAATAGCCATTTCATGAAAAAGCAACACTTACCGCTGTAGTTCCAAGGTCCAAAGTATAGTTTAATTCACGAGATCATTTAAGCACTTGCTTCAGAAGGAAATGATATAACACCATAGCTTTGAATTGTTTAATAAAAAAAAAAGGTCTCAGAGCATAGCAGTAAAAAAGGGCACACTATTGCAACATCATTGGCAATACAAGAAATTTGGTAGTGTAAACTGAAAAGTCAACAAGGAGAACTTTTTGGAGCTTCTGAATGATGCTTGGAAAAACAAATGGAGATTCAAAGTATTCTCTTTTGTTATTCTCGGCTAAATATGAGTTTTGAGGGTAACTACACATTTTTTTAGCACATGTCTGCACAAAAAGAAAAATTGCCAAATGAATTGTATGCCGCTTGCTTATGCAAGACCCCTCTGTTTGAACACATCAAGCATTGTGACCCCGATTTTTGCAGGAGACTCGCATACTGTAACCCCAGCTTCCTTGAGAGCCTTGATTTTGTCCTGTGCTGTTCCCTTTCCACCAGATACAATGGCTGCATGAGCAAGACAGATCACGGTTTAGAAAAGGAAATTAAGACTTCTTTTTACAGCACATGAAACATTAACTCTTCAAGACAATAATACAACAACTCACGAACCGAAAGGGTGAGAGTTGCTATTACAACAACTCACGGTCTGAGGAGGGTAGCGTGTATGCAGACCTTACCCCTACCTATGAAAGTAGAGAGGCTATTACCGAAAGACTCTCGGCTCAAGAACGTAAAAAAAAATGGAGCAATAGAGAAACAATAGCAACAACAATGTGATAAGACAGTATAAGCAAATAACACAAACGAATAATGACAGATCCGTGGATATGAAACTACAAGAATAGTGCAAATCCTACTGCTAATACTGACATACCCTATAGAAACAACGGACTAGGAATAGGAAGGTACCCGACTAGTACTACTACTACTACTACTGGTAAGACAAGGCAAAACTCTAGACTGTCTATCAACCCACCACCCTAGTTTTCGACCTCCACACCTTTCTATCGAGGGTCATGTCCTCGGTAATTTGAGAACTATCAACTCTCGTGAACTGAGAAAATCAAATCTCTCTGGGTGAATTTGGATTACCAAACTTACCCAGTGGATGAGAATTTAAGCAATTTCCCAGACTTCGAGGCAGGGATAAGTTGACAGTGCAGAAAGCCTGTTAAATCCAACGCGGTAGCTGCCACCTTGCTATTACAAGTAATAAATATTGTGTTCTTTCTAATTGAGGGAGTTGGGGAATGGATATAACAGTTCATCAGATTAGAATCCTTAAAGCATGGATTGATCAAATGCAGTTAAGAGGACTTCTTTCTTAACTTCTGATTACAGTTACTGTAACATGGACAGAATAAATTTTGTACTTGCTTAGCTTTGGATGTTAACTACAGTCAGAAATGCTACTCCAACCTTATTGAAAAAATTAATTTACCAACGTTTTCCTGCCCATTTTTTGTTTAGCAGAGAGGAGGTCAATCAAAAAAACCACAAGTAGATTAGCTGAACCAGAACAGTACCTCCAGCATGACCCATTCGCCGTCCAGGGGGAGCAGTTAGTCCAGCAATAAATGCAACAACAGGCTTTTGAGTTCCACTTTCCTGTTTAAGGAGCCGAAAGACACATAAATTCCCACCAATGCCAAAACAATTAAAAAAATAGATTTTTAAGAACATATCACAATTCACTGACATGGCAAGTATCCCAACATTCAGAAAATGGACATCTTTTTCCTCTCAACAATATAGTGTTTGCTAATGTAAAGAAATAAGTGATCCAGATATTTCAAGGGAAAATACATGAAGGTGTACAGTATTATCGAATATAGATTCATAAAAAAGCACATACAGGAAATTCAAAAGAGCATAATTAGTCTGGAGCAAATTTTATATCATTCCTTGATACTCCTCCAATACTTAGTAAGACATATTTTGGGATAGCTAAAGATGGATCTTTGCGATTTCCTGGTAAGGAGAGGTCGGGCGAACATAACCTTTCGTGTTGCCTAATACAGTAGGTTTACTGTGAAATTTAAACTAATCCTTGTACAGGCACTAACTTAAAACTACAAAACAAATAGTTACCATTCCATATATGGCGTTTAACCATGGTTTAGAATTTGACACAAACAATCTGCAAACAAGGTGGCGGACCCAGATATAAAATCATCATAATAAAAAGATGACCCAGCAAAGAGCATGTCAGTTATTCCATCACATACAAGAATGACCAGCATATAACACATCAGTCCTAATTGCAAACAACATTGTACTTCGTGATAGATATTAGTATTACAATTATCACTAACCTTTATCAAGGCTGCAGCATCTTCTTCTGCAGTACCACCGATCTCACCAATAAGAACTATACCTGACATGCAACAAGCACATATAACCAAGTCTTATCAAATGAAAAGCATAACAATGCACCAAGGTCTACTGGGGTTGAGATGCAAGCAAAATTAAAAGACGAGCTTGTGTAAAAGGCACATCAATCAAGTTCATAAAACATTTTTTAAATTTTGATTTAGATGAAAAGATGTAGCTTTAAGTTTCTAATTTAGGTTTAGTGACTAGATTTCTTGTGCTAAACATCTAATTTTCAAATCCTAATTATTAAAATATTCGTTCATTAAATTTTCTTAACAACTAACATATTACTGTGTCAGCCACATTCATTATTTGGACCCCACTATCTTCAAGATATAGCCTATGGACGGTAACATGGTTAGAGCACACCTTGTGTATATACTAAAGCACTGCATATTAAAACGAAGAGCTCAACTTGTGTTGCACCTGGCTTCATGGTTTAAACGCACCTCACATGCGTCTTGAGCAACATAGATATAATAAGATAAAAAAAAACTACTTCCGCTAAGCATCTAGGTGCAGATCGTCTGAATCTTGTCCTCGTCTCAACACTTTCAAATAGAGAAACTGTCTAACCCTCATACCTTGAGAAATCAGAAGGCTTGAAGAAACATGAACGCTATAAATGTATGTTTTCCTCTCATAGGAATGAAGAATCTGAAAAGAGGCTAAAAGGACTACTTTATTTGAGCAACTTAAACCTAATCATGTAGGCATCTACAAGGGTCCTGGGGGATGGTCAACTATGGATATGGCAAAATCATTTTCTATTTCGCATCTATTCGGGGTTTCCTCCCTGTCCTTTGTTAAAATGTAAAAGTATTCTACCAGCTTTTAATGTTGTTTAACTCTGAGCCTCTGTTGCTTGAATCCTTCAAAATCCTTTATACACCCGCAACACAGTTTTGTGTGGGCGTAGGTTCGCACCGGATTTGGTCAACCTAACTTGGGTACTTTGATTACACCTATGACTAAGAATTATGGATTGCTCGGGCATTTGGTTTATATCATATGTATATTCACATAACGTGCTAGAGCACTTTGCCACAGAGTTTAAGAAAAAAATAAAGACTTTTGAAACTTTTGGTCTTAAAAGCTTAAAGCATAAAAACTTTTGTTGGGGCTTTCAATTTGTGTCTCTACAAAAGCTTCTCATTAAGGGTAAACTGGGTAAAAGAGAAAGTTTGAAGTTAAATTGTTTCCAAATATATAAATGTGTCATTCCTTTTTGGAATGGACTAATAAAGAAAGTGTGTCAGATAAATTAAAACAGTGGGAGTGATGAGCATACAAGCTCAAATCATAATGCTAGAGAAGCACAAGTGGAGACCATGTTTTCTATAGCAATAGAGGCTTATTGGGTTCACGAAAATGCCAATAGATTTGGAGAATTGAGCCACGAATTTCAAATGCTTACACTAATTAGCCTTAATCCAATTGAGGCCCAAGAATCTCAAGAAGTCCAAGAACCCATTCAAGATTAGGATTTCTTTTCCTTAAAGATTAGGATTTCTTATTTCTTGTTTCCTAGTAATTTTATCCTTGTTTTAGTAGGATTATATTTGTAATTCTAGTCAAACTAGAATTGTTAGTTGATATCTCATTCCTACTAGAATTCTTTTTCCGATTTTAGATAGGATAGATTTTTTTAACCTTATTCTTATTCTAGTTTCCCTTAACTTCACAAAGTTTACTCATTGTAAGGCATATTTTGTAACGACCCGAATGGTCGTTTTGAGCATTTGCACTTCGTTTGGTGGTTTGAGGTCTTGAGTAGCTTCATAAGATATATTATGACTTATGCGTATCATCGATTTTGGTTTTCGGGTGATTCGTGATTGACTTGGAAGAATGATTCTCAACTAGGAAGCTTTAAGATGGAAGAGTTGATCAAGTTTGACTTTTGTGTATTTGACTCCGGATCGGAGTTTTGATGGTTCTGTTACGTCCGGATGGTGATTTTGGACTTGGGCCTATGTCCGGATTTGCATTTGAATATTTCTAGAAGGTTTTGGCACTATTTGACGAAAGTTGGCAATTTGAAGGTTTGGAATGTTCATAAGTTTGACCGGAAGTTGACTTTGATGATATCGGGTTCGGATTATGGTTCCGTGAGTTGGAATAGGTTTGTTATGTCATTTGGAACTTGTGTGTAAAATTTGAGGTTATTCCGAACTGATTTGGTATGGTTCGGCTTCGGCACGAGTTTTGGAAGTTGAAAGTTCATAAACTCATCAAGTTTGGTTTGAGGTGTGATTCGTAGTTTTAATGTTGTTATGTGTGATTTAAGGCCTCAAGTAGGTCCCTATTATGTCTTGGGACTTGTTGGCATGTTCGGAGGGGGCCACGAGGGGCTCGGGTGAGTTTCAGACGTATTCCGGACCATTTTTTTTTCATGCGAGGGTGCTGGTTGCTGCTGGTTCTGGTGTTGCGCACCTGCGGTTGGTTTGGCGCAGGTGCGGTGGTCGCAGAAGTGAAAATATGGTCGCACCTGCGATGAAGGCCGGGGGAGTTATCCGCAGATGCGGGTTTATTCTCGCAGAAGCGAAACAGGGCTGAGCATGGGATCTTCGCAGATGCGGAACTATGGGCGCAGATGCAGAACTATGGGCGCATCTGCGGCAACGCAGAAGCGATGGTTTGGGGCGCAGAAGCAAGATGGAGCACAGAAGCGCGGATTAGGGTCGCACCTGCGGTTGCGCAGAAGTGGACAAGTGTCTGTAGGTGCGAGAGGTCGGCTATTTAGTGGTGTCCGCAGAAGCGGAATTTGTGTCGCAGAAGCGGTTGGAGGTTCGCAAATGCGGAAATGCCTGAGCAAGTTGTATATATTCCGAGGGTTCATTCATTTTATCACATTTGGAGCTCTGATTTGGCCGATTTTGGAGAGGATATTCACCACATGGATTGGGCAAGTATTTTTGACTCGATTTTGATTATATTTCATGATTCCATCTTCAATTTTGGCATTTGATTGATGATTTTAAAAAGAGAAATTGGGAATTTTTGTCTAGTTTTTTCTAAAGTGAATAATTGGGTTTTGAACATCGATTCAGAGTTGGATTTGAGTGAAATTAGTATGGTTGGACTCGTAATTTAATGGGTTGGAACTTGTGAGTTTTATCGGGTTCCAAAGCGCGGGCCCAAGTTAACTTTTTAGTTGACTTTGAGTATTTGATTAAAGATTCAACCTTTGTCGTTTAACTTGGTTGAGGCACTAGTTGCTTGAGTTATTCCTGTGTTATAAGTGCGCATATGTGTAGGGTTAAAGCCCACGTGCAAGCACCGGGGTATTTATCCATGCTCGGGGTAGTGTTTAGGCTATGACATGCCTTGAATCGATTGAGCTTTATGTTACGATGTTTCTCATATATGTAACCTTGTTGTGAACTACTTGATCCATGTTTGATGTTACATAAAGGTTAATCCAGTGTTTTGGAGAGCGAGAAGCGAAAAAAAGCGACAAGGCCTCGATTCACCGAAGCAAGAAGTGGAAAGCGAAGGGCGCGCTTTTTTCATGGGAAACGAATTTAATACATAAATAAAAAAAATTAAATAGGCATAGATAAATGACCAAGAACTCAATAAAAAAAACAGAGGAAAAAAAAACAGAACAGTCAAGCTGGATCTTTTTTTTGCTTGATGCCATTGAATAATAAGAACGATTTTACTTCACAAAAAAAAAAAAGACAACAGTTAAAACAGTTAAAACAGAGAAAAAAATCAGAAAAGTCAACAGAACAGAGATTAACAAAAAAACATAGCAGAAACAGAACATAGAAAACAGAGCAGAACAGAGAAAAGATGAACTGAAAAAAATAGAAAAGAATAAGAGAAGAAGAGAAAATAGGGGGGAGTCTAGAGGAAGCAGGTAAAGTAGAGAAAAGCATAAAAGGAAGAGAAGAGAAGAAAGAGAAAAAGAGAAGAGAAACTTACCTTGAGAAAAGTCGTAACAGTCAAGAGAAAAGGAGGAGAAATCACAAGGTTTGCAGCAGTCACTCGAAGCATATGTTTTGGAAGAAAGGTCGCGTAAGAGTGTATTTGTAAAAAAAATTAAAAAAAACCCTAGGCAGTTGTCGACCTCGCTGAAGCGAGCTTTTCTCGCGCGCCGCGCTTCTCGCTTTTTTGCCTGAAGCGTGCACTTTTTATCAGATGCCTCGCTTTAGGGCAAAAAAGCGCAAGTCTTGCGCCTCGCCTCGCTTCTGCGCTTTAAGCGAGAAGCGCACACTTTTAATAACAATGGGTTAATCTCTTGGATGAACTTCATAATTGTTATTTAAGGGATGAAATTGTTGATTTGATTTATGATAGCACACTTTGCACATGCATACACCTTAGTATGTCATTTATACCAGTCCAGAAGTATGAAATCTAACATTCATTGATCATATACATGTATTCTTGCATATTTGCTTATGTGCGATATGATTTGGACTGGATGTCTGTGACCACACCGTGCGGATTGTATTGTTATGCATGTGAGCACACGGGGCCGATTATGATATAGCAGGTGACCACGTTGGGCGGATCTGTTATATTGAGCATGTGACCACGTCGGGCGGATGCGTATTATGATATTGAGCCTGTGACCACGCTGGGCGGACTATGATATTGAGCTTGTGACCACGCCGGGCTTATAGCACGTTGAATTGGCCGTGTTGTGTGTAGATATGGATCCATCCCCCTAGGGTCATCCTTTCATGTTTCTCTCTTGATGGTGTACACGCGGACTATGAGAACCAACGGGTTTCTGGTTGATGTGAGCTCTGGGAGAGCTGGATATTGGTTTGGTTCGGTTACTGAGAATCTAATGTGGTCATGAGGGTCGTGATGTGATTTCTATTTGGATTGTGTTGCACGCCGCAACAGAGTGATATTTGGTTATTGCATTTCATCTTTATTTGCAATTTCCTTGACTGTTTACCTGATTTACTTACATACCTTCCTTATATGCTGAAATATTGACCGAGCAAAACACTTTAAAAAGAATTGTGAGCACGAACATGGTTTTACTTGTGTTTTCCTGATTTAATCATATATTTGTTCTATACTTTTTGTAAATTTATGAACTTGTAGAGGTGACTGGCGAGTATCATTTATAATTCTTGCTTCTATTACCTCGCCGAGGTTAGTTATGATACTAATTGAGTATATGGGATCGGTTGTACTCATACTACATTTCGGCACCTTGTGTGCAGAACTTGGAGTTGATGCAGTTGTATATGGCGGGAGCTAATATAGAAGACTTGTCCTTGGTAGCTTTAGATTTGAATTCTGTTTATGTATATTTCAAATAGATGTTGTATTTATCTCATATCAGTTTTGTAAATCTAAGTCTTAGTAGCGCATGACTTATACCACCAGTCATTGGGATCTTGTATAGAAGTTCGGGTATTTTATTCATTGACTCTTATTATTCTCATTTGAGTTGTGTTGGCTATTATTTGATTTACATAGCGGGTTGGGTTAGGTTCCATCCCGGCTAGATGGATTTGGGGTCGTGACATATTTAAAGGGCTCAACATGCTGAATGGGAAGTCTATAGAGTTAGGTAAGATTCTTCAGAAGAGGAAGATCAACATAGCATGCGTCCAAGAGACTAGATGGGTGGGTACGAAGGCTCGGGATGTAGACGAGTTTAAACTTTGGTACTCGAGGCGCCGTGGGCAAGAACGGCGTAGGTATTTGTTGTTGTGAGCATTAAGCTCGTTGTAGGAGGGTTTACTATGAACGTGATTAGCACGTACGCTCCTCAGATAGGCTTGGTGGATGAGATGGAGCACTCTAAGAGTCGGCGGGATATTTGGGTATTGTAGGCGTATTAAGGTAGGGGCTATGCATAAGATGAGCAGGGGTAGAGCGACGAGGCCAGACAAAATTCTAGTGGAATTTGGAAGAATGCGGGTCCAGCAAGCTTGGAGTGGCTTACTGGTTGTTTAATGTTATTTTTAAGACGAAAAGGATGCCCAAAGAATGGAGATGGAGTACGATATTTCTGTTGTACAAAAACAAGGGTGATACCCAAAATTGCAACAATTATAGGGGTATAAAGGTGTTGAGTCACACTATGAAGATTTTGGGAAAGGGCGGTGGAAGTTTGGGTAAGGAGAAGCGTGTCTATTTTCGAGATCCAGTTCGGATTCATGCTGGGGCGCTAAACTACGGAAGCTATTTATCCGGTGAGGAGATTAGTGGAGCAGTATAGGGAAAGGAAAAAGGACATGCATATAGTGTTCATCGACCTTGAAAAAGCGTATGATAGTGCCGAGAGAAGTTATGTGGAGGTGTTTGGAGGTTAGTGCTCTTCCGATAGCTACACTAGGGTGATTAAGGATATGGACTATGGTGCTAAGACTCAATTGACGACTGTGGGAGGGGACCCGGAGCACTTTCCAGTTGTGATGGGGTTGCACCAGAGATTGGCTCTTAGCCCGTTTTCATTTGCCTTGGCGATAGACGTGCTGACGAGACACATCTAGGGGGAGGTTTCATGGTGCATGCTATTTGTCAATGTTATAGTGTTGATCGATGAGACGCAAAGCGAGTTTAACGCAAGGTTGGAGGTTTAGAGACAGACCTTGGAGTCTAAAGGTTTCAAGTTGTGCAGGACTAAAACAGAATACTTAGAGTGCAAATTCAGTGACGTGACTCATGAAACAGACGAGGATATGAAGCTTGATAGTCAAGTTATACCCAAGAAAGGCAGTTACAAGGCTGAGATGGTCCGGCACGTAAAGAGGAGAAGCATTGATGCTCGTGTTAGGAGGTGCGAGAGGTTGACTTTGGCGGGTATGAAAAGAGGTCGAGGTAAGCCAAAGAAGTACTAGCGAGAAGTAGTTAGGTAGGATATGGCGCAGCTTCAGCTTACTAAGGACATAACCTTGATAGGAAGGTGTGGAGGTCAAAAATTAGGGCAAAAGGTTAGTAGGTGGTTGATAGTTTCTCCTTTTCTTACTAGTAGTTTTAGTAGCACTCATATTCCTACATATTCTTAATTAGATCTTTTTACGTCATGTGTTCTAGTTCGCTTCTGTTATCGTATTTCTTGTTGTTAGTATTTAGTACTACTTATCCCCCCCACCCCAATATCTCTCTTCCTATTCGCTCTTGTCTCTTTCTTCTTCCTCTCACCCTTTTCGAGCCGAGCGTCTATTGGAAACAGCCTCTCTACCTTCACTAGGTAGGGGTAAGATTTACGTATACACTACCCTCCCCAGACCCCACTTGTGGGAATATACTGGGTTTGTTGTTGTAAACTTGTAATATGCTGAAATTTGTTGTAAAATAAATATTAGTGATTAATTTTTCTAAGCTCTTGCTTCAAAAAAAATGATTTATCTTTGATTTCATTCTTCTTCCTTTATTCAACACTTGGTGCAATCTTGCGAGATTGAGGAACGAGGGTTCTTTTCATCTTACATTCTTCTCACATGAGCTTGTAGGACGCTTTGCTATTTCTGTGAAAAGCTTTAGCGGGGTGCTTTTGTTTTTCCAACTTTTTTGTGGTTAGAGGAGCAAAAACCTTGAAAGCACATCAATTTAGCATCAGAGCCAGGTTCCAGGTTCGAATTCTTGAATTGCCATCTTGTTCATCATGTCGCCAGACAAGAAAATAGCAAGTTGGGGATCCTCTTCAATCGATGAGAAACTTCAGATTGAAAAATTAAGAACTACAGCCCTTCGAGAGAACGAAGAATTAAAGTGCAATTAGATGGCTTTAAAGTGCAGCAAGATGGCTTGAAGAAATCGATGGGGAATCTGACCGAATTGGTTGAACATTTGGTGATTCAAAATCAGCCACCATACAACTACCAACACCACCAAGACACAACATACCAATGTTCAGGGCGGACGTACCTTGTCTCAAGCAGTGTCATCCGACACCACTTGGTCGGAAATATTTACTAAATAGTATATGAATATCTAACTGATATGCAAATATGAGACAAATAAAAAAATTGCCATTGCATTAACATAAAAGCTCCTAGGTCACTTGGTCGGGCGTTGCAGTTTTGTGATGGAGATCAGGAGTTCGATTCCTTGTAGCTGCGTGTGTTGTTAGTGTTAGAAAAAATTTTCCCCTATATATTGTATTTTAGAAATTCTTTTCCCTATATATTGTATGCTAAAAGGATAAAAATCGAGATATTGAACCCTCGACCATTAGTTAAGGGCAAAGTTACCACTATATCACTAATTGCCTATAATATTAAGGCCATAATAAATAATTTTAAAATGAATATGGAAAAAAACAGTATTTAGTATTAATTCTCATGAGAATGTAATATATTAAAAAAATAAAATTTGTCTAGTAGAATTGTAATAATATACTTAATTGTGTTTTATTTATATATCACAGATGGTATATTTAATTTTTTATATGATGTCATTGCAACAATTGATTTATTTGATCACATCTTTAAATGTCGACACCGCTTACACAAAATCCTGCGTACGCCCCTGCCAATATTACCGCAACATCTTTCACTTCGAGATTCACTAATTCAACCTTGTAGAGCATGACATATTGAGCAAGTGGAAGAAGCTATAGCTACCATGGCATGAGAATACCGAAGCGCCATGCTCAATATGATAAAAATTTAGATTCGGAATACTTAGATAATCAAGGTAGTAAAGAGTATAAGTCTGATGAAGTTTAACATCAACGTGATAGGAGGAGACCTCAAATAAGGCAACACAATAATAATCGAGAGAGGTATCAACGTGATGATATTAAGCTTGAAATTTTGAGTATGATCGCAAATCTCAAGGCAATGAATTCATTGGCTGGCTTATAACTATTGATCGTGTTTTTGATTATAAAGAATATTTTGATGAGATGCTTAGAGGTTACGCATCGCTATGGTGGGAAAACCTCAAAGGGAGCAAGAGTTTGAAGGAAAAACATGAATTTGCACTTGAGAGAATGAAATAAGAATTGCACAATCAGTTCTTACAAGAGACATAAGAAGAAGATTCTTGAAGTTTCATTCTTTTAGATAAGGAACTTTATCTGTGGACGAGTACACAAGAGAATTTGAATATCTTAAGGCTCAAGTGTGACATTAAAGAAAAATCTAGCCGGCCTAATTGTTCGATATTTGGCTAGATTAAATAAGCCTATTGCGAATGTGGAATGGACCTTTGGAGATGTTGTCAAACTAGCCAAGGTCGTAAAGACACAACATTGGGAAGCCAAAGCCACGTTTCCATCAACTATCATAAAAAAGTCGAACACTTTAACTAGGGGAGTGCTAGTTTGAGCTCTACAAAGCCGCAATCATCTACAACAAAACTAAGTATCCAAAAAATTGAAGGGAAGCCCATAACTTCAGAATCTATTTTTAAAAGATTTCACAAATGTGGAGGACTTGGTCATATACAAGCGCATTGTCCTAACAAAAAGGCATTCACCATCCTTTAAGGAGTAACTGATGAAAAAGATTATCATTAAGAGCAGCATGATGACAAATTGGAAAAAGTAGCTCAATATGGAGATGATGGAGAATACCTGATGATCCACGATTCTTCATTCAGATTCTAGCAAGGAGTAACCACAGTTGCGGCATAATATTTTCCATACACTGGTATGCTCATCATTCCCAAAATGATGGGCAAACCGAAGTTGTCACCCGGAGTTTAGTTGCTTTGCTTCGTGGATTAATAAAGAAGAATCTCAAAGAGCGGAAATCGTTACTTCCTAATGTTTAGTTTGCCTTCAACAACTCAACCAATCGCACTACGAGAAAGAGCCCGTTCGAAGTCGTCTATGGCAAGAACCCTCTTGGACCACTTGATATTTCCCCTCTTCTTGTTACTCATTCTTTTGGTACAGATGTCGTTGATCGAGTTAAGAACTCAAGAAACTACATGAGAAAGTCCGAGCACATATTGAGAAGCAAAATGCTAAGTATAAAGAAAAGGCTACACATAGGAACCATGTGGTGTTGAAGGAAGGCCACCTAGTTTTGGTTCATTTGACCAAAGAGAGATTTACAAACCGCAAGGTTCCAAAAATACAAAAGCAAGTTGATGGACCTTTTAAGGTGCTTCAAAAGATTGGTGATAATGTTTATTGCTTGGAGCTTCCCAATGACTTTGAAGTATCATCCATCTTCTATGTAACAGATCTTACTCCCTGATATACAGATGATTCGAGGGCGAGTTCTTTTCAACCAGGAGAGAATGATGAGCATACAAGCTCAAATCATGATGCTAGAGAAGCACAAGTGGAGACCATGTTTTCTACCGCAATGAAGGCTTATTTGGGCTCACGAAGATACCAATGGATTTGGAGAATTGGGCCACAAATTTAAAAAGCTTACACTAATTAGCCTTAATCTAATAAAGGCCCAAGAATCTCAAGAAATCTAAGAAGTCCAAAATCCATTCAAGATTAGAATTCTTTCCCTTTAAGGATTAGGATTTCTTATTTCTTATTTCATATTAATTTGATCTGTGTTTTAGTAGGATTATATTTGTAGTTCTAGTCAAACAAGAATTGTTAGCTGGTATCTCATTCATACTAAAATTCTTTTTTCTGTATTAGTTAGGATAAGTTTTTCTTAACCTTATTCTTATTCTAGTTTAATTAGGATTAGTTTTCCTTAACCTCATAAATTTTACTCATTGTAAGACCTATTTAAAGGGCTCAATATGCTGAAAATAGATATTGGTGATTAGTTTTTCTAAGCTCATGCTTTAAAAATGTGATTTATCTTTTATTTCATTTTTCTTCCTTTTTCAACACTAACGTGCAATCTTACGGGATTGACGAACAATGGTTCTTTTCATCTTACATTTTTTTCATGTGAATTTTGTGAGAAGGCACGGGAGAAAATATGATATATTGATATTGTGTGTCTAATGCAATACAAGATGGGCTAATTCATAGCTACTCTATACAAAGGGCATACTACACCTATTCCAATGTGGGACAACTACATATCTATATCTAACACTCCCCCTCAAGCCGGAGCATACAAATCATATGTACCGAGCTTGTTACATATATAACCAATGCGAGGACTGGTGAGAGACTTGGTGAAAATATCTGCAAGTTGATCATTCGACCTCACAAACTTCGTAGTAATATCTCCTGAAAGTATCTTCTCTCTTACGAAGTGACAATCAATCTCAATGTGTTTAGTTCTCTCATGAAACACCGGATTTGATGCAATATGAAGGGCAGCTTGATTATCGCGCACAAGTTCCATCTGACTGATTTCACCAAATTTCAACTCCTTGAGTAATTGTTTGGTCCAGACTAGTTCACATGTTGCCATAGCCATTGCTCGATATTCTGCTTCTGCACTAGACCGAGCAACTACATTCTGTTTCTTGCTTTTCCAGGACACCAAATTTCCTCCTACTAAAAAACAATATCCAGACGTAGAACGTATATCAGAAGGTGATCCTGCCCAATCAGCATCTAAGTACCCAACGATCTGCTCATGACCTCGATCCTCAAACAGTAATCCTTTGCCTGGAGCCAATTTTATATACTGAATAATGCGGACGACTGCATCCCAATGAATATCACAGGGAGAATTCATAAACTGACTTACAACACTCACAGTATAAGAAATGTCGGGTCTAGTCACTGTAAGATAATTTAATTTACTAACCAACCGCATATAGCTTGCAGGATCGCTAAGCGGCTCCCCCTGTCATGGCAGAAGTTTAGAATTCGGATCAATCAGAGTGTCAACAGGTCTGCAACCTATCATCCCTGTCTCCTCAAGAATGTCTAAAGCATATTTCCTTTGAGAAATAACAATACCTGAGCTAGATTGAGCAATTTCAATACCTAGAAAGTATTTCAATCTGCCTAGATCCTTAGTTTGAAAATGCTGGAAGAGATGCTTCTTCAGATTAGTGATATCATCCTGATCATTGCTAGTAATAACAATATCATCAACATAGACTTGAAGCAGAGTGTCGATAAAACACAGGGTGATCAGCTTCACTACGAGTCATGCCAAACTCCTGGATAACCGTGCTGAACTTACCAAACCAGGCTCGAGGAGACTGCTTAAGACCATAAAGTGACCGACGCAAGCGACATACAAGGCCACGAGACTCCCCCTGAGCAACAAAACCAGGTGGTTGCTCCATATAAACCTCATCCTCAAGATCACCGTGAAGAAAGGCATTCTTAATGTCCAGCTGATAAAGGGGCCAATGACGAACCGCAGCCATGGATAGAAAAAGGCGGACTGATGCCACTTTAGCCACAGGAGAGAAGGTATCACTGTAATTGAGCCCAAATATCTGAGTATATCCTTTGGCAACAAGACGAGCCTTAAGTCGATCAATCTAGCCATCGGGACCAACTTTGACCGCATAAACCCAATGACAACCAACAGTAGATTTACCTGAAGGAAGAGGAACAAGCTCCCAAGTAGCACTTGTATGTAAAGCAGACATCTCGTCACTCATAGCCTGTCGCCATCCTGGATGAGACAACACTTCACCTGTAGACTTAGGGATGGAAACCGAGGACAAAGAAGATATAAAAACATAATGGGGAGATGACAGACGATGATAACTCAAACCAACATAATGAGGATTAGGGTTAAGTGTGGTCCGTATACCTTTTCGAAGTGCAATCGGTGTACTAGGAGCAGGGTTCACAGTAGGAGCAGGGTTAGGTGCAAGATGAGAACCAGTTGGGCCTGATGTAGGGCACAGACGACGATGATAAGTCAAGAGTGGTGTTCCTGTGACTGGGGAACTAGGAGGAACAACACTAGACTCCTCAATGGTTAGTATAGGTGAAACCTCTATGTTCGAAGGTGGAGGAGGAGCTATAGGAAACTCCTCAAAGGTAGGTATAGGTAAGACCTCAGATATATCATGGTGGTTAGCAGAAGAAAAGAAAGGTTTAGACTCAGAAAATGTGACGTCAGCTGACATAAGGTACCTACGAAGATTAGGTGAATAACAACGATATCCCTTCTGAACACAAGAATAGCCAAGGAAGACACACTTGAGAGCACGAGGAGCTAATTTATCTTTCCCAGGGGCTAACTTATGAACAAAACATGTGCTCCCAAAAACACGAGGTGGAAGAGGGTATAAGGCTGACTGGGGAAACAATACTGAATGCGGAATCTGATCCTTGATGGGAGATGAAGGCATCATACTAATCAAATAGCAAGTTGTGAGAACTGCATCGCCCCAAAAACGCAACGGAACACGAGATTCAATTAGAAGTGTGTGAGCAGTCTCAATAAGGTGCCTATTCTTTCTCTCTGCAACCCCATTTTGCTGAGGGGTATAAGGACAAGATGTCTGATGAATAATTCCATGAGAAGTCATAAACTGCTGAAACTGAGAAGATACATATTCTAAGGCATTATCACTGCGAAAAATGCGAATAGAGACACCAAATTGATTTTTTATTTCAGCAAAAAAACTCTGGAATATAGAGAATGACTCAGAACGATCTCTCATTAAGAAAAGTCAAGTACATCTTGAGTAATCATCAATGAAACTAACAAAATAATGAAATCGCAAGGTTGAACTGAGTCTACTAGGACCCCATATATCATAATGAACCAAGGAGAAAGCAGACTCTGCATGACTCTCAACACTACGCGGAAAGGAAGCTCGGGTATGTCTCCCAAGCTGACACGACTCACAATCTAATGTAGACAAACTGGATAAACTAGGCACCATCTTTTGAAGTTTGGATAAACTTGGATGTCCTAAACAACAGTGGATTAGGTCCGGAGGATCGGTAACTAGACATGTTGTGGAAGGACCGAGTGAATTAAGGTAGTAAAGGCCTTCTGATTCACGTCCTGTATCAATTGTCTGTCTCGTACTGCGATCCTGCATAATAAAAGAATCATCAGTAAAATATATACCACAATGGAGGGCACGAGTCAAACGACTAATAGATGCAAGACTAAAAGGACAACCAGGGACATAAAGAACGAAATTTAGGGTGATAAAAGACAATGGGTTAGCTTGTCCAACTCCTTGTGCCTTATTTGATATCCATTGGCTAAAGTAAAAGTGGGAAGAGACTGTGAATATACAGTATTCGACAAAAGTGATTTATTACCAGAGATGAGATTAGAAGCGCCTGAGTCCATGACCCATGGTCCAAGAGTACTAGACTGGGAAACACAAGCAAAAGAATTACCAGCAACAGGAGTATCAGTCTGGGCAACTGAGGCTACTTGTGGAAATGTCTGCTTACTTGCTCGATACTGAAGGAGCTCATTATATTCTTCTTTGGATACAGAAAAACCTTGGTTACCTGTAGTCTCGGTCTGAGCAACGTAAGCATTTTTGGGTGGACGACCATGTAAGGAATAACACATTTCACGAGTGTGTCCAAGTTTGTGACAATAAGAACACTTGGGTCTAGATCTCCCAAAACGACCTCGTCCTCCTTTGTTCTCCATAGTTTGAGACGCCCGAACATCCACTGTCTGCGATGCGAGAACAGAGGAATCAAGTATATGTGATGAGATCACTGGGTGACTTGGTGTTGCAGTAAGGTGGAGTAATCGAGAGAATAATTCATCAACTGTGGGAACAGTCAGACTAGCCAAAATCTTGTCTCGCACTGAATCAAGATCATTAGGAAGTCCAGCGAGTGTAAGAACTAGAAACATCTTTTGTTGTTGCTCTTGTTGTTTTGCCACACTAGCAGAAACTGGCATTAATGTCTCAAATTCCTCCGTGATTGCTTGTACTTGACCCAAGTAAGTAGACATATCTAATTCTTGCTTCTTTAAGTTTGTCATCCGTGATATCACATCATAGAAGCGAGATATGTCATTAGTGTATAAGGTACGAGCCTTTGCCCAAACCAAATAACATGTCTGGAATGGACGAAACAAAGGCATCAACTTGGAATCAATAGAACGCCACAAGATGCTACATAATTGAGCATCAATCTTTGCCCAAAGCGCTATCGCCTTTTCATCTCCTTCGCTAGACTATTTAATTAGATGATCTTGAACACCTTGACCTTTACACCACAACTCGATAGATGAAGCCCAAGCTAAGAAGTTTGAACCTCCCATTAAAGGTTTCGAAGTAATCATAAAACTAGAGCTTCCAGAACTCATGTTTTTAGACCCAAAAGCATCAATTCCCAAAGACATCGTTGCAAATTATTACCAAATTAGAGAAATAATCAAATGTAATCCCCTGAAACAGAGTAAGGAACAGTGAAACAGAATAAGGAAATACTGTAGCTGTCGGAATATTACTGTAGCAGTCGGAATAGTACTGTAGCTACCGGGAAAATTCAAAGTGGTCGGAATGAAATAAAAACAGTAGGGGTAGGATCGGAATTACCAGACGACCCAACTGTTCTGAAGAAACGTTTTCAAAAAATGGCCGGAAGTCCACTTTTGAAATCACTATTCACGCCGGAAAAATATAAAAGTTGTCGGAATTTGGTGTAACTTGGATAGGTAGGCTCGGAATTGCAAGGGGAACAATTTGTCCTGAAGAGTCGTCGCCAAAAAATGGCCGAAAGGTGGCCCACGTGACGTCGGAACTTCGCTAGAAAATTTTCTTCCGGTGGCGAGTGGCGGCCCATGGAGGGTATTCTGACGGAGATTTTTTTATGGGTTGGTCGCCGGAGCCCGATCTACTTCATGGTGGTGTTGGTTTTTGCACAACACTGACGAAAAGTGGCTTTTTTTACTTGCGGCAGACCTGCCGGAAAAAGGCTTCCGGTCAACTGATTTTCCTTTCCAGAGTCGCTGGAATTTATGCACAGCGATAAATCTCTCACGATTGCTCTGATACCATGTGAGAAGGCACGGGAGAAAATATGATATATTGATATTGTGTGTCTAATGCAATACAAGATGGGCTAATTTATAGCTACTCTATACAAATGGCATACTACACCTATTCCAATGTGGGACAACTACATATCTATATCTAACAAATTTGAACAACGATTTCGCCAGTTTTGTGAAAAACATTAGCGGGGTGCTTTATTTTTGTCTCTTCTGTGTGCTTGAGAGGAGCAAAACCATGCAAGTACACCAAGGAGTATTAAATATTAATTCCCCACAAAGAATTTAATTAGACCAGCATAACTATTAATTCTCCACAAAGAATTTAATTAGACCAGCATTAACTTAATAGCTTCTATTAATTGTTGAAATGTATACTTATATATGTCGCAATATACATTTCTTGATTGTATCTTAACACACGTACATATACATCTCTTGATTGTACCTTAACACTCGTACATACACATTTCTTGACTGTATCTTAATACCCATACCCATAGTCCTATACCCATGAATCCTAAGATTAAAAAATACTACTCCCTCTGTTCCAGTTTATGTGAACCTATTTCCTTTTTGGTTCGTTCCAAAAAGAATGACCCCCTTCTAAAGTTGGAAAAAATTTAGCTTAAACTTTCAACTCTACCCTTAATGAGAAACATTTATAATCACACAAATTCTCTGAACCACTTTTTGACTTGTTTAGGACCACAAATTCTAAAAGTCCTTATTTTTTCTTAAACTCCGTGCCCAGTCAAACAGGTTCACATAAATTGGAACGAAGGGAGCAATACTATATTTATATCAATTCCTAATTACATAATAGTCATTTTTTTATTTAACTTAGTTAATAATAATGGATTTAAATCACATTGTTAATTGAAAAATAAGTTATTTTCCGACAATCTAAAATAATTAATTGTCATATATATTATTCTAATATATACTAATATATTGTTCCCATAACTCGTATCCGTACTCTGACCCATACCCCTAAATCCTAACATTGATGAGATAATGAATCCAACCTCCGGATCCGCATCCATATTGAATACCCCCACCCGTATCCGAGCAATAAAGCTTTCAGGCAGCACATCTTAAAATGTAATTATATGATCTGCTAACTATAGAAAATAAACATCAACTTTTTTCTATGACGGTGTATCAAGACCAGTTTGCATGATCTTTGACTAATCAAACAGGCAGTCTGTTACAACCCACAAGCACGTGTCAGGTAAGAGAATTGGTATTAATCACCAACGAAGAAACTCATAGAGCACACCTTCATAAATGACCAAAAGAACTGTCATGTAAGCAATAATTTTGATTAAGATGAGTTAATATGCTTCAAGAAAGTCTACCTTCTGTCTGTGGATCAGCGATAAATTTCTCTAAGCAATCGACAAAATTTGTACCATTAAAAGGGTCACCACCAATCCCTACACAAGTTGACTGCCCAAGGCCAACAGCAGTTGTCTGAAAAACCTAAATATGGCAACAGAGAGAAATAACTAAACCATTTTCTCATACCAAATAATCACAACCCATAACAAGTAAAAATAATTTGTACAATAAGTTTTCATTCAGATTCAGATAGCTAGTCCAGGATCTTGCTTTTCGAGAGAAAGATACCCAACAAAGATCAAATGCAACAAATAGATTGTTAATGATTGGAGATAATTCTAGTTAGATCAAGCTTTAAGACACTCAAATTTATTGAATTTTAGGCCCGTAGCAAGTCTGGTCGCTGGTGTGTTGTTCGTTTTAGCGATAGGCTCCAAGTGTGATTCTGATTCTAAATTCGGTTTTCTGTTCTGGACATAGGATAATAAAAATTATCTCTGGGTAGTCAATAAATTATCACAGGAATAAATTACCAAGACAATTCTAAGGAAGAAATTTGGTTTTATTTTGCATCCTAACTCAATCAACCACTTGAACACTTGAGTCTTGAACAGGTAAATGCACACATGCAGCAATAAGGTCAATTCAACTTCTATCCATTTGCATCCATTCTTTAGAAAGAAGGCCCTTTAGATTTCATCTGTGATGGAAAATACTATTGCAGTGCATAAATTGAACCCTTCCAACTTCCAAGGGTTACACTTGACAAGGCAAAAACATTCATAATTATCCACATTGAGTTGATACTAATAAAATTGATCTTGACTTCATAAAGCAAGCGAAGAAGAAATTAGCACTTTCTGATACTGAAACAACAATGAGATATAATTAATGAACAGAAGAATCAGTAAATTTTTGCACGATTTGTGAGGATTGATGTGTGCTTCTAAGGCAGCGGAAGATTCAGTAATACAAATGAGGAAGCAGTATGCACAAGACAAGTGTAACAATTTGCTTGAATTGGCTTATCAAAAAGAAAAGGTTAAGTCATTTTGTCGCACATATTGCTTCCTCCTTAGCGTAATATGACCTAAGTGTTATCCAAGTAGAGAATGCAAATCATCTGAGTCAAATTGGTTAAGGGGAAGGGTGCTCCAGAAAGATAGAATACTCATTATCTGAACAATACCACATTTGCGATTCCTCGTGCCAAGAAGTAATACAAAGATGTTCAGTTTTTTGGAGTAAAACTTGGAGATAACAAGGACAAGCTAGATCACAGTTTGAACCCATTGAAGTAGGAAATACAGGAGTAGGACAGAAACCCACACAGTACAGGGATTAAGTGGTGGAAACTATTAGTATCTATGAGCAGATAAGGACAAGGAAATAAATGCGACTTTGATCCACAAGGGTGGTTAATTTTAGTCAAAGGGTGTTATGTAACATTTAAGCAGCCAATAGTGCTTTTAAGGTTGTCTAGTTTTGTCCATTGAGTTTGAAAATTACATAAGGATGGGCAGTTGGTTATAATTTGATTCTACCAACCTTCTTCGGGTGTTCTACTTATAAATTTATTTAATTATCAAAAAGACATTGTGCACAAGTCGCCCTTCAATGCTCTTTTTTGAAATTATGTACTTATCATAAGAAAAAAGATAATCATTGATAGCTAATAAAGCTTGTAGAGGTAAAACAAATCTGAAAATTGGACTTCTTCCTTCAAGGCATGTTCTGGCTTTAGTTCCGATCAAAGAGAAAAACTCCTGTCCGGCTTTAATTCAGAAATCACAACTCTGGAACTTTTTAACCAATACAGCAGTCACACGCTCCCCTAATGCCTTCTCATTATGAAAATATATGAACGAAAAATATCCAATGTAAAGCATACTATTTGGGTTCCCGATAGTTCATAATTCAGCAACCTAAAATTGACTGCATCCACGAGTTACAGTGACAATAATGAAATCACTTCAAGATTTTTAGATGTTCTAGAGAACAACCAATACACCACAACCCCTCCCTGCCACAGTTATAGTCTTATAGATACATAAAAGGAACAAAGAAAAAGAATGTAAATCTCCATACTTTTTCCCTCCAAGGTGTACACTAGCTTTCTTCACACTTGCCAATCAGACTTCAATATACCAGAATAAACTAAGCTGAGCCGGCCACCAAAATATCTTCACAAACAGTAAAGAAATACTAATAGGAGCAAAAGATACTAGTTAAGTTCGCTGAACTTCGCAAGAAAACCTGCTATATTTCATTAACCCCCTTTTTAGCACAAAACGTGTTGCTACACCAAAAGCCAATGCTCAAAGATTTATTATTTTTTCCTGCAACAGTCTGTGCACTTGTTCTTTATGCGTTTTCACAATCATAAAGGGATGGTAAAACATGGAAGTACAAGCAGGAAATTTCTCTATTTTTGTTCCTTGTAACAGTCAGTGCACCAATCTTCTGACCATTTTCACAATTGTAAAGGGATAGTAACAAACAGAACAACTAGTAGGTATATTCTTAGTGCAATAGAAACAGGCAGACTTAAGAATATGAATTCTGTACGAGATCTTTCAAATATCCAAAAATCTTCAGCCCGTAGTTAGACTAGAGAGGTGGGAACAATATGTGCAATTTAACCTGTCAGCAAACATTCCTAGAGAGAGAATAAATCTTACTGCTTCGTATGTCAATGTACCAGATCGAGAAACAATTCCAATACGTCCAGGTTTGTGAATGTATCCAGGCATAATACCAATTTTGCACTCTCCTGGTTTGATAATACCTGGGCAATTTGGACCAATCAGCCGAGTTTTCGATTGCTTCTTAAGAGCAGCTTTTACACGGACCTGTAGATTCATACAGAAAATCAAACAATAGAAGCAAGCTACTGCAACATTAAATGTGTAATGCTTTTCTTTAGTTCCAAGGTTGAAAAGCAATTGCATGAGCTTATATAAAAATAAATACCCATGAAACCCAATTGAACTTTTATTTCACCCAACCCAATTATAGGATTATGGCATGTAACCACGACAATCTGTCAAATTATATTTCCGTAATTTCTTATTGGATCAAACAGCTTGAATCTAGAGGTTCAACTTTCAGTTTTCAAGCTTGCATCAGCGCCAGTAATGCAATTGAAGCCTTTTTACATCCATATACCTCCCAAAAGTATACAACAACCCAGTAAAATCTCACTAGTGGGATCTGGGGAGGGTGGTGTGTATGCAGACCCTACCCCTACCCTGAAGGAGTAGAGAGGTTGTTTCCGAAAGACCCTCGGCTCAAGAAAACAAAAAAAGACAAAAGGAGACAATATTAGTATCACCACAGAAATCATAGGAACTTCCCAAAAGTATATAGTATTAAAACCTAAAAGATAATGTGACATAGTAAAGACATATTTTCCATCCACTTAAACGATAGCCATAACATAAATCAGACACCACAACAAGTTTCTGTATGTCGGCTATAATCCATGTAAACGCATCCAGTTTTCAAGCGAAAAGGTGATTGCTCCATGGAAAATACCCAAAAGCAGATAATACTGAATAATACTCTTTGTCCTAATTTATGTGATACTCTATCTTTTTTAGACAGTCCCAAAAAGAAAAAGAATGGCATCTTTCTATATTTAGTAATAATTGAACTTTAAACTTCTCATTTCACCCTTAATGTGATGATTTATAGCCGCAAAAATTTCTACGGATTGTTCCAGACACAAATTTCAAAATTCTTTCTTTCATTCTTAAACTCCATGCCCAGTCAAACACCATTATACAAAATGGTATGGACTGAGTACCTAGTATGATGTAAAAGATCAAAAGAAACAGCAGATAACAGAATCCCTGGAGGATCTAACAGTTGAAACATTCAGTTATCAAGCTATTCTTCTTTGAAACTCATCTACTCATACATCAATCCCAAAAATATTAAACAAGTTGCCTTTAAGACAAATTAGTCCTTTAAACCTCACTTGTTCTTACACGACTATGTACACAAGACTTTTACCAGAATAAAAGGACTCCTCGCAAACATCAACATTAATATAAATGTAACAAAAGCTAAACCTTAATCCCAACCAGGTGGAATTGCTTATACAAATCCTTTCCTTTCATTATGCGCTATTCTTAGCTAAACCAGTATTGATTTTGGGAGGTGGTAGATCTTTTGAGGCAACTTCCCTCTACCTCTATGTGATTTAAGGTCTACTTATCTCCTTTTCTCACCTTCAATAATCATAGAGTTCCCACCTAGAACCAATGCATATGGAGGTTTACAAAGGACATGGATCAAACTATCTCAAGTGATTGCTCAATGTATGCTCTAAGTGTGCTATTCCAACCTCTGCTAAATGAGAACAGTTCGTGTCTTGTCCAATCTTATATGACTGTACATCCATCTTATATTCACATATATGACATCAACCTTGTGGATATGTTACGCCATATAAGTCTTACATTCACTTACGTATAATATTGCTAGTCTCACAACCAATCTATAGAACTCTGTTTTTCATATTATTAGGTATCTTCTTATCACATATGACTCCCGTAACTCCTCCAGTTGCATCCATCCTATTTTAAATTGTATATGCTATGTCTGCATCAATCATGTTATGCTCCTACAAAACTAAGCCCAGGCACCTAATTTGATTGCATTTAGACACCATAGTTCTATCTAAAATCTCAATCCACCTTTACTCTAGTCTACTTTACTAATAGAGACTATAATCAAAGTGCATATATTATGTTTTACTTCTACTTATCATAAAATATTTATATTCTTAGAGTGATGCTCCATAATTCCAACTTCCAATTGACTCCCTCTCTGGTTTCATCAAAACCTCATATACTCATCCACGGCCAAAAAATCGCTTGAACTTACTAAAGAAATAAATTCCACAGCAGAAGTAATTGAGAGGTTTGGCATTAGCAGATAATAAAAGAATGTCATACATTATCCATTAGCCAATATATTTTGTCAACTTAGGAGAGACTCAGCTCTATCACCTTTCTCCTTTCGTTTTCTCTAGCAGGAGAAGAACTGCCAACTTTACCAAACAAATTATATGAGCAAAATCAGCTATTCAAGATTTTTAGCCAGAAGGGGATTGAATGAAATGACTTGTTTATCTTATTGATACAACATTCCATTTTCTCAGTGCAAAAGAAACCAAAAGGTTTTATATTTTCAGCCTTGATCACAATCTTAGTTTAAGCTGACATTTCATTTCTGGTCTTTCCGTCTCATTTATGGGAAAAGAGAATTTATTCCAGCTCACCTGTCTTGCGGAGCTTCTACGCTATATGCCATGAACCACACTTCCCAGGAATAAGACCTATTTTAGGCTTGCATCTTCTGAAAAGGCTGCTTTTTGCTAGCATTTCATTCCTTATCTCTCATATTAATAAATCATGCCAGCTAACTGTTGTGGTTTTATACTTTTTCTTCAGGGAAAGTCATCATATCAACCATGGCACGCACTATAACTCTATCCCATACCAAGCAGGTCTTAAGTTGATCAACTCTAGTATAGGTGATATCGAAGGAGTATTCCCTCCACTTAAAATCGATTGTCTGGGGATATCTTATTAAAATATGACATCTGTAATGCCAAAGCACACATTTACATATACCACTTTGCTTCTTAAACTTCACATTACCTAATATAAAGGTTCACTTGAAATCAGCTTTTTCCTAGACTCTTCTCATACCAAAATTGCAGATATACTCTAAATATTTTAGATAGGAAAGACATTTCGGTGTTACTGCTGCTGCTTATTTCCTTGCATTTCATTCCTTATCTCTCATATTAATAAATCATACCAGCTAAATGTTGTGGTTTTATACTTTTTTCTTCCGGAAAAGTCATTTCATATCAACCACCGCATGCACTATAACTCTGTCCATACCAAGTAGGATTTAAGTTGATCAACTCTAGTATAGGATATCGAATGAGTATTCCCTCCACATAAATTCGATTGTTTCAGGATATCTTATTAAAATATGACATCTATAATGCCAGAGCAGACATTTACAAATTATACCACTTTGCTTCTTAAACTTCATATTACCTAAAATGAAGGTTCACCTGAAACCAACTTTTTCCTAGACTCTTCTCATACAAAAAATGCAGATATACTCTAAATATTTTAGATAGGAAAGACATTTGGGTGTTACTGCTGCTGCTCATTTCCTCACAATTTCGAAAGTAGGATTGAGGGTGCTGCTAACCCAACGTCCTAATCTCTTGACCATGATCTTTTACTTTTTCCTTCTCTTGTTTTTTTTGGGGGGGTTGGGGGGGTTAAGGGTTCAGACATAAATCATGTTTCTAATAACAATTTTTCATCTAGCAAATCCTCTGTAAGAAATATATCACAAAGTGATCATCCACCCACAAGGGAAGAATAGGGGTGAGAGACCCGTATCCATGTCACAACCTTGTAAACTATTTCATCAGTTTTGACGGCTAAACTTCTACAAGTAAAGAAATATACAGATGCAATCCTCTAGATCATAATGCAAAAAAGCGGAACGATTTTTCCCTACGACTGCTCCCATCTTTCCACCCTGTTAATAACTGAAATTGAACCCTGAGTCAAAAAATATAAAAGCAAGATCAACGGGAAACATCCATAAAAATATAGTGCAAAAAGAAGTCAATGATTCAAGCTCATGAAGATTCCAAAAGCATAAAATGGGAATCTCAAACTAACTATAGCAGTTGTTTTTGTTGACAGATATCATATTACTTTCAAACAATTACAAAAACGAAACAGCAAAAAGTGGAGAACATCTCAAGAAACTTTTTTCATCAAGGGGCACCGTGCTCATCGGGGGCTAGAAATGTCTAGCGCATGGCCAGCCACGGGTCTCTGGGCACTTGACTCGAAAATGGCTACCTGGGAAAGAGCAACATACTTGTGGTAGAGTGAAAGCTACCCAGTGTGGAGCCGTCGAGGACAACTGCGGAACATGGTGGTTTGTTATGGTCCATTGCAAGGTATGGGACTTGAGTCCCACATCGGTATTATAGTTTGAGGTTTATATAGCCTTCTGCTATCCCACCTCAATAGACATGTCTTTGTTAGGATCATAAGTTTCAAGGACGGCAATGTAAAACATCTCTAATGATAAACTAGCACTAGATGTCCTAAAATCTAGTGCAAGCGTAGACTAGAATGCATTCACTAGAACAACATCCACCAACATTTTTCCGACATAAGAGAACGAGTTAGATGGCTCAAATTTTTGCACAAAATCGGGGTAGGCCTTAGGGAAAAAAAGACAGTTTAGTGCACAAGGCATCCCCATTCATGCTAGAGTTCGGGAAGTGCCGCACCCCAAGGGGGTTGACGTAGACAGTCTACCCTAATGCAAGCATTAGTGGTTGTTTCCACGGCTCGAACCCGTGATCTATAGCCCTGTCATAGAACAAGTAAAAAGAAAAAAAGCTAAAGAAAGAAATTCTGGGTTTCCAATAACATCATTAGTTATTATATGCGTTGTTTTTCCTCTTTTTGGGTGGGGGAACAAGAGAGTATTTACTAGATAGGACTTCTATCTTACCATATCATGCTGAGGAATCCCCTCCGTTATGCAGACTACTAAGTCCAACTCAGCTTCCATGGCCTCCATAATAGCTGCTGCAGCAAATGGTGGAGGGACATAAACCACTGAAGCATTAGCCTTTGTCTCTGCTTTTGCCTCTTCAACAGTATTAAAGACAGGAAGCCCCAAATGTTCTGTTCCACCCTTCTTGGGGGTCACTCCACCAACCTATTAAGGCGCGCAAAGCATACATGAGGAGTAGAATTAGAAAATCGTATTTCTAGCCTCAAAGCTTTTTATTTTCCTTGAAAATAAGAGCATTCAATCTCAACATTAAGAACAAAACTTTTGAATCAGCTACTGAAAAATTGCATCCTAATCTATTAAAGAATCAAATTGTCGTTCATACAAAATCATTTCATTTTTAACTGCTTCTGTTTTTAATAGATACTCGGTACATAAAATTTAATTTTCTTCATGCACTAGATATCAATAAATAAGAGACCAAAATATAGTATTGTCAAGATTTGAGGAGACCAAATGTTATCGTGAGAGCACAAGTTTCCCATGAAAGATGGTTTAACAGAAATGTTATTCAAAGATGCAAAACATGGAATGCTCTACCTTGAGGGACAAATAGGAAGCAACTACTCGATTGATTATTTTTACCCTTTATTAGAGCACTTGTAACTTACTCTCTTTATAGACCATCAACTAAGCTTTCCTGTATTGTACTAAATCAAAAAAGGTCCAGCCACCCCTTGAATTCAATCATTTTAAACTCTAAGAACTTCCCTGATATAATAGGGAACTATCTTATATAACCACTTCAGTTAGGGTAAGCTCACGAACTAACTGCTCATTTAAGAACATTTACTTTCCCTGTATGCTCCCTTAAAATGCCCCACGACAGCACCACAATGGATAATAATTAACCGCCCTTCTAATTGGTTGATTATAATTACAGTTCTTAAAATTTATTCAGTTCAAGAGTTACTAATACGGGTGGGAGGTAGCAAATACCCGATGGAATAGATGAGGTGCCCACAAGTTAGCCCCAACCCCACGGTCATCAGAAAGAACAGTTACACAAATTTAAATTCTTTGCAAAACTAAAAGCAAGCGATGCATCCCTATAAATCCTCTAATGATTCAACTAAATTCGATTCGGGATCCACAAGACCGTAGCCACATCACAGATATTCAAAGCAGGAAAATAACATTTTGCATCCCAACCATAGATCACATCCCAACATTTGTAATGTGAGATAGGAAAAAATGTGAAGGTGAAAGATGGTATACCATTTTAGTACCATACTCAATGGCTTGTTCGGTGTGGAAAGTACCGTTTTTACCAGTGATGCCTTGGCAGATAACGCGGGTGTTCTTATCGACGAAAACAGCGGGCGGCGGCGGTGGAGATCCAAAGTAGCGGTACTGATGCCACAATGGAGAAGATGGTGAAGCAGAGATCGTGGGACTATTAGGGCTAAGCTTTGAACTCAACTTAGAGACCAGTCTTGTGGCTTGGCGAGCCATGGATGCTGATGCTCTTCCTCCTCTTTTTCTCTGTAATAAAAAAACCAGAGCGAGGGCCTACTTTTGGTGGCGTGGTGTTTAGGTTTTGTGTAAAAAGCAGTCAAAAACAGAGCAGCAAAGCGAAGTGTCTTTTTCTCTCAGTGGGGAAAAGGCCGAAGTGGGCGTGCCAAAATGGAAGCAACTTCAGAGCGAAAGTCGTGGGTGTGACCCATGAGTCGGGTCATACGTTCGGGTCAATAAGCTTTCCGGGGTTCAAAAAATGAGTGTTTTTTTTTTTTTTTTTGCCTTAGTTTGATTTTCCATATGTTTTGTAATATATATATATATATATTGTTATAAATATATTATATTATGGATGTTTATTTAGTACTCCGTTGTAAATAAGCTTCTTATCCATATGGGACTCCACCGTAAATATGTTTATCTATTTAGTACTCTATTGTAAATAAGTTTCCTGAAGAAGCTTATCACTTCGGTACCCGGTTATGGATAAATATTACCCCGGTAGAAGATTATCCATACCAGGTATAATAAGCTTATCCTTTCAGTATCCAGTTATGAATAAACATTATCACCGGTAGAAAATTATCCATATTGGGTATAATAAGCTTATCCTTTCAGTACTCCGTTATGGATAAACATTGCTCTCAGTAGAAGATTATCCATATCTGGTATAGTAGCAGCTTACACAGCAGCTTCATTTCTTTTATAAATAGAAGAGATTTCAGTTTATTATGTACATCAGTTTGAATTCGAATAATATAACAGTTTCTCTCTATACTTGTCTTTACTTTACAGTCTTTATTTTATAACACGTTATTAGCACGAGACTCTGACATCTCGAGCAAATACTTTGAAAGTATTAGAGGTAAGAACTTTCTTTTCCTAAATAATGTCAAATTTGTAGCCCTGGATATATCGGGCAAAAGCTACATGTCTTGGGTGCTTGATGCTGAAATTCATCTTGATGCGATGGGTCTGGCAGACACCATCAAGGATAAAAATCAGGCATCAAACCAAGACCGTGCCAAAGCAATGATATTCCTACGCCATCACCTTGATGAGGGCCTGAAAATGGAATATCTCACTATTAAAGATCCAGTCATACTGTGGAATAATTTGAAAGATAGATATGACCACCTGAAGATGGTCGTTCTTCCACAGGCACGTTATGATTGGACTCATCTAAGGCTACAAGATTTTAAATCTATCAGTGAGTATAATTCTGCTATGTTCAGAATTATTTCCCAATTAAAATTATGTGGTGATAATATTACTGATCATGATATGTTGGAGAAAACTTTCACCACTTTTCATGCCTCGAATATGCTCCTGCAGCAGCAATATCGAGAGATGGGATTTAAAAAGTATTCTGAACTTATCTCACATCTTCTTATAGCAGAGCAACATAATGGGCTATTAATGAAAAATCATGAAAGCCGACCTATTGGTTCTTGTCCATTCCCTGAAGTGAATGAGACGAACTTCCACCAAGCTAAACGTGGAAGAGGTCGTGGCCCCAGTCGTGGTCATGGCCGTGGTCGGGGAAGAAACCCCAATCATGGTAATAATAATGCACCAAAGAAGCCTCCTCACCACCAGCAGTGGAAAAGGAAGGAACAAAAGCATGAAGCGGTGCAAGCGCCAAATGCAGAAAATGCATGCTATAGATGTGGAGGAAAAGGGCACTGGTCACGTACCTGTCGTACGCCAAAGCACCTGGTTGAGCTTTATCAAGCCTCCCTGAAGAAGACAGAGAAAAATGCTGAAGCAAATTTTATTTCTGAAGATAATTTAGACTTCATGCATTTGGATGTAGCTGATTACTTTGCACTCCCAGAAGGAGAAACAAGTCATGTAATCGGTAGTGAATCTGTAGAAATGTAAATATTTTAATTTTTGTTGTTTGTAATAGATAGTATGGTTATGTAATTGTTGTACATAAATAAAAGTTATGCTTTGATAATGATGTTTACTATAATATATTTTATTTATGTTATTTTGAAGAATATGGATAACCCTCAAATTATGTTTGGATCAAAGACAAATCATGAAGATATTTGTGTTATTGATAGTGGAACAACTCATGCCATATTCAACGATCAGAAATACTTTTCTTATTTGCATTATCTTTTAGGGCTGACGAGATCAATATAAATGGTAGACCTGGATCATGGACAACCAGCAATAAAATATGACGGCATGAACATACATAGCAGGGGATGACCAGACAATCAAGAAACTACATATAAGGTATGAGCTACCACGCTACCATGAAAGACTATACAACAAAAACCAGCCGACAAGGCATACCAAACTATACATGAGTCGACACTTGTCTATGAGCCTCTAAATGAACATAAGTGCTGCAACATAGCCGGAACAGGGCCCCGACATACCCATAATGTCTATAACAAAAATGCATACCAAGACCAAGGCAAGTCCGGAGAAGGGATCTCGCCAATCACCGCTGAACTGGACAGCCTACTGTGGTGGGAGAGCTGCACCTGCCTATCTATTAGGGCCTGCAGCACGACATGCAGTGTCCACAAACAAAAGGACGTCAGTACGAATAAAGTACTGAGTATGTAAGGTAGGGAACCATAAATATGAACAGTAATGTAAGCAGGGATAGAGAATATACAACCTGGAACATCTGAGTACCTTTGAGGGCTACTGACATGAAATGCATGATACATATGTATGTATACATAAACTTTTAAAAATACGCCTCTGTGGGCATCATCATCATCATATCGTACCCAGCCATAATAGGCTTGGTAAAAATGTACCCGACCGTCATAAGGCTCGGTAGAATCGTACCCGGCCACGTGGAGCTCGGTAAAACCCAACTGATCAGTGGTTGCACAATATGTGTCGTACTCGACCGACTATAGCGCGGCTCGATAGAGTAAAATAGATACATATATATAATGCATGCTCGACTCATGGAATCACATTCTAAACCTTTCGGAGTGACGTAAGGTCGGTATCCTCTATACACGTTATTAGGACCAACTCTTCATTATGAACCCTTATAAGAATCAGGAAGTACCAACAACATTGATAACATAAGAATAAGAGAAGCAACATTAACATCAATCGTTCCATAAGAGGGAAAGCAATGTAAGTACTGCTAGCTTCTAAGAGTAGAGTATCTTTGGAAGCTCGTTCATTACATTATGTACAATCGGAGTCGTGCAAAAGAAGAAAAGGGATAGCCTCACATACCTTGTATATACTGCCCCAATCACAAGCTATGCAATTGTCACAACTCCTTAGTCTACAATAAGAGAAACGATACTATCGTTATCATTTAAGCGTCATAACTATTATGTATCGACCACAACCTATTTTATGTTGAAACGGACAGCACCTCCCCTATATATATGACTTCACACCATTCCAAACAATCACCAAACATCCCAAACAACATCAATAATAAACATATTGAGCCTCCCAAAACAGTCCACGCACAACCTTATTACATCATATATATGACGACCACCGTAGTCGTGTCAAATGATCCGGAAATGTTACGAATCACTATCATCCCACAACCCTACATGTATATGGTGTTCCTCCACACCCTTCCACCTCCAAAACTCCACAAATTGTAGTAAAACACGCAGCCCAATAGCAACACAAAACAGTCCACAAAACAGTCCGCTACAAGTGAATAACTCGAACTCACGGCTTCCGATCACCGTCCCGTGAGTTCTTACATGTATAGAACGAATTACCATGAATTCACAGCAGAGAAAAATGTATGAAAGATGGCAGTAACTTACCTTACTTGTTGGATAACTCAGCCCTTCCCTTGGTTCTTCAAACTCTAGGTTTTACCTTCAAATAGAACTTGAAAGAGAGGGAAAATCGATTAGGGTTTGTGTGGGATTTTTGGGGAGGAGTTGTAGGGGTTAACTTTGGTTTTGAGGGTCTGAAATATGGATGAAATAACTGAGTTCATAACCCCTTAAAAGTCCTCTCTTGGCCGACTTAGGTCTTTTAATTTTGTCCTATCATTTTGGCAAGTAGGTGATGCACCTACTTGTCATCTACCAATCTGCGCAGGCTTGCGAAAATATGAATATCTCTATACTCCGAGATCATATTGACAAATGATTTAATGAGTTGGAAACTAGACTCATAGATCTTTAATTTTGTGGGTAGATCACCCCGTAATTCCTTGTAAATTAGGAGAAAAGCTTAGAAACATTTAACCTAATGTTTAAGTAAAATTATGAACCTAAGTTGCGACAACGTTTGTCAACTTTTGTTTCATAACTCGTTTGACTTCAAGACTTATGATACGGATATTATATGATTCAAACACCTTAATATATGACCTTGTGTGTATTAAGAACCTCTAGGTTTACCTGAAAATACGAGTTACCACATCCTTGATTCGTTTAACTTCTAATACTTGTTAATCACCCTTATACACCCTTATATCACTTAAGACCAATAGGATTAACTTCTTATCATCTCAAAGGTAATTCCTTCTTGAATTTATGTTAACTAATATATGGCATGAACTAACACATTTGGATATGGGTTGTAACAACCTTCCCCCCTTAGGAACATTCGTCCTCGAATGTAAGGGTTCATAGGGAGTTTAAATCATCGTGGATTCCGGTCAAGTTTATCCCATAAATAGAGGACAAACTTGCAAGCGGTTAACTCAACGTATGGCCTTACAAGAGTATGCAAAGCATTATGGACATGTACATTATCTGCATATCGCCATTTTGTATTAAGGAAGAGTATTCTCAAGTTATTGCTTACCTCATAGAGCCATTTCACCTTCCAATGTATCATGTGTTCCACCAACATCCTTGTTATCTTCATTCTAGAATAGGTACGGGTATTTAGACTTCATCTCCTCTTCTGCTTCCCATGTTATTTCTTCCATATTCTTGTTCCTCCACAATACTTTGATGGAAGCTACATCTTTTGTTCTCAGCTTGCGAACTTGTCGATCTAATATAGCCACTGGCACTTCTTCATATGATAGGTCCTCTGTAACCTGTACATCTTTGATAGGGACGACTCGAGAAGGGTCTCCAATACATTTCCTCAACATAGATACATGGAATACCGGGTGGACAAATTCCAATTCGGATGGCAATTCTAACTCATAAGCAACCTGTCCAATCCGTCGAAGAATTTTATACGGCCCGATATACCTTGGACTCAGCTTACCTTTCTTCCCAAAATGCATAATACCCTTCATTGGTGAGATCCTCAGGAAAACCCAATCACCAACCTCAAACTCCAGATCACGACGTCGGACATTGGAATAAGATTTTTGCCTGCTTTGTGCTGTCCTTAATTGCTCCTGTATCATTTTCACCTTCTCAATAGCTTGGTGAATCAAATCTGGCCCATATAATTCTGTTTCACCGACTTCGAACCATCCAACTGGTGATCTACATCTTCTCCCGTATAGTGCCTCGTATGGGGCCATTTTAATACTGGAATGGTAGCTATTATTGTAGGCGAATTCTATGAGTGGAAGATGGTCATCCCAATTTCCCTTAAAATCTAGAACACATGCTCGTAGCATATCTTCCAGTGTTTGAATGGTACGTTCAGCCTGTCCGTCAGTCTGCGGATGAAATGCAGTGCTGAGATTCACTTGTGTGTCTAAACCCTTCTGAAAAGACCTCCAAAAGTTAGCTGTAAATTGAGTTCCTTGGTCTGATATAATAGATACCGACACACCATGAAGCCTAACAATCTCCTTGATATACAACTTCGCATAATCTTCAACCGTGTAAGTTGTCTTAACTGGCAGAAAATGGGCACATTTTGTAAGTCGATCAATTATCACCCAGATGGAGTCAAACTTATGATAAGAGCGAGGTAATCCAATAATGAAGTCCATATTAATCACCTCCCATTTCCAGGTCGGAATCTCTATATTTTGAAGCAATCCACCGGGTTTCTGATGTTCTATCTTTACTTGTTGACAATTGGGACACTGGGCTACAAATTCTGTAATAGACTTCTTCATGTTATCCCACTAATACTGCTCCTTGACATCATGATACATCTTTGTCGAGCCGGGATGGAGAGAATATCGGGATTGATGAATCTCATTCATAATCTTCTCTCGCAACCCTGCCACATTAGGCACACATAATCGGCCCTGGTATCTCAGTGCCCCATCTCTTCCGATCTCAAAAGCCATACTTTTACACTGCTGAATGCTCTCTCTTAATCGTACTAAGATAGGATCTTCATATTGCCGTGCTTTTACCTCGGCTACCAAAGATGATTCTGATGTATTCTGTACAGTAACACCTCCGTCATCAGAGTCTAACAATCTGATTCTCATATTGGCTAGCTGATGAAGCTCTTTAGTCAACCCCCATCTACCTGCCTCAATATGTACTAAGCTTCCCATTGATTTACGGCTGAGAGCGTCTGCCACAACATTGGCTTTACCGGGATGATACAATATCTCGACGTCGTAGTCTTTCAATAATTCAAGCCACCTACGCTGCCTCAAATTCAACTCTTTCTGCTTGAAGATGTATTGTAAACTCTTGTGATCTGTGTAGATGTCAACATGGACGCCGTATAAGTAGTGCCGCCATATCTTCAAAGCATATATTACTGCAGCCAATTCCAAATCATGGGTTGGATAATTCTTTTCATGCTTCTTCAATTGTCTTGATGCATAAGCAATCACATTCCCACGCTGCATCAATACGCACCCCAAACCTATACCTGAGGCATCACAATATACCACATAATCTTCTGTTCCTTCAGGAAGAGTGAGCACTGGTGCAGATGTCAATCGATTCTTCAGCTCCTGAAAACTACGTTCACAAGTGTCAGACCACTGGAACTTGGTAGCTTTCTGTGTTAACTTAGTCAATGGTGATGATATAGAGGAAAACCCTTCCACAAACCGCCTATAATATCCTGCTAGCCCTAGGAAGCTGCGGACTTCTGATGGTGTTGTAGGTCTCGGCCAATTCTTTACTGCATCGATCTTCTGAGTGTCGACACTAATACCCTCGTCAGATATCACATGGCCAAGGAACGCTACTGAGTTCAGCCAAAATTCACATTTGGAGAGCTTAGCATATAACTTACGATCCTGAAGCGTCTGTAATACTATCCGCAAGTGGCCCGCATGTTCCGCCTCCGAACGAGAATATACTAGAATGTCATCAATGAATACAATCACGAACACATCAAGATAGGGCCTGAATATAGTATTCATGAGATCCATAAAAGCTGCTGGGGCATTTGTTAGCCCGAACGACATCACCAAGAACTCAAAGTGCCCATATCTTGTCCGGAAGGCCGTCTTTGGAATATCCTTCTCCCTAACCCTCACCTGATGATACCCTGAACGTAAATCAATCTTGGAGAAATACTTGGCACCCTGGAGTTGGTCAAACAGGTCATCAATTCTTGGAAGTGGATACTTGTTCTTTATAGTAGACTTATTCAACTGTCGATAGTCGATACACATCCGTAACGACCCGTCTTTCTTCCGCACGAATAGGACTGGTGCACCCCAAGGTGAAGTGCTAGGCCTAATAAAGCCCTTATCCAGCAAGTCCTTCAACTGCACCTTCAACTCTCGCAACTCTGCCGGGGCCATTCTGTATGGAGGAATAGAGATCGGTTGAGTGTCAGGCAACACATCAATGCTAAACTCAATCTCCCTTTCAGGAGGAAGGCCTGGGAGCTCATCTGGGAAAACATCCGGGAATTCTTTGACCACGGGGATTGATTGTAAAGTAGGCGGTTTCGCCTCCGCATCCCTAACACGAACGAAATGATAAATGTAACCTTTTGAGATCATTTTCCTTGCCTTAAGATAGGAAATAAACCTACCTTTTGGTGTAGCAATATTCCCTTTCCATTCAATGATGGGTTCACTAGGAAATTGAAACCTAACCATCTTCGTACGGTAGTCAACATTTGCATAGCATGAGGCCAACCAGTCCATTCCCATTATCACATCAAAATCAACCATTTCTAACTCAAATAAATTTGCCGAGGTTTGACGACTACAAATCATCACAGTGCAACCTCTATATACCCTTCTAGCAATCACAGAATCTCCTATCGGAGTAGATACCGCAAGGGGTTTACTTATCAATTCAGGTTCAATGCCAAACTTATTAGCCACAAAGGGTGTAACATATGATAATGTAGATCCCGGATCAATCAGCGCATATACATCATAAGAAAACACAGATATAATACCTGTAACAACATCTGGAGACGACTCGAGATCCTGTCGACCTACTAGAGCATAGGTTCGATTTTGAGCACCACTCGAACTCGGCACTGCACCTCTACCCCTACCACGACCTGTCGACTGCTGAAAACCCCGTGCTGGAGGTCGAACTGATGAGGAAGAACCAGACACAGATCCAGTCGGCTGAGCCATACCATCACCTCCTCTATTAGGACAATCCCGCATCATATGGCCAGGCTGCCCGCACGAATAGCATGCATCAGAACCTCGACGACACAGTCCAAAGTGGGCCTTGCCGCACTGATCACAATGTGGTGTTGGGGGTCTCATCTGACTAGTATCCCTGTGATGTTGCGAGCCAGATGCCCGCGAACTCTGACCTGGACCAGAATAGGATCGATCATATCGAGGCCTCTGAAACTGTGGAGGAGCACTAGCTACAGGTGGCGCCGAACTCCTCGAAAACTGTGGCCTGATGCGGCCTCTGAAGTCATCAGAATACCCTGCAAATCTCGCCCTCTTATGCTGGCCCCTATCCTGCTCCCTAACTGCTCTCTGCTGGCACTTACGATCCTCTAGGGTATGGGCATAAGCCAGAATACGAGAAATATCCATGCCCTCCACCAAGGAGGCTGTCGTGCACTCATTTATCAGATGTGGTCCCAATCCATTCACGAACAAATGCACCTTATCACTCATCTCGGCCACCATATGGGGAGAATACCTTGCTAAAGAATCGAACTGCATACTATACTCTCGCACACTCATATTACCTTGTCTAAGGTTCAAGAACTTATCAGCTCTAGCTCGTCGTATCTCAACTGGCAAGTAGTGATGAAGAAAGGCCTCAGGAAATTCCTTCCACACAGCTGGAGGAGCGTTCGAACCCCTGGATCTCTCCCAACTATTATACCAGAGAACCGCTAAATCCCGTAGCCGATAAGAAGCCAACTCTACTGCCTCTGTATCACTAACATGCATAATCTGAAGTGTACGATGAACCTGGTCAATAAAAGTCTGCGGGTCCTCCTTGGGGTCTGATCCGGTAAACACTGGAGGGTCTAAATTAATAAAATCACGAACTCTTGTACTAACTGGTTTCTCAGCAACACTTGTATTCTGCCTCTGAGCCTGAGCAACTACCAAGCTAGTCAATAACTGCAAAGCACAACCCATATCCTGGTCTGTAGTGCCAGACGGAGGAACTGGAGGTGCTGGGTGCCTCCTAATATCCTCTGGAGGAGACGGGGTAGATGAGGTATGAGACGGCATCTCACTCTGAGCCTCACTTTGGCCTGCTCTGGCTTGGGGCACCTGACTGGTACCCTCTCCCGCAGCTGTATCAAGCCGTCTACTAATTGTTTGCTTCCTAGTCGAAGGCATCGCTGAAAGAAAACAAGGTGAATATTAGAGACAAACACTTACGACTCAACTCTACGCACGATCTAGATTCAGGAAGAAGGTAACAACCCTAGATGTCATGTAGCCTCCTGATTATAAATGTGGCGCGCTACACATCCATAATCAAGACTCTACTAGACATGGCTCATAGACAATCCCTAGGACAGACTTGCTCTGATACCAAGTTTGTCACGACCCAAACTGGAGGGCCATGACTAGCACCCGACCATACTTGCCGAGCACCAACGTACATTTCATCTAACCTTCATTATTATCTTTTAGGGCTGACGAGATCAATATAAATGGTAGACCTGGATCATGGACAACCAGCAATAAAATATGACGGCATGAACATACATAGCAGGGGATGACCAGACAATCAAGAAACTACATATAAGGTATGAGCTACCACGCTACCATGAAAGACTATATAACAAAAACCAGCCGACAAGGCATACCAAACTATACATGAGTCGACACTTGTCTATGAGCCTCTAAATGAACATAAGTGCTGCAACATAGCCGGAACAGGGCCCCGACATACCCATAATGTCTATAACAAAAATGCATACCAAGACCAAGGCAAGTCCGGAGAAGGGATCTCGCCAATCACTGCTGAACTGGACAATCTACTGTGGTGGGGGAGCTGCACCTGCCTGTCTATTAGGGCCTGCAGCACGACATGCAGTGTCCACAAATAAAAGGACATCAGTACGATTAAAGTACTAAGTATGTAAGGCAGGGAACCATAAATACGAATAGTAATGTAAGTAAGGATAGAGAATATACAACCTGGAACATTTGAGTACCTCTGAGGGCTACTGACATGAAATGCATGATACATATGTATGTATACATAAACTTTTAAAACATATGCCTCTGTAGGCATCATCATCATCATATCGTACCCAGCCATAATAGGCTTGGTAAAAACGTACCCGGTAGTCATAAGGCTCGGTGGAATCGTACCCGGCCACGTGGAGCTCGGTAAAACCCAACTGATTAGTGGTTGCACAATATGTGTCGTACCCAGCCGACTATAGCGCGGCTCGGTAGAGTAAAATAGATACATATATATAATGCATGCTCGACTCATGGAATCACATTCTAAACCTTTCGGAGTGACGTAAGGTCGGTATCCTCTATATATGTTATTAGGACCAACTCTTCATTATGAACCCTACAAGAATCAGGAAGTACCAACAACATTGATAACATAAGAATAAGATAAGCAACATTAACATCAATCGTTCCATAAGAGGGAAAGCAATGTAAGTACTGCTAGCTTCTAAGAGTAGAGTATCTTTGGAAGCTCGTTCATTACATTATGTACAATCGGAGTCATGCAAAAGAAGAAAAGGGATAGCCTCACATACCTTGTATATACTGCCCCAATCACAAGCTATGCAATTGTCACAACTCCTTAGTCTACAATAAGAGAAACGATACTATCGTTATCATTTAAGCGTCATAACTATTATGTATCGACCACAACCTATTTTACGTTGAAACGGACAACACCTCCCCTATATATATGACTTCACACCATTCCAAACAATCACCAAACAGCCCAAACAACATCAATAATAAACATATTGAGCCTCCCAAAACAGTCCACGCACAACCTTATTACATCATATATATGACGACCACCGTAGTCGTGTCAAATGATCCGGAAATGTTACGAATCACTATCATCCCACAACCCTACATGTATATGGTGTTCCTCCACACCCTTCCACCTCCAAAACTCCACAAAATAGTAGTAAAACACGCAGCCCAATAGCAACACAAAACAGTCCACAAAATAGTCTGCTACAAGTGAATAACTCGAACTCATGGCTTCCGATCACCGTCCCGTGAGTTCTTACATGTATAGAACGAATTACCATGAATTCACAGCAGAGAAAAATGTATTAAAGATGGCAGTAACTTACCTTACTTGTTGGATAACTCAGCCCTTCCCTTGGTTCTTCAAACTCTAGGTTTTACCTTCAAATAGAACTTGAAAGAGAGGGAAAATCGATTAGGGTTTGTGTGGGATTTTTGGGGAGGAGTTGTAGGGGTTAACTTTGGTTTGAGGGTTTGAAATATGGATGAAATAACTGAGTTCATAACCCCTTAAAAGTCCTCTCTTGGCCGACTTAGGTCTTTTAATTTTGTCTTATCATTTTGGCAAGTAGGTGATGCACCTACTTGTCATCTACCAATTTGCGTAGGCTTGCGAAAATATGAATATCTCTATACTCCGAGATCGTATTGAAAAATGGTTTAATGCGTTGGAAACTAGACTCGTAGATCTTTAATATGGTAGGTAGATCACCCCGTAATTCCTTGTAAATTAGGATAAAAGCTTAGAAACATTTAACCTAATGTTTAAGTAAAGTTATGAACCTAAGTTGCGACAACGTTTGTCGACTTTTGTTTCATAACTCGTTTGACTTCAAGACTTATGATACGGATATTATATGATTCAAACACCTTAATACATGACCTTGAGTGTATTAAGAACCTCTAGGTTTACCTGAAAATACGAGTTACCACATCCTTGATTCGTTTAACTTCTAATACTTGTTAATCACCCTTATACACCTTTGTATCACTTAAGACCAATAGGATTAACTTCTTATTATCTCAAAGGTAATTCCTTCTTGAATATATGTTAACTAATATATGACATGAACTAACGCGTTTGGATATGGGTTGTAACAATTGATAGTGGAACAACTCATGCCATATTCAACGATCAGAAATACTTTTCTTATTTACATAAGGAAAAAGCAAATGTTTCAACAATTTCTGGTAATATAGGTTTGATTGAAGGCTCCGGAAGAGCCATAATATTTATGTCTAAGGGAACAAAACTTATTATAGACAATGCATTGTTCTCCTCCAAGTCCCGAAGAAACTTGTTGAGTTTTATAGATATCCGCCGAAATGGGTATCATGTTG